>NC_081319.1:94914916-100479916 GCF_026419965.1 Kogia breviceps | reverse complement strand
CTGAAAAGGTGGGGGAGAGGAAACCTATGTGGGTAAAAACTGCAACCAAAACCAAAATCACTTCAAGTAATATTTTACGATTTTTATGAGAAAATACATGACAAATGTTAGAGAGAAGTCCAGTAATTAGATTTTTTTTCTTTAGCTAAGGAATTCTGATATTTCATTTTACATCCAGAGTTAAAGTAAAATAAAGGATTCCGTGCATTGTTCTATTTAAAAGGTACGAATAGTATCTAGAAGGTTGGTTCACAATCTGATACAGATCCTAAAAATTGCTAAGATGCATGGTATTCTACTCACATGGTAAAATGTACGCTTAAATAACCATAGAAAGTAAATACATTAATTTTCATACTTTCTCAGTTTTTAATGTAAGAAGATTAGACTACATTCATTTAAAACTTGGTAAACTTTTAAAAACAGTGGTTCACAACTGCACTAAACGTTCCTACATTTTACCAAGAAAGAGGTTGACGTGTTGTTTTTTTCACAGCCTTCATCTGAGGTAAGGGAAGATATTAGTTTTCTTGACATGGCTCAGTGATTTTGGCACCTCACTCCTTTCAGATCGAGTTAAACATGCTTTTAAATAGATGGATGTGGCCTATTAATAGACCTCATTTCCTTACTAAGGACTTCAAATGAAATTAGGTACTTGCTCTCCAATGTTAAAAGGGTCTCAGATATTTTCACAAGTTCACATATTCAAAAAGAAAGCAAAGTCCGATCGTGCCCACCAGAGATAAAGCCTTTGAGAGGATTACCAGGTGACGGTTTATATTCTGTGACCTCTTTACTAGTAACACATGTTCAAGAGGAAATTGGGAGCGATTTCCGACTTCTCCCCTTTGTCAATTTCCTCGGTCTTTTCTCTCCTTTACACATGGGCACCTTTAAGCGGTGTAGATTGCATTTTCCTCCACCCTCTTCTCAATTTAGATTCTCTCTTTCCTGATGAGATTTTATCTCTTTAGCTCAGAGTAAATAATCCTTCGGTTACATTTTACCTCAATTCCTTCATTCATTACCACCTGATAAGTTAGCATACTTGTGTGTTATTATTTTTAATAAGTTCACATTAATGTGTTAAGTATCCGTATTGTATCCCAAAAATTAAATTAAAGAAACAAAATTTATTCCCTAGTGTCTTCCTGCTTCTCACTGATATCTATTTAGTTCTGAAAAAAGAAAGCAAAATATATAGAAGTCTTAACTAATACCACTATGGATATTCCTCGTGGCTTTTTTCCTTCACATTTCTATTTAACTGATATAATATACTCTTAACTTTAAAATCAAAATGAGCAGTTTCTAGTAACACATTTATATGTGTGCTTAGTGATAAATCTATTTCTCTTACAGGTCTTTCTCTGAAATTTGGGGAAGGTTCTTCTATTAAATATAAGTATATGATAGAGTGTAGAAGAAAGTAAGTAATACTTTGTGATCTGAACAAAGGGGGGAAAAAAACTGCCTGAAATTTGTAAGAACTGACAGTGTTTTCGATGATATCTTCCTTTTGATTAAAAAGCAGCAAATGTCTTTTGATGCCGACTCGCTCAACTTGAAAGGAAATCAACGATCGAGTAACAAACGCGCGGCCACAGCAACAAACTCCGTCCTAACCAGTGACAACCAAAACCTAGGAAGTTTCTAAAAGAATGTGATTGTTGTCAGTAGGCATCGGGTCCCCGGGTGCAGCGCCCAGCTCCGGCTGCCCTCACAGCCAGGGCCGAGGGGCGCGGGCAGCGCGGCTCCAAGCCCGGTGGGCACAGACCAGCCAGAGAGTGGATTCCGCACACTGCACAGCTCATCGCTCAGTTCAGGGCAGTCAGATTGCATCTAGGATCAACCGATCGTGCTTCATGAAACCGTCAGCCCGCATCTGTGTCTGGCTGTTTTCCCCGGACCGGCTGTAAACAAGGCCGGCTCCCTCCGGGGTCTTCGCCCTCCTTCACGTGCGCGGAGGACCCCGCAGCCAGACCCGCTCAGCGGCCTCAGAGCCAAAGTTAAAGTTCCTTCCTCCAGACAGCGGTTCCAGGGCGTAGCGGGGAGTCATGGGAAGAAGCAACTTTGGAATGACAGACTCGGGGTCCCTCTTCAGAGAGGCGTATACCTGAGATTCCTTCGCAGCCTGGCGCGGCATGTCTCTTCCACGAAGTTAATTTAGGTGTTCCTAACACGAACCACTGGTGGCTTTTTTTCGGCCAGCTGGCACAGTAGCGTCATCAGGTCGGGGAGGAGGGGTGGTGGTGATTGTTTCTGTTGTTTCACTGCTCTGGGGCTTTGCTTGGATCAGCCAAAAAAAAAAAAAAGAAAAAAGGCACGGATAGAAATACTGTCAATCGGGTCCACCTCCAGGAGCCCAATCATGCCTGAATTGCTGCGAGAAGTGTAATGATGATAAACAGGAACAGGTATGTTGGCTTCTGTTCTCACCCACTTCGGCCATCGTGTTGCCTTTACAATAAAGCAAAATACGGTTTGGAAGCAACATCCTCTCAGTCATAAAAGGTAGGGGGTGTCATTGAAGCCGTCTTCCTTGGCAAGTGGCATAAAGGTAACATTTAGTGTCCACGACATTGAATTCTCCTGGCCAGCTGGTGTGTCCCTGTTAAGACTTTCATTTATTCGGCTTGAGCTGGAACTCTTTGTGTTCTCCCAGTCTATTACTCTGTCGATGTAAGGGATAACAGCCAAAGTGAAACAGCTTGCAATTTGCACCTGTCTGCTCTAAGCATTCCATGTTAGATTACGTGGAGAGCACAGACTTCACTGCTAATGAGAGTAAGACTGGGTAGGGCTGAATGCAATTTTATTGGGGGGGCTTATAGGGTATTATAGTGTTTTTTCTTCTGTAAATGATCTGATAAGGACCTCTGCATTTTCATCTTTTAGAGTTCCCAGAGTAGAAGAATAACACTCAAAAAATATAAAGCTGCATATTCTTTTTTTTTTAAATTAAATGTCATTTACCTACGAACTGAATTAATATTCAGCCTGAGTTGCCTCAGATGAGAAAGAAAACATTTCAATGCTAAATGATTTCCAAGTTGTTGTAAGACAAAACACCCAGAGACCTTTAATTTGTAAAACTGGCCATGAAAAAAAAGAAGTAGATAAAAACTTTTTAGATCTGTTTCAGAAATGGGACTAGCTCTGGAAAAAAATGTCCAGTGCTTGAAAGTAAACCAAAGTCCTCTGCTTATATTGCCTTTGAAGATTTAAGAACTGAATCGAACATAAAACTTCAAGTGACTGACTTCCATATCATACATAGATATAGATATATTTATCGAAATCATTATCATGTGAATCACAGATTAAATTTCCAGCAAATGCAAAAATGTCAGCACATAGGATTCTCTCCAACCTTTTCTAGAAGTTCTGTGCATCCGCCTCAGTTCTGATTCCTCTGAGGCATTATATCAGTGGGCTGTCATCTATTTTTCAAGAATTTAAATTCAGCTCATTGCAATGAAAGAAATTTAGTTATGGCTTATAGCATTTTCCCAAGCCTTATGTATTTTTTTAAAAATCATCATAATAATGTCTGAATAATTTGGCAAAACGTCTTGGAAGAGGATCCAAAATTTGGTAAATTATATTTATATATCTTCTGTTAATCAAAGGGCCCACGCTACATTTGGATTCCACAAATTTCTCACATTGGCGCTTCCTGTTGAAATAATCATGACGGGTTAAATGAAGTTGAGGTGTTCACAGACGTGGTCTCGCTGGTAATTACTCTAGTCGGATATGATGGTTGGCCCGCACCTCGCCTGACAGAGAACCTTCCAACTTGTCAGTGATGGACCCTTTCGGCACAGCTTCAGGAGCTCCGCCAGCCGCTGCCGAGTCCGGTTAGGTCAAAGGGTTGAGCCATGTGTAATTCAGAACAGAGGAGGTCCCACGGTCACTCCACAAAAACAATTACACTACTTATTTCACTCTAGCCCTTGCCCAAAACTCACAGGCCTCGCAGTTTCAGTGCAGTCAATCTAATTCTGCCCCCGGGCGATAAGCCACATGAAAATATGTGGTGCTGTGTTTATAAATCTAATCAAAAATAGAACAGTGGACAGGCACAGTGAAGCCCTACTATGGATGACAGGAATCCTTGGAAATTCTGAAGGCACTTTTGTGTAACTCCTACAGACTCTTTTGCTATTACATTGTCTGCTACACCCGTGAATCATCCTCTTTATTCGCAAGTGCTGCAAAAGAGACTACATTTCTGCTCACTTCTGTACTTTCCCTCCACAGATACTATTACGAAAAATAAAGCTTAAAAGGCTGCTTGTAAAGAAAAAATTCAAAATCAAAGAAGGTGCTACTGTTTCATCAGTCTTACCTGTCTCTCCATGTTCTCAGCTCCTTGCCCCTGGCAATGCACAGATTAAAGTCAGGTTCCTCTAAAAGAGAAAAATATTTGAAAACTAGAATAAATTGGTCCCATTTTAAGACATATTAAGCAATTTGGAGTAGGAGAGCTAGAGCTATGATGCTTCTTAATGGTCCCTCAAAATCTCAGTATAAAGTCAATAGGATTTGCTTTGATGCCTTTTTAAAAACTTTTTAAACTTTATTGAAGTACAGTTGATTTACAATGTCACGTTAGTTTCCAGTACAGCATAGTGATTCAGTTATACATATACATATTCTCTTTCAGATTCTTTTCTCTTATAGGTTATTACAAAATAGTGAGTATAGTTCGCCATGCTGTACAGATGGTAACTTGTTTTCATTGTTGTTGTTCTTGTTTGCTTAGCCAGACTCCTAATAAACTGAGAGCTGGCGAATAGTCACAAGTTTTACAAAAGTAATCCGTAGGGAAAATTCAAACTTCATCTAGACAGCCTATCTTTCCTGTTTTTATGCCTAAAATGTGGCCAGTACAGACTGCACCGAACTTTATGATGAAGACTTGCTGTAACATGCTTTTGGTAGCTTTTATATTTCTCTTTTTAAAAATTAGAATCTGGTTCCGAGACTGTCATAGTAGGTAATATCTGATAAAGTCAATGGTAGATATGTGTACTTAGGTACCAAGCAGATTAAATCCTGAGAACGTTATCCAGCAAAGATATGGAACACACACACTTCACAAAAGGAAGTGTGTTTGTAGCACTCATAAAACTCCTAGAGTGATGCAATAAATTATCACATTCAATCTGCAAGCTATTCCATTTGATATTATTTCAACTGATAAAAATATTACACTAGAATACAATCCAGGCCCAGATGATTATAAGAAATGGGAAATGAGTGACAGTCCTAGCATTTATTAGATTACTGTAAATAGTCACCAAAAGAGCCTTTTAAACTTGGAATTTGCCCTTTTGAAATGGTTATCAGTATTTGGCAGTAAAACAAAGTACGTCATGTACGAATGATATATATGACATTTTTTTTTTTTTTATTCAGAGCTCTCAGTCATAGTTTTAAAAAGTCACTCCACAAAAGGCAAGTGAGCTCTTACATGGCAATCAATGTTGCAAAAGGAAAGATTTTAGTCCTCTTAGTGTTAATTTTAAAACTCTTTTTTATGTAAGAGTGACATGAAACATGCAAAGGGTATATCGATTACTTCCTAAAATAAGGGAAATACATGTAAAATTATTTAAAAGAAAAAAACTGACATCAAAATGAGAAAATTTTAGTCAAGTAACCGAAATTGAAGTTCGACTTGCTTGTTTCTTCCATGGCACAGTGACGAAGAGGAATTCAAAAACATCTATTACTGGGAATGAACGTGAAGTGGAAATCTGTTTTCTTTTGTTTCCTTGAATTTGGTATCAATCTAACAGCTAATATTTGTCTTTAAAATGTTTTTAATTTGTAAAGCTGGTCATGTTTTTCTCATCATAAATTTATTCGGAGGCATAGAATTCAAAACATGCAAGCCAAGAAGCACAGGTTGGCTCTATTCACATCAATATAGTGCTCAAGAGACTTCCAAATGAGGCAGACCACTTCTCTCCCTTCACAAAAGACTTCATTTTAAACATCTTTCTGCACCAATATTCAGAATGCAATATTGGTACAGTAAGACTGAGTGCAGTTGTGAAATAAGATCACGATCCCTTCATTTTCTCATAGAAAGCATGTAGTTGAATCTAGAAAATACTTTGATAGAACCAAGTGGTGTATCATTTTAAAAGCAGGTATCACTAGAGAAGTAAAACCGAGTATTCCTCAGTCTCATGAGTAAAAGGTGTGGCGGAAGTTCCCTCCCTGCTTGGAATCTCTGGGAGCTTAGATCAAGTATCATTTGCAATAAGGAATGTCACTCTCCAAGGCTCCATGAGCTGGAATTTGGAGTTTGTAGTCATGTGCCTTACAACTGAGAGACAGCCTGCCAAACAGAGGTAATAAAGAATAATCGGGGGCTTCCCTGGTGGAGCTGTGGTTGGGAGTCCACCTGCTGATGCAGGGGACACGGGTTCGTGCCCCAGTCTGGGAGGATCCCACATGCCACGGAGTGGCTGGACCCGTGAGCCATGGCTGCTGAGCCTGCATGTCCAGGGCCTGTGCTCTGCAGTGGGAGAGGTCACAGCAGTGAGAGGCCCACGTACCACAAAAAAAAAAGAAAAAAAAAAAAAGAATAATCGATGAAAGTGGGTTGTTAAAGTCCCCTACTATGATTGTGTTACTGTCAATTTCCCCTTTTATGGCTGTTAGCATTTGCCTTCTGTATTGAGGTGCTCCTATGCTGGGTGCATAAATATTTACAATTGTCATATCTTCTTCTTGGATTGATCCCTTGATCATTATGTAGTGTCCTTCCTTGTCTCTTGTAATAGTCTTTATTTTAAAGTCTATTTTGTCTGATATGAGAATTGCTACTACAACATTCTTTTGATTTACATTTGCATGGAATATCTTTTTCTATCCCCTCACTTTCAGTCTGTATGTGTCCCTAGGTCTGAAGTGGGTCTCTTGTAGACAGCATATATACGGGTCTTATTTTTTTTATCCATTCAGCCAGTCTTTGTCTTTTGGTTGGAGCATTTAATCCATTTACATTTAAGGTAATTGTCAATATGTATGTTCCTATTACCATTTTCTTAATTGTTTTGGGTTTGTTAACTGTAGGTCTTTTCCTTCTCTTGTGTTTCCTGCCTAGAAAATTTCCTTTAGCATTTGTTGTAAAGCTGGTTTGGTGGTGCTGAATTCTCTTAGCTTTTGCTTGTCTGTAAAGGTTTTAATTTCTCCGTCAAATCTGAATGAGATTCTTGCTGGGTAGAGTAATCTTGGTTGTAGGTTTTTCCCTTTCATCACTTTAAATATGTCCTGCCACTCCCTTCTGGCTCTCAGAGTTTCTGTTGAAAGATCAGCTGTTAACCTTATGGAGATTCCCTTGTGTGTTTTTTGTTGTTTTTCCCTTGCTGTTTTTAATATTTTTTCTTTGTATTCAATTTTTGATAGTTTGCACAACAAAGGAAACCATAAACAAGACGAAAAGACAACCCTCAGAATGGGAGAAAATATTTGCAAATGAAGCAACTGACAAAGGATTAACCTCCAAAATTTACAAGCAGCTCATGCAACTCAATATCATCCAAAAATGGGCAGAAGACCTAAATAGACATTTCCCCAAAGAAGATATACAAATAGCCAACAAACACATGAAAGAATGCTCAACATCACTAATCATTAGAGAAATGCAAATCAAAACTACAATCAGGTATCACCTCACACCAGTCAGAATGGCCATCATCAAAAAATCTACAAACAATAAATGCTGGAGAGGGTGTGGAGAAAAGGGAACCCTCCTGCACTGTTGGTGGGAATGTAAATTGATACAGCCGCTATGGAGAACAGTATGGAGGTTCCTTAAAAAACTAAAAATAGAACTACCGTACCACCCAGCAATCCCACTACTGGGTATATAACCTGAGAAAACCATTAATTCAAAAAGAGTCATGTATCACAATGTTCATTGCAGCTCTATTTACAATAGCCAGGACATGGAAGCAACCTAAGTGTCCATCGACAGATGAATGGATAAAGAAGATGTGGCACATATATACAATGGAATATTACTCAGCCATGAAAAGAAACGAAATTGAGTTATTTGTAGGGAGGTGGATGGACCTAGAGTCTCTCATACAGAGTGAAGTAAGTCAGAAAGAGAAAAACAAATACCGTATGCTAACACATATATATGGAATCTAAATTTTTTTTAAAACTGGTTCTGAAGAACCTAGGGGCAGGACAGCAATAAAGATGCAGATGTAGAGAATGGACTTGAGGATGCGGGGAAGGGGACGAGTAAGCTGAGACAAAGTGAGAGAGCGGCATGGACATATATACACTACCAAATGTAAAATAGATAGCTAGTGGGAAGCAGCCGCATAGCACAGGGAGATCAGCTCGGTGCTCTGTAACCACCTAGAGGGGTGGGATAGGGAGGGTGGGAGGGAGACGCAAGAGGGAGGAGATATAGGGATACATGTATAGGTATAGCTGATTCACTTTGTTATACAGCAGAAACTAAGACAGCATTGTAAAGCAATTATACTCCAATAAAGATGTTATTAAAAAAAAAAAAAAGAATAATCGAGCCACAGTGAGCTGTAGAAGAATCAGAGAGCATGTGACCTGGCTGTAGGGCATAAAGAGACATGGGCACTGTATTGGTTCTGGCCTAAACATTGATACCCGAATGTGTGTTCCCAGTGCAATTCCTGGGAATTTAATTTGAAGGCCTCCAAAGGAGGAAAGAACTGCTCAAAAGTAAAATATGACCCAATTACTAAAAGTTGCGACAAGTAGATGAAGACAATAGGTGGGAGGCCAGTGCCAGAGGCCAGACCGGTGAGAAGGACACACGGACAGCAGAGTGAACTCTGAGGGGTAGGCAGGATTAGGAGTCAAATAGGAAAAGATGGACTGGAGCAGCTCTATGAGCCCAGAGGGGTGATGAAAATGAGACTGACAGGTTCAGAGAACAATGGGTAGAATCTGTCAGCAAATCATAATTTCCATAAATTAGTGCTTTATGAACAGCCACCACACCCCCTAAAAACCTATCACTCGTAAAACTCGCAAAAGATGGAACCAATCAGAAAACTGATATATTTGCCAAACTATCTGTATGACCTATATTGTCAGGAAAGTCCAAAGTAGCGTTCTTTTCATTAGAAAAGAAAAAAGAAAGACAAGAAAAATAACAGTTATAAACGCTATCAACGTATCAAGCCAAACCTTGTTTTTGGCTTTACAGGAACACTTAATGAACTAATGAGCGCCATTATGGAACTTTCACTCTGGCTACAAATTTGGACCACGGAGTAGCATGTTTGTTGAAATTCAAGCAGCCTACAATAGGAATCACGTTTTAAAAGCTGGCTTCAAACTTGCAAGCAGGTTGATAACTGCAATATAACCTGCTTGCAAGTAACCCATTGACCATATCCTGTTGGGCCCAGGTTAATAATCACTAAAAATCTAATTTGTACAGTCACTTTTCTTTTGGGTTTGCTTTAAGGCTGATCTTAAAATGGCTTTCACTGAAATTGTTGACCTTGTATTGCAAATTAAATCCTGGCATTGCCAAATCTCTGACAACTGGTTCATTGCTTCCAGAGAAGGGAATTAGCATGGCTACAGCTGTCATTCCATTGCATTTTTCTTCTCAAGCAGACCAGCAAGGGCAAAAATGGTGTTAGACAGAGGTCGCAAGCCAGATTCTGTCTGCAAACATGTTTTGTTTGACCTCCACAGTAATTTAAAACATATTGAGCCAATATTTTAAAATGAGAAAATTGCAGTCAAAATCCGACTTCTGGCTTCTCTTGGAAAATTAAAAAATTCGGCAACATCGATGGTGCGTGGTGGCAGCATGCTCTTTAGGCAGTGTTATTAATGTCTAGGGTCCCCACCCTCCCTGTTGCAGACCACAAACCAAAATGTAAGCTCCATAAAAGCAAGTCTTGCTGACTTCATTGCTGCATCCTCAGAGCCTAGAATAGAGCTGGCAAATGGTGGGTGCTTGGCAAATATTTAATGTTGAAGGAAATGATCTCAGGAGCAGACAGGTAACATTAATGGGTGACTTTTTAAAGCAGTAGACAGTGCCCAGGAACTGTCACAACATGCCTCAATCTAAAAAAAAAAAAAAAAAAAATGTGCAGGTCAAATAAATTCTGCCAGCCCTCGGGCAGAGAGAGAGACAGAGTACCCACATATCATTCTGCTTGCTCTGCTGTTTTTCTTATAAAGAAATATTTCTCTGTATCCCTGCCACTCTCAAAGGTAAAGCCACAAGTGTCAAGGAAAATGATAGAGATCACAGACCCAGCACACTTCACATATTTCTTGCCTGGTCTCTACAGGCATCTGAATTTGACACCTCTGGGAGAGAGATGAGAATAGGCTGACACCCATAATAAAAAACTGGTCTACTAGTGCTCCTCTCTCATTCTGCCCAGTAGCTTTCTGTACTACAATCTAAACCTATATTAGAGCATAAATAAAAAGGGGACTATAAAACCTACCTTGGAAAGTCACTAGTTAAACCTAACACACTATCACTTCAATAAAGAGTCAGAATAACACTGGAATAAACTTGTGTTTACAGCTAGAATGACACTGGTGCGAATCTCTTGCACATGCAGAAGTTGCTTAACCTCTAAAAGTCTCCAATTTCTCTGCATAATAGTTGAGAAAATTTAAAAATTATATATGCCAGACTTCCAGCTTCCACTTAAGGTATAGAAAGCTGGAAAGGGCGTTGTTGCCAAACATAAAGCAAAAAAAAAAAAAAAAAAAAATCCTGAATGTCTGCAAATTTACAACTTTTGTGAAACCCAGCAGGGAGCTGAAGTCACAGCGTAACCAACTAATCCAAAATCTAAGGAAAGAGCAACGCCTCTAAGGAGTAACGGGCTGCAAGCACTTGCTTACTGGAGCAGACATGAGACCCCTTAGAAGCCAGTAAGGAGAATTCAGCTAAAAATTGTTAACGAATTTCTGAAATTGTTAACCAGGTCTGAATGTGACCTAGTGTGAGAATATAGAACTTGTGGGATCTTCAGACACAAGGGTAATTCACAAATGTTCACAGGCTCTTCTCCATGGACCTCCTGGGTTCTCAGGAGAAAACTGGGTGCAAGGTGAGAGTTCAGAGCAGTGGTTCTAATTAGGGGGCAATTATACCTCCAAGGGGATATTTGGCAATGTCTGGAGACATTTTTTATTTCCATACCTGGAAGGATGCTACTGGTGCCTAGTAGTTTGAGGCCAGGAACACTACTGAACGTTTGGCAATACGTAGAATAACTCCCTACAACAAAGAACCATCCAATCCAAAACGTCGATAAAGCTGCCGTTGAGAATCAGAGAAAACCTCTCCTGTGACGGAACAGAACCACTGTAGAAAAATGCAAAGGCCCACCCGGATACTCCACCTTTATCTCCCTTCAGGAACAAAAGCCCTTCATTTTCTGGAGAATGTCAGTAAACCCTGTTGGCCCCAGCCAAGGTTAAAACCCACTGCAGCTGAGAGAAGAGAACACAAAAATACCCTCTAGCCCTGGAGTAGGGGCAACAAAACATCCTGGACCAAACTCTTAAGAGTCTCCTACCTAAGAACGAGGGGCAGGATCTGAGATGACCCCATCCTTGGAGCACAGAGACACAGCTCCTTCCTGGGAAGAGTTCCTGCTCAGCTTACCGTGAGGCTACCAGGCACTGAGAAGCAAGTAACATCCGTGTACAGCTGGAAGAGGGGACACTATGGAGACTGATGCTCCCTCAAGTGCAGTCACAATGGAAAAACTTAAACTTGAGGTTTGAGCAGACACTGAGGAACCTTCTCTGAAAACCAGCCGTCATTCTAAGCACAAGTTAAGACTAAGACAGGAGCTAAGTCTGTGGTACACTGACGATAACACTAACCCTAACCAAACGCAGCTCAAGTGCTCACGAGACGGACCAACCCCCCACGTGGAAAGACTAACAAAATAAAAGATATGCCATTTCTGGACATGAATAATATCTACTTCAGTCTCTACTGCTCTACCCTAGATAGCCAGCTTTCAAACACTGTCAGGTGACAGGTGCAAAAGCAAAGAAAAACAAAACACCCTGCCAAGAAGACAAAGCGATCAACAGAAGCTGACTTGGATCTGACCCAGATGTCAGAACTACCAGAGAGAGAATTTTAAATAATATAACTAGATAAAGTGACGTACGTCATCAAGATGGCAACATAGGTGATTCCTGACTTCAGTTCCCCCTTACAAGAAGATAGCAGCTATCCATGGACCAGACACCATTGTGAAAATCCCAAAAGCCAGAGGGTGAGGCTGAAATATACCCTTGGACAACAGAGATCCAGAAGGACAGCATTACGAAGACAGGAGGAGCGGTTTCACTGACTGCATCAACCCTCCCCCACGCCGACACAATGCTTAACTGAGGGCTCCCCTGGGCCTACAGTTTCCCCAGTATGAAAAAGAGAACCCAAGGTGGATATTCAGCTTCCCCAGCATTGAGGGATGTCTCCTGGGAGACTCACTTGGGTCTGACCTCATGGGAATCACTGGGGGAATCTTTGGGCCTCAGCCACTGGGGATCAAATAGGGATGGAGAAGGTGTCAGAGCTTATAGCAACCATTGCTCAGATCTTGTTGACAGCAGGCTCCTGCTCACCGCAGTGTCCAAGAAGAGATCCCAGCTAGTAGCTCTACCCATCTTCAGAGCCAAGCTGGTGGCCCCATGTGGGCAGAGAGCTCAGTTGACAGTTCTGTCTGTTCGAATCCCAAGCCAAAGAGCTAAGTGTCAATGGAGCACGTCCTATGGCCCACCAAGCAAGGGTACGGACTTGCAGTCCCACGCAACTGCTGAGCATAACCTCCAGTCCTGCCCCATCGGGTAGCATGGCCACGGATGTCCAGTAGGTGCAGAGCACATCCTATAGCCTATATTAGTCAGCAACCCAAGCCAGCAGCCTTGCCCAATTGTTGACCCTTGACCCTGCATAATCACAGAGCCTGAATAGTGACCCGGAGCAGCCTCAGAGCCCAGTCGACAGTAATGCTCAGCTTCAGAGTCCAGCATACAACCCCTCTCAGCAGTGGAGCCCAGCATATGGCCCTGCTTCATTGCTGAGCACAGACTGTGGCTTTTCCCAGGCATGGAGTCACAGAGCATATAGCCTGCGATCCCACCCAACCCGGGATTACAGACAGAAACTTTGTCTAACTGTAGAGCATGGTCTCCAAGCCAACTCAACTGTGGGTACAGCTGGAGGCCCCACCTGACCAGAGAGCCAAATTGGCAATCACCTCCAACAGCAAAGCACAGCCAATGAGCTACTGGATTGCATGAAGGTCATGTATCTGATAAGGGGTTAATATCCAAATTATATAAGGAACTCATGTAACTCAATAGTGAAAAAAAATCAATTAAAATATGAGAAAAAGACCTGAATATACATTTTTCTAAAGAAGACATACAAATGACCAACAGGTACATGAAAGGGGGATCAACATCACCAATCATCAGGTAACTGCAAATCAAAACCACAGTGAGGGGGCTTCCCTGGTGGCGCAGTGGTTGAGAGTCTGTCTGCCGATGCAGGGGACACGGGTTCGAACCCTGGTCTGGGAAGATCCCTCATGCCGTGGAACAACTAGGCCCATGAGCCACAACTACTGAGCCTGCGCGTCTGGAGCCTGTGCTCCGCAACAAGAGAGGCCGCGATAGTGAGAGGCCCGCGCGCCGCGATGAAGAGTGGCCCCCGCTTGCCACAACTAGAGAAAGCCCTCGCGCAGAAACGAAGACCTAACACAGCCAAAAATAAATAATAAATAAATTTAAAAAAAAAAAAAAAAACACAGTGAGGTATCACCTCACACCTGTTTGATAAGCTGTTATCAAAAAGACAAGCGAGGGCTTCCCTGGTGGCGCAGTGGAATCTGAAAAAAAAAAAAAAAACCCACAGAAACAAAGTAGATTTGTCACTGCTGGGGTGGAAGTATGGATATTGGTGAAATGGCTGAAGGTGGTCAAAGTGTATAAACTTCCAGTTCTAAAATAAGTTATGTGATCTCACTTATAGCATGGTAAATATACAGTACATGATAAAAATACAGTACTGTAATTTTTACTGGAAACTTAAGTGAGTAGATTTTGAAAGTTCTCATTACAAAAGAAAGGTAAGTCTGTGAAGTGATGGATGTGTTAACTAACCTTACTGCGATAATCATTTTGCAAAATCTGTGTATATCAAACCATCATTCTGTATACCTTAAAATTACATGGTGTTATATGTCAATTATATCTCAATAAAGATGGAAGAAAACATGTAATTAATGTGTTAAAAGCTCTAATATAAAAGGTAGGCAACAAAATGAATATATGAGGAATTTCAGCAGAGGGATAGAATAATAAATAATCAGATGGAAACGTAGAAATGAACAATATGGTAAGAGAAATGCAGAATGCCATCAACAGACTTACTAGTAGTCTCAGTAAACTGAGAATAAAATCAGTTGAACTCAATCTCTCAGCAACAGAAATTACCCAAATTAAAACAGAAAGATAAAAAGACAGCAAAAACACAAAACAAAACAAAATAGAGCAGAGTATCCAAAAGTAGTAGGAAAATTCCAAATGGACTAACACACCTGTAATTTTGAATATAGAAAAAAAAGACAGGCAAAAAAATCATCAAATGAATAATGACTAAAAATTCCCTCAAATTAATTACAGACACCAAAGCAGAGATCAAAGGAGTTCAGAAAACACCAAGTAGGATAAAACACACACATGTATACACATCGTATACAAACCATTGAAAACCAACAGCAAAGAAATCTTGAAGCTAGGGAAAACAGGCATATCACACATAGAGGAACAAAGTTAAGAATTATAATAGACTTCTTACCAGAAACTCTGCAAGCCAGAAGAGTGTGGACAGACATCTTTAAAGTGCAGAAAGAAAAACAACACTAAGTTTAAAAATTCTATACCCAAGGAAAATATCTTTGCTCCAATATCTGCAGTGCCCCTTCACACCACTTAAGCTGGGCAAATGTAGTAGTGCTTCCAAGGAAGGACTGGCAATAAAAACCAGCAGTTTCACTGTTGTGGAAGGGGA
This sequence comes from Kogia breviceps, assembly GCF_026419965.1. NCBI lineage: Eukaryota > Metazoa > Chordata > Mammalia > Artiodactyla > Physeteridae > Kogia > Kogia breviceps. Next base: position 100,464,798 of record NC_081319.1, on the reverse strand, counting down.
TTTTGGTGCTGAGGACAGAAAACCCCTACTCAGTTACACTGTGGGTGAGAATAGCAAAATCGGTGGGAAACAAGTGATGACAGCCCATGGCTCTATTACCCTGAGTTGCAGTTCCACTTGGGGTGAGCAGTAGACCATTCAACTCATCAGAAATTTGACAAGGAGATCCTGGAGTTGAGAGAGCCAAAGAAGGGCTAAATGGGTACTCCACGGATCCCTGTTGATTGACCGAGAGGCTGCGCACGTGTGCAGGGAAGACTCAAGAATATCCAAGCTATCTGCACATCCCCAGTTGACTTTGATGCTATGCAGATATGCAGGAAAAACCCGGGAGGACCTGGCAGAAAGTAAGCCTGTGAATTTTTGAAAACTGAATTTTAAACATGTTCCCAGTCCCACACCCAGATCCATCAGCAGAGGAGGGAGATCTTACAGACTCAAGGTGTCTGTGGACCATCATTGGTTGACCACCGTGCTATGCAGACACGGAGGAGCCTCTATAAAGCCAAGCTAAGACTGTTTATTAAAGTTTTTAGAAAACTGAGCAGAGACAGAAGCGGCCACACGTCACAGGGAAGACAGATTCAACAGATTAAGTTCAGAAACATCACTAAAAACAAAATAAATGAAAACAAGCCAAACAACGAAAACAAAATAAAACAGCGGCAATAGTCATCCTCAAGGCAAAAACTCAGAATCATATTTGCTACACCATATTATCTAAGATGCAGGTTTTCAACAAAAATTTATAGGACAGTGAAGAAATAGAAGAGTGTGACCTATATTCAGGAAAATAAGCTGTCAACAAAAATTAACTCTGAGCGGATAAGGAAGTTGTATTCAGTAGACAAAGACTTCAAAGCATTTTTTATAAAATCTTCAAAGAATTCAGAGAAACCATGGCTAAAAAAATCAAGGAAAATGTATTAACAGAGTCAAATATAAGAAATCTTAAAAAAAAAAAGAAACTATAAAAACGGTCAGATGGAAATTCCAGAATTGAAAGACGTAATGATTACAATGAAAAATTCACTAGATGGGTTCAACAACTCATGAAATGAGATAGTAGAGAAGGAATTAAGAATATTAAAGATAGATCCATAGAAATTATCCAATTTGAAGAAGAGAAAGGAAAAATGTGGAGAAAAATGAACAGAGCTTCAGAGACCTATGAGATATCAAGCATAAGCAATGTACATGTAATGAGAGTCCTAGGAAGAGATAAGAAATATAAAGGGGTAGAGAAGATATCTGAAAAAATAGTGACCTAACAGCAGAGCATCAAAATCCATGAAATGAGACTGACAGCGAACAAATAAATAATTCAACAACATAATCGGACACTCTCAGTAACTGATAGGACTAGAAAGAAAATCAAAGAAGATATAGAAGAACGCCTCTACTAACCAACTTGACTTACCTGAGTTTTATGAGAACATCTAACCAACAACAGCAGAATAAACATCTTTTAAGTGCACGTGGAACAGTCTCTAGGAGATACCATATGCTAGGCCATAAAATAAGTATCAAAAAGTTAAAGAATTAAAGTAATTCAAAGTATGTTCTCTGACATCAAATGAATTAAATTAGAAATCAAAAACAACAAAAATTGAAAATCCATAAATATTTGAAAATGAAACAACCCACTCTAAATAACTCAAGGTTCAAAGAAGAAACTGCAAATGAACTTAAAAAATAATTTTAACTGAACTAAAATGAAAATACAAGATATCAAAAAACACGGGATGCAGCAAACAGTGTTTAAAGAGAAATTTATAGTTTTAAATAGCTGCATTATAAAAGGAGGTCTTAAATCATTAATCTACATTTTCACTTTAATGAACTAAAAAAAGAGTAACAAATTAAATTCAAAGCAAGAAAAAAACGAAAAATTTAAATTAAAGTGAAAATCAATAAAAAAGAGAAACAATAGAGAAATGTATTGAAACCAAAAGTTGGTTCTTTTAAAAGATCAACAAAATTGATACAACTTAAACCAGACTGACCAAGAAAAAAAAGAGAAAAGACATAAATTATAAGAATTAGCAATGCAAGTGGGACATCACTATAGACCCTAATCAAAGTTTAAAAGACTACAGGGGAATATTCTGAATGACCTTACACTAATAAATTAGAAAACTTAGAGAAAAAGGGCAAATATCTAGAAATTACCGAAGTTGGTTCAAGAAAAAAATAGAAATTCAATGTACTTAAAACAAGTAAAGAATTTAAATTAGTAATTTTAAATATTCCCATTTAAAAAAAAAAAAACAGCCCAAGTCCAAATGACATCAGTGGACTGAATTTGATCAAATATTCAAATAGTATCCATTCTTCACAAACTCTTTCAGAAAATAAAAGAGGAAAGAACAGTTGCCAATTTTACTTTATGATACCAAAGCCAGGCAAAGACTCTGCAAGGAAAGAAGACTACAGATCAATACCCTTTATCAACATAAATGTGAAAATCCTTAAAATATTAGTAAACCAAATTCAGCAACAAAGCAAAAGAATGAACCTGTATCCAGTACTGGGTTGAATAATGTCCCTCCAAAATTCATGTCCACCTGGAACCTTAGCATGTGACCTTATTTGAAAAAAAGGTGTTTGCAGATATAATTAGTTAAGATGAGGATATACTGGATCAGGGTGAGCCTTAAAGCCAATGCCAGGTATCCTTATAAGAGGGAGGAGAGAGCACACATAGAGACACAATGAAGAAGTCCATTTGACGGTTCAGGCAGAGATTGGAGTTATGCTGTCACAAGCCAAGGAACATGGAGGGTTACTGGCAACCACCAGGAACCAGAAGAGGCAAGAAAAGATTCTTCTCTAGAGGCTTTGAAGGGAGCAAAGCCCTGCTGACACCTTAAGTGCAGACTTCTGAAGTAACTGAAAAATTAAATGCAGAACTGGGAGAGAATAAATGTCTGTCATGGTCTTTTGTTATGGCAGCCCAAGGAAACTAAAAGAGATCCTTACCTAACACCATCCACAAAAATTAACTCAAAATGGATCATAGATCTAAATGTAAGAGCTAAAACTATAAAAATTCTAGAAGAAAACATAAAAGAAAATGTTTGTGACATTGTCCTATTTACAATTAGGTATAACACCAAAAGAATGATCCCTTGAAAAAAATGGGAAAATTGGCCTTCAGATTAAAATTTTCTGCTCTTTAAAAGATACTTGTATTTGTTTTTCATTGTGACATAACCATCACCAAAAACTCAGCAGCTTGAAACAGCATCCATTTATTACTATAGATCAAAAATCTGGCATGGCATGGCTGAGTTCTCTGCTTAGACTGAAATCAAGATGTCAGCTGTCTATATTCTCATCTGCTTTGAGGTCCTTTTTTAAGCTTATTCACATTAATGTCAGAATTCAGTTATTTGCACCCATAGGACCGAAGTCCTGAATTCTTGCTGGCTGTCAGTTGGCAACCATTTTCAGCTTCTAGAGGCAACCACATTTCTTATCATGTGGCCCTCCTGTCTGCAAGACAGCAATAGTATATTGAATCCTTCTCATAATTTGAATCTCTTTGACTTCCACTTCTACAACCAGCCAGAGAAGACTTTCTGCTTCTAAAGGACGTATGTGATTAGATTTGCCTACCTGGATGATCTCTACATTTTACGATCAACCGACTTGGGACTTTAATTATTGCAAAATCCCTTCACAGCAGTACCTATATTCGTGTTTGATTAAATACCCAGGGGACAGATATCTTGGAGTACCTTTATACAAGGGAAATTTGGACACAAAGACAGCTATGCCTAGAGGGAAGACCATGTGAAGACACAGGAGGAACGCAGTCTACAAGCCAAGGAACACCTAAAGCTACCAGGAGCTAGAAGAAAAGAGTGGAACAGATTCTCCTTGTGGTACTTTGTTATGACAGTCCTAGCAAACTAGTATGCTATGCATGATTAAAATGTATCTCATTTATACTCTTCTCCTTTCCCCTTCTCTCTGCGTCACTTCAAATTATGGACGTTAATTGGATTCCACAATTGTCATACCTTCTAATGGTTACATTGAATAATATTGAACCTCTATTATTCCATAACATATAAAGAGTATCTCATCACTTCCTACTTTTATAAGATGAGCATCTTAGGGTCCACATCCCTCCTACACTTTTCTTCCAATCTTTTATCTCCGAATCTCTTTCAACTATACCTTCACTTTTTTTCAAGAATGGAAATGTACATTCTGTTATAACCATAATAATTATAACATTTTTTTGCTTTGTCTATAAATTGATTCTAACAACCAAAACCTGATAAGCTTTATAATTGTGACTGTATTAATAAAATTTATGGCAAGACTATGTTGGTCGATAAATTATTTTTCCTCTTATTACAATGTCATGACCCCTGTGCTACTCAAAGGAGAATGGATTTGGCATCAAGGTCAAATGGCCCTTTCATCTAATGTTTATGATTCTCACTTTCCTATCAATCTTCTTTTTTTGTTCCTCTTTCTCTGAAACTTCAATTCATCAGATATTTGATTCCCTGGGTGGAATCTCTGCTTCATTTAACTATCTTTCTCGTATTTTCTAAATCTTTGACAGTTTTTTTTTTCTACATCCTGGAACATTTCTTTAACTTTGTCTTACAACTCTTTAATTGATTCTTTTTTTAAAAAAAAAATTTCCAGTTAGATTTAATTTCTAAGAGTTCTTTTTGTTATCTGATTTTTATTTTTCTTTTTGGCATCCTATTATTGTTTTAGGAATGCAATACCTTCTTTAATTTCTCCAAGGAGAGTTTGTTTTGATTTGTTTTGTTATAATTTCTCCACTATCTTAATGGCCTCCACTGCTCAGGATAAGTTTTTTAGTTTGCTTTTCATGGTCTTTCCATTTCATACTGCTGTTTTTCCTCAAATATTTGACGATCCTTGGTTGACGATCTACATTTAAGTACAAGAGAATTGAAAGGCTAACAAATTCTTATGTATGCGAGTGCAACCTCTTTTTCAGGTAGACAGCCATAGCTTCAGGATAGAAAGATAAGGAGGCAGCCATTAAACTGTCCTCTTACATGTGAGCATAAAGCCCAAGGTTCTGTAAAACTTGTCCAAATATTCTCAGACAACTGCTTCAAAACATTTAAAGAATCTCTTCAGTTTCCTCCTATTGATAAAGGCCTGACTGTCCTGTGCCTGAAGACCCCCTCCCCATACCCCTTTACATGCAAGAGCAAGCATTGTGTGTGAAGGAGATATAGAGGTGGCAGGGGAGAACTCTGGTTTTATTCTCAACTTTCAAATAGACCTTGTATTTGCAATTCTGCTCTCTTCTACTGGCCGACTCCCTGGGGTGTTGCTGGATCTACTGGTTCCCTCTCCCCCAGCCACTTCCTCCACATGATAAATTTTTTGATCCTGCTTCATCAACCAATGCGGTTCAACTCTTCTTCCTTTTCCAGAAATTCATTGTCATCTCTTATCTGCAGATTCCTACCATCCTACATGCTTTTATTAGTCTTTTACTAACCTTTTAATAAAAACTCAAGAGAAATATGAGAAAAAATATATATATATATGTATATCTTGAACCAAAAACTCATAGAAAGGCCATATTATATTCACCAGCTAAACTAAACAGACCATTAAAATATGTCCTACCCAGAGCAGTGAAGGTCCTTTTAGTGCCTGTTCAGGGCGGCCCAGCTGTTCCTTCCACCGCTAAGGCTTGCCATTTTCATCATTAAAATGAACTTTGCCTAATGGAGCCCACAAAGCACTACACTAGTGATTGTGATTAAAGTCAAAGGGTCAATGAATACAAGCCCATACCTGCTTTATCCTAGCAAGAATTCAGCTTTCAGTTTTCCTAGCACCAAACAGAAGAAAAATTCCAAACCGCATTTACAAGGTAGTACCAATAGGGAGGACAAGATTGCCTTTAGCAAGCACAAGCCTTTAGAAAGCACACCTGTTTCTTTGTTATTGATGGTGTGATGAATTGATCCCTAGAATCTGATTGAGAACATTGGTATATAAATCTTGTCACATGTACAGTTCCAGAAACATCACTGCTAGTAATGCATAGCACATTTCAACGGCCCCTGGCATGCATTTCTGGATTAGTGTCACATAGGGGTTCACATGAAACAACAAGCGCCATTTGTTTATACGGTCACACTTCTATCCTTCATTTTCCTTCAGATTCAACTTGACATGGGCTTTACGTATCAATAAACACATCGGTGTGCGTTTACATTTCTTCGTCAGGTATCCAGGAACAAAATATAGGTTGATTCACAAGTAAAGGGGAATTAATGTCATGAAAAGATATTTTTGTTACCAAAAGAAGCAAATATTATTACTTATTCAGTGTATCCACTACCTGAACTGTTCACTTGTTTATTCTCTCAATCATTCCACACATATTTATTGGGCACCTAGTATATGAAGAACACTGTTCCAATGCAGTGGGTGACAATGATCCCAGCCCCTAAGGAAATTACAGCCTAGGGAAGGGGAAAAACAACTAGCCCATAAATAATAGCAACTTCAAATAGAAAGCCACAACCAATGAGATAGAAATGACACAACCAGTCACTAAGAAACCACTGAGAAGTTAACCAAAAGCTGAGATCCCTCAAAAAATTACACAAGAGGTGGAAAAAAAAATTCAAACTCATTGGAAATGTAAGAGTTAACAACATGGTGATTGATTAGGGACTGAGGCTTTACATATATGATATCATTTCGTCCTCACTACAACCCATAAGGGAGGGCTACATTATCCCCACTTTACAGATAAGGACACTGAAACTCCCAAGAGGTTAGGTGACATGCCCAAGGCCACCTAGGAAGCTGTGATCCAGGTTTCAAAGGCCAGTGTGCCTTCACTGCCTAGACCACACTCCTGGCTGAACTGCTCACCTGTCACTTAGCATCTTTGACAGGCATTAAGGCCTAGAATTGCTCCGTGTGAGGTAAGTGGGGAAAAGCAAATGAAAAATTTATTATGACTGAAAAACGTGTCTTTAACTAAGGGAAAGGTAAAACCTCTTACATTGATTCCTAAGTGAATTTTTGACTAACATTCATGTGTCTAAGTTCCCCAGTTAAAATTCTAAACTGGCCCAAAACGTTAATATTTACAAACGAAAACTAGCACTTAAAATTCCACAGATTGTAAAGAACTTAAAGAAATGTCCCCCATCTTCCTGGTTCACATAACTTCATATCCAGTGGTCAGCTGGGAAAATAGGAAAGACAGCTCATAACTATTGAAACTCTATCTTTCTAGTTCACAGTCAACTACAAAATATTCAGTCTGACCAAACTCTTTCTTTGATTGCTATTTTGTTATTCCCAATATTATAACTATACACACACACACAAAAAAAAAAAAATAGATTTTCACATATATAGATTTTCACATATATATGTGGGTTTTTTGGTGGCTTACTTTTCACAAGCTGTTAAGAAGAAAATTCACTTTTTCTATCCTCTGAATACTACCTAAAGGGAGGTTATTACCTAGAATCTGCCTTACTGTGTGTGTGTGTGCTGTATATACCTGTTTCAATGGATAAAACCAAAATCTTAGAACTGTCTGTATTTTTTAAATACTTCTTTTGAATCTATGAAAATCACAAAAATAATGTAACCTTTTCAAACTGTGCTAAATAATTTAGATCCAGTTTCTATTATTCTTTTGTCTCCTGGGTCACAGAGATATGGGTGGTTTGTAATCTAAGCCAGTGGCTCTCAAACTTTAGTGTACATTCAAATCATCTAGAGGGCTGCTGGGCCGGCCCACTGAATTTACACCACTAGCAAGTTTGGAGGTGATACTGATGCTACTCGTTCAAAGACTAGCCTGTCAGAACCACAGCATTAAACCAATCTGAACAAGAAAGTGCACTGAACTAGGAATCAAGAGACCCAGACTCTAATCCTAGATCTGTCACTGTCTTGCCAGGTAACTTTACTGAAGTCATTTGGCCTCTCTCAGATTCTGTTTCTCCATTAAATGACATACTTTAATTAAATAACGTCTAAAAATCCCATGTCATTCAATAATTCTGTAACTGACCCAGAAGATAGAGACCACTCAACCATGCATACCAAACAATTAGAAAGATCAGTTCTTAACAGCTAACACAGTCATTCTGTTTCAAGAAAAAATATGCTGTTGTCCCATACTGCAGTTCTGCAATAATGCCATATATGCATTCCTAAAAATCATCACATTATGCTAAATTGTGGAAAAAAAAGGCATGATTTATGGGTAAAATGGGATTAGGGACACAACACTAAAAAATGTTGATCAGTGACTCATAGGAAAACAAAAGATAGGAAGCTAATAACAGTAGCAGGTTTTCCTACAGGTTCAATGGTTAAGCAATGCACAAATGCTACAATAAATATGACAGAAAAGACTTGAAGTTTGCTCTGGACTTGGTCTGGGAAGAGTTGCAGCCTGTGAATTATTTCGAAGTGGTGAAAGGAAGGTGATCTGAAATAGAAAGTTATAACAGCAGATGTGGACAGATGTAGCCCATTGATCTCACTTGGGAGTTGGCACGAACATCACAGTTCAACAATCTTTTGCAGCCTTAAACCCTGGGGCATGTTTTCCTGTCTTGGAGATGAAGGTCCTTCAAAGCATGCATCTATAGTAGATACCTGTTTCATCAAATTTGAAAATTAGGTCCAATGTGTAGCCTCCTTCTTCAATTAACTTCTGTATCACTGCTGGAAATACTTTGGTGACTTTCTCATCTGTGCTCACAACTTTGCCCAACAGCCGAGGGTTTTGGAAATTGCAGCAACATTGAAAGCTACTACAACAGTCACTACTGCCACCAAAAGGACCTGGATTTGGCAATTTCCATTTAAGGTCTTCAAGTATAAATAGTGCTTTCCTTTTGTACATGCTTGGCGACTTGAACCAAAACGCTTAGATTCATCTGGCATGTTGAATGAGGTGAGTTGTTGTTTTTTTTTTCTTTAATGTAGAAAAAAAATCACAAACTGAAAGAATAGGAAAAGACAACCTTCAAGGTTAATGCTACCTGGGAGATGTCTGAGGTGTGTCCGTGTGTGTGCTTTGTGTATTTCTACATGGTTTGGTTTATGGAAGAAATATGCTTAAACAAACTCAAAATTCACATTTTACTAAAATTATTCCATAACATCATTCATATTTCCAAAACAAGTGCTTGGCAAAATGAATGCACTTGTAATGACAAATATTACAGCCTTGATGTTGGAAATGCCATACGGTCAGGTATAGAATATTGCAAATCTCCCATAGTCTCTCATAGGTGGGATTGAAGGCATTTAGGAAATGACTTCTATTGCATGGGGAACAACTCATGAGAATCATGACTTTAATCAATTCGTCATAGTATAGATGAGAATGTAAGGGCTGGGCCTGGGGGTCCTTAAAAGGAAGGTCCAAAGTAAGGTCAGGTGTTTATTAAGGTTAATGCTACCTGAGATAATTTCTGATGATACTCAAAGACACAGAGCCATTTCCACAACAACTGAAGTTTCCAACAAAATTGGCCCCTTTTCTTCTCTTCACTTATCTGTCAGAGAACATGGTGCTTATCTCTCTCCAAATTTTCATCAATTGAAACCAGTTTCCTCTTGATTACCCTTGTGTAACTTCTTTATGGGAATTGTCTTCTCATACTTATTATGAACATTTTAATAGAATGTTAAAAAAAAAAACAATAGAAGAATTTCAGAAAACAGCCATAGGAAGTATTGAAGGTGTGGAAACACTTTCCGTAAGCGTCAGAAGAATCTGCCTGGGGAATTCAGGCTCACAGAAGAAGAGTCACAGGAGCAGTTTCACGACCCAGGTATTTTTCTTGACCTCTATGGCACTTATTCCTCACATTCTGTCTGCCAGGAAACCCTGTTGCCTTGCATATTCAAAACACATCTACAATTCTGTAACTTCTCACCACCTCTACTGTTCATCCTCTGGTCCAACCCGCTTCCATCTTCCCCCCCGAAACAATAAACTAGCTGGCCTCCTTGCTTCCATCCTGACCCCTCTCCTAGCTATTCTCAAACCAGCAGCCATAGCTGTCCTTTTAAGCTATGCAATGGTTCCACGTCTCATTCGGGATAAAAGACAACTCATCTCCTCTCTCTCCCTCTCTTATATCATACTGGTTTGTTGATATTCCTGGAACATACCAGCCATGTCCCAACTCTACCTCAAGGCTTTGCTCACATATCACTGCCTCAATGAGAATCACCCCGACTAATCTATTTAAAAATTGGAAGCTACTCTTCAACACTCCCCCCCACACACACATACGTACACTCACCCCAGTCATTCCCTTCAGATTGTTCCTTTTTATTCCTCCATAGCGTGTGCTTCCTTCCACAATGTCAGGTAATTTACTGTGAACCATGATTATTGTCTATCATCTCTCTTCCCCTGACTGGTATATGAGCATCATGCAGACAATGGATCTTCGCTGGCAACTAATGTATTGTATCGAGAATAGTACCTGCGGGGCTTCCCTGGTGGCGCAGCGGTTGAGAGTCCGCCTGCCGATGCAGGGGACACGGGTTCGTGCCCCGGTCCGGGAAGATCCCACGTGCCGCGGAGCAGCTGGGCCCGTGAGCCGTGGCCGCTGAGCCTGCGCGTCCGGAGCCTGTGCTCCGCAACGGGAGAGGCCACAACAGTGAGAGGCCCGCAAAAAAAAAAAAAAAAAAAAAGAATAGTACCTGGCATATAACAAGTGTTCCGTAAATATCCAACGTATGAACCATTTTCAAATTAATGGAAACTAATATGAGGAAGAAGTCTGTTAATCTTCATGATAGAGAAAACAAGAAATAAAGAGAAGCGTATAAAAAGAAAATAACAGAATAAGAAAAAGCTTTTTTCAAAACTACTAAAATGAGCTACCTGGAGGAAACTCCTTTTGATTGACCAGGTGATTTTTGAGAGATAATATGGCTTCATTGGTTAATAACCAGTAAGGAAAAAAAAGAAACAGGAAATATGGGATAAAATCCCAATTTCTATTCTCAGTGAGAATTAGACATTGGCCACATATTTCTACAGAGACATGTCTGCTGCTCCCCTTTTTGTCAAAAAGGATGTCACTCGGGCTTCCCTGGTGGCGCAATGGTTGAGAGTCCGTCTGCCGATGCAGGGGACGTGGGTTCGTGCCCCGGTCCGGGAGGATCCCACATGCTGTGGAGCGGCTGAGCCCGTGAGCCATGACCGCTGAGCCTGTGTGTCCGGAGCCTGTGCTCCGCAATGGGAGAGGCCACAACGGTGAGAGGCCCACGTACCAAAAAAAAAAAAAAAAAAAAAAAAAAAAGGATGTCACTGGCTCAGTGGATTACAACTTTACAACTTAATGATTTCCATCACTTCTGTCAGGGTGGGGCTTAACTGTATATAGCATTACATTTTACGTTATGAATACTTGAAAATACCCTGTCCCAATAAGCTAAATGGAAAGTTCAAGTGCACTGATGATTTACCCACTTTAAGGTGAGGGTGAATATCACATTTCCTATTGCATAGAAATAAAATATCAAAAAAAAACCCCTCTATTTTAATATACTTAGGAAGTACCCTAATTAAGATTCCAGAGATAAATGAAAATATTCTACATGCAAATATTCTAGCTATTCACAAAGAACAAAAACATAAACAGAAATAATTTGATTTAAGGAGCTATTTTGTAGGTTTAAAAGGAGAAATTCTATATTAAACTATTATCAGCCTGGTGATGAATAGGCTTCATATGACAGAAAGAAAAATTAATACCATCATTTATCATCTACATTGCCATTTTTACACTTAAGCATTATAGGTAACCAAATGAAAATTTAAGAAAAACAAAATGAATTTTCAAAATTATATGACTTTTTTTCAAGTGAGATTAATGTAGAAATTCAGATATAGAAAAGTAAATAAGCATAAATAGGCAATCTGAATAATTCTACCAAACCAACATTTCCCTTACAATAAAAAAGCTTTTTAATCAGTAATGTGCAGGCTATTTCTTTAGATTTCAAATAATCTTGGTCAATATAAAAGCAATCCTAAGTCTCTTCAGAAATCAAAGTAAATCTAAGGAAACAAAATTATATTTTGCAAAATGTATAAAAACAATAAAAATGTGATTTTTATTATTTTAACACATTTAAGTAGAGAACTCTCAATGTAGACATCGAATTCAAGAACTATTTCAAACGTATTTTTTTTCACAATATTTACATTTTAAATATTTAAAGGTAGAGAATAGGTGAAGGAAGAGTATAATAAACCACTATATTCCCTTCACCTGGATTGAACAAATGTTGATATTTTGCCATATTTGCATTATGTCCATATACACTTACATATGTATAAACTTTTATGTATAGGTTTTAACCATATTTTTGAACCTCACTGTATATTTTCCCCAGAGCGATAATTCCGTCTCCTCTTCTGTGTTAAATATAAACCGCTCAACAAATATTTGTGAGCGTCTGTTAAGTTCCTTGTGCTGATGCCACAAACAAGATTTTTCCCTGTAGTTAAAGGGCTTGTGATCTACTGAGTGAAGAAAAACACATAAACAGATAGATAAAGTTTAACATGTTAGCAGGTGCTCTGGTAGATGTATGTGTTGGAAAGTTCTGGAACATAAAGGTACAAGTAAGGGCTCAATCCAAACCAGGGGAAATGGGGAGAAGGCAACATCATGGAGGAGACGTACAGAAACCCAAAGGAATGCCAGCAGCTTGGCTTCGCATATTCAGCCTAGATTCGGTGCACATCTTTTAATGAAGCAAGTGAGAGTGATACGGTTTAGTCTTTCCCGGTACCATCTTCCCTGCTTCTGCTTTCACCTCTCAGCTGGATATACTAATGTCCATCCATCCACTGTGTGTAGCTTCCTTATCTTTCTATTTTCTGATTCATGGCAGGTCAAGACAAGACAAGAAGTACAGTAACAAATAACTATTATACTGTTTCAAATTAAATTCTAGATTAGTGGTTATCAAAGTTTCATCCAGGGAGCTTTAAAAATACTAATACTGGGTTCTACTCCTAGAGGTTCAGATTTCATTGGTCTGATATGAGACTCCCCCCAAATTACAATATGAAGCCAATGCTTCATACCACTGATATCATAGTAATTGTACCACTAGTAAGATTCTCCAACTTTAGAATACATGCAAATTATGTGGGTATCTTGTTAAAATAACAATTCTAGCTCTGGAGCCATGGCCTGAGATTCTACTTTTCTAACAAGCATCCAGGTGATGCTATGCTGCTGGTCTGAGGGACCTAGTTTGTGTAGCAAGATTCTAGATCATAGCGCTTGACCACAGCTGCTATTCCCTGAGCTGTCACAGTGTCACTTCAACCTAGGGCCTCACTCATGAGCCCAGCACGCCTGTTTTGCCTCCTTTTTCCTCCACTATTTACCTAGTCTAGTGGTTCTTAAAATATGGCCCTGGACCAGCGGCATCACGATGACCCAGAAATTTGTATGAAATTCAGATTCTCAGAACTTACACCCCAGACCTAATAAATCAGAAATGCTGGGGACAGGAGCAGCCATCTGTATTTTAATATCCAAGCGATGCTGACCTAGGCTGTATGTTTAAGGATCTTTCTTCCTCCCCTTTTCATACGTCTGACCAACTACTCTCAATCAGTGATTCTATCTGATTTCACTTTGAAATTACTTAAAGAATCTTTATAATATGCCTATCCCCCTCCCCTGAATCTCTAGGAGAAGGTCCAGTTATGAAAATATTCACATGAAAGCGCCCCAAGTGATTCTAAGATACAATTGGGGCTGAGAATCATTGTTCTGAATAACATCCGGGTGATCTCTTACATGGAATCTCTTCCTTTAGCCAGTCTCAATTTCTGGAATCTAATGACTCATGAACAGATTTCCCAGATTATCAACTATCTTCCTCTTCCAATATTGTTGGCCGACTTCTGAATTCCCTTTCACAATACTTCCCATTGATAATATTAGAGGGACATGACTCAGGAACACTCAGAATCCCTTTTGCCTTACTCAATCTGAGATTAGGGTATCTGAGTTGAAAATTTTCATAAATGCATGCCTGTTCATTTAACTCATCATTTGTTTTTCCAAAGATTGCTTTTTACAAGTTTGCCATTGGTCTGATTAAGGGCTTTCTAGTTGCAGGGGTGGAGCTACAACCAGGTCTTTTTAAATTTTTTTCTCTAAGTAAACCTGTCTTCACACAGACTAGTAACCCAATCAAAGAACAAGCATATCTTGAGGTTGCCGCCTGGCCAGGCTTCCAAATGGTGCCTATAGGTTCCCAATGAAACGGGCTGTACCTTGACCAGCCAGAGACACATTGATTAGGTCTCAGCAAGTACAAAGGTGGGAGTACAAGCCTCTCTGAGACTCGTATGGTGGTCCTAAGTGTGGTCCTAATCCACATCGAGGGTGACCACACTTTCAGGACCAGGCACAAAAGAAATCCAAATAAGAAGCTAAGAGCCAATCCCATTCGTTCATTTCAAGCATAACGTTGTGTAAACCCAAAATGCTCTGCTAAATCATGTTGCATCTACCAGCTTTGTAGCGAAGACCTGCAGGCTTTAATTACTTTAAGAGGAAAGCGTGGTGTCCAAAGAAAGTTTCATTACAAACTGGCATTTGCTCAGAGGAGGCCCAGAAATGAGGCTGTCTCGGGGTTCCTTTACCAAATCAAATGTCTGTTCATCCTTCCTAGTGACCAGACTGGTGATCTACATAATTAACATAAGCTCACATTGAAGTAAACATGAAATGATTAAACAGGAAGCATGTGAGGAGGGAAACAAGAGAAGGAATTAATGGGCAACAGAATCTTAGAAACAGGGGAGAGCATTACACGTTATTCTGAAACTAATTTTTATTCTCGTCCAAAACCTAATTGGTTTTTAAACTTTTCTCCACAACAGCCCAGACAAGGTGGTTTGGAGCATGTGTTATACACAAAACATTTCCATCGTGGCTCTTGTAGCCTAGTCAGCAATTTGTGGAATAGTAAATTTAAAAAGCAGTACTGTAGGGCTTCCCTGGTGGCGCAGTGGTTGGGAGTCCGCCTGCCGATGCAGGGGACGCGGGTTCTTGCCCCGGTCCGGGAAGATGCCACGTGCCGCGGAGCGGCTGGGCCCGTGAGCCGTGGCCGCTGGGCCCGCGCGTCCGGAGCCTGTGCTCCGCAACGGGAGAGGCCACAGCAGTGAGAGGCCCGCGTACCACCAAAAAAAAAAAAAGCAGTACTGTAATAAAAATAATAGTTGCATAACCTGCATTCCTTACAGACGGAACTTGGAGGACCAGCAATAGGAATCTTGAGAAGCCACCACTACAACTGGCATTTAAACAGCAGCCCTGATGCGGTAGGAAGAGTCAAGGTACGGATTTTTATTTACACTTATCGAGTCTGCTAGGGACCAGGCACCACGCTAAATGCTGGGAATGTGCAATCTCATTTAACAATAAAAGCAACATCTTATGTAAACTCTCTGATATCCTCATGCAGGACACACAACACACGGGGCTAGTAAATGAGATCTATTAAGCAAAGCGATGCAAGATATGCATGCCCCATAGGGGCGGGATAGGGAGGGTTGGAGGGAGACGCAAGAGGGAGGGGATATGCGGATATATGTATACGTATAGCTGATTCACTTTGTTATACAGCAGAAACTAACACACCATGGTAACGCTATTATACTCCAATAAAGATGTTAAAAAAAAAAAAAAGATAAATGACAGCAAAGTTGGGGAAAACGTTAATACCTGCAGTATCTCTTGCTTAAAGCCTCCTTGTCTAGAAATTATGAAATTATGCTTGCTTGCTTTTTAATGTTCGATTAAGGAATTAAGTTAAAAGGAACAATAAACCCCTTTCCTGAAGTTCTCTTCATCAGGAAAAAAAAAGTTATGCTTGGAATGCCAGCTCGGAGCCTTCCTCAAATGAAGAGTTATGGTTGGATGTCACCAAGGGTCCATAATACAGGGTGGAGCGTACTCAGGGGTCTTTTCCTGCCCAAGACAGAAAGAATCACACATTTGCCAGGGACTGATGTCACAGTGAGTAATACTATATTTAATAGGAACCCTGAAAGAAAACACCCAAAACCCTTTGGTTTTTTTTCCTGTCTCATCATCTCCTAGAACTTCCGTCGAATAATAGTTTTTGTTTGTTTGTTTGTTTCATTTCAAGTCAAGCAAGACCCAGCACATGAGAGGAGGCATCTGGTAATTTTGCTATTGTCCTAAAATACAGCCCTTTGAGGAAGGCCCCCAATGGCACCACCGTCAGCACAGGCAAGGAAACACGCTAGGACAAGCTGACTTCCTGGGTATCACCACAGGCAGTAAAAATCAGAAGTTGAAGCCAGAAAGTTCATCCCGTGTGTGTGCTCTAGACACTTCCCGGCACCCCTGTCATAGCGGCGGTGCCCTTTGCATACGGACGAATATTTAGTAAATATAAACTGTCTTCGGTCATGAGTTCAGACACATACCGTAGGCCAACGGAAAATCAGAACGATGAAAAAGAAGGGGACTCAGGACAGTAATTCCTAGCGATGCTGTAACTGGTAATCAAAAGGGAAGGGATGGTTTTTTACTAACGGAATCAGTCTGGAGGGATGCGGAATTTGTAGTTCATTCCTTCCTTAAGTTTCAATGATTTCCAGGTAATCTTTTCATTAGTAGTATTATATATTAATAAAGACTTATACCTGAACCAGGTCTAAATCTCAATTGATGTTTTCCTTCAAGACCTAGAGCACATGCCGGAAAGACTAGTAAGCAACCCTTAAGAAATGGGTCTGGAACACAGCCTGGACCCTTTGGGCTGAGTGCTGTCGGGCAGCTTGATCGACTTCCCTTGATCCCCAGGAATAATACTGGAAGAGGAAAGGGACAAAGGGGTCGTCTGACAAACACAGCTCTTGTTTTTTGAATTTCATTTTCATGGGGACTTGTGTCTGACAGAGGAGGTGGGGTCTACTTTCCATAGACAGGTGCTTGTATTTTCTCATTCTTATTATCATGGGAAAGATGCAAAAAGGAGTAGAGAATAAGTACAATGCAATTTTTTAAGTGTACATTTTGAAAGATGGATGGAATTTTGCTGGACATCTTGCATTTGGAAAGCTCATTATCTTGGCTCCAAGATTAGGAAAGCATGTCTTATTTTCTGAAATAAACGTAATTTTTGTAACTACAAAAACATTTAAAAACTCATTTCCAAGGCTGGACAAGTTTAACCCAACTTCCTAAAAAACCATTGTGTCACCCAAGGGCAGTGCAAGGGAACAGAGGAACAAAACGTGCATTAAATGTCTCTTTAAATAAGTGCAATTGGCAAGACCTTTTATCCACCACCTCCCAGCACCAGGCACGCCCTCCAAACAAGGCAGACAATAAATAGGAACAACATGGTGAGGCTTTGCTCATGCCACACATCTGTTCACTTACTTGGATTGTGTTTTATATTTAGGCATAACAAGTTTGGATTTTCTTTATGTACAGTGACAGCAGTGCAAAGAATGTTGTTTGAACTCTGAATTGTATAAATACGGAGACATGTTGATTTGAGAAGAGAAAACAAGGCATGTGAAAATTGGCAAAATACCCATTTTAAGAATTATAGATACTCTTCTTAAAAAAAAAAATAGACAAGAAACTCAATGGGCAGACCACCCACAAAGTACCATTAAGATCTAAACAACATGAAAAAAAGGCAATGTGCTCTAGCCAGTACAGTTTTTGAAAGCATTAAGTTTAAAAACCCTTTAGTTTAATCCAGAGACCTTAACATAGTTCCTAAAATTACAGGCTCCTTTGGGGTATTCACATATGTGAAACAAATCGGGATAATTAGAAAAAGATAATAATAATAATAATAATAATAGTTGCTAGTATATATAGGACACCTTCTATGCACCCAGCCGAAACATCATATGTGTTACCTAATGTAGTGCTACAAAACAAACCCCATAAAATAAATATTAAATGAAACATGACCTCATTTTTCAGATAAAGAAGCAGAGGCTAAGAGACTAAATAAATTGAATAAAGTTCACCTGGCACGGTCAGTAGCAGAGGATGGATTCAAACTCAAGCCCATCTGTTTCTAAGACATGTGGCCTTGTCATTACAATGCCCTGACATTCAAAAACTCCTTTCTACAGTAGGTTTAATTAGCATACAATGAATCAAATTCATTATTAGCAAAACAACAAGAATACATAATCGACAATAAGGATTCAGTTCCTAGAAGAAGAAACTTCATTGACATAATCTTCCAAGGAAACAAATAAGCAATTAAATTAGGCAAATGTGCACTCTATTTAAAAGAAACAAAAAGAGGAAAACGTCCAACAATAATGAAAAATAAATCTGTCTCAAGCAATGAAAAGGTAATGAATAGAATGATCCAAGTGTTTTCTGTCTATGAGTTAGCTGTCTGCAGGGCTAATAAGTGTACCTGTCTTTAGAGCGACTTTCATTAAATATGGGGCAATGCCCTTTGCCCCTGTATTTCTCTGATGACCCTGGCCACCAATACTGATTGTTTTTTCTGCTTTCCTACTGCACTTAATATCTGAATGACTCATTAACTTTGTATTATAAATTTACTTTTATATGTACAGATCTCTACCATGAGTTTTAAGCTCCTCAAAGGAAGCAAGTACATTCTGCACCTCTTTGTATGTCCCATAATGCCTTGCACATAATAAATGCTCAACTAATTGTTGGTTGAATTCAGGGCAAGACTTCTGCCACTAAGATTATCCAGACCCAGCAAATTTGACTAAAATGTAAGATAATGGTCCTAGCTACCTGGGCGACCTTTGAGACTTTTTGCAACGCAGCTTGTAATTTCCACTCAGAGCGTCCAATATTTCGCAACAGACATCAATCACCCTTTTCCTCTTTAAGAGACAGATCACCTAATATGAGAGTAGTAAGTACAGGTGAAGCTTGCTTTTTGTATTAACTGTGTGTTTCAAAAGTTGTATTTCATTTTAATTTCTGCCATTCAAGAATTCCTCAAGGAACCTCTAAGGGGAACAACAGATTACAGGATCCACTGCAAAGCAGAAAAGATCATGGCTGGACTGGTGGAAAGAAGGGAGTGGATCAAAGCTTGACAAATAATGCCGTAAAGAATAAATCCAGGGAGAGTGGACCCTTAAACCCCATAAATCAGAGCAACCAGAAAAGAAAAAAAACGTACAAAAAGAGAGAGAAGATGAAGCAAAGGGACCAAGACATTAAGATTTGTAAGTGAGAGTTAAGGTTTAAGATGTTCTATAAACGTTTATTGAGTGACTGAAAGAATGAATGTATAATATCAGAGTTCCTGCACTTCATTGAGCTTGGGAGACCAGAGGCATAATGATAGGCTAGTAAAAGGGGATTGAAGGTCAGAGTTAAAAGGCACTTAAAGAATACAATTAGGCTGAAACAACCAAGGTTCTTTGGGAGCTGTACAGAAAAACTGAATGTGTTGTATTGCTTTTGAAAACTCCCAAGAAGTTTTGGGCAACGCTGGCTACCAAGCAACACAGTTAAGAGTCATGTCAGGTCACACTGTGCCTCTCAAAATCATCCAGGTGGTTGGATGGAAACGGGGTGCACCACTTAGCAAACTACTTCACCAGCTGTCTCTATGTGTGAATTTTGAAGCTGCCAAACCGTACATGAATGGCATGTTGGCCTCGACAGCCACACAAGTGCAGTGAGCCCCTGACTATAGCAGATGTGCTGCGTTCGCACAATATCCACAGTGGCTAGAGGGCAGCTCATTTCCTCAGAGGATGCTGGGTGCAGCAACTCTGGTGACAGCAGTAGAATCAGATAGGTTCTGCCCTGTAGTTTTTAAGTGCTGCCTGCTTTTCAAAGGTAGAGCCTCCGAAAAATACAGGAGCTAACAATTTTGCAAAGGAAATGCACTTGCAATGTGAAAACAAGAGCAGCTGGGCATCCAACTGTGTAAAGAAATTCAGAGAGCTCTTCTTTTCCCTCAAATTGATATTACTCACCCAAGTCTCATAGAGTCAAAAGCATATGCTTAAGTGTAATTACTCAACAACTCAGACCAATTTCTACATCACAACCATATAAATGGAATATTCAGTTCCACCTACATGGTGACTATGTGACTTTTGTGCTTGGGTATCCCTGATGAGTATTAGAAACCAATGGCTCTGGAGGCGACAATTTTAAATTAATTTGTAAAATGAAATGTTTCATACATACAAATACGTATGACACTGTACGTAAAGAATATAAAACAAATGTCAAATATTCATCATTCAGATTAAGAAAGAACCAGTACAATTCAAGTGCCCTCTTTCTCTCTCCATATGTGTAGCCCCAGGACTGGCTATATAATTTGCATTGAACCCAATGCAAAATAAAAATGCAAGGCCCCTTGTTCAAAATTATCAAGAATTTCAAGATGGTGATAGCAGAGAATGAAACCAAGCATAGGGTCTTCTAAACTTGGGACCCTGTGGGACTGCACAGGTGATGCCTCTGTGAAACTGGTTCTAGTAGTTTCCTCTGTCATCACGCAAACAGAGAGAATCCCTACACTGAATTTTCTAGATATGAATTCCACAGTTTTGGTAGGCTTTATTACATATGTGTTAAGTATATTCTGCTTTTTGTATGTTTGAAATTTATAAACATGCTCTATGTCCAACAGGAGGTTTTTGAGATTCAATCATGTTGGCCTGTATGGTCGTCATTCATCTATTTTTATTGCTTACATTGTGCCAAATAATTAATTAAGGCGGGACAATGTATTTAAACATTTTCCTATTGAAGGGCATTTGGATTGTGTCCAGTTTTCTTTGTTTGTTTCTATAAGTAACAATGCTTCCAGGAATGCTTTTGTGCCTGTCTCCCAGTACACATATGCACGAGTTCCATATGTTTTAGTTGTGTCTCTTGTAAAAAGCATAGAACTACATTTTATTTTTATGAAATCTGACAATATGTCTTGTTTCTGATGAAACTGATCCATTTACATGTACTATGTGATATATTTTGATTCGTCTCTATCATGTTATTCTATGCTTCCTGTTTGTCCCGCTTTGTCCATGCTTCTATTTTTTTTCCTATCTTACCTTGATTTTTATTTCAATTTTTCTCTACTGATTTAATTTAATCCTTTACTACTTTACCCTTGGAATTGTAACATACCTACATGTCAAAGTTGAAGGTTAATCATTATCTAGACTCTCCAGCCAAACGATGCAGAAGCCATAGAATGTTTTAACGCTTGTCTACCCTCCTCCAAACTTATAAGATATTGTCATTTGGTATTGTAGTTAGGTCTTGTTGTTTTGCCCCACAAAATAGATGTTGTTAGTATTATTTTACACTGACTTTAGCTACATGTTTACAACTTCTTTGCTCATCTTCCTTCTTGTAGGTCAGACATGCCTTCTGGGGTCATTTTTGTCCCTCCTGAAATATAGCTTTTGAAAGTTCTTTCATTTAGAGACTTTTAATGGTAAACTTTCAGTTTTTATCTAAAAATGTGTTTTGTTTGGGGTGTTTGAAATACCATTTTGCTTGCTAAACAATTAAGGATTGATAAATACTGTGTCTCAACACAGCATCCACAGTTGCTATCAGTCTAATTGTTGTTTCTTCTCTTTTCTCCCCGAATCATTTTAAGATCTTCCCTGTGTTTGGTGCTCCTTGGTGCCACTACAATTGCACAGAGGTGTAGACCTCTCTTTATTTATCTTGCTTGGAATTATTTGTACTTCTAATCTCTGATGATTCGAGTCTATAATCAATTCTAAAAACATCAGTTCTGAAAACTACCTATCCAAATATTGCCTCTCCTAATTCTCTCTGTTGTCTTCTGCTAGAACTCAAATTTAAAATATTACATCTTCTCATCATATCCTCTATTTCTCTTAACCTCAATTTTATATTGCCAGTCTCCTTGTTCTATGAGCTACATTCTGGTTTATTTCTCTATATTTATCTTCCTATTTACTAATTCTCTCTTTGGCTCTGTCTAGTTACTGCTAAACCATTCATGAAATATTTTATTACAACATATTTTTCATTTTTGAGTTTTATTGTGTCTTTAATAGGCAAAATTAATTCAAAGCTAGAAACTAAGAGAGACATGTTTCTATTTTCCCAAGTTCAACATTTGATCCTAGTCCAAAAGGAGACTTCCTGGGGCATGGGTTGCTGGAGAATGAGACCAACTAGTCATTCTATTTGTCTTCAGTTCAACAAGTTAGTGAAGATGACATTAATCATCTCATGCAGATGGTAGCTCTATCATCTCTGTATCAAAGGGGTGCCTTTTGCATGGTGTTAGCAAGGTTCTTTTGACTCTGCTGTCACTTTTGAATGGGTAACAGGCTAGGACTGACTAAAATCCAGCAAATGCAGAAAGGAAAAGGCAGCAGATCTTTGGTGAGGTCTGGGCAGATACAAGTGAGTGCTTGAAGATGTTGAAGCAGATTAGAGGGAGATGTGGAGTCCGTGTAGCCAGGCAATGTGGAGGAGGAAGAAGAAGAAAATTGAAGTGGAAAAAAGATAGGCAGTTGACTCAGTCCTAGTGGCTTGGTGTCAGGAAATGTGTGATGGAGCCATTAAACTTAAAACCACAAAGCACTGATTTTCTAGAGAACTCTTTATCCTCTAAGATTGTGTGCGTGTGTAGGTATGTACATGTGTAGCTTAAAACCTATTTTATACAAAATAATATACATATTTTAAACCTAAACTATAGGGTAACCTTAGTATCATATTTGATATTTAATAATACTATAATGCTATACGCCGAGAACATGGTGGAGACACAACTTGCCAATTACATTTATAGCAGTCATACCAAAAATGAATCTTTCATGAGAAACATAAAGGAATTACTTTTCCCATTTCTTCATTGAGGAAAGAAGGCTATCGTCCAAAGAGGCAACTTAAAGGGGCTGTTTGGATGTTGTAAAAGGCCATCAAGTTTATTATTCGTGACATAAATGGAAACTTTTTAAGTGGATTATGTTCTGACATAAAGGATTCCAGTTAAGACATCAGATTGCAAGGAAAGACGCAAACAGCTGCTGCAGCTTTGAAACTGTACTTACTGCTCAGTTGTTCACAAAAATGTTTAGATCAACTTCACTACTTTTAAATTTTCTGTAGACAAGCGGCATGAATGCATTACAGGCCAGGGAAATGGTTTCAGAAACAATCAAAGGCTGACAGCAAAGCCAGGAAGTGTTCAGGGGACAAAACTTCCCGTTCTTGACCAAATGAAGCACTCACTACAAAAACCAGTATATCACTGAAGAAAGCATGGGCAGCCAAGCTACGAAACAAAATGAAAACTTCAACCATAATGAAATCACTGCTCGTGTTATAGCGAGAAGCAGTCCCCAAAGAACCAATAAACAATTTGGTTTCCAAAGAGTAAGAATCCCACTTGCCAAAGAGAATCAGAGGGACCAATTTCTTTTTTGATGTTATTCTCTTTACCCAATTTCTGCTTATCTGGGGTCTAGCCATCCTTCAACACCTAGATCAGCTTTCACTCCTTCAGAAAAATCTTATCTCTTTAGCGCCTTCAAATTCCTGTAGCACATAGCACGTGCCTCCATTTGTGTTTGTGACCTCGAGTTCTGAAATTTGCATGACTACTACACCTGCCATATAATTACGTCAGCCAGGAAACTTCAGAGGTTATAAATCTTGCTGTCATACCACATCTCATTTGTTGTCTTAACAATCCTGTCATGCCAGTGGAAAAACGTTATTCCTATTACCTCATTGTACATGTGACACATAGAAGATAATAAATATGAGTTAAATATGTTTAAATTTTTGACAAGGAAATGAAAGCCCATGCTTCATTCACATTTACACAGTTAAGAAACAGTAAAACCAGGCCTTGGCACCTAGATTTTCTGATCCCAAATCCAGAGTTCTTTCCATTGACAATGCCACCTCTCAGTCTTCCTCGTTCTTACACACTCACACACTCTCACACACACACACATTCACACCACAGCTTACCTATAAGATTGAAATCTCTTTCCTACAACACTGAGATTCTGCCACAGTGTGAAAGACTAGTGAGAACTGGTTTCTGATGCACCAACGGTGAGGCTCACAAATGAATTGTTTACTGAATTTAAATAAAAGAAATACCTATTCGATGACAATAAACATGCTACAGTATCCTGTGAGGTAACTTAAGTAAACTAGAGTAAACAAAAGTCCTTATTTCCTTTCTTAAAGCTCTGTTGTGTCCTACTGATAGGAAGCAAAGGACAAGAAAATAATCCAGGGGTGACCCGAAAGGAAGGTATGAAACCAGGAGAAATGAGCTCCGAAGATGATTCAGGCCACCTTCCCTGATGCCCTTGTGGGGGCACTTTAAGCCCCTTCTCTGCCAAGGCTTCACAGCTGCAGTGTCGGGAACCACCAACAGGGGCGACGTTACTCCAAAGAGGAGCAGCAGTGAAGGAGGCAGCGGGGTCCTGGTGGCGCCAGAATGGTCTCCATCATCTCCCCAGTCTTTCGCTTCTGCATCCATCCCAAAGCGCTGACTTTGGGAATATTCCTTAGACCCCCTCGGTGGGGTGTCACTCCCACTACCACGCTGACTAAGGTAGCAGGTTTCTTGGTGATCCCGGATAATAACACGCCAAACAATCAACGTTGAAATGTTTGCTGGTGAAACATACCGTCTCTGCATAAAAATGCACCCCTGTAGCAGACCACGCTGGTGGTCTCACGCAGTTTCCCTAGCGATTGCCCTAGGCAATGAATATTTTCAAAAATAGTATTTGAGAGTTGCCAGTTACATCCGCTCGTCTGAGGTGCCACAGTCCTTGACTTCGCTGATTGGAGGGAGGGAGGGGGCAGGTAAGGAGCAGAGTCAGAACAGATGGAACCAGAGGAGCATCGCCAACCTCAAGTCCGGAATCAGGACTTTTCTCAGGTTCCCTGGGGAGTTGTTACCGCGCCCGAGGGCAGTAACATCTCAAATAAATTAATTAAAAGTGTCGACAGAGTGGCCAAGCGTTACCACTGTATGTAGTCTGTTTTTAAGAATTCTCTCATCACCAACTTACATTAGTGATCTCGGAAATAAACAAATAAAAAGAATCCCAGATTACGAAGGCTCTAAGTTTTTATTCTAACACATAGCAAATGAATAACTTTTTTTTTTCAAGATAAGAAACATCTTGGGAGGCATGTTTATTGACTCGAAGTGCTATCCCTCGGAATTACAGGAAAAACCTAAAAGTTCCTCTAAGGCTGGTCGTAAGCATGTTTCAGACATGGATAAGTTCTTATGTATTGATAATAAATATGATTATTATAAAAGCACTGTGGATAACGATGGATCTCATTTAGTCCTCGCAACAGCCCATGATATTATTCCCATTTTAAAGCTCAATTTTTAATTCTCTTTCAGTATTTAAATTTCTAAGTTATACCCATTTGAAGCTCAGCAGAGTTTAGACACTTTCCCAAGGACGCAAAAGCTACCCTGCCACAGATACAGTCTGGATGCAAACCAGATCTTCTCATTTTAATTCAAGTGCATCTTGGAAGTGATGGAGGCATAAAAGGATTCCATGTCTTTTAACCCAAATCTAGTTCTCTTTACACAACAGCACAGCTGACAAATTAAAATGTGGTCCCCAGAGGTTCACAGGTGAAAATAATGACAAAGATTTTTTAATGAACAACTGTTATTTAGTTCAAAGGAAATCATGAAGCTTTCTCTTGTCTAATCACTTAAAGGTTAGACACGGTGGAAGGATAGGAACACTTTCTGGGCCAGTTTTGGATCTAAGTATTTGTATGATTTGATCAGGGTTTCTCAACAGCAGCACTGTTGAAATTTGGGGCCAGATATCTCTTTAATGTGGGGTCACCATAAGATATTTGGCAGCATCCTGGCCTCTACCTCGTGGATGCCAATGGTGACAACTGAGAACGTCTCCAGCATTGCCTCCCTGGGAGTCTAAATTAGCCTTCCTCCCCAATCAAAAACCACAGGCTTAGAGGAAGTATGATTTTTTTTTCTGTGCCTGAAAGAAGTTCTATTTTTTCTTAATTGTAACATGTTACTGAGAAATGTTCCAAACTTCCTTCAGATGTAGAAGAAATTCAAGAACAGATTGTTCTCCCCCCCCAAAAAAAAGAATTGCCTTAACAAATACTGCCAATATGACTGTCTTATAGTTGATTTTGAATTTCCTGTCCTTTGATTTCTTCCATTGATGGCACATTCACCGTAAGCTGTATCCTGATGACACAAAACCACGCTGTGAATAGTAACATACTTGGAAGATATTAAATAGAAGGCGAATTTTTTTCATCCACATAATTGTAGGTGGAATATGACAAACATATGAAATGTGATGCTTGGTGCCACAGTGAGATACCACTACACATGCACTAGATTGGCTAAAATTAAGAAGACTGACTGACTATACCAAACGTTGGTAAGGATATAGAGGAGCTAGAACTCTCACACGCTGCTAGTGGGAATGCGAAACGGGGCAAACACTTTGGAAAGCAGTTCATCCATTTCTTAAAATGTGAAACTCACATATACCTACAATATGATGGGGCCCTTCCAGTCCAGCCATCGGTCGATGAGAAACAGACAAAAAATGTGTCCACAGAACATATGAATATGTATAACTGATTCACTTTGTTGTAAAGGAGACACTAACGCACTATTGTAAAACAGTTATACTCCAATAAAGATGTTAAAAAAATAAATAAATAAATACATAAATAATTTTTTTTTAAAAAATGTGTCCACAGAAAGACTTTTACATGAATGTCCATAGAAGCTTTATTTATTATCACCCAAAAGTGAAAACAACCCAAAATTATGAAATATCCATAGAGTGGAATAGTACTTGGCATTAAAAAAAAGAAGGGCCTATTAATATACTCAGTAACAGGGGCTTCCCTGGTGGCGCAGTGGTTGAGAGTCCGCCTGCCGATGCGGGGGACGCGGGTTCGTGCCCCGGTCCGGGAGGATCCCACGTGCCGCGGAGCGGCTGGGCCCGTGAGCCATGGCCGCTGAGCCTGCGTGTCCGGAGCCTGTGCTCCGCAACGGGAGAGGCCACAGCAGTGAGAGGCCCGCGTACCACACACACACACACACACACAAATATATATATATATATATATATATATATATATATATATATATATATACTCAGTAACAGGGATGAATCTCAAAATCGTTAAGTGAAAGAGGACAGCCAAAAAACGAATAGGTACTGTATGATTCCATATATGTAAAATTCTAGAACACTCAATCTGTAGTGATGGGAAGCAGGTCAGTGTTTTCTGGGGTTGGTGTCTCCTGGGGAAGGAGAAACGGAGAGGAAATTTGTACAGTGACGGAAAAGTTTGCTATTGTGATTTTTATGATGACTTTGATTGCTTGATGCATATGTCAAAACTGCTGCCACTGTAAACTTTAAATATGTGTAGTTTATTGTACTTCAAGTATAACCCAATAAAATACAAAGGAACAAGTTATAGGAAAATGAAAGTTTTATCTACCTAATAGAAATTGTGATAGAAGACAAAATTCAACTTCTAATTCTATTATTCCAAAGTAACTACTAAAGACGATTCTGGTAAATTTACATGGTGTATAAACACCAAATCCATGACCTAGTTGTGCATGGGAACCAGTATAACCAGTATATCTTGCCTTTCAGGCCAGAATATATAATAACACATGCACACAGACGCATGCACTCACCACACCATCCTATTACAAAGCAAAATCGCCTGTATTACAAATGTTTCATTCCGCCATCCTGTGCGTTCTTTCTTTATTCGAGGCTATCATTTTTCTGTCATTCTTTGTCTTAAGAAACAGCTAATCTTATTTAAATAAAATGCTACAACACTCACATTATGAACACTTTGAGTTGGTGTTTATATTAACGCTTCAACAAATACCAAGTGCTACAAAAGTTTAAAAATCTTGGAAATGCATAAACGAGGTAAAATCTGCATTCTTTATGTTTTAGGAACAGAAACCCCAAACTGATGCAAAGTGATATTAAGTTGGCATTGTAAATGTACCAGGCCTGCCACAGGTATACTCTAGATGAAGTCTCACATCCTTAATCTAAGCTAAGTCAAAGCACAAATGCATATCATGTTATTTGAGTCACAACAAAGAGACTAAGTGAACAATCAAAAAAGCATGTTTATCCTCTTTTCCGTATTTGGCCACCTTGGGCATCGTTTCTTTTTCGGAAATAAATAATCTATAGGACTTGAATACATAAGTTAGGTGAATTGTACCTCGGAACTCAGAAAATAACTACAATTCTGTGGTTTACACTAACGTTTGGGGCTTCCTTTGTTTCTAACAATGGTAAATTATATATTATTATGTCACAAGTTAGGCATCACATGGAGATTTAGGGTGAACTGACTGACTCTGAGCCTGCAATATCAGGCTCTTTCTGCAGAAACTGACTACTACTACATCTGGCCAGTGTAGAAGTGAATGAAAACAATATATTCAAAGACATTTTACCCTCTTTATTTTTCACTCCAAGATCAGTTATTATCTTGAGGCAAATGATATTATACTCCAGAATGAGGCTTAGCACATAGGAAGTAAAATGAATCAAGACAAACAAAACCAGTCGGAAGGAAGGAAAAAGGAACATAATAGACAAACTAGAACAGGATGAACTTCACAAAAATCTAAATTTAAAAAGCAAGCTTTCCGGGTACAAGTAGACAAAATAAAGGCAGGGGCACAGATATCAAGAGAAGGGTCTCAAATAAATCTATGTAAACTTACCCTAATTATTTTTTAAATGGAAGTAACGATAGCCAAAGTAAAGAACATACTGTGATTTAAACACACACACGCACACGCACACACACACACACATCATGAAACAAGGGAGGAAGCTTGTTTTATGGCTTTCTAACTCTGTGATCTTGGTCAAGCTGTTTAATTCTACTCTGCTTCAGTTTCCCCTGTTAAATGGGAATAATACAATAAAACCAAAGGACTGTTACTATATGAATTAATGAGATGAAGTTGATTGAGCCCTTAACACAGAGTGTTAACATTGTAAATACAATAAATTTTAGACAGTATTATAAACTTTATTAGGCATTATAATGGGGGAAAAACTAATGGAGGAACATATCAGTTATGCTGAAGAAGTATTAGTGCTACATGCTTATATCACTAGTATTTACAAAAAATGGTAGTAGTCATGTAAGGGAAACTGAGAAAATGGTCCTAAATATTCCACAATAATATATATGATCCAAAAGATGAATATTAAAGATATTAGATGAAACAGAAGGGACCCGAAGTGAAATTAAAACCCATTTTCCCAAATTGAAAGACAGTTAAACACAGATTCAGAGAGGGCCTAGAAAACCACCCAAGAATAATGCCAAAAGAAAGACATCACCTAATTGCCAGATGTTTAAACCTGAGAGATAAAAACCTTATTTGGGAAGGGGAGGGTGGGACAAATTCAGAGAGTAGCATGAACATATATACACTACCATGTGTAAAATACATAGCTAGTGGGAAGCTGCTACAGGGAGATCAGCTCGGCGCTCTGTGATTCCCTAGAGGGGTGGGATGGGGGGGTGGGAGGGAGGCTCACGAGGGAGGGGATACATGTATACATACAGCTGGTTCACTTTGTTCTACAGCAGAAACTAACACACCCTTGTAAAGCAATTATACTCCAATTTAAAAATATATATATTTTACCAGCTGCAAATGAGGGAGAAAGGCTTAAAGAATTCAAAAAAAAGGAACATGAAACTCCTTCTCTGAAATTTACAAAAAGAAAGCCAAGAGAACTAGAGCTATCGCCACATATACTGTAACTGAGGAAGGGCATCTCTGTGAGTAAAAGTGGAAACTCTTTCTTTCTAGACTCAACATGAAACAATGGCAAAGAGCAATAACAAACCAGCAGCAGCAAAGATGAGGTCGGGGGGGTAATGCATTTCTGAGGACAAATGAAAAGCGATGCCTTAAAAAAAATAAGAGACTTTTAGAACCGGAACAAATGGCAAGCTTAATGATAGAACTTTAAAAGCTCAAGTAGATCAGACAAAACCGTGTGCAAGATGCAGAGAACTTGAGCATCCCCTGAATCACCTCCCATAGTGTGCATTTTGCTCTGCCTAGTTTTTACTCGCCCCCATGACTCTTTTCCTTGCCTTCCACTCTAGCCTTCCTTCTTTTCTTGACCAGGGCAAGATCCCTCCCCACTCAGAGCCTTGAACCTGTGGATTCCACACAGGACGCTCTTCTCTCAGAAGAGCTTGACTCGTCACCGTCCAGGTCTCAACGCAAGTTCACCTCTCATCGAGGCGGTTTATGGCCACCCAAACTAAAGTGCCCCCCGTACACTTTATCACACTTACCCCTTTTCTTTTTCTCATAGCACTTATTCTAAATTCCTTGCTATTTTATTAGTTTATTTATTATTTTATTATTTTTTTTTTAAAGACCTAGTTTTTCCGAGCAGTTTTAGGTTCACAGCAAAATTCAGAAGAAGGTACAGAGAGTTCCCATATAATCCCTGCCCCACCCAACCACAGCCTCCCCCATTGCCAACCTAACCCAATTCCTATGACGTCTCTTCTTCATTTGTTCCTTGACTCCACAGAAATTGCTTTGGCTTCTTCCTTCACTCTTCTTTTCCTGGACTATTACAATCTGCTCATGATTGTTCTAACTTTTTTATTGGGCCTTCATTCATTGGACCTTGCTCCATACTACTGATGAACATTTTTTTTTTGAGAGACGAAAATATAATCAACTATTTTCTTACTGACACTGACTTAGGTACAGGGACTCCTTGTGCAAGACAGTGTACTCCAATTATGTGATCATTTCCTTTCTTCCCTGAGGAGCCACCAAATTTACGGTGAGGAATAAAAAAGGAACAGTCCGACCTTAACAAAGAGATTAGGAGGGGCAGTAAACCTGAGATCAACACTATCTAAAACAACTTGCTTTATTCTGGACTTATTCTGAGCCCACCAGTCAATGAAAGGCTCTGTTCCTCCACAAATCCTTTAGAGAACCTTGAATTATGAAGACGGAAGTGAGTGAAGAGCAGAGAAACATGCATGGTTATGCTTGGCTGACTGATCTTTTATGAGCCTAAAAATCAGAACTATAAACTTGATAGCTTTCTCTAATTCCTCTCATGGTCTCAAAGCTAGCTACCCACAGAATCCACAAACTAACCAGAAGGTTACTTGGTTCAGCTACTTGGTTCTCCAAATGTGGAGCTGTACTGTGAGTCAAAGCCTCTTAAATATCTCACTGACACATTCTCCAACTTCTGATTTTATATGTGCTATGGGTGCTTAGTGGGTAATTGGATAATAGGTTTCTCTTTAAAAAAAAAAGTATAATATTTATCAAGCATCTCAAATATTTATGAGGCAGAAAAGATCTTTTCTGGTCTCCAGTGTTCAGAGGGCTGCAGATAAACCATCACAGAATGTAGATACCCATCACATTTTTGGAGATTTCCAGTAAACAAGATAAAATACAGCTCCATAGATACCCCATGTCACAGAATTTACTATGCAACAGTCAATTCTGTATAGAGTTTCTCCACATCGCCACTACTGCTAGTTTGGAGTGGATAATCCTTCATCGTGGAGGACTGTCCTGTACAATGTAGGAAGTTTAGCTCACCCTTGACCTCTAGATGACAGTAGCGCCCCCTGCTCACCAGTTGTAACAACCAAAAATATGCCAGACATTGCCAAATGTCCTCTGGGAGGCAAAATAGCCCCAGTTGAGAACCACTGGTATAAACTCATCAATTTGGTGACCTTGGAGAGTCATCGGGAAGACTGGGGTGGTGACCATTTCTGCATTTCACAAGCACACACCTACTTTCTAGAATTATGCTTCTCAATACAGTAGCTACTAGACACACGTAGTCTTGGAGCACTTGAACTGTGACTGGTCAGAATTGTGTTGCGCTGGGAACATAACACAAATGCCACGTTTCAAAGACTTGGACTTAAAAAAGCAAAGCGTCTCATTAAAATTTTTACATTGATTACATGTTGAAATGAAAATATTTTGAATATATTAGGTTCCGTAAAATATATTATTAAAATCAATGTCAACTTTCTACTTTTTAAATGCAGCTACTAGAGAATTTGAAATTACAAGTGTGGCTTGCATTGTATTTCTATTGGGACTGTGCTGTTCTAGAGAGCCAAAGCACTTTGCATGTGAAGGACTTTTGTTTCTCATTAAGCCAACAGTATTCAAAGAAAGTCCATGGTGTGTGCCTAAGGTTGCATTAGCTGCTTTTGTCTACATCTATCTGAGGTAAATTCGTTGATGTCAAGGGTTGTAATTTCATTTTGCAGATAGAAAAGTAGGAGCTAAAGAGATAAATCACCTAAAATCATTCTCCCAATTGTAATGCCAGAACTAATTACATACAACCTATTGCTTCCCATCCCTAAATAGCTTTTAGTCACCAGATATCTTTGTCCCTAAAAAACAACCAGTATTTTCCTTCTTCTGTAATTATTATAGAGATAAAAATCAAATTCCAAAGAGAACAATTTCCAGACACCTTAAGACAATAAAGCCAGCATTTGTTTGAAGAGGAAACAAAAACAAGATGGGAGACTCAAAAGGCATTACTTTGTATAATAATTTAATTAATATCATGTTGAGAAAAGAAAAACATTTTCCATCACTTTTGACTTCCTTTTGTGGAGACTTATGCAATCTGTTGTAGTCACTGCAGGTCTCTTGCTTTTTATAATGCATGCTGGATTTGCATAATGTGCTATGATGCCTCATGGGCACTCACTTAAGATCAACTGAGTTAATTTGCTTTCTTAACTCAGGTTTAAGTGTTTCATAGGCACTAAACTTAAGATCAACTGAGTTAATTTGCTGGCTTAACTCAGAAAATTACAATCGTGGTTGCCCCATTTTCTTTTAAGCATAGTTGTAATCATGGTCATTTGACTAAGCAGAGGTCCAAAATCTGCGTCTATTGTTCACCAGTTAGAAGAGCCAAAGACACAGAAAAGGAAAAATGCCACAAATGTGTTACCTGTGAACAAGAATGACAGGTGACAACTATTGCTAAAACTAGTAAGTTATGTTGAGTAGCCATGGTCCAACATTTTTCTAGCCAAGAGGGTATATAATCTGCTAAAAGACTTATTACCCTTTCTAGGAGGCCACTCTTATATTCCTTCACAGTACCCCGGGTATGTGAGAAATGTTGCGTGCCTTTGAAAAAGCAAAGATGACACCCTGATCAAGAAATATGCAACTGAGACCAGCAGAAAGCAAGACTGCATGGGAAGGCTCATTTCGGAGAAAGAGAAGAATTCAGAAGAGGCCTCCTAGTGCATTTGAGTGTGGCATCTCCAAGAGAGGCATTATACATCCACCAGACTATGTGATTGGAGGAGAAAGCAAGGCTACCAGCATGGGTATAAATTTACGTATTCACTTATTTATTCATTTGTTCTCCTATTTTTCAAAAAACATGTGTCAGGCACTGTGTTAAATGCCCTGGGTTTCCTGGTAAAAGGAAGAGATGAGTAGGTAGCAATAGGCAAGAATCAATACCAGACAATTACTATATTCAAAAACGTTTGCAACTTGAATTTGAACACCCACAAATGGGAATGCTGAACTGTCTATCAGAGCAATATAGTACAAGTGTTTCCAAATGTTGCTTTATGCTGAAAGAAATACTATATCCAGCCTTTTGTGTTATGAGTACCCATGGTCTAATTCTTTCACCATTTGCTTATTCATTCATTCAATAATTATTTAATTCAATTTGTTTTCCTGAAGATGGTTAAATTGGTCAATGTGTCTTCCTCTTTGGTTTTTTTAAAATTTTTTTTATTTCTTTTTTTTTTTTTTTTTTTTTTTTTGCGGTACGCGGGCATCTCACTGCTGTGGCCTCTCCCGTTGCGGAGCACAGGCTCGGGACGCGCAGGCTCAGCGGCCACGGCTCACGGGCCCAGCCGCTCCACGGCACGTGGGATCTTCCCGCACCGGGGCTCGAACCCGCGTCCCCTGCATCGGCAGGTGGACTTTCGACCACTGTGCCACCAGGGAAGCCCCCTCTTTGGTTTTCATAGAAGATTCATTGGCATGAGAAGGTCTGCAGGAATTAATAAAAACTGCTTCTTCTTTTTCTTATATCAATGGGATGAATTACATCAATTCATAAATTTGATTTTTTAAACATAATACATTATGAAAGAATATGAGAACTTGATGAGTTGTGCCTAGTTGAAACTGAATGGATTATATCGACTCGTAAATTTGATTGTTTTTAACATCATACACTCATGAGAACATATGAGGACTTGATGATGTGTGCCTAGTTGAAATTCCCCGGCTTTCAGCCACGAGCACGTCTGACCAAAACAAGCCAATGAGTCTATTCCTATTCATCAGATAGCTCAGCTTTCAAACTCTTAACAAAAGAGTTTCTTCCATATTTCCTTACAATGCTGACCTCTCCTTATTCCAATATCCGCTAAACCATTTAAAATTCCATAAATGTTCAAAGAAGCATGTACCCCAAATTAGAAACACTATTCCAGTTTCATTCCTCTAGCAGATATTATAGAAGCCAGATTTTACTGTTGTGGTTTTTGTAATTCAGAGTTAGTAATAAGCAATGAAACGGCACCAAGTTGAGTAAGTCCAAGGTAAGATTTGATCTGCAGGCATGGTGCTTCTTAGAAGTGGGTTCTAGTGAGAAATGTGACTCATGCTAATAAAATTAACTCCAGAAATCAGTGCTCAAGGCTCTACTAGGCTAAAATTCCATTTATTGCAAATTGTGCTATTTCCAATTTCTTTTAGTAATAAAATGCATGACTAGCCCAAAAAGGCTATAAATAGTCAACAATGCCAAGAGCTTTTTATCAGAAGCTCTAGTAGAACGGAGGGACCAGAGCTCTCTGATCCTGTTCTCTCTTCCCTTGGGCAATACTCCACAATAACTCATTAATCATTAATAATTTCTTTGCCCATTTAGTTTCAATGAATACATAAATCAACTGTTTACTCTAGGATGAGACATGGGAAATTGTTTGAAGCCAAAATTCTTTGGGGCATTCGGCAGTATGTAAATTACATCCTCTTCTGTTTGAACTCTGAATAAATAAAGGAAAAGAAGGAAGAAAGGAGAATAATAAGACTCTGAACGGTAGGTAATTTGCTCTGCGCCTTTGTTTATCTAATGTTGTACTTTTAGGTTGGTTCAACGCCGTGTTGGTGAAACAAAAGAAAATGATGCCTACTGACTTCCGACGAGGTTCAGTGATGCCGTGTACTATGAGGCTGAACAGTTTCTGCTCTGGAATTTCATCATTTTACTTTTTCCTAAGCTGTTTGGTAGTTCAAACGTAAAGTATTTAGTTTAAGTAGACCAAGACAGTAGATGTTATCTTATTTACTGTCCTCAACACTGTATTGAACCAACCTAAAAGCATGACATTAGATAAACAAAGGAATACACAGATTACCTAAGGTTCGGAGTCTTATTTTTGCCATTGCTTTGTCAAAATAAGATGTTATTAGAAAGAAGGTAAAATGCAACTAAAATGACGGACATAACACCAGGCAGACATAACACCATCCAATATAAAATATTTGAAGAGTACGACCACTTGTCACTTCAAAACAAACAAATCCAATGATTAAATGACTGGTTTCATGTATACAAAATGCAAAAATAACATCTTTCAACTTTGACGCAGTGTGAGTGTTCCTTTCTCACCTTGGTGGCTTGTAAAATGCCATCTTCAACAAGATCTAACATAGTATAATCCCTTCGGAAAACCCTGGGGGAATTATGTAATATAAGTAATTCAGGAAAGTGTCAAAGTTTTATTTCTTCTACCCTCAGGCAGGTTCAAAATACTCTTTAAAATTCCCCACTATCACCAAAGTTTAATTTATGACTGAGGAATCTTCAAAAATCCTACCTGTCGGGGCTTCCCTGGTGGCGCAGTGGTTGAGAGTCCGCCTGCCGATGCAGGGGACACGGGTTTGTTCCCCGGTCCGGGAAGATCCCACATGCCGCGGAGCAGCTGGGCCCGTGAGTCATGGCCGCTGAGCCTGCGCGTCCGGAGCCTGTGCTCCGCAACCGGAGAGGCCACAGCAGTGAGAGGCCCGCGTACCGCAAAAAAACCACAAAACAAACAGGGCTTCCCCTGGTGGCGCAGTGGTTGGGAGCCCGCCTGCCGATGCAGGGGACGCGGGTTCGTGCCCCGGTCCAGGAGGATTCCACGTGCCGCGGAGCAGCTGGGCCCGTGAGCCATGGCCGCTGAGCCTGCGCGTCCGGAGCCTGTGCTCCGCAACGGGAGAGGCCACAACAGTGAGAGGCCCGCGTACGGCCAAAAACAAAAAACAAAAAACAAACAGGGCTTCCCTGGTGGCGCAGTGGTTGGGAGTCCTCCTGCCGATGCGGGGGACGCGGGTTCGTGCCCCGGTCCGGGAGGATCCCACGTGCCGCGGAGCGGCTGGGCCCGTGAGCCGTGGCCACTGCGCCTGCGCGTCCGGAGCCTGTGCTCCGCAACGGGCGGGGCCACAACAGTGAGAGGCCCGCGTACTGCCAAAAAAAAAAAAAAAAATCCTACCTGTCTCTCGGTTCCAGGCAAGGTTTTCCAGTTGAAACTGTATCTCTGACTCTACTGTGGTTTCTATAGTGACAATTGTGTCTGAGTTTCATGGTGAAAAGACCTCTGGTACATTCAATAGTACCGGAAGTGGCTTCAGTGTGCCAATGCACTTTGGCCTGATAGAGCCATGTAACATTAAAGAGACAGATTCTCTCTGAAAATAATATTCCTAATTTTATCTTTTTGGAAATGAGTACAATTATAGCAAATAAGAAAAAAAAAGTTTACAATAGATGTGTATGATTACAAGTTTATTCAAACAGACAAATAAACCTCCCCTCCTCACCAAGAAAATAGAAAAAAAAAAAATATATATATATATAAATGCATGTGACAGAATTTTAGAAACAAAAGTTGGAAGATATCTTTGAGATTACCTAATCTGCTATTAATAAATACACAGTTAAGCATAGAAAATTTTAAAGAAATAAAGATCATTTCCTGCTTCCTGGGAATATGCACTACTGAAACATCAATGATCCCTGCATAAGAAATAGGCAGAGACAGGCATCAAGGAGGGGAGGGATTTTTTTCTCAGTTCCAACACATCGGAGGTAAAAATTAATAGGCAAAGTGTATCAAAAAAACAGATGCTCTGCTGAAAAGCCCTTCAGGCAGAATTGCGTCAGTTGGCTTTCTCTGGTGAGGCAGGACTTCAGCGACTCACGGAATAATTGCTACATACCCCAGCTGAAGCATTTTACTGTACCTGGCTTTACGCTCAGGCAACCATCCATTGATGGGGAGGGGGTAGCCATGGGGGCTAGAGTGACAGCCAGAAGATGCACGTGACTTTAGATTATGTTCCTT
The DNA here is from genome assembly GCF_026419965.1 of Kogia breviceps. Lineage (NCBI taxonomy): Eukaryota > Metazoa > Chordata > Mammalia > Artiodactyla > Physeteridae > Kogia > Kogia breviceps. Next base: position 100,427,197 of record NC_081319.1, on the reverse strand, counting down.
TTAATTTGAAAATTGCCATCTCTCTGCTTCCTAAATGGTCAGAAGCCTCAACAATTCCTTCCCTCGCTTTTTCACCTAAGTGTAACAGTGACAAGCATTATTTGTAGAACTGTAGGACTCGGAGAAAGGGTGTGATATAATTCTTAAATGTATAAGAGGTGGATATGTCAGTAAAAAACACAGAAATGGTCAGAACGTTGTCGTTGAAAAAAACAGAAGTGATTAAAATAATTTCCACATACAGATAATTTATGATCACTGGATACACATTAATATTTCTGATTCAACAGGACTCACTGTGTGGAAATTTTGACTCAGTAGATATTTTTAATCACACCCTTTGTGATTTTGATCCAGCAGGACATCTGACCACAAATTTGCAAACACTGGCTTAATGTTTAAGAATGTGTGGAAAACCCGGTTAAAAGCATACAATGACCATTTCTTATCTCTATGCTAGTTAGCTTCTTGGAGCCTGTTTGCTCATTGTGAAGCATAATGACACCTATTTTGAAGGATGGCAGTGGGGATTAGGGGAGATAAAGTATAAAATTGGCACACCAGAGAGCCCAGCACAAGGCAAGTGCTAAGGAAATGATAACTTAATATGACTTATCAGTGTCCACATGGTTAACTGTTTATCATAAATGCCTAAAATTATCAATAGCCTCTAACTTAATCCAACAGGGTCAAAAACATTCACCCCATTTGTAGACATCTCTGGGCTTCCTTGAAATTCAAGAGATACCGATTCACTAGTCTTCTCCAAGAAACAAGAAACTATCAAATGAAAACACAGAAGATCCTGCTTTCTGTCATTTTTTTTAAATCTGTATTTCAAATACAACAAAATACTATAATAGTTAGGAGCACAAACTATGGTTCCAGAATCCCTAAGTTCAGACTCTGGCCCTGCCACTCATAGGCTATATGACCTTGGTGAAAACCCACGTACCTCGGTTTTGTCAGGAGTAAAATGGGGATATTAAGAAGTACTTACTTCACGGCATTGCAGGGAGAATTAAGTGAGTTAATTTAATATATGTCATGGACTTATGATAGTGCTAGGTATAAACCTTCAACAAAGATTAAATATAGTTATTACCCAGAAAAATGACCAAACTTAGTTTTCTATGTACTGATTATGGTACAGTTGGAACCAAATTCAAACTTGAATTTTTGTCTTAGTGATTCAATAGAATTACTGGTAAGGTAGCAATGTTTTAATTATGAATAAATGCAGATTTTTAAACTTTTACATGATTAATACTGAGTACACATTTTTAAAATCAGAGCACCTTCTTGTTTGCCCCTAAAATGAAGATTTGAGGAATGCCTCAGGTCAAGGGAACTATAACGACATTGCATTATCTACTGTTGAGTACTCAGGAGTGACTGGAGTCCCATTAGCAGACCTGAATAAAATGTAAAAGAAATTCCTCTCTAAATATATGAGAAATCATCCTGCTGACCTAGTTTTTAATTAAAATTTTACTAGATATGTAAACTCTGGGAGAATCAAAGGCACAGCTTCACAACTGAAATAACTCCATATTTGCTATACTTACGATATCTGAAAACCTAAAATACTCTGACAGTAAGCCAACAATAGTGAAAAATGACTTGTAAGCAAAGTGCCTCAAGAGAATCAGCCACCATCATGCATTTGCCGAGAACACTGTATATAATCCCAGATAACTTAAGAAAAGGTAACCTCTCTGCAGTTTAGAAACCCACACATTTTTGAAGGCCTGGTTCACCCTCAAATACGTCATATTGGAAAGTCAGCCATGGTAAAAGTTCTTTCAACGTTTAATCCATAAAATGAAGGTTTGTATTATCCTCCATCTTGTTTCTTATCTTAAATAAAATATCTGATAAACCTTAAGAGGCATAGTTCATTGGGGTTCCTTCTAAAATCAAGCATAAGTCTTGCATTATATGTTTTGAGATATGCATAAAGCAATAACGTCGCAGCACCCACTTCTCAAAAGCTCAGTCACATTCCACTTCTTTATGCAACGGATAGCTTTCGAAGAGTAAGATATCAACAAAGACTTTCTTTCATCTCTTGTTGAGAAAATTGCAATCATATCATTACGTAGCATCAAGTCTTAAAATTGGTCAATTGTGGTCTTTTTTTGCAAGAAACAGGTTCTTAAAATGTAGCCTATCAAGCCTAGATTATCTGCAAGCATCCTACAGCAGACTCAAGATGCAAGTTAGAAAAAAACCAAAACAGTTTGTATGTGTTGGAGGGTAGAGAAGGATTGGGTAGAATTAGAGTTTAGGTTAGGTCAAAGATAATACTAGGCAAAATTTCAAAATGGATCTAAATTTCCAGATCCCTTCTTGAGTTTGAATTGTATGAGACTGACATTTTTGTAGGTCAAAAAAGAGTGAATTTTGGCAGTTTTTAGGATTCAACCTTAATACATCACAATGCTCTCTCTCCCAGCGTACAGGTGCCAGTTGCTTTTCTCTTATATAAAGCCCCAAATCCCAGTTGTATCACTGGCTCATTGGCTTTCAAATCCCTCATACTCCAAAATCAGCTATCACCTGCTCCAAGTAAATTCTTAAGCAGAGGAAGTTTACATAAAGTTAAGGACTTTCGTCCATGAGGGAAATATTTAGATATAGATGGGTCTTCCGAGAGTACTTAAATCAAACCTTATACATACATATTCCCATATAGGTCATTACAGAGTATTGAATAGAGTTCCCTGTGCTATTTAGTAGGTTCTTATTAGTAATCTATTCTATATACAGTAGTGTGTGTATATGTAAACTAAAAAAGAGTGGATATATGTGTATGTATAACTGACTCACTTTGCTGTACAGCAGAAACCAACACAACATTGTATATACTATACTCCAATTAAAAAATTAATTTAAAAAAAAAGGAAGTTTGGCATTATGCTCAACTCAAGTCTTCCTGAGGAGGAATGGATTGGATAAATATCACACTAAATTATTATTTTTTGTTATTTTGTCACATCATTGTGTTATTAACAGCTGATAGTGATTTTAATTATCATTATTAATAATTACTAAATATATGCTATATACCTAATCAAAAAACAAAAACCATATACACAGCCAAACTCTCTACCCTACATACCTACAAAAAAAAATACAAAACCAAAATTATTTCGCTGTAGCTAATAGCAAGTCAGCACTTTCTAATAATGGAATTCAAGCATATACATATAGAGATCGCTTCTCTTTCAACTGAAGTCTAGAAAAATTGTTGAGTTAAAATATTTATTTATGGGCTTCCCTGGTGGCGCAGTGGTTGAGAGTCCGCCTGCCGATGCAGGGGACGCGGGTTCGTGCCCCGGTCCGGGAAGATCCCACGTGCCGCGGAGCGGCTGGGCCCGTGAGCCGTGGCCGCTGCGCCTGCGCGTCCGGAGCCTGTGCTCCGCAACGGGAGAGGCCACAGCAGTGAGAGGCCCGCGTACCGCAAAAAAAAATTATTGACCTCAAGAGTTCTTTGGGTGATTTCTTTTCATTTCAGACCTATTCTTCCAAGTGAGCCTAATTCAAACTTATGAACATGTCATGGATATAATATTTTTGATGTCATTTCACGTTTCTGTTTGCTTATCACTAATCCAGTTCCTCTCTGCCCGGCCACATGTGCCGTCAGTTTGTAGGAGAGTCAGTGTAGCGTGATGACGAGAAGCCTGTGGAGGTTCGAGTCCTGGCTGTGCCACGTAGCAGCTGCGTGGCTTTGGGAAATGCACTTGACTTCCGGTGTCTCAACGCCCTCTTCCGCAGAGGAAGGCTAATACTATTTATCCCCTAGGGATGTTCCAACGATTATGTGAATTCAACTAAATGAGCTAATATTTGTTAAGTGTCTAGCAGAGTAACCGGCCTACAATTCAATGTTTGTTAAATAAACTGTAGCCACTGGAAAAGGGGGAGGGGAAGGAAGGAAGCTGTGACCTAGGAAACTGGTCCACCTGGGTCAAAACATTGCAAAAGTTCACGCTTTCTAGGAGAAAGAGGCCAAAGAAGTAGGGAAATCCTGTGCCATATCAGGTCCTAAGCCTCAGAAAGGAGAGGCATTTTATACAGGATGAGAGAAAAGAGGTAAAACAAGGGTGTTATTGTTCCAGTAACCAGCTTGCCCGGTGTTACCCCACAGCTCAAAGGAGCCATCGTTAGGCATGGAAAAAGCTTAACTTATCACTCCTGTGTCATACTTGGTCCTCACGTTGTTATGTCCGTGACCCTGAAATTCCTGCTTGTATTTTTCAGGGGTGGAGTGTTGATCACTGGGTATGGTTGCAAAGCTTTTCAGACGAAGTTGTTTTAGTAACAGGGTAAAGGGACCATGGAGACAAGGGTGATGGATCATCAATAAACTGAGGGTTACCAGGGGTATCCCAGTGAGATAGTACAGTGCCGAGAGAGTCGACATGGGGCCACATTAACGAAGTACATCAGGTTTGAGCAAGTCAAAGGAGGAGAGACCACACATCGCTGTAGATATCAGAGCAGACGTACAGAGCCCTCACGAACAGAACCAGACAAACTACAGCCCAGGGGACATCGGCTCTCCCACCTCTAAAGACCAACTCCACCATAACATGTCATTTCTCCAAACCCCCCAAGCCCACATTGAAGGGAAGCAGGAGGAAGGAAAGAGTAAATGAAAAACTAACTTGTCCAAGAATGACGGAACTACCCAAGAGGCTGCTTAAAGTTTTGCTAAGTTTACCAAATTAAATTTCAGTTCAGTTTCTCCACTACCCAAAACAGTGGGGCTCATGAAGAATATTATATTAGCTCTGAAAAATAATGAAACTATATCTTCTTTGCACTTTTGACTGTGCCAGAAGTAAATTGCTCACCCTGCTAGAAACACAATGGGAGGGCAGCGCATTTGATTTTGAGACTAATTTGGACCTTTTTTTTTTTTTTTTTTTTTTTTTTGCGGTATGCGGGCCTCTCACTGTTGTGGCCTCTCCCGTTGCGGAGCACAGGCTCCGGACGCGCAGGCCTAGCGGCCATGGCTCACGGGCTCAGTTGCTCCGCGGCATGTGGGATCTTCCCGGACCAGGGCACGAACCCGTGTCTCCTGCATCGGCAGGCGGATTCTCAACCACTGCGCCACCAGGGAAGCCCTGGACCTTTTTTTTTTTTTTGCGGTACGCGGGCCTCTCACTGCTGTGGCCTCTCCCGTTGGCGGAGCACAGGCTCCGGACGCGCAGGCTCAGCGGCCACGGCTCACGGGCCCAGCCGCTCCGCGGCACGTGGTATCTTCCCGGACCGGGGCACGAACCCGCGTCCCCTGCATCGGCAGGCGGACTCTCAACCACTGCGCCACCAGGGAAGCCCTAATTTGGACCTTTTAAAGACTACTTTGTTTCATAGAACTTTCTGTAAAGGGGAAGAGCATATAATATAATGTCCAGAGCACACACTTTGGAATCTGGTTGCCTTATTTCAAATTCCAATTCTATCCCTTTCTTAGGTGGGTGCCCTAGGGCAAGTTATTTAACTTCTTGGTGTCTTATTTCCTGCACCTAAAAAAAGAGGACAGCAACGTTGCCTGCCTCACGTGATTGCTGTGAGACAACTCATGTCCATCATGACGGCGCTGCCCAAGCAAACACTCCAAACAGTGCCTGGCATGTAGTATGTGCTCAGCTAAGATTAGCAATAAATGCACCATTCAGGAGAATTGTATGGGTCAAAAGAAAGTGGATATTCAGCCAGCTAACATTTAAAGAAAAAGATTCTTCCAAACTGCCGTTTGACAGGAAGATGGAGAGCCCTCTAGCCTGACTTTAAGTGGCCTGCATGTGGATAGACTGCTCTTTTAAAATTATCCTTTCATTATTTATGTCCAGCCTAAGCATGTAGTTTATATGATTTTTAACCTTGAATTTACACAGTGATCCTGTAGACGTGGAGATACGAGAGGGTTCTTTAAATGAAATTACCTCTTGGAACCAAATGACTGGGAATAATTTACTTTGACCTTAGAAAAGCAGAAAAAGTGGGATTTTCATTAATTATTTACCTTTCTTCTCTCTAACCATTAACCCAATGGTTCGAGGATTGTCTTCTTAAGATCTGGGAACAAACAAGTTTGCATGACAGGTGGTTGGAAGAATTTTACAAACTATTAGCCTTGTTCATTTGTTTCCATTTGATAATGAGTCTGCTAATAGTCGTTTGGTAAACATCTATGGATTGCCTACCGTAAGTTTGACAATATAGTAAGTACATGAAGATGGGAGAAGTTAGGGGAGAAGAGGGAGGTAAAAAGAAACAGAAGATGCGTTTGCTACTCTCGAAGGTCTCATGGTTTAGTTCTAACCCTCTCCCACCCGGCCACAAGCCAAAGAGAATGACCATGAAACAATATATACAAAATAACATTGTAAAAAAATGAGTAAATATAAACGCTAAGAGGATATGGAATCCAGAAATAAAGGGGTAGAAATTATTGTATAGAGTCAAGATACATATATATAATTATTTATTTTCTTAAACTTTATACCAATCTTAAAAGAAAAGTGGCAAGGTATACATTGTATGTATGACATTACATATATATGTGTATATATACACACACACACACCAGGACAATGAATTTGCATGGTTTTGTTTGTTTGTTTGTTTGTTGTTTTTTGCCTATCTGTTTTAAAATCTGTTATTTGAAGCAACCTCCAGAAGAATGGACCTCATTCCAGAAGACTATAGGAAACCAATGCTGTGTAACTTACTTCAAAAATGTACGGGGGGACTTCCCTCGTGGCGCAGTGGTTGAGAGTCCGCCTGCCGATGCAGGGGACGCGGGTTCATGCCCCGGTCCGGGAAGATCCCACGTGCCGCGGAGCGGCTGGGCCCGTGAGCCATGGCCGCTGAGCCTGCGCGTCTGGAGCCTGTGCTCCACAACGGGAGAGGTCACAACAGTGAGAGGCCCGCGTACCGGAAAAAAAAAAAAAAAAAAAAAAGTATAGGGGCTTCTCTGGTGGCGCAGTGGTTAAGAATCCTCCTGCCAATTCAGGGGACACGGGTTTGAGCCTTGGTCCACGAAGATCCCACATGCAGTGGAGCAGCTAAGCCCGTGCGCCACAACTACTGAGCCTGCTCTCTAGATCCCCCGAGGCACAACTACTGAAGCCCGCATGCCTAGAGCCCGTGCTCTTCAACAAGAGAAGCCACCACCATGAGAAGCCCGCGCATCACAACGAAGAGTAGCCCCCACCTGTCGCAATTAGAGAAAGCCCGCGCGCAGCAGTGAAGACCCAACGCAGCCAAAAATTAATTAATTAATTTTAAAATGTACGAATTCAAATCTAATTTCCACTTTCCTTATTGTTTTAACCATAGTTTCTCTCTTTAACCTGCAATTCACATATTGATGTTATCTGACTCCATCGTAGGTATATAAAATAGACTACGTAGGCTGCATGAACAGTGAACAAAGATGAAAGCTCAGTACCATGCATAAATATTTCTAGATTATGATATAAAAGGAGAATACTAAGAAACGTAATAAAAATGCACTATTAATAAGAACTCAGCAAGTAATTATTGCATTTTGTTGGTTTGAGATTTAATTTTACAGAGTAGCGCTCTTCATACTCTGCGTCATCATGTCCAATGACCGTGTCCACTATTTTGCGGGCTAACTCATTCCATTATTTGCTAGTTCTCTTTGTAAGAAAATACGTCTTTATACTGAGCTCACATAGCCCCCTCCAATGTTAACTTGTTGATTCCCTTTAACCAGACAACATAAATTGATTTTTCCTAAAATAGTAGCCAACACAATGGACATAAAACAACCAGAATAAGAATTTCACGTTACTGAATGCTTACCATATCCCATAGAGCTAAGTATTTCACCCATATCAAATTACTTAATCCTCACAATAACCACATAAGGTAACTGTGATTATCATCCCCATGTAACCACTGAGAAAACTCAGGAATATAGTTAAATTGATTTTCCAAGGACACATGGCCAGCACTTTAGCCACAGCAAGCTCTAACTTCAGACAGTCTGATTACAGAATCCACTGTGCTGCCTCACCAAAACAGTTAGGCAATAAGACCCATGGCATATTTAACAGGCCTGCATAGGAAGTATTACCACATGCATTGCCCTCCCTGTGAAGGAGCATTTCGAAGGTCAGTCTAAATCTGGATTCTGTCCTATCTGCCAGAATAAATCAAGATTTTAAACTAGTCATCTTACAAGCATGTGAGGCAGAACATGAAAAGCTAAGGCAGAGGCAAACACAGTGCAAATGAAACAATGCTGGTTTCCAAAGGCAATAACTGACACCTATTAATTTGAGAACTGCAGTCTTCCTTACATATAGTTGATGAGGGCATCTTCACTGAACACTGAGCTTTGAGCAATTGCAGCTGCAGAGTGCAAGGATTCCCTGGAAACACTGACAAGAAGCAGGAAAAGAAGGGAAATGGTCATCTTAGCACAGACCAGTGAGACATAGTAAATGTTTGAACACCTTTTATGGAGTGTCAGCAGAGCTTAGAAGCTAAAAGAATAGAAATCTGAAATAAGACAATCCCTTAAGCAACATTAGTTAAAAATTTCACCAAGCTCCTAGTGAAAAGGAAATGAAATCAGTCAGTTCAACAATATAGTTTTTATACTTGGTTGCATATATACTTATGTTAAAAATAAATGCCAAGCTACCTTTAGAGCCCAGCAAGCAGTGACCCAGCCCTAGGTCTAACTCATTAGAGGGCCCAGTTCTGGGAGTTTCTGGCTGCACTTTCCTTCAGCCTGAGCTTTAGAAGAAAGATGTGATAGAAGGCTGCAGCCAATCTGCACTAGACATGTTGTACAAGCAAATGTAAACTTGTATGTTTGTAAATCACCAAGATATAGGGATTGTTTGTTACCACTGCATTACTTAGCTGACTGATACAATTAGTTACCTTGGATGTGAATGCTGCGAGTCTGGATGTGAAGGAGAAGAGAGATAGGAAAACTCTTCTTTTTTCCCCTTTTTATTCTTCTGGATTATTTTAATCACTTTTTAATTAATATTGTGGCATTTTATTTTTCTACCAAAAAGCTGGTTTTAAAAACATAGTGTGGATTCAGATGTACTCAGTTAATCATTTGACTTTTTTATATCCTGCACTAAACAACCATTTTAGGTATTATTATCTAGCTATCTAAAGCATAATAATTTTTCCTGATTATTAAAGTAATACCTGTTGATAAAGGAAAATTAGAAAATGCAAAAGACCTTACAGGGCAAAATGCAAATCATCATTAATCCCACCATCTGGAGATAACCACTGTTTTGGTAAATTAGTATTTGTATGTTCCTTCTCTTATAGTTTCTATTTATATAATTACAAACTGGCAACTTTTTGTAAGTCAATTTTGCATTCTACTTTTTCACTTAACATTATTTTCCCAAATTGTACAATATTTTTTGAAAATATATTTTAATGTATACACACCCTATCATTTAATAAACATGCAATTGTTTATTCAGCCATTTTCCTATTATTAAATGAAAAATAATGTGATGGGATCATAACTGTGGCATAACCAAAGAATCAGATGAATGCAGACAAAGAAGCACATAGTTCTATTTGGGAGAATAAAAGGCAGCTTTAAAGAGGTGGTGTCCTGTTAAACGGTTCTGAACGATGACAAGAATTTCATGTGTGGACCAGGGAGGCAAGGGCACTGCACGCAAAGGAAATAAGCTTGAACAAAAGCATCAACACTTAAAAGCACATGAACATTTTACCAACGTCAAGTACTGTCAAGGAACAAGTACACTCAGCCTGCGGTGTGAATGATGGTGAAGAGGATGTGTCCTAAAGGAACCATGAAGCAGATTGTAAAGGGTCCCGCGAACCATTCTAGGCAGCCTAAAGTTTATCCTATGGACAAGAGGGAGGGACCAACACCTTTAAAGAGATGTGGATTAGACCCATGTTTTAGAAGCACATTGCACAGAGGAAGGTACACTGCTTTTGGAATCAAGGGACACGTTTCCCCTGAGGCCAATTTCCCCATATGTGAAATTATATTTCAGGGAGTTGCTTTGAGGATTAAGTGATCTGAATTACTAGGTGCCCAGCAAATGCTACTTACATGTGAATTGGCTACAAGTGCAGCGCTTGTCTTAAAGGAGCAAGAAGGTAAAAACCAGGTTCTAGAAATACTAATACTCCAGGCAGGAAATGGTAACTAAACTAGGAAAATGGTGGTAGGGAAGCAAGTAACCAAAGCGTTCAAAAACGTTTCAGGTAGGACTGAAAGACAGGACTTGATGACCAGCTGGATGTGGGTGGTGGCAACAATAGAAAAATGGAAATGAAATCATGGAACGTTACTAGAATGACTAGTGAACGAGAACAGAAACAGAAGGAAATTCTACAGAGAAGAAAAAAGTCTTGAAACCTTGAACAAAATTAAGACCATGTTTCCATTGGCTATATTAGATGGAAAGTAAAGTTGAAATTGGGTGAATTTGATCAATATCAGTAACACAGATAATTCAGGCACTAAAACACTTTTCTATCCACACAGTTCCAGGATGAAAGAATGGGCAAGGTCATTAATTTATCTGAAAAAATTTCATATTTTGGCTTTTGGTTTTTGAGGTAAGGTAAAAATGAATATCAAACATCTCAAGCATGGTTTGCAAGATCAGTATTCCTTACATTAATCCTCCCTTCAGGGACTTCCCTGGAGGTCCAGTGGTTAAGACTCAATGCTCCCATTGCAGAGGGCCCGGGTTCAATCCCTGGTCGGGGAGGTAGATCCCACCTGCCACATGTTCAACTAAAGATCCCGCATGTCACAAGTAAAAAGATCCTACACACCGCAGTGAAGATCCCACGTGCCGCAGCTAACACCCAGCACAGCCAAGTAAATAAATACATTTTTTAAAAAGCCTCCCTTCACCTACTCCTTGGGGAAGATGTCTGATGTAGTTGTATGAGTATGGCAATAATACATAATACACGGAAACACAGAAACACATACACATACATATACAGACACATACACCTACTATATAGACTAATATACAGACTATATACATTTATGTGATATGTGTGTATATAGCCTAAGAGATATATATGTATATACATGTGTGTATGAGTTTCATTAGCATGGCAATAAAACAAAAACAACTACGAATAGATAGATGGATCCATAGTTACATATACACAAACACATCCATGTACAAACATGCACACAATACGTAAACAAATATTTACTATATATTTATCTGGTGTATACATTTAGCTGAAGATATATATGTGTACATATGTGTGCATATATAAACTATATTAAATTATACAAATATATAAACTCTATATTAAGTTATGTAAATATATAAACTATATGTATTAAAAATTGCATAGGCTTGAGGCCAAGGAATAAAAGATTTCCTTACTTCTATCCCTCTGTGCCTACAGAAAAGGATGAGGAATCCAGACTCATGAGACAGTTCTGAGCATCTTGAAGCTGCTATTCTAGAGCAGCTGTGTCCTTTACACAAGGGAAGCTTTCCCCTTGTATCCTAATTGGGCATGAAATCTGACTCACCAGCACAAGTTACATCGGAGCGGCCAGCAGAGCAGCTGCGTGGGAAACCCTTTGAATAACCCTCATCCAGTGACTGAAATTGATGTGGAGGGAAACATGGGGCCCACGTCAACCTGGCAGATGCTACAAGGAATTCGAATCACCTCAGTGCTCACCATGCATTGCACTGAATTGTCCTAGTTTGTCTGCCCTCACAGCTTTTCAAAGGCCAGAAGTAGAACAAGAGCCCAGACACTTTTATCGGGATGGTACGTTTCGTGACAAAATATTGGCATGGTAAGTGCCTTTTTACATACTAACTCATCCTGTTAGAGATTAGGGAGCACGCTCCTAGTGAAGAGTTTGGTCTCGAGAGAATGTGATCCACTGGAGACGTGAAGATTGGCATATCTCACTAAACCACCTGTGGTTAGTGTCTATTACTGGCAGGTCCCTGCCAGGCTCTAGGCAAACATTCTGTACTGAAGGCAGAATCCCATAGCGCTTACAATTGCAGGCTTTGGAATCAGACCGTCTAGACTCAGGTCTAACAATTATCTCTGGGTGATGCTGAGTAAGTTTCTTAACCTCTCTGAGCTTCAGCTTTCTCCTCAGAGGTCGCATATTACTTTTAACACATGGGATTGTTGTGAGTTAATTAATATAGTGGATAGCAAGTGCCTGCTAGGTAGAAAGAGCTCACTAATGTAAGATATTGATACTGGTTGGCGTTATTTTTCATTAAAACTGTCACAGAGTCAAGATTGGTTTTAGGAGTACAGGGGGACAAAAGCAAGAGATCTCTTACACAAAACTATCTCCCCTACTGACATACATTTCCAACATTAGCAATTCCTCATTTTTATTTTTTGAAAACATTTCATTCTTAAGAACTCATTCTCACAATATAAACCTCTCTTCTGTAGACCCCAGATAAAAGAAATGAGCTCATCTGTATTCTAAAGACCTTAAAAAAAGAAACTCCATTCCCACACATGCTACTTTGTTCCAAAGGAAAAGCTTGGACTTTGAGGAAATGGGTTTCAACATTTCTCAGGATGTCTAATGAAAATTATTGATGTATATTCCCTTCTGATCACTAATTAGAGTTCATGCAACTTAATGACCCAGCTTCTCTCCAAACTACTTATCACGACAGGGACACCCTGAGAAGCTGCAGATGCTGTTCCCAGACACCCCGGTAAGAGACGACATAGTCATGCCCTGAACACCAGAGTTACTAAGAACAGGGAATTCTGGTGAGTTTGATATGGAAAAGCCTATTTTATTTTTTTCAATAATTGTTGTACTGAAAATCATTCCGACCTTATTCAGCACAGAGATATGGACATACGTCTGGATGGTGCTCCATAAATCTTGGTGCCCTAAGGAACGTCAGAGAACATCTAGTCCAATCTCTCATTTCTAGATAAAGAATCTGAGGCACAGGAGCGTTGAGTCATTGTTCAAGCTCCACAGCTACTTCCTAGCAAGGTAGAGTTTTAACTCAAGGGTCCCGAGCCTCCCTATATTGTGTTCCCGTTTTGATTTTTCTTTAAAGATTCCTGATGTTGAAATGGCTCTGGTTCTCAATGAGGGATCTGGAGTCTGAACATCTAGGAATTCGGGGCACACGTGACAGGATTGAGCACAGTCTGACATGCCCGGGTCACATCCTAATACTAAAGCCCTAATACGTCTCTGAGAGCCACTTACCGTATGTCTCTATCTCCTAGAAGTGCAAATTGTGGCAGACGGTGCGGGGTGGGGGGGGGATCCAGTTACCTAAAGAGTTGGGGTAATAAGCTTCTCGTTAAGTCAAGCTGTCCTCAATGGTAATGCCCTAATGACCCGTAGGAGCTGATGCGCTCCTAAAAGTCCTTTCCTTGTTGCATTTTCTTGGGACAGTGTGTTTGGAGAAAACATTTCCTGCAAGCAGATGTTTCCATACTCTTAAACAGTCTGTCCTCGGAGGCGGTCCTCGTACACCAGGGCTCCTGGGGACGTTCCAGGAGAGTCCCAGGGTCAGAGGCTGTGGTCTCAGTGGCTGTGGGGAGATGGGGGGCAGCCCGTCCTTAGCAGAGCCTTCTCTTCTCACCCACCTGCGGGGCCGTTCGCCTTTCCTGACCACAGTCTCAGTAGGTCGTCCGCATATATTGAGCGCTCACCTCCACCGTTATCACTTTGTTCCCTTCCTGCTCAACCCTAACCCCACCCGCCCGTCACGGACTACAGAGAAAAATAGATTACAATTGCTCTAGCCTTCACAACAGCATGATGGACTTGCCTGGCTTGGAAATTGCTTAACTCAGAAAATGGGCTCAGAGAGGAGCGAGCGTACACAGGTGGGAAGGGAGAACAATACTGGCGTGCGTTATAATGGGGACCACCCATGGTGATGCCATGAGGCAGACAAAGCAATTACTATCTAATGGTTTAGGCTTATCTGTGATCACATTTGTTTCAAACCAGCTGATGGACTTGGAGGGTATTAAGCTAAGAGAAATAAGTCAGACAGAGGAAGACAAATACTGTCTGATATCACTTATATGTGGAATCTAAAAAATACAACCAACGAATGAATAAAACAAAAAAGCAGCAGACTCACAGATACAGAGAACAAACTAGTGGTTACCAGTAGAGAGAGGGGCAGTATAGGGGTGGAGGAGAAGGAGGTACAAACTACTGGGTGTGAGACAGGCTCAAGGATGTATTGCACAGCACAGAGAATATAGCCAATATTTTGTAATAACTGTAAATGGAGTGTAACCTTTAAAATTGTATTAAAATAAGTTTTTAAAAGTCAGCTGCTCTTGATTCCTTAAGACAGATTAAAAACAACACTCCTTGATACAATGTAATCTCATATGGATAAATATTAAAGAGTTACTTCCAAAATTTAAGACAATTCTCTTGTTATTAGTAAGGTAACGTTAAAAACAAGCAAGCAAAACTTTCTTCATACACACCAACTGAGAATCGTATTCAGGCTTAGGGCTATCTCTATGCATGTTGTGCTTTTCAAATGTCTGCCCTCGGGAAATTCTCCTAGCCCTTGTGAGTAACTTATCCATAAAATTCCTTTCCCTTTTCTTGTCATTCCTTAACAAACTTCATAAATGGAGTGACAGTCCTCCTAAATTAAGTACCGTATATTTCAGGCTAATTTTATGTTTTTTATCACAATAGCAAGGCAGTATTAGCAGCCTATTATTTCGTCAGCGTTCTCATTTAGCAGAGCAGCTTCAATTTATTAACAGGGAGGAGTGTGCGTGTGAATCAATACGTTTCATTGGGCAATGTGTCATTTGTTAATCGGATATTGATGAGATTATTGACGCACAGCTAATTAATCTCCAGCCCACTGCCAGCCTTCATATGTTTCCTTAATTATGTCCTTCATCTTAGTCTCCTGGCTTGAGCGCCCAGACGCAGGGCTATAGACAGTGAGTGAGGTAAAGCTGTCAGAGGCTCTGTTCACACATTTACAATCCCTTGGCTGTGAAATTATTTTCTTAGTTGTAAATAGGTATCAAAGAGATATTTAATAACATTTGTCAGCAGATTGATATTGATTGGTGCGGACTGGCTTCAACTCCAGCAGCCATGGAATCTTGCCTGTGAAGGAGGCTATTAAAACAGAGAATGCTTAATTAGTGTTCAGCAACTGCACGAGTCAGTTGTCATCCGCCCTCTGGAATTTAAAAATTGCTCTTCTATGGACATTGTTTGTATAGCCTTGCTTCAATATTTCAGATCACTGTGTTTTCTTTTTCACTTTAACTCTTTATCGCCACCTTCCTTAGCCATGGACAGCATTGTCGGGGATAGAAAATTCAGAGAGGACCCAAGTCGCTTGTAGTTTTTAAAGCTTAATGCAGCCACGATTAAGTAACAGTTATAATTCCACTGCCTGCACCTAACCAGAACCTAAACAGAAATCTTTATATTAAAAGAGTACCTCACTTCCCTTTCCCGGACTTCTGAGTGAAAGTGGCAAGTGCAAGCTCCCATCCTATTCATTAGTTCTGTCCCTCTTTGACACGCGATAACCATTCTGAGTCTTAATTTACTTATCTGCGAAATGGGACAATGATTCCTGATTTAACTCACTAGATCATTCTGAGGTTCCATGAAGTCATGTGTGTGAGAACACACGATTTCTAGGATGCTAGCCCATTATTAGGTGTTATTTGTTCTGGTGTATTATTTACAAGTGTTCCAAAGTTCATGTCGAACCCGTTTGACGAATGTAATAGATATGTGATAATTAGCTTGTTATTCGATTTCTGTCCATTTATTAATTCCTCACGTAAGGTCACAGGGCATCCCTTGGCAGAGAGAGAGAGAGAAAGAGCGAGTTGGTAGCGGTGACAGGGGTTAGACAAACGCTCCCCTCGCTCATGGTTTCCTCATTTCTAAGATGCGAGAAGGAATAGCTCTCCATGAAGCTCCTTTAGCTCTTCAACAAATCTAACATAAAACGTCCTTTCCTAGATGTGTGGCTAGGAACCCCTGATGAAAACACATTTGTTTCAAAGGTGTCTTTAAACAATTATAGTTGCAAATCCAGAGCTAGACTTAAAATCAAAACGCATGGATTTCCCAGCTTCTTCTTAACTCATAGAGGACTACTGAATCTAGCAGGGAGCAATTTCAATACTTCCATGATTTCTTGACCAAAACGCCTCTCCCTCTCCATGGTTTATGTATGTATGCGACTATGAAGATGATTTGTTAAAAAGGAAAATAAAAAGATGAAGATCAAGAAAAAGGAAAAGAAAGAGAAGAAAGATGTGAGCCAATGAGAGTTGATTAGAAAATTCTCCTTCTTATAGCATTACATGAAGCAGGTATTTAAAGATGTTAACGGTTACATGGATGACACCACATTTTTCACCAGTGGTGCAGCTATAGGATTCATAGTGCAACTATAGAGTCTGTAAATTGAACTAAATGGCTACCAAAACTTTACTTGTATGTTCTTCTCTTCAACATACGGCCTTGCACATAGTAGGTGTTCAATTAAAGTTTTTAAAAAATTGATTATGCCTATATGGACATCTGGGAAAATATTGTTCATGAAAACAAGGTAATGGTCAGTATCTTAAAAGCAACCCCAGGGAGGACTTCAGGCAATTTTTTTACTCCATGTCGTTCATATAGATCAGGGTCAAGAGAGACACAGAATCAGTATGGTGTCAAGAAGACAGTATTAATATCACTGTATTAACTTGGTCTTCCCTGGCACAAAACGAATCAGATTGTCCCTCCTTAAATGCTAGTGCTTCCTAATCTTCTTGAACTTCTGATGGTGGTCCTCCTTTTCCCACTGCACACTCCCCACGAATGACTTTATCCCTAACCCTAGACTCAAATACCAGCTGCATATTGACAACACTCAGTCCATATTTCCAGACACAACTTGTCTGTGGAACACCTGATCCACATCTCCATCTTCCTGTAGAAAATGTCAACTTAGATGTTGCATGCATAAGCACCTCAAAATCCTTCTCACTCATCTTTAAATGCAATCAGTACCGACTCCTGTCACATCTGCATTTTATCTCTCAACTCCTTTCCCTTTTCTCTCTCCTCAGTCAATTCCCTGCATCATCTCCCATCACCTCCTGCCTAGATTACTGGACAGCTGCCTGAACTCTCCCAGTCATGATCCAAGCCCCCCGTCCCTGGTGACCGTCCGGAACGGGGTAAGTGTTACTCCTGCACTTAAAACACATATATGGCTGCTTATTATCCTTAGGATCAAATCCAAATTTATTACCTCCTTTGCCCTGCTTGATCACACTTATCTCTCCGTTTTCACCCCCAAATGTTTCATTCCTTGACATCTAATCTACAGTCATGCTGAATGCCTTTCAGTTTCTTAAATTCCCTCAGCTTCCAACCATGCTGTTCTGGCTAGAATGTTCACCAACTTGACTCAGATAATACCTACTTGCCTTTGTTCCTGAGATCATTTTAGCTCTATTGTGTCTGGTGGAAACACTGTATAATGGCATGCTACTGTGCATTCAGTGACATCATGTTCATAAGTTCAAATAGACTATAGTGAGAATATTAACACCATAAAAATCAACAAATGCTAAAAATTAGAGCTTTTTGTTCGAGAACAGGTTGTTAACCATTTAGACAAGCACACCACTGCTCTTAGAGTGAACCCTGGCCTGGCCAAATGGCCCCCGTTTACAGTCTGTCCATGTCCTCTGCCTGCCCCTCCAATTAATTCACACACTTCTCCAGGAATGCTTTTTCTAAAACACATATGTGATAAGTCACTCCTCTGCTTAAAACTTCACCATACTGCTCCCACCAACATACCCAAGACCTCACTCCTTAGCACGGTTGATAAGATGCTTCAGTGACCCAGACCTGTTTTTCAAGCCTCTCTCCCACATCCAAGGCTCTGGCCATTCTGTACCCCTTATAACTGTGGGTTTTTTAACCTCTTCCCATGTTGTTCCTTCTCTCTAGACTGCATTCACCCACCTTGTATACTTGGCAAACTCCTGGACATCATTTGAGACTCTGTTCAAATATCAAGTCTTTGTTGATGTGATTCTCAAGGTAGAATAAAGATTTCTTCTCACATGCCCCCCACACACCATCATTGTGTGAACACAATAATCATACCACTTTCAATATTACAGTATTTGTGGGTTTTCATGTGTCTCCTCCACTTCACAGAGTCCCTTGAGGGCAAGGACAACGTGACCATCACCAGCTTTGTCATTTGTTGAGTTTATGAAATGTTGGTTGGAAGAAAGAGAGGAAGGGTAGGGAAGAGAAGAGAGAAGGAAGAGTGGAGGGTAAACGAGGTTACAACCACTTATGAAGAAAATGAGCTCTTCAACCACAAAGGTCATGGAGATGACAGTAGTACCATACCGGCCAAGACATTAAAGAGTTGACAAAGTAGATATTATCCAAGGACCTCTCCAAGAGTTCTAGAGGAGTTCAGGTCTTGCCCTCTCCTCACAACATGTTTTTATGGAGGTTAAGCCAGGTTTAAATTAGCCACAGTAATATCAAGGAGAAAACAAAGTCATTGAATGCAACTACATCCTGAGTCTTGTATAGAAAAGAGAAGTGTAACTATATTTGCATTGCTTATTGACAACAGAAAATTTATGGACAATTGTACAGTAACCTCAGGTGGTCTACTACAATTGCTGTCTTCTCTTGTGGCAGTTGTGACTCTCAACCCCAGTCCACAGCAGTTTGATGTCTGAAATAATGCCTATCCTTCAATAAAAGACTCAATTCACCGTACAGTAAATGCTCCCATTGCTTCGTGCTAAGTTTCATCCCTTCCCTTTGCTGACCCTGACCACTTTAAGATTGAAGGATTCTTTCTGCCAATCTGGTACTCTGATCTCACTATCATTCCAAATACTTTCTTTTTATCAAGATGTATCTCCAATCTGTTAATTCCCTCCATTAAAAACTTTGACTATCAGAAGCTCCTAGTTTTCCTTCTACAGTCTCACTGGTCAGTTGACAGAGAACATAAAACATTAAGAAGAAATGTACTCAAGGAATGCCAGCTAGGTATTCATTGTGGTTCATCCCTTCCCTGGCAAGGACAACAGGCTGTCTAATCAGAATCAGACCTGTAATTCCACTGATGACAAAGTTAGAGACTGAACTCAAGGAAAAACAATCATAGATTTATTCTCTCCAAAACTTTCCCAAATCCCAGTGAGATAATCACTACAAACAGTCTACAAACATACTTGTGGGTTAGCGTTCATAGATCTAGAAGCAAGCCTGCCATCTATTCTCAGCTAACACTATGCAGAAGACACATGGAAAGTGAAATAGTTGATAATTACATGGTAAATCTAAAAATGGTACATGGTCAAGATGTATCTAGTTCAAATCACAAATGACCTATTTACTGTGATAGAGAAGAAAATATGATTATATGTTATGATTCATACACTCAAGTAAGTAGAGGGGAATAGAGTTTCAATCATATAATCAAATATTAAACCAGGTCTAGATACACACATCAAAGACCAAACTCTCCAGTGCTACTTAACCATCCATTTCATTTTGATGTTCCCATCTGCCCATAATATTGAAAAAAATTACAGACGTAGTCTTTTATCTAAAAGCATCAATACAGTAGAACAAAACAAAGAAAAGCAAGAACACATATTACAGATAATAGTAATTTAATTGGCAGATGAAATATACGGGTTAAACTGATTAAGAATGGACTAGGTAATTTTTACAACCCAAATAACTCATGAAAGACCCCTGGGAAGTCTTCCTCACTGAGAAAGGAAAAATAATTTTTCATTAAGCCAATCCTAGATATCAATATAAGGGAAGACAAATAAAGAATGGTAAGATTTACTTAGCTCGGCATTGTCCAATGGAAACAAAATGTAAGTTACAAATGTAACTTTAAATTTTCTAGTAGCCACTTTTTTAAAAAGTATAAAGAAATAGGTCAAAATTATTTTAATAATATGTGTAATTTACCGAATATTTCCGAAGTATTATCATTTCAGCATATATCAAATATTTTTAAATTAGGAAGCTTTTTAATCTTATTTTGTACAAAATCTTCAAAATCAGATATGTGTTTTACACATTTTCGTTTTCATAGAAAACACTTGAACTACATTTAGATTTCATAACATTTATAGTTGAAAAAGTAGATTTGCATAGTCACATTTTCCAAACATTCTTAAAATTTTCCAGTAACTGAATCAACTATCCCCCCCCAAAATGTCATTTTTTTAATAATGTTTGTATCCACTTTAACAAAACTGGCTGGTTCATCGCACTTAAAAGACTTATTTGACTTCAACCAAAAGTACATTAATTTCAACATTATGTCTGTACAAGTAAACCCACTAACTCTTGTGTCAACTCAGTATTATTAACATTGAATTCAAAAAGGTATTATATAAACTGAAAAGCAACTTTGTCTGTCAATATCAACAAAGCTTTTTCAAGTTTTTTTTGGTTTCATAAGCCAATGTACATAAAGCTGTTGATTACAGTTAAAATATTCTGCGTATTGATTCTTGTTAGAAAAAATGTATAAAATCTTTACTATTGATCATAAAGTCATTATTATAGATTTCAATGTAAATTCTTGTACCTGCCTACTGAAGTTACAGATGAGCTTTCTTTGTGACTTCGGAGCTTCAAATTTGGCTCATTCATATGCTGTGTATTTTTGGTGGGAAAGTGTAAATCACATTGCTAGTTTTGCCTTTGATTATTGAATATTGAATATATTGAGCATTGTTTATGTTGGAGTTACCAGAGCAGGAAACTTTTGTAAACCTCTTCTATGATTCCGCCAGTCAGCAGTGACAAAAAACATAGATCATTCAATTCATGGTCTTCTATTTCTTTCAACATTTCTACAAACTGGTGATAACTCATGGCATCTGCACATCTCTGTGGAATGATTTTCATAACCATAGCCATGGCATTTTTTCATAGAATCTGTTTCAGAAAACCCTGCACAAATATTTCCAATATGTATGATACAGTGGAACAAAGAAATAAGAGAAACATCAGCCTTTGGTTTTAAAATTCCAGCAAAACTTGATTTTTTTATCTAACATAGCTGGAACAGTGTCATTTATTATAAAAACTAAAATTTGTATATCTAGGTGAAATTCCTTGATGGATGTAGGATGCACCATCATCCTGCACCGTCAGTTCAATTTTTTTTAAGCCATGAGTTGGCAACATTTCTGCATAAATTTCAAAGTCCTTTGAGAAAAAAATGTACACAAAGTATTGAAAGGACAGAGTCTTATATCTCACAACTCCTCTAAAGCTTAAAAATAGTATTTGAAATGTATAAAATTTTGAGTAAATTGATATCTGCTATTGTTAGTAAGGTCTTGCATTCTACAGGCAATTATTTGGTAGCTTAACTGAAGATCTTTTACTTTGTATAAAATATCATTTAGTCTTATCCTCACAATCTTCTCGCAAAATTTCCATAACTGAAATAGTTTCTTTTATCATCTCTCCAGCTAAAAATGGAGACCTTGGGTGTGTGTGGAAGAATCCACGCTCTTTTGAAACTAGTCAATTTTCCAAGCTTAGATACTGTTAGAAATCGCTTAAGAGTAGTTTTTTTTGACATTCAATTTTGCTTTCAGGCACCTAATTTCATTGATTCCTTTTGACTGTTGAAAGGAAACTTCTTATCAAATTTACCACGTATGCCAGAAAATGTCTCCTTACATTGTCAACTTTATCATCTTAAAAAATTTGTTTTCACAGCAAACAAACCAGCTTCTCTGATGTGCTCTGCTGCAGTAAATTGCATTTGCCATTCTTGATAAAATTTGTGACACCTTTTCTTCCGATCTCTTTTTTCATTTACTGTTGCAGTTCTTTTGTATCTCCACTCAGTTCTGCACCAGTGGCATGCCTTTGTCTTGAATTTTTTAAATGTGCCCATTCTTAACTCTTAACTATAATATCCTTTATTACAAGATAATTAAAATAATAAGTATGTCAATGTGATTGCCAGTTATAATTTACATCATTATCACTATAATTCATGCAGTCTTCATAAAATAGTCAAATAAATATATTACAACACTACTTTGGTAAATTTTTTAAAAAATTCAAGCTGAATCAATCGGTTGACACAGACCAGATCAGTAACGTATTTCTACGTTATACTAGAAAAAAACGCACATGCCCAAAATGTTCACTAGATTGCACCAGTGATATCTCACACAGTTCAACAATTGAAGAGAAATGCAGTCCTACCAAAAAATGAAATTGTGTTTAGCAGAAAATATTGTATACTGCTTCAGGTTTTAAAATTAAGTTAAAATCAGTTAAAATTAAATAAAATTTAAAATGTAGTCTCTCATTCACGCTAGTCACATTTCAGGTGTTCGATACCCACAGGTGGCTAGTGCCTGCCACGCTGGACAGGTGAGTCCAGGTGGGAAGGAGGAAGGAAGGAAGGAAGGAAGGAAGGAAGGAAGGAAGGAAGGGAGGGCAAGTTCTTGCTTCAAACACTAAGAGCAGTTAGGTTAAAACAAATTCCTGCACTCAGATGCAGATGTGAATTAGGTTTAGAATATATACTAATATCCTATCTCAAACAACCATAATTTTTCATTTATCACCAAGTTAAAAATAATTGTCCACTATTTTTAAATTACTCATATAGCATTAGGAGCTAACTAGTGTATAATATCAGTATCTTGAACACTGTCAATTTTTCCACAAAGTGCACATTTTAATTCTTCATGAAAGTCACTAGATCTTACCATGTTATAAGACAATGATAATTTGTAATGTCACCAATTGACCCAATCCTTTTGGTAGTGTCACAGGAAGTTCAAACATAATGTGTCCAAAGTCTAAGCCATCAATCACTCCCTCCCAAAAAAATCTCCCTGTACCTCTTCATGAGTTCTTTATACCCAGTATCTAGTACAGGATACAGATTAGGACTCTCAATAAATAGCTGTTGAATGATTAAATATATGAATTTAATGAATTTAATTGCATTCGTAAGCTGAAGTTCTTGAGTGGTTCTACAAGTTGATAAACTCAAATTTTATATAAAGTTTTAAGTATATACAAAAAGTAATCTGTCATTTGAAATTTATAATGGAGGGGAAGGGAACAGACTATAATAATAAATTCCATACTAAGCCAAGAAATCTGACATCAACAATTACATACCATACTGTAACAGCAAGCCAATCAGATAGAGCTCTCAAACACCGTGATCTCAGACTATATATTGCTGCAAAAATCAGATCATCACTTGCTTTTTTACATTTATACTATTTTACAGCTCTGTTGAAGAGTAGCTAAGAAGGGATCCACAATCTTTGTTTCTGAGATAATCAGCAGTGCTCGTTTAAATTTGGTTTAAAGTTTATAAACAAAGACTTGTATTAACTCGATTCATACTGAAAACCTCCTCAGTAAGATGCATGTAAAATACAAGAAGAGAAGAAAATAATAGTGTTTCTTCTGAGTAGTCCCAGAAGAAATATTACCCTGTTTTTTATCCCATTTCAAGGTACAGTTTGCAATCGATGAAATCAGTATGGGTCAATCTCGATGAATTGAACCACAAATTCCCTTTCTCTGGCACATTAAACTTTCAGTGTCTTCAGTTATATTGGGGCATTAGATTCTCCCTAAACTTTCTGGGGTGGGTAGGACAGATACACTTAATCTCATCTGTCTAATGAAGAAATGAGGGCATGAGATTTCGGATGCTTAAGTCACACAACTAGACGGACGTGGATTTAAAGAACTCAGATCTCCTTTGTCCATCCTAGCACTCTTCCCACTGGATTCCATTTACAGGAAGAGCCTAATAATGACAGATTCTGTAGAGACAAGAGGAGAAAGTCTCATCCAAACCAAAGAAAGTTGAGGACAGAATGCAGACCTAGGGAAAAGCACTGGAGTTTTTGAGTTGTTTAGAAATAAGAGTATGAGAAGGTGAAAAAGCAGTTCTCAGAAAGAGAAAATCCCAAGCAATTCTGTTTCTGGCAGCACCTTGGAACTTTTCCGCATTTAACAACATGGAAAGGGGCAGGAAAGCATGATGTGACCTAAATGAAGCAGTTTCACTTAATGAATTTGGACAAGCCATATTTCTTCAAAGCATTCCATTAACCGTGTTTTGTCCCTCCGTTTATGTAAAAATATCATATTATATAAGTGCCTGTGTTTGGACGTGTAGATAATTAAAGGAGAGGTTTAATGTCCTTTTGGCTTTACAAAGTTATGACATTTCCTGTACAAAGTCAGGGACTTATTTCCTTCCTAATTCATTTGATAACTTGCATTGATGGTAATGTAAGTTGTGTGTTTTAAGATACTATTTGTTTAGCCCAGGGGTAATGTAAATTCTGAAATTTAAAAGCTACAGCTCTAACGATCTGAATAATAACAGTCTAGATTTATACGTGGCCAAGTTAATGCCCTTTATATTTTGTTTTCTCTAGACTTTCAACTGGAACATTAAAAAAAAAGAAAAACCCAAGGAACAGGCCTCCAACAATTTTATGTATACAATGTCTGCTACCAGCGCCCTCTGCGCTTTTTTCCCTTTCCTACCACTGAATTCATCCTGTATACCCAACATTTGAAAGTAGTTTTCTATTTTACATTTTCTTAATTCTAATTAAACAAATCTTAATCTTGACTTTAATGGTTGCAATTATGATACTTCATTATGTTAAGTGTTAATTGCAACATAAGAATAAATTGTATAAACAGTTTAGCTGCAATTGCATGGTGTCTAACTGTACATTACTCATTAACAAGACGTGGGTAGCAGCAATGATAACATTTCCTCCTAATGTCCCCATTTATTGAGTCACAGCAGCAAGCCCCCTTTTCACAACACACACTGATTGACGATAGCGGCTTCTGTGCTCCTGGAGAACAGGCACTGTAACCCGCTGTGTGTCTCCAACTCAGATCGATGAAAAGTACACATGAGCTCTTAGCCTCACAGGCCGGAGTTCCTGAAGGTCAAAATAGCCATCAGCATCACTGTAGGGTATAAAAATCATTTCACAAACTGTGAACAAACACAACACAACTTGCTTTGCAGTTTGATTATTGTTTATAGATACAGCGAGCCAAGAATTAAAGCATAGCCTTGGGGCAGCATAATTATTTACAGCTGAAGACTCATCTCATTATTAGCATTCCCCTAATTGCTTGAAGTTATATCAATGTTAGCTGATTGAACACATTTTTTATAACAGGCACGGAAATTGTTTTCTCTGCATAAGGAGTGTCAGTTTAACTGGTAGATGGTTTCTTAATTTATCAAGGTTTTTTTCCTTCTTCTTCTTCTTCTTCTAATTGTTCATTTTTCTTTGAGGGCAGATTTACTGTTAGCCATAATGGAGAGAAGAGTTGAAGCTGAGCTTCAGTGTATCGACTGTATCTTAATGCTAACAATGCTACAATGGTTTCGTTTCGTTTTCGTTAAAATCTGAATCCATAAAGCCACAACACCTTCAATTAGGAAATGACTCAAACCTTCCCCCCGGTGGTTTGTACTCATCTTTCTTTCTTGAGCACCTAACCCGACATTTGGTTTAACATGAACAGCAGACCCATGTAGCTCACAGAAGCCTTTAATGATGTTGAAGTCATGAAACTTTTTATACATTGTAAAATCTCAAAATCTAGATCAACCTGCCAAGTTTTTAAAATACACATAAGGAAAATAGAGCTAACTATGTATCTATAATATAGAGGAAAATCTTCGGTAATATTAGAAGAAGGAAAAGAAAAGAGGAACGTTCGGGTATATCATTGTGGATGGAGTTGGGAATTTGTAGGGGTTTAAATGAATTCCCATTCTTTGTTTGATGTTCTTTACCTGGATATGTCATTCTTTCTTTTTGGCAATATATTTTCTACCTATAGGTGGCGACACTTGTACTGTTTCCTTTTGAACTGTTCCTTGATTGTGCCTGGGAACAAATGGACTGCTACAAGATAGAGACCATAGAGTCAAAGGCTTTCAAGACCAGAAAAGATCTTAGCAAACAAGTAGTCAATCCCTACCTACAACATCCTATAGCTGAGGGAACTAAGGCCCCAAGGGATTAAGCTAAACGCCCAAGATCACATAACAAGTTAGTGATAGAGGTGGGAAAATAAAGAAGAAACTAGATTCAGAGATAATAAACAGGGACAAACTTGCAAAATATCACTTAGAACACTATTTGCACCAAGCAAAATAATCCAAATAAATTATATGTATTTAAGCCCAAATCCCATCATTGTTTTTTTTTTCTTGCTTCACAATAAATGGCTCTCCACAATATTATGATAAAAGAGCTGAAGTCTTTTATTTGAGAAAATGTAAATGTTTATGAAAATGCTTCCCAAAGGGAAATATCAATTTAATGGCTAATGTATGTTTTTACAAAATTGATCACCGCTTGCAAATATGAAACTCCTTGAGAATATCTGAGAAAATTGCTAATGGAGCTTATTGTTTAGAAGTATGTGAAAGCAAATACCAAAGACTTTGATTCTGGGTCATGGAGGTTACCCAGAGATCTTATGAAATTTAAGCTGCGATTGTTAACCTGCTAAAAGTTACCACATTACTTAACACTTGTGATCTTATCTAAGAGACATATGGTAGGAATATTTCCAAAGATTTCTCAGGA
Organism: Kogia breviceps; assembly: GCF_026419965.1. Classification (NCBI taxonomy): domain Eukaryota; kingdom Metazoa; phylum Chordata; class Mammalia; order Artiodactyla; family Physeteridae; genus Kogia; species Kogia breviceps. Next base: position 100,400,422 of record NC_081319.1, on the reverse strand, counting down.
CAATTTTGTTTTATCAAAGCGAATATTATTTAACAATTCTCTGTGCTTGATGGGCCTTTAGCAAAACTCTTGCTTGCTGCCTGGAAGAAATAGAAAACTTTAAAATGGTATTTTAGATTAATTTAATTTAGATTTTCTTTGAACAAATTACAGTCTCTATAGCGACCCTGGTGGGTTGCTTCTGGGGTCTGCAGCTTGCCTCAGTCCCAGCTGCCCTGTGAACATGACTCTGGGAAAATGGAAAGAAAGTGAGGTTTGGAGAGTGGTTTGCAAAACCCAGCATCACTGATCAGTAATGTCAGAGTCATCTGCTTTCCTGAGAGTTTAAAACTGCTTTTCCTTCTATAGATAGAAATGATCTTAAACAGAAGAGGTTAAGTCAGCACAGAAAGACCATTTTACATTGATTTTTTAAAGTATACCTTGATATATAATTTTCGTGTTTTACATTGTTTTCCTTTTTTGTCTGTATTTAGGAAGATTATAAAACAAAATTAATTCGTTGGAGAAATAAAAGCAGTAAGGGCAAATTAAGCAGTTTTTAAATTAGCCTTCCCACTAAATACTGCATTAAAGTATTTCCTTCTCAAAGATACTTCCATATTTTTCACAGACCAGCAAATTGATCTTCTCTCTTTTGTCTTTCACAGCCATCCAACTTGATTTTACTTTTTCAGTTCCAAGTTTCATTTATACAAGTTAGGCATCTTACCTTTCACCTTTCAGTTTGGGGTGAAACAACTGCTTTTTGTTTGCTGTTGGCAACTGTCTTTGCTTTATACCAATAATTCATATCAGGTAGTAACCGTGTTTATATTTACCCTATCCTGATATAATAGGTCAATCTGGTACAATGTTACTTAACTTTTACACCTATCAGACTTCATTCTTCCATGAAAATGGTGGTTAAAAATATTTTAGCTGCAACAACGGTTTGATTGCGGTAGACACTGAGAAGTTGGAAAATCACTATTCTGCAGGTCCCAACTTGCATAAAAATGTCTCTTTTATGAAACGTGAGGTAGGAAAAATTTATCTTGCCACCCATTGCATAGAATCAAATTCCTTAAGACCCATAGATAAGTATTCACTCTTCAAACTGTGTTGAAACAACTATCATCAAATACTGGTTGTGATAGATTACAGCGTATACCTCACGTTAACATAAAATGGCTACTTTTTCATGCCCTTTTGTGTTTCGGTCTGTGTCTTCTGTTGTCAGTGCTCCGTTTGGAAGGGCTGTGCGCCCCAGTGCAGAGGGGCTGGTGGGAGGGGGAGTGGAGCAGGGTGGGAACAAGTCTCAGAATCTTCTAGGTCACAACATATGCTGGGCAGATAACATCTGCAGATAATGACAGGGCAGGGGTGAAGGGTGGAAAGGCCAAGCCATGGAAGAGTGACGAAGCATGGGGAAAAGAGGAAGCTTCTGGCAAGTGCTTTGCTGCAGACACTACGGAATCATTCATTTGCAACTTCCCCGTTTAACCTGTGCTGCGCAGAGGGGTATTGTATCTCCAACCGCTGGAAGTTGTTTAACTTCTTCTTCCACTTGCAGGAAAAAGAAAGGACACTGATGGCAATGACATGGGATGCTTGAGCAATTTGATCTGTGATGAGTAGCACGTCCCCTACTTTTAACAGTTTTGCTCTCCTCTCCTAACTGGAGCTGTGCGGCACTGAAGTGAGAGAAAGCTAATACAGTAAATGGAAACTGCTCTCGGTAGGAACCAGATTCGTCAGTCCTTATGGCAAAAGTGGATTTCAGATAACAGCTCAAGCATGACCACTCCGATCACAGGCCAGTGTTTATGTATACAGAGGAACAATGAAGTGGCCTGGCAATTACTGGAAATACATTCCTCAAGCTTTCAGGCAATGCCAAGCTGAAAATTGTAGTCCAAGCATGTGGGAGCAGCAAGACCCACTCAGAATTCATTGCGGCAATTGTAATTAAATCACATATTTTGTCTCTTTCTCTCTCTCTCTCTCTCTCTCTCTCTCTCTCTCTCCATGCTAAGTGTGTAACTATTTAAACCCCTGTGAACATGTCAGACGCCATGACTGCAATTCTCCCAGGTAGAATCTTTTCATTTCTATTCGTGGAATCAAACCGTCAGGAGGAGAGAATGTCACACCAACTGTCCTGACCTTGATGGTATCTTCACACAAAACCATACCAGTCTTTCCTGAGCTTGTATTTGTTACTGAAAATGTTTGCAAAGCTACAATATACACAAGTAATAAAGCACGATTCATCAACAAACGAGGGGAAAATTTAAGTTCACTGGTAACAGCAGCAAATGAAGACACAGATATGTTTTTTGCCTAATAACTTTAAAATGTTTAATGATTTGCACACAGAGCCCACACTGTTGTGGAAAATCAGGTCTGGCTTATTAATAAAAATAATAGGCTTGAAGAGGATCTGACCCTGAGCTGCCTGATTTCCCATCTTAGCAACTGAGTAAACTTGGGCAAGTTACTTAACCTCACAGCACCTCAGTTTCCTCAGTGGAAAATGAGGACAAGGATTCTGTCTGCTTCACTGTGCCATGGTGAGGGCTACGTTTTAAAATGCAGAATAGGGCTTCCCTGGTGGCGCAGTGGTTGAGAGTCCGCCTGCGGATGCAGGGGACGCGGGTTCGTGCCCCGGTCCGGGAAGATCCCACGTGCCGCGGAGCAACTAAGCCCGTGAGCCATGGCCGCTAGGCCTGCGCGTCCGGAGCCTGTGCTCCGCAACGGGAGAGGCCACAGCAGTGAGAGGCCCGCGTACCGCAAAAAAAATAAATAAATAAAATAAAATGCAGAATAAAGTATTTAGCAGTGCTTGCCGTTCCACGTACACCAGCTATTATGTCCATTAACATTGTCATTTTGCAAACATGACCTCACTGACTTCTCAAGCATAACTCAGACTATATTATGGTTGCGACCGCATCGGCATGTGTCTACGGCTATGAATAAAAAGTGGAGAAAAAGTCACATAATTAAAAATACTCAAAATTAAAAGGTGAGACAATGTTATTTTTCTCTTTTTCAAAAACAAAATCCTTTACATTATTATATCGTTGACAAAAGGGAGGCAAAAGTATATATATGCAATTCTTATTGCTAAACGTTTGCTGTAAGAATTCTATTCCCTAATAGACTCCTTAACAAGGGGAAATAAATGTCTTTAGAGATAGCAGCTTAAGAGAACAAGTATTGATGGCATGGGAAGCGCACTAAGTAACCTCCCTGACAATGAAAAAAAACATACCAAGCACATCCTACCAATTAGAGATTTGATCTGGTTGACAAATTCACCTTTTAAGGAGTAAATATCCATTAGCAGATATTTCCTATTAGTCACACACATGTTAGTATGAATTATTTAAACCTCACAGATCAACATCTAGCTAAAATCAGAGGTTCTCAGTTGATAACATTTTTGATGAAGGAATAAATGTGGAATTTGTCTGAGACCTCTGGGTCTTGAAGGGTAGCAGGCTTTAAAAAATGAGGAATTTTAGACAGCCGGAAATCTCAACAAGTGCTATGCTATCCGTTTGAGTGAGTCATCACAAATACATGTACCTCCTGCCCATGGAAAAATATAAATAAAGAAATGCTTCTACTCTCACTTACCCTCTTCAGAGTAATCCCCCTATCATTAACACTTTTTGATATCATACGTTCTGCATGTTTTTCCCCCAAAATACTTCCCTCCACGGTGCTGGGGATCTCCTTTATCAGGGAGTATCGAGGGGGCTTAGAAAGGCAGTAACATGGTCCCTGACCTCAGGGTTAGCCATGTTCAGGTGTTGCAGAAGTTCTGCAGATGGATCATTGTAGAATAGAACATAACAAGTTCTAATTTCTCTTCTGCCACCTAATGTCTGAATACCCAGTGTTAATGTTTTGCATTAACATAACACTCAGTCAAGGCTAATTAATTTTTTTTCCATCTAGGCATCTTGTTTCACTTTAGTTTCCTGAATTATCAATGGCTGATATTTTTAAAACTAGTTTCCACATTTAAATAAAAGTAAAAAACAATTTAAGAGCTATTGAGATTTCTGGTTATGGGAAATCTCCATAAGTAATGCTCCCAAAGTAATGAACTCCAGAAATACTGGTAAACTCTAATTAAGCATGACACAACAATGGACATTTAAAATGGAGAGGGGCACTCACAAACCCAGCCCTAAGGTGGTTGCCCACGTTTAATCTCCAGAATGAAAAATGAAGGTCTCCTCTCCCAACCAATGTGTTTTTAACCCAGGCATTTCCTGTCAGTACATTAGCTCCTCAAAAGTTTCCATTCTTTATTTTTTCTCTCTGATATACATAGAAATGTAGCTGTCTATGGTAATAAATATCATGTCTGTCATCTATGGCTACCAATAGTCATAGAAATTTCTGTTTTCATCTCATATGGTTGTGATGAGCTTTCACATTTAGCTGCAAGCGCTCTTCCCTTTTAAGCTGGATTCAGATGCTATTGGACAATAATAACCATTAACTATTACTTTAACAATATCTGAGACGTAGCGATTAGCCCTCTAGCTTGCTAGTAATCAAAAATTGCAACATCCAGGACAGCGCTTTTTATCTTCATTCAATATCCCACAACTTTGCTCAGCTGCACCAAACGTATAAAATGTCACCACAGTTCCATCTTTGCAGCCATAAAACTGCAGTGTTTTTGGATTCACACTGCTGTCTCTTATTCTGACTGCTGTGTGTGTGTCGAATCCTAATTTTTTTAAAAAAAGTCTCAGCCCTTCGAGATTCATCTCTTCTTTATCGCTTAAATCCTTCAACGATCTGCTGACATACAACCTCTCACCTTCTCTGGGTGTCTCTTTTCTGGGTCTGCTTTCTTTCCTGGACGCAGATGGAGTTCATCGCCGGCTTTCTTATCAACACACCCCACAGAGCTAAGGGGACCAGACCTTGTTTCATTTGCCCTTGTATCTCTAGCATAATAACTAACAGCTTCGCAATAAACGTTCGTTAGTTTTCATTGAGATGCTAAATGACTGAACGAGGGAAAAGAAAAATCTACCACCCTTCCTCCTGGAGAACTTCGGTGTATGAACTAGTTCTCAAGCATCCTGAAAAATTACTGTTCATGTAACCTTGAGCGTAATAGTGTTAGAGTTACTTCGGAACAGGGAGGGTAGACAGAGTCTCATATGGGTGACAAAGAACACCCACCACACTGTTTCACTCGCACGTTTCTCTTACAACCCTTCCGTGTGTCCTTCGTGTTTCTTATTACATTTAAACTTTTTATCACATCCCCACTCCCCCCTAGTCCGCTCCAAAGTTGACTTCACACCTAGCATGCTCTGCAGACCCCACGCAGCAAGTTCTCTTGTTTCCGTCATTTAAACAACTTCTGAAATCCTGTTTCCTCCATCGAGCTTCTGACTAACTGGAAAAGAGGGAGCAATTTCCCCTAGAAGGGCAGTTCCCACCCCTGTCTCTCCACAGAACTCCATGCCAAGGGCCAGGTGCCTCTGGGCACTGACACATTGCTCTGAAGATATGCTTTACACAGAGCTTTCTGTCTAAAAAGGTAAGTTCAGAGAACACAGAAATCTTTGTACAGTACCTTGAATGTTTCCCTGAACAAATAGTGTCTTTATAAGTGCTTTAAAAGAAAATGAGATGTTAAAAATGTTCAAATTGCAAATTTCTTCTTTAGCTCCACTTCACCTAGAGTCAATGATTCAATAATATGGTTTTCAAAATGAAATCCTTTTGGTGCTCTCATCTGATACAACTGTTCATAAGGCAGAATTGATAGTTGATATTTTTCTCAGTAGCATCACCTAGTGCCATTAATTTGTAAAGAATAGGGAGATCTAGGACAATAGAGGTTGGTCTTATACCAAAATAAGAAGCTTCACTCTCTCCCAAAATATGCACTTCTTACTCATTTTTCACAAAGGAAGACACTTTGACAGCTAATCCAGTTCAAAAATTTTGCGTTTGATCAAATGGCAGATCCCAGGCCGAAAGCCAAACCCCGCCAGCTGCCAGCCTTTCAACTTGGGCACATCATCTCACCTCAAAGAAGTATATTAGGGTAAAATTCGTGAGGAAGAATTTGTATAGGTCAAATAATGTCTCCTTTTTATTCTTTGATTTCCAAAGTTGGAATCACCCAGCATCAATACAGCTACGATGACTCTCAAGTCATAGGGCCTTTTGTCTGTTCAAAATACAATTGGATCCAGAAAAAGACTAATATAATTGATTTCAAGGTCTTTTCAACACTTTTCCTGAGGACACACCTTTTTTTTTTTAACAAGATGCCATTATTCTGTACATCTACAAATGAAACCACTGACATGCATTGATACGCTGTGTGAATGCTTCTTTGATCCTTTGCAAAGTGCTATAGTAACCAGAAAGCGAAAGTAAAATGAGTGGAGGGAAGCCCTGAGGAACAGTGCTTTATAAATCAGAATTTCCATGCCATTTGTAGATGAGTTCACTGGGTACCATGTTAGAATATAAATGCATAACAATAATAGAAGTACCAGAACTCATCATTTTTATATCTCAAATGTGCTACACATATTACTCATCTAAATGTAACATGTTGATATCCCCTCCTTCTTTGGACATATTGAGGTAGATATTCCCTTCACTTAAGCTACTCCCTAATCGCGTATTACAGGCCATTTTTGCAACTGTATTTCGGGCCCTTGGATGAGTGCAATGAAGTACCGTAGTACAACAAAAACAAGTTCTACAACTTCTGAAAGAACCTAAGGGCAAACAAGGAAGGTAGCCAGCATTTGACATCATTTGATTCTAAAAATAAAACGTTGGAACTTCCCTGGTGGCGCAGTGGTTAAGAATCCACCTGCCAATGCAGGGGACACGGGTTCGAGCCCTCTTCCAGGAAGATCCCATATGCCGCGGAGCCCATGCTCTGCAACAAGAGAAGCCAACGCAATGAGAAGCCCACACACCGCAACAAAGAGCAGCCCCCACCACCGCAACTAGAGGAAGCCCACGTGCAGTAATGAAAACCCAACACAGCCCAAAATCCATAAAATAAATAAATTTATTTTTTAAAATAAAAATAAAATGTCTAGCCTTCATTAAATGCTTCATTGTATTTCGTGGAGTTTTCTGTACCAGCCATGGTAACTTCTTTTTGATATATTAGCTTTACTGAGATATAACTCACATGCCATACACATCACCCATTTCAAGTGTACTATTCAGTGGATTTTAGAATAACCACAGAGTTGTGCACAGGTGTGGTAATTTTTAATCTGGCTCTTTTAGAAATATATGAAGTTGATACAAATTGAAATCATTTAAACCATATTAAGATTTAACTATATTTTCCAACCTTTTTGCTCTTTTTTTTACATTTTTTGAATAAAAACATATTATGAAGAAAATGAGAATTAGCATATTCAGTTATACTAATAATTGCTAACATTTATAGAGAATAAATTATTTGACATGTACAATGTTAAGTGCTTTACCTGCATTATCTCATTCATTTCATCATCAGAGCAGCCCTATGAGATAAATACTGTGACTAGCCCCATTTTATAGTTAAGAGAACCAAGAGTAATTTGCTTGCCCAAGGTGAGCTAGGAGGAGGTGGAAACAAAGCTACCCCCATTTATATAATCCTACCTACCAACCCCATACTTCCTTGTCCCACACTTTTTTTTTTTTTTTTTTTGCCTCTACTGTTACAAATTAAGAAGCTCTATGAAGGTCAGTGATGGACTTACTTATCCAGTGCACCATACAAATAAATAACACATCAGAGAGAAAGAAGCAGAGTGTGGTATGGCCCTAGTGTTGGCTTCAAAACCTATGGCTTTACCACTTATTAGCTTTGAGACTTTCAGGCAAGTTACCAAACTTCTTTGTGCCTTAGTTTCCTTACTTGTAAAATGGGATATCGGTATTGATGTTAGATTAAATTAGTTTGGTATCAGCACATAGTCATTGCTCAATACCTTATTTATCTGTTACCTAGTAGACAGAAACCTACTTTGTTTACAGAGGAAAGGATAAGATTTTGAGATAAAAACGTATAGTAGTCTGATTTTTCCAAAGAATGTGGTAACTTCTGGGAACATACTAGGCTCCAGCTACTATTTTTCTATTTAAAAACTGATACAAGTTGTAGATGCATTAAAATTATTCTAACAATGTCCTAAGAACAGTGGTAATGAGTAATTTTTTGAATTCCAAAGCTGTGGTTCTCATTCTTTGGGGGGTTAGGGCTCCTTTAAGATTCTGATGAAAGCTGCTATGAGTCTTCTTCAGAAAAATTCAAATGTGCACACAGGTAAGCTTTTGCATATAATTTCAAGTTTCCAGAGATCCCTGGAGCTCATGGACCCTCATAAAGAATCCCTGCCTCAGAGGGATGTGATTGAGACAGAAAACCCACGTTCTATTGTGCCCTTGCTAACCAGTGAAAGGACCTTGAAAAAACATTTCAGCATCTCCAAACTAAATGTTCTTACTTCTACCTTAAAATAAGAAGATTGGAGTGGATGATCTCTAAAATTCCTTTCAACCCTATTCTATAATTCTAACTTCTGAATTACATAACAAATTCTGTTAACCAAGCAATTTCAGTAATTTATTATTCTTCTCCCTAGGTTTCTTAATTAATATTGATCTTACTTTAGCTAGTGCTGCCAATTCTGAAGAAAATGGAATATTACCTTAATCTTTATAGGCATCTTCTAGATTTTGAATTTATAATTTACTGCCCAATTTCATCCAAGTTTGTATAAATGAAATTTACATATTTATGTGCTCTATCAATTATTTGGTTATTAATGCACAAGTCATGATCTGAGCTGCCTGCAAGTACAGTACATGGATAGCAATTTAATTCTTCCTCAAAATATTCATCACTTTGGTGGTACTGGTTATCTCTACCCCAAAACTAATTTGTTTGGCAGATTAAAGATGGTGGGGCGGGGTGGGGGGGCTTCCCTGGTGGCGCAGTGGTTGAGAGTCCACCTGCCGATGCAGAGGACACGGGTTCGTGCCCCGGGAAGATCCCACGTGCTGCGGAGCGGCTGGGCCCGTGAGCCATGGCCGCTGCGCCTGCGCGTCCGGAGCCTGTGCTCCTCAGCGGGAGAGGCCACAACAGTGAGAGGCCCGCATACAGAACAACAACAACAACAAAAGATGGTGGGAAAAAGAGAAACTAGACACTATTTATCGGGGCTCACGACTTCATAGAACATCCTTGTGGCTTGATAAGTTTTCAGTGTAGTTATTCTGATAATAATACTACGCACAGTTTTATAATCCTGTGTATCTACAGAATCCTGTCATGTACATCATCTCAATGGTCATAATCTTTTTTTCTCTTTGATTTTGGAATAAATTTAGATTTACAGAAAAGTCACCAAGATAGCACAGAGTCCCCATAACCCTTCACTCCGCTCTCCCTAACGTTACCGTCTTACTTAACTACAGTGCATTTGTCCAAACTAAGAAATTGGCATTGGTACAATACTACTAACTAAACATACTTCTCTCAGATTGCAACAGTTTTTCTGCAAATGTCATTTTGTGTTCTAGGATCCAATTCAGAACACCACATGGCATTTATCCATCATGCCTCCTTCATCTCCTCGTGTCTGGGACAGTTTCTCCGCCTTTCCTTGTTTTTCATGACATGACTCTTTTGAAGAGTGTGGATCAGGTGGTTTATAGAATGGCCCTCGATCGTGTTTGGTGTTTATTCATGATTAGACTAGGGTTATGTTTTGCGAGGAGGAATATTCCCGGGCTGAAGTGCCAGAGTCATTAAATAATCTCATGGGGGTGTGTGATATCAACCTATCACTAGTGATGTTGACTTTGATCGCTTGGTTAAGACTATTTGCCAGTTTTCCCTACTTTAGAGTTATAATATTTACCTTTCCTTACCTATTCATTGGAAACAAGTCACTAAGTACAGTCCATATTTAAAGGGAGAAGAAGCCCTAAGCCCTGGAGGAGGGGTGTGTCTACATATAGCATTTGGAATTCTTCTAGAGAAAACCACCTTTTGTTTTTTTAATTTTTTTTAATTTTTAAAATTAAAAAAAAAATTTTATTGGAGTATAGTTGATTTACAATATTGTGTTAGTTTCTCCTGTGCAGCAAAGTGAATCAGTTATACATATATCCACTGTTTTTTAGATTCTTTTCCCATATAGGTCATTACAGAGTATTGAGAAGAGTTCCTTGGGCTATACAGTAGGTCCTTAGTTATCTATTTCTTATAGAGTAGTATGTATATGTCAATCCCAACCTCCCAATTTATCCCCTTTAAAGTACATACTACTCTTCCCACCTGTATAGATGAAGGCTGGACTCAAACTGACCAAATCACATAGTGAGGACATAGTAGAGCTCCTCTGTGAAACCAGCTCTTCCAATTCCAAATCCATTCATTTTTTCCATGACACCATAGCATCTCTACTTAGATAACATTCTTTGCCCTGTATCTTAGGAGGAGTCCAGTGATGGGAACCTCAACTTTTGACTTGTTTTAACTTGGCGGTTGGAAGACCTTTTAGCCGATATCATTTCAATGGAGCCGAAAGGGTCAACGTGGTTTCCAAACTCTGCTTTACGGTGTAGCGCATGATCTGGGAGACCCTGGCTTACCTGGGATCCACTGTATCTTCATTCTACGATCCAGTCAGCCTCCTGTCTCCTCAAATAGATCTTCTTCTACTAGAAGAGTATCCAATCAAAATAGAGACTTCATCTTTATTTATTTATTTTTGGTTCTGTATGCGGGCCTCTCACTGCTGTGGCCTCTCCCGTTGCGGAGCACAGGCTCCGGACGCGCAGGCCCAGCGGCCACGGCTCACGGGCCCAGCCGCTCCGCGGCACGTGGGATCTTCCCGGACCGGGGCACGAACCCACGTCCCCTGCATCGGCAGGTGGACTCTCAACCACTGCGCCACCAGGGAAGCCCGAGACTTCATCTTCATAACATTAATAAAAGGCAGGACTAACACTTTTAGTCCTTGCCTCAGACAAAGGAAAGATTTGCTGTCCTCAAACTCAGTTTGTTACCTACCAAAATGAATATCCTTCAAAATGGACTCCCAGTTCTTCACAGAGTGATCTGAATTATCTAAGCAACCCAGGCAAATTTACGGATTGAGGCTATTACCCTCCCAGCGTCAGCAGCATTCTACATTTCACTTTGGTTGCAGACACCAGGCTTGGGAGATCTGTCAGCTGGTAATGATTTTCAGTCATGGCAAAGGGAGGCCAAATTGTAACAGGTGACACAAAGGGGAAAGATTCTGTATCGGGTTACTAATTCCCGAGAGCTGCCCCCGGTCACTGGACTTTCCACGTGTGAAATGCAGGAATTTATAGACATTTTAAAATTAGCATTTCTTCTGGTACAATTACTTGTCTTATCAGTCACTCAAGTAATGTGTAATAAGCACTCCCCTGCTTGTAGTGATTCACTAAGCCTGTGGGAGAATTAATCCTGAGTGACAGGGTCTCCGCCCACTGGGCACTTACATTCTAATACAAAGACAACAGACCCGCACCTAATGGGAGACATTCCAGCCAAACACGAAAGGGAGGGTTTGTTTTATGTTGACTATGTCGGCGGTTCTTAGCTTTTGTTGTCTAATTTAGAGTTGTGTGTGTGTGTGTGTGTGTGTGTGTGTGTGTGTGTGTGTGTGCATGTGAGAGAGAGAGAGAGAGCACAGGTATGGAAAAAAAGAATGAGAGGCAAGATTACAAGCACTGAAAATTTAAGGAAGCAGAGCAAGAAAGCAGAGTTTGCTGGTTATTATTTTCCAGTTTCATGAATTCTCACCTGTGCTTAGCACAGCAAATATAGAGGTTTTACAAGGTACAAGCACCAAATATCAAAGCTGACATGAACTTATCCTGTGTATATCACCTCACACTCCCCATATTTGTGTATTTTCTGCCCTCCTGTACCCGGGCCCCTTGTCCTGCAGATATCTTTAATATGCCTGAAGCACGGAGTCACATTCCCTAAAGAGAGGTAATAGTCTGGATTTGGTGTTTCTATTGATAAAAGCTCTGTCCGTGTTCTCCTTGGTATAATGGAAACAGCTAGTTGAGGAGTCTGAGACTGATTTCTGCGGATATTTTCTCTCTCAGCCTCAACTTTCTGGTCTGTAAAATGTGGATAATATTTATAAATTTATTGGGAGGGTTTAAAAAATGTACGTCTAAAAGCATTTTATAAACTGTGAAATGCTATTCACGTATCAGGAAACATTGAGGCATCTTAGATTTGAGCGTGTATATGACATATGTTTCAAATCAAGTGGTAATCACCATGTTCACCTCTTTTCAGGAATTATCTTAAGTTTGGGTCATACATTTCGTTTTCTTATGAATTAAGCTACTGATTTATTTTCACAAGTATTTAGGATATGTGCTGCCGAAGCGAGCACTTCGCAAGTATTTAAAATGGACTGTACTAAAATAAAATTGGCTTCTATATTATTAAACTGTAATAAATACAATAAAGTAAAAGGCCCGGGAAGAGTCATACTGTTAACTTGGAAAACACATTTTTCTCATTTTTAATCGTGGTTAAATATACATAATACAAAGTTCATCCGTTTGACCATTTTTCCGCCTGTGGTCCTGTGGTGTTAAGTGCTTTCGCACTGCTGTGCAGACGTCATTGTCACTCATCTCCAGAACTTTCTGAACTTCCCCGGCTGTAACTCTGTGCCTATTAAACAATACCTTGCCATCCCCTGGCAAAACCACCATTCTACCTTCTGTCTCTATGAATTTGACTCCTGTAGGTACTTCATAGAGGTGGAAATCCAGTGATCCGCAACTTTTTGCACCAGGGACCGGTTTCGTGGAAGACAGCTTTTCCACGGGGAAGGGGTTGCTGGGGCTGGTGCAGGCGGTAACGTGAGCGATGGGGAGAGATGGGGAACGGCAGGTGAAGCTTCACCTCCTACTGCACGGCCTGCTTCCCAACAGGCTGCAGCGGTACCGGCGATTGGGGACCCCTGGGTGGAATCACACTGTATTTGAATTTTGTGACTGGAACATTCGCTTACCGTATATCCTCATTTCATCCATGTTGTGCTATGAAACACATGGGTTTTTCAGTAAAAGAATCCAAAGCTTCAATTCCATCTCTACCACTTAGTACCGACATAAAAAAAACTATAGATGATTTAACCAAAAACAAAATTGTCAAGGAAATAATTTGATCAAAACAATAAGCTGAACTAGGGAGGATACACAAATACACACACACACACACACACAGATACCAGGGAAGTTGACATCATGTAAACATAGTCTCTGTCTCTGGAGATCAAACACAGGCAGCCTCTTTTTGGTTAAATTTGAAGAATCACATACACACCATGCAGATGGTCTCCTTGCCTTTTATATGAAATCCTCAGCTCCGGCCCTTCCGCTCCAAGAATCCTCAGCTTTCCCCTGGAATTGTTATATTTACACCTACTCTCATCAACACAGGAGCAAAAGGAATTAAACATTTGAAAACAGCAAAAATCTTCCAAGAGTTTAGAACTTTTCTCGGTATTGTTTTGTTTACCTAACAAATATGTATATATTTGCTTTATTATATGTATGTATACATGCGTAAATATAGCAATGTCAGACTTAAGGACCAGAAGTAAATTTGCCTTCTAATTCTAGCTTTTTACACGCACAGCGAAACTTTCATCTAGTTCCTTTTTTTAATTATAAAACTGTTACAAGTTCTTTGCAGTTATAGACAATCCACAAATGTATAGAGAATCAGGGACAAGAGATAAATTATGCTTGTTAAAAATTATTCGGGCATAGGGCATAAAAATTCATGAAAGAAAACACCCCAAGGACAAAAATCCCTTCTGAACCCTTCACTGTGTGTATATTGAATGCAGTACCTTTAGGAAAAGAGCATAAAACATTTAACGAGAAATTAAAGACAGAATGAATACGTCCAGGGAAGGCTATATCCAAATGCATATATTAAAATATATTCCTTAAAAACAAATGCACTAAGTAAGAATCTCGCCACAAAAACTTGCAACTTTTTTTTTTCGTTGAGTGGCTGATTGCTTTTTGCCTAAAAGTCATGAAAGAGGCGAAAGGCTGCCCAGAACAACACACAGGCATTACCAGCTGCTTTCTACGCAGCACGGTTTGGCTTCAATTTCTAGCCAGTATGAGATCACCCCATTTGTGACGAGCAGCTTTTCCTTGTCAAGTACAGTCCAGGATGATCCTGAAACTTTGAAAGTAGAACAAAAATGCCCTCTGCCTTTCCTGTGTTGGGAGAAAACACTTTAAGGTAATTGTGCAAAAGAAATCTTTTTTGACTTCAGTGAGCCAAGTTTTACTAAAGCTGAGAACTCAACCTTGTCTGTATGTCAGGCTTCCCAGCAGAGCTTCTTAAAAATGTGAATGTCCAGACTTCAGCCCCAGAGATTCTAATTAATCGTCTGGATGGTGCCTGGACATCAGTACTTTCAAAAGCTTCCCCAGGGACTTTGAATGCATCCAGGTTTGGGAACCACTGCACTAAGGCTACCCGACATCCCACGCAATCATAACAGTCGTGCTTGCTGGGTGGCAGTGGTTCCCAAGAGTATGACACAAATTCTGTCTTCACTGCTTTTCATACTAACCCTTCCAGATGCCCCTGGCCCCTCTCCAGTCCCGCACACAGTTCTGCATCCCCCAGGCCAGTGGTTGATTGATCAAGAGTCAGGTCTGCTCTTGTTTATGTCACGTGTGATATACCTATAATGGGGCGATGTGATTTAAATATTTACTAATTAAGTATGGGTGCAAAAAGAGAAAGAGTACTTTCAATGAAAACTGAGATGGAAACATTTTTTAAATAAAGGCAAGTCACCAGGAAAAAATGTTGTCAAATTAAATATGGATGAAAAAATCGTAAAGACAGAAAGAAACAACAAAAATCAGAAAAACATCTAGACAATTTCTGCACTTATTTTGTTCCACTTTAAAGAAACATAAGCTGGAAATCATAAATGAAACTTTAAGGGTGTGATTTATCCAAAGAGAGAGAGAGAGAGAGAGAGAGAAGAAATTCCAACCATGTCCAACAAATAAATTAGCACTTTTATCTCAACTGCCTTGAACAAGATGCTGTATTATATCTCCAGGGAAAAAAAAGTATATGTTTGTGTGCGCAGTTATGCTGTTGAATAAATAATCAGGAACACCAACAAAAATCCTTCTTCCTTCTCCTCCCCCCGCCTTTTTCTTCTTTTGTGTCATAAATGATACTAAGAAAACTGAAAGAAATAAGGAATATGACACGTGAATGAAACTTGCCTGTCAGGTATGACTCCGGAAATAAAGGCTTGAGAATCACTGCTTGAGCAAACAACTTCTAAGCAACTCTATGGATTCGATGGCTTACTGGTGATGAAAAAAATCAGTGCAAAACTGCTGATTTTCTGAATTTTAATCAAATAATTGAGAAAAGACGTTTCCAAGGAAATTCATGGGGTGAGAGGACAGCAAGGGGAAGACAAACATTTGAGGTAGCAGAAGAGAAGTCTCTATGTAAAGTGATTTCCCCCTTTGGGGTTTTTTCTTAAAATAAAGCAACACCTGCAGCAATTCTCCCAGTGCACAGGTCCTGTAATTCAGTAGCGAAAAGGGCATTCTTGTGGGGGCACATTAATTCCATAAACAAGAGTGCTTATCACAGATAGCAGCTCGTGCACTGCACAGATTTGATTCAACAAATATTAAATAATAGCCCATTTGAAAAGAAAAAGACAAATATGGACTATGTGTGACAAAGGTTCCATTCTGTGTTAATTTTAGCAGACGAAGCCATGCGGCTTTTACAGCGTTTTCTTTCAGTCAGACTGTAATGCAAAGCCGGATATTTTTTTGACAGAGTAAAATCCTTAAAAAGCCTTCATTTGAAGCTTTGGATTGATTTGTCATTATATTCGAAGTCATTGCCTTTATATTAGACTTAACATGTTAACATTGTATGGAAACAAGACCTGTTTCTGCAAGTAAGTTCTTCGTGGAACTCAGAGTAGCAGGCAGAAACCTCTTACCCACAGTCACCTCACACACGCGTACACACACACACACACCCATACACACACATGTGCGTGTACACACACACACACACACACACACACACACATATCCCCTTGAGAAAATTTTAAACCCTTCAAGCTTTTCAAGGTTTTATAGTATAATTAAACAAAGATGGTTCTGTGGACATTTTTTCCCCTCTGTCTGAAATTTCATCATGAGCTCTGAAAAATCTTACTAACGATAAAACATGTATATCTACATTCATACACACATATTCATTCGTGTAACAGAATTCTGCCAATATGATATACTGTGCACTCTGAAAGAATAAAGTCTCTAGGAAATTTAAAAAAAAAAATCACCGGAATATGTCCTGAATAGTGTTTTTGACTTTCACTTTGATAGCAAAGGGTGCTAAATAATAAGCATGATGAAATGCTTGACTAGCCTTGATTAAGAACCTGCCATTTCAGTAGAATAATAAAACAGGTTCACTGGCACATTCATAAAAAGTACCTTTGAACACTGACTAGGTGAAAGACCCCCAAGCCAGCTGAGGCAAAGCATATCAAGATGTGTACTGGGGTCCCTAATTTCCGGATGGTGTTCGCTTGTTTAATTTCCCTCAGACCATATGCTCACCTTTTCAGTTTCAAAGCATCACGAAGCCATTTTGCTATCAAAGGTCCTCACGCGTTGAAAAGGGAGAGCAGGGAAGACAGAATCCACAGCAATGCCGAGGCCTCACGGTACGACAGGTAAGCGCCTCGATTAAATCTTTCCAGCCCTGATCCGCATCCTTCGCAGGCCCTGCGTTTAAGGGAATCAGTGAATTCATTAAGTAGCACAGCTGACAAAAGAAATGTTTCAGGGTGAGAATACACGTTCGTACACTCAGTGTACTTACTTCCTGCCGTGCTCAGCGGACGGGTGCTGCTGTTCGCTCGCGAATGTTAAAGGCTACGATAAAGATATCGACAGTGTCCGATTTTGTCGGAGAATGGCAAGATGTATGGGACACATTGTCAAGCATCCCGTTTGAAGTATGAAGCCAACAACAGCGGCCATAGTTTCTTCAAGGAGAAATCAAGCTAAAGACTGTCAAAACAACTTGCTCAACACCCACCGGCAAATCGGTGGAAACATTGGAGACACAGGAGTCGTATCGCCCATACCTCACCATTCCACATATTTACTTTTGCAGTTATTGAAATTATCCTTTACAAAGCTGCCCCAGGGAACACATGCAGACAGTTAGAATTATAACAAATAAAACTCTCTTGGGCTTCCCTGGTGGCGCAGTGGTTGAGAGTCCGCCTGCCGATGCAGGGGACACGGGTTCGAGCCCCGGTCCGGGAAGATCCCACGTGCCGTGGAGCGGCTGGGCCCGTGAGCCGTGGCCACTGAGCCTGCGCGGCTCCGAAACGGGAGAGGCCACGGCAGTGAGAGGCCTGAGTACTGAAAAAAAAAAAAAAACTCTCTTGAAACAACAGGAAGAACTCACACTAATTTATTCAAAGTGCTTAAACACTTGGTGTTGGCTTGCTACAGAAGACAACAGGTTTTTCTTTGATGGTGCTCCCTGGAGGCACTGTGCAGTGCACAACCTGAGCAGCTGTATGAAGCAGCCTTACTTGGCGATGTCTGATGTATTCACTAATCTGAACTAATCTAACTAATCATGACTAGAGGATCTTGGGTCAAAACCTGAACTGTCAAAATGATAGTTAATATTTCACACAGTAATGCCTCCACTCTGAATACATTTTTGTGGTGTCTCTCGTTGTTTTTTGTTGGCTTAATGCTCCTTGCTCAAATTTCCAAGTTCTCTGAGATATAGGGGTCTGGGTGGCAGGTAACTGCCAGGATAGTGACTACTGACTAGTATTTCACAAACCGTTTCTTCATTTCTAGGCATGTTGAAATCTCTAATTACCCAACTGGTCCATTAAAATGGATTTTAGTTCCTTCACTAAGAGGTAAAAAAATGTTTAGGATCAAGATTTGCCTAGTATTGAGAAAATGTAAATCAACTCTATGGAAATAATTTATCTTCTTTTGAGAAGTGGATTATTGGTTTAATAAATAGAAAGAGCTGTATTTCAACTTCACTACATGCCAAGACCAAACACCCAAAAGGAAGACTTTCCTGGCTGCTTCCAATTTTAACAATAAAAGGATTGAGGTTTAGAGCAAAAGTTTGTTTACCTTATTACTATAAAGTAATTTCAACCTAAATATTTTGGTTTGTGTCTTCTGTAGCCCCCAAGTGCCTGACACAGCATTTTGCTATGATAACAACTTAGAGACTAAAATTCAATAGGAAGATTGTACATTTTGGTAACAAGTCAAGGCCCAATAAAAATATCTGAAAGCTCAAAGGATTATTCACGTTTCCGATATATTGGAAAGGAATGTCCAGCTTCAAAGATTTACCGCCTTATTTAAAAGCAGTTGTTCGACCATTCAAATATTCATACAGATGTTCAAAAATAGCATTCAGCTAAGTTCTTTAAATGATACAGAACAAATGTGCTTCTCCTAAAAAAAAACTGCAATTAACCAAACAGCTTCTGTAACTAAGAGGGAACATTGTCTAAGATGGAAAAAGAAATTAGCCCTATCTTTATATTTACATCTCAGAGACAACTTGATTTTCCACGTTAGCTAGACAGAATTAAGGTAAAAATTAAGCCCTATGAATAATGGAATAGGGAACTGTTGCCATTCTGCTAGTTATATTGGAGAACAAGGGTCAGTGGAAAAACCAGTGAGCCAGATCTTGGTTCTTCCCTGGTAAACAAAAAGGTTTGCGCTAACCTGTGGTCTCTCAACTTGTTATTGGAGGATAGGGGCAAGGGGGGAAGATGCTGATTAGTTTGTTTTCAGAGGGAGAGTGGGATTATTTCAAAATCTAGCCTCGTTAGATTCCAATATTTTTCCTCTCCAAAATGACATCTTCCATCCTTCTTGATTTGAGCACCACTTTACCCAAGCCAACATCCCTCAGGTGCTGGTACCTAGAAAAGTAGACATCTTCTGGAGACGATATATAATATCCTTTGAGTCATACAATTCCATGACACATGCTACTTCAAGACAAATAAGTTCACCTACAAAGGAAAATAGTCATAATATAATATTAAATAAACATAATATCACATAAAACATAATTAGTGTGAGTAAAAATAAATAAATAAAATATTAACAGTGCTGTTTATAGGTGATTTCTTTTTTTTTTTAACATCTTTATTGGAGTATAATTGCTTTCCAATGGTGTGTTAGTTTCTGCTTTACAACAAAGTGAATCAGTTATACATATACATATGTTCCCATATCGCTTCCCTTTTGCGTCTCCCTCCTTCCCTCCCTCCCTATCCCACCCCTCTAGGTGGTCACAAAGCACCGAGCTGATCTCCCTGTGCAATGTGGCTGCTTCCCACTAGCTATCCACCCTACGTTTGGTAGTGTATATATGTCCATGCCGCTCTCTCACTTCATCGCAGCTTACCCTTCCCCCTCCCCATATCCTCAAGTCCATGCTCTAGTAGGTCTGTGTTTTATTCCCATCTTACCCCTAGTCTCTTCATGACATTTTTTTTCTTAGATTCCATATATATATGTGTTAGCATATGGTATATGTTTTTCTCTTTCTGCCTTACTTCACTCTATATGACAGACTCCAGGTCTATCCACCTCATTACAAATAACTCAGTTTCATTTCTTTTTATGGCTGAGTAATATCCCATTGTATATATGTGCCACATCTTCTTTATCCATTCATCTGTTGATGGGCATTTAGGTTGCTTCCATTACCTGGCTATTGTAAATACAGCTGCAATGAACATTTTGGTACATGACTCTTTTTGAATCATGGTTTTCTCAGGGTATATGCCCAGTAGTGGGATTGCAGGGTCATATGGTGGTTCTATTTGTAGTTTTTTAAGGAACCCCCATACTGTTCTCCATAGTGGCTGTATCAATTTACATTCCCACCAACAGTGCAAGGGTGTTCCCTTTTCTCCACACCCTCTCCAGCATTTATTGTTTCTAGAGTTTTTGATGATGGCCATTCTGACTGGTGTGAGATGATATCTCATTATAGTTTTGGTTTTCATTTCTCTAATGATTAATGATGTTGAGCATTCTTTCATGTGTTTGCTGGCCATCTGTATGTCTTCTTTGGAGAAATGTATATTTAGGTCTTCTGCCCATTTTTGGATTGGGTTGTTTGTTTTTTTGTTATTGAGCTGCATGAGTTGCTTATAAATTTTGGAGATTATAGGTGATTTCTTATTTATATGTATGCCTTTCAGTAATTGTCTGTGAGTAAAATGTATTAATTTATAATAAAACACATAATAATTTCAAAATAGTAGAACTTTTATTATTGAATCAAATAAAAAATAAATAAGATGAACATTTATCCAAGCTTACATTTTGAAAGATTAACCTTACACGAAAGCTCAAAACCTAACATGATTAACAAAGGCCTTCATGAACTAGTTCTGTTTATGTCTAGTAAGCTTCTTATCACACAACACAACCACACACACACACACACACACACACACACACACACACACATGCAGAGACATATCAAACATCCTATGTCAGCTAAGGAGCCACTTAAGCTTCTTGAACATGATCTCCAGGGATTTTCCAGCTCTCTGTTCTTAGAGTGTTGTTCTCAGTCACCTAGTTTCAACAGTGTCTATCCATGTTTATCTCAACCTAGGCAACATTTTCTCCAAAAAGCCTTTGCTGTCCACCATCTTCCTAAGAGAGATACTCTCCCAAGTATCCTAATAATTTCCCATACTTACTTCTGATGTAGCCCTTACCACACTATTTTATAATGCTCTATCCCCTACACTCTACCCCCAGTTTTTTGAAGGTATTTTGTTCAGAGTTGTTCTCAAAGGACATAGCAACTTCCTGGCACATAGTTGGAACTCAGTGAGTATTTTTAGAAAGAATGGGTGAATAGAGACTCTTTTCAAAAGTGATGGTTTAGGGCTTCCCTGGTGGCACAGTGGTTGAGAATCCGCCTGCCGATACAGGGGACACGGGTTCGTGCCCCGGTCCGGGAAGATCCCACATACCGCGGAGCAGCTGGGCCCGTGAGCCGTGGCCGCTGAGCCTGTACATCCGGAGCCTGTGCTCCGCAACGGGAGAGGCCACAACAGTGAGAGGCCCGCGTACCACAAAAAAAAAAAAAAAGTGATGGTTTAAGTCACTTAAAACCCATTCTCTCACACGCTAAAACTCTTCTGTCTGCACGGTCACTATCGTCAATACTGAGGTTTTGATTCTCCAAAGGAAGAAACTACAAACTTGTCTCTTTCCACTTCACGTTCATCCCCTTGTGCTAGAATCTCGTTTTATTATCAGAGACAGTTATTCTAGAGGGGAGAGACAATAACAATAAAACAGCAAAAACCAGAAAGATAGGAATTCAGCACACCCTCTTGATTTGTGTATTTTGTGTACATTCATTTACTTATTTGTTGCTCATGTGTTTACCCAACCTCACTAAGCTCCAAGTGGGCAGTAGTTATATCTGTTTCCTTCACCAGGACCAAGTACAGTGCTTGGAGCAGAGACAATGGTCAGATGATGTTTGTGATTCACAACTGTTGTTTTTTCACTGATGCTGCTTCAGACACTAAGAAACAACATTACAAACTACCTGAGAATGAAGCAACTGATTTTCTATATTGGATGAACTCATAAAGAAACAGAAAATCAGGAATAAATGACCAGAATAATTCCAAATACCCTTGATTCTGTTCAATTAAATTTTTATAATTTAAGCTACACATGTTTTTTAAGCAAATAGATCATCTTTAATTTTATGTTACAAAATCTAACTCCCATCCTTGAATGGAAAGAAAATCAAATTGGCAAATACTGCAAATCCCAAAACTTGGAATAATTCAATCAATTCATGAGGCCCAAAGTAAACTATTGGTGGTGTGTGCATATGTGTGTATGTAAGCCTGCATATTGACATATATATAATATTTTTGTGTCTTTATTTTCTCTGTTCTTCATTGTGTGGATTGCATATTTCATTGACTGGTCCCTATTCCAAATATAAAAGATTCCTAGTTGTTTGGCATTGTAAGAATAGAATGAGAGAGTATAAGTGCAGGTTTCAAAACCACAGGATACATATATATGTTTTTATAAATATTATAATATCCTAGATATGCTTTCTATTTATCTGGATTACATTTCAAAAATATGACTATTTCTTAAATATTGTCTGAGGTGTTCCTCTGTATTCACATGATCCTTTGGGGACTCTGGTATTTCAGCACTAACAGAAATATGTTTCATGTAATGTTATTTCTAGTCCAAAAGACAACTGGTATAGTTTCTGGAAAGAAAATTACTCTGGTGCCTGTTGTGACTTTAGAAGCCAACTATTAAGGCACCTGCAAGACAGAAGAAAATCTTAAAGCTGGCCACAGGTACAGAAATAACCATTTGTAGAATGTGGACCGTGAGATCCTGAAGTGCAAAGCTACAAACTCAACCATCATTAGATAAACAAGTCCAAATCTACAATAACAGCCACAAAACATTTACCCAGAAGCACAGCTACTGTTAAGAATTGGACTCTGGACTTTTGTTACAACTAGTTTTTCCTCGAAAAGGAATGTGAAGGTGAGTGAGAACCCAGGCTCATTCAATATCACCCCTTCAAGATGCTCCAAACTTCGAATCCACATCTGATTCGTGAAGGACTCCTTTCTTTATCATTTAGAAAAAGGTAATATAGGTCTCTTTTATAATTCTAGAGCCAATGAATCACTAAATTTCAGGTAATACCCATGTAAATGATGATTTCCCCCAATATTACATAGAAAATTTCTGTACTTATAAATAAGCTTTTCTCTCACACTCATTTAAAAGTGAAAGAAGGAGGCTTTTGAAAAGATGGCAGATAGGAAGCACCAGGAATCCATCTCCTCAACTAGACAACAATTTTGCTAGCAGTATCAGTCTGATGTAACTACTCGGTAACTCTGGGGTCTATTTGAAGACATAACTTCCAGGGGAAGTTTTCACTGGTAAATTGTGTTTGATTTTGGTCAATTTAACTTCTTAGCAAAGTAGCAGCTACCCATCTCTCATCCTCTAGACCAGTGACAAGCAGCTGTGCACATGTTTCTGGGGCAGTTTACACACAGGGTGGGCAGTTAGGACCCTGCCCTACAAATACCAAGAGTCTGTGCTCTAATCAATGATTGCTGCTTGATTGCAGAGGCACAGACACAGAAGTGGGCAGCTATGTGGCAAGCCTCTCCTCTTCCTGCTGAAGTGACTTCCAAGAAATTTAAAAGGTTGCACATTTCCCCCCTTCTTTTTTCTCTTTTTCTCCTTTTAGGAGCCAGAGAATGTTCAAAAACAATTGCATAAACAGGAGAATTTTAAAAACTCACTGTACATGCCCTGGGAAAAGTGCAGGCTCAGAAAAGACCCCAAAAGATGTTAAGTTTATACCTCAGACTGATCCCCAGCACAGGGACAGTGTAAAAGTGAGGGAAAGAGAGAGAAAACAAAACCAAAAAAACCCAGCAACCTCTAGGGAAGAGGGAAAATTCTAATTTCCAGACTTACCACATTATAAGATTCAAATATCCAGTTCCAATAAAAGGGAAAAAATCACAAAGAATACGAATAAATAGAAAAATATGACCTATGACCCATTCAGAGAAAAATAAATCAACAGAAACTATACCTGAGAAAGACTAGATAGCAAACTTACCAGACAAAGACTTTAAAAAGACTGTCTTAAAGATACACAAAGAAACAAAAGATGTGGGAAAAGCCAAGAAAACATCATATGAACAAAATGGAAATATCAATAGACATTAAAAACATAAAAAGAAACCAAAAAGAAATTCTGGGACTGAAAATTACGATAACTAAAATTAAAATTTCACTAAATGGATTCAGAATCAGATTTGAGCAGTCAGATATAAGTAGTGAACTTGAAG
Organism: Kogia breviceps; assembly: GCF_026419965.1. Taxonomy (NCBI): domain Eukaryota; kingdom Metazoa; phylum Chordata; class Mammalia; order Artiodactyla; family Physeteridae; genus Kogia; species Kogia breviceps. The sequence continues at coordinate 100,376,321 of NC_081319.1, read as the reverse complement.
ACAATTGAAATTATTGAATCTGAGGAACAGAAAGAAAAAAGGTTGAAGAAAAGTGAACAGAGACTAAGGGACCTGTGGGACACCATCAACTGGACCAACATACACATTGTGGGAGTCTCAGAAGGAAAAGAGAGAAAGAGGCAGAGAGATTATTTAAAGAAATATTGGTTAAAACCTTTTCAAACTTGATGAAGGACATGAATATAAATATATAAGAAGCTCAAAAAACTTTAAGTAGTATGAATTCAACGAGATCCAGACCAAGACACTTATAATCAAATTGTCAAAAGCCAAGCCAAAAAGAAAATATTGAAAACAACAAGAAAGAAGCAATACTTCACAAGCAAGGATCCTTAATAAGGTAATCAGCAGATTTCTCATCAGCAACCTTGGAGCAATGGGCTAATATATTCAAAATTCTAGAAGAAAAACCCGTCAATCAAAAATCCTCTATCTGGCAAAACTATCCTTCAAAAGTAAGAGAGAAATTAAGATATTCCCAGATAACAAAAATCTCATAGATCATTAGCACTAGACCTGCCCTACAAGAAATGCCACAAGGCATCCTTCAGGTTGAAAAGACACTAGAAATAAAAGTCTCAGCAGGGCTTCCCTGGTGGCACAGTGGTTGGGAGTCCGCCTGCCAGTGCAGGGGACATGGGTTCGAGCCCTGGTCCGGGAGGATCCCATGTGCCGCGGAGCAGCTGGGCCCGTGCGCCACAGCTGCTTAGCCTGCGCTCTGGAGCCCATGAGCCACAACTGCTGAGCCCATGTGCCACAGCTGCTGAAGCCCATGTGCCTGGAGCCCGCACTCTACAACAGGAGAAGCCACCACAGTGGGAGGCCCATGCACCGCAGCGAGGAGTGGCCCCCACTCGCCACAGCTGGAGAGGGCCTGCGTGCAGCAGCAAAGACCCAACGCAGTCAAAAATAAATAAATAAATAAGTTTATTTTTTTAAAAAAGTCTCAGCAAAGGTCAATTATAAAAGCTAGCATAGTAACTTTAGTTTGTAACTCTAATTTTTGTTTTCTATATGATTTAAGAAAGGCCACTACACCATCTAAAATAATTAGTCAATGTTTTTGGACACAAAATGTATAAAGATATAAATTTGTGACATGAATAACCAAAAGGGGCTGGGAAGAGAGCTGCATAGGATCAGAGTTTTTATATGTAATTGAGTTAAGCTGGTATAAATTCAAATTAGAATGCCATAAATTTAGGTTGTTAAATGTAATCCTCATGGTAACCACAAAGAGAATAGTTATAGAATATATACAAAAGGAAATGAGAATTTAAACATTTCACTATAAAAAATCAACTAAACACAAAATAAGACAGTAATGCAGGAACTGAGGGACAATAAAAACTATAAAGCATGTAGAAAACAAATAGCAAAATGACAAAACTAAGTCCCCCCTTATAAGTAATTACTTTAAATGTAAATGGATTAAACTCTTGCATTAAAAGACAGAGATTGGCAGAATGAATTTTTAAAAAAATTATCCAACTATTTGCTGTCTACAAGAACTCACATTAGATTGAAAGACACAAATAGATTGAAAGCGAAAGAATGGAAAAATATATTACATGCAAATAGAAACCAAGAGAGCAGAGATGGCTATACTAATATCAGACAAAATAGACTTAATTTTTAAAAACTGTTATGAGACAAAGAAGGACATTCTACATTAATAAAAGGTTCAATATAGAAAGAAGGTATAAAAATTATAAACATTTGTGTACCAAATAACAGACCCCCAAAATATATGAGGAAAAAATTTGCAGAATTGAAGGGAAAAATAGACAGTTCCACAATAATGGTTGGAAACTTCAATGCCCCACTCTCCATAATAAATAGAACAACCAGGCAGAAGGTAAGTAAGGAAATAGAGGATTTGAACAAAACAATAAACCAACTCACTCTAACAGATATATACAGAACAATGTACTCAGCAACATAATACACGTTCTTCCCAAGTGCACATGGGACATCTTCCAGCTTAAACCATATGTTAGACCACAAATTAAGCCTCAAAAGATTTTAAAAGATAAATATTATACATATATACCATGATGTGACGAAGTTAGAAGTCAAAAACAGAAGGGAAACTGGAAAATATACAAATTTGTGGAAATTAAATACACACTTTTAAACAATGCCAATGGCTCAAAGAAAAAGTCACAAGAGAAGTTAGGAAACACTCAGAGATGCATGAAAACAAAAATACCACATAACAAAACTTATGGGATGCAGTGAAAGCAGTACTAAGGAGGAAATTTATAGCTTGAAACACATTTTTTTTTAAGTCTCTTATCAACACCCTAACTTTACAACTGAAAGAACTAGAAAAAGAAGAAAAAATTTTTAAAAATTAAAAAAATAATATCTCCTTTACCCATTCATCTGCTGATGGACACTTAGGTTGCTTCCATGTCTTGGCTATTGTAAATAGTGCTGCTCAACACTGGGGTGCATGTCTCTTTTCAAATTATAATTTTTGTCTTTTCTGGATATATGCCCAGGAGTGGGATTGTTGGATAATATGATAACTCTATTTTTAGTTTTTTAAGGAACCTCCATACAGTTCTCCACAGTGGCTGCACCAATTTACATTACCACCAACAGTGTAGGAGGATTCCTTTTTCAAAAATGAGTGACATTTTTATATACTAACAATAAACACCTGAAAGCAAAATTAAAGAAACAACTCCATGTACCATAGCATCAAAAATAATAAAATACAGTTAACTTTTGAACAACAGAAATTTGAACTGTGTGAGTCAACTTATAAGATAATTTTTTTTCAATAAATACTATGCTCTGTCACGTAACAGTCACCTGCCCCAAGGACTTTGTAAATTGGAAAGCACTCTACAGATACAAATTTCTATTGGTGAAGGTGGTGATAATTGTGGTGGTGTTATTATGATCATTGATGTCATTAATATCATTATCAATCTAGGATGGCATGAGACTGCAGAGCAGTGAAATAAAAAAGCCTAAGAAGCAAGACAGACTTGTATTTTAACCTTGTATTTGAACCTGGTTTGTGCACTTATGAAATGTGTGACTAGAAAATTGTACTTTTATTGTTTGAGCTTCATTTTCTTCACATAAGAAAGGGTAAATGTAATACTTCTCTACAGAACTGTAGGAAGAATTAGAAATAATTTAGGTGAAGTACCTAGCATGTTGTCCAAACATTGGCACATAATAGATATTCAATACACTGTAACTATTATTATTTTGTTAGTAGTAGTATATGTAAATAACAGTAGTAGTGTAGGTAAATAGGGAATAAGATAATCCACATTAATACAATGCCTGGTATCTAGTGAGCATTCAGTAAATCTCAACTCTTCATCATCATCATCATAACCACCATCACCATCCTAATACTAAGATGCCTTTCTTTTTTTCTTTGTCTTCCTTTTCACACTGTTGGTTTCCAATTTAGGTGCAACTATAACCAGCGATCCTAGACAAGATGTTTTAAAGGCAAGTTTTTTATCTTATTTCCAGAAAAACTTATTTTACATTTTAGCAGAATGTACTTAGTCTAGAATAAATACACCAAAATATAAAGTAATACACCAATAACTTCAAAAAGTAATTTTCAATGCATGATGGCTTAATTCTCTTCTCTCCAAATATTTGGAAATCTATGAAAAAGAAAATTTAAATTCTCTTGTGTTTTTAAAACAGAAAGTATGGGTTTTCTGTAGTCTGTCTTAAATAATCAATATTTGTCAACATGTCTGTTCTCTCCAGAGGGGAGTAATTAGAACTGAGTAGTAAATTATCATTAATGTACATAAATGTTAGTGTCATATGTATCTTGTAAAATAAACAGCTGGTGAAAGTCTTGAGTGAATCTATACATTATAAAATGGAAAGCATTTTTCAATGCTTCCTAAAAGCCTAGATATTTCTTTCCTAAAATTGGGACTTTCTAAATAATATCATTCCTAGTTTATAATCTTCATATTTTTCCACAGCTCCCCATTCTCCCATCTTTCCTTCCCTCCATATGTCTAAAACACAGTCATTTAAAACAGCAAGCTTTTGTTAATTACCAGAAACAAGTGTTAATGGATTTAAATTTTGCTTTACTAGAATTTATGCAAATTTCACTGCTTTGAGATTCCAAATAAAATCCTTACAGTCACAACTTTTTTTTTTTTTTTTCTGTTGACTTTACTTTGTAAAAGGGGATGGAGAAAGTTTTAATTAGTATTTGGTGAAATGAACTGTTGATAGCAATATTCTTATAACAAGAAATAGGTGTCATAAAGTTACCTTTAAAACTGTGTGAGTTTTCAATGGTGAAAAACTGAAACCACTTCCACTAAGATGAGGAACAAGACAAGGTTGCCCACTCTCACCACTATTATTCAACATAGTTTTGGAAATTTTAGCCACAGCAATCAGAGAAGAAAAATAAATAAAAGGAATCCAAATTGGAAGAGAAGAAGTAAAACTGTCACTGTTTGCAGATGACATGATACTATACAGAGAGAATCCTAAAGATGCCACCAGAAAACCACTAGAGCTAATCAATGAATTTGGTAAAGTATCAGGATACAAGATTAAAACACAGAAATCTCTTGCATTCCTATACACTAGAGATGAAAAATCTGAAAGAGAAATTAAGGAAACACTCCCATTTACCATTGCAACAAAAAGAATGAAAACCCTACCTAAGGAAACAAAAGATCTGTATGCAGAAAACTACAAGACACTGATGAAAGAAATCAAAGATGATACAAACAGATGGAGAGATATACCATGTTCTTGGACTGGAAGAATCAACATTGTGAAAATGACTATACTACCCAAAGCAATCTACAGATTCAATGCAATCCCTGTCAAACTACCAATGGCATTTCTCACAGAACTAGAACAAAAAATTTCACAATTTGTACGGAAACACAAAAGATCCCGAGTAGCCAAAGCAATCTTGAGAAAGAAAAACGGAGCTAGAGGAATCAGGCTCCCTGACTTCAGACTATACCACAGAGCTGCAGTAATCAAGACAGTATGGAACTGGCACAAAAACTGAAATATAGATCAATGGAACAGGATAGAAAGCTCAGAGATAAACCCATGCACATATGGTCACCTTATCTTTGATAAAGGAGGTAAGAATATACAATGGAGAAAAGACAGCCTCTTCAATAAGTGGTGCTGGTTAAACAGGACAGCTGCATGTAAAAGAATGAAGTTAGAACACTCCCTAACACCATACACAAAAATAAACTCAAAATGGATTAATGACCTAAATGTGAGGTCTGACACTATCAAACTCTTAGAGGAAAACATAGGCAGAACACTCTATGACATAAATCACAGCAAGATCTTTTTTGACCCACCTCTTAGAGAAATGGAAATAAAAACAAAAATAAACAAATGGGACCAAATGAAATTTAAAACCTTTTGCACAACAAAGGAAACCATAAAAAAGACAACCCTCCGAATGGGAGAAAATATTTGCAAATGAATCAACTGACAAGGATTAATCTCCAAAATATACAAGCAGTTCATGCAACTCAATATCAAAAAAACAAACAACCCAATCCAAAAATGGACAGAAGACCTAAACAGACATTTCTCCAAAGAAGATATACAGATTGCCAATGAACACATGAAAGGATGCTCAACATCACTGATCATTAGAGAAATGCAAATCAAAACTACAATGAGGGGCTTCCCTGGTGGCGCAGCGGTTGAGCGTCTGCCTGTCGATGCAGGGGACACAGGTTCATGCCCCAGTCCGGGAAGATCCCTCGTGCCGCGGAGCGGCTGGGCCCGTGAGCCATGGCTGCTGAGCCTGTGCGTCCGGAGCCTGTGCTCCACAACGGGAGAGGCCACAACAGTGAGAGGCCGAGTACCGAAAAAAAAAACAAAAAAAACTACAATGAGGTATCACCTCACACCGGTCAGAATGGCCATCATCAAAAAATCTACAAACAATAAATGCTGGAGAGAATGTGGAGAAAAGGGAACCCTCTTGCACAGTTGGTGGGAATGTAAATTGATACAGCCACTATGGAGAACAGTATGGAGGTTCCTTAAAAAAGTAAAAATAGAACTACCATATGAGCCAGCAATCCCACTACTGGGCATAGACCCTGAGAAAACCATAATTCAAAAAGAGACTTGTACCACAATGTTCATTGCAGCACTATTTACGATAGCCAGGACATGGAACCAACCTAAATGTCCATTGACAGATGAATGGATAAAGAAGATGTGGCACATGTATACAATGGAATATTACTCAGCTATAAAAGGAAACAAAATTGAGTTATTTTTAATGAGGTGGATGGACCTAGAGTCTGTCAAACAGAGTGAAGTAAATCAGAAAGAGAAAAACAAACACCATATGGTAACACTTATATATGGAATCTAAAAAAAAAGGTTCTGAAGAACCCAGGGGCAGGACAGGAATAAGGACAGGAATAAAGATGCAGACGTAGAGAATGGACTTGAGGACACGGGGAGGGGGAAGGGAAAGCTAGGACGAAGTGAGAGAGTGGCACGGACATATATACACTACCAAACGTAAAATAGATAGCTAGTGGGAAGCAGCCACATAGCACAGGAAGATCAGCTCAGTGCTTTGTGACCCCCTAGAGGGGTGGGATAGGGAAGGTGGGAGGGAGACGTAAGAGGGAGGAGATATGGGGATATATCTATACATATAGCTGATTCACTTTGTTCTACAGCAGAAACTAACACACCAATATAAAGCAATTATACTCCAATAAAGATGTTAAAAAAAACTGTGTGAGTTTCATAATTTGTTAATTAGCACTGCTGTCTTTCCTCTGAAGATTCAAATATTCTACTGCACCCTCTGTAAGCTTGCTTATTTTTATTGTCTTAATGACTCTATTTGTTTTTATCTTGATCAAAATGTGTGCATTGTTATACCCTCAATAGTATTTTTTCCTTCCATCCAGTGGGTCCCATTGCGTAGGTTTATTAGAAAGTTGCTCTGATAACTTAATAAATACACTGCTAAATGAAGAATAATATGAGAATTTTAGACGTAGTCCTGGCTCTAAAATTATTATTTCCATATTAGCCAGGAAATATAAATAAACACAATGTTAAGCTTTCTAATATTCAAAATTATTCAAAGATACTTTCCTTTTGCATAGCTTTTTCCACAGCACTTTCACAGAAATTCTAAGTTATAAATTATCATAATAACATAAAAATGAAGTAAGGGGCTTCCCTGGTGGCACAGTGGTTGAGAATCCGCCTGCCGATGCAGGGGAAGCGGGTTCGTGCCCCGGTCCGGGAAGATCCCACGTGCCGCGGAGCGGCTGGGCCCGTGAGCCATGGCCGCTGCGCCTGCGCGTCCAGAGCCTGTGCTCCGCAACGGGAGAGGCCACAGCAGTGAGAGGCCCGCGTACTGCAAAATAAATAAATAAATAAATAAATAAAAGAAGTAAAGACTATTATCTCCTTTTTCACATTAGGAAATGAAGCACAAGCCAAAGCTCCTACAGCTAATACCTGGTAAGGCCCGGATTGGAATAGTCTGGCTTGACTGGAAGTTTTTGATACTACAGGTGCCTTAATCAATGAAATTCAGAATTGAGGTAAATAGAGTCTTGCATGAAGTAACTTCTCAAATACTAGCAGGTGGTGGTTTAAGAAGTATGTCCAGCCATAAATTATCTGATACTTCTCTCTTCAAGAGGTGGAGTTCAATCCCCCTCTCCTGGAAAGCAGGCTGGTTTTAGCGACTTGCTTCTAACGAGGAGAAAGAAAATGAATACAGCAGGAATCTCACTTCTGAGATTAGGTTTTTAAAAGATTGCAATTTCTGTCTTGGGGGATCTCTCTTTGGTCACTCACTCTGGGAGAAACCAACTACCGTGGCTTAGGACACCCGGGCATTCTCGTGGAGAGGCTTTGGTGGTGAGAACCTGGGGATTCCAGCCAAGAGCCATGTGAGTAAGCCTTTTCAGAAGATCTCGTCAAAGTTTCAGATGCTGCAGCCTTCGACGGCATTCTTCCTACAACCTCATGAGAGACCCTGAAACAGAGGCACCCAGCTGAGCCACTCCCGAATTTCTGACCCTCTGAAACTATGAGATAATAAATGCTTGTTGTTTCGAGCCACTATTGTTGTGAAGCAGTAGAAAGCCGATACAATGTGCTTGTCAGAGCCTTTGATGCTTAGAAACAGGGCGAATAAATTAAGAAGGGGTGGTGACTGGGGCCTGGGATCCCATAATTGAACTTTGGGTACTACAAAGAGAAGCAGAATACTTTTTTTAATTCAGAAGGCAAGTAGAACATCCAGTCATGGCTTCTTGGGGCTCTACTTTGCTGGTGGTTCTTGTGGTTAAGAGGTGAGCCTTGGAATCAGAACTTCTTAGGTGAAAAATCCAACTCTGACGTTTGCTGTTTAACAGGTACACATTATGCTGCATCCTATGCCTTAGTTTCCTTGTGTGTACAAGGCAAATATTTTTAAAAAAAACACTTCACAGCGTTCTTGTGGGTATTAAAAGTGATACTGTGTGCAAAGTCGTCAACTTAGTTCCTAATACATAGTGAAAGCTCAATAAACACTAATTCTTACAGTTAGTAGTAGTAGTAGCAGTAGAACTGTAGGAGGGCAGAGGAGTAAAATTAGGCTCTGTGCGAGTAACGCTTTGAGTGCTGGTGGGTCCTGGGACCCACCAGATATGAAAGTTGTGGGACCCAGAGGAGCCTGCAGATTCGCATGGGGCCCAGAGACTCCATGGGCCCCGGACGGGTGGGACCCGGAGATTTCCTGATGCAGATAATCCAGTGGCCAGTGAAGTCACCCAGCAGAGCATCTGGAGTTTCTCATCCCACAAAGCATGAGTTCAGACTTTCATAGTCATTTACGTGGTATACTGAGAAGAATGGCAGCTAAAATTGTGCGGAGTTTGGGTCAGGAGGAGCATAAGAGATCCACAAGGTGGTAAGAAACAAGGCATATGTTGAGCCAACGACCAAGTACGAGAGCCGCCTGAATAACAATTGTACTGTTCCTACCGCTTGGAGTGGTGGCCCGTTTCTTAGGACAAAGAGTAAAAGTCCCTATTATACAAAAACAAAGAGCCCGGAACTCCACCTTCAGGAATGAGTTTTCCAAGAATGGGCCATGCCACGTTATTTAACCTTGTGCATGCTATTCATCTCAGACTTTTACCACTTATGCCCGCATTAAGTACTCTCTTCTTCCTAAGAGATGCTAAGCCTTCTCTAAACTGACAGCTCACGATCTTAAAAAGCAGGATTTGGAAATGGCAACAGTGACCACTATTATAATTAATGCCAGACATCTTCAAAGACCTTCTTTCACCTACAAATGAAACTAATTACTAGCCTTTTGTGCTGGGCGTCCCTCACTGAGTGATGCACGAACAGCAACAGCTGTGTCATCCCTTGCAGTTATTCTCAAAGGCCTTTCCAGAAATCTGTTTTGAATTCTGAGGCCCACCCTTCCACCACTACCTAAAAGAAATTTTAGGATTTCAGGAAATAGAACCTAGTAAAGTGATTTATAGCAGCCCGCAGTCTGGTGGGGAACATGCCAGTATCGGGGCAATGAATTCCAGCCCCCCCTTGGCCATGCCCAGGTGTAAACAAACAGAGTTAAAAGAACCAGGTAGAAACCATGGCACTCCATCCAAACTCTTAAGGCAAAGAACTGGAAAGAGAATGAACAGTGCTAACCTTTAAAAACTTTATTTCTAGAACACCTAAGGAAACCAAAAGATTTTAAAGAATCTTAGGACTGGAACAGACCTTTGAGACCTTTATGTTCGTCCAACATCATTGTTCAATTTCTCTCCATGCCACCCACCACCCTCGATTCAAAACAGCAAAAATTGAGGCTCCAAGGGGTTAGTGGTTCCCTGCATGCCTGGGAGACCAGAGGCCAATCCTTTTGACTGCTAATCTAATTCTCTTCTGACTACATTAACGTTTACGAAATGCAGATAAATGGGCTGAGTAACCTAAATCGGAATATTCTTTCTCAGGCACAGTGTATATAGTTCCTGCTTCTTACCTGGCTTTTCAGTTCTGAGCGTCAATGTAAGGACTATCAGAGTCACTCGGGCATTCACAATGCCTGAGGGGTTCTTTTAATGTGCAAATTTAGAAAGGCAAAAAAAAAAATACATTGAGAAAAATGACATCCGCATCTGGAATGTATGTAGGCTACTAGAAAGTTAATACACAATTATAAAGACTCCTCCTTGACAGGCAGCCTAGTCGTGATTCTAACTAATATCTTTCCATCCTAGTCAAGGTATACATGAGGCCTTGGAAAGGAGTGTCAGGGAAATATCTCTAATTTGTTCTCATTCTTCCTCTTCCCTTATCAATTTCCTCTTTGTCTTCTGATTGACTGCCTTTCAGTTCACTATTAAAGCTACCTGCAACTTGCAGCCAGGCAGTATTAGCTTTCTTGTTGGTATCATTGCCTGACTATTCAATCTTTGCTGTGTTCTGTGTATTTATTGATGAAGGAGTGTCAGGGGCCAGCTCCAAATGTCATTCCTTCAGACACCCAAGGGCAAAAGTAGAATTGAAGAAGATAAAGCAAAACAAGGAGCAAGAAGAAGTGGAGAGAGAAAGAATGAGAATCTGCCTAAGGACAGGTTTTCTTCCAGACTCCTCAAATGGTCATCTCTCTGCTGAAGGCCAAGGTCATGGTCAGCAGAATATAGAGTAGGATTTATACCCAAAGGGTGCTAGGTGAGCGAGAATGACAATCTGAGAAGAGAAAAAGGCAAAGAAGAATTTTATAGGAGTAGAACTTATCACCAAAATTATGATACCCTTCATCCAGTTTTCCTAGCATCTTCTACAAGAGTGGTTCTTAAGTTTAAGTGTGTATAAGAATCACCAGGGGAGCTGGTTAAATATTGAGATTTCAAAGTCTCTCCCGGAAATGCTGATCCAAAAAGTCCTCCATGAGGCTCAGGAATCTGGGTTTTTAACAAGTCCCATATGTCATGATTCTGATCCAGGTAATCTCATACTACCGTTTTAAAACTACGTTCTACAATGAAACTACCCATTTCTGAAAAAGAAGGAAGAGAGGGAGTGTGAAATTATAGAAAATATATACCTTGATGTCTCCCCCCAGTTCCTGGCACAGAGCTCTTAATATCCTTGTATTTTCCTAAGTGATGAGAATATTAGGAACATTTTTTTTTTCTAATATTTGGTCTTTGACCCCCGTTCCTGACACATAGAGCTCCTAAATCCCTTCACGGGTGATAGGAGTGTCTTTTGTTCTAATGAGGCGATGCTTGGTGGGGTCCTGAATACCTTCAGGATGAGGACTGGTCACCAGGAAGACCAAACCATGATTAGAAGGTAGGAATTTTCCACCCCACACCTTTATCCTTCAGGAAGGGGGAGGGGCTAAAGACTGACATAATGATCAGTCATGATGAAGACCCCATAAAAATCCCCAAAGCACAGGGTTTGGAGAACTTCCAGGTTGGTGAACATGTGGAAGTCCTAAGAGAGAGGCGTGCCGGGAGAAAGCAAGGAGGCTCCGAGCCCCTTCCCACATACCTTGCCCTATGCGTCTCTTCATCTGGCTGTTCTTCTGTGTCCTTTATTATATCCTTTATAACAAACCAGTAAGCATAAATGTTTCCCCGAATTCTGTGAACAATTCTAGCAAATTATTGAACCCAAGAAGGGGGTCATGGGAACCAGTCCGTCAGAAGTACAGATGACAACCTAGGATTGCATTCGGATCTGAAGTGGGATCAGTCTTGGACTGAATCCTTAACCTGTGGGATCTGACCCTAACTCCAGGGAGATAGTGTCAGAACTGAATTGATTATAAGACACCTAGTTGGTGTCACAGAGAATTGCTTGGTGTGTGGAAAACTCAAATATCTGTTGTTAGAAGTATTTCGAGTGTAAGAGTAAAGGGAACACACGGGAGAAGTGTGCTCTTCCTAGACAGAGAGAAAGAACAATGAAAGGAAAAAGTTACTTGTTAAAAGATTTTTTCTCTTTTTTTCCCAAATCTGAAGTCCTTAAAAATGTATACATATATATAAATAACAAGGACCTACTGTATAGCACCAGGAACTATATTCAATATCTTGTAATAATCTATAATGGAAAAAAATCTGAAAAATAATAGATACATATATTTATATATATATGTATGACTGAATCACTTGGCTGTACATCTGAAAGACTGTAAATCAACTATACTTCAATTTTAAAAATTAAATATATATATAAACCCAAAATGTAATAAAAATTTAAGTAAATATGAACTGAACACTTGTATTAAAAATCTATTTTCATAGAATCTCCATAGATCATTTAACTTATAAAGAAGAATGAAAAAGATCACTTTATTATGCAGCACACAGTTGTATTTTTTAAGTGAGTAAATGCATTTTCCTTGAAAATAATAGAAAAAAAAGGAAAAGCCACACCACCAAATACTTCTTTTTACCCTTTTCATGAAACAATTCACAGCCAAATACATTTAGCACATTGGGTCTTTGATTTCCAATTTCAACTAACCAATAGGGTAATAGTTACATTTGAGGTCACGTTGAGGTCTTGACCTCCCTTATGCCTTTTTTCTTCAAGGAAACTTCCCTTTTCTTAATCAACTTCCAAATAATGCACTAGTTGTCCAAGTTTAATACCATATATCAGAGCAAATAAGTGAGCCTGAGTGTGCTGGCAGCATTCACAAAACTATTGTTTTCCTACTTGGTTTCTTATTAGAATGTGGGTAAGGCACAGGTGGCTAAACTCTTGAGCAGCAAGGGAAACCCATACATTTCCACAACATTAAGATGTTCTATGCATATTATACATGTGCACAAAAGTGAATTAGTTATTTGACACTGTGTTGTAACATCTTCATTTCTTACAAAGTTACCTTAGTTCTCATATAGAAACAGGATGTCATCAATTTATTCAGATGCAAAAACTAACTTGACATTCACAGCCTGCAAAAGTATATTGAAAATGAAATTAGAAATTGGAACATGGGAAGAAATCTCATTCAAAAATGTTTTATACACTCAAATGCTTTTTTTTTTCTTTTTTTTTTAGAAAGCAAGGGTGATAATTGGCACATGCAAATTTTGCTGCCTGACTTCCCCATGACTGATTATAGCTGGTGGACGGTTCATAAAAGAGCAAAGCTAACTGTCAAAGCACATTAGCAGCTGCAAAGCAGGAGACAAAAGAATAATGCCACCATTATTATTTATAGTTGTTCACTGGGGTGAGTTGAGTCCTACTTTCTTCTACCTGAGCAGTGGAGAGAACAAGCGGTCTCTAAATATTGTGTTCATCTCTCGATACTGTGGTTTTGTTCATGTCAGCATTCAGTATAGTTTAAAAATGTTTGTCGCCAACGAAAGTGAGCAAAGTAGATGTCAAATTCAAACTTCCTTGAGGTCGTTAATTGTCTACATTATTCTAAGAGTAAATATATCTTAATCAAACACACAGAGTGAAAAAAAGGAGTTCTTGCAATCAGACTTGTGACTGAGTATGGTTGGTGATATTGAACAGTGTGATATTGAGGGTATAAAATGGTAAGTAAAAAAATATGAGGCCCTCACCTTCAGAGAGCTTACAATTTAGTGTGAGAGACAGATATTAATCAAAATGTGTACCTATTAACTGCATAGTGTGAACTGAGAATAGTGTATGAGAACACAATACAGAGTAAACTAATACAGAGGGCCAGGGAAGACTTAGATAAGGAAATAATATTTGAGTTGGGCTCTGAAGGGTGAGTAGGAGTTAACCAGACAAAAGGTTAACCAAGGGAGAGTCTGGGAAGAGAAGCGATGGGAATTCTACAGTTGGAGGCAAATATCTGTGAAGGTCAAGGCTTACAGGAGTATGATGTGTTCAAGAGAAAGTTCATATGGCTGAGGTACACAAAGTTGAGGGAAAATAACACAACATCAAGTCAGGGCAAGGTTGGCAGCGCACACAGGGGCTTGCTTGTTGTATCGGAGATTTTGGTCTTTATCTTAGAATTTGAGAGCCACTGGAAGGTTTTGTGGTACCGTGTGAGCTCGAGTGAGTGTGTGTTTGTGGATTGCATACACACACTGTATTTGGAGGCTTTGGAGGAAGGGTAGTACACAGTCATACGCTAAGCATTTCAACTCAATCTCCCTGGCTGGGACACAGAGAAGAAATTGAAGTGGACATCAGACTACATGTCGGGACTGGATAGGAAGCAAATGCCTTGATCCAGGTAAAAGGTGATGAAAACCTGGCCTGAGATAATCAGTTCAGAATGAAAATCTGGCTCAGAACTGGATGGATGGTCCATAGGGGCAGTGGACCAGATTTTGAAGGAAGAAGATAGGTTATGACTTTGGTGTTGAACCTGTTGATTTTGAGCTGCCTTTGAGACAGCCAAGTGGAAATGAGAGTAGAAACCTGGCTAATACAATTAAGAGCCTCAGCATCCACCAAGGCTAAAATCATCTGATCTGTGAGGTGAGTTCAAGGCTAAAGTTATGTGAGCTGCGAAGTGAGTTCTAACGAATGCATAGGATTTTAATATATGGGGACTGAAGGACATTCCAGAAAGAGATTTGTAATCATACTAAAGCAGGAACATATTGGGTCCGCTCTTTCATTAGCCACTAATGTAAAGCATTTTCTTTTATAACATAATTTAATCAAGACTTTAAAAAAAATTAGGCCCTAAAAAGGCATTAATACATTATTCTTTCCTTAGTCCAATGGAATGTTAATTTTAGAATAGGCTCACTTAATAGATGAAGTAACTGCCTTATAAAGGGTGAGTTCCTACATCCTATGAAATTTACAACACAATTCATTCAAAATTTTCCAGAATTTCCTTCAAGATTATGCTTTTTTTTAAAGGCAAAATAAAAATACCTTTTAAGCTTCTCAACTATTTCTGTAATTTGTTATAATATTTGATAAAATTTTGCCTTTGATTTTTTTTTTTTTACTCAGACCCAGTGTATAGAATGCCCGTTTGGTCAGCTATAATCCACAATTAATTTTTTTTTAAATCCACAAAGTTTGCCAACAAGTTAATTCTTTATTAAATGAGTTTACATTCAAGGTTATCGTTTTAATTAAGATCAGTCCCTTTAGTTATGTATAAATATGCTTTTTCGAGAGACAGTAAGTGTGTGGAAAAACAAGGAAACTCACCTGCATCACAGACCACAGGTGTCAGATATGTGACTATCATCTCTCATCTGTGCTGTGGTGGAAGAAGTGGAGAACTGCTCTAAACACGAAAGTGTAGAATGTTATGAGCAATAATGCACACATTTCTTTTTCTATGCAGGTCAGAAGAAAAATTCTCAAACAACTGTCATTACAAATAGTAGACTGATCTATTTTTTTCAGATACAGAAGAAGAATAAACTTTGATGGCAGCATATACTAATTTTTTTCCAACTAAGGAAAAACCAAAAAGCACAAGTAGATTTACCTTCTGCAAACTCCTTGCAAAACAATTCCAATATTTAATTTAATTGCTTAATTTGATGTGACATGAAAGAGAATGCCATCAGCACAGATTCGTTTAACTGAGCACGCTGTGAAATTATACCCAAAAAGCCAGCTACTGGTCTCTTTCAGTTTTTTGTGTGGCAAAACCTAGAACACTGACTATGTCCTTTAACAAATTTATCACCGGAAGATTGTGAAAAACAGTAGGTACTGCAATGAATTATGAGAAAGATTTCTTTTTCAACTTGTTAAAAAGGTTTCCTTAGCATTTCCAGAGGGTTTCCTTGTTGACATAAAATTTATGTTCCAAACATAAACTCTTGAAAGGAAGGCATATATTTGGATGCAAAGATATTAGTCTGTAACAACTTTTTCTTATATTTCTTTATTTCAATGTGTATATTATTTTAAAGTTATTCGCATTATAAACTTGCTATTTAATCCACTTTCTCAGGTTTAGAAACATGAAAGTTTGCCCATCCTTTGGAACAGGTGCCATACAATCATCAATTTAATAAATTTTTTGAGCACCTGCCAGGTTCAGGTTCTCCTCTAGATCCAGGGGAACCAGAGATTTAAAAATAAACAGTCCCTGCTAACAAGGGACAAAAATCTATTGGGAGAGAACAAGACATATAAACAAAAGAAATAATTACCTTATAGAAGCAGAGTAAAAAGACTGGGAAAGTGATCAGAAGTAACATCACAGCAATGTAAATTTTGAGTGTAAATCTGAAAAACCGACAAGAATTTGGCAGGTATACGATTTGAAGGAGGACATTGGGGTGAGAAGGCACAATATGCTCAAGGAGAGTGGACCTAAAAGACCTTGAATGTTTATGGAGCCAGAGTTAATTATGGATGACTGAAATTCAGGAAGACTCTAAAGGGCATTGTACCAGAAAAGTAGATTTGCAAGTCAACTGCAAGAACATGTATTACTGAGTAAATGAGGGAAAGTCATTAAACAGTTTTCATAGATAAGTGACAAGATTTTATTTAGATTTGAGATAGATGACCCCAGTAGCAATGGGCAGCACGAAATCTATCTCAACGCTGGCAATTAATACCACATTTTTAAAGAAACACTGAATTAATTAAAAAGTCAATCCTTTCTAATGATCTATGGTTTAACGAAACTGAATTCAAATGTCAATAAAGTTGTTGTCATGATTTGTTTTGGTGGAGAAAACATGACAGTGATTCTCAAATTCATCTTAAATTGCTAAGCTAATTGCTTTATATTAAATATCTCATTTCATCCAGCAACCTTAAGAAGTAAATATCATAATTATGCCCATTTGTCAGATAAGAATTCTGAAGATGGGCAAGTTAAATAATTTATCCAAAATAACTTTGACCCCATAGCTTATTATCTTAAAAATATGGCATATGACTTTCTTATGGCAATATTAATAATACCAGAAATTTTAAAATAACCTAAATGTAAAGCTATAGGAGAACAGATACCTAAATTATGGCATATTCATAGAAATTATATTATAAAATCGTGAAAATATACTTTGAAACATACTAATGACATGGAAAAATGCTTATAATGATGATTAGAGGATAAATGCAGGAAAAATTTTAGATATATTATTATCAAATTACAAGGAAGAGAAAAACGAAGGAGAAAGAGGAGGATGAAGATGAGATAGGATGAGAAAAAGAGACAGAGTAGGGATGGGAGGCATGGAAACTGGGGAAACATAATGAAAAAATTATGCAAGATAAAACCCAAAATAAATGAGTAATTACGATAAACATAAAAGTCTACACATAATGGTTTTATAACAGACAATTAAAATCAAGTTATATGCTGTTTCTAAGAGATATGCCTAAAACATAAAGATTCAGAAAGATTGAAAGCAAAAGGATAGGAAAAAAATCTTAGGAAAAAATACTAACCAAAAGAAACCGACTCAAATTAAAACCATATTAATACCAGATAAAATGATTTAATCAAAATCATTCCAGAGTAAAAAGAGTATTATATAATTATAAAAAGATCATTTCATCTACAGAAAAAAACTAATTCTAAATATATATGCACCCAACAAGGTAGCCTCAAAATATATAAGGCAAAAACTGATGGCATTATAAGAAACTGACAAATACACCATGAGAGTGGAGGTTTTTTACACATTTTTCCCAGTATCAAGAAGACAAAAAAATTCTTAATGTAGATGTGAACAGTACAAAAATAAGTTTGCTCTAACTGACATATATAGAACATTGCACCAACAATTTCTTTTCAAGCATACATTCTTTTCAAGTATGTATGGAATATTTATAACACCGACCATGTAAAAGGCCACAAAATAACTTCAACAACCTTCAAAAAATTGGAAGCATGTAGATCACAATCTCTGATTACAATGCTATTAAGTCAAAATTGACAACAAAATAGTAAATTAAATCTCTACCTGTATCTTTGAAAACAAATAATAAATAAACTTCTATACTACTAAATGTATGAATAACTGATATTTTTAAAATTGGGTTTATAATGTTGTTTTTTATCATTGATTAACACCCAAAGATATTAAAAGTACATAAGTTTGTAAGAGAAATATTGAGACCATGATAGATAACTGCTAAATCACCTAAATACCTGAAAGGAAAATCAGTTAAAAAATAAACATAAAAAAGAAAATCTAATCTCAGAGTTTAAGAAACACAGATTAATCCAACACCAAGATATTATGTCGTACCAATTAAATTATCAAAATTTTAATTAATTTTAGTCCTCATTGCATCCTGACTTTGCTGACCCTAGAGACTGTCTCTCCCAAGGTTATAGCCAATTCCTAGAGATAGTAAACAACTACCAGTCAAGGTATATTCCAAGTGCAAACCGACCAGTCCAGAGCCCACACCCCCAACCAGCCCCCCTATGGCCTCTCACACTCCGGACAACTATCCACCTGCCCTCATCACCGCAGGGCCAGACAACCAGGAGCAGCCCATATGCCCCAGACCCTACTGAATGTATCCAAAGGGCACAATCCGAAAACTGCTTTTTCTGCCTCTTCTGTTCCCTCCCATGGAAACCACAGTAAACCCTCCCCCCAATTTCCCTCTCTCTCTGTCTTCTGACCACGCTGGTTCTTCCCTGCGTGGCCCTTCATGGTATGTATGGCACACCCCTTCTCTTGGGATCTGTGAGTATAACCAACTATCTCTTCCATGGCAGTTGTCTCCTGATCTCTTGGCCTCATCATAGCTGTAATCATAAAACCTATATTTCAGACATGCTGTGATGTCAGTACCTGTAGTCTTTCTACCGTACTATATACACTCCTATTGTCATTATCATGTGTATACAAAGCTTTCTACGGCCAGGTAGGTAAGCCCTTCCTATAACTAACAAGGGCTTCTAAACATGTAAATAAAAATGCCATCAACGTCTTCAATAAACTTTCATCAGTTTCACTTGTCGATTTATTGCCCTGCTAAAATGCAAAGTGATTTAACAAGTTCTACAAAGAGTTACCCCAATTTCCATAGCCAGGTCTGATTAATCAGTAAATTAACACTGTGAAGAAAAGAGGCTCATTGGTAAATTTTTTGCAAATAATGATTCGTTTCATGGCCTAAGAAATTGCTTGTCTTGCTAAATTGCTACATCAATGCGTATTAGACATTGAAACTGTACATTTGAAAGGTACAGTTTTGAGACTTACTTTTCTCGTTAGAGTTGTAGGAATGTAATTACCATCAATTTCAACATCTGGACTTAATGTGATAAAAATTCAACATTTTTGAAATTTCTGTGATTTTAGATTATTTATTTTAAATAGCTAAATTGATTTCTTCTTTTCAAAAAAACAATTGTAGAGGGAAATTCTCCCAGGCTAAGACCTGATGAGCAGAGTTTTAGCCTAGAGCAAATTTTTACAGCTCAGTTATAAACCCCTGAAATAGGAGTTCATAATGGAAACAGCTGCTCAACCTTAACTCTTGCCGGTGCTACTGTAATAAAAACGGCAGGAGTTCACATTAACATTGGCTTCCCCTTACTCTCTTTCTTGTTACCCATCCATTAACCAAACTACACTACCTAATGGAGGTGAAGGCTGCAGCTTTACTCCCAACAAAAATAACAAGAGAGGCAACTTACAGGTGGTAAATAACATATTCCCCAGAACATCAGAGGATACAAATAACCCCTGGAGGCTACTCTCCAATCTAGAGAGTAACATCCCACTCCAATGATTTCAAATTAGGAATAATATCCCGGCCCAGCAAACACTAAGCAATGACACCTATTTCCTGTTTATTTTTTGAAATGTATTACATTTGCAGTACCTCTGGAGAGAATATTAAAAAAAAACAAAAACCTCTCCTTTATAATGGGGTTATCTTTGTAATACATTCATAGAAGGCTGACAGGTAGATGATTTCCTGAAATTAGAAACAATATTTGAATTGAAGTAACTGAATATTTCACTCATCAATACCACCACAGTGTGATCCAGACTAAAATACAGAGGAGTTTCACTTGACTGCCATCTTTGAAATCCCTAAGAATGAAGAAAGGACTGATATTTTTGAATGCTGATAATATACCAGATGCTTTGCATCTATTTTTCAATTCTTAAAACAAAACCCTACTACTACACCTCCCATTTACCTACAAAAAAACTGAGGCTCAGATTTTTCTGAGGCAGAAATGCCTCTCAACAATTGCAGAAAATACAGTGGTAAATAACTTCTTCTTTTCATAAGAAGTTTCTTTTCATAGTAAGTACAGGAGTAGCATGAACTGCAGCTTTTTTCTGATGGTAAAATAACTATGCTGTTCATTTATGAGAGAAAGGAGAAAGAAGGCACCATATTCATCAATTTTTTTAAATCTGAAGATAATTGCCATGCAGAGCTTTAACATTTGAAGACATTATTCTGAGAGTCTGTAAGGAGTACTAGGTGATTTTATTACCATTGCATAGAATTGGCGGCCGAGCCTCTTGTGCTCACCAAGAGGACTGACCCTTCCAAGATTTCTCATGGCTTTTAAAAGCCTGGCAAACTCCCCATCCACTGAATGCCTGCCTCCCTGGGTAAATATGATGCTGTGGAATTGCTTCATGGACACCTTCCTTACAATAATACCCTTTTTGAACTTCCCTGGTGGTGCAGTGGTTAAGAATCCACCTGCCAATGCAGGGGACACAGGTTCGATCCCTGGTCCAGGAAGATCCCACAGGCCGCGGAGCAACTAAGCCCACAAGCCACAACTATTGAAGCCCACGTGCCTAGAGCCCATGCTCTGCAACAAGAGAAGCCACCGCAATGAGAAGCCTGTGCACCGCAACGAAGAGTAGCCCCTGCTCGCCACAACTAGAGAAAGCCTGTGCGCAGCAATGAAGACCCAACACAGTCAAAAATTTTTTAAAAAATTAAAAAATAAAATTCACTAATTAAAACAATAATAATATCCTTTTTTAATCTTTAGTATAAGCAACCTCTGCCACCACTCGATGTGTTTTCTTTATATAATTTTTATTGGGGTATAGTTGATTCACAATGCTGTGTTACTCTCTGCTGTGCAGCAAAGTGAATCTGTTATACATATACATATATCCACTCTTTTTTAGATTATTTTCCCAAATAAGCCATTACAGAGTATTGAGTAGTGTTCCCTGTGCTAGAACAGTAGATTTTGAGTTCCATTCTGTAGATGACAATGTGACAATAGCAAAGTACTGGCACACAATTCCCAGTCTGTTTCCACGTGAAGGTGAGCTTTGTTCTGACATCACTTCAAGCCTATTAACCAACCTGTTTTTCATTTGAAAGCCCTTATATCAAAGACGTCATTGAATAAAATAGAAACATTCAAATGTCTGTTATTTTAAGGTAACCATCCTCTGGACCATTTTCAAAAAAAACTGATAACTTAAGGGTAGAAGGAATGAAGATTAAAATCCCACAGTCCCCATGAAGCCATCTTGACAAACTGAAGTGGGGCGTTGATTTCTACTCAACAAAATTCTCTCTGAGCAACGTCCCTGCCTCTCAACCTTCGCAAAAAATACAGTGCTGCCATTGTCTCCAGTGTAAAGGTGTTAGATGTTTACGAGGTTTCTGAACTGAGCCTTCGTTTATATTGTCGTCTGTATATCCTATGATATTTTTTTCTTTTTCCCAATTGATTTTTAAAAGTAAGGGAGAAACTACCACGTTTTGATTTATTTGGGGGACACAGCCCAGCATCATATCCAGGTGGATATTTTAAATCAATAGTTTTAAGAAATATTGTGGTGATTTTAAAAATAGCTGGTATTAGTATATACAGATTTGTCTATATTACAGGTATAATTTCTAAAGTTAAAAAATATTTATTATCTGAATGATCTGGGAAGCTCTTGGAGGTAAAATAGCCTATTTCTGGAAAATGTACAATTCACACGTGTATATATATATATATATATATATATATATATATATATATATATACAATATTTTATATATGATTTCAGGGAAGTTAAAAGATCTCTTTGCCTACCTTTGGACCTCCTAGGCATACCAAAACACAAATTTAAGACCCTTGACTTTAGGGACTATAAAATGTAATCATTTTCAAAGATTCTGCAGGAATATGTAGGAGAAATGAAATTCAGGGAGAGGAATTTAGATTCTGTTCTTAAATCTCTCACTTCATGACTTAAAAAACAACTTTTTTACCCTTCTTGACCAGTCTTCTACCTTCCACCATGATAGGACTGGGGGGAGTGAGGGCTCAACTCAGCACATTTTTACATCAGATAATTTGTAGGGGGAGAAAATAATGGAAAGGCATCTGACTTACTCAATGCACACACATATATACGTATATGCATATACAAGCAACGTACACATATACTATATACATATAGCTTTTTAGGGCAGAAGGTATTTGCCTTGGAAAGCTCTAAAATTTGTGGGTGTTATTCTAAAATGTTATAAGTTGTATTTACATAGGTTTCATATGATCTCTTTGAAGCTATCTTGGCAAGCAGGTCCCTGTGCTTAACAAAAGGACTGAACATGCTAAGTGTTGGCCAAAACGTTCTTTCAGGTTTGTCCGTGAGATCGTATGGACAAACCCAAACGAACTTTATGGCCAACCCAATACTTGGGCTCGGAAAATACAGAGAAGCCAGCTCCACACCTCGTCAAACAGTATTGCACAACACTAAACTAGCGGCTCTCAGAGTGAGGGCCCAGACCAGCAGCAACATGTAGGAACTTGTCAGCCATGGAAATTCTCAGCCCAACCCAAGCCCAGCAGAAACTATGCAGAGGGGGCCCAGGAGGCGTTCCGGCGGATTCTGATTGGGAATCACCACACTACAGCCATTTCGCTTCCACAGGAAGCTGCATTTTAGCAGTAGCCTGAGCCCCCAGGCACCCCTCAGCCTCAGTAAACACCACTCCAGTCTCCTCAGCTCCCCAAGGCTGAGAAACGTGTCCCCTTAACTACGCTCCCTCTCCCCAGCTTTCGATATTAAAACTTGCTCTGAACCCTCTGTCCGTAACAAGATGCAAAAGACTAAGTTTAAAAGGATCAAACAGACTAATCTCTGGGCATTTGAAGGAGACGTAAGTTTGCTGCAGGCCAAAACTCTTTTCAAACGGCATCTTCTTCCTGCTTAGATGAGTAAAGACAATCCAATTTAAATCAGCAAATGCACCTACTGTTCTTTTAAAAAATAGACACATATTTGTTTGTTTAATTTTTGGTTTAGACTCTTCACTGTATAAATGTCCAAGTGAATTTTACTAGCAATTTCCCCCAGAGACTCACAGATGATAATTATCACTGAAGAAAAATCCCAACACTTTAAATTACAGTTAGAAATCATATAATTTTTTTTTTACTTTTAATTTTCGCCATATTGTACAAATACATCTAATTATTCTCACTCTATATTGTATGCTATAAAGCACCTTAGGGGACTGATTGGCTTATCAATTCAATTAGAAAGTTGGTTGTTTTGATTAACGTCAACTATTATCTATTATAATGAGTATCATAATGCCATCTAATTAACACAAAGAAAGCGCTTTAAAATTTCCAAACCTATTGCCTGTATGGGTAAAAATAAAAACAACGGGAAAAAGCTCTCTGGTTCCATTCAATATAGAAACAGTCCTACAAACCTCTGTCTTTCTCCGGAATCATTGAATTCTGAAGTCTGTAAAAACTGAACACTACTATATATATAAAACAGATAACCAACAAGGACCTACTGTATAGCACAGGGAACTCTACTCAATATTCTTTAATAACCTATATGGGTAAAGAATCTGAAAAAGAATGAATAAATATGTATATATATAACTGAGTCACTTTGCTGTACACCTGAAACTAACACAGCATTGTAAATCAACTATAGTCCAATAAAATTTTTTTTAAAAAACAAAAAAACAGCTGATCTACATGATGGCAATCCTGAGGCATCAAGAAAGGGTTCAGTCATGCCTGTTTGTTCTGTTGAAGGAGGCAGCGAAATGGAGCTGCTGAGAGGAGGTAGCGTTGAGTATGTATTATTGGATTCAAAGCAGTAAGAAAATGAGGGGCAACCTTCCTTTTCCATGACAAATGCCCTAAAGCTAATACTTCCAGGGATACCTCAGTGCTTTCCTGCCCGGGTCCCAGAGGATCTGACAGACACCTCTTAGCAGCCGTCGGTGACGTAGGCAGTAATACTCTAGGACAGGGCAGAATGGCAGGGTCATCGGCCCACTACCCACCACTGGAGTGTTCCAGCAGAATCTCCAGAATCCTGGGTACTCTGAAAGGAGAACTCCAGATGCCTGCGCTGCATGTCCTTGGGCAATCACTTAATAGTTGTGTGCCTCCATTGTCCTTTCAACATGGGATTGTCTGAGAACTCTTATAAGAGGAAATTGATGATCCATTGGGAGGCCTGTTGAAAAGTACAAAGTAATATCAAAATACTACAGATGTGGGGAGTTCCCTGGTGGCGCAGTAGTTAAGACTCTGCGCTCCCAATGCAGGGGGCCTGTGTTCGATCCCTGGTCAGGGAACTAGATCCCATATGCATGCTGCAACCAAGGAGCCTGCCTGCCGCACCTAAGACCTGGTAGGAAGGAAGGAAGGAAGGAAGGGAGAAAGAAAGAAAGAAAATAGTTTAAAAAAAAAAATACTACAGATGTGGTAGCTTAAACAATAGAAATGTATTTCTCACAAACCTGGAGGCTGAAAGTCCAAGATCAAGATCTCAGCTGATTTGTTCCTGGTAAGAAATCTCTGCCTGGCTTACATTCAGCTGCCTTCTTGCTTGTGTCTTCGCATGGCAGAGAGAGAGAGAGAAGTCTTGTGTCTCTTTTCTTATAAGGACAACAGCTCTCTCGGATCAGGGCCCCAGCCTTATGACCTTATTTAACCTTACTTATTCCAAATACAGTCACATTGGGGGTTAGGGCTTCAACTTATGGATTTGGGAGGGACACAATTCAGTCCACATCAACAACTATACAAATGCAGACTTTTTTAACCCTATAGGACCAATCCAGAGATAGTACACAGCTCACACAGCATTCTAATTTTTAGCTATGGCAAAAATCATATTTTTCAAGTTTCTTACCTGAGGAAAAAGAAACTTAGTTAGTTAAGGTTGATGAGAGGGCAGAGTGTTCTGAATATGGACAAGTCAGACTTAAACGGGAAATGTTACCAAATAGTTATATAACTAAGACATTTTTGGGGGTTGTTCCTGAATGTCCTGAATTGTCCCTGCAATTCTCAGTGTGTTTATGCTTCACTAACTTCCCTCTCTGCCTGTGGATGTTAAGATTATCATTTCATGATATGTCCAAGCAAAGGAAGATATTTGGGTCAAAAATATTAGATTCTCCAGATTCTCTTAATCCAATTGCAAAGAATTTTTTATCTATGAATCAGGAGTCTTTGGAAACTTGGATCCTGAGTCCTGTGGACCTTCTACATTTTTAATGAATTTGTTTTTGTGGATGATGCAGATTTCATACACAAACTTACCTGCACCGAGAGCTATGGTAACGTCACTGGACTTGATCATAAATGAGTTTTAAAAGTTTGGGTATTTCACTTCATTTTGGGATACATACCTCTGTGGGGAAGTGGTTTTGATGATAAAACTTATGTTGAATGAAAAGGCTTTTGGACCAAGTTCCTAGACTGCAATGATATTTTTTGTTTCTGGTCTAGATCAGTCCTGAAACCAAAATCATCAGTATGTAACAACTGCATATGTGTATGGACATGTATACATATATGCAGGTGTGTGTATGTAGTCACTTTACATATATGAATATACTTGTATATATATGCGTGTGTGTTTGTACACACAGTGTGAGTGTATGATTTTTCAGTGGTAGTGTAATCTAATCTAATGTCTCTTTCCAATTCCCATGATCTATTGAAAACAACAGTTGGTTTTTGTCCCATGAAGGAACAAATTCAGGTGCAGACCCTAGTTTCTTACTGGCAAAAACTGAGTGCTCCAGCAAGCTGATTCAGCAAAATGAACTCTCCGAATTGGTGTATTAGTCACGGTGAGCGGAAGTTACAAACCAGAATGGCTGTTCATTGCAGCACTATTTACAATAGCCAGGACATGGAAGCAACCTAAGTGTCCATCAACAGATGAATGGATAAAGAAGATGTGGCACATATATATGATGGAATATTACTCAGCCATAAAATGAAACAAAATTGAGTTATTCGTAATGAGGTGAATGGACCTAGAGTCTGTCATACAGAGTGAAGTAAGTCAGGAAGAGAAAAACAAATACTGTATGCTAACACATATATATGGAATAAGTTTCTGATGAACCTAAGGGCAGGACATGAATAAAGACACAGACGTAGAGCATGGACTTGAGGACACAGGGAAGGAGAAGGGTAAGCTGGGATGAAGTGAAAGAGTAACATTGACATATATATACTACCAAATGTAAAATAGTTAGTGGGAAGCAGCTGCATTGCACAGGGAGATCAGCTCGGTGCTTTGTGACCAACTAGAGGGGTGGGACAGGGAGGGTGGGAGGGAGATGCAAGAGGGAGGGAATATGGGGATATATTTATGCATATAGCTGACTCACTTTGTTATACAGCAGAAACTAACACACCATTGTAGAGCAATTATACTCCAATAAAGATGTTAAAGAATAAAAATAAAAAAATAAAGGTGGAAAGTGGTCTTTGAGAGAATAGTTCTTCTTTCCACCTTTGATCATATTTCCTCTCGTGACTGACAGGTGTCAGCTGTCAGGCAGCCAGATTCACCTGGAAAATGTTGCTGGCGTAGGATGAACTCAAGTCTATGGTTCAATACTCTTCTAGACAGAAGTAGTGCAGATGCTTATGGATAAACTTTATTTTCTCCTATTTTTCCTTCCCCCATGTCACAAAGTTGCAAGGCTCCCAAACATTTCCCATCCACATCCCTGTTGCATCCCAGGCAAAATAAATACTACACATCTTCTCATTTCATACTGGTGCGTGTCTGTGAAACTGCTTAAACAGAGCTATGATTCTTGACTACATTTTTCCTGCATTCCTTCAGGTTGAATCACTTGTGGGTTAACAAACTATAATGATTTAGAGACTTTTAGAACAAGAAGTTCATTTGCCTCATGTCAATACTACATGATCAAAAAAAGTGTGTGTGTGTAAGATTATGAAGAAAAATCAATATATAGGAGGAAAAATGAGAAGTTTGATCTACATGAATAAGGCAGCACTTTTTCATGATGCCTTGATGTTGTCTTTTTATTTTAAAATGTGCTTTGTAAGGCAGAGAAATGTCTAAATTCACATTCCATGAAATCTGTGAGCTTAGCTACTGCTTCTTCTTTAATGTAATGTCTTCAGGACATGAACCCATTATGATAATGATCTGACTGGTGAAGAGAGTTCATTAGATAGTTTTCTCCAAAGAAATAGCTGCCAGAAAGGCATAGCGATTAGAGGTAGAAAAGCTTTTTTCAAATCTTCCTGTTTTGCCATTTTATCCATAGTAAAAAATTTATTCTTCCGTGCTCGATAAATTCCCGAGAGTTTTGAGTTCAGATAATAGTAGATTTCTTTATATGCACAATATTTGTTGAAAACTCATCATGAATGGGTTTCCTAGCTACACTTTTGATGCATGCATATTGTTTCAATGAATGAAAATGTGCATGCACTGGGGGACAAAGTACATCAGGTTCTTATTTTGGAAGGAAGCTCAGTGTTTCCTACATATTTACAAGAAAATATATTTGTTGTGTCTTTTGCTGGAATTTTTCGTAACATATTTAGAAGCAGGAAGTTGTTTAAATTTTCTTTTCTGAAACATGACCATTGTGAAAATAAACCGTAACAACCACATAGTTACAGACACCAGAACAAACCAACCAACAAAGCTGTTGCTTCTTTGGGGGAATTACAGTACCAGGACTGAGAGAGGGTTAAGCCAGCTTGGGAGCCAGCTAAATCCCCTTGTAATAGCTAGAGCAATGGCATAGGGGTAGCAGCTGTGGGTCTGTGAGCAAGTACATCAGGGCAGCCACTACGAGGAGGGACAAGCAGAAGTTTCAGATATGTAGGGAACAAAACAGAAGTCATATTGTCACATTAGTCTTTGTGCCAATGCTCTGTAACTTGTAGTAACAAGGGCATCTTCCACTGGAAAGCATGATACTGAGTACTTCGCTTTAAAATATCAAGCACAGGGGACCTCCCTGGAGGTCCAGTGGTTAAGGCTCTCGAGCTTCCACTGCAAAGGGCACAGGTTCGATCCCTGGTCAGGGAATTAAGATCCCACATGGCGTGGCCAAATAAATAAATAATTTTTTTAAAAAAATTTTTAATAAATAAAGAAAATATCAGGCGCAGGAAAAAAAAAGAGATCAAGCTACTTGAATAATCTATTCTAACAAATATAAAACCTACCAAGTTCACTTAATTATTACTCATTGTATATATATTCCTTTTCAGATTTAGGGCATATATCTGAATATTTCCAGCTCCTTTTTGACTTCATGAACTGGCAATGATCATTAAAAGGTCACAATCCTTCAACTGAAGGTGATCAACTATCAGTTATTGGTACCCCACATGAGGGTATTCTCTGTATTTTTAAATCCCAGCAATGGATTCAGATGGGTTCTTTCGCAAAAGATTTTTGAAAGTGTGACCTAGAAAAACTAGGAGAAGTGGGGACTGGAGGAATGTTTCAAACAGAAATCGTTGTTGATGGACAGGTCAGTAAGGAGCTCAGACTTTGAAACTAGAATTTGATAAATAAATCTTCAGCAAATGGTAACAGTGGGCTCAGGTGAAGGAACGTGTTTCTATTAATCACTTGGTTAAATAATATTAATTTAGTACTCACTATGGGCCAGACAGGAATTCTCGCCATCACGAAGCCTACGTCCTGTGGAATTTACATCCTAGTGAAACTTCTAGTGAATTTTGCATCACTCTAAAAGGCATAAAATAAATAAATAAATAAATAAATAAAAGGCATAGAGTCATTGGAAAAACTCATTCCAGATGCTAGTTTTTAAAAAGTTAAACAAATTGTGACCGAGTTCACAATAAATGAACTCACCAAGTGATATCAAAAGAAAAAAATCTCAAGTTAGTGAACATATTTCAGCAGAAATAAATCACAGAGATTTAGAGAGAGACAGAAAAGAGAGTTGAAAAATAAGGGTTTAATAATCAGTTTTCTTGATTTTTGTTGGGAAGGTGGTAACTTTTGACCTTTATGCCATCTCAGTGTTTCTTGCCTGTTGTTTTATTTTTCTTCTGTTGTGTAACAAATTACTATAAGCTTAGCAGCTAAAGACACCAAAAAAATATTATCTCACAATTGTTGTGGATCAGGAATCCAGTCTCACCAGGTTGAAAGCAAGTTGTTGGCAGGGGCTTGACCTCCTCTGAAGTTCAGTGTCCTCTTCCAGGCTCACTGCTTGTGGGTGGAATTCATTGCCTTGTGCTTGTAGGATTGAGGTCCCCAGTTCCTTGCAGACTGTTGGCTAGAGTTCGCTCTCAGCTCCTAGGTGCCTCCTACTCGCAGGCCCTCTCTTATCATGGCTGTTGACCATACAGCCTGTTCTTAACAGTTTGAACAGGCTTAAGGGCTCAACTGCTTGGGCAAGGCTGACCTAGTTGATGAACTCAAAGTCAACTGATTTACAAAATCCCTTCACTTTTGATATATCATGTCATACAATGTCACCTAATCACAAGAGTGACAGCCCATCATATTCACAGGTCCTCTGTTCACTCAAAGGGAGGGGACCACACCAGGTGTGTACAGGTGGGGATTGTCAGGGGACCATCTTAGAGGTCTGCCTACCACATGGCCAGTCCAACACCAGCCCTTCTGTGGTTACCTCCAGAGCCATATTACCTCTCTCCCACTTACCCAGTGGCAAGAGTTTACTTACCTAGAGTAAGGTGAAAGTGGTACCATTTAGTGCTTAAATAAATGACTTTGGCATCAGACAGACTTCATTCAGCTTGACTCATAACACTGCCTCCTGACCTCAGAGTCCTTCCTTATAAAAGGGGAAAAGAGTTGTTATGAGGATAAAAGGAGGATGTACCCAAACCACTTAGCACGGGGCCTGACACACAGCTCCACGTGGGGAAGAACCATATCCTTTTTTTTTTCTCCTTTCACTGTTCAGCGTATCTGGCACAGAGCTGATCTTCAATAAATATTTGTTAAATGACTAAATAATTAACTTGAAATGATGGTTATTGTTTTCTTAGATGTTTCATAGACACCAAAACATGACATATGCAGTTTCACATATGACTTACCAAATATTAATAGTAAGACAAAAATCCTTCCATATAAATTTCTCGCAAAATTTTTTTTCCTTTTTTATGTCTTCTTGGTTTTAGTATTTGAAGTTGTGAATCACTCCTGTTAGGCCTGATTACTAAAAGAAACAACTGCAGAAATGAAAAAGAGAAGTAATGAAGAAGGCAGAGTCGGAGTGCTGGTTTTTTGCAATGAAATCTTGGGGAAGATAAAGGAAAATGATGGAAAGAAGATCTTGGCCATGGGCATCTCTCCTTAACTTCTGTCAAGGGAAAGATAGCTGAGAAGTGTGGAGAGGGGTAAATGGCTCGTGTTTTTTTTGTTTTTTGGTTTGTTTTAATTTATTTTATTTTTATTTATTTTTTGGCTGAGTTGGTTCTTTGTTGCTGCGTGTGGGCTTTCTCTAGTTGTGGTAAGCGTGGGCTACTCTTCATTGCAGTGCACGGGCTTCTCATTGCGGTGGCTTCTCTTGCTGCGGAGCACCATCTCTAGGCACACAAGCTTCAGCAATTGCGGCACACGGGCTCAGTAGTTGTGGCTCATGGGCTTAGTTGTTCCGTGGCATGTGGGATCTTCCCGGACCAGGACTCGAACCCATGTCCCCTGCATTGGCAGGTGGATTCTTAACCACTGTACCACCAGGGAAGCCCATGGCTCGTGTTTTGGTGTGAGATTTTGGGGGGCAGCCAAGTTACTGGATATCCCCAAGGTCTCAGTAGGACCCTAAAATATGCTCAGAGGCAAGATGCCGAAAATCAGGAAGACACTGAACATTTGGATGGAGGACCAGATAAAAGCTTTGCCACACTGACTTCAACAAAGCTACATGATTTGCTAAGCTGCAATTCATTAAAAATTCTGTGAAGAGAGTTGCTGAAAAGTTTCTAGGTAAGCAAAGGATGACGAGTGAAATGAACAGAACTGCACGCTGTATTATAAAATATCATTGCTTTGGGATCTAGTTAGTATTAGTAAAGTTCTGGTCACCTATTACAATGTGTGTGTGTCCGGGTGGAGGGTCCTCACGCTAGCAGGCAATGCTCCAAGACCTACTGAGTGAGTATCCTACGATTCAACTCGATTATGACAGCTTACTCGGAGACTGTCTCAGATTTCACAGGTTAAGGGCTCAGTTCCGCAAGGCTTGCCCCACTTTAGATTCCACTTACAAGTCCAGGTTATTACCTGTGCTTCTGACCAATTGGCTATAAATCAGAGCTTCTCAAAACCCCCTCGTTGGGTTCAATTAATTTGCTAGCGTGGTTCACGGAACTCAGAAACATTTTACTCACTAGATCCTCAGTTTATTATAAAAGGATATAATTCAGGAAGAGCCTGATTGAAGAGTTGAATAGGGCAAGGTATGGGGAAAGAGCACAAAGCTTCCCTGCCCTCTCCAAGACCCCCACTCTCCCCTAATCTCCACGTGTTTACCAATCCGGAAGCTCTCCGGCCCTCTCCTTTAGGGTTTTATAAAGGCTTTATTACATAGGCATGATTGATTAAGTCATTGACCGCTGGTCATTAATTCAACCTCCAGCCCCTCTCCCCTCCCAGGTGGACGGGGGATGGGACAGAAGGTTCCAGGCCTCTAATCACCTGGTTGGCTCCCCAGGGAACCAGCCCCTTCCTTAGGTTACCTAGGTGATTTCCAGAGGTCACCTCATTAACATAAAAAAGGCACATTTATCCTATCGCTCTCAAGGCTTAGGAAATTCCAAAGGTTTTAGGAGTTCTGTGCCAAAAACAGGGACAAAGATGAAATATTTATTTCTTGTTATAAATCACAATATCACAGTTGGTATTTATTGTTTATATTAATGAAATTCGTAGCATCGTAAAAGTCACTTTTGACTTCAGTTCCTCAACCACATACTTTTCTTAAGGTCTCAAGGACTTCAGAATTTCTAGGGCCCACTGTGTATGTGCCCTCTTCTGTGTGCCTGCATGTGCTCTGTGCTGGTTTAAAACATATAGGTGTATATATATGTATGTATGTGTGTTTGATGAGATATACATGATATATATTTTATATATATTTATATGCATGTTTGAGTATATATGTTATTATCTATACATGCACATATACACACAAACGCTGAGTATTTTGTCCTTTAGAACGCCGAAACCTTTGACAGAGCGTCTGTATCATATGGTTCTCATATAGCGCAACATTTATAGCATTGGTTAAGTGCTCAGCACAACATGAACACTTAACAGATACTAAAAATGTTTTTTAACTTTAAGAGAGAAGAAGATTAAAAATCCAGTCCATTTTAAAGGGTTTAAAGTAGCATAAAAATTCAAAGGCATAGAGGTACTGTTTGGTTAATTAGAGCATCTTCTAGTAAAACCTTTGATACGGCTGACCGAACATTAAGTGGCAAAATGGCAGCTTTCACAGGATAGTTCTGAGCACAAAACTTCCTGAGACAGAGGAGAACCCGTGGAAATATTTCTCTCTAAATTAATTCAACATTGTACAGTCTTCTGATTTTTATTATTCTTTCTAAAGACTAGAAGGCGGAAGGAGTCATCACCAGAATTTATCTGAGCAACTGAGAAAATATTTCCTTAAATGGGTTATAAGTGGAAAGAGATACATGGTACTGGAAGCACAGGAAGGAAGGAGGGAGTGAAGGAAGGACAGAAAGATGGAAAAGCAAAGAAACAAAAGAGGCCAGGAAAGAAACACTGTATTGAATTAACGACAGACCAGAGTACCTGCTTTCTTCATTTTAGGTACCCTTAATACATTCATGAAACCTCCAGAGATATTTCCATAGTTAAACAGGCCACCACAGTCAAAGGAACTTCCACAATACCCTTGTCCAAAGGTCAAAATCCTTTAAGGAGATTTAAAGATATCCCCTCAGGGGGGCATTCAGGGGTGAGGAATCAGAATGTTCGCTTATTTGTACCTATATCCCCAAGACTGTACAAGCTCCCCTTCTTAAGAATATAACCTTTTAAGATGCAAGAAGAAGGAGAAGCAGAGGAAGTAAAAAATATTAATGTCTCAGCAGCTTGATTGTGCATCTGAGAGAGATTTGATAGGAGAATCAGTACGTCATGTCAATCTCACTCTAAAACCAAAATTCTGACGTCAGTTGGAGATGACACACTGAGTCACTGGGCTTAAGTGATTTCTCATCACACTCGTTTGGACGCTGTCCCTTTTTAAAGTCTTGGTCTGTCTCCTGTTTGACGAACACTCAACAGGGAGACAGTAGGTCTCTCATATCCCTTGCAGAATTAACATTAAATGCCTATAGAGACACATAACGAGGCCCAGGGCCTTGCCAGCAGTGAGGATAAAAATTCTCAGCAGACCCTCCCTTAGTGGGCTTGAGACCCTGTAGCAAGGACCTTGGGTCCAAAGGGATTCACAGGGAGAAAGGTCTGAAGGTAAAGAAGTTGGTCTCAACCCTACAAGAATGCGAGCCAGACCAGAAGTGACGGAGGAAAAGGAAGGTGGCAGTATTTAACCACCTCAGTTCTAGAAAATTCACCGCTCCTTTCACCACCACACCACCGTCACTCCCTCTTGCTCAACATGGTGTGTCAAAGGAGATGGGTAAAGGGTGGGTCGCAGGCGGGAGGATTGAATACAACCTCCAGGCCACCTGCATTGCCAAATAGCTGTCAACTCACTCTCTGTCTTGCGGCTTCTGAGTTGCCCAAAACAAAGCCCAGCCGCTGGTGAACCAGGGCCTTTGATCTACTATCAGTGCTTTCCCCGCCCTCCACCGCCCCTCCACCCCCCACTTTTCTGTCTTTCTCCAAACTTTGAAGATAATGAGTCTTACACATTTGCAAGTAATTAGAAGGTGTGGCTGCCAAGGAAAAGTGAGTTAGTTTTCTTTCAAATGGGCTTTTCACACATGTCTAATTATATCACATGCATTTATGTGGTCCCTGATAAATTGATCTGGCCCGTAGGAAGACCACACCTAGAAACTAATGAGCCCCTCCTGCAACAATAATAGCCATTATGAACCGAGAAGCCTAGTGTCACCGTGAGTCAATTATTTATCATTTACTGACAACTTCATCCTTCAACTTGCTTTTCAGCTTCGATTCATTAACAGCTGAGGGCAGGGGACTGTACTCCCCTACAGAAAAAAAAAAAAAAGAAAAAGATGATTTAAGAAAATACTATATGCAGTCCCTTTTGTTATTATACATATAAACAACTTGACTGAAAAGAAAAGCACCGTCTATCTCTACGTTCATTTTCAGTACTTCCGTAGTATATGTGTTTATGTGTGTAATAAAAGGACACGTACAATTTGAATCATGAGCAATTCTTTACTCTCCATTGCTAATGGAGAAAAGATCGGAAAGGCCTAAAAGAAGAAAAATGCATAAATAAACAGATCCCTAGGATAAACCTCCTCACCCATAAGAATTATCCAACAGCTTCCCTCAAGGAAAAATACAAAAATGATGGCTTGGTTTATTCAGTCATTCTCTCACTTGATGAATCCATCTCACAGGGTAGGGAATAACAGATGATGAAACGGTCAAAAACGAGCAAAAAAAAAAAAAGTTGGGAAGATGCTCAAAATCATCTCACCTTGTGGGCTTGGCCAAGGTCTATGTAGTAAACTTGCCTCTCTCATTTCTGTCTCAGACGCAGAAGGACATTTAAGGTCACTTAGCCCAACGCCTTCATTTTGCAAGGAGGAAACTGAGTCACAGAGAGAGGCTGTTTACGCGGCCCAGGATCACACGACCAGTTGAGGACAGATTCAGAGTCTCTTCCGGTCCCACGTCAATGTCGCCCTCGTCCTCCTGCAGATCTAGTCCACGTTCCCCTTCAGCAGGAAGCCCCGGCTTTCTGAGAACGCTCAGAGAGCAGCACCCAGGAAGCTGCGTAGTTAAATCGAAGCACCTGGAGTCTTTCACAGTGATTCTCCTTTTAATTTTGTAAAAGAAAATATACATTTGGAGATAGACATCAAAGTAGCAGCGTGCACTTCTTCCTCTTCTCAAATATGTGACCATGTGATGGCTCACTTATCCTTGGAACTTCTATCTTTTAAATGTCTCATTGTCCTTCCATTTCAAAGTGTGTGTGTGTGTGTGTGTGCATGCGTGCAAGCCTACACAGGTATGTATGCGTATAAATATTTTTTGCCCTGTTTAAACGCCCCAATTCAGGTGGGCACATGAAACGACAACACTTGTCTCACCTTTTTGAGCATTGACATTAACCCAACTATGTAAGAGGGGTTTTCCTTGATGAGCTGCTGCTGTAGCTTCTCAATGTTTCACCTGAATGCAGTTCCTGAAGACAAAATAAGGTCACATAATAACTTTGGAAAGGGGGCCTGTTTGTTTTCGTTTTTTGTAGGGATTCAAAGTAGACAGGGGAAGAACCCAGAGGTCCTTAGGTCATCAAAATCCACAGACACAGTCATGAGGAACTATATTGTTTTGTTGCTTCATCCCCACCTCATGACTTGCTAGTATCCTTTCGCCTGAGAAACATGGGCGCATGAAGCATTTTAGCCTTTGCTCAATCTCTTAGAATTGAAGGAAAAGTCAAAAAAACTTTGAAAGCAAATAAGCCATCGAGTAATAAATGCAGCTAGATTTAAATCCCATGCTTCTTTGATATCAGTCACTGTTTTAAACTTTTAACATGTATTAACTCATTTAAACCTCATGACGACCCTACCAGACAGGTACTATTGTTATACTCACACATCCGATAAGGAAACTGAGAAGTTAGACAGAAAGGTTACACAACTGGTTGGCACAAGACGTGGGGTTTGAGCCTGCCCTTTACCCCATCCCACACAGGCTCCTGGTATCAAGGCTGGCGTAGTTCAAGACTCCAGGAAACAGCAAAGCTGGCATCCTACAGATAGAAAGTTTCTGGAAGCTTCAGGGGCCTCTTTTTTTTTTTTTTTTTTTTTTTTTTTTTTTTTTTGCGGTTTTCGGGCCTCTCACTGCTGTGGCCTCTCCCGTTGCGGAGCACAGGCTCCGGACGCGCAGGCTCAGCGGCCGTGGCTCACGGGGCCAGCCACTCCGTGGCACGTGGGATCTTCCCGGACCGGGGCACGAACCCGCGTCCCCTGCATCGGCAGGCGGACACTCAACCACTGCGCCACCAGGCAAGCCCCAAGGGCCTCTTCTTTTGAACACTCTTCCCTACTCACACCCTGATCTAAATGAGGCTTGAGAAATTCAGGTAAGATCGGAATGTCTACAGGGGTAGATTTCTTGCAGGACCGTATAGGTGAAAAGGGCTATGGCTGGTCCTGATGCCAATTCGTTCCGAACTAAAGCAGAAATCTTTCTTCCAGGTGGTTGCCTCTCTTAACTTTCAGTTCCCAGCCCTGTGGACCCAAGAATTCTCTCATAAATTTTGAGCATGGGATGAGTTTTCATCAACTTTTAGGGAGTGACTATGGACAAGGAAATTAGTTGTTCCAGAAGCAGATCCAGCCACGGCTACTGACTTCAGTTCCACTCAACACAGCTCTGCCAGGTGAAGAAATAGACAAATAACTCAGTACAAGACAGGCCATGAAAAATGTGGTAACCGAACTGCAAGGTGCCAGGGAATATAGGAAGACAGCTCATGAAGAAATCAGGGCCCCTCCTTCCCTCCCACCCATTCTACAACTGGTTCCACGGAAGGGAGGCATTTCAGGCATGGCATTTTTCACCAGGCACACAACGGAGTTAGGTAATTTCAGAAAGAAAGAGAGCATCCAAATAAGGAGAGGCCTGATGGAGTGAGCTGAC
Organism: Kogia breviceps; assembly: GCF_026419965.1. Classification (NCBI taxonomy): domain Eukaryota; kingdom Metazoa; phylum Chordata; class Mammalia; order Artiodactyla; family Physeteridae; genus Kogia; species Kogia breviceps. The sequence goes on along the minus strand of NC_081319.1, from coordinate 100,339,200 downwards.
AATGTGCATTCTTGGGTGGGGAGAATATAAAACATGCAACACTGAAAATATTCAGTTCATCAAAAGGGAGTGTGTATATTTCAAGCTATTTGTGCTTCCATGTCGTCTCAATTAAAAAACATCAGTTACACAACATCATGAATGAACTGTACTTCCATTTTTAAAATGCATTAAAATTTTTTAATAAATAATTTTTTTAAAGAGAAAACAAAAAATAGGTTAGAATGTTGCATATGTCTGTTTTGAAATTTCCCAACTTATTTTTCAAAGAAGTTTGTCAAATCCTATGCCAGTCTCAATCTTTGTTAACTTAGGAATGTTATATACTCACCAAAGTAATAGGATGAAAAAAATTTTTTTAAAGAGAGAGCAAATGTTCTCCTTTTCAGATGTATCTGTTAAAGGAATAATTAGACTAGAAAGAATTTCCTTAATTAAAGAATTTCCTTATTAGTATAGAAGCACTTTAATATATACACTCATAAAGAATAGAGCTACTGCAAAATATAAACTAACCAACATAATAATATACCTTTGTATCTCTAGAAGAATTTATGGATTTTTAAGATTTTCAAAAAAAAAAAAAAAAAAACCACAATTCAAACTTTAAAACTTAAAGAGCTTAAAGTCTCTTTTTTTTCCAGCCTCTAAACATGAAATTCATGGATTAGATATCACTATCTAAAGCTGAATGCAGATAAAAAACAGTAGGTTGAATTTTTACATACATATGTAAACATTTTATTTGATTTATTTGATGAACTATTTTAGCTTTTATTCCATACCTGTGGATTTTGACTGTTTCACAATCTGTATCTAAGAATGCAGTGGGAAAGTGGCAGTGATCTTCAGAAGATTTTTTTAGCCCTTATGTAACACTTGTTTCCATTTGATTCTGACAGCACTGGGAGGCATTTTCCAGCTTGACTCTTAGAGAGTTTGTTCAATCTGATAAGGAGGTTCTTATCTCTTTTCTGGCTTTTTCTCAACCAAAGAAGAGCTTTGGCCCACCAGAAAGAAACTGAATTGAAAAATGCAAATTTTTGCACCCAGCTCAGTGAAGTTGGGATAACTTGATATTCAGGTTTGGTTAAGAGTGATGGATAATTTAGTCCATTAAGTCAATGGACACCTCGCTGCATTAAAAAAAAAATGGAATGGATCCTTAATAAAATTTTGCCTTCAGTTTACATACATATATGTGTGTGTACGTAATAAACATGTAAATGTAAATCTGCCCGACTTAAGGAAATAAAATACTCTATTAACTTTGAGGCACACATAAACAATAGATCTCCATTTTTCAAAGATATGTTTTTCTTTTCCATCCTGCCAACGGAGCAGTTCCGTGTTTATCCCGTGCAGAGAGGCAGTGACATGATGGAAATCAGCAAGCAACCCGTGTCCCACCTTGGTTCTCATCTCTAAGTCCTCCTGTTGGAGTTAAGATGCTCGCTGACTTGTTGGAGGGCAAGAGAATAGAGCTAGTTATTGAAAACTGGATGGACGATCCATTCAGCATGGAAAAGCGAAAGCTGACTTTGTATCCAATCATAGACAGGTCAGAACGGAGAAAGAGCTTTGCAAGGAGGAAATAATATAGATAGTTCCATGTATTCTGACTTTTTGTCTGTTTGTTGTCACAGAAATGACAATTATTTACTCTGAGGGCCCTACTCCTAAAAGATGAGTCGGCGATTATTAAATCAGTACCATCAGCTACTTCCAGAAAGGCCAAAGTAGAGACTAGCAACCTTGAAGGTTCCCTCCAGGTTGACGCCCGTAGTTATCAAGTTCATAAAGAGTAACCACTGCTCCGATGGTGAACATTATAGCCCCTTCTAGAAAAACAATCTGTGTTTGCTTTCAAATCAATACACACCTAAGTGAGAGAAACTACTGCACTGTAAGAGCTGCAAAATGTTCAAAACCAGCAGCGTCGTTGGATTCTAGGTAAGGTATTTGTCCTGAAATCAAAAACCTGGGCAGTTTCTGGTAGTGGGTGTCCTCAGCCTAAATCCTGGAACTCTGAATTTCTGCTTCTCTGTGCCACAGTGTTTGCTTTTGCTTGAAGTTCGTAAAATGCATTCAGGCTCTCAGCAAAACCAAAGGCGATCATTAGACTTTTCTCCCCTTGAACACTGGGTTTTATTGAAAATAAGCCCAGAAAACGGAACTCTAACCCAGCTCCCTCGTCTCAGTTAGAACTCACGTCCCCTCTGCAGTTTCCCTTGGCAGCCTCCTTCCTCTCGGTGTTCCTTCCTACACTGGCAAAGCTGTAAGGACTTGTCTAGAGGACAAAGTTCTGAAGCTCACCCCATCCGATCCTGCCAGAGCGTGGGAAGAGAGACTAGGATGTTGTTCACTGTACAATATGGCTCAGACCACTTTCTGTGCTGGCTCTTCTAGTCAAGGTCTAAAAGCAACTATTCTTCCGACATCCGTGTCAAACCCTATAATTTAAAAATTCGGCTGGTGACCTTTGAAAATTGCTATTTCTAGCATTTTTTACATCTACACCATAAAGCCCACCATTTAAAAATTGATACATTTTCTCCTCATCAGTTATTTATCATTCTCAGACATATTAGTCTGCTCACTCTTCAGCCACAGTATTGATATTCATAGGTAATAGGAAAAAACAATTGCAGAGGAGAAAAAATTCTGGCAAATTGATAGTGATTACATTACACATAAATAATAATTCTATAATAGTGTGGTTTGTGCTAATAAAATATATTGTGCTTACTGAGCCTACAATTAGCACCAACGTTTTTAATACCGGCTGAATGAATTTCATAATTGACATTTCCAGCACCTAGTAGTAATTAGCAGTCTTCTGGCTTCGAATTCCAGCACCACCTACTGATGCCGGAGAATGTTTAGAAGTACTAATGACATTGAACTAGAACTTCGGAATTCTATTTTTTATAACCTTATTCCATGGTTGCCTCTTTTGATGTTCTTTTCAAGCTCTGACAGTTCTTGTTTTCTTGGAGTCCTCTGAAATATAATAAATAGATAGCTGATAGGCACATAAATAAAAACTTTTAAACACCCTGAATCAAATTGGACAACTGATTGCACAAAATGGACTGTTGTTCAAGATGCCAGAAGGAGACACTCAACATTTTCACTTTTCCAATTCTTGATTTTCACAAGAGTGTTTTGTGATAGGTTGTCTTTAAAAAAATGCAAGGGTCTTGGAGCATGACAGGTGTCCCCTCAAGACTGGAATGTGGGTCTGAGCTTCCCAGTGACCTGGCCGGTGGATCACACAGGAAACTTGCTGCACTGATTGTCTCTTTAGAGCAGGAGAGAGTGAATGCTGTGACTGTTGTTTAAAGAACAAGCACCAGGCGAGAAAGGAAGGCCAGTGTATTTATTATTCGTTTCCTGGAGGTGAGTAATGGTGGTGAGTCTGGAGGGAGGAAAGGGTACTTGGGAAAATTAGAATAAATTCTGCTGATACTAGGATGTGTTTCCTGCTTGATCAGAATAGACAGAGAGGCTGAGAATACATAGAGCAGGAATTTCCAAACGTGTCAGGATGAAGTCATTTGTTTCATCTCCCAAAGTCACATTGCACCTGGAAGAGGTTGGATAAGGGTGTAGCAGAGGAGCTGATGAACAGTGGAAAGGAACAGCACATCGTCTGCAAAACAAACTGGCAAAACTTGGAGGCCACCAAGAGAGTCTGCCTGGAGATGGATTTTCTGGCGAGTACAGCGAGTGCTGGCCTTTTCCCCTCTTCATCTCATGGCATCAGCATCAACAGATGCAGTGGAAAGAGCCCAGGCACCATAGGCTAAGATTCAACTCCAAGACTGGCCCTCACTAGCCATGTGACCTTGAGAAATTGACATATTTTGTCTCGGTTTCCCCATTAATAATACTGGCTACTACATGACTCACTTGATGGTTCATTTCTTTCACGGCTGTAGGTCCTGTTCTCTTTCACTTTGTTGGGAGAGGTAGAACAGGGCTGCTCTGAAGTCAGCTTATATCTTGCTTATGTGGGATATGGAAAATTACCCGTAAGGATGTAATTCCCTTTCAAAAGCCATAGTCTTACAACCATTCCAGCTTGTACGTTTAAGTCATCGAGACGCTTTTTAATAACATTGCCACACAAATGGAAAACACTGAAATGAATCTGATTAAAGATTTTTATACTAATGGTGAATTTTATTTCTGTCTGTATTTCAGTCAGTGCACTTGTTTTTCTATTTAGCTGAAACAAGGAAAAACAATCATGTATTACTGATTGGAAAGGTTTTGGTGTGACTTATAAAGCTCAAAGCCTGATTTGGGGACATTCTTTTTACTCAGTTTAAAGTTTTAAAAGCATTATGCTCTGGAAAACATAGGACAATTTTAAAAGATTTGATATGTTTTGGAAGCAAATAGCTACAACACAAGGTACCCTAGAGGACCAAAACCTAGGTATCTTTTTTACGTAATATATATGTGTGTGTATATATATACATATACACACATATAAATATATAATTAGATTATATTTTACCAATCGAATGTAAAGTTTTTTTCAAATAGTAAACTGTATTTTTCTTTTTCACTGCAGCCAGGCAAGTTAGATAAGGGCTGTGCTCTGCTTCACATTTCAAAGTGGAAAGTGAAGTACAGGCAGAAATAAGGGCAGAAGCAAATGCCTCCTAACTCCTACCCTTTGTGCAAATTTTTGGACTGTCCATCTGTTTCGCTGGTGATCCTGGCAATCTGTTGGTCAAACACAAATAACTTCTCTGCAGAAAGAGGCTTAATTAGGATCATAGACTCTTGAACCTATGAAGGTCTTATGGCAAGAGAGTGTGTTGTTCACCTACCGAGGAGGGAATGGAAAGCAAAGTAAACCAGTAAAGACTTTCTCAATGTCAGATAGTCTGTTAGCAACAGCACCAAGTCAGAATCTATGTCTTCTTATTTTTTGGATTGGAGGAGTCAATGCATTTTCCAAAGAATCTAACTTTCCCCCAGTAAGCATCCACCTGGTAAAATAAAATTCTGAATTGGCTAATAGTGAAATTGGTTCATAGTAAATTCATCGTATCCCTATTGAACAGCTTGGTTATAACAAGTTTTAATGCCTTATTACATCACATTTTCTGCATCTCAATTTTTAATTACAGCCTAGTTCTTTGGACCCCTGAATTTAACATTTTAGAGGTGCTTGTTTAATTTATCTCAACATATGACCATGTAAATCTTTTCTCTTGGTTCTTTATGATAAGTGGTCAGTGCTGAGCAGAAAACCTTCGATGAGAAACGTCTACCAAATATACTTCCCTTGTCTCCTTCAGAGTAAAGACACTGTAACATCTTTGTGCATTTTACCTGGCATTTCATGCCTTGTCATTTCTGTTCAATGGTTTGTATCAATAAAATGGAAAATTTGCATCATGTGCTAGCTAGATGTTACCATCCTTAACTTTTAATGAGTGTCAACAGTGCTCTGGGCTCTACACAAAAGAGAAAGAGAACACCACCTCTATTTAATCTGTCTAAATAATAGATTGAAGAGCAGGTTGCACGTGTGAATATTAATCAATACGCATTTACTGCTGCTGTAAATGACACTAAAACACAGCTACTTCCCAGGTGTCATTACCACCCACAGTAACCCAATGGGCATTCTCCTACTTTGTATTATTAAGTGTTCCTGAAAAGTTGCATGTAAATCAAATAATGTTAAATGCTGTCGAGGAACCCATTATCCTATGGAGAATTCTTCTATGATGCAATAGGTAGCATATTATTAACTTACAGAAATTTGACATAAAATTCTGGACTTTTCTCCTGTAATCACCTATTTGGAAATCTGTAAAGCAGGACTTCCCTGGTGGCGCAGTGGTTAAGAATCCGCCTGCCAATGCAGGGGACACAGGTTCGATCCCTGGTCCGGGAAGATCCCACATGCTGCAGAGCAACTAAGCCCATGTGCCACAACTACTGAGCCCGCCTGCTGCAACTACTGAAGCCTGCACACCCAGAGCCCATGCTCCACAACAAGAGAAGCCACCGCAATGAGAAGCCCGCGCGCCGCAACGAAGAGTAGCCCCCGTTCGCCACAACTAGAGAAAGCCCGTGCGCAGCAACGAAGACCCAACGCAGCCAAAAAAAACAAAACTGTACAGCAATTCTTTTCATTCAACATTGTTAAATCCCCACTATATACAAGGCCATATAGAACAGAATGCCCACTTCAAAAATAGGAGAGAAAAGCCATATCTACAACAAAGGGGGAAAGGATGCATTCCAAAAGCTGTAACAACTCAAGTACTATAGAGATATTAGAAGAACTCAAAGTGAAAAACAAACCGGACAAGTTAAAACTGCATTTACAGAAATTCTAACATTTTATATCCAAACAAAGATGACTACTATTTGAGAGAAGTGTATAGCTTTTCGTTTTATTAACACACTGATAAATATGTCTGGATGCAATATTTAAATCTCAAAATAAAATTAATGTACAGCAGTGGAGAGAACGGCACCCACCGAGCCCTTCACCGGATATACACTGTTGCTAACTCTGCCGTAGCATGAACCAGCTATTTGGACCCGCTGATAAAGCGTCTGTTAATTTAAAAGAACCTGTTTGTTAATTGCTTTCAACCCAAGTCATTTTGTTCCTGCACTTTGAACCCCGAAGGTAGTTTGGAATAAATGCATCTGGGAATAAGAAGTAATTCATTCAAGCAGGCAGCCCGTGGCTGCAAGAGCTGGGGATGGAGCTGCAACTGGTGCGTGCGCTCTGAGGCCCTGATCCCGCTGGTCTGCTGTTGGATTTTTTTCTTTTTTTTCCTTTTCCTTCTGCAGTCTAGTTGCACGCTACAACTGGAGCCTTCTGCCAAAGCCGGCTATCCCCCCAGCCCTCTGGCACACTGCGCTGATCAGTAGATAAGACCTTCCCAGCAGTCAGAGCGGCCCCTGCCATCCACGAAGCCACAGCGGTGTGCAGGGGGCTCTGCGGAGCTCACCAACAGCTGCTCTACCTGCCTCACCTCCTTGGCACCCCCAAGGTTCTCCTTGGTGCTGGTAGCCATGGTGGTTGCTTGACCTTGGGCCTTGCAGCTGGCTGGCCTCCAGAAGGTTCCTCTGATGACAAGTGTGCCGAAGATTGTTTTCACGGCATTCAGGCACAGAGCAGGGGGTTGGGAAGGAAGGCCTGCTGCTCTTAGCCCTGGCCCCTGCGGCGGCGGCTCTCCTCTCGCAGGCAGACAGGATGCAGCTTTCCCCGCCCCTCCCCCCCCCCCACCCCCACCCCCACCCCCACCCCCGCCCATGATCCTGGAGACCCGTGCAAGACCAGACTGTGAGAAGCAGCAAAAAAACAAAAAGCAAAAAAATGAGAGAAAGAAAAGAATTATAGTTTGCTGGTCTGTCAAAGATCGTTTTGCTGCACACTCCAAAAAGAAAGGACAGAAAAAAAAAACTGACCTGCCAGCTATTTAAGCGTGACTGTAACATTTGAAAACATAGGCGACTCACACTGGTTTTTATCTGATTGATGCTTCTCTAACTCTTTGAAGACCTCGGGCCATCTAGGAAGTTATATCCACTTATAATTTTCCAGTGACTCTGTGTGTGTGTGTGTGTGTGTGTGTGTGTGTGTGTGTGTGTTCCCAAATGGAGAACTGGCATTAGGGCAATGGTTGCTGTAATAATCGTTGGTACGGTTGACAGCAAAAATTGCACTCAAAAGATTGAGCTGAGGTGGAACCAGCCAGACTAGTTTTCCCACAACAAGTGCTACACCCTCTGTGAAGAGCTGCTCTTTCTTGGCAAACTCACTTTTGCTTTAATGGAACAGGGAGGCGTGTGTCATATTGGGATGATTATGCCCAGTTTCACCAAGGCTGGGAATTGGGAGAACTTCAGACAAAACTGGAAGAGCCTTTCCTAAGTAAAGCCCAATCTTCTGCCAAAATCATAGAAATGTGATAAAATAGTTGGATTGGTACCTTTTATTTAAAGATGCCTCTCTCAAAGGACTCAATTTGGGGACCTTAAATATATAACATCTGGTTTTTTTATCTTAAACAACTCAAAGCCGTGGTAATATTGGCCTGTTCCTCCAATCTGAGTCAAACAACAAATTGTATTGTGTTTGTCTCTTTTTAAAAAAATAGGTTTTTCTTGAAGTTTCAAGGAAAAAGTGATTGATTGGAACTTCACCTGTGCTTTTGAACCAAACGATGTTGAAATAAACAGATTTTGAATAGAAAAAAAATAGGCTTCGAAGCCCTTTCTAACCTTTTTTTTAGTTGGATTCTAACAAAACTCTGGTGAGAAACGACTTTCTGCAGGTGTGTAACATGAGACTGGGAATAACAAAAGAATGGCAGTTACCCTGACTGATAAATGGTGGCCATGGGATATTCAAACACAGCTCTTCTGACTCCAGAGAGCAATTTTCATCTTTGCGTCAAAACTTCTCCAGCTTTTCCTCGCTTCTCTGGTCTAGAGATAGTACAGGGTCACAGTGGCCCCTGCTCGGGACAGACCCTCGCCTTTGGGCCTGGGAATTCATCAAACTGGCCTAAAATGGCAGAGAAGGTAGTGTGTGCTCTTTGCCAGGCCACGACAAAGTTTGGCTTTGCATCATATACTCTGTTAATCCATCTTTGTCTCCTTTTTCTTTCATCACTTATTTATCAGGACCAGCCCTGAGGCAAAGGGAAATGCCAATTCCACTCTGTACGTTTTTGTTCTCTTGAGTTATTTTTTGTCATCATCGTCACCGTGCAAGTCCGTAAGCAACCTCTGCATTAGGTTTCTTATGCATCTGTTGGATTAATCAAAAACTTAGGAAGGGATAAGTATGTTCAGAACTATATAGGTCAGGGCTGCATTTTTATTGTATGATGACTCATATCCATATCCCACAAGAAGCAACTGATTATTATCCTCCACGTTAAAAGAAAAAAAAAAAAAAAAACTGTCTGGAATATATTACAAACTTGCCCCAACACCTGCCTGTATTTTTTTAAATTGAGGTTTTCCTTCTGAGAGCCACTCAGAGGAATAACATTAATTTTCACAGCTATGAAGTTAGCAAAAGCCTCCCTCCCACATCAGATTCCTGGAAAGATTTTTAAATTCATCTTCCTAAGTGAATGCAATTCACTCTCGTTCCTTCCACACATGCTGTTTCCCATTTGTGCTCTCCCGGTTTTTAAAGTCACTCCCTTCATGTCCAAAGCTTCTCTCCTGCCCTGCATTCGCTGCCCATCTCTCTTCCTCTTATTTTAAAAAGCCTTCCAAAAACCCCACTTCTTCTGTGAGGTTTTCCATGCCTAAGGCACGAGGAGGCTGTACCTGGAGACGCGCCCTTTTGCACAATAACACACACGTGCATTCTGGACTACGCTATCCAGAAACTCTGTCTTTCACCAACCTGCCACGCTCTCCACCCGTAGATGGAGAGAGAAAATTCTACATCACGGCCGAATGGCGCTCAGAGACTGGTCCCCACTAAGGCTCCCTGGAGCGTACGTGGCGCCTCTCTTCCAAGGCACCCAAAATGCTCCGTGAGTACTTTGCACATTTCTCACAACCTCTCTTTGACATAGCTTGTCAACAAACCTCACTATTCATAGATAGGAACTGATGGCGACAGAGCTCTGGGTAATCAGGCAGCTCCCAGAGCCAAAGCAGGACAGAGATTCTGCATCAAACAGAATCAGAGCAAACCACGCACATAGCAGAGACTCCAGTGAAATAGTCAGTCCAGGGACTACGAAAATGGTTAAACAAACAAACTGCTTTCTGTGCCACAAACAATCTCTGTGAACGACTCCTCCAGAGTCAAAGTGATAGTTAATAAAATAAAACTGACACCCATGTAAGACACTCCTTGCTAGACAACGCCCACTGAGCCATCAAGGAAAGGACAGAGAGAAAACACCGCACACCTTTCCCTTCCTGGGCCTCCCTGGGAAGACATCACTCGACTTACCTGAGACCTCTGGACCCAGGTCACTCCATTTTTGCAAAGGACATCAACAAGTCTTGGGTACTTTTCAGAACAAAAGAGGGGAGACGTTGCCTTTATGGCCTGTCTTTATATGAGACCGAAGGTCTCAGACCGAAGGTCATGGGTACAAAATAATGCTAAATTGCTGTCACCTTTTCTTAGAGCTAGCCTGGGATTTATTTTGTGGCATGTATTTTGTATCCATTTGGTCTATTTTAGAATCATATTAATAAGACATTTTCTACAACAGAAACCACGCCACCACTTCTGTTGATCACGACAGATGTTCAGATTAAAATGAAAGGCCTGGCTCTGTATCCAAGGCGGGGCATCGGTGCCGGACGTGTTGGGGGTGCTATTGCTTCTTGTCACACGGAGGCGGGTGGCAGCGGTGGCCATTACGGTGCTTGCCTGTCTCTGGAACGCTGATTTCCGAGGAAGCTTGTGATGAGCAGTGATGTCATCTCAGCCTCTTTAAGTACGCCACCAGAGGACATTTGCCCACATCAATCTTTTCTCTACTTTTTATGCCTTTCTCTTAAAAAACTCCCTTCTTTGTATTGACATGTATGGGGGTAAGGAAGTTTATTCAAAATCTATGATTTCTGCAGCTTCCAAAGAAAAGGGTGAGGGGAAAGCAACATATTCCTTTCTTTTTAGTGAATAAGGCTCAAGAGCTATTTTTCTCATTTCATTATTGCTGACATTTCTATTCTTTTTCCATCTTAAGCTAGAAATTCAGGTTCACTTTATTTCTTGCGGAAATCTCGTTTTTTATTCCATCATACTTTCAGAAATTTAGGAGTTGAAATCAATATGGTTTGTGTGAACTATAACTTCCTTGCCAAATATTCTACAGAAACATTTCTTCATACGTTTCACAAAGCGTTTTTATATCACTGTTATTCTTTTTTCGAAGTCTTTGGGAAGAAACTAAAACCTGTTTCCTTAGGCAAATATTTCTGTTTGATGAGGGAAGAAAAGACTCTCTCATCTTCCTTCCCTTTCAACTTCATTGTTGCTTAAAAATATTTTTTTTTCTGTCCAGATACTTTCTTAATCTACCTTGTGCTGTGCAGGCTTGACCTGCAAGCATATGATGAGGCGGCTGAGGAAGGGTGCTGCCTTGAGAAACAAGCAGTGCCCCTCTCATGCATGGGGGACGTCCCGAGTCATAAGCCCACAGGGAGGACCTCAAGAGCCCACAGGGAAGGAAAGGACAAATTGATCTTTCCCCCCTGCTCTCCTCCTATTCCGTCTCCACAAAGTGTCTCCACGTCAGTTCCTGATCTGTCCATTCTCTCTCTTTCCCACACACCCAAATCCCTTTTAGCTCCAGTACTCTGTTGGCAGGGATGGGGAGGGAAAAGGAGAGAGGGAAAAAGAGGGCGAGAGATTACCGTGTTCATTACCTGTAAGTGGGTTCAAACTCAATTATCAGTTCGGCATCAAGTGCCAGGAAGCTTCCAAAGGACTCTCAAGGGAGAATCCTCCTCCCCAGGGAGCAGGTTTTCTCCTACACCCTCAAATCCTATGTCCAAGACCCTCTAACTTCTAAAGAACAGCTTCCCACGGCGCTCACAAGACGTCCCATCCAGAAGAGTCTAGAATACACAAGGATTATGCAACCTCATTTACTGGAAGGTGAGTGGCTGTAGAAATGGTCTCCTCTCAAAGGGAAGCAGGCTAAAAACAAACTCTAGCCAATGCCAAATGAATCTAACGTTATTCACACATGTACACAACGTGAGAACTCTGGACTTGATCTCATCAGGGACAGGCCCAAAGTTCATTTATATAATTGGGTCTCTCCCTGTGGTATCTGGGCTCTTGGTTGCTCTGCACCTGCCCATATCATCCGCTCATCTACCCCTCACAGGAGACAGAAGGTCTTTTATTTTCTACTATTTATAACCTCAAACTTGGGCTCCTTCTTCTTTCTTCCCCATTAACTTAAGTGATCTTCATGAGAGACACAGACAGAAGCCCCGCAAAGATGATTGAACAAGGAATTTTACTTTTTATTACACTTAAATTTTTTTTAAATTTTTTAAAAGATAAAATTCTATGGATAAAGAAGATGTGGTATATATATATATATATATGTATGTGTCTATATATATACATATATATATATATACGCACATACGGTGGAATACTACTCAGCCATAAAAAAGAATGAAATTTTGCCATTTGCAGCAACATAGATGGACTTGGAGGATATGACGCTAAGTGAAATAAGTCAGGCAGAGAAAGACAAATGCTGTATGATATCACTTCTATGTGGAATTTTAAAAATACAACAAACTAGTGACTATAACAAAAAAGAAGCAGACTCACAGATATAGAGAACAAGCTAGTGGTTACCAGCGGGGAGGGAGGGGAGGGCAACATAGGGGTGGGGGGTGGGGCACAGACTACTGGGTGTAAGACAGGCCACAAGGATGTCTTGTACAACATGGGGAATAGAGTCAATATTCTGTAATCATTGTAAATGGAAAGTAATGTTTAAAAATTGTATAAAAATTAAAAATCTTTTAATTAATTAAATAAATGAATGAATGAAAATTTTAAAACTAAAACTAAATTCTAAACTTAAGGAAAAAAAAAAAGAGCAGTGGAAATTTTACCTCTCCAGAGCACCATTGTTAGCCACTGCTACAAGATGATGTGATGGTGGTTTTGATGGGAGATTTCCAGAGCAGCATCAGGGGAAAAAAAAAAAAAATCATGCTCTCATAGAATGAGCACTGGACTAGTGTTCTCTGTGGAGCAGTAGACCAGAAAATGGTAATATGTGTTTCCTACTCTCAAACCCACATTGCCGACTGGCGAGAGAGGAAATAAGCTTCGAGAAGCCTCTCTCCCCTAGGAAGGTAGCTAAACCTACTAAGAGCAACAAATTCTCTAAATCATCTTTTTCATAGAAGGGAACCTGGATATCTTGGGGAAATGTTCTATGTTCACAGCAAGACTCCACAAAAATTAATCTGAACACTTTACAAGATTCCTCATTTATATCTTAATGCAACAAATAATGTTAGAGTCTCTTAGACATTGACTTTTCAATGATCTGTTATCTATTAAAGAGTGGGCAATAATAACAGCTCTTATTTACTGAGCATTGTCTATGTGCTAGTCATGGCTCTAAGCCTTTTATATGACTAGGTCATATAATCATGACACAATTCTATGAGGAAAGAACTATATTATCCCCATCTTACAGACGAGGCAACTGAGACATTTAAAAGCTTAGCATTTTTACAAGGTTACACAGCTCGCAAGTAGCAGAATGGGGGTTTGAATGCAGGTAATCCAGTTCCAAAGCCATGTTTTTACCCACTCAGAGAGAAAGGTCTGGAAAATGCAGAGCTATAAGGTATTGAGGAACTGGCCCCTTTTCTTGTGTAAAAACTGTAATTCTATTTCCTCTTAATAGAGATAAAATGCAGTGGTTTCAAGTGCAAGTTCTGTCAGCACATGTCATAAACACCCAGCTGCCACTTACCAGCTCCATGACCTGGTCATGATGAACTCTGTGACCTAAGGTACCTAACTGTTGTGTGCCTCAGTTTCCTCCTCTGTGAAACAGGAATAATGATGATAATAGTACCTACCTCCCAGAGTCACTGTGAGGGTCCAATAAAATAATATACGAGAAACACTTAGAACAGTGCCACATAGTAAATGCTGTATAAGCATAAACTATTAGCACTACAAATTGTTAAGTAAGAAAGTATTCATGCAAAACACTTTCCAGGACAATCACTAAGGTGAACATTCCTTTCAATAGCGTATTCTGACATTTCCAAAAGTCACCCCTAACCCAGATGCTAGTCCAGGATGCTAAATGCCTCTTTCCATGAAACCCACATGCATCCTGCGGTGAGGGCAGAGGTCACGGGCACTGCTGGGGAGGAAGGGGCGAGCGCGCACAGGGAGGACAGGGCACCTGCCATTCCTGCTGCGGACCCAGGACAGCAAGAGGCTGACAAGCACCAAGGCACAGACAGTGTCAGGAATTGATTTCAAATCAGGTTCTTAAGGATAATGTATAGGATAATTATAATTATTATTGTTATTGGCATTATACCTTGCAATTACCCCGGCTTAATTAATTCAAACTTGTGAAGTGCTTTGAGATCCTCAGATGAAAGGTGCCGTGTTACTCTGAAGTGTCATTATTCTTCTCTTCCTTTCATCCAAGGTGATTACAGCTCTTCATAAGCATTAAGAAATCCTCTTAACAGCCCCAGAAAGTAGATAAGCATAGGAGTCATCCACACGGGGTCCAAGGGGTTTAGTGGTAGCTCTTCTGTAGTCAAGTTGGCTCTTGAAAGGCCCCCAAATCACAGGGCTTTGTGACTTGGGTGCCTGAAATGTGTACAAGCCTCCAATTTAGTAAGAGTTTAATGAGAAACAATATCGACATGGCCCTAATTTTTCTAAAGTAATATATGCAGCTTATGCTCAGAGAGGTGTCCTCTGAGGCTCAGTTATGAGGTAAGAATGAGAGAAAAATTACATCACCATCTAGTATTTTTTCAATGAACTAGGAACTTTATAATCAGACAAAAGAATTCCTCATTTTCTGTAATAAAGGATTTGCCCAAGGTCATAAAACTATGGAACCTAAACTGGGAATTGACCTCAGTTCAAAGCCATAGACTGAGTTTGATTTTCACTGAGATCTATTAATTGTGGTCTTTTTTTCACTGCTGTTTATGCCCCTACTCTAAGATGAAGAGTACTTGAAAATAAAATACTGTGAGATAGAAATTTTACAGACACAGGTTAATACCCTTTTAATAGAACTTCTTTGGGGAGATTTCGCTCCCTAACTTCTAATCTGTTTTCAGCACAAATATCCAGTGAGCAAAAGATTTGTTAAAAATAGGTTTTGCATCTTACTGACTCCCAGGGAACAGAGAGTGTATGATAAAGCTTTTGGAGGGATGTTGACTACACCTGTTTTCTTCTGTTATTGAAGCTTTGGAATTCTTCTCCTACCTTTTGTTTAGAAATGTATATGAATGTGTGAGGTCCTAATTTACGTCAGGCTGGGTCTTAGTACTACAACGAGGGATGAGAAAGTTCTGGTTCCCTCTTTCACAGTATCCTCTGCAAAGTGCCTCTGTCCTCTGCAGGGTGTGGCTGCTTCCTGGGTGCAGCCCTGGTGAGGAGGGAAGAGATGGGCCCCCCAATCCATTTGCTGCTGGACCGCACTTTCCTGGCACCACAGACACCATTATTGCACAGCCCCGAATACTGATGAAGGTGGGTTTTTGTATAATTACTATTGCTATTGCTGTTATCATCAAATACAATAAACTTTATAATTACTCTCTGACATTCATTAAGCCTTACAAAGCACAGGCTCCATCAGAGGTTTATAATTTAGATAGGTCGAAATGGAAACTCCACCTAAGACCCACATTTTGAGTGGCCAGAATCTGTTTTTTCCACCACAGTTTGCTTTTCCAAAGAGTGTACAAAATTACTCACTGACTGTGTTTGCAAGCCCTGGGTTTGCTTTCTCTGTAAGTAGAAGGATAAGCTTCGAGAGAGTGCTCTGTTGCCTTTCTCAGAACTTCTCGAAATGTAGTAAGTGCTCAATAAAAGTGTGTTACCCACTTAAACTGAATGACATTAACACATGTGGTCCAGGTAGTAAATTTTATTTAGGGTTAAAATGTCACTAACACATATACTTATTTTTTAATGTATTTCAATAGTTAAGTTCATGCTATATGATATAGATTAAATTAGGCTCTTTCAAATAGTGCTTCACCGATTACCAACTGTCGTAATAACTAAATATTATGAATTGTCATGATCCTAGTATCACCGAAGAGGTGACATCTCACCAGCCACTATGATAACCACAAAATGTACAGACACTCCAAGGCAACTAATTGGGTAAGTGATACCGTGAAAGGACTGGCTTGCGTTGTGCCAGCTCAGCACATGATAAGGCCTCTTTTCCAATCTCAGTGCAGAAGACTGAAAATATTTCTCCATCGCAAATATTAAATATGCTTGAAAGATAAGTTTAAAGAGAATCTTTTGAGTATACACTAAGGGTGACTGCATGGAAGGGTACAGGTATCTCTAAATAGTGTTAAACTTGCTGAGTTACAAGAAAACTTACTATTGCTTGACTAACTTTCATCTCTAAAGAGTTCCACTGCTTATTTATTTATTTTTATTGAGCACACAGGCTTTCTCTAGTTGCGGCAAACGGGGGCTACTCTTCGTTGCAGCGTCTGGGCTTCGATAGTTGTGGCTCGAGGGCTCAGTAGTTGAGGCTCACGGACTCTAGAGCGCAGGCTCAGTAGTTGTGGCGCACGGGCTTAGTTCCTCCGCGGCAGGAAGGATCTTCCCAGACCAGGGCTCGAACGCGTGTCCCCTGCATTGGCAGGCAGATTCTTAACCACTGAGCCACCAGGGACACCCAGCCCCTTGCCCTTTTAGAGCAGGTGTGGTAATAGCTTCCTCTGTCGCCAGTGCCCGGATGCCTCATCACCTCTTATTAGTTCTCTTAACTCTACCCAGCACATCTCTAAATGTCCCTTTATTAAGCTCACTTCAGTTACCCCCTTGAGTGCTCCATGTGCGTTTCCTGCCAGGATTCCGACACACACAAACATTACCGAGTTCTTCACAGGATGACCTCTTTTCCCCACTATGGTCCTTGAATTCGGCACGTGGTGGAACGTACTCATTTCAATAATGAGTGAAGATGTATATATACAACAAAAATGTGCCATATGCTAATGTAAATATCCTTGGAGTTGTAACTAGTCAGGTATATATCTCCATTCTAACGCCAGCTCTTTGCTAAGTTCTTAGACCATGGCCTATGTGAATATTAATAGATGGCTCCTACCTTGGATATCAACTTGACTAGTTGCTATTACCGTTTACTGAGGACAGAGGTTCTAGACTAAAAGGGACAGGAGGGTAAGGACTGTCACTCTCAGGACTCTCTAGGCCAATACACAGACTCTTTTCTGTTTTTAAAGCAAGGATTCCTTCAATAGCCCTTTCCACACCTACACTTACACACACACACACACACACACACACACACACACACACACACACTTCTCAAATCAGAGGGCTTGGTTCAGTGTTGGTCTCATCAAACTGACTTTGAACATGCTCCTCTAGTCCATGCCGTCCCTCCCCTTTTCCCACCCTGCCCAGTCTTGCTCACTCTAGGTAAAAGGGCTCCTCCGGGAAGCTTCCTGAGCCCATACCCTCCCTTTCTGCTGGGTGTCTATTCTAATGGACCTTGACAGTTGCTTTCGGCTCCTAACCTGAGTTCATTTTCCACTGACCTATAAGGTGTTTTGTGCCATATCCATTATCGCCAACAAACTTCCCAGTTCTGCTGGGCTTCTAACTTGTGACTCTAGTTGCCCCATTTTGCCATAGTGTACCCAGCCCTTGGGCCACCGCATTACCACAGTTCGGTTTCCTCGTGCTGCTTTCCTGATCCGTGATTAGATGTGATACTCAGAGACTGAGATTTGCGTGCCACCTACTTAATTTCTGTGGCATCCAGACACTCCACATCCTACACCTTTGCTCCTCCTCCCACCAAGTGGGTAGTCTGAACTATCCGAGCACATGGGCTCCATATGCCGCCTTCCTAAAGTGGCACTCCTTGGACTCGCGTTCTTAAGGATGCTGTAGAACAAAGGGTAAAATTCTGGAAATGCCACAGGAGGATATAATATGTGCGTGTTCAAAGCATCCTTCAAGGCAGCCCGTTGCTGCTTTGATGGGAGAATCAATGAAGCTGGTTTCACACTAACCTGTGGAAACTCCTGACAAAGGCTTTCATCTCACTAGATCTGACTTTTTCCCATACGTAAGGGTTAAGTTTAGAACTCAGTCTCTGTCTAAACTGGTTCATTACAAATATGAGCAAACTATTATTTGGTGACTGGACGTGTGTAATAGAGAGATGGATTACGCAGAAGCATATATAAAGAATGGATGATGCGTCTTGCAGGCAAGTTCCATTAGGTCTCTAAGGTTACCACTAGATGAATCATTTTTCTGAATGTACTTGAGTGGCATTAAGAGACATCACAAAATGACGTCTCTTACTTAAGGGTAGTATATACACAATCATTAACTATGTAATAATTCAACTGAGTAAAGCAATATGTAGAATAAATTACATAGCCGAGCACTCAATAACAGAGACTATATCTCACGCGTGAATGAATGCTGAATGTAATGTACCTTTATACTTTGTGGAATAATCATCAGAATTTCTGCCAGCTCATATCCCAAAGGAACCTCCTGCCTGAGGCCACTGCTGGTCTATATTTTGTCCCATGTAACCCTACCCACCTTCTGCCAGGGTTGAGTGGCTGGGGAATGAGTACCTGACCCAGGGAGACCCAAACCATAGGCTGTCCAAAGCCCATGTCCTGGGGCCTCATGATCAATTCAATTCAATTCAATTCAATTTGATCAATTCAATTTGGCTCAATTCAATTCCTTTTGGGGGACTGGAAATAAGGACTTTGGGCTCGAGAGGTTAGTGAGAGCCAAAGTTATGAGGGAGCAGAAACTCTGGGTGAACAGGACGTATGAAGCACAGCTGAGTTCCTTCAACAGCAAAGCACTAGGTGATGAACCATATTCCCCTGATGCTGGGTTTCTTGATCCTGAATCACCCTCCCACTTGAGTATCTGTGAGGCTCAGCCATACTACAATCCTAGATCTTAGCCTCCATAATAACCATTTCCTTATACTGGCTTCTTCCTTACAAAGCTTGATCCAGCTTGAGCGAGTCTCTGTTCTTTTTAACCAAAAAATGTCCTGAAGCCCTGATAAAAATATATACATATTAGATAGATAGATAGATAGATAGATAGATAGATAGATAGATACTCCAAAGGTTTAAAAATCAAAGTGAATATTTTTTCTCATTGCAAAAGAGGGAAGTCAAAATGGTCAATATAATTAACATGTGCTCAGTATCATAACATATCTGCATAACACTGAATTTCAGGGATGATGGCGTTGGAATTGACCCCAACATGTGACTGATACAGGTATCTGCGTAACCTGTGTGAAGTTTGAGGG
Source organism: Kogia breviceps (assembly GCF_026419965.1). Classification (NCBI taxonomy): domain Eukaryota; kingdom Metazoa; phylum Chordata; class Mammalia; order Artiodactyla; family Physeteridae; genus Kogia; species Kogia breviceps. The sequence goes on along the minus strand of NC_081319.1, from coordinate 100,320,088 downwards.
AAAAATGAAGGGTTTTCAGCCACACACACAAAATATTTCTGCCCTAAAGTTTAATGCTTCAAACCCATAGCCTCACCCTTCATAGTTAACATTCGATTCTTTTAATGCAAATAGCCCAGGAGCAAGAGAGGCTTAATTCTTAAAGTACTGGTAGTCATTTACACCTTAGTAAGATTAAAGGAGAGTTTTTGCTGAGGGCAAAGGAAAGACACCATGAGGGCTCCTAAAGAAAAGTGACATGTAGACAGTACAGAGTAAGAAAAGAGCAGGAAGACTAGGGAGTTGACCTCATACCTCATTGTTTTTCCTAAAATCAGACTTGTTAGTTTCAGGTAAAGATGAACTATTAGCAGAAACTTTCACTTTGCTCCTGCTTGTTACAAGTAAACCTTTGACTTGATTGGCCTATAAATCAAGCTCACATTTGGTAGAACTACTTCCCCTTTCCCTCACCTGCATACTCTTCCCGCTAAAGCTCATCTGTCACATTGCTTTTCTGGCTGTATAGGGCACCCCTCTTTTTTCTGAGTATGAAAGACAACAAACCCACAGCCCTGTTAGCATTCATGCTTAGAACGCAGGATGAATCCTGTGTCTATTTGTAAAAGATAATTACAATCCACAGAGTGCTAAAGGCAGTCATCCCAGCGTTTCATTTATTGTGTTGGTAAACAGATGGTCCTCAAAGCGCTTAAGCACATTTGAACACGCAAGATCCATTATTTATTACACGAGACGGCGAGGAGAGGCGGAACTTAGGGTGGGCCGTTAGCAGGTACTGAGGCAGGTGGCTTCTGTGCAGCCAAAGAGAAAGCTATCCTCTTGTCGCGTTCGTTTTCTAGTCAAAGAGCTGTTGGACCAAAGCATACTTCCACCTCCACCGGAAGCAGTTTCTGGATTTCTGTGTATGTGAAAGTGAATCTGTCTCTTTTTGTTTTGCCAGAATTCATTGGCAAATATTCAAGTTTACAAAGGGAAAGAAGAAAAACCCCAAAAAACCTGGTGTTGGTTACCAAAAGGCTGGTTAAATTTAGTCTGTGAGGGTCCGGAGAGTGGAAAGTGATTCATTCGGAAATGAAATGAGCAAAACATAACTTTCTTGAAAAGGAGTGCGGGCCTCACCCCTATTCTCCCTCCTTCTCTCCCCATCTCCCCTCCTTCTTTATTATTGATACCTCTCTGCTTTTTGATCTCTACACTCCTTTGTTTCGGCCTCCCAGGTGTCAAGGGAGAATGGCTAGCAGTGAGTCCTCTAGCCCCTTGGTCTCCCTCGGCAGCCAGCCCCTCTGGCTCAGCCAGATGGACCACACTGCTTAGTCCAGGACTTCATCATCAACCCTCTCTACACATTCTGCTGCAGGTAATAGACGCCCAGACGAGAGAGCCAGTGCCTTCGGCTGTGCTCTCTGTGCAGTTCCAGGGTCCAGGCCCGCCCCGCAGCTGAGCTCCGTGCCCCGGGGCGGGGAGGGCATCACTTTTCACCCCTAGCCTGCGGAGCCTCCCAACGCCTTCCAACGTCCCAGTGGCTCTCTGACCCTGGAGCTGCGGATAACCGGGTGGCTGCGGAGCCCTCCGGAGGGCTGGGATCTCTCCCGCGCCGAGCGGACAGAGCCGAGCAGGGGCCGGCTGGGAGACCCACAGCCCAATGACCACGTTGGGATGGATGTCCTGTTCCGTGGAAGCTGCTCTTCTTAAGAGGCAGTGGGGCTTGGGGGCCTGGGGCAAGGCCGTTCTGAGAACGGGCTGGCGAAAAGCAGATCCTGGGCCTGGTGGGGAGAGCCACGGGGTGGAATTTTTAAAAAATTATAAAGTGGCCACCCTTCAAGACTCAGGTCAGAATAAATCATGATGTGAACTGTACGGCCCTTTCCCCTATTAGTATATATCCCGAAAGAAGCGGCTGCTTCACCTTCAGGGGAAATTAGATCCAAGTTGAGACTTCCCAAACCAAGCAAATTTTCTCAGCAGAATTTTCTCCTGCCTGCCCTTTTGCCTTTTTCAGGAAGAATTCGGGTCGAGCTCTTGGCTCCCAGGCCTTCTCTCTGGTTGGGGTTTGGTGGGCGCTGTGCCTAAACTCAGCAGACTTGAGTTCTGCTCTGTCCCTTCTCTACTAGCGCACCAGAGGGCCTTTTAGGGTGACCAACCAAGATCGCAATGTCATACAATTGTAAACGAATTTAAGAAAATTTGGCTAAAGAAACTAACATTTCGGGCTTCCCTGGTGGTGCAGTGGTTGAGAATCCGCCTGCCGATGCAGGGGACACGGGTTCGTGCCCCGGTCCGGGAGGATCCCACGTGCCGCGGAGCGGCTGGGCCCGTGAGCCGTGGCCGCTGAGCCTGCGCGTCCGGAGCCTGTGCTCCGCAACGGGAGAGGCCACAGCAGTGAGAGGCCCGCGTACCGCAAAAAAAAAAAAAAAAAAAAAAAAAGAAACTAACATTTCAAAGATAACACTGCCTTGATGTAAATTAAGGGGAATAAAATCACCTCCAGGCAAGGTTAAAATTCAGGGTTGATGTGCAGCCCCTTTTTAAATCGAGATACGATTTTTTTTTTTTTTAACATTCCTGATCTAAGTATTAGGGGCAGATTCATGAAAGTTGAGAGGGCGTGAGTAGATCAAATCTCATTACATCAACATTAGCAGTACTTATTATCAGAGAAGGAGCTCTGGGGTAAGTGATGGGGTGCCCTCCTTCCCTGCCTTTCTACCTCCAAATCGGTCAAGGACTGAAATGACAGAAGGAGTTTGTCTGGTCACAGAAGCCTAGACTGCAGCATTTAGATAAAAATATCAAGGGCAAAATACTGCTAAATTAATCCACCTTCTTTCGATTATTGATGTCCTACTGTTTTGTGCCTGAAACAACACACAAGATGCATCAGTCATTTATAAATTATTCATTCAGTTGTTTTGGCTTTCAGTGCCTTTCCATTTATCAACTGATAAACGTACAGAAGATAAGAAGGGAAATTTAATAGTCCCTTGACATTTACCTTTGACATGATTTTCATATTTAATAAGGGGAAAACACTAATGAAATACGTGGGACAACACCAAAGGCATCACAGATTAACACCAGTGAAATGAGTCATGGGTATCTGATGTCCCGGCTTTGGCCAGGAGCTTCTAGAAGCTCACCAGCTCTCTCCTGTCTCCTGCTTTACGCTCTCAGCTATGTCTGCCCAACAGAAGTGGGCATAATTGGGGGTTTTGCTTTTGTTTTGTTTGTTGTTTATGTATTTGTTTGGTCTGAAAAGTTTTACTATGTGGCCTAAACGGGGGAAGGCATTGTTTATATTTGGGGGTTTTAGCTGGGTGGTGGTCTAAATAGTTTTATTTTCTAAAATGTATCTGCCAGGCAAATTGAATGGGTCCATAGGGAAGGGATCTGCCTAGCGGTTTTGTTATTTATGCCAAAGCAGCTCCCTTGAGCATTCATGCCTATCTCTCCCCACGATTCTTGAACAAAGTTGCAGTGGATAATCCCTTGGCTACCTACCTCTCTGCCATAACTAGATCTTATCTCTGCCTGCATCTCACCTACCATCTTGCTTGCCTTTCCATTCGACTACACTTCGCTGACTAAAATTCATATGTGGGGTGATCTGGAGAGGAGCAAGGTCACAGGTTATCAGATGACCCTGCAGGGACTGATCTAGGATCTGGGTTTGGGGCAGGAATTGTAGCCAAATGGACTGGGTTGCGGAAGTTGAACTACTGGCTCTGGCCAATCCGAGGTCAAAAGAGATAACGGTGGTAATGGTTTCCTTCATGCTCATTAACTAACTGATTTATTTAAATGCTTCCCCTACATCCAAAAGCTTCATCCACATAATTTTGTAAAATATATAGACATGTTATGAGAATAACCTAAATGGATTCCAGAAATGAGGTCAGAGAGATAGACAATTTTCATTTGGCTGGCCTCTGGAAGGAACTAGGGATATAAAAGTCATCTAATTTTAGAGTAACTGTGATCCTGGACAAGAAACCAGGAATTCAGGAATAATGCCTCATAGGTGAATTTATCAGGATCATTTAAGTAAAGTACATGCTAATGTTTGTAATCAACAATGTTATGCAACTATTCGTTACTATTTCACTCAGAATCTTGTGATTTCCTTGAGAAAAGGAACGAAATTATACTCACGTTAGTATCCTCATAGCTTAGCACAATGTCAGGCAATTAATAGGCACTCAATAAATATATGTTTTACCTATTCAGCATTTATTAAGGGCTTACCATCTGGCAGGTACTGTATTAAACACTTGGCATGAATTATTTTATTTCATCAGCCTCACAATACTATCAAGATTTGTTCTCAATACTGTAAATCACTTAGAGATTAGGGAAATAAGATTTAGGGAGGGTAATTTTCCTAGGGTCCCACAGGACTAAATGGCAGAGCTAGGGTAAAAACCCAGATGCCAGAGCCCACACACACCACCTTCTGGGCTAAACATATAACACTAGAAAAGTGTGAAAGGCAGGTGCTGGGTCAGAAAACCAGCACAAAGCTGGCTTGACGCTTTTACTAAGTCACTGGGCTAAAGTTTGTTAAGTCTCTTGCATATTATCATCCCAAGGGGCTACAGCAAGAGCCTCTGGAGGTATACAGAGAATGAAATGCACAAGTCAATACTTGTACTTTTGCTTCCAACAGCCACTGTGGAGAACAGTATAGATGTTCCTTAAAAAGCTAAAAATAAAACTACCAATGACCCAGCAATCCCACCCCTGGACATATACCCAGAAAAAAACATAATTCAGAAAGATACATGCACCCCAATGTTCATTGCAGCACTATTTACAATAATCAGGACATGGGAGCAACAAAGGAATGGATAAAGAAGATGTGGTATATATATGTAGTGGAATATTACTCAGCCATAAAAAAGAATGAAATAATGCCATCTGCAGCAACAGAGATGGACCTAGAGATTGCCATACTGAGTGAAGTAAGTCAGACACAGAAAGACAAATATCATATGATATCGCTTATATGTGGAATCTTAAAAAAAAGAGGAGTACAAATGAACTTATTTACAAAACAGAAGTAGAGTCATGGATGTAGAAAACAAACTTATGGTTACCAGGGGATAAGGAGGGGAAGGATAAATTGGGAGATTGGGATTGACATATACACACTACTATATATAAAATAAATAACTAATAAGAACCTGCCAAATAGCACAGGGAAGTCTACTCAGTACTCCGTAATGTCCTATATGGGGAAAGAATCTAAAAAAAAAAAAAAAAAAGAGCGGATATATGTATACGTATAACTGATTCACTTTGCTGTACTCCTGAAACTAACACAACATTGTAAATCAACTCTACACCAGTTAAAATTTAAAACAACAACAACAACAAACAAAAAAAAATCCTTGTACTTTTGTTTTTATAATGGCAGGGGGGAAAGATCACCCAAAAACAATACATAGAAAAAAACAAACAAACAGAAAAACAACTCTAAACTCTTTCTTTAATAAATCATTTAGAGTTGTAACACTACAAGTCTAAATGATTTCTTTAAAGAAATTACAAACACCAACTCCCGATGAATTAGGAAGAGATGCCAGATGCAAAGGTCAAGCTACTGAGAGAGAAGGCCCTCGGCCACAGATCTCAGCAAGGCCAACGGGCACATTTTTTGAAGGCGAGTGGCCCTGCCTGAAAGGTAAAACCAACCACCATGTGTATTAGTTATCTATTGCTGTGTGACCTGTTACTTTACAACTTAGTGGCTTTAACCATCATCATTTGCTGTCTCACAGTTTCTGTAGGTCAGGAATCTGGGCATGGCTTCGCTGAGGCTTCTACTTCTGGATCTCTCCTGAGCTGCAGTCAAGGTGTTGGTTTCCAATTTATGTTAAGACTTCTGCAGATTGGTCTCAGGATAAAGCTTATGTTCCCACTATGAAAAAGCAATTTAAAGTAGCATTTTTTTTTATGAAGGTATTTTAAACAAAGATGTAAGGTGACTTTTCCCCTCCTGCCTTTCTGTCTGTTTCAGACTCTTGAGACAGCTCCTTAGTCCCCAAGCCTGGCATGTCCCTATCAGTCCCATTCTGGTGAGAGGCTGCATCAGGTCATCAGTGCTGCCAAACTCAGGACTGAATAAAAATAGATCAAATCTACCCCAAAATACATGGAAAAACAACAAGGTCACCATTCATGAAGCTAATTAGGTGGTATATTTTTGTCAGCCTATGCTTATAAAAAGAAAATGTACTATTTTATGAAACCAAGACAGAAAGGAATTCATGCTGCTGTGGTTAAAATTTGTGGGTGAAGGGTTATCATTATAACTTTCCAGATGGAGGCAGGTTTTTGAACCTCCCTGAGCCTCAGTTTCTTAATCTGTAAAATGAGAATAACAGTAAATGGAGTTTTACTGAAGATGAAAGAACTGAGCATATAAAGGACAGTTAATAAGCGAGTGCTTCCTTCTGTCTTGTAATAGAGTTATCTTGTCGACCTCTAAGATGTCAAATGAGAAGGAAGGCATCCTAAGGTCTGTTTCTCTGTCTCTCCCTCCCCTCCCACCCCTTCCCTCTTTTCTGGTAGGTGAGTCCAAGCATCTATGGTCATATGACAGCTACCTTAATTATAAGCTTGGATTCATGGAGTGGAAAAAAAAAGTCATGAAAAGTTGACTCTGTGAAGCAAAGCCTAAAAAATTACAGTGGGAACAAAAATTATTCTAGTGGTTCCGGGTGACTGCATACTGTTTAGAAGGAGGATAATCTTGAAGGAATAACATGTGGATCAAATCTGAACTACACCAGGCGCTCAGCAGAGATGGGTGTATCTTCTTTCCTGTTACGTTTGCCCAGCCAAGTTCAAATGATGTAAAATCATACAACATAACTCTCCTCAAATAAGAAAAACTTGTGTGTGTATATTTCATTTACATAGTCACTGAGTTTAAAAATTAAGACCTACACCTTACATTGTAAAGTTTCAGCCTTTAAAAATGACTTCTGCCTACCTGAATGAACTGTAATATATAATCAAATTTTTCAGGCCTGAAGGATATGGAAACAATCCAGCTTTTACCAATCCTAATTTAAGTTTCCTGTTCTTTTTCTTAAGTACAATGGCAGCCAAATGAAAGAAGAGAATCTCCTTCTACCTAATTAGCACCACCCAAATGATCCTGAATTTGTGTCTCAAAACTTTGGACTTTTCTTGACACATGATTTTCATTGCATCAATACTATAAAAAAAAAAAAAAAAATAGTATTTTTTTTTCTATCTTTAAGTAGGTTTTTTTTTAAGCTTTCATTTAAAGAGAATTATCAGTGAACCAAAATAGATTTAGAAAGATGATTCACCTCAGTTCAGCATCAATCAGATAAGCATCCTCCAGCCACAGACCTAGAAGCTATGATCCAGTGTGAAATGGTTTGAGGCAGTTAGAGGTAGGCTGGGGCCACAGTCAATTGGGAGATGTGTGGTGGAGGGCGTGAGAGCAGGAAGCCGTCCGGTGTGGGTAATGCAGCAGCGGGTTCCTTCCTGCTGCCTGACTTCTATACTGAAGGTCAGCCTCCTTCTGCGGATTGTGCTTTCTCGCGGCCACTAGAGTCCATCCGTTCAGAATAGCATTGCTCATTGTTGACCTGCCTGGGCTTTGGGGTGAGAGGAGCGATGTCGATGGTCAAATGACACCACTCGCAAGGAAACAGTCCACATTCCTTTAGAGATTCATGAGAGGTGGCCTTTCCTGTTGTCCCCTGAGCTTCTGTGTCAAAAGTACCTCGGAAGAGAGGGGAGGAGAGTGAGAAGCTCTTGCATTCCATGCAGAAGTGCTGAAACTACCCCTTGATCCATCCCCCTGGGGCGTGGTGAGGCTTCCTTAATTAAGGTTTGTCACTCTTTGAAACCTGCAAATGAAAGTTGCCGAAGAAGTGCCCGGTAGTGATTTCTGTCTCTTATCTCTCTCTCTTTGGTTTGTAAATCAGCGAAGAATTTTCACAGGGTCAGAGTTGCTCATGAAACTTGGGGCACCAAGTCACTCCCCTTAAAAATATATAGTCCCCTGTCCATTGATTTCCAATTCTGGGGTCTACTGGAAGCACACACAGCAAAAAAAATCGAAGGTGAAAGTGTGCTCAGTAGTCAGACCTTATAACAGTGACACCATCTGCGTCCATCAAAATCACATTCCCAGACTAGGCCCTGCAAATCCTTCCCAGCTTCTCAGTGTTACTTTGTTTCTATTTGGACTATTTCCGTTTCCATGAGCAATAATGGGTCAGAAATAAAACTGTACACTGTGATTCCACTTTTCAGTTACACCTCTAGGACAGGTGTGTGTTCACCTTGGCAGTGAGGCTACTTTTCTTGCACTTGTTGATTTTACTGATGTGCGTTACAGCACCTGTGAAATCATCATTTTTGGAAACAACTGTTTGCTGCCAGAAAACTAATCATCAAATTAATAAGCCCCAGAATCACAGAGCCCAGAGCCTGCCTCATTCTGTTGCAATAAGGATCACGTCTCACTTCCTTTTGAAACTCGATTATAACAAGCAAGGATTCAAAAAGCTTAAAGGTCACCCTAAATGGCTCTGAAAGCCAAGCACGCCTGCCAAGATATTGCTGGTACCGTAGAGCATGGAAGGAGGGATGGAAGCTGAGGTTCTCCAGACTTGCCTGAATGTGCAAACCAGGCTAAAAGAGGGAGAAAAGAGAAAGGTTTTTGAGTCCTCTGCCCCCCGCTTGGGAGTTTTCAGACGCCGTAGTTTAGACCAAAGAACTGTCTTGGGCCCATCTAACCCTGACCAAGATTGATTTTCCATCCAGCGGCTGCTCGAGCCCTGGGCTAGCTCATGCGGTCTCACAAAGTGCCTTTGCTAAATACGGTACCGTAACCCATAAGGGACCTTTTTTAAAGTTTCCCCGAGAGTGACTATATTCTCCTCCTATCTACCCCAGAGTTTTCTTTTGTCTGAAACTGCAACCTCATTTTCTGTAATCTCATGAATGAAAAACTATGCATATTTACTTTAGAAAGAATTTATGTTATGTGGCCACACTTGTTGATTTCTCAAATAAAGCTAAAGTTCTCTCTAAAGTATGGTAAACCCTAGGGCTCCGTTCAGATAAGTGTGCTGTGTTTCACTGCCAAAAAAAACATCCGTTTTTTCCTACAGTCACCATAAACCAACCACCCTAGAAAAACCTGCTTTGTTCTCCTCAAGGCGCTATTTTTGTTCAGAATATTTTGCATGGAAGTGAACCCTGAGAGCTGTTCTTCCTTTCTTTTAGAATTTGTCACTGGGAACTTCCATTTTTATTTATTCTTCCACTTTTAGCACCTCCTGAGTACTTATGGGATCTGCAAAAGTACATACTGAAATATGCAAATAGTATATAGCATGTGAATGTCAGATGCATGGAAATTAAATCAAATACAGGAGGGAAAAGGAAGCAGAGTGCATTAAAGCTAACTTTATGGCCCCAAGCTGTAGATAAATTGTGGTCTGTGGTAGTTAAACAACAGCTGTTCGGATTTAAAATAAAATTATGATAAGGATCCCCAGAAGATAACACTTCTTGAGGTAACAGCATTTACCTAAATGCATCTGTTAGCAACCAGCACTGACAAGAGTGTTTATGTGAAAGTTTATTCCCATTTGTTTGCCTACGTTCTATCATTCCCATTTCCAGTGGATAGCAATTCTCATGGAGTGAAATTTATGTTTAGGTTCTAGTACAGCCTTTCCTTCCATGTCTAGGCAGGTAAATTTCTGCTTCTAGCTGGTTGTGGTCCACAGTGGCAAGAGAATGTCATCAAGAAAGACAACACAGTGCTGTAGTGCTGGGGAGAGAAGAGTGGGGCTCACACTCTCGTACCAGGGGTCCATCCAATCAAACCCGGTCAGTCTTTTTTTTTTTTTTTTTTTTTTTAAGTGGTTCTTGTTTGCATGTTTAATCTTAATAAACAGACCAACTTGGCACACTAATCCTCAGGACACGAACAAGGAGCGGGCAAGTTGGCCGACACAGCGGAAGTCCGCCAGTCACTCATACTCTTGGTGAGCAGCCTTTCTTTAAGAGCTTTACACCCAATAAAATTTAAACTTTTATATATTTTTCTTCATTTATTGTGCAAGAGTTTTATTGCAGACACATAGGAAACCACCCAGATGGAATTGCTAAGAGTGGAAACTGCCATTTCCCTGGACACCTCAAACCTATGTTCATCTTTAAACCCAGCTGATTATCTTCTCTCTCTCTCCTGACTGGTTCCATCTTTTGTTCCCTCAGGATCTTGAATTCTGGCCCCTCTCACCAGGTTCACCACCATCTTATCCACCAAAGTGCATGTCCCATAGCAGAGAGGCTATATACCTAAAAATACATCTCTCCTCCTCTATGTTCTTCAGTAAATAAAATATTTGCCCAAGCCAAAAGAATGCATACATTCTTCAATCAACTTCTGCATTATTTGAAACATGATATTCATTTATATACTTTAAGGATATTCAAGAAATCAGTTTTGAACTGAAAATGTTCCCACAAATCTTCAAGTCTATAGAGAGAGAAAATCTACATGTAAAAGCAGCCTCTTTGCCTGCCTGGAGCCAAGAAAAATCCTAATGGAGGATTTTCAAATACAAATGGATTTTGAAACACTTTGCTTTTAACTTAACTTTTTAAAAATGCGTTGGTAAGGGAAGGTTATTATCAAAATAGTAGCAAACTTTTAGAAATATAATTAACTTTGTAAAATCTGTCAGTGAATTGAAATATTACAATTTGGGTTGTTTTATGATTTTCACTTTTTGATAATAAAAAATGTGTTTGTTGACAGTCTTATTGTTTGCTCTTTATAATATGAATAAACTTTTTTCTGAGCCAGGGCAAAGTCCATCTGACAATCACAGATTGGGTAACTTAATTGAAAATGTATTCTGCAAGGAAGCTTAATAATGGAAAGATACTCATCCATTTATATTTAGCCGAATGGCTGAAGAAACAAAATAGACTAAATGTGCAACTGGATTGAATGTAAAGTAAATAGGAAATGCTATTGATTCACCTATATTCATTAATTAATTATGAATCGGTTTAAAATACCATGAAGTGTAATGTGTTTGAGAGCCTAATTAATCCTCAGTATTACTCACATATAAGCTAAACAAATGAATAAATAATTGTTGACATCATGCAGAAAAATCAAGTGAACCAGATCACTGCTAGAAAACATAAAGCATTTAATTCACAAAAAAACCGCAATTGTCCTTTAAGATACTAAGTCAATTAATAAAAATTATTGATTTATATTAAACATATAAATGTAATCCTTACAAGTAATTTTCTTATAGATAAATTATGCTTTCTACAGTTGTTAGGCAGAGTTTACAATAATCTAAATGTTAAGAAAACCAAGACAAAAAATAGTCAGCTTTAAAGGCACCTGCCAATTTGTATGTTAGAAAATAAAAGCTGTCCAAGTGAAGGAAATGGCTTTGATCACAGTTTAAAGCACCCGACTGGATAGCCTGCTTTAATAGCATTAGGAAAACAAAATTTCTCTGCATCAAAGACAAGTAAAATGGGAAACCACAAACCAGGATGAAACTCCGTATAACCTGATGGCTTCATATCTAGACTATATAAAGCACCTCTCTGCTACAGACTGAATGTTTGTGTCCTCCCAAAATTCATGTGTTAAAATCCTAATCCCCAAAACAATGGTATTAGGAGACGGGGACTTCGGGAGGTAATTAGGTCATGAGGATGGAGCCTTCATGGATGGGATTACTGCCCTTATAAAAAGAGACCCCAGAGAGCTCCCTTGGTCCTTCTGCCACGTGAGGATACAGTAAGAAGATGGCTTTCCATGACCAGTAGTAAGTAGACTCTCACCAGACACCAAACGTGCCACCACCTTGATTGTAGACTTCCCAGCCTCCAGAACTATGAGAAATAAATTCGGTTGTTTATAAGCCACCTAGACTATTGTATTCTGTTACTGCTGCCTGAAAGGACTAAGACACTCCACAAATCTATTTTGTTTTTTTTTCAATTTAACTACAGTTGATATACAATATTGTGTTAGTTTCAGGTGTACAGCTTCAAATTCTTTTCCATTGTAGCTTATTGCAAGATATTGAAGACACTTCCCTCTGTTATACAGTAAATCCTTGTCGTTTATCTATTTTATATATAGTGATATATACCTGTTAATCCCATGCTCCTAATTTATCCCTCCCCTCTCTTTTCCCCTTTGGCAGTAACCATAAGTTTGTTTTCTATGTCTGTGAGTCTTTCTATTTTGTAAATAAGTTGATTTGTATTCTTTGTTTAGATTCCACATATAAGCGATATCATGATATTTGTCTTTCTCTGTCTAGTTTACTTCACTTGGTATGATAATCTCTAAGTCCATCCATGTTGCTGAGAATGGCAATATTTCATTCTTTTTTATGGCTGAGTAATATTTCATAGTATATGTGTACCACATCTTCTTTATCCATTCATCTGTCGATGGACACTTAGGTTGCTTCCATGTCTCAGCTATTGTAAATAGTGAAGCTATGAACATTGGTGTGAATATCTTTTTGAATAAGAGTTTTTGTCTTTTCTGGTTATATGGCCAGGAATGGGATTGCTGGATCATATGGTAATTCTATTTCTAGTTTTATAAGGAACCTCCATACTATTTTCCATAATGGCTGCACCAATTGACATTCCCACCAGCAGCATAGGAGGATTCTCTTTTTTCCACACCCTCTCCAGCATTTATTATTTATAGACTTTTTGATGATGACCATTCTAACTGGTTTGAGGCGATGCTTCATTGTAGATTTGATTTGCATTTCTCTAACAATTAGCAATGTAGAGCATCTTGTCATGTGCCTGTTGGCCATCTGTATGTCTTCTTTGGAGAAATGTCTATTTAGGTCTGCCAATTTTTGATTGGTTTTTTTGGGTTTTGTTTTTTTTTTTTTTTTTTTTTGATATTGAGTTGTATATTTTGGAAATTAAGCCCTTGACAGGTTGCATTATTTGCAAGTATTTTCTCCCGGTCTTTTTGTTTTTTGTTACAAATCAATTTTAAAAAGACAAACAACCCAATAGAAAAGTGGACAAAATATATAAACAGAGAATTTATGGAAGAGAACATTCAAATAGTCAAAAATATGAAAAAAATTCAATCATAAAAAGAATTACAGATATGAAAATTAAAACCATGAGATTTCATACCCATCAGACTGATGAAATTTTTCCAATTCTAACAACACATTGTATTAGCAAATACATGAAATGACAGGAGCTCTTATGTACAAGAGATGAGAGTATAAACTGTTACATGCAATTTGGAGAAAGTTTGGGATTATAGGTAGCAAATTTGAAACTATTCACAACCTATGACTCAGAAATTCCAAACCTGGAGAAGCTCTTGTACATGTGCCCAAGAAGATATCCTCAAGAATTTTCACAGCAGCATTGCTAATTAATGAAAAACTTAAAAACAACCAAAGCTCCCTCAAGGATGTAATGTATAAAAAACTGTGATATGTTCATGAAAAATTAAAAATAGCTATAAAACATTATATATATGTGTGTGTATATACATATATATATATATATCAGCATGAATAAATCCCCAGAGCATAAAGTTGAGAGAAAAGAGCAAGTTGAAAGGGCAAGTACAGTTCAATAATATTTATATAAAGTTTTAAAATACATGCAAAAAAGCACTATGAATTACTTATTAATACTAACATATATTATAAAAATAAACAATATGTACGGAGACGGTAGACACCAACTTCAGGAGACTAATGATCTCGGCTGAGGGAAGAGAAGAGGGCAAAAGGGTAGCAGCCTTAATTGGACTTGCAATGGTTCCTTTTTTAAGCTGAATGATGAGTGCCTTGCTGTTCATCAGACTATTCATTATGCTTTTTGTCTACTTAAAACACTTCATAATTGAAAAACAAAAATGCCATCTATCAGCCCCAGCACAGCCTTTCTAGCTTCCCACTAAAATACATAAATGAAGGTAAATAAAAAGACAATGTTCAAAATAATGCTGGTATTAGTTTGCTCGGGCTGCCATAAAAAAAAAAAAAATACACAGACTGGGTCTCTTAAATAACACAAATATATTTTCTCACAATTCTGGAGACTGGAAGTGCAAGATCAAAGTGTTGGCAGGGTTGATTAATTCTGAGGCCTCTTTCCTTGGCTTACATATGGCGGCTGTGTCCTCACATGGTCTTCCCTCTGTGTGTACATCCTTGGTGTCTCTTTGTGTGTCCAAGTTTCTTCTTCTTATAAGGACACTAGTCATATTGCATTACGGTCCACCCATATAACCTCATTTAACCTCAATTACCTCTTTAAAGACCCTATGTCCAAATACAGTCCCGTTCTGAGCTATTGGGGGTTAGAACTTCATCATATGGACTTCGGGGAGTACAATTTCGTCTACAACAATGTTGAAATCTAAGACCAGTAGACAATTGACTCCTAGAATGTGAAAGGAAGTAACACTTATTACGAGGACGATGGAGCAGTTTGAAAATAAACGGTCGGTTACCCACGTTCTAGCTTAGGAACCCGAGCAGTCCTTCTCCACCCCTACCTCCCATTACGAATTCTCACCTGAAAAGCAAGGTCTAGCCACAGTGTCTGTATCCATGGAGAATGCCAAGCCATTTTTTTTTTTTTAATGCTGCTTTTACCTGAAATAAGTAATACTTTCTATTTCTCTGAGACTTCAAGGTGATTTTCCCCCTAATTCTGCAATATTTTTTTGTAAGCCTCCTGTTGGTATGTTTCTTCTTTCTCATTTTCATAAAAAGATAAATTTTGTCAGCTAGAGACAGGATCTTATTCTACCCCCACTCCCTCACTTCCCCCAGAGTTTATCCTGAGCCAGTGTAGTACATGGAAAACTCCATTTCCCAGAATGCCCCGTACCTGATAAGGACCACATCTCCCAGTATGCAGTGTACCTCCCGAAGTCTTCCCAACTGCCTGCACCATTTTCATTCGTTTTGTTTTTTAGTTAAATTCTCTAAATGGATATACAAAGTATAAAGACAGAAATATCATCTGAGGTGGAATAAAAATCAAGCTGTCTTCAGGTTTTTTCCCTTTAGCCCTAAATGCGAGAATACAGTGCAACACTGTTTACAGAATTTTGAGAGAGAGAAAGAGAGGAAAAAACAACAACAACAAACCCTATGATCCTCGAATTTATACCCTGTCAAGTTTTATTTGATGGCAGAAGGTAACAGAAAGAACCTCCGTCGTGGGGCAGTTTATCGGTCTTTACTAATTAAACAAAACCATAACTTTGCTTTTTCAATATACATTTTAAAGATACAGGAAAAATCATTACCCAAGAATGTTTTTTTTTAAATTGATTCTGCAGCCAACGAACAGAGCTTTTCTCTGCAGTGCTTCACCCAACAGTTCCTTTGCTGCTTCTGAAGCTGTTAATTTCTCAACATCAGAAGCGCTTTTTAAGCCACATGTTCTAGATTCTTGACTTCTTTGACAATCACTGAAAACAAGAAATAATGCTGTTCTGTGCCGGCATTTACTAACAATGACCAAACTTTTCACACGCCTGATACAAAAAGAGCTCTTTTCAAAAAAAAAAAAAAAAAAAAAGAGCTCTTTTCGCCCTGCACAAAAGCAGAACCACCAGCACCAGCATAAAGGCCATTTTCATTGCCAAGTTTCTTGGATATTAATTTTTTTCTGCATCAGGACGGGGAGGGTGGGACGAACTGGGAAATTATGATTGACATATATACGCTACCATGTGTACAATAGAGAGCTAGTGGGAACCTGCTATAAAGCACAGGAAGCTCGGCTCGGTGCTCTGTGATGACCTAGATGGGGGGATGGGGGGTGGGGTGGGGGGAGGGGTGTCCAAGAGGGAGAGGATATAGATATACATACAGCTGACTCACTTCATTGTACAGCAGACGCTAACGCAACATTGTAAAGCATCTATACTCCAATTAAAAAAAAAAAAGATGTATATTGAGACACCTAAGTATGATTTTACATATACTTAGTCAAGACCAGTAAACTGGCCTATTTCATATTTTATCTGACACAAATCCCCCTCTACTACCGTCTTCCTTCTAAGACTTGAGAATATTTCTACTTAATTATGATTTTGAAGCAGTCTATTCAATGGTGCTGTCAGGTTTCCTTTGCAAAGAACAAAATCCACCCTAGCTGGGTTAGCTGGAGTAGGTTTCTTACAAGTTTTAAATGGGTTCCTGCATTGTTGGGAAGCCTGAGGAAACAGCCTCTGGGTTAGGTTTCGGGAATGACTCCCAATGTCGCAAATCCCAGCCACCAAAGGAGCCTCTTCGGTGACGAGGAAAGCTCGCTGGTCGCAGAGGGGTAAGGAACCAGCTCCTGAAGTTCACCACCACCATCCCACCCAAGAAGCTTGCTATGATCTCCACCAACCAGTGGGCCTCCTCTCCACCCACCACCCACCCCCAGCTCGGTGTTTCAACAGCTACTGAGACTCCTGCTGTAGCAGAAAAACCAATTTCCCACCCGCCTGTGCTTGGTAGGAAAATTAAGCCACAGAAGCACAGCGTCTACCGCCCCTCCACCTGCCACATCTTAGCTGAGTGCATCTAATTCATACACTTTCTGGAACCTAAATTACATTCAGAACCTTAGATACAAGGGATTCGGAGAAATGTACAAGAATACACACTAGAAAATGTTTGGAAAGTATACCGAGTGCTAATCTGTTATATCCACAATTATACAAACCTAATTGTCTTCTTAAATAGATGGTACAAAAAGGCTAAGGACACATCTTGGTTCTAATGGTCCGTTAGAGCTGCC
Organism: Kogia breviceps; assembly: GCF_026419965.1. Classification (NCBI taxonomy): domain Eukaryota; kingdom Metazoa; phylum Chordata; class Mammalia; order Artiodactyla; family Physeteridae; genus Kogia; species Kogia breviceps. The sequence goes on along the minus strand of NC_081319.1, from coordinate 100,303,225 downwards.
TGGAACTGAGGATAAGGTTTACCATAGTAATCATTTCAATAATAATATCATTAATTGCTAACATTTGATTTCATGCTCTGTGTCAGCCAATATTCTATGTGCTTAATGGGCATTATGCCATTTAATTCTTATAACAGCCCTAAAGTAGGAACTCTTTTTAGCCTTAATTTATAAATGAGAGAACTGCAGCTTCAAGAGGTGAAATAATATGCTCAAGGCGACATACTGCTAAGTGATGAAACCAAAAGAGTCTAACCTGGACGGTTGTACCCCCGAGACAGCCTCTCTGCTGGATATTTTATTCAGTAGTTCTGAGGGGGGGTCCAGGAGACTATGCTTTTAATAAGCTCTCCAGGGTGATTCTCATGGACAAAAGTTTTATTAACGTCCAGTATCTTCCCATTTCAGATAATCCTGTGTTCGTTTTATAACCAGAAAAATGCTCTAAAAATTACAACATGTGGAATTCTGCATATGCCATATGATCTTTGCTGTGTAAATAATCTACACATTGCAACAAGACTGAAAGAGTTACCAGGGGTGATCTTTGTAGTATAGTGAAACAAGTGAATGATGCTTTGCTATCTGCTACCTTTTGCATCTTCCAAGAGCTCAACTATAACATTACTTTCATTTCACATCTACACTGGTCAAGTTCCATCTCTCATTTCAGAGACCATTGACATTGGCATGAAAGTGTTAAAGATGTAGTCTCTTTTTGCTTGTTTTTTACTTCTTTTTTCTTTCCCTTCCCAATGCAATTTTAAGTTTAAAATCCAGAACTGAAATGCTAACGTAAAATTTCCTAGTCCTGGGGTTTCCCTGGTGGCACAGTGGTTGAGGGTCTGCCTGCCGATGCAGGCGACGCGGGTTCGTGCCCCGGTCCGGGAGGATCCCGCGTGCCGCGGAGCGGCTGGGCCCGTGAGCCGTGGCCGCTGAGCCTGCGCGTCCGGAGCCTGTGCTCCGCAACAGGAGAGGCCACAGCAGTGAGAGGCCCGCGTACCGCAAAAAAAAAAAAAAAATTTCCTAGTCTTTCACTCAGACTAAGACAAGAAAAATAAAATATTGACCACGTAAACTCAAGTATTTTATTTCTATTTACTACATTAGACACTGTTAAAAAATTATTTGAGAAGCCAATTCTGAACATGCATAGCAAGACCTGTGGATCACACTATCTGTGTTTCCTCTTTTTCCTGAGAACCTCCATCCCTTCTTGTCTGTAAGTCTAAAGGAAACCTGGCCGTGCTGTGAGCGTGGTGACCTCGTGAATGACAGCCAGTGCGCAGGCGCACGGCACACTTGGCATCTGTGGCTTCAGCTAGCCTAGCTCAGCAAGCCTCATACATCATCGAAGCAAACATTAATATTTTACCTCAGTTATCAAGTGTGTGCCCATTCAAACTTTTATCTAAAACATTCTTTATCATCTTTTCATTAAGTTCTCAAGAGCTAATGGTTTCTGAGTTCCCCGGGTAAGGATGATGTTCTGAATAATGAAAGCTCATTATTTCTCCACAGAATGCTTGTTAATTCAAATGATGATATTAAAACTATAGTAGCCTTTAGCACTGGGGTGATTTCTAGCATACTTTATCATGTATCAATATATACTCTGTTTGTCAAAACTGCCCAGGGCTGGGGCTGACATTCTCTCTGGAGGAGTCGAGTGCTTCAAAAGGCACTGAATACACCAAGGTGACAACTTGCAGAGTTTGCGCCTCTAGGAAATAGAAAGATGAGACTTGAAGTGCCAGCACCTCCCTTGATTTCCTTATTAGTATTCATACAGAGACTGCGCCCTCCTCTTACTGCTTCTTACGCGTCTCCCTTTTGAATGGAATAAAAGGAAATCAATATTTTGAAAAGGAAGCACACATAGGGGGTTCTACACACGAGACGTTAATTATTTCCATTTAACCGATCCCAAAATAATCTTCACACAAAAAAAGACTGGTTTCGTTATTACCTAGACATACCCACGTGCATACACACAGACTGCATTCAACTCAGTGCTTAAGGGGGTTGATGATATTCTTGGACAAAAAGTATCGGTTCTCTGGATTCGTCTTTTATAGGGCATTATTCTGTTCATTGAGATTTGGGTCTCTTAAAATACGTCTTACTTAATCTCATCTCAGTTTGCACAGCCAAGCAGGTTCCCATGGTTACCATATTGCTGTAAGTTTCCTGAATGGGGCTCCTCTTGTCCAGTTTTGATAGCAGGATACGGGCTTACCTCGTTTTCTTGCACTTTGCTTTACTCCGCCTCCCAGCTGCTACATTTTTTACAACTGGAAGGTTTGTGGCAGCCCTGCACCCACCCAGTCTGTATCGGTGCCATTTTTCCAACAGCATGTGTTCATTCTGTGTCTCTGTCACACTTCGGTAATCCTCGCAATATTTAAATTTTTTTTTTATCATTGTTCTATTTGTTATGGTGATCGGTGATCTTTGATGTTACAATTGCAAAACGATTATGATCCACTGAAGGTTCAGATGATGATCAGCATTTTTTAGCAATAAAGTACTCTTTAATTAGTGTAAGTGCATTGTTCTTTTAGACACAAAGCTGTTGCACACTTACCGGGCTATGGTGTAGTGGAAACAACCTTGAGATGCACTGGAAAACCAAAAGAGTCATGGGCTTCATTTTACTGCAATATTCGCTTTCTTGTGCTGGTCTGGACCCCAGACCTGTAATGTCTCCAGAGTCTGCCTGTACTTCTGATGTTGACAAACCCACACTCCTCCCCTTCTTAGTGTTTCGAGTAGAAGGTTATATATATGTAATTGAGAAGCACATTACCACCAGGACCACACTGGGACAGTCGGCCTATTATAATATTATAATATATAATATTATATATTATAATATTATATATTATATATTATTATATATATAATATTATATATTATAATATATATATTATATATTATAATATATTATATGCCTATTATAACCAGTCTGAACTATGCTCCCAGCCAGTGGATTTCCCTTTTCATTTCTCTCCCAGTCACTCCCCACCTTCCTGTTATTGTAAGGATTTGCACAAAATAGAAAATTGCTTCCTTCTGGCAGCTTTTCCGATTCTTCTATTTGTCCTGTATTTTTGAAGCACCTGAAATTCTAGTATCCTAGGAAGTCTCCAAGGAGAGGGCAACTTTCCCCAAACTAGGCATTTTACCTTTCTGAAATGACGTAAAATCTGAAGGATCTCATCTGTGCCTCCCTCTAGAACCTGGGAGGAATTGTAATTTTAAAAACCGAGCCATCCTCTAAGATGCTTGGAGCTGCAAGGTCAACGCTTGGGAGCACGCATGTGTGCTACAACATGCAACTCTGTAGCACTGTCTCTTAATTATCTCTCCTGTGGAAGGCTAGCTGGGCATCTGCCCACAGGCCCTTATCATACCAACCTGGTGAACTTTCTGCATCATAGTTGCACTTTTAGAACAGTAACTATCCAGTAGAAAAGATTTACACGCATTCCTATAAGTATATTAATTATACCACTCAATATTGTTTGCATTTTATATTAATCATGTTAGGTAATGGAATGATGTTTACTGAAAAGAAGTAGAGGCCACCCTGTTAATCCAATATATTAATGATAAAGGGCATCTGAGTTAATTTATTGTAGAGGAGCAAAGTCATCCACAGAATACTTCATCATTGGGTCAATTTAAGAAAAATGTGGTGCAAGAAAAATATGTAGGTCATTTCCCATCGTATTCTTGGTTTTCAGTATTCTGATTCAATGTCAGAGAATGTGCCAATACATCTTCAGGGCATATATGCATTCCAACCATATGCAGGAAAGTGCATGACCCTCCTCCCAAAGTATAAAAAGGAGCTTCAGTCTTAACACAAAGAAAAATGAAGTAGACTTAGATGAAACTGGTATATATTGATAGTTAATTGATAATTCCATTTGGTCTCGAAGGCTGCTAAGCCTTCTTTTCCATACAAGACCCGAGAAATAAATGTTATGTCAATATTTTTTACCCTTTCAAACCTCATTCTCACCCAGGCAGTCCTTTAAAACTTCAGGCTTTCCTGAGAGTAGGTAACTTTAGAACAAATTAAACATGAAACATTTGGAAAATTGACTTACCGACATCTAAGAATAGCAGATTAATTTTCAAGAAGAAAAGATGCTTACTGAGATTGACCAAAAAAAGGCTAGAAAGCTAAAGTAAGGAAGTGTCTGAAGTAGATTCTACTTTCAATTTCAGTTTCAATAAGGGCTCTCTTCCAAGTTTATTTCTAAAGGTCAAAGCCAATTATAAGTGTTTGCGTGATTAACACTTACGGTATAAGGACATAAGCAATGAAAACAGAGTAAAGTTAATTCCACCATCCCTACCCCCCAAAAAAAGTAAGCTTAACTGAATGCTCTACATATGAGAACATATGTTTTCAGAGCTTTGGTTTGTTTTTTGTTTTGAATTCAGGAATACAAAATTCTTGCAGTGAATCACAGGTTGAACTATGTGTCACCCTCACCTATCTAGAATATATTGTATTATCTATCACAAATAAATCCACTTGGATGTAAACAGGGCCAGGCGAAGTTCTATAGGCTTTCTTGCTCAGATGAGGATCTTGGCTGATCTCCATCTAATAAAAATCGATTTCTCCCTGACCTGTAAATTATTTCTAAAGAAGGAAATTTACTCCTCTTCCCATGCTTTTTAGCTGTACATGTTGCTGTCTATGGCGTAGAGCAGGGATCAGCAAACATTTTCTATAAAGGGTCAGAGAGCAAATATTTTAGGAGTTTGGGACCATAGGGTCACCGTCGCAACTACCCAACTCTGCTACTGTAGTGCAAAAGTAGCCGCAGACAATGCATAAGTGAGCGAGGATAACCACAGCCCAACCAAACTTTATTCACAAAAACGTGCAACAGCCTTGATTTGGTCCATGGAGCATAGTTTGTTGACTCCTATGAAGGAAAACTTGTATTAAACGCATTCATTTACACATAGTGCTGTTATAATTACTTGAAACCACTCACTAAAACTATCAGTAAGAACAGAATTATACTGCTTAATCATTTGTGATGAAGTCATATCAAATCTGAGTCTTCAAGCACAGAAAAGACTCACCAGACAAATGACTGTATTTATAAACACCACATAAATCAACCCAATATCTGATGATCAATTGGACTCTTGCCCTCACTCACTAGAACCCAATCTTTACATTAACAATTTTTAGAGAGGATAATGAGGAAGGAAAAATCTCACATAATGACAAAAATGTTTAAAGCAACCACTCATGTTACCTCTAAGTTGATGCAGAAGAAGAAACAAAGATCCTCTCCCGCCCGCCTGCCTGGCCCACACACAGTTGTTGCGATTACATAAGGAAAGCCACAACCGGGCCCTTATAGAATGAAAATGATGTCTTGAGTGACCTGCCTGCGAACCGCAAGTATTTGAACAACTTGAGAAGGCCTGAGATTCTCTTCTAGGATGGCTCATGCTGCGTGCAAAATCTGTTTCAGTCCTCCACGTTACGTCGGCTAGTCTCCTTCAAAGTTGTAAAAGAAACTGATGAACGGGGGTGGGGGGGCTGTGGTTTATCTAAAACTGAAATACAGGGATGGGACATCAACCAACTGGGAACTTTTTGACGCTTCCCTGGCCGTCCAGTGGTTAAGACTCCAACTTCCAATGCAGGGGGTGCGGGTTCCAAGCCTGGTCAGGGAGGTGCACCCCCCCCCAAAATTAATTAATTAATTTTTAAAAATATCCAACTGGGAATTTTTAAGTTGGAAGGGGGCCTCAGAGATTATATAGACTTGGTATGGCTCTTAACTTTGGACCTGTGATTGAACTTCAGTTGGGTCCCCAAAATTACCTACCATTACAGGCAAAATTTGGGTGTTTAATATCTGAGTGTTAGAATATCTATTTAAGTTTTTCTTATGTGAAAGTCTATTACATCCACCAGTTCTCAAAGAAGCTGTTATCCCTTATGGTGGGTTGAATAACGACCCTCAAAAAGACCTGTCTGACATAGAGAACAAACTTATGGCTACCAAAGGGAGAGGGCAGCGGGGGGGTGGCGTGGGGGGATAAATTAGGAGTTTGGTATTAACAGATACACACTACTATATATAAAATAGATAATCAACAAGGACCTACTGTATAGCACAAGGAACTCTACTCAGTGTTTTGTAATAATCTATAAGGGAAAAGAATCTGAAAAAGAATAGATATATATGTATGCATAACTGAATCACTTTGCTGTACACCTGAAACCAACACAACGCTGTAAATCGACTATAATTCAATTTTAAAATTTAAAAAAAATTAATAACTGGGGAAAAATATATCTGACTCCTAACCCCGTGAATGTCACCTCCTTGGGAAACAGGGTCTTTGCAGGTATAATTAAGTTAAGGATCTCAATGTGAGAACATCTTGGATTTAGGGTAGGTCTTAAATCAAATGACTGCTGTCCTTTTATGAGAAAGGAGAGCAGATCTGAGACATAGAGAAAAAGACCAGGTGAAGACAGAGGCAGAGATTGGAAGCATGTGGCCACAAGCCAAGGGACAGCAGAGCCACCAGAAGCTGCAAGAGGCAAGGAAGGAGTCTCCCCCAGAGCCTTGAGAGGGATTGTAGTCTACCCTATAGGTTCCAGACTTCTGGCCTCTAGAACAATGAAAGAATAAATTTTTGCTGTCTTAAGTCCCCTAGTTTGTGGTAGTTTGTTACGGCAGCACTAGGAAACTAATACACTCCCCAGAAAGTTAAGACCCAAAGTCACACCAGAAGCCCAATAAGTGTTACAAAAGTGTCCTAAGGACTTCCCCGGTGGTCCAGTGGTTAAGACTCTGCGCTTCCACTGCAGGGGGGGCGCGAGTTCGATCCCCAGTCAGGGAAGTTCGGCATGCCGCGAGGTACAGCCAAAAAAAAGTAACTTAGCAGCTCAGAGCCAGAACAATGGCCTAGAAATTTGGTCTATTTACTCCAAGTTAAGTGCGCAATCTTCTACTCTCCAATAATGTCATGTGCTGACTTCTGTGTGTTAGATCATGTAGAAAAGCTAAACAGGCTAAGTTATGATTCCTGTACTCAGAGCTCTAGCAATCCAGTCATGGATAAAGTACAAAAATTTGTCCATTATTCAACAAGAAGTGTAGCAGTTACAAGCACAGACTCTGAATCCAGACTGCCTGGGTGCAAACACCAGCGCTGCCCCTTGCACACTGAGTTACTGAAACTGCCTGCACTTCGGGAGCCTGATCTGTGTATTTGGCTGTTCACAGTAGCTATTCAGAGGGTAGCTGTGAACATGAAGTGAGCTGACACATGGCCATGACAGCAACTGGCCCAGAGTATAGTTACTATCTGCAAGGCTCTCTGTGTTTGGTGCTGAGGATCAACAGCGATAAAGATACAGTCCTTAACTTCAAAGAGCTTATCTTGGGAAGTTAGGGCAAAATGCCATTTTTCCAGCAAGTAACTGATGTGCTATAAGAGTCAGGCAATTTTAAGGAAATAAATAGGAGAAGTAATAGAATAGATCTAATCTTGAAAGCATATGCTCGTGGGATCAGTGAGGGTGTCCAAAAGGAGTAGTTATTACTCCCAAATTTGGGATAGTATTTCGCCAAAAAATTGTTAGTAATAAATACAAAAGAATATACAATCCAATCTGAATTATAAATAATGGCCTAGAAGCACTTGTAGGATTTCAGAGATGGACAGATTGGAACAAGCTTGGAATCATAAAATCCAAGGTTCAGAGGCTTCTGAAAAGTTTTCTGGCCCAACTTCCAACCTGTGCTTAAATGGTTTCTATAGCTCTCAAGCAGTCACATAGCTGAACTTAAATATTTCTATTGACAGGGATCTCACTACCTTACAAAACAGTCTATTCCACTTTTAAGGATCTCTGGTTATTAGAAAGCTCTTATTTATATGAAGCTGAAACTCACCTGTCTGTACTTTTTACCCATTAGTTACCCACTAACCTATTAGTTGATTCATTAGTTCTCATTAACTTCTTGGGGCAAACAGAACAAGTCTGTTTCCTCTTTTATATGACAACTTTCAACTATTGCAGGGATTAGCAAACCTTTTCTGTAAAAGTCCAGGGATTAAATATTTGAGGATATTCAGGCAACACTGTCTCTGTCAACTCAGCATAGATAATATGTGAATGTTTAGGGTAACTGTTCCAATAAAACTTTACTTGTGACACTGAAATTTGAATTTCATGTTATCTTCTTCTGAGCTGTTTTTCAACCATTGAAAAAGTGGAAGACCATTTTTAACCACAGACCATACAAAAACAGATAGTGAACCAGATTCAGCCCCCAGGCTGTCCTTTGCCAGCCCCTGAATGATTTTGATGGGGGATTTCATACTTTCCCCCAGCTGAGATTTTCCCTTTTCCAAATTAAATATTCCTCGGTATCTTATCTACTTCTTGTAAAACATGGTAATACTTTTCATTATTCCAACCTAAAATTGCTTTTTTTTGGTTTGGTTTTGACTTTTTCTCTGCGGGTGGCCATTACTCACATGCATTGAATTATTTGCTTTGACCGGTATTCTAATCCGTTTAAGATTCATTATCTCTTTTAACCCTCAAGCCAATCTTTAAAAAGAAATATTATTAATTCATTTCTTACCTTGTTCTAGAAGCTAATATTATCCCTGTTTTATAAATGAGGCAACTAAGGCTCAGAGAAGACAAGTGACTTGTCCCAAATCACGTGGTTAGAAAGTGACAAGAAGGGTTTGAAGATGGATCTTCTAACTCCTAGTTCAGACCACTTCACACCACACCATGTCCTCTGTAGCTAGAGGTCTTGTAACCCTGTAGAAAGGGAACGAGGTTGATCCAACATGATTCATGATTGGTGAGCCCATGAGGTTTCTAAAGTTCATCACTTCTCTTCATATACTCTTGAACCATCTTTTCAGTAGACAGATCAAGCATCTTACCCAGAATTAGAAACAAGGTCTTCAGTTTGTAGGTTGCAGAATCATCCTCTTGCCTCTTCTGAGAGCTCTCAAAATCTTGAAAAAATGGTAATCTGAGTCAAATCGGGATTTAAAGAGAAAATAAAGGATGTTGGTAGAAGGCAGGATGGGATTAACAAAGCAGCTTGTCTGCTATGTGCCAAACCCTACGTAAGCAAACTAGCCACTGATTGGTTTCAGGCAGTGAAATCAAGCACTGATTTAATGAGAAAAAAATGAATCTGTTTAGTTAACGTACTCAATTCTGTTCCCCCAGCTCAAATCCAGACACAGAAATTTATTTCACCTGTATTCCAAAAGTAAGACAAAACACTTAGAAAGGGGTGGGGGGAAGCACCAACCTCCAGTAGTTTTGAAGACAGGGGCTGGCTCTCACTTACTAGCATCATCTTGGTACAACTAAGGTATAATTCCAAGCTTTAGAAAGTGAACTGTTTTTCTTACATAACTGAGAAACTGTCTTTGGAAGCAATCATAAGGGAGATGTTTCAGAACTGTTTTGCACAGCTGCACCTTTGAAAGAATAAGAGTATATCCTCCTCTTCACAAAGTGACCACTGCGTAGGGAAGAACATCATTTGGATACAAAATTCTGAGGGACTTGTATGAAAATCAGTACTGCTACTTTACGGTCTTTGCAATATCTTGTCAAGGATACTTTCCATCCCCTTTTTAAGCAGATTTCAACTCTAACCAAAAATTTTAAGGTGAGCTACTGTCTTGATGATCCAATGAGCTTTAAAATATTATCTTGGCCCTTTTCTGTTTTAATATGGTTTTTAACACTGCTGGCATTTCCTTTCAGGAGTTAAAACGCCACCTTTCAATGTGGGATTCAAGTACTAATCAAAAATACTTTGCGGTTTACTAGAGCCTACCAAGAACTCTGCTTTTCCTAAATTCATACTTTATGATTTAGGGGTGGCTGCCTTCACTGATGTTGTCCATGTTCCAACAAAAAGCTCTCTCTAAGGAGACCTGCTGGAGGAGCATTGGTTTATATCCCCTGGCCTGGTTCACATAAATGCCAGTCCACGCTTTGTAGACCATGTGCCTGAACCTAGTGTCTGACTGGTCCCAGCTCTGTTTCATAAACACCAAGTCTGAACCCCCCAAACCCTGGCAAATAATGTTCTGGCGCCCAACTATCAGGGCTCGATTTATAATAACACAGCCCAGTCAACACAGTTGTAAAAATGTTTTTTTAAAATGTGATGGTCTTTAGTGTGATTCTTTCTTTAGAAAGAATCAATATGCTCTGTTTACAAGGTTTTAACAGAATATGAAATGTTGCCAATTTTAAATGCCACAATAAGGGCCTACATACTTTGACTCTCTTCTGTCAATCTTTGAAGACACTGCCCCTTCTGTTATAATACATGTCACATTGTCTCATGATCGACTTTTCACTTACTTGTATCATGTATTACTGGCCTCCCTCAGCAAGAGTAAAAGCTACAGGAAGGCAGGAATTTTTTTCTTTTGTTCACTGATGTATCCTAGGCACCTGAAACAGTTTCTGGTATGTCCTAGGCACTTAATATGTGTTTATTTAATAGATGGATGGATGGAAGGATGAAGAGATGGATGGAACAATATCTTCTACTAGATTTTGTCAACATCGAGTAGTATAACTATGAAAAGTAATACACGCACACTCTTAAGTAAAATGCAAACCACCTGTAAAAAGAACTTAGGACATTAATTAGGGAGATGTGAACACTGCATATTTCATATTAGTAAATTATTGTTTATTTGTTGAGGTATGAAAGGTATTATAGTTATGGTTTACATGTTGAAATACTTAAAAATATAATGATGGCTAGGATTTGTTTCAAAATAATCTGGAAGAGAATCAGGGCAGTGACGGGAGATATATACAAAACAAGATTGGCCGTGAGGTGATCATTATTTTGGGGTGATGGATATATGGAAGCTTATGCTACTGTATTTGCATTTGCATGTATTTGAATTTTTTCATAGTAAAAAGTTAAATATTCAAGCCATAAAAAAATGGCAAACGGGTAAAAGTAAGACTCCCTCCCATCTCTGAACACTAAGCTCATTGTCGCTTAAAAGGAAAAGCAAAGGGCTTCCCTGGTGGCGCAGTGGTTGAGAGTCCGCCTGCCGATGCAGGGGACGCGGGTTCGTACCCCGGTCCGGGAAGATCCCACGTGCCGCGCAGCAGCTGGGCCCGTGAGCCGTGTCCACTGAGCCTGTGCGTCCGGAGCCTGTGCTCCGCAACGGGAGAGGCCGCAACAGTGAGAGGCCCGCGTACTGCAAAAAAAAAAAAAAAAAAAAAAGGAAAAGCAAAACTATTAAACTCCTAAAATATACCAAAAGCACTATTCTAGTTAATGGAGATACAGCTGTTAAGAAGCATTTGCCTGCTAGTGAGCAAAACAGACAATAAATAAATTAGATAATAAATAAATACATGAGACAATTTCAGAGAGTGATAGGTGCTGTTGGAGAGCAAAACCAGCTCTTCTCCCCGAAAGCAAGCAGTGTTCCGAGATATTCCAGGCATTTAGCAGCACACACTCAAGTGTGCGTACGTGCATGTGTGTGAATCGTGCAGTCTCTTACTGGACACACCCTTTTTTACCCAGGAGCATCCATGGCATTCTGTACTTTGCTTCTTCCCCTGAACAATACATCCTAAATGTCCATGTCCAGACTGGGACCTCTTGAGAGCAAAGGACCTCCTAGAATTTACTTTGCGTCGCCAGGATGTGACACAGCGTCTGGCAGCTGTCAGACCTTCAGCAAATGTTTCATGCATTGAAGACTTACAATGCTTCAATTTCTTGAAAACCATCCAAAGCGGTTGAACACTGAGCACAGCAGCTTCTCATCCTCTGTGCACCTTTGTCTCTCTTACTCCAGAGGTAGATCTCAGGGAGTTTTGCAGGGCTGCATGGCGCCTGGCACGCGGAGGGCCTTTAACACAGGTTTACCAGAGGAATTTGCAAAGGGGTGAGAATCGGTACAAGGCAAAGCCTGTCAGACAAACTGCTCATGAACGACAGCTGGGCACCCGGTGGCCCCGGCGGGAAGTCAATGATGGCAAGTCGCTGGTGTGGACAGGTGTCCCTCCGACACTGGGAAACAGAAAAGCTATGTTTACTGTGCCTACCCGTGGCCCGGACTGGTTTTGGTCTGGGTTGTTAGGGCAGGCAGAGAGGGCGTTGGGGTTTTTGTTTGTTCGTTTCTTTAACCTGCTCAAACTATTTTAAAGTCCAGAGCCGTTCAATAATGTGTTTGAATCACCTTTAATCCTCACCAGACCTCGTAGGGCGGGTAGGAGCTCAGACCTTTCCATGAATGCTACGTGTGTATACGTTGGAGGGTGTATAAATGTAAAGAAGAAAAGAAGCTAGAGAAAGTATGCAAGTTTGAAATTGGACGGGAAGATACCAAATAAATGTTAGACACCAAAATTACCATAGAAACCAAGACTGGCTGAAGTACTCAAGGCAGCTCACCATTGTCTATAACACAATACCGCCTGGGGGACGTAAACAACAGACGATTCCTCTCTCACAGTTCTAGAGGCTGGAAGTCGATCAAGGTGCCAACATGGTCAGTTCTGGTGAGAGCCCTCTTGCCGTTTCGCCGATGGCCAAGTTCTCCCTGTTTCCCCTGGTGACCTTTCCCGTGTGTGTGTGTGTGTGTGTGTGTGTGTGTGTGTGTGTGTGTGTGTGTGTGTGTGTGTGCGTGTCAGGGGGTCATCTTTGTCTCTTCTTTTAAGGGCACTAATCCGATCATGGGGACCCCACTCTGATGACCTCATCTGAACCTAATCACCTCCCAAAGGCCCCACTGCTCAATACCATCGTATCGGGAGTCAGGGCTGCAACATATGCATTTGGGGGAACACAAACATTCAGTTCACAGCCACACCTAACGCCATTTTAGCACTTTGTAACTGTGTTTCATTTGGTTATTATGAATATATCTATATTTAAAGAAGTCCTCTAATTTAAAAACATGACACAAATGAACTTTTTTACAAAACAGAAACAGACTTACAGATATTGAAAATAAACTTACAGTTACGAAACGGGCAATGTGGAGGCGAAGGGATAAATCGGGAGCCTGGGATTAATATCTACACACGACTGTATATAAGAAAGATAACTAATAAGGACCCACTGTAGAGCACAGGGAACTCTACTCAATATCCTGTGATAACCTATATGAGAAAACAATCTGAAAAAGAATGAGTATATGTATAACTGAGTCACTTTGCTGTACAGCAGAAATTAACCCAATGTTGTAAATCAACTCTACTCCAATAAACGTTTTAAAAAATAAAGTGTCGGGCTTCCCTGGTGGCACAGTGGTTGGGAGTCCGCCTGCCGATGTGGGGGGCGCGGGTTCGTGCCCAGGTCCGGGAGGATCCCGCGTGCCGCGGAGCGGCTGGGCCCGTGAGCCGTGGCCGCTGGGCCTGCGCGTCCGGAGCCTGCGCTCCGCAGTGGGAGAGGCCGCAGCGGTGGGAGGCCCACGTACCACAAAAAATAAATAAATAAAATAAAAAAAATAATAAAGTGTCACTAAATTAATAGTAAAAAAAAAAAGAATAAAAAATTTTAAAAAACTAAAGAAGTCCTTTTACACGCTTGCTTCAGGGTGATCGTTCATTTGACATTCAAGAGATATTTATCATCATTTACTCTGTGCCAGGTGCAGTTGTGGGCCTTGGGAGATCAAAAAGGGATAAAAATAGCTGCAGTGCCCTGTCCTCATGGGGCTCACAATTTAATGAGAGAAAGAGAAAGACAAACAAATAAATAAACAAGTAAATAAATCAGTCGCCGCTTGGGATTCTGCTTTGAAGGACAGAAAAGGGTCCAGTCCTAGAGAAAAGGATGGGGGGGTTCAAGGGATCCACTTTAGACGAGGGGCTCAAGGAAGGAGACTTTGAGGAGGTAACATTTAAGCTTATACTTGAAGGATAAGGAAGAGTGTGTTCCAGCGGATGGAACAGCAGATGTGAAGGCCTCCAGGCAGAAGAGAGTTTGGCCTGTTATAGGAACCCAGTGAGGTCCTCGTGTCTAGAACGCAGTGAGGGAGGGGGAGAGCTGCACAGCATGAAGTTGAGGGGGCTGGCAGGGCAAGATCACATGGGGCCTTGCAAGCCAAAGTAAGGCATTATTTAATTCTAAGGATGATGGGAGTCATCATAGATGTCTGAGCCAGAAAGAGGTGGTTTGCTTCGTGTGATTTGTACTCTCTTAGCTCAGCTGAAGCAGTCAGTAGATGGAAACACAGGAGGCAGGAGGAGACAGAGACAAGAGTCATGGGTGATGGAGAGAGAAGCACCTTGGATGTATTTGGTCCACAAGGATTCTTGCGGCCTTAGTGGTCATAGAAAACTCTTTGTAGATCTAGTGGTGCTTGACAACCATTGTTCAGATGATGAAGGGACTACGCATTCAGCAAACATTAGCTCGACGTCCACCCAGGACGTCCACCCACACGGCAGCCATACGAAGATGAATAAGACAAAGAGCTCTCCGGCTAGTCAAGGACGCCGGCAAAGACGCAGAAGACATTCAGAGAACCTGTGAAGAGCTCTGAGAGGGCTCCTCCTGCAGGAGGAGGAGGACACAGAAGCTTGAGCCCCTTCTCCGGGCAGGTAGCAGGGAAAGTCTTGGACACCGAAGAGATGATGCCTGAGCAGACTGCTTGAGGAGCGAGGAGGATGTGCTCCAAGTGGAGAGACAATGCAGGCAGCAGAGACGCGTGAGCAGGGCCTGTGGGCCGCCATGTCGGTGAGCGTGGCCAGGGCACTGTGTCCCTGTGTGGAGCGGCAGTGAAGGATCTCTGTGCCACTAAGAGGTGAGGGAAAGACTAAGCCGGATGTCTTCAGAAGGAAGCGTGAAGAACAGTTTGCAAAGAGAATAAAGACAGAGGTAGACTCTGATGCAATAGCCCAGGCAACAATAATAAGTCAATCTGAGGCAAGATTATGATATTCATAATAAGACTGCTTTTAAAGCCTTGTATTGTATTTCCTAGACCACCAGGTACCACACCCAACACGTGGTATTTTAAAAATTATTGTTAAACTGTATCAAGTGAATATACTTGTATATGCGAATACACAAAATGTCCAGTTCTAGATTCAGCAATAGATAGTATACCTCCAGAGAGAGGCAAAGAGCTAGATGCTATTTTTACATATTTATAAGGCCCAAACAGGTTAATGCATGTTCTTGACATCACAGATTTATTTCTATGTTAATTCACTTTCAAAAAGCATGTATAACCATAATATACATGGTGAGAAAGTAATTTTATTCATATGTTTGGACATAAAAAATATCATTATGCAGTCTAATAATCCCAGTTGACAGTCAGAATCATTTTTTTAAAAAAGAAAACAGATATATTAAGAAAGAATTCAAGAAAAGCAACAACCAAGCCCTGATCTGGTCCTCTGTTTCGCCGGGTGGCACTGATTTATACCAGCAAGTACAGTCATTTGCGAGTTCACTTCGTGATCAATGCCTGGCCGAGTTTGCTTTTATACATTATGAAAAGTCATCTCAACATTTGCATTTGTGTAAGCAGGCCTGCTAAAGAACTCTGCCTATGCTTTGCAGGCAACTGGGAAAGCAGTTCATCTTTTTTTTCCCCCCCCCCTGTTTTATTTACATACTGATTTTCTTTTTTTTTTTTTACCCTAAGATGACAGCACAGGTATTGATCTCTGGAGAGACACCGAAGTTCTACCATACACCATTTCAAAAGCTTAAATGAAGTTATTTTAGATGTCGGTGCAAATCTTTTCCAAAAATAAGAAAGGACAGTTTTATTCTGTCTGGATAACCTTGACATTTTTCTGAAGAGATTTAACCTAGAAGGCGTGAAAGTCAGTCGGGGAATGCTGGTCTTCACTACGTTCTCCAAGATTGGGGCCCCAAGCTCAGGCCACCTGCAGCCAGCCAGCTGTGGGTGAATCCTGTGCTGCTGGGGCCGAGCTGAGCGCCCACACTTCCCTCCACCCACTCTGCACAGAGAGAAAAAATGGCTCCATCCTTTGGGACCACAGATCATTGAGAGAACTGCGTAAGATGGCTTTTTTCCTTCCTTTCTTCGCCCTCGCTTCTCTTTACACCTGAAGTTTAGACGAGTGACACATCGCTGGCTTTCCACGCAGCCCCTCAGCGGCCCCTCCTTCTGGATAAGCCTCAGCCTCCCGGCTGGCCTGCCGGGGAAACTGGTTCGACACACCCAGGGGAAAAATGACAGCTTTTCACAGCAAGCTGCTCGGCTCATAAATAGCACGGGGAAGCGTCCTCACAGGTCCCGACCTGCCTCTTTCAAAACGTCAATGCAGCCAGCCTGGTAGACATCTTCAGGGAACAGCAGCAACTCTTTACAGAACGTTCTGGCAAGGGTTTACAACCGAAACAGATCACAGGTGACATTATACCATTCTGAGGCCTGCAAATGAATGACAGCTCACCTTCCTGCTGAAGGCTGGGGGGTTCTTTCTTCTTTCTGAAGGACCCTGGGAGGCCGGGAAAGGGAGGGAAGGACAGAGCTAAACCGGGGGGAAGTTAGCTTCATAAAGAATGAGGTGTCCAGAACCCTGGCAAAAGGCCTATTTTTTTCTGCCTTCAGGTAAGAAAGCAAAGTGCTTTTCCTGGAACTTGCTCTACATTTCACACCCCTTTTTGCAAATCTCTGCTATATATGCTGAGCTGTGTGAGCTTCTGGACAGAAGTGACAAAGTAAGTACACACTAGATATAAGTTATCTATAAGCGCTGGAAGAAGTTACATTCATTCAGGGTTCATCTAACTGTGGTCGTGATCACGGAAAGCTCATGGCATTCCAGCAAAACACTCCCAAATGCACATTTAACTTCTTTTAAGGCCATATTTAAACCTGGAAGATACAAGTGACTTGCTAATCACATCATTATACGGGCTTTAAAAACTAATTTTTTTTTTCAATTTTTGAATTTTATTTTATTTATTTTTTATACAGCAGGTTCTTATTAGTCACCCATTTTGTACACATCAGTGTATACAAGTCAATCCCAATCGCCCAATTCATCCCACCACCACCCACCTCCCACCACTTTCCCCCCTTGGTGTCCATATGTTTCTTCTCTACATCTGTGTCTCAATTTCTGCCCTGCAAACCGGTTCATCTGCACCATTTTTCTAGGTTCCACATATATGCGTTAATATACGATATTTGTTTTTCTTTTTCTGACTTAACTTCATTCTGTATGACAGCCTCTAGATTCATCCACGTCTCTACAAATGACCCCATTTCGCTCCTTTTCATGGCTGAGTAATATTCCAGTGTATATATGTACCACATCTTCTTTATCCATTCATCTGTCGATGGGCATTTAGGTTGCTTCCATGACCTGGCTATTGTAAACAGTGCTGCAATGAACATTGGGGTGCATGTGTCTTTTTGAATTATGGTTTTCTCTGGGTATATGCCCAGTAGTGGGATTGCTGGGTCATATGGTAGTTCTATTTGTAGTTTTTTAAGGAACCTCCATACTGTTCTCCATAGTGGCTGTATCAATTTACATTTCCACCAACAGTGCAAGAGTGTTCCCTTTTCTCCACGCCCTCTCCAGCATTTGTTGTTTGTAGATTTTCTGATGATGCCCATTCTAACTGGTGTGAGGTGATACCTCACTGTAATTTTGATTTGCATTTCTCTAATAGTTAGTGATGTTGAGCAGCTTTTCATGTGCTTCTTGGCCATCTGTATGTCTTCTTTGGAGAAATGTTGATTTAGGTCTTCTGCCCATTTTTGGATTGGGCTGTTTGTTTTTTTAATATTGAGCTACATGAGCTGTTTATATATTTTGGAGATTATCCTTTGTCTATTGATTCATTTGCAAATATTTTCTCCCATTCTAAGGGTTGTCTTTTCATCTTATTTGTAGTTTCCTTTGCTGTGCAGAAGCTTTTAAGTTTCATTAGGTCCCATCTGTTTATTTTTATTTTTACTCCCATTACTCTAGAAGGCAGATCAAAAAAAATCTTGCTGTGATTTATGTCAAAGAGTGTTCTTCCTATGTTTTCCTCTAAGAGTTTTATATTTAGGCCTTACATTTAGGTCTTACAAGTCTAACATTTAGGTCTCTAATCCATTTTGAGTTTATTCCTCTGTATGGTGTTAGGGAGTATTCTAATTTCATTCTTTTTTTTTTTAGAAGATAATCCTTTTATTTTTTTAATTACTATTTCTTGATGGTATTTTTCATTTATTTTTTTAACATCTTTATTGGAGTATAACTGTTTTACAATGGTGTGTTAGTTTCTGCTTTACAACAAAGTAAATCAGTTATACATATACATATGTTCCCATATCTCTTCCCTCTTACGTCTCCCTCCCTCCCACCCTCCCTATCCCACCCCTCTAGGTGGTCACAAAGCACAGAGCTGATCTCCCTATGCTATGTGGCTGCTTCTCTCTGGCTATCTATTTTACGTTTGGTAGTGTATATATGTCCATGCCACTCTCTCACTTCATCGCAGCCTACCCTTCCCCCTCCCCATATCCTCAGGTCCATGCTCTAGTAGGTCTGTGTTTTATTCCCATCCTACCACTAAGCTCTTCATGACATTTTTTTTTCTTAGATTCCATATATATGTGTTAGCATATGGTATTTGTTTTTCTCCTTCTGACTTACTTCACTCTGTATGACAAACTCCAGGTCTATCCACCTCATTACTAATAACTCAGTTTCATTTCTTTTTATGGCTGAGTAATATTCCATTGTATATATGTGCCACATCTTCTTTATCCATTCATCTGTTCATGGACACTTAGGTTGCTTCCATGTCCTGGCTATCGTAAATAGAGCTGCAATGAACATTTTGGTACATGACTCTTTTTGAATTATGGTTTTCTCAGGGTATATGCCCAGTAGAGGGATTGCGGGGTCATATGGTAGTTCTATTTTTAGTTTTTTAAGGATCCTCCATACTGTTCTCCATAGTGGCTGTATCAGTTTACATTCCCACCAGCAGTGCAAGAGGGTTCCCTTTTCTCCACACCCTCTTCAGCATTTATTGTTTCTAGAGTTTTTGATGATGACCATTCTGACTGGTGTGAGATGATATCTCATTGTAGTTTTGATTTGCATTTCTCTAATGATTAATGATGTTGAGCATTCTTTCATGTGTTGTTTATTCACATTATTGTAGTGACTTGCATGTACAGTGGGGGTCATATGGGAAAGAAAATACCATTCTTATTTGTAAAGCAATGAAAACACAGGATAAATCTGGAATTAAAGCTGGCCTGTGAAACAAATTAAATACATGTTAAAGCATTGCTTCATGTCTAACTGTTGCACAAGTTGAGTTTTTTACATAGGTTAACACTTAATGCTACTTTCTATGCACTCTCTTCCTGAAGGGTTGGCCTTAAATTCATTTTCCCCCTTGGATCAGTATTCTTGATACCTACGGAAAAGAACATCCTGGCTCTTCTAGAAAGTAGATAAAGTCAGAATTCAGGAAGAAATAAACATGATACTCCAATGAGAAAAGTATAAAACCATCATAGTTAGACAGCTGGGCTTTGAATGAAAAGTAAGTAAATCAACACCTCCCAGAAAAATCCATGCCACTTCTTACACAAAACCCAAACTACCACCAGGACTTTGCGTTAGTTCAGTGTAGACATTCTGCCAGACATAATGTATTTGATAAAGCTTCTGGCTTTTTATCTTCAGACTGGTTTGCTATATTAATTCAAGAGTCTCAGGAATATGAGAAACAATGGCAATTATTCAAAATTTTTCATTATCTGTCCTTGGATGTGTCTTCATTTGTCATAACTGTTGGGCTATAATAAAGGAGCTTCTTCTGTCTTTTCATATAAATTGGGGTTTATTCTTTCCTGGTACTGATTTCTGTCCTGTGCCACCCTGACCCAGGGGAAAGGTGTGGGCTCCTTCTTCCCCTGGTATCTGCAGGTTGATGTAATTACTACTCCCAGCACCAAGACTGCCTTTGTCTCTAGTCCTTTTAGCCTTAGGAAGCTTCCTTTTATTTCAACTAGAATCATGTAATTAGTGAAAGGATCAGGCAGAGCCAGACTTTTCCAAATTGAAAGTGATCACAAGATCATGAAAATCCAAGGGCCAGGATTATTAAAAGCATGGTTTATAATGGAAGCCATTCCTGTAGAAGGAACAAACACCCTGTAGTAAATCAACAGCAGATTACCTATAAATACTTATTCCCAGAATGTTGTGTCTGGATGGGGTGTTCTCCTTCCCTCATCCTCTTTTGTGGGTGTTTACCCATCTTCTTCCTAAAGGCAGGAGATTTACCAAGTAGGTTAAAAAGGCTACAATCTTATCAGTCTTGCTAAGGCTCTGTTAGCATAATAATGTAGCAGAGTTTTTATAAGAGCTGGTCAACATTAGCAAGAGAAAGGGCTGTTTGTCTTGTAGATGTTTCATTCAAAGGGCCTGGAATGGTCACTCACCCTCCTCTGCCCAGTACTCCACGATCCCTCGAGGGAGCAAAGGTTCTTAGAGGGAAGAGTGAGAGACAAAGTGAGAAAGATCCAGGTGAGAGCCGGGCTCTGCCTGCACCAGTAAGAGGATGCCTTCTGAAAGCGTGGCAGGGAGTAAAGGACTTTCCCGGGGCTGAGTACCTGGGGGAAATGGAGGTTTCATATCATTTCTGTGAGGGGGGTTGAAAACAGCCCCTCACAGAGACTCGGGTCTAAGAAGTGGAGGACAAGTGACTGAAAAGGCAACCAGGCAGCAGCAAAGCCCCAGCTGAAGCCATCTGTGCGAGACTGGGCCAGCAGCACGAATTGGCCCCGGAGCCAGTCGACGGGGTGGAGCCTCGTCGGCAAAAAGCCCTGGTGAAACCTCCATGTAAATCCTGATGGGGTGGGCGTGAGGGGATGATAAACTAGTCCAAACGCTCACCCTTCCTCAGCCCTCTTACTCTTCCAGGTTAGGATTAAGCAACAAGGAATGGCTGAAACTGTTTAATCATTCCTGCAGAGTGAGAGCCTGTGTTCTTCAAATCTACTCAGTCATACACAGGCAGGATTTGTGTAAACACAGCTCATTGGCCTTGCATTTCCCACACCTAAAGGAAGTGAATGACTGTATTGAATTCTATTTTTTTTTCCCTTGTTTGTTGCTTCATTACATGGAGTTTGGATCGAAGCCTCTGTTTAATATAAATAAACGTCGATCTGCTAAAATTTTATGAAAAAGATCGTTAAATCCCAGAAAAGTAGCCATTCCTAAAACCTGAAAAGTTTTCATTTTTCTGATAGACTGCCAGCAGCACTTTGTTTGGATTAGAATTAAATGTCTGCCAAATTGCAAACTGTAAATCTCAACCTCAGAAGTTATTTTATAAATTTAATATAAGATTTTCAGCAGCTCTTCTCAAATACTCGCTCTAGCAAAAAAAACAAGTATCTTCTACATAAAAATATGGTGAATTTATGAGCCAGTTGCTTCCCACAAATTTGGGGAGGGGAGGAGGAGGAAAGAGAGACAGCCCAGGATAACCTCGTTTTCCTGATGCAGCTCCAGAGATTCACCAAGTCCTAGAAAAAGGTGGTTTGTGAGAGGAAGAAAATCAGAGATGACAGAGTTGTTACCAGGCTCTAGTCACGGCAATGAGCCCAGCACACGCCGCTGTATCTTAAGTGAGAATGAAGCAAGATGGACCATCGCAGCCTTCCCTGGGAAGGGGTGTCCTGGGATGGGAATCGAGAAGATCATGATCACTTATGGAGAGCTGGCCACGTGCCAGGCCTTGCTAAACACTTCCTCGGAGATCAACTAACTCTCAAGACCCATACGAGACCCAGGTCAGATTCTACTTCACATCACCAGAAGCCAGAATAGAGTGGAGAAGGGTTTATCCCTTGCAGCTCCCCAGTGCGAAGTGCATTGCCAGACATTCTCAGTTCCATCGCCCTGTTTTATTATTTATTTCATT
The DNA here is from genome assembly GCF_026419965.1 of Kogia breviceps. Classification (NCBI taxonomy): domain Eukaryota; kingdom Metazoa; phylum Chordata; class Mammalia; order Artiodactyla; family Physeteridae; genus Kogia; species Kogia breviceps. The sequence continues at coordinate 100,281,224 of NC_081319.1, read as the reverse complement.
ACATCTGTCTCTATCTGAAATTATTTAATGTATCTGTTTGCTTCTGGGTTCCCAGGCGATGCTTAATAAAATATGTATCGAGTGAATGAATGAACTTGCCCAAGGTCCCACAGCTGTTGGTACCCAAGCGAAAATTTGAATTCTGGTCTATCCAAATCCAAAGATAACTACATATTTAAAGTTTGTTTTGTTTGTTTGTTTTTTAATTTAAAAAGAGCTACTTAGATACTTACTAATGAAATGATACGATGTCTGGGAGATGCTTCAAAGTAATACAGGAGGTGGAGGTTGCACGTAACTGAAACGAAACTGACCTTGTGTTGATAGTTGTTGGACCTGGGTGATGAATAGGTACAGGTTTACTGCAGGGCTCTCTCTACCTTAGTAGAGGCTTGAAATTTTCCGTTATAAGATGTTTAATTCAAAGCGAACTTCAACACTCATTTCATATTTCTGTTCTTTCTTCTCCTACCTCAGTCTTTGCTGTTACCAGCCTAAATTTCATTCTCCTTCTCATCCTAGGCTATCTGAACAATTTCCATTTCCCTTATTGCCTTTTTCCCCCGTTTCTTTGACTTACATACAGTAGACAAAAACTTTTATTTTCCCCTGAACACTTCTACATACAAAATATTGCCATAGCCTCAATTCTGGCCATTAATATAAAAGCAGAAATTTCATTCCAAAACTGTATATGTACAAATTAGTAAATTTATGTACAATTTTAATATAATCATTAAATAATGATTTCACATAAAATTTAAAGTTCATGTATGCAAAAAAATTGCAACACAGGAAACATCTGACTCATTGTTATTTAAACTATTAAATATAACATATCATTATTTACTAAATGTTCTCCTGAGTTAAGCAAGCAAGCAGTAACACCTACTCAAAGAAATTATAGGAAATAAGACTAGCTTTAAACACCAAATAAAAGAGAAGTATATTTATTTATTTATGCTTTTATTCTTCTGTTCCCATCATCTTTCTATCACTGTGACCATGGCAAACACTGTTGTTTTCTCAATCTATTTCCATCATCTGGTGCTTCCTTGTCAGCCGAACCCAAATGTTGTTGGAGCAGTGATGTGTCTAGCCCCAGGTGAGATGTTCACTCTCTCACCCACTCTCACATCTAAAATAGCCTTGTAAAGCCACTGGCCAATGAGATATACATGAAAGTCCACTCACGTGCTAGGAAAATTTTAGCATTTGTTAGAGGGGACAGAAGTAGTTGGCTCGTCCTTCTCCCACACTGTGCACGCACACACGCACACACAGATCTTCCCTCCTTGAATGTAGATGTGATGACTGGAGCCACAGCAACCACTGTGCAACTATGAGGATGGCATCCAACAAACATAGGATGATAGGGTGGAAGGAGGTAAAAAACCTGTGCATCTAATGTCCTCACAGAGCATCTTAGTCAATGCCAGCAACCATCTACCTTTGGACATCTGCTCATATTTTTTAAGCCAGGTCTTTCAATAGTTGTAGCCAAATACATTCCTAACTGATATAGTCATCCTTGCTGAAAGTCTTCAACTGCAGATTAATATTAATAAATTTCATAAAGAAAATTTGATTTTAAAATGAGGAAGATCCTAAAATAGATGCTACTTACAGACATACCAGCTCATGATTTTGCTCAGATCATAGGGTTTACTCAGTGGCTTCAGTTAACACCTCAGGCTTGAGGTTCTGTGGGTATTTAAAAATAAATACACAGCTTCCATTCACTCAAAGGACTATCTCATTCAAAATCCAGTTTAGGGTACTAATCTAAACAGTGGATGATATGAGGCACTGTGTATTTTACCATAAGTAAAATTACTTATTGTGGAAAAAAAAAATGTAGCACAATGTTTCCACTGTCCACTCCCTGTCTCTTCATATCTCTTATCAGTTTCATGACAGTCAAAAACAGTTCCACGTTCATTATGTTTTCCCCTCTTGGAGTACCTTTTTTTTTTTTTTTTTTTTCTATCTTCTCACACTGACTTCCACCCACTAACACACCATCTCCAATTCCTAATTCCTTCCCCCCCGGAAATAATTGTTGGACTTTATGGCCATCCTATAGCAATTATTAGACCCTTTCGTTTGCCCAGCAAAAGTTCGTTGAGCACCTACTATGTACCACATGCAGTGTGAGGGGCTGGGAGTACACTGGTGAATCTAGCGGTCTAGAGAAACTCAGATTCTCTCTTAAATGTCATCTCAGTATAACTATTCATGCACTGCATCTTATTTTTATGTGGTTGAAACTAATGTATACGAAGAAAGCACAATTGCTTAAATATTTTAAAGCTTGATATTCCTGACTTGCTATTTCAAATGAGTGATTTGCTAGTGACCTGTAGATGCTTTAATAGGGTAAAAAGACTACTTGGGCAAGAATAAAAATGGTTTTGTATGTTTTAAAAAGTACTGCAAAGAAAAAAGTATGTTTGAGCATTTGGGTTTCCTCAGAGGTTATCAGCCACTTAGAAAAATTGCCAGGTCTAGGCAATAAACACACTCACACATACCTATATGTGTTTTTTAAATATAGGATGTTCGACTTCAAGCAACCTTAGAGATTTGATGTATTGGGAAACTGGGTCCTAAAGAGGTTCAGTGACGTCCTCAAAATTAAAAAGCTAGTAGGTGCTTAAGATCCAGTTATTTCACTCAGAAAGGAGGTTTACTACAGCAGAAGTTAATTAAATTAGACAGTAGAACAAGAGCCCTCAAATCATGGCTGGAAATCTGACTCTGACCCTCTGTTGACAACAGACAATTATAGAGAAAGGAAATAGAACTCAATCTACTCTGAAAGGCGGAGGGGCAGGTACAGTAGTCAGTATGAACCATGAGAAGAGTAGGGATGGACAGAGCTGCTCCAAGTTACTGACTTCATGGTTACAGCATTTAAAGAAGTAAATGTAATATTTTTTCTGGTAAGGGAAGGTGCTTTGTTTTAAAAGCCTACTGAGGATGGGGGAGACGGAATTCTGCCACAAATGTGGCTGAATAGTCTTTGAATCTGGGAAGCAAATCCAGCTGATTTGTGAACTTTAATGTAAGAAAATGTCAGAAGCTTGATGGGGAAAGTGAGTTATAAGAGTTGAGACTAATGAGAGGTTACCAATTTGTTCCGAGGTGGCATTTTTTAAAAAATATCATTCTCCATGTGATTATCACTGCTTTGCAACATAAGCATGATGTCTGTGAGAGACCAGCCATGGAGGGTCTCAAGATGGACATTCGTAGATCTTATGGAGTCTGTGTATTTTGAGGAGAGAGGGTTCATCATTTCATCAGATTCCGAGAGAAGTCTATGACTCTAAAAAGACCAAGGATTCTACTAATAAACTTTGTGACTCCAAACATGGATCGAATCATGCATGGTCAATGCATAAACGAGGCCAACGCACATGTGGGCTTCTCCCAGCTTCTCTCGCTCAAGGTGACCAATAATTTATGCCAAGCAAGTAGAAAAGAAATGCACATTTCACTGATTTTATTACCTTTCCCTAAGGGTAGGGCAAAAAGGTGAAAAAAATTAAATTGTCAACGGGTACAATTTTGTACTTACTTGTAAGACAGTGGAAGTGTAGACAAAATGTAGTGTAGAAAGCGTAGATAAAATCACTATTTTGTCCATTACCAGCAGCTTCCTCTTCGCAGTACCATTCCTCAGCCTGGTCCCAGTTGCCCAGGGTAATGTGAGAAAGCGTGTGGAAACCGTGATTAACGGTGCTTACTTATCTCCTATTAAAATGCCTAGCAGCCTTTGAATATAGGTGCCTGAACATTTTTAATTTATTAATTTATTTTTCTTAGAATCAGTGTATCCTGATGCTAAATTGCTTTAGCACTTTGCAAAAATTCTATAAAACTAATTTATGAAGTAAGTTTTCTGGCTATGCATGACCTGGACATTTCTCTATAAAAGATTCAACTTTTTTTTTTTTTTGTAAATGTATTTATTTTATTTATTTCTGTTTGCCTGCGTTGGGTCTTCGCCACTACATGCGGGCTTTCTCTAGTTGCGGCGAGAAGAGGCCACTCTTCACTGCGGTGTGCGGGCTTCTCATTCTGGTGGCTTTTCTTGTTGCGGAGCACGGGTTCTAGGCACGTGGGCTCAGTAATTGTGGCTCAAGGGCCCAGTTGCTCCACGGCATGTGGGTTCTTCCCCGACCAGGGCTCGAACTCGTGTCCCCTGCATTGGCAGACGGATTCTTAACCACTGTGTCACCAGGGAAGTCCCTCAACTTTTTTTTTTCTTAACTCAGTGCTTTTGTTTTTCCATGTATATGAATCCTTTCCCAAATTGGCAATTTTCTTCTACCTCCTTCATTTCAATATTGTGCTTTTTAACTGTGCCATGGGATTGCTTAGCATTATGTTGTCAGTGGTTCACAGGAAAAGGGTATATTTGATTCTAAACAGGATGAAAATGACATCTTTCATACTTCAGTTTGTGAGAAGGCAAATATATAAATACAATGAACGCCAAATAAAATTAATCAACTCAACATTTATTGTGTACCCACAAGGTACCAGGAACTGTGGACAATAACAATAATATTGAGAAGGACAAGTGTTTATTAGTGGGTGTTCTCTGCCAGGCTCCACAATGTGTACTTTACATCGACTCTGATTCAATCCTCAGCGCCACACTACGAGGGAGGTGTTATTTTTAAGCCTCATTTTACACGTGGGAAAATTGAGGCAGCTAGTAACTGATAGAGCTGCTAGTTGGCTCAGGGAACTCTACCTAAAGCCTGCGTGTTTAAACACCTGACCTTCACTGTCTTGTGCGGGGTACAGAACAGAGAACAGACAAATGGAGCTAAAAGAAAACAAAAAAACAGTTTTTTATTTAAATTTTCTAGAAAGTAGCCCAGTATCATGAAGACAATTTTAAGGCATATTATCACTGCACATCTCACATTTGTTTTTAATTAATATGACATGGAAAGAAAGCATATGATGAGCCTCAAAACGTTTTTTCTGTATGTTACACGTCATACTACACTCAACTCCTTATTTATTAAATCAAGCTTTAAAATAATACCTGGAATCTTGTTAATCACTCATAAATTCCTGTTCTGGGGTGTCCATATTCTTATATACTCTTTCTTAATAGTGAGAAGGCAAGAAATCTAGGTAATGCATCTTCCACTGCCAAATAACCATTGAGTGCAGCAAAGAACTGAGAACATGAAAATTCATAGGGGAGATCTTTGAGAAAGAAGCACAGCCACTAGAGGAAAAAAAGGAAAAACAAAAAATAACGTGTTTCCCTTCCTCACCTCCAGCCACTCTCTGTTTTTCCCACGAGATGTGGGTGGTGGGCATCTCTCCCTGGTCTGTGGCATTGAGGCAGCTCTCCACTTCTGAACTCTGGCTGAGTGCCACGTGGGAGAGCCAGGACACCTCACCAAGGGAAAGGCTTGCCAGGTCTCCTTGACTGATAAGAGGAAAGTAAACAGCATCCATTTCGAAAGGAAGCTTGCTGTGACAAGGTTTTGGCCCACGTTCCCTAAACGATGATGTTTAAAGGGTCAAAAAATTTTTTGCATGAATTTTCATTTCTCCTGGATTTTCCAAATATGTCCTCGGAGGTTCATCCACTACCCGTGCTGACAGGAACCGACCACGTGCCTAGTGGGTGGAGGTGAGTGCTTCGGGCAGAAAGGGGGGCCTTGGGTTCACAGATACCTTCCTCTCTGCCACCATCCCGGAATTCACACCAGATGAAAGACCATTCCTATGCCCTAAAGCCTTCTGTCTTTGGGGGTCTTCAGGTTACATTCAAATATCCCCAAAGACACAGCGAGCCCTAGAATATAGTCATGAAAATTGTTTATCCAAGAGTCTGGATACTAGAGAAAATCACAAAGCTGTTTACAAAGGACTTTTGTTAGTGATGACTCAATTTATTAATCATGATGTCATAATAATTTTTAAAACATCTGTCGGAAATGTGAGGCAACGTGTGAAGTTGCCTGGCTGCAAATTACGGTCGGTGGCATCAATACAGACTCACCCAGACCACCACAGACACAGTAACATGGATTATAAAGGATACATCACAACTGAAGCCATCAGGAGTTTCATCTGAAAAACATCTCTTACATTTCATGGAACAAAGATTATTACTTCTGAGGAGATTCTATTCAAAAGGAACAGGCTAAAGAGACATTTGGAAAGGAAAGTGTACAAGAATACGAAAGTAACATTGACGGACATTTTCTCAAAAGCTACCTCGTTATTTTTATGTATCATTTGGGATCCTTTTACAACTCAAAATGTTTTAGGCCAAAAAAAAGGGAATGCGTTGGCATACATAACTGTAAAATCCAGGGAGTATGGAAGTCCAGAAAACCTCAGGTATGACTAGGTCTAGGCACTCAAATGATTCTATCAGGAACCTCTCTATTACTCTCCGCTCATTTATCCTTCTTTGGCTCTATTCTCAGGCAGGTCTCTGTCTAATCATACTAAAGACAGCTTCCAGCTAGTCTTCTACCAGTTTAACAACAACTACAGAAATAAGATGCCTCTCTCCCAGTGATACAAGAAAAATGGATCTGATTGGCCTATTTCGGGTCATGTGACCAGCCCAAAGCCAATCACTGTGGACCATTATGGGACTTTGTTCTCATCGACTGGGTGTGGGTATCTGGGGACCCAAGCAATGGGATCAGCCTCACTTTCACCTGTGTAGTAGTTCTCTGCCGTAACTAAGTACCACAGACCGGATGGTTTAAACAACAGAAATTTCTCACAGTTCTGGAGGCTGAGAAGTTCAAGGTCAAGGTGTCAGCAGGCTTGGTTTCTTTTGAGACCTCTCTCCTTGGCTTGTAGATGGTCATGTCCTTCCCGTGCTTTTATATGATCTTCTCTGTGTGTGTCTGTGTCCTAATCTCCTCTTCTCATGAAGACACCAGTCATATAAGGGCCCACCCATTTGACCTCATATTCTCTTAATCACCTCTTTAAAGGCCCTATCTCCAAACATAGTCACATTCTGGGGTTCCAAGAATTAGGATTTCAACATATGAATTGTTTGGGGCTGGGAGCACACTTCAGCCTTATAAATCTAATTTTCTAAGAAAATTTTGTGGCTGTTATCAGAAGAAAGGGAAATCAGTGCTGGCCAGGCACCAACAACCTGTCTGCTATACTCTTCCAGTCGCTGCAGACCCTGTCCCAGCAAAGCCTGCCATGAATTTGCTACAGCTCGATTTGAGACAGTATTCCCAGTCCTTCGGGAATGCCTCCACTTGGAAGGTTACCACCCTGGTTAATAGTACTGGAAAAGAATTGTAATGCTTTCAAGCCACGTTCCCTAAGTGTGTTCCGTTAAATGTTGGAGAACTGGGGATTTAGATAGATGTTATTTGGGGAAAAAAAAGTTGTGTTTTAGAAATTCTCAAACTCAAATTCGACAAGTTTCTAGACCACAGAACTTTCCAGAGCCTTTCAATATGTTAATAACTATTGTGAATCCCCAAGAATGAGTATGTTGTCTGCAACATTCATCATTCTACCAAACACACATTAGGGAATGCTTCCTTGTAAAATTGCCAGCCACATAGTTGGACTTAGAAACTAAGTTTTGAGTTGGGGGTACAGATAAGGCAAGGGAATGTCTGGACATCTGGAAATGGACTTTTGCCGGTTCTAGAGAGCTTCAGCCTAGCCTGGCACACTAACCAACTCAACTCCAGCTGACTGGTAGCTGGAGGTTTAGAGCTGAAAAAAAGCCACCGAGGCTGGCTGCAGAGAGGAAAAGTAATCAGGGCAGAGGGGAAGGAAGAGAAGCTATCGTCCAAGTCACCAAATTCAGAGCTATAGGGCAAGATCAAGCATGAACTGGGTGGCTTAATTTGTAAGGAGCCAATCTATCTGGTCATGGTTGGTGGGGAGAGGACCACAGTAAGATTTCCTTAACATTGTTTGAGTCTCTGGGTCATGAACCAGGGAGATTCATCTTAGCTGATGGGATGGATATTGGAATCTGGGACTATTCCAGAGGAGGAATAACCCACTGGCCTAGGCGAGGGGTGAAGATCCAAGGTCCAGCTCCAGAACCAGAGTGGGAGCCAGGAGCCAGGGATCTAAACAGAAAGCAATGACACAACCTGACCGTGCTCAGTAGAAGTCTAACTTGGGGTGACATGGGACTGACATTCACATAGTTTTCAAGATTCCAGATCCATCCAAGGGAGCAGCAGATTTGGGGCAAATTTACTAGCAGGGAAAGACTACCAAGTGCCATCAGACTCCCAAGCTGACTGTTTCTCTCACCTTCTCAGCTTCAACTGCTGTAACTGTCCCCCTCTTCATGTTTTACCTGGGTAAATCCAGTTGATTATTTATTTATTTATTTATTTGGGAGCATCACATCTTAGTTGCGGCACGTGGGATAGTTCGTTTTGGTGGGCAGGCTCTCAAGTTGTGGCGCGTGGGCTCTAGAGCACACGGGCTTAGATGCCCCGGCATGTGGGATCTTAGTTCCCCCACCAGGGATCGAACTCACGTCCCCTGCATTGGAAGGTGGATTCTTAACCACTGGACCACCAAGGAAGTCCCCAGTTGATTATTTAAGATCCAGCTCGGGCAAGACCTCCTCGGAGAAGACATTCCTGCCCTCCATCACCTCCCTCTATCACCTCGCAGGCTGGGTTAGGTGCACTTCCTTCACATTCCATGGAACCTTGGTATAACACTCCAGCACTGGACCGTGCCGGATTCGGAGACATGTGTGTGTCTATCTTCCACTGGGATGTGGTAGGAGCACAATAAATGTCTGTAGAACCTGACTGACCTGCGACAGTGAGGTACACACAGAGTTAATTGACTCTCGCATCCACTCAGAATTAAGCTTAGCTTGTTACATTTACTTTCTACTTGTAAATGTTGAAAGGATACCCCTTCACATATAATTCTCCTGCCACTTGACCTCTAAATAAAATTGAGCACACAGTGTCAAGGGGGCTAAGGCATCTTTCTGACACATGGTAATTACCTTTAAACGTATACCTCCCAACGAATCCCCTAAAAAACACCACAGCTCAGATTCTGGCAGCATTCACAAATCACCAGCTCTGAACCCTCAGAAGTTTAGGAAGTTAGCAAGGATACTTGACAGAATTACTGCTTTTATTAATGCCTTGGGCTTGGATTATTTATTTAAGATTACTAGGATCAGAAAACATGCGCTCCAATCAAGCCTTCACCTAAATCACAAGGAATGAGAGGTACAAAGTCCCCTCGAGATAGCAACGTCTCGCTCTTTTCTGCTGTTGGGAAGAAGCTCTCCAAGGGACATGGGAGGTGGTTAAACTCCAGGGAGAAAGAGGATGATTAAAAGTATCTTTTCCATTCCAAGCACTATAAATATCAAACACATGTTTTGCGGTTCAATTGTTTTAGAAAATTTTCCAATGTGACCTTTATAAATATTTGTATATCCCTCCCACCCCAAGCAGCAACTGGCTGCTGGATGGAAGTCCCTGGGGAGAGCTAATGAGGAAGTGCTTCCAGTGCATGAACTATGCCCTGAGAGCAAGAGGGACCCTGTAAGGAAGTGTGTTACCTCTTCCAGGTCACGAGGCTTCCAATTAGACTCCAATTACTAGAACACGAAATTATTCCATGTGACCTGAAAAGAAAATAAATCTTTTCAAAGTTGGAGAGGCCCTCGGAACCTCAGTGGGAAAGGGCTTCAGAAAGGGCCTAGTGCAAAGCCCGTTTTCTAAAAGAAGGACAGGAGGCAGACGCCGAGGAGAGCAGCGCCGGGCTCCGCAGCCCACCTCCACCTCCACCTCCAACCAGGTGAGTTCCTATTGACTATGTCTTTCAAGACCTCACACGTTTGGTTGATTTTCCTTTTGCCTCTCCCTCTCTGTCCTCCACTCTGGGTTCTCTTCCTCTGTCTAAAAATGATGGAGGTGTTGTGCAGTATCTGTCTCCTCTCTCTCTCCGACCACCACCCTGTCCCCCAACAAATCAAACCACCACCGCTTTCCACCTGTGCCTTCAGGTATGCTTTTCTTCTTCCTGCAATGCTCTTCTTTCCCTGGGAAGCCTGACAAACTTCTTCTCGGCTTTAAAGCCCAGCTACAGATGTGCCTGGCTTTCCCTGGCAGACTAGCTGTTATCGTTCTTGTGTTATCATAGCCATGACCTCTAGACGTTGTAGTACAGCGCTTAGGGCGTTGATCCTTACCTGTCTCCTGGACTGAACAGTGGCCACACGACACAGCCTCAGTCACTTGCCCATCTCCTACACTCCCTCACTTCCGTTTCCACTTCAACTCTCCTCTGCGAAAACCCAAATCCATGTTTCCCAGGCCACCCTCACTGTATAATCTAACTCCCTGCTAAATGTTCCGCCAGCATCACAAACCCAGCATTCCCAAGGCAGTGGCCATAGTTTCCCTCGCCCAACCATCCACCAGCCCAAAATCTACTCCTGGCCCTCACCTGCGCATCTCTGTGAATGCCGTTACTAGCCTGTCGGTGACCCAGATTAAAAATCCAAGGTTCTCAAAAATAAATTAAAATAAAATAAGAAAATTTAAATTTAAAAAAAACCTCAAGGTCCTCATCGACGCCTCCTCTGACCTTCCTCTGAATAACCACCACCCCTTTTCATTCCAATTAGACCACATCTCTAGCAGCCATCACCTCCTCCCTGTACTGGGACCACAGCCTGCATCCAAGCTCTCGTCACCTCCCATGTGATCGTGTTCGGGACCTTCCGCTCTGTTCTCAGTCCCTGTTCTTGCTCCTCCAAGCCCCCCAACGGGCTGCTGCTTCAGTAATTATCCCCAAGGGCAGCTCAGTCAGAGCATTCTCTGGCTCACACTTGCAGTGGCTCTTCTTTGCCTGGTGACCAAACAGAAATTGCCAGTCTTTATGAGCCTCTACAATTCAGCTTTCACTGCATTCCCATTCTTGCCTCTGACTATTCCAATTACTCATCTTTACGCCAATCACAACTCCTCCTCCCTGGGTTTTCCTACTACATTTCCTTCTGTCAAAATTCCAGAAACAGTACAGATGAAAACCAGATCAGTAAACTAGTATTTAGTAAGAGTTTGTCGTGCCTATAGGGACAGTTTGCAAACTGAGAGCTTTCAGATTCAAAACTGATCATGAAGCTCCGAGGAATCGTTAACAGCCTGGCACAAAAAGTGAAAATGAGGAAGTTGTTCAACCTTCACAATGATTGGTTATTAAAATGGGAATTTCTAGAAGGTAGGGGATTGGTTAGAAGTGGGTACCTCACTGCGTTTTAGAAAGATGACAAATTTCTTTTATGATTTACAAGAAATAATCTAAATTAAATCTTACGTTCATGAAAAGAGCTAGACTTAGTATTGCTTACGTGGCTTAAGTGATTTTGTCTGCACAGGTGATTTTCAAGTTTGGTCTCTATTTTGCGTTTATAGAGAACTGGATCAAGAAGAAATTGAGTGGTTTGGAAAGAGCCCAAGCTCTCTTTCTTAGAAATGGAAGGTCCTAGTCCAGGAACTCCCAGTTAGGAGTTGTGGACCTTCTTATGCCTTTGAAGTCTTACCGGATGAGTTTTCAGTCAATTATAAATGCTCCATTTCCCCTCTAATTTGTCATATTTTCCAGCAGGAAGAGAGAAGGGTAGTCTCTTCCCCAGTTTCCCATTCAGAAAGTCCACTCATCAGTCTCACCTTATTAAACTAAAAGCTTTAATATGTGAGAAATATCACATACAACATCAACATAGCCCCAAAGGCTATGCTGAGAGCCTTGAATTAGTCCACTGAGAAATACTATGGCAATTTTCTCTGAAATTGCTAAACTCATATTATTGGCCAAACTGACTAGACCATTTTATCATATAACCATTTAAGTCCATCAAATAACTGATTTAAACCACTAAGTTCACTTGCCCAAGTTGGATGATTATTTTCATATCATATGGACAAAAACTATACCACTCAACGCCAAAGGTAACAGAACGGTGACGATAAAAAATAAATGTAATTGTGTTCCATAACGTCTATGAATGGATGAGATCGAGGATTTAACTTACACAACAAAACTCTCAGTTTACAGATAATAAAACTATTACCAGAAGTCAATATCTTCCTTACAATCATGAAGTTATTCTTTCGAAAAACTGGTATAATCAGTTCCCTATTTTATTGTCTGTACAGGTAAGTTAACTTTATCAGAAGTTCCTTTTATAAAAAGAAATGAAACTGAGTTATTTGTAGTGAGGTGGATGGACCTGGAGTCTGTCATACATAGTGAAGTAAGTCAGAAGGAGAAAAACAAATACCGTATGCTAACACATGTATATGGAATCTAAAAAAGAAAAAAAATGTCATGAAGAGCCTAGGAGTAGGACAGGAATAAAGACACAGACCTACTAGAGCATGGACTTGAGGATATGGGGAGGGGGCAGGGTAAGCTGGGACGAAGTGAGAGAGTGGCATGGACATATATACACTACCAAACGTAGGGTTGATAGCTAGTGGGAAGCAGCCTCATAGCACAGGGAGATCAGCTCTGTGTTTTGTGACCACCTAGAGGGGTGGGATAGGGAGGGTGGGAGGGAGGGAGACACAAGAGGGAGGGGATAGGGGAACATATGTGTATGTATAACTGATTCACTTTGTTGTAAAGCAGAAACTAACACACCATTGTAGAGCAATTATACTCCAATAAAGATGTTAAAAAAAAAAAAAAAGAAGTTCCTTTTAGTGATTCTCATTGTTACTCTAAAACGTTACTTCGAGCTACGACTCATAAGTTCATCTGAAAAGGATCATATTAATGCTGCCCTCAAAGGACTTCCAGTTAAACAGTTTGGTAACTAGACTGGGGGAAGATTGGGAGGTAGCATCATGGCAGTTTGAGGGTAAACTCTAGAAGCATGACTCGAAAGTCCACATAAATGGAGCCACTCAAGTAAGAAATTGGATGGTGCTAAACTCCATTGGCTAAGTCAGACACCAAGGGTCAAGATCCTTATAAGTTGTTTTTAGTGTAAATGTGGTGCTTTGCCAAGGGTCCAGGAGCAGGAAAACATGGAAATTCTCCATTTGTGGGTTTGCAGTTATTACTTAATTTGCACATGCAAATGTAGGTCTGGTAATGTATAGAAAGAAACAAACAAAAAGAGACAAGCAAAGCTGTTGTTAAAACTTCCTCCTTAATATCCATCTACTTTGTTTAAGTTTTTAATTGGGTGAATGAAAATAATATTGTCTAATCATACCCAGGAAACCTGGTGTGTAATAGAAACAGAATTAAGTATGGTGTAAAATTCAGAAGGTCTATAGTCTGATACAAGGCAAAACAAAGCTAAGGATCATGTGCTTCTTTTTAGGGTGACCAAAATAAATAAAAAAGATGCAGATGATTTCTGGCAGGTGAGATTTTAGATTTGGTCCAATTTCTAGACTTAAATCATCTTCCTACTTATAGTGTCCATAGTATGTATTATGCCTGTTTTCTTATTTAAAATCTAAACTTAAATGCAATCTCTCCAAGGACATACTAGGTTAAAAATCATTTTGAGGACACCTAAAAGATTTATCTTAAAGACCCTGAGACATATCTACATCCCTGGGCTAAATGAGGCAGAGGTCTGACCTTAAAAAAACCTAACCCAAAAGAACAAAAGCATTGTTCTCCAGGAGAAATATATTTTGTAACAATATTTTATAACAACATAACAGCGAAAGAGTGACCGAAACTCATTAATAGCGATAGTTATGCACATATATGTTTTTCCGGACTGAATCTAGACCCTTCATTTCATTTCCTTCAATATGCAGGGCAATGTACAAATCCAGGTGCCACAGAGATACAGAAAGAATTTCCATTTTTGCACAATCCTTTATCCTAAAATATAATGCAGGCAAATACTTTCAAAATGTATTAGGATTTCTACTGAGAGGGTTTTCAAAGCAACCTGTCATCCATTTGTATTTTAATTTTTTCAAAATGTGAGATAACTATGTTATTCCTGGCATCTTTTGTGGCTGAGTGGAGAATATGGCCTTTCCCTCTTTTCCTCAAGTCTCTACAGGGTCCAAGCTCCAATCTGAACGAGGCAGTTGTACCAAGTGAACCCCTTACTTTGGGCTGGAACTGCAAATAACCAGGGGTCCATAAGCACTGCCCAAACACCTGCTGATGTTTTACATCATACGAGTTAGTTGAGATTTCAAGACTACAGGGGCCTATTAGATTTCCCATGAATAGAACTTTCCATCAAATAGGGATCCTGGAGAGTAACCTGGTCAGACCAGGTTACTTCCTTCTGGTCATAACCAGAAGGAAGAGAGACCCACTCTGTCCAAGTATCCTTGGGAAGCTGTGGTAATCACCGCAGAGCACAAAACTCTAAATATTTTAAATTAACAAATACCATGACAACGGCTGAGTCTAGTCTTTCGATAGATGCATTAATTCCCTAGACAACATTTCCAAACAGGTGGTCTGGAGTTAAGTTCAGCATTTCCAATAATGATTTACCCAAAAAATGATTTTTAATTTTCAGAAGGAGAATTACAATACCTTCCATTTATAATACACTTTAGAGGAAACCCTTCTCAAAGTGTCATCTATGGACCCCAATGGGTCCCTGGAGCTTCTTCAGGGGGTATTGGGGTTCAAAACCACTTTCATAATAAAAGATGTTGTTTTCCCATTTCACTTGCTGACATTTGCACCGATGGTGCAAAAATTATGGGTAAAAGTGTTGACCATTTAGCGCAGACCCAGGAATAGCACCAAACTGAACTATAGCAATCATCGGTTTCTTCCTACCCCCTACTCACAGGAAAAAAATAAATAAATAAAAGCTAGTTTTACTTAATGGCCTTGATGAAGCAATAAGAACGAACTTACATCTGAACTCTTGCACACACATTTTAAAAATATTCTGTTTGATAAAATGGGAGGTGCTTATAAAGCACTCCTGCTGCATGCCTTGAGGAAAAGCACTCGTGTCGTCATCTGAGTTACAAACTGCAATAGTGGCTCTCTTCATGGAACGCTATTTTTACTTAGAAGAATGACTGACGGGCTCACTTTGGCTATTCAGCTTTGAGTACTTGGCAGAAATATTTCAAAAATCAACTAAGCGAGTCTGTTAGTTCAAGGTAAATGCCTGGCAGTATTTGTTGCCAAAGATAAAATTCAAGAGAATCAAGGGCTGTGCTAAGGAGATTGTATTTTGGAATAAACCGTGCTGCCCTTGCTAGTGGAGACCATGAGTTCCAATTATAAATCTGCCACCAGAAGCTTCCTTTGCAAGTGCAGCCTTGCCCAAAGCATATGGATTAACCCAGGACATTTTGCACTCAGCTCTGCTGTTGGCAAAACATTTCCCCTGCTCCAGGTGACATGAGCTACGAGTCTCCAATTTCCTGGACCTATTCAGATACCCATCTGGTGTTGCCAAGGATGCATTCAGTATAGCTCAGCAGAACCTTCCCTTCTTCCCAGCCAGCGAGGCCCGACAGCGTGGTCCTGTCTACAGCTGAAGGGGGCCCTGGCTCACTGAAAAAAAAAAAAGCAACAACAGGAGACTCTGTACCCCATTTTTATTACCTTCTCATTATATGATTATAACCACCCTGACCACCACCAAAGGCTCGGGGCTGAGAGTGCAAAAACTTCCCCAACTTTCTTTGGATTGATTTTAATTAGTTTACAGTATTTTTTCACACAATGTACTAGTCTGCTCAGGCTGCCATAGCAAAATGCCACAGACTGGGGGGCTTAAACAACAGAAGGTTATTTTCTCACAGTTCTGGAGGCTGGAAGCCCAAGATGAGGGTGCAGCATGGTAGGGTTCTGGTGAGAGCTCCCTTCCTGGCTTGCAGACGGCCACCTCACTGAGTCCTCTCACGGCCAAGTGAGAAAGCAACCTTCCTGGTCTTGAGGCTTCCACCCTAGGACCTCATTTAACCTTAATTACTTCCTTACTCCAAATGCGATCCCATTTGGAGTTAAGACTTCAACATATGCATTTGGGGGTGGGAGGACACCATTCCCTCCATAGCTTACTAAGTCTTCAAAATCTGGTGTGTACTGTACACTTGCTGCAATCTCCCTCCAGCCAAGCCACATTTCAAGGGTCCATCAGCCACGTGAAGATACTGGCTTCTGCATTAGACAGCACAGAGGTCAGTAAATGGCTGTTGGCTTTACAAGTCAGAGCAACACTCCCACCGAGAGCTCCAGAGCTTGATCTTTGGGTGAAAGGCGGTTATTCCAGGAAGAAGCCTGGCCATTGGCCAACACAGCCCCAGCCAGAAAGCAAGGTTCGCTTGGGAGCCGGAGGGGAAACTCACCTCACGCAGCTCAAGGGATATTATTAGTCTTGAGAACCCAACTGTCAGAGTCTGCAGTTTGGTGATGACACTGAGGGTTCCCCATTCATCCAGAGCCTCATGGAATCTTTCCTCAGCTAGGAAAACAGTGGCAAGAGTGCTGGAGATGGCTCTCATACAAGACATGTTCACACTCTCCTACCTCCCTGCTCAGCTGTAAGCTCCCCAGGATTCTGTGTCCATGGACTTGGGGGCGGAAAGATTTCTCTGGTGACAGGTCTCAGCGGGGGAACTGGTGTGCTTGGTGTTCTTGATCTGCAAACATAAACAATATAGCAAGCACACCAGATCCAGCCATGTGACATTCTGTTCCACCAAAACTGTAGACAAACTGAAAACAAACCAAAAGGTGATAAAATAAGGAAACAATTACTTAAGAAACAAAATTCCCCTGATTTCCACGGGTAACAGGAACAATGAAGCAATCAATCCATCACTAACCTTCAGCGGAATAAATTAGTGTCCTCTTTAGTATAAAACTACACCTGAAACAAGAACAGGTTATACGAACGGTTAGCATGTATAACTGACCGGTACCAAAAATGCAAAAATGACCAAGAAAAAGTTTTAATTCATTAAGAAAATTGTTGTGGCTCATTGAGCAGCTGACACAGTCCTTAAAGTGTTCTCCATTTGCTTGGTAATGTTTAATCCTACACCTGACTTTTACGGGCCTTCTTTCCCCATGGCTGTAGTAACTCCCAGAGACTCAGGAGGGCTGTTAAGTGGCCTGAGGTGAAATTGTGACTGCATGTGACTGCAGCTCCCCTCTCTCAGGCCTTTCCAGGTCCCCACTGCTTTCCAGGCTCCTGGTCTGCCCCATCCAGGAAGGACAACCCAGCAGGCACATTTGCATTGGTAGTCAAACTGACGCAGGAGATAGACGGGCCCCTGGGCTGCACAGCTGGTGTTTGTCAAGTGAAGTAAAATTGAAGCTTTGTTCTCACCCAGACACTCCAAGGACAAAGCTAATGGCAGAAGCTGAGCTCTGCTAAAGTGAAGAGATAAGGCGCCCACTCCTGAGGTCAAGGAAAACTTCCCTGCCTGCACATGTGTAGGAAGGCTCCTTGGGGCTCAAAAAGGGAGGGGGGTGCCACCCCATAATAAGTGTGGACATGCACCCATAGGCCTCTGCGGTGGGATCCACCTTAGCAAAAAGTTGTGCACGCATGTTGGGGAGGGTCCTGGGACCCGTCAGGTGTGAACAAAGAAACCAGATGATTGGCCCAATGTAAACAAAGACCCGGAAGGACTGCCTTATATAAGTGATTTAAATCACCTCTTTACTGCACTCCTCATTCAGGACGCCTGCGCTTCTCTCTGGGTGTGTATTTCTGCCTTGCTTCTGACTTAAATAAATAAGCCATTTCTCTGTGTGTTCTCCCATACGTTGTGCTGTGTCTCTAATAATAAACTTTGTACCTGTTTTGCAGTTTTTGCCTCCCTGAAATATTTTTCACTTTCAAACGGGGTAAGGACCAGGGAACTTTGCTTCTAGCATCTAGCCCCTGGTGGGCTAGCAGCTAGGTTCAATCCCTGGGCAGGGAAATAAGATCCTGCTTCAAGACCACTGTCCGTCCAAGAACAGAACATTAGCAACTGCAGTGGTGCTTGTTATTTTGCTGTCCTGTATCCCTCTGTCCAATAACATCCCTGCTTTTCTCTAGTGCCCCATCCCTTTCTCACTCTCTGCCTGTAGTTCAGATGGAGTTGACGCTACCCCCCAGAATCCAGGATTGACTTGTGACTTAGCACCCTAGCAGCATATTGTATCCGTGGACCTCAGTGACTGGCTGAGGAATGGGCAAGTGACCAAGTCAGCCAGACCAGCATGTCCTTCAAGGACTTCACCAAGAGCCACTGTTGGAGAAGGAAAGCACTGCTGTCCTTCTACTAGGGCTGCTGAGATGATCACCTTTCCAGCATTTGCGGATAAGTCTGCCCGAATGAAAGGAGAAGAGAGACAGATTCAAGAAAAGGAGGGATGTGTCCTCTTGACATCATTTTAGCACCTGGTTCCAGTGATCCAGAGTTTTGATTAAGATAGTTTGGACTAGGTTTCTTGTAACTTGCAACCATGAGTCTTAACAAATGGAATATCATACTAACGTAACCCTTTAAGAACAGATCCAGGGCTTCCCTCATGGCGCAGTGGTTGAGAATCTGCCTGCTAATGCAGGGGACACAGGTTTGATCCCTGGTCTGGAAGGATCCCACATGCCACGGAGCAACTAGGCCCATGAGCCTGCGCGTCTGGAGCCTGTGCTCCGCAACAAGAGAGGCCATGATAGTGAGAGCCCCCCACACCACGATGAAGAGTGGCCCCCACTTGCCACAACTAGAGAAAGCCCTCACACAGAAACGAAGACCCAACACAGCAAAAATTAATTAATTAATTAATAAACTCCTACCCCCAACATCTAAAAACAAACAAACAAAAAATAAACCTAAGAGCTTATAAAGGTAGTAAATGGCTTTAAAAAAAACAAAAAAAAAGAACAGATCCAGCACCACCACCAGAAGAGGATAGCGCTTAAGCAAAGGAAAAAGACACCAGTGAATACGTTTCAGGCACCTCGAGCAAATTAGTGAAGCCAATAGTTATAGGCAGGAAGTTTTCCCATCATCCATACACATTCTAAACATATCACATAAGTAACAGCCTCCATGGTTTTGGGGTAAAGCCAATTTTGTTGTTTTGCCTTCTCAGTCTACTGAGTTTTCATTTAGTAACTTAATCCCAGAGTAGAAACTATCTCAATATGTCAGATGCTTTTCATTAAAACAAGGCTAGGGCTGAGCTCTCACAACTATGAGATGAAACAGCCTTTCCTTATTTGACTAAGGAATGAGAACATACTTTTTTTTCAAAAATAGTTGCAATTTACCCGTGGGTCACAGCAGTCGCCCCTAAAGGAGACAAAAAACGCAACTGTCCATCTACCCTTACTATTACCACCATTCATAACTCATGCTGTAACTTACTATTACCACCATTCATAAGTTATGCTGTAACTTACTATTACCACCATTCACAAGTCATGCGGTAACTTACTATTACCACCACTAACACCATGACCAAACAACATTACTCTCTGCCTTCTCTGGTTCCTCCTTGGTCGCAGAATTCTCTCTATACTCTCAACTCTTAGGCATCTAGGATAATGGGAATGGGATCTTCTAGCATATTTGAAGGGGGCTAGAGCAGGATTCTTTTTTAGTTCTTAATGGAAGAGCATAAACTCAGAGACAGACAACAGAATTTAAGACTTATATTGTGTTTTCATTGAAAGTGGGGATATCATCTACTCAACAGACATTAGTTTAATACCTGCTAGATGTCAGATATTAGAACGAAGTACAGTCCTCGAGCTACCAACCCCTGCCCATAAGCATCTTTCAGGAACCCCACCCCTACTGACCCTCCCTCCATCACATGACTCCAACTATCTTCCTCTGGGAATTTCAAAGAGACCTGAAAGGAATCCTGGAGGCACCTGAGAGTTTAGCGGTCCTCCAGTGATATCTATGAAAGGCCCGCTGGATGCAAGGCATTTTGTGCCCTACTTGTAGGCAAACTTCAGTTCCTTAGTAATTCCCACAAGATTAGGGAATCTATCTCCAAATATAAGGAGAACCCGGGTTTCCTTACACTTAGTTCCTTCTCTTGTCCCTCTCACAATGAGTACACTCAAACCTATCACCCAGACTGTTGAGTGGAGGTGCGGGGACAGCAGTTATCAACAATAAAGCCATGGTCTCTTGGCTAATTTTAAAGAGTTTGGCATAATGGATCTTAAAGGCAAGATAATGGATTTTTAAAACCTATGATAAACC
Source organism: Kogia breviceps (assembly GCF_026419965.1). Classification (NCBI taxonomy): domain Eukaryota; kingdom Metazoa; phylum Chordata; class Mammalia; order Artiodactyla; family Physeteridae; genus Kogia; species Kogia breviceps. Next base: position 100,260,984 of record NC_081319.1, on the reverse strand, counting down.
TATCTGTGGAGCCCCTAAAATATCAGGTTCAGTTTGCTTCAAATTTAGCAGATTTTTCCATTAGGGTTATTATGTAAAATGTGTTCATGGGTCACAAAAATGGAAGACATGTATTTCGTTGTATTTTTAATAAAAACATACAGTAATACAAGTAAATAAATATGATAATACCATAAGCCCGTGAGCAGTTAGTGATAACCTTGGCCTTCTTCCTTGGAAGGCACCTACCGTCTCCTCTGCTCCGTTTTTGTATGGGGTCCCTTCCTCTCCCACCATGTCAGTCACACCTCTGGATGGATGACCCTTCAATCCTCCAAACTCCAGCCCTACATTTTCAGCTGCCCACTGGGCAGCTCTACTTAGTTGTCCTACCTATACCCCAAACTTGTCATATCCAAGAGGAAAGTCATTATCTTCCCATGTAAATCTGATCCCCCTCTTATACTCCCCTGCTCCATTAATGGCATCAACATACATCGCATTACCTGAGTTGATGTCACATTAACCCCCTACCCCCTCAAGAACCCACTACATTGAATCAGCCATCAAGTTGAGTTGCTTCTACCTTTGAAGTCAACTTGGGGTCTATTTCTTCCTTCTTTTGTTTTTCTCAAGACCCCCACCTCCCTCCTCTACAACTGAATTATCCTCCCAAGTATTAAAATTAATCTTGTCAGTAACAGCCTCTCTTTCATCCAATTATCCTTAGGCCAAAGTCACCTTTCTATAATATTTATCTATTCATTTTATTTTCCTGCTCCAAACCTTTTGGTGGAATCAGAATATTCAAAGTTCTTAGCATCGCTATCTCTACTGGGAAGCCTTCCTAGGTAACCCCTCCCTCCCAGCACAGGGTTAATACGTCTTTGGTGGATCTAATATTTGATATGTTAATCTTCAATGGTAGCTATCTTTGTGCCCATATTCTCTTCACCTTGAAATTGGAGGCTTCGTCTGATGCATCTTTGAATCCAAAATGCTTGGCAGAGAAACAAGCAAAAGCACAAAATGATCTATACAGAGTCCCTTGACATCCACAAACTGTCCCCAATATGACCTTCCACCCTTCACCTCCCTCTGTTCCAGTAACCTAAGGTGGCTTAGCCAGGCTCTTTGGGGGACTTACTCAGGCCAGCATACATAATTGAGTTTTAGGGTATGAATATGTGATGCAACAAGAAAGAAAAATCTCCTATGGAAATCCAAGAATAGGAACCATGGCCCCATCAAGTCCTCCAGAGAATGGAGCTAGAAAGTGACTCTGGATCTAAGGCAGATCCAGACTTCAGCATCAATCTAAATGATGTAACTCTTGAGTCCTACAAGTGATGTGACCCAGCTTCCTACTGTGGATCTGTTGTTGGTTCCACCTGGCTTCCTCACCCTCTGCATGGTTTTTCCTGCTACACAGCTCTGCTTCTTTGTAACTTCAGCTTCTTCATAATATTACTTACTTACTCATAACGCCCTCTTCTACTCATGGTTTCTTCTGGTGTATACCTCCTCTCATTTTCACTTCCCAAACCTAATTGCCAGATTCTTTATTCCACAACGTAAGTTCCCAAGATCGAGACCCTAATCAACCCAGCTCTTTCCTGCTTATGCAGAGTTTTTCAGACCAGGACATAGGAACAGCTGTGGATCAGCCACCCTTCTCTGGTCCATCCAGCCTAGACAGTAGGGGCAGGGTCACTTGACAGAACACATGACTGCCTAGGTCTGTCCATCACTGTGAGTCAGATGCTCGCCCTTGACTGAGGCTGGGCTTATGTCAGACACTCTCTATTTATGCAAAACGCCCAACAATATCGCGCACCCCAAACACTATACCTACCCACTGACTCAAATTATTCCCCCAGTCAGAAAAGTCTTTCCATTTATCTTCTTCATTAAAATGTCATCCTTTGTAAGATCCACATCAAGTACTACTACCCTATGAAAACTTTCCCAGATTTCCTAATTGGTATCAAACTCTCCTTTTTCTGCAATTTCAAAACACTTCGTGCCTTGGTGCTTTTATTTTAGCATTTATCACACTCTGTCCTAGATGGTAACTGTTCACGTATATTTTATTGTCCATCTGGATTGTAGATTCCTTAAAGGGCAGGCCCATCGCATTCATATTTTGTCTCCTACATTACACCTAAGACAGAGTTCTGAAAACAGTAGTACTCAATAAAATGTACCAAATTGAATTTTAAATGGGTATTAAATTCTAAGGACAATTTAGAGATGACAGCTGCCCTGCAATGGAATCGGCTATTGTCCCTGAATTCTTTTCACTAAGTACAAATTGTCCCTAAAATATACCCTATTTCTATTATAGTGTGGGTTGCACTGCAGATTTCAAGGCATTCTGCTTCTCCAGGCCACAGTCAATTCCGTCTCAGATCCCTCTGGCTACTTTCCTCCTGAGACCCAGGTGTAGACGCCTCATTCTCTGAGCCTCAATTTCAGTTGCAACAACCCGCTGTTAAGATCTCCAGGGCCCAGAGATCAGCTCATAGCTGCAGCGTCTATAAATGCTTCTATTGCAGCAAACCTTGCTGAGACTCTGCTTCCTAAATTCCAAGTTTAGATTCATTTAGAATTCCAAAATCTTGTAAATGTGATTTGCCACAGACGCAAACTTGAAAATCAGATGGACTTTGGCCCTTTCATGAAAGCCTGAAAGGGGCTTAATTTAGCTCAAAACTAATAAATCGTCCTGTTTCTTGTATGATGAGTAACATCCAGCAATTTGCATGACTAATTAAACAATCTGGAATTTGCTTTGAAGGCTAAGCCATTCTTCATAATTTTAAATTGCTAACTGTCGAAGCTGGAAATAATACTCCCAATTGTTAAGAAACTTTAAAAGAGCCTCAACCATTAGATAGTGCTTTCATAAAACAGTTTAAGCATTTGCCAGTTTCCTAGATCTAGAAATACCCAGAATTCTTGATAATTCAAGAAACTATTATCTAATTTGTGAATTTCCTGGTCTTCAGCTTCCTATTCTTTCTTGGGACTTACTTTCACTCTCTGTGACCCCCTCAGGCAAGGACTGATTGGGAACAGAGAGTGAAGGTGAAAAGTTAAATAAAATTTTAAATCACACTATGTTGTAGTCATCTGGTTCATCACGGAAGTTCACTCTTCCTTGGCCCTTTTTCACTAATAAAGTATATTCCACATCACATTTCATGCTGTGATCTCACTGTCCTGATGGGCACATAATGTTCTCTGCCGACTCAACCAAGTTTGTGTCTCAGTAACTCCGTTCCCAAAGTGCAAATCAAGCATTTCGTCTTTTTTTTTTTTTCCCTAAATAAAGTTGGGTGGGAAAGAGGTCTGAACCCAAAGGCTAATAAAGAGCTATCAAGAACTCAGGTGCTAGTTTTCCAGGTCATTTTTACCTTGGAAAACAGACCCCTCATTTTTAAAAGACAAAGTCCAAATGTTGGCAAAGCAAAGCTGCAGCAGGAGAACTCAAGAATAAGGTCAAATACCTACCTGGAGATTTCTACTTGAGGATTACTTTCTGGGACGGACAACCTCAGCAGTTCTCAAGCACTGTGGCCTCAGTATCTCTTCACACTCTTAAAATTTATTAAAGATCCCAAAGAGCTTTTGTTTACAGAGTTTATTCCTATCAATATTTACCATATTAGAAATTTTAAAAGAAGATTAAAATTTTTATTTATTAAATCACTTAAAATAACTATAATGAATCCATTGCGTACTAACAAGTATAACATAAATTTTATTAAAAAATTAATTCTTGGTTCCAAAATCAAAGAAAGTTTACCATGAAGAACACTTTGTTCTACATTTTTTGAAAATCTATTTAATACCTGGCTTGATAGAAGACAGCTGGATTCTCATATCTGCTCTGCATTTAATTTGTTGTGATGGATTATTTTGGTTGAAATAGCTGAGGAGCTCTATTTACGATAGCCAGGACATGGAAGCAACCTAAGTGTCCATCAACAGATGAATGGATAAAGAAGATGTGGCACATATATACAATGGAATATTACTCAGCCATAAAAAGAAATGAAACTGAGTTATCTGTAATGAGGTGGATAGACCTGGAGTCTGTCATACAGAGTGAAGTAAGTCAGAAGGAGAAAAACAAATACCGTATGCTAACACATATATATGGAATCTAAAAAAAAATATCATGAAGAGATTAGTGATAGGATGGGAATAAAACACAGACCTACTAGAGCATGGACTTGAGGATATGGGGAGGGGGAAGGGTGAGATGTGACGATGTGAGAGAGTGGCATGGACATATATACACTACCAAACGTAAAATAGATAGCTAGTGGGAAGCTGCCGCATAGCACAGGGAGATCAGCTCGGTGCTCTGTGACCACCTAGAGGGGTGGGATAGGGAGGGTGGGAGGGAGGGAGACGCAAGAGGGAAGAGATATGGGAACATATGTATATGTATAACTGAGTCACTTTGTTGTAAAGGAGAAACTAACACACTATTGTAAAACAGTTATACTCCAATAAAGATGTTAAAAAAAAAAAAAAAAAGAAAAAAGAAATAGCTGAGGAAAATCCAGCTTTCAACTGGAAGAGAAAAGACCTAGAAGATGACCGGAAAGGCATACTTTGAGAACCATCTGGCCCAATGCTACATCTAAAGCTGTAATACATCTCTCATTGTATAAATCAGATCCAGACTTTCATGCTCTTACTTCTGCAAAGTATCCCTGATGGGCTATGGAACAGGCAGTCTGGAGTCTGAATGTTATTTCTATCACTTCTGTCTACAGACGCTTGGATATGATGCTTCATCTCATCTATTAGTAGAGTGGTTTGAAGGATTTCAAAATGCCTGATTTATAGTTGATATAGTAAGCACTTTATAAATACTCATTTTCTACCTTTTTCCCTTTCCTTCTGTGATGCTTCACTTTATGTGTTAACTTGACTGGGCCACAGGGTGCCCAGATACCTGGTTAAACTGTATTTCTGGCTGTGTCTGCGAGGGTGTTTCCAGAAAAGAGATTAGCATTGGAATTGGTGGACCGAGTAAAGGAGATGGCCCTCCCAGTTTGGGTGGGCCTCAACCAACCCGTTGAGGGCCCACAGAGCAAAAGGCAGAAGAGGTTGAATTCTCTCTCTCTGCTTGACTGCTTGAGCTGAGACAGTGTTTCTGTCCTTGGACTGGGACTTGCACTATCAGCTCCCCTGGTTCTCAGGCCTTGGGACCTGCCCTGGAATTTACACCACCAGATTTCCTAGGTCTCCAGCTAGCAAACAGCAGATCATGGCAATTCTCATCTTCTGTAATCACATGAGCCAATTCCTTATGATAAATCTCACTCTAGGAGACAAATATATCTAAACAGAATCAATGGAATATATATGTGTATATTCCATTGGTATATGGAACACACACACACACACACACACACACACACACACACATATATATTCCATTGGTTCTGTTTCTTTGGAGAATCCTGACTAATACATCTTCTCTTTGCCTTTTTTTTCCCCCCTCTGCTAATGTTCTGGTCATTAACAAAACATGGCCCTTGTCATGGGCATTAGCATCACTGCCCAATATCCATGCCCCTTCCTTCTGGTTACAGAGCGCCACTTTGGTGGTTTGGGTGGCATTGTCTGCAGGGGTGGGCTCAGTTCCAGCAGCTGACCATGTAGACTTACTTCAGCCAAAATAGGCCATCTGCCCAGCAAAATGATTCGTTCAAGGATAACATGAACCCAGCAGAAGAAAATCTTCACTCTTCCTCTGCAGTCGCTAGTATGAGGACTGAGGCATAGGTTTCTGCCACCATCTTACCCCCATGAAAGGAGCCTGACCGTGCAGGTGGCTGGCACCCACGGAAAGCACAGCCAAGGAAGGAATCTTCTGTACATTACTTGAGTTCTAGAGCAAGCTGCACCCCAAGTCACAACCTGCGTGGGCTTCCAGTTCCATGAGCCAACACGTTATCTTTCTGTGGAGGTGAGTTTGACTTGGATTGTCTATGACTTTCACCATGCAGAGTCCTAACTAATACACTTTTCGACACAAAATCTTTTCTGAGTTGTTTCAGTAGGATCTCCTAAACTCGGTATTTCAGGGAACAAACTTGGGCTAAGGCTGCTGTAACCATCCAGCCACTACTGACACCCACACATGGAAAAGACTATGAGATGAGATAGGGGAATCCCATCTTAATGACATTGTCTGAGCTGCTAAAAACCCATCTTGGTCTGCTGTCCTGCATTCTTCAATTATGTGAGTCAATAAATTACCTTTATGCATTAGCTGATTTGGGTTCGGTTTTCTGTCACTTATGACCGAAAGATTCCTAACCAAGGCACTGGGAATGCTGGACACCCTCACATATGGTGGTGAGTGATTTGCACAATCATTAATGCCCCCAGCACCATGTAAAAATACCCCTGAAATATTGACTTAATAATCTTAATTTTTTAAAGGGTTGATAAATTTAATTTCCTTAAAATACAAAAAACTTCTTTTCATGAATGGTTGTCATAAAGAAAATAAAATGACAAGTCTTTCCAGAGCAAATTTGAATTGGATGGAGAAGATTAGACTTGCTGTGCTGAGTACTACTTGCTAATTACCAGGCCTTGGCTGGCTTTTGAGGGGTATTAACCTTAGGATATTTTGAAAGGAGGCCAGAAGTGGGTAAGTCCACGACACGGCGAGAAGACATGGCCATCAGAAGGGTTAGAAATCTGGGGAAGTGACAACTATCTTTAAAGGAGATTCAAAGGAAGTCTTCGGTGCCTGAGGAGAGAGAAAGAAATGAGGGTATCCATGACATTGAGTAAATAATTATTTATAATCGTAGTGTCTGGGAACAGTGGAAACCATGGAAGATGTGGCTAGTCTATAACCTTCACAGAACTTTCTGTATCTTATTAATCTTTGTACTTCATGGAACAGAGAATTAGCTTAATAAATTTTCATTACATAAGTAAAAAAAAAAAAATCTTAATTTTTGACTTTAGCTTGGGTGGTTTATCTAAGGAAAAGCTGTGAAAACAACTGTGTGTTCAGCATGGCTTTGTACAAAACCTACTGCCTTTATTTCCACGTTTGTCTTGGTTATTGTCATCCGACATCCCAGGCATGGAGCCTGATGATTTTGCAGACTCTAATATGTATGTGGATGTACCTTGTCCCCTTTCCAATTTTCTAGCAAATCCCCTAAGAATTTCTTTTTCAAATGACTGGTATTTCTTGAGTGAAATTTGTTCTGTCAGCCTCACTGTAAGCAGGAATGCAGTTAGAAAATTCTAATGCACCGAAAGTATCTTTGAAACTTGTAATCTACGAAGAGAAAATATCCGACCACATTTCAGCTAAGCTACTCCCATGAGCCAGCATCAGCTAAAGGCAGAGAATTGCCACTTTACATTTCCAATTTAAACCATTCTGCTTGGTCCTCTGCTTTCAGCACATTCCCCCAAAATAAAGAACACTTTCCGGTTTTGCCCTGGAGTGGGCAGTCTACTGGCTCGAACACGACCCTGGTCTTTGGAAAGGGAAGTAGAGGTGGCCATAGTAATAGAGAACTGAGCCACGGAGATCAATCAGGACTGAACTGGACATTGCGTCTGAATTAGCCGACTTGGCGATCACCGCAAATCACACTCACAGGATAATTGTCAGTTTCCTGTTTCCTTTTGCACTTTGCTCTATGGAGCCACCACTCCACAAGGAAACTGATACTCTCTCTCCATCCCTGCCACACTACCTTCCTGCCAAGCAGGGAAAGATACAGCTTTTATGGGTCCCGAAGGATATACCATGTGCAGTATCTCTTTCAGAACTCAAAATTAAAAATAAAATTTTAGAAGTGATTCGTGCAAGTGAAGAACCCTGGAGCTTAAGTTTCATTAGCTTCATGGAAAATCCTACACTGCCCCCACTGAAGAACAGGGCGGAATCTCAAGGCATAGAGTACCTTGCTCTATAGGTACTTGGTAAATGCATTTCGACTGCCAAGAAATAGAGCTTTTTCTACATTCCCATGAGCTTCTTTATGCTTTATCTTGACTTTTTCACAGAAGATTCCACTTCTCCTAGAAACAACACTTAGGAAATCCTCAAAACCTGCAGCAAAACTCAAGAGAACTCTAGGATGTTCTATCAACAACTAGATTGTCACACTCTCTTGTTTCCTAGATAAAGAAACAGAGGCCAAAGGCCCGTTAGCAGGAAAGTCAGCGCTTGAACTCAGGACGTTTTACTGCAGAGATCACCCACACACCTCCACGTCTTCTGTCTCTCTCAAGGCCCATACCTGTCTCCGAAGAGAAATTCTTTCTGACACATTTTTGAGGAAATGGTTTCCTCAAATCTCCCCTTTAGGGAGAAATAAGAGTATTTAGAATTATTGTACCCAGTTTGAATCTCAGCTTAGCCATTTGCTAGCAAACCTTAGGATTAGTTACTTAATCACACTGACCTTTCTGTGTCTTCATCTGTGAAAGAAAAATGACACACCTGCTGGACAAAGTTGCAGTTTGGAATGTAAAATATTCCCTGAACTACTTCCAGATGAAAATGCAGACCGTGTAAGTGGATCTGCTTTGGGTTCCTCCTGAAGAAAAGCACAGAGGTATAAAAAGGAACCCGGTATAAAGTGGAGAGAATGGGAGGACAGTCACCACCAAAGAAGGATTCCAACCAATTTCAACAAAGCTCTGGAACCTGGAAAGTGGGTAAGAATAGGCAGACAAAAGAAAGAAGTGCAGGAAGCCACTATCTTTAAGGGAGGAGAAAAGGATTAGGATGCAGGTTGCGCAGTAGAACATCAAGCCCCAGAGAGGGCTCTGGGCTCAGAGTCAGCAGATTCTACCCGAGAGATGGGTGAGGAGCAGGAGATTAATAGGATATCTCTGAACTGCACACACACCAGCCCAAATTCCCATCCTCACCTCCTCTTCCCACCCTCAAATGTAGGCAGCAGACCATCCTCAGGGTGAAATGTCTTCAACACTGCTGCAAAGCCAGAGGAAATTATTTGAGGAAAGTTAATGTTTCCACAATGCAGATTGGCTGGCTCCCCTAAGTAAGACCTTCCCATGAAGTGAGGTTAGTCAATTTTCCAATGCAAAGCCTACACCCACACACCCGCCCCCACACACACACACACCCCAGTGGAGGAAGTCCAAACCAACCACCCAAGGCTTCTTTCTCACATGCAAACATACAACCAAGGACAACCAGGTCTAGAAAGAGTACACACCAGCCTGAAAGAAAAAGACCAAGATAGCTAAGGAAAATAACACAGAGGAAACAGAAAATTTCAAAAGCAGAAGAAGAGCTTTTAAAAATCCAATTATTGGGCTTCCCTGGTGGCGCAGTGGTTGAGAACCCGCCTGCCGATGCAGGGGACGCGGGTTCGTGCCCCGGTCCGGGAGGATCCCACGTGCCGCGGAGCGGCTGGGCCCGTGAGCCGTGGCCGCTGAGCCTGCGTGTCCGGAGCCTGCGCTCTGCAACGGGAGAGGCCACAGCAGTGAGAGGCCCGCGTACCGCAAAAAAAAAAAAAAAAATCCAATTATTATAAAGAGAGATCTAAGAAGTAATTACATCTAGAAAATAATGGTGAGAAACTGTGAAAAAGAAACAGAGAAACAAGAAATAGATTTGGAAGCATTAAAAGTGTAATTGCTTAGACTAAAAAGAAATTTAAGGTTTCCAAAATAAAGTTGGATAACTCCAGCAGAATGTACACATGATAAAACAAATAAAGAGACTAGAAAAGTAATCCAGGAGATCTAACATCTAAGAGAGAGAAGTCTCAAAATACTACCAGCAGGAGAATAGAAACCAGAAATATTTTAATACATCATATCAGGGAGAGAGTAAAGAATGGAAATAAAGGAGCTGCCACATGGAGCGTCTCGGTGCCGTTGACCTCTAAGATACGGTTTGCATTGTTACCATGTACACATATTCTTTAGACCCTAGAATGCAGTGCATTCCCGGTAAGTGAAAGGTCTTAGGTTACTTGTACATTTCTACTCCGGGCACGTTAGGGACCACAGTGTCTTTGTGAGGCGTCAGCATTCTCATAATCTTCATCAGCCTCAAAGTCTCTCCCAAATAATCGTACATGATTTCTACATGACATCGGCTTCAGGTCATGCCTTAATTTCACTCTCCCTTTCCTAATTAGATTGCCGTCCTATGCCGCTCACATAGAAATTCTAGAGTCACCTGTGCTCTAGCCTCTCCTTGATCCAGTTGTTTAAGGGATACATGTTAGCCTGTATGAGCCTCTGCTCAAACTCAGCCATGTAACACAGTGTCTCTAACCTCTGTTCAATCTCCCTCCATCCGCCCAGATCCAGTAGACAAATCTCCCTTAATAATAAGCCAGCGAAGTCTATCAAGGGCTTAATTATAACAATAGTTCCCTCTGTTAAAGACTTGTTTGATGCTAGACACTTTCCATGTTTTTGCTCTAATCACTGCAGCCCTGAAGATAGATATTATTATCCCCAATTTAAAACCAATAAAAGTGAGGCGTATGGGAGTGAAATAATTTGCCCAAGAGGAAAAAGTAAATAGAGGGGCAAGGATTTTTGCTCGAGGTTATCTGACTTCAAAGCCTATGTATTTTTACACTCACCACCGCCCTGCCCTCATAACTTACAGTTGTATTATATTTTATAAATACATTTACGTATTATCCCAGTATTATTTCATTAAAGCATGACCCTCATACACATTTTATTCCCATTTTACAGGTAAGAACACTGAGACCCATGGAAATTAATAAATTACCCTTGACCACATGACGCATTCAGTGTTCACTGACCCTTAATAACACAAGCACCGATTTTTATGCCACTTTTCTGCTTAATTTCTATCATTCAACAAACGCTGTACCTTTATGAAATATAAAGTATCACTACCACTGAGACTCCTCATTTATTTCTGTTGCCAGTTGTTTCATGGCAAACTCTTCATTATATCACTGGACATCATCCTTGATCTGGCCACAACACACACCCTTCACCCCTGCCAGGTGGGTCCCCCCACAGCGCACACACACTTGCTATGCTTGTCCCCAGCTTTCATACTTTGCCTAGCATCTACTCCTTCCTGAAACGCCTGGTTTCTTCCTCTGTAGCTACCCACGTTGTCCCCATTACTGCCCTCTACATCTCAAATTCACCATGAGCATCTATCTCACCTGTCCCTTAGAGCCCATAGTATCTATGTTCACTTCCTCTACATATTCAGCATTATCATATTCAACTGGACACTCTTCTTATGTTGTTGGGTTTTTTTAATCCCCTGTGAAGGCTTTGTGTCTACACACCTCTATAAAGGCTTTGAAGTCAAGGAGGGACACACATTATTCTCTATACCTTCCTCCTACTCAGCACTTTGGACCTAGAAGGTACACATTTCCTAGTAAAGGCTCAACAGACACTTGAGGAACTGAATTCATAGCTTTGGAGCTGTTTGTTCCCAAGTCAAGCATCTCTATTCCCCTGCTGTTCAAAGTCTCTTGGAAGCTTGCCAGGTCCACATGACTTTTCTTTGAGTGACTTGCTTATCTCCCCCACATTTTCCAGGCTTATTTTTTCCACTGACCTGATGTTCTGATGTGCCCCATGCATATTCCTCATTTGTCTTTACTTTCTGCTCTTTCACAAAGCAAAATGTGAAGTGATCCATGCTTTCATTGGCACAGTTCAGTCTTGGGCTTTTTTTCCCCCCTAACTAAATCATTCATGTGGAGGGAGCTTTTGATCCGGGGTTCAGATAGTCAGTCACGTTTTACATAACCAGAAACCATGTTAGGTGGTTATGTAAACTCTGGTTTTGACTTGAATAGCCAGACAAGAGTCTTTACAATTTAGGTTAAAGCATGTTGTCAGCTCCCATTCACTTCTGATGGTCTAAATGTCAAAGTTATCCCACAATAGCACCGCCAAAGAGATGCGTGAGTGTGTCAGGGAGGAATATTTGAGGACCAAAAAAACATATTTTCTAGACCACTTTTTTTGGTAACGTGTTGTTATTATCGTATAAAACGCCTAAGAAGAGAACGGTTTGCTTGTATAGTTTAGTAAACAATCGCTAGAGAAGAGATAACGTAGACAAAGCAACCAGTTACAAAGCAAGGCACGAGGTCAACCTCCAGTAAAAGTGTCTCTTCGGGTTTTTGTATGAAAATGTCCAGGTGAACTGCCACATCTTTAAACACTGATGAAGTAAGTAATTTTTTGTTGTTTAGATGACCTTTTGTTTTGGCAAGGACTGTTTCCTATACACACTTTCACTATCACCTAGCAGAGAAAACCCTGAACGTTTCTGGAAGGGAACTGATAGCTAGAGGGAGAAGGAAAGAGACAACAAGTGGAGAAACTGGGGAACCAAAACACAAGCTGAACCCACACAAAAATGTCAGTGGACACTTGGAGTTTCAAACCCAAATCTCCTGTCTTTAGTTTCTGAGTCGTTCAGCTCTTCCTGTCATCAGGACTTTGCTGTTTAATTCTTCTTTTGGCTTCTCTAAAAATCTCAATGCACGTATTGGCTCACTCAACCTCTTGTGTTATGATGTGATTTCTTTTGTGTTATGATTCTTACTCATCTTGCAGGATTTAAGCTGTGTTAAGACATGTTAAGTAGTCAATGCGAATTTCCATAGTACCTGTTTTGAAACGTCCACTGTAGGACTGTAAATGTCTTAGAGTGATGAACTAAAAATATTACTTTAAATAAAAAGCTTGGGAAAAAATAAAAAAGTTTAATGGGCAACGTATGTCACTGGAACAGGAGCAACTGACAGTGTCAAGACCCCCTCCCCTGGGGTAGCCATTACTCCTTAAAAAAAGACCACTGAGAATTCCCTGGCAGTCCAGTGGTTAGGACTCGGCACTCTCAGTGCTGGGGCCCCAAGTTCAATCCCTGGTCTGGGAACTAAGATCCCACAAGCCGCATGGTGCGGCTGAAAAAACAAAGAGAGTGAGAGAGAGAGACCACTAAGCCCAGTGACTTAAAGGTTCTTCTCTGGAGGACCCAACTCCACACTGCTGAGAGCCGTTCCAGATGGACCCTGCCAGAAGCCCAGGCAAAGAAATAAATAGGCTGCCATCCCAGAGATTCTACCTGGTGATCTGGAATTTCGAGAAATCTTTCAGCCTGATTAGTGGCGTGAGCTCACTAGTGCTTTCTGATCAGTGACCTTGGTCAGTTGAAGTTATCTTTCAAAATATAGTAAAAAAAAGTGCCACTTCTTTAGAAATCTTTAAAAAGCCTTTTTTAGGGCTAACAATACAGAATTAGATCAAAAATCTTTCCATCTGAAGTTGTTCAATTTAAAAGCAATGGCAGTATTTGCAAAGCAAAAGATAGATTTGACACTGTGATATTTGAACTTCCTTACATCTAATCAAAATATAGTAATAAGTCCACAAATGGAAAAAATATTCAGAGCTGCTATGTCAGAAAGATGGTTAATATTTCTACCATACAAAGAGCTTATACAAGTCAATAAGAAAAACGTTAGATGCCAAGAAGTAAGTAGGTTAAGGGTAGAAATAACCTTATAAAATTATTTAGCAATTTTAAGAATAAAATTATCAACCTCACAAATTATTAATTTAAATTTAAAATATAAACCATTTTCTCTTATCACACAGCTATTTTTTAATAACGATATTCAGCAAGTTTGCTAAAGCTGTCAATGCCATGTATTTCTGGCATGAAAATGTCTTATAACAGCTCTGGAAAGAATTTCAGCAGAAATCATCAAGGACCTAGTATAATTATTTTATTTCTGAGACTCTATCGCAAGGAAATAACTTAGAGTGGGATGGAGGGACTATATGCATAAATGTTTACCATAGTCCTCTTTCAGAAAGGGACAGATTATATCATTTAAAATATTTTTCTTACTATAAAAAAATTGACTAGTTAGTTAACGCATTCCAGTACCTGCTCTGTGCCTGAGATTGTCCTTAACGCTTATATGATTAAATCATTTATCTTCGTAAAAATCTACTAGGTGGATGTACTATTATTATCTCATTTTACAGATGAGGAAACCAAGGCACAGAGAGGTTCAAACTTGCTCAAGGTTGAACAGTAAGTGTCGGGTCCAGGACTGACACCCGGAAGCCATTTCTGAATTAGTAACCTACATTCTCTGTCTCATTGCAAAATAGTCTCATTGTAAAAACTCAGAAAACATAGGTAAACATAATGAAAAAATTTAGAAACACTCATAATAATCAGAGAAAACAAGTATTTCCTTTCAGTCATTTTGGTATGCATATACAAAATCCTATTATATAACTGTCTCATGGTACGTGGTACAACATTATAGTGTGAGATTATTCCAGTCTCTTTCACAAATTACTTCATGTTCTGCATGATATTATAGAATATAGATGCATATGGCCGTTTAGTCTGCTGCTACTTTTTTTTTTTTTTTTTTTTTCGGTATGCGGGCCTCTCACTGTTGGGGCCTCTCCCATTGCGGAGCACAGGCTCCGGACGCGCAGGCCTAGAGGCCATGGCTCACGGGCTTAGTTGCTCCGCGGCATGTGGGATCTTCCCGGACCAGGGCACGAACCCGTGTCTCCTGCATCGGCAGGCGGATTCTCAACCACTGCGCCACCAGGGAAGCCCTGCTGCTACTTTTAATTACTTTATTCATTAACACATTAAACATCTTTATACATAAGTTTCTGTCTGAGCTTCTGTTTTCGGAGAACAGAACTTTCTGGTTTTAGGGATACATACCTTAAAAAAAAAACAGTATACAGTTTAAAATTTTTGACACATATTTTCAAAGTGTTTTCCAGAAACTGTTTTATCAGTTTATTTTCTTAGTACTATACCAATATCATTTTTTGAAATTTTTATAATAGGGTAAAAAATGGTTTATTGTTGCCATTTTACATGTCAGTTTTTGTTCATTAATATGAACATTTATCATTTATCTAATGGCCGCTTACATTTCTTCCTTTGTGCAATCACTCATTTGTGTCCTTCACCCATTTTTTCAATTAGTGTTTCACTTTCAATTATATGAGCTCTTTACATATGAAGGATAGTATTCCATTTACACTTCCTTTTCATTACCTATATTTTTAAAACTTTGATTTACTTTATCTAAGTATTATTTATAAACATAAAAATTTGGAAACAGGCTAACTATAATATGGAATTATTAAGTACATTATATTTATCTGATGGGATATCATTCATTGAAGAAAATGTTTCTGAAATTTTTTCAGTAATATGGGAAAATGTTTATTTCATGGTGTTATCAGAAGAGACAATAAAAAATTGGATGTTCAGAATCAGGATAATTAAAAGCAAAAAATATAAAAAATAATAAGATAGTATGTAATTAAAAGATTGGAAGGGGTTTCCCTGGTGGCGCAGTGGTTGAGAATCCGCCTGCTGCCGCAGGGAACGCGGGTTCGTGCCCCGGTCCGGGAAGATCCCACGTGCCGTGGAGCATCTGGGCCCGTGAGCCATGGCCACTGAGCCTGCGCGTCCGGAGCCTGTGCTCCTCAACGGGAGAAGCCACGACAGTAAGAGGCCCGTGTACAGAAAAAAAAAAAAAAAAAAAAAGATTGGAAGAAAATAAACTGTAAACAGTGATTTTTTTTTTTTTTTTTTTAGTGTAAGGCTTTGGTTGATATTTTTCTTTTGTTTTCTTTTTTTTTGGCAGGGGGTAATATTTTCCAAGTTTTCAATGGTTTAGAATTCACTGTATTTTACAAGAAAAGAAGCAATAAACTTGAAAAAAGGAGAAGAGGAAAGCTGCTCTAAAATAACAGAAAAAAAAAAGGAAAATAAAAACTAATCTTCCCAACAGCATTTCACATTGCAATGAGCTGGACAAGAGCTTCTCTAGGAGAGTGCTTCTCAAACTTGAATCTTGCTCCTGGAAGTAGCGAGGCTCCAGCACAAGCAAGTTCTGGAGTTAAGGGCAGGGACACAAGACAGTCTTCCCTCCCTGGCTGTTTCCGGACCTGACCAAGGGCAAGCTAGACCCCATGTTCTCACAGACCAGAGGGGCTGCCTTGACCCCAGAGCACAGCAGTGATGGGGTTGCATTCCAGGACTCAGGGACTCTCAGCTGGACCCCAGCTGTTGAACCAGCCACCAAAGAACAAAGTTTTGAGCCCCACCTCCTGGGCCTGGAGGGTGTGGTTGACCAGCTGATGTGTGCAGAACCACACCTTCACCAGCTGTTATCCATCCAGCTGCAAAAAAGAGAGAAAGATCAAGGCAGGCTGCACCCTCAGCCGCACCCTGGAGGACCACTTACATCCCTTCAGCTTAGTTTTCTGATTCTCTTTTCACCAGGTGATATTTTACCTCATCAGGGTGTTATACCACTTTGTGACCAGAGTACTGTAGACTTTTAGTTCTGACTGCAATCATACTTTTTTTATTATTATTATTTACTGCTGAACTCAAAGCATTTCTCCCCAAATCATGAAGTTCCTCGGAGGGATAAAAGTTAAGGGCAGGAATTTGAATGCCTGCATTTCAGGTGATGGCCCTGGTTCTCAGCTCTGGCTTAACATTGGAATCACCAGAGGAACTTTCCAAACTATTAACGCATCACGGGTTTAAAAGAACACGTGTGACTTTAATTGCCACCAACGCTGAGCATCTCTAGGTTAAAGTGATGAGTTAAAGCAATTTAGCTGGAGACAGCTAGGACCCACGTGAAAGGTCTGAGGAAGAGACGTGCTGCCTCTTACAGAGCTGGAACATTTGTAATTGTATGACCCTATTCACTTATTTTACAGATGAGGAAGAGGGGTGAGCATGTAAGAGATGGGCAAAGGTTCTGCAACACCCACGGCCACACAACCAGCTAAGGCCAGAGCCGGGTCCCAGGTACCGGCTTTCCAGAGCTGGTCCAGGCTGCATTCCTATTTTCAAAGACAGCAAAGAGAGAGTTAAAATATCTTACCCAAATAGCCCCTCGCTAATACAGGATGAAGCACATATAGGTTGAATAATATCATGGGAGCCTAAAGCTGCAAGCCACAGCCCTAACATCCTTGCTATTAATAGAATACTGTTTACACTGGAGTGAAAGAGCTTTTTAATGGAATTGGTGTATGTGCAGAATAGTGTTCCATCAGTAGAAGATTGAGAAAATATTAGGGGGAAATTTGCTGCTACTCTCATTATTAATTTGTAACGGCTCTTTAATACAGCAACAAACGAAAACATCTTTGACTACCTGTTAAACCAGCGGAAACAATGAGAGAACATCAGCGTACTAAACAGTATTTGAGAGACAATTACTAGAGATGGATTTAGTAGTGAAAATTCTATCAGAAAAAAAAACTCAAACGAAAACTCTTATCTTTAACAAAGCATGTGGCCTAACGTTAAAAGTATTATTAGACAAAGAGGAAAGTTATAATGATGCGTAAAGTAAATATGTGAGAAGCTTATCAGTTAATGAGTAGAATACAATCAGCATACTGACTTAAAGTTTAATTGGTAATTTATTTACAAGTTTATAAATTGAAAAGGAAAAAGAATCAATACACTGTATGAGACGAAACAAGAATGAAGAATTTGGTGACTTAGACGTATATTTACATGGGAAAGTGTCTCAGATCTTCTGGGATGATAAAATGTCTGTTGAAAGAAACATAAAAGGAAGACGATGGGGAATTTAATTAGCCCAAATTATGGAATGTGTTTCTTTCCAGAGCACAATTTGGTTGTGATTACATCCAATAGGTAAAGAAAGATAAAGGAATGCAATAGAAAAAGAAGAAAAAGTTTAATCTTCTTGCTGAAAAATATGTTGTAAACAAGCAGTAACATTTATGCTTACGTGGCTGTTCCTCTCTGCATGTATTCATATTCTGTCAACATAAAAGGCCAGACACATAAAGCTAAGGACACAAGCAGATACAATTAGAGTGGGAACTGGAATTGGAGGTGGGTGGGCAGGGAAGAACCGTGCACGTTCAATTTTCTGTTTGTAAACCTATAGTTAAGTGACAGGTTCAGAGAACAAAACTCTTGTTCTGCAGCTGGAGACAAGTTGAGCAGGTTTCTGGACCAAACAGGGAACTCACGGAAATGCCAATCTATCCACAGTCAACTATTAGTAAAAATAGTGTAGATGACAGATCTGGAAGGACCCACTGAAAGCCTAGTTGAAATATTTAGTTGCAAAAGAACACCAACGGAATAATACAGCTGGGGAGAAATAAACTCCAGTCACTCCCCCGACAGCCCCAGAGCAGACATCGGAAATGATCCCGATCTGAACCAAGGGCACGTGCTGATTGGTCAGTGGGGTCTTCCTTCCCCGCCGCGTTTGCCACAAAACAGAGCTTTCCCACAGCTGTTTGGACGAGCTTGTGACACATTGTTGTGTCTGTTAAATATAATTGAGAACTGCTTGCTCTAGGAGAAATGGAAGAGTTGATTAAGGGGGAGTATCTCTTCTTTCTTCTTTTTGTTCAGCTTTATCCAAAATTTTTTAACAGTTTTTTAAATCATGTCACATTCTGGGACAGTTTTTGGTTTTTGTTGTAGACAACCAAATGCCAAAGGCACATATCTGTGGCGTGTGAGAAGTGTGTGTGTGTGTGTGTGTGTGTGTGTGTGTGTGTGTGTGTGTGTGAGAAGTGTGTGTGTGTTGAGATGGAATAAAGAGGGCAGGAAAGGGGAAGTCTTCCCAAACTGGTTTATTTTGGACCCCCCCCCAAAAAAAAAAAGAACTCAAAACGAAAACTGACTGAAGCAGCTTATGAAGAGCTCAGAGCGAACGCCAAGAAGCGCGTTCCCCTGGCTCTGAATGGCATTTGCACTCTGCAGCTCTAATTTCTTTGTTAACAAGTCAACCCTCCCCGTTCTCTCTGTGGCTTCTGATGTGTCACTATTATATACCACTATGGAACGGCGCGGAGGGCGGGCTGGGGAAGGAGGATACATGACACCGGCCATCAATCTTTTACAAACCACAAGTTCTAAAAGAGCACCGGATTTATGAGCAAACCAGTCTGCAGAGTCCCAGCCGGGGAGCGCAAAGACGGAGGAGGGTTCGGGGTGACTGTGAACCTTGTTACAACCAAAGACGGAGGAGACAAAAGAACATGACAAAACGGGCCTTCCTTGCAGACTAAGTATTCTGATGGTCGTTAACGGGATTTCAGGAGCGTTTTTCAGCTTTTTTCCTTTAAAAAAAATTAAATAAATGTGACACATACTTGGAGTATGCCTATAGTTAGTGAATATCCCAATAAGGACATTTGTATTTATTCAGTTCTTGGTGGGGTTTAGTGTTTATTTGATGCATCTGTTCTGTGGGACATGCAGGGCCTTGAATATAGTAAGCATTCAGTAAATATGAGGGTATCGAATTGGTGGCCTTCTACATAACTGAGGTTTTTCTTTAAACCATCCCTAATCCTTTTCCTCTGTTGTCCCATCAATTATCAAATGCTCTTGGTACACCCCCCAAATGTTTTTTCTCTGTTTGTTTTAAATTTCTATACACTTGACATTTATTTATTTCTTCCAGCTTTATTGAGATATCATTGACATACGGCACTGTGTAAGTTTAAGGTACACAGCATGACGATCTGACTTACATCCATCATGAAATGGTTATTACAATAAGTTTAGTGAACATCCATCAGGTCATATAGATACAACATTAAAGAAATAGAAAAAAACTAGTTTTTTCCTTGTGATGAGAACTCAGGATTTACTTGCTCAACTTTCATAAATAACGTTCAGCTGTTACTTATATTATGTTGTACATTATACCTCTACTACTTATTTATCTTATGGCTGCGAGTTTGTACCTGTTGACCGCCTTCAGCCGGTTTCTCCTCCCTCCACCCCACCCCGATGTTATAAAGTCGGTATTTCCTTTTCCATTCCCAACAATTACCACGTGATGCCTCAAATATTATAATACCTACCTAGCCAGTCTCCCAGCTTCCAGTTTATCAGATTGCTCTTCCCAAATATTCCCAAGCTCAGAATGCTTTCAATCACTTTCTAGCACCTTTGGGACAAAGCTTGAATCCCTCTGACGTTATGGACCCGTCACAATTCCATCTCGCCGTGCCTCTGCAAGGGTCCAAGAAACCTCAACAGGAAGGCTGTGCTTCCTCGCTGGTCTCTGCAGCCACCTGTGCATTTTTCTACCACCCTAACTTTCCTGAGCTATTCACCCACTCTGCCCCACCTAGGACGGGTCTCAGACTCCCCCCTTTTCATTCTTCCATCCTCCCATGGTTCAGGGTCAAGTCTCACCTTTTGCATGGAACCTGCCATCTTCTCTTCCTCCTGATGCAGACTCTGAGAATTCCAACCGCTCATGACTGCCTCTTTCACTATCACCACCCATTCCGGGCCATTAGGGTAGGTAATGCCATGTCTTCTTGAGCAGCTCTCCATTCATTAAATCATTAAGCCACGCTTTCATCCAACAATCATTTATGGACTACCTACTGTGTGCCAGGCACCATGCAAGGACCCTTACAGAGTAAGATAAATTAGAAAGAGTCTGTTTTCAAGACTTTCGATCAAAGGGAAGGAAATTATAATGCGCTATGCTAGTTCAATAAAGCATGTTTACATGCATATACATATGATCTTTCTTATTGTTAGGCTCATAAATTCTTTTTGTTTTTAAGATTTTAGTTAGTTAGTTAGTTAGTTAGTTACTTGCACCGGGTCTTAGTTTTGGTGGGCAGGCTCCTTACTTGCAGCATATGAGCTCCTTAGTTATAAATTCTTGAGGCGAGAAACTGTACCATGTACTTCCTTTGTGAGTCCTAGTAACCATATTAAGCATAATATCTCGGCTTTGAAACATACTTGCTAAATGTTATTGAATGTTTCAATAACAGTTTATGGCTCAAAATTATCTAGATAATTGTCTCAGCATCCCTTCATTCTGCCAGGAAAAAAAAATTCACATCTAAAATAAGACTTACACCCACAGAATATCTCTGAAAGGATCCACAAGTAACTAGTCGCTTCAGGGAAGGAGCAGTAATTGGCTAAAGAATGAAGTATGAAGAACATTTGTCCATGGACACATTTTTGTACTTTTGAATTTTGTACCACGTGAGTGAGTTATTGAAAATTAAATTAAATGATACATTCTATTCCATAGAGTTTCAATGAATCAATAGGGACAAGACTCAAGAAGGCACATTTTCCTGTGTCCATGGCCCTCTTGAGGATGGTGGGTAAAATGATAACTTAGAAAATGTTTACGATAGATGGGAAAAATTATGGGAAGAGTGCAGTTGGACGCATAATGCACAGTGGCATTTCAAAAATAATTCCTAACTCTCTCTTCCTTCTGAACGGATCTGCTTCTAGCTTGGATTTAACTGTGACCCCAGAATAAAAGAAAAATAAAACCTCAAGCTTGACATCAGCAATCTCTGTTTCTAGTAGCCCTAATGCTTTTTGCCCACTCTGGCAATGACCAACAGCAGAGTCTGTGGGGTGTTCTGGAAGCCTTCCGGCCCCTGTCTGAAATGGAGCTCAGCACAGCAAGGCCCCACTGGATACCACTTCCCTCTTGTACATCCCTAGGGATTTCTTCACCTTTCATCCCATGAGAAGGGGCTGCTTTTAGGGTTCTGGCCACGGTATTAAAGAAAGTCAGCTGACAAGCATTTAGTTAAATGACAGAATTTGATAACCTCCTTTTCTACCTATATGTTCAACTTATGGTCATCTTACTTTTTCAAGAAATAAAAACATTTTAAATGGGTGTTCTTTGTGTAAAATATCATACAATGGAAAGTTTTTACAGAATGCCCCTTTTAACAAAGCACCATGTGCCTGGAGGACTTTGAACTCAGCATACTAGTCTTAGAGTTGTTAATTAAAATTACTAACTATCCAAACTCTATTGACCATCTATTAGCTGTCTGTTTCTTTTTTTTTTCCTTTGTAAAAATCTCTGTCAACCCACTCGTGATCATGTTCCCAATGGCATATGCCTGGAAACTATTAAAAACAGATGTCCAGACCAACCTCCAGACAGCTGGGGACAGAACAATTCAGGTTGCGTCAGAAATATTTCCCTGTGCTTGGAGGATAAGCTCCCTTCAGGTGTCTTTTTTGGTTTTCTTATAATACCATATATATAACCTCCAAATCATAAACTAAAGGCAGCTTGTATTTGTATTTGCTTTGGCATAGTTTTCGCTTTGCAATTTGCTTTAACTGATTCTGAAACATGAACCCTTATCTTGAGCTGTTGAGTCCTTCATAAAGATCACAGTGAGACCACACATTTATACACTGAAACTAGAGATTTGTCTTGTGTACATTACCAACCCTGGAAATGCCAGATCCTACTTTGCTGCATCCCATAAATACTCTATTATTAGGGAAAGAAAGAGGGGAAGAAGGGTAACTATATTTAAAGCAAGTTTTATTTGCCTTCACTGTTATTGTGAATTTGGTATTTGGTTACCGTTGTTTTTCTTTCAATTTGGTTACTGTTCCTCTGGTATTTGCAGTTTCTGAAATTATTTGAATCAAAGCAACATGGGTCCCCACTTTTTTTTTTGGTCATAAGGAAAGTGGGTTTGATTTTACTCATACTAGCAGTACACAAGAGTAGGCTTTCTGCATGAATAAAGGGTAATAATTAGAGAATTCCAAAGAATCGACTTGTCTAAAGAAATATTTTAAACTGAGTGAAATATGGCACCGTTCACTCCTAGATCATTAAATTTTGAGAACTGTTGCCATGCTGAGAGTTGGTTTCCCAACTACAGGGTTGGGGGAAGGATTCGAACTCATCCCATTTTGGAAGGAATGGGATTTGCCTGCAAGTGTTGAGATCTCCAGAGCAAGTATATAAATGAAAGATGGAACGAATCGCTTTCTCTTCTGCTTCTCGTCTCCTCCACCGCCCTCCACCCAGTCCCTCACTCCCCAGACCCCACATGCTATGAATTCTTCTGTCTGTCCCTCTCAGGCTGTAGATGTGGGAAGGAGGGAGCTAGAGGAAGCCCACAGTGGAGAGGGGTTTTGAGCATCGAGAGTGTGTGTCAGGCTTATTGGGAACCATGGCTTTGCCCGGACGATGCTGAAGGTCTCAGCCAACAGACAGCCTAGTGTAGCCAGGAGGCCTGCTTTCAAGGGGTTAACTTCACGGTAACTCTCTACGTGGCCACTACAGACCCATAGCACGGTATAAAAAGGGGCTTTCCTCTTCTCTGTAGGCTCAGGAAGTTACATATTTAGTAGTTTTATGACAATTAAGCAGAAAACCAAATCATCAGCTCCAAAGAAACAGATATGGATATATATGATGTTTACCTCTATATCACTATTTTCCTGCTTTCAGGAGCTCCACTAAACTTTAGAAAAATCTTTGTCAATTTTTAAAGTATACAGATAATTATTAATTATGGTCTTTATATTTTTATGGTATTTCCAGATTTTTCTTTACTAAGATTAAGACAATGTTCATACACTTTGGCATAATCATGGATGGATAAGGAAAACTTTCAGGTTATTTCATTTAAAAAAAAAAAAAAGAATGATGGGAATTGCCTGGCAGTCCAGTGGTTAGGACTCTGTGTTTTCACTGCTGAGGACCCAGGTTCAATCCCTGGTGGGGGAACTAAGATTCTGCAAGCCATGTGGTACAGCCAAAAAAAGAAAAAAATAATAATGATAATTTATAATTATAAATAAACATTTATTTTGAGAC
The DNA here is from genome assembly GCF_026419965.1 of Kogia breviceps. Lineage (NCBI taxonomy): Eukaryota > Metazoa > Chordata > Mammalia > Artiodactyla > Physeteridae > Kogia > Kogia breviceps. The sequence continues at coordinate 100,237,249 of NC_081319.1, read as the reverse complement.
CATACAAAAAGGGACAGCAGCTAAAGAAATAAATTGTGTCTTGGATGGCAGGATGAGAATATAAAATATTTTTATGAGAATTTTTTTTAAATAAAGCTGTTTGGAGTCATGCATATAAATATTTTTAAGCCACTATGATTCACAGAGGACTCACTTCTCTTTTAAAAACTATTTACTTATTTATTTTATTATTTATTTAGGCTGCAAGGGGCTCTTAGTTGTGGCACACGGGATCTAGTTCCCTGACCAGGGATCAAACCCAGGCCCCCTGCATTGGAAGCGTGGAGTCTTAACCACTGGACCATCAGGGAAGTCCCAGGACTCACTTCTCCACAGTTGCCTACCCATGCTCTCAAACACTCATAAGTCAGAAGCATCCACTGGCTCCTGGAATATTAGGATGATATCAAAAAGCAAAAAGAAAGAACCAAATCACACTCAGGTTTGAAGGTCAAAATTGACCTATGAGACTCAGAACATACATAGTAGTCCTACATACCAGAGGTTTTTTTTTTTTTTTTTTTTTTTTTTTTTTGCGGTACGCGGGCCTCTCATTTTTGTGGCCTCTCCCATGGAGGAGCACAGGCTCCGGATGCACAGGCTCAGAGGCCATGGCTCACGGGCCCAGCTGCTCCGCGGCATGTGGGATCCTCCCAGACTGGGGCACGAACCCGTGTTCCCTGCATTGGCAGGCGGACTCTCAACCACTGCGCCACCAGGGAAGCCCCATACCAGAGGTTTTGATTTCAAGAGCTGGGTTTTTGAGTTTCAATAGACTAAGCCTATTAAATCACACAAAGTTTATGACATAGGGCTTCCCTGGTGGTGCAGTGGTTGAGAACCCGCCTGCCGATGCAGGGGACACGGGTTCGTGCCCCGGTCCGGGAAGATCCCACATGCCGCGGAGCGGCTGGGCCCGTGAGCCATGGCCACTGAGCCTGCGCGTCCGGAGACTGTGCTCCGCAACGGGAGAGGCCACAACAGTGAGAGGCCTGTGTACCACAAAAAAAAAAAAAAAGTCAGATAAAAAACAAGAAAAGCAAAGTAAAGAAAGCAGAAGGAAAGCAAAATAAAAAGAGCAGAAATCAAAAAGAAAACGACATACACTAGAAATCAATAAAGCCAAAAGTTGCTCTTGGATAAGACTAGTTAAGTTGACAACTTCTTGTAGGATTAATCAAGAGAAAAGAGAGGAAAAATAAAGAAAATATATAACGAAGCGTTATTGGGGTGAATTTACAGATACTACAACAATCCAAAAAGATAAGATTATGAACAACATGACAATAACTTTCCAAAAATTAGATGAACTGGAGACATTCACAGAAGGAAATTTAACTCATGAAAACTAACTTGGAAAGAACTAGAAAAGCCAAATTATTTCTCTGACCATTAATGTAATCTAAATTTTCTCACAAAAACAACTTGGTCAAGGCAAGTTCAGCAAACTTTTAAAGAACTTATTCCAATCTTATCCAAACTGCCAGAAAAGAGAAAAAAATAGGAACATGATGCATTTCATTTTGTGATGGATGCTTTGCTTCAATACCAACAATATCGACCTATAAGAAAGGAGTGTTACAGGCGACTCTCGCCCATGAACATAGACGCAAAACCTAAACAAGATATTAGCAAAACACAAATCTAATAATATAATTAAAAGACCAAGTTGAGGTTAGCCCTGGAATGCAAAATTGGTTTCTTGTTAGAATATTTATTAATTTAAGACTCCACTTTAAAAGATTATAAGAAAGAAGCTTTTTTTTTGCTTTGAAATTTGCTTTTCTCAACATGTATATGGGAAAAGACCATTCTAAAAAAAAAACATTTAGCAAACTAAAACTTGACAGAACATCTTTAAGCTTATAAGGAGACTTTAACCAAACTAATATAAATATCATACCTAATAGTGAAATGTTGAAAGCATTGGCTTTAAAATCAGAAAAAAAAGACACCCCTGACCTCTTTCACTCCCCACTGTACTGGAGTGCCTAACCAGTACATCAAGAAAGTAAAACAAGAAAAGATTCAAAAGGAATATGATACATTGGAAAAAATATCACTATTTTTCTTCATCATAAACCCCTTAAGATTCCCATGTGAATTACCGGCATTAACATTTAGCCAAGTTGCTGAATACCACGTAACTAAAAAGGTTCACTGCGGTTCTGTATACTAGCAGAAAATAATTAGGAAATACAATTTTTAAATGATATTTTTTATAATGGAAAAAATGATGGGGAATGAAAGAAGTTGCGTCGAGGCTCTGAACATCTCAAAGAAGACTTTGCCTCTCACTGTTGTGGCCTCTCCCGTTGCGAAGCACAGGCTCCGGACGCGCAGGCTCAGCGGCCGTGGCTCACGGGCCCAGCCGCTCCGCGGCACGTGGGATCTTCCCGGACCGGGGCACGAACCCGCGCCCCCTGCATTGGCAGGCGGACTCTCAACCACTGCGCCACCAGGGAAGCCCAAGACTTTTTTAATTTAATTTTTATTTTATATTGGAGTAGAGTTGATTTACAATGCTGTGTTAGTTTCAGGTGTACAGCAAAGTGATTCAGTTATACATATACATATATCCCTTCTTTTTCAGATTCACAGAAGACTTTCAAGAGAGTGATTGAGTGGTAACGATCAAAGTTTTTGATCAAAGAGGATGACTGGATTTAAGATTTTGGAGTTGGAGCCCCTCCAGGTGCTGACAAGGCCTTAGGTGTGGCAGGAAAGCCAGTGGCTGAAGGAAACAGAGGCACCAGCACCTCATTTATTTCCTTATAAGAAATGATTAAATAAGAATTTAAATTAAATGGCTGCTGAATCAGGTGGTAAGAACAGTGGAGAGGGGTCTAGGGGACTTGTCAAGAGATTGTTTTTGCAAGTTTTCATTTAGATCAATACATGTAGCAAAGGTACTTTTCTTCCCATTTTACTATAACAAATAACAACACGTTTTATTGGTAATTGCTGCATTACAGCGTGGCTTGGGAGCGTGGCAGATGGGGTGTGTGCGGAAGGGTTAACCACCATTTCTCTCAGTCAAGTCTTAGACACGACCACCAGAGAAAGATCAGTAGGGGAAAATAATCAGGAAACATTTACTTTCAAAATCCACAATTTTTATAACAAATAAATATATCAGCACCAAATATATGTGTGCTTGTGTTTCTTTTTTCTTTTTCATTGTTGTCTTATTTTAATAAATGGCCACAGCCGTCCCAACCTTCAGCAACCACTACCCTGATCAGTCAGCAGCCGTCAACATCAAGGTAAGATCCTCAAGGAGCAAAAATATTACGACTTGCTAACGGTTAAGATGATGGTTAGCATTTTTTAGCAATAAAGTTTTTTTTAAAAAACATCTTTATTGGAGTATAATTGCTTTACAATGGTGTGTTAGTTTCTGCTGTATAACAAAGTGAATCAGTTATACATATACATATGTTCCCATATCCCCTCCCTCTTGCATCTCCCTCCCTCCCACCCTCCCTGTCCCACCCCTCTCGGTGGTCACAGAGCACTGAGCTGATCTCCCTGTGCCGTGCGGCTGCTTCCCACTAGCTATCTAGTTTACATTTGGTAGCGTATATATGTCCATGCCACTCTCTCACTTCGTCACAGCTTACCCTTCCCCCTCCCCTGCTTGTGTTTCTGTGTGCACATTTTTACAAAACACTTTGGGTCAGGCTGAAATTGCCATTCTTTTGTGGGCAAATGAGTCAATGTCAGCAATTTCATATGATGGAACCTAATATTTTCTGATTTTGCTGTAGGAAAATCACCCACCTAGCTGAGAAGGTTGGTTTTAAAGATAAAGGGGATGGAATGTTACAGACTATTTCATGCTTTTACGAAGGAAACAAAAACAAGCACAGCTCTCTAAGTGCCAACTGTATCTTGCCATTATTGCCAAGATGATTCCATTAACCTCGTTAAGAAGCTATGAAGTAAAATATTTTGCTGGTTACTCCTTTCATCAACGTGGGTAGATATTATCCCTTGACTAATGAGTAAGGGTTCTTTTGATTATAAAATGCAGTTGTATATTAGTATGGCTTAGATGCACATCATCTGCTGTACAATATCTAACTGGCAGAGATTCTACTCCTGATGTTTTTATGTAGGCTTTGCTTCTCTATTAAAATTGAAAGTGTTAATTTGCCAGTAATCACTCCACTTTCTCCTATCGTCTCACTGAAAGGACAGGCCCTTACTGCATGGGTAAAATGTAGTAATGCATTTAGTGCTAGGCCATGATTTTAGACCTCCAACTGTTTTACTGGCTGTGTAACTAAAAATAAGATAATGTTATGCTGGGTAACCACCGCTTTTGCCGACACTCACATTTTACAAATCACTGCCCGGTATGCAAACCATTATATTTTTTAAATGCTGAAATCCCAGCCTAGGAGTCAAACACTTTCATTATTTAAAAAGAGCTTTCTGGGCTTCCCTGGTGGTGCAGTGGTTGAGAATCCGCCTGCCGATGCAGGGGACGCGGGTTCGTGCCCCGGTCCGGGAGGATCCCACGTGCCGCGGAGCGGCTGGGCCCGTGAGCCATGGCCGCTGAGCCTGCGCGTCCGGAGCCTGTGCTCCGCAACGGGAGAGGCGGCAACAGTGAGAGGCCCGCGTACCGCAAAAAAAAAAAAAAAAAAAAAAAAAAAAAAAAAAAAATAGCTTTCTGGACTGTACAGGGGAGTGAATCTTGGACAGGGAAGCTGCAGGGCTGAGTTTATACCATCAGAATAGCTCCTGTCAATCCCCATTCCTGCAGCTCAGCTGGGAACGTGCATTCCTCGACATCCATGGTAAAGAGCAGGATCTCGAAAGGTTGGTGGGTTATTTGTGTCTCTAAATTTTTATTTGATCTGTAAACCTACTACTTATTCAAAGAATGCAAACCCGAGAACAGTTATTGAGGAAGAACAGTGGAGAGAAATAGTATGCTTCTTTACACAAGCTTATATTAAAAATAAAGGGTCAGAGGAAAGAACTTTGCTGGTTCACATCATAAAAACACATAAAAGCCCTGTGATAGTTGAACTTCTGTGATCTAATCAGAAGCCCAAAGCATGCCATCTTTAACTGAATATTTGTTTTGCATGAAAGCATTGATAACTAAATGGAGTTGTCCTAAGCTGCATTTTTATAATAGCATCTGCATTCAGAAATACCAGTCATTCTGAACAAATGTTCCTGAAACACATTGCTCTGCATTACACAAATACTGGCAAGGACTTGGTGAAACTGCCTGGTACCTGAACTCGTTTTCAAGGTTCTATGGGCTATTTATGTTTTTTTGTTTTTAAGTCTGTGATGGCCTGTAATTTCCCCCCAAATGCTGCATTCATGTAAGACCTCAGGTGTATGTAAATGCATCTCAAGCTCATATAAATTGGCTACAGGGAAAACAGAGTTTCCCTAAACTCCCCAGGAAACTAAATGATTCTGGTGTCAGTCAATTACGATAGGCCAAATATAAAGTAAAATGTCTGTAAATTAGAAGTGCATAAATGTCCGAGTATCATGAACTGATTTGTAGGTTCAGATTGTAACTTACTTACTTGTAATACCCAAGTGAGTAGTGGGGAGACAGTCACAGAGGTGCATAAGAGAAAATATACTTAAATCTGTGGTTTCTAACCATTCAAATGTGGATCGAGGGACGAGAGAAGGAGGAAAGGGATGTGAGAATGTGGATTTGAAAAACACAATTTAGTAAATAAGAAGTGAAATTAGAAATAACTTCACCTGTGAGTTTTGAAATTCTGGATTTCTATATGGGATTGATAGAAAAAGGAAGTTAAGATTATTGATTCTGTAAGAAAAACAGTGAACCTTCAAGAAAAATCGGTTAAAAACTTAGTGTTCCGGGCTTGCCTGGTGGCGCAGTGGTTGGGAGTCCACCTGCTGATGCAGGGGACACGGGTTCGTGCCCCGGTCCGGGAGGATCCCACATGCCGAGCGGCTGGGCCCGTGAGCCGTGGCCGCTGAGCCTGCGCGTCCGGAGCCTGTGCTCCGCAAAGGGAGAGGCCACAACAGTGAGACGCCTGCGTACCGCAAAAAAAAAAAAAAAAATTAGTATCCCTAGGAATTCAGAAAAATTATGGGGATATATGTATACGTATAGGTGATTCACTTTGTTATACAGCAGAAACTAACACAACAATGTAAAGCAATTATACTCCAATAAAGATGTTAAAAAAAGAAATTTGTCAATTACATCAAAGTTATAGAATTTATTGGCTTAAATTTTTTTAAAAAGATGTTAAAAAGAAAAAATTAAATGTATGAAACCCATTTTTTTCTAACAAGTCCCTCATGCTCTCCAGTCTTGAAGACTGGAATCCCTACTTCCCCACATCTTTTCCCTTCTGCACAGACAGCGTTTGTTACTCTTATGAATGCAAAACTAGTTCTTTCATTGAAACAGGAATGGGCAGACCTGTGTCAGGCTCAACTGTATCTTCTGTTGGTCTGGGATCAGGATCTTTTTAGAGCTAGAGGGGAACTTGGAATCCATCTGGTACAAGCCTTTAATTTTATACACAAGGGATCAGTGACACAGAGAAGTTAAGTGACTTCCCTAAGATCACACAGCTAATAAGCCATGAATTAAGCCGAGCCTTTTTGAGGCTAAAAAGTGTGTCCAAGCTGCTATATGAGATTGTCTATACTTCCTATTCTCACCACCACTTCAAAAGGGCAATTAAGAATGAATGAAATAACATGAATGCGCCTAGAGGGTATTTTGCTGAGTGAAATAAGTCAGAAAGAGAAAGACAAATATCCCCTGTTTTCACTTATATGTGGAATCTAAAAAAAAAAAAAAAAAAAAGAAGAAGAAGAAAAAACAGAAACAGACTCTCAGATACAGAGAACAAACTAGTAGTTGCAAAAGGGAGGCATGGAGGGGAAGGGCAAAATAGGTGAAGGGGATTAAGGGGTACAAAGTACCAGTTATAAAATAAGTAACTCATGGGCATGTAAGTACAGCACAGGGAAAATAATCAATCAGATTGTAATAACTGGGTATGATGCATAATATATAAAAATATTGAATTGCTATGCTGTACACCTGAAACTAATGTAATATTGGGTCAACTATATTTCAACTAAAAAAGAAAAGAATGAATGAAACTCATTCTTTAAGGTTGTACATAGTTGACCCTCCATATCAGCTGATGTGGAACCTGCAGATATGGAGGGCCGATTGGAAGGGACTTGAGCTGCTGCAGATTTTAGATCAGCGGGGTGGTCCTGGAGCCAATCCCCCAAGGAGACCAAGGGATGGCTGTGTATGTCCCTTTCACAACGGACAAAATTAAATGTCAGAAGAAAAAACTCTGTCAGCCATGGTTTGGCACAGACAGCAGGGCAAGAAGTCTCAGAGCCTCTCTGAGTGGCCATGAGGCTGTGACACAGGTGTGGCCAGTGCCAAGAAGGCTGTTGGCAGAGGTCTTGGCTCAGAGGCCAGGCAGTCAAGCACAGCCTCTTCTCTTTGCCTCTGAGTCACTGAGTCACACCTCTCCTTGCTAGCTGACTCCAGCTTAATCTGAAGGGTGTGGTGAAGACTCCCTGCCTTAAACTGGAGATTTAGCCTCACTTCTTTTCTAGGGAAAGTGAACGACCCAAGGGATTTAGCTTGGAATTTGGCTGTTGCTTCCAAGCTTTATGAAATCTACATTTTAGGCCAAATGTACAATATTATGCTACAGATGATAACACTAGTTTTCGATTTTGCTTTTGTTTTTTTAAAGTTCTAAGGAAACCCTAGGGCCTTTGCAAGCATTTTCAAATAAGGCCAAGTACTTAAGATCAGTTTCGAAACTCTACATATTGTAGGTAATTTTGCCCATACTGGTTTTTTGTTTGGGGGAGTTTTTCTTTTTTTTGGTTTTGTTTTCTTTGGTTTTGTTTGTTTGGGGGTGGGGGGCACGCCCCACGGCATGCAGGATCTTAGTTCCCCGACCAGGGATCAAACCTGGGCCCTGGGCAGTGAGCACAGAGTCCTAACCATTGGACCACCAGGGAATTCCCACCCATACTGTTTTAATATTTAAGAACTTGACTTTTACTTTATAAAAATTATGCAATCGGGGCTTCCCTGGTGGCGCAGTGGTTGGGAGTCCGCCTGCCGATTCAGGGGACGCGGGTTCGTGCCCCGGTCCGGGAGGATCCCACGTGCCGGGGAGCGGCTGGGCCCGTGAGCCATGGCCGCTGAGCCTGCGCGTCCAGAGCCTGTGCTCCGCAACGGGAGAGGCCACAACAGTGAGAGGCCCGCGTACCGCAAAAAAAAAAAAAAAAAAAAAAAAATTATGCAATAGCCATATTATACGAAGTGTTGATAGAATGTCTTCACGACGTTACCCAGCCCCCAGACATGGGCCCTTCGCCAGTGGCCAATGGAGTTCCTGGGACTCAATATTCTGAAATGAGAGCTCTGTTTCCTGTCTCATTGAAATCATGTCCTGTGTGCTCTCTGACCCAACCCCAGCTTCTTGGCTTCTCCATGTCTCAGCCTGGTAACAACACATTAATTTATTTGTTTGGTAAGTTCTACTGTTGCTGGAAAAATATTGTACAAAGTAAATAACTTACGGAAGAAGACGGAAGGCGCCTCCTTTTCTCCAGCCTTAGCGGCAATTAGAAGTCACTCGGCCCATCTGCAAGCTGGCTCCCTTCTCTGGAAGATGCCCAGATGCTCCAAGGCTGTTCCTCACACTCTTCCTTTAGCACCCCAGGCATTCTGGGAACACAAAATGCCAGAATGATCTCCCATTCCTCTTCCACTTCCCCCAAAAGCTCATTTTCCTCGGGGAGAGAAATCTCTGACAAGAAAAGTCTTCAGTAAACAGACAAAGCAGACTCTTTTTTTTTTTTTTTAAACTCGCCAGTCATTAAGAAGCAGATATCACATTCAAAAGGTGATGAGAATTAGGCCTTCTCTCCCCCAATCACTCTCCTGAAAGCCATTAGTAGCTGCAAATCGATTAGGCTAAATTGGCTCATCACATTTTCTGTACCACCATCTAGGAAATGCAAACTTGCAGGCGGAGGGAGGAGGGCCCACGTGGCATGGAAGAGGATTCATGCACCCTGGGCTGGCGGCATTTTTCCACTGAAAAGGGGGTGAGTCAGTGGGGTTCCCCAAAGGGGTGACCAACCCCAGGGTTTTGCATCCAGACTGTTTATATATAACTAACACCCCACTCTTGCGAATTACAGAAACTTGTCAGCTGCTCTTGTTACTTGACCATTTCTTCGGCCAGCATCTCCCACTTTCTACGTTAAAAACAAACAAGTGAACAAAATTGTGTTCAGACTCCACCACGGTTGTGTTGTTTTTGTGTCTACTTTCTCTGAAGACCATGAGGAGAAGCAGCCTGTCAACTTCATCTTGTATAGCTATAAAGAAACTCTTGCCGGTTTCCAGACTTGGGCTCTTAAGAACACTTCTACTGCTTCAGCATTTTACTATTTTATTATTTTTTTATATGAACGTTCCTTAAATTGTAAATGCGTAAATGCCCATCATTTGCTGAATCCACAAGAAACTGACGTGTGTTTTTATTTCTCCTTCAGAGACAAGGAAATAGGTGACCAGGTAGCATGCGGGATGAATAATTCTTCCTGTATCCTGTTTTACAGCTTCTTCAGAGGAGCACAGAAAGGGAGGAACATGAGCTTCTCTTTCCTGGGTCCCAGACCAGTCTTGCCCAGGCTTTCACTAGCTGTGTGACCTTGGGCAAGTTTCTTAATTCCGTTGAGCCTCCATTACTTATCTACCCTGTGAAAAGTCGCCAGGATAACTTGTGGAAAATAATTAGCATAATAGTAATAGATGGTAGCGATTATTAGGATTAGGCCCGTAAGACTGAAGGAGCCAGAGCTTCTGTACACAACTGGTTCAGCCACTCTGTTGGAACTGGCTGGTCTTCCGTGCCGTGTGACATGAAAAGCTGAGGTCTCAAGCAATCACTTTTAGTTCAGGCATTGAGAGAGATAATCTTGACCCCGTTCTAAGGCACTCCTCATCCTCTGTTAAATTTAGGAAAATAGAAGACAACACACCCAGAAAACAAAGTCTTATTTATACTCAGTTATAGTAGAATAAAATAGATTGCATCTGTAACGGGCACTGTTGGTTTCCTTCCAAGTATCCGTTCCATGTCGTCCGAATTTCAGTCGTGAAGATTATCATCCTGCCCCATCTCCAGGGTGGACGGACCCTGGTTGCCCTGTGACAGTCAGTTTAATGATTGGTTCAGAGATGAACCTGAAGCTAGGTTAATCGTAGGGATCGCCAGGATTTTGTTTAAAGGTTGAAGGAAGGGGAATTCTCTCTTCCTCTGGGAAGGCGTGACTTGGACATGGAAAGCCAGGAGGTGCTGCAACCATTCCTTCTCTGAGGAAATCCAAACTGAGAATGAAACCAACCACCAGAGAAGGGCAAAGCCAAAGTGAGCTTGGAGACACAGAGCCGGGGAGCCGATCAAAGCACTCCTGAAACTTACTAGATTGTTGGACTTCTCAATTTCTTGAGTCAATAAATGTCTTTAAACCCGTTTAGAATTGGATTACGTGATATGTGTAGCCCAACATATCTTGACTGTTACGGCTTTATTGTGAATCACTATTATACCACCACCCTCTCTTAAGGGTTGATGTATAAAACCCCATCGTATACATTTCTGCAGCTTCTGAAAAAACCAATCTTGAAGACATTATGTTACTATTGTCCTTTAATCCTGAATCCACATAGTAAATTTACCTTTTGAATATAATGTTAGAGAGCAACAATGTTCACTTCGAGAGAATCAACATGGTACCCTTTTTTAAACTATAAGATCTATATACGAACGTAATTTCCTTTTGGCCTCAACTGACTAGAAGAGGTACATAATGTTGTCAGGTTTGGTCATGAGAACTAAGGGTACCTTGGCAACGTGTGACAATAAGAAGATGAAGGAGGCTGAGAATGTGGTTATCAGGGACCCCCAACACCAACGGGGCATCAAGGGGCAGCGTGGGTCCAGGACACACCTGAAAGGACAGAAGGCTGAGACGGGGAGTAAGTGGCTCAAAGGCTTAGAACAGCTTGGAGAGGATCAGACACAGAGTAAACCCTGAAAAAATGGCAGCTCTCTTCTGGAGCAGCATTTCTAAAACTGACCAAAGAATCACCTGCATGAGACCCACTTGAGGAGTACAGGAAAATGGTTAAAATGAAGATTCCTGGGCCTCAATCTAGGCCTATTAAATCTGATTTGAGGTGGTCTTGGGAAATCCATATTTCCAATGAGCTCCTCAACTGAATCTCCTGTATCCCCAATTTCCTAAACTGGCCTGCCCTAAGACTGACCCAGAGCACTTTTTACTGTATAGACCAGTGCCCCATTCCAGAACTCGTGAATTCCAGATTCTCCTGGAATATAGGAATATTTATATTTAACAAGCAACCCAGGAAATTCTTATGATCAAGTTCATTTAGGAAAAGCTTCCCAGAGGATACTAGAAATCAGTTGGCACTAGACCCAGGGGCTCTCCCACGCCAGGTCGGCTGGGCAACAGAGAAGTCCAGCGGGATCACGTGGCACTAGAAGATGTGGCTAGGTCCTCCGATCCAAGGTTCCTCGGGATAATGGGCATTCCTACACTTCCCACCCCCGTCAGGCACAGTCCTAGGCCTTCTAATAGTTCCCAGCATCAAGGCAACCCCAAGCCAGGTAATAGGAGGCATTTGCCTGCAGTGATGCTCAGGCTCCAGTCTCCCCTCTTTCCTTTATTATTGCATCTCAACCGTGGCTACTTTAAGTCATCTGAGGAACTTTTCATAAAATTGATGCAGGGCTCCAACTCAACCAATTAAACCAGAGAGGCAGGGGCTGGGGAAATCGGATTGTTTGTGACACCTCCATCCCCCATCTAGGCGATTCTCACCTGCAGCCATGGCTGGGAAACACTGTGAGTCGTGACCATTCTCTTTCTCTAATCTTTATTGTCAATTGCCCTGCCTCAGCATTTTTATTTTAAAAGATCCTCTTTAACTGTTGCAGCAAATGGATGTGGGAGTACATTTAAAACATTTTAATTGACTCATTAATTCAGTCAAAGAGTCAGTGAGTTTCTTTTTTAAATACCCAACATATAGGTGAGTAAGCTCTTTTAAAATCCTTCCTCAATGATGGAATGTAAATCATAAGAATTTCTCGGTCCAGAATTCTGAATTGTGCTTACCTCTTTAGTAGTTAGTTTGTATTTAGCATTCAGTATCTATCACTCCTCGAGGGTGGGAAAACAATCTACACGAACATTAAGAGGTGGGCCTCGACCTTGAACCTGACGGATTCATCCTCCGCAGAAATTTGGTCCCATACGTGAGAAGGCATCCTTGCCCGGGAAGTGCTTCAAGCACCCTGGACTTACAAGAGGGCAGTGCACTGGGGAGGGTTTGGAATCCCCTTCTCCCCACCCCCGACCACAAAAAAATAAATAAATCCTTGTTAATGGAAACAGTAAGCGAAGAACCCTATAGGTCAAAGGGTCTCGTGGCGACATGGATCATTAGGAGCAAAACTCTAGATCGGTAACGTTGAAATAACGCTGAAGAGAAATTCAGTATTTCCATAAGCCCCTCTAGAAAGCCCTTACTCATGGGACACATCAGCAGAGAGCTGCTCTCACCAACTGACCACTCAGACCCGGCACCCAGCAGTCAAAGTACTGAAGGATCCGTGAGTCAAACAGAAGGATTATGGAAAGGTTTGGTGGAGAAATTAATCAAACCAACCCAACCACAGTGGAAAAAAGAGGTCTCGGGAAGTAGAGCAGAAGATTATTTAGATGACTGTGTACTTTACAAATTGTTTATAGGCATGAGCCTGGATACAGTGGAAAGAACATTGGAATTAGTGACCAGAGTCCTAAGACCCAGTCCCAGCCATAACATTACTGCCTCTGTGACCTCCGGAAAGCCTCCAAATCCTCTGAATCTCAGTTTCCTCATCTGAAAAGGGGAAATGATTATACCTGGCTCACTAGGCTATAATGTAGATCAAAGGAAATTACAGGTAAGAAAGTCCGTTGAAAAAGACTTTGTTGTACAAAAGCAGGGTGTTATTATAATTCCATGGCAGAAGAGCAAATTTTAGAAGAAGGCAGACCTGTGTGCGTGAATACAGCAGGGCGTCTAGAAATGGTATAGTTATGCTCTATGCTGTGAAAACTTTTAGCTGGGAACTTTGAGCAATTAGGTGCTCCAGAGCAAATTGAAGGACACGGAGAACTTGGAGGAGATTCACAAAAGAGCCACAGAGATGGTGAAAGAGATGGAAGATCAAAACCATGCTCAGGAAACGTTAGAAGAACCAAGTCCATACTGCTTGGAGAAGACAAGTTTACAGGGTAATTTAATAATTGTTTACGAGCACATGCAGCCTGGTGTCCAGCTGTTCTTTCCAAGGGACGGAGGAGAAGAAAGTGTCAGAGACCTTTGCCGCTGGCAGATTTTGACAAGTAACGTTTCAAATCATTGTGTACGACTCTGGTGGTTCCTCATTTGTGATCATTTGTAATTTTTCTAAGCCACAGCTTCTAACCACAGGTGTGTGGATAGAACCCATTCGCTCATCAGTGACTGAGTCTATCCAACCACCCGGGCCTAGAAATCTCAATGTGTTCTTCTCCCCTAATTGTCTTCCAGACGGCAATTCTCAGAAAGAGCCATAGCAATAGCCACCTTGGAATGTGTACCGAGCGCCAAGCAGTTTGGGCGAAGAGTTTCACGGGAGGTATTTCATTTCATGGAGAAGGAAAATGAGGCATGGTTAAATTAGGTAATCTGCTCAAGGTCACCCAGTTAGTCAATGGAGGAGCCAGCACTTCAACCCAGGTCTGAGCCAGAACTCAAGCTCTTACTCTGTAGCTAGTCGTGTTTCTTTGTGGAAAATGGCCCCCCAAACGAAGTAACCATCTGGTGCTAAGGAGAGCACTAAAGCAAAATCAAGAAGTCAAATAAAGTGATGGTTCTTTTACCACAAACCAAGTTTCACTGAACTTGGATATAACCGATATTTACGACACAAACTAGACCACCTCAGATAGTGACATTCCACTCCCTGTTACATTAGCGTATTTGGAGATCTTCTATTTCTGCAGCCTTTATCTGCCTTCTCAGTCCAATTCGTAGGTTGGACTCTGACTGTCTTCCTGCCAATGCTTGTGTAGTATACCCTATCCCTCTCCTGTAGCAGTCAACGCTTGCTGCCTATACAACAAAAATAAGTCAACATCACGTGCGACCCTGCTTTTTGTCTATTTCACACCTTCTCATATTTGTATTGTTTTCCACGATCTGATGACAGTACCCGTACTTTCTGGGTAAATTCTTCAGTTCTTTTTGACAGAGATGAACCAGCCCCAGTATTGGTAGTCTGTGAGCCAGTGCTGAGATAAGAGCCAATCTAGTTGTGGTGGTAGCTGGCCCCTTGGCTTCACCTGGACAGGAATTCTGGGCAGGACTGAGGCCAAGCAACCAGACCAGTGAGGAAATGCAATCCAACCATGTAGCCGGCGTCCTTCTAGGCATCAGAGGAAGCTCACATGTGTTGAGTCTTTCCGGAGCAAGCAGAGTTTTCGATAGGACTAGTATTTGATAAGAGTGATCTACAAACAGCATGGAGGGAGGCTCTACAAAGAACCAAGTGGAGAGCACATTTAAAACGCTTCAGAAAAATCTTATAGGCCAAAATGACGAGGGATGGATTTTATTTTCTTTTCCTGGCAGAAAATACTTAAAAATCAAATGAGTGTGACAGACACATGGAAATATCTAATTTATAGATGAGTTTAAATATAACTAGGATTCCTTGTTTGGAACACATCAACTTTATTTCCTGATAATGAAAACAGCATTTGCCTAAATTGAATTAATCTGTTCAAGTGTCAGGGTGCTATGAGATCATTGTTGACCCTAGAAAGGAGAATTTAAGAGCATGTCCCCCGTTGATGAAAACACAGGAAAAGAGGCTTAAGGAAATCCCCACTGATATTACTGATGCCTCTCATTTATCTACTTAGGGATTATCTGCTGTAAGACTTCCCCCTCCGATCCCAAGCTTCTGGGCTATTTCCTACCACTGTGAGTTTATGTACCATTGGAAAATACTAACATATTTTAACAGATTGAACGAAACCTAATTAAGAAGTTCTTCCTAAAAATTAAGTGCTATCTTCTAAAGCCAAATTGAAATCATGTTGGTCAATGTCTATTTTTCCGATGACTCTCTCCCACCAGTATGTATAATTTCAAACCCACCAGAACTCTCCTGCATTTTCAACAGAACAAGTGGCACTTTCTCTTAGATTTCCCTCTACCATCTCTAACCAGCAGTTCCCAAAACACTGCCCTTCTCCCTTAATTAGTTCACACTTTTAAACACCCCATCCAATCAAACAAACAAATGAGCACAAGCCCTCTAGTACACAGTGCCTTGAAGGTACTGGGGGCTCTATAGGCTGTCTTCGTATAGCTGGTCTCTGAGGGATGCCCTGGACCCCTCTGCCTCTCTTGTCTCATCTTTTTCCTTTATTTCCTCACTCATTCCCCTCCAGCCACACTGGACTCCTGTTCCTCAAACACACTAAATAGCATTTCTGCCTCAGGGCCTTTGCACACATTCTGTTCCCTTTGGCTCAAATGCCCTTCCCCAAGCCATATTCATATGGTTTTTTCCCTAAGCTCCTTCAGGGTTCTTGGCATCTCACAATTTAACAGTAAATTAAATCCACTGGATTTAATAAAGCATCCCTCCAACCAGTTGACACCTCAGCAGCTGACTAACTTACTTCCTTGCTTTATTTTTCTCTATGGCACTTATCAATATCTGACATCTACGTCTGTCACTTGCTAATTTGTTTATTGTCACACTCTTCCATATAAGCTCCATGAGAGCAAGCATTTTGCATCTTTTATTTACTCTGATATCCACAGTTCCTAGGATAATGCATGGTAAGTAGGGGACACTCAACAATATTTGAGTGAATGAATGAATGTTTGAATGAGAAGAAAATTCAGTGTCAGAGTGAAATGAACAAGAAATTTCTAATGCATATTGGTTAGAATTTCTTGGGAAAACTTCCATCGTTCCTGGGACCTGCCATGTGCAGACACACACGACCAAGTGAATGCTATTGTGAAATGAGACTTTCTTAAGTCATTGGGCTATCCCATAAAGTATTTGAAACCCTAGACCTTCAGTGATAGGTTTCTGATGCAACTTGATTATAATATGGTAGTTTGATTTAGACCCCATTGATATGCTTGAAATGTAACTATGTGACTGGTTTTTAAAGGTTTCTTTGGTGGTATGCGAAATAACTGGCTGCCCCTGATGTGATAAGGCCACCAGCCTCTGTGAACTAGCCTTCCTGATAAAAATTAGAATTCCATCCAGACATTTCCATTAGGGAGCCTTCTAGCTGTTTCCCTCTGAGAGCCGAAGGCAACAACCCAGGCAGCTCCTGTTGCACCTGCTGTGACTGGCTTCCAGAAGGGGTGGCTCTCCTTCCATTGGTTAATAAAGGACTCTGCTTTCTCCAGGACCAATGGGCTGTATGTGTGCTAGTCCTGCCTGCACCCAACCCTTATCTAGACTGGGAAGAAACCATCACCCTTAACTCCCCTAGAGAGCCCCTACATACCCCTCCACCCTTTCCCTTACGAGTCTCAGGAAGACAGATTTGTTTTATTCTGAAAGTCTGTGTCTCTATGCAAAAGTCTATTCTTCTGAAAGAAAAGAATTTGCTTCAGTTCTGTTTCTGAAACTAGAAAATCAGTCCTTCAACAAATGGACATAGTCACAGTTGCCATGACCTCAGGATAATACCAACAAATATTTACTGAGTGTAAGACGGTGAGCTGGCTGCCATGAAGGAAGAAGGATGGGATATGAGCACTTCTTCCATAACTCCTAAAAGACGCGGACGTGTTACCTGCAGCAAAGCCCAGTCTAGCCTGTTCTTCACGCGCACCTGATAAACGTTGGAACCTCAGGACAGGCTTCTGAAAGGACCCCAGCATTCCTGGCTGAAATGGCAAATGAGACTTGAAAACTGACAATAAGCACTTGCTACATTATTTCATGGAATCTAAGATTTTATAAGATCAAGCATAAGACTCACCATTATTTTATGAACCACAAAGAAAGAAAGAAAATGCTAACGATTAAATCATGGCGTCATTGACAGTAAGGCATATTTCAGAGATGTAAAAGTGTGAAAAGTGTGAGTCTCAGAATCAATGAAAAATGTGATGCACCAAGTGCTGTATGTACCTAATGTTATTTAATTCACAAAATAAAAGGCTTAGGGCTTCCCTGGTGGCGCAGTGGTTGAGAGTCCGCCTGCCTGCCGATGCAGGGGACACGGGTTCGTGCCCCGGTCCGGGAAGATCCCATGTGCCGCGGAGCGGCTGGGCCCGTGAGCCGTGGCCGCTGAGCCTGCGCGTCCGGAGCCTGTGCGTCCGGAGCCTGTGCTCCGCAACGGGAGAGGCCACAGCAGTGAGAGGCCCGCGTACCACAAAAAAAAAAAAAAAAAAAAGTGGACTCAGCAAAGAGAAATATTCTCTGAAAAGTCGGCAGATCAGCCGTCTCTTGTGGTGCCTGATGCTTTAAATAACAAAGTTACTGAAAGATTAATGCTAAAAACTCTAAAACTGGATGCTCTGGCCTTAGAATCCTAGACACACTGATCTCCCCCAAAATATTTTCAAACGTTAAGTTGCAATACTGTTGAAGTAAGAGTGTTATTTTCAGGACATTTGGCCTTATTTCCCACATGGTCATAATACTTCTATCTCCCCAAACCACTTTTCCCCACCTGAGAAATACACATCTATAATAAGGTATGAAATTTACAGGTCTCTAATTCTCTCTCTTTCCCTTTGGGGTATGGATTAGATACCTTGGAAAAGAATATCACCTACTTATCCATTTTTGATAGTGGATAGCCCAGTGAAGTCAGACAGTCAATAGATACATCTAAACTACAAAGTTGAGGGACTTCTCTGGCGGTCCAGTGGTTAGGGCTCCACGCTTTCACAGCAGAGTCCCCGGGTTCAATCCCTGGTAGGGGAATTAAGATCTCACAAGCCTAGCAGTGGGGCCCAAAAAATAATAAAATAAAATAAAAGTTGATGAGAAGGGCAGAGTCTGCAAATGAAAGTAATTAAACTCATTAGTCAAAAGCAGAGAAAAAGAAAAAGCAGCCAATAAGTTATTAGAATAGAAAAAAAAAAAAAGGTTTTCTTAATGGAAGGACACCATGCAAGTGACAGTTAAAAATGGAATTAATTTTTATATAGTAAGAGATAATATCCTTGCCAAGCGATCACCAATACAGAAGCTGCTTTCAACCCCTTGGTCATGTCACAGTATATAGCGGCCCAAATATTTTTTCAGTAATTCCTTTGACTTCTCTGTTCATCTCTGGTGTGTGTTTCTTCACCGTGCTGAACCCCTGACAGGTATCTATATGCTATGTGATACAGAGACAATTGTTTTTTCTCGGGATGGATGACGTTTATAAAATGTTCTGGAGACACATTTCTTCAGGGGTAGAAACTAAATCTTAATTCGGGCTTTGAGGAATTTATGTTCCTTTGAGAATGAGTTTTGCCATTTTGCCCTACTCGGCCCACGGGCGGGCTTAGGAGCACACAAGGAGGCTTGCCAGTGGAAAAACGCCTCCGATGAACAGGCTCTTCTCAGGCAATCTGATTCATTTATTTCCTTTGTTCACTCAGTTCTCGTAAGACCATCATTCCAGGATCCTTGCTGCAAAAAACTGCCAAGTCACAAGAGTTGAGTCATAAAAAGTTGGATGCTTGACTCTCCTGGTTTTATCGGTGTGTTTGTTTGCTCACTGACACGCAGCCTTATAGACAATCTAGCTGCGTGACATTCGTTTTCTGGTCCCCGACACCCTGGTCGAGAACTCCAGACTCGCCCAGCTCTTCCCTCAGAACGAGAGCTGTCTTCCCGGGCACTTCTGAATAAGCGGGCCCAGGGAGGAAGAGAGAGAGAGGGTTTGCAGGCAAGAACACAAAATCCAGCTTCTGCTGAGGATTGCAGCCTGCAGCACAGTGGGAACCAAGAGATCCAGGACTGCCCATGTAACAGATGCAAGTTTCCCATGCTCCAGTTCAGCTGGGAACGCAGGCTGGAAAGCAGAAATAAATCACGTGGAACTTGCTGTCATCTCTCTCCCTTCCTGCTAAACCCTCTGACACTGCCACTTGACGGGCTGGAGTCGCTGTAGTTTTTAAATGAAGGCTGGAGACTGGCCTTGGCAGCACTGCCTAATTTTTAGCCAATACCTTCGTGGCTTCTGCGTTCGCATCTGGCCAGTGCCACCATGCTGGGTAGGATTATAATAGGCTGCTGATCGTTCCCAAGCAGGAAGCTGGAGTCCTGTCACTGACAGCCTACACACAGGCTTGTTCCAAACACAATAGCACATCACAGCCAGGGAAGGGTCTGCGGTGCGGGACATCTCCCAAGGCATAAAAAGAGAGAGAGAGAGAGAGAGAGAGAAATGTGTTAACTGTGCTAACAGTGCCAAGTAATATGCTTCGTTAAAAATTTAATCACCTACAAGTGCAAAACGAGTGCAAAGCAATCATGTTGTAATTAGCACAGCAATTAACACCTCCCTTTTCGATAGCACATGCATCCTAGGAAGTGCAGGATTCCAAGTGTTTATGCTGCTGACAGGCTCGGTTCCTATAGAGAGGGGAAAAAAAATTGCTTAAATAGAATTTTTTGGTTTTTGGCATTTGAGCTGTTACGCGTTCATGAAATCTCCGAACCAGCCGCCATTTTGGTTTTTGCGGAAGTTGTTCTGCTGTGTATTATAACTAATCAACTTCTCCCTTCACACGTTCCCTGAAGCTTCTTTTCAGCATCCCCTTCCTCTTTCCTAACATTAAAATATGAATAAATCAGCGTGGGGACCAAATTTGCCTGCCAAACGGGGCTTCTTGCCAAAAACAAAGAAATGTTTGTCTTCCTCAGTCTGCTATCAGAAATAAAATACCCAGTGGCAAGGTAAAGGGCTATTGGAAAAATTGCACGCAAAGAATTCACCCTATCACTTCAGAAAACTTAGATCTCCTCTATACTGTCAAGCCTGGTCACTGATGCAAAAATATCTTCTTAGGGACTAGTAGCCAATTTTCAAGGAAGAAAAATAGGGAAGGAAGGCGAACACTCTCTCTTTGCACACCACCCACATCAAGCCCAGGTGTGGTCACCAGCATGGCCTCCTAAGTGCCAGGCAATGCACTGCCTACTCAGCTGATTTACAGCTACCCCAGCGTTCATCTCGATACATAGAGATCTGTGGGGGAAGCAGTCTTCAGTTCCCCACTGGGTAGAGTTGAAATACCTTTAACTTTTCAACCTTCACGTCGGTACCCCAAACAAATGAAAGTATGACAGCACGTATAGCCTGAGATGCCCCTTATTGGAAATTCATCCAGGGCCCCCAAGTCCTTGGCATGGTTTAGAAATTACTATGAGAACGGAACCTAGCTCGGGTCTCTAAAACTTTAAATGTGTTTGGAAGGAGTTTTATAAGAAAATTTTTTCTTAAACTAATGAAACATCCAGGGATTTAAGAAGATAATGAACAGCATGAGAGAAAAGCAAATTAAATCTGTAGAAGGAATGTGCTTTATTCTTTTTGGCCACAGGTGATGGAATGGATGCGTTTCAGGGAGCAGAGTAAATATTTGTAGTATGATGTTTGGGGAATAGAAAGGTGGCTGCCCCACGCTCGCATCTTTATAGCTGACTTTGTGACAACATTACTGAGAAATGAGCAGTGAAAAGCAAGAACTGGCTATAACATTCTGATGTTCTGCAGACTCTCTAGAAAGTGCAGGCGTTCTTAGAGGCTATTCACTTTCCTGGTTTGCTATTTCCCCTTCCCAGCAACGCTTTTGTTGAAGCTCAGCAACTGATCCTGAGAGCTGAGAAAAGAAACCTCAGTGAGATAGAGGACACACTTCATAAGAGCGGCAATCTGCAACAGAACATTCACGCTGGAAAGCTCAGTAGGAAGTAAAATGAAACCCCTGTGTCTCAAATACAAAGAGGACAAATGTCTTATTATGCTAAGAAGCCTCAGATTAAGTATGGAGAGCTAGTTGGAAGAGACAGCTCCCACAGTCATCATTTTTATTCATTCTTACAAAACTACATCTTTTGAGACCGATGTTCTTTAAATATTGCTATCATTTGTAAAACTGGTTGAAAATGTCTGCTGTATCATAGCCTTAATCCAAAGACCCAGATGATATATTCCTGCATTTGCATTTATTTCTAATAAATATTTTGCCTCTCCTGCTCAATTTTTATTTTCTCTTTCATCAGAAAGCCTTAAATGCCAGGAAGTTTTAGAACAGACATCGCACAACTTTAGTAATCTTATCTTACATGCTTGCTAGTTCATTCATTCATTTAAGAAGGAGTACTGAGCTTCCCTGGTGGCGCAGTGGTTGAGAATCCGCCTGCCGATGCAGGGGACACGGGTTCGTGCCCCGGTCTGGGAAGATCCCACATGCCGCGGAGCGACTGGGCCCGTGGGCCATGGCCGCTGAGCCTGTGCGTCCGGAGCCTGTGCTCCGCAACGGGAGAGGCCACAACAGTGAGGCCCGCATACCACAAAGGAAAAAGGGGAAAAAAAACAAAAAAAAAAGAAGGAGTACTTACTAGGTATGCCAGGCATTGATCGAGGACTAGGCACTCTCTACAGTATGAAAGCAACTAACAGCAACAAATAATAAGCACCCCAAGCAACGTGAGGGACATTTTTCACTGTCATATCCCCAGTGCCCCGCTCAAGAGACTAGCGTGCCTTAGAAATCTATTGAATGATAGTTTGCCTCTGCTAATCCCCAGCTCCCTTTCCTTCCCTCCCCTAACTCCACCTCCCCCTGGGCAGCCACAAGTCTGTTCTCTATGCCTGTGAGTCTGTTTCTGTTTCATAGATATGTTGATTTGTATCGTATTTTAGATTCCACGTATGAGTGATATTATATGGTATTTGTCATTTTCTTTCTGACTTACTTTACTTAAGATGGATAAACAAGGTCATGTTGTATAGCACAGGGAACTATATTCAGTATTCGGTGACAAATCATAATGGAAAAGAATATGAAAAAGAATATATATATACGCACATATATGCATAACTGAGTCACTTTGCTGTACAGAAGAAACTAATACATTGTAAATCAACTATACTTCAATAAAATTTTTTTGAAATCTGTTGAAAGAGTCAATGAATAATCAACGAACCTCACCCGAAGCTGATAGTCTAGTAGAAGTAATGTCAGCATATAAATATCTCTAATACTACTTCTAAATTGATGAGTACTCTAAGAAAGAGACATATTAATTGCTAAGGAAGGATGGAGAGAATACTTCCATTTTAAGTGCTGGAGGAAGAGGAGGGAGTTAGGATGACAGAACAATAAGCATTTTAGTTTTGTGGCAGCATGGAGTCCCTCCGTGGGAATAATGTTGGAATCATGCTGGGAAGGTAGGGGGAGGCCAAAGCACAGAAGCCTTGTATACCTGCCAAGAAAGATTAAATTCAGAAAGGGAAGCCAATAAAGGGAGATGAATCTGGCCACAATGTATAAAACCGATTAGAAAGGAAATAGACTGGCAGCAGGGAGACCAATTAGAGAATTATTGGAAGAATTCAGGCAAAAGTTAAAGTTCACCTGAACCGGGTGAGGGTAGTATGGATGAGAAAAGGGTAAAAGCAAGAAACTGGTGAATTTCTAGCAGAAGCCTTCAGGTGAGAGTTGACCCATGTCAGACACCACTCCAAGGTCTCAATCCTTGGTGGTGGCCTGGAAAGTGTTGGTTCCATTCACAGAAATTGGAAACAAAGAAATAGGAGCATATAGGGGAGATAAGATGAGAATTTAGGTTTTAGACATACTCTTTTTAATGGATTGGCTGGATATTGGGTGGCAAATGAAAGGTACTTGGAAATGCCAAATGGAAGCCCAAGAATTGGAGGTAAAAAAAAAGTTTTAAGTTCCTCTGCATATTGTTTTGGAGTCAACCATGTGGCTGAAGGCATGGAATTGAATGAGAGAGAAAAGAACAGTGAGGATAGAACCTTGAAGACAAGACATATGTGAGAGAAAGAAGGGAAGCCAGGAGGGGAAGAGGAAAATTCAGAGCCACGAAATCCAAGGAGAGGAGAATTCCCAAATGTTTGTGCTAAAAGCTGCAGAGAGATGAAAGTAGATGTGAACTGAGGAAACACCTTTGGATTTGACTACCAAGAAGGATTGGTGACCTTTAAGAATACAATTTCAATAAACTGGTGAGGTCAGTAGACAGACTATAAAGAATTAAGGGTGGAGAGGATAGCAGGTCAGTGGAAGTAGAGAATACAGATAATGCTTTCAAGAAGACTGGAATTTAAGGGGAAGAAAAAAATTAGAGGACTATCTTAGGAAAGAACAGGTCAAAGGTCAATTTCTTTAAGACAAGTGTGTCTCAAACTGAAGGAGGGTATTAATCAAATAAGACTCAAAATACAAGTAAGAAGGGATAATTGGTGGAGCAAGTTTTCAGAGCAGACAAGAGAAACGCGTGATGATCTGGGAGCTATAAGAAGTTACTACAACTCCAGGGAACTAAAGTAGAATTTCTTCTTCTGAGGCAGTAGGAAATGAGGGAAGACTTAATGAAAAGAAATACTGAAGTGAAAAAAAATAAGAAACTGATGACTTCAACATTCCCCTTAAAACAGGAGTCAATTAGGATTTCCACTTCTGGGAAGATGAAGAAGTAGGCATATTTTCCCCTATTCCTTCTGCTAAACACAACTAAAGACCCTGGGCATTATATATAAAACAAACATAAGAAAACTCTGAAAGGTAGAAAGAAAGCAGACCCACTAAGAACCTCAGGACCCAAAGAATGATATAATGATGAGTTCTGTAAGTTTTCTTTTCGATTCATGTATCCCAGACTTGTCGATGAGATTTCAACCTGGAAACTCCAGCAAGCACAGACAAAAACAAAACAAAACAAAAAACCTGAGCATTAGAAAAGGGGCCTCCTAGCAAGACAGAAAACCTTTCAGATAATAACTGTTCTACTCTAGGAAAACACTGCAAAAAAACTGTGACCTCCACCCACATCCAAACCAGCAAAGGCCAAGTGGAGTGTCTAGACTTCCTTGCAAGGCTGTAACAAGGTGCTCAAACACACCTGCAGGGCTGGTAGGGTGGTGTCAGTGGAGGCCACGAGGGGAGCAGTGATAAGCTCCTACACTTCCAGACACATAGCTCTCTGTGGAAACCTGGTGAGAACTGAAACTCCCAGCCCCTCTCAGCACTAAGGAGGGGCCCCTGAGCTTTTACCACTACGTGGCAGTAATGAGGTTGTACCCTTCCTCTTGCACTGCCATGAAGCATCAAAAGAAGCCAGCTAAAACAGAATGCTTAAATAAGACCTGGAATCTCCAAACATAATACTACAAACGTCCAGGTTTCAACTGAAAATCACTCATCATACCAAGAATCAGGAAGATCTCAAACTGAATGAAAAAAAGACAATCAATAGATACCAACACTAAGGTGACAGAGATGTCAGAATTCTCTGACAAAGACTTTAAAGAAACAATTATAAAAACGTTCTAAATGAGCAATTACAAATACACTTGAAACAAATTAAAACATAGAAAATCTCAGATGAGAAATAAAAATTCTTGGAAATTCCCTTGGTGGTACAGTGGTTAGGACTCTGTGCTCTCTCTGCCAAGGCCCCAGGTTCAATCCCTGGTCAGGGAACTAAAATCCCACAAGCTTCATGGTGTACCCCCCTACCAAAAAACAGAAAGAAACAAATGGAAATTTTAGAATTGAAAAATACAATAACCAAAATAGAAAACTTATTGCACGTGCTCAATAACAGTATGAAAGGGACAAAGGAGAAAAATCAGTGAACTGAGAACAATGGAAATTAACCAAACCTGAACAACAGAGAAAAAAATAAACTGAAAAAAAAAAAAAATGAACAGAGCCTCAGAGTCCTGCAGAACTGAAACCAAAGATTTAACATTTGTGTCATCAGAGCCTCAGAAGGAGAGGAGAAAGAAGACAGAACTGAAAAAGAAATAATGCCTGAAATTTTCCCAACTTTGCCAAAGTCATACAGGTTGAAGAAGTGCAGCAAATCCCAATTAGGATGAACCCAAAGAAATTCACACCAAGACACATCAAAGTCAAACTTCAGAAAACAGAGACCAATATAAAAATCTCTGAAGCAGTAAGAGAAATATGACATCTTACCTATAAAGGAACAGACTGTTTGAATTAAAGCAGATTTCTCATCAGTAATCATGGAGGCCAGAAGGAAGTGGCACATTTTACAAGTGCTGAAAGAACTGTAGATCAGAATCCTATATCGAGGAAAACTATTCTAAAGAAATGAAGAGGAAATATAACAATTCTTAAATAAAGTAAAAATAAGAGAATTAGTAACCAGGAAGCCTACTCTTTAAAAAATGTCTAAAGGGAGTTCTCTAAGAAGAAAACAAAGAAAGTAAGGAAGTACATAGTAAGCAATAATATGGGTAAATCCAATAGACTTTTCTTGTCCACTTGAGTCTTCCAAATTATGTCTGACGGTTGAAGCAAATGTTATCTGATATGGTACTAAATGTATGAGAGAAAATATTTAAGGCAATTATAATATAAAAGAGGAGGAAAGTTTTCAACACTTTACTGAAATCAGTAAAATGACAACATCAATATACTGCAGTAAGTTATGTATATATAATTCAATACCTATAGCAAGCATTTAAAAACATAGAGATATACTCAAAAACACAATAAATAAATCAAAATAAAATTCCAAAACACATTCAAGTATCCTGAGGAAAACAGGAGAAAGAAAACAGAAAAATGAAAAATAGAACAAACCAAAAACAAAACAAAACAATGACAGACTTAAGCCTTAACATATCAGTAATTACATTGAATTTATTTATTACAATAATTACATTGAATTTTTCCAATTAAAAGACAAAGATTGGCAGAATAGATTAAAAATGTGACCCAGCTATATGCAGTCTACAAGAAACTCACTTCAAATATAGCAATACAGGCAAGTTGAAAGTAAGGATAGATATGTCATGCAAACATTAATCAAAAAATAATTATTTACCATACAAACTTTAATCAAAAGAAAACAGAAGTGGCTATATTGATATCAGAATAGACTGGACAGCAAACAAAATTATCAAAGACAAAGAGGGATGTTATGTATTGGCAGAAAGAATCAATCCACCAAGAAGACATAGAAATCCTCAGTGCATATGCACCAAACAACAGTGCTGTAATATTATATATATATGAAGCAAAAACTGATAAAACTGAAAGGAGAAATAGACAAATCCAAAATTGTAATTAAATACTTCAGCAGCACCTTCCTCTCAACAATTGATAGGGCAACTGGACAATAAAATCCAGAAAGATATAGAAAACTCAAGGACACAATCAAACATCAGGCTCTTATCAACATTTATCCAACACTATACCCAACAAGAGCAGAATACACACTTTTCAAGTGTCTCTGGAACATACACTAAGATAGGCTATATTCTGAGCCGTAAAACACACCTCAACAGGTTTGAACAGAATTGAAATCATGCAACATGCATTCATAAACAAAACTCTTTGAAATAATCCCTGAGTCAAAGAGGACATCTCAAGGAAAATTTTTAAAAACTTGAACTGAATAAAAATGAAAATAAAATATATCAAAATTTGTGAAACACAGCTAAAGCAGTGGCAAGAAGGAAATTTACAGCACTAAGTGCATACATTAAAAAAGAAGAAAGTGGGGCTTCCCTGGTGGCGCAGTGGTTGAGAGTCCGCCTGCCGATGCAGGAGACACGGGTTCGTGCCCTGGTCCGGGAAGATCCCACATGCCGCGGAGCAACTAAGCCCGTGAGCCATGGCCGCTGGGCCTGCCTGTCCGGAGCCTGTGCTCCGCAGCGGGAGAGGCCACAACAGTGAGAGGCCCGCATACCGCAAAAAAAAAAAAAAAAAAAAAAAAAAAAAAAAAAAAAAAAAAGAAGAAAGTGAATTTCCTAAGCTCCCAACTCAGGAATCTAGAAAAAAAGCAAAATAAACCCAAAGCAAGAAATAAATAATAAAGAGCAGAAATCAGTGAAATTGAAAACAGGAAGACAATAGAGGAAATTGATAAATCAGAGAGCTGATTCTTTGAAAACATCAATACAATTGATAAAACTCTAGCAAGATTGACAAAGAAAAAAAGAAAGAAGACACAAATTAACAATATCAGGAATGAAACAGAAGATATCACTATAGGCCATTTGGGCATCAAAAGCATACGAAAAAAATACTACCAACAACTTTACAAACATAAACTTGACAACTTTGAAATGGAAGCAATTCTTTTAAAATGCAAACTACTACAATTCACCTAATATGAAACAGAGTATTTGAATAGCCTCATAACTATTGAGGAAATCGAATTTGTAATTCAAAACCTCCCAAAAAAGAAATCTCCAGGCGCAAATGATTTTATTAGTGAATTCTGCTAGATGTATAAAGAAGAATTAACACCAAATTCTACAAATCACTTCCAGAAAATAGAAAATGAGGAAACGCTTTTGTGAAGCTAGTATTACCCTGATACCAAGACCAGACAAAGACTATTAAAAAAAAAAAAAACTACAGAGCAATAGCCCTTATGAACATAGACACAAAAATTGTTAACAAAATATTAGCAAATAGAATTCAGCAATATATTAAAAAGAATTATATGCCATGACCAAGAGGGTTTCATTCCAGAGATGCAAGGCTGGTTCAATATTGAAAATCAATCAATGTAATCCACCACTTTAACAAGCTAAAAAAAGAAAAAAAAATGTATTATTGTATAAATAGATGCCAAAAAAAAGCCTTTGACAAAATTAAACACCTACTCAGGATAAAAACTCTCAGAAAAATAGGAATAGTGTAGAACTTCTTCCAGTCAAAGAATATACATTAAAAACCTACAGCCAACATTATACTCAATGGTGAAAAACAATGCTTTTCTCCTAAGAGCTGGAACAAAGCAAGGATGTCCACTCTCATCATTCTTATTCAACAGAGTGCTGGAAGTTCTAGTCAATGCAACAAGGCAAGAAAAGGAAATAGGAATATATATCAAAAGGGAAGACATAAAACTGTAGAATAAAACTTGGAGAAGACATGAGTGTCTATGTGAAAAATCCTAAAGAATCTACGAAGATCTCATAGAATTAATAGATGAGTTCAGCAAGGTCACAGAATACAAGACAAATATACAAAAACCAACTGTTTTTATACATAGTAGCAATGAACACATGGACATTGAAATTTAAAATTATAAGACCATTTATAATGGCTCAAAAATAAAATAAAATACTTAAGAGTAACTCTAACACATGTTCAGGATTTGTATGCTGAAAACTGCAAAATGCTGATGAAAGAAATAAAATAAGACTTAAACTGATGGAGAGACATGCTGTTCATGGGTTGAAAGTCTCAGCATAGTGAAGAATGAATTCTCCCCAAATTGATTTACAAGTTTGTGTTAGTTTCCTAAAGTTGTTATATCAAATTACCACAAACTGAGTGGTTTAAAACGAAAGAATTGTTTTCTCTCACAGTTCTGAAAGCGAGACATCAAAAATAAAGGACTTGGTCAGGTTGGATTTCTCCTGGAGTCTCTGAGGAAGATCTGTTACATGCCTCTCTCTCTTAGCTTCTAGTGGTTGCCAGCATTCCTTGGCTTGGGGCAACATATCTTCAATACCTTCCTCCACCTTCTTCTTCCCCATGTGTCTCTGTGTCTCTATGTGTTCTCTCCTCTTCTTATAAGGACTCCGGTCATTGGATCTAGGGCCCACCCTAATCCATTGTGATCTCATCTTAACTAATTCCTTCTACAAAGATCCTATTTCCAAATAATACTAGATTCTGATGCTCCAAGGTGGACATGAATTTTGGGGGGACACTATTTAACCCACTAAAAAGTTCAACTCAATTCCTATCAAAGACTCAGCAAGATTTTTTTTTGTAGATATAGAAATAAAATTTATATGGAAAGGCAAAAGAACTAGAATTGTTAAGTCTGACAAAGAATAATAAAGTCAGAGGAATCATTTTAATCCGACTTCAAGACTTATAACAGAGCTACAGTAATCAACTGGTGTAGCACTGGTGGAGTGATAGACACGTGGACCAGTGGAATGGAATAGAGAACCCAGAAACAGAATCACACAAATATGTCCAAGTGATTTTTTGACAAGGCTGAAAAGAAACTCTGTCCAGGAAAGATAGCCTTTGTAACAAACAATGCTGAAGCAAGTGAATATCTATAGGGGAAAAAAAATGAACGTCAACTTAACCCTCATATTGAAATTAACTCAAAATGAATCACAAGCTTAAATGTAAAACATCAAACTATAAATCTTTTAGGAAAGAAAATAGGAGAAGTTCTTCAGGAGCTAGGGTTAGCAAAGAGTTCTTAAACTTGACAGCAAAAGCACAACCCATAAAAGGAAAAAATAATAAATTGGACTTAATCAAAATTTCAAACTTTTGCTCTATGAAAAACCCCATTTTTCATGGAAATATTTGCCAACCAAGACAAGGAGGAAATATTTGCCAACCACACATCTGACAAAAGCCTAGTATCTAGAATAATGAAGAACCTCAAAAAATATATTTTAAAAAAAGAATTCTCAAACCTGAACATTTAAAAAAAAAAAAAAAAAACACCTAGCAAACCAATTAGAGAATGGGCAAAAGACATGCAGAGACATTTTACCAAAGAGGATATACAGATGGCAAGAAAGCACATGAAAAGATGTTCCCCATCATGGAGAATTAGGGAAATGCAATTTAAAACCATAATGAGATTTCACTACACACCTATTAGAATGGCTAAAATAACAAGTAGTGACAACAGCAAATACTAGTGAGAATATGAAAAACCAAGTTACTTACCCATTACTGGTGGAAATGTAAAATTGTACAGCCACTCTGGAAAGCCAGTTTGGCAGTTTCTTTAAATTAAACATGCAAACACCACACAGTCCAGCAATTGAACTCTGGACATTCATCTAGAGAAATGAAAACAAAACTTATACATGAATGTTTATACCCCCTTTATTCATAAATGCCCAAAACTGAGAAGAAAACCATGTCCTTCAACAGATGAATGATTAAACAAACTGTGGTAAATCCATACCATGGAATACTATCCATATATACCCATATGTGTAATTATATGTGTTGATACATACAGCAACCTCCAAGAATTGTGTTGAGTTTAAAAATTCCCAAACGATTATGTACTGTATGAACTGATTTATTATAATTTGTCAGAATTATACAAATGAAGAACAGTTTAGTGAATGCCAGGGGTTACAGCAGGAGAGCAGTGGATCTGGCTCTAAAAAGCAACACGAGGGATCCTTTGGATGATAGAACTACTCAGCATCTTGACTCTTATCAATGTCATTATCCTGGTTGTCAGAAGGTACCACAGTTTTGCAAGATGGTGCCATTGAGGAAAACTGGGACAAGGTACATGGGATATCTGTACTCTTTCTTACAACTGTGTGTAAGTTTACAATCATCTTAAAACAAAAATTTAATTGAAAAACATCAGAACTGTGCCTGACACATAATAAGTGGTGTATATGAGTGTTTGTTGAATGAAATTAATTATTAATCTAAAAAAGGAAGTGGAGAACTCACCAGCAGAAGTGGGAATAGAAGTTTGTTTGTTTTTTTTTTCTTTTTGGCCACGCCTCACAGCATGCCAGATCTTAGTTCCCCAACCAGGGGTTGAACATATGCCTCCTGCACTGGAAGCTGGGACCCCTAACCACTGGACCACCAGGGAATGCCCAGGAATAGAAAGTCTTTGAAGAGGTGCTGTATTTCTTTTTGATGGGAAATCAGAGATTAATTACAATTGATTCCCCTTCCATTTCTAGGTATCAACATAGACGTGCATCAAAATATCAAAAAGCACACACAAACACACACACATACACACAAGTATCCCTATGTTCCAAGAGCAAAGCAGAATGTCAAAAAAAAAAAAATGCAGAAGGGAAAGGAAGGGAATATACACTTCAGGGAAGTGGTAGAAGTAGTAGTAATAGGGCTAGCCCTGGCCATTTACTGAACACTTACAATAGCCACTGTGAAGCACTTTCTATTCATTATCTCACTTGGTCTTTTTCAGGTAAATTCCATGAGTATCCCAATTTTACAGATGAAGAAATTGAGACCTTCAAAAGTTTAATTCATGCAGCTGGGAAATACCCAGAGAGGCTACAAAGGCTGATTCGAGAGCCTGTGGTCCTCCCTGACGCAATGTCCACTTGCTCCAGAAAATGAACTTATGAGATGCTGCATGGCATGGGCCTTTGGTGCCCTGTCCCTCAAAAACTGGGAAAGGGAGAGTAACACAGGGACACCAGGGCTGGAGCTAAGGAGATGGGCCTTCCTTTAGGGATGGTCCAAATTTAAACGTTCACAGGAGCATGAAAAACAGGGCCGATTCCAACAACCTTGATTTCCACTCTTTTCCTCATGTGGTTTCCAAACTCCATTTGAAGTCTGGTGCTATTTATGTAAGGACTGGATTAAAATGAGAACACCCTTAAAGTGTTAATTTGTTAGGCTTTGCTGTGACTGTTTGTGATGGCAATTATTTAAATGATACTGGTTAATTTGTTTTATTGTTTCACGTAGTTTGATTTATTTGCTAGTTATCGGTTCACTTATATAATGAGTAGGGTTAGATTAATAGATTTCAGAATCTCCACTAATGTTCATGAGCTACATTTGTAGATTGGTTTAAATCAAAACACAACCAGGAATCAGGAGTGCAGTACATTTTTGAAGTAATAAAGTAAGGATTCAAATACGTTCCAGAAATAAATAAGATACGCAGATTCATAAAGAAGACTGCCTACCAAGGATGGAAAGTATAGCCAAATTCACAGTAAGTATATACCTCATTTTCTTCCTGCCCCCCCCAAAAGTGAAAAGTGTAAAAGAATAACCCCAGGGTCATGAGTGTGTCCTGGCAGTCAGAGTGCATCAGAGACAGGCACTTTGGGGTGGCGTCTGCCATCTCATGCCCTTTCAGGTGTAGCTGGACCTACTGGACCCAGGCATGAGGGAGAATTAAGGTCATAGAGGAGATACTGGAGTCTCCTGGATTTCCCTGCAAAATCCGTTGTATGCTCCGCACTGAGCAAGCTACTCCGGCTGATCTTATGTCAGTAAATATCTGGAAACAAGTCACTCTCTGACTTGCAAACGTTGAGCGTTTTTGAAGCACCAGAGTATCGCTGAGCACACCAGAAGAATCCTTTGATTAAGTGAGGCTTCGGTGATTCATCTCATTTGGAGAAGCAGCAGAAATACCTGTTTACTGTCTAGGGAGGCAGCCAAAATAGTGATGAGGT
Source organism: Kogia breviceps (assembly GCF_026419965.1). NCBI lineage: Eukaryota > Metazoa > Chordata > Mammalia > Artiodactyla > Physeteridae > Kogia > Kogia breviceps. Next base: position 100,204,654 of record NC_081319.1, on the reverse strand, counting down.
ATCTAATGAACTAGCCAGCCCAGTTCTTAAGAAGTCCGGATACCCATACAGTTAACTCTGCATAAAGCAGCTGTGTCGCCTGCTTGGCAGGTGGAAGAACAGCAAGGTGAAATAGACTGCCTAACTTTCCCAGGCATTACGGGCTGAACTGTGTCCCCACGCACACAGTGTATGTGTTGAAGTCCTTCCTAACTCTTGGTACTGCAGAATATGCTATATATATATATATATATATACGCAAATATATTTGGTTTTGTTTGCTTGTTTTTTATTATTATTTTTTAGAACATGACTGTATTAGAGTAGGGCCTTTAAAGAGCTAATTAAGTTACAGTGAGGTCATTAGGGTGGACCCTAATGCAATAGGACTGATGTCCTTATAAGAAGAGGAAATTAGTACATGGACGTGAACAGAGACAAGACCCTGTGAGGACACAGGGAGAAGACTAGCCCTCGCAAGCCAAGGAGAGAGGTCTCAAAAGAAGCCAATCCGGCCAACACCCAGATCTCAGACTTTAGCCCCCAAAGCTAAGAGGGAATAAATGTCTGAGTTTAAGCCACCCAGTCTGTGGGACTTTGTTATGGAAGCCCTAGCAGACTGATAGTGACCAAACTGAGGTCTGTGTCACAGTCCTACCTTGAAAGTGGAGGCTTCCAGCTCCATTGTCATGGCAAACACACTGAGGGTGTGTTGTCAGATTTAAGTACCAGAGGACTGACTCTGAACTTGTAAACTGGAGGCGATCCTAGGTTATCCCTATTATAATATAACTCTTTTTCGGTGCAATGTTCCCTGGAATGGAGAGAAAGGGGTAGAATTACCACTTGCAAGCAAATTTTGGATAATAACAAATTTTATTGTCTTCTTTCTTGATGGTCACTTATGTGCCATGAATAGCTCTGGCAAATGCAAATTATTGATACGACCTATAATTTTTAGACATAATTCTGTTTTCTTTTGTTTCTTTTAAATTTTAAATTTCTTCCATAAGTAAATGTTAAATAAGAAAATGACAAGGAGAGATGAAGAAATTCCCCCATACGTGAAAAACCGAGGGTAGGTGATCATCAAAATCTGAATTTGCCCTTACGGATGTATTTGAGCATGATTCACTTAAAAAAAAAAAAACTATTTATAGGGTTTGAACAAAATGTTAATCCTCCAAATTAATTACTGTTTGGGCTATAAGGAGAGGCAAAATGTGTGAACTTAGAGTTCTAGCCTTATATTTAGGACCTGAACTCTTAAGAGCTGGTGTTTGCTGTCTGATTGGAGCACAGGCTTGGAGGCGTTGACCTCTACCACAGGCTGGGCTCTGGATGAGCCACGCCATCATTCTGTTGATTCATCCTTAAAATGGGAATGGAAATAACACTTCAGGAAGCTCTCTTCCAGTCATGGTGGAATGAGAAGACCTGGGCTTACCCTCTTGCCTTAAACAGCTAACAGGACAAAATATAGGGAAAATACATGAAACAAGAGATCTCAAACACTGGATCTCTGAGTACAGGAGAGCAATCAAGGTGAGACCTACAGTTGTTCAGCAGTCTCCCTGGAGAACACTCCCAGGCCACAGGATAGGGACGGGGAATGCAGACAGAATCCAGTAGTCTCCTTGTGTTCAGAGCTGGGCATTCAGGGAGGCCAGCAAGACTAGAGTTCACAGAGAGAGTTCTGGAGACCCGACACCAATCCACCTGGAGTCTTCAGCTAAGTCCTAATCAGGGTATGCCGACGAGGAAAATACCAGAGGTCAGGACTAAGAATGTGCAGATGGCTGGGTGTGTCTGTAAGGTTGTCCCCCCAAGAGATCAGGATTTGACTTAGCAGACTGAGTAAAAACCTCACCTTCATCAAGGCGGGTGGGCGTCGTCCAGTCTGCTGAAGGCCTGCATAGAAAGAAAGGCCTGAGGAAGGGTGAATTTGCTCTCCAGTTGAGCAGGAACATTCAACTTCTCCTGCCCTCAGACATTAACAGTCCTGGTTCTTGGGCCTCGGGACTTGAAATAGAACTTACACCATTGCTCCCCGCCCCCCGCCGACCCTGATTCTTAGGGCTTCTCTGCAGGCCTTCCTGGTTCTCCATCTTGCTGGCAGCAGACTGTGGGACTTCTTCATAATCACATGAGCCAAATCCTATAATAAATATGTACCCATCTGTCTCCTATTGGTTCTGTTCTCTGAAGAACCTTGACTAATATGCACTAATATGCACACAGCTCCTCGACATTTTCAATCCATTTCCTAACATTAGATATGTGGAAATTGGTCCTGGACTGAATCACTGGATATGGCTATTTCTAATGAGTATTTGACGCATGACAGAAAATTTCAGTTAGGGATAGGCCAGCAAGAGGATTCCCATGTGTTTTGGGTCAAAAGCTAACCAAAGACGCTGTTTGGGAATACAAATGGAAATTTAAAGGACTTAATGCTGTAGATCTTTCTCTCTCTCTCTCTCTCTCTCTCTCTCTTTCTCTCTCTCTCTCTCTCTCTCTCTCTCACACACACACACACACACACACACACACAAACACACACACACGCCCCAAGCATCTGCCAGGCTAGACCGGCTGACTGGTCGCTAAACGTGCAAGGGAGTCCATTCTGGCCCAGCCACAGGGATGAATTCTTCTGTCCTAGACAAGTTTGCCCAAGGGAAGTAGAAATGCACAGGACGAATGCTGACGGTTGCCAAGACCTATCAGCATTATGAGCCGGTGAGCTGTTGCAATCAATGTGATTTCCACACGTTCCTATTTCATTGACTTTCTCAACAGGTAGGGTGAGGACAGTTGTAAAGGGGAAGAATTTAGGAGCCTTTCATACTGTGAGACTTTTAGAAGAATGTTCTCAGAGATTGTGACCCCAAAGATGACTCCGAAATAAATCTGTATCCATTTCACAGGGGAAGAATCTGCACTTGGCGTCTCACCTTAGCTGTGAAAAAGGATCCTGTACACCAGGGTGTAACCACTTGCAACTTGAAGAGTTAGTAAATCCCTGAGTCAAATTGAGGTAGCCAACATGTGTTATCTTTTTTTCTCACAGAGTGGCAGTGACTTATACTCGTATCTCTTCAAGTTTCTTCTCAAGGTGAAAGATGCAATTACTCTGAATGATAACACTTCAGAGTCCACCCTATTGGTACCCTGTGTGTAATTTGTGGATAGTCAGTGCCGCAGGACCACGCATGCACCAGCCAAGCCCCTGGAATACCACCTCAGCAGAGGCACGCATGTCTCCTTATTCACCAAATGCTGTTTGCCGTCAAGTATTTCTACTCCGTCATGCCGCATGTAATAAAGAATCCATTTCCAGGCAATTCTCCACAGCATATTCTCGATGAAATGTGGCTGGCGGAGCCATGCTGCGGACTGGAAACACTTTCCACAGATACACATCCTGCCACGTTACTGCGACTTCATTGATTTAGGATTGGCATTCACTAGAGCTCTCCTTCAAGATTCTGCAAACTGGGCACCATTTCACTCGACCGTTGTCTTACCAGGGCTGGTCATTTCCAGCTATCATTTTCCTCCTTGAGCTGGCGTGAGAGGCATAAGCAAAGCAGGAAGCGGTCCTGTCTGTCATTTTGTTTTTATTGCCTTCTGCATATACAGAGGGGTCCCTGGTGTCCCTTTCCCCATCTAAGTTCAACATTTTGGGCACAGAACTCAAATTCGGCAACATGCGGTTATGGAACAAACAAGGAAATGAATCACAACAGCTTGGATGAAGACAGAGCTCTGGGGCCAAGTAACCCACAGAGTGCCCACGTTTATAGGCACAGTCGATGTTGCTGCTGATTTTATTTAAAGCTGGGGAATGCTGGAGTCAGGCTGCAACAGGGAGAGGCCCTTCTGCGGTAAATGTATGTTTTGCAACTTAAGCTAGTGCTATTTGTAAGCCTGGGCTTGAGGAGCCTTGTGCAAAATACATACTTTCCAACCAGGCCCATAATTCCCAACAAGATTAGATCCGCCAGCCAGGGACACCTGAAGAATTTTACAGTGGCCCCGGTTCATCAGCATTGCAGCAGACATCTGGAACGGCAGAGTGTGAATCTGAGCTGATGGAGAAAGAGAACGGCATCTGGGAGGCATCATTTCCTCCTCCTCCCAATTATGCTTATAGTTCCCCTGCATTCCAAAGGCACAAACTCTTCTTCTGCCCTGCTTCACATTCTCAGGACACCAGCAAGCTTGTTTTTCTTATCAATGAAATGTCCCAGAGAGCCACGCACTACACTGTCACAAGATGACATCTGCCATATAAAAACACCGGTTCATCATCGCCCCCTCCTCATTCTGTCATTTCATTGGCAGAAGTGTCATTAACTTTGCAGTGACAATTATTCGAGGACCAAGTAAACTGTGGAAATGTGTAAACTCTTGCACAGCTAAATTAAATGCTATTTTAACTAACAGTTAATAGTGTTTACTGCTGTGTAATAGTAATTTTCATTTTTTTACTGTATCTAATGACATTCTGATGACTGGAATTCTCTGTAGGGATACCAAATCATTGCATTAAGGATGAGTGATTTTAGTACGCAGTGACTGATCAGAACAATAAAGTGTAGACTAATGCTTGAGCTAGTAAATTAAATCATTTGCACCACAGCGTTAGTCAACTAGAATAGGGGTTCCATGACGCTGTTAAATTATAATGTAGAGCCTGCTTAAAGTGAAATAACAAATGAGCATCTTAAATTGGTGATCCATTGGTATAATACTTTCTTAGGAGGTATGGAAGAGAGAGAAACATTTCTAATCAGTCCAAGCAGCTCATCAGTTCCTTACAGTAGGTGGCCATTGAACTGAATTATAGAGAAAACCTTGTAGACACTTCAAAGTGTGAGTACAAGAGAGCGTTTGCCTGTTGGAGGGAGAGAAAGGAAATAGGACCTCAGGGAGGGTTTGGATAATCAACCATGTGAAGAAGCGGGTTTTGTTAGCGTGTGAGATGTAATGGAAGAACACAGTCGAAAGGAGAAAGAAAGAATTCTCTTCCAACCTGGTGATCGGCTATACCTGGAAGCATGATCAAAGCATAACAGGCACCTGCAGGAGACCCCTGCTTCCAGGCCACAACTAGTGACTCTCCTCCCTGACCTGAAAGTCATCATGGCTTCCTTAACTCTCAGGCAAATTAGACTGCACTTCACAAACATGAGCTCCTTTTTGAGCCAGCCTCTCCAAAAAGCTAAAGCAGGTTCGATGTCTAAGATCTGAGATCTATCACACTCAAGAGACTGCAACACTCCAAAGAAGAAGGCATCCAAGTGTTTAGACTTCCTTAGATCTCAGTGGTTCTCAATCCTTAGATCACGTACTGGAAGGAACATTAAGGAAAGCTCTGGGGATTGGTAGGGTAGCTGGTATTGGTATTGGTAGCTCTAGGGTTGGTAGAGTAAAATACAGGAAGGAGAGAAGAAGTAATTTCATCCTCTTTTTCTTAAAATAGAGGTTTGAGGGTGGAATCGGATGGGGAGTAAAGTTTACTCAGAAAAGCACAGTGTCCTTTGGAGGGGAACTTTTAGGGACGAGGTCTACTCCGTTGAATTCCATCTTAAATTATTTTTGAGCAACCGGTATACGAGCCAGACATGATGAGAGGCCCTGGGTTTATAGAGATATAGGTACCCTGAGTCGCTGTCTTCGAGAGGCCCACAATAAAGCCAGTGAGACAAGCGTGGAAACCAAGAATTACCACACGGTCACATTGTGTCTTAATGTGGGGAAGCACGGGAGCTTAAAAGCCCCCAAAAGACTGTAGCTGGAGAAGACTGCAGCCATTATGTCTAGTGGGAGTTGGCCAAGTGAAGGAAAGGAGAAAGGGCTGGCCATTATATCAAAAGGCTTAGAGGTTTAAGAATCATAACCAAGATTCAGGAGTGCAGCAGGAATAGCTCTTGAATGTCAAGAAGGGATTAAATCACAAAGAGCTTCTTGTAGGACACATTATAGGGCTTAGATGTCCTCTCTAAGGTAACGGAGTCACTGTAGACTTTCAGTCAGAGTCGTGTGACCAGCGATCAGATTTGTATTCTGGAAAGGTCCTTCCCGTGGTGATGTAGAGTTGGTTTAAAGAAAGGGAACGGTGCAAACTGAGATACCAGTGAGAAAGTGGTGATGGTAATTGTAACAACAAATGATAGAAGCATGTGAATGATAGCAAGAATAGAAAGGCAAAAACATACATATTTAGAAAGTAAATAAGATGGTAAGACTATTGACTGGGATACGGGACTGACATAGCATAAGGTGACTAAGTAAACTGATACAAGGCATGATATGAGGATTTCATCCCTTGGTTGCATTTATTGACTATTAAACTGTATACTTAAATGACCTCCTTCTGGTAAACACCATCACTATTTATATTAAATTATTATGCATTTCAGTTTCTTTCCCAGGGTATCCAAAGAGAAAATTCTAATATAACATTATTAGGTATTTGCCTATAAATTTAAGCCACATTACCTAAGATGTAATCCAGAGCAAAAAGTTGTTCTTGAAGATTACATTACACATGAAGGTATGCACTGGGCATATTCTCTCCCAGGGTTTGTGACATTTGTGCCCTGGACAGGGGCGATTGGTGCAGGAATGGGCTCTTGACTCATAAAAGCTAACAAGCTGCCCTGGACCCACTCTCTACCAACAGGTAACTGGCCAAACCCACCAAATTCTCTTCCAGGGAGTTTGAATTAAAGAAAGAGAGATAGAGACTACCCTCACGGAGCAGTGGCTAAGAATCCGCCTGCCAACGCAGGGAACACGGGTTCAAGCCCTGGTCCGGGAAGATTCCACATGCCGCGGAGCAACTAAGCCCATGCGCCACAACTGCTGAGCCTGCGCTCTAGAGCCCGCGTACCGCAACTACTGAGCCCGCCTGCTGAAACTACTGAAGCCCGTGAGCCTAGAGCCTGTGCTCCGAAACAAGAGAAGCCACCGCAACGAGAAGTCCGCGCACCACAATGAAGAGTAGCCCCCGCTCGCCGCAGCTAGAGAAAGCCCACGCGCAGCAACGAAGACCCAACACAGCCAAAAATAAATAAAATTTTAAAATTATAATAATAAATAAGGACAAAGAGATAGAATTACTAAGTATAAGATGACAGGAGAAGGAAAAAAAGCAGAGCAGGAGAAAACAGCTGAGTCATCAGAGTGGAGCACCCAAGCCAGAAGGAACACATGCCTACTGCCAAGAGGGAAACAAACTTTACGGTTTTGTTAGAGCTTTGTCTTGTCCCAAAAGATGGGATGTGTGGGTTGGGCACTGCACAAGAGCCTCTGGCTAAGGGGACCAGCAGGAACAGAAACTCAGCTTACCCTCTACACACCAAGCCAGGTGTCTTTTCTAAATAGCACAAAGGTCCGGTAGAAGACAGTCTAGCCTTCTGTGATGCATGGTATGCAAAGTGGAGACTATATCTTATGTCCTGCTTTTTTCCGCCCAGAGGCATCCTTTTGGTAAACTGCCATTAAACAGCCATCAGGAACACGTACCTTAACCCTGTCCAGCCACAGATGTGTTGCAGTTCACCCTACATGGGACTTTTTCAAGCTTTCAACGTGCCTGCTTTTAAGTAGGGCCTGCATATGCCCCTGTTCCCACAGCCCTACCCATCTCTACTCTCTCCAAGTGATTTGCATGTTTATGTCAACGGCTTGGACTGAAGGCCGTCAAATTTTCATTCTCTGACTCGAGGTCACTGAGTGTAACTCTTTTCCTTGCCACCTAGAAGACCCCAGAAAGCACAAAGGAGAAAATGCAAATAAGGCGAGAAAACCTAGATGTGAAAAGGCAAAATAATAGCACTACGTGGACCGCAGAAACAACATATACTAAATAAACTACCCAGCTCGTTGAGTATTACGCCTACCCTATCGCCAGAGAGCCATTTTACTAGGCTCGGAGGCTGCGACAATGCACTGTGATAACACTTAGTCTAGTCTCAACACTGAAGCCAGAGGAATCTTATAAATCTAAGTTAGATCCTGGAATGCTTCTGTGCAGACCCTACAGTGGGACTGTCAAAGTTCTTACAGCGGTTTACAAGGCCCTATAAAATCTGCTTTCAGTACCGCTCTGACTTCATCTCCTACAGCTCTCCTCCCTGCCCACTCAGCCCTAATTGTGGGATATGGGATCACGAAGTGGATTGACACGAGAGGCGACTGAGTGACGTGCTGTTCCCCAAACATCAGATATTAGGGCCTTTGCACTGGCCACTACCCCTGCCTGGAACCCTCTCTTCCCAGATATACACATGGTTAGATCCCTCACCGGTCGTGTCTTGGCCCAAGCATCACCCCTTCTGTAAGAACTTCCTATGTTAAAATCCCCGCCCACACCCACACTCTCTCGCCCTCTTCATTCCCCTTACTCTGCTCTACATTTTTTCCCATCACTCTTATCATCCGCTAACATACTTCTTTCTAAGCTCAGAGTTCATGGTCTTTTTCCTCCCCCTGAAATGTCAGCAGCACAAAGGCAGGACTCCGTCTCTGTCAATGGTGCCCAGCACTTAGTAGGCCCTTAATAAATATGTGTTGAATAAATAAATTGCTCTGGCTGTGTGCTGAAATTTGAGGCTTACTTAGAGCTTTACATATATTAGCATATATGTATATGCTAATATATTTGCATATATATTAGGATTTACTATTCTTAACAATCCTATGAAGCAGGATTACTATGCTCATTTTGTTGATGAGTGAACTGAGACATCGAACAAGCCTGTGGTCACACAGCCAATAAATGGCAGGGTCCAGATTCAAACTCAGATGCTCTCACTCCAGAGCCCACATCTTAACTATGACCAGCTGCTTGGACCTCACTAATTTTATAGTTCACAGGAGGCAAAATTAACGCATGCATTCTTTCAGCCACTGGTTTATCTGAAAGTCCCTCAGTGGAGGCCAGCTAACAGCTTTTCTGGACTGTTTCACCCTAATCAAAGACAGAAGAAATTGAACTGGGGAAAGCAAGGTAGAGAAGGAAGTGAGCTCTTAAATGCATTGGGAGGAAGGGCCCATAATATGAGATACAGTCTACCCACCAAACAGGGTGTCCACAGAGAAAAACAACTGAGGAACATTTTAAGAATCTTGAAAGTAAGTGTGCATGAATTTTTACCTCATAGCTCAGATATGTGTCAGGTAAAATTAGTAGGATTTTGAATTTCTTTTACTGTAACTTTCACAGGAAAATCAGTTCATGAAAGAAGTAGCCATGATTTGCCTACACTTCTGTTCTCCCAAGAAGTTACTGCTCTGATCTGCTGGATGAGAAAGGAGAGTATTGAAAAACGGAGAATAAAACACACAACCAAAACATGATGGGTAGTTGAAGTTTTTTGTGGGCCCACGAGAAAAAAAACCTGTTTACATAAATATTGTGAAATGGTGCTGATAAATAATGCAGATTGAATTAGATGTTAAATGAGGTCCTTTTCAAATACTACCCAGGAAAAATGTGTGAAAAGAGAAAGTTTCTTTTTCTTTTTTCTCTAGTTCATGCTCTTAGATGATCTTTCAAGATATCAAGAAAAGATTCTTCCTTTAAAAAACCCAGGTAGGGCTTCCCTGGTGGCGCAGTGGTTGAGAGTCCGCCTGCCGATGCAGGGGACACGGGTTCGTGCCCCGGTCCGGGAGGATCCCACATGCTGCGGAGCGGCTGGGCCCGTGAGCCATGGCCGCTGAGCCTGCGCGTCCGGAGCCTGTGCTCCGCAACGGGAGAGGCCACAACAGTGAGAGCCCCGCGTACCGCAAAAAAAAAAAAAAAAAAACCCAGGTATGTGGAGGTCCAGTGGTTAGGACTCCACGCTTCCACGGCAGTGGGCCCGGGTTCCATCCCTGGTGGGGGAACTAAGATCCTGCATGCCACAGGGTGCAGACAAAAAGAAAAGAAAATTTAAAAAATGAAGGTCCAGGTACGTTTTTACCATAAAAATATATATCGCTTTTTAAAAAAATCTCTTTTATAAGTGAAAAATTGCCAGGTGCAGGGCAACGTTTTACTGATACATTTAAAGTTAGTTTAATTTTCTAGTAATTTACATTCAGTTTCAATTAGTACCTATTGTGATTTTCAAAATATAAACCCAGTTTTCTTGAAACTGATCCAAAACATTGTCTTTGCGTCTTCCGATTCTCCTGACTAAAATGGTACAAGCATCTCTCTAAATTTCTTGTGCTCTTGAAAGTAATTTCATAACGTTTTCTCAATTGTGACCCGTTTCCTGCTAATCACATCACAGCTCTAATGTATGACCTTCTAACTATAACAGGCAAGTGAAGCCTTGACTAGGTTACCTTAAGTAAATAAATATGTGAAAGAAGTTATCTAGCATTGTATTTTATTTTAGTCCTTTATACATGGACCCAACATTTTAAAAAGATCAACAATCTCACCATTTATCTTAAATAAAAGCTCTTTCCTCATGCCACCCTTGCATAATGGGTCAAAGATGATCTGATTTGATTTTGGAAAGGAAGTTAAGTGATATCATGGAAGGAATTTTTAAAACTTGAACTGAGATATTTTAAAAATTCAAGGTATTCTCTGGGATATCTGATCACCTGAAACAAGTTATTACAATATATAATTTTTAAAAATTGGATTAAATAGCTTCATAATGAACCAGGAATGATGGATTTCAAACAGGCCCTGTCTTGGAGCTTAGTATGAAAAAAGCAGATGAGGCAAGGAGACCCTTTCCTTGGTCTGCTATTTTTACTAATTTGCGTTACTGGGTGATCAGAAATTCTTACTTAAGGATTAGCCACTGTTGTACTGTTTTATTCCAGTGTTCCAAGAATTCCTTTAGAGATTAAGAACAAATCCTTGGAAAAGGATCCAATTTTTTAGTCCAAAATTACTTCTCGGGATACCAGTGCAAAACATCAGAAATGAGCTAATCCCTTAAGAAAGGGATGTTTGATAACTCAATAGCACAAATTAATTGTGAGAATGCTCAGGGAATCCAAATGCATTATAATTAATTTAATTCTTAAACAATACATTGAATAATGTAGTTAATCCCCATAAAAGTAACCGAGTGGAGGGAAGGTGGCAGTCGGTATTCTTGCCCTTCTTTGATTTTAGAAGCCGATAATCAGCCTGAAGTTCGAGAAGCATATTTCGCCTCTGCAGCTCTGCAGTCTACACTTTCACATGTAACAGACTGTACAAGCGTGTAAACTATATTGCAATGAGACAAGTATCATTTTTGGTGTAGAAATAGATGGAAACAGGTATGGACGGATGACTCTTACTACCCAATTTAATCATCTCTCATGCAGAGTAACTATGTTCTTCTGGTAAAGGGAAAGAGTCGTAGAGGAGAAGGAACCTGTTTGGTGAACACATTTAAAGCGGAACGCATATGTTGTCTTTCACGGACTTAATGACTCATTTTATTTTTTCCCCAAGAGGTCCAGAGTTACAAAAGCATTATATTTTGAGCTGTGAATTCCTCATTACAGAAATGTTTTATGTACTGCTGCTTTCAGATTAAGCTTCTCTGGTGATGTTTTTTTAAAAAAATCCAGTTATCACGTCTAGTTTATGGACCACTGGGCGTGCTTCAGTGAGAGACATTTAACAAGTAAGATTGGTAGTTTGTCAACTATCTTAAATAATATCTGAGCTCCCTACGCCATGCAGCTTCTTTTCAAACCCAGACTGTCAGTGTCCTCGAGCCCTTTGTTTGTTTGTTTTTGCGGTACGCGGGCCTCTCACTGCTGTGGCCTCTCCCGTTGCGGAGCACAGGCTCCGGACGCGCAGGTTCAGCGGCCACGGCTCACGGGCCCAGCCGCTCCGCGGCATTGTGGGATCTTCCCGGACCGGGGCTCGAACCCGCGTCCCCTGCATCGGCAGACGGACTCCCAACCACGGCGCCACCAGGGAAGCCCTCCTCAAGCCCTTTTTAGTAAGGCTGTTAGCAGTCCAAAGGTAAGCGTGAAGCATCCAGAAAGGGACTGCGAGTGAGACGTTGTTCCTCTGCTAAAGTTGAACACAGACAACCAAACTGAAACACCAGATATTCATCTGGTCAACAGCTGAGTGCTCCAGATAAGTGACTTCAGAGGACATGGTCAACTCTTACGGCTTTTTCGTCTCGTGGTAAAAACCCAAAGCAAGCATGGGGCACCATCGCACGTCCTGCACTCTGCATGCCCGCTCAGACTTGCCTTCTTCCGGAACAGTTGCCACCCAGTGAGTGCTAAGCAGGCAAAGGCAAAGCCATGCTTTCCCGTCTGACTGCCACCTCTGTCTGTGTGACCTCATGCGACTGAGCTGAGGCCGCTGTCCCTCCGTGTGTCCTCCGATGAACAGCTATTGTTCATTTAGTACAAGCGCCCTGAATGCCCAGCCTGTGCTAAGTCACACCACTAAGAAATTCGTGGCCGTGCCCCAATTCCAGAGGAAGTGCCCCTCAAGCTGAGAAAGCAAGAGTGAATCACAAGAGGTTAAAAAACAATACAGATTAAAATAACCACAAAAGGCAACTACAAATGACAACCGAGCCCCAGATGACTAAGTGATGGCTGAGTGGGTCAGACGAGAAGCTTTTAGGGAGGCAGGGGAGGCGGGCAGGCAGAAAGGAGAAGGAACTGTTAGGATACGTTCCCATGTGTGCGCCCACGCGCACTTGTATGCAAAAGCAGCTGCAGCTCTTGAGGCTCTCCTGCACCTCCTATCAGTGCTCCCCTTTTCGTTCTCCCAAAAGGAAGGGAGAAGAAGATAGAGACGATGTGGTCAGAGCTTGGGACCGAAAGGACACCAACAGGGCTACAGCCCCCGGAGCAGAAACTATGTGAAAGGATCAAGCTCGAGGCTGGTTCCTCCTGGGAGCAGCAAGGAAACTAGAGCAGGGGTGAGTGAAGGTTCAGAGAGCTGCCCTCTCCTGTGCTAATCGCCACCTCCCCAGAAGCCGCTTCCCACCAGCAAGGTGGTGGGCCAGCAGACGGCGCTCCACAGCGCGGGGGGAAGAGGAACACGACCGGCCTGACTGAAGGAACAGGCCTGGAGAGACGTCTGAGCACTCCACAGCCTCTAGAAGAGACCCTGACTCAGAGTCGGAAGGGGCCTTAACACGGCAGATGGGGCGATGGCAAGGACAAAAGAAGGGTCCTGCCATGCTTGGCTTGGCATTTTCCAAGTGTCGGTTGATTTTGCAAATATATACATTTTTGCTTGTCAAGTGGGGAAGGCAGTTTGTGCTTCACAGTGTTTCTAAGGTATTTTGAAGACTAATTAGCTAAATCCAAAAGGACTTGGGGTTCTTGGGAGGAACGTGCTTTAGATGAGGAGTATGACCTCACCGTCTGTCTCGTGTGACTTAATCCTCGGCTTGTCCATCTTTTACATCCACAGAAAACATACCATTCAGTATTATAAGACTGTCTGATCTTAGGATGCATTTAGTATAGCACACAGGGGAGTCAACGTATATGCAACATACAGGTGCAAAATTCCACACATGAACACGTTTAAGGTAAGTATCCCGTGCTTGTGCTTTTAAGCTACTGAAGGCACCCCGCTCACTAACCTTCAGCCCGCTGTGACCCATGGCCTGAGCAGGAGAAAAGATGTTCTCTTCTGGAATCAGTCATTTAATATCCTCCCAAATAAACAAGTCAAAAGCCAACAATAATACCTAATAAGGAGGAGGCGTTTAAATGAGAGCGTTAAAAATATCCACACTGCTTTTCTACTAAATGAACAAACAGGTCAGGAAACAGAATCCACAGCCTTGGAAGAGACAGAAAATCTGACACACGCTACAGCGTGGAGGAACGTTGACTGCATTTTGCTAAGGGAAATAAGCCGGTCACAAAGGACAAATGCTGTATGATTCCACTCTTGTGAGGTACCCAGGAGAGTAAATTCACAGAGACAGAGGGTAGATGTCCCCTCCGCCAGGGGCAGGAGGCAGGGGCGTGGGGGGTTAGTGTTTGATGAGCACAGAGTTTAAGTTCGAGAAAAGGAACAAATTCTGGAGATGTTTGATGTGATGGTTATACAACAATGTGAATGCACTTAATGCCACAGAACTGTACACTTAGAAAATGATTTACATGGTAGATTTTGTTATGTATAATTTTTAGAAACAGAAAGCAGTGGAAATATGTACAATGAAACGATATGATGTCTGGGATTTGCCTCAAAATAATAGGGTGAGAGGGGGAGCGGGTTAGGTATACACAAAATAAAGTTGGTCATCTGTTGCTAAGCGTTCAGGCTGGGCGATGGGTACATGGGGGTTGATTATACATGATTTGTCTTCCTTCGTATATGTTTGAAATGTTCCATTCCCAAAAAGTTTAAAAAAGGAAAGCCAGAATGTAGAGCATGATCGCAATTCTGTTTTCTTTGAAGGATTATCTGCATGTATATGCATAGAACATGTCTAAGCATGCATAGTCTGGGGGGGGAAATGTAGCATAGCTTCAAAGAAAAGGAGTTACACAAGGAATGAAATAACACTTGAATGCACAGAATTCTGGCATCTTCAGAAGGGGCCGTCTAGGCTCCATCTCTAGTCCTGAACTGAAGCGTGGAGACGAGGGTCTGAAGTTCCAGAGGAGCGTTTCCTGGACCCTGGAGCTTACCCTGCGTGTAAACACACACACACACACACACACACACACACGCACACACACATTCTTCTGTTAGTTCCTCTTCCCAGATTAGGTTGCTGAGTGGAAGCTACTAAGCCCTGGGTCGACCCCTGGGAGCAAGGCCAGTGAGGCCCATCAGCAGGGCTTCTGCCCCAGGCAACCTCTCAGCAAAGAACCCAGACGCTCAGACTGGGAAGAGCCTTGTCCGCCCACCCAGGGCCGGGCCCTTTTCAAAAGCACCCCGAGAAGAGGCTTCAATTGTGACTCTTTGCATTATAATCAGCCCAAGGCAAAGGGCATGAAATGGTTTTGATGTGTAAATTTCACGTTTAACAATGAAAATTGCGCACCAACGTTTATAAGTACACACACACACACACACACACACACACACACACACACACACACATGCATGATTTTAGGTCTCCTTCCCTAGTATTTATATATTTCACTGTTTCCCACAAAATAACAATGTCTTGGTCATCCAAAAAGAATCCAAGGTTTTTTAAAAGGCTATATATATATATATAATCACACATAAGAATTATTTCTCTCAATATTTATCTGTGGTTACCTCTGAGGAAGAATACAACTGGAAGTACAGCCATTAGGGCAAAATTACATGACATTTCCTCAGACAAGGAAAAAATAAGGCTACACAATAAAGTTCTTTGGAAGCCCCAGGAAGACGATCACAAAGACAATTAACACCAATCAGAATTTGATGAGGACACCCCAGCTCCCGGGACACATCCAGAGCAGGTCTGGCGACCAGCAGTGCCCCAGTCTTCGGTTTCCAGTCTCCAGTGAGTGATCCTGCTTGGACAGGGACGAAATGACCAGAGAGAGAACTATATGGTTATTTCCCCCAAAAATATGGAAAGGCATTGAATGTCTTTCGTTTTACACGTAGATTCACTTTTTGCTCTTCAAAGAAGGAGGGCACGATGGACTTTCCCCGTGAGTGCTGCTCTGTGGTGGGTCCCCATCCAGGTGCAGAGCGCGGTTAAGACAGCCGAACCTCACACATCTTTACCAGATGGGAAGCAAGCACAGGTGCACCAGAAGCCCCCTTGAAGAAGGCTCTTCGCGCTTGTAATTGCTTCCACATCTGCTGTGCCTTAGGAATCTAAGAATACCTTGAGGAGGGATAAGATGGGTGGTTGACCACCAAGAAATACTAGAGAAAATCATTCTTGGGAGCAAATTCTTGTGCCTCGGAATCTGGCCAACACCAAACATTCTAGATCCTAAAAATGCTAGGAAAGCTTTTCACATAAAAAGGAAAAGACTGTATCAACATCTATCACGGACTTTTCCTCCATGCTCTGGCCATAGTTTAACAATTTTATTGAATTAGGAGACCTGCCTTAAATATCCCCATGACAGATCTGGTCAGCAGTATCACCTATTTTATAATATTTATGAGGCTGATAGTATATTTCCTAGTCACTGGCCACTTTTCTATGATTCTAAATTCCAAAGGACACCACCTTCTGGCACAGTAAGGAGCCGGTGAGGGTCCCACCTTCATTAGACCTCCAAAGCCCTGGGACAGGTGCTATTGGCCAAATCACTTCCCCTTTCCAGGCTGACATTTTCACATCTGTAAGATGAAGGCACTCCAAGTCATTCCAACTCTGACATCCTATGATTCCATAAATAAATGTTAGATGACAACGTGGGATTCTGTGAAGGGAGAACCTGCACTGCCGACAATTTAGCCCACAGAGACAATGACCTGAGCTGATAGTCTTTGAAATGAGAAATATGCAAAACCACAGGGTGAGACAGAACAAAAGCCCTTGACAGCAGGAAGCTACATTGAGCCTCTCTTAAGAAATAGACAAATCCAAAATTGTAATTAAATACTTCAGCACCCTTCTCTCAACAACTGATAGGGCAACTGAACAGAAAAATCCAGAAAGATATAGAAAACTCAAGGACACAATCAAACATCAGGCTCTTATCAACATTTATATCTTAACAAGCCTTCCCTTATTCTTCTCCAGCAACACGTCCACTTTCCAAATACCCGACCATGAACCATGTGTCATTTTGCTGGATTTTCGTTTTTTTACTAAGCTGTCTTATCATGAAACCTCGTTCACTGTAACCTCTTTGCATCCTTCCAACAACTGTGTAATGAGGATACAGTAAAACCCAAGCACATAGTAAGAGCTGTATGCCATTAGAGGGGGGAAAAAAAGCTGACCGGAAGTTTTTAAAAAGCTGACCTGAAGTTGCAGTTTACTACCCCAAAATGACTGGAGACGGACATATTAATCACTTAACCTTTTTATTAACGTTTATTTGTGTAAACGATTGAGGTGGGTTTTTTTTTTTTTTCCCAGCGTATTATCATTTTCTCTTCCCCCTGGCTTTGTTCCATCGCATTTCAAAGAATGTACGTAATATCAGCTGCGGAGTCTCTCCTGTTTCCATCCTCTCCCTCCTTTCCTCTTCTCAGTCGTCCTTTTAAGGTTAGCCAACCATGGGCTATCATTATATACCCGCAGTGCGATAAGGCCACCAACAAGAAGAAAAGAGAAAGGGGGAAAAATAGTTGGTGGGGGTGGTTTAAAGATCCTCATAAAATTAAATCTTAGATTTCAATTCCCCCTCATATTTTATTGTCTTTTCTTTTTCCTGTGGTAAATGGTAATTAGAGTCAATAATCTTTTGCTGAGAGAGCACCTTGTCTCCACGGTGTTTATATCATCATCATCAAAGATGTGCCTTAAGGCGCTGGCGTGTTAATAATTTAAGGTGTGCACAGCCTAGTTATAGCAGGAAGCCTAGTTATTGAGTTTGTAAACCAGCCGATGATTTATGAGAACACCTTGCATGAGTCACGCTCATTACATAAAATACTTCAGTTTCATAAGGAATCATGGGGTAAATAGGTCTTCCCGTTACAGGGTGATGGTGCAATTGGAAATTGTTGAGTTTTGTCACCGGGTTCACCGACGCTATTTTGTCTTGATTGTGTTGGCAGGGCCGGGGAGGGAGGGCTGCGTGTCTGTGTGCATCTGTACATGCATGCACGGGGCGCTGACCCCCTACCACCCAACGTAGACTGCGAGTCTAGAACTTTCTCTCCCCTGAGAAGCTGTATCACAGAAGCCAAACCCTCTGATAGAGAGAATGTTAAATTTCCCTTCTAAAAAGCTACTAATTAAGAAACCAGAAACGCTCATGGAAATAAAATTACAAGAAAAAATCAATATGCGGTTGTTAAATGTAGCCTTCATTTAAGGGCCATAACCATATTTTACTGTTAAACACTGTGGTTTACTCATTAGGGATTCCTAAGCAGACTGCGACAGCAAAAGCCAAACATGGCATTCGGGCCTGTTTAAAAGAAAATGTGTACACAGGGTACACCTTTTCTTTTTAAATAATGTTCCGTATCTGGAGCTTCGAAAAAAATATTTGAACAATTTTGTTGGATGTCGGTGAGTACTATTTCCTAACCAACACAGATCCAGTGACTGCTTATATTTCTTTTATGCTGAATTAACTGATGTAAGCATAAAGTTAGCACTGGTATGGTGTGCAACGGAGCTTCTTTGGTTTCACAGATTTCTGTATAAAGTGAACTTTGATGTTAGGTTGTGCTGGTGGTTGCATGATCTCTCGGGTGCTTTAAAGAATTTTCAAAAGGAAAAAAAAAAAAGAAAGAGTGAAGTAAGACACACTGAACTCTTATCTGTTTTATGTGTTTGAAAAATTCCTCCAACCTCCATATCTAGTTTACTAACTTTGGGGGCATTTCTACGCATACTCAGAAATGTTTTATAAGCAGAATCGCTAAAAGACAATCATTTGCATTCATTTAAGGCACCAAATATAGTCAATGGTTTTTATCAGCTTTCTTTAGAAAATGAATGTTTCCTGAAAAAGAGATGACTCTGAGAAGCGGTTTGATGAGTGAGTAGGTGTACTTGTGGTCTCTGTTTGACCACAGAGAAAACGGCTAATCTGAGTTTCAAATTACGACGCTCCCCTCCCAGGAATCCTACCTGTTTTCAGTTTGATGCTTAGTTCTCTCTCACTGTTGACACTGGGGATGTGGCTTCCAGTTCAGACACTCTGCATGTTATGTTTACTTTCCTCAAGCTAGGAGAGCACCTACTAGCCTCCACATCAGTATAGCCTGTCCTGATTTAAATAAAATTTTCCATTTTGCCTTTATAACACATTATGTTATCTTCCCTTTATTTTTTAAAATTATTTATTTCTATTTTTGGCTGTGTTGGGTCTTCATTTCTGCGCGAGGGCTTTCTCTAGTTGCGGCGAGCGGGGGCCACTCTTCATCGCTGTGCGCGGGCCTCTCACTCTCGCGGCCTCTCGTTGCGGAGCACAGGCTCCACACGCGCAGGCTCAGTAGTTGTGGCTCACGGGCTTAGTTGCTCCGCGGCATGTGGGATCTTCCCGGACCAGGGCTCGAACCCGTGTCCCTTGCACTGGCAGGCAGATTCTCAACCACTGCGCCACCAGGGAAGCCCCTATATTCCCTTTATGATAAAAGAGAAATTATTCAATAGTGCAAAACGAATGCACAATGGGACTTCCCTGGTGGTCCAGTGGTTAAGACTCCGCGCCTCCACTACAAGGGGCGTGGGTTCGATCCCTGGTCGGGGAACTAAGAACCCACATGCTGCTGCGTGGAGAGGCCAAAAAATACAAAACCAAAACCAAACGTACAATGAACACTTCAATGAGAGAATTTCTGAACGGTAATCTCAAAACCATAAAAGTATGTCAATGGATTTTGAGTTACACTACCTATCATAAACGACCCGATTTCCCAAATATAGTCAATTTTCTCCAGCCACAAAAATTTAACAAGTACAGCCTTACTCATTTCTCTTCCAAGACCTGTTTTGTACCTTTCCTCTCTGTGCACAGAAATCTTATGTCAAAAAATAGTTTCATAGCTAGTGGGAAGCAGCCGCATAGCACGGGGAGATCAGCTCGGTGCTTTGCGACCACCTAGAGGGGTGGGATAGGGAGGGTGGGAGGGAGACGCAAGAGGGAGGGGATATGGGGACATATGTATGCATTCAGCTGATTCACCTTGTTATACAGCAGCAACTAACACACCACTATAGAGCAATTACACTCCAATAAAGAGGTTAAAAAAAAAAAGTAGTTTTGGGCTTCCCTGGTGGCGCAGTGGTTGAGAGTCCGCCTGCCGATGCAGGGGACACGGGTTCGTGCCCCGGTCCGGGAAGATCCCACATGCCACGGGGCGGCTGGGCCCGTGAGCCATGGCCGCTGCGCCTGCGCGTCCAGAGCCTGTGCTCCGCAACCGGAGAGGCCACTGCAGTGAGAGGCCCGCATACAGCAAAAAAAAAAAAAAAAAAAAAAAAAAGTAGTTTCAAGTAGAAACACTTTATTCAAAACATTTTAAATTCCAAGCAGCCTCACAGGCACTTTAATAAGTAACATTTATGATACAAATCAGACTGTAAGCTTCCAGCGGACCAAAAATATATATTTGTATTATTTTCCATATTTTATTTAACAGTGTCATGCAATTATGTTCTTACTAAATAGTGATTGTGTTAACAGGACCTTTGCTATTATCTCAGGCCTTCTAGGTTGGGTAGTGTTTTCTTTTCCTCAGATGGCATACAGCTCTGGTTTACAAAGATGTTTTACAAACTCTGCTTTGATTTCAGGAAAAAAAAAAATTAATAAATTGAATAGCTACAAGTCTACTTTAAAAATCTCCGTGTGTGTGTGTGTGTGTGTGATCTAAAAAGCTCACTTAGGGCTTCCCTGGTGGCACAGTGGTTGAGAGTCCGCATGCCGATGCAGCGGACGCGGGTTCGTGTCCCGGTCCGGGAAGATCCCACGTGCCGCGGAGCGGCTGGGCCCGTGAGCCATGGCTGCTGAGCCTGCGCGTCCGGAGCCTGTGCTCCGCAATGCGAGAGGCCACAACAGTGAGAGGCCCGCGTACTGCAAAAAAATAAAAATAAAAAGCTCACTTAAAGACAAAAAGGCCACTGAGATATTAATAAACATATCCGGGGTCATGTAATTACAGATCATTTTGGTTCTTCTGAGAGTGAATATATAACTGTCATTCTTGGTGTTCCTACAGTACTTTCCCCTCCTTTAAGGACCTCAAAACTCTTTCTAGTTCTGCTTCCCACCTGCTTACCCTCAGCCTCTGTGGAGAAGGAGAGGTATCCACGGCGCCTCGACAACTCACAAAGGACTCTGTCCCTAAACCCTGCTCTGAGGGGGGCCCATGGAAGAAAGCCACCTCTTCTGCAATCAGCCCCCCTCTTAGTAGAACCCGAGCCCACTCTCTGTTACATCAATTTCCCTGTAAGATGAATAATGCTTTGGTTCCTGGAAATGTGCCCTGATTTTCTGTTCTTGCAGATCCATGGGTAAGTATCTCCAAATCAGGCAAATCATGAGAATTCTGGAAAGCGCGTGTTTCCCAACCTGACAGCTGCGTTTTCCACTAGAGCATTTGCCATGTGGCCTGAACCCCAAGTTCCTCACAGACCACCTGCTTTCGACGTCAGTGGGAGTTTGGCCCCACTGAAGATTGAGGTGAAGATAATATTGGCAAAGTCTGCTTTGCAAAATTCAGCTTTTGTCCCCTCTGCTGCAGATAGGATGATAAGCCCAGGGCCTGCAGGGCCAAACGCTTTCACAGGAGAGTCTCCTTGCTGGGCTGTCCTACCAAATCCGCATAAATCAGCCGCCTATTATGGTCCTGTCTGATAGCATCTCAGCTACTCCCTTCAAAGACATCGCAGGGCAGTTATTCTTTCAATGCCTTTGTTCCCATACAGTATATTTTACCTACAGTGCCAAAATGTAAGCACAGTTGAAAACAGATTGTTTATCCGTACCCAAAGATAGATATTTACTAGCCAGCAAATACAAACCCCCTCGGAGCTGACTGGTCAAACAGCAATCTTCTAAGACCCATTTATGAAGGGTGTGTCTCCAGTATTTTGCGACCTCATTCATTCTGCAAGGGGACACTTGGGGACCTTGTGGTTGAAAAGAATCCACCACCGTTTCACTGACGAGCTACAGAGTAACAACTGCTATGCCGGGAATCTTGTCATTCCTGAAGCTGCAGCAGAGCTTTTCTCTCTAGAAATAAAATCGGAGCTAGTCCAGGGAAAACAGTGGTGAGGAGATAAAATCTTGAAAATGTTGTAGCAGGAGCCCTCCTCTCCCCCTCCCTGCACTTTGTGTGTGGACAGTGAGGGCTGAGGCTCTCACAGCCACCCTAAATGTATGGCTGCCTTCTGTGCCCCAAGGCCAGAGGAGATTTCTTTACTGGAGATGCAATCAGCTCTAACCAATCAGTAAGAAGGGTTAATCAGCTGATCGATTGGTCCCTCAGCAGCCAGGACCTGGCTCCTCTCTGACTGGCTCTAGCCTGGCCTTGGGGCAAGAGGTTGGGAACTTTTAATTATCCGCAGCAGCTATTGCACTGATTGAATGGTCAATGGGTTTACCACTGAGGCAGCACCGCTTGAATAATAATAGAAAGCCATGCGAACGCTGGGGAACGCAAACAGGGGGCCAGAAAAGGCATTTGGCCACGCACAATGCACCTTAAGACGGGTGAATTGCCTGGCAGATACCAAATTTCAAAGGTCTGGAAGATGTTTTATCCAAGTGTGGTAGGTGCTAGGGGATCCTTGAGAGATGGCATTTCCTTGTGTCCCTCTTTGGTCTGTGGCCATTGCTGTCTGCAACATGTTGCCCCAGGACAAAGGGAAACTTGCTTGCCCGGGTGGTTAAAAAATGAGCACTGAAAAAAAAAAAAAAAAAAAAAAAAATGAGCCCTGGCAGAAATTTGTATTTTGATGTTTACAGGCGCTGCCAGGGTTTAATTATTTTTCATTGTGAACTTCCTTGAAAAGAAATCTTCCCTAGCTCCACTATGTGAGACGTGCTCATTCTGTGTGGGTTTATTTTTTTTGGGGGGGAGGGGGATGTGTGCTTAGGGGGAAGTAGAGGCAGATTACATCACGCAAAAAAAATATAGTGTTCACACCCAAGGGGATTTAAAAATCTCCCTCGGGCTTCCCTGGTGGCGCAGTGGTTGAGAGTCCGCCTGCCAATGCAGGGGACACGGGTTCGTGCCCCGGTCCGGGAGGATCCCACATGCCGTGGAGCGGCTGAGCCCGTGAGCCATGGCCGCCGAGCCTGCGCGTCCGGAGCCTGTGCTCCGCAACGGGACAGGCCACAGCAGTGAGAGGCCCGCGTACCACAAAAAAAAAAAAAAAAAAAAATCTCCCTCAAGTCTGTGGGACGAAGACCCGTCCAGTTTCTGTCCCTCAGCATAACTCATTAATCCAACAGCTCACTATAATATTTTGATCTCTCCTTTCCCTGATAAACACAGTTCATCCATGTTGGCTCCTTTTTCCCTTGCAGGTTAAACCAACAAGTGCCTCCGAATAAAAATGATATCTGTGTTCAAATCCTCAGAGAGTGTAAGGCTGGGAGCAAGTGCCCCAAAAGGGCAGGCAGACCAGCCAACAACTCTATGTGCTGGCAGGGAGCTTAGTGCAAGACGTGAGCAGTTTCACAGAGCTGCTGAAAAGGATAAGTTTAGGGTCAATTTAAAAAAGAAGGAAGGAAGAAAGAACAATCAATTTGGCTCAGAGACCAGTGTTTGGAGGGGTGTCGAAGAAAAGTCAACTAGAATCCCTTTCAAAGGTGTCAGCTGGAATCTCCATCAAGACCCTCAAATTGTCAAAGATCAGAAATTGTCCTATTTAAGCAGATTCCATGTTAAAAATTTGCCTTTCTCCAGTGATCTCACACAAACACGGAGCTTTCATCAGGCTCTGCCAGAGTCATTACTATTTATATTACCATACCCTGGCTGTGTACAGTCAATTCATAATTGTCCAGTTTTTCTAATTAATCACAAAAGATTTTTGTTTTGCCTGCAGCTAGTTCTGGGGTGACTCACGATGGCAAGCCAGAGCTCATACATCAAACACAGGCCCTTTCTCACTCTGGCCTTCTGCTGGGGAATGCAGCTCAGCACTTCTCCACCAAAGAACTCGCACTGGGCATGTGTAGCCCCAGGCGGGGGAGAAGCCAGAGATCTGTCCTCTGCTGGGTGACTTGTTATTTTTATCTGATGCTTGCATTCTCCGGCCAAATCAGATCCAGATAGCAAAGCAAGGTTTCTAAATTCAGAGCACGGCTGCTCTGGCTTCTTTCTCCCCCTCTCTCTGTCTTCCTCCTCTGCTTCTTTTATCATATTGTTCAAGACTGTAGCATCTCCAAAAGAGAGATCTAGAGACCATTTTTCATATTCTGCAGTCCTTTCAAGAGCGCCCTTTTATGGAGGTGACAACAACAAAAAGATATCGCCCAGAGGGAAAAAAAACCCACAGTTTTTCTGTATTTTATCCAACCCAATTCATGTAACGACAGGGCAGCAGGAAATACTTGTTTAATATGCAGCTGATCTTATTGAAAGACACCTGAGGGAGTTTCAGCAGGTGACCGTTTGGAAAGGTGTCTGGTGCAAATAACGTCTAGGATTTGCTAGGAAGGAGGCCAGTGCCACCGCTGGCCAGAGTCAAGACAGCAAGTGCACCTTCTACAGACGATCAGAAGGCCTATCGGGGGGGAGAAAGGCCCAGGCTGTCCTGCGTAACCTGCACTGCACGTGAAGAATTTCAAGATCTCCTTTGATCACACTCTGCCTGCACTGGCTTGGGGTCAGCACGGTAACAGGAGAAAAGCACGAGGTTCAGCAGCCCTACGCAACCTTCAAGACTCCATCAGGTGCTTTGGAGATGTTAGACAACAGCCAGCTGCTGATGTTATATATTGATTTGTTTTGCTGGTATTCGTGAATGTTGCTGATGTATTGTTAAACAGGTATGTTCCAGGCAGCAACAGACGTGCACATTTCCTTGTGTGGGACGCTGTTGGCAAGGCCGTAATGCTCCCACCTGTCCACCTCTCCAAACCCCACTCGTCCTTTAGGTCTAACTAGATATCGCCTCCTCTGGGAAGTCCTCTCTGGCCACTTGCCCAGACCCGCCTGCCACCTGTACCCGCCAGATCGTTAGATGCATCTTTTCTGCACTCCCATAAAATCTTGCGCTGCCTGGATCCTAGTACACATCACACAGCACTGCAGTTACCTGTGTACCTGCCTGATTGCCCCATATCGCTGCTGAGCACGGAGAGAAGAGGAATCATCGTGTGTGCCCTCAGCTCCAGTACCCATCACCACGGGCAGCGCCAGGAGAGAAGTCCCTCTGAACGGAATAGATTTACCATCAGACGGAAAGGCCATAGTCATTGTCAAGGATGATGCTGTCTAAACATAACTTTCTACATTTTCTCAAGCTACCTTTGCAGGGTTCCACTCACCTACACACCCCCTCACTGCTGATTTGCTCTGTTGACTCCTTAGAGAATTAATTCTCCCAGGCCAGCCCTGTACTCTCTATATGCTCATGCCCCAAACAACCCTGATGTTTAGTTCACTTTGAATCATAACAACAATGAAGATGAAGAATGCTGTTATTAACTCCTAATTAAGAAAGGCCAAAGAAACCTGTATTTGGGTTTTGCCTTTTAGCTTTTTCCCTTTCTGAAACCTATTTGCATATATGGGGGGTGGGGTAGGCACCAAAGGACAGCTGCTTGTTTGATCTAATTGGTCTCTCATTCTCTACTATGAAAAACACTGGGGAAGGTGAGTTCCAGACCATTCTTGGATCTCAGTGAGGTTAATTCATTTTTCAGACAGGAAAGACTGGGTCTTCTTTAACACAAAGGATGCCAAATTTCCAAAAGCCCCAAGGTCACTAGGTCTTTGAAGATCATATTAATTCATAAATTTTTTAAATTTTATTTATTTTTATATATTTATTTTTGGCCGCGTTGGGTCTTTGTTGCTGCGCGTGAACTTTCTCTAGTTACGGCAAGCAGGGACTACTCTTCGTTGCGGTGCGTGGGCTTCTCATGGCGGTGGCTTCTCTTGTTGCGGAGCACGGGCTCTAGGCACATGGGCTTCAGTAGTTGTGGCACGCGGACTCAATAGTTGTGGCTCGCGGGCTCTAGAGCGCAGGCTCAGTAGTTGTGGCGCACGGGCTTAGTTGCTCCGCGGCATGTGGGATCTTCCCGGGCCAGGGCTTGAACCCGTGTGCCCTGTATTGGCAGGCGGATTCTTAACCACTGCGCCACCAGGGAAGTCCCTAATTCATAAACTTTTATCTAGCGCGTGCCATGAAGCAGCACATAATGGGCTCTGGAAATGGACAGGACAGGCATGGCCCCAACCCTCATTCATCAACAACCCACAGCGAGCTTGCTGTTCTGCGGGGCAGGTAAACCTACACAAGCTATCACAAGTCTGATGGTATCACAAACGAATGGTCACGGGGTATCGTGGAAACCTGCAACTGGAGGAGCCCTCGTGGTCCGGGGTAGGGGGTGTTCCGGAAGACTCGTGTGCAGAAGTTCCCTTTAAGCTGAGTCATGCAGGATGACTAGGCTAGAATTGCTCCAAGCAGGTGGGAATGAATAAGCTGTGCTCCTTTCTCAAGGACATGGAAGGATGTCCATAGCTGGGACCAAAGAGTGAATGGAACTCCTTCCCAGAGGCTGGAGTCACCAAGACCATCCTAGTGGTGCCTTGTACAAAGGCATAGGAAAGATTTTTAAATTTTGTCCTAAGGACATTGGGAAACGTTAAAGAGGGGTTTTAAACAGGTGCATTAAAGACTTGGATTTATTGTCTACAAGGCACTCTGGTTGCCTTTGTGAAGAACGAGAGAGGCAAGATGGAAAATGGGGGAATAATTAAGCAACCCCTGCAGAAGCCCAGGTGAGAAACGACGGCAGCCTAGACGAAAGCAGTGACCATGGGATAGAGGCGAGTACACAGGTTTTAGAGTTATTGAGGAGTTGAGAAAATGAAGGAAAAATAAATAGTGGAACTTGCTGAAGAACAGCTGAGATTTGTTTCCTCTGCATTTCAAGCATTCAACTCTACTTAATCAAGTGTCCCCAAAACCAACAGATGTGAAACTCAAAGCAGTGGGTTTAAGAAAAATGAGTTAGGGGTGAAACTGAAGTACCATTGTTGCTGCCTGGAACACAACACCGTGCTAAGAATATTTTCTAATTTACCGAGAACATCTCTTTCGGTACTGATGGCAGAGCTACTGATTATACACGGCCCTCAGAATACATAGTCACTCAGAAAGGGAAGTTTGAACCTATTTGAAAACTCTAGAACCAAAAATTACATTCTCTTACACTAAAAGTAAGTTAGAAATTTTAAATATCAACAGCTAGAACATTATATATCAATAACCAAATTCTAAGTACAGTTAGGTGTCATATCAGTTTTCTAATTGCTTTTTTTCACTTGTTTATCGTAGCCTGGATAACCAGTTTCTCCTTCCCCAGGAAAGAATTCTGAATTCTCAACATGAGCCTTCCTTCTTTTTTTCCTAATAACAAATAGCTACACAAGTGGCTTTTTCTCTAATGTTCATATAATAGGGGTCTTGATGCTAATAATAAGCACTCTCTCAGGTAGCTGGATAAAAGAGCAAATCCCCTTCATACCCCTCTGAAGGAATTTCCCCAAATCAAAGGGAATAGTTTCACAGGTTTTTTTTGGAGAATAGCTTCACTTTAAAAATAACATTCATAATGAAAAAAAGAAATCTCTGTGTAAGTCAACCAAAGCCTAAACCAAATCCATCCCTTCCTTCATTTAACTCAGGTGGTGTATATGAAATAACAAAATTCCAAATCAACAAAAGAATTTGCATGAAATCTTGGAACATATTTAAACAAGATTTGAAGGCTAGGGTAAAAATGATCATCCACTCATGGGGCAGAGGCGATGGATGAGAATCTCCCTGGCCTCGCTATTGTGCATCGGACCACAAATTGAAAAGGAAGGAAGAATAGGAAAGCATTTAAGATTTGATTGAAGACAAGTTTTTTTGTTGTTTTGGGGGGTTTTTTTGCCATGGAATTATCACGAGCAAAACTAAAATCGTTTTAAACATCTTCACTGGAGTATAACTGTTTTACAATGGTGTGTTAGTTTCTGCTTTACAACAAAGTGAATCAGTTATACGTATACATATGTTCCCATATCTCTTCCCTCTTGCGTCTCCCTCCCTCCCACCCTCTCTAGAAGACAAGTTTTTGTAAGAGCAAAGAAATGCCTCTTTTCTGATCACTAAAAGATTTCCTTATTTTCCTTCTAACTCCAATCCCGTTTATACCTCTCACACGGGATCTGCTTCCGTCTTCATACCACTGGGTGAGAATCTGACCAGGAAAGGACTTTCTTTTCAGGAAATCTCAGTTCTCCTCATTAGAAAAACACCCTGGAAAGACTCCAGCGCAGTTCCTGGTCTGATCTGAATACCTGAGCGCACACACCTACTGGCCTCACCTAAGTACTGGGTTCTAGATTCTAAATCTGGACCTGACACTAAAAGAAGAGTTCCAGGACGTGGCAGCCCTTCTTTCCCGAGTTTCCATCAATCGACTAGAACTTAGACCTCCTTCCTCCAGGCTGATGGACCAGGACAGCTGAGTGGGAGCCCTGAGAGATCTCCTCACAGACTTGACTGCCCTCTTCACAATGCCCAGGGACCCACCCTGGCACAGAAGTCACTCTGTGTGCCATGGTCACCTTTGTCTCTGGGGCTTTCAGCAAGGAGGAGCGCAGGTATCTAAGAGTGCTGACCACAGTAAGCTGAAGGAAAGAAAGGCGCCATGTTTCCCTTCTCCCTCCTCCCTCCCTTTTGTTGCTCCTGTTTTCAGTTTTACTTCCAGATTTTTAGTCAATGGAAAGATACTCTCATGGATTTAAGTACTTGATATATTTGTAAAGATAAACATCTAAGGCCAAAACAACCTTCAAAGACTTGCACTTAGAATGACTCTTTCAGGAAAAGATAGAAATTAGGATGGCAAAACCCCAATCAAAAGGCTGCATCTCATTTAAAAGTTCACCTCTTGTAACCCTGGAGAAGTTACAGATGAGTCAGGAGGAGGCAGGAACCTGAAAACTCAAGTCACTTTAGTTCAGGCCCTGGGACTTTTCATCCTTTGGCTAAAGCTACAATTACAGAGAAGCCTCTCAATCACGCGTGTTGAGGAAGTGAGTCACCAGATGAACTGTGAAAGCAGCTATTACTGAGCTCTTCAGAGACTAAGCGAAGTGTATTGAGGTGGAGTGTTTGCTGATTGATAAGCATTGGATCAGATGAGGATAATGGCAAATCTGCCTATCGTTCTTATAATACCATATGAACAGTGACCATTCTCCGATACCTGGCGGAGTGTCTTAAAACACGCAGGTAACATAAGCAGCAGGAAAGGAGGTTGAAAGTGACTTTCTGTCATCCCCGCATTAGTGGACCGGCAAGATGAATGTTGCGTCTTGAAATGCCTAGCATTTTTTCTGCCTGCTATTATTAACCTTGCATGCTTCTAAGCAGCACGGAGTCCTGGAGAAAAAGGTTATAACAAGTGGATATTTGAGAGCAGAGATTGCTATCCAGGGTAGGCTGAATTGAATGCGCTTCCTTTAACCTTCCTTTGTGCTTGAAATCTACTACTTTGACGCAGCTGCCCCTTGCCAGTTGTAAGAACTTCACAAACACAGCAGCTAAATGTCGTTGGATTCGGCACAATGTCAGATTCAAATAAAGTGCCTCACGTGATTAAACGGACGCTCCTCCAAGACAGCTGGACGGTTTCCGTGTGAAGAGCTGCTGACTGGCTTGCCCCGAAAGCCGACTCCATATATCATAAGGGTCTTTGTGTTTTATAGCACCTTTTCTTTCTCGGTATGAGTCCTGTACTCTGATCTTCGTTTTTATCAGGCTAAAGAGGATATATTTTATCATAATGGCTTTATATCCAACATGTACAGGCCAACACAAATAAGGCATTAGACTTTAAAGAATTGTACCTCAGGCACCATTTTATTAGAACTAGTGTTTACATCAAACAATACACCCTAAGTACTTTATATTAAGCGTGGACAAATCATTTGCTTGAGGATTAGGTGTTGTACCATTGAAATGTAGCCCTTCTGTTGATTTTTTTCTTAACCGCCAAACCAAACATGGCCAAAGAAGTAACTGTAAAAGCTGAAACGGGAGCAATCTTATCCTACATCTCAAGCACAGAATAAAAACTGAAGCTGAGGGCTTCCCTGGTGGCTCAGTGGTTGAGAATCCGCCGGCCGATGCGGGGGACGCGGGTTCGAGCCCCGGTCCGGGAGGATCCCACGTGCCGCGGAGCGGCTGGGCCCGTGAGCCATGGCCGCTGGGCCCGCGCGTCCGGAGCCTGTGCTCCGCAACGGAGAGGCCAGAACAGTGAGAGGCCCGCGTACCACAAAAAAAAAAAGAAGCTGAAGCAAGAGTAATAGTTATATAAGGTGGAGCGTTTCATTAAAACACACATCTATTTCTGTGGTGTCTAAAATCTGTCCTATGTTTTCTTTCATTACTGGAGTGAACCAATTATATGGCATTCTCAAGGCACATAGGGTGAAAAAAGAAAGCAGTAGAAGCTTTCTTTTTTCTCGAAAAGAAAGCTCAGTAGAAGCCAAGACCTCCCACATTATCACCCTCCTGGCACACTCCAAAGTAACCCACTTGACTCTTTGCAGCTAATCGCATCCTTAAACGGCTGCAAGTGAGGGGACAAGTCCCCCTGTGTGAGACCACTGCATCAGTTGATTTTACTCTCTCAGGCCAGGACCATATTCTTGAGGATACTGTTAAAATAATTCATAAGTAGGCATCGGGGGTATTTTTAAACTAGAGAGCCATTGTATGGTCTCCAAGATACTATTCAATGGGGTTCATCTTATAGGCAAAGACACCCTACTTTGTAAAAAGTCCATAAAGCATCCTACTAAAGTAAACCCTTGCCTTATTCCAAGTTCTATCAGTGAAGATTTGCCAAGTATAGGGGACCCATAAATTGACATAACACAACATGATGGCTAAGTGTGGTTACGAATACAGAGTCAGACTTCCTGAGCTGGGATCACTGTTCGGCCACCTGTTAGCTGTTTGATCTTGGGCAATTTACTTAACCTCTCTGGGTTTCAGTTGCCCCTAAAGTGGGGATAATAATAATACCTACCTCATAGGTTTCTATGAATATTACACGAGATCACCAAGAGGAAGTACTTTTAGCCTTCTTCTCTCTCTTCACGTGAGCTGTAGGGCTGCAGTAGGGTCTCTGCTTCCTGTCTTCGGCTCTCTCTGTTTTCCCCCAGTTTTTTCATCAGATCAGAAATAAGCTGTACGAAGGAGAACGCTGCTCAGAGAGGGCAGTATGTGAGCTTGCAGATGGTCTTGTTAACTGGTGACCTTAAAACCCTAACATACTAATCTCTCTTCTAGCCTAACTGTTTCATGGATGCTTCTTTCTGGATCCATCTGTGAAAACCACGCCACCTTCACAAGTGCGCCAAGCAAAAACATAGGATATACGATGTTTCCACCACCAGTGGAACTTCTGCAGACTTGCACTACAGAAAGCGCGTGACAATCGTTACTTTTCAAATAATAATTTTTTTAATTGAACAAAGATAGTAATCCTACTGGATAATTTTTAAGGGTTGCAAATAATCAAACAATACTTAGGTAAGTTACTGAACACTCTCTTGGATTCATTTACCAAAACCCCTCTTGATTGCCTGCCTACTGTATGACAGGCAGCACACCTGGTTCTGGGGCTACAAAGCCTGAGGGGACACCCAAGTAAGTCCACTCAATCATTCATTCACTCATTTGTTCATTTAACTTGCGTTTATGTGCCAATCACTGTGCCAGATTCCGGGGACACACCAGTAAATGCAGACAGATGCAACGCCTGCCTGCATATCTTTGGTGCATGGGTTTCTGAAAATGATCAACACCTTGGAAACACTCTTTAAGTACTTATTGCTTGAGAAATTACAGGAAGCCTCTTTATCAGCCATATCCAAGTCTTTTTTTTAAATTATTTTATTTATTTATTTTGGCTGCGTTGGGTCTTTGTTGCTGTTCGCGGGCTTCCTCCAGTTGCAGCGAGAGGGGGCTACTCTTCGTTGCAGTGCGTGGGCTTCTCATTGCGGTGGTTTCTCTTGTTGTGGAGCATGGGGTCTAGATGCACAGGCTTCAGTAGTTGTGGCACACAGGCTCAGTAGTTGTGGCTCTTGTGCTCTAGAGCACAGGCTCAGTAGTTGTGGCACACTGGCTTAGTTGCTCCGCAGCATGTGGGATCTTCCCGGACCAGGGCTCGAACCCGTGTCCCCTGCATTGACAGGCAGATTCTTAACCACTGCGCCACCAGGGAAGTCCCCAGGTCTTGTTTTTGTTGTGAAGTTTTAATCTAACCAATTCACAACCCAAGAGTAGTTAAACATGTTCATAACATGGACCCCCTTCTCATTCGGCAGCTAACAGACATCCTCAGGTCCACATTGCAATATCTGATTCAAAATAGAAGGGAGAGGGGTCCCCACCTGGAGATTCTGGAAGTGCTCAGAAAGACCAGCAAAGAGCTGGACACTTCCACGGACCCGGTCTTCTTGTACATATCTCTATTTCTGAAAAGAAAAGGAAATAAGCGGCAACTGAACAACAGTTCTTTCCCAGAGAATTGCCCGGAAACATTAAAAGCCAAATTCCATCATCTGCATATTTTCCTGAACAAAGTGTAGAAAAACCAGCCAGTCTGACTGGTGCCAAGGAAGCAGGACGAGGGAACTTCTTCCTTCGAAAGGTTAGTGTGGGAAAGTTCTGGAGCACTCAGCCTCTTTCCTGCTTCAATAATTGCCTTGTTTGTGATTCCAGGTGAGTTGCCCACTTCCTCTTTTGTGCCCCACTTCAATCTGGGCTGAATTTAGGAGAATACTTCTCACCAGCTTCATGGCATTGGGACAGAGGCATTTTTATGGACCATATTGGGTTGTATTGGTCTTCAAGACCCCTTCCTTCTACAAAAAAGAGAAATGTTTCTAAGCTAAGACACAGAGCAGCGTTCACGGTTTTTCTTTTTCCCTCAAATTCATACGTTTATACCTAAATGTAGACCTAATTCCTTTCTCACTCAGTTTCGACATCTTTCAGAATAGTAGTTTCGTAGTAAAAGTGTTTATTTGAAGAATATTCCAGCCTTCAATAAGTTAATTCCTCTATACCTGGCACTGTAAAAGAATCAGAAAATATTTAAGTATCTGAAATGTTATTAAGCTGGATAAACGTCAGATATATTACAGAGTTCTTCTGAAATGGAAATCTTGCCTACCACCTTCTCCACGATCTGGATTCTGTTGGTGGATGAATTTCCTCAGTACAGCTCTTGACGTTTTAATGTAGAGAACATCTGTTGCTCTCAACCTTCGATTTCTTCAACTATTTTCTACAAGAAAAACAGTACGATAACTAACATTATAAAATGTTTTTCTTCTACACAGATAAGAGGGTTTTCTAGTATTAATCTCCCATAGAGTTCTCCTAAATGTCACAAATCATTTAGGAAATAGGAAGTCGTTCTGTGTATGTAGCTCTCACATATACACCTCATTACACAGAAATCTGATACACTGAAATTCACTATCACAGAATCTAGAAACTGGAAAACTAACTCAATACAAATAATACACAAAACCTCAAAGCTCCTTTTACATAATTTTCAAGTCCATTCAGCCACATATTCCAATAAGACGTCCCACCCTCTTCCTCCATTTACTGGGACCGACTCTATCTCTGCAGTATTTCTGCATTTTCTCCAGTCTAGAACAGTCCTCTCATTTTCATGCAGCCTCCTCTTCATTGTTCCGTATAACAAGCTCTGAGTAATCAAAAGGAGTTGCACATCCACTCCCAATGAAAAATAATGAAGTGTCAATTTGTTGGAAACAAATGACTCTTCAATCCAATGTGACTATTCAGTTAAGAATTTTTTTTTACTTTGCTAAGAAGGGAGGGGGGCGGAAGCTATTAGGTAATATAATGGTTCGAGTTATCAAATGTGATTTT
The DNA here is from genome assembly GCF_026419965.1 of Kogia breviceps. Taxonomy (NCBI): domain Eukaryota; kingdom Metazoa; phylum Chordata; class Mammalia; order Artiodactyla; family Physeteridae; genus Kogia; species Kogia breviceps. The sequence continues at coordinate 100,170,944 of NC_081319.1, read as the reverse complement.
AATGTACATCCATTCTGTTTTATAATGAAACCATATAGGCTTTGATACATACAAGTTCACATCAGAGAAAAGTTCAGGAGTCCCTCACTCTGAAAGGGGCTTACACCTGTAATCCATCAGACACTGTGGACTTTGAAGTTTTATTCTAGTACAACTTTCAAGTTAATCACTCCTTCCTCTGTGCTACTTGAGTGTTTATGTAAATTTCAATTTATGACTTTGCTGCTGTGCTTGCTTGCTTTCTATCTCCTCCGCCCAGCCTGTGAGTTGCTTGAGGGAAGACCTCATGGCTTATTTATCTTTGTATCTCCCGAGCCTGGCTTTCAAGAAACACACATCAGACTTTTAACTATGAGCCAATTACTGTTCTGGGTGGTGCCCTCATGGAACCTACACATATCTGTTGCTCAATAAAAATTTTAAGTAAGCCGACCTGCACTGATTGCCACCCTTGATGATGCTGCTTCGTCATTTTCATCAGCTACGTCTGAGATCATCAGTACATTTACCAGGTTTCATCCTTTTGCAGGGATACCCTGATGACCCGAATGCCCATTGCCAGAGGTAAGAAAAAGAGTCAGAGACTCCACATAAGATCCGGGAAAGGGTGCCTGTGAAGGATCACCCGAGGGTCCTTTTGGAGGAGAGTTGTTTTGAAAGAATTTAATCTACTAGTTCCCATAACCTCCTTGGATAGACCCAAAACCCGTATCCTGAGGCAGAGCCTTCTCTTTGATGAGAACTAGTCTCGTGGGGGAAAGTCCAGCGCTTACCTCCCTAATCTCTGATGCATCCTCTAAGGCCAGGCGTGTTGCCAGCTTTCTGCATCCTCTGTTTCTTCATCTGTGGAATGGGAACGATGATGACCCATCAATGAACATGATAATAATAACCATGACTGACATGACTCACTTAAAGGAGGACAAGATTTAAGGCAATTTTGTTAAACATTTAGTGCCATGAAGAATTTTTGGAGGCCAAAGTGAAAGTGAAGACAGTGGTAACTCTTTTCTTTCTCCCAAGACAAGATTTCAAGAAAATTCGTGTCTTTGTTTCAGCCACTTCTCTCTTTTAAGGGTGCCTCTCTAAATTCCCTTTTGTGAACCCCAGAGAAGATTCAGGAATGCAATTATCCCCAGTGTGTGAAATCAGCATAACAGAATGGCAAATGGAAGGATACCTTAGAGCTCTAATCCATCGCCTTAATTTTACATATGAATCAGCTGAGAGTGATAAAGGTTTTTTGGTTTACTGAATATCACACGAGTAATTAGTATGAGCTAGGATACACCATCTTTCGTTTAAATCTGCATGTTCTATGTTTTTAGGGACTTTAAAAAGCTATAACTTGACATGCACTAGCTTTTGTGATGTTTAAGCTAAAGTCACCAAACGGAAAGTGATGTTATAACAATGAGTGGAAGAGGGGATAAAGTAGAGGTCAGGAATGAGGATTGGTGGGGGGAAAAAGGCAGGGGGGGGCGTTGTGGGGGGAGGAGTGTTGAGAAGGGTGTAGCTCAAAATGAGAATCCAGATAGAGATAAGAGTGGAATTGGGTGGAGCTCTAAAGATGAATAAGAGATGCTTGATAAACTCTGACCTAGCCTTCCTCATGATGAGACATCTGATAACAGGCGCAGGTGGACATGCAGAGCTAAAAATGGGAGTTAAAAGTTCAAGGATGATAAAGTATACCCAGGATTTAACCAGAGAAGTGAACGTAAAGAGATTACCAAGATGGAGTAATTGCAAATTCAGTTTAGAAAAAGGCATCCTTTGCCAGGAATTCTGAATGTCAAAGCATGGGATTACAATTACGACAACTTTATACCACTATGACAATACAATTCATAAAATGAATAATACTTAACCCGTGTATGATGTCCCAATAGGTATGGCATTATATCTGCCATCATCTATCTTCCTCCTTTTCTTATCCGGCACAGTGTCGTGAAATGACTGATTTGGATCCCAACTAGCCTCCCTGAGGCTCAGTTTTTTCATCTGCTAAATGAGTATAATAATAATCGACCCACCAAAGATGATCATAAGAACAAAGTGAGTTAGGATGTGTCGAGTGCCTAACACATAGCAGACTTTCAGTAAATATTTGCTTTTCCTTACCCGCCTCTCTGTTCCACTAGCTGGCAATAGTGGGGAAAGAAAAGAGAGTCTAGCAAAGAGGGATAATAAGGCCACCAGGAATACTCTCCCTTGATTTAGTATTTATGGTCATCATGGTTTTGATCCAGATGCACTTCATTCTTGGCTGGTCTCTTCCCTCCAAGCAAGGCTGCCCAGCACCTCCTGATGTACACACTCGCTCCAAATGGATCCATTGGTTTTACTCAAGACCTTGCCTTTTAGAGAAGAGCTAGGGGGTTCATTGTGTATGTAGGTAATATTCGTGATTTTGGAACACTCCCACTTTCTGATTCTAGAAAATATGCATCCCGTAGCAGTGACTGTGGCCAGCCCCCTCATTTCTCACCATTCTAAGTACCTACAACTCACTTACCCCACAACGTCCCAGAGTGGCCCCTAGACTTAGCCAAATTGTCCAGTCAATGGCAGCCACACCAAGCACTGCCCACATTTTCAGTATGGGGGTCCGGCAAGGCCACTTCACGCTCTGTTCTGAATTAGCTCCTTTGAAACGTCAGCCAGTGCTAGAAACGTAAGTTCACAGATTTCCAGCTTAGAAGAAGGCTTTGTACAAAGATTCTGCTAGGAAAGCACTATTCTATTTTCTGTATTCTGACTGCTAGAAAGTTCTTTTTTCTTACGAATTGAAATCTAGTTGCCCATAGCTTGCCTGTACTGATCTTAGTTCCACTCTTGAATCACATAAGCTTAAAATTCCTTCTTTTCTTTCATATGCTCCATAGTCAATGATAGATACACAATAAGTGGAATTATTATTCACTTTCATAGACTATACCTCTAACAGAAGTATATTCCACAAGCAAAAAAAAAAAAAAAAAAAAATCCAATAATGAAATAGCCGTTACTTACCAGCTTAGAAAACTTCTATACCCAAAATATCCCCAGGATGATTTCAAGAAAGCAGATCAAAGTGGGAAAAGAAATAATGGCCAATATCAAAAGCAAAACAAAGACAAGGACAGAGCATTTTATTATTTTTTCCCTCCTTTTCATATCGGGACATATTTTCACTCAAGAGATTTTATGAGGGAAGAAAATAGTAAGCTAGACTGCCATCATTCCATAGTGATCAATGGTTCTCCATGTAGAAAAGAGACAGCAGCCAGATGCCTTTCCAAGTAGTAGGGTAACCTTGGCAGAAGGAGATTTAGCCCACAAAATGTACTCCAGAGGTAGGTATTTTATAATTTATTAGTGTTATTACTAATATTAACATTTCTATATGTGCAATAGTTTATATTTTCAAATCACTTTCAACATCTCATTGGATGGGTCACCAGAAAAAGAATTAAACATGTATTATTAATGCCATATTTCAGATTAGACCCCTGGGTCCTAAAGAAAGTGGGTAACATACTTTCACCCCATTTCCCTCAAATGTGTGTTTCACCTACAAACCAATCGGTCTTGTTGAGACACCAGGATAGTTTCTTCCAGGAAACCCCAACCTCTAAAACACGGCAGTAAGCACAACTGCATATAATGGACACTAGTCACAGAAAAGATGCATGTATCATTTTTTTAATATTTACACACCAAACTGAGATGTAGGGCAACAGAATCAGGCTTTAGAAGCTCCCAAATCACATGATGTAAGCTGACCTTTCCACATCCTGGCATACAGGATGAGCTAACAACATCTGAACTAGCTGTTCACCTCCAAAACCCAATTGCAGACACGCATGCTTCGTTTGAACAAGAAAGAGCACTGGCTATTACCAACTAGTCGTACCTGGTGCAAAGGGATAAAAGGTTTCTGAGTCCCTTCACTTGGAGTCTACTGTATCCCTCTGGTTCATAACCTCGCATAACTAAAACGCTAGGCTTATATTTAAACTTTCTATATTGAATTATGTCCTGAAATGTGTCTTAATCATTGACAGAATTATGTAACATTATGTAGAACAATGATTCCATCTGGCTGGTTTATCTGTAAATGATTATAAATGTGTATTACGTACATGGGCTTTCTTTGAAGAGGGCACATGTGTGCTGTTCTAGGAATTCTTTGAATAATTAGCAGAAAGTTCCTGATAAATGTGCACATCTGGTGAAGAGAAAGCTGTGTTTGATTTGAACGTGTGGTCACTAGTTGGTAACTATCCATTTAAGTACTGAGTCTTCCAACAATTCAGGGTAACCACAATTTTGAGATGCGTGTATTTCCTCCTGCTTAGAGCTGATTGTCACACGTACACCTTAGCCTTTCAAGATAATTCATTTAAATGTGGAAAGGGACATGCAGAACATAGATTAGGGGTTGCCAGGAACATATGATCCAGACAAACCATGGGACAAACACAATGGATTATTATGTCAAGGAAGCAACCAAGCTTTCTTGACATCATCATTTGAGAACGATTCCAGGCCTTCCCAAACTTGATGGATATAAACTCATGGCCTCCAAAAACTTTGCCTACTGCCTTCTTTCTACTCACTGTTTTTCCTGCAGACCTTTGAAAGGAACATCTTCAATGTGAAGGGAACATCAGTTCTCCAAGGACACGGTGTTTACCGAGCCCCTGCTGTTGGTGTGGCACAAACTCCTGCTTCTTGGAGGCTTATCATCTACTTGTAAAGAAATATTCATCCCATCTGAACTTTTTCAGGATTTCTAAGTCTTGCGCAATACAATTTATCTGTAACATGTACCATGTGTCTCTATAATAGACCGTGCATCCATGAGGGCCGAGGTACACATCTGCATTTGTTCATGGTTACATTCCCAGTACTTATAACAAGGACTTGGTTATAAGTCCTTGGTAGTTATTCATAAATACATTTAAATAAAATATACATAGTAAGATGTAACCGGAGTCCAGGAAAGGGGACATCAATGAAGAGCAGAGTTATATGGGTGATTTCATGGAGGAAATGACCTGGGTCTTAGAAACTCAGAGATCTTTTCACATGGAGGCGTGAACAAAGGAAGAGATGGACAGGAAATAAGAGTTCCTAGACCCACGTTGGCCCAAGTCTAGTCACTCCACCAAATTGTCTTCATTTTCATCAGCTCCATAAGGTGTTCATTTTCCTCCTTACCTTTGCTCGAAGTCCACATGTATCTGAATATTCTCCCCTTCGCACACAGCCTCAACCCCTTTTCTCCCTCCCTCCCTTCTAGAACTCACTTGGCAAAACTCCAAAATCCGGTTAAACCCAAGCCCCCATCTGTTTAGCATCTGCCCTCCAGCTGAACGTGACCAGAGGAAAGCACACAAGGGTACTAACAGGTTTCATCTTTAATTTCGATTTTATTTTAAATTTATGAACAAAACTCTCAAGTGCCTTTTCAAAACTTCCTAATGACACTAGAATCCAGTCAATTCAGTTACTCATCCTCGAGAATGACTATTTCACCCCTCTTCCTCTCTTCCCAAAATTTTAAAAGATGCCCCCTCCCAACTCGCTCTATTTGTCACTGCTTTATCTCTTAGAGAAAATAGAAACTGTAAGAAGAGATTAAACTTGCTTTCCCACACCCAATTGTACCGATATACCTGTGACCCTAACTCTCTTTTCCCTATTTCCTTCCTTCTAAGGTCAATTGTTCACTTGTTCTCTTGAGCTCATAACTTCCTGCCTACTTAAGGGCATAGTAACTCCTATTATCTCCTCTTTCTTCTAATTTATCCTTTTCCCTTTCTTCTACACCACTTCCATCCATATACAAAAACGTCTTAAAAGTTCTTTTCCTTTAAAAATCCACCTTTCGCTCCACGTTCCCGTATTCTCCTTCCTTTTATAGCAAAACTTGAAAGAATCTCTATACTTTGTGTCTCCCCTTCTTTACCTCCCGTTCTCTCTTTAACCCATTTCATTCAGAAATTTCTCCCCACCGTTCGACTGTCGCTGCTCTTGTTAAGGTCACCATGTCAAATCTAGTGGTCAATTTTCTGCCCTAATTTTACTGGACATCTCGACAGGCATCAACACAGTCGACCACCCATTCCTTCTTAAAACATTATGGTCTTCAGGACATAGCGTCTGGGTTTTCTCCTCTTTCATTGGCTGTTCCTTCTCAGTCTTCCTCGCTGGCTTCCCGTGCTCATGCTGTCCGTTAAGTGTTGGAGTGCCCCTGAGCTCAGTCCCAGCCTCGAGCTGAACACACCCCTCCCCAGGTGACCTCTTCTTGACCCATGACATTAAATGCCCCATCTACTGGTGAGTCACACTGGTAACTCCCAAAGTGTTTCTCCAGCTCTGATCTTTCACCTAAATTTCAGGCTACCCTAAATGTATCTATCTAATGTTCAATGTCCTCACTTAAAATGATCCAAAGAGAGTTCTTAATTTCCCAACCTAAACCACCCCCTCCCCTAATTTCCCCATCTCAGAAAATGACCCCACAAATCACCCAGTTGTTCAGACCACAAACCCAGGAGTCATCCTTGACTCCCCTCTTTTCCTCCTGCTTCTCATCCAATCCATTATCAAGTCCTTTGTCAATCTCTTAGGACATGTACTGAGCTTTAGCACCTTCTACCACTTCCACTGTCACCTCCACACTCAGGCCCCCATCAGCTTTCACGCGTACTTACAGTAGCCCAGCAGCTGCTCTTCTACACCCCTCTTTCTTCTCAACAAGAATATTCTCCACAGAGCAGCCAGCATAATCTTTTTAAACCATAGATCAGATCACCTCACTCCCCCGCTCAACACCAGTGGTTTCCCACTGCACTTAGAATAAAAGCCAGTGTCCACGTTGTAGCCAGCAAGTCCCTAGTGTTGTAGCTCCTGGCTACTTCCCCTCATACCACCCTCCTCCTCCTTGATCACTCCTCTCCAGACACACTGACCTTCTTGCTGCTCCTTGACCAAACCTTGTTCTTTTCCAACTCCTCCTTCTGCAAAGCACTTCACCTAGACAGTTGCTTGAACGCCCACCCTCAATTCAGGCTTCTGCTGGGACGTTACTGCCTAGTGGGACCTTCTCGCCCATCCCCAGTCACCCTCCAGCCCTTCCTTCTCTTTTTCCCAGCACACATCACCTTATGCAACCAAATTATTTTTTAATTTGTTTTCTGGTTATGTATCTGTCTTCCTTTCCGGAATATATGTTTAATAGAGGAAGGAAACTGTACTTGATTCCTTTACCCCCATGAGGCCAGATCCAAGATGAGGCATTTAAAAACTATTGCTAAAGTAAGGAAAGAAGGAAGACAGAGAGGGAGGAGGGGAGGGAGGAAAGAATGTTCTTTAGTATCAGATTATTTCCATGAATCCATCAAACTGAAATATCCAGATGAATAGAAACACCTCCGCGTTACCAACTTGGCAAAGCAGCTGTCACGAGCTTAAAATCAATAGATTTCCTGTCGTGTCCCATAGTTCAGCATACAACCTGACCTGGCTCTTTTGAAATTAAGCTGTGTGGTTGCTAGATCTAGATTCCCATCTAACAGGTGCATTCTTTGAATGGATTCAGGCTATCTGCTGCTAAAAATATCTGTCATAGAGAACAGATATGCTAATGGAATTGCCTTGACCAGCCTGGAGCGGTCGAGAATGTGAACTCCTGGAGGTCAGGACACCCAATCCCCTATTACCTGTAAAATAAACTTCAAATGTAAATGAAGTTCCCTCCTTTCGTGAGAGCCTGTGCACAGCAGGTAGGGAACAATATTGCCCCTAACACCTCTTTCATGGAAAACTTGGCGAAAGAATGGATTGCTGTACACGGACGCACTTCACTTCCTGGCTCAAAGCTGTCATCCCCAAGCTGAAAAAATAGTGTCCCCATTTCTCAGTCTGACCCTCAACCTTCTCTGTCCCTTCCCTGCAAAGATCTTCCTTGCCAACGCCCTCACCAACCTTTTTAAGCACTACCAACCAAGAACTACAACGACCAACGCCAAGAACGACCAACGCCTTATACAGGCTGCCCTTTTCACGGTTCTCTGCAGAAAACATGTGTGTTCTTGCTTTAGACCATTGGTCAAACTTTACCCTCTCCTGATTTTTTCTCTCCTTCTTTGCTCCGGTTCAAAAGTTCCAGTTCCTACCCATTGTGAGGGTTTTTAAATTTTCATTCATAAATTTCCCTAGTTATTACTATTTAGTTTTTATAATTTTTAACAACTGCTGCCCCTCCAGTGAGTCCAACCTGTCCTCCCTCCGCTTGGGTCTGAATTGACCTCACCTGTCTCTAGCCTCCCACAATACCTGTTGTCTGTACCCACCATCTCACAAGTAACCACGGCCAGCCTGGCATTGCTACTGACACCATTCCCTCCTTTTGATCTTCCAGTGCACCTGTGGGCAAGTGGAAAATGACCAGCTCTTTAGGTGTCCCCCAAAAGACCACACTTAGGACAGATTTTCTCTAAATCTTTTCATTGACTCATTTATTTTCCCAAAGAGAAATTTGAAGTACCATTACAGTGATCATCAAAGTCCTCATTATTGATAACAATTTCACTTAGACATAGTAGAACCATGTACAGTTTTCAGAAGAGATGGCACTGATCTGTGGGGCCTACGTCTATCTACCTAGAGCTAATGCTAATCAAATGAAAACTGTCACTTAGAAATTGTCCTGAGTGGAAGAAATCGTCTTCCAATAGCAACATCTTTGTGCAAACATACGCACAGAGCTTTCACTCAAGGCTCAGCCATAATGCCTATAAGTTTGCTCTATCAGCCTGGCGCTGCCTGTGCACGCTCACGCTGTCAAGAAACTGCATTGAGCGTCTCCAAAGTCCTGGAGAAGCTCCAGCTGGAGCACAAGGGTAAATAAGCAGCCTGGGACAATGGGAAGAAGCTTCACAGAAGGCAAGATTCTTGAGTTAAGTTTTGAAGAGGGAATACGAATCTGTCAGGAAGAGAGTTGAGAGAAAAGAGACTTGGGCAGAAATGAAAAGACTTGCATTGTGAGGGGTGGTGGCGTGGGAAAGGGTTGGAAATACAACTTGCCTGGAGTGTGGGCACCTGTTCCAGACCTCCCACCAGCAAAGCGGCAGAAGCCTGTCAGGGCAAGACTTGGGTTGGGGGAGTGTCATAACTCTATGGGTCATATTAAGGATGTAGGGAGTTTGCACTTGACTTTGGAGAGCATCAGAGAACCCATGGAGGTTTTAAGGACTTCAGTTTTAAAGAAATTATGTTGACAACAGATTGGAGAATGGACTTGGCTGGATGGGTTCAATAGATTTTTGGGGTTGTTTTCCCCTGCCATGCCACGAGGCATGAGGGATCTAGTTCCCCAACCAGGGCTCAAACCCGGGCCCCTGGCATTGGGAGCATGGGATCTTAACCACTGGACCACCAGGGAAGTCCCATGGATGGGTAAAATAATTGAGGCGAAAGGTGAGGAGCGGGCTTCCCTGGTGGCACAATGGTTAAGAATCCACCTGCCAATGCGAGGGGCACGGGTTCGAGCCCTGGTCCGGGAAGGTCCCATATGCCGCGGAGCAACTAAGCCCGTGCGCCAGAACTACTGAGCCTGTGCTCTAAGCCCACGAGCCACAACTACTGAGCCCACGAGCCACAACTACTGAGCCCGCACGCCTAGACCCCATGCTCCGCAACAAGAGAAGCCACCGCAGTGTGAAGCCCGCACACCTCAATGAAGAGTAGCCTCGTGATGCAAAATTTTAAGATTTGCTTTCTTAACGACTTTCACATTTGCAATACAATGTTACTGACAAGAAAAAAAAAAATTTTGTAACTCTGTATGGTGACAGAAGGTAGCTAGAATTCTTGTGGTGACCATTTGGCTATGTACACAAATGTCAAATCATTACGTTGTACACCAGAAACTAATATAATGTTGTTCTCAATTATACTTCCATGAAAAATACTTAAAAATTAAAAAAGAATTCAGACTGCCTAAAAAAAAAAAAAAAAAGAGTAGCCTCCGCTCACCACAACTAGAGAAAGCCGGCGCACAGCAACGAAGACCCAAGGCAGCCAAAGCAAATAAATAAGTAAATAAACTTACTTGAAAAAGAAAAGTCTTCCTCATCCCCTATTAACTGAGCGTAGCTCTCTAATCTCTGGCTTTCCTTTGGGGCAGGAGATCGACTCTCAGTGCCCCTCAAAGCTTGGCCTTTTGTCCACTTCCTCTAGGCCCCTGTGAAAGCTCAGTGGGTCTCTTCCCATTTCCCCCTCCCACCATATGAGCCGCACTCACCTGGGAGGGAGAGGGCATTTGGTCAGACAGAGAACGACAGAGTGTCTCGGGAGTGGAGGCCCGGGCAGCAGCCTAAACAGTCAGCTTCTGCAGCCCGGGGACAGCAGCTGGAAACAATGGCCACCCTTCCGTGTTTATGCCCACAGCACGCTGCCGCTTCACACTCCTGTGTGTGTGTGCGGGGGGAAGGGGTGGAGAACGAGCAAGCAGAGACAGGATTGAAAACTCAGGAAACGAGAAATAAAAAAGAAAGCGTGGGCCAAGTCTTTTCAGGCTGAAGGAGATACGCATATGGAATAAGATACTGGAACAAGCCGCGAAATCAAAAGGCATAAGTGAGTTCAACAGATACCTGCTCTGTTTGCTTGAAGACGAAAGAACCGAAAGAAATTGGGTAAGAAAGGATAAGAGTGTTTCTCCTTCCTATAATTCATTAATTCAACAAAAATTTTATTGAGCACCTACTAGATATCAGACACTGAGCTAGTTCCCAAGGGTAAAAAGATGGATAAAACATGGTCCCTGCTCTTACATTTCTCACAGACTCGTGTTTTGACTCATTAAAGTTTTTATGGTTTCAGAGTCCTACTAAAATGTCATCCGAATAAGTGTTTTAGGCATCTCAAGACATGTAGGCTTTGGTAATAAAATTAAGTCCCATCTCTTTGCATCCATGCTTTGATGCATCATTTTCAAACCAAGACCACTCCCACTCTAGGATGGAAGAGACCCAAAAGGCTCACGGTAGTGGGAGTTCTTTAGGTGGTCGCATGTGGTAGGACTCAGAGATTTTCACGCTAAGTGGAAATAGCCCGGGCTTTGCAGCCAGGAAGAATCCAGACTCAGCCGTTAACTGGCCACGAAACCTTAGTCAAAGTATAATTTTCAAAATGTAAAAATCTGACTGTTGGGAGACAATTCTCCAGGGACCTCTTGAGTTTCTGCACATCTTATAAGCAAGGCACTAACTGTCTTTTGTTCCTAACTGTCTTCGCAAGGACATTTCCATAGCAAACGGCCTTGGAAAATAGAGATAATGTCTCCCTCTGGAGAAAAGGGAAGACAGACTTAGCGGAAATTATAAAAGGTTTGGGTGCCCTTAGTATAATACATGTCACTTTTATAGGACTGGGGGGCAAGGGTAGCTGGCTCAAAGACACAGAAGCATGCTGCTTGCTGTACCATAATCAGAAAGTCCTTTGTTTCTGACCCAGGAATCTTGTGTCTTCTGCCAGCATCCTTGTGGCAGGCTAACTTGTTAGCTTGCAGTTAGGGTAAAATCTTAGGTCTTCCATATGTTCTACATCAACTCTCGTACAAACAGACAGTGAGCACACATCAAAGACTGAGGTGACTCCCTAACGAAGGAATAAGATGGTAAAGGTAGTTCTAAGAGCATTTGAAAATAGACATTTATTTACCCCTTCAGGAACGAAAAGCTGCAGGAAGTTAGTTAAATTAGATACAAGACTGGGTAGTGTCCTACTGGTAAATAGAGCTACAACCTCTGGGATTATCTTTTATAATAGGAAGAATTCATTTACATATTTACCGGGCAAAAATAAGTTGTAAAGAGTGGATATAGGAATATGTAGAACGGATTCACTTTGCTGTACACCTGAAACTAACACAACATTGTAAATCAACTCTACTCCAATAAAATATTTTTTAAATAAGTTGTAATTTAACAATCTACAAATTAACAGATTGGACTCTCTAATTTCACAGAGTCTGGGCTCTAATCTTAAGAAATATTCGATCAAATGTACCTTTCCCTAAAGAGTAACACAATCTTCAGCGAGCCTGTTCGTGCTTCTGATAATACTGAAAACACAGGCAGGCAGTCATCCTACTGCTTATTTCCAAGTTTCAGATGACTTTTTCTTACCACCCTGAACAAGTAAGCGAAATTCCTGGAGTTCAGTGTCTTCATCCATAAAATAGAGATAATAACACCCTCTTTTAAGGGCAGTTGTATGGAGGAGAAACAGTATATATAAAGTGTCTGGCACAGAGTAGCTGCTAAATTAAAAGTAGCTGTTCGGAGGAGTAATCATACACTATTAGATTTCCCTAAATCTTTCTCCTCCCACCTGCCACAAACAATCTACTTGTACTCTGAGGCTAAAAAGAATGTGTGTGTGTGTGTGTGTGTGTGTGTGTGTGTGTGTGTGTCTTAACTTTCAAACGTTGGTTGGGAGCAAAGGGTGTGAGAAGTGGCTAAATTCATTTACATAAATATATAGTCTCAAAATGCAGGCTATACCCACCCACGGCGCACAGCACTGTTTTAAAGGGTTCAAAAGTACTGGCTCTCTAGACAATTTGAACAAGAAGGCAACAGACATGAGTTCCAGGATATTGTGGGGTAACCTGTCCTTTTTGCAGAGTTGGTACAGGAAAGAAAATAACCGAGTTTGCTGCCCCTGGAAATTCTGTCCGTAGCTTGGTTAACAGGAACTTGTCTAAACACAGTCAAACAAGAAAACCTGAACTAGCCATTCTGGACCCTGAAAGAGCAACATTCTCTCCGTCCCTCCTTTAGTCCCCTGCCCCAAGGAAGGACACTGGTCACAGGTCAGCTCTGAAAACAATAACCTTTAACCCCCAGGGTCTACCTTTCTCCACTTCTCCTCCCCTACAGCCTGCCATCCACCATGGCCTTCACCATGAGGGAGCACGACAAGACTTCATAACTCTACCACTTCTCAGCAGAAAGTCCCCGCCTACGATGGGAAAACCAACCCCTGCTAGTAACCTAGGATTGTTCCTTGCCTGATGAGAAATCTTTGTTTTTCCATTACAGTAACATGCATAGTTCCAATGGGTGCTAATGGGACTTCCCCGCAGACACATAAAAGAGAATAGCAGGGCCTCCCTGGTGGCGCAGTGGTTGAGAGTCTGCCTGCCAATGCAGGGGACACGCGTTCGTGCCCCGGTCCGGGAGGATCCCACATGCCGCGGAGCGGCTGAGCCTGCGCGTCTGGAGCCTGCGCATCCGGAGCCTGTGCTCCGCAACGGGAGAGGCCACAACAGTGAGACAGTGAGAGGCCCGCGTACTGAAAAAAAAAAAAAAAATTGTGAAAAAAAAAAAAGAGAATAGCACCTTGAATTTAGACAGATAGAACCTCCTACTGAACTCAGACATCATCTCATTAATTGCCTTTACATCCCTATGAAGTGAGTAGAGGCCGAGTACTGTGATGTCTAGTATCCGGATAAAGAAATTGTGAAGCACGTCATTATGGGGTACATGAAAGTAGGTGTTCTACGAAGGGAACTGAGTTGAAATCCCCTGCCCTCCAAGAATTTAGAGGATACTGTGCTGTTGCGTACTGTAGTCACAGGTCACGTGCAGCTGTCGAGCACTTGAAACGCGGCCAGTCCAAATGAGATGTGCCGTAAGTGTACAACACACATCAGATTTCAAAGACTCAGTATGAAAAAAGTAAAATATCTCATTAATAATTTTGTTGATTAAATGCCAAAATATAATGCTATTTTTGATATATTGGTTTAAATAAAATAATTAAACTTAATTTCATCCCTCTCTCTTAACCTTTTAACGCAGCTATTAAAAAATAGCACATTTGGGCTTCTCTGGTGGCGCAGTGGTTAAGAATCCGCCTGCCAATGCCTGGGACACGGGTCCGAGCCCTGGTCCGGGAAGATGCCACATGCTGAGGAGCAAATAAGCCCGTGCGCCACAACTACTGAGCCCAAATGACACAACTACTGAAGCCCACACGCCTAGAGCCCGTTCTCCACAACAAGAGAAGCCACCGCAATGAGAAGCCCGCGCACAGCAACGAAGACCTGACGCAGCCAGAAATAAAATAAATTTTTTTAAAAAAAGCAGCCCAGTAATTTAAAAAATAGTAATAGCACATTTGTATCTTGTGTTATACTTCTGCTGGCAGAGCTGACTTGGAGTTCAGTGGACTCCTTTTTGACCTTTACAAATAGCCCCTGTTTACACAGAAAAAATAAAAATGTAACCAAGGGTCTTGAGCTCTTATCCTGCACTGACCACTAACCAACTAGCAAGCTAGGTGACCTTGGTTAAATTACTCTCCTCATTTCCATGAGCTTTGATTTCCTTCTTGATAAAATTAAAGATTTGGACAATTGATTCCAAGGATCTCTTTCAGCTCTGATAACTAATAACTTTAAAATACCTCTACCTTCTCACTTCTAGATCCTGACCAAATTCTAGAAAAGCCCTCAAGTATTCATTTCTAGAACAAAATGAAGAGGTCTGCTCTTGTTTAGAGGTCTGCATCTGTTATAGTCTGAGTCAGCTCCAGATTAAAGGACTCCTGGAATTTGGGGAGGGATACTAGATTAACTTTTAGGAATACAAGTGCACCTGAGAAGTGCAAGAAAGTTTGGTTACATGACATTCTGTGATTCAATGATTGGCCTTCTGTGTCAATCAGGGGAGATTGGGTTATGTTGTAAAACAACCCCAAAATCTCTATGAATGCCTCAAAAATTTCTTGATCACGATATATGTCCATTTCTAGTCATTAGGAGGGGGAATTTTTGGTAATCACTCAAGAACTCAGGCTAATGGAGAGAAGTCACCTTCTCAAATATTGCCAGTTGCTATTCCAGAGGAAAAGCAATACTAGGGGGTCTCACATAGGCAATTATATGGTCCAGCTCAGAAGTGGCTCAAGTCACTTTCACTCTGTCTCACTGGCCAGAACTGGTCATGCGGCCCTACCCAACTGCAAGAGGGCCCAATGCAATCCTACCATGTGCCCAGAAGGCGAAGAGCTGGAAATGCTTGACAGACATGTCTATGACCACCCCTTGTCCCAAGAGTGATCCTAACTTTACCCAGTTTCCATAAGTTTGTCCCAGGATGATTCGTGGCTCCCAGGTCCATGTAGACTGGAAGGAACCTCTTAAATCACAATCAACTAGTTGAGCAGTTCCGGGCCAGGCTCTAGGCCAGAAGGAGGTGGGAAAGCTGGAACACAAAACAAATAGCTAGGGCTTCCCTGGTGGCGCAGTGGTTGAGAATCCGCCTGCCGATGCAGAGGACACGGGTTCGTGCCCCGGTCCGGGAAGATCCCACATGCCGCGGAGCAGCTGGGCCCGTGAGCCATGGCTGCTGAGCCTGAGCGTCCGGAGCCTGTGCTCCGCAACGGGAGAGGCCACAACAGTGAGAGGCCCGCGTACTGGAAAAAAAAAAAACAAAAACAAATAGCTAGTCACCTTATTTCACCTTTTTCCGTTGAAAAAAAGGATTTCCCACTAATCTCATTCAGTTTTTTATCTACTGGGCTCTCATGCTTTTTAAGACATTTGGGAAAGAGAGCAAGTGATTTGTGTCTATGCTTCCATTTTTACCAAGTTAATCCTGATTATATAAAACCATCCTCCTAGAACCAAAAACTGTGGTTTCACAGGTTTCTTTCCCAGGAATCAACAGCCTCACTGATCTGTGTGCAAAAGCAACGTTATACAAATATCACCCCCATCAGAAAAAACCAACCAGCCCTTCCAGGGTTATGTTAATCACCCAGCACACGCTCAGGGGCAGCCCTGAGCTGCTTCCTTAGAAGTCCTCTCTGAGGAAGGCCCCATTCCAACCAAATCACTGTACTCTGTACAAATGCACACCTGGGGCCTGCCCTGCAGGGCACAGACGTCTCCGATGGCCTCCATCGGGAATGGGACAGCACTGGATATTATAGGCTGGACACTAGGCTTTTTCATTCCGCTAATTTACGCCATACAGACCCTTCTGTACACTCCAGGCATATACACACAAACAAGTGCAGCAAGATTATCAACTAAAATATCGAATGTCTCAACACAGCACATAATATTAGGTGGGTACCTCTGTAAAGCAGTTCATTTTAGCTGAGGGACGGCCAATGGTGAGTAACCTTAATGCATCTGAGCACCTCATCTTGCTTCCTGGGGTAGAGTGTTTTGTTTCAAACAGAACCTCGGTGTGTATCCGGAGTCCTGAGTCACCGCAGCGATCTCTACGGTTGCTGCTCCCTGGTAACCAGTTCCCCTGTCCAGACCGTGCTTCCCAGAATCACTTCCTCAGCCCATTTTTGGGGGTGACCAACTTTGCTGGTTAAGTAGCAGCTGCAGAAAAATCCTGTGGCTGTTCATACGGCTGACGGAAAGTGCTGGGTCAGAAGAACTTCTACAAACAAATATGCTCCAGAAAAACTCAGGTTACCGTGATGTACAATGTTGTATTACCTCCATGCCTCAAACAAGTTGAGGCCAAAAAATGTTTACCTGAAAGTAGTATAGGAGCTAACATTTCCAAGCCCTTCACCCATGCTAGACACCTTGCTCAGAGCTTACATGCGTTCACTCACTTAATCCTCCCAAAAACCCTATGAGGGAATTGCTATCATTATCTCATTTTATATGTGAACAGATTGATATGTTGGCAAATCAAGTAATTTGTCTAAAGTCATACAGCTATGAAGTATGGGAATCTGAATTCAGAGCCAGAATTCAAACACGAGCCTCAACCCTGGTGTATCAGCTGGGTTCTCCAGAGAAACAGAACCAATTAGATGATGGTAGATAGAAAGATAGATGAGATAGATAGATAGATAGATAGAGATAGATAGATAGATAGATAGATAGATAGATAGAGATAGATGATAGAGATTTATTTTAAAGGAATTGTGTGGCTAACAAGTTTGGAATCCGTAGGGCACTCTGGCAGACTAGAAACTCAGGCAGATGTTGATACTACAGTCTTGAGGCAGAATTGCCTCCGGTTTTGCTCTTAAGACCTTCGAATTATTGGACGAGGTCCACCCACATTATCAAGGGTAGTCTCTTTTACTTAGAGTCAACTGATAGTTAACTTCTACTAAAACACTTTCACAGCAACATCTAGACTCATGTGTTTGATTACATAACTGGGTAATATGGCCTAGCCAAGGTGACACATAAACGAAGCATCACACCGGGTCGTTTGATTAATAAGCTGCATTCTTATCCCCTGAACTATGCTGTCCAGCAATGGTACTGGTCTTCAAGCTGATGAAATTTACTGTCATTTCTGCATCTGGAAAAATGCAAAAGATCGCTCTTTTCATGCAAGTCGGGTATTTTAACCAGTCTTCTACCGTTGGCAAACTGTCCCCAAACTTTCAAAAGCCAGTCCACATGTCACCTCATCCTTCGGTAGCCCCAACAATAAGATAAGTTCAAAAAGAGGATCCAGAAATTAAATTAAAGAAGGATGTTCTTTACCTTACTATTAAATACTCTTGCTGAAGCACTGCAATGATCTGTCTCCCAAAGCAGGAGGATAAAACCTCAAGAGAAAAGGACTCGAGCGATTTTGTCTCTCCACGATCCAGAAAAATACTTGAAGTACTAGGTGATAAATAAATATATGCCAAGTCACCGAAAGAACAAATAAAAGCCCCCAAAAGTAGCAGGATTTCGGGCATAAAGTAAATTACAGATTCTCCAAATCAGAGATTTTTTTGGCCTTAAGTCCCTCCCTGGAAATTAACCGGGTTTCTGGATTGGCTTCAGGGGATCCTCCACGAAACCCCAAAACATGTATGCACAATATTGTGAGCGTGTTCCTATGTAAATTTTTTTTTTTTTTTTTTTTTGCGGTACGCAGGCCTCTCACTGTTGTGGACTCTCCCATTGCGGAGCACAGGCTCCGGACGTGCAGGCTCAGCGGCCACGGCTCACGGGCCCAGCCGCTCCGCGGCACGTGGGATCTTCCCGGACCGGGGCACGAACCCGCGTCCCCTGCATCGGCAGGCGGACTCTCAACCACTGCGCCACCAGGGAAGCCCTCCTATGTAAATTATTTACAGAATGTTCAAATCTTTCCATTTTCATACTTCCTGGTACAGTCCCAATTTGTTCCTATTGTAGTTCGATGAATTTTTTAATTGGTTTTGGTATGTCCTGTCACTCTCGAAAGGATTCTTCTTTGTACAAGATTGAAAACCACCATATAGAGCTTTACCCACCTGTCTACCTTCACAGCCAGGTGAATTTAAGACTCGTGAAGCTAGAAGAAAAGCATTCCTGGCCTATTCCTTCATTGACTTGTGTAGCCAGCATCTCCGTTTGCACTGAGGCTGGTGCAAATTAGGTCAAAGTTACAGCTTGGTAATAGGGGCCTCAGGTTCTCACCCAAAGCTTCAGACCCCAGACTCTGGCTGCACCCTTGACACTGGGCTATTGATCATAAGTGAAACCAGATCAGCAAAAGAACCAACGACATTCCTGGGAACAACTGAAAATACATGTCCTGCTGACAAGGCATCAGTAAAACCAATGCAATAGCACATTCTTTTAAGGGAGGTGACCTGAGGCTTTTCTTCATGGAAACTTACCTTGATAGATGATGATGAGAATGTGATTTGCTGACTAGGAGAGATGGGACCAGTGTGGACCACTGTGCTTGTTTCTCCCGTGGGAGGAGGGTATCGGCTGTTACCACTGACTTGGAAATTGTTCAGTGATCAACGTGTCAATAAAGATTGATATACCAGAGAAATTTCTATAATGAGGTACCCTGATCGTATTTTCTGGGTCAAAAACTGACACTCCTGTGCTGAGCATTCATGGGAGAAAGCTGGGACTGTCTCCGTTTATCAAGAACCTAGAATTTCCAAGGATGACATATTAATTCATTCATACTACATGAAAGGCACTAAAAGGAAAACAAACAAGCAAAAATTAAATTAAAATATAGTCCCTACCACTAGACACTGTCAGTGCACTAAAGATCCAACTAGTGGAAGATCAATGGATATTGGAATATTCAGGGAAAAGATGATGGAACTAGAGGAATCTTTAGAAATGAGCACAATTTGCACAGGCAAAGAGAAAAGGAAAAGGCAGACCCAGCAGTGGTCCCTGCAGAGTTCCCCCCTGGGAATGCTTCATGAATAACGATGTGTAACAGCGCCCCTTCATGTTATACAGCAGCCATGGGTGCACCCAAGAACCAGGGAAATGAGGAGGGGAGACGTTTCCCCATTGTCAGCACAAGCTGAAACAACTCAGCCGGCCTCTGCCTGAGGTGGGGAAATTGGGCTCACTGTCTGTCTATGCTTCCCAAGGCTCTGAGTAGTTCATCTGTCAAGATCCTAAACTCCTCCAACAGGTCTTGGGGCATATGATTCATGTCATTTCTGACTCTCCCAGGGATGATGTCTATCAGTTCCATTTCTTCTTTGGTATTTAACCCCATAACAACACACCTGAAAAACTTTCTTCTTTCGAGCCTGGAAGACAACGACACGTTCCACCGGTGAAGGTTCAAGTGCAACATAAATGTTTTCGTCGATCGTTGTGATTTGTCATTTCAAGCAGGAGGCTACTTCAAGACTCATTGTTCAGAGTTTTATTTTACCTTTCTGCATGTTCAAGACTTTACATCTTTTACAACGTAAAGGTACAATGCCAGAAAATATCTAATATTTCAGTAGCTCATATCCACACTAAAAGAATCTGGTCCATTTTCCTGGTTCCTTGATCCCATCTTTCTAGAGATTTTTAGATCAAGGCTGTTGACCTTAAAGATAATAATTCATTGGAAGATCTTGAAGCCTTCTTATCTGATGGTTTTTCAAAGCAGTTATTGCTATCATACCCTAGAGAATAACATTTGTGATCAAAAGTATTCATTATAAGGAAAATGTTAAGGAGATCTGTTTTGTCACATAAATCAAAGAAATTCAACTTCAGAGACTGAAATAATAAGGTTGCACATTTCCATGACAAAAGATCGGTGGTAGCCTTTGAAGAGTGTTAGAAATCAGATGAGATTCTGGAAGATCAGATCAAAATATAGGTTTCTACAAAAGATGATACTCTGAAATTTTTGCAGCAGTGAATCTGGCATCTTTCACTGGCAAAATTCTAGAAAAGTAAACACAGGGGAGGGAAATCTTGTGAACACAGGAAAAATAAGATAAGATCACAGCAAATCAGTATGAGTTCACTGAGAATACCCAAGAGAGTTCATTTCCTTTTCATGTAAGGTTATCAGCCTAAAGAATATTTTCAACAGCAATACCTCAACTTTTTAAATTTTTGATAAAACCTCTTACCCCTGTGGTGTTGATGGAGACATGTAAGCTGTATGATAATATAATTCTAGGTGAATCAAACTTAGACAACTTTACGCAAGAGCACCTCCTTCCTGTGGGTGAGCTGGCCTTGGACGTGCGTGAGGCTGGAGTTATCGCCAAGGCTCAATTTCTTCTGGGCTCAATATTATGGTCCAAGAGGAGGCTTCTCGGCTCAACTCTTGTCCGGGTTGTCTCTCCTACCCCATCCTCATGAGGCAAACTTGACATTAGAATGCCTGAGGACCTAAGGTGTTGAAAATTATGACCCTGTAATGGGACAGAAGCATATTATATTGACAGTGTGAAATGCTGATTGATACACAAGTATGATCACTCGGCGCTCTGTGACCACCTAGAGGGGTGGGACAGGGAGGGTGGGAGGGAGACGCAAGAGGGACGGGATATGGGGATGTATGTATACATATAGCTGATTCACTTTGTTATACAGCAGAAACTAACACACCATTGTAAAGCAATTGCACTCCAATAAAGATGTTAAAACATATACAAGTATGCTCTTTTTAATGTTGTATTATAGAAATGTACATATTCTATTTCTCAGACCTCCTAACAGATTTTTCCTCATATAGCTATCACTCTTGAGAAGCCTAACATACACAAGTTACTGAACAGTGGCTGAATGAACAGACAAATGGTGTGTTTCTCGTACTACTATCATTCTTTCCCTGAGCTGATTTTTCCAAATATCTGAATTAAGAGGACTCTTGCCCTAAAAAAAAGACCCAAGGAGAACTTCTGTATAAGAATTTTTGAGGGTTTCAATTCCAGTTACATTTAGTTTTAATGGGGATCATGAGATCCCCATTAAAGCATCTCTAAGAGATGCTTTGAAAATCCCTAAGAGCACATATTGTGAATTCAGTAGCTCCCCAGCCACTTGGCTGATGTGATGTTGAAAGGCAACATTTTTGTGAACTTATGAAGTGCTCTATTACCAGTTCCAGGCAATATGGAAGTTTACTAGAGCAGTCAGGATCTGAACAAAGGACATATATGAAGACAATCACTGCAACTGGCAAAGCTGTCAGTGGATGGTGGGTACAAAATGGACAAGAGGTGATGGCCCAACATGAGACATCAAAGTCAAGTGACCCAGCATCTTGTAGATGTCAAGATTGCAAAACTGGGACTTCCCTGGTGGTGCAATGGTGAAGAATCCACCTGCCAACGCAGGGGACACGGGTTTGATCCCTGTTCCGGGAAGATCCCACATGCTGCGGAGCAACTAAGCCCGTGCGTCACAACTACTGAGCCCGTGCGCCACACTACTGCAGCCCTCGCGCCTAGAGCCCGCACTCTGCAACAAGAGAAGCCACCGCAATGAGAAGCCTGCGCACCGCGACAAAGAGTAGCCCCCGCTCACCGCGACTAGAGAAAGTCCGTGCACAGCGACAAAGACCCAACGCAGCCAATTAAAAAATAAATAAATAAATGGGTTTTTTTTTTTTTAAAAAAAAAAGGGCAATGGGCCACGCAGCAGCGGATATTTCAACTGAGATATCCTGGAGGAGTTTGTTTGTCAGAATGAAAGAGGAGTTAAATCGTATACTGGCAACAATTCAGACTTGTAGGAGGTTGCAGGGAGACGGCAAGGCTGTAAGTATTCTCTGCTCACTATAAACCCAACATGGAAACACGGGGGTTCCCTTAAAAAGATCTCCTATTAAATTGAAAGCTCAGGACCAATTTTCAAATGTAAAGAAATCTAATTAAGTCATATACTTTCAGGAACACATCTTTTCTCTAAGTACAGTTGATCCTTGAACGGTGAGGGGGTTAGGGGAGCCCACCCACACGGAGTTGAAAATCGCTGCATAACTTTACGGTCAGCCCTCCTTATCCGTGGTTCCACATCCTTGGATTCAACCAACCACAGATCACGTGGTACATACTTAGTGAGAAAAACATGTATAAGTGGACCCGAGTTGTTCAGGGGTCAACTATATACGCATTTCCAAATCACTTTTGATTATTGCCCTTTGTTTCACATTTTTCCCACCGAAAGAGCTAAACCTTCATAAAATGTATCTTCTTAACCTAATATATT
Organism: Kogia breviceps; assembly: GCF_026419965.1. NCBI lineage: Eukaryota > Metazoa > Chordata > Mammalia > Artiodactyla > Physeteridae > Kogia > Kogia breviceps. The sequence goes on along the minus strand of NC_081319.1, from coordinate 100,148,464 downwards.
TTTGTTACTAATATATGCAAGGCTCTTTGCCAAATGCTATAAAGAACACAGATACAAAGAAAGCATAGGCCCTGCCCTCAATCTCCTTGTCATTGGTGAAGGAGAGAGACATAAATAACTAACTAAACACAAAGTGGAGTAAGACTATTCCTCATGCTTTATTAAACAGGCCTCACTGTAACTGAAGCATGCACTGCATTACATTAATTAAGCTTATTATAAAGATATAGGATGTTCAACAAATAACGATGATCAGCAAAGGGGTTTAAACAGAATTAAAGCGGGGTTAAATAAAGTTATGCTAAAAGAAGTCAGGAGAAGAGACAATTGTTTCTTTTTTTTTTTTTTCCACTCTTCACACCTTTTATTTTATGAGACAATTGTTTCTGACTAGAGAGATTAGAGATGCTTTGTGAGATGAATTTGTAAGCTGGGATTTAAAGGATGAGAATTATTTCTCGTGCTCTGAGTGAGAGGAATGGCATTCAAGGCCGAGCAAAGGTCAGGAGGAGTCCTGTAAGGTCCTGACATATTAAAGGCAAGGCAAGAAGATTAGAGCAGGCCTAAAGCATGGGAAGCATTTAATGAACAAAAGTCTGGAAAAGCAGTTTGAGGTTGGATCGAGGAAGACCTTACGTGCCAGGCTAAGCGTTTTAGAAGTTAATCTTTACAAGAGGGGAACTGTTGCAGTTTTGTGGAGAGGAGATTGATATAATTAGACCTACATTTAGGAATGTAACTCTAGGCTACAATGAAATACTCAGCATTAATCCAGTTGGGCAGATGAACTGGGGTGAAGAAAAATTGTCCGTGAGGCTCTCAGAGGGGAAGTCTTAGTGCTGTAGCTCATTCTCAGCCTAATTATAAAGCCACCTTACATCTTCAACCACTACAATTTTACAGTATCCATTATCTAACCCACCCAACATTCCTACGAGATATACAGTATCAGGCCCATTTTACAGGTGAGGAAATGAAAGCTCATGCATAGTAAATAGTTTGCCCACAGCTAAAACCTGTCAGTTCCTTGGCCTCCGAATCCACTCCTCTTCCCACTAAACCACAGCCGATTCCAAATATGTCCATCTATATTTTACAATGAAGGTTACTGATTCAAAGGTACCTAGCGTTGTAGGTAAAAAGATGGAACTATTTGGGAGTTTAAAAACTAGTTTCCAGACTTCCCTGGTGGTGCAGTGGTTAAGAATCTGCCTGCCAGCTCGGTGCTTTGTGACCACCTAGAGGGGTGGGATAGGGAGGGTGGGAGGGAGGGAGACTCAAGAGGGAGGGGATATGGGGATATATGTATACGTATAGCTGATTCACTTTGTTATACAGCAGCAACTAACACACCATTGTAAAGCAATTATACCCCAATAAAGATGTTTAAAAAAAAGAATCCGCCTGCCAGTACAGGGGACACGGGTTCAAGCCCTGGTGCGGGAAGATCCCACATGCCACGGAACAGCTAAGCCCGTGCGCTGCAACTACTGAGCCTGCGCTCTAGAGCCCGCGAGCCACAACTACTGAGCCCGTGAGCCACAACTACTGAGCCCGTGAACCACAACTACTGAAACCCGTGCGCCTAGAGCCCGAGCTCCACAACAAGAGAAGCCTCCACACCGCAGCGAAGAGTAGCCCCGCTGGCTGCAACTAGAGAAAGCCCGTGCACAGCAACAAAGACCCAACGCAGCTCCCAAATAAATAAACAAATAAATTTATTAAAAATAAATAAATAAAAATAAAAACTAGTTTCCTTTCGATGAAATTGCCTCTTGGGTCATTCTTGTGTGTGAGACACACACCCAAAACACTTTAACACCAAGATTTAAAGTGAAGCAAATGTTTAGCAGTCAACTTTTAAACTTTTGAAAATGGTGTCATTAAAGGAATAACAGCCACAATAACAAGTCTGCAATAAAGCAGTCAATACTAATATGGTGTGAATGAGAAGAATTGTTGGCTACATTCCCTTAGGAATGTGGGTCAACCTTCTCATGGCTCCCCCTCAGCCCTGTCTGAAGCATTAACAAGTGGCTTTTGTGTCCCTGTCTGTGTGACTGCAGTATGTGACCGCACCAGCAGCGACTTCACACGAGAAGGGTTGATATAGAAAGGCTTGTATCTGCAGCAGCCACTTCTGACCCAGATGGACTGAAACTCTATTTGAGAAGCACTGTCGGTCCCAGCACCCCCCTCCCCTGCTCGGCTCTGTCTGGGGAGGTCACTGACCAGCTGACCAGCTCTGTCCTTTGCTGGCAATGAGTCCTCAGCCAGGTTTTCTGCCAGCCCCCCCTAACGTGTCCTTAGGACTACCCAGGACGTCATTGTGGGTGGTAGGGGCTTTTTTGTTGTTGTTCAACTTTCATGGACGGGGGAACAGGAAGTTCTATTACAGTAAGTCCCCTACCTACGAACCTTCAAGTTGCAAACTTTGAAAGATGTAAACATGTGTTCACAAGTCCAACCACATAAGTTAGTTCACATGTCTGGCGTACATTGTCACATGCGTGCATCCTCTACACGTGGTTGTGCTTTTGTGTGCTTTACTGTACAGTACCGTATAGAGTACAGTAGCACAGTATCTTTATTTCAAGCCCAGGATGTCTGGGAGCAAGTGTAAGAGCAGAGGTGACGTGGCTGGTACTGCTGAGAAGCGCCAGCTGTTGTACTGGACTACGGTGCTTTTCAAGGTTCTGTACTGTAAGGTTAAAGATGTTGTCTTTATTTTTTGTGTTTGTTTGTTTTTATGTATTATTTGCATGAAAAGTATTATAAACCTATTCCAGTGCAGTGCTATGTAACCGGTTGTGTTAGTTGGGTACCTAGGCTAACTTTGTCGGACTTGGGGACAAATGGGACTTATGAACGCGCTCTCAGGACGGAACTCGTTCATATGCAGGGGACTTACTGTATTCCCTTTAAATGAAGCCATTTCAGGTAAAGCTATGTTTGTGACCATTTTCATTCCCTCCCCCCCTCGGGCCACCATACTTTCTCCCCTTTCACTCAAATGGCTCAGTAATTATCATCATTTCTGCTCTCTTGACTGTTAGAGTCCAACTATTAGTACATTTTCCAACTAGTCTTATGTTCTACTACTGAAATGTCTTTATACAGTGAAAACTTCCTTCCAAAGCTGTCTCCAAAAATCTCGGACATTGGGCCCAACAATTTCTTAGGTTAAGTTTTGGGCAAGATATAGAAGTGGTGATTACAGTTAGCACAAAGGCTAAGAACTGCAAGCCAAAAGAATAAATTACTTACAACCTTGTGAAGGGATCGTATTGCTTTCTCTGCGTATTAAAATCTGATATCTTAACCTCTGCATGAATGAAAGGAATCATGTCTGCAAATTCAACCACCATCTATTTGTAACTAATAACGTAACATGTCATCTGGGCAAAAATTCTCCCTTCTCGGGGTGTCAACATCTTATCTAGCAGCTTCCTCCTGCAGCGGGGAAACTGACACCAAAAGTTGGTCTTCCATGCTTCTCCAGAGTTAACTAATTTCTAAGGGAACAAGAGGAATATTGGAGAATTCACCTTTTTATTCTGAGACCCGGGGAGGGCGGGGAGCGGGGCAGGCATCTCTCTATATCAAGACACGAATCAGGAAAATTTTTATCAGTAAAGTAATGAGAAAGTTTTGGACAAGTTAGCCAAACCAACTGCTGCTTTTTAACTAACTGAATAACCAACCTGGTGGTCTTAGACAGTTGCTAAGGGAAACTCACCTATCTAGCCCAATGATTATCCATCTTTTTCTCATTATCATTCCCTCCAAGAAGAAAAAATAAGTTTGACTTAAAGTCTATCTAACAAGAGAAATTAGATACAAAGGAATAAGATTTTGTCGAGGATCACAAACCATTCTAATAGCTAAGAATTTTTTGCCCCACCAAGAAACAACTTTTGTCTTTTTGAGGCCAACATCACCCCAACTGAGAATGCCTGCTGTAGCCTAATTCCATACATCAAAATGATCAACTGGTCTCCCGATACTGTGCATATAAATCTCTATTAAAACTTGCCTCACTGTTCTGTAATTATATTTTCCCTCTTCTGCCTCCCCAACCAGCCTGGAAGCTTCTCAATGGCATTTTTGAATTTCTAGCAAAGAGCTTGGAAGTGTTGAATAAATGAATGTACACATGAGCGAATGAAATATAAAGACTGGTTACTACGACAATTAAGAAGCCAGTATGTCCTTAAGAGCTCTGCTTCTTTATGCCTTGACTAACTGACCCAAGTTTCAAACACTAAAGACATCTCCAGGTGTCGCCCCACACAATGACTCGTAGGAAAAGGCACTAAAGGTTTTCAAACACCCACAAGGTCTTGCCCGCTTTTTGGAGAATGACAGGTGCAGGAGGCGGTGACAGAGACTTGAAGCTTGTTTGATGTCTTTGTGACCACTTCTCTACCAGACACAATAAGGTGTGGGAAGTAGTCATTATGTTGTCTCAGGGCAGCATTGCAAACCTACTCACCAAAATGAACACTTAACCTTTCTCACCGCTGTGCCCGCACTGGCTGCTAAGAGTGATGGCCCGCAGCAGGGCTGATGGCCCAGGCAAGGCAGAAGAGAGCACCCTGCAATTGAGAGGGAGGCTACCCTAGGGAAGACTGTGGAAGGTGGGCAGGGGGTCTCAGATCCACACCTGCCAGATCCCGAGATCCCACAGGAGGCAGGGAGACGCATCAGAAAGGGCCAAGTCATCTTCAGTAGCGTTTTCTCCATTTAACCAGCACATTAAATGTGCTACCTCATTCCCACCAGATCCATCACCACCCGCATCCCAAAACAGCCACTCAGCCAACAGTAAATTCCGGTGTTTGCTGCTGCAGAGGAGGTTATTGGAGGTACTAGCAATTATGAATAAGGCACAGCAGACAGCAGTAATAACAAAAACTGGTTGTACACTCATGCAGCATCTTAACATTTTCATAATGCTTCTGAATTTTATCTTCACCACACTGTGAACAATAGAGACTAGACAGGTGTTAGTTTGCATTTTATAGATAAGAAAGCTGAGGGCAAATGACCTGCCCTAGATCACAATGGCTGAAAGCCCTATGGTGCATTCTCCAATCTAGTGCCAGGGGTTCAAGATCGGGCATTGTCAGTTACTCACTGGTGGCCTAAGAGTCATTATTTTGACTCTCTCAGCCTTGGTTCCCCATTTAAAAAATAAAGCCAACAGTAGCACTTATTTCAAAGGGCCGTTGAGGGTTTGAATGAGGTAACGCCTATAAGGCACTGAGCGCAGTGACAGGCAAAAGATAAGGGCTAAAAAAAAATGAGAGTTATGAGTATTAGTACTCATATTTAGATGACACGAAATGTTAAGCAATGTGTGCAAAGCCAAAATGACTTGATTTCAGCAGCTCTCAAAGGCAAGAGGAAATTATTCAAATTGTCCTAAGTATTTACAAAAATAAATTAATAAATCTTTTTTTCTCCTTCAGAAATAAAGCCAGAAGACAAAACGATCGCATTAAAGGAATATAAAGCATCTTCCTTCAAAAAATATCTTTTAGGGCTTCCCTGGTGGCGCAGTGGTTGGGAGTCCGCCTGCCGATGCAGGGGACGCGGGTTTGTGCCCCGGTCCGGGAGGATCCCACATGCCGCGGAGCGGCTGGGCCCGTGAGCCATGGCCGCTGGGCCTGCGCGTCCGGAGCCTGTGCTCCGCAACGGGAGAGGCCGCGACGGTGAGAGGCCCGCGTACCACCAAAAAAAAAAAAAAAAAAAAATCTTTTAAAATGTCGTGAATATTATTCAGCCCTCAAAGAAGGCGATCTAGCCATTTGTGACCACATGGAGGAAACCGGAGGACATGATGCTGAGCGAGATAAGCCAGACACAGAAAGGCAAATGCTGCATGAGCTCATTTACATGTGGAATCTAAATTAGTTGAACTCATAGAAGCAGAGGACAGAATGCTGGTTGCCGGGGGCTGGGGGGAGAGGGGATGGGGAGAACATAGTCAAAGGTTACAAAGTTTCAATTATGCAAGATGAGCAAACTCTAGAGATCTAATGTACAGCATGGTAACTACAGCTAACCATACTGAGTTATATACTTGAAATTTGCTAAGAGGGTAGGTCTTAAGTATTGTCACCAAAAAGAAAAATAAAAAGATAACTACGTGAGGTGATGGGTATGTTAATTAGCTTGAGTGTTGTTATCATTTCACAATGAACATGTATACAAAAACATCACGTTGTACACCTTAAATATGTACCATTCCTATTTGTCAATTACATGTCAATAAAGCAGGAGGTGGGGGAGGAAGCATATTCTTTATATAATGAATTTCAGCAGAGGAGCTCACATCTCCAAAACTCCATTTAATAAAGCAGAATCCGGAAGGTGGAAATTGAAGTATTTTTCCAAAGTTAGTTAGGAGGCCATTTGCCCAGTCGTGTAAAACAAATACATCTACAAAAACATCCCAAATCAAAAAGGTAAGCTTCATGAGGTGAGGGATTTTTATCTGTTTTGTTTGTTTGCTGTGTCCCCAGGGCCAAGAACACTTCCCACACATAGTAAGTTATCAAAAAAAAAAAAAAAAAAACTGTGTTGAATCTTGAAGGTATTGAGTGCTTGAGCATCTCAGTTAGATGTCATCAAGTAGACTGTCCATTGAGTTATTTAACTTTCTGTTATTGGTCCATTCAATCATTCACTTACTCAGCACACATCTAGTCAACATCTACCATGTACCAAACACTTGGCTGGGTGCTGAGGATAGAAACAGCAGAACAAGATGGCTTGCTCTAGGAGCTTACAGTCCGATGCGCAACGAGGAAGGGAAAAGCAATGGTGTCCCGCAAGGGGCAGAAGCCAATGAACTTGCCAGTGTCTCCTCCTCTTCTAGGTGTCCCCGTTGGGCTCCTTTTCCAGCATGAACCTGGAGGACGTTTTGGTCAATAATAAGCACTCTGTTGCAAAAGAGAAGAGACAGAGGAGCATTTCATTTTTCTTTCACTCTGATCCACCAGCTGCCCCACCTCTACGTGTTTGGCTGTCGTTGCTGCTGCGGTCACGCTGTAGCCGGCGCTCCTTTCCGGGGAAACACCAGTGGCCAAACCGGGTCGGATCTATAGGTGCGACGCAGGACGGGGCTCCAGCCACATTAGCCATAGGCCTTACTGTCGCTGCCGTTGTTGCTGTTACTTTTATGATGATTGGACGTTAACCACCACCTTCCTTCCTCTGCCTCCCTTCAGCTGCCAGGATGTATGTTACTTTTTGGTAACTGGATTTCATTAACATTTATGAACTCTCACAAAGTAGTAGAAAAAGCAATTTGTGTGGAAAAATTTTCCACCTCATTAAACAGTGTTCTTTTTGGGGTCAAGCTGATATTTTGCTGTTGTTGTTGTTGGAGTTTTTTTATAGGTCCTTTGTCCTTCCCTGAGCGGGGTGGGAGGGGGGCGGGGGGGGGGATGAAAGGAGAACGGTCCACGCTCGGCGGGGGCTGGTGGGACCTATAGAGGGCGCTAGGCCGAGCACAGGCTCCTCGCTCGCTTCCGCCCGGCTTTCCCCGCAGGCCGCTCAGACGCCCCAAGTCCCTGGTAGCCACTCTGGGTCGCTGTGGCCTTGGCCAGGTCCGACACCTCTGTCGCCTGCGCTACAGAGGAGCCGGATGGTGTCGCCCGGCTAGGGAGAACGTGCGGCTGGTCCCTGGGCCCAAATGCTGCTCATGCCTGGGGCCTAAGAGGAGGCACCGGGCTTTCTCCGGGGCCCGGGGAGGACAGTCCCCAGCTCGGCTCGCGCCCTTCGACGCCCCCCTCGGCACGAGTGCACTGGCTTCCCCCATCCCCTCGCCTTCGAACGCAGCTCCAACCCCGGGAACAGAGGCCTGCGAAAGTGGGAGGAGAGACCCGACCGGGGGCCCCGGCTCGGTCTTTTTAAAGCCCTTCGCCGTGTTTCAAGCCTAGTTGCATCTTCTAGCCACGGTCTCCCGGCCCAAAGAGACTGTGTTTCTCCCCGACCCCGCCACCCCCGGGACTGCAGGCGGAGCCCGCCTCGGTGCTCCCCGGGCTGCGGGGAGTCCGGCAGGGCTCCGGCCGGCCGCAGGCGACGCCCCCACTCCCCAGCCGCCCCCCAGATCCCGCGTCCACCCTCCGGGCCTGGGCCCCGGGATGAGCCAGCGGGGAGCCACTGAAGAGGGCGGGTCGGCGGGGGGGGGGTGAGCCACGGCCGCAAGAGGAGGCCCCCCCACACACGCTGGGCCCGGGGAACTGGGGAGCTCGGCAGCGATCGCGAGGGGCGTTGGTTAGGGCCGCGCCGTGTCCCAAGCTAGGCCCAATAACCCGCCCCCGGGCCCCGGGGACAGAAGTGAAAAGGTCTCGGCGGCCTTGACGCTCCGGGGAATAAAGCGGACACCCGAAGACGCCGCGGCCAGGAGCCAGGTGACAGGTGCCGGGGAAATGAACACGTGAGGACCGCCTTCCTCTATGCTAGGTGTAAAAAGGTCCAACCATAGTTCCAACTCAAGAATCTGTGCGTCTACCTCGATGGAGAAACAGCACTCAGCTCTCCAAGAACCCAGTTATTTGGTACGTGAGACGTTTTGCTGCCAGACAGCTCCCAAATCAGATCTTGTGAAAGGAGGCCTCTACGAGCCGTCAGCAGGCGACCCGGGCAGGGGCGGGCCCGCCGTCCAGCCTCGGGAGCGCCTGGTCGCCTGGGCCGGTGCGGACCGGGGCCCGGAGCTTATCCGATGTGCTGAGTCAGCTGCCGGCGCCGCGGGCTCGGCTGTTTCCAACCCAGGCGGCTGTTCGCTGACTGGTGGGTCGGCTCGGCGGTGTAATTATTGTTTTGTTTTCTAATATGTAATTACTCTTTGTCGTCGCTATTATGAATCCGCCGAGCCGGACTCGAGCAGCAAAGATGGATTCAAGTCTGGGGCTAGGGTTCGATGCGTGGGAAATACTGGCTTCTCCCCACGCAGAGGACGTTCGGCCCACGCGTCTCCTCCCCAGCAGTCCAGCACGGCAGCTCCCTCTCTCTGAACAGAATTGCCGAGGCTCTTTTTCTCTCCGGCATATTTATAAAGAGGAAGAGAGAGAGAGAGAGAGAGAGAGAGACAGGCTGGAGAGTTGAGGACAGGACGGGGGTTTGATTTAGAGAGTTAAGAGACAGAGTAGAGAGATGGGGGGGGAGGTAGGAGATACACAGAGATGCTTGCTTATTTTCAGATGTTTCCTTCTTGGACTTCAGATGAAATTCTGGAAGGTTCTCTGCATTGCCCACTTATTTACCACTCTCTGCTTTAGGATCCCCACCAACAGCGGCTCGCCGGGTACCCCCCCCCGCTTGAACTCCCGCTCAGAGCCAGGCCCCCACGGTCAGGTCCCCCCATCGGGCCGGGCGACCCCTCGCGCGCCCCCAGAGGTGCTTCAATCCGAGGCCCTGAAAGTGCCAGAACAAAGGACTGACGCCGCGAGCGCCTCCCTGGGCCGCGCCCGCAGAGTCCCACCTCCGGGCTAAGCCCTGCCGCGGAGGCCCCGGACCACTTCGCGGGCAGAAGCTCACGGCCGGACTGGGCACCGCGGGCCCGGCCGGCCCGGCCCTGCCCGCCGCTCTCTGAGGCCTGCTTGGCACGCGGAGCGCAGCCGTCAGCCTTGGAGAGGGACCGACTGCCCGAGGCTGGAAAACGGGGTCCCCGGCCGAGGAGGGCGATCCATTTTCTCTAACCATTTGCCCGAGAGCTGTCAGGTTAGCGCTGCCTCCTCGGCCGCCCAGAGAAGAATGTGTTAAAATGCTTTACACGGGAGTCTCCCCAGACCCGAATGTACCACACAGTGGCATTCGCCGCAGCGACCGCCGGTCCGTAACCTCGGCCACCTTCTCCCGTTGAAATATGCACACATCGCTCTTCAATAATTTAGACACCTGGGAGACTGGACAAGTATAATTTTTTTTCCAAACACACGAGCATCCGGGTTGCAATCAATCATGCTTTTGTTTTATGTGAGATGGGCTTTGTGTGTTTAGCTGCCCGGCTCCATCCCATTTGCATGTGGCTATTTAATGGGCATTAATTTTAGCTTTGAAGATCTGCTTAAAAATCTAAACCCGGAGAAGGGGGGAGGGGCACCCCCCCTTGTGGTTCGGGTGGATTTGCCTCCGGGGCCCTTTCCTTTGAGGAGGCGGGCCCTCAGATGAATTTTGATTCCGAGGTGGGACTCGTAATGGAACGGAAAAGATATGTTCTTTTTCCTTAAATCTCAGGATTTCTTTCTAGCAAACAATGCTCCAGTCAGTATTTGTGTATGAGACAAGCAATTGTGCTCCAAATGCTGAAATAAATCATTGATGGGTGAAATTACACATGCTCACTTAAAGTGTAATGTGATTAAGAGATTATGAGATTGAAGCTAATATCTTGTCTCCCAGCTCCTGGCCCCAAATCTTGACACGAGAAATTTGTCAACTGCAACTGTCCTGAAATTTACAGATACAATAGGTTTCTATTGACAACGAATCAAAGACAACCTCTAAAAAATAAAAATATGTATGTGTGTGTCTCTATGTTGCATTGGTCGTGGTTTTGTTATTAAAAGGACAGGAGGAGAGAAGAAGATTGAGGTGATGGGGAGCGGGTGTTTGCTTGTTTTATCTTTTATTTTTGAAAAGTAAACGTGTGGGCGAGGGAGGGCCGGGCGGGCGCTACGTCTGCGAGCTGATTACGCCTCGTCTGAAAGCGGCTCCATTTCCCGCACGGCGGGTAAGTCCTTTATCGGGGGACAGCCCGGCCTCGCCCGCAGCCATCCTCCGCCTCGAGGCGCGCGCTGGGCCGGGGCGCGGGAGCCGCTCGGCGACTCCGTAATGACCCGGGTTCGCCGCAGCTGCGCCCTGACCCTTTGTGATGGCGCCGATAGCGCTCGGATGAAATTATGTCCTTCTCCGGGTGTGAAATTACCATGTTTATTAATTGAGCCAGACATTAGCTTTACCTTTTCTTTTTAGGCCGTAGAAATTTGTGATTCAGGGCAAATGATTCTCCGACAGACGCTCGGCTCCGCGTCCCGCCCCGCCCGGCCGGCGGCGCCCCCTCCCCTCGCGGCCCCCCTCCCCCCAAGTCCCGGGCAGTTGGAGGAAGCTTTCTAGGTTTCCACGCCGGAGAGCCCAAGGAGAAAAGGCAGGCGGGCCTCTGCGCGTGAGAGCGCGCGTGTGTGTGTCAGCGCGCGCGCGGGGTTTCTCCTCCTCGGGAAGTGTGATCCAACGATAATAACCGCCCCGACCCCGAGTTACAGCCTTTGCCCCAGAATTCTCGATCAGGAAAACCCAAATCGTTTTCAAGACAAAGAAGCATCAATCCGCGACAGGGACAGATTTAACGTATTAAATCTTTATTAAAGTGAAGTCATTCTTATTGAAATGATGTATTGGGTGTGCAAAAAGATGGGTGTTTCTTTTTTTTTTTTTTTTTTTTAAGATGCTTAAGATGGAGATGGTGGAGGAGAACCATAGCCGCGTCCTGCCCTTATTGTTCTGGGCTGGAGTTGCATTACTGGGGCCCTGCCCTGGGTCCCGCGCCGGGAACCCCGCCTTGGACCACGGGAGAGAGACTGACCCCCTTCCTCCTACCGGTCCCCACTTTGATTTCCCGAAGAACAAGTGTCCCCGGTCCCCTCGGAAACTCCCCGGCTTGGTCCGCGCATTCGGGAAACTGAGGTCTCGCGCGCAGCCCGGCTGCCCATAAGTGAGAGGAGTCAACGGCCCCCGGAGGCCTAGAGAGGGGAAGGGACGCCCAGGGCGCGCCCTGGTTTCCGGGAACAAGACCCAGTCCTCGCGATGGTCTAGAGAAAGTCCTTGCGCGCCAGGTCTGCAGGGGACAGGGAGCGCGTGTCTGCTCTCGAGGGCTCTCGGGCCGCCCCCGCAGTACTTGCCTCCTCCAGGAAGCACCGCGGGCAGGAGCTGACCGCCTTCCCGTCTGGAGTGGACCCGCAGCTGAACTGGCCCTTTGGACCTCGGGTCCTGCCAGCGGCGAGGAAACCGTGACGAGAGGGAGTTCAGAGAAGAGTCCTTCCCCACCTCACCCCCGCCCCCCGAGACGGGCTACCCAGAGTTTTCTGCATTGCATCTTAAATGGCTCAAATTCTTATCTCCCCAGGAGCGGGGAGGGGGCGGAGATCAAAACCTGTGAACTGCAGCAGTGGCGGCCACGACTTCAACAACATGGATGTGTGTCTCCACCTTCAGACACACAGACATCCACCCAGACTGAAAATGAACTGTTGGAATCAATTTCCTTGGAATACCCAACTTTTTTTTTTTTCTATCGTATTTCAGCAATGGGCTGAACGCTATAGCCCGTTGATTCAATTTAATATTTGCATAACCAGGAGAGGAGAGGTGGCTTTGCAGACTCGATGAATAGGTCTCTTGTTTGGTGTGTGTGTGTGTGTGTGTGTGTGTGTGTGTGTGTGTATGTGTGTGTGTCGTAGGGTTGGATTCTTAAATACATGTAGGGGAGGAGGCCAATAGGAGGGCATTTCTAGGACTGTGGAACTGCCCCATCAGTCAGAAACAGAAGTTGCTACTAGGATGGTGACAGACCATTGTTTCCTTGATCCTAGCCCTCTCTCCTCACAGCCACCCCTAGAATCTTCTACATTCGATTATTCACTAATTGGATCTTTTCTTTCATTTGTTCCAGGCAGTCCTGCTTTTAAAGATAAATTGCTTTGGTAAACTGTGAAATAATTCAGTGCCAAGGAGAGATGGCAATGCCATTTTCCACTCTGCACCCAGGAAAGGAACGAGCAGATTTTCAGGGCAGTCTTCAGAAATAGAGCCAGTTTTAATAGGATCCTAACCAGTGCACTAATTAAATATTTCACAGCTCCCAAAGTTAGTGTGCTAACATTGCGATTCTTTTTCCACCAAATCATACAAATTGGCCTCTGTAACACCATCCCACTTCCACCCACACGCACACTCCCTGCCACAAGCTCCTACCGACCTGTTTTCTGAATGGCATTACGAAGAATTTTGTTAAGAAAAGTCAGACTAATTGCTGCCAGAAGACCCGTCTCTTAGAGAAGTCTGGTTTTCATAAGCCAGATTCAGTAAGGGTTGTGGTTAAATCTAAGCCTAGTAGAAGGTTCTTAAGGTTTTCTCGGCAAAGGAGGGAAATACAAAGAAACACTAAGTTCAGCCAAAATATTCAGCAGGGAGAGAGGGAAAGATAGGGAGGGATGGGGATTCAAGAGGATTCTCTGAACTCTTGTTTCCTTCTTGAAGGAGCTCTTCTTCTTGTTTCCTTCTTGCTTCCTTTCCTTAGGACTTTCTCCATACTTACTAACACCCACTGAGATACTTTCCCTAAGTAGCTCTAGCTTTGCACAGTCACAGACCAGTGACTCGATTCTCTTAAAGTGCCACGAACTTCTAAGGGCTGGGAGTTATATCAGAGGGTACAGCGAGGAATTCTGCAGCCCCACAATTCTCTGAGGCACCTCCCTGCTCCATGCTTCCCCTCAGACCCCTTGATGGAGCTAGGAGCAAAAGGCCCCTTCAGAAACCAGCAGGTGGATTCTCCTCCTTCCAAGCCACGTCACTGAGGAACACAGGGTTTCTCTAGAGCCTAAAGGGGCCGTGCCAGTCCGGGTGTCTCTGTCAGCCCTCTCCGTGGCTTTCCTGAACCAACCCAGCAAGATGCTTCTCAGCGTTGTAACAGAGTTAGATAACAATGGTATCAGTGGTATTTGGAGAGATCAGTATCTCTTTCAGTGTTTGAGAAAGAAAAATCCCTCTACGGAGGATCTCCTTATGAAGGGGCTGGTTTAATTTTAGATTTACCTCATCAGAGCTTTCCTCTATTCTCTTGTTCCTGGAACTTCTATAGGCACAGTCCCAGGGATGGTTAGAAGCCCCCTGCAATTCATCATCTCCTCACAATGTCTCCCTCATCCCACCTTGTTTCAGGAGCTACCGCTTATGTCTCATGATGCGAGAGGAGAAACCCACCCAGTTCCTAACCTCCGAACTTAATGGGAATCTTCAAGACCATTTTGACTTGGAGAAATAGCCTCAAGGTTAGAACTCATTACTTCTGTGCTCCCTGATATTCCAGAAAACAGATTCCTTTCTTGGAACTCATTTCCCCGGGTCCTTCCATTCAACTGACCATGGAGGGTGTGATGAGAGCTTGAGGGAATATGTAACAACTCTGTTTACTGAGCATGGTCTCCCCCACTAGACGGTTCTTACAGTCCTTGCCATCCTGATCTTTAACTTCTTTCTCCTTCCCAAGATCACTGCTTCCTTCTAAATTCCCCTCCTGTCCCCCCTCCCCTCCCCACCTGCCTGCAGGGATGAAAAGAGGCTTGGAGGAGGTCTTCCTGTTACTATGCCTTTTTTTTGGTTCAATAATTACAAAAAGATCATAATATCAGCAAATGAATAAAAACTTAAAAATCACTCTCCTTTTCCCTCTGATGAGCCTCGTGGTTTAAATTTTGAACGATTTTAACCATTCTTTAGTGTTTCATCATCATAACAAAGTGATGTCTAGTTCTCAAGATATGAAGCTACGTAGCTACTTGGCTACTTAGCTAAGAAATGTGTCTTATTTTCCGGTTTCCAGGATGAATTGGGACAGCCTTCCCCCAAAAGTCGTATCCCTTCTCATCCCACGGCGGCCTGAACATTTTTAGAGGACTTCAGGCATTACATTTCCAATCACCTATTTAAACTGCAGTCACGGAGGTCTGACGTAAACACCTGGACCTTGGCGTTCACAGCAAACTTGGCTCATCCACTTGGCTAATGGCAGGGACTTCAAGGATTTCATCTGACTTTGGAGGTGGGCCGTGGCTCCTGGGGTTGGCATTGTAGGCTCTGCGTGAGCAGGGAAGAACTTCTCACTTTCAAGCCTTTCAGGCTCTTCCTTAGCTTGGACATGTGATGAGTAAAGGGGAGTCACCCCAAAGCCCCATGAAGTTTCATACCATAAAGACCAGCTGCATTCCAAGGCTGTAGAACAAGTGGCCATGTCCATTGACATTGCCTTTCTCCTCCTCGATCATCAGGAAATAAATTGTTGCAGAAGGAAAACTACCCAAGTCCCTGAAATCGGTCTCAATATGGGGTGATTTGGGATTTGAAGGAACCTGTTCATTATTCTGACGTTCTCATTTTATAAACAAGCAGCAAAGCTGTGTTCCTATAATAGAACTACAATCTCTTCTGTTTGTGTGTATTTGCATAATAATTGCTACACAAAATCAAACCTCGTGTTTTGTCTTTCGCATTTGGCTTCATTACTTTTTTCTACAGTGTCAAAAATATTAAGATCTGCTTCTAAGGTCTTGTCCAAAATTCATGTTTTCAATCTCTTGTTCTCCCTTTCTTTTTGCTCCTAATCAGTGAAAGCTTTTTCTCCCAGTGAAGCTGGGAATCCAGTCAAAATATTAAATCAGGAGTGTGTAAGACTTCCATATTTACCAAGAGGGTATTATCATAAGACAGAAATCTTCGGATTCAACTTTCATTTATCCCTGTCACTGGCCACAAAAGAAAGAAATTGGATACCACAGAGGACTCAGCGCTGGGATTTTGTGTGAGAGCTTTTCGAGAAAGAGACAACCAGCAACATCCTTCAGACAGGGTTCTTCTCTCTTCTCTGCCCATTTTCCTAAGCTTGTTTCTGCCTGTCTTTTGAACCCACTGGACTGCCCAAGTACTCCACAGAGGCACTTGATTTCTGTAATTTCAAAGAAGAAAATAACTGAGATGAAACATGTTTTCACTTTGAGGGTGACCTCTGACCTTTCCTTTCCAATACACCTGACACCAAGGGCTTTAGAAAAAGACCCGTTTGGATCTAGGATGCTGATACTGCTTTTTTGTTGTTCTCTCCCTCTCTCTCTCTCTCTCTCTCTCTCTCCCCCCCCACCCCCGCCTCTGTGTGTGTGTGTGTGTGTGTGTGTGTGTGTGTGTGTGTGTGTGTGTGTCGCTCTGCCTTCTCAGAGGCTGAACTCAATGAAAAGTTTTTGCAATCATCTCAGCTCCCTGCTCCGCCAGGGCCGAAGGAGGCGGGCGGAACACCGAGGGTGTTTTGTTAAATGCTCCGGTCGTTCGCAGGGGCTGGGACTTGATAAAAGGAGACAGTTTTCTGAAAAGATTTGATTGAAATGGCGTGTGCCAGGGCTGATGGGAGCCAGCGAGGGACAAAGCGCCGCGAATCCATGGACACTCGAGCAATTATGCCTCCACGCTGAAGGTGGATTAGCGCGCTGGAAAGAAGCATATGTTTGGCCCGGGGCGACACTTCCCCCCGGCTGAGCTTAGAGAATGGGAGCGCGGAGAGCGGCTGGACCCGGAATATCAACTATCTGCGAAGCCCCCCCCCTTCCCAGCCCAGCCCAGGCGCCCCCGCCCCAAAAGTCAGAGCGCATTTTTACAAAGAGAGGTGGGGGGGAGGCGGGGGTGGGGGAGGAGAAGGACGGGGGGAGGGGAAGGCTGGGAGGCAGGGAGGGAGGGAGAGGGAAAACGCAGAGGTGCAAATGGGCCTGGGATCGGCGAGGATCGCCGCCCGAGGCCTTCATCTCGGGTCACCCTAACGCGAGATCCACGTTGGGTGTGGAGACCCAGAGCGGGTCACATAAATGGTCCTCCACAGAACCTCCCACTGCTAGGGTAGTTCTGTCTGGGATGCTCGCCCAGACGGGTACTGGAAGGTCAACGGAATTGTTGCAATGAAACCAGGTCGTAATGAGTTGCAAAGATGCAAGTGGCGAATGGGCATTGTCCTGCGGTGGGCAGGAGGCGCTGGGCGGGCGGCGCGGGTCCAGGCCGTGCCTTGGGTCTCGGTAAAGGGAAGCCTCGCCGGGGGGGGGGGGGGGACGTCGGACAGTTAGATACCTGGTGAAATGGGTTGAGAAGGGAAAAGCTCGAGGAGGCCTGGTCGGAGAGTAAGGATGCGGGTGCCGGGAGTCGACGGCCCACGCAGCTCTCTCTGCTTGGAGAGCCTGGCCAGGGATGCTGAAACTTCGCGCCGCCTTGGGTGTCAGGGAGCAAGAAAGTTTCCCCGCTCGCGTCTCCACTCATTAATTAAAGCGCCATTCCCGTGAAAAGGGCCCGGAAAACTCTGACCTGGAGCCTCCCAGCTCTCGCTCCCTGCACCGGCGAGCGCGCCAAGGGAAGGAGGCAAGTCCCAAACCTCGATCTCAGGCTTTTATGGCAGCTTAATTGGGTCTAACCCGGAGGGGTGCCGCCTCCCGGGCCGCCCGCGCCCACCCCCGCCGCCGTCCCACTCCAGGCTGGGCTCGAACCTCCTACTCCAGACCATCAAAATCAAGCTGCAAGTTGCTTGCGATCCAAAGGGGCGCGCGGCGGGATATTTTAGGCAAACTGAGCCAGGAAGGCTGCCGGGCCGGCGCCGAAGGGGTACGGACTGTGCTGTCCCCTCCCGGGCGGGGTCCTGGGGCCCGGAGCCCAGGATCGGGCGCTGGAGGCAGACTCCATGCTGCGGACAAAGGCGCAGCCCAGACCCGGGGGCTTCAGAAAAGACAGGGTGTGTGTGTGGGTGGGGGGGAATCCTGAAATAGGATTTGGTAGCTGACAAGGCAAACGGAAATTTGATCCTAGCATTAACTCAGTGCCTCAGGAAAAATTCTTTCAAGCTATGTTAGTTAAATTTAGTTTGACCAAACACCTCAGATATAAATATAAATAAATTTATATACGTATGTGTGTACATTTCCCGAAGATAGTCTGGATTTTAGAAGGATGATGAGCGAGAACGACTCAAGAAAGAGACTGGAGAGGTGTGGATCCAGAAGAAATCAAGGTCCCCGGGCCTTTCAACTTGCCAAAGTTGAGAGTTGCGGTGGACACCCAACAGCGGCCCATGAGTGGACAGAGGGTGGACCACGAGACTCCAGCTTCAGTTTGAGGGGTTGTGCTTAAGATCATTATTGAAATTTAGCAGATATAATCTTTGTTTCCACAGAAAAATCACGTGCACGAAAAGCATAGCATGGAATTGGGCCACTGAGAAAAATCCCTGCCCTGCTGTTGAAAACATTCCCACTTCTAAATGGATGTTAGTGTGGAGAATCGAACTAATTCTACCAAGCTTCCCCAAAGACATTAAACTTATTCTTCGGTTAGAAAGAGACACAGACAGAGACAGAGAGAAAAAGAAGAAAGAGAGGTGGAAAGAGAGGAAGGGAGGGAGGGAGGGAGGATGGAGAGAAATGTATGTATCCATAAGTATCTACCCCTGAGCTTCCTTCTTCTCTAACATAGATTTCTCTAGCAGTTACGCTGCTGCGTTGCTCTTCTGTTAAAAAATAAATCTCTCTGTGAAAGCAAAGTTGGTTCAACAGTGCCCTTTTAGGCGTCAAAGATGAAAAAATACAGTTTTACACACGAATAACACTTAGAGGGCTCCCAGGCTCAGCTCCAAATCTCTTTTGTTCCCTCCCTTCCTTTCCTCAGTCATGATCCTAAGGAGCAGAACAGTTTTTAAACACAAGACCTTCCCTTATACATGAATGACGCAGTTTTCCATGCCAACATCCTTTTCTCTCTCCACTCTGATGGCCACCCTGCGGTCTTCCATGGGAAACAGCAATTACTTCTTTGGGGAAGGACTTAACGTTCATGATTTGATTGAGAATATTTCTCATCTATGTCTGTAGGGGCAAAGATGAGTTTGGGCTACTGCTTTCGTAGACAGAAATCATAGTTTTCTTCAATCGTACAATTGCTCTCTGTTAATAAATACTCCACCTTGGACTAATTCATTCCTGCCTTCAGAAAACCAGTTGAGGAAACTCTGATCGTTAATGGAGTCTTTAGTTCTTAACTCGTGGTTAACTTGGCAAATAATGTTTTTAAAGACAAGCTTCTAGGAGAAACCCATCACAGGGTCAAATTGTTCAGTTTCTCTCCCGCCGTGTGTCACAACGAGGACAGTATCATCGTAGCAATAACAATGGCAAGCTGAGATGGCATATACCTGTGCAGCAACCTAGTTTAATATGAAAAAGAATTGTTCGTTGAAATTCACAAGGCAGAATATCCCTAAGCATCCTAAGAGGTGTGAGAACTCCTGTTACCTGGTGTGTTCTGTGGTTTCATTCTTCTGACATGGACGGATGGGTGATGCTGGGAGTTGACTTGAGTTTGTCTGTGGCGTGTATGGGTTATTTCTTCTTCTCTGCTCGCATCTTAGATGTCTTTTTACCACATAGCGCTAAGCCATAGGGAAACATTGATGTGTTTCTTCAAATGCCCAACTTGGATAATCAAACAAATTAAAGAACAAATTTCTGTACTCTTGCCTCAGGACCACTGCCATGTCTGCACCTGTAACTCAGAGAATGAAAGTGCTGGTTATTTATGTTGTACTTTCCGCCTCTTGGATCTCTTGTTTTTATAGCCCTTTTGCCCAAGCAATGAGGATTCTTCCCCTCACTTCACCTCCCCGCCCCGCCCCCCCCCCGACCCCCGACCCCAGAACTGAGTGGCTTAGGAGGAGATCTGTAACTGGGACGAAGCAGCTGTTGGCTTCATGCCGGTCCTCTAACTTGATTATTCTTTGGACGCGTTAGGCAAGCATTAGTGATTGATAATGACGCTAATTAACCCCTTTCCTTTCCAAACAGTAAACTGCTGCCAGCAGGATGCTACAAACAATAAATATAAAACACTGCATACATCAATATCTGTTTAAAGCACAACTTCATTTGGGCACGTTTAACCGCACTGCTTTCAGTTAACAATTTGCTATTTATTCAAGCACTTCTCCAAAAGCCAGAGGGGGGAAGCAGAGGAAGAGAGAGGGTTAAGAAAATGGGCCTGCGGCTTTAAGACCACAAAATGCTGTCATACCTGTCAGCTGCAGCAAAGTTAAGCTCTAATGGAAACCATGCGTAATTTTTTTTTTTTTTACATTTCAGGTCAATACTTTTTTAAAAACTTAATTAATCCAGTTCTGTTCTTAACCTATTTAAACTTAACACAAGGCTGATGACCACATAAGAGATTTTTTTTTCTTTGTGGGGAGAAAGCAGCTCTCCTGCCTGACCTGGAATTATTATGAATTTACTTTTGATTGAGAAAGGAATGGGGAGACGTTGTTTTGTAAAGAGTGGTGAAATTTAGATTTTAAGCAGCATTTGGGGAAACCAGGGCAAAGTTGATCTGATTGTGCAATACAACATAACCTGAGTTGTAAAGAAATGTACATTAAATTGGAAATTTTGATAAATGAATATTCCTAGCAAGTGAATAAAATGTATTCAATTAACTAAAACCCTGTGCACTTCTGAACTGAAGTGGAATCGACTGTAATTGATTTATTTGAAACCAGAGGTTAAGGACTGAATTAGCTAAGTACAACTGGGTATTTCAAGCCACTGACTTCTCAAATGTCAAATCCCTTCTATTTTAAATATTATTTCAGCTGCGGGGCATTGCAGTCCTGATGGTAGTTCCATCAAGAACTCAAATGATATTAATATTCGATTTTGGGGAGGAATAGATTGGATTGCGATTTTTAAAGGGTGTTGGAGAATAGAAGGGGTAATGCTCATTGCCCACCTGGAAGGAACATGGTGTTTCCATAAAAATTGGGCGTGGTAATTAGCACAGCCTAGCAAGCATGCTCATAATTCAACTGTGTATCCTAACTTGAGTTAATCCAAAGAGAATCACTATTGTTAGTATATAAGCACCTGACCTGTCAAGTAATCACCACGTGTTTTAGAAAATACAAGTTGGTCACAACAGAGAAAGCCAAAATCCGTATAGCCATAAAAAAGTCATTTTTAATAACACCCCCTCCAATCGCCCCACCCCTTAAAAATAGGCATAGTTTCTTTACATGTTTTGTTTAAAAAAAAGAAAAAGAAAATGACAATCTCATGATCCTCCGCATGTCCTACTACAGAATAAAAACAACTAATTCTGTGCATTTGGAAACCATTGTTTATTGTGACCTTGTAACGTTCTAACACACTATTTCCCTTCTGTCTTTCTCAGGATGCAAGGATTATACTGGGTTCAGGTTTTCCAACATAACAAGCATCTGTAAATCCAGATATGAATGAATGGTATTTAATACGATTGTTTTCGTTTTAAAATGACTATTTATGTGTCATTGGAGAAAGAGAAACAATGTATGGCTGTTTATGAATGCTACTGTGCCTGAGGTTAGGGTCCTCACACAATCTGAGATGCAGCCAAGAAAAACAGCCTTGATAGACAATGCTTCACTTCACCTGCTACGATGCTGTGTGCATTTCATTTCTGTCAAGAGTATGTACAGTTAGGGTTCATTTGCCTCATTATTTTGTTACATCTCCGTTACAGTTAACCAGTCTCTCTAGGAAATAATAAATAACCGCTTTAAAAAACAATTGCAGCATCGCGTTCTGAGAGTGCACTTTCCATCTGAAATTGTTTTTAAAAACCCCACCATTGTTATGAATTCTCTGGCTTCGGAAAATAGAATTTAGAGTCCAGCAACTCTCGTTCGTCGGTCGAGATTGATTTTACACTGCCTTCCATAAGGAGATTAGAAAGCAAAAGGCTGCAAAATGGACACTGTCTAATGCTTTGCTTCTTTAGTCCTTCAGAATGTCAAAGCGGAAGAACAAATGTTGAATCTCCTCCGGTATGTATACCTAGATACTTTTCCTATGACCTTTCCCGTGAACCTTCTATAGTTAACAACCTCCACTGTCCTCTTCTAAACCATTAAAAATCCTCCTCACTTCCAAAGCAAAGACTTTGCAAATCAGTTTACAGAAGCTCTGAATTCGCCATTTTCACGTACAGGAAGTCCTTCCTTCTGTGAGGGCTAAGCTAGGACGGGCCTGCGGGGGCAGGATCCGCAGCCCTCCCCCTCCCTCCCCGCCCCACCTCAGAGAAGCTTTTGTATTGCTAGAAGGTCCTGGGAGGAGCCCCGTGGTGAGGGAAAGGGGTGGGTGGGCATTTAGGGGGCAGGCGGAAAAGGTTCTGGGAATCAAGTTTCCCAGTCCCCCCCTTGCTACCTCAAGAGCTACTACGAGCAGCACAGTAATGAATTCATCTCTAAATGAAATATTAAAATAAATGGGAGACGATGTGCCCTCTCTGTCCCTGCTCCATGTACATTCCTGCCACTCTGCCCAGAAAACTAGAGCTAGTTTTCACTCATTTGCATGTCTTAGCCACTGAGAAGCCAGAGCAAGTAAGTGAATTTTGAAGTGGGCATTTCCTTTGTGTTAATGAACTAACAGTTCAAATTTCAGTTCTTCTCCGAGACAGCTTCCAAAGTAGCTATGGAGGGCGAACGAGAGGGTCTTCTGTCTGCTCTCCATCTTCCTTGTCACCCCTAATGTTTGGCTCTGAAGGTTTTATATTTTGGTTTTCAAAGCACAAATGAAAACCTAAAGGATCGACATAAATAAAACTTTATTTTTAATAATAAGAAAATTAATGTTTCTAGTAAGGAAAAGATAGTATGTCATTCCTTTAGCAGTACAAACAATCTTTTATCCAAAAGAATACATTGGGTTTTATTGTGTCATTTGTCTGAATACAGACTCAGTGGAATACCTAAATGATACCCTGCTCTGAACTCCAAGTTGAAAGTAAGTTTTTATTATACTTGAGGGAAACAATGGGTTCAGCTGCTTATTGCAAGGAGCAATTGCCAAGGGAGAGTTAAACTCAATTACTGTAACCATACTGAATAAAAAATACTGCCAAGAACAAAAATACGCCTGGGTAAAGACAGCCACTGAATAAAAAAAATCGACATAAAGCGTATCAAATATTTATTTATCTGGGCAACAAAGGACTATGATACATTGACAGGCATGGAAACTACTGCCAGCACAACTCAGTACAATACAGCTAGAACCGCTTCCAAAATGGCCAGTGAAAATACAGAATACCAGGTGGTCCCAAATGCTTGAAGTTCTTTGAACAAAAAGAGGTGGGGGGGGGGATCCCTAACCCTTGGTTTAAAGACAATACTCATTTATTGCTCAAATGATGCTTTTAAGGGAGGACAGTGGAATAAAATAAACTTTTTTTTTCTCCCCACAATACATAGAACGGTTATCAAACCACTCAAGTTAAAAATCTTTCCAGGGTCCAATATCACTTTTTTCTTTCAGTTCAATGAAAAGCTAAATGTAATACTAATTATTTATAAAATTTTATTTTACTTTTTTTTATTTGTTCAGCTGTTTCATTGTCGTCTTTAACATGCTACAACAGGGCTAAATTCATGAAT
This sequence comes from Kogia breviceps, assembly GCF_026419965.1. Lineage (NCBI taxonomy): Eukaryota > Metazoa > Chordata > Mammalia > Artiodactyla > Physeteridae > Kogia > Kogia breviceps. Next base: position 100,125,195 of record NC_081319.1, on the reverse strand, counting down.
ACCAGAGGAAAAAAAAAAAATCCCCCAAACCTTGGATTCCTAAATAAGTACCGTGAACCACATGAAGAACTAATAGGGAAGATTCAAAACCCACTAAACAAGAGGTAAACGAGATCACCAGATAAATTAAAAAAAAAAAAAAGGCTTAAAACAGACTCACCATATTTACAATTCCCATTAAATTACACATAAATAAATATATACAGAGACGTGAACACTGATTCCCTTATAGAACTGTGAATCGTGTTGCCAGAGAGAGTTCAAGTTGGTCGCTTTACCTTGAAGAGGGAAAACTTCTAGAACTGAAGACAAGACATGGAACTTCGAGTATCTGTGTTCAAGTTTATTCACAATACTGATAAAAATGTCATTAGCCTTTTTTGCCTTTTTTTTCTTTGCCTTTTTTTTTTTAGTATGGCTACAATCTGAAGTATGTAAGAGAAGGTGGTAATTCCGTCCCATGAAGCTCATATAATTTTTTTTTAATTTTTACGTTCTTTTTTCTAAAAAAAAAGTTTTAATTTTTTTTTGTTGTCGTTGTTGATTTGTTTAAAAAAAAAAAAAAGGTTCACAAACTCGGACATAACTTTTCTTTGCTGGCTTCACGGCCTGTTCTGTTCTCTTAGGCTCCACACGAGGGCAAAGGGGAGTTGGTGCTGATGGAGGAAGTCGGGGCCGGGGCCTGAGACTGCGGGGTTGCCCCGCTCACAGTGGAGCGCTGTCCCCGGGACCCCGAGACTCCGGACCGAAGGCGGTGGCGGCAGCGGCGGCAGCAGCAGCAGCAGTAGCAGCAGTGGGGGGGATGCTGATCCCGGAGCTGTCACCTGCCGGTGGTGATCAGTGGGGTGGGGGGGCGGTGATGGAGATGGAGATGGAGATGAAGATGATGGAGATGACGGAGATGGAGATGACGGAGATGGAGATGACGGAGACAATGGAGATGTTGATGGAGTGGGTGGGCGCGCTGGGGCCGGGGAGGCGGCGCGGGCAGGGGGCGGGGCAGGAGGAGCGCCTCACTTTCTGTGTTTCTCCTCTTTGTCACTGCTTTTGGCGCTGCTGTCCGTGTGGCTGTTCGGGTTGTTGCTGAGGTACATTTTGTCCATGGCCTTGAGGGCCTCGGTGAGATAGTTCTGCAGGGCCGTGACCGCGGCGCACACCGCCGGGCTGCCGAAGCCGTGGGAGATGAGGTTGAAGTGGGTCAAGCAGCTCTGGATGCCGGGCTCCAGGATGGGGTTGGGCCTGGAGTTCCCCAGGGGAGATCGGTCCTGAGCCAGCAGGTCGGTGAACTCCTTGCATATCTGTCTGCAGCACAAGTGGAGCGGGAGGGTGGGGGGGGGTGGGGGGAGAGAGAGAGATGAGGCTCGGCAGCCAGCAGCATCAGCAGCAAAGAGAAAACCTTGCTCCCTGCCGTTACCTCTGCCTGGATCACGCGGACACCTGACCTGAGCCAAAGCCCCAGAGACAGACTGGGGGGGGAGGGGCACATGTTGGGAGACCCAGCCACCTCTCAGAGTCACCTAAACATCTGCTCCTTAAACACTTCCACAAATGCCTCTCTCTTGTCTCTGTGTGTGTGTGTGTGTGTGTGTGTGTGTGTGTGTGTGTCTCTCTCACCTCTCAGCTGCACCAAACTTCTAACCCCCTCCTCTCTCGCTCACACCAAGCATCCTAGACGCAAGAAAACATTTCACACGTTAGGAGAGAAACAAAGGTGAGTCAGAGGGGCAAGGAGTCAGAAACGCAAGCATCTCTTCAACAGCCAATAGCATGCACCCATCAGCTGTCCTGCTCAAAATACTATAGAGCCCCCTCTTCCCTAATCTTCTAGGGACCTCAGCAGCAGTTTGGGGGGAAGAACTGTCCACTCATTCACCTTCAGTTCAGGGTGGATGTGCACAAGAGAGGCAAGACTTTTCTTGGGATTATTTTGCCTTTAAAAATAAAAGTCACCAGAAAAAAAAAATGTTACTGGGGGGTAATTCAGAGCGGTTCGGGGAAGAAGAAACAGACGTTTCAATCACCCATTCCAGCTCTTTTCCCACACACCAGAAAAAACTGTCTAGGGAAATTGTGAATATGGGTGTGTTTAGGAGGCTAAGAGAAGAGGGAAAAGTTGAAATACGGGCGACGTGGCCTGCGCAGGGGAAGCTCAGCCTCTGAATCTGGGAAGCAAGGACTAGGTGGGCCTTCCTGAGGCAGCAGCAGCCTTTGGGTGGGGGGCTGCGGAGGGAGGAGGAGGCACAGGGAGCACTGCCAGGCCACCTCCTCCAAGGCCAGCTGGTGTCCCCAGGCCAGAAGCTGCCCCCAGGCCGCTGCCTCTGCCCTCTGGTTCCATGCCCTCCTGTGACATCGACTTTGATAATTAAGGGCTTCCAAACAAGCCTTTTAATTTCCAGAAAACATATCAAAACAGTCATTTTCTTTTCACACACCACCTGCAGAAGCCTATTCAGCCCAGGCACCGATGGGAATATAACTTGGGCCATTTTGAAACCTATTTGACATCTCGCCTGTAGGCTAGAACCTGTGGGGTGTGTGTGTGTGTGTGTGTGTGTGTGTGTGTACACAGCACTTTTGAGGAGGATGAGAAGGGAAGGCAAGAAATGGGAGAAGGGACTAGGGTTGAAACTAGGACAGCTTCTGGCTTGAATATTTTGCAGGCCACTGCTTAATCCTTGCCCTTGGAGAACATATTGATAAGAGACAAAAACTGATACAGGCAAGTCTGTCACTCCTTTAAGAACGTGGTTCTGAGAATTGGAAAAAGAATAGATACATGTACGTGTACAGCTGAATCACTTTGCTGTACACCTGAAACTACCACAACATTGTTAACCAACTATACTCCAATATAAAATAAAAGGTTAAAAAAATAACCTGATTCTGGTCTTTCTGACCACAAATAGTCACAAATCCACACTCAGCTTCCATCAAATCCCTCCTATACCCCACCCCCATACACGTTAATTTTTTTTAAAAAAATGAGAGGGTGGGGTGAAAGAGCGGGGAAGGAGGGAAACACGCACTCACAATCTTCCTTGTATTGCCCCTTTCAAATCAATTATGGTTTATTAGATTGTGTTGTAACTTCAATATTTACAACAGAGCTGATAAACACAAAAGGGAAAGAGGCCAAAAATGCGAGCACAAACGATTCTGATTTCTGTTTCTCTTGACAGTGAGACACAGAGACCCCGAAGAGGTAATGTCTTACTTTGTAGCCAGGAGCATGTTTTTTCTTGTCACTTGCTCATTGGGATCGGAATGTTGTCGGTTGAGAAATTCAGCTACTGCTTTGGCAGGAAATTCAGTTTCGCACACGTACCCAAAGTCCCTGGCGAGGTGGACGGCCTCTCCTGGCAAGATGTGAGAGGAGGGAGGCGAGGGCAAGAGAATGAAAAAAGCTGACATCAAAACTGCCTCCCATCTCCCTTATTTTCTTAACCCAGATGTTGTAGGAAACACACACTACTTGTTTTCCCATTTCAGGCATTTTCTTTCCTTCTCTGTAGGATCTGGTGGCTGCACTTCCCAGGGAAAATGGCCACTTAGCCTAGAAGGCCGAGACGATTGGAAAATGTAAACTCCCGTCAACTCCCCTCCAGCCTCATCCCCAACCCCGATGACATTCCCCGACCTTCTCTTTCAAAACGTTTCTTGTATTCCAACCTCACACCTATCAACACATTCATAAATGATATTCATAATTACTCCTTGAGCTTTTCTGCAAGGAACGACTAAGGGTTTACATTTTAACTTTATCGCATATAATTATCTGTTCATCCAAACCGATTAACCAAGAGGATTTGAGGGTCACTCCACTGAGTCTGCCTGTGTTGTTGATTTTCGAATCTTTGGTTTTAATTTCCTGAACCAGTTGGTTTTTACTGCAGGGCTTCCTGCCATTCGCTCCAGCTCCGGAAGAACGCATGCGCCAATTAGAGCATCAAAGCCCTCTCCGCTGAGCTTGTTTCCATAAAATGGAGCGGATCACAAACAATAACAGTTCTCCAGAAACTGCTTCCCTGCTACAGGATTCAACCCCAAAACCATGCACAGTCCCACACTACACCCAAAGCCGCTACTACCATTTTCTCTGCGTATAATTGTTTCGGGGTCTGAACGGTGGGTTCCCAATGTACTGGCATTATTTTTAATATTATGCTACTGTAGCTGAGTTTCTGGCACTGAACAATTGCATTTAGCATCATTTTGGACACCATTAACGAATGGTTCATAGAGTTTCTCCTCAATTTTATGTTTTTAAATATTTTAAAAATTATTTACAAAGCTAGAACTTGAATTCAATTATACTATGTCTCCGCAAATAGAAGATATAAATAAGATTAAGTGCCTTCTTTAAATATAAATGGTAGTTTTGAAATCTGCGCCATAACTTAAGTGCCTCTTTTTTTCCTGTTGGCATAAGACATTTCCAACGGAACACAAAGGAAAATGCAAAAGAACGATACGTTCATTCCAACACACCCAAACGTAAGCCAATTTAGTATCGGACAAACTTAACAGGGATGTAGAGGAAGTAGGGGTGTGACTGGATTCTGATTATCTAGAACAGCGAGGGAGGACAGGGTGAGCTTTTGTTCTGCGGGGTTTCGAAACGAGTGTGTGTGTGTGTGTGTGTGTGTGTGTGTGTGTGTGTGTGTGTAAAAAGCTGACATGAGACACTTTCTGCAATGCTTATATTTCCTTTTTCTTTTCCTATCCAAATAACTCAAAGTCTAAAATTGCTCACTTTTCTTCCTCTCTAGTAGAGACGCACAATTAAATGAGAGATAAGGGAGCATATGTTTGGAAAACAAAAACCTAAAAGGGCCTATAACCCTGAGCTTTCAGGATGGTCTTAAATCAGGATGCAGGTCAAAGATTCCCAAATTAATTCAGGAAGTAATGGTCACGCATTTCTCAAACGCAGATGTCAGAATAGCTTAAGTGATTTACTGCTGAGCTCTATAAAGGAGACTGGAACTTGAAGAATATGCAGTTCTTAAGTTGTCATATTGTTTAGGTCAGAATTGGGCTAGGGAGGTGTAATTTTGTGGCAGAAGGGAAGAGGAAAGGAGGACAGGAGTAAATGCAAATCGTTTTTTGACACGAAAGAATTCCGTTCACTTCTGGCTATGTTTTCTGGAAAAATGAAACTGCCCAACTGACAAAATACAACCAAACATCTGGCCACTGAATATTAGCCATTTTCTCAGAAGAAACTTCCCTTCTCTTTAGCAAGGGAACTCACTTACCCTCCACTAGTGATGTGAGCAGGGTGACATTGGCAGCTTTACGCCTCCCTGCCGGCAGATTTAATCCTATTTTGTCCAGTTTTTCTCTTAAAGATCTTCCTCCATTTTTAGACTTCGCCCTGTTTCACAAATACATGTGAGAAAGGGATTTAGAAAACATTTAGTTGCTCTGCGTCACACTGTAGTCATTTTGACAACTTCCTAAAATGTACTTTTAAAAATTAAGGATCCTGGCCCCGAGATAGGTAAGGAAGGGAAACCTAGGAAGGAATGGTACAAAAAGAACATAGGCAATAAATGCTTGTTAAACTCTAAAGCACCCTGTGTTCAGTTATTACTGCAACTATCGTGGCAGGTTGGAAGGTTCTGATTTCCCAACTCTCTAAAGAAGAACCACAAACAAACAAACACCGCTCTTATCTCTAGGGCGTGAAGTATTTTTGAGTTCAACTGATGACTGTATATTTTCCCTGTTGTTACAATCACACAAATCCCAGTGGGGTCTTTAAATCGTCTTTGCAAGATCTGCTGTTAGGTTATTCAGAGTAACCAAAGTTATCATCACTCTTACGTTTCTTTCCCTGGCTTTAGCCCCAATGGGAAATTCATCTCACCAACTGTTTACATGCCATGTCACCAGCCTAACTAGAAAAGTCAGAAGTTGATATCAGCCTTTAAAATTTTCCCTGATTTCACAGACGATGGAGGTGGTTCTAAATAGATGTCTAAATAGACTCCCATAATCAGAAAGTGGTTAAGATAAATTGTTTAAATAAAACAGCAAATTAATTAATTTCAGATTTTATTCCCTACTCAAGTGCTCTTTAATTGTGTGGATTAGATTATACTCCCCTAGGTAAACAGTCTCCAATATTGGGGATGGGGGAAGGGGGAGAAAAAAGCAGAGGGCGGATTCAGATCTGTGTCAATGAAAGATTACAAAGGGACAGCAAATGACCGTGAAGGAGGAAGGAAAGAGTGGAATAGCTGATATTAAACTCTGTAGTCTTTGTATGGGATATACCCATCACAGCAGAACTCTGGGTCTGTAAACAGATATATGAATAAATGTCAAAAGAATGAAGCTTTGGTCCACTTTCTCATTAAAAATTAAAAAGGAGGAAAAGTAGAAAACATTATCTGGGAAAGTTCAACGCAAGACCCACCACACACAACGCTGGGTGGAACCCTAGGAGCAAAAAGCCCATAGGAGGGACACACCTGCCCTGAGGGAAGGTGCTTCACCTCGCCGACCCTTATAAAATCTCATCTACGAAATGAATCATTCCGACCTCGCGCGGGTGAGACGCGAATCCCTGGCCACATATGCAACATGCAATCGTCGGTAGTGACCACACATAATGCACGTAAACGTGCCTCGCACGCTGCCTGGCACACATGGCGACGCGGTACATCGGAACCATTAGTGCGAGCACCTCGGGCGGGAGGGTCTGCTTCTGGTGACCCGGGGGCGTGGCACGGAGACTCTAGAGAAAACCATTGTCTTCTACTTAAACCCTATTCAAGGGACGGCGGGCTGCAATCGGAGACCCTACATGGAGGTAAGGCAAAGTGAGGCGCCTGAGAGGAAGTTTTCCTAGGCTTGCAAGGTGTGCGCGAGGAGAGAAAAGGCGGGTGCGCGGCGCCCCGCGGCTGCAGCGGCCGGGACTGAGCCCGCGGCGGAGCGAACTGCGCGTGCGCGCCGGGAGTGGGTGGGAGGAGGCAGAGGTCCCACTGAGCGCGCAGCGCCGGCCGACCCGGGCGCGCCCCCGGAACGACGGAGCGCGCGGGAACGCGGCGGAGTGCGCAGGCGCCCGCCGCCTCACCCCGCCCCCAGCTCCCACCCACCGAGTTCTACGCTCTTCTCCCCGCCCCTTTCTTTTCCCGCGAAGGGAGGGCCCTGGCGCGAGGCCCGTCCGCGTCGCCGGCCCGGCGCAGGCGCAATGCTTGGCGGGCAGGGCCTCGCTCGGGCCTCACCTCCGCAGCACTCCGCCCAGCAGCGAAGCGTTGAGACACTCCGGCGGTGAGAGGCGCCGCTGTACTTCCGCCACCGTGACCTTGTACTTCGAGGTGGAGCTGAGGAGCGAGAGACGACCCGGAACTGAACAAAAGACTTCGTTGGGGTTCACGACGCCGCCGAAGAGGTTGTCCTTGTTGATGGGGATGGCGGAGACAGCGTTGCTGTTGGACTTGGACAGGGACACGGGGCCTGCGGAGACAGACGGGGAGGCCGCGTGTGGGCGCCGAGGGTCCCTCCCGAGCCCTGCCCGGTCCCGGCCCGGGCCGGCTCCCAGGCTTGCGCCGCAACCGCCGCTTTTCTTCCAGCCCTGAAAATTCCGTGGCTCCTTCCCCATCTCCTGCCCTAATCCCTGCTCCATCCCGGTAGTGGGGATGGAGCCTGTGCCCCTCGGCGCGTCTCACCGGCGGCCGGGGGGCGGCCCAGCCCCACCAGCCAGGCCTGTGCTTCTCCCTGGACCCTTGCCATTTAACCGCTGGGGCGCTGTCTAGAGATGGTGGGGAACTCGTGACCCTCTCGGCTCTCAGTGTCCGAGGGAAGTGGCCCCCAGACGGGGTGCTGGAGCACGGGCTTGGGGTGCAACGAAGGGGGTGACGTTTGTAAACCGAGAGCAAGCTATGTAGGCTCGGGAGTTTCCGTGGGGCGAGGGGTTTAGCGTTGGGGAGAAACTGCTTCACAGACCTATAATTAAAATCAGCCGACAGTTTAGATGGCTAAAGTGGCCTGTAAATGAGCATTTCATTCAAGGCACCAAGCCGGGAAGTGGTGGATTCTGTTGTCACACCCCATCCTTTTGGTAAATAGGCCCTTTCCTATGTTATCTGTGAAAAAGACTCGAGTTTTGGAAATCCATTCCAAGCCCCGTTTTGAACTGGGAGAAAGAAGGATAAAGAGGCCTACCATGGAAAACTAGCAGTGTGTTCTTTTGATGAGCAAAGAGCTAACAGTCTTATGCTTAAGCGTCTTCTTTGGGAAGGGGGGAAGGGGAGGATATATTCTTGTTAGTTAAAATCATAAGCTCTTCATCGTTGGATCCACCATACTTAGAAAAAAATTCAAGGCCAGCAGAAAGTGTACTAACGTGTTACATTTCTAACACCAATACAATTCAGATGCATTCATAACCATTTAAGTACAGTATGCATTTGTATCTTAAAATTCCACATGGAGACCTACATAATAATACGTGTATGCATAATAATACATGTATACAGTACTCCCTCTTGAGTGGGGATATTTTAGACGTATAGGGAGGTGGGGGGGGTCTAGGTTTTGGATAGATCACTTGTGACATTAATAGCTCTGGGGAGGCTAATAGAGACAATAGGAGTTAAACGAACTCTTGAGAGATTACTAATAAAAGAGCCAATTATCATGTCGACTTGGAAAGAGCATCTCTTAAGATTTATCCCTTGCACATCTAATTTGACATGACAAAGACTTCACAGATGCAAAAATGAAACTTTAAACTCGCTAACAATATACTGATTGGGGTTAGAAATGGGAACAGTTTTATATAGCATCGTCCTCTGGTGGTGCCTAGAATCCTGAAATGTAACATTGCCACCATAACAAAAAAAAAAAAAAAAAAGCTGCTGTGAATAGCATTTAATCCAGTAAACTTTATTTCTACTCACTAAACACAACACAAATTACAAATCCATCCAAATCACTTGACACTTTTGAAAAACAATTTCTGCTCCAAACATTTACGCTAATAAATCTGACATCTTCAAAAAGCTAATTTTAACCAAAAGCCAAATTTTTGTTAACCTAATTCACAAAGTTTTAAAACCCCTTAACAGCTAATGAGAAATTAAATTTAAGAACATGGAAGTTTTTTCCCCCCCTCCGCTAAGGAGTGCTATGTCTTTTTATCATCTGCTCCTATACTGATATTACTTGGACTGTTGTTAGTGTTATACAATTCTTAACACTCGTGGCCACTCACGCAATGGATTAACTGAACTGTTAAGACCGTTCCAAAATTGAAACGCCACTTCCAAATCTGTTCAACTATGACACATTTCGTGTGTTTGTCCAGATATCATTAAACTAAATTAAATGTTCAAGTCATGAATCAGAACAAAGCTAGCCTGTTGCCATTACTAACATACTGAAAGCCGATCATTTAAGCATTGCTATTCTATGCCTATCTATTCGCTAATTCTGAGCCTTTAGGAAATCCTACTTGGAAAAAAATAAACACAGCTCTGCAAGTTCTTTTAAATAGCACTGTGCCTGTAAGGACATGCTTGGAATGCAGAAGGAAATGGCTTACCTTTCTTAATTACAGTTTGATCTGGGATGTTAATACCCGGGTCTTCTACATGCTGCAACAAAAGGATACACATGGATGTAAGTGTATAATCAAAACAAAAGGAAATGAATATTTCGTGCAAGATAGGGGGAGGGGAAGGTGTAGACTCAAAATTCCCCCCTCCCATCTAGTGACATTTATATATAAACATCTCATCTTGGCTTATTGGAATTGGGGGTTTTGCAGCTCAAGAGGTTTCACTGTACACCCACGGCCAATTTCTCGTTCCCCAGCAAATAATCCACATTTGAAGGAGCTGGGGGTGGGGAATAAAACTTTCTTTGGAAATTAAACAGAGTTTTGATCTTTCTCACAGTGAGTTCAACCTTTAAAAATACACCTAGCTTTAGTTTGGCGCCTCAGCGGCTTCGGACTTCAGCAATTCCAGCGTACAGGCAGTAAAAGCCAGAGAAACACAATAGAAATGACAGGTCGGGGGTAACGGGAGTACTGGAAACGTTTTAGGTGATGTGATAAAGAGCAAACGTGTATACACACCTTCACTTATGGGTAAATGAAAAAAATTTAAAAAGGACTGCTGTCTAAATTGGATATCAGATAGGGATATGAAAATGATAAAAAGAGAAACAAACAAAAATCCTTTGAGGTTTTCCTGTGTCCAGTAGCAGATTTGGATTGGTTAGTGTGGGTTTCTTTTTTCCTTTCTTTTTTTCTTTCTACAGATGGATGGGTATACGTGTGTGCTAGAGTCAAAACGTGATTAGAAAGTAAAAATGAAATCGTGTTTTCTAATGCAGAAACTGACAGGCAATATAATGTCTGCCTGTGTTTACAAATTAGCACCAGGGCTGCTGAGATAGAAGATTTCACAATCGTTACTAAACACAGGCATTACCATTTAAAAAAACTATTACTTCCTTCTCTAGTCTTTGTCCAACAATAATACTGATTCGAACGTTTTCCATTCTGTCTTGGATTTATGCTCCTGTTAATTGTGCCTGATCGCAATGATTCCGGGTGGATGGTACTAAGTTGCTTTATTACAGGTTTTATTATACTCAATGCTCTCATTTGTAACTTGCCTAAAGTGCTTCTGGATTTAAGTATAATTAAATTGAGAAATGTTCAGAAATGACGACTGCTGCAGTGCTTGTGTTTTAACTATATGGGGAAATATGATCCCTTTATGCATGCACCCTAAACCCATAAAGTAAATGTAGTGTGGCATAATACTTTTATTTGTGTTATTTCTAGACCTTGTCCATACAGGGAAGACTGTTAAGTTTAAAACCCCACTGAGATATTAATGATTAAATAATTTTCACCATCGATTTGATTTTCTTAAATATTTGGCAGTCGTTCTTATTAAAGGTTAACTGTTGCAGCAATGGGAAAATTGAAAACAACCCTTTTCGTGACCCAAATTCCTTTGAAAGAATTTTTTTTCTTAAAAGGTGGGGGAGGGAAGGGGAAGAGCAGCAACTGGGTTTCCTTGTTTTTATTTGCTCTTTTGATTAATTTCTCCTATAGGCCAATCTCACCACAAAGAGTGACTATACCGGTGTCAAGAATTCACACCAGCCACTTTGGAATTTTTGCAAAGTAGAGCAATTCTAATTCACTGTAGTTCCAAAAGCTCACAACGTTATTTTGCAATTCAAATATTTCCGAGGAGCAGACCAGGATAAGGATTCAGAGAATCCTTGGGAAGGGGGACTAAAATAATCACAACTTCCAGGTTTGTTTTTTCATGGCTCTTTTCTCAGCTATTGCTCCCCTCATTTTACTTTCTAAGAAATGCACAATTTAGTATCAGTTTCTAAAAACATGTATGAAAACACACACACACACACACACACACACACACACAATGCTTACTAAACCCCACATTGGATCAACTGCCTACTTTCCTGCTTTCCATGCTACGCTGCTAAACATAACCAACAAATTTCAGTAATTAACTAGGCCAGATGAGAGATGTAATAAATTTGCTATTTTCCTATGTAACTTAAATAATGTTTTAAATCCACCAAGCAAGCAGGTAAGTTCATCTGACCATTTTCTTTGCAATCTAATGCAGTAATCATTAAACTGTCAACGGACATATTGCTGCAATATTTGATGCAGTAATTTGAAATAGCATTTTAGCAAAAATCACATCCAGATACATTTCCTCTCCAAAGAAAAGCAGCATTAACAGAGCCTTTCCAGCTTTAATAAAATTATTGGCTTGCTCTAATTCCATTTCAGGAAGGTTGTGAGGAAACCATAAATATGTAGAATTGAAGCAAGAGATGCTGGTTTAAATTTAATTTCATAAAGTATTTTCAAATTATCAGTAGCCTGGTTTGCATTGTAAACAGTAAATGCGCTAATACCATGCTTATTTAGAAATCACTTCAAACTGCATTTATTGATAACTGAATTAGAACTCAAAGAATGCATTGCCCGATAGTCTGAAAACATTCATTTAATATGGGGGTGTAGCGGGTTCTGAGAGGCGTTGGGAACCCAGTCAATGATTTATGAGGTCAGCACTTAGCACCCCTAGGAAGAGAAAAAGGCTGCATTTAATGTCCTCCTGCTCGGACTTGCTGCTTACTATTCTTTAATCAGGGTAGGGTATACACATAACTTTCAGATACCATAAAATCCGGTAAAAAGAATTTTCCTAGTGTGTCTTTCACACTTTCTTTTAAATGGCCAGGGCATTTCAATGAGCCCTTTTGGTTGACTCTAACATGTTTTTTCAGGACAGGGAGACATCCCCACGACAGACACAGCGGTGGAATTAGATCCTCTCCCCGTCGAAACAGTTTACTGTCGTCGAGAGGGGAAGGTACCGTCAACGGTGACATTCGTCTAATTTCTCAACGGTAATATGCAGGCATTGTTTGAAGGAGCTCCAGGAGCCATTGTTCTAGGGGCAGAACCCTCGAGTACAATTCTTTTCCATTTTTTAAAGGCGGCTGTCTCGGTGGGTCCTTAAAGTGTCCACCCGAAAAAACAAAAGGCGATTTCGAGAAAGTAAACGCCAGGCAGGAAAGCCCGGGGCCCCCCGGGCTGCACGTTCCGGGCGTTTTCTCGCGGCTGGGTGGGGAGGGTCTGCGTTTTCTCTCCCGCCGCCCGCGGGGCCTCTTACCGGAACGTCCTCGATGGCGTGAGGTAAGGAGTGGATCGGGAGGTCTCCGAGTCCTGAGCCAAGCCCATGGGGGCCGTGCAGGAGGTCCTCGTGCCGCCGGTAGTCCCTGCGGGGATCCAGGCCCGACAGCTGGTGGGGCAGCCCCCGGTGCGCGTGCAGGAGCCCAGACTCCTGGCTCTGCCTCTGGCCGGGCCAGCCCGGGTGCTGCGGCTGCGGCTGGGCGTGCAGTGGGTTCAGGCTGTAGGGGTCGTTGACGTGGGAGTAAGGGTCTTGCGACTGGGGGTAGATAGGCTGGTAGGGCGGGGGGAAGTAGGGGGGCTGGAAGTCGGCATTGGGGGTGTGGGACAGCGGCGGGGCGCTCGTGTAGGGAGATTGACCTACAGTGCCCAGCTGGGGCAACCGTGCCGTCCCGTTGCTGGTGCCGTCGTGACGGTCCTGGAAGAGAGCGAGGGCAGGGGCAGAGAACAAGAAATCAGGCGTCGAGTTACGGCTGCCACACTGAGCGCACGGCTCAGGGCGGCGTGGGAAACGGCCCGTCCCCGTCCGCAGGCCGCCGCGAGAAAGGAGCCCTAGGCGGTTCTTTTCAGGAAAGACTCCGGGAGTGAAAAGGGCCCTTCCCCAGACGCAGGGAATTCGACTGTGCCAGGGAGGGGGCATAAGAGACGCTCCTTAGGCGTTTCTTTCAAAGGGGGGAAAAGGCGAAAAAGGGCCTCCCGGCCCACAGCCCGTTAAGCTGCGGAGTGAAACCTCCCTTACGCAAAATTAAAATTCCTACTAAATATTAAACAGCAGAAGCGGCCTTTTCTCTGTCCCTGCATTTGAACCTGCCTGCCACGGCGTTATTGTTTACCCTGTTCCATTTATGTGGAGGAAAACAGTCATACCCATTCAAAGGCTATTACCATTTCATGACTATTTAAATGGAAGCATATTTCGTCGAGGGCTGTAAGGAAAGCCCACGTTTAAGTTACGAGCTTAAAGAAAGTCTTAACTGCGGGCTGGGGGTCTGTCTTATCCGCTTCCTCAGTGAGGAGCCTTTTTCTGGACAAGGTCGATTTGTGATAGAGACGGGGAGAGAGGGGCGTCAAGCCAAGGTTTCAAATGGAAAGATCCAGCCTTGTCTTGGGTTTAAAAGAGAGAGGTGCACCCCGGGGCGGAGGCCCCCGCCCCTTCCACCCCAGCCCCAAAGGGCAGAAGAAACGCCTGACTTGGGTTCCTCTATTGCAATTCGCTTGCAAAACAAGCGAACAGAGTTGATTGCAGGCAACGCGAGCGCTCGGAGGTTCAGCCCCGGACCCCGAGGGGAAGAAGGGGCACACCGGGCAGCGTTTTTTCTGTAGCCGGATGAAGCATCAAATGTTGAGAACATCTCGGGAACACGTGGAGAGGCGAGGAAATAAAGACAAACGTGGCAAGAAACACGCCTTGAGAAGTAGCGGCGAGGTAGGGCCGCGCGCCGGGAGAGGTCGAGCGGGGGATGGGGGGGGACCGCGTTCGGCTCAAGGATGGAAGAGAGGGAGAGATAACGAGGAGCGAGGGCAACGCAGACGGAAAGGGGGTTCCCTGAGGGAAAGCCGGGCGAGGAGGACGGGCCGCCCCGCAGCCCCAGGTTTTCCAGAGGAAAATTCCTAAGGAAACAGGGATGGGGGCGGGGATGGGACTCACCATAGCTGAAAAACTGTGAACTAACATCTGCGAAGAGTCTGGGGTAACGAGTCAGGGTGGAAAACAACAAGCAAGCCCGGAGAGCCCGGCTGCCCCGCTGCCCGAGCGCGCCCCACACAAAAGGCGCCGAGAGCCCCGCGCCACCCGGGACTCCGGTCACGGCGCCGCCGCTCCCCCGAGCGCTGGAGCCCCGCTCTGCTCCATCCGAACTTGAACCACCGATTCGAGCGGCGCCTTCAGCTGGTCGAACCCACGGTCTCTATCCTGCCGTGAGCAGATAGGATTCAAAGTTCCTTAAAAAATGAAAAACCCCAAAAAGGCAAAAAGCAAGAAGCGTGTGTGTGTGTCTGTGTGTGTGTGTCTGTGTGTGTGCGCGCGCGCGCGCGCGTGTTCCTTAATCCGTGTCTCCCCCTCTTTTCTTAGCGGCGGCTTCGCTTGAGCTTCTAATAACCGCGCTGGGCAGCGTTCCTGGAGCCTGCTAATAGCAGATATTCATGACTATTAATATTACACGAATACTTAATAAGGGAAGAATGCCTGGAAATCGAGCGTGAAGCGGAGAGGCAACTCGCGCCGGAGCCGGCTCTCAATGCAGTCCATTGACGGGAGCCTCAGTGTAGCAAATCGGAGGAGGGGAGAGGGAGCGCGAGAGACAAAAAGCGGGCGAGAGAGCGAGCGGGCGAGCGCGCGGGGGGCCGCGGCGCGGCGGCTGGCGAATCACAGGGAAGGGGCAACATTTTAAAAGGTTGCAGGGCAAGCAAAAGTGAAAGAGAAAGAAGGAGAGAGGGAGACCGAGGGCGAGCGCGCAGAGAGGGAGAATGTGTCTGCGTGCGTGTGTGAGAAAGAAAGTGTGGGCGCGAGAGAGGAGCACGGAGTGGGGAGAGGGGAGGGCGGGAAGGAGGGAGAGCCCTAGAGGAGGAAGGGAGGGGGAGGGGGGAGGAGGAGGAGGGGGCCGAGCCGGCGCGCACGGAGGGGGAGGCCGCGGGGGAGGGGGAGGGGAGAGGAAGCGAGCGAGGACAATCAGACCTAAAAGGCTGGGGCAGACCTCGGGATGCCGCGGGGGCCGCGCGTCGCGGCCGGGAGCTGCCGGGGACCGCGTCCGGGCGTTCGTCTGGCTCTCGGCGCCCGAGCTGCTTCCCGGGCGCCTCCGGCCGCGGGCCTCTCCGCTCCGCAGCCGGGTCTGGGGCTCGGGGTTCGGCCGCCCGCCCCCGCGCCGCTCCTCCATGGCCCGGCGCCCCGCCCGGGCCCGGGCCTCGACCGGGCCGCCGCTCGAGCTTCCCGCGGCCTCCCGGGGCTGGACAGTCCGCGGCGGCGGGCGCCCTGCCCTCGGCTCTCCGGGGCCGGGGCTCGCGGAGGGGGAGCCGGGACGCCGCCCGGGGCGCGCAGAGGCGCGAGGCGGCCCAGCCCGGGCGCCGCCGGCACCGGCTCCCGGCGCAAACCCGTCTGACTGGCTGGGCCACTCCCGCCCGAGGCCCCCCACCCCCCCCGATGACACGGCCCGCTCTCCCCCCCCCCCGCCGCCCCTGCCAGTCTGCCCGCCGGGGTGTCGGAGCAAGCGGCACCTCGCCTCCTGCGTGTCCCTGCAGAGCCCGACATAATTAGACGGCCCCAAGCCGGCTCGGAAACCCGAAATCCCTGCTCCGGCGCTCGCCCACCGCAAAAGTTGTTGAAACAGCCTCCGCTCTATTTATCCTCCTCTCCCTCCTCTCGCTCCTCATCCGTTTTTGTCTCACTCACAAGCACATGCACACACGGCCCCACAGGGTCCCTCTCTGGGGGTGCAAGTGCATCGCCTCCCACCTGGGTCCCACGGGCAGCTCGCGCCGCGCGGAGCTTCGGACCCCACCCGCCGGGGGTTTCGGCCTCCGAGAAGGTGATTGCCCGAGCCCCGGGCCACAGCCTGGATGCGACAATCCACCCTGGGAGGCTTAGGGGCTCAGTGTCACCCCCGACCAGCTCGGAAAGGGCCCCCCAGCCCTGAAAACAAAGCGACTGGCCCGACATGGAGTCTCTGCGCCCCGTACCGCGCACGACACGAGTCCCCAGATAAGCACCCGTTCCCTTGGGATGTCACCTCGTGCCCGGGGGGGGGGGGGGGAAGGAGGACCCGGGAAACGAGAAAGATTTAAAATAGTCTACAGAAGGGAGAGGAGGAAGGGGACGGGTGACACATCGTTCACATAGCCCAGGTTCTGATTTCAAGTGAAGACCCCGCCGCTGCGCCCACACAGGCAGCTTGACATTCGCAGCTCCACATGCCAAAAAGAAAACAAGAAAGAAAAGAGGAAAGAAAAACTAGCAAAAGGCAGGACTGCCACTTATTATTTACTTAGGTAATCTCTCCGGTCGCGGCCCCCTCCCCTCCCCTCTCCTCCCCTCCCCTCCCCCTCCCGTGACTCATCGGCTCTTTTTAGCGGGGAGTTGCAAGGGGGTTGGGACAGCGGCCGCCAGGCCCTTTCCCAGCGCCTCCCGCCGGCCGGCCGGTAGTCCTGGGGCTTCCCCGGCTGCCCCAAGAAGGCGAGCTCCGGGAATCGTGGCTTTTACAATGGGCTCCAGTGCGGCGCGCTCTACCGGCCGGGCGGGCTCCCCGCACCGGAGGCTGCGGCAGCCCCGCCAGGATTCCCACGGTCACGCAGCCGAGTGCCCGGCGGATGTGCAGAGAGCCGGCGGGCAGCCGGCTCCCATCCCCACCGCAGGGCTTCCTCCCAGTAGCTCAGAGAGAGAAACTGCCCAGAACTTCCTGAATAACATAGTGTACCTGGAGGAGCCCCGCAGCAGTTTGGGAGATGAGTGTTCCCAAACTGAACCCGCTCACTGGGAGGTGCAGCCCAGCTGAGAGCGAAGTGTGCGGTGGGGGGGGGGGGGCTTCTCCAAATAGAAAAGAGCCTTTTTAGAAAAGTCGGGTGGGGGACGGTAGGAAGGAAGGAAAGAATGCATACACGAAAGAAGGAATATTAAAGATCAGGGACAAAGTTCAAGAGGGGAAAGGGTTTTCTCTTTCCTTTCTTTTCCTGGTGACTTGGGCCCTCAGAATCTCGTTGGAGAGACACGCAGAGTGCTCGGACGCGTGCCCAGTTGCCCGCAATTGCTTCAAAAACCCAGCTTGTCTCTCTTCGCTCTACTCTTGGGCACAGTCAAAACCGGCCAGGAGGAAAAGGGGGGAAGTGGGGCAGGGGCTCCGAAGGAGGGAAATGAAAGAAGGGAACGTCCTCACTCTCACTCTGCAGCTTTTGCCCTGCGCTCTGCGGGCGAATCGGAGAGGCGGGCGCTGCGCCGGGGAAAGTTTGTCTCACCCGCACCTCGCGGCTGGCTTCGAGGAGAGGAGGAGGAGGAGCGGGAAGTACAGCTCCGAGCCTGCGGCCGCGAGGACGACTAAAGCTAGCGCCGCTCTTACCTCGCAGTCCTCGTACTTGATATTATCCGTCAGTTTCCAAAGCATTTTCATGGATCGGCGTGAATGGATTTGCCCCCTCTCCGCCTCGCACCCAAGTGGAGCTACTCTCTGGGTAAGCGCAAAGTGCCGGCTGCGGGCGGTGAGCGCCGGAGGAGGAGGAGGAGGAGGAGGAGGAGGAGGGCGAGGAGGGGGAGGAGGAGGGCGAGGAGGAGGAGGAGGAGGAGGCGAGAAGGGAAAGAGCTCCCGTGTGCGCTCGGAGATCTCCCTCTAATGGTAGAAACTTTTCCCTTTTCCTGCTCTTTACCAACAGCCTAATCGCCTCATTAGCATATCAACAATAGTCCAATTGCTCGCCAGCATCACAATCTGCCGCCGGCCGCTCCGACCCAGGTATAAAGGCCTCTCCAAGCCGCAAACTTGCTCGTAGAGCGCGCTCCTGCCGGGGAGCCCGCACGAAATCTCCCTTGAGCCCCGCCGCGCGGCCCGGGCCCGGCGCCCCCCGCCCCCATGCCACTCTTCTCCTCTCTCCTCTCCTCTCCTCTCCGTCTCCTCCTCGCCGGAGACGCCCCGGCGAAAGCCCGGCACCGCGCAGGGTCCGAGCGACCGCGCCGGGGCCCAGCTTTCAGCACCTCTCCCTCAACCCTGCCTCCACCAGCGGCTCTGTCCTTTCGGCCCCGTCCAGTCTTATTAGAAATGACTATCCCTTTCGCAATGAAATGTAACCACCCAACGAAGACCGGCGAAGTCACCTCAGGATTTTTGCCCAACAAGAGATCGCCTCCGCTCCCGGCAGCTGACACCTCCGGCCGCGGCGCCCTGGGAGTTTTACTGGCTTCGCGCTTCCCAGCCCACCCCACCCCCCAGGTTGGAGATTTTTGCCAGACGGCTTCAGTCGCTCGGCTGGGGTTTGGGATCCTTTAATTGCCGCGTGTAAAATAAAAAGTGTACCCTGAAGAGGTCACTTGACAGCTCCAGGGGTTAAATGATTTCCCTCTCATTTGTAGGAAGCTAGGGCCGACTGATAGTTCAACGTGGTATGTGGGCTAAGGGCTTCCCGGGTGCGGTGTGGACAGGAATACGGGACTCCTATGGACACTCACAGTCGCTTCTGGAGTTGAGCCGACATACCGACATGTGTGCGCCGTGTCATGCATGCATCAAAATAAATCGCAGGGAACCAACCCTTCGCTGTGCTAATCTGCTCCAGTTTTCCCAAGATTCCCCTTTTTAATTAAAGCAGGGAGAGTTCCTTCATGATTTGGTGCTGTTACTAACGCGGGCGCTTTCGCGGCTCAGTGCCCGGCTGGCGCGGAACCCGGAGGCCCGGGAGCCACCCCCGTCGTCCAGGTCCGCCAGCCTCGGCTCTCCCGCTCCACACGGGGGCCCGCTCGCCCCACCGGGGCTCTGTATTTTTTTCTTCTGTGAAACAGTTTTTTTTTTTAAGTTAAGAGAGACCAAAAAAAAAAAAAAAGACGTGATGAGATCCTTGGAAATACAGGGTAATTAATTTCTCTGGCCGAGCTTCCTCGTTTGTCCTAGGTCAAAACCTCCTTTCTCCCTCTCGAATGCGGCAAATTCCCCAACAACAGTAGGTCTCGCCCCAGAGTTGCTCTAGGAACGACCTCTGATGCCATCTGGGCCTGTTGCTTGCAGATCTCCCGGCCTCCCGGGTCTCACGGTGCGTCCTCGCCGTGAGGGTAGAGGCTGTCGCGAATGCGAGCGTTGCCTAACAGGTGGAAGGAAGGCGAGAGGAGGGGGACCCGCTCCCCCCCACCAGCCGCCGAAGGGCAATGCGCCCTCCAGACGACCGCAGCCAATTCCCCAAGCCCGGCAGAGTAGGCCAGAAGCAGCGCACCCCCACCCCCGAAAGTTAGGGAGAAGACCAGAGCCGCAAGGGGGGTTAGAGAGCCGGAGGGGCTCCCTCCGACGCCCTGGGCGCTCCGCTACACGCCCGCTCCCCGCCGGCGCACGGCGGCACAGGCCCTTGGCTGAACCCAGCTCCAGGCTCGGCGCCGCGCTCCGCCCGCAAAACCGGTCAACCTCCAGCGCGAGCGCCACGCACCCTGCGGGCTGGCCCGGGGCCGCCGCCCAAGGCGGCGGCTGGAAGTCGGGGGCTGGGCCGCCCGGGGGACCGACACCCTCCCGGCCGCGGCCGCGGCCCCAGAGCGCGATCTGTAGGCCAAAGCCTAGGCCCCGGAGCAGGGGATCTTACACCCCCCTGACGTCGCCACAGTGTGCTTGGGGGAAATCTAGGTTTCGCTTTCTTTCTATCTGTGGGCTGGGGACGGCATGTCAGGGCCTTCATCCTCTCCACCTTCCCCCCTTGCTGACCCGAGCCCCGCAGATCTCCGGCTCCACACCCGCCGGGGCTGCTAAACTGTTGTTGTTTTCCCGCCGAGGGCGCCTTTGAGGTGCAGATTGGGGCCTGCGGGCTCCGCGCCGCCGCCCGCGTTAGGAGCGCTAAAGAAAGGCCCGAGCGAGCGCCCCGGTCGCCCCTGGAGCCAGTGGAGCCGCGGTAGTGTGTGAGCATCATTACCACGACAAGTCGCTTCATTGCATGTCAATGCTCCGGCCTCGCCGGGACCCCAGGACAGCAGCGCCAGGCCTGGGGGCAGGGGTCGGGGGTCCAGGCCTGATATGGGGGCGTGGAGAGGGCGTTGGGAGAAGAGTGAGTATCTGTGTGAGAGACAGAGACCCCGAGAGAGACAAAGAGACAACGAGGGAAGGAGAAGGACTCCATTTTCACCAGCTGTTGCCACCCAGTGGGCCCCAGGGGCCCAACAGGCCAAAGCCGGAGGAGCCGGCCTCTCCAGGCCCCAAATCGGCCCCACCCGAGCTCCCGGCTTCCCACCGCTTTTGCCAAACTGTGAACCCACGGGAGCCAGGCCCAGGCTTCACGCCTGTCCCCTTCAGGCTGGAATCTTGCTGCTTCCGAACCTCAGTCGAACCCACTGGAGGTCCAGACCCTGGCCGAGCCTGCGCTGCGGGCGTTTTCTCACGCTGAGGAACTCCGCAGCCAAGTTTGCCCGGCTTGAGGGGAAAACCGAAAGACCTCCGTCAAGGAGTCCCCCAGTCTTCAGCTCCAGAGAAGAGAATGAAGAAGGGCCCTGAGATCCACAGGCGCAAGGGAGGGAAAGGTGTGGATGCCCCCGATTTGAGTCTGGTGTGGGATTTGCACCCTTAAACCACAAAGTCTAACTCTGGAGATGAAATTGCATTTATTTAGGTTTAACTGGGAGGAGAGGTCTAAAAGAGCTCACGGCTGATTACAAGAATAAGTGCAATGAAAGAAAGAAATACTGCAAGATGACTTCCTTTCCCCAACTCCAGAGAATGTAGGGAAGACGGGACTTCTCTGAACTTTACTTCTGAGGGCCGAAATCCGAAACAAGCCAAAGAACTCGCCCCGGAAAGAGCAGGGCCTCACATTTTCTTTGAGAGGATCGGGGGTTTGGTTGAAATCGGCCCGCGGGCTTTCAGGCACATAGACTCTCGCCCTAACCAGGCCTCCGCTTGGCCAGGGCGAAAAGAAGGCCCCGCGGTTCCCATTATGAAATCGGCGACAGGGGAGAGGCTGCTATCCTCACCAACCTGGCCAGAGCCGCCCTGGTTCCCTTAGGGGAAACGTCTGGAAGGTAAAAGGAGAGAGCGCTGGATGCAGGCTCCCTCGGCCGGGGCTCGGGCCTGGGGCTCAGGGCAGAGCAGGATCTGAAGCCTAGCTGGCCTTGCGGTGCCGGTGCCCGCGGCCTAGCAGGGCCAAGTTTCGGGAGGCCTTGGTTTCGACCAGTTCTAGGCCTTCTGCCTCATCACGCGCCACTTACCGCCCCCGTCCAGGCACCCCAACCCGTAGCCCAAGCGGTGAAAAGTGGCTTCGGGAAGAAGACGGAGCGAGAAGCTCAACTTTGCGCAAACTCTTTTGAGCATTCCCCAAAAGAACGTGCTCGCCGGCGCGACCCGTGCAGCCGGACCCCTTTCTATTCTCCACGCTCCCTCGTGGTCCCCCAAACGTGGAGACGCGGAGAGAGACAGGTGCACTGGAACCCCATCTCACGCGCCGCCCTGGGGTCCAGGGCGAGATCGGAGGCGTAGCGAGCAGGGAACCTTCCTGGCGGCGCACCGCACGCCCGCCTGCGCCCTGCCCCCGCCCGAATTAGTCATCTACCCCAGTTTCTACTGGCGGCGGGCGGGGGGTGGCGTCCGTAGCGCAAAGCACCGGTGACCCTCGGGGCCACCTGTGGAGCGTGCGCCGGACTCTCCCCAGCACCGGGCAGGCCGGTGGTGCGCGTGGCCCCCAGCGCTGCGGCCGCCGCCTGCGCCCGCTTTCCTGCCCCCTTTCTCTCCTGGGAACGCTCCTGGGCGCTGCCAGGCGCGCCTCACCTACGACGCTGCAGCCCTGGGCCGCGGCTCTTCCTCTCCGCCTCCCCCCCGCCCGGCCCCCTCCCCCGCTCCACCCCCGCCCACCTCAGTCCCGGCCAAGGCAAACCCCCGTACCTGCCAGTCCCCCATTTTGGCAAGTATGGACATCGCG
The DNA here is from genome assembly GCF_026419965.1 of Kogia breviceps. Lineage (NCBI taxonomy): Eukaryota > Metazoa > Chordata > Mammalia > Artiodactyla > Physeteridae > Kogia > Kogia breviceps. The sequence goes on along the minus strand of NC_081319.1, from coordinate 100,102,910 downwards.
GCTCGGCGCTCCTGGCGACGGGTCCCCGCCGGGCATGGGCTGTAGGGCTCGGCCGGGCCCGCTCCCTGGAATCGCTTAGGCAAATCCTCCTTTTTTACCTGCTCACCAACATCTCACCTGGTCATAAAGAGCTGGGTTGCTACCTGCCGACGCATGCGCGCTAGCCCAGGAATTCACTCCGCCAGCCCCAGTCCCAGCGCCTCGCAGAGCTGACCTGGGAAGTGATGGATTTATAGCCGCGGCAATCTCGCCATCGGCTCCAGCTTTTCCCAGCAGCCCCAACCCGCTTTCCCGGTCAATCCCTGGCCGGAGAACCCAGGCAGACTGCCTGCTGGAGTGTGCTGGGAGCGACGCGAATGTGACTTGGTGTGTTTTCGCACTCAAGCGATGGGGGCATCTACACGCTCTTCCCTTGGCTCTCTTCCCCTTCGGAACATTGGGGCTGGGAGAATCTCCAGCCCTGGGGTGGGGGGGGGGAGGGCAAGGCCCGGAGACTGGGTCAGAACCGATAGGTGCCGCGCACCTGATGCACGCGGTGAAGCCAGATCCCCGGTCCGGGCCTCCCCGCCGGCCTGCGAGGTTCAACCTCGCGGATTCGAGTCTGCAACCCCCAGGGCTGCTTCAGCGTCGGATCTCAGATCAAAGTGTTTCTCAGTAGGTGAAGACGGTCACGATTCTGTTTCATTTCTGACTTTTAGGTTTCGCCTCCTCCCACCGCAGAGAGGCAAACACGCGTGCACACACATACACGCGCACACGCACTTGCACACGCATACACTCACACTTCTATTTAAGGTCCGCCTTCTCTTCTCACTTTCACGACTCCCCGCCCCGCCCCCATTCCTCTGTGGCTTCCCGGCTCTTTCATCTTTTCCACTAAAACTTTTTAAAGGGAGAAAGGGGCATCGGCGGTTCTGGGATAGTCACCTGAGATTTGGGCTGGGGGGTTGCTTTCCCATTACAGATGAAATCACCTAAATGATTTCACCGCTGCTCTAATCAGAAGGGAGCTTTACCAGAAGCCTCCGGACTTCGGGGTCCCGAGGAGCTCACCTCTGTAGGAACCACACCCGGCCGGGAGGGAGGCGGGGGTGAGGAACTCAGCCTCGGACCCCGCTGACCCTGCAACTGCGCCAGCCCCAGTCCGGCAGCCGCCAGCCCAGGGCTCGGGCCAGGGACTCCTGGGACAGGCCCAGTTACTCCGCCAGGCTGCCGTCGCGGGCACTTCGAGAGGAACAAAGAGGCGGTTTCAAATCATCCTCTCTGACTCCTCAGGCAAACGTGTGCAAAAGGCCAGCTCCGTGCTGAGGAGTGGAGAAGACTTGTCCCCTTTCTGACCCCGCGCAAGAGGCTCCATCCCTCGTGGCCGGCCCAGATGGCCTGGCACCCTCCCGGCCTTCTCGGGGGTGGTGCGGCGGTGTCTCTCGCAGTTCCCGTGTCGCCTAGGCATAGTAATCGTGCCGGGGCTGTGGGACTCTCGTCCTGGTGCCGATTCTCTGGTTGATTGGAAACTTTCTTGTACCTGCCTTAGAACCTTGCTCAACAAGTGTGGGTTTTGTTTGCAGGTGTTTTGTTTTGTTTTTTTACCTTGCGAATTTTAAATACCTTAAATTGTGGCGTTTTTAACCCATTCCTGCCTATATTTAACTTCTCCGCCTTTTTCTAGCTGTCGAAGTCGTTTGGGGGAAGCCGAATTCTCCAGAGCGCAGGACACGCGCGTAGGACCCGCCTGTAGCTCTGCGAGACTCCGGCGGGAGGTGCTGTGCTGCTTTAGAAACGAGCGCGGTTTCAGGCCCCGGCAGCCGGGCTGCTTCCTCTTACGGGTGCGAGAGCCGGAGGGACCTGGGACCCGGCTGGCTGGGCCAGGCCCTGCCCGGGAAGGACCGGAAGGCTGGTACTAGGGCCTGCGTGGGGCGAGAAGAGTGCCAACTCCAACTTCGGTACTTTTTCGGCGGGGAGGGGAGGCAAAGCTGCTAGTGTGCTTAGGTGCGAAGCCAAGCCGCTGTGCAGGGTTGCATGGACGTGGACAGGACGACTTGGAAGTGAAGCAGCCCAGGCCTTGGGCGTGAGGGCCGCTGGTGTCCGCTCAGATGCCGGGCGGGGCGGGGACCAGGGTGGCGGCAGGGGAGAGAAGCGGGGAGGGACGCGAGGAATCCGGGAGCGAGAATCTAGCTCTGGAGCACGACCACGTGGGCTCCAAACTCAGCTTAGTCGTTGACATTTACCGGATGAGTGATCTAGGGCAAGTGACTGAACTCGTCTGAACGTCAGTTGGCTCCCTTGTAAAACGGGGAATTTGTTGTGAGGCTTGGCCGGGAGAACGGACGCAAAGCGCTCAGCACAGCACGCGCGGGGCGCGCCGACGCCGCGGATCCTGCCCGGGGACGTGCTGCCCCGCTCCAGTCCCCCCGCTCGGAGCACCCGAGACCGGTTCACGTCTAGTTCGTGTCGACGCCATCGCCGCTTCCCTTTTCGCACCGCAGCCGGACGCTGTGGCTCAGGGCGCCTCCTGAGACCGCCTCCTCGCAACCCCGGTCCTCCCGAGTGTGCGCCCTCCCCCTCGCTCCACAGACACCTGCTTCGCCCCGCGGGGCCTTTCTCCACCGCGACCTCCTCCGTGGCTGCGAACCTCCAGATCCTGCCGCCTCCAGGAAGGAGCCCTGGGGGGCGAGGAGAGGGAGGGGGCCCCTCACAGCCTCATCCAGCACCCAGGCTCCACTCAGCCTCCTCAATGGGCCAGCTGCACCCAGGGCCAGGGCCGGCGCACGGCCACTAACTGCTCTGGGCGACTGTCGCAGCACCCAAGCGATCTCCAGAACTTCGGCCTCAGGCCTCTTGCAGATCAGGGAAAACTTTGGCTTTCGTCTCTGTCTCGCTCTCTCCTTTTTTTTTTTTTTTTTTTTTTTACCGGGTTAGGGGAGGGAGATCAGCAGGAATGCCCTTTCCCCCTCCCGGCGCTGCTACCACAGAGCAGGTTCCGCAGCGAACAGGTCCTGGGACTCTCTCAGCCCAATCTCAAAACTTGTTCGTGCGCTGCTCAGTGCAGGCGCCCTGAGCTTCGGGAAGGGGTGGCATGGCTTGGTGTCAGGTTGCAGAGAGCTCCCGGCTTCAGATAATGCTGAGCTCAGGTTTTCTGAGGCCCCTGGTGTCCCGGGATAGCTCGCTGGACTCTACTTCTGTACCCCCAAAGTTGCACCGGGAACAATCTTTCCCTCAGGGCAAAAGCTCTGCTGGAGGTGCATTCACTCCACCCCAGAACCTCCAGGAATCTCTCCATCTTTTCATTCAAGTGCCAAACCCCCAGGGCCCCACTTGAGGCTCCTTAAGGGATTTGGAAATCTAGACCTGAGCAATGGGTTAACTAGGAAGTTCAGGCCTTCGGTGGCCGGCTTCCCCTTCCCCTTAGAGGAGTCGGGATTACTGGGAAAGAATGAGTGACCACCTGCTGTGCCGAGCACCTCTCCTCCTGCAGAGGCTCACCTTCCACGCCCGTTGGGCCTGAGAGAGCCTAAGTCAACTTGGGGTCTTCCCTGGGTCCCTCCGAGGGTGAACTGGCACCCAGGCTGAACAGGGAAGGAGAGGGCTGGACCACTCAGGGAAAAGGTTGAGGGGAACTGAGCTGCGTCCTGCCGCGCCAAGACCAGAGGCCTTCACCTTGAGCGATTCCTCCCTCCAGCTCACAAAGGCCCCCTACACCTCCAGTTGGACTAGGGCAAAGGAATAAGGTTACCAGTAACCACAGAAGAAAGAAGCCCTTACCATAGGTGCCAGCGAGAGGGCAGAAGGGCGGCCCCGCGAGCTGACGTGCGCCCACCGCGGCCCCTCCAGGCACGCACTTGCAGCTGGGAGTTCTTGGAGCAGTGGGTACAGCAGGCCTGGGATGTGCTGCAAGCCCGGCGGCCCAGAGGCCGAAAACCCAGACGGCCTGGAGGCCAGAGGATCGCGCGGCGCGCCCCCGCCCAGCGCGGCCCGGGTCCCTCCCGGAACCAGGCGACAGGTGCAGCCGCGGCCCCCGCCGCCCGCTGCGCCGGCGCTGCCGCCGCGCAATGGTGCGGAACCACTATCGGAACGAGTTTGCGCTTCTGTTTACAAAGCAATCGTGCCATCAAAAGAGGAACAAAATCACCACTTATCACACCCTGTCATAAAGTAATCTGCCCCGCAGGGAAACCCCAGCGAAGAAGCGCGCGAAGTGCGTGCGTGTGTGTTCGCGCGGGGGAGGGGGGCCGAAAGCCCAAGCGCGCAAAGGAAAGGGGAGCTCTGCCAACTCTTTTCCAGGGACAATCGCTAGGACGCGCCGTGACCCTCCAGGCCAGGGACGCAGAGGGTAGCCCGCACGCTGGCGCGGCGGTGGTGTGACACGGGGGGAGCCCAGGCTGGGACCGCGCCCGGCAGAGCGCCGAATCGCCCTCTGGACTCTGGAACCCGCCCATCTGCAGCTCCTCCACTCCAATGTCTACTTTCCTGGTGTCTTCCAAGACGCTCCAAAGCAACGGCCCCCAGCACCGCCACGGACGGGCAGAGAGGGAAAAGAGTGCGTTCTGGGGAACTCCAGGGTCCCTTTTGATCTCTTTCTCCCACAGGGGGACTGCACGGCCCAAAAGATAGTCTCCCGGAGTTCCTGACTAGCGGGGGAGGATTCTGCCCCACTTACCCCCCATGTGCCCCCCCCGTGCACTTGCTTCTGGATGGGGGGGGGGTTTAAGTACCCGCCAAGTGGCCAGGAGAGGCAGAAGTCTTGGGAAGTTATAATCCCTGTGAGGACCCGGTCTCTTGGGTTATTATGTCCATCCCCGTCCTGGCTGGTCTAGAATGGGGTGAGAAACCAACCCTCCAGGCAGCCAAACCCATTCACAGCGGGGTGCCTCTGGGGGGATCCTCTGGGGCGCGGGTGCCTCTGCCTCTAGCGAGGCCCTTCTGAAAGGTGAAGAGAACGCGCTTTCCCACCCTCATCCCCGCGCTTCAGTCTTGCGATCAGTAACTCAACACAGTATGGCCGGAGTTTGGGCTCGCGCACGAGCCATCCTGGACACCCAATGCCACGCCCACCACTCCCACCCTTCCAGCCAGAGGCCAGTGAGATTTCCCCACAGCCAATATTAACGGGGCAGGTCAGCGTTTGGGCAGTTTGGATGCAGTGCCTATGATCCGGCCTGGATTGGGGACTCTCATTCTCCATAGGTCCAGACTGAAAAGTCTGTCACCACTAAGCCTGAGAGATCTCTGTGGCTCCTCACGGAAGAATCCTGAGCCCCGGGGGCTGAAGGGGCTTCCGTACCGTGCAGGCAGAATTATCAACGTTACAGTATCATTGCGCCCTTAAGGCCTTGGGGAGGATTGTTTCATCCTTTATAATTCCTGTACGGTTGATAAAAGCGGACGTTTAACATCGTGCTTGTGTCAGTGGCAAAACATCTGTAGGGCAAAGGCTCTTCCTTGCCAAAGACTGGGAAGCTAGCTCCAAAGCCAGCAAAGTCACCACGAGCAGGCTGGGAGAAGGCCCCCGTCCCCTCTCCCCCCACAAAAGCTGTCTGGGGCGATGGATGATTTAAGGCAGTCGTGTTCGAACCTTGCTGTACGTTAGAATCACCTGAAGAGTTTTAAAATCCTGATGCCCAAGCGGCACCCAAATCAGTTGAATCAGAACTTCTGAGGGTAGGAGCCAAGCATAAATATTTTTTTAAGTATTCCAGGTGATTGCACTGCGCGGTCAAATTTGAGAGCCAGGGGCTTAGGCAGTGGCTCTCAAAGTGCCGTCCAGGGACCAGCAAGATCAGCATCACCTAGGAACTTACTAGAAAGGCAAATTCTCAGGCGTCACTTTAGCTCTACTGAAAACCCAGAGGGTTGGGGCCCAGCCAGGAGCACAGTAGCTTCCAACGATGCTCGTGCACGCTCAAACTCGAGAACTACTGGCCTCCAGGGAAATGTGTGCCTCTGTCTGAGGCCGAGTTCGGGGGCTGACTCTCCAATCTGCAGCCATCCTTCATCTTCGGCCTTGTGAAGGACTTGAGAGCCCACCTTTAGCTGTCCGGTCTTCGGGAAAAACAGGGCGTGTCTCAGTCCTAGGTATGGTGAGGGGTAAATCCCTCCAGCGACTTGCATTAGAATTCACCAACTTGAGAACAAGTTCAACATCGCCGCTAAACAGGAGCCTACGAGACAGCGTTCCCCCGCCTCTCTCGGCTGGCGTCTGCGGTTTCCGCGGGTGACAGGTTGAGAACCACACCTGGGTTTTTCCTGGGGTCGGATGGGGCTCTGCGCTCCGGGCTTCCTCTTCTTCCCGAGTCTTCCCTCCCCGCTCCCAACTCCTCGAACCCTACTTGGCGTGTCAGTCTCACTCGCTCAGGCCACGTGCGAGTCCTGTGCACCTCCAGTCCGAAAACCGCGACTTCTTCCTGCGCCTGCGGAGGGACGCCTCCGCCCTTCGCTCCCTGCTACCCCCAGACTCGTCGGGTTAAGTTTGCCGAGCAGGTGCGCGCTCCGTCGCAGCGCCCTTGGGCCTCCCCCGGCCGCCCCGAGGGCAAGTTCGCGGTAGCGGGACCCCAGGCGCGCCGGGCTGGCTGGGAGCGGCTCCCGGACGGCACTGGCCGCAGGCTCGCGTCGCGGCGAGCGCGCCCGGGCCTCGGGGCTTCACCCGCAGCTGTCCCTCGGGCCGTGACCTCTAGAAGAGGGTGTGTGCCCGGGCGGGGCCTGGTCACCCTTCCGGCTACATGCAGGTGGCCTTTCTTGGAAACACATCTGGGCAAACAGGTGGGCGGCGCGAGGGGACGCGCGGTGGCCGCTGGCGAGCCGCGCTTTCGGGATCGCAGCGCCGCCGCCGCTCTGCGCGGCCGCCCGCGTGAGCTCCCGGGTCCGGGGGCGACGGGCGCCCGGCCGGCGGGACGGCCCCCGCGACGCGCGGCCCTCGGTGGGGAGGGCGCCAAACCCGGGCGGGCCGGGGGCGGGGAGCCGATGGGGCTCATCCCCACTCAGAATTTAGCGGCCGGTGGAGACAGAGAGCCTCAGCTGCTGCAAGTCTCCTACAAGTCTGGGAACGGAGCCTCGAACTTTCTGCCGTGCAGAGCCGGGCCGCGGCGAGGGCTCAGTCCCGGCTGCCTTCGTGCAGGTCCTTCAAGTTCGCCCCATCGCCCGCTGCCCGGAGCGGTCCCGGGTCTTGGATCGACTCGGACGAGGCTCCGTTTACTTTCAGTTTGTCTTAGTCGCCTATTGGCGGAACAGGCTGAAATGCGTGCTCTGAGATTTTCTCCAGGATCTGTCAGTTTAATTTAGAAACACTGTACGAGGTAAGGCCTTCCTTTAAAAAGTGGAAATACTCGCTTTGCCTTAAGCTCCCGAAGATGCGCTCCACGGGACCCGCAGACACCAAACTCCACTGCTTTTTCACGCGACCACAGACTTTAAAAGAGCAAACGTCGGTTGCCATTAAAACCTGCCAGACTTCCGTGTCTTAATGTCTTATGATTTCTTAATAATGCAGCCTCACTGCTTTTGCACATGATGCTGAAAGGCTGCCACTGCACGAAAATGCTCTGCTGTGAGCGTTTTGAAGCTGTGCAAGACTCTTTATCAAGTATCTCAAAATAACAGGCCGGCCTCCTCTGGATTTCCAATTACATACTCAACAGTCAAAGGTGCGGGTACCTTTCTTCTTGAGTCTAGCGAGGTGTTTGGTGTGGGGTTTTTTGGTTTTTTTGAAATCATTATTTTTTCAAAATAAAGCAATACTTAACATGGCTCTGGAATCTTGGAGAGGCATTGTTCAAATGGCATTGTGTTTTTCTGTCCTCCTTTCAACGTTGCAAGTTGCTTTCGAACTTTAAGTTGACAATTTAAAACAAGTACAGGTCAAATACATACGTTTTTTTTTTTTTTTAAATGGACGTGGTACATTTCATCTGTTTCCAACCTCAAAATGTATTCTTTCTGAATCTTACAACGTAAATTGTGTGAACAGCCTTTCTAATTAGATCATTTCAGTCCCAACATTGTGGATATGAGAATTACAGAATTTTTCTCCAAAGGGTGGTGCTGAGAAGAATGAAAAGGAAGTTTTTCCTTGAGAAGTGATTGAAAACAAACACCAGAACCTGACAATTTATACACACAGTTCTGTTTCTGACCTGACTCTTCCTTTTGAGAATTACTAGTTAAAATACCAAAGTTACAGGGTATTAAGTTAACTGTGGTCTTTGGTTTAAATATTTTATTTCCAATTTTGAAAAACTGGTTTTCATTTGCCTCAGGAACTTCTAAAGGTGAAGTTGTCGAGACACTTAGTTGAACAAAGACTCAGATGATAATAGCATTTGACTGCTTTTAATTTCCAGTTATCTTAAATTTTTTTTAACTTAAAAACTACAGCTTGAATGATCCTCTTAAGTGTACTGAATAAAGGAGAAATGCCTAAAGACTGTCCAAATACATATTTTTCTCTTTTCATTGTTGGAGCATTCTAGCAACCTTTGTATAAAATCCATGTTCAGTAAAATATGTAAAAAATACGTATCCATTTTGCATTATTGCATTCAAATACTTATACCAAAAAAACCCCCCAGGATATTGACAAGCTTTTAAATACTTTTATTTTTTATTTTCTGCTTTTTCTTTTACTACTAGAAAGAGAAGTTCACAGAGCAAAACTTCTTCAAACAATAGGATTTCCTGGCCTTGGCAGGTCTGGTGTGTCCCAATGTCAGCACTAGAGAGAGAAAATCTGACTTGTGATGTTCAACCGCAGCCAGACTCAAACTCCCGAAGAGAGAAAACGCAGTATCTTTCCACAGCTATAGACTGAGAAAGAAACAATCAGAATCAGAGAATTTTAGAGCCTGAGCGCTCTCATCATAATGCCGTTTACCACAAATGTATGTCTTCTGAGCCCAGTACAGGTGTGTATACTGAGGCCAGCACCGTTCAGCTTGTTAATGGCCAAAGGGGTCAGAAGAACTAGGTGTCCAGGCTGGAGCTCTTCTCTTCATCACATCTGTTCCCTACTGACTTAGTCCATGACGCTGTGTCCTGATTTTGCTCAGCATTAAAGGCCCGAATTAAGATACCTGTTTGACTAAATCTTTGTAGTAAACTCAAGCATCCAGTCTGCTTTAAAGGAATTGGGATTAAATATGACCTATGTGTCCATTGTTAAGTGCAGATGGGAAACAACCAGGGTTGATAGAAACGACCTCCAAAGCCTTGATTCTGGAAGATGTTGGAGAAAATGGCTCTTGAGTCTCATGTTGACTTTTCATTGGTGACTCTTTCCCATGAATGAGCGCCACCTCCACTGAAATCACAAGAAAACCAGAAAATGTAAACTTCTGGTCTGACTATGCCTGCAGTTGCCTGTTTGTTTAATGTCTCTTGAACGTTATGTAGACACATGCCTGATATTTTATGGCAAAAAATTCCAACATGATAATTTCACTTTGAATAACGAGTGATAGAAGGACAGAGGGAGTAATTCCTCAGAAATCACTATTTGGGAGTTACTGAGAGTAATAAGAAACAACTGATGATAAGAAAGAAAATGATAAATGAGTGGGGAAATAAAAAAATAGAAGAAACCACAAAAAGAAAATGTTTTATTCATCAGTAATCATAGCAATGAAAATGGGTTATTACAGTAGCTAAAGGAAATCTTCACCAGGAAGTTCTTCTATACTTACTCCAGTCCGTGTGACACAAAATCTCATTAACTTCTATAAGGAAGGTGTGGTTCAATATTAATAAACATTCCGAAGACACGCTTTCTAGTGATAAACGGTGCTTTTCATAATCTCTTTGCAGGGGCACGTTTGGAAGCAAAACTGAATCATGGTGACTCTACCACTGTCTCTGAAATCCCCAATACCACGTTGTAACACATGGATCATAAGTAATGTCAATACCATCAAATAAACAAACCAACCCCCCACCAAATATCCCACTTCCAAACATTTTCTCAATATATATATATATACAGCCTGCACAAGTTAGAAGTGTAATTTCTTTTCTAAACATTTGCTGCCCCCATGTGTCCCTTTGGAAAACTGAGTCTTAAACCGAACTCCTGTTTATTTAGCCCCTCTTATGCAGTTTAGATAGACAGAACTACAATCAGAGAAACTCTCTAATTATTGTAAGAACAAGCACCAAAGGCAGAGGCAGGAGAAAAGGTCTTACTTTCGCCACAGACGCCTGATGTAATCTCCAGTAATCGTGTAACTTCTCTGTGCCCTGGTCTCTTCTAATATTAAAATGGGTGGCAGGTTGGCAGGATGGGGGGAGTGTAGGAGCCAGATTTTCTCTAAGTTCCTCTCTAATCTAATATTTGGTTATTCTTATTGACGATAATAAAACAGAAGTAAGAAAAACTAGCTATCCCATTTCTGGCTAAGCAGTCACTTTGGAGGTATGCCCAAAACTCATGAATGAATTTCCTGTTTCATCATTGAAATGCATTACCTTGGTCCTCTGTCATCTGGACAAACCTGCTTCTCAATGTCTGAGTCGCTCTGAGCCCAAGAAACAGGAAGGAATTCATTTTCTCTTATGGCCAATGATTATGTCGTAGACTGATGTGACTTCAAAAATGAAAATCATCTTCAGTGTTTATAAGATGTATCAGTGACAGGTGCTTCTAAAGCTCTGACTAGTTCTTAAATCTTGTCCATAACGCCACGATCAACCTGGCAAAGCCATTCTCTCCCTACTTCCTTGTTAACAGAACCCCAGTTTTGTTCAGTTATCAGGCAACCCCAACACGTCTCAAGAAGGGAGGCTGGTCCCTCCCTTACCCAAGGGGATGAATCTTGATTCATCTAAGAGTTAGACTAGTCACTACTTCTCACCCCTCACTATTTTCTTTTATTCCAAAGTTTTTGTTTTATTATTACTATTTTTAAAATCATTACTGAGGTATAATTGACATATGATACTATATTAGTTTCAGATGCACAACATAATGATTTGATATTTGTCTATATTGTGAAATGATCATCATAATAAGTTTAGTTAACGCCCATCACCGTGCACAGTTACACATTTTTTTTTTCTTGTGACGAGAACTTTGAAGATCTTCGCTCTTAGCAACTAGTTCAGTGTTATTAGCTCTAGTTGCCATGCTGTGCATTGCATCCCCAGGGCTTATTCATTTTATAACTGAAATTTTGTCCCTTCTGACCCCTTCCACCCGTTTTGCTCACCCCCAGCTCCCGCTCTGGAAACCACCTACCTGTTCTCTGTATCTGTGGGTTCTTTGTTTGTTTGTTTGTGTCTTACTTTTTTAGATTCTACTTGTAAGTGAGATCATAGAGTAGATGTCTTTCTTTGTCTGATTACACTTGGCATAATGCCCTCAAGGTCCATCCGTGCTGTTGCAAATGGAAGGATTTCCTTTTTTATGGATGAATAATATCGTATTTATCATAAATAATACATAAATAAATAAATGAATAATATCTATTTATATATATCTCACATTTGCTTTATCCTTTCATCAACTGATGGACACCGAGGTCATTTCCATATCTTGGCTATTAAAAATAATGCTGTAATGAACATGAGGGTGCAAGATAGTGTTTTAGATTTCTTTGAATAAATACCCAGAAAAGGGATGACTGGATCGTATGGTAGTTGTATTTTTAATTTTTTGAGGGACCTTCAGACTGTTTTCCATAATGGCTGCACCAATGTATACTCCCACCAACAAGGCACAAAGGTTCCCTTTTCTCCACATCCTCACCAACATGTGTTATTTTTTTCTCTTTTTAATAGTAGCCATATTCTAACAGGTGTGATCACCCCTCTGTTCATCAGAATCTTCTGGAGAGCTCTTTGAAAATACTGATGCCCAGGCCCACCTCCAGAGATTCTCATTAATTGGTCTAGAGTTTGACAGTTTTTGAAAACTCTCCAAGTGATGCTAGTGTGCAGCCTGGCTTGAGAATCACTTATTTAAGCCAGCTATGATCAGTCTACTTCTTTCTCTGGTGATTGGTTTAGGAATGAGCACGTGATGCAATTTTCGGTCTTATAAGGAACAATCTGACTGGGGGGTGGAGTGTTTGGAATAGTTTTCTTCACTCTTAGAAAGGAACAGAAAATAAGGTTATGCCCTTAACTTCTCTTCTAGGTTTTGGGTGTCACCCTGGGGGATATGAGGGATGTGACATCTGGAGCTGCTGCAGCCACCTTGTAACCATGAAGGAAGCTACCACAAGTAAGGTATAGCAGAATGGAAAGAAGGAAAGAATTCTAAGTCTTTAATGTTTTTTATTAAGCTGCTAAATTAACTGACTCTGTAGCATCCTACCTCAGAACTTGTTTGAGCATGTGAGTAAAAGACATTTTGTTTAGTTGAACCCTAATCATCGTAACCGATATGCTGATAGTTACGAAAAAAGTAGGCACACATATCTTAAATTGGGTTCTTCAAACCATGTCCTTGGAACCTGCCAGATCCCATGGGGTTTTGCTAGTATTCTACAGGGACATTTTGTACAGATGTGTATATGCTTACCTGGTAAAATGTGTGAGAATATAATTTCAGAACATTATTTCTTTCACTTTAATCTTCAAACTAAAGCAGTTCCTTTGTTCTGAAATATCAAACAAGGACTGGGGCAGAGATAACCAACAAGTGGGAAATTTCTTATTTGACCTGAGTAAAATTAAACCTAAAAAGGAAAGAGTTTTTTCTTACAATTCATGCGAACTTAATTCCCAACTGTCCTAATATGTACAATTGTTATATATATTTTTTACTACCAGTATCTTCTGTGTGATTATTAGCGATATAAACTTTATTGCCACTTGCCTTGAACATATAAATCATTCAGGCTTTACTATCAAGCCAAAGTTTTTTGACTGTTTCTTTTTTTTTTTCTTTTTTTTTGCGGTACGCGGGCCTCTCACTGCCGTGGCCTCTCCCGTTGCGGAGCACAGGCTCCGGACGCGCAGGCGCAGCGGCCACGGCTCACGGGCCCAGCCGCTCCGCGGCACGTGGGATCTTCCCGGACCGGGGCACGAACCCGCGTCCCCCGCATCGGCAGGCGGACTCTCAACCACTGCGCCACCAGGGAAGCCCTTGACTGTTTCTTAAGAACTTTTTAGCTTTAGTGGTCAGAATGCTGGAAAACTGTACTGAAATCTGTTTTTCTTTTAAAGAGGTGCTTTTGAGGCCCTTCTTTTGCGCTTTAGCTTTTGTTATCATTTTCATCGTTAGTGTACGTGTTACCACTTGATGTACTGTGAAACCCTTTTAACTCTTTTCCTTTGTATCTTATTCTTTGCACACATGAAACATTAATGCAATAGTTATGCATTTAATGCACAGGATTCTGAGTCATACTCAGATTTATGAACTCTACTTTGAATATCATATATTACTGCTGGAATATTAACATGCTAGCACACTATGCCTGATAAAACAACTTGTATCCCTAGTTGCCTGGAGGAACTTGAGTCTACCGTTCTTGTTAGTAGCACACGTGTCTTGCTATGCGAATTATATGCATGTGTATCCTCACTTTTGTGGATATATATATATATAAGGGAGTTATTACTTTTGGTCTGATCACTATCTATTACAATATGAAACTTAAAAATTCAGGGCTTCCCTGGTGGCGCAGTGGTTGAGAATCCGCCTGCCGATGCAGGGGACACGGGTTCGTGCCCCAGTCCGGGAAGATCCCACGTGCCGCGGAGCGGCTGGGCCCGTGAGCCATGGCCGCTGAGCCTGCACGTCCGGAGCCTGTGCTCCGCAACGGGAGAGGCCACAGCAGTGAGAGGCCCGCGTACCACAAAAAAAAAAAAAAAAAAAAAAAAAGAAAAAATCAAACCCCAAAGGCAGGCCATGCAACACTTAAGGTTAACTCAGGTAGATTTCCAAACATTTTTTTCCATCACCAGATGGCCTAATATCTAGCTGAGTAGAAAACAGATTTATGCTGTAGAAAATATTCATGTGTCCTTACCTAACTACTAATAGTTGTGTTATTCAACTTTTTCTGTGTACCAAGAAACCAATGAAATTTATAAATATTTTTACCAACTATAATCAGAAATGTGGGGTGAGAGCCACAGATATGGGTCCTTAGAGCCAGACGCAGAGTGACAGGCATGAAGTAATCAGCTTCCGAGTCACAGTGCAATTTGGTGGAGGATTAAGGTGCCAGGACTCTCCGCGATCCACTTTTCGTTACGAGGGTCTTGTTGTTTCTACAATGATTCTCAAATGTCAGTCCCCGTTCTCCTGCTGTGCCCATTCTTTCCCAAAGCCATATGAGCCGTTTCAATACAATACATATATCCCTCTAAAAATCGCTACTGCCACAGGTAAGGCAACGCTCAATTTACAGTGTTTTGGAATGTTGGTGGGTTTTCTGAGTAGCATGGGATAAAGGAAAGAGATCGAGACTGGAATTGGAAGAATGGGATTCTAGTGTCAGTTTCGCCACAAGCTACCCGTAACGTCCTTGGGCAAGTTGCTTCATGTCTCCAGGTCACATTTCCCGACTTGTAAAGCAAGAGTGGGGCTCCGATTATCTGAGGCCCCTTCCAGCTCTAAAAGCCCCTGGAGTCAGATTCATGTATCTTTCAGATGAGTTCCAAAACAACACAGCCTGGAAACAATGCTTCTAAAAATGAAACATACAACTAAGAAACCTCAAGTCACAGCACTGGAAGACATTGTCCAATGTATTTCGCCACCTTCGATGGACTCTTGGTAAGTAAACAGTTTGGTATGTAAGAGACGCAATCCTATTTGAGTCATCATTATTAAGCAAAACCTTTTCATCTCTTTGTATTTCACTCTATATCCTAACATAAAATCTGGGTAACTTCCGCCTGACATGGACATGATACGCCACTTAATCACATTATTGGCTTCATTGAAGATAGCTATATAAACACAGGCCAATAATGGTGCAAGGATATCATAAAAGTTACGACTTTTCCTTAAGGGAACTGATTCATACAGGCCTATGAGTGGATTTTTTTTTGAATTTTTGAATTTTATTTTATTTTTTTTTATACTATGGGTGGATTCTATACGATAATCTTCACAGGCAAGTCTGCTGTTGTATTTTTTTAAAAAGAGGATTAGTCTTACAATGCTATTCGTTGTCTGCAAAATCCTCTAAGCATGTAAGAATATTGCATTTGGATATTTACATGCACGAAAGTCAGATAAACAATACATTTACTTTAGTCATGGATACCTGGGCCAGGAAGACCACAGGAAGCTGACCCATCCTTCCTTTTGTCTTTCCACACTGCAATGGTAAAAACCAATAAATTTACAATTTATCCGATTTTCCAGTGTCTCCAGAGGTTTGATTGTTTTTCTTTAGCTTATGGCAATGCTTAAGAATCCTCGATGTCTGATCATTGTTTTTATTTCATCTAATCCTTCATGTAGTGGTTTACACCTAACTTTTCTTCTTTTCTCTGTGTGAGACATAGGCAGCTGCTGGGAATTCTTTGCACAATAACCTTGCTTATTCTTAGTAACTATGTCTAGGTGACGCAACATTGTATGGTTCTTTCAATTATTCGGCCTGTACTCATTGAGTATCTTCCAATGTGCCATGCACTGTTCCAGATTTGGGGGCTAGAACAGTGAAAATAAAGGACAAAAATCTCTACCTTTGTGGAGTTTATATTGTAGAGGAAGGAAACATACTATAAACAAGGTAAGTAAAATATATAGTATGTCAGATAATGGTGTGGGCTAAAAAGAAACCTAAATGAAGAAGGGAGTTAAGAAGTATTGGGAGACCTGTGATTTACAACTTAGACAGGGATGTCCCAAAGGATAAGGTGACTCCAAAGCCCCTCAGCTCAAGAAAATATTCCAGGCAGAGAAATCAACAAGTGCAAAGGCCCTGAGGCAGAAACAGGACTGGCTGATGTGGTTGGAGTACTTGAGCAAAGGAAAGAGGGAAAACAGATCAGCCCAGAGAGAAATTGAGAAATGGTAGGGGCAGGGGGGTAGCAGTGCACAGAGTGAAGGACCTCGTGAGCCAGTGTCAAGACTTTTGCTTTTCCTCTGAGGTAGAGGAGAGCCACTGGAGGCGTTTGAGCCAAAAAATGACATGATCTGACTCACGTTTTAACAGGGATGCCTTGGCTGCTGTGTCACGGTGGGCGCTCAAGTGTGGAGGCAAGAAAACCAGTTTGGAGGCTGCAGCAATTAGCAGGAGGCTGGTTGACATCACCTGGGAGTGCTTACAGGTAAACAGGGAAGAGGCCCAAGACTTAAGCCCTCGGGTCCTCCAATGTTCAGCGTCAAGGAGATCCAGGGATACCAACAAAGCACAGCTGAGAAAGGAACTACCAAAGAAGTAGGAGGAAAACCATTGAGTATGGACTCTGGAAGCCACATTTCCAGAATAGGGAGCAAACGGCTGAGTCAAACACGGCTGATAGGTTGAGCTCAGTGAAGACAGAAAGTAGACACGTGGCTGCAGCCACGTAGAGGTTCCAGCGTGGTGGAACTAGCAGGGACCTTGAGATCAGGGAGCCCTACAGTTTTAGCCAGATTCATGAAAAGCCTGGATTCTGTTAAGCAATCTATGTCTCCCTTTGACCTTCAGGGCTCTCCTTAGTGAAACAGGTATAATTCCTACCTCCAGGTGGTAAGAACTTAAAGAGATAATGTTAGGGAAGCCTGTATGAGTCAGCTCGGACTGCCATACAAAATACCACAGGCTGGGCAGCTTAAATAACACAGATTTACTTTGTCACAGCTCTGGAGTCTAGAAGTCCAAGATCAAGGTGCCGTCAGGGTTGATTTCTGGTGAGAGCTCTCTTCCTGGCTTATAGACTCCTGCTTTCTTGCTGTGTCCTCACATGGCCTTTCCTCCATGTGCCCACGAGAGAGACCTCTGGTGTCTCTTCCTCTCCTTACAGGAACACCAGTCCTAGTAAGTTAGCCGCCTTCCCTACGCCCCACCCCCTGCCAGGATTTAACCTTAATTATCTCCCTAAAGACGCTGTCTCCAAAGGAAGTCATCCTGCGGATAAGGTCTTCAACATGTGAACGGGGTGGAGGGCACAGCTTAGTCCTTGGCAAATCCCTTAGCCCTTAGTTAGTGCTCAGAAATGTTAATTAAGTACGCAATTACTATATGATTGTTGCTTATGTAATTACCTCTTGAAGGTTTTTTAGTTTTACAATTTAGAGCATAATATAAATACACATTCAATTCTTCTTTTAATTGAAGTATAATATTTGCTTCAGATGCACAACAGTGATTCAGTGTTTTTATCGGTTATACTCCATTTAAAGTTATTACAAAATAATGGCTGCGTTTCCCTGTGCTGTACAATATATCTTTATTACTTATTTATTGTATGCATAGTATTTTGTATCTCTTAATCCCCTACCCCATCTCCGCCTTCCCTCACCCCACTGGTAACCACTCGTAGAACTAGTTTGTTCTCTATGTCTGTGAGTCTGTTTCTGTTTTGTTATATGCATTTGTTTGTTTTATTTTTCAGATTCCACATATAAGTGGTAACATGGAGTAGTTGTCTTTGTGTGACTTATTTCACTAAACGTAACACACTCTAGGTCCATCCACGTTGTTGCAAATGGAAGAGTTTCATTCTTTTTTATGGCTGAGTATACACATTCACTTTGCGTTTAGAAAATTTAAAATATATCTAACTTGCCCAACAAATTTTAATTAACATCTTGAGAAGGAACGTTCATTTTCAGGAAAAAGTTGGCCAATACTGCCATCTACTGGAATTTTGTTCAAAGCTCTTTTGTGCTATCCTTTGTCAATTCTTACATGCTGCCATGCTTGTTTTTCTCTTTTTAATGAGTATAAAAGCGGAAGATTTTGTTCTCAATTTAGCCTCACTAAAAGGATTCTAAGAAATACACGTCTGGGCTTCCCTGGTGGCGCAGTGGTTAAGAATCCGCCTGCCAATGCAGGGGACACGGATTCGAGCCCGGGTCCAGGAATATCCCACATGCCGCAGAGCAATTCAACCCCAGCGCCACAACTACTGAGTCTGCGCTCTGGCGCCTGCAAGCCGCAACTACTGAGCCCGTGCGCCACAACTACTGAAGCCCGCGCGCCTAGAGCCCGCGCTCCGCAACAAGAGAAGCCACCGCAGTGAGAAGAAGCCCGCGCACCTCAACGAAGAGTAGCCCCCGCTCGCCACAACTAGAGAAAGCCCGTGCACGGCAATGAAGACCCAACACAGCCAAAAATAAATAAATAAAATAATTTTTTATAAAAAAAGAAATACACATCTGTTAGGAATTGTCTTTTGCTGCCAGAGTCAGCAACCTCATAAGAGCGGCTTAAGCTCTTTCTCTTGCCAATTTTAAAAAAATCCAGAAAGAGGCGGGTCATGGCTTTTCAGGGGACCCCATGAACTTCAGGACACAGCATCCTTTATCTTGTTCTGTCATCTGAGTGGGGCTGTTTCATGATCTAGGAAGGCTGCTCAAGCCTTTTGTAGGAAGGAAGGAGACTTTTGAGAAGTGTGACGTGCTCTTGGGCTTCCATGCCAGTATCTACAACTTAGTTACAAAGCAAACATAATTAGGTAAAAGA
Source organism: Kogia breviceps (assembly GCF_026419965.1). Taxonomy (NCBI): domain Eukaryota; kingdom Metazoa; phylum Chordata; class Mammalia; order Artiodactyla; family Physeteridae; genus Kogia; species Kogia breviceps. Next base: position 100,084,347 of record NC_081319.1, on the reverse strand, counting down.
AAGCCTAAGAGGGACTTCCCTGGTGGTCCAGTGGGTGAGACTCCGTGCTCCCAATGCAGGAGACCCAGGTTGCATCCCTGATCCGGGAACTAGATCCCACGTGCATGCGAATTCCCACATGCCACAACAAAGATCTTGCATGCCACACCTAAGGCCTGGTGCAGCCTATATTAGTTAATTTTTTGTGTGTTTTTTTAAAGAAAGAAAGCCTGAGAAATGCAGTTTTCTGGCTGGAAAACAATGAGCCCCCAGTAAATCTGGAGTGCTGTTACAAGAGGAGTGAAACGACGGCCCTCGGGATAGGCAGCTTGCAGGTCTGCCGTAGTATACTTATACTTATGTGGTGAGGAGGGGGTGTAAGTAATATGTATACGTGTTTGTTTGGAAAACCTTGGCATATCTAGAAATACACAAGTGCCTAGTAGCAATACTGTCTTTGCAAAGAGCTGGATGACCACGGAAAAGTCAGGAACAGAGGCCACTTTTGCAATTTACCATTTTGTATCTTTTGAACTTCATAGTATGTCCGTGTATTTTCTATGGAAAAATTTTAATGCAAGAGTTATTAGCTAACACTACTATAGTGATCGTATTACAATACAGTGTATAAAATCTCAAACCAACACACGGGACGCCTGAAACTGACACAGTGTTATATGTCAATGCTATTTCAAAACACAAAGAGCAAACATTTGAATTTGAGATGGTACACACCTTAACCTGCTTTGTTAGCTGGAAGTTCCTAGAGGAAATAAAGCAGAGCGGAGAGGTGAAGTCCCTTTCGTGGAAGAAAAGACCTGGGGAAATGTGAGTTGTGTTTTCACGATGACCGCTGGGGAGCAGGGAGCTGGAGTTCTGGTTTCAAGCTGAGCCACAGGCCCTTCCCATGACTGCGAGCCTTCAGCACATGCTTCCCAGCGGAGATAAGAGGTGAGAAGAGTTTGCAGGAATGAAGAAAAAAGAAAAACTCTGCGAGAGAAAATGAAAGATTTATTCTTCAGCACTGGTAACTTTTCCTTTATGATGTGCCTGCCCTCTGACACAGATACCAATATATTCACAAATGAAAAATACACATTCAACTATTGGAGTCAGACAACCTGGACAAAAGGCCCAAATCGACTGAGCACATCAGATCGCTTAACTTTTCTTTCCTGCAAAAGGAAGACTTAGGGAGCTTCAGAGGTTTGTCCTGTGTATCAGCTCAGTAAGAGGAAGGTCTTCGACCAAGGGTGACCCCGTGGATGAGTGGGTCACATGGGTGAGTGACAGCCAGCCTACGGACTGTGCCTGGACTGGCCCGCAACCTGCTTGCTGATGCCTGAAATTCCTTACCAGGAGATAAACCCTCTCGTTCCACAATTTAGAGATAAACCTTAAAATCTGAGGGTAAGACCGTGAAAACGGGGCTGAAATGGTGCGTGTAGAATACCAGGGAGGCTGACGGGAGATAGTCAGCATCCTGCTGTCGCCACTGAGAGAGAAAGGGAGCTGGGAGTGTAGACAGCTCAACGTAGAGCATTCTCACAGCGCCAGGCCCTGAGATACAAAGATACTCTCTTTTAAGGAGAAAACTTCTGTGTCCCAGGGCCAAAAGCCATACAAGAGGAAAGGTGGCCATGCTAAGGAGAAATGGAACTGCAATTCCATTCCCAGAGGAAAATCTGTTCCCACTGGGGTACAAGTTTAAGAATGTATGCCCCCATCATTTGGTGGGAGAACGTGTCTATGCCACGTTTGTATCACCACCAAAATCTTTACATGAACGCTGGGGGTCATCTAGAAGAAAAACTGTGTGTTATCCCCCCAGAGGATGAAGTAACATTCCCCCAAATGCGTTACTTCGCAAAAACCTGAAGGCCTATTATTTTGGTAGGTTTCTATACAAGTAACATGGAGACTGTCATACAGTTAAAGCTCTTTAATTGTTCAGCACCTTCAGCACTTAAGGCTGCGTTCTTTCCTGGTTTTGCAATAGCTTAGGCTTGCTTCTTTAATGACAGGAGACAATTCTACTGTATAAGAGATCTTGGGGAACTAGGACGACACCCTTTACTAAGGTGAGAGCTGTACCCGTGGATAGAAAATCAAGGCGAGACATTCCTCCTCCCGAGAAGTCTCAGTTTTTTTCTTTATTTTAACTGATTTTTGGTCCAAATTTGACATTCCACAAGTCAGATTACACTGTTAGGAACTCCTTCTCTTTTTCTTTCTCTCTTTCCCTCCCTCCCTTCTTTTCTTTCTTTCTCTCCTTCTTGACAAATAAAGGAACTTGTTAAGTTTAAAAATTATTTATTAGCATTGACCTTATGTCAGGCACTTGTGATACATCAGGAGACAAGACAGACTCAGCCCTTTCTTCTCTAAGCTCACATTCAATCAAGGTCTTGTATTTTCCCCCCAACTTTTTACTAATAGTAAACTCAAATAATCAGAAAAGGTGGAAAAACGGAACACAAACATCCAAATACCCCTCGTCTGGATTTAACAATGTTATTATTTTACCACTTTTGCTTATCTCTCGATAGATAGACAGACAGATAATATAGATACATAGATGATAGATGACATGAGAGAGAGAAGGTGGTACACATTTTTCCCTAAGCTGTTTGAAAGTAAACTGAAGACACCATGATACATCATCCCAATATACTTCAGAATGCATCTCCTGAAATAAATATATACAGGTTAGATTTTGAGAAGAGAAAAAGTGATTTTTTTTTTTTTTTTTTTTTTTTTTTTTTTTTAGCTAGACTGGGTCATTGAGAGACACTGACTGTATTCCGGGCATAGAATTACAAGGGGAAGAGAGGTTGGAGTTCAGGAAGCCATGGAGCCTGCAGTTTTGACCTGGACTTGGATTTTATAACCCAAGAAAATGGCAGTCATATTCCTAAACCCCAGGAATAACATTTAGCTCATTTCTGGGGAAAGCATGTTCAGGCTTGAGTGTCTTGTCAAGCCAGACTTGGGGAGTAAAATAAATACATCTAACTAGCTGTAGCTCTGTAGCTTATACTCTCTCCCTGTCCCCGCCCACCGACCTTTAAATTCTGACATTGAATCAAGAATAATTTTGCACAGTTGGCTGAGCATGTGCTGTATTTTTCACCCATTTGAGTATCTAAGGTACTGTATTGGGACACTGTCACAATATAAAAAAACCTTCTTTGCTCCTTTCCCTCTCCTCGCCTTTATACCTTGGTTCACAAGAGGGATTAGCAATATACTTTTTTTTTTTTTTTTTTTTTTTTTTGCGGTAAGCAGGCCTCTCACTGTTGTGGCCTCTCCCGCTGCGGAGCACAGGCTCCGGACGCGCAGGCGCAGCGGCCATGGCTCACGGGCCCAGCCGCTCCGCGGCACGTGGGATCTTCCCGGACCGGGGCACGAACCCGTGTCCCCTGCATCGGCAGGCGGCCTCTCAACCACTGCGCCACCAGGGAAGCCCAGCAATATACTTATGAGCGCTCTGTTTGATGTAGGTACTTGTCAGAGCATTGATTTGATACAAATTATAATTCCTCAGTTCAATACACTGCTTTTCAGTGCAGTCTGACTGTAATTATAATATCTACTTGATGAAATATTGCCAATATTTCTGTTTAGTACAGAAATATTTCGGGCCGTACAGTATTAAGATTTCAAAATTGGTTTTAGATTTAGTCCAACAGTTTTTAGAATGCATGTTTCTGTATAAAAAGTGGTTCAGAAGAAATAATATTTTGAGATTAAAAAATATCTCCTACCTGTAAAGCAATTATACTCCAATAAAGATGTTAAATAAATAAAGAAAGAAAATAACAAAATTCCACCAAAATATTTAGCTCTTCCCCTTAAAAAAAATATATCTCTGGTTACTCTAATACAGAGTTTAGTCACATTTATATTCCTTAATGTTCAGTGTATATATCCACCACATTAGAAACTCAAGGAACAAATAAAGTTGCTATATTTACTGCTACAATAAGCAAAATGAAACATTGAAAATAATATGTATCCATAAAACAGAGCAAAGATGGTATGGTAATATAAAATTAAGAAGGACATTCTGACAGGGCCGTATGGGAAGAGGCTGACTGATTTCTTTCAAGCAATGCATTTTCATCAAAACTCATACATATTCAGCAAAACAAACAGCATGTCAATGAATTCAATGAACTGCCATGAAACTAAAACATCTCTTTCCTCACATCTGTTTATGGGAATTATGTAGAATCCTTAATACAATGTGTTTTCACTGCAATCCTATTTTTGTTTCCCATCCAGTGAATTTTCATTTAAACCAATATGTTTACCTGAGACCCGCATGTGTGTGTTTATTGGAACCGAAATGCAGTTACAGATTCAGGCAACATGTTGCAGGCCAAACCAATGCATTTTGATGCAACTCAGCCAATTTTCCACGACATGTATTCTGATTCCCTAGGGATATAAAGTCTCCTATAATTGTAAATGCACGTGATTGTGAGGGAAGGCAGGAGGAACCGATGTCCTGGATTGTCAGGAAATATAAGAACTGCGGCTTTCTAAAAACCTTGTTCCCGAAAGTATGCTCTGGGGACCTGCAGCCCTGACATCCTGGGAAGCTTGTGATAAAGGCAGGATCTCAGGCCCCACCGCAACCTATTGATTCAGAATCTGGATCTCAACAAGATCTGCAGGTATTTTGTTTGAATGGTAAAATTTGAGAAGCACTGTTTGAAAACAAACTCTTAAATATCCATAGTTATCTCTGGGGTGATACTCTAAGTTTTCTGAGGCAAACACTTCTTCCCGTGGATGGACAGCTTTATGAAACAGAGGTTGAAACCAGCTTACTTTTTATGCACCCCCGTTTTCTTTTCTTTTTCTTTTTATTGCACACATGATACATGATACATTTTCTTTGGCAAAAATCAGGCAATCCATAAATCTACAGAGCACTTTCTTCTTTTACCAGAGTTAACCTCCATCACTACTTTCACTTCTACTTTTAGTTTCTCTTCTATGAATTGACGTACCTCTATGCGTTTAAATACGTTTTATAAACACAAATGGGATATGTATGTTATCTATTACACATATCTTTTCCTTTATCTACATGTTTCTAATATCTGTCCCTGTCCATGTATTTTGGACAACCTCAATACTAGAGTATAGATACAGGATCATAGTATAGATACAGGATCATAGTATAGATACATGATCATTTGTACAGCCAGTTCTTTATTTATGGCCATTTAGGTTGTTTCCATTTTTGTTTCTATTACAAACAGTGCCACATGAACATCTCTGAACATCTATTTTTGTGGTGATGTTGGAGAATTTCTTTAGATTAGATTCCTAGAAATTGAATTTTAGGGCCAAGAATAGCAAATAGAAAGAGCCTAAAATCCTATGGTAATATATTGGTTCTTAGTAGTAATCACACGTATGCAAATTAAACAATAGAACCCTTCACCCTTTCCAGGCTGGCAAAAATTTAAAAGACTGATACATTTTTGGTAAGAGTACAAGTTGGTGAAGACTTTGAGGAAGGAAGTTTAGCAATATCCAATCAAAAGTTTTGACGCTGATAAAGTCATGGGCAGTCTGCATCCAGGGCTGGTGGGCTGGGCTTCAGATGGGAGGACTTGTAGCCTCAGGCGGCTACAAGTGCTCTGTCTTATTTCTCTTAAACAAACCTCTTTCATGCCGTGCATAGGCCCCCTCCCTTCCTGCAGGCCAGCCCCAGGAGGGATCAGAAGAATTCACTTTGGTGCAGCTGACCCCCTGGAACCCACACTTCCTCATCCAGGGTCCCGTCAACCCCAGGGCTGGCCTATCCCATTTCTCTTGCCCATTGGAGTAGCTTTATTCTGGTCATTCTTTTATCCTTCCCAGAACTCAGGTCTTAATTGGGGTTTTCCTGGGCCCTCTTGCCAGAGATCCTGAAGTTGACTCTTAAGAAACAGAGTTTGAGTGCCTGGGCCCTCCCCTCCCAAAAGGCCCTGGTCTCCTTTTGTGCATGGCCCATCTCCCCTCCAGGACCCGGTCCCATATGTCAAGCACTGAGACAGCTTTTGCTCATCTGTTCTCGAGGACAGTATGTGCCTGCACTGCCTATATTTGTGTAAGTAACAGAGAAGTTCATTCAAGCAACCTTTCACCAGGCGAAAGAGATCAGTTAAAAACAAACAAAAAATATACTGCACCTTACTGCGCCGAAATTCATGGGAAATGCCAGGAGGACACCCTCACGCTGTGGGCGAATCCTGGGCGTGGGTGTCCTCAGTGGCAAAGCCAGCCACATTTCAAGGCATATCTTCTCTCAAAACCAAGGTTAAGCACGAGCCAAGGGGTGCAATGCCTCCCACGTTCCTTGCATCACATCTCTGGGGAACGTATCAACTTTGCTGTTATGTTCCTCTTCCTACCTTTTTACAACGAGGCATCTGCTCTGAGGGCCAGAGTGCGTGTGGAAGGGGCTCTCCTGAATTGGGAGCAGCCCTGGATCAGTTTCCCTGCTGCGGGTGGTTTCGGTGCCCTTTCAGGCCCTTACAAGGAGCGGCGGCTCTGGCTGGGTCCTTGGGGGATGGAGAGTCAACAGCAGACATGGTCTCCTTCCAGGAAGATGACTGAGTGAAGCCAGGCACGAGAGCAGCTTCAGAAAGTTGCTTCACCTGTAATTTTCACCGTTTGGAGAGGCTTGTCCATGTCATGTTCTTAGGAAATAGACTCACGTGCCTCAGAAATGCCCTCATAACCCGCTCGGCTTAACACTGTCGGTGATCTCTGGGCTCGTTTGCAACTGCGGATTCTAAACAGGCTCCAAAATTCTAGGCCAAGGCAAGTATCTGGAGGAGAAAAGATGCCAATTCTAGCATAAGAGGTTAAGATAAAATGTCTCTGCTGGGGGTGCTGGAAGGACAGAGATAGTAGGTCACAGGCAGGGGTTAGGCGTGAAGAGTGGAGATCAAGACCTAGCTCATCAGCCTCTTTCCTTCAGGATTTTGGTCTAGGTGACACCCGATGAAAACGAATCCTAAAAGCCAAAGAAAACTCACCATCTGGTGGGTTGTTTGCCGCTTGCTGTTCATTTTCTACCTTTTCCTTGGTGGTGACTTGCATCCTGTCTTTGCTGCTTGCTGCCTTTTCTCTAACCTTTGCAGAGTCAGGAATTTTAAAGTAAAAATGTCAGGAATTCCCTGGTGGTCCAGTGGTTAAGACTCTGCACTCTCACTGCCGAGGGCCCAGGTTCGATCCCTGGTTGGGAAACTAAAATCCCACAAGCCACATGGTGTGGACAAAAAAAAAAAAAAAAAAAAAAATGTCTATGACTTTCATATACAACTGCCCTTGCGTTAGAAAGACTTCTAAGAACATTGATTTTTGGCACTGTCAAATCTGAATTTCTATATATTTTAATATATTTTTTTAAAGTTCTTCTCCTCATTTTCCTTAAGTTATAGGCAGCGAACTAGGTACCATCAAGGTGACTATGATTGACAGTTCTTAACTCTTTTTGTGGAATGAACTAACTTTAGAACTCTGGCTGGGTCTTGGGTGCCACTGGGGGATGTGATCCCCAAGGAGCCCATGTTTTGCCCAGTCTCCTGAAGAGAGTTTAGAAGCCTTACGTTATTATTTATCTTGGGAGAGGACAAGATGTCTGGACCAGAGTAAGCTCCAGGAAACCTGATCTCACCTCCTTCCACCTCCTTCCTTTGGCCCTCCCAGCAAAGACATCCCAGCAATGGAACTAGCTTTCATAAAATAGGACATTTGGTCACCTGCGTGCATGACCTCCTTAGACATGTTCACGTCCACATCTATTGCCAAGGGTAAGGTAGGTCAAAGTTGCTATTGATTTTTAATTATGTGATGCTCTTAGTTTTCTTCATCAATTGAGTTTATAGTGTGTTGTTTGGTTAACCCTACAGTGTGTAGCAAGACATCTTTGCATACTTTTGTGTGTGTGTGTGTGTGTGTGTGGTGCGCGGGCCTCTCCCGTTGCGGAGCACAGGCTCCGGACGCGCAGGCTCAGCGGCCATGGCTCACGGGCCCATCCGCTCCGCGGCACGTGGGATCTTCCCGGATCGGGCCACGAACCCGTGTCCCCTGCATCGGCAGGCGGACTCTCAACCACTGCGCCACCAGGGAAGCCTATCTTTGCATACTTTTGATTTATCCTTTCCAATAACTAGACTAGAAGACAAGTTGTATACATCGCTGCTTAAATAGGAATAATCCTTGCCCCCTTGTATATATTTGTTGTATATATATACTTGTAATATATACAAGTATGTATTAATTTTTCCAAATTGTAATAAGACAAAGACACTTCGTGGCTGATGTGCTACTTATACACGTGTTATTAATTTTCAACATGATATCAAACTGAGTACAATACAGTTATTTTAAAGTTTATTGGGCATTGTTTTAAACTCTAATATAAACTGAATTTGTAGGTTCACTGTGTTCTTCTGTAAATCTTTGTCATCCAAAGTACTTTTCCACCAAAAGATGGGGTGGTTAGCTAAGTTGAGGTGAAAACTATTTTGGCCGGTTAAGTGGATTGAGGTACAAAGATTTGAGAGCCATTGAGTATAGAGCACCCCTATTGGGTAAGCTTTCAGGCCTGCCCACCTCTTAGGCAACTGAGGTGTAGATCAGAGGGTTCGGTCCAGGAGATGAGGCCGTAATAGCAGAGTCACCCAATAGCATGTAGAATTGCCTAGAGCTGTGAGTATGGCAGACACCCAGAGCTTAAAAGACACATCTTCAGGACAATAGTTCTACTTGTCCAACAAACAGGCATTTCTTGAGCATTCTTGGGTATTGCTTATAATATCTATATATCGTGTTTATAAATGAAACAGTATATGTGAACTAGGTTTCTTCTAATGTAATTAATAAGCAGTGCACTGTATTCTGCTCCAAATCTTTGTTATTCTAGGTATGACTGAGGTACCCCCTACCGTCAAGAAGCTCATAATCTACTGCGGGAGTAGAGGCTTATAACCATCCAACTCTAATAAGGACATATTAGCAAGAACAACCATAAAAATGAAATAGAGATGCAGCAAGAGCAGGAACTCTGGAGCTAGACCACCTGCATCCAAATCTTGGTTCTGACGCTTTCCAGCATTCAGCTACTTACTAGCTGTGTGACCTTGGGCAAGATACCTAACCACTCTGTGTTCATTTTCTCATCTATAGAACAAGGATTTTATCAGGATTAATATTTGTAAAGCACTTAAGAAAACACTTGCGTTTATTTGTTGCAAAATACAGTTTCCTAAAAAAAGTTCAGGTTAAAAGAGTATATGGGACAAAGACTAGCAGGCAATGGTCAGATTTCCATATGAATTCATCCCTCCCCTTTGATGTGAGCCTGGAGCACTTACGATTCTTGTGGTGTAGACCAGCCATGTGCAGAAACCATGTGGGATATTATAGCTACTCCATGTTCTGTGTCAGGGGGCAAATTTCTACTTTAATAGAGGCAGGTTAGGGAAGCTAAAAAAGTCTGGATCTTGGAGTCCAACTCCTGGCCTAGAGGTTGTTTAAGATGAACTTAATTAAACTTTCTGAGCCTCATTCCTTATTAATGAGCAGAAAAAATTTTATCCTTACTTTAAGCATTGTGAGGAGAAAGCCATGAAATAAAGTGTTCAAAGGCAGTAGCTATTATTAATATTATCATGTGTTATAACAAGCAGGCTATGAGGTGTTTCTCAAATGTTCTAAACTAGAACCAGTTAACTCTCTTTGCCTCGTGTTTGTTCTCTGTAGCGTTTACTACTAGCTAGCATGTTCCATATTCATCGTTTGTTAGTTTATCATGTGTCTCCCTCACTGGAATGAAGGCTCCTTGAAGGTAGCAGTATTGCACATAGTAGGCCCTTAATATATATTTGTTCAATTAAATAATGGATACTAAAAGCTCTCAGGTATCAAGTGCGTACTATGGGCCAAGTGTTTCGCCAGGTGTTTTACAAATACACTTATATTGTGTCTTTTAATATTTTTATTAACCCTAAATGATGGTTATTATTATCACTATCGCCATCTCACAAAAGCAAGAACTGAGAGTGAAATCAAGAAATTTGCCCCAAATCACACTGCTAGCAAGTAACAGATCAACATTCAATCCCAACTCTCAATTTACATTTCAATTCCCAAGTCTCAGTTACATTCAATCCTAAGTCTCAAATGGTTAACTTGCTGTATTAGTTGCCTAGGGCTGCTGTAACAAATGACCACAAACTTGGTGGCTTAACACAACAATTTATTCTCTTCAAGTTCTGGAGACCAGAAGTCTGAAATCAGTGTCACTGGGCCAAAATCAAGGTGTCAGCGTGGTCCCCTTGAGGCTCTGGGGGAGAATCTATCCCCTGCATCCTCCACTGTCTGGAGGCTGCCCTCATTCTTTGGCCTATTGCTCCATCACTCCAATCTCTGCCTCTGAGGTCAGTTTGCCACTTCCTCTTCTGTCTTGTAAAATTTCCATCTTGTAAAGACATTGTAATTGTATTTTAGGGTCTATCTGTTTCATTCAGGATAATCTCTCCATCTCAAAATCCTCAGTTACATCTGCAAAGTCCTTTTTTTGCTATATGAGTACACATTCACAGGTTCCAGGGGTTGGGACATAGGTATCTTTTGAGGGGCTATTAGGAAGCCAACCGTTTGCATATGGTTAAGAAAAGAATTCGTGGACTTCCCTAGCGGTCCAGTGGTTGAGACTCCACGCTTCCAGTGCAGGGGGCGCGGGTTCGATCCCTGATAGGGGAGCTAGGGATCCCACATGCTGCGCGGTGCAGCCAAAAGAATGTAAAAAAAAAAAGTTTTTTTTTAATTAAGAAAAGAATTTGTGCTGAGGTCCCCAGGCCCAAGACAATGACGGCCACCCAGGACAGTAATGCCAATTACAGCACTCAGGCAACATCTGGGCTTTGGGGTAACACCTGTAGCAAAGAGCCCAAGGGGTGAGGAGAGTATTTACGAGATGCAACCATTTCCCCCCTGAGTCTGGGGAGTGTCTGCTGGGCCCAGGACAGGAAAAACTGGATGGGTCAGATGCCAGGAAGGTAAAAAGATAAACGTTCATTTGCCAGATAGTCAGTGATTTATGTCTGTAGATTCCCTGAAAAGAGAAGGAAGAGAGGGAATGGAAGGGAAGGATATTTCATTACTATTAAAAGAGCCTGAGTATCTACTTAGTATCAAACTTAGTATCACCAAGAGCCTGAAAACTTAATACTATGTGCTTTCGGATGTGATGCAATAAAGAGATACTTGACATTATCTATGCAGTACTCTTAACAAAGAAAAAAAAGTTAAATCATGTAGAAACCATCAGACAAATCCAGAATGTGGGATATTTTACAAAACAACTGTCCTGGACTTTTCCAAATATTTCCATACAAGAAAAAAATCTGAGGGGATTGTTGTAGGTTGAAAGACACTAAAGAGACATAACGGCCAAATGTAACCGTTGATCCTTAATTAGATACTGGATTTTTAAAAAATAACTAGTAAAGGCATTTTTTGAATTATTAGGGAAATACGAATATAGACCGTTTTATCATATGATAGTAAATTAACATTAATTCTTTTAGATGTGACAATGTTCTTTTACAGCAGAAAATCTTTTTAATCTTGGAAGATGCATGTTGAAGTATTCTGGGATGAACTATCCTGGCATTTGCAGAAAATGGAAACAGTGAAGGAGACCCCGGAGGAGCTCAGATGCTCCGCCATGGTTACTGTACCATTCTTCAAAAGCGTAGCCATGGGCTTCCCTGGTGGCGCAGCGGTTGAGAATCCGCCTGCCAATGCAGGGGACACGGGTTCGTGCCCCGGTCCGGGAAGATCCCACGTGCCGCGGAGCGGCTGGGCCCGTGAGCCATGGCCGCTGAGCCTGCGCGTCCGGAGCCTGTGCTCCGCAACGGGAGAGGCCACAGCAGTGAGAGGCCCGCGTACCGCAAAAACACAAAAAAACTGTAGCCATGATGCTGACTCATGTAGCTATAGGTTATTTGTAGTTTTCTATTATTGGTGATTCTGTTCTCCTCTATGGAAATGGATAATAAAGGACTAATTGCTGATTTAGCTTTTTTGAGCATTTGATTTTGAGCATTTAATCATCTGAGTACTTATTCATTCAATACATTTGCACTGAGCTCCTTCAAATGGCCTGCTGTAGAAACGGGGAATGCAGCGGACAAGATACAGTACCTGCCATCATGGAGATAACATTCTAAATAGGAACATTAAAAACACTTTAAGCATCTAGAAAGAGTGGTTCTACTTACTTGCAGCTCTTCTGTTTGCTCTCATCACACCTCCCAGGGGACAAGCCGACCGTGTTCAAGGCACCGCAGAGGGCTGACCTCAAGGGGACCGCACTGTCCCTTCCCTCCTGGCGTCCACACCCTAGTTGAGTCCCCTCTCACTAACGGAGTGCTCAATAAATGCCCCCTTAGTTTTGGAACGCCCGATGGAATAAATGTAGATAGAAGAGCGAGCTCCAAAATGTGAGCCCTTGGGTACTCCAGCATCTAGAGATCAGGGATACGAGGAGGAACCAGCAAAGGAGACTGAGAAGGAGACTCCAGAAAGGCAGGCAAAAAGCCAGGTAAGTATGATGTCCTGGAAACCAAGTAAGGTAAGATTTTTAAGGGGGGGAGGGGAGAGAGAGAGAGCTCAACCGTTTCAAATGCTACCGAGAGTTGCTAGAAATAAAATTTGAAATGAACAATGTGGAGGTCATTGACGACCTTGATAAGAAACTTGTCAGTAGTGCTGTGGGAGAGAATTTCTTTGCGATGGGTTCATACAGAGAATGGGCAGAGACAAGTAGGAAGCGTACCTCTACGCATCACTTTCAAAGGCTTCTTCTGTAAAAGAAGGGAGACAGCTGAGGTAGTATGTAGGGGGTAAGGGGTAAGTGGAGTTAACAGGGGATTGCTTTTAAGATGATAGAAATGATAGCATGCTTCTTAGTATAATACAGTAAAGATAAATACAATGCAGTGAAGAGGAACACATTTATGACGCAGGAGGTGGTAGAGTGGAGAATTTCTGGTGTCATATCCCAGAGCAGGAGAGGGCTGGATGGGATCCTTGGCCTTAGGAATAAGGTCAATTCATCCACATCAACAGGAGAGAAGACAGAGCACATGGGAGCTGATGCAGGTGTGTTGGGGTGATGGTGGGTGCTTGTAGCAGTTCTGTTTTAATTGCTTTACTTTTGTCAGAGAATCGGGAATAGGTTACCAGCTGGGAGGGACAGCTGACAGGAGGAGGGGTTGATAGAGGCTTGCGGTGAGAGAAGAAGCTATGAGATTGTCATTGGGAGAGAGTGGGATTGTGCAGGCGGTAATGCAGGAAGTAAAGAGACGATGGGATCAATAGGATAAAGTCCCGTTGGGGTCCAAGGATTGTTGGAGTTGGAGATGGGAAAAGGCAGAAGGCTGGGAAGACAGTGGTGGCAGGAGAGTGAGTTGTGAACACTGAGGTGACGTCAGGGCTGTCATTATCGGCCGCGACAAAGTCAAGGGTATGGTCGTGGGAGTGAACAGCTGATGTGGGCTGGACCATAAGCTCATTGGAGGAGAGGCCATGGAACTGAGAGGCCAGGGCGTTGGAAGGATCACCTAAGTGGACGTCGAAACCACGGAGAATTAGGACAGCAGTGGTGTTGCATAGAGTGGCCGCGTGCCTCTACAAGGAACGAGGGTGTGACCCCGAGGTCAGTAGGTGACTGTCAACAGAGAGGAATCATGGATGGAATAGCCTGATGATGGCATGAGATTTGTAGCTGGATGTATGTATGAGAAGAGAAGGGAAACGGCTTGGAAGTTTCCTCCACCCCTAAGCTCAGTGGCACAAAAGTTACAGGAGAGAAAGCAGCCATGTGAGAAGCTCAGGGAAAGTGGGATCCTCTTGGAGGGAGCCAGGTCTCAGTTAGAGAAAGAAGGTGAAGGGGTTGCTCCCAGATGAGCCTGAATGTAGGCAGCTCCCAAAATCCCAGCCAAATGACATCCCGTGGGGCATTGTTCTTACACACCATTTCAGCTGATTTAGCAAACGCCATCATTTAACTAACATTGAGGGTGATTTTTTTTTTCAAGCTCCTTTTTTGTGTTGGTAATAGATATAGAAAAGGCAAATTGCTCTTCTCAGAGAATTAATGTGAAAGCAGGTGGTAACTGGAAAGCTCTATAAAGTGAGGTTTTATTATTATTTGACAAAGACCCAGCCCTGTACCCCAGGCAAAACTGCCCCACCTGATGGCTTTCGATGGGTATTCCAGAATTTCTTATCCCTGCACGAGGTCTCCGTTATCAGCAAGTCTTTCTCTGTTTAATTCTCTTCATAGCACTTATCGCCACCTAGCACTTGTGTTATTTGTTTACTACCTTTTTTATTTCATGGTGAGAACAGGACTTGGTTTTTGTTCATACCTTTATCTCAGTAGAGCCTAGATAAGCATATAGCTCAACATATATTGAATGAATGAATGAGAAAAATGCAATGGCCTCTGCCCAATAACAGGTCACCAGATGTGGTTTCAAGTAGGGGAAAGAGCACAGGTTTTGGAGCAAGAATCCTGAAACATAAAGCCTAGTTCCATAGTCTCTGAGCCTCAGTTTCCTCAACTATAAAATAGAAATGATAATAAAACCTCTCACAATTGTTTTGGAAATTAATGAATCATCACATGTGTGCGAAACATATTATAGGTTGTGTTCCCAGCTCATAACAGCCCTGTAATTGAGTTCAGTCGCTTGGACCAGGGCTGGACCCTTGATGCAAATAAGGCCAGTCAGAGGTTCTCTCCTGGAAACTGCATGTCGGAATTATGAGCTTCCAGTTCTATCTGGAGCCATCTCTTGAATGGAGGGGGTGTAAACTCAAGAATTCCAGAGTGACTATATTTTTACCAGCTGAGGAAAGAGAGAGTCCATTCAAAGAAAGAAGAGCATGAATAGTTACACAGAGCTTCCACACGTGGACTCCCGACGACTTTTTAGTTCCTTGTTCCAGTACTTTTCGCAGCTGAGTTTTGGCTTTGAGCTTCCATAAGGCATATTTGCAGCCTTATCACAAAATTCCTTTATTGCTCAAGCTGGTTCAAGAGGGTTTATTACTTGCAAACAAAGACTTGTAACAAGAAAATGGAGTCACTCTGACACTTAGTACTTGATTAAGAAATAGTAGCTGCCGTTTTTAACTCTTGAAATGGATTGATTTTTTAGTTAATTGACCAGAATTGAAAACCAGATGTCAGGTGGGTGAAGAAAAAGGTCAGAAGAGGTGCCATCTAGAGAGCAAACCTGGGCAGAGCTTTGAATTGGGAGGCCAGAGCTGCCTGAGGGCCCTTCTGGCTTTGGAGGGATGTGTGCAGACCTGAGTTTGAGAGGTGGACAGAGATTTACCGGCTCCACGGCTCCACCTGGAGGGAACCAGCCTTGCAGGATCGAGGTACAAAACCAAGGAAAAAAGGTGTGATACAAGAGGGAAGAGATATGGGAACATATGTATATGTATAACATTCACTTTGTTATAAAGCAGAAACTAACACACCATTGTAAAGCAATTATACTGCAATAAAGATGTTTAAAAAAGCTGTAGCCAATAGTTACGTCACTAGTATTTAAAGGGAAAAATATTTGGGGACTAACTCTGATATTCTTTTTCAAAATAAGCGGGGGGGGGGGCGTTGTTTTTGTTTCTCTGTTGGTCAACAGTCTTTAAAACAAGAAAAGTCCTGCCAACTCAAAAGTAGCTTTTAATGTAGTGGTAGGGACTTCCCTGGTGGCACAGTGGTTAAGAATCCACCTGACAATGCAGCGGACTCGGGTCCAAGTCCTGGTCCGGGAAGATCCCACATGCCGCTGAACAACAAAACCTGTGCGCCACAACTACTGAGCCTGCACTCTAGAGCCCGCGAGCCACAGCTACTGAGCCCACATGACACAACTACTGAGCCTGCACTCTAGAGCCCGCGAGCCACAACTACTGAGCCCATGTACCACAACTACTGAGCCCACGTGCCACAACTACTGAGCCTGCACTCCAGAGCCCATGAGCCACAACTACTGAAGCCTGCCCGCCTAGAGTCCGTGCTCCGCCACAGAGAAGCCACTGCAATGAGAAGCCCGCGCACCGCAAGGAAGAGTAGCCCCCGCTCGCCACAGCTAGTGAAAGCCCGCTTGCAGCAACAAAGACCCAAGACAGCCAAAAATAATAAATAACATAGTGGTAAATTATACTATATTGTAACTATTACTCACCTTCTGAAAGAATTGATTTAATTTTTTTTTAATTTTTTAATTTTAATTTTTTAAAATTAAAAAAAATTTTTTGATTTAATTTTTTCTACTCATTCTTACAGCAAATTTTTCTGCGTAAACTTTCTTTGGGACACTTTCTGAGGCTCTTCTTCTCCGGTCACGGATGCAAAATATTTGTGTAGGTTCATCAGCATTGCTCATGTGTCCAGTAATCTTTTTGCCCACAGTCTGCAACCCAACTCAACACACAAAGATGAACACAAACACCCCTTTGCGCATCCTTTACCTATTGCTTCCTGGCCCCAAGCCCACGTTCCCTTTGCTCTGCCGTGCTGGAACTGGGCACTTCACAAGCTCTGGTTCTCCTTTGCCAGCTGGTGTTGGCTTCTATTCTGCCCGTCGGAGACCATGGGGGGAGATGGGCAGGCAGGGTAGAAGGGGAGAAAGGTTTTGCGTGGGGGGGTGCCATCCCAGCAACAGCACTTCGCCCGGGCAGTGGCAGCTGTTTCCAGCTTCCCTTCTCCTCCGGCACTGCCCCCAGAGCCAGCCTCGCTGCTCCCTCTACAACGTACCCAGGCAGTGCCCCTCCTCAGAGCTGAGTCCCTGCTTTGTAGGGCCCTGTATTAGTTTCTTGGGGGCCTGCTGTAACAAACTGGGTGGCTTAAAATAACAGAAATGTATTCTCTGATATTTTGGAAGCTAGAGGATTAAAATCAAGGTGCTGGCAGGGCCATGCTCACTCTGAAAGGTCTAGGGGAGACTCCTTCCTTGTGCCTTCCTAGATCTGGTTGTTGCCTGCAACTCTTGGCGTTCCTTGGCTTGTAGCGGCATCGTGTCAACTTCTGCCTCTGTCTTCACGTGGCCTTCTTATAGGGACACCAGTCATTGGATTTAGGGCGCACTCAAATTCAGTGTCAAACCTGATTACGTTTGCAAAGATCCTATTTCCAAATAAGGTGACAGTCACAGATTCCAGGTGAAGGTGAATTTTGGGAGGGACACTAGTTGCTCTACACAGGCTCTTCCAGCAAGCTTCGAGGTTCTGATGACGCCAAACTCTTCTGTTTGCTCCCCCAGCCCTTGGGAGGGGAAGTTATGTCAGTTTGGTTTGGGTTTTTTGTTTGTTTGGGGGATTGGGGGTTTGGGTTTTTTTGTTTGTTGTTGTTTTGCTGTTTCAGCCCTTCAACACCTGTGGTACCAATTCCCTTTTTTGAATTCTCTCTGTTGAAATACACTATGTTGCTTCTTTCCCCCTGACTGTTACTTATTACCAGGAGTAGTTCCAAGAAACAGAATATCAAAGATGAGTTTCCAGGATTAGCTTGGTAATATCCCTTACCTTGAACACAGTGCTAGCGCCTTGGAGATTGGATCACAAGGGGCACGATGTCAGGCTTTTAAAGAGACCCAGTGGCAGATCAGTCCACATATGGTAGGCTCTCTGCTTACAGTATCCAAGATGTGGGACAAGCCTCTCCTTCAACGGGATCTTCATGTCTACCTCCACTTGTTCCATAACTGTGATGCTCAGATTCACTTCTTCATCTACACTTGGGGAGCAGCTCCTCCAGCCTTCCAGGGAGCCTCTCTTCCTGGGCGAGACTTGAAAGAAGAAAGTTTAGAAGCATGAATAACAACCCCTGCTGCTGCTCAGGACCAAAACTGATACTCGTCATTTCCCTCCTCCACTGTCTCTTCAAGATGCCCTCGCACGGGCTTCCCTGGTGGCGCAGTGGTTGAGAATCCGCCTGCCGATGCAGGGGACACGGGTTCGTGCCCCGGTCCGGGAAGATCCCACGTGCCGTGGAGCGGCTGGGCCCGTGAGCCGTGGCCGCTGAGCCTGCGCGTCCGGAGCCTGTGCTCCGCAACGGGAGAGGCCACAACAGTGAGAGGCCCGTGTACCGCAAAAAAAAAAAAGATGCCCTCGCACATCTACAGGCTTACCTAGTGATGTGACCTTGATCCTCATCTCCGTGGAGTCTGAACTCCAGTCACCACGCCCTTCTCAAAAAGGTTGCCGCACTTGTCCGTTTATCATCGCGACTGGGCTACAGAGTACCAGGAGTTGCTACAGCTCAACAAGAACTAACCAATTTAAATACGGACAAAGAACCTGAACAGACATTTCTCCAAAGAATTTATACAAATGGCCAATGAGCCCATGCAAAAATATTAAACATCACTAATCATTATGAAAATGCAAATCAAAACCACAATGAGATACACTTCACATACATTCAGATGACTACTATTTAAAAAAAAAGGAAAATAACAAATTTTGATGAGAAAGTGCAGAAATTGGACCCCTTGTGCATTGCTGGTAGGAACGTAAAATGATGCAGCTACTATGGAAAACAGCATGGTAGCTCTGCAAAAAATTTAAAATAGAATTACCATATGATCCAGCAATTCCAATTCCACTTCTGGGTGTATACCTCAAAGGATTAAAAACAAGGTGTCAAAGGGATATTTGTACTTCCATGTCCCTAGCAGCATTAGTCACAGCAGCCAAAAGGTGGAAGCAACCCAAGTATGCATCAACAGATGAATGGATACACAAAATGCACCATGTATATACAATGGAATATTATTCAGCCTTAAAAAGAAAAGAAATTCTGACACATGCTACAACATGGATAAGTCTTGAGAAAGTTAAGTGAAATAAGCCCGGAAGACAAATACTGTAGGATTCCACTTACACGAGGCACTTAGACTATTAAGTTCACAGAGACAAAAAGTAGAATGGTGGTTGCCTGGGGCTCGGGGAAGGAAGGAATCAAAGCTGTTGTTTAGTGGGTACAGAGTTTCAGCTTTACAAGATGAAAAAGGTCTAGCTCCCTCCCTCCCCTCTCTCTCTCTCCCTTCTCTCTCTCCTTCCCCCTCCCTCCCTCTCTCCTTCCCCCTCCCTCCCTCCCCCTCTTTCTCTCCCTGCCTCCCCCTGCCTTTCTCTCTCTCTCTCCCTCCCCCCCACCTCTCCCCCTCTCCCCCCCCCGCTCTCTCTCCCTCCCCCTCTCCCTCCCCCTCCCTCCCTCCCTCCCCCCTTTCTCTCCCTGCCTCCCCCTGCCTTTCTCTCTCCCTCTCTCTTCCTTTCTCTCTTCTCTCTTCTCTCTCTCTCCCTCTCCCCGCCCCCCCAGGTTGGCTCGGACGCAACCACGGTCAGCTCCTCCCCCTAAAAAAAAAAAAAAAAAAAAAAAAAAAAAGGTCTAGAGATCTGTTGTACAACATTATAAATGTACTGAATACCACTGAATGGTATACTTCCACATGGAGAACATGATCAATTTTATGTTATGTGCATTTTACCACAATTTTTTTTTAAATATGGGAGAAATGTAACTGCAAAGACAATCCCTGGAATGGTTATAATTAAGCTCCTTTTGAACCAGAAAAAGATAAAAGGCTGGAAGCAATTACCAGGAAATTGAAATCTGAGTGTGAAAGCCAGAGAGCCTTACAGAGAAACTCTCATCAGCATTGGAGGCCAGAGAAAGCTGAGGACCCGGCCCAGGAATTAATCATCTGAGCCCAAAGAAGGCTAAACTCCCAACCAAGCAGATCAGCTGTGTCAAGGTCAGGGCCTTGGCTGGGAAGGAACGGGATCCCAACACACGGGATGGCATATCTGTGTCGATGCCCCCATCTTGAATTTCTAGGGTCCTCTGAACCCTCCAAGGCCACAGAAGTGGACTGTTCCAGCGTATGGTGAGCTCCCACCGGCCTCCCTGCAGCAAGACAATGCAGAGGCCGCTTGCCTTCGAGACGGCTGTGTCCTCCACCGCCACCTTGTGCCCCACCTCCCCCGCTGGCCACCCGCTCCGTAACTAGATTTAAGTAGCATCATATCGCAGCCAAGTCCATACTGGGCCTTAGAAGCAAAGAAGAGGCTTAAACTTCCCCAAAGCTGCACAACCCAGCCAGCAATTACCAGCAAGTGCCAGGGGAGTAGGCATAAAGTGGATTCTGAGGGTGCTTGATCAAGGGGGCCTGAAATAAATGTGGATAAGGGAGAGCTTACTGACTTGAGAACCTTGCTCTGAGATGCAGGATTTAACTCTCTGGGAAGGACCCCAGAAGATGGTATAACTTTCGACTAGGATGGTGTAGTGGGTTAAATGGTGAACCCACCAAAACATATGTCCACACCTAATCCTCAGAACCTGTGAATATGACCTTATTTGAAAAAGAAGGGTTTTTGCAGAAGTAATTAAATTATAGACCTCATAGATCATCCTGGATGATACAGGTGGTCCATAAATCCAGTGACAAGTGTCCTTATAATTCATACATAGAGAATAGGGGAAGGCCACATGAAGACCAAGGCAGACATTGAAGTGATGCGGCCACAAGCAGAGCTACGAGAAGCTAGAAGAGGCAAGGAACGGTTTCTCCCCCGGAGTGCGTGGAGGGACGGTGGCCCCGCTGACACCTAGATTTCAGAACTCTGTCTCCAGAACTGTGAGAAAGCGATTGCTATTGTGTTTTTTGTTTTGTTTTGTTTTTTGCGGTACGCGGGCCTCTCACCGCCGTGGCCTCTCCCGTTGCGGAGCACAGGCTCCGGACGCGCAGGCTCAGCGGCCACGGCTCACGGGCCCAGCCGCTCCGCGGCACGTGGGATCCTCCCAGACCGGGACACGAACCCGTGTCCCCTGCATCGGCAGGCGGACTCTCAACCACTGCGCCGCCAGGGAAGCCCTATTTCTATTGTTTTAAAGCTGCCTGGTTTGTGGCAGTTTGTTCCAGCAGCCCCAGGAAACGAATACTGATGGATTCCAGACAATCGAAAAAGAAATGCCCATGTCAGTAATGTCAAAATGCCCGTGTTGCCACATATATGGAATCTAAAAAAAACGGTACTGGGCTTCCCTGGTGGCGCAGTGGTTGAGAATCCGCCTGCCGATGCAGGGGACACGGGTTCGTGCCCTGGTCCGGGAAGATCCCACATGCCGCGGAGCAACTAAGCCCGTGAGCCATGGCCACTAGGCCTGCGCGTCCGGAGCCTGTGCTCCGCAACGGGAGAGGCCACAGCAGTGAGAGGCCCGCATACCGCAAAAAAAAAAAAAAAAAAAAAAAAAAAAACGGTACTGAAGAACCTAGGGGCAGGACAGGAATAAAGATGCAGACGTAGAGCATGGACTTGAGGACACGGGGAGGGGGAAGGGTAAGCTGTGACAAAGCGACAGAGTGGCACGGACATATATACACCACCAAACGTAGAACAGATAGCTAGTGGGAAGCAGCCGCACGGCACAGGGATATCAGCTCGGTGCTCTGTGACCACCTAGAGGGGTGGGATAGGGAGGGTGGGAGGGAGGGAGATGCAAGAGGGAGGGGATATGGGGATATATGTGTATGTATAGCTGATTCACTTTGTTATACAGCAGAAACTAACACACCATTGTAAAGCAATTATACTCCAATAAAGATGTTAAAAAAGATAAAGACATAGAAAAACATAAATGCCCGCGTTGCCATGGCAGACAGTGGACTAAGGGATTGAAAGACAGAGAAATGCGCATTCTGGGGCGGGGGCGGGGGAGGGGGAGAACTGTATATGTGAGACCAAAAGACATCAGATTTTTACGTTCCACAGGGAAGCTCAGAGAAAATCCCCTTCACGGAGGCCATAAAGCACCCCCATCACCAAGAAGCTCCGTGGAGGCTCTCGTCTGCAGACAGTAGGGGAAGTTTTTACAGAGCTGGGCTCACTGAGAGCAGGAGGGCATGACAGGACCCTGGAACAAGACGGGCTAGGTGGCAGGACTTAACCCTCAGAAGTCAGATGAGTGTGATGACCATAGTCAGTGAAAAGCTTAGAGTGGCAGCCAAGGAAGTCAGGACCACAGAGAGTTATGGAGATGGTTAATAAAAGACCACATCCCTAGGGGGAAAATACATGTCAACATGTATCTACGCAATTTATACCATCAGAAGAAATCGAGGCTGGATGATCAGAGGGCCGATGGCAGGTACCCCGAGTAAAGTCGAGATCCCCTGCCCAGTTTCCAGATACGAGCCAGTTTTCCAACACTGAATCCCCTACTGGAAGGAAGGCCAGGTCTCCAAGAGGAAGGAACGTTGCAACTCCAGGGCAAGTGGGCACAGGCATGGCACTCTGAGTCTTTCTGCAAAGGGACCTGACTGTTCACCGGGGAAGGAAATGTCCAGCATTTGGAGAGCTGGTGGAACTGACCCTGCTACATGGAGACCTGAAGCATCGTCACACACCCCTTGCTCTGTTGGTGTGGGGCGTCTGGCTGCCAAGTAACAAAGGGAGCCCTGCCTATGGTCTGATGGCTCACGGAGGATTCAGTAGGTCCACAGAGCCAGCCAGTGGTCCTTCCCCAGATTCCAAATATAATTTGAGGTAGATAAGCCTCGACGTTGGCACAATCCTCTCCTTGAGTCTTTGGCTTGTGGGCTAAGAGCCTTCAACGGGGAAGGAAAACCAAGTGGAATTTTCTGACACTGCCCCCCCCCATCCACCTAGCCAAGACAGCAAGTATATATATATATTACTGTATATATGTTACCCGGGGGGAGGTGGGGAATAGGGGGGCAGTGAGGACAGGGGATTAAAGGATGCATAGAAGGAGATGGGGAAAGATGACTGAAGTCAGTGTTACCCTAAAGGATCCGAAAGATGGCGGGTTCGGGCTCCCATGATATCTTCATTGAATTAACCGGTCTGGCTCCTGAAGAATCCAGGTGTGTCCTGGTGGAGAGCGGTAGACGACAGCAACTCAAGAAAGTAGCAGCCCAAATTGGGCCAGACGTACAATACTTGCTAGAGCAGATTCACATAGCGTCAGGCACATGCGATGCAGACATTGGTTTGGCAAGTGAGTCCTTTTCCAGTGATCCACAGCATCAATCGTATCTGACTTACTGTCGTGCGATCCAGAGTAACAGTGCCCTGGATCAGGGGATCTACTCTATAAGGAATCAAGTGAGCACGTAACCACAGAATCTGCTGGTCTATTTGCCGTATCACCTGAAATCTGTTGACCTGATGGAAGGTTGGAACGGACTCCTGGGGTACATCTAGGACTCTAGCTTGGGGTGGCATCCTGTAGGGGCTTCAACACGTGAAATAGTCTTTGGCCTTTATATGGTTCCAACGTGTTTCAGTTATATTAAAGCAGAAACAAGAGGCTAGGACCTCCCTCTAATATTTCCAGTTTATTACCCTTTGACGGTGATCTGAAAAGACCAGCAGAAAAGTAAAAGTAGAGAACAATTTCCTTAAATTTAAAACAAATCAGTGTAATTCACAGGCTCACCTGCAGATGGTGCCATATCACTGCTTTCTCGCTTTCTCACTTTCCACTTTGCTTCTCTTCATTTTGTAAAATTGCCCTGAGCATTATGGGTGAACGTCTGTCTGGTCATTATAAACTCGATGAAGAAACGCCACCGTCACTGAGTTTCAGAACCTTTGGAATTGATTTTATACTAATACTGTCTGGTGTGCAACCTTCCTTTTTGTTTTTCGGTTTTTTTTCCACTTACACTTTTTTTTTTAATTAATTAATTTAATTTTTGGCTACATTGGGTCTCCACTGCTGCGCGCGGGCTTTCTCTGATTGCGGTGAGCGGGGGTTACTCTTCGTTGCAGTGCGTGGGCTTCTCACTGCGGTGGCTTCTCTTGTGGAGCACGCGCTCTAGGCACGCGGGCTTCAGTAGCTGTGGCTCTTGGGCTCTAGAGCGCAGGCTCAGTAGTTGTGGTGCACGGGCTTAATTGCTCTGCGGCACGTGGGATCTTCCCGGACCAGGGCATGAACCTGTGTCCCCTGCATTGGCAGGCGGATTCCTAAGCAATGCGCCACCAGGGAAGTCCCCAACCTTCCTTAAAAAAAAAAACAAAAAAAGATGCTATCACTATTCTATCACCAATAAAATTAAAGCAGATCATAGAATGGTAGACCGTAATGGAATTAGGGAGCCTAACTATCATTTGCAGATAAGAAAGTTATTTCCCCACAAATGATACAAACAGTAATTGTCAGAGCCAAAACTGTGCTTCTAACCTTCAGTCCCAAGCCAGTTAGTCCTATTACCCCGTTATTGTCTTCTCACGAGATAGGATAAATATTATTTCAAGAACTTGAGAACATCCTTATTGGAAATACTTTTTAAACCCAGGCTGGCAGCAATTATTACTATTGGATAGGCAGTGGCTTGTATAAATGACACACGGAAATGTCACTGCTTGACTACAGAAAAGCTGAAAATCCCAAGTCTACAAATTCAGATTAAATATAGAATAATGAATTTAGGAAATTTAGAGAGTATTCAAGACTAAGAAGTGGGAAGGCAGATTATGAGATGTGTAAGGGTAGTGGTGGTGGCATGATTAATGTATTTTTACTCCCTGCAGAATTGTATACTTTTCTGGGAAAACTACAGATACGATTAATCTCATCCATCGGCAGAGTAGACAGTGAAACATATAATGTGGTACCAGGGGCACTGAGAAGTCTTCTGGAGTCATTTAATCTTACGTTGAATTTACGTTTGTACACCCATCATGGCACCATTAAGGCTTATCAAGATGTAAGGTCCTGGGTACTAAGTGGGGACCAGTGAGTTGTGACTCTAAAGCAGAGATTCTCATACTTTTTGTTTATAATTTATAAGAACACTTTATGCTCTTAAAAATGACTAAGCACCAAAAAGAGCTTTTGTTTACGTGGGCTATACCCACTGGTATCTACCATGTGACATTAAAACTAAGAAGTCTTTGAAATACAAAAATATTCAAGTATATATGACATTCGTCACTGAATCAATCACTGACTTTTGAAAAAGTCTCCCATATACATGTGAGAGAAGGAGAATGTGCAAAATAAGAGTCTAAATGGCAAATAAAGTCATAGCATTATTATGAGAAAAGTTGGACCCCATGGATCTCCTTAAAGGGTTTTGCAGACCCCTTTGGTGTCAGAGATCTATTTAATGTTGTTTCAGCTACATGGTTTGGGAACATACTATGACAGGCTAAAAGTGATGGGTAGGGCTGAAAACTTTTCAATTTTAAGTGTTTAAAATTATCGTATTATGAATGGAAGAAAGCGCATTTGTAATGGATGGATCTGACAGGCACCACCTTAACTTTGCCAAAAATGAAACAAACTGACTTTCGGTTTCTCACATTGTGATCCAATGAGAGATATGAAATATCACCTATGTAGCAGTCAGGTAAAAAATGTTTAAATTGTTTCTAACCATAAAGAAACGGTCAGACATGTCCTGATTTTAGTATATTCTACAAGACAACTGGCCTGAACTCTTTTAAAGAGTCAATGTCACCTAAGACGAAGAAAAGGGGGCAGCGGATAAGATTGTTCTGGATTATAGGAGACTGAGGAAACCGGGCAACCAAATGCACATACGATCCTTGGTTGGATCCTGGGACCCTGGACTGCAGTCCCCCCAACCCGCCCGAAAGAGCCCACCAACGACATTTTGAGCCAAGTGGAAAATTTTGAACATGTTCTGTATATTAGATAATAGTATTTATCAAGGTTCACTTTCTTGTAGTAATGGTAGGACGATGTCTGCCCTCAAGAGATATACGCTGAAATATTTAGAGGTGATGTGTCATGTCTGCAACTTACTTTCCAGTCATTTAGAGAAAAGAAAAACAATAGAGAGATATAGACATAGGTATACAGATACACGTGTGTTATCTGTAGGGAGGAGAGAGAGCAAAGCAGTGTGACAAAATGTGAACAGATGGTGAACTTTGCACCTCTCTTCCAACTTTCCTCTCTAGTTTAAACTTCTTTCAAATAAAAGATTGAGGAAAAAGTATGAAAGTCAAATGTTAACTGCAGATTGGGGAAAATACTTGCAATTCAGCTTCCAGGGGAAACTGATGATTTTCCTACAATATAAAGAGTTTCTAAAATTAATAAGAGAAAGATGAACCCAGGAGAAGTATGGGAGAGGATGTGACCAGTTAGTTCAGATGAAAGGAATGTAAATGTCCCTTAAACATATGGAAAAGATTCTCAGTCTCTCTCATAATAAGAGAAATGCAAATTAAAACTACACTGAGATCTCATTTCTCATCTGCCAGATGGGCGAAAATCCAAAAGTCCGATAACTTCTGGAGACACTGTAATGTCTGTTGGGTGAATCTCTGGAGAAACAGGCAGTTTGAAACCTTGCTGGGGAAATATATGTTGATACAACTCCCAAGGAGGGCCATAAGGCAGTATCTATCAAAATTACAAATATATGCACCCTCAAAATATGCCTGTACACATGTAAAATGATATGTGTAAAAGACTATTTCAGCATTATGTAAAATAGCTAAAGATTAGAACTAACCCAAACGTCCATCAACAGGATAACACGTTGGTAATATTTGTCTACTTCATCCAATGGTATATATACTCTTTTTATACTGATATAAAAATATTTCTAAGAGATACTGTTAGTGAAATGGGCAAGGTACAGACTTCTGCATGTAATATTCTATTTTTTATGTAAAAGAGGGAATATAAAAACATACCCTAAAAAAATACCCTAATATTTACTTACATCTAATTTAGGAAGGATAGCTGTGTTTATGGTGGGGGAAGTTGAAAGATTAGAAGTAGTGCTAGAAGGAATTATTTTTCACTGTTTATCTTTTTTGTTTAGTTTTTTTGAACATGTGACTATATTACCTACAAAAAGAATTAAAGTAGTTTTTAAAGTAATACATTCTTATGAAAAATCATTTAAAATATCAAAAAATGTAAAGTTATAAAGTAGAAAACTACTATGAATATTGTGGGTAGGAAAAATTCCAGACCAGCGATGTAGACACCTGCATCTCCTCCTCCCCCGCCCCAGCCACAAACACACCCACACTCACCACAGCTGGAAAAAGAGAGTAAAAAGGTTTTCACACACACACAAACATACACACGAAACACATAAAAACAGACATAGATAGGTACATACAGATAATTTCTGGAACTTACTTTTTGTATTGGAAACATACCTTGGAACTCCTTCTTTGTCGGTACATAGAAATCTACCTCATTCTTTTTAGTTTGGCTGCTTGGCATTCTACAGATGGATGTAACTTACCTAATCTTTGACCTATTAATGAACGTTTACTTTTGGGGAGTTTGATTTTTTACTTTTACAGATGATTGTCTGTGGCCGTGTTCTAGTTAACCCTATGGTGTCTGGAGCCAGACTGCCTGGGTTTAAATCCTGACACCATCATCCACTAGCTGTGTGACCTTGGCCAAATCACTTTCTGAGCCTCAGTCTCCTCATCTGTATAATGGGTAAAATTAAAAGGACCTTTGCTCATTGAGTTGTTGTGAAGATGATGAAGGCAGTCAGCCCACCTATATTCAAAATACTTTTGTATCTTCACCGATGTGCTGGTAAATGTTGTTCAATTATCTCTCCGCAGGGGAAAATCCCTGATTTGTAGTGTGCTCTGATTTCTGTGGCATAAATACTCCAACCAGGACTGATTTCAAGCTACCAATTTGAAGTCCCTGAATGCAGGATGGGAGGAGATGAACACAGTCAGTTAAGAGCTCCTGCGAGCATTGCAGGGTATACTTGTAAAACTAGGAACTCTGAACTACTACTGTGACCCTATCTCTTTTCAAATGTCTATCCAGGGACTTCCCTGGTAGCGCAGTGGTTAAGAATCCGCCTGCCGATGCAGGGGACATGGGCTCGATCCCTGGTCTGGGAAGATCCCACATGCTGCAAAGCAACTAAGCCCATGCGCCACTGAGCCTGAGTGCCACAGCTACTGAAGCCTGCGTGCCTAGAGCCCGTGCTCCACAAGAAGAGAAGCCACCTCAATGAGAATCCCGCACATGGCACAGAGTAGCCCCCGCTCGATGCAACTAGAGAAAGCCCGCTTGCAGCAACGAAGACCCAACGCAGCCGAAAATAAATAAATTTAAAATAAATTTTTAAAAAATCTATCCAAATCTCCTTTCAGATCTGTATCTATGTTTATCATTACTGCCCCCTCCCTTTACAAAATGTATTCTATACATTTGTTTACTTATCAGTATAAGACCTCCTCTCTCTGTGGGTTCCAAAACAATTTCTGGAAGAGGGGATGAGGGCCTAATCTTGGATTAATTCACATAAAAATAAAGAGAATATAAAAAAATTTATGTGTTCAGAACTGAGATGTAGTGATATGTACTTGCCTAATTTCTTCCTGTGGACAGACTTTTTAGTAAACAGCAAAAGCCAAATTTTTAAAAATTTCAGTCTGTGGTCTTATTTTTCACAACAGGACTCAGAAAGTTAATAAATGTGCTTCTCTTGGGAAAATGTTTTGATCATAGTTAGGGCTTAATAAAATAAAGATAGAATAAAAATTGTATCTTTGTGATTTTGAAAATATTCCTATAGGAAAAATTCTTAGAAGTGGATTTACAGGACAAAAAATATAAGCATGTGATATGTTGATAGATATTGCCATACTGCTCCAAAAAGGTTATAATAATTTATACACCCATCAACAGTAGAGAAGTACACTTCCCTCCAATCTCAGCCAACCCAGGTATCACCAGACTTTCTAATCTTAATCTTATTTGCAAAATATTGACCTTACTATTATTTCATTTTGCATTTTCCGAGCTCTAGTGAACTTGACGTTCTTTCCACGTTTATACATTTATTAACATTTACATTTCTTCAATGAATCTTCTACTTATATGTATTTTTCTACTGGGTTGTCTTTTTCTTATAATTTTGTATGTGTTTTAACGTTATGGAGATTAATCTTTTGTCTGCTTTATATGTGACAAATCTTTTACCTTATCTTCCACTAGTCCCTTTAAATTGTTTATTGTGCCTTTCATTGTATAGAATTTCATTTTATACGAATCAAGTCAATCTTAATCTCTTATGACTGTTGTGGGTCTTCTTTTCCGCTTAGGAAAATCTTATTCAAGCCGAGATTATAAAAGGATTCTTATATACATTTTCCACTATTTCAACAGTTTTTTATTTTTTAATAAATTTATTTATTTATTTTTGGCTCTGTTGGGTCTCTGTTGCTGTGCATGGGCTTCTCACTGTGGTGGCTTCTCTTGTTGCGGAGCACGGGCTCTAGGCGCGCGGACTTCAGTAGTTGCAGTACGCAGGCTCAGTAGCTGTGGCTCGCGGGCTCTAGAGCACAGGCTCAGTAGTTGTGGCACACGGGATTAGTTGCTCCGCGGCATGTGGGATCCTCCCGGACCGGGGCTCGAACCCCGCGTCCCCTGCGTTGGCAGGCGGACTCTCAACCACTGCGCCACCAGGGAAGCCCCGGCAGGTTTTTTTAAAAAGGTGTTTAGCTACCATTGGGGAGGAAAAGTTTTCCTCCACCCTCTTAAGGTCCTGAGCCGAGTCTGAAAATTAAACTGACAGAGACAGATTAACAGGAGAAAAGCAGACAAATGCATATAAGTTTATGTGACATGAGAGCCTTCATAAGGAAATGAAGAAGCAAAAACATGGTGACGCTTACTTGTTTTTATATTAAGTTGAACACACAGAAGCAATTGTGGCAAAGTGACTGAACTATGTGGGAAGGCAAAAGGAAGATGAGAATTATTTTAACAAGTTCTGTTAACAAGAACTCTCTTGGCCTCAACTTCTGGTCCTTGATTATAAGAATGTGACCTTCCTTCCGGTGCAAGGAGGGCATATTTCATATAGGAATTTCATCTCCTTCTTTTAGGAAAAAAAGAAAAGTCAGAGTGTTTTTCTTGCATTTGCTCTTTTTCAAGTGCCTTTAACTCAAAATAGTCAATATGCATGCCAAAGCCGTGTATTTGGGGGTTACATGCTCTGAACTACCCAGAACTTTTTGTGGAAATTGAAGTATAGTTGATTTACAATGTTGTGTTAGTTTTTGGTGTACAGCAAAGTGATTCTGTTATATATATATATATATATATATATATTCTTTTTCAGATTCTTTTCCATTATAGTTTATTACAAGATATTGAATATAATTTCCTGTCCTATACAGTAGGACCTTGTTGTTTATCCATTCTATATATAATAGTTTGCATCTGCTAATGCCAAACTCCCAATCCATCCCTCCCCCACCCCCCTCCCCCTTGGCAACCACAAGTCTGTTCTCTGTGTCTGTGAGTCTGTTTCTGTTTTGTAGATATGTTCATTTGTGTCATATTTTAGATTCCACATATAAGTGATATCATATGATATTTGTCTTTCCCCTTCTGACTTACTTAGTACAATAATCTCTAGGTCCATCCATGTTGCTGTAAATGGCATTATTTCATTCTTTTTTATGACTGAGTAGTATTCCACAAAACCACATCTTTTGAGTTGCTGTAGATTTATAGCATGTTTTGGCTTCTGGTAGGGAAAGTCTTTCCTCCTTATTCTTTTTTTTAAAAAAATTATTTATTTATTTATTTATATTTGGTTGTGGCATGTGGGCTCCTCAGTCGTGGCATGCGAACTCTTAGTTGCGGCATGCATGTGGGATCTAGTTCCCTGACCAGGGATCTAACCCAGGCTCCCTGCATTGGAAATGTGGAGTCTTAAGCACTGCGCCACCTGGAAAGTCCCCTTCCTTATTCTTTTTGCATTATTTCTTGTCCTTTTTATGTGTACTTGCTCTGCAAGATATACTTCATAGTTAACTTACCATGTTCCTTAAGAATCTGGAGCGGGATTTCTAAAATTTGGGATTACATTGGACGCATAGTTTAATTCAGAAAGAGTGCTGAATCTTCTCACTATGGACCATGGTACGTGCTTTCGTGGAGTCAGACCTTTAAAAAACACAGGCTTGAATAAATAGTTTCTTGTTAAAATGTGCACTGACTGAGGAGACAATAGTTTAGGTTATTATCACCTATATGTGCCTAAATGTGGGTTTGTCAGATTTGGGCTGGGGTGGGGGGCTGTTGAGTAGACTGTCCGTAAAAGAATGACTAAAACCTGGGGTGATACAAAGAAATGAAAATTGGAGGGTAATGAGGAAAACTCATTCTGTTCATTCTATACATTTCATAATTTCTCTAGTTCATAACTTTGCCAAAAAAAAATTGGCCTTCTTTAACTAATTTAACACTGGGTTGCTTGAATACAGTGGAATTCTCGCAGGAAGAATTTTTTGGATTTCCCTTGTGCTCCGTATCCTTTCTCCAGGGCTTACTTAGTTAACTTTTCCAATTTGAATTTTGAAGTGTGACGGCGATACATTTCTTATCTTTTTGACAGGAGGTAGTTTTGCAACTTGGCATGAGGGACCTGCTGAAATAGGCTCCTACTCCGTCCTCTGCAGAAACAATAAAAGAAGAAGAAGAAGAAGAAGAAGGGGGAGGAGGGGGAAGAGGGGGAGGGGGAGGGGTGGAGAAGGACAAGGGGGAGGGGGAGGAGGAGGAGAAAGTGGGTCATGGGACCTACACCCCAGCACTTCTCTCAGCTTGGCTATGCCTCACAGCTGAGTCAGCCACCACGTGACTACTGTCTTGGCAATTGGAGACCCCAGGCTCAAACTTTTCAATTAAGTCTCTGCTATTAATCTGAATTGAGGAAGAAGAACTGGGGAAAACGCATATATGGCTGTGGTTCAACTCCCTAATCCTCGTAGTATCTTGACATTTAGAAGATTCTCTTACTGAGCTCTATGTAGAACTAGTAACCTGAGCCGGCTCTTAGGGTAACTGTCTTTCTCGTATCATCAATCTATTTCTCCAAGAGCTTCCCTCTCTCTTTTGGCGGTCAGGAGTTTCCATGACACGGGCAGCTGTGTGTGTGTTGAGCTGGAAGAGTGTTTTGGAGGAGGGTGTATCTTTTTGTGACCTAAGTACTGATAGAGGGTATCTGATGACACAGGGAAAATTTGGATGGGGATATCCTGTGATATCTGCAGGCTGCAGACACGTCTGGCAGGGCAGGAGAAGTTGTTAGGGAGCAGACAGTTGGATATTTTTCTAGAGTTCCAAATGAGATCGGGCCATGCCTGACTTCGGCCCTAAGTATTACCCTTACTTACTGTATTAGTCATCTAATACAGCGTTTAACCCTCCAGGCTCAAGGTCAGAGATGGGAAATCTGGGACACCTACCTATGTGAGGCAAGCACCTCTTTTCTCTCCCTTCTATTTCCCATCATTCTGGAGCCAGAAGAGCAGGCTTCTGCCTGTGTGACGGCTTCCTCTTCTCTGACTTCAATGTCATAGCTACTTTCCCTACACATTGAGAATTTGTTCTAGTAAATGGGAACTAACAGGATTTGGAAAAATCACTCTCATATAAAACCTGGCTTTCAAATCTATTGCTTTGCTCCAAAATGCTATGTTGCATGTCAGAAGTCCTAACTCCCTATGTGGCTATTTGGATATAGGGTCTTTCAGAAGTTATTCAGATTAAATGAGGTCATAAACGTGGAGCCCTTATCCAATATAATTGGTGGCCTTAAAAGAAGAGAGCTCCGAGATGATTACAAATACCAAGAACTCCTTGTTTCAGCAACTGAATTTGGGATCGCTCCTGGAGGACCCCCTCTTCCTACTTTTCCAAAGATTTGCAGGGCTACCGTTAATGCTTTTACGTGTTGGATGCACTCTCATTGGCAATATTTGTCATGACCGTGACTGAAATCTCACCAAGTCCCTTCTAGGAGGTGTGCTTTAGCCACTTTTTTTTTTTCTTTTGGCCACGCTGCACGGCATGTGGGATCTTAGTTCCCTGACCAGGGATCGAACCCGTGTCCCCTACATTGAAAGGCAGATTCTTTATCACTGGACCACCAGGGAAGTCCTAGCCACTTATTTAAACTACCTCTGCCTTCTCCAACTAGGGTTGCCAGAGTTTTTTTAGTATAAGTGTGTCCCATGTAAACACTGCATGGGATGTACTTCTGCCAGATGTTTTAAATGTTAAACACTAAAAATTGAAGACTAGTCTTTGTTAACCTAAACTTCAGGTCTAACTTGGTGTCCTGTACCTTTATTGCCACATCTGACAACCATACTCTTACTTTGCTCAACTGAGAGAAGTTGAGAGGGTGAGCTTAAACAAGGGTTTTTATTAGAGCAGCTCCAACCTAAACCTGATCAGTGTGAGTTTTGTGTACATTTCCATAATCAAATGTTTTTCCAGCCAGGGTCTTCTGCAACCCTGTTTATAATTTCAGCACAGAAGCAAATTTCGTAGGTCCCAGTCTTCTTGTAAGTATTTAAGGAACCAATTAGCTTTGCCCGTGAGCTCTCTACTGGCCCAATGGCACGGGCTCTCTACCAAAAAACTAGCACGCCCAAGGACACATAGAAGACTGCCCAGTCAAGGAGGTGTTGGAGCTTTGAGAACACTCAGACTTCAATGTCCTCCACGCAAGCAAGCAATAACTTGGTTGGCCATGGGTCAAAAGCTACCTCACTGGATACTGGGTTTCTTGTATTGCATTTCTCGAGAGTAGTCTTAACTATTGACAAATTTCCCTCAGCAATAGGGAAAATCATTTCCTCAAAGAGTGCATCTTAGTGACAAGACTTACTCTTCAAGATTTCTGACCCTGAGCACGGCTCCCAACTGGGTTGATCAGCTGTGATCAGGTCTTCTTCAAGAAGGAAAAAAGCCATGGCTTTTTCCTTTCTTTTTAATTAATTTATTTTATTTTATTTATTTATTGGGTTTTTTTGGCTGCATTGGGTCTTTGTTGCCACGCACGCGCTTTTCTCTGATTGTGGCAAGCAAGGGCTATTCTTTGTTGCGGTGGGAGGGCTTCTCATTGTGGTGGCTTCTCTTGTGGTGGAGCACAGACTCTAGGCGTGTGGGCTCAGTAGTTGTGGCTCGTGGGCTCTAGAGCGCAGGCTCCATAGTTGTGGCACACGGGCTTAGGTGCTCCGTGGCATGTGGGATCTTCCCAGACCAGGGCTTGAACCTGTGTCCCCTGCACTGGGAGGCAGATTCCCAACCACTGCGCCACCAGGGAAGCCCCAAGCCATGGTTTTTTAAAGTGGCTTTGCCACAGAGGAATATCTGTAGATCACCTTCCAGGATAAAGCCTCTCCCTCTAGTTCTGTCATGTGGGAAATCACCTTCATGGGAGTACTCTGCCAATATAAGCTATTCCAGAGGTTATGACAGAAAAACTCTCAGAGCAAATAAAATGCTTGAATCAGGTAGTTTATTATTAAATGCCAAATGCATAGTGGCATTCCCACCTGATTCTGTATGCAACCATCTTGTCCTTCATGCCTTCATTCTCATACGAAGTGCTCAGGTCTTTCTCCCTCTGTTCAGGGGACCTATGGGGTCCCGACTGGCTGAATGTTGGCTTGTTCACCAGTGTGGAATCAGAGGATCAGCTGTTGCTGAACCCACCCAACTCTATTTATTGGTTATGCCACAGAAATTTTCTCCCCTCACTCTACTTTAGGAACTTCCTGTTTCTCCCCTGCCTCTACTTTAGGAACTTCCTGTTTCTCCCCTCCCTCTACTTTAGGAACTTCCTGTTTCTCCCGTCCAACTTTCTCCTTCAGGGTGAGGTGCTATACGGCTTACTAGCCTCCCTCCTTCCCTCTAAGCCCACTCAGTTACTGGAAGAGGAAAAGACAGCTTCGCAACTACACATGTGAACATTTTTATCCAATACGTGGGCCTGTGTTTTCTTGGAATGTTGACTTCTGATTTGATAACTCGTGGGAGAGAAGGACCTGCCGTCCCAGTGCCAATGAGAGGGAAGGGAGGGAGACTACACAGAAATAACCATACTAATAGCTTGAGATATAACCCTCTCAGAGAGTTACATATTTGTCACAGATTTTGAGAAGGAAGCAGTGATAAGTATACAGAAACTTAAATAAAGGAAAGTTTAAAATGAAGCAATTATTAACTCCAGAGAAAACAAAAGTTGTACAAGTGTAGGGCTTCCCTGGTGGCACAGTGGTTGGGAATCGGCCTGCCAATGCAGGGGACACAGGTTTAACCCCTGGTCCGGGAAGATCCCACATGCCACAGAGCAACTAAGCCTGTGCGCCACAACTACTGAGCTCACGTGCCACAACCACTGAAGCCCACGCACCTAGAGCCCATGCTCTGCAACAGGAGAAGCCACCGCAATGAGAATCCTGCGCACCAAAACAAAGAGTAGCCCCCGCTCGCCACAGCTAGAGAAAACCCGTGCACAGTTACAAAGACTCAATACAGCCAAAAATAAATAAAATAATTTTTTTTTTTTTCGGTACACGGGCCTCTCACTGTTGTGGCCTCTCCCGTTGCGGAGCGCAGGCTCCGGACGCGCAGGCTCAGCGGCCATGGCTCACGGGCCCAGCCGCTCCGCGGCACGTGGGATCCTCCCAGACCGGGGCATGAACCCGTGTCCCCTGCATCGGCAGGCGGACCCCCAACCACTGCGCCACCAGGGAAGCCCCAAATAAATAAATTTTTAAAAATAAGTTGTACAAATGTAATCATAGTGTACACATGGCTCAGCTATAAATTATATTTATACAATTATCCTGTCAATACTGCATAACCAATAAAACAAAAATTGTAATATAATTATAGCGAGAGGAAAGGAGGTGTGTGTGTGTGTGTGTGTGTGTGTGTGTCTCTATGAGTGAGAGTGGAATGGAAGAAACGTAAATTATCAACTTACATAACAGGCAGTCAATAGATAATACCTGTAACTGAAAAATCAAGAAGTTGTATAAGAATGTTACATAGAAACATTGATCTCAAGGAGACAGCAGTGTGTGGTGGCTTGAAGTGGTATTTTAGTTCCCTGCCCAGGAATTAAACCTGGGTAGCCTGGGTGAACACCAGGAATCCTAGCCACTAGACCAACAAGGGTTATAGGGTAGAAGCAGTTTCCCTGGCTCGTGACCCTGGTTGAAAGCAAGAATGTTTCAAGGAGGCAAAAACTGTAAAAACAGGTACAAAATTTATTATTAGAGACACAGCACAACACATGGGAGAGCACACCGACCAACAGTTTAGTTAAGACAGAAGCAAGGCAGAGATACCCAGAGAGATGCGGGCGTAGAGGACAAGGGGCAGCTCCTTAAAGAGGCGGTTAAATCATCTCTATAGGGCAGTTCTTCTGAGCCTTTGTTTACCTTTGGCCAATTATCTTGTTGTTGTTGATTTTTCCCCCGCCCTGACCTGCCCTAGGACTCTCCCGACATGAATGGGCAACGTTTTTCCAAGATGGATTCCAGCCCAGAGGCCTATGGGAGGCTTGGCATCACCTATTATGGGGTGGTGCCCTATCCTTTTTGACCCCTAAGGAGGCTTTCTGCACATATGTAGTTGGGCAGGTCTCCTTGACCTCAAAAATAAGAAACGTGTGCTCTCTCTTTTTTTTTTTTCGGTACACGGGCCTCTCACTGCTGTGGCCTCTCCCGTTGCGGAGCACGGGCTCCGGACGCGCAGGCTCAGCGGCCATGGCTCACGGGCCCAGCCGCTCCGCGGCACGTGGGATCCTCCCGGACCGGGGCACGAACCCGCGTCCCCTGCATCGGCAGGCGGACTCGCAACCACTGCGCCACCAGGGAAGCCCTGTGTTTATCTTTTATCTGGGCAAGACTCAGCTCCTCTCTGCCCCTGCCATTACTGTTATATCTGAAAGTGTCCACTGGAGACAAAGTCCAGCTATTTACCCGGTTCCTGTTGTTGTTTCCATCTGAAAGTGTACACGGGAGGCTGGCTATAAATGTCTAACCTGGAGCCCATCTACCTCCTCCCTCAGCGTGAGAATAAATATTATAAGAAACAGCTAAAAGAACTGTCCTGGGAAGCAGGAATTCAAGGAAAAATATTACTGCTATTTTCACTATCTAGCTTACAGTATTTTCCAGTTTTAAAATTATGTGCCCACACTATAGTGATACAATACATTTTAAAATAAAACAACAAAGGTTTGATTTGGGGTTTGGCTTTTTTCCAGAGGTTAGAGATTTTCAGGCGTAATCTGATCTGGGGCCCATCTCCATTTTTCTTCTATTCAAAGTGACAACCATCTAAAGTATAAAAGGCGAGAGCCCTGAAAATATTTAGAACTGCCTATCCCACATGAACGAAAGCCTTGGGTGTGGCTTGCAGAATTGTTTCAGAGGCTCTGAAACAGGAAGTTATTTCATTCTGTTTCCAGCTACTGAAGTCAGATGTGAGTGTATTTCTTAGAAGTGAGAGAGTGCTGGAGCTGGGTGAGTACTGTGGCTATCTTTGGTGGAAGGGGGTGTGGATTTAGAATGTGGAAAGAAATAAGACTGCAGGAAGAAAGACTGGAGTAATTTTACGGCGTAAGGACCAAACTGGCTCAGGAGAGATCTGTTTACGTTAAGGTGATATATACTGAATCAAGCCCTGATTCATACATTTGGTCAATTCTCTTTCCACAACCATTACATGATGCCTCTCTCTGCCAGGGCTACATGCCCTCTAGACTCCTCTGGGGACTGGCTCTGTTCCTCTTTCTTCGAACAATCTTCTTTCATTTCCACATCATCTTGGACACGCCTCCGTGGACACCCGCCAGCTTCCCTCCACGTCAGAGCTGTTCCATTTAAAAACTCAGTACTAACTGGAAATGGCTTTCCTTGCTTGGTTCACATTTCCAAGAGAAATCTGACAGGACCCACTCATCTTTTTGAGGGGAGCCATAAGAGCCATGGATCAGCGACGGGGTTTGGGGAGGGGATGCTGGCAAATGGTAGAATGTGGTGAAAACAAGGGCTGCATGCTGGCCGCGCAGAGGCTGAACTTGCAGGGGACAGCACTCCGAAATCCTACCAAGAATCACCCCTTGGTCTCCGTGGGCAATTTGCTTTTTCAAGGATCCTGTGGGCGGAGATTCTCTCCAGATGTTTCCTCACAGGAGGAGATGAAGAGAAACTAGGTGGTGGAACTTGAAGCTTTTTAAGTAGAAAAAGAGGAAATTGTTTGCTTTTCTTAACTCAGATGATACATAATACTCCCTCAGTGTATCAAGTGAGCAGATATACGCCTCCCCCGTTTTCACTTGGTTACTTCTTCTCTTCTTCGTCTTCCCTCGCCACATTAACTTTCCCTCCATCCTCAGCCCCCCAAGGTAGCTCACGTAACTGCCATGTTTTTCTTCTCAATGGTTAGTTTGATGTGTCGACCTTGGTAGGTTATAGTACCCAGTAATTTAATCAAACACTAGTCTAGGTGTCGCTGTGAAGGTGTTTTGTAGATAATGTTGACGTCTACAATCCGTTGACTTTAGGTAAAGGAGATTAACCTCAATGTGGGTGTACCTCATCCAATCCTGAAGGCCTTAAGAGCAAAAACTGAGGTCCCCTGAGGACAGCAACATCAAAATTCTGCCTGGGTTACCAGACTGGCACCCTGCCCTACGGGTTTCAGACTTGTCAGCCCCGCAGTCGCACGAGCCAATACCTTAAAATAAAACTCCGGGGCTTCCCTGGTGGCGCAGTGGTTGGGAGTCCGCCTGCCGATGCAGGGGACGCGGGTTCGTGCCCCGGTCTGGGAGGATCCCACGTGCCGCGGAGCGGCTGGGCCCGTGAGCCATGGCCGCTGCGCCTGCGCATCCGGAGCCTGTGCTCCGCAACGGGAGAGGCCGCAGCGGTGAGAGGCCCACGTACAGCAAAAAAATAAAAAATAAAAAAATAAAATAAAACTCCGAAGAACCCTGGTTGATATAATACTTACTCATTTAATCATATAAATATTAACATACTGATAGAGACATACAGGTTTTTGCTATCTTTTGATTTGCAAAAATGAGATCCTAGTGTAAATGTGTTTCTTCATCTTGCTTTTTCTCATCAACTTTTAAAAGGCTGCCTAACGCTCCTTGGTCCTTAGTGCATATGAGTGCATATGAAACACGAAATGGTTCATTGCGTCATTCTCCTCCTAGTTGAAAATCACTCTGTTTTCTTTTTTTTCCCACTATGAGTGATGCTACAACAAATATCCTTGTGTGTGCATATGTGTATAGACGGATGTGTAAAGACTGACAGCCCCAACCCTAGCCAGGGACCCAAGGCCTGTGCCCATGTGTGGGTAAAATGAGAGGGTGGAGGTGAGAGGGGGAGATTTTCTGAGACTCCTTGACACAGGGGCCCAATGCACTGTGAATCTGAAACCTGTTGGTGAAGTCTTAATGTGAGCTAAATTTAGATGGGGAGGAAGGAGATGCAATGGTTGACGGGATTAAGGGGAAAGTCTGGGGACTTTCCTGGCAGTCCAGTGGTTAGGACTCCGCACTCTCACTGCTGAGGGCCTGGGTTCAATCCCTGGTTGGGGAACTAAGATCCTGCAAGCAGTGTGGCATTACCAAAAAGCAAAAAAAAAGATGAAAGTTTGAATGAAAATTGGGATTTTTCAAACAGATTTTATGTGAAATGGTAATGGCTCCTTTACCTGAATGCATTATTGGGATGGATATTATGTCCTACTAGGCGTTGCTTCTCCTAGTTAACTTTATAAAACAGAAGGCATGTAAGTTTGCCCTTGGGATGGTCTTGATTGGACATGATGAATGGGAACCTGAGGACTGCTGAGCCCACACAGTGGTTGATTGAAAACAAGAGAGACTACCTGGCTGGCAAAAGGAGATTTTACCACTTTAATTAATGACACGCTAGAAGCTGGCGGGCTGGGACCAATGAACGCTCCGCACAGCAGCCCTGCGTGGCACAGGGAAGAGGCGGATGGCGCCTGAAGATTCACCGCAGACCAGTGAGGCTTAACTAAAGTTGTGCTGCCCACAGCCCCAGCTTCACCCTCAAAAAATACAACAGCCTCAAGAAGACTGGGACTCTGATTAAGCTCTAGAATGCTTTCTTCCCTGTTGCAAACTCAAAAAGAGCCACGACTGCAGTGAGAAGGACCCCAATTTCTGTTCACTGTCCTGTCACAAGATTACCTGAACTCACTGGTTTACTGTCGTAATTTGGTCAGAAGGGATTTGGCCTTGTTGCAGGTCCTGAGTGTAAGATTATAGCGTACTGACGACAGTACGAAAATATTGGAAACTGCAGAGCAATCTAGGACTGACTTGAATGCAGTGATGGATCACAAGACCAACTGAAGCTGGTTAATAAATCTAGCAAAGATCCAAGAGCCTGCCTAAAAGGTGAAATTCTTAGGAATGTCATGGTCCAAAGCCATGCAAGATATTCCATAAGAGACTAAAAATAAAGTGCTGTCACCACTCACCTTTAGGACCCAACAAAACCTCCAGCCTTTGGTTAGCTTATTTAGATTTTGGAGAATGCATATTCTACATCTGGAAATTGGGGCTTCCCTGGTGGCGCAGTGATTGAGAGTCCGCCTGCCGATGCGGGGGACGCGGGTTCGTGCCCCAGTCCGGGAAGATCCCACATGCCGCGGAGCCGCTGGGCCCGTGAGCCGTGGCCGCTGACCCTGCGCGTCTGGAGCCCGTGCTCCGCAATGGGAGAGGTCACAGCAGTGAGAGGGCCACGTACCGAAAAAAAAAAAGTCATATCGGGACTCCCCTGATGGTCCAGAGGTTAAGACTCTGTGCTCCCAACGCAGGGGGCCCGGGTTCGATCCCTGGTCAGGGAACTAGATCCCTCATGCCACAACAAAAGACCTGGCGCAGACAAATAAATAACTATTTTAAAATAAATAAAATCAAAATCATGTCATGTCTGCTCAAGCCCTTCTCTGGCTTGCCTCATAGTAAAAGCCAAATTATCACAAGTTCCTGCTGATCTGGCCCTGCTGCCTCTCCTCCTGACTTTCCTCTCTCATCCCTTCCTTTCTCTCCTCACTCCTTTGGTTCCATGTTGCCACATGCTGTTAGTTGCCTGTGCCAAACACAGCCCCACCTCAGGACCTTCGCATGTGCTGCCATCTCTGCTGGATTGTTTTTCTCTAGAAATCTTCAGGGCTCACTTCTCCTCCCCATTCAACTCTTTGCTCAGTGGTCACCTTGATTGAGAGACCCCTCTGACCGCTCAGTTTAGACGGCACGTACCCCCGCCCCATTCACCCTCACACTGTCTATCCCTCCCCCCTGCTTTGATTTTCCCCGTAGCACCTGAAGTATTATACCTGTGTTTGTTTATGTGTATATTAGCTCTGTGAGTACAGGGGCTCTCTCTTAATTTCTGAAGTATCCCCAGAACAAAGGACAGTATCCCCAGCATCTTGGCACATACTGGGCCCTCAACCAATACTGGCTGAATGAATAATAAATAGCAGATAAAACTAAAGTTTTAATGACTATACTGTACCACTGAACTATCTGCATTTTACTTGAGGCTTAAAAAGAGACACACTGGGCTTCCCTGGTGGCGCAGTGGTTGAGAATCCGCCTGCCGATGCAGGAGACAGGGGTTCGTGCCCTGGTCCGGGAAGATCCCACATGCCGCGGAGCAACTAAGCCCGTGAGCCATGGCTGCTAGGCCTGCGTGTCCGGAGCCTGTGCTCCGCAACGGGAGAGGCCACAACAGTGAGAGGCCCGCATACCGCAAAAAAAAAAAAAAAAAAAAAAAAGAGACACACTTTCATCTGAAGAAATGGATGGTCACAGAATCTTATAGAATCTTCCTTGTAAGTGAGGGAAATGTTTTGGGGGGAGAGGCCTTTCACACACCCTCATATTACAGCAGGTCAGAGAAATTCTGCTCTTGCTACCTGCCAGCTGGGCTGTGTGTGTGGGGGGGTCAGGGATGGAACCCCGGATCTCACGGCCCTGTTTGATAGAATCTTCTATGCTGATGGAAATGTTTTATACTTGTACTTTCCAACAGGGCAGCACAAGCCACGAGAGTGTGGCTATTGAGCACTTGATATGCAGCTAGTATGACGGAGAAACTGAATTGTCAAGCTATTTAATTTCAACAACTCAGGGGGCTGAGTCCAGAGGACCAGGGTCATCTGAAAAAGAGAGCCAGAGGGCTCCCTGCAGGCTTCGTGACAGACCCCACCCCCAGCCCCACCCCGATGGTATGGAACAGCCCGATTACATTTCCCCTGTAGCTTCCCCCAAGGTTTAAAAGGACCTGAGACACTGTGATTCCCTAGCTAACTAGTTCTCTAAGGCCCAGCCCAGATCCATTTCTATTCCCCAAGAGTCCCATGACCCCACGAGATAGCATGCTCTCTCTCTTGTCAAGAAGAGGAAAGTGACTCACAGCATATGACTGTCATGAGCGAGGCCTCAGAATAATTTGCAGAGCAGGTGAGGCTGGGCTTAGCTACATACCAGCCCTCACCCACTCAGCAGGCGGGTGGGTCTGTGACATAAATACAAACCTGTTAGAACCTGGGCATGATTTAATAGCTTTGATGGTATGCCAGATACTGTTCCAAGTGGTTTACATGATGCAGTAGATGCTAGCATTATTCCATTTCACAAGAAACTCATGTACAGACAGGTCAAGTTCGCCAAGATGATGCACCTTGTGTGAAATGATCAATGTTTTAAGCTGCTACATGTTGGAGAGGTTTGTTATGCAGCAAGAGCTAACTGATGTTGGAGCTTTCTGGGAGGACTCTGGTATCCCGGCTACAGCAGGATGGCACGTTGGCCAAAGATGGCACAACAGGTAAACGGTAAAGTGAGGGTTCAAACCTGGGAGTCTGATGGCAGAGCCACTAACCATGGCTGTATCAGCTGATGTTCTTGGTGGCCAGCAACAGAAAACAATGCTCGCTAACATGCCTTTCAAGTTTTTGTAGGAAAGGCGATAGCACGGCCTGCGCCGTTTCCCCATCTCTTTGAGATCGTGACCTTCTTCAAAGCCTGGGCCTCTAAGGTGACTGCTCATCTTTACTGTCCTTTCCTACCTGCTCTTGCTGCAAGTTCCTGGTAGAACTCCCAGCCAAAGTTCACACATCAATTCCCTTTGTTGAGAAAACGCCCTCAGTATCTGGAGA
Source organism: Kogia breviceps (assembly GCF_026419965.1). NCBI lineage: Eukaryota > Metazoa > Chordata > Mammalia > Artiodactyla > Physeteridae > Kogia > Kogia breviceps. Next base: position 100,041,218 of record NC_081319.1, on the reverse strand, counting down.
GTAATTGTTCCCAGCGAGGGTAAGGCAACTTTTTTTCCCACCACCTACCTCACTCTGTTGGCCCATGTCTCAAGATTACCTGTTCAGATTTGGGGCAAAACAGGGGGTAAAGGGGGCATTGTTTTCACATCCTACAATTTCTATACCCCATTCTCTCAGGGAAGAGGGTCAGATGTTTATCTGTTTGCTTTCTTTTATTTTATATTAAAAAAATAGATGTAGAACCTGAGCTATGGGCCTTCAAATCACTATTAAGCAGAGGTAATTTTTTCCATTGAAATATCAATACATTTGGCACATAACGTGTCTAAGTTTAAGGTGCACAATATGGTGATTTGATACATTTATATATTGCAAAATGGTTGCCATTGGAGCTCTGGCTAGCACCTCTGTCCCATCACGTAATGATTCAACGTATGAATTTGAGTGGAGCACAGTTTCATCCAAAAGAGTCTTTCTCCAAGAGATGATGAAACTAAGACCTAGAGAGGGCATACGCCTTGCCCAAGTCCACAGTGAAGATGTAAAAGAACAAGGATTTGAAGCTACATGTGTTTGGCCTCAACAGCTTCACTCAGCCAGCACACCACACTGCCTCAGGTGTCAGGAAAGAGAAGGCAGGAATGGCACACATTGCCTGCTGCCCTGGTCCCGCGGAAAAGCAGGGTGCTGTCCTACCTAGTAGCTTGTGCGGGGAGGATGCTCTCCCTGTATGTTCTTAATGACGCCGATGGTAAGCGTGGATTACCGTTCACCTGTGGACACGTGTCAGGAAGAGAAGGCAGCAGGGCCCTTGCAGGGCAAGGCTGGCCAAGGTGGGCACAGAGCCCAAGCTTTCCAGTGTTTATTGATCCACCAGGCGTTTATCAGCAAGTCTCTTGGTTTATCGGAAGGGCGGAACGTTTGTCTAAGTTCATATTTCTATCCAATCTTTCTAGACCCAAAGTTTCTTGTGGGGACATCCCCAACTACTGGGGTTCCCACTGCAGCCGTCGGTCCAGGCCCGCCCCTTTGGATGCTACTTACCCAACTTCCTCTACTTTGTTTGTTCACCTGGGTTGTACTGGAGACACTTCCTAAGGAGGGGCTCTGGACTCACACTGTGCTCCTGTGAAAAGAGCAAATGAGTGAATGAATGATTTTAGAAATCAGACAAACATGGCTCCCTTCAGCTTTTGAAGGACTCCAGAAAGTAATTCAAAGATACCACAGGGCATGAGCTCTTATTTCCTAAGCTAATGATTTCCAATGTGATGCTTAGTACAGAAGAGCCGTAAGGAGAGTGGACAGTCTTTGACCTGCCCGGGTTTGAGTCACATCCGCACTGCTGCCACCACCACATGACCTGAGCAAGTCACTTAACATCCCTGTGAGTCAGTTTCCTCTTCTGCAAAGGAAGTCACAGGAAAGCATCTAATTCACAACGGTGCTGTAAACAGGAAGTGAGTTCACACCTATAAAGCACTCGGACTGGGGCCCAGCTCGTGGCAAGATCTATGTGTTACCTGCCACTGTACTGTCTTTATTTTTACGATGAATGCTTCAGACAGAGCTGCTTGTGAACCATACTCACCGAGTGGCCCTCCTGAAATGCCTCTGACATGGGCTTTAGCACAGGAGTAGTAGGTGCCCCCCAAACGCCGTGACAGTAATGTCAATAATCACCACCATAGTGACAGCCGTGTGGCAGGTGCTGTGTGCCCTGCGTTTCTCGTGCCTTCTCTGAAGCCTCCAGCAGCCTTGCAGGATAGTGATTTAATCCCTGCTTCTCAGAAGAAAGGACTGAAGCTCAGAGGGGAAAGAATGTCTTGCCTAAGGCTACCTCATCAGAAGGTAGAGTTGGAATCCTCACCAGAATTGGCTGAAAGATCATACAATTTTACTGCTTTAGGCTCACTTCTCATTTAAAATCATTTACATTAGAGATGAAGATAATAATTGTATTCGTCTCTTTCCCAGCATCCAGTATGTGCAGGACACGGTAGAGGCTTTCCATGCAATTATTCAATTCTTACAAGGACCCTCTGAAGGAGTAAAGATTATTATTCACACTTTACAGAGTGTGATGGTTAATTTCAGAGGTCAGCACCGCTAGGCTCTGGTGCCCAGTTACTTGATCAAACCCAGTTTAGATGTTGCTGGGAAAGGATTTATAGATGGGATTGATGACTGATATAATTAAATCAATTGACTTTGCTTAATGGAAATTATCCTTCATACTGTGTGTGGGCTGCATCCAGTCAGTTGAAGGCCTTAAGAGTAAAGACTGAGGTTTCCACCGGTTTGCAGGGCAGAAATAGAGACACAGATGTAGAGAACAAACGTATGGACACCAAGGGGGGAAAGTGGCGGAGGGAGGGGGGGATGAACTGGGAGATTGGGATTGACATATATACACTAATATGTATGAAATGGATAACTAATAAGAATGCTGAATTTAAAAAAATTTTTAATTAAAAAAAAAAAAGACTGAGGTTTCCAGAAGAAGCACTTCTGCCTCACAGCAACACAGAAACCCTGCTGAGTTTCCCACCTGCTGCCCTGGGGGAACTTAAGACTGCAGTTCAACTCTTGCCTGAATTTCATATCAACTCTCAGCTGTATCTTCAGCCCGACAGTCTACCCTACAGGTTGCTGTCTTGCTAACCTGCACAATCACGCGAGCCAATTCCTTAAAATAAATCAATGTCTCTTGATATAGATCTATCGAGAGAGAGACAGAGACAGAAGAGAGAGAGCCCCTATTGGTTCTGTTTCCCTGGAGAACCCTGACGGATACACAGAGTAAATGAAGTCTAAAGATATTAACAGTTTGTTCCAAAGAACACAGCTTACAAGCGACAGAGATGGAATTTAAACCCAGGTCTGTCTGTTCCCTGCTGCCCAGCTCTCAACAAGTCCTGCGGGGGATAAGGAGAAACCCAGACAATCATCCCTGGCCCTGAGCTTCCAAGGACACAGCATCTGGGCACTGACTTCAGGTATTGGTGAGACTGGCTCTTCTGGACACTAATTCCAGTAAGTAACGCAAATAAAAACAGACCTGTGACATGTACGTGCTATCTGTGTGCCACCTCTCCATCATCACCAAGGCAAAGTCAAAGGGCTTGTTCCTAATTCTCCCACAGATTCAACCTCCAGGGAGTGGTCTGTCCATTATTTTCCTTTCAAGAACTCTCTCAAAGCAAGACCCAAACGAAATAAAATGTTGGAGATTTGTACTAATGGAGTACAGATCAGAGCAGACTTCTCTAGTTGCTCACTGGGATTCAGGGAACTGTGACGCGTTCGCCGCCTTTCCTGCCAGGCACTCCATGGGCTGAGAAACTGTAATCCTTGATGCCACCTTCTTGACCTCTTTACAAAAATAGGCACTGCCCTCTGATTGCCCCGTTTTTCCATGCAGCTCCCAAGCTTTCCAGCCCTTGGGCGGCTCAGCAGAGCCAGCTGGGGCAGCAGAAGCCCTGGGTTCAGAGCCAGGCTCGGCCCCTTTATCATCGCAAATGTCAGCAGAGCTCCTCTTTGGCCTGACATTTATGGGAAGTAAATGCTTCCGGAAATAAAAAACCAACAGAGAATAGGCCTGACGAGCCTTTAAGAGCTTTTGGTGACACTTCTGTCCCAAGTCACTGATTTTGATCCGTGGAGAGAGGGTGAGACGGGATTCATGGGGCTGCCTAGACCCAAGAGGTGGGAGCCAGTCTCTGAGCGATTTTAAGAGGGAGAAATGTAAGTAACCACATTTTTCTCAAAGCAAGGTTAAAACTGGGGCAAGATCAAACTTGCTCCAGCATTCTGCCCGGTCACTGTATTTGCACTGCAAAGAGACAATCATCAGTTCTAGAGAAAGGGTGCTGGGAGCTGGGGTAGGGGGGCGGGCAGTGCATACTTTAGGAATGTACCCTCCTCTGCACTCCCTCAGGGCTCGCAGGAGACCAGAGTCCGAATGCTCCTGGATCCACGTGAATGTCTGAATTATCGAGGCAGACCGCCCCAAAATCCGTTTAGTTAGCTAATTAGGGGACTTCCCTGGTTCTCCAGTGGGTAAGACTCCACGCTCCCAATGCAGGGGTTCATTCCCTGGTTGGAGAACTAGGTCCCGCGTGCCTCAAATAAAAGTCACCATGCCGCAACTAAGGGTTCGCACGCCGCAACTAAGGGTTCGCACGCCGCAACGAAGTTCCCTCGTGCCGCAGCTAAGACCCAGCGCAGCCAAAATAAATCAAGCAATCAATCAATAAAAATAAACAAACAAATATTTAAAATAAGTTAGCTAATTAGAACTGCTCCTCGGGATTGCATTCCAGACTAAGACTGAGATCACGATGGCAGCTCCAGGGCTACCCGAGGCCAGCTCATCTCCATGTTGATGACTCATGGTTTTTCACTCCATAGCCAGTCTCAGTGTTGGGATTTTACTGCAAAGATGTGGGGTTCTGGAAAGTTCTGAGATTGTACCACTAATGCCTGGGGGGAGGGTTACCCAGGAAGGGAAGATGAAGTAGAGAGTTTGCCCACAGATAAACCTATAAAGGTTTTGTGTGTGTGCGTGTGCGTGTGCGTGTGCGTGTGTGTGTCTGAATGTCTGTCTTTCTTTCATCTACGCTCCTCTGACTTCAGAATCTTGCTCAAATTTACACAGTAAGTGCAGGAACCAGAACTCTGCTCTTCTTACTAGAGCAGCAACCCAGTAATAAGATTGTGTGTGTGTGTGTGTGTGTGTGTGTGTTCACCTTATCCCAAACTCTTCTGGAATGTTATCAAGTCGATTATCAATGGATGCCACAATTAATGAAAGAACACTTACCCTTATTCTCTTTATGGACACAGAGGACCTGAGGTCAATTTTTCACTTAGTGGCGGATTAAAGCTGTCAATGTTTAAGCTCCCTTAACAGTGTGAAACTTAAGCCAGTTGGCACTTTGGGCACTCAGGGTTTGTGCTGGCAACGTGGCTGCAGAAGTGGATGCTCTGGGATGGTCTGAAAGCCAGGCTGCACCCCTGCACCCCTAAGTGTTTCTTCCTTCACAGTAAGGGTCCAAGCTCAGCTTTTGCTTGAATAAAAGCTGATTCAATTTTTAAGATAAATTTTACTTTGGAATAATTCTAAATGTACAGAAAATTTGCAAAAATACTACAAAGGGTTCCTATATACCTACCATTGGTTTTCGTTTCTCCTAATGGTATCATCTCTCATTACCTTTGTGGTATGTTTGTCAAAGCTTAGATATTGACATCAATACATAACTAATAACTAAACTCCAGACTCTATTTGGATTTCACCAGTTTTTCCATTAATGTCCTTTTTTGTTCCAGGATCCAGCTCATGACACCCCATTCACTTAGATGTCCTGTGTCCTTAGTACCTCTGGTCTATGACAGTTTCTGTCTTGCCTTTTTTGCCTTGACTGTTTTGAGGAAGACTGGACAGGTGTTTTCTAGAATGGATTTCAGTTGGGGTGTATCTGATGTATTTTCTCAAGTTCATAATGCGATTATGAGTTTGGGAGGAAGAATACCACAGAGGTGAAATGCCCTTCTCATCACATCCTACCTGGGGGTCTCTGACATCTGCAAGACGCCACTGAGGTGTTAAATTTGATCACTTGGTCAAGGTCAGGTTTGCCAGATTTCTCCGCGTTAAAGTAACAATTTTTGTCTTTCCATAGTTATTGTTTGGCAGTGAGTTACCAAATCCAGCCTACCCTCAGGGGTGGGGGAATTACCTGAGGTAATTCCTTTACCTCCTGAGGTGGGAGTAATTGGATTTGTTTTTTTGAAAACTGGGGATCACTCTGCTATATCCGACCTCGTTTATAATTTGCCATTTCTTTATATTATGTGAGGGAGAATGTGTCTATCATCTTGTAGCTGATTTAGGGATTAAATCAGGGACATGGGACATAGGGAAGAACAGGAAATACACCCATGCTCACATATATGACATCACTGCGTAACATGTTCTGAATTTAAGTGGTTTCATCTAAAAAACTTGAAATGATATCTTCTATCTTCTTGAGTAATTGTGAGAATTAAGTTGTCCAAGGGACCCGGAAGTACTGAGCACAATGTTTGATATACAGTAGATACTCAATAAAGGTTGGTTGCCTTCCTTCAAGAAGAAAATGACATAGCTGTCAGGAGCATGGATCCTGGCTCCTGGCCCCAAACTGCCTGCTTTTGAGACTTGGTTCTCCTGCTTCAAGCTGTGTGACCTTGGGCCAGTTACTTAACCTCTCAGTGCCTCAGCTTTTTCTTGGGCAAAAGGGAGATAATAATAGTATCCCTTTGTTGGTGGCAATGTTAACTGATGCAGCCACTATGGAGAAGAGTATGGAGTTACCTTAAAAAACTAAAAATAGAGTTACCATATGATCCAGCAATTCCACTTCTGAGCATATACCCAGAAGATACAAACTTTAATTTGAAAAGATCCATGCACTCAAATGTTCATACCAGCACTATTAATAATAGTGAAGATGTGGAAGCAACCTAAATGTCCATCAACAGAGGAATGGATAAAGAAGACGTGGTACATATATACAATGGAATATTACTCAGCCATAAAACAAGAGTAAAATATTCCCATTTGCAGCAACAGGGATGGACCTAGAGATTATCATACTAAGTGAAGTAAGTCAGACAGAGAAAGACAAATACCATGTGATATTGCTTATATGTGGAATCTACAATATGACACAAATGAACTTATTTACAAAACAGAAATAGACCCACAGACATAGAAAACAAACTTACGGCTACCAAAGGGAAAAGGGGTGGGGGAGGGATAAATTAGGAGTTTGGGATTAACATATACACATTACTATATGTAAAATAGATAAACAACAAGGGCCTACTGTATAGCACAGGGAACTGTATTCAGTATCTTGGAATAACCTATAATGGAAAAGAATCTGAAAAAGAATATATATATACACATATATATATATATATATAAAACTGAATCACACCTGAAACTAGCGCATTGTAAATCAACTATGCTTCAGTAAAAAAAAATTAGCATCCCTCTTATGAAGAATAGTCGATAAGAATTTTAAATGATTTATTGTATATAAAGGGCATAGAACAGTGCCTGGCACATTTGCAAATATTCCATATCATTCAATACATTCATAGCTTGGGCATCAGGAGAAAAATACAATATGCATTATTTTAATATTTAATCTTTCTCTGGATTACTATATCCCACTTTTTTTCTGTCAGATTTGTCCTCAGCATTATTGAGGTATCACTGAGATACAATAAGCTGCCCATACATGTACAAGTGAAAATTTTTGACACATTAATATATCTGTAAAGCCATCAGTACAATCAAAATACTGAACACATCCATTAGTCCCCCAAAGTTTTCTTATGTCTCTTTATAATTCCTCTCTTTTTGCTTCCCGTTCCCGGGAAACTACTGATTTGCTCTCTGTTGCCGTAGATTAGTTTGTGTTTTCTAGATATTTCTATGAATGGAATCATATAGTAAGTACTTTCTTTTTGGGAGGTGCGGCTTCTTTCAGCCTGACTATTCTGAGGTCTGTCCATGTTGTTGCTTGTATAGATAGTTCATTCCCTTTTATCCTGAAACGTATTCCATTATATGGCTATAGGATAATTTTTTTTTAGATGTTGGGGGTAGGAGTTTATTAATTAATTAATTTATTTTTGCTGTGTTGGGTCTTCATTTCTGTGCGAGGGCTTTCTCTAGTTGTGGCAAGCGGGGGCCACTCTTCATCGCGGTGCGCGGGCCTCTCAGTGTCACAGCCTCTCTTGTTGCGGAGCACAGGCTCCAGACGCACAGGCTCAGTAGTTGTGGGTCACGGGCCCAGTTGCTCCGTGGCATGTGGGATCCTCCCAGACCAGGGCTCGAACCCGTGTCCCCTGCATTGGCAGGCAGATTCTCAACCACTGCGCCACCAGGGAAGACCCTATATGATAATATTTTAACCCATTCCTCTGTTTATGAACATTTGTATTATTTATTATTTTACTATTATTATGTTTTGCTGTTGCAGATGAAGATGCCCTGAACAGCCATGCCCAAGACTATATATGAACACATGCTTTGATTTCTCTTGGGTAAACACCATTGATCCTCATTATTCACCTATTCTATATTTGCAAATTTGTCTACTTTCTACAATGTGTAACTCCCAAATCAATACTTGTGGTCATAGGCCCACATGTGCAGAGCAGCAAAAAACCCTGAGTCGCCAGACTTGTACGTTCCCAGCTGAGGTCGAACAAGACGATGCTCTGCCTTCTTGATTCTGCTCTAAGACAGATGAGCTGAGAATGGAGATGGGGGCGGCAGGGTGCCTCGGTGCCATCAAAGAACTCCAGCTCTGGGGCCAGTCGATGGGGCTTGAATCCCCACTCAGGCTCCTATCAGTGGGGCGGCCTCAGACAAGTCACCTAACATGACAGAACTTCTGTCTGGGTGGGTTTCTGTCCCTGGCAACCACATGATTCCTAAGACCCTCACCAACTGGCCTGAGACTCTGACTCTAGGAGTCCTTCCTTCCTGTTCTCACAGACCTCTGGTGTTATACTGGCCTTGCTCTTGCTGATTAAGTATTGGAGGTAGTGGTTACCAGGGGCTGGATGGGGAGGGGATATGGGAGTTGTCGTTCAATGGGTAGAGAATTTTCATTATGCAAGATGAGAAAGTTCTGGAGTTCTGCTGACAAAATGCATATAGTTAACACTACTGTACTGCACACTTCAAGGTGGTTATGATGGCAACGTTTATGTTATATGCTTGTATGCCACGATACAATTTTTTTAAAATGCTTTAACAAGTCTTCAGTGCCAGTGATTAGGGGTAGAATATGAATTTTCCAGGTTTCAGATCTCGGTATCAGAGACCGGAAGGGGATTCTGTGTTAAATTTTCCTGGGTCAGCATGTGCCCCTGATTAAAAACTACTCTTCCATTCAGCTAATTTGACAGAAATGCAAGAATGTGTCAAATACGGAAGGACAGGAGTAGGGGGCTTGGGGGGGAAGAGGAGTGAAAAGATCAGCAATGGCCTTCATAGTGGGGACAATGGGTAAGTGCTTGGAAATATGCTGATGGATTGGGTTAACTCTTTTGTTTTTATGAGAAATAATCTACTTACAGAAGATAACTAAGGATTTCGAGGACAGTCATAAATACAAATGTTATAAGAATTAGATGCCCTTAACAAGAGTTTTGAATAAACCTGTCAGTTTTGGTTGCAAAGTTTCCAAAATTGTCTTTGTTTGGCTTTGGATGCATTTACCTACTCCTGCTAACACTAGCCCAAATACTGCATAAAAAAATAAATAAAATAAAATTCAAAACTTTAAAAAAAAAAAAGACTAGCCAGAAAAAGTGTTATCACACTGGACTTCAAAGTGCAAATATGTTATCAGCCTCTAGCCTCTTTTTTTTTTTTTAACATCTTTATTGGAGTATAACTGTTTTACAATAGTGTGTTAGTTTTTCCTTTACAACAAAGTGAATCAGTTATACATATACACATATGTCCCCATATCTCTTCCCTCTTGTGTCACCCTCTCTCCCACCCTCCCTATCCCACCCCTCTAGGTGGTCACAAAGCACAGAGGTGATCTCCCTGTGCTATGCGGCAGCTTCCCACTAGCTATCTAATTTACATTTGGTAGTGTGTATATGTCCCTGCCACTCTCTCACTTCGTCACAGCTTACCCTTCCCCCTCCCCATATCCTCAAGTCCATGCTCTAGTAAGTCTGTGTTTTATTCCCATCCTACCACTAATCTTTTCATGACATTTTTTTTCCCTTAGAGTCCATATATATGTGTTAGCATACGGTATTTGTTTTTCTCCTTCTGACTTACTTCACTCTGTATGACAAACTCCAGGTCTATCCATCTCACTACAAATAACTCAGTTTCATTTCTTTTTATGGCTGAGTAATATTCCATTGTATATATGTGCCACATCTTCTTTATCCATTCATCTGTTGATGGACACTTAGGTTGCTTCCATGTCCTGGCTATCGTAAATAGAGCTGCAATGAACATTTTGGTACATGACTCTTTTTGAATTATGGTTTTCTCAGGGTCTATGCCCAGTAGTGGGATTGCTGGGTTGTATGGTAGTTCTATTTTTAGTTTTTTAAGGAACCTCTATACTGTCCTCCATAGTGGCTGTATCAATTTACATTCCCACCAGCAGTGCAAGAGGGTTCCCTTTTCTCCACACCCTCTCCAGCATTTATTGTTTCTAGAGTTTTTGATGATGGCCAATCTGACCGGTGTGAGATGATATCTCATTGTAGTTTTGATTTGCATTTCTCTAATGATTAATGATGTTGAGCATTCTTTCATGTGTTTGTTGGCAATCTGTATATCTTCTTTGGAGAAATGTCCATTTAGTTCTTCTGCCCATTTTTGGATTGGGTTGTTTGTTTTTTTGTTATTGAGCTGCATGAGTTGCTTATAAATTTTGGAGATTAATCCTTTGTCAGTTGCTTCATTTGCAAATTTTTTCTCCCATTCTGAGGGTTGTCTTTTGGTCTTGTTTATGGTATCCTTTGCTGTGCAAAAGCTTTTAAGTTTCATTAGGTACCATTTGTTTATTTTTGTTTTTATTTCCATTTCTCTAGGAGATGGGTCAAAAAGGATCTTGCTGTGATTTATGTCATAGAGTGTTCTGCCTATGCTTTCCTCTAAGAGTTTGATAGTGTCTGGCCTTACATTTAGGTCTTTAACCCATTTTGAGTTTATTTTTGTGTGTGGAGTTTGGGAGTGTTCTAATTTCATACTTTTACATGTAGCTGTCCAGTTTTCCCAGCACCACTTATTGAAGAGGCTGTCTTTTCTCCACTGTATATCCTTCCCTCCTTTATCAAAGATAAGGTGACCATATGTGTGTGGGTTTATCTCTGGGCTTTCTATCCTGTTCCATTGATCTATATTTCTGTTTTTGTGCCAGTACCATACTGTCTTGATACCTGTAGCCTTGTAGTATAGTCTGAAGTCAGGGAGCCTGATTCCTCCAGCTCCATTTTTCATTCTCAAGATTGCTTTGGCTATTTGGGGTCTTTTGTGTTTCCATACAAATTGTGAAATTTTTTGTTCTAGTTCTGTAAAAAATGCCAGTAGTAATTTGATAGGGATTGCATTGAATCTGTAGATTGCTTTGGGTTGTAGAGTCATTTTCACAATGTTGATTCTTCCAATCCAAGAACATGGTATATTTCTCCACCTATTTGTATCATCTTTAATTTCTTTCATCAGTGTCTTATAGTTTTCTGCATACAAGTCTTTTGTCTCCTTAGGTAGGTTTATTCCTAGATATTTTATTCTTTTTGTTGCAATGGTAAATGGGAGTGTTTTCTTAATTTCACTCTCAGATTTTTCATCATTAGTGTATAAGAATGCCAGAGATTTCTGTGCATTAATTTTGTATCCTGCAACTTTACCAAATTCATTGATTAGCTCTAGTAGTTTTCTGGTAGCATCCTTAGGATTCTCTATGTATAGTATCATGTCATCTGCAAACAGTGACAGCTTTACTTCTTCTTTTCCTATTTGGATTCCTTTTATTTCTTTTTCTTCTCTGATTGCTGTGGCTAGGACTTCCAAAACTATGTTGAATAAGAGTGGTGAGAGTGGGCAACCTTGTCTTGTTCCTGATCTTAGTGGAAATGGTTTCAGATTTTCACCATTGAGAACGATGCTGGCTGTGGGTTTGTCATATATGGCCTTTATTATGTTGAGGAAAGTTCCCTGTATGCCTACTTTCTGCAGGATTTTTATCATAAATGAGTGCTGAATTTTGTCAAAAGCTTTCTCTGCATCTATTGAGATGATCATATGGTTTTTCTCCTTCAGTTTGTTGATATGGTGTATCACGTTAATTGATTTGCGTATATTGAAGAATCCTTGCATTCCTGGAATAAACCCCACTTGATCATAGTGTATGATCCTTTTAATGTGCTGTTGGATTCTGTTTGCTAATATTTTGTTGAGGATTTTTGCATCTATGTTCATCAGTGATATTGGCCTGTAGTTTTCTTTCTTTGTGACGTCTTTGTCTGGTTTTGGTATCAGGGTGATGGTGGCCTCATAGAATGAGTTTGGGAGTGTTCCTCCCTCTGCTATCTTTTGGAAGAGATTGAGAAGGATAGGTGTTAGCTCTTCTCTAAATGTTTGCTAGAATTCGCCTGTGAAGCCATCTGGTCCTGGGCTTTTGTTTGTTGGAAGACTTTTAATCACAGTTTCAATTTCAGTGCTTGTGATTGGTCTGTTCATATTTTCTATTTCTTCCTGGTTCAGTCTCGGCAGGTTGTGCATTTCTAAGAATTTGTCCATTTCTTCCAGGTTGTCCATTTTATCGGCATACAGTTGCTTGTAGTAATCTCTAATAATCTTTTGTATTTCTGCAGTGTCAGTTGTTACATCTCCTTTTTCATTTCTAATTCTATTGATTTGAGTCTTCTCCCTTTTATTCTTGATGAGTCTGGCTAATGGTTTATCAATTTTATTTATCTTCTCAAAGAACCAGCTTTTAGTTTTATTGATCTTTGTTATTGTTTCCTTCATTTCTTTTTCATTTATTTCTGATCTGATCTTTATGATTTCTCTCCTTCTGCTAAATTTGGGAGTTTTTTTGTTCTTCTTTCTCTAATTGCTTTAAGTGCAAAGTTAGGTTGTTTATTCGAGATGTTTCCTGTTTCTTAAGGTATGATTGTATTGCTATAAACTTCCCTCTTAGAACTGCTTTTGCTGTATCCCATAGGTTTTGGGTTGTCGTGTCTCCATTGTCATTTGTTTCTAAGTATTTTTTTTTATTTCCTCTTTGATGTCTTCAGTGATCACTTCGTTATTAAGTAGTGTATTGTTTAGTCTCCATGTGTTTGTATTTTTTACAGATCTTTTCATGTAATTGATATCTAGTCTCATAGCGTTGTGGTCGGAAAAGACACTTGATACGATTTCAATTTTCTTAAATTTGCCAAGGCTAGATTCGTGACCCAACATATGATCGATCCTGGAGAATGTTTCATGAGCACTTGAGAAAAATATGTATTCTGTTGTTTTTGGATGGAATGTCCTATAAATATCAATTAAGTCCATCTTGTGTAATGTATCATTTAAAGCTTGTGTTTCCTTATTTATTTTCATTTTGGATGATCTGTCCATTGGCGAAAGTGGGGTGTTAAAGTCCCCTACTATGATTGTGTTACTGTCGATTTCCCATTTTAAGGCTGTTAGTATTTGCCTTATGTATTGAGGTGCTCCTATGTTGGGTGCATAAATATTTACAATTGTTATATCTTCTTCATGGATCAATCCCTTGATCATTATGTAGTGTCCTTCTTTGTCTCTTGTAAGAGTCTTTATTTTAAAGTCTATTTTGTCTGATATGAGAATTGCTACTCCAGCTTTCTTCTGATTTCCATTTGCATGGAATATCTTTTTCCATCCCCTTACTTTCAGTCTGTATGTGTCCCTAGGTTTGAAGTGGGTCTCTTGTAGACAGCATACATATGGGTCTTGTTTTTGTATTCATTCAGCCAGTCTGTGTCTTTTAGTGGGAGCATTTAATCCATTTACCTTTAAGGTAATTATTGATATGTATGTTCCTATTACCATTTATTAATTGTTTCGGGTTGTTCTTGTAAGTCTTTTCCTTCTCTTGTGTTTCTTGCCTAGAGAAGTTCCTTTAGCATTTGTTGTAGAGCTGGTTTGGTGGTGCTGAACTCTCTCAGCTTTTGCTTGTCTGTAAAGGTTTTAATTTCTCCATCAAATCTGAATAAGATCCTTGCTGGGTAGAGTAATCTTGGTTGTAGGTTTTTTTCCTTCATCACTTTAAATATGTCCTGCCACTCCCTTCTGGCTTGTAGAGTTTCTGCTGAAAGATCAGATGTTAACCTTATGGGGATTCCCTTGTGTGTTATTTGTTGTTTTTCCCTTGCTGCTCTTAATATGTTTTCTTTGTATTTAGTTTTTGACAGTTTGATTATTATGTGTCTTGGTGTGTTTATCCTTGGGTTTATCCTGTATGGGACTCTCTGTGCTTCCTGGACTTGATTGACTATTTCCTTTCCTATATTAGGGAAGTTTTCAACTATAATCTCTTCAAATATTTTCTCAGTCCCTTTCTTTTTCTCTTCTTCTTCTGGGACCCCTATAATTCGAATGATGGTGTGTTTAATGTTGTCCCAGAGGTCTCTGAGACTGTCCTCAGTTGTTTTCATTCTTTTTTCTTTATTCTGCTGTGCAGTAGTTATTTCCACTATTTTATCTTCCAGGTCACTTATCCGTCCTTCTGCCTCAGTTATTCTGCTATTGATCCCATCTAGAGTATTTTTCATTTCATTTATTGTGTTGCTCATCGTTGCTTGCTTCCTCTTTATTTCTTCTAGGTCCTTGTTAACTGTTTCTTGCAATTTGTCTATTCTATTTCCAAGATTTTAAATCATCTTTACTATCATTATTCTGAATTCCTTTTCAGGTAGACTGCCTATTTCCTCTTCATTTGTTAGGTCTGGTGTGTTTTTATCTTGTTCCTTCATCGGCTGTGTGTTTTTCTGTCTTCTCATTTCGCTTATCTTACTGTGTTTGGGGTCTCCTTTTTGCACGCTGCAGGTTCGTGGTTCCCGTTGTTTTTGGTGGCTGTCCCCAGTGGCTAAGGTTGGTTCAGTGGGTTGAGTAAGTTTCCTGGTTGGGGGGACTAGTGCCTCTGTTCTGGTGGATGAGGCTGGATCTTGTCTTTCTGGTGGGCAGGTCCATGTCTGGTGGTGTGTTTGGGGATGTTGGTAGCCTTATTATGATTTTAGGCAGCCTCTCTGCTAATGGATGGGGCTGTAGACCTGTCTTGTTCTTTGTTGGGGATAAGGTGTCCAGCACTGTTCGTTGCTGGTCCTTGAGTGAAGCTGGGTCTTGGTGTTGAGATGGAGATCTCTGGGAGATTTTCGCCGTTTGATATTGCGTGGAGCTGGGAGGTCTCTTGTGGACCAGTGTCCTGAGGTTGCTTCTCCCACCTCAGAGCCCTGGTGCCTGGCTGGGGCACCAAGAGCCTTTAATCCACATGGCTCAAAATTAAAGTGAGAAAAATAGAAAGGAAAGAAAAGGAAGGAAGGAAGGAAGGAAAGAAGGAAGGAAGGAAGGAAGAAAGGGAGGAAGGAAAAAAGGAAGGGAGGAAGGAAGGAAGAAATGAAGGAAGGAAGAAAGCAAGAAAGGAAGGAAGGAAGGAGGAGAGGAAGAAAGGAGGGAAGCAAGAGAGGAAGGAAGGGAGGAGGAGAGGAAGAAAGGAAGGAAGCAAGAGAGGAAGGAAGGGAGGAAAGAAGGGAGGAAGGAAGAAAGAAAGGGAGAAGACAAAATAAAGTAGGATAAAGTATAGTTATTAAAATAAAAAATAATTATTAAGAAGAAAAATTTCTATTAAAAAAAAAAACAGAAAAACAGGTCGGTCTAACCCTAGGACAAATGGTGAAAGCAGAGCTATACAGACAAAATCTCACACAGCAGCACACACGTACACACTCACAAAAAGAAAAAAGGGGAAAATAATAGTGTATCTTGCTCCCAAAGTCCACCTCCTCAACTTGGGATGATTCGTTGTCTATTCAGGTTTTCCACAGATGCAGGGCACTTCAAGTTGATTGTGGAGCTTTAATCCGGCGCTTCTGAGGCTGCTGGGAGAGACCTCCCCCTCTCTCTGTTTGCACAGCTCCTGGGGTTCAGCTTTGCACTTGGCCCCGCCTCTGCGTGTAGGTCGTCTGAGGGCGTCTGCCCTTCGCTCACACAGGACGGGGTTAAAGGAGCAGCTGATTCGGGGGCTCTGGCACAGGCCGAGGGGAGGGGAGGGAGGGACATGGATGTGGGGCGAGTCCGCGGCGGCAGAGGCCGGCGTGACGCCGCACAGGCCCGAGGCGCGTCGCGCGTTCTCCCGGGGAAGCCGTCCCTGGATCCCGGGACCCCGGCAGTGGCGGGCCGCACGGGCTCCCGGGAGGGCCGGTGTGGAGAGTGACCTGTGCTCACACACAGGCCTCTTGGTGGCGGCAGCAGCAACCCTAGCGTCCCACACCCGTCTCTGCTGTCCGTGCCAACAGCCGCGGCTCGCGCCCGTTTCTGGAGCTCCTTTACGCGGTGCTCTTAATCCCCTCTCCTCGCGCCCGAGGAAGCAAAGAGGCAAGAAAAAGTCTCTTGTCTCTTCGGCAGCTCCGCGCCCGTTTCTGGGGCCCCTTTAAGCGGCGCGCTTAATCCCCTCTCCTCGCGCCCAGGAAGCAAAGAGGCAAGAAAAAGTCTCTTGTCTCTTCGGCAGCTCCGCGCCCGTCTCTGGGGCCCCTTTAAGCGGCGCGCTTAATCCCCTCTCCTCACGCCCAGGAAGCAAAGAGGGAAGAAAAGGTCTCTTACCTCTTCGGCAGCTCCAGACTCCAACCGGACTCCCTCCCGGCCAGCCGCGGCGCACTAACCCCTTCAGGCTGTTTTCACTCTGCCAACTCCAGACCTTTCCCTGGGATCCGACTGAAGTCCGAGCCTCAGCTCCTGGCCCCGCCCGCTTCGGCGGGGGAGCAGACGAGCCTCTCGGGCTGGTGAGTGCCGGTCGGCACCGATCCTCCGTGCGGGAATCTCTCCGCTTTGCCCTCCGCACCCTGTGGCTGCGCTGTCCTCCGCGGCTCCGGAGCTTCCCCCTCCGCCACCCGCAGTCTCCGCCCGCGAAGGGGCTTCTGGTCTGTGGAAACCTTTCCTCCTTCACGGCTCCCTCCCACTGGTGCAGGCCCCGTCCCTATTCTTTTGTCTCTGTTTATTCTTTTTCCTTTTGCCCTGCCCAGGTACGTGGGGGAATTTCTTGCCTTTTGGGAGGTCTGAGGTCTTCTGCCAGCGTTCGGTGGGTGTTCTGTAGGAGAAGTTCCACGTGTAGATGTATTTCTGATGTCTCTGTGAGGAGGAAGGAGACCTCCGCGTCGTACTCTTCCGCCATCTTGAAGCCGTCTCCTCTAGCCTCTTTTAAAAGCACAAATATTATCTTTAGCTTAGGTTTCTAAGGGTAGAAACTGAACTGAAGACCAATCTCATGAAGTTAAGATAATCTTGCGTAATCTGTCCTTCAGTTGAATAGGCATATAGAAGCACTTGTAAAATGTTGTTTCCTGCAATCTTTATCGAAAGGAAGGAGACACTTTTGGAAGCAGCGCATTGCGCTGGGTCAGCCCTGACCAGCCGCCCCTCACGGCTGTCTGACGTACAGCAAATTGCTTTCCTTCTCTGAATGACATCCTGCTTTCCTCTGTAAAATGACAGCAGGTGACGAGATGACCTCTAAGCTTCTTCCCAGTTCTGTCACTGGACAGTTCTCTTATGTGACCATTTAACTTTCCTGGAAAAAAACAAAGTGAGAATTAAAAATTTGATACTCAAATTACATGAGAAGAATTAAAATGAAATGATTTGATTTTGATGTGAGTGTGCCTAGGACATTGGGGAAATTTTTTGTTTTAGGACTGATATCTAATTCTGCAAATGAATAATAGAAGTGATGGCACACGACCCCTGGTGCATCCTTCTGCCTTCATTTGCTCTACAGGCTGCTTAGCTGTCCCTTCCAGAACATTCCAAAGAATCCCCAAGAGTACTCCGTGCTCCAGACCTTGCTTGCTTTTCTTCCATCTAATCCAACCTGTCTCTTGTCCCATTTTTTCAGAACCTTCGTTAAATGTCATTGTTTCCAATGACTTTTTCTTCTGCCTGCGCCACGCAGCATGCGGGATCTCAGTCCTCCTGACCAGGAATCAAACCACCCGTGTCCCCAGCATTGGGAGCATGGAGTCATAACCACTGGCCTGCCAGGGAAGTCCCCCAATGACTTAATGAGATGTACAGAAGTTATTGCTATGGCGTTTTTCTGGAATAACTCACCAAAACAATTTGCTTGCTTATGAGACATCTTAAATGTCCTTATGGAAACCACGGCTGGCTGGTTGGGTTGGGACCTTGAGGTCTGGGAAGTTCTTCGGGGTCGCTCAAATGCCATGTTGAGCCCTCCTCCTTATGTCTTCAAAGACATGTTCTTCCCTTCGAGTTGCTCCCAGTCTATTGGGGGAATAAAATGCTGTATTGGCACAAAAATTCTCCCTTCCTGCCATGCACAAGATTTTCCACCTTGTCCAGCTACGCTGTACAGGGCCAGTGTGTGGCAGGAGCACGTTTTGCCAGAGTTTGAGAAACAGTGGAGCCAGGCAAAGCAGCGTGCTCCGAATTTCCGGTTCACTAGAGGTGCAGGTGAGCCTCTAAAAGTGACCGTCTGCGTAGTTTTCTATGTGTCAAAGTCTGAGCAAATTGTGTTCCACTTATTAACCCATATTCATCAGCCAAACAACCTTACTGGTATTTTCTTTATTTGACAGATGACAAAACTGAAACAGAAAAGTAAAGCCCCTTGCCCAAGCTCGTACCGCTAGGAACCAGCAAAACCAAGATCCAAACCCACCCAAGTCTCTCTCTCTTTTTTTAAAAAAATAATTTTTTTAAGCAAGCATTATACATTTTTATTATTTTATTATTTTTTTTTGAATTTTATTTTTTATACAGCAGGTTCTCATTAGTCATCCATTTTATACACATCAGTGTATACATGTCAATCCCAATCGCCCAATTCATCCCAGACCATCCCCAGCTCCCCGCTGCTTTCCCCCCTTGGTGTCCATACGTTTGTTCTCTACATTTGTGTCTCTATTTCTGCCCTGCAAACCGGTCCATCTGTACCATTTTTATAGGTTCCACATATATGCATTAATATAAGATGTTTGTTTTCCTCTTTCTGACTTACTTCACTCTGTATGACAGTCTCTGGATCCATCCATGTCTCTACAAATGACCCAATTTCATTCCATTTTACGGCTGAGTAATATCCCATTGTATATATGTACCACATCTTCTTTATCCACTCATCTGTCGATGGGCATTTAGGTTGCTTCCATGACCTGGCTATTGTAAATAGTGCTGCAATGAACACTGGGGTGCATGTGTCTTTTTGAATGATGGTTTTCTCTGGGTATATGCCCAGTAATGGGATTTCTGGGTCATATGGTAGTTCTATTTTTAGTTTTTTGAGGAACCTCCATACTGTTCTCCATAGTGGCTGTATCAGTTTGCTTTCCCACCAACAGTGCAGGAGGGTTCCCTTTTCTCCACACCCTCTCCAGCATTTGTTGTTTGTAGATTTCCAAGTTTCTCTTTAAAGCTCATGCTCTGCTACCAAATAGGATGTCTTTCTAGCGTTCGTGAGGAAATCTAGAAAATACAGGAAAAAGTGGTAAAGTTGTACCAAGTCCCCAGTAGTCACCTTGGTGTGGTGAATATACACTGGTTTGTAGAGACATCAGTAATTATAGGGGAGGGATCAAGAAATCTTTTCTGTCAAGAGCCAAAGAGTAAATATTCTAGTCTTGGGTGGCCAGATGGTTTCTGTTACAACTGGTCAGCTCTGCTGTTGCCATGGGAAAGCAGCTGTGGACAATCTGTAAACCAATGGCTATGTTCCAATGGCATTGTACTTATGGACACTGAAATTTGAATTTCATGTATCATGAAATATTCTTTTTCTTCAAATTTCCTTTCAGCCATTCAAAAATGTACAACAATTCTTAGCTCACAGGCTGTACAGAAACATGTGGCAGGTGGATTGGCCCTCACCCATGATGCCCATTGTAGCTTTGTCCACCCCTGGTATAGAGGGAAGAAAAATGACTAGACTTAATTTAATGATGGCCGCCTAACATCAGCGAGGTGCCAAAAACCCAGTGATCGGTAGACAGAAATCGCTCTCCATAGGCTAGTCGTGGGGCAAACAGACAAGCAAAGAGAGGGGCACCAGGTCCTAGTAGAACAGGTGGAAGGGCTCCTAACCCAGACTTGGGAGGGCAGAGAAGGGGTGCCACACGGGGGGCCTGATGGACAGGAGGAACTCATCAAGAAAAGGGGGGGAGCGAATATTGCAGGTACAATATTCTCGACCCTATTAGGGTTGAGACCTCATGCTACCATGAACTCTTTATTGACCCTCTGGCAAGTCAGTGCTTCAAGTCAGGGCTTCAGTCTCCTCTTGTGCAAAGTCGGTGTAACGTCAATGCTCATCTCCCAGGTTGTCGGTGAGAAAACGGAGCCAAGAGGGTGATAGAACATCAGTGACAGTTCATTTTCAAGATGCTCCATTTGTGACTTGAGCGAGCTGGTCTGAAAAAGCTGCAAGATTCCTTCCAATCCCACGTCTCTGAATTCTTGATTTTTTATCTTTAGGTAAAGAAAAACCCTGCTATTCCGCAATTCTGGGAGCTGTGAACATTAATATCTGTCACTGCTGGTGGTGACCTGCCTCACAACAACTGATACGGCCCCAAGTTGAAGAAACATACCGTCCCTTGTGGTCAAACATGATGTCGGTGATGTTGATGGTGTCCCTCTCTGGGGTGAAAGGGCTGTAAGACGGACACATGTTCTACCCCCTCCCCCCCGGGGGAACACGTTGAGTCGACAGCCGTGACAGATTTGTTAGGGTCTTAACTTGAGATTGACCTGGACCAAGGTACCCAACACTGCTCAGCTCTTGCTCCGTTGGCCCCAGTGGCTCATGTTCTCAGATCCACTCAATCCCTTCATTGTTAGAGAAGAACTTCAGCTTGTGGTTAATCCACTGTCCCTGAAGTGAGTGGCAGTATTTCTCTTCTTGCTCAAAAGAAGAAGTGGGAGTAGACTCCCCAGCAGTCGGGGATGGACCTGAAGACTGACTTCAGCAATGATATGAAGTGACAAACACAGAAGAGATGGTAGAAAACATGAAGCTGAAGGTATTCGAGTTTGTTGTAGGGCTTATGGCCGTTTCTATAATTCTTTTGTTCCTCTATACCAACAATTTAATCCTGCCAAAATACCTGCCAGTGGGGAAAATCTCAAACTCTTCAATGCTTGCAGAAGTCTGTGACATGATTATAAGAGGAAAGAAAATCTTGTATGGAAATATACCAATGACACCACTGAGAAACATAACTTGCCAACAGTACTTGACCCAGAATCACTACATAATGAAACCTCTGTCCAAAGACGAAGCTGAGTTCCCTTTGGCATATGTCATGGTCATCCACAAAGACTTTGATACATTTGAGAGGCTTTTCAGGGCTATTTATATGCCTCAAAATGTCTACTGCGTTCATGTGGATGAGAAATCCACCTCTGCTTTCAAGGATTCGGTAGGAAGGATGCTGAGCTGCTTCGCAAATGCCTTTCTGGCTTCCAAGAGGGAGTCTGTGGTCTACGCGGGACTCTCCAGGCTCCAGGCTGACCTGAATTGCCTGCAAGACCTCATACACTCGGAGGTTCCGTGGAAGTACGCCATCAACACCTGCGGGCAAGATTTCCCCCTGAAAACCAACAGGGAGATCGTTCAGTATATAAAAGGATTTAAAGGGAAAAACATCACCCCAGGGGTGCTGCCTCCTCCTCATATTATCAGAAGGACCAGATATATGCACTTGGAGCAGAAATACCAATTGTTTTCCTTCATGCTGTGGACTTGGATAAGAAAAACGTCTCCTCCCCATAATCTCACCATCTACTTTGGCTCCACCTATGTAGCCTTTACAAGAGAATTTGCTAATTTTGTTCTCCAAGACCAGAGGGCCATTGATTTACTTGCGTGGTCGAAGGACACCTACTCTCCTGATGAACATTTCTGGGTGACACTTAACAGGATTCCAGGTATGTAGAACTTGATTTCCATTCTACATGAAGTCTGGAAGCATTGTGTGTGTGTGTGTGTGTGTGTGTGTGTGTGTGTGTGTGTGTATTTTACACTTTGAAAATATCTTCAATTGCATTATATATATTCACCTAGGTTTCCAGCTTTATGGACACCCTGTAGACTGTTCTGTGTTTCAGTTTCAATGGAATTCATATAACATAAGTTACAGTTGTTACATATCAGTTCTAAGGCTCTGTCTTTGTGACTCTGAAGGACAAGCCTTTGGGAGTGGGACCCAAGGTAAACAGAACTTTGCACTTCCACATTCCAGCTTTTGCTATTCTGCTTTTATTTTTTTTTAATATTTTTTTCATATTTATTTAATTATTTATTTGGTGGCTCCAGGTCTTAGCTGCGGCAGGCAGGCTCCTTAGTTGTGGCTCCAGGTCTTCTTAGTTGCAGCATGTGAACTCTTAGTTGCAGCATGCATGTGGGATCTAGTTCCCTGACCAGGGATTGAACCCGGGCCGCCTGCATTGGGAGCATGGAGTCTTATCAACTGCGCCACCAGGGAAGTCCCCTGTTATTCTGCTTTTAAACAACAGAGTTAACTCCATTAACTGCCTCTACCTTAAAGAGAAGGAAAGGATTTGCACTAGTCTGCTTCCAGGCAACTTTATCCTCCTGGGAATGGAGAGAGCGGTAGGAAGGGGCTGATTTGCTGGAAAACTAGTGGAGGGAGGAGGTTGGAAGGAGATGGTTTTCTGGAAACGTTACCTCATCTTTTTAATTGAAGTATAGTTGATTTACAATGTTGTGTTACTTTCTGGTGTATAGCAAAGTGATTCCAGGTTCTTTTCCATTATAGTCTATTACAAGATATTAAATATAGTTCCCTGTGCTATACAGTAGGAGCTTGTTGTTTATCTGTTTTATCTATAGTAGTTTGTATCTGTTAATCTCAGACTCCTAATTTATCTGTCCCCTCCCTTTCCCCTTGGTAATCATAAGTTTTTATGTCTGTGAGTCTATTTCTGTTTTGTAAATAAGTTCACTTGTATCACATTTTAGATTCCACATACGTGATATCATATGATATTTGTCTTTCTCTGTATGACTTACTTCACTTAGTATGATAATCTCTAGATCCATCCTTTTTGCTGCAAGTGGCATTATTTCATTCTTTTCTATGGCTGAGTAGTATTCCATTGTATATATGTAATCACATGTTCTTTATCCATTTATCGCTTTTTTAAAAATAAATTTATTTATTTATTAATTATTTATTTTTTGCTGCACCAGGTCTTCATTGCTGCTAGCAGCTTCCTCTAGTTGTGGCGAGCGAGGGCTACTCTTCGTTGTGGTGCGTGGGCTTCTGATTGTGGTGGCTTCTGTTGTTGCAGAGCTCGGGCTCTAGGCATGCAGGCCTCAGTAGTTGTGGCTCGTGGGCTCTAGAGCACAGGCTCAGTAGTTGTGGTGCACAGGCATAGTTGCTTCACGGCATGTGACATCTTCCCGGACCAGGACTCGAATCCATGTCCCCTGCATTGGCAGGCAGATTCCCAACCACTGCACCACCAGGGAAGCCCTCCATTTATGGGTTGATGGACATTTAGGTTGCTTCCATGTCTTGGCTATTGTAAATAGTGCTGCTATGAACACTGGGGTGCATGTAACTTTTCAAATCAGAGTTTTTGTCTTTTCTGGATATATGCCCAGGAGTGGGGATTACAGGATCATATGGTAACTCTATTTTTAGTTTTTTAAGCAACCTCCATACTGTTTTCCACAATGACTGTACCGATTTACATTCCCACCAACAGTGTAGGAGGGTTCCCTTTTCTCCACACCCTCTCTAGCATTTATTATTTGTAGACTTTTAAAAATGATGACCATTCTGACTGGTGAGAGGTGATACCTCATTGTAGTTTTGCTTTGCATTCTCTAATAATGAGCAATGTTGAGCATCTTTCCATGTGCCTACTGGCCATCTGTATATCTTCTCTGGAGAAGTGCCTTTTTAGGTCTTCTGTCCATTTTTTGATTGGGTTGTTTGTTTTTTTGTTATTGAGTTGTATGAGCTGTTTGTATATTTTGGAAATTAAGCCCTTGGGACTTCCCTGGTGGTCCAGTGGTTAAGACTCCATGCTCCCAGTGCAGGGGGCCTGGATTCGATCCCTGGTCAGGGAACTGGATGCCGCATACCGCAACTAAAGATCTGGTGCGGCCAAATAATTAATTTTTTTTAAAAAAAAGGAAATTAAGCCCCTGTTGGTCACATCACTTGCAAATATTTTCTCCCAATTCGTAGGCTGTCTTTTTGTTTTGTTTATGGTTTCCTTTGCTGTATAAAACCTTATAAATTTGATTAAGAAACATTACCTCTATTTAATCCCCAATAGCATTTTTTTTTTTTTTTTTTTTTTTTTTGCGGTCCGTGGGCCTCTCACTGTTGTGGCCTCTCCCGTTGCGGAGCACAGGCTCCGGACGCGCAGGCTCAGCGGCCATGGCTCACGGGCTTAGCTGCTCCGCGGCATGTGGGATCTTCCCAGACCGGGGCATGAACCCGTGTCCCCTGCATCGGCAGGCGGATTCTCAACCACTGCGCCACCAGGGAAGCCCTCCAATAGCATTTTAAGATCTAGTAGCTGTGTACTCATTTGGGCTACACTTATGTTTTATATTTCCAGAATCTAGCACAGTGCCTGCATAAACTAAGTACACAAAAAATATTTGTGAATGAATGAATGAATCATTTGATTGGGGTACATGAGATTTCTATTTCTAAAGGTTTTTCAAAGCATGGCACTTATTAGTATGTTGTTTCATTATGTGATATACTTACCGGTGATCATGAATTTTCATGTCTTGTTAAGTCATTAGTATCCATGTATATCTTAGTTACAACTTTTAATTTCTTATTAAAGGGCAATGTTTCTAATTAAAGGTTTGCACTATTTTCCTCAGTTCCCTTCAGTCAAAGGGAAAATGTTTCCAGAATTTAATAAAGTACTTGGCACCACCTGGCATTTAAAATGTGCTTTATTTTTTTAGTCAATCCACACAACATTCCTGTGAGGGATGAACTTCATTTGATAATATGCAAAACTGATAATGAAGCCCTGGACCAGTTAGAAAAGTGATGAGGGGGGCTTCCCTGGCGGTCCAGTGGTTAAGACTCTGTGCTTCCACTGCAGGGGGCGCAGGTTGGATCCCTGGTCAGGGAACTAAGATCCCACATTTCCCGAGCCATGGCCAAAAAAAGAGAAAAATTTTGAAAAGTGATGAGGTCATTCTGCAAGTAATTTCTATGAAAATCCATCTTCCAGAATTAAAGACTGATCTACTAAGTAAATTCAGGTTTTGCCAAACACAAAGCTATTTCTCTGTCTTCCATACTTTTTCAGTCTGGGCTGTTGATGGTCATCTGTTGTAAAGAAGGTCTTTCCCCATCCAGCTGGCCAAATAGAGAGTAGGCATCAGGTTCCTCGTAGACTGTGAGCTTTGAGAAGAAATAGGGCTACTGCGATCCAGCACCCGGGGACCCAAAAGAGTAGGGGATCCATTTCTTTGCACTCTGTTTTGACTGAACAGCACATTGCAGTCAGAAGGAGGGGGCTAGTGTCTTGCAGAACGTAATTCTCGGTGAACAGAAGCTCAAGGTCTCCCCTGGCTGGGAACCCTCGCTGTAGCAGTGACCATGAGTTCCTGTAACTTCACACTCAAATCAAGGACTCTGTGGGGAGCGGAGTGGAGGAAGGAAAGAGCAGAAGTCTAGAAAGGTGAAGAGCCCAGTTGACACTAGGATTGGACCCTTGTTTTGCCTTCTCCTCGTGACACCCAACCTCTCAAGTCCAGCCAAAACTCAAACCTGAGGCCTTTCTGAGCAGAGACATGTTAGACTGTGAAAACCTCTGAGGCTGTGTTTGGTCTCCGCCTCTGTGCGAGGGCTCTCTCCAGTTGTGGCCAGCGGGGGCCACTCTTCATCACGGTGCGCGGGCCTTTCACTATCGCGGCCTCTCCTGTTGTGGAGCACAGGCTCCAGACGCGCAGGCTCAGTAGTTGTGGCTCACGGGCCCAGCTGCTCCGCGGCATGTGGGATCCTCCCAGACCAGGGCTCGAACCCGTGTCTCCTGCATCGGCAGGCAGATTCTCAAGCACTGCACCAACAGGGAAGCCCCTTCTGAGGTTCTTGGGCTCAGCCTCCTCCTGTTAGCCTTTGGCATTGAAAGCCGAGGGTTGACAGGTACACTTTCAAGGGCAAGTGCAGCTGGAAAGGGCTTTGGGGGCACAGACTCTACTTAACCCTGAGGTGCTCTTCATCTGTCAGCTCTTTGCCTCAGCTTTGTGTTGCCCCAATGATATCTAAATGACTGTTTTGAAAAGAACCAGTTTTTTCTTGCACTTTCCTACCATTCTATTTGTGGTGATTTTATGTTAAATGATTGCAACCCTCCTCATTTCCTCTCTTCACTCTTTTCTTCCCAATGGCTTTCCATCAAGCTATGAAATTAGCTCTCATGTCTCTGGCCAGCCCCCAGCTGGGTGCTTTCTGTACAGTACTTCTAGAATCCTCCAGCTGCACTAGGAGGTCGAAGTTGGAAAGAACTCAGGCTCAGAGGTGTAGGTGACGTGGCTGAGAGGAAGCCACCACTGGGGACCCCGAGGAGGAACAGGGGGTGTTTTCTCAAATTCACCCCAGAGGAAGCTGTGAGGTGTGAGATCAAATCCCTGGTTCAAGGGCTCCCGGCTGTCAAGAGTGGCTTTGACCCAGCTGGAGACCTTCTGACACACAATCCAGGCTCTCTCTCACCACCTTCCTGGGTTATTTTAAGTCCTGTTACTTCCAGCTATTTCCTGTAGCTAAAAACAAAAACAAACAAACAAACAAAAACAGTGACGATGAGAAAACGGTACAGAATTGAACGTAGTGAATACATAAATAAACAGAGAAAAAAGATGGAGGGAAAAAAAAACCCAACAACTTTCCCATGTGCAAATAAATACATATTACACCATAAAAAAAAAAAAAAAAAAAAAAAAGATGGAGGGAGAAGAGAGCCTGGGCAGAGAGAAAGGACTGCAGGAGTCTCAAAAGACAAAATGTCACGTGCACTTAAATCCAGTTTAACCCAAGCTGCTCTTTCTCTGTGACCTCTGTGGACGCTGAGAAAGTTTCCATTTGGTTTCCCTGATTTCTCACTTGGGCACAGAGGTGATGTCGTGATGAAATGAATAATACTTGAAAAGTGCTTTGGGTACCACGTGGCCCCAAGAATTAGATGAGCGTGATGAACAATGCGTCCACATCTGTAGAAACGGAGACCTTTTCTTCTGCTCCCTTTCTACAGTCAGTTGTTAAGATTAAACTCTAAGCGCAATTTGCTCAGTGAAATAAAAATTAGTTTATGTCCTGGAGTGAGAATTTATAAGAGCGTACGTTATATAGGAATAAGCAAGCGTAGGTTGAATTCTGGGACATCAGTGAACACCTCACCACTTACAGAGCGGCCAAGCCACAAGTCTGTGTTGGTTGCCAACTTCTTCAGAATTCTATCCTACCTGATCACTGCCTCCAACTTAGAATTTGGGGTATTAATTTTGATCTAATGTTCAAGCTGGGATAAAGGAGCACGTCTTTTTTTTTTTTTTTTTTTTTTTTTGGGTCACTCGTTACCATCCCCTTCTACTATTTTGCACAAATGGCAAGAGCGTTGTACCCAGAATTTAGAAGAATGATGAGGGGTAAATTGCAAAATGTCCTCAGGAAAGTCAGGAGGGTCTGGAGAACCAGCGTTTCCCACATGACCACGGGGAGAGTAAACATCAGATAGCACTGGGGTGATGCGCAAAAAAAGATTGATACTAATTCCTGTAAAAAAATGGCTAGTATTACCAAAATCAAAAGACCCTTGAAGCATTTCAGGTGAGATGCAATTAAGGACTCCACTGCAGCCAAGTGCTGAGTTGCAAACGTTCTTTACCCTGTAACTTTAAACTCAGGGAGCTGTAAATTCAGGGCAGAACAGGTAAATTATTAGAGATACTTTTATGCATGAAATCTCTGGAGGGATGGAATTGTGTCAAGAATGAGGAGATAGCTGAAATCAACAAAGGAAGAGTTGATGTAATCATCTGAATATATTAGGAGAAAAAGTTGTAAAAATTATTCAACTAGTTTAGAAAGCATAATTAGGCATTGATGCCGCCATTTATTTATTTTATAATTTATTTTTTAAAGTATTTATTTATTTGTTTGCACCGGATCTTCTTTGCAGCATGCGAACTCTTAGTTGCGGCATGCATGTGGGATCTGGTTCCGTGATCAGGGATTGAACCCAGTGCCCCTGCATTGGGTGTGTGGAGCCTTAACCACTGCGCCACCAGGGAAGTCCCGAAGCCTCCATTTATTTATCCCTATAGTCGATTTCGTTTGATGTGGGCAGTGGCTACCTTGAGAGATATTACAAATAAAACAAAAATGAACACAATTTTAGTCATCATTTTAGAAAAGATTGCTCTCGTATGACTACTGTATTGAAGAAATGATTTGTTCCAAAGAATTCTAGGTAGACACATGAAAGATAGTTATGTAAATAGATATTTGAGTTGTTGGAATTCATTTTGGGTCCTACAGACCAGTCTGTATTCACTTGAATCATATTGCATGTAGAATCTGATTCCTAAAACAAGTGAAGTCTGACCCCTTGGTTCTGGAAAACTTTCCAAAGTCCTTTCTTATTGTCATTTCCTATGCGCTCCTGAAGATTATAAAACAGAGTTGGCAATCATCTCGTTAATGCATTAGCTTTCAGCTGGGGTGGGAAAAACACAACAACAAATAATAACTCCAGTCTTGTGTTCTACAGTAATGGTGTGAAGGCGATGTCCAGTGAAACCTGAGTAGCACGATGGAAAATGTTATGCTCTGACAGGAAGTGCAAAATGCAGGATGCAAACTTGCACCTTCCTTGTTCTTGGTAAAATCAGAATGTGTATATCTATGGACAAGAGGGAAATAAGAGCACAGGACATGAAAACACTGTGTTCACAAACTATCTGTAATATTATGTTGTCTTTTAATTAAGATGTATTGGAAAAACTAGGTACTTTGAACGTCCCCACATCCACAGATACAAATAGAGATCACAGATGACAAAACATAAATCACAAATGTAGGAATCTCACACTAAGGTGATCAGGGAAACAGGGAATGCAAAATAGAGCACTTGATCGATAAGTATTTGATTGTCTAGCATGTGCAGACAGTGACGGGAGCCAGAAACAGATGAGCCACCTGTGAGCCCAGCGCTGATAGCCCTTCCACGTGTCTGCACAGAGTGCTTTCACCCCTGTGCAGCTGCCAAGTTAAACGAAACTGATCAGAGTTACCCTAGATGTATACTACTTGGCACGGGCTCACAGAGGGAGGAGGAGGGAAGACTAAGAAGATTTCAAAGGACAGATGGTAATTGTGTCATTTCCTTGATGTGAGTGTTGCGGGGAGGGGCTTTTGTTTATTCTTCTCTCCCAGCCCTGATCTCAAGGGCCACAGGGTGAGGTGGCTTGAAGAGAGCGTGGAAAACTAGATCAGCAGGGCCAGCAGGCTTGAAAAAGGACCTCAGTCCTTGTCTTCTCTGAAGAAAGAATTCAGCACAGAGACAAAAGGTAGGGAAGCAGGTAAAGCGTTTATTAGAAGAAAAGTATGTGCAGAAAGACATGCAGGCAGGCTTAGAGGGAGAGTCACGCTGTGGGGGTGGCAGGAGTTACTTATATCGGGGCAGTTTTACGGGGTCCCTCTGGCCAGTCATCTTGCTCTGTCTTGCTTCGTGCCCAAACTGGGTCTGACGCAGGGTCCTCCCAGCGTGCCTGCACATCTTTTAGCCGAGATGGATTCCAGCGCAAGGGTCTCCGGGAGGCTGGCAGGACATATTATGGGCTAGCGCCTCCTCCCTTGTTTTCTTTTTGTTTTTGTTTTTTGTTTTTTTGGCTGCACCACACAGCATGTGGGATCTTAGTTCCCCAACCAGGGATCGAACCCGTGCCCCCTGCAGGGGAAGCGTGGAGCCCTAACCACTGGACTGCCAGGGAATTCCCACCCCCTTCCTTTTTTGACCCCTGAGGAAACTTTCTGCACATGTGTAGTCAGGGAGTTCTCCTTGACCTCAAGAGTGAAGAATGTGGTTGTTTTATCTTTTTACTCAAGCAGCGCTCAGCTCCTCCCTGCTACTGCCTTTTTTTTTTTTTTGACTGTATTGGGTCTTTGTTGCTGCGTGCAGGCTTTCTCTAGTTGTGGCGAGCAGAGGCTAGGGCTCTAGGCATGCAGGCTTCAGTAGTTGTGGCATGTGGGCTCAGTAGTTGTGGCTCGCAGGCTTTAGAGCTCAGGCTCAGTAGTTGTGGCCCACGGGCTTAGCTGCTCTGCAGCAGGTGGGATCTTCCTGGACCAGGGCTCGAACCTGTGTCCCCTGCATTGGCAGGTGGATTCTTAACCACTGCGCCACCAGGGAGGCCCCTCTGCCCCTGCCTTTATTTTACCTTGAAGCACCAGCATCTCAGCCTGGGGCCCAGCTATCTTCTATCTCTGCCTCATTCATTGCTGGGCAGGCCATGAACCCTTGATGCACTTTCTCATTGTATTCTCACGACTGACCTATGAAGGTGATAAAAGTATTCTCATGTTTTACAGATAGGGAAATGGAATGGTTTATATATATGAATTTAAGAGTTTGGAATGGTTTATATATATGAATCTAAGAGCCTGTCTCCTTAAGTTCTAAAACATCCCAAACTGAGATGATTCATCTCTCCTGCCTCTCCAGGCCTCAGGCTGGTCTCCCTGCATCCTACCTGGGCTTGGGTGAAATAAACTTGACATTCACTAACTTCAGCTTTAGCAATTTGGGGGTTACAATGGGCTGTCAGTTTTGTGGGGGGGTTGAGTGGGTTTTTTTTTCATTAGCCTTTATTCATCATACTGTAGCAAGTTAGGTGGGGAGTTTCCCTTGCTAATGTGCCTTTTAAGGACCTTACCTCTTAGCAAAGAAAATTAAGTGCTGGAAAGAATGGCTCAACAGCTAGTCATATGCCCCATGCTTTAATAGCATAGCCAGCCAATATGGAGAGGGGGGCGTGTGTGGAAAAAGGCAGGGTTAAGTGATTAATTTTTAAGCACTAAATATTTATTGACAGAATATCTCTCCAGGCAGTGTTCACATGCTTAGAACCCATGCTTTTAACTTGGCAGTGCTGTTTAAGCAAACAAACTGAGTCAGTTGAACACAATGATTAACAGGAAGTTGGAGCTGACACAGTTGCCAACCTTTTGGCCAGGAGAAGAGGCTGGGGTTAAAGTCTTAGAGCAATGGCTTTCAGAATGGTCAGTTCACCCCTCGCGATTTTCCTGTAGGGAAATAAGGACACATTGGAGTCAAAACCTCCCTGAGGCAACTTGTTTTTATGTAGAAACAGGTTGCAGGAAGGGGGGGTGGGGACTGAGCAAAGCAAATCCCAAAGAGTTACTTCAGAAATGTGAGGAAGAAAGGTGGAAATGCAATGCAGTGGCAAACGAGGAGAAAAGGAAGACAGAAAAAAAGGACAAGCATGCTCAACTGGAAGGTTACGGAACAGCCGATCAGAACTGCACCTACCAAAAGTTTGGTTATGGATTCTGGAGAAAATGTAAGTTAAATCTACCTACGCTCCAATCAGATCCCAAGAGACATTTTACTCATTTCATGGTTTTAAATGATGGGCTCTTGGAAGCCGTGTCTTTTTTGTGTGTCTCTGGTCACTGCTCTGATTTTTGTGTTTGTTTACAATCATGAGTTATGGGAGAATAAAAGTTTCCTGGGAGCATCTCTGTGCAATGCTTCACTATTAGCAGAAGCCTGTCATCAGATTTTTAAGGGGAAGGTTTTTTACCCAACAGAGAATGCATTGAAAACTACCCTCAGAGAATCTACCTGTTATGAGTACATAGCTCAAAGTCACTACATAACAGAAACACTCTCTGAAGAAGAGGCTGGCTTCCCTTTGGCTTACACGATGACCATTCACAAAGATTTTGGCACTTTTGAGAGACTCTTCAGGGCAATTTACATGCCCCAAAATGTCTACTGTGTTCATGTGGATGAAAAGGCAACAGATACATTTAAAGATGCAGTGAAGCAATTACTGAGCTGCTTCCCAAATGCTTTTCTGGCTTCCAAGATGGAGCCCGTGGTCTACGGTGGGATTTCCAGGCTCCAGGCTGACCTGAACTGCATCAAAGATCTTGCAGGCTCTGAGGTTCCGTGGAAATATGCCATCAACACCTGTGGGCAAGATTTCCCCCTGAAAACCAACAGGGAGATAGTTCAGTATCTGAAAGGATTTAAAGGGAAAAACATCACCCCAGGGGTGCTGCCTCCCGCTCATGCTATTGGACGGACTAAATATGTCCACCAAGAACTACTGAGCAAAAAAAATTCCTACATGATTAAAACCGTGAAATTGAAAACTCCGCCTCCTCACAACATGACCATTTACTTTGGCACTGCCTACGTGGCCCTCACAAGGGAATTTGCTGATTTTGTCCTCCAAGACCAGCAGGCACTTGACTTACTGTCCTGGTCCAAGGACACCTACAGTCCTGATGAACATTTCTGGGTCACACTCAATAGGATTCCTGGTATGTATGTCTCTTAACTTTTGTTTTTATGTATAAACATTGCATGGCCAATACTGAATGAACGACTGAAAAATAGTAAAAAAAAAATTAACATTTTTAAAGATCTTTACAGTTTTAAATATTCATTAAAAAATCTTTACAGTAGCTCTGCTCACAGAGTGGGTGGTATAACTCATCTCCATTTTACAGATGAAGAAACTGAGGCATAGTGATTAGGGCAGAGGTAGAGACCAACTGTCTGACTTGATTTTGCTGATATACCAAACTACCTTTCTGAGCCCATAGACCCACTTCGAATATGTGCTGTAGTCTTGAGACATGGCAAGAAACTGAGGAACACTGACTGACAAATGAAAGAGTAAACACAATTCTCGTTTAAATGTGATGGTATTTAAAATCAGGCATAAATATGATAAATTAAATTTGAGCAGCAATTTGAACACTTAAATAATACCTTTGCCCCTATTGAAGCTCCACTAGCTAAATTCAGATCATTTCAAAATGAGAGCAAGATACAACTTTAACAATTTTCATTTGCAAGTTCTTTCCTGGAACTCAGTCCGAAATTTAGAGCATCTTAAAGATTCCTAGACCAGTGCCTTTACTTTATAGACAATGAAACAAGTGTGGTTTATATGATGTGCTCAAATTACCCTGCTAGTAAGCAAACATGCCAATTATAACCAGGTTGCCTAAGCCTGATGTTCTTTTAAGGTGATTTTCAATTCTGTCTCAGTTGTTCCTAAACTAACTCCACATTTCCTTGGTCCAAGTTCCAAATGACTTGAATAATCTCCAGTTGTTTACAGGGAACTAATTCAGTTCTGCTAGTTCAATTTGAAATAAAAATTCAGATTCACAGTTCAAAGGAAAACTAACTTGAATCAACATGAGCATCAAGGTCATGGTTTCTTGAGATTAGTGGTTCAACACTGGATACATATTACAGTCTCCTGGAGCTTTTAAAAATACATTTCCTGATTTCCTGGGTAGATGTGGATTTCAGTATTTGTTCAGCCTCCAGGAAATTCTCAGGAACAGCCAGGGCTGTGAACCATCGTGGATGCTTGTTTTTGATGTTTGTTTACAAAGCTTCCTAGACTTAGAATACTTTTTTTTTTTTTTTTTTTTTTTTTTTTTGTGGTACGCGGGCCTCTCACTGTTGTGGCCTCTCCCGTTGCGGAGCACAGGCTCCGGACACGCAGGCTCAGCGGCCATGGCTCACGGGCCCAGCCGCTCCGCGGCACGTGGGATCCTCCCGGACCGGGGCACGAACCCGCGTCCCCTGCATCGGCAGGCGGATTCTCAACCACTGCGCCACCAGGGAAGCCCAATACTTTTTTTTTTTTAATTAATTTTTTTTTCCTTGGCAAAATTGTGAAAACAGAAAAATCCACTGGGGGAAAAATAGTTGCAAAAGAAACAACGTACAGCCAGGTTAATATCTTTAACACATAAATACATCTCACAAATAGGAAAAAGGAACACATCAGATTAACCATGACATGTAGAAATACATATGCTAAACAGTCATATACAAATGCTCACCACCAATACAAATTAAAATAAATGATTACAATTCTTTACTTCTCAAATTGGTATTAAAAGAAAAAACCTAACTCCAGGATGGGCAATGAGTGTTCTGATACAGACCACTTGAAAAGTATAAACATGCACAGTCTTCCTGAAGGACAATTTGGCACATATATATCAAACGGCTTTGAAAATGTTCATATCCTTTTACTTAATTTTACTCCTAGGGATTTATTCTTAAAAAATAAACAGAGATAGGGAAAAGATTAATTTAAAAGTATTTTCATCATAGTGTCACTTATAATAGCAAAATAAGAAAAATATTCTAAAATCCTAGTAATAGAGGACTGGTGCAGGCATAAAATCAAAGGAAATACAACTACTTAGAAGGCAGCTGTGATAGAACACTTTTTAAATCTGTGGTTTTCCCAAAGCGGGAAGGGGTAATGTCCTAGTGATGAAAGAAATCAGGACAGGACTTCCCTGGTGGCTCAGTGGTTAAGAATCCGCCGCCAATGTAGGGGACACGGGTTCGAGCCCTGGTCCGGGAGGATCCCACATGCTGCAGAGCAACTAAGCCCGTGCGCCACAACTACTAAGCCTGCACCCTAGAGCCCTCGAGCCACAACTACTGAAGCCCGCGTGCCTAGAGCCCGTGCTCCACAACAAGAGAAGCCACCGCAATGAGAAGTCCACGCACTGCAATGAGAAGTCCATGCACTGCAATGAAGCATAGCCCCCGCTCGCCACAGCTAGAGAAAGCCTGCGTGCAGCAACGAAGACCTAACGCAGCCAAAAATAAATAAATAAATTTAAAATAAATAAATAAATATAATTGTTAAAAAAGAAATCAGGACAAGGACCTACTGTATAGCACAGGGAACTATACTCAGTATCTTGTGATAACCTATAATGGAAAAGAATCTGAATAAAAGATATATATATGTGTGTATATATATATATGAATCACTTTGCTGTACACTTGAAACTAACACAACATTGTAAATCAACTATACTTCAATAAAAATTTTTATTTTTTATTACTTTTTAAATTAAAAAAATAAAATGACCTCTTTTGGCAGAGATCATGGTCAAAAAAGAAATCAGGGCTCAAGAAATTGAAGTGGGGTGTCATGACCATTAAGCTGTTTATATGGGATTGTAGTACCTAGAATAAGGGAGGTAAAAGCCCCTCGTCTCACTTTTGTGTTGCTTGGACCAAATATGTATTGACCATTCAATTCAATTCAATTCAATTCAATTCAATTCAAGGGGAGACATTGACAAAGCAGATTCCAAAGAGAGAAGCCAAGAAGGTTAAAAGGCCAGACCCCATTTTTCAAAGAAGGGACCAAGACAAACAAAAAGGATATTCAATCTGCAAAAGACTTGAAAAGAGATCACTGCCTTCACATAATTAAAACGTCTTCCCAGGAGACAGAAATTGAACCAATGCTGTAGTTTTGGAAGAAGAATCCAGGGTCAGTGGTGGGAGATATAAGAACCCATGGATCTGGGATTAGAATGGGTAGCTTCCTCAGTGGTGAACAAGCCCAAGGGATATTCAGAAGCAGAGGCTGAAGAAACCCTGTCAAGGAACTCAATTATCAAGTGTTGGACAAGATGGCCTGTGAGTCTCTTCCACTCTGAACTTCGTGATACTAACTAATGATTCGAATCAATTTATTGAATAGAAGTGTTGAGTTCTCAACATGATTTCTCTATTGGAACTAGATTTTTACACCTCTGGTAAATACCAGCAATTACAGATCAGCAAAACAATGGAAAACAAATGGACTGCTCCATGCATTTCAAAAACTTAAAAGAGTGAGCCCTTAAAATTGTTTCTGTGTTTTGGGTGTGGAGGCTCCTCGTTAGAGGCATGTGGCCCTTCACTGGTCCAGCCAACTCTTGCAGGACCTGAGGTAGGCCTGAGTGTAGGGCTTAGTCATGAGGAGGTAAGGGAATCCGAAACTTAGGTGGCTGTCTTGTTTAACTGTTCCCCCTGCTATGTGAAAATCTGGGTCATTTCTGTTTTGAGGGTCATTCTTTGCTGATGCATGCGTATGTTCGTGGTTTGTTTTGGACATGTTAAGATTGTTCTAGTTGATTGCAGTGATTGGGGCTTATTAGGATTCTCAAAGGAGTAATAGGACAGAAGAAAAAAGATCTCACCCGTTGAAACGGCCTCATGGGGAACTAGAACACCACCTGATAGAAATACAGTATGAGCCACATGTGTAATTTTAGATCTTTTGTGGCTACATTAAGGAAACAAAAATTAACAGGTCAAATGAATTTAAATCATGTGTTTTATTTAACCCAATACACCCCAAATATCAGTTGTGCCCGCGGCTACTGTAGTGGACAGAGCAGGCAGCCAGGTGTCCTCCTTGCTCTGGGGAGAGTGGTCAGCCAGCAGTGGTGCTGCCCGAGCCACACGGAGAAGCCGGCCGTGCTCGTGTGTCAGCATCTTCCTTCTGCTTCTTTTTCCTTGTGTGAAAGTCTTACTTCTGCTTCAGAGTTTTCACTTGCTTGTGGGCCCCGCGGCTTCTACTTTCAAAGCCTTCCCCTCGTGTCTCCAGCCAGATTCTGGGCTGTTCCATTGATGGCAATTCCTCTGTCTCCTTCAGATATTTATTCCCAGAGAGGCCTGCTTTGGGTCGTGTTGTCACTGTACAACGAGCATCCCTTTTCTCATTCCAGGCCACTTCCTGGGCTGTAGCTGACCTCTGTGTAGACGCGCTGCCCTCCATTGAGGCCCCAGACCATTCGGGTCAGGTGTGGCCAGGGTGGCAGTGGCAAAACGCAAAACAAAACGTGGTCTCCTCATACATAGTAAGGCCCTTCGGCCAAGACAGGTCCTCTGGAAGCCTCTTGGAAGATGAGAATTCCTGGGTGGTCCACTCAAGCAAAGGGGCCCATGAGGACAGAAGTGTTATACAAAGAGAGTTCACAGGGGCCCTGAAAGATACTGCCCAACAGACTTCACCAGCTGTTGTGAAGTGAGGGTTCCTGCCCTCCCCACTTCTCCTCCCTCCATCTTTCCCCCACTTTTCCCCCAACTCTCTCCTCCCCAGTTCCATTCGCTAATCCCGTCTACAACAAGATGACCACATTTTAGTTTCTCATCTGCCTCAGCTGTGGCTGAATTCCAACTGGAGAAAAGATCCTTTTACCGGCCAGACATTCAAGTTCACTGCCTCCTACTTCCCATATGAGTTATGCATCATGTGCCCCTCCAGGCTGCACGGCTCTGCCTGTGACAGGGGCTTTCAGTGGGCATGCTTCATTCATCATGTGATCCGTGGATTTAAAGATTTCAAAACTGACCAATGGTTTCTGCCTCACTTGCTATAAAGGAATATTTCTGATATGATTCAGTGGGAGCTTATTTCAAATTTATATTAATGAACGAATGAGAAAAGAGCCTTTCCTCCTTTCTCATTCTGAAAAAATCTCAGGAAAAAAAATCTGAGAGCAGGTTTTGTTGGAGATGGGAGAAAAAACGTATGCCAAGATATCTGATGGGGGAAAGAATAGAGAAAAGAAGAAAATTAGAGAGCATGGGCTTGGAAGACAGATTCTACTTGCTTCTCATTTTTTTCCCCCAGGAACCAGACTATGGACCAGCCCTTCTGGAATTCTCTGTCTTGCATGTACCCATATGCCCTTGAAAGGGGACGCTTGTTGAGTCTCTGCTATAGAGTCCATACTGGCTGGACTCTCTGTCATGATTGGAGGCTGGCTAGTTGCTTTAGTTCCTTTATACATACAGATGCAGTGCTGAGGTGCCGAATGCTGGAACCTTGAGAGGAGGGAGGGAGAACAGATCTAAATAAAGCTGCTTCTGGGAATGCACAGTTGTGGCCCCAGGGATTTGGCTGGGCTCTTGCTGTGTCCAGAGGGAATTTATGTTTCCCAAACACGTCATGCGCACAGAGCTTCCAGGATCACTGGGTGTATGGGCAGACTTGCAGGGGAAAGAAATTTGGGGGATAAGTTTTACTATTAGCTTGAACAATCTCTGTTTTTGTATCTGCTAGAAATACTGACTTTTGTCAACTGCATAGGAAAGGAAATCAGTGAGTTGAGATATCTGTGAGTTCTTTTTCAAGGAAATACCATCTCTCCTCAAAACAATTAAAAATAGAACTACCATACGATCCAGCAATCCCACTGCTGGGTATTTATCCAAAGAAAACAAAAATGCTAATTCAAAAACATGTATCAGTATATACTCCTATGTTCATTTCTGCATTATTTAGTATAGCCAAGATATGGAAACAACCTAAGGGCCCATCAACAGATGACTGGATAAAGAAGATGTGGTACACGCACACGCATACACCCAGGAATATTACTCGGCCATAAAGAAGAATGAAATCTTGCCATTTGTGACAACATGGGTGGACCTAGAGAGTATTGTGCTAAGTGAAATAAGTCAAATAAAGAAAGAAAAATACCATATGATTTCACTTATATGTGGACTCTAAAAAACAAAACAAATGAAAAAACAGCAAAACAGAGTTGTAGATACAGAGAACAGACAGGTGGTTGCCAGAGGGGAGGAGGTTGGGGGATGGAGAGAAATATGTGAGGGAGATTAAGAAGTACAAACTTCAGCTGCAAGATAAATGAGTCATGGGTATGAAACGTACAGCATGGGGAACAGAGTCAGTAATGCTGTAATATCTTTGGGTGGTGACAAATGGTAACCAGATTTATCGTGGAGATTATTTTGAAATGTGTAGAAATAGCAAATTACTGTGCTGTGTAACAGAAACTAACATAGGTCAACTATACTTCAAAAACAAACAAACTCATAGTAAAAGAGATCACATCTGTGGTTACATGGGGGTGGAAATTGGATGAAGGCAGTCAAAAGATACAAACTTCCATTTATAAGATAAATATGGGATGTGACACGCATCATAATTAATATAATGAACACTGCTGTATGTTCTATATGAAAGTTCTTAGAGTAAATCCTAAGCATTCTCATCACAAGGAAAAAGTATTTTTTCTTTTTCTTTTGTATCTATGTGATGGATATTCACTAAACTTATTGTGGTCATCATTTCGTGATGTATATAAGTCGAATTATTATGCCATATGCCTTACACTTACACAGTGCTGTGTGTCAATTCTATCTCAATAGACTTTTAAAATATCAAATTAATATTAAAATTTCATTAATTTAATGAAAATATTATTAATACTTCATATTCAGAAATAACATTTCTTCCTATGGTGACTTATCTTTATTTCATACTAAGGAAGCTAAAAGGAGATTGAAGAAAAAAAAAAAAGGAATTAGGCCCAACCGAACTAAAATCAGTGGTCACCAGTTGAATGCATTTCAGGTTTAAACAACTCTAGAGTGTTTTTGACAAATGATCTAAATAAGGATCTGTTTACTCTGCGGCATCAGACAGCGGCTCCCAATTTGCTGGTGGGATTTAAAAAGCAGTCCTGGGCTTCCTTGGTGGCGCAGTGGTTGAGAATCCACCTGCCGATGCAGGGGACACGGGTTCGTGCCCCGGTCCGGGAAGATCCCACATGCCGCGGAGCGGCTGGGCCCGTGAGCCATGGCCGCGGAGCCTGTGCGTCCGGAGCCTGTGCTCCGCAACGGGAGAGGCCACAACAGTGAGGCCTGTATACGAAAAAAAAAAAAAAAAAGCAGTCCTGGCTCTGCCACCTGCAATCTGTATAACTTTGGGCGAGATGCTTAATTTCTCTGAGCCTGATTTGTCATCAAAATATCTCCTTGTCAGGGGACTTCCCTGGTGGCACAGTGGATAAGACTCTGTGCTCCCATCGCAGGGGGCCCAGGTTTGATCCCTGGTCAGGGAACTAGATCCCATATGCATGCCGTAACTAAGAGTTCGCATGCCACAACTAAGGAGCCCACCTGCGGCAACTAAGACCCAGTGCAACCAAATAAATAAATATTTTTTTAAAAAAATCTCCTTGTCAGACTGTGGGAAGGATTAGACAGTACATAAATTGTACCCATTCCATTGTAGGAACTCATGAAATGTTCAAAGAGAGGGGAACAGATGAACTTCTTTGATGCGGATTTTTGAAGTTTTAGTGTTACAATTTTAAAGCTTCTGTGTGTGATCAAAAAAAAAAAAAGAAAGAAAAGAGAGAGAAGAAGAACCTTTGGTTTTGAAGGTACAGGGATAATTTTTTGCTAGAAACTGAATATGTGGCCCACAGAGGTTACCCCTCAGCTGTTGCTTTTCTTAGCAGCATCACATGCGTAGAGCCTTAAGTGGCTGGTTTCTCTTTCCTCTTATTAGGAAGCAGCATTCTGTGAGGAGTTGAGAGCCTCTTAACTCTGCCAGGCTGCTGTCACCCTAACAATCTAGAAGACAAATGGTCTGCAGGCCCTTGCTGATGCTGTTTCCTTGTTCTGAAAGGCTCTTTGCTTCCGCTGCTCATCCTGGCTTGTTCTCCAGATCTAGCTGAGTTGTCACGTGCTTCCTCAGAGACGCTTCTCTGCTCCTTGCCCCCGCCCTCAGAAGCAGCTGCCCTGCCCACGCACTGTACTCCTACTCCACTTCCATCGCATCGTAACTGGGCGCGTGGGTCCCGGTTGCCCTCAGCCCCGCCTCCCTGCCTCACCCCCATCTCCTGTACCCCAAAAGTGAGAATGTGAACTGGATGATTGGCACCAGGACCTAGACTTGTGGCTTGGCCAGAAGTTGCGTGGCCAGAGCAGAATGTTGAATGAGGAGCCAATGAATGGGAGAGAAAAGAGTACGATTCTGCTCCCCTCCTTTTAAAAAATTTTTTTAAATTAATTAATTTATTTATTTTTGCCTGCGCTGGGTCTTCGTTGCTGCACGCGGGCTTTCTCTAGTTGCGGTGAGCGGGGGCTACTCTTCATTGCAGTGCGCGGGCTTCTCACTGCGGTGGCTTCTCTTGTTGCAGAGCACGGGCTCTAGGCGCGCGGGCTTCAGTAGTTGCGGCACACGGGCTTCGTGGCTCCGCGGCATATGGGATCTTCCCGGACCAGGGCTCGAACCCGTGTCCCCTGCATTGGCAGGAGGATTCTTATCCACTGCGCCACCAGGGAAGTCCTCTGCTTCTCTTAAACATGATATTTTCTCCAAATGAAGGAAATTCTCCTGCAGTTTTGCAGAAAGTTTATTTTGTTATTTTCAGTTCTAATTCAGCCTCTAAGCAGGCCCCCGGGGCAGGAATCCTGCCCCCTACTTCCTTTTCTAAAGGGCAGGCATCCTTACCACCTATGCTAAATCCATCAGAAAACTTTGGGAGTGTGGGTGGGTCTGCAGGAGTTAAGGATCATCTGATCGCTGAGGTCAGCATACATCACCCTCTTCATGCATTTGGGGGATTGAAGCTGTCTTCGTTCAGGGCTAGAAAAGTAAAATCAACAATTAAGGGAATTTGCCAGTCACTTTGACCCTGAGAAGCTCTGATTTAAAATATTCAGAAAATGTAAAGTGCTTTATTTTGCTACTACTTGAATTCCATGTATAATTGCTAAGCAGACCGCTTGGCCTTTCAGCCAGTTTTTCCCCTAGGCCTCTCTTTGCCTGGAGAAATCCTGATTATCTTTGAGGGCCCAGCCGAACTGTGCTGAGCTCTGTGAAATCTCTGCCCTCTCACCACCCTCAGGCAGAGTTTGCCCTCTGTGCTCTTCTTTCCTCCCTGGTAGCCCATATCTTCTTCTGAGGGTTTATTGGTGTTTCAGTATCTCTGGAGACCCCGCAGAGTCCTGGAGAGACAGAGTGAGATTTCTATCTGTGTGAGCCTCGGCTCACACACAGTGCTGGCGTCAGACTGAATTTGATTCCCCTAGTATATTTACAGGTGCACTGCCATGACCCCAGTTTAATTTAGAATACTTTTATCACCTGCAAAAGAAACCTCACACCCATTTACAACCCTTTGTTTTCTGTCTTTATAGATTTATAGATTTGCCTTTTCTGGACATTTCATATAAATCAAGCCATATATATGTTTTTTCATGTCTAGCTCCTTCTACTTAATGTAATGATTTTGAGGTTTATCCAGGTTGTAGCATGAGTCAGTACTTCACTCCTTTATACAGATGACTACTGTTCTGTTATGTGGGTAGATCACATTTCGTTTATCCGTTCATCTGTTGTCAAACTTTTGGGTTGTTTCTACTCCTCGGCCATTATGAATAATGCTGCTGTCAATATTCCTGGGCAGGTCCTTGTATAGACACATGTTTTCATTTCTCCTGGGTAGATTCTAAAAGTAAAATTGCTGGTCCAGGGACTTCCCTGGCGGTCCAGTGGTTAAGACTGCGCTTCCACTGCAGGGGGCGCGGGTTTGATCCCTGGTCGAGGAACTAAGATCCCACATGCTTGCCAAAAAAAAAATTTTTTTTTTTTTAAATTGTTGGTCCATATGGTAACTCTATGTTTAACATTTTGAGGAACTGCAAAACTGGTTTGCAAAGCAGGTGCACCATTTTGCATTCCCACCAGCAGTGTACAGGGGTTCCAATTTCTTCACATCCTTCCAACACTCATTATTGCCTGTCTTTTTATTTTACCCCTTCTAGTGGGTGTGCTGTGGTATCTCCTGTGGTTTGGTTTGCATTTCCCTAATGAGCAATGATGTGGAACATCTTTTCATGTGCTTGTTGGCCTTTGGTCTATCTTCTTGGAAGAGGACTAAGGGCCTTTTTGGACATTGTTTCTTTGAACCTTGGTATTGTTTCAATCTCTGTTTTGTAGATGAGGAAGCTGAGGTACCCAGAGTTTGTGTTACTTTCCCAAAGACGCCCAACTCATAAGTGCCGAAGACACTTGAATTTGTTTTGAACACTGGATGGATTAAAAGATGAAATTGTCCCACGTTGAATTAAGGACACACTGCATGGCTAAAAAGTTAATTCAGGTTTCTTCCTCCTGAATCCTTTGACTAAGCAATTAGCTAAGACACTTAAAACATAAAGCAACCCATTTAATCAAGATAACGTCCTAATATGTAGTTACTGAAATTTGACCCTTTTCTGTGGTTTTATGCAAACCATAATTCCTCCTCCTTTGAAGAATCAAATGGCTACAATTCCCTCCTGTCTAAAAAACCTTATTTGCTCTCTCCAGCCTATAACCTTTTTCTCCCAGCTCTTTAACAGTGAGATGAAGGGTTTGTGCTGGAGTCCCAGTTAGTGTTTTTGTGGCTTTTACTTTTCGTTTCTTCCATTTCACAAGATTTGCCCCTTGGCCGCGGTCTCCATTTGTAAGTGTGTGCATTGGTCTGTGCTAACTATATTTGACCACCTAGAAACTTAGGAGGGGGTTGTTTAAATGCACACCACTTTGCTGCTTCAAATACTATTTCTTGTGTTACCAAGCTTGACAAATTTAGGGCAGGGTCTGACAGAGTTTCGCAAGCATTTGTTTTTATCTCTGAGGATTGATAAATGTGTCTCTCTAGTTTTCTCCTTATTAGGAATGAAGTGAACTTCAAATTCCTATAATCTTTGCGATCCTAACTGACCTCCTTCTAACCATGGTGAAAAATCATAACAATTTTTATAGAAGGTAAATCAGCCACCCTGGTAGAATTTTCCATTCGAATACTAAGCTGTGTGCAGCTGTTTTTAGCTGCTCTTTG
Organism: Kogia breviceps; assembly: GCF_026419965.1. Taxonomy (NCBI): domain Eukaryota; kingdom Metazoa; phylum Chordata; class Mammalia; order Artiodactyla; family Physeteridae; genus Kogia; species Kogia breviceps. Next base: position 99,997,679 of record NC_081319.1, on the reverse strand, counting down.
TGACTTTACAGGGCTCAGTCCTGAGCCCTGTAAAGTCACAAGGCTTCGGTCTTGTCAATCAGGCAAAAGCTAGGTGTGGAGTGGCTTTCTAGCTTCAAAGCCATAAAAGGGAAGGTTAAGATAGGAGGGGAAGTGAAATTAAGGACAAGGCAGGATTGGGAATAAAATTAATTGCAACAGGGCTTCCCTGGTGACACAGTGGTTAAGAATCCGCCTGCCTATGCAGGGGACACGGGTTCGAGCCCTGGTCCGGGAAGATCCCACATGGCGTGGAGCAGCTAAGACCGTGTGCCACAACTACTGAGCCTGCGCTCTAGAGCCCGCAAACCACAACTACGGAAGCCCATGCACCTAGAGCCCGTGCTCTGCAACAAGAGAAGCCACCGCAATGAGAAGCCCGCGTACTGCAAGGAAGGGCAACCTCTGCTCGCCGCAACTAGAGAAAGCCTGCGCGCAGCAACGAAGACCCAACGCAGCTAAAATAAATAAATAAACATTAAACACACACAAATTAATTGCAACAATAGGTCACTACTGAGAAGACGTGGAGCCTGAGAATAGAAATGTGGAGTTGTTCTGAAGGTCCCAGGGCCCTGCACAGCCTCATTTTGAGTGCAGCTACAAACGGCTCCATCTTTTCCCAAAGTGTACGGAGTGCTGTAGGCATGCTCCCAAACTGCTTCTTGTAATGGCAGCCTCTTTCCTTGTTATACTTTCTGTGCATTGCTGAGTTCCCAGCTGTGTCTGTGCATGCTGATCTCCTGGCCGAGGCTACAAATTGGCTACATAGTGATCCTGGCAGCATGTATGGCACACAAGGCCCACGGCAGCTCGGTACCCTTGGCCAGACATCTGTGGATGAGAGAACTTTGTTATCTTTTTTTTTTTCTTTTTTTAACGGGTACCAGACAAATAACTGTTTTCTATGTGCCCTGCTGTGAAAACTGTTGAAAAATTACTTCCTTAATATACCACCCTACATTAGAAACCAGATTTCAAAAACTCAGAGGGGCAGAGTTTCTATTTGGTCAGAAAAAGTGGGGAAGAGCTGACCCTGGTCATGATCTTGAAGTAGAATTGTTGTCCTGTGTTAATTCTGTAGACTGGGGCTATTTCCGCATCCTAGACAGCTCCAACACTGGCACTGTTTTGTTGATGCAGGTAATATAAATTTTGTCTAAAGAAGAAATTCTACAGAACAAAGGTTTTCTCAAGGAGACAGCAGAAAGACTTAATACTGATGCTTCATTTGGCTGTCATGTAATACCTCTCAGAAATCCTCTGAGGGAGATAGATATTATTATCTCCAATTTGTGGATGAGAAAACCAAGGCTATCCAAGGTAAAATGACTTAATCTAGGCTTGTTTGACCCCTAATTCATGATCAGTCTAATCCATCAGGCTGCCTTTTAGGAGTTTTGTGGCTTAAGTAATGTACTTAATGAAAATACTACTCCTTGAATATCTAGGAAATGTTTGAAGAGCTTAATGAGTTTGCAACCTTTTATTTTAAACTAATTTCAAAATTACTATACTCATAATACTTATATACTTATTAGAATAGTATAAAGAGCTCTCCTATACCCTTCACTTACACTCCCCAACCCATAATATTCCACCATATTTGTCTTATTCCTTTCTTCCTCTTTCTCTCTTTTATGAACCATTTGCAAATTACCTCTTACTATTTCAAAGTGTATTTCCTAACAACAAAGAGGCTCTCTTGTATAGTATCATACCATAATACAACCATCAAGTGCTACAGCATTACTCTTTAATCCACAGGCCCTATTCCAGTATCACCAGTTGTATTAATAATGTCCTTCATAAATCTAAGACCTGAGTAAGGATCTCAAGCTATACTTAGCTGTCATATCTCTTTAGGCTCCTCCAGTTTAGAACTATTTCTCAGTCTGTCTGTGTGTTTCAAGATCTTATAAATTTGGAAGAGTGCAGGTCTGATGTGTCCTCATGATTAGATTCAAGTTCTGCCTTTGGGCAAATATATCAGAGAAGTAACGCTGTGAAAGCATGTAATATTGATTTGTTCTGATGGTGGTGATTTTTTTAAAATATTTTATTTATTTATTTATTTATTTATTTACTTAGGCTGCACCGGATCTTAGTTGAGGTATGGGGACTTTTTAAAAAAATTATTTATTTATTTTTGGCTGTGTTGGGTCTTCGTTGCTGCACACGGGCTTTCTCTAGTTGTGGTGATACTCTTCGTTGCGGTGCACGGGCTTCTCATTGCAGTGGCTTCTCTTCTTGCAGAGAGTACCGGCTTTAGGCGCAAGGGCTTCAGTAGTTGTGTCACACAGGCTCTAGAGCACAGGCTCAGTAGTTGTGGCACACAGGCTTAGTTGCTCAGCAGCATGTGGGATCTTCCCGGACAAGGGCTTGAACCCGTGTCCCCTGCATTGGCAGGCAGATTCTTAACCACTGCGCCACCTGGGAAGTCCCCATGTGGACTTCTTAGTCGCGACATGCATGTGGGATCTAGTTCCCCGACCAGGGATCAAACCTGGGTCCCCTGCATTGGGAGCACAGAGTCTTACCCACTGGACCACTAGGGAAGTCCCTATAGTGGTGATGTTAACTTTGACCCTTGGTTAAAATAGTGCTTGCCAATGTCTCATCTCTAAAGTAAATTCCTAAGTAGTTTGAATTGATTACTAATAACTGATACATATTTTGCAGGAGAAACTTTGAAACTATGTAGATATCCTGTTCTTCAAACGTTCACACCCCAGTTATATAATCCACTGATGGTTCTTGCCAGACTCTATCACTCTGTCAGTTGCCAAATCCCTGCTTCTATATTGATTAGTTGGCTTTCATCTATAATGTCGAGCTTTCTCTTCTCTCCATGTGTCTGTTTGTTTGTTTATTTATATTCCCATGGACATGGATTCCCATTTTATTCAATGGGTTATAATCCATTACTAGTTTTACTTACTTTGCTATTCAGAGTGTTCCAGTCTTGACCAGCTTCTTCAACACACCCCCGTCATTCTTCGAGCACTTCCTTACTTTCTGGGACAAGGAGACCTTCCAAGCTAATCTTGTACTTAACCTGCCCCAGCTTTGGAGTCAGCCATTTTCTCCAAAGAACCTTGGTTCTATTTAGTAGAGATTGGTATTTAGAAACCAAGATCTGGTCACACAAGGGTATTATGACTTCTGTGCCCTTTCAGGGATCAGAGCTAGAATAAAACTATATATGTACGTGTATACACAACGTCTGTATACACATGTGACACACACATACACACTCACACACGTGCATTCTATAACACATACTCCGGGAACTTCCCTAGCGGTCCAGAGGTTAAGACTCCACGCTTCCACTGCAGAGGCCATGGGTTCGATCTCTGGCTGGGGAACTAACATCCTGCAAGCCCCGTGGCACAGCCAAAAATAAATAAATAAACAGTCATACCTTATTAAAAAAATAAAACACATACTCCAACTCATTCACACATTATCTCATACCTTCACACACACATGCCTATCTATCCATCTATCTATTTATATGTTAAAAGCCATAGGGAATTCTCTGATGGTCCAGTGGTTAGGAGTCGGCCCTTTCACTGCCATGGTCCAAGTTCAATCCCGGGTCAGGGAACTAACATCCTGCAAACCACGTGGTGAGGCCAAAAAAAAAAAAAAATTCCACAAATTCACAGGATCTGCAATTCCAATCCAACAACAAAGGCTTTATTCCTTTATTCTCCATTTCCTTCCGCAGCAGTGAGGAACCTGGCTCCCATTAACCTCAGTATATTCACTTATTTTCTCCATCCCCCTCTATGTAACTAGTCTTTCCCATAGTGCTTAGCTGAAGTCCTGGCTGTGGGACATGCTGCTCCCACCTCCACCAACTGTAGCCTTGGCCTCTGGGAAGAGAAGGAGCTCACAATGAATTTTTATACCCATATAAATCTGTTTTTATTGGGAAGCAGTTCAATATAAATATATAAATTCAGAGTTCGGCTCTAATGCTACCTGACTTCCTGAGGTTGGGTAATACGCTGGACCTTTCTAAGTCTCACTTGCTCTTCTGTAAAATGGTGATAATAATTGTACCTACTTCACAGAGGTGTTGTGAACAGTTAAGGGATAATCTACATGACAATTGGTGAATTGTTCTCTGCAAAAACAGATAAGGATGGTTCACAAGGGCTCTGTCCCTTGAGATTATTTCCAGGTGCCTGGTTAATTATTATCAGTTCAAGGATCTGGCCTGAGAAACCCAGTTTGGCCCAGGGCCAGTTATTCCCCTGGATCAGGTCAAAACCTGCAGAAATGTGATCACCTGAAGAGGGAGCTAGAAAGGTGGAATTTGGAAGTCAGTTACAATATGAGGGCTTCCCTGGTGGCGCAGTGGTTGAGAGTCCACCTGCTGATGCAGGGGACGCGGGTTCGTGCCCCGGTCCGGGAGGGTCCCACGTGCCGCGGAGCGGCTGGGCCTGTGAGCCGTGGCCGCTGAGCCTGCGCGTCCGGAGCCTGTGCTCCGCAACGGGAGAGGCCACGGCAGTGAGAGGCCCGCGTACCAGAAAAAAGAAAAAAAAAAAAAGAACCGAAGGAAAAGATTTGTCCAGATGGTTTTCCTTCTGAGCGATAAAGAAGCTGGAAGGAAAGGAAAAGAAATTTCATAGTGCTTCAGGCCCAGGTGCATTCTCAGCACATGCTGATGGACTGAATGTGAGAGAAAGAAAAAGAATGCTGGAGAAAGGAAGTCACATGCCTTAGTGAAAGTGAAAACGGCTCTCCTTATTTCTCATGGTTCGACTATGAAGCAGATCTGGGTGCTGACAGACATCCCTGAACCTGCCTGAAGGGCACAGGATGGCACAGGGCCTAAACAGCACGAGCTCTGGAGCAAAGCTGCTCACGTTCGAGTCCTGGCTTAGCCTCTGCTAGCACGGTGACCCTGGGCTGGGAGGTCACTGGGAGACCCGTGACCTTCTGAGTTGAGACTCAGAATTTCCTCATTGAGCAAGTAGGGGTGAGAGTCCCTGATACCAGCTACCAGTTGTGTCATTCACACTTCTTGGTACCCTGTTTTTATGTATTTATTTATTTATTTTGCTGTACGCGGGCCTCTCACTACTGTGGCCTCTCCCGTTGCGGAGCACAGGCTCCGGACGCGCAGGCTCAGCGGCCACGGCTCACGGGCCCAGCCGCTCCGCGGCATGTGGGATCTTCCCGGACCGGGGCACGAACCCGCGTCCCCTGCATCGGCAGGCGGACTCTCAACCACTGCGCCACCAGGGAAGCCCATGGTACCCTGTTTTAACATACATTCTGCTTGTCCGTGCAGGTGCCCCCTCCATCCTTGTCTAATCTATATCTACATATATATTTTTTGGCCACTCCGTGCAGCTCATGGGATCTTAGTTCCCCAACCAGGGATTGAACCTGCACCCTCAGCAGTGAAAGCGTGGAGTCCTAACAACTAGACCGCCAGGGAATTCTCATCCTTTTCTAATGTAGATCATAAGTGCCTTAATGCTGGCACTCAGTTTTGTGTTGATGAGCACAAGGGGTTTTTTAATTCACTTCTGACCTCCTCTTCTGTTTCCTCTTGACTCCCTTTCTGCTGGGCATTGCCCACTGGTAGGAAGGAGAGGTCTTCGGGTCATGGCTGAGGATGGCTGGTGTCAGGAGCCAGAGTGGAAACAGCCTTGGTCTGCTTAGGGAAGAAGTGATGTGCGCTCTGGTATGTGGTCCTGCAGAGTATTTGATTAGAAGTGATAACCATAAATACTAGTTATTCCAGAAAGACACCTGATCCCCGTTCACCTGGGAGACTCCGCTGGAAGAATATTTCTGGGAGAAGGACTTTGACTCATTATTCATTCATTCATTCATTCATTTCTGGTGAGATTATATAACACAGAAAGTGCACATATCATTAGGGTTTAGAATGATGCAGTTTCACAAACGAGACCCACCCATGCACCCATCATCAAGGCACAGGAATAACCAGTCACTACCCTGATGTCTGACAGCATAGATACTTTTACCTGTTTTTGTCCTTTATAGAAATGGAAATATACAGCATGTACTTTTTCTGTCTGCCTTTTTTTGCTCAATGTTATGTTGGTGAGATTCCCTTTTTGGTTGCTGCAGGCAGTTCTACTGATTCATTTTCGTTGCTGTGCAGAGAGAAGGAGGTGTGTGCGGTTGGGGAGGGGGGGTGGTTTTGCCCCCCAGGGAACGTTTGGCGATATCTGGAGACATTACTGTTTGTCACAACCTGGGGAGAGGGGGGCAAGGGGTGCTACTGCATCTAGTGAGTAGAGGCCAGGGATGCTTCGAAACATCCTATGGTGCCCAGGACGGCCCCCCCAAACAAGGCATATTCAGCCCCAAATGCCAGTAATGCCAAGGTAGAGAAACCCTGCTGTATAACAACCGTTGGTGGGCATTTGGGTCCATCATGAACACGGCTGCAGTGAATGTTGAGCTCTGCGTCCTTTGATAAACATGTACGCAGATTCCCCGGGGATGGAATTGCCGGGGGACAGGATATGCGTGTGCTCAGCCTGAGTAGATACTGCCAGTTTTCCAGCGTGGTCCCAATTCACGCTTCCACCAGGAGCGCATGCATGATCTGGCTGCTCTGTGTCTGCACTGATATGCGGTGTTTTCTGACTTTTTCTCATTTTTTAAAAAAGTTTGTATCCTTCTCCTGCACCCTCCTCCATTTCAGCTTATGGCACGCTAGATACTCAAAACATCACTGTTTGTCGGTAAATAGTCCTAATCTGTATTTTGTGGAAGACGAGGGTGATGCACAGGTGTGCGCACTGTATACAGTAAATTAGAAAATGCGTCTGGGGCAGGAGGACCTGCAACTAGGGGTTCTCTTATTTAAATAACAGCAACTAGCACCTTTCTGTATATCCCTTTTCTGCCATTCTTCCTAAGAGCACCAATTAACTTTCCACAGGAAATCTTATTCAAAACACTTAACAAGTGTTTTGCTGAAACAATGAGTCAGATCTTCCAAGGTTAAGTAATTAATTTCCACAGGTAAATTCAGTGGTAAGTTTCATCCTGAAATGTTAATTGGCTCTGACTTTTGTGGGGTGATTGATGTGTGTGTGTGTGTGATACGCGGGCCTCTCACTGCTGTGGCCTGTCCTGTTGCGGAGCACAGGCTCCGGACGCGCAGGCTCAGCGGCCATGGGTCACAGGCCCAGCTGCTCCGGGGCATGTGGGATCTTCCCGGACCGGGACACGAACCCGTGTCCCCTGCAATCAGCAGGCGGACTCTCCACCGCTGCGCCACCAGGGAAGCCCGGGATGATTGATTGTTCGTTTTCTAAGCCCCCCAATTTCAGGCATGGTACTAATGGCTACGGTTTCTGCTACTAAAAGGTTGCCTCCTACCTGCACAGTCTTTGACATTTGCCTCTGGGGATTTGTGTAGACTGTCTTTTGCAAATATTTGCTTAGCAGTCCTTTAGCATGCAGGAATTGTTTCCATGACACCTTTGCTCCATCAAAATCAGATGCAGATCACTTCAGCTTAGACTACCATGGTATGATCTGGACCTGCCACCTAGGCCTTGAAAATTCTGTGTGTTAAACTTCTTACCCCCTCTGAGATGAGAATTTGAAACCATGCTTTGCGTCTGTAATCTCGACATTAACTTCTCCTGTTGCTAATTAGATGAACGGGATAGAAAATAAAATGACTGGGTCCCAGGAGAAGGTGGACTTTCCCCAGTGAACCCCCTTGGAGGACTCCTCAATTATGGGAGAATTGTTGTTTTAGTGAAAGATGTGCTTCGGAAATATCTTCTTCTTCTCTTTAGCGTCATAATCATCATTGATAGGTAGATAGATAGATAGATAGATAGATATAGACAAATAAATAAAAGGCTTCATTTACAAATCTAGCCACCCAGAACAGAATAACTTAACCGGTTGTCCAAAGTGGATTAGATTATCACCCTTCTTTACTTTCTTGTGAAATACTCTTAGTTCCAGGGGAAAAAAATAAATCCCTTTAGGGACTTCTTTGGTGGTGAAGTGGATAAGACTCCGCGCTCCCAATGCAGGGTGCCCAGGTTCGATCCCACATGCGTGCCGCAACTAAGAGTTTGCATGCCACAACTGAGGAGCCCATGTGCCGCAACTAAGAGTTTGCATGCCACAACTGAGGAGCCCATGTGCCGCAACTAAGACCCAGTGCAACCAAAAAAATAAATACATATAAAAAATAATAAAAATGAATCCCCATATTTTATAATTAAGGAATGAATCCCTGAATCATTTGACCTGCTTCAGTAACAATGCAAACCACACAAAAAGGACCTTCCAAAGAACAGCCATCAGTGAGACCAAGAAATGATACCATCTCACCTCATTTACCCAACCTTTTCTGCCAATATAACTTTGCCTCTCCATGCCATGTCAACAAAAACTTCATCAGACCCAGTCCTTTTGGTGCCCTTTTCACTATTGTAACATGAAAAATCTAGCTTTTGCTCAAGCCTGTGTTTCCTCAGTTTCTTTCTCAACTCTAGGATAGCAGTTAATTGAGAATAGAAAAACAAGTCCCAGAACAATTATAAAGGTATAATGAAGTTTGCATTAGTACATGCAATTAAACCAAGGAAAGATGCATGAGGAATTGTGAATAGAATTCAGTGCTGATGTGGTACATTTATAGTTAGGTCTTTGTACAGACATGTGCTAGGGGGAAGAGAGAAAAAAAACACTATTTGTACCGTAAAATCACACCTCCAGATAGCTAGAAGTCGGCTTAAAAGAAAAAAATCATGGGGACTTCCCTGGCAGTCCAGTGGTTAGGACTCTGCGCTTCCACTGCAGGGGCACGGGTTCAATCCCTGGTCAGGGAACTAAGATCCCACATGCTGCATGGTGTGGCCAAAATGAAAAAAGAAAAAAATCATGGATGGCTCTCCTAGCCTATGCTGTTCTAACATATAAATTAAAAGCGGGCAAACATAGGTGTCAGCATTCTTTCTTCCATAGCTGAAAATTGCACTTTCAAATGCCCAGATGGGGGCTTCCCTGGTGGCACAGTGGTTGAGAGTCCGCCTGCCGATGCAGGGGACGCGGGTTCGTGCCCCGGTCCGGGAGGATCCCACATGCCGCGGAGCGGCTGGGCCCGTGAGCCATGGCCGCTGAGCCTGCGCGTCCGGAGCCTGTGCTCCGCAACGGGAGAGGCCACAGCAGTGAGAGGACCGCGTACTAAAAAAATAAAATAAAATTAAAAAATTGCCCAGATGATTCTGGACACATTCCGGAGCGTTGAACACACCGTGTGCCCGGCCCTGGCTGAGCTGGTGAGCTGTGGGAGGGACAGGGGGCAAAAATCCTTACTCTCACCCTCTAAACATGCCTGGTACTTTGAGGCTATAGTTCACTGATTGTAAGGTTTTTATCTGCTGCCACGTCAAAGGAGTTCTAGATTTCCAACCCTCCCTGGGAAATTTCTCCACAATGGGCTTTCTTGCTTTTGTGTTCTTGCTCATTCTTGTAATTTCTCCAACTAGAATGTCTTCTCGGTGTATGTGTCTCACCACCGGAAGCCCTTTCTAACCACCCTGCCTCCAAGGGAACTGTTTCTCCTTTCTGAGTTCCTGACACACTTGGTGGACATCCTCTTGTTTGCAACTGAGCCATAGTCTTTCCTGTTTTGTTGGTTATCTTTTCAGCTGTATGTATTTTGAATCCTAGTGAAGGTGTACACTCCTACAGGATAGGGGCCGCACCTCATACTTCCTGGACTCCATCACTGCTGCTTAGCGATTCACCTTACAACAGACTGAATTGTAGCTCATTTTAAAAAGCTGGAAGGGACCAGGGAGAACATCCTTTATAAAGAGGAAGCGAGGGCTTCCCTGGTGGCGCAGTGGTTGGGAATCCGCGTGCCGATGCAGGGGACACGGGTTCGTGCCCTGGTCCGGGAGGATCCCACGTGCCGCGGAGCAGCTGGGCCCGTGAGCCATGGCCGCTGAGCCTGCGCGTCCGGAGCCTGTGCTCCGCAACGGGAGAGGCCACAACAGTGAGAGGCCCGCGTACCACAAAAAAAAAAAAAAAAAAAAAAAAAAAGAGGAAGCGAGTAGGGGCCTAAGAGCACATAATCGGCTAAAGGTAGAAAAGTGACCAGAGCCCAGGCTTCCTCATTTCTGCACCATGCCCTGTCAGTAATCGTGGGCGTTAATGACACACAAGACAAAGCACGTCTTGCATGGTTTCCTCCAGAAATTTGATTAAAAGTTGTGTTTTTTTAAATGTCATTTAATCTATCTGGTCAATCAATCTGGTCAGAGTTTTTGTTTGTCAGAAAAAAAGATACCCGTCGCTCTGTTCCCAATTCCAGTTAAAAGAACATTCATCCATGGGCACCTGGAACCATGGGGGATGTGGACTCCATTCATTCATTCATTCAACACATTTAAAAATACATAAATGACATAAATAAGGCAACATATGTATTTCTCATTACTAGTTTGAAGGAGTGGAAAAATAATAATACAAAGTACACTTTCTACTAATTCCCAGTCCATTCATTCCTTAATGACCTTGGGACTTTAAATCTTTCCCCTATCTTTGTTTCTTTATTTAAGAAAAAACTCAAACAATTCAGTATCTGATGTCCTGTGAATACCTACAGGAGTAAAGTCTCGACTGGAAGAGCCTTCGAATTGTTTCTAGGAAATGTAGTTAACTGAGGCATAACTAGCACATTTACCTCCGAGTTTAAGAGGCTTTACTTACATGTAATACTACTACTATTATTATCATTGACGTGTGCCTTATGCATTTACCGGCTGACGTGTACTTTCCACCATGATTTATTTTGCTCTTGTTCCTCCAGTTGGCACTTGTTGCCCGGGAGCTCCTCGACCTAACATCTTAGGTGGTGCTCCTTTGGCAACAAGGTGAAGTCCAAGTTTTTCAGCACAACATGCAAGGTCTTTTATGACATTTTACTTACGACCGGCTGCTGCCTTCCTCAAGGGTGTGACTTAGCCTGGCAGGCAGCGAACTTCACGCGCTGCTTCCTCAACGCACCCTTCTGTACGTCTTCCAGAGTCAGGAGAGTGCTACGTTGCCCCTTGCCACAGAAAGCCTAGGGGTGCTGGGGCTCGCCTTTCCCCTTTTGACTATTTCTTTATTTCACTGAGATTCCGAGTCTTCCAGTATTTCACAAAAAGAATACCCTCTTGGGCTTCCCTGGTGGCGCAGTGGTTGAGAGTCCGCCTGCCGATGTAGGAGACACGGGTTCGTGCCCTGGTCCGGGAGGATCCCACATACCGCGGAGTGGCTAGGCCCGTGAGCCATGGCCGCTAGGCCTGCGCGTCCGGAGCCTGTGCTCCGCAACGGGAGAGGCCACAACAGTGAGAGGCCCGCATACCGCAAAAAAAAAAAAAAAAAGAATACCCTCTTCATTTTGGAGCTGTGCTCTAGAAAGCGTCATAATTGGAAAACTTCTTTGTTTTTTAAGTTGAAGTGTAGTTGATTTACAATGTTTCATGTGTACAGCAGAGTGATTCAGTTATACATAAACATATATTTACCTATTCTTTTTCAGACTCTTTTCCATTATAGGTTATTACAAGATATTGAATATAGTTCCCTGTGCTGTACAGTAAGTAGGTGCTTGTTGATTATCTATATATTAGTGTGTATATGTTAATTCCCAAACTCCTAATTTATCTCTCCCCCCTCCTTTCCCCTTTGATAACCATAGGTTTGTTTTCTTTGTCTGTGAGTCTATTTCTGTTTTTTAAGTAAGTTCATTTGTATCCTTTTTTCTTTAGATTTCACATATAAGTGATATCATATGATGTATGTCTTTGTCTGACTTATTCACTTAGTACGATAATCTCTAGGTCCATCCACATTGCTGCAAGTGGTATTATTTCATTCTTTTTTGTGGCACAGTAATATTCCTCTGTGTGTGTGTGTGTGTGTGTGTGTGTGTGTGTGTGTGTGTGTGTGTGTGTGTATGTACCACATCTTCTTTATCCATTCATCTGTCAATGGACATTTAGGTTGCTTCCATGTATGTCTTGGCTATTGTAAATTGTGCTGCTATGAACATTGGGGTACATGTACCTTTTCAAATTAGAGGTTTTGTCTTTTCCAGATATCTGCCCAAGAGTGGGGTTACAGATCATATGGTAACTCTATTTTTAGTTGTTTAAGAAACTTGCATACTGTTTTGCACAGTGGCTGCACCAATTTACATTCCCACCATCAGTGTAGGAGGTTTCCGGAAAAATCATTAAATGATGTAAAAAACAGTAAAGGCTTCTGAATGGAAGAAAGAGCAAGCTTTTAAGGCAGCCCCGGAGAGGGTAAACATGTCTAGCCTGATTCATTGTCTAGTTCGGGAATAAACTGCTTCCAAAGTGAGCCGAACGTGCGTCGGTCTTGTCCTGGCCTGCAGTCACGGGCAGGTAGGCAAGGCTGAGCTGTTCAGTCTCAGCAGCGAAACAATGCCTGGTGTCTGTGCTGGAAAAGCAGGTCACATGGTCTATTAGGAAGGAAAGGGAACAGGTAACGGCCTTCCTCTCTTACAACAAGCGGTTTTTAAAAAAGTTCTCCTGTAGGCATTTTTCCATACCCAAGGACAGCCAAAAGGGCAGACAGGAAAAAGAGCCACATTTTCAGCACTCAAACAGTGCTGTTTTAAATAACGGACTGAATACCAAATCAATAGGATGAAAGTTCCTAATTTGGCTAATGTCTGTATTTCTCAGTATAGTAACATTATTAATCTCAGTGCACAAGCCTGTATAAATCTGAACCCCTTTGTTGTTGGCCAGTTGGAAATAATAATGTAAACAGACTCTGTTGGCCTCATTGTCATGTATCTGAACACTTTGTCAAACTGCAAATATTTAAAATATTTTAATATTCGCTCTAAGCCAAAAAGTCTTTGCCAGACTAGATACTGAAATTACTCTCTGTTGTCTTGAAATAGGATAGACTATAACCTGATATTTAAAGGTATTATTTGGGGAAAAAAGAAGCTTGGGATTGAATTTTCCATTATCATTCATTTTCCGTGTCATTTTCAGAGTCATTCTCTTTGCTCTGCTCCATGGGAACGCTAAGAATTAGATTGATCTGCTCTGTCCAGATAAGGGCTCCATTTACTTTTTTCCACTTTGCATAAAAAGCCAAAGATGGGTTCTACATAGAACCCAGTTTATTTGTGATGGGTCTTAGAGAACGAGGAGAATTTAGTAAGGGAGAGAGAAAAATAATGTACAAGCTGGAATAATGAAAACTGGGAGCAACAAAAGCTAGAATGAAAACCTACTGTGGTTCAGGAGGTGACGTGTCATTCAGTTGAAGCGCAGGGTGCCTTGAATCAAGGGGGCTTAGCGTTGGTTTTCCTGCCTCTGCTGAAAACAGGGAATAAGCATATTGTTCTATTAATTTCATTAATAGCAGGGTAGAGACTTTTCAAAAGGGAGGAGACAGAGGGCATTCAAGGACATTTTTTCTTCATGCGAGGGGTGGGGGGGGTGGGGAGGGGTGCTCAGTCTCCGATAGTGAGTTACGTTCACCTCAAAGGGGAGTTGAAACGGGAAGGCACGAAGTAGTTGTATGGGTATGTCAGAAGCCATCATAAATAAAATATGCTGGTCTGTATTTAAAAAAAGCTGGTTGGAAAAATAAAAGGTTGACGATGAGAACCTTGTAAGTTAAAGAGCTTCGTGCTCTTCAGCCAAAACGCTGCTATTTACAAAACAGGGGAAAACGACCTTTGTTTCCTAGGTGATTCTACAGGCTTAACCGGGCAGGTATAAAGCACTTCTCTGAGTATCAGACGATGTTCTCTGGGTAGTGGAAACCCGAATGCGCTCTAGGTGCCCTTATCCGAACGTCATTTGTGCCAGGATTCGAGTGCTTTCCGGTGAAGTTTTAAGGTCTCATCTAAATCAGGGGCTGTAGCTTGGCGTTTGTTCATTGGACCCCGACATCCTGTTACCAAATCAAACGCAGGGCCGCTCGCCGGCGGGCAGTAAGGCCGATCTAATGACAGCGGGTTGTGTTGAAGGAAAGTGCAGCATTTATTGTAAAGATGCCGTACAGGCAGGATGGGTGGCTCGTGTTCTAAAGCCCCGACGGTTTCGGGGAGAGTATTTAATGGGCAAAATTTGGGGTAAGGGCTACAGGGCTTGTGACTTTGTTCTGATTGGCTGGTGGCGAGGTAGCAGGGCGGTGCTCCAGGGATCGGGCGCTCAACCTGAAGTTACCACCCTCCACCGGGGTGGAGGCCTTAGTGCCAGCAGAAGAACTCAAAGATATTGTTGTGTGTATCCCTTGAGGAGGAACCAGAACCCTGCCCCAAGGCTGCAGTATTGTTTCTAGGCTGCTCCTCCCTTGTTTCTGCATCCCCCCCCCCCACCCCCCCCCGCCGCCACCTTCCCTGATTAGCAACTGTTTGAATCTGCACTTTGGAGCTCAGGGAACGTCCAGGAGCCTAAAGGAAACCTATTTCCTACAAACAGGAAACGGTGGGGCGTGGGCACGGAAAGAATCTGTACCAGGGAGGACCCCACAGGGTCCTTCTCCGTTTCAATCCTTATGATAAGCACCACGGGGCTGTCACGACGTAATCTCAAAGTCACAGCACCCAGAGCCTTGCACTTTCAGATCCCCTAGGACTGGAACCCCGGTAAGCTCTTGTTTTAGAAAAGAGAGTGCCGGGGACTTCCCTGGCGGTCCGGTGCTTAAGACTCCGCGCTTCCACTGCAGGGGCTCCGGGTTCAATCCGCGGTCCAGGAACTAGGCTCCCGCAAGCCTCGCGGTAGGGCCGAAAAAAGAAAAAGAAAACGAGTTGGGCGGGGCTCGCAGGCATTACAAAAGAGCCCGGTGGTTGAGGTTTTTTAAAATTTTCGATCTCGTCACTTCAGTCATTTTTTCACTTAAGCGGCATATTTGAGGACGGAGGCAACATTATACCCCGTGGAGTGTGCTCGAAGAGTCGAGGGACCAGGCTCTGGATCATTGCCACGAGCAGCGAGGTGGGGTGGGGGGCGGTGAGTGCCGCAGTCTTCGGATGACTAGCAGGAAACGGCACGCCTGCCAGACGCATCATTTCAGCTTTCGTTCTTACTGTATTAATTCCCTGAATGAGAGTAACAAGCGAGGGGGGGGAAAGCCCCTCGGAAATGAAGGAAGAGAGATCTGAGAAACTAAATCTGCAGGGGAAAGGAGCCTAAAACCAGAGTTCTAGTGAAACAGCCAGCCTTTGGGAGCTGGGAGCCAGAGGGAGGGAAAAAGGCTGGGCTTAAGCAACCTGCTACCGGGATGTAGACAAAGGCGGTTTGAAAGGCAGCGAACGAGGCGGGCTCAGTAGCTACTGTCAGCATGGGGAGTGCGCCGGCCGCCGGATTCCCGGGGATGAAACCGAGTGAATTCACAGAGTCTCCTTCAGGGCACGAATTACTGGAGTATGCACCAAAATAAGAACTCAGAGAAAAAAGTAAGTTTGGGAGAGGACTTAGATTTTGACGGTCTTTGAAATCTCCTCTTGGAGGCATGCCTTCATTGATGCGTTACCTCTTTATAGTTTCTGTCTCTTGTGTAATCATTTTTATCGTGTTCTATGTGTTCAATTTTGGGGGTGAGCAAGGCTTCCAGAGGCTAAATAACTCGGACACTTTGATGCTGAGTCAAGTTTGCATATCCTTTATCAATGGCAAAACACCTTTCCTCTGGAGAAACAAACTCATGATCTATGAGACGTCTTCTTGCAAGGAATACCTGACTCAGAGCCACTACATCACGGCGCCGTTATCTAAAGAAGAAGCTGAATTTCCTTTGGCATATATCATGGTCATCCATCACAATTTCGACACCTTTGCAAGGCTCTTCAGAGCTATTTACATGCCTCAGAATATCTACTGTGTTCACGTGGATGAGAAAGCGACAGTTGAATTTAAAGAGGCAGTGAAGCAATTACTGAGCTGCTTCCCAAATGCTTTTCTGGCTTCCAAGATGGAACCCGTGGTCTATGGTGGGATTTCCAGGCTCCAGGCTGACCTGCACTGCATCAAAGATCTTGCAGCCTTGGAGGTTCCGTGGAAGTACGCCATCAACACCTGCGGGCAAGATTTCCCCCTGAAAACCAACAGGGAGATCGTTCAGTATCTGAAAGGATTTAAAGGGAAAAACATCACCCCAGGGGTGCTGCCTCCCGCTCACGCCATTGGACGGACTAAATATGTCCACCGAGAGCACCTGGGCAAAGAGCTTTCCTATGTGATAAGAACCACAGCGCTGAAACCGCCTCCTCCCCACAATCTCACCATTTACTTTGGTTCTGCTTATGTTGCCCTGTCAAGAGAGTTTTCCAACTTTGTTCTCCACGACCCACGGGCTCTTGACTTGCTCCAGTGGTCCAAAGACACCTTCAGTCCGGATGAGCATTTCTGGGTGACGCTCAATAGGATTCCAGGTATGTGGGGGTTTTCCTATTTCACGTGAAGGCAACGTGCCTTACTTGAAAGGGCTTTTCGAGAGCCAACTCCTTTTTATTAGAAGTAAAAGATGAAAACGGAAATATATAGTTTTCACCTGCATTCTTTTTTTGTGGTACGCGGGCCTCTCACCGTTGTGGCCTCTCCCGTTGCGGAGCACAGGCTCCGGACTCCGGACGCGCAGGCTCAGCGGCCATGGCTCACGGGTCCAGCTGCTCCGCGGCACGTGGGATCCTCCCGGACCGGGGCTCGAACCCGTGTCCCTTGCATCGGCAGGCGGACTCTCAACCACTGCGCCACCAGGGAAGCCCTCACCTGCATTCTTTATAAACTCTAAACATCTGAAGAATGATGTTCTTTAGAATACAGTATTCTAACCAAGCCAAATAATACCTTTTAGTGGTATTGCTTTGCAGTTCATCGTGTTCTTTTGCATTCATCATCTTATTAAATCTTTAACCACAATCGGTATTATGCTTCTCCATCCCCACTGGTGTTCTTTCTTTCCCCCAAACTTGTCAGACTTGCTGTAACCCCAGGGCCATTGCCTTGGCCACTCCCCTGCCTACCCCCAGACCTTCACAGGCTCCCTCTTATCAGCCAGAGGTGAGCTGATGACCCCACCTTTTTCCTTCAAAGAGTTTATTATCATCTGGAATATCCTATCTACTTACTTGCATGGATATGGTCTTGGTCTCCCCTGTATTTGCTCCGTGAAGTTGGGTCGTTTTCTATCTTGTTAACTGCTCCATGCGTAGAATACATAGCACATGCTCAATTAAAATGAATGAATGGGTTTCCTTGGTGGCGCAGTGGTTGAGAGTCCGCCTGCCGATGCAGGGGACACGGGTTCGTGCCCCGGTCCGGGAAGATTCCACATGCCGCGGAGCAGCTGGGCCCGTGAGCCATGGCCGCTGAGCCTGCGCGTCCGGAGCCTGTGCTCCGCAACGGGAGAGGCCACAGCAGTGAGAGGCCCGCGTACAGCAAAAAAAAAAAAAAAAAAAGAATGAATGAATGAGTGGCAAAGCATGAGACTCTTCTATGTCACCACAGCTGTCTCTCTAAGACCCAGTGAGCAGAGAAATATTTCGACTCATGCATGTACTAT
This sequence comes from Kogia breviceps, assembly GCF_026419965.1. Classification (NCBI taxonomy): domain Eukaryota; kingdom Metazoa; phylum Chordata; class Mammalia; order Artiodactyla; family Physeteridae; genus Kogia; species Kogia breviceps. The sequence goes on along the minus strand of NC_081319.1, from coordinate 99,980,072 downwards.
ATCACAGGTGTAAAGTTTTAAAAATATATATATTTTAACTTCAGATAAATAAGGAGATTCCAGGAGAAGCTCCTTCCTTTCTCATCAAAACAGTTCTATTTGTACTAACAGACCAGATCAATTATTTTAAAAACTATATGAAACATGATAGGGTTTCTTCTGAAGGAAACAGCATGGTTTGGACTCAATGAAAAATACAAAATGGATCTCTGATGAACTCGACAGCATTATTATAGCAAGAGAAAAGCAATCATTGTTCTGGTTTTTGGGGGGTTGCCAAGTTGGAAACACTGGTAGGTGCTCTCAGGCTGCAGGGTGGGGCCTGCTGGGCGATAAACATGCCAGTATTCTCTGGAAAATACCGTGTTTGGTCTCTGAATCCCTGGGTGACTGGCCTGGTGAACAGGGCTTGCTCTCAAACTGTGCAAGCTCTCTTTCTTGACCTCCCTCTTCCTATGGCCATCTTTTCACCTTTTATGTTTTGTTTCCATCATTGGCATCTAATCGGTGAGCATTAGGTAATTAGAGGCTGATTTTCATATTTAAATCTTTATTCCCTTTCTATTTTCACTATTCCCTCAGGATTTATAAAGATTTGATACTAGCCTCGTGGTTCCATAGATATTGTACTAAAATGAAGGCAGGCTGTAACTTCACAAAAACCTGAATTGTCGTTTCTTAAAAAAAGAAAAACATGGGTTTGCGTTAGTGTTAAATGTCTGTTTGGTTTGCAGAAGGATGGTCAGTCTTATCAATGTCAAATCAATTTAACAAAATCGAGGAAAAATAATCTCTTACCCCCCATTTTTTTTTCCTTACCCCCTTCTCCTTTCCAGCCCTGGTGAAATAGACAAGGCGGGAGACGAGACCATTTTTGCTGTAGGTTTGTAGGGTAACTCGCTACTCGCTGGCTTCTACCCTCTCTCAGCGACAGTAAGACCCCATATAAATAGCCTCTTGGAATCTCCAATCTCCCCAGCTACAAACTAAGGGCCCCAGGAGGCAAGATCCTTTTCGTTCCTACATATGCCTTTCTTTGCAGAGGACACAATACCCAGAACCACATAAACACCTAGCAGGCAGCTGTCGAGAATTTGTAGAAAGGCCAAAATGCCTTTATTTATAAATAAATAAGTAAAGTGAGACTCAACAGAAAGTATACTCGTAGAGGTGAGTCCAGACTCCATCAATCTTGTTGCCCCTTAGCCTTGGCAAATGCCTTTCATTACCCCTGTAGGAAATCGGAGGTGAGAGCTCCGCTAAGAGAACCTCAGTGGTCTGATTCTGCAAGGGATGTTTTTCAGGATAACGTGACACTTCCTAGGGTCTTGCCTCCTTCCTCTCTTACATTCCAGATGGCATCCTGGTTCAGGGAGCAAGCAGGAAGATATCCTGCTTGTAGGTGGGCCCTTCCTGAATTACAAGTGATTTAAAGAAAACAAGCCATCACATGCTCTAGCCCCAGTGATGGACCTCCCCATCTTCAGAGGCGATGCTAAATTCAGTCACGTGCTCCAGTCCCTCCAGTGGTTTTCCACTTGAGCGTTCTTTGTGATTTAGGATTTGGTGCGTGAATCTGGTTCTTTATTACCAGACAACCTTTTACCATATCCCGTTTTCTGTTTTCAGTGGCATGTTTTAAGGGGAAAAGTCCTTCGGTAAATAGAGCATAAAGATTTTCACAAATGTGCAAGTTCAGAGGGTGCTGTTCCTTGCCTCCCTCAAAGTTCCGTTCTGTTTTTATCCTAAACAAATTAAAGTCTTTGTGTTAGAAAGACCCTGCACAGTCCTATCAGCCTCCCTGGAACGCACACGAGAGGACTAAGACCCAGAACATGATTAGTACCCTGTTACTAGATGATATCAGACAGCAAAATGAGAATAGTTTAAAATTAGTGAGGCTCGGGAATTCCTTGGCGGTCCAGTGGATAGGACTCGGTGCCTCCACTGCAGGAGGTGCGGGTTTGATCCCTGATTGGGGACGTGAGATCCCACGTGCCGCGCTGCATGGCAAATAAATAAATAAATAGAGACTCAATAGAAAGTATACTCATAGAGGTAAGACTGAATCACATATCTTCCCACTGCTTTGTTTTTTTTTTTTTTTTCATGTTGTCTTTCTATTGAGAAAATGACTTCTCTTTTGGTTTTCAACACTTAATTTTTTTCCAAACTGCATTAGAATGAGAAATGGTGCCGGGCCATGTCCCTTGGGGGCCCCAGTGTCACATCCTTCTTCAGGGAAGGCCAGAAAGAGTGGTTCTCATTCCATCCTGTGTGGCTGTGTACAGATGGATTGTCTCGATTTCTCCCTTCTGGACGTGTTCTCAAAGGAAACCCTTGAGGAGCACACACTTCTCTCACTCATCCTATAGCGCTTGAGGGTTAGGGGTAGGGGTAGCATGACGCTGTGTCATAAGCACGCTGTACGGATTCTGGTGCACGCTGAGGTTTCCTAACTTCTCCAGTCTTTGTAATCACTGCTGTATGTCACCTTAAGAAAAGCTCATTTCCTCTAGGTTTTCTGGTTATTCCCCTAGCATTTTCTTTGGCCTACCTGCCCCAGGGCGGAGTGCCAGAGACCACTGAGATGTTTGGCTTTAAGTCCTGTGGAATTGTCGATCATCTGCAGAAGCCTCTGCGGGTCCAGTTTTTTCACAGGCCACTTCCGTGGCTCACTTGTGTTGTACCACGTTACGGCGGGTCTGTCTCTAATGGAAAGGCAAAACTGCTCCATGCTTTGACTTCAGCTACTTTTTCCCCCTCACTGGCTAAGCTTGTTCTTTTGGAGTTTTGCTCATGCGTTTCTCTGACCTTTCTCATGCCATGAGGTTTTTGTTCCATAAGAATGTTTTCATTTGCCTCTTCTTTTTTTTCCATTTTGTATACTTCTTCGTTTTTCCGGAGCCCCTTTGTCAAATAAATTACCTCAACTTCAGAAAGGACCACATGATCGCATTTCCTCGTGTCTCAATGCTAAAAATAGCTTGTTTCCTACTTTGATTTCTTCTGCTTTTTTTTAACTTTGTGCCTTAGATGTGGACATTCTTTGGGCATGTGTTATGACTCTTTGAGTTGCATGTGACAGAAACACAACTCAAAGTTGCTGAAACAGACCCCAGAACTTACTGGGTCATAGAACTGAGGTGCCCAAGGAGGGCCTCCGAGTAAAGCTGGATCAAGGCTTGGAACGGTATACGCGGGACTCTTGGTCTCTGTGAAGTGACCAACCGTCCCTGTGTGCCCGGGTCTGAGGGGGGTCTTGGGCGTGGGACCTTCCATGCGAAAGCCAGGGAAGTCCCAGTTTGGTCTGAACTGGTCACTCTACCTGTCTGTCTGTCTGCCCGTCACTGGGTTGACTTTATTCAGTTTGGTCCCCGCCCACATGGTGTCAGAGAGGCTCAGAAGTAGCTCCAACTGCTTTGCTTCTCACAGCCGGCACTCCTGAGAGAAAAGAAAGGTTTTTTCCCTCATGGTTCCTGCAACAGCTCAGGGAAGTCGTCAGATAGGTCCTGCTTAGTCCAAATCCCTAACCCTAAACAAACCAGGGGCAGGAAGAATGCTGACCGGCCTCTCTTGGGTCACTTTTTCACCCTAGAGCTAAAAGTTCAGGGCAAGCTATGGTGAAGGATGGTTCTTGGCTGTAATGCCTGCCAGACAAAAGCACGTGCCCACTGCAAGGTGGTTCCGGGTCCTGCAGGCAGGGGGGTTTCAGTGAGCATCTCCACCTGGATTAGAGGGACAAGATTTAATGAGGTATACAGTTTTCAGCACTTGGGAAATTATAACTTGGAGAAGACTAATTAAAGTACCATTGTGGAAAAGGCATGATCTCAATAAGCATACTTCTTTTCCCTCATAAAAACATTTTATTTATTTATTTTTTTAAAATAAATTTATTCATTCTTTAAAATAAATTTATTTATTTTTGGCTGCTTTGCGTCTTCATTGCTGTGCGCGGGCTTTCTCTAGTTGCGGCGAGCGGGGGATACTCTTCGTTGTGGTGTGCGGGCTTCTCATTGCAGTGGCTTCTCTTGTTGAGGAGCACAGGCTCTAGGTGTGTGGGCTCAGTAGTTGTGGCACTCGGGCTCAGTAGTTGTGGCTCATGGACTCTAGAGCACAGGCTCAGTAGTTGTGGTGCACGGGCTTAGTTGCTCCGTGGCATGTGGGATCTTCCTGGACCAGGGATCGAACCCGTGTCCCCTGCATTGGCAGGCGGACTCTTTTTTTTTTTTTCTTCCTTTCTTTCTTTTATTTTTGGCTGTGCTGGGTCTTCGTTGCTGTGAGCCGGCTTTCTCTAGTTGCAGCGAGCGGGGGCTACTCCTCGTTGCGGTGCACAGGCTTCTCACTGCAGTGGCTTATCTTATTGTGGAGCACGGGCTCTAGGCACGCGGGCTCAGTAGTTGTGGCACTCGGGCTCAGTAGTTGTGGCTCATGGGCTCTAGAGCCACAGGCTCAGTAGTTGTGGCTCACGAGCTTAGCTGCTCCGCAACATGTTGGATCTTCCCAGATCAGGGATCGAACCCGTGTCCCCTGCATTGGCAGGTGGATTCTCAACCACTGTGCCACCCGGGAAGCCCAGCAGGCGGACTCTTAACCACTGCACCACTAGGGAAGTCTGTCATAAAAACATTTTAAATAAAATTATATTTTATTTATATTTATTAGATATAAATAAGTATATCAATAAATAATTATTATAAATTTGATAATTTTATACAGATATATCTTTATATTTCTTTTTAATAATAATTATTATATTTGGATAGTACTTAGTTTGCAAAGGAATTTCTAACACATTATCTCCTTTAATTCTTATAAGAATTCTATTAAGGGGAGGACTGTTGTTCCCATTTTGCAGAGGAGAAATTTAAGATTAAAATAAGTGGCTTGTCCAAAGACACATATTGCATATACCTAGCAAGAAATAAGAATGAAAAGAGGGAATTCCCTGGCTGTCCAGTGGTTAGGACTCGGCACTTTCACTGCTGGGGCCCAGGTTCGATCACTGTTCAGAGAACTGAGATCCCGCAAGCCGCACAGTGCAGCCAAAAAAAAAGAAAAAAAAAAAGAATGAAGGGCTTCCCTGGTGGCGCAGTGGTTGAGAGTCCGCCTGCCGATGCAGGGGACGCGGGTTCGTGCCCCGGTCCGGGAGGATCCCATGTGCCGCGGAGCGGCTGGGCCAGAATGAAAAGAAACATATAGGGGGAAGTAGGGGGAAGCAGAGGTAAGATTTATGTGGTGAGCTTAGATTAAATTGAACCTAGTTTTATGAATTCTTCGTTTGATTATTGCCATAACAGCAAGTGTTCAGAAGATGAAACTTAGCTAATGCTAAGTCTCGCTAATTCTAAGTCTCATTAAGCTTGGGGAATGATTATATAATTGGACCCACCCAGGAATTTTCTCCCTTGTTCCTTATGTCATCTGGATACTTAGCCCATTTTCCTGAAAACATTGGCTTTTCCGTGCGAGCCGAAGGTACAGAAAAGTTCAGGAGAGTAATGTTTACTGAACATCTGCCCATGGGTCTGCATTGTCTCCGTTTAATCGACGTTCCAAGAATCCTGTTGGGTCGGTATCTAAATTCACATTTTACAAGTGTGAGGACGGGATCAGAGGGACTGAGTGACGTGTCCTGCTCCAAAAGCAGGAAGCACAGTAAAGGAGAGAGTGCGTGCAGCGGGCACCTGGAATTCTACACGCTCAGAGCTCAACCCGTGCTCGCCCCTGTGTGCCCCTCAATCAACTACGCCCTCTGTTAGCTTAGACCTGCCGCCCGGCTTCTGTCTCCTCGGTTCTCACCACCCCCAGCCCTGGAGCTTGGTTTCCAGAGTCGAGAGAACCGGGTTGGAATCCTAGCTCCTCCATCGCCAGCTTGTGACCTGACGACTGGAAAGCCCAGTCTCAGAGCAGCCGTGTAGCATAGGTGTTGGGAGCTGGACCCTGGAGCCAGACTGCCTGAATTTGAATCTCTGCTCTGCCATTTACAAGCTTTGTGACTTTGGACAAGTTACCTAAATGTGGGAGCCTCCGTTTCTTCATCTATAAAATGGGAGAAATAATGATATTTACATCAAATCTGTGAGGCTTAGATGAGTTTGACCAGTGCCCAGCACATATTTTGAGTGTTAGTTTTTATTGCTCTTACTGTTATTATTTTCTTCATCTGTAAAATGGATATTCATGCAATAAATTTATTTTATTTTTTATTGAAATATAGTTGATTTACAGTGATTCAGATATATATACATATATACGTATATATATGAATATATAGCTATACATATTCATTTTCAGATTATTTTCCCTATATGTTATTACAAAATATTGAGTATAGTTCCCTGGGCTATACAGTAGGTCCTTGTTGGTTATCTATTTTATATATAGTAGTGTGTCTATGTTAATCTCAAACTCCTAATTTATCCCTCCCCTACCCCAATAAATATTTATTGAGCACTTAGACACTGTGCTGGGTACTGAGAAATAATAGTGAATACGTATATAATAGTGAATAAGACAAATAAGGCCCCTACTCTCATGGAATATTCTAGAAGGAGGAGACAGGCAATAAAAAGTAGACAGATAAGATAATTAGAGATTCTAAGTGCTATGAAGGAAGCAAGCAGGCTGACGCAGGAAGGGACCTACTTCCTAGTGAAAGTAGCACATGAGCTGCACCTCCAAAATGAGAACAAGCCATTGGAACAAGAAGGAAGTTCTAGGCAGTGGGATAGAGATTGCAAAGGCCCCGAGGTGAGCAAGGGCTCCGTGTGTTCAGGAGCCAGAAAAGCAGCCAAGGGGGCGGGGGTGAGGGCTGGTCCTGGCGTGACGTGGGTGAGGCCCTCGTGTGATGGTCACAGGGCCTTGATCTGGCAGCACCCGGCTCATAGGGTTGTGGGCAGAAGATGCCAGGGGATGTGAGCAAGGGCTTGGCTCCTGCCAGGTACAGGGTAAACGGTTAGCGAATGGGATCTGGCAGTTGGCCTCCTTTCCATGGCTGGTGCCGCCGTCCCTCTCTCTCTTCCTCTCTCTCCTACAATAGCCTAATTTCTTTCTAACGACTCCCTGACTCCATTCTCAGCCTGCTTTAATCCATCCTCCACAGTGACAGAATGACCTCGATAAAAATGCACGTCAGTCTCATGATTACGTCTCCCTCCTTCTTAGAAACCTCCTGTGCATCCTTGTCACGTACAGCCTCACATCCTAGCGCCTTTGCTGGAAGGGAGCTCATTGCCGTGTGGCCCCTTGACCTCTGCGGCTCCTTCTCGCCCTGTGCTCCGCCCCCCACCCCATACTGCACACCAGCTGTACCAGACAACCCGTGGGTCCCAAATGTGCCACTTCCAGCCTCCCTGCCTCGACTCATGCCAGCTCCCCTCCAGAATGCTCTAGAACGCTCTTCCTCCCTCTCCCTCCTCTGATTGGCATGTGCATTGCTTTGAAGATTCAGCTTAGAGTCATATTCTCTAAAGAGCCTCTCCTAACTCTCGCCCCTGTGGACTCCGTCCCCCTGTATCACATTGTACTACTGTTAGTCTTGGAATGCTGTGTTTGTGCCCCTGGTGGCCTTCTAGACTGACCTGCCAGGGGTATAGCTCCAGCGCCTGCTGATCTCTTCTTCCCCATTCCTAGCACCACGCCTGGCACACAAGCGATGGAGCCCTGGCTCCTTGGTGTCATTCCACTTGCACAAACTCAACTGTATTCTCTCTCTCTCACACTCACACACAATACAGTGTGCGTCTCATGACCTGACCCCTGAGCTCAAATTCACGTCTTCATCTGGTGCTCGTAAGAAGAAACCACCATCTGGACCAAGATGAAAAGGAAAACTGTCAGCATTGGAATTATGGAGAGACTCTGTGTCATCTGAACGTGGCATATTCCCAAAGGATTTCTCCAGAGGATTTTTTTTTTTTTTTTTTTTTTTTTTTTTGCGGTACGCTGGCCTCTCACTGTTGTGGCCTCTCCCGTAGCGGAGCACAGGCACCGGACGCGCAGGCGCAGCGGCCATGATTCACGGGCCCCGCCCCTCCGCGGTACGTGTGATCTTCCCGGACCGGGGCGCGAACCCGCGTCCCCTGCATCGACAGGCGGATTCTCAACCACTGTGCCACCAGGGAAGCCCTAGAATCACTCTTTTTTTCTAAAAGTTGTTTGTACTCAGAAAAGGCAGATAGGGTAAAAGTGCCACGAAGAGATGATTATCTGAAGCCAGGAGTCTTTGGACAATACTTTGTCACAGAACTTTGAGCAATAATTTCAACATTAAGAAAAAGCTATCATGTGTTGCTGAAAGTGTTAAAGGGCAATGCTTTTATAATCCCTCTTTGGAAAATTATATTTAAATGGATTCTGTTCTTTTCATTTCTTGGTTACCAGCTACTGAATTGAGACTTGGGTAATATAGCTGATTTTAGAGCCACTCTTCTCAGTGAAATGCAGAGCTAGGGAGAGTGAGGTTTTCGGTAAACAATCCCTGTGAGTCTTTTCCCCAGTTTGCTTTTTGGCTCTTGCTGTCCTCGCTCCCTTGGTGATCTCACTGGCCTGTGGGCTCACCACCATTCCTGTCCTGATGAATCATGACCCTGCATCGTGCTCCCAGGCCCTCTCTGCGTTCCTCCCGGGCCTTTGGGTATCTCTTCCGGAGGGTCCCACTGGCACCTGCTCAGGTGCCCCCACTTCATTGCCCTACTCCCCAGAAAGCCCCTTCTCCAGAACCTTGGGGACAGGTACTGTTGTCCTCCATGTCAGCTGACGTCTCCTCTTCAGCCGCCCACACCTCATCAGCACATTCTGTACATTGTGTGTGTGATAGGTTTCCCGGGAGTATCACAGATCGGTTCCGTCCTTACTGCTCTAACTCCAGCCCACCTGCCAGTCTCTCAAGTAGATTGTTAGACCCATCCTTGTGGTCTCTCTGGCCCAAGTCGCCCTCTTCAAAACATGCTAACCCTCGACATAGTTTTCTTCTAAGAATAACTTCTCAATTCCAAAAGCTTCAGTGACTTTTTCAATGGCTTATTGAATTATTCAATACAAACATCTCAACGTGGCACGTTGGATGTTGGATGGTTGCATATCCCTGTTGAAAATCACATCAGTATCACTGATTAATAAATTCCCATGGCTGCCTTCCCTGAAAGGAACACTCCAGAAAAACCACACCTTGTATTCCTGCCTTTGGTACTTTTTTTTCTTGTCAGTCTCCTTCCTTGGGTCATTCTCCTCTATTTCTCCTATTTAAATAATGGCCTGAATAGGTCTGCATTCAATGCCTTGTCATTTACGGAGTGTTCCCTGATTTTTATTTTTCTCTATTGTACATTTTGTAAACCTTTGTTGTAACTCCTATTTTTCTTTTGGGTGGACCGCCAGGGAGGTCCCAGTTGTAACTCTTTTATGCCATTCTATAATCTTTGAACTATAATTATGAATGTGGATATCATATTACCCTGACAACTGTTATCTCTTCAGGGTCTTTTACATTTTTGGCAGCTCAACATAGGGCACATCCAGTGGGATAAGAATAAATATTTATTGAACTGGAAATAACTGAAATAACATTCAGTATGCCCCTCAGCACTGCTGCCAACTCAGCTACAAATCACCCCTTCCACTGCCCCCTTTACCACCGCACGCACACGCGCGCACACACACACACACACACACACACACACACACACACACACACACACACACAGCGCCTAGATTCCTTTGCCAAATCTTAATAGGTCAGCTTCAGACAGCATCTTCCAGCATGTTCAGTTTTTCTGGGAATTTTCCTGAAGTCCTTTCTGCCCCTAGTCAACAGCAATGGCACTGTTCTCTCTCTCTCTGTTTTTCCAAAGCATCTTGCTCATCTTGGGAATGCTTCTCAATGCGAGGTTCATCCTTGGGGCAGCACCAGCTCAAGTCAAGGCCCACCATCTGAGAGCTTAACCAATGGGCACCTAACTCTGCACCAAAGAAGTAAAAATAACAGCCTGACATCAGAGGACCCTATTTTAAAGACCAGATCTGGGTTTTTACAGGGCTGCTGCTCTGATGGCAGTAACCCATCATTTGATGAAGCAAATGACCCTGCTAAGATTTTTAGTGATTTTTTTCTGGGTCTTGGAGTGGGCAATTTTCAGTCTTAGAAAGCTACATCCAAAGCAACAGTTACAGGGAATTTCCTGCGCTGTGCGCCCCCCCCCCCCAAAAAGGAACCCACTAAGCAGTAGTTATGTCAATTACTTTTCTCTTTTTTTTCATATTCATTACTTGTATTTTCATCATTACATCATTACTGATTGCTTCACTTTATTTAGATTAAGAATGATATGAAAGCAATGCTGACTGAACTTAAGGTAAAGAAAGCAAACATTCTGAGAGCCATTTTTTTTACATGAACATGGATTATACCATTTAATGCAGACCCAAGGCCATGCATTTTTGCAGGTAGGTTTTACTTCCATTCAGATTCTTTTCATGTAGATCATAAAAATACAATACAGTGTGATGAGCCCAGTTCAAAAATTACATGCTGCAGCCCATGTTAACACTGAGAGTTCCTAATAGAGGAAAAGAAAATTAAATTTTCTTTTTTTTCTTTTTTGGCTGCATAGGTTCTTTGTTGCTGCGCGCGGGCTGTCTCTAGTTGCCGCGAGCAGGGGCTGCTCTTTGTTGCGGAGCGAGGGCTTCTCATTGCAGTGGCTTCTCTTGTTGCGGAGCACGGGCTCTAGGCGCATGGGCTTCAGTAGTTGTGGCACGCGGGCTCAGTAGTTGTGGCTTGCAGGATCATTAGCTTTGGCTCATGGGCTCAGTAGTTGTGGCTCATGGGCTCTAGAGCGCAGGCTCAGTGGTTGTGGCGCACGGGCTTAGTTGCTCCGCGGTATGTGGGATGTTCCCGGCCAGGGCTCGAACCCATGTCCCCTGCATTGGCAGGAGGATTCTTAACCACTGCGCCACCAAGGAAGTCCCCCAAATTAAATTTTCTTGACCTAACTAACCAGTTCTTAATGTGGTTTCTGAACACCTGTCTTTCATTCTCTGATCTGAATAGTACGTGACATTCTTTCTTGACATGCTTTTGGACAAAGCCATGAGTCGAAGAAGTTTTTTCCCAAATGTGTTTACCTTTTTTGAAAATTGAGATATAATTAAGACAAAATAATATATCAGTTTCAGGTGTACAACACAATGAGTTAATGTTTGTATATCCTGTGAAATGGTTACCACAGTAGGTCTAGCTGGCATCCATTGCCACACATGGTTGCAATTTTCTTTTCCTTGTGGTGAGAACTGTTAAGATCTACTCTCTTAGCAACTTTCAAAGATACAATAATGTATTATTAACTGCAGTCACCATGCTGTAAGTTGCATCCCTATGACTTAGTTATTTCATAAGTGGAGGTCTGTACCTTTTGACCCCCTTCCTCCATTTTGCCTAACCCACCTCCGCTCTGGCAACCATCAGTCTGTTCTCTGTATCTGTGGGGGTTTTTGTTGTTTTAGATTCACATGTGAGTGAGATCATACCATATTTATCTTTCTCTGTCTGACGTATTTCACTTAATGCCCTTGAGGTCCATCCATGTTGTCATAAATGGCAAGATTTCCCTCTTTTTTTATGGCTGAATATGTGTGCGTGTGTTTGTGTGCGTGTGTTTTCAATTCCTTCGGATAAATTCCCAGAAGTGGAATTGATGGATCATATGGTAGTTCTGCTTTTAATTTTTTGAGGAACCTCCATACTCTTTTCCACGGTGACTTCACCAATTTACATTCCCAATAACAGTGCACAAGGGTTCCCTTTTCTCCACACCCTCACTGACACTTGTTATTTCTTGTCTTTTTGATAAGAGCCATTCTAACAGGTATGAGGTGATATCTCATGATGGTTTTAATTTGCATTTCCCTGAGCATTAGTGATGTTGATCACCTTTTCATGTACCTGTAGGCCGTCTGTAGGCCTTCTTTGGAAAAATGTCTATTCAGTTCCTCTGTCCATTTTTTATTGGATTGTTTGGTTTTTTGCTTTAAGTTGTATGAGTTTTTTGATATATTTTTGATACTAACCTCTTATCGGATATATGATTTTCAAATATTTTCTCCCATCCTTAGGCTATCTTTTCATGTTGTTGATGGTTTCCTTTGCTGTGCAGAAGGTTTTTAGTTCAGTGTAGTTCCACTTGTTTTTGCTTCTTTGTTTTTTTAATTTTTAAAATCTATTTATTTATTGGCTGCGTTGGGTCTTCATTGCTGCGCACGGGCCTTCTCTAGTTGCGGTGAGCGGGGGCTACTCTTGGTTGCTGTGCGCGGGCTTCTCATTGCAGCGGCTTCTCTTGTTGCGGAGCACAGGCTCTAGGCGTGTGGACTTCAGTAGTTGTGGCTTGCGGGCACTAGAGCGTAGGCTTGGTAGTTGTGGTGCACGGGCTTAGTTGCTCCGCGGTATGTGGGATCTTCCCGGACCAGGGCTTGAACCCATGTCCCCTGCATTGGCAGGCGGATTCTCAACCACTGCACCACCAGGGAAACCCTATTTTTGTTTGTGTTGCTTGTGCTTTTGGTATCAGATCCAAAAAGTCATCACCAAGACCAATGTCAAGGAGCTTACCCCCTTATGTTTCTTTCTAGGAGTTCTATGGTTTCAAGTTTCACGTTCGGGAATTCCCTGGCGGTCCAGTGGTTAGGACTCCACGCTTTCACTGCCGAGGGCCCAGGTTCAGTCCCTGGTCGGGGAACTAAGACCCCACAAACCGCATGGCACATCCAGGAAAAAAAAAAAAGTCTCACGTTCAAGTCTTTAATCCTTTTTGAGTTATTTTTCGTATATGGTGTAAGATAGGGGTCCAGTTTCATTCTTTTGCATGTGGCTGTCCAGTTTTCCCAATACCATTTATTGAAGAGACTGTCCTTTCTTTCCAAATATATTTACTTTGTATCCACTTTAATGCCATGTTTTCAGAGAATGGATGATTGGAGGTTGTAGTTTCAAAGCCTTTACCCTTGAGCTCTGCACTTACTTCCATGATATTCCTTCCCCCATAATCTTTCTCTTCAGCCAGCTTTAAAAGATCAGAACTTAACTGTGAAAATATCAGCGGATAAAGCTGTGATCTTTCCTAAGGAAGCTGAAGATATTAAGATCATCCTAAAGGAGTTAGCTTCCTGCCATGATCAGCCCCCTCTTCTAGATATTTCCTCATTAGGCACCCCCTTCCCTAGCCCCAATCCTTACATAATTCCTCCTTCATTGAAAATCTGTAATTCTGCCTGCAGTTCAAGTTGGAGCTACTTCTTTGAGCTCCTTGGGGTTCTACAGAAAAAAAGACCCTCCTGCCTAGGACTCCAAATGCCCTCCCATGTCCCTTAGGAAGACTGCCCACCCCAGACCCTGGGGTCCCGGCTAGGTGTCGGGTGGTCTCCTGGAGAGGCTGAACACTTCCCCGTCGGGTTTCCCCTCCCTCGGGACTTTGGTCTGTCTAGACTAACTGCTCGCCACCCCACTTCCAAGAAAGCCTTCTTGGTTTCTCTCTGGTCAGTTGTGCTATCACGTTTTCAACTTTCTCCTGCACTTAATCTAAGCAAAACTCCCTAAAGCAGTTTTCCTGTAAAAATAGCCGCCTCTTTATTCTGTGCAGAATCTAGAAATACCACATTTAGAGCTGAAAGGAGCCTTAGGGAACATCTTTAGTTCCTAAAGTTGTACAAATATGGAAATTGAGAGCCAGAGACATCAAATGGCTAGTTGACTACACTGTTCCATAAAACGAGTTAACATTTGCCGGCTTCACTGCCCATTTACTATAGATGTTAATAAAAGCATCTCTGTTCATAAGACCACATATCTTTCTATTAATTCCTTCTTTACAGAAAGAAGATGTGCCAAGTCATATGTGGGGTGGAGGCAGGGGATTTTAGATATGGTTAACAAGAATTATTTAGAGTTAATAAGAGTTATTTTCCTTTTAGGTTCTCTCTTCATCGTATAGGTCACTACTAACACATTCTTTTTTTTTTTTTTTCATGATTTTTATTTTTTTAATTTTTTTTTTTTATTTTTATTTTTTTAAACATCTTTATTGGAGTATAACTGTTTTACAATAGTGTTAGTTTTTCCTTTACAACAAAGTGAATCAGTTATACATATACATATGTTCCCATATCTCTTCCCTCTTGCATCACCCTCTCTCCCACCTAACACATTCTTTTTTTTTTTTTTTTTTGTGGTACGCGGGCCTCTCACTGTTGTGGCCTCTCCCGTTGCGGAGCACAGGCTTCGGAAGCGCAGGCTCAGCGGCCATGGCTCACGGGCTCAGCGGCCATGGCTCACGGGCCCAGCCGCTCCGCGGCATGTGGGATCTTCCCGGGCCAGGGCACGAACCCGAGTCCCCTGCATCGGCAGGCGGATTCTCAACCACTGCGCCACCAGGGAAGCCCCTAACACATTCTTATAACCACTGGGGAACATCTGTGTAGTTAGAATGGTTGAAGTGTATTCTTTTAGGTTCACCATAAAGTTACCCCACAAATGTACATCATTTCATCCTCATGCCTCAGTGGTTCAGGGATATATGTTTGGATGGGTCACGTAGAGTTGTTCTGCACTATAGTTTGCAGACTTTTTATGACCTGCGTGCACCTTTCACCCAGATCAATGGTTTCAGCATTTCCTCTCCTTCCATACCGATCAGTTATTGAACATCCTCTAGTTGGTACACCTTTCAGCAGTGAGGGCTTAGAACCGATGGTATCTAGGATAACCAATCCATCCTGGTTTGCCCAGGACTTTCTCAGTTTTAACACTAAAAAAAAATCCCATGTCCTGGGAAATCCCTCAGTCCCGGGCAAACTGGACAGTTGGTCACCCTAAGTACTGCCCTTACACATTTCTGCTCATTTCCAACGCCCAAGGCATCTTGCAGAACAGCACTGATTATTCGCTGGAAGAAGGAAAAAAAAAAAGATAACTGAAACTACTCCGTTACGTAGGTTACAACACATTTAAGACACACTGAAAGGTAGTAATCAAAACTACACTATCAGACCTGAGAGCCCTAACCAGAGCAGACCAGGACTGAGCCTACCCTATTTACAATAATTTTCCCATTATTTTTGAAGGGAAAGGATCAAGTTTAAGGATGTCATTTAAAGGGATGGATTGGTAAGTATAAAATTTGAATCTAAAACCACTTTAACCAGTGGGAGAATCAAATGCAAAGATTTTCTTCAATTCAGTACAAACACAGGACATACCTTGGAGGCAAATTTTTTCCAGGTTTAATTTCTAGGAAAGCAGAAGAAATATCTGCTTTGGGGGATTTATCCAAGCACTCTGCCCTAACAAACTGTAAACGCAAGTAAATGACAGGTTCTGTGGGAAAGAAGCTAGTATGATAGTGGATTGAATAAACTGAAAACAAGTCAAGAATTTAATAGGGCTATTAAAATTATTTGTTGGAGGAAACCACTGCCTATCTCTATTTTAAGACTTTTGTTTTCTTTGAGTATCTTCAAAGGACAGATCTCTGGTAGCAGCTGAATGATAAAATATTGCCTCTTAGCAGAAATATCTCCTTGCAACTTCAACTTTCAAAATTACGGGGGTGAAGGAGTTTGGCAGTACTTTGTATGAGGAGGGTACCAGAAGAATATCCCAGATTTGGAAAGATGTGGGACATGCAAGGTCTTCTCCTTAAGAATTTGCCATCTTTTTTCTCAGAGCACACATTTGGAAACAGAAAAGTTGTGTAGAAAGACAAAGAGTCACCAATTCTGTCCCTTGAGATTTAACAGAATATAGCCAAAGGTAAAATTTGTGTGTGTTTGTTTTTTTCTTTTGTTTTTGCTTTTGCTTGGAAAACTGGAATTAAATCTTGGCAGTTAACCTCAAGAGGGAAAGAAATTTGCTACCCAAAGGAGGCTGCTAGGGACATAGGAAAAAGCAGTGTGATCTTGGAAGAATGAGGTTAAGCTGGGGTGACGGCATGCGGAATAGCGTAGTAAAATACAGAAGGCTTCTTGGCCAGATTTACTTTCATAGACTTTCTATGACACTTTTAAAAAAATTGGGACACTAAGGCACAGTGATCCCAAGAAACTATCTTAAAGTCACATAGTAAACAGCAGAGCCCAATTTGAACCCTGTTCCAAAGCCCTGGTCTTTGCCAGCATGCTCTATCACAACCTTTTTGTAGGGTGCACCAGCTTGCTGGGTCTCGGAAGAACAGGTTCAAGAGGCTGCAGCTGGCAATGAAGGGCTGTCCCCTTACTCTGGGGTGTAGGGAGAGGGCTGAGGGGGCTGGCGCTGCCTTGCTGGCTCCCACCTGTACTGTGGGGTCTTTTAGGTGAAGAATGACCCATCCAGCACTACTGTTCTGCTTCACTAAAGGTACCTAGGAAGGTGGGTGGGTGCTTCAGTTTCTATATGAACCAAGTTTGGCAACAGAGAGAGATTCTGTAAGTTTTGTTGAGTACGCCTTCTGTGCAAGGCATTGCTCTAAGCTCTTTTTATGTACTAATCTATTTAAATCTCTTTGGAACACTATGAGATCAGTGTTCCTAATACATTTGTTTTACAGAAGAAGGGAAACAGAGGCATATAGCCCAGCGCTCTGCACTATAGCCCCAGTGGGGTATGCAGAGGGATTCATGCAGGTACAAGGATGACCAGCATTACCATTTTCCCTCATTTCACATTTCTTCCTCTGGAAAGTGATTGCAAAGACTGATATTACAAAATTTAGGCCTGGAAAAACTTGATTATTATCTAGAAAAGAAATCAGCTGGTGACATACAGCCTGGGGGCTAAATCTGGCCTATTTTTGTCCTGGCCACAAGCTAAGAATGATTCTACATTTTTAGATGGTTGTAAAAGAAATTTAAAAAATTATTTTATGACATGAAAATAATAAGAAATTGAGGTATCAGTGTCCATGAATAAAGTTTTAGCAGGACACAACCTCATAAGGTTATGGCTACTTTCAGAACTTTCAGAACATAGTCATAGAGTTGAGTGGTTGCCTCAGAAACCAAAGGGCTCTCAAGCCTAAAATATTTACTACCTGGCCCTTTACAGAAAAAGCACTGACGTCTGATATAGAAGCATGTGGTAGACATATTGGCCTAACATTTTTCTCAGAAAAAGTTTTGTCAGAATTGTGAGTTTCCTAGATAATTTAAAGGTAGCCCTTTTGTGCACAAAATGGTTAATAAAAAAAAAAAACCCAACTATTTGAATAAACATATTTCAGAAATTCCTTTTTAAGTAGACTATGCAAAATATACGTACAAGACTATATTAATAAATTTATATTTCACTGAGTGTTCGTACTCTGCTTGTTTTCAACCCCAGGGCACTGGGTTGGCCTTCTCAGTTTTCAAGCCCTTTCATTAACTTATTTGATAATTTTAAATACTAGAGGTATTGATCTATAGTAATAAAATGGTCATGGGGCTGTACAAATGCCAGTCATTCTTTAATTGAATGATCTTGCACTGTTTTTCGAGTTGTTCTTTTCTTTTTTTTTTAATTGAAGTATAGTTGATTTTCAGTATTATGTTAGTTTCAGGTATACAGCAAAGTGACTCAGTTAAATGTGTGTGTGTGTGTATATATATATATATAATTTTATTTTTAGATTATTTTTCATTATGTTATTACAAGGTATTGAATATAGTTCCCTGTGCTATACAGTAAATCCTTGTTGTTTATTTTATATATAGTAGTCTGTATCTGTTAGTCCCATACTCCTAATTTATCTCCCCCCTTTCCCCTTTGGTAACCATAAGTTTGTTTTCTATGTCTGTGAGTCTGTTTCTGTTTTGTATATAGATTCATTTGTAGTAATTTTTAGATTCCACATATAAGTGATATCATATTTGTCTTTGTCTGACTTACTTCACTTAGTATGCTATTCTCTAAGTCCATTCATGTTGCTGCAAATGGCAATGTTTCATCCTTTTTTATGGCTGAGTAATATTCGTGTGTGTGTGTGTGTTTGTGTGTGTGTGTGTGTGTGTGTATGTTGACGGGTACTTGGGTTGTTTCCATGTCTTGGCTATTGTAAATAGTGCTGCTATGAACATTGGGGTGCATATATCTTTTCAAATTCAAGTTTTCATCTTTTCTGGATATATGCCTAGAAGTGGGATTGCTGGATCATTTGGTAGCTGTAGTTTTAGTTTTTTTTTTTTTTTTTTGCGGTACGCGGGCTTCTCACTGTTGTGGACTCTCCCGTTGCGGAGCACAGGCTCCGGACGCGCAGGCTCAGCGGCCATGGCTCACGGGCCCAGCCGCTCCGCGGCATGTGGGATCCTCCCGGACCGGGGCACGAACCCGCGTCCCCTGCATCGGCAGGCGGACTCTCAACCACTGCGCCACCAGGGAAGCCCTGTAGTTTTAGTTTTTAATGGAAACTTTTGGAGTTTTTCTCAAACCTCCTTCACTCTGAGTGTATCACTTATTGCTGACAAAAGGGTGCCCAATCTACCAGTTGTATATTCCTCTTCTAACCTGTGATTTCTTATCTGCTTAGATCTGAGAAAGTTTGTTATGATTGTGTCTAAACTAAAAGTGAATAAGCTAAGCCTCAAGATAGCTTCAAATACAGGAGCTTTGATGCTTAAACCAAAGGCGATAAACTGCATCCTGAGGGCCCGTGCAGTCTGCAGGGTGCATATGTGTGCACCCTGTATGCACTCGAGTGCCTACTCGTGTCTTAAAAATGTGTCAATTACTTGATGACATTTAAAGAGTTTGGAAATTTCTTAAAATACAATTCAGATTTCTCCTTCCTCTTCAAACATCTGAGGAGCTGGCAGCACCGGCCCCATGACCTCACGTCATTCAGGGCTGACTCTGAGAGGGAGTTGCTTGCTTTAGGTGCGGCAGGCACCTGAAGGCTTTTTACCCCCATCTGCACCCTCCCTCAGTGTCCACAACACCGTGGCCAAGTGTTTGCTGCTGCTCGTGAACTCACTAGCCCTGTTTTCCTTGCCCTCCACCAGCTTCACCAACTTTTTTCACTTACTTTTTTCGCTTACCTGCCTGTGCACATTTGAGTGTGTGAATCCAGCCTACCATGTGTGATCATTATTTTGGTTGCTGGGAGACCTTTTCTTGTTTACTTGCTGGGTCTCGCTTGTTGCCAGTGTTTGAGGTTGTCAGAAGGACACTACCAAAGCGTTCAATGGGAAGCAGGATGGTGTAACCTTGGGAGAGGTGAGCCGGCCCAGCAAAAAACATTGCCTTGATTCAATAGCCAGTAATTGTGCCGAAAGAAGCAATCAGAGGTAAAGGAGAACTTTCAGGACTTGGGAACAGGTCAGGCCCAGGCTGTAGCTCTGCCCCTACAAGAAGTCATTCACGTTTGCCTCTCAGAGACCAGCGGGGGTTAGATGTACAGCTCGAATGAGGTTAATGAGAACTAAAGTGCCTGTAAAGGAAAAACTATCCCACCGTGTTCTCCAGAAGCCCCCCTCCCCCCCATAGCCTAGCCTTTTGTTTTAAGGTTTGAGCCAAGCTAATTATGTGTTGTTAGTGGCTGTTCTTGTGCTGTCTCCTTGATTGTGACAGTAAAGGTTATCCTGCGGGCAGAGAGAGGCAGGGAGTGATACAAAATGTCCACTTGACCACGGTTTTCAATATGTTAAGCCAACTAGAGTGAAGAGAGCAGAAATCCTGTCCTGGTTGGAAGTTAATAGCTTAGCCTGACCAATTATTTGCTGGAAGAAAATTCCTGTTCAGTTGCCCCAGATACCAGTCCAAACAAACCTACAGCTGGGCCAACCGCTAAAAAAGGCATCGCATTCTAATCTCTGGCTGTTCATCTAAATCATTGGAAATAAGGCAGAACAGACTAGAGAAGGGGTTTGGGATCCTGCTATTTTGAGCTGTTAATCACATTGTACCCCCTTCTCATGTGCAACCTGCTTTGACTAAATCATGATGAAAGATTTGTTGAGTTTGCTTTGCATTGGCATTGGATGAGAGCTCCCCCTTGTAGGATCAAGTCTCAAGACAAAAGGAGGGGGAAACCAACAGAACCTGCAGTGAGAGCCCTTTGAGCCCACTTTTCTCTGCCTCTCCTCCCAAGTCCTGCTGATTCCTGCCATTTACTTCGCAGAAAAGGGTGTGGGTCTAGTAAGAACAAAGGGAACTGAAGGTATCAAAGCAGACTATTCAGTACTCCCCTTCATGAACCCCCATTTCTACATCCCCCACCCACCCACCGCCGCAGGGGGGTGAAAGAAGATAATGACGGGGAAGGAAAAGAGTGAAAATTTAACCTTCATTCTTTTACAGTGGCAATAAATCAACCCATCTGAAAGCCTTAAGAATGTAAATGTTTTTCTTTTCCCTTGCTAAGAACAGAAATCAAAATGTCAGCAACATTAGCAACAATAATTGCTAATGTTTATTGAACATATACGAACAGATACATAATCCCTGAACAAGAGTTATCTCACTTAATGTTCTTAACAACCACGTGATATAGGAACCACTGTTATTTCCTGTCTTGCAGGCCAAGAACCTGATGCTTAGAGAGGTTAAGTAACTCTACCCTGCTCCTATAGCCGGTCAGTGACCAGCTGGGATTTGAAGCTAATTAGACTGGCTCCAGTATCTGGACCAGGGAGCTGCAGAATTAAAGCTCTGGCTTCTATCTGGCTGAATGACTTTGAAAAAATTATTTGTATTGGTCTTAGTTTGCGCATCTGTGAAATACAGAGTTGTGTTAGGTGACCTTTAAGATCCCTGCCAACTCTTTGGGCCTATCTCCAAATCAGCATCTGTCATGTTGACCGAAAAAAAATTGCACAACCTAAAAATTGAGAATTATGTTTTATTCGGTGGACATTCTGAGGACTTCAAGCCTGGGACAGCTCCGAAGAGGTCAGGGAGGAACCAGGATCCATAGAGGAGTTTTTGCAACAAAGACCAGGTAGTTGGACAATCAAAACATTACTGTTAATTAAAGAAAACCAGGTATCTCAAGTAAATGAATTTAGCGCTTCCCTATGTATGAGAAGATGCAAAAGTTTGGGCTCATCGAAATCATGCCTTTGATATGTACCTCAGCTCTCTGGGGCCAGTATCCCCTGCTTTCTCATCCTGAGTCTCCTCAGGGCGCACCACTGGGGGTGGCTTCGTGGCAGGCATCCTGTTTCCATCTTGAGTTCCCTCAGGGCTCACCCTCAGGGGCGGCTGTCATGTGATGGCTTGATGGCTTCAACATCCTTTGTTTACTGATAGGGCAGGCCACATTTTTCGTTCTCAGTCACACCCATGCCACTGTTGTCATTCATTAGTCCAGAGCTGTAGGACATGAAGGGGTGGTGTGGGACGGGAAGGGACGCTGGGAGATTGCTGCGTTACACACCAACGTCTTCCTATAACAGAAGCAGCTGCTCAGTTGCCACGTCATGCCCAGACAGGTAGGAGAGTTGGGTTGACTGGGGAAGTGAGATGGGAGCAGGGCCACTTTTAGCTCCTGTGGCTGCCAGAGTTGGTCTGTTAGTTGGGCCGGGAACTTTCCTCCAGAAGCGTCCTTACCATGGCGTGAGTCTGCAAGGCACACCTTGTTTGCTGAGCACTGGAGGCACCTGACACAGGTGACCTAGGAGAAAGCATCTGCAATGTGACCGGACCTGCTGGCCTTCTCTTCCTGGCTCCCCTGAATTACACTGACCGATACTTCCAGGAATTTTGCAGTAGCCCTGGAAGCCTTTGTTCTTTCTTCAGAGTAAGGAAGTGGGAGAGGGGGTTGGGTAGAAAGGAGAAACGTTTGAGTTCTATGAAACGACCTCTAATCTGAAGATGTCTGGCTTTTAAAGAGACCCAGTGGCTAGTCACTCCACATATGGTAGATAATACCGTGTCAACAGCTCAGGTTATCTGAAGCTCTGTGTGAAATGGGAACCAACTCTTGCTCTCTAGGAACAATGAGTATCACCTTTCTCCCAGGGAGGCAAACTAAGGTATGTTTATTTCATTTATGCCTCCACACCCACCCTTTAATGTCAAAAGTCACTAGATTCCTTCTACCCTCATCTCATGCCCCCAAGAGTGTAATTCTTATTTCCCTCTACTCACAGCCTGCACAGACATATATGTACTATGTAACATCATCAGAAATTGTCTGATTTAATTCAGGGAACACCTACCTCTCTATCAGACTTTTTTTTTTGTTTTTTTTTCCTCGCCTCTGATAATCTTCTACTTAGGCATGTTGCAAGGACATTTTTCCTTATCTGTGTCTGTATATGCCCAGGGGTAGAGATAACACTGAAAGGAAAAGAAGTGGCAGAGAAACAGGAAGAGAAATAAACCCAAGGAGCAGGAGTCGAAAGGCTGTGGTTTCCAAGGACTGCTAGCAGGTTGTGGAGCTAACCAGAAAAATGAGAACCGCTTAATTCGAAAAGGAAGGGGAAAGCCTGAGACGAGAAGGGAGATCAGATCGGAATAGATTGGATGGAGGGGGTGGGGTAAAGCCAGAGAAACAGCCTGGGTGAAACGAGCCGTCATTCCAGACCAGAAGGCAATTTGCTAAGATCCACTGGCGTCTTGTATGCAAATGAGAAGGGCTTCCCGGAGGCTGGGCTGAGCCAGACTCCTTCTGCTAGAGCCGAGATTCAGCACCGAGGCCTGAAGACAAGTGCGCGTTAAGAAGCATCTCTGGCCATCACCAAGAGAGGATGGATGCCACCCAGAAGCAGAGAATAAATGAGGATTAAGGGACCCGGGAAAAGGAAGCCCTCTGCAGAAGCTGTTGAAATTCAAGATTGGCAAAGGAGGTTCAATTCAACCTCTTCACGCTTGTGGTTTCGGTAACGGATGGTTTCTCAATCCCTGGAGAGAGACTCCTTCCCCAGGGAAGTGAAAACAATGAGCTTTTGGAGGTATTGCTTTTTTGCTTTCACGGTGGTCAGTGTGGTTATTTTTGTGATACTTTACAATAGCCAGTTAAGCCAGCCAAAAAGTTACGGGAAGCTAAATGGTTCCAATGAAAGGGATTTTAGGATACATGCCTGTAATTATGCCTTAGAAGATAAGTCATCCTTTTTGTGGGAAAGGACACTGACATCCCCTGTGGGAAGTGTCCCTTGCAAGGACTACCTGATCCAGAATCACTACATCACGAGCCCCCTGTCGAAAGAAGAAGCTGTGTTCCCTTTGGCATATGTCATGGTCGTCCATAAGGACTTCGATACTTTCGAAAGACTCTTCAGGGCTGTCTATATGCCCCAAAACGTCTACTGCGTTCATGTGGATGAGAAAGCCACAACTCAGTTTAAGAAATCTGTGTGGCAGCTACTGAGTTGCTTCCAGAATGCTTTTATTGCTTCAAAGGTAGAGCCTGTGGTCTATGCAGGAATTTCCAGGCTCCAGGCTGACCTGAACTGCCTGGAAGACCTTTTAGCTTCTGAAGTTCCGTGGAAGTACGCCATCAACACCTGCGGGCAAGATTTCCCCCTGAAAACCAACAGGGAGATCATTCAGTATCTGAAAAGATTTAAAGGGAAAAACATTACCCCGGGGGTCCTGCCTCCCAATCACGCAATAAAGCGGACTAAATATGTCCACCGAGAGCACTTAGGCAGAGGTGGCTCTTTTGTGAAAAATACTAATATTTTGAAAACCTCCCCTCCACACCAGCTGACCATCTACTTTGGCACTGCCTATGTGGCCCTTACCAGAGAGTTTGTCAAGTTTCTCTTCCAAGACCAAAGGGCCATTGATCTGCTACACTGGTCCAAAGATACCTATTCTCCTGATGAACATTTCTGGGTGACACTTAATAGAATCCCAGGTAGGTCTGAATTTCCATTCCCATTTTTTCTTATCCATACTCAGTTGAGTTTGCTAATAACGTTCAGCTCCTCTTTGAAATTATTTGGAAAAAAAAAAATACATGCTTAGAAAGCTATTCGTCTGTTTGCTTTTTAGTGACAGTTTGGTGACAGCTCTACTGTCTTATAACTGTGCTGTATAGAGATAGAATAAATATGCCGGGTTCCCAGAGTTCCGGCAAAACTACCTTTGAAGGTGTATCACATGGTTCCCGACCTTTGGCTCAGTCTTTTGTCTTTAAATTGACGTATAATTGACATACAGTAGCTCAGTCTTTGGAATGAATGTCTTTCGTAGTCCTTGATAAGCACCGCTATAACATAATGAGACTGACTTTGAATAAGCATTAGTAGAATTTACGAGTTGAAATGGGAAGTGTTTCTTTCAGAGGCTGTTAACACAGTACTGCTGCACGGATGCTCAAAGTTCACGGGGCTGTTTTCAGAATCTTTGACTCCTCTTTGGATGTTTCCAAATTATCACTGTGGCTTAAACGTTTCTAGTCTTTGGCCTGAACAGGTGTCCAGGTCTCAGCCGACTGGGTTCAGTAAATCTAGTCTGATATTTTATTGCCTGGAAGAACGGGTAACAGTGAGTTGAAACATACGAGAGAGATTCTGGGGCTGACCCAGTCAGTTCTCAATTTTTAAGTCCCATTTTCTTATTAGAAATTTGCATTTGCAGCCTCTTGTTTTTATATACTGTGAAGTCTTTCCCGTTGTTTGTGATAATTTGGGGCCAAGGTATGAGAGGCATGCAGGCAGAAAACAGCACCAAATTCCCTCTGATTTAGGACTGGGTTTCTTTTCAGAATTCTGTTTTCCATATGTCGTCTGGGAAGACCTGTGGGGCCTCGTCCTGGTGATGTCCCAGTGCACCAGCTTCTACTGTTGTACCAGTGTGGGTGTGGGTCATCAGCTCTGTGGGCAGCTGACCCCATGCCTGCCATGCTTGAAATACCTCCCTGCCCTTGCCTGTAGCATCGTTATTGTTGACACGTATGGGTGCTGCCTTCATACCTGAAAGGAGACTCATAGCAATTATTAGGTGCTCAATGACTTAGCATCTCTAAGTGCTAATCTAGAATGGTGGTTATAGAAACCTACTTAGAGAGGGGCAGAAAAAGGACCTGCAAGGTGGCTGGGGACAGAGGCATGCAGTTAATTTCAGACGATACTAGGTTAACAGTTCACAAAAACTTGCAGGAGGGGGAGTGAATCAACGTTTATCACAGTGAAGTAAGCATCCTAATTATTCACAAAAAAACATTTCACACACATGTAAACATACTATACGTGGCATCTGACTCTGCTCTTGTTAATACAGTTTGTGCCAGATGTCTTATGCTCTACATCATCTGTTTTTTTTTTTTGCGGTACGCGGGCCTCGCACTGCTGTGGCCTCTCCCGTTGCGGGGCACGGGCTCCGGACGCGCAGGCTCAGCGGCCACGGCTCACGGGCCCAGCCGCTCCGCGGCACGTGGGATCTTCCCAGACCGGGGCACGAACCCGCGTCCCCTGCATTGGCAGGCGGACTCCCAACCACTGCGCCACCAGGGAAGCCCTGTTTGTTTTGTTTTGTTTTTGCTGTACGTGGGCCTCTCACTGCTGCGGCGTCTCCCGTTGGCGGAGCACAGGCTCCCGGACGCGCAGGCGCAGCGGCCGTGGCTCACGGGTTCCCGGATGTGGGATCTTCCCGGACCGGGGCACGAACCCGCGTCCCCTGCACCGGCAGGCGGACTCGCAACCACTGCGCCACCGGGGAAGCCCCTACATCATCTCTTTGAATTACGAGAAATCCTCATTGTTATCCTCGCGTACAGATGAGGAGGAAAACGAGGCTTAGAGAGAGTGAAGTATGTGCTCGTATCGCACAGCTTGTCCAAGGCAAAGCTGGGATCTGATTCTGGATTCGTGTGGCCTGAAGTCTGAAGCGTTCTCTTGCACCAGGAAAAGGAATAGTCGTTTTTTCTTTCCCGTATCGCTAAAGCAAATTCCATGCAGAACCCCAGAAAGGTAAAAAAGGTGAGCTTGGGGAAACAGTGCAGAGGGCAATGGAAATAAGCCCCACCTGACCACTCTAAGCTGGAAATAAGGTTAGCAGGGACATGGGTGTGTGTGTGTGTGGGTGGGTGTGTGTATGTGTGTTTTGGAATCATAGGAAGTTGTCCTGCTAGAACCAATTGCCACACCCCACCCGGCTTCCGTACCTGCTCCCACAGGCCCCACCCAAAACGGGCTTTGGTCTGGCTCTGCCTTCTCTGAGCGGGTGGGAGTGGAAAGCATTCCTCAGGTAGTGCGCTCACAGAGGCTGGCGGGCGAGGGGCAGCCAGGCTGAATTTGAACCTAATCACTGTTAGGATAACAAAAGAAAATGAAGGATCTTGAGGACGTTCTCTTCCTACAGAATGGAAAAGAAGTCTTCAGAAAAATAATAGAACATTCTGACATGTCTATTTTCAGCACTCAACAGATATTTATTTAGCCCTGCTAAATAAATTTAGCGTGGTACCCGGCACTATTCTGTACCCTGAGGGTGGCTCTGGAAGCACATGGCTATGACCTTATGGAATTTAAGTTTGGAGATTTGAGTGGTTGAGTATTAAGTGTAGTGACTCTTTAGTATGTGGGGCTAATTTTAGTATGCTGAGCTACCCCCCCCCCCTCGCTCAAACCCCTCAAAATGTTGTGGTTTTTTTTTTTCTTTCTGAATATCTGTCCCTATTTTAAAAACGTTTTTTAGAAGCTTTTTTAAAAAAAACAGGAAATCTATTCATGAGTTTTAACATTTTAAAATTTTATACTCCATCAGCTGCTGCTTTTAATGCTTCCTTATATTCTTCCAGAGATATTTTATTAAGTTTATAGACAATAAAACGAATTAAGCATCATGTGTGGGAAACAACATATGTACTTTTTTTTTTAAAGTTCACCACAAAAATACACAAAAAGAAAAATGGTCCTTATTTTAGGCACCCTATTGTCTGTAAGTGAGAAACAAAAGACTACAAGATGTATTCTTTGTTTAAATAGATTATATGCAGACATTCAGGAAGCTAATTTTCATTTAAAAGTTCAACTTTTTTTTTTTTTCTGAAGCTTTTCAAAATCTAGGTGCAAGGAATTTTATGGGGCAAAGCCACCAAGGAGCTTTGTTTCCAGAGTCAAGAGATGGTGGCTGTACAGAACTCATAGATAGGTTGGTAGAATACATGTCGTTCCCTTGCTTAAAGCTTTTCAGTGACTTTTCCTTATGTTGAGGCTCAAGTTGAAGGTCCTTTTTTTGGAGGGCCGCACCCCCAAAGCCGCGGGATCGTAGTTCCCCGACCAGGGATCGAACCCGCCACCCCTACCCCGCTTTCGGCAGTGAAAGAGCAGAACCCTCACCAACCACTAGACGGCCAGGGAACTCCCAAAGGCAACATAACCTCTGGACCCGACTTCCCCTCCTCATCTCTCTACCCTCATTTCTTCTTCCCTGACACCTCATACTTCATGTTCCAGCAACTACTTGGTCCTGCACACTTCTGCGATTTTCACTTAAATTTTTTCTGGTGGCTTTTTATGATGTCTTCTCTGGGCCACCCTTCCTATCATCTCTCTCTGACTAATCCCATTCATCCTTTGTAACCCTACTTGAATGTCACCTCCTTCAGAAGCCATCCCTGATAACCCACCTCCCAGATGGTTGGTACACCAGCTCTGGGTTCCCCTATACTCCCTGACACTGCTGCCAGCATTGAATTATAATTGCCTGCCAAGTGAAAATTTCCTCTGTCCTTCCTCCTCAGCGGTTGGGTTCCTTAAGGGTGAGAAATGTGACATCCGTTTTTATCTTCCCCATCGCTACCCACACTGGGACCTATCACTGTGCCTGACTTGAAGATACAGGTACAGTGCTGGATGCTTGTGGGTAAGTTACTGCTTGAAGGTCCAATTCCATAATAGCTAGGCCAACAAATGATACCAGTAAAGATAAAGATGTCCAATACGTTGTAGAGTTAGCAAGAGTTGCAGTTGAAATGTTAAGAGGGCAGAGTCCTTCCTTAGAACATCTGGTTCCCAGGTAGCCAACCTGGGAACAGGCTGGCCTTTCATGCCCTCAATTCTGATGGCCAGAGAAAGCACTGGTACCCTATGTGGACGCCTCCAGTTAGGTTCTGTCTTACCTGCACCTGGTTTGAGATTCTCCCACAGCTTGGCACTTACCCATCCCTGCTGTTTGTCCCATTCCTGGCCTACTCTCGGTTGGGTTCCCGCCGTGGGCTGCTTCTGTTTGAATTTGACCTAGAGGGCCCCTTAGCTACTGGCTTGGGAAAAAAAAAACATGAGGGTAAGGAAATGAAAGGTTAAGGAAAGACAACAATAGAAAGAAACTTGAGAAACATTTCTCCAGGTGTAGCTCTCAGCAAATGTAAACACTGAGTTATTTGGAAGGTATGTGTGTACTGAAAGGTTACCAGGGTCTTAAATCTGGGTGGGGCTGGAGCAGCCCCAGGCTTTTTCAAAGTATGTGTTGTGTTCTCTGTACCTCAGCCTAAATTTACAGTTCAGTTTCTAGCACCACAAAGGATGCATTCAGTTAACGCTGATTTTACCAGTGACCAAGAATTATAACCATTGATGGACTGGTAGAATCATGTTTTAATGACCATCATTAGAACATTCAGGTTTATAATAAAGTTATTTTGGGGGGGCGGCGGAATGTAATCCACACTGGCACTTACTGTGTGGATATGGAGATAAATTCAGTTTGAAGGAGAAATTACACAAAACAGACACTTCCTAGGGTTCCTGTCCATTGAACAGTTTTCGAATGACCTCATTTTTGTATGGCCAGATAATATTAAATACACATAATAAATTCGGACATGATTTTCAAAACATTGTATTAGCGATGTGGGCTCCTTTGGCTTCATTTGCCTCCTTGGTAAGTGCTCTAGGCAATTCTTGGGGCAGTAATTTGGGTGAGGTCATAGGGCAAGGCTTATAATCTACAAGGTATCCTGGCTCTTGAGAACCTAGATGCCATGCTCCTTGTAGAGAAACCATCGGCAGGTTACAGAGTATTTACTTAATTAAACTATACTGAAGCTAGAGCTATTTGAAAGCTCATTTATAATGCCTCTGGACATTGGCTGTGCTGTATAATGCTTGGATTATCTTCTTCATTGGGGAATCTGTGCCCAGATGTTTTTTGCCCCTGCTACCCTGTGAAGGAAATAATCTGGAAATACTGCTCTTAATTAGCTTTTAACCCCTAATCCCTAGAACAACATTATGCAAGGCAAGAAAAGTTAGATTATAGTGTATGTGCACATTTAATTAAGTACAAATACCGTTAAAATTGGTAAAGATCCAGTAAGCTGAACTTAGCATGAATTTAATTCTTGCAGAAAGGATTAATGTATTGATAGGCACTGCTTTAGAACTGGCAAGGCCATTTTTCCAGCTTTCATTCCACCTCTAGTTATTTTCTACCAACTGTCTGAAACTAATCTTTTCTAGAAGCATCAAGGTTTTAGTTTTTTTTTTTAACAAAGCATAGTATTGCATTTCAATGACTCTTTTTTTTTTTTTTTTGGCCATACCATGCAGCATGCAGGATCTTAATTCCCCAACCGGGGCTTGAACCTGTGCCCCCTGCAGTGGAAGCATGGAGTCCTAATCACTGGACTGCCAGGGAATTTCCTCAATGATTCTTTAAAACAGTAAAATATTAGTTGCATATCAAAGTCATAATAGATATATAATCAGCGTCTCCATGATTTCGTTATCGTCTGTATCTCTGCTTTCTCTGAACCACGGCAACAGAATCTCCTGATATCCCCCCTGGAGTCCACATGATACTATGAAAAGGCTTTGGAACCAGATAAGTGTAGTTTAAGTCTTGGCTCCCATATCACCTGCTAACTATGTGATACTGGTCTTAGTCCATGCTGAGTCTCAGTTTACCCATCTGTGATGATGGAAATAATAAATAGTGTTTCGTTTCAGGATAAGTTATGAATATTAAATAAGATAATGTATGTAGTGCAGTGGTTACCAGACAGAGCATGCTTTAGAACTGTAGGGCCTGTTAAAACACAGATTGCTGGACCCCAGCCCCAGGGTTTCTGATTCAGCAGGACAGGAGCAGGCCCCGGAATTTGTAGTTCTAACAAGTTACCAGGGGATAACCTTGCTAGAAGCCCACCTTGAGAACCGCTGGCACAGACCATCTTTTACAGATTGGCATGTTCACAGATTTGCAGCAATTGATGGTCCTGTTTTTTTCCATCTCCTTAACTGAGAAAAAAGGCAGCCACCAGTAAAAACGAAAGTGAATCTGTATAAGGCAGAGCTTTACAGTGTAGGTTGCTTATGGAGGATACTGTTAAAGTGCTGTGCAAATGACTGATGCTTGGGAAGGACTCGTGTTGAAGAAATATCCCGGGCTTTGGAGTGAGCCAAACCTGATGATGAATTTTAGCTCTGCCCTTATTAGCTTTGTGACCTTGTGTACCCGAACCTTAAGCTCCTCATCTGAACGGTCACAATAAGATGGCTACTTAGTAAAACTGTTTTGAGAGTTGAATGAAAATATTGGGAGTAAAGTGAGAGGTGAAGTGTTTTTCTATTTATCAATATGGTCTAGAATTCGTAAACTAATGAGATTCTCAAGGAAGTTGTTAAATAAAATCCATTTAAATGTCTTTTCATACAAAAGGACGTCTGCATCACGGCTCCACAACCAGGTAAAACTAGATGTAAATACACCCAAAGAGGAATAGGAGGAAGTGTAAGAAAATTTAAGCAGTTTAACATGTTGGGATGAGTACTTATTTTTTATAATTTTGATTTCCCTTAATGTTATTGGTGTAAATTCTGAATACTGAAAAACCTCACTTAGGTTTTACAATAATACTGTGAAGTGTGTTCTCATATATCCATGAGAAGAGTGTTTCCTTAAAAATGCAAAGGACGAGTGCCTTCAGGACTCTATTTTTGAGATCACATCACATGAAAGGAGCAGGAGTTGGGATTAATAGGATTGTTTTATTTTCTTAAACCTTACCATATACAGATGTCTGTTTAGAATAAATGTAATTTCTTAGAAAAGGAAATCAACATAGCCAAGACTTGAAAGAAATTAGAGTTTTTTCACAATCATGCTGTACAGGTTTCTGCTGACTCAACCACATCCTTCCCATTTCAATGTTCAGCTTCCTCGATGTTAAAACAAATGTTGCCCCTCCTAGCTACTTACACAGGATAATTTTAAAACTCTATGATGAAATTTACGAACACACAACAGAATGGAGAATGATACAGTAATCCTCATGTGCCCATCAGCCAGTTTCAACAACCATCACCATACTACACACACTAAAAGCAAGAAAACTTAAAATTTATGACATCACTGAGTTGACTCTAATTTTCAGAAACGAGTAACTTCCTATTTTTCCAAAGAAATGCAAAATTCCAATATTCCAGGCTAAGGCTTTCTATATATCCCATAACAACGATTTGCTGAAAAGTGAAAACCTTTTTAACCCAACTTTTCGGACATATTATGTCAACCATACTGAGTTTCCTTCTTCCTTTTTTGTTTTTTTAATTTATTTTGACCACACTGCACAGCTTGCAGGATCTTAGTTCCCTGACCAGGGATTGAACCCAGGCCCCGGCCGTGAAAGCTCCGAGTCCTAACCACTGGACTGCCAGGGAATTCCCTCTTCTTCCTTTTTTAAATGGACAAAACTGAATCTATAAGCACAAGTTCTTCAAGCATTAGAGGCAGTAATGCTTGTTAAGATGTTCAGTTTCTTGGCCTTCCTCTTCCTGCAGGGAACGTGGGAGGAGTGTGTTACTAAGAGTAAGACTTGATTAGTATGCAGTGTTTAGAGGTACTTTTTTCCATCTCTTCTAGCGTCTGAATATTCTGCTTCCTCTATGTAGAAAAAAAAAAAAGACAAATTGATAGTCTTATTATTTTATGAGTCCCTGTATGTTTGACTTTGGAATTGACTTGAAGATATTTTGCCAAATTTCAGCCAAATCTTAATGTATTTACTGTTACCAGATGTTCTCATGGGCCTCTGTTGGGTTCAATCGTCTTGTTAATTTTTTATGTATATGATGTAATCTGAGATTGAAGGTTTCTCTGGTCTTACAGGGCAGCATGGAGGGAAGAAAATGGACTCTGGCCTCCTGGCCTTGTCAGCTAACAGCTTGTCTGACACTGGACAAACTGTTAACCAACCTTGGCCTCAATTAATTTGGGTTTTAGGACTTAAAGTTTAGAAGGAATTTCTAGCTCCAGCCACTGGACCCTGTAAGAGGGGCCAGTGACCTCGATGTTAGATATGCACATGACAAAATTATTTTCTAGGTTCTAGGCTCTGTCCTTAATTAGCTGTTTGACCTTGGGCATGTCACTTAACCTCTCTGGGCCTCAGCTTCCCCCTCTGTAAAATGAGGAATTTGAGCTATAGGCAGTGAGAAGGTGCCCACTGAATGTCGTTTAGGTGATAGGTTTTTTTTTTTTTTTTAAGTGGATGATTCTGGAAGGAGTAGAAACTCGGAATGCCTACTTCAAAAATAACAAAATGATTTTGTGAAGTGGATGGGTAATTTCATACTAGAGTTGGAAAGGATAATCTCATCATTTAAGATTAGAGAAACCAAGCCCAGGAAGGTGAAGTGATTTCTTTGGGTCACATGATTTAGCAGCTGATCTGGGTCACGAAGGTGGGACTTGTAAGTCATAATACAATAGACTTTATATATTTAGTGCTTCTCACAATTTCTCTCTGAAATACCCTAGGTACTGGAGGAAAAGGGCAGTAACTACATTTTGGTATGTATGTTGTCTAATACTGAACGAGGGGTTTTAATGACAGGATTCCATAAAAAGTGTTTAGAATTCGTTTTTAAAAAGATAGTGAATATTACTATTTCTCAAATGAAAAATTCTCTGGGTATACTACAAAATAGAATTTTAAAATTTATCCATTTACCATGAAGGAGATCCATTGTTGCTAAATCTGAAACAGCCCCCCCTTTTTATTTTTAAATTTATAGGCAGTAAAATTCATTCTTTTTGGTGTCCAGTCCCTTGCGTTTTGGCGTTGGCATAGAGTCGTGCATTCACTACTAAGATCAAGAACAATTCCATCACCTCCAAAAATTCCCTCATGGTGCTCCTTGTAAACACCCCCTGCCCCCAGTCCAAACCCTTGGCAAATCCTGACCTGTTCTCCATCTCTATGGTTTTGCCTTTTCCAGAATGTGGTAAAAATGGAATCATAGAATATGATGCCTTTGGGGTCTGGAAAAGCAGCTTCTTATTCTTCCTTTCTTTTACTGTAATGACTTCATTTTGCATGTTCCAAGGTGAATATAATGGTTTCTTATAGGTCCTCTGGCAGGTATCTGTTTGGCAAACTTTTCTTTTCCAATGTTCTATATTTATTTATTATTTTCTGTAAATAATAGAAAGAAATAAATAATAGTTTGACTTACTATTTTTAAAAAAAAGTAGGGTCGTTTTTAGTAATATTATTCATTTGGGGTTATAAAGTAAATACAGAGAATTCCCTGGTGGTCCAGTGGTTAGGACCCTGTGATCTCACTGCTGAGGGCCTGGGTTCAATCCCTGACTGGGGAACTAAGACCCCACAAGCTGTACAGCGCAGCCAAAAAAAAAAAGTAAATACAGCATGTAGTTATATCATTATTAAGCTTGAATGTGGTATGCTTTTGTTACCTTTGATTTGACAGTATCTGTGATTCAGAATAAATCATGGGAACATCCTGAAGTTAATTGGAGAAGGGGCGAGGAACTGAAGGGGCCAACATTTCTTTGAAGTCTCATGTTTTGTTTTACAAATTTATGTAAATATCACATTCCCACCTACTCTATAACTTTCTTAAACGTTTCATTGAAATATAATATTATACATACAGAAACCCGCACATATCAGAATCAAAATCACTGAATTTTCAAACTGATCCTCACCTGAGTAATCAGAACAAAACCCCACGTGACTACAAGTACTGCAGGAACCCCCATCCGCTCCCTTCCAGACGTGACAATCATCTCGACCCGCTCAGTCAGGTCTGCTGCTTTTGTGTTGTCCTAGGACTTCTAATTGTAGCCTAGTGCTTCCCCTCCAAGTGTTCAGGTTAAATAGATGTTTCAAGAAGAAATGCTTGGGCTGTAGTGTGACTTCCTGTGTTTCTAAAAACTGCTGGAAACTCCATGGGGTCGGGGGTGAGGGGTAGGGGTGGGGTAGGAGACCCACATACACCAGGCACACACATCCTAGGACACTTGCTCCCATGTTTCTTCTCTTTTTAAAGTTTTTTTTCCTTTTTTTCCCTTTTTTTTTTTTTTTTTTTTTGCGGTACGCGGGCCTCTCACTGTTGTGGCCTCTCCCGTTGCGGAGCACAGGCTCCGGACGCGCAGGCTCAGCGGCCATGGCTCACGGGCCCAGCCGCTCCGCGGCACGTGGGATCTTCCCGGACCGGGGCACGAACCCGTGTCCCCTGCATCGGCAGGCGGACTCTCAACCACTGCGCCACCGGGGAAGCCTTTTCCTTTTTTTAAAAAGATGTTTCTCACGTTTGCAGAAGAGTATAAACAGAAGTCTGCTGCTGCCCTGTATAAAAGATTAGGCTTGTTATAGATAGGCACTTAGTTCCCAGAATTAGCAACCTATATATATATATATATATATATATATATATATATCTATCTCCCAGTGCGTGCAGCAACAAGTGGAATTTACCACTGACCTTCAAATCCTTTGGACCTGTCTTGGGTTGTCAACAGGGGTTAAAATTAGACAAGAGTCCTAAGCAATGGTAATTTTTATTTGGCTGCTTTTACATGGAATTGGAGGGAATGTTTTATAACTTGGGAGTGAATTCTTGATTTACATCCAACTGGGTGTAACCTGGCACCTTGTTTTGAAGGTGAGGAAGGCACTGTGTGCAGGGCAAGATGAAAAGTTGTCTAATGGATTCATTAAGGACCTTTTGCCCAGGCGGGAAACGCAGCAGTACAGGGCGTGCTGTGTTCTATTGATTCCTATAAGGAACGAAACGGCCATGAAATTGCTTTGCATATAATGTAGTGAGAAGGGCAAGCAATACTGTAGATACTTTTATTTGAAACACAGTTACATAAAATCTAGGAAATGCCACTTGAAATGCATATACCTAATTCAAGCTATGAACAAACACATCTAAACAAAGAGATCGCAGAGAAAACTTATCACTTGATGTTCACATGATGCAAATAAAAGCTTAGGTCCTAAGGAAACAGGTTTTTGGACTGATAATCCTATAAAAGTGGTAAACATGTACATAAGGTATGCCCAAACTCATTTAAGGAAACTCAACCCATACATCTTAATGGTAAAGGCCACTTGTAAAAGGTTATTTATTTGCGATCTATATTTGGCATAGTTCAGTCAACTAGTTAACAGCTGTGTCATAGTCTTAAGGTGACATAGAAGTATTTATCTGTACAAAAAATGCTTTATGAAATGATGTTTTCTTAATGATGATTACTTGTAAATGTAAGATTTTGTAGTGTTTTGGGGTTTTTTTTTAACCTTTCATTTCTGTTCTTTGTACTTTTATGAGTCATTTGAATCCATTCGAATACAAAGTGTTCGATTTTTCACAAATTATAGAATAATATTTTTAAGAAAAAGAAAGTAAAGATTCATAAGGTAAATGCGCCGGGATGCTTAACACTATCTAATTTGGGGGAGTGGGGAAAAAAAGTTGGTCTCGTCTCTGAACTTTTCTGTATTTTTGAAATCTTCAAAACTTACAAATAAAGTTGCTTTATTTGGTGAAAAACAAAATCTCTCCTTACCAAGGCATAAAATGCTTGGTGTTTTAGAAGCTGAAAAGTATTATCCCTGTAAAGGGATGCTCAATGAAATAGTCTTTGAAAAGCAGGGATTCTCAACCGTGGTATATTATACACTTCACGACAACTGCGTGAGGTGTAGGGACTGTTCTGATCCTTGTTTACAGTTAGGGAAACCCAGGAACAGAGAAGTTAGGTAACCTGTCAATGGTCCCACAGTTACTAATTGGCCAAGCAGGCACTTGAACCAGGCAATATAGTTTCAGAGTCTCTCCTTTTAATTACTATATTACATTGCCTCTCAAATAAGAATTTACAAAGAACTTCCTTAAGACAAATTTCAGCACATTAAGTTGTCAAAGGGTATGCACTTTTTTCAGGATTTTGATACAAAGTGTCATACTACTTTTCCAAAAACGGGTCCAATTTGTACTCCCCCTGGCAGTTCTGAAACCCCCTATTTCCCTACACCCTCTCCACCACTGGGTATTAACATTTTCTAAATCTTTGCCAGTGTGCTACATATAAAATGAGGAGGGGGCAGGGAATATATAGGAAATCTATGTACCTTCCACTCAGTTTTGCTGTGAACCTAAAGCTACTCTAAAAAAAAAAAAAAAGTCGATTAAAAAATTATTGTTTAGGAGAAGAGGCTATTTTAGGATTTAAACTTTACTAACTTTAGTTTCTAACACGTATGAGCTTGTTTTCTGTTTCTTTTTTTAAAAACTGAGACATAATTGACATACAACGTTAGTTTCAGGTGGACAACATAATAAGATATTTGTACATACTGTGAAACGATGATCACAATAAGTCTAGTTAATATCTATCGCCACCACCATAGTTACACATTTTTCTTTCCTTAAGATGAGAACGTTTAAGATTCTCTCCTAGCATCTTCCAAATACGCGGTACAGTATTAATAACTACAGTCGCCATGCGGTACATTACAGCCCCATGACTTACTTTGAGCTTGTTTTCTCAGATATTTGCATAAGCCAGGGTATAAAGAACTGCATGAAAATGGAAGACCGATTTGGGAATTCCCGAAAGGATGGCAGGACAGCTGGGTGCGTGGACAGTGGTGAAAGATGCCGTGGGCAGTGTTGAGAGGTGAGGTGTGGAAACCCAGTGTTTCAGACTACACGTTGACAGGGCCAGGCAGACAACGTGAGCCAGTGAAGCAAGGTGGGAAGCAGGGCAGCAGGAGAGCTCCAGGCTGGATAAAGTTCTGGTGAATTGTGGGCAACGGACTCTGACAGTCCAGACTTTCATGGGAAATCTTTTTTTTTTTTTTTTCCCGCTGTTCTACCCCCCCGTCTAGGGGGATCAAACCAAACAGGCCCACCAATCAGATGTGGTTTCTGTCCATCGGCTATGTGTAGTCTGGGCACATAATTGCAAAAATCCTTTTGTGCCACGGTCAGCATTTTGGTATCTCCCTGGCGAGAATGTGACCTAGATTAGTGAACTGCTGGACCCAGCCAGGTTCATGGTTCTGAGGAGCTAGCTGGGGAATTGGTGAGTGACAATCCGAAGCAAAAGAAAAAAGTGCCAGTTTATACTCAAGTTTTTGAGGGAAGAGATAACTTTTATTTTCTTTTTTGCGGTCCGCGGGCCCCTCACTGCCGTGGCCTCTCCCGTTGCGGAGCACAGGCTCCGGACGCGCAGGCTCAGCGGCCACGGCTCACGGGCCCAGCCGCTCCGCGGCACGTGGGATCCTCCCGGACCGGGGCACGAACCCGTGTCCCCTCCATCGGCAGGCGGATTCTCAACCACTGCGCCACCAGGGAAGCCCAGGGAAGAGAGAACCTTAAACTGGGTCCCTGGAAGCAGAAGCAGCAATGTAAAATGAGAAATGGGGTGAGGAGTCGGAATTCTAGTAAGAGGTGGAATGGACCCCAGCAGAAGGGGTTTGGGATGGTAAGTCTGAATTTGCTTTCGTCTGTCGGAGGGCGAGTGAGTGGTGGATAGGCATCTCAAAGCGGCTTGAAGAAGCAGACACAGGGCAAACGGTTCAGAGTGATTCCGCATCCCCCAAATAGGAAGGCAATAGGGTCAACGCTAATTATAGAAAAAGCCATTTGCTGGTCTAGCCAACAAATTGGGCGGACTGGAGGCAGAGAGACTGGTTTGTAGGCAGTTGAAATAGTCTTGGTGAGCGATGACGTCAAGCACCTGAACTAGGGCAGTGCCCGCAAAGGAAAATGGCGCTATGAAAAGCCAGGTAAGGCTTGAAGAACGGCCGGTAGATTGGAAATCAGTTGGGACTCAACTGAAAATCAGTTCGTTGTGAACTGGACTTGTGGTGGTGATCATTTTGCAATATATACAAGCATCAAATCATTGTATTGTACACCAGAAACTAATATAATGTTATATGGCAATTATACCTCAATTTATAAACAAAGAGAAAAGAAACACTGAGACTAGAACCCAACAGTCTTTATTTTAAGCACTCCAGAAAGTTTTGATATATTCTGAAGTTTGAAAACATGACTTCAAATTCTGTCTTTCTTCCTTTCTTCCTCTTCTTCCTTCTTTCCTTCCCCTTTTTGCTCAACAATGTCCAGAGAATTTGCTAGTTATCTGGCCGCTTGTCTGAGGATAGATGTATCAAAGACATTATGGTATTTCTGGAATGCCTGATAAAAGTCTAACCTGAGAGTACTTCCCTCCTGTTCATGCCAGAAGTCAGCCCTGCCTGACACAGCTCCCCACTTCGGAGTGAATGGTTTGCCAGCCAACAGTGGGCAGACGCTACAATGCGAGTTTTTTCTTCCAGGTGCTTGGAACCTTGAAATAAAAGGTCCACTCCTTTAAATGTGGCCACTCAATCTCAAACTTTCATGAGACATCATCATGATGAATTTGCTATTGTCTCATACTTGACCCACAAAACTTCACAGTCTCAGGAAAACAAAATAACTTGAGGAAAGTTACAAAGAAAAAAGAATGATCAGGGTTCCTTGAACAGTACTAGAGAAATAATGACACAGAATAGTGCATATAAATGAACCCAATTGCTCTTCCTTTCAGTATTTCTTTCTTTTCTACATTGAATTAGCATAAATTTGCACTAAAGACAAGCAACTCAGATGAAAGGAAACTTATTTCGCTTTGGCATATTAAAAAGTACAACGTGTACCCGCACAGACCAGACTCTTCAAAACAAAGTACAGAGAGAAGATGCTGAAAGACAAATTATTTATCCAAGTTTATTCTCAGAGAGCTAGAGTTCAGGAACTTGCTCTGCGACCCTGGAAGCAATACTTTGTAGAAGAGAAATTGTTCTTAAAGTTTGATTTTTTAAAAATTCTTTTCCTTCTCTGTTAATATAATTGTAGGGCAGCCACGGGAGGGGTGAAGTTCTGGGCTCTTCTCAGATCCTCAAGCCATTTTTACCTCCAAACAATGAGTGTGGGGTTGCTTCCTAGGCAGTACTTTGAGCTCATCACACTCTCCCCATCATTCAAGATCTGTCTCAAATTCTACCCGTCTACCCGTCTACTTTTTTTTTTTTTTAATATTTATTTATTGGGCTGTGCCAGGTCTTAGTTGCAGCATGCAAGATCTAGTTCCCTGACCAGTGATCAAACCTGGGCCCTCTGCATTGGGAGTGCAGAGTCTTAACCACTGGACCACTGGAGAAGTCCCTACCCATGTACTTAAAAAAAAATTTTATTTATTTATTTAGTTTTGGCTGCGTTGGGTCTTCGTTGCTGTGCACCGACTTTCTCTGGTTGCAGCGAGCGGGGGCTACTCTTTGTTGCAGTGCCCGGGCCTCTCATTGCAGTGGCTTCTCTTGTTGTGGAGCACAGGCTCTAGGCGTGTGGACTTCAGTAGTTGTGGCTTGAGGGCACTAGAGCGCAGGCTTGGTAGTTGTGGTGCATGGCCTTAGTTGCTCCGCGGCATGTGGGATCTTCCCGGACCAGGGCTCGAACCCTGGTGTCCCCTGCATTAGCAGGCGGATTCTTAACCACTGTGCCACCAGGGAAGTCCCTACCCATCTACCTTTTGATGGAGGCTTTTCTAAAGCCTTGTTAAAATGAAGGTCTTCTAGAAATAAAATCTGCCAGAGTTTCTGATTCATTCTGGAAGGGGGCACAAGAATCGGATTTCTGTGCTTTACCACTATTGATCGAAGTTAAAAAGAAAATTCCTTTTAAATAGCTTTATAATTGTTTTTTTTGTTTTTTAAAGCCAGGTAAGACTTGCAGAGCCGCAGATATAGATTGGAATTGTCTGGGGGCTCCCGTACTGCACAAAATTTCAGCAGTTCTAGCTGGAAGGGATGAACGTGAGTCTTGGGATGGATTCATCATGAAGGTGGAGGATATAACTGAATCACTGTGCTATGCACCTGAAACTAATACAGCACTGTAAATCAACTATACATCAAAAAAAAGTAAAAAAATTAAAATATCAGTATATAAACCTTTATGGATATGCTAGGTCAAAATATCAGTATCAATAAATCAATATCAATAAATATAAACCCTTCTGGATACTCTGGGCCGAAAGCTCCCAGAACATCTAATTTGTGGCTTTACCCCCAGCATCTCCTGTGAAACATAGGAGGCCCGCAAGGAAACTGTTTGAATGAGTGAATAATTATCCTGAAACAAAATCGACAAGTAATTTAGCATGTTCACACGCCTGGGCAATTCACTGCAATGTTCTAGGCTCTGGTTTGCACAACTTGGCAATGAAGGGAACATATTAAAATATTAAAACATGAAAATTTCTAAAATTCCCTTCCAGTGTAAAATGCTAGGTTTCTCTTCTTTTCCTCATTTCATGTTGTCCTTTTACAACCAAAGAAGAGTTAATTTGTAGGCAATTATCAGAGGTGAACGCTGAGAGGTCATTATCTCAGGGACTACAGAATTCTAAAAAACATCCACAGGAAACAAAGGAGGATCTCTTTTTGTAAGTTTCATGTGTTAAAAATCCTAAGTGATTAATGAACCATTGGTAAGTGAAAACAAATGTACCTTTTTACTTCTAAAAATAACCTCAAACCAGGGGCCGTTTTGCTCCCCAGAGGACATTTGGCGATATCTGGAAACATTTTTGGTTGTCACAACTCTGGGTTCAGGGTCGGAGGGCAGGTATAGATGCCACTGGCGTCTCGTGGTTAAAGGCCAGGGATGCTGCTAAACATCCTGTTGGGTTGGACAAAGATGTTACGGAAAAACCCAAACGAACTTTTCGGACAACCCAATACAGCGCACAGGACAGTCTCCACGGCAAAGAATTACCCAGTCTAAATGCCAGCAGCGCCGAGGCTGAGAAACTTGCTGCAGGTTATAGTACAAAAGTAGTCTCTTCCACAGCTACTCCGTCCCCGTGACTTTAATAGAACGATTATACTTTCAACCATTTATTTAGTTAAACCTGCCAGGCACTATGCTAAACACAGCACATACATTATCTTATTTAACACTAAGGAAACCCTGTGAGGTTTCTTTTAACATCTTTATTGGAGTGTAATTGCTTTACATTGTTGTGTTAGTTTCTGCTGTATTAACAAAGTGAATCAGCTATACCTATACGTATATCCCCATATCCCCTCCCTCTTGCGTCTCTCTCCCTATCCCACCCCTCTAGGTGGTCACAGAGCACCGAGCTGATCTCCCTGTGCTATGCGGCTGCTTCCCACTAGCTCTCTATTTTACATTTGGTGGCGTGTATATGTCCCTGCCGCTCTCTCACTTCGTCCCAGCTTCCCCTTCCAACCCTGTGAGGTTTTGAAGATTAGTATTGATACATGACGTCTTAAAGAGATTTTACCGTGTTCGGTCCCACACTGGGATTTGTTGAGTGTTCCTGCCTTGTTGAGCGTTTTATCTCCTCGCTATGCCAGCTGTACCAGACAGGACAGATGCGGAGAACAGAGCTACCCCGGCAATTGCTGTAGGGCAAACTGAAAAGGGTTGGCCCTTGCTAAGAGGGTGGAAGAACTTTTCCATACGTGTCAACTATCTGACTTCAGAGCCTCTGCTGTTAGTCTTTATGCATAAATAATATTGTAATGAAAACCTTCATGTACAGATTTTCACATTTAAAAAGTTATTTCCTTAGCTTATTTTGAAGCTGTTGGCTTAAAAGGCCAGAGGGAATTGGTGATTATAGTGGCGTCTCCTACTTTTCTAAACTGATTTTCCAGAGTTGTGTCCATTTCCTGCACCACCATGAAGTTCCGAGAAAACCTCTTTCAATACACTGACACCGGCATTGACTTTTGACATTTAAAACCAAAATTCTTGCTTATTTAACGAGCTAAGAAGTATGCATCTGAGCTTAAATAATAAGCAGGTGCTGGGATTTTTTTAGGACATATACGCCTCCCAAAATGAGGACCACTGCTGTGTAAGAACAATAAGGAGAAAGTCAAGTCAATACAAATAAAACTTGCGTTTCAAAGAAGCACATTTGTTTATTCAACAAATGCAGTTCTTTGTCTAATAAAGGCTAAGCCCCAAGAAAACATTCCTGCTTACTCTGTAAACACTATCTCAAATCTTTTGTTTAAATAAGTCTATGAAGAGCAAATGACAGAATTGGATTTTGTAGTTTAAAATGTTTTCTCTGATACGATTAGTGTCTTTTTTGCCCCGTCCTAAAAATAAGGCAAAATAGATGCTTCCTAGGATACTTGTGGTTTGAGGTAGACGTCTACCCACATACCCCATAACTACTCTCCTGACAAACAGTAATCATAATCATAATTATAACAGCAACAATAACACAATCACCTAGTCCAGTATTTAAAAAATATATAGTATATATATAATATGTATTGTGGGATATAGTAGTATATCCCATTAGTGGATCATTTCAGTAAGTTTTTTTTTTTTTTTTTTTGGCTGCGTTGGGTCTTCGTTGCTGCGCGTGGGCTTTCTCTAGTTGCGGCGAGCGGGGGCTACTCTTCGTTGCGGTGCACGGGCTTCTCATTGCGGTGGCTTCTCTTGTTGTGGAGCACGGGCTCTGGGCGTGCGGACTTCAGCAGTTGTGGCACACGGGCTTAGTTGCTCCGCGGCATGTGGCATCTTCCCGGGCCAGGGCTCGAACCCGTGTCTGCTGCGTTGACAGGCGGATTCTTAACCACTGTGCCACCAGGGAAGCCCCATAGTAGATGTTTTTACGGGAGTAAAAGGAGCACCTGGACGTTGACACAAGTAATGGGATCAGTAGCTTTGGGGTTTCCATGTATGTTTTAACCTCCTGGACCAGGGATTGAACCTGGGCCCTCAGCAGTTGAAGCACAAGAGTCCTAACCACTGGACCACTGGGGAACTCCCTAAGTGTTTATTTATTTATTTGTTTTGCGGTACGCGGGCCTCTCACTGTTGTGGCCTCTCCCGTTGCGCAGCACAGGCTCCGGACGCACAGGCTCAGCGGCCACGGCTCACGGGCCCAGCCGCTCCGCGGCACGTGGGATCTTCCCGGACCGGGGCACGAACCCGCATCCCCTGCATCGGCAGGCGGACTCTCAACCACTGCGCCACCAGGGAAGCCCCTTATGTGTTTATTTTAAAGACAGTAGTCATTAATTATAATGTCATGGTCTTATCTCTAGAATAATGGAACGTGTTTCAGAATAAGAGTCAGTTTGTGATGATCAATATTAATGAGAATGAAAGGGGAGAAAAATATTTTGTCCTTTTAAAAATGCAATCCTTTAGAAGAGGTTAAGGGACCTTTTGTCATGGCAATGTTTTATTCATACTTTTCTGCTATAGTTATTTAATCAAAATAGACACAGAAATCACATCAGCTAATCTTGCTGACATGAGTCAATATACCAGATTATCCCTTTGCTTTCCAAACTGCCCTCTCCCCACCCCGTAACTTAACCAAGGCGAGTTTTATTCTAAATTCTTTTAAAATGTGTGCTAAGAACAAAATAAAGAAGCTTCTTTTTGGATAGGCAAGCAGTAAATTAACTTTTAAAGTATTAAATGCAAACTAAAACAACAGGAAGAAATATTGCTTAATAGAGTGTTTTTCTTGAGTACTCAACATTTATAAACAAAATTTTCAAGTTTGGCAGCAAGAAAAGAATCTTGACTGATAGAGAGCCCTTAGGGGTGACGACTCAATGCTATTTTCAGAAAAGGCTGTGCAAAATTTAATTTTAGCTGGGAGACGTTAGTACGATGCTTGATTTAAATCCTCATATATTATTATGTGACATGAGGGCAAAAGAACAGAGCTTTTTTTTTTGTCTGAAAATGCACGTTTTCATTAATGTTTTTAAAGAGGAAAAAAGTTTATAACTAATTTTTATTGGAGTGTGGTTGCTTTACCATGTTGTGTTAGCCTCCACTGCACAACAGAATGTATCCGCCTTACGCATACAGATATCCCCTCCCTTTTGGAATTCCTTCCATTTAGGTTACCACAGTGCACTAGGTGAGTTCCCCGTGCTATACAGCATGCCCCCATCAGTTGTGCATTTTATACATAGTAACAACAATGTATGTGTGTCAATCCCAGTCTCCCAATTCCTCCCACGCCACCCCTTTCCCCCTTGGTATCCATACCTTTGTTCTTAGAAAAAAAATTTTTTTTTTTTGGCTGCGTTGGGTCTTCATCACAGTGCGTGGGCTTTTCTCTAGTTGCAGAGAGCTGGGGCTTCTCTTCGTTGCGGTGTGCGAGTTTCTCACTGCGGTGGCTTCTGTTGTTGCAGAGCATGAGCTCTAGGCGCACAGGCTTCAGTAGTTGTGGCTCATGGGCTCCAGAGCGCGGGCTCAGTAGTTGTGGCACACGGGCTTAGTTGCTCTGCGGCATGAGGCATCTTCCCGGACCAGGGCTTGAACCTGTGTCCCCTGCACTGGCAGGCGGATCCTTAACCACTGTGCCACCAGGGAAGTCCTACTCTATGTGATTAAATGGACCCTTCAATCTCTGTGACCCATCCAAAATTTATTGAGATGGAAAGGGTTATTGGAGATAGCACAGCGTTTCTCAAACAGGGAAATTTTTTGCACCACCAGGGGACATTCGGCAATATCTGAAGATATTTTTGATGGTCACAGTCGGGGGGATATGTATTACTGGCATCAGGTGGGTGGAGTCCAGAGACGCTGCTAAACATCACACGATGCAAAGGAAGA
This sequence comes from Kogia breviceps, assembly GCF_026419965.1. Lineage (NCBI taxonomy): Eukaryota > Metazoa > Chordata > Mammalia > Artiodactyla > Physeteridae > Kogia > Kogia breviceps. The sequence goes on along the minus strand of NC_081319.1, from coordinate 99,935,225 downwards.
TTCTACAACAAGGAGCTGTCCAGCTTACGTTGTCAATAGTGCCAACATGGAAAAGCCCTGGTTTAGCAAAATGGCAGCCTAATGCCCTCCTCTCCCTTTTAAAGGCTTTTTACAGTTCAAAGGTGAGTTAAATATTAATTGATAATGCATCAGCAAGTACACTTCTGGTCAAAAGAACAACTGAAAGAAATAGAGAAGATGGGTAGTTCAGTGCACACCAGTCTAGGAAAAACTCAAAGCTCAAAACCCATTGCTTGGGCTTCCCTGGTGGCGCAGTGGTTGAGAATCCATCTGCCAATGCAGGGGACACGGGTTTGAGCCCTGGTCTGGGAAGATCCCACATGCCGCAGAGCATCTAAGCCTGTGCACCACAACTACTGAGCCTGTGCTCTAGAGCCCGCGAGCCACAGCTACTGAGCCCACGTGCTGCAACCACTGAAGCCCGCGTGCCTAGAGCCAGTGCTCCACAACAAGAGAAGCCACTGCAATGAGAAGTCTGCACACTGCAGTGAAGAGTAGCCCCCACTCGCCGCAACTAGAGAAAGCCGGTGCGCAGCAATGAAGACCCAACACAGCCCCCCCTCAAAAAAAAAACATTGCTTGGGGGTTCATCACCTTTATTGGATGATCAGGAATTGTGTCTTGTTACTTACACTATCCCTTACTGCCCAGCACAGTGGCTGGCAACGCCAAATGCTCAACAAGAACTTTAGCATATAACAATTTATTGTGTTAAAAGATTGCTTGAGTTCCATATGTCTAATATTGCAAACTTCATATAGGAGCGACCCTGGAATCTCTCTCACTTATTAGCACTAAGGACATAGAGTGGCCTGTTTCCTGAGCTTTCACTTTAAGATAGATGTTACCTGGGAAGTCCTAAAAATTTTTGATAATAGCACTATTAACAGTAGCCAAGACATGGAAGCAACCTAAATGTTCATCGACAGAGGAATGGATAAAGAAGACTTGCTTGGTACATATATACAATGGAATAGTACTCAGCCATAAAAAAGAATGAAATAATGCCATTTGCAGCAACATGAGTGGAGTTAGAGATTATCATACTAAGTGAAGTAAGTCAGACAGAGACAAATATATGATATCACTTATATGTGGAATCTAATTTAAAAAATGATACAAATGAACTTATTTACAAAACAGAAACAGATGGCTTCCCTGGTGGCACAGTGGTTGAGAGTCCGCCTGCCGAAGCGGGAGGCGCGGGTTCGTGCCCCGGTCCGGGAGGATCCCATGTGCCGCGGAGCAGCTGGGCCCGTGAGCCGTGGCCGCTGGGCCTGTGCGTCTGGAGCCTGTGCTCCACAACGGGAGAGGCCACAGCGGTGAGAGGCCCGCGTACCACAAAATAAAAAATTTTAAAAAAAAAACCAGAAACAGACTCACAGATCTCAAAATTAAACTTATGGTTACCAAAGGGAAAACATGGGGGGAAGTGATAAATTAGGAGACTGGGATTAACATACACACACTACTATATATTAAATAGATAACTAATAAGGACCTACTGTATATCACGGAATTCTACTCAATATTCTATAATAACCTATATGGGGAAAGAATCTGAGAAAGAATGGAAATATATATCTGATTCACTTTGCTGTACCCTTGAAACTAACACAGCATTGTAAATCAACTATACTCCAATAAAAATTTTTTAAGTAAATTTGTTTATTTTTAAAAAATAATAATTATTATTATTTATTTATTTTTTGGCTGCATTGGGTCTTTGCTGCACATGGGCTTTCTCTAGTTGTGGCGATCAGGGGCTAGCTACTCTTTGTTGCCATGCGCGGGCTTCTCATTGCAGTGGCTTCTCTTGTTGCGGAGCACGGGTTCTAGGCGCACAGGCTTCAGTAGTGTGGCACGGGGACTCAGTAGTTGTGGCGCACAGGCTTAGTTGCTGTGTGGAATGTGGGATCTTCCCGGGCCAGGTCTCAAACCCGTGTCTCCTGCATTGGCAGGTGGATTCTTAACCACTGAACCACCAGGGAAGTCCCTTAAAAAGTAAATTTCATTAAAAGGCATTGAGACCAAAAATCTCCAGCTTCTTCATCTGCATCATGTTTTGCAATGGCATTTCTTGCAGGCTTGGGCACAAATTATGAAAAAAACCAATAGATTTGTTTTTACTGGTGGCAAGTCTACATCCATAACTACCAACTATTCGTACCACAAGCCAGTGGGGTTTTGTACCAATGATGAAAAATCTGAACTGAAGGATAATATACTGGGAGAAAATAAGCATGACTTGGAAGCTTAACTGATGAAATTGACACCTTTCTTTCTCGGTTCTTATTTCTGCTTTTCTTCTTTATCAACATTGCAGGTGTTCCTGGCTCCATGCCAAATGCGTCGTGGGCTGGGAACCTCAGAGCTGTAAAGTGGTTTGACATGGAAGATAAACACGGAGGCTGCCACGGTGAGGCGTTCATTTGAAACTGTGAGGCCACACTGCTTGTTGGTGTTGGCCTGAAGGTTGTGGAATACAGGGGTTCTCACAGAGAGCCCTGCTGGTTCATTTAGACCAATCTGTGAATTATTAAACAGAGTAGCAAAAGGCTTCAAGACACGGTCTTTGAAAAGTAAATCTAAGTATCTTAAAGACGTTCTCCAGCTTATGATTACCTAGGGAGATGTAGAGGTAGGTTCAAATTATAATGGTGCTTTCTTCTTGCTAGTTTCTGCCTTCTCCTTATTATTCATTCCTCTTTCTGCTCCTCTGGGCGTGCAGCGGTTATAGGAGGAGAAAAAGTGGTCAGGATGCGAAGTGACATCATGTTCTTAGCACTGAGTCCCATCCCTCATGTCAGCCTCTGCTCCCCCTACAGACAGGTTTCCAGGTGGCTTGGAGGTGTTTGCTGCAGCTCTGGCATGATGGCAGGTGACAGCAACGAGAGAGGTTTCCCTTCCAAATGGATAAGAGCTAGAAAACAAGTAGTTTGCATTTCTACAGAACCTTGTAAAGAAGGCTTTTCATCAGTCCTGGTGTATATTCAAACTCTTGCCTGGTACATGGTGGGCATGTGTGTTTGTTGACTAGGACTGACATAACAAAGTACCATACACTTGAGTGTTTTCAACCACAGAAATGTGTTTCCTCACGTTCTGGAGGCTGGAAGTCCGAGATCAACGTGTCAGCAGGTTTGGTTTCTTCTGAGGCCTCTCTCTTTGGCTTGTAGACGGCCGTCTTCTCCCTGTGTCCTCACATGACCTACCCTCTGTGTGTGTCTGTGTCCTAATCTCTTCTTGTAAGGACACCAGTCATATTGGATTAGGGCTCATTCACATGACCTCATTTTAACTTAATTACTTCTTTAAAGGCCCTACATCTAACATAGTTACAGTCTGAGGTGCTGGAAGGTTAGGACTTCAACATATGAATCTGGGGGAAATACAACTCAGCCCATGAGAACAGGCAATCAATATATATACAGTGGATAAGTGATGGAGCGAACGGATGAGGGAGTGAAGAGGAAGGTTTGCCCCGTTCTCCCCGTGGTAACGAAGTTTGGCCTCCTGCCCCCTTGCACTCAGTCTACGGCTCTATCCTCAGCCCATCTTATCCACACCTAACATTTCGGATGAAAACCTCCAAACTGCTGCTTCTCTACATCTCTCCGTTGCGCTCACCCTCCTTCCGGTGTCTGCCTCTCGGGGGTCCCCGTCCAGCACGGATGGCAGCATCCCCGTGCCGCTGCACAATCTGTTCTTAAGCACAGACACATCTTTACCTCAGTCGGTCCCCGTGTTCCCCGGAGGACAGCCCATTGCCACCTGCCTGCATTCTCGTCGTGGCCTGCCCTCCTAGTGTGGGGAGGAGGATGGAGAGGAGGGAGGGTACTCTGCTCTTTGACCTCCTGGGTCTCCCTTAGAAAAGGGACCATCTCCATCAGTCAGGGTCCTAATATTTGGGATAGGTTGCCTTCTCCACTTCCTTCTATAACCCCTGTCACCTCCCCTGTAGAACCGGTGTGCTCATCCTCTGATCTGCTTCTCCACCTCTTCTCCAGCTGTGGCACTTGAGGACTCCCAACGTCCACACCAAGGACCCACGCGATGTGATTACTTTACAGCTCTAGCCCTCCCCACCCCCGCCGGACTGCCTGTGTCCACTGTGTTTCAGCCGTACACACAACCCACCCGAGTAGAGCTTGACCTGCAGTCTCCTTGTCATCACCTGTATCCGGGACCTACCTCAGTAGAGAAGGTATAGACAAGTCAGGTTTGCATTTTTTTTTTTTTTTTTGGTACGCGGGCCTCGCACCGCTGTGGCCTCTCCCGCTGCGGAGCACAGGCTCCGGGCGCGCAGGCTCAGCGGCCACGGATCACGGGCCCAGCAGCTCCGCGGCACGTGGGATCCTCCCGGACCGGGGCACGAACCCGTATCCCCTGCATTGGCAGGCGGACTCTCAACCACTGCGCCACCAGGGAAGCCCTGCATTTTTATAGGGACCTTTACCGATCACATGACAGGTAGGGGCCATGAAGATAGCCCCTAGCCAGGAACCTACACAGGGTGCGATTTGGGGAGCCCACGCCCCTCTCAATCAAATGTCTCATCTTTTCGTCTCTTAGTATCTGTTACGCCATCTGAAAGCCTTACAGGGCTTTCAAGCATAAAGCCCTTACAAGCATAAAGAATGCTTGTCCCCAGACCACTCTACAGGGAAAAGAAAAAGACAGAGTCCCGCGGAAATAGAACATTATGCTAAACCAGCAAGTCAGTAATACAATCTGGGTGTTTTCCCCTTGGCTGTGAGTAATACGATTTGTTCCACACCGGTGAGTGTACCCACTTTACAAAGTCTCTTAGCCTATTTCAAATCACAGAGCACCACTCTAGACCTACGGTCTTGAACGTGGAGCGCCCGTCTCTGGCTACAGTCTCTTTCTCACCCTACTAGTTTCCTTCACCAACTTACATATTATATATTTTACTGCCTTTCTCCCCAGAAGAGAATAGAAGCTCCAACAGGGCTGGGATTTTTTTTGTTTTGTTTTGTTTTTTGGGGTTTTTTTGGGGTTTTTTTTTTGTGCGATACGCGGGCCTCTCACTATTGTGGCCTCTCCCGTTGTGGAGCACAGGCTCCGGACGCGCAGGCTCAGCGGCCATGGCTCACGGGCTTAGTCGCTCCGCGGCATGTGGGATCCTCCCGGACCGGGGCACGAACCCGTGTCCCCTGTGTCGGCAGCCGGACTCTCAACCACTGCGCCACCAGGGAAGCCCAGGGCTGGGAGTTTTGACCAATTTGTTCATTGCTGTATCCCCACATCTGAAATATGTTGTTGTTGTTGTTTTAAATGTGTTTTCTTTTTTAAAATTGGAATTTCCAGAGGTTTGACTTTCCTCCTCCTACTAGTTTCTTTCTGAGGACCCCTCGTCCAGCCTGTGTACTGTACCAGCTGTTGTGTGCTGTTCTTGCTAACATTTTAGGCTCCCTTGCCGTTTGACCCTACAAGGCTGATCCCTACGTTACTGTCATCTGCTTTTCGCCATTTGTGGTTCCTGAAGCAACACATTGCTGAAGAATGTCACAGAACTGCCCTAAATTCACCCACTGTCTACCTTCAGCTAGACCCTCTGGCTGCCTACTTATTCTTTTATTTATGTCATTATTGTCCTGGCACTCTTCCCGGTGTACACCTTTTGAGCTTTTCTGCCCACCTTTAAGCTCCCAATCTTATGTTAAAACAGCCTTTCTACTCTCAAAAGGTGATCAGTTCAGCTTGAGGAAGAACTTTGAAGACATTTGATTAAAATCTCCTCATCAATTCCTTTGTCATGTCATCCCTTTCCGCCATCTTAGAGCATTTTGGACCCATTCTCTCATTGTCGCTTCCTGTTTCAAGAGGAGAAGTTACCTGTCCTCACAACCAAGGTCACCATCTGGTCTCAGTTGTGTGTGGTTCCCCCTAACTTATCCCATTGCTCTCTTGCATTCTCAGGGCCTCCCTCTCTGCTGGTTCTTTTCCTAAGCAAAGGTGTACTTACTGCCTCTATCCTGAAGACCAAGCTGTCTAGGCACCCTCTACCTGATCCAGCCTGAAATCTTCTCTCCTGTTCGCTGCCATTTCTTAAGCATGGGTGTGCTGCCCACGTACCAAGTTTCTCCCACCCACTACCCGGTTATGCTTTAACTTCCTTAAACTCCGGCTGTTTTCTCCAGTGATTTTCTCTGTCTACTGAACTTCCTTCCGGCCGCATTGAGCTAATCACCAAGTCCCGTCAGTCCTCCTGGGCTCTGCCTCTCATAGCCTTCTTCTCCCACTCGTGGCAGCCATCCACTTTGAACAAACTCTCTGGTTTACACAATTACTGTAGTCTCGATTGCTCCCTGAGGTACCCTGCAAAGCTCTGCAGAATTAATCTTGCTAAAATCGATTTCATCATTTGATTCTTGTATTCAGAAAAGTTCTTCAGGGACTTCCCTGGTGACACAGTGGTTAAGAATCCACCTGCCAGTGCAGGGTTCGAGCCCTGGTCCGGGAAGATCCCACATGCTGCGGAGCAACTAGGCCCATGCACCGCAAGTACCGAGCCTGAACTCTAGAGCCCGCGAGCCACAACTACTGAAGCCTGCGCTCCTAGAGCCCATGCTCTGCAACAAGAGAAGCCACCACAGTGAGAAGCCCGTGTACCACACGAAGAGTAGCCCGTGCTCGCCACAGCTAGAGAAAGCCTGTGTGTGGCAATGAAGGCCCAACGCAGCCAAAAATAAATTAAAAAAAAACAACAACAACTTCTCCAGCCCTTTCATAAGAAAGAGATAAAAAGGCCCAACCCTTTATGGGATAAAAGAGGCCCAACTTTCATCTATTTTAAATCAGTCAACCATAGTAGTTCTACCATATTCAGACAAATGCTGTAAAGAGTACCAACTTCCTTGTTTTTAACCTGTTCCCCAACTAACTCTATTCTAGCAGAAAATTCTCATCTCTACATTTTCCAGAGGCATTTTCCCACCTGATGCTTCCCCATCCATCCCCTTGAGGCTTCCCAGTTCTACCCACCCGTGAACTCTCCACTCATCCTTCTCTACCCTTTTATTCAACAACTATTAATTTAACACCTAATATTTACCAGGCACTGGGTACACAGAAGTTCCAGGTGCAGGAGACACAGAAGTGAACACAATGGTCTCAAATTCCAGCTCTTCAGGAGCTTATATCCTAGTCTGGGGAGAAAGACAATAAACAAACCAACACGTTTGTTGGTAATAAGTGCCAAAAGGAAAATGAATCGGGGAAGAAGGGAAGGAGGTCAGAGACAGCCTCATGCGAAGATGGCCTTGAAGCAGAGACCTGGGTGGTGCCAGAGGGAGCCTTGAGGCTGTCTGGTAGAAGGACGTGGTACAGGGGAGAAAGCGCAAACACGGATGGATGCCTGGGGGTGCCTGGGACCAGCAAGGAGGCCAGTGTGGCTGGTGTGAATGTGGAAGGGTTATTAAAGGTCGTAACCGCATGAGTAAGTGGTGGGAGGTGAGTCCAGGCGATGAGGGGCCAGAGTCTGAGGAGTCTTGAATGCCCTTGGTAGGGACTTGGCTTTTACTGCAAATGAGATGAAAAGCCATTAGAGGGTTCTGAGCAGCAGAGACATCTTCTGCTTACATTTAAAACAATCACTCTGGCTGTTGTGCTGGGAATGTACTAACAGGCAGAAATGGAGGCGCTGGAAACCAGTTATTGCAACAATTCAGACGAAGATGGAGGCGGCTTGGACTAGGATGCAGGTAGTGGAGGTGGTGAAAAGTGGTCCAATTCTATTAGTATCTGAAGGTTGAGCTGACAGGATTGCTACCAGATTGGATGTGGGGTGTGAAAAAAAGGGGGAGAAGTGCCCAGGGCACTGAAGAATAGACTTGCTGTGGATTGTGATGGGGAAGGCTTGGAGAGGGTTAAGGACTTCCGACCTGACCTATGGGTGAGGTTTATTACTCACCAAAGAGGAGAGAGAAAGTAGGCACTTGGCTAGACCAGGCTGGAGCTCAGAGAAGAGACCTGACCAATCCAGCCCATAAAGACTTCTCCCATCTCTACACTTCTAGAACTTCTCATCCATGAAATCCAAAGTTCATGATACAGTCCACGAGCGGCCTTGTGATGCCTGCCGTGTTACTTCTTTGTATTATTTAACTCGCATTTTCTTCAAATGCATGTTTGCACCTCTTTCTCCCCTTAGAAAGTTTAACTTCCTCGCGGGCTGGGCCGGCACAGCGCTGTTTCATCACAATCCCGTAGCCCTTGACACAGTGCTAGCCACGCAGCAGTCAGGCAGTAACCCTGCCATTTTGCAAGCTCACTACCCCGACTCAAAAACAAGCCTGTTTTCACTGTTTCTTCTTCTCTTCCTTTACAGGCCACTACGTCCACGGCATCTGCATCTATGGAAACGGAGACTTGAAGTGGTTGATTAATTCGTCCAGCCTCTTTGCTAATAAGTTTGAGCTCACTACGTACCCCCTTACTGTGGAATGCCTGGAGCTGAGGCTTAGAGAAAGAACCCTAAACCAGAGTGAAATTGCAATACAGCCCAGCTGGTATTTTTGATCTACAGCCACTCACAACTGAAGGGAAATCACAGCTGGAAAGGAGAGCTTTTCTTTGTGAGAAAAACTTGGCCTGGGCTATATGAACAGTCTCAGGGCCAAGGTTCTGGCTTCAGGACCTGACTACATTATTACGTGTTGAACTATTCTCCGGACACCGTGAAATACGCTGTCAGGATGGTTGTGCAGGGTGATGCTGGCGCTTTGGCCACTGTGGCAGCCTCTTGAGGCTCGCCTCTGTATCAGGCTAACGTTCTGATCAGTGATAAATTAAACTGTCCTCAGATTTGCATCTGATCCTCATTGTATATAAATGTTCTAATGAAAAGGAGAATTGTGGATAATACTATTTAGGAAGAAAAGAATTGGGTTTCTTTGCAGAAGGAATCTTTTATAACGGGTCTCTAGCCGCACATGGATGGGTATCCCCTGCTCTTTGCTTAACCTGCACCTAGGCATAGAAATCGCGTTTTGGGTAACTGACCGATCTCCTTTACAACTTGAGCTCCTAGAACTGAGAACTAGATCTTGTTGCCGAGTTTCGGCAGTAGCATTTGCAACTTTCCTGCGTCTAAAGTTCTGTACAGAATTTAAAGCCATTCACAGGAGACAGAATTTAAGACAGCAGTCACTGCCTGCTGCTTCAGTAAAAGGCCCCCAGGAGGGAACAGTTTCTTGAATATTTGTCAGAATGTGCTCTGATCCCTCTTTCTTGTTTTCCATTGAGAACATGGAAAAGTTCTTGAAGCATGAAGAATTTCTAGAAGAGAGGTGCTATTGCATGGGTTTAGCCTCAAGCCTTGAATATCTCAGAGTAAATCACTTTCTTTTGCCACTACTCTCCACCCCGATCAAAGTGATCTTATCTGCAAAAGTGAGCCTTTAAGGAGTCCATAGTTTTCTCTGGGTAGCTTTGCAATGCCTGGGGGTCGTAGGGGTGCCTGTTGGTCACTTATCCTTCCTCGCATTCATGTATCCAATTCATTCATTCAGCATCTGGTCAATAAGTATTTCTTGAGTGTTTATTATACACCAGACACGTGCAGAGACAAGGAGGAGAAGTAAGTCAGAAGCTTTTTCACTCTAAAAGTCCTGGCAATAACTTCAGCGTTGGAAAGGCTGCTCTAGAGAATCTCACAGGGTGTTTCTATTTTAACACCTTCGTGTGCAGAGCTGTAGACTGTGATATCAGGCCCAGGATATCAGAAATTACAAAGTGAGGTCTAAATCAGAGATTATTCCCAAGAGAGAAGGGAAGGAGGAGATGGAAGCCACCGCCGATTGTGTTCTAGGTGTTCTGCTTTGCTCCTTTATGTCTCATGGCCTTCAAATCTCACAAGGCTCTTGGGAAGCTCGCGTGATTACCCCCATTTTGCAGATGAAGTGAGTGAGGCTTAGAGAGGTTTTTAGTCGGCATTAGGAAACAAGTTCTCTGTCTGAGAATCGGGATTCTCTTATTGGTCTCCTGTGTTCATTTCTTGAGGTGGAACATTTAGAGAAGGTGAAGTAAAGCCATATTTAACATCCCAGAATGGTCTCAGTGTTAATATTGAGAAACGTCCTGTCACATCAGAAAAATGTGAAATCTACCCTTATATTCCGTCCAGTTCCTTGATATTTATTTATTCTAATGAAAAACAGTAACTACAATTAATGATACATTTAATCCACTCAACGTTATTTTTTTCTGTAATTGTGCCTGTTGAATGTTAATCATATTTAATGACTTTGAATTTAATGACTTTCTAGTGACTTTGAAGTGAAGCCTTCTTTTTTCCTGCTGCCGGGAGAAAGAGATGGAACTGTATTGGTGGATGAAGAGTTAAGGGGTGAGGGAACACACCCAGAGCTAAAGGCAGAATCTGAAGATCACCTTTTTTTTCCAACTAATTTACATGACACCACTTGAGAAGAAGGGTTGCTCTACACTGGCTCTTTCTCTTGTAGAACAAGAAATCTTTGGGAATAGATGTTTACATGTCCATTGTTGGTCCTTTTTTCTATGTCTTAAGTACTTTAATATTGGAAGAGTGTGGTGTTTGGACTAGTGGGTTTCTGCTAGCCCTTGGAGATGCCCTGAAAACTTTGTTTTCGATGATGTTCCATGTTGTTTTCTTGGAAATAAATTAATATATTGTTTTCCACCTTTGGGGCTATTGTGTATTTTTATTTGATGGGCATTTGAAGACAATTCTCCTAACATTTTCTAAAAAATACAAATAAATACATTCATACATACGCACATACTTGTCTAAAAATGCCCATCCACTGAAAAATAATTAAGCTTTTCCTCTGTGGAGTGTTGGGGAGAATAATTGGGAATGGTGGAGAAGAGAATATAATGGAAGGTCAGTTTCATTTTTTTTTTTTTTTTTTTATTTTTTTATTTTTTTAATTTTTGTGGTACGTGGGCCTCTCACTGTTGTGGCCTCTCCCGTTGCAGAGCACAGGCTCCGGACGCGCAGGCTCAGCGGCCACGGCTCACGGGCCCAGCCGCTCCGCGGCACGTGGGATCTTCCCGGACCGGGGCTCGAACCCGCGTCCCCTGCATCAGCAGGCGGACTCTCAACCGCTGTGCCACCAGGGAAGCCCTCAGTTTCATTTAAATTGGGTACAACCATTTTAAAATCTGAGGCAGGAAGAAGTTAGCCTTCTACTCTTGCCTCCTTTATTTATTTTTTAAAAATCAAGGTACAGGGCTTCCCTGGTGGCGCAGTGGTTGAGAGCCCGCCTGCCGATGCAGGGGACGCGGGTTCGTGCCCCGGTCCGGGAAGATCCCACGTGCCGCGGAGCGGCTGGGCCCGTGAGCCGTGGCCGCTGAGCCTGCACGTCTGGAGCCTGTGCTCCGCAACGGGAGAGGCCACAACAGTGAGAGGCCTGCGTACCACAAAAAAAAAAAAGGTGCAATTTAGGAAAAAGACATGTTAATATTATCATAATTATTCGATTGTCAAATGCTAAAGTTTTTGAGCAGCCTTTCAGTGCTAAATTTGGCTAAACAAATTTTGCCTCTCACAGACACATGGAAAATGACAGAACTACTGAGGAAAATAACTCATTTAAACAACATCTGATGCACCATTTTTTTAATGCAAAATGTTGAAAAACTAAAGTGAAAAACATTCCAAACTACAAAAACAATAAAAATATATGTTCAAAAAAATAGAAAGAATACATCAACTAAACTTCAACAAAAATTTTTAAAAATATGATAAAATCAAGTTCATAGGTAAAAAAAATAGAAAGAATATAGAATAAAAAGTGAATTCCTTTCTCCAAAAGTAATCACTTGATTGGTGTATATTCTTAAGTGTCTTTTCAGTGCAGTGATATCCCGTGGCAGTGCTGTCCAAAAGAATTTCTGCAATGATGAAAATGTTCTGTATCTACGCTGTCCAAGATAGTAACCACTCGATTTAGCCATTGGGCACTTGAAATGTGGCCAGTGTGACTGAGGAAATGTTACTTATTTTTAGCCACATGTGACTAGTGGTTATTTTACTACACAGTTCTATAGTTCTACATCAGTTATATACACGTGCTTGTGTATACAATGGAAATATACACAAAGACACATGTACTGGCTTTTTTTTAATGAGCTGATTATAGAGATCTATAATAGAAATTATATCTTTTTGCAACTTGCTTTTCTGGGCCCTTCAAAAATAAACTTTTACTTTTAGAATAGTCTTAATTTTACAGAAATATTACAGATAATACCGAGTGCCCATAGAACATAATCAACATATAACATTAGTATAATACATTTGTCACAATGAGCCAATATTGATACATTATCACTATTACCTAATATTCATACTTTATGTAGATTTCCTTAATTTTTACCTAGTATCCTTTTTTTGTTCCAGGATCTTATCCAAGTGCCACATTAGGTCTAGGTATGTTTCTACCGTCTCCTCTGGGCTGTGACTGTTCCTCAGGCTTTTCTTGTTTTGATGACCTTGACAATCTTGAAGGGTGCTTGGTTGGAGATTCTGCAAAATGCCCCCCACTCATTGGTTTTGGCTGATGTTTTTCTCATGGTTAGATTGAATTTGGGGGTTTGGAGGAGGAAGACCACAGAGGTAAAGTACCATTTTCATCACATGATATGAAGGGTACACACTATCAACCTAGCTTATCACAGCTGATGCTGGCCGTGGTCACCCGGCTTAAGTACCGTTTCTCAGGTTTCTCCACCGTAAAGCGACTCCTTTTCCCTTTTGCCATACAACACTCTTTGGAAGGAAGTCATTATTCTGAGCCCATACATAAAGAATGGGCAGTTATAGTCCATCTTTTATTTACTCGTTTATTTATTTATTCAGTTGTTTATTTATTTTTAAATTTTTAAAATTTATTTATTATTTTTTATGGCCGCACCGCCAGCATGTGGGATCTTAGTTCCCCGACCAGGGATTGAACCCGTGCCCCGTGCAGTGGAAGCGCAGATTCTTAACCACTGGACTGCCAAGGAAGTCCCATACTCCACCTCTTGTAGAGTAGAGTATGTACATAAATTATTTGGAATTCCTCTGAACAGGAGATTTGTCTCTTTTCCCCAATGTATTTATTTATTCTGTCATTTATTAATATTAATATGGACTCGTGGATATTTATTTTATACTTTAGGTTATAATCCAATACTACCTTCTTGTCCTCAAATCGTTCCAGCTTTGGCCATGGGTAGCCCTTTAAGTTGGCTCCTGAGGACCTTTGACATACCCCCCTCACTGGCGGGGGGGGGGGCGGTTCTTGAACACTTTCTTACTTCCTGGCATTACCAGATGCCCCATTCGAGCATCTCTTGTTGTTCCCTTGTTCAGGTTTTAGGATAAATAAGCACAGTGGCCATGGCCTGAGAAGTACACGGTGCTCAGAGGCTCAGCTCCTCCGATGAGGGTCTGGGTCACTTCACCAAGTAAGCCGTCCAGACTAGCAGAGGTGCTAGTGAAGGATATGGGGAATCTGAAATGGGGAAGAGAAAAAGGACACCCTGGGTATCAGTTACGGCTTCAAGACCAGCTGCAATGGTAGAAGCTGTCAGTCATTCCACTAAGCATTCCTCCAATAGTTTCCCCAAGAGAAGACATTCACCTGATCTTGGAGGAGCTGCTCCCTAAACTTGTAGGAAGAAATGGATCCAAGCTGCTCAAGCGTGGAGGCTGCACCGCACAGATGGGACCCCCCCAGGACTGAAGTTGTCAGCCTCCTCTGGGAATTACTCTCAGCCAATGAGCGTGGCCTCACCCAAGGACACATCCCATCTGGGGTCAGCCTGCACCCAGTGCCTGCATGACCTGGGGCTGTAGAGGCCCAATGCCCTCACCTTACCTTGGTGTGCTCTCTGTAGGGTGGACCAAGGTCTTACTGTGAGCTCATCGCAGTCCAAATGTTCTATGCAATCTCGATTCCTTCTCTTCCCCCACATAAGTATGAAATCTGAAGTGCTGCCTTGCACGCCAATCTCCAGTTTAGAGCCTGGTATCTGGAGAGCCTGACCTGTAATGTGTTCCCCGCCCCCCAAAGCTGGTACAAAAATTCACCCGTATTTTCTTTAACTTTCATAGTTTTTCCCCACATTTAACTCTTTAGTACTCATACCATCTAGAACTTATTTTGTCATATGATTTCAGATAAGGTTTTACATTTTTACTCAGTTAAAGAAAGTCAATTATCCCAATACTATCTTTCCCCATTGATTTAAAATGCCAACACGATCATGTATTAAGTTTCATAAGTTTATGGTTCTTCTTCTGGACTCTGTTCTGTTCTACTGATCTTTGGGTCCATTCATGTGCCAAAACCATATATTAAAAATTACTGGGCTTCCCTGGTGGTCCAGTGGTTAAGACTCCTCACTTCCATTGCAGGGGGCACGGGTTCAAACCCTGTCTGGGGAACTAAGATCCCGCATGCCGCGCAGCCGAAAAGAAAAAAAAAATTACTGTAAAAAATAATATCGTAGATCTCTGATATGTGGTAAGACAGAATCTCTTACTGTTCTTTTTCAACATTTTCTTCGTTATTTCTTGTTCATTTACTTTTAGACAAATGTTAGAAACAGTTTGTCAAATTCCTTGAAAACTCATGCTGGGAATTTGCAGCACAATTCACACTGATTAACTTTGGGTAATTATAGCTCGACAATGTTGAGCTGCCCATATGCTTTACTTATTCAGGTCCTATTCTATGTCCTTCACTAATATAGTTTTTCTTATATAGGTCTTGCACACGTCATGTTATGCTTATTGCCTTTATTTGTTTGGTTGGTTTTTGGTTTCTGGTTTTTCTGGCTGTACCGCATGGCTTGTGGGGTCTCAGTTCCTGGACCAGGGATAGAATCCGTGCCCCCTGCAGTGGAAGCGAGGAGCCCTAACCACTGGCCTGCCAAGGAATTCTCTATTGCCATGTATTTTAACAGAAGTCTTTGTGCTTTGGGGGAATGGGATTTTTAAAGTATGTTTCTATTTTGCTATTCATAGCATAAAATAAAACATTTGATCTTGATCCTGTCCATGGCTTTTATGAAATGTTTTTATTATTTCTAATAGTTTCTCAATGTGTTACACCTTGCATTTTCTAGTGCTAATCTATAAATAGCAGTTTTGCTACAATGAGGTATCACCTGACACTGGTCAGAACGGCCTTCATCAAAAAAGTCTACAAATAATAATTGCTGGTGAGGGTGTGGTGAAAAGGGAACCTTCATACACTGTTGGTGGGAATGTTAATTGGTTCAGCCACTGTGGAAAACATTATAGAAGCTCCCCAAAATCTAAAAATAGGGACTTCCCTGGTGGCACAGTGGTTAAGAATCCGCCTGCCAATGCAAGGGACACGGGTTCGGCTCTGGTCCAGGAAGATCCCACATGCCATGGAGCAATGAAGCCTGTGCACCACAACTACTGAGCCTGTGCTGTACAGCCTGTGAGCCACAACTACTGAAGCCCGTGAGCCACAACTACTGAGCCCGCGTGCCACAACTACTGAAGCCCATGCACCTAGAGCCCGTGCTCCACAACAAGAGAAGCCACCGCAATGAGAAGCCCGCGCACCACAACGAGGAGTAGCCCCCACTCGCTGCAACTAGAGAAAGCCCACGTGCAGCAATGAAGACCCAACGCAGCCAATAAATAAATAAAATTTAAAAATAAGTAAATAAAATAAAAATAAGAGTTACCATATGATCCAGCAACCCCACGCCTGGGCATATATCCAGAAAAGATGAAAACTCTAATTTGAAAAGATACATGCACCCCAGTGTTCATAGCAGCACTATTTACAATAGCCAAGACATGGAAGCAACCTAAATGCCCATCAACAGATGAAAGAATAAAAAAGATGTGGTATATGTATACAATGGAATATTACTCAATAATAAAAAAGAACAAAATATTCCCATTTGCAGCAACATGAATGAATCTTGAGATGATTATACTGAGTAAGTCCAACAGAGAAAGACAAATATCATATGATATCACTTATCTGTGGAATCTAAAAATTAATACAACTGAGTTTATTTACAAAACAGAAACAGACTCACAGACATAGAAAACAAATTTATGGTTACCAGAGGGGAAAGAGGGGGAGAGGGATAAATTAGGAGGGATTAACAAATACATAACAATATATATATAATAGATAAACAAGATTTTCTGTATAGCACAGGGAACTATATCCAATACCTTGTAATAAACAATAAAGGAAAAGAATCTGAAAAAATAAAAGGAAAAAATTCTTTAAAATAAATAACAGTTTTACCTTTTTTCCTTCTTCTTCTTATCTTCTGACATGCAGAAATTTGCAATACAGTTCTTTTTTTTTCGTGGTACACGGGCCTCTCACTGCTGTGGCCTCTCCCGTTGCGGAGCACAGGCTCCGGACGCGCAGGCTCAGCGGCCATGGCTCACGGGCCCAGCCGCTCCGCGGCACGTGGGATCTTCCCGGACCGGGGCACGAACCCGTGTCCCCTGCATCGGCAGGCAGACTCTCAACCGCTGCGCCACCAGGGAAGCCCTGCAATACAGTTTTAATGGTAGCAGTCATAGCAGCTGTCCTTGAGTTGTTCCCAGCATTAAAGGGCATGTTTAACTCTGGTCCATGATGTTGGAGGTTTGAAGTAGATTTCTGGTAGACATCCTTTATTGAGTTAAGAGTCAGAATACCAGAAAATAAGTATAAATAAAAATACATTATGATTCTAAGGTTTTTTAAAACCCCAGTTGCAATCTCTTTTTTGTTGCTTCATGGAATTATGAGTGACTTTGGTTTAAAAATTTATTTTCTTTGCACACATTACTTCAAAAGATAAGAGGGAAAGGTCACCACTGTTAATCTTTTTACACAGTAAGAATTTAGGATAGCAGGAACTTCCCTGGTGGCCCAGTGGTTAAAACCCTGTGCTCTCAATGCAGGGGGCCTGGGTTTGATCCCTGGTCAGGGAACTAGATCCCACATGCCGCAACTAAAGATCCCACATGCAGCAACTAAAGATCCCACATGCAGCAACGAAGATCCCTCGTGCCACAACTAAGGCCCAGTGCAGCCAAGTAAATAAATAAATGATAATAATAAAAAAGAATTTAGGATAGCAGTCTATGCCAAGTGGGAAACAGGGGCAGAGATTCACTTGAACAGACGAAGCACATAACTGGAGTTCGGGAAGACTAATGCAGACTAGGAGTTTCCTGTTGTGACTACTCCCTCTTCTGGCCAGGACGGCTAAGGGCTTAAGAGGTCAAGCAATGGAAAGACACTGGAGGTCAACCTCCCAGGGCCAAGTTCTGACCTCGGAAAGAAGACTAACAGTGATATCTCTGAAAGGAGGAGGGTAAGAGAGGACGCTGACCAGGCTCTCATTTCCACGAGGAACGCCTCCAAGCTCTGAAAGTGGTGGGCTTCCGTGCTGGCTGTCGGCAAGATTGACTTTGGTGAGTCCTTGCGAGCCAGCCCAGGAAGCCTGACCTACCTGTTGGGAGGGCTACTGGGGGCTGAATGGTCCCAAACAAAAGGGTTCTTAGGAAAAGAAGGCAAAATTCAGAAACCAGTGGCCAGCATCGTCTGTCACACTGTAAAAGTGAATCTCAGGTGTGTGATCAGGAACTGAGGCTGTTAGGAGAAATAGTTGAAAGAGTTAGTGCAAGGTGAAAGTGAATTATTTATGAACTTCAAGCCATTTATTTCTATTAAAGTGAATTAATTATTAGTGAGCTTCAGGGCATCAGCTGTACACAAGGCAACAATGGAAGGTTTTCGATGGCTTTCTAAAAGGTTTTATTTTAAAATCACTTTAGACTGCAGAGAAAAGTTGCAAAAATGGTACCGAGAATTCTTGTAGACCTTTCACCCAACTTCTAATGTTAACATCTTACAAAACCAAAGTTCAATGATCAAAACCAGTTTTGTTTGGTTGTTAATTCTATGCTGGCTGTGTGTTGAGAGTCGGGGCCAGGTGACGTTCACCTCTGCACAGGACAGACCAGATGGGTAAGGTGAGTCACAGTAACGTGTAGTGCCATCATGTTAAACCCGATGACAGCAAGGGACTGGTCTCACATGATATTTACAGATGAAAATTGCTCCAGGAAAAGGAAAATTCTGTACATTCTCTCTTCTAGACTATGGAAATGAGATAAAAGAAAAGGATGGGGGAGGAGAGAAAATCCATAGTCACTTCACTAAGAAAATGCTGGGGAAGGAAGCAGGGGTAGGGCAGTTCAAAGGTGTCCTGCGTCTTACAGATCACTGGTTGGGAAACTCTAGATTCATTTTCTTAGGATTTTGCTAAATAGGTGTAATGGGTCGTGAAGAGCAAGGAGGAAAAGCACTGATTACTGCCAGATCCACACGTTGAAACTCTGGTGCTTACCACCTTCTGTGAGCCCCTGCCACATAACTCTGAGCAGGTGAGGCCTAATAGCTCCATGACGAGCATTCCATGGTGGCTTTCACAGAGGACTCAGCAGGAAGTACCCGAGTTAGACTTTCCAACCGCACGGCTGTGTATCAGAGATGACCCACGATGGTTTAAAAAATAACCACAGTAATAACATGAGATTCTTTGGGGAGAACAACTTCAAAAAGCAACAGAGTGACTTAAATACATGACTGGTAGGCTGGTAGAGAAATATTTGAAAATCTAGGAAATTTACTAAAACACTGATGTCGTAGTCATTACCATACATGGACATTTTCCTACCTGGATATGTGATCCAGAAATTTTTCTAAGGGATGGTGGGAATCTGGGCAAATGCCATTTGAAAAACTTCCACAGTATAGAATGGGGGTAAAGAAATATTGTGGTGTTTTCATAGGATTTTTTTGAGCAGGAAGCTTCCACTCATTCCTCTCTATATTTAACACATGCCCCGTGCCAGTTTCAGGTTCTGGGTATACAGCCATGTTTTTTTTGTTGTTTTTTTTTTGTTTTTTTTTTGCGGTACGCGGGCCTCTCACTGTTGTGGCCTCTCCCGGACCGGGGCACAAACCCGTGTCCCCTGCATCCGCAGGCGGACTCTCAACCCCTGCGCCAGCAGGGAAGCCCTACAGCCATGTATTAAGACTGGCAGATCCTTTATATCGTAGTTGAAGGGAATAGAAACATTACAAAAATATATCAACAAACAAGATAACTTTAGATAGTGATTAAGTGTTACTGTGAAGAAAATAAAACAGGGTGAAGTGACAGAGGTCAACAGATGTGGAGAGAGTGGGTTTCCCCTAGATTAGGCTGTCAGGCAAGACCTCTCCATAGAGGGAAGATTTTGAGACTACAGTTTTGCTCTCAGCAATTGATCACAAAGACTGTAGTTGGATGTTGAGACTTGCCTCTAGCAATGTATTTCTTGGCTTTGTTGAAAATCCAGCGAGTCAAGAGATCCTTGAAGAAAAAGTTGGTTCCCGTGCTTGGGCAGGGAATGTATAAGTCTGCAACATAGTGTAGCAGCAGAAATTAGGGGAATGCTCAGAGAATAATGAGAACATATCAAAAGGCACTGAAGTCACCTTGAAGAGGCTCCTGCTTGCTAATCTGGGACACTTTGAGCATCCAAATAAATATGATAGTAATAGGTTGTAATTCAATAACTAAGAGTCCATAAATCCATACATGCATATGTACATACATATATACACACCTAAATGGAGGAGAAGGGAAAGCTCTTATAGTAAAAGACCAACAAATAAATACAGAAGGAATAATGGAGTTAGGAAATCATGAATGGTTGCTGTAACTAATGGGTGAAAGGTTGACAAGGAACAGAATACTAGTTTCAAAATATCTCCCCATAGATTACTTATTAATTTTAAGCATTCAATTGTAACTTTACAGTGAAAAAAAAGCCTAAACACATCATCTCATCAAGTGATCAAAGTTACATCACTGGGAATTCCCTGGTGGTTCAGTGGTTAGGACTCTGCCCTTCCATTGCAGGGGACACGGGTTCGATCCCTGGTCAGGGAACTAAGATCCCGCAAGGGGTGCTGCACAGCCGGGGGGAAAAAAGTTACATTGGGATATAAGTTACATAAAAAGTTACATAACACTAGGACAGATTGACTCATGTCAATCTGATAGAAAGCGCTGAGGACAAAACATCACTTTAGTGGCGTCCCTAAACTGGATAACCTGAATTTGTAGTCATGAGAAACATCAAACAAACCCAAATCGATCAACATTGTAGAAAATAGCTAGCGTGGTCCTAAATTAAAGGAGATTAATGAGAAATGAAAATCAATGCAACACATGATCCTGGATTAGATCCTAAACTGGAGGTATAAAGGAAAGCTATAAAGGACATTACTGGGAAAATAGGAAAAAAAATAGTATACAGATTATGGATTAGATAATACTATTGTGCCCATTTAAAATTTCCTGATTATACAAAAAAATTCTTTTTACTTAGGAAGTACCAAGGTGTTTAGAGTGTAAGGTAGCATGATGTCTCCAACATACTCTCAAATGGTTCAAAATATGTACACGACACATACACACAGAATAGTAAAGCAGATGGAACATATACAAACAATTGGGGGCTCTTGTACTAGTACTTCAGCTTTTCTGTAAGGATGAAAATATATTAACATGAAAAGTTACCAAAAAGCCAACCAACTAGCAAAACAAAAACACCCCAAACCTCACTTGCTTAAGCTTTATCTTGGTGATATGACTGAAGTCATCATTTCTGAAGGAACTCTGACCTTCATGGCACAGCTGTGTATAAGGTGGAACTGAGCTCCTATTAACTTGTACCCCTGGACATGGTGGTACCACAAGCCAAGTTCCAAGCATAATCCTCTCTGCCCTTTGAGTACAGCAGAAACCTTATTTATCCTTCATAACCAGCACTTATCAATCTAGTCAAAACCATGATCTCTCTAGGCTCAGCTTGTAAATTTCTTTCTTTTTTTAATGTATGCCTCTTTTTTTATAAAGTCTTAACTTTATAAAACTTTTAACTTTATTTTTAATTAATTAATTAATCTTGGGGGGCTGTGTTGGGTCTTCATTGCTATGCACGGGCTTTCTCTAGTTGCAGCGAGCAAGGGCTACTCTTCGTTGTGGGGCGTGGGCTTCTCATTGCAGTGGTTTCTCTTGTTGCAGAGCATGAGCTCTAGGCGTATGGGCTTCAGTAGTTGTGGCACACAGGCTCAGTAGTTGTGGTGCACGGGCTTAGTTGCTCCATGGCATGTGGGATCATCCCAGACCAGGGCTCAAACTCATGTCCCCTGCATTGGCAGGCAGATTCTTAACTACTGAGCCACCAAGGAAGTCCCTCAGCTTGTAAATTTCTGATAAGAATCTGCTGTGATTCTTTGGAAGACATCAATAAAGTGCTTAGTAATCTCCTTTCATGGACGATATGCAAAAGCTACAAGGAGAATGAGAACTAGAAACTCTAACTTTGATGAAACTAGAAGAAATTGAAACTCTAAACCACAAAGTATGCAGAAGGGTTTCCAAAGCAGCAAAGATGGAATACGGTTGCATGTGAGAAGAAGCAGACAGATGTGTATTTCTACAAATCTCCAAAAGAGCCAGCAAAGAAGATTTCTCCAAGGTGAGGGGACATTCTCAGAGGTATAAAACCAAAAAGCCTTCTCTTTTTTAAACTAATGAGTCCAAGGTGCCTGGACAGGCAATAAGAATGTCTATGGGGGCTTCCCTGGTGGCACAGTGGTTGAGAGTCTGCCTGCCGATGCAGGGGACGCGGGTTCGTGCCCCGGTCCGGGAGGATCCCACGTGCCGCGGAGCGGCTGGGCCCCTGAGCCATGGCCGCTGAGCCTGCGTGTCCGGAGCCTGTGCTCCGCAACGGGAGAGGCCACGGCAGTGAGAGGCCCGCGTACAGCAAAAAAAAAAAAAAAAAAAAAAAAGAAAGAGGAAGCTCAGCAAGGGAGGTTAGATATTATGAAAGCCCGATTAGGGATAACAGAGCATGCAACTAGGACCACATTCATAGTATGTCCACTAGGGTGTTTTTCTCTAATATTAAAAAGTCCCCATCATTTTGGTACTTTGAACTTAAAGAATAAAGGTGCAAAGCCTGTCCTGCCATTTGTTCAATATCTACAGAAGCTCTTCCTTTAGCCTGTTTCCTCCTATTAGAGGCTACTCTGGTTAAATAAGACATGCATATAACAAGGTTCTCTCTCGGTGGGTCCCCTGGTACAGCTGTCTCAGTCATGGTCCACATTAGGCTGAGAAGGTAGAAAGGGATGGATTCCTCACGCCTGCAAGCTTCCAGCAGAGGTGGAATCAAAACACTGGTGGAAGGACTTCCCTGGTGGCACAGTGGTTAAGAATCTGCCTGCCGGGCTTCCCTGGTGGCGCAGTGGTTGAGAGTCCGCCTGCCGATGCAGGGGACACGGGTTCATGCCCCGGTCCGGGAAGATCCCACATGCCGCGGAGCGGCTGGGCCCGTGAGCCGTGGCCGCTGAGCCTGCGAGCTACAACTACCAAGCCCACGTGCCACAACTACTGAAGCCTGCGTGCCCTGGAGCCCATGCTCCACAACGAGAAGCCACCCCAGTGAGAAGCCCAAGCACCGCAAAGAAGAGCAGCCCCTGCTTGCCGCAACTAGAGAAAACCGGCGTGCAGCAACGAAGACCCAACGCAGCCATAAATAAATAAATACATAAATTTATTTTTTAAAAAAAGACACTGGTGGAGTAGATAAATCTCAGAAGGTTCCAGCAGTCCCCGCCCAATGGCTAACAGGCATCTCCATTCTAACGCATCCATAACAACCCCCGCCACCCTGCTGCTCTCCCAGTTTTCTCCACTTCAGTCAATGGAACCACTGTCCATGCCACTACTCACGCCCCAAATCCCTGGGGTAATTCTAGATGCCTCCTATCTGTCTCACTACAATTATTAAGAGCTGCCGCGTCATCTCCAAAAGGTACCTCAAATTTCTCCCCCTCTCTCCAAATCCACAGCTACAACCCCAGGATGAACCTCCAGCCTCTCTCCCAGGGCAGCTGCACGTTTCCTTACTGGTCTCCCCACCTCTCCTGCCATCTCCCTCCAAGCTGTGCCCCATGAAGCAGCCAAGTGAGAGTCGAAAGACAAAAACCAGACCAAGTGAGTCCCCACCTCAGAGTCCTTTAGTTGCTTCCCAATACAGTTTTAATAAAATCCAAATTCTTTACGGTGACCTAAAATTCCTGCCTGAACTTGTTCATGACTAACACACTAGCCGAGGCATTCTCAACAGGGGAAAGTACCTTCCCCAAGGAGGCAAAAATTGGTTCTGGGGAGTGAAGAAAGGGAATTAACTTTTCCATGTATAAAACACCGATACACAAAACAAAACAAACAAACAAACAAAAACCCACACAGATACAGAGTATGTAGAATAGCTATGGAATTAACATTTCATGGGGGGTGGGGGATGGTTGGGGGAAAGGCGTCTAAAGGTCTCCAGAAAGGGAGCTGTAATGAACACAGCTGAGAAACCCTGCTCTCACCTCACCCCAGGGCTTTCCGCTGATGCTCTAGGCCAGTGTTATACCATAAAACATTATGCAGTGATAGAAATGTTCTGTAATCGGCACTGGCTAATACGGTAGCCCCCCCAGACACATGCGGTTACTGAACACTTGAAATGTGACTAGTGTAAGAGAGAAACTGAATTTTAAATTTTCATTAATTAAAATTTAAATTTCAGGAATTCCCTGGAGGTCCAGTGGTTAGGACTCTGTGCTTCCACTGCAGGGGCCTGGGTTCGATCCCTGGTCAGGGAACTAAGATCTTGCAAGCAATGAAGCATGGCCAAAAAACATTTTTTTAATTTCAATAGCCACATGGGGCCACCCTGTTATACAGCTCTAGACACACTGACTGGTCTCCTTTTGATTCAAGGACACCAAGGTCTTTGCACATGCCAGCTGGATCTGTTAGGACACTTCTGCTACAAATTACAAAAATTCAGAGTGGATTGAAGGGTAAGAAAATACATTGTGAAGTAAGTCAGAAAGAGAAAAACAAATACTGTTTGCTAACACATATATATGGAATCTAAAAAAAAATGGTTCTGAAGAACCTAGGGGCAGGACAGGAATAAAGACGCGGACGTAGAGAATGGACTTGAGGACACGGGGAGGGGGAAGGGTAAGCTGGGACAAAGCGACAGAGTGGCATGGACATATATACACTACCAAATGTAAAATAGCTAGCTAGTGGGAAGCAGCCGCATAGCACAGGGAGATCAGCTCGGTGCTTTGTGACCACCTAGAGGGGTGGGACAGGGAGGGTGGGAGGGAGGGAGACGCAAGAAGGAGAGGATATGGAGACATATGTATACGTATAGCTGACTCACTTTGTTATACAGCAGAAACTAACACACCATCGTAAAGCAATTATACTCCAACAAAGATGTTTAAAAAAATACACTATCGTACATAACAAGCCTAGACATAGAGACTCCAGGGTTAGCTAATTCAACAGCTCAATGCCGTTATCATGGGTCCAGTTTCCTTCCATCTTCCTTCATTGCGATTTCCAGCTGATCGGCACTGCCTTCAGTTTGTTCTCTTAACAGTCGCAAGGTAGCTGCAACAGTACTGAGCATTATATCTAAACCTATGTCCACAGAAAGAGAAGGTATCTGTCTTTTGTTTCTCCTTTGAAAAAACGAGGACACGTTCTCCTCACATCTCATTAGCCAGAATTTTATCATATGTCTCTACCTAAACCAATCTCTAGCAAGAGGATTGGGACCACTGCATGTGTCTCAGATCACACGAGAGCCATTCCCTGGAGCCAGATATGATGCTGGCCCCCAAAGTACATGGCTGTATGAGGAGGATGGATACCTGAACAGGTCGGGCTCTGTAGGAAAGTGGGGCCTTGCACACCTTCTTTTGGGATGGGGAACATGAATGGAGAACCCTACCATTGTACCAGGTAGAACTGGATTGAACCAGTTAGGAATTTCCCAGTGCCAGTGGTTCCCAAAGTGTGGCATCTGTACTGTCAACAACAGCATTACCTAGAAACTTCTTAGAACTGAAGTCTTCGGGTCCCATGCAGACCTACTGAATCTGTGTTTTAACAAGCCTTCCAGGCAGTTCTGATGCACTCTAAGATTTGAGATTCACTGCTCTATTCCAGTGGTTCTCCACTGGAGGCATCCTACCCCCAAGGGACACTTGGCGATGTCTGGAGACATTTTGGTGGTTATAACTGGGGTATGGCAGGCTACTGGAGTATAGTGGTAGAGGTCAGGACATTGCACAGACAGCCTCCATAGCAAAGAAGTTTCCAGCCCCAAATTTCAGTAATTCCAAGCTTGAGAAATCCTGTCCTATGCTATAGGGCAGGACAAGCTCCTTTACAGAGGCTGCAGTCCGTCCAGCTCTCCTTGTTGGATTCAGCTCTTTGAACCTCGTTGGGACAAGGATTAGCATGTATTAAACACTCTCAGAACAGAAATCTATGGACAGAGTCTGGTTAACTAACCTAAGTAACAAGTCTTCAGGCCTTCAGGTCACTCAGATCAGTCCCGGGGGTCTCCTTAAGTACCCATCCGTGGCAAAGCGATAAACAGGACACGGCGTTTACCTTCAGGACCAAGAAAAAAAAACAACCCATATTTTATAAGAGACACAGTCAACATATGCACTGAAGTTTCAGAACTGGTGTTTATGGGAGTCCAATTCCTCTATCTTAGAGGCTGATAATCTGTTTTGATCAAGCACACTTTTTCCATATGCTGGGGATTCACTTGTGACAAGTGAATTTCCACTGTCTTCTGCTGTCTAGTTCTCTCATACGAGAACCTGAGGGTCAGGAAAAGGAAACCATACATCTACTTCTAATCTACATTTTTCTATACCAGATGCAGGTGAGAAACCTTGTATTGTCTGTGCATAGAGGAATGCAGCAAATTATATCAGAGTAGCTAATGCCACCATCAGTTCAGGTCAGGCCCATCTCATATTAAACCTATTATCTTTTTTAAAAAATTGATTTACAATGTTGTGTTAGGAAACCTATTTTCAAATGTCTTAAGAGTGCAGCCTGTTCTACCATGATAGTTCTGCGACCTCTTCTGGCACTTACATAATATAACATACTTGGGACCTCCCTGGCAGTCCAGTGGTTAAGACTCCGTGCTTCCAATGCAGGGGGCGTGGGTTCGATCCCTGTTTGGGGAACTAAGATCCCACATGCTTCGTGGCACAGCCAATAAATGAAAAAACAAACAAACAAAACCATAATGTAACCACACTTCTGGAAATGAATGTGCTGGTAAAATTTATTTACATTATGTTCTCTCATCTCAATCACATTTAAGTCTTGGAAATCTGTATTTGCATACAGAATCCAATACATTCCTGGGAGAATTTTTTTTTTTTTAACAAAAATGAAACAAGATACAATTAATGTGATAGTTGGGTAGCTTAATGAACATCTTGCTTTTGGGGGCTCTCATCTGGGATTTCAGAGTGAACTGTATCCAGAGGCTGCCAGTGGCAATTCATGAGCGAGTCATAGAGTTCTTCACTTTCCACCATAAATTCTTTGTTTAACTCCTCAATATTCAAATGAAGATTTGGATCTGCAGAAGCCAATAACACATATGAAAAAAAAATACAGTTTTACAGGACACATATTGGAAATGGCTTAAAATTAGAGCTTTTAAAAAAACATCAGCAGGAAATATTGCAGACATTTAATGTTAAATGTTTTAAATTGTGTGTTTACTTTCAATAAGACTTAAACATAGAAATTGAAGCTAAAAAGGTAGTGCTACCAGACTCAATGAGCGTCTAGATGGTGGAAGAGACGGAGAAAATGGATGGGATTGAGAGATAATGTGGAGATAAATGGACAGGACTTGGAAATGCATTAAACTTGGAGCAAAAGAGCAAGGAAGGGTCGAGGATGAGTCTTGAGTTTGTAGCATGAGGACTTGGGCAGATACAATGCCAAAGAGGGACCCGGAACTAAATCCCTACGACAGGGCTTTGAAAAATAAGCATGCTGCTTTATCTGTTTAGTTAACAGATTGATATAAGTGAATAAATTGTTTATGGCCATTAATTCAGAAACAGAGGAAGACCTACACTGGAATTCTCCAGTAGGGTCTCTCAGTTTCTAGCCAGTTGAGTGAATGAGGAACCTGGAAAAGGGGTTAGTTCTGTTTTCAACGAGTGCAACAGAAGGTTTCTGTTACCTTCTAGTGAATCTTCATCTTGGTTTTCAGCCAGAGCTGTGGTTTCCTACAATGAAAATCAGTATTTTAAGAAAAAACTAATTTTACTTAAAGGGTTACTCACTTTCTTGGAAGAATTTAGCTCTCAAAAATAATATGCACTAAACTCCCTTTTGATCAACTTTACTTCGAATTTTGATTAAAAGAACCTTTAAATGATATAAGTGCAATGGGTGAACCGCATCCATAGAAGAAAAGTCACAAAGGAGGAGTATCAGACAAAGGCGTCTGGCTTCTCTGAAGTTTCGGGGAACTAACTGGCATCCTGGGGTCTGGGCGAGGAACCAGACAGCAGGGACCCTGGCATCAGACTCCACAGGTACTGTAACAGGTACCCAGCTCTCCACCTGGAGCTCTTCCCTTCCTTCCAGGTGCCAATCTGCAAAGCCTCCATGAGCACGTACCCCTCGTGGCCTTCTAATCACATCCCCGCACCCCACGTCTCAGCTAAGGACCAGGACAGTCGATGCTTAAGGAAGTGCAGAGGCTACAGAAAAGCAAACCAATCAATTATCTTCTTACATAAGGAAAGAAGTAAATTCCAGAAGCACTCCCCAAATAAATCTTGGTTAGTTACTCCAGACTCTGTGGGCTCTCCTAGGGCAATGCAAGTTTTTACAACTCCTCCCTGCAGGCACCGGCTGGGAACCTGCCTTTGTCGAGGACATACAGCTGATGCCAGGGTCAGACTGGCTAATCTCACCTCACCTGTCAGACTGGCTAATCATACACTGAAACATGGAGAAGCAAGCCATACCCTCCACGGAAAGTGTAAGCTCAGGCAGGCTTTTTGGAGACAAGCTTGCTGTTTAAGATTTTAAATGTCATATCCTTTAATCGAGAACTTCCCCTTCTGGAATTTTTCCCTTAGCCAAAAAACACTCAAATTCTTGAAAAGAGGTAAAAGGAAGTTTGTCAAAACACCGAAAACATTTAAAATGTCAGTCGATAAGTGATGAGCTAAAATCACAGCACATCCAAATAGGCAACTTTTAAAGAAAGCGCTCCTGGTGCAACATAACAGCAGCAAGCAAGGAACAAACTAGTAAGCCTATCCCACACGGTCCATTCTAGCCAAGGCGCCCCGAACTCCCCAAACAGAAATTAAGCCCATTCACAGTGATTTAGTGAGAGTAGAAGGGAAAATCTAGAGGCCATAGATCCACTTGAACAATGCTTTCTTCGAAGTGGGGACGGAACGGGGAAGAGAGTGCGGTGGTGGAGGCTTTCTCTTACTCCAAGACCTCTTTTAAAGAAATACGTTACTTTCGTCATCAAAAAATTAAAATGTGTTAATGTCTGCTGCCACAGCAAAAAAAAAAAAAAAAAAAAAAAAAAAAAAAAAAAAAAGTACTTCTTGTCCAATTTTAAGTGTTTAAGGGTAAAATCTATCGAACGATGCTAAGCCACAATTTAGACGCAAGAATTCCTGCACAGACTTCACCAACCTATTATTTTATTTTTGGAAAACAGTGAGGACTGAAATTGTTTGCAAGTCAGAATGCCTCAGGGGCTTCCCTGGTGGCGCAGTGGTTGAGAGTCCGCCTGCTGATGCAGGAGACACGGGTTCGTGCCCCGGTCCGGGAAGATCCCACATGCCGTGGAGCGGCTGGGCCCGTGAGCCGTGGCCGCTGAGCCTGCGCGTCCGGAGCCTGTGCTCCGCAACGGGAGAGGCCACAACAGTGAGAGGCCCGCGTACCACAAAAAAAAAAAAAAAAAAGAATGCCTCAGGTCATCAGCTTTTACTCTCTGGTACTAAATTAGGGAGGAGAAGCCAGGGCTGTGGGAATTTGAATGAGAGGATCTGGAAGTGTGAGGAAAGGAAAAAGATGTTTCCATACGGGGCACCCAAACCACCCAGGATTAATGCCAGGGAGAGATACCTTGGGTGTAAGCGAAGTTTCAACTGGGTATCCGGAGGTCTCACGCACAGAATAAAGGTTGGGTACATGTCCATCCGTTCCATAGCGATAGCTATAGCCAGAAGGAGGAAAATAGCTGTGCTGTTGCTGGTACCAGTTGCCAAAGGAGTAACCCTGGCAGGAATGGAAGTCTGGCTTCACTCTAAGAGCAGAAGGGAAAGGACAGGAATGACATCACCAATCAAGGCAGAATCACTCAGAAACCCTGGACTCCCTGTTCTTTCCCAGACGTTACAAGTAAGGATGATTTCCGCTCTCACTGTTTTAAGCACACCTATTTTCAAAGCAACAGTTTGTAAACTGCCAAATCGTGTAAGAAACAGAACACTATCGGTCTTCCTTTTCGTTCAGAGTAGCAAAAAGCAGCTCACCTGTGCCAGTACCAGTAATAATTATTTTGTTGCGCTATGCCGAAACCTGCAAAACTCTCTTGTTCAGCCATTTATCCAGACACTTGATAAAAGATCGGAAATCCACACTTTTGGCTCCTGCATCCCAAATTCCAGCTCCTGGTCTAAGCCCGCTCAGCCCCACAAATAACTCTTACAGCTGCCTCGGGGATAGGAATTACCTGCAGTGTCAATTTCGGCCAGGTACTTAATTGCCTGACTTTGATGTAGGTTAAAGGAGTGGGTGGGGTTGGGAAGGAGTGTATTGGGGTCACCTGGGGAAACTCCTGCAAACTCCCGCGGGCTTTGAGCTGCCTGCCCGCCCCCGCAACTGTCAGGCCTGGGAAAGCCAGCCAGAAGGGGGAGGTTCCGGGGAAGGCACCAGCGAGGGAGCGTGAGTCGGGCATCTGTGAAGCACGCAGAGGTCTCCACCCTACCCGCTACGGTAATATGCACACACAAACACACACGCACCTCTGCCTTAATGCAAGTGCAGGAAAAAGGTTTAAATAAATATTTCTGTGACTCTGTGTGTTTTCTTTTGTTTTCTTAAAGCATGACAAACTAGTGCTTCCTAAACTTTAGCGCGGGCTCAAATTACCTGAGCATGTTTAAAATGTGGGTTCGGAGTCCATAGATTTGGAGCTGAGCCTCAGATTCTGCCTTTCCAGCCAGCTCCCAGGCACTTTAAGTAGCAAGGCTACACAAAATGTCAACATGTAAGAAGATAACTTTTTTTTTTTTTTTTTTTTTTGCGGTACGCGGGCCTCTCACTGCTGTGGCCTCTCCCGTTGCGGAGCACAGGCTCCGGACGCGCAGGCTCAGCGGCCATGGCTCACGGGCCCAGCCGCTCCGCGGCACGTGGGATCTTCCCGGACCGGGGCACGAACCCGCGTCCCCTGCATCGGCAGGCGGATTCCCAACCACTGCGCCACCAGGGAAGCCCAAGAAGATAACTTTTGAGTCTAAACAAGGACACTTAGGGTCTGGCCATTTCCCTGTAGCTTGTTGATAACTATTCTACTATTCAAATGCTTAATGTAGTCTATATTTACCTGTAATGTGAAAAATAATCATCATGTTGAATTCATATCACTCAATCATTCACCCATCATTTACTGAGCTCCTCCTATATACAAGGTGGGTGCCAGGTATTAGTGATACAGTGGAGTTTATACTCTAGTGAATTTCCCCGTGTTCAAGAGATGTTATTGATTAGCAGCTGTGCACGCATCGCTAGGGGGCCACCCAATATCTGGTTTCCTGTTCTTCCTTAATAACAGAACACTGGGACTTCCCTGGTGGCACAGTGGTTAAGAACCCACCTGCCAGTGCAGGGGACATGAGTTCGAGCCCTGGTCCGGGAAGATCCCACATGCCACGGAGCCACTAAGGCCGTGCACCACAACTACTGAGCCTGCGCTCTAGAGCCCATGAGCTGCAACTACTGAACCCCACATGAGGAGAGCCCGTGCTCCACAACAAGAGAAGCCACCGCAATGAGAAGCCCACGCGCAGCAACGAAGACCCAATGCGGCCAAAAATAAATTAATTAATTTAAAAAAACCCACAGAACCCTGATTTTATTTGGAGGTAGCAACAGGCCTCGCGTCCAGGTGGCCAAAGTCTGGCTAGTAAAGTGTAAATCGAACTATCACAAGGGGATTGAGGACAGCGTAGAGGCAGAAGGAGGTTGCTTCGCTGGAAGGAGGCCTTTCTGTCCCCCTCCTTCCCCCAGGCCTAGTGTTGAGATTACAGATGTGACGGCTAAAGACAAAATAACTGCACCTCTCTTGGCCTATGAGGTGATATGAAGGAAGAAGTCACACAACCAAACACAGGATCTTTTTTTTTTTTTTTTCAATTGGCTGCACGGCTTTTGGGATCTTAGTTCCCCAACCAGGGACTGAAACTGGGTGCTTGGCAGTGAAAGCGCTGAGTCCTAACAACTGGACCGCAGGGGATTCCCCAAACACAGGATCTTAAAGAGAGAACACAGCCGGGTCCCTGATGACTGGGGTCTCAGTACCAGCACTAGACCAGCCTACCTCCAGATGCCTTTCACTGAAGAAACAAGTATCTTGGGACTTCCCTGGCGGCCCGGTGGTTAAGACCCTGCCCTCCCCGTGCAGGGGGCACAGGTTCCGTCCCTGGTTACGGGCCCTAAGGTCGTGCATGCTGCACGGCGTGGCCAAAAAAATAAATAAATGTCTTGTTTAAGCCACTATTGTTGTTAAGTTATCTAAGGTTAAAAACAATTCCTTTTTTAAAAAAGTATTTTCTTTCTGCTTTCTTTAAACATTTTTTATACAACTTTTAAAGGTTATTTTCCATTTACAGTTAGCTATATTCCCTGTGTTGTACAATATGTTCTTGAGCCTGTCTTACACCCAATAGTGTGTACCCACCCCCCCACCCCCCGCCAACTAGTAACCACTGGTTTGTTCTCTGTATCTGTGAGTCTGCTTCTTTTTTTTTTTTGTTATATTCATCCGTTTGTTGTATTTTTTAGAAAAAGACAAATTCTTAAATACTGGAGCAGCTTAGAACTCAAATTCAACATAACAGTTAAGATTCTTTCATAAAAACGTTAATATCTTTTTTGGGGCTTCTTATTTTAGGACTGACTTTATTTTTTTGGAAAGAAAATCAGAATTTTGGCTATGAATGAGTGAGAGGGATGGGGCTGTAGTTGGCAAGGAATGTGGGCGTTGAACCTTCAGACAAGGTGGTAAGGAGGCTGGGGTTGTCGGGGAGGTCAATAGGGCATGTTGAACCCACCCAGGAAGACGGCAGGAGCCGGGGCACCGAAGGCCATGAGCAAGGCTCCGGAGATGAAGAGGGACATTCAGGCAATTTTTAGATGGTGGTGACAAGGAAGAGTTCACGAACCTTTCCTTGATCTCAGCCACAAGCACAAACCTCTCAAAGCTCCCCGGGATTATTCCCATGAAGCAGGCGAAGCAAATTTCTATCAGGCTGGTGTCCAGAGGAAGCAGCCCACACTCTGCTCCACGCGCAGAGGAGACCAAAGTCCTCTGAGAATACAGGCACATGCAAGCTCGGTAGAGCCCCCAGATTTAACAGACTTGCTACCTGTCACACTGTGAAGAGAAGGTAACTAAGAGGGAATGTTAGACGCACAGGATATTTCTAACGGCCGATTTCTCTCCACTGTAGCTTGCATTTAGCTCAGTATATCCACCTTATCACCGCCCTCACCCCCCACCCCCCAAAGGAAAACTGGCTCTTTTTTCTTTAGCAAAACAAAGCCGGGTACTCAATAAATATTTCTTGAGTGAATGAATAAATCAATGCATGGCTCAAGTGTAAGAAGCTTTTCTATCAATAATTTAAATGCAAAACTAGAAATCCTGTTGCGCTTTAGAGTTAATGATCCCTGGAGTGTTGGTTGTTTCCTGGCAACTGCTGTTTTCACAAGAATGAGATTGAATGGCTTTTTACGTCCTGAGTTTGGAAAGAGAACAGGAGGTTTGGCAGGAAGTACGCTCAGTTTGAACCCAGTTGAGCAGATATGATATTGTATTGTGTTTTTCTTTAGACAACGAAAAACCACTTTTCTTCTCCGTTAAAGAGAACGTTCGAGCCCAAGGAAACGTTAAAAGGCAGCAGCAACACCAGGGTCTACTGTTACTTAGGTGTGTGGAAGCAGTTCTGGACCTACTGCAGCATTTATAACCTCAGACTGGATTAGAGTATTTTAGCTTTAGAGGTACTAATCTATTTGAAAATGTAATAAAATTTTATCAATGCTCTCCTCCATAAATGTACATACATAATTTTGCATATAATTTCAGGGCATTAAGAGGCCCCAAAACTTATCTATGAACTCCCCCAGATTAGGAACCCCTTGACTAGATGCTCTAAGGTCTTCTAAGCTCTATGATTGGTTTCACTAATTTTTAACAGTAAACAAAGAAAGAAAAGGAGTAAACCATTTTGAGTTATGTTTATGTCACTTGCATTATGGTTTTCATTCTAGAACCAACTAGATTCTAAAAGAATCCTGGTTGGAGCAAAAACCACAAGTTTCTACTCTAAAATGTGACAGATACTCAACTATACTCCAATAAAAATTAATTTGAAAAATAAAATAAAATGTGACAATCTGGCAAAAGATGCTGACCATAGTAATTATCCCGTTATCATGATACATTAAAATTAATTTCAAATGAGAACTAATTCTTCTCATACAGCAGTTGAGACTTTGCTGGGGTAATGAGGCAGGGCACCAGGGGGATTTCAGAAGCAACAAAATACATAAAACACATGATTTTGAAACACAGTTTTAGAAAAAAGTTTTTTTTTCTTTCTGGATGAGAGACTATGACTTCCCATTACAATAAAGATATGTAAAAAGTCACACATTTAAAGACAAAATACAAGACTTCAAGAAATGTCCCGCATACTCTTTTTTTTTTTTTTTTTTTTGGTGGTACACGGGCCTCTCACTGTTGTGGCCTCTCCCATTGCGGAGCACAGGCTCCGGACGCACAGGCTCAGCGGCCACGGCCCACGGGCCCAGCTGCTCCGCGGCATGTGGGATCCTCCCGGACCGGGGCACGAACCCGCGTCCCCTGCATCGGCAGGCGGACTCTCAACCACTGCGCCACCAGGGAAGCCCTATTTTTTTTTTTTTTTTTTGCGATACGCGGGCCTCTCACTGTTGTGGCCTCTCCCGTTTCAGAGCACAGGCTCCGGACGCGCAGGCTCAGCGGCCATGGCTCACGGGCCCAGCCGCTCCGTGGCATGTGGGATCTTCCCGGACCGGGGCACGAACCTGTGTCCCCTGCATCGGCAGGCGGATTCTCAACCACTGCGCCACCAGGGAAGCCCCCGCATACTCATTTTTTAAAAAAAATTCTCTTTATTTTTGGCTGCGTTCGGTCTTCGTTGCTCACGTGGGCTTTCTCTAGTTGCAGCGAGTGGGGCCTACTCTTCATTGCGGTGCGTGGGCTTCTCATTGTGGTGGCTTCTCTTCTTGTGGAGCACGGGCTCTAGGCACATGGGCTTCAGTAGTGGCGCACGGGCTTACTTGCTCCGCGGCACGTGGGATCTTCCCGGACCAGGGCTTGAACCCGTGTCTCCTGTATTGGCAGGCGGATTCTTAACCACTGCGCCAGGGAAGCCCCTGCTTACTGATTCTTTGTCGCATGCCCAGGGGACAACCACTCCAGCAATTCACATTCCTCTGACTTCAGTGGTTCTATGGCAGAAGAACCACCAGAAGAACTAACAAGAAGTAAATAGGAAAATAAATAGTAAAACAACTTGTGTGTTTTGGTGACGTAATGAGATAACTAGCCCAAAGGGAAGGAATTACAGGCATACTTCGTTTTTTGCACTTCGCTTTATTGTTCTTTACAGATATTGCTTTTTTTTTTTTTAAATAAATCGAGGTTTGTGGCAAGCCTGCATGGAGCAAGTCTGTCAGCACCATTTTTCCAACAGCGTTTGATTCCTTCGTCTGTGTCACATCTTGGTAATTCTCGCAATATTTCAAACTTGTTCATTATTATTCTATTTTGTGCGGTAATCAGTGATCTTTGCTATTACTAAGACTTGCCGAAACCTCAAATGATGGTTAAGCACTTTTCAGCAATTAAGTGTTTTTGTATCCTTTCTTTTTTTTTTCTTTTTTTTTTTTTTGTGGTACGCGGGCCTCTCACTGTTGTGGCCTCTCCCGTTGCGGAGCACAGGCTCCGGACGCGCAGGCTCAGCGGCCATGGCTCACGGGCCCAGCCGCTCCGCGGCACGTGGGATCTTCCCTGACCGGGGCACGAACCCGTGTCCCCTGCATCGGCAGGCGGACTCTCAACCACTGCGCCACCGGGGAAGCCCATAAAGTGTTTTAAAATTAAGGAATGTGCATTTTTTTAGACATAATGGTACTGCACACTTAACAGACTTCAGTATAATACAAACCTAAGTTTTGTATACATTGGGAAAACAAAGAACTCGTGTGACATGTCATTGCGGTGATCTGGGACCCAGCCCGCACGCTCTCTCATGGGTGCCTCTATTGCCAAACAGTGAAACTGGTTTTCAAGAGGCTGAGAATGAGCTGGACTTCAGCATTTCAGTGCCTGAAGTGTCCTTACACATGGAGTTGCCAAAGCACACAGAAGACAAGGCTTCCCTTGCGCCGCAGTGACAACCAAAGCAACCAAAATGAAATCATTTTTACGGTATGTGAACTAGCATCAATTAATCAACCTGAGTAAAACACGGACTGACGATTCAGAACACCGGTAAACAAATGTCCTCAGAGACAAGAGGGTCTAAAAGCTATAGGATGTGTTACAACCCATAGGGGGGTTGAAGGGTCGACACGAACCTGTGTGTCAACCTCCTATCCGTCATATCCACCCACTAGGGCGTTCACGAGACTATTTTCACGCTCCAAGATTTACTCTATTGTTAAGTCTGTGCGAAGCTGTCCTAACACATCTCTGAATATCCGTATCTCGTGAAAATCTCAAACCCAATTAGGGATTTGCTTTTATTCACGTTTGACTCTGCACCTAACCTGGGGGAGGTGGTGAAACGGAAATAAATGAGATTTCTTTCTGGAACCTGACCAAGGATGACTATATACCATTCGTCCTCAAGTAATGTCTTTACTCCCCTCGAGTAAAGGGTCCTCCTCCCTCCCCAGGATGTGGCACAACGTTGGCCAATTTGCCCCGAGTTCGACAAGCCATAACGGAGCTGCAAGGAAAGGTGTGCAGAACGAGATTATCGGCCCAGCGCGGGAACGAGGGAATCGGACTCCTCTGAAAACGGTGAACCCTAAATGCCACCCCTTCTTGCCCCGCTACAGAGAATGTGAGCGAGAAAAGTTCATTCCTCGGCTTCCTGCACAACAAGGAGACCTAACTCCTGTCCCGCTATCACAGCCCACTACAGACAGGGATCCACATTAAACAACTGCGCGGCAACACCGACCCTCCTCTACGCCTTCCGCCCAGGCGGGAGGCTGCCCCGCCCCTTCCGTAGACGTCCCGGAAACGAGGGGCTTCCGCAGAGGATGTCCCGCCCACTCTCCTCAGAAGCGCCTAGATCAAGGCTCCCTAGAATATGCCTGCTGGTCCTCAGGTTTTGTTTTCTTTGTTTTTTCTCCTTGAAATGAGAATCTCGTCATGGGGCGTCCCTCTTTATTCCCATATTGGAAATTCCGCGTCATCTTCTAGCCCTGAAATCCCTCCCACGGATGCAGGCGCCTAAAAGGCAACCCCGCGGTCTTGGCGTAAACTTGAGCGCCGACGCAGGAAGGACCCCTTCCTCCCCCTTGCATCCGCTTTCGTCATTACCGGTCTGCGCTGAGCCTGGCGCGGGGAGGAGACGCGTGCGCTGCT
Source organism: Kogia breviceps (assembly GCF_026419965.1). Lineage (NCBI taxonomy): Eukaryota > Metazoa > Chordata > Mammalia > Artiodactyla > Physeteridae > Kogia > Kogia breviceps. The sequence continues at coordinate 99,898,246 of NC_081319.1, read as the reverse complement.
GCATGGAGCTGGTAGCTGGATGCTACGAACAGGTCCTTTTTGGGTTCGCTGTACACTTGGAGCCCAAGGTGAGCGGCGACCATGAGGTGAGAGCCCGCGCGCGGAGGGGCCGCCGCGAGTGGGGCGTAAACATAGCGCAGCAAGGGAGCGCACCGTCTCATTTCTTAGCGGTTCGGTGACGAAGCTCAGGAGACTTAAAATACACGTTAGCCTTTTTAAACACGGAGAAGGTATTTCATACGACGAGACAATGTCTGTCTTTCGTAGTAAATATTCCGACTACTGTGCACGAAGGAAGCTGGCATTTCTGCAAACGGGCCAGTGGGCCGTAGATTATGAATCCAAGTTGACAGCCCGTGAGGTGTTCAGGATTTAATGAAAGAACAGTTCGTTCTTTCACTGAATTTATGTTCTGGTATTTGACAAAATATTTGAGCTAAATCCGGAAAAACCATTCACAGATAAATTGACACCAGTTCATTATTGGGCCCTTACGGTGAGGCCAGTACTTCCAGTGAAGGTGCAGAGAAGCCAAAGGCATGGATCCTGCACTGGAGATCTTCCCGACATAAGGAGGAGAGGATGAGGGAGGCAAACACTTGCCGAAAAATTACAACAAAATGTAAGAATTTTACTAGATGTGTGCGTTTTTTAACGTAATTTAACGTAATTTAAGTAAATTAGCAGTAGTCAGGCAGATAGGACATACCCAGGACTAGAAGCAAGATCCCTTAACCTTTAGTCCTGTGCCGTTTTTTCCCCCTAAGCAGTCCTAGGTATTTCCCAGAAACCTGTTTCATTGAGTACTTGTTTATGAAGAAGTCAAAGTGTCAGTCTTGAACTAACTAGAAAATTGGAAGTATATGACTTGACTGATTGTTTTTGTTTATTTTGTTTTCTACTCTGGTGGTTAATCTGCCTTTGGATGAGAGGTACGTGTTTTGAATACTCAAAGGTGACGCTACTGATTATGTTCTTTCTGTAATTATGTTGCGTTCCATGTTCCAGATAGAGAGTAGTCCTCACAGCACCCCTCTGAGGCAGATACAGTTATTCCCATTTTACAGATGGGGAACCAGAAGTTGAGATAGGTTAAGCGACTTGTTCAAGGCCACAGAGCTAGTAAGTGGCAGACCTTGGACTCAAATTCCCAGGTGTCGCTGATGCCTGAAGCGCTTAACCATTCCCCAGTACTGCTTCTAAGTCTAGTCAGGCAATATCCCAGATAACCAGCTTTCCTTCTGTAATAGGCACAAGCAAAGGTTATTCTTTGATTTATGGCCATAGCAGCTCCTCAGGAATGTTGTACCTTCACTCAGAAGAGGCCCTCTGGGTCCTGATTGACGGAAGAGCTATCCTGCTGTCGTTTTTAGGAATTAATTTGCAATAACACAACCTAAGTGTGTGCAAACAAGTTCGGAGATTTTTTTTCTTTGTTGGTTTATTCGTTTTGCTAATACTTCTTGGTGCGTCTCCCTTAATTTGTGGGGTGTGTGTGTGTGTGTATTCAGCCGTCATCCTTCGCACTCAACCAGTCACACTTACCCAATCCAAAAGTTGCATGGCAGCAAGCATAGAGTTCTCAAGACCTCGTCATTGGTCATTCTCTAGGGCTTATGTTGGTATTAATGCAAATCCTGTTTATTTTTCTTTATAGGTGTTGTTATATTGATACTTATCTCTGTGACATCATATTGTGTCTTGTCTGTCCTTCCCACAGGAATGGCAACTCCCTTAGGATAAGGACGTCCGTTTCTTTTGTTCACTGCTCCGTATGAACTGCCTAAAATGGCGCCAAGCATATAGTAGTTGTTCGTTCAGTATTTGAGTGACTAAATTAAAATCAAGATTTGGACATTTGAGTGAATGAAGGGTATGGGAGTGTTACATCTAAGTAAATATATTAAGGAGTTCAGGATTTGGATGGGACCTTAAAGTCCCTGTAGCCCAGTCTTCATAATTGTTTTGATACTCAGCGATGCCTTCCCATCTCCTGCTTTGCCTTCCTTATTCAGTTCTCAGATTGTTTGTGTGAATCTGCCTTTCATTGCATAGTCTTTTCTCCATTTGTAGGATCCATTGAGAGTTTACATAGATCGTGAAACCACTTACCTCCTTGTAGAGAAGTACGATACGATCGCGGCCTGGCACTGACTGTGTGTATCGCTCTTTAGCAGAAGTGGACTCCTGTAGCCGACTTCACTCACCATGCCCACACCGCCTCCGTGTCAGCAGTGGCCGTCAGTAGCCGTTTTGTAGTCACTGGGAGCAAAGATGAAACCATCCACATTTATGACATGAAAAAGAAGATCGACCATGGGGCTCTAGTGCATCACAACGGTAATAAGCTTGTATTCTTCAAGGCAATAATGCTGAGGTGTTATTACTTTACAGTTTGACTTCAGAGGAACAGTTCATCAAGGGTCCGATACGTAGCAGAATCTGTGCTAGGAAATACAGAAATGTGAAAAATGTGGTTCTTTGTCCTTAAGTTATTCACAGTCTGTATTGGGGTAGAAGGGAGGCACTGGCAAGGAGGAGGAAGCGAGTTTTCATTGAAAACTTCCTTAAAATGACACCTGCGTAATTTTATAAGAACAGTATCAGTTGTTGGCCAGGTGAACCTTGCAAGGTGGAGAAAAGGACATTTCAGGCAGAGCAGGCAGCGCGAGGAGCTCAGGTGGCCACGTCGCGTGAAGCGCTGACTTTATCGAGGGGCATCGGGCACCCAGTGGCGTGCCGGGAAGGTGTAGTCGTATTGTCAGTTCGCAGAAGAGAAAGCCTAGGCTCAGGGATGTTACATGACTCGCCCAGAGTGACAAAACACTGGAACTGGAACTTGAACCCAGGTCTAGAGCCGGGTTTTTTTTTTTTTTTTTTAATATTTATTTATTTATTTTATTTTTTGGCTGTGTCAGGTCTTAGTTGCGGCACACGGGACCTTTGTTGCGGCACGTGGGACCTTTCGTTGTGGCGCCTGGGCTTCTGTCTAGTTGTGGTACGCAGGGTGCATGCCAGGGTGCATGGGCTCTGTAGTTGTGGCCCGTGGGCTCTCTAGTTGTGGCTTGCCTGCTCAGTAGTTGCAGCGTATGACCTTAGTTGCCCTGTGGCATGTGTGACCTTAATTCCCCGACCAGGGATCAAACTTGCGTCCCCTGCATTGGAAGGCGGATTCTTAACCACCGGACCACCAGGGAAGCCCGTAGAGCCTGCATTTTTAACCACTGCTGAGTCTGGGGAGCCGTAAGGAGCTCGGTATTATGAGAAGATTGAAATGGAGGTGGGAGTGGCTGGAGAAGTAGTTGGGGCCAGATCTCGGGGGCCCTTGAGTGGAGGAGGTTGGGGGTTGACTGGGAAGGAGACAGCAGCACTGAGGAAAGTGCTCATGGTTTGGATATTGGGAGAGGTGCCAGGAACAAGTGAAGGGCTGACGAGGGCCCGCCTGACTGAAGTTGGAGGCTGTGGATGGACTTGCATCTGTTTGCAATAAGCTACAGACATTTCTGGAGAGGGAGGAAGGTTACTTGATGTGTGCAAGAGAAGGATCGATTTACAAGGGAATTGAGGGTTTCGGAGAAAGAGTAGGTTGTCAGCCTAGAGAAGATAGGGTGTCAAGGGTCTGCACATCTCCAGAGGAAAAAAAACAGGTGGGTTGTGAGTGGAAGAAGGGCTGGGACGATGTGAGGCTGTGGTCAGAGGGCAGAGTTAACGTGGAGAAGCTCTCGGTGGTGACGGTGTCTGGGCTGTTGGCGTGAGGGACGAAGTACAGAGGAGGCGAAGGTTACTGGCATTGAGGAGGTCGGGGGGCTGATCCGCAAGCCATGGTTGCGTTTTCCACACCGATGGTGCAGTTGACTGGGGTCATGGGAGGACCGAGGGACAGAAAGACTGAAACAGGTAATTTTTTTCCCCAGTATTGAACATCGTGTGCTATTTTCACTGCATTTTCCCAGGGGACAGAGAAGGAGGGGTTTCACATGTGTTCCAGAAGGAAAAGGGAAAGGAAGAAAGAAGTTCAGGTAGTAGAATCACTTAAGTACGTACTTAGCTTGAGGAAACTCAGCCAAACAAGTTAGTTTTCTGCAATGAAAGGCAGATAAAGACAGGTACCCTTTTTCTTACACTAGCTTTCATATATTTTAGAAGTTCCACACCAAGCATTGGTTTCTAGCAGTAAATTTAGAGTCATCAACGCATTTCTTATATTAGATAGTCCTTAGCTACTTTGACAAGTGTCTCGCTTTTCAGCAGAAGCCCGGCTCCGAGTGATTTCAACATACATTCCTTTTCCTCTCTGTCTCCTAATTCCAGTTCATACAAGGAAGCCTCCTGTCTCCCTTAGGCTTGGAGGAAATAAGTTAAACCAGTGTAGTCTGTCCAAACCCATTGGTACAGGTGTTCAACAAGAAGGGACTTAGAGTTTGGATAGGGGATGAATGAAATAGGGTTCCTGATTTCCTTCATTCCTGGTACAAATCCTGTTTTTCTAACAGTTGGTAATAGATAAGCTCTTTTCCAGGGAACATATGGAATCATGGAAAGAAGGAGTGGAAGATGTGGGAAAGTAAAATTCCCAAAATGAGAAGTACGGAAGGAGGAAAACATGGGCAAAGTGGCTGAAGTCTCCCACTTTGAGGAGAAGGGAGTCCATAAGCCCACGTATTATTAGTGCTTTTTGGGGGTGCAGAATTATTCCTCACAGATCTTTGGCTCTTTCAATATACAGGGCAGTGTAAAGGATTGACCGGGAGGTGTGCACGTGGGCAGTAATGACCCAGGGGTTCGCGCTCGTGTTCTGAGGAGGACAAGATAGGAAATACTTAGGCCTTGCGGCTGCACAGTGTCTGTTACAGCTACTCACTTCGGTCGCGCCAAAGCATCTGTAGACATTGTGTAGCTCAGTGAGCACGGCTGTGTTCTGGTAAAACTGCATATTTACAAAACCAGGCTGTCAGCCAGATCCGGCCGGCAGGCAGTGCTTTGCCGACTCCTCAACGCCAGGGCGGTTAAGCTGGGTGACACAAACCTCAAAGGAGAAGGAATCTTACCTGAGGGCTGATTGGGGAGATTGAGTACCGGGTCACCTCGTTCCAGCCTTTTGATATTTGAGGAGCGCTGTAGGGGAAATTCGTGGGCCATCCAGGCTTCAGTTTGAGTGGAACGGAGTGAGCAATGTTTTGTAAAGTAGTTGAAAATTTGTTAACCGTGGAAGGAGAATACAGAAGACATAATTAGTGTAATGTTTTATGAAATGGTAATAAAGTCTTATGACAGTGAATAAGAACTGTGTAGAAGTCAAATCAAAAATAGCTCTGGGGCTTCCCTGGTGGCGCAGTGGTTGAGAGTCCGCCTGCCGATGCAGGGGACACGGGTTTGTGCCCCGGTCCAGGAGGATCCCACGTGCCGTGGAGCGGCTGGGCCCGTGAGCCATGGCCGCTGAGCCTGCGCATCCGGGGCCTGTGCTCCGCGGCGGGAGAGGCCACAGCGGTGAGAGGCCCGCATACCGCAAAAAAAAAAAAAAAAAAAAGCTCTGAAGGCACAGTAACTGCGTTACGGATGGTCGGGTGGCTAATTCGCTGTTTGGAAAGTAGAAGTCATGTGGCTTTACATCTTGGTTTGTTCCCCAGAGTAGCTGGTTAGTTTGTTTGACTTCTGCTCAAACTATCCAGCCAGCCGTCTCCGGAACTTAGGATTCTGGGGATGCAAAGCAAGAAAGTGAACAGATTCGTTCAAACCTGTATCTACAACTAGAGAAACTCTTTGCTGAAAATATTTCCATAGGCTTGTATGATCTTCGATGAAAAACAAATTACTTTCTTCACCCGAGACTTTGAGGCATATTTCAGTAATATGAAGATACTGGATGTTTTCTTACTGCAGCATAGCCTTCAAACCAGAAATGGAGTTTGCATTCAAAATGAATGTGAATTCTGCCCGTCTTGATTTTTCCACAGGCACAATAACTTGCCTGAAATTCCACGGCAACAGGCACTTAATCAGCGGGGCAGAGGACGGCCTCATTTGTGTCTGGGATGCAAAGAAATGGGAGTGCCTGAAGTCGATGAAAGCTCACAGGTGAGTCCGGACTCCGCCGTCGGTGGTCTCCAGGTGCTAGTCGAGTTGGGGGCTAACTGTCAGTTTCCTTTTAGAGGACATGTGACCTTCCTTTCCATTCACCCGTCTGGCAAGTTGGCCCTGTCTGTGGGTACAGATAAGACATTAAGGTAAGTCATTAAGGCCCAAGAGCACCTTTATGAAGCTGTGGTCTTTGTTCTGCAAGTAGAACAAGAAACCACCCCTGGGTCATCTTTTACTATAGTAATTAGATTCTGCTTCTGTATTGTCTCACATTGTCAGCCATTTGATGATATTTTGACACAAGGGAGAGGTTGAAAGCTAGTGAACCTTTTCATAATGGAAAAAACCCGACAAGCTCTGTAGTCAGACATGCAAGTTACATTGCAGTCGTAAGCTGTGAAGTAGAGGGTGATCCTAAAAAGAAGAGTTTTAGGAGGTGAAACCCTTTGAAAATACAGTGGACTCAGCATCCATAGGAACGGGCTGGGGAGCAGAGTGCGTTGTAATCTTGCCTGATGATGTTCCACGTGGTGCTGCGAGAAAGAAGGCAGTTCTTGTGAATGGCCAAGTAGTTAGTGCCTTTTCACTTGAGTCGTCCTTAAACTTACTTTATACCTGGTCGGAGTTGGTGATCCTGCCGTAAATGAGCTTCCTGTTTTGTAGAACATGGAATCTTGTGGAAGGAAGATCGGCATTCATAAAAAACATAAAACAAAGTGAGTATTTTTGTTTGAAACGTATTTGAAAATTTGATGGGACGTGAATGTATACATACACACGTTCTTGTGTGCATGTACATACACATTTATTTCTGTGCATGGTGGTGGTTTCTTCTGAGAGCAGATGCTTTAGGTTAATTTCTTTTCCCACTTTAGATTGGGATTCTTGGCATGGCTCTGCCACCTTCCAGCTGTATGACCTTAATGAGTCTTTGAACCAGTTCATTGTCTACAATTTAACTCACAGAGTATGTGTTATAAGTTTGTTGTGAAGATTGAATGGGATAATGGATGTGAAAATGAACAGTGTAGGGCTTCCCTGGTGGCGCAGTGGTTGAGAGTCCGCCTGCCGAGGCAGGGGACACGGGTTCGTGCCCCGGTCCGGGAGGATCCCACGTGCCGCGGAGCGGCTGGGCCCGTGAGCCGTGGCCGCTGAGGCTGCGCGTCCGGAGCCTGTGCTCCGCGACGGGAGGGGCCACGACAGTGAGAGGCCTGCGTACCGCAAAAAAAAAAAAAGAACAGTGTAAATATTTGCTATTTCTATTATGACCCTGAGGAATTTCTTTTTTTATTCATGAAATACAATAGCTTTGGGCTTTTAACTTACAGATGCTCACATAGTGGAATGGTCCCCATCAGGGGAGAAATATGTAGTTGTCATACTGAACAAAATAGATATCTACCAGCTTGACACCGCATCTGTCAGCGGCACCATCACAAACGAAAAGAGAGTATCTTCTGTTACGTTTCTTTCAGTAAGTGATCGAAGTCCGTGATGGGAGTTGAGCATGTGTGGTGGTGGCTGGGATTGTGGATGGCGTTCTGGATAGTATTCTCTCTTTTCCTCCCCTAGGAATCTCTCCTTGCAGTGGCTGGAGATGAAGAGTTTGTACGGTTCTTTGACTGTGATTCACTAAGATGCCTCTCTCAGTTGAAAGCTCATGAAAACAGGTATTTTCTTTCACTGATCTCTGTGTGCATGTGCGTGTAGAGTCTCTTATAAATGCAGTAGCTTCATAAAGCAGGGTATATATGTTTTTTATGAACGACTGCAGACATAGTTAGATACCTACATATATATGATTTCTGGAACCTAGGAGGATAACGGGAATGCTGTTGTCTTGGCCTGAGGGATACAAAAGTGGTGACGTTGTCGTCAGGACTAGTCACTTGCACAAGGTATTTATTTTCCCAATAATTTCATTAGACTTGAGGCCTGAAATCCTCAATCCATACTTGAACAGGGAAAAACAATTAAACAATCTTGAGCTCTGCCCCCGACCTCTCTTGTCCTTTTACTTTATTCTCCTTGTCCACTTCTAGCACCTTTCTACACTATTTGTTTTTCCTGCAGGAGAAATAAATGACATATTGACCTGTGTCTTGTGCCAGTTTGTTACCTCTTCCTCACTTTATCTCTGGGGGTAAATGTGAGTCTCAGAGTAAACGGTTAAGTAACTAGACCAGGATTTACCCCCGTGAGGTGTTGGAGCTGGCCGCCAGCCCAGGTCTGTCTGACTCTGCCTTGGCTGTTTCCACTGTAATTTTGAAAAAGTCGATTATGGATGGTTATACTTTAATGTGTTTTATTTGCACGTTCTTTTATGTTTCAGACAACTCTTAGTTTTTATTTTCTAAATAATAGTTCGGCTTTAAGAAATCTCTGTTAGTAAATACTCAGAATACTGCAGTCATTAGACAGGCCCTAGTTTTCCCCTGTATTGGGAAATGAACATATTCTTCAAGGCCGTATAGCACGTATGAAATTTGGTCATTCATTCATTTAACAAGTATTCACTGAGCATCCATAATGAAATACTGCAACAAGAGCTTGCACTCTCCTGGCCCTTATCTTGTGGGGCAACAGAGAGATGATAAACAAGTAAGCAGGTAATTGTAACAAGAAGGAAACGGGTATTATGATTTGGGAATAACACGGGTAACTTATTTAGGTAGGTTGATCAGGGAAGGGGGAGTGAGACCTTAGGGATAAAGGAGCTATTTCTAAAAAGAGGAGAGAGCTGTAGGCACAGTGGCCCTGGGGGAGGAAAGAACTTGGTGTATTTTAGGAACAGCTATAAGACCCATGTGACTGGGTCAGAGTGAGCCACATGGTGCGTGGCCTTGCAAGTCATGGTGAGTTTGAATTTTATACTAAGTGCCTGTGTAGATAGTGGTTTATCTATGTCCCACCACTTCCTCCCTCTCCCGTGTTATTTTAAAGCAGATCCAAGCTTTGTAGAATTTTAAGACTGGGAGTAACATGGTTTGATTTTTAAAAAATTGTTAGGGGGCAAAAAATGGAAGCAGTGAGGCCGATTAGTTTACTCTGTAGTCCAGAAGGAAAATGATAGTAGCTTAGACTGGGTGGCGGCACTGAGGACAAGAAAAACGGATGCCGAGGAGGAGGCCCCGGCTCATCTCTGTTGTCTTTTCTCTTGGTACTGACCTTGTAGTTTCCTGAGGTGAGGGGCTTTAAGTATCTTTATTTCCTTTATGATAATCTGATTGTTTATAGTTATCTGTCACCATGTTTTCAACTTTTTCTTAAGGTATCATTGACAGTCAATTTTATCTTGGGATTTAGGCCCTGAAGATGACTCACCAACTCATGGGATCGTGAAGCATGTTAAATTTTAGGCCCCATTCATTGAGCAGTTTGGAAACACTTGAAGCGTTGAAAAGTCAAGAGACTGTGCATAGAAGCTTTCCAGCAGTATCATACTATCTGGAAGAAAGGGTCTTTTATGGTGTTACTATTTCTATCCTAGGGTAAAAGACATGTTCACTTTTGAAACTCCAGAGCATCATGTTATTGTTACAGCATCGAGTGATGGTTTCATCAAAATGTGGAAGCTCAAAGAGGACAAGGTCAGTGTCTCAGCACAATGTAAATATGCTGAATGCGAGTCTTACTGTCAATATTATTTTGAGTTAAGTGAGGTGGAATTTTTTTTAGGGTCATAAGGCATAGATCTTTAAACGTTAAAAATCTCTTCCAGGCATGATTGACATTCATGGTTTTAAAGTTAGGGTTCCGTAGCACTGCCTCAGGAGTTGGTATTGGTGAGTCTGAGCTGGCAGGATTCCAGAACTCGTGCTCTTTAAATCAGAGAAGCACTACTTTCTTCTCTTTTGCATATTGATGTTCTCTGTAAGCTTTTGTTAAATAAAAATAGTGCCATTACTAAGGGGAAAAAAAATGGGAATTTTTGATCAGTTGTAGAACTTACAATAGTTTTGAAACAGATAATTGGAAATTTAAATTCCCTTTGGTAGTCTCCCTCTTACAGATTTTTGGTTTATTATTCTTCATTCTCTTATAAACACATTCTGTGAATGTGGTTTGTTGAGTACCTACTTTGTTCATGGTTCTTTGTTAAACCCAGAAATGACCATGATAAAATGGTCGCTTTCCTTAGTGGAGCACTTCTTAGAAATTGGCTCTTGTGAAGGACTTAGTCAAACCAATCATGAATCAAGATAATAAATTTCTTCTAGACAGTATATTTTATACTCAGAATACAGTGTAAGTTTTAAATTAAGGTAACTTGTTTATGGAAAAATGAAAGTAATTATTCAAAATCCCTCTGTGTTAGTTGTCACGAATTTCCCTTCCTGTTTTAGGGGGTTCTCCCATCTTTGCTGTGTGAAGTAAACACTAGTGCCAGGCTGACGTGTGTTGGAGTGTGGTTGGACAGAGTGACAGACACGAAGGAAAGCCTGCTTCCAGCTGTAGAACCGCCTCCTGGTAAATGCAGTTGATCGTTTACAGAACTAAATAATCTGCTATCTCTTTAAATCATTAAAGTGGTGGAGATGCAGATGACTTTATTGTCGGTTTGTGTTTATTTCAAAGGGAAAAAACAGTCTTTAAATGCACTGTCTCTTGTATTTTAGTAAGTAAACAAGAACAGTCCAAAAGGAATAAAAAGGAATCGGGCCGTGAAGTCCAGGAGGAAGAAAGGCAGCTAAAACCTGACACGAAGAAATGCGGTTTAACTGGTGACAGTAATAAGCCAACAAAAGGAAGCAGCCTGGTGTCAACCAAGAAGAGGAAAACAGTAGAAATGTTAGAAAAAAAGAGAAAAAGGAAGAAAATATGAATGATGCAGTGAATCCCAGATTGCTCCTAAGAGAAAAACATTTTCAAATGTACTTTTTTTTTTTTTTTTCTGAGTAAAAGCTAGGAATTTCTTCTTTTGAAGAAAATGTACAGCTTAAAAATCACTTTCAGGATTTTGTTTTTTTAAAGTGGTAAAACTTTTTGATAGGTAATATTTTATTATATATCGTGGCAATATATAGTATGTTAATGTGTAATATATAATTTTTGTTGTATAAGGCAAATAAAGATCTTTCTCAGAATATCATAGCTTAAAATAATATAAAATCTTGAACACATTTCTTTACCGGAAGTAGATAAAGGAATTGTTTTTCAGATTTTTCTCCTAAGTGAGGGAAGAATGAAAAACCTGCATTACTTTGGCTTTTTCACGTGGTTCTAGTAATTTTAATGTGGATTTTGTTCGTTTTGGTAACAAAAGATACGAAAAGATTTTCATACCAGGAAGTATGTTAAGACAAGCTTAAAAATTAGATATATAAAATAAAATATGTATGTGTAAAGCATATGCTTAAGTTGAGGGCTACGTACATAAGAAGGTTAAAGAGAGGCTTCCAAACTTCGTGAAACTCTTCTGTTTCCAAGCAGTGGTTTGTTTACAAGGTAACTTAAGGACAGGAAAATGACATTTCCTTTTTTTATTTTCCCATCTGTTTCATGGCATCCAGAAAACTCACTTAGCTAATCTTCTGACAAAGGTGGTCTTAAAACTAGCTGTTGATGATAATCTTTTTTTACTTAGAAAATTAACCCATTTTCCTTAATGGATTACTGGATGTTTTGAAGAGACACAGTAGTAGAGGATTCATAGGTCTGACTTAGCTGGGAAGATGTTAAAACCCCTGAGGCCACCAGGGGACTCCCTCCTGATTAGGCAAAGTGAGAATCTTAACACTTGGACGCTGAAGTGTGCTGCTCACTACATGAAAGGAAATCATCTAGGAAACGAACCAAACCATGGGTCTGACGTTTCCATCCACCTCTTTGTTATCTTTCTTCAGGCCTGTAAACAAAGATGAATGTAGGTTTGGTTATTTGGTTTTTGAGACTTGACTGTTTTCTAGCTCTTCGGGGTTTATCACAGTATTGAGAGAAGGGACAGGTTTGCCACTCTGTTCATCTCTCCCCGTGTCCGCCACTGACGATCACGGAGTTTTTTATCATCTCCGAAGTTCTGCTTTTCCCACTGTTTCATACAGTTAGAATCATACAGTATCGTAGCCTTTTCAGATTGGCTTTTTCCACTTACTGACATGCATTTAAGCTTCCTCTGTGTCTTTTCATGGCTTGATGGTTCATTTCTTTTTAGTAATAAATAATAATCCATTATCTGGATGTACCACAGTTTACCATTCACTACTGGAGGACATCTTGGTTGCCTCCAAGTCTTGGCAATTACGTATAAAATTGCTATAAACCATGTGTTTGAGCATTTTATTTTGGTCCGTTAGCTTGTCTGCTCAGTGGCCTCTGGCAGAGCTTGCCTGGTAGTGCATTTGGAGGCCATTGCACAAACCGGTTTGTATCAAAAAATATTTATTTGGAGGAAGTCAGGTTCGTTTTCTTTTCCTCCTAGGAATGTATAGTCTGTTTATAATCTCAGCCATCTCTGTGCTGGATTGTCTACTTTGATATTAATGTGTGAGCAGCTCCTTACCGCAAATTCACTCATCAGTATTTTGAAAGCCCCGAAGGCCACCTCTGTCTCTACTCTCCCATTTGTTTATTCACTGGGCCTGCGTTGAACAACGCTCACCACGTGCCTGGCAGTATCCTAGATTCTAGGGGCTGAAAAGGAAAAAAAAAAAAAAAATCCCTACACAAAGGACAAAAGCTTTGGTAAGAAATGTATTACAGCCTGTGGTGGCTGGTGGCAGCTTGACCAGTAAGAGATGAGACTGAGTTTTGAACAAGGAGAAAAGCATTTCTGGCGGAGGGAACGGGATGCTACCTCGGTTAGCAGAGATGCAGCTGCCAGAAACAGCAACTTTATCCCGAACTTCAGCAGAAGGCACGGGGATGGGCTTACGACACGGACACGGGTGTCTGACAAGCCGGGGTACGGAGAGAACCAGACTTCAGAAAGAGGCAGGGCGCAGTCAGGGCAGTCTCTCCCTCCTGTCTCTGACTCTGCCGGCTGTCCTCTTTCTGAAGAGCAGCTGCTGACTTCTCACTACAGGTCCTCGGCCTTTCAACGCATGCTTGTGGGACCATGCTGTGCCAGGCAGCAGTCCTCCCTCTCGAGAACGTGCATGCTAGAGAGGGGAGGTGATTGCAATTCGTAAGTTACATACCACTTAGGAGGCAAGCGCCGTGGAGAAAAATAAGCTACGGAAGGGAATGCAGATGGTTGTAGTCTTAGATGATCCTGGAAGGCCTCACTGAGGTGACATTGGAATAAAGATTTAAAGGAGGTGAGGGAGTGAGCGAGAGATGATCTGGGAAGAGGGTTCCGGGCAGATGAAACAGCTGCACGTGCAAGGAGGCTGCAGGAGCATCAGCAAAGGGGAAAGAAGAATAGGAGCTGAGGTCCGGGAGGGAGGCGTGCAGGGCTTTGCAGGAGGTAAGGGAGCCACTGGAGGGTTTGGAGCTGAGGAATGACACAGTCCAATTTGTAGCAGGATTGTCCTGGTCACGGTGCTGAGAACAGACTAAAGGAGTTAGGCAGCCCTACCCTTTACTGTGTGACGTTATACCAGCTAGAGAACCCCTTTCTGCCTTAATTTCCTCCATGTATAAAAGCAGAAGAAAGTAATAGTCTTTACTGCATAGGGTTGCTGGGAAGATTCAGTGAGTTCATCGATGTCAAGCACTTCAGTGTCCTGCATGTAATAAGCACACTGTATGCTTTGCTCATATTATTATGGCTCTAATATATGAGGTCCTAGAAGCCTGTGGCAGATAGGGTAGGTTGAAAACAATAGGTAGTCTTTTTCATAATCTCATTTATTAATTTCTTGAAGAAAATTCTATTGAATGGATGTCAATCTTAAAGCTATAAAATATTCCTAAAGACCTAGTAATTAGTATTGTGGATACTCAGTAGACATTGACTTGCAACACTGCAACTGGCATTTGATTTTGACCATTTTTGCTTGAGGTCTGTTTAAGTGTAAATTCAACACATACAAGGCTCCAACAATGATAAAATAATGCTCAAAGTGAAGCGCTACTCCTTCCTCATGAGCTCTTGTGTTGTGGCAGATGGTCTTTATTGCTCTGGTTATGGGTGGGTGTACATGTGTGTCTAGCAGACAATCCTGACTTGAGGCCTCTGTGAAAAACAAAAACACAAAAACAAAACAAACTAACAGAAAAACATCCCATTGACAGGTCCCAGTGGCCAGAGACTAAGAACTTAGTCCCTCACCCAATCTGCATCACGCCCCATGACACACTTGTGGTTCAGCGGTCCAGTACTATTCAGTGGGCTCCTAGTTAAGAGCTGAGCTATCTCCTAAAATACGCTAATGTCAACTAGAAACATTACTAAACACAAATCCTTGTGTGGAACCAATTGAAACAGCAGAAACAGGTTCCTTTCATTTATATTTTATGATGGACTGCACATGAAACTATGCGTTATGGTAGTTAAAGGTGCAGGACAGAGCTTATTTCAAATAACAGCTCTACCAAGGGCTAGGACTACAGTTAACTAATTCTCTGTGGTTCTATTTCTTCAAGTCTAAAACGCAGGGGGAGGATCATGGTGGGAGAAATGAATCCCTAAATCATCCCAGCTGGTTAAGGCAAGTCCTGTCATTGTGTTTTGTTTTGTTTTTTTTTTTAATAAATTTTATTTATTTATTTTGGCTGCATTGGGTCTTCGTTGCTGCGCGCGGGCTTTCTCTAGTTGTGTCTAGCGGGGGCCACTCTTTCGTTGCGGTGCACAGGCTTCTCATTGCGGTGGCTTCTCTTGTTGCAGAGCACAGGCTCTAGGCGCGCGGGCTTCAGTAGTTGTGGCACGCGGGCTCAGCAGTTGCGCCTCGCGGGCTCTAGAGCACAGGCTTAGTAGTTGTGGCACACGGGATTAGTTGCTCCGCGGCATGCGGGATCCTCGCGGATCAGGACTTGAACCCGTGTCCCCTGCACTAGCAGGCGGATTCCCAACCACGGCGCCACCAGGGAAGCCCCTGTCATTGTTTTTTCCGGAGAGTCTTCCATTAAGTTGTTGAGGGTCTGGCCTAAGTGGAATTGCTCAGAGTTCTTAGTCATTATCACCTTCAGCTGGTTAGAATCAGATGTGATAAACACAGACTTCACTTTTGATATCTGAAGAGTAGGAGTTGCTGCAAGTGGAAGGTCTTCTTTCAGAGTATGTATGCTGCCAACAAAAAATTGTCACTCATCATCAGCCTCTACAAGGGCTAGGTCCCTAACCACTGCACTCGCTGACCTTCCCCACACCCTGAAAGGAGTTCTGGCTGGAGATCAGGAATGAGGCCCTCCGTGCTCTGGGAAAAACTGGCAGAACACGCGTTCAGAGAGTTCGATATTTTCAGGGGAAGGTTTTATGAGCCCAATTTCTTGCATCTTCTCATATCTAGAAAAGCATTAAAATCATTAACAGAGACACCTGCTCCTCGTGACTAGCACCAAGCTTCTGTCAAAATGTGTGCTTGAGGGCACCCAACCCCCTTTACCAAAAGCACATACACTGACTCACCCCCCAGCCGCCACCTCTTCGGAGCAGTTCTTCAGAGCTACCTGAGAGGCTGTCTCCGGGGCTACAGTCCTCATTTTGCCCCCAATAAAACTTAGCTCACACTGTCTCCTTGTGCATTTTTCAGTTGCCAATGCACTGCAATATGCTTTTTCACTCAAGATTGTATATATAAGCTCTATTCTTGTTGATACTTGTAGGGGATGAAAGAGAGAGGGATGCCAAACGTGACACCCACCCAAATTTTGGTGTTACAGCAACTGAGTGAATGGTGGTGCAGGAAATGCAGGGAAGAGAAGCAGATATGGAGTGGGAGTGGAGATAACGTGTGGCCACAGGGGCATCGCAGAGGTACTTGCAAATGTAACTCACCCACTGTCCCCTTTTAAGATGCTTTTCAAGTAGCTTCACTCTCTGAAACAAACAGGGAAGTGAACCACACTGTCTAGCCTGTCTAGTGGCCACCCTATCTTCTGCAGATAGAAAGTAGTCCCTTCCCATGGTAGCAAATAACGTGATCGGGCTAGACTGACAGTCCTCCCGATGGCCTGCATCTGGTTGACACCTGGTAATAGGGCCCTCTGTTGATGCAGTCCTTCAAAATCCAGCCTCGGACGCCCTTCACCCCCATCGGTGGCAGCCCCCACCCCCTCACCGCAGACCTGGCCCATCTCGCAAAGGCCTCTTGCAAAACTAGACTCCAACCCTGGGCTTCCGGCTTTAGGCCAGGCTGGCTTGGATCTGGGACGAGTGCAGCACTGCCGGCACCGCGCCCAGCTCCCCGGATACACGGAGTGCCCTGCTACTCCCTGCCCCGGGGACAAAGAGCACGCGCCGGCCTATCCAGCACAAGCCCCGCCCCGTGCTCCGCCCCCGGGACGCAGGGAGCGCAGCGACTCTGGCCTCTAGCCCCGCCCCGTGCCTAGCCCCGCCCCCGGACGCAGAGAAAGCGCCGCGACATTTCCGGCAGGAGTGCGAGTCCTCGCTCGTCGGCGAGTGTAGACGTTCGGGAAGGAGGTTCGTGTATTTTGGAATTATTATTACTATTATTTTAACCTGTTTTTTAAAAAAATTAATTTATTTATTTTGGGGCTGTGTTGGGTCTTCGTTTCTGTGCGAGGGTTTTCTCTAGTTGCGGCAAGCCGGGGCCACTCTTCATCGTGGTGCGCGGGCCTCCCGTTGCGGAGCACGGGCTCCAGACGCGCGGGGTCAGTAGTTGTGGCTCACGGGCTTAGTTGCTCCGCGGCATGTGGGACCTTCCCAGAACCAGGGCTCGAACCCGTGTTCCCTGCATTGTTAGGCAGATTCTCAACCACTGCGCCACCAGGGAAGCCCTTTTACACCTGTTTTGACTTTTAGAAATGAGTTGAGAGGCTTTGCTGCCGCCTGCTCTTCGTCCTCCGGATCCAGGCGGCAGCTTTAGGCTGCGTGGTAGGTGCTTGTGTAGTCCCTCGTTTCCTGCTTTCCTAAAGTGGGTTGTGAATCCTGCGGAGACCCTGAGATCCTGAGGCAGATGCTTACCGAGGTAGCGTCGAGGTCATTAGTTTCCTGGAGACTTTATTGGGCCATCTCCTTAAAAATCTCGGTGACTCAATCAGTGTTACGTTGAATTAATGACGGTGTGCAATTTCAAGCCCCCCCTCCTTATAGACAATAATTTAAACAGAAGAGGTTACGTATTTTCAACCTTAGCCTCGTTGGATACCAGATGCATTTCTTTAAGAAATTAGGAGTTACACCCTGCTTTGCCAAGGGTGTAGTGTTCTACGTAATTATGACTTGGGCTTTGTATATTTCATCCTTCCTCCTCGCAATAACTGGTGATGCAAAGTTAAATAACCGTCTGAAAGTTTTACAGATGTTGAGTATTGAAATCAATTCTTTGGGCAGGGGTGAAAAGCAGCACCCGTTCCCCCCAGAAAGGGCAACTAAAATACTTGAATTAAGGGCACAGGAGGTGTGTTTACTTTCCAGTTTAGTTATAGTTTGGTTAGGTGATGAGGAGATTAGCTCATTAACTGTACAGAGCTGGTCAGTGAAGTGTCCTGTGGGCCTATGTTATATTAGAGTTTAGGTTATTAGTAGAACGGTTGGTATCTGTTCAGCAATTACTTTGTGCAAAGCCCCTTTACATATTATCCCATTTAATGCCCATAGTAGCCCTAGGAAATTTGTACCATTGCTATTCTCAGCGTAGGTACAGTGAAGGAAACTGAGGCTTAGAGACGTTGGGTAGCTTGCCGATTCTTCTTAGCTCCCAAGGGCTGGAGCTGGAACTTGGACCCACTGCTTCCTGGCAGCTTGCGAGCTGTGCTGTTAACTACCTCTGATCCAGCCCCTCCTCCGCAGGTGCAGGCCTGGTGTGATCTTCCATTTGGACAGAGTGAAAGAGAACAATGCAGAAGGACTCTGGCCCACTGTAAGTGCCCAGTGAAATGGGGGTGGAATAGTCAGGAGCTTTTCAAAACCAGAGTTTCTTTCCTCATCTGAAAAGGGCGCTGAGCCAAGGCTGCTGCACAGCTTGGGCTACGGGGGGGATGGACGTGTAGGCCAGGGACTTGTGTTCGAGTCCTAGCTCTGCCGCTGCCTCTAGGCAAGTCATCTGACCTCTCTGGGATTTATTTGCGTTTACACAGTGATAGGATTGTTCTGGAATGATGGCCTTTTTGATCCCATTCTGTGGTTCCATGCTGTTTTTTTAAACACGGTTGGCACCGATTTCTTACTGTTCCGTTTTCAGAGTGCCTTTACATTGGATCGGCTTTGGCTATGCAGCACTGGTTGCTTCCGGCGGGATCATTGGCTATGCAAGAGCAGGTATGGTTTGTAGTTATTTAACCTCTTAAAATCTTGTTCCTGGTGAAGAGTGAGTCCCCGGGTTCCTCAAACTGCAGTCTTATTGGAGTCAAGTTTGCTTTAGGCCCTCTCGCTGGAGTGCAGGCTTATTATCAGTCCTGTAGCTCCTCCTGCACTTGCCTTGGGGTTATCTGGCTGAGCTAAACCAGGCTTCTTGTCCAGTCAGTTGTTTTTGACTCTTTAGATAAAGATACCGGTTAGGGATGGTAGTAGATTGTTATTATCATTACCTGCCATACATCAGCCTTGACCCCAGAGGGCTATCTCTGCTCTTCAAGTAGGAGGATACCTCTAGTCTTTCGCAGAAGCAGTTTTGAAGTCTCCGCATTAAATCAGGCACAGGTGTGTCAGTGAACGTGCTTGTTTCCATCCCCCTCCTTGCCTGCATCCCCCCACCCCCGCCATCACACACACCAGAATTCTTGCTCTCCAGATCATTTTTTAACTCACTGACCCTCTTTCCCTTTCCTTTGGGGATGAGGCCAAGGTGCTGCCCATGGAAAGTTCCAGTCCTTGCAGGGTTAATCAGGCCTGGCTCGGAGCCCTTCCTTTCTCCCTGGGGGGAAGTGTCCTGCCTGTTAGAGGAGAGAGGACCCATGTGGTACGACCCTGACCTCTCTGGTAAAATAGCACACTACCCCAAACATTTTCCTGGTTGAGAATGCCTTGGTCCTGAACCGCGTTGAGAGACGTTCTCTTTGCTGTTTTCCTCTGTAGGGGAGGGCGGTCTGGTGGATTCTGTCAGTGTGATGAGTGTCTGCCATTGCAATGCAGCTGTGTGTTTACTTCCCTCCAGGCAGCGTCCCGTCCCTGGCTGCCGGGCTCCTCTTCGGTGGATTAGCAGGCCTCGGTGCCTACCAGCTGTCCCAGGATCCAAGGAACATTTGGGTTTTCTTAGGTATGTCAGTTTCCGTGTCTCCCTGCTGCGTCCCTGGGTTGGTGGGATGTGACAGGTTCTTCACATTACGACAGTGTTACTGCTTCTGCCAAGTCCTAGGGAAGTTTTGAAATGGGGGTGGGGGGGCATCTTGTGCTGGTTTCTACTTATCTTTTGTGTACAGAATATGGAAAGGTTTTCACACCTCATGAATGTAGATTTACCAGGTGAAATAAGTGTTAAACTTGTGTAAGGCGAGCACGTGTCTCTTAACCGTGTGACTGCCCGCTGAAGGCCGTCTGCTTGAGCGCCACTAAAGGACCGCGTGTCCGGGTTACGTTTGCATCGGTATTATTGCATCTTTCCCATTTGAAACTCGTTTGTTAGCCCTTCAGAGGTAAACTAAGTGTGTGAGATGTAGGCCCTGCCTTCAGGGAGGCGTTACCTTCGCCGGGGACATAACGTGACGGGGCTGCTGCAGTGTCCTGTGAGCGCGCAGACGGGGAGGGAGGGGTGCGGGGAGGGGAGGATTACTTATCAGGGTGGCTTTGGTGTCTTTTTCCTGAGCTCCACCCTGTGTCAGACACCCTGCTGTGTGTGGGGGCCCCTCGCTGTCCCCACAAACCCACAGGATGAGAAAACACGCGGTTCTGGCCCTCGCAGGGAGCAGACGTGCCGCAGCGCTTGGTCCGAGTCGGCCTGGGCCGGGAAGGAGGAAGCGCCCAGCTCTGGGCTCTGCTCGGCGGCTCGCTCTCGCTCTCGCAGCCCCGGACTTACTCTCAGGCCCCTTTGCCCCCTTTCTGACCCCGCTCCTGCTCTCCAGCGAACAACCTCACCGTCTTCTTGAAGGAAAGACAGCAGCCGTCCCGTGGAGACTCCCTCAAGCCATCGGCCTCTAAGCCTTCCCCTGTCACCGTTTCTCGTCTCCAAGGCTGGTCCCTCCACCAGGCTTTGAGTCCCTCCTGCTTCACCACCTCCGCAGCTTCCCACCGTCAGCGAGGCCGGCTCTTCCTCGTGTCCCGCCCCTCGTTGATGCTCTGGTGTGCTCATCTCTCACCCACTGAAAAAAAAAAAAAAAAAAAAAAGGACCTCTCGTGACCCCACTGCTTGCTTCCGCTGCTGCCCTTCTGCTTCCTCTTCAGGAACTTCTCTTAACAAAAATCCATTACACTCCCATCTTCACTTCCTCACCTCACACTCTCAACCCACTTTGGCCTCCACTTCTGTCCCCTTAGTCCATGGGAATAGCTCTCCCTGAGGCTGCCAGGAGCCTGTACGTTTCAAAATTCAGCATATACACTGTTGAGTCCTCATTTTATTTGGCCTTTTAGCTGTTCTCAGCACAGTACACCAATCCATTTTCCGTTCTCGTTTTTCCTTTTTATTTTCTGATTCCCTTTTGTCTGTTTTGTCGACCTGTCTTCCACTTCAACCATTAGATATTAAGTTTCTTAAAACTGTCTCTTTTAATCTTGTTTATACTTTCTCACTTGGCAATATGGTTGAAGCCCAGGTCTTAAATTACCACTGATAGACAAATGACTCACAAATTTCTCTCTCCTCCAAGCTTTTTCTTTTTTTTTCTTTTTGTGGTACACGGGCCTCTCACTGTCGTGGCCTCTCCCGTTGCGGAGCACAGACTCCGGACATGCAGGCTCAGTGGCCACGGCTCACGGGCCCAGCCACTCCACGGCACGTGGGATCTTCCCGGACCGGGGCACGAACCCGCGTCCCCTGCATTGGCAGGCGGACTCTCAACCACTGCGCCACCAGGGAAGCCCCTCTCCTCTGAGCTTTACCCTCGTATATCCAGTTGCCTGCTTGAAAGTATTCAGCTGTGTCATGGCATCTGCCCAAACCTGGCTTCCTGTCCTCACACACGCTTGGTCTCCTGGTGTCCTTCCTCCATTTGGGTCTCCATTGCTCTCCTCCCCTCCATCTCTGTCTGATTCATCAGCAAGTCCTGTCAACACTACCTGCAACTCGTATCCCAGGCTGTCCCCTTCCCTACCTCCACGGCCACCATCCACGCCCCAGTTAGCCCCCCTCTTGCCTTCATTCCCGAGGAAGTTTCTCAGTTGGTACCCTGCCTCCTTTCTGTTTTCCCTGAAGTTTGTTCCCTATGGTACAGCCACAATTATATTTTCAGAATGCAGCTCTTGGTAGGTATCCATCTGCATAATATCTTTTAATGGCTTTTCATTGCCCTTCGGAAGAAGACCACAGTCCGTCCCGTGGCCCTCAAGGCTCTGTAGGCTGTGGCCCTCTTCCTCACTCAATCTCGGTTTCTGTGCCATACCGTGTCTAGCAGCCCCCTCTCACTGCAGGGCCCTGCGTATATTACGCCCTCTGCCCAGAATGTGCTTTCCTCCCCTTGAGCTCGTTAATCGCGACTCTTCACATCGCGGCTCAATTTTCACTTTCTCAGCAAGTCCTTCTCCCTGAATGGGCTGGATCCCCTGTTCATCACGTTATTTGTATTGCATTAATTGCACCTGTAGCACAGATTATACTTCTAAGTTCTTATGTGATTCTTTCAAGTTAGTCGCATCAAACTCAAAACACTGTTAGGGCAGGGATCTTTCTGATGACAGTTGTGTTCCCAGCAGCTGGGGCAGTGCATGGCAGCTGGTCGGTATTTGAATAGACGTCACGTGGGAAGAGCCTAAGAGCACGCAGGGTAAACAGCATCGGCAGAGGAAAAATGTAGTTTTCTTCTACAGCGATTTAGGAGAAAACTAAGATATTTATGGCTGAAGAGTGGTAGGAGGTGAGGCTGGAAAGGCAGACGGGGCTCAGACACTGAGAGCCTTTGATTCCAGTATTTGTACTTGGTCTCACTGAGTGTGTGTGGCTGTGGAGCTCCCCGACTCGGGGAGGGAGGAGGTGTGAGATGAGGTCTGGGCCCTTGAAAGATGGGTGGGAGTTTGGCCGCATTTTCATCCTCCAACATATAAGATGTAGTGATCTTTGACTCTTTTTATCTTTCCATCAGTTACATCTGGAACCTTGGCTGCCATTATGGGAATGAGATTCTACCACTCTGGAAAATTTATGCCTGCAGGCTTAATTGCAGGTGCCAGGTACCCTCTGCTCTATTGCTAGTTCTAGTTTAATGCCCCAAACACTTTAGACATTCAAAATTTTACTTGCTTCAGTATATCTGATGCTGAGCATCTACTGAAATGATTTAAATTTATATAGAAATAGGAAAGGCTGCAAAAACAGATTTAATGTCAAAATGAAATAAGTATATTCGTTCACTTTGGAAATGGTTTTGCTTTCGCATTTGCTCTCTGGTCCATCCTGGCCCCTTTCTGCAGTGGAGGAAGCTTCAGTGCAAAGCCATGACTGCAGCCGTTTGTGTGACTTTCAGCATGGGGTCCACGTGGCTTAGTTGTAAGGTGTCTTTTATTATAGAAAATTTTGCTGAAAGGGAATTCTGATTGAATCCTATTTAACGTCAATCGTAATTAACTTTAGTTATAAAATCCAAACCAGATTGTTCTTAAAAATGTAGTCTTTAAGTATAATAAAGATACACCTCCCAAAATAGAATTTTTAAAAATCTGCTTTGGAAAAAGATTACTTACCCAACTTTGATCATAGTTATGATGCTGTCAAGAATACTGTTTTATAGCCAGCATAGACCAAGGTCGAGAGCTGTAAACTGGGAGGCTGGAGACCTACCACTGATGACCTGTATGCCTGGGGAGGTCTTGGTCTCTCCAGCTTTGTTTTCTCACCTTTGTATTATTGGCTGTTCGATTAGGAACTTCAGCTCACGCGTACGATTTCAAAGCCCCAGTGCAGGACTGCCTTTCACGTGTTCTTCCTTTGGCACCTCCAGGGGTGGGAGTTCATCCCTGCTTGCTCTGCCTTGGCACCTCCTCACCATGCAGTTGTGAGGGACCTGCTGAGTCCCAGTCCCTTAAAAATAGTCAAGTACCTGTGCTGTTCTTTACCTGATTTTTTTTTTTAATGTGTTTCCTTTGAACAGTTTGCTGATGGTCGCCAAAGTTGGAATTAGTGCGTTGGGTAAACCCCATCAGTAGTAGCCATGGCCCAGCTTGGACTCATGAAGAATTTTAAAATGTTCACTATTTTTAGCATATTAAGATAAATAAGTACAGCATTTTCACATATTCTGACATTTTACTTAAAACAAAAAACAAACCCCAAACACCCAACTTTGGGGAGAAAAAAGTCAGTTATTATCATTACAACCCTAAAGAGGTGGGTAGAGTGTAACACAAGAGCTTCTTCCTGTAGTAGAAGCATACAGTTTGATTCTTGTATGTTGGTGTTGTCTGTTCTTTCTGAATCTATAGGTAAAATCTCCAGGGATAAAATGTAAGGTGTCGCCATTGGGGCCCCTGAAACCCTGTACCCTACTCAGAGAAACAGTGTGAAAAAGATCTGTTAATGAGATTTAGGATATCTGGTTTTTTGCTTATCTTAGAGCACAGACCTACTTTGAAATTATGTTAAGTGAAATCAATGAAAATAAAAGTTTACTGTAAATAATATTTTCTTCGGTGTCTTTGTTGCCAGAGCTATCTAGAACATAGAATGAGATGTGAATAGCAAGAAGATAAAAGAGCATGAAGGTGTTTTTGTTAACATTTTATTTAGGAATTACCCATCCTGAATAATTTAAAGACGAAGGAAGGAAAGTTAATTATTATTTGATTATACATTGCATTGAGCCTTGGATTTCTAAGATTAGTAGGACTGTGTAACCAAAAAAAGAAAAAAGAAAAAAATGAAATTGTTGTTAACCAGCACCGAGTTAACTCATTCTGGTAGTTTCCCCCTCTTTAAAGAAAAGGGATATTTGCTACTTAGCTCAATCCTAACTGGTATTGATTGGATTTAGAATATGTAATTCAGGCATATACAGTTTTGTGGATTGGCTTAAGCTCCTTGAAAGGAGTCCTAGTTTTCTCATCTTTGTTGTATATGCCATGGTTTGACGTGTCTGCCAGGGCCCTTTTTGGTTTTTTTTAAATTTATTTTATTGAAGTATAGTTGATTTACAGTGTGTTAATTTCTAATGTACAGCAAAGTGATTCAGTTATACATACATATATACATTCTTTTTCATTTTCTTTTCCATTATGGTTTACACAATATTGAATATAGTTCCCTGTACTATACAGTAGGACCTTGTTGTTTATCCATTCTATATATAATAGTTTGCATCTGCTAACCCCAAACTCCCAGTCCATCCATCTCCCACCTGCCCTCACACTTGGCAACCACAAGTCTGTTATCTGTGTCTGTGAGTCTGTTTCATAGATAAGTTCGTTTGTGTCATATTTTAGGTTCCACAGAGAAGTGATATAATATTTATCTTTCTCTTTCTGACTTACTTCATTTAGCATGACAATCTCTAGGTCCGTCTATGTTGCTGCAAATGGCCTTATTTCATTCTTTCTTATGGCTGAGTAGTATTCCATTGTAAATATGTACCACATGTTCTTTATCCGTTTATCTGTTGATGGACATTTAGATTGTTTCTGTGTCTTGGCTATTGTAAATAGTGCTGCAGTGAACATTGGGGTGCATGTATCTTTTTGAATTGCAGTTTTCTCCAGACATATGCCCAGGAGTGGGATTGTAGGATCCTATGGCAACTCTATTTTTAGTTTTTTGAGGAACCTCCATACTGTTTTTCCACAGTGGCTGCACCAATTTACATTCCCACAACAGTGTAGGAGAGTTCCCTTTTCTCCACACCTTCTCCAGCATTTGTTGTTTGTAGACTTTTTAATGATGACCATTCTGAGTGGTGTGAGGTGATACCTCATTATAGTTTCGATGTGTAGTTCTTTAATAATTAGCGATGTTGAGCATCCTTTTCATGTGCCTGTTGGCCGTCTGTATGTCTTCTTTGGAGACATGTCTGTCTTCTGCACATTTTTCCATTGGCTTGTTTGTTTTTTTATTACTGAGTTGTATGAGCTGTTTGTATATTTTGGAAATGAACAGGGCCCCTTCTTAAAGCATAATGCCCATAGCTCTACACAGATGGGGTGTGACCAGGATACTAGATTCTAGACCACACATTTCTGTTAGTACAACCAGAATCAAAATAAGATTTTTGGGCAGCCGCATCACAGCAGTGACTCATTAAGCGTTTGGTCCACTGACACCCCAGTTCTTTTTCTCACGTGCTGCTGTTAATAATAACTACTCATAGATAAGAAAGGGTTGACGCGTGATGTCACATACTTGCAGGTATTTTTTTTTTTTTTTTTTTTTTTTTTTTTTGCGGTACGCGGGCCTCTCACTGTTGTGGCCTCTCCTGTTGCAGAGCACAGGCTCGGGAAGCACAGGCTCAGCGGCCATGGCTCACGGGCCCAGCCGCTCTGCGGCATGTGGGATCTTCCCGGACCGGGGCACGAACCCGCGTCCCCCGCATCGGCAGGCGGACTCTCAACCACTGCGCCACCAGGGAAGCCCCTTTGCAGGTATTTTGATTAAATAAAAAATTGTTCCATAGTTCCTGGCATAGTCAGTAATTGCCTTTAATCATATAGTTATACCAAATTCATAGTTTAAATAATACAGACAAATCATTTTCCAAACAGTTCGTTGGTATCTGTTATATGCCCTGGTGGATCAGATTACTGTGATCTTCTCAAACATTAGTCCTGTACAGTCTAAAGGAGAATGGACAAAGAAAATCAAGCAGAACATTTTCTTTGTCCTTTTTATATTTTAAAAGTTGATTTTTATGGAAATGCATTTGGGAGGAAAGAAACAGCTGGTAGTAGTTAGTGTTACAAAGGTCAGGACACCCACAGGTAGGTTGGGTTTCTCTTGAGCAGAGAGGAGATGCCTGTGTATTGTTTGTGTTCACAGAGCTTCATCTCCATGCTTGTTTCCCTGAGCCCTGCTTCTGTGTGAGGGTCGGCTAGACGTGAACATCAGTTATGACTAGTTGTTCCCTAAACGTTTGAATCATGTGTGAATTGTAAGCACAGAGGCACAGAAAAAGATTGTTCTAAAAGAGTCATTCTGTTCATCAGAAAAAACACATTTTGGGTTCTGAGCTAGCCCTTCAGTGATCGTCATGATAGGTAGCTACTTCAGATATTATGGTTAAATGTATTTAATAGTCCTCGTCGGTATTTTCTGTCTTCTCCATTCGTGCGTGTGACGTGTGCGTGTGACGTGTGCATGTGACGTGTGCACACAAACTAACCCTTGGCTGTTGACGATCAAGGCACTTGTGTGGTGATGGTGGAGGCGTCAGGCGGCCGTAGACTGTCCAAAGCTCCCATCCTTCCAGAAGGGATTTCAAATCATGATGCGAGACCCTGGTTTTTCTTCTGTCATGAAGTGTTTCCTAAGGACACCAGTTTTGGCCACCTTTCAGTTCTAGGGTTGGGGCGCTAGCCTTAGACTCTGAATGACAGCGATTCCCTGGAGGTGGGAATTAGTTCAGGTCCGAGGTAGATCCCTGTGCGACTGCTCCTGTGGTCACCTCTGAGAGTTCTAAGGCTGCCTGCAGTTCTAAGGGGCGGGGATGGGGTGGGGTGTCTTCATTGCCCAGCAGCCTTGACAGTGTCCTTGCTAAGAACCCCTTCCTCTCCCCGGCAAAGTTTCCCAAGTACTTACTGTCCTAAGATTGTGCTGGGTCCCAGAAGGAAAAGGAAAACAAACCATGGCTTGCCATCGTGGAGTCTAGTGGAGAACACTGACATCTAGACAGACAAAGGCAGTGTAGAAATACGTGGCTAATAGAGGTAGGTAGACATTACCCCAGGGGCACGAAAACGTGGTCAGTTCTCTTCAGGGAGTCTAGGAGGGCTTCATAGAGGAGATGGTGGTTGAGCTGAGCCTTGAAAGATGAGGAATTCATAAACGAGGACAGACAAATGTTGCAGGTAGAGGGAAGGTATGTGCAGTGCCTCTGAGGCATAACACTGCCTGGCGCAGTTGGGTACCTACTTGGTGTGAATAGCATAGAGTGGGTGAGGTTGGCAACAGCAGGAGATGAGACTGAAAGGCAAGGTCAAATCTAGATGACCTTGACGTCCCCAGCTAAAGGTTTGAATGTCATCCATTTCCCCCCTCATTTTTGTTGTATTTTGTTTCATCATTTTGGTTGGTTTTTGTTTCATAAAGATTTGTGGAAGCTCTCTGTATATAATGGGCACAGGTCCTTTATTACATATTACATTTTCTCCCAACCTGTTGGGTGTCTTTTAACTTTGTTTATAGTTTCTGTGCGCCTTTACATAGTCAGGTCTGTTACTTCATTGCTTTACAAAGTTCTTTCTTATTCCAAATTATAAAAATACCTCGTTCACAAGGTAGTTTAAAATTGAGATAAAGTGTGCTTGTGATAAAGAATGCATGTAAGACAGAAGGGTATACACAGCAGAGTTGTTTCCTTCCGATCTCAGACCCTTAGTCTCTGAACTTAAGAGGTAGCCATTATTTATTTATTGTCCCTGAAGTTTTCTGTGAGTATAAAACATAGAAATGTATCCTTTTTTGGTTACTGTTAAGACAAGTGAGGGCACAGAGTTAACACTGAGTTACACTTTGCTACACTGTATCACACTTAACACCTTTTCTTTATCTGGACATGGAGACCTACCTCATTCTTTTTAGTGGCATTTTAATCATACGATGTGGCTCTCTAGTTTCCCATTCCCCTACTGACACAAAGGTACCTTGTTTAAAGCTTTTAGCTATTAAAAAAATGCCGTACCAAGGAACGTCACTGAGTCCCGGTGCACATGTGCAAATGCATCTTTAGGTTACATCCCTAAAAGCTGAGTCAGAGCAGATGAGCATTAAAAATTTTAATTGTCCGCAAAAAGAGTTGTACGGATATACACTCCCACCAATAGCGGTTGAGAGATTTTGTTTCCTCATCTTTGCTTAGCATTGCGTATTATCAGACTTTTTATCTTTGACACATTAAGCTAGGGGTCTGCAAACTTTTTCTGTAAATGGCCAGAGAGTAAACATTTTAGGCTTTGTGGGCTGTACCGTCTCTCTCCAGCTTTTCAGTTTTGCCTTGTAATGCAAAAGCCACCATAAACAGTACATAAACAACTGAGCGTGGCTACCTTCCAACAAAGCTCTATTTATGGACCCTGAAATTTGAATTTCATATCGTTTTCACATAGTACAAAATAATAATCTTATTTTGATATTCTTTTCGACCATGTTTATTTATTTATTTATTTATAAAAAACATTCTTAGCTTGCCAGCTGCACAAAAACAGACAGTGGACTGGATTTGGTTCACTGACCGTGGTTCCAACCCTTGATCGAAGCCATTGTTTTATATCTTTAGTATGACTTATTAAGCATCTTTTCATGTATTTATTGACCAGTGCTGTATATTTTTTTCTGTAAACTGCCCTTTTTTGTTTTCTAATTGGTCTGTGACTCTATAATCGCTGTAGGTTGTACTATGTTTTGATATCTGGTAAGGCAAGTCTGTCATTGTTACTTTTCTGATCTTTCTTTGCATACTTTTCCAGATAAATCTAGCCTTAGCCTTTCAGCTTTAAATTTTACTAGGGATTTTGATTATGACTGCATTGAATTATAGATAAATTTAGGAAGATTTGGGAGCTTTAAAACATTTACTCTTTAAAAAGTTTTTTTGAAATGTTGATTTACAATGTTGTATTAGTTTCAGGTGTACAACAGAGTGATTCAGTTATACATGTATGTGTATATATATATATATATATATATATATATATTCCCTTTTAGATTTTTACAGGTTAGTACAAGATATTGAGTATATAGTTCCCTGTGCTATGCAGTAGGTCCTTGTTGGTTATCTATTTTATATATAATAGTGTTTATATTTTAATCCCAAACTCCTGATTTATCGCTCTACCCCCCTTTCCCCTTTGGTAACCGTAAGTTTGTTTTCTGTGTCTGTGACTCTGTTTCTATTTTCTAAATAAGTTCATCTGTATAATTTCTTTTAGATTCCACATATAAGCAATATCATATGATATTTGTCTTTGACTCACTTCACTTGGTATAATCTCTAGGTCCATTCCTGTTGCTGCAAATGGTATTATTTCATTCTTTTTTATGGCTGAGTAGTATTCCATTGTGTATATATACCACATCTTTATCCATTGATCTGTTAGTGGACATTTAGTTTGCTTTCATGTCTTGACTATTATAAATAGTGCTGCTGTGAACATTGGGATGCATGTATCTTTTCGAATTACAGTTTTCTCCAGATAATGTCCAGGAGTGGGAGCATTGGATCATATGGCAACTCTATTTTTAGTTTTTTAAGGAAACTCCATACTGTTCTCCACAGTGGCTGCACCAATGTATATTCCCACCAACAGTGTAGGAGAGTTCCCTTTTCTCCACACCCTCTCCAGCATTTATTATTTGTAGACTTTTAGATGAATGGCCATTCTGAGTGGTGTGTGTTGATACCTTATTGTAGTTTTGATTTGCATTTCTGTAATAATTAGTGATGATGAGCATCTTTTCATGTGCCTGTTGGCCATCTGCATGTCTGCATGTCTGTGGAGAAATGTCTGTTTAGATCTTGTGCCCAGTTTTTGACTGGGTTTGTTTTTTTTTTTTTTTAGCTATATGAGCTGTTTGTATATAAAATATTTACTCTTCAATCCAGGACATTGTATGTCCCTTCATTTAATTCAGTTTTTCTTTTTTTTAATGTCTTAAAACATTTTAGAGTTTTATTCACTTAGTTCTTTGCATTTCTGTTAAGATTATTGCATGATATTTTAAGTTTTGTTATTATTATGAATGGAACTTCATATATATTTTCTAATTAGGTATCAATCTCAGCAATGAATTTCTGATATTAATGTAAATGCTTCAGTCGACTCAAGCACATTGCTTGCCTTAGGTTTTTGTCAACTACCCTTTATCTAGTGCTATGGCTTTACATTGAAGTTAGAAACAATAGGATATTTGCTATCACTGATGATTCAACATTGTTCTAGAGACACTAGACAAAGTAATAAAATAAGAGAAATAAATGAGGTATAAAGTAATAGTGGAAAAGGAAAGAAATCCAAGATTTTAAATAGCTAATATAATTGTCTGTCTAGAAAATCCAAGACAAGCAACTAAAATCCTATTATAACTAATGAGGAAGTTCTATAAAGCTGCAAGAAACAAGATCAGCACCAAAACCCAATAGCTTTCTATCAGCAGCCATCATCAGTTCTCTTCCATACTATTGCTGATAACCAAGTCCAAGCCTCACTGTGTTTTAATCTTCTAACAGGACTCCCTGTTTTCATGCTTTGGCCCAGTAATTAATTCTTTACCCAGCAAGCAGAGGCAAATATCAAGTATAATTAGACTTCTAGTCTTAAAATTATTCAGTCATCTCTCACTATATTTATATCCCTTCTTTAGTCTCTATAACATCCTGGTTTTTTTTTTTTTCTTAATAGCACTTATAATAATTTGCAAATATACAGGGGGTTTTTGTGTGTGTGTGTTTATTTAATGTCTGTCTCCAGAATGTATGTTCTATGAGATTGGAGAAAATGACCTTTTCGTTTCTACCATATATACCATATATACTACACTTAGTACGTAGTAGGTACTTAGTAAATATTTGCTGAATGGATAGATTGATCAAATCTATTTCTTAAAAATAGACTATTTTGTAGAACAGTTTTAAGAGACAGTACAGAGTTCCCACACACCTTATACCCAGTTTCCCCTATTAGTAACATCTTACATTAACGTGATACATTTGTTACAACTAATGAACCAATACTGATACATTATCACTAACTAAAGTCCATACTTCATACAGTTTTTCTTATTTTTTAACTAATATCCTTTTTCTATTCCAGGATCTTATCCAGGATACCATATTACATTTAGTTGTCATGTCTTCTTAGGCTCCTCTTGGCTGTGACTGTTTATTAGACTTTTCTTGTTTTTGGTGACTGAGTTTTGAGGAGTACTGATCAGATATTTTGTAGAATGCACTTCCATTGGGATTTGTCTAGTGTTTTCCTCATGGTTAGACTGGGATTATCGGTTTTTAGGAGGAAGACCACAGGGGTGAGGTGTCATTTTCATCACATCATATTAAAGTTACATATACTAGCATGATATTACTGTTGATGTTAACCTTGATCATTTGGCTGAGGTGGTGTTCCTCAGGCTTCTCCATTGTGAAGCTATTCCTTTTTTCCCCCTTTCCCATACTGTACTCTTTAAAAGGAAGTCACTATGCATATCCCACACTTAAGAAATGGGGAGCTGTGCTCTGCCTCCTAGAGGGCAGAGTTTCGACATAAATTATTTGGAATTCTGCTGCCTGGAAGATGCCTCTTCTTCCCTGTCTATCCATCCAATCATCCACTCCTTCAGTATGGAATCAGGTATATATATTTCCTGGTTTGGGTTATAATCCAATACTTCTCCATTAATTTTCTTGCTCAAATTGTTGCAGTTTTGACCATTGGGAGCTCTTTCAGTTGGCCCATGGGTCCTTTGACATAGCCAATCAGTGTAGGCTTTTTTTTGTTGTTCTTCCTTGTTTTTTGTTTTTATAGAACTTCCCTACTTTCTGGCACTATAAGAGGCTCCAGGCTCATCTTGTATATTTCATGCTCTGATACTAGAATCAGCCATTTCTCCAAGTAACCCTGGTTTCTTTTATTGGACAGTGATATTAGAAACTAAGACCTTGTGCTGGATAATGTTTGTTGCTACTAGGACATTATTTTATACTTTTCATTCCTTTTCACTTTTTAAAGTTGTTACTCCTTTTTCTAGTTTCTTAAGCTAAATGCTCAAATTCACCATGTCTTCAGTGTTTTTGTTTTTCTCATAAATGGAACAAGTGTATAATTTTTTTCTTTGAGATCTGTTTTGACTGAGTTTTACAGGTTTTAATACAGAGGTCTGTCATTGTCCACTTCTAAAGGATGTTTATTTCATTTTTGATTTTCCCTTTTGACTTTGTAGGGGTTAGAACAGTGTTTTTGAATTTTTAAGTGGATGATTTTGGAGGCATACTTTTTAATTCTACTTTTATTAAACTGTGGAAAGAAGTTGTGGCTTACATATTTCAACATTTGAGAATTTGAGATTTTCTTTTTGGCCTAACATAAGGTCAATTTTTTGTGCGTGTTACATGTATAGTATTTTGCCTTATTGGTCAAAGTTCTATCTAGTATGTATGGTGGGTAAATTTTGTTTATTGTGTTACTCATGTACTTATTTTAAGGACTCTAGATCTGTTTTCTAAGAAAAACCTCCCACTCTGTGGTTATGTCAATTTCTTCTTGTATTTGTTTTTAATCTTTGCTTCACATATTTATGTTGTTTTAACATTTGCTTTTGAAAATTTTCAAATTTAGAGAAAAGTTTGTCTTTCTCTCTTTCTCTCTCTCTCTATATATATATGTATATATATATATGAACATAGGAACATAGATGCAGAAATCCTCAACAAGATATTAGCAAATCCAATCCAACAATGTATACAGAGCATTACATAATATGATCATGTGGGATTTATTCTAGATATACAAAGCTGGTTCAGCATTTGAAAATCAATTAATGTAGTCCATTACATCAATAAGCTAAAGAAAAAAAATTGTATGATCAGTGATTATCAGTAGATGCACAAAAAGTATTTGAGAGAATCTAACACCATTCATAGTAAAAACTCTCAGCAAAATAGGGAAGAATGTCTTCAACTTGATAAAGAAAATCTATTAAAAAACCCCCCAAACCCTACAGCTAACATCTTTCTTAATGGGGAGAAACTAGATGTTTTCCTGCTAAGATCAGGAAGAAGGCAAGGATGTTCACTCCCACCACTTCTATTCAGCGTTGTACTGGAAGTCCTGGCTAGTTCAGTAAGAAAGAAAAGGAAATAAAAAGTATGCTGATTGGGAATGAAGAATAAAACTGTGTTTGTTTGCAGATGACATGCTTGTCTATGTAGAAAATTTCAAAGAATCAACAGAGGAACTCCTAGATTTAGTAAGTGATTATAACAGGAATTAGGATACAACTTTAATATAGAAAAATCATTTGCTTTCTTATATACCAGCAATGAACAATTCAAATTTGAAATTAAAAATTGCATTTAGCGCTAAAATAAACAGGTATAAATCCAACAAATATGTGTAAGATCTATATGAGGAAAATGACAAGACACTGATGAAAGAAGTCCAAGAAGATGTAAAAACAATAGAGCAATAGTCCTCGTACATGGGTGGGAAGACCCGAGTGTCAAGATGTCAGTTCTTCCCAACTTGATCTGTATTGCTTGTTCACTGCAATCAGAGTCAAAAATCCCAGTTATTTTGTGGATATTGACAAACTGATTCTAGAGTTTATATGGAGCCGTAAAAGACCCCAAATAGCCAACACAATATTGAAGGAGAGAAACAAAGTTGAGGGACTGACTTAGGTGACTTCTCTAAACCTGTAGTAATCAAGACAGTGTGGTATTGGTGAGAGAAGAGACACACAGATCAGTGGGACGGAATAGAGAGCCCAGAAATAGATGCACACAAATACAGTCAACTGATGCTTGACAAAGTAGCAAAGGCAGTTCAGTGGAGAAAACGGTCTTTTCAACAAACGACGCTGGGCAATAGACATCAACATGAAAAAGAATCTGTAACAGATGATATACCTTTCAGAAAAATGGACTCAAAATGGATCATAGATCTAAATGTAGAATGCAAAACTGTAAAGCTCCTAGAATATAGGAGAAAATCATAGGTGACCTTGGGTTTGGTGATGGCTTTTTAGATACAACCCCAGAAGCATGACCCATGAAATAAAACGTTGGTAAGCTGGACTTCATTTAAATTAAAAACTTTTGCTATGCAGAAGACCTTAAGAGAATGAAAAGACAAGTCACGGACTGGAGGTAAGATTTGCAAAAGACAACTGATAAAGGTCTGTTATTCAGAATATACAAGGAGCTGTTTAAATTCAACAATAAGGAAACAAACTAATTTTAAAATGGGCAAAAGATCTGAATAGACAGCAAGGAGATATACAGATGGCAGATAAGCATGTGAATAGATGCTTCACATCCTATGTCATTAGGGAATTGCAAATTAAAATAACAAGATACTACTACACACTAGAACAGCCAAAATCCAGAACACTGACGACACCACATGCTGGTGAGGATGTGGAGCAACCGGAACTCTCATCCATTGCTGGCGGGGATGCGAAATGGCGCAGCCACTTTGGAAGGCAGTGTGGTGCTTTCTTACAAAACCTACTCCTCCCATAGGATCCAGCAATTAATCAAGTGAAGTGAAAACTGATGTCCACACAAAATCATGTACGTGAATGTTTATAGCAGCTTTCTTCATAATTGCCCGTACTTGGAAACAACCAAAAATGTCCTTCAGTTGGTGGATGGATAAATAAACTGGGATACATATAGACAACGGAATACTCTTCAGTGATAAACAGAAATGAGCTATCAAGCCAAGACAAGACAGGGAGGAATTTTATTTATTTATTTATTTTTATTTTTTTAAGAAGATGTTGGGGGTAGGAGTTTATTAATTAATTAATTTATTTTTGCTGTGTTGGGTCTTCGTTTCTGTGCGAGGGCTTTCTCTAATTGTGGCAAGCGGGGGCCACTCTTCATCGCGGTGCGCAGGCCTCTCTCCGTCGCGGCCTCTCTTGTTGCAGAGCACAGGCTCCAGACGCACAGGCTCAGTAGTTGTGGCTCACGGGCCCAGTTGCTCCGCGGCATATGGGATCCTCCCAGACCAGGGCTCGAACCCGTGTCCCCTGCATTAGCAGGCAGATTCTCAACCACTGCGCCCCCAGGGAAGCCCCAGGGAGGAATTTTAAATGCACATTACTGAGTGAAAGAAGCCAAAGTGAAAAGGCTATATACTTCGTAATTCCAACTATATGACATTGTGGAAAAGGAAAAACTATGGAGATGATTAAAAAAAAAAAAGATCAGTGGTTGCCAGAGGTTTGCGGGGAGGGAGGGAGGGATGAATGGGTAGAGCACAGAGGATCTTTAGGGCAGTGAAA
Source organism: Kogia breviceps (assembly GCF_026419965.1). Taxonomy (NCBI): domain Eukaryota; kingdom Metazoa; phylum Chordata; class Mammalia; order Artiodactyla; family Physeteridae; genus Kogia; species Kogia breviceps. The sequence goes on along the minus strand of NC_081319.1, from coordinate 99,862,874 downwards.
CTATTTTGTATGATACTGTATTGGTGGATACATGTCATTATACATGCTGTCAAAACCCACAGAATGTACACCACAGAGCGTGAACCCTCATGTAATCCATGGACTTTAATTAATAACAATCAATATTGGTTCATCAGTTGTGACAAATGTACCACACTGATGCAAGATAGTTATAATGGGGAAAATTGAGGAGGGGGGAGATCAGGGAGTACGTGGAAACTCTGTACTTTCCAATCAAATTTTCCGTAAACTTAAAACTGCTAAGAAAAAAAAAAACGACTAATCAACAACCAAAAAAGGCCTCAGAGTATAAGTATAAAGTTTAACAATGTAAGCAAAACACACTAGTTAACCATATTAATTTTAATATCTATTCGGAGTTTAAAAGTTTCCCAGCAACACAAAAGTATAGTTTTACTTTGAGACATTAATTAAAACTGTACAAATATATATATAACCATTACCACTAACATAAATTACTCTTTAGATTTTAACATTTTTCAAGAAGGTAAGCTGAATCTTCTGTACAAATATACCACGTTCTTCCTATGCCTTTGTATAATGTCCACAAGATGATACCAGTTACATTAGCATTTGTTACAAAGTCATGAAATACATAAAAAATAAGCAGTTTGATAACATTATTCTTTAAAAAGACTATCTAGTCCATAAAATGACAGGCTTGAATACAGCAGTCCTAAGTTCAAAAATGTCTATTTTAACTACCAAGTTAGAAATAAAACTAAGAAAATATGTAGTAAGTGAAATCACTGCGATAGCAACTGAATGCATTTGCTCTTCAGAGCAAGGGTCAAGGTCAGAGCTGAGTCAGTGGTCTGTCTTCAGCAACAGCAAGAGTTTGCTTTGGGGAACGAGCTGGTACCCTTCATCTTTGTGCCTCGTGGGAACACGGAAACCGTGGGATTTGAAAGTCCGATGAGCACACTTGGTGTGAAGATGACAGAACCGTGACTTGGTTAATTTGGAAGTCATGAAGCCATTGGGTTTGACAGTCACCACGGATTCAGAGCAGTTGTATTGATCAAAATCAAACAGTCGACTCTTTCTTCACTAAAATCAGGTGGTGTGATTTTGACATCTCTGTGATAAAGAAATATTTATTTCTAAGAAAGATGTCCTGCTTTAGATTAGAACTATCATTGCTTCCGTAATTCCAAAGTAGAAAAACGATAAATTACCATCTTTCTGCCATTGCCAAAATGGTAGAGTAGAACCTTGGCCAGATAAGAACCGTAACTGACAGTCCACAGACATCTATGTAATTGCTATAAAAACGCCAAACAAAACAAACCTCTGAGGCCAGACAATGAAATATTAAATAGTTTGGGCAAATATAAAACACTCTAAACACTTATTTCTGGAGGCATTTTTTAAAAAAGCTTCTTATTGTACTTAGTATCTATAAATTTGTATATCAAATACTTGACACTTTGGCAAATAGTTTATTCAGTACTTTGTAAAGTCCTACCCATAATATCAGCACTGTGGGCAATGATGCTAAGAAAACGCATTTCATTTCTAGGAAAGAAAGAAAACAGGAGGTGAGTTTTGCTCTTCAAAGTACCCACTATTACATATTTCTCCCAGAACTCAGTAGAAATAGACATCTGTAGACATTTCCTGGGGTCAGGGGACTTGCACAGGCTCTGTGGAGCGATGCTGTGGGACTTCACACCAGACTCCTATCGGTGGCCTCCGTACTTGGCCACCCAGTCTGTCCTCCCGTGCACGGAGGGGACTGGCTGTGCGCGGTTCACAATATTTAGATTCTTGGCTGTAGGATTATAAGTAGGTCCTGAAAACTGCCCCCGACCAGTTTTTGTGTTCCAGGGATATTCTGAAAGAAAGCAGAATCAGAAATTAGAATTCTTTTCAGATGATTATTAACTTCAAAATAAAGCAGTTCATTTTATGGGGGAAAATCTGAATTTATCTTTTTTAAAAAAAATTATTTTTGGCTGAGTTGGGTCTTTGTTGCTGTGCGTGGGCTTTCTCTAGTTGCAGCGAGCGGGGGCTACTCTTCGTTGCGGTGCTTGGGCTTCTCACTGCAGTGGCTTCTCTTGTTGTGGAGCACGGGCTCTAGGCGTGCGGGCTTCAGCAGTGGCGGCACGTGGGCTCAGTAGCTGTGGCTCGCGGGCTCTAGAGCACAGGCTCAGCGGTTGTGGCGCACGGGCTTAGTTGCTCCGCGGCATGTGGGATCTTCCCAGACCAGGGCTCGAACCCATGTCCCCTGCATTGGCAGGCGGATTCTTAACCACTGTGCCACCAGGGAAGTCTGAAAATCTGAATTTGTCTTTAAAAGATTAATTCAGTGGTCTCTAAGGTTTTTAAAAAATATATATATATATAAGCCAAAAATTCTATTGTAGTATTATGCTGACAGCAGTTAGCGTTTTCAGCAGCTTAAGAGCCATAACTTCTGGTTTATAGTTCTGACACTGCTACTGTTTCTTATTTGGGCTCACTGAAGCACCCATCATATTTTGATAGGCAGTACCAACTTGGATGACCAAGAACAACTCTTTGGTTTAAGTGCAGTGGGCAGAACCCACAGTGTCAGTGACTGTTTAAAATCACACTGTGGTTACAGCTAAATAATATCTGCACACAGGATCACTACAGAAAATGTATTCAGAATTGTGAATCCTGTAAAGCTCTGGCTTCGTGGAGCCACACAGATGGGGTCACTTAGCAGGTTTCTCTTTAAACATGAAAATGTGGTTGTCTTGGAGTCAAGAAACTTCATGTTTTATTGGGAAATCGATGGATGATAACAGAATCCCTTTGAAAAGTGAGCCACTCTTAGGATCCCAAACCTTTCATCACAAGGTGTGTTTTATTCATACATGTATTGGCTGATGAAAATTTTGTGAAAATTTTAATGTGTTAGACATTTGTTACCTGAGCAGTTTATACGCTCAGATTGCTTGAACGTGTCAAATGACAAAGCAGTCAGTCATTTCAGAGAAAACTTTAATATCCTCAGTCCCTCCTTCATCCCTTCCTCACTTCAAACCGGGAGCTATAGGTATCAGAGCTATTCTCTCTGATGTTCCCTCTTCCTTTTTGGGATTTAAATATCTTTTCACACTATGTGGTAGCTGTCATTCTTGGATTATACTCTGTAGGAGTCAACTTTGAAATGACTCTCTAACCATTCTGTACACCTAACACTAGCTATACTGTATTTATTTGCATGGTTTTCCCAGTGTTTTCTTCTGTTTTTACTGTAGAATTGGAAGTATAGGAGGAACTTATGAGAGCATGTGGGTCCTGATGTGTTGCTAGCCTCAGCTTAAAGGGAACAAAGCCTTACGTGAGGACCTGCCCTGGTGACAGTCACCCCAACTGCCCTGTGGTTCAGTTGGGACAAGGAGGCCAAGAGTTCTTCCTTGGTTTGACAGGTCATTTCATCCCACCCTTACTGGGTTTAAAGTTCTCAAAGCCAACAAAAAGCTCCTTAACAAAGACAGGGACAGTGTCTAGAAGGGCCAGTTAAGTGCACCATATTCTCTAGGAATAGCCCTTTAGTCATAACCCACTGGAATATAGACCAGCATCAGTCTGATAAACTAGTGTGCTCACATCAGAAGGGTACCATGGGCAGAGGAGAGCGCGTGGGAGGGGAGGGCAGGAGGGAGGAGACAGCAAGTCCCCGTGACTGGGAGAAGGGGGAAGGGAGAACCCATTCTTAAGCTAACAGTGGGCGAGAGGTGAGGCATCTGGGGAGTAACGTCCAGAGAAGCTTTTTTCCCAGATGATGACATAGCCTAAGTCAAGTCCTAAATGCGTTTGAAGGAAACTGTGTCCAGGCCAACATCTGTAAGACGTTCTTTGAAAAGGGAATCATTTTGCCAGTGAGGCGGTAGTGTTGACATTTAGGATTCCTTTCTGAGAAATAACAGAGTTTTAGGACTCCAGCACCCTTGCTGAAGAACTTAGTAGCTGACAAAGGAGCCCAGGTCTCGTGTGGGGCAAAGAAATGCTTTGTTCAGCAGCTGGCTGTGCCCACACCTCACCACTCCCCAGAACGGAGCTGGCAGCCTTCTAACACTTGCTGTGCATTTATTTTAAAAACCTGCATGTGTCCTATCAAGGGCATTTAACTTCTTCTAGGAATTGTTTGCTGAAGGAAAAGGTGTTTTGCCTCTAGTTAAGAATGTAATCCATGCCACTGCTATATAACTTTTATCAAGATAGAACACGTCTGTAACATGGAGATAATGATGGTCCCTTCTGTCTTAGAGCCACTGGGAGAGAGTTCAGTGAGTTGATGCATATAAATCACGTAGAACAGGGCCCCGTGCTTCTAGAGGGCAGCTGTGTCTGAAAGAAGTCACTCCTCTAAGGCCTTGTTACTGTCAGAGCAGGGGACAAGGAGGTGTGAGGAGGTTTGGGTTGAGAGATGACGTGGGGAGGGAGGAAGAAATTATGTGATTTTTCTTCTCCAGACTTGAGGGTGAGGAAGGAGAGCAGAGAGGGAGGCTGAGAGAAGGGGAAATAGTCGAGTAAATACGGTAATGACCTGGTTTTATTCTCTTGTGGGAAACTGTCACACCAGTGGGAGGGCTGGAAGACACACCTCTTACAGAACAGTGTTTTCCTAAGGATTTGCATTGACCACTTGAGAATGATTAATATTTACTTCTTTTTTTTTTTAAACCTTTCCTCCTATCACGATCTGTAGGAAAATCTGATAAGCAGAGTAAAATGAAGAGATGAAAAGTTATGAGAAAGCATTTCACTTAAAAAAATGAAAACAGGAACATGCATGCTAATCTGACAGAATAATTAATATATAAAGGCCTCCAATCCCTTATAAAAATATGTTCAAAAATACCCACTTTCACTTTCTAAGAGCAGGTACTCAAAATAATTTGAGACGTTATGATTTTCTGCCTTCATATGAAAAATTGCTACCAAGCCATGGCTAATGACTCATGGTAAGGCTGCCCTAAAGTATTTGAGGCTTTATAAAAATTATTGCTGTATATAAAATGTTTATTTATATATTTTGTTTCAGCAGAGAGATAATGAAGCAGTTCTTTTCGCAGATAAGGTAACTGAGTACTGCTTAAGCAGTTCTACCATGGTAAGAAATAAAAAATTCCGGAAGTCCGGTGCTTTTTACAATTTTAGCTCCAAGAGCATGACCTTTAAAGACTGGCACCTCTAATCTGGAGTTCTATAATATAAGATCCTGGCTGGGACAGACTGGGGGAAGACTTTTGAAGTCAACTTTTAAATTAAACTGTAACTAGATGTCTTATCAAACTTGTAATTATCTGCCTCAGTGTTTATTTTAGGTCCTTTAAGAAGGGTATCTATTTCAGACTGAAATAATTTAGAGAACATTCATAGCCAGATCTGTTCAACTCAAGTACAGAATCCTCACCTCAGTTTCAAGGGCGTCCCCCTGAATGTGGCTGTCACACGCCACGCCACTGCAGAGCAGGTGACCTAATTAGTCATAGCGTCGGAGGGTGGGGAATAAAACTTCACCACCTAATACATCACAGAGCAAAAGCCAGTCTAAAGTTCTGCCGCAGCCTAGTTCTAAACCCTAAGATGGAAGTGCAGAAGGGCCACCCATTAACTGATACCTAACAGAGTCTCAGCCTCTCTTGCGCCTTCCGCTCGGTGCCAGGTACCAGGCGGGAAGCTCTGAAAAGTGCATCCTGGCACATCCCCTCGCGTGGCATAGCACGCTCCTCGGAATTAGACAGCTCCACTGTTTACAAGCTGTGTGACCCTAGGTAAGTTACTCAATGTCAGTTTCCTCATCTGTAAAAGATCTACCTCATCGGGTCATTGGGAGGGTTCAGTGGCACAGTCTGTGTGTCTGACCGAGGAAAACCACTGAATCAGACAGAGGTAGCTCCTCTTATTAGACTCTCAAACCACATCTTTCGGAGAAAAATGGGACATTTTGCCAAAAACAGTTAGAACTTTAGTTAATAGCTGAGACTAATTTACAAGTCTTCACTCAGGAAAGGTGACTATAAACTTTATAAAGCTCCTTTCTGATCAGAATTCTCAAAAACTGTATCTGCAGTTGTTCTTACCTGAAGCTGTCGCACCGAGTGGTGCTAAGTGTATCCTCTGGCCAGCTGACCCCACTTCTTTTTTGAGAAAGGAAGGAATATATCCTGACTGATTGTAAGTAGCATAACTTCCCAGATTTCCTAGTGACGTATCATAAAGTTTCAGAGTCAGAAGGTTAATATTTTAAAGCACCGGAGAGTAACTTTGATTACAGCCACTACTAATTCTAAATTCTGTTTTGGGGGCATCGTCTCTATTTTGTGCGCGGCGCTACGGTTTTACAGACGTTCCCATTCGGTCCGTATAACAGCCCTCTTAGATGCATGTTACTCTCCACACCTGACCCGGCTGACTTCTCACAGTTAGTTAGAGTGTGAGCCCAAGGGGTCCCCCTGAGTGTGTACCCAGGTTTTTATGGCTCCACTTCTTAACCTGAAAGTACAGTTCCTGCCCGGAAGCCCCCATCCCCGCGGTGCTCTCTGAGCGCTTCTCCGTCTTGTAAAATCACCCTGATAAGTGCACCTGTTCTCTTAGGGGTTTTGCTGTAGGGATTGAATGAGATGAATGCAAAGCACTTAGCATAGGCTCTGCTGTCCAACGCGTGTCAGCTGTCACCGTCCTCGTGGCTATTAGTGAATGATCAATGTGGGGGGAAACGTAAAGGCAGGAGACCAGTCAGGAGGGCACTGCTGTAGCGGAAATGAGAGAGAAAGTAAGAGAGTCTGAACTTAGACGGTCATGGAGGGATGGAGGAGGGAAGTAGCAGGTGTATGGGGTGGGAGGGGTGGGAAAGAGAGTAACATAAACCCTGAAGTCTGTAGCGTAGCTGACTGAGAACAGGATACAGGGGAAGAATCAGCTGTGGGGTAAAGACCTGGTGCCCATGGGAGATTCAAGCCACAGAGGTCCAGCAGGCCTGGAGATCTGGAATGATCGGGGCATGGCGGTGAGGGCGCCATGGGCTTGGAGGAGCCAGCTCAGAGGGACTGTGGGATGTGCAAAGACCCAGAGTAGAACAGAACCCAGGGAACAGAGCACTAAGGGGCGGGGGGAGAAAAGGCCCCTGCGGGGAGAGAGTGGAGAGGTAGACGGTAGGAAAATAGGGTCTGGGAGCTCCAGAGAAGACAGTGTGTGATGAGGAAGGAGTAGCGAACGAGGCAGAGGTCTGGTGGGGTTGGCGCCGCCCTGGGATTTGGCTGCTAGCAGGACAGGCCGCGGCAGGAGCTGTTTCAGCGGCCCGAGGCAAGCGGAGGACAGGCTGCGGTGAGCTGAGGGGTAAGGTGGGAATCAGAGGGAAAATGAATGTAACTTCTCTTTTAAGGAGCCTGGCTACAGCAGAAAAGGGACAGATTTGTCAGTGGGAAGGTGAATCAGGGCTCTGACCGCCTTGGTGGCTTCAAAGAACCGTTCATCTGGCACCTACGACTGAAGCTTATTTTCACATGGTGTCATTTGACCACAAGGCTGGACTCTGCCTTCCTGTGTCCCTGACGTCTGTCACGGTGCTGTGCATAGCAGGCGCTCAATAAGTGTTTGCTCCTGAACCAACAAATGTCAAACGGCAAAATATTATTTATCAGACCCTAAAGGATGTTACCCAGTAAACACGTTACCAGTTGATACGATTTTTAACACTGCTGAATTTTGCGTAGGCATTGCTGCCTCATTTGTCCTTTGTTTTCGCCTTGAGGTACTCGTTCTAATTCACGAATCAGCCCTTTACTTCAAAAGACTTTTTGAAAGGGAAGTTCAAGGCAGTAATCCCATTCAGTAGCAGCCTGAGAACGTATCTCCCGGGACATCCATGGCGATCCAGTGGTTAAGACTCTGCACTTGCAATGCAGGGGGCGCGGGTTCGATCCCTGGTCAGGGAACTAAGATCCCACGTGCCACGTGGCGTGGCCAAAATAAAAAAGGTCTCTCCCACCCTCATCCCCATTATCAGAACAAACACGTATTAAATGCTTATTGTGTGACAAAAAGCCTACGGATGGTTGTATAGTAATGCCTCGGTCAGTATTATTTCCTCTGTCTTACAGGCAGGGAAACCGACTTAGAGGACCCAAGTAACTTGTCCAAGATTACAAGGCTAGTGAGTGACTGAACAGGGACACGTCAGGCTCTAAAACCCATGCACAGATCGGTTCCGGGATGCTTCTTCCTATCGGAGGGAGCAGTTGCTAAGGGAAAATGCATAGAAAATTAAGTCTTCTTAAATTATTTTGGCTTTTCATTTGAAGTACCTTGTGAGCTGCACATTTTTAGGGTGGAGCCAATAGTTTACACTGTTTAAACCACTGACAGCAGAATTCTAGGAAATGCATCATCTCTATGAACTTGGTTAACTTTTTCTTTTAAGTGATGGTTCATGCTCAGAAAAGAGTCTCAGAACTTGAAAAAAGTTTTCCAGGAATATTGATTACAAAATTAGAAAATATTCTTTTAATTATTTTTAGTAGATTTGCTTGATTTCTTTAACTTGTCAAAATTAATTTAAGAAGACAAGCATAGAGCTTTTTGAGAGCTAATTACTCTTAGAATTCCAACTACCGAAGACAGAGGTTCTTGATGGTGTGGATGCTTCTGTCTCTTCTAGTCCTGATTTGACCCCTAAAAGCAGGTGACCTTGGCCTTTGTAGTGGCCTTTTATGACAAGATTTGGGGTAGATGTTGAGAAGAAGATTGGACAGGAGCAAAGAACAAACTGTACTCATCTACAAGGCCCAGAAATTACCTTGTGAGTCCTGTAATTTTTCAGGAAAACTTTCATTGCATGATAGTTTTTCAATTGGTTTAATTATGCTTTCTTCTAAAGAGAAGGCAGATGGAAGGAAAGAATGAACAATAAGGAGAATGTTATAGGAAAAGCAGAGAAAAAATGGATTCCATGATTAATGAAAAGATGCAGAAAGAAACCTTAAAATGTTTCTCCGAGAAAATGTTCTCGGTGCTGTGTCACCTTTCATTTGACGTCACTCGTATATATATTTCCCTGAGACTCAAAGTTGTGCAGCTGTCATTTCACCTGATTGTATTTAACCACTTGGTTCAGTGAAGATTATTTTTAAATAACTGAGAAAAAATTAGCAAATTGCAGTGCCACAGCACTATTAAATGGATAAAATATCCAGAGCATTTGATGTCACATCAGAACACCTCAGGAGACTCCTCAGTTGCTACACAGTGACCCTCAAACTCTTTTGATCCAATGCCACCTACGTATTTTTTAAGAAATAACTCTCTACCTCTTCGGACACTTTAAGCTGATATCTAAAATGTTTCCTCATAAGTTTTATAATTCCAAAGGATTTAACTTCTGGCATACTGTAATTATAGACATTTAAAAATAAAACTATTACATCTCTCTTTTAAATATAATCAGTGGAATCTAAATACCATAGTGATTTTATGCTCACCAATACTGACTTAAGCAATACATGACCACATGGGACTTCCCTGGTGGTCCAGTGGTTAAGACTCTGCCCTCCTACTGCAGGGGGCACTGTTCGATCCCTGGTCGGGGAACTAAGATCGCACATGCCACGTGGTAAGGCCAAAATAAAAAAGAAATACATGACCACAGTCCTTTTTAACAGGTAGAAATTTCACATGAATCCCTTTTCTCTCTAAAATTTTGTTTTCATTCATATGTCAACTCCCACATTTTATCTGAATATAATTTTAAAGTCTTTCAATTAACCAGTCAAAAATGTGTATGGATTGAAACCTTTAAAAACATTTCTTGTAACCAACCAAAAGTATATTAAAATACTTTTCTCTGGATTAAGTTAATTATAGTTAGAATGATTCATTGTATATAATTTATCAAAAAAGATGAATATTATAGAATTTGATTATTAAAAGTGAAAAGTCAGATTATTTTTTTTTTGAAATTCATCTCTTAATGAGAAAGATGGGACCTTTTTCAAGTGGTTCATGTATCCATCAATAAATATTACTTTACCTATTGCTAAAGTCAGACAGGATTCAGCTTTTTTTTTTTTTAAAGATGGGAAGCAAGGAGAAATCTTGTAAATGCGTAGTAGGCAATGAAAGGTGTTTTGTTACAGCTTTGTTACTATAGTCTTTAAACACTATTCAGAGTTACAGATCAAGTATCACATAGTGATCTCATAAAAAATGATTTTTAAAAAAATTTTCATTTTATATTGGAGTACAGTTGATTTACAGTGTTGTGTTATTTTCACAAATGATTTTTAATTATCTATTAGCTATAACTCAATGAGGTTCTCCTTCAGTTTTTTAAAAGCTAAGAAGTGGAAACCACTTGACTTATAAAGGATTTATTTGTTCCCCAGTCATCCGAGTTACTCACTTTCTCAGCACTGACACCAATATATCAAACTAGCCCTTTGACTGGCACCCCACATATTTTTACACTTTGGGGAAAAAGGAAACATTTAAACGTAAAAATCCGCAGAAGGAAAACAGTGTAAGTTCATACTTTAAATGTAGTCTTGCTTTACCTGCATTATTCCTTTTGAAAGCAAGTTCTGCCCCCATGGGTCCCAGCGACTTAGGAAATAACTGGCTATTCCAGGTATATGGGTTCACATCCTTTCCACTGGCTATCAAGGACACGTTCTTGGGGTTTACACCTTAGAAGAACAAAACAGTCATTTCAAAGGTTAGAGGGCGATCATAAACTTGAAGGAAAAATATACATTCAAACTAAGACTAGAAAGAACGCGAGGGAATGGAAATAAATTTTGGCTACAGTGGAGCAAATACTTGCTTTTGGATGGACCCTGAGGTGGTCCAGCCACCTGCCGTCCTCACAGTGTGCTTTAAAAATGTTGTTATTTTCTGTAATACAAGTAATGATAAACATTGGACATTTCTTGCTAAATGTCTCTAAAAATTTGAGGTGGCACGAAAATTTTCTTCCAAAAGATACTTCCATGTCATACACTTATTTGGAGCGTGTGCTCTGTGCCAGACCCTTGAGGAACGCTTGAGGTAGCCGGGGAAAACAGACACGCGGCCAAGAACCCAGGGGAACTGAGACGTTCGGAAGTACATGTAAAGATCCATCTGTGAAGCTTATTTGCGTATCGGATATCGTAAAATATAAACAGCTAATTGTTTACGATTTTCTGAAATCTGTGAAATGTGGACTCGGCCTTGGACTTTGGTCCCAGGGGTCAAAGGGTGTTGTTTTAACCTAGTTTTAAGAGATTTGAGAATTCCTGAACTTGCTTTCTTTTGACTGGTAATTAAATTGGGTTCAGCTTAGCAGACGCCAGAGACATCACACTGTCTAAGCCTCTGGATCATACATGTAGGGTTCTCTTTAGTTTAGAAAACATCCTTACCGAGGACTACTATTAATGTAGAGAGAGGGTCAGTCCCTGTTTCAAGGGAGCTTTGACTTTTCCCAAAGTGAGCTCCTTGGCAAGGGTTCACATTTATGAGACATATAATAACATTCCTTGTTTTAAAGCCAGAAACAAGCCTGGTTGTTCCGAACCAAGCCGCAGGGTTACCTGTCATCAGTTCTCTAAGGAAACACTCCATCAGGTAGATCATTTCCCTTTATTGTAGGATATTGCTCCTTATGGATTTTGGTTTCTAATAAAATACCTACAAATAGAACTATAATAGGCAATTCCCTGGCAATAATGAAGATGCACTAGGTAGCAATTACTCAGGTTAAAAACATCTTGACACACACACACACACACACACACACACACACACACACACACACACACACACACACACACACACACACACACACACACAAGATATTTACCCCCAAAGAAGGTGCGAGGTCAGGGCAGAAAACTACAAATCTCTTTAGGTGAATATTTTTTATAAATACAGTTCAACAAAGAATGGGCCCTGAATACTTAAGTTATTTTAATACAATTAGCCTTGCGATATCCCTAGTCTTTTTTGTTTCAGTAAATACATACTTCAGTATTGAAAATAATTGCTTTAACTCTTTGTCTGTTAAAAGATTTCAGTTTTCTTGGAAGTAGACAAAATCTGGAATTTTAAAACATGTATTAGTTTACAAGCTTTTCTGGGGTACCTTCTATAACCAAACACCATTAAAGAGAAGCAAAAATTAATATACTACCATCCCGTCCCCTCAAAGGATATTAAAAAGTCAGTCAGCAAATATTTACTGAGCACCTACCACGTGCCAGGCAGTGTGTGTGGCACTGGAGAGAAAGCGGTGAACAAAGTAGACCAGTTTCTGCCCTTGTGGCTCTTATAATCTACTCTAGTGAGAAGGGAGACATGAACAGTTATAGATAATTAGGTCACTAGCAGTGTGCAAATTATGCAGAAGAATCTGGTGCTGAGGCTGCAAAAAAACAAGGAACAAAGCCAATCTTCTAAAAAGGTAATTTAAAGCTGGAATGTGAATCATGATAAGGCCTCGGTAGGAGTTGGGGAGGTGTGTTCCTGGGAGAGGCGTCTGTGTGGGCGGTGGACCTGGGAAGGGGAAGGATGCGGTGGGAACAGGGTGTGGCCCAGAGTGAGGCTGGAGAGGGGAGCGGGCGGCCGATCACAGGGGAGTTCGTGTGTCTCGCTAAGACATTTAAAACGCAGCAGGCGAGCCTCTCACAATGGAACATCACTCAGCCATAAAAGGTACAAAACTGAGTTATTTGTAGTCAGGTGGATAGACCCGGAGTCTGTCGTACAGAGTGAAGTAAGTCAGAAGGAGAAGAACAAATACCGTATGCTAACACATACGTATGGAATCTAAGAAAAAAAAAGTCATGAAGAGATTAGTGGTAGGACGGGAATAAAACACAGACCTACTAGAGCATGGACTTGAGGATACGGGGAGGGGGAAAGGTAAGCTGGGACGAAGTGAGAGAGTGGCAGGGACATATATACACTACCAAACGTAGGGTGGCTAGCTAGTGGGAAGCAGCCGCATAGCACAGGGATGTCAGCTCGGTGCTCTGTGACCACCTAGAGGGGTGGGAGGGAGGGAGATGCAAGAGGGAAGAGATATGGGGACACATGTATATGTATAACTGATTCACTTCGTTGCAAAGCAGAAACTAACACACCATTGTAAAGTAATTATAGTCCAATAAAGATGTTAAAAAAAAAAACCAAAAACGCAGTAGGAGAGGCACATATACAAATGACACAGGGCGTTGGATACACTGGGTGGAAGGAAGGACCGTAAGTGATGATGGGACTCGAGAAGGATCCACAGAACAGGGTGTCAAAAGTGCTGGGACCGGGAGTAAGACCAAAGGGCACCACCGAGATCCTTAGCACCTCCAGTGTGTACTCTGTTTGCAACAACTACCTTGTGATAATTAAGTACCTAAGGCTTACGGGGCGGGGGGCGAGCTGATGGGTGACTGCAGTCCCATCGTTAAGTAACAGAAAGCAGAATCCCGGAGTCGTGCTCCAGTACACAGCCGGTCAGTAGCAGGTCAATAACTGTGACTCTTGCGTCCCTCTCCCTGAAGGCCAGTGTCACGGATCTGCCGATCCTTGTAGTATAATGTCAGGCTGCCCTGAAATTATATGGTACATTTCTAGAGCTCCCATGATCCTAAAAGTTGATGCTTCATAAGACCTTAATACTTGGCTTTATGGTAAAAAAAAAAAAAAAAAAAAAGGAAGGCCTCCAAAGATAAGACTCTTTGTTATTCCTGAGGATATTCGATGATTTAACTACAAACCATAAATAAGTGTCAAGGATCACTTCTCTGCATTTCTGTCGTCTGCAGTTGCTGGATCACGATAGGTGCTCAATAAATGTTCGTCCAAGTGACTGAACTGAGCTCAGTTCTAGTTTCAAATCTCACCCAGCTCTAGAGGGGCCATCTTTGAGACGAAACATGCCAAAACAGGGTACCGTCAGGTTCAGGTTTAGATTTCAAACAGTTCGTTCTAATTTTGAGTCTGTTTCTTAGGCTTCAATTACGGCCATGCTTCTGACCCAGAGTAATTAGTAGAATTTGTTAGATCTTTCTGGTGAAAAAGGAAGTGATCAGAGGGGTCTCAGATACCCTGAAGTACGTTCCAGAAAACTGCATGAGGGAGCAAGCAAGAGCTGGGAAAACCGGTGTCGGCCAAAAAGTGTACAATACCCTTTCCCACCACCAGAGGGCCCACTTCTACAGCGAAGATGAAACACTGATTTTACTTCCTTGAAATGGATTCAATTTTCTTTCTTTTTTAAACAGGGAAAAGTGTCCCCCATGAATCTGTGTTCTGGAAACTTTATTACACCCCTGCTTTTGCAGTCAGATCAGAACTTCCTCATGGTTTCAGCACCGAAACTTACTAACCAACTGGTGTCTTTGCATCTTTCAAAAGTGCACCCTCTCTTACGGTCTTCATTCCCACTCCTCTCACCGTCCTAAGGAACAAGTCATCACCCTCTCTATCCAGATGTGTGCAGTGGCCTCTTGGCCACTCCCCTTGGGCCACTCGACCATCCCCTACCCTTTTTGAGCCCCTAGCGTGGTCTACCTAGCAGCCAGAATGATCTTTTAAAAACACAAATCAGATCATTTAGGAAACAGTATAAAACTCTACCTCTCATAAGAACTGGTAATGGGCGTGCAGAATTGTTTGCAGACAGTTTACAGGAGGCATAGCTTTGGCGGGGGAGGTGGTGTTTTCTGAAGCATACTCGCCATCTTGACTGGTGGCTGCCAGGCATCTCCTGAGCAGACTTCACAGAGGCAGGAGGTCCAGAAAAGTCCCCGGTGGTGACAGGCTGAGCCCGCAAAGAGCACTGTGATTGTATTTCACTGGTGCCCTTTCTTCAGAGAATCAAAGACCCTGGAGCATGACCTATTAACTATTCTAGTTACCAGGAAACATTTTATTTTCTCTGCTTACCTGGAAGGTATCTTGATTGCTTCAAATAGTACTGTTTAGCTGTTGAAGCAGTTGACAATTCAGAATCAGATTTTAGGGAAAGAGCAGCGGGTAAGTTCTTGTTTTCCCCTGTTGAGTGGTTGGGGCCTGCAGGTACTGACTCTGGAAGCCTTGAAAGTCAACGTAAAGTAGCATCACCGGGTGAAGCACGGGAAGATGACGGCGGCTATGCTCTCGCCCACCCTCCGCACATCTTTTCAAGCCAGTCAGTGGTTTCCATCAGAGACCACCTGCTGATAGGAGCGCTAAGTGACAGCCCCTCTCCCCGACTAGATATCGGGCTGTGCGTAGAATCATTCCTAACACTGGACAGTGTGAGGCAGAAAGCTTTGAACCTAAGCAGCAAACTGCCTGTGTACAGAACGTTTCCGTTTTTCCTGCGACTGCTGCCGCTGTGGATTTGTGATGTGGGAAGGTGGCGTGTTGGAAGGGAAGAGACTCACAGCCATCTCCAGCTGGCTACTCCAGCCGTGTGTAACCCCTAAGGCTGTTTGTTAGAACACGGTTTAGGCTGGGCTAAGAGAACTGAAGCGGGGACGTGTTAGGAAAGTCCGCAAACAGAATTTCCAAAGAGCCCAGTGACATACAGAGACATCGTGCGTTTGTTGAGAGGTGCCCTGTCCCCCGGAAGGCAGGATCGACTTGGGTGGCGGCGAGCGCCTGGCCGGGTGCCTGGCGGGGACCGGGAGGGGTGCCTCTGGCCCCCAGTGCCCGGCCTCCTACGGCCCCAGTTCTGTGTCGGAGCGGAGGCCTTCCGGCATCCGGGCTTAGCTCTGTCTAGCTCCCGAGGCCATCTGTCCGGGCGGCAGCCAGTCCTCTGGCCGTGACTGGTTTTGCTGCCTGTCGCCCTGTGTGCAGCCCCGCACCACGACCTTCTCTCCCACCTGGGACCGGGCCTCTTCCTGTGCCGAGGCCTGGCCCCCCCTGGCCAGCTCTCGTCACCTGTCTGACCCCAGGCCTCTGCGGTTCCCCGCTGGGAAAGTCCTGGTCACCACGTCGACCCCCCCCCCCCCCCCCCAGGGATGGACACGGATGTGATTGGCCCTTGGAACTGCTGGCTACCACTTTGGGGTGGCCCTGGACACAGGGAGCCCCCTTCATTAGAAACAGCCCTACTCATTTCCGGCCACGGTGTTTGCACCCTGCTTTCCAACACAGGCTAAAATACCCTATTTCGAAATGCTGGGTTTTCGCCTTAAGAGAAATACGTACATACAGGACCAGCAAGGCAGCAAAAGCCTTCTGAGGTGAAGAGCCAGTCTTCTGATCTCCCCCTTCGGTTAGCACCTCGACGCTTGTCACACCCTGCCCGGTGCCGGCAAGATTGGAAGTGACGGAGAGGTGTGACTTTCTGACTTAGAGTGGAAGGGGCATCGAGCAGGTTTATTCTGTTTATTCTCCAGTCTGTGGATTTCGGGGAGCAGTACCTGTGGAACTTGGGGATCTGGAAATTGACTGGCTGAGAATTATCTCCCCGTGGCACGTCTGCGTCTACCTTCAGAGGTGCGTGGACTCCCAAGTGAAGACTTCTGCCCGGTAAAGCACCAAACAGCCATGAGAGAAGTCTCCCTGACTCGTGCGCCATCTTTCCTCCCTATTCCTCTCTTGTTCCAAGGCGGGGCAGGGACAAGGCAACTCTTTTCCCAGAATATTCACCAAAATTTCACCCGTCTTCACCTCAAAGTTGAATAATGCACTAAATGATGATGCCAGCTGAAAAGGGACCGCTACAGATCCCAAACTTCCGGGAAAGGTTCAGAGAAAGATCAAAAAAGCTTAGAACAACAGGCAACTGAACGAGTAGCTCTGAACGCCACCACCAGAGGAAGCCATTACCTTTGTAGATTGTGCTTTGCTTTTTGAGAAGAGGCATGTGGATTTCCAATGGGAAATATGGTGATCACAGTGTAACAGGGGACACGAAAAACCGAACTAGAACTCCTCCCTCCAGCCACGCTCAGCCACTGACGCTGAGAATCGTTGCCCTGAGGGGTCAGGAGTCTTACTTTTTCAGAGGTGAGCACAGAGATCTGGATTTGACAGGAGAAGCAACATTAAGCGACTCCTTGTCTTTTAATATGTACACTCATTGATACTTAATGAGCAAAGGTGATGCCTGATGAAAACACATTTTCCCAAGAAGTGTGAAATCTTACCGAAACGGAGAATCTGTTCTCCTCGTTGCTTTGGAAACACTCATGCTTGGCTTCTTGGAATGGGAGGCTCCGAAGTCACGGTCCTCAGACTCTTCCCAGGCGTCCTCAGCCTTGACCACAGGCTGACCCCAGCGCCTCCTGGCACCTTTAAGGCCCAGAGTGTCATTTGGCTTCTGTGGTGGGAAACCAGTATCGTCATCTTCAGTCGGGTGCCGAATGCCTTTTATGTGCAAAGCTATTATATTTGGTGCCAAGAGTCCCATCCTCAAGGAGCTCTCCATACAGTTAAGGAGATAACATATATACATATTTAAAAGTAGTAACAGAAATAGGTAGCACATGTTAAAACTATGATAGGAAGTTGAGAGAGGACAGATCTCTGTGAACTCGGGTCGGGGGAGACGAATACGTAGGATCAAAATTGAGTCTTTGTTGATGTGTAATCTGGAAAACTGCCACGCGTGGCTGTGTCTCTTTCTCTTTGGGCAAATGACTTAACTTTTCAAAGCCTCAGTTTCCTTCTCCTTAAATGGCGACATACAGTATTTATCTAACTTAGTGTTTTCGGATTTGATAGTAAAATACATCGGAGGTTTTTAGGATAGGGCCTGGAACATAAGCGTTACTGTAGGCTAGGTATCGTTGTGGTGGTGGTTATTCTAGAGTTTGGAAGTGGAGATGCATAGCGTACGGCTTTTTAATGGGAAAGTGCCAGAGTGTGTTCCAGGGGGAAAGGGCAGACTGCGTTTACTGAAGCAGATGGTTCGTGCTGGATGGAGGATAGGGTTGTGAAGACAGGCCGATGCTGTGTGATCATGGGCCTTCATCGTATGCCTGGGACATCGCAGCTGTCCTATGGGCAGTGGAGAACACTGGATGTTTTTGAGATTAAAAAGGGATGTGATAAAGGCAGCATTCGAGAAAGGTCAGGCTCCTCAGATAGGAGGCCTTTGCAGTTACAGTGGAATGCGGTAACAAGAGCCACGGGCTCACCGTGGTTGGAATGCTCAGGAAAGAATACATTTGCTGTTAACAAGAAATAAAAGGTCTGGACTTTTTTCTGTCTCTCCGAACAGAGGTCAAGGAGAGTGTAGCAGACACTGCTTCCTCACTAAGATTATGTTCAGGGCAACAATATGCGCACGTAAAAGATCTGAAATGCCAGCCTCCCTTGCAGCTCTGTGTAGCCGTGGGACACGACCTAGCCGGTGACTTGTAAGTGCAGGTCTGTTGGGAGGGGCTTCCACGAGAAACAGTTTAGGCTCTGCCGGGCCTGTGCCAGTGTCTTCCACTCTTCCCCCTTCTGGAAGGCAGATGCAACCCCAAAGGAGCAGCAGCCAGCTGTGGCCACAGGACCGAGAGCCACGTGCTGAGGAGGGCAGTAGAGCAGGAAGACAGAGCAGTCTGGTTCCTTTTATGAGCTGCACCAGCCCTGGCTTACCCACCACCCACCTTCTCGCTATGAGAGAAAAAACGACCCCTCGTGGTTTAAGCCACAGTGGTCAGGTTCTGTCCTAAGTCACTGAATGTGATCCTATTGGACACAGAGAAGGAAAGGCGGGGACGACTTTAAAAATGTGAGCCTGACTGTCTCAGAATGGTAGCTCTGTTAACAGAAATAAGGAGTGAGGAAGAAGACCTGGCCTGGGGCGGACCATGCAGTGGTTTGGGGGCATAGAAACTGAAAACTCCAAAAGGCAATAGAAAACTGGGGAATTTGGAAGCAAGGTCAGCAAATACAGCTGTGTTTGAAGTAAGAAGATGCTTAAAGAATGGATATGCCATTGCTTGAAGCTGATGGTGCCACAGTGATGGAGGATGAACAAAAAGTGGTATTTGCCAACTTCTCTTACACTCTTGTTTCTTGGTCAGAGAGAATGAGCTCCAGACTAAGGAGAATAAGAAGATCTAAAGCCCCAGGTGAGTAGAGTTAATCAAAAGTTATACTTGGCTGAGTTTGAGACTCTTATTATTTCAGTTGAACTGTATGTTAGGGTCCTGCTGAACAATGCCAGCAACATCAAGTCGTCTCATGTCTAGGAAGATTGGAAAGGGACAAATATTAATAATTTTTATAAAGTGGAAGGTGGATTTTTGCAAACTCCACATTAATAAGATTGGTACCAGATGAGGGCAAAGATTCTAACATCAGTTATTAAAGAGAAAGTTTTTGAGCACTAAGGAAAAAAGGTGGTAGATCACACAGGCCACCATTTTTCATAAAAAGCAGACAGCGAGTGCATGTAGTCTGTATGGCCTTCAGCAAAGGAGGTGACAGGGTCTTCTTTCATGCTATCAAAGAAATGAAGTAATGAAAGGACAACAAAGAAGCATCAGTACTGTCATGGGCTGAATGTTTATGTCCCACCAAAACTTATCCCCCAACTCCAATGGGTTGGTATTTGGAGATGGGGCTTTGGGAGGTAACTGGGGATGAGGTGAGGTCATGAGGGTGGGACCCTCATGGCGGGATTAGCGCCCTTAGAAGAAGAGAATCCAGGGAGCTGCTTTCTCTCTCTGCCATGCGGACAAAGCAAGAAGGTGCTGTCTCCAAATCAGGAGGAGGGCCCCACCAGGAACCAAGTTGGCTGGCACCTTGATCTTAGACTTCCCAACCTCCAGAAGTGTGAGAAAGTAAATTTTTGTTATTTAAGCCACACAGTCTATATGGTATTTTCTTATGGCAGCCTGAGCAGACTGAGACAAGTACATAGTTCAGTGATCTGACCAAGAGTACTGATTAATGGATCAGTATCCATCTAGAGGAAGGTTCTAGTGGCTTGCTATCCCAAGGGCACATTGCTATCCTGTTCATCGTGAAGGTACGGGAGGAAAAAAAATGAACAACCATTCCACAGCTGGTGGTGACAAGCTGGGCAGAATGATTAAACTGAGAAGACAAAATAAGGGTTCAAAAATACTTCTTAGAAATGTGAGAGGTAAAAGTAAGGTCTTCCAGTTTTTGGAATCCTGGAGATCGAATACACAATGAGAGGTGATTGAGCAGAAGCACTTGTAAAAGCAGACCTGGGAACTTTAGTTAACGCAGTGCTCAGTTCCCCACTCTGGAACTCATTAGGCATCTAAAACTCTCGGGCTAGTTTATTGGGTACTTTAACTTAGTGAATGCATGCGAGAGGGCGGGAGGGTGTTGCATACTGCATGGCACTTAGTAGCTATTTAGTAATGTTAACTTCCTCTCCTCCCCTCCCAGTGTGAGTCAACACTTTATGGGCCTTCCAAGAAAAAAAAAAAGTAGTCCTTGATGGCACGAGGGAACACAGGGTTCTGGAATGTTGGCGGTGATTCACCCTGTTTTGTATTTCCTACCTACTGTCTGCCTCTGGTTCTGGCAGGGGAAGCAGGAGGGTGGGGGTACTCAAAGGCTCCTTCATACACAGGAGCCAAGGGTCACTCAGTCATCGGTGAATGACATCCCAGTGGAGTACGTGAAGGAACTGAGGGTGTTTCGCTTAGAGAAAGGGGCAGATAATGTAAGGGGCGATTTTCAAGTATCTGAAAGGCTGCCTTTCTGGAAGAGTGATTAACTTTTTTAATTTATTTTTATTTTTTTTGTGATTAACTTTTATTAAAAGCTACAGAAACCAGATTTTAGCTCAGTATGAGGAAGAACTTTCTAGAAGTCAGAATTGCCCCAAGGATAATGTGGACTCCTCAAGACCCTGGAGGTGGTTCAAAAACAGTGTGGACAATGATTCATTCATTCATTCAACAGATATTTGTTGAGAATTCACCATGTGCCAGACACTGTTTTGGGTTCTGGGTCTGTATTGAGAAACGAAACAGACGGACCTCTTTTATATCTTCCCCAACATTTTTAGAATGCCTAGAAACAAAATCCTAATGGAACCAAACCATCGCATCCGAAGGGTCATCATGGGCTACTTACGGTTGGCATGTTTTTGACGATACTTGGAAATAGTGTTGGCGGCTGTTTCTGTTGACTCTGCCGCTTGGGCGTTTGCTGGACACCCGTGTTCTGTGGCGGCTGGATGGACCGCAGTGGCTGGTGGCTGTTTCTCGGCTGGGGCTGTCCGGCAGTCTGGTCACTTATGTCTGGCAGAGGCTTAGGTTCTAGATCAGCGACAGGTGGCTTTGACTCTAGTGGTTGCACGTGCTTATTTAAAGGCTGTTTCGATGCCAGATGATGTGAGGAAGGGCCTAATACTTGACCAACTTGAAAATATGGGCGTTTCAATGCCTAAAGAGGCGTGGAAATAACAAATGGAAAACGGTTTCACCTAAATTTATTGCATATAAACTCTTGTCCAGCGCTGGGCTAGGCCTATATCACTAGTCTAGGTAAGCTTCAGAGATTTAGAAAGCATCCAGTTTTCCCCTTATGTGATGACTTTAAAAAGATACCCAGAAAAAAAACCATGATTTGAGAAGTAAATGTCATTTAAAAAAATGAAAAAGTACATACTAGTAGAAAGAATGTATAACTCACTTGTAATGTCAACATCCAGTCAAGGCAACTGTTCTTTTAAAGACTGTATAAAAAACAAAGTCTAGCTTATAAGCATTGGCTGAATTTGATATGATTAACTCAAACTAAAACACTAGATACCGATAATGTTTTAGACTCCATAAAGGCATTGAGAAATGAGTTAAGAAAGCCTTCTACGTAGTTTATTTTAAATGATTAACATCGTATAAAATTCAGGGTTATTTTTAGCCTAACTGTAAGTACATGTCTACTAGCAATAAAAAAAAAATTCTAAGAAATTGAAATAAGCTTTAACAATATAACAACAAAGAGAAAGTATTTATGGGAATAAACTATAAAAGGACTAGTAAAAATGGTCACTGAGTTTTCACTAGATCAGTCATCAAATCACTGTTACTGCATGGAAGTGGCGGGTAGGGGACAGAGCTGGTGACCATCTGGGTGACACAGGCTACAGCAGTGGTTCTCAACTGGCGGTATTTTGCCCCTTCGGAGACATTTTCTTCATTGTCACCACTCGGGGGGGGGGCTGGGAGGCGCTCCGGGCATCAAGGCATGCTGGCAGGTATGCTGCTCCATATCCTACAACGAACCGGACAGCCTCCCCACAGCAAAGAATTAGCGGGTCAAAGATGTCAGTGGTACCGAGGTTTGTGAAAACCGATCTGGGGGGTGTCTGAAGCTCTCTGGGCAGCTCAGCTGTGGATGCAGGTCCCCTCGTCAGTACTACATGTCTGGGTGGGGAGGGAAGTTCCCAGTTCTGCTGTTTTGTGTGTGTGTATCGGGGACGGGGCTGCTCCTTAAGCTAATCAAGCCCCGTTCCCCTGCACCTCCTGCCCTAAGCCAGTACCCGCCTACGGGGAGGCAGAGCCCGGACCCCCAGTTAACTTCTCAGGTGCGCAGGGGCAGATTTTAGATGGACAGAGGCAACTCCTGTAACCTAACCTCTCCCTGTCTCCCTGCTTCCACTGAAAAGCAGGGCGATGAACTAGTGAACAAGGAAGAGGTGAAGGGCAGGGAGGGGTATATTTTGGCAGAGGTAGAAAAAGGTTTTCTTCTAAGTTTCCCCTTAGAAACTTCATTGTGTCCCCTGCCACACCAGATGTGTGTGTTAACTACATGGGCATTGCCCAGTGGAACTCAACGGCTGTAGACGATTTAAATACATCAGTACCTGACACGTAGAAGGCACTCAGGTTCTGAATTAAGTAGCGCCATTAATTCGTATGTCACTATTCCTAAGTCAATAATTACATTTTGGAGCTAGAAGCTTTATGAATGTTTTGTAATTTCAAGGCTTCATCTGTAACTTTTCCTCTTTAAGATACCAGCTACCCTCCTTAAAGAAACAGAGGATCTTTAAAAAATAATATCTTCTTTTTTCCTGTTAAGGGAGTATTGACTGAATAGAATAAGGAATGTATAGAAAGTTCTCAAGAAGAAATTAAAATCATCTCTAAAGCCAACACCAAGAGAAAACTACTGCTCACATTTTGATGTTTTTCTTTTCAGTACTTTCTTCTAGTCTTTCATACACATTCACATATATATATATATAGAGAGAGATTTTACCTTACGCAGACTTGCAGCTTCTGCAACTGTAAGTACCTTATGCCCGTACCCCACTGTTGTAATTACTATCATTTTACAGATTATTTTACCGTTTGATAGGGCAAGCTGTCTAACCCTACCACTGTCCTCTGATTACTTATTATTGTTCAAACCTGTCTTGGCTATTCTTTCCTATTTGTTCTTCCAGTCGACCTTTAGAAAATACCTTCTCAAATTAAATTTTTTTAAAGCCAAATAATTATTTGGTTTATTTCAATCCTCAATTTATATTTAAATAACAATAAGAATACCATAAAGCCTGTTACGACTTTTTAATTTAAGCCCTTTGCAGATAAAACCGTGGCGTTTTCAAGACCACGAGACAGGATTCCTCTGTAGGTGTTGAGGGTATAGCCGCCAAGGAGCCGAGCATGGGTATCCCACGCTGCCCTCTTGTGGGAGCCCGAGAGGGACCATTACTGCAGTCCTGCGGTGGGGGGGGGGGGACGATACTGCCGTGTAGAGGGAGCCGAGTCCTCTACACGGTAGGAGAGCGTCGGAAAGTCTACTAGGTTGTCTAAGTGAAGAGATGCTCTTTTACTACCTGGGACAAGTTTCTTCCTAATTAGCTTGTCACGTGCCTGAATTTTTTTTCTGACTCTTACTTTCCTCGTTATTCTTTTATACTATGAGATGAACACAAGCTCGTCATAAACATTTGGAGTCATACAGAAAATACAGCCTATCCTGTGCAAATCAGGTCAACATTTTTCTAACTCTAAGTGTGATGGTTTGTTATTTCATAGTTGTCTTTCTAGCCCATTTCCCATTCATCCTCCAGTTCTGTGACTGCCTCAATGTTTAGAGCTCGATCACTTTGCCAGAGAAAGAAGGGAAAGGAAGATGCTAGATGGAAAAAAAGTGTGAACAAATTCCAACATTTTTAATGCCTCGTGTAAATGTCATTTCCTTTGCAAATTCTTCCTTAAATTTTACCACCATCCTTCCTCTGGGTGGAAGGACCATCCCTATACATCTCTCTGTTAACTGTCTCTAAATTATCAAAGCACTCTGTCCCCCAAAAAAGTGTGGTAGAAAATTGAGTACCTGCAGAATGTTCCACCAGGCCAGGAAAGGGGTCATATATTCATATCTGAAATTCCAACCACCTAACATACTACCAGGCACTTAGTTTCTTAGTTTGTGCTCAATAAATATTGAAAGAATAGTGATTTCAAAACTTCCTTGAAGGGTTATTGAAGTGGACATTCATTCTCTGTCCAGAATCCATTGTGCCTTCATAGCCAACCATTTATTTCCTTGGTGGTGGTGGAGAGATCATTTTTCTCCTAGTGAACGTCATCTAAGTGGAACAGTAAATCCAGATGCCTCTACCCTCACCTCAAAAGCCAGAGAAATACAGCTTTATTCTCCCAGATAGTTATCCTCACCGTTTAGTTTTCTAAGGCTGTTATAACAAGTACCACGGATTGGGTGGCTTAAACAACAGAAATGTATTTTGTCACCATCCTGGAGGCTAGAAGTCAAAGATCAAAGTGTCGACATGCCTGAATTTTTACCATTAGAGATTAATTCCTTTCAGCCTCAACCTCCACAGGGTTCCTCATTTGAACCACAAAACAGAAAATCGGGCTTCCCTGGTGGCGCAGTGGTTGAGAATCCGCCTGCCGATGTAGGGGACGCGGGTTCGTGCCCTGGTCCGGGAGGATCCCACGTGCCGCGGAGCGGCTGGGCCCGTGAGCCATGGCCGCTGAGCCTGCGCGTCCGGAGCCTGTGCTCCGCAATGGGAGAGGCCACGACAGTGAGAGGCCCGCGTACCGCAAAAAATAAATAAATAAAAAACAGAAAATCATTGGAGTGGCTATTTTTGCAATTCTCCCAAGAATCTTACATGCCTAGAAGTTAAATCATTACATGCACTGGATACCTTAAGCTTTAGGGCTTAATTCTTTTGGTAAAACTCTGGTTGAAAGCAGACTTGTCTTTGTAAAGAAAAATATCCCTAATATTGTAAAACCTCAAATTAAAACAAACAAACAAACAAACAAACCCACACACAACTATACCAGGGAGATCTGTCTTACCTGGCTCGCTGTTGGTCGTTTCTTTGGATCCCAGCTCAACATTTCAGTCATAAGCTGAATAGCTTCACTGCCGGCATTGGGAATAAGAGTTTTTAAGTTTATAGGAACACACTGGGGAAAGCGGAAATTCATAGAGGATGCAAGCTGGTACCCTTCCGGCCAGTCACTCTGTTTAAGGAATATAAAAGTGGGGGAGGGGAGGCAATACATAATTTGTTTCTAATGATCAATTTAAAAGAGTAATAATATAAAAATCACTTGTGTATGAAAACTTTAATGTTGACTCATAAATAAATGTGAAAATGAAATACCAGACCACATACACAATTCAGTGCTATAAACACTATAGAAAGAACTGTGAGTTGAGAATTAGGGAAAAGATGAGAAAGCACTTTCATAAATTTCAAAATGTTAAACTCTGGTCTTTTGGATCTCGATGGTGATGATGGTGCCCAGGTGGCTCTGAACAAGTAAGGACAAACGATTTGCGGAGACACTGATTATCACAGAGATCCTCATTATATGTTATACGTTGCATCCAATGTCAAAAACTGCACACAGCTGGGAAGTGAGTCACGTTAAAGCTCGAATAGCTGCGTTAACTTGACTCATGTTAACTACGAGGCATACGCTCATTTCATTCAGGTGTAATTATACATACTTAAACTTATTATTTTTGTTTGTTTGTTTGTTTTTTGCGGTACACGGGCCTCTCACTGTCTTGACCTCTCCCGTTGCGGGGCACAGGCTCCGGACGCGCAGGCTCAGCGGCCACGGCTCACGGGCCCAGCCGCTCCGCGGCACGTGGGATCCTCCCGGACCGGGACACGAACCCGCGTCCCCTGCATCGGCAGGCGGACTCTCAACCACTGCGCCACCAGGGAAGCCCTTAAACTTATTAAATAAGTGCATCTCAGAAAGTGAAGTCTACGTGAGTGCAATAGTTAATTGAAAAGTACTCAGTTCAAGAAATTAAATATCCATGGCAGAGGTATGTAAATGTAAACAGGAAAAGATTAAGAGAAAATAAAGTCCAGGACACCTGGCATTAATGAGTTGATCCCAATGGACATTCACAGAACGAGTAGGAAAGAGGCTAAAAGCATGTCGCCATCGGCTGGTCATCAGACCAAAGTTAAATACATAGAATTCTAAGTATAGAGAATTTTCCCTTAAGTTCTTAAAGAAAGGTAAGCCCCTTTTTTCTACAGTCTGGTGGGATTCTGGCTTCTTGCAATCCTCATCCCATCCCAATAAAAAAAAAAAAGACTGATTATAAGAAAATTAACCCTTAAAGTGTAAGCCTTTTTGAAAATGAAGATATCAGCTAGCTGGCCAAAAGTTACAAATAATCAAAAGTTATAACAACTTAAGGACAAAAGTACTTACTTTTTTGGGAGTCCCTAAAACTTGGCAAATCTTGAAGATTTCATCGACCTCACTCGTCCCTGGGAAAAGTGGTCTTAACGTGTATAGTTCAGCCATTATACTCCCAACAGCCCACATGTCAATGGGAGAGCTGTAAACTGAAGATCTTAATAAAACTTCAGGAGCACGATACCTACGAAAATAGAAAACAGAACAAAACAGGCCATTTTTTTTTTATTTTTATTTTTTTTAAATTTTTGTGGTACGTGGGCCTCTCACTGTTGTGGCCTCTCCCGTTGCGGAGCACAGGCTCCGGACGCGCAGGCTCAGCGGCCACGGCTCACGGGCCCAGCCGCTCCACGGCATGTGGGATCTTCCCGGACCGGGGCACGAACCCGTGTCTCCTGCATCAGCAGGCGGACTCTCAACCACTGCGCCACCAGGGAAGCCCAAAACAGGCCATTTTGATGGTCGTTTCAGAGGTGGAATGGTAGTAGGATTTTGTTTGGTCGGGCATTTCAATCGAGAACCAGGTATTAAGTGCCTTCGGTGTATCAGGCATCTATCTGCACAATGTGTTGGGTTTATATTGACTAGCACACATTTTTCCTGACCACAGACAAGTAGTGGAGCTCAAGACAACTATAAACGAAATGTCCAAGTGGCCTAAGGTAGGGACTCCAACAAATAAATGTGGAAATGCTATATAATACATTAAGAAAAGGTGGAGAAGCTCTGAATGGAAGCAGACACGTTCTGAATGGGAGCAGTCATATAATTTTACAACGCATTAAATCCTAATATAGTCACATGAAGGATCGAAAACAAAAGATTAACAAAGATTATCCCTGAGTAATGGGCTTTTCCCCATCTTTTTTAAAAAAATTATTTTATTGGGCTTCCCTGGTGGCGCAGTGGTTGAGAGTCTGCCTGCCGATGCAGGGGACGCGGGTTCGAGCCCCGGTCCGGGAGGATCCCACGTGCCGCAGAGCGGCTGGGCCCATGAGCCATGGCCGCTGCGCCTGCGCATCCGGAGCCTGTGCTCCTCAACGGGAGAGGCCACGACAGTGAGAGGCCCGCGTACCACAAAAAAAAAAAAAAAATTATTTTATTGAAGTATAGTTGATTTACAATGTTGTGTTAATCTCTGCCGTACAGCAAAGCAATTCAGTTATACATATATATATACATTCTTTTTTGTAGGCTTTTCCATTATGGTTTATCACAGGATATTGAATATATAGTTCCCTGGGCCTGTTCATCCATCCTTTTTTGGCTTATCTGTTTGAAAGTGCTGATTCCTCAATTGACTCAATTTCCTTAATTGATAATATTTTTAATTAGAAAAATACTCTATTTATAAGGCAAAGGTAGCTGGTGGAGGATATTCTCAATTTTTTTTTCCATGTTGGAATGCCTAAACGTTTCAGCCTAAATGCTTTGCAGTATTGTCCTTTGGCTTCCATTCAGAGTAGCTTTCTTTGACAGCTTTGAGATAAAATTCACATAACATACAATACATCCGTTTAAAAGCATACAGTTCAGTGGCTTTATGTATATTCACAAGAGTTGTGCATCCATCATCACAACCAACTTTAGAACATTTTCATCACCCCCAAAAGAAACCCCACACCTCTCCAATAGCCCTACGCTCCCATTTCTCTAATCTGCTATCTGTCTATAGATTTGCCTATTCTGTCACTTCATATCAATGGAACCATACACTGTGTGGTCCTCTGTGACTGGCTTCTTTCACTGAACATGTTTCAAGGTTTATCCGTGTTGTAGCATATATCAGTACTTCTTTCTGTTTATTGCTGAGTAATATTCCATTGTATGGCTATATATCACATTTTCTTTATCCATTCATCAGTTGATGGACATTTGGGTTTTTTCCACTTTTTGGTTATTATGAGTAATGTTGTTGTGAACATTCATATACAAGTTTTTGTGTGGACATATGTTTTCATTTCTCTTGGGTATATAGCTAGGTGTGGGATTTTGCTGGATCACATGGTAACTATATGTTTAACCACTGAGGAACTGCCAGGCTGTTTTGTGCCATTTTCCACCCCCACCAGCAATGTATGAGGGGTTCCAGTTCCTCCACATCCTTGCCAACACTTTTTATTATGTTTTGATATTTTTAGGAGACAAAATTGTTTTGAATGCCAAATTTAGATACTGAAAACAGGTATTCTCAATTTCCTTCCATTTCAGTATAGAATCTAAATTTACCCAGTTGAAAATAGAAGCTCCTTAAGAAGATTCTTCCCTGCAAGAGGAGATTTTCCAATTCTAATTATACGTTTAAAAAAGATAAAACGAGTACACTTTGAGCTCTTATTTAATTTGTTCAGTTCCTCCTTTGCTTTTGTAGGGATAAATATCATTATCTTCCTGTTTGCAAACTTCATTTTCAATAATTGCAGTTTCCCATAAACTTCAAAAGCTTTCGGATTTTGGCGTCCATTTATCAAAAATTCTGAATGAAGATTTCCAAGTGATTTGGAACAAAATGCAACCAAAATATGAAGGGATTATTTACAAAAAAAGCTAGATACCACTGTAAATCATTTAAATTGACTTACAAAGTAGTTTTTCAAAGGCTCAAACAATTCTAAAATTCGAATGACAGACGGCAGAGAGAGAAAGAGCACATACAGCCGCGCTGCAGCCGTTTTTGTAGTCAACATCAATAGCATCACAAAAATTTTGTAGTGCAGTTACCCTCTGCGTGTATGTGTAATGTGTAAATTCTGACAACTGCAGCTTATTTTGATTGGTAGAATGCAAATTTAGCAGCTTATTTGGATGCGGTTACAAAACAGATATGCATCTTAGCCAATCCAAATAAATTTCTGCTTTCTAGATTTCTTAATTTAGTAAGAATACTGTTTTTATGATGCTAGGCTTCACTAAAACTTGTATATGTATTACTACTGCAAAAATAATTTTATTTTCAAAGGTTTTAACGGAAGTTAAATAGCATTCATAGTAATGTCAGACATTTCACTTTTCAAGGAATCACCTTCCAAAAGCTTCACTTTGATTCTCTGAATTGTGATGAAAAAAATCAAACGATTATTAGAAATAAGGTAACTGATTTTTCTCTTCGAAGCCAGTTGGAAGGTGCTCATTTAAAACTGACCTTGTTAATTAGCCATGTGTTAAAGTGTGAACTTGGTTTATGGGTCTCTCATGTTACCAGATCAGACCAGAGAGGAATCAGCAAGCATACAGCGGAGGTCGATCAGACGTGTCCCAGCTTGTTTTTTTTTGTTGTTGTTGTTGTTGTTTTTTGCAGTACGCGGGCCTCTCACTGTCGCGGCCTCTCCCGTTGCGGAGCACAGGCTCCGGACGCGCAGGCTCAGCGGCCACGGCTCACGGGCCCAGCCGCTCCGCGGCACGTGGGATCCTCCCGGACCGGGGCTCGAACCCGCGTCCCCCGCATCGGCAGGCGGACTCTCAACCACTGCGCCACCAGGGAAGACCTTCTTAATTGTTTTTATTGGAATACAATATACATACAGAAAAATGCACATGTCCTAAGAGTACAGCTTGCTGAATTTTTACAGTTAGAACATACACATGGGCCCAGCACCCAGACCAAGGAACTGCGTGTTATCAGCTCCGCAGAGGGCCCCTCCTCTGCACCCTCCCAGTCCCTACTGCCCCTGCCCGGACCACGTAACCACTATCCTGACTTCTAACAGGTTTGTTCTGTTTTTGTACTGTATATAAATGGAATCACATAATATGTGCTCTTTTTCTGTTTGGCCTCTTGCTCACAACATTGTATCTGTGAGACTCATCATATTGTTTACGTAGTTGTAGGCCTTTCATTCTCATTGCTGTGAAGTAGTCCACTGGGTGAATATATTTGCCTCTGGTGATGGACATTTGGGTAGTGTGCAAGATGGGACGGTCACGTGTCTGTGATGAACGTGTGTATGTCTCTCTGTTGGTAACTCAGGACACTCTTTATTTGTTTATGTACTGGCTGTCATGTAAGCAGCATGAGGCAGAGATTCTTTTCTGTTTAGTTCACGTCTGTGTTCCCAGTGCGTAAAATAGCATCCAGCACATAATAGGGGCTCAGTAAATGTTTGTTGAATGAATGAATGGATGCGTGAAATCCTTTTTTCCTTCCCTTTTCATTTATCACAAGAGTCATGAGGCAATCCTTCTCCCTCTCCAAAGAATACAAAAAAAAGTCAGTTCTACATTTTGCTTTAAATACTTGATATGGGACCTCCAGAAAGATGTGTAACAATCTACTGTAGGAAAACATCAACAGAGACATGTGCCTCTGGACAGTTGCAAAAAACTACTCACCATCTGGTGGATACATAATCGGTATACGGTGGCTGTGACCTTAATTCTCTTGCAAGTCCAAAGTCAGCAATTTTCACAAGTTCTGGGCCCATACAAAGCAAGTTTTCCGGTTTCATATCCCTATGAAAAAAGCCTTGGTAATATAGAGAGGAAAAACAAGAATAAATCATCGTATCTAGACAGATTTGATTTACTAACAAGAAAGCTGAGCCTCTCTGTTCTAATTAGGAAGGTGAACTTAGGAAAAAAGTAAACCATATTTATTGTCTACACAGTGATGGGAGGCGGGGACCCTGCTTTCAAAATGATTTGGCGAGGAAGTTCATACAGCATACATGGCCATTAAAAAGAAGTATCCACATGTATTTCTATTTGTGGATCCGGTGAGTTCAGGCACTGGGTTAGATACAACCACATTATGATTATCTCCGCTAATGTGAGGTATTATGATCACGAGTGGGTAGCAGGTGAGGAGGTTGAAGCTTGGAGAGAAGCATTCTGGGGAAAGCTCAAGGAGCGCTGCATATGAGGCTTCAGTCAGTGAAGCTGGTCTTATCACTGCTCTACCACATTGTAGTTTAACCTGCGATTCCTTGAGTGTCATCACTTGGAGAAGTCTTTTAAACACAAGTGGAACGCCACACATTTGAATCAACTCCTTGCTTTAAAATTATTTAACAGCTCAGTTCTCTCCTGGTAGCTGCCTTGTTGAAACAACCCCAATAATTATAATGCTTATTTACCAATTTAATATATAAAATAAACGGCTAGTTACCAAAGCTACGTGGCAGCCCAGTGAAACTGAGGGCAGAAAGGCCTCCTTGCAAATAAATGTCTAAGGAGTAGGTAAAGCACACTGGTTGTACACAGCTGACTTGCATCCTAATGACTTTGCGGGGTGGAGAATTAAGAACGGGCCTGGTCCTCAGTTGTAGGTGACCATGATCAACGCCAGAGGGGTTTCATGCAGATTGGAGCTCTAGGAAGACTTTTCTCAACCTAAACTTTTTTAACCCCTTCAAAGCCAGGGTGGGCTCTCCGTGACATCTACAACAGTTTTGTACTCTGTTTACCTGGTACTCCTTACTCAAAATAGCTACTGAGATCCATCCATTTCACTAACTTCCAAGAGAAACACATCGTAATTTCATAATATGAAGACAGGAATGGGAGCACGTGTGATGGTAAAGTGACATTAACCATAAAATCTTAATTAAACCACAGTTGAGGTTTCCCCCATCCTCACTAATACAAATATATAGGTAACTTGGTCCTAACTTTAACTAAAATATTAGTCCATTTCTTTTGACAGCTACTGTTTTTAAAATACCTGTTTTCTCAAAGGATTACATCTGAGATGTTTACGAACTGTGGCAAGAATAATTTAGCTTTTGTAAAAATGTCTATTGTTCTTGCAGTCTGGTTTCCCAAATCACTATGTAGGCACTTATAAAGCCAACTTTGGATTACTCATATGGTATTTACTTTCAGCAACGATTTTTAAATTCCAAGCTGGTTTCCTCCTTCAATCCCTTATGCTCTGAAGTTGCTGATAGTTGATATATATCCAAGGAATCTAAACCAATTTTATTACTAGCCTAAAAAATATCAGCAACACACAAAACTCTTTCCAAAAATCAGAGAATTCATGAGGCTTTTGATTTTCCACATCACACTTGCTTCCATTGGCATAAATTAACGCAGGCAAATATCAAGAGTTAACCATGCTGACCAGAGTTTAAAAATGAGTTGAAGATCAGGAATCCAATGTGAACAAATAAAATAGCATATATCCTTTACATTCCATGTAATTAATAAATGACTGACTTTTATCGTGGATTGTAATATATTTTCATGGGTTTTAAGCTTTTAAAGACCTTAATAGTTTACATAAGACAAAAAACCCCTGGAGATTCAGGAATGGTCTTACAGTGTTTATATGGAATTCTGCATAGCATTTCTAGAAAATAAATTATTTCCTGTAGCAGCTAAGAGAGAAAGGAGAAAAGAAAATATAAAATACAGGATGAAACATGAAAGGAGACTAATAATGGTGGTTTTTGAACATGTCTATGCTCAGAATGCAGCAATGGTATGCTATAAACTATCCTAATTTAATATCTAAACATCTAGTGATGCTAAACTAGAATCATTAAAAATTAATGACCATTACATCACTAAAAATTTTTGTAATAATATTAACTTTATTTTGGTTTGATAGATATGCAAAAAACTATAAGATTACATAAATAAGAAATGCATAAAAAGAATTTCTCCAAATATAGAAACAACTAAATGTAAATACTAAGGAAAACTAGAAAATACCATAGCACAGGTGCTTTAAACAAGTTAAGTGTTAATAATTGATCATGATAGATCAAAGCATTCCAATCTTTTCCAAAAGAGGGACTTTTTTGGTTTTTTTTTCATTTCCACGGTAAAATTAGGTGGAATGAGGTAACGGGTTGGGGTTATGATGACTGAGACTAAAGGCTGATGATCAAACTGTAAAAAAATTCTGCTATAGAGGAAGATAATTACAGATTATAGAAATTCTATTTTATATAGAATTATAGAAATTCTAAAATTTTTAAATAAAACTGTCAGTTAGTAGGCACATACTCCAAACTTGGAGTTATCCAATGTAATATTATTTAACAGTTTATATACAATTCCTATGCATGACCGTGACAATAATCTAAAGGGGCAGGGCAATGAAACCTACCATGTTTATGGATAAATGCCAGCCCTTGCAATATTTGATACATAATATTTCTGATGACCGACTCAGGGAACAACTTGTTTCTGTGAAGAAATGAACAAATAAACAGTGATGTAATTCAATTTGTAAAAAGAATGCTGTACATTAAAGGTACAGTTATAGTGTCAGAGCAGAGATTTTATATATTGGTCTTCAGTTGACATGGAAAAGAAGTTTACTTGAATAAAAAAGGCTTGTAAATTAATCCTCAAAAACAATATTTCAGGAAGTTAAGCTACCAAAACCAAAGTGTAAAAATACCACTAACCTCAAATAGCCCTTTACCATGTACAGTTGTTAATGGTTTAATTTATACTTTTGACATTGAATAATATTCTAAACAATATCACTTTAATTTCCTTTTAATTTAGAAATCCAGAATTGAATCATGAAATTCCAAAGTTGAGTCTTTTTAATGTTCATTTGCAATTGCATTCACCACTTCCACTTATATATATATTTAAAATCATATGAAAGTATAACATTTCATGTATTTACATGTACTTAATTTTTTCTTCAAAATTATATCTCAATATACCATGCATATGTTTATCATTTCATATATTTTAAAGAGCATAAATTATTAATAGAAGCCAAGAAGATTACCCATAATCCTACCCACCTGATAAGGAAACTATTTTGATTTTTCAGCATTCTAATCCAGCCCTAATCCATCTGTGTGTATAACTTTTATATTAGATGTCAATGTTACATAAATACAACTTTGGTTTCTGTTTTTTATTCACTTATAAGCACTCTTATAATCTTCATAATTATCGCTTTTAATGGCTACAAAATAATTACATCAGTATTATACAGTGTAATTACCAGCCTGTTCTCCCATTGATAGTTATTTGTTTTAAATAGTTCAAAGAGGTAAGTGAAGCTTGGTATAGTCATTTAACAGAACACACTAGCTATGGTAACTATGAAGATTATGTATCAGCATTAAAAAATGCCTATAAGTGAATAAATCAAACAGAAAAATGTATCACCACTAAAATTACAACTACATAGAAAATATGCATGTCTGTATACAGGAGCTAGAAAAAACTAGAAAAATAAACACTGCTTTGAGAGGTAGAATATCCTTTACTTTTATTTTAACTGCTATTAATGTCATAATGATACCAGCCTGAAACATAACAGGCATTCAATACAGTAAGTATTTTTTTGAAAGAAGGAAAAATATGATTAAAGAAAAATTCACAGACCATCCTTAGACCTTGAGAGAGAGAGAGAGAGAGAGTGTGAGAGTGTGTGTGTGTGTTTAAGAAATAGAGAGAAATCAACATCATTCTACTGGGAAGTTCATTTCATATTTTAGGCTCTTTTGCTGAACAACTCTGACTTCAAAAGCAGGCAAAATGGACATTAAACTCCCAGATGTGACCAGCAGCTACCACCAAAATGTTATCCTCTCCAAGCTCATGGCAGATGACTGAAACTCTCCTTCTTTAGAGATTCTGTTCGTTTGTTTAAAAATTAAAATGAGAATTTCCTTGGGATTGGTAACACATTTTTATCATTCACTTAAGCATTCTAATAAACAAGTGTATTAGATCCTTTCTTAAAAGCAACTTCATTCTTTCCTCCATTCCTTCATTAACCTTTTGCAAGATGCTTGGGAGAGTAAGAAAGACAAGTTTCTCAATTATGCCCAAAGCCAGCTTTATTATTGAGTATTAACCTATAGATAGATTTTTGTTTCAAAAAGTATAGTTAGGTAGTGTGCTTATATGAAATATTTACCTTGACTTTTAAGTTATTACCACGGAAAAATGATGGTTCTTCAACGTTAGATATTATCCTTTGATAAAGATAACTAATTTAAATCTACCTCATAGACTGATAAATCTGTACATTGCCAAGTGTGACATAATGAAGGGATCCAAGGGACTCGGGGAGGAGACAATAAGGAAAAAATTAGTTTCCATAAAGACATACCTGTCTTTCATTAATTGATAGAGGTTTTCTTTCATATATTCAAATATAAAATAAAGATGGTCATTTTCTCTGATAACTTCTTTCAGTTTAATCACGTTGGCATGATTAAGTTTCTTCAGAGACTGCAACAGAGCAAATGAGCATTAACATTTTTGAAGCAAAGTTGTAGAAGTTGGCACGATCTCATCAATGCTAGGATGATAAGTACCTTAAGTAATTTTCCATTTCTTCTAAATTCATTAATGAATTTTTAATATCTATAAAAATTTCCATGTCTAAAAACATCTAGAGCATCTATTTAAGTAAGCAGTGGGCTTCCCTGGTGGCGCCGTGGTTAAGAACCCACCTGCCGATGCAGGGGACACGGGTTCGAGCCCTGGTCTGGGAAGATCCCACGTGCTGCAGGGCAACTAAGCCCGTGCGCCACAACTACTGAGGCTGCGCTCTAGAGCCCGCGAGCCACAACTACTGAGCCCGCGTGCCTAGAGCCCGTGCTCTGCAACAAGAGAAGGCACCGCGATGAGAGAAGCCCTTGCACCGCAACGAAGAGTAGCCCCCACTCACCGCAGCTAGAGAAAGCCCGCCTGCAGCAACGAAGACCCAATACAGCCAAAAATAAATAAATTTTTTTTAAAATTAAAAAAATATAAAGTAAGCAGTAATTGTCTGAGTAACGAATATAAGTGCAAAAGTAAACCAGGTCAACAATAGCGACAAAACATTTCAGTCTGTCACTTTTTTTTTTTCTTGGTCATTAAATAGGTTTAATTTTTTCTGACTTAACTATGTGGAATGCCATGCAAAAGTCTCCAAAAATTTATCCAAGTTATACAACATAAAATATAAAGAAATGGTCTGTGGTAATTTAACAAATTACCTTTCCTTTGATAATATGGATTAAAATGCTCTTTTAAAAGTGAGAGTATACTTTTCAATATGGGGGTATAGTTACTTTCTGTTCTCCACTGACATTCTGATGAGAAATGAGAAATTAAGAACATAAAGAAAAACATAAGAAATATAATTATCTTTGGTCTGCTTCCCGCAGAGAACAGAACCATCTTCTTAGCTACCATCCTCAGAAATGAGACACATGTGAGGTAGAGCTAAGGCCTTCTGGGGTTCTTTTCATCTCTGGGATTTTACCTTAACTTCTCTCAAGTTCATACATTCATCCCAAGAATAGAACTTTCTCTTCATTCTGCAATAAAAAAAGAAAAGTTTAGTGTGTGGGGACCGGGGATTTGAAGACACAGTTTACACCATTAGCTTTCTTACTGTATAATTAGTTCACTTTGGGCAAGCTGTGATATCTCTTTTCCTTCCTCCTTAAAAGGAGATCATCTCCCTTCTGTGTATCTCAAGGCCATTTGGTGCAGGGTCATGACTGTGTCACTTCTTGGACAAATTGCCTAATGACTTCTCTGTGCTGCAAACTGCTTAGCTATAAAGTAGGAACTACTGCATAAGAAAATCCTATTGTAAACTGCTTAGTTCAGCACTCAGTAAATACTATTGTAGATGTCCTTATTTTTACCGGTATCTGTGGTCAGCTACAATAAGGTGTGAAGGGCATCACTACTATTATCTCTAAAATATCCTTAGTGAATCAGAATTTCAGTTATACTCATTGAGGTGCCAGAAATTTATGAAGGAGCTTGAAGAAGTTGAAGTTGGCTTACCAACTTACCAAAAGATACGTTTCAGTACTATAGATTTATAAATGTCCTGCTAAAATGATAGAAGTAAATGTAGCACAGTGCTCAATTTGAAATAAAATAGAAGTCAATTCAAATATAGTATAAAAGTATTTTAGTAAATTGATCAAATCCATGCAAAACTTATACATATAATCTCTATGATCCTTAAAAAGTAATTATAGAATTTTTAATCCAGTGTTTTAGAGGCTAGTTAATATATCCAAGTTCCTTTTCAAAACTTAGTACAAATGGAAACTTTTATTCTTCTTCAAAATCTGTACTAGCTGCATCCACATATACTAATATGCTACTTTCTTTTCAGCAATTACTAGTTATCAATACTACCCTAAGGTAATGCATGTATCTATATGCAGCAAATACAGAAGTTTCCTTGCAAAACAATTATCCCGATTTCTAAAGAAATAATTATAAAAACTTAAACCAATTTGTTAGAATTCTTTTTAGATTCCCTGCCATCTTCTCTTTCATTTATTGATTCATCCAACACCGACATGCCAGGGTGGTGAAATCAGAGATGGTTACCCTGATGCTTCCCATCTCACAGGAAATAGACTTTAGTTAACACAAAACAGACATACAAATGAGCTTTCAGGGTCATGAGATGAATTGGCCAGGCCCCAGGCCTTTTTGATGAGGCAGTGTTTCAGATGAGACCTGAAAGACAGAAGGTGCCAGCATGTGAAGGCTGAAAAAAAGAAGATTCAGCCAGACAGAAGCAGCTAGAAAGAGCCGGGCTGGTTAGAGGAAATGAGAGACCTCCTCAGGTCGATCCTTGTTCCTTTAAGGCCGGAGCTGATTTTCATGGCTGTGAGGTCACCGTTCCTGCTCTGCTTTTTCTCCCGTAGCGCTTTACCCACCTGCTTACACACCATATAGTTTACTTTTACACTTAGTCCTTCTCCCCTATCCTCACACGCAAGCTCCTTGAGGACACCTCCACATGCCTGCTCAGTTTCTGGCACATAGTAAGTGCTCAATCAATGTTTACTAAATGGATGGATGGATTTCGATACCCACAGCTGGGCTCCTCAGGAGCGGAATTGCCTCTCAGGTCCTTGAAGGGCAGAGAGCTTCATAATATTTGTTAATTTAATGAGGTGTGGGGATCTTACCAACACTGCCTAGAATGAATTCTATTACAGATTTTTTTTGGAGATGGCAGCAGATACCACAAGGTTTCTTACCAGTGACCTAAATTAAATTTCCCAAGGGAAAAACTCTCTTGCTTCTAGGCCTTCATACATATTATTCTTACAGCTTGGAATATTCTTCCCCTTCTCTTGATAATTTTTGTCATTCTCGAGATCTTATTTTATGGGGAAGCCTTCCAGGATACCTCTCCAGCACTGCTTCTCTGTGCTCCTATAGGCCCCGGTATCCCACCCCCCCCTTCATAGGACTTATCATATTTTGTGTTGTAACTTTTCTAATTTGTTGGTCTCTTTATAACTCATCTATCCCATCCCCATTTGTCCCAAGCACCAAGTGTAATCGGAGCTTAACAGTTAACGTGTTGAATGAATTTTTAAACTTTCTGCAAGCCTTCCAAATGACTCCTCTTCTTCTCATTCATTTTTACTCTGTCTTTAATTAGGGTATGAACACTGTCTGGCACATAGTAGATACTGAATGTGGCAGACACTATGACTTGTCTATCCAAGAGCCACTTTTCATCTCTTCTTTATTAACATCGATCAGCTTTAACCCAGGGATACAAAATGGCCACCTAAGTGCTCAGTTTCCCAGCTTCTCTTATCACCACATGTGCCACGTGCCACACTCCTGGCCACGAAGGAGTAACCCACAGTCTTCTGGAGAGGGGTGAGGGAAAGCTTTTGCTTTCCTAATTAGAAGAAAGTACAGCAGCTGACTGACAGTAACAGTAACTGTTTCAGCTCTTCCTTACTTCTTCTTACTTGGGACTCATACTCAAGGCCTAGACTGCTACATCTATTTTTAAAAATTTATTTTATTCAAGTATGGTTGATTTACAATGTTGTATTAATTTCTGCTGCACACCCAAGTGATTCAGTTATATATTTATATATATATTTTTATATTCTTCTCCATTATGGTCTATTACAGGATATTAAATATAGTTCCTTGTGCTGTATAGTAGGACCTTGTTTATCCATTCTGTATATGTTTTCATGTATCTGCTAATCTCAAACTCCAAGTTCAACCCTCTCCCGACCCCTGCCCCCTTGGCAACCACACGTCGATTCTCTATGTCTGTGAGTCTGTTTCTGTTTCACAGATAAGTTCATTTGTGTCATATTTTAGGTTCCACGTATAAGCGATATACGATATTTGTCTTTCTCTTTCTGACTTATTTCACTTAGTATGATAATCTCTAGGTCCATCCATGTTGCTGCAAATGGCATTATTTCATTCCTTTTTATGGCTGAGTAGTATTCCATTGCATATATATACCACATCTTCTTTATCCATTCATATGTCAATGGACATTTAGGTTGCTTCCATGTCTCGGCTATTGTAAATAGTGCTGCTATGAATGCAGGGGTGCATGTATCCTTTTGAATTATAGGTTTCTCTGGGTATATGCCCAGGAGTGGGATTGCTGGATCATATGGTAATTCTATTTTTAGTTTTTGAGGACGCTCCATACTGTTCTCCATAGTGGCTGCACCAATTTACATTCCCACCAACAATGCAGGCGGGTTCCCTGTTCTCCACCCCCCTCCCACTGCAGCTATTTTTTGAAGACAAAAGAACCTAGGTCTGTGATAACGGCACTGAGACAAGGTATGAGCCCTGGGCTGCCTACCTCAAAACATTTTACAATGTGAAACAAATAAATCCCTATTTAATTTACTTTTGGTTAGTTTTTTAAAATTTCATACACCGAAAGCATTCCTAAATTATACACGTAAGACTTCTTCTCAGCATTCAGTCTATTTGACCTCTCACTTCCCTCAAGTTCTTACCCAGCTCTATGCAGGTGAGGTCCAATTCCCCATTCTATGAAACTGAAGACTGAAACACATGATCTTGCCACACAGAAGGAATAATGAACATTTTGTTATAGAAAACAAACCAACGGTAATAACCTTAAATGATACCACGAGACCCAACCCTCATTCTCATTTTCTTACCCCCTCTCCCCGGAAGCCACAGCTTTCACGAAGTTTATGTAAATCTTTACGGTCCTTTTAAAGATATTTTTACATATAACTTTATTTATGTGTAATGAAGTATTTATTTGTGTGAATTTACATAATTGCTTAGCCCACAAATAAGGATGATTTCATCTCATTTTGGCTGATACTTACACCTCATTTATTATTTTTTTCTTTTATTGCCTTAGTTAGGGTCTCCGGTTCAATCTTGATCCGTAGGGGATATAGCAGGCACTCTGGTCTTAAAACCAACTTTACAAGAAGTACCTGTAATATTTCACCTTTCAAGTCAGGGAAGTTTCTTCTTATTCCTATTTTTCATTTCAGTTATTGTACATTTACTTATTTGATAATAATGGCTATTTAACAATATTTTATAAAAGTATTTTCTTATATGTGTAAAGTTTTAGATCATGATAGTGTAAAGTTTTTAACATTTGATAAACATTTGTTAAAGCATTTAAATTTTAGATGATCACCATTTAGTTGATGTTGTAATCAGTTTCCAAGACTCGTTCTGGTGGAAGCCAACTGCCGTGTCATGAGGACACTCAGGTGACTGTCTGTAGAGCCCCATAGAGAAAGAAATTGAGGCCTCTTTTTGTCCTTATAAAAAAAGGAAATTTGGACACAGAGATAGGCATCGAGGGAAGGTGATGTGGGAGGGATACAGAGAGAGAAAACCATGAATAAGCCAAGGAGAAAGGCCTACAATAGATCCTGTCCTCCCAGCCCCCAGAAGAGACCAATGCTGCTGACACCTTGATTTTAGACTTCTAGCCTCCCAAACCGTCTCAATAAATCTCTGCTGTTTAAGCCACCCGCTCTGTGGCTTAAACTTTGCTACAGAAGCCGAGAGTATGAGCCAAATGATGTTCTAAATTCCTGTGTTGAAGTCCTAACCTCCCAGTACCTGAGTGTACTTGGAGGTGGACCTTAAAGAGGTGATTCAGGTTAAATGAGGTCTTTAGGGCGGGTCCTAATCCGATATGACTGGTGTCCTTATAAGAGATGAGGACACAGACATGCGCAGAGAGACGATCATGTGAAGACATGGGGAGCAGAGAGCCATCTACAAGCCAAGGAGAGAGGGCTTACATGAACCAAGCATGTTGGCTGACACCTTGATCTCTGACTTCTAGCCTCCAGAACTGTGAGGAAGTAAATACATTGTTTAAATCACCCAGTCTGTGGTACTTCGGTACAGCACCCCCAGCAGACTGAAACAGTGAACCACCTTGGGCTGGTTGAGCCTGTAGATGACTGTGACCTTGGCCCACCTCTGACTCTGCCACCTCACGAGAGACCTGTAGCCCCAGCCCCAGCTGAGCTACTCCTAAATTCCTGACTCACAGAAACTGTGAATTAACAAACGTTTGTTCTTGTCTTAAATCATTAAGCTTCGGGGTAATTTTTTTTTTTTTACATATGATAGATAACAAATACAGTGGATTAAAGAAATAAGTTAATAATAATTAACTCTATTTAATTGGTAAGGTTGGGAAAATTCCATATGACACTCAGAACTCAGTGTGATACTATGAATACCATCTGATTTTGAGACCTGTTGTTTCAAAGAAACAATAAGCTCTACTCTGTACTCAGCTTTAAGTTCCAAAATTACCTTCAGTTTCAGTTCAAATGTATCATGCATAAAAAGCAGAGCCCTTATATATATATATATATTTTTTTTGTGGTACGCGGGCCTCTCACTGCTGTGGCCTCTCCCGTTGCGGAGCACAGGCTCCGGACGCGCAGGCTCAGCGGCCACGGCTCACGGGCCCAGCTGCTCTGTGGCACGTGGGATCTTCCCGGACCGGGGCACGAACCCGCGTCCCCTGCACTGGCAGGCGGACTCTCAACCACTGCGCCACCAAGGAAGCCCTATATTTTTTGATTTGTCCATATGTAGCTGGACAAATCAGAAAATTAACATGTGGGGATCAGCCGAACTCCTTGTTGGCAGCGTTTTCTCCAGAATGGCATTCTGTATTAGCCTAACAAGCATGGGGTCCAAACCAGACTTCTCTCTGTACTTGTATACAGTCTCAAGCAAGCAAAGGAAAAGAAAGGTCGTCAAACTTGGCGGTGTTGCCCTTGGTACCTTTTGATGGCCACGAGCTCCCCTGACTCGACGCTCCTGCCCATCAGCACACTCCCGTAAGTGCCGTCCCCCAGCTGTCTCATGGTTGTGTATCGGTTCATCTTGGAAAAATAATGCAGCACAAGTTGTTGACTGCAATGACTTCCTTGTTGACTATAAATATAACTGCGTCTTTATTTTTGTTCGTTTTTGCCCTTAGACTGTTGTTGCTACACTGGTGACAGGCTTCTCATCATTAAACACAGGCTCTTCCCCAAGATTATGTAGGTTCATAAGATATAGCAATAAGGAATCTGGCAAGGAAACAGTGCTTCCATTCTTATGAACACCCTGTAAAAAAAACAAAACAAGAATAAAAGGGATTTTCATTAAAGAACCTCTTCCAAAAATTTACTGGTAACCTAGGAAAATTATACGTACCGACGTGTTAAGCATGTGTCAGTAAATCAATCGTGCGATGTGAATGCTCTGCACCTATAAAAGACAGATGGTACTCACTGGTGAGCGCTTCATTTACATGGTGCCATGTTACTTATCCCATGAACGTTCAGTAAATACTGGCTTAATGATTTGCATGACTGCTTTTTAACTGACTATATAATATAATCTATATTAGTCCAAATCAGATTTTTGGAAGTCAGGCGCTCTACTCTACTGTGTCCATTCTTTGA
This sequence comes from Kogia breviceps, assembly GCF_026419965.1. Lineage (NCBI taxonomy): Eukaryota > Metazoa > Chordata > Mammalia > Artiodactyla > Physeteridae > Kogia > Kogia breviceps. The sequence continues at coordinate 99,819,577 of NC_081319.1, read as the reverse complement.
ATCAATGTTTGCATCATATTTAATTTGGACCATAATCCCTTATGTGAAACTCCTGGGCCAGATGTGTTTGGAATCCGGGAATTTGCATATTTTAGAAAAGTAATATGGTACGTAACACCTCCCAAGCGGCATCTTAACGTGCCTATAGAAAAATGTTTGAAAAGTACACTAAGTAAAATAAATGAAGACCATAAATGGCCTCGCGTCATTTGGGTCATGTTTTTTTTTTTTTTTTTTTTTTTTTGTGGTTTTTGTGGTATGCGGGCCTCTCACTGTTGTGGCCTCTCCCTTTGCGGGGCACAGGCTCCGGATGCGCAGGCTCAGCGGCCATGGCTCACGGGCCCAGCCGCTCCGCGGCACGTGGGATCTTCCCGGACCGGGGCACGAACCCGCGTCCCCTGCATCGGCAGGCGGACTCTCAACCACTGCGCCACCAGGGAAGCCCCTGGGTCATGTTTTGTTGCAGATGAATTTGCACAGATTAATTTTTTAAAAAATAAATTTATTTATTTATTTTTTTTGTTTTTATTTTTGGCTGCGTTGGGTCTTCATTGCCGTGCTGGGCTTTCTCTGGTTGCGGTGAGCGGGGGCTACTCTTTGCTGCGGTGCGCAGGATTCTCACTGTCGTGGCTTCTCTTGTTGTGGAGCATGGGCTCTAGGTGCGCGGGCTACAGTAGTTGTGGCATGCGGGCTCAGTAGTTGTGGCTCGCGGGCTCTAGAGCGCAGGCTCAGTAGTTGTGGCGCACGGGCTTAGTTGCTCCGTGGCATGTGGGATCTTCTCGGGCCAGGGAGTGAACCCATATCCCCTGCATTGGCAGGTGGATTCTTAACCACCGTGCCACCAGGGAAGCCCCAGATTAATTTTTAAAAATTCATCTTTCAGAGCTTTGTGGGTTTCAAAACTACAGAGAAGGGATTGTGGATCTGTTATTTGAAGGGTACAGGTTTCTATAGGTTCTGATTTTATAACTATGATTAAAGAAAACACACAAAGCACATAAAGCCTTAGTGTCTACCTCATTAAAACAGTGTTCAATAATTTCCTCCCATTGTTCTGTCTTAGTTCTGCATTCAAGGAACAATTTCTCATTTCACACCTGTTTATCATTCTTACGTTGCTTTAAAAAATCTCTATCATTCTGTTACAAGGCTGTATGCTTAGTTACAAAGTGTAACAACATGTTTGGCACTATCAAATAGTTTGTTTTAGAATGCCTTTTACAGGGACTTCCCTGGTGGCGCAGTGGTTGAGAATCTGCCTGCCAATGCAGGGGACACAGGTTTGAGCCCTGGTCCGGGAAGATCCCACATGCCGTGGAGCAACTAAGCCCGTGTGCCACAACTACTGAGCTTGCGCTCTACAGCCCGCAAGCCACCGCTACTGAGCCTACGTGCCACAACTACTGAGCCTGTGAGCCACAACTACTGAAGCCCGTGTGCCTAGAGCCCGTGCTCTGCAACAAGAGAAGCCACCGCAATGAGAAGCCTGTGCACCGCAACAAAGAGCAGCCCCTGCTCGCCGCGACTTGAGAAAGCCCACGGGCAGCAACGAAGACCCAATGCAGCCAAAAATAAATAAGTAAATAAATAAATAATAAATTTGAAAAAATAAATAAATAAAATGCCTTTTACAGGGAATTCCCTGGTGGTCCAGTGGTTAGGACTACATGCTTTCACTGCCAAGGGCCCGAGTTTGATCCCTGGTTGGGGACTAAGATCCCACAAGCCATGCAGTGTGGCCAAAAAATAAAATGCCTTTTACAATCTGATGCTTCACTCAAGGTTTTTTTTTTTTCACTGTAGCACGATCTCCACGAAATAAAATCATAAAAATTGCTTCTCTATTAGATGCAGAAATTTAGGAGCGACAAGAATATGTTGTAGTTGTCAAAGTACCTAAGGCTTCCAAAAATAGGCTTTCTGGGGAAACATGGCAGAGAAGTGTGCTAGAACTATGTTGTTTCCTTTATACAGGAACACATTTGTCCACAGGAAACTTTGGAAGAAGCTGTGGGGCTTTTACATAACAGGGAGTGTGTGTTAATTTGTCATTTATTTTACTTCATATAGATAATAACCACTTCAAAGGCACATGAGAGGTAGTTTAGGCCATGCTACCTCTGTGGCCGGGATCTTGAAAAAGACATCACAATAGTAAATTCCAGTCCTGTTTAGTGGTTCCTTCATTTTTCTCAGCTTAAATCTGAGCAAATGGTCTTAACACATGCCAGCAAATGGTTCCCCATTTGCCTGAAAATGACGTTCTTTTGTAAGTGGTCATTACATTATACACAGACACAGATTCTAAATATTAAGGCATTAATATAGAGAAAGGTAACACCCCCACCTCCTCACATATTTCCTGACCAAAACGTGTGTTTGCTTTTCTTCATTTTTCCTTTATCTGGATAAGGAAGTATAATTTTGAAAGCTTTTTGGGGGTTTGTTTTGTACCCTGTGCTATGATTAAACAGAACATGGACTATGAAGTGTATTTCTTCTGATCACTTAGACTCTTATTAAATCAGTATTTTGCATTTTATTATCAGCATGTTAAATTGCTTTTTTCTTTTCTTTTTTTTGCTGCATCGGGCAGCTTGTGGGATCTTAGTTCCTCAATCAGGGATTGAACCCCATTCACTGCAGTGAAAGCACAGAGTCCTAACCACTGAACCGCCAGGGAATCCCTCAATTGCTTGACATTCTTTTCTAGCTTTTCTATTTAAGGTGACATACACTTATCTCTTTTAAGGAAATGTGCTTTCTAGAGGTTTACTGATTCTTTCTGGTTAAGTAACAATACAGAGAATAAATTTGTCCAAAAGGCCATGGTGTTTATCATATCAGTAAAATTATACAATAAAAACACAGAGGGATTAAATGACCTATGAGCAATCAGAGAATCAATGACGGCGTCAGTCTAATACTTGCATTAGCCTGAAGCTGTTTGGTTTTTTTAGTGCCGTCCCCAACTGCTGAACAACCCATTCTTGCCAGCTTTTACAATCACTGGTGCAGCTAAAGGAACCACCCTTCTTCACTGCCAAACCGTGTAGAATCTACCCCGCAATGAAAGCTGCCCACCCGCTCCGCCCCCTAGAAATTCCTAACTCCTCACTCTAAAACGCCAAGATGCTATAAACACCGAGAAAGTGCACAGGTGCTCCCCCCACCCCCCGACTACACCCTGGGGCTACATCTGTCTCATCCTGATGCCTGGAAGGACTTAGTGAAAAATTATAGGCCAGAAACAGTGAAGGGAAAGAGTGTGAGTGGGGGAGAAGGGAGTCTTCCTGGAGTTCCTTAAGAAAATTATTATAATTATTATTTCTTTTTTTTTTTTTTGCGGTACGCGGGCCTCTCATTGTTGTGGCCTCGTCCGTTGCGGAGCACAGGCTCCGGACGCGCAGGCTCAGCGGCCACGGCTCACGGGCCCAGCCGCTCCGCGGCACGTGGGATCCTCCCGGACCGGGGCACGAACCCGCGTCCCCTGCATCGGCAGGCGGACTCTCAACCACTGCGCCACCAGGGAAGCCCGAAAGTTATTATTTTTACCCAACCCCCCAAAACTATTTAATTAAGAATGTTAATGGGATAAATAGCATCTTCTTTTCTTTGCAAATCTGCTGCATATGCAACAAATTATTTTCATGTTAACGCCTCACTGAGGACAGGCATTGAGGGTCTGAGAGGTAGGCAGTTATGTAGGCACTTCTGGGAGAGGACAAATGGCTTGAGGAGGGAGGCAAAGAGGGAGCAGCCCAGATGGGGAGAGTTCAGAGGTAAGAGGTGCCAGAAACATTGAAACTTTCCCTTGCAGCGGCTCAGCAACCTGCAAAAGTGGAATTAACTGCCTCTTTCCGCTCCACTATTAAGACCATCAGCCCACCATCATCAGCACTATTAGCACAACAGACCGTTTGGTCACTGACTCCTTTCTGCATCGTCCTGGAAGCCCAACCGGTTTTGCAGTGGCTGTTGTAGAAACTGCACTCCAAACCTGACCAATCATCTTCCACATAAACCCTGGAAACGCAAAGTTTGTTTCAAGTGCTATAGCATAGGATACTTACATTCAGGGAAAAATAAGTAAGGGACACAGCCATTCCCCAGTTTCTTTCATTTGAGGGGTAAGGACTATGGATATGACATAAATTTTAAAAAGCTCTGATTTGTGGCTCTCAGAGAATTGGGCCAGTTTACTAACCTTTAAGTAACACAAGTTTACATACTATGCTCCCAAACAAAACTTTAAAAAGGCCCCTTTAGAGTCATGTTAAATACAAAAAGCTCTCCAGGGTGAGAAGCTGACCATTTCAGCTGTACCCTTATCCCCCTAAAAATATAAGGATGGGGCTTCCCTGGTGGCGCAGTGGTTGAGAGTCCGCCTGCCGATGCAGGGGACACCGGTTCGTGCCCCGGTCCGGGAAGATCCCACATGACGCGGAGCGGCTGGGCCCGTGAGCCATGGCCGCTGAGCCTGCGCGTCCGGAGCCTGTGCTCCGCAACGGGAGAGGCCACAGCAGTGAGAGGCCCGCGTACCCCCCCACACACACTAATAATAAGGATGATGGCCTAATGGCATAGATATATAAAGGTAAAGGATTTTTAAAAAATCATTACTCCCGTGTACCTACTCACTGATAGCATATAAACAACTATTTTTATCAGTGTAGAATAGGAAGGTCGTAAACAGATTACTAGTCAAAAAGCAGTACATGTAACTTAAAAGACAGACTGCCTATGGGTCCCCAGTTCACACCCAATAACATTTCTCTGCAAGTTACATATATTCTTCTCTGTGGACCTTTGGAAAGCTAATTCTGCAAAACAGGGATGTATTAACATGATTTCTTATGCACATATTTCCATATATTTATATTTCCATATATATGCAACAAAGCAACACAAGTAAATGTAATGTAACTATGATCCTCAATTAATTTAATAGAACTGTTAGGAACTTGGAATTTTCTGCAGTCAAGCTCCAATACTTACTGACTTCCTTATGAGTTATACAAACCTTATATTCTGGTTTAAGGAAAAAGACATTTATTTAGAGGCTCAATTATAGGCCTACATTAGATAAATACCCTTATCATTTCTCTCCCATTCTAGTTGTCTTACTTTTATCAAAGTGCGCAATTACTGTAAACTTGAGCTTTATTCTCAACAGCTTCTGCCAGCTAATAAGGGATTTAGATAGGATTAAAGAAGATTAACAGAGAGGGCAAATGGAGGGTAAAATTTGTGTCTGCCCAATCACTGAGCAGGTAACGTTTCCATGTCTTCAACTTGTCTTTGTAGAATCTGCTGTAATGTTATTACCCTAAGTCTGGCATTAACGTTTGTTTATTTTTTTAAAAAAAGTAACGCCATAAAAACCATTAAGTTGTTCCAAAAGCAAAAGAAAAAAAAGATTTCAAACTAACCAAATCATACGTTTACAGAAATTAAAAGGGGAGCTTTTACAATGGGAAAACAGGATTCTGTGTCAAAAAATAAATAAAAGCATGGTGCTCTGTGCTAATATTCACAAACTGTTTTAAAACGAAGCAAAACCAAACCAACATAACCCACCCCAACGAAGAGATGGAACAGCCAGCTTTGCGTAGGCAGAAGGTGGCCGCCCGGGGCGGGGGGGCGGGGAGGGGAGGGTTTGTCCCTTCCTGGTCACTCGGCGGTGAACAGGGCCGGGGGCCGATAAAGGAAAAGCCAAAAGGCTGGAAAGTAACTTTTGCCTCCGCCACTATTTCGACTGAACGGGTCGTTTTTCTGATTAAAATCACTCCGATAACTTTGACTCTCTATGAGAATTCCGTTACAATTAGAACAAATGCCTGATCATTTTATTTCTTTTTTTTTCTCTTTTTTTCCCTGATCATTTTAAAAGATTATCTAAACACAGTTACATACATTTCTCTACTTTTAGAATTGAGATTCCAAACCACTAAAAAGCCAGTTTTATTGCCTCCCCTCCCCCGACTCCAGCCCTGTCCTTAAACTGACCATGTCTCCGTCTTATTTGTAGTAAAGAAGCAGTTTTCGTTCCCAGACGCTCTGATCTTTTCTCGCAAACCGGGGCTTTTAAAAGACTCCAGTCTGCGGGCAGGGCTCGTCCCCGAGGCCCTGCGTGTCCGGTCGCAGCGGGCAGGTGATCCCCTGACCCCCCCGCGGTTGGCTCGGCGTGAGGACTGGGGGCGCCCGCTGGTCCACCCTGTGCCGGGATTCCGCTTTTACCTGGGGGTCATTTGGGAATGCACGAATGAGGACTGAATTTGGACCCAGTTTCTCTTTCTTCTTTTAAGTTTTGTAACAGTTTTGAACTCAATTCCACTGCCTTCTCCAGACCTGATCTCGCCCCTCACTCCTAAAAAGTAGCGCCCCTCCAGCCTAAGCCCTAAAGGGAGCGGGGGAGGACGGGGGGTGCGTTGGGAGACCCTGGGGTGGACGTTCGGGGGTGCGGGACCCGCAGACTGATGGATTCCCGCCGTCATCCTCTAACCCAGGATTGACCGCGCCGTCTAGGAGCGCAGGAAAGTGGTCGAGGGGGTCTCAGAGCGAACCGACAGCTATAGGAGCAGGTTGACCGCCTCCTGCCCGCCCCGCCCCTCCCCTCCCCGAATTCTCCTTCCTCCAGCCCCTCCCCCTTACCAGTGTCCAGGCCCTTTCTCTCGGCGGAGGTTGGCTCTGGTAGGGCAGGGAGCCGAGGGGACATGCCGGGCCGCCTCGCAGGACAGACTCGGGCTGGGTCGGACGTAGGGTGGCGGCCCGGCTGCCAGCTCGGGATTACGTGCCCGCGCCGGCCGCTTACCTTGTTCACTCCCTTGTGAAGCTATGGCGTGCTGTGTTTCGTCTCCTAGGAAACCGCGGGGATGCTCCAGCTCAGCCCGCCCGCTTATGCCCTGCCCACGGGGCGTGACCGAGCCGGAAGGCCCCGCCCCATACGCGCCCGCCCCGCCTCCCGAGGGGCGGAGCTTCCGGGGATACTTGGGTGTCAATGGAGTTCGCGCTCTCTGCCGTTTAATTTGGGGCTTGGGAGAGTCCTGATTACCTTTGTAGTTATTTATTGGAAGTTGGTTTGCTTGCTCTTTATTTTGTTTGCTCTGATTCATTCTACAAAGTCTTGATTCATTGAATCTTGTTCCCAGACTTGTGAAGAGCAAGTGGAAGGCAACGTTTGCCTCCTAGTCCTTGTATTTGTCTATACATGTACTGCCTGGGGAAAAACTGCACTGGGTTTTGCAGTTTGCAAGTCCAGTTGCAATCCAGAGCAGTCAACTCCTCAGGTATGTGTTATCTCCATTTTCATTTATTCGTTCAGAGTACTTACTCATACCAGTCACAGTGTTAGATCGTAGTGATCCCGGGGTAAATGAGTGAATGTGTGAATAAATGAGTTGTGAAAGAAGGGCACACTTGTGTTATTACCAAAAAAAAAAAAAAAAAAAAAAAAGCCCATAAATCAGAAGCATGAGACGTGGGGTAGTGATGTACCTATCAGTAATTATCCATTAGGTGTCAGGCTCTGGACCTGACACTGAGAATAATGCCAGGGTAGCAGGACAGACATGTTCATGGTCCTCTCACAGCTTAAAGTGAAAAAGACAGGGGAAGTAAGAAACGTAAGTTAGATCATGGAGGTCTTATATGCCCAGTTATGACGCCTAAGCCTTATCAAGCAGTAACTGGGGAACCAATGAAGAATTTTCTACAGAGGAGTGATATGTTCACGTTTGCACTTCAGAAAGATCACAAAAGCAGCAGTGGGTAAGGTAGATTTCAGCAGTGATTGTACAGGCAACAGAATAAAAAGGAGGCTATGGCAACTGATCAGGAAGAAATGATGAGGATCCAACTGTAGCAGTGAGGCTGGGAATAGGACAGAGAGGGAGAGAACCCAAGGGATATTTAGGAGTTAAAATTGACAGGACCATGTGGCTTAGATGAGTGGTGTCATTCCAGTGCTAGGATCCTCTGCAGCTGCCTCCGGGTGATCCCAGAAGTTCCAGGCAGAAGTCAGGGAGGGCTCATACCTAGGAGATCAAAAGACATTGAGTCCAAAACACTCAATTGGAACTTCAGCCACAAAACATCCCTACGGATGACTTTGACCATCTTGAAGGGCCACAGGACAGGGTTGGGAACCTGAGATCTGGCCTGTCTGTCAAGAAGCAGGTACTTCACTGCGTTATGTTTAAACAGATTAATTCAGTTCACTTCGTTCCTTTTGCAAATAAGTCTAGAGTCTGTCCTGCTTCAGAGGAAGTCATAAATTATATCCCCTCAAGTGTGTTTGCTTCTGTCAAATGAATTTGAGGAGCTGATCTTTATCAATATGTTTCTAGGTCCAGCAACTTTGTTTATATGTCTTATTCACTGACTTAGAAGATTCTACTGTAATATGATATATCATCAAATTCCTGTGCAAAATGAAGCTTGAAAGCTCTGAAATAAAAATTTTTAAATACTAGAGGGACATCATAAAGACAAGTGACTATTGAAATTAAAACTTTCATTCTCAGCTTTTTTCATTTCTTAAAATGCATACTTTTTGAGTTGGGTTATGATGGGACATTTGGGGGAGGTTAAGTTTAAAAACTCAGGAAATCAATGCAGCTTTTTAAAGTGCAGGAGGTAAATGTAAGCTTCACATTTTTGAAACACCACACAAGTCTTTGATCGATAAGTATAATTTTTAATTGGCTTCGTACAGATGGAGACTTTAGAGGTATTTATTTAGATATGCTTGTATTTTATTTATTTATTGGCTGCATCTCCCGTGGATGGCAGGATCTTAGTTCCCCGACCAGGGATTGAACCTGGGCCCCTGGCAGTGGAAGTGTGGAGTCCTAACCACTGGACTGCCAGGAAATTCCAGATATGTTTTTATTTGAATGTCAAGATTTATAGTTTTTTTTTAAACAGGAAATAGTTTGTTCTCTTAAATTTACCAGTTATTAATTAAAAATTAGTCCAATTCACTAGATATTTTAACAACAATTCATGCTCATTTTTTGTTTACTTGTGCACAGTCTCACAAAGCCTAAGTCTTGGGTGAATTCGGACAGGTAAAGTACTTTTTCCTGAGGATAAATGTAAAACCATAGCTGCAAAGACTGAGTAGCAAAGGAGAAGGAAGCTGATTCACACTCCAAACTCAGAGGAAGTTCAGCAGTTGAATGTTTTCGCGGGACCCCAGAGAGTGGCTGAGGCGGAGCTGAAGAAAAGAGGCTTGGCTGGAAGTCTGTGAAAGAGGCAGACCCCAGGTCTTATCCTCTAGCCTGTCCACAGGGGCGATGCCCCTCGCTAGCACAGCAGAAGGCTGGACGAGGCAGCTGCTGAAAATAGGCAGGTTAAGAAAGACTGCATTTTGAATGGTGAGACCCTGGACCACTTTCTCTGCTTGGCTTCCAGAAAGATGGCAACTGGCCGTAGGTCATAGATTCGAACAGTACTTTCTGGGAAGTGGATTGGAATAAGAAAAAATCCTGCAGGTACTGAGAGTTGGGTTCCCCGGATTGACAAGCCCCATCCGAATAAGGACTGTGACCACCATTTAGGGCACTGGTTCTCAAACTGGGCTGCACATTGGAATCAACTGGTAAGATTTCCAAAAAGTACTCATGGCCTGTGTCCCACTCCCAAGGTAATCTGATGGAGGTGGTCTGGGATGCAGCATGGGCTTTGGAAAGTTTTAAAAACACCCCAGGTGATTCTAACGTATGGCCAAGTTTTAGAACCATTAGTTTAGGGACGATATGAAACCTATTTTTCACCTTGCCCAAATTCTGGTTAAATTGCTTTGTATAGCCTACTGGTAAAATATGCCACAGTGTTCACGGCAGCATTATTTGCAAGAGCCAGAAGATGGAAACAACCCAATACCCACTGGTGGATGTGAATGGATAAACAAAATGTGGTCTATACATATCATACAATGGAATATTATTCAACCTTAAAAAAGAATGAAATTCTGATAGATGCTACAATATGCATGGACCCTGAAAGCATCACGCTGAGTGAAATAAGCCAGATACTTCATGATTCCACTTATATGAAATTCCTAGAATGGTCAAATTCCTAGAGATGGGAAGGGGAATAGAGCTTACCAGGACTGAGAGAAAGATGCGTGGGGAGTTGCTGTTTAATGGGTATAGTTTCAGTTTGGAGATGAAAAATTCCCAGAAATGGATCGTGGTGATGGCTGTACCACACGGTGAATGTTCTTTTTTTTTTTTTTTTTTTGCGGTATGCGGGCCTCTCACTGCTGTGGCCTCTCCCGTTGCGGAGCACAGGCTCCGGACGCGCAGGCCTAGTGGCCATGGCTCACGGGCTTAGTTGCTCCGCGGCATGTGGGATCTTCCCGGACCAGGGCACGAACCCGTGTCCCCTGCATCGGCAGGTGGACTCTCAACCACTGCGCCACCAGGGAAGCCCTGTGAATGTTCTTAATGCCACTGAATTGTACACTTATAAATGGCTAAAATGGTAAACTTTATGTTATGTATATTTTAGAACAATAAAAAATATTTAAACAAACAAACAAGGCCAAATAAGGACTGTGAGACTCTTAAGGAGATTCTGTGACTCAGAGGAAACAGGAACAATACAGGGAACATTTTCTTAAAAGGCAAAATACAAACCAAAACTATAATTCATATTCTCCAAGCCATAAAGAGAAAATACTGTATCTGTGAATGTAACAGGAAGAGGATTCTATAATAGGAATTAATATTCAGGGAATAATAAAGAGCTCTTAGAAAATAAAACTGGGGTAGCAGAAATCTAGACTAAATTAATAAAATAGTTGAAGATAAATTTAAGGAAAACTCCCAGAAATTGGGACAAAACAACATATAGTTTAAAAAAAAAAAAAAAACAAGAGAAAAGATTGGAAAATAAGAGGATCAAGTATTTGCTCTAACTAATGAATGTGCAGAAGAAAGGAAAGAGGAAGTGGGATCAAAAAACTAACACAAGGGCTTCCCTGGTGGCGCTGTGGTTGAGAGTCCGCCTGCCAATGCAGGGGACACGGGTTCGTGCCCTGATCCGGGAAGATCCCACATGCCGCGGAGCGGCTAGGCCCGTGAGCCATGGCCGCTGAGCCTGTGCGTCCCTCCGGAGCCTGTGCTCCGCAGCGGGAGAGGCCGCAACAGTGAGAGGCCCGCAAAAAGAAAAAAAAGATAAAAAAAAAAAAAAAAAAAAAAAAAAAAAAAAAAACTAACACAAGAATAGTACAGGATTGAAGGACACTTGTTTCCAGATTCAAAGAGCCCACCAGACACCCAGTAAAACAATAGCGGGAAAACCCACACAAAGACGCATCACTGTGAAATTTCAAAAAATTAGTGATAAATAGAAGATTCTAAAAGTTTCCAAAAAGAAAAAACAGGTCACACACATGTGATTAGGAATCACAGTGGTCAATGGTGCTGAAAATTGGGAAAATATCCAAGCAAACAAAAAACTCTCAGCAATGAAGAGACCATAAATTCAATAGCTGCCCATTTCCACACCTCCACAAACACACTTCCAGATTTCTAACTTTGGAGCAACCTGAATTATATTGACAGTTTCCTCAATTTTCACATTCACTTTGTACCAAGTGATATATGCTGGAGAAGGGTTATCATTGGATTTGATCAGTGGGTATCACTCTTGCTGGGTCATTTTAGGAGAAAGCTGTAACATCAAAATGTGCAGGATGGCTACGTATTTCTCTGCTCTTTGCATTACCAAGAAGGGGTGGGACATTAAGTGATCCACAATGTGTGACCTTAGTTCATACTCCTTCCATCAACCTAAAGAGGTTTTTTGGTTTTTAAGTGCCTCGACATAATCCCAAAATGGATATCCATCTTCAAGAATATAGCAGTTTCTCACCAAACGCTTTTCAGTAGGATTAAAGGATTTCTTTTTAGACTATTTACTTCTCTCCAAAGTTATTTCATTTCTAGAGAAATGTTCGTAGAGAGGCTACTGTTTTATTCTAGGAAATGCAAAGAATTTACTTTCTAAAAATTTGAGGCAAACTTTACATACGTTGAAATGCCAGACCTTAAGTGTACAATTAATCGGGTGTTTATAAATATGCACACCTGTGTTATTACCACCTGGATCAAGATACAGAACATTCCCATCATCCCAGAAAGCTCTCTTGTGTCCCTCAACAGCCAATCCCTACTCCTTTTCTCCACAAACTTCAACTGATTTCTATTATCTTGTATAAGTTTTACCTGTTCTTGAACTTCATGTAATTGGAATCATAGAGGATTTAGTCTTTTGTGCCCTGATGCTTTTGCTCAGCCTAGTGTTTTGAAACTCATCTGTGTTGTTGTGTTTATCTGTAGTTCATTTTTGAAATTACGGAATAGGAGTCCATCATATGAATTTACCATCATTTATTTGTTCATCTTCCTGTCAATTGACATTCATTAATATAAATAAAGCCGCTATGATAATTCCTGTTCAAATCTTTTAAATGAAAATATGTTGTCATTTCTTTTGAGTAAATATGCAGGAGTGAAATGGCTGGATCATAAAGGAGGTGTATGTTAAACATTAAACGAACTACCAAATGATTTTCCAAAGTAATTGTACCATTTAACAATTCTACCAGCAATGTATGAGAATTCAACTTCGCTCGACATCCTTGCTAACATTTGGCACTGTACATTAAAAAAAATTAGCCATTCCACTGATTGCAAAATTTCTCATTTAGTTTTAATTTACATTTCCCTGATGACTAATAATTTTGAGCCTCTTTTCATGTATATATTAACCATTCATACATTTTCTTTTGTAAAGTGACTATTCAAGAGTTTTGGCAATTTTTTATTGGGTTCTTTGTCTTCTTCTTACTGATTAGCTTGAGTTCTTTATATATTCTGCATACAAGTTCTTTGTCAGATACGTGTTTTGCAAATATTTTCTCTTTGTGGCTTGCCTTCTCATATTCTTAATGATGTCATTTGATGAGCAGAGGTTTTAGATTCTGATTATGTCCTATTTATAAGTTTTTTCTTTAACAGCTAGTGCTTTTCATATTCTAAGAAATCTTTGCCTACCACAAGGTCACAAAGATATTCTCCTATGTTTTCTTCTTGAAGCTTATTTATACTCTTAGCTTTTACATGTAGGTCTATTATCCAACACAAATTAATTTTTTTCTGTATATGTGGGAGTTGCAGTTTATTTCCCCCCCCAGGTGGATATGTAATGAATTACATTAATTTTAAAAATATGTGAATATTAATATTTATTAGCACAATTATGATCAGTATTAATATTTAATGTTCATTATTAACATATGCTAATATGTTAATGTAACAGATTATATACAACAAATATTTAACGTATTACATTCTAGTCACTCATCTAGGTAAGTGGATCATTTTTTTATGAGTTTGAAAGGTTATTTTATTTTTTTTAATTATTTTTTTAATTGAAGTATAATTGATTTACAAAGTTCTGTTACTTTTAGGTGTACAGCAAAGTGATTCAGTTATATATATATATATATATCTGTTCTTTTTCAGATTGTTTTCCACTATAGGTTATTACAAGATATTGAATATAGTTCCCTGTGCTGTACAGTAGGTCCTTGTTGTTTATCTATTTTATATATGTGTGTATCTGTTAATCCCAAACTCCTAATTTTTTTCTTCCTCGCCTTTCCGCTTTGGTAACCATAAGTTTGTTTTCTATGTCTGTGGGTCTATTTCCATTTTGTAAATAAGTTAATTTGTATCATTTTTCTTAGATTCCACATATAAATGATATCATATGATATTTGTCTTTCTCTGTCTTATTTCACTTAGCATGATAATCTCTAGGTCCATCCAGGATTACATTAATTTTTAAAATGTTAAGTCAAAGTTATAAACCCCACCTGAAGATGATGTATTATCCTTTTTATACGTTGCTGGATTCAGTTTAATGATATTTCCATAAGAATTTTTCAATTATGTTCATGAGGGATATTGATCTGAATTTTTTTTTCTTGTAGTGTTTTGTCAAATTTTCATATTACAGCTGTGCTAAACTTGGGGAAACAGTTAGGAAATGTTCCTTCCTCTTATTTGCTGAGATAATTTGGGTAGACTGATACTATTTTTTCTTTAAATGTTTGATAGTCTGCAACGGTTTAATTATCTAGGCCTAGAGTTTTCTTTGTAGGAAGGTTTTTAATTACAAATTCATCTTCTAAAATAATTATAGGGTTATTCATAATTTTTATTTCATTTTGCATCAGTTTTGTTAAGTTTCTTTCAAGGAATTTTCCTCATTTCATCGCACTTGTCTAATGTTTTGCCTTCCAATTGTCATAATCTTTCCTTTTATCCTTTGGATGCCTATAGGATGTGTCTTTATTCTGCCTTCATTTTTGAAACACATTTCTGCTGGATATAGAATTCTGGGCTGATGTGTTTTGTTTTGTTTTTCTTTTGGATATTTGAAGATGTGATTCTGTCCTCCATTATTTCTGATAAGTCAGAAGTTATGCTTATTATTTTTCCCTCATTTTGTCTGAAGATTTTCTCTTTATTTTTGATCTATCAACTGTTTGACCATGAGCCCAGGTGTGATTTTCTTTGTGTTTATCATTTTTGAGATGCACTGATCTTTTCGAATCTATCTGTTGATGTTTTTCCACCAGTTTTGGGACATTTAATAGAGTGATGATTTTTGTTTTAAGTAGTCAATTATGTTACTGACTCATTTGTGGATATTTGGTATTGCACTTTTTTTTTTTTTTTTTTTGGCTGTTCGGCTTGTGGGATCTTAGTTCCCCGACCAGGATTGAACCCAGGCCCCTTCAGTAAAAGTGCCGAGTCCTAACCACTGGACCACCAGGGAATTCCCTGGAATTGCACTTTTGAAGATGGATTTGTTTTAGTTTTGCCATTAGTTTTAGGGTACATTCTTTGGACCTAGGATATAAACTTTACTCCCTACAGACCTTCTAGGGTTTCAATGGAAAGCCCATGGTGTTTGCCAGGCCCAGCTTGGAGAGATTTAACTCCTCATACTGTCTCCCTTGCAGCTGGCAGATGAGATGGTTTCTGTGTTTCTGCAGCTTTTTCAGCTGTTGCTTTAACAGTCTCCTTGGAGTCTTGTCTACGCAAGCACAGGTCAGGGGTCAATTTAAAGTGAGTTTGTACCTAGATTTAGGGGGCTTCCTCTCTGTGGCTCCTCTTTTCCAAGGTTCCTCCCTCAATTTCCAGCAGCTCTGGCAACCCCAGTTCCCTTCCCTCCAAATTCCCTCCCATTTCTATTTGACTTTGGTGATTTTTCTAGGGCCTTCAAATAGTTATGCTTTATATTTGTCCAGAGTTTATAACTGTTACCTGAAGGAGAGTTAGTTCAATACAAGCCACTCCACCATTTCCAGAACTAGAAATTCAACAATTTACTTTTGAGCGTTGATACTTCAAATATTCCAGAGCAATATTGTATTCTATGACCTTAATATTCCTATTTGTATTTTAAAGGACTGATGTGTAGATGTGTAACACCAAAATGGCAAAATATGTATTCTGAGTCTCAACATAACATCAGGATTGTCAGTGGCTTAATGTAATCATTATTTGGGGGAGTCCATCCTATACATCCTCATCCTTGTGCTTTCCATAGATTGTTTCATCCTCAAATAATAAATTTTTCACTGGTTAAACATTAACTGAGGACTTCCCTGGTGGCGCAGTGGTTAAGAATCCACCTGCCAATGCAGGGCACACAGGTTCGAGCCCTGGTCCGGGAAGATCCCACATGCCGCGGAGCAACTAAGTCCGTGCGCCACAACTACTGAGCCTGCGCTCTAGAGCCCGTGAGCCACAACTACGAGCCCACGTGCCACAACTACTGAAGCCTGTGCGCCTAGAGCCCGTGCTCCGTAACAAGAGAAGCCACTGCAATGAGAAGGCCTGTCACCGCAACGAAAGAGTAGCCCCCGCCCGCCGCAACTAGAGAAAGCCCGCACGCAGCAATGAAGACCCAATGCAGCCAAAAAAGAAATAAAATCTTTTAAAAAAATAACCTTAATTGATGTTTCTTCCAATTCTCCTTACAGGATGGAGTGTTGAAAAGAAGTGTGTATATTTTTAAACTACCAGCATATTCCTTATCAAAGATTGGCAGCATATCCTTCAGTACTTGATTCCTATCAAGACAAGGGCTGACCTAGCAGCTTCACGGTTCTTTAAGACTGCATTTCACATTTGAGCTTTTCCTTTCCTAGGAAGATAAGCGTTCTTGAAGATGTCATTACATAGCCTTCTCAGAACTTCCAATTGATAATATTTTGTAAGCCTAAGATCAATAGAGAATCTCTGAACTTCTTAGTACTTAAGATCAGCAATAAAATACTTGAAAGACAGAACAAGAAGAACTTAACACTTGTATATATCCTATTTTCCAAAAAAAAAAGTTCTATTAAAAATATCTTTCAAAAAGTAACTTTAAAAAAAATTAAAGTATAGTTGATTTACAATGTTCTGTTAGTTTCTGGTATACAGCGAAGTGATTCAGATATATATATTCTTTTTCAGATTCTTTTCCATTATAATTATAAGATATCGAATACAGTTCCCTGTGCTATACAGTAAGACCTTGTTGCTTATCTATTTTATATATAGTAGTGTGTGTCTGCTAATCCCAAACTCCTAATTTATCCCTTCCCCCCTTTCCCCTTTGGTAACCTTAAGTTTGTTTTCTATGTCTGTGAGTCTGTTTCTGTTTTGTAAATAAGTCCATTTTTATCATTTCTTTTTTCGATTCCGCCTATAAGTGATATCATACGGTATTTGTCTTTCTCTGTTGGGCTTACTTCTCTAGGTCCATCCATGTTGCCGCAAATGGCATGATTTCATTCTTCAGAAAGTATCTTTGATGTTCCAAACAGAAGGGTTAGTGGGTCAATGATTGCTGCTGTGTTATATTCATGAGTAATTACTAGGTAATGATGCTTTGTATTCGAATAGCGTTTTACAAGCTACCAATTACAAGTTTGATTGTATGCTGACAATTCCAAAACTTGTATCTCCAGATCGGTGCCTCCGCCCCGTTCTCTAGACCCAGGGGCCAGCAGCCTACTCAACACTTCACTTAGAAGTCTAAGAGTTTGAACTTAACCTGTTCAAACTCAGCTCCTAATTCTCTCTCTCCCTGCCTCACTTCCCCAAAAGGCTCCCCCTTTAGCTGTCCCCGACTCAGTTGATATAGATATATCACCACTGCAAATGTCCAATTAAAAAAAGAAGAATTCATCCCTTACTCCATTTCTACTTTGTCTAGTGGGG
Organism: Kogia breviceps; assembly: GCF_026419965.1. Classification (NCBI taxonomy): domain Eukaryota; kingdom Metazoa; phylum Chordata; class Mammalia; order Artiodactyla; family Physeteridae; genus Kogia; species Kogia breviceps. The sequence goes on along the minus strand of NC_081319.1, from coordinate 99,802,274 downwards.
GGGTGTGTGTGTGCCACGTGGCTTGCGGGATCTTAGTTCCCCGACCAGAGATCAAACCCGTGCTCCCTGCGGTGGAAGCATGGAGTCCTAACCACCAGACCGCCAGGGAATTCCCTATTTCTACGTTTTAGAATTGATTTCTTACTTAGTTTAGAATTTCCCTTGGAGAACACTTGAAGAGTGAGAGGTAATTGTGGGAGTTCAAATTATATTTATCCATTCTTTGCTGGTTTATTTAAAGTAGGCATATTTATATTGTTGAGAACAACTTTTACATTTACAGTCCAAGGAATACTCTAGAAACTCAAGGTTTTGGAATGCCTGATGTTACTAGCGAGCAGCCATTTTTGATTTACAATCTATTACAAATACCTGAGAAATCACCTTGAAATTATTTTCCTGGCATTCGCACAACTGACACAGGTCGCTGATAACATGTGTTATTCTGTCACCACTTGCTCCACCCTTCAAGTTCAGCAAATGCTTGCTATAACATTTCCCAGACTCAAGGCAACTTGTCCTCATTAAAGAAATGAATCTCCAGGGTCTCATGACAAGCATGCGTATCTCTTCAATATTTTCCACCGGCAGTGCAGAGTGTAGAAGAATATCGTTTGTTACCAAATGGTAGCAAAGTAAGAGTTACAGATTACTATGGTGAGGTTACCATGCTAATGAGTAGACAAAGTCTTACATATATTAACTTTGCATATTATTCGTTCTCTTTTCTTCTCCACATAAAATATATTTTAGTTCTTTAATGCATAATCTGGTCTAATCTTAAATTATGCTAATTAAATTTGGTCAAAACAAACCAAGCTTTTAAAGTCTAAGTATTCTAAGCTGTGTTTTATGTTTAGGCAGTTTGTAAGTCTGGCCTGAACTTTTGTCCAGAGGGAATCCTGGAAGAATACAAAACAGGAGATGTGTGATGGAATCGATATTTGAAATGTTGGAGTCTTACCATATATCTTCCTTCTAAGGATGTCCTGAGTCCCATTCTCAGGAATTCATGGATTCCAAGATCCATGGAAAAGATTCTATGATAACAAACTGCTTTTGCTTAATCTGATGCGTTTTTCTCCAGTCTTTTCCTGCGTGTCTTAGGTGGGTTGCTTCTAAGCAAACTTCTAGACCACATCCTTTTTTCTGGCTCACATTCACTCTTAATTATTTTAGATTGTAAAGCACGTTTCCCATATTTCTGTACAAATCCTCCACATAATTTAGAACCTCTGCCCCCGAATAAGAAGGAGCGATTTCAGTTCCCCTGAGGGGATGGAACTACAGCCCTCAATTCTTCCCAAAAAGGAACTGCCTTGCCCATGTTCACGGTGCATGGAAGGACTGGGCCCAAATCCCAGCTCCCTCTAAACAGCTGTGGGAGCCCTGGCAGAATCCCTTCTCGGCTCACTATTTTCAGTTATATCTGAAGCCCATGATCCTAAATGCCACACTATACTACAATCCCATCTGTGCTGGAGGTGACTACAAATATTTCTAGATTTTATCATGTCCCATCTGAGTCTTTTCTTCTAAGCTAAATATCCCTGGTCCCTTTAATCCACCTTTATCAAGTGGGATGGTTAATTTTATGAGGTTACTGGCTAGGCTAAGCTCTTTGGTCAAACATTTTTCTAGATGTTTCTGTGAAGGTGTTCACAGATGTGATTCACATTTTAATTGGTCGCCTTCGAATAAAAGCAGATTGCCCTCCATCATGTGCCTGGACCTCATCCAGTCTGTTGAAGGTCTTAAGAGGAGGTTGCCTGAAGAAGAAGCAATTTTGCCTCAAGACTGGAACTAGAAACCCTGCCTCAGTTTCCAGCCTGCTGCCCTGCAGAATTTGGACTCAAGACTGTAACATCACCTCTTGCCGGAATTTCCAGCCTGTGGGCCTGCCTTACAGATCTCTGACTGGTCAGACCCCACAATTGTGAGCCAATTTCTTCTTTTCCTTTTTTTCTTTTTTTTTGCGGTACACGGGCCTCTCAACTGCTGTGGCCTCTCCCGTTGCGGAGCACAGGCTCCGGACGCCCAGGCTCAGTGGCCATGGCTCACGGGCCCAGCCGCTCCGCGGCATGTGGGATCCTCCCGGACCGGGGCACGAACCCGCGTCCCCTGCATCGGCAGACGGACTCTCAACCACTGTGCCACCAGGGAAGCCCTGAGCCAATTTCTTAAAATCAATGTCCCTCTCTCTCCCTCTCTCTCTCTCTCTCCCTCCCTCCCTCTCTCTCTCTCTCTCTCTCTCTCTCTGTGTGTGTGTGTGTGTGTGTGTGTGTATATATATATATATATATATACACTCATCTAGAGATATATCCTATTGGTTCTTGCTAAATTTGGTCCAAGCACCACCAGTCTGATCAAAATCCTTTACAAGAAAAAAATGCCTTTAAATAGGACATAAGCGGGACGTAAGGTTTTTGATACATAGATAAGGACATTTTTGTCCTAGTGAAAGGCTCTGTCTGCACTGTCATTCCTTTGTGCCTGGGATTTTGCTGTCAAAGGTGGGACCCAGGAGGAGGAATATTTACTTTTTACTTTTTTCTTTTTAATTTATTTTTTGGGTGCATCAGGTCTTAGTTGCTGCACACGAGATCTTTGTTGCGGCACGTGGGCTTCTCTCCAGTTGTGGCGCGGGTTCCGGGGCACGTGGGCTCTGTAGTTTGCGGCTCGGGGATCTCTAGTTGAGGCGCACAAGCTCAGTAGTTGTTGTGTGTGGGCTTGATTGCCCCGCGGTATGCGGGATCTTAGTTCCCCTATCAGGAATCAAACCCACGTCCTCTGCATTGGAAGGTGGATTCTTTTTTTTTTTTTTTTCTTTTAAGGAGCTTTATTAGTATGTTTCTAACTCTCCAGTATACTATTTTTTTTCTTTTTTTAACATCTTTATTTGAGTATAACTATTTCACAATAGTGTGTTAGTTTCTCCTTTACAACAAAGTGAATCAGTTATACATATACATATTGGAAGGTGGATTCTTAACCACTGCGCCACCATGGAAGTCCCTGAGGTGCATCCTTGATACTAGGATTGTTAAGGCTCCCCAGGTGATTCTAATGTGTAGAGGGATGTTGTGAAACATAGAAAGAGGCAGTGAGAGACCATTTATCACTTTCTTGTGTTGTTTGTAAATTCTATTTCCAGTGGTTTTCTTAGCACAACGTCTCACAGAATATTAGTTAAAATCATTCCATAAGATCCTAAAATTTGAAAAGAATTCTGTTAGCTTCTCCCACAGATGCTCCATAGAAACAATTTGGCAGAGGGTTACGTTCAATACTTTGAAGTTCTTCCAGGTAAGTATATCAAGTCTCCTCCAAGACTGTGCACTGTTCACGGAGAGGAAAGAATGGTTAGCAAGTGAATAAATAACTTGTGTTTCTGTTCAGTGTCCCGTGGCACTAGTTAAGTCTAACTGGGGACAGTTGATCACAGGGGTCACCTCTCAGCCTGGCCTCACCTCCTTTGCATTAGCTTCCTCTGCTCTCAATAGCTGATATAGTCAGGTGTCTGATGGAAGGCTTAGGCTCAACCCAATCATGAGCTGAAAGTATGTCAGAAGTTTGGGCTGCTCTAATTTACACCGACCACATTTGAAGGCTTTAAATTAGGAATCAAATAGTTATTAGTCATCACTCATAGTCATAATTAATATTTCGTATTAGTAATATAACATTTAGGCCCTTGTAAGTTTCCTACTTCCTTTCATTTTCCACAAAACTCTTTTGCTCCCTAATAAGATCAGTTTTTTAGAGCAATAGATATGACCCAGGTGGGGTCATATCTTCCTGCGCCTTCTTCAGGTGGCTCAGTTTGCAAGAACTCATCTGTACTACACAGACACTCTGCCCTGGAACCTGGCTCCTTGGAGGAGGGCGTAGCTGGGGCCCCCAGCCAACACTTGAGGTGTGTTCTGTCTTCACCCCCTTCCCTGGGATCAAGTCCCACAGCCTGGCTCCTGAGTGTTGCCCACTGTCTGGACTCCTCAATACTGGGGTTAAACTTGCAGATGTCCGACGTCACACCTGGGCTCGTTTGCCCCATAGGCTCCAGCTTTATACAGTCTTGATGTCATTGCCATTTCACATTTTCAGCTGAGTCAGTTATTTTCGGCCCCCTGACCCCTTGCTCTAGGAAACTATTGTTGCTGAGTCCAAGCTCATACCGCTCGCTGAGTGACAGGCCAGTAGATCAAGGTGTTGGGGCGAGGAATAGCGACTTTATTCGGAAAGCCAGCAGACAGAGAAGATGGCAGGCTAGCGTCCTAAAGAATCGTACCCAAGTTAGAATTCAGGCTTCTTTTAGACTAAAAGGGGAGGGGGTATAGCTGACAGCTGCAAACTTCTTGGGGTCGGCCAGACCCCAGAGGGGATGGGATAGTCCTTTGTTCTAGCAATTGTCCAGGTAGGCCCAACAATAAACCTCCAACAAGACAAATGTTATTCTCTGTTCTGCAACTTTTTATCTTTGTGTGAATGAAAAATGTCATACCTTTAAAGGTCAAGCCTGGGAGACAGAGCCTTGAGAATGGGCTGTCACATATATTTCAGGCTCTAGGCAACCTTCTTTTACAAAGATGCAGAGCCCGCATGACTAGGCACAGGCAGCAGAGCACAAGCTCTCAACCATTTTGATGATTTACTTTTTGCATTTTCTTGTAACATCTGTGCTATTATTTGCGTAATATTTGTCCTGACATTACCTTGCCTTAAAACAAAAATAAACATTGTTTGGCTTTGTCTAGGCAAAAATATCCTGAGATCATAGGTTTGATGTGTTTATATCTTTCCCTATTACACATTAAAATAAATCCATAACTATTAACATAAAATATTTGTGGACCATCTGGAATCACCCTGTAACCCAGAGCACCCGTGTACCACACTTTGGGAAATGCTTACCTCAGGGCTTTCCCTAGAGTCCGTTCACTTCCATCCCTGCCCTTTCTACCCACGCTGCATGGCTCCTTTGCATCCAGTGTTAGGACATAAATACTTAGAAGTAATAAAACTCTCTACTTCATGCCAAGTACAATACTTGCTAAGTGCAAATGGGATTTCATTGATAACTAATCAAAGCTATTATAATGTGGTGCTTAAAAGCAGGGTCTCTGGAGATGAATTCAAATTCCAGCTCTGCCACTTACTGTGAAAATCATCTGGCCTCTCTCAAGTAGCTCAGAGGACTGTTCTGAAGATTAAATAAATTAATACATGTTCAGGGCTTAGTACAGTGTCTGGCCCACATAAGTGCTATATAATTGTTAGGTATGATTACAAGCTGTGAGTTTTGGCAATGGAAGTCTAAAGAAAAAAGTAGTCCATGAATGTACTAGGCGTCCTTTCCTTTGAGAAAAAGTTGGCGAGGGAATAGGCGTGTGCTGATTTTTATTTAACCTTGTGGCCAGTACTGCACGTATTTATTACATCAGTGTATGAGGGCTTTCTGAATCAGCTGAGCAGTATGTAAGGCTCAAAGATTTAAAACGGCATCTGATTTACTCCAATTTAGTTGTGCAAATTGGGTATTCTATGCAAATTTGAGGATAATCCTTCCCCCGCTCCATTCTCAAAAATTTATTTACGTAGTTTGTTTTTATTTGAAAACTGAATATTTTCACTAAGCGCTGGGAGCTGTGCAGAAGTGTGTGTGTGTGTGTGTGTGTGTGTGTGTGTGCACGTATGCGCACTGTTTTGAAGAGGATTTCCGTTATCAGCACAGCAAATAGATTTTTCTAAAATAAAGTACAAAACTTAAATAAACTAATATGTTTAATCCATTATAACAACTGTTTCCCAGGTTATAATATGAACATTTTTTCCCTATTTTTGTTTTGAAATAAGTCAAGCATCAGCTACATTATTTTTGAATGTCTTCATTATGTTTAATTGAATAACATTATCAATTACATTTATGAGAAGTAACAAAGGAACAGTAAAGCTAAATTTGAATAAAACGTCTCTATTCTAATTTTGGAACCTAACTGGAAAAAATGCATATTTTATTTATCTATTTATTTATTTATTTTTTATTTTTTTAACATCTTTATTGGAGTATAATTGTTTTACAATAGTGTGTTAGTTTTTCCTTTACAACAAACTGGATCAGTTATACATATACATATGTTCCCATATCTCTTCCCTCTTGCATAAATGCATATTTTAGTACAATAAAAAGGCATCAAATACATATCATCAGTGTTAGGCTGTCTCTGTTAGGAAAACATTCATCAATGTTAAGAAAAGCTATTCAGCTGATACTGGAAAACAAAATTCTCTTAAAAACAACTGCACTCTATCATTGCAACACGGTAGATTTCTTAAAAAGCTAGAGATATATACTTTGCAGGTAAAATGATCAAAATTACTTCCTGAAGTTTTTTTTAACAGGTTGTAAATGCTAAATAAAATCTTATGAAATGACTCAGGAGATAAGATTGTAAAGATTTCTTCCTGAAGCTATTTTGACAACCCCTAAGGGCCGAAGAGAGATTTGTGAAATTCCTTAATATGATCCGCTGGGGAAAGGCTTGGAGTGAGAACCCGTTTTCTTGACTTCTACTCCAGCTAACACACTAAATGGACTTACTTAGCTCATTAACTTTCATGCTTATTTGTTCGTTTGGAACAGCCTCATTCCAGACCCAATTCTGTGTGCTGTAGTGGGTGTGAAAATGCTGTGCAGGGACTTCCCTGGCGGTCCAGTGGTTAGGACTCCGCGCTTCCACTGCAGGGGGCCCGGGTTCGATCCCTGGTCTGGGAACTAAGGTCCCACAAGCCGAGTGGCATGGCCAAAAAAAAAAAAGTAAGTCAAATGCTGTGCAAGATTTCCCTATATTATCTCAACATTTCCAACCTATAATTTACTCCGCGGATAACTGGTTTTACTATTATCTATATACATGTATAATGTATATATTTCTCTGCATGCTAAATGAATCTCCCAACTTAAGAGAGAGCCGCCATGTCATGTTCTACTGCCTGCATGGAGACCAATATTAGGCTGTACCCCAGGGCTGTTGTTCAAAAGTCCTCATGGTCACAGCTAAAGAATGGACTGATTCTCTCTGAATAACCAATTGTAGACCCCGGTCCAGACGGACACACATCCCATGTCTCTGCCCCGTCCGTCCAGGGGGGTGCCGAGTCTTGAGGAAAAGGCGAAGTGTGTCTGATGGCCTGGCAGTCTCCAGGAATTTTCAAAGGAAGTGATGCTGTTGGAGAGGCTGCCATGGCGACTGCAGTTGGAAGGTCCAAGTCCTCCAGGTAGAGGGACATTTGGGTGTTTTCAGAATCATAGTTACAGCCAGAAAGGCTCTTAACTTCCCGCACGTCGTCCCAGCGTCTCAGAGCAGGGGGCTGGTAGGCCTGGTAGGACACTTTGGTGGTGGTGGTGATTACCGTCTGTAGGGCAGGAGCAGCCGGCGGCGCCGTCGTGAGGTACCTGCAGGGAAGCTCTGGGTTGTAATAAGGGCGCGCGGCCGTGGCCTGGAACTGCCCCTGGGCAGTGCGCTCCCCGAGGTCGGCTTTGCCAAGAGCTGGCTTCCAGCCAGGCTGTGTACTGGTGAAATCAAAGCTGCTCTCAAAGCTGCCGTAGGAGTTGATATTGTATTGCAGTGCATTCAGGTGAACGCAGTCCGTGTCATCAGGAATACTGCTGGCATCTTTACAAAGGGTGGGATACGGGCCTGAATTTGTGTAACCAGGGCCTGCCAATTCACAGCTGCCGGGTGGCCTAGGCAAAAAGATTCTCGGGCTTGGATATTTCTGAAAGGGTGGTACTATATCTCCTTGAAAGGCAGCTAGGTCACAGGTAGCTTTGCAAGCATCCGAGTTTGGAAAGGAGAAGCAAGGCTGCCCTGGAACAGGGAAGCCAGTGTCAGGCATTATATCAAACTCCTCTGGGTTTTCCAGGGATGGTATGTTGCTGAAATGGCCACCGTTATCTTGGTTCTCTCCTGCCTAAAGAAATGACACAAATTTTTATTTGTAAATAAAGATGTAAATTGCTTGGACACCCTCACCGGTAACAGTCGTCAACCAACCAAATAACAAGCTTTCAGTTGCTGGGCTGTGTGTTAGGAACTCAGAAACATGATCTGAGCACATGGTCCAGGGATGTCACAGCTTGAGGTCAGGCTTGGATTCCATGCTGCTGAACTAGGAGGGTCCATGGTAGCCAGGCAGGGTGGGTCTGAGTGGCAGATGGTCTGTTCTCCCTATACTATGTGCATAACAGCAGCGGCTCAGGAGCCTGACGCAGACCTGGGTTCAAATCCTGACTGTCCCTCATGAACTGAACAAGTTACTTAACCTCTGTGAGCCTCAGATTCCTCACTTAAAGATGGGGCTTAAAGAGGGAGGAGATATGGGGATATATGTATAGGTATAGCTGATTCACTTTGTTACACAGCAGAAACTAACACACCATTGTAAAGCAATTATACTCCAATAAAGGTGTTAAAAAATGGGGCTTAATAACAGTCATTTCTTCTTAAGGCTTTTGTGACCAATTCACGTGTAAGACTTCAACCCTATGTGCCTGGCACATAGAAAGTGCTCAGACAAGGCCAGTGTCATTCTTGTCCTCAAACTAATAGTCTGCCTCCTTGGCATACTGTGGTTGAACATCCAAACTGGATCAAGTTGCCCAGAGAAATTTTATCTGTTCTATGTAAATAAAGTAAAGGACCCTCTCGAAGGTACACCGTTAAGTCATTGGTATGTGCAGCTATTTCTTTCTGTATGACCATTCGATAGTTGCCCTCTCGTATCAGGAGGTCCGCTCACATCCTCACTCTATCATTAACTGTAGAGATATTCTGCTTTTTTATCAAGAAGAAGAAGGAATCAGAAACCCTATTCAAAATGTAGATTCAATGGCATTGTTAGAGAGATATAATTTTCACATAAAATTAAACCTTTTAAATTAAGGTGTGACGTTCATATTTTACATAATTCTCAGTGCATTTTGTGATGACGGTGAACACAGACCACAAGTGTAATGTCAGCGCCCTATTACCTCGGGTTCTCGAATTCTCTTTTTCTGGGGTTGGTAAAAAGAAGCCATTTGTCTCTTGATGGCACTTCTTCTAGCCTCTGTCTCGGATTTACTCTCTGGTCTTGGGTGATCATGAACTCCCTTGGCCTGCATTAATAAGGAGATGAGTCACATGATTCCTCGGAGGGAAGCTGGCAACACTGGTCAAAAATGGAGTGCGCCTCTCCCAATATCCCAAGTTGTTGGTGTTTTCCAAGAGACAGGGAAAAATAATTCTTGAACAAATAAAACTGCACCAATAATAGTCATCTTAAAAGATGACCTAACAGTCCTTTTGCCATATGAAAACAACTATAAGTAGTTTCACCCTCTCCCCCTTAGAGAGCACACAGTAGCTGAACGAATTCCTAGGAGCCTGGCAAGGCCCTGGGAGCCCCAGCACCTATTTCCGGCCACCGGAGCTGTATCTGCTTTGGTCCAGGGCTCCTGAGACACATGGCAGGTGGTTTGCTCCCTGTGACATGACGAGAATGTCCATCACAAACTGTGGTGCCCCCCCCCCACCTACCTGAAAAAATATTGCGTTGCCGTCAAGCCGCCAGAAGTTGGTTACCGGGTACCCGCTGTGCCCTCGACAGGGGATCAGTTCCAGAGCAGCGTGACAGTTGGGGCATGCCTTCTCTGCAAAGCCAGGGGCGAGAAATATTCATAACAACCTGACCCCAGACCCTCCGGAAGGAAGGAAGGAAGGAAGGAAGGGGACATGCTCTGGGAATAGGGAACGCCCAGCCGCAGGGCCAGCCCGTACCCAGGCCCACGACTCACTCTGCTGCTTCAGCCTGGCCTTGTCGCAGATGGCAGGCCGCAGCTGCAGGCGGGAGCCGTCGGGCAGGGCGCAGCCCCGCGCGCACAGCACCACGCCCAGGCACGACTTCTTGAGGATGTGGCCGTTGTGGTTGTTGGTATTCCGCATGGCCCAGCCGCTCAGATGGCGCTGCGCCTTCTTCTCCTCGCTGCGGTAGATGAAGCGCACGTAGCCGTCCGGCCACTCGCAGAAGCGGTCGAAGCGGTCTGGCTCCTGGGAGGGCGCCCAGAAGGACGGGTAGTCAAGTTCGTCAAGCCCGAGCCAGAGACAGCGCAGCAGTTTTAATCTTCCCCGAGCACATTAGGATAAAGCGGAGTCTTTTTAATTCCAGAAACTGTACTCTTACTAGCTGTCACCCATCCTTGTGTATGTGCTTCTGACAACTGGCTATAAACTGATGCTCACATAGTGCTTATCTTCTAAAAGCTGTACGTGTATTCGTTCATCTGGCCTTCATACTGCATACAGACAACAGGTACTATTATTCTCCCCATTTAATAGAATAGTGAATGGAGACCAGAGAGCTTCATTGACTTGCCCAAGGTCACACAGCCAGTAAGACTTGGCTCTAGGATTTGAGCCCTCACAGTTTGACTCCAGAGCCTATTCTCCTTACCACTATGTTATACCACTTCTCGGTGTATTTAAATGTTACAGATATTTTCTAGTTAAGCAGGAAAGCACCAGGGCAGAAAGTGATTGGAAAGTTCTATCACTGACATACAGTTGAGCCTATAAATATCTTTACTTCCATCCAGTGCTTTTTCCTTCAAAAACTCTTGGCCTGATACCCAGCACAACATCAGAGACACATGAACAGTTTCCCAAATTAGCCCTCCAGGTTTGCAAGGGTGTTATGATGACAGCCTAACCAGAAGGTAAACCCGAGCATTTGGTGGAGCCTGCTAAGCTAACCTCTTCCCAGAGCAATGTGGACTGTCATTCTACTACACAAAGAACTGCATGGCTAAAATAATGTTATATATAAAATACGGAGCACTCCTTTACTATTCATGTTTGGCGGTCCTCTGTCCATATTACGCATTATTTATACTGCAGTATGGTTCTTGTACAAACTAGGGACCATGGACCGAATCCAGCCTGCCCCTTGTTTTAGTACAGCCCACAAACTAAGAATGCTTTTTATATTTTTTAATGGTCGGGGGGAAAATCAAAAGAACTACATTTTGTGACACACGAAAATCGTATGAAATTCAAACTTCGGTATCCGTAAATAAAGTTGTAATGGGACATGGCCATGTACATTTGTCTGTGTATGGTCTGTGGCTGTTTTCACACCGCAGTGCAGAGTTGAGTATTTGGGACAGAGACAGTATGGCCCATAAAGCCACATTATGCAGAATCTACAATCCTCACAACAACTTTGTCTCACAGGCGTTCTTCCTCTTATTTAATAGATAAGGAAGTGGAAGTTAGATGGATAACCTTCTCCGGCGGCATAGCTGGGGTTCAAACAGAAGATCTGTGGCAGCCAGGCCCCACTGACCTTCCTGGTATGATAGAGGCTCAGAAAACTATTATCACAGTAATAAGCCATTTACAGCTTCTCTCCCTTCCCCCAGCCCAGGATAATTAGATGCAACTTCTGCAAAATAAAAGTATTCTTAGTTGGACAATTCAGACTCGTGTACTGCGTTAGTATTGTACATTCTGACAGTAATAGGTAAATGGGCAATTTTGTTTCCAAAACCGCAGAGATATTGTTGAGATCATTATTATTACTAATAGGCATTATTCATCTTTTCTCAGAAATATAATTGACATAAATCAATACATTAACTTAAGGTACATCACAAATGAAATACAGAATGATGTGCTTTCAAGTCTAAGTTTACGCTAAATGCTATATCTTTGTTTTTAAAGTGAATATTTCAATTTAAGGACCTTAGTAACAAGTAGACAGTTTTCCAGAAGAGAATATTTTGTTCGCATTCCCCTTCAGGGGTATGGACTAGACCCCCACTACCAAAGTGGTGACACTGAAAATGAAGACACAGAGACTGCATCTTAAAATCAAAACGAGAATGGAGGACTCCTAGATTGGGTTTCACTTGCTCTAACGTCTTGGTGCAGGGCAGCACATGTGGTCACATACAGACAAGCGTGCACACACTGAACGTGACAGTAGAGCTGGACGACAATTTAAGATTGTTATCTAATTCCACGGCTTGATGACAGGTGAGGAACCTGAGACTAAGGCAAATTCAGGAACTGTCTCAGGGTCATAGAGCTGGTTTAGCTCTTCCTCCTTTGGTCAGTCAGAGCAGGGCTAGGATCCTCTTTCTCCAGTTCTCTTTCTATAGCCCAGCGCGCCTGCCTCGATGTCTCACACACACACACACACACTTTCTCTCTGTTTAAGAACCAATCTCCCAGAGGAAAAATTATTCACATTTACGTGGCAAGTCTAGAATAATACTCGTGAGAGGAACCATCCTTCCCTTATTTGGATGTGGCTCATTTCTAAAACGCAAGATTAGATTTTTTTTTTCCCTATGAAGATGGATGCGGACAGAAGTCAGTGAGAATGAGATGCCCTTGCTATACTGTGGTCCACTTTCACAAAAACGGCACAGTGTGACTCTAAAGTAGGCAGACTTGAAAATAAACAAAACTTTCTGCAAATACGTACATCCCCAAAAGTACTGACCTCTTTGGGAGGCTAGACAGCCTTGCTAATGAATTGTTATACGCGGCACATAGTAGATGCTGAATAAAGGCCAAGTCTCTTACCCCTGTACCACAGCATTGCCAGGAATCCACCTTGGCGAATGCTTCCCAGGTCGCCCCTAACTCTCCCTCCACCTACCCCCAGGACTTTAAAGCCACTTCTCAGTTTTTGCCCCAGACTAGTATGACCAATTATAACTGCCCAGCTCATTCCCTGTACTAGGCTCCAAACCCCTTCGTTCCGTTAAAACAAAACAAGATAAAACAAATTCACCCTAAACGGATGATGGTGATTTCCTTGTCATTAGAGAAGTAATCTCAGAAGTTGCGTCCAAAAGCCGGATTCCAGGGGCTCTCCGGGCGCCTGTGCCCTGGTTGGCATGACTATAGAGGCCCCCCCAGGAGCCGCGCTTCGTCCAGGCAGCCGGGGCAAGTCCTGCTGTTTAATAAGAGTCGGGTCACCGCGATTTACGGGCCTATCTCACAGTTCTGCTGCGTGAGAAGCACTGGTGTCTACGTTAGCCAAGATTCTCCCCTACCTTTCTCGTGGGTGGCAAAGAATGGATAAGGAGAGACTCAGCGGATTTCCACCTCGGTTAAAAGTTAAAAGAAAGTGAAGGACGAGGTGTCCGGCTCCCGCCAGATGACCTGGAACTTGGAGCCTGGTTGACAGTTCCTGTTGCTTTCGGCGTGTTTTCTAACAAGCGCGAGGTAAGAGCTGGGAGAAGACACATCTCTAGACCCAGCTCTGCCATTTGTGGAGTCCCTGTACACTGGGGGACTCTCGGGGGTGCGTGTTTGGGGGTGGAGGTGAGGTCTGTCCGCAGTCTCTGCAAGGACATCCCTCCTCTTTGGATGGACGGCGCCGCGCGCGCGGGGGTTTCACGCACCCGAGGCATCTGCGGGTCGTTGATGTCCCAGCTGACCGCCATCCCGTGGGAACGCGCGCCGTCCGCCTGCTGCCCCGCCTGCGCCGGCATGGGGCCCTCCTCGCTGGCGCCCTCCGCCCGGGATCCTGAAAGACAGAAGAAAAGCAAACCAACCCAGGGGTTGCCCACGGGGATTCTCCCCGTCTTATAGGAAAGCGCGGAGAGACAGAGACAGAGAGACTGATTTCGAAATCCGGAAGCGGCGGACAAGGGTAGAGGACTCGGGCCGCGCCGCGTCCTTGGCCGCGGTGCCGACAGGTGTCCCGTCGGAGCGCAGCGCGGGCGCCGGGCTGCCGCGCGCGCGTTTATACGGATGCGCCCCGCCCCGCCCGTCCGCGCCCCGCCGCCGGCTCCCACGCTCCGGGCACCAGCGGGGCCTGTCAGCCCCTCCCGGGCAGAACTGGGGACGGAGCGGGGGGGGGGGTTGACCTGAGCCCTTGGGGTGACGGGAAACTGAAGCCCAGGCGGGCCAGGGCCGGGGGGAGGTTGGAGTGTCTCATGTCAGTTGAAAATCATTTTTGTTTCCCTAACCGCGCCCCGCCTCTGGGGTGTCGGACTGGATCGAGAGGGAGGCTCTTCGGACAGAGCCTTTCCGGCAAAGAGCCGAGAGACAGCTCTCCATATTCCCCGGCCGCCCGGGCACCGCCTGGGAGAGCCCCGGCTGCCGCGCGCCTAGTCTCAGTAGATGCGCCCGAGCCAGCTGGCTTTGGGCCGGGCCCCGCCGGAGATGTTATTGTAGCTGATGCTGTGGTCCGGAGTCTGTGCTCATCTTCGGGGGGCACGAAGGGCCCCGTGTGGTCGTCGGCCTAGGAGGCCGCCCGCTCCCGGGGGCTGTGGAGAGACCTGGCCCCGTGGGGAGAGGGTCCTGGAAAGTGAACCCGGAGAGGGTGGGGGAGATGAGCTCGGGGGAGGCGGAGGGGGAGGCAGGGGCCGAATTCTGCCCCCAAACCCGTCGCTCTCTCTGCCGCCTCGGCTACTTCTGAGCCTGTTTCCTTATCTGTTTGAAAGAGGATTTGGGGGCTCAGTGAGTTCTCGATCGCCACCCACCTGAAACGACCCTTAAAAAACTAATAACCTTCATCGGTATTGTCGTGAAAATACCGCGACCAAATTCTATTGACACCCCTTGCGTCGGCGGAGGAAGCAGGTGGGAACGTAGGGCGCCGTGGGGTCCCCAGGGCTGAGCCCAGGCCTTCTTCACCGGTGCAGCGTTTCCTTAGGGTGATTGGAAGCTCCCAGTACGAGAAACCGACTCAAGTCGCTCTTTAGCCGCTCTGGGCAGCAGGGGAAGGTGGGTTCCCGGGGTTCATTCCTTGCGCCCTTGTTCTGCGGGCCACACGCTCCCAGCCGTAGCCGGGGAGAAGCCGGCCTCTAAAGGCGGGTCATCGGGAGGATGCTCGCAACCTACATCCCGGCAGATCCCGAGAGCGGCGGGCCCCGGACTCAGCATCGCCGGGCGCGCCCCGGCTGCGCGGACTGATGCTACTCGGGAACCGGCGGGGAGGGCGCCCAGGCCAGCGCCCGTCGCAGGATTACAGCCCCTTCTTCTGGCGAAAGGCGGGGAAAGCAGATGCGCCCTTCCAACCGCAGGACGCGAACCTCGTCCACGTTCCCGGGCCTCTTAACCTCCCTGGCCGGGGGCACAGTCAGGCTTGTTAGAAAAGTCAACCCGAGAGTGAAGTTCGACTCCGAGCCGCCTTCCGGCGGAGAACTCCCGAGACGGGAAAGGCCAGATTTGGGTAGTTACACGAATTGTCTTCTTTCTCTGGTTTCAAGCTGGGATTTCTCCCCACCCCCCGCCCACCCCCCGCCCACCCCCAAGCAGAGGCGCAAAGTTCTCAAAGAAAGTGACTAGTTCGTCCCCAGAGATCTCTTTGGTCGTGTCGGTCGGCGTTTCTGGTTAAAATCACTCTCACAGAGTTGCCGCGAAGGTCTGGGAGGAAAGGAGGAAACGCGTTCACTCTTCACCTACTAGTTTTCATCCACAAACTTTCATCATATTAACCGCCTACCGAAGGCCCGGCAGCTCCTGTTACTCAGTTGCTTGTTTGCGTTGTTTTGTTTTTCAAAGGTTAAAATCACTGACACCTCTCTATTTATTTATTTACAAATTGACATTTCTTTGTGAAGTTTAAGATAATGTACTCTTTAAAATGCTCTTAACATAACTTCAAAAACTAACTTAAAATTACTTCTGAGAATTCATAGAAACTCATTTCTGGTCTTATTGTAACCATTGTTAAGACTATTTCTTGTCTCCGTAACTTTGGAATATTTCTAGAGAGTCCTTACCCTTCAAAAATATAAATAAGTACAATTTTTGAAAAGTTAAAGCTAAATCAATTAATCAAATACTTTTTTTCCTAAATAGATTCCGGTGGCCAAAGAAATGTCATTGTCTCCACCAAATTTAGTTTGAGCAGGATTAGAATACATATTCCAAGTTGCCCTAAAATGATGTCTGGGTAAAACATGTTAGTAAAAGAAGCTAATCAAAGTGAAAATGTAACAAAATAAAATAAATAAATGGTGTTGTCTGTGGTGTTATCTTTAATTTCTCCTGAATTTTTGACCGTGTTAACAACCATATAGCTTGAAAGGATGTATGTTTTCCCCGAACTCTGAAAATAATTGATTAAAACTTTTAAACTAATATTAAGAAAACTTTAACTTTGTTTTATATTATATTCTTATTGTATTACCTGTTTTATTCTCTAAAGTGCTTTTAAACTGTATTTTGATTATTATTTGTTATTATCCTTCAATTTTTCCTGCACTAATATTTGCATTGATTCAGAGCACTTTATATTCACAGCTGGCTCTTCCTTGGCTAGTATTTTGAAATAGTAAAAGTCCATTAATACAAAAGCAAAGGAGAAGGGCTTTGAATTTACTTGGTTTAGATTAAAATAGGTAAATTAATGTAAGTATGTTTACGTCATATTTGCCAGGAAGTGGATGAGTTTTGAAATAAGTATGTATTGTTTTGAATGGACTGGAGGTACAATGCAGAGATTCTGGTTATATTGTGTTTTGGTTTGATGTAAACAAATATCTTCTGTAAACGTCGTGACACGAAATACCCATAGCATCTACTTATAGCACAAGTTGATTTTTTACAAGGAACGTTTGGATTTGAGGGGTCTTGTCTGCTTGCTTGTTTTTTTAAAAGAAAACTCCAGTCCAACTTATTTTTGCCACCCTGTTCACATAACGGACAACCTATCAGCCTAAACCGGGCCATAAGTACACATTCTTGTTGGGTGAAAGGAAGTGGGCAGAAAACAAGCAGACTGGATGAAAATGTTTGTTTGTCTGTTTTTATTTTGACTGAGCACACCGGGGTATGTATTAAAACAAAACAAAACAAAACAAAACACTTCTTTTGTGATATCAGGAATAAACTCACAATTTCGGGGACAAATCTGCTTCCCATGGGGCAAGTTCGGTTTCAGTCTATAGCGATATCAATGGATCACAGCCAGCTCCACCAGCCCTTAAAGGTGGAGAGAAAACAGCCGGGTTCCGCACAGGGGACGCCTATCAGTGTAGAATTTCTCCGACATGTTTACGTCCTTTAAGCAATCGCTTTTCCTAAGGTGCGTGTGCGTGCGCGCAGGTGGCCTGACCTTGATTGCTAGTTAACTCGCGAGCGTTTCTCGCTTCTCAAGCGCGGGACTCCAGTAGATTCTCAGGGGCGGGTTTATTAATCAGACTTCCGGGGACGCTCGGCATCCGGGAGCCGTGGGCTCCCCGGGCTCTCGCCGCAGCGCCTCCCCGCACGCTCGGGCCTCGGACGGCGGAAGCGCGGGGGCTGAGAGCGGCGCGGCGGCGGGGCGCGCGCTGGTCCGGCTGTGCGCCCCGGGGCGGGTGCGCGGCGGCCTGCCGGGAGCCTCGGGATGCGGGAGGTGAGTGACCTCGAGCGGAGCCGGGTACCCGTCGAGCCCCGGCCTCCTCTCCGCCGTTCTAGGCGGGCGCCAGGGAGCGCGTCCGTCCGCCTCTGGGCTCGGAGCCTCGCTTGCTCGCCCAGAGGCCCGGCCGGCTACAGTCCCCGGCCGCCGCCGAGGGAAGAGCTCTTCGGGGACCCTCGGGGGCGCTTCACGTCCTTAGGTTTGCTGGGAGTTTATTGGCAGCTTTCAGTGAGTGCACGAGGCAGGGTGGAAACACCTGGTCCCTCGCTGGTAAAGCGTTCGGAGAAGGGGGAACTGGAGTAGTCATGTTTGAAGGCAACGAGATGATTCTTTTTTAAGTTGCTCGGGATGTTTTCCCAGCCCGTTTTCTCCCTCGCTGAGTAGAAAGTGCAGTGACGTTAACCCACCCGGTGCCCCAGATCTACCCCGAGTGCTGGGACCCGCCGCCCAGGGACTGGGGTCGCGGGCTGGGAGGTGAACTGGTACCGTTAGCGCTCTTACTTTTCAGCATTCACTTTACTAAATACACTGCTGGTCGGAAAAAAAAACAAGTATGGATCTTGGTCTTTGAATTCATCCTGTTTTTCATACTTATAATAATGATGATATTATTGTAAAATATGCTGACATTTAAGGATTGTGGTCAAGTGCATATAGGACCGTTAGCCCAAGCTAGATATATATTTTTAAACCTCTTTGGAAGAGGTTAATAATTTTTTTAAAAATTATTCTTTGATTGTTGGGATGAAGTGAGCAGATAAGATGCTTTTATTTAGCATGTTTGTGAAAACGAGGTTGGTAGATCCAGGGATTACTTCTTGAAGAAAACGCGTAACAACCCATTACTCAGTGTTTTGTAAATTTTCATGTTGTTGCTGTTCAATCCTTAAAGTTTCAGTTTTAAGTCCTAGAGTCACATTTGAAATTCATATAAATCAGGAACGTAAAGCTTAAACTCATGACTGGGCTTGAAAAGCACTCTGAAAAACTTTGACAAGCTCTCATTCTAAAAACCGCTCATTAATTCAAAGTCTTTTTTATAGTTGCCATTATAGAGTTTAAATTTATTTTTTGTGATCATTTATTACAGTGATGTTTGCTTCTTGTGATAGTTTGTATTTGTCAGAGGCAGTGTTAAAGAAGGTTGGATAAAGCTTTTGGTTTTTTTCTTAAAGTAGTGTCTTAGATCTATAATCAGTGGTATGAATGAACAAAAAGCTTTGTTCAGGAAAACAATATGAACCTTTATTTTAAAACTTAATGCATTTCTTTGGAATAAAATTTTTTTAAAAATATCTCTTTTTGTACACAGGAGAAGGAAGTTCCTTTGCAGTCTGTTCAGGAAAAGGATGAGAGTGGCATGGCACAGGATGCCTTCTATGTAAAGATCAAGTTTGTGTTCTTTGTGTGTGTGCTCTCTCTAGTTCTGTGTTTCCTGGGCTATCAGCATACTTTTTCCTCCAGTTGCCCAACAGGAGGCAGAAGAATCCTCTTCTCCTACTCCCCTAATCTCTCACATACAGTTTATCACCACGTCTTGTCAATTTTGCCTTTGATTACCCTACTAAGATCCTAATCTATTTTGTACCTAGCACTGTCCCAGGTGGAGGTAGACAGTATTGAACAAAACAGACACAATTCTTGCTTTCTTAGAGCTTTCAACCTGGCAGAGAGTCAGAGACAGATTAGGAACAAAAGTAAGGTGGTAGGAAGAAAAGGAACAGGGTGTTGTGATGGAGAATAATTGCTGGGGGAGGGAGGCACTTGACTAGCTTTAGGTCCTGGAAGACCTACTTGGAAAGATGATACTGAAGCTGAGAATGGTTAAGTGGTGGCGAGAAGCAGTCAAGGCATAGAACAGCCAGTGCAAAGGCCCTGAGGCAAGGAAGAGCTTGACTTATTCTAGGACTCAGCAGGGCAGTCAGGCAG
Organism: Kogia breviceps; assembly: GCF_026419965.1. Lineage (NCBI taxonomy): Eukaryota > Metazoa > Chordata > Mammalia > Artiodactyla > Physeteridae > Kogia > Kogia breviceps. The sequence goes on along the minus strand of NC_081319.1, from coordinate 99,782,936 downwards.
GAGAAGCTGACAGAGATCAAATCATGCAGAGCCTTGCAGACCAAGGCAAAGGGTTTGGATTTGTTCTGAGTATAGAGAAGCCAGGCAGAGTTTTAAGTAGCAAGAAGCCTGAACTGCTGAGTCAGAATCTGAGTGTGACTCTCAGCTGGGTGATCTCATACAGCCTTGCTATTATTATCCCCAGATAAAGAGTCTAACCGCTAGATTGGTGGTGAGGATTAAGTAACATCTGCAGAACACTTAACCCACTTGGCTCAAAAAAGCTTACTATATGGTAACTTAAAAAATCTGTTTAAATGTTTAATTTCAAATGCTGTCTCATCATTTAAATCAATACTAAGAAAAAGTGGAATTACAGGCTGTATGTAGTAAAATGACTCCTTATTAAAAGAATATTGTAATTTAGCCTGTAGAATTGGACTGCATTTAAAAAATATCTTTTATGGCACAGATATTTAAGAATATATCTGTTATTCAAATATATATATATATACACACATACACACTTAGAAATAGGTCTTAACAAGCTTTCAGGCAGAAAAGTTCAATTTCATTCATCATGGCAATTTGCATATTTATCAATTACCTTTAACTGCAGTTATTACTGTTGAATTCATTTTCTTCTATTATTTATGTAACTCAATAAGTGATAATAGGCTTGAATTTTATAGTGTTTAGAATTTCTAACATTACTGAGGATAAAGTCTCTTTACCCACAGACACCTGTAATTCGGGTGTCGTTTTCCTTAAGTCAGCGGTTCTCAAAGTTTAGCGTGATGAGAATCACCTGACGGGCCCCGCCCCCACCCCCCACCCCCCGCCCCCGCAGAGTCTGACTCCTAACAAGCCCCCAGGTGACACCTGTGCTGCTGGTGGTCCAGGAACCACATCTTGCCAACTACTGTCTTAAGACAACAAAATCATTGTCTACATGATTACTGTTCAAGATATAACTCTCTATGTTTACCTTCTATCTCTGCACTGAATTATTATTGATAATGATAGAAATATTACTGTGAAATAAACGTTCTTGGGGAAAAATAGTAATTGTCATACTGTCAACTTTCCAGCTTCAGTCCCTTATTACTGATGCACTCCATGATGAAGGATTTCAGAAAATAAAAGAATATTTTCAACAGAGAGAGCGCCACGTTCCTCAAAAATATAATAATCTTTTGTTACACCATCTTGACAGATCAGTGAATAAGGCAAGTGAGTTGTTTTGCTTTTTTGGTTTGTAACCAGAACGCCAATGTGTAACTATATGTAAGGTTTTTAACTTAGTGTGGTCTAATCCCAAGGAACTGGATAAAAATGAATTTCAGTGTGTTTCACTGTTGCTGAAATGTGTTCAGCGATTCTTCATTGACGGCCTCAAGGAAGATGAGCCTTTGCTAATTCAGCAGGGACTGATCCCAAAGATAAGTGTCATCTTTTCATTTTGTATGGATTTGGGTAACTTAAAGAACTAGAGAGGATTCAGTTGCCTAGTTTGGCATTTTATGTTCCTTTGAAATCAAATTTGAAAAGGAATCGGTACCAGTGCTAGTTGCCATCATCCAATCAAAAATTAAGTTCCACGTATGTTTCCTGATGTATGGGGTAGGCAGGCCACTTTGGGGAGGGTACAGGAATAAGTCGGACACAGCCCTCTCCTCCCTTCGACAAGCCAGTGCAGTAATAGTATGGTTTTGTTTTGTTTTTTTGCGGTACGCGGGCCTCTCACCGCTGTAGCCTCTCCCGTTGCGGAACGCAGGCTCCGGACGCGCAGGCTCAGCGGCCACGGCTCACGGGCCCAGCCGCTCCGCGGCACGTGGGATCCTCCCGGACCGGGGCACGAACCAGCGTCCCCTGCATTGGCAGGCGGACTCTCAACCACTGCGCCGCCAGGGAAGCCCAATAGTATGTTTTTTTATTAGTGAATTTAACTTGGAGATATAGGATGGAGAGAGTGGACTGTTACACACTCCCCCATAACTATGTTCATAAACTTTATCAACAAGATTGGACCTGGATAAATTATCAAATACTTGCCCTAGCCACAGCCCACTTAACAACTTTCTAAAATCCTAGCTGAGTCTGAAAAAAATGCCAAAATACTTTATTCTAAGTCACCCCAGTTACGCAATTCTGACCTGTTCTTAATTAATCAGGAGGTAACATCACGCCTTAATAACGGCATCTGGAAGCAAAGCAGTTTGCAAAGTCTCTTGCTGCATTTCTCTTTTTTTCATGATAAGATTTGCAGCCCCGTGGTTGATTATTGGTGAGAACATGAGGGGAGAAGGGGGATCTGGCTGCCATTAAATCTCTGATTTACCCCCTGGACTTTAGTACCTGCAGTTTATCAAGATCAGGTTGGGCTAAAGGAAATGTCTCTGTCCTTTTTCACTTTAAGATGCCTCTAGGGCTTCCCTGGTGGCGCAGTGGTTGAGAGTCCGCCTGCCGATGCAGGGGACGCGGGTTCGTGCCCCGCTCCGGGAGGATCCCACGTGCCGCGGAGCAGCTGGGCCCGTGAGCCATGGCCGCTGAGCCTGCGCGTCCGGAGCCTGTGCTCCGCAACGGGAGAGGCCACAGCAGTGAGAGGCCCGCGTACCGCAAAAAAAAAAAAAAAAAAAAAAAAAAAAAGCCTCTAATTATGGGGCTGCCCCTCCATGGGGGAGAGAGAATAAACTCCAGGCTTTCCTAACTTCTCTCAGGAACTTTAAAAGTATTTGCAGCTAGGGTAGGGGGTGGGTGGGAGTGTAAATCTCAGGGCTGTCTTAATGCAAGCCGTGTATGTTTCATTTTGTATTATCTATTTCATTTAGCCCCATCTAACTCCCTGATACACTTACTCAGGCAGATAACAGGAAGCAGGGAAAAAGAGCAAAAACTCCAAAGGAAACGGGGCAGGGATGTCCCAGGGGTACTTTGGAGCCTTAAGCTGATTTGGGGGGATGAATTGGGATCTGCTCCAAACTGAAATTCCTATTGAGACTTAAGAATGCCATCCCAAGGGCTTCCCTGGTGGCGCAGTGGTTGAGAATCCGCCTGCCGATGCAGGGGATACGGGTTCGTGCCCCGGTCCGGGAAGATCCCACATGCTGTGGAGCGGCTGGGCCCGTGAGCCATGGCCGCTGAGCCTGCGCATCCGGAGCCTGTGCCCCGCAACGGGAGAGGCCACAACAGTGAGAGGCCCGCATACCACAAAAAAAAAAAAAAAAAAAAAAAAGAATGCCATCCCAAGGTTGAAAGTGTCAGATCAAGTCTCCACTGGAATTTTGGAATAGGGATTTCCACATCCCACTGGAATTCTAGCTGGTGATGGAAATGCCATAGCCATAATTTAAACACATTCTAAAGCATGTACTCTTAATTCATGTAGGTTTTGGCCGAGGAGAATAGATTGATATTATCAAAGTGGATGGGATGCTAGATTTTACACTTCTAAAGCCCACTGTGTTTGCAGGCTCAACACGAAGTGTGCTGGGAAGTTATTCTCCATAGAATAAGAATTTCCTACAGAAAGGAACATATTTGGCCCTGTACTTGAAGATCCAGAAGGATTAACTTGTCCTTTACCATATGCTTAATGAGTAACAGCTATTGCATCTGTCAGTAACCATCTGGCTTCTGGTAATGACGCAGCCGTGAGGGCAGCAGGTATATGGGTTAGCGCACATGATCACGGCACATAAATGGCTGCAGAGTGACCTCCTAGTCCAAGTGTTGCTCAAGTAGTGTGGCATTTTCCCCACGTCTCTGAATCTATACCCAGCCGGTGTATTTTGGTGGGCTAGGAGGGGGGCAGGATTTGGGAGCATAAATAGAATGGTGACAAAAATGTATCTAGAAGCAGAGAGTTTTGAGTATGAACATGGGGAGGGAGAAAATGTCACCTTAGCGGTGAGTTTTGCCGCGTAGAGGGACATTTCTTCCCTCAGGCTGTTGGAGAAAGGTTGGCTTCAGGAGGTGGATGATTCAATCAAATGCAAATATTTGCCTGATTTGAGGTAAAAGAAACATTGCCTAGTGACTGCCAAACCTTGCTGTACCTTAGAATCACCTGGAGAGCTTTAACGCGATGCACTGCGTGGGTCCCATTACCAGAGATTCTGATTTTCTGGATCCACGGCGGGTCCCACGCATCAGGGCGTTTCACAGCCCCTCAGGTTTGCCTAATGTGCCGCGAAGATGGAGAGCTGCTGGGTTTGTCCACGGTCTCCAGCTGGTACCTTGGGTTCCTGGCTCTAAAGTGGACAAAGTTTCCAATGCCCCACTCCTGTAAGGGTTACTCATCACAAACTCATGTCACTAACTTCTTGGTCAACTGATGACTTCTCAAACGGTCCAAAGATGGCCATAAGTATGTTCTAGGAAGGCTTATGTAAGTTAATTTTAAATCGCACCAGTTCTGGCAATGTAATATGAACCTGGATATGTTTTCTTATGGGGAAAAATCTCCAATTAGCTGGAAGCTTTTGACAAAAGGAAGGTGGCCAGGCCTGAGGCATGTGTACTGTGCTAGCATACTTCTGGAGCACTTTCTAAACTCTGCATGTCCTTTGATATTTGATGACTTGTTTTCTGCAGCCGCCCAGGTAACAGGGATTTCTCCTGTGTTAACAAGGCTCATGTATCTCGTAACCACTCACTGCCCCCTTTGCAAGCCTTTCTGGTGTTGATGATCCTGGCGAAGTCTCCAGTTCTTGCTGGTATCTGAGAAGTTGTTGCAACTCTGTCGCAGTCTGATTCCACTCTGGAGTGTTCTAGATGGGGACCTTGGAACCAGGCCTAAGTGAAATGGAAAAGGGTCTTTAAAATTATCGAACTCTGTCGTGAAATTTTGTTGAATGAGCAGTAGCTATTCAGTCATAGAGGTTGCATCAGTGTTTCTTCTCTTGTGTACATGGTTTCCTGGTTTGAAAGAACAACAGGATTTCTGACCATGACAGACCTAGCCTCGGACACATCTCTGATTCATGTGACAGAAGACTTTTTTGACACAGCCTTGGTAAGGATGAGGTGTTGGATGCTTTACTGAGCAGATACCAGTGGTGATTTGTAGGAATCTTCAAGTTGTTCATAAAACTTGTGTTTTTCTAAGATGTGGGTTTTACTAAAAGACTCTCATATTTTATTATTAGAAATATATGAAATAGTAACATGTATATAACCAATGTTATAGAAAAATGAGGTGATTTATTTTCAAATATATTAGTCACCTGATTGGAGGTGATAGGCTGATTTTAATAAAGTAATTGAAAGTCCAGTAGGATTTCTCTAAATTTTTTTTCTACTGTAGTTATAGTCAACTCCTGCCTGTTAGAGAATTATCGGCACACTAACACATTAATGTTATAGTTTATAATGCTTTTTAAAAATAATACGAGTTTCACTTTTCTTTCTTTTTATTAGATTATTTCCAGAAGTAGTAGTAAAGGTAAGTGTATTATTTACTATTAATTGGCCGTTTACCTTTCATTAATGGAATATTCCTCTTTGGAGAAAAGAATATTTATCTAAATGATATATAAAAGTGAAGTGGGTTTAACTATTATATTATATTTGCATTAATTGGCCATCTTATGGTAGTCAGATTGTGATGCTGAAATGAGTTTTGTTGGAAAGTGTGTCTCGTTTGCCTGTGCTGTGTCTTTATTTAGCTGCTCCTGCCACCGTTTGGCCATTTAGCTCCAATCAGGGATGGAGAGCCACTTTCGTCATTCCAAAACAGCAAAAGTTAGCTGTTACTGATTTAACTTGGAGCCGATTCTCATGCCTCTCTCTGTCTTTCAAGAGCTCAAAAGGTAGATAATTTGGAGGTTAGGACGATGATGTCGTTCAATGTGGCTCATGTTAAAGGTAACCCAACAAACACTTTGAATTATGGAACTGTGGATCCAAAGATGCACGGAGATCGGGGCCATCTTAAAATGCATATGTCTGCTCCTTATTGTCCATCTTTTTATTTTTCTTTTCAAAAGCTGTTATGAAATTGACACCACATTCTACAGGGGATGGTATCTTGTAAACTGAGGACATTTAGTCCTAGAAGCTTAAGTGTGCATGGTGCTTGGTTGATTTTTAAAAAGAGGTCTCCATGATCTAAGCGGATCCAAATACTTGCAAGTCAGTTTTTTCTGGACTTCATAAGTGACAGTTCCTGTCTCTAAAGTTGGTTGATAAAATACCCAGTGGTTAAAAACTACTTTGAATTTTGTAACTTTTAAAAATAAACTTTTATTGATTTACAACAGTGTGTGTACACTGCATATTTGAAAAAAAATACATATGAGAGAGATCTGTTGAGACTGTAGCTGTTGCTTGGACCACTTAATAGGTTCATATAGTCCCTGCAATCACTCCATTGTCCCAAATGGAGGAAACACTGCTCTAGGTGACTGTATTAGTCAGCTCATGTTGCCATCACAAAATACTATGGGCTGAGTGGCTTAAACAACAGAAACTTATTTTCTCACAGTTCCTGGCTTGCGGACAGCCACCTTCTTGCTGTGTCTTCACAGGGGTAGAGAGTAAGCTGCTCTCTGGCATCCTGTAAAGGCGCTAATCTCATTATGAGGGCCCCACCCTCATGACCTCACCTTACTGTATGTGTTTCATTTTTATGATTCCTTTGTTTTGTGCTTTGCTTATGGATTATATTTTCTTTCACTCTTTGCTCCTCTCTAGTGATTTGAATGGCTTATGTCCTAGTTTTATTCTTCTGGCTGTTACTCTTAATTTAATCATCAACATCAACATGAGAGCGCCAAAATGATAGCACCTATTTCTTTTTTATGTGTGGCAAGGAATTCAACATGTTTTTATTCCTCCTCCATTTTCTACCCAGATTTATTTAATTTAATCCAGGTTTTTAGTCCTGTATTTTATATATATATATAATGTCTTTGTAAGTAGTATTTGCTCCTTGCCTTGTATTGCAATCTTATTTACAGTAGTTATTTACGGCTCGCTACCAGCTTGTTTATGGCCTGATGTTCTCATTCTTGAGTGCTTTATTCTGCTTTGTCTCCATCTGCTGTAATACATTTTGAAGAGGTTATTAGGGTATGTGGGTGGTACCTGGTCAGTGCTTTTTATCATTTAAGAGTGTTCTTGTGGCTTTTATCCAATATAACTCTTGCTTTGCAGAGTCCAGAGTCTCCCCTCAAAACTGTTTCACTGTCTGATATTGAGTGTTGTGAGCACATGTGCACATGTTTTTTTTTTTTTTTTTTTTTTTTTAGCGGTACGCGGGCCTCTCACTGTTGTGGCCTCTCCTGTTGCGGAGCACAGGCTCCAGACGCGCAGGCTCAGCGGCCACGGCTCACGGGCCCAGCCGCTCTGCGGCATGTGGGATCTTCCCGGACCGGGGCATGAACCCGCGTCCCCTGCATCGGCAGGCGGACTCTCAACCACTGCGCCACCAGGGAAGCCCCATGTGTTTTTTTTTTATGTGGTTCTTCATGAGTTGTTTTGAAATCAGATCTTACTTTAGCTTGGGAAATTTTATTCTTTGATAATTTTATCAGTTAGAGCAGGGCTTTTCAACTTTGGCATTTGGGTCGGGTTGGATGAGTCTTTGGTTGGGGGGGCTGTCCTGTACGTTCTAGAATGTTTAGCAGCATCCCTGGCCTTTACCCACTAGATGTCAATAGCAGTCCCTACTACTCCCTGAGTTGTGACAACATCTCCAAATATTGCAAGAGTGCCGTAGGGGAGCAAAAATCACCTCTAGCTGAAAACTGCTGAGTTAAAGTGCTTTCAGTATACGTAATAGGATATCTAGTTCAAACAGCCTTAAGTGATAAAGATGACTTAATTTGCTCAAGGAACTAAAAAGTCAGAGACAGGAAGTTTCAGGAGCAGTTTGGTTGTAGCTACGCTCTGTTTCCTGCAGTTCTTTCTACTCTGCCTCCTCCGAGTCTTGTCTTTGAGCTCAAGTTGGTCTCCCTTGGTGGTTGCAAGATGGTGGCCAGCAACCAGAGCCGTGCTTCCTGGTTCACATCTGGGAGAGAAACGTTCACTTTCCTCAAGCGGCAGAAGAAAGCCCTAGCTTGGCTCTGCTGTGTCCCCCCACCTCCACCCCCTTAACGAACCGATCCCTGTGAAAAGATGACTGGGATGCCCCTGCATAGTTTAAGCCAATGAGGATCCAACCCTGGAGATAGTTAGTCCCACCCAAGAGCATAATTGTTACATCAGAGAGGAGGTGGGAAAGGATGATTACAGTTACTCTTTCTATTCTCTTCTCTTTCTAAGATTATTATTCATCCATTGCATCTTTTTTTTTTTTTTTTTGTCTTCACATCTTTTTCCCACTGGTTTTTTTCCTGTGTATTTTGAGAGCAGTTGCTACTTGTTTCTTGGAAGCCGATGCTTTCACTAATTCTGCTCTCATTGCTTCCACTATGGACTTCAATTCTGCTCTCACATCTTTGCTTCCTTGAAACCCGTGGGTGGTGGTGATCTACCTCTGCTCTGATTCATTTCTCTCTGCCTCCCTCTCTCTCTCCTTTGCAGAGAACAATTTCCTAGGCTTTTAAACCAACTGGTTGCCTGCCAGGTTTAGCCAATGGCAGGAAATTGGAGGTAGGAAGGACATTTCTCCTGCTCCCTTCTGCTGAGGTGCTATCTCTGAGAGTGACTGCATAGTTCCTGTGACTCGGGCTTATTTGTGGCTACAACATTTGCTAGGTGACCTTCATTCCCAGGATCTGGTAACACCACTCCCTCCCCATGGCTTTCCAGGGATGTATAGGGGGTGGTAGTGGCTACCTATGTTTTTGTAACTAATTCCCTGTATTAAATTCTCTCAGATTGAAATATCTAGAATGGCTTAGATTTTCATATTACATATTTCTTTCTCATTTACTTCTGTGTTCATCTTATTACTGTTGCCTTCTCTTACAAATTAATTTTTTATTTCATAGAATTCACATTCTTTTGAGTTTTGAGATGATAAATCAGATGCTTTTGATTTGGCTTCCCAGCTTTTCTATCCTCTTTTATTTCCTGAAGTAAGCATTTTTCAAAAAGTCACTTTTTTGCTACCTCTTATGCTCCTTCCTTTTTCATAGGGCTATATTTGTTAGTTTCTCTTTACTACTCTTTAAGTGAAAAGGTCGAATGACATCTGATACTTGCTGGTTAACAGAGTGCATAAATGTCTCTGGGGTCCCCTGCTGTCCACCTGGGTCACCTGGGTTCAGTTACAATCTCTCTCTCTCAAGTTTTAAGCCGGCAGTCAAGCTTTGGGCTTGGCCCCTGGCCTTGTTTCCAGAAATCATTCAGCAGTATCAATGTGGCTTTTTTGGACTGAAGAGGGATCTTTTTAAAATTTCTACTCCCTGATTTGGATTCCCACAATTTCATGAGTTATATGGGGATTAAAAAATATGCAATGTGTGGTTAAAAGAAAAAAAAAATTCACATATCCAAATTGCACCTCTGAACCTATCAAAGTAATGTTAGGACTTTACCATGAGCTTTTGCAGTGTACACTACCACTGTCATATCTAAACACAATGTGCATAAAGGAAATAATAGCTTATTGTTTAATAAGCATAAAGCATTACCACATACCTTGTTTTGTTACTATGTTCGGACTTAAGTAGCCATTGAAGTTTCTATGATTAAGCTTAATAAAGACCAATGCTTTACTTAAAAATTCTTGCTTCTATTAGCATAAGACCATTATAAAATTTTTATTTCTATAAAATATACAGATGTAAGAAATGCACAGAAACAGTGGGAAAGTGTGTGCAGGAGCTGCCCTTGCACATTGTTCATTCTGGACAAAAAAGTAACTTTGCCTGAGATGCAGTGATCACAGACAGTCACGCTTTGCACGTACTGCTGCTGTTTACCTCAGTGGGCATCTATGCTGTGCAAATCGATTGTGGCCTGGGGGTTTCTAGATCTTGAAGCAGGCTGTGATTTGTCCCTTGCTCAGACTACGTCATTTCTGAAATGTTTACTGCCCATGACTGTTCAGCCTTTGCCTCTTCCTGCTGTGCAGGAGTCCTTTCCTTATTCTTTTTTAGCATCAGTTTGATTCTTTGAAAATTCTGCTTTCAGGGAAAAGTCAGATGTTGGGTTCCTTCATATTTACCTTAGGATTTCTGGTGACAGAAGAGAGTGTAAATCATTTGATCCAGCAGGAGGTGAGTTGCAAATAGTGCTGGTAGCAGTTGCCCTGGACCCCATGGAGAAGCTCGTGCCCAGGTCTCCGTTTGGTTTCTTCCTCGTGAAAACCTTCCCCAACTCCCAACAGGCACTGAGGACCTTGAACTGCATTCTGCAAGCTGTACCTCGGGAAGAGAGAAGACAATTTGTCTTGTCGGAAGGCTCGTGTCGTCTTATGTACGTGACCTTGGCCCGATTAGGTGGTGACGTAAGGGCAAAATCTTTCCGGGTTGTACCACCTCAGTCTTTGTTCTCCTTGGGTGTTTGGGGTTGTTGGGTTGGTTGGTTTTTTTTTTTCCTCCATCACATTTGTGCGGTGAAATGCTTTCTCAGGCTATAGGTTATTTTTCATTGTGAATGTGAACCAGATTAGTGACTCACGGGAGAATGTTAAGAGCACAGACTGTGGTACCAGACCCCAGGCTTCAAACCCTAGTTTGGCCACTTATGCTGGTTGCTCCTCTAGAGCACAGTCTTAGCTCACTACACCTCAGTCTACTCATCTGTAAAATGGAGTCAACTTTAACACTGATCAATAGAGTTATTGTACAGGTCGAATCAGGCAAGCCACTGAGAGCCATTAGCACGTTACCTGGTAGAGAGCAAATGCTCAAAGGTTACCGGCGATTACCCATACCAATAGGGCACGTATTGCTTTACAAGGGATGGATTTTGGGGCTTTTGGTGACCCGCTCACAAGTATGTAGTTCCTGGGACATAGAAGTTTGGAGAGCAGGTTGTAATGTGTGACCACGGGAAGAGCAACACCAGCACCGTGTTTTGAAATCTGAACCTGAACCTGTGACTGTGTGCCGACCAGCAGCCAGCGTCGGTGACGTCATTGTGGCACACCCTGGTCCGAGGGACACGCGGCCGTGACTGGCAAGAGGCAGGGTGACCCAGTTGACCGTAGTGTAGACCTGAAAGACGCGGCTGGTGAGCGTGGAGCTCATCACGTTTGTCCATGTAACTTGCCTTTGCAGGATGCAGCGTTTTCTCGTAATTTTTCCTGCAAAACAGTCATTGACTAGATTAGTTAATCATCACCCTTAGTGGTGTACTCACATCTGGAGAGAAGGCGACCCGATGTCTTCTCCTAAGTTTTCAAACTAATGCAGTGGCCCTGCCTTACTGTTTGAGCGTTCCAGTCTAGTTCTGGAGTGTTCTGCACTTCAAGTCGAACGTAAGATCTGCAAACGTAAAAGTAAGCAGAACTCTCGGTCGTGCTGTTCTAAGGCTTCTATTTAATTGGGACAGATCAATCCATTTACTATGAGAAACTGAACTACTACAAGATTTCTTAAATCCATTCTTTAGCGTGAGAGTTATTTCAGATATTAAAAAAAAATCAACATCAACACCTTTTAGCATTTAACTGAAATTCTTAAGTGACTATGCAACAGTGGGAGTCTGTGTTAGTTACAATAATGTGATAACTTAATCCCATTACATCTCTAACTTAAATTGATCAGTTTTTAAGATAAGTTCCAAAAGCTTATAGGAAAGACCCACAGCACCTACTGTATCATTTCTTCCAGGTGTCAAACTATGGTTTAAAAAAAAAAATAAAAAAGAAAAAGAGGGTATGCATCCCCACGGGCTGGTGAGGCGACTGTAAAATTCCAGGATCTTCGCATTTGATGAATCCTCAGAGATCATCAAATTATAATTCACTTTACAGAGGGAGAAATAGAATGTATAGTTGCTCTAGCTTCTTTGTAAAAAGTATATGTAAGTGATTAATAGATAAACTTGACAATTTTTCCATAAAAATGTATTTGTGACGTTGAGGAAATTTTGACAATGAATTTGAAATACTTTCAAAAATATACATCTTGGATTAAAATTTTAATGCCAATATAGTAGAGTTTTACTTATGTTCATCTCAGTAAAATGAAATTTATCTAAATGTTTCAGGAAAGACCTTGCAAGGACAATCTTGACTGTGGGTGGTAAGAAGCATTAAGAATTTTAAATGTTAGAATGTTAAATATTGGGCATTGGGGGTTTTATGAGCATCTTGGAACTATGGGGGATACGTTTTGGTCACATTAAAAATAGAAGTTAGGATTTTTATATTTAATGTATGATGAAAGAGTTAAGCATGCTAAAACCATAAAGAATAATTAACGAATATTCCTTTACTCACCAATGAGCGTAGTCAAATTTGATCCTTTTTCCACATTTGCTTCAAATCCTTTTTAAAATAAATCAGAGTTACAGGTAAAGCCCCTGTGTCCAGATCCCCATCCGATTCCCCTCACCGTTTGCGGAGGTAATCCTTTGACTTGGATTTGTTTTTCATTTCCAAGAATATTTTTGTACTTTCATTCTGTGTATTCGCAAGCAACATACGTTATTGTTTTTGCGAATTTAAGTTTGCGTATCCAGCTGCAACCTGCTTTTTACCTTTAAAATTGTTTGAAATCTAAACGTGCCGTTATGTGTAGTTTTGTTTATCTGCTGTGAAATACCACAGTTTCTTAGGATTTTATTTTTATAGACGTATTTAAGGCTGGATAAAGCTGCTTTTTAAACAATTGAGGTATAGTTGATGTATAATATTATATAAGTTACAGGTGTACAATATAGTGATTCACAATTTTTAAAGGTTATACTCAAGTTACAGTTATTAGAAAATATTTGCTGTGTTCCCTGTGTTGTACAGTATATCCTTGTAGCTTCTTTTATACCTAATACTTTGTGCCTCTGACTCCCCTACTTCTATCTTGCCCCTCCCCCCCTTCCCTCTGGTAACCGCTAGTGTGTTCTATCTGTGAGTCTTGGACAGAGTTGCTTTTGGTGGATGTTTTAATGTATCTAAAATATAAATTGCAGAACTATCATTTAAAAAAAATTTGTTGTATACTGACCTATCATTTGGATTTTCCCCTAATATTTCTTACAGATGAATTTAAATAATTATAATTGCTCCAGGATATGTCTTTCTGCTTATAGCTATAAGACACAATGCTAGTCTTCTAAGATGGACCTTCTTAGAGCAAATGCTGATCTGTGGAACTCAGTTTTTCTTTCGCTTTGTGCCCAGAATTATCCATGTCTGCCGTATTTTCACTCTCTAGACTATAGCCAACAGGCAGCCCTTTGTGAAGCACTGTGTAGACTGACCATGAAAAAATCGAGGGAGAACTTTGTCCGTCAGTGGTTTGAAGATGACGCCATTGCTGAGGCTTTCAAAGAAATTAAGGATCGAGAATTTGAGACGGTGAGATTCCTGGTCATGAAAAGTCCATTTAATCAATATTTACGAAGCATCCTTTCAGCGCCTTCCTGTATGTTGGGCTCAGGGGAGGATTCTTTCCTTAAATGTGATTAGGTCGCCATTCTTCACTGTCCTGTTTCCCACTTCTGTGAAATAACTTGAGGGTAATAGAAACAGAATATTTGTGGACCAGATACCAGCATACAATTAGGACATCTTTACAGGAAACTTAGCCTGGAGCCAGAACTGTGTGAGTCTGATGGATCCAGTCAGAGACAATGTCATGGAGCGGGAAGTGATTTTCAACAAACCTTGAAGGGTAGGGAGAGTTGGAGAAGAAAAGAATGTGCATTTCAGCCTTGCAGAGAGTAGCTGGCATGAGGACAGGAGGCTGAGGCTGGCATGCGTGCTCTGGTAGCAGAGGAGTATTATGGGGTGCTTGTGTTGTGAGCCCTCCAGCCTTCACAGTTTGGAAGAACAATAATTTTCCGTGTCTTCCATGCAACCAGGCCTCACTGTGATTGTGTCCTCAAGTAGCACAGACGTAGTTTACGGCTTTGCTGTATACTCACCTTTATCCTGAACTAGCTAAAATGTTTTCCCTCTCCTTTAAAAAAAAGTTCTTAAAGTGCAGGTGATTCTGTAGGAAAAGCTAAAATTATTAGTAACAGTGCTCATGTTGAACAAAGCCTTTCTGGTCAAAACTGCTGAGCACTTGGGATTTTATTAAATCCGAACCTGCAAATATATTATTAAATATGTTAAGTTTGACTTTAAGCCCGTTGCCAGACCTGCAGTCGTTGTTTAGCCAGGATGCAGTTTGATCTAAATGGGAATACCAGGAGTTGGGTTTGGGTCCCACCTCCATGACTGATGTGATGTGTACATTTTGGCAAAGTAGTTGACTTTTGTTTTTTAAAGAAAAAATTTAAATGAAATCTAGTTGGTGTACAATGTTATATGTTACAGGTGTACAGTAGAGTGATTCACAATTTTTAGAGGTTATAGTTCCATTTATAGTTATTGTAAAATACTGGTTATATATTCCCTGTGTTGTGCAATATGTCCTTGGAGCTGATAGTTGACTCATGGAGCCTAAGTGTTCTCATCTGTAAAATGGGAATAAAACCAACTTCAGAGTTGTGAGAATTAAATGAGAGACACGAAAAGTGCCTGAGATGTTGTAGACACTCCAGTATTAGCTTCCTTTCCCCTCTGTGTGATTCTCGCGTCTGCAGGGAAATTAGGGGAACATAAGACAAAAGTAATTATCCTCTTTCTCAAATCACTTTCCCCCTAGAGCCATCAGCTTCTTAGTGGAACTGCTTTTAGATGAAAGTTCACACTAATGTCCATTTAGTGCTGAATCTAGACACGGAATGTGAGGACTGTTTGACTACAACAGACAGTCCTTGCTAACAAAAGGGATAAAAGTCTGGATCAGTCTCTCTTTGGTTTGAGAAATTTGGGGGTAACAGTTTGCCTCCCTGGTCCCTGTTGGTTGGGAGAACTACAAACGTATTCTTTATTCTTAGAACCTTTAGCTGGAGAGACATTCCAGGAAGGAGCAGGTCAGAGAACTCCTGATAAGGAAAATCTACAGTGGTTCAGTACACCAGGATAAACCCCAAATTGACAAGTTTCATGGGTTTGTGGTTGGCTTGTGCTGGGGAGATGGTAGGGAGATGGATGCCCTCTGGGTTAGTCAAATATTACAATCCAGGTCGTCAGTAAGAGGTATTTCTCTTGCTTGTTTCCTGCACATAAAACTTTTGGAGACCCAAGCATTCCTCAGCTGCAAGTCTCATGGCTGGGGGTTCAGAACATGAGTCTGCAGCCTCCTCTTTGTGACACAAAGTGTTATTTTAGTTACCGTAATTAATAATGAATCCTTGTGAAGCCCTGTGATGTCACTGGATCCTGGGAATGTAGTAGTGAACACTGGCCTCTACATGCTGCAAAGGGTATATCTTGATTTCTCTTTTTTTAACAAAAAAGTTTGCATTATTTACTTTGAAGGATTGTAGACGGTTTCTCAATCACCTAAATGACAGCCTTGGTGACCAAAGAAGGTAAGACGTTTCTCTGAGCTTTACTTTATTGACTAATTCTATTCTGAAAATGTCTAATATTAAAAAAAAAATCTAGGATCTGTTTGAGGAGAGAATGTAGGATACAGAATTTACTGAGCATTACTAAGTTATCCATTGAGTAGAAACCTCAGAATGTTAGACACATTCTGCCTAGTGATTCATTTGTGTGTGTTTAAAAATGATTTCTATCCGTCTTTAACATATTTATTAGTGATTTGGAACAGTTGGAACTTGATATCCTCCAGGGAGATTTTATGAAGATTGATTTCCTATAGATCTGAGGATACTAGAGAAAGACGTATATGGACAGTTAAGTCCTTGATGAGAAAATATTGGCTAAATTCACTCCTTTCATTAGGACTCTTGCCAAGCAGCTGGGTTGAGGTGTATATAGTACCAGAAAACATGGCTTGTAGACTGCCAGATGGAGGTTTGAATTCTGCCCATGGTAGATCTCCATTTGTAGGTTTGAGAGCCCCTTTCATACCCTGTACCAAGGGACATAATGGCGCACCTAGTTATACACGCTTGTTCGTAGAACATCTGTAGGTCGCGTGTGCGGTCATCCATATTTTATTTTACTTTTTAATTGTGAGGTGTTTTGCAGGGTCTATTCATTTCCATGCATTGCTGCTTTTGCTGATGAGCATGAGGTATGTTTGTCTCTTTTTCAGGGGCTGTGAGGGTGGGGGGTGTATAGTGAAACCCACAGGTAGGTTTACATCAGGCCAAATGGCTCTTGCTACACAGAAGGACTTTTTTGAAAAAGGAAACTCGCTTCTCCTCTTAGGCCTCAACTCTGAAGCTTATTGTTGAAGAGCCCTAGTGTTACTTCTACGTAAAGGAATTTTAGGGTTTATACTGCGTTCATGAGGTCAGTTACAGGAACCTTTGCCGTATTTTATCCTATTGATGAGCAACATTATTCATGCCTGAATTGGAGGGAATGGGGCAAGTCCATTGCTTCTTTCCGCCCAGTAGATGCTTCCCACTCTATCCCCAGGAATTAGGGCCACTCTCCTTTCTCTAGATCATTCTGCTTTGTACTTTATAGTCCAAAATTGAACAGTCTCTTTTCACCCCCTTCTTTGGTTTCTAGAGGCACAAGGTCCTTCCTGTAACAGTGGCCCCAACCTGCAGCATCTCAATTTCCGGGTAAACTTTTCATAGGTCTCTGAACCTGGACTGTGCTGAGGTTTCCTGGATCGTGTCTCTAGAATGTTCTAGTTAACCATTTCATTGTTTTGGGTTTAGGGCCCCCTTCTTGGCCTCTGTGAGCTGAGCCATTAGCTCACGACTACATTATACATTCTTTCTCTCTAGAACTCATTTTGGTAGCCTGATTCCTATATTTCAAGTCTGTTTTTCTTTCTGGTTGTCTGAGGATTCCAATCTCTGCTTGCTTCTTCTTTCTAGGACTTCTAAATTTCCATCAGCTTCAGTAGGGGTCTTTACACTGGCTTCCTGTGACATAGACTTGTGTTAAAACCCTTGTTCGTATAGATGCCAAAGGGAGAAGGGAGTGGGTGGGGGTGGTGGTGTGGTGAACTGGGAGATTGACATGTGTACACTAATATGTATAGAACAGATAACTAATAAGAACCTGCTGTATAAAAAATAAAATAAAAATTAAAAAAAAACCCTTTGTTCAACTGTATAGCTGTTAAAAAGTAGACACATATGATGGAGCAATGGCCAAGAAATGCTATTTACTGGAAAACAAGTGGAAGAATAGTTAAGTCTGGTGTTTGTCCCATTGTTGAGGAATAAAAACTTTGTATATACCTCCTGAGTATGTCTAGAACACATCTGGGGAGAAGCAAAGGCATTGTTAATGGTTCCTATGGAAAGGTACCTATGGGAATTTGAGGGACAGAGAAGGAGATATTTACTCTATTAGCATCATATTGTTTGAAACTGTCTCGCCTTTTTTTCTTTCCGTCTTTCTTTCTTTTCTTTTTTTTTTTTTTGCGGTACACGGGCCTCTCACTGTTGTGGCCTCTCCCGTTGCGGAGCACAGGCTCCGGATGCGCAGGCTCAGCGGCCACGGCTCACGGGCCCAGCCGCTCCGCGGCACGTGGGATCCTCCCGGACCGGGGCACAAACCCGCGTCCCCTGCATCGGCGGGCGGACTCTCAACCACTGCGCCGCCAGGGAAGCCCCTTCTTTCTTTCTTAAAGAGCGTATGTTTATTTTGTAAAGTTCCAGGACCCCTCGTGGGTACCAAAATCTGCGGATATTCAAGTCCCATATATAAAACGGCTTAGTATTTGCATATAATGTACACACATCCTCCCATGTACTTTAAATCATCTCTAGGTTACATCTGATACCTAACACAATGTAAATGCTATGCAAATAGTTGTCAGGACAGTGTAAATGCTATGTAAATAATTGCCAGCATATGGCAAAATCAAGGTTTGCTTTTTAGAACTTTCTGGAATTCTTTTTCCCAAATATTTTCAGTCCACATTTGGCTGAATCTTTGGATTTGGAGCCCGTGGATACAGAGGGCTGACTGTAATCAATTAAAATAAAGATAATTTGAAATCTTCAGGTCTTAGCCTTATCCCAACACATGGTAAGTTAGATGGCAAGTCACCATTTATATTTCAGCACAATACCTCCTTTGCTAGAAGTTTCTATCCGTAGGCAGTGTGGATTGTTACTGCTTTAACATAGAACAGTTTTCTCTGTGATTCGCACCAGAAAAAAAAGTTTGTGTGGTTAGAGTTATCTGACACATTTAAACATCTATTAAATTGCAAAGTATAGTAGGGTTTTTCCAGAAATAGATTGGTTATATAAAATTAAAACCTTCCTCCTATTTTGCAGAAATGAGTAAGGCAATAAACGGTGACCCTATAATCTTAAAGTAGGGTTGTTCTCGGAAAAGCAGTTCTGTTTTTAATGGAATAATTTTCGTTTGACCCTTTCATGTGATATTAATGCTGAAATTATATCTTACAGATGAGAAAACCTGCAGATGAAAAATTAGAGAAATTTTGGATTGATTTCAACCTAGGAACTCAGAGTGTAACTTTTCATATAAACAATCCTGAGGTAATCATGTTTGACTCCTGTTTAGACCTAAGTGCGTAGAGAGTGTTCATATCCAAGTATGTGTTATGTGCTCATGAATTTCACTTATTTTTTCCAAGAGCGCTTTATGGGACTCAGTAAGACTTTTGAAGGAAGCAGCGATTAATTTCAGCATAATAGGTAAGATGTTAATTCTAAACTACCCCGCGTTTAGTCCTGAGTATTGTTTCTGTTTACAGTTGCAGTGTATGTTTAGTTAATTCCCGAGCAGACTTTGCTCGCGTTTGACGTGGAGGGGAGGTGGGGAGCGCTGTGGACCGAAGGCTGTGCTCAGGGCAAAAGATGAGTGAGTCCTCCACTCTGTAACTTTGGGGTTCCATGACTTGCCTGGTTTTCTCGTTGTAAAAATGATTATGCTTCCTCAACAAACTGAAAATAGCATCACCGTATGATCCAGCAGTTTCACTTCTGGATATATATCCAGAAGCATCGAAAGCAGGACTCGAAGAGATTTACATATGAACATTGACTGCAGCCTATTCACAAGAGTCAAGAGGTAGAAGCAGGGACTTGCCTGGTGGCGCAGTGGTTAAGACTCCGCACTCCCAGTGGAGGGGCCTGGGTTCCATCCCTGGTTAGGGAACTAGATCCCACATGCATGCCGCAACTAAGGAGCCTGCGAGCCGCGACTAAGGAGCCCGCGAGCCACAAGTAGAGGCACCCCCAAGTGTCCATCGACGGATGAATGGATAAAGCAAATGTGATCTGTACCTACAATGGACTATTATTTAGCTTTAAAAAGGAAGGGCATTCTGACACTTGCTACAACGTAGATGAACTTTGAGGACTTCATGCTAAGTGGAAAAAGCTAGTCACAAAAAGACAAATACTGTATGATTCCACTTAACATGAGGTATCTAAAATAGTCAAATTGATAGAGACAGAAAGTAGAATGGAGGTTAGTTACCAGCGGCTGCAGGGAAGGGGAAATGGGGAGTTGTTTAATGGGTACAGATTTTCAGATTTGCAAGATGAAAAGGTTCTGGAGATCTCTTGTACAACAATGTGAATATACTTCACACTACTGAACTCTACACTTAGCATTTACCTTGTTAACCATTTTTAAGTTTTGTACCACCATTTTTTATTTATTTATTTTTTTTGGTAATTTTATTTTATTTAAAATAAATTTATTTATTTTATTTATTTATTTTGGGCTGCATTGGGTCTTTGTTGCTGTGTGCAGGCTTTCTCTAGTTGTGGCGAGCAGGGGCTGCTCTTCGTTGCAGTGCGTGGGCTTCTAATGGTGGTGGCTTCTCTTGTTGCGGAGCACAGGCTCTAGGCACACGGGCTTTAGTAGTTGTGGCCTGGACCAGGGCTCAAACCCGTGTCCCCTGCATTGGCAGGAGGATTCTTAACCACTGTGCCAACAGGGAAGTCCTGTACCACCATTTAAAAAAATGGTTATAGTACCTGTCCTCCCTTACCCACATATTTATACTAATAATTGGGTATGTACAAACTATTTAAATATCAGCCCTCTGACTCCCCCTTCTTTTGAAAATAAAATTAATTATTTTTTATTTTTGGCTGCATTGGGTCCTCATTGCTGCACACAGGCTTCTTATTGTGGTGGCTTCTTGTTGCGGAGCATGGGCTCTAGGTGCGCAGACTTCAGTAGTTATGGCTCGCTGGCTTCAGTAGTTGTGGCTCGTGGGCTCTAGAGCACAGGCTCAGTAGTTGTGGCTCACAGGCTTAGTTGCTGTGCGGCATGTGGGATCTTCCCAGACCAGGGATCGAATCCGTGTCGCCTGCATTGGCAGGTGGATTCTTAACCACTGCACCACCGGGGAAGCCCAGACTCCCCCTTCTTAAATCTCCGTCATTCACCTTTCTTCTCCTCTTGGTAGGTAGAGTTGAGGGGCATGGAGTCAGGAGTGATCCTTTTCTGGGTGGGTAGAAGTAAGGTATTGGTCCAGTTCAGTATTTCAGATATAGTCACACTTGACCAGGATTCCTGAATTGGGTCTCTTAAAAAATAAAGGGATGTTTTGAAAGTAACTCAATATACATAATCATTTTTTAAGTAATTGGCTTTACTAAAGAGTTAAAACTAAATACTATGTAATTATGTGGATTTTATACTCCTTTTCACAAAGGATTTAGGGCAGCTTGCATATTTATAACAAAATAATAGAAATGGAAAATTGGAACCACAAACAAGAATAAAAATGTCTATCATGAAGGTTGATCTGGCCACCATGGAGATTCAAATTTGGTGCTTGGTGCTTCCCTGGTGGCACAGTGGTTAAGAATCCACCTGCCAGTGCAGGGGACATGGGTTTGCTCTCTGGTGTGGGAAGATCCCACATGCCACGGAGCAACTGAGCCTGTGCACCACAACTACTGAGCCTGTGCTCTAGAGCCCATGAGCCACAACTACTGAGCCCACCTGCCACAAATACTGAAGCCCACGTATCTGGAGCCTGTGCTCCACAATGAGAAGCCCGTGCACGGCAATGAAGAGTAGCCCCCCTCTCCACAACTAGAGAAAGCCCGTGCGTAGCAATGAAGGCCCATGCAGCCAAGAAGAAAATAATTAAATTTAAATAAAATAAAATAAAATTGTACAATTAAAAAAAACAACAACCAAAAAACAAATTTGGTGCTTAGCTTCCTGAAAGCCAGGGTGGAAAGTATAATGGGTAACATGATTCTCATTATACAAGTCCTGGAAAGAACAAATCCATCCTTCCTAACCTTGAACTCTTAACTGAATGTTCTCCCATGGGACTACTTAGGATAAGGTAATCCTTCCTCAACCCTGAGCATTCCTTGCTGGAATTTCTTGTGTACATAAGTTAACTTCAGTGTTTTGTTAAAGGGTAATTTTTGAAAAGGTAAAATCATGACCCGCATACAAGTATAAAATAAATGTGGGTAAGAGATTTCATTAATTAATGAGCAATTAATAAGATGTAATAACCAGGAGAATACAAAGAATCACAGGTATAAGCAATGCTGAAATTAATTTACAAACAGATGTACGACTAGACTGTTGCATTCCACAGACACAATTAATTTGAATTTATATGAACAAGAATCACTTGCGTTATTATTTTTAATTTCTCCTGTTACATACTAGAAAAAGAGGGAAATTTGGGCTAGATTAGGCAGTAAAGGAAGTGGCAGAAGAGGAGGGGAGCCTTTCACCGTGAAGCTCTGGGAGAATGAAAGGACAGTGAAGACTGCCCGCACTTCAGATGCTAATCGCAAGTCTCAGGTTGACGCCTGTACTTCTGACCAACTGGCTACCAATCAGAGGTTCCCACAAGCTCCTCCTCGGGTTTGAAACTTGCTATAATGGTTCACAGAACTCTGGGAAACACGCATTTACATTTGCCAGTTTATTATAAAGGGTATAATAAAGCATACAGATGAACAGCCAGATGAAGAGAATACCCAGGGCAAGATCCAGAAGGATCCCAAGTGCAAGGGCTTTTGTTTCTGAGGAGTTGGGGTGCATCACCCTCCCGGAACGTTTGTGTTCACCAACCCAGAAGCTCTCTGAACCCGGTAGCTTGGGGGTTTTTATGGAAGTTTTATCCTGTAGGCATGATGGAATATTAACTCAATCTCTGGCCCTTCTGCCCTCCCTGAAAGTTGGGGAGCTGGAAGTTCCAATCCTCTAACCACACCTTGGTCTTTCTGGCAACCAGTTCCCATCCTTTTTTTTTTTTTCTTTTCTAGAAATATCATTGATATGTAAGCAAAACTTTTTTTTTGAATTTTATTTTATTTATTTTTTATACAGCAGGTTCTTATCAGTAATCATTTTATGCACATCAGTGTACACGTGTCAATCCCAATCGCCCAATTCATCCCACCCCCACGCCCACCCCCCCGCTGCTTTCCCCCCTTGGTGTCCATATGTTTGTTCTCTACATCTGTGTCTTGATTTCTGCCCTGCAAACAGGTTCATCTGTGCCATTTTTCTAGGTTCCACATATATGCATTAATATACGATATTTGTTTTTCTTTTTCTAACTTAACTTCACTCTGTATAACAGTCTCTAGATCCATCCATGACTCTACAAATGTCCCAGTTTCGTTCTTTTTTATGGCTGAGTAATAGTCCATTGTATATATGTACCACATCTTCGTTATCCATTAGTCTGTCGATGGGCATTCAGGTTGCTTCCATGACCTGGCTATTGTAAATAGTGCTGCAATGAACACTGGGGTGCATGTGTCTTCTTGAATTATGGTTTTCTCAGAGTAAATGCCCAGTAGTGGGATTGCTGGGTCATATGGTAGTTCTGTTTTTTAGTTTTTTAAGGAACCTCCATACTGTCCTCCATAGTGGCTGTATCAGTTTACATTCCCACCAACAGTGCAAGAGGGTTCCCTTTTCTCCACACCCTCTCCAGCATTTGTTGTTTGTAGATTTTCTGATGATGCCCATTCTAACTGGTGTGAGGTGTTTTGATTTGCATTTCTCTAATGATTAGTGATGTTAAGCATTCCTTCATGTGTTTGTTGGCAATCTCTGTATCTTCTCTATATGTCTATTTAGGTCTTCTGCCCATTTTTGGATTGGGTTGTTTGTTTTTTTAATATTGAGTTGCATGAGCTGTTTATATATTTTGGAGATTAATCCTTTGTTGATTTGTTTGCAAATATCTTCTCCCATTTTGAGGGTTGTCTTTTTATCTTGTTTATGGTTTCCTTTGCTGTGCAAAAGCTTTTTAAGTTTGATTAGGTCCCATTTGTTTATATTTGTTTTTATTTCCATTACTCTAGGATGTGGATCAAGAAAGATCTTGCTATGATTTATGTCAAAGAGTGTTCTTCCTATGTTTTCCTCTAAGAGTTTTATAGTGTCCGGTCTTACATTTAGGTCTCTAATCCATTTTGAGTTTATTTTTGTGTATGGTGATAGGGAATGTTCTAATTTCATTCATTTACATGTAGCTGTCCAGTTTTCCCAGCACCACTTATTGAAGAGACTGTCTTTTCTCTATTGTATATCCTTGCCTCCTTTGTCATAGATTAGTTGACCATAGGTGTGTGCATTTATCTCTGGGCTTTCTGTCTCGTTCCATTGATCTATGTTTATGTTTTTGTGCCAGTACTGTGTTGTCTTGATTACTGTAGCTTTGTAGTACAGTCTGAAGTCAGGGAGTCTGATTCCTCCATCTCCGATTTTTTCCCTCAAGACTGCTTTGGCTATTCAAGGTCTTTTGTGTCTCCATACAGATTTTAAGATTTTTTTGTTCTAGTTCTGTAAAAAATGCCATTGGTAATTTGATAGGGATTGCATTGAATCTGTAGATTGCCTTGGGTAGTATAGTCATTTTCACAATATTGGTTCTTCCAGTCCAAGAACATGGTATATCTCTCCATCTGTTGGTATCACATTTAATTTCTTTCATCAGTGTCTTATAGTTTTCTGCATACAGGTCTTTTGTTTCCTTAGGTAGGTCTGTTCCTAGGTATTTTATTCTTTTTGTTGCAGTGGTAAATGGGAGTGTTTCCTTAATTTCTCTTCAGATTTTGCATCATTAGTGTATAGGAATGCAAGAGATTTCTGTGCATTAATTTTGTATCCTGCTACTTTACCAAATTCATTGATTAGCTCTAGTAGTTTTCTGGTGGCATCTTTAGGATTCTCTATGTATAGTATCATGTCATCTGCAAACAATGACAGTTTTACTTCTTTTCCAATTTGTATTCCTTTTATTTCTTTTTCTTCTCTGATTGCCACGGCTAGGACTTCCAAAACTATGTTGAATAATAGTGGTGAGAGTGGACAGCCTTGTCTTGTTCCTGATCTTAGAGGAAATGCTTTCAGTTTTTCACCATTGAGAATGATGTTTGCTGTGGGTTTGTCCTATATGGCCTTTATTATGTTGAGGTAAGTTCCCTCTTTGGCCACCTTCTGGAGAGTCTTTTATCATAAATGGGTGTTGAATTTTGTCAAAAGCTTTTTCTGCATCTATTGAGATGGTCATATGGTTTTTCTTTTTCAGTTTGTTAATATGGTGTATCGCATTGATTGATTTGTGTATATTGAAGAATCCTTGCATCCCTGGGATAAATCCCACTTGATTATGGTGTATGATCCTTTTACTGTGTTGTTGGATTCTGTGTGCTAGTATTTTGTTGAGGATCTTTGCATCTATATTCGTCAGTGATATTGGTCTGTAATTTTCTTTTTTTGTAGTATCTTTGTCTGGTTTTGGTATCAGGGTGATGGTGGCCTCATAGAATGAGTTTGGGAGTGCTCCTTCCTCTGCAACTTTTTGAAGCATTTGAGAAGGATGGGTGCTAGCTCTTCTCTAAATGTTTGATAGAATTCACCTGTGAAGCCATCTGGTCCTGGGCTTTTGTTTCTTGGAAGATTTTTAATCACAGTTTCAATTTCATTACTTGTGATTGGTCTGTTCATATTTTCTATTTCTTCCTGGGTCAGTCTTGGAAGGTTATACCTTTCTAAGAATTTGTCCATTTCTTCCAGGTGGTCCATTTTATTGGCATAGAGTTGCTTTTAGTAGTCTCTTAGGATGCTTTGTTTTTCTGCAGTGTCAGTTGTTACTTCTCCTTTTTCATTTCTAATTTTATTGATTTGAGTCCTCTCCCTCTTGAGTCTGGCTAAAGATTTCTCAATTTGTTTGTCTTCTCAAAGAACCAGCTTTTAGTTTTATTGATCTTTGCTATTGTTTTCTTTGTTGCTATTTCATTTATTTCTGCTCTGATCTTTATGATTTCTTTCCTTCTGCTAAATTTGGGTTTTTTTTGTTCTTCTTTCTCTAATTCCTTTAGGTGTAAGGTTAGATTGTTTATTTGAGATGTTTCTTGTTTCTTGAGGTAGGCTTGTATAGCTATAAACTTCCCTCTTAGAACTGCATCCCATAGGTTTTGGATTGTCGTGTTTTCATTATCATTTGTCTCTAGGTATTTTTTGATTTTCTCTTTGAGTTTGTCAGTGATCTCTTGGTTACTTAGTAACGTATTGTTTAGCCTCCATGTGTTTGTGTTTTTTACGTTTTTTTTCCCTGTAATTGATTTCTCATCTCATAGTGTTGTGGTCAGAAAAGATGCTTGATATGATTTCAGTTTTCTTAAATTCACTGAGGCTTGATTTGTGACCCAAGATGTGATCTATCCTGGAGAAAGTTCCGTGTGCACTTGAGAGGAAAGTGTAATCTGCTGTTTTGGAATGGAATGTCCTATAAATATCAATTAAATCTATCTGATCTATAATGTCATTTAAAGCTTATGTTTCCTTATTAATTTTCTGTTTGGATGATCTGTCCATTGGTGTAAGTGAGGTGTTAGTGTCCCCCACTATTATTGTGTTACTGTCGATTTCCTCTTTTGTAGCTGTTAGCAGTTGCCTTATGTATTGAGGTGCTCTTGTGTTGTGTGCATATGTATTTATAATTGCTATATCTTCTTCTTGGATTGATCCCTTGATCATTATGTAGTGTTCTTCCTTGTCTCTTATAACTTTATTTTAAAATCTGTTTTATCTGATATGAGTATTGCTACTCCAGCTTTCTTTTGATTTCCATTTGCATGGAATATCTTTTTCCATCCCCTCACTTTCAGTCTGTATGTGTCCCTAGGTCTGAAGTGGGTCTCTTGTGGACAGCATATATATGAGTCTTGTTTTTGTATCCATTCAGTAAGCCTGTGTCTTTTGTTTGGAGCATTTAATCCATTCACGTTTAAGTAATTATCAATATATATGTTCCTATTACCATTTTCTTAATTGTTTTGGGTTTGTTTTTGTATATCATTTTCTTCTCTTGTGTTTCCCACTTAGAGAAGTTCCTTTAGCATTTGTTCTAGAGCTGGTTTGGTGGTGCTGAATTCTCTTAGCTTTTGCTTGTCTGTAAAGCTTTTGATTTCTCCATGGAATATGAATGAGATCCTTGCCAGGTAGAGTAATCTTGGTTGTAGGCTCTTCCCTTTCATCACTTTAAGTATATCATGCTACTCCCTTCTGGCTTGTAGAGTTTCTGCTGAGAAATCAGCTGTTAACCTTATCAGAGTTCCCTTGTATATTATTTGTCATTTTTCCCTTGCTGCTTTCAGTAATTTTTCTTTGTCTTTAATTTTTGCCAATTTGATTACTATGTGTCTTGGCATGTTTCTCCTCGGGTTTATCCTGTATGAGACTCTCTGCGTTTGCTTGGGTGGCTATTTCCTTTCCCATGTTAGGGAAGTTTTCGACTATAATCTCTTCAAATATTTACTTGGGTCCTTTCTCTCTCTATTCTCCTTCCGGGACCCCTATAATGAGAATGTTGTTGCGTTTAATGTTGTCCCAGAGGTCTCTTAGGCTGACTTCATTTCTTTTCATTCTTTTTTCTTTATTCTGTTCCACAGCAGTGAATTCCACCATTCTGTCTTCCTGGTCAGTTATCCGTTCTTCTGCCTCAGTTATTCTGCTATTGATTCCTTCTAGTGTAGTTTTCATTTCAGTTATTGTATTGTTCATCTCTGTTTTTTCTTTAATTCTTCTAGGTCTTTGTTAAACATTTCTTGCATCTTCTCGATCTTTGCCTCCATTCTTTTTCCGAGGTCCTGGATCATCTTCACTATCATTATTCTGAATTCTTTTTCTGGAAGGTTGCCTATCTCCACTTCATTTAGTTGTTTTTCTGGGGTTTTATCTTGTTCCTTCATCTGGTACATAGCCCTCTGCCTTTTCATCTTGTCTGTCTTTCTGTGAATGTGGTTTTTTTTCCACAGGCTGCGGGGTTGTAGTTGTTCTTGCTTCTGCTGTCTGCCCTCTGGTAGATGAGGCTATCTAAGAGGCTTGTGCAAGTTTTCGACCAGTCCCCATCCTTAAGTCCTCCAACCCCCACTCCTCTAACCCCCAGTCATCTCATTAACTTATAAAACACTCATCACCCCGGGCATTCCAAGGGCCTTAGAAGCTCTGGTGTCAGGAACCAGGGTCAAAGACCAAATATTAGAAAAAAAGATGCTCCTAGCACCCCATCACTTAAAATGCGTTTCAGGAGCTCTGTGTCAGGAACAAAGGCCAAGATCAAATATATATTTCTTATGGTGTCACAGATGGGAAGAAGCACAAGTGAGCAGTTATACAGTCACAGAATTGGAAAGATAGCGTACATTGAGCTGGAGGTGTCTCCTATCTGTAGTAAAGGAAAGGGGTTTATAAACATCTTACTAGAAATGTAAATTAAACATAATCATAAGTTAAGAGTAACTTAATTTATATAGTCATTACCTGTTGCTATTCACTTAAGATATGCAAAATATCATTGGTGTTTATTCTGAAGTCAATATTTTATAAGGACTTCCATGGATTTTCTGACTGTGGTACCCCTAACATTACATATTTTAAGTTTCTGAACCTGAACTTTGCTGTTGAGGTGGTTTTCAGCAACCAACTTGCCAAAGTTAATATTCTACATTTCATAAATATATCTCATTTGGGGGAGACTTTAAAATTCATAAAGTGCCTTACAGTAGCTGGAGGAAGTAGGTGTGATGTTTTAGTTTTATAGCCGAGGCAACTGAGGCTTGTATAGCAAACACTACAAGCAGGACTTGCCTTTTGCGTGCTGAGCCATTCCTGCTAAGGGGTTGACAGTGTTTTAGGAGCCTGTTGAGGGCAGCCCTCAGGCTATTTCTTCTTGCCCTTGTACATTTGCATCGAGCCCCACAGCCCAACTAGCTATTTACATTTTCAGATCTTGTTTAGAATTACTTTTGCTGCAGGGATTTAGAGACTTTCTCTACAGTGACTGAACATCCAGTAAGATCAGCATTTGGGAGATTATTGAACTTTACTAGAGGCCACCACTGTTGTATGGAAATAGGATCTGAACCATATATTTAATTAAAAATTTTCTAGTAGCCTCTTTAAAAAGTTTTTTTCAAGTGGACTAATTTTAATAATATATATTTATTTCACTCAGTATGTCCAAAATATTAACAGTTTAACATGTAATCAATATGAACAATTAATGAGATATTTTACCTTCTCTTTTTTGGTACTATGTCTTCACAAACTAGTGTGTATTTTATGCTTGTAATGCAATTCATGTTGTATTAGCCACATTTCGAGTACCACTGGCCACAGATCTAGACCCAGGTGTGTCTCTTTTTTCCTCTTTTCAGTCTCATCAATTTGTGACCCTGAGCTTTGCCTGCTCTTTCATGGGTTTTACTCTTTTCACCCCTGCTGCTTCCAACACAGCTTGTACTTACTGTGGCTGATTCTTGGGCTTGCTATGAATTGTGGTCTAAACTATTTTCTCTTCTAAAACCAATTACTATTTGTCAGTAAAGGGCTGACATCCTGGTAGGAGGTCCTCAAGGAGACTGTTGTCTGAGAATTAGGCCTCTCTGGAGAATGTTTCCATTTCTCTTCTTTAAGTGGAGTCTGTTGAGATGAGTGTGGATTATTCCAGTTTGTATATTGAGAACAGTGGATTTTATTTTGAATTTTAGAAATGAGTGGGATCTGAGAGAGACAGAAAGAATGAGAATGAATGTTGTGCTTAATATATTGAGAAGTAAAATACCTGTTACAGGTGATAGCTTTGTATTCACAAATGTTCTTTAAAAAATGGATTGAATTTTAGAAGACAAAATATCTCATTTGCTATGCTGCTAAGTTACTTCTATCTCTGCTAGATTAACTGCTTAAACATATTGTGTGTGTGTGTGTGTGTGTGTGTGTGTGTGTGTATAAAAATACTCATGTGCATCTAATAAAAATAATTTCAGAGTAACTTTATTAAAATAATTTCAACTTCTCATTGCAGAAGAATCTGGACAGTGAACAAATATCCCAGTGCAGTTATTTAAAATTATAAAATTTAAAAATATAACCTTTCAGTATGTTGATCTACAATGGTATACTTTACTTTTGCTAGAAACTGAGATGAAGATGCTCAAAATTTACCTGAAGAAGCCTATTAATATCAGAAACAAAGAAGTGATGAAAATAGAAATTCATTTTGAATTGCAGTTCAACATAGCACAAGCTTCCATTAAAGCTTTAGGAGATGACAAACAGGTGGCATGTTTAATTCTTCTTGATTATTTATCAGTAAATATGTTTTAGTATGTTTTCATGTCTCTTACATTTCCATGTTGGGGTTTTTAAAATTGAGATATAATTGACATAAAACATATTAGTTTCAGGTGTAAATCATAATGATTCCATTTTTGTATATATTGTGAAAAAATTGCCACAATGAGACTAGTTGACAATTGTCACCATTGTTAGAAGTTTTTTTGTGTGTGTGAACAAAATAAATTTAGAGAATTTAGTCTCTCAGCAACTTTCAAATATGCAGTATAGTATTAACTATAGTCACCATGTTGTACCTTACATCCCCATGACATATTCATTTTATAACAGGAAGTTTGTACCTTTTGACCCCCTTCACCCATTTCATCTGCCCTCAACCCCCTCCTCTGGAACCACCAACCTGCTCTCTGTATCTATGAGCTTGTTTTTGTTGTTGTTTTTAAGATTCCACATATAAGTGAGAACATACGGTATTTGTCTGTCTCTGACTTATTTCACTTTTCATAATGCCCCCAAGGTCCACCCATGTTGTTGCAAATGGCAGGATTTGCTTCTTTTTTATGGCTGAATAATATGCTGTTTTAAATATAGATAGATAGATACACACACATATATATGTGAATCCAGCTAAATGTTTTTCAATTTTGTTTATATTTTCAAAGAACCAGCTCTTAGTTTCATTGATCTTTTCTATTGTTTTTTTTAGTGTCTTTTGTTTATTTCCATTTTGTTCTGCATTTTCTTCCTTCTACTAACTTTGGGTTCATTTATTTTTCTTTCTAGTTCCTTGAGGTGTAAAGATATGTTGTTTATTTGAGTTATTTCTTTTCTTTATTATTATTATTGTTTTGGTCACTGTGCACAGCATGTGGGATCTTAGTTCCCCAACCAGGGATAGAACTTGTGCCCCCTGTATTGGAAGCACAGAGTCTTAACCACTGGACCACCAGGGAAGTCCTTCTTTTCTTTTCTGAAGTGGGCATTTATCACTATGAACTTCCCTCTTAGAACTGCTTTTGCTGCACCTCATAAGTTTTGGTATGTTGCCTTTCCATTTTCATTTGCCAAAAGGTTTTTTTTTTAAAGCTCTTTTGATTTCTTCATTGACCCATTGGTTTTTCAGAAGAGTCTTATTTAATCTCCATGTATTCATGAACTTTCCAGTTTTCTTCTTGTAATTGATTTCTAGTTTCACACCACTGTAGTTGGTAAAGATGCTTGATATGATCTCAGTCTTCTTAAATTTATTAAGACTTGTTTTGTGACCTAATATATGATCTATCCTGAATTCCATATCTGCTTGAGAAGAATGTGCATTCTGTTGCTTTGGGGTAGAATGCTATGTATATGTCAAGTCCATTGGATCTAACGTGTCATTAAAGGCTGATGTTTCCATATTGATTTTCCATCTAAGTGATGTATCCATTGATGTAAGTGGGGTATTAAAGTCCCTTCCTATTATTGTATTGCTGTCTATGTCTCTTTAGGTCTGCTAATAATAAATTTTTAAAAGGATTACTGCTTTTAAAAATCATGTGATTTTTGGTTTGCATTTCAGGTGAGGCCTGACCAGACGAAAATCTCCTCAGACCTTTTTGGTGAGTTGGAGAAAGAAGACACTGAGATTCCTAGCAGCCACGAAAGAGAGACAGGTATGTTGGGAAATAACAATTTCTTACCTGGATTCCATAGAGAAGCAATGATAAAATATTACTTGAAAGAGGTTACTGAAAACCTGTGGTCATATAGGAGTAATTAGTGTGTTATTATACCTTTGGAGGAAGAAAAGTTGCTGATTAAACCTTGAATTATTTTCTCCACCTGATACAGTCTGTCTTGGGGTCAATTGGAAATGACAAAAGAGAAATTATGATGGGGTGGCAGGTGGCAAGTGTGTAGGGCCCTGTCTACCCACAAACCTGGCCCTGCACAGGTTACATATCTCTTATGAGTTAGACCCAAAAGCAGTTTTCCAAGGTGCCCCTAGCAGGTCCTAATTACCAGCTCTTACCGAAAGATGGTGATGTACTAGCAGTATGAATCTCATGAAGAGCATTTGGAGGGTGTATGCAGCATTGTGTATGGTTATTGTTACCATTCTTTATTGCTTTTTTCTTAATGTGTATAGACCAAGCAAAGGACTCTACCGAGCTGGCAGAGTTAACCAGTGCTGAAGATAACCATTGCCTAACAACTCTCCCCTTAGACAACCAGTCTGAGCCTGCTGTGAGTACAGGGAACTGGGGACAAGATTCTGAACTGTATCAACCAGGATGCTGGCAGGTGGAAGCTGACTCTCTGGCTTGTTGTCCACTTTCTCCTGGTCAACCATCTCTCTCCTTTTTCACTATCCCCTCCTTTCAATTACTTTTGCCTGCCGTGTTTGTTTTTTTCTCGACTTTCACTCATCTTGGCTCTCCTGCGGAATGTGTCACTTGTCTGGCTTTACCTCATTCCCTCATTTGACATCTGGAGACTGAGTTTGGGAACAGCAGCCCAATGTTTGGAATCAGACCTGGTTTTCACTTACTGATTGTGGGAACTTGGGAAAATTACTTAACATCATTGAGCCTGAGGCTTCTCATCTATAAAACAAAGGGAATAGCTGGTTTACAGTGTGGCCCTCTTAGGATTAAAAGCATAATATACATAGAGTACCTAACACAGTGCTTGGCATGTATTGGTGTTCAGTCCATTTTCTTATGTTTGATTACATGGACACATTATACAGAAATGTGATAGTGTGATGATTTTTTAAAAACAAATACACCAAAGATTATTCCTCCAGGTAGATTGTCTTTTTGGGAACTTGTACGTATCTCAACAATTATGATGCTGTTGAAGACATTTTTGTAAGTCTTCCTTTGATGTTTCCCTTAGTAACTCTGAGACACTCTGTGATTGTCTTTGATGGTGGCAAATCCTCTTGAGGGTGGATATTGATGTTTTTGGAACAGCCAACAGTCATTTGGAGCTAAATCTAATGAACAAAGAGACTGATATCCTACTATTTAAATGCTTTTCTTTGGAATTGTAAAAAATGTCAAAGACAACATAATTAAACTTAGATATATATGTTTTTCCTGCAGCAAACAAATAAAGCTGATAATTCACCTGAAAAATCGAAACTGGATGATACACAAAATGGTCAGATTTTTTTTCTGTCATAAGACTTGAATGCTACATTTAAATGTTTACTTGAGATGCTTAATAATTTTTGTTTTTCATTTTCATGCTTGGAAGTTACTTCAGAACTCGAGTATTCTTTAGATTTACAAGAACCATCAGCAAAAATGCAGGTTCCTAAATTAAATGATACATCTAGGTAGGTGATTTTCAAAACTCATAAACCATATAGATTGCTGTTAATGTGACTCATTAATTATAATTTGACTGTCTAGGTTTTTCCCCCTTTTTAGCATCTGGCTGTGCTCCACACAGGGAGAGAGCGTTGTGTGCAGTTTTCTGCAGAATGATTTGAGCAGGGCTGAAGAGTTCTCTTGGCCTATGCGTCTCTACCATTATAGTCCCAGTGTTATCTTTGGTGATGTAGTTTTCCGTAGCAGAACACTGAGTATCCCTCGCCAGAAAACATGTATTACTTGGCATTATTTTATTGCTACTTTCCATGTAGGCCTCTGAAGAATGGGTCATACATGTGATTTTTTTTTACAGCTTTATTGAGATATAACTGAAATAAAATGTACATATTTAAAGTGTACAATTTGATGTATACTTTAACATCAAATTTTTGACACAGTTTTTTTTAACATCTTTATTGGAGTATAATTGCTTTACAATGGTGTGTTAGTTTCTGCTTTATAACAAAGTGAATCAGCTATACATATACATATGTTCCCATATCTCTTCCCTCTTGCGTCTCCCTCCCACCCTCGCTATCCCACCCCTCTAGGTGGTCACAAAGCACCGAGCTGGTCTCCCTGTGCTGTGCGGCTGCTTCCCACTAGCTATCTAGTTTACATTTGGTAGTGTATATATATATATATATCCATGCCACTCTCTCACTTCATCTCAGCTTACCCTTCCCCCGCCCAGTGTCCTCAGGTCCATTCTCTACATCTGCATCTTTATTCCTGTCCTGCCCCTAGGTTCGTCATAACCATTTTTTTTTTTTAGATTCCATATATATGTGTTAGCATACGATATTTGTTTTTCTCTTTCTGACTTACTTCACTCTGTATGACAGACTCTAGGTCCATCCACTTCACTACAAATAACTCAATTTTGTTTCTTTTTATGGCTGAGTAATATTTCATTGTATATATGTGCCACATCTTCTGTATCCATTCATCTGTCAATGGACATTTAGGTTGCTTCCAGGTCCTGGCTATTGTAAATAGTGCTGCAATGAACATTGTGGTACATGACTTTTTTTGAATAATGGTTTTCTCAGGGTATATGCCCAGTAATGGGATTGCTGGGTTGTATGGTAGTTCTATTTTTAGTTTTTTAAGGAACCTCCATACTGTTCTCCGTAGTGGCTGTATCAATTTACATTCCCACCAACAGTGCAAGAGGGTTCCCTTTTCTCCACACCCTCTCCAGCATTTATTGTTTGTAGATTTTTTGATGATGGCCATTCTGGCCAGTGTGAGATGATACCTCATTGTAGTTTTGATTTGCATTTTTCTAATGATTAGTGTTGTTGAGCATCCTTTCATGTGTTTGTTGGCAATCTGTATGTCTTCTTTGGAGAAATGTCTGTTTAGGTCTTCTGCCCATTTTTGGATTGGGTTGTTTGTTTTTGTGATATTGAGCTGCATGAGCTGCTTGTATATTTTGAGATTAATCCTTTGTCAGTTGCATCATTTGTAAATATTTTCTCCCGTTCTCAGGGTTGTCTTTTCGTCTTATTTATGGTTTCCTTTGCTGTGTAAAAGCTTTGAAGTTTCATTAGGTCCCATTTGTTTATTTTTGTTTTTATTTCCATTTCTCTAGGAGGTGGGTCAAAAAGGATCTTGCTGTGATTTATGCCATAGAGTGTTCTGCCTATGTTTTCCTCTAAGGGTTTTATAGTATCCGGCCTTACATTTAGGTCTTTAATCCGTTTTGAGTTTATTTTTGTGTATGGTGTTAGGGAGTGTTCTAATTTCATTCTTTTGCATGTAGCTGTCCAGTTTTCCCAGCGCCACTTATTGAAGAGGCTGTCTTTTCTCCATTGTATACTCTTGCCTCCTTTATTAAAAATAAGGTGACTATATGTGCATGGGTTTTTCTCTGGGCTTTCTGTCTTGTTCCATTGATTTATATTTCTGTTCTTGTGCCAGCACCATACTGTCTTGATGATTACTGTAGCTTTGTAGTATAGTCTGAAGTCAGGGACCCTGTTTCCTCCAGCTCCATTTTTCGTTCTCAAGATTATTTTGGCTATTCGGGGTCTTTTGTGTCTCCATACAAGTTGTGAAATTTTTTGTTCTAGTTCTGTGAAAAATGCCATTGGTAGTTTGATAGGGATTGCATTGAATCTGTAGATTGCTTTGGGTAGTATAGTCATTTTCACAGTGTTGATTCTTCCAATCCAAGAACAAGGTATATCTCTCCATCTGTTTGTATCATCTTTAATTTCTTTCATCAGTGTCTTATAGTTTTCTGCATACAGGTCTTTTGTTTCCTTAGGTAGGTCTGTTCCTAGGTATTTTATTCTTTTTGTTGCAGTGGTAAATGGGAGTGTTTCCTTAATTTCTCTTTCAGATTTTTCATCATTAGTGTATAGGAATGCAAGTGATTTCTGTGCATTAATTTTGTATCCTGCTACTCTACCAGATTCATTGATTAGCTCTAGTAGTTTTCTGGTGGCATCTTTAGGATTCTCTATGTATAGTATCATGTCATCTGCAAACAGTGACAGCTTCACTTTCTCTTTTCTGATTTGGTTTCCTTTTACTTCTTTTTCTTCTCTGACTGCTGTGGCTAAAACTTCCAAAACTATGTGAATAATAGTGGTGAGAGTGGACAGCCTTGTCTTGTTCTTGATCTTAGAGGAAATGCTTTCAGTTTTTCACCATTGAGAACAATGTTGGCTGTGGGTTTTTCATATATGGCCTTTATTATCTTAAGGTAAGTTCCCTCTGTGCCTACTAAATGGGTGTTGGATTTTGTCAAAAGCTTTTTCTGCATCTATTGAGATGATCATATGGTTTCTCTCATTCAGTTTGTTAATATGGTTTATCACATTGATTGGTTTGCATATATTGGAGAATCCTTGCATTCCTGGGATAAATCCCACTTGATCATGGTGTATGATCCTTTTAATGTGCTATTGGATTCTGTTTGCTAGTATTTTGTTGAAGATTTTTGCATCTATGACATACAGTTTTTGACATATGTCTACACCCAGGAACCATCACCACAATCAAGATAAGGACCGTATCCGTCATTTCCAAGAATTTCTTCCTGCCCCTGTGAAATCCCTCCCACCTGTTTTTCTGCATTCCCACCCCGACCCTTGGCAATCACTGATCTGCTTTCTGTCACTATAGATGAGTTTGTAGTTTAAAAAATCTTATTTACATGGAACCAAACAATAAGTACTTTTTTTCTAGCTTCTTTCATTCAGTGTAATTATTTTGAGATTCATTGTGTATCAACAGTTCATTCTTTTATATTAATGAGTAGTATGGAGAATAGTGGATCCATTTTATGGATATACCACATCTTGTTTATCCATTCTCCTACTGTGGACATTTGAGTTTCCAGTTTTTTGTTGTTACAAGTAAAGCCCTTAGGATTCATGTGTAAGTCTTTGTGTGGAGATGTGCTTTCTTTTCTCTTGGGTAAATATATAGGAATGGGATAGCTGGATCATAATTGGTATATGTTTAACTTTTTAAAAAAGTGCCAAAATGTTTTCCAAAGTCTTTGCAGCATTTTACATTCCCACCAGCAGTCTCTGAGGGCTCTGTTTGATTTTTTTTTTCTTTTTGGCCGTGCCATGCAGCATGTGGGATCTTAGTTCCCCAACGAGGGATCGAACCCACACCTGCCTGCATTGGAAGTGCAGAGTCTTAACCACTGGACTGCAGGGAAGTCCCAATTTTGAGGGTTCTAGTTGCTAGACGTTCTTGTCAGTAGGTTCAGTGATACGATTTCATTGACGGATGGACTGATGAATGAATGAACAGACCCAGTCCTGATGTGGGCTATTTCTTCATTCCTCTGCCAGAACCACACAGTCCCCCAAAGGGTCCTCAGTGTGATATAATGTCCTTTATTTACTTCATTAATTTTTATACGTTATTGTGGCTCCACCTCCCCAATACCGTTCCTCTTCTTTGAGTTACTAGATATCTTTCCTATTGTTTTTCTGTTTCAGCTTATATTGGTTTTGGGCTTTAAGGGTTTACAATTTATATATGAACAGTGCTATTTCTCCTTTTATGATATTAGTGTAAAGCACTCTGTCACACTGTGAAATTTGTTCTTTCTTGACCTTATAAAATGAGGCTTCTGGGGCTTCCCTGGTGACGCAGTGGTTGAGAGTCTGCCTGCCGGTGCAGGGGACACGGGTTCGAGCCCTGGTCTGGGAGGATCCCACGTGCCACGGAGCAATTGGGCCCGTGAGCCACAACTACTGAGCCTGCGTCTGGAGCCCGTGCTCCGCAACAAGAGAGGCTGCGACAGTGAGAGGCCCGCGCACCGCGATGAAGAGTGGCCCCCGCTCGCCGCAACTAGAGAAAGCCCTCGCACAGAAACAAAGACCCAACACAGCCAAAAATAAATAAAATAAATAAAAGCTGAGGTGATGTCCTTCTAAAAAAAAAAAGTTCTAAGCTAGGAATAGAGCCTACATTTCTGTCAAACCATGAGCCAGGAAATAAAAAGTAGTGTTTTTATACCATCGCTATAGCTAGCCATTCATTGTTCAAGGATCTCTTTCAACTAGAAGAGGGTAGAAACCTGCCCTACCCCTACACTTCCTTCCCATCACACATTTTTTTTTTCGTTTTTGCGGTACGCGGGCCTCTCACTGTTGTGGCCTCTCCCGTTGCGGAGCACAGGCTCCGGACGCGCAGGCTCGGCGGCCACGGCTCACGGGCCCAGCCGCTCCGCGGCACGTGGGATCCTCCCGGACCGGGGCTCGAACCCGCGTCCCCCCCATCGGCAGGCGGACTCGCAACCACTGCGCCACCAGGGAAGCCCCCCATCACACTTTGTTGTCCAGGCATCCAGTGTCTCATTCTTTAAGGTCCTTGGAGCAATCCAGGTTTCTTCCGACTTCACCTCTTCCTCTCACATCTGCCCCAGAAGGAGTGGGGCGCTGGCCGGGGCTTCCAGCATGGTTTGGAAGTGTTCTGCTGTCAGGCAACCGTGCCAGGGCTGTGCCTTGCCAGCAACCTGCTGCCACCGTCTGTGCCTGTCCGATCCTCCGTTCAGCAGTAAGAGAATTCTTCAGCCCCACTTGCATCTGCGAATCCTTTTTCTCATTCTGAGAGGCATGTTGCTGTTGCTCCTAGAAGTCCAGATTGGGCTTTGGGAAGGGGCTGCGTGCTTGGTCCTACGGAATATCTCCACATAGAGCAGAAGAGTAGGTCTTGGACTTATGGAGGGTACGTAATTCCCCTAGAGCATCTAACGGTAACACCACAGACTCTGAGTTAAAGATTCCTGACTGGAGTAATCCGTTCATCTCCAGGTCTCTGTTTTTTCGTTCTGCAAATGAGTACTTCAATTAAAAGGGATGCTCAGATGCCATTATTGCAAAGAAATCTTGGGTACTGCTCAGAGCTTTTTAGCTCTTTCATGTTGGGATAAAACAGCACCTGCAACTGCTTATAAATTCAGACTGAAACCGCAGAACTCATTTCGGGACTCAGTAGAGCATAGGTTCTTCGGTCTCAGCACAGAAAGAATTCAGCCAGAGGCAGAGTGGCAGGTAAAGAAAGAGTTTAGTAGTATAGGAGGCTTGTGAGGGGTACAAGAGATACAAGCGAGAGGGCTCTGCCCCTAGCACTTAATGGGTTACATTTTTAGAAACAAAGGAAAAGTGGGGAGGGGGGAGAAATCCACTTTCTTCCTCATTCTTGAGTAGACATCAAGCTTCCCTCATCAGCTCCTCCTCCGTGTCAGGCAGGGGAGTTTTCTTGTCCCTAGTGGTCAAACCAGGAGGGTCCTGGCGCTATGCAAATCAGCAGAAGGATGATAATGTATGCTAAAATATGGTAAGTCATCTCAGGTTTCAGTATGATGAGGGTCTTCTACTTTGGAATGTCACCTTTCCCTTACATTTTTGTTTTTAGTATGTGCAGAGGAGCATGTCCTAGGGATCATTAACTTACTAACCTCAGCCAGCAGGATGCAGACATCATTGACTTGATGTATGTTTTTGTTGTTAGTTTCGTTGTTCAGCAAGCCTGCTTTGTTTCATGATTTTCCGATTGCTTTCTTGAGTGATCATTAACTTGCAGTGGTGTCTCCCAAAGCTCCCTGAAGTGTCTTGTCTATCTATAATCCCCTAGTGGGATTTTAAACTAGCTATTTGATTTTCCTACTGTATCCCTATCAAGACTATACACACACAAACTAACAGTGTAAGACTAACTTTTAAAAAAATTGTGATAAAATAGGCATAATGTAAAATTTACCATCTTAACCATTTTCAAGTGTACCGTGCAGTGGCGTTAAGTACCGTCACGCTATGGTACAGCCATAACCACCATCTGTCTCCTGAGCTTTTTCATCTTCATCTTTCTGAAACTCGGTCTCCATTAAACAACTCTCCTTTAACAAAATTGAAGGACACAAGATTAACGTAAAAAAAAAATCAAGTTTCTATATGGTAGCAAATACAAAGACTTGTCTTTTGGTTTTTCGATAATAGCAGACTAAGTTTCTGATAAGGGGTGAATATCCAAAGTATAATATATAAGGAACTCCTACAATTCAATAGCACAAAACCCCCACCTGATTTAAAAAGATGGGGAAAGGACTTGAATAGACATTTCTCCAAAGAAGATATACAAATGGCCAATAAGTATATGAAAAGATGCTCAACATCACTGATCATCTAGAAAAGCTAGCCTTTCTAGCACCCAGTTGATCGTAAGGCAGAGCCAGGTGGGACATGTCGCACTGTCACACTCAACTGCTTACTTGCTGACGTTACCCTGCCAGCCTCCTCTTTGTATGCCTGACAGAGAAGGGCTCAACAAAGGTTTGTTTCGTGTTAAATAGCCAGTTGTTGGCAGGCAGATGTATGGAAAGGGATTGCAAGATAAAAAGTTGGTCTCAGAATGGGGTACTTCCCATGAGTTGGGCTCACAGTCAAAGGGCGTGTGAAGGGAAAAATAAAGTGCTGTGAAGTTGGGAAAGGAGAAGATGTTGGTGAAACAGTTCCATTAATTCAATGTATTTTGCTTTTAGGGAAGATTCTGCTTTTGAGGGTGACAGAAAGCAGGAAACAAGGATGTCGGTAATGGAATCACTTTCGTTGTTCTGGGCCAGTCCTTCCCACGTTTTAGTTGTTTGCATACCATCTTCAACCTTTACCATTGCTCTGCTCTTTGTTTCTCAGTTACATTTATCTTAAGCTTGTTTTATTTATTTATTTTTCTTTCCTCACTTCTCTTTTTAGTTTTTAATAGATCTTTACTGGAGTATAATTGCTTCACAATACTGTGTTAGTTTCTGTTGTACACCAAAGTGAATCAGCCATATGCATAAAGCATTTCACTTTGAAATGGAAAGTCAGCATCAGTTGTAACAAATAGTTGGTAAGCCCCCAAATAAATATGACGGAGAATAACAAGTTATATAGAATTGTACTTTTCCTTGTATTAGGTCTTGAGCCAAAAGTCTGTTCTTGCTTTGTTAAAAAAAAAAAAAAGATTATGAAGTAGAAGAGAAGTATTAAGGACCTACTAGCAGCTGAGATTTACTCTGAATAGAATCAGAAGTGTTAGTGAATTGAAAAGAAATGTTTTGCTCTGAGTCAGTGATGTGGTTTTGCTCCTGTGTGGCCCGTTTCCTCCTCTCCATCGTTGTTCTTGCTTTGGGAAGCAGGGTGCTTTAAGTCTGTTGTCAGTACGTTAACAAAAAATCTCTGTATGAACAGTAAATGACATTTTGTTTTCTACAATAAGAGATCATGGGCTTCAAACAAGCAAGTTAAAGCTCCTCCTGACTTTTAGCGGTGGTTCTCAGTCCTGTGGGTTAGTGTTTTGAAGTTAGTGTTGGCCCAATAATCAGGTGCATCAGCTTTGGGAAAGTTACCTACCATGTCTACAGCTACAAGGATTTGATTAGAGAGGATTGTGTCATCTTTTACTACAGCAGCTTGGTGGAGAACTGACTAATGAAATAATCATCCTCTTTTCCTCCCTTCTCCTTACTTCTGTGCCCTTTTATTATGTAAGGAAGCCCAGTCTTCTAGAAGACAGAGTTACTTCTCTTTTGTCTAACTTCATAGTCATGTGTTTAATTGCACATAAATTGTACTGACGTCCTTTTAATAGTTCTCATGTATCACCTGCGTTTGTAAAAGTTTAATTATAGGAAACACCTCTTCTCGGAGAGTAATGAAGATTCAAATAGTAGTGCCAGTGAACTGTCTTGGACCAGCAACCAAAAGAGGAAATCCCTAAAGTCATATCCTAGTAGAAAAAAGATAAGAACCAGAAGAAACATAAAAAGTAAGTTTGGTGTGTGTTTGCTTTCCAGTCACTTTTCAAATAAATTATCAGGTATTAATTATTCAGTACGTGATGGGAGCAGCGGGTACCAAAGAGATATGATCATGTGGCCCTCCTTCCCTGGTAGACTGGAAAGGGAAAATGTACATATGTAAAACAGTATGAAAGAATATGGAATCGACCAATAATTGTTAACTTTGAGCCGTGGATAAATGGAGAAAGGAGTTCAGATAAGAGGAATCTGACGTGAGCTGAAATCATCAGGAAAAGCTTCAAGGAAGAGCTGGGTGGGACCTCAGCTAATGTTTGGGAGAAGAATAGGATTTGAAGAGCTGTGGAGAAGGGGAAGCATTCTCATTAGGTAAAAGTAGAAAGACTTGAGAACAGCATTCAGAAACAGGATCTGGAGTAGAGAATTCATGCTGCGTGTGAGGAACAAAGTTGAATAATTAGATCCTAAGAGCTAGACATTTCAGCAAGCTGTGGGAATTGCTTCTAGTGCGTATTTTGGTATTTCGTATAAGTAAACTTAGCCACTGTACACTTACTCCCTTTCATTCTAGACTTGCCACTTTTCCCTCTCAGTAGTGTCAGTGACCTTGAAGAAGATCAAGTAAGTAAATTTTGTCTGGGCTGCCCTGTGCCCTTATCGTGTAAGCTTGAGACAAGTTGATCTCTTTGCACCACCTGTATTTCTCAAAAAACTCCTTTCTGAAATATGAGAATAATAAACCAGTGGTTTACTAGTATGTAAACCACTTTCAGTAGAAACTTCAAGGACTTCTAAACATTTTATATGAATCTTGGGCAAAAATTTAGGAT
Organism: Kogia breviceps; assembly: GCF_026419965.1. Lineage (NCBI taxonomy): Eukaryota > Metazoa > Chordata > Mammalia > Artiodactyla > Physeteridae > Kogia > Kogia breviceps. The sequence continues at coordinate 99,740,849 of NC_081319.1, read as the reverse complement.
CTTTTTTCCTTGGTTGCAAATTTGTTGCAAGATTTTTATTATGCACTAAGCTTGAAATCTGGGCTCTTCTGATTTCCTGCAAATGTATGCTTTTTTGAATTTATATTTTAAAATAAACTTCTTGGTTTAATTCTTCCGTTAGTTCTCAGTCTGTTGACATGTTACTCCCAAATATTTTAATGATTTAAACATTTAAGTCTTTATTTTGCAAGCGGTTGAAATGCCTTCAGCCATTTCAAATATTGAATAAGCCCTGAAAGTTTCTTAATTCCTCTCAGTTATCCTTGTTTTATATCAAAGTAGTTAAGAACATGGACACGAGTGTCCTTCGGGCCAATTCAGAGCTTAATTTATCATGCTTTTAGCTGAATTATCTCTCTAAGAAGTTGGCTTTTGTTCTTTGTCAAATGAAATTAGATAGATAGATAGTATATATAGTATAGTGTGTGTATATATATATATACTGTATATATGATATTTTATATAAAATATGTAACATATATATAATCATGTATATGTGATATGTATTATATATAATTGTGCACATATACTTTATATGTACAAACTGTATATACTTATATAAAATACATATATGTACATATTACACGCATATAATACATATATATCTAATACATGTACATACATATATAATACATACATGTACATATATTTTATATATGTGTATCTACACACACACACGCACACGAACACACACTGCAGAATATAGTGCGAAGTGTTGAAGAGTTTACTGAGGGCATCAGCAGCGCCCTGATTGCCTGTATAGAAACAGAATGTTGTTAGTGCTCTAATAGTAGCTTGTCATCTGCCCTCCTCGCCCGACCTGCCTTCTACCATCAGCCTGGGGGCGCGGGGTGCTGCCCTCTGTGAGGCTAAGGGACACTCATGTTCTGAGGTGACAGAGAGAGTTTATAGCTCAAGCCTGTGAGCCAGAGCAAGTACCTAAATATTTGTTGAATAGTTCAACCTGAGATAAGGAGTTATCAGTTAGAAATAGGCCAAAAGAACAGTTTTTAGCAATATACAGCTTTTTAAAAAAAAAATAGGTACCAAAGAAGAAACAGGAAAGCTTTGAGAATCCATAAATGTAAGGTGTGCAACTGACAAGAAGTCTATGCTGATTTTCAGTGAGGGCATTGCTGACTTTATACAGACATTGGTATCTAGAACTCACTTCTCTGTGCTGGAGTTTAAGAGAAGAACTTAGAAGCAGGGGTTGGCAAACGTTTTCTGTGAAGGGCCAGATACTAAATATTTTAGTCTTTTCGGGCATATGGTTTCTGCGGCAGCCATGCAACTCTGGCATTCAACTCTGCCATTGTAGCGTGAAGGCAGCCACGGACAATACTCAGATGAGTGGATGTGTTGTGTTCCAATAACACTTAGACTTACAAGAACTTTATTTACAGTGAGCTGTAGTTTGCTGACTCCTGAATTAGAGCAGTGGTTCTCAGACTTCAGTGTTCATAATGACCAGGATGGCTTGCGGAAATGCAGATTGCTGGGTCCTGTCCCCAGAGTTTTTGATTGAGTACGTTGTCGTTGGAGCTTGAGAATTTGCTTCTCTGTCAAGTTCTCAGGTGTTGCCGAGCCTGTGGTTTGGGACCGCACTTTGAGAACTTTGACTTAGAGTCATCAGTTGATGCCTGACCTAGTGTGCTTCCAACCCTGCGATCTTATGGTCTTACTGTTTTTTTCAAATGGAGCATATCCAATACTTAATCATTTAAAAAGGATGTTGGAAGTGTCTTGGAATGTTTTGATAATATTCACAACCACTCAAAACAAGTTAACACTTTATAAAAAATACTATATTTTAGGCTAAAATTCTAACACCATTACGGAAAGATACCTCCAGGCCAAATAACGTCACACCTCCAAAAATTGCTGGAACGAAATTCCAGAGTAGTTCTGCCTTTTTAACTCCTGAAGACTCTGCCCAGAAGATAGGTATGTGATTTTCTGTCAATCTACGTAGAAAAAAATTATATTTTGGGAAAGGTAGTTTGAAAAAGCAAAATGTATTTCTTTTAATATCTGTTGAAGAAAGTGTGAGAGTATGCTTGATCTTCTCTTTTATGCCCTCATTAACACAAGACAGAGGACATTGTTTTAATTCTGTTTTAACGCTTGAAATCAGCTTGTGCATAAGGATTGCTGGTATTCTTCCACTTTAAAAATAACAAGAGGGCTTCCCTGGTGGCGCAGGGGTTGAGAGTCCGCCTGCCGATGCGGGGGACGCGGGTTCGTGCCCCGGTCCGGGAGGATCCCACGTGCCGCGGAGCGGCTGGGCCCGTGAGCCGTGGCCGCTGAGCCTGCGCGTCCGGAGCCTGTGCTCTGCAACGGGAGAGGCCACGACAGTGAGAGGCCCGCGTACCACAAAAAAAAAAATAATAATAATAATAACAAGAAGCTCAAATGATGATTTATTGCAGGGGTTGGTAAACTTTTTCTGTAGAGGACCAGAGTAATTACTTTTTGCTTTGTGGCCCCTAGGGTTTCTGTTGCATCTATTCAGCTCTGCATTTGTAGCTCCAAACGAGCCACAGACAAGATGTAAACCGATGGGCGTGGCTGTGTTTCCATAAAACTTTATTTATAAAAACAGGTGGCAGACTGGATTTGGCCTGAGGGGCCAGAATGTGCCAACCCTTGACCTGTAAGGTTTATCTCAGCCCCCAGTGTATTTTATTAAAACAATTCACATCTTTTAAATTGGTAAGAGTAGGCATTTTGTCTTCTTCACCTCTGTCATTTTAGAGCATAGCACTTCGGCAGGCACATAATGGCCTTAGCAAGCACATGACTGCCGGCCTCTTAGTTTAGCTGCCACTGGAAGAAAAGAAGTAGAGAAAGGAAAATAGGAGAGAGGGAAATATAGCAGGCGAGAGGGAAATATAACATGAGAGAGGAAGAGGAGTAAGGGAATGCATCTAAGAGAGGAAAGAGAAGGACCACCTTGAGGTGGCAGAATCCTTGCTGTGTATTTGGGGCCAGATGGGCAGCTACTAAAGGTGCTGACCTAGTAGGTAACTGGCTATTCATTTTATCTACAGACCTGTAACCCCTAATACCCATGCATGCCCTGCAAGATACAAAGGTTTTCGGTTTGGGTTTTTTTTTTTTTTTTTGCAAGAACTGTGTCCCTTTTGTGGGGGGTGGGGCAGGGGATGTTGAAATTTAATTGATCGACTGATAGTGAAACGTTATTGCCTCAATTGCCTCTCAGTGTGTTTATTCCCTGAAAACTCTTCATCCTCTCTAATACTCAGAACTTCAAAATCCCCACCCACTGAGCGATCTCTCTTCCTTGGAGCACTCAGATGTTGAAGAAAATGTGTCTGAGGTATTGTACTGTTTAATTGTTGGTTATTCATTTGGTTTTCCAGAATTAATATTATATTTGCTTAATGTACTAGCTTATTCCTTCTTAAGGGATAACATAGCACCACGTTGACATGAAAACATGTATTTGTGGCCTTTTTTTTTTTTTTTTTTTTAAGACTGTGACCCAGGAGTCATTGGTGAAAAGTACTAGCTTCAAACATAAACTGCAAAACTTGGAAGACAGAGGTGAGAGAATTCTAAACTTTTTTTTTTTGCAGAATAAAGCAAAATTAATCTGATTTTGGCAGACTGGGCTGTTATTCAAGTTGAGGCAGATACAATCACTCTACAGAGTGACAATTGCCAGGCCTTGGAGAGGGCAGTGTCACCTGCTGACCAGCTCCAAACGTGCCTGAAGGTCAAGGGGAAGATCAAAGGTTTTCACTCAGGAACGAGAACGTCTGTGTCAAGAAGCACATGGCCTGGGACCCAAGTACCATCAACCAGCCTGCCTCCTCTGCCGCCCCACAGAAGGCGGTCCCCTGCTATTATAGTGTTGTCACTTTCTCCCTTTAGATCTGTTAGTGTTTGCTTAAAATGTTTAGGTGCTGTGATATTGGGTGCATATATATTTACAGTTGTTACGTTCTCTTGATGGAGTGACCCCTTTATCATTATGTAATGAACTTCTTTGTCTCTCGTTAAATTTTTTGACTTTAAAGTCTGTTTTGACTGATATAAGCATAGCTATTCCTGCCTTCTTTTGATTTCCACTGCATGGAATATCTTTTTCTATTCTTTCACTATGAGCCTATGTGCGTCCTTAAAGCTGAGTTGAGTGTCCAGTAGGCAGCGTATAGTTGGGTCATATTTTATCCGTTTGGCCACTCTGCGCCATTTGATTGGAGAATTTAATCCATTTACATTTCTTTTCTTTTTTTAAATTAATTTTTTTTGGAGTATGGTTGCTTTATAATGTTGTGTTAGCTTCCACTCTCCATTTACATTTAAAGTAATCATTGATTTGTAAGGACTTACTAATGCCTTTGTATTAATTGTTTTCTGGCTGTTTTGTAGTTTTTAAAAATTTCTTCCTCTCTTGCTGTTTTCTTTTGTGGTTGATGATTTTCTATAGTGGTATGCCTTGATTCCCTTTTCTTTCTTTTTTTATGTATCTACTATAGATTTCTGCTGTGTGGTTACCATGAGGCTTACATAAAACATTTTCGTGATATAGTTTAAGCTGATAACTTCTATTGCATACAAAACTCTACCATTTTTCTCTCCCCACCCACATTTTATGCTTTAGATGTTATAATTTATCTCTTTTTATATTGTATATCTATTAGAAATTATAGCTATAATTATTTTAAATATTTTCACCCTTTGACCTTTATTCTAGAGTTCATTAACACACCACTGTATTACAATATTACAGTATTCCAAATTTGAATATATACTTTACCAGTGTGTTTTATATTTTTTAATGTATTTTCATGTTACTAATTAGCATTTTTTCATTTCTTTTGACAAACTGCTTTCCACACTATTTGTAAGGCAGATCTAGTGGTGATGACTCCCTAAGCTTTTACTGTTCTGGGAAAGTTTTAATCTTTCCTTCATTTATGAAGGACAACTTTGCCAGGTAAAGTATTGTTGGTTGGCAGTTTTTTCTTTCAGCACTTTACATGTATATATTATCCCACTCTTTTCTGGCCTGTAAGGTTTCTGCAGAGAAATCTGCTAATAGCGTTATGGGTGTCCCCTTGTATGTGAGAAAATTTTTTTCTTTTGCTCCTTTTAAAATTCTCTGTGTGTTTGATTTTACACAGTTTTGTTATAATGTGTCTTGCAAAAGATCTTTGTGGGTGAATCTTTTGGGGGTTTGAGAGCTTCATGAACTTGGATGTCCAGCTTTCTCCCCAGATTTTGGAAGTTTTCAGCCATAATTATTATTTTAAAAAATAATTAATTGATTAATTTTTGGCTGCGATGGGTCTTCATTGCTGCGCGCGGGCTTTCCCTAGCTGCGCCGAGCGGGGGCTACTCTGCGTTGCCGTGCGCAGGCTTTTCATTGCGGTGGCTTCTCTTGTTGCGGAGCACAGGCTCTAGGCACAAGGGCTCAGTAGCTGTGGCTCGCGGGCTCTAGAGTGCAGGCTAGGTAGTTGTGGCGCATGGGCTTAGTTGTGGCGCATGGGCTTAGTTGTGCCGCGGCATGTGGGATCTTCCCGGACCAGGGCTCGAATCCGTGTCCCCCTGCATTAGCAGGCGGGTTCTTAACCATTGCGCCATGAGGGAAGTCCCTATTGTATTTTAAAAAATTTTTTTGTTTTATATTGGAGTATAGCCAATTAACAATGTTGTGATAATTTCAGGTGCACAGCAAAGCAACTCAGCCATACGTATACATGCATCCATTCTCCCCCATCAGCCATTATTTTTTAAAATAGCTTTCTGCCCCTTTTCCCTCTTTTATCCTTCTGGGACTCCAATAATATGTAGATGTTTCCTTTTTTAAAAATTGGTATATCATTGACATGTAGCTTATTAATTTCAGGTATATAACAATGATTTGATATTTGTACATATTGTAAAATGATCACGACAATAAGTCGAGTTAACATCTATCCCCACAGGTAGTTACATATTTTTTTTTCTTGTGATGATAGCTTTTAAGATCTACTTTCTCAGAAACTTTCAAATACACAATAAAGTATTAACTATAGTCGCCATCCTGTTTGTACATTACATCCCCAGGACTTATTTTGTAATTGGAAGTTTGTACCTTTTCACCCCCTTCACGCATTTGCACCCCTTCACCCACCTCTGGCAACCAACAATCTGTTCTCTGTACCTATGAGTTTGGTTTTGTTTATTGTTTTCCTTTTCGATTCCACATATAAGTGAGGTCATACAGTATTTGTCTTTCTGTCTGACTCATTTCACTTAGCATTTTGCCCTCAAGGTCCATCCATGTTGACACAAATGGCAAGATTTTATTCTATTTTATGACTGAATAATACCCTGTTGTATATATATACACCACATTTTCCTTATTCATCCATCATTGGACACGTATTGCTTCCACGTCTTGGCTACTATAAATAACACTGCAATGAACATGGTGGGTACGTATATATTTTCAAGTTAGTGTTTTCATTTTCTTCTGTTAAATACAGAGAAGTGGAATTGCTAGATTATATGGTAGTTTCATTTTTAATTTTTGGAAGAAACTCCATACTGTTTTCCATAGTAGCTGCACCAATTTGCATTCCAACTAACAGTGCACAAGGGTTCTCTTTTCTCCACGTTTTCACCAACACTTGTTATCTCTTGTCTTTTTGAAAATAGGAATTCTAATAGGTGTGAGTTTATCTCATTGTGGTTTTGGTTTGCTCCAATCATCGGTGTACCTGTTGGCTGTCTGTATGTCTTTGGAAAAAATGTCTGTTCAGATTCTCTGCTCTCATTTTAATCGATTATTTGGTTTTTTGGCTATTGAATTATATGAGTTCTTTATATATATATATATATATATATATATATATATATATATATATATATATATATATATAATTTTTTTTTTTTTTTTTTTTTTTTTGCGGTAAGCAGGCCTCTCACTGTTGTGGCCTCTCCCGTTGCGGAGCACAGGCTCCGGACGCGCAGGCTCAGCGGCCACGGCTCACGGGCCCAGCCGCTCCGCGACATGTGGGATCTTCCCGGACCGGGGCACGAACCTGTGTCCCCTGCATCGGCAGGCGGATTCTCAACCACTGCGCCACCAGGGAAGCCCTTTATATATCTTGGATATTAACCCCTTGTCAGATGTACGATTTGAAAATATTTTCTTCCCTTTTTTTAGTTTGATTTTTCATTTTGTTGATGGTTTTCTTTTCTATACAGAAGCTTTTTAGTTTGATGTAGTCCCACTTGTTTATTTTCATTTTTGTTGCCTTTGCTTTTGGTGTCAAATCCAAAAAATGATCATCAAGATGGATGTCAAGGAGCTTACAGCCTGTATTTTCTTCTAGGAATTTTACGATTTCAAGTCTTACATATATTAAGTCTTTAATCGATTTTGAGTTAACTTTTGTGTATGGTGTAAGTTGTGGTCCAGTTTCATTCTTTTACATGTTCCTGTCATGTTTTCCTAACACCATCTATTTTTTTTTTTTTTTTTTGCGGTATGTGGGCCTCTCACTGCTGTGGCCTCTCCCGTTGCGGAGCACAGGCTCCGGACCACAGGCCTAGCGGCCATGGCTCACCGGCCCAGCCGCTCTGCGGCACGTGGGATCTTCCCGGACTGGGGCACGAAGCCGTGTCTCCTGCATTGGCAGGCGGATTCTCAACCACTGCGCCACCAGGGAAGCCCCTAACACCATATATTGAAGAGACTTTTTTTTTTCCATTGTATACTCTTGGCTTCTTTGTTGTAAATTAATTTGATTGTATATGCCTGAGTTTATTTCTTGGCTCTCTATTCCATTGATTTATGTGTCCCTTTTTTATGCCAGTACCCTACTGTTTTATTACATCTTTGTAATGTAGTTTGACATCAGGAAACATGATGCCTCCAGCTTTGTTCTTTTTTCTCAAGATTGCTTTGGCTATTCGAGGTCTTTTGTTGTTCCATACAAATTTTAGGATTGTTCTGTTTCTGTGAATTGTTTCTATTAATGGTATAGTTTGTGTGTATTAGTGCTATCACATAGTTCATATAGGCTTTCTTACTCTCTTTTATTCTTTTTCCTTTTTTCTCCTCTGACTGTGTAATTTGGATAAATGAGCTGTCTTTGACGTAGATTCTTCTTCTGGATCAGGTCTGCTGTTGATATTCTCTATTATTGCATTTTTCATTTCACTTTTGTATTCTTTCGCTCCAGAGTTTCTGTTTGGTTCGTTTTTTTTTTTTTATTATTTCTGTTTCTCTATTAAACTTTTCATTTTGTTTGCTTATTGTTTGCCTGATTTTATTGAATTGTCTTTGTGTGTTCTTGTAGCTAAGTGAGCATCCTGAAAGCAACTATTTTGCAGTCTTTATTAGGCAAATTGCAGAGCTCCATTTTCTGTGGCTATATAATTATTGTGGTTTTGGGGAGGTGTCATGTTTCCTTGAGTTCTCAGGTTCCTTGAAGTTTTGTGTTGCTGTCTTCATATTTGAAGAAGCAGTCACCTCCTTTAGTCTTTGCTGACTGGCTTCAGGAGGGAAGTACCTTTTGTCTACTAGGGATTCTGAAGTTTTCTCAGACCTTTCCTATGGCTATGCCTGCTCCACACTTTTCTTCCTCTGGGGGGTCCTCTGCAGATCGCGCTTTCTCTGGAATCTGCACGGCCAGGCCAGGTGCTCGCAGCCTCCTGCTGCTTTCCCTCGGGCAGTGGTGGATGCTCAAGCGTGTGTGCTTAATCCGCATCCTGCTGAACAGGGCTGGCTATCTCTCACGGTCATTGCCCCTGGGGGAGGGGGGGTGCGTGCAAAGTGAGCCAGCCACAGGGTGGGGCTGTGTACGGGTGAGGCATATGGATTGGTTGCGCTGTCCGCGGTCCAGTTGCGGGGGGATCCGTAGGTGAGCCCTCCCCAGCAGCTCATGAGCAGGCTTCCTAATGGAGTCCCTGAAACAGTCGGTCCCTTTGATGCTCCCTGAGAACCCTGGATTCTCTTCTCCCAGCCACTCCCCACCCCTGAGCCGTGTAGTGTACCTCGGTATTCTGGACGGGGCAAGCAAGAAACGGTCTTCTTTGGCAGGGTCCCTCACAGCTGGGGAAACTGAGTACCCCCTCAAACGCTCTCACCTCCCCCAGTGGAGAAATCATGAGCTAAGAGGGTATCTCTTGCTGCCTTTGAGCAAGTGGTGTTGTGGCTCAAGCGAAAGTGTCCTTGTTACCCTCTTCAATGCAGCCAATCTTGGATTCTTTTCTTCCTCAGACAATGTGCTAGATCTTCCCCACGGGACTCTCAGACTTCCACAAAGCCCACTCTGTCAGTAGGTGATTTTCCAAATTGGTGTCCTTTGGGGGAAAACAGTAGAAAACTCCTGTTCTGCTCTTTTGCTCAGAGACTGTTGTTTCAACGTTTACCCTGGAGCTTTGGATATGCCGTGCTCCCAGAACTACAAGCAAACAGGATGATTACTCGTGATTTTGCATTTTGCCCTCGTGTACCTTCTTGGAGGGGCCTCCAGAATTGGGAAGGAGTCAGGAGGATAGCTTCTTTGTTCCAATGGTGCTATGAATGCCTACTTTGGTGCCTGGCAATATAGAGGCATTCAATAAATATTTGCCAAGGGACCAGAATAAGAAACTTAGAAAATGCTGTCATTCAGTGATGAACCTCTGCATAATTCCATATTGAATAATCATTTATACATAGTCACAGCTAAGTATTATTCATTGATTTACTGATTTTTAAAATGCGTTAATCCAGACAAAAGCTATTTCAGTACCCCCCGTCAGACTGAGGAATTCAGCAATAAAGATTGTCTTTAATTTTTCATATTCTCGGCATAGTACACATTGGTAGAAAAAACAAAGGAATTGGCGCTAGGAAAGTGCCTCCCCAGGAAGGATATTTTGGTAAAGATTATTCTCGCTCCAATGAAGGTTGCTGGCCTTTATCTTTTTAAGCCACAGGGTGTTACCTCAGAGTAAGATTTTTTTTTTTTTTTTTTTTTTGCGTTATGCGAGCCTCTCACTGCTGTGGCCTCTCCCGCTGCGGAGCACAGGCTCCGGACGCGCAGGCCCAGCGGCCACGGCTCACGGGCCCAGCCGCTCCATGTTATGTGGGATCTTCCCGGACCGGGACACGAACCCGCGTCCCCTGCATCGGCAGGCGGGCCCCCAACCACTGCGCCACCAGGGAAGCCCGAGAATAAGATTTTTTTTTAATGCCTTAACTTAGGAGAGCTTGGTTATTAGTCATAGGGTTGATTCTGTGTAGCGCTAAAAACCGTTTTATCAGAAGTATGAGTAAATAAATGTAATATGGACACCAAATTATTCTCTACAGCCTGTGCCCAAAATAAGTTCAGGAGCTCCTCAGATGGCAGAAGTCTTCCATTTTCATGGCAGTGAAGACACAACTGTGTTCAAAAGCAAGCGTACACTCTCCTCCTACCAGCCACCAGCAAACCAGTTAGCGTTCATTTGAGATCACTCTAGTTTCAGCCACGGTGTGTTTACTGCTTGTGTTCATTTGTGAAGTGCTGTGTGTACCTACTTTTAACCCCTTTATGAGAATGTCAAAAAGTCCTGGTGAAAGGAGGCATGCAGTTACCATGGAAACAAAGCTGCGCCAACTGCATCACTTAGGACCTGCATCCTTTAAGGAGTGCACTGATTTCCCCAGGGGAGTCTGTTCTCTCTGGAGATCCATTCCTTTGTTTCAGGTAAAATACTTAACAAGGTTGCCTCTTCAAAAAGGGTTTTCTATGCCAAATTATTTCCATGTCCCCGAAGTGATCCATCTGGTTGATCCCTGTTTAGTAGGTTCACAAATTCCAAGCAGCTCATACAGGGGGCAACCAGCTTATTTACACAGTGTTCCTGGATTGTCTCTCTATTGAAGGTAAATACTGTCTGTTCCAGCAGATGCCCTGCTTTTCCACGGGTGGTGCATTAGCATGATAAATCGAAATCAAGGCCATGCTTTGAGCTGTTGCTACAAATATGTTGTCAGAAGAGAAAAAAAAAAAAAAAACTCCGGAAGGGACAGAACAGGCAGCAAGGAGAGAAATGTAAAGAAACGTAGTGGTTGTTCATCGGTGCTTAATTGGAGCTGGCTGGAGTCCTTTCTCAGTGGTTTCTTTGGGCCCTGACTGGGATACGGACACCATGTGAGATTCAAGCATGAGCTCTCTTTTGTTTTGAGGCTGGAAGAGGACAGTGCTGTGTCTGGATTCTTTCTTTGATTTTTAAAAATCATTTAGCCTTGAAACAGTGCAACTCCCTAGAAAATATCCACCCATACTTTTCAAACAAATGAACACACCTAATCAAAGAGCAGTGAGAAGAGATAGTGGCACCTCTCAAAGCTGAGAGTTTTTCTTATGCTTTTTATTTATTTTTTTATTAGAGAGGCTGGTTGTGGGCTCTTTCTTTTCCAAGTGGGAATGTGACCTCTACCGAAGTTTTCAGTTTATGGAAACTCTACTGTAGCAAAGCAACAAAGGTGTCCCATGAAGGCCATCATTCGTCTATGATCATTTTTTCTGTATATCTGGTATTATTCACTTACTCTTTCTGCATTTGGTCATCCTTTTCTCTCAATTAGATATTTATTATCTCTCTTGTTTTACCTCTCATTTTGCTATTTCCTTTTTGTTTCTTTAATTGAAAATAATCTAAGTTGACATTTAAACTTAAGTGATTCATTTTTCTTAAAAATGTATCTTCTATACTACCACAGGGCATGAACTATTTTAACAGTGACTATTCTCTGTTTCGCATAATTTTAATAGCAAAATTCTTTTTCTTTTCCTTCTGTCACTTTGATGTTTATGACTGGTATTTCCTACTATGGTGCTATTTCTAAAAGTTAGTATTTTACAGTTCCTCCCAAAAGGTAGTTTTAGCAGATCTTAAAATGCTAAATTTTATTAATTTCAGTTTGTTATTTATGTAGTAGGTATTTTGGTCTCTAAGGTTTTTGATATTCCTGTATCTCTACCCTCACTGCTAGTATAAGATAATTAGAATACATTCTTGTTTTACTAAGATCTTTTTTAGAATATAAGCTATATCTTATTTTGTAGAATCTTGGATATTCTGCAGCATTTACAAACTTATTCATTCTTGCATTCAGTGAATGTCTACTGATGCCTACTCTGCACCAGCCACCTTCCTACATGTTAGGTATTCTAGTGAACAAAACAGACAACATACCTGCCCTCACTGGACCTTACCTTCTAGTGGGGGAGACATAATACCCAAGAAAAGTGAAATGTGTAGTATATTATATTGTGATAGAGGCTAAGTAAAAATTAAGCAGGGAAGGGGATTTAAGAGCTGGGGAGTTGGGTTGAAATTTTAGTTTGGATGGCCAGGGGAAACCTTAGTGTAGTTATGGGGGGGTGGGGGGAGGATGAAGGTCAGAAGAACAGCAGGTGCAAAGGCCCTGAGGTGAGAGTGGCCCCGGGTCTGAGGAGCTGGGAGGAGACCAGGGTAGAGCAGTGGAATGCAGAAGGGGAAACTGGCCTCTTTGCTTTCCCACTATCTGCTCACCATTTTGCCCAGCTCCCTGCACATAGTAACACTCAAATATTCATTGAGCAAATTCATGAAATTAAATTCCAGAACTTTAAGGGGGAGAATCTATAGTGGCTAGCTAGATGTGGGAGGAGAGAGAGAAGAGCAGATGTTTTCTCAGTTAAGTGTGTGAGGCGGGGCTGAGTGTATAGTGGGGAAGAAAGAGCAGCTGGGTAGGGAGAAATGGAAGAGACTCGGTTTTGAGTGGAGATGCTGGGTAGGCAGTTGGAAACACAGGTTCTCTGCCTGAGAGAGCTCGGGCGAGAGAGGGATTTGGGGGATGACAGTTGAACGGATGGGACTGAGGAGCTCCTCCCGGGAGCTGGCCTCGGACAGGCACGGTGTGGAGCTGCAGAGAGGTATGGATGCTTTCTGCAGGCAGAGCCTCAGGCCTTGGTGGTGGGAGAGAAGAGGATGGTAAAAAGCAGGAGTCGGGCCTGGTGCTAGAGCACTATTGACAGTGATGAGATGCCACTGATAAGACAGAGGGCCCGCATGGGGTGAGGACATGTTGGGGGTGAACTGAACCTCAAAATAAAAGATATTGTACGTGTTATTTCCCTACCCCTATCTTTCCCCTGCCTGCCTCCCTCTCCCCACTGGTAACCACTAGTTTCTTCTCCATATCTGTGAGTCTGTAAGAGGTACAAACTACGAGGTATAAAATAAGCTACAAGGAAATATTGTACAACGTGGGGAACATAGCCAATAGTTTATAATAACTATAAAGGGAGTATATAACCTTTAAAAATTGTGAATCATCGTATTGTACACCTGTAGCTCATCTCACATTGTACAGCAGCTATACTTCAATTTTTTTAAAAAAGGAAATGTTTAGTAAATGCTGAACTGAAAGCAGAATCTGTATTTAAGTCTCCTCAGCGGAGGCTCTCAGTCACTAGCGAGCTAGCGGGGATCCACGCTGAGCTCCTTTATGAGGCAGCTCTCAGTTCGGTGCTGAAGCTCCTGGGTCACCAGCAGGTGGCGCCCTCCGCGGGGTGATGCGATGAGCTTCCGAGGGCCAGTCGGCCCGGGAACCTCGCCACCTTGCTCTTCAGCCCAGAGCCCTGGAAGTGGTCTTGACGCCAACCATTCCTGCTTTTTGTTCGCCGCAGCCTGTATCCTGCTCAGGGGAGCGTCCCTGAGCTCATCAAAGGGACGCACGTTGCCGTGGGTCCTCTTTCCGGCACCAGGAGGCGTAGTGCTTTGATACTTGCGGTGTTCTTAGTCAACATGACAAATGATAAGCAATTTGTAACAAGTAGGGAGTGAGTTTCGCTTGCCGCTCATCCAGGCTAGGTACTAACTGGCGAAAAGAGAGCAAGATAAATTTAGGACCCAGGAAACGTGTGTGTGGTTATCAGTGGACTGCGCTTGCCTTCAGACGGAGCGGACGGTCATTTCGCTGAGCCGAAAGAGTCTCGACTGGAAGAAGGTGATGCTCCGGGACGCCTTTCCTCCGCGGCAGAAGAAACGGACTTGGCAGGTAACGTTGTGCCCCCAGGCAGCCGGTCAAGCAGGAATGTGGCAAATGTGTCAGCACGGAATGTCCCAGCGTGAATTACAGGGCAGTTACAGTGTTAAGGTCATAGTAGCTGCGGGACCCTAAAAGCTAAGCACTCTGTCCTTTCAGAGACAAGTGCACTCCTGCACACATTGTAGATAAAAGCAAGCACTGTCTCCTCCTGGCAATTTGATTTCTGCTTCTAAACTCTGTGTGGCAATTTTCAGGGCCTAGGTGTTCTTAAATTTACAGGTCTCTGCTCTAGGTGATGATTATTAGCTAAATTTTTGAGTTAAAAATATCCACTCTGTACAAATGAAGGAGACTGATCCGAAAAGGCTGCATATGTGGCGTTGACCTTCTGGATGAGTGACACTGTGATACTTTGAAACAAAAGGCTCCGAGAAGGCAAATTTAGGAAGCCCTGAGGTACTAGAGGGCTGTGGTTAAGAGCCAGGCAGCCTGGGTTCCAGTCCTGGAGCTGTCCATGTGAGCTTGCACCAGTTATGTGATATCTGTGTTAAAAGTGGGCATTAACAGTGCCTATCTCACTTGGATTTTGTGAGGATTAAATGAGCTGATACATTACAGATCCCTTGTAAAACTCCTTGGCACCCGGAAGCTGTTATGCCAGCATTGTCCCTAGAAATGCCCTACCCATCGCATCCTCCTAAAAGCCTCTTACGCGACACCTCCGCCTGCTTCTTAGACGTACTATCAGTTGCTCTGATTTAAGGTGCTGGGAAAGTTTGGATGAAATGAACACTTGCCAAGCTGGCCTGGTGGGTCACGGCCAGAGTCAGCCCTCCTGCGGTCACAGCCAGGCAGCCAGTGGGGCTTCTGGAGGTCGCATCTGTGCTTCCAATGACTGTCCGTGCTCTGGGCAGCGGGTGGACTGAGCACACCTATTTTGAGCCCTTTGTCAGTTTAATTTAATGTTCTGTTCTTCTCGTTCAGAGGGCATTTCTACTTCATCCTTAAAAGTTATTCCAGAGAACTTGAAAGGTTCTGCAATGATCACCACCTTTGAAAACTTCACTAGAGAACTGAAAAGAAAATACGAGGTAAGGGCCCACTAAAAATGAAAAGCCAGCTCGTTATGTGTTTAAAGTAACAGGTTCATATTCATTAATACCACTGTTATCCTTCCTGTGTGAAGGTGTCCCTGAGTCTCTGGGGAGGTGGGTTTGTCTTAGCTGTGGTCACTGAATTTAGTGCCTTTGTGAACTGTGGTTTATATTTATAAACCATGTCCCTTTGCTACCATGGGACCGGATGGACCTCTATGGAAAGGTTTGGTCTTGTTGATTGCG
The DNA here is from genome assembly GCF_026419965.1 of Kogia breviceps. Taxonomy (NCBI): domain Eukaryota; kingdom Metazoa; phylum Chordata; class Mammalia; order Artiodactyla; family Physeteridae; genus Kogia; species Kogia breviceps. The sequence continues at coordinate 99,725,447 of NC_081319.1, read as the reverse complement.
TTCTCAGAAAATTGGACAGCCAGGAAGCAGTGATTTGGTCACAGTGATAGACATGGAAGAGAAGGCGGGGGGACCGTGTGGATGAGAGAGGTGTCTGGGACAAAGAAGGAGGGGACCGTGGACAGGTCAGCCGAGTGGTGGCCAGTTGAGATTCCGCACATACAGGCTGTCACAAAACCTTGCCTGCAAGGTGAACTTTGAAAGCACTTCCATCCCCTCCGTTTTGTCCTACTATTTATAAATCCCTACTGAGTTATTTATTAGCAAATCTGAGAAAAGTATGTTACCCTAACATAGATTCATTGAACTAACTTGGAAGATCTCCAATCTTATTTTCTGCAGTACCAGTGTGAGCTAATTTATCATGGAAATTTGTTCATGGTATTCAATTTGTGTATCAGTAGCATGAATATAAGTTTTACTATTTTTAGCTTATTGTCCTTTATGGGTATCAAGCCTGAGGCAATACGCGAAGCACGTGGCATGGTGTCTTATTACAGTTCTTTAGTGATAATGTTTGCTGTGAATGTTATGTGCAGGCAACATCTTTTTAATACAAAGCCCACACCCGATGTGGGTAGTTATGTTGAAGCCAAACGTACTCATTTTGCTGTTGTATGGTTTAGCTTAGGTACAGGAGGAGCCCACTTTATTCAGAAACTGCAAAGCAAGCACCGGCTTGCCTGATGAAACTTTTAAACCAGATACACCTGTGCAGGTAAGTTTCGGGTTCAAAACAAATTTATGGACTTGGGATCCCTCACAAACAACATTTCCAAGGGGAAAGAAGAGGAAGGAGACATATATATATATATATATATATATATATATATATATATATATATATATATATATTTTTTTTTTTTTTTTTTGCGGCACGCGGGCCTCTCACTGCTGTGGCCTCTCCCGTAGCGGAGCACAGGCTCCGGACGCGCAGGCTCAGCGGTCATGGCTCACGGGCCCAGCCGCTCCGCGGCACGTGGGATCCTCCCGGACCGGGGCACGAACCCGCGTCCCCCGCATCGGCAGGCGGACTCTCAACCACCGCGCCACCAGGGAAGCCCGAGACGTATATTTTTAAGACAAGAACCGTCTAGAGAAAGATATGAAGTATCTTTGCAGTAAGATTCAGAAGGTCTTGTGTCACGTCCAAGCGGTCCCAGTGAAATTTGTTGCTTTTGTTTTTGTCAGACTGAATAAACTAGAACAGTTTCACGCTTTCGTTCTTCAAGAGCTGAGCAATCTTGAGAAGGATATTGGGGGTCTGCAACGCCTTGAGGAGGATGTTCTGGTAAGTTCTTTTTGTTTGGAACATTCTCTGTGACTTAAGAGGATCGGTTCCCGGGTGGAGTAACTGTCAACCCCTTCAACCAACCAACCTTTTGTTCAATTTTAGGAATTCTGGGGGAAACAGTCTGATGATCTGAAATCATTCTGTGAACTGCAGCTGCTGAGGTATTTATTGATTTATTTTTAACAAGCATTCTTTCTAGAAGTATCTTAGTTGAAGTATGAGGTATTTAGCTAGAGCATGAGCAGTTGATGTTGGTAAAACCTTACGTAAGTAGCTAATTAGCCGCCTTATTTTCTAACCAGCCACTTGCGTGGCACTCTCCGGGCACAGGGCGTGGCTTGGGATATCGCTCAGGAAGTATACATTTTGGAAAGCATAAACAGGATCATCCGAATTTCAGTGTTTTTGGATACAAAGTGTTTTCTTTTTAAGCAACATTTAAAAAAATTAAAATAGATTTTAGGAAAAATACAGAGGTTTCTGTGTGAACAGTTGATTTTCATTTAAACTGAATTGTGTTCTTGAAAGAATGTATTCTAAACACCTTATATATATGTAAACATTTTAAACATATATATGTACTTTAAAACAAGTGCTTTAAAACCAAGATAAGCATGGGTTTATCTTGCTGCACGTTCCTTTCTCTGTGGTTAGTCAGTTACCATCTGAGGCTGCTGCTTCTGTCCATTTGGACCACTGTTCCTCTTTCTCGAGTGTCGGGGGTCGGGGAGTGTAGACTGGAGCCCTTCACTCCACTGCCTGTGCCCTGGGAGAAATTCTAGTGTTTTCTTCCTGCTTGAATCAAAAGGGATCCCTATATAAAGTTATAACGGGTAAAGCTTTCTCTACCATTTGAGCATCAGCTTTTATCACAGAAATGTAAGTCACGTGGTTTTAAAAAGGATGTTAATCTTTTTTTCCTTTTAAAATATTTGTTTATTTATTTATTCTTGGCCGCACCGTGCAGCATGTGGTTCCCTGACCAGGGATCGAACCCTCACCCCCTGCATTGGAAGCTCAGAGTCTTAACCACTGGTCCGCCAGGGAAGTCCCCCAAAGGGTATAATTCTGATCACATCATGTATTTCAAACCAGAACAACAAAAAGTGTCAAAATTTGAGTTATCCATTCTGCTATTTACTCCCGTTAACATAATGAATAATAATGGCAGCATAGTCTATAGATTTTCCAAGTTCTTTCGTACACACGTCGTCTTCCATGTACCATTATACGTGATGAAGGTGGGTATCCATTCAAAATCTCCTCACTGAATATGCCCGTGGTTGGTTACGAATGGTTCTCAAACTAGTTGGAATAGGACCTCCTAACACTTTTAAAATTTATTGAGGATCCCCAGAGAGCTTTTGCTTTGTGGGTTATATCTGTGAATATTTTCCACATTAAAAATTGAGACTGGGGCTTCCCTGGTGGTGCAGTGGTTGAGAGTCCGCCTGCCGATGCAGGGGATGTGGGTTCGTGCCCCAGTCCGGGAAGATCCCACGTGCCACGGAGCGGCTGGGCCCGTGAGCCATGGCCGCTGAGCCTGCGCGTCCCGAGCCTGTGCTCTGCAACGGGAGAGGCCACAACAGTGAGAGGCCCGCGTACCGCAAAAAAACAAAAAAAAAAAAAAAAGAGAGACTGAGTTTTTTAATGTATTTATTAAAAATAACAGTAATAAATGATTACATACTGATGTAAAAAACAGACTTTTATGAAAAATAATTAGACTTCAAAACAAGAAATTTGAGAAGAGTAGCATTGTTTTATGTTTTTGCAAATCTCTTTAATGTCTGGCTTAATAGAAGACTTTATATCTGCTTCTGGATTCAATCCGTTGTGACACCACACAACATGTGGCCTTTAGAAAACACCACTGAACATTTGTGAGAGAGGAAGAATGAAGAAAGGAAGTAAAGTCTTAGTACTACTTATTTGTGGCTTACTACTTAGTTGTGGCTCGCGGGCTCTAATAACATTATTACCAAAATAGTTTTGACCTCACAGAACCTTTGGAAACATAGCCTCCTTAGGGGTCCCAAAGGTTCACACTAGAACTTTGACATCTTTGAGGAACTGAAAATTCTTGCATCATAGTCGTATAAGGGGGACAGTTACTTGAAATGAAGCTGGGAGCATGGCCGACTCTCTGTGACCATGTTTGTTTGTTTATTTATTTATGGCTGCATTGGGTCTTTGTTGCTGCACGCAGGCTGTCTGTAGTTGCGGCGAGCGGGGGCTACCCTTTGTTGCGGTGCGCGGGCTTCTCATTGCGGTGGCTTCTCTTGTTGCGGAGCGTGGGCTCTAGGCACGTGGGCTTCAGTAGTTGTGGCTTGCGGGCTCAGTAGTTGTGGTGCACGGGCTTCATTGCTCCGTGGCATGTGGGATCTTCCTGGACCCGGGCCCGAACCCGTGTCCCCTGCGTTGGCAGGCGGAGTCTTAACCACTGCGCCACCAGGGAAGCCCTCTGTGACCGTGCTGAGGAGTTTGAATTTTATACTAAGGGTGAAGGAAAATATAGATGGGTTTGAGCAAAGGCATTGGGTGTGATGGTGATATAATCTGATTTATATTTTAAGAAAATCTGTCTAGTTGCTATGTTGAAACTTGATTGGAAGAGAGAAGAGTAGAGGAGGAAAGCTTGACTGGAGGCCTTTGGAGAGGCTGAGAAATGGAGAGATTCCAGATACGTTCGGGAGCTGGAATTAGTAAATTACTGACAGATGGAAGCGGTAGGTAAAGGAAGGAGACTTAGGGATATGCCTCCTAGGTTGCCGTCTTCTAGCAATTGGATGGTGCTGCCACTTAGAGAAGGAAGACTGGGGCGGGTTGTGTGGTTAGAGCAGAACCTAGAGTTCATTTGCTAACATTTAAACTTTCAGTTGTCCACACTCCTCCGAGTTTTGATGAGAACCTGGAAAAATGGACAATTTTCCAGAAAAATACAATTTAGTAAAACAGACTTCTACACAGATGTGAAAACATAGGCAAATATTCCTAGAAGAAATAAAGTTGTTAAAGAACTTCCCTGCGAACGTGTGTATGGTCCAGATTGCATCACAGAGGAATTCTACCGGTCCTTTAAAGAGGGATAACTTTAGTGTTGTTGAAAGTATTCTGGCACATAGCAGAATAAAAACCCTCATTTAAAAAATAATGAATCTTGCATTGCAATACCAAAACAAGAAAAATTGCAGAGAGACCCATGGAATAATCTCACTTATGATCACAGGTGGTACCATCAGAAGTCAGTCACATTTTAGTTAAAAGAAGGAGGCAAGGAGATATTTTCTTCCAGGAAGAGGCTGAGGATTTTGGGGGAATTTGTTGCCAAGAGATTGAGTTGTAGGGGCTAGAGAGGAAGAGCTCAGGAGGGTGGGGAAGGGGAGTGGATTGGGGCAAATGGGGAGATGTACAACCAGCAGCTGGTGAGAACGGCTGTCTTTTGGTAGTTCCGAAGGCAAAGAGGGATTTGAAACCAGACAGGATTGACTCTGAGACTTCTTTCTTTTTTTTTTTTTTGCGTTACGCGGGCCTCTCACCATTGTGGCCTCTCCCGTTGCGGAGCACAGGCTCTGGACGCGCAGGCTCAGCGGCCATGGCTCACGGGCCCAGCCGCTCCGCGGCACGTGGGATCCTCCCGGACCGGGGCACGAACCCGTGTCCCCTGCATCGGCAGGCGGACTCCCAACCACTGCGCCCCCAGGGAAGCCCTGAGAGACTTTTAAAGGAGAGAGTTTATAGAATTGCCACTGTGATCCCTAATGCTTCCCGGATGGGCCAATGGCTCATGCGGCCAGCACTCCAAGAGCTTTCTGGCAGTGACGTCAGGCCCACCGAGTAAATAAATATGGAATGTGTAGAGCAACTGCCACCTCTTCTGTTTTTGGACACAGTCACTTTAAGGACAGTCACCCTCCCACCCAGCTAGATTCTTCGAATACTATCTTGTTCATTCCTACAGCATTTAATAACAGGGCTTGTTGAGCAGCTATCAACTTTGTGATTTTCTTCAAGCTAGAGGTCAGAATTAGATTCCCTAAGTAGACCATATCCAAATACATTTTAATAAGAATGTAATTTCATTTACCTTAAAGAATTTAGTATTTCTTTTTTGAAAATGTGTGTTCCGTTTCATTTTATTTGAGAGTAAATGAAGTGGGTGATTTTCTAAAAACTCCTTCAGTGTCGCAAGTTGTGATTTGAGATTTCTGAGACAGCAGTCATTCCACTTCTAGGAAATGACCTTAAAGATGAAATCGGACTGTGCAAAGACATGTAGACCAACGTGTATTACACACTACTCTCGTAGGGAGATATTGGAAGGTATCTAGATGCCCAGCTAGTGTTTGGTTAAGTAGATTGATACATTCATGTGATATACCATGTTGCCATCAAAAAGAATGACTTAGATTATATTGACTTGAAAGATGTTCAACATGAGTAAAAAGTAAAAGCTTGTTGCAAAGCAGCTTCTATGACGAAATCCCACTTTTTTAAAAAAGATTGTACCAATTTACACTTTATTAAAATAAATTTATTTTATTTTTGGCTGCATTGGGTCTTCGTTGCTGTGCGTGCAGGCTTTTCTCTAGTTGTGGCGAGCGGGGGCTGCTCTTCGTTGCGGTGCGCGGGCTTCTCACTGCGATGGCTTCTCTTGTTGCGGAGCACGGGCTCTAGGCGCGCAGGCTTCAGTACTTGTGGTGCGTGGGCTCAGTAGTTGTGGCTCACAGGCTTAGTTGCTCCGCGGCACGTGAGATCTTCCCAGACGAGGGCTCGAACCCGTGTCCCCCGCATTGGCGGGCGGATTCTTAACTACTGCGCCACCAGGGAAGCCCCCCATCTGTTTTTAATGTCAGATGAGTGTGCATATGTTCATATGTTCACTCACTCAATGAACTGTTGAGTCCTTTAGGTACCAGGTACTGTCTTAGATCCTGGGGGTAGAACAATAGGCAAGAGGTCCTCCACCTCATAGCGAGTACATTCTAGTAGGAAGGTAGATGGTAAACAAACAGATAAGAATTCATGATAGTGGTAAAGGCTAAGAAGGAAAAAAGTGTGAGGTGAGAGAATCTGATAGTATGGAAGGAGGAGAGTTCAAGCCAAACCTTCCAAAGGAAGTGAAATTTGAGTTCAGACTTGACGGGTGAGATGGAGCGCTGGTGGGAGAGCGGGGCAGGAGCGCTTCGGGGGAAATGGACAGGATGTCGGAGGCCGTGAGCAGCTTCGTATGTTCTAGGAATTCAGTGAGGGCCAAACAAAAGGAGTGAGGGTGTAGCGGTGTAAGATGAGGTCAGAAGGCGGGTGTGTGGTGCCGGTGGTCACCTAGGGCCCTGCAGGCCACAGTAAGGACACTGGATTAGATTCTAATTGCAATGAAAGGGATAAAAGTAAAGGGCTGTCCGTTCTCAAGGGCGCGTGTGTGTTGGTGTGGGAAGTCAGGTCAAGGTGCCGGGGCACAGGGAGCTGGAAGGGTTGCTGGTGGGTTACATGTGGTGGGTGGGGACACACAGCAGGATTAAGGGCAACTTCCAGCTTTGGGGCTCGGGCAGCGGGGTGGAAATCAGTGTCGTGTAAGGAAATAGTGAAGACTAGGAAAGGTCTGGTTTTATGGGTCGGGGGAGGAGGAGGATATGGATAGATATTGAAGACTTGATTTGACACATCTGATTTGTGACTTCAGCGTCTGGATGGAGTTGTCAGGTGGGTAAGTGGATGTTCAGGACTGAAACTCATGGCAGAGAGGCGTGAGCACGAGACTGGATGAGTTGACTTAGGGGCCAGTTATAGAGGGCAGTTGTTCCAGGACAGAATTCTCAGGCTGTTCCAGCGTGTTGAAGTTTGATAAGGGAGAGGAAGCCACCAGAAGAGGGCGAGAGGGCTTCCCCGCTGGTGCAGTGGTTACGAATTCACCTGTCAGTGCGGGGGGACACGGGTTCGAGCCCTGGTCTGGGAAGATCCCACGTGCCGTGGAGCAACGAAGCCCGTGCACCACAGCTGCTGAGCCTGCGAGCCACAACTACTGAGCCCGTGTGCCACAACTACTGAGCCTGTGCTCTAGAGCCCACGAGCCACAACTACTGAAGCTCGTGTGCCAAGAGCCTGTGCTCCACAACAAGAGAAGCCACCGCAATGAGAAGCCCATGTATTGCAACTAGAGAAAGCCCGTGTGCAGCAACGAAGACCCAACTCAGCCAAAAATAAATAAATAAATAAATTTATAAAAGGGGAAAAAAAAAAAAAGGAAGAAGGCGAGAAAGAATTGTCCAAGGATGGGGTGGTGTTGCAGAGGATGAGAGCATGTGGGTACATGCATATGTAATAAGAGGTCTGGATTCTCAAAGATATTCATCAAAATGTCATCTGTGGTTATTTCTGTGTGGTGACGTTTTAGGTGACTTTACTTTCTATATAGGCTGTTCTATATTTTTAGAATTTAGTGCAAGATACAAATTACTTTTGTGTAATCAACTCAAACAGCATAACATTTATAAAGTAAGAATGAACTTTTTCCCCCTCTCCCTAACCCTCCCTCTTCTCTATGATCCTGAGAGAACTAGCTCCTTACTGTTTAGTATATGTTCTTCTAGATATTTTCTCTATGTTTATGTAAGGATATATACAAATCTCTTTATAAGTTTAATTATGTATATTTTAAGTGACATAAATGATATACTAAATATGAGTATTGCTGTTCCTTTGTTCTCTCAATAACAGAAGTAGGATTCCTTTCCAAGTCAGTAGTAAGGATCTGCTAATTTTTTAAATAACTGTAAAGTATTCTAGCTTATGGGCCTACTACAATTTATACATGTGATTTCCTATTGATGAACATTCAGATTACTTTAAATTATTATTTCAAATAAATCTGTAGTGAATACCCTTGTACCTATATACCTTGAATGACTTTCATTATCAGGAAGACCTTACTATTTTATTTGGGGGAAACAAAAATCACAAATCTCCAAATCAGAATAGTACTGAAAGAGGATGTGGGTAAAAGACTAATCTGGGCTAAGAATATTAGAATTCCCAGCCCTAGTGGGGAATTGGATCAAATGCGAATTAAATGTACGTGTTATAGTTGGTCCTATGTAAGAGAAATCAGACTCCAGCGGCTAAACCAAAAAGGGATTTAATTTTAACCTTGTAAGCAGCAGCCGGGAGGGCTGCAACAGCAGCTTTAAGTGGTCGTTAGGGACCCAGGTTCTTTTAACCTTCTGCTTTGCCGTCCTTCGTGTGGCTTTGGGCTTCTTGGTCACAGGATGGCAGCTCTGCCTCTAAGCATGTGTTCTATACTTCAGGCAGGGAGAAGGGGATGGGTGAGGGATTTGGTAAAAGACGTGTGCTACTAGAATCTATTCTCCCACCGCTTTTTTTTTTTTTTTTTGGCTGTGGCACGTGGGATCCTAGTTCCCCAAGAAGGGATCAAAGCCACGCCCCCTGCAGTGGAAGTGTGGAGTCTTAACCACTGGACCGCTAGGGAAGTCCTTCTCCCCTTTCTTTTAAAATTAGGGAAACAGTTTTCATGGAAGCCAAACCAATAGACTTTTGTCTGCATCTTGTTGAGTCACGTGAACCTCCCTAGTTACAAGGGAATCTGGGGTGGCAAGAATCTAACTGAGCATATTACCATCCTCCCGCAAAGTGGGGTTCTGTTAATAAGGCAGAAGGGGAGAACAGATGTTGGATAGGTAACCAGTTAATGTCAGTCATGCCTATATTAAATTATATGTGCTGATCACAGGAAGAAATGGAGAAATAAATTGCACAGGTGGTTCTGTCTGCCATTCTTCTCAATGAGCATGCGCCCTAGTGTTTGCATGACGGTGGGAGGCTGTGTTGCCTCAGTTGACGTCAGCTTCTACCTGCCTCTTGTGTGAGCACCCAGCTGGGCTCAGTGACAACCTCGTTCTTGACAACATGCATTTGTTTCATACAAGGTGGCCCCGAGAGCCAGCCCAGCCACTTTATCTGGCCCTTCACCCAGGAAATAGCTGTCTTTTCTCCAGCACCAGAGAGAAAAATAACCTAGTGCATTAGTCTGTCAGGACACGGCATGTGTGTCTTGAAAGCAGCACATGTTTAAGAGAATTTTGAGAGCGATTTTGACCCCGGGCAGTTTCCCCCATCGCACTGACTGACCTTAGCATCCAGTGGCCGTGTGAGATGCAACTTCAGTGAATTATCTGAGTCAGGGATGGAGCCGATGAAAAGGAGCGACATTCGTTTTGGCGTGCTGAGTTCTCGAGACCAGGAAGGGGATAGTTCAGGCTCCACTGACTGCTGTTCTCCTGTTCCTTTTCCACCAGTCTGAGCCGCGGGAAGGAGATAAATCTGCCTCAGGCCACAGCAGCGGTGCCTTAATGCCCTGTGCTCATTCACTGCAAACGGAATTCACGAGACCAGTCAAGTTGGAATTGTCTGTAATACGTTGGTAGTTTGTCCATTTGTTTACAAAGGTTAACCTTTTGTATTAAAATTTGGTCAGAAAATAGGAAATTCAGGATGTTTAGCAACTTGGAGTGATTTGCTTTTTTTTTTTTTTTTTAATGATTTTTTTAAAGTAAAATTGATTTTTGAGAAGTGTCTTCAAGTTATTTGGGGGCAGGGAACCCTCAGCATCTGTATATATACTACTTAGTATATCTCTTTAAGGGAGGGTTTACTTTTATTTTCATAGCTCAGATGAAAATGGTGTTGTATTTTGAAATAGCTACTCTTTCATTTGATCTGCAAATGTTCTAGTTTCTGTAGAACTTTAACAAAACTACCAGCTTTAGCAGAGGAGAAATATTCACCTTTCAGTAATTGCTAAGTGCTCTAATAAAGTCTGGTGCATGAAGTTGTATATACAGTTGAGTGAATTTATTTTAGGAAAGTGAAACCTACATAAGTTCAGGCCATCTGCAAAGTAACTTTGCTCATGATTGGATAAGTACGATTAAAGACTGTAGACTGAAAACCAGCTTATACATTGTATAATTAAGTTACGTGATACAGCTTATTTATAGTTTAATCAGCCTAAAGCAATCTTTACAACCCCAATTTGTCATCATTTTTCTTGAAAATTTTTTAATGAGCTATGTTTCAGTATATTGTTGTAAGCTTTATAGAGTCTAAAAGTGTTTAACTTCGTTTTTAGACGTGATCAACATTTAACTCACTCAGTGGCCTTTGAGTAAAGCAGATCACCCTCCATAAAGTGGGTGGGCCTCGATCAATCAGTTGAAGGCCTTAAGAGCAAAGACTGAGGTTGCTGGAAGAAGCAGTTTTGTTTCAAGATTGCAGCACAGAAATTCTGCCTGAGTTTCCAGCCTATTGGCCAGCCCTGCAGATTTCACACGTGCCAACTCCCACAATTTTGGGAGCCAATTGCTGAAAAATATCTCTCCCCCATCTATAAGTTACTTATACATATATTTTGTAAATCAGGATATCTATATGTATATGGTATTGGTTCTCCTTCTCTGGAGAATCCTGATTAATACAGGGTATCTCAAAGCCAGTGTAGCTGAGACCTCTGCAAGGAGCCTAAGGAATGGTGTGTGTGTGTGTGTGTGTGTGTGTGTGTGTGTGTGTGTGTGTGTATGTGTGTGTGTGTGAGAAAGGTGGGCAGGGTGTCGGAGTGGTTAGAATATGTGGACAATAAGTGTCAGTTTGGAATTTTGGTGCTAGAAAACTAGCATGTTAAGTAAAGCAATAAATCTCCAACGTGAAAAAAACTCAGCTTTGGCTTTGGTCCAGGAAAGCTGGAAAAGCTTGTTGCCACGTGGACTGGGATCTCTTGAGCGGGAGGCCCAGCTGTACTTGGTCAAAAGCTCTTATGTTTCTAGTCATTTAATCATTTGATTCTCCCATTTATGATATGGTCATTAGTACTGACCTGATAATAGAGAGACAAATGCCGTCTGCGTTCCAGAGCACTGGTCACTACTGGCTGAAACCCCTTACCGGGAACTCAGGTAAGCTAGGGGCTTGCCTTTTGGTTTTTCCACCGGGTCACTGGATTTCTTTCTTTACGTGGCACAGGCATGTTTAACCGTCTGTAGCAGGACATGGTGGCTGTGTAATGTGTCGGCTGGGCTGACCTGAATTTCCCAGAATCCCTGCTCCTGTTCCTTTCTGGTGACAGGGGGCCACAGAGAGAGTCCAGTGGGAGGCTTGCAGGGCAGAGGAGCAGGTTTGCCATTTTGTGTGCACATGCCCCGTGGCCTGTCTGCTGACTCCCCTCGGTGCCCCGAGGCAGAGGCTGGGCCCGCAGCTACTCTGCCTTCCCCCGACCCTCTGTCAGCTCCTCCTCTGGGCCAGGTGTGTGCACAGCTCGGTGACACAGGCCCTGTCGCTCTTGCAGGTCACCCTCATCTGCAGGGTCGGAGGCAGCTAGGCTGGCAGTCTGTCCTCGGGAGCTCCAGCTCAGGACTCGCTCTCCGTCTTCCCCGTTTCCATCTCTGCCCCCTGTTCCCGACTGTCTGCCATGGAGACTTCGAGCTTCAACATCAGACGTGACGACAACAGCCTTACAGAGGCTGCTTAATCACTCCCACAGCTGTGTAAGGTCAAGTTCTGTAGGGATATATGTGGGTATCACCTAGTGGTTCTGCTTCTTGGCTTGGACACTAGTAAACGGTGCACTAGTTTGGTTTTTTTTGGTTATCAAAAGAAGAACAAAACTTCAAATAGACTGCAAAAGTGTGATTATTCTCACCCGGTGATGGTGTTTCAGTTGTCTTGGTCATTTTTCTTGAGCCAGGAGTAAGTAGCACGGTGTTGTGAGCTGAATCAGGAATAAACAGTGGCCTCAGCATTCATCTTTGGTTCCCCACGTGGATGAGGGGAGACTGAATCCCGACACGTTTAACAGCATAAACAGCACATTCTTACCATTTTGTGATAACCCCCGTTTTCCCTCTGGGGGGGGGTGTCCCCTGGACGAGAGCTCTTTGAGCAGAGACCTTGTCTGACCTCTTCACCATTTTATCCCAAACGCTAGTGTGGCGCCTGGCGCGTGGGGGACACTGGAGGAAGTGCCTCACCATTGCGGACGGGATCGCGACTCCCATTGGTCCCGGGGGTTTAACCTCTGGAGTTGCCTGGGACAAAGTTTCCTCCTTGTCTGTTTGGAGAATTCCTCACCCGGCAAGTACAGCTCAGGCACTGTCTCCTTTGGGAAAGTTTTCGAGGTAAGCTGTTTTCAGTACTTGTTATTTTATAATTAAACGTTTCTCCGTCTACGTTACCAGACTATGAACTCTAAGGGCACATGTTTCATCTGGGTCACTTCTGTATCCCGAGTGTAATATACAGCACTGGGAAGGTCGAGCTGATGAGCTTTGCAACTGAACGTTACTATTTCTAGTGGAGTCTATCAAAGCCCATAGGCTTAAAGTAGCCTTAAAAGGGCTTCCCTGGTGGCACAGTGGTTGAGAGTCCGCCTGCCGATGCAGGGGACGCGGGTTCGTGCCCCGGTCCGGGAAGATCCCACGTGCCGCGGAGCGGCTGGGCCCGTGAGCCATGGCCGCTGGGCCTGCGCGTCCGGAGCCTGTGCTCCGCAACGGGAGAGGCCACGACAGTGAGAGGCCCGCGTACGGCCAAAAAAAAAAAAAAAAAAAATTCCTGCGTAATAGGTCACTTGGAACAGCATGTAGAACACATTTTAACTTCTTTGAACCAAACAAAAAGAATCACAACATACTTTAGTGTACAAATCAATTTATTATACAACAATTATACAGAATGCTTTTTATCTACGAAAGAAAATGGCTTCTCCTGCCTCCCCAGCTGCCCCAATCATGATACTATGTTGTTAACATATAAGTATTTTCAAAGGAAAACCGAGAAAGTGATATCCTTATTTTCCAAATAAGGAAGTCCCCAGAAACATAAAATGACATGGAAACACTAGAAAGAACTAGACTGGTCTCTCACACAGTGCTAGCTGTCCATCACAGGAAACAGCATTTTGCCTTAAAAATACTTCTCTAATGGGGGGGGGACTTCCCCCCTGCACAGGATGCCTAAATAGTTCAGTGTATAATTTCAACGGGTTGAAATTTCTATATTTAACTCCATTAAGTAAACATTCCATTCTGTTACTTAAAAGAAATGGAATTAGCAACATATATGCTTACAATATTCATTTAAATGTGTTCATACCTATGAGTAAGAGGAAATTTATTTGGGGAAAAAACTTTTTTTTTAACAGATTATACAGATTTTTAAAGCTTTGCTTTAGGAAAATCACATTAAAAGTAAACATTTTGTTTAAAATTGTAACAGAAACAGGTGAAGATATTTGCCTGATTCAGTTTTTGTGACTAAGACTTTATAAAACTCTGTATTTTTTTTTTTTTTTACCAGCCCTTGAATGGTTTAAGGCAGTAAGTGTTTCATTAAGCTTCCCTAGAATTGAAGACCAAGTTGGAAATAAGCATCCTGAAACCTCTAGCCAAATTTGAGCTTGAAAGTGTAAACTAACCAAGTTTTTCCCTTTGATCAGAGAGGTTTCCAGCTGCCTGGGCTTTCTCCTTCGGCCGAAGGATGCTTCCCTCCTTGTTGTGCAGATATGAAGCCCGTCGAAGCATCCAGAACTGCAGGTATGAGGCCAAGTGGTGAGCCCAGGGCCTCAGTGACGATTAAAAATAAGCTGGAGCCAGTGACTGACCAGTGATGTCTGTCTTCTGAGCCTCGTTTTTACTTGCGGTGAGTACACTTTGGTAACAGAGTTTAGCTCATGTCTGAGACCTAAAACTGGACCAGAGCCCACAGCTGCTCCAGGGTGCTTCGTCCTCAGTCTGTCGCGGCTTTTGTCACAGAGGAGTGCTGAGCCGCGCTCGAAGCGAGCCCTGTTGTAAAGTGTGAGTTTCTGGGAGAGGACGAGACGTGTAACCGTGCAGGTAGGACGTGACGGGGATTAAGTGGGGATTGAACACCCTAAAGCAAGTCGGTTCTAGGAAGTTATTTAGAAAGCTCCAAGAGGAAGGGGGCATCAGACAGAAGACGTCTGTTCGGTAGAAATGGGTCAGCTGGCAGAGAAGGGGCTACAGGGCACGACGCCCTCACCGGGAAGACGGGACTGAGGTCAGGCACCTTGCAGTGCAGCAGAATCCCCAGGGGCGTTTACAGGAAACAGAAGAGTTGGTTTCATTGGTGTATGTGTCAGTACCGAAGTCTGTGGTTTTTTTGTTTTCCTGTAGTTTAAATAAAACTTTTTTTCCCAAATAACTCATTAAAAAAAAGAAAAAAAGAAATGCCCCCAAAAGGACAAAGTCGTTCCCAAACAGACTGTAATGTGTTGGGGCAACAGTGAAAATGCCTTTCTGGCACTTAAGCCTCTGATGTCCATGTTATGACCTAAAAACTTCTTAAAATAAGGTAGGAAGGAAGATAAAGTTGGCAAATCTTGTTTTATAGGGTATAAAAATTTTACAGTGTATAAATCTCCAGAAAATCTCCTCAGTTTCCATTCTGGGGACAATTTAATAGTAAATAATAGCCCCACCGCTGGCAGAAGGGAGATGGTCCTGCCAGCCCTCCTCTGCCCTCGTGCTTCTCAGTGGAGCTCGTGTACTCAGAGCGGGGAAAGGAAGCGCCGAGTTTGCCAAACTGGTGCTTTTCGTTGTGGCTCGGTGCCAGAACCTTCCCAGAGCCCTCTTTTTCTTCCTATTTTCAAAAACTTAACCTGCAAAGAGTGATAGCAGGTATTTGGGGAGATAATACTGACAGGGAGGCTCATAAGAAATCGTCGGCAAGTTCAATGTCTATTTTGTCCCCAATGCTCTATTAATTCTGACTTATTAATAGTCCAGTGACATCATTCTAAGAAAAAGGGCCCACCGGACTCGAGTCCTTGTCAGAAAGGAAATGGGCAAAGTCAGATCCTGCTTTTAAAACTGAGCATTGCATCTGTATCCTAACCTGGGGCACCTTAACGTCGGAGGTAGATGTGAATATATGAATAATCAAGGAAACCCAATTCAAACTGAGGAACTACTCCCTACCCAAGCCCCTGAGCTATGAAGGTTTGGTAGAAGATTTTTCTTCGAACTAAAAAAAAAAAAAAAAAAAAAAAAAAATATATATATATATATATATATACACACACACACACACTTTATTACCATGTCACTAAGTTGAGAATTAGGAGTAGTTGTGGGACTCTAGAGACCAACGAGAGAGGAAAGTTTTTGCTGGGTTTTCCATTTATGTGACCATGTGAATATTTTCTGGGGTTGATTCGTAAAGGAACAAATGGACTGATTACTTTATGTACTGAGAGTTATTGCTGAAGATAGAGCAGAGCAGACCCTGCATTTAGAAGACAATTAGCCTTTTGTTTTAAACGTTTTAATCTGAACAAAACTCTAACTTCTTATCTGCAGACTTGCTGCGGGAAACGGTGCTCCCTGGGCCCTGGCTTTGTAGGTGCGGGAGGCTTGAGCAGGACCGTGTCTGCTGAGGGGCCAGGTGGCGCGGGAAGGAGAGAAGTCGCACCAGCTCTGAGGTCTGCACAGTTGTTGCCTCACTGCTGAGGGAAGCGTGCCAACAGATTAACCTATTAGCAATGTATTACTACATTCCCGGTACAAATGATTTATAAACTCAGAAGAAATCAGTTTATGCAACTTTCCATTCAGGCTTTGCTTTAAAACAAGTGGATCTGTTAGGCTAGTGTACACGCTTTGTCTTACGCAACATTTATTGTGCTTTCTTGGTGGTTATTCCATTCGCTGCAGTGAAGTAGGCTTTGGAAAAACCATTCCTAACTTCTTTCCCTGCACGTGGCTCTTCCCCATCTTTCTTCATTGGCTTTTTCCAGTACGTCTGTTGGTTGTGTACATGGTGAAGAGAGAGAGACAAGAGGATCTTTTAATAAGACCTTGTCTATAATGTGACATATGGTCTAAAACAATGCATGATTTTCACTGGGTACTGAACTTTCTAGTAAGAGTTCTTGTTTGTAATATGACAGTTTTTAAGCTTTGGGTTAAAAATAACAATAGGGTAAAAACAAGACGGATGCATGAATTCCAACAATGAAAAGTTGTTTCTTTTGCCTTATCCACATCAGGTTAGTATTTATGTATTAAGCTTTATGGGATTAGCATTCAAGCTATTCTGCATTAGTTGCTTACTTGGAAAGAATATGATTTTTTGGAACTTTTTAAAAAAAAATCAAGGTACAAGTGACATGCAACATTGTTAGTTCAGGTGTACAACATGATTTGACTTGTATCTATTGTGAAATGATCACAAAGTCTAGTTTACCAGCACCACAAATAGGTACAGAACTTTTCTTTTTTGAGATGAGAACTTTTAACATCTAATCTCTTAGCAATTTTCAAGTATGAACTACACTATTATTAACTAAAGTCACCACGCTGTACGTTACATCCCCATGACTTATTTAAGGATGTAATTTTTAAAAAATACAATTCAAGTGAAAAAGTGCCGTTACCTTAAAAGTACTAGTACCTGGGCTTTTGGCTTGATTTGCGTTCTCGTATTCCTCCCACTTTTTTTTTTTTTTTTAAGCAATAGCATCAACAAGGGTCAAGGCTGAAAAGCATACACTCAGCTTTAAAGGACTAAGACTCCGCGTGAAGCAGCAGATGGAGTCCCCCCCCCTCCCGCTCTGACCGCCACTGCCCCCTGCTGGGCTACCCTTCACGTTTCAACACCAAGGTGACTGATTCCCTTCGCCTTCCTGCAACACTGAGCAATTTTGGGGGGGTGGCGGCAGGGCTGGGTGGCGGCTTTGTTTGGTTCTCTCAATGGTTATTTCTTTAGAAATTCTCAAATTTATCTCTTACAAAAGACAAAGCATGGCCAGTCCCCGTTCAGAAAGACAAGAGCTGAAAAGCTGTCCAAAGTTCCGTTCCCACAGGTGTCCTGTGTAAAACCACTATGCATTTGCTGAAAGTCAACCCAAACTAAAAAATCAGCAAAGCAGGAGAAAACACAGTTGAATACAATTTCAAAAGTACTGTTTTGAATAAACTATGTTCTCATTTTTCTTATGAAGCTTTCTATTTCCGCAGCCCACGAAGGAGAGCGATTTAAAATCTACAACCACGTGAGGCCTGTGCTGTTCCCACTGCCATCAGTTCTCTTGTAACAGTCGCTTTGAAACTGCATTTTGAAAATCTCTTCCACTGAAACGGTTAGTTAAAAAGAAAATGACACTTAAAAAGTCAACGTGACCTTTCCATACTGGTTCGCCTTAAAATAATTTTTTTTCTCCAAATAAACAGTAAGTCTACAGTGTAGCAGTAGATGACATGGGAACAGGTTTTTAATATGAAGTTCATTTAGCCCATGTTTTCCTCCGTTGATACAGAATTCCTGGATCTGTGTTACCGTACCCAGTGTTTGGCTTTCAGAGGGCAGGCTGGCAGCGTGGTGCAGACACCTGACTTGAGGGCGTAGTTTTGATAAAACTATAGGCGTGCATTGAAAAACGTCTAACCACATGCCCACCGGACCCTTAACAGTGGTTATCCTTTGAGGAGGAGGACACAGGGAGAGGAGTTAAGAATGCAGGTTTCACTCTGTACTGTGTGCACCTCTGTTATTTGAATTTATCAACAAGCCTGTGCTACTATAATCTTTACTTGGTGGAATTAAATACATAATGCAGAAGTGCACCGTCTAGTGTCTCGGAGCGGAATGTTTGTATTTAACTTACCTGAACATAGAAGTTTAAGAACAGGATGACCAGCGTCAGCATATAAGAAGCCTGGAAGACGAGGCAGCCGCAGGGGAAGCCGCAGGGCCTCGCGACGGCGCTCAGGGTGTGGGTGGCGGTGAGCACGAACTGCACCTGCAGGGCGGCAAGGGCAGAACCACTCCGCACTCAGGCGCCTAGAAACCGACTGCTCGCGCGGCGCTCAGACAGACAAGGCGGCGCTGAAGCCGCCCACCGTCCTATCCGGAAACCTTGCTCGAAATCAGGAAGTGTATAAAATCGGCCACGGTTAATTTTCTCCTGGAAAAATCGCAGTTGAAATCATTTAGGTAAAAACGCTTTAACAGACATTAATTTCAAAAGGATTCATACAGACGTTTTAACAAACAAGGTTTCACTCTTAAAAGTCCATGTTTAGAGGAAAATAGGCAGCCTCACCACACACAGGAAAGCCTCTGACCGCCAGGGCCTGGGCCTGAGGACATGCAGAGGCTTCGCGTGGAGAAAAGCCGACAGAGGGGGACGTACCAGCTGAGCCTGCGTGAGATACTTCTTCCACCACAGATACTTGTGCAGGGACGGAAACACAGAAAGCCCATAGTAAGTGTACATGAGGATGTGGATGAAACTGTTCAGCGTGGGTCCAAAGAAACCTAGAAGAGTACAGTATAAATTACTGTTCTTCTAGAAAGTACGATCCTTCGTTGTCAAGTAACAGTCTTCCGGTACATCACAATTGAAGACAAATAACAATATGGCACTAACAAAATCCACCCTGATTCCTGTGCCATTATCCGGGGATTCACCCGAGGTCACCTAGCCGGAGGGACTAACCTGGTGTAGGCTTTCAGTCGGTGCCGACCAAACAGGTAACCCCCGATTTGAAAAGGCTTTGCTGCTTCTGTCATTACCACCATCCAATCAGGTGGCAGAATCTGAGGAAGTGTCTTTGCTTTACCTAAACCTTTGATGAGCCATTTTGATTGTAGAAAGAGCCTTCGTTCATGGCTGAACAGGGTGCTAAGGAGTCAAGGAAAAGGTATTGCTCTTCGTAGTTAAGTAAATAAAATCTACCTGGCAGGGACCTAGAGCCAGAAGATGCTGCAGAAGGTAGGAGAATACAGGGGAGAGAAAAGGTCCAGCAGGATAAGAGGCTGGGGCAGGGGAGAGGCGGGCATATGGGACTTTCCCAGCAGCCAAGCCACCTTGTGGACTTCTGGAACAAAGAATGTCTAAAATCCAGTTTTAGGACCTCTCCTGTGCTGAGCTGTGCCATGGAATTCCCCTTCCCCTGCCATCACCTTCGTGAAATCTTCTGACATCAACGTGGGTGAATCGTGTTTCAGGAAACCAAGGAGTGAGGGCTAAGTTCTAGGTTGGGCCAACCAAGGGTCAAAAGGACTGAGCTGCAAGAGGTAAGGTGCCGGAGATGGAAACAGGGAACTCGTAAGGATGACATCAATCAATGCAGGCAAAGGGCTCGGAACGGGGCCCAGCACAAAGTGAGCGCTATGCCTCTATGAGCTATCAACCCTGTGGGAGAGGAGACAGGCTGTGGAGCCAGGGGACCTCCTAATAGTTCTGTCCCCTTGGACATACTAGTTTGTAAAGTTTGTTTCTCATCTGGAACATAGGTGTAGAGTAATTATCTCTTAAGAGTGAGATGTGATTAAATGAGATAATACTATATAAATTAAAAGGCACTGCACATACGTTGGTTAACTAATCAATTTAAATTCTCCCGCCTGGTTTCCCAATCCTGGAGTAGTGATCTAGACAGATCAAGTCAATGAATAAGAAACAAGGGGAACACCACCAGGAATCTAGCAAGTCCTCATACACGGGCTGGAATACCTTGTCAGGGCAGTGAATTTATGTGAAAACACAAATATAGTTTCAGAGTACCAGGCAGCACAATATCAGTGATGTTTCTTTACCAACCTGAGTTTTCATTTCCATCAATAAAGAAGAGTAGTTGCTAATTTTTATAATATTCTAGCTTGAATAGAAATCATCACACACACAGAATTCCTGTGAATGAAATATGATGTCTTTACAAGGTGATTATTCAAGACCGACTTTTAGATGCTTCAGTGAGTTAATCGTAAAACATACTTTTAACCTTGACAACAGCCCTGCGGTATTGATCTCAGCCTATATTTTGATTACAGTGCAAGCCTGTTGTAATCCTAATAACCAAGACCGGAGTATGTCGGTCTAGGAGGCACGTGAAGGCGTCTCTTTTCTCTCTGCTGCACCCCCAACAATTTTTCTTCACACTGGAGTTTAAATTTGCATCTTCACCGTCAGTGATGTATTGCAAATACCCTTGGGGTATTAAAAAAATACCATCTCTACAAGCTTCTAAATCCTAGGACAAAATTATTTTAAGTTTTACGTGTTCTGATTTTTCACAGAATACTTTTAAATTCTTGGGTACAAGACAATAACTATCAAAGTACTGTTCTCTCACGCTCAGCGTTTCTCAAACTGCAGGTCGTATAACCGACACATCAGTCAATTGTGAAATCAATAATAGTGGGAGTTGTCATTAGCTTTTTGAAAAAGTGAGATCAATTTTTTTCTTTTTTAAAGTGCATCACAGGCCTTCCCTGGTGGCACGGTGGTTAAGAGTCCGCCTGCCAACGCAGGGGACACGGGTTCGAGCCCTGGTCCGGGAAGATCCCACATGCCGCGGAGCAACGAAGCCCGTGCGCCACAACTACTGAGCCTGCGCTCTAGAGCCCTCGAGCCACAACTACTGAGCCCGCACACCTAGAGCCCATGCTCTGCGAGAGAAGCCACCGCAATGAGAAGTGCACCCACCACAATGAAGAGCAGCCCCCACTCGCCACAACTAGAGAAAGCCCGTGTGCAGCAACGAAGAGCCAACGCAGCCAAAAATAAAGTGCATCACACAGAGCCGGGCTAAATACTGTTTCATGAAATTTGCTTCATACAAAATGTATACATATGAATGAGGGCATTGGGTTGTGATATAAAACGTATTACTTATTGAGCTCTCAGTAAAAGAAAAAAAAAAAAAATTGAAAGCCACTGCTCTGGTGGGTCACAGTGACGACACGACCTGAATTTTTCAGAATGGACAAACAAGCCCCCAAAGCTGACGTGACTCAACGTGTACCGCAGCTAAGTGTTGACTGTGGAAGGTGCTGTATTTTTTACAGCTGCAGTTAATGAAGTAAAACTGCTCCAGCTGCGGTGTGGGTTTCCGGCCATTGGGCATTTGGTGCATGGAAAAGAAAACATTTAAAAAATTTATCGTAATACTCAAAGATTTTGCCAGGATCAAAGACAAGAAACGAAACGGCCACTGGCAAAGGTGTGCTTCCCCGTGTGACGGGCAGGCTGGGCCGGGCCCAGTTCTCTCTCCTGATGGTGTGCAACGTTCAGTACGGGAGACCCATCACATAGAACTGGAGAACCGACAACTTCACTTACTTTGCCCACAAGGTATCCAGTTCAAAACGCACCACCAGATGTTAAACATAGAGGCATGATGGTATACGTGAAGAAAGGTAATCTGGCTGGTTTTTTTCCGCAACACAAAAAAGATCGTGTCCAGGAACTCTATTAATTTGGAGAAGTAGTACCACCATAACACTTTGGCTACCTGTACGGAACGTAAAACGGGAAAAAGACAAGGTGAGGCGCGCCGCCACCCCAGTGCCGCCCGCCTCTGCGTTCCCCCCTTGTGCTTCACCAGCGCGCCTGGCTCCCAGACTATCGGGAAGGCATCTCACCTGGCGTCTTTGCCTCCAGCTTTTCCTTATTCCCAGCAATCCAGCCCCCTCTGGTGAAAGGAATTCTTTCTAAATTACAGTAACTGGTCAAGTTGCTCCTCTGCACCTACAGAACCAAGTCTGTGATTCCTCGGTTGAGACAGGCTCTCCGCGGGCCTGGGGTCTGCTGTGTCCACTGTCCTCCTCCGAGCACACCCCCCGCATCCTGTGTGCTGCTCGAGCGGCCGTTTCCGTTCCCCGGAGCCCTGCTGCCCCCGCACGCCGCCCCTACCTCTCGTCTGGCATGGTCCTGGCATCCCGTTAGCACTCCTCTCCAATGCCACCTTGCTCTGGGACGTGACCTCACCCTCCTGTCTCGGGCTGAGTCATGCCCTTCTTCATCTGTGGTCCCAAATTTCTTTACGCCTCTATCGTCAATCTCCACAATCACGAACAAGTCTCCTTCCCGCTGGGCGGTAAGTGACTCCGAGGCGGAGACGGTCTCCTTCACCTCCGCTCAGGGCTTGGCAGGTCACGACCGCTGTTCCACGGATTCTGATTCTTCTCTGCTCCTTTATTGTTCATATTTTGTCCCTTAAACATCATATGCTCCCCGAGAGCAGTCTAGGACGAACCCTTTCATGTCTTTTCCTCTGAAGAAAAGATGAAGAATCCAGGCGCTTCTCCGCCCTTCAACCCCCGGCCCCGGCCGGTCGCAGCGAGGGCTGGCTTCCCTCCCAGGTCCCTCACGCAGTCCCCATGGCAGGGAGGCGCTTTCACTAAAGGCACCGGGCTCTCGGCACTCACGGTTAAACAGAAGAGGAGACACTGTAAGAGGAGCTTGGAAGTTAGAATTTAAGGCTCTACTATTTATTTCCCATGAAGACAATCATAAGGTGTGCTGGCCCCATCGTAAACGTTTGAGGGAATCAACCTTCAAAAATATTAAACCACAAGTAAACACACACAACAGTGGCTTTGAGAGGAACTGTACGGCGTCCCAGAGTTGCTAGTCTGCGATAACGAGGGAAACGGGCGTAGAGAAAGCTATACATCTTACTTTTTGTATTATAGCTTTGGAAGATGTTCAAAAATGCTCATCTTAAAATTTTAATTAAAAGGTTTCTACCACCTCTTATTAATAACCCATGTTTTTATTATGGAAATTTTCAAATATTCACAAATGCAGGAAGAGTAAGGAATGCAAACCCTCTGGCATCTATCTCTGAACTTCAAAATTTTCAGTATGATTCCAATTTGTGGAATCAATTCTGTTTCCTACCACTTTTTCTAGAGGGGGGAAATGTAACATAAGCAAATACAAAGTATCAGTTTATAACAACTTCTAATAGATGGGGAGACTTGCACATAACCACCAAGACACTATCTTTTTAAAAAAATTTTTATTATGGCAGATTCTTATTAGTTTTCTATTTTATACATATTAGTGTATACATGTCAATCCCAGTCTCCCAGTTCATTCCCCCCACCACCACCACCCCCTTTCCCCCCTTGGTGTCCATACGTTTGTTCTCTACACCTGTGTCTCTATTTCTGCCTTGCAAACCGGTTCATCTGTACCATTTTTCTAGATTCCACATGTATGCATTAATATACGATATTTTTCTCTTTCTTACTTCACTCTGTATGACAGTCTCTAGGTCCATCCACGTCTCTACAAATGACCCAATTTCGTTCCTTTTTATGGCTGAGTAATATTCCATTGTGTATATTGCCACGTCTTTATCCATTTAATTGTCAATGGGCATTTAGGTTGCTTCCATGTCCTGGCCGTTGTAACTAGTGCTGCAATGAACATTGGGGTGCATGTGTCTTTTTGAATTATGGTTTTCTCAGGGCATATGCCCAGTAGTGGGATTGCTGAGTCGTATGGTAGTTCTGTTTTTAGTTTTTTTAAGGAACCTCCGTACTGTTCTCCATAGTGGCTGTATCAGTTTACATTCCCACCAACAGTGCAGGAGGGTTCCCTTTTCTTCACACCCTCTCCAGCATTTGTTGTCTGTAGATTTTGAGGTGATACCTCATTGTAGTTTTGATTTGCATTTATCCAATAGTGATGTTGAGCAGCTTTTCATGTGTTTCTTGGCCATCTGTATGTCTTCTTTGGAGAAATGCCGATTTAGGTCTTCTGCCCATTATTTGATTGGGTTGTTTTTTTTAAAATATTGAGCTGCATGAGCTGTTTATATATTTTTGGAGATTAATCCTTTGTCCCTTGATTCATTTGCAAATATTTTCTCCCATTCTGAGGGGTGTCTTTTCCTCTTGTTTATAGTTTCCTTTGTTGTGCAAAAGCTTTTAAGTTTCATTAGGCGAGACACTATCTTATCTCTTATTTAATAAAATTAATGAATCTTTAATGTCTTCTAATAGTCCATCCACCTTCAAATCCACCTATTTTCTCAAAAGTGTCTTTTTATTGGTTTGTTTAAATCAGGATCAGGGTCCAGCTTGCATTTATTTGACGTGGTTCTTAAGTTTCTTCTAATCAGTAACAGTTCCCTTTCTCTGCTCCCCTGTTTCCCGTCTTTTCTTTCTTAAACTAGATCAGTTGTACAGAACTCCTAATATGGATTTGGATGACTGTTTCTTCCTCTTGTGGTTTAACTTGTTTCTCTACCCGCCCCTCCCCCCCATTTTCTGTAAACAGCAATAAGGGTTAGAGGCTTAACTGGACTCAGGTTTAAGGTTTGGGGCAAGAATACAGTTGACCCTTGAACAACACAGGGGTTAGGGCGCTGACCCTCTCTGCACATCGAAAATCTGTGTACGACTTACAGCCAGCCGTCTGTAGCGTGGTTCCTCCGCGTCCGCGGGCTGTACAGTACTGTAGTATTTAGTACTGAAAAAAGTCTGTGTATAAGTGGACCAGCGTGATTCAAACCCACGTAGTTCAACGGTCAACCGTACTTCAGACGTGGTTCTGTGTACTTCCTATGGAATCACATCAAGAGGTACCTAACTTCTGATATTAAAATCAACAGTGAGTTTGGGTGTTAACAGCCTAATCGAAT
Organism: Kogia breviceps; assembly: GCF_026419965.1. NCBI lineage: Eukaryota > Metazoa > Chordata > Mammalia > Artiodactyla > Physeteridae > Kogia > Kogia breviceps. Next base: position 99,700,688 of record NC_081319.1, on the reverse strand, counting down.
CACTATGAAGTTTCCATTCAACTTTGACCCATTACTTTCATCATTTACAGATGACCGCCGTCTAGATCCATTACTTGACCAGAAGTTGCAAAATGGTGATTTTCAAATTCTCTTCATACTTATGCATTTTTCTCTTGATAAGAAGAGCTCTTCCTCTTTAGCTATTTGGAAACTTACATATGAAAGGCAAGATACATGTTTGATTCTCTTCCTTTAATTTTTTTGTCTAGAACTTCTTGGTGTTCTAGCAACCTTCAAAAGGTAACAATGAGGGGTTTTTTTTTAGTATCATTTTAAACTCGGTTTTTCATAAATGTAGTATGTCAGTATTCCTTTTGATACTCAAACTGTCCCACCTTTAGCCGTGGGAGTCCCTCCAAGGTGGCTCCTACATCTTCTTGTCATGACCCTAGTGGTCTTGGGTAGCTTCCTTGCTCTGTCACAAGATGTCCTGGATTCTTCTCATATACATTTCCCACCCCAATCAGGAATCGGCCATCTCGCTAAGAATCCTAAATCTTCTGGTGGATTACATTTAGAGAGCACAATTTTGGTATCATTGCTGGGTTGTGTCAGAGACTAACTAGGCCTTTCCTGTACACAGAGCTAAAAAACACATTTGTTTTTAGAAAGAATAAAGTTAATTCTGCTATTCCCAATTTGAATCTGTAATTACTGGGTTTTAGTTTCTTTTCTTCTATGTTTCAAATACTAGTTGTAATAATAGCATTATTATATAGCTTACCCTAAGTGTACCTATAATAGTCTCACAACAAGCAATACCAATATTTTTATTAATAATAGCAGCCCCCCACGTTACTGAATGCTGTTAAGATGCATCTCACTTGGGATATGCAGTCAAAACACCGTTTTAAAGGCACTTGAAATACTTCTTTGGGTGGTTATGTCAACAACTTAATATATGGGTATATTAATTTAGTTTATTTCCGAGATATCTGGGGGGAGGCTGCCCTGTAATCTTTTAAAATTTGTTTTATAATTATGTAAAAACACCAACTGGTTCTGAAATATAAGACAAGGTACATTCAGAGAAGTCTAGCTTCCGTCCCTATCCCCTCTGACCTGTTCCCTCCCCCCAAAGGAAACTATTTTGTTAGCGTCTGGTTTATTCTGCCATTGTTTCTTTTTAGAAACATAAGCAAATATACACATATTCCTATCACTCCTTGCCCACAAGGCACTGTGCTGTAAGCACGGTCTGCGGGCTGCTCCTTCCCGCTGAGCTACATCCCAGAGATTATTCTGTAACAGGACAGCGGTCATATCCTCATCCACTTTGCGAGGGACCCACTGCACGGATGCACCATGGTTCATTCGGTCTGTCCCCCAAGCAAGCATTTCTGTTAGGACGGGAGAGCATTTCTTTATCTAACCCCAGCTTCCACCGTCGTATGTGGAAGGAGAGACGGTTACAGGTGGCTGACTCACCCGGATGTCGGCCTCCCCTGCACTGGCGAGGCCCTGACACTGTAAGTTGTAGCCTCCTTCCCAACTGGAGAGAATAAGCTGGCAAAGAAACAGGGGGAGGAAAAAAAAGTCAACGTGAGAATTTGGACAAAAATTGAATTTCCCATTCATGTTTCCGATTGGCGTCTATTCAAGATTGAGTTCTTCCCAGAATGAGTTTGACTCGATCCTGTCCCCAAACACATGATATCGAAGGATCTAATTCTTGCTGTTGAACTGGTATCAGTGGTTACAATCCTTAGTTAATACAATTTACTTCTAACCTTCACATCCATCAAAAACAGAATTTAGCTATCATTTGAGTACCAAAATATTTTATGTAAGGAATTTATCTAATCATATGTTCTACAAATAAAATGTAGAAGTAAAATGTGAACAAATGTGAGGAAACTACACTAAAATGTTAAAACATATTGGCTTATATATAGTTACTTGATCATCTCAGTAATTTTATGAATTATTTGTTACCATTTTACAGATGTGAAAACCAGGGCTCAGAAACGTTCTTAAATCATTTTCTTCATTGTATTACCAGACATTTGTGCGATTCTAACTGATTAACGTCCGCTTTCCCCATCATGCTCAAAAAACAAAGAGCTCCACAAAGCCGACGCCTCCTTCTTGGCTCACCTTCGCATCTACAGTTCCTTGCCCAGTGACTGGCACGGAGAAAGTGCTCAAGGGACTATATGATGAATGGATTATCTGCTCACAATCACATGGCTAGATAGTGGTAGAACAATGATTGGATTCAGGTCTTCTAATTCCTTGTCTAGTATTCTTTCTACAACATCATAAGAAAATGAACTTTGTGGAAAATTCTACAGAAGAGGTTTTCTCCATTCTTTCCCACTGTTACTAAGAAACTTAAAATTCCAGAATATGATATAAGGCCTTTGGCTTTGATTTACATGAGATAGTATATGTGAAAGCCTACAATTTTCTGTTGCTTTATCAGAACTGTGTAAAGGTACAGAACTGTTACAATACACACACAGAGCAGGGAGGGACCGATGTTCATGAACTGAACAGTAAGACGAGATGAACTACTAAGACCCCTGGGGATGTTCTAGAACCTTTGCAAGTCTTTGTGCTGCTACATCCTCATTGACTTCTCTATCCTGACAAACACATCTTCCAGTTAACATCATGACAAATACAGATTATCAGGATAAGTGAATCTGGTAAAAGTGAAGGAGACGGACCTTTCCTGACGGGCTCTATTACAGATCAAGTCACCCCCCAGGTACTCCACAGCTTTGCACGCTGGTTCTCAAAGGGGAACCCGGGACAGGCCACAGGGGATCCAGGAATACCTACAAGTGCATGTAAGTTTTTGTGTGCCTTTTTCAAAATCAAGTTACTTAACTTTGTAAAAAGATTAAAAACCTCTACGGTCAGGCTGTAATTTTGCAGTCAGCGGCTCTAGTATCAACTTTGTGCACTAACGATACAGAGGCGGGGAAGGACAGGCTGTGTTCTGCTCTGGCCGGCCCTGTCCAGGCTGTCCCCATCCCCGTGGCACCTCTGCAGGGCTATCTGACAAACTAAGCGGCGGGGGTCAGCAATCAGGCTACGGGAGGCTCTGTCTGCTCACCTGGGACCCTTCCTAATGCCCCAGCTGGGCCGGCTGGCAGAAACCACCCAGCCTGCATGTCGAAGAGCAGGAAGGCAGCCTGGCAAACGGGGTTATAGCCTTAAGGGAGTGGGGACTAACGGGCTCCGAAATAGGATTAGGGACCCTCCCCACGTGCACCACCTGAATCCACGCCGCTGGCGTCCACTGACTGTAGCCCTGCAGTCACCTCCTAAACGGACCCTCTGCTCCCGTTCTTGCCCCCAACTCACTCTGAGTCCGTTTACCATGTAGCAGCCAGAATAACCTATTTAAAAAGGGGGGATCCTGTCACTACCCCATTAAAATCCTCCAGGGGCTTTTCATTGCACTTAAAACGGCGGCCAAATTCCTGACAAGGCCCGATGTAACGTGCCCCCAGCCTACCTCGTCTTGAATCGGTCCTCCGTCCACTGTCCTAGCCCCACGACCCCTGTGCACGGTCCTCGAGCACCTCGAGGCCTCCACACTCGCCGAGCCTCCTGCGCCGGCGCCTCCCCCAGAGCTCTGCGCGCCTGGCCTGCTCTCATCACCCAGCCTCAGCTCGAACCTCACCTCCTCCGAGAGGCAGCCCCGCCCCGCCCATCGCTCCCTCTCGCACGCACGCGCAGAGGCCGCGCTCCAGAGCCTACAACACAATCTGACACAGTGCAGGGACTCAGCACACTTGCTGCAAGACTATTAGTCATTTTAGTGTAGCTTTCTGGCCTAAGCAAACATCTGGCCTGGACGTAACAAGGCAGCAAGGTTACGGTAAGCTGTCCTTTGACTAGAGTCTACCAAACATACCCCATGGCATCAAAGAGAAGACCTTATGCCCTAAAGAGGTTGCCGTTGGGAGACTAGGAGGCAGTCAACCAACAGCAGTGATTTGGAACCGAGAGATGGAAGAGCGCGAAAAGAGAACCACTGGGCAAGCCAGAGCTAAAACTCGTAGCGGAGAATGAGCTCCACGCAGACGCTGTCCCTAAAAAAGACAAACCATGGAGCTGGCTGTTCAAACACGGAACTGTTGTTCCCGCTGGCGGTGGCTGATGCTCACCTGAAGACCGCCGAGGCCCTTCCGCGGTGACTCACTGCTACCTGCGCTAGTCTGTGAACTCTTCCAGTACAGAAGCCACGTCTCAATGTCTTTGTGGCCCCTGGGCTGCACCGAGCCGGTGCTCGCTGAACGCAGGCTGAACAGAACTGATTCATCCTTACGCTCAGGAGGGCGTGAAGGAGGACAGACAGCGTATCTCCATTTGAAAGCTAAGCTGCCTGAGGGTCAGAGAGCCTAAGTAACTCCTCCAAAGTTGCAGAGCAAGTGAAAGGCCGACGCTTGAATTTGGGTCTCCTGCCTCCACTGCACCCTTGCTTCGAGCAGGGATTAGAGCTTCCAACGCAGACAGACTGTCAGGACGGCTCTCCTGATGCAGCTGCCACTTCTGAGAACCACGCAAGGAAAAGTAACTCTCCCTCTGTCACACAGGGAGAAACTAACTCCGTAAACTACTATCTTGCAAGCTCATCTAGTGAACTAAAATCTACCCAGAGAAACCTAAAATAGAAATTCCCCTTTTACAGTCAGGTAAGTTAGGGAACACATATGTGACATGATTTTAGAGCTATCAGCATGGCTTTCCTGACCCCAAATTCTGTCTCCTGCACTCTGATGCCTAAAATTCCATAATTAGAGTTTCATGACAGTCATTTTAGATAATGGTTATTAACCATTATTAGAATGGTACATATTAGACTAATGTACAGATTAAACTCTATGGGTGAGATGGCCTGTATTTTGGGCAAGAATTTATTTTCGTTTAGAAGCCAAGGACACCAGGAAGGCAGCTATACCTATGCCACTGTCAGCCATTTATAATTTATATGAGTGAGTTTATCCTAACTTTTCCCCAAAAAGATAGTTGTGTTTTAGTTCTCTCTCTCAGGCACATTTATTTAACACTTTTCGACTTTCTCTTGTATTACAGTAAAATAACCTTTGGTTGTAATAGGCAGGGCAATAATTACTTGTTCTTTTTCTTGTGAAACTACTTAGGTTTGGCACATTATAAAGGAGCAGAGAAGACATGATGTAATGTGGGGAGCCACGGCCACGCTGGAATGTCACCCCAGGCCGCTGGAAGTCAGTCCTGAGGATACACAGTGACCCAAAGATGGGAGGAGTATCCTTTAAGGGAACCTATATTTGCATTTCGGTCAAACTAACTGCATTTGATATTTAACTTAAAAAACAGTTACTCAATAACTGTCTATTCTCAGGCAAATCAGGTTAACTTTTCTAAGCCTCAGTATCATAATCTGTAAAAGAAGAAAACTATATATGATCTTTAAAGGCCCATTCAGACCTAAATTGTGATTTTAAATTACAATGAAAGACTAAGGAGTAAAGAAATAGGTCTAAATTGGTATTAAAAAAATTCAAGTTAAAAACAAAGACTTCTAGGGCTTTTGGAAGGAATAACATCAGATACTGGAGCAGGTTCTTGAGATGTTAAAGAACAGTGTTGATAGCAACCGTGGATAGTTCTAGAATGCCGGATGTAATTGCTTCTAAAAATCACTCGGTCCCTGTTCTCCAGCTTTAGCTACACACACACGCTTACCTCTGCCAGCATGTATGCGGAGAGAAGTGTGATTCCAAGGTTGTACAAGGTGAGGACGCCCCTGAGGGAAAGAGCAGCTCTGTTCCTCATGTATCTGTTGCCCAGCCATATGGAAAGCAGGTATAAGACAGTGAGAGAAAAGGTGGGAAGGTAGGAGTCCAACATGAGCCACCCTCTGACTCGAGAATCTGCAAAGAAACACACAGTGAGAATCCCGAGGGCACCCCGCACGCTCAGTTGGGAGACACCGTCACGTGTGCTGTATTTGCTCACCCAAGTTCGACAGGGAACTGCAGGCCACGGCGTAGGCAAGCTGGGTCTGGGTTATAGTTCGGAAGAAGAAACCAGTGGGGGCTGGAATAGTTAATTAAGCAGGGGTCCGTGGAGCAAACAGGGCTTACGTTGAACACTGAGTGACAGGGACAAGTAATAAAGGTGGGAAGTCACAGTTCTTGAATGTCTAACTTTGGAACAGTTACCGCAGTTACTCTAACTCAGTAATTATGAAGTATTACGCCATTTTATGGATGTAAAAACAGCTCCGAAAATGTCAGCATTTGCAGAAGGCGCTCTGGTGGCTGGGAGTTCACGGCCAACACCCGTCCGTTTTACCTGTCTGTTGCCCCCTGAGGAGAAGCTTGAGGGTCGGCAGGAGAGCAGACACAGTGACAGTGTGTCCTAATTCCTGGAACCCACGCTCCCTGGGATTTGCTTAGGCTCACTGTGCATAAACCAGGAGCCGTTGAGCGTTCAGCTGATCCAAATAGAACAGCGGGATTCCAGTAGGGCAGGCAGGAGAAGCTGCCGACGGCAAAGGCAGAGCCTTGGAGCTGAGGATTCAGAAGCGAGGGCAGGAAATCAAACCGAGGACCCAGACCTGACCGTGGACCAAAAGCACAAACGGCCAGGAGGCAAGAACCTGGACAGAGGTGTCCCTCGTTTATCTAGGTTTTAAAATGTTAAAACACACATCATAGATCTATAATATAGTAATTAGAAGATAACTGTAGTCACAAAACGATTTTTGTTCTCTGCTCCTTTTTGTTGCTTAAACAGAGAAAATGATTTGGCCCAGAATTATGAAAACTGCACGCTGCTTTTGACCTCTGTAAACAGAGCTGTAGGAACTGGTTTCTCCCTTTGCCTGATCTGTCTGGTCCCCGCGGCCCCAGTTCCCCTTTCTGCACCCTGCCACCCCATCCACCCCCAGCTTCTCTACACCCCCATCCTACAGAGCACCATTGCTGTGAGCAAAGTGCCTTCTCAAGCTGTCCCACTGCTTATTCTGGAAAAACTTCTCCTCATGCTGACAGAGATAAGAAGGTAAGAGAGGGGCATTCACGCAACTAACAGATATTATTACCTTTTGCACAACTGGCTCACAATTATCCGTCATAAATTTCGTGCGCCGGGCCACTTCCTAACGTCCACCTCCACCTCCTACGTGCCACGTGGCCTGAAGCCTACGTGTCCTTCAACCCCCAGACCCAGGTCCTGGCCTCGAAGGAAGCCGTTTCCCACTGCTCTGCCATAACTACAGCTCCTCATCTGCATGACAAAATAGCTATTTTACAATTTACATGTTATCATGGCTATAATACTATTATAATTAACATTTACTGAGCACTGATTTTGTGCCACACACAGTCCTAAAGCCTTGTATATACATTAACTTCTTTAAAATTCTCAAAACAAGCTAATGATACAGGTGATATTATTTGTAACAGCTTTTTATGGACGCGTAGTTGATAAAGTCCCGCACACATTTACTGTGTACAATTTGCTGAGTCTGGACATCTGCAAACCCCCTGTGACGCCATCACCACAGGCGAGGTGATAGATAAATCCATCACGTAGGTGGTACTATCTCCACTTTATGATTGAGAAAAAATTGGGTAAAAAAAGTTAAATAACTTGAACTAAACTGCTACCCTGCCTCTTGTTAATGGTATTATTATGGGTTGAACTGTGCCCCCCAGAAAGATGTGTTTCAAGCCCTAACTCCTGGTATCTGTGAATATAACCTTATTTGGAAATAGGGTCTTTGCAGACGTAAGCCGGTTAGGATGAAGTCGTACTGGATTAGGGTGGGCGCTGCTCAGGGACCAGTGTCCGTCCTGACAAGCAGGGCAGACTGGCTCTCGAGGAGGAGGCGGCCACACGGAGACAGAGGCAGAGACGGAGCCATGCAGCTACAAGGCAACAGCAGAAAGTGCGAGGGCCGAGGCATGAACAGGTTTCTCTGAAGCGAGAGGCGGCAGGGCCCTGCCGACACCCTGACCTCCAGAGCCGCGGGAGAATCAACTGCGTTGTCTCCAGCCGCACAGTCTGTGCGATTTTGCTACGACAGCCCCAGAAAGGAGCACACGTGGTTTACTTCCTTGCTTTCCGACTGCCTCAGAGGTGACGGCTCTACCTCCCAGCCCACAGTGCATGCTCCGTGAGACCCGACTACGTCTTATATTTCTACTCTGTCTCACTCGTAACTTATCGCCACTTAGTGCAGAGTTGACGGGAACAGTCGTTAAACGCCTATCAATCGACACACTGAGTCAGGCGCGTTTAGCTAATACAGCGCCTGAGGCTGGCATTTTCTGTGGTCCCAGCCCTGTAAATGTCTGCCGCCATTGTGCCGCCGTTGCTGGGGAAGACCATAATGGTTCCAACCAAAAGATGGGAGCAGATACTTCTATCATTTATTATCTTTGGGGCTTGAGATGTTAGCTCTGCCTCTGGGTCACGTATTTGCCTAGAACCATCTCCCTTGATGGTACCCACGTGGGGTAGGTAAAGTCAGAAAAGGCTTGGGGACACCTGTGGGTTTAGCAGGGGGCCTGCCAGACAATTTAAGTTTGGGCCACCCCTCAAAGGGGAAGTGGGCGCTTGATGGCCTGGAGGCTAGAGGTCACCTGATCCAGCTGTCAACTGTCAATCTCACAACCTCCTTGCTACAAAGGAAACTCCCACAAAAATGACCACTGCTGAGCAAACAACTACAATCCTATCCTTAATTAATCCCCGTCCACAGGAATAGTAATCCCAGGTCACAGCGACCTTACCAATGGCAAAGTGCAGTGTGACCTTGGCTCAGAGACACTGATGGCTCTAGTGCAAATGTCACGTAGAAAGCCGGTCACCCAGAAGCCCCGCATGCCTGTTAGAGCATCACGCCCTCGACACTACCTGCTACAGCGGTACGTACAGCAGAGAACACATCAAATAAAGCAGGTCACGAGCTACAGGTCCCACCCTGCCTGGAGGATCAGCACAAGGATAAAATGGAAAAAACAAAACAAGACGAAAACCAAAGGCAATGTGAAAAAATATACATATATTTTAAAGCTCTGTACCATCGGTATCATTTCACTAAAACTATATAAATAGTCATTCACACGGGATAATTTATGGAGCCTGTGGAAACTGGAGAGTGGTCTAAATCATCTCTATGAGATTCTGTCTAAAGCTTTTGAGAAACAGGAAAACCTCATTTCCCTCCTCCTCCCGACCAATAATGCTGAGAACTTGCAGATTTTCCAGCTTTGTGAACCAGCACGGCTCAAGGGAAACAAAACATGCCGTTGAAAATTATTCATTTATTTGCAAAATATAGTGTCTCATAGGTTCCTAGAACTGTAATACACCCTGGAGATAAGAGTCACGGATCCTGCCCTCGTGGGAGAAAGGGCTATTAATAAAGCATCTGAAGGAAGTAAACAGAGGCTGAACTACAGCATAATGAGAGGCTTTCGATCTGCCACTCTTGAGGGCAAACCTCTGCCATCCTGGTCAGGGAAAGCCTATCGGAGAAGGTCACGCTCAAGCCGGCACCTGACGTATGAGGAGGAGCTGACCACACTGGCGAGGGGAGGACTTAGCGGGAGGGACGGCATATGAGCGACTTTTACACGTCGAGGAAATAAGAGGCGTCTAGAGCAGCGCTGGTGTCGCAGAGGCGGCTGCGGCTGCACAGCACAGGACCGTGCGGTCCACGATGAGGGGCTGGGCTTTCATCCTGAGGACGCCGGAAGATGCTGCTGAGTGTTAAGCTAGAGGACCGCGTGCCATGACTTAGGCTTCTAAAGTATTACTGCAGCTGACGCCTGATAGGTGATGAGAAAGGGGCAGACGCATCGGGACGCCCTGCAGCGGTCCGAGCGACCGGTGATGGAGGAAAAACGTCGGGACACGCTCAGATGGCTGAGCTGCGGGGCCCGGCCTCGTGGCCCCCTGGGCAGGTGAGGCCCACACAGCTCTAGAGGGAGTCGGCCAGGGCAGGTAAGGGCGCAAGGACTGCGTGTGACGGCGCGCGTGGGCGAGTGGGAGGAGGACGGGCGGCGGCAGGCTTGGAAGGAAAGGTACGGCGGCCGTGGCGGCCAGAGGCGAGGGGCACACCGCACGCTGTTCGGAGGACGTTGAAGGTGAGGGCGGGTAAGTCCCCCCACGCCAAGTACCATTTTCAGGACACCAGAAATGACACCATCCTCTTCTCTAACTAAACCGTGTTCCTTCCACGTTAAGTTCTCAAGCAGCTCACTCACCCCGAGGTCCAAACATACTGTCCAAAAAGGCATTGATTTCATCATCAAAGGCCTTTAGATGCTCCTGAAAAGACAAAGAAAAAAATGACTTAAGTGGGTGTTTCTGGAATCTCTCAAAATGAACCACGGCCAACGACATGAGGTTGACAGACTCTCCAAGGGTCCTGGCCTTGAGGACTTTTGACTGCAGAGACTTCAGGAAAGTGGACCAGGAAATGCAGCCTCACCTTCACAAGCCTGTAGAGATTTGGAAGGAAACAATTCCTCTTTCATTGTCTTAGGCAAGAGGAGTCTGGGAAGACAGGTTTGGTACCTTTAGACACTGAAGGGTTACTGACCATCCCATTTCCCTTGAGGGTGCTTTTAGAGGCGTAAGATTTTCCAGAAGCAACTTCTATTGCTGCAATTAACAGGGGTTGTGTGCAAGCAATAGGGGAAGTCTACACCTGCATCACATAATTATTAAATGAAAAGTCAGCTGAATTGTATTTCACAAAGCTGAATGTAAAGCCATAAAGACGACGTTTTTCAAGTAAGGAAATTAAGCACTATAGCTATTTTTTCCATTACCTTTATGTTTTGTTTGTTTTCCAAACATTTTCAGTACATTGGCATCTATTTAACATAGGTAGGTAGGTAGCATCACTAGGGCGTCCCAGATTAACTACCCCCACTTTAATTGGATTCAGGTTGGGATTGGACAGTTTCTGCTAAGAATCTTAACGCTGATAAACGGGCTGCTGGCTCTTGACTTGGCCCCCCTTCACGCTGGTCTGACATCATACCTCTCAAAATACCTGCTCAGGTGTTCCCTACCCCTGCTGCTAAGGTCTGCAGCACCTCCCTCAAGCAAAGGTAGGAAAAGATGGATCACTGCACGGTGCTCTTTGGAAGGGGTTCTGTGAGGAGGATTTTGGGCGAGTGGACCGGTCCCTGACTACGTGTGAGTTTCCTAGACGGCCCTCAGGAAGTTTGTACAGAACATTCTCCATAATCGATAGCTGGAGTGCAGTCAAAAGCATCTTACTCTCAAAGAAAACACAGGTGCAGAAGAGGAGACTCAAGTCCCTGCCATCTGTAAAGAAGATGTGCACGTTTGGCGCCTGGCACGTACAGTCTCTGCATCTGTCCCTTATTCACGTCACTGATCCGAAGAGAAATGTCAAGGAAACTGAGGTCTCTGGGAACCTTAGGAAGCTTGGGAAGGAGGATAACGACAAAAGCCTAGCATTTATTAGCACCCACGACTTGCTGACCAGAGTATTAGGACCTTTATTATTTCGTCATATTTCTATGAAAAGTATCTGGGCTAAACCAAGTTTGGGAGGTTTTAAACAGTGTCTTTACCTTTGGTTTCCATAATGGACACATCTTGGGAGGCCTCCAGATTGGAGAAAGGTCAACTACCTGACATCTCAGTGTGACAGAATTTTATTTGTGTTGCCGTTAGAAGAGGGCAGATCTGTCCAGAGGCCTCTCATTCCTGAGCAAAGGATGTTAACCTCACTGACATTCCCACTCTCATGACAGACACCAATAAAATCTGCATTGCCACATCTACCCACAACATTTAAACTTTTCCAATTTGTTTGCTCGGGTTCAAAATCCATCTTCTTCCAACATCTGTCGAGCTAAGAAAACTCTAAAGGTCACAAAAGCTCATATTATTTCTATTATCTTGCAGAAATTTAGTCACAGTGGAGAAAAACAGAAACAAAAGAAAAGTTAAGAGGGGAAGACATGAAGAGAAAATAAGAGAATGAAAGATGAATACGAATGAATTCTTTCAGTCATTAATTTACTGATTCATTAACTGATTTTCTGAACATTACTATGTACCAGCACCGTGTTAGATGCTGAAACATGAAGTCAAGTGAGGCATGGTCCTTATCTTCAGATAGGGTAACAGAAAAGTAATCAGTAATTACGGACCAGTTTTCTAAGGAGGTTGAGAGGGGTTAATGGGGACGTGCTGTAAGAAGGGAGAGAAAGGAAGTATTATTCAGCCATAAAAAGAAGGAAATTCTGCTATTTGCGACAATGAGTATGGACCTTGAGGGCATTAAGCTAAGTGAATAAATAAGTAAGAGAAAAACAAATACTGTATGCTCTCACTTATGTATGGACTTTAAAAGAAACAAAACAAAAACACCAAACTCATAGATACAGAGAACAGATCGGTGGTTCCCAGGAGTAGGGGCTGGGGGATAGGAGAAACGGGTGAAGGGGGTCAAAAGGTACAAATTCAGTTATAAAAAAAATTAAGTCAGGGGGATGCAATGTGCAGCATGGTGACTACAGATGATAACACTGTATTGCATTTTTTTTTTTTTTGCAGTACGCAGGCCTCTCACCGCTGTGGCCTCTCCCGTTGCGGGGCACAGGCTCTGGATGCGCAGGCTCAGCGGCCATGGCTCACGGGCCCAGCCGCTCCGCGGCACGTGGGATCTTCCCGGACCGGGGCACGAACCCGCGTCCCCCGCATCGGCAGGCGGACCCTCAACCACTGCGCCACCAGGGAAGCCCTGTATTGCATATTTGAAAGTTGCTAAGAGAGTAGATCTTAAAAGTTCTCATCACAAGCAACAAATTTTAACTGTGAGGTGACGGACACTAACTAGACTTATTGCGGTGCTCATATACAAACAGCAAATCACTATACTGTACACCTGAAACAAAAGAAAAGACGGGAGATTTCATGCAAATCTCTCATAAAAAGAGAAGCCTTCCAGGAAGAGCTGCTGCTTTGCTGAGTTTTGAAAGACTCCAGGACGTCGTCTAGATGGAGAAGGAGGGAAGGATCAGCCAATATACGGAGACACGACTCACCTGGGAATGCTTATGGCCAGGGTCTCTAGTGACCCATCTGACAGAAATAAACCCAAGGCTGGGAAGGTCAGAAACCTGAAAACAGTTACCTCTTTGGTTCTGGGTTATGTAACACAGTTAGTGAGGATGCAGTCTAAAAAGACAATGATGAGAGGACATCAGAGTAACAAATCAGAGTTCACCCTGGGTCAGTATAAGGTAAGAGAAAGGACAGAGTTGGGGTAGCGTCAGCCAACTAAGGATGAACTGTTAGCCAAGGAGCAGAGCAGAGCGTGGGTAACAAGCTCCCAGCTGTACACTGGGTCCTACGTATGGTAAACGCTGAAGCGTGCTGGACACTCTCTCAGGTGACCCCTACGAGCTGAGAAAAACCAACTACCAGCAGCACTTCATTCATTCAACCCACATTTCGGAACAGCTATTATGCACATAATAGTTAGTCAGACACATGAAGAAAAAAGGGATAGAGTGCTTGCCTCGAGAGCTTACAGGCAAACTGGTAAGTGAGACACGGAGAAGGGCAGACACCCGACGGCTGAGGAGGAGGAGGAGATACACAGAGCGGCCACAGTGACGGAAGACACCACGCGAGTGAGGGCCTGAGGTGGGTGTTTAAAGACGGTGAGAATTTGGATTAGGAGAGAGGAATAGTTCCGCCCTGAGATCTGGGCAAGACGGCTGCTGCCCTGCACCCCACACTTCAGAGGGCACCACTCTGGTCATCCTTTGGCCGTTTCCCACCCCCCCCACAGGAAAAGAATCCTCTCAGCCAGGGAAACGCCTGCCCGTGGCCACAGCTTCCCCCTCCGGACTGTGTTCCGAGTTCCCCGGGCCACAGAATTCTCTGCCAGAGAACACTGCTCTGAGCTCACATCCACAGCAGCTCGGCCCGTGTAACAAAGCCCACGTTCCACGACTGTGAGTTCAGTTTGTGCCTGTGCGTAGCGACAGCCGAGGCACGGGAAGACGGGGAGCAGGCTGGGCCTTGTTTAACGGCGTGTGTCCCTGACTGCCGACCACAGATGATGAGAGCGCAGGATGGCACAACCGCCCTGGAAGACGCTTTAGCAGTTCGGTAAAAACATAACTATCCACCCGCCGTATGCTCCAGCATATGCCACTTCCAGGCCAGCCGTAAGAAAATGAAGCCCGTGGCCGTGCAGAGACTCCTATACAAATACTCAGGGCAGGCGAGTGGGTAAACAAACCGTGATACAACCAACCACACAGGGAAACGCTACTCAGCAACATAAAGGAATGCACCACAATATGGATCAATCTCAAAATTATGACGCTGCATGAAAGCTATAGACCCCAAAACAGAACCCACGCCCTCTGTTTCCACGTACTTTCTGGCCTTGCATGTAAAACGTTATCTGTGTGAGAGAAAATCAGTGCTTGCCTGGGGACTGCAGAGGAGAGAAGCAGAATATCCTTCAAATACAAGGGTGAAATAAGGACATTTTCATACACACATAAGTGAGAGAATTTGTAGCATCAGAACTGCACCGCAAGGCATGCTCAAGATGTTCTTTAAGGAACACTCTAGAGGGAAATGGCTCCATATGGAAAGTAGCATTTACGGAAAGGAATAAAGAGCATCAGAAATGTATCTTTCTGGGCTTCCCTGGTGGCGCAGTGGTTGAGAGTCCGCCTGCCAATGCAGGGGACACGGGTTCGAGCCCCGGTCCGGGAAGATCCCACGTGCCGGGGAGCAACGAAGCCCGTGAGCCGTGGCCGCTGAGCCTGCGCTCCAGAGCCCGCGAGCCACAACTACTGAAGCCCCACGTGCCTAGAGCCCAGGCACACCGCAACGAAGAGAAGCCCCTGCTGGCAGCAACTAGAGAAAGCCCGCACACAGCAACGAAGACCCAATGCAGCCAAAAATAAATAAATTAGAAAAAGAAAATGTATCTTTCTGATCAAAGAGCCCCAGCCCAGAGCAAGCTAACCTCCACCCACCTCATCACGTCCACTGCAACTGCCATCACCTCCCACACCCTGCGTATCTCAGCCCAGAAGCAGTGCTGTGACCACCCAGCGATGGCCTGCGTGCGTCTGCTCCTTGTTCTACTGCCAGAAGGAACACCCCTTGGAGGTAGCGGGGACCCATCAGAGGCAGACCCACTGGGCTGACTTCTTGTGGAAAGGTGAGATGGTTTTCCCGGCCACGGGACATGCATCTCTCAGCACAGGTGGACTGGGTCACCACGCACGCCTGCCTCTGCTACCATTTTCTGAGAGTACCTGCGACACAGGAGGGCCGCGAGGGGCACACCTAATTTTTGGCCACCACGGTGACGACTGAGACTCAACATAAATCAGGGGCATCTCAAACAGGAGGCCACTTCCGGGTCTGTTCTTGAAGGTGTGAACTGATTGCTGCGGGGACCGCCTCAGCCTGAATACCCTGACAGCTCAGACTTTCCTCTGCAAAGGCCACCTTGCAATCATCGGATGAGAATTGCTATCACCATGACGCAGGGCCGTTCTACAGAAGCCGAGGCGGGAAGCAAGGCAGAAACAAACCTGCCGCCAGAGCTCTGCCTGTGTGTCCTCTGGTCTCTAAGTGCTCTCTGAACCAGATGCTGCGTTTCTCTCTTCCTTTCCTTCTCCCCCCGTCCTTTCCTTCTTCATGTTCCTTGTCCTCTTCTCACCTTCCCTCCCTCCCTCCCCTCCCCTTCTTCCTCTTTCCTCCCTCCTTCACTCATTCCTTCTTCACATTCTTTCAGTGTTGTTTTAGGCAGTTATGGTTTTTAGTATTTATCACGGGCATTACGTTGTATAAAAATCCAATGATTCTTGGGCTTTCCTGGCAGTGCAGTGGTTGAGAGTCTGCCTGCCGATGCAGGGGACACGGGTTCGTGCCCCAGTCCGGGAAGATCCCACATGCCGCGGAGCCGTGGCCACCGAGCCTGCGCGTCCGAAGCCTGTGCTCCGCCACAACGGGAGAGGCCACAGCAGTGAGACGCAAGGGTACCACAAAAAAAAAAAAAAAAAAAAAAAAAAAAAAAAAAAAAATCCAATGATTCTAGCTCTTGGGTTGGTCCTATTTTGTTGATGTAGTTTAACACAACATTTTAAGGAAACTTATTCAGTCAGAAAAGTTACCTATTTTCCATGACCAACCCCTTTCCTCACTGCTTTTTTAAATGAGCAAAAGCCATTAAGATTATGAAACAGGGGCTTCCCTGGTGGCGCAGTGGTTGAGAATCTGCCTGCTAATGCAGGGGACACAGGTTCGAGCCCTGGCCTGGGAGGATCCCACATGCCGCGGAGCGGCTGGGCCCGTGAGCCACAACTACTGAGCCTGCGCCTCTGGAGCCCGTGCTCCGCAACAAGAGAGGCCGTGATAGTGAGAGGCCCGCGCACCACGGTGAAGAGTGGCCTCCGCTCGCCGCAACTAGAGAGCCCTCGCACAGAAATGAAGACCCAACGCAGCCAAAAATAAATAAATAAATAAACTCCTACCCCCAACATCTTAAAAAAAAAAGAAAGAAAAAGAAAACCAAAAGTAAACTTTAAAAAAAGATTATGAAACAGACTGTTAAGTTGGAAGAAGACACAGTACCCAAATCTTTACATTTAAAAAAAAATATTTCAGAGAAAACGAAATCTGAAGTGTTCCATGACAGCAGGTCAGGAAACGGGATCTGACAGCTCAGGTTCACTAGACACGACTGAACATCTCAGGGGCGAGGGACAGACTAGGGCCCCATCCCACAGTGAGGCCTCTCTCCTGTTCCCCGGACTCAGGACGGCTGTCAAACACCGAAACCCCTTTTGCAGGCCCCTGAGGGACTGCTCCCAGCCAGTCGCCCACGTGTTTGAAGAATGGAAATGTGTTCACATTTGTGAACGATTCTGGGAGGTCTGGAGGACGGCTAAAAGCAGACGTGATAAAATCCTCGCCTTTCATGCAGCTGAGCTCCCACGATGTCACTCACGCATATTTTACACTGACCCCCCCAAACTGCCCTGGAGAGGCCCCCCCACTCAAACCTACCTTCCCCTACCACAGCCTGGAGGGAGCAGCTGACTGGTAGGCTGAGGGGAGGCATAAGGTAGGGAACTCTTATTCGCTTACGGGAACTCCAAATCGTTATAAAAATTACTTCATAGAGCAAATCATGAGACTGCAGCTAAGTCAGATGATGCAGAGTCTGTGGGAACATCTGTAGTTTGACTGCCACATAGTAAGGCAGATATAAATGAACTCATGACCACACGGTGAGTAATAATAATAGCTCCTGTTTTTCAAACACTTAATATATGCCAGGTACTTGATGTATATTAGCTAAAATTTTCACACTAGCCATGCAAGTTAGGTATTTCCCTTAATTTACAGAGGTGAAAACAGACTGAGTTCAAGAGTGGACCTGGGGACTTCCCTGGTGGCTCAGTGGTTAAGACTCCACTCCGCCTGCCAATGCAGGGGACACGGGTTCAAGCCCTGGCCCGAGAGGATCCCACATGCTGCAGAGCAGCTAAGCCCATGCGCCATAACTACTGAGCCTGCGCCCTAGAGCCCGCATGCCTAGAGCCCGTGCTGCACAACAAGAGAAGCCACTGCGATGAGAAGCCCGCACACCGCAACAAAGAGTAACCCCCGCTCGCCGCAACTAGAGAAAGCCCGCGCGCAGCAACCAAGATCCAACGCAGCCAAAATCAATATATATATATATTAAAAAAAAAAAAAAAGAGTGGATCTGTTGTGTTTAACTTGAACTAAGTTTGGTAACAACTGATCAGTGTTTTCACACCATTAGGGGGAAAGGTGTCTGAGCTGGGACCGATGGGCTCTGTGGAGCTCACGCCGCTTCTTGTGCTGGGACATATTTCAGGACACCAAGCTGATGAAGAAAGCAGGGGTTGATGGTATTTGCATCCTGGGTAATAACCCTGAGGCTGTAGGCAGTTTCACTCAATTAAGGAGATAAAAGGCCTTTAGAACAGAAAATCTTGCTGCAGTTTTGTTTATGGGCCATTTCACCCCACACGGCTCTTCCTCATTTCATTCAGTGTCCTGTCAAATGGCGATTCCTTCCATGTTCCCCTAATTACTGAAGAGGAGGAAAGCCCCTGCTTTGTGGCATCCTGATCTGTCTTCATCCCGTCACCGGCTCTGTATTTTTTCTTTATAACACTCAGCATTATACCAACGTTCACTGGCTGGTTTCTGTCTGGGTCCCTCCACCCAAACATAAGCTCCAACAGGCCATTTTATCCCAATTCCAAGAACAATGTCTGGCACCTCATAGGCACTTGATGCTTAATGAACGTGTTGACAAAACTCTCATCCTTCTAAACCTTCACAGCACTCACCCGATACTTATTTCATATCACTTCGCATTCTTAGCTACATTTTTGTATATACAATCTGGTTTCCAGTATATTTTGAAAGATCCTTAACACTTGGTATATCACCAGGGTCTACTAGACCGAATTTTATTCTTTGAGGTTTTTTTTTCCCCAGAAGATTCTTTCTTCCAAAAACCAAAAAATTTGTATATTTTTAAAGTAGAATAAAACTCATTCTATTTTGCAATTAAAATACGAGTTCAATGGACTCCTATAAATCTAAGGTACACTGTGGATCTTAGTGATTTTATTTTTTCTGTATCTCAAAACACTTGCTATTTAATCATCCTAGGAATTATCTCACAAATGCGCAATCATTTCAATCTGTGCTAAAAAAAATATGAAAATGTAAGAATGATAGAATTGCCGAGAAGGACAATGCAGCAGTCACATAAGCCATCCTTCATTTTCACTCTACCTGAAGTATTGCATCACTCTTTAAGAGGGTATAAAAAGAAGTTTGGAGACATTTTCATAGCTTTTTAAAGCTTTCATTGACCACAACTGAAAGTTGTCATATGCTCTTAAGCTCTGGTGATCACGGGGATCACCTGGGGTTCTTGTGCAAGTGCTGGTTTTCATTCAGCCGGCCTCGGACGGGGCCTGAGAGTCTGCATTCCTACCCAGCTCCCAGCTGTGCACGCAACCACGCTTGGATTGGAATGACTTAGACCACTGTCTCTTGAAATTTGTTTCAATTATAATCAAAGGCACATAAAAAAAATCAATACCTTATCATGAAAAAACCAAGTTCTTGCTTACTTTCTACAAAGGTAACCAAGTATTTTATTGCATATTCTATCTACTCTATGAAATTCAACCTTGCTGTATACTAGTTATGTCACCATGCATTTCACAGGCACTTTAGTAATTAACTGTCTCCACAAACCCATTAGGCAGTATCCACACTGTACAAACAGAAACAATCACTGGTTTGGTTGTATTTTTCCTTATATTTGCTATACCTGAATACAGTTTTCTGAAAGTAGCCTACTAGGGGAAGAATGCAGAGAGACCGATGACCTCTCTTGATCAGGACATTATATTTCTATTAAAGTCTCAGAAAACTGCATTCACACATCACATCAGTTAGTCATTGTCAACATCACCAGGGACTTCTCATGTTAATTGCTGTCAAATTCAAGCTTTACCCATTCTACATTTATACAACTGAATTTTTTTTTTTTTTTTTTACTTAATGGAATTTTAGACCTTTATCCCTTTTGAATTTATCTTCATTTTCAGCCCCACCTTTGTACTCTGATAAGATTATCTAAACTCCTAAATAAATATTTTCCCTTTGGTTTAGTCATTTTTAAAATGTCGGCACCTACCAATAAAGATGTTAAAAAAAAAAAAAAGTCGGCACCTTTATTCACATTAGTAATTAAAAGAAGTGGCATAGTCTGGGTGTTATGGACTGAATGTTTGTGTCTCTCATATTTACATGTTAAAGCCTTTACCCCCAATGTGATGGTATTTATCGATAGGGCCTTTGGGAGATAATTAGATTTTGATGACCTCATGAGGGTGGGTCTTTATGATAGGATTAGTGCCCTTATGAGAAAGGGACCCCAGAGAATTTCTTCTTTCTCTCCCCCAGCCCTGTGAGGGCACAAGGAGAAGGCGGCTGTCTGCAAGCCAGGAAGAGGGCCTTCACCAGAACCCAGCCACACTGGCACCTGACTTCCAACTTCACGTGACAGAACTGAGAAAATAAATTTCTACTGTTGAAGCCACCCAGTCTATGCTATTTCGTTATGACAGCTTGAGCTGACTAAGACACTGGGTAAAAGAAAGAAAAAAAATAACCTTGGAGAATGTCTTTCTATAAGCCTTAAAGAATGACTTTTTACGAGAAAAAAAAAAATCATGGCTTAAAATCATCTAAAGTATAAGCTTCACATTATCTGATTTGGTTTAGACAAATAAATACTTTAACAAACATCAATCTGCGTATGCATGTATAGGTACAAGTATATATAATGTAAATATAGGAAAAATTTTGGAAGGGCACACAAACTTAAGAATGATTATCTCTGGGGAGGAAAGGAGAATGACAAGGGTAGTGGGAGAAGGCCAGGAGAGACTGTCTTTACCCTGTATAATGTCTTAGTTTTTAATAAGGAATCATTAACAGTATATTAATTGTGTAATTAAAATATTACAATTAAAAACTAAGGGAGGGCTTCCCTGGTGGCGCAGTGGTTGAGAATCCGCCTGCTGATGCAGGGGATGTGGGTTCGTGCCCCGGTTCGGGAAGATCCCACATGCCGTGAAGCGGCTGGGCCCGTGAGCCATGGCCGCTGAGCCTGCGCGTCCGGAGCCTGTGCTCCGCAATGGGAGAGGCCACAACAGTGAGAGGCCCGCGTACCGCAAAAAAAAAAAAAACAAAACAACAACTAAGGGAAATGTTAACAGAATGATTACAGAGGAAAGTTGTACAAGTTCCTCCGTAAGTCTAAACAAACAAACAAAAAAAACAATCACAATTCTTAATAGGTTGGTCTCTTCCTATTCCTCTGAAATAAAAGATGAAATAGATGATATCATGACATTAAATGACTAGAAATGTTACTCTGTGAAATTCTTGCCTAAGTACGTGACAAGTAACTTAAATTTTCATCAAATATGTATTTTGTATAAATACAAACGGATTAGTGATTACTGTAATCAGCCCAAGGCCAGTTTTTGAAAAGATAAAATTGACAAACCTTTAGCTAGGCTAAAGGAAAAAAAAAAGAGAGAACTCAAAATCAGAAATGAAGAGAAAAAAAGAGAGCTCAAAATCAGAAATGAAAGACAGACATTACAACTGCTACCACAGAAATACAATGGATCATGCAAGACTACTAAGAACAACTTACACCAAGAAACTGAATAACCTAAAAGAAATGGACACATTCCTAGAAACAACCAATACTGAATAACAGAAATCTGAACAGACTAGTTATGAGTGAAGAGCTTGAATCAGTAATCAAAACCCCCAAAATACAGAGAAGCCCAGGACCAGATGGTTTCACTGGTGAATACTACCAAACATTTAGAGAAGAATTAATGCCAATTGCTCTCAAACTTTTCCAAAAAATGGAGAGAATACTTCCAAACTCATTTTATGAGGCCAGCATTGTCCTGATACCAAAGCCAGATAAAGACTCTAAAAGAAGATCACAGACCAATACCCCTGATGAATATAGATGTAAAAATTCTCTATAAAATGTTAGCGGGCTTCCCTGGTGGCGCAGTGGTTGAGAATCCGCCTGCAGATGCAGGGGACACGGGTTCGTGCCCGGGTCTGGGAAGATCCCACGTGCCGCAGAGCGGCTGGGCCCGTGAGCCATGGCCGCTGGGGCTGTGCGTCCAGAGCCTGTGCTCCGCAACGGGAGAGGCCACAACAGTGAGAGGCCCGCGTACCACCAAAAAAAAAAAAAAAAAAAAAAATTAGCAAACTGAACACAACAGCACATTAAAATAATCATACATCATGATCAAGTGGGAATTGTCCCTGAGATGCAAGGATGATTCAACATATGCAAGTCAATAAATATGGTACACCACATTAATATTAGAATGAATGATAAAAATCATACAACCATCTCAATAGATGCACAACAAGCATTTGACAAAATACAACATAATTTTTAAATAAAAACACTCAACAAATTGGGTAAAGAAACATACCTCAACATAATTTAAAGGCTATATATGACAAACCCACAGCCAACATAACACTCAATGGTGAAGGGATGAAAGCTTTTCCTCTAAAATCAGGAACAAGACAAGGGTGCCCACACTCACCACTCTTATTTATTGAGCACAGTACTGGAAGTCCTAGCCAGAGCAGTAAAGCAAGAAAAATGAAAGAAAAAGGCTTCCAAATTGAAAAGGAAGAAGTCATTGTTTCCAGATGATCTGATCTTATATATAGAAAATCCTGAAGACCCACCAAAAAACTCTAGAACTAACTGATGAATTCAGTAACGTTGCAAAATAGAAAAATCAACATATGGAAAACAACTGCCTTTCTCTACACTAACTACTAAACATCTGAAAAATAAAATAATTCCATTCATTTTAGCATCAAAAATAACATACTTATGAATAAATTTAACCAGAAATGAAAGATCGGTACATTGAAAACTACAAGTCTTTGAGAAACTGAAGAAGACACAAATAAAGATACCCCATGTTCATGGATAAGAATGTTGTTAAAATGTCCATGCTTCCCCCAAAGCCATTTACAGATCCAATGCAATCCATATCAAAATTCCAATGACTTTTCTTTTTCACAGAAGTAGAAAAAAAATCCTACAACTTGTATAGAAGGACAAAAGATCCTCAATGGCTACAGCAATCCTGAGAAAGAAGATGAAAACTAGAGGCATCACATGTCCTGATTTCAAACAAAAATATAGCTACAGGGCTTCCCTGGTGGCACAGTGGTTGAGAGTCCGCCTGCCGATGCAGGGGACACGGGTTCGTGCCCCGGTCCGGGAAGATCCCACGTGCCGCGGAGCGGCTGGGCCCGTGAGCCATGGCCGCTGCGCCTGCGCGTCCGGAGCCTGTGCTCCGCAACGGGAGAGGCCACAGCAGTGAGAGGCCCGCGTACCACACACACACACACACACACACACACACACACACACACACACAAATATATAGCTACAAAGCCATCGTAATCAAAACAGTATGATACCAGCATAGAAACAGACACATAGATCAATGGAGCAGAATTGAGAACCCAGAAATAAACTTTCAGATATATGGTCAACCAACATTTGACAAGGGAGCCAATAATACTCAATGGGGAAAAGACAGTCTCTTCAATAAAGGGTGTTGGGAAAACTGAATAACCAGATGCAGGAGAGTGAAATTGGACCCCTTTCTTACACAAATCACAAAAATTAACTCAAAATGGAATAAAGATTTAAATATAAGACCCGAAACCACAAAATTCCTGAAAGAAAACACAGGGAAAAAGCTCCTTGACATTTGTCTTAGCAGTGATTTTTTTCGATATGATGCCAAAAGCACAAGCAAGAAATGCAAAAATAAGTGGGACTACATCAAACTAAAAAGCTTCTGCACAGCAAAAGAAACAATCAACAAAATAAAAAGGCAACTTACAGAAAGGGAGAAATAATTTGCAAATCATGTATCTGGTAAGGGGTTAATATCCAAAATATATAAAGAACTCATACAACTCAGGGACTTCCCTGGTGGTCCAGAGGTTAAGAATCCGCCTTCCAATGCAGGGGACGTGGGTTTGATCCCTGGTCGGGGAACTAATATGCCACATGCCACTGGGCAGCAAAGCCCATGCACCACAGCAACTACAGAGCCCACGCACTGCAATTAGAGAGAAACCCGCGCACTGCAATGAAAGATCCTACACGCCGCGACTAAGACTGGATGCAGCCATAAACAAACAAATATTAAAAAGAACTCATACAACTCAATAGTAAAAAACAAAAAAAACCCCACCTGATTAAAATATGGGCAGAGGATATGAATACACATTTTTCCAAAGAAGACATACACATGGCCAACACGTATATGAAAAGATGATCAACATCACTAATCATTAATGTGAAACCATAATGAACTATCATCTCACACCTGTTAGAATGGCTGTTGTCAACAAGACGAGAGTTAAAAAAAGTGTTGACAAGGATATGAAGAAAGGAAACCCTTGTGCACTGCTGGTGGGAATGTAAATTGGTGCAGCCACTATGGAAAAGAGTATGGAAGGTCCTCAAAAAATTCAAAATAGAACTACCATATGATCCCGGAATCCTACTTCTGGATATATATCCAAAGGAAATGAAAACAAGATCTCAAAGAAATCTGTGCCCCCATGTTCACTGCAGCATTATTTACAAAGGCCAATATATGGAAACAATCTAAGCATTCATCAATGGGTGAACAGATAAAGATGTAACAACGCACACACAGGCAGGCAGGCACACACACACACACACACACACACACACACACGAATATCAGCCATGAGAGAGAAAAAAATCCTACTGTTACAGCAACTCAGATGAACCTTGAGGATGTTAAGCTAAGTGAAATAGGCAGAGAAAGACAAATATATTGAATATAAAAAAGCTGAATCATAGAAACAGAGCAGAGTGGTAGCCACCAGGGGCTGGGAGGTGGGGGAAATTGGGAGACACTGATTAAAGGGTACAAACTTCCGGTTATAAGATTGTTAAGTTCTGAGGATTTAATTCACAGCATCGTGAATATTGTTAATACTGTATTTTTATAGTACCTGAAAGTTGCTAAGAGTGTGGATCTTAAATGTTTTCACCACAAAAAAGAAATGGCAATTATGTGATGAGATAGTGTTAGCTAATGCTACGGTGATAATTTTTTCTTTTGCCATAAATGTGTCAAATCATATTATACACTTTAAACTTACACAATGTTATATGTCAATTATATCTCAATAAAGCTGGAAAAAATAGTAATCAGCCCAACTCTCAATAGTAATTGGCAGTGTTTGGTTAAATCTTGAGTCTTATATTACATGCTCTAAGCTAACAAAATTCAACTATCTTCAAAAGATCGGTAGCTGTTCAATATTTTGCTATAGGTCTTTCAGAGATGCCTTCACAGAAGGGCACCAGAAGGTCCTTCAACTCTTCAGTTACTCCCCTCTGCTTCATCCACTAACACACACCACAGCAAGAGGTGTCTGGGTGAAGAGTGGCCGATTCCCACACTAAGAGAAGGATTTTTCTTTGATCAAAAGAAACCTACTTAGGGCTTTCTTTAATGCTTTTGGAGCCATCTGGTCTCAAAACACTGGTCAGATTACCATTTTGTTAGAAGTAAAAACAGGATTTTTTTCCCCTAGTAGGTTAAAATAATACAAAAAAAATCAAAGCCCCAAACCAAGCCAAGTCCAGTGACAACCTCATTTTTTAAAATCATTATCAGTGTTATTATTTTAATACAGTGCAAATAACACAGTACAGAACTCAGGAAGGAAAGTCCACCCTACTAGTGATCTGCACTAAGATAGCCCAGACATATACACCTGCATTTTAACCTTGATTCCTTGACATCCAATTGGATGCTGCAGGAAGAATTAGCATTGTTTGCCATAAAATCCGAGGAATTTTTTAAAATTTAATTTTATCTTTTTTTTTTTTTAATACAGCAGGTTCTTATTAGTCATCCATTTTATACACATCAGTGTATACATGTCAACCCCAATCGCCCAGTTCATCACACCACCACCCCCGCCCCCGCCACCACTTCCCCCCCTTGGTGTCCATACGATTCTTCTCTACATCTGTGTCTCAATTTCTGCCCTGCAAACCGGTTCATCTGTACCATTTTTCTAGGTTCCACATATATGTTAACATACGTTATTTGTTTTTCTTTTTCTGACTTAACTTCACTCTGTAGTACAGTCTCTAGATCCATCCACATCTCAACAAATGACCCAATTTCGTTCCTTTTTATGGCTGAGTAATATTCCATTGTATATATGCACCACATCTTCTTTATCCATTAGTCTGTCGATGGGCATTCAGGTTGCTTCCATGACCTGGCTATTGTAAATAGTGCTGCAATGAACACTGGGGTGCATGTGTCTTTTTGAATGATGGTTTTCTCTGTGTATATGCCCAGTAGTGGGATTGCTGGGGCATATGGTAATTCTATTTTTAGTTTTTTAAGGAACCTCCATACTGTTCTCCATAGCGGCAAAATCTGAGGAATTTTTTAAAAAATCAAATAACTGTTATTAAGTTCTTTAGCCAACTTGGCCAAAATTCACCTTTTTAAGCCTCCTCTCCTTCCAGATGCCTATGTGCACTCTCTGCTCCAGGCATATTTAATGATCTGAAGTTCCCCCAGTGTGTATCTCTCCATCCATCCTTCCCCGTCCCCATCACCCTGCAGGTACGTGTTCTTCCTTTTGCCTGGATGACACCTAATTGTCTCTTGGTTTTTCCTGACCACTCACCTTCTCCCAGACTGGTCAAGATCCTCTGTGTCTGGCATACACTAGGCACTCAATAAGCATTTGTGGAATGTATTTATCATATATATACATATATATATATAAATGAACGAGTTTGCCAGTATCACACCAGAAATGGGCTTGCAATCTTCAGGGGCCCACTTCTGACCTCTTTTTCCTTTGACAACATTCTTCTTTGACAGGTTTAGAGAGTTATCAGGATTATTATGGGTGAATATATACATGGCAAGTAAAGAGTGTTGGGGACTGGACTTCCTGGTGGTGCAGTGGTTAAGAATCCGCCTGCCACTGCAGGGGACATGGATTTGATCCCTGGTCTGGGAAGATCCCACATGCCACGGAGCAACTAAGCCTGTGTGCCGCAACTACTGAGCCTACACTCTAGAGCCCGTGTGCCACAACCACTGAAGCCTGTGCACCTAGAGCCTGTGCTCTGCAACAAGAGAAGCCACCGCAATGAGATGCCAGCACGCCGCAATGAAGAGTAGCCCCCGCTCACTGCAACTAGACAGAAAGCCCGTGTGCAGCAAGGAAGACCCAACGCAGCCCAAAATTAAATTAATTAATTAATTAATAATTCAAAAAAAGAATGTTGGACTTCCCTGGTGGCGCAGTGGTTTAAGAATCCACCTGCCAATGCAGCGGATGCGGGTTCGAGACCTGGTCCAGGAAGCTCCCACATGCCGCGGAGCAACTAAGCCCGTGCGCCACAACTACTGAGCCTGTGCTCTAGAGCCCGTGAGCCAGAACTACTGAAGCCCTCGAGCCACAACTATGGAAGCCCACGCGCCTAGAGCCTGTGCTCTGCGACAAGAGAAGCCACCGCAATGAGAAGCCAGCGCAAGGCAACAAAGAGTAGCCCCCGCTTGCCGCAACTAGAGAAAGCCCACACGCAGCAATGAAGACCCAACGCAGCCAAAAATAAATAAATCAATAAAATCTACGTTTAAAAAAAAAAAAAAAGGAGTGTTGGGGATTAGGAAGAGAGGAGAGAGACACTGAAAGAGCTTTGACAAAGTACCCCTGTATTTTAAAGCAGAGGGATTTTGAGACAGCAGTAACTCCAAAATTGTAGAGACCCACGACTCAGTGAAAACCACCTAGAAGTACTCTTAAATACCTTCTTCGTTCTAGATGTTTAAGAGATAAATACCAATGTTTAAAAATTACTCATTTCAATGCCGGTATACCTTGGAGACATTGTGGGTTTGGCTCCAGACCACCGCAATAAAGGGAGTAGCCCAACAAAGCAAGTCATGTGAATTTTCTGGTTTCCCAGTGCACGTGAAAGTTGTTTATGCTTTACTGTAGTATATTAAGTACGCAACAGCATTATGCCTAAACAATGTATATTCCTTAATTATAAAATATTTTATGGTAAAAAATGCTAACCATCATCTGAGCCTTCAGCAAGTCACAGTAGTAATATCAAAGATCACTGATTGGGGCTTCCCTGGTGGCGCAGTGGTTGAGAGTCCACCTGCCAGTGCAGGAAACACGGCTTCGTGCCCCGGTCTGGGAGGATCCCACATGCCGCAGAGCGGCTGGGCCCGTGAGCCATGGCCGCTGAGCCGGCGCGTCCGGAGCCTGTGCCCCGCAACGGGAGAGGCCACAGCAGTGAGAGGCCCGCGTACCGCAAAAGAAAAAAAAAAAAAAAATCACTGATCACACATCACCATAATAAATAATGAAAAAGTCTGAAATATTGTGAGAATTGCCAAAATGTGACACAGAGACATGAAATGAGCAAATACTGTTGGAAAAAATGGTGCGGATAGACTTGCTCGATGCAGCACTGCTACAAACCCTCAATAAGTAAAAATGCAGGATCTGTGAAGTACAATAAATCCAGGTCTGCCTGTAATGCATTTTAGATAGTCTTCTAGTATCTCGAGGGCGTATATGCGTTTAGTCCCCTGCTATGTTGATACGCTGTAAGGCGGTGCCGCCGGCTCACCTCTTGGCTCAGAACTCTTTGCGGACCGGTGGGGCAGTCAGTCCTCTTTGCACAAGAGCCTGGGAAGCGTATCGTGGGAGGGCACTCACCCCCCATGAGGTGCATCGGGGAGTGGTCAGATACAGACAAGGCATCTCGACAACAAAGCTCTGGACATGAGCAGTAATGCTGAGTAAAGAGTCTGTTACTTGGGATTCTTCATGGCTCAGTTCCCTGTGGGACCCAGGGAGACAGAATGCAGTGATGAGAAAGGTAACAGGATGTACTGAAATCGACATACAGTACTGGGGCTGCAAGAGAGGAACGCTTTGTGATCTCTCCCAAAGGAGCAGAAGAGACAGAAAACAACACTTGGTTATGGGCATAGGGCGAGGGCAGACAAAGTGCGGGGAACGCGAGGAGTTGGGGAAAGAACCGGTGAGACCAAGTGTGTATACACAAAGCATTGTGCGCTACCGCTCAGAGATGCATCTCGCGAGAGCAGGGCAGTCCCTGGTTAACAAAGACGTGACATAAGTATATCGGATTTGTTAAGTCACGAAAATAGATTTTAAACACTTTAAAAATAAATTCACGAACCTTAATTTGTGAATTAATTTGCTGGTTACACCGAAATTCACCAGGTTTAAGGAAACTGAAATCTGACTAAACAAATACAAATTTTTAATAATGAATATAATTATATTAGTTACCCTGCTGCCAATCATCTTGCAAGTTATGGCCTTCTCTCCAAGAATATGGACATAAAACCCAAACACATTATTTCTTTTATAATATTCTGGTCTCATGAAAAGATATTAAATAACTTGCCTTAATTTCAAGTGAATAAAATGAAATCTGCTATACAGAAAAACAAAGAGGCCATTTCACAATTAGAAAATAAAGTCATTCGGTGGTTCAGTACTGGATATGTGAGGAACCAAAAAAGCTGCCACGGTTGCGACGCAAGATATTTGTAGTGATGATTACAACTTCTATTTCCCCGTGAAGTTGTGAGTGGATACCAAACTCCTTGGAGATTTAACCCAAGGCCAGATAGCTGTATTCAGGACACCTTGGAACTGTACCAGCTTCTGAATTTGGGGACATGGGGAAGAATAAAGCTCTTTCACAATTAACAGCAGCAGTGAAAGGAGATTTTCTTTGTATGTGCTCTGGTTATCAAGTACTGACCAGAGGGGAAGCAGGTTGGCTATTCTGCATGTACAAGTGCTATCCTTTTGAATGTGAAAACAAAGGAAAGCTTTTAATGGTTTCTTGGAAAAGACATGGGCCAGATTTTATTTCTTTTTTTTTTTTGCGGTACGCGGTCCTCTCACTGCTGTGGCCTCTCCCGTTGTGGAGCACAGGCTCCGGACGTGCAGGCTCAGCGGCCACGGCTCACGGGCCCAGCCGCTCCGCGGCACGTGGGATCTTCCCGGACCAGGGCACGAACCCGTGTCCCCTGCATCGGCAGGTGGACTCTCAACCACTGCGCCACCAGGGAAGCCCTATTTCTAATTTTTAAGCAATAATCATACCTATCTATTCTACCTATTTATATATCTATATCTAATCTATTTCTATATGTTCTAAAAATATCTGCAGTATTTCAGGATATTCATGGTAATGTCAAAAGATGTGTTCTTTTACTGCTAATACTAAGAGACAATCTGAGTCACATGGATAGACTGTATTATATTTTCCTTCTTTCAAGCTATGGAACCAGCCAATACTGGGAGTTACTGAGCCATCCAGACTCTCCCAGCTGAATGAAATCCATATCACATCTTTTTCTGTTTGAAGTATATTATCGTGACAGTTAGTTGCTCCACACTTCACTGTATAAAGCCTTTTCTAAGAGGTAAAGGAAAATCATACCTTTCCCTTAACATTTTAATCCAGATGTCAAATCAAACTGAGCAGCATTAGCAGGCTCTAAGAGGAAAACACGTCACAGAAAGGCAAAAGGCAGCCTGAGCGCTGTGTGGAAAAAAAAAAAAAAAGGCCTTTTTCATGGCTACCTGACGTCTATGATGGTTAGAGAGTTTTACAAATAATTTTAGATATCTCATGTTATTTTGAGCACCTTCTGGGGTCTCACCTCAATTAATTAATCAACACTCAGTCATCAGCCCCACACGGTCTCCCAAAACACTGGGCTGATGACAAAGACAGACAACTCTAGGGGGGTGTGGAGAAAAGAGAGCTGTGACAAGTATTATCTACTTGACAGGTGACATAAAGCAGAAGACAAAATGATCTGTTACAATTACACACCATGCGTGGCAAAGCCCATTGCTTTTGCCAAGATACTGTGTCAAAATAAAGAAAATTATGTAAATCTGTCTCTGACCCCCATTTTTAAAAAATTAGCATTGCATCACACATCTTCTCACCTGGCTCTTTCTGAGCTACTGTTCTGAATACTGCTAGATGAGCACTTTTTTTTTTTTTTTTTTTTTTTTGCGGTACGCGGGCCTCTCACTGCTGTGGCCTCTCCCGTCGCGGGGCACAGGCTCCGGACGCACAGGCTCAGCGGCCACGGCTCACGGGCTCAGCCGCTCCGCGGCACGTGGGATCTTCCCGGACCGGGGCACGAACCCGCGTCCCCTGCATCGGCAGGCAGACTCTCAACCATGTGCCACCAGGGAAGCCCCTAGATGAGCACTTTTATGAAATATTACTATCCTTAATCTTACTGATGAATCATTTCTATTCAACAGAGAATAGAGAGCATTATGTAGCGTGTTTTCTCAATTTTCTAAATAACAGATGCTTCAAGCCCTCCCCCAAGGTCCCTACCCTCCATCTCTGCTCCCGACCAGACAGCCATCCCATTCTTTGCCTGTATAAGAATTCTGAAGCTACTACTGGAGATAAACATAAAACATATTAATTTATTATATAACAAAATTAATATATTTTTAGCTTCATATATGGTGCCAATGTCTGAAGTATGTCGGTCCAATGGGTAATTTGGGAATGAACTGGACAGATGGGACTGAAATCAGTGAAAGTGAAATTTGCAGCCTTTCATATTAACACTGAATAGTTTGGTAAGTTGGGTTACTTCACTCATTTTCATTCAACAATTTTTTTTAGTTTAACTTCATGCAAGCAAGGTCTTTCGAATGCTTATCTGCAGTGTAACTTTTAATAGGGTAGAAGAAACGTTTTAAAGTGAATAAATGACTATTTGAAACAATTATAAATGTATCATAAAAATGAAAATGAGGGCTTCCCTGGTGGTGCAGTGGTTGGGAGTCCGCCTGCCGATGCGGGGGACGCGGGTTCGTGCCCCGGTCCGGGGGGATCCCGCGTGCCGCGGAGCGGCTGGGCCCGTGAGCCGTGGCCGCTGCGCCTGCGCGTCCGGAGCCTGTGCTCCGCAACGGGAGAGGCCACGGCGGTGAGAGGCCCGCATACCGCAAAAAAAAAAAAAAAAAAAAAAGAAAATGAGTCAGAAGCACAACCATTTTAAGTCATATGAATGATGAGAATGTTACCAAATTTTCTTTTAGAAGTGTGTGCAATCTATTCCTTTGTCTATTAGAAACTAGTTGACATCTACAAAATAAACACACACAAAGCACACTAATTGTTATCTTCATGATCTTATTTTAAAAATATTTTCTCAGCAGAAGTCTTCACCTAGTTTTTGCCTTTCAGCACTCAAAGGTTATTTGATTTTTCCTTTTAAATACAGCTTTTTAGGCTTGTATCATTATAGAGAGTGTTAACTACTACAGCTAATGCAGCTATAGAAGGTTTACAGTGTTTTTCCCTCCCAGTCTCTAAAAGAGAAAAGATACATTCAGTAACACTAACGGGTGGTACCCCTGGGCAGTGGAAGGGCTGGGTTAGAAACATTCCGGAGTTTTATTTAGGAAGGCATTTGATGCAACGCTGTTTTCAGGAAGATTATGTGAGCACTTGCCCTTCACTAGTGATCTCACTTGATTAGTAGTTCTAGTTGTTTCTCAAGTTGTGGCCCAAGTTAGTCTCTAGAGACCGTTAGGTCTGACTGTGTGAAAATGTGTGTTGGATTTAGATAAATTAGCAAAGTTAAAGAAGGAGATGTTAGACTCTGAGTTTTGTTTGTTTGTTTTAAAAAAAGAAAGTCTGGCCAACTAACTCGTGTACTTTTCAAAAGCCCAAGGACTGAAAATGTAGCCAGCAGCAAGCAGGGCAAAAAGGTCGGATAATGCCAGCTAGGCTGGGCAGCACGTGGTAGGAAATCTTTTGTGATCCTTCTCAGTTGTGACTGGAGGGACCCGCCAACTCTTCTACATTAATCCTGGACTTGGGTTAAGTGTTATATCACAGATCTCTGGGACAGCCACCAAGAAGCTGATTTTTTAAAAAGATATTTATATTTATTTATTTATTTAGGCTGTGCCAGGTCTTAGTTGCAGCATGCATGTGGGATCTAGTTCCCTGACCAGGGATCAAACCCCAGCCCCCTGCATTGGGAGCGTGGAGTTGTACCCACTGGACCACCAGGGAAGTCCAATAAGCTGATTCTTAAATAACGAGCCTCCTTGGTTTCACCAGACAAACTAGAAACTGTGGGGAAATGGAAGCCATTTATTTTCTTCATGTTCACTGCCCCATCGCTATAAAACCCAAGTCCACCAAGACACTATCATGAAGTAGCAGCTGATAACAATCGAAGGGAAAACCTTACAACACACACACACACACACACACACACACACACACACACACACACACACACTCATTTGCCACTTTCTCTCTTCCCTTTGAAGGACTCAAGTGAGGAGTAGTCTGATTATCACCTAATTGTTCATTCTCGTTTGCTATTCCTTCAATCTCTGGAATTTCCTAATAGAGGAGTCACCTAAATATGTTCACAGAGAAAGCTATTTAACTCCATGACAGCGACAGTTATTTTAGCTTAGGATAAAATCTTTTAGAATAAAACATATTCATGTTAAACCCATATGCATAACTTGCATGCACTTAGCAGCATGCCAGAATGTAGGATGAACTCAATGTTATATATGTATTAATTAAAGGTCCTATTTAACAAAAATGGGCTTTTCCAATTCCATGGGATCTCCTACAGGAGATGCCCATACATTTACTCACATAGTAAAGATTATTGTTTCACTATAAAGTCAGTAATTGTCATAATGAGGCAGAAAACACTAGAATACGAATTAAGAGACCCAGGTTCTTGCTTTGACTCTGGCACCAACAAGTACTGTGGCCTTGAACCTCATTTACATAATACAGGAAAAAAAAAATCCCTTTTTTTTTTTTTTTTTTTTTTGCGGTACGCTGGCCTCTTACTGCCGTGGCCTCTCCCGTTGCGCAGCACAGGCTGCGGACGCGCAGGCCCAGCGGCCAAGGCTCACGGGCCCAGCCGCTCCGCGGCACGTGGGATCTTCCCGGAAAGGGGCACGAACCCGCGTCCCCTGCATCGGCAGGCGGACCCTCAACCACGGCACCACCAGGGAAGCCCAAAATCCCTTCTTATGATGACAGAATTAGCTGCTATCATTCACCTGGAAACAAGGATTTTATAAGACAAGGAGTCATGGAACATGGATAGCCTAAAATATCCAATTACATTTTAGAATCAGTAAAGTATACCTTTGCAGTAAGTCCAATATGATCACTGGATTAATGATACGAAATTTTGTCTTTGGCTACACTCAACCCAGAAATAACAGGATTTACTGCCAGTTCATAAACTGTAGCCTGATTTCTTCATATGAACTTTAACATAACTATATGGAATATTAGTATTATTATATCTAACAGAGTATTATTATATCTAACAGAGTAACTATCTGACTCTACAGAGTAACCATCTTTAGGTTAATATTTGAAAATATTTGAAAAGTTTTGATGTAAGTACTTCTTCATTTCTTAAGCTTAGCCTTCTATGTTTTATGAAAAATAACTTTAAAAACGTATTAAAGATTAACACGTTTCTTTATAAGGATTCCTTTCCTACCACATAGTACTATAAAGCCCTAAGAATTAGCTCTACACAGTCCAGACTTTGTTATGACCAGAAACATAGAAAGGAAACACATAGAATGATTTTTTAAACCTGAGATGAATCAAGGAGCAGTTTACTGGCTCTCAATATCAGTCATAGACATCTAATTCAACTTCCCACCCAAAGCTGGAAATAATTGCTTTCCACAATAATTCTGATAGAAATCCACACACCTTACTGGAAAAACTCTGACTTCTCACTATTTGCAAGGTAGCACAGTCTATTTTTTAAATGTTTCTCATTTTTAGGAAACCATTCCTTATTTGGGGTTAAAAATCTTTCTCCATTCAACGGCTACCCGTCAATCCTAGTTCTTTCCTCTAAAATCACATACAAGTAGTACCATTTTTCTTTTCTATAAGAGCCTTTTATAGAAATTAACATTTTTTAAAATAAATTTATTTTATTTATTTATTTTTGGCTGCGTTGGGTCTTCATTGCTGCACGCGGGCTCTCTCTAGTTGGGGAGAGCAGGGGCTACTCTTCATTGCAGCACGCGGGCTTTTCACTGAGGTGGCTTCTCTTGTTGTGGAGCAGGGGCTCTAGGTGCGCAGGCCTCAGTAGTTGTGGAGCGCAGAGGCTCAGCAGTTGTGACGCATGGTCCTTAGCTGCTCTGCGGCATGTGGGATCTTCCCGGACCAGGGGTGGAGCCGGTGTCCCCTGCATTGGCAGGTGGATTCTTAACCACTCTGCCACCAGGGAAGTCCTGAGAGCCCTTTAGATATTTGACATTTCACACCAAGCCTTCACTTTTCCTAAGCAGCCTCAGTAAATTCACCTTCTCCCACTCTCCTCTCCCTCCTTGACTTTGTCATCTGACCTTTCCTGCTTCCCTTCCTTCCTCCTTCCACAAAGTGTTAATTGAATATACCACTACACACATGTCCACATATGTCCACATACGTGACATGCACTCTAGACCCTCACCTTCTTCAGCATTCTCTTCTGCACTTATTCCAGTTAGTCAATATTTTTTTTAAAAAAAACCAGAGCCTTCAGATGTGAACAGTGTCAGAACGTGGGAGAACTTATTACCTCTCTTACCGTGAAGGCCGTATTTCCACCGATATAACCGATGCCTCCTGCCTGTGCCTAGTTTAGAAGTGTCTCCAGTACCACTCCTCCAAATGGGCCTAATTTGGACTTTTTTTGTAGGGAATCCAGACACATAGATTTCTCTTCTCATCTATCAACCAAATGATGGCTTCAAGAGCTTCTTTATGGCAATGTAGAAGTTGCTTTGTTGATAGCACGTCTTTTTCTCTTTGGGGATTTGGTTCTGCTTTAAATTTGGATGTGGCATTTTAACTCCATAATAGATTAAAACAGGTCCTTGTCCTAGAACACCATATGCCTCCCTTGCTGTGGCTGCCCTGATAAACGTGAAGTTAAATCAAGCAGTAGCTTATCTGACTCTTCAGTTTGGCCACCTTTATTTTATTTATTTATTTTTTTGGGCCACCTTTTATAAAGAGGTTTTATTCCTGGCTAGAAGCAGGTAGGGACAAACAGGCTGATCTGTGACTGGATGGCTTCAGTCCAGAGTAACTATTTCCACCAGCGGAGAACGCCTACAAGTAACAACAGTCGTAGGCTCTCTTTTCCTTTCTTTTTCACTTCCTGATCGGTTCATGAAGAAAAGCATTACACTCTGCTTCATTAGTTACCTACAGCTGTCATGAAGCATGCTTTTAATGTTTTTTTTTCATTTTAAAACAATGTCAAGGAATTCCTAATTTCAGAATTACCCCCCATGTCACTTATTTCTTCATTATAGAAATTAAAGGTGACAATAATAGCAATAATAAAGGAAAACAGAATGTGTTTATTAGGTATCAGCCATTGTATTTATCGGGCATATTACATACTATTATCTTAATTCTCTCAGCCAGTCTATAAATTAGGTTTTTTCACCTCCCTTGACAGATCAGGAAAGTGAGGCTTAGAGAAGTACAGCAACTTGCCTAACTAGAGCTAGTGAGCGATGACCCGCCGCCGTTTAGAGGAACGCCGTGTCTTCTCGCCACTCACGCAGGCGGTGATCGTTTGTAGCCAATCCTGGGCCTGGCGTGTGTGGGGTTAGGGTTACAAGAGGTGGCATGGCAGTCGGGTGCCTCCTTGCAAAGAATGGGAGTCTTACAAGGGTTCTAGTCTTGGTTCTGACACTACGTAGCTGCACAACCTTTGGGCAAAATACTGTCTGAGTATCATCTTCGTTATTTATAAAATGAGAAGAGTCATATTCTCACTTCACAGTGAAGACAGTGAAGCTGAGATGATTTCGTATTTGTAAAAGCACCTGGGATGGGCCTGTACACTACGTAGACGCTTAACAGACATTCACTCACTGTCCTGCACTCTCAGGTCCCGATTAAGCTGCACACCGTCACATCCTTCTACCTCCTACTGCCGTCGCCCTTGGATAATCTAGAGGGAGTGACATCACACAGGAGAAATGCACCTTCTTTAATTAGGGCCTGTCTCAACAGTGATATCTTTAAAAAAATTTCTTAATACCGTTTTTAAAAGTTAGAAGAGGAAATGCAGTAGTGTAAAAAGGAGAGTAACAAAACTCCAGTTTGAGTTTTAACACTGGAAAGGGACCCGAGGGATATTCAAGATAAACACTCTCAAAGACAGCACTGGGTAAGTCAGCTGTTAGAGACGGGAAAGTGAAAGGATGCTATGTCGGTGGTTCAAAGCCCTCCACAGCCGCCTTCCTATCAGTACAGTGTATAATTGGAGTAAAAATGCTCTCTTTACGCTTCTTTCCCCAGACTGTCGCAGTTTCCCTATCTGCAAAAAAGCAAGTGACAGTACCAACCCCCAGTTTTGCTGTGAGGATGAGGAAATAGAGGAAAGGCTCCTATAACAGTACCTGGAGCTCTGTCTTACTATCAAGAACCCAATGAATGTGATCAGTTGCTATTGTCTGTATTTGGCTGTTCCTCGCTTTCACACATGGGAAGATATACTTATTCCTTTAATTAACATTGAAACACGCCCTTCTAACAATTTGTCCTTTAGTTCTCTAAAAGTGCATGGCTGCCGAGCCTGACCTTGAATGGTCTCTCAGAGTTGGTTCAGTCAGCCAAGGACGGACTAGGGCCTAAGAAAACAGACCGTCCTCCTGCCTTGTGGCTAACCTCCCCACACGTGCTATTCATACCAGATGTCTAACACAGATCCCAAATCCAAATCCACTTTTAACTTAGGAAGAAATATAAAAGCATACAAATGTAAAGAAGAGTAAAATAAATATATCACATGTTAAAACTGTATCATTTGTTTCAAATCATTTAAAATTAATTAATTTGATATTTACTGAATATGCCTAGCAGGTGCTGGGAACTGAGAAATAAAATATAATTGCTAAAGCTGTCCTTCCCTTGTATATCTCTCTAATCCTGTGTCCCTTGTTCCTTCCTCAGATATAACTACTGCAATAAATTTGACGTCAAGCCTTCTTGTTCATGTTTTTATACATTTATATACAGATATTCAAACAAAATGTAACAATACGACTTTTAGGATGTATACAAATTATATCATACTTGGTTTTGGCAGCTTGATCTAGTCATGTTGATACATGAAGACCTACTTCATTCACTGTAACTGCTATATAGTATCCCATCATATGAATACTCTATAGTGTTATTTATCCATTTCTTTACTAATGGATATTTTAGGTTGTTTCCAGTTTTCTGCTGTTACAAACAATGATGCTTTATACAAATTTCCTTGTGTTAATAACTGAGAATTTCTCTGGGAATAAATCTAGTTGTGGAATTGCTATGTTTATTAACATTTATAATTTCAGTAAAAACTACCATATCGTTCTAAGTTATAGGACTTGCTACTGTCAGCATTAAGTTTTTGCCAAGTTCACGGGTGTAGCATGGTTTTAATTTGCATTTCCTTATTACTACTGCAGTTGTGCATGTCTCTCAATGTTTACTGACTGTGGTTTCCTCTGCAGTGAGCTGTAATTTAATAACCCTCATCCATGTTTCTAATGGGTTGCTTGTCTGTTTACTGACTTATAAAAGTCATTTGTATATATAACAATCTATATTGTTATATAGATGGCAAATACCTTCTAGTCTGTTGCTTGTTTTTAAATCTCTGCCTATGGTGTCTTCTGTCATCTTAAAATTTAACATTTTGATATGGTCAAACCTGTCACTTTTTATGGTTTGTGTTTTCTCAGTCTTGCTGAAATTAACATGGGTATCAGGAAAGTCAATTACTATAATGAAACAAGCAGTGGGGTAGAAAACATGAGACACAGGTATAAAGTGGGTTTGAATCTCCAATCCGCCATTTACTAGCTATAGGACTCTGAACAATCCGAGTCTCCGTTTCTTCTTCTTTTTTAAAAAAATTTATTTATTTATTTTTGGCTGTGTTGGGTCTTCATTGCTGCGCACGGGCTTTCTTTTAGTTGCGGCGAGTGGGGCCTACTCTTCGTTGCGGTGCACGGGCTTCTCATTGTCATGGCTTCTCGTTGCAGAGCATGGGCTCTAGGTGCGCAGGCTTCAGTAGTTGTGGCACGTGGGCTCAGTAGTTGTGGCTCGCAGGCTCTAGAGCTCAGGCTCAGTAGTTGTGGCGCACGGGCTTTGTTGCTCCGTGGCATGTGGGATCTTCCCGGGCCAGGGCTCGAACCCACGTCCCTTGCATTTGGCAGGCAGATTCTTTTTTTTTAATTAAAAAAAAATTTTTTTGCTGTACGCGGGCCTCTCACTGTCATAGCCTCTCCCATTGTGGAGCACAGGCTCCGGACGCGCAGGCTCAGCAGCCATGGCTCACGGGCCCAGCCGCTCCACGGCACGTGGGATCCTCCCGGACCGGGGCACGAACCCGTGTCCCCTGCATCGGCAGGCGGACTCTCAACCACCGCGCCACCAGGGAAGCCCTCCATTTCTTGTTAATTTACACATCTGTCCATTTATCCAACAAGTATTCTTTGGGTGTCTATTACACACTGGCACCATTCTAGTGTGGAAATTGCAGTGGTAAACAAGACATAGCAAGTCCGTGACCTTACAGACCTTATACTGCAGTGGGGGAGACAGATAATGAACTAATTAACTAAAAAACATACACTGAGATGCTGTGAAAGTGTTCTATAAATTGAAAAGCATTATACAAACATATGGTATAATCATCATTACCGTGAGGGACGTTGTGGAAAGTTCTTCTAAAGTTGCTCACAAATTGAAGGTGTAATTATCCTATTTGGGGGGGGAAATGAACTGATAGGGAATCAAGCCATACAAGACAAAATAACCCTACCAGGGAGGAAAGGGTTTTACGTTGGAGGGCATCATGGACTTTGACCAGAAACCCGGCGACTTCGTTCCATTTGGTTCAAAGCCCTCCTCCACCCTTGCCTGGACCAGTCCTCTTAGCAACAGCTCCACGCCAGCCAGGCGGGTCTATTCACTGCCCGCAACATGTCCTACGAGTCTTCCACTTTTGCCACCTAATCTTTGCCTCTTCTAACACTGTCTTCTCCTATAGGTCACGAAAGGTAAGCCCCGTATTGTCCACCTATTTCGGTTTTACACATAATGCTTAAATTTCTAATCAATTTCCACTATTCCAAACTGACAGGGAAAAAGTAGGAAAAGAAGCAGGATACATATATATTCTCTTTCCTCATTATTTCCAACACAACATACAAATCCAAAAATCTGCTATATTTAGGGTTTTAGTAGCTGAAGTAATGACGATCCAGTGGCAAAGGCAAGGCAGAGCCTGGAAGATCTGTTTTCTTGTACGTTTTTAGGGGTTAAGGCATTAGATGAAGCACAATTAAGAAGCTCAAGACATAGGCAATTTGATGTGGGTGGTTGGGCAAACAGCTGAAGTTTAATCTGATTACGTGGAGCTCTTAGGATTTTCTAAAGTTGTGATTCAAATCCATGAAACAGTTTTCAAAGTACACTGTTTTGTGACTGCATCTATAGGTGAGAACTTTTCAACAAGAAAAACTGTTCTGAAATGAGCACACAGTTTAGCTTTTCATTTTTCATTAATTAACAGAACTCATGCAGCCTAAAGAAAAGGACCCCAAAATCAGAGAACTAAGTTTTTATCACGTTTTCATTCTCTCCAGAAGAAGTCCTGAATGTTAAAACTAAAATCTCAGGAATATGAAAAACCTTTTAATGTAAATATATGTAGATCAATCA
Source organism: Kogia breviceps (assembly GCF_026419965.1). Taxonomy (NCBI): domain Eukaryota; kingdom Metazoa; phylum Chordata; class Mammalia; order Artiodactyla; family Physeteridae; genus Kogia; species Kogia breviceps. The sequence continues at coordinate 99,660,079 of NC_081319.1, read as the reverse complement.
AGTTAGATTTTTAAAGATCTATTCCAGGCACAGAGAAAAAAGTTAGGTTTGTAAAGATAATATGACTAAGTTTCTATGGGTAATAGCCACCAGTTTTGAGTATCTACTCTCAGCTAGCTTGTATATCATGAGGAGCTTTATATATTATCTTATTTGACCCAATCTTCACCATGTGTTATTATACATATTTTATAGATGAGATAAATTGAACCCAGAAATGTGCGGTGAAAACCCAGAGATAAGTTTTCAAAAGCTGACAGCATGAAAATAAGAGAATTAACATATTAGTTCAGCCCCTTTATAACCTCCTTATCCAGGCTCTCCCAGCCCCAGATATTATGGAAACCAGATTAAATCTTCCTAAATAATGCTTTCATCATTTGATTCTCCTTTTCAAAACCTGGCTTACAAAATCTAGAAGAAACTTCCCAGCCTCAGATGTAAGACTCTCCCAAACCTGACTTGATCTGCCCCATGATCTCATTTGTCCCTAACCTTCAAACTCGACTCTTTATTGACACCTATTCTGTGCTAGCCTCTGCAGACGTCGCCTTGTCCATAAGCTGCTCATCGTATAGCTTTTTCTCAAATATGTTATTGCTTTCTGGTTCCTTACCAACTTATTTCCCTAAATGGAATGTTCTGCTCGATTCCACCTTTCTCCTTTTTCCTACATATCAAAATCCAACCTGTTCAAGATCCAGCATTGATCCCAACTCCTTCATGATCATACACTATAAACATTTTTGCTAGAAAGTGGTCACTCCTTCCTTTGGGCCCCTAGAGCACTAGGCTCCAAATTCGCGTGCACCCGATTCCTGGGGTACAGATCCCAAAGCCCCTCACTCAGATTCTGAGTCAGCACCTGCGGCTTCACCGCGTCTGGGGATGCACATTTAAATACACGTCTGATTCCCAAGTTCATGCTCCTCTGCCCGCCCTCGCTCGCTCGCAGACAACTGGTCCGATGTTTTCTCCTCTCACGGAACTGCCCCGTCCTCTGAGCACGCTGGTGTCACAGACTCGATCTCGACCTCAGCTTGATCAATCCTGATGGTCCTGCCTCTTCAATTACGAGTCACCTCCTGGTCCAGACCACATTCTTGGCCTGATAAAGAGGCAAAAGCTACCCGTGCTGCGGGGCTTAGATTTTTTTTTTTTTTTTAAGTAATAACACAACTAGTCTCCTTATTATACTAAATCTTCTTAATGGATAAAATGTTACACAGGCATAAAGCACATTTACTGCCCTGAGTGGCTTGAAACCTCAGCTACTGGCTTGTTCACACGCTCACACTGGGGGACACAAGATTCTCCCCCCACACTGCTGGCTTCCGGAAGCAGTAACTGTCTTTTCTATTTAGGTTGACAGTGCCGAGCACACTGCCTGCTGCTGATCACGTGGCTGAATGAATGAACCAATGGGAATACTTAATCGAAAGTTTACTAAGGCAACGTATTTCCATGTCCCCTTGGTATCGATTTTTAAAGAACACGGTACTCAACGTAGAGAACGATTCTCTTTCCTTCAAAAAAAGAATTAATGTAAACTATCAATTCCAAAGTTTACACCAAGGACTTAAGACTACCACAGACACTTGTTCTATCTTATATAAAGCAAACACCGACAAGGTCAGTGTCCTTCAGGATCTTGTGGCCCAACTCCTGAGCACTCCCTCTCAGGCAGCACTTTACCTGCTGTGACCGGCTACAGGCCTGCCTGTGGCTGGCCGCCCTGGGATCCAGGGTCCATCCTTAGACAAATCAGGGGTCAGGGAGGGAGGTCACATGGTATGAAATACGGCTGCCCAAGGTCTGACTCTTCTGCCAGGGCTGGGGACAAGGCAGTCTCTTTTGGAAAATCCTGTGCACAGGTATAGTCTGATGTGTTATTATGGGCCCCCGGTTCAACCGTAACTCCTGCTGTTCCAGAGTTTCTGAGGTCACCATCCCCCTGTCACCTCTACTCTGAGGAGTGGTTGTGAGGTTGAATGTGATCATCAATACCAAAGTGCTTTGAAAATCATAAGCACCTCACAAATGCAACATGTTATTACCATGTTTAATAAATATACTACTATGAGCGACAGAGAGAGGAACGGGAACCCAGATTCCAAAGGAAATAGCTCATTTTTCCCAAGAAAAGGAAATGACTGAAGTTCTACCAACAAGCAGTTGTGTGAACTCAGATTAGCTGGCCACTTCTCTCAGCTGTGTGCCCTTGGACAAGGCCCTGCCTCAGTTTTCTTTCTTCTAAAATGGGAACATTTGTGACTGTGCTTCCTGCCCTCAGGGTGGGGTCAGGGGCAGGAGTCTGCCCTCCATTCCCCGCCCCCGTGCACCCTACTTTCTTCACGTCAGTCCCTTCATGGGTTGAGGACAGATTTGAACTAGGTAATCTTTACCATCCCCCATCCCTTCCAGCTCCTAAATTGATTCTAACCAACCCTCCTCTCCCGGTCCACCCTCCAACCACCACTCTGGTCCTTAGAAACCTTTCCTCTAAAACCCCATGACACAGAGAAAAACATCATGCACCCTGTTTTATCAGTTATGCATTTGTGAAAAGCTGCTTTCATGTCACACTTTTGTAATTCTATACTCCCCCCAAAAAAGATTAATGTTCTTCTCAGAAACCTGTTACAATGGGGATGTTTCCACTTACTTTTTAAATTGTAAAAAGAAAAAGATTTATGGTATAGTAAACCTAATTTACAAAGAAAAAGAAAACAGGGCAGCATTTTAGTAGCAGCGGCAGGACCTTTAAGGGGTCAATGTAATAAACACATTATTGTTGAGTGAAGAAACACTGCTTACACAAAAGTGAAGCTAGTGTGCTTTGAGTTTGTAACAGACTTCAGGTAGTAAATCCCAAAACAACTTGTGACACGTGCCTTTTCTTTTTAGGAATCTGAATAGGTAAGAGGCCAAAGGAAAGGTAATGCTGCCCTTAAAAATACAAGGAACTAACAACTCCCCAGCCTATGGAGAAAAGGGATGTGAAACAGCTTCCAAGTGCATTTCTGACAACTGAATATTTTTCTGACAACCCAAAACACCCTTCCTCTTAGGCACAACTTCACCACTGACATTAAAACAGTCATGAAATCTGCATTTCCAAAAATCAAGGAAGCTGCTGGCTCCAAGAGAATGAGTCTTCCCTGTAAGAATTTAAGGAAAGCCTCTGGAATGGGAGCAGAGAAAGTCAAAGAATAGCCATCCTTTCTTCCCACTATGCCTTGGAGAACTCTGCAGAGACCTCCCAGAGGCCTAGAAGAAAGTCAGGTGATCAGGTCTGACCCCTCAGGAAACTGAAAATGGCCTAATTGATTTTTGCATTATGGATACCTTCCGATTTCTTCTTTAAAGGCTTGAGTTAATTTTTAATCCAACTGTTCAGTGTAATAGTCAATAAACTTCTTGACCCTTCCAAAAGAAAAAAATTTAAGCATCTCCCAAGTTGCCATAGTAGCTGTGAAACTCAGTTTCTAGTAAACCAAATTCTACTTAGCCTTACAGAAAAATCAATACTTAAAATTTTTAAAGTATTGGAAATAAACCCAAATGATGAACTCTCATTATGAAACAAAAATTTATGTGCAAAGCTAACGCTGGTCTCTCTGATCAATGTCTTAATACTACAGTCATTCTACTCAAAAACAGACTAACTTTACTTCCTTTGCAAATTACTTGACTGTCTACTATATGGGTGTTCCCCTACTCATTATACTGGTAAGCAGATAAAGTCTGATATGTCCATATGTTGTTCATATCACCGCCATTTAAAATAACACTTTCCTGGAACTTCCCTGGTGGTGCAGTGGTTAGGGTTAGGGTCAATAAGACTCTGCACTCCCAATGCACGGGGCCCGGGTTCCATCCCTGGTCAGGGAACTAGATTCCACATGCAGGGTGCAACTAAGAGTTTGCATGCCACGACTAAGGAGCTCTCGTACTGCAAATAAGACCCGGCACAACCAAATAAATATCTAAAAAAAAATAACACTTTCCCTCATATGCTCCATTTTCCATGTATGTGAAACAGACGTTTAGGTTTTATATATATTTAATACTTTTAAATGTATCTGTGTGTATATATACCTCTATCCCTATTCTTATAATTCATGAGAAAGAAATTACATGGGGAAATCATTCTGATTTTTCCAATCTCAACTATAGTAATGAGAAAGTGCTCTTCTTTCATCATATTTGTATGAGAAGATACATTTGCACTGGTTCTAGGATAAGGCTATATGGATTAGCAGAAGAGGTGATATATATATATATATATATTTTGTGTGTGTGTGTGTGGTGCGCCGTCCTCTCCCATTGCGGAGCACAGGCTCCGGACGCGCAGGCTCGGCGGCCATGGCTCACGGGCCCAGCCACTCCGCGGCATGTGGGATCTTCCCAGACCGGGGCACGAACCCGTGTCCCCTGCATCGGCAGGCGGACTCTCAACCACTGCGCCACCAGGGAAGCCCGAGGTGATATTTTTGCAGTCAGAAAGTTTATGCCTGGCTTTGTTACCTCTAGTACGTGACCTTGGGTAAAATAATTTATCTTCTTTGAAACTCAATCTTCTCACCTGTGAGCTGGTACAGTGATGCAGGACTTGTCTCTCCCAAGCCTTTTCGAGGCTTCAAGAGATAACGTGTGTAAAAATGCATTAAAAAACATTTTATTAATATAAAATACTACTATCCTTGCATTGAAGTGATAACTCAAAGCCAAAAAAGGCAACATATGTAAAGTAAAAATAATTACTCAGTAAATTCATGAATCACAGCTTTGTTTATATTACTATTAAAATAAATATTCATTTTTAATTTCAGTGAGAACATAATGCTATAATTATAGATTTCATTATGTAAAAACAATACAACCTGGCCCAGTCTACAAATTATGAAATGCAAATACAAATGCATACATATTTTGATTTCACTAAGAACTTACGAAACCATACGTTTCATTATTTAGAAATAATGACCTAACCCGGCCCCTTCCACAAATATAACGATTGTGCAGTGTAAATATAGTTGTAGGAATACACACACATTATCACTTACTAAGAGGTTACTTGGGCGTATGTGCATCGGTGAAACATCTGTATTACTGACACACACCTAAACTGAATTGTGATAAATGACTTTAAATGCATTAAGAGAGATTGTTCTTCGAAGGGAGCATGCTGTGGATATGTCTGCAAAGCAAACGTTCATTTCCCAATTCATCCTTAGCATGTGGGAGACGGGACGTGAAGAGAAAGCAGCACTGCCCCGGGAACCAGGGAACCAGCAGAACCGGCCTTCACTCTATCCACAATCATCTAGCGTCTACTGTACGTCAGGGATTCGTCTCGGTGCCTGAGATACATCACTGAGCAACGCAAACAAAAATCTGCCCTCGTGAAGCTTGCGTTGAGGTAGGAAGGTCAACGTAATAAGTAAATTACTAGAAAGTTCTGAGCACTATGTAAACGAGGAAATTGTAAGCTCACAGTGTTATGGAAATAAGAGAGCAGCCTAAGGAGAAGGGTGTGAACACAACCGGGCAGTTTCCAGTTTTAAGTCGAGAGGTTAGGGTAAGTCTAACTAAAAACGGAGCGGGAAGAAGCCACACAGCCCTCAGGAGAAAGACCCAGCCAGAGGGAACAGCCAGGGTAAAGGCCCCAGCATTTGATACTGACAAAACAATCTGGTGAAAAAGAGAGTAAGGCATTTTGCTGATGAGTAAACAGTGTCCCACAGTGACTTGATCAAGGGCACAGAGCTGGGCCACAATAAAGCCAGGACAGGAAGCCAGGTTTCTTGCTCTTGGTCCAGTGCCTTTCCTCTGTTTTGTAGCTTTGCCCGCCAGGCACAGAGGAAAGCACCCTGTCCCTCTAAGGCACTGAATAACATAGGGTGTCATCACTGCTTAGGAGGTTGCTGTTTCTCTCATTAATCAGGTCCGTAGATATTTCTTGGAAGGTAGATAAAGCTCAAAAATAATTTCACCTTCCCTTCCTATGGTTTATTTTTCTCCTCCCTTTACCTGAGCTTCTTTTCTTGGATGGGTCATCTTAATAGCAGATTATCAGTGAAAGTCAGTGTTATTTCTTTGGACATTTGATCAAGGAAAGGTGTTCAACGTGAAAACAAGCGATAAAATAGAAAGCTTTTGTGACTTAACATGAAAAAAAGCTGATGAAAGAATGGAGAGAATGTGGAGGCCGGTGACTCGGAGGAGAGAGGCAGGCAGGAGGGGGTGCACAGGGAGGGGTGAGACCTCTGAACATCAGAGGACCAGAGCCCCAGCAATAAGCTACTAAGTGAAAATGATGATGAAATAACAAGCTTCAAGTAAAAAAACCAAACAGACCGTAAAAGAGGAAACCTGTAGAAAAAGCAATTATGGAAAAGGGGCTGGAGAGAAGAGATTGAAAGACATTTTCAAGTAAAAATATGAGACTATTAGACAATAAACAATAAAAAAAAAAAAAAGAGAGTAAGAATCAGATTTCCGACACAGTAGCCTGCAGAGCTGGTGGAATTACTAACGGCAAGAGGGGACAGGGGCGAGTCTGAAAGGTGAGTAGCTTTCCTGCAGTCGTGCTAGGTTTAAGGTGGCAGCAAGGTTGCCACGAGTGGAAAGGGTCTGCAGATAAGAGGTACATTTGGAAGATGTGTATCATCTAGAGCTGTTTTGTCTCAATACAGTAGCCTCAAATCAAGTGGCTGTTGAGAAACTGTGGCTAGCGTGACTTGAACATGCCATAAGCATAACACACCAGGTTTTGAAGACTTCATACAGAAGAAAAATATATAAAATACCTACTTTTTTTAAACATTTATTACATGTTAAATATTTGCATGAATTGGGTTAAAAACGTTAAAATTAGTTTCACCTGTCTCTTTGTCCTTTTTAATGCGACTGCTAGAAAATTTTAAACTACATACGTGGTTTGCATTGTATTTATGCTGGATAGCACGGATCCAGAGCAATACCAGGTATGTTTTAGGATCACATATGGGGAAGAGAACTCTGAGAAGAATCACAGACATCATTTAGAGGCGTCTCGACTGCAAACAGATATGGGAGACAGAACAACACATGTCATTACAGTAGTTAATATTTACTGAACACTCGCAGCACTAAACTAGCCACAATAAGTGCAGTACCTTATTTGGTCCTCAAACCATCTTACGAAATAACAATACTGCTTCCCTTTCACAGAAGGAAAAACTGAGGCCTAAAGAAGTTAAGCTGCCCAAGGTCACAGTTAAATGCTGGTGCCGGGACTCAAAGCCAGGGTGGACTCCAGACCTGGAACTCCAAATTGCCACATCAACCCCGGAACAATTGACACTCTGCAGTTATTAAATTGTTAAATTTTAAATGGCTACATTTAAACTAGCAATTTATTATAATTGTTCATTGTCAGAGTCAGTGAAACACTAGCGATGTCCTAATTCAAAACACAAGTGAGCAAATTTGTAACCTCAGAATTATCACGAACCACTGATGTTGACATACTCTGGCCACGTTGAGCCTAACTAAGAGCTTCCAGGGCAACTTCTTGCCTTCGGTCACCATCTACTCCTAATACCCAAACCCGACAAGTTGGACAGTACACATCCGACTGCAGAAGCGAGGTGATCCTGGGTGCAACCCTGACCAGCGGGGCCCCGCCTTCTGAAGATAAGTGGATCACATCGTGTATCCAGTTAACAAATTGTCAACACGTTCAGACTATGAAAGCACCTGGACCTCCCCAACTGTGATTGAAATGTTTTGAAGGAATCAATTATACCTCAACTAAAAAAACATGTCTTGAAGGGAGCTAGATTAAATTGCAGCCTTTTGTTGGAGAACCAAAAAGTAAGTTTACCCAGCTGGGTATGTTAAAAATGAATTTTGTACTCCTTGATAGTGCTTTGCTTTTGGAGAAAAAAAATGGCTTAATATTTTGACTGGAGTCATAACACAGCAAAATCTCTTACAAATATAAACTTGATTAAGAATGAGGTGTCTTTCATTTGTGGTTGGTTGGTTTTAATTTCAAAGACAAACTTACTTTTCTTTCCTTTTTACCTCTAATTTCACTACCTATCTGGATAAGACAGTGATCATAGAACCGCAGAACCTGTACAGTGATAGCTATAATTACATCATTTTCAGAAACTTTCCCAGGTAGATTTATTAAGCAGTTTGGCTCAGATTATAAAAGCACACTTCCCCAGGCTTAAAACAAAGGATCGCCATAAATTTAACTCTGGAAGTGGAAAAACAAAAGGGAATTTGAAAGAAAGATATGTTTTGGAATAAGACTAGCAGAGACATCGTGAGAGGCTGTTCACGTTGGACTAGGATCCTGAGGGCTGTCTCTGCACTGAACCACTACTTTATTTATGGATTATAACCCCTACGTCACACTCTCTGCGTCTTTTCTTCTTTTAAGTGAGAAGACTTGGATTTGGACATAAAAAAAAATTTCCTCTGAAGACCCAAAGTTTCTGAAAAATGCTTTTCTGAAGGTAGTATCATGACTGTATAGAGCAGCTTATAAGAGCTTGCCCTTTATTTTGGCTCTTTTAGGTGAATTCCCATGACTCTTCCATCCAGTTAAGGAGATATCCTTGGCCTTGTTCCCTCACTCGTTACAATTCATAATAATTTGGAACAAAGGTGCAGGACCTGAAGGAGACAGCCAGTTAGCCCTAAAAATGCTTTGTCCACCCAGGTGCCAAGAGCATGGTCAGCTATATTCTTATCACTGAGGGCCACCAAACTGGGTAGCTCTTCTCCAAGAGCATTCCTCCGCTCAACTTCACCTGTGATTCTCATCATTACAACTGTTCACTGGGTAGATAATCCTGTAGTGGCACTACTGTTTCTCATTTGTACATTATAACATTAGCATCAACATGCTGCTTTACTGGGCTTTTAATTTACTGAACACCTGCTATGTGTCAGGCACTCTTGTAGGTACTAGTAACAGAGACGTGAACAACATGACCAAAAAATCTCTGCCCTGCTGAAACTTACATTCTGGTGGGGAACGTGTTCAATACACTCCATAGACTAAATAGATAGTATGTTAAATAATAGATGCTAAAGAGAAAAAAAAAAAAGCAGACCAGTGTAATATGAAGTGTGGTGGGTAGGATGGGAAAGACCAGAATTTTAGTAAGGGCAGCCAGAGAAGGCTTCCTCCGTAATCAGGGAGATAGCCTGTGCCTGAAACGGCAGAGAAGACAAAATCTAGGGTTGACTGGTGTCCGCTGAAGCGGGGGAAAGGAGATTCGCATACGAACAAGCCCTGAAGTGGAGAGGAGACCATATGGGAAGGAGGAGAGAGGCAAAGATAGAATAGGGACCACTGAAGACAAACGAGGCTTCGCATTTTGCTCGGACTTAAGAGCCTGGCACACACTTTCCTTTTTTGCAGTCGCACAACCGGGCTCTGCCGCCAACACCCTCGGGCAGTTCCTGGGGCACGGGCACGCGGGGACACCCCACCCCCTCTCCCCAGGAACAGAGCTTAACACCCATCAGAAAGCGTTATGAATTCGGGGTGGAGTCGGAGCCTGGCAAACTGGGGGAGAGACGAGTTGTCGGAAAGAACACAGCAGCGGTCCCTCCATGCCGGCTCACACGTGGAAACGCACCCACCGACCCCACCGTGCAAACCCGGGGAGGTAGGGCCGGCCCACAGACACACCCCAGAGACTGTAGGCACCGCGCGGGCAAGAATTCAACCGTTAGCGCCCCAAAGCCTGAATTTCCCGCGGCGGAGTCGGTCCCGCGCGAGGGGGGCGCCCTTCCCCGCGCCGGGAGCGGGGAGGGGAGGCGGGTGGCGCGCGAGAACAGCCGCCGCGGAAGGAGGGGACGGTTTGGCGGGCAGCCAGGCTCCGGCCGGCCGCGTGCATGCAACAGGGGGCTGGACGCAGCGGGCGCCTCGAGGGGCCGGTCGGGGCCGCGGAGCCTGACCAAGCGCCCGAGACCCGCGGCCCCCCTTCCTCCCCGCCCAAACGTTCACCACCCCCTCCCCAGGCCCGCGCGGCCCGGCCCGGCCCGCAGACAGCGACGGGTTCCAGCGGTCGAACCCGTAGCTCCCGCACCGCCGCTTCCTCGGCCCCTTCCCGCCCGGCGCGTCGGTCGCGGAAAGAAAGAAAGAAAGAAAGAAAGAAAGAAAGAGAAAGAAAGAGAAAGGCAGGCGGCGGCGCGCTGCCCCCACTCACCATGATCCGCGGCGCGGCGACCCCGGCGTCCGGCGACGCGCTGTCCAGGGTAGCCGGCGTTCCTCTACCCAGCGCTCCCGCTGCGGCCGCTCTTCTTACCCCCACCCACGCCCGGCGCGCGCACGCCCGCCCGCGCCTCCCCGCCCCCTCGGGCTCGCGCCGCTCCCGCTCGGCGCTCCGAGCCGCAGGGCTGTTTCGGGAGCCCGCCGCTCCCCGCCCCCTCCCCTCGCGGGGGCTCCGCCGGCCGCTGCGCTAGCAGGGCGGCGAGGGAGGGGCGGGCAGCCGAGACGACGGCTCCGGACTGCTTCGCACGGGGCCCCCGGGCGCCCGGGTTCTCCAGGTCCGCTTCGGCGTCCCCTGCCGGCCGGGCGGCGATTTGCAGGCCCAGCTGGCGCCCGCGGCGCTCGTCCGCTCAAAGTTCGCGGAGCCTGGCCGAGGACCCACTCGTCACCCGCCACTGTCCCCCGCCCCCGGAGGCTGTGACGGCCGCGGAGCTGGGGGAGTGGGGCTGCAGAGGGCCAGGGCATCGTCCTTCTCTTAGCTGGCTCCGTGGCTTTCAAGCACAGGTTAAAGAGAGACTAGCTGCTGCTCACATAGGTTTGTAGGATGTGGTGTTTCAGATGTAGGGGTCAATCGGGTTCCTTTTGGGATGAGGTCAGGGGCGGATCAGTCTCAGCAGGAGATTCCTTGTCTCACGTGAATCTACCTACAGAGGATGATCTTAGTCTATGGGCTTCTCAGCTGAGGCCACTAATGGTTAATTCAACACTTAATTGTGAACAGAAAGTAAGAGATCTTAGATACTAGGCTTTTAATTAAAAAAATATTTTTGTCGCCCAAGTGAAAGATGTGAAAAGGTAGACTTTCTTATTTTAAGCATTAAGAATGTGTGCTGGAAGGAAATTCACCCAGGTACCAAATATTGATATTAAGTGCTCCCCCCCCATGGCCACATATGAAATTATTTTTCTTTATATTTCTCCTCATTTACCAGGTCTTTTACATGCATTATTTTATATTTTTAAATCCATGAAAGTAGCTTCCACATTCTTTGGATATTGAACTAGAAAAATACTGGATCTCAATTTCACTGTCATTAATCTGATGTAGTACAATGTGAATTCTCAACGTACCCTCAGACATTATTGTGTATAAATTGCACCTGAAGACTTAATCAACTACAGAGACCTGGAAGCATTAAGGTGGTCTCAGGTGAAGACCAGGAATACTAATTTTTAACAAGCATCACAAATGATGCTGATGCAGGCAGGTAGGCCATGGACCACGTTTTGAGAACACAAGTCCATCATCTAGAAAAGGCTTTAGTCTACTTTTCTAACAACATTAAGGGGGAAAAAAGTGTGATAACCAGCCTCTAAGCATTCTGCTGTTTGCTTGTAGGAATTATACCATTGATGTCATCTATACCTGGCAAAGAACACCAGGTTCACATATGGAAGGAACCCTTAAATTTTGAATTATTCCTGTACTTCCCACTACCATTTAGCTTGATAAGCATTATTTTACGTTTATTATTTAAAAACACATATCAACCCACGGGTCCAGAAGGAGATCTAAAAAGTCACCAATATATTATCTATTACTTAAAATATTATTTTATGGCTTTTCTTGTCACTACAATACAGGAGCAGAGGAGATGGCAAATGCCAGAGGGTATTTTTTCCCACCAATTAATTCATAAGTAGAAAAACCAAGTGGTTCTACCTCTATAAACACAGAACTGGGATCACACCTTAATATTCTGACCAGAAAGAACATGAATTCCCACTTATTTATCAATAAAAATATCTTAATATGTTGTAAAGATGCTTTTACAAGATTTTTCTTCCTTTTATTATTCTCTTATGTGGATTACTCACTTATAATTTATTGTGACTTTAAATCAATCTGCTTTTCTTCAGAGGATTTGTATTTTTAGATTAATGATAGAAACAGCCTCTGGAAATCACATTCTTTCCCTGGCCATATACTCTGCCTTTGTGTAAAGAAAGCTCTGTACCTATGTGTATGGTCAGGCCATTCAAGATGGCTGTTCCCTTGCTCTCTGTACATCCCCTGCTCGACCAGTCCAGCTTCACTCACATGACTAACCAATCCTCTTAATTTTAAAAATTAATCAGTAACTGCCTACGTGCTTGCCCCCTGCCCCAGCTGCCCGTTTCCCTGGTAACTGATGAGGCAACCTGATATCAATCTCCCTATAAATGGTAGCCTCTTTCTCCCCTGGGTAGTGAAGGTTGTTGCTGTATGCTGCCTGCCATCTGCTGTACATGGTAGGGTACAGTTTCTCCAGGACCTTTTGTTGCAGATTTGTAAGATCCCATATCTGTTAAGACCTTGATGTCTCTGTTGCTATTTCTGGGCTCTTTCTTTGGTCTCCAGGCTGGGCAACTACAAGGCATGCAGGCCAACACTATCAATTTAGAAATGAAAAATAAGAAGAGTAAAGCCAGACGAAGCCACACTGGTACAATTCAATTACCTCCAACAAATTTAGGGCATCTTTTACTCAGTATTATCAGGGCTAAGGATTTATGACAACAATATATGTATATACCGCTTGTTTGGTTGTTGTAGAGTAACAAGTGGACAATCATTTCTTCGTATCAATCCAGGTAAAGAGACATTTATGTTCATTCATTTAAAAATATTTACTGAGTACTGTGTTCCAGTACAATATTCTAGAGCAAGGGTTGGCAAACTACAGCCACAGGCCAAATCTGGCCAGCTGACTGTTCTTTGTAAATAAAGTTTTATTAGAACACAGCTATGTCCATACATTTACATATTGTCTGTGGTAGCTTTCACGCTACAATGGCAGAGTTGAGTAGTTGTGACAGAAAGACCATGGCCTACAAATCCTCAAGTATCTACTGTGTGGCCCTTAACAAAAAAGAGTGTGCCAATTCCTGTTGACGCTAGATGTTATAAATGAGGCCTTGAACATGATAGGTCCTTTTCTTTTGTGAAGCTTCTATTTTAATGGGAAGGAAGAAGACAATAAAATAATTTTAGAGAAGTGCTGTGATGAAACACTATTATGAGAGTGTGACGTGGAGGAGGAGACACTTTAGATTGGATGGTAGGAAAAGGTCCCTCTAAGCTAATGATGTCTGAGTTGAGATCTCAGTGGCAGAACAAGCCAGTTGTGAAGCTGTGAGAAAATCTAGGGGAAATCCTTCTAGATGAAGAAAACTGAAAATGAAAATGCTCTGAGACAGGAAAACTTGGGCCCTACCTTTGAGGACCTAGGTCCCTAGGGATCCTGGCCCTGGCAGAATGGTCTCAAGTGATGTCTGCTGGTCAGTTCAAGAAACCCTACTGGGGCCATTACTTTGTACTCTTACAGCCATTTGACTGTATTTATCTAAGCACTGAAAAGGAAGAAAAAATTAACAGAAGGCTTTAATGTGATTGGTCCTTTTCAAGGAAATAGGTCAGAACTCAGAAGGAGAATGGATCATGAAGAATTTTTTGAATGAAATATTTTGGTTTTTTCACTAAACTAGATAGAATAGTACATGACAGTAATCTTGATATAGTCTGTCCACCACTCTATAACTAGTTCCATTAAAGGCAATTTGTAATTAATTTAGTTCTACAACTACTTCAGCTTATGTCAGAATTTGACTTAAAATGTTAATTCATGGACTTCCCTGGTGGCACAGTGGTTAAGAATCCGCCTGCCAATGCAGGGGACATGGGTTCGAACCCTGGTCCGGGAAGATCCCACATGCCATGGAGCAACTAAACCCGTGTGCCACAACTACTGAGCCCACAAACCACAACTATGGAGACTGTGTGCCACAACTACTGAAGCCTGCATGCCTAGAGCCCGTGCTCCACAACAAGAGAAGCCGCTGCAATGAGAAGCCTGTGCACCAGAACAAAGAGTAGCCCCCGCTCACCACAACTAGAGAAAGCCTGTGCACAGCAATGAAGACCCAATGCAGCCAAAAATAAATACATTTATTTTAAAATGTTAATTCAGACTGTCTTTACAGTTTGTGTCACATAGTAGACATTCAATCAATATTTAAGGCAGACTTGCCCCCCATCTTTTCTTTTAACCCTATGCCACCTAAGGTTTCTGTGATATTCTAATGAGTATCCCATTAGATTCAAAGGTCTTTTGAAAGTATATTATCATTAGCTAATGGAAGTGTAGTCCCTGAACAAACACTAATTTAATGATATCATTTATAGAAACAATATTGTGAAAAGATGTGGTCATTACCATTTCAAAGCCTACACTGTGCCAGCACTTTAATACGTAGTGGTCATGGTGGATGGCCTCTTTCATCGTGCAACTGTGGACTCACCCTGCTGCCCCAATCCTTGCCTCACCTCCAAACGCGCTAGCAAATAGTGCATAGTTTGGACCTTGCTAAATAAATTGCTGCTGCTGACTACACACAATTTTATCATCCAGACTAAGCTGCATCCAGCAGGCAGACTATGTCTTGGAACCTTAGCATGCCGTTTTGTGACAGTCCTCAGAGCATACTAATAAGTACATAGACCTGACCACCTCTTGAATCCCTTAAACAATTTAAAACAAACTGATGTCTGGGGAGTAGGTCAATAACATTTACTCCAATTCTGGAACAGAGAAAAAACAAATAGAAAACACACACACACACACACACACACACACACACAAACACATGTTTTCATAAGACTAAGATGCTTTACTCTGCTAGAAGATAGGTTGTGAATCAAAATTTTAAGTGTGAAATAGAGACCAAGGGAGAAGACATACTCTCAGAGGCTTCTTAATCATCTACTAAAGTCTTCAAGAAAAGAAGGCAATAGCAACTTTGAATTCTACTGTCTGCAAGTGAGGAGAGCTGAGGAAATAAACTGTTAGCTTTTTTTTTTTTTTTTTTTTGCGGTACGCGGGCCTCTCACTGTTGTGGTCTCTCCCGTTGCGGAGCACAGGCTCCGGACGCGCAGGCCCAGTGGCCATGGCTCACGGGCCCAGCCGCTCCGCGGCATGTGGGATCTTCCCAAAGCGGGGCACGAACCCGTGTCCCCTGCATCGGCAGGCGGATTCTCAACCACTGGGGAAGCCCAAACTGTTATTTTTGAAACAAAGCGGAAACTCTTGCTGCAGGCCAGCTGCGGCGAGGGGGGTCTTCTCAGACACTTGGCCTGTTAGCATCATGGGTGAATGTCTATCTGCACTCTTTTTATCTAGTGGTATATCTTGAATTTACTGACACTGAGTATCTATCCAAAGCCTAACTGAGAGAGGAATTTTTATGGGAATTTGTCATTTTTGTAGTGTTATCTGAATAGTCTAAATCCACCCCTGCATTAAGCTAGATCTTTAGAAAGCTGAGGACATGGACTGAATCCAATTAGCCCCCACTAAATTGTTTGATTCAAATGAACGCCGCACGATACCATCATTTTATTAAATACTGTAAGAAGCAGCCTTATGAAATATTTTATTGTGTTTATCTCAACGTAGCTAACTTTTAAAAATATTATTCCCCCTGCTAGAAGGGACCTGAGATATACTTAAAACTTATTTTTCTCTGCCTTTAGTATGTATATTTGTACTAGAATAAAGTTCAAATGTTCTAGTTGCTAGAATAATCATAATAAATTCAAAAGAGTTAATCAAGTAGCAGATAACTTCGGGAAGGCCAAACCTCGTTCACTCATTCATTCATCCATTCAAAGGGTTTTTCTGAGCACTTTTCATGTGTGCATTTGCCACCAGTACGCCTTCTTGGGTAAAGAGTCTACTCATTTTTTTTTATTGGGTTGTTTGTTTTCTTATTATCAAGTTTTGAGAGCTCTTCATATATTCTGGATATATTGTAAGTTCTTTATCACATGTGCATGGTGCAAATATTTTCTTGCATTCTATGGGTTTTTTTTTCTTAACAATGCCTTTCAAAGAGGTCTTAATTTTAATGAAGTCCAAGTTTTCCTTTTCCTTTTTTTAAAAATGAATTGTGCTTTAGGTGTTGTATCTAAGAAATGTTGCCTTTCTAAGGTCACAAAGATTTCTCCCTATGTTTTCTTCTAGAAATTTTATAGTGTTATGTTTTGCATTTAGGTCTACGTGATTTTCAGTTAGTTTTTGTATTTGGTGCAAGGGATGAGTCAAAATCCCCTTTTTTTTTTGGCATATAGATGTCCAATTGTTCCAGCACCATTTGTTGAAAATACTCTTTTCTTTTGAATTGCCTTTGCACCTTTGTCAAAAATCAACTGACCATATATATATGTGTGGATCTATTTCTGAGCTTTCTATTCTGTTCCATTGATCTATGTGTCTATCTTTTCACCAATACCAGGCTGTCTTGAATACCATTTCTTTTTTTTTTTTTTTTTTTTTTTTTTTTCGGTATGCGGGCCTCTCACTGTTGTGGCCTCTCCCGTTGCGGAGCACAGGCTCCGGACGCGCAGGCCTAGCGGCCATGGCTCATGGGCTTAGTTGCTCCGCGGCATGTGGGATCTTCCCGGACCAGGGCACGAACCCGTGTCTCCTGCATCGGCAGGCGGATTCTCAACCACTGCGCCACCAGGGAAGCCCTTGAATACCATTTCTTTAGAGTAGGTCTTTAAATTAAATTTTATAAGTTTTCCATTATCTTTTTAAAAATTGTTTTCACTATTCCAGCTCCTTTGCATTCCCATATAAATTTTAGGATTAGCTTATCAACGTTCCACAAAAAAAATTCTTGCAGGAAGTTTGATTGGGATTGTGTTGAATCTATAAATCAGTTTGGGGAGGGGCTTTCCTGGTGGTGCAGTGGTTGAGAATCGCCTGCCAATGCAAGGGACACGGGTTCGATCCCTGGACTGGGAAGATCCCACATGCCACAGAGCAACTAAGCCCATGCTCCACAACTACTGAGCCTGTGCTCTAGAGCCCACAAGCCACACTACTGAAACTGTGTGCTGCAACAACTGACGCCTGTGCGCCTAGAGCCTTTGCTCCTCAACAAGAGAAGCCACCGCAATGAGAAGCCCGCGCACCACAATGAAGAGTGGCTGCTGCTTGCCGCAACTAGAGAAAGCCCACGCACAGCAACGAAAACCCAACACAGACAAAAAAAAAATTTGAGAATTGACATCTTAATGATATTGAGTTTTCCAATCCATAAACTAGTATTCCTTTCCATGTGTTTAGATCTTCTTTGACCACTGTTTTGTAGTTTTAAGTACATCTTTTATAGATTTCATTAGATTTATACCTAAGTATTTAATGTTTTTGGTGTGATTGTAAATGATTTTTTGAAATTTCAATTTATGATTGTTCGTTGCTAGTATATAGAATTGTCATTGATTTGTGTACATTGACATTATATCTTGTGACCTTGCCAAACTTATTTATTCATTCTAGAAGCTTCTTTTGTACATTCTTTGAGATTTTCTTTAAATTTATTTATTTTTGGCTGTGTTGGGTCTCCGTTTCTGTGTGAGGGCTTTCTCTAGTTGTGGCAAGCGGGGGCCACTCTTCATCGCGGTACGCAGGCCTCTCACTATCGCGGCCTCTCTTGTTGCAGAGCACAGGCTCCAGACGTGCAGGCTCAGTAGTTGTGGCTCACGGGCCTAGTTGCTCCGTGGCATGTGGGATCCTCCCAGACCAGGGCTCGAACCCGTGTTCCCTGCATTAGCAGGCAGATTCTCAACCACTGCGCCACCAGGGAAGCCCTCTTTGAGATTTTCTGTGTATATTATCATGTCATCTGTGAAGAGAGACAGTTGTATTTCTTCCTTTCGCATCGGTATGCCTTTTATTTCCTTTTTTATATTCATTATACTGACCAGGATCTCCAATATGATATTGAATAGGGGTATGAGAGCAAACATCTGTTCCTTGTTCCTGAAATCAGGGGTAAAACTTTCAGTCTTTCACTATTAAGTACGATGATCGTTGTAGAGTTTTTTGGTAGATGTCCTTTATCAGGTTGAGCAAATTTTCTCTTTTCCTAATTTGCTGAGAGTTTTTATTTTTAATAAACAAATGTTAAATTTGGTAAGATGCTTTTGCCATATTTACTGAACTAATATTTTTTTTCTTCTTTAGTCCATTGATATGGTAAATTTCATTGACTTAGCTTTGAATGTTGAATTAACATTTCATTTCCTGTGTAAATCTCACTTGGTCATGATGTATTATCATTCTTTTTTTTTTTTTTTTTTTGCTTCTGGGATCTTGAGAGTTATTGCTCTGTTTTCTTATAATGTCTTTGTCTGCTTTTGGCATCAGGATAAAGCAGGCCTCAATACATGAGTTAGGAAGTCCTCCCTCCTCTTCTGTTTTATGGAGAAGTTTGTGTAGAGCTGGTACCATTTATTCTTTAAAATGTTTTGTAGGGCTTCCCTGGTGGCGCAGTGGTTGAGAGTCCGCCTGCCGATGCAGGAGACACGGGTTGGTGCCCTGGTCCGGGAGGATCCCACGTGCCGCGGAGCGACTAAGCCCGTGAGCTATGGCCGCTGAGCCTGTGCGTCCGGAGCCTGTGCTCCGCAACGGGAGAGGCCACGGCAGTGAGAGGCCCGCATACCTAAAAAAAAAAAAAAAAAAAAAAAAAAAAAAATGTTTTGTAGTACATACCAGTGAACTCTTCTGAACCAGAAGCTTTCTTTCTTAGAAAAATTTAAATATGAATTCAATATCTTTAATAGATGTAAGATCACTCAGGTTATAAATTTCATCTTGAGTGAGCTTTGGTAATTTTTGTCTTTCAAAGAATTGGTCCATTTTGTGTAAATTGTCAAATCTGTGGCATAACCTTGTATGTCCTATTTCCTTATTATACTTTAAATGCCTGCAGGATCTATAGTAATGTTCCCTCTTTCATTCCTAATATTGGTAATTTGAGTCCTCTCTTATACCCATGGTCAGTATGGATGGAGGTTTATCAGTTTTATTGCTCTTTTCAAAGAATCAGCTTTGGTTTCATTGTTTATTTTTCGGTTTTCAGTTTCATTGATTCCTACTCTTCCTTTGTTATTTCCCTTCTTCACTTGTTTTGGGTCAGTTTACTTTCCTTTCTCCAATTTCTTAAGGTAGAAACCTAGATTATTTTTTTAAATTTATTTATTTAATTTATTTATTTTTCGCTGCTTTGGGTCTTCGTTGCTGTGCGCGGGCTTTCTCTAGTTGTGGTGAGTGGGGGCTACTCTTCGTTGCAGTGTGCAGGCTTCTCATTGTGGTGTCTTCTCTTGCTGTGGAGCACGGGCTCTAGGTGCGCAGGCTTTGGTAGTTGTGGCTCATGCTCAGAAGTTGTGGCTTGCAGGCTCTAGAGCGCAGGCTCAGTAGTTGTGGCGCACGGGCTTAGTAGCTCCACGGCATGTGGGATCTTCCCTGACCAGGGCTCGAACCCATGTCCCTTGCATTGGCAGGCAGATTCTTAACCACTACACCACCAGGGAAGTCCCAAACTTAGATTATTGACTTAAGATTTTCTTCTTTTCTCAGGTAAACATATAATGCTGTAATTTTTCCTCTAATCATTGCTTTAACTACATCCCACATAACTTGATAGGTTGTGATTTCACTTTTATTCAATTCAAAATGTTTTCTACTCTCCCCATGATTTCCTATTTTACCCATGTGTTATTTAGTAATTTTTTATTTCTAAAGATTTGGGGTTTTTCCAGATATCCCTTTGTTATGGATTTATAGTTTAATTCTGTTAAAGTTTGAAAACACACTTTGTATGGTTTCAATTCATTTAAATTTGTGGAAGCATTTCATAATATGAATCTATTCATTGAGCCCAGATTACGTCCTATCTTGGTAAATGTTCCACGTGTGCTTAAAAAGGATGTGCATTCTGTTGTTGTTGGGTAGAATGTTGGTTTCACTCAGTGTCAGCTAAGGCAAGTTAGATCTTTTATATACTTAGGTTTCCCTAATTTTTTTGTTGTTGTTGTTGAAGTATAGTTGATTTTCAGTACTGTGTTAGTTTCAGGTGTAGAGTATAATGATATCCAGTTATCTTTTAAAAAATTATATTCCATTATAGGTTATTACAAGATATTGAATATAAGTCCCTGAGCTATATAGTAAATCCTTGTTACTTACCTGTTTTATGTATACTAGTTTGCATCTGTTAATCCCATGCTCCTAATTTGTCCCCCCCTCCTTCCCTCTCCCCTTTGGTAACCATAAGTTTGTTTTCTATGCCTATGAGTCTGCTTCTATTTTGTATATAGAGTCATTTGTGTTATTTTTTAGATTCCACATATAAGTGATATCGTATAGTACTTGTCTTTGTCTGACTTACTGCAGGTTGCTCTAATCTTTAGTTAATCACAGTCTATCTTCAAATAATATACTGCTTCTCATATAATACAAGAATGTTATGAGAGTATATTTCCAATTCCCTGCTTCTACCTTTTGTACTGTTGTTGGCATATACTTTTTCTTTATATATACCGTAACTCTAAAATTCTACAATTCATTGCTACTATTTTTGCTTTAGATACTTATCTTGTAGAGCAATTAAAAACAAATATCTTTTCAAAGGAAGCAAGACTATACAATGAAGACAGTCTCTTCAATAAGTGCTCTTGGGAAAACTGGACAGCTATGTGTAAAAAAATGAAATTAGAACATTCTCTAATACCATGCACAAAAATAAACTCAAAATGGATTAAAGATCTAAATGTAAAATCGGAAATCATAAAACTCCTAGAGGAAAACATAAGCAGAACACTCTTTGACATAGACTATAGCAATATTTTTTTGGATTTGTCTCCTAAAGGAAAGGAAATAAAAGCAAAAATAAACAAATGGGACCTAATTAAACTTAAAAGCTTTTGTACAGTGAAGGAAACCATCGACAAAACAAAAAGACAACCTACTGAATGGAAGAAAATATTTGCAAATTATGTGACTGATAAGGAGTTAATATCGAACATACATAAACAGTTTATACAACTCAACATCAAAAAAAACCCGCAGGCTTCGCTGGTGGCACAGTGGTTGAGAGTCTGCCTGCCGATGCAGGGGACGCGGGTTCGTGCCCCGGTCCGGGAGGATCCCACGTGCCGCGGAGCGGCTGGGCCCGTGAGCCGTGGCCACTGCGCCTGCGCGTCCGGAGCCTGTGCTCCGCGACGGGAGAGGCCGCGACAGGGAGAGGCCACGACAGTGAGAGGCCTGCGTACCGCAAAACAAACAAACAAAAAAACCCCGCAATTCAAAAATGGGTGGAAGAACTCAATAGACATTTTTCCAAAGAAGACATACAGATGGTCAATAGGCACATGAAATGATGCTTGATATCATTAATCATGAGAGAAAGGCAAATTTAAAACCACAGTGAGATATCACCTCAAACTGGTCAGAATGGCCATCATCAGAAAGAACACAAATAACAAATGTTGGTGAGGGTGTGGAGAAAAGGGAACCCTCCTGCACTGTTGGTGGGAATGTAAACTGGTGCAACCACTGTAGAAAACAGTATGGAGGTTTCTTTAAAAACTAAAAATAGGACTACCGTATGACCCAGCAATTCCACTCCTGGGTATCTATCTGAAAAAACAAAAACACTAATTCAAAAAGATACATGCATCCCAATGTTCATAGCATTACTTACAATTGCCAAGATGTGGAAGTAACCTAAGTGTCCATCAACAGATGAATGGATAAAGAATATGTGATATGTAGTATTCTACTCAGCCATAAAAAAAGAATGAAATTTTGCCATTTGCAGCAACATGAGTAGACTTGAAGGGCATTATGCTAAGTCAGTCAGACAGAGAAAGACAAATACTGTATGATATCACTTATATGTGGAATCTAAAAAATACAACAAACTAGTGAATATAACAAAGAAACTCACTCACAGATACAGAGAACAAACTAGTGGTTACCAGTAGAGAGAGGGGAGGGGAGGGGCAATATAGGGGTAGAGGATTAAGAGATACAAACGATTATGTATAAAATAAGCTACAAGGATAAATTGTACAACATTGGGAATATAGTCAATATTTTATAATAACTATAAATGGAGTGTAGGCCTTAAAACTGTGAATCACTATATTGTACACCTGTAGCTTATGTAATATTGTACATCAACTATATTTCAATTAAAAAATGTCTTTGATATCTTACTTTCAGTTTAACCATTTCTGGAGATCTTCATTTCTTTGTGTGGAGCCTACTTTCTGTCTAGCATCATATTCCTCTGCCTGTAGAATTTCCTTGACCTTTTCTTGTGGTATAGATGTTCTGGTAATAAATCCTCTGTTTTTGTTTGCTTCATATTTATGTGAGATTTTAAATACTTTACCTGAGGTAAATATGTGTCTAAAGATGAATGCCATCGATCCTTTTTTTTTCCTGTAAGCACATCAAGGAGTGAAATCTATGCCCCTCCCCTTAAACCTGGGCTCATCTGATGACTCTCAGAATGAAGTAATCAGAAGTAATGAATATGGCAGAAGTCATCGTGTGCCCATGCTGAGTCTAGCCAGACTGTAAGAGGGCTGGCAGCTTCTGCATTTGCTTGAAGAAGTCAGCCACCTGGGTGTACAGAAGCTCAAGCATACTACTGAATTATGAGACCCCATGTGAAGAGCAAAAAGCCACCAAGCGCCAGATGTGTAAGTGAAGCCCTCCTGGACCTTCCGTCCCAGCCCAGCTACCTGCTAAATGAAGTTGAGAGAGTGACCTCAGCTGATTCGACACACAGCAAATTCCCTTATCCCTGCCCAGATGCCAAACCCCACCACATGGTGATAACAAGTGAGAGGTCTAGTCCATTTTAAAGATGTTTTTACTTTCCCCACAGAAGATACACCCCCTTGTTGTTCGCACCCAGATAGAACTCTTACCCCTCCACTGATATGCCACTGAATAAGAGTGAAAAAACTTGAAATTGCATAGCCCTAGTTCTCCTACTTTCTAGTAATTCCAGATAATTAGGTGTCCACTAGCTGACTGCTTGGACCAGCAACAGTAATTTTTCTATGTACATTCAACTATCAGTTTCATTAAATAGAGTTTACACCTCCTCCGCAATTACACTTGCCAAGACTTCAGATATTCAGGATCTACTCTTCAGTTGGGAAAAAAAATCTTGCACTTTTTCCTTCATTCACATGTTAAAATGTGTTGTGGCAGAAGAGAGAAAAGATTGTTTTAGCCTTTGTTGAAATCGAGTCATTGCTCTTCGGCTGCAAGCCTTTGTGCACACAGAGGCCTGAGCATTGTGTCTGGACTCGGGTGAGCTGAGACTCTCTCCTGAGATGGAATCAGAAGCCCGCCCTTCAGCCTCAGGAGAAAACAAAACTGGCTGCGATAATGTGTCCTTGAATGTGACTGTCTAGGAATTTCCACTGTTTCTAATTATTTTCTTTAGCTTCCTCTCGGGGTTTAAAGAGACAACTCCTCATTATCAGTGAAGAAGCACATGAGCGTACATGCCTCACCCACTTGCATCCTTTCTACCAAGTAACGGAAATGTCTTCCTCAAGCTATAGCTGGTAGATAGAGTAACAAAGAGAAAGATGACTTCCTGAAATACGTACAAAAATGAAATACCCACTATCAGGCAGTCTTGATTAAGGCTATGAAAGATCCAGTCATTGACCTTCGGATGGAATAAATAAGGGTTCTGATTTTTGGACGCTTGTTTGTCTTGCTACCGACCAATGTTTATTATTATTCACGTCCACCTACTCTCCCAGTTGCTGTGAGCGCTGGCTTCAGGTAGCCGCGTGTGTTTCAGGACTCACTCTAGCCTGGAGAGCCTTGCTGACTTGCTGAGAGTCAGTCACACCCCCTTTTTGCCCAGGTTATGCCCACGTCCAGTGAGTGGTCATGTGTGACTAGAAAGGCCCAGTTCCCACGACCTAATTCAGGATGATTCTGAAGGGCTATCCCACCCCCAGAGCTCCTATAGGAGCCAATGAGTCCTTTCCCTATGGCCTCATCCTGCTTCCTTCCCTCCCACACAAATGTCGATCCCAAGAGCTCTCCCAGGAAATTTTCTCCATCTTCTGCTTCCCAAGGGGAAACTGACCCATGGCAAATATATTCAGGTAGCTGAATATTTACGGAAAACAATTTCAAATGAAGGGAATTGCCATGCACCCACTACCCAACTTCAGTTATCAACTAACAGCCAATTTCATTTCACCTAAACCCTCACTTGCTTCCTCCAGTCCCACCCTAGCTTATTTTGAAGCAAATCCCAGAAATAATAAATTATAATCTGTGAATGTATCTCTAAAATATGACTCTTCTTTTTAAAAACTGTAACTGCAATACCACTGTCACATCTTAAAAAATTAACAGTAATTCCTTAATACCAACAAAGCCAGTGTTCAGTTAGTGTCCATCAGTATCTATATAAGGTCCCCCAAATTGTAACTGATTGATACATCTTTGAATTTTCTTTTGGTCTATAGATTCTCTTTCTAGTCCTCATCAGTTTTTCGTTTTTATAATATATATTTTAAATTTTATTTATTATTTTTGGCTTCATTGGGTCTTCATTGCTGTGTGCAGGCTTTCTCTAGTTGTGGCGAGCGGGGGCTACTCTTCGTTGCGGTGCAAGGGCTTCTCATTGCGGTGGCTTCTCTTGCTGCGCAGCACGGGCTCTAGGCGTGAGGGCTTCAGTGCTTGTGGCACGCGGGCTCAGTAGTTTTGGCTCACGAGCTCTAGAGCGCAGGCTCAGAAGTTGTGGTGCACAGGCTTAGTTGCTCCACGACATGTGGCATCTTCCCGGACCAGGGCTCGAACCCGTGTCCCCTGCACTGGCAGGCGATTCTCAACCACTGCGCCACCAGGGAAGCCCCCTCATCAGTTTTTAAACAGTATACTTATTGACGTTTATGATTACCACGCTTGGAGTCACAAGAGCTTGTGGTCACGCTTATGATACTAACAATGGCTGCCTTTTACAGCCTTTTCATGAGCCAGGCGCTGTGGCAAGTGCTTTGCATGTATTATCTCATTTAATCCTTAAAGCAATCTGTCAAGTTAGGTATTATCAGCCCGTTTACAGAGGGAAAGCTGAGGGTTAGAGAGATGAAGTAATTTGCCTGGGGACGCACAGTTAATAAGAAAGAGCTGAGATCCCAAACCACATTATTCTGATTCCAAAGTCAATGTTCTTAACCTCTAGGCTATACTGCCTGGGGTTTTAAATGCATTAGGAGAAACCAATGCCACTCTGAGTGTGGGCTTTATTATTCTTGGGTTTCTTAGGTTGACAAAGGAAACTGACCATCATAAAACGTCCATGTAGTTGATCTAAACCAACAGACGTGCATTGAGTACCTTCCATGTACACAGAACTGGGTAGGAGTTGGGTGGAATCAACAGATAAACAACATTTGATCCCTGCCTTCCAAATGCTCCCAATCCAGAGGCCGGAGTGGAGGGAGGGAGACAGAGACACAGGCAGACGCAATGCAAAGGGGACCGTGGTGTGTGCTCTCAAAGAGCTACCGATGAAAAGTAATGCGCAACAGAGAAGAAGAATTCTAAATTGAAAAAGCTTTTGGAGAGCATGGGAGCTGCAAGGCTCTTGAATGGAGAGTAGGATATTAGGTTTAGGATCAAGTTTCGGTGCACGGGGAGTGAAGATGACAAGCATTACAGTGTAATGCCACATCCTGATGACATGTATTTGGGGCTGCTGTTTCCCCCTGTTGATTTTATGGAAATACACAAAGCGCCCCTCCAGCTTCTCTACAACTCAGCACCTTGCACTGCAGGTGGGTGGGAACTAACTCCAGGCAGGATCCAGGTTGAGGTGGCAATAGTAGGGGTGTATTGACCATCCATACTAACTGCCGACCATCTCTTTGCTGGTCCCTTTAAAAAAGCCCAGATGGTCTTTGGATTACTCGTGGCCACGGTTCCTGTGACCCTTGCTGCCACTTACCTCATCAGCCTGCTTCTGACCTAAAGCATCCTTGGGCTTTGTTGAGGTCAGGCAACTTGCCAGCTCAACGTTGGCAGGAGAGCCTCAGTGCCCGAGATAACCAGCTTTGTGCCTCTCTGATTACAACCTGATTACAACCCTGGATCGTTCTTGGTGAGGTATGACAGCTATCACTGCCAGAGGCGGTCAGACCCTGTGCTTAGCGGCAGAGCCACACCTGAGATTCCTTCTAGGTCTGTTCCATTAAGAAAGGAAGCTCTTCTTTCCAGGACTTGGAAGGACTACTTCATTTTACATCGTTATTAGAGAAATCTGTTTCTCTGGCTTGACGAGGTTAAGCAAAAAGGGATTGCTGAGCACCAAATTTTTCATTTCTATTTTGACAAGGCAAACATGGAGGAAATTACCCTTGTATTTGATTTAATATTAAAAATTTCACATTTTAAAAACTTTGGTTCTTAAGACCTCCTATGCCCATATTCCACAAGACTAGCCCTTTTTACGTATATTTTCTATAGGAACCTGACAACCAAGACTGAATAGGCAAATCTATTATGCAAGTAAACAAACTTTGGCTCAGCTTCACTTAGCAAAAGTGCCGAATTTATATTTTAGCGCCCTCTGCTGGAGAGATTGCGCGCATTTCTGATAAATACAGGTGATTCCGGCCAATGTGATCTTTTTGACTTGCGCTTTTCAAATATAGGTTCTGGGGGATGTATTATTTATAGTCTGTACTAAAAGAAGTTTCTCCTTTAAACAAATGCCTCTGACAAACTAACCAGCTACCAGTGGTATTTGTCTCCTGCAAATCCCATAGGGGGAAAAGTATAAATGTACATGGAGTCATTAATGTGTATATAATTTACACATTCACAAAGTAAAAATACACCTTGTGAAAATCAGAAATTTGTAATATTTAATTTTTGTCATTTAAATTACAATGTGTCTTGGTGTGGTCCTCTTTGGGTTGATCTTGTTTGGATCTCTTGGACCCAGTCTCACAGGAAGGGAGGTTTAGACTACATCCATAGATATCAAAGTTTTTGTTTGAAATTCACAGTAAGAAATATATTTTAGGTTATGATCCTGTCCATAAATAAAATTTTCATAAATAAGACAATACCTTTACTCTGTGAAATGTACTCTAATATTTCTTTTTCTATTGCAATCCATCTAGAAAAAAATGCTTTTCACAATTCATGAATCCATGGTGACCTGAAGCTAGAAAAATCTGAACTCGAGGACACTTTCAGCTTTTTTTCTGTCTTTTAATTTTTCATCGCTATTCATCAACAAAGCGTCATGAGACTATGTTGCATTTAGGTTTCTACAGCATGCATTTGTCTTTCTTACTGTGTGAGATGGACTGTTGGAAGGTGGGATTCATGGTAGGCTGGATGGCAGAAATGACCTGCGGTGTCTTCCAGAACAATTTATATTATAGGTCCCAGTTACTGTTTTTTTTTTTTTTAACATTTTTATTGGAGTATAATTGCTTTACAATATTGTGTTAGTTTCTGCTGTATAACAAGGTGAATCAGCTGTATGTATACATACATCCCCATATCTCCTCTCTCTGTGTCTCCCTCCCACTCTCCCTATCCCATCCCTCTAGGTGGTCACAGTACTGAGCTGATCTCCCTGTGCTATGCAGCTGCTTCCCACTAGCTATCTATTTTACATTTGGTAGTGTATATATGTCAACGCTGCTCTCTCACTTCGTCCCAGCTTACCCTTCCCCCTCCATGTGTCCTCAAGTCCATTCTCTACGTCTGCATCTTTATTCCTGTCCTGCCCCTAGGTTCTTCATGACCTTTGTTTTTTAGATTCCATATACATGTGTTAGCATACGGTATTTGTTTTTCTCTTTCTGACTTACTTCACGCTGTATGACAGACTCTAGGTCCATCCACCTCAGTACAAGTAACTCAATTTCTTTTCTCTTTATGGCTGAGTAATATTCCATTGTATATATGTGCCACATCTTTACCTGTTCATCTGTCGATAGACATTTAGGTTGGTTCCATGTCCTGGCTATTGTAAATAGTGCTGCAATGAACATTGTGGGACATGTTTCTTTTTGATTTATGGTTTTCTCAGGGTATATGCCCAGTAGTGGGATTGCTGGGTCATATGGTAGTTCTATTTGTAGTTTTTTAAGGAACCTCCATACTGTTCTCCATAGTGGCTGTATCAATTTACATTCCCACCAACAGTGCAAGAGGGTTCCCTTTTCTCCACACCCTCTCCCGCATTTATTGTTTGTAGATTTTTTGATAATGGCCATTCTGACTGGTGTGAGGTGATACCTCATTGTAGTTTTTCTTTTTTTAAAAAAATAGCATTTTTTTTTCTTTTTAAAAATACAGTAGGACTGGAGTGTGGAGGACACTTATTTTTTTAATTAATTAATTTATTTGTTTTTATTGTTGGCTGTATTGGGTCTGTGTTGCTGCTCATGGGCTTTCTCTAGTTGAGGCAAGTGGGGACTACTCTTCATTGCGGTGCACGGTTTTCTCATTGTCGTGGCTTCTCTTGTTGCAGAGCATGGGCTCTAGAGCGCGAGCTCAGTAGTTGTGGCGCATGGGCTTAGTTGCTCCATGGCATGTGGTATCGTCCCAGGCTAGGGATTGAACCCGTGTCCCCTGCATTGGCAGGGGGATTCTTAACCACTGCGCCACCAGGGAAGCCCCCTCATTGTAGTTTTGATTTGCATTTCTCTAATGATTAGTGATGTTGAGCATTCTTTCATGTGTTTGTTGGCAATCTGTATATCTTCTTTGGAGAAATGTCTATTTAGGTCTTCTGCCCATTTTTGGATTGAGTTGTTTGTTTTCTTGATATGGAGCTGCATGAGCTGCTTGTAAATTTTGGAGAATAATCTTTTGTCAGCTGCTTCGTTTGCAAATATTTTCTCCCATTCTGAGGGTTGTCTTTTCATCTTGCTTACAGCTTGCTTTGCTGTGCAAAATGTTTTAAGTTTCATTAGGTCCCATTTGTTTATTTTTGTTTTTATTTCCATTTCTCGAGGAGGTGGGTCAAAAAGGATCTTGCTGTGATTTATGTCACAGAGTGTTCTCCCTATGTTTTCCTCTAAGAGTTTTATAGTGTCTGGCCTTACATTTAGGTCTTTAAACCATTTTGGGTTTATTTTTCTGTACGGTGTTAGGGAGTGTTCTAATTTCATTCTTTTACATGTAGCTGTTCAGTTTTCTCAGCACCACTTATTGAAGAGGCTGTCTTTTCTCCACTGTATACTCTTGCCTCCTTTAACAAGGATAAGATGACCATATGTGCATGGGTGTATCTCTAGGCTTTCTATCCTGTTCCATTGATCTATATTTCTGTTTTTGTGCCAGTACCATACCGTCTTGATTACTGCAGCTTTGTAGTATAGTCTGAAGTTAGGGAGCCTGATTCCTTCAGCTCCATTTTTCTTTCTCAAGATTGCTGTGGCTATTCGGGGTCTTTTGTGTTTCCATACAAATTGTGAAATTTTTTGTTCTAGTTCTGTGAAAATTGTAATTGGTAGTTTGATAGGAATTGCATGGAATCTGTAGATTGCTTTGGGTAGTACAGTCATTTTCACAATGTTGATTCTTCCAACCCCAAAACATGGTATATCTCTCCATCTGTTTGTATCATCTTTAATTTATTTCATCAGTGTCCTATAGTTTTCTGCATACAGGTCTTTTGTCTCCTTAGGTAGGTCTATTCCTAGGTATTTTATTCTTTTGGTTGCAATGGTAAATGGGAGTGTTTCCTTAATTTCTCTTCAGATTTTTCATCCTTAGTGTATAGGAATGCAGGAGATTTCTGTGCATTAATTTTGTATCCTGCTACTCTACCAAATTCATTGGTTAGCTCTAGTAGTTTTCTGGTAGCATCTTTAGGTTTCTCTGTATATAGTATCATGTCATCTGCAAACAGTGACAGTTTTACTTCTTCTTTTCTGATTTGGATTCCTTTTATTTCTTTTTCATCTCTGATTGCTGTGGCTAAAACTTCCAAAACTATGTTGAATAATAGTGGTGAGAGTGGACAACCTTGTCTTGCTCCTGATCTTAGAGGAAATGGTTTCAGTTTTTCACCATTGAGAATGATGTTGGCTGTGGGTTTGTCATATATGGCCTTTATTATGTTGAGGTAGGTTCCCTCTATGCCTACTTTATGAAGAGTTTTTATCATAAATCTGTGCTGAATTTTGTCAAAAGCTTTTTCTGCATCTACTGAGATGATCATATGGCTTTTCTCCTTCAATTTGTTAATATGGTACATCACATTGATTGATTTGCATATATTGAAGAATCCTTGCATTCCTGGGATAAACCCCACTTAATCATGGTGTATGATCCTTTTAATGTGCTGTTGGATTCTGTTTGCTAGTATTTTGTTGAGGATTTTTGCATCAATATTCATCAGAGATATTGGCCTGTAGTTTTTTTTTTTTGTGACATCTTTGTCTGGTTTTGGTATAGGGTGATGGTGGCCTTGTAGAATGAGTTTGGGAGTGTTCCTCCCTCTGCTATATTTTGAAAGAGTTTGAGAAGGATAGGTGTTAGCTCTTCTCTAAATGTTTGATAGAATTCGTCTGTGAAGACTGGGCTTTTATTTGTTGGAAGATTTTTAATCACAGTTTCAATTTCAGTGCTTGTGATCAGTCTGTTTATATTTTCTATTTCTTCCTGCTTCAGTCTCAGAAGGTTGTGCTTTTCTAAGAATTTGTCCACTTCCTCCAGGTTGTCCATTTTATTGTCAAATATTTGCTTGTAGTAATCTCTCATGATCCTTTGTATTTCTGCAGTGTCAGTTGTTACTTCTCCTTTTTCATTTCTAATCCTGTTGATATGAGTCTTCTCCCTTTTTTTCTTGATGAGTCTGGCTAATGGTTTATCAATTTTGTTTATCTTCTCAAAGAACCAGCTTTTACTTTTATTGATCTTTGCTATTGTTTCCTTCATTTTGGTTTCATTTATTTCTGATCTGATCTTTATGATTTCTTTCCTTCTGCTAACTCTGGGTTTTTTTTTTTTTTTTTTTTGGTTCTTCTTTCTCTAATTGCTTTAGGTGTAAGTTTAGGTTGTTTATTTGAGATTTTTCTTGTTTATGGAGGTAGGATTGTATTGCTATAAACTTCCCTCTTAGAACTGCTTTTGCTGCATCCCAGAGGTTTTGGGTTGTCGTGTTTTCATTGTCATTTGTTTCTAGGTATTTTTTTATTTCCTCTTTGAGTTCCTCAGTGATCTCTTGGTTATTTAGTAGTGTATTGTTTAGCCTCCATGTGTTTGTAATTTTTACAGTTTTTTCCCCTAATTGATAGCTAGTCTCATAGCATTGTGGCCGGAAAAGATACTTGATACGATTTCAATTTTCTTAAATTTACTAAAGCTTGATTTGTGACCCAAGATATGGTCTATCCTGGAGAATGTTCCATGAGCACTTGAGAAGAAAGTGTATTCTGTTGTTTTTGGATGGAATGTCCTATAATTATCAATTAAGTCCATCTTGTTTAATGTGTCATTTAAAGCTTGTGTTTCCTTATTTATTTTCATTTTGGATGATCTGTCCATTGGTGAAAGTGGGGTGTTAAAGTCCCCTACTATTATTGTGTTACTGTCGATTTCCACTTTTATGGCTGTTAGCAGTTGCCTTATGTATTGAGGTACTCTTATGTTGGGTGCATAAATATTTACAATTGTTATATCTTCTTCTTGGATTGATCCCATGATCATTATGTAGTGTCCTTCTTTGTCTCTTGTAATAGTCTTTATTAGATGAAAAAGTCTAATAGATGAAAAGTCTATTTCATCTGCTATGAGAGTTGCTACTCCAGCTTTCTTTTGATGTCCATTTGCATGGAATATCTTTTTCCAACTCCTCACTTTCAGTGTGTATGTGTCCCTAGGTCTGAAGTGGGTCTCTTGTAGACAGCATATGTACGGGCCTTGTTTTTGTATCCATTCAGCCAGTCTATGTCTTTTGGTTGCAGCATTTAATCCATTTACATTTAAGGTAATTATTGATATGTATGTTCCTATTACAATTTTCTTAATTGTTTTTGATTTGTTTTTGTAGTTCTTTTCCTTCTCTTCTGTTTCCTGCCTAGAGAAGTTCCTTTAGCATTGGTTGTAAAGCTGGTTTGGTGGTGCTGAATTCTCTTAGCTTTTGCTTGTCTGTAAAGGTTTCAATTTCTCTGTTGAATCTGAAGGAGATCCTTGCTGGGTAGAGTAATCTTCGTTGTAGGTTTTTCCCTTTCATCACTTTAAGTATGTCCTGCCACTTCCTTCTGGCTTGCAGAGTTTCTGCTGAAAAATCAGCTGTTAACCGTATGGGGATTCCCTTGTATGTTATTTGTTGCTTTTCCCTTGCTGCATTTAATATTTTTTCTTTGTATTTAATTTTTGATACTTTGATTAATACATGTCTCAGTGTGTTTCTCTTTGGGTTTACCCTGTATTGTACTCTCTGTGCTTCCTGGACTTGATTGACTATTTCCTTTCCCATGTTAAGGAAGTTTTTGACTATAATCTCTTCAAATATTTTCTCAGACCCTTTCTCTTTCTCTCCCTCTTCTGGGACCCCTATAATTTGAATGTTTATGTGTTTAATGTTGTCCCAGAAAGAACAAAGGTATGGACACCAAAGGGGTAAAGTGGCAGTTGGGGGGTGGTGGTGGGATGAATTGGAAGATTGAGATTGACATTTATATACTGATGTGTATAAAATGGATAACTAATAAGAACCTGCTGTATAAAAAAATAAATAAAATAAAATTCAAAAAAACAAAACAAAAAACACAAAAAACCAACAATGAGTCAACAGGGTAAAACAGAACCCCAATCTAAAAGGAAAATAAAAAAAGCCTTGGCTATGGGAGTGGAGTTTAGGTGGGGGCAGAATTTAGGGAGGGGTGGGGTTTATGTTGGGGAGAGGCCTAGGCAGGGTGATGTTCAAGCGTTGGGCAGGGCTTAGGATTAGGACCTTTGTGGAAGGGAGAGGCAGCAGGTGGAAAGGAGGGCCTGGAGTGTGGAGTTCTGGAGTTTGGAGGTAAGTCCCATGGTGAGGGTGTGTGGGTGGGGCTTAGGCCCAGTTGGAGCGGGTCTCAGAGGGGGTCTCCGAGGATAGATGTGGGGCCCTGGGTGGGGGCTTGGGGTGGGGCTTGGGCTCTGCGGGGCAGGACAGAGGCTCCAAGGGCAAAGGATTAGGCCCGAGAGCCCAAGAGGCTCACCGGTGCCCAAGTGGCCAGGGAGAGCACTGGCCGCGCTCCTTTCTGTTCCTCTGCCCCACAAAGTTCTCCCCCTGTCGCTGCTGGACCCCTAACCGGGGTGGGTCCCGCTGCTGTAGGAACTCCTCCCCTCCCCCAGCTGCCCCTCAGGGGTGCTTGTTCTGGAGTTCTGGCCTTTACTTTTCTCTCCCTTCCATCCCTCCCACTCCCTCAGGAGCCCCACTGCTGGAGGGGGGCCTCAGTGGGCAGAGGACCAGGCCTGGGATCTCAGCAGGTTCCCGGGGGCCCAAGTGGGCAGGAAAAACCCGGCCACACTCCCTTTTGATCCTCTGCCCTCCCAATGGTTCCCCAATTTCCCCCTTCGGGTGTGGGATCCCTTCCCCTCCCACAGCTGCCCCTCAAGGGCTCAGGTCCTGTCCCACCTCCACTTCTCCTCTCCCCTCAATCCCCCCCACACCCCATGTCCTACCCGGTCGCTGGGTGTCCTCCCGTCCCCTTAGGTGCCTGTGGTCCCCCACTGGTGCCTGGTGCTGCCCAACTGTGAGGAGAGGTGAATTCCGCATCCTCCTAGTACGCCATCTTGACTCTGCCCCCCTAACTTACTTTATTTTTCTCCCAATCTACTACATAACTGCATGTATGATTCTTAGAATTTTATGGAGGTAAGTGGAAGTAATTTTTTCCCCTGTAAGCACTTAACTCTTACTTAAACAGCCAGAATAAGCATAGTGGTTAAGAACGTGGACTTGGGGCTGACTGTCTGGGTCTGCATCCTGGTTCTCCCATTACTAGTTATGTAACTTTGGTCTGGTTACTTAACCTCTTGTGCCTCAGCTTCCTCATCTATAAAATGGGAATAATAATAGTTCCTACCTAATAGAATTGAGGTGAAGATTAAATGAGTTAATACAGTAGACAAGAACAACAGGAGTGTTACTAGCTACTGTTAGCCAGACTTCAACTAAGTGGCAATGTAACATTTGAGCCTAACTTCATATTTTCGTGATGATGTAGAAAAGTACTGTATTGATAAGTACTTTTAAAACAGTGGCTTTAAAGTAGTGGCTTGAGCTACAATATTAAGCCCAATAAAAGTGTTTTTAATAGTCCCCAAATGCATTTTGCCCTAGTCATGATTCAGATAGACCTGCAATAACTTATTCAACTGATTAACATCCTACAACTCTACCAGGGGATAAAATTCTAACAGAAATTAAAATTTCGTACTAGACTATAAAGATCCAGCAAAATACCACATTTCCCTAGAAATGTAAGAATCAGGGCTTTATTGTTCAAACTGAAGGATGTAGACTTCATTCTGTGTATCATCAAGGAAAGCATGACATGGTTTAGGAATTTCTTTTCTCTTAGAGAATTTTTCCCCCCCTCTCTGAAATTACCCAGTTTTTTGGTAGGCAGAAGAAATAAGATAGGTTGGGCTGTTAAAGGAAAGAAACATGATATCTGTTATGGGCTAAATGACTGCATTTCATATGTTGAAACCCTAACTCCCAGTATGATGGTATTAGGAGATGGGCCCTTTGGAAGGTAATTAGGTCATGAGGGTAGAGCCCTCATCAGTGGGATTAGTGGCCTTGTAAAAGGGACCCCAAAAAGCTTTCTTTCTTTTTCTGCTATGTGAGGACAAAACAAGAGGGTGAACCAGGAAGTGTTTCTTCACCAGACACTGAATCCATTGGTGCCTTGATCTTGGACTTCCCCGCCTCCAGAACTGTGGGAAATAAATGTTTGTTGTTTAAGCCATTCAGTCTACTGTGTTTTTGTTATAGCAGCCCAAACGAACTAAGACCACATCCATTATAAATGTTCAACCTATTAAACTGTGAAAATAATAGTATAGCTATCTTTTACAGTACTAAATTGTTTAGCCTTTCTTTTTTTTTTAAAAAAAAAACAACTAGCTAATTAGCCTAAACAGCTACAACATAAACTTTTATACATATGGTCTAAAAGCCAATATTCTATCTTTCATGGGAATAATTAGACCAAGAAAGGAAATGAGTATCAGCCACATGTGCCTTCTTGCTCATGACAAGCTGTTGCTATCTGGGTAGATAAAAATCTATTGCTATAGTTAGCTGTTTAATTTGCCATAGGGAAACTGGCGTGTATTCAGTGCCTAACTGTAATTGAACTTAACCACTTCTAAGACTTACACCATATTTATGTGGGTTTCCATGAGTCAGGATGAGAACAGAGGACAGTGTATTTGGAACACAGATATTTTTCCAGGGCCTTTCGCTGGCTACCCAGTGCTTAAGGCTCCACACTTCCACTGCAGGGGTTGCGGGTTTGATCCTTGGGTGGGGAACTAAGACCCTGCAAGCTGCCGGGCACGGCCAAAAAAAAAAGATATTTTTCCAAATAAGGTCCAAAAGGAACTGTTGAATTCTTTCTTTTCCCTGGCTTCTCACAAAGCTTGCTCTTCTTGGTGACGTCTCTTGAACCCCTCCTCTCCTCTCCTTCCCTTCCCATGCCCTTGCCTATGGACTTCATTTGCCCACGTCTGTATCCCCGCAGCCTCCTCTAGGTGGCCTTGAGACTCGTAAGTGAAGCAAAACTTCTCTACTCTCTTAGGTCTCTGGCTGGGCCTAAGAATTAAATGGACATAAGACAGATGAACAGAAGAAGCATACAAATCTTATTTAGTAATTTTTACATGTACATGGGAGCCTTCAGAAAAGTAACAGAGACCCAAAGAAGCAGTTAAGGTCCAAGCTTATACACTAGGTTGGACAAACAGTAGTGAATTGCAAACACGTGACAACACAAAGGGGTTTGAACTAGGGCAATTAATCGTAGAGAAGTGGCTGGGAAGATTGGGGTTATTTTGACCAAGTTTTTTTGCACGGATTTCTCTCGGCCATGACTTCCTGTTTCCAGTGATGAGAAGGCTTTTTTCCTCTGGTTCAGGGAGGGCGCCTATCACAGGAGAATTTTATTTCCTGCTTTCAGGAAGAAAAAGGAAGGTCAAAGTGACCTTTTTACATGTGCTGTTTCTCAAGTGCCTTTAACTCAAAATATCAATATGCTAATGTGGCAACTTTTGGGGTGACGCACTCAGAACCCCTATAAGACCTAAGGTTTTTCCATCAGATCTTCAACTCCACTGCTAGGCCTAACTTTTTTTTTTCAAAGTTTCTTCTTTTTTTTCAAACCCAGTCTTTTTTTTTTTTTTTCCATGAATTTATGTATTTGGAAGCAATTACTGAGAGACTAACATGTAAGTATCTGCATGCAGGGAACAAAAATGTCAAGGCCTTTGCCTTGAAAAAAAACAATTTAGCGGGAGAGACAGAAAAAATTGAGAGAGTACTGAATGATGAATACATAATCAATGTGAATACAAGATCTAGGTATACCATAATAGAGAGGTTGATAAATCACCCCTGTGCAATAAAGATTTCACAGAAGCAATACATTCAAGGAGTTTTAAATAATGAGTTTGTCAGGAAGACAATTTTTCAACAAATGTGCATCACACTCAAAATCAGAAAAAAAGAGATAAAGAGTCATTATTTCAAGATCAAGCCCAATCTTTGAAAAATGCTTTTCTGATCTCGTCATCCTCTCTTCTTAGACATTCCTCAATCCTTCAGCTTTCACCTTCCCAAATTTGCAGATGGCTACTTGAGTCCTGACGGCTCTCTTGAACAACTTCCAGCCACCCAGTGAGATCTTCCTGCTGAACATCTTTATTCAGGTGTCCTACCACCATCATCCAAATCCAGCAAGGCAGACATTACCTTATTCTCCAAGTCAAAAATTTCTGTCTAGGGCCCTGACTTTCATTCAGTCACTTAGGCTAATGATTTGGACGTTGTCATTGGTTCTTCCCATGTCCTCCTCAGCACAGACAACTCGTGTGTCTGTGTCCATCGTGCTCTCCCTCCTGCCCTTCCTTTGTCACCTGAGGTTCCGTTCTTGTGGCTTTTGGCCCAGATGAGTGGAATATGCAATCTGATACACCGAGAACATAAAAAGACACTATGAGAAAGCGTATATGTTTATTTTAAAAGGTAAAAATGTAAACTTTCATAACATTCACTGGGATCCTCATTTGGTCCTTATGTTATATGGGCACACATCAAATAGAATAATAGGACATATCCTGGGGGCGTAGTCGGAGCCCCACTTTCCGAGTATCTCTATGCATTGCTCTTTCCTTGCTATGACTTGTTTTTGATGGGCTTCATTTTGTAAATTCAAGACTTTAAAATAATAGGCCATCATTACAATGGCCAGGCAAACCTTTTGTACCACACATAAGTTTTCTGGTTTTCTCTTGGCAAAGATTGTAAAGACACGTTATGCATTTTTTTTTTTTTCTCTTAAATGATGATGTCCCTGGGAAGAAAATTCTGAGACACAGCCTGCAGGATGATTAGCAGTGCAAGCCTCTGGTTTCCACAAGAGTAGAAGGAAGGGGAAGAAGGAAGCAGGACTGAGCAGGGGGTGAAGCTGAGCTGCGTTGTAGGCAGAACACCCCTCGGCTGGAAGACTCCTTCTGAGTTGTCCTGAGTTGGGCTCAGACAGCCAGACCTTTATATTCCTGTGTAGGTCATTCCCTTGGATGTGGGTCTCCCCAGGCAATCCCTGAAGTGCCACCATAACTCGCTACAGCCGAAGCCACTGTCCGACATCCAGGGAGGATGCTTATGGGTGGTGGATCACAGTGTCCACCTAGAGGACAACTATACAAAGTTTGCTGGACTTTCCTGCAGCAAAATGATGGAATGACTGTCATGTAGTACGTAGCAGAGAGTTTGGAAAAATAGCCACATTTAATCTAAATAAATGTCTTAACAATAAACAAGAAAGTTGTTGCTTTTAAAAGAAACATCTTATAGAGAGAATAGTTTGAAAACATGTCCACTGTTATACAACTAAATTGTCCAAAACTACATAATTCTGTCTCCTATCTGCACGCAAACTTGGAACCAGAATTATTTCACTTGTTTAAAAATTTCCCACACAAAGAGTTCCCATGGATTTTTAACCTATTCATAAAAATAACAAAAATGCAACATCCAAAAACAAAAAGAAAAAAAATAAAAGAAAAATGCAACATCCAATTAGTGTCCAAAAAAACTAACATCAAAAAGATGGTATTAATCGGGCTTCCCTGGTGGCGCAGTGGTTGCGAATCCGCCTGCCGATGCAGGGGACACGGGTTCATGCCCCGGTCCGGGAAGATCCCACATGCCGCAGAGCGGCTGGGCCCGTGAGCCATGGCCGCTGAGCCTGTGCGTCCGGAGCCTGAGCTCCGCAATGGGAGAGGCCACAACAGTGAGAGGCCCGCGTACCACAAAAAAAAAAAAAAAAAAAAAAAAAGATGGTATTAATAATTTACTAGATGAAGATCAACACCAATCTTTGGATAGTAAGTGGATGGGATTAAAAAATGTGTATCACAACTCAGAAAGTCAGTTGGAGACGCTCTGCTTTCATTTGGCTCTCAGATTATTTGAAGCATCTTTTACAATTATGATAAACATTAAAATTAATTATGGGACTTCCTAGTGGTCCAGTGGTTAAGACGCTGTGCTTCCACTGCAGGGGGCGTGGGTTCAATCCCTGGTTAGGGAACCAAGATCCTGCATGCCATGAGGTGCGGCCCCCCAAAATAAATAAAGTAAAATTAATTATTGAGATAAACCAAACAGGCTGTGGGGTTGCTGACTCTCAAACTGTTCAACATTTTCAAAAGATTTTTTTTTTAATAATGAAGACTGTATGGTAATTACTATGGGTTGAACTGTGTCCCAGGAAAAGTTGAAATCCTCATCTCCAGTACCTCAACGCGAAGTTATCTGGAAATAGCGTCGTTGTAGATATCATTAGTTAAATTAATGACTGGTATCCTTATGAGAAGAGAAGGCAGAGATAGGATTTATGCTGCCACATAAATAAAAGCTGGAAGAGAATCCTCCCCTTGAAGCTTCAGAGGAGCCATGGGCCTGCCAACATTTTGACTTTGCATTTCTGCCCGCCATGACTATCAGAGAATGCATTTCAGTCATTTCAAGCTACCCAGTTTGTGATACTTCATTATAGCAGCTGTAAAAAACTAAAGTGTTGTTAAAACTTTTTCCTACCGTTAAAAATAAGATTTTAAAAGCTCAAATATTTTATTTCATCTCTATCTCATTTTTGTAAGCGAATAAATATGTATTAAAGGTGTGTGCTCAATTTTAGTTTTAAAACTAAGAATGGCAAGCAATTAAAAAAAATGTTTGCGTATGTACTGGAAATTGTGTTTGAAAAGTTATTTGTAGAAATAATTTGAGGCCCTGGATGTTGAGTTTCTTAATTTGTTTCTGCCAGGCCTCAGGGCTGTAGTAATCCAGGATTCCCCTAATCCAATTTCAGGATTTGTCCTTTTCTGGGTCAGCAAGATCAGACAAAGCCGACCTAGCTTGCAGGTTTATTTTTCATTCCCTCCCTCTCCTGTGATGCAAACTTTTGGTGTGTCAGCCCCGTGTGGCTGCTTGTCTCCCAGGGTCCTGAGCCCGAAGCCCCCAGAGCTTGGGAGGCACTTCTCAGCCTGCTCTTCAGACCTTCCAGTCCCCGCTCCCCGCCACCACCCACCCACCACACACACCGTAAAGAGCCCTAAATGCCGGGATCGCATTTCTGGATTTCCATTTCCAACTGCTCCCCTATATTGGAGCAATTATTCCTCATTATTTTCTTAGTTTTTTGACACTTAGATTTTTTTTTTTTAATGCAGATTTGCAGTTGTATTCAGCCAGAGGGTCAGCCGCATTTATCTAGTCTATCATTACCAAAAGCACAATCAAAGAAAGTTTAGGGGCCACTATCCTAGACTGAGCCAATGATCTCTTAACATCACCAATCTTTCCTCCTCCCCAATCTCTCCTCTCTGCAGCCAGATCAATATTTTTTAAACAACAGTTCCATCAAGTCATTTCTCTGCTTTAAAAAATATATATAGGGCTTCCCTGGTGGCGCAGTGGTTGAGAGTCCGCCTGCCGATGCAGGGGACACAGGTTCGTGCCCCGGTCCGGGAAGATCCCACATGCCGTGGAGCGACTGGGCCCGGGAGCCATGGCCGCTGCGCCTGTGCGTCCGGAGCCTGTGCTCCACAGCGGGAGAGGCCACAACAGTGAGAGGCCCGCATAACGCAAAAAAAAAAAAAAAAAAAAAAAAAAAAAAAAAAAAAAAAAAATATATATATATATATATATATATATATATATATATATATCCTCACTGATGCCCTGTGTGATAGCTCTGTACTATGTCAACTTAGCTAGACTGGAATTTCACAGAATTTCCTTTCCTAAATGGTTCTGGATCAGCGTTGGCCAGTGGAGACACTTCGGACGCTATTTGGGAGGTAGAAATAAAGCAGCTGCCAATTTTTTTTTTTTTAATGTTTTTATAGCTGGTGGAAGGTGCCAGGCACATTGCCTCTGATCTGCAGGTAGACTCCACCTATTGTCATGGGAAGGGCTCAACCACAGTTCCTTCATGTAGGGAGTTGAACGGTGGGTGTTGTCCCCTCCCCTCTCCCCCAATTCACACCCATCTAGAATCTCAGAACGTAACCTTATTTGGAAATAGGGTCTTTGCAAATGTAATTAGTTACATTAAGATGAGGTCCTAGTAGGTCAGGGCGGGGCCCTAAATCCAATGACTGATGTCCTTATAAGAAGGCCATGTGAAGACACAGAAATACAGACACATAGGAAGAATGCCATGTGAAAAGAGAGGCAGGGATTGGAGTGATGCAGCTGGGAGGATTGCCAGAGCCACCACCAGAAGTGAGAAAGGAGTCTCCCCTAGAGCCTTCCGGGGGAGGATGTCCCTGCCCGCACCTTGATTTCAGACGCTTAACCTCCACACCTGTAAGCGAGTACATTTCTGTTGTTCTGAGCCACTCAATTTGTGGTACTTTGTCATGGCAGCCCCAGGAAATGAATCCACTCCACCTCCTGGCAGATCTCCTCCTCCATTTTCTCCAAATCCTGGACTGAGTGCATGTGTGGCTCCCTAGTGAAGGGCACCTGCTTCTCCTACACATTCAATACAGCATCAAGGCTGGAGGTGGGGAGAGGCAAACGTGGGTTGCAGTTAGTCTTTCTGGGCAATAGTTGTCTCGATAGGTCCTCGTCTGCTCTTGCCCTTGCTCTTCCAAATTAAGTAAAAATGAATTGAAAGAAACCAGTCCTGCTACCCAGTTCCTTCCATTATATTGGAATGTATTAGGTTATTAAGATTATTAACTAATATTTATTGAAGACCTCCTAAGTGCAGAGCACGATGCTAAGTAAGCTCTTTACAGCATCTTATTAAATTCTCGAAACACCCCAACCTAAATATTCATCAATAAGAAAATGCTTAAATAAGTTATAGCCCGTTTCTATACATGATACAGAAATTAAAAAAGAATGAGACAGGGACTTCCCTGGTGGCGCAATGGTTAAGAATCCGCCTGCTGATGCAGGGGACATGGATTCGAGCTCTGGTCTGGGAAGATCCCACATGCCGTGGAGCAACTAAGCCCGTGCACCACAACTACTGAGCCTGCGCTCTAGAGCCCACAAGCCACAGCTACTGAAGCCGACGTGCCACAACTACTGAAGCTCATGTGCCACAACTACTGAAGCCTGTGTGCCTAGAGCCCGTGCTCCACAACAAGAGAAGCCACCACTCACTGCAACTAGAGAAGGCGCACAGGCAGCAACGAAGACCCAACGCAGCCAAAAATGGATAAATTTTTTAAAAAAGAAAAGAATGAGACAGTCTTACAGATATGGACATGGAAGTACCTCCAAGACATATTGAGGGGGAAAGAAAATCAAGTGACAGAAAAATAGGCTCGGTATAATCCTGTTTATGGAAACAATATGAAACAAAATATAATTAAATATTTCTTATGAACTCTTGGTCCTTCAGACTGTACTCCCAAATTTTCCTTTGCCTCTTCTACTGTATTCCTACCTCAGCCTCTCACTTCAGCTACTTTATGTGGTAGCTAAACTCGAGTGGGCATTCAATGCTTATTGGATGAATGAATGAATTCTAATTTTCAAACATTTCTCCCTCATCTTTTTTTTTTTTGCGGTATGCGGGCCTCTCACTTTTGCGGCCTCTCCCATTGCAGAGCACAGGCTCCGGATGCGCAGGCTCAGCAGCCATGGCTCACGGGCCCAGCTGCTCCGCGGCATGTGGGATCCTCCCAGACCGGGGCACAAACCCGTGTCCCCTGCATCGGCAGGCGGACTCTCAACCACTGCGCCACCAGGGAAACCCTCCCCCTCATCTTTATTGAGATATAATTGACAAATAAAAATTGAATATATTAAAAAAAATTCTCAAAACAAGCCTATGAAAAGGGGTTATTATTATGCCTCTTTTACAAATGTTTACAAATATTACCACGCTTACAAATGTAACAGCAGCTTAAACTCTTAGACGGATGAAGTAATTCAGCCAAGTCAGAATTCATACTGATGCCGAAAGCTCAGCCTCTGTACACCGGTGCCAAATCGAATCTCGGAGACAGAGTTTTGGGTGAAGTAGAAAAGAACAGCTTTATTGCTTTGCCAGGCAGAGGGGGACACACTGGGCTCCTGTCCTCGAAAACTATGTGTCCCAACCCAGGAGGATGTGATGGAGGGCTTTACAGCAGTGGTTTGAGGCTGGGATCTCCAAGATTGCAGTGTGCAGGGCCTGGACTCCTATAGTTTCAGGTGGTGTCTCCTCATCTCGATGAGCTTCTCTGGTCCCTTGAATCTCACCCCAGGTGGTTTCTTGGCTGCTCCTCCCTTGATTAGCAACTGTTGGAATCTGCCCTTTGGAACTCAGGGAAGGTCATGGAGGCTGGAGGCTGGCCTACAAGAAACGGGGGGACAAAAACGTCTCCGAGCCCGGGAGCCCCACGGGGCCTCACTTGGTTTCAAAACTAACACTTTGGAGTATAGTAAATCAACTATACTCAAAAAAATTAATTAAAAAAGTAATAAGACATATGGAAGCCCACATATCACCCTTATTAATAATAAAGACTAGGTCAGAGAACATATAATAATGGGAGAGCCAGTCTGGCCTGTTAACTAAACCCTAAGTTGAGACAATGCTGAACTAGGGTGCCCTCTGTATGCAGAAGGCAGCTCAGACTCAAGAGGAATGTGGGAGGAGCTGAGCTCAGCAAACCCAGTTTGTTTTTCCTAAATGCACCAGTTAGATAAGTCACTTCTCCCCCTGACCAGGGACAGAAGGGATAAAAGGTATGGAGAGACCAGACATATTACCAACTGAGTACATATATATAGTATGTATTTGTGTATATAAAATAATAAATAATAAAACAATCCAAGGAATATCACAAAGTAGGTACCTAATTATTTGCTAAATATATAGTTTACCCTAGTGTTTCTTGAGTCTGAGTTTTTATCAAAACCTGAAGGATGTTAAGTAATTACAGAACCTCTCTAACCCCTCCCTACCTTCAATATGCTTGGCATGAAACCAGGAATCTTATTGTAAAGCTTCCTGGGCGGTTTCAGTATGCAGGTGTGGCTGAGAACCATTGACTTCCAGGAGGTAGACAACAGATCAGGAGTCTGGGAGGTCTTACTGAGGAGGAAATTGGACAGACACTGCAGGACCAGTAGGATTGAGGTAGAAAGACAGCAGAGCACTGTACAGGGCAGAGAACAGTAAGTAGAGGACTCCAGAAATAACTGTGGCTCAAGGGTAAACCCAAGACCTTGTTCTTGAAAACCCTTATAAAATTTATCCCTGGAGGATGATCTATGCTAATACAGCAGATGACAAGACATTACAGCACAGCTTAGAGGAAAAGATCTTGGACTTTTGAGTTAGGAGACGTTGGTTCCTGGCTGTGTGACTTTGCCCCAGTCATGACATCCTTCACCCAAATATTTAAGGCTTGTTTGAAAATGTTGCAGAAAGGGAGACCC
Source organism: Kogia breviceps (assembly GCF_026419965.1). Lineage (NCBI taxonomy): Eukaryota > Metazoa > Chordata > Mammalia > Artiodactyla > Physeteridae > Kogia > Kogia breviceps. The sequence goes on along the minus strand of NC_081319.1, from coordinate 99,615,753 downwards.
CTTCCAGGGCCCGAGAGTGGGCTCTTGCCTAACACTTGGAAAAGAACTGTCTGAGGAGACACACGTGCTGACAAAGCAAAAGACTGTATTGGGAGGGGCGCCCGGGCGGAGAGCAACAGGGCAAGGGAGCCCAGGAGAACTGCTCTGCCACGTGGCTCGCAGTCTCGGGTTTTATGGTAACGGGGTTAGTTTCCAGGTTGTCTCTGGCCCGTCATTCGGACTCAGGGTCCTTCCTGGTGGCCTGAGCATCTCTCAGCCAACATGGGTTCCAGCGTGAGGGTTTCTGGGAGGTTGGCAGGACATATCTTCTCCCCCCTCCTCCTTTGGCACCTCCCGAATTCTTCCAGGGGAGTTTTACAAGACCTACTATGGGCTGGCATGTCCTCCTGCCTTTCGGCCCCTCCCGAATTAGTTTCAGCAGCAGCACAGTCGTTCTTTATCAGGATCTCCTGTCCTAAGACAACTCAGGCAGGCGGTTAACATGGTGCCTGGCCAAGGTGGGCGGTTTTGGTCAACGGTTCCCTAACACAAAGACTGGAGTTCTTAAAGCATTCTGGGAAGGTGGTTACATTTCAGGAAATAGCACTGCCATTCACCTAGAAGCTTAGGTTACAAACCTGGGAGTCATTTTTGAATTTCTTTTCCTTACCTGTCCCCATGGCTAATCCATTGGCTCGCCCTGATGATTTTTCTTCCAAAACATATCCCAAATCCCTCCACTTCTCACTTACTGCATTGTTCCCTTAAGATCATTAACTACTGAAACCTGTTCAAGGTCAAGCATTACAGCCAGGCTTAGATCACCAAATGGCTCAGACCAAAAATGGCTTCTCTTATGTCAAGAAAGCTATGCCTGGTTTTCTTTCTCTAGGGACTTACACTAGGTGATTCAAAATGTGCACTTAGGGTTGAGAAACACTACCAAGGCTTAAAGGAACAGCAAAATTTGTTTGCTCCCTGTGGCTTTTGTAAGAACAAAAGAATGCAGAAACATAGGACTGTTATCAGGCAAGAGAAGTAACAATAGCAAAGAAAATATATCAGGTGTAAACTCCCAGTTCTGTTACAATGGTAAAGATTAGCCTGAAGCACTTTCTTGAGCTGTTTTGAAGAATTTAAACGCCCTCGGGTGCTCAACCACGAGATCAACTGGAGCCCAAGGGAGGATGAGGTTGACCTCTTCTGACCCTTGTGACTTCAACCAGCTAAAGCTTGGACTCTGTTGACCTCCCAAGCCCTTCGTGAATATGCATGTGACCTTAGTTTAAAACTTCCCCAATTTTGCTATTCCGGGAGACACTGCTTTGGGAAAGACCCCCGCAGTGATCTCCTTTCTTGCTGCAAATAACAAATCCTTCCTCCTCCCGCTCTTTGGCTTAGCTGTGTCTTTTGGTTCAATACCCAACACAAGGTGAATCCAGTTTTCGGGTAACAGCTTCTGCACTAGCTGCTCCCATTACCTGGTACACTCTTGCTCTAGATCTTTCCATGGCTGGATCTTTCTTGTCATTATTCAGGTCTCAGACTAAATGTCACTTTCTCAGGTAGGCTTTTCCTGATCCCCACCCCTCAATCTAAAATAACACCTCTATCGGACTTCCCTGGTGGCACAGCGGTTAAGAATCCGCCTGCCAATGCAGGGGACACAGGTTCGAGCCCTGGTCCGGGAAGGTCCCACATGCTGCAGAGCAACAAAGCCCATGTGCCACAACTACTCAGACCACGTGCCACAATTACTGAGCCCACGTGCTACAACTACTGAAGCCCACATGCCTAGAGTCCGTGCTCCGCAACAAGAGAAGCCACTGCAATGAGAAGCCCGCGCCGCAACAAAGAGTAGCCCCCACTCGCCACAACTAGAGAAAGCCAGCGCAGCAACAAAGACCCAACACAGCCAAAACAAACAAACAAATAAATAAATAAAATAACACCCCTATCTATATCACATTGTCCTGCTTGTTTTCATTATAGAAATTAGCAGTTCATGAGGTTTCCCTATTTAAGCTTATTGTCTGTATCTTCCAACTCTAACATAAACACCTTGAGTGTAAACACATTTGTCTTATTCATCGCTGTATCCTCAGCACTTAGAACAGTGCGTGGCATCTATTAGGTATTCAGTATTTGTGAATGAAAGAAGATACAAAGGTTTAAGATAAATTCTTCCAGTTCTGTTTTTTTTCAACTGTTTAACTGGATTTTAATAAAATGTGCTTTATTTATGCAATAGAATTGAACTATCTCTGAAAAAAGTGTCAATGGATTTTTTTGTAAATGTATCAGAATAGCACGAGATTCGTTCTCTCTTCATTGGAACCCTGAATTAAATCTTCTGCAAAGTCATTACAGCTCACAGAATGGAGCAGCTGGGTATGGCCAGGATCTATTTATTAAATCAAGGCATTGCTGCTCAGATTTTGTTTGCTTTTTTTTTTTTTTTTTCCCCCCCCCGGTACGTGGGCCTCTCACTGTTGTGGCCTCTCCCGTTGCGGAGCACAGGCTCCGGACGCGCAGGCTCAGTGGCCATGGCTCACGGGCCCAGCTGCTCCGCGGCATGTGGGATCTTCCCGGACTGGGGTACAAACCCGTGTGCCCTGCATCGGCAGGCGGATTCTCAACCACTGTGCCACCAGGGAAGCCCTGTTTGCTTGTTTTTGGAGACAGTGTTACCCCCAAATTTTATTTGAGCCAAATTTGAGGATTATAACCCTCAAAAGGAAGAGCATCTCCGCACAATTATATAAGTTTTTTGAGACAGAGGGCTGTACATTAAATGACGTATTATTGACAGTTTACACAATCCAGATCTGAGCAACATCGTGGTGGGTCATGTGACCCCTTACAAGATCAAGAAGTTGTCTTGATGCAAGGAGAATGTTGCTCTTCATGGTTGAGTAGGCATTTCTGCCGATGGGGAAGGTTGGGCATATTGCAGATACACAGCGCACAGTAGTGGGGAGAGAGGAGGCCAAAGAGCAGAGAAAAACTTGTGTTTAAATTTTTCCTGTCTTTCCATAAAACATATATATATATATTTTTTTGGCCACATCGAGTGGCACACAGGATCTTAGTTCCCCGACCAGGGATCGAACCCGTGTCCCCTGCAGCGGGGGCATGCAGTCCTAACCACTGGACTACCAGGGAAGTCCCAATAAAATATGAATTTTATTTCACACTGGGTTGGCCTCTTGGTGGGTATTGAGCCAAAAGACACAACCAAGCCAAAGAGCAGGAGGAGGAAGGATTTGTTACTTGCAGCAAGGAAGGAGATCACTGGGGGTCTTTCCCAAAGCAGTGTCTTTCTGAACAGCAAAACTGGGGAAGTTTTTAGCTAAGGGTACATGCATGTTCATGAAGGGGCTTGGGAGGTCAACAGAGTCCAAGCTTTAGCTGGTTGAAGTCACAAGGGTCAGAAGAGGTCAACCTCATCCTCCCTTGGGCTCCAGTTGATCTCGTGGTTGAGCACCCGAGGGCGTTTAAATTCTTCAAAACATCTCAAGAAAGTGCTTCAGGCTAATCTTTACCATTGTAACAGAACTGGGAGTTTACACCTAATTTATTATCTTTGCTATGGTTACTTCTCTTGCCTGTTAAGTCTTTTGTTCTTTTGTTCCCTTAAGATTATGCCTGGGGCTTCCCTGGTGGCGCAGTGGTTGAGAATCCGCCTGCCGATGCAGGGGTTCGTGCCCCGGTCCGGGAGGATCCCACGTGCCACGGAGCGGCTGGGCCCGTGAGCCGTGGCCGCTGAGCCTGCGCGTCCGGAGCCTGTGCTCCGCAACGGGAGAGGCCACAGGAGGGAGAAGCCCGCGTACCGCAAAAAAAAAAAAAAAAAAAAAAAAAAAAAAAAAAAAAGATTATGACTATTCTAGGGCAGGCTTACCTCAGAAAATGGCTTAGGCCAAAAATGGCTTCTTACGTTCTCTTTCTCTGAGGACGCTTTACCTTACCTGCTTACGAGAGGACAGGGGAAAGGAATCAGTAGAAGAATGTAAAGGTATGGCAGGGAGCAGCAGACTCACAGGAAAACATGAAGGCTACAGCTGGTTCCTTCTAAAAGTGGGATACACGGTTATCCTTTTTTCTTCGGGGGGCACCTCTTTAACGAATGAGTATAATCTGGCGGAACTGAGTAGTTTTAATTTGAGTGCTTGAGATTATGACATCGTCCTGTTTCGCAGGGGTTTGTTCACGCCAGTGCGGCAAAATCTTCACTTGTGGGTCGTCTGTCACTTGGTCTCAAGGAAGCAGCTGAATTAAATTCGTAACTCAGGCGAATTAAGGGCAAAGCTGATGTCCTTAAGTCCCTCGCGGGCCATTTCCGAAATACATTAGCTATGAAAACATAGAACAACATCGATTACACGGGAAATAGGGAGATTCCGTGCCTCTGGCCCCTTTCTTTGGCGGGGACGTTGGTATTTCCTCAAAAGTCCCAAGGTATCCAACCTCCGCCCACAGCAATAGGGCTAGGTTCACAGGCAACAAGTTTTTCAGGTAGCTGCCTCCCCTTTCTTCCCTCTTCGTGCTTCGTCGGTTACGGCTTTAAACAAAACGACTGTGCGTTTGAAATCACTCTGGCGCTTTGGCACAGTGCAGTAGGGACAGCCAAGGGCACGGGTTCCGAGAACAGCAGTCGGTAGACAGAGATTCTGGCTTGAGGAAAACCAAAGGAACGGGGGAGGAGAAGGAGGGAGAAAGCAAAGCAGCTGAGTGGGAGGTGCATTCTGGGAGTTGTAGTCCCCTTGGGGGTGGCCTCCTCAAGGCTCCGCAAGGCTCTGAACTTCATCTCCCAGCAGCCCCCGCGACGCAGAGGCGGCGAGTGGTGGGGGCGCTGGGTGATGAGCTGCTTCTGGGGGAGAGGGCCTGGAGCGGGTAAGCGCCGCAGACGTCGCTGGGAGACGTTATCTGCGGTCTGCGGGGGTCGACGGACCCTCGGGCGGGCTACGACGAGGGCCGGGTGGCCTCCGGGCGTTCCAGTGCTCGCCCTCTGTCCTCTCCACGGGCGCGCGGCGTCCGCCATGGAAGCACATCCGGCTGCCGCCGGGGTCTCCGGGCGCCGCGTCCCCGGTTCCCCGGAGCGATGAGGCGTTAGGGGCGCCCCACGTTCCGTCTCCCGCCCGCGCTCCGTCGGCCGGACGGAGAAGGACCGTGGGTCGGTCGGCCGGCCGCGGTGCCGCCCCCGCGCCGCCCCTCCCCGCCTCGCCTCCTGGGGGCGCTGCCGGGCGTCGCCGCTCATGCCGCCCCGGCGCCCTGCCGCGCCCGGCGCCGGCCGCTGAAGCCCCGGCCGCGCCGCCCGCCCGTCCGTCGGCCCGCCCGCGCCCACCGCCCAGACGCCCGGAGCCGGCCACCCTCCTGCCCCCAAGATGTGGCACAGCGTCGGGCTGACCCTGCTAGTGTTCGTGGCCACGCTGCTGATCGTGCTGCTGCTGATGGTGTGCGGTGAGTGCGGCGTCGCGTGGGGCAGTTACACTCCGCGGTACACACGCCGGCTCGATCATCTGGTCGACTGGCTTGTTTTTTCTGGTTTAAAAGAAAAAAAGAAGGCCTGGGTGGGCATGTGTCTTCAAATCATCTGTTTTTGACTTACCTCTCGGGAGTGAGCCCTGATTCACGACAGGCCCGCTGTCATCCAGGAGAGGGAAGAACAGCATCCAGGGCTGGGCATCTTGACTCGGGGTTAAAGCAGGTATTGCTTCTCCGGCAGCGTCTTGATAGCCATTCTTACCGCAGTCTGCTCAGATTTTAACCTTGGCTTGTATCCGAAGGTGAAGTGATTGATTACCCCTTTTTCTTTTTTGACACGTTCTGACTCTGATGATAAAGCGAGGTTTCATTACCTTCGTTTAACCAGGGGCAGGGACAGAGTTGGGTTTGAAGCACGTGTGAAATTTTTTGTTTACTTGGAGTTCAGGCTTAAACTAAATTCCAAGCAGAAATGTTGAGACGCGGCAGGACTTAGAAACACCGGCTATATTGAACTCCCAGGGTCAGGTAACCTAACTCTTAGTTCTGTAATAATGGTGCTGTTTTGTTTGGTGTGATTTTTTTTTTTTTTCCGTCATGGAATGAGAGGACGTGAAACTTTTTTCTCAAGGTAATATTAGCGCAACTGTAGATTTTTTTTTTTTAACGCACAGTAACTGATAACCACAGCTCTCTTAGCCAAGTGGCTGAGCAGTTGTGAAAATTTGGGAAGTGTTTAGAACCAGATGTCATTGAATATTTTTGATAATTACGCTATTGAAGTAAGGGTTCAGGTTGATGCACTAATTGGTCAGTATTCAAAATACTATAGGGCTTATTCATTGCATGATTAATGTACTAAATGCTCAGTATCAGCCATGTTTGGAGACACTCGTGTATATACATGTATAGACTTATATATTTGTATTTATACACTAGTATGTATATTTTTAATTTCATTGCTTTTACATGTGCATAGACATGTGTGTATATTTGTATTTATATACTTGTATGTATAATTTTAATTTTCTTGCTTTTACTAAGGCACTAGAGTTAAAGCTTCTAACTTACAGCCTTTCTTTTCTGATGATAAAACAATTGGAAACCCTTTCTCAGTTTCTTGCTTGTGATGTCAGGATTTTGGGCTAATTGTAGGTGTTTAAGATCCTTGAAGTAAGGAAAACCAGATCTGTGTGATTTGTTTGGATGTGAGGAAGGAGGTAAGCATATGCTTTCTTTTCTGATTTGAAGATGCAAGCTACCTGGAGATAGGAATGTAACATGTAAACCATGTAACAACACGTTAGATAGAATATTGCCAAACTTGCCTTTGGGGCCTCAAAATTCTGAATTGCTGCATACATTTAGACTTGCTCTCTCCGCTCCCAATAATGGCTATTTGACTTAAATTTTACTCATTTTTCTAAAAGTACCTTGCCTTTGGTTTCAGAAAACATTATGGAATGAGAGGTGACCTGTGATAAGTAAAAGAATGCCTTATTTTGATTGGAATTGTTGAGACTAATAGCTCTAAGAAGTAATCCAAGCACTTTTTTGTTGGGAGAGTGAATGATGTGGTAGCTTCATGTATTAACTAGGAGGGGCCTGGGGCTTAGGAAGAGGAGGGAAAGATTCCACCAGATTTGAGAGAGAAACTAGGGTGTTGTATTAGTGTGGTAGGCCTGTCCTAACAATGTCCGACAGACTTGGAACAGCAGAAATTTATTTCCTTGTAGCCTGGAGGCTAGAAGTTCAAGATCATCGTGTCAGCAGGGTTGATTTCCTCTGAGGCTTCTCTCCTTGGCTTGTAGATGGTGGTCTTCTCCCTGTGTCTTCACAGGGACTTTCATCTGTGTGTGTCCCTGTCCTAATCTTATATAATAAGGACACCAGTTATATTGGATTAGGGCCCCACCCTTATAAATTCATTTAACCTTAAATAACCTTTTAAAGGCCTTGTCTCCCAATATAGTCACATTGGGGATTCAAAATTGATGACATGGGTCTGCCCAAGAAACTGGTAACCTAGTTTATTTTAGAACTCTGACTGACTCTTTCACATAGTGAATTATGATTTTCAAATTTCAGGTTCCTTAGGGAGTTCTACTGTTTCCTGTCTCTGTTGATTGTACTTTCTTGCCTCTCATTCATTCTAAAAATATTTTCCGCTCCCATTGTTCACTGAAACTGCCCTTGTCGAGGTTCATAACAAATGGCCTCCATATTACCAAGTCCATGGTCCCTTATGAGTTGTAATTGTATTGATATGTAACCTCTCATACTCATTCTATACAGGTGAGCATTCCTTCCGTGAAGTGTTTCTCTTGGCTTTTGTACAGTATACTTTCATGGTGCTCTTCCTACCATAGTGGTTAATTGTTTATCTTTTCCTGGCTTCTCATCCCCTAGAATTTAACTTTTTTTGATCACAATCTATGATAGGAAAAAAATTTTCATTATTCCCAGTACATTCATAAGTATATATAGATAAATTACATATATCAATTAGTTATATCCACATCTATCTACCCATTAACTCTCTTGTCTCTGAAATAAAAATTTTATAGACTAGTACTTGCCATTACACCATGAGATGCATGCCATTTTCTATTGTATTTTTATGTTACATTATGTTATAATACAAATATATAGTATTTCTATTTTTGCCTTCCTTCTGTTCTCTTACTCATCTTACCCAGTTCTAAAGGTTTAAATAGTAACTATAACTGATGACTAAAATTAAATCTACAGCTCTTATTCCTCTCCTGCATCCCAGATTCGTGCATCAGACTTTTATTCTTGATATCTCCACTTGAGGATCTAATAACCATCTCAAACTAAACACATCTAAAACAGAACTTTTGATTTCTACTACCTGTTTCTCCCTCCCTGCTCACATGTTGTCAGCAGCCAAGGACTTGGGTGTCATCCTTGGTTTTGCCCTTTCCTTTCCTTATAAATATCAACTCCATCTGGAAGTCACGTCAGATTTGTCTTTTTTTTGCTTTTAGTTTTATTGAGATGTAACTGACATTCAGCACTGTATAAATTTAAGGTGTATAACATAATTTGATTTACATATATCAGGAAATGATTATCATAGTAAGTTTAGTGAGCATCCATCATCTCATAGATACAAAAAGAAATAGAAAAAAAATTTTTTTTTCTATTTCTATAGTGATGAGAACTCTCAGGACTTACTTTATTAACAACTTTCATACAGAAAATACAGCAGTGTTACTTATATGTATCTTGTTGTACATTACATCCCTAGTACTTACTTTTCTTAATAACTGGACATTTTTACTGTCATCTAATCCCACCCCTTCTCTATCAACCACAAATCTGATCTCATTTTCTGAGTTTGTTTGTTTTTAAGTATAATTGACCTACCACACTGTTATTTCCTGTTACGGGACATAGTGGTTTGATATTTCTATACATTTCAAAGTGATTAATTACTGTGAAAGTCTAGTTACCATACAAAGATATTATGTAAATATTTTTTAATAGACTTATTTTTGTTTATAGTTTTTTATAGATTTTTAATTAATTTATTTATTATTTTTGGCTGTGTTGGGTCTTCGTTGCATGTAGGCTTTCTCTAGTTGCGGCGAGCGGGGGCCACTCTTCGTTGTGGCGCACAGGCTTCTCATCATAGTGCCTTCTCTTGTTGCGGAGCACGGGCATCAGTAGTTGTGGCACGTGGGCTCAGTAGTTGTGGCTCACGGGCTCTAGAGCACAGGCTCAATAGTTGTGGTGCATGGGCTTAGTTGCTTCACGGCATGTGGTATCTTCCCAGACCAGGGCTCGAACCTGTGTCCCCTGCATTGGCAGGCAGATTCTTAACCACTGTGCCACCAGGGAAGCCCTATTACATAAATCTTGAGGTTATTCCCCACTCTGTACCTTTCATACCTGTGACTCATTTATTTTGCAACTGAAGTTTGTACCTCTTAGTCTCCCTTACAAATCCCCTACCCTTCCCTCTCCCCCAACTCCTCCCCTATGGTAACCACCTGTTTGTTCTCTGTATCTATGACTCTGTTTCTGTTTAGTTATGTTTGTTCAGTTGTTTTGTTTTTTAAATTCCATGTGTAAGTGAAATCATGGAGTATTTTTCTTTCTCTTTCTGACTTACTGCACTAGCACAATACCCTCTAGATCCATCCAGGTTGTTGCAAATGGCAAGATTTCATTCTTTTTTATGGCTGAGTAATATTCCATTGTATACATATACTTCATCGTCTTTATCCATTTCCATTTGCATGGAATACCTTTTTCCATCTCCTCAGTCTATGTTTGTCAGTTTTGTCTGTGGTGGTTTGAATCTGCAGATGTGGAACACATGGGTATGGAGGGCTGACTGTATTTTATGTGTTTGTTTCTCGCAGTTAGGACATAAGCTCAGTGAAGGCAGGGACCTTCTTTGGCTTGTTCACTGCTCTATTCCTGGATCCTAGAGAGTAGAAGCATGTAGAAGGCCCTCATATATTTGAAGAAGAAATGAAGACAGATTCCTCAATATAAATTATTAAATTTCTATTACAAATACAGTCTTAAATGTGGTACAAACCAAGGTTGTCTCAAGGTGGGATAACCCTTGTATTACTCAATAAAATACATTTAATGAACTGTTATGTTCAGGTGCTGTGATGGAGGTCACGAGTGTCCAAAAATTAATAAAGCATAATCCCTAGTATACTTTCTTAAATGTTTGGTAGAATTAATTTAGGCCAGGACTTTTGGGGAAACCTTTTAACTGCAAATTCAGTATATTTCATTTGGGCTAATATTGGGCTATTCCAGTTACTTGTTTCTTCTTGAGTGAGCTTTTGTAGTAGTTTGTGTGTCTTTCAAGCACTATGTCTATTTAATCTGAATTACTGTTCTCTCATTATCATTTAATATCTGTAGGATCTGTGGTGATGTCTTCTCTTTCATTCTTGATATTGTTTATTTGTGTTCTTTTCTCTTGTTTATCACTCTGGCTAGAGGCTTATAAATTTTATTGATCTTCTCAAAGAACCTGGTTTTTGGTTTTATTGATTTTTTTATTTCTTTACTTGTCCATATTTTATTTCATTGATTTATGCTTATATCTTTAGTTTCTTCTATTTGTTTTGATTTTAGTTTGCACTTCTTCTAGTTTCTTATGGTAGAAGCTTAGATTATTGATTTTAGACCCTTATTAAAAAAATAGCTATTTAATGATATAAATTTCTTTCCAGGTATTACTTTTGATTTGTTTAAAAAAATTTTATTTGGTTCAAAATATTTTTTAGTTTCACTTGTGATTTCTCCTTTGAACCATGACTTAATTTAGGACATTTTCCCCCCATATATCATTTTATCATTTTCTAGTTTAATTTTGTTATGGTGAGAAAAGTGTATCAAGTTTAGGAAGGTTTACACTTAATGAGACTAATTAATGGTCTGTTTTGGTGGATGTTCTGCATATTCTTGAAAAGAATGTTTATTCTGCTGTTATTGAGTGGAATGTTCTGTACACATCAGATAACTTGGTTGATAACATTGTTCAATATCAATGTTGTCAATAACATTGTTCAGCAGTTCTTTTTATCAGCTACTCTGTTACATAGTAGAAATCTTAAGAGCTCTGAAATGGATCAATTGGTGAAAGTCATTAACCCCTTAAATTTATGGTACTTTTGGTGTGTGTTGGGGGTTGGGGTTGGAGGATGGAAGTTGAATGGTTTGTTTGGAAACTACCTCCTCTGTGCCAGATACTCTTCTAAGACATAGAGGACATAGTGGAAACCATAGATAAACCATAAATTTTCTTTCCTTAAGAAACTCATGTCTTGTGGGGAGGACAGTTAGTTATTAAGACAATGAAGGATGGAAGTGAGCATGAAATGCTAAAGCAGTCACCCAAGAGAGTACTATACTGAAGAGACAGTATGGTAGAAAGACATAAAAATTATGTGTTCATGATGCTTAAAAATCTCAGTGGCAGTGGTAGTAACCTCTTGTCTGTGGAGTTTGCCCTGGAGAGGAAGAGACTGGACCCTAAGAGATGGTAACAATGGATAACATTTGATGAGTGTTTATTATGTGCAGGCATTCTTTTTAGAATGTTACACACATTAATTCTTTTTATTACCACATTGACTCTGAAAGTGGGTGCTGTTGTCTCTATTTTATAGATGAGGAAACTGAGGCACATAGAGGTTAACTTGCCCAAATTTCGAGTATCTGTTGAGTTAGGATTCATGGCCAAGCAGTGTGGCTCCAGTGTGCCTCTGAATTATAAGAAGTTGTGGTGGTAATCCAGTTGACAGATAACAAGGATTTGATGTAGGATAGAGGATGGTACTGGGAATATAATGAAGGAAACAGGTGGGAGAGGTTTTATTAAGGTAGAATCTATAGCACTGAAGTAAAGCAGGGTAGGGCTGAAATATGCTCTTTCCCACCAGAGAGATGGGGAAAGGATACAATACCCATAACAGAAATGTGAAAATCAGAAGAAGGAGCTGTTGAACAAATATACTTTTTAAAGATGTCTTCAAGCCAGTGAGGTAGAGATTCCTTCCTGGGGTTTAAGAAAGGTAGAAAGTATGGATGAAAAATTTGGTCACCCTCTATAATAGGGGTAATATTTGGATCTATGGGAGTGTTGTGATCACCGGAAGGAGAGGAAAATAAAAAGAGGAGAGGTTTTAAAGGGAACTTTAAATCAGTCTTCCATTTACTGGGTAACAGGGTTTTGGGTGTGGAGGTATTTCGGTTCCACGTTGTGTTGGGTCAGTGATGGTTTCTCCGGGGGCTTGTCTGCTGGGGCCGCCCAGTGTGTCTTTACAGAAGGATGTGCAGTAGAGGGAGCTTGGTGGGAAGGGCTGGAGAGCATGGTTCTGTCTTCACTTTGCCTGTGTCTTGGCCTTGGACATATTACTTAGCAGTGAACCTTAGCTGCCTTCTGTGTAAACGGAAAATAAGGTTATAAGATTGAAAGTGGAAAAGAGCTTTATACAAATCAAGATCGGTATTGAGCCAGTCAGTTAACCACTTAGATATCATCATGAAGCTGGGGTTAACTCCATGGGGGGAATGATTCCACAAAGATAAGAATTTTTTGTTCTACTGCACCTGGGCTTTTTGAACTAAAAAGATCTTGGGTAGGAAATCATATTCTCATTCCCTAATTAGTGTTTTGTGTTTTAGCCATACTTTCACTATGAAAATATGAGAAATTTGATACACTTATTGAATTCATTGCTGTTTTGCCGAGCTAGCCCTTTTCAATGGTTATGAGTCACTTTGGGCCTTTGATTTCTTGTCTAGAAAATGGGGATAATGATTCCTAGTCCCACTAATTCAGAGGGCTAATGAGAGGATTAAATGAGATGTTGAATGTAAAGCATTTCATGAACTGAGAACTCTGTGATTACTACTGTCCCCTGGGTTTGTGGTGTGTTGACAGTGATGGTCCGTCGTTCAAGTTTATCTGCCATTGCTACCCTTCTGCTGCCAGCACATTTATCTTGCATAGAAAAATAATATACAGTGTGTTTCATGAGATCCATCCTGTGAACTAATGCTTAGTTACTGGCACACACAAGTTGAATGCTTATTTTCTTATCCCAGGACACACACCCTTTGTTGCCAGCCAGTTTTTCTGACTCACAGACTTGCCTTTTTTTTTTTTTTTTTTTTTTTCCGGTATGCGGGCCTCTCACTGTCGTGGCCTCTCCCGTCGCGGAGCACAGGCTCCGGACGCGCAGGCCCAGCGGCCATGGCTCACGGGCTCAGTCGCTCAGCGGCACGTGGGATCCTCCCGGACCAGGGCACGAACCCGTGTCCCCTGCATCGGCAGGCGGACTCCCAACCACCGCGCCACCAGAGAAGCCCAGAGTTGCCTTTTAAACTATGAAAAACTGTGTTACTTGTTTTAACAATTAGTGTAAATTTTTGACTAAGTACATATAAGTGTGGACAGTCCTTCTCCCTGCCCCCTCCACCCCCTCCTTTCTGCTATTCCTCTGTCCCTCCCTCCCATTTTTCTCTTACAATCTCAGGATGAGGTACAAGACCCATGCTCCACAGAATAAGAGTAGGTAAAGAGTTTCTGGTGTCTGCATATCAGGTTTGGGTGGGAGAAATTGTAGGAGCTGTACTTTTTTTTTTTTTTTTTTTGCGGTTTGCGGGCCTTTCACTGGTGTGGCCTCTCCCGTTGTGGAGCACAGGCTCCGGACGCGCAGGCTCAGCGGCCACGGCTCACGGGCCCAGCCGCTCCGCGGCATGTGGGATCCTCCCGGACCGGGGCATGAACCCGTGTCCCCTGCATCAGCAGGCGGACTCTCAACCACTGCGCCGCCAGGGAAGCCCAGAGCTGTACTTTTATAAGCGGTCCCATAGGCATGCAGGGCACAAGGGGTAAGTCCCTTTCAATAAAAAGTAGCCTGGGTTATAGTGGTTATTCTCCCTCCTATCCTGCTCTTCCCCAAAGATGCAAGCACCACCTGGGAGAAGTTAGTCACTAGGGCCCAGAGTCCAAATCAGGCTGGCCTATTCTTATGGTAAGTCAGAGTTATAAGTCTGAGCTGGTGGTTCTTCCCCTTGTGTCTGTGGTGCCTTTCCCCCTCCCAATACACGCTTCTACACACCTGTTCCTCTCTTATTTATTTGATGCTGTGTTACAACCAATAACATGTAGATAGAGGATGATGCTTCATTTTGCATTATGTAACATTCCATGTGTTTTCTCATACATTCATGGTATACTAGAGAATGAACTCTGGATACATAAATTGTTATTTATGTTAAACTACTCGGTTAACCAGACACAGTTCAATACTACTTGGAGCAAAGATAGAATCACTCTTTGTGTCCAACTTCTGACCTTCCGTTGCATCGTTCCTCACACATCCGTTGTCCTCCTGCAGCATGGCCCACTCATCGGCGAAGCCTGGGCAGTGTCCTTATAGCTCCCCCTTACATATTCCCTTTGTCCCATTAGTAAACACTAATGAGCTTTTGTTGCCTTTTCTCAGGTGGGATCTTCTCAGATAGGCAGTCTGGTCAGGTGTTGATCCATCTCTCCCCTGCTCTTCCATTGCTTATCCTTTTCTCATTTTCCTTGGCCACTGGCCGTAGTTGATCTGCAACAGCACTCGTGTTTCTTCTTTACTTCATTTCTCTTTTCCAAACCTACATGTGCATCAGAATCATCTAGAGAGCTTAAAAACGATGAGTAAGCACAACGCTGGAGATTGATTTGGAGTATCTGGGGTGAGTCGTTGGGAATCTGTAGCTTCTCACAGCTCCCTAGCAGAGCCTGATGAGTAGCCAGTTGGAGTGGTTCTCCTGGGAATGGCTGCAATGTGGTAATCGCGTATCTTTAGCTAGGGTCATTCCATTGGACAACAAATGCTGTTGAAATTGCTTTACGTTTACATGTGTTCTTTTCCCTAAAAGGGAGAATGTGGCTTCCAACCTCATCTGATCCTACCTCACTTCCACCCCAAGTAGTTCCTCTGCTTGAGAGGTTGAAGACCCTTTGCGTCGCGGACGTTCATCAGAGGTCAGATTGTGTTAAGGTTTTAAAGAAATCGAAGCAGGTCCCAAGCAGATCAAAGGTTTTGTTTAGCCTTCATCCAACAAAAGAATTGCCTGCCCAGCTCAGGGATGTTTTTTTGGGGGGTGATCCTGAAGTAATGACTGTCCTCCAGGACCCTGTTGCCTAATAAATGTGGAGCAGACATCTTTATAGGAGCTCCTTCCCCGAGTTGTCCTGTCCACTCCCTTCCAGCCTTGAGAATCACCCGCAGCTCTCAGGGCTAGGCCGCACAGCCCTGTTCATCATACCTGCCCAGGTAATGCACACTGGTCTTGGGCCTGACAGTTGACCCAAGTTGGGTCAGAGATTCTAGGCTGTTTTTTGAGGATAGCCAAGAAATCATAGAAAGCTGGGAAAAAGCAGCCATGTTCAAGGGAAGCCTAGAAGGACATGAGGCAAGGGTGTAGAGAAAACAGATAATGCTAGAGGATGACCTCAGCTCATGAGCACCTCCCCCTAGATCTAGTCCCTCTACGTCGCTCTCACGGGCTCTATGAGACAGTCCTATAAGCTAATAACAAATTCCCTCTTTTTTGGTTAAGCTTAGTCTTAGGACTTTCGTTACGTGAATTAAAAGCTGCTTTATTAAAGTAACAGGAGGTGAACTATGTATTTATATGACTTTCTACTTTGTATTTTAAGATCAGTGCAAGTAAAATACTGTAGATGAAGAGATGAGGCTCTTTTAATCACCTGCACGAATGTGACATACCAGATGTAGGTGGAAGGACAGTTTATATTGGCCATGAAATGATATGTGCAAAACATTTCCTCACAGTACCTGTCCCAAAGTTAAAAAATAAAGTTAGCTATTTTTATTTTCATGTCTAATTAACATAGCCAGTGACTATTAGCAGCTTTATCTGGCACTGTAGTACCTCTCTTAGTTTCTTCTTTGCGAAGTCACACTTTTCCTGGTATATACCTATTGGGGTTTTAATAATGGTTCTTTTTCCAAAATAAATGTCATGTGTAGTTGTTTTTCCATTCACACTGCCTGGCATTTTAGTATCATCCTTTCTTCAGACGATTAACACTCTTTGATTAGCGGTCTGTTGGGGAAGCTTGAGATCTTACCAGTTCCAAGTACTGTGAGATGGAAATCCCCTTCCCCCACATCCTCCAACCATCTTCCCACGACTACAGCTGTGTAAGAACTTCGTCATTTTACTCAGAGAATAACTTGTTGAACGTCCCTGAATTTAGCGAATACCACGGCAGTTCTTACCACCACTACAATTTCCCTCTTAACTTTGCTCTCCCACCCTGTCATTACAGTAGCCATTGTGAACAACCCGGCACAGCGGAGGTGTGTTGTTTTTGGCTGCTCAGCTGATGAGCTCCATATCTGTGTTAGGGGGACTTCTCTACCTCACGATTTTTTGTGGGAAGCAGTGTCACTACCCACAGGCTCCTCTACCCCCAGCCTTCACACACCTTACACGCAGGCAGAATAGGGAAAAATAAGCTTCTTCTCAGGTTCGCTTATCTGCAGATTTGGGGGTGGCAGTTAAGGAGGTGTGAAGTCGGGTGGCTGAGCTGGTGTGGCAGGGAGGGAGTGGTGGGTGCGGAGCTGGTGGCGGTAACTTGCTGCTCCAGGCTCTGGAGTCTCTCTGATTGGCCACCACATTCTGAATTTTGACTTCAGATTGAGTCCCCTGCATTGTTTGATCACTGGCAGTGATTTAAAAGAAAATCTTTTTTGGGGTTTGTTTTATTAAAACTGAGAAAGACAAAGTTTGTGATCTAACTGCTGAAGCAGTCTTCAGTTCCTTATTTTGTAGATTTCTGTGCTGGGAGACTTAACTTTCTCTTAACCACCCCAGGGGCAAGAGTATTTTATGGTGGGAACCCCACTGGTGACAGCCCTTCACCATAGTCTCTTTTCAGTCAGTAACCTCACTTTACTTTTCTTAATTTATTATCATTTTATACCTAGTAGCCACTGTTGGGATCTTTGATCTTTATGAGGTCAAGACTATCATCATCTTTGATTGAGCTTGCTTATAATTTCCCTGATGGTAAATTCATGTACATCATCTTTATTTAGCACAGTACCTTGGGAAAAAGAGGTTTTTTTTAACTTTTAGGTTGGGTTCTCAAAACTAACCTAAGGGGTCTTCCTTAGTATCTTTAAAATCAACCGGGCTTAGTAATTTCAGCCAATTGATGGTATTGGGGTATTTAAAACAGACGTCTACAGAGTAGTTATGATTTACTTAGTTTCTGACTTGTTTTTCTCCTGATTTTTCTGATTAGCAAAACCATATATGTGCACTCTGGAAAATTTTTGATATGTACAGAGAAATATTATTAAAAAGTGTAGGTCCCCACATTGACCTACAGATTTAATACAATCCCTATAAAAATTCTTGCTGCCTTTTTTTTTTCCGGAAATTGACAAGGTAATTCTAAAATGCACATGGAAATGCAAGGGACTTTAGCCAAAACAGTCTTGAAAAGAACAAACTTGGTAAACTTATACTCTTGATTTTAAAACTTAATACAAAGCTACTATAATCAAGATGGTGTGGTATGGCATAAGGACAGATCAATGGAATAGGAATAAACTGTAACATTTATGATCATTTGATTTTTGACAAAGGTACAAAGACAATTTAATGGAGGGAAGAACAGTCTTTTCAACAAATAGTTCTGGAACAGCTTGGTATCCACGTGCAAAAGGATTTGGATCTCTCTCTCACACCAAAGTTAACTAAAATCAATCAAAGACCTAGTGTAAGAGCTAAAACTAAAACTCTTAGAAGCATGCATAGGCATAAATCTTCATAATTTTGGGTTAGTCGGCGGTTCCCTAGATATGACACCAAAAGCACAAGCAACCAAAGAAAACAAGATAAATTGGATTTCCTCAAAGAATAAATGATAAATTAGGCTCCATCATAATTAAAAACTATTGTACTTCAAAGAACATTATCAAGACAGTGAAAAGACAGCCCACAGAATGGGAAAAAAATGTTTTGCAGATCATATATCTGATAAGCATCTGGTATCAAGAATATATAAAGAACTCTTACAACTTAATAAAGAGACAAACAACCTGATTAAAAAGTAGGCAGAGGAACTTAATAGACATTTCTCCAAAGAAGATTTACAAATCGCCAATAAACACAAGAAAATGATGTTTAACATATTTAGTCATTAGGGAAATGCCATAATAAAAGCCATAATGGGGCTTTCCTGGTGGCGCAGTGGTTGAGAGTCCACCTGCCGATGCAGGGGACACAGGTTTGTGCCCCGGTCCGGCAAGATCCCACATGCCACGGAGCGGCTGGGTCCGTGAGCTATGGCCGCTGAGCCTGCACGTCCGGAGCCTGTGCTCCGCAACGGGAGAGGCCACAACAGTGAGAGGCCCGCGTACTGCAAAAAAACAAAAACAAAAAAAAAAGAAGCCACAGTGATAAACCATTTCACACCCACTAGGATGACTATAATAAAAAAGGCGGGCAATAAAAAGTCTTGGTGAGGATGTAGAGAAATTGACAACCTCTTATGATGCTGATGGGAGTGTAAAATGGCACAGCTACTCTGGACAAGACTAGCAATTTCACAAATGGTTATGCATAAGTTACCATATGATGCAGCAATTCTACCCCTAGGTATAGTGGACCATCGAACAACATGGGTTTGAACTTTGTGGGTCCATTTAACATGCGGATTTCTTTCACTGAATACACACTGCAGTCCACTACACGATCTGAGGTTGAATCCTTGGATGTGGAACCGTGGATATGGAGGGTGGACTGTAAAGTTTCAGGTGGATTTTCAGCTGTGGGGAGGGTCTAACCCCTGTCTTGTTTGAGGGTCAGTTGTATACCCAAGAGAAATGAAAACATGTCAGTGCAAAAACTTGTGCAGTTGGTCATTGCAGCCAAAAAATGGAAACTACCTGGGTCTGTTAATTGGTAAATGGTTAAAACTAAATGTGATGTGTCTTTACAATGGAATATTATTCAACAATAAAAAGGAATAATGTGATACATGCAACAACATGTTTGATGAACCTTAAAAATATATGCTAAGTGTAAGAAGCCAGGCACACGAGACCACGTACTGTGATTCCGTCTGTATGCCATGCTCAGGATACACAAATCCGGAGACAGCAGAGTACATTGACGGTTCCCAGGCGCTGGGGTGGGAGGAACTGGGGAAGGGACTGCTAATAGGTATGGGGTTTCTTTGGGGCTCGATGAAAATGTTTTGGAGTTTGGTAATGGTGATGGTGGCACAACCTTGTTAATATGCTAAAAACCATTGAATTGTACATTTTAAAATGGTAAATTTTATGATAGGTGAATTGTATCTCAGTAAAAAAGGTAATTAATCAACAACAGAGGAGAAGTCACCGCAGATCCCACAGCTCAGGGACAGCCACAGCTCCTGTCGATTGAGCAGTTTACCAAATGTGGACTCGGTGCTAGGCACCTAGGCCCTTTATTTATTTATGCCTCACAGTGGCTTTATCAGTCTTCTGTCAGGCCTGAGCCTCCTGACCCCTCCAGTGGGGAAGAAAATAGACCCTCGCTGGGCCTATTTTTACAAAGAATTTTGAGTGAAGAGAGAGCTTGCTAATTTGGAGTATCGTTAAAATACTGTTTTATAGAGTTAGGTGCTTTACTCACACAGTTGACTAAAATATATTTGTGGTGTGGTTCAGTTAGCACTCAGCACTCAAGCTTCAAGGAAGGCAGAAACTTGAGAAAAGGGTTAAATTTCTGAAGTTAGTTTTTTAGTACCAAGGATTTTATGTTCATCTTTCCCCCCAGAGATTATAAGAAAGAAACAAGTAAAATTAGAAACTTCCTTAAGTGGCCATTCATCTTGGCCTTTGTAATGCTGGGGTAGAAAAGCTGGTTGGATTTTGTTTCCATAAAATGCTAGTCAACAGAATATGCTATGGTCCATTGCTCTTCTTTGAAACTAGAGTTTTAAAGTAGAAGGCATCCAGAAAACACTCTAGCATGGAAAACTGTTAGCAGTGGTTAGTTTTGTTTATGAAATACTCTTTTAACATTTCGGAGCAACCAGTCATGGGTTCAGGAGTTTAATCTCCTGTGTTCTCCTTTATTGACTGTTTTTTCTATATTAGTGGACGTCTAAAACTCCTTGCAAAAACAAGCAAAACTTGGCTAGTAATTTTTTTTTAGGAGAGTTCTTCAGACTTTTTAATGGCTTTGACATGAGAACACTGTATTTTTTTAAATCTTGAATTTAAGATACTGGTGCTCTGGCTTTTTATCTTTCATTGTGTAATTAAAGAAAATTTATTAATTTTCTGTGAAAGTTTATTATTTCTAGAAACTTACTGAGTAGTTTGGTCCTGAGAAGTTTTTACCAAAGTGCAGGTGATTTAGTGAATCCTGCCATTTACTGTCTTGCTTTCTGATTGAAGCAAACTTGTTTTTAGTAAATACTGGCAATGAGGTGTAAACGTCCAGGTAAATAGCAAGGCGTATTCTTTCTTCCCCAGAAAAATGCTCTCAAAAACTTGAGTTTAATACAATAAACACTCTACTTAGATATCATAATCTCATTATAAATTTGACATAGATGGAGCAAGCTTGGATTCTCAGTTCCATAAAGGCAGAAACTGTTTTTGCCATTCTGTAGAATCCCAGAGTTTATCTTTATGCCGTGCATAGTAAATGCTTGATAAGTGTTTGTTATATAAATTATAATCACATATACATTTAAATTACACATACTGTTTGGTAACACACACACTCCACACACAATTAACTGAAATGTTCCCAACTGATAATACGGTGGGTCATAATTTCTCTTAATGTTTTTCTCTCTCTTTAGGTTGGTATTTTGTTTGGCATCTTTTTTTATCAAAATTCAAGTTTCTTCGGGAACTGGTGGGAGACACAGGATCTCAGGAGGGAGATCATGAACCTTCAGGGTCTGAAACAGAAGAAGATGCTTCACCATCTCCACACAGGATCAGGTCTGCTCGCCAAAGGAGGGCACCCATTGATGAAGGCCACTGACCTGAGCCGTGGTCCTCTGATAGCGAATGACAGAGGACGCTGGGAGTCTCTCTCTGTAATGACTTGGCTTTGCAATCTGCTAAAAGATGGAAGAACATTCATTCTTGGATCTTAAGTCCAATTCACAAAAAGATTTACGTGTAAGCCATATGAAAATAAAGGGAATTACAACCAAATCGGACCATTGCAGATTTCATCGTAAAGATAGTTTTTGCTTATATACTTCTACATATATACGTATTCTTTGACTCTTGGGCTTATTTTCTTGCACTGGTGTTAATCTGATAAATATTACAAGCTTGAAAAACCATATTTTATTAATATTAGTTCTATGTTGTACTTTTTGTTTCCCCCACATTATACCTTGTCTGAAGTTGGGATGCATTTTACGATTACTGTCAGCCAAGGCAATAGTCATGATGCAGTTATCCTCGCCTGTGCCTGTGTGGACTTAAGGTTTCTCCTGTTGTTGGTATCAAATGTGTCAGGTTTAACTGGCTTTTAAAAATGTCTTCAAAAAGATTACACTATGATTCAGCATTGAAACGAAAAGTTGTCGTGTATGCAGAAAAGCATGGAAACAGCAGCAGGGCGTACGTTCGCTATTAGTGAAGCAGATATCCGTCGCTGGAGGAATGACCGAAATTCCATATTTTCTTGTAAAGCAACAACAAAATGCTTTACGGGACCTAAGAAAAGAAGGTGCCCACAAGGAAACGAAGCTGTGCTACATTTTGTCCGTGAGACACGTGCAAAGGGACTGCCTATCACATGCCAGGCGGTGCAGCTGAAGGCAGGCGAAATTGCCAAAACCCTTGGAATAGATGAAACAAAATTCAAAGCAACAAGAGGCTGATGTGATGGATTCACGCATGGAGCAGGACTGTCTTTAAGGCGTCAAACATGATTTTGTCCAAAGCTTCCTGCTGATATTACACCGCAGGCAGTGCTGGAGTGCTGTTTTAGGAGATGCTGCATTGCCGGCGCTCTTGATGATGCCAAGGGTGCTGTGGTCTGGGAGAATGCAGACACCGATGGCTGTGATTTGAGTGATTCAGAGGAGTTAGACTCAGACTATGAAGTTATAACTTAACCAACTTATTTCATCATACACTTTCTTTACGTATGCACAAGATTGATGTGATAAAGATCTGTTTAACTCTAAAAGCTGTTTGAGTAAATTTTAAAAGTAGACGTTCTACAGGATACAGAAGCATTGTGTCATAGTTTAATTGCCTATGTGTTTTCTTAGTGATACATGTGGTGCGTCTTACAATTGATGGCATCTTAGGTTAGGAAAAAAAAATAGTCTGTAAATTTATTTTTCTTTCTAGGATAGCAATTATTTATTGGGGACCTTAATTCTGACTCTTACAAGGTTGTTAAAATAGTTATCCTCTATGAGATACATTTTGGAGCACCCTATTCAAGATTTTAGAGTAGTAACTTGGGAATCGAGGCCCTATCCTCTACTTCAGGAAGAGTAGGATTAGTTACTCCTTCTGTATGGGAGGACTTCATGCTCAAGGCGTGTGTTGTGGAGAAAATACCTCTTCACAAACAGCAATTCAGTGACAAGACCTCAGAGGTGCTGGGTATTGAGGAAACAATAGAGAGTGGGTGAGAATGCCTGCTTTACTGTAACATGATTCTTGCCGGCTTCCCGTGTTGGTCTTCACTGAACTTTGGACTGTGTGTTTCCCCGGGAAGAGAGATACGCCTGCTTTATACAAGAATGAAATGCGAAGCCAAGTTATTTTATTAATCCAAATTCTTTTTACGTTTTAAACCTTTGTTTCTCAAGAACTAGTCATTACAGAATATCACCTCTATTTTATGATGGTGTGTAATTTTGTCTGATACCTCATGCTTCATGCTGATAGTTTTGTTTGTTTATTAACAGCTCATCTGCTCTGCCCTAAGGTGATGAACGCCTCTGCTGTCATTGCAGCCCTTCGGATGTACTAAAAGGGAATTTACAGAGGATAACTTTACTTTTAAATATTTGCTAAGGAGAGGCCCCCAGCAGCTGAGAGTGGGGCATAGTCTTTGTCTTTATTTCCTTAGTGGATGCAATTTTCTGTTCTTATGTGAGTATATTGATTAACAAAAGTGACACAAGTTTCAAGCATTAATTTTAATGCTTCATACTAGCTAAATAGCACATTAAAATGCTCATCAGTTAGAAAGAACTTTAATACTTCTTGGTGCTGGGAGGATATTTGAATTAGATCTTTTGCAGTCTGATATTTGGAGCTGTGGATTCCGCTTTGTAGTGGGTACCTTAGGTTTAGGTGATGGTTGCTGACACACTTTAAGTAGCTGGTAAGCTTCCTCTTGTGTCAGTATTAAGAATGATGGCCGATATAACCCCTAAAATCTGCAAGGGTCATCCACAAATTAATCCCTGAAAGATGTACATGTTGGTATTATTTATTAATATTTATGCTTTTATGGATGTCTTTTAAAATAGAATTGTATGAAATGTTCTGCTTAACTTGCTTGGGAAATATAACCAAAGCATATTAATAGCTCACACTCTACCATGTTTTAACTCTTAGGAAAGTGAAGTCACTGCTGCCAATATGAGAATTCTACAAACGAATTCCTTTGTTTAAAACGTTTCTTCCCCCTGCACTCCTCCTCCCCCAGTACACTCAACATAGTACATATTTCTAAGGCCACTGAGAGAGGCAGGAGAAATAGTTGTTAACACAGAATTATTTGTGTGATAGTGTTTTTGTTCTTTTTCCTGTTTTAGCGATTTTGTAGCTGAACTTGCAGAACTCATCGTAAGTGCATTTTCAGTTTCTTAGTAGGAGACGGAGTAGCCTGCAGTCAGTTTTCAAGTTTAGAGGGTCCTGAGCGTTAAAAGCACAAGTATTAGTCTTGTTTGAATCCTCACAAACAGTGATGGTGAACAAGGGCGTCGTCGTTTGAGGTTTAATTCTAAAATGAGGATTCTGGTGGGTGCTTTTCCTTCCCAACCGACCATTTCCAAATCTTTTTCTTCTTTTGCTTCTGAAACTTCTGTGAAAATTGCCTGTATCAAATTTATTGGTAGCACTGCTCTGATTTCAAGGCCAAACAACGCTAAGTATTTGTGTGACGCTGTTAAATAGGTTTTTAATATTTACGTAAAGCTAAAAATAGAATTCATCCAGTGGATTTTCGTAGTGATGTTTTCATGGTGGAAACATAAATACATCGTTTTGTGGTGGATAGCCAGTTTATAGACATGCTGACCCATTTCTTCAGATGTTATCAGATTTAACAACAACTTCGAACTGTTATTTTGCTGAAAGTTGGGAATATGTTAAGTAATGGAGTCACAAAATAGGGCATTTTAAACCAAACTGTGTTGAAAGGTTTGAAAGTAGTGCATTTTTACTTTTAAGAGCAACAGTTTTTGAAATTATTTTAAGTGAACAATGCAGTATTTTTTAAAGTCAGTTTTTCTTAAAAGGTATGTTTTAATGTCACATGTAACCAATGTAACTTTAGCTTTTGACTGGTAAACTTCAAGTGCTTTTATATTTCAGGGTGACTTTAAAAAGGCAATGAGCAGTACTCAGAGGTTATGGATTCTTAAGCAATTAATGGAATAGTATTTTGTTATGGAGTCTAGAATTAAAGCACCTTGTATTGTCTGCTTTTAAAGTATTCTATAGTTTTTAACTTAAAGCATAAAGAGTAACATTTTATCTTATATTAATTTAAAAAGTTACATTTTCCATTTGTTAATATACATGGGCCGCCTGTTTTATGACCAGTGTTTACCCCTCTAAGTCAGTTCTATGCATAACCATTCACCAGATACTGCTGCTCTGGTTTCTTAGAGGAAACATTCTGTGCTATGCTATGATGTGTTGTCATCTTGCTGCTTGACAAACAGGTATATAAGGAATTAGAACTGTGTGTGTTAATAGTACCTTTGTATAACGAGATGTAAAATTAGAGTTGAGGAGTCTGTGTAATCGATTAGTCACCGTTCTGTTCTAAAGCGGGTCAACACGATATCTAAAGCTTCTGTGGTTTGTACGATGCTTCACTTTACACAGAATAAATTAGAATGAAAACAAAAGTTGTGTCTGTTTCACTGATAAAGAATAAGAAGTGTGAAGGGTACCTTGGACATGAGGGATTGGAAACCAGCCATTTTTACCAGTGGTTCACCCTTCACCTCATTTGTCTGACTCTAAACATCTATAAGAATTAAGACAGCATCTCAATAGTGTTCCTAGTGCCGTGAAAGTAATTGACTTGGAACCTAAGGGTACATAGCATTAGAGCTAATTTACACTTCATGTTTAGCCTTTTTTCTTTTCTTGCTTTATCCAGCACCTTCAAGATTGTTTTGCAAAAATCTCTTTACCATAGATCATGTCTCACATTTTGTTAGTATTAACCGCCAGGTAGACTGAGTCAGGGAACGGACCAAAGCCAAGTGAAAAGGTGGAGGGATGCCTTGGAAGCCATTTGCAATAGGAAACCATGAATTGCAGTGGCTGAGTGCAAAGTCCTGATTTTTCTTCAGCAATACTTGGCCGCCAAGAACGTAGAATGGAAAAAGTGGGCTGTGTCAGGGCCAGGCTTTGTCAGGTAGGAGTGTGCAAAGGGCACGGTCACTTGAGATTGCTGGAGGCTGGCCGGGGGGTTTGGGCTGGGTTGCGAGGGAAGTCAGATCAGTAAGGCACTGATGAGTGGGGAGAATGGAAAGGGATAGAGACTGAAGACAATAAAATGCATGTGACGTATGTATATAGTGGATAGAATGGGAAGTTTGGGGTGGAGACTAGGACTTTGGAGGTGAAGCAGCCATAGCAAAGGGGAATCTGAGAACTGTGACACGTTCTAGGGTGTCGTGGGCTGTCAGCATGGCCACTGATGGTTCTGCATCATGTCTGGAGTTGGGATGGAGAAGATGACCATGACCTGGAGAGCGGGTCGGGGACTTGGAAGTCTGATCTTAGGGTCTGGGATGGCAGGTGGCCCTTAAAAGGAGGAAGGAGTTTCCTGAGAATGAAAGAGGAGCTGTGAGAACGCTTTCTCTTCATGCTGGCCCCCCGCAGCTCTCCAAGCCAGGACATGATTGTTACATACAATTAAGTACTTTGGTTATAAAAATGATGCTGTTTATGAAGAACTTTGCTGGGGATGGGGGAGGAGAAAGGAGCTGAGGACAACAAAAGCTCTTAGAATCTTAGGGAGGAGTAGGGAGTTTTCCAGGGTTCTGGACAGGTGTCAAGTCAGAGTTGAGGGAACATGCCTTGTTTGGAGAACTGTAGATAGTTGATTATTCCTGGAATGGAGAGTGATTACGGGGTGGAACATTTTGAAACTGGAGAAGTAGGAAAGATCTAGGTCATCAAAGACCTTGTATGCAATGTCAACAGCTTTGTTTAACATACTAAGTGGCTGTTCTTGCAGGCACCTGGACAAAGTACAGATGGCTTAGGAAGCTCATGCTGACTGTCCCGAGGAGGTTTCCTTTGGAGACACAATGGAAACAGGGTGATAGAAAGCTAGCGGCAGGCCTGAAAGGAGTGACGGCCGTGGGAAGTTTGAGGACAGGAAGACTCCACAGGGCTTGAGACTGGGTTGTGAAGGCAAGTGACGGAAAAGTGAAGGAAGATTTCAACGTTTGAGACGGACGACGTTGAGGGATGTGTATAGAAGAAGTAGGCTTGAGGTTGGTCGAAGGGACATGGCAGATGAGAGTCCAGTTTGGGGCATACGTATTTGTATTTGAGGTGCTTACAGGGCACTGGGTGGACAGAAATACTAAACAGTTGTGAAAATGGTAGGAGAGCCATCAGTGATCATCAGCGTGTGAATGCAGTTGAAGCTGTTGGCAAAAATAGGATCTGCCAGGGAAGAAGCCAGAATAAGAAGAGACCCAAGGAATGGCCCCTAAGGAACATCAATATTTCAGAGGCTGATAAAAGAAAAAGAGGCCACTAAGGACATTGAGAAAGACTGCTGAGAACAAGGAACATACCTGGAAGGCAATGTGCTTGAGGCCAATGAAGAAAGAACTTGCAGAAAGAGCAAGTGTTAAACTGATATTAAAGAACGATGCCGCTCAGATCTGATTATTAAGAAATTGGGGCAACCTAGTTCTGGCAGAAGTCCGTGCAAAAGAAGATGTGAAATTTCTGCAAGGTGACGGCGGGGACAGATGGAATAGATATTGACGGGGGTCAGTTGGACAGGGTTTGGTGATTGATTAGCTACGGGAGGTGAAGGGCAAGGATGAATCATTGGTGGAGGGCTGATGGAGGGCATGGGTGGAGCGTGTTTGAGGGGATACATCCAGGTGCATGGAAGACCAATGGAAATGGCCACCCTGAGGATACAGGTCAGAACTGAGTTCCTACCCAGGTGCTGTAACTTGATAGTTGGCAATTTACTTAACCTCTCTGTTGCCTGGTCTGCTGAGTGAGAACGAGAATGTGCAGGGCTGTTGTAAGGAGTAAATTTTTAAAAACACCTGTTAAGCATGTTTCTTTTTTTAAAAAAATTTTTTTAAAATAAATTTATTTATTTAATTTATTTATTTTTGGCTGCGTTGGGTCTTCGTTGCTGTGCGTGGGCTTTTTCTGGTTGCGGCGAGCGGGGGCTACTCTTCGTTGCAGTACGCGGGATTCTCATTGCGGTGGCTTCTCTTGTTGCGGAGCACGGGCTCTAGGCGCGTGGGCTCCGTAGTTGTGGCTCGCGGGCTAAGTAGTTGTGGCTTGCGGGCTCTAGAGCGCAGGCTCAGTAGTTGTGGCACATGGGCTTAGTGGTTGTGGCGCACGGGCTTAGTTGCTCCACGGCACGTGGGATCTTCCCGGACCAGGGCTCGAACACGTGTCCCCTGCATTGGCAGGCGGATTCTTAACCACTGCACCACCAGGGAAGTCCCACACTTCTTAATATATAGCAAGCAACCCGTAGCTTCACTCCCACCCCCGTTTCCTTACTTCTTACCTTTGTAACCGAGGCAGCCTCCTAATGACGGCTTGGTCCAGGGGTTGGTTTCGGTTCACCGAGAAGAGTTGAAATGGGGAGAATCACAAAAACATACGTTCATCCGACAGTCTTTTGAGGTAAGGCCTAGGCTTTTTTTCACTGAATATAGATCCATTAGAGTTCAATCTCATTTTCTTTGCAAAAGCCAGAGTGACTTATAATTCGGCGATCTCCAGTTTTGTTCTCTTAAAACCAGAATGAGAACAGAGTCTTGCAGAGCAAAGAGTTTTACTGTAGTGTTTTTCTGTCTTTGGCAGTTGCCTTGCTTATCCCTAGATGGACAGAATTTTTTGCACCTTGTCTTTATCAGATTTTTCCGAAACAGTCAACTAAGTTTTCATAGAAACAGCAAGCCTTTACTCACACTCATATTTAGTTGTGACATTTCATTATGTCATTGCGATATCAGAGACAACTGAAGTAAGCATGTTTGGGAACCATTTGGGTTAGACAGAAGTCATCTGGTGAGAAAAATACGTGAGAATACCAGATACTACTCTTCTGTTCTTGATTAGGTACCCCACCCAGGCGGGGACTGTGCATCTCATGTCACAGAGCAAATGGAAGCCTCCGCCTGGAATCTCCTTACCCTTCCACGGAGCCTTCGTATCTGTCTATATCTCTTCCAACCCTCCCCTTCCGTCCTGCATTAGAGAACAGACCCCTCTGCTATCTGAAACGAATTTCGCCTCCTGTGCTTTGGATCCTGTTCTACCTTTTCAGCACATTAACACTGTCAGTTATTTCTTCTATGCACTCAATTGCTCTCTGTCATCTGGATCGCTCTCTCCAACATCTAAACATATTCAATAAATATATTCCATCTTGAAAGAAGGAAAGGTCCCGCCTACTCCGTCCCCTCAGCTGCCAGTGGCCCCTGCCTTGCCGCGTCGCACCAGACTTCTCTGAGTAGGTGTCTCCATGACCCTGGCGCAAAATCTGAGGGACGTTTTCCAGCCTCAGCTTTGCCTCACTTCCCAACAGCCTTCGTGTGGCTTTGCCCATCTCTTCCTCGCTCCTTGAAACCTTCTCCTCCTTTGGCTTTAATGATAGTAAACTCTGTCTGGCTTTACTGGTTTTAATCCATCCTCTCATTTCAGGCTTATCCTGCAGTGAAATGTCAGAGTCCCTCGGCGCTAGGTTCGCACCCCCTTTTCCTTCCTGTCTCCTCAGGCAGCCCTGTTGGTGTCTTCAGCTGCTACCTCTTGACCAGTGGAGCCACATTCCCGTCTCTTGAGCCAGTGATCGTCTCAGTATCCCCTCTTGGTTGTCTTAAACACCGGTCCCACCCAGCATCTGCAACCACTTCTGATACTGGGGTCATACCAGCCTCCCTGTCGACTGCTGTAAAGTTGACAAACTGGTGTCACTGTTGACCTTTCCTTTTTTTGTTGTTGTTTTTGTTTGTTTCTTTTACTTTTTGGCTGTGCCCTGTGGCATGTGGATCTTAGTTTCCCCCACCAGGGATCGAGCCCTCGCCCCCTGCATTGGAAGCGCGGAGTCTTAGCCACCGGACCACCAGGGAAGTCCCTCTTGACCGGTCTTTCGGGTCCCTTATTCAACACATCAAGTCTGGTTGACTTTACTTCTGAAATAGCTCTTGGAACCTTCTCTACTTTCCTCCATTTTCCTGTTACCCTCTGTAGGCAATGAAGTGTAGTAGTCATGAGGGTGGCCTCTGGAATTGCGACCTCTGCGTGCCTCATTTTGCATCTGTAAAATGGGTGTAATAGTAGTTCCTCTCTCATAGGGCTTCTGTAAGGATTGAATAAGTGAACACACACAAACGTGTAGAATAGCGCCCAGGCCTCACCGCCGTGTGCCCACCCGGGTCCTGCGATCGTGGCTGTCTCAAATCCACGACAGCCCCTCTCCAGCTTTCTCTCCTCCTTGTCGCCAGAGTGACCTTTTTGAAACTCAAATATGGCCCTGTCGGCTCCTTGCTTATATTGTGGGAATGGCTTCCCACGGTCCTAGAGAAAAGGTGGAAAATCCTCAACACGCCCAGGACACGCTGCAGGCTGTCATTCACCAGCTTGTCGCGCACCTTCTCCCACCACTGGCCTCCCCACCACCTACCCTTACAGCAGGTGAGCCTCTCAGCTACACAGATACTCGGAGATCACCGGCACCCCTGACCCTGGGTCCCTGCACTGTCTCCCCCCGGCCCTGCCCCCCTTCTCCTAGTCATTCGTCAGATTTCAGCTCAAAGTCACTTTCTCAGGGAAGCATCTTTGAACACTACCCGACCCCTTTCCAGGCAGTTCCTTTGTTACATAGACTGGTCCTCCTCTCCTCCAGACAGGAGTTAAAACACTTCTTGGTGCATCTATTTGATTAAGTGCCATCATCCCCTCTGTTGAATTAATCAATATATCAGTATAAGGTAGAACTTATATCAAAATGACATTGTAACCCGTAAGCTGCATATATTCAATCTTTGAGTCAGAATCTGAGTCTAATCTGAGAGGCTTGATTCTGCCTTATCGGCGTCTCCTGACAATGGTTACCGTTTTCTTTAATCAACAAACGCAGAAGTGTATGTTAATGAGATGCTTGTTTTGCAAGCCCCTGATTCTTTCTGTGTATTCTGCATCCATTACTCTTCCATCCCTTATGAAAAGGTCCAAATAGCCTGGCAAACAGCAGCTTTTAACCAGAAGATGGCGACAGATTTCAAGAATTAGCCAGTGAGTTTAGTTGCTCTTCCTCTCCGGGGTGTGTTCCTTTAAAAGGATGTTGACGGTTTGGTAGTTATATGGCACCCTGTTTTGCATCATAAGTATTTAACCTAATCCTCTCTACTTAAAGCAGTTAAGTGAGCGCGCGCTCGCGCGTATAAATCGTTGATTAAACTGGACGGGGGTGGGGCCAGGACAGATATAGACCAGGACTGTTCTGGCCACCCAGGACATCCTTCCACTCCGTCCAAAGCTGAGGCGGGCCAGACGACAATATTTACAGTCCCTCTGATGAGGGCTTGTAGTCAGAGAAACAGGCGCACTCACGAACGGCATCTGAACTCCACCTCCCAGTGTATGACTCGAGGAGCTAGTCAGTTTCATGAGAGGCAGATGCAAAGGCCCCCGTGTTTACTTGTGAGAGCAGGATCCACACCTTGGGTGAGACGCCACAGAACCGTAAGGCTCTGTGTCGCTAGAAAGTGCTTTTGATTTGCAAAGTCCTTTTTCATGTATTGCCTTCCTAAGCTTTGTGAGAGTGAGAAGGGCAAGGGAAACGTTATCTTTGCTTTACAGGTAAAGAAATTGAGGTTTAAGGCGGTAAAGCAGCTTGGCCATGCACATGACAGTGCCAAACCCTGGACCCCCCCCCGCCCTGTTGCTCAGAGAAGGGAAACGATTTCTTTTTTGCTCAAAGCATCCAAATCACCTTACGTCATTCAGCACAAAGGGAAATAAGTACACGTTCAGATACCAACACAAGGTGCAGCCCTGACTTACATGAGCATATGTGGTGGGATAAACGATGGAGAAAGGGTTAGCCGGCCTCTGTGTCCTGTGGTGCTGGCCCTGCCTCACCCCAGGAGGGGCTCAGCAAGTTGGGCTCACTGGGGCTCTGATTGTCCGATAGGGAGAAGGACTTGCAACAGGTTGGGAGGGAAGGGACATTTGGGGAAAGTGAGCCAGTGCCCCGCGGGGTGTGCAGCCGGATTCCCAAGGACTGAAAGCAGAGCCCTCATCCTGTTCTTACACAGCCCTGGGAGGTGGCCGGCCCCTGATGGGGGTGACCAGCGGTACTGGGGATCTGAAGGCTAAGCTCTGGCTTTGCAAAGTGCAGCCAGGTTTTCTGTGAGCGCAGTGGGCCCAGGGAGTGCTGCTCCGAGTGGAGCTCACGGGGCTGAACGGTGAGTATCTCAAAGGCAGCCCTGATGGACTGAAGAGCAAAGGCTTTCGCTGAGGCTCCTGGGGTGTGTAGGACCCCTTGGGAGAGAGAGAGGGAGATGGGTTGGCCTGCAATGACTAAGACTGAATGTCTCACCAACCGTGGTGGAGAGGCTCAGAGTCACCGCTCATTTGGTTTAGACAAAACAATGCAAAGCAAAACACGTAGCAAGTCTTGCACTGAGTGTTGTCAAGTTATTCCGCACTCACTAATGATTACATCTAAAAACAAGGTCTTAGAGCTCCTCCCCAGACCAAAACCAGAAACACAGGAAGAAACCCAAGGCCTTGGCCTTTCTCGCCCTCTTCCTCCCCGTCTCGTATCTTGGGTCCATTGGGGGAGCTGAGCTCCGGGCTCTGTGCTGCTGCGAATGCGGATCACCTTGCCTGGTCACCTCCTCTTGCCTTTAATTCCCCCTCCAGAGCCACGTGTCTCCCCGCCACTCCCCCGCCGCCCCACCCCACCGGCCCCCAGCAGAGCCCTTCGTGTTATGTGGTGATCTGTCCTGCTAACTCAGTACACGCAGAGTCACTGGGGTGCTAAATGCAGACCTGAGGCCCTTCCTTATTTCAGTCGACTGGACTCAGAATCTCAGGCAGGTCAGAACTAAGAATCTGTGTTTTTAACGTGTTCCCCCAGGAGATTATGATCCTTTTTGTTTAACCCCCCAGTACTGGGTTGAACAGTGTCCCTCCAACAGTCGTGTCCACCTGGAACCTGTAAATAAAGCCTCCTTTGGAAATAGGCTCCTTGCAGGTTAAAGCGAGGTCGTTCTGGATTAGGTTGGGCCCTAATCCAATGACTGGTGTCCTTGTAAGGGGAGATTCAGACACACGGAGACACAGAGGCAGGCCGGTGGCAGGCCGGTGACGGTTGAGTGTCTGGAACCTTGTTCCTGCAGCCCGAGGAAACAAATAACCCCCATCGCCCTTTTTCTACCTTCTATTGTCTTAAGTTATTTTTATTTCCTCCTTTTTCTCTGCAAGGAGTTATACTTCCTATTCAAATAATTTTCCTGTTATAGTGCACATATGTACAATTTTTTTTAGCAGTCCAGCGGATGTATAGAGGACCAAATTCCTTGTTTCCTTCTTGTGCCTGTGTGCAGAAATTTCTAGTCCCCATTTCATAAACAAGACTCCGAGATTCTTGCCTGGGCTTTTGGTTCCAGTTCCTCTGCCCCCTGGAACTGGGAGGCTGCGTCTCCTGTGCAGGTGAGACTTTCCAACTCCAGGCCCTAGGGCCCTTGCCAGGGCCCCCTCTTTAGTGGGCCACCATACCCAGTGCTGCCACAGCTCACTTACTGCTCTAGCTTTGATTTCTATCTTTGTTCTTGGCCCCTGGTCATCTCCCATTCTTTCTTTTTCAGTTGGATTATGAAATACTGCATTAAAAAAAACGATTACATCCAACTCTTCGGTATGTTTGCAGTCGGTAGGAAGGCCTGTGTGCATCACCTTCGTCTGTTGTGTTTCCGGAAGAGATTTCTCATAATTGATATGTATTTTCGAATACTGGAAACCACATATATAGCACCTTGGGCCCAGCATGAAATGGAGCCACCACTTCATCGCTCCTGAGATCCCCTACAGTTGTCACCTTCAGGTGCTGTTTTAGCCCTGCCAGTTCCCATTAAATGTCAGATCCTGTTCCAAATATATTAGCTAACCTCCTGTCCAGGTACTCAAAATCTGGGTAGTTGCTTTTTAAGCTCTAACAAAAATAGTTGGTTCGGATTCTTAAGTACCGTTGTTAAACCCATGAGGCATGCTTTTGAATGGCCATGCAAAAAATTGGATTGAGAAAGCTGGGGACAGAGTCCCAAAGAAGTGTGTGGTTCAGTGAAGAGATCTCACATCATGTTGTGTTTGGTGGGACGATAAAGAAGTACCAAGCATTTCCTGTAAGTCAGAAAGGTAGAAGCGCCTTTTGCTTTTTTTTTTTTTTTTGGTTATTTCTTTTGTTTGTTTATTTTTTTGCTTGTTGTGTATGTGAGGAGAGTGACTCCCCTGGAAAAATGTGCATAAGCAGCAGGTAAGTATCAAGGAATAGCTTCGTGTTTTCTCAGAAGAGAATAACATCTGCTGTGCCATAAGGTAAGGCTAAGAGAGCTTAGATGATACATAAATTGGGTAAAATGTAAGGCGTGACTATAAACTTATGCTCCTTGGGGGGTCATGTTATGGAAATTTTATCATTTTTATTACTTTTTAGTCACAAAAAGTTTATGTTCTTGGGCTTCCCTGGTGGTGCAGTGGTTAAGAATCCGCCTGCCGTGCTTCCCTGGTGGGGCAGTGGTTGAGAGTCCGCCTGCCGATGCAGGGGACATGGGTTTGTGCCCCGATCCGGGAGGATTCCACATGCCGCGGAGCGGCTAGGCCCGTGAGCCATGGCCTCTGAGCCTGCACGTCTGGAGCCTGTGCTCCGTGACGGGAGAGGCCCGTGTACTGCAAAAAAAAAAAAAAAGAATCCGCCTGCCAATGCAGGGGACACAGGTTCGAGCCCTAGTCTGGGATGATCTCACATGCTGCAGAGCAACTAAGCCCATGCGCCACAACTACTGAGCCCACGTGCCACAGCTACTGAAGCCCGCGTGCCTAGAGCCCGTGCTCTGCAACTAGGGAAGCCACCGCAATGAGAAGCCCACACACTGCAACGAAGAGTAGCCACCGCTCGCCACAACTAGAGAAAGCCCGTGCGCAGCAACGAAGACCCAACACAGCCAAAGATAAATAATAAATAAATTTATTTTTAAAAGTTTATGTTCTTGTCTCTTTGTGGAGAAGTACCTGTTTCTAGATGGTAGTTCAGACACATCTGGAAATCTTTCATACACTGAAAAATGTGACTTCAAAAATCTGTTTCCTCTTTTTCCTCTTTATTGCTTTTAAAACTTATTTTTAATTTGTTGGCATCAAGTAGGAGTGCTACTTTTGGTAACAGAAGATGAGGGGATTCAGACCAACCCTCTTGCTAAAGATAAAGCTAAAGTAAAGCTAAAGAAAACATGAAATGCAGTTTTAAAATCATCAAAGAATTAACAAGGTAGAAGAAATTATCAACCAACATCTGGAAGAAGACAGAACTCAAGAAAGTGAGCCTAGTATCAGGGGCTACTCTTGGCCTAGAGCAAGATATGTCATCAAACTATTTCTACAAATAATTTTTCAAATAAAAAAGTCTAGGGAATTCCCTAGCGGTCCAGTGGTTAGGACTCTGTGCCTCCACTGCAGTGGACCTGGGTTCGATCCCTGGTCAGGGAACTAGGATCCCGCAAGCCACGCAGTGCAGCTGAAAAAGTAAAAAAAAGTTTAGCATACACAGAAAAAATAGCATGGAAACACTTTTTTAAAAAAACCTAATAAAATGTGTGTGTGTGTGTGTGTGTGTGAGAGAGAGAGAGAGAGAGAGAGAGATCTGTCCAAAAACCAGCTTCTTATTTGACTGTCAGATGTCAAACACCTTTAGGGAGTTAAGTCAGGAGGAAGACAAGGATGCCTGCTACCTCTACAATGATTTAACATTGCACTGGAATGTTAGCTAATGCAATTAAGCAAGAGATAACAATTAAACTTGTAAGAACTGGAAAGGAAGAGGCAAACTCTTTGTTTATAATTGCATATCTGGAAAAACCAAAAGAATCAATGGAAAAGTACTACAAACCATAAGATAATAAAGTAGCAGGACATAAAATTAGCATAGTAAAATTACTAGCCTTTGTAAATATAAATTATAAGCCATTTGAAGGTCTAAGGGAAGGGAAGACCCTGTATACAATAACAAAATTTAAATACCTAGACAGAAACCTAGTATGTGCAAAAATAATAGGAAAACTGCAGAACACTCACAAAAGAGATAAAAATAGCTTTGAACAAACTGAAAAAAAAAACCCACCCTAATATTGAATAGGAAAACTTAACATCATAAAGATGTTATTTCTCTCTAAATTAGTTTTATAAATTTAATGAAATCTCAATAAAAATGTCCTCAGGTTTTTTTCTGGAAGTAGACAAGTTGATTATAAAGTTTATATGGAAGAATAAACAACCGAGAATAGCCAGGAAATATTTGGAAAGAATACTTAATGCATGGCTAATCCTGTTAGAGTTAGTAAAACATTTAACATCCTCTAAATTAAAGCAGTGAGGTATTGGCTCAGGAAAAGACTTACAGACAAATGGATCAGAATAGAATGTCCAGGAAAATTTAGTATATGACAAAAGAGGCACTGAAATCAGAGGGGAAAATTAACTTTAAACAGTGTTGGGCCCAATGGATAGCTATAAAGAAAAAGGAAGAAATTGGATCTTTTTCTCACAATGTATTCCAGGAGAAATTATAAATGTATTAGAGATCTAAATGAAAATTAAACACAAACAGGAAAACATACAATACTAGAAGAAAACATGGGTAAATCTTATATTTATAACCCCAAAGTGGGAATTTCTAACTAATTTAAAAAATCTAGACAAAGAAATTTGACAACATTGCCAACAACAAAATAAGTAAAGTCACAAGATAATTACAAATAGGGAAGAATTTTGCAACTTGTATCACAAAATACTCACATACTTAATGTAATAAGGATTTCCTAAAAATTGAAAAAGAAAATATCCACAAACTGATTTTTTTAAAAATAAGCAAAGGTATGAATAGAGAGTTCACAGAAAAGGTATACTGAGAGCCCTCGCTCACAATAAGAGCAATGCGTGTCAAAACTACTGAGAGTCCTTCTCTCATCAATCAGATTGAAGAAAGAAACTCCCAAGTTTGACAATGTAAATTTTGGCAAGACTATGTGAAAATAGGCACTTTTATACACTGCAGGTGGAACCCCAAAATGGTACGATTTCTATGAAGTGACATTGGCAATATCTAGCAAAATTGCATATGCATTCACTTTGATCCAGCAATCGTACTTCTAGGATTCTATCTCAACTCTTCAATTGCAAATATATGTAGACATATGCAGAAGGCTATTTACCATGACCTTATTTGTTATAGCAAAAGGCTGGAACAACCCATTGTCTCTTAGTAGGGAGTCAGTTAAATAAGCTATAGTACATCCGTGAAGTGAAGTACTATGAAGTTGTAAAAAGAAACAAGGAGACAGCTACCACTTCCTTTGATGGAGTAGTTAGTAGAAAACTGCTGCTTCCACTGAGAACAACTGAAAAAGATGGATACAATTAAAATTGATCTGTTTGAAGTTTTCAGAGAGCCACTGCAACAGCCTGAGTTGAAGGGTCAAGATACCAGAGAGAGGACTTCCCTGGCAGTCCAGTGGTTAGGGCTCTGCGATTCCACTGTAGGGGGTGTGGGTTCAATCCCTGGTGGGGGAACTAAGATCCCTCATGCTGCGTGGTGCAGCCAGAGAGAAGAGAAGCTCACTGAAGTGAGCCCAACATTCTGAAAGCTGCTTTTCTCCTCTTGGCATTGGGTGACTCTTGGCATTGACAAAGAGGCTGAGACACTCTTAGAAGCAGAAAAATATCACAGCTCTCAGCAGCCTTATAGGTCTGAGGAAATAAAACTTGGACTGTGGGGCTCCCAGATCAGCCAGGATTCCAGAAGCCAAGTTTCCAGAAAAAAAGGGAGGTACAGAGAAGTGAGCCTGACAGTTGATGGTTTTCTCTTTGAAGTACTTGGTGAATCTTAGTCATATAAAATGAAAGGCTAAGAAGCCAAGAAAAGCAGCTGGAAAATAGAGTGGAATTTTTGGCAGTCTTATGTTGTTGTGGAGATGAAAACTGGAAATCAGGAACTGACCAGGAGGCTGCCCTCTGTAAATGCTGTAGGCTTTCAGTTGGGATCTTTAAGAGCGGGTGCATTAGGGTCGATCAAGCCTCACCACAACTCAACCTTGAATTGACTGAGTCCTTGATTGGATTAAGACAAACTGCCCCTACTCTAGCTGCCTGCTGGACCATAGAGTGAATCCTCTCTGTAGGAAAATAACTTCATCCAGATCCCTCTTTCAGGCACAGAGATGAGCATCCCATCCAAAATTACTAGGATCCAAGAAAGAGAGCCAAGGGAAAAAAGCATAATAGAAATATACTCACAGGTGTCCCAGATTATTGCAGTTATCAGACACAGATTTAAAAATAATCCTAATTAATGTGATCAAGAAAATAAATGAAAAAAATGAACACTTTAGTAGAGAACTGGAATCAATATTGTTAAAAAGCAAATAGAAATTCTAGAACTGAAGAAGATATAGTAATCAAAATTTGAACTAAAAAATGGGGTTTAAAGCAGATTGGACACAGCTGAAGAGAGGACTGGTGAGCTGGAGAGGGGGCAGTAGAAAATATCCTGATGGAAGCACAAAGAACAAAAAGGATGGAAAATACAGAAAAGTGTCAGAGGCGTGCGACATGGTCTATCATGAGACATCCTAGCAAACGTAATTGGGGTTCAAGAAGGGAAGGAGAGAGGATGTAGCAGAAGCAATATTTGAAGAGATAATAACCAAGAATTTTCCAAAAGGGATAAGAAAAAATCCAAGTCACAGAATCAAAAATTACTAAGAACCCCAAGCAGGATAAAGACAACAAATACTACACTTTGGTTCATCATCATCAGATCAAGAGAGAAAAATCATAACAGCAAGTAGAGAAAAAAGATGCATTACTTTCAAATGAGCAACAATAATACTAAAAGCTACCTTATCAGCAGAAATGATGGAAACCAAGTGAAGAAATGACAGCTTTAAAAGGCTGAAAGGAGATAACAGACATTTAGAATTCTGTACCCAGTAAAAATATCCTTCTAAAGTGGAGGCAAAATAAAGATATTTCCAGAAAAAAAAAAAAAAACCCAGAGGTTATAGATCATATATGTTGCAAGTAAACTTCTATTAGGAGAAATATTAAATGGCGTTTTCATGTTTTGCATCATGATTGTGGTAGATTCTCTTAATGCACTGAGGTATGTTATTCTTTTAATCTACTAATATCCTGTTTAGAATCTTTGCATCTGTTTCATTAGGTTAGACTATATTTCTGTTTTCTTTTTTTTCTTTTGTTTTGGTATCAAGATTATGCAGTCCTTGTAAGATAAATTAGAAACTCGTCATCTGAAAAAAAAACCACATTCACAGAAAGATGGACAAGATGAAAAGGCAGAGAGCTATGTACCAGATGAAGGAACAATATAAAACCCCAGAAAAACAACTAAATGAAGTGGAGATAGGCAACCTTCCAGAAAAAGAATTCAGAATAACGATAGTGAAGATGATCCAGGACCGTGGAAAAAGAATGGAGGCAAAGATCGAGAAGATGCAAGAAATGTTTAACAAAGACCTAGAAGAATTAAAGAACAAACAAACAGATGAATAATACAATAACTGAAATGAAAACTACACTAGAAGGAGTCAATAGCAGAATAACTGAGGCAGAAGGATGGAAAAGTGACCTGGAAGACAGAATGGTGGAATTCACTGCTGCAGAACAGAATAAAGAGAAAAGAATGAAAAGAAATGAAAACAGCCTAAGAGACCTCTGGGACAACATTAAATGCAACAACATTCACATTCTAGGGGTCCCAGAAGGAGAATAGAGAGAGAAAGGACCCGAGAAAATATTTGAAGAGATTAGAGTCGAAAACTTTCTTAACATGGGAAAGGAAATATCCACCCAAGTCCAGGAAGTGCAGAGAGTCCCATACAGGGTAAACCCAAGGAGAAACACGCTGAGATTACACATAGTAATCAAACTGGAAAAAATTAAAGACAAAGAAAAATTATTGAAAGCAGCAAGGGAAAAATGACAAATAACATAGAAGGGAACTCCCATAAGGTTAACAGCTGATTTCTCAGCAGAAACTCTACAAGCCAGAAGAGAGTGGCATGATATACTTAAAGTGATGAAAGGGAAGAACCTACAACCAAGATTACTCTACCCAGCAAGGATCTCATTCAGATTTGATGGAGAAATCAAAAGCTTTACAGACAAGCAAAAGCTAATAGAATTCAGCACAACCAAACCAGCTCTACAACAAATGCTAAAGGAACTTCTCTAAGTGGGAAACACAAGAGAAGAAAAGGACCTACAAAAACAAACCCAGAACAATTTAAAAAATGGTACTGGGAACATACATATCGATAATTACCTTAAACGTGAATGGATTAAATGCTCCAACCAAAAGACACAGGCTTGCTGAATGGATACAAAAACAAGACCCATATATATGCTGTCTACAAGAGACCTACTTCAGACCTAGGGACACATTCAGACTAGAAGGTGAGGGCATGGAAAAAGATATTCCATGCAAATGGAAATCAAAAGAAAGCTGGAGTAGCAATACTCATATCAGATAAAATAGATTTTAAAATAAAGAATGTTACAAGAGACAAGGAAGGACACTACATAATGATCAAGGGATCAATCCAAGAAGAAGATATAACAATTATAAATCTATATGCAGAGACTGTATCCAACATAGGAGCACCTCAATACATAAGGCAACTGCTAACAGCTATAAAAGAGGAAATCGACAGTAATACAATAATAGTGGGGGACTTTAACACCTCACTTACACCAATGGACAGATCATCCAAAATGAAAATAAATAAGGAAACAGAAGCTTTAAATGACACAATAGACCAGATAGATTTAATTGATATTTATAGGACATTCCATCCCAAAACAGCAGGTTACACTTCTCAAGTGCACATGGAACATTCTCCAGGATAGATCACATCTTGGGTCACAAATCAAGCCTCAGTAAATTTAAGAAAATTGAAATCATATCAAGCATCTTTTCTAACCACAATGCTACGAGATTAGAAATGAATTACAGGGAAAAAAACATTAAAAACACAAACACATGGAGGCTAAATAACGTTACTAAATAACGAAGAGATCACTGAAGAAATCAAAGAGGAAATCAAAAAATACCTGGAGACAAGTAACAACTAAAACACAACGATCCAAAACCTATGGGCTGTGGCAAAAGCAGTTCTAAGAGGGAAGTTTATAGCAATACAAGCCTACCTCAGGAAACAAGAAAAATCTCAAATAAACAATCTAACCTGACATCTAAAGGAACTAGAGAAAGAAGAACAAACAAAACCCAAGGTTAGCAGAAGGAAAGAAATCATAAAGATCAGAGAAGATACAATGAAACAGAAACAAAGAAAACAATAGCAAAGATCAATAAAACTAAAAGCTGGTTCTTTGAGAAGATAAATAAAATTGATAAACCATTAGCCAGACTCATCAAGAAAGAGAGGGAGAGGACTCAAATCAATAAAATTAGAAATGAAAAAGGAGATGTTACAACAGACACCGCAGAAATACAAAGCATCCCAAGACACTACTACAAGCAACTCTGTGCCAATAAAATGGACAACCTGGAAGAAATGGACAAATTCTTAGAAAGGTATAACCTTCCAAGACTGAACCAGGAAGAAATAGAAAATATGAACAGACCAACCACAAGTAATGAAATTGAAACTGTGATTAAAAATCTTCCAAGAAACAAAAGTCCAGGACCAGATGGTTTCACAGGTGAATTCTATCAAACATTTAGAGAAGAGCTAACAGCCATCCTTCTCAAACTCTTCCAAAAAATTGCAGAGGAAGGAACACTCCCAAACTCATTCTATGAGGCCACCATCACCCTGATATCAAAACCACACAAAGATACTACAAAAAAAGAAAATTACAGACCAATATCACTGACGAATATAGTTACAAAAATCCTCAACAAAATACTAGGAAACAGAATCCAACAACACATTAAAAGGATCATACACCATGATCAAGTGGGATTTATCCCAGGGGTGCAAGGATTGTTCAATATACACAAATCAATCAATGTGATACACCATATTAACAAATTGAAGAATAAAAACCATATGATCATCTCAATAGATGCAGAAAAAGCTTTTGACAAAATTCAACACCCATTTATGATAAAAACTCTCCAGAAAGTGGCCATAGAGGGAACCTACCTCAACATAATAAAGGCTATATAGGACAAACCCACAGCAAACATCATTCTCAATGGTGAAAAACTGAAAGCATTTCCTCTAAGATCAGGAACAAGACAAGGATGTCCACTCTTACCACTACTATTCAACATAGTTTTGGAAGTCCTAGCCACGGCAATCAGAGAAGAAAAAGAAATAAAGGGAATACAAATTGGAAAAGAAGAAGTAAAACTCTCATTGTTTGTACCTATAATTCATACATAGAGAATCCTAAAGATGCCACCAGAAAACTACTAGAGCTAATCAATGAATCTGGTAAAGTTGTAGGATACAAAATTAATGCACAGAATTCTCTTTCATTCTTATACACTAATGATGAAAAATCTGAAAGAGAAATTAAGGAAATACTCCCATTTACCATTGTAACAAAAAGAATAAAATACCTAGGAATGAACCTACCTAGGGAGACAAAAGACCTGTATGCAGAAAACTATAAGACACTGATGAAAGAAATTAAAGATGATACCAACAGATGGAGAGATATACCATGTTCTTGGATTGGAAGAATCAATATTGTGAAAATGACTATACTACCCAAAGCAATCTACAGATTCAATGCAATCCCTATCAAATTACCAATGGCATATTTTACAGAACTAGAACAAAAAATCTTAAAATTTGTATGGAGACACAAAATACCCTGAATAGCCAAAGCAGTCTTGAGGGACAAAAATGGAGCTGGAGGAATCAGACTTCTTGACTTCAGACTATACTACAAAACTACAGTAATCAAGACAATATGGTACTGGCACAAAAAGAGAAACATAGATCAATGGAACAAGATAGAATCCCAGAGATAAACCCTTGCACCTATGGTTAACTAATCTATGATGAAGGATGTAAGGATATACAATGGAGAAAAGACAGTCTCTTCAATAAGTGGTGCTTGGAAAACTGGACAGCTACATGTAAAAGAATGAAATTAGAACACTCCCTAACACCATACACAAAAATAAACTCAAAGTGGATTAGAGACCTAAATGTAAGACCGGACACTATAAAACTCTTAGAGGAAAACATAGGAAGAACACTCTATGACATAAATCACAGCAAGACCTTTTCTGATCCACCTCCTAGAGTAATGGAAATAAAAACAAAAATAAACAAATGGGACCTAATGAAACTTCAAAGCTTTTGTACAGCAAAGGAAACCATAAACAAGATGAAAAGACAACCCCCAGAATGGGAGAAAATATTTGCAAACGAATCAACAGACAAAGGATTAATCTCCAAAATATATAAACAGCTCATGCAGCTCAATATTAAAAAAGCAAACAACCCAATCCAAAATGGG
Organism: Kogia breviceps; assembly: GCF_026419965.1. NCBI lineage: Eukaryota > Metazoa > Chordata > Mammalia > Artiodactyla > Physeteridae > Kogia > Kogia breviceps. The sequence continues at coordinate 99,572,482 of NC_081319.1, read as the reverse complement.
CAGAAAACCTAAATAGACATTTCTCCAAAGAAGACATACAGATGGCCAAGAAGCACATGAAAATCTGCTCAACATCACTAATTATTAGAGAAATACAAATCAAAACTACAATGAGGTATCACCTCACACCAGTTAGAATGGGCATCATCAGAAAATCTACAGACAACAAATGCTGGAGAGGGTGTGGAGAAAAGGGAACCCTCTTGCACTGTTGGTGGGAATGTAAATTGATACAGCCACTATGGAGAACAGTATGGAGTTTCCTTAAAAAACTAAAAATAGAACTACCATACAACCCAGCAATCCCACTATTGGGCATATACCCAGAGAAAACCATAATTCAAAAAGACACATTTGGGCTTCCCTGGTGGTGCAGTGGTTGAAAGTCCGCCTGCCGATGCAGGGATCATGGGTTCGTGCCCCGGTCCAGGAAGATCCCACATGCCGTGGAGCAGCTAGGCCCATGAGCCATGGCCGCTGAGCCTTCGCGTCCGGAGCCTGTGCTCCATGACGGGAGAGGCCACAACAGTGAGAGGCCCGTGTACCGCAAAAAAAAACAAACAAACAAACAAACAAAAAAAACATTCACCCCAATGTTCATTGCAGTACTATTTACAATAGCCAGGTCATGGAAGCAACCTAAATGCCCATCTACAGACGAATGGATAAAGATGATGTGGTAAAATATACAATGGAATATTACCCAGCCATAAAAAGGAATGAAACTGGGTCATTTGTTGAGATGTGGATGGATCTAGAGACTGTCATACAGAGTGAAGTAAGTCAGAAAGAGAAAAACAAATATCGTATATTAATGCATATATGTGGAACCTTGAAAAATGGTACAGATGAACAGGTTTGCAGGTCAGAAATAGAGACACAGAGGTAGAGAACAAATGTATGGACACCAAGGGGGGAAAGTGGCAGGAGGGTGGGGGTGGTGGTGTGATGAATTGGGCGATTGGGATTGACATGTATACACTGATGTGTATAAAATTGATGACTAATAAGAACCTGCTGTATAAAAAAATAAATAAAATTAAATTTAAAAATTAAAAAATAAAGAAACTCTTCATCTTTCTCTGTATTCTGGAATAGTTTAACTCATGTAAGGATTATTTATATATTCCTTGATAGGACTCTTTCTAATTCATCTGAATCTCGTGTCATATTTTGGGGGTAGTTCTTTGTAACTTTTTCAGTTTTTCCCCTAAGGATTATTTCCCATGCAGGTTTCTACGTCTTCCTGATTTTACTGTGATGATTTAAATCTTCTAGGAACTGTCCTCTTCATCCAGGTTTTCAAACACATTAACAAAATTGTATATAGTAGTCTTTCCTCTATTCTGTAATCATTTCTCTTTTCATTTCTTATGTTACAGATTCATGTTTTTTTTTTCTTTTCTTTTCTTTTCTTTCCTGCACACAGTTGCCAGGGATTTGTCTTTTTTGTTGAACTTTTAAAAGCAAAAATCTTGATTTTACTGGTTAATTCTACTTTTTGTTTGTTTTCTAATTTATTACTTTTTGCTTTTATCTCTACTGAGACTTTTTTTCCACTTCATTTTGATTGATTGATTGATTGATAAATTTTTGAGTGAAAATTAGTTTGTTTAGTTTAGTTCTTTAGTTTCCAATATTTTTTTTTTGATGTTCTTTATTTAAATGTGAATTTGTAGATAGATGCCTTCTCAGGAGAATTGAAAGCATTATTTCCAAATTCCAACTATGGTACTGTATGAATTGTGATCTCTTATTTAAGGAATCAATCTGAGAGATTTCACATGAAGATAAGAAGTTAGATATACAAGCGAGAAAAGAAGGTTGCAGCTAGTCTTGGAAATTAAAAAGATATCTCTCTATGAAGACATTAAGAAATGTGAATGACTGTATTTCTTTTCTTTTATTCCTACTTGAACCAAGGATAATACAAATTCCCATTTCCTAAAGCTGCTATTCAAAAAAGGGACACTATTTTTGTTCCTTTTTGAACAAGGAACATCTTTCCTTTAAAAATGTCACGCTACTTACCCAAAATCTTTATTATTAATATTATTTGACAGGGCTCATTCCTTTTTGACCACCCAGTTCTCCAAGTTCAACCAACTTTGTTCAGAAACATTTAAAATTTTTTATAATGTGGAAAAGTGATTAATTTTAATTGAAGAGAGCCTGTTCAGAATTTCCGAAATGAAATTTGAGCTTACACAAAGAAAGCCTCAGACAGAAAGGGTAATTTTTCATACACTACTGAAAACGGGATACAGAATGGATGTCTGTGACCTTAGCGTTTGTGGTTCCTGCCATGGAACTGAACGGCCATTCTTTGTTGTTCTGTGACTCAGTCCTCATGCATGAAGACTTGTATAAAACGGAGGCACACAGCAGGGCAATTCTTCACCAGTTTAAATTGTTTATAGTTTCTTTGTACCTATAATTCACAATTTAAACATCCCTCTAAGCGTATCTGTTTATATGTTACTTGAGCTTAACACTGGAGCTTTGAGAAGTTCCTACGTACTGTTTCGCCGTGAAATGTCTACTTAGCATGGAAGAGAAGGCGGTGAGGGGGTGGAGAATATGACCTTATGCCCTCAGAACATGACCGAGGAACCCAGCGTGCCCGTGAGAATCTGGGGAAAGAAACGAGTCCTCGAAACGCTGAATGAACACTGTGCAGCAGGGGCTCCAGTGCTGGGAGGCTGCACAGGAGGACAGAGCCTGCGCTTAGGAATTGGAGAGAGGCCCGAGGTGATTCCTGGGTGATGAAGAAGAATGAGGCCAGGGAAGAAGCGTGGTGATTGCGTGCCAGGCGGGAGGGGCCACATGCGAAAGCTGGGAAGGTGCGAGGTGGCCGGTGTGTGCAGAGGGGCTTCACAAGTGGCGGAAGCAAGTTTGGGCGGGATGCAGGGGTGAAGCTCCCATCAAGGATGGCCTTGAATGCCACCAAGGAGGGCATTGGAGCGCCCCCTAGGGTGGCGTAATCACACTGGAATTGGATGGAGAATGGGTTGGAAAGAGCCAGGTGAGCAGTTAGAAGGCGCTTGCAGTGATCTCGCTGATACTATGGTAACGGGCATTAAGGAACTAGCCATGGGAGTAATGGAAAGTGGACAGATTTGTGGTATTAGAGGTGAAATTCGATTACTCTCTCGGTCACTTGTTGGACATGGGGCCTGGAGGAATAGAATGGCTGTTGATAGCTGGTAGCAGAAGTGTTCCATCCGACGATAGCCAGGAGGCTGTCCTGGCTGTCCCACAACGGATGACTGGATACACAGAACATGGCATATGCATACAACGGGGGGTTATTCACCCTTTAAAAAGAAACATAGCCTGTCATGTGTGACAGCACGGACGAACCTTGGGGACATTATGCTAAGTGAAAAAAAACAGTCACAAAAGGACTAGTGCTGTGTGCTTCCACTTATGTGAGTTATCTAAAGTGGTCAAACGAATAGAAACAGGAAGTAGAATGGCGGTGGCCAGGGGCTGCGAGGTGGGGGACATGGGGAGCCATTGTTTAACGGGTGTCGAATCTCAGTAAGGGGAGGAGAGAAGGTTCTGGAGAGCTGTGACACAACAGTGCCAACATGTTTAACACTACTGGACCGAACACGTAGAAATGGTTAAGACGGTAAATTTCATGTTGCGTGTCTTTTGAAAACCACAGTTAAAAAGAAAGACAAACTATAAGCAATAAGATGTTTAGTTTGATTTACAGTTTTAAAACAAAAGTGTCCCTTCTGCTGAAGGGACGAGCTAAGCAGTCTCCTCCCACACTTTCCTCTCGCCCTGCTCACTTTCGCTGGTCCTGGGGCCCTCGGCCTGGTGTCTGCTGTCCTCACACCCAGTGACTGATGTTGGCCGTGATGTGAGGATTTGATTTTTCCTGTTGCCCGTCCTCCCCGGCACTGACTCATGGGGAGGGCTTCGGGTTTTGCTCTCACCAGACTCTGGTTGGTAAGTCACGCAGGGGGCTGACTCCTCAAGCTCATAATATTTAGCAGAAGGCCACCTATAGGATTTATTTACACACCACCACATGTTATTAAGGGTTGAGGAAAGCTTAGCGGTCCACTGGGCCCTTTATACCTACTTTTTAAGATGAGCAAATCAGGGTAAGAGGAAAATTAGGTGAGAAACATAAGGAAGCCCAGAGTAAAGCGTGCTGCCCTGAAATGCATGTTGTGAGGTCTGATGGGAGTAGAAGTGAGTCTCACCTTTGACCCTGAAAGTCCTGGGGTCATAGCAGTGACGGGAACCCTGATGGTTGCAAAGTCTGCGAGATCCTTAAGGCCCATTCAGTACCTGCTTGGTGGCTTTTATGGCTATTCCAGGCGCCACTTTCGCCTCTGAGATCTCAACAGTGGATGAGACAGAAAGGGTTTCTTTTCGCCCAGGATCACAGTGTAGGTGGAAGTAGCAGAATAAAAAAAGCGGAAAGTAAAAAAGCTATTAATCAGGATTCTGCGAGAATTAAGACAAGTGAATGTGCTAGGAGACGGCTGGGAGGTGACCTTAGATTGGGAGGTTAAAGCTGCTGAGGTCTGGGTGACAATGGACAGCCTGATCCTGACCATCTGGGAGGGGAGCCTCGGGGCAGAGGGGCAGCTGGGCAGCTGGTGTAAAGGAATGACTTCGGCTTATTTGAGAAACAGAAGGGAGGCCTCTGTGGTTGGAACGTGAGGGGTCAGGGCGAGCACAGTCTGAGCTGAGGTCAGAGGTCAGCAGTGATCACGACGGGCTTGGCAAGTCCAGGTTGGAGTCAAAGGGCAGAGAGGAGGGCTGGAGGGCGCTGGGCAGGCGGGTACCAGGATGTGATTCCTGTTTTTAAAAGGTTGCCTTCTGTGTGGTCGCTGCACAGTAGATGAGCCAGTGTGGAAACGGGGAGCCAGTTCAGAGAGAGACAACTGTAGCTTAGATGAGGTTGATGGGACCCGGTGAGACCCCGTGGTGAGAAGAGAAGGGGACAGGGGCCAAGCCCCGGGTCCTCCAACAACCAGAATAGCCGTACAGGGAAGCTCAGCCTTTCTAGGTCTGAGACAAAAGAGACACTCTCAGGGTGTCTTCGTGCAGGGACACTCGTGGGACATAGAATACTCCCTGAGAGCATCTCTCCCGTCCCATCTCCTCCTACCCTCCTGTGCAGCTGGTGTGTTGGGTGCAGGCCTGGCCCGTCTTTAGTGATGCAGCACCTGAGGGGTCTCAGGCACTCATGTAGCTGATGCAAACCCCCAGGAAGGGTCAAGACAGGGACGAGAGCAAATTAATTTGAAGGAGGTCAGGTGGGTGATTCTGTTGAAGATGAAGTGGAATCCAGCGCTCCTTGTGGATGAATGAAAACCTGGTGTGAATGACAGGGCTTGTCACTGAGGCAGATTAGATTCCAGTTTGATGGGCAGATAATCAATGAAATAGATGCACTTGCACAGTTGGAAATGAAGGATGAAAATACAGACGATGTGCTACTTCACCCCGGAACTCATAGGCAAGAAAATGTGCCAAGAAAAGTGCAGTTTGATTCTGCACATCCTGACTTGTATTTACCATTTTTCTCTTCTCTGTCCTTCCCCTCTCCCTTTCTTTTGTTGTACATAAAGTAACTGGTATATATTAAATGTTATCTATTATACTATTATTATTACTTTTTACTAAATGGTCAGTGATCTATTCTATTGACTTCAAAAGGAAATAGAAGGCTTCCCTGGTGGCGCAGTGGTTGAGGGTCCACCTGCCGATGCGGCGGATGCGGGTTTGAGCCCTGGTCCGGGAAGATCCCACATGCCGCGGAGCAACTAAGCCCGTGAGCCGTGGCCGCTGAGCCTGCGCGTCCGGAGCCTGTGCTCCGCAACGGGAGAGGCCACAGCAGGGAGAGGCCCGCGTACCGCAAAAAAAAAAAAAAAAGAAATAGAGTGGAAAGAAGACTTTCTGTAAGAAGACCCACTAGCAGTATACTCATTCAACTTTTATTTTTCTGTCATTAAGTTATTTTGCTCTCATTGCCTGACAAACAATAACAATGACAAAATCCTTTGCCTACTTTATTTGATTGGAGAATTTCAACATATTTTATCATTGTAAAACAAAGGACAATTTTATAATTTTTTGTACAATCATCATTACATGTAGGGCAGTCTGTTTTAAAGTTGGAATAAATTTCTCTAAAGGAAATGAATCCGAAATAGATTTCCTTTCAAGTTAATGTCTTGTTATTTATTTATTTATTTATTTTTAAATTTTTTAAAACATCTTTATTGGAGTATAACTGTTTTACAATAGTGTGTTAGTTTTTCCTTTACAACAAAGTGAATCAGTTATACATATACATATGTTCCCATATCTCTTCCCTCTTGCATCACCCTCTCTCCCACCCTCCCTATCCCACCCCTCTAGGTGGTCACAAAGCACAGAGGTGATCTCCCTGTGCTACGTGGCAGCTTCCCACTAGCTATCTAATTTACATTTGGTAGTGTATATATGTCCATGCCACTCTCTCACTTCATCGCAGCCCACCCTTCCCCCTCCCCATATCCTCAAGTCCATGTTCTAGTAAGTCTGTGTTTTATTCCTGTCCTACCACTAATCTCTTCATGACATTTTTTTCCCTTAGAGTCCATATATATGTGTTAGCATACGGTATTTGTTTTTCTCCTTCTGACTTACTTCACTCTGTATGACAGACTCCAGGTCCATCCACCTCATTATAAATAACTCAGTTTCATTTCTTTTTATGGCTGAGTAATATTCCATTGTATATATGTGCCACATCTTCTTTATCCATTCATCTGTTGATGGACACTTAGGTTGCTTCCATGTCCTGGCTATTGTAAATAGAGCTGCAATGAACATTTTGGTACATGAGTCTTTTTGAATTATGGTTTTCTCAGGGTATATGCCCAGTAGTGGGATTGCTGGGTCGTATGGTAGTTCTATTTGTAGTTTTTTAAGGAACCTCCATACTGTTCTCCATAGTGGTTGTATCAACTTACATTCCCACCAGCAGTGCAAGAGGGTTCCCTTTTCTCCACACCCTCTCCAGCATTTATTGTTTCTAGAGTTTTTGATGATGGCCAATCTGACCGGTGTGAGATGATATCTCATTGTAGTTTTGATTTGCATTTCTCTAATGATTAATGAGGTTGAGCATTCTTTCATGTGTTTGTTAGCAATCTGTATATCTTCTTTGGAGAAATGTCTATTTAGTTCTTCTGCCCATTTTTGGATTGGGTTGTTTGTTTTTTTGTTATTGAGCTGCATGAGTTGCTTATAAATTTTGGATATTAATCCTTTGTCAGTTGCTTCATTTGCAAATATTTTCTCCCATTCTGAGGGTTGTCTTTTGGTCTTGTTTATAGTACCTTTCGCTGTGCAAAAGCTTTTAAGTTTTATTAGGTCCCATTTGTTTATTTTTGTTTGGATTTCCATTTCTCTAGGAGATGGGTCAAAAAGGATCTTGCTGTGATTTATGTCGTAGAGTGTTCTGCCTATGCTTTCCTCTAAGAGTTTGATAATGTCTGGCCTTACATTTAGGTCTTTAACCCATTTTGAGTTTATTTTTGTGTGTGGTGTTAGGGATTGTTCTAATTTCATACTTTTACATGTAGCTGTTCAGTTTTCCCAGCACCACTTATTGAAGAGGCTGTCTTTTCTCCACTGTATATCCTTCCCTCCTTTATCAAAGATAAGGTGACCATATGTGTGTGGGTTTATCTCTGGGCTTTCTATCCTGTTCCATTGATCTATATTTCTGTTTTTGTGCCAGTACCATACTGTCTTGATTACTGTAGCCTTGTAGTAGAGTCTGAAGTCAGGGAGCCTAATTCCTCCAGCTCCATTTTTCGTTCTCAAGATTGCTTTGGCTATTCGGGGTCTTTTGTGTTTCCATACAAATTGTGAAATGTTTTGTTCTAGTTCTGTAAAAAATGCCAGTGGTAATTTGATAGGGATAGCATTGAATCTGTAGATTGCTTTGGGTAGTAGAGTCATTTTCACAACGTTGATTCTTCCAATCCAAGAACATGGTATATTTCTCCACCTATTTGTATCATCTTTAATGTCTTTCATCAGTGTCTTATAGTTTTCTGCATACAAGTCTTTTGTCTCCTTAGGTAGGTTTATTCCTAGATATTTTATTCTTTTTGTTGCAATGGTAAATGGGAGTGTTTTCTTAATTTCACTCTCAGATTTTTCATCATTAGTGTATAAGAATGCCAGAGATTTCTGTGCATTAATTTTGTATCCTGCAACTTTACCAAATTCATTGATTAGCTCTAGTAGTTTTCTGGTAGCATCCTTAGGATTCTCTATGTATAGTATCATGTCATCTGCAAACAGTGACAGCTTTACTTCTTCTTTTCCTATTTGGATTCCTTTTATTTCTTTTTCTTCTCTGATTGCTGTGGCTAGAACTTCCAAAACTATGTTGAATAAGAGTGGTGAGAGTGGGCAACCTTGTCTTGTTCCTGATCTTAGTGGAAATGGTTTCAGTTTTTCACCATTGAGAACGATGCTAGCTGTGGGTTTGTCATATATGGCCTTTATTATGTTGAGGAAAGTTCCCTGTATGCCTACTTTCTGCAGGGTTTTTATCATAAATGAGTGTTGAATTTTGTCAAAAGCTTTCTCTGCATCTATTGAGATGATCATATGGTTTTTCTCTTTCAGTTTGTTGATATGGTGTATCACGTTGATTGATTTGCGTATATTGAAGAATCCTTGCATTCCTGGAATAAACCCCACTTGATCATGGTGTATGATCCTTTTAATGTGCTGTTGGATTCTGTTTGCTAATATTTTGTTGAGGATGTTTGCATCTATGTTCATCAGTGATATTGGCCTGTAGTTTTCTTTCTTTGTGACGTCTTTGTCTGGTTTTGGTATCAGGGTGATGGTGGACTCGTAGAATGAGTTTGGGAATGTTCCTCCCTCTGCTATACGTTGGAAGAGTTTGAGAAGGATAGGTGTTAGCTCTTCTCTAAATGTTTGCTAGAATTCGCCTGTGAAGCCATCTGGTCCTGGGCTTTTGTTTGTTGGAAGATTTTTAATCACAGTTTCAATTTCAGTGCTTGTGATTGGTCTGTTCATATTTTCTCTTTCTTCCTGGTTTAGTCTCGGCAGTTTGTGCATTTCTAAGAATTTGTCCATTTCTTCCAGGTTGTCCATTTTATCGGCATACAGTTGCTTGTAGTAATCTCTAATAATCTTTTGTATTTCTGCAGTGTCAGTTGTTACATCTCCTTTTTCATTTCTAATTCTATTGATTTGAGTCTTCTCCCTTTTATTCTTGATGAGTCTGGCTAATGGTTTATCAATTTTATTTATCTTCTCAAAGAACCAGCTTTTAGTTTTATTGATCTTTGCTATTGTTTCCTTCACTTCTTTTTCATTTATTTCTGATCTGATCTTTATGATTTCTTTCCTTCTGCTAAATTTGGGGGTTTTTTGTTCTTCTTTCTCTAATTGCTTTAAGTGCAAAGTTAGGTTGTTTATTCGAGATGTTTCCTGTTTTTTAAGGTATGATTGTATTGCTATAAACTTCCCTCGTAGAACTGCTTTTGCTGTATCCCGTAGGTTTTGGGTCGTCGTGTCTCCATTGTCATTTGTTTCTAAGTATTTTTTGATTTCCTCTTTGATTTCTTCAGTGATCACTTCGTTATTAAGTAGTGTATTGTTTAGCCTCCATGTGTTTGTATTTTTTACAGATCTTTTCCTGTAATTGATATCTAGTCTCATAGCATTGTGGTCGGAAAAGATACTTGATATGATTTCAATTTTCTTAAATTTGCCAAGGCTAGATTTGTGACCCAATATATGATCGATCTTGGAGAATGTTCCATGAGCACTTGAGAAAAATGTGTATTCTGTTGTTTTTGGATGGAATGTCCTATAAATATCAATTAAGTCCATCTTGTGTAATGTATCATTTAAAGCTTGTGTTTCCTTATTTATTTTAATTTTGGATGATCTGTTCATTGGTGAAAGTGGGGTGTTAAAGTCCCCTACTATAATTGTGTTACTGTCGATTTCCCTTTTTAAGGCTGTTAGTATTTGCCTTATGTATTGAGGTGCTCCTATGTTGGGTGCATAAATATTTACAATTGTTATATCTTCTTCTTGGATCGATCCCTTGATCATTATGTAGTGTCCTTCTTTGTCTCTTGTAATAGTCTTTATTTTAAAGTCTATTTTGTCTGATATGAGAATTGCTACTCCAGCTTTCTTCTGATTTCCATTTGCATGGAATATCTTTTTCCATCCCCTTACTTTCAGTCTGTATGTGTCCCTAGGTTTGAAGTGGGTCTCTTGTAGACAGCATATATATGGGTCTTGTTTTTGTATCCATTCAGCCAGTCTGTGTCTTTTGGTGGGAGCATTTAATCCATTTACATTTAAGGTAATTATCGATATGTATGTTCCTATTACCATTTACTTAATTGTTTTGGGTTGTTCTTGTAGGTCTTTTCCTTCTCTTGTGTTTCTTGCCTAGAGAAGTTCCTTTAGGATTTGTTGTAGAGCTGGTTTGGTGGTGCTGAACTCTCTCAGCTTTTGCTTGTCTGTAAAGGTTTTAATTTCTCCATCAAATCTGAATGAGATCCTTGCTGGGTAGAGTAATCTTGGTTGTAGGTTTTTTTCCTTCATCACTTTAAATATGTCCTGCCACTCCCTTCTGGCTTGTAGAGTTTCTGCTGAAAGATCAGCTGTTAACCTTATGGGGATTCCCTTGTGTGTTATTTGTTGTTTTTCCCTTGCTGCTTTTAATATGTTTTCTTTGTATTTAGTTTTTGACAGTTTGATTATTATGTGTCTTGGCGTGTTTCTCTTTGGGTTTATCCTGTATGGGACTTTCTGTGCTTCCTGGACTTGATTGACTATTTCCTTTCCTATATTAGGGAAGTTTTCAACTATAATCTCTTCAAATATTTTCTCAGTCCCTTTCTTTTTCTCTTCTTCTGGGACCCCTATAATTCGAATGTTGGTGCATTTAATGTTGTCCCAGAAGTCTCTGAGCCTGTCCTCAGTTCTTTTCATTCTTTTTTCTTTCTTCTGCTCTGCATTAGTTATTTCCACTATTTTATCTTCCAGGTCACTTATCCGTCCTTCTGCCTCAGTTATTCTGCTATTGATCCCATCTAGAGTATTTTTCATTTCATTTATTGTGTTGCTCATCGTTGCTTGCTTCCTCTTTATTTCTTCTAGGTCCTTGTTAACTGTTTCTTGCAATTTGTCTATTCTATTTTCAAGATTTTGAATCATCTTTACTATCATTATTCTGAATTCTTTGGATGAGGCTGGATCTTGTCTTTCTGGTGGGCAGGTCCACGTCTGGTGGTGTGTTTGGGGCTGTTGGTAGCCTTATTATGATTTTAGGCAGCCTCTCTGCTAATGGATGGGGCTGTAGACCTGTCTTGCTCTTTGTTGGGAATAGGGTGTCCAGCACTGTTCATTGCTGGTCCTTGAGTGAAGCTGGGTCTTGGTGTTGAGATGGAGATCTCTGGGAGATTTTCGCCATCCGATATTACATGGAGCTGGGAGGTCTCTTGTGGACTAGTGTCTTGAGGTTGGTTCTCCCACCTCAGAGATACAGGCCTGGTGCCTGGCTGGGGCGCCAAGAGCCTTTAATCCACACGGCTCAAAATAAAAAGGAGAAAAAATAGAAAGGAAAGAAAAGGAAGGAAGGAAGGAAGGAGGGAGGGAGGGAAGGAAGAAAGAAAGGAAGGAAGAAATGAAGGAAGGAAGAAAGCAAGAAAGGAAGGAAGGAAGGTGGAGAGGAGGAAAGGGAGGAAGGAAGAGAGGAGGGGAGGAAGGAAGGGAGGAAAGAAGGGGGGAAGGAAGGAAGAAGGGAGGGAAGAAAGGAAGAAAGAAAGGGAGAAGACAAAGTAGAATAAAGTATAGTTATTAAAATAAAAAATAATTATTAAGAAGAAAAATTTATATTAAAAAAAAAAAACAGAAAAATGGGTTGGTCTAATCCTAGGACGAATGGTGAAAGCAAAGCTATACAGACAAAATCTCACACAGCAGCACACACATACACACTCACAAAAAGAAAAAAAGGGGAAAATAATAGTATATCTTGCTCCCAAAGTCCACCTCCTCAACTTTGGATGATTAGTTGTCTAGTCAGGTTTTCCACAGATGCAGGGCACTTCAAGTTGATTGTGGGGCTTTAATCCGGCGCTTCTGAGGCTGCTGGGAGAGACCTCCCCCTCTCCTCTCTGTTCGCACAGCTCCTGGGGTTCAGCTTTGGACTTGGTCCCGCCTCTGCGTGTAGGTCGTCCAAGGGCCTCTGCCCTTCGCTCAGACAGGACGGGGTTAAAGGTGCAGCTGATTCGGCGTCTCTGGCTCACTCAGGCTGGGGGGAGGGAGGGGCACGGAGGCGGGGCGAGCGTGCGACGTCAGAGGCCGGCGTGATGCCGCACAGGCCCGAGGCGCGCCGCGCGTTCTCCCGGGGAAGCTGTCCCTGGATCCCGGGACCCCGGCAGTGGCGGGCTGCACGGGCTCCCGGGAGGGCCGGTGTGGAGAGTGACCTGTGCTCACACACAGGCCTCTTGGTGGCGGCAGCAGCAACCTTAGCGTCCCACACCCGTCTCTGCTGTCCGTGCCGACAGCCGCGGCTCGCGCCCGTTTCTGGAGCTCCTTTACGCGGTGCTCCCAATCCCCTCTCCTCGCGCCCAGGAAGCAAAGAGGGAAGAAAAGGTCTCTTACCTCTTTGGCAGCTCCAGACTTCAACCGGACTCCTTCCCGGCCAGCCGTGGCGCACTAACCCCTTCAGGCTGTTTTCACTCTGCCACCTCCAGACCTTTCCCTGGGATCCGACTGAAGCCCGAGCCTCAGCTCCCGGCCACGCCCGCCCCGGCGGGGGAGCAGACAAGCCTCTCGGTCTGGTGAGTGCCCGTCGGTACAGATCCTCTGCGGGAATCTCTCCGCTTTGCCCTCCGCACCCTGTGGCTGCGCTGTCCTCCGCGGCTCCGGAGCTTCCCCCCTCCGCCACCCGCGGTCTCCGCCCGCGAAGGGGCTTCTACTGTGGGGGAGTCTTTCCTCCTTCACGGCTCCCTCCCACTGGTGCAGGCCCCATCCCTATTCTTTTGTCTCTGTTTATTCTTTTTCCTGTTGCCCTACCCAGGTACGTGGGGGAGTTTCTTGCCTTTTGGGAGGTCTGAGGTCTTCTGCCAGCGTTCGGTGGGTGTTCTGTCGGAGTTGTTCCACGTGTAGATGTATTTCTGATTCTCTGTGAGGAGGAAGGTGATCTCCGCGTCTTAGTCTTCCGCCATCTTTAAGCCGTCTCTAATGTCTTGTTATTTAAATGAACTTCTTGTTTAAAAGATAATATAAAAAAGTCCATCACTGCTTCAACAGAGCAGTGAGGCTGTTTTCTTTTTTTTTTTTGCGGTACGCGGGCCTCTCACTGCTGTGGCCTCTCCCGTTGTGGAGCACAGGCTCCGGACGCGCAGGCTCAGCGGCCATGGCTCACGGGCCCAGCCGCTCCGCGGCACGTGGGATCCTCCCGCACCGGGGAACAAACCCGCGTCCCCTGCATCGGCAGGCGGACTCTCAACCACTGCGCCACCAGGGAAGCCCCGAGGCTGTTTCTTACAGCATGGCCATCGGGGCAGGGCTGTGTGTTATCAAGTCAGAGGCTAATAGTACTTCTGTGAGATATGAGGGGCCTGTGTGTTCTAGGAGCATGTGGAGTGACTTAATGGGGATACAGTTTAGCACAGCTGGAGGTATTGCTGGGGTAACCCAAGGTGAATATGCATTACTTCACCAAAGTAAATATTCATTACTGCACCCAGGCTGCTGTCACCTGACCTGCTGGGTCAGAGGCACTGCCACCCCCTGTATGCTATAGGTGGTCATTTTCCTGGAACCTCTGGGACCAACCGGGTGGCCTCCTGAGAGGCCTGCGGCCCTGGGATGGTTGGAGATGGCGCTCCCTCGGGCCCTGGGGACACGGGGGCTTTCCTGGCAAGAGTCTTCAGGATCTTTGCAAATAAGTCTCTGAGTTGCCCCAACCTGTTGTCCTCCAGGAAAGATTATAGCAGCGGCCCCAAATGGAAGAATTTTCCCTTTCCTTCTTCGGGGCTTTGGTGTGTAATAAGACATTCTCCTATGAAGGCTGAACAAGTCATGACTGTGAGAAGTCAGTTTCTGATTTTCTAATTACGTTGCATCCTAAAACAAGACTGGGCCATCCGGGATATTATCATATGTTCCCCCCTTATTTCTTGGAAACTCAATATAATATTCAAAGGTATGTTCAGACAAGCAACGAGTACTTATTTCCTCTGTGTTTATTTTAAGTCAACATCTGATTTGTAGTATATTCCATGGCTTTTACAAAAGCAGTTACACAAGTTACTTAAGGCTTCCCACATTTTTTTTTATAAATTTATTTATTTATTTTTGGCTGTGTTGGGTCTTCTTTTCTGCACAAGGGCTCTCACTAGTTGCAGCGAGCGGGGGCCACTTTTCATTGCGTTGTGCGGGCCTCTCACTGTCGTGGCCTCTCTTGTTGCGGAGCACAGGCTCCAGGCAGGCAGGCTTCAGTAGTTGTGGCACGCAGGCTCAGTAGCTGTGGCTCATGGGCTCTAGAGCGCAGGCTCAGTAGTTGTGGCACATGGGCTTAGTTGTTCCGTGGCATGTGGGGTCTTCCCAGACCAGGTCTCAAACCCGTGTTCCCTTCATTGGCAGGCAGATTCTCAACCACTGCGCCACCAGGGAAGCCCACCTTCCCACATTTTTAACCCTGCTCGATGAAGCATACTTGTCTGGTTGGTAACCCAACAATGAACACATAGTTCATGCTAAATCTATGAAAACATTGACATATTAATTGAGTCAGTTCGTGGATCCCAAGAGAGAATTTTTAGGCTTGGAGAAAGTTGTTTTGTGTGTTTGTTGTGTTTTTAATTTCAGAATTGTAGCAGTTCATTTACCAAAGAGTCGTATGGTGCCGACTTTGTGCCCGGACGTGTTCTAAGTGCTTTACAAACATTCATTTGTGATATTAAGCCTTGTGAAGAGCCTATGACACAGCTGCTATCATTAGACCCATTTTATTGATGGGGAAATCGAGGCTTGCAGAGAGTAATAGCTCAAGACCACACAGCTAAGAGGCAGAGATGAGATTTAAACCCAAGTTACCTCAGTAATAACTGAGGCCAAGCTTTTATAGGTAAGATTGAAGTGTTATTGTTGTTGTTTTTAAAAACTTTTCATTTGAAAATAATTCCAAATTTGCAGAAAAGTTCTAAGAAGGAGGATAGCACATTTTACTGAGAATCACTTGCTATTGAGACGTTTAAGATTCTTTTTGTGAAACGCAGCGCCTACACTGTGGCCCTTTACCCTAGAATACATCAGTGCCCCTCTGCTAGGAATGAGAGTATACTCTTAACAGAACCAGAGTACTGATCAACCGTGGTCAGTTTAGCATGGATTCGGTACTTCTATTTAAGGTACTGTCTGTGTTTCGGTGCCGACAATTCACCCAACAATAACGTCCTCGATTCTTTCCTCCAGGATGGGGTCCAGGCCGGTAGAGCCACGTAGGCCACCAGTTATCGGTTCTCTCTTGCCTCCCTTAATCTGAAGACCTTTCACAGCCTTCCTCTGTCTTGTGTACCACTGACAGTTTTGCAGAATAGGTTTCCTCCGCCTTTCAACACTAGCACAGGCTGTCTCCATTTTGCGCTTGAGGCCATCTCGTCGTGGTCAGGTGAGGAAGCTCAGTGCTGCCTCTGTGATGTGACAGCCGGCTCAGGGTCTCCCCCCTGGAGAAGGCACCCCATTCGTCTGCCCCTCGCTGGGGGTGTTAACTGTGATCACCCCACTCCCTCGAGAGGCTGTCTGATTTCTCCACCGCATGACTACTGTTTTTCCCTTGCAGCTAATGTGCAGTCTGTGAGGAGACTCAGGGATGTTTCTCTGCCACTAGGAAGCCCCAGTCACAAGGCGGAAGGCAGTTCTTCCCTCCCATGGGGATGCGAGGGGCGTGGGATTGGCGCGCCGTCCACCTGTAACTGGAAACTCTGCCCGCCTCTGTGAGGCTTGCAGGTGTCACCGGCTGACCTGTCAGGGCTGAGGCTCTCAGGTAGAGTACAGGGGCTTGGATGTTTCCAGGCACTGATGACTCAACTTGCATCTGTGAAATGATAAAGTGGCCTGCGTGCCTCCTGAAAGAAACAGGCATGGGTTCTAACCCTTAATGCTACATTTAAGGGTCAAATATATTAATAACTGTCTGAGACCAGATTTCAGGAAAGGGCTTTAGTTCCCTGAGGGGATACTGACAGTAGAGAAATGGACATCCAGTCGGGGTTCATACCCAAGCCTGGGAGAAGTTGCAGTGAAAGATAGATTTGGGGTGTGAGAAATAGCCAATAGAAGAACTTGCCCAGCCAGCCCCCCGGCAGTGGGCTTCTATAGGAGAGAACTGGCCACGAGCCCAGTAGGACTGGCCCTGTCCATCTTACTGGGGAACATCGTGACCTCACAGAAGGAGAAGCAGAATCTATGCTTTGGTACACACCCCATAAGCATCCAAGCTCTTCTTACATGCTCAAAATATTTCACATGAACCCGTGTAATATTAGAGACGGTGGCTAAAAAGAGAGGACAGGGAATAATTTAAGTAGAAAGGATTAGATGAAGAGAAAATTTAGAACCCGGATAATCAAGCCTTAGATTACTGGCTGCTGCGTTTGTCTTTGACCTTCTTGGTAGTAAAGGCAAAAAGGAAAACATCAGTTTGTTATAAAAAAAAATCTCATTTTCATGAGAAAAAGCTTGTCTGTTACTCAGGAGAAACAAAACACTCCCCAATGCTTAAATGTGAATACATCTGCCTGTAATTTGCTTACTGGTAATAAAGCTTTTCTTCCATTTAGCCTTTTGTCGATTTTCTCTGTAATTGATTTTTACTTGTAGGTGCCATAGTTGAAAGGTCCCTAAATGCTGGGGTGTGCTAAAGACCTGAGTATCAGGATGGGGATGTAACAAAAACGTTGAGCCATTTTGAGAGAGCACGTGGGGTGAGGTAATAGCGCAGTTATCCAAAACCAGGGGTTCGCAATCCAGGGAACGAGGGTTTCTTTAGGTTTGGTGACACGAACTTTGCAAGGGAGTGCACTGGAGCTTGGCCCACAGGGAGCTATGAAACACAGTCTCCAGCCTCAGGAACTTGCAACAGAGAAATCACAGACATCCAACGGCAACAAAAAAAGGCACTAAAGTAAGTGATGGGAAAGTACTTATATAATGTGAAACAATACAACAGTAACTTATGGACACTTGCAATCCTGCCCTTTGGAGAGATTTCAGTGTTTGTTATCTTTAAGGATCCTGCAAAGTCCTTTTGTTTCGAAGGGTTCCTCCAATGTGGGTTTAGTGGGGGTTATCTAGGGAGTTAGAGTCATTCATTTGGTCAGTTAGTCAGTCAACAAACATGAATTGAGCTCCTCGTGTGAACAAGGCCATTAGATGGAGAAGATGAACTCAAGAGGCCCTAAGTCTGAAACGTACAATAGAACGGGGAGATGTGCAGACAAGTCAGAGTACTGCTGTGTGTTTGTAGAGCACGTAGGAATTACTTTAAAAGCTTACGTTCCCAACATTGAGCAACGTCCGCTTAGTATCCCCATTTCACAGGCAGGTTGGTGGCGGAATCTGGCAGAAAAACCAAATTGTCCTCCTAGGGCTTCTGTTTCCCCACTGGGCCACAAGGGGGTGATGTGTGAGGCCATCCGGGGGGTCCCAAGTGAACTCTGCTTTAGATCTGCAAAATGCTGGACACCGTAAATGCTTCAAAACCAGCCTAGGTGGTGCCCAGGTTAAGACGTTGTTACCTGGAGTGACGGGGTGCTGGCCATTCGCCCCTGCGGGGAAATAAAGGACTTTTGGAGCGCCCCTTCCAACAAGGGCGGTGGCCGGGGGCCCTCACGAGTCCACTCCTTTTGGGTGACTTTTCTCTAGAAAACTTCGCTCTGCACAACAGGCCCTCTTCTTAATGTTCCTTGCACTCCTTTTGTTTTCTTGTTTATTGATTTTCCTTTTGCAAACAAGACAGGGGTACCCATTATTCAACGATAACCTTCTTTCCTCAAATCTTAGGCCTTTTCTAGTGTTGACTGGATGTCTAGACAGATAGGTAGGAATAATTGCTCAAGGGCAAGGGCAACCTTAGCTACTTGTCCATTTGCATTTTTACATCCTCCTAAAAATACACCTGCATACTCCTTTGTCATCCTCCTAAAAATACACCTGCATACTCCTTTGTCATCCTCCTAAAAATACACCTGCATACTCCTTTGTCATCCTCCTAAAAATACACCTGCATACTCCTTTGTCTTGATGTTTCGACCTCAGGCAAGACCCAGGAATAGGCAGCTTCTCCGACAGAGTCTAAAATGTCCCCTTCACAACCATCCTCCTTAGAGAATTCAACTTCTTTAGTAGGGATTTAGGTCACAAAGGGCCCAGGCAGTTCTGAAAAACCCCCGTTATGCTCTCTGGTCATAAAGGAGACTCATAAATGGCTTTTGGATGAAATGCTGGGGAGGGCTGGGTGGTGTCTGGTGTCTGATGGTGTCCTGACCGATGGGCTGGCCAGAGAAAATTATGGGTATGTTTTCATTTAACATCATTTCTTGCTGACTCTTGTCTCCCTGGAAAATCGTCTGTGAGGAGACAAAATAAGGTGCCCTTTCTGTTAACTCAGTGTTCTTAATTATAGTTGTTGGGAGGTGCCTTAGATCATGTTGTGAGAGCTACGGGCCCTTCCTCTGCAGCTCTCCCCCGCCCCCCTGCCCCCGCTGCAGAGGCATTTGCTTTAGAGGCCAGGGTCATAGTCAACACTGAGAGAGAAGTCAGGGCTCAGTGTTTTCAGCTGCCCCTTGTTAGAGGTTTCTTCCCTGCACGTTGGCCTCTACTCATTAAAACACCTTCAAGGTTGTTTCTCTTTCTTTTTTTTCAGCCGCGAAATACATCTGTGCCTACTTGTTCGGGACCTGGGAAGAAGTAAGGTGAGCTTAACATAGCCTCCTCCTGGTACACTTTGGGGTTTCTGGGCTGGCGTTGCTCCTTTGCTCTCGTTCTTCGCGAAGCCCGGCGTCCAGTGCCCGGCGGGGATGGTGCAGTAAGCGTGCGGTTCACACAGGCTGGTTCCATGGCGATGTCGAGACCCTGGTGTTTCCTTGGTGTCACCATGGATCCACATCCGCCGAGATGCCCAAACCAGGAACCCTCGGCCTGGCTCCCTCTGCGTCAGACCCCCCGTCCGATTGTTGACCGAGCGTGTTGTCTGCCCTCCTGCGCCCCTGGGATCCATCCACTCAGCCTCCTCTCCTCCTCCTGAATTCAGGCTTCCTTTGCGCTTTCTCCCGGGACTGACAAAAGAGTTCCCAAGCGGAGCCGTCAGATCGACGAGGCCCCTCGTCACTTTGCACACGTCAGCGTGCTGCTTTCAGAACAAAGTATGTATTTGTCTGTATCATTATCGGCCACTTTTCAGGAAGCTTTCCCACGTATTAAGCGCCTCTTAGTCTGTCTCTGACTGGATGTCTCTTCCCATCTGTATGTATTTTATTTTTCTTTCACTTTCTTGTTTTCCATCTGAAGAGTACTTTTACAGTATTTTTTAACTCCTTATATAAGATTGACCTTCACAAAGCATTTCTACAAAAAAAACCCAAAAAACCAAAAAAACTCATCCAAAGGAGTTGATTATCTGGGGGAAATTCATCCAAATGAATCATTGGTTTCCTTTCTCCTTTTTTATCCTGGGACGTTCAGGTGATGAGAAACGGATTGAGGAAACAATGAAGCGTGTTTGTGTGTTTCTCTAGGTGCCTTGTGTAAATTCAGGGGTACGGGTGGCAGAGGTCAAGCTGCTGCCTCTTGGCCTGCTGGTTCTAAAGCGCTGCCATCGGGAGAGGTCTTGACTTGGACACGTAGGGGAGAGACCGACATTGACTCTGCGAGTCTTGTTAGCAGGCCTCGGCCTTTTGAGAGGGGAGGAAAACAAAGACGAACTATCTGAATATCCTCCACCAGGTTTTCTAAGTGTTAAGAGAGAAAGCAGATGTCAGGGTCAAAAAAGTTTGGGGAAACAGTAGACAAGACAGGTTTCTCTATTGCGAGATTCCATCGAGCCTTTTCTCTGCTCCCGTGTATTACCACGTACTCTGTGGTATTTTACAAAACGACCACAGCATATCCGCCAACAATCTATTTCTCAAAATATCTTGAGAACCTGGAATATCAAAGAGCCTAAAATACTGCTTTAGAATATGCATCTCTTGAAGCTGATGTTTGTTCCGCTGACACTTCTTTTTTTATTGAATTTTTACTTTGTTTCGGAGTACAGTTGATTTACAACGTTTTGTTCGTTTGGGGCGTGCAGCAAAGTGATTTCAGGTGTGCATACGCGCAGAGCCACTCTTTCAGATTCTTGCCCCGTATGGGTCACTGCCGAGTATTGAGCAGAGTCTGTCTCGACTCTTCGCCTCTCCCCACCCCCAGTCTCCCCTCCTGCCTCCATTCTCCTCCTCCCATCCGTCCATAGGCTTCATTGTATCTCTCAACCCTTTTGTCTCCTCTTGACCCCTTCTCCTGCTACTTCACCTTTGTCTCGTGTGGAAGGATGCGGTGTCCGCCTAGTCTGAGCTCAGCAGTTCTCGGGAGGCGCCCCGCGCAAAGCCGCCGTCCCTGGGCGGTGGAGCCCCGGCCGGTCCCGCAGGCCCCCTGCCCACCTCTCTCTCCTGCTCCTTCCCGACCGCCAGCCTCAGCCAGCCTCCCCGCCCTTGGTGTGTGCTTTCCGCCCAGCCTAGATCACGGTGATTTTTCTCCCTCGCTGTTCTCCGAACTCTTTCCCTGAAGCTTTCAGTTGGGCACGTGTCCGTCACCTGACTTGAGTTGTTCAGGAGGCATGTTTACTTTTGGTCCCAAACGAAGCGAAGCAGAGAGCAGGGCTCCTCCTTCCTTCGTGCCCTTTGGTGCACAGCACGATGCCCCGCAGAGGCGCCGGCCGTGAGGCTGGGCGGCGCCCCGGGCTGGGACAGCTGCCGCTTATTGACGGACGACAGGGCCGGTTTGCCAGCTCTGTTCAGCCAAGCGGGAAACTTCCGAGGAATAAACGAATCCTCGTTCTTCACGTCCTCTGGTGAAGAGCAACGTTTCTTTCGTCATAATTCCTCAAACACCATGAGGAACGTAGATGTGGTTTACGGGGAAGCATCTGAAGCCCAGATCAGCTTTTACTGACTCTAGGGGGGGAGAAAACCGTGTTTGTCTCTCGGGTGGTTCGTGACCTATAGCCCAGGATGGACTCTTTAGAAAGCTGAGCTTTCTGATTGGACCTTTGTCTATGGGCCCTCCAGGGTTTCTGTGAGTTGGTGGGTGATAATAATTGATTTGAAAAAATGTCAATATTATTAATATCAATATTAATATTGATTTGAAAACAGTGGAACATTAGAGTTAGTTGGGAAATATTTTTACGTCTTTTAAAAATCAACTTTGTTGAGGTATGACTCCCATACACTACAATGCGCCCACTTTATGTGTATATTATGCAAATATTTGCATTCACATAATTACCTTAGGAATCTAGATATAGATATAGTTCCAAAACAGTGGCCACTCACCACATGTTGCTATTTAAATTAAAATTAACTAAAATTAAAAACAGTTCCTCAGTTGTACTCATCACATTTCATAGGCTTAATAGCCACATGTGATTATTGTCTACTGTATCGGACAGTGAAAATTATAAATACACACACACACATACACGGCACTGATATAAAACATACATATAGCACTGAGATAAAACATATCCATCACACCCAAAAGTTCCTTTGTGTTCTTTTCCAGATAATTCCTAATTCCCAATCCTGATTTCAGGAAATCACTGATTTCATTTGTTACTACACATTAGATTTGTGTTTCTAGAGCTTCATATATACATACTCTTTATT
The DNA here is from genome assembly GCF_026419965.1 of Kogia breviceps. Lineage (NCBI taxonomy): Eukaryota > Metazoa > Chordata > Mammalia > Artiodactyla > Physeteridae > Kogia > Kogia breviceps. The sequence goes on along the minus strand of NC_081319.1, from coordinate 99,550,499 downwards.
TACCTGGCTTTTTCTCAGCATCATGTTTGTAAGGTTGATCCATTCATGCTGCTACATATGTAACTATTTCCCTCCTTTTTAGTGCTGAAGAGTATTCCATGGTATGAAGAGACCACAATTTATTTATCCACTCACCTGCTGATGCCTTTTGGGACTATGCTAAATAAAGCAGTTAGTTTTGTAGACATATATTTTATTAAAAAAATTTTTTTTTAATTGAAGAACAGTTGACTTACAATGTTGTGTTAGTTTCAGGTGTACAGCAAAGCGATTCAGTTATATATATATATATATATATTCTTTTTCAGATTCTTTTCAGGTTATTACAAGATATTGAATATAGTTCCCTGTGCTATGCAGTAGGTCCTGGTTGGTAATGGACATATATTTTCATTTCTCTTGCCTAAATACCTTTGGAATTGCTGGGTTATATGCTAAGTGTATATTTAACTTTATAAGAAATTGCCAAACTGTCTTCCAAATTGGTTGTACCATTTTACATTCCTACCAGCAATGTAGGGGAGTTCCAGAGAACTCCAGTTATTACCAATTATTACCATTTTTTGTTTACTTGTTCTATTAAGTACTGAGAGATAGTATCTAAATCTCCACCTGTAATTACAGATTTTCCATTTCTCCTTTCAGTTCTGTTATCAGTTTTTGCTTCATAATATTTTGAACCTTACGACTAGGTACATTCGAATTTAAGAATGTTTTGTCTTCTTTATGAACTGACCCTTTCACGATGGCGTGCCCCTCTTTGTTCTGAATTCTACTTTGTCAGCTGATATAGTCACTCCAGCTTTTCTTTTTAAAAATTAGAATGTGCATGGTATATTTCTCTCTCTTTGCTTTTGACTTATCTGTCTATTTTTACTTAACTTGGGCATCTTTTAAATAGCATATGGTTTAGTTTTGCTTTAAAAAAAAAATCCAGTCTGAGACTCTCTAACTTTTAATTGTCCTGTTTAGACCATTTACGTACAAAAATAATAATTGACAAAGAATAAACTGTATGCACCTCAAGTGTACAATGTGATGAGTGTTGACGCGCACATACCCGTGAAGCCCTCACCACAGTCAGGAAAATGGGCCTCTTCATCATTCCCCCAGATTTTCCTGAGCTCCTTGGTAACGTACTCCTCTTCCCTGGCAACCACTGATCTGCTTTCTGTCACTGTGGTTTGCATTTCCTCGAATTCCGTATAAATGGGACATACTATATGTCCTCTTTTTTGTCTAGCTTCTTGTACACATCATAATGATTTTGAGGTTCATTCATGTTGGTTTTTGTTTCACTTTTGTTTTCCCTTTTTGTTTCTGTATAGTATTCCATTGTGTGGATATGTAACAATGGTTATGTGTTCACATAGACTTTTGGGTTCTTTCTAGCCTCTGGCTATTACAAATAGAGCTGCTATAAACATTCTTATGCAAGTCTTATACGGACATATGCTTTTATTTCTCTTGGGTAAATACCTAGGAGATGAATTCCTAGGTCCTATGGTCGGCATAGATTTAATTGTTTTGTTAAACTGCCAAGCTATTTTCCAAAGTGTTTGTACTGTTCTGCATTCTCCCCGGCAGTGCACGAGAGCTCTATTTGCCCCCTTCGCATCAACGGTTGGTATGGCTTATCTTTTTAACTTTAATGATTCTATCTGGTGGGTTTGTATTTCATTTACTTATTGTCTATTCACATGGTTTTAAAAAAATTTTTACCTATTCCTTTTTATTTATTTATTTTTTAATTTTATGTATTTTTTGCCTGCGTTGGTTCTTCGTTGCTGCACGCGGGCTTTCTCTAGTTGCAGTAAGCGTGGGCTAGTCTTTGTTGTGGTGCGCGGGCTTCTCATTGTGGTGGCTTCTCTTCTTGCGGGGCACTGGCTCTAGGCGCACGGGCTCAGTAGTTGTGGCTCATGGGCTCAGTAGTTGTGTCTCGTGGGCTCTAGAGCGCAGTCTCAGTAGTTGTGGCGCACGGGCTTAGTTGCTCCATGGCATGTGGGATCTTCCCGGACCAGGGATTGAACCTGTGATCCCTGCATTAGCAGGTGGACTCTTGTCCACTGCACCACCAGCGAAGTCCCCTCACATGTCTTCTTTTGTGAGGTTTCTGTTCAAAATTTTTGCCCGGTTAAAAAATTTAGTTATTGGGACTTCCCTGGTGGCGCAGTGGTTAAGAATCCATCTACCAATGCAGGGGACACGGGTTCGAGCCCTGGTCTGGGAGGATCCCACATGCTGCAGAGCAGCTAAGCCCGTGCACCACAACTACTGAGCCTGCGCTCTAGAGCCCGTGCACCACAACTACTGAGCCCACGTGCCACAACTACTGAGCCTGCATGCCTAGAACCTGTGCTCTGCAACAAGAGAAGCCGCTGCAATGAGAAGCCCACGCAGCAACGAAGACCCAACACAGCAAAAAATAAATAAATAAATTTATTTTTTTTTAAATTTAGTTATTTGTTTCCTTATTCTGATACATGTCCTTGGCTGAGGTATGTGGTACAAATATTTTCTCCTGGTTTGTTGGTTAACTTTTTGTTTTCTTAATGGTCTTCTTAGAAACGTTTTAAGTTTTGATAAAGTCCAATTTATCAATTGTTTTATTATTTATGCTTTTTTGTTCTACCTAAGGAATCCTTGTCTTCCTAAGATCACAAAGATTTTTCCCCTGTGTTTTCTTCTAAAAGTGTGAGAGTTTTAAGTTTCACGTTTAGGGCTATGATCCGTGTGAGTTAATTTTTCTGTAAGATGTAAGGTAAATATTCATTCTTTTTCCATGGAGAGATCTAGGTGTTCTAGTGCCATTTTTTTCAAAAGACTTTCCATTTCCCAAGAAGTGCCTTGACACTTTCTTTGAAAATGTTTATAGATGTGGGAAAAAGGTATATGCAAGGTATATTCAGATACGTTATCTGTAACTCTCAGTAGGATACCAGAGTGAAAGAGTGGGCCAAGCATTAAAAATAATTTATGTGGTTACGAATCTCTTATTTTCATCAAATATAGTTTTCTTTTAAATATTTCTTGATGTCCATTCCAGAATGAATCGAGCAATGCCCTTTGATTCTAAAACCATGTGAATAGTAACATCCATATTATGAGAGCAGAAATCATTCCACCCATCATTTAAATATATAGGCTTTCTGGTGAAGAGCAGCTTTGTTCCAGATATTTGGGTTTGGTAATGTTCACAAATTCCAGAATTTTCTTTAAGTGATGCAAAATGACATGATGCAAAATGAAAAAATAGCACTCAATTTTACTCAAAAATTCAGATCTATAATATTGATAAAATCACCATAATTTAACTTTCTATATTGAGTGCCCAAATAAGCTAATAATTTAACTTTGATACAAGGAAAGAAATAGAGAAAAAGAAAACCCAATGTCTATGAAAACAGACATCTAAAATTTTAATGATTTAAAAATAGCCTGTATATACAATGTGGGAAAGAGAGTAATACAGATTGAACATTTTGGTTTGGAAAACGTGAAATGTCACCACTTTGCTCAAGTCTGTCATCTCCTAGGAAATGCACATTATACGATGAAATCTACAAGGACACTTTTCAACCTCTTCGTTGATTTTCAGCAACCTGCTTCTTCCTTCGCATACACTTTGTTTCTTGTAACAATACAGCTTCTTCTGGCAGAGCAGAACATCAAGAACTACAAGAAAGGTGGTTCTGAAAAGCACGTCTAGGGTAAGTTTCACTGATCATTTTGTATCCCACTTAGATCGTGCATCCTTCTCTCCTAAATCCTTTCCTGTTCCAACTGTTCCCATGATTTGGTTGTTTGAAACAAGCAAGCTCAATTAAGTCAAGGCATGTATTGCAAACCAAACTGTTTTCCAGTCGGCTGGAATAGCATCATTAAATACAAACTGGACTGATCAACCGTAATTTGCTTCTTGACTTGGTAATATATGACTACATTCCCGCCCCCGCCCCCCGACCCCCGACCCCGGGTAGGAAGTGTGATGAATCTGATGGCTTGTGGTGTGTTTGTGCTGTGCCAACCCCAGCAGGTATGAGTGGACAGATATGCTGTGCTGAGCTGGGAGACGGCGGGGGGCCGTGTGCACAGACAGGGTCACTGGCCAGACAGAGCTGTGACGCCTAGATGGGCTCCATACAGCTGCTCCGAGTGCTGTGTCTGCATGTGCATGTTTTAGGGAGGGTACAGGATCACGCCTGGGATTCTCTTAGAGTGGGATGTGGCCTGGCGGCTCTAATGTTTAGGTGATCCAGGAACTGGCCGGTTCCCCTCAGCTAATGGGGTAGTAGCACCTCAGGGAATGCTGAGAGCCAGAAAGGACCCTACTTACAACTGGCAGATGGGACCATCCTTCCTTTTGTGGATGATCAGACTCTGATGTGTCTCTATGAATTCCTGCTGCAAATAATATAGTTTTTGCAAATCTAAAAACATCCCTTGGAACATTGCCCGGCCAAGTCACTCATAAATGCCAATGATCAAAAAGCCCTGCGGAAGCACGTCCCCTCCACGCGGAAGCAACCCCAAGTGGGGACACGGCCCCTGGCACATGTGTCACTCCTCCAGCACCTAACGTGTCAGAGTTTGGATTAACATGTACATTCTGAAACTTTCTCTCTAAGGGGGCTTCTCCAACCAGAAGTGAGGCATCTTGCAATAACGCGCCCAAGACAGCCAGTTTCAGAAGGGGGTTTCAGAAACAAAAGCAAGGCGCAGCATGCCTCCTCGCTGGAAGGTGCACACCTGCAAATATACTATGCTTCCCAGGCTCGGGAGTGACAGGCTCAGAATAATCGCTAGTACATGCAGAGCCGTATTACAACCAGCTGGTATGTTTTCTAAAAAAGAAAATGCAGCATTAGGAGGTGCTTACTAAGGTGCTTCTTAACTCATGGTTTTCAATGGAATGTATCAGACAAACGTCTACGAACGAACATGAACACGGTCACACACACACGCGCGGACAGGCTTCTGTACAGCTTACGTCTCAGATGCTTAGGTGTGTACACAAGAACCACGCAGGAAAAGAAAAGTTCCCCTAGAGTTCCCTGAATTTCTGAATGTCGTCTAGCCCATCAAATGTTAAAATATCTCATTTTCGTATAAAATATCTACAAAAATAGATAAAATTTACAAAAACCAGAGGGTAGTTCCAGTTTTCCTCAGTAATCCAAGTCGGTCCGCCTTTTGCCGCTCTTCTCAGAACGTCGCCATCTCCAGCAAAGAGCGCTTGAAGAGCTGCGCGTGCCTGGACAGCTCGGTCACCTGGTGGACCATCTCCTGCAGGGCGGAGGTGCTGGGGTAATGGAGCGCGGCCGTCTTGGTCGCCAAAACTATAGTCTTGAGCTGCTCGCAGAGCTGGTTGCTGGAGTTCATCACTCTGTTGCGAACGTCCTGGGCGGCCACCTGCCTCGTCAGCGTGTCTCCGATGAACACCAGTTTGTGGGCGCTGAGGACGACGAACTTGCTGTGCGCCACGAAGATCCGCGGGGGCTGCGCCGCGCTGAGGCAGCTGAAGAGAGCGTCGATGGCGTTGAGGAGGGACACGTAATGCGTCTCACACTGGTCGTAGTAGAAGCACAGCAGCTGCCTGTCCTGGGCGCCCACGCCGCCGCTGGTGCTTGGGAGGCTCTGGGAGGGCTTCCACTTGGAGATGTCGTTCTCCACGGGCTTTGTGATTTCTTGTTCCAACAGCTGGAACTGACTCAGCTGCAGGGGACGGAAAAGCCGAGTTTGTTACGCACGCGGCGCTGTGCGGACACGGACACTAACCCGGGCGCTTGCAGTTAAAACGCAGGGGTCTTCGTGCCCGTGCGCGGTGCTTATTAGATGCCAAGACGTGTCCAGTTGCCTGGCTTGCCTAAGTCGTGACACGTAGAGGCTGACAAAGAGGATCCCTAAGGAATCCTCCAGCTCTGACTTCTGAGACTGGACACGATTGGTCTCTTCTGTCCTCAGGCTGGAAGGCAGCACAGGGTTTAAACCCAGCTCTGCTACCTACACCTTTCCGAAGGTTCAATGAGTTAATATTTGCAAAGTGCTTAGAATGGTGTTGGGTATAATGGAGACTCTAGGTAAATGTTTATTAAATGTTGAGTGGTGGCCAGGGAAAAGCAAACGTAGGGACCTCTTTTTCAAGTCAGTCACTGACAGTTTGCTCCTTCTGGGGGAAAGCCTTGACTTTGTCCCTTCAAGGCACCGAGATAAAGGACAATCCATGCCCCTTTGCTATCTCTCCTATTCTTTCTGTCCAGATTTATAAATGTTATTATCCAGCACTACAGGGCAGACTACTGCATATAAATACATGTGCACTGCGGAAGAGAACTTCTCCAAGGGAAGCTGAACGCAGGCTGTGCGTCCTAACACTCAGACCCCCAGAGCGGCCGAAAGGAAGGGGCCTCGCACGAGGTCAGACTCAGTGTTAGCTTTTCTCCCTTCTCTCCTCGCTGCCCCCGGCTGCTGTATTATTTAAACTGCAATGACAATAATCTCCGGCTATCGCACCAAGTGTCCGGAGAGGCTCTCTCTCCCAGGCAACAGCTGTCTGTCTGCGAGCGGAGTTTAGGACTGTCTTCTGCCCTGAAATAGGGTTGGGTCTGAGCACGGTTAACCTCACCCAGCTTCTCCCCTGAGAAGTGCACAGCGAGCTTGGCTTCTCCGTGGACTCTGTTGTCTTCTTCCTAGGAATTACTACGATTTCAACGAGTTCCCCAAAGCCCTGCAGTCTTACTTGGCCAAATGCCAAAGCAAACATAAACAGATACAGGGTGACGCTTCAAGATATTCAGCTTATGCTTTTCCAAGTATGTTCATAAATATATCATCTCATTAGGTCGGAGGGGAGAGGGACTTTCTCATTTTACAGAGAAAGAGTCGAAGTTCAGGGAGGTTAAGTGACTTGCCTGAGGTCATATGATTGGTTGGCCAGAAAGCACAGATTAGAACTCTGGTCTCCTGAGTTCAATGCACCATTTCATGTCCCTACACGCCATTTCAGTTCACCCTAAAAGGCCTATAAATCCTCGATCCATTTCTCGTTATTTTTGTGCCCTTGTATTAGCAATACCCATTATTATTTGCCCCACTCATGCCCAACTTTTGAATGAAACTGCCTTGCCCAAAGCCCTTAGTAAATGGACTTGGATATATTTTGAAAACACTGGATCCCGCCTTCCTCCCCTTAGATTGGACCAAGAACAGCCAAGCCACAGGCTTGGGTAGTCGGGGAGAGACAGAGATAGAGATGATAGAGACAGAGATAGATAGATAGATAGATAGATAGATAGATAGATAGATAATGGCCCAGACTCTTTTTTAAGGAATTTGATAAACCACAGAAGGGGCTGACTATTAGCGAGGAAGCTGAGATGAAAAACTATATATAGGAAAGGCTTTGAGTGTCCGGCTGTGGGTTCTGTAAAGTTACAGGGGAGCCAAAGGAGTAGATAATCAGCGGAAACTGCCAGAAAATAGAGGCCAAGGACGTCAATTTAGAGAGACACAAAGTTAGTACAAGAAGGAGAGGAAATTGACAGGCCTAGTTCTTTAAGACATGGCCACATCTTCATTTTCTGCTCTTGAACTCCCCTATTATGGCTTTTACTACAAAACACGTTTGCTTGGGCCAGCGTGAGTGGGTCTTGCTCCTTGAGACCAACCGCCTTAACCCACTAGTCTTAAATATGTTAGACGTACAGCCTTAGCCTGGAAAAACTGTGTTTGGACATAGTCCAGGCACACCCAGCTAGACTACTAAGGCCATAGACCTTCTCTGTGTTCTTATACCCTATTATGTGCCTTGGAGCTTGTTTATGCCAAAGTGTACTGGGAGGACCAAAACCGTGATCTTCTGAAGTTATACTTTCCTTATTAAGTGGGAAATCTTTTCAATACCAAGTAGTTTTTGTTCTGATTGGACGCACCTGATGATGTTCCAGCTGCATCTTGTTCTGTTTGATGATATTTTCTTTTTCCAAGAGCTCCTTCTGCTGTCTCTCAAACTCCTCCTTCCCCTATTATGTTCCAACGGAAAGAAAACATGGCGTCACCACTATGATTCCCTTATGCTAACAATTTCATTGACAAACACGTAAATACTCTTCCATTTTCCACCGCCTTGGCAATTTCCCGCATACCCAGTCAGGCCCCGTGAACGCCAGGCAGGCAGGGGCTCTCGGCCAGACCTCCAGAGTCACTGTGTGGATGAGAACTGAAAACTAAAACCCATCTGCATGTGGGGGACCACGCTCTCCGCTCCGCTTTACCATTTTGGGAGGGCTAACCGTGGCCCCCCTCAGACCTCCTTAAGCGGTACTTTTCCTCAGGGCTCTTTTCTAATAGATTATATGCAAACCCATCAACCTCCTCACGGGAGTCTAAACGTGCTCCACGTTGCAGTTCTGGTTTCTTTCAATCATCTGCAGCTCTACAGCAAATGAGCATTTCCCGAGAGGCAGAGTTGGACAAGCAGCCAGGTAAATGTTTCATGCCTTGGGCGACTCCCCCCACTTTTCTTCAGCACAAGGTGTGGCTCTGCCCTCCCCGCCCCAGCTGTACGCAAAGGAACCGTGTGTAATAACCCTCAGGGTACTTCGCAGCTGTCAGTCAAATGAAAAGAATAAGATAGTAAAGCAAATTCTAAATAATGGATCTTGTAGAAAGTTTTAATCCCCCGAAGGGCAAGGGCAAGCTGTCAGGGTCCCGAGTCAACCTGGTGGAATTTCCACTTGTAGGACGCAGGCTGTGACGGCCTGATTTCCATACGCCCTTAAGTTCTAGGTCAATTGGCAAATGCAATGCCCCGTGCTCTTCAAGGGAGGCCTATGGCGGGGTTAAGTTTCTCTGTGAGTCAGTCTACACACACACACACACACACACACACACACACATAAGTGTAGAGCTGAAGGGACCTTAGAAATTCAGAGGTTTTCAAATCCTTTCCCTTAACCGTGAAACACCCCTCACCCTACTTTTTTTTTTTCAAATAAAGTATCGTGCAGAACCATATCATGAAATGCAAACAGAAGCGGGGCTGGTATGTTTATCTGCGGGCCCCCTGACCTACTTGGGGAGTCTCCCCCTGCTTGCCTGAGGCATTTCCATCAGATCGAATCCAACCCTGGGCTTCATTCATTCGGCAAATGAGGCAATGAGATGAGGCTGCGTAAGCTGGTGACACAGTGTCACGGAAAAGTCTAGAGGACTCGGGACTCTCGGGCCAGTATTCTTCCTACTGCCTCCACCTTGTGAACCACTCATCGTGTTTCTGAACATTACTCTCGGCCCCGCTCTGGCAGCCTGGCTGGCGGCCTTATGGGCATCAGCCCCAGGCCCCCGCATGGGAAAGTAGGTGCCCCGCGAGCCTGGTTCTGTACCTGGAGGTGGACGTAGTCGTAATCATCCATCCAGCTCCGTTCAGAGCCATCACTGCTGCTACAGTCAGGGGGCTGCTCCCTGCCCAGGCTCGGGGGCAGTGGCTTGCTGAGGGCTGGAGCCCTGTGGTCGCCGGGAGGCAGCGGCTGTACCTGGGAGCCGGCGTGTGGGCTCTCCGCGCAGTTCGTGGTGCCCTCAGGCCCGCCCTTCCCGTGCGAGCTGCCGGGGCCCGGCGTGAAGAGGGCCTCCGCGTTGGTGATGATGCTCGTGGTGAGCTGCTTGGCATCGTCTGGCACCGTCTTTGCCACCATCACGAACCGGTCCAGGTCATCCCATTTGTTCTGGGGCTTGTTGACGGCCACGACGTTCAGGGACCAGCTGCACTCGTTTAAGTCACGGCTGCTCTGGCCCAGGATCTGATGGGAGTCCTCGAGCCGCTGCAGCTCCCGCTTCATCTTGCTGTGGAGCAGGAGCTCCGGCAGGCAGCAGGCGTTGGCCGTGGCCCCCTTGGCGAAGCGCAGGTAGTCCCTCAGGGCCAGCTCCACCCTGTCCACGGCGGCGCGGACCTCGTTGACGTGGCGCTCCATGTACCCGTAGCCCCGCCAGTCGGCGGTGACCAGCGCCATCAGGCCCGAGACGCCCATCTCCAGGGCCTGCTGCAGCCGCTGCAGCCTCTCGATGGCCGTGTCTGGGTCCAGGAAGAGCCTTCTGTCCTGGGGCGGGGAGGCGGACAGCGAGGACTCCTTCGAGGTGGTGGAGGACGTGGACATGGTGCTCCGGCTGCTGCCGGTGCTGGAGAAGGACAGCCGGTTGATGCCGTCCGCCACGTCCTGGGAGCCTTTGGCGTCCGGCGGGCTGTGCAGCGGCGCGTCGTAAACCCCGTCTCTCTCTTCGAGGTTTGCCTTCTCGCTGGTTTCGGCGGGCGGGGCCAGGAACTGGACCCCCCGGGGGACATCGTAGGCGTCGCTGCGGGAGCCCCCGGGCTGGCGCAGCTGTGGGGCCGGGTGGCTCAGGGAAACGCCCGGGTGTCTCCGCGGCGCCAGCTCCGCTGCTCCTGCAGCGTCGCCGTTATACTTAGTGTGCAGGTCCTTGCCCAGGGGCTTGGTGCCAGCTGGGGGGATGTCATACACGCCCTCGGGCCTGGCGTCGGGCCGGCCGGCGTGTCTCATCGGCGGGGGGAAGTCGTACTCTTTCTCCCGAAGGCCGGCCTCATCTCTGCAGGCAGCGGGTGGGAGGGCGTATCCCTGAAAAGCGAGCGGAGAGCGAAGCTGTTATTTGCTCGGTTGGCTCACGTGACGGTGCGGAAACTACGTGACGGTGCGGAAACGACGTGACGGTGCGGAAACTGCGCGGCGCTTCAGGATGGGGGCCAGCTGCTGCCTCCCTCTCGCTCGCCCTCCACCCCTACGTGTCTCACCCGCCCTCACCTGCCCCGCCCTTTGACAAGTGCCTCCTTCCCCGGCCTCCACGCCGCCCGGCGTGGGCCCCTCCTGCCTGCGCTGCTCTCCCGGGCCTGCGTCGCGGACCGCCTCCTGGGTCTCGTTCCCCAGCGGCTGCAGGCTGCCAGGGCAGGTGATGCATTAGCAGCCCGGGCCAGGCGTCGGGAGGCCTAGGGTCTCTCCCGGCCCCGTCGGCCGCGTGCTGCCCCGTCAGCTGCCTCAACAGTTCCCTCATCTGCAGAGTCAGGATAACTGTACTTCCGGGGCAGAATAAGTCCAATGCGTTAACCCATGTATATACGGCCGAGTGAGCCGTGACAGCCTATATAAGCGTGAGCTAGATGACGTACAGGAGTGGCTTGCCAAAGGGAGTTGATTACTTTACCTTCTTATTGGCTCTCCTGACTGACTCCCCGTTTTTTTTTAGTGTGGGCCCCTAAATATGGAATTCTAGAATTATCTTTATTGCTGTTTCTTCCTCTCTCCCCCCTCTCTTCCCTCCCAGTACTCTCTTACAAAGGTTAGCTTCTCCTCTGGTTTGTTTATCCCAGTACACACACACACACACACACACACACGTTTTTTGCTGCTCTGTAGTAGCTCACTTACCCCTTTGGTAGGAGGGATGTCATAGACCCCTTGAGGTTTTATCTCTCCCACTGGAACTGAGAACACGGGGCCTTTCACAGACGACGGTGGGATGTCGTACACCTGAAGAGAAACACCCCACCAGAGTTACCCAGCACGCAAATGGCTTATACTTGTCATTTTTTATGTACTAAGCTTTTAATGATGGATTTACTTACCAGGTTATGTGTTCCCTTGCTCTTCAGCTGAATTCTATGCGATAAAGGGTTGATGGAATTTTTCTTTTTCAATTTTGTATTCTTTGACTTAGATTGAATATAAAAGTGATCTTAGGTAAACTGTCTACACTGTCTGTATTTTAAATCGTAGCTTAAATTTTATGCTGCCTGATAAATTGATAAGCAATAAAAGCTCTGTTAGATCAAAGCCCCGATTCCCTAATAAAGCAAATCCAGAAAACATAACTTAAATAACATCGGCTAAAATGGCCCCTGGATAGACAACCTAAATAAAGCGTCACATGACGTGTACGTATTTTGTGAACTTCCCTTTCCTCCGTAGCCCTGCAGGAAAGCTGCCCTCTCCGCCAGTGAGCACATTTCTGGTACGCACCCCGTGAGCGGTCTGGGAAGGAGGGACGTCATAGACGTCCTTCTGGTATCTGGATGGGTACTCGTACACATAGCCATGGCCTGTCCGCATCGGCGTGATCACCTGTGGGCAGGAAGACACAGGGGTAAAATTCCAGGCCGAGTCCTGAGGGCATCTCCCAGCCTCCTAATCAGACACTCCACCCTCATCTTTCACCCGACTAAAAAGAAAGAAAGAAAAAAACAAAACAAAACAAAACACGCGCGTGCGCGCGCACACGCGCACACAAAGAAAGAGGGAAGAGACAAAAGGCAGGAGACAAGGAGGGAGACACCAGGCCGGTAAACTTTCAAATCCCTCTTGAATCCCAGTGAAGAACCAGCCCCTGAAATCTCTCTGTCCGCATTCCTCGTGGTAACAAAATCACCTCAAAGTTAGTCAGATAAAGTCTCAATTCCCAAAAGGTACTTTAAAGGAGAATCATGTTTGAATTATGAAAGTCCTAGATCAACCCTTTGGAGCATCAAAAGCACAGCATTAAAAAAAAAAAAAAAAAAAAAGGCTCTGAAACTATTTGTAAATAGAGTTCAGCCACTTAAAATTCCTCTCATACCTTCCCCAGGAAGCCTCTTCATCTGACGTTATTATGATTATAACTAAAATTCCATAGGCCACTCGAGTACTTTTATGAAGCTAAGGCTCACACAGAGCTGCCCTTAGAAGCCTCCAGGAGCTTTCATTTTAACGAATGAAACACATGAAATACTGAGTCTGGGAGCCGACCAGGAAGAGAGTTGAGGTCTAATCATTTTCCCATTTCCACCGGGGAAGCAAACATCCAGACGGTACCTACGTCCAAGTGATGTCAAAAGTCAAGTACACTCATCACAGCTTGAGCATCTGGAACTGACGTCAATGAAACAAATCTCACCCGACAGGCTCGCACTTTCGTATCTACACACTTCATTGTGTCCTAAGCACAGGTAGAGAAACGACTGGAACTTAAACTCCTCTGAAAATATATTTAATCCCCCCAAAGCTTCTAAACGACTAGGGTCTTGTTTCTGCCTAACCCCTGTCCCCCGAACGCTAACAGCACCCACCTAAGTATTGCTCCTGACATTTGTGAGAAAAGACACTGCAAATTAGGAAGAGTTTGTTGTTCCCTAAGAAACCATCATCTTTTATCCTTTCTCTAATGTGAAAACTCTGGCGTCAGGCTGCCTGCAAAACTATGCCAAAAATGCTCATATCCATCTTACCCCGAAATGGGTGGAACTCGGCCAAATGCACCAATGCCCTTCTCCCTGGGGGCTCTAAATGCTCTGGTTCAATTTGCTTTTAAATCCCCGGTGCCTGTAGCTGATTATGTCTTGCAATGAAGGTAAAAGAGATTAGTATGCAGCCACCATCTCGTCCAGTCTCTCCACTGCCTCAGGTTTAAAAAAGGAATCTCTTGCTTTAAGGTTTGCTGGCATGCAACGTACAGAACCACTTTACAAAGTGGCTACTGTACTGGGCAGAGCAAATCTTCCTTTTTAAAGCAGGATGCTCTTTGCTCAAGAAAGATACACTGTGTTTTCAATGCCCTCATATAATTTTTTTCTTCACTCACTATTGTCCAGGAGAGAAATGAAGTCTCTTCTCTCTTCTATCTCATCAGCTCCTCTATTTATAGCTCTCTGTTTTGGCTGTTTAAGAGAACGTGCTCACAGCGCAGCTTTTGTTCAGTCTACAAGTTTCTAAAAGTGGATTCTATCCAAGGCTGCCAAGTTAGTAATGACGCTAATGGAAAACCAAGGCTGGTCATGCTGAAGTCCAGCAGACGGGTTTCATCTTTAGTTTAAAAAAGGGAGCGGGGCTGGGAGATAGATGGGGTGGTGCTAGTATCTGAAAATAGCGCTGGCTGACATGTAAGCATAAGGCACAGCCTCAGGGAGACGGGTCGCCAGCGAGGCTCTGCCTTGCCTTTGCAGATCGCCCCTGGCGGGGAGCATTAGTGCTTCCCAGTATTTCAGGTCTCACTTCCTGACAAATGTCACAGAACCCCCCGCGTGCTCTCTCTTTCTCATTTAGAGGATGCCTGTGGTCATCTGGTTTTTTAAAAACGTTGCATTCCAAACCAGTCATTTTCCTTGTTTACGCATTAAAAGAAACAGATGGTGAAAACCACAGGGGGAAAAAGCCAACAAAATACAACCTTCCCCGATGCCAGCATCCTGATATTACTGTCCAGTTCGCATCAGTCCACAAATGGCATGGAAATGGGGCCGGGCTTGTGCATCTGGTCAGACACAGGCAGGGCACAGAGTGAGCCCCTGTGTGACGCCTGAGAGGACAAGGAGCTGGACGTCCTCTACTTTTGGACCTTCTCCTCCTCACCCCATTGCTTGGGTCACTTTCATGCCAATTGTGTGTTCTCTCCTCAGAGGAAAGTGCTGACTGTTCTGTACCTTGCAAAGTATCCAGTTTTGTGGTTCGTAAGGCCTTTTCTTCCTGCTTGACATCGTCCACAAAAACCTTTCTACTTTCCCAGGATGACTGAACCTCAGCCTATGAGGAACACCGAGGTCTAGCTAAGGGGATGTACATTTGGAAGGAAATCTCCTGGGCATTTGCACGGCAAGGCACTGATGTAATTGCTACGCAGAGAGCATCTTAAAAACTAATTTTCTCAATGAAATCAAGTCAGGTTTTTCATTTCCTTTTTTCCTCCGTCTGTTTTTCTTTCCTGCATTCCTTTCATTCTGCGTATTTATTTATAGTTATAAGGGCTTAGCCTTAGGAATTACCAAACTGACCTCTTAGTTCTCTAGCGTTGCCACAAAGGGGGCTGAACCGTGGGTTCCCCAGGGCTTCATGACCGGCTACTTTCCTGGCTCCCCTGCAGAGGATCTGCATTTTCCAAATATGGATTTTCTGCCCAAATGAGGAAGCCGCCTTCCTCGGACGCTAGTAAACTGTTCTTGTCAACTAATGGAAGAGTCTGAAGGTGGACACTTTGAGAAGAGCTATGAAGCAGAGAAGGGCAGACTATAGACGTGTAGAAGGGGAAGAGTCCATGGACTAAGTCTCGGAGGCCGGACCCCGGCATGGGAGGGTCTAAAGCCTGGAGACTGGGGTCACGTTAGCACTCCACCAATTCCTCTTGCAGAAAAAAACAAGCGAACAAACATGACTTACCCCACCCCACACTTTGATTCACACCATTTTGAGCCTCAGATTCTGGGAGGCACGAGCTTTTTAGAGATGCTGTTAGGACTTCTGAGTCTCAAAACTTTGAGAGCCGTGCATGCTGAAATTTGAAAGGGGAGGCTGTGTCTGGGGCAGCAGCGAGGGCTAGGGAACATTGAAAACCGTCAGGTGTGAGAGTCAGTGGGCTGGGACAGAGCCCGGAGGTCTGTCATTCGTGTCTCCACGTTCAGTCGGCTTGAGTTTGCACCTGTAGCAGAGCCAGGGCCTTACGCTTAGACGCCTGTGGGCTGAGCAGGCTGGGTGAAGGGAGAGATAAGCCGGGATCCTGTGCTGGGGGCACAGAATTCACACTCTTTTGAAAGGTGGCAGCCGGTCCTCAGCTCCAGCCAACCACCATGCTGAAAAAGTACTCCCTGTGTTGCCAGATCTTTCCAATTTTCATGAGAAGTCGGGGGGGGGGGTTCCTTAAAAAACTAAAAATAGAATTACCATATGACCCAGCAATCCCACTACTGGGCATATACCCTGAGAAAACCATAATTCAAAAAGAAGCATGTACCACAGTGTTCATTGAAGCACTATTTACAATAGCCAGGACATGGAAGCAACCTAAGTGTCCACCGACAGACAAATGGATAAAGAAGATGTGGCACATATATACAATGGAATATTACTGAGCCATAAAAAGAAACAAAATTGGGTCATTTGTAGAGACGTGGATGGATCTAGAGACTGTCATACAGAGTGAAGGAAGTCAGAAAGAGAAAAACAAATATCGTATATTAATGCATATATGTGGAACCTAGAAAGATGGTACAGATGAACTGGTTTGCAGGGCAGAAATAGAGACACAGATGTAGAGAAGAAACGTATGGACACCAAGGGGGGAAACTGGAGTGGGGGGGTGGTAGTGAGACGAATTGGGAGATTGGGATTGACATGTATACACTAATATGTATAAAATAGATAGCTAATAAGAACCCGCTGTGTAAAAAATAAATAAAATTTAAATGATTAAAAAAAAAGAAATCTGGATTTTTATGTGATATCTGATTTTGGAAATTGGCTCAAATATTTCAAACAGCATCTTGGCCAAACGACACGTCTCTGGCCCCCAGGGTGCCCGGTCCTTGCTTTCGTCTGTGCATTTCTTCCTTCTTCCTCAGTCCGAGGGTAGGACCTGAAAGCTCTTCACCAGTTCTGTGCTTTGGCAAGACTGAGCCACTCCATTTTTCATAGATGCCCTGCGTGCCACACCTCTGCGTCTTCACTCACACTGTGTCTTTGTCCAAGATGCTCACTTTCTTTCCTCATGTGCAAACTTCATTCAGTTTTCAGGGCCAACCTGAGTGCCTCTCTCCCACAAAGCCTTTCTCAGACAGATACAATATCTCCGTCCTTGGAACCTTCCGCGTGTGCATATACATCTCTAACACTGCTTAACCCTTGAGGTTTCACTGTTTCAGACCATCTCTTCTCTTCTCTTCGCATTGTGGAGACAGAGACCATTTCTCCTGCCTTTGTATAGAAACAGCAGGGCCTACCTAGCACAGTGCCTTGAATATAGTAGATCTTGGATAAATGTATTGACTGAATATATTAATGAACTAAAGGAAAACTCAAAGCTTTTCTTAAGCAAACTGGTGTGGATCTGGAGAGGACACTAAACAGGTCTGCCTATAGAGGATGAGGTTGGTTTCCAGATAAGTCAGCCCTAGGATGCGTGGGACCCATGGGATAAGGGGCATGTCTTATCAGCCATGCATGGTAGTGCTGGGCAAGTGGAATGGCCAAGAAAGCAGGGTGACTAATGTTAGGTAAAGTTGAGAAATCAGACACCATGGAAGATTTATCACCTGACCACTATTTGGTGCAAACCACGGTTGGATGGTGGCCAAGAAGGGCCACTAGATGGTTTCCTTTTCCCCAATCTAGAGCTTGCATGTGACCCAAACACCTGCGTTCTTCTCAGCCACAAGCCAGAAACATATGGGGGAGTTTTACAGAAAGAAATGAAAACTAACTCTGCTTTTTACCTTAACATCAGAAAAAAAATGCAATAGAAAGGAACAGGAGTCATGCTTTCTCTAGTTCTGAAAATATGTGACAGGCCCGTGTTGCATGAAGTCTTCTACCAAAGGCCAAGGCCACATTGGGTCTTTGGCTCATTGAAAGGATTAGGTCTGATGAGGGGAGTGATTGAGAACGTAAGCTGGACCCAGGCAGAGCTGGATCCAGATCCTTGCTCTACCACTTAGTAGCTGTGACAACATGACCAAGGTATTTCCTGGCCTGCTTCCTCATTAGTAAAACAGAAGTAATAATACTTAGAGGCTATTAGGAGTATTAAATGAGATCAAGTACATAAAGTACCTGGCAAAGCATAAATCCGTAAGCCTCAGCTATTTTTATCATAATTGTTACCTAGGTTAAGCAGACTTTATTTGGGGGCTTAAACTGTGGACTAGGTAATTCAGATCAATCACCCTAATGAAGACAGCTTTAAAAAAGTGAGGAGAATATATGAAAAATCTTCTTGATAACATCAAAAGTTAAAAGATAGTAAAGAATTACCAGGTCAAAACTGAAAAGTGGAGAAGGAATTCAAAGAGGGAAGCCCAAATTTTGAGGCTGCTTTTTCTCTGGGGGCATTTGCTGATCTAAAACAGGTCTGAGGGGCTACATTGTGTTTTTTCAGCTTCTATGGGGGAAGGGAAACATTGGACTCCAGGGCTCACCAAGGTAGGGACCCTGATAACCAACCTGCAGTTTGGGTTGGGACCCTAAGGGCCGCATACAAAAGTCAGGAGTAGCTGGAAGTGAACCTACCCTTGTACAGGCCGAAGCTAGGCTTTAAGTCACCAGGCTTGGCAAGAACATCTCAAAGCCTGAAATTAGATTTATGTGTGCCTGTGAGGCTGGCAGAGGAAGTAAAATCCTCTCTGGATTTTTACTCTCTCTGAAGAGCTTTATAGGCCTTGTATTATTTCTACAAATATTTTTTAGAAACCACAAATGTCCAACACACAATCAAAGATAACTAGGAATTCGGGAGACAAGGCAACAGAAACAAGAACAAAACAGCCAATTCCTGCTTCCTTCCAAATAGGATGAGGATGTTTCTGTCTTGGTGATCACGGATCTCAAGGCTGTTTGCTTTCAAAATGTTTCATGATTAAACCATAGGAGAATACAAAATTTAATAATTCCTAGATTCAAGTCACAGAAAAAGAAACTAATCTTCACAGATGTATACAGTGTTCCCAGTGAGGTCTACGAGGCAATGGGGATTTCAAGTTAAAGTGGGTACATGACAAGAGACTTTTGCCCTTGGTTGATCATCAGTGTATTTACTTGGGTTACTCTTTTACTCTGGTCATATCAGTGTTGCCATTGTCACAGTTACCACCATAACAGCACAAGACACACCAGTGGAAAACCCCAGGAGGAAACGTGCTTTATAATCTGAGAGATATAGATATTTATCCAAGAGAAAGACAGCAAGGTCCCAAACCCAAGAGACTTTATTGAATTTCTCCTCTGCATTTCTTTTCAGTGGAAGAGGCCATGCTGGGTTTGTCAAGAGGATCTCACCAAGAAGTAGGACACATACCCATGAGGAATGTCTAGAAGCAAAACACTTTCTATAAAGACAACTTCTGCTCACATGGTATCACTTGTACCAAGGTCTCAGCAAGTCTACTTGGGGGCGCTGCTTCCCTTGGGCATCTAGTTTCCCTCCTTAAAGCTGAGCTGGTGGGAGCCTGGGATGGGACATAGCAGAACAGAGGCCCCCGTGGTTAGGAGAGCTTCAGCAAGATGCTGCCCATTCAGGGGTGTGCTGGGGGAAATGGGAAGGGCGCAGGCTGTACCATTCATGAAGGCAGATCCTCCTTGCCCGCCCAGCGACCCTGTGAAAGCCCAGTCATAGGGTCTCAGGTGCCGCCATGTTCTGTGCTCCCTTGCACCAGCCCTACTGCTCACATACTTAACACAAATTCTCATTTCTCTCCTCCAACACTCGCCCCTGTTTTGACTCTTTCCCTCCTTCCATGCTATCAGCAACCCGAAGGAAGAACAAAACAGTAAAAAGGATGCAGAAAAATCCTCCTGTTTGACTGAAAGAATGGGGTAGAGTGGATGAGACCAAGATGGGATGGGGAGCTGCACTGGTCCTGTTCCAGTGTATTATTATTATTATTCATAGTTCTACATTGGATGTATGTACGTATCAAAAAAAACATTCAAAATCGTAAAAACAGAATTTTTTACAATTTTAACAAAATTTTAAAAAGTAATATGAAATCCCCCTTGGAGGGGTAGGGAGGAGTCTTTTGTCACTCTTTTAAGTTTCCGTATCCCATGATTTAATTGTGTCTAAGTCTCTACAATCCAAAGCAACATTAGGAACGGTGTGAATTACACAGTCCTTTGCTTCTGATGTCTAGATAATGCCTCGACAATGGCCCAGTGGAGTTTACCCATGAGTCCGGCAGAGCAGGAACGTGTGTAACCAGCTCCTGGCGTTCCGCCCCAAGGCCTAGTCAAGAGCTGGGCAACCCAGGTGGTGCTCAGGAAATGTAATGGGTAATTGTTGAGAAGTTAAAAAGTGCCACTGTGCCATAATGATTACAGTACAGATTTATAACCTCGCCATTAACAGCACCTAAGGTCATCTGAATTCAAAAGTAGGCCTCACTGATTAGCAGCCATCTTTTGCATTTTTCTAGACATATGTGGAAAGTAAAATTACATTGCTTCCTGTCTTTCTTTAATTCCTTGACACCCAGTTTTATTTATACTATCTCTTGGACCTGTACATTAACAAGAGTATTTTGATTTCTAAAACTGCCTGTTGGAAAGGACTTATTACACTTAAATGGCCTTAAAAAGCATTAGCAGAGCCACCACAGTATTTATTTGATCTTATAATAACTTCTTTGTCTTAAAGCCCATGAACTGTGTGACCCTTTCCCTTTAAAGAAAACCCTAGGAAAAGAAACATCGGAATTATCAGTGGCTGCTCATTAGAACTTGGATCCCATTTTCAGAAACTGCAAAGTTATGGAGGTTTGTCTGTTTAAAATCCAAGATTACGTGTTGCTTTTCTCTGACTGGATTTATTAATTCTCTACAAATTCTTGCTGCCCCACTTGGGTGTAGCAGTGAGCTCATTTATTTACTTGTTATAGCAACAATACAATGAAAACCGAGTCCGGCCTTAAAAATACACCCTCATGGGCCCCGTGCACCGTTAACCCTTCTGACTGCTTCTCTCGTGCTCATCAAGATTTCTCCCCCCGTATTTTGGGAGGTGATTTACTTTCCTTCAAAGACATTTTGATGTCTGATTTTATGCTGGAATGTAGCCTTTCGCTAGCCACGTCTAAAATCACGGCCAGGCTCTTTTTTCAAAGGAGGAAAAAGTCACAACTGAAAGCTCAGAGGTGGAATGGCGCTCTTGGGTCATTTTCTTTTGACACAGCGTTCGGGCGGCAAACCACTGCATACAAACAGTGCCCCGATTGTCAGGCCTCCAGCATGTCTCCCCTGCTGCTTTCAGGAAGCTCTTTGTGTAGCAAGTGCTAAAGCAATATTTAGTTATGGAGTGACCAAGCGCCAAAGAGCAGCTAGAAGCGTTTAAACATGAAAGAACATGATGGGAAATGACTTCTGCGTTCTGCAAGGGTTTGAGGGTGTTTCTCTGGACGAAGCTGAATACAGCCCGGGACCAGAGATGGGCACCGCACAGCCATTTCTTTATATCTCACGGACCGAAATGTTCTTTGAGTGAAAACTATAAAAGGCACGAGCATTTGGGTTCTTTTTTTGTCCAAATAAATTCAACAAACCACTAAGCACTAAATCTAGATCTTGAATTGGATTGTAGAGAGGTGCCCACAGACAGCCCTAAAGGGATGCGATTACGGAAAGAGTCAAGGGCTGAGAATTTCTGCACCCAGGAAAGACGCTGTGACTTAACTGGGAGGCACGACAGGATGGAGGATGGAGCCAACAGCTCACACGGCAGAACCTGCTGCCAGCTCTGAATGGCGCTGACCCAAGGCTGCGGCAGGGCTGTCGCTTTAAGAGGCATCAGACCCAGCAAGGGTCTCACCCAAGCCGAGAGGGTGAAACAGAGGAAGAGGGGCAGAAAACGAGTTCCAGGATGACCCACCGTCTGAGCTCTTGGTAACAAAGCAGGGAGGAGAGTTCTTAACGGGGCGCTCCCCGGAAGGGTTCTCGTGTATGGGACCAAGTCCGCGAACACTGCGGGTCCCCGCTCAGCACCCCCGACCCCCCCCCTCCCGTGCTGCTGCCTGCTCCTTGCTTTCTAAGACACGGTTCTATCCTCTAAAGGAGACTGCGCTTTCCAGACCGAGAGGTGGGCGGGACCCGAAAGGAAGGTAAAAGAAGGACGCGCCGAAACATCGGGGCCAACTGAAATTCACATCAACGCCTGAGTATCTTTTCTTCTTTCTTAAGGATCTTGAGGCCAAGTCGTTTTACTAGACTTTTCAAGTGACTCTGGGAAAGAATCAGATAAGGATGTTTGGGGTCATGAAATTCTAGCCAAGACCATTAAGCGATAATCCAACCCTACTCTCCATTTCACAGTTGAGGGGACTAAAGTTCAGAGGTGATTCAGCTCAGTGACCACAGGGGTGTGAAGGAGCACCTCGGTGAGAGGGGTCCAGTAGCCCATCAGGCCCCCCCCTCCAGTGCCATGTTGGCTACACGGTGTTTATAGGCTACACAGTGAGACAGATGAACTTCACAAATAAATAACTCCTAAAGAAAGTCACGTCCTTATTTGAGAAGCAAAACTTGAAATCTGGGTATCTTATGTTTTGGGGGTGTCCCTTTCACACTGGCAAGCCAGTTCTGGGAGATCTGACTGTATCTGTTTAAACGAAGTTACTCACTTGGAGCAATGTGAAGTCATTTGAAAAGACGGGGTTTCCAATGGCAGAGAAAGCCAGCGTAGCAGAACGTTGGTACCACCGTCTTTACAGCACTTCGATGACCCGCTCAGGCCTTCTGAGGCTCAGCGTGCCCTGGAGCAAGTGACTGTCCCCGGGTGGCGGGCATCTCAGACTCCCTCAGCACTGAGGCTACGCTCTGGATCTGAGGTGGGAGCCTTTGGCAGTGCCTTTCATTCTTTCTGACCAACAGGATGCTTTTTAGCACGAAGGGTTCTGGTGAGCTGGAATTGCTCGTGAAGTGTTTAAAATATGCCCTCTTCTTTTAGGGCTTGGCAACATCAACCATTAGCTGGGACGTAAAAGTCATTAGCTTTCGAGTCGGACAGACGTGGGCTCAAATATCAATCCTGCCTCTTCCTAGAGGTATGTCCCTCAGCAAGTTCACTTCTCAGACCTCAGATTCCTCCCCTGCAAAGTGGAGGCTGTGACGAACACCTAAGGAGACTGTTGGGAGGATTAGATGCGATTATGCACGTTACGCCCCTAACATGCAACCAAGCTCAAAGGCACCTGCAGGTCACCCCACTCTAGATCTAAAACGATTCTTGAAAGAAGTGATAACTTAATAACATGCTGAAACGTGAAAACGCATAACTATTCTGAGAAATAACTGGCTTAAGCACACCATGCTTTAAGAAAAGCAAGTATTGTAAAAATGATTCAAATGAATCAGATGTGATCATGGCCTTGCTGAGGGATTTGTTTTGGCTTCAAAAGTTGATCTCCTGTGGGGTCCCTTTAAAGATGGGACTCCTCGGTGCTCCTCCCACGTTGCTGGAATCACAGCTTTGAAGGGAGACATACACGTCCCGCGTGAGTCGCGCCTGCGCCCCGTAGACAGGAGCAGCCCCTCTGGACGGGGACCTGGACAGTGAAGCTCCCGGCACAGCTATTTAGGAAGGCGCCCAGCTCTGCATTTTGCACACGGGACTCAGGCAAGTCTGCTTTTAAAAACGCATCCAACCAATAGGAAGTCTCAGCTTTACTGTCAAACCACCAAAATTCCATACTCTTTTCTCTCCTTCACAAATAGAGCATTATCTACTGAGCCAGCCAACATACTATGTACGATGCTGACCTAGTCTTTCCGATAAGCACAGTCACTTAGCATGAAATCATTCAGGAAGGAAGGAAGATTACCTCTGTCTGCTTTGTCGTGAGTTTGTAAGAAGTTACTAAATCGTTCCTAGAAATATGCATTATCTATGAGCTTCATAAGCAATTGCCACCAAGTTTGAAGGCCTTGGCCTTGACCAAACAAAAAAGGCCTTTGTTCATTTCTAAGGAGGTGTTACGGTTTGCTCATTCCACTGGCCTGGGTGACTTAACTGGGAAGAGATCCTTTTCCTTTTTAAAGTGAGGTCATAGAGCCCTTGAAATGCTCAAGGACCTCGGATTTTGTGTAAGATTTAAATTTTATCTTGACTCTTGAGGGTGGAGATTTTAGGTGAACAATCACTTCTTTGCATATACTAAAGAACCATGGTCTTGAGGAAAAAAAATTCATTTAAATCAGGATTAACTTTATACGGGAATGCATAATTCTGGAACAGGGTCATATTTTATTGAGTTTATAAGTGAAGAAACTGGAGGTACCCTCTGCCCTGTCAAACTCTGATTCTCCTCAGTATTTCTGAGGGTGCGTATGACTTTGTGTGTGTGTGTGTGTGTGTGTGTGTGTGTGTGTGTGTGTGTGTGTGTGTGTAGGAAGGGAACAAAGGAATGTGAGGTGAAGTCAGAGTTTATCTTCTCTGGGAGCTTTCATTTCCTCTTAATCTATTTTTACTTGTTGGTAGACAAATCATACTGCTAATATATAGCAGTTGGTTTGCTGGTATATGAGTGGTGTTCTGGGCAACCAGATTTCACAATGCTTCACATCCCAATAAGGGAAGTCCTCAGTTCCCTGACCAATGGCTTTGGGTGTGTGTGTGCCTGCATGTGTGTGTAATTGATGATGACTCAGTGTCTAAGAAGGCACAAACATTGTAGCATAAACTATTTATGGTTCTCATATTACTTTTCAAGGAATGGGCCTGGAAGACCTGGTTAAAATCTTTGAATCATTTCCTGCCAATGTTTGGCTATGTCTCACCTTGGAAGGTGGGAGACGGTCTTTAAAGATGATGTCGTGGGGTTTAGATAAATCTTACTGTTACTTGAGTTTACGGAGTGCCACCCCTGAAGCAGCACTTGCCCAGTCCATCATACACACTATCAATGTGGGCCATTCAAGTTTTAATGAGCCTGTGAGCTCCCTTGAGATTAAGTGAAATTACAACAAATTTTGGGACCACAGAGGCAGGAGAAACTGTTGGGGTGCAGAGAAAGCTTCACAGAGGAGATGAACATTGAAATGGATTTTAAAGTATGAATAGGAGTTCACAGGTAGCACAGATGAGGAAAGGCAGTAGATACATAAGAGTAGAGGTAAAGGAAGCACTGTCCCTCAGTGGGAAAAGTGTGGTTCTCCTTTTTAGATGACTATAGTCGTGTTAACTAACCTTGTTGCCTAAATTTGGCAAAATGCATACAAGTTAGGCCCTCAGAAAAGTTGGACGTGACATCATGCTTTGGACGCTCATTTGTTGTGAACAGAATTAACATTTCAGAAAACAGATGGTGACACTCTCCAAGACCCTCCTGGGGGAAGATGACCACGTGAAATCTGACATATGTCATAGCAGACTAATGAGCTAGACACGGGATTTGACTCACGTGTGATGGTGAAGGGGTGATAAGATCAGAACCACTTTTCAGCTTATTTAAAGGTCAACTCAAATTAAATGCTTCGTTTCTCACTTCCGCCTGTGCATTCACTCATTGGCTGTTATCTGTGTGCTGATGGTTTACTATGAGCTTGGCCTATAGCAGTAAAGAGACAGCCATGGCCTCTGCCTGCCTTAATGGAATTCATAATTTAGCCCCAAATTGGTCTTCCGAAGGATGCAAAGCAAATCTAATTCTACCAGTTAGAATAAAAGCGACATGTCCAAAGAATAATCAGAGAAACACACATAATTCCCTGTGGAGATCAGGCACAAAATGGATAAAGTCAGGTGGCAGGTTTTGATCTTTGAAGTAGAGAAATTAAGCTCTTTTAGACCTCTGTAGACCTTATGCTTTTGAAGTTTGGCTCGAAATCGTCCCCTCCAAACCACAGTCCCACATTAACTAAATTTTGCCTTGAAAAAATCGAGGACGCTTCTTAAAAATATAATTCAACTTTTCAAATTATTGGACTGTGAGTAACTCATTTAATTTAGAAATGCCTGTGAGTTATTGGCGATCACAGGCATATTTAGAAGGCTTTTCAAAGTGAGAAAAATCTAACCTACAAATTGTTTTCACACGTAATGAAATAGTTATGACATTTAAATGTAACAATTAATGAGGTTGACATTGTGTTGTTTCCTGCACGTTTGTCTAAACGTTTATTAATTTCTATTTTGCAGTTTTTGTGTTTCATATTTCGGAGCCAAGACTTTTTGTTCAGTGCTCCAACGTTCTCGTAGACCTACGGCATTCCGCCCACAATGCCTAATGGATAAAACGGCCCTGCACACAAAACCCAGAGTGGAAAAGACCAATGAAATTAAGTCAAGGTGTCAGTGTATATGGT
This sequence comes from Kogia breviceps, assembly GCF_026419965.1. Classification (NCBI taxonomy): domain Eukaryota; kingdom Metazoa; phylum Chordata; class Mammalia; order Artiodactyla; family Physeteridae; genus Kogia; species Kogia breviceps. The sequence goes on along the minus strand of NC_081319.1, from coordinate 99,524,697 downwards.
TTCCAGATAACTTTGAGAGTTCTTTCCACCCTGTACAAAATTTCTGGAGAACCAAAGAGAGAGCCCCACACTCAAAGAGAACAGCATATATGCTAGCAATAAAGTAGTTGCATATTCAGTGCAGAGTATGAAACACAAACAGGGCTGACCGGTTCAAAATAAACTCTGAGAAAGGAAAGAAAAACAAAGCAAGGGGCACTGATTTTTTTAAGCCCCTGCTTTGCGAAACTCTGTGCCAGGTCCTTTCTATACAGTGTTTCATTGAATTCTCACAGTAACCCTAGGAGATGGTTATGATTATTCCCATTTGATAGATGAGAAAACTGAAGTCTAAAGAAGTTCAGTAACTTGCCAAGGGGTTAACAGCTACCAAAGAAACAGAACCAGGAGTCAACCTCACCCTAGAGCCCAGGCTCTTTTTACAATCCTCATGCTGTCTTCTTGTTTCAGGAAAGGGTGGAGATTATATGATTTTCTTTCTCTCTCGAATCTCACTTTACGTGGATGGGATGCAAGAAGGTGGGTGGGGGCTGGAGTTTCCCAGACAGCAAAGTTGGAGTGATACAAGGCAGAATTCACTGTCTTTTTTTTTTCCTATGTGATTCATTAGTAGAAAAAACTGTGGTAGATAAAACTTCTGAAGCCCACAGTCTGTAGCAACATCAAGGGAATCGTTAACTGTGGAAAGTCCCGAATCACAGATTGGAACATATCCAACCCCCTTCATGGCCCTGTAACAATGCTTCTCAAAGTGCAGTCCTGGACCACCTCCCCCAGAACTATCCCAGGAGCTTACTAAAATGCAGATTCCCCGGCCCTGGGGCTAGAGTCTGGGGGAGGCCTGGGAATCCGCATCTCAACTCACCTTCTCTAGCTCTCTGGGTGATTCTTATGTCCCCTAAAATTTTAGAACCACACTTTAGTGATTCAGAACAAGATTCGACCGCCTCCTCTTTCTCTCCTTTAATAGCTTTTAAGGACTATGATGTAAGCTGCCAGGAATGTCCAGTTCTGGGTTCACCATCATTTTACAGATGGGAAATTAAAAGAGAAAAACGGGTATGGGGCTATTCAGTAAGTCAGCAAAACTACTACAATGAGAACTCAAAAAAAACCCCTGCCGGACCCCCCCTGTACTGAGATTAACTCTTGGAGCCTTGGCTTAAGTCATTAGTATGATTTTCACCCATCGAGAAGGTCTTGAGTCAGAAACGTCACCGAGGGAGATGTTGATGGAAGTTTTTAAAGCAGCTGTTTTTACTCAGAAGGTTAAAATCACCTGTTAGCAGCCAAGCCATCTCCATTACAAAGGAAGGAGGGAAGAAAGAAAGGGGGAGACAGAAAGAAAGCAAAAAAAAAGGGGGGGTGGGAGAGAGAGAGAAAAGAAGGAAAGAAGGAAAGAGAGGGAGAGGAAAGGAAAGAAGAGGGCACACCCACTCCCATGGGGCGTGAGCCAGTGGTCCAGTGGACAGGATGGAGGCGGCAGCCTGAGAACCGGTGGCGCTAGGGTGACTCAGGGTGACGTCAGGTGTCCTAGAGAACACGGTGTTTGGCAGGGAAGAGCCAGGACCGTCCCCTCCGGCCTCACCACGTTACCACCTTGGACCCCGCCTGCTCGAAGCACAGCACTCGAGGCACTGCCTACCCCTGAGCTCTGGTCAAGCCGCCCCCAGGTCTGTGGCATCCCCTGGAAGGGCTGGCAGAGCACCTTTCCGGAAGCTGGCTTCCCTCTACAGGAACCACCGACCTCTTGCTAAACATAAAACCTTCCACTGATTTTAGAATTCAAAACAAAAACAGAAACACCGAGTTCAAGTGCCCGATGGTAACCCCGGCACTCCAGCCTCCATCCGAGGGAAGGTGCGTCAAACTCTCTCCCCTCTAAATGGATCAAGGGTCCAGGAACAAACCTGCAAGTACAGTTATAGCAAGTGACACGGGAAGAAGTCCGAAGTTTTAGACTTTTCAGACTTGGAACTAAAAAGGTGGAGTCTAAAAAGAAAAACATGTCACCTTCCTGCCAAAATAAACTGTGATGAAAGCTCAGACCCCACCACCTTTCAGCCAAGCATTTCCTGTGCTGGCCTCCCCTGTCCGCCTCACAGCAGCTCCGACGAGGGAGGGCTATTTTTAAGATGCACACAACCGGGGCAAAGAATGAGAGAAGTTATTTATTTATAGTCACACCTTTCAACTGTCCTTTTTCCCTCCGGAGATAGAGGCCTGGTTTGACTCTCCCTTTGAATCTAAAATCGCTGGGGTAAGAAGGGCTCTGAAAGGTCACGGGTGCAGAGTCTCTGACCCCCAGACAGGGATCATCGTCCCAGGCAATACAAGTCGGAAAAGTGTTAACTTCTTGAGCAATTCCTCCTCATGTTTATACACTCAGCTTAGGTAACACCTGTGCTCTTGAGCAGTGTTTTGTAAAACACACGTTTTGTATAAAAGGTGATTTGAAAATACATTCGTGGCTTTGTTAGTTAAGGAATCCAACAGTAAATCACCCCCTCCTTTATTTTTTCCAGCACAGGATTCCATTATCATGCAAACAGATATTCCATAATCTACTTGGGACTGTAAATTCAAATTCTGTATTAGGTTTTCGCGAGGCAGGGCACATGTATACGTCCCGTTCTAAGCATCAACAGCTCCTTCTGGTGTCCAACTGCATGTTGCCTCTTGTGACTCAGGGATCTTTTCTTATTCTGTTAAATTAGTCCCTTCTTAATGCCAGACCTCACTGGACCCACTGTAGGCCCTTGGAATTTGCCAGCAAACGGAAGAGAAAAGGCTTCCCCTGCAATGCTCCCAGGAGCATAACCTTTGTGTTGGCTGTTAACCTCCACAAGTTCACTGGTATTATTTTCTTCGCAGCACAATTCCCCACCTGACTCTCAGTGTCTGCTTATGTCTCCTTACTACAGCGTAAGTATCATGGAGGCTAGATTCACTCTTGAATTCATCACTGTATCACAAGCATTGAAAATATACTAGATGCTTGAAATTAAATCGATTTTCGACTTATCTCAAATTGTTATGGCATTTGGAATTATATAGAGTGCTGGAGAGGGCCTTCCTTTTTTTTTTTTTTTTTTTTTTTTTAACATGATGCCTTCCTAAATACTCTAGCCCCACTATATTCACCCACCACCTCAGGTGTTATTATAGGAATGACTCAGATCTATCAGAAATTTGGAGAGAAACACTTGATGATGCACTATGACCTGGCTTTGGCTCGGGAACTCATAATGGCGATGGATCAACAGTGCCTGGCACGGGGTGGGCGTTCAGGAAGGTTTTGTTGACCAATGAACGGAAAAATAATACGCAGGCTATAGGGTATTTAGATATTCTTACTTCTTGGAAGGTATACTTACTTCTTTGATGTACTTCTTGGAAGCTTCAAGTTCTTATTTTAGGAGTGCAAACACACACACACACGCTTTGAGTACAGTGGAAAAAATTAAGTAAGAACAAAAATCCAGTCTGTTGTTCACTCACCTTTTTACTTAAGTGGGGACCATTAGCCCCTGCAATCCCTCTCTGCACTGATGGTGGGACTTGATACACATCTTGTTCCTGGGTACCATGGCCAGTGGGTACTTGGTAAATTCCCTGATTTTGGTAGGAAGGTGGCACTTGGTAGATGGTGTCTCGAGGGGCGCCCTGGGGGGTTGGCATTTGATAGAGCTTCTGTTGGCCAAAGGGCTGGTGCATCAGGCCAGAAGTAGGCGGGTCCTGACTGGAGGAGGTCTCCTGCACGGGGCCAATCAGAAGCTTCACCCGGTTGCCCGGGACAATGCCTTGCCGACCGTGTAAGGAGCAGAGCCACCATCCTTCCAGTCCGCCTGTGTTCTGCTCTATGACAGTCAGGATGTCTCCCTTGCGAAAGGCCAGCTCCTCAGCACACTCTGGGACGTTGTCGTATAGGGCCCTTGCCATAAGATTCTAGGAAGGAGAGAACAGAGGGAACCCACATTAGAATAGTAGATCAGTCCCTTTAACACCTAAAGCCCATGCTCTTATGGAGAGGCACACTTTCTGGAGAGAAGAGAAGAATCTGAACAATAGCCTGTAAGGAGAAAAACAGATGGTGCAGACAGAAGACAGATCCATACATACTGTGTCTGCCACCAATGACATCAGACCGCCTCTTTGGAAAAGCTCAGAATGCCACAGAGTGCTTTCTTCCAGCAGTACACGCTGTGCCCAGGGAGTTATGAGTAGCACGGCTAAGGGTTAGAGAACGGTTCACTCTACAAAACATTTCTCTTCCTTTCTTAAACCCAGTCGAAGGAATAAAATATTCCAAGATATTCAGATGTACTACAACAGACATCTCTTATTTTGTTAATACACCGGAGGTAAAATGAGTCAAAGAAAGTCCCCAATAACAAACAGCACAAATGGCACTGATACTCAGTGTTAAAATGGAAACAGAGGTACACTGATCTCGGACTTGGCAGGGCTTAAAAATTCGTATTCTCAGTTGATCAAGAGGTCCTTGGATACGTGGCGAGTCTACAAGCAAGAGATCTTCCCATGATAACCAAGTATGGAGTGTAGTGTGATGGTAGAGTCTACATCTCCAGATTGGATCGTGGGTCGCGACCAAGAAGTTACCCCGCGTAGGTAGATAGATACCGTCTCCTCCTCTTTGGTTTTCTATTCCTACCTTTCCTGAGGGCCCCTCCTCACCCCGCCACTTCATTTCCTACTTCTTGAATCTCACCATTCACATCGGAAAGGCTCTGCTTTCCCCTTTCATGGGCCCCAAACACTTTCTCTCTTTGTGTGAAGGCCCGTCTGGCACTTTCAGTACTAAGCAGACAGCCAAAGTAGGCATTCAGCAGAGAGCGGGCAGGCAGTGCATGCTGACATTCTTGGAAGCCTTTCAAAGGCTCCAGAGATTTCATTTCTTGGCATCACTCACGTTTCGCAGCACGATGGCGGCCATCACCCCAGGCCCGCTCCTTCCCGGCACACAGAGGAGCCGTCAGAGCCCTCACAGTGATCTCTCTAGTGCTTCGCTAGAAAGCTGGGGCGCACCAGGTGTCACCGTGATGACGATCCCTTGCGGGAGAAAAGGCCGCTGACTGGACGGAGTCTGTTGTGACTACACGTTCCTGGCACTTGGGGCTGTTGTTGTTTGGACTTCTGCCCCCTGTTTTCTTCTCTAAAAATGTGGATTCCATCTTTCAGCTTCATGCTTTTCATTCCTTTATCACTGACCTCCGTTAATCATCTCCCCCTGTACTCCGCCCCGTAACCGGGGGTCTCGCACCACGGGCTGGTTCTCTGCTGTGTTGGCGCTGTGCCGTGGGAGGGTCTGCCCCCAGTCAGCAGCTGGGGGGCTCCTACTTTTACCGTTAACCGCACTCCTCTTAGTCAGTGAGAAAAGGAGATAAAGCCCTTCGAGCTCAGTGCCCAGGAAGCCTGGTGATGCTCTTTAAGAATAAGGTTGAAGTCCTTGTTTTTGACAGTTTTCTGATGCAGGAGGTAAGTCTATGACGTGGACAGGTGAGCAGCAAGAGAAGCTAAAGGGATACCGAGGGCTTTGTGTTCCGGGTGAACGTTTTACTTAGTATCTGTATTCCAGGAAGCTTTGTGTTCCTTCTAACAATGAAAGGTCCACATACTGAAAGATGAAACCATACAGCACTGTATCCTGGTTTGAGGAGCCATTTAAGGATGGGTCCTCATCCTAAAATCTCTTGTTTCTCTTCTTCCGTCGTTTGGGTGTCCCGTTATTGAAAGAAAAGTCATCGAGTTAACGAAGACAAGATGCTGGTCCTTTGTACCCAAATGATCAGAAGGAAATTACTCCACCCAGGTTGTACTGTGATGATGGAGCAGGAGGAGAGCTGACAGCTCTGGTCTCCATCCCTTTCTCTGGGGCCCATTCAACAACCGGGAATGGCTGGCAAGGAGGCCCTGAGGGGACATCAGAAGTGATAGGGGTGGGACCAGTCCTATGGGAGCCGAGGGTGGATAGCTGTGCGATTATGTTGGCTACCGAGAAGGGAAAGAAAAGAAACAGAAAACGGTAGAAGGTGAAGGACCACGGACCTCATCAGCATACATGAACTCCAGGCATTCGGAGTTGGGTCACGTCCACGGAGCTCCATCAAGCACTGAAGTAGAGCCCCAGAGCATGCCCGACTCGAGGCAGATAGAAATCCCTGTATGAAGGCTGTCCTGGATGTCCTTTGTCTCCTGTCCCAGTGATCTTCCCACCACCAGCTAAGCAGCACACTGTTTCTAGACAGGCCTCCGGAGCTGCTTCTCCAGGAAAACCTGGAGAGCCTTTTGTGGATACACGAGATGATCACAAGGTGATTTCTGAGTAGCTGTCCTCCCCGCCGCTCCCAGAGATCGGGATTCAGAGAGCTTGGCGTGGCTGCTAGTGGAAGCACCCCGCGCCAGCTTGACACCTCACATGCTGAGAATTATTCTCAGCCTCGGGTGAATGGGAATAAGTTATTTAATATCTGTGCCAGCTACAGGGAGCCAATGTCTACAGCCAGCCACCCTCCCACACAGGAGGTTCCGGCTCCCGAGACCTTCAGAGAACACCTGCACCTGACCTCCCTGTTGTACAGATGAGGAAACAGATCTGGGGTGGGGGGCAGTTTATCATCTGCCCGAGGCCACACCGGTGGAGTCAGAGATGGGAAGAGAACTGTGGTCTCTTGGCTCAGTTCTCTTTCCAGAACTCTAAGCCACCTTAGCTCTACTGCACAATGTCCTCCTAACTGGGTTCCGTTCCATTTTACAGTAAAGCCCTGAAGGTGACAATTCTTTCTGTCATGCCTGTGGAATAAATCAGTTCCTGGGGTTTGGGGTCCTGGCTGTGTGACTTGGGCAGGTTACTTCTCCCCTTGGCACCTTAACTTCCTCATCTGTAAAACGAGAGTGAGAATGACATACCTATGCCACGGGTTTGCAGTGAGGATTCGGTGAGCTAATTCAAGTCAAGTGCTTTAACGTCGCGGGAGACTTGGGGAGATGTGACTATTTATTTAATGTGCCGATGGTGCTTTGATCTTACGCTTCCTAGCAGATTACCTCCACAGTTCTCAATCAAAGGTTGGTCCTATTCTAATGTTTTTTTTTTTTTTTTTTCGGTATGCGGGCCTCTCACTGTTGTGGCCTCTCCCATTGCGGAGCACAGGCTCCGGACGCGCAGGCCTAGCGGCCATGGCTCACGGGCTTAGTTGCTCCGCGGCATGTGGGATCTTCCCGGACCAGGGCACGAACCCGTGTCCCCTGCATCGGCAGGCGGATTCTCAACCACTGCGCCACCAGGGAAGCCCTAATGTTGTTATTATATATATTTGTATACACATCTGATATTTCTCTTGCTCACAATTACAGTTGAGGAGAACTGTATCTTGAAGCAGTACTTCTCTGAACTGATAATGAGTTCTGGTCACTGCAACCTCTTGTTGAGTATTTGCCTATGAACAACAATAATGAAACTACTGGGTGCATTCAAGAGACATTCTGAGACAAAATAATAATAATATATTACTAATATAATCAATAATATTATATATTATATTAATATAATTAATCAATTATATTAAATAATATTAGAATTATTATATAATTAATTATATTAATTATAATGATATATCATTATATTAATATTATCACAATATTATTAATATTATATCGTATAACATTATTAATATTATATTATTATTATCATCATTACTGGACAAATTATGGATACATCTCATTAGATTCCAGAAGAGTACAATCCATCAGAAAGTACGGAATAACACGGGTAAAGAGCTTGGCTTTTGAAAATACTTGGTGCGTGGAGGCAAGAGTTTAGCAAGGGCATAACAGCAAAGTTAACGTCAGCCAGAACACAAACCCTCTCGTTCAAAAGTGCACAGGCAGATCAAGAGTTAATTTCTCTGGCTAGGACAAGGTGGAGGGACCCTTTCCTTCAGGGCAGAGTTGTGATTCCTTCAGGCCACAAAGTCAGAAGGTGATTATCTGAATATCTTACAAAAACCCAGGAGAGGCAGTTTGTCTATTCAAGACCTACTCCTTCTCCCACCCTCCCTGGGATATTTATCTCCAGGGCAGGAAAGGTCAGCACAGAAACACATCAAGGAAAGATAAGAGAGCTATGTAATCCTATATCCAGCTGGATGGTTAGCCTCCAGAGGCTGGCAGTCAGAAATGCAGCTAGAGCCTGGCAAAGCACCAAAACAGTTGGGTCATAGAACTTGAAAGCCAGAGGCACTTCAAACAATTACAGTTCAACTCGTTCACTTTACAAATGAGAAAAATGAGGCCCAAGAAGTTAAAGATTTGCCAAGTCAGCTGCCTAGAAGGTCACAGAGCTAAGAACACGGGCCTCTTGTCTCCAGCTCCAGAATGAGGACGGTATTGAATAAAGTCAGAGGCATGTGCTACAAAAGCTGTGGTTCTAATTAGGATGGGAAATCCTCATTTAGAGTCACAAATCCTATGTGAGGGATCCTAATTGTAGCAGCCTCTAGCATTGACCCCACCCCGATCTTTGAGAAGAAGCTGTCCTTGGCTTCCATGATTCCAGTCCTGGACCTCTCCGTTCCCTTGTTCTCATGACCACTCGTCTTCCTCCTCCTTCACAGACTAATTTCTTTTCCGGTCCCTTTAGTGATCATGTTCCAAAGGGATCTCTCGTCTCTATGAGTTTGCTCTCTACAGGACATCTCATCCATGCCGATGGCATCTAGACACACAGGTAACACTCAGATCCACAGCTCCAGCCTCGATACTTCCTCTGCTCTCCAGTCCCATACTTCCAGTTGTCTAATGAGTATCTTCACCTCTCACTCATCAAGTGCAAAACCCCTTTCTCCTGATCTCTCTCAGTTAACAGCAGGCATAAGGCCGCCCAAGATCAGAGCCTCAGAGGTTTGCTGAGTCACTTCACAACCTGAACCTCGGTCAGCTGGGACCTGGCTTTTCTCCCTCACTACCACTCCTCGCTCAGGTCCTCAGCAACTTTTTTTTTTGGGGGGGGGCGGGGGGGAGGTATGACAATTGCTACCCAACTGGTTTTCCTGCGTTCAACCTCTTCCCACCTCCAAACTCACCTTCCTCATCACCAGAAGAGTTCTCTGCCCAAAATCGATCTCACTGTTTTCCTTTCTAGTTCTCTGTGACAGTATTCTTACAGTGGGACTTGTACCGTCCCATTCAAGACTGGGAACTCCTTAAGTTCAGGGAAGCTGTTCTTTCTTTGGCATTTCCAGAACCAGTGTGTGAAACAAAATACACACTCATTAAGTGTTTGCTAAATTGAAATGGATTCTGGACTCTGACTTCCCGGTTCTCTACAGAGAGGGTGAAATGGTTTTCTAGAGATGCCAGCAAGACATTCGGTTGACATTTTCAAATGGACACGGGAAGATGAACTAACAGAACCAGAAAGATAAATGGCATGTCCGAGTCACCTAAGCCTCACGGCCAGAGAACGTGGGAGACGGCGAGCAGGAAAGGGCCCCTCCCTCCCTGTTAAAACAGGATGATGACGTAGATGGAGAGCCTGCATCTACTGCCACAACCACTGAGCAAACAGGAAGCCAAGAGGAGCCAGCCATCTCCGTCTGATTCAATACAATGGTCTCTGTAAGAGCCTTTCCTCCCTTGAGTGGAGCAACCTGCATCTGGCGGTAGAGGACCGAGCACCATTCATGCTTTGCCAGAACATTTGGGTTCTGTGGTTCCTGGTTCCCCGGCTATGCCCAAGGACCGGGAAGAAAATGCCGTGCAGTATTACAGCAAGTAAAGAGAGCTCCAGGTCACACGATCGTTTCCGCACCACCCTGCTCTTCCCTGCCCTTTTTTTCCCCCCACTGCTATCAATACGTCAAGAAAGCTTATTACTCCTATTGCCAGGGAAACTATCTGCTATTCCAAATACAGAGAGGTGTGTGACATAATTTCCATGACCATTCATGCTGCTGTTTGAAGAAAAATGAGACACAATGCCTGGTGTGTCACCCCCCCTCCCTCCCCACTCCCTCCCCGCCCCCCCCGGACTGATAGCATCATCAATGGCCTAGCTTCCTCTTATTATTTTGCTTCATTCTATATTTATCTTGCAGGAGCTCCTGCCAAGCCTCAGGGCTGCCACATTCTCAACAATGTGGCTTTCCTGTACCCAACCCCCCAAACTTTAGCCCTGGACTCTGGCGGGGACGCACACACGCACACACGCACAGTAAAGAAGGAAATGGCCATTGTCAAGAAAAGGGTCCCAAAGGAAGTGGGTGAGGGGCAGGCGTGAACAAGGTCAGTCTCGGGACACACTGGAGAAGAGAAGGAAAGGATCCTGTGTTTTTATGTTTGTCTGCCGACAAAAATCAGCTTAGGCCTTTTCCATTATAGTTTATGACAACATTTTGGATAGAGTGTCTTGTCATAAACTATAATGGAAAAGAATCGAAAAGAAGAATATAGATATATACATACATATATGTATGACCGAATCACTTTGCTGTACGTCGGAAACTAACACAATATTGCAAACCAACTCTACTTCAGTTAAAAAAAAAAATCAGCTTCGGTCTGAGGGCCATCCAACCCCCTTCGGCTGCCTCCTACCCTCATCTTTAGGATACAGGGGGATGCGGGATTTCCCCAGGGGAGGACACAGCCATAGTCAGAAAACATGGATATCTACAAGTGTCTGGATTTTGATTCTTGCAATACTTGGTTTACACTGGGTATCTGGGATGCTGAATTTTTTTAAGAGTTGAATCCTCTGGAGACTGTTAAGTAGTAGACACTAGGCTTTTAGGTTTAGGAGTTAGAAGATATGATGCAGAGCACATCCAAGTTTTTTCTCAGCAATAGTTGTCCGTTGCAATCGGATACACTTTTCATTATGTGATCTGAACTAGCCACAGAAAGGCAGTGTGACATCCTGTGAGGTTCCTAGTCGTACTTCCTGACCCCTGGGGAGGTGTGTCCAACACATGCCACCAAAGAGCCCTTTAGCACCTGGACCACATTTCAGCCAATGATTTTCATTGTCTGGAAAGTGCTTCTAAACCCCTGTGGTAGTTATAAAGCTTACATGAGTATCTTGGACTCTCTCTAAATATTCATGTCATTTACTTTGCCACAAGTCCTCACATCCTCTAAGATGGTCCAGCTTGGTGAACATCAGCCACAGCACCCTCTTTATGTGCGTGTACACATGTAGGTGTGACTTCACAGCCACCTTCCATTACTTCTTGGCCGTTTGCGGAGGGTGGGTTTGATGGCAAACAGTATGTGAGAAAAATAAATTAGCTTTTCCTCACAACTCTGATGATCATAAATGATACATATGTCTTTAAGAACTCAATTCTCCACTCTTCTGTGGTCTTTGGGGTTTTCTCGAGTAACTCCCGAGGGTCTGAAAGAAGGTGGGAGAACACCTAGGTTTCTGTGGGTACTTAGGACCAGAAGTCACCCATGGCTTGACCAGACCGACTAGGCTAGAATATTAGACGACGAAGGGATCCCAGAGATCACTCTCGCCCAGTCTTCTCGTTCTACAGCCCAAAGGGTCTCTTATTATATCAGCAGCAGAGCCAGAAGTAGCATCTGGTTCCCTTCTTAATCTAGGATTTTTCTCCACTGGACTAGGGTATGCTTCCTGAGAAGCTTCTCCATCTTAGAATTTAGTAATGCTGCTATTAAGCCTCAGAATTTATAAGCATTTGTCCCAGGTTGCCTGGATTTGATAGATTTAAGCATAGCGTATTGGCAAAGGATCAAAAACACGGGGCAGGCACAAACGCTTTTCAGGGTCTGTCCCTAGATAAGTCTGACAGGCGCCATATAATGATGAAGGCCTGACACCCACTCACCCAAAAGATAGGTTTATTAATGGTAAAACAACCGTCTGGATTTCAGCCAACATTACAGTATTAGCATCAAATCACTTCTATTTGCCTGTCTAGACAAATCCCTCTAACATCCAGGTACTTGGGGAAGTGAAATGAGAATTAAGTTATAAAGGAGTAGGAGACTCTAGCCCACAAATATTACAGTATATTCCACAAACTGTATTATTTCTCAGTAGTCAAAACACACAAGTTCTAACATCTAATGAAGTATCTGAAAGAAGGGAAAGATCTTCCTATATTTACATTCCCATATATCTTATCTTCCTACATCAAGGTATGCAACCCCCAAGGTATGAAGTTATATCTAAACCCACGAATGCCAATATGTACACATACTAGCAACCCTCATATGCCTCCCAGCCAGAACCCAACTGATGTAACTTGGACATCGCCCCTCACTGGAACTCTTTTAGATGTAACTTGGACATCACCCCTCACTGGAACTCTTTTAGATGACCCCTGAACTAGCTTTGGTGCCTGATTGCTATTATCCTACTTAACTTGTGAGGTCCTCAAAGAGTTTTAAAAAATGGATTCGCACACTTGGCTGAGAAGGTGTGTACAATCATATACTGTCAGCACTGCAGTTGCAGAGTTGCCTCAAGAAAGAATTTTTAATATTTATTTCTTTATTTGGTTGTGGCGGGTCTTAGTTGCAGCAGGCAGGCTCCTCAGTTGCAGCATGCGAACTTTTAGTTGTGGCATGCATGTGGGATCCAGTTTCCTGACCAGGGATCGAACCCGGGCCCCCTGCATTGGGAGTGTGGAGTCCTATCCACTGCACCACCAGGGAAGTCCCAAGAAAGAATTTTTAGAAGCTGCAGCTTCTCAGCTAGAAGAGAGAAGAAAGATGGCAGAAGCAAATGGAGGAGAAGAAAACCTCAAAATGAAACTGATGAAATTGTTTAGTGGCTGGGGATATAGACAAGCTCCTCCATGTACATATGCTACAGCAGTTTATGAGAATAAAAGAGTTTTCTTCAAGGCCCATTATTAATGGAACATGCATTTAGAACTGGGCCCTGAAGAAAGCTATTCTATATATTTATATATTTTATATATAATAGGCGGACTATTAGGAAAATCGAGCCAAAGGAAGACTTCAGAGAATTCAGGTTGCCTTCGCGATGGTCTGGTGACCATTACACGTGACCTAGTGAGACCCTATGCTTCTTAGTATTTTGTGGTATTCACTTGAACAAATTCGCGCTAAGCATAGAAGAGGAAGCTTCCTTTTGGTAAGGAACTGTTAACATTAAGCCCAACCTCGGTCATGATCAAATTATGGCAAGCAGCTTTATGATTGCATTTTTGTGCTTCTCTTACATAAAACCAGTAAGGTAGTTATTTTTAAGCAGAAGGAAGTAGGGGAGATTATGCCAGTGATTCTTCACTAGGGGGGATTTTGTCCCCCCAGGTGATATTTGGCAAGGTTCAGAGACATTTTTGGTAGTCACACTGTGTGTGTGTGTGTGTGTGTGTGTGTGTGTGTGTGTTACTGGCATCTAGTGGGTAGAGGCCAGGGACGCTGCTAAACATCTTGCAATGCAAGGGACAGTCCCCACTACCAAGAATTATCCAGTCCTAAATGTCAACAGTGCTGGGGTGGAGAAACCCTGGAGAGGGGGATGGACATGGCACTGTTAATTTAATAGAGTCCGATCTTGGTCCTCATCTTGTAAGACTAATGACGATGAAAGCACTGCCTTTTATGCCTCTGTTTCCCCATCTGCAACATGGGGATAATGAACATGCTCTTTATAATAATATCTCGAGGAGTCATGAAACTCTACATGCAAAACACTCTGATATCTTCAGAAGAAAGGGTCTCTGTAAAATCAGAGCACAGTTCTGATTACGGCACTATTCTGAGCTCATGAAGTTCTGTCTGAAGAACTGTACTCCTCCCCCGCAAAAAAAAAAAAATTCCTCAGGGGAAAGAAAACAAACCAGAAATGATCTCATCGTGATTACACCTGCCACACCACAAAACAGACACAGTTCGGAGAAACTAAATTCTTTCCCTCCAGCAGTGAAATAAGCTGCATCTGTAATTAAGATCTTAATAAGGGAGGTAGGAGGCTTGATAGAGACGCTGCAGGCTGCGAGGCACGGCTCTATCCTGCCAGGTTTCAACAAGAGCAAGTGAAACACAATCCCGCTCGCTGCCTAGCGCTCTCAGGTGTTCTCTGCACAGTCCAGATTTCAAAATGGGCTTTCCTTCATTGCTAAAGATTCCTACTCCTGCAAGGAGAAAGAAAAGGACTGCATCATTATTCACAAGCGAATGGCATGTGGTAAATATTATTTATAGGTAAATATAAAAAATTTGCCAGAATCCACTTTAAAAAAGCCTCTTAGATAATTTCCTGATAAGAAGCTGCAAACAAGTTAGATAAAAGGCTGGCATAAGGCAAAAGGGATAATGCCTTCGATGGCTGATTGATCTCTGAAGAAGCTCGTGTTGACTGTCTAGAGCGACCATGTGTTCCTAAACTTTCCAAGACTGTCCCCGCTTCAAATATCCCTCCCATTGTCAGACCATCTGTCCCATTTTGGGGTCTGTGAAACATGGATACATACCTACAGAAATGATATATATTTTAAACTAAAAATAAAAGATAGAGGGTGGGAGAGAGGGCGATGCAAGAGGGAAGAGATATGGGAACATATGTATATATATATAACTGATTCACTTTGTTGTAAAGGAAAAACTAACACACTATTGTAAAACAGTTATACTCCAATAAAGATGTTTAAAAAAAGAAAAAAAAGATAGGCATCCAAGTATATATCTTGCTAATGGATCTGCCTTGGCTGAATTTAGGATTTGGGAGAAAAAAAGATAAGTACTGATAAGAATCTTAGGTTCAGTCAATGGACTGTTCTCTCATTGACAAGATGATCTTTATAAGGAAATGAGATCTATGCCAAGGGCATCCTGGCCTCTGAGACTGTCAAGCAGTCCAGCCTCACGGAGAATGCCATTGGGCTAACTGTGTCCCTATCACCCCCTTCCTTTACCCTCCCCGCCGTTTAAGGGGACGCTCATCGAACTTAGCTCTGAGTGGAAAAGATTGGAGAATCATAACATGGAAGTTCTAACCCAGAGGAGCACTCAAGGGAAAAAAGACTTCAAAATTTTGCTCTACCAATGCTGTTGTGATGGTTCTGCAGCACTGCTGGTCCACTCAAGCCATTTCCTGCTAACTCTAAGTCATACCACGGATGATTAATAACAACAAACAAAAAACAGTAACAACAGACTCAGGGACAGATCACTGACATGTCCTGTTAGATGGCTGGAGTGTCTAGAAGTCTACTTTCCTGACTTCCCAGTGGCTGGCCTTGGGGGTTATTGGGGGCTGGGGGATGGAATCCCAGCTCAGTCTTTCAGTAGAGCTCAGAGCCCGGGGACTCTGGAGACTCAGAGAAGCCTGAGTCCTGAGTAAGCCCCGTCCTCTGTGGGAGTGAGGTGCTAAATTAAGGGCAATAAACTGACCACCACAAATCAATGACATTCAGGCTAATTCAAACAAGAGACAGCATAACTAAAATAAATTAGGAAAAATATTAATGACATATACTGTCTAAATAAATATTGCTTTAATTAAATAGAAAGATCCGGTTCAAATCTTAACCATTTATGCCTTTTGGTGGCTGCAACTTTCTACTGAGTTTCACAAGTAACACCCTCCCATACACCCCCCCGCCCAGCCCCCACACACAAAGAGTAAAGAAAGGAATTAAATTCAAAATGAGCTATCAAACGTTTTTGTGCAGTGCTTGCACTTTTACATATTCATGGTTGGTCAGTCTTTATTTCTGGTAATCATAAACATCAACATCCCACAGAAGGAACATTTTTGGTCACATGACTATTAACCGTGACATACTGGAACTATCAGGACAAATTCTCATTTGCAACATACGTGTACACCAAGGTCTGCGAAGAAATAAGATGCCTCCGTATGAATGAACCCAGCCTTTGAATAAGGCTCATGAACCACCTACCTACATACCACTTAGCACAATTAATTGCTAAATTAATTGGGGAAGAGGTGGAGGGAAAGGGACTAGTTTTTTCTTTTTTCTTTTTTCTTTTTGAAAGAATAAAGCTGTGTTTAGGAGTCCATGATGAGGCCCAAGGATATGTATTTGAAAACCTTGCACTGGCAATTTCATTATCTCCATGATCAGCTGTCCCGCCCTCCATCTCAACCACGGAAAAATCACGGTCACACAACCATCACTACTCGTATTTTCTGGAATGCCTGTTCCATCTTCCTCAAAGCGTATGCCTCAATTCACCTGGATCCCATTGTCTACCTTCTGAATCACTCTTGCCAGTGGAGGGTGGAAAAGGTCACCAATAAGGCATTTATCTTAAAATGAAGGTTCCTCAGGAAGACAGTCTTTTGCAGCTAAGCTGTAATGTTCCCCAGACGTGCGGACTCCTCGTTAACTAGTAAGAATTCCCGCAGGGGGTGACTGGAATGTTCAAAGTAAATAAGACGGAGGGGGTGTTGCTGACAAAGTATAAACAGGGTTTTTTGGGGGGTTTTTTGGTGCCTTTTCTGTGCCCGTACTCTTTGCAGTCATCCATTGCCTAGGTAACTGGTAGCTATTCTCTTCATTTTAAGTTGGAAATAGAGGATTTCTTCCCAGTGGCCCCGTTTTGTTTATCTTGGCAAGGAGGCTTGGTAATTAAGTCTACATGTTACTGCAGAGTAATTCCATGGTCCCAGGGGCTGGGATTTCAGACCAATTTGTTTAAGTTTCTCTCTAACCCTAAAATGATCTGAAAATAGATCACCAGCACCTCTTACTTTACATCTCCATCGCTCTAACTGAGGGCAGTAGGCTAGGGATATGGTTTCCCTGAGCCCCACTCACCTCCCGTTCACTTCACCTTTGATTTTTTTTTACAGTCATGACTTTCTCTTTCCCTCGGTCCTATTTTTGTTGTGGATAAACAACTGTAGCAAAGGTTCCCTCTTACATTTTTATATATATAATGCTTCTGCACCTCTATATCTGAGTATATATATTATATGTATCTTACAATGCATCATATAATACTTGCCATTTAAAAATGCCTATTATGTACTAAAACCAGATGATTTTCATATATTATATCCTTACAACTCTCTGATGAGACAGGTACTATTACTCCCATTTTATAAATGAGGAGATGGAGACCAGAAGTAGCTTGCCTAAAATTATACTGTTAGGAAGTAACAAAATCCCCTATGCCATACAGCGACACTCTTCTAACAGCTATTTGTGTAAGTATTATATGTAATTCAACATTCAGTTCAATGTTTGTTGAGTACCTACTGGGAGCAAGGTCCTACAATTTCAGGAATATCAAATCTTATTAATAACAATGAAGATACCAAGTCATTAAAAGTATTAGCAAGTGGGGACCGAGGTGTACTGGTAAATCCCTAAGTCTGGCATCTGCATTTCTGCAAGACATCTCCAGGCCCATGGCATAGTCAATAATACTCGATCGTCTTAACCTAGTGACTGGGGTTTTGACATAATCCTGTCACCAAGTCTTGAGTCCACACTATCCTTTCAACATCTATTGGGCACCTACTTATATAAGGAGAGCTGGGGCCGACTAGCATTGTCTGCTTCCATTATGCAGGAGCCATGGTAAATACCTTACCATGGAAAATGTCTTGCTTAGGCTTTAGAACAATCCTATGAGGCAGTTATTATCCCTATTTTACAGATAAGAAAACTGAGGCTCAGAGAGCTTAACTTGCCCAAGGTTACAGAGCATCAAGTCACAGGAAACAGAAATGCCTTTCCTCAAACCTCATACTCTATCTTGTCTCTACTGCAAGAGCACAGAAGACCAAGTCCCTACCTCTGCCTCCCACCCCCAAGGCCACAACATATCCTGGATCATACTTTTTATTCAAGGGACTCATCTGTCAATCTGCCTCTACATATAAAGAAAGGGTGAGTCTCTCATATTCAGTGGGGCTTACCTAAAACTGGAGCCCCAGTGGGCAACCTATGTGAGTTCCAGGTATCATTTAGATAGTGATTTGATGGAAAGAGGTTAATGAGTAAGGTAGTGCTAACAGAGTAGGGCAGAGGTGAGAAACAGAAAGCCTATTGTAAGGATTATAGGACAGTCAGGGAGACAAAGGTTTAGTCTTCTGATTCTTTTATAAAGTGGATGGATGAGGAGGCTTGACTCGCAAGTCACGTAGGCACAAAGAGACAGGGGCAAATGAACGGAAGCAGCAAGGGACCAAGACTTCCCATGGCAGAGTCCAGAGAGGGGAGGGAGGTGGGGGGTACAGAGTGTGCTTTACGTGTGTCCCGTCTGCGTAGGTGGCGAGGCAAGCCCTACAGAAGTCGGTATTAGAGAAGCATAAAGAATGCTTGAATGAAGAAAATGAGAGCCGATGAGGTCATAAGGGCACGAAAGGGGACGGAATTGGCAAAGAGGCTTGAAAAGTGGGGAGGAAGTTTCTTTAGAAGTGGGGGGCACAGAGTGGAAGCCACTGATGAAGTCTCAGAAGAGGACGGCTGATGTATATTCCAGCAAGGAAAGGAGGCTGAAGGAATCTTCGTTACCGTGCAACCTGCTAGATCAGTGTTCTCAGAACACCTTCAGTTCTACAAAGACTCTGATCTCTGTATCGGTAAATCGTTTAGCTCTGAAAATGGGTTTGCTCAGTTAAGAAATAAATATGTAACCAAATAATTTTTTCAAAGCATCTTTTGGTGCTTTTAAATGCATAGCTCTCACATAGGGTTTCAAAAGGAGGCAGGGGGCAGGAGTCCCTCATTTGGAGGGTGTGCAACACATCATTTAGAAGAGAATAAAAAATTTAAAACCAAAATGCTGAAGCCAGGAAAGAATCAGAAATTATATAGATTATAAATGACCATGCTGACTAAATCAAAGACACTCGATCACATGCTCTCAAGCCACCTTGAGAAAATAAAAATATTCTCAAAGTCCCCTAGAAAGCTTTTCATTGTGCACATAGATCTGGTTTCCCTAACCTACTTTACCGTGTTCATCCATGCCGCAGGAATCTGAATTTCAGAACGTAGTTTTCTTACTTGTGTTCTAAGCTCTACCTGTTCTAACGCCCAGTCGGAATGTTCATGAATGAGTTTGCTGAATGGCAGACTAGATAAGTAATGTAGTATTTTAATGTAGGCTCACAGGGTACAGAAATTTGGCCTAGCCACAGAAGCTGCTCAGCTATTAGAGATCAAACAGGCCGGGCCCGTGGGGCACTGACCAGGCCTGGGCCTGCACAAAGTGGGCGGGGCCTCGGGCCTCTGCTCAAACACAGCTGTGCACCCACCCTCCAATTACCCTCCTGGCAGACAGCAGTGATAACCCACCCCCAGACCCTCAGGAGGGAAGCCACGGCCACTGAGGCACAGGCCCCAACCCCAGTATCCAGAACATGCTGTGTATGTTCCGAGGAGCTTGGGGAAAATTCTTGATAAATGAAGTCCCCCACAATTTACTGTCAGAGAACCTCGGTCGGAATTCTTTAAAAAGAAATGGAACTTTACGTGCATATGAGAGGGACTGCACCCTTCCCGTGAACAAATAAAAATACATACAATGCAATCAAAATAGACTAGATATAGGCTAACCAAAAAAAATTCACCAGAGTAATAGCTTGCTTTCCACAGTGCTCAAGATTACCGTAAATATAAGCTGGCTGAGCCGGAGCTGTGTGTAAGTTCAAAATGAGTGGAGGCTTGGTTGTTCTCTAGTTATGATACGTGAAGTAGCCAAACTGGATAATCTGGTTAAAAAAAAAAAAAATCTTAGGGACTTCCCTGGTGGCTCAGTGGTTAAGAATCACCTGCCGATGCAGGGGACACGGGTTCCAGCCCTGGTCCGGGAAGATCCCACATGCCGCGGAGCAACTAAGCCCGTGCACCACAACTAATGAAGCCTGTGTGGCTACAGCCCGTGCTCCGCAACAAGAGAAGCCACCGCAAGGAGAAGCCCGCGCACCGCAACGAAGACCCAACACAGCCAAAAATGATAAATAAATAAATTTATATTAAAAAAATCTTAAGAGTGGCTGGATTATAAATCTCCCAGTGAGCATTTTTAAGTCTGACTGTGCTAAATTTATAGTATTTAGAGCAATATAGTGTCTAAAAGGTAATTCCTGACTCCAGGATTTTACAGTCTAATAATTATCTGGTTTTACTACCTAAGTGGCTCGAATTACACAATACTACCAAACATGCATTTCACTTTGCTTTGTAGAGTTACTGTCTTAAAAAAAAAAAAAAAAAAAAAAAAAGAATCTATTCTGCAGGAATACTTTTTTTTGAGTTCTTATGATTTATTCAATAAGCATGAAAGGACTTTTAGATAATCGTTACCTTGATGTGCAGGAATACTCTAGATGACATAGAGTCTTAAACTTCCTGGGAGAAGAAAACACCAGTCACACAGCACATGTTGGGGAGGTCACAGAGAGTTCTTTCTTTAATAGTGGTTTAAAGTCACAAGTTCTGGAGCCAGATCACCTTGGTTCAAATCCCAGCTCTAACACTTTTTAGCTGTGTGGCTTTGGATAAATTACTTAGCCTCTCTTTGCCACAATTTCCACATTTGAAAATGAGTATAAAGTATTAACACCACCTCATGGAGTTAATTGGAGATTTAAATATGGAATCCTGTATTGGCGTGGTGAGTCTAAAGAACTGTTATTTAGCACTCGTCTACCTTTGTGCCACCTCCTCTACTTAAAATTACAAAGTCCTCTCCTGAAATAAAGTCCATTATTAAATTGAGAGAAAATAGGCTTTATAAGAAAGGGAAAGTAGATTGCTTGAGCTATTGGTTCCTTTTCTAGTCACCACAAGGTGTCAATCTGTCATTTGGTTAGTTGGGGAAGTCAGTAGTTTTGCTGGTGAAGATGTGCACAGGTTACTAAACATCATACATGTACAGCACTTGGCAGGGCGTTCGACACTGGTCAGACCCGGCAGAGAGGCAGGTTCTCCCCATGAACGGCAACCACACAGTTCACAGCGTCAGCTGCCACGATGTTTTCTTTCCAGAAAAGTAAAACTAAATATGATGAGGTCACTGAATAAAAGTGACTTTAGACTTTGTCACTTTCCAGACTGCGGCACTCAACATTAAAAACAGCCATTTATACTTTCCAATAATAAATGTAGGAAGGTATTTTCTCTTTTTTTCCCCTTCAAGCTGGTTTTTATGAAACTAAAGGCATTCGCAAGAGGCAGAAGAGGGGCAAAGATTCACTGAAGGCTAAGTAATATCTGGTGATAGGACGTTATGATGTCCTATCACTGTTCTAAATAAGGGAACTGTGGAAATACGGGTGAACCATTTCAAGAAAGAGAGCTTTCCTGCCAGGTAGAAGGATTTGTTTCTGGTTGCATCCTAAAGTCAAAAATATTCAGAATCTTCAGGATTATCCATTCCCCTGATCTCTCCTATTGAAGTAGAAAATGGAAAGCTGATAGTACAGTGATAACTGATACCTCTGCCTTCAGAGAGTCCTAACCTTTCCAAGGAGAGCTGTAACTCATGCAACACAATAGAGACTTTCAACAGTTAGATTTAGAGCTACTGAACAAGATTTCTAGCTTTTGAATAACAGGTTTATCACTGAGGTTAGCCAGTGGCTATTAGCCAGAACTGAGTATTTACAACCTCACATTAAAAAAGGATGAGCCGGAACCTAGGTAATTCAGACAGAAAGCAAAGTAGCTCTCAGCTAGCACAATCTTAAAGGCCAGACAGGTAATTCAAATTGCCAATCCCAAAGCATAACCACCTTGCCTAAATGCCTTTTAATAACAGCATGTTTGTTTACACACACTGGGACTGTATCTATTCTAAAACACACGTATTCATCCTCCAAGCAAAATTCATATCCAATCCCTTGCAGTCTGCTCAGAATAGGGTCTCTGGAAGCTGCTTGCCTGGTTAGATGGGGGCAACTTAGACAAAAGGGGATATTCTAAATAAGTCATAATCCCTTTGCCGAGAATAAACACGCAAAGGTGCGAAATGCATGGGAAAATATGCTGCTGAGTGTTCTGACACTACTATGAGTTTCAAGGACAATAAGCTCGCTGGAGCCTTCAGACCCTCAGTCCATTCAAACGCCAATGAAAGTGTTTTCAAGAAATGGCAAGTACTCATTGGTTCTGAATCCAATGTCATTTATGGATGTCAAAATTCTCCATCATCAGCTGTATAAGGGTACCTGGGGCTTTGAACTTCTCCCACTAAAAGTACATATGGCAAACTGCTTCCCGAAGCAAACGCTTTAAAGCAAAGGCTGAAAACTGCTTGAAGAGCCAGGCTGAGAGGCTCAGCAGTTCTGATTCCTCTCTTACTACGTCTCCCGGGACAGTGGCGGCCAGGCCCGGGCGCGGAGTGCTGAGCTAAGGCGCGCTCCGCATGGAGTTAGACACCCTCTGATCTACAGTGGCCACTGCAGCTTTCAGGGGAGGTGGACCGGGTGCGCTGCGAGCTCCCGGAGTGGGTCTCAGAGGCTGGATCTCTGCCTGCCTGCTTGTATGCCAACCCCAGTGACTGAGACCCATCTCAGAACAGAACACAATCGGGCACAGTAGGGGTCCCTGCAGAGGAGCTGTCCTGCAGAGGACACACACACACACACACACACAGACACACACACACACGGAAACCTTCTGTAAAAGGCACTCTCTTACCTTATACTTCATCTCGGCAGCGGTGAATTGAGGCGTTTTCCTACACTAGTTAGACTGCATTAAGCACTGGCGTGTCCGCCCCTCCATCGAGCGCTGGGCTAAATGAAAGTGAGAACGGCCCGGCTGCAGCCAATTGTCAGCGCAGCGCTGAGCTCCGGCACCGCTACGCCCGCCAAGCCTCTGAGCTCACTGTTTTGACTGAGGCAGGCCGAGCACGGAGCTCATTTGCATACCGCCCCGCCATTGGCTAGTGGGCCAAGGTAATGCGGACGCTCCGCCCACCCTTAACTCCTGAAAGCTGACAAAGAACTTGTAATGTGATCATTTCTTTTTACATTGTCAGAAAGGGCGGAAAATAAAGTCAGGAACCTTCCCGAACCTTACTCCACCCCCACCCCCAAAACCCCTGGAAAAGGAGATACATTCTTTTTAGGCTTAACCCAAATTTTAAAGAAATGGAATTCAGAAAGCAGTCTGACAGTCGCGCTTCCTGTGACCTAGCAACTCCTTCATAAACCCATTTCATTTCAAAGCCGTTCACCTCACAATCTCTACATGAAACAAACTCGGGGAACAAAAGGTTTTCTGTCTCCGGGCCCCTTTTTACTAACTACCCCTGCTGATATCTCTCCCTCTCTTTCTCTCCTCCCTCCCCTCCCCTTTCTTGCGGCTGTTTGCTTTTTTTGTTCTTTTCAATGTTCAAAGTACTTGCAATGTCAGTCTGCAAGGAGCCAGAATACAATTCTCCCTCAGTGAAAAGGAACTTGGTAGCTCAGGCACCAGGGATTCCCTGGCCGCCTTCTCCCGAGGGCCTCACAGAGTTGAGTGTCAGCCACATGCAGTAGACCTTCTCTGGTTTTGCTGAGGATAAAGGTTAGCTGTGACCTCTTAGATGGGGCTGGCCAGTGCACGCCCTATACACCTTCACTGTTCATCCAGTACTGTGCTCTTTGATGGCTGGCATTTCTAGTTCCAGCTTTGAACACTGAAGTTTTTCCTTCTGACCTCTCTCTTGAAGATGACCCATTAACCCACCAACACTTATTATCCAGGGAACAAAACATGCCCACTGTTTGACGAGCCTAGTTAAAAAAACTCAGTCTTTTCCTAGTGAAGCATAGAACATTTGGTTCAACTTCATGCTTTCTATAGAGAGAGGATCACCCAGGAGAAAACAGAAATGGTCACCTTCAGCAACCCTTCTGAGGGATGGAGCAGTGAGGGGAAAATCCTTTTCATGGGACCTCAGGATTGAGCCTCGATGAGTGCAGACAATAGCTGTCCCTGAATGGGAAGGAATCCAACTAGACTACACGACCTGGATCGAAAAATCAGCCTTTATTTTTCTCCTGACTGAGTTGGATCAGAATCAGTTTGATTTTTTTTCCTTCCCAATTCCCAATGGACTAAAATTCTACTTTTATGGGGCTTCCCTGGTGGTGCAGTGGTTAAGAATCCACCTGCCAATGCAGGGGACACGGGTTCGAGCCCTGGTCCGGGAAGATCCCACATGCCGCGGAGCAGCTAAGCCCGTGCGCCACAACTACCGAGCCTGCGCACCTAGAGCCCGTGCTCCTCAACAAGAGAAGCCACCGCAATGAGATGCCCGCGCACCACAACGAAGAATAGCCCCCGCTCGCCACAGCTAGAGAAAAGCCTGCGCACAGCAACGAAGACCCAATGCAGCCAAAAATACAAAACAAAACAAAACAAAAAATAAGTAAATTTATTTTTAAAAATTCTATTTTTATGATCTAAGCAAAAAGAACAGGAGATCAGCTGTCCTACAAAAGTGGTTTCCGGATACAGGGCTCAGAGTTTAGATCACAGTTTAATGTGGTGCCTATTCCCTGGACAGGACCCCACCACCACCAAGGTGGTCATAGTGAGGTTGACACACAGGTTTGGGACCTCCACTCGACCTCTTTCCCTCATTTAGCCTTAGAGTGAAAATGAGCCTGAGTGATTTTGCAAGGTCCTTCTGAATACACATTAAGCATGAGACATATTACACTGCAAGGATCTTCCTAAGGGTCCCACAGACTTATGTGAGAGTCTAGCTGGCAGGAAATTGTTTTGGGTATCTGCCTGGATAAGTCAAAGGCCTTCTCATCTGTAAGATGAGTCTTGTGGCCTCCAGGAGATCTAGATAACATTCCTTTGGCTTCCTAAGCAGTAAAGCTGAATCCGCCTTCTGTTTTGTTTGATGATAGTGAACACTATCTCACCCCTTTTTTAATGCTTTCAAAGAGTTTCCCAAAGCATATGCTAGGGCTTTTTCTTTCTCTAGGTAAAAGCTTAATTCACACCAAGTGGCTCTCCTGCTTTCCTCTTTCTGTCCTGTACAGAATATACCTGAAAACCTACCTGAAGTTTATTTCAAGGTGGTTTGGGTCGTTGTATTGTTAGTTATATAGAGAAAAGCATGAGGGTGTTGGAGTCAGGTAAACGTGTGTTAGAATCTCAACAAATTTCTGACTTCCTAATTTTGGTGTCCTGAAGTGTAAAATAGACAATAATATCAACCTGCTAGCTTTATAATGAGGATTAAATGAGCTAATGTGGATAGAAGTTAATAGTATTTGGCACATAGTAAGACCTTAGTAAATGATGGCTTATTAGTATTGTTACATTATTATTATTTTAATAGTAAATTTATTATACATTATTTTATTACTATATCATATAACATTAACATCATTAGAATATTATTGTTATATGATATAAATTAATTTTAAACTATCATGTTAATTATAACTGTTGTCACTATTAGACTGTTATTGATATTATAAGTGTGGTGGGTATTCAGAAAAAATGGAGGACTCCCTCCATCTCTGTGCCATCCTATCCCCGGGCAGCTTTCTAATTTAACAAATATCACTTCAGAACCAACCACGTGCCACGGCTGTTCTAGGTGGGGAGAATACAACAGCCCAGTTAAAGGTCTTACCCTCACAAAGCTTACAGTCTAGTAGGAGTGGAGGACAATAATTAGAGGAATATATAGTACAGTTTTGGTGTGGTAGATGCCATGAAGAAAAACTAAGCAGGAAAAATTGCTAGAGGAAAACAGACCAAGGTGGGTGAGGAGAGTCTTATTTTACAGCGTGTGGTCATGGAAGCCTCTCTAAGGAGGTAATATTGAAGCAGGAATCTGAACAACATGAGGGATCCACTCAAAGATCTGGGGAAGGAATGTTCCAGACAGAGGAAGTGACCCATGGGAAGGGCCCGAGATACAAGTGAGCTTGGTGCATTTAAGAACAGTGAGCAGTCCAGGATGCCCAGAGAGGGGTACCCAGGTGACGGAGGGAGAGAGGGAGGCGGCAGCCGTTTGGATTTTCTCCTGAGTGTGACAGGAAGTCACGGGAACGTTTCAAGCAGGGGATAATATGATCTATTTCTGTTTTTACCCTTGGTTTGTTTAAACACTCAGGGACAGTAGACTATTAGTTTAAAAATGTTGAGCTCCTTCTTAATGCAGCTTGCATAATGCTGATAGCTGTTACTTTATTAGTGTCATCTGCTATGTTTCCTTCAGAACCCTTTGGGGAAACACAAATGTTCTCAATGAATACAGAAGCAGCCCCCTCTCCATCTATCACCTGACCTTCTGGATGAAAAGATACTGTTTAAACTGTGCTATATAAACACCGTCGACTGGTTTATGCGGCCACCCTAATGCTCCCATGGGTAGCCTCATAAAACGGGTCAGGACCCCACTAGCCTGTGCTCACCAGCACTCTCTCGGCCTCCCCAGACGCCTGTGCAGGCCGGAGCAAGGGAAATGGCACAGATGCCATCCAAACCATTTTCCAGCTGCCACTGGGCACTGGTGTGGATACAGCAAAGAACCAGAGAGGCTGCTAGAGGGAAGAGATTCTTCCATCCGCAACTTAGGAGGAGCCCATGTGGCTGCTCGGGGGAGTGAAGGGGAAAGTCAGGGCCTGCGAGGGCAGAGAGCAACCTTGGGAATCATCCAGGCCAGCCCCTGGTAGAGAGGACGGAGCTGCTGCTCTGGGGGTGCCCTGCCCGGGGGCCGCCAGGTTGGATCCTAACCACAGACGGTGCTTTAGGTCAGCCCTCTGCATCTCCTGTCTGATCTATTCCAGCCATTCCTTTACCCCGCTTGAAATCGTTCCATGTTCCACATTGCTACCTGCTTAGCTTCTGGAATACAGAGCTGATCACGTTCCCACTATGTTTTAAAACCTCCAGGAACACTCTGACGCCTTAAAAACAGGATCCACATGCTTTGGGCGGGACTATAATCGGAGGCCACCCTCGCCTTCTGGCCTCATCTCACCTCCCCTCGCAACCCACATCCCACACTGCAGCCACACGTTGGGGCAGGGCGGAGGGGCGAACTCACTGAATCCAAGACGCTTGGACATTCCTGACTTTGCACGGACGGGCTCTTCTGCCCCGGATGGCCTCCCTTCACTCTTCTGCCGTCAAGCCCAGCGCCAACACTCACTCCTCTGTGCTTCCTTGTCTACACTCCCAACCCCGCCCACCTCGCCTTTTCAGAACGAATCCCTCCCTCCCTGGGCTATGCCCCTTTTGTACTTGGACCAGGGCCCTAGCCTAAGCTCTGACACATTGTATCATGATGATTTGTTGATGTCTGTTTCCCCAGCTTCCAGGTGAGCTGGTATCCTGTTCAACTCTGTGTGCCCTGCAGGCTTATACCTTATAGACGCTTAAATGCCTTCTGAATGAATGAGCGAGAAGACCGGGGCATCTTCGAAGGACTTGTGTAATCTTGAGGTTCTGCCTGTTGCTTAGGAAGGCAGTGGGGAACCGCGCGGTGGAGGGCGGGAGTGCCTTTATTAGCCCTGGGCTAGGATGAACCTCTTCACAACCAGGTCAAGGCCTCCTGCCGGTCCTGGCTCTTGGGCACAGGTGAGTCAGATAACTACGGCTTGTGGGCCGCCTGTTTTTAGATGACCTACGAGCTAAGAATAGCTTTTACATTTTTAAGTGGTTGGAACAAAATCGAAAGCAGGATAATATTTCATGAGACGGCTCTAAATAAAGTTTTATTGGAACAGACGCACCCATTCATCTACACGTTGCCTGTGAGCTGCAACAGCAGACTTGAGCAGCTGCGACAGAGGCGGTTAAAAGCTGAAAAGCCCCAAAAATGTATTACCTGGCCCTCCCGGGAGCAAGTTCGCTGACTCATGCTCTAGAGGAGTGCAAGACGTATCCACCCCTGAGTTCAGATAAGTATAGATTCTGCCACAGCCACAGAGAAACAACACAGAAATACCCACTCTAGAGCCATGTTTTACCATGTTTAGTCTGATACCAATTTCAAAAAAAATCTTCATTATAACAAAGTTATTTCAAAAAAATAATCCGAGGCAGCAACTTCTCAATTCTACAGGTCTCCAGAAACGTCCCCAAACAAAGATGAGCCATTTAGAGTTTTCTCCTTCAGTCCACTGGCTCATGCAGGGACCGGACCCTGTGCTGGGCCGTCACAAACATCATTTCTCTTAATATTCATCTAACAACCCTAACGAGGTGCGTTGTAGCGTTCTAGTTTTACACGTAGCAAAACTGAGACCCGGAGAGGTTTCCACCACTTGCGCAAAGGTCCAGGCCAGGGAGTGGCCTTTTTTTTTTTTTTTTTTTTTGTAGAAGCCTATTTATTGATATGGAAAGATGGTCACAATATACAGTTAGTGGGAGGAAAGGTAAGTTACAAACAGTACTTATAGTATGATCTTGTTTTAATTTCTTAACTGTTTAAAAATCTCAAATCATATAACCCAATCTTTTTACACACTGAAACATTCTCTTCAGCTCAGACCACGGGTTGTAATTCCTACCCTGAGTCTTAGAAACACAGCTATCGCCCAAGTCCTGGGAATGCTTTCTGGACCATAGACTTCCAGAAATCACTGTCATGTAGATTGAGGCAGCAGCTCCTTTCCTAGCTTTCCTGTTTTGTGTTGAGGAAGCTGCAGTTCTGGGCCTGGGCCTAAATTTATCCAATTAAGTTTATCCTGTATAGTCTGGCATGTGAACCCAGGCTTTCTGGCTCCGGGGTCTGTGTGCTACACGGCTGCCAGGCTTCCTCTGGGTGCCTTCATTATCTGAGGCCCCATTTGTCAGTTCGATAAATTAGCATCTCTACCCTAGTGGGACTAAGCCTACCTGAGGAACATGTATTGCTCTGGAGTCGTGACTAAGGCTAATATTGCGTGCGCACGCGCACACACACACACACCTTACACACTCATACTTTCAAGCCTGTGTGTGTGTGTGTGTGTGTGTGTGTGTGTGTGTGTGTGTGGTCCCTCTTGCCTAGATTGCCTTCCTTTCATCATCTGCTTACCTAAATCCTGTTTTCCCCCCAGTTTGCACCCCATCTCCTGCATGGATCCTTTCCTAGAAAATCTCTCCATTGTTGATTACCCCACTGCTCACCCCCGCACCCCCTGTGTCTTTCATCACCTATGGCCTAGGCCAGGGCTTCCCAAATCTGAGCTCCTTTAAAAACCAGTTGTGGATGCTTCAGCTTCTCCGCTTTAAGTTGGATTCTGTAGGCCTTGGAATCTACACATGAGAAAAGATCCTCATAGGATTCTGCATACAGCGTTCTGTGTGTGGCGCATCATTTAGTGCTTAGTTATTGCCTTGGACTGTTTCACCCGTGAGGGTGCCTCCCCCAGAGTGAGATTTTAAGCAACTTGTAGAAGAGGATCCTGTCTTTCCTTCTGTCGTATCCCCTTTTGCACCTGTGTAGGTAACTGCATCGCATCTATGTCTTCTCAAAGCCCTATGCCTTGTCCACGCGCCCAGCCTGCATCGATGTCAATATGAAAAAAAGAGGCCACTTTTCAGCAGGCAGGGGAAGAACACCTCTCACTCTAGGCAATCGCCCTCGTGTATCTGTTGAGCGGGTCAAGCTCTTGGAATGAATGGGTCTGTTTTAGAGAGACGCTCAGAACAGTCTCCAGGCTTCTTTACGTGTGTGGGGTGGAGCTTTCATTCACCTTCCCTCCACTCCTATTTTGGCACAAGAGACCTCATGAAGGCCACCCAAAGCCCACCCATCTTCCCCCCTTTTCACAGCAGTGTCCTAGGAAGAATATCTGTTTTCTGAAAGAGTTGTTAAAAGCACGGTTTTAACGTAAGTTTCTGCAGATGGAGGCTGGTGGTTACTAAAAAGGCTGTTCACTCAGGGTCCTCGAATCACTTCTGCTTTGGTTCCTCCCTGACTTATTTCTTGTTTTCGCTCAATGACGAGCCACATGGGGTGAGGTGGGGCTCTAAAGAGATTAGCAGTGGTTCCTCCAGATCTCTCTTCACCTTCACACATGACATGTGGATTCC
Organism: Kogia breviceps; assembly: GCF_026419965.1. NCBI lineage: Eukaryota > Metazoa > Chordata > Mammalia > Artiodactyla > Physeteridae > Kogia > Kogia breviceps. The sequence goes on along the minus strand of NC_081319.1, from coordinate 99,494,698 downwards.
CACACTGTGAAGCCTTTACAAGGTCTGACTGCCCCTTTGCACTCAGTCAAGTATATAAGTGTGTCACTGTCACCATCCTTTTAAAAGTCCACCACCCTCCTCCCCCGCCCCACTGCCCTCTGCCATCCAGCCCAGACTCTACAAGGGGGCTTTTCATTTTATCAAGGGTGAAGTGCTAACGTTGAGTGTCTTAGGGCCCTCTGAGTCCTTAGTAAACCCTGCAAGAATACACATAATACCGTGTCACTAACATGCTACAAAGACTCCTGTAAATGGGGTGATTGTTGGCAATACCTTGACTTGATTTTTGAAAAACTTGTGCAGCTGTAAAGTTTCTGATGATATATATATACACCTACATACTACTGACATTATAACTTTAGAATACTTAATTACTACCTTTCCCCCCCACAAAGGACTTAAAAAACGTAACAGATTAAATTATATGTCGAGTAAATCCACTCAATTCTAGTGAAATATGACAAGCATTTGTGAGGCGCCATCTTACCATTTAGTGTTTTCTTTATATGAAGGATTTGGGGAAGTTAACTTAGGGGTGAAATAATAAGAAGAGTTAGAAACACGTAATAAAGATTTAGGTTTACTCATCATCAGAAATGTGCAATGGCTTAGATTGCTACTATTTATATGTATCCAGCTGGGCAAAGGAATGAAATTCAGTAGAACAGGAGTTTTCAACAGTAAAATTGTGCAGGCTGCTGGCAAACGCTCCCTGCTGTTTTCTCCAGCCCTGAGGTGTTCTATTATTGCACGCTTTAGTTTGTCCAAATAAACAATTTGTTATATGAAACTGTCATGGAAATCTCCTCTGCTGGTAGAAACTTGGGCTGTGGGTTTTTACAAGGTCAAGGTGATCTGCCAAGACCAAATAAACAGGAGTGCCGTGACTGGATGGAAGACGGCCTCTACGTCTCTGAAGGCAGGGACCAGCACGGTGACACGGCTACCTAATGTGTATGAAGTAAGCAGTGACAAAGGCGCCATGGCTTCCTTCTTGGTAACCTTTGTTCTTCCTTTGTGTATTCTTAAACTTGACAAGTCTTCCCGACCCCTCCTCGCATACGTAGCATCACCCTCTAGACGGCAGGACGTGAGATCATGGCGCTTTATGCTAGAGCTTTGCCGTCCCCTTCCCACTCTCCACGCTTTGCTACCATCTAGGTAGAACTAGCAGAGAGATTTATGGAGTGCGTGCCCCAAGTTCCCGGATGGGGCTGGATGTTCTGTTTCCAATCTGCTCCTGAGCTTTACCATTCTCCAGACACACGGGCCGCTAAAAGTCACCCTTCCCATCTGGCATCCAGCGTGACTCCAGGGTGGAGATGGGTGTGGAAGAAAAGGGGGGGGGCGGTGTTTCAAACCCCCAATAGTCACTTAACTGGAGGCACAGGGTAAACCATTTCTTTAGGGTTTGGAGATGCATTTTCCCGCCTGGGGCCCAACGAGAGCCCGCTGACCCAGTCCTTCAAGAGCCTCTGCCTTCTGTCCCTCAGCAGCTGAGGCCAGTGAATGTCCAGCAGGCCCCGTCCCAGGGCATCCGGCCCGTCTGAGCAGCCCAGGCGGCCGCCAGCTGGCGCTGATGAGGGAGTCGAAGGAATCTGAGTAATGCAGGGCCTGGGGTCGGAGTTGGGGGGGCGGGGGTTGGGCAAGACGGTAGGAATGTGATGTGGGAACGCAGCACACCCGGCGCTGCTGCATCCAAGCTTTTGAAGAGTTTGATTCATTTTAGAAAGCAAACAAAGCACTCCAGCTATCAGCAATCTTTTATTTTGTCTGCCGGAGGAATGCCTTTCCAGCGTGGGCCGGAGACTGGGCGGCTGTGGAGACACCAGCGTCCACCCTTGACTTGCCGAGCGCGTGTGGACGGCGCATTCCTTCCTGCCCACCGAAGCTGGGAAATGAAGAGCAGCTCTCTGTAAGGAGAGCCGAAGAGGAGCCCAGCTAATGAGCAAAGCACAGGACTTAAATGCTCACACACAGCACTGAGGTTTACAGGTGTTAAGTATGAGTTCCCTTAATTTGCTTAAGTCCTGGCACCCTGTGATTTAGACCAGAGGATGTAGACAAGGGCGGGGAGGTTTGCGAGGGTTTTCTTGAGCTTTGATGCCTGTGGTTCTCATGACTCACGCTCTAACCAGCCTATGGAGCTTCTGGTCAGAGGAAGGGTTGAGCGTTGGGAGAAGCAGCAAGGCCACGGCCCTCCTGTCCCTAGAAGGTGGAGGCTACGTGCCCCTCACCTTTAGATTTTCCCATCTCAGACTCTCTCTCTCTCTCTTCTAAAGCCAACCCCTGTGCAGTCAGCTCACCAGGAAAAAAAGTCTTCCCTCCTTACCCCACAGCTCTGTGCTTTTTATCGTCCCCTCTCAAACCCACCCCGGGACTTAGCTCCCCACCTCTCCCGTCTCCCATTCCCACCGCTGATCTTCTGCATCCTGCTCTCTAAAAGAACGTTTCGGCCTTCCTCATCCTAAACACAGATCCACGGTTCTTTGTTCAAAAACCTGGAGGCCAGACGCGTTGTGGAATTCAGACTATTTCAGCCTTTAGAAACAGATTTCGTGTCTATGCGGCATGCTACAAAACTCCCCCTGGGACCTGGGCCAGCATCCCGCACGCAGACTCACTCAGATGTCAGCAGATGTGTGCGTATCCATGCCACGGTGGGTAAATGAAGACTGGGCATCACCTGGGGCCAATCCGGGCAGGTTTTGCTGCCAAATGAGTCATGAAAGGACTCTGGATTTTTATGCTTTGTAACCGTGGGTGCACGAGCCTGGACCACGACCATACTCTCCAGCTCCTCAGGACTCCCCCCTGACGACTCTCTTCCCCCAGCGCCACACCAAGCGCGCTCTCTCTTTTCCTTGCCACCATCTGCCGGCGAGCCGCCCGGTCCTGGCCGCCCCCCTCCTCTGCCTCCGCCATCCTCTCCGGCCACCTCCACCCCGGGCGGTGCAGCCCACCCAAGCTCTCCACCGTAGAGGACCAGCGTTTTACATTCCCAAGCCATCACGCACCACTTAAAAATACATTACTAGGAAAATGCAATGAAAAAGACTTAGGAAATCCAGGCCTTGTTTGTTGTTATTATTGTTGAATTCAGCTGGTGTAAAATGACTCCTAATTGCCGTCAGATCGCAAAATGCTCGCTCTCGGTTTCACTCCCTCTGTGGGCCTGGGCAGCGGGCAGCCCGGGGCGGGTCTGCAGGTGGCATTTTGAGGAGCACGGCTTGAGACCCTCGTCTTCCTTTGCCCGAGTTGAGGGCTTTCCCCGGCCCTCTGCGTCCCTTGCTCACGACATTCTCCCCCTCCACCTGTCCAGAAACGGCCTCCTCCTTTGGCTTCCACAGCGGTGGGCTCTTCTTACTCCTGCCTCTCTCACCGAGAGGTGTGGTTGGCACCCCTGCCCTCGGTATTCGCGGGTTCCGAATCCACGATTCCACCACCCGCAGAGGGTGTCGCATTTTCTGTCCGGTGCTGGTTGAATCGACAGATGCAGAGCCCATGGATGGAGCACCCTCAGATTTTGGCATCCGTGCGAGGGTCCTGCACCCTCAGATTTTGGCATCCGTGCGAGGGTCCTGCTGAGGGTCCCGAGGGGCCGCTGCATTTTAGTCTTCTTTTCAGGCTGGCTTTCCCCAGGGTTGCATCCTTAGCCCTTTTTCCTCTGCATTTTCTCTCCCATGACTTCTACTCTCGTTTCTGTGTTGATGACAATCACGTCCCCTGACCTGTGTTCTGCGTTCCAAACCCTCATTTCCTCTTGCTCCCAAATATTCCGAAGGCTTCTCATCGCCTCCTCATATTCACATATTGTGATGGCTCATTTTATGTGTCAACCTGGCTAGGCCACAGTACCCAGTTATTTGGTCAAATACTAGTCTCGACTTGCTGTGCAGGTATTTTTTTAGATGAGAATAACATTTAAATCTGTAGACTCTGAGTAAAGCAGATAAGCCTCCATCATGTGGGTGGGTCTATCTAATCAGTGGAAGGCCTTAAGAGAAAAAAGACTAACTCCCCTCTAGGGAGAAGGAATTCTGCTCCAGATGGACTTTAGACTGCCCCATCACCTCTTCTCTGGGTCTACAGCCTGACAGGCTGCCCTGCAGATTTTGGACTCATCAGCCTCCACAATTATGTGAGCCAATTCCTTAAATCAGTCTCTCTCTGGGCTTACACACACACGCACACACACGCACACGCACACACGCACGCACACGCACGCACACATCCTATTGGCCTGTTGGTTCTGTTTCTTTGGAGAAACATGGCTAATTGGCCTATGAACTTCCCATTGAAACTGTGGCTACTTCTAACTATTCTACTTCTATTTATGATGTCACCATTGTCCCAGGTGTCTAGAATAAAAAGTTCAAATTGATCTTTTGTTTCTTTTTCCCTCCTCTTCCCACATCCAATCAGCCATGTCAATATTTATCGCATAAATACCCTACTTTCCATTCATCCATGAATGACCAGACAGGCCTGGTCTGTCACAGAATGTATCCCCACATTGTCCACAGTGATTGGTCCAAGAAATTGGCATGTGACCCAGAGAGAGAGACTCTGAGATCTTCTTTGAGATTTTATTTTTAAGTGACATTTTTTTTAAACATCTTTATTGGAGTATAACTGCTTTACAATGTTGTGTTAGTTGCTGCTGTATAACAAGGTGAATCAGCTGTATGTATACATATATCCCCATATCCCCTCTCTCTTGCGTCTCCCTCCCACCCTCCCTATCCCACCCCTCTAGGTGGTCACAGAGCACCGAGCTGATCTCCCTGTTCTATGTGGCTGCTTCCTACTAGCTATCCACTTTACACTTGGTAGTGTATGAATGTCCATGCCACTCTCTCACACTGTCTCAGCTTACCCTTCCCCCTCCCCGTGTCTTCAAGTGTATTCTCTACATCTGCATCTTTATTCCTGTCCTGCCCCTAGGTTCTTCAGAACCTTTTTTTTTTTTTTTTTTTTTTTTTTTAGATTCCATATATATGTGTTAGCATACGGTATTTGTTTTTATCCTTCTGACTTACTTCACTCTGTATGACAGATTCCAGGTCTATCCACCTCATTACAAATAACTCAGTTTCATTTCTTTTTATGGCTGAGTAATATTCCATTGTTTATATGTGCCACATCTTCCTTATCCATTTATCTGTTGATGGACACTTAGGTTGCTTCCATGTCCTGGCTATCGTAAATAGAGCTGCAATGAACATTTTGGTACATGACTCTTTTTGAATTATGGTTTTCTCAGGGTATATGCCCAGTAGTGGGATTGCTGGGTCGTATGGTAGTTCTATTTGTAGTTTTTTAAGGAACCTCCATACTGTTCTCCATAGTGGCTGTATTAATTTACATTCCCACCAACAGTGCAAGAGGGTTCCCTTTTCTCCACACCCTCTCCAGCATTTACTGTTTGTAGATTTTTGGATGATGGCCATTCTGACCTGTGTGAGGTGATACCTCATTGTAGTTTTGAATTGCATTTCTCTAAAGATTAGTGATGTTGAGCATCCTTTAATCTGTTTGTTGGCAATCTGTATATCTTCTTTGGAGAAATGTCTATTTAGGTCTTCTGCCCATTTTTGGATTGGGTTGTTTGTTTTTTTGATATTGAGCTGCATGAGCTGCTTATATATTTTGGAGATTAATCCTCTGTCAGTTGCTTAGTTCGCAAATATTTTCTCCCATTCTGAGGGTTGTCTTTTCATCTTGCTTACAGTTTGCTTTGCTGTGCAAAAGCTTTTAAGTTTCATTAGGTCCCATTTGTTTATTTTTGTTTTTATTTCCATTTTTCTAGGAGGTGGGTCAAAAAGCATCTTGCTGTGATTTATGTCATAGGGTGTCTGCCTATGTTTTCCTCTAAGAGTTTTATAGTGTCTGGCCTTACATTTAGGTCTTTAATCCATTTTGAGTTTACTTTTCTGTATGGTGTTAGGAAGTGTTCTAATTTCATTCTTTTACATGTAGCTGTCCAGTTTTCCCAGCACCACTTATTGAAGAGGCTGTCTTTTCTCCATTGTATATTCTTGCCTCCTTTATCAAAGATAAGGTGAACATATGTGCATGGGTTTATCTCTGGGCTTTCTATCCTGTTCCATTGATCTATAGTTCCGTCTTTGTGCCAGTACCATACTGTCTTGATTACTGTAGCTTTGTAGTATAGTCTGAAGTCAGGGAGCCTGATTCCTCCAGCTCCGTATTTCTTTCTCAAGATTGCTTTGGCTTTTCAGGGTCTTTTGTGTTTCCATACATATTGTGAAATTTTTTGTTCTAGTTCTGTGAAAAATGCCACTGGTAGTTTGATAGGGAGTGCTTTGGATAGTGTAGTCATTTTCACATTGTTGATTCTTCCAATCCAAGAACATGGTTTATCTCTCCATCTGTTTGTATCATCTTTAATTTCTTTCATCAGTGTCTTACAGTTTTCTGCATACAGGTCTCTTGTCTCCTTAGGTAGGTTTAGTCCTAGGTTGGTTTTTTTTTTTTTTTTTTTTTTTTTTTTTTTTTTTTTTTTTTTTTGCGTTATGTGGGCCTCTCATTGTTGTGGCCTCTCCTGTTGCGGAGCACAGGCTCCGGACGCACAGGCTCAGCGGCCATGGCTCACGGGCCCAGCCACTCCACGGCATGTGGGATCTTCCTGGACTGGGGCACTAACCCGTGTCCCCTGCATCGGCAGGCAGACTCTCAACCACTGCACCACCAGGGAAGCCCAGTCCTAGGTATTTTATTCTTTTGGTTGCAATGGTAAATGGGAGTACTTCCTTAATTTGTCTTTCAGATTTTTCATTCTCAGTGTATAGGAATGCAACAGATTTCTTTGCATTAATCTTGTATCCTGATACTTTACCAAATTCATTGATTATTTCTAGTAGTTTTCTGGTAGCATCTTTAGAATTATCTATGTATAGTATCATGTCATCTGCAAACAGTGACAGTTTTACTTCTTCTTTTCTGATTTGGATTCCTTTTATTTCTTTTTCATCTCTGATTGCTGTGGCTAAAACTCCCAAAACTACGTTGAATAATAGTGGTGAGAGTGGACAACCTTGTCTTGTTCCTGATCTTAGTGGAAATGGTTTCAGTTTTTCACCATTGAGAATGATGTTGGCTGTGGGTTTGTCATATATGGCCTTTATTATGTTGAGGTAGGTTCCCTCTATGCCTACTTTCTGGAGAGTTTTTATCATAAATCGTTGTTGAATTTTGTCAAAAGCTTTTTCTGCATCTATTGAGATGATCATATAGTTTTCGTCCTTCAGTTTGTTAATATGGTGTATCACATTGATTGATTTGCATATATTGAAGAATCCTTGCATTCCTGGGATAAACTCTACTTGATCATGGTGTATGATCCTTTTAATGTTCTGCTGGATTCTGTTTGCTAGTATTTTGTGGAGGATTTTTGCATCTATGTTCATCAGTGAGATTGGCCTGTAGTTTTCTTTCTTTGTGACATCCTTGTCTGGTTTTGGTAACAGGGTGATGGTGGCCTCATAGAATGAGTTTGGGAATGTTCCTCCCTCTGCTATACATTGGAAGAGTTTGAGAAGGATAGGTGTTAGCTCGTCTCTAAATGTTTGATAGAATTCACCTGTAAGCCATCTGGTCCTGGGCTTTTGTTTGCTGGCAGATTTTTAATCACAGTTTCAATTTCAGTGCTTGTGATTGGTCTGTTTATATTTTCTATTTCTTCCTGATTCAGTCTCGGAAGGTTGTGCTTTTCTAAGAATTTGTCCATTTCTTCCAGGTGGTCCATTTTATTGGCATATAGTTGCTTGTAGTAATCTCTCATGATCCTTTGTATTTCTGCACTGTCAGTTGTTACTTCTCCTTTTTCATTTCTACTTCTGGTGATTTGAGTCTTCTCCCTTTTTTTCTTGACGAGTTTGGGTAATGGTTTATCAATTTTGTTTATCTTCTCAAAGAACCAGCTTTTAGTTTTATTGATCTTTGTTATCGTTTCCTTCATTTGGGTTTCATTTATTTCTGATCTGATCTTTATGATTTCTTTCCTTCTGCTAACTTTGGGATTTTTTTGTTCATCTTTCTCTAATTGTTTCAGGTTGTTTATTTGAGATTTTTCTTGTTTCTTGAGGTAGTATTTTATTTTTATAAACTTCCCTGTTAGAACTGCTTTTGCTGCATCCCATAGGTTTTGGACCGTCATGTTTTCATTGTCATTTGTTTCTAGGTATTTTTTGATTTCCTCATTGATCTCTTGGTTGTTTAGTACCATATTGTTAGCCTCCATGTGTTTGTATTTTTTACAGACTTTTTCCTGTAATTGATATCTAATCTCATAGTGTTATGTTTGGAAAAGATATTTGATATGATTTCAATTTTCTTAAATTTACCAAGGCTTGATTTGTGACCCAAGATATGATCTATCCTGGAGAATGTTCCATCAGCACTTGAGAAGAAAGTGTATTTTGTTGTTTTTGGATGGAATGTCCTATAAATATCAATTAAGTCCGTCTTATTTAATGTATCATTTAAAGCTTGTGTTTCCTTATTTATTTTCATTTTGGTTGATCTGTCCATTGGTGAAAGTGGGGTGTTAAAGTCCCCTACTATTATTGTGTTACTCTCGATTTCCCTTTTTATGGCTGTTAGTATTTGCCTTATGTATTGAGGTGCTCCTATGTTGGGTGCATAAATATTTACAACTGTTACATCTTCTTGGATTGATCCCTTGATCATTATGTAGTGTCCTTCTTTGTCTCTTGTAATAGTCTTTATTTCAAAGTCTATTTTTTCTGATATGAGAATTCCTACTCCAGCTTTCTTGTGATTTCCATTTGCATGGAATATGTTTTTCCATCCCCTTACTTTCAGTCTGTATGTGTTCCTAGGTCTGAAGTGGGTCTCTTGTAGACAGCATATATAGGAGTCTTGTTTTTGTATCCATTCAGCCAGTCTGTGTCTTTTTGTGTGAGCATTTAATCCATTTACATTTAAGGTAATTACCGATATGTATGTTCCTATTCCCATTTTCTTATTTCTTTTGGGTTTGTTATTGTAGGTCTTTTCCTTCTCTTGTGTTTCTTGCCTACAGAAGTTCCTTTAGCATTTGTTGTAAAGCTGGTTTGGTGGTGCTGAACTCTCTCAGCTTTTCCTTGTCTGTAAAGGTTTTAATTTCTCCATCAAATCTGAATAAGATCCTTGCTGGGTAGAGTAATCTTGGATGTAGGTTCTTCCCTTTCATCACTTTAAATATGTCCTGCCACTCACTTCTGGCTGGCAGAGTTTCTGCTGAAAGATCAGCTGTTAACCTTTTGGGGATTCCCTTGTATGTTATTTGTTGCTTTTCCCTTGCTGCTTTTAATATTTTTTCTTTGTATTTAATTTTTTAAAAAAATATATTTATTTTTGGCTGCGTTGAGTCTTCATTGCTGTGCACGGGCTTTCTCTAGTTGTGGTGAGCAGGGGCTACTCTTCCTTGCGGTGTGCTGGCTTCTCATTGCGGTGGCTTCTCTTGTGGAGCACGGACTCTAGGCATGCGGGCTTCAGTAGTTGTGGCATGTGGGCTCAGTAGTTGTGGCTCACGAGCTCTAGAGTGCAGGCTCAGTAGTTGTGGTGCATGGGCTCAGTTGCTCCGCTGCATGTGGGCTCTTCCTGGACCAGGGCTCGAACCTGTGTTCCCTGCATTGGCAGGAGGATTCTTAGCCACTGCACCACCAGGGAAGTCCCTGTATTTAATTTTTGATAGTTTGATTAGTATGTGTCTTGGCATGTTTCTCCTTGGATTTATCCTGTATGGGACTCTCTGTACTTCCTGGACTTGATTGACTATTTCCTTTCCCATATTAGGGCAGTTTTCAACTCTAATCTCTTCAAATATTTTCTCAGTCCCTTTCTTTTTCTCTTCTTCTTCTGGGACCCCTATAATTTGAATGTTGGTGCATTAAATGTTGTCCCAGAAGTCTCTGAGACCATCCTCAATTCTTTTCATTCTTTTCTGTTTATTCTGCTCTGTGGTAGTTATTTACAGTATTTTTATCTTCCAGGTCACTTATCCATTCTTCTGCCTCAGTTATCCTGCTATTGATTCCTTCTACAGAATTTAAAATTTCATTTATTGTGCTGTTCATCATTGTTTGTTTGCTCTTTAGTTCTTCTAGGTCCTTGTTACACATTTCTTGTATGTTCTCCACTCTATTTCCAAGATTTTGGATCATCTTTACTATCATTACTCTGAATTCTTTTTCAGGTAGACTGCCTATTTCCTCTTCATTTGTTTGGTCTGGTGGGTTTTTACCTTACTCCTTCATCTGCTGTGTGTTTCTCTGTCTTCTCATTTTGCTTAACTTACTGTGTTTGGGGTCTCCTTTTCGCAGGCTGCAGGTTTGTAGTTCCCACTGTTTTTGATGTCTGCTCCCAGTGGGTAAGGTTGGTTCAGTGGCTGTGTAGGCTTCCTTGTGGAGGGGACTGGTGCCTGTGTTCTTGTGGATGAGGCTGGATCTTGTCTTTCTGGTGGACAGGACCACGTCCGGTGGTGTGTTTTGGGGTGTCTGTGAACTTAGTATGATTTTAGGCAACCCCTCTGCTAATGGGTGGGTTGTGTTCCTATCTTGCTAGTTGTTTGGCATGGGGTGTCCAGCACTGGCGCTTGCTTGTCGTTCAGTGGGGCTGGGTCTTAGTGTTGAGACTTAGATCTCTGGGAGAGCTCTCGCTGATTGATATTACGAGGGGCTGGGAGGTCTCTGGTGGACCAATGTCCTGAACTTGGCTCTCCCACCTCAGAGGCTCAGGTCTGACACCCGGCCACAGCACCAAGACCCTGTCAGCCACACGGCTGGAGTGCCTTCAGAGTTGGAGAAGCTGGCCTTCAGTGGCTGACCTTCTTCTCTGCACATTAGAATCACCTACTTCTTCCTTGTTTTGCCCCAAAGGCAGTGTTCCACAGAGAAAAACAGTAGCCTTGAAAATAGTCAGAGCTCTGAGATGGCTTCTTTTTCTCCTTTGTGCTTAGTCGGGTTTCACTTGCTCGCAGGGGGCTATGTGCAGAGGCTTCGCACCCGGCTCTTCCGACCACAGTTCCTAGTGCGGAATCTTCTTTGAGATTTTAGAAATGAAGCTTAGGAAAGAGAGGACACTTCTTTCCTTGGGTGATAAATGCAAATGTCTGCATGACAGCGAATATCTCTTCCTCATTGTAGAGAGTGTCCACAGCAAGAGAGGATGAGTCCACACACAAAAGAAGCAAAGATTTGGAGTGGAGGAATGGCGAGAACTCTGATCCTGTTGTGTGTGCCTCTGGATCCAGCCATGCCTGAATTCTGACCTTAACCCAATTCCTAAAGCAATAAGCACACTTTTCTGCTTAACCTAGTTGGGGTTGAGCTTCTTTCACTTGCAACTACAGTGTCCTGACTAAGCCTCTGCCAAAAAGTGCTCTCCTAAAGGGCATGGACTATACCTTATTCATTTATATACCCTGTGGCACCACATTTAGGATCTTCTCAGTCTATGTGTTGCACTGAATTCCCAGCTTGTCCTTAAGCTACCAGCTACCTTGTGAAATTGTGTGTGAGTGAGAGGAGAGAGAGAAATGACAGGAAGGATCATTATTCTTTGGCTCCTATGAAGGCAGAAATAAAATGGAGACTTATGTATTAGGAAAGTTCCAGTTGGGAACTTGGTGACCCAAATGAGAAGCAGATCTACCCTTTTATTTCAAATTCATTGATTTAGATACACAGATTTAATAGTGAAAGGAAGCAAGGCATAGTGTTACTGCTAAGTGCAGGGTAGCAGTGTTTTGTCTACCTGGAGATCCGTACAAATATTTATATTACATTTCCTTTACCAATTAACTTGTACTCGTTAATCACTGCTGAGATCTCATTCATCCGCCCACCAGTACTTAACTAATTGCCCAACAGAATGCCAGGCACCGTGGGAATTACAAAGATATATAACACCCAGATGCTGCTGTTACTTCTTAAATACCTATTACGGTAGCAGCCAAGGGGACTTCATGAAGATAAACTTGTGTAGGAAAAAAAAAAGCATGCCGTAAAGTTATGTAAGTTTCTATTTTAAAATCATCTGGTTCTAATTTACTAAATTTAATACTTTAGCATCAATGCCAAAGTGCTACGTTTGATTTATGGAAATACTTTAGCACATTTTCTATCGCACTCTTGTACAATATATTTACTGCTCTTTTGTTATGGTTAGAAAGATTATGGCCTTAAAAGAAGCCCTCTTTACAAGCTTGCTGATATTTTATTATAAAATGCCATAAGATGGAATAAGAAGTCTAGTAAACAATAATATTCACTTAGGAGCATTCCACATGGTTTAGCTTTTTTGGTATATGTACATAAATTTAACAGAGAGGTCCATCTGGAAAATGGATGCTTAAAAACTTTCACTTTAGGCCAAACCACTTCTCTTCACGGCAGACAAGTACTTGGGGACGGGACGGGGAAGAGATATTTAAATAGCAGTCATACTACACTGCTAACAGAATAATAATAACGTTAACACCAAAGGATAAAAGGATGCCAGAGATGCAGACTTCCATCACCCCAAAGAGGGAACTTGCAAAATATTCCTGTGAAATGGAATATAAGAATATGGCCATCTGTACCTCTGTATGGCTTTCTAGGCCCTGAGCTCGACAAGCTTACCTGACATGGTAGTTTGGCGACCACCCCATGGCATTTTACAGAAAAATCAAGGTCTCGAACCAACCTCTTCACTGAAACCTCCCAGACGTGCTGTGTTTTAGCCAATGAAGCCCGCCCTGAATTTTCAAAGTGGTATTTAAGCCCGTGCACACTCATTTTGCTCCTGCCTTTCCCCGGTTTCTCTCGGCTTACAAAGCATGAGAGATTTTTCACTACACACCCACGTAAAATAAGATGGCTGTCTAGGAATTCCCCCTGTGCCCGGCAGCACTGCGTTTCCTTCAGACAAAGAACCCTCAGACTTTAGACGACTCTTGCAATGAACAACTGCAAAGGCCAGGCCAGTCAAACTGTTTTCATCCCAATAGGCCATCTTCACGTCAGGTTAGAGGACCTCGGATGCAGGTGTTCAAAGGTATCTGAAAGAGTGATAAGTGACTGCCTGGCTCCAGGGCCCCGGATGCCTACATCCTGGGTCCTCCCACATCCAGACAAGGCTGAATTAGCATCAGAGTAGACCCGTCTACTCTGCCCTGCCCTGCCAGGATTCGCTCTCCCAACTCCTCTGCCCTGGAGACCAGCCTTCCTATCTCCCCTTGAAAATACCGTAATAAGAAATGAAATTAAAAAGACAACAACAACGAAGTCAAGACAACACCATGATCTCTTACTCCTTCTGGGTTCCTCTTTGGAATGTCTCTTATTTCACCTCTTCAAGTTCATCCATTCCTCCCTCATCCTCAGCTTCAGTCTCACCTTCTCCCTGAAACGTACTCCAGTCTCTACGGATGAGTCCTTTTCCTGAATTCGTGCTATGCTCACTGTCTGTGCCACCTCGTCTAACACTGGCCTCCTGGCGCCATTGTGTGTGTGTGGATTTTTTTTTTTTTAATTTCAAGGTCAGGTTTATTCTGCAAAATATAGTATTTGAGTCAAGGAAACATATAGTTCAAGCCAAAGAATAACTTTACATGAAGTCAACAGCAGCTAGAATCAAAGTTTTACTCAAATTGTATTAATCTTTACCTTAATTATTATTATTATTTTTAATTTACTATCTTAACATTCCTTCTGAAATAATCTAAGGATCTTGTTTATTTGTCCAGTATTGTAGTTTTGTGGGGTTGTTTGTTTTGTTTTTTGCGGTACGCGGGCCTCTCTCTGTTGTGGCCCCTCCCGTTGCGGAGCACAGGCTCCGGACGCGCAGGCTCAGCGGCCACGGCTCACGGGCCCAGCCGCTCCGCGGCACGTGGGATCCTCCCGGACCGGGGCACGAACCCGCGTCCCCTGCATCGGCAGGCGGACTCTCAACCACTGCGCCACCAGGGAAGCCCTACCTTAATTATTTTAAAAAATCTATTTGATAGTGCAGGAAAATCTGAAAATTTCATAACTCCAATGGTTTAATTAGGAAGTTAGATCTAAATATTGATGGCATAGTATTAGCATATAAAGGACATGTACTCTTCAGTGCGGTCTCTTTTTTTTTTTTTTAACATCTTTATTGGAGTATAACTGTTTTACAATGGTGTGTTAGTTTCTGCTTTACAACAAAGTGAATCAGTTATACATATACATATGTCCCCATATCTCTTCCCTCTTGCATCTCCCTCCCTCCCACCCTCCCTATCCCACCCCTCTAGGTGGTCACAGAGCACGGAGCTTATCTCCCTGTGCTATGCGGCTGCTTCCCACTAGCTATCTATTTTACGTTTGGTAGTGTATATATGTCCATGCCACTCTGTCGCTTTGTCACAGCTTCCCCTTCCCCTTCCCCGTGTCCTCAAGTCCATGCTCTAGTGTTTGACTTGTGAATCTCTAAGGGTGGTGGCGAATGCCCCTCGTTTGCATAACAGTTGATCTTGGAAGTAGGCATCCCCTCTCTGACTCAGGCAATTTATTGAGATGCGATTCACATACATGCAATGCATCATTTTAGTGTGTGCTATTGAGCGGTTTTTAGTATAGTCACAGAATTGTACCACCATCGTCACTAGCTCACTCCAGAACCTTTCTGTCCCCCCGAAAAGAAACCCCACGCCCATCAGCAGTCATTCTCCACCCCTCCTCCTCCACCCCTCCCCCCAAATCCCTAGCAACTATAACCACCATTCTAATTTCTCTCTAGCAATAACAATTTATAACTGACTTCATGCATGTCTTTCTAGTGAAATTCCAAAGGCTAACACAAATATGAGATCGGCTATGACATTTTTTGTACGCATCTAAAAGGATGGCGTCAGTTGTATGAACACAAGGATACATTTAGTACTCGTGAGAGAATGTAGAGTGATAACAATCAAAGAATGGTATTTCAATATAGAAAAGGAAAAGCAGAAGTTAGGGAGTGTTAGAGAGAGTTGGAGAGCGAAGCCTTTAGAGAGAGAGGAGAAATAAGTTCTCCCAGAGACATGGAGATTATTCTCTTTGTAATTTACCACAAAGAGGTCTTATCACATGCCAGATAGGCTACGCGCATCATCTAATCTCCGTAACAACCAGTCAGGTAGGGGTTAGGAATCCTGTACCAGAGAGGAGGAACCTGATGCTCAGAGAGGTGAACGCCTTGCCCAGGGTCACACAGCACGGGTTTAACCCAGGCTCAGCAGGCTTCAGACCTCATATGCTCTTACTAACTTTGTTATTCCTTTTCAACATCGTGCTTATATAGATCCTCAAACTGGTGCCAGAAAAGTACCCGCATGAAGAAATTGCTCTTCTATGGAAAACAGCCAGAATACAGAGACAGGCATTACAAACACTCTCCCAGTCTGGACAGGAAAGGGTCTGGGCTGCTCTGTTAGGCTGCAGGGCTACCTGAGGGCTTCATAAAGTCTGCAGAGATTCAAGTTTCTCCTGTCGTGTGCTTTGCTATCTTCAGTACAAGGTCCAAGGCAGCTCATTCCAGCCAGCAGGAAGAGGGGGAGAAAAGAACGTGCCTTCTCCCTGAAAGGCGCCTATGGACACTCTGCTCACATTCCGTTAGCCAGACTCGGTCACATGGCCACAGTTAGCTGCAAGGGAAGTGGTCTTTATTCTGGGCGGTGATTCCATGACTAGGGAAGGGGAGGATGGGCATTAGAGGATGACAGTGTCAGCCACGAGTACCCACTAGGTCCACAGTGTAACCGTGCATAGTAAGTGCTCGAAATTGCTGAATGCACACGCCTCGGTGTCAGCCTGTCAGGACAGCCTCTGCTCGTGGCGGATACTCAGCCTGGGTCAGCAGGTTATCCGCTGCCTTTCCCCCCCTCCGCCCAGAGGTTACGCTCTGTCTGCTGGCACGGGCTTCCTCCTAGCCTCTGCCGCTGGTCTGCCCGCCGGGGCACCACGAGGTAAGTGCAGAGGTCCTGGTGCAGGGGCTCCGAGAGGCTCCTGCCAGGACCAGGCCTTTCCCAGCCCTCCCCAACCCACAGAGACGTCTGGGTCACGAGCCCTCCCTCTTGCCCACACTCCAGGGGAAGAGGCGTGCAAATGGATGGGTAGGGCCGAAGCAGAGCCGGACATCCGCCCAGCTTGTGCTTCAGAGAGAACAGGAGGGAGGGAAAACTGGCACCAGGAGGGGAAAGAGCCTCTGCTGCTTTTTCTCCCAACTGGCCATCGTCCCTAGAGGTCAAAGACGGTGTAAAGTCATAAAATATGTGAAATGCTGGCTCTGGATGAGTTAGAGCCCCCATGACAAGCATAGTAGCCAAAGCCTAAATTTAATCTGACACACCATGAAAATGAGACCATTGTACGCTAACCATGCTGGAATCCCCGCATGTCACCCTCCGTGGGTTTCCTCCTCAGGGTGGCTTCCGACATCTCTCCTTTTCCTCAGCATCACAGATGGGAAGGGAAAGCATCCCTTGGTGTCCTTAACCACCGTAGAGGAGAGAGGCTGCTTGGTGCCCAGAATCACATTCTGAATCTACCGAGGAGGTTTTAGCTGACAAGTCCTGTGACCCTCCCCACGTGCTTCACCCAGCAGAGGTGTCCTTCCTCCCCAGATCCCAGAGAGACCTGTTAGCTGAGTCCAGCGATGGTCTTTCAGCTTGACTACCATTGTTTCCTTGGGATAAAGGATTTGGGGAATGTACTGTGACTTCAGCTCTGAGATTCCAGAACTGGGCACAGCAACCCCGTCCCGTTCCTCTGAGCACTGAGGCTCCTTTAAACTTCACCCTCCTGCCCAGTTTCAAAGTTCTCATTTGCAAATCAATTTAACAAGGCCCCAGGCGGGACCCCCTGGTTAACACCATGAAAATGGTTCTTCTGACTAGATGGGGGGGTGGGGGGGTGGGAATAAACCACACACCTGCAAATTCCTTACTGCCTTTAACTGTAATCTTTAACAGCGGGTCAGTGTACCATACTTTAATTTCTCTAGGTACTGTGCCTGGCTTTTCCACCTGTGGAGATGTCTCCAGAATTTCACTCCTATGAGGAGACATACGGAAACGATGGAGTATGGGATAAGTGGGCTTTTAATTTGGGTTTTCAAGAAATATAACCTACAATGGAAGGAATACATGCAATCCTATAAAAAATAAAGCCCTATAAAAACTGGTTGCCTATTATTTCATTCTCTTGATCTTAAGTGTCTCAACATGGAAACATTAATTCAAATTTAACTAATATAGTTAGCCCCATTCTAACATTTCAGGTAAGATAAAGGTTTGGGGGAACCACAAAGATGTTTTGCTGTGGTGCCTGTGGTTTTGTTTGTCACCTTTCTGGGTCTCTTGTCCTTTATTAACAGGGCACCTACGATAGGGACGTCTCAGAGGGTTTGGTATTAACCAGGTGGGGATATTGGAGTCTCAGGGCAGTTAAGTAAGGAGCTCAGTCCATACTGTAGAGGAAAGTGGCAGTGAGTCTGTGTGTGAGTCTGTGTGTGTGAGTCTGTGTGTGTGTGTTGGGGGGTGAAGGGCAGAATTCTCCCCTTACCTCCTGCTTTGACTTCACATAAATACCTCCCCACAAACTCATGTGCCTCTGCCCTGCCCCACGGTGTGAGGCTACGTGATTTGACTCGTGTCCGTCACAGGCTGTATTTTGCTCTCCCCACGTGAACCATGTGAATTAGAGCCTAATCTTCAGTCCTGGCTATTGTCGCTCTACCCCTGCTAGATCTTCATTTCAGTCTGTCCTTGGACTCTCAGCTGTGGCAGTGGAAGCCTCTCCAGAAACAACTGGTATTCTCATTTTCTACCAGCCTGAGCATGTCATGAACTTTTGGGCCTACGGGCAGCTGAAAAGACAGATGAATGCAAAAATCAAAAAAGGGTTTTGGAAGCTCTAAGAAGGTGCCAAGCAAGTGAAGGAGCAGTAGGTTCCCACTGAAATATGCAAAGTAGCTCTCGTGTCCCTACCTTGTGCTAACTCATTTATCTCTGCTTGCTTTGAGTGTCTCTGCAAACCTGTGCTAATATAACTCTCTGTGGGTCCGAGGGGGCCTTTCCTTTCCTTTAAAGAGAGCAAAACAAATTAACATATGCACACAGTCACCCCCCACTCCCCAAGCCCTCTGTATAAACACACACACACACACACACACACACACACACACACACACACACACACACAGAGATACATACTAAAACATGATTCATGGAGACTGGCGTTAAAGACCCTGGAAGTTATGGTTGACCTTTTCCCAGGCTTCCTGAAAGCATCCCCTTCCATGGTCAAAGAAACACTACAGAGATCAGAAAGGAGCCGCTAGGATATCGACATCTTTGTTCCATGTCACTTCCACTGTTTGATTATATAGAGACTTCTGCACAGGCAAAGTATCACTATCTTAATATGCAAAGTCAGAAATGGTGACTATTGGAGAGAAACTCATTCCTAGCCTGGTGTAGTTCTATTTTCCCAGAAAAAGCTCTGTCTCTCAAAGACATGGTTTGTTTTTGTGTGTAAATTGATTTTGTATCCTATGGTCAACATATCCTTTTTTAAAAAAAAGAAATAAAAGTTAGAACAGAGAGAGATGATAGGAATGCATTCCCCCTGCTCCATTTCAACACAGAAATCATTCTTTTGGAAAACTGGGCTTGAGCTAGATGTTTTTGATGCTTCCTGATGGTTGCCTAGGAATAAAACATTATCTTCTGAGGAAATTGTATGGACACAAGACTGTTTGTCTTAATAATCTAAGATTCTTGCAAACAGCTGAGTCCCGAGGAGGTCAGGACATATTCTTGCAAAAACCTCTAGACAAGGATCAGATTATGGTCAAAAGAAAATGCATAGACTTTAGTCCTAATAGGTTCTCAAGGCAAAGTCCTATGTTGGTTTTGCAACGTTCACATGTGCACATGGTCCCTTAACTCAAAAAAACTTGTCAAATCAAAATGAATTTTAATTCTTGTTAATAATAATTTAAAAAGTCTCGCCTTGAAGGATTGTAAGGGAGGAAAAGATATAATGAAATCAAACAAAGCCTCCTCTGTTGTGGGCATCTGGCCACCTCCATAGAGGTTACAGGGAGCAAGTGTACTGTAGCAGTCGGTATTTCTGAAGGGAAAATTTGATCAGAATCTCTGTCTCATTCTTCACTTTTATTTCCTCCTCCTTGAAAAGTCATATGTCTCCAGGAAAATTGCAGGAAATATATGCTTTTTCTTCTCCCTGTACAACCCTATGCCCTGGGACAAACTCATATTTGATTGTGAGTTAAATCCTGAACTTTCAAGTTAACTTATTTAAAATGTTCAAAATTGATTTCTGCTTTTCTATTTTTTTTAACGTATGATTTTATGTATGGGAAACTATGGTATTATTTTGGAATTTAACTCTAAATCTGTGAGAATGTTATAAAGACTATCAACAAAGTCCATTCCTTCTTCCTGAACATAACAGGCAGCAAGACAAGTATGCATTAAGGGCACGTATGACTGCGATACGACCCTAAGGACTGTACCCAAATGATGAAATAGATCCAGCACCCGCCCTTTAAGACAGTGATGACCCAGTCAGTGATATGACAGCCTTAGAGACAAGCCAGTAAACACTGAGGAGGAATTACATTCACGTGATCATTTTGTACTGGCATTCCTGTGTGTGTGTGTGTGTGTGTGTGTGTGTGTGTGTGTGTGCGCACGCGCATATTGTTATTTGGAACTACCAGTTAATATCACAGCATCTCCAACCATATGGTAAAAGCACGTGGTTAAGATTGTTAGAGAAAATACAGGATAAGTTGCATTTGAATTTCAGATAAACAATGAATAACTTTTTAGTATAAGTATATCCCATGAAATATTGGGGACATATTTCCACAAGAAAATATTTGTTTCTCTGAAACTCAAATTAAGCTGGGAGTCCTGTATTTTCATTTGCTAAACCTGATAACCTTACATGCAGAGAAATAGTGTTGCTGCCCTGACAGCCATCTGGAACAAGAGGAGAATTCCCGAAGATGACAGTAACTTGCTGTTAATTAGAAGATGTTCACAATATACCTAGTTTCTCACCCTCTGCGAAGAAAGCACCTCTTCCCATCTGCATTCTGTATCATCTCTTAGAAGCTCAAGTGGGTAGAATGTCACTGGTATTAGTGTTATCTGAGAGTGGCTACTTGAGATTATCCCTATCACCGGAGCTTTAACGAGTGGCATTTCAGTTCAACAAATATTTATTAAGCACATACAACTTTGCAGAACGGTAATGTAGGCTGAGTCTCTTTTCTCCAGGAGTTAAGAATTCAAAGGGGGATACTAACATGTCTACAATGGATGTTAATTAAACCGTATATTTGATAATTAAATATATATTTTACATATTTAATAAGAATTAAATTGAAAGATACAAATAAAGAGCTACAGGATCACAGAGAGGGACAAATAAATTTTGTGAGCACTGGGAGATGAGAGGATTTCACAGAGGAAAGAGTGGGTGAACTGGGCTTGGCAGGAAAGGAAAACTCTCAGTGGGGAGAGTCAAGCCAACAGCTTCCCATGCTAAGAGGATGGAAACACTAAAGAGACAGAAATAAGAATGTGTGGTCAGAGAGAGTATTCTACCCAGGAGGGCACGATTCTTTCGCTTGCTTGTTCAGGAGGTGCTTGTTGAATATCTATGCACACAACAATATACGGCGGCAATTGTGTAAAGATCTACGAAGATGAGGCACATGGTGCCGTGACCTAGTGAGGGAGGTGGGACAAGGCCTTTGTGATGGAGGCAGGGATTGAGTTAAGCCCTCAAGGGAGAATAGAATTAACCAGGTGACAAGGGGCGGTGAGGGTCTGGGAGGAGGAGGACATAAGGCAGATGAAACAGTATGTGCAAAGGCCCTGTGGCAGAAGTAAACAGGAAGCCTTTAAAGAACGGAAAGAAAGCCAGTGTGTTTGGAGCACGGAGAACAGAACATGGTGGGATATTTATTATGTTTGAGAGGCAGGATGCTGTTGGATCTATGCCAGGCCTTTTGGGATCTGGTAAGGAATTCCATCTTAATCTCCAGAGCACTGCAGAGCCATTCTGTGTGTTTAAGTAAGAGTATAACATAATTCGCTTTGAGTTTGAAAGAATCACTCTGACTACACTGGTGAGAAGAGATTGGAGGGGAACCGGAGAGCTGTGAGGAGACCAGTTAGGAGGCAACTTCAGTAATGTGGGCAGGAATTGAGGGACACCTGTATTCTCCATCTTTCCTGATGATTTTTTTGCTACATTTTCAGAGGGATCTGGGAAGAGCACCCCTAGGCCTCTAATCAGCATATCACAGAGCATCTCGGTCCTGATGGCCCGGCAAAGTGAGAAGAATTTCACGTCACTATGTGTGGTTATTGCTAAAGTGCAGTAAGGCATGTGGTCTCATACCTGTTCCACAGAGTGCTAAGGGGATATTTTAGGCCTCAGATGGGTAGTGGAATGCAGGCAGACTGACAAGCCTACTGGCCTTGGCAGTTTGGAACCTCCTTTCCTGTGCCAAGTACCTGACAAGGCAGAGCCCCAGCTGCTCGAGCAGGGGTCTTCCTGTGGCGTCTTCAGGGAACTAACATTTTTCTTCTTCCATTGGTTCCTTTCCTGCCAGGGGTACCGGGGGCAGGAGGGCGGAAAGCTCCTATAACTCTTGGCAAACTCTAGACCCTCTCCAGCCCACTCTAAAACCACAGGGGCACCTCTGCTCTTAAGAGTTGGCTGTACTTGCCACAGTCGCCAAGAAGGGTTGGTGTCATCTCTGTCACAGTATTCTCTTATGTTTAATTTCTGTATTATATATATACTTGTTACAAACTCTGTGGATTCAAAGGGACCTTTGAGGAGCCTTTTAGGGTCAGCAAGTATGCACTGATTTAGGTAGAGCTGTATGTTTTGCACGCTCAGAGCGGCCTCCACGTGGATGGCACGTTTGCGGACTGGTCCGCGTTCGTGCGCCTTCCAAATATTCTGCAGGCCGAACCTCCCTTTGAGTAGCGGTCGTCAACCTCTGAGTACGTTGGACGCATGCTCATGAATGCCAGGAAACAAGGCCAAATTTCTAAGTACGATGGGTCATGTTGGTTCTAAGGCCCTGGGAAAGTGCAAAGGATGGCCACTGGACTCCTGCTTCTAGACCCATCCTCTCCTGAGGGGCCATAAGCCACATGCATCTTAACAGACCCTTCAAATGAGGCAGCCCAGAGTGTTTCACCGCCGCCACCGCTGACATTCTGGGCGGGACGGCCCTCTGCTGCGAGGCTGTTCTGTGCACTGCAAAACGTTAAGCAGCGTCCGTGGCCTCTATACACTGGATGCCAGAAGCACCCTCTCTCTCTAGTTGGTTTTTTTTTTTTTTTTTTTTTTAACTCTGGACGCTTTTATTCTCTTCCTTCCATCTTCTTTGGTTATAGAATTTTTATTTGCCATGGTGTATAAAATTTACTTTTTGTTTTAAAGTTTTACAAAAGCTTAACATGGACTCTCTTATTTATTAGATAGCTTTGTTGGTCACCAGACATACTCTTGCTTATTTTTCCTTTTTAGTTTTATATATTATTATTTTTTCTTTCTTATTCATTTCTTCGTTGTCTGGAAACCATTTTTAGAAGAATGTTTGTTAATTTGAAAATATTGTCTTTACATTCCAGTGTCATATTTGCAGTTGAATTATTTCCTGGATCATACTTTTCTTCCCCTGAAGACATTACTGGCATGATTTTAATGTCACTTAGAGAAGCTTATGTTCAGCCTGATTGTTTAGATGACAAAGGATTATTTCTTTTCCTTTGTCCTCCAGGATTTTAATTAGGATAGAGCTTGCTGTTGATAATAATTCTGTCAACTTATCCATAGACATCATACAACTTTTCAGTATTTTGAAGCACTTTTTTTTTCTGGAAGGTTATTATTATTATTTTTTTTGCGGTACACGGGCCTCTCACTGTTGGGGCCTCTCCCGTTGCGGAGCACAGGCTCCGGACGCGCAGGCTCAGCGGCCATGGCTCACGGGCCCAGCCGCTCCGCGGCACGTGGGATCCTCCCGGACCGGGGCACGAACCCGTGTCCCCTGCATCGGCAGGCGGACTCTCAACCATTGTGCCACCAGGAAAGCCCATTTTCTGGAAGGTTTTAAAAAATTATATATTTGTATAGTTTTCTTTTTCCATTTTCTCATTCTCTTCATTGGAAACACTAATTAAGAAATATTGATGCTCGAACATCACATTTAACAGCGATTATTTTCTCTATAAGCCTTTTTAACAGTACCATCCTTCCCAAAGCATTGTGCCCATTTTATAAAATTCACTTTTCCACCTTTGTCATTGTTTCTAGCATTTCTTATTCTCGTTAAGCTGCTTCCGGTACAGAACACTTCTGTTATAATTTACCTGTCTCTCTAATTTCTTTTCCCAAACGCTGCTGTCTCTTGTTTCACCTTTTTATGTTGCCTTGTGCTCTTTTCCTCAGTACTGAAATACCTGTTCCTTTACCGAGTTGCTTAATGCAGAGTGATAAGTGTAGTTACACTTTTTATTTGCTTAGCTTAGTTGCGACCTTTTGGGGGCAGCAGGGGTTGAGCATTCTTCATCTGACTTATTTTTTCCCGATCCTTTCACCTTCGCTCCTTTAGTATGCTATTCCACGATGCCAAGCGAGGTTCAGGAAAGTCTCATTACCGACTGGAACTGCTGTCCCTATTATACCAACAAGAAATCAGTGGATTGACCTCTCAGTCGGCCTCACCTCTCAGTCGGCATCACCTCTTTTGGAAAAGTGATTTGCCAGTGCTCTCTGAGTTCAGGGATACAGTGTTTGTTCTTCCCACATCGAGATGATGTAAATAGCATTGGAGAATACTTATAATTTAGGAGTATAGATGATATTTACAGTCTTATTCTCTTTGTTGTCTGGAGGTAATTTTCAGGGAAGAAGAAAATTAAGTCTCTTATTACCACCGTAGAACATTTATTTTATAACTGGCTATCCAGAAGAGCTCTTTTTCTTAGTCTAATGATTTTTCATTGTCTTTAACTTTCCCAGTAGATAATCATCTTTTGGGAGGTGTGAGGTCTTCTGCCAGCGTTCGGTGGGTGTTCTGTAGGAGTTGTTCCACGTGTAGATGTATTTCTCACATATCTGTGGGGAGGAAGGTGAACTCTGCGTCTTACTCCTCTGCCATCTTGAAGGGCTCTGTTTTTCAGATTTATTATACTGTTCAATGACAACCAAGTCGGGAGCCTGAATTCCTCATATGTCCAGTTTATCTTGCTGTCAGTCCCAGTTTTGATTTATTTATACTCCAGACTCTGGAGCTCCACACTCCGGAGGCCCTCCTTTGGAGGTGCTGCCTCTCCCCTTCCACACGCAGGTCCTAAGCAGAGGCCCCCTCTCTCCAGTTTTGACAACCAAAAATGTCTCCAGACATTGACAAATACCCCCAAGGGGACAGGATGGCCCTTAGTTGAGAACCCCTGGTGGAGTCTCCCCTCCTCATTTATCTAATGGGAAAACTAGGACCCGGAGAGGGAAGGATGCCTCCCGAGGGCCCACGATTCCACGGGGACAACGTGGAACTAGCCCTTGGGTCTCTGGACTCCTAGTTTGGGTCTGTCTCCCAAACAGACCATTTTCCTGAACTTTGCTTTTTTTCTGTCACTGTCCCCACTCCAGGCACTGCTCCTTCCCCTTCTTTTCTGTTCTAATTTCTCCTTTTGGGGTTCTTCTTGCTCCTGAGGTCTGCCTAGAAGCACTAGGAGATTTGCAAAGTCAAATTCCAAGCCAACAGATGAGCTGGTCTCAGGCAAAACTCTAAACAGGATGAGAACTGAGGCTTTTCATTTCTGCCTTCCCCCAGCGCGCAGGGCTCCAGGCACAACATAGATGCTCTGCGCGCACGCGTGTGTGTGTGTGTATGTGTGTGTGTGTGTGTGTGTGTGTGTGTGTGTGTGTGTGTGTTTTAAATGAGAAGCATGAAGGTTATCTTTTTTATTCCTGTCTCCTGTTCCAGTGATTAGTCTCTTGCTCATAGACAAGTGTCCCATGTCCATCTGCTACTTTAAAAACAGAATCTTACAGCCTTCATTCACACCAAGATATGAATAACTGGTAATAACCACAAATGATAAGTTTCTGCAGAGTGGCATAACCTGAAAGAGGCAAAGTGCAGACGCAAGGGGCTCTGTTGCAACTATGTAACTGGTGGCACTTCTGTAGCACCCAAGTATGGACCTCTTTCTCAGTGAATCATCTAACACCAAAGTCCAAAGTGAGTGCAGATGCACTCAGATTTCATCCCAGCACCTTGTAGCATACACAACGATTTCCTAGCATAAATCCATGTTTACAAGACTTGGACCTTTCAGCTACGGAATGCTCTGAAGCTTGTCTGTGCCCACCAGGGAGGCTCAGGGGCTTAGTCCGGCCTCCACTGCTTGCATATCTGCATTTTCCTCGCGGGGGAACAGTGTGAGAGCTGGGCCCCAGCACCCAGACGCGCTCTGTAGTAAAAGGTGTGAAAGCTCTTCTCTGAACTTTGCTTACTTAATGATCTAACATGTTTGCTATCAAGAATTTGAAGGGAAGTGGTTTTGTGGGTTTTAATGCATTTTTTACATTTAACTTTTGGGTCACTCACTTATTGGTCTGAAGCCGCTTTTTTGCTATATGACCTGCTTTGAAAGCCAGTTTGCCATCTGTGCCCTTTGCCTGGAATCTGGACTGGAGGTTGCAGGTTCTGAACCATCTGAAGCCATGCAAGTGGTGACAGCCCATGGGTGACCGTGCCCACACTTCCCTCCTAGAGTGAGCGTGAAGCTGAGTGAGGTCATTACACTCTCCGAAGGGGTGATGTCGCTCCAGGTGGAAGGGCACAAAATCATAAACTGTTCAGGGCTGATTGTGTCTCTAGGCAAAGTAAAGCTGGTAAGCGTCTGGGGGAAAGGTTATTTATTACTTCATAGGTCTCTGGCATTGCAGACGTTATTCTGTCGTAAGAGGAGCTGCAATGTGAAACCAGAAAACACACACATCATGTCTCTCTGTTGGCGCTCGGTGCTGCTGTTTTTCTTGGGGGTCCAGGGAGTCTCTTCGTGCAGGATTGCGGGGGACTTGGAAACATGAGCCAGCTCTGGGCAGTTCACGTGATGGACCCGGACGTGGCTTCCAGGTCCGGAGGGAAACATGCTTGGCCTTTGTGCTACACGAAGTGGGTGTCCCCGCCTCTCCTCACCCGGTGACCCCAGGCCAGCTGAGAAGGCTTATGAAATAAGACCCTCTGGCCGGATGAGGGCTCCTCCCATCGCCTTTACTCTGATGGCCTTGCGGGGAGGGCTGTTTCTGCCAGCGAAGGTATTCCTGGAAAGCACTCCCCACCTGGAACCTGGTTATTCAGAGCATTTTCCAGTTAACCTAAGCTTAAAGACCTTCCACCTCCAAAGGCCAACTTGAAAGAGGGGCAGAAATGGTGAACCCCAAGATTTTGAAGAGGCAAATCATTGTTTAGATTTCTATAAGTGAAGTATGTGATCATACCCTTGGAAAGAGCAGGGCCCTCAGAAAACTTGATGTAAAAGGCAGATTTTGAAGATGAGTATTAGTCCTCTCCCCCGAAACCAGCCTTAAAAAGGGGTGCCTCCACGAACAATCTTATGAGTATGTATAAACATCCAATCTTAGAGCTCTCGGCATGTGTTATGATTAGCGAAATTGACTGCTTATACAATGGAATTCTGTTTGTATGCTCCGATTCTAAGCCAAAAAGTGACACCCTGAAAAAATAATACACAGACATGAGTGGTCTGAAACGTACTCCTTCTCCATCCCTGGAGTTAGAAAAACAAGTCAGATCTTTAGGATATTGTTTTAAGATAGACTGACCAAATATTAATGTCAGTAATAGCCACTTTTACATCCAGAATAAAGACATTTAGAGCCGCACCAATAAGATCAGAGCTATGAGAGATCAGATCAGATGGCTGACTGAATGGTACAGTGACGGGAGTTCAGTGGTTGCCTTTTTTTTTTTTTTTTTTTTTGCGGTACGCGGGCCTCTCACTGTTGTGGCCTCTCCCGCTGCGGAGCGCAGGCTCCGGACGCGCAGGCTCAGCGGCCATGGCTCACGGGCCCAGCCGCTCCGCGGCACGTGGGATCCTCCCGGACCGGGGCACGAACCCGCGTCCCCTGCATCGGCAGGCGGACCCTCAACCACTGCGCCACCAGGGAAGCCCAGTGATTGCTTTTTAAAGCAAACACACACACACACACACAAATCATATTTATCTTGATTTTCATCAGCTTAGATTTCAATTCATTCATTCAACATATACAGAGCCCTTCTTATTTGCCATGTGTCATATAAGGCATTAGGAATCTATAGATAAATATGTCAGAGTCATCGCCCTCGGGGAGCTGTTAAACTGTATCCTGTCGTTTACAAACTGTACCTAGTTTATAATTTTAATTTTCCTAATTAGAAACGGAGACACACTACCTGGCAAGTATGACTGCTTTTATGGGAACAACCACAGAGATGATATGAACACAGGTGATGGAAAATCCAGGATATATGGTGGTTGTTGATAACTTCTGCCATGTTTTTGCCTCATTTTCTCTGCTCCCCCTTATTCTTGCTCCACCAAAACCCCAAATGGGTGAAATCTGGGCGGTGAAATATCACACTGGCCCAGTGGTGGGGCTTGCAGACCACCACATAAGTCATTGTTGGGGTCTGTTAGATTCTTGTCTTACCCTGAAGATGTCAACTTTGGAACTGATCTTCTTGGAAGAAACCTTCATGTTAACCACCTCCCAAATTCCTCAACTTCATCTGACTTTGAAGCATTATCTTTTTAAAGAAATAGACAAATCAAAAGCCTCAAGTGTTCTGGAATATTCCCTAATGTGGAAGCTTGGTACTGAACACGTGTCCAGACTAGATTTGCAAAGGGCTGTGGTTTTACTGAAGGCTTTTGTCTTGCAGCCCCCTGGACCAGGTTCTATTTGCTGTGAGTTGCTAGTGCAGAAGCTCTGGCTTTCAGATGGCCAGAAAAGGAAATTAGCAAGTAAGTTTCAAAAAGAAAGCACCAAAGAAGCTTTGCTTTAAAGATTTACTTGTTTCTGCACTTTGAAAAATTCTGGCGGCTATCCTGGTGACAGGTTTGTGGCAACATTCTTCTGGCCTAGGCAAATGTTTGCTCTTTTTTTTTCCCTCCCAGACTGTGGAATCAAGAGCATATGGGTCTTGAGTCCCTCCCTGCCCTAAGGTGGAAACATGCCACCTGACCTTCTGAGTGTAGAAGAAGGAACACTAGACTTTGTTCACTTCCCGGACTCACTGCTTGAAGCAAGTTTAGGAATTTATGTGTGGTTGGAATGGTGATTTGATGATTCTGGAACCTGCATACCACTCTACATTTCCAATTTGGCTTCAATTGTTATCCCAGGATAAGGTTCTTAGAGAAAAGCATTTCCATCCACAGAGCCCAGAAAACTGAAATAGAAAACTCTGAGTTAAACATAATATAGATTTGCTAAAAGACTAAAAGAAGTGAAAGCCCAGCACATACATGGAAAATATGTTTGTGGAGGCACAGGGAGGAGGGATGTTCCTGGATTTCAGATAGGTGTGGTTTTGTAAATCATGGCACTTGCTTTATGTAAAGGTCACAAATAAAATCAGGTGACATTGCGACACACAGAATCCTACATTAAAGTGTAAACTCTGGGCCACATCCTCACCTAAGAAAATTAGACCGAAATAAGTTATTCCATCTTTCTCCATAGCATTTCTATGAAATCTAGGATAGGCAATGTTTCAACAGAAAATCTAAAGGAAATGAACAATAAGTCTGTGGCTAATTTTTAATTCTCATGAGTTCATGATATGCATAGCAATTGCATTTTTGGTTTTGTTTGAGTCCATTTCAAAGCTATTAAGCATATGTTCCATGTTGGGTATGTAGTCCAGGTAAACGATTGTTTAAATGTTTAAAATCATTTAAATCAAATAGCCAGGCAGGATTTTGTAGCTTTTTTGCAGGGAGCAGGGGTTGAGGGGGGTGGGGTGCGATTCTGATTAAATGTAAAACAGTTCAAAGAAGTTCAAGAGTCCGGTCGGCATGATTAATAGTCTGCAGTAGATATTAGAAATCCAGACAGACTGAAGGCAAAATGCCTTCCCCTTGTAGACAGACTGTATTCTAACCTCCAAGGACTCTGCTTATTTAGTCACTCTCTCAATTCATCTGCCTTTGCCAGTCCAGGCTTCATTGGATTAGAGAGCAGTGGAAAAAACCCCTCCCAGGAGCAATTGTATCAAATTCCCCACGTGTTTAATCTGTCTGGCACACGCAGGGCCCTCTTGAGCTGTAGAGAGTGCAAGGCAGGGAGAGCCGTCTTGGGCTGGCAGTGCTTTTTGCGCTTGGAAAGTGAAAGCAAGCTGTTATTTTCTCCTCAACTCACATTCCTGGCCTTCGACAGCATGAGGTCACCGTTTGGTTGGAATGGAAGAGATTGTGTTAAGGTCACACGTGGAAAGGTGTCACTTTTGTCTGGGACACTTACACGGGGAGCTTGTAACCTCTTGGGGATGGAGCCCCGCTGTTTTCACAGAAAGGAAGTTCATTAGTCCTAACCAAAATTTTAACTCATGGTTTGATAAGCCTATATCTTTGCAAACCAAAGTGGAGATGGAGGACAGTCTATTTCCCTCACAATAATCCCTGTAGAGCATCTCCTAGTCCTCCTGGGTTCAGGTTCAAACTTCCCCACTTCCTAGTTGTATGATGTGTGCAAATTCCTTACCTCCTCTATGTCTCAGTTTCCTTGTTTTTAAAACAGAGACACTAATAGTACCTTTCTCCTAGGGTCGTTGTAAAGATGGAACAAGATCACTTCTGTAAGCAACTTGAAGCAGCGCCATGTACATGGGAAGCACTCTGTTAACTATTATTATGGTTAAATTCTATATCCTGATGTTTCACTTATTTTGCTATTCCCCAATGCATCCTTTTTTCCTGAGGCCTGGAGCACGTTAATAGAATTCTTAAGACATCCCCTTTATCAGCAGATGTGTACTGAATACCTCTGTGGGTAGGGTGTTCTGTTTTAAGAGGCTTTTTGACACAATCTAAAAAGGAAACTATTCATACAGTCTGGACTTTCCATGTACTAAGATTAAAAATGCAGTCCAAATGCAGCAGGGAGAGAGTAGGTGATAGTGAACTGAGTGACACTTGAAGAAGCTGGAGATTTACCTGCCTTGAAAGATAGATAAGTACTTAATACCAGAATGTTGCCATGGAATCATGGGATGGTTAGTCTTTGGTTATTTCATATGTACCCTTTTGGAATGAATGGGAATATTTAGAGTATATAAGAAGACCTCTTTGGCACCCACTAGGGTACTAGAAGAACTAAAATAACAAGGTCTGCCCAAAGGGCAGAACTCAACTGCAGATCTTAAGTGGGAAAGTTAAGCAGAAAGAAGACTGGAGGAGAGAGAAACGGTGGCTTATTCAGGGCAAGGGGAGGGAGCGATGGCTCCGTGCATTCTGGATCCAATGGGAAGAGAGAGGGAAGGAGGGAAAGAGGAGCCACTGGAGTTCCCTTCGTGTGGAAGGCGGGCAAATGGCAGAGGAAGGAGGGTCTGCTCCTGTCCTGGTGAAGGAGGAAGAAGTGGCTCTGAGCACAGCACAGGGCAGGGAGGCCAGAGGAGACTCGCCCAGAGCTAGTAGTCTACCACCTCTACTTTCTGAAGGGCAGCAATGGCCTTCAGGTGATTGGAGCAGGCCAAGGTGTGGCCTCAGTAAGTGATGTCCTGGAGAGGAGGAACCAGGGAGCCCCGTGGAGCCACAGCATCCAGTATCCACTGGGCTCAGAGGTCAGCGCAGTGGGAACTGGCCGTCGACTCCAGCAACGATCCTGGAGGGGCATCTGTGAAGCTTGAGGGCGAGCAACGGTCACTCAAGAATTGAATCTCCAGCCAGGT
This sequence comes from Kogia breviceps, assembly GCF_026419965.1. Lineage (NCBI taxonomy): Eukaryota > Metazoa > Chordata > Mammalia > Artiodactyla > Physeteridae > Kogia > Kogia breviceps. The sequence goes on along the minus strand of NC_081319.1, from coordinate 99,463,621 downwards.
TGTCTCTGGAGTATGAACGTGGCAGACAGCTGTCATCAAGGATTCCAAAGCTCAAGAAATACAGCCTCAATGGGTCCTTTTTGCAAATAAGAACTGTCTTGAAAACCAATCCAGCCATAAAGAAGATGTGATATATATATATATATATATATATATATACATATATATATATATATATACATATACATATACATATACATACAATGGAATATTACTCAGCCATAAAAAAGAATGAAACAATGCTGTTTTCAGCAATATGGATGGACCTAGAGATGATCACAGTTGTAGAGAACAGACGTATGTTTGCCAAGGAGGAGGGGGCATGGAGGAGGGGAGGATTGGGAGTTTGGGGTGAGCAGATGGAAACTATTATGCATGTAGGATGGATAAACAACAGGTCCTACTGTAGAGCACAGGGAACTATGTTCAAAATCCTGTGATAAACTGTACTGGAAAGGAATATGAAAAATAATGTATATATGAATAACGAATCATTTTGCTGTACAGCAGAAATTAACACATTATAAAGCAACTGTACTTCAATAAAGAAAACAATCCAGCCAATTAAAAAAAAAATGAGTCGAAATAAAGAATTCAGGAACTGAGAGGCTGTGGATTCATTTAAAATGGAACTGAGACCAAACAACTGTAGGAAGTATGGCTGAGGAAGAGAACTTAAAGGTCACATGTAAATATAACAAATCAAACTGGGGATGGGAGGAACAGGGGTAGGAGAAAAATATAAGTTAGCTAACTTCCTCATCTTTCCTGTTAGAGAGTCAGTACATACCATTTAATGTTGAAAGAGAAGTTTAAAAATAATAATTACTTCAGCTCTTAAAATTTTGCATAAACATTTTCTTAATTTAGGGAGACCTTTTAAGAACCCGTCTCTCTAGCAGTTGAAGAAACATTTATTTGAAAATCATCAGTTTCTTCAGTTTTCAGTTTCTTTCTCATCTGAAAATTAAATATAATTCTTTTAATTTAAAACTGCACGAGTATAAACTCATTTTTTATAAATTTCAATATGGAATCGTGGGATAATTAACCTGGACTATTTTGTAGAAGAACTTCTGTATAGAATCAGGCTTTATACCTGTCTGTGTTCATGGAGAGTGTTCTGGAAGAACATTCACAAAATATCAGTAACGGTTATTTCTGCATGGTGAGATTTTAGGGGATTTTTAAATGCTGTTTTTCATAATTTTCTCTATCACTTGAATTTTTGGAGCGTATTTGCTGGGGTTTAACTTATTTTGTTCGTTCAACAAATCTGCACTTAGAGTTTTCAATTTTAGTTCTCCAGGATGTATGGATGGAAACACATTTCTCTAAGAGCTCCATCCTGGGAAAACAATTGAATCGATTCATATATTGTCCTTGTGACCCAGAAATATTGGTAGGAAAGTTGTATAAAGGAAAGCTGGTCATCTTTCTACAGAACAAGAGGCAATTCTTTTATAGGGCTTGCGAGTGAGGAGTTGGGGGAGAGCTGTCATGGGTACAGAGGGAATGTGTTTATTAAATAATGGCCTAAACCAGTGGTTCTCAACTGGGGGTGATTTTGCAACCCCTGCCTCCCTGCCCCCCCCACCCCCCGGGGACATTTGGCCATGTCTGGGGACATTTTCGATTTTCACAGCTGGGGTGGGCAAGTGCTACTGGCGTCTAGTGGGTAGGGTCTAAGGATGCTGCTAAACAAATGAAAGGCATAGGACGGCACCCACACCAAGGAACTACCCGGCCTGAAATGCTAACAGTGCCAGTGTTGAGAAACCCTGCCCTAAAGTCTTGGAAAAGAAACCATTGTAGAGACAATTAATTCACTCACGGGAGGCAGAGCCACCTAATTTTGGAGCTCCCTAAGAAGCTGAGTTTATTCTCTCTGGACACGAGGGTTTTTAGCCAAATACGTTTATTGAAGACAAGTTTTCGGTTTTGTGTTGGTCTCTGATTAGTCTTCGACTACGGTATTGATTCGTTTGTCGCTGACAGGTGAAAAATTGCCATTGGAATCGGTGGTCTAAGTCTAACCAAGAGCAGATGTAGTTTCCAGTAGTGCTTTGACTGAGCTGGTGTCTGGTCTCAGTTCTTCACTCCCAGCCAGGCTACCTGAAGTCTCTGTGAGACCCGGTGATGCTCCAGAACAGCCCCATTAAGCAGGAAGTTAACGGGTCCAGGAAGACGGGACCCGTCTTGGTGTATAAGCATGTAGAGAACAAACTACCCTCCCCTCACTCCCCATAAGGACCATCCATCACTGTGAATCAGGAGCAAAGCATCAGCAGATGGGAGCGGAGGTGGCTTCAGCAGAGTAGAGATTTTGCTGTCAGCCCGACAGCTTTTACAGCACGCATACGCCAAAGAGAATCTGCGCGTGCTGGAATTACCTGTCTGGCTTATGATTATAAACGGCCCTCATATGAAAATGTCAGCATCTCTGGCTGCTGCTTTCAGCAGCTCTTTCTGAAGTCAGTATTCCTTGATGTCAATTATTTTATTTCAGGCACAGTCATTTCTCTGGCAGCACTTCCTGCAAATGTGTCTTTTCAAGAAACCTCAACCTGGAAATGGCTTGTGACATGCCATCTGACTTTATCATGCCAAGAACAAAGGACTCTTGGGCTTATTAGATGCCAGATGAACTGATGAGCTGAATTCTTGGTCTGAAGTTTTGATGAGGTCAGACGTGTCTGCAAAATAAAGAGCTACCATTTCCTTGGTTGCAGGGGTGTAGTTTCCAAATATCTTTTTATAATGCCTTAAGACCTGTACTTTGACTTGGCTCTAATGTATATATCTTAAGAGATGTAGCATTGGCTTTATGGCAGTAGAGAATCTTTTGGTACTGGAGAGGAAGCTAGGCATCCCGGGCTGTTAGAGGCTTTGGTTTTCAGCTAAATATGCTGATTGCTGCATATATTATTAATTTATAACAGAGATCCTAGGGGGAGGGGCGGTGTAGATGTAGCACTAATGAGCTAGTATGAAAAGAAAAAACAAAGCTATTATCATGTCTATTGAGATAAGGATCTTATCTGGGGGAGAAGAGTCGACTTTCTTCAATTTTCCATAAACTCATTATATTTGAATATTATATCTAAGGCTTATAATAAGGTTTATTTCTAAGCATATTCCATAAAAATAGATTGAATTTAAGTAGAGAAACCTAAAAAGGGAAGCAACTGACCTCGGAGGCCTCTCCCGACAGTGCCTTTGTCCACAGCAGTCGGGGCCCTAGCAAGTCTAAGGTTGGGAATTTTGCATACAATTTTTAGGAACAAATTATATCACATGTGGGAGAATCTTAGAGCTTTCTTGGATCTAAAATAAAGCTCCATCTCCTTGCAAGTTTCCCCCTTACTTGGAAAGTTTTAAAACCACGAGGATAGTGTTCTCTAGTCATATTTCAGAGAAGAAGCTTAAGACAAATCCTTAGGGCTCAGTGTATGCCCCTTGCCCATACGTGGGCTTGGACAGATTCTTTTTTTTTTTTTTGTCTTGCGGGAGCTTAGTTTCCCAACCAGGGATGGAACCCCATGCCCCCTGCAGTGGAAGTGCAGAGTCTTAAGCCCTGGACACATTCTTCGGCTCCCTTTCTCTAGACCCCATGCTGTCTACCAGCCTTTTTGCAAACAAGCCTTTCCCCAGGCACTTTGCAATGTAATTGAAAATTATTGCAAAATGATACTTCCTTGACAGGGACTTATGTATTTCCTAAATCTCCCTTAGCACACATTTACAAAGCACCTCAAAGATGACTATTCCTGGTCATGGATAAATCCGGGCATTTTGTATTGATTTTCACTAGATTTTCTAAGGGATCAACGTTCCTGATTTTATCCTTGATTTGGATTCATTTATTGTCGTCCTCTATGGCCTTGACTAGCTCTCAAAGAAATGTTAGTTTAACATTAAAGGTATAAAGCATTTGTAATATTTGGAACCTTAGGTATTTTGTATTAGCAACAATAAACACTTCTGTTACCATTGACATATTACATTTAAATAGCACTGTGTTGTTTATGAATCATTTCCACAGGCAGGTCATTTTGTTATCTGGTTTTGTAACAGGTACAAGGAAATCAGGGGAGGAGGGAGAACAACCCTCTCATTCCCTCCATCAGCCCTGGTGTGTGTACCAGGCAAACGCACCTGCCCTGGGATCAGCCAGTAGCACCCTCACCCACATTCTAGCTCCTTTCCCTGGCAGCTGGGAGAAAGGCAATCTGACACGGCATCTTCGAACAACTCTTGTGAGTCTCGGGAGAACACAGAAATAAGCATACTTTGAAGTATTCTATACATTGAGCTTACAATTTAACTCTCAAGTGGAAATCTTATTTTTTCAATTTTCCAGTTATTCTAGGGCACCTTTCAGGAGCTCCCACATACTGAAGACGTGAGCCAATATGTCACTTTACTAATGTGCAATGTCCTTCTCAGTGACTTGTCTACTGTTTGGGACACCCCCTTTATAGAGCAGGGCATGTGGGTGGCAGAATCAGATATCAGGAATATGTACAGAATTAGGGAAAATTAATTGAGGTTTGGAGAGATACTTGGCCTAGACCTTTGAAAAATTTGATGAAAAACTGCCGAGCTGACAATATATCCACATCCAACGTCCCCTTCTGGTTATTACTTGGCTTTCTCTGTAAGTTTTCAGGTAGGGATCACACGAAATGCCAGCATTCTGTTTCTTATGAGAATAATTTCCAAAAAATGAACCAACCAAGTGGCTCCAGATTAGGACAGAGCTTCCCGTACAACCTGAGAACTGGGAAGGAATCACGCCCACACGATTGCTTGGTCTGGTCCGCGGTATTTTGAATAGATTAGGCATTCTAGAAGATTCCCTAAGCACATCTGCATTTTGGTTGATGTCACCCCTGGCCACAGATAAGAGCAAGTTTCTGGGATTCCAAAGCAGAGCACGAAGCTTCTAGAATATAACTATTTGGGTTGGCCAAAAAGTTCGCTCGGGGTTTTCGTACCATCTTATGGAAAAACCCAAACGAACTTTTTGGCCGACCCAATACCTTCTAGAAGTACCAACCTGTGGGGTGCTGCCTCGCCTGGGCTCCACCTGACCTTCCCACCTAGTCTTTCTCACCTGATTTCTATAGGTTATACGTCAATTTCTCACCCATTTGATTAATCTGTAAGTTCCCAAGAGTCTGATTAGTTGATTTATTTGTTTGTGTGTTTATTTACTTATTTATTTATTTTGGCTTCTAGGAGCAAATCCTGGAATGTGGCGTTATCTGGGAACAGGAGGCAAGTGGCTTAGTTGCCTGGCTGTTCTCTCCTTTTTAGCAGCTCTACTTCCTGGACCTCTAACTGAAACGCAGCAAATGGAAAAAACAAAAGGACGTATTTTCCGGGAAATTCATAGCAATAGAAGTGTTGCTATTTTGTTTGCTGTAACATGGTAGAAAATGAAAATAGATCTTCAATTAATTTACATTGAGTATTAATTAATTTACATCTTTGTAAATTAATTAAGTTGAATTTATTTTAATTCATCTTTATTTTAATTAATTAAAATTTACATCTCTGTAAATTAATTAATTACCATCTCTTCAATTAATTTACATATCTGCTTTATAAACTATAAGGTAGCGATTTTAATATTGGACGTCTATCAATCAAGGTAAACAATAAAACCACTATACTTGTAAAAGGCATTCACTTTCTAACACAAGAGGAATAAAAGAGCAGATATAGGAAATAAAATAAGACTACGTTAAAGTTGTTGGCTTTTAATGATAATAAAGAATTTTCCAGTGTTTGGAAAAAAGGGACTAAATTTATTTTTATTTTCATTTCATCTTAGTTCCTTAACCTAGTTTCAGAGATATTTAAATCTGCTTGAAATTAGGAAAATAAATTTTACTCGTTTATAAGAAAGTTCAGCGAAGTTGAAAGTTGAAATTAGAATTTGTGAACTTAAAGAAAAGGCCCAAATTCCCGAGAGATTCCTTATCATGCAGAAGTGCTGTTCTCTTCTAGTTTTACATTATCTAATGCAAACCCAAGGGTCTGAATTTAACTGTAGTCAGTGACCTGTTCGCTGCAAACTGGGTATCTGGTGAAGGTTTTGGGCTGGGGGAGGGTTGGTGATAGCAGGATAGGCCTCTGGAACCTCTGCCCCCATATGGTTGTGTCCTGCTCTCCGTTTGATTAGGTCATGGGGCATTCTCGCTGCTGGGAACTACTTGAACAATTAGTTTCTGACCTTCTCTCATGTCTTAGGCTATTTAGTAAGCTGGTGAGAAATTTGGGAAGAAGATTGAGAGAATCGTAGCTGTCCCACTTGTTTTCGCTTGTTTTCATTCCCAGGGATACATATATTATGGTGACAGAATGGATCACTTATTATTGGTTTGTGCTGCGCTAAATACTGAGGTGGGGCTCACGACAAATAACTGGACTCTTCCTTCAAGGATCTTCCTGAGAATAATCTCTTTACTTCCCCTGGTGCAAGCCTAGAGTAAGCCATAAAAAGTAAACAATCACTCCCTATTGATAAACAAAGAGAAAATACTCCCCTGATATAAGAGGTGTGCCATAAGGCTCCTTCTAGCCTTCTCTCAACTTCAATCAACAAGCAAAGCTACAGTGTTCATTACCCTGAGGTTACAACATAGTAGGTAGTTATTAGCTGCTCTTGAGGGAGGCTATAATCACAGCGTCATCAAATGCAGGCTATGTGCTGTCTCCCCCCCACCCCAACTGTTAATGTGCCAGGGATGCCAACATATCTTCAAGCTGTTCTAATTTAAAAAGTCTCCAGTGATCTCCAGCCCCCGGCATTTCCTACCCTCCCAGGAATAATAGCAACACTTATCTACCTAAAATAAACAAGCAGACACTTTCAGGACAGCAGGAGACCTTGAACGCTCTAGGTCACAGCTCATCAGCCTCCAGTGACGCAGCTGCAAAGCCGAGAAAGTCTTGAGCACTTAACTTTACCCTGAACAGCAGCATCCCTAGCAATGTCACGTCTGCATCGAGCTGAAACTCCAGGAGGTTAAGTGGCGACAGATACATATTAGTGTTACGCATTTATTCACTAGCTGAGTGCCTACCATGGTGACTGGTTTTAGGAACACAGAGATGAAAAGAACATTGCTCCTGCCTCCGAAGGGTTTTCAGTCTATCTGGACAGACAAACCCGAAGAGATAGTTAGGAATCCAAAGGTGGGAAATCAATGAAAGAGAAATGCTTGAGGATTTCAGGGAAGGCTTCTAGGAGAAGGTAATACCTTAGCTGAGTATTAGGGGAAACAAGAGGAATTAGCTGACAGAAGGGAACTGGAGGTGGGTGGAGTGTGGGAGAGAGTTCCAAGCCAAGGTGATGGTAGAAGCCAAGAGAAGCTGTTGAGAAACAGCAATTGATAAGTGCTCGCGGCTGACATGTTCCTAAGACTTTAGAACCCTTTGCTGATGTGTTTTCCCTGCTTTTGAGTCTTCGGCAGGGCAGAAAGCCCTGCTCGGGCAGTGTGGGCTTGTCCCGGGTTGCAGCGTTATTTGGTTGCATAGCTGGATCTGGATCTTAACGGTTAGCAGGTGCAATCTGAGCTCTTGGGAGACACCAGCGCCCCAAGAGAAGGGCCGATAGGTGCATTCCAAGCAGTTAAAATATTGCACCTGCAAAAAAAGGGGCCCAGTGTAGAGAGGGGGTAAATACACCCTGGAATTGTAAGAAGTAAAGGTAAAACATTATCTGCTTTATTTTTAGTCCTGTTTTATGTCCACCCTTACTCCGTCTGTGTTTGGATGGAAAAACGCAGAGTCATGACGCTTTGACACCAATTACATTACAACTGAATCTGGAGCTTCACTCATCAGGGAAGTTGTAGGTCGTCTGTCCCGATGTTTTAATTCTCCCTCTGTCTTCCTTCCCTCCTCCCCAACCCCACGGAGCCGTTTTCTCCAGCTGTCATTGGTAAGGAAATAGTAAATATGCACATAGTTTAAGTATGACCATACTCTACAGAGCTGCATCTGTACCGCTGCTGTGTAAACCAGGCTCGTGTATTGTAAAACCCCAACGAGCAACCAGACGCATCGCTTCCCTTAAAGCACATTTCTGTCTGGCTCTTCTGTTGAGACGTTTCCCCCAAGCTCATCTTAGGTGGTCCCACAGCTGAAGATAGCTGTCATATCAGAGGACAGCCCGGTGAAGAGCTGGCAACCAGAGCGGGACACGGCTCCCCTCTGTTTCTTCCAATGGCCTGGGGACTCAGTTGACCCTCCTCTCCCGAAGCTGGACACATGGCGCCCCCATGTCTCACTGATCGCTCCTTATGCGAAGATAAGAAACCCAGTCACCCCTTCCACTCTTACATCTTTCTTCACTGGTCACAATCTGTGGCTCCTCCCACCTTCCCCGAGCCCCGAGGAAGGGAGGAGGGACTGATGCGAGATGTCCTTTTAACATTCAGCACTTCCCAAAAAGCTATGACTGTTTTTTCAATAAAAGGAAACAAAGCGATCAACCTCCTACTTTTTGGGTTTCTTGCTACAAGTACAACTGATGGCAGATTGACCTCGATGTGCCTTCTTGGCATGCCATGTGTTAAATTAAGGTAGGATGTGTGAGCACCAGGTAAAAAAATGGAGAATACCACTGTCTGATGAATTTTCTTCGAGATCATCAACTGGGAAGATTCCATTTTTCACCAATGGCAGAAGGTATGTTTCCTTCCTCTTTGCCTAACCTCAGGCTGGATCCTTGCCTCCCCCTTGCACAGGCCTTGGCTTCCACAGACCCTGGAGGTATGTGATCTAGGTGTAGAGCTCTAGGAATGAGGCCTCGGGGGGTTCTCCGAGTTAAGGAAAGAAAAGCCATGCTCGGGAACTGCGGTTGAAAGCACCATGTCTTTCTTTGTGGCCTGATCGCATTCCCGCTTCATCGCACACTCTGCGCTGTGCAGAGGAGACCATTGTTGATCCACGCAGATATTGGATCCTTGTACTTCTTATCTGGTCTTCATAACTGTCTGCTTGATTTTCATTTCTCTTCCCGCCCGGTTTGATTAATCACTTCTCTCTTGACCCTGAAACCTTTGGTCTGTCCAAAGTGAATGGACCTGCCACGCAGCTTTGTGCTGGTGTGTGAAAGATATCCCGGTTGCTTAATTGTTGCCTATTTAACTCAGTCAAGGAAGTGGTTTCTTCAGGGCAGGCAAGGTGAAGGCTTGTTGAAAGGGGTGTCTGAGATTATGGTGTTGTGAATTAAACAGCCATATGGTTACCTATTTACCTTTCCTTACAGGAGTGTATATTTTATAATAGCTATGTTCGGGTTTTTTTTTATTATAAATTATTTATTTATTTTTGGCTGCGTTGGGTCTCTGTTGCTGCACGCAGGCTTTCTTTAGTTGTGGCGAGCGGGGCCTACTCTTCGTTGTGGTGTGCGGGCTTCTCATTGCGGTGGCTTCTCTTTGTTGTGCAGCACGGGCTCTAGGCGCGCGGGCTCAGTAGTTGCGGTACGCGGGGTCAGTAGTTGTGGCTCGCGGGCTCTAGAGCACAGGCTCAGTAGTTGTGGCGCACGGGCCTATCTGCTCTGCGGCATGTGGGATCTTCCCAGACCAGGGATCGAACCTGTGTCCCCTGCACTGGTTGGCGGATTCTTAACCACTGCACCACCAGGGAAGTCCCAATAGCTATGTTCTTGAAAATGGGTATTGATGTTGAAATTTTAAAAAATTATTATAACTACTAGTGCAGAGGTATTATTGAAGACTGGTGAAATGAAAAAGTACTTAATAAATGAATAATCCTCCTCTAATTTAGTTTCCATAAAAAAGAGTACACCAAAGGTTGAATTTGCTTAAAGCGAGGGCAAGCAGCATCACGCCACGTGCACACATAGCCACCGAGGCTGTGGCATGCAGACTCATCTCTGTCTGCCCACTTGGACTGCTTTTGACGTGGTCCCCGTCAGCCATCAACTCGCTGCTCCTTTCCTGCTGGCAAATTCCATTCTGCCAGTGACTCAGTATGACGTCATTGTTATCAAGAAATTGATCCCACAGCTGGAGGCAGGATTGACACCCCGTAACCTGTAGAGCACCTGTTAGCAGTTCTCAGCACGTTCAATGTATGGTTGTTCCCTGGAAAATGACTGTCTGCCGGGATCAGCTGACCTCCATGGGTGTGATTCCTGCACTCAAGGGCTCTGACCACTTGTGCTGGGTCTGTTCCTTCCTCATTAGCATTTCCCCAACTTGAGCCAAGAGAAGAGGCTGACTGCATTAGTGGTTAATGACACTTCCTCCCTGTGTAATAATGGCATTCAGCCACAAGCTCCAGTTGAATCACAGAACGCTACGGGGCTTACGGTCCTTAATAAGTTTCTTGAAATGTTTTCAAACCAAATCTAAATGTCCTTTTGAGACCACATTCTTCAACTCTTTCTATGTCAAACCTGAGAACTAGGTTAGAATTTGAATTATTACTTGTTAGGAGCCTTTCGAATGTACCTTGGTTTTACCCAGAATCTGGTCTTCAAGTTTTATGGGAGTAATGATAGAATGATAATCATGATAATCGTGGTATCAGGGACTAAGTAATCTGGTCCTTGTCTAGGCTGCCCAATCATCATGGAGCGTCTTTGCCATGTGTCTGAAGGGGGATGAAGGCCTTGCCCCTAAGATCTTTTCCCAGCCCAGGAAGAGATTCCCCAGTCCCCAGCCACTGGCTCAGTTAACCCCTCGGTGCAAATGGGGCTACGGCTGGTGCCACACTCTGGGCCTCTTTGCCAAGGAAGTTTATGGACACCTCCTCTCTTTCCCACAGTTACTCTTAAACCTGTTCCTGCTCTCCAGGAGCTTGAATGCCTATGTTTTCCCATTTTCCATTAGTCAGTTATTTGATCAATTCGTTCATCCACCCCTCCCTGGCCTGCTGGACACAAAGCACACAAAGTATTCCATGTTGGGAAGGCCAAGCTGAATAAGACCCACTGCATGTTCCCCAAGAGCTCACGGTCCAGGGAGAAGGCCACCACGTGCATGGCGAGCGAGCACAGCATCTTGTGAGAAGTGCTGTGCTAAGAATGCAGACAGAGCATCAAAACAAACGGAGCAGATGTCACCATGCCAAGCTCATCATTTACTTGTAATAACGCTCATCACTGTGACCCGAAAGCTGAGACATTCTTCAAAATCACTCATATTGCTCAGTATTGGACTCGTCTTTTCTAGTGACACAGGTGGACAAGTGAGGGGTAGCGCTCTTGGAGATACTGGCTTCGCTAAAATAGAGCCCACCTTGAAAAAAAATGAGAACTGAAGATATAAAATGCATACTTCCACTTAAACAAGGAGTTATCTTTGGATAATTTCTACTTTAAAGTATTCTTGTCTTGACATCATCTTAAGACAAGTCTTCAGATACTGATGGATACTGATCTTGAGTAAATTTGTGGACGTGACATGAATTCGAAATTTCAATCAATAAACTAGATTTGGAAATGGGAGACATCTGTCAGCCACTGAAGTTATGCATATAAAAACAGAGATGGATTAAGAAGTATAGTAAAAATCCCACTTATACCATTTGAAATGGTAATTACCTGGGTAGAAAACCAACCTTGATTAAAGGAAATGCTTACATTACAGATTTTTAAAATGCAATTCAATCATTATTATTTATATACTATTTAATTGGCATTCATCCTATGCTAGCCTGCATGATTAGTAATATGTGTGTGTGTGAGTGTGTGTGTGTGTGTGTGTGTGTGTGCTGTGTCCTCCCTTCTTATCTAAAATGTAAGCTCCTTAAGGGTCAGGATCTATTGAATCCCTAGGGCCTATGTGTCTATGAGTGCTGCTATTTCTGCTATTAATGTTTCTGGCCCACTCTGACCCGGAATCAGCGGTCAAAAATCCTGCCAACTCAAATCTCACCAGGCCTCTCTTAACTTCAAGCCAGCTCTTTCTTGTGGCATTGGCACCACCCCTGTGATGCTTTTGCTTTTGGGCACCTATGTCCTGGGAGAGGAACAGGAGGAGTTTCGTCTTCTCTCTGTATTCAGAAGAGCCCAATAGTAACATCTGCCAGGCTCCCGAGGGGCAACAGAACCAGTGGCTATGATGATAGCACAGTGTGTATGTGATGGAAAGCATGAATCCAAAGGAATCTGGAATGAACATAACGGAGTAATGAGGATGAAGAGTTCAATTCCATCTGGTCAAGGAATATCTAGTTATAGGATCTGGAGAAAACATGATGATGGAAATGAGGACGGGGTCATGGCAGGGTCTCCAGTGCAACCGAGCCTGTGTATCAGCACAGAATCAGAATGTTCCAGATGCACCCAGGCGTGAATCTACAAGTTAATCATTTTCATTTGCAATATGGGGCAGTGGCCAAACATGGAGAGGAATCTGTCACACTGCGTAGATGTCTATGGGGGGCAGACAGGGGCTTCTGCTTCTATTGAAGCAGCTCAGTACTCATAGGTAGCGAGACTCCAAGGGCTGTTGTGTAGGTCAAATGTAAACACACCGGAGAATGGCTACTTAAGTAGAAAGTGGGCGGTTGGAAGACTGGAGTCTTTATTGGACAAAAGGTCAACATTCATGAGTGAGAAGGAAGAGGTGGTGTTTGGGGCAGAGATGAAGACATTCCAAAGTATGCTGCCAGTCAGGCTCAGGAATGTGTTTCAATTAGCAAAGGGAGAGAGCCAGGAGCTCTGTTTTCTGAAGCACAGGTGCAGGGGATGGGAAACAGACCAGGGTGAGCAAGTGAGAAAAAGGACTCAGACAGGAGCAGGAACTAGTGCATAGGGAGGAGGGGCTTTGCTCTGAGCCCTGAAACACCCAAAGAGCTTAGGATACTTTTTAGAAATTGGACTTTTGCCCACAGCCATCCCAGTTTGGCACCAAAGGTCTGTGGTGATGGCACCTTTCTCCCAGAATGAGTGTGGTTTGAGGGGCAATTCTCTTTCTGATTCTAGAGCTGATGCCATGTCAAGTTCATGCAGATAGGGCAACAGGGACTTTCTCTGGTGACTTTGCAGCTCAGATAATAATTAATAACAGATACGTGTGCTGGTTTTTCTCCGTTTGCCTCCCTACCCACTCAGATTCATTCTCCCCCCTTTTCTGCTCAGCTCTGTGCCCCGGGAGGCTGACCCCTGATGGCTGCTTCCCCTCTGCCCCCTGGCTTCTCCCTGGATTTAGAGGTTGGAAGGAGAGAGAGGTCGTGGCGTTTCTCCCCTGCTCCGTCCCTGCTTCTGTGTCTCCTCTTTGCAGCTTCCACTGGGTTCTGGCAACGCTACTGCTGCCCTTCCTTTCCAGACTAGGCTAGTTACAACCTCCCACCGCGGCCAGTCTCTGGATGCCACGACACCCCTGGTTTGCTCCCTCAACCCTGCCCACAACTCCATCTCAACACCTTGACCATCTGAAGTGTTTCAAATTTGTCTCTTGCCAAACCCTGAACTGAGAACACTAGCTTTGTTGGGTGTTATTATGTGCCAGGCTCTATTCTCAGTCCTCTGTGTGCACTTAATCCTTCCAAACTTTACTGATGAGGCCGAGGCACAGAAAGGTTAAGACATTTGCCCGAGGTTACACAGTAAGTGGCAGAGTCAACTTTGAACCCAGGTATTTGAACTCTAGACTCTGAGTACTTAACCACTGATTCATCCTACCTTTCTCTAGCTTGAGTCACTTCCCTGGAGCACAGCTAACAATGAGAAAGTGAGGCCCAAAGACCTCTGACACACATGCCCCCAAAATTCATTTACTGAAGCTTATTCATAGGCAAATGTCTCAGATCACAATTCACTCCCGTTTTATGCCTAATTGTGACAGGATAGGCTATCAAATTTCCCATCGCAGTGGTTCTTAGCCTTGGTTGTACAACAGAATCATCTGGGGAGTTTTCATCTATCCCTATGCCCAGGCCATGCCCTAGACTAATGCTTTCACAGCTCTGGAGATGGAACCCAGGCTGGATAATTTCTTAAGCTCCCAGGAGATTTCAGAATGCTGCCCCAATCGGAGCATCTGAGAACTGTCCTAACCCGCAGCAGCAATTCCTGGAAGGCAGGGGTGAGGAGCAGACAGGCCTGGGGACATAAGTAAAGGGTAACCGCAGGCGGCTATCCAAATGGAGGATGCAGAGGAGCCACGGAGTGTTCGCCCAAGAACCGAAATAATAAATAAAAAACAAAGCACGATCTGTGTTCATTTAGTGCCTGGGAAAACTGCTCCTAAGTCTGAAGACATTTTATTTTTTTCTTCGCACTACATTATAGTAATTGTCCCGAGTCACTTTTTTTGTTTTTTTTTTGCGGTACGCGGGCCTCTCACTGTTGTGGCCTCTCCCGCCGCGGAGCACAGGCTCCGGACGCGCAGGCTCAGCGGCCACGGCTCACGGGCCCAGCCGCTCCGCGGCACGTGGGATCCTCCCGGACCGGGGCACGAACCCGCGTCCCCTGCATCGGCGGGCGGACTCCCAACCACTGCGCCACCAGGGGAGCCCCCGAGTCACTTTAAAAGGTAGAATTATTGTCAATATACTTTGTTTCTTGGAGCAAAGGACGTGTAGACCTTTTAGAAAACTTTTTACCCCCAAAGATTACATCAGTAAGATTATTCTTGAATAAGGTAGAGTCAGGTACCTGGAAGATACAGTTACAATACAATATTTCTGATTGATCTATAGATGCCAGATAAAGGAGGAATTGCTGTTTGACAGCAAATGTTTATCAAAATACATTTGCTGACCTTTAGCAGAAGCTAAGCTCATCTGCTCTTGATTCATGGTCACAGTGGACATTTTAATATTTTTCAGTCCTAACATGGGTGCTAGGCCTTGGTAAAAACAGAAGGTGCTGCCAGCGGCTGGTCCTCTCGGAAACGGTCGGCACAGGAAGACGCAGGCTTCGTGGACCTGAATGTCGGATGCGGTCTCCTAGTTGTTATTGTTGCTTGTTCCTTTTGGACTGGGGTTGGAATATTCCAACAATCTGTTCCTGACGGCAGACCAAACAACTTTTATTCCTTTCTTATGTTTCTTGGGGCTGGTCTTCTTGTTTACATGCTTGCCTGCACAAAGCTAATGTGCGACGCGATGACGGTTTGCACGCCGCCCAGCGGCTGGCGCTGGTCCACTCCCCGTACCCGCTCCCCCACCCACCAGGAGCTCAGAAGCAGGGGTGCTGACCGAGGGGAAACTCAACAATGGCCGTTCCAACGCAAGCAAGGGCCCCTCTTCTCCTTTCACCCGCCTCACCCCTGCTCCTCTACTCCCACGAATGCCTCTCCCCCCTCCCTGCTCTCACAGGGCCCTAGCGCTCTCTTTTTATTAGCTCACCATGAAACTAAAGCTTCAGCCCAGGTACACTGGGGGAACTTCGGGGCGTGGCTCCGGGGGACCGTCTTACAGTGACAGGCTTGCACAGACGTTCCTGCTGAGTGTCTCACCCTCGGCACTGGTGACATTCGGGGTCGCATCATCTCGCGGGGGACTGTCCTGTGTGTTGTAGGATGTCCCGCAGCATCCCTGGCCTTCACCCACTAGGTGCCAGTAGCATCCCTGCCCCCAGGTCGTGACGACGAAAAATGCCTCCGGACATTGCCTGGGGGGCAATATCACCCCTGGTTGAGAACCGCAGATGTAGACCCTGACTTTCAACTTCCACTGGATGCTGGGGTCAAGGACTAAGCTAAAGTCTCAGTGTCTTTCGTGCCAGCACTTGGCTGTGAGATGCGTGGGCTGCTGTCCTCTAACTAAAGCATCGTCATGGAGACGAGGAGTTAGACCTGTTTTGTATGGAACCCCAGGTTGACGGGGAACTTTCCAGCAGTCAGAGCTGTCCCAAGGTGAAATGAGTGGCTTCGGAGTGGCCGGATATCCTCTATTCGCCCTTCCAGAACCGTCTCCACCCTTCTCTCCCCTTCTCTGTGGCCCAGACTCTCAACTGTAGGGACTCCGCGTGGATGGGCTTCCTTGCCCTCCGGCTTCCAGCTGGAGGGAGGGAGGAGGTGTGGTCAGGGTGTTGATTCCTTGTGTTTCCTCATCCTGCAAGGTTGCTATGGGCCGGCTGGGCCCCCGGCAAAGGCTCAGCTCGAGATGGGTGGCCGCCCTTCAGCGCGCTTGGCCTCCTGCCAGGGAGGCCTCAGGTACCTGCCCTGGAGGCCACACCACCTTGTGGCTTTGCTCTGCCCAGCCCTCACTCGTAGCTGGTCCCGGCCTCAAATCCTCTGAGTTCCTGTTAAATTAGGATAATTTGGATATATCATATATTTCTAGCCGGGACCTTGTCTAATACGCAAAGCCGTGGCAACTTTATATTGAGGATACACAGGCCTTCAAGGCCTCTTGTGATCCGCAGACCTATGATGCTCTGGTTGGCAAAGGTGAGTGTTTCAATAGCTGCTTGAACAGTACTCCAAGGAGAAAAACCTCTTCAGCTTGGCTGGGAGACAATGCGTATTTATTCATAAATATTTGTGCCATCGCCGTGGAGGAGAGACGGGCATGCTGGGAATGCCAAGCCCTTGCGTTGCAGACGGTATCAGTCACCGGACGAAGAGCCCCTCCTACAAGCCCTTCTTTCTCACAGGACTCTGACTGCTTTCACCCTCAGGGTAGCCATGTCCTTCAAGAGACTCTGGGCTCTTCCTCAGCCCCAAGATGTGAATATTGATTTATTTCATTCTTCCCGCTAAGATGAGCTTAGACACGGGTGTGTGATGCGTTCTGCATTAGCTGGAAAGGGAGTTCGTCAGAGGGGCTGCTAGTACAATTTCCTCACTCGTAAAAAAAAGAGACACAATAAAAGGCTCTTCCGGGCTTCCCTGGTGGCGCAGTGATTGAGAATCCGCCTGCCGATGCAGGAGACACGGGTTCGTGCCCCGGTCCGGGAAGATCCCACATGCCGCGGAGCAACTAAGCTCGTGAGCCGTGGCCGCTGCGCCTGCGCGTCCGGAGCCTGTGCTCCGCAATGGGAGAGGCCACAACAGTGAGAGGCCCGAATACCACAAAAAAAAAAAAAAAAAAAAAAAGGCTCTTCCCTTTACCCCACCTCTGGACACTGTGAGGGCTGTGACACCCAGAGCTGCAGCAACCCTTCTGGCTACCCTCAGGAAAGTGGAGCCCGAAGATGAAGGGATCTTGGGCCTTGATGCCATCTCTGACTCAATGAATTGACCAAACTTAGAACTACTCTCCTTCCAGAGTTATATCATGTGACATGATACATGTTCTGATTGTTGAAGCTACTTTTACGTGAGATTTCTGGTGCTCAGCCAGCAGCCCAAAGTACCCTCATAATACGCTGTTCCAGCCGTTCATCTCATTTAATCCGGTAATGAACCGTAGAGATGAAAAATGTCATCTTACGCCTCTCAGCAGCTTTTGCTCACTGCCTCCTTGAAAAACTTTTAGACTCGGGCCTCCGTGTTACTGTGCTCCCCAGCTCTTTCCTCTGCCCCGTTGGCTGTCCCATTTCACTCTTCTCTTGGATTCTCCTCTTCTTGTTGGGACCCTTCTCTTTGCCAGCAATAGTCACCACGTGGGTGCCCTCACCCGGTGCCATAAAGTTCATTACCAGGCAGACGCTGATGGCCCCGCAAGTCAATCCCTGGCTCTACGTGCTCCCCTGCGGCTCAGGCTTGTACATCCAGCCGCCTACTTGACCGGCCCCCGAGCCATCTAATGGGCAACCACAACTTCACGCGTCCGAAACAAAGTCTTGGGGTTGCCCCCTCGAAACTTCTTCTTCTCCAGGCTTCTACATCTCAGTAAATGGCATCCTCTTTTTGCACAGGCCAAAGTATCGAAATCATACTTGACTGCTGTCTCATTCCACAGCATGCAACCCACACCCTACACCTAACTGTTTAACAAATGTTCCAAACGTTCATTTCTTACCTCTTTTCACCACTGCCAGTCTAAGCCACAGAGCTCCCTGTCCTGCACCGTAGCAACAGCTCCTTCGGGCCCCCCTCCTGCTTCTCTGGCCACCCTGCAGTCTGCACCCGGCACATCAGCCCCAGTGATTTTTCTAGAATAAGTCAGATCTTGTTATTCCCCCGCTTCAACCCCCCGTGATTTCCCATCTCATTCTGAACACACTCAAAAGTCACTATGCTGGCCTACGATGCCCCCGTATGATTTGGCCCCTAGACCCCCCTTCAACTATCTCTTTACTGCAACCATATGGGCCTCTTTTATTTTCCTTGAACATGTTTTCTTTTCCCCGAGCCCATGTCTACCTTATGACCGTTGCGTTGACCACCCCCCATGTCTGGGATGTTCTTCTGCCACCTAGCCTCATGTCACATAACTCACTAATTTTTTTTTTATTAAAGTATAGTTGATTTACAATATTATATTAGTTTCAGGTGTACAACATAGTGATTCAAAATTTTTACAGATTATACTCATTTAAAGTTATTACGAAATATTGGCTCTGTTCCCCATGCTGTACAAGATATCCTTGTAGCTTATTTATTTTATACATAGTAACTTGTGCCCCTGGATCCCCTGCTCCTATCTTGCTCCTCCCCCCTTTCCTCTTCCCATTTGTAACCACTCGTTTTTTCTCTATAACTGATACGACTCACTTTCTTCAGGTCTTCACTGAACTGCCACCACCTCAGAAAGAACTTTAAGACTCTACCAAAACTTAACACTTTAAAACTTTAGGACTTAACTTTAACACCCTGCCAGAACTTTAACACTCTTTAACACTCTGCCAGACTAGCATTTCTTTTCATTCTCCATCTCTTTACCTTGCTTTATTTTTATTCTTATAATGTCCCACTCCTTGACAGTCAATTACATATATGTTTGCTTATTATCTGTCTCTCTGACTTGAATATAAGCTCTGTGTGAGCAGGAATTTTGTTTTGTTCACCGCTACGTCTCCACTTTAAACAACACCTGGCTGTGTAAGATTTGCTGAATGAATGAATGGCTCAAATCCATTATCCCTTTATTGTATAGCAGAGAGCTTAAGTGGAATCTTAGGTTACAGAGAGAGGGGAAAAGGCAGCTAGGATTAGGGCCCAAACCTTTACTCTTCTGGTCCAGGGCTCTTTCTATTACTTTATACTGTCACATACCTGAATAAGTTAATGATTATTTTTCCTTCAAAGGTACTTTGTGAGTTTATAGGGAACAAAGTCATCAGGCACAGAAAAGGGTTTCCAGTTGGGCAGTTTGTGTCAGCAAGCCAGGAGGGAGATTATGTGTGCGTGTGTGTGTACGCGCACGTGTGTGAGTGGTGCAGTGGTGGAGGGTAGGAGTGCTGGGTGACAAGAGGTGCAAAGAGTCTTCCTGGACTTGGATATCATATCACACCACAAAACCAGTCTAGTATGTAACCCGGACCCTTCTTTACCCTATAGCAAGTAGATGCGTCTTCATGAAGGAGTTGGCTTTCTAAGGATTTAAAAAGCAATGAGAGAAAAAGACATGCAACATCCAGATTGTAGAATGGGGAGTCTGTGTTCAGTATCAGGGTCAGGTCTTTTAAGAACAAACCTCCTTCCAGAACAAACCTCCTTCCAGAAAATTCAGTTCAGTCTGCGATATTCAAATCAGAAGGGAGGCATACCTGAAGGTGGTAACCAAGTAGCCTAGTTTAGCTGTATAAGCTAATAATAAAATCTACCCTTTATTGGGTGTTTACTATGTTTCAGATGCTGTTTAAGTGCTATTGATGATAAAATCAACACCCATTGCTAACATTTATTTGTGGCTTACTACATGACAAGAATACATAATTTTAAGTGTTTAACAAGCTCGTTTGACCCTCATGAGAACACTTATAAGGAAAGTGCTAGTATTTTCTGCATCTTGCTGATCAGAAAACTGAATTCTAGATGGATCGTGAATTTCCTAAGATTGTTCAGCTGTGAGGGATTTGAACCCAGGCAGTCTGACCCATAGCCGGTGCTATATTAAACTGCATACTTGTGCCCTCTCATTTAATGATCACAATTCTAGGAAATAGGTACTATCATCCTCTCTTTATAGTCCCTGCATTGAATTTCCATAAACCGATACAGGGGCTTAAGCCTCTGGTGCTTTTAAGCTGTTAGTCTTGAAGAAATTGGTCATCCTTCCTTATGGTTTGTGACTGAGAAATGTTCACAGTTCTCTGTACACTGAAAACTACAGAACACTGCTGAGAAAATTAAGGAAGACCTAAAGAAGTGGAGAGATATGAGGTCTTCATGGACCAAAACATTCATTATTGGTAAGATGTGAACTCTCCCTAAATTGATGTATAGACTCAGCACCATCTCAATCAAAAGCTCAGTGGGGTTTCTTTTTGTAGAAATTGACAAACTGATTCTAAATCTCATATAGAAATACAAAGGACCTAGAATAGCAAAAACGAAATAAAACAAACAAAAAGATAAAAGAGGAACAAAGTTGGAGGACTAATGCTACTTGACCTCAAGGCTTATGAGGTACACTATTCAAGCTTCAAGATAGACCAATAGATCAATGGAACAAATACATATATAGACAACTGATTTTTTTTTTTTTTTTTGTGGTCGGTACGCGGGCCTCACACCGTTGTGGCTTTTCCCGTTGCGGAGCACAGGCTCCGGACGCGCAGGCTCAGTGGCCATGGCTCACGGGCCCAGCTGCTCCGCGGCACGTGGGATCTTCCCGGACCGGGGCACGAACCCGTGTTCCCTGCATCGGCAGGCGGACTCTCAACCACCGCGCCACCAGGGAAGCCCTAGGCAACTGATTTTTGATAAAGGTGCAAAGAAACTTTAGTGGGGAAACGTGGTCTTTCCAACAAATGGTGTTGGTACAATTAGATATCCACATTAAAAAAATGAACTTCAGGGGCTTCCCTGGTGGCGCAGTGGTTGAGAGTCCGCCTGCCGATGCAGGGGACACGGGTTCGTGCCCTGGTCCGGGAGGATCCCACATGCCGCGGAGCGGCTAGGCCCGTGAGCCATGGCCGCTGGGCCTGCGCGTCCGGAGCCTGTGCTCCGCAACGGGAGAGGCCACGGCAGTGAGAGGCCCGCATACCGCAAAAAAAAAAAAAAAAAAAAAAAAAAAAAAAAAAAAAGAACTTCAATCTATACCTTTCATCATATAAATATTAACTCAAAATGGATCAGAGAGACATGTAAAGCCGAAAACTATAAAACTTCTAGAAGAAAATGTAGGAGAAAATGTTTGTGACCTTGGGTTAGGTAAAGATTTCTTAGACACCACACCAAAAGCACAATCCATAAAATAACAAATTAATAAATAAGACTTCATCAAAATTAAAAATGTCTGCTCTTCCAAAGACAATGTTAACAGAATGGAAAGACAAGCCAAAGCCTGGAAGAAAATGTTCACAATACAGATATCTGACAAAATAATTACATCTAGAATTGATAAGAAACCCTAAAAACTCAATAATAAGAAAACAACCTGTTAAAAATTGACAAAATATATGAGCAGACATTTTATTAAAGAAGACATATAGATGACAAATAAGCACATGAAAAGATGTTCAACATCATCAGTCATTAGGGGAATGCTAGCTAAGTAAAACCATGGTAAAATACCACTATACATCTATTTGAATGGCTAAAATTAAAAGAAAAATATGACCATACCAAATGTTGGCAAGTGTTGTAGGAACTGAAATTCTCATATCCTGCTGACGGGACTGTAAAATGGTACAACCACTTTGGAACCCAGTTTGTCAGTTTCTTAGAAAGTTAGTCATAGACTTACCATATGACCTATTCCTTCCTTCCTAGGTATTTATTTAAGCAAAAGGGAAGATAACACATATCTATGCAAAGATTTTAATTTTGCTGATTAAAGGGAGCCAGAGAAAAGGGTATGTACTGTATGCTTCATTTATATAAATTTCTAGGAATTGCAAACAAATGTGCAATGGCAGAGAGGAGATCAATGGTTTTCTGGGATGGGAGTAGGAAGGGGCAGAGGTAGGATTATAAAGAAGCATGAGGAAATTGGGGGAGGGGTGATGGGTATGTTCATTATCTTGGTTGTAGTGATGGTTTTACAGCTGTACGTGTATGTCAACATTATCAAAACTTGAAGTTTAACTATGTGTAGTTTATTGTATGCCAATTATACTTCAATAAAGCTGTTTAAAAAAACCACGTAGTTGGGCTTCCCTGTTGGCGCAGTGGTTGAGAGTCCGTCTGCCGATGCAGGGGACGCGGGTTCGTGCCCCGGTCCGGGAAGATCCCACGTGCCGCGGAGCGGCTGGGCCCGTGAGCTGTGGCCGCCGAGCCTGCGCGTCCGGAGCCTGTGCTCCACAACGGGAGAGGCCACAACAGTGTGAGGCCCGCGTACCGCAAAAAAAAAAAAAAAAAAAAAAAAAAACACCAAAAAAACCCAAGTAGTTAACATCTGTGGAGATAGGTTTATACGTGTGTGTGACAAGCTGGCATGAGGTCAGAGTATACAAACCCTTCTCCCTAGACACACAGGAAGACAGACAGGCAGACAGACAGAAACACGTACACACACTAATAAAACACCTGTAGAGACTAGGGATAATGCTCTCGAGTTTTCAGGCCATATTCTTTATCCCCTGCATCTCTGCACTTTATGTCCTGTCCTATATATCCCTGAGGTTCAGTAGTAGAACCTTTTGACTTTATTTTCACTTCAACAGGTTTGTGTAAAATCTAAAGCCTTGAGTGCACAAGATTCCAGACAGAGCTGTGGGGTGGAGAATGGAGAAGGACCTACTGTATGGCAGTAGGGAGAAGGGACCGGGGTTAGACGCTAACCCACCACCCAGCAGGGGAGGGGTGCCACTTAACCTTTCAGCTTCTGGAAGCTGAACTTTGTAATGAGCTGTCACTGTATTTATCACCTAACAATTACTGCAATTGGATAAGGTGTGAAAAAACCTGGAAAACATCACCTGTCAATGACCTTAGTATCTTCAACGAAGCTGTCTCTGGTGGGGTCCCAGATGTAATTGAAAATCAGCATGTAGCCTGTTAAAATGGTTACGGTTCTTTCCATCCCTTCATTCTGTGGACTGTTTCTGGCTTACAATATGGCAATTGTTTTGTCAGGTCCCTAAAGACAGTCATATTATTAGAACATCTTGATCTTGACTTTATCTATGTTTCAGTCAAAACTGCACGAGGCTGGTTCAGCTGCAGTTCCAGAAGAGTGTAGAGAGAGCCTGAGCTGTTGCTGGGTAACATTACTGCCTGCCCAGGTGCACCCCATAAGGTGATGTTTACCTTGACGTATATACCATGGTCTAAGGTCAGTTAGGTTCATAAAACTGACTTTGTTGGCATGCTCAAGGTGGAACTGGCTCACAGCATCAGACAGTCAGAGTAATTTAAAATGATAAATAAGGGCTTCCCTGGTGGCACAGTGGTTGAGAGTCCGCCTGCCGACGCAGGGGACGCGGGTTCGTGCCCCGGTTCGGGAGGATCCCACGTGCCGCGGAGCGGCTGGGCCCGTGAGCCGTGGCCGCTGAGCCTGCGCGTCCGGAGCCTGTGCTCCGCAACGGGAGAGGCCACAGCAGTGAGAGGCCCGCGTACCGCAAAAAAAAAAAAAAAAAAAAAAAAAAGATAAATAAAACTGGCAAGTAGACCAGAAAGTTTTGAGGCAGCTCTGTCAGCAGGCTCACTACATGAGGGCCTAATTATGACGAGGTTGCTTGGTGTCCACAGCATCATAAAAAAAAGGATCTTAATTGGTCTTAGGATGTTACCGTCAATGGTTCGAGGCACTTTTGCCCCCAATAGGGATGGTTTCATCAAGAGAACCATAATGCTTTGGTCAACACCGCCAAGACTGTGTCTTCCCTAGATGCTTCACGTTGATGGGCTCTGCCATCCAGAGGCCTTCTGTGACACTCCCATTCTTTTTACTGCTTCCTTGGCTAACCAACTCCTGTTTACATAGCCTTCATCCAAACAGGCAAGATGTAGCCAATTCGTTTTCTACTCACTAACTTAAAATCACGTGTAGGTCCTCCTCATTACTGTACCCTAGAATCTGTGGGGCTGAAGTTTGAGATGCTTCCATACACTTCTATTTTACATATAGTTGGATAGTTTCTTGGCTTACTTCCACAGCTGGCTAATTATATCCTTCCAGTTTTGGCCAGTTTGTATGCATTTTATCCGTGCATTTTACTAGTTTCACTCTGAAAGCGACCTTATTTCCAAGTTCCTTAAAGACACCTAACTAGCCTGCCTCCACCTTTCCTGCTCCGCATACTGACCACTGATTTGAGTTCAAGCTTTGCCAACAAACCGAATCCCTTCACTGTCTTCATAAGATGGCCATGATATTTCCCCAACTCACAAGAATAATTTTTTTTAAAGAAGGGGAGCAGTGAGCATGGAAAATAGAGAATGAGGGACTTCCCTGGTGGCTCAGTGGTTAAGAATCCGCCTGCCAGTGCAGGGGACATGGGTTTGAGCCCTGGTCCGGGAACATCCCACATGCTGCAGAGAAACTAACCCCGTGTGCCACAACTACTGAGCCCGTGTGCTGCAACTATTGAAGCCCACGTGCCTAGAGGCCGTGCTCCGCAGCAAGAGAAGCCGCCTCAATGAGAAGCCTGCGCACCGCAACGAAGAGTCGCCCCCGCTCGCCACAACTAGAGAAAGCCCACGCGCAGCAAAGGAGACCCAATGCAGCCAAAAAAAAAAAAAAAAAAAAAAAGAAAAGAAAAGAAAATAGAGAGAGAGGGAGAAAGATTGTAAAATAAAGGCACATGTAATTAAATTTTGTACTATTTTTAGTATCTGATCTATAAACCTGGAAATGTGATTATATGTTGGCTAAATAAAGTAGTATAATTGGCACTGTCATAAATCTAATTCCTATTATTATTGTTACTTGATTTTATGTGATAATGTTTAGAGTAAATCAGCACCATAATTTCCAGCCAAGTGGCAGCTATTATTTTTATTTCTTTTCCCTCCCTTGCTGTTATGGTGGTGGAGGGGAGACCTCAGAATGTTAAATAGTTTGACTAAGATTCTTAGAGAAACTAAGAGAAATAATGTGCAGCCTTTAAATACTCAGTGTCAGATCTCCAGATGAGAATGTTAAAATACAGGCCAAAAAATCCAGATATAGAACCTGTGTGAAGGTAAAGTCAGAATTTTAAAAAACAGTTATATAACTAACGGAGTGTTCCATAGACATGCAGATGGTCAGAGGTGTGGCCAAGGTTTACCCAGATTTCCACGCGGCGCTCTTTCCACGAGTGAAACACTGCTCTCCAGACAACTCTCAGAACCTGACAGGGGGACCAACCTTCCCTGGTCCCACTTTCTCATTCTTCTCCAGGTGTTTTCTGGAAGGTTCTGTGTCCTCTCACGTTCGATTTCAACTGTGAGGAGGACGTCAAGGCCTCCTTTCCGTGAGACAACGTGATGGTTGTAGCCAGGCTGGCACCATCCAGAAGTGCTCTTCCTATAAACTCCGTGTCTCCACCCTTTAAGTTCTCTTGACAGAAGCAAGCACAAAACACAAGCCCTAATAGGTGACTTTGGCCTCCGAATAAAGCATTACATGGTATTCTGCTTCTATTTTTCTTGACTTTCCGCAAAGTGATTTTATATCCCTGAGGAGCCAAGAGGCGTTTCCTGTACTTAGGGTTGGTACTGGCACTTGCTCCCTGAAACAGCCATCTGTCCAGCTCTCAGACTGAGGGGACTGTGCTGCAATTGTGGGTTCAGAGCAGGAGGGGGGGTCATAGTCTTCCTCACCCTGGAGTCCTGGATAGAAGGTTCTAGAAACAATGCTCCAGCTGTATCTTGAGATTTTATGAGCCCTTTTATACATGAATTGGAAGCAACAGGAATGGGTAGGAGGCCTCTTGGCCAGCACTGAACTGAGCTGTCACTGATTAGCTGTGTGTAGCTTATGTTCTCTGGGTCTTTTTTGCCTCAACTAAAAAAAAACACTTGAAAGGATTGAAAGCAAGGGGCATTTAAGGACTCTCTGAGGCAAACACTACTATCCTCTTTGCACTTCTTAGTTCTCAGCCTTCTTTGGGCCAGGAGCATGCTGGTAGAAGCAATTTACTCTACTTTCCTGGCCTGCTCCCTAAAAGGTCCCACACCGTCTCTCTTCTTATCTATGCTGCTGGAAGGGAGAGACCCTGAGATGTTGGGGCCACATGGTGGAAAACCCAGATTCCTGAGGAGAGCTGCCCAAGAAAGCCACGGACTATCACAGGAGTGAGGGCTGAACTGTATCGTGCTAAACCACCGAAATTATAGGGTTTACTTGTTACGGCAGCTCACTGCAACACTATGCTGACTCGTGTGTTCTTCCAGCTCTGCTGCGTCTGAGGAATGGCGAGGATAGGACAGAGGCAGAAAGAGATGTGAACATAGCAAGGAAGCACTAGATGTAAACCTACTGTTTGCTTGGATGTCATTCTCCAGGATGCTTCTCTCGAAGAGCCAGTGAAAAGACAGAGAGGGCTGTGGATAATACTTAAAGCATAGGGGATGCATGGTCCTCCATGGTGCAACGGTGACTCTGTATGTGTTACAAGGCCCTGGTCAAACCCGGAGAAATATTTTTAAAAAGAGAATAAGGGACAATTGTGGGGAAATGACGACAGAAACCTCCTTCACCAATAAGAGAACTCAGAATAGGTCTGAGGACAAAAAGCTCACTGATTCCCACACTTGTGATGTTTGTGTGGAGATGGTGAATATAGAGTAACCTCAGACTTCTTAGCGATTGTGATTTTTTTTTTTTTTTTTGTGGTACGCGGGCCTCTCACTGTCGTGGCCTCTCCCGTTGCGGAGCACAGGCTCCGGACGCGCAGGCTCAGCGGCCACGGCTCACGGGCCCAGCCGCTCTGCGGCATGTGGGATCTTCCCGGACCGGGGCACGAACCCGTGTCCCCTGCATCGGCAGGCGGACTCTCAACCACTGCGCCACCAGGGAAGCCCGATTGTGATATTTTTGTTGTGCTCTTCTAGAGTTTTTTTTTCCTTTGTCTTATGGAAAGTGATTAGGTCTGGGTGGCTACTGATCATTTGGGGAAAACAGACTGTTCCTTCCATGTTCTTGGTTTAATCTCTTTCCAGAATGGATTCCCACAGATAGCGTTTTCATCTTGACTTATTTTTACTGAGCGAAAGTACCATTTCCAAGAAACCCCCAAAGCTTCATATTTTCGAATAAATGGGGCCTCTCTGTGGGAAAAGAAAGCCACAGAAGACAGTGGGAAACCACGTGGCCCCAATGTTAAATCAGGGGAAACGTCTGGTAGGGATAAGAAAGCTGGTCCAAGCTCAGGGGTCACTTTTTGTGTTCCGGCTCCTGTTCACTTTCTGGACCTAAGTCAGGTAGGTGTCTCTTTGACAGTGTAATTTCTGCAGCGCCTCTGGGCTTTGTGATCCATAATCAAACACAGTGAACCTTCAGCAATCCCATCCAGGGGAGCTCAATTTGACTTGACTTAGACGAGACAGTTACATCTCTGTCCAGGCATGCTTCTTTGCAGGCACAGCAACTCTTAACACCTGCAGGACACTTCATCCTGGAATATGCTTCCCCTTTTCCAGACAAGCTCAGGGGATCTGCGTCCCCCAAGAAAATTCCTGTCTGCGCTAAATTGCCTTATAGTAGTGATTTACACCTCAATAAAACTACATCTTGAAAAGGAGAATTGGTTTGATAGTATAACTGACATAATTTATGCATGTTTTAGTTTTGGAATAGACTTGGTATTTATGCAAGGGGGAGAGGTCTTTGTGATGTGATGTGTATTTCCACACTGACAGAACTGGTGACAGTCAGGACAGGGGAAAGAAGTATCCGCAGGCACCTTTAGATCACACGAGAATTTGAGAAACACCCTCCTTCAAGCTCGGAGATCAAACCTCTCTTTCTGGCTGGTAATCAGTTACCACCCACTAACTATCTGCTGAAAGCAAGGGAAGGGAGCAAATGCTCTTGGGATGATTTCTTTGTGTGAAACATTATGCTACACGCTCTAAGTATACATTTTTTATTTAAATCTTTCAACAGTCTAAGGAAGTTGGCATTCTTATCCTCATTTTGCAGAGGGGAAATCGGAGGTTGAGAGAGGGTAAGAAATGTTAGTAAATAGTGTGGCAGGGATTTGAACCCAGATCTTTCTGGCTCCAAACAGCATCCATCCTTTTCCCACTAAGCCACTCACTCGCTCACCATCCTGCTCGGCTTTCTCTGTGTGTCCAGAATTGGGCTCAATGTTTTAGGGTTCAGAATAGGTCACCTTTCAACCTACTGAGAGACATAAGGAGAAGTTTCTTAAGGCGACGGTAAACCCTTCCATGCACTCAGAGAACTTCTGTTCACGTGTATGGCTGTGGACACCTCAGTGACTGACCAGGAGCGCCACTCGAGAGCAAGCAATCACCCTGTCAACGTCTGAAGACTCGGCCGCTGGCAGCTCTCAGCCAAGCCCTCCTGAGATTGTCCTCAACCGAAGACAGCCTCTCAGGCGGGTCAGGCCTCCTCCCTGGGGCAGCCCATGTCCTGTGACTAGCCCACCCCCTTGCCTCGGTTCCGGACAACTCTGAAAGGCCACCCCAGAGGGTCTGCGTGATTAGCTGGGGCCTCTACTGTGACGGCACTGCGGTCCAGCCCTCCCCTGCCTAATCCTGCATCCTTTGATGCTTGTACGTATTCCCGAGAGCGCTCCCTGTAACCCCGTGCACAACAGTCTCCACCTCTCCAGCGTCTGCTTCTCTGGGAACACGGCCTGTTAGGTTGTTAAGTCAAATTTGCCCTGTGGATAAATAACGCTTTTACGCTTAGCCAGTTAATGGGCTCGCGTCCCCTCCAAATTCAGAGGTTGAAGTCCCAACTCCCCCTATCTCAGAATGTGACTGTGTGTGGAGACAAGGTCTTTAAAGAGGTGGTTCAGGTTAAATGAGGTCCTCGGAGTGGATGCCACTCCAATAAGACTGGTGTCCTTATAAGAAGAGGTCAGGACACAGGCACACACAGAGGGGAGACCGTGTGAGGACACGGGGAGAAGACAGCCAACTACCAGCCAAGGAGTGAGGCCCGAGGAGAAACCACACCTGCTGACAGCTTGACCCTGGACTCTCTGCCTTCAGAACGGTGAGCACATCCGGTTCTGTTGCACCCCCTGGGCTGCAGCACTCTGTAACGGCAGCCCCAGCAGACTAATACAGGCAGATGTCGAGGCTCTTCTTCATTTCGGTCCCTATTCGTCCATCTTTACTCTCAAGGAACACCCAGAAATCTGAACCGGTTAAACGGTCTTTTAGATGCAAGGAGGTAAGGTGCTAAGTCTCGGTAGACAGTCTTCATATTCTCTAAACCATGTCGAAATCATCATGTTTTTAAAGCGGTGTAAAAGGAGCACGTGCACTACCGCAGTTCGATGCATTTTCCTTTTTAGGACAGTCATCGCGAGCCTATACGTCCTCCGTCTGACACCCGTGCTGGGCCTGGAGTGAACTTATATTTCCTGGGAAAAGGATGCTGTTTTCAAGTTCCGGCAGTCAGCACTTTTCT
This sequence comes from Kogia breviceps, assembly GCF_026419965.1. NCBI lineage: Eukaryota > Metazoa > Chordata > Mammalia > Artiodactyla > Physeteridae > Kogia > Kogia breviceps. The sequence continues at coordinate 99,434,083 of NC_081319.1, read as the reverse complement.
GGCCTTCTGGGAAGCAAGAGGTCAGCGTGGCTTTTCTTCTTTAGGTGCACCCTAACAGACCATGTCCCGCTGCCAGCTTCCCGCCTTCGTACACAGGGGAAGAGTAAGGAACGCCAAAGAAAAAGCTTTGCAGTTTAAGACATTCTTCTTTCAGTTCTTCCGAGCCGGCCTTTCTATCTTCCCCAGCAGTGCGTCGGGGAACGTTTAACTACCAGCTTTCTAAAAATGAAACAAAAAGAAGCTGCATATTCCTGGGGTGTAAACACCCCCATTATGGCTGCATCAGGCTACCGAGGTGGGGGTGCACAGTGGGTCTGTGGGCCGGACCAGCTGCCTTCACGCGGGCCGATTCCCGCCGTACGCCGGCGACCCTGCGAGGGCCCTCCAGGTGGCCCTCCAGGTGGCCCTCCAGGTGGCCCTCCAGGTGGGGCCTGTGTTCTCCACTCTCTCCTCAGAGCTTGACATTCTCATGGTTACCTCAGGGCTTGCTGTTATTTGCGGAGCTTTTTTGTAAGGGGCTTTCTTTCAAGAGTATCTCTGGGGCTTCCCTGGTGGCGCAGTGGTTGAGAGTCCGCCTGCCGATGCAGGAGACACGGGTTCGCGCCCCGGTCCGGGAGGATCCCACATGCCGCGGAGCGGCTGGGCCCGTGAGCCGTGGCCGCTGAGCCTGCGTGTCCGGAGCCTGTGCTCCGCAAACGGGAGAGGCCACAACAGTGAGAGGCCCGCATACCGCAAAAAAAAAAAAAAAAAAAAAAAAAAAGAGTATCTCTGAATGTAGCACTGCTTTCCCCACACGATGTTTCTGGCCACGCACTCACGGTGTCTCCATTGCTTCTCCTAGAGCCAGAAAACCGCAGCCCGAGGGGCCTCGGGAGAACTGCCACGTCAGCCTAAGTTCGACTCTTAAAGGCCCATTCTCTCTCCAGGCCTTTCCTCACTCTCTGCTTCTCCCATCTTCCCCCTCTAGTGGTTTCCTTTAGCTGCAGAGACTTTTTTTTCTTCTGTGCTCTGGAACTCCAGGTCTCACTGGAGGGCTTGGTATGTGCCAAACACAACTCTTAAGCTATTTACATACTTCATCACCAAAACATCCCCTCAAGCTACGTGCTATTCTCACCCCCATTTTACAGATGAAGAAACTGAGGCACAGAGAGGTCCTCCTACTGTCAGTGGCAGGGCTGGGCTTCAAATCTGGCAGTATGGCTTCACGGCCATATGTTTCCCCAGCACCCTGCCCCGCAAAGAGCGGTAGTCACATAGCCTTAGGAAGCCCTGGCAACGGGGAAGAAATGCTCCTTTTTAACAGGAGATGCCAGCAATTGCCAAACAGTTACATTCTACGTAGCCTAGTATAAGGTTACACGTAAGTGTGTGTGTGTGTGTGTGTGTATGGAATATTTAAATAAAGTTCAATAATGAGGGAAAAACTACCCAGAAGTGATGGCATTAATGATCTTAAAGGACCCTTGGACTCTGAACATAGATAATTGCAAAGCAAATTGAGGATTCCAGGTGGTAGGACTGCCCGGTTTTCAGGTCTAGGGCATCAAAAGTTGAGAAGCAATATGTATGTGAAATACCACGGAGCTAATTTTCACTGCAGGGACTCAGATGAAATGAAATATTGGCTTGCTTTAGAGAATACTATCTCCTCTCCCTCTCTCTCCCCCCCTCTCTCCCTCTTCCTTCGTTCCTTCCTTCGTTCCTTCCTTCCTTCCTCTGCTTTTGTCTCAGTTTAGTAAAACTGGCTGAGTAGGTATAAAAAAATGAGAAGAGGGGATTTTTGTTTCATTCTTCATTAAGAAGTTAATATTCACACTGAATGACTTGAGGAATCACAAATAAATGTAATCTGCTCCAGTTTGAATTCATACTTTGGTTTGGTTGAAGCCTCAAAATGTCCAATTCTGTGACAGATTTTTGTCATAGAATCCTAAGACTAGGAGGAATTTTTAAGGGATCATTACTTTAAAACGCTACAGGGATATGCCAATCTTACTGGTTTTTAAAGGCTTCCAGGAAAATCCTTTTATTACTTACCAAAATGTCTTAAGAAAACATTTGTCGTTTTGCTTAACTTGCAGCCTTTCTCTGTAGATGAAATAGGGCCCTGTTTGGATTGACGGGGCTGCCTGGTGCTTTCTGATTTATCTTGATGGTTGGTTCCCCATGTGACACACACGACGGATTACTGACCTCAGCACATGAGGGAATTAACTTTCTTTCTGTCAAGCACAAGTTATTTTACACGCACTTTCTCATTTCATCCTCAAGACAATCCTTCCATCACCATCGTATAAATTTGAAAACAGAGATTCGAAAGCCTCCAGTAAGTGGCTCACACTCACATAGGAGTGAGGCTAAAGCCAGTTCTGCCCCCAAGGGCACCGCGCGAGGCCCCGCTGCCCGTCTCCAATAGAAGGCAATTAATAGGTGCAATTACACATCACTTCTCCTACTTAGCTTCCATGAAACCTTTGGGAAGCCTTGGTCCAACAGGAGAGTTGACTCTTTTAACCCTAACCTCCACCCCAGGCCAAGGTGGTTTTCTTGGGGGAATGACTGAGCAGAAAAGGAATGGTTCACAGAGGACTGGCCGACAGAGAAAGGAGACACCAGAGAACTGGCTAATTGCTAACCTAGGTGATCAGCTTCTGGAGCTTCAGAACTGTAACCTTCAGACTTGGGCACTAGTTATACTAGGTGGAATATTCTACCTCTATCCCACAAGGCGGCCTCCCCTGAGATTTCTGAATGGAGGAGGATTTCCCATGGGCATCAGCATACCCATGTAAAAAGATTCACCTAACAGAGCAAAATCTGGTGGCCTGAAATCAACCTTTCAATGTCAAGTGTTAGTTGCAGCCCTGGGTGGGAAAGGAATGCCATTTGTATTACGGTTTCCAAGGAATTTGTCTGAGTTAAGTTGGACGAAAGAGACGCACACGAAATGCCTGGTTTTTTCATCACTACTCACCCTTGCCCACATTTTCCCAGGTGCTTCTGTCTGTTAAGCCAAGGAATGTTGGAGCTCCAGGTCTTGGACAATTCCAATGTTTTAGTCGGCTGAGCAGGTTCTGCGTTCTCATCACGCTGCTTAAAGAATATAGGATGTTCTCAGGCCAGTGTGTGACATTAAGGAATTCACAGCTTCCTGAGCCTGAAAAGACAAGTTAAAAACAGTGGGTAGGGGCTTCCCTGGTGGTGCAGTGGTTAAGAATCCACCTGCCAATGCAGGGAACACGGGTTTGAACCCTGGTCCAGGGAGATCTCACATGCCACAGAGCAACTAAGCCCGTGCGCCACAACTATTGAGCCTGCGCTCTAGAGCCCGCGAGCCACAACTACTGAAGCCCGTGCCTAGAGCCCATGCTCCGCAACAAGAGGAGCCACTGCAATGAGAAGCCTGCGCACCGCAGAGCAGCCTCTGTTCACCGCAACTAGAGAAAGCCCGCACACAGCAGTGAAGACCCAACGCGGCCAAAACAAAACAAAAACAGAAACAAAAAGCAGTGGGTAAACTCTGGCAGAGGCGGAGATGCTTTTCATCACTTAAGGGTGGCATCATAGCAGCTGGAAAAGCCAAATCTATATTAATGGAATCCATCAGTTATTCGTGCAGTCAGGGATAACATTTATGGAGCTCATACTATGCATTAGCTGGAACTTTGAAGATGTGTAAAGTATGGTCCCGTCCTCAAGGAGCCCACAGTCTAGGAAGGCAAACCAAACAGTACAGTCCTGTAAAATGTTACAGCAACTCTGAGAGAATATTAAGTGGGTCTGGTGAAAGCACGAAGGAGGGAGAAGGTAAACTTTGGGTGGAGTCTTACGTGATGGGTGCATGTTTGCCAAGTGTTTCTTACTGGGGCAAAATGGTAGAAATGAGTGATCTTTCATTGTCTGTAATCTACAACTTTAGTCCTGCTGTTGATTTAACTTGTTTTCCTACCCCTCTACCCCACTGCCTCATCATCCTCCTTTAAACTAATCTAATATGTTGCTACTTTGATAATCTTGAAGCCACCAAATATGCCTGGCGCCACTTCTCAGCAGCCGTTTGTGAAGGTCCCTGGAGCCATATACCTTTCTTGTTTCCCCCAAATGAGGAAAACTGGTACTTTGGCCATGTGGCCTTTAAACAGCTTAGATGCAAAGCTCAGAAATTAGATTTTTGGGGAAAAAAAACTGCCTGGGCTCTTGGTTGGTTAGTACTGGCCAGTTTTTCACTTCCCCTTCATCATCTCTCAGCCATAATGTTCAGTTTTGAGATGAGGTGTGTGTGTATCTTTATGGAACGTAGTTGAAATATATATTCTTAGAAAAACCCTGATACTTAAACCATGTGGGGCACTTGGAAATCTTTTTGAGAATCGGAAATCTGAATCTTTGTAAAAGGAAAATGTTTTTCCTATCAAGAATGAAAAAATAAAAAACTAAATGAATGTTTTAAACTGTGGAGCTGAAAAATAAGGGTCGCGTCTAGGACATAGTAGAAGCTCAGCAAACTGTGTAATGAACCCATCCAGCTGTCTTGATGGAGAGAAGTCTTCCTAGAACTGCTTTCCAAACAGAGGATAGTTGGGGGTTGGTCTTCTTTCACTTCTGCTAGGATAGGAGGAGCCTCCTATAATTTCGGTTGGATAAACACAGTATCTGTAATCTTGTTTAAGAGGGAGGAAAGGAGGCTAGGCAGGAGGACACGGGCCCACGACTCATAGTCCTGCCTAAGTCTGTCCATGTCACTCAAGGACCTCGGTCTGGACAGTGGAGAGAACCAGCAGTGAGAGTTATTGTGATTCCAGCATCTGTCCATTTCCCCCTTAGGTCTTCATACCTTGAGGCATTTTAACGGCCCAAGGTGTCTGAGCTTAAATGCAACCACTCTGAGCTGATTTGTCTGTGGGGATCCCATAAACTGCAGCACCAGGAATAGAATATATAGAGATTTCATTAATTCTTTATTGTGAAATATAACACACGTACAGAAAGCTGTATAAAACAAATGTAGAGCTTAATAAATTCTTGTAACTGTAACCCCCCCCCCCCAGGTCAAGATATAGAATACTTCCAGGACCCCAGACGTTTTCCAGTGCCTCTCCTAATACAGCCCTCTTTTTCCTTTAAAAGTGGTATTGCCCTTCAGAACTCTAATGGAAAACTGATGAATTCATAAAAGTGCTAACAAAAGATCAAGATGAAAAAAACATTAATTACGTGGGACTGAGTGAACTGATGAGGATGATTATAATTTTTGTGACTTTCTGTCTGAATAATAATAAAAAAAAAATCCCACAAGGACTCAAAGGCAAAAAATATACAAATCAATTTTCACTGCAAAGTAAAGGAGCTGTTACAGTGGAGGATTACTGGACTGAATGTCAGTAGTATGACACAGTACGAGTGTGGTTCATGTTTGGTAATTGCAATCATTGTTGCTTTTGCTGTGGTCATCCATTTACAATGCTTGGTGTCAGTTTATTTATATTTTGTAAAAATAAAATACAGGGGGCTTCCCTGGTGGCACAGTGGTTGAGAATCTGCCTGCCAATGCAGGGGACACGGGTTGGAGCCCTGGTCTGGGAAGATCCCACATGCCGCGAGCAACTAGGCCCGTGAGCCACAACTACTGAGCTGGCGCATCTGGAGCCTGTGCTCCGCAGAGAGGCCACGACAGTGAGAAGCCCGCACACCGCGATGAAGAGTGGCCCCCGCTCGCCGCAACTAGAGAAAGCCCTCGCACAGAAACGGAGGCCCAACACAGCCAAAAATAAATAAATAAAATAAAATTAAATTAAATTAAAACAAAATACAGTGTGTGTGTGTTAAAAAAAAAAGAATATGCCTGCCACTGCAGGGGACATGGGTTCGAGCCCTGGTCCGGGAAGACCCCACATGCCGCCGAACAACTAAGCCCGTGCGCCACAACTACTGAGCCTGCGCTCTAGAGCCCGCAAGCCACAACCAGGGAAGCCTGCACACCTAGAGCCCATGCTCTGCAACAAGAGAAGCCACCGCAGTGAGGAGCCCGCGCAACGCGAAGAAGAGTAGCCCCTGCTCACTGCAACTAGAGAAAGCCCGCGTGTAGCAATGAAGACCCAACGCAGCCAAAAAAAAAAAAATAAATAAGTGAATACATTTATTTTTTTTTTTAAAGTGGTACTGCCCCAAGCCGCACACAGGGGTTCCCTGCTGGGCCTGTGCTTCGGGGCTCCAGCTCTCCTCCAGTCGTGCCCCTTTGCAAAGGGACAGGGGCGTCTGTGAGGCCAAGAGGCCATGTCCACTTGAAACCCATGTCTCCCTTTCCAGACAAGGCACCAAGCACGGGGGCGCTGGAATTCCCTGTCCAAATGATTCCAGGCCCTCTCCCAGGTCTTCCCGGGGCTCTTCCTCAGTTCCACCTTCCTGATGGGTGGCCCAGGGGCAGATATTTGTAGGGTGCTGTGGATGAAAGTTAGGGAGTACACATACTGGAGCACAAGGCCCTTGAGGTATGGGGTGCAGCAGGCGTGGGAGGAGAAGGCGGATGGCCTGAGGGTCTGGGGGCCAGCTCTTCTTGTGTCACGAGCTCCAGCAAGAAGCTTTAAGCCATCCAAGAATTCTCAGGTCCAACCTGGTCTTCCAGGTTGCGATGAAGATACATTTGTCAAGGTAGGAGGATAGAACATCTGTTACTTAATAGCTTATTAGTTTAATTTACAACTTTTAAATATTTAGGGCTATGGTATTCAGTTCTCCATTTAAGCCCCAAAGACGTGAGCGGTAAGCCTGTCTAGAGGCAACTGTCCTGACTGTGATGGTAATCCCTCCTTGCTTTTCTTTATACTTTACCCACTGAAGTCTGCATTGCTATATATTAGTCACTCTTCCCTGTTTTTGAACTCTGAATAGACCGATCATACAGTCTGTATTTATGTTGGCTTCTTCCACTTGGCATTATGTTTGTGAAATTCATCAACGCTGTTGCCTATAGCTGTAGCTTGTCAATGCCATTGCTGTATAGTGTTCTGTTGTATGGATATCCTTCTATTTTAATGCTGATGGATAACTGAGTTGTCTCCGGTATTAGACCATTATGAACAATTCATGCTATTCAGATCTTTATCTATTTCTGTTGTTCATATACCTAGGAATGGAACTGTTGGATGATGGATATGCATATCTTCAATTTTAATGGAAAATACCCAAATTTCCAAAGTGGTTGCACCAATTTATAGTCTTAGCAGCAGGGCATGAGAGTTTCCATTGCTCCTGACAAAGTCTGGTACTGGTTTTTACTTTTAATCATTCTGTACTAGGAGTATTTTTAGTATGCCACTAAAAAGTTTCTCCCCCCTCCCACCCCCAGTTATTTCATATTGGAAGATACTAAAGTGATTCTAGTAACTTGGAGTTCTGAGTTCACTGCTAATAATGTCAGTAGATGTATATTAGGAGAAGATCGGTGGCCTTGGAAGATTCACAGTCATAAGACCCAAATAAACAGGGTTGGCTCATATAGCATTAAAAATAACACAGAGATTAGCAAACTGATGTAGGGTTGAACCAACACACCAGATATGCAGCTGGTGTCGACCTCATCCTTTCATAGGGTTATGTGTGTCCCCAGAGCGTGCTCTGACTCTTGTGGCTAGGTACAAATTGCTGAATTACCCAGCTTGGGCCAGTCAGGACCACCTTAGAGGAGGAAGATCAGCTGAGGAGTCCATTGGCCACAGCCCACTAGCATGCCACATCTGGCAGCATCTGTCCCTCTGGGAGGCAGCAATGACCGTGTGCTCTGGTCAACAGCAAGCAAGGGGCATGTGCAAGGCTCGTCTGCAGAAACAGGCACAGCCTGCTCACTGCCCACTTCCTTCTCTACCTACCTGGGCCCCTGAGCTTCCTCACTTCACCCTCCTCTTGCTAACATCCTCAGCCTCCTTGCCCCTTTGTCCTTTTAATGCACACTCCTGGGCAAAGCCCAGCTCTGGATCAACTCAACTGTTTACTTTCTCTACATCAGTCTCCCAGCTGTTGAGCATTGCTGGAAAAACCTCACACCCTACAGATGGTGCCACTATAAACTTTGGTCACCAGTGCCATCTGGACCCTTGTTACTGTCAGGCAACCCTTCTCTGTTCCTCTGGTCAGCTCACCTTCCATTCTCCCATTTTTCTGATACGATAACAGATCCTCTTCTGTAACGATGTATTGGGTGCCTACTCAAGACAAAGCTGGCTATTGTCCACTATACACAGGGCTATTTCAAACTTTCTCCACCCTCCTCAAGTCTCTGGTTCTACTTCCTGTCCATCTACTGAGCCCCAACCCCAAACTCCACTGTCAGTCTCAATAGGCAGGCTCTCCTGCTTCACGAAGAAAGCGGGGCCATTTGAAGCAACTCCCTTGACTTCCCGCCTCCACATTTGTATATCATTTTGCATCCAAACTCATCCCTTTCTCCTTCCCGTCTCCTTGTGATAATACAGGAAGTGTCTCCCCTCCTACTTAAGCTAACCCCTCTGCCTGGCCTCGGGGCCATCCTCTCCTATCTTCCCAGGGATGTCTCTCTATGCAGCCGCTCTCTCCCCTGACTTCTTCCCAGCAGTGGTCAAATACGCTCACATCTCTCCCTTAAGGACCTGGTATCAGGGGCTTCCTTGGCTTGACAAAGATCTTCATCCAGACAGGGCAGGAAGCAGTGCTATGGATTGAATTGTGTCCCCCCACCCCTGCCCCAACTGCTCAGTTCATATGTTGAAGTTCTCATGCCCAGAATCTCAGAATGTGACCTTGTTGGGAAACAGGGCTGGTGCAGATGTAATTCATTAAAATGAGGTCATACTCTCTTTGGATCTCAGTGTCCCCATTTGGGACACGAGGGGTAGTTGGATAGTACATTTGTGGAGTGCAGTTCCAAAATCTGTGGGAACAGAGGGGGTGGGATGGGAGAGGGAGTTTAGGAGAGAGGGCTCTGAGCTCTCCATCTCTCCTTTGACCAAAGCACGTCCGGTTTTAACTGTTTTATGTTTGGGAACTTTTGGTAATATTTGGCTTAAAAAGTGTTTCATTGTTTAAAAAATAAAATTAAAAAATTCAAATCTACTGGCTTAGGTGATATCTCAGATCCTTTCCAACTGCAATAGCCTATGATTACAAGGTTTTACAAGTTAACACATATGGGTTTGATGAACACATAGCACAGATTTTTCTCAAAAAAAGCCTGATTTAATAAAATTTATTTCTTTTCAGTAAAGGAAATTTGTTAAAGAACTTATGAAAGCAATTTAATTTTTAAGCCTTTTAAAGACGTTCATATAGAACAGTCATAAATTGAAAAGCAATCTTTCTTTGGACCATATGTTGGGATTTGGGGTTTAGAAATATGCCCGCTGTCCACATGGGGCTATTAGACCCAGGTGCAAGCAAGCACTTGTACACAAATAGGACCTTCAGATGATGAGCTCTTGAGAAGAATAACTGTGTCTGTTCCATCTTTGTCTCCCCAGGACCCAGCTCAGTTATCTGGTACACAGTAGGTGCTTAATAAAAGTTTGTTGAATGAGAACATATGATGAAGTAGACTCTTTCCCTGGAGCTCAGTGAGAATTCTTGGTGATAGGAAGGAAAAAGAACTTCTTTCTAAAGGAAGGGGAGGGTGGAGTGGAATCCAGAAGAGGGGCAGGCATGGGTAAAAGTGGCAGGGCTTCTGCGTGAAGGATGGTTATTTCTGTGGGACAGGATATTCACAGTTGAGAAAGGCAGTTCTCATGGTTCCCTCAGGACAGTCTAAATTCCTGGTTTCCTGGCAACCTATTTTATTTCCCACACTGAGGCCAGTGGACCACTGAGTCTACATTTCCCCCATTTCTCATTGGGTGTTTCCCTAGTCTGGTGTTTAAGGTCCTTGACGGGAAGGGGCCTGGGTTGCTACTAAGATAAGCCAGCTTCTGCAACCTTCATTTTCCATCTGGCCATATACACCTGGCAATGCGGTAGGATGTTCATGAAGACCAGTGGCCTGAAATCAGGAGACCTGGGCTCTAGTCCCAGGTGTGTGGCTCTGTGCAACTCAGCCATTTCTAAGCCCTAGTTTCCTCACGTGTAAGATGAAGGACTCAGACAAAAATGTGCCCTCAATTCTGTGTCTTATTTAGGTTATTGCTTGGATATATGGTTGGTAGGATACGACAAAAGGTATTATTAACCAAAGACAGTATCTCTCTTTCTCTCTGTCTCTGACTCTCTGTCTCTGACCCTGTCACACTGTGTGATGTTTCCACCTTGCTGTGCCTTTGAGATAAGGCCTTGAAGGTGATGGTGAAAAAGGCAGTGCTATTTAATTAAAAGGCACAGAAGCTAAGCATTTATCAGTAGTGAACATCATAAGTTCAGTGTATTTTTCTGGTCCCCCTTTCACAACCTGGGTAGTGTCCTAAGGGAATGGGGCTTGCCCTGGGTCAGATTTATGGGTAAAGGGGTCCGAAAGACCCTCATCAGGGGACCAGGTAATGGTCCATAGAGGAGGACACCAAGAAGAGGAGGAGCAGAGCCCAGGGGCGGAAACCAGCTGGGTCCCCCTTATGGCTCTGAGGGCGACCGTGGGCCCAGGACCAGTGTAGCCAGCGGAGCACACTGGCTGTTACTGTCTGGCCACTGACAATACCTGAAACAGAGGCCTCTTGAAACTGCCTACTTATTGGTTTGCCTTCCTTAGTAATCTCATTTCCCTAGGCTGTGGAGCCTTACTAAGATGCCGGCCAGCTGACGATACAGTCCTTCTGTCATGTTGGGATTCGTGCAGTTTCTTTTGGTAGGTAACTAAGACAGAAAGACAGAGTTAATCAAACCCTTCATAAAACAGTCCATCAGCCACCTGCTCGCAGAGCGGAAAGTCAGATTCTTTTTGCTGCTCTTTGGCAGAAAGATCAGCCTTCTCTTGATTCCCATTCAGAATTCTAACCAGGCTACCTGTGAAAACTTCTTAATTATGGTATGTATATATTTTCCATTTGTGTAAAAACAGTAAATAAATAGCACTTATCTCATCTGGCCACGCCAAAGAAGAATTTGTTGGGGATTTAATACCTTAATACATTGGACATACTTGAATTTGACTAAACGGTCCAATTGGGTGACTTTGCTCAATTTAACCAGTTTAAATATCGTTGATGTATAGATTTTCAAATGACCTTGGTTCTTTAAGAGTGATCCCTGAGGGGATTGGCTTTTAGGTGAATTAGAAATGCTCATATATATTTCAAAGATCTATAAAATAAGCCTTTCTTTTGTTTTAAATTGGTAAGACTCAGTAAAGAGAGTGAGGTGTTAGTTCACCCATGTGCACATCTAAATGTGTACCCTGGAGCCATAGCAACTAGATAATTCATGTTTCAAAATTTTCTGCAAACAGCAAGATATTCCAAACTACAGCCAAAACCCTGACCAAGAAAAAGGGAACAGCAGTGCTCATGAAATAAATGAGAATGGAAGTCAGAGTTCTAAGTCCTTTAAACCCCTTTGCACTTAGGTAATGTCTTGCTGCACACATGGCCCTGGTTCTTTTCCTGGTCTTTGCCAGCAAACTTTTAGGAACCTCCTGGCAGAAAAGGCCTCTGTTTCAGGCACTGTTTGCTGCACCTTCCACTCCTGTCGAGTTCTTAGATGCTGACTATTTATAGGGACTTTCAACTGCCTCCTTCTCCCATCTGGTATTAATCTTTCTTTCTTCTTCTTTACTAGGTTCTGACTCATCTCTGCCCAGACTGACAGGTTTCCTGAGGCCTTGTTTCCCCAGACGTGGTGCCGCACCCAGGTAACTCAACTTGTTGTTATCCATGAGGAAAGGAAGGTCTTGATTCCCAGCCTCAGAGAACGAGGCCATGATCACTCAATTTTCCGAGTCAGAATTGGAGAGTTTTCCTTAGCGCTTCTGTTACTCCCACTCCCCACATCTAATCAGTAATGGGATCTTGTCCTTTCTAGCTCCTTAGGACCTCCATACCCCTCCCTTTCCCCCCACCTCCCCATCTCAGTTGCCACTGTCTTAGCTCATTGCCTCTCTCCTGGACTGTTGAATTGTCTCCACACTTCCTCCTCAGAACAGTGGGGAAGACTTTGAAGGGTTTTAACTGAGAAGTAGTAACGTGATCACATTTCCTTGTCACAAAAATCACACTGAATCTAGTGGATGAATTGAAAAGGCGTCTGGAAGGGTGGTGGAGAGAAATCCATTACAAAGCTTTGCTAGGGTCTAGATGAGAAATGAGGACGGTCCGGTTTAAGCTGATGACAGAGACAATGGAGAGGTGAAGAGGTGGGTATTAAGCAAGTAGAATGGATAGAGCATAGGAACTGGTTGGAATTAGAAGGCAAGGGAGAGGGAGTGTTTGTTATAAATGTCTCCCGGGTAGAAGCTTAGGAGATTGGGTGGATGATAGTATCATTATAAGAGGCAATTAAGAATGAAATCTGTGAGAAAATGATGAATTTAATGACATGTTAAGTTCCAGTTTCATGTGGGGAATGTCATGTGGAGAGAGAATCCATGAGCAGTGACATACAAGTCTGGGATTCAGAGTGAGGTTAATGTTGAAGACACAGATTTTGAGTCTGCGCTTATAGCTGGTAGTTAAAGCCAGGAAAAGTATGACACTAGTGGACGGAGCTTATAAAGTAGGAAAGGGAGACAGTGGGCCCCCAGGGGACGCCACAGAGGGGAAGGGGCTGGAGAGGTAGGAGGAAATTCAGGATGCTGTGCTGTTACAGAAAGCAAGAGAGGAAAGACTTTGACAACTGGATTACGGACGTTCTTAAGAAAATCAGTTTCAATGGAGAGTTGGGGACAGATGACAAATGCCATTGGCATGAATAGTGAGAGGTGAGACATTTCAGACAGTGAGTCTAGATTTCCCTTTCTAGAAACTCTACCATAAAAACAAGAGGAGACATGGGACACGGAAAAGATGACATGCAAGACCCCTGTCTTAGGAGCATGTAGCAGTGGCCTGTGCACAAGAGAACAGAAAGGCCACTGTGATGCTTAATTTTCTGTGTCACCTTGGCTGGGCCACAGGGTGCCCAGATATTTGGTCAAACACTATTCTGGGTGTTCCTGTGAGAATGTTTTTGGATGAGATGAACATTTAAGTATTATAATTTAAATGATTTAAGTAAGTTGACTGAGTAAAGCAGATTGCCCTCCCTAACGTGGTGGGCCCTATCCAATCACTTGAAGGCCTACATTGAGCAAAAAGACTGACTCTCCCTGAGTCTGAGAGAATTCCTCCTGCCTGAACGTCTTTGAACTGGGACATTGGTGTTTTTCTGCTTTTTGACTCAAGACACTGGCTCTTCCTGGGCCTGTCAGCTTTTGGACCTGCTTCAGACTCCACCATCAGTTTTTCTCATTCACAGGCCATCAGACTTGGACAGGAACGAGATCACTGGCTCTTCTGGGTCTCCAGCCTGCCTACCCACACGCTGCAGATATTAGGACCTGCCCATCTCTCTAATTACATGAGCCACTTCCTTATAATAAATCATATATACATGTCTTCAGGTTACTGCTTCTGTTTCTATGGAGAACTCTGACTAATACAGCACAGAATGGAAAATAAAAGGGAAAAAAAAGGAAATAAGGAAGGAAGGGAGAGTGAAGGGAAGGTGTGGGGTGGATGAAGTCCGTGAGAGCCTACGTGCTTCAAAACTGTAGGGAGAGAGCAGGTGACCGTTTAGCTGTCTGTAATCTCTGATGGCATTGAGGACTCATTCCTGTTATGTAACTAGAATTAACCTTCAGACTTCGCTGTCTTGGAGCCTCTTGTCTTGCAGAAGCGAGACTTCCTAGCTTGGCTTGTTTTCTTGTTACTTAGGAGCTGTTGCTAGCATAAGGTCATACTTAGAAAATTGAACCCTCAATAATATTACTCAGAGACTTGGCTGCTTTCTCCCTGGCCATTTTGTCTTTAGGTTGAAAAAAGAAACAGCTCACTTTCTTAAAGTGACATCACACATCACTTTGAAATATGCTCTACAGGCCAGCCCTGAAATCTGTGGAGTTTTTTGTTGTTGTTGTTGTTGTTTTGTTTTTTGGAAACTCATGAAAGAGAAATTTTTGTTTTAAAAAATGTTAAAAGAAGTTTCTTTTACTCTAAAAAGCTTCTCTGATAACCCAGTTATTAGGAAACTATGTGCTGAATAGAAACAGTAGCAGAGGTGTGAATTTGTCCACTTCATACCTGACTCATTTCTGCCATATGATAACCTCAGAAATGACTGGAGTGATTTACATGAGAGATTTATTGCACACTCAGAATTCATTTCACGTCTGCTCTATTTTTGTAATCCTTTTCATTATACTATTAAAGTGATGAAGATAAATCATTTTGTGGTTGTAGCTGATGCCATTTGGAATATCTGCTCAGTCTCTCTGCTCACTCAGGATAGTAGGTTCCAGATTTCAGTTTGGACAACACGATGTTTTAGTGTTCACAGCTGCCTGGACCTGGTGTGGGTGCCTGACCCAAGTTCAGAGTCAGAGTCCTTCACACACACACACACTGAGTCACTCATGCAGACCCTCTCCAAGTGCAAACTTGGGCACATGGCTGCCTTTCTGCCTCTGGTACCATGAGCTATATCCTTGTCCTAACGAAGACCTCCTCCCTTCCTTTCTCATTATCCTATCCCCCACCGAGCTGAGCTGAACTGTATTTTATTACTTGCAGCCCAAAGAGTCCTAATTTATTTAGCTCTAATTTAAAAAATAAAAATATTCCCTCCTTGAGTTGAAATAAGAATTTCAACAGTGACTGCTGGGAACAGTGTGTTGGGGAACACGATGTTCTAATTAAATAACTACCCGTTACCCTCTAGCCTCTTCCTCGTCCCAAGAAAGCCTCTGGGACTAGTCACAACAGGCAATGCTACACCCTTGGAGGAGGTGTGGTCAGTGCAATATCTATGAAGGGTGACTTGTCTGAATCCATCAGGATTACACATGTGTACACCTGTGGACCCAGCGAGAGCATGTGTGGGCATTTATGTTACAGATAACTTATTGATGGGGGCAGAAAAAAAGAAGTATATACATATAATCATACAGGGGCAAAAAAGACACAGTAGAACGTCACTTGGTAAAGCATTGTTGGGAAGAGCAAAATATCAGAAACAATCTACATTTCTGTTAATATAGAATTGGTTAAATAAATTATACAAATCCACACAGCTGGAGTACTAACGATGCTGTAAAAAGGAATGAATAAGGTCTTTCTGTTAGGAAAGATTGCTAAGCGAAAAGAGCAGAGTGCATGAATGAGAGGAGCCCACAGCTCCATGAAGCGTTGTAGGAATGAGACTGGAAATTCCTTCCCTGGGGACAAAATCTCCTAGTCCTCATATTCCACGATAGAAACCATGCTTAAAATTTTACCACGTCTGAGAGAGAGAGGAAACAGTGACTCAAAACCCACACTAAGGTAAGTACCCTTAAATTGCTCTTTTCCTTGAAAATGAGCATTCCTCATCTTCACTATCGATGCTAAAGTCTGAAGAAACAACTTCCGAGCGTACTTGGGACTGACCAAGGTGGTGCTGACAGATAGGAAACAGGCATCCTAGTTAAATGTGAATTCCAGATAAACAACAAATACTTTGCATGCTAAAGTGATATGCTAAAAACTATATTAAAACTTGTGTGTCGTTTATCTGAAATTCAGACTTAACTGGTGGCCTGTATTTTATATTTTGCTGAATCCATCAACCCAGGCCCCAGGGACTAGCCTGCCCAAATGGAAGCTCCAGCCTCCATGGTTTGAGACACAAGTGGGAAGGCCCACTGGTCTCCATCATTCCAAGGAAATGACAACCAGACACCCACTCATCTAGGAACCAACCAGATGCCCTGATGGGCATGACAACCGCTGCTAGTGTCTCTGCCAACTCCTGCTCCAGCGAACGGCCACCATCCGGGCCTCTGCCATTGCTCCAGGCCCCACCGAGAAAGCACGAATACCCCCTTCGCTCAGACGGGTGAAGCTCACCACCAACCCATTTGATGGACTTTGTGTTTCTAACAGGAAATATGGGTTTGTGCTGCTTTCCCAAATTTTCTCACCTGGACTGCCCACTCTCGTGACTTAAAAAGACAGAATGACTGTGTATTCTGTCAAGAAACCCCCTTCTAGCAACCAGAATATGGTCCGAGGCAGCCCCTTCTAGGTGCCAAGGTATCTGGCAAGGCTCGAAGGTGGTAGCCCATCATCTCAGCTGCTTCATCTGAGAGGAAGAGGGTGCCTCTGATGAAACATCACTCCCACAGCAGAGACCATCTTTCCAGTTATGAGGGGGCCTGCTCAAGTCTTGACTGTGACCCCCCACATCACAGAAGGGGAGCAAGCCTGTCCTCAGGGATGTCAGCTCTTTATCTGCCCTTCATTGGTTCAAGGCACAGATCGTGCTCACGGAACACTGCTCAGCTCTCCTCCTCCATCAAAGAGAAAACTCTCCTGCATGGGAAGACCTCTTGGAACGTACACCTTGGGTTACCTGCAGTCTACATGTGTGGCCAGCTCTGCAATTACAACACACACGATGACAGTGAACACAGGTTCCAGCAGCCCTCCTCCCGGGGACAGAGGAGATGTGCAAACCCCACAAGTGGTAGGCCTGTCTTCTCTGCACCTCGGTCCCCCCAGGTTCCAGCTTGGTGAGCTGACAACCTGTCTTCTGAACAGTCCATAGGATTGGAGGCTAAGCTTCCAGTTTAGCTTTCTGGAAAAGGTGGGCCCACAGAAGAACAATTAAAGACAATAGCTGTGCTAGATCAGTGCCACAGGAGAGGACTGGCTCTTTCCGGAAGCTGCAGCTCACTGAATAAAGGCCAAGCCACCAGCAGCCACAGTTCAAACAGAGAAGTGCAGCCACTGCAGTCATGATTCAGAGACACTGAACCCTGCACTAAGTGTGGGCGAATCGTCGGCTGTGTTACATCAAGGAGACTGATTTCAAACTGTGGTGAACCCAGTGGAGTTTTTAGGGCAGACATACAACTGCTTGCAAACAAGTAGCACGTACAACGAGCAGCGTTTCGTGTTGCTCTGTGGGCTTTCTCTTTGGTCTCTCGAGGGAGCTGGAAGAAACCCAATTCTGAAACTCAAACCTGCATCGGCCATTATTTTCCCTTAAGCTAGATCTGAACCTAGGAGATCTTCTGGTTTTATTTGCCAAATTCTAATGGGAACTGAGCCCTCCAAATATTATTCTTATTATGCTGTGCTAATATTTTTTGCTGGAAACACATCATACCAAGACGTCTTGGACCCCTTCCTTTACCAGACTATTTGAAAGCTCAAACGAGCAGACATCCAACTTCCGGGCTGATCCAGGTTTTTCATGATCAAGCCAGGGCAGGCAAAGATTCCAGGAAAAGTCTCCTGGGAAGGCCAAGGATTTCTGAAAGTTTCTGTGCACAAACAGATGCAATATTACTGGGCTAATTCCCATAACTCAGCTAAGCTGATGAACGTGCTTTGTGGATTATTGGCAGGTAGACTGACCGTGGCCCTGGCACCTGAGGCCTGAGCTGGGGGAACCCGCCTGCTGTTCAAATGCTCCTTGGCTGCAGAGAAGCAGGAGAAGCCAAGGGGCATCCAGTGGGGACTGCATTTTTGGACACAGTATTGCCAGGCAGACACCTGGCCGAGCCTGTGGGGATGTGGGAGGGGACCCAGATACTTTTAATCGCTCCCAACACTTCTCCTGTATGTCCCTCTTTCTTCTTCTCCCCTCCCCAGCAGCTCACCAGAAATCATGGCCTAACGGAGCAGGATGGAATTCAGTGTTTCTCAGGTGACATGCACAGACCACCTGCATCAGAATCTGTGGAGACACTGGTGAAAAGTCCGGATTCTTGGGGCCTGCTCTAGGCCTACCTACTGAGTCTCTGCGGGGAGGTCTGGGAAGCTGCACTGTTCACAAACTCCCCTGGGTGATTCTTACAGGCACTAAAGTTGAGAAGCATCACTAGAAGGAAAAGGGTCTCCAATTAGCAGCCCAAACACCCAAGTTCAACTTACTACCTAGATCGTCTTGGGCAAGTTGTTTATTACTTTCCAGCCTCATTTCCCCACCTGTAAACATGAGTATGCCATTTTTGGGGACTGATTTTTCTTCTCCTTGAGGATTCAATGCAATAAGACACAGGACTAGGCTGAGCTCTTGCTAGATTTTAGTACCCAGGACCCCAGGAGAGATAGAAAAGGGATGGTGAGCTAACGAAAATCTTTGTAGGCCTCAGGGTATATATATTTTACAGCAATCTTCAAAGGCTCAACTTTTTCTGGATGGACACAGAGCACGGAGATTTAACACCAAGTGGCTTGACTACTCACTAAAGCCTTACTAACATAGCCAGGAGTGGAGGATATGGTGCTACAAGGAAGAAAATGTGACAAAGAGATGTTTTCAGACAAGCGGACACAGGCTAATATAAAAGTGGAATAACACACCCAGGTAAGAGCATAGGGTAAAAACCCCACATGCTCTCAGCCACTGATTCTCACCAAGGGCAATTATGTCCCCCAGGGAACAGTGGGCAAAGTCTGGAGACAGTTTTGACTGTCATAGCCGAGGGATGCTATGGCATCTAGCGGGCAGAGGCCAGGGATGCTGATAAACATCCTCCAGTGCAGAGGCCAGTTTCCCATTATGGAGGATTAACTGGCTCAAAGTGTTAACAGAGCCGAGGTTGAGAAACCTTGCTCTAAGCTAACGCAGAAGACTGAGTCACTGGTGATGGAAGGAGGCCTCCAGGTGGCTAAACGCCTCCCAAGTCACAGGATTCTGCTGCTGGATTGCAAAGTCTCACGGATGGACCATGGGACCTGGTGTCCTGTAAGCTGGAGGGCCACCACTAACCTCTTTCCATATCACATGCTCAGCGTAGCCAGTTTCCTGCTTGTTTCCACAATGAAACAATCGGGGAAAGCGTCCCTAGAGCTTTGGAAAAGCAGAAGTGTTCTTCTCTGCAGGGGAGGGAGGAGGCCGTCTCACTCCTAACAATTGTCTCTATTTTTACCAAGAGGGTAGAACAGGAAGAAGGAACTGGGAAGCCCGGCCGTCCAACGGGGTTTGCCCCTCGAAGGAGCCCCGCCCAGGCTCACGGAGTGTAGCTCACAGGCTCAGGGGGATGCCGGGGAGGGCATCAGGTTTGGGACCAGGTCCAAATGGCGGTTGTTTTATGACAATCCTTTGCCAGTATCTTGCTTCCCTCTATGATCCTCGGCTGCCTTTCGTGGATCTTCCCCGGTTCTTTCAGGTCACTGCTCGTTAACTAGCTCCCTGGCTTTTCTCCCTCTGCGTGGTCCCCTGTCTCTTGCTGTTGCCTCTTTCCTGGCATGGCTTGCGTTCTGGGGCTGTAGCTCCAGAAACAAATCTCTTTTGCGTGCCCCAGACTCCTGCACCAACTCCCTGTGGGCAGGACTGGCCTACCGGTTTGGTTTCTTTCTCAGGACTCCATCCACATCCCCTGGGATCCCTTGACCTTTTTCACGCATGTGGCCTTCCTGCCTGCAGGGCCAGCGTCATGGGGGGGGTGTGTGACCCGTGTGGTCACCAGGACTTCATGTTGAGAAGGACGCTACACTGAGTTTAATGCTCTACTGTCGTTTTGAAATTCGTAAATGTTTTTCCTTTGAACTTGCATTTTGTAAGTGAATTCCGATGGGGCAACAGAGCACGCACATGAACAGAGGAGATACACACAGTCCGTGTGTCTGTCCCTTCTTGCTGCCCCACTCTCACAGACGCTCCCATGAGCACCGAATTCCAGTGGACCCTCAATGTGTGGGAGTTCACAGAGACTCAAGGCGAGTACAAGGAAAGTGTGTTTTGTCTCCAACTGAGTTAGCTGGGGAGCGGGAGGGATGCTGACAGCCCCAAGAGGCCACACTTTCCATCTGAACCAAGACTTGCTTCTAACCCAGAAAGAAGGCAGTGGTTTCTTAGAAACATGGATGAGCAAAGAGCCCTCTCATGTTCTTTCTTCCTCACATTACTTTCCTGCACTAGCCAAGGACTTGACTGATGCTAAAAATGATGACAGAGAAGGAAAGGGAAAGGTTAGGCCACCCACATTCCATTCCCTTTCAATCCTTCTTTACTCATCAGTAAGCGGAAGGTAGGGACTGTTAGTAAAATGTGCATATGCATCAAGAAATGAAATAAAAGCAGATGAGTTAGTTTTGCGCAGATTTCCCACTGTTACGGTAAGAATGAAATATGCAAATTGTGTAATTTTGGCGATTAGCATACTCGTTAAAGGCTCTTATATTTGCATTTAAAACAGGCATCGCACAATATTGAAATGAAGGGTAAATTTTATGCTAATGATTTAACATTTAAATTTTCCTTCACTTAGAGTGGCATTCAATAGTGGCATTTAAAAAAAACAACAACAACAAAAGAAACGATGACAAGCCAAGAGAGAGACTGTGGCAGAAAAGAAAAAGCTTTTATTTTAGTACCTTGTATTTGGCACCTTTTCCCTGCTTTTTAAAAAAGGGCTCCCACATTTTCATTTTGCACCGGGCCCTGCCTGTATGCTCTTCTTCCTACAGCCACAGTGGATTGCTGTGAGGCTATAGGAATCTATTAGCCTGTGTGCACGCCCAGGAACTGAAGTCCCCTGGGAGCAGCAGCGAACCAATGGCCGATGGAATGGGAGGTATAAAAACCCCAGCTCCTGTGTTGCCCCTTCAGGACAGCCTTGTCACGTGGCCTGGACCAGCTCCAAGCTCCCCTGTGGGTTTCATCCAAGTCACCTTCTATCCAACTTCGCTCTTGGCAGTGTGCCTTTCCTTTCCCGCTCTTGGCAATGTGCCTTTCCATGGCCCCACTTTCTCGCTCCTTACCAGTTTTTCCGGGGGAGAGTTCCGAAACGACCACTTTCATGTGACCTGAAACGCCATGTCCATATCTCTGGAAATCTGGGCCCCAGCCAGCGGAAGCACTCAAGGGTCTGTGGACGAACTCACCAGTCCTCCTCAGTTCTGTGATCTGTCTCTGCCAGGGCCACTTTCTGTGAGGGGTCAATGGTAGACGGCAGGAAGCCCAACGCCATGGACATTCCCAAAGGAGTCTTCTAGAAATGTTGGGTTTGAAGGTTTACGGTGAAACGTTGTATTCAAACATCTTTCCGTGCAGGTCAGAGGGAATTTGGAGAGTACTTTGGAGAGCGGGCTCCATCATGGGTCACCCTACTGCAGGTCTGGGCCCAGACCCCAGTGAGAGAAGAGCAGACAGCTCTGACCTCAGGGAAATGTGCTCCATTTACCTAACAAGCCTCCTGACGTCACAGTGTCCCCAGCTCTGCTTGCTTGGCTGGGGGAAAAGAGAATAAAATGTACAAACAGCAGGCTTTGTTTTACCTGTTTAAATGAGTCATAATCTGTTCTGTAAAAATTGGTCTGGAACCAAAACAAAAGTCGTATCATCTTTTTCCACTCATCCAGGTACATGGTTACTTATCCTGAACAATCTTGGGAAACGCTTTCACCTTCTCTGCCCGGAGAATTTTTATCCATGTTTCAAAACTCAACACGATGTCAACAGGCTCTCTTTCCTATTGCCACCTCAGAGTCCCAGGTATCTGCGTTTGTGGTTGCTATGCCCCTTAGAATGTAAGGACTTCAAGTCAGAATCTTCATCTTATTCTTTTTTAAAAATTTATTTATTTTTAAATAAACAAATTAATTAATTTATTTATTGGCTGCGTTGGGTCTTCATTGCTGTGAGCGGGCTGTCTCTAGTGGCGGCGAGAGGGGGCTACTCTCTGTTGCAGTGCGTGGGCTTCTCATTGCGGTGGCTTCTCTTGCTGCGGATCATGGGCTCTAGGCATGCGGGCTCTAGAGCGCAGGCTCAGTAGTTGTGGCACGCAGGGTCAGTAGTTGTGGCGCACGGGCTTAGTTGCTCTGCAGCATGTGGGATCCTCCCGGACCAGGGTTCGAACCTGTGTCCCCTGCATTGGCAGGCGGAGTCTTAACAACAGCGCTGCCAGGGAAGCCCCATATCTTATTCATTTTTGAAGCCCCACAACCTGGTGCAACACTTGTTATATAACTGATCTCAGAGGCATTTGATTAAATAACCATAATGGCAGCTATATGAACCAGGCCCTACACTGAGCACTTCACATGCATTATTGCCTTCCCTCTTCACAGCAACATGATGAGGATCTATAAGGTGGGCACTAGTATCCTTGTTTTACCGTTGGGGAAACTGAGGCCAAGGAAGCTTAAGTAAGATCTTGCCTAAGATCACACCACTTCCCTAGCCATAGGACAGAGTCAAATAGCACCAGAGCCTGTGTTGTTCACCACGGAATAAACGAAGTTGGTGAACAGGTATTTCCAAGGTGGTCAGGAAGAGAGCTCATTAGAAGGCAGACTTGTCTGTACAACGGCCTCTTAATTAAACAGAATGGCACAACCTTCCGAGACTGAACCAGGAAGAAATAGAAAATATAAACAGACTAATCACAAGCACTGAAATTGAGACTGTGATGAAAAATCTTCCAACAAACAAAAGCCCAGGACCAGATGGCTTCACAGGAGAATCTATCAAACATTTAGAGAAGAGCTAACACCCATCCTTCTCAAACTCTTCCAAAATATAGCAGAGGGAGGAACACTCCCAAACTCATTCTACGAGTCCACCATCACCCCGTTACCAAAACCAGACAAAGATGTCACAAAAAAAGAAAACTACAGGGCATTATCACTGATGAACATAGATGCAAAAATCCTCCACAAAATACTAGCAAACAGAATCCAGCAGCACATTAAAAGGATCATACACCATGATCAAGTGGGCTTTAACTCAGGAATGCAAGGATTCTTCAATATACGCAAATCAATCAATGTGATACACCATATTAACAAATTGAAGAAGAAAAACCATATGATCATCTCAGTAGGTGCAGAAAAAGCTTTTGACAAAATTTAACACCCATTTATGATAAACCCCCCCAGAAAGTAGGCACAGAAGGAACTTAACATAATAAAGGCCATATATGACAAACCCACAGCCAACATCGTTCTCAATGGTGAAAAACTGAAACCACTTCCTCTAAGATCAGGAACAAGACAAGGCCGTCCACTCTCACCACTATTATTCAACATAGTTTTGGAAGTTTTAGCCATAGCAATCAGAGACGAAAAAGAAATAAAAGGAATACAAATCGGAAAAGAAGAAATAAAGCTGTCACTGTTTGCAGATGACATGATACTATACATAGAGAATCCTAAAGATGCCACCAGAAAACTACTAGAGCTAATCAATGAATTTGGTAAAGTAGCAGGATACAAAATTAATGCACAGAAATCTCTTGCATTCCTATACACTAATGATGGAAAATCTGAAAGAGAAATTACGGAAACACTCCCATTTACCATTGCAACAAAAAGAATAAAATACCTAGGGATGAACCTACCTAAGGAAACAAAAGACCTGTATGCAGAAAACTATAAGACACTGATGAAAGAAATTAAAGATGATACCAACAGATGGAGAGATATACCATGTTCTCGGATTGGAAGAATCAACATTGTGAAAATGACTATACTACTCAAAGCAATCTATAGATTCAATGCAATCCCTATCAAACTACCAGTGGCATTTTTCACAGACCTAGAATAAAAAATTTCACAATTTGTATGGAAACACAAAAGACCCCAAAAAGCCAAAGCAATCTTGAGAAAGAAAAACGGAGCTGGAGGAAACAGGGTTCCCGACTTCAAACTATACTACAAAGCTACAGTAATCAAGACAGTATGATACTGGCACAAAAACAGAAATATAGATCAGTGGAACAGGATAGAAAGCCCAGAGATAAACCCACACACATATGGTCACCTTATTTTTTTTTTTTTTTTTTTTTTTTTTTTGCGGTATGCGGGCCTCTCACTGCTGTGGCCTCTCCCGCTGTGGAGCACAGGCTCCGGACGCGCAGGCCCAGCGGCCATGGCCCACGGGCTCAGCCGCTCCGCGGCATGTGGGATCCTCCCGGACCAGGGCACGAACCCGTGTCTCCTGCATCGGCAGGCGGACTCCCAACCACTGCGCCACCAGGGAAGCCCGAGGTCACCTTATTTTTGATAAAGGAGGCAAGAATATACAATGGAGAAAAGACAGCCTCTTCAATAAGTGGTGCTGGGAAACTGGACAGCTACATGTAAAGGAATGAAATTAGAACACTCCCAAACACCACACACAAAAATAACCTCAAAATGGATTAAAGCTCTAAATGTAAGGCTGGACACTATAAAACTCTTAGAGGAAAACATAGGGAGAACACTCTATGACATAAATCACAGCAAGATGTTTTTTGACCCACCTCCTAGAAAATTGGAAATAAAAACAAAAATAAACAAATGGGACCTAATGAAACTTAAAACCTTTTGCACAGCAAAGGAAACCATAAACAAGCCAAAAAGACAGCCCTCAGAATGGGAGAAAATATTTGCAAACAAAGCAACTGACAAAGGATTAATCTCCAAAATTTACAACCAGCTCATGCAGCTCCATATCAAAAAAACAAACAACCCAATCCAAAAATGGGCAGAAGACCTAAATAGACATTTCTCCAAAGAAGACATACAGATTGCCAACAAACCCATGAAAGGATGCTCAACATCATAATCATTAGAGAAATGCAAATCAACACTACAATGAGGTATCACCTCAGACCAGTCAGAATGGCCATCATCAAAAAATCTACAACAATAAATGCTAGAGAGGGTGTGGAGTAAAGGGAGCCCTCTTGCACTGTTGGTGAGAATGTAAATTAATACAGCCACGATGGATTACAGTATGGAGGTTCCTTAAAAACCTAAAAATAGAACTATCATACGACCCAGCAATCCCACTACTGGGCATATACCCTGAGGAAGCCATAATTCAAAAAGAGTCATGTATCACATTGTTCATTGCAGCTCTGTTTACAACAGCTAGGACATGGAAGCAACCTAAGTGTCCATCAACAGATGAATGGATAAAGAAGATGTGGCACATATATACAATGGAATATTACTCAGCCATAAAAAGAAACAAAATTGAGTTATTTGTAGTGAGTTGGATGGACCTAGAGACTGTCATACAGAGTGAAGTAAGTCAGAAAGAGAAAAATAAATACCATATGCTAACACATATATATGGAATCTAAAAAAAGAAATGGTTCTGAAGGACTTAGGGGCAGGACAGGACTAAAGATGAAGACATAATTGATGGACTTGAGGACATGGGGAGGGGGAAGGGTAAGCTGGGATGAAGTGAGAGAGTGGCATGGACTTATATATACTATCAAATGTAAAATAGATAGCTAGTGGGAAGCAGCTGCATAGCACAGGGAGATCAGCTCGGTGCCTTGTGACCACCTAGAGAGGTGGGATAGGGAGGGTAGGAGGGAGATGCAAGAAGGAGGAGATATGGGGATGTATGTCTATGTATTGCTAATTCACTTTGTTTTAAAGCAGAAACTAACACACCATTGTAAAGCAATTATACTCCAATAAAGGTGTTAAAAAAATCAGAATAGCAAAATTCCTTACGTTAAAAAGAAGCCATTTTACTCTCCCAACTATATGGAACCAATTTTCATTTTAACCAGTTTCTCCCAAGTCCACTGCGCTTTGGTATCAGAAGGTCCGTTTACACAGGTATTTAGTTCTGTTGCAAATTAACAGCAATAAAGAAACCAAGCACAGCCGCAGAACCAGCCTCCTCCTCTCAGCTCGTGATTATAGCTTGCTGGGGGACTCTACCGAAATTGCATTGTGTGTTTACGACACGAAGAAATTCTTGAGGGTGGTACTGATATACCCATTAACGACACTGGTATTTTTCTCCCCATGGGGCAGACAAGGAAAAGGGATTTTATTTTGTTATGAGAAGCACTTTCTTGCTTATACTTAACTTTTATTGTTCACAGAGGATTTCAAAGTATTACCAAAGAATATGAACACCATACTTGAATCATCTGGGCATACTGCACTTTCATAGCCTAATGGGTGGTGTTTCACACTGCATTTCTTTTCAGTTCATCTTGGATTCATTAAAAATAAAATCACAGATGTTCACCAGATTCCTCGCTCCCCACCCACCTCCAGGCTTGGGCACTGAGGATGTGGCACATGGGTGGCTTTCTAAGGCTTGGTCAAGGCTGAGGACTTGCCTGCGGCCCAAGTGACCCTGTTTCTGGAGTGTCTTGCTTCCTCGTCCACTTAGGAACCAACGGCCCCATAGTTCAGGCAATCTGCACTTGGAGTTGTCATTTATAGCCACCCAAACTTTGAGGATGACGAAGTTATGAAAACATGAGAAATGGACTCAAATAGGAGGAAAAGTGTTGAGAACCACAAAAAAAGAGAAAGAGGAAGGGTTGTATAGTGGGAAAAGTGATGAACTGATGGTTAGAGAGACTTGGGTTTTAGGTAGGGTGATCATAAAATTTATTATCCAAAGTGGGACTCCTTTGAGGTCGAGAGAGATTACTGCTGATAATTCTGCTGGGACAACAGGACTAATGGAGACTGTCCCGGTGTGGCATGGTGACCACAGTTCCAGGACACTAACTAGCTGTCTGACCTTTAGCACGTCACTTAGCATCTCTGAGCCTCAACTTCTTTTCACGAAAGAGACAACCTACAATCTTCGCAGCCTTTTTCCATGAAGGCCCTCCTCTTTAACTTCCATCTCCGTGTTTTCCTCATGTTTCCTGCCAACTCAAGGCCTCTTGCTCCACAGCCAGGAGAGTTCTCCTAGAGTGTATTTACAACCTTAGGAGATCAACAGGGAGCAGGAATGGAATAACTGAGCAGCTGGTCATTGGCTTCTCCTGTCTCCCCGCCCCTACCCCATACTATCTCACTCTAGGGGAAGAAATGCAATGGTCAAAACCCCTCTGCAGATCGGGCAAAGTGGGTCTCAGATCTGAGATCTGCAGAATCAGCTGGCAAAATAAATAAAGGATAAGTTGGCTACCTAAATACTCCAAGTGTAGCGCAAACATTCTAGATTCTACAGCAGTACACTCGCAACGTGCTCAGTGGGGGCAGTGCTGCCCACCAAGGGCTATTGGGAAATGAGTGTTAGGGGATGGTTGGTTGTGACAATGACGGAAGGTAGGCACCACTAGCATTTTGTGCCTAGAAGTTGGGAATGCTAAAGGCCCTGCTATAAGCCAGAGACACTCGCATAGCGAAGAGTCATCCACCCCAATTGTTAAAAGCATCCCCACCGAGAAACACTGGATAAAAGAATGGGCTTTTAAGTCTTACCTGTAAAGAATAATTCAGACCCTCTTAAGAGGGCTCAGATCACACTGGACGGCTTGCTATGGTGCCAGCGCATTGGGCAGAACTTCCAGATGGAACCACTTAGTTCCGATAGGCCCTGAATGAAAGGAAAGAGCAGAGGTGACACCAGAAAGCACCGTGTAACTCATCCCCGCCTAGTCTGAAGTACACAAAGTATTCTGTGGGGCGGTTTCTTTTTTCTCTCAATGTTTACAGAATTGTTGAATCACTGTTTTCATTTACTTATGAGATGATTGACATCGGCCCTGAAAACAGAAAAACAACTTGAGCTAAATCTAAAATGCATGTATGCAGGCAACAGGGTGGTCCTTGGTCTCTGCTTTGCCTTCTATGGTAAACCGGGACTTCTCCTGGGCTTGGTTTCATTCATTTCAGCTAGAAGTGTGTGGCGAATAAACTTTTCACCAGTCTTCCCATGGAATGGTTGACTCAGCTTTGCTGTGAGTTAGTGGCCCCAGGGGGAGAAGGCCAGGGCTCCCTCTCCATAAGATGCCTCCTGAAAGGGAAGAAGTCATTGACGACCCACAAAGGAGGCTGTGGCCATAAATATTTCAGAATTTGCCTTCCTTAACATCTTAAATAATGGAAAACATTTGCTTGTTTAAGACTTTTAAGTCCTCGGGTCTTTGGATTCAGTCTCCAGTGGCGAGGTACAAGCATGACGTCAGGGTCAGGAGGATGCACAGCACATAAAGCCTCGCCTGGGTCGGCGGGAAGCACTAGGCTCTCGAGAGGGCCCTCAGACAAATATACAAATGTGGCCCAGCACATGTCAAAGACCTGTGCAAGGGCAAACATCTTCATGACTTTGGTCCTGGGAAGAGAGACCCGGCCTGGGATTAGAATTTACAGCTGACAAGCTGCTGATGAGGCAGTTATGGCTATTTAGTGCACGAATGGCCACATTGGGAACAGGGGGCTTAGCACACCAGGCTGGAAATCTCAGACTGAAGTGGGGACAACCCCGTTCACCGGTGCTGGGATAAGTTTACTCACCCCACAATCTGCCCCCTGGGCCTTTTCTCTGCCTTCCTTTGATTTACAGCCCTCCCCGCCGTTCTGTAGAGCTAGGACATACATGACAATTGAGCACCAAGGGAATTCTCAAGACCAGGGGAAGAATATCTTTCTGGGCTATAAACGTCACTCTGAAATTCTTCTCATCTGTAATGTTTCAAGAGCATGTGAAATGTGCATGGCTTGCCCCCTGCAGAGTCCCTGTCCTCTAAGCGCTCACAACTCCCTGAGCCTATCTTGCTCACAAGTGTGCTTACAGATGTCCTTTATAATCCCCAAAGTATCAGCCAGCTTTACCGCAGTGGTTCACAACTGGGAGCAGTTCAGTCTTGTGGGGGACATTTGGTAACGTCTAGAGACTTTTTTTTTTTTTTTTTTTTTGGGCCGCGCTATGCGGCATGTGGGATCTTAGTTCTGCAACCAGAGATCGAGCCTGTACCCCCTGCAATGGAAGCGTGGAGTTTTAACCACTGGACTGCCAGGGAGGTCCCTAGAGACATTTCTGAACCACTGGACCGCCAGGGAGGTCCCTAGAGACATTTCTGATGATCACAGCTGGATGGGAAGCGTTACCAGCCCGTAGGGGATGGATGCCAGATATGCTTCCAAATATCCTACAATGCACAAGACAATCTTCCTCAACAAAGAAGGATGCAGTCCAAAACGTAAGCAGTGCCAGCACTGAGAAACCCTGCACTGGGGTAAGGGTAGACAACCTCTGCATAGTCCAAGAACGTAATTATCTAAACTTGCACTGTCTGATGGAACTTTCTGTGATAATGGAAATGTTTAGTATTTGTGCTGTCCAACACATTAGCTGGGAGACACATGAGGCTCTTTAGCACTTGAAATGTGGTCAGTGTGACTAAGGAACCAAATTTTTTATTTTATTTACTTTTAATTAATTATATGTTAATCATCTCATTCAGCTAGTGACTGCTGTTTTGGACAATGCAGGTCCATAAAATGGGAGATTGGAAGCAGCGGAATAGCCTGCCCTGCTGGGTTATCTACTCCACTGGCTTGTAATTAAAATTCCAAAGCTAGACACTCCTTCTTTAGCTAAGACTTTGACCCATTATTGGTATATTACCCTGGGAGGGAGATGACCTTTAATTTATCAAGAACTGACACTAACTTAATATGACTAATGGATCTGAAAAATGTTTGGGGGGCCCTGAAGTGAAGGAGAGGACACCATGAGATGGGGGGCTTGGGGGCGGCACCTAGAGGAAACCTGAGGGGGTGGTGACATGTGCTAGAGGCAGCAAGGGCCCCCTGTGCCTACTTTCATCAATAAACTCTGCCGAGAACAGAAGCCAAATACAGTCGTCCCGTAGTATCCGCTGGGCGTGGGTTCTAGGATCCTCCACGAATACTGAAATCTGCGGATGCTCAAGTCCCTTGTGTAAGATAGTGTAATAGGGTTGGTCTGTGGAACCGGAGGAAGAGGATGCCAGGGAAACTGGAACAGGGTTGGCGGGGAGGTGGGGAACCCGTGGAAGAGAAACCGGAAGCAGAACCACTGTACTCACAATTCCTACTCAGATATACGTTCTGTGAAGACTAGAGCCAAAGGTGGGCAGAAGAGACCAAGTGTGTCACAAAGGCGAACCTGTTTCCAGCTCCTTCTCCGCCTGCCTTTGGCTTTTAGGCCAAGTCTCCAACCAGTAAGATATTATGGGGCTCCCTCCCTTATGTAGCCCAAATAAAGGCAGTAATAAACCACAAAACACAAAATGGTTTTCCCTTTGATCTGATTATGAAATTTTGGATAACCTCGCCAAAGCTGTATGGTTGATTTCTGCTGGTGTCCTTAGCACGTAAGTGCCTCCTTTTTAATCTAGCTCTGCTTTAGGGTCTTGGTTGTAGGGCTAATAGTCTTTGTAATCCATTGAATAGCTAGCTTATTGTACACATTTTCCTCTGAAATATTGTGTACTCAACTATAAAATTGTCTAGAGAAGGACGTCACCAACCTCACTTGGTAAGCTAAATCTACCTGCGTGTCTTGAGATGAGGAAAGAGTATAACTAAACAAACCAAACACAAATCCTCTCTTCCTAAATGTTCTATAGGGCTCAAACTGGAGGTCCTGGTGGCATCGATTTTGGTCATTCCCCAGGGGAACAATGGAGATTGAACAGAAAGAGTAAGTCCACCAAAATTATGACAGGGACTGGGACCTGTGATATAAGGAGAGCTAAAAAGATGAGAATTCTTCTGTCAAGAAAGACACAAGGTGAGAGAGATACATGATGAGAGAAGAGAGAATTGCGAACTTTGACTTTTTCACAAATCACTAGTTTGTCTGAACATGGCAGGGGTGAGAGGGGCGCAGAGGGGAAGGTAGGTAAATTTAGGACAGTAAAAGGAAGTGTTTCTGTCTTAGTCCATTCAGGTTACTATCAACAAAATATCATGGACTGGGTGCTTATAAGCAGCAGAAATTTATTTCTCAGAGTTCCAGAGGCTGGGAAGTCCAAGATCAAGGCTCCAGCAGGTTTGGTGTCTGAGGGCTCACTTCCTGGTTTATAGACATCCTATCCGCATGTCCCCACATGCAGGAAGGGACAAGAGGGCTCTCTGGGCTCTCTTTTACAAGGGCGTTAATCACACGCATGAGGCCTCCGCTCTCATGACCGAACAACTTTCCAAAGGCCCTACCTCCCAACACCATCACACTGGGGGATTAGGTTTCAATATACGAATGTTGTGGGGACACAAACGCTCAGTTTACAGCATTCTGTCCCTGTCCCCCTGAAACCCATATCCTTTTTGCATACAAAAATGCCTTCATTCCATCCCCAAAGCTCTCAAAGTCTTAGTTTCTTTCAGCAGCAGTTCAAAAGTCTAAAGTCCAAGGCCTCATCTAAATACCATCTAAATCGGATATTGGCAAGATTCAAGGTGTGAGTCGACCCGTGGCATATTCCCCTCCAGCTGTGAATCCCTGAAACCAGACAAGCTATGTGCTTCTAAAATACAAAGGTAGGACAGGCATAGGACAGACCTTTCCATTCCTATGGAGAAATAGGAAAGAAGAAAGGGATGTCAGGTTCCAAGTAAGGCCAAAACCTAACGGGATAAACAGCATGAAAACTCAAGGCTTGAGAACACTCCTCTTTGGCTTAGTGCTCTCCCTTCCAGGCCCACTGGGGTGGCACTGTCACCCCAGGTGTCAGTGGCACAGCCCATTGGTGGCTCTCTGCTAGGGCTCTGCCGCGCCGTGGTTCTCTTCTGGGGCCTTGTGGCTCTTCCAGGGGGCCCTGTCCATGCCATGGTTCCACTGGATGCAGCCCAAGCTGGGGGACCTCCCTGCAGGGACCCACACCTGAAGCGCTGAAGGGGCATCTTGACTCACCTGACCCAGAGGGGTGGTTCCACCCTTTGAAATCACTCTGCCCCCTAGGCCCTTGCACTCTGGCCTGTGACAGGAGTGGCGTGTGATGGCCTCTGAATTGCCCTCGGGGTCATTCGTCCAGAGTCTTGAAGAACAACACTTGGCTTGAGATGGCTGAGTCATATTCAGCTCCTTAGTAAATAGTCGCTTGGCCATACTCTTCATGTGCTCATTTTTTGCCATATGGACAGGCTGAGAATGTTCCAAATCTTGAAGTTCTGCTTTCTTTTTGCTGAATTCCATCTTGAAGTTTTTTTCTCTCCCCTCAAATTTTGCTATAAGCGGTTGGGAAGAGCCAAGCTGTACCTTCTGCACTTTTCTTAGAAATAGCTTCAGCTACATATCCAATTTCATCACTCACTAGTTCCACCTTCCACTAAATACTAAAGCACAAACACAATTCAGCCAAGTCCTTTGCCAGTTTATTACAAGGACGGCCTTTCCTCCAGTTTCCAATATGGTCCTCATTTTCCTCTGAGCCCTCTCGGAATGGCTTTTCTGTCCATACTTCTAGCAACATTCTTTTCATGAGTATGTAGGTATTCTCTAAGAAGACTGAGGCTGTCTCTACAGTTCTCTTTGCTTTCTGAGCTCTTACCAGAATCACCCTTAACGGTCCATTTATCTCAATGTGGGATTTTTCTAGCATACTAAAAATTCTTTCAGCCCCTACCCATTATCCTCACTACCCAATGCCTCCATGTTTTACAGTATTTGTTACAGCCGCACCCCACTTCTCAGTAGCAGTTTGTCTTAGTCTGTTCAGGCTGCTATAACAAAAACACCATAGACTGGGTGGCTTATGGACAGACATTTATTTCTCACAGCCCCAGAGGCTGGAAATTCCAAGATCAAGGCATCAGGAGATTTGTTATCTGCTGAGAGCCCTCTTCCTGTTTCCTAGACGGCCATCTTCTTGCTGTGTCCTCATGGGGCACAAGGAACAAGGGGTCTCTCTGGGGTCTCTTAAAGGAGCACTAACCCCATGCATGAGGGCTCTACCCTCGTGACCCAATCACCTCTCAAAGGTACACTTCCTAATACCATCGCGTTGAGGACTAGGTTTCAATATATGAATGGGGGGTGGGGGACACACATTCATTCTATGGCAATTACTTAATACAGTGTAGTAGTAGTGGGGGGGAGGAGTGATTTAAGAGCCTTTTATCTCAATGCCAAGGGCTGCAGAAATAAAGAGCTCAAAGATGTTTAAATAAAAAAATGACAGTTCCATAATGAATTCTTGACTGGAGAAAACTACGGTGTTTAAAGCTAATCTCTTGAGATAAGCACAGAGAGGGGCTCCATCTCCTTCCCATAAGGACCCCTGTGCCGTTCTCCAAAACGGGACACTAGATGCGTCTTGCCATAAGTCTTTGGGGTTTATCTCATTTGGCCACTCCCACTGTGGAATAGAGGTGAGCTCATCTCCTAAGTGAGTCTGCCATTTACCCATGTTTGACACAAGCAGCGTTTCCATGTTAGTGCTAAAACAGGCTGAGAAACGCAGTACCCCCCGGGGAGAAGTGGGAGCTTCCCTGTGGCAGCAGCAAGCCCAGGCATATGGGGTTGCGAGCTGTAGTTCAGATGCACTGATAGCTGTTTTTAAGCTGATCCACTCTAAGTCTTTGAGCGCAATGGCTGATTATTGGGTCAACAAACTTGAAAAGCTTTGTCACTGGCCCAAGTTTGAACCAAAAGCAACATGTCTTTCATGAGCATTTAGGATGAAAGATGTAAGATTAAAACAGAAAATCTTGGGAGCAGAGTGAGCAACGTTGGAGGGTCTTTTTTATGTGTGCTTTGCCCTAAGAGAAAAAGTAAAGCAATAAGATCCATGAAACGTCCTTGATCTTTTCTCAACCCAGGGTGGTAAGCCCTGAGTTACCTTCATGCTTCCATTACAGGAACTGTAGGGTAGGGTTGCCAAGGGGAATTTCAGCTTTTAGTTTAATAAGACGATGACACTCATATATAGGGGTGCAGTGAACAGAGGTTCAAAGAAACACTGTACTGAGTGCACATTTGACCATATCATGCCTCTTCTTAAAATCCTTACCATTTATCAGAGGCTCTCCATTACCTGCAGGATGGGGCCAGGGGTCTCCTGGTGAGTACCTATACCTCTCGTCTTTGCTCCCATCTCACTGAGGTACTTCCAGTTCTCCAAATGCTTCACATTCTCTTGGAACCCCACACCCTTGCACGTGCTATTCCCTCACAGTCATAGGCACCTTCCCTGCAAAACCAAGCTCAACGACCCTTGAACTATCAATAGATTCTCCTCTGCACTCTGTGCTACGCTTCATTATTAGCCCCCATCACATCCTATTGAAATTACCTCCTAACTCAACTGTGAGACTCCTGAGGCCGGGACTGGGTGCTACGTTGCAGCCGTCCCCACTTTCTGAACGCCTCGCATGATGCCGGGCACAAAAGTAGTAGCAGGTCCATAAATGCTGAATGAGGGAATGAGTGAGTTTCAGTGAACTGCAGATGATGGAGAGCTTTTTGACAAAGGTGCATCCCATATCTTCTCTTTGGCAGAATGACTGCTAAGAGAACAGTTAAAGAAGAGCAATAGAGCAATCAATGCTAACGTGAGAGTACCTTCCTATCAGCTCCACATAAAGATATACTCTAAACCCCGCAGTCTCCCTTAAAGTAAGAACAGAAACAGTTCATACACTTCAGAAAAAGAAAGAGGAAGGAGGGACGCAAGGAAGGTAAGAAGGAAAGGGAGGGAGGGAGGGAAGGAGGAAGGAAAGTCCTTTGCTTGTGAAAGTCTACCTCAGGCACAAGAGAAGAGATTATCTATATTTTGTTCTGAGGCTTGGTCCAAGAACATAAAGAAGAAAGCCACTGAAATTTATGACTTTCCATTCATAAGGTTAAAAGAGGAATGTCCTTCAGTTCCTGACTGGTCAAAAGACACAAGTTATATTTCAACCATAAACCTTTTCTAAAGAAACTCACAAGTGTAGGAGTTGCATTCGACAATGGAAACCAAGCTGCACTTAACATGGAGCGCCTGATTAACTAGTCTGTTTGCCAATAACCTCCCCTTTTCATTTCTTTGGAAATGAATAAGCTTTGTTATTCTCTTCCACTGGGTTTACTGTGCCTCTCCGGGATTGAGGCCCCTCTTGGAAAGAGCCGCTCCATCTCCTCCCCCTGTCGCTGTGGAAAGGGAGGTGCCAGGACAAGCGTGCCCCCCAGGATGCGAGGGAGATGTCGGCTGAGTGACAGGTGCAGAGGCCGGGCAGGGCCGCAGCGCCTGGAGAGGCTTGGCCTCCTGGCAGAGAAGAGGCTGTCTCAGCCTGCTTCTCTCTGAGATGGTTCATCAGGTGCAGCTGGGACTTGGGCGGCTGCAGCTGTGTTTAGGGGTGCATTTGTTTTATCTACCATATCCTTTGAGGATTTCAGGGCAGGCCATTTAATCTATTTTAATGAATACTCTGGCAGTTTCTGAACACGGGGCTGTGTCTGCATGCCCCCAGGAGTGGTTATTTTCACTATTGTTGAGATTGACAAGAACATGTATTCACAGATCCTTTCGGATGTCTTTTTCCTCTGACCATTCCTCCAGTTCAGGCCTAAACAGGAAGACAATTGTAGGGCGAGAGGCTTCAGCTCGGAAGTTGGGGTTTCCTGGTTTTCTCCCTTTTCCACATACTTCATCAGCCCATCAGTCACCTCCTCATACTACTTATAATCCTCTAACAGTTTTCAAATCTGTTCCCTAGATTGGCTAAAGAAATATGGTGCATCAATTAAAATCAAGTTGTACAAAGTCGCTTAATGGAATAGGGAAATGTGATATATGCAGTGGAGAGATCGGCTTACAAAAATAGTTTTTGAGTAAATGACTACATACGTTCATATATATGATTTTGAAAAGAAATAGGAGCCACACAAAAATAATAATGCTTATTCCCAGAGTGCAATTAAGGATCATTTTGTTTTACTCCACAGACACTGAAAATTTTTTTCCAATGAGCTTGCATTGACTTTTACAATCTGAAAAGTAATACAGAATTTTAAGAAAATGAAATGAATGCATGCAAATAAGAGAAAAGACTTATTTCCTATCTCCTCTAGTCCTGTCATCACCACCATAGTTTATTGCTCATTTTTTCCCCTCACCTACAAAAATCTCCTTGTATGTCACCCTCTCTTTAATCTGTCCCATCTTTATTCATTCTCTCTCAGAAAGGTCTTCCTGTGAAGGAAATCTGACCAAGTAGCTCCCCTATATCCTCCAGGGTTTCCTATAGAATAAGGCAGTCCAAAACCCTCAGGCTGAAGCTTAAAATGCTTCAGAAGCTCGTCAGCAGCTGAGGTTCAACACCAACTCTTATGTCCCCATCCCAGGTCACTGGAAGGCTGTCTGGGTCTCTCCTTCTTTGAAACGGCATCCCCTGGGAATCCCTTCTCCTCCTTCTTGCCTCTCCCTGTCCTCATGTACCGCATTTATCTCTGACTCCACCCTCAAGAGTCAACCCCAGGGACTTCCCTGGTGGCACAGTGGTTAAGAATCCACCTGCCAACGCAGGGGACATGGGTTTGAGCCTTGGTTCAGGAAGATCCCACAATGCCGAGGAGCAACTAAGCCCACGTGCCACAACTACTGAAGCTCGCGCGCCTAGAGCCTGTGCTCTGCAAGAAGAGAAGCCACTGCAATAAGAAGCCCGCACACTGCAACGAAGAGTAGCCTCCGTTCGCCGCAACTAGAGAAAACCCGTGCGCAGCAACGAAGATCTAACGCAGCCAAAAATAAATTAAAAATAAATGTCAACCCCAGCGTCACCTCTCACAGGAAGCCTTCCTTGCCTGCAGTTAGGGGTACTCTTTTCTTGTTCATATCTCCGTATGAGCACTTACAACATCACATAATTCCTACTTTGTGTGTCTCTTTTCTCCACCTGAAGGGAAGGCGGACGCTCTGTCCTACTCTGTGCTCAGCTCCCAGAGCAGTGCCAGGCATGAGGAGGCGCTTAATAGACATTAGTGAAAGACTCTACCCTTAGCTGGCACTGACGGGAGAAGGCGGCTGAGGGAATCAATTCTATTGCTTTATTGCTGTGACTGTAGAAACTGTTAATTCTTCGTTAACCAAGTTTAGGGCCTCTCTTTCCTCGGAGGATGGTAATGCACTCGAAAATTTTAAGATATTCAACTATGCCAGCATTTATCTACTTTATACACTTGGGACATGAGATGCATCCCATCAGGTGTGCTTCATAAACACACTTCAGTATACTTCCCCTTTGCAGCAAGGTAACTCTGGATAAGTGAATGTTACTTGGTGTTATGGGTTGAATTGTGTCCCCCTTAAATTCATATGTTGAAGTCCTAAGTCCTAGTGCCTCAGAATGTGACCTTATTTGGAAAGCAGGTTGTTGCAGATGTAATTAGCTGAGTTAAAATGAGGTCGCTAGGGTGGGGCCCCTGATCCGATATGACTATTGTCCTTATAGAAGGGGGAAATTTGGACAGACAGACAGACAGACACACACACACACACACACAGAGGGAGAACACCATATGAAAATGAAGGCAGAGATGGGGGTGATGCTTCTACAAGCCAAGAAATGCCAAGAATTGTCAGAAGACCACTAGAAGTTAGGGGAGAGGCATAGATTTTCCTCAGAGCTCTTAGTAGGAACCAAACTGCTGACACCTTGATGTCAGACTTTAAGCCTCCAGAACTGTGAGATCATAAATTTCTGTTGTTTAAGCCACTCAGTTTATGGTACTTTTTTTTTTTTTTTTTTTTTTTTTTACAGCAATCCTGGCAAACAAATACACGCAGGGACCCTTGGGTGAAATATCAGAGAGAAGCACTTTATCCTAAATCTCCACGAACGCTCGTTTTGGTCCCAGCGTCCAGAATGATTATGGCTTGCTTCGCAAATGGGAAAGGGAAAGACCTATTCTACCTCTTCTGAAAATTTCATTATGGGTGTTATTGATTTTTTTTCCTAAACTTTTAAATATTTTCAACTGAGAAAAACAACGTATCTGAATTTAAGTACATACAGAAATAAATTCAAGCGGTAAAAGGATAAATAAGTCCCCTGCTTACTCTCAGCTACTCAACGCCCCTCCTCAGAGGCAACATCTTTTATGTCTGTGTGTATGTATATTTCATTTTTTACATTAATGATCATATACTCTAAACATCATTCTGTCTGCACCTTGATTTGATTGCTGAGTTTCCAATGTTGGAGATAATTCTCTATTAGAATACACAAACATGCCTCATTCTTTTTGAGGACTGCATTGTGTTTCTTTGACAGATATTTTCTGCCTGTTCTTAATAACTTCTCGGCTGGCTTTTCTTAAGACAAACAGAAAGCGTTCCCGAAGTTCTCTTTGCAGCCTGAACAGGGCTGAGCCTGCCCACGGTTCTTATGCCCTTAAAGAGATGGATACTTTCTTTGTCACCAGAGGTTGTTAGATAAGCTTTAAACCCTGTGAAAGCTGGCTTTCCCCATGTTTTATGCAGGTATCTCCAAAGCACAGCAGCTTATGTCTGGTGTACGACGGGCCCATCTTGGCTCACCAGATCTTGTTTCAACAAGTTTTTCTTCTCCCGTGGGCTCTGCTAGAAATGACCAATTAGTTACATGTTGGGCCAGATGAAATGTGAGACCAACATGTGTTAATCAAAACCTTTGAGTAATGTATCCATTACCTTCCTGTGGCTCATGGGGCCATCATTCACTTCCCAAATGCCACTTGCACTGGGATTTCAGGACTCACCTGACTTCTCCCTGCTTGCATTTCTTGAACCTTTCCTACATTTTCACAGAGACAATCAGTAAATGCTTCTGGTTCAACAAGATTGTACTTGCATTCATTATCTAATTTCCCAAAAATAAGCTAATAAAGCCATTCAGCTGTAATATAAATAACTACATGCTACTTCACATGGTTGATTCTGAATGTCAGCTGAAGGAGCTAACGGCTACGTGTAACTCATTAACTTTCACCTTGAATCTAAGAAGCTGTTTAAACGTTAGCCATGGCCACATATTCAGATGACCTTCACAAGCCATATCTGCATGGAACCGTCCCTAGTGGGGCTGTGATTTTTGAATAGGCCAAGCAGCCCATGTGCAGGATATAAATTTCCTTCTTTTTCGAAAAGTATCTATATCTCATTCATCCTTCAGTGTCTGATTACATACCAGGAGTCTTCCAAAACCTGCCCTGTCTTAATGAATAGCTTTCCCTCCTTATCTAAGAGCAAACTGTGCACCTCTACTTAGCTCTTGCTTCTTTTGGTGTTGCTTAAAAAATTGTTCCCTGCTGGCTTCCTTTCCTAAGCTGCCCACATGCCTGGAGGATAAAAGCTGGCTGGCTGTGCCCCTCAGACAGAGAAGATCAGTCAGTATCCATTGGTGAAGAGATGACCATCACACATTCAGATTATCGGAGAGCAATAGTGAACATTTATAGAGCACTCACTGTATACACATAAGGCATCATTTAAATAATTTTACACGAATTATCTCATTTAATTGTCACGATATCCTTTATGTGATATTATTATTATTATCTCCATTTTGTAGAAATAAAGAGAGACATTGTAAGCCCCTTGCCTAAAATCACACAGCTACTTTTTGACTTTAGATGATGTGTTCTTAGACACTAAGATGCCTGTCTCTTAGCGAGCCCTAAAATCTACAAAACTGATAAAAATCTAGCCATCAAATTTGTATAATATAGAGGTTTAATTAATTTGAAAGTTCTGTCCACCAGTTATTTCACGGCCTTCTAATTCAGCTCCTTGCTTTTGTCGTAGAGGTCTCTTCTCGACAGACAGTGTGATCCAGTTATAACTCAAATCAGTTCTGGACCCCCCAACTTCCCAACGCCTTTCCATTTCACTAGAGTAAAAGCCAGAGTCCTTACAATGGCCTATGAAGCTAAACAATAGCTGCTCTCACTACACTCCTCCCCTGCCCACAACCTCTCTGACCTCATTTCCTACTCTCTCTCCTTTGCTCCCGTTCTCCAGCCGCGTGGCTTCTGTGCTGTTCTACTAACAAGTCAGGCACGCTTCTGCCTCACAGCCCTTTCCATTGAAGTTTCCTCTCTGAAATGCTCTTCCCCCAAATATTCCTCCTCTTCTTCCAATTGTTACTTAAAAGGAAACTCCTTGGGCTGATGACTGTGATGGAGTAACTCGCCCCAGACTAGCTCATCCCCTGTAAATGTTGGAAACTGGACAAGATAAGTATGGTAAGATACTTTTCAGGCAATGGAAAATAACCAGCACAAGACTTCAGTGCTTGGGAGAGGGGAGCAGGGGCAGCCCCACTGCTGTCCAGCTCTCTGCCTGGAGATCTGAATTTGCGCAGAGCACGGTCGTCCTGTGGAGCTGAAAAGGCAGAGATCAGGCTTCAAGGCAACTGAAATGGCTAGGATCTGTGCAGAAAGAAAGCCTTAACCGTCTATGTAGATGTGTGGGGCGGTCCCTCATGAGCTCATGGCCGAGGGCTGGACTGTGCACATGCCAGGCAGAACCATGCAAGCCTTACCAAATATCAGCTGCTATGGGGTTGAGATGGAAACAAATATAATAAAGGTCGAGCAGTTCTGGTGGTACATGTGTGAGTATTTAAACTTAAATTAACAAAAATTTAATGAAATTAAAAATTCAGGGCTTCCCTGGTGGCTCAGTGGTTGAGAGTCCGCCTGCCGATGCAGGGGACACAGGCTCGTGCCCGGGTCCGGGAGGATCCCACGTGCCGCGGAGCGGCTGGGCCCGTGAGCCATGGCCGCTGAGCCTGCGCGTCCAGAGCCTGTGCTCCGCAGCGGGAGAGGCCACAGCAGTGAGAGGCCCGTGTACTGAAAAAAAAAAAAAAAAAAAAATTCAGTTCCTCAGTCACGTTCAAGGGTTTAATAGCTGCTATCATATTGCATGGTGCAGACATAGAGTATTTTCATCAATGCAGGAAGTTCTATTGAACAGTGCTGATCTCGAGCCTCTATGATGCACAATTCACAATGTCCAGCAGTCAGTCAGAAATCACTAGATGTCCCAAAACACAAATAAACAAAAATCAGGATTGTGTAATTCACAGTAGATAATAAAAGAAGTAAAAAAAACCTGATTCTTAGATGAACCACATGTTGAACTCAGAAGATAAAGACTTTAAGACATATGTGTTTTACAGTATATATTCAAAGAATTAAAATTAGAAATATACTTATTAATTTTTTAAAAAGGTCCTAATGAGTGACTAGGTAAGGATCTTCGTAGAGAAATGGATATCATAAAAAGAATCACATGGAAATTCTAGAACTGTGCAATACCTGAAGTGAGTCATTCACTGGAGGGGATTGGAGTGAAGATGGTAGAAGACTCAGTGAAGCTGGAAACACATCAGTAGAAATTATCAAAGAGAGAAAAAATATTAAGGAAAAATGAACAGAGGGTTAGGGACCCGTAGAACAGTATCAAACAGTTTAACACATGTGTGATTGTTGTCCCAGAAAGAGAAGAGAGTGAGGACAGAAAAAAAATATCTGAAGTAACAGTTGCCAAGAAGTTCTGGATTTTTTAAAAAATGACTTACAAATCCAAGCTCAAGAATAAAGATAAAGAAAATCCTACATAGGAACATCACAGTCAAACAACTGAACACTGAACATAAAGACAAAATTTTGAAAGCAGCCAGAGGAAAAACGACAAATTATATACAGGGGAACAAAGTTAAAAATGATTGCTAATTTTTCATCAGAAACAATAGAGGCTAGAAGACAATGAAATGACATATTTCGAGTATTGCATGAAAAATCCTGTCCATCCAGAATTCTATATGAAACAAAAATATTCTTCAAAATTGAAGGTGAAATAAAGACATTCTTAGATAAACAAAATCTGAGAAAATTCATCACCAGCAGACCATGCCAAAGGATGTCCTCCAGTCCAAAGGGAAATAATACCAGATGGAAATTACAGAGAGGATGAAAAGGAGGAGAAATGATAAATAATCGAATACACAAATTGTGGTAGATTCATCCAATGGATTAATACTCAGTAATAAAGAGCAGTAACTATTAATAAATGCAATAACATGGATTAAGCTGACAAAAAGAAGCCACATACAAAAGACTTTGTGCTATATGTTCCATTTATATGACATTGTAAAACAGGAAAAACTAATCTATCATGATATAAATAAAATCCGTGGTATCTTGGGGTGGGGCTAGGAGAATGACTATAAAAGAGTGAGGCGAAACTTTCTGGGGAGATGGGAATTTTCTATAGCTTGATTAGGGTAGTGGGTGTACATGTTGGTCAAAAGTCATCAATCTGTACACTAAAATGTGTGAATTTTACAGCAGATAAATTAATAAGTTGGGTTAAAGTTTTTTTAAGCTACCCTCTCAGGGAGGTTTTCCCTCCTATTTAAAGCTGCACCCCGATACTACTTATTTTCAGTTTTCTCCCTAGTACATATCACTGTCTAACACACTGTATATTTTATTTATCTTGTTTTATCTTCCCTTCTAGAACGTAACTTCCATGTGGGCAAGGACTTTTGCCCATTTCTTTCATTTTTGTGAACAGTGCCAAGAACAGTAGTTGGCACATTATACTGAATAAACATGAATGAATGGATGAATAAATGAGTGAATGAATTACTGAATCCTTTAGTGTTATCAAATGTAAGATTGAGTAGACAGGCTAAAATAAAGATACACTGAAATATCATGAAATTCGAGACACTGTATTTTAGTCTAACTCAAAGTTAAAAGACAAGAAACCTGAGTGAAAAAGTAACATGGACTAAAGACATAAACAAACCGTTGGCGCGGCATATGACATACTTTACTCAGGCTCTCAGGTGAACTATGGATGTTTACAATAAATATTACCTCAGCTTTTTTTTTTTTTTTTTTTTTTTGTACTTCGCCCACTAGAAAATAGAGGTGTAACCTGGGAGTTAGGATAATAAGGGGGATGGAAGTGGGGTTGTAGTTGGCAAGAGATAGAGGTGGGTCGGCTGCTATTTATCTTCCTGAGAAGGAAGATAAATAGCACCTGGAGGCCGCTTTTTGGTTCTTTTAGAAAATTAGTAAGAATAAACTCTCTTGGGAATTCCCTGGTGGTCCAGCGTTTAGGACTCTGTGCTTCCACGGCAGGGGGAATGGGTTTGATCCCTGGTCAGGGAACTAAGATCCCGCATGCCCGTGGTGCAGCCAGGAAAGAAAAAAAAAAAAAAAAGAATAAACTCTCTTAAAGGTATAGACATTGTGACACCTAGGCCTGGCACATCTCTGGTTACAAAAAGTACTGATAAGCACTTGTGATGGACATAACATTAGAACACGTGTGGCCTCAACTCCTAAGAGTTAGGCCCCTCATTTAGCATCAAATTCCAGACGTTTGAGAAAAATCCACCTAGTCCATCCTATGGGAAGGTCCACCCTATTGAAGGTATTTACCTTGAAGAGAGGGAAGTCTTTCAAAGCAGGAGTACGTTTAGAGGGGGCGTGTGTGCAAAATATCCAACAGCATCATTTGTGCTCCTGTCCTAAGTGCCACACCCTTCCAATGAAGAGAGCAAACTGGATTCCAAGTTTTAGGTAAGGGCATGTTGATTCCAGGTCATAGTTGATAAAATAAGATCTGTACCTGCAGAGCCAGCTGGATGGCTCTGAAGTACGTGCCCTCATTGCCGCCTCCTCCAAGGCAGACGGCAACCTCGCTTTGACGTCTACTGCACTCAGATTACATAGCACACATTCCAGGGACCACATTCTGCCGGGTATTGTTCCCGGTTGTCAGCCAGCCTGACCGCTCCCCACCCTCCCTCCTGACTATCAGCCTCTCCAGCTCCAAAGTTCAGAAACCAGATACCTTTATTTATTCTTATCATTAAACAACAACGACAACGTTCTTCTCTTCTTTTTCATCTGTCTCCTTTCCCCGACTCCTGTCCCCAAACCCCATTCGAGAGTTAGTATTTAAAGAAACTGGAGACTGAGACTCGAGGATGGGGGAGAGGAGGGGAGAACTCATACTTCCCGTTCCATGACCTCCTGAGTGTTACGAGTTATAAATGCCAGGAGTCAGCCCTTCCAATGGCAAGAAAAGGGATCTGGGAGCATTCCTGTAGAAGTAGAGAAGATATCAAAAAAGAAAGGCGTTGTGTAAAAGATCTTCTTGTCTGGAATAAGGTGACTGGAAAGAGGGACCAGGGTGAGGCAGGATGGAGAGGGGATGGGAGTGAGAATGAAGTAAACTTAAAGGTTCTGAGAGAAGAAAGAGGGACAAGAAATGCACCCAAGGGAATATCTAAGATGTAACAGGGAGTTGCTGGGAGTGGAGGATGGGAGATGGAGAAGGTGTGCTGATTGGTGCTTTGAACCAAGTCGAGGAAACTTGTCTTTAGTAAGAAGACACCATGACATTTATGACTTATTTCAACAGTTTGGGTCAGTGTGAAGGAATCTGGGGGCTTCAGGTTACTTGCGATGTTATCTTGGTTATCTTGGTGTGCTGGACAGCAGTGGAAGAGATGGAAAAGTGAACACCAAAGTGGCAGGTGTGTGTGTGAGAGTGTGAGTGTGAGAGCGCGTGTGCGAGTGTGTGTGTGTGACAGTGTGTGTGCCACACTTTAGCTCAGTACGCGGAGCAAGAACCTGCCTCCTCCCCTGCTGTCACGGCTTCATTTCCAGGGGAACCTCAGATTGCCCAAGGCAATCTGCCCTTAGTCCCCTGTCCCCTACCCCA
Source organism: Kogia breviceps (assembly GCF_026419965.1). NCBI lineage: Eukaryota > Metazoa > Chordata > Mammalia > Artiodactyla > Physeteridae > Kogia > Kogia breviceps. The sequence goes on along the minus strand of NC_081319.1, from coordinate 99,389,547 downwards.
AGTTTCCAAAGAGACTTTCTGGAGGACGGATGATCTTTTCGACCCCATAAACACCTGTAGAGGACTTATCTCCGAGTTGAAAGTACGCGACATCATGCGTTGGTTGTAAATACCAATATATAGAAGTCAGCATAACAGCATTAGGGAAAGGTATTTTAGGCTGAGATCAAAAGGCTGACTCAATGTGACACAAGGGGGTGTAAACAATTCCCAAGCTCACCTCATGCTACTTTCTCCAGCTCAGGCCCTCCAGCCCACAGGCCTCTTGCTGCTCTTTAAACACGACCTCTGGCCCTGCTCTCTTTGCCGAAGGCTCTGACCCCTGACCTCCAGGGTCACAGCTCCCGAGACTTCTCTGTCTGAAGGGTCTCCTATGCCACATCACCCACTTTTGCTTCTTGGTGGCACTTAGCACTCTCTGGCACAGACTAGTGTCTCTATTTACTTACTTGGCTTATTTGTGTCCCCACCTTTGGGATATAAGCTCCACGAGCGCAGGGACATTGTCTGTCCTCTCCTGCACCCAGGACAGCGTCTGGCACACAGAAGTAAGTGCTCACTGAACGAGTAAACATGCCCGTTGATATAGTATTTGTATCTTTTGTGTTACGTAGAAGGCGTTTTTCTGCACTAGGTACTGATTCAGCGCTCTCTCCCAGCCCTACCATTTCATACAATGATGAGGACAGTCCTTAAAAGACAAGAGGCCAGTGTTAGGTGTTAAAGACTCACCCCGAAGAGCAATGCTCTTTATTGAGGAAGCAAATACCTGTAGTTCACTTTTGTTATGTGGTCATGAGAGGGCTCAGAGGCCCCCAGGTGAGTTCAAAGTCCCCCTCTGTTTGCTGGGTGGAATAACTCTTATTCTGAGGCACACACCAGAATTCGCAGGCAGGGAGGGCTTGGCCCTGTCTTTGACTTCTCTGCCGAGTTTCTGTCTGAGGCCGGCGTGGACTCTTGCTGGTGAGGAGGTTAGGTCTGGCGAGTACTGTCATTGCAGAGGGTCCAGCCTGGCTGCTGACGGAGCAGCCACCCGCTCCGCTTTTCAAGGCTCCCTGACTTGCTTTGATCACTCAACGAGTAACTGCTGCAGCCCCGCCTCTGTGCTCAGGGCCCCCCTGAGAGAGGGTGTGAAAACCTCTTCTGTCTGTGGGAGCCCACACAGCCAGCTTCGGCCCAGAGCTACCGAGTCAGGGCAGCCCTGAAGCTGAGTTGTGAAGCCTCAGCCAGTCTTCCCGGTTGCCCCTCCGCACCTCCGCCTTTCCACCCCCCAGCCCCTTCTCCTTTGCCCTTCACGGGTCTCCATTCGGGCAAGGGGGCTGCTGTGGCCACAGCGTAGCCAGCCTGCTTTGCCCAGCCCTCAGCCCACCTCTCCGCCAAAGGAGCAGAGCCAGGAGGTGCTCGTGAAGAGGGGCTCCGGGGCATGGAGACTGGGGTGCCCGGCCACTTCTTTTCCTCTTTATGAGCTGCAACTTTGGGCAAGTCACTTCACTCCGAGACTCAGTTTCTTTCCTTGTAAATCTGTGATAAAAATGCCCAATCTGTCTGGCTCAGAGTATCTTTAGGTTCAAAAGACATGACGGATGGTATACAGAGTCTTATCCAACCTTGTAAACTGAGAAGTTCACAGTTCACAGGTTTTCAGGAGCTAGCCTGGGCAATACAGTTTGATCTAGTAAAAAATAAACTAATTTACAATTGGCCCTTAATGGCCAAAAGTGGCTTCAAGGTTTATACCATCTGGGTAACATATTTTCATTTCTGTCCAATCTCTTCCTGTCTATCCAGCCTTAAGGAGAAATCATGTAAGGTGAGGATTTCAGGTTTCAGGCTGACCTCTAGAGGCAATGCCTTGAGAGAGAAGGGGCTTTGAAACACTCCGATCATAGTTTTGACGACTGTCCTTGTGGCTCACACGCAAAGCCGACCCCCACAGAGCCTCATATAATCTGGACAGGGCCACAGCTGGTTTAGATGCCACCGTCACTAATACACAACCAGTTATTTTGCAACTCTTGCCTCATCAAATCCACGTTTTTTCTCTAGGTTCAGTTTCTCTTTTAAATACCCTGATTACAAATTGCAAAGGCCAAGCAGGCCTGGGCAACCCCAAACAGACGTCTTATCATCTGGCTTTGGCAACTTCCCATCCTCTGTGACAAACCGTGGGAGCAGAAATAGAGACTCACAGACTCTCACAGTAGATGGGAACTCAGATATCGGCAGGCCTGACCGCCCTCGACGTCACCAGCAAGCGAACGTGCTTATTGAGCACCTACTCTGTGCCAGATGCTATAGGGAGGGCTGGAGGGGATACGACCAAGATGCTGAACACGACCAACTGCTAACCTCGAGGGAGGGCGGCCGGCAAGGAGACAAGCAGTTGGGATGCTCGGATAAACAGAGTGTAGCTGTACCCTCCAGGGCTCGTGGAGGGGACGGGATGCCAGCCAGGCTTGGGAGAATCAGAAAAGCTTTTTGCAGGGGGGCTTCCCTGGTGGCGCAGTGGTTAAGAATCTGCCTGCCGATGCAGAGGACACGGGTTCAAGCCCTGGTCCGGGAAGATCCCACATGCCGCGGAGCAACTAAACCCGTGCGCCACAACTACTGAGCCTGCGCTCTAGAGCCTGCGAGCCACAACTACTGATCCCACATGCCACAACTACTGAGCCCACATGCCACAACTACTGAAGCCCGCACACCTGAGCCTGTGCTCCACAACAAGAGAAGCCACTGCAATGAGAAGCCCGCACACCACAACGAAGAGTAGCCCTCTCTAACCGCAACTAGAGAAAGCCCGCGTGCAACAACGAAGACCCAACGCAGCCAAAAATAAGGGGCTTCCCTGGTGGCGCAGTGGTTGAGAGTCCGCCTGCCGATGCAGGGGACGCGGGTTCGTGCCCTGGTCCGGGAGGATCCCACATGTCGCAGAGCAGCTGGGCCCGTGAGCCATGGCCGCTGAGCCTGCGGGTCCGGAGCCTGTGCTCCACAACGGGAGAGGCCACAACGGTGAGAGGCACGCGTACCGCAAAAAAAAAAATAAATAAAATTAATTAATTAATTAAAAAAAAAGGTTTTGGGGCAGAGGTGGAGTCTTTTTTTTTTTTTTTTTTTTTTTGTGGTATGCGGGCCTCTCACTGTTGTGGCCTCTCCCATTGCGGGGCACAGGCTCTGGACGCACCGGCTCAACGGCCATGGCTCACGGGCCCAGCCGCTCCGTGGCATGTGGGATCTTCCCGGACCGGGGCACGAACCCGTGTCCCCTGAATTGGCAGGCGGATTCTCAACCACTGCGCCACCAGGGAAGCCCAGAGGTGGAGTCTTGAAGGCAGGAGAATGAGCCCGAAGATGATCAAAGGGGTGGATGGTAGGACATTCTAAGTGGAGTTTACAGCCTGTGCAGGGCACAGAGGCCAGAAAAGAGAAGAGGAGGGAAGAGGGCAAGGGAGACCGAGAGGGTGAAATAGAGGAGTGAGGGAGGACCAGGGTCAGGGGATGTTGCCGAGCTCTCGCGCCTCTGGGGAGCTGCCAGTTCAAGGTCAGGGGCGGAGGGAGATGAGGCGAGGAGTCCAGGGCTTTCCTCTTCCGCAGCGTTAGCAAGCCCAGTCCCTTCTGCATAGGAGGGACACAGGAGGGTTTCTCCCCAGAAGTATGGGGCTTGGAAGCCCCAGCTTTCCGCCTCTTATCTCTCCTCTAGAGAAGTGAGTTGTCTACACCGGGGGCCCCCAACCCCCAGACCGCAGACGGTATTAGTCCGCGGCCTGTTAGGAGCCGGGCCGCACAGCAGGGGGTGAGGGACAAGTGAAGCTTCCTCTGCCGCTCCCCCTCCGCTCCCCATCGACCCCATCGCTCGCATCACCACCTGAATCATTCCCCCATTGGCCCCATCCGAGGAGAAACTGTATTCCTCTTAACCGGTCCCTGGTGCCATACAGGTTGGGAACTGCAGGTCTACACCACAGCCATCCGAGCACGGGTGGCGCAGATGAATCCCCTCCGGGTGGGCAGCACAGACGTTTACACAGCATTGAGCCCAGTTTGCTGCGCTTTATAACAATCAACGTCCGGCGTTCGTTTCGTGGAGTAACTAATTCTGCCACCGACCACTTCCTCTTCACTCTTGCCTGTTCCTTCTGCCTCAAGTACAACTACTCAGCTTCTTCCTGCAGCTTCATTCTCAGAACCTAGGTCAATGTTAATTTGGGAGTCTTCGCGTCCCCCTTCCCCCAGGCAACATGAAACAATGGTAAGAAGAGTCTTCAGAGTCAGAAAGATCTGAGTTTGAATCTTGGCTCAGCTAGTTATTAACTATGTGACTTCAGGCAAGTGACTTAACCTGTCTGAGCTTCAATTTCCTCATCTGTGTAATGTTGACAATATCTATTCTTTAGAGCTGTGAAGAGCTTAGCTAATTTAGGTAATGTCCTTGGTACATAGTAGACATGGGAGTACGGATGGCTATTAATAATAAAAACAACAGTAGTACTAATGATGATGATCTGGTACTTCTACTCACAGCCCTGGATCTACTGACTTAGAATTTCAGTTTTCCCATCTGTTAAGTGAGGATAATAGCAATTATTTGGTAGAGTTATCTGGGGATCCCATGTGATAAAAATGTGTCAAACACACAGTGGGCTCTTGGAGCATGGGTATATCACTGCCTCCTCGCCCTCCAGGGCATCCTTCTCCTTTTAGCTGTCACCTCCATCACTAGGCCCTTTCCCTCCATCTTGAGATGCTCCTGGCAGGGGTCTCAAGCGCTTTCTAGGCAAACGGCCTCCGAGATGAGGTTCTCCTTTTTGGGTTGCCCAAGATCAAAGAGTCATTTTTTCTGTCCCTTGTTTCTCTCTTGCCTGTTATAGGTTGAATTGTGTCCCTCACTCTCTCCCCGAAAAAGGTACCTTGCATTCCTAAGGCCCAGTACCTGTGAATGTACCCTATTTGGAAATAGGGTCTGCAGATTTAATCGAGTTAAGATGAGGTCATCAGGGTGGGCTCTAATCCAATATGACCGTTGTCCTGATAAGAAGACACAAGAAGCCACGCGGGGCTAGAGGCACACAGCAGCGAGGACGCAGCAGTGTGAAAACAGAGGGAGACTGGAGCTCTGTGACCACAAGGCAAGGAACACCTGGGACTGAGAGAAGCTGGAAGAGACAAGCAAGCCTCCTCCCCTAGACGCTTCAGAGAGCTCATGGCCCCACCAACACCTTGATTTCGGACCTCTGGTCTCCAGAACTCTTAGAGAACACATTTTTGTAATTTCGAGGCAATCAGTTTGTGGTACTTTGTTATGCAGCCCTAGGAAACTAACACTCTGGCTCCATTACTAGTTTGAGTCCACATGACTGAGAGGTTTATTCATTTGTGAAACAAACGTTCGTAAGCCCACCTTTAGGATGAACTAGTTGTTTATCCAAATTAGGGATGTATTATGCAATTATATATAACATAAAATAGATCAAATGGAGTAAGGTTAGGCTGATGAGGAAGGGGAAAAAAACCGCTTAAGAAGACTCAAAACACTACCTTACTGCTAGATAAGAGACAGCAACTTTCTGTAAGAGCTGGAAGGGTCTTACGTGAATGTCAGGGCGGGAAGAGTCATAGGAGGTCATGATTCAGATGTCTCTGGGGACCTGGCATTTTTGTGCTGATTTGATCTAAGATTCCAGCTTATGAAGAGATGAGGTTTACAGACTAAAAATTAGCCACAAGGTACAACTTTACTCCTGGCTTAACAGAAGACTGAAAGAATAAAGCAAGCAGCTTGTCAGAACTTGCAGGCCAGCATGAGATGCCGTGGTTTGAACAAAACTGAGTCGGCCTGCGTATGAATTACAGGAAGAAAGGAAGGAAGAAACTGAGCTCTAAGGCTGTTTATTCCTTTTCTGTGGGACATGCTGAAGGAAAGATCGAGTCTCATGTCACAGACCCAGCTGGCAAACACGGGGCCCGATGGGGCTGAAGGGGTGTGAGTCACCAGCACCCCGCTTTCAGGAGCTCCATATCTGGGAGCCCAGCAAAGGCTCATCATGATTCTAATGGAGCCCTCTTGGTTCTGGGGCTGCTGCGAGCTTCAGCCAAATGTGTGTAGGTCTTAAAAGTTAGAATGGATGGTAATGGCCTTGGGCTCACACTGCCTCATGTTTCAGGGGAAAATAGTACTGAGAGCTCAGGGGTGGGGACGGAGGAGGAAACTGGGGTACACACTGTTTAAGGCATGGTCACATTCGATGGGGACGGGCATGTGCCCACCGCCGGCCAATCAGAACTCTCCATTGTCCTGGCCACAGAATTGGCTTAGGAATGGGCACAAGGCACACATCAGCCCCAAGAGAGTCAATCTAGGGACTTTTGCACAAACGGTATCGGGAACGAGATGCAGTCAGATGGGTGGCTGAGAGAGCAGTGTGCTCCCGGAGCTGCTGGGGGCATCTCGTTACTGTTGGAAGAGTCAGCTTGAGTGAGTTCAGGGATGGAGAGGGAGATTGAGGCCCCGTATCCAGCTGTGCCCAAAGCTCTTTTCTGTTACGTGAGCCAGTACGCTCCATCCTTTTATTTTCTTAAGCCATTAGCAGTTAGGTTTCTTTTACCGGAAACCTGAAGAGTTCTAATACGCAGACCTCAGCAAGACACAATAGGACCACAGCACATACCACAAAAGTATATAGAAGCCAGACGGAAGATTCAACCTGTATGCACATGGCATATTGGACCTGAGGGCTTGTAAAATAGAGAGGGTATAAACACAGGAATGGTTACAAGAGTCTTTTAGAGTATTTTAAAACACAAAATGATGGTGTTATTTCTTTAAACCCTTCTGGAATTAGGGAATAAAGACAAAGTTTAAGAAAACATGATAGGGCTTCCCTGGTGGCGCAGTGGTTGAGAGTCTGCCTGCCGATGCAGGGGACACGGGTTCGTGCCCCGGTCCAGGAAGATCCCACATGCCGCGGAGCGGCTGGGCCCATGAGCCATGGCCGCTGAGCCTGCACGTCCGGAGCCTGTGCTCCGCAACGGGAGAGGCCACAACAGTGAGTGGCCCGCATACCACAAAAAAAAAAAAAAAAAAAAAAAAAAGAAAACATGATAATCCGAATCCTTGCAGTAATATGGCATCATCACCACCGCCACCTCCATCCTCATCATTTCATCCCAAGGGCAAGAAGTGTGGGTTTTGTCTAGGCTCTGATCTAGGGCAACCGACCCATCCAGGTCTGTCCAGCGGGACTCTCCCTGTTTGAAAACTGCAAGCCCCCCATTCTCTGGACTCCCTTAGTCCCTGGACGGTGAGTCGTGCCGTGTTTTGGGGAGCTCCAGGTTTTTATAAAGCGTCACAGCGGCCCCTGCGGAAGGCGGAGGGGTGCCAAGTGGCCTCTTCTGCTTTGGTCATCAGGGTTTCTCTTCTGTGTGTTTTAAAAGTCAGAGATTTCATCGGGGGGAGGGAAACCTGCCCTCCAAGGGACCTCCCTCTAGAATTCCATGATCTATTTATTTTTGTTACAGGACAAATTGGCTCTTATAGACCAGTAGTTCCCGTACCCGGCTGATCCTAAGTCACCTGGGAAACTTTAAAACGATATAGGTTCCTGGCTGCCACACCTGGAGGGTCTGACTCAGGTGGAATCCGGTGGAGCCAGAGGTCTATACTTTAAAAAATCTTTGCAAGTGACATATACATATAATTTATGCACACATGTCGGTATGTTAACAATCATTAGTAATAAATCACTTTCCACACACCTCACTAATGGCTAAGGCATACCATTGTTTGAGACACCATGTTCCAGTTCAGCTTAAACTTTCCCGGCACTGGGAGGGCTTGTGAAAACACAGCTCGCTGGTCCCCACCCTCAGGCTTTCTGCTTCTGTGGGGCTGGGGTGACGGGGAATTTGCCCTTCCAAGACGCCCCCAGGAGGCCATCAACTACCTCGAGTAGCACCGTTGCAGACTGTGAGCTCAGCTGAGCGTCTAGTCACGTCTCCTTAATCTTTGTTGTTATCATTACTCTCTCATCTCCCCCTAGGATGGTGGTCTGTAAATTGTTGATAAATGAACACCTGGATAAATGTTTTATGGGCCTCAACGACAGTGACTTTTCCACCAACTCTCTGAAGAATATTGTGTCCTCCACCCCTCAGCATGTCAGAAAGGTTTCTGCTGGTTATCTAAGGAATATTGATTGTATTATACGACCTCAGCAGAGGACATGAGTGGGAAGAGGATTTCCTGCTCTCAGCTTTAGGGGCTTTGTGCTGAATACAATAAAGTGAGGGCTGCCTCTATCCTGGGGCCTCCAGCCACGCCCACTGGACTCTCTCAAAGACTCCGTTTTGCTTGTTTGTCACTTTCTAAGGCTGGTAGGTTTATTTTTCACCCACTAACTCCTTTCTGGCTTTCTTTAGCTTGTCGTCACATTTACGTTTTAAAATTGATTTGCTGGGACATTACCCAAGCATATTCTGGTTGCAATGATTTTTTATTCCTGTGGGTAAGCTTGTCACATTATCTCTCTGGAAGCCTAAGAATGGCTGTTCCAACCTCTGCTCAGGCTGTGCAGGACCCCTAGCGATCCCCGCATCCTCTGGACTGTTTGTTCTCTGTTGGTGCTGGCACAGTTGTGGGCACCTTGGCACTGTCTTCCCATGCATCTTCACTAGTTAAAGGAATGTTTCTTGGACTACAGAGATCTATGCATGGCTGCAACCCAGACCTCAACCCAGACACGCCCCAAACAAAGTTAGAAAGGAAGAGAAAGCCACTGACCATTATTAGCTACTAAATAGGGGAGCATCCTGTCCAAGTTCTGCAGGAACATTCAGATGGTGTTTAAGTGGCTTTGCAACTTTTATGTAAGTGCTTGAAATAAGAAACAGCACCCAGAAAAACAGTAATAATACTAATAAGAATATTTAAAGATTTCCTATTTATTTCAGATTCCTGCTACCATAATGACATTACAAATAGCTGCTTAGTTGGTATACTGTCTCATTACCCTCGAGAAAATGAGTGTCCAAACGGGCAGGAAACAGAGAGCCTTCCTAACTTTCCTCCCTGATAAGAGGGTTTGGTTCTGATCAGAGTCCATACATGGGAGAAATAATCCCTCTTCTAGATCAGTTCCACATCAGCCTAGCTGAATGGCCAAGTCTGTGGCAATGAGCAAAAGCCATTCATTACCCAGTCGCTGTGGGTCCCGCCTCCAGAGCTAACTGGTCAACAACGGAAGGAGCAACCACTCTGCTATTTCATAACGTCAGCGGCATGACAGGGGCAGTGCCTGTCAGGTGCCATCCGTGGCAGAAATGCCAGCCAGTGAAGAACTGTTCTCTAGTGCAAACTGGTCTGGGAGGTTTGGAAGGTTCCAGAACTTTTTGATGTTGTGTTCATGACATTTGTGTTTCAGGAAACATCTCTCCCTGGCCGACAGGAAAATATCATGTTAGATAATAAATAAAACTGAGGATATATTTTTTTAAGTTTTAACTCTCCATTTGGAGAATTAAGTTACTCTAGGGGGAAAATGAGTATTTCTCTTGTAGATGTGTGTGTGTGTGTGTGTGTGTGTGTGTGTGTGTGTGTGTATAAAATCGAAATGTGATCCTGGTACATGGGCAGGGGGAGAAATTAGTCCGAACAATGGCAGAGGCACAGATACCCATGGAATATTTGGGAAATTGCATAGGAAAAAAATAAAGTCTTAATGAATGGTGTCATGCTAGCTTTCTTCCCTTTTCATCTTTCTCTTTTTCTCCCTCCCTCTTTTGTGTGTTCTGCCTCTTGCTTCTCCTCTGCACGTCTTAAGCCTTTCAGCAGCACCCTTGGGCCCAGCTACTAGCAACAAGAGCCACAACGAATACTTTGACCTCCATATTCTATGAGCTTCATTTCTTATTTTTTTTCTAGACTCCATTGTTTATTCCTCAAATTATAATATTAAACAACCCCAGTCACATTATTCTTTCATTTAATTCCCTTCTCAGTTTGCTTCTCTCACTGGAGGAAAAGATTTGTGTAGGTGCAAAAATCTGGCCCTGGGTTGACTGTAGCCATGCAGGAAATGCCCACCTACACACGCGGGCTAAGAGATAAACCACCAAACCCAAACAAAGGTGAATCTCTTTTATTAAATGGCAATGCATTAGGAATTGAATGTTAAAGGAACAGACCTTTACTGACCAGTTACCATGTGTAAATTCCATACGAGGCTCTATGGGGGACAGAAATGACTAAGAAGTTTACAAAAAGCTTCATTTATTAGAAGAGGCAGATGCATCACAAGGAACTAAGCTAATGTGGAAATAAATTATTGCTCCAAGACTCTTCCTTTCATCATACTGTATGACCATATTGCAATAGCCATGGATAATGCATTATTTTTTAACTTAAATTTCTTTCCTTGCAAAGTTTCTCTTTTAGAGTCAAACAATTGATGCAACATTCAAAGGATTCTGCTAGGCCTATTCCATTTCTAAATCTTTTTTTAACTAAAAGATCCCTCTCAGTCAGCTGCAGTCAAGGACTCCAACTCAATACAGAGATTCCTTTGGTTCGGACTAATGAAGTTGTGCTAGTTGTCTACAGCACCTTCACAGCTAGCTGATGGATACATCTGCTACCCATCCCACTGACAAAGCCAAAGACACAAAAACCTGGCACAAGATGAAGTAGAGGGAATTCCGTGATTTAAGGAGATTGATTAACTGGTTTGCACTGGGAGGAGGTGGGCAAGAGAAATGCCTTTGTCAGAATTTTTTGAAGCCTAAGAATGATTTACAATTGGATGATTTCAAGTATCAAGTGAAGATTCACTATCTAGATCTTATAAAATAAAATTCTTAGGGCATTTAGATACGTATTCTGAAAAATGAGAGACATCAGCAAAGCATGCCCAACTGAGTAGGAGGCAAAGATTGTGGTAAATCCAAAATATGCTCATTTAGGGCATTAAAGTACTAGACCATGTCTACACTCTAGAAGTAGGTTTAATCAATGAGGATTCTGCACCATAGAGTGATATTACTTGTAGCTGGAGGAAGCTATGTCTTCAAAACAGCTACACTTAAAGGCTCCATCAGCTACAAGTCTGAGAAGGGAGGGATCTCCCTTCCTAGCAGAGGTCTGAAGAATACTTCTTTTGTTTCTGCTTGCATGAAGTGAATAAACGCATGGATGTTTTTAAGTCAGGTAGATGTGAATTTAGATTCTTAGCTCTGTAGTCATTCTAAACCTCAGTAATTTGTTTTCCATTTAATAATAATGGCGAAAATTTTTTAGGGCTTCCTAAGTGTAAAGCACTGTTGTAAGCAGTGGATATATTTTACTTCATCTAACTTCACAATAACCCAATGAGATGATGTGCGAAAAAGAGTTAACACAGCCGGCCTGAGGCTGCTCTCCTTAAAAAGCCTTGCTTACATGGTTGACCCTGAGCGGCATCTGGGAACTTGGATTTCAACAGGGTTCCCACCATTCCCGGAGAAGAATTACTCACTGTACCTAACCATTTGTACAAACAATGGGGTTTACGCTGAACACCTGCTCCCTCCTGGGAGTCTGGAATTTTGGTATGTGCCACAGAGAGGGTACTCAAGTGACTGGCCCTCAGTCAAAACTCTAGCACTGAGTCTCCAGTGAGCTTCCCTGGTAGACCATACCTCACACCAGTCATAACTCGTTGCAGGAGGGATCGAGCATGTCTTGTGTGACTCCCTGGGAGATGAATCTTGGCTGCTTCTGCCTGGTTTCCTCCGGACTTTGCCCTGAGTACTTTTCCTTCGCTGATTTTTTTTTAAACATCTTTATTGGAGTGTAATTGCTTTACAATGCTGTGTTACTTTCTGCTGTATAACAACGTGAGTCAGCTGTATGCATACATATATCCCCATATCCCCTCCCTCTTGCGTGTCCCTCCCACCCTCCCTATCCCACCCCTCTAGGGGGTCACACAGCACCGAGCTGATCTCCCTGTGCTATGCGGCTGCTTCTCACTAGCTGTCTATTTGACGTTGCGTAGTATAGATACGTCCATGGCACTCTCTCACTTCGTCCCAGCTTCCCCTTCCCCCTCCTCACATGCTCAAGTCCATTCTCTACATCTGTGTCTTTAGTCCTGTCCTGCCCCTAGGTTCTTCAGAACAATTTTTTTTTAGCTTCCATATATATGTGTTAGCATTCGGTGTTTGTTTTTCTCTTTCTGACTTACTTCACTCTGTATGACAGACTCTAGGTCCATCCAGCTTTAAGCTTTACAACAAATGCTAAAGGGACTTCTCTAGGCAGGAAACACAAGAGAAGGAAAAGACCTACAAAAACAAACCCAAAACAATTAAGAAAATGGCAATGGGAACATACATATCGATAATTACCTTTGGCTGATTTTAATTTGTGTCCATTCGATGTAATAGATCTTAGCTGTGGGTACGACTGTATGCTGGGTCCTGTGAATCATCCTAGTGAGACACTGAACCAGGGGGTGGGCTTGGGGACCCTGACACAGATGTGTGACGTTGTTATTACCTCAGCTTTAAAGGTGAGGAAGCTGATTCATGGAGAGGTTAAGTACTGTCTTAAGTACTGTCTTAAGCAGCAGGCACATGGCACAACCAGGATTTGAACCCAGGCAGTCTGGTTCCAGAGCCCTTGCTTCTAACCCCTATGGAGACTCTAGAATTATAGTAGCAATACCTCCTTTGTTGGGTGATTGTGAGTCAAAGGAGGAGTGTTTGCTTAGAACATACTAAATGCTCAATAAAACTACTATTATTTTGTTATGCAACAGCCATCTATCCCTTCCACCTGCTAATCAGGAAATCTACCATACATTTCCCACAGCTCAATGACAAGTAGAAGGTCTTCAAGAAGATGAAACATCTAAGAGGAGGAAAAAGGGAAGGGAATGGTATGGCACTCATCCCACTATTTTTTTTTAAACAATAATATTTATTATAATACTTGTTCCTTACGAGCTAATTGGAGCCTCGACACCTTCCCTCCTCTTTCTTCACCTCTTCTGTGGTCTCCTCGGGTCCACTGGAGACTGGACACTGGACACTGTGGTGACAGTGATGGAATCAGTACAGCAGGCTGAGTGTTTAGAAGAACTGGGGCAGAGTTGGACAGGGATGGGTGGTTTTAGCTGAGCCCCTTTCATTATGATAACCGTATTTTTCTACCAACCGTTCCCCAAATGGAACACATTGTCTTACAACAGAATAGTTAACATTCTGTTTGCTGAAATTATTTCTCAATCGCCCTCACTCTTTCCTACCCTGCAAACCTTCTAATTCATGCAGGAACATCCTGTTTATTTCCACTGAGGAAACTAAATGACCCCAGCAGTCCACAGACCTATTCCTGCTCTGCTTTCAAAGAGAAACAACTTTCTGCTAAATGCCTGTTTTCTCTGCATCACAGCAAATGAATGGCAAGTTTCTACGATGGCTTAGTTGGTGGATCAAGAGGTCCTAGTTAGCGCTGGAGTTGGCTAAAGCACAGTATGTCTACATGGTAGAATTTGGAGGGTAAAGGAAGACGCCCCTGTCTTAAAACCTCATCTCCATCTACTCCCCAAAATCCCCTTTACTAGAGAAGCAAACTTCTTATTTCATAGTAAGGACTATGACTTAAAATGTAACTAGCAGGAGAGTGATGGCTTGGCGTTCCACCAATTGAAATCAGTGAGATCAAATCCTTCCTTACAAGCACATTTTGATAAAAATAAAATTGGAAGGAGACCATGGATATCAGGTATTTGAAAAGAGGACTTCGTCATAACAAGTGCCAGAAAAAGGAAATGGGATTTAGGAAGAAACACTGGTGGTGGTACCCAAGGATCGCTTCACGAATACAGCAGATTTTTCCATGGGAAATCTTGGCTTTTGGTGGTTAGCACTTTAAAAGCAATAGAGGAGAGATGGAAATAAAATTAAAAGCCCCCTATTTTCAAGTAAATGCATTTTTTCATCTAAGAAAAATCAACGTCTTCACAGCAAAGGCATCTATGCTCTAAGGATCCACCACAAGGAGTTTCTTAGTCATTAGATGAGTGTCTTTAAGCAAATGACTTAGTTAAAAGACTGGGGTTTCAGTTCTAGGAGTTGTCATATGATCAGCTGCCTGACTTCACATGGTCTCCTCAGTTTCATTGCCTGTAGAGTGTGGAGGATATAATAAGACTCCCCAGTACTGCTGCGAACACCAAATAAGTTGGTCGATGTGGGTCAACGTTCTGACGAAATTGTAAGTTAGTACCTAAATGTAAGCTATTAACATTTTGACCCAATGATGTTAACTAGCACCAAGATTGAAGAGGAAAACCAAACATAAGACAGTGACCTCGTTTTCACTGTACTGGACATCAAGAAAGGAGGGTCACCTCAGGAGGAGAGCCTTATCGAGCTAGATTACAAATGGAGAGGGTGCTGCAGTCAACTCACTGCATGACCGGTCAAAATATTAGCCTTTCCCCATTGCAACCACCTTAATCCTTCCTCCTGGGTCTGTCTGGTTGAAATCACACACAGTGGTCTGAACAGGCAATGGCATCAATTAAGATTTAGGTCAGAGCCTCTGAAGTAGCCAGTGATTTAGTTTCTGGGATTAAGGAAGACAAAAATCTTACCAATGGCTGGATAAGAATCACATTCCTTTCTATTGTGATCATCCTACATCAAGGAAATGTTTGAAGTGTAGGCAGTGTAGTATGATGTGCCTGCTAAAGTTATTATATGGTTGAACTTTTGAAAAACACAGCGGCACAAATGTGTTTTATCCATCTTTCCTGTTGGTGAGAATCTTGGAGAAAGCAAATTTGACTCGTCTCCCAGTGCAGTTCACTCTAAAATGGCTCATTGTTCTAAAGGACTCATTTTGCCCCGGTGGGTTCCGGCCCATCTGCCTGGGGTCCACTCTCCCAAAATCGTAGTCACCGTCACTGTAACGTCCTGGGCTTGCTCCCAGAATGCTGCTGGCTGTCATTAGGCTCAGAGTTAGCTGCAATTAGCAAGTCTCTCAGCTTGTCTCCCAAGGAACTTATTTTTTAGTGGAAAGTTTTGTAATGTTCCTGTCTGATTTTTAACCTCTTCCCTGGAGACCAAACTCCCCAGCTCAGTCCTTGGCAATGCGATTCTAAGAGTGAATGATACCATACCCTTTGGGACCAACTAATTACTGTAATTTCTTAAATTTAGCTACTAGCTGTTTTGGCCTCTTCCACACAGTATCCCTTGCAAATTAATCCTGCCGAACTATGAAACGTCTGGCTTTTCTGTTTGAACAATCAGAGGTTTACAAGACAGGATCTTGGCTCTCACAAGGCCTCTTCAGTGTGGTCAGGGGTAGTAAGCAAAAGCCTGGGTGTTTCAGGGACCCACTTGCATTTATTTACTGGGAGAAAGTGATAAGGTGTTTGCCAAGGTCACCCCGTTCAGTGACCCAGGGGCTGCTTAAAACTTACTGGGGATAACCACAGCTGCTCTTCCAGTCTCCCCTGGGCCCACATGGCCATTTGCAAAATTGAGGAGGAGAGATGGGGATGGAGGATAATCAGAAATCCAAACAGATGGAGGAAGGCTTTGAACTTAAAAGCCAACAATGATGATTTATTTAACTTACAGATAAAATAAACATAATTTATTCTATCAACTATATTTATTCCTGTGATTTCTTCTCATTAGCACAGCAAATCAAGAGTTGTCTATGCTTTAAAGGTTAATACAGGGAATTCCCTGGTGGTCCAGTGATTAGAACTCCAGGCTTTCACTGCAGAGGGTGTGGGTTCAATCCCTGGTCAAGGAACTAAGATCCTGCAAGCCACGCGGTGTGGCCAAAAAAAAAGGTAATACAATGATTTTTTTTTTTTTTTCTATTTATTAATGAGTCACTCTGAGGTAACTACTCTAACACTGGAAACAAATGATCCCAGTCGCTTTCCGACTTTAAACTCACTTGAAAAAAAGTGTCACGTTGGCAGGGACTGTTGGTCTTGTCCCCCTCAGTGACCAGCACCCTGCAGGGACTCCATCAATATTTGCTGACTGATGACTGATACACAGGCTGGTCGACACGATAACAAAGGAAGGCTAAGTTTAAAAAATCCTTCTTATATTTCCTTTCAATAATAGTACCTCTGTGATCCTGTTTATCACCTAGATAATTAGCTATATACCATTTTGACTCTCTTTACGGAGGTTGAATTGAATTAAATTGGATGGTTCCATTCATCCTAGCAGACTTTTCTATATATATATTTCCATACTCTCCTCTTCTGGAATTCTCTTTTCTTGTCAAACCCTACTCATTCTTTAGGTTCCTTCTCATTCTTGAAACCTTATTCTCTCTCCTCTTCCTCCTACCAGCTAATAAGTATCGAGTATTTAATGTGTCAAATACTGCTTTAGATACTTGGTGTATATTGAACACTCAAAGCCGTGTATTGACTCAGAACCTTCAAAACCAACAAGGGAGGTGGGACTGTTATGACCTCCTTTCTGCGGATGAGACACGGAGAAACAGAAAGGTAAAGTAAATTGCTCAAGAGCACACAGCGGCCGGGTAGTAGAGGAGGGATTCTAAGCCAAGCGGTTGGCTCCCCAGCTGCCCTCTGAAAGACTCCACCAGTTACTTCAGCCCTCCTGGGTCTGCCTATTTTCTGAATTCCAACAATCACTTTTTTTTTTTTTTTACAATACAGATAACAATGACCATCTCATTAAAAATGGGCTTATACTATACATTCCATTGTATTTGTTGTTTTGAATTTAGTTCACATCTTTTCATGTCTTGGTGTGTAGATCATCTTTATTCTTTTTTTTTAATAGTAACATAGTATTTCAAAGTTCGGCTTGTCAAATTATAATAAGGACGTCACTGACGGACATTCTGGTGGTGTTCACATTTCCAGTAACATGAACAATTTCATCTCAGCCTCAAAAGAAAAGAAACCTCGGGCTTCCCTGGTGGCGCAGTGGTTGAGAATCCGCCTGCCGATGCAGGAGACACGGGTTCGTGCCCTGGTCCGGGAAGATCCCACATGCCGCGGAGCGGCTGGGCCCGTGAGCCGTGGCCGCTGGGCCTGCACGTCCGGAGCCTGTGCTCCGCAATGGGAGAGGCCACAACAGTGAGAGGCCCGCGTACCGCAAAAAAAAAAAAAAAAAAAAAAAAAAAAGAAAAGAAACCTGTGCTAGGCTGAGCTCAAGTAGAGGGTGTAGGCCAAGAAGATCATCTATGCTATTAGGAAATAAGTTATTCATCAGAGAGAAAATATGACACAGAACAGACCAACACTTCTCTAACTGGGCATTCAAGGAATGCTCTTGTTGGGGATGTTAACTGGTGTATGTGAAACAATCTTTTCCCTCTGCAATACTTTGTTTAACTATGAAATAGACACATCTCTGCTCAATCATCCTCGCAGGAACCCAGGAGGGCCAATCCCTGCATCAGGGGCCTGCTTAGAGTAAGATATTACACAAAAGCACGACTGAAGTTTTCTTATAGCTAAAGCAAACAGCCAGCAACATTTTCTCTGAAAAAATGCTCAGGGCAAAAGTATTCTTTGCTCTGCTGTATTAAGTGGAACTCTGTTTTTCAATCAAGCTGTGATTAAAATACTAGAGCAGATTCAAATTTGCTTTCCTGCAGAAAGTCTGTTTGGCCCACAATGTGTGCAGCCCAAGAGGGTGGGCTTCTTGCTTTCACAGAGGGTTGCCAGGCCCGCTGCCCGCTCGTCTGGTGGCAGCTCCCACCGGGGCTTGCGAGGGGATGGGTGGACTTCCCCTTCTGCCCTCCCACGACCTGCGCTTGGATCACAGGGATCCGCTCGCAGGTTCCCGGAAGTGCGTTGGTGCCCGGATGCCTTTGCTTCTTTGCTCAGGACACTTTTTCTTCCCATCACAATCTCCTCATGCTTTTCTATAATCCTTCCGATTCTACAAAGACCATCCTGAGTCTCCCTCTCCTGAGCAGGCTTCCTGGCTGGAATGGCTTTTCCTCCCCTACACGGCAGGCTCATTGCTAACACTCACTAGGTCATTCATTCATTCATTCAACAGGTATTTATTGAGCACCTACCGAGTGCTAGAGATATAACAGCGAACAAAACAAGTCCTGCAGCCATGGAGCTGGCATTCCAGGGGAGCAAACAGACAATAAGCAAATACACAGGTACTCCTATGTTAGGTGATAATAAGTGCAGGTAGTGGAGTGGGTGTGTGAGATGGGGATGGGGCTATTTTATAATGCCCCATTATATGGAAGGGGGGGGTGGCGTGATAAGGTGACCTGTGACTCAAGAGCTGAATGAGGAAAGGGAGGGGCCTAATGAGAAAAGAGAGGAACCTTGCACATTATCTCCTGGAAGGTCCTTCTAGTTCAAAAGTCCGGAGCTGGGCACATGCTTGGCCTTTGGGGGAACATCAAGGAGGCCATTTAGCTACTTGTTAAACGTGATTTTTGTTTTACAAATGTATGCTCTCTCCTCAACTCAAATGTAAGATTCTTGAGAATGGGGCTTTATGTTGGAGATAATAGGTGACACATTTTGACGATGCTTTCTTCGGTAAAATTCCACTCTTTGAGGTACACCACTTCGTAGTATACATCCTTGGGCCCTCTCCAGCCCTTACCTAAAACTTTGATTGGATTATTACCCCTAGCTTTTGGCAGCTCAAATATCCTAATAAAATACTGATGTTCTTAGAGTGGAGGTCAGGTGTCTGAGACTCCTATGCCTGTGGCCCCGTACAGCACTTAGCAAGCTAGCACAGATAATCTCATCATTTTAAGAAAATGGATTCTCAGTTCTAAACAATAGGAAGTAAAGCCTTATTTAATGCCTATCTTTGCTTCAGGCAAAAAGCCAAAAATGCAAGGAAAAAAGAAACCAAGAAAGTAAACAACTTAAAGCAACCAAAGAAACAAACAAATACTAGTCTAGTGGTCTTAAGTCTTCCCAAATCAATCCTTCCAAAATCATAACACTTTCATTCAGTGGTTCTTTCATCTGTCTTGCCATAAAAATGAAGAAATTATGAGAAAATGAAATAACTATGTACTAAATACCTTGGCTATTTTATTTTAAATACAATTGTATGCATTTGTATGTATTTGTTAACCCTCATTGCCATTCATAACTGAATTATATGTGCTTTTGAAAGCTGTCTAATGGAGAGCGTGTGGTGTACAGTTGTTGAAATGTGTTTAGGGTCGTCATATAATTCACATCTGAGGTCCCTTGTCAACCATAAGGTCCATGAAGACACAACCTCACTAAATCCAATACTATATTATAAGGAAAACTGGATTTGATGGACTCGAGTCATATTTGCAGTGCTTCTTGAAGGCATGAAACACACTGTAAGTGGTTTTGATTCCTTGACCACTTCCCACATATGAGCCCCTTCAGGACGGGGACTTTATCTGCTTGGCTTCACTACAAGATCCTCAACACCATGCACAGTGCCTGGCCCGAACGGGGCTCTTAACAATTGTTGAATAAATAACTGTGAAGTTATTTTCTAAAAGGAGATATGTTACCTGTGATGGTTAATTTCATGTGTTACCTTGGTCAGCCCAAGATACCTGGATAAGCAGCCAACCATAACTGGAAAGGATGCATGCACTCCAGTGTTCATTGCAGCACTATTTACAATAGCCAAAACATGGAAACAACCTAAATGTCCATCAACAGATGAATGGATAAAGAAGACGTCATACGTATATACAGCGGAATATTACTCAGCCATAAAAAGGACAAAATAATGCCATTTGAAGCAACATGGATGCAACGAGAGATTATCATATTAAGTGAAGTAAGTCAGAAAGAAAAAGACAAATATCATACCATATGGTATCACTTACATGTGGAATCTAAAATATGGCACAAATAAACCTATCTACAAAACAGAAACAGACTCACAGACATAGAGATCAACAGACTTGTGGTTGCCAAGGGGGAGAGGGGAGGGAGAGGGAAGGACTGGGAGTTTGGGGTGAGCAGATGTAAACTATCATACATAGGATGGATAAACAACAAGGTCCTACTGTAGAGCACAGGGAACTATATTCAATATCCTGTGGTAAATCATAACGGAAAAGAAATTTTTAAAAAAAAGAATGTCTGTATGTGTATAACTGAGTCACTTTGCTGTACAGCAGAATTTGGAACAACATTGTAAATCAACTATACTTCAGTTAAAAAAAAAAAAAATCAAGTTAAAAAAACATACCCGGATATTTGGTCAAACATTATTTCAGATGTTGCTGTGAAGTTATTTTTTTAAGTAGGATTAACACTGAAGTCAGTAGACTCTGAGCGAAGTTATAACCCTCCATACTCTGGGCAGGCCTCATCTAATCAGATGAAGGCCTTAAGAGAAAAAAGACCCACTTCCGCTTTGAGCAAGAGCTCTGCCAGCAGACTGACTCTGTGCTCAACTGCAACATCAAATCTTCCCTGGGCTTCCAGCCTGCCAGTCTGCTCTGTAGATTTTGAACTTGCCAGCTTCCATGAATGTATGAGTCATTTCCTTAAAATAAATCTCTCTTTATAGGTACATATACACACACATCCTACTGGTTCTGTTTCTCTGCAGTATCCCTTAGTCTTTTACTCTTTCAGTGAATTAGTCAATATATAAATGTAATTTACCAGGACGTATCCTCCCTCACCCACCAAGACCCTACAGTCACCGAAGCCAGACCAGTGACACAACCCCTGACACCAGCAATTGACCTCAACTTCTCCACCCTGGTGGAGGGACAGAGAGCATTATCTCCTCAACGTTCTGTCTCTCTTGTGATGTAAAGCCCCTGCACATTTTCCCTCTAGGGAAACAGGTGCTAAGAGAACACGGAACTTGCTACGGCCATGCTGCGATGCTGTTACGTGAGAAGGCACAGGCTTACTACTGTGTTTTTTGGTAAAATACTTGCCATGGTGGTGCTGAGCCACTGAGAGTATCACTTCCTCTCAATATTTCCACTCTTTACAAGCGAAGCCGTGGGTGGGGAATTTCAGAGTCATGAAACTAGTCCAAAGGTTACGAAAGGTTCACGGACACGGTACCATTTGGTGACTATGTGCTAATTAGTCACATAAACTCGAAGGGAAAGATGAATCTGAAAATACATCAGTGGGAAGGCGCCAGGGGAGTTTTGTATGAAATGTGGACTCTTCAGGATCTAGCAATGTGGTTAGTTCTCATGGTGGTCATTTGCTGATTGGGTAGAGGATGCTTTGCCCCAAGGGTTTATGCGGTAGGGGAAGTGGACAGTGAGAGTGAAAGCTTTCCTTAATGTGCCCACAACCAGCACACTTCTCCACCCAGGAGTCCTTTTTATTTCTTCATTTCCTCCATGTAAGGCCCGTTTCCTCCTTTGATGTCTTTTTCCTTTTGGCTCTCAAGTGCCTAATTCATTCACCTTTTATCCCCAGTTAAAACCTGTTTCTAACATGTTTAGAGACGTGCATGAGAGACGGAGAAATTTGGGAAGCATTGTGCCTTCCTGCAATCATACTTCGAGTCTTCATCTTTGGCAATGACCTAGCACTGTCAACTGATAGAGACGATAAATATATTGTCACTTGTTTACACAACAGAAAGCTCTATAGCCGTGAAAATGAGTTGTCAGCACGTATTTCCATTGACATGGATATAACCCTCCAAAGCAACGTTGAGCCGCAGAGCCAGTTATGGAGGAAGGCGTATGGTATGATGACATGTGTTTAAAGTTCCCAAACAGGCAGAAATCAACTGCATATACACATAAACTATATATAAATTAATTTATATATAAATTGCACATACACATATGCGTATATGTACACGTATAGGCACGTGAGGCCAATCTGAAAAGTAACGGAATGTGATTAACACAAAACTTAAGACCACAGTTCCTTTCAGGGCTTGGGAAGGTAGGCAGTGGGTACATGTGTATTTGTTTTCTTATTTCTACTACTATTTGGAATGTATGCACACATTATATGTAACTCTTCGTAGTATGAAACGTTTCGCATTATTTAAAAGTTTTTCTAAAATGAAATTTATCTGGATTATCAACGGTCGTTTACCACCTTCCTTGGAAAGTGGAGGGAGGGCCCTGGGGGAGAACAGCTGCCTATAGAAATTAAATAGAGTTGAGTTATCGACCTCCTTGAATCAAAGCTTCTAATCTGAAGTGAGTGTGAAAAGGAATGTGGACGCGTTGGCCTCTCTGCCTGTCACCTTATTTCACCTCTGCGGAGTTACTCTGAACCCACAGGGTTTGTCCTTAGGGCAGAACTCCCCGGCTTTGGAGCCTGGGGCTGTGTCGATTTCAAGCAGTCCTCCCCATCACTGCCTGCACAGTTGGGAGCCATTGTGGTGGCTGTGAAGTTGCTTATTTTGATGACCAAAGAGCCCGCAGTAAACAGGGTAGCTTGGACACTCCCTTCCGAGGGCGTCCACGCCATTCACGGCCCTGCAGGGTTTCCATATCAAGTGTGTGGCCAGTACGATGAGTAACGTGACTCTTTTCTTTAAACTGACTCACTTTTAGGGTGGTGGGGGGCGGTGAATTGGAGGAAGGTGGTCAAAAGGCACAAACTTCCAGTTATAAGATAAATACATACTAGGGATGTCATGTGCTACATGATAAATATAATGAACACTGCTCTACGTTATATAGCAAAGTTTTTAAGAGAGTAAATCCTAGGAATTTTTGTCACAAGGAAAACATACTTTTTTTCAATATCTTTAATGTTGTATCTATATGAGATGATGAATGTTCTACTATGATCATCATTTCATGCTGGATGTAAGTCAGATCGTCATGCTGTACACCTTAACCTTATTCAGTGCTGCATGTCAACCATATCTCAATAAAACTGGAAGAAAACAAAAACAAAAAAAGAAAAATAAATAGATACTTTTTTAAAGCTGAGACATGTAAATTAAAAAAAAAAACTTTCATGCCACTCCTACAAATAAAAACACATTGCCATTGTTGTTACTAGAGGGTAGTAAAAAGTAAAAAAATAAATTAAAAAAAATAAATGCAGGAAGATGAAACCATGATATTAAATTTTAGCTAGGTGCCATTGTCTGCTGATGGTTTATAGCCTGAGGTTTACTCTCTCTTTGTGCCAAAGGTAAATGGCCACAGGTTAGAGGGGTCTTTAGATCAGGCCTACAACAGAGGATCAAAAGAGAGAAATGGAAAAGATTTCTCTGTATGACAAAGTCTAGTGACTCAGTGTGATTAAATGCCATATCTGGGTACCAAGTACCATATCAAATTATCATATTGTGTCCCGCACTTTGGAACTTATGATCAAATGAGTTTATGGGGAGACAGAGGAGCAGAGGGAAAGTGGAGGCGGTTTGCAAGTAGGATGTGTCTTCACGCGGTGTAGTTTCATACAGGACAGGGTAAGTCTAAAGGAGCTTCCCCGTGCTGGTACCTGGGTCCTTTCTCCAAGTGGGACCTCACAAGGGAATGAGAAGGACCCTCCCCCCCGCCCAGGGCCGTTGAGTGGATATGAGGTGTGTTGCAGGGAGGGAAGGGTGAAAAGAGGAGAGGAAAGCCATAAAGGGCACATTACCAAGCCAGATACCACTGTGGGCAACTGCAGTACAAGTCCAGGTGGAAATTTTGAGAAAAGGTGAGACTGACTTAGAGTTATTCCACTCAGGCCCAAGGGAGCTGGGATATTTACAGCCCATTAGAGAGTTAATTTCTGGACATTTTCATTTGTCTTTGGGCAATTACAGTGACCCTACCTGGCCTGGAGAAAGCTCTCAGGTCATGAGAGAAAGATGCAGGCTGTTAGAAGTCAGCCCAGTCCTGCTGAGGCCTGAAGGATGTAGGCAGGACTCTGACTGCTTCTACTACACCCCTTCCCTGCTCGATACTTTAAAAATTGTTACCACATTTAATCCTTACCCACAGCCCTTCCCAATAGCGATTAATTTCCCCTTATTTACATATAAAGGAAGAGGCACCAGGAGTTATGTCATTTGACGAAAGTCATACAGTCTGTGTTCTCCTGCACCTCTGGTTATACCTTTCTAGTCTTCTTTTTCCTTTCTTTTTAAAAAAAATATTGAGGTGAAACTCACATAATGTAAATTAGCCAATGTAAAGGGAACAGTTCAGTAACATTCAATATATTCACAATGCTGTGCAACCACCCCCTCTATCTAGTTCCAAAACATCTGTATAACCCACAAAAGAGGCCCCATACCCATTAAGCAGATGTCCCCCATATTTCCCTGCTCCCAGACCCCAATCTACATTCTGTTTCTATTGATTTACCTATTACGGACATTTCATTTACATGGAATCATAAACCTCGGGGGCCTGGTTTTTTGAGGTTCATACATGTTGTAGCATGTATCAGACCTTCATTCTTTTTTTTAAAAATTTATTTTTGGCTGCTTTGGGTCTTTGTTGCTGCGTGCAGGCTTTCTCCAGTTGTGGCAAGTGGGGGCTACTCTTTGCAGTGGTGTGCGGGCTTCTCACTGCGGTGGCCTCTCCTGTTGCGGAGCACGGGCTCTAGGTGTGCAGGCTTCAGTAGCTGTGGCGTGCAGGCTCAGTAGTTGTGGTGCACGGGCTTAGTTGCTCCGCAGCATGTGGGATCCTCCTGGACCGGGCATCAAACCTGTGTCCCCTGCATTGGCAGGTGGACTCCCAACAATTGCACCACCAGGGAAGCCCTAGAACCTTCATTCCTTTTTGTGGCTGAACAATATTCCATCATATGGTTATACCAGAATTTATTTATCCATTCATCTGCTGATGGACATTTAAGCTGTTTCTACTTTTTCGCGATTGTGAAATCGTGCTGGTATGAAAGCATGAGCCCCTGTTTTCAATTCTTTGGGGTATATAGCTAGGAGTGGAATTGCTGGGTCATGTGGTAATTCTGTGTTTAACTTTTCAAGAAACTACCTAGTCTTCTTAGAGAGCTCATTCTCCTCTCCCTCTATTTAAATGTTAGGATTTCTTGAGGTTCCATCCTAAGCCATCCCCCTCATCTCTCACTTGATATTCTCTCTCAAGGATGTCTCATCCATACCCATGGCATCAATCAGCATCTACATGTTCAGGATCCTCAGGACCCTGCTCTGAGTTCTAGACCAGCATGGCAACTGCCTGGCTGACATCTGCCTTTGGATGTGTGCAAGGGCCTCCAAAATCATCCATTCCAGAACGGAACTCACCCCAGGCCTGCTCGTTCGCCCCCTACTCTGGTCTCTGTGAGCGGCGAGCAGCACCGACACCCACAGTGATGCCCCAACCGGAAAACTGGGGACCAGCTTCAACACTTGCCCTGGGATCTCCTTTCCTATCTACCCCCAAGTCCTGCTGATCTTCCTCTCTCGATGACTCTACCTGTCTAGCTCTGCCCCTACTGCTACCATCCGTGTCTCGCCTGTACTCCCACTGATATCCTTGCTTGGCTGAATTCATCAGCCTTCTAGCCAGCCTCCCTGTCCGCAGGTGTGGCCCGTCCCATCCATTCTCCACACGGTGGCAAAAGGGATTTCTTAAGTATGCAGATCAGACCATGACCCCGCAAGCTTCTCCACCGGTTTTAGAATAAGCAGCATCTTCAACGCGGCCTCTTTCTCTAGCCCCGTCTTGAGCCACCCTTCTCTGCCCTCTGGCCACACTGGCCTTAACCCCGCTGGACAATTCGGGTCTCCCGCCTCGGGGAGCGCCATAAGCTGCTCCGTCCACCTGGCACCAGCCAGCCCTTTGCCTCGCTCATGCCTGTTCTTCTCCAGCTGTCATGGCCCCTGCGCTATGGAAACCTCGCTGACGCCCAGACAGACCAGGCTCCCCCGCGATGTGCTCTGGACCTCACTGCACTTGGGTAATGATTAATCAACGGGCTACACGCTTTGGGGGGGCAGGGCAACGTCAGTGTTGCTCCATCCTTCTTTTTTTTTTTTTTTTGCGGTACGCGGGCCTCTCACTGTTGTGGCCTCTCCCGTTGCGGAGCACAGGCTCCGGACGCGCAGGCTCAGCGGCCATGGCTCACGGGCCCAGCCGCTCCGCGGCACGTGGGATCTTCCCGGACCGGGGCACGAACCCGCGTCCCCTGCATCGGCAGGTGGATTCTCAACCACTGCGCCACCAGGGAAGCCCTGCTCCATCCTTCTTAAGTTTTGACTTAAAAGTGGCTTCCACACCGGGAATACTCACTAGAGGCTTGTACAATAATTTAGTGACCTAACTCATGAGAAACGGTGGAGCTCCAACATGCAACTGATCTCACACCCCGCCCGTTCCACTGCTCCCCTTGGCTCCATTCTTAGAACAGAAGTGTCCTTAAAAATAACCAGACTTGGGAGCAAACAGAAACAAGGAGGAAAACCGCTCGGCTGGTACCCAGGGTTCTGTTGCGGAGGATAGTTCTGCACACCCACTTCTGGGTGGGAAACCAGCTGCTGGGGGGAAGGGAGGGGCTCTCTAGGCAGCAGCTGAAAGGACCAGAGCCCCCGCCCTCACCTCTGGTCACTAGCTCAGGGACCAGCCTGCTCACCGACCTCCTGGCAGCTTAAGATAGCATCTGACCCTTCTAGAAGGGCTTTTCCTCTTTAAAGCTGTACGTATTCTTCATTTTGAAGTAATTTCAGCAAGATAAAAAGTTGCCTCAAGTCTTTTGCGGAAGAAAGGCAACTGAATGAATGAACACATTAAATGGATTAATAAATACAGAGAAAAGTAAGGTTGGAGCAGTTCGGGTGGCCCACTGTGGACACAGAGAACAGTGTAATTTGTCCCCAACCCCTTAGAGGGGATACTAACGACCCATTCTCTGCAGAGCCTGGACACACACAGAGTCTGATTCTCATCACCACTTCTTGCCCCTCCGTCATTCCCATAGAGGCTGAAAACGACACTATAAATGACTCTAATCCACCATAAATTGTAAGTGACAGCCCACACTTAGAGGTTCTGAAATAATTAGGGAAAGTAAAAGCTCAGGGTCATTTCAGGTAAGCTCTCCGAGGCCAGTAGGAAGGGGGAGGAGCCATGTATTTTACACACCAGGAAGCACCTACCCAGGAAGATATGAAACTAGAATCATGGAGGTTTTAAGTTGCACTAAAGCAGTGCCTCCAGGTCAACCTGAAGGAGGAGACTCTTTCCTCCCGAGGCCTGTTGAGTCCCTCCCAGCAGCTGCAGATAAGGGTGCCCCCAGCAGGGAACACAGCTGGTTGTCTGACACCAACCAACTCAGGAAGTCAGAGTCTGAGTGAGCCCCGCCCCCGCCGCCGCCTTCCCCTCAGGCCACAGCAAGTGTCTGGGAACTCACCCAGGGCCAACGGGAGTGGGATCGTCTGCGTGGGTCCTTGCTCTCCCTCTGGGCAGGCAGGCAGGCAAGAGGTGGCAGCTCAGTCCGACCCCATGGCCGTGCTTCTGTCTTGCTGCAGCCACTAGACTTGCTTCTGAAGGCAGCTGTGAGCGTTTCTTCACGGAGCAACTGCACATGCAGACTGTGAATGGCGACCCTGCGGGTGTTTTTCCTTCCGGTTGCTGTGAAGTGATGTTGTCTCAGTTCATTTCCTCTCTGTGCATCTTTTTTTTTTTTTTTCCTCCGTCAGACCTCTGGATACACTGAGGACCACTGGTTGTTCACGGACAGGCGAGCCATCTAGTTCTGATCGGCACCGTTTGCTGTTTCGAGAAAGAGATCACCATGAAATTCTGTGGGATGTACTTTCTAAGTGGCACAAGCACCTTTCTAGGCTGCACTGAGGCAAAAATGAGGTTTTTCAAGACCAGTCAATTTAGGATTTTGTGGTTTTGTGAGCTCAATATGTTCTAAAGGGTTCTACTATAAATTGACATGGAACATCCTTTCATTTGACAAGTATTTATTGAGCCTGTACTCTGTGTGCTGGGGGCTAGGTACCCAGACAGATCATTTCTATGTACAACGTGATACAGAAGCCTAGATTTGATTATGTGAAAGGGGATTTGAAAGTATTTCATCCCAAACCCTTGTCTTCTTCCAGCTGGGCATTTGAGTAGCTGACAAGGGGATGTACTCTGAGACTGACCACCTGGGTTTGAATCATGGCTCTACTCTTTAAACACTTTTGATCCTTCTGTGCCTCAACTTCCTCATCTGTAAAATGGGAATAATAAAAGGGCTGCTGTGAGAATTGAATGAGTTAGTATATGTATTCAGAGAGCACCTGGCACAATAAATAAGTAAACAGCATATGTGTGCTTACCATTATTATTAGTGGCAAATTATACATAACTTCAGTCCTTGGTTTCTTTTCCTTTTTTGCCCCACTTCCCACCCCTTGCTGGTGCCTCGGAAATGACTTGGGGGCATAGAGGATAGACGGAAGAGGGAGATGGTTTGAATGACTGATATTCCGAAATGATGTGGCGGTGAACTGATGTTTCTGCTCCTGCCTGCTCCATCCCCGAGACAAGGACAGGGCTGTCCTTGGCCTTCCCCTCATCTTTACACTCTGCTCATGTTGTCTGTTGCACTCTTGTGACTTCTGTTTTCTTGTTGTTTTGTTTCGTTTAGTTTTAATTTCCTGTAATACTTCTCTGAAACTCAGATCCATGTTATTTATTTTTAAATGTCGAGCTGGTCTGAATCATGCTAAGAAATACTCTGTCCGTAAACAAATGCTACCTTTAAACAAAGAAACAAGAACTCAGCTCAATGCCTTGTGCAGTTGGGACTTACAAATACATCAACAGTAAGAAGATCTATACTAATCTTTATACATGTACATAATTAGCAAACTTCATGGTACATATACCATTAAGGGACTCGGTTTTTTTTTTCATTCTCTTCCCTCTCCTTAAAAAACCATTCTTGAGTACATGCTATATATCAGGAACTGGTCCAGATTTGAGGTAGAGTTAGTCTAAGTTTTTATTTTATAGTGCAGAGTATTTATTCATGATAAATCAATAGAGGTAGAGGAGAAGTATAGACAGTAAATAATTTTTTCAAAGTGCTCCTCTATGCATTTCCCATATCAGTTAAATACCATATCAGTAAAATATTATTTGCTTCATTAGATGTTTATGCAGTATAAATTTAAATGCTAAATTTTAGAAAAAAAATTTTACAGTTATATAGTGTAACTTGATGATTAATGCTATCTAGTTGTTTCCATAAGTCAATGATACCCTAGATATTCTAAAAAAACTAAGCTTGGACTTCTTTTAAATAAAGTCCTTGAGTTTGGCAACTTGATTATCCTTAACTCTGTTATTTCATCTACATCCTCATGGCTTCTTTCTCCACTTTGAGCTGCCTGGACCTCCCACTGCTGAGCTCTTCAGGATGGAGAGAGGGCACATCTGTCAAGGCAAACTAAGGAGCTCAGACTTTGTCCCAAGACAGATAAGATTTGTTTGCAAAAAAACAAGTTAAACATTTTTCCCACTTGGAGAGATGGAAGTTTCCTACGTCTGTTTTCCTACTTACAGTCTTAGATTTCCTTCTTCTTCTTTTTTTTTTGGTGTGGTTTGCTTTCTTCTTTTGATTAGTGGCAGGTTATGCCACATATCAAAATTTTGACAAACCACAGATGGTTCTGACAAAAAAACAAACAGTGTAATTTGTAATCACTGTATCCAATGAAGACTGTGTTTACATTTTCATCTTTATTTACACAGTCTTCTTGACTGCTTTAATTAGCTTCTTCATGCCATCTCAGATTGCTGGAATCTCAGCACCGCAGAATGGTTTGTAACTACCTGTTAAGTAGTAGCCAACCTCCAGGCAACGGTTTTGAATCTGTCATGGATATTTGGTCCAAGCAGGGCCTGCTGTATGAAGTGGAGGCTGAGGGGTGAAGGAGAAAGAAGTGAGGAGAATTTGAGAAGATAAAAAGTTTTAAAAGTCTATGAACAAGTTGTGTCCGTATGTGTGTGTGTGTGTGTGTGTGTGTGTGTTTATGATTCCATTTGCTTGACTCATTTCCCTCCACGACTGAAGACAGTATTGCCCTGGGGAATCAGCTACCCACTAAGGAATTTAAATGAATACGCTCAAGCGCGGGTCTGGCACGTTTTACGAGCAGACTTGTCTAGTGTTACAACGGACGCCTCCTCCCTTCTCGGGACTGGGAGTTGGTCTTGTGGTTTTCAGTTTTAGATGAAGAAATCTGAGTTCAAAAAGCTCCAGCTCATTTGTCCATTCAATAACTGTTGCGGACCTGCAAACTCCTCTGAGCTTTCCCGCACATTTTTGATATATCAGTTCACAAGACTCAGGGCCTGCACTCAAGAAACTCATAGCTTAGTTGGTAGATTATCTAGTGAGATCACGATTCCCCTTAATGGGTTCACTCACGATATTAAAGGCATTTACTGAACAAGTGCTATGATAAATAAAAAATGAATGCAAATCAGCTCCTAAGAGAAATTAGAGTCCAGTAGGCATGACACAATGAACCTTATTCACCTTCCTCTTTTGTCCTCTTGCTGCTTACAACCCTCCTCTTGTCTCTCCCGTAACAGGACATCTTTGTCTTCCGACTCTCGTGTTCTCCCGTCCATCAACCGAGTCCTAGAGTGTCACACTCTTACATTGCCAGGACCCCGTGGACAGCTATTTCAGTAACATGTTAATGTCGATTTCCTTGTTCTTGTTCTTCGGGGTGTTCACCCATTCCCAGCCCTAAGTGGAAGTTCCATCCACTTTCGTTCATGCTTCCGAGTAGGCCAGACTCACTGGGAAAAGTTAACGGAGGCCGGATTTTCTCCTGGCATCTCTCTCTCTCTCTAACCTCACCTGAGGCCCTTGTGCTGCTCAGGAATCTTCTTACTCATTCCCTACTCTCTGTCAGGGCTTCTTTCCAAACCTCCCTCTCTCTGCAGAAGCCCTGAGCCCAGGCCTGAGCTCACAGCACGCTGAGGTAAGAAGCCGATGTGAGCTCTTTCAGCGTCCCGCGTGGTCTCTGCGGAATCTCACTCTTTCGTCTCTGCTCAGTCTTCAATCCTTTTGGATGATCGTTTCGAGCATTATCACTGGCTTAATAAAACGAGTAATAGCTACCATTTTTGATGTTTATCATTAGGAGGAAACTGACATTTTCGTAGATGAAACCATTCTTCTAGCTCACAGAATAGCTGTTTGAAGAAACATGGGTTCCAAGAAGAGCTAAAGGAAGAAAGACTGAATTCCTTTTAAAACAGAACTGATGACAAACAGAAAGCGTTCTGATTTATTGGAGGCATTAATTGCATTTAAGCATCTGGCAAACACCAAGCACTGATTTCTCCATTACTGATATCTCGATCACCTATCCCTCTACTGAATGATAACGACCGTTGACTTCCCAAAGAATTAGCAAAATCTTGTCAGTGTTGATTTCGCCATATTTTTTTTTTTTTTTTTTTTTTTTTTTTTGCGGTATGCGGGCCTCTCACTGTTGTGGCCTCTCCCGTTGCGGAGCACAGGCTCCGGACGCACAGGCTCAGCGGCCATGGCTCACGGGCCCAGCCGCTCCGCGGCACGTGGGATCCTCCCGGACCAGGGCACGAACCCGCGTCTCCTGCATCGGCAGGCGGACTCTCAACCACTGCGCCACCAGGGAAGCCCTCGCCATAATTTTTAAATTAATTTTTTAAATATACAACTAATAAATTTATATTCTAAAAAAACTAACATTGAAGGTAAAATTAAAGTGCTTTCCAGCCATCAACCCTAATTTCAGGTCTCGCCTCTGCTTTGCCCAAAGGGCACCCCTGCTACCTGTTTGGTATGTATTCTTCGAAGACATTTGCTAGGCATTTACACGAATCTATGTAACCACAGTCGATTTGCAACGTGCACGTGTGCAACCTTGCCCTTGAGCGCGCTCTCCTCACGCACAAACAGAACACTAGGCTGAAACCATCACATTATGCTCGGTTTCTGAGGGAACTGTACAAACTGTTGTTCTGGTTTCACATGAAATAGGAACTTGAAAGCATCTTATTCATAAGAATATACAAAATAAAATTACACTGCTGTTTTCGATGGTTGAAGAGATTAGACTCCTCCATCTACCTGACTTTTTTTTTTTTGCAGTACAGGGGCCTCTCACTGCCGTGGCCTCTCCCGTTGCGGAGCACAGGCTCCGGACGCGCAGGCGCAGCGGCCACGGCTCACGGGCCCAGCCGCTCCGTGGCACGTGGGATCTTCCCGGACCGGGGCACGAACCCGCGTCCCCTGCATCGGCAGGCGGACCCTCAACCACTGCACCGCCAGGGAAGCCCATCTACCTGACTTTTGACCATTTGTTTTCTAAATATACAAAAATGTGGATTTACATCCAACTGGTTTGCTCCTGAGTAGAGATTCCCAGATCAAATACCAAAGGTTGATTAGTCATTTGATAGGGTGATTTTTCTGGATTTTCCTTTATGCCCACACCATCACTTAACCAAAAAGTCAAGTCACATCATGCCTCTCCTGAGGTAGGTTTGCTGCCCTGACAGTGACCGAGTCCCAGGGAGGGCCTGCCAAGTGCCATGATAATTTCCAGCCCCTTTTTGCTCTGCCGCGGCTGGTTCTTTAGCTTTCCTTTCCCTTGAGCACGTCCTCCTGATTCTCAAAGCAGCCTCCATTTCCCAAGCCCATAGTGACAGATCCCTACTCCAAAGACTTAGAAATATATTTTTACTGATTCCTGGTACTTAAAGCCCCAGCACAACTGTTCCCTTTAGTTTTTATATGAGTATTTTACTCTAAGACAATAGAAATTCTAAAAAGAAATCCAACGCATCCCTCCTTTATTTTCACCACAACTTTTCCTATCGTATAAGCGAAAAGCCCTGTGCCCACAGGTTCACGGAAACCCTAATACTTAGTGCCTTGATTCTATCCACTCTTTTTCTTACTCTGCCTCCTTCCTTTCGTGCTCAGCTTTCCTGAAAGAGTTGTTTCGTCTACACTGTGTGCTCCGACGGCCACACCGTCCGTTCCCTTCTTCCTCACTGTGTTCCCTCCATCCTGACCTCTGCCCCCTGCCCCCGCCCGAGCTCTGCATGCAGTAGTCCCTGTTAATGTCACCCATGGCATCCTAGACGGTGAAACCAAAAGACATCACAATGGCTTTCCTCTGTTGCATTTAAAATGACCGATCACTTCTTTCCTCTCAGACCCCTCTTTCTTTCTCTGGGGGACCCCGCTCAGTTCAGTTCACTTCCTTCACAGTTCACTACATCCCCCCGCTTATCGCTACTCATGTGCCACCACTGGGCTTCACATATTTTCACTCTACTTCTCCCTCTGGATGGGCTCCTCTACTCCCATTTAGGTCTGGGGCGAGCCTTCTCCTCCTGACTCTCCACTGATGTCATTATCGTCCCTTCAGCCTCTGTCTTAGTCAGGTCTAGCTGCTTTAACAAAATTCCATGGGCTGGAGGGTTCAAACAACCCAACATTTATTTTTCACAGTTCCGGAGGCTAGAAGTCGGAGACCAAGGGTGCCAACGCAGTTGGGTTTCGGTGAGGGTTCTCTTCCTGGTTTGTAAATGGCTCTATTCTTGCTGTATCCTCACATGGGGGGGAGAGATGATCCTTCTTGGTCTCTTCTCATAAGGACACTAACCCCATTCATGAGGGCTCCATCCTCATGACCTGCTTACCTCCCCAACGTCAATCTCCTAATGCCATCACATTGGGGATTAGGCTTCAACAGAAGAATCTGGGGGGGACATAAACATTTAGTCCATAGAAGTCTCTCTGCCCTAAAACGTTACAAACATATCCTTGCTTCTTAAAGCTAACCTGTCACCAAATCCTGTTACTTACAAAATTAAATCTTAAACCTTGTTGACCAATTCAATACATGCCCACTGCTGCTACCTTAGTTTAGACTTTCATTGCTTGGATAGTCACAACAATTTCTAACTGTGGCAGGGCGCAAGGTGGGTCCTCAGGAGATATTAGTTGAATGAGCATCTCCACTATACTAGATGTTCTCATAGAAAAATTTCAAATCTCCTCATGTCACTGTCTGCTTAAAAACTTCCAACTCCCTGTTGCTTACAAAACAAAGGGAGGGCTTCCCTGGTGGCGCATCGGTTGAGAGTCCGCCTGCCGATGCAGGGGACACGGGTTCGTGCCCCGGTCCGGGAAGATCCCACGTGCCGCGGAGCGGCTGGGCCCGTGGGCCATGGCCGCTGAGCCTGCGCGTCCGGAGCCTATGTTCCGCAACTGGAGAGGTCACAACAGTGAGAGGCCCGCGTACCGCAAAAACAAAACAAAACAAAACAAAACAAAAACAACAACAAAAAAAAAAAACAAAGGGAAATGACTTAGTTGGTGAATCGAGATCCATGCTCTCTTCTTAGGTTCTCTCTTGCTTATCCACACCTAGAGTTCCTCGCACCTTCCCATCACCCTGCACTGCTCACTCTTCCCTCGTATTTCACATCTTCTCATGATTGGGGGATTGTAAAGGCTGTTCCCCGACCTAGAATGCCATTCCTTCTTCTCTTTTCAGCGACATGCTTCAAGACTGCACTCCCCTGGACAGAGAATCTCTTGCCCCTTTCACTGTCACCAAAACTTCTATTATTGTGCTCAGTACCTAGTATCATAATAGTGTGTCTATTTCCTTGGACTTCAAGGCTCCAGATGGCAAGGAACTGTTGCTTATTCATTTTATTTAGACCAAACTAGAAATTTTACAAAGTGGTCTGTAGAGGTCTTGTATCAAAATCACCCACAAGGTGGTTAAATATAGATACCCAGGTCCCACCCTTGAATTGCTGAATCAGTTTCTCTGGGGAGTGGAACCCTCCCAGCTAATTCTTATGCACACGAACATCCGGGGACGCAGTTACAACATCCAACAAACATTTGATGAATAAAGACATGATGAAAAGTGCTAAGATCTCTACTCCTGAAAATCTACTCTATTTCCTTCATTCCTCTGAGGCGTAGTTTGGCTGGAGACAGGTCCAGGAAATGTGGCTGGGCCGCTGGTCAAAGTGACCTAACGGGAAACAGCTTTGCTGTTATTCTCTAATCAGGTCATGCAAAGTACCTATTGTCCTGTCTAAATGCGAAATTAAGTTTAGGGCCATTCAAAGCCCTGAAGATGGTTGGTCGTGATAAGAGCTAACAAATTCTTGCTCAAGTGAGAACTGGTATTTCGGGCATGCTCTGCACTTTTAACTCACCAAAGCCAAGTTCTTAACCTTAAGTGGTTCAGAAGTACCTTCAAAGGAGTCTCACTGTCTCATTTGCTGTGCTTATCACCAGTACTGGTAACTCTAATATCAGTTAATAGTCCTCCCCTATTGACATTGGGTGAGCTGTGAATGAGCGTAAGAGTTTTTAGACTCCGGGTGAGGCTGATGGACTTGTGAAACCACAGGGTCTCTAAAATGTCCTTTTAAAATTTGTTCAGTAGATTTCTGAGCTCCATCAACATGACCTTGAGATCTGTCACAATGCACCATACCAGGCCTAACAAAGACTAAAAAAACGTGCGGTATCTAAATGACTTTAGGACTACACAAAGTACCTTCAACAAATGTTTGTTGGACTTATTATTTACCAAATAAATCTTACCAAAAGCACACATAACAACTTCTTTATTACACAAGTAACATATACTCATTGTTGAAACCAGAAAAAGTAAGGAATTCAAAAAGACGACATAACCAATGTTACATTGGAGTGTGTATTCGTTTAAATGTTTTCCCATATATATGTAGAGTGATATTATAGTGGATTAGTTTACTATTGTTGCTGTAACAAGTTGCCATGGAATTAATGGTTTAAGACAAAAGACATTTATCATCCTACAGTTCTGTAGGTTAGAAGTCCCAGACGGGTCTCCTGGGCTAGTTAGCGTATAGGCGTGGCTGCCGTTTTTTGGAGGGGCTAGGGGAGAGTCTGTTTCCTTGCCTTTTTCTCTTCTAGAGGTTGCCCATATTCCTTGGCTCCTGGCTTCTTCTTTCATTTTCAAAGTCAGTAATGTTGAACCTCTATGACTGTTCCTCTATAGTTACATCTCCCCCACCCTCAGCTGGGAAAAATTCTCCTATTTGATTTTAAGGATCCATGTGACTAGCTTGGACTCTCATGGATAATATAGGAGCCCAATTCAAGTTCTCTAACTTCATCACACTTGCAAAATCCCTTTTGCCATGTAAAGTAACATATTCTTAGATTCCTAGAATTAGGACATGGACATGCTGGGGTCATTATTCTGCCTACCGCAGGTAGAGATTGAACATCTAATGTTTACAGAGGTTAAGTGACTTACTCAAGATCACAAAGTTTGTCAATATTGAACCTAGTCGTTCAGTTCTTTCAGATTGCAAGAGTTTGACACAATCAGATTCTCAGCAAATGGAGATTTATGATGAAGGCATGTAAGCAACAATGGTAGGGAGTTGGCATAAACGTAGGACCGAGCCTTCCAGGAATTGGCTCTTCATCTCAGTCCACAGACCCCAGGATCTTGCTGGCTCTCAGCAGTGGCCACCCACAGCACCACATGAGGCCACTGCCTGTTTCTTAATACTTCTCATACCCTTTTTAGCTCCCTCCAATGTCCTGTTTAGCTTCTTAATCTTAAATTCTACTGATTCACGGCTTTAGCCCACTGTCTCCTCTCCATGAGTCTCTTGGTTTTTTTTTTTTTTTTTTTTTTTTTTTTTTTTTTTTTTTTTTTTTTTTTTTTGCGGTATGCGGGCCTCTCACTGTTGTGGCCTCTCCCGTTGCGGAGCACAGGCTCCGGACGCGCAGGCCTAGCGGCCATGGCTCACGGGCTTAGTTGCTCCGCGGCATGTGGGATCTTCCCGGACCGGGGCACGAACCCGTGTCTCCTGCATCGGCAGGCGGACTCTCAACCACTGCGCCACCAGGGAAGCCCAGTCTCTTGGTTTTTGAACCCTTCTGTCACTTGTATTTTTCTCTCTGTGTCACCTTCATACTTCTTAAGAGAAAGGATCTGATAGAGCCCATTGGTCACTACAAGGCACTGGACACCCCTGTCCTATAGAGGGCTCCCACTGGATTATCTCATTGGCTGCTGGTCAGCTTACGGACGGCCATCCTCAAAAGCAACTGCCCCTTCCTGGTTCCATCAGCCAGGATCAGGGGGTCAAATGTGATGATCTGTTTTTAAGAAATCACTTAGGGTCCCTTCCCTCAGAATAGGGCCATGAGCAAGTGGGCACAAAGAGACTCTTCTCCAAAGCCTCGGCCAGAATCTCTTCCCCACGAACTCCTGCATACACTGCAGCTGAGCCATATCTGGGAACTACAACTGGAATAATCAAGCTGAATGAAAGGGTATAAGCAGGGGCTGAACAAGAGGAAGAGACAGTGCCCAGAACTAATACTGAATATGGACATTTTGAAAACGATTTAGGTAATTGTTTTCAGTACTTTAAGGCCCTAATTGCTGATCTTCAACAAAAAGGCCACACAGGCTTATGAAAGTTCTAAAATTATATCGTATTTATCAGTCACCAGGACCTCAACTTGCTTCCACAAACCACATAGGGCCTTGTGAAATGAGGCTTTGGAAAGGCGACCCTGATGTTTCTAAATTTTCACCCATTTGTTTCCCTATCTGCATTTGCTCTGAAAGGGGAAAGTGGCCTCATTAATTTGGAAAGAATGAGTCTAAACATGTTTCAGAAGGAGAAAAACTCTCTTGGGCATGCTGAAGCCCGCCCCCCCCCCCCCCCCGCCCTTCCTGATGGAAGAATGTTGCCATAAAACTTTCATCTGATATTTCCCACAAAAATGTGAGCTGTGGTCGCAGCTCAAAGATGCCAACACAAATCTCGAACACAGCCACCTCCTGACTGAAAACACAATCTAGGCTGTTCTTTAGTCTGGACTTCAGTAACCAGGGACAACAATTGATTTTAAATTTCAATTAATTACATGGGAGGAGACGGCTGCCTGATAGACAGAGGTCTTAACATAAATATTTCTCCCTGGTGACAGAGTACTGAGATGCTGCCCTGTTACACACAACCAGGGTTTTTTCCATGTGGTGTACTCTCTTTTTCTCCTCCTCTTGTCCTTTTAGAGAGAACGCCAATGGCATGTTGTCACCTCAATTTTCTATACCCTGTAATAATTCATTGAATTCATTCATCTTTACTCTGAAATACACAATATTCTTCATGCTGGCAATCAAAACATATATTTTCTTTGAGCAATTACCACTGTGTTAGGAGCTGGGAATAAACCAGTGGGTAAAAATATACACAGTAAATTGGGTATATTGGATGCTTTGGCTACAGATAATGTAAAAATAGGAACTTAAAGTGGCTTGAACGATAAATATCTGTTGCCTCACCAAGCAATAAGTCTGGGGGTAGATGGATAAATATCTTCATGTCAGTTGTATTCTCAGGTGGTTGGTTCCCTCACAGCTGCAAAGTGGCTGCAATAGCTTTAGGTAGAACCTTCTCAACCACATCCAAATGCAAATAAATACAGAAATAAATAAAGCCAAAATGAAGACTCTTCCCTTTTTGGGTCCCACTCCCCAGCAGAAATGCCCTCATGTCTTAGGAGGCAGAACCGCAGCACAAGCCTGTTCCTGAGCTGATCAACAGCAAGACAAACGAAATGGTCATAATTTGCTTAGACTAGTCAAATTTTGGCTCTGGGGATTAGCAAAGGGCTCAGTCCTTGCTGAAGCACAGGGTTACTCCAAACACAAAGAAAATCCAGTTCTGTCAGCAGGAAGATAGGATTAGCTATTGGATAAGAAACCAGCAAGTCTACCTCTGTGGAACTTCCAGATGACACAGGAGGGATGGGAAAAGCACTCCCCAACATACACATTTTTCACAAGGAGTCCAAAAGACAGAGGTTCCAGTATCCGTTAGGAGTTACAAGATCTTGGGTTAGCCTCCTGGAACCTCCATTTCTGAATATGTAAAATGGGAAATCATATCTATCTCACTGGGTTGCTCTGAGGATCAAATATATTAGTTCTTGCAAAATACCTAGCACTGTGCCTGGCCCATAGGAATTGCCCAAAACATGCCATTTCCTTCTTCAAGGCCCTCAGGCTGCTCAAGTCTAAATGGCTGGATAACTGACAAGCCCATGGCCTGTATTCTGGTTCATAAGCTCTGGGATATTAGGATTTACAGAGGCTTCCTGGGGGAGGTATTGCTATCACAGTTGTCAGGGACCATTAAGGTCCCCAGAATGCTTTTGCTACCTCCAGTGGGTCCCTTCCATTTTTTCCTATTACTTCATCTTTCTGCAGCCTTGCTACTCTCGTCCATCCCCTTTCCTTTGGAACTCTATCTTCCCTCGTGTTCTGTGACGATTTCATCTGGGTTTACCGCCTTCCTCTCTAGCATCTCCTTTCCATGCTCCCTTCAAAGGCCCCCTTCAAGGCCTTCCCCAGAACTGCGTTCTGCACCCCTGCTGCAGTGTCACCTGTCAAACCCCGATGTGAGATTTCATCCTTTCTTATAGCCTCAATTCCTAGTTATATATTTATGATGCATATTAGACATTCAATACATGTTTCTTTCATCCATTTTTGGTCAATCATGTATTCAACAAGTATTTATTGAAGGCCTGGTACTATATGCCCATTACTGTTCTTCATGCTGGAGATGTAGCAATAAATAAAACAGACCAAACCCTGCTCTTGTGAACTTATATACTAATGAAGAGACAGATAATGAATAAGCAGACATTTCCTGTTAGAGATGAAGTAAGTGTCATGGAAAATATCATGCTGGGTAGGTCGGGAAGGAAGGTCGGGAGGGAGAGACAGCTCCTTTACAGGGTACCTAGGAGTGCTTCTTTGATAAGACATTTACACACAGACCTGAAAGGTGTGAGTGACCAAGACATGAGGCATGGCAGTGGGAACAAAGAACACAAGTGCCCTGCAGTGGATCGAACTTGGCATCGTCAAGAAACCCTCAAGGGGCTAGAATGAAGTGATCCAGGGGAAAGAGGAAGGAAACAGATCAGGGGGCAGTGGGGAGGGTTTCATGGGCAATGTCAGGGCTTTGGCCTCGCCTTTGAGGGAAATGGAGAGCCACAGGGTTTTTTAAAATTTCATTTTAATTTTAAAAATTTATTTCTGGCTACATTGGGTCTTTGTTGCTGAGTGCAGGCTTTACTCTAGTTGCGGCGAGCAGGGGCCACTACTTGTTGCAGTGTGGGGCTTCTCATTGCGGTGGCTTCTCTTGTTGTGGAGCACGGGCTCTAAGGCGCACGGGCTTCGGTAGTTGTAGCGTGCGGGCTCAGTAGTTGTGGCACACGGGCTTAGTTGTGCCGCGGCATGTGGGATCTTCCCGGACCAGGGGGCTCGAACCCGTGTCGCCTGCATTGCTGGGCGGATTCGTAACCACTGCACCACCAGGGAAGCCCGAGCCACTGGGTTTTAAGAAGAGTGATAGGATCTGACTTACACCCTTAGAGGATCACTTTGGTGTCTCTGTTAAGAAGAGATCCTGGAGGCCAGAGCAGAGGCAGGAATTTCTGATAGGAGACAACTGCAATAATCAAAGCAAGAGACGATGAGGGCTTGGATCAGGGCGGTAGCAATGCAGTGTTGAGAAATGGATGAATTGTGGCTCTAATCTGAGGTGAGATCAATAGGATTTTCTGTTAGATGTGGGAGTGAAGGGAAGAAACCAAGGTTAAGCCCAAAGGTTTGGGCTCTGGCAAGTGGAAGAATGAGTGCTCATTTTCTGAGATAAGGAAGGCTGCGGGGGGCCTGGTGGGGAGGGACAGAGAGTTAGATTTGGGGCAGGCGAAGTTCTACACGGTTCTTAGACCCTGCGTAGCTGTTGAGAAGGAAGTAGGATATATGAATGTGGACACCAGGGGAGAGGTCTGGAGATAGACCGTTGGGAGTCACCAGCACGTAGGGTGACATTTGAAGCAGTGACACTGGGTGATATTACCAAGGGTGTGTGTTTGAAAAAGGGAAGCAAACTGATGAGTGAGCGTTGGGCGTGTGACATGGAGAGGCGGGGAGAGGAGAGTCACCAGCAGAGGAGACTGAGAAGTGGCCTGAGACAAAGGACCGCTGCCACTGTGTGGTGCCCTGAAAGGCCAGCAAAGAGTGTCCAGGGGGATATGAAGTGTGTCAACTGCTGAAAGCG
The DNA here is from genome assembly GCF_026419965.1 of Kogia breviceps. Lineage (NCBI taxonomy): Eukaryota > Metazoa > Chordata > Mammalia > Artiodactyla > Physeteridae > Kogia > Kogia breviceps. Next base: position 99,348,434 of record NC_081319.1, on the reverse strand, counting down.
GTACGACGGGGGCTGAGGACTGCCCGATGGATATGGGGGTGCGGAGGGCACCGATGACCTTGACAAAGCAGTTTCAATTGTGGGTGGGAGGGAATGGGAGAAGTTGGAGGCTGCAGTGTAGACAACTTCGCCAAGAGCTTTGCTGTAAAGCAGAAGAATGGGGTGATAGTGGAAAGACGGTAGAGGGTCGAGGGAGGCTTTTTTTTTTGGTTTGTTTTTATGATAGGAGATTTAATATGCTCGAATAATAGACAATCTAATAGGAAAATTTTTATGACACAGGGGAAAGAGGAGTGAATTGTTGGAGAGAGGTCCTTGAAAAGGTAAGGGGATGGGATATAGGAAATAGCGGAGAGGTTGGCTTCTGTCTAGAGTTTAGTTAAACTACTCCGTGGCATTAGTTAAACTACTCCTCAACACTCACGTTGTTTGGCCAAGTGACCTGCAGGGGCCTTAAGCGGACACCAGCCCCTCATACCAGCCCATGGCCTAAAGAATAGCCCAGACAGTCACAAGCAAATGTAAGTTCCTGATATGACTTCCCCAGCAGCCCTTGCGGTCAAACAGGCTCCCCTGTCTCCCAGGGCCTTCCCTTTGTACGCCCCTTAGATAAGACCCCATGGAGCTTACCAAAACCACACCCTTTTTGGTTTGAATTGACCAATCTGGCCTTAGCCTGGGAAACCCAAGGCACTCCCCCCATGACCCTAATAAAGGCACATGCCCCAGGACCTGTCACTCTCACAGCCTGTACCCTGTCTTGACCTCCCCTCGTGGCCCCTGGCGGCCTGCCCTGCACTTCCTCCAGGACCCATGAGTAATGAACGTTTCAACGTTTCTCGTGGTCTTTTGTCGAACATCATTCACCATCTCACACCCTGTGCTTTCCTTAACAAATGCTAACAAAGCTGTTAACCGCTTCTCCTGAAGAGGAAGGGCAGACGGTAGGTGTGGGGGTGTGAGTGGGTGCATGACCTCTGCTGACCCTTCTGTTTTTTCCTGTGAAGTAGAAAATAAGGTTATCAGCCAGGACTGAAGTCTAGCGAGGAGGTGATGGAGGTTTAAGGAGAACGGATAGGATGTGAGATAGTCATCTTGAAGAGTGAATGAATTAGGGAAATGTGGTAGGGTCACTGAATCAACACTGGCTACTGTGTGTTGGCTCCCATATCTATTTTTGAACACTGGTATCGCTCCTGAGCTCCAAACCCATATATCCAGCTATCTACTGGTACTTGTTCCCTGGTTTTCTCATGGGAAAATTAAAGCCATTCTCTCTCTGCCCACCTCCAGCCAATCCTCCTACGCTCCCTAGTTCAGCGACTGTCACTCCCATCCATGCCCCCCGCCCCCCCATTTCCCAAGCAGAATAATAAAGCCTTTGAATAACTCATAAACTAGTGTAGGAAAATATTTCTTATTTTCTGAGGTTGAGAACACTGGAAGAGAATCATGTTTTGGAAGGACCATTATTAGTTCAGTTTGAACATTATTAACTCGAGATATCGGTGAGAGATCCAATCGGAAGTGGTGAGTAGTTCAGCTGATACACACTGGGTTCCTTTAGTAATTAGGAGGTGTGCATAAGGCCACAGTTCACCTGGGGCGCCTGTTAAAATGCAGAGGGTGATTCAGTAGATTTAATGCTAAGCTTCAGAGTCTATAGTTCTAAGAAATTTCCAGATGATGCCAACAATAGAGGTTCACAAACCTCACCTTGAGGGGCAAAGGTTAGGAGAACGAAACCCATGCAGATCATTTCAATTTAATGTGTTCAGAGTTATAATAAAAAGGGAACTGCACGGACACGGTTCAGCGTAAGAACTAGGCAAAACCATGGAGACTGTTCACTGGCAGGCCAAGGAATGTGTTCTCAGTTCTGAGAAGTATGTAGAACCATGGAAGGATTTGAACAGAGCATGACATGGTTCTATTGCGAAATGCTCATTGAAGGTCAACCGTGTGTCAGCTGCTACCTCAACAGCAGTGATAACACCAGGGATCTTGCATCCTGGAGGGGTTAGGGAGTTCCTGGTAAGCAAACAAATAAATACCCAAGGACATTTTAGACTGTAGAAGTGCGGTAAAGAAAATAAAAAGGATTCACGTGATGGAGCCTGGGGGGACTGCTCTGGTGGGAGTAGCTGTTGAGCCAAGGGGTAAACCACGCAGTGGAACCAGTCAGTCCTGCAAGGATCTGGGGGAACAGCATTCTGGGAAGAAGGAACAGCAAGGTGGTGGCCTTGAGGTGGGAGTGAGCACTGAGGCAGGGGGATCAATCAAGTCAGAGTGACTGGAGCCTAGCGAACAAAGGGAAGTGGTATGACATGGGGTAGGGAAGATGAGCAGGGGCCAGGTCATGTGAGGGCTTTGAAAGCTGTGCTAAAGAGTTTGCATTTCATTTTAATGCGGAAGTGAAATCATCCAATTTGTAAAAGATAATTTTTGCTACTCTGTGAAGATTGTGTTGTCCGTATGTTTGTTAGGTCCGGTGGAACATGGATTCCTTGGACGTGCGCAGAACTGTACTTTAGAAAGATGAATCTGTCAACAACTTATATAATAGCTCAGAGAAGAGAAGCTCTTCAGCAATGTGTACAATTGAGAGTTAAGGATAGCATGAACTGGGGAAATCAGACTCACACTTCCAAATGAGGCTACAGGAAGCGCGATGAGAGATTCAAATAGTACTCAACGCTCTTAAGGTAGGACTTTCTCATTAACTCCCTCGTTTAATCCTCTCTACAACCCCACAATGCTGGATACAAAAATCAGTTTCTGAGGTTTTAACCCAGACCTATTGAAAGAGAGATTCAAGGGCATCTGGTTGTCAGTACATAAATGCTTCAGGTGATTTTAAATTCAGGGGAGGTTGATTTGCTGCATCTCCACCTCCTTCTGTCAAAAAGAATGAAGGTGGTTACCATTTCGTAAGTACCAATCGCTCTAACACTTACTGCTTTTCTTTAAACTCGGCTGATTAACTTAACAACCTAAGTGGTGAGATTTCAGAATTCCAGGATGAATCCACAATGAAAATAACCAACGAGTAAGCTTCTGGAGCTTGCTAAAGAAGTCTCTGCTCCTTGCTGGGGTTGGTGTGAATCTTTGCTGGGGTTTTAAGGTAAAGGAAAACCTTGATGTAATGCTCTCAGTTGCAGTGCTCATTTGTATTTTAATGTAAATGAGTTTCAGATCCTTCTTGAGAGAGAATTTTGGCTGGGAAACTATGGACAGTTCTGTGCCCAGAGTTGGGGGTGAAAGGCTTGGGGAGTAGAATGGGGAAGGGGAAAGGGGAAGGAGGTGGCACAGGGCACTCAACTTTACTTCCTTCCCACGTTTGCGTGGAGCCAGGAAACAACCACCCATCTCCTTCCCGAGCCTGAGGGCCCTTAAAATGTTTGCTGAAGAAGAAAAAATAATCTGGTTTTATAACTTTGCATTAGCTGTGCTTGTTTAGATTCTCATGTGAACCGTGCATCTGGATGGTTACCTTAAATATGCATTTCTTTAAAAAGAAAACTCTGATCGGCATTTTGACCACTTTCCCTTGGTGTTGCTGCTGGGCTGTGTTCAGCCATCTCCAAACCAGAAAAGGTATCATGGGCCCAGGGAAGCTACAAGGTAGGGCAGGGTGGACCGCATACTTGACCTTCAACCTCATAGAAACAGGGAGATGACAAAAGTGGAAGGAAGGAAAGTCATCACTTACTGAGTGCCAACTGTGTGCCGGGTCTGCTTGGACACATCTCGCGAAGGTTCTCTCAGGGCCTCCTCATTTCCTCTGGTTCTCCTCGAATCTCCAGTATTAGAGATGAGCCCAAATGGTGAACACACGTCCTGCCGAGTCATTTATATGAGTATTAGTAATAACTAATATTTATCAAGCATATATGCATACCACATGCTTTACAGGGGTTCCTGCATTTAGTACTCTCAACATCTTAGGAGGTGGCTCTCATTCATATATTCATTTCCACATAAAATAACTGAACCCTAGAGATTCTTTTTAGCAGTACGCAGGTCTCTCACCGCTGTGGCCTCTCCCATTGCGGAGCACAGGCTCCGGAAGCACAGGCTCAGCGACCATGGCTCACGGGCCCAGCCGCTCCACGGCACGTGGGATCTTCCCGGACCGGGGAACGAACCCGCGTCCCCTGCATCGGCAGGCGGACCCTCAACCACTGCGCCACCAGGGAAGCCCAACCCTAGAGATTCTAAGTGACTTGTCCAAAATCAACAGTGCTGTGATTCAAACCCAGGCCACCAGATTCTTAAGATCACATGTTTAGTTGTTATGGGATATCACCTTTCACTGAGACAGTAAAGTCATAAAATTATACCTGCTCTGGGTATAACTTGCCTGTAGGTTTATCTTTGAGGTCTTTAGGTCCCTTAATTTTTGTCTCCTTTTTCTCCCTAAAGGTATCCTCTCTTCACTTAAGGTACCTACAGCCCTCCTATATTGTATACCTCACTACAATACCACCTCTTTTCTGAAAAAATTACCTAGTATAATTCACTCATTCACACTGATGCTATCTATGCCTTCTAGGCATAAGTGCATTTAAAAATTTTTTATCTCTAACTATAAAGAGGGTTTTTTTTTTTTTTTTTTTCTGAGAATTTTCAGCTATCAACTCAGGGACAAAGGATCCATTTGTCTCTACTATGGTCTGGGGATGTCTTCGGCTGGTGACTGGTTGGAATATCTAGGTGTAAGAACTTCCTGTCAAGGGTTTCCTGCTTATCTGGAGAGGGTGAGCTCCAGGACCAGTCACAGGAAGTGCATTCTCTGAGTGATGTGAGTTATAGGAACAGGTGTCCTGGCCTCATTAGCTCCGGGACCTGTGACTCTGAGACACTGAGCCTACTCTTCCTGAGCATTCATTTATTCATTCATTCATCAAGTAAGCATGGTCACTTCGAATGGCGCCCGGGATGCTCTGATAACCCAGACAGACATTGTTCCTGTTGCCACAGAGTTCACAATGCAGAGTAGAAGACAGACATTAAGTAAGAAACTTCAGTGAAAAATGGGCATATTTCATCTCCCATTGGTCCTTTTCCTTCCTCTTCCTTTCTTACTCCATTGACATTATAATTTTCCTCCCATCCTTTTGCCCCAAGGCTCCCAGATGCCATGTATCTAGAACCTTCCTTCCACCCTTGTGCCAATATCCCATCTTGGACTTTTCTATCTCACTTTTGCCTAGTGGGTGATTATTACATTTGGTTCGCTCACTGCCAGCCAAAAAACCCATGGCTTGTGACCCATTTTGATCGGCCATGAGTCTTTTGGTCATTTTCAACACACAAAATTAGGAACAGTGTCAAGAACAGGGAATAGTTGATGATCAACTTCAGAGTATCCATTAATTAATTCATCTATTCATTTAGCAAGCATTACACAGCTGGTATCTGCCAGGAATTGAGGTATATGGATGGAAAGGAAAAGCACATTTTCTGCACAGTAAAATAATATATAAATTTCCAAAGGGAAGGACCCCCATCTATCTTCTTCATGACCCTGTCCTCAATATTTAACTCCTTTGCACAAGGTGGGAACTCAATAAATATCTGCAAAATAAAAGAATGAATTCATATTTTGGCTGAAAAGACAGATATATAAAGAACCGTAATAAGGTAGGATGACCATTCATTCAATAAATATTGATTGAATATCTCTAAGTGTTACATAATATGTCAAACAAGACAGATGCTGTCCTTGCCCTTATGAACCTTACAGTTAAAAATTTGCATAAATAAGTATTGGAGTTATGATAAGTAATGTGAAGAAGTGTAGGGTCTAGAGAGCGTAAAACATGATATGTTTACCCGGCTCATGAGAAAGCCCTATAACTCAATAAAGCTCAGATTACTTTTGAAAAACTGAAAGATTAATATGGTTGAAACATTTTGAGTGGGGGAAAGGAGACAGTGGAAAGAGCAAGGTTAGGAAGAAAAGCAGAGATTGGATCCCCACGGTGTTAAGGCGAGATCCCCAGATGTGAGGGCAAGTTAAGGGTTCAGTGCTTATCTTGAGAGCAGTGAGAAGCTTTTCTAAGATTTTAAGAGCAAGATATGATGGGTTTTACTTTTTAGAAAGTCACTCTGCTTTGAAGATAAAGACTGGGAAGAGATCAAGAATGGACAGTAGGAGACAAATTAGGAGGCTACTGCAGTAATCTAGGTATGAGGTGACATTGACTTGAACTAGGAGGGTGATATTGGAGACAGAAGAAAGTGGATGGATCCAAAATATATCTTGGTTGTAAAATCAATACAACATGATCATTGGATTGTGGGTGGGTGGTGGCGACAGTAAAGGAGAAATGTTGTCAAGCATAACTCTCGTCAATCCCATAAATGTTGGTGTCATTTTCTGAGATTGAAAATACTGGAGGAGAATCACGTGTTTTGGAGGAACATTAGGTTCCTAACCTAGTTAGGTTTTGGATACTATCACCCTGAGATACCTGTGAGAGATCCAAATGGAAATTTTATACAGTTTAATGGATACATATTGTGTGACTTCCTGGCCCAGCATTCTTCCTCTAGTATAATTATGAGGTGTGCACGTGACCCAATCTAAGGCAATCATAATATCTTGACTCTCAGGCCACAGGGATTGATTCATAGAGAAGTCATGTGAACATCAATGGACCAATCAAACTCCTGCTCTTAGTCTGAGTGGACAGAAGAGAGATTTTTACACTCTGGTTGCAGAGCTGTGAGGATGTATGTTCAGAGCTCTTAATGATTATGGGGATTATATTGGCTTAGAAAAATGAAAATAATGTGCAGAGAGACAGGAGTCGGAGAGAAAGCATCCTGAGAATAACAGAGTCCTCTTGCTTCCGCCCCTGACTTGGTTACAAGAATTAAGAGTCAGTATGTGTCTATTAATCTCACACTCTCTCTCTGACTCTTTCTGTTTCCCTTTCCTTTTTTTTTTTGTTTTTTTTGTTTGTTTGTCTGTTTTTTATCTTAAGCTAGTTTTGGGTGGGATTTTATCACTTATAATCATGACAGTGCTAGCAATATATACAGTTGAATTTATTAGCTAGAACTCATACAGCGAGATCTTGGCTGTAGTTATATCGTTGAGACTTGTTGACATATCATTTGAGACAGGGAGTGGACAAGGTCACCAAGAAAGAAAGGAAAGAGACAGAGTACTGAGGTCTAAGCTCTGACGAACTCTAACACTAAAGATCCAGGAGAGGAGGATGAATTCCCAAGGAGGTTGAGAGAAATGTCCTAAGTCATTGGAGGAAAACCAGCAGAATGTGGTGTCCCAGATACTAAGGGTGTTTTAAAGAGGTGGTGATTGACTACATAGAATGTTCCAGAGAGGGCAAATATGATAAGAACTGAAAAGTAGCCATGGGATTGGGCAGCACAGATGTCATTGGTGCCTTTACCAAGAAAAATTTACTGAAGTGAGAGGTCAGAAGCCAGGTGGAGTGGATTGAGGAGGAGATGGGGGTGAAGAAGTAAATAAAGCCTGAGTTTGGAAACAATTCTTTTGAGAATCCTAGGTGTAAAGGGGAGGAATGGGTAGGATGGCACTGGAGAGGGAGATCAAAGAGGGATATTGTTTATTTTATTTATTTTTTTAAAGATGAGAGGTACTAAAACCAAATTATATTTAAAGATCTATTAGAGCACAGAGAGAAAGCAGGTAACTCTGCTTGGGTGAGTAGAAGAAGGTCTCCCTGAGGAGATAACGGTGAGCTGGGTTTTGAAGAAAGAGTAAAACTTTTCCAGAGGAAGATGGCATTGCATGCAAAAGGAGATTGTAAGGCAAGACACAATGCTGCATTTAAAGAATGGTCAACAGCTTAGAGCATGGAAAATTTTAGTCCTGGACCCTGTTAGAAGAAAGGAAAACCCATCCAAGACTTTTTCTACCTTTTATCTTTGTTCTCAATTTCATCTTTAAAGTTATTGGTTAGACCAGATTATCTTTAAAGTCTGTACCAATATTAAAATCCATAGCTAATGGTGATCTGTCTTGAATGTTTTGTTAGACTGATAGCAATACTCCCCCAAATGAATATGCCACCACAGCTGTTTTCTGAAATTATGCTTTATATTGTGAGGCTTCCAGGAGGTTGGAGCCTCAGCTTAAAGTGGTCCCCTTAGAAAAAAAAAAATCATGAAATATCTTTGAAGTCTACTGTGTTTTACCTTAAAGTTTCATGTGCATCCTACTCTTTAATATATTTGACATGAGTACTATTAAATTGTTTTATTATTCACTGATGCTCCAGGAAGATAAGCCAGGTACACCCTTTAGATTTAAATATTTCCACCTAGTTATATGCATAAGCTCTGAGCAAGGCTGAACGTCCCTGGCTGGCTTCTATTTCCTAGTCTTTCCTCACTTGCCCACTCACTACCAGCTTCATAGAGGCAGAGAGTCTGAGTGTCAGCTCTCTGCACAAGTGAAATATGGTAGAATCTGGGATAGAGAGGAAGGGAGCTTTAAGAGTAGCTTAAACAGAGTTAGTTGATCTTTATAAATGTCCTGTGCCAGCGGGAATCAAGTAATTGCATTACGAGCCTTAGCATCTTAGCTACTCACATATCATAGGATTCACATCAACTTGGGTGTATAAAAGCCACATAAAATTGCCTGAAAGAAAAAAACAACACACATTAATTGGATTCTTGGCAAAAGACTGAAAAAAATGTCCCAGACTGATGAAGCAAGTTATTTTTAGACAATTTTGCCCTAAAATATGTTGGTGCCTCTGTGAACGAGTTCGTAACACATGCTAAAAACTCCTTTGGCCTGATCCTTTAAAAAAATCTCCATTTTTTCCTTTTTATTACATGATAAAATAAAATAAACTGTCTCCCAGTGCCTTCTCTTAGAAGCATTCCTCGGCTGAAATGTCTTTTTTCTGCCTCCATCTTCATGTTTACCTTCCTACGAGCCCCCTTCTTTTTTTTTTTTCATATGCCCTACTTTTGTAACCTAAAGACATTGATAGAAATTTAAGTTCTTTCCACCATTCATTTAGTATTTCAGTTGTCCCCACTTTTAACCCATGAGCTCATCCTTACGATCCTTCAGATTTCCTACATTTTAGCCCTCTGTCCTTTTTCTAATGGAAAGGTGGAGGACTAACACTTTATATGGCATTGCAAGGGAAGGATTAAACCACTGGTAGTTACAGAGATCTGGCTTTGTGATAAGAGATCTGCCAATGATTAGAAGACTTCACCTACTTGGTCTTAAGATGGAATTAGTCCAGATGGTGCCAATGGGAATTAAGGGACTGTATGGTCCCGGAGCAAACACAATGCCTGTCTTTTGGATGCTCTTAATCTCAGAGGTAAATGAGGGAAATAGGGCTTTCTGAGGCCTTGGCCATACATTCCCCGGTGATTATAGTACCAAATACTCATGATTCAAAGTGACTGGTTATCAGATACTAGACACATCTTCTAAATCATTAAAGGATTTAAAGGTTTGCTTGATGGTCCCATGTTACTAAAATTAATGAGTTTTAAAGTCATTTATTATATTTCTGAAGCTGCATCTACAGAGGTATTCAATAATCTTGGTCATATATATCACTGGAAGGAAAGACAAATTTAATTCTTCAAGAAAGCATGACACGGATATAGATATGTTTCCTTAGCGTGTCCTGTTTACTTTGCTTACAGAACCTCTACTGTGTATATCCTGGACAAACTTCATGAACTCTATGCAAACAGGCATACTTATAGTGCTTCCTTCTTTATGTTTCTAGCAACTTAGAATTTGACATCACAGTTAAAGTACATTCTTAGTATATGTATTGCTTTCAGGGGCTAGGAAAATCCAGAGGCCCTCTGTACTCACATGATCTTGCCCTTTAAATTATTCTCTAAAAAATGGTCTAATGACAGAAACAATCAATTTCCAGTCTTCATGTGTAAGCTCAAATCTCTGATAAAATGCACATTGTCTGACTGAAACATTCTTTCTATTGTTATCATTCATTTCGACTTTAATGTAAATGAAGATCCAGAGAAGTTGTGACTTAGAGTGGAGGGGAGAGCTGGGGTTACTGGGTGCTATTGGGTGATAATGAGGAAAGATTTGCTGAGGGTGGAAATGAATCAATCCTGACTTTGCTTCATTCAACAGTTGTGCATGAGATGAACTTGCTCTTAGTCAGGAAACTAGCGCAATTTCTCCAAAAGGAGGAGCTTCCAAACTTTTCTGTAACTAGGAATGGAATCTAAGGCCAGCTCCCACCTCTGGAGGCCCCATCCGTGGGCATCACCATCTATGTCAATGTGGGCAAATCAAAATGACTTCTTTTCAGAAATCTTAGGCATTTATATCCATCACACATTCTTTATGGCTAACTTTCTTGCTTCTGATGACAGATTTGACTCTTGAAAAGGAGTGATGCAAAAACTTCCTGTCAAGTCATAGAGTTTGCATGTAGAGTTTTCTTTTCTTGTAATGTCTTTGTCTGGTTTTGCTAACAGGATACTACTAGCTTTAGTATAATGAGTTGGAAAGTGTCCCCTTATCTTTTCTTTTTTGGGAAAGTTTATGAAGGATCGGTATTTTTCTTTAAACATTTGATAGAGTGCACCAGTGATACCATTGGACCTGGGCTTTTCCTTCTGGAAAGTTCTTTGATTACTACATTGTAGAGAAAAAGAAAGTAGATTAGTGGTTTTCTGACGACCACCTGGTAGTGGCTGATTGCCTAGTAACTTCTGAGGGGCTGAGGGTTTCTTTTTTGAGGGTGACGAAAATATTCTAAAATTAGTTTGTGGTGATGGTTGCACAACTATGTGAATATAATAAAAACACTGAATTGTTCACTTTGAGTGAGTGAACTCTATGGTATGTGAATTATATTTTGGTAAAGCTGTTTAAAAAACAGGTATTGATTCTGTTCATCGTCTCTACTATTTCTGTTTTCAGTATATTATTAATTTCTGCTTTTTTTCTTCTTTTAAATTTCTTTAGGTTTGCCCTGTTTTTCTAGCTTAAGTTGCAAATTTAATTCATTTATTTTCAATTTTTAATTAGTTTACTTAAAGTTATATATTAACCTTTAAAAACATTTTAGCTACTTCTAACAATTTTTTAAAAATTTTTAAAAATTATTTTGCGGTATGCGGGCCTCTCACTGTTGTGGCCTCTCTCGTTGCGGAGCACAGGCTCCGGACGCGCAGGCTCAGCGGCCATGGCTCACGGGCCTAGCCGCTCCACGGCTTGTGGGATCTTCCTGGACCAGGGTATGAACCCGTGTCCCCTGAATCGGCAGGTGGACTCTCAACCACTGCGCCACCAGGGAAGCCCAACAATTTTTAAAGTAATACTTTTATTCTGTTGTAAATATTTTGTAATTGTCATACACTTCTATGCCCCTAAAATTATAGCTTCCAAATACATAAAATATATGAATATTATGCAATGTCTACTGTGATTTCTGTTTTTCCCCATGAGTTATTCAGGAGCACATGTAAAAGTTTTAAAAATATGTGTCTGTGTTTACTATCTCTTAATGGACTTTTATTTTCATTATTATGTAGTACCCAAATTTATTTTTTAATTAAAAAAAAGTGTGTTGTGCCTGAAATTCTATTTTGTCTAATATTGATATTGTTATACAAAATTTCTTTGGTTATTAATTGAATGATACCACTTTTCCCATAACTTTCAATCTTTCTGTGTGATCATGCAATTTTGTTTAGTGTTTCTTATAAATAGCAAATAACTGTATTAAAAAATTCAATCTGTTTATCTCTGTCATTTATCAGACAAACTCATTCCATTTTCATTGTTACAGTCACTGATATATTTGCACTCATTTCTACCACCTTATCTTTTTTTTTACTAACTATTTTTATTGGATTTAAATATATATATATGTGTGTGTGTGTATATATATATATACTTCCATGCTCTTTTTGGATAAAGTTGCTGTGTTTTATTTTTTATTTTTTTAGACAGGTCTTTAAAAAAATTTGTTTATTTTATTTATTTATTTTTGACTGCATTGGGTCTTTGTTGCTGTGCGTGGGCTTTCTCTAGTTGTGGAGAGCGGGGTTTACTCTTTGTTGTGGTGCGTGGTTTCCTCATTGCAGTGGCTTCTCTTGTGGCAGAGCACGGGCTCCAGGCATGCAGGCTTCAGTAGTTGTGGCACGCAGGCTCAGTAGCTGTGGCTCATGGGCTCTAGAGCGCAGGTTCAGTAGTTGTGGCGCATGGGCTTAGTTGTTCCGTGGCATATGGGATCTTCCTGGACCAGGGATCGAACCCACGTCCCCTGCATTGGCAGGTGGATTCTTAACCACTGCGCTACCAGGGAAGTCCCAGTTGCTGTGTTTTTGTTATTGTTGCTGTTGTTTTAAATACTCTCCACACATCTTTTCTCTCTACTCTGTCGGTTTGGAAGTATTTCTATTATTTTAATTTTATTATTTCTATTATTTTAATTACCATCTCCAATCTTTGACCATGATATTTTTTCCAAAGTCTAAATTTATTCAAGAAATTTTGGAATGTTACAAACTCTCTGGGCATATTTAACTACTCATTAAACAACTACTTCCTGGAGTTTTCAAACTTTCCCCCCAAATTGCTAAAATAGCTTTTAAAATTGTTGATATTTTATTAAATTAATCAACATGTTTTGTTAATATTATGGTTATCACCATTTCTTGTATCCCATGTTCTCCCTCTGGGTCCATTTTTTTTTAACTTAAATATATCCTTTAATATTTGTGCTCATAAGCATCAGTTGGTGGTAAACTCTCTTGCTCTTTCTTTATGAATCTAAAAACACCTTTATTTCTGTTCTTTTTTTTTTTTAATGATAGTTTGTCTGGGTATGAAAGTCTAGACTGAGATAATTTCACTTAGTATTTTGAGGATATTATTCTTTTATCGCCTCGTATCTACTCTTGCTGTCAATTTGTCAGTCCTTTGTAAGTAATCTGTCTTTTTACTCTAGTCATTTTAAAGACTTTTTCCCCCTCCCTTTTTTCTCAATGATTTGTAGTCTCACTACATTTGTTACCTTGTAGTAATTAATATTTATTTATCCCTCTGGGTCCTTAGATTTAATTTTGAATCTGAGGACTCGTGTCTTTTTTCAGTTCTGTAAAAACATTAGCAAATCTCTCTTCAAATATTGCTTTTCTACCTTTCTGGGAAATTCTATTAAATAAATTGGACATTTCCATTTATCCTCTAAGACCTTTAACTGTTTTGTCATATTTTTCTTTCTTTATCTTTTTGTGATGCAGTCTAGTAAAACCCTCAGGGCTATCTTCCAATTCCCTGGTTCTGTACTGTCTAGTTGTTTATCAAAATTTTTTTCAATAAATACTTTTATCATGTCTAAATTTTTTACATTGTTTCTTTTAGATCTACCTATTTTGTTTAATTTCTTCCTGATTTTGCTTGCCAATTATGTGTTCTATTTTCAGTGGATGTTATTCTTTCACTTATCTCCTTTATCATCCTGAAAGTCTCTGTCAGGCTATTCTTGTACTTTAATTTTGTTTGGCTAAATGTATACCCTTTTTTATATTGATTTATATTGGCTATGTCTTAGCATTCTTTTCTTTGTTTTTGGTATCATGGTTTCTAGGCTCATTTTGAGAAGGAATTAAGTTTTCTTTTTGTTGTTTTCCTTCTCTGCTTATCCCTCTCTCTCTAGTTTTTACAGTTGCCTCCATCTGGCTTCTTGGGGCTTGCTGACCAAACAAGTCTTATGTTAACAGGTTTGGAGCTCACATACCTTGAGGATTATGGCCTCAAGGATTAAGGTTTATGGCCAATCTGGTCATAGAGCCAGAAGTTAGCTCCTTTTGGTTCCTGGAAATGAGGCTGTTTTTATGTCCTACCAATTCAAAGAGGCAATATTCCCAGGCAACAATTAGCAGAGCTTTTCTCAACCTTTATTATTACTACTACTAATACTACTGGTTTTTTTTTTTTTTTTTTTTTAATAAGGGGAAGTTCCACTCCAGTCTCCAGCTTGAGTCCTGCTGCTACTTCATACTGAGTAATTTTAATTACTGTAATCTTAGATGAACAAAACTCCCAGATATCTTTGCTTGCTTCCTGCCCCAGAAGCAGGCCCAGATCTTTGTGCCATATGCTACTGATTGCTTTGCTTTTCTGGTACGCATACCTAGTCCATGTAGGTGCTTATTGTGTTTTGAACCTACTTATATCATTTTACTTTTTTATTTAAACTTTACCAATCATTGTACTTATTTGAAGGGGGGATTGAGTATAAAAAGCATATACTTACTAATATAATCTTAATACCTGCTTAGGGTGACTCTTGCTTAAATACAATTTCCAAATTGCTTTAAAAATAATTTGAGCCCAACTGAAATAAACACTTTCTTAATGCTTTCTTAAACTTTAGAGCAGTGTTATCCAATAGCAATGAAACGCAAGCCACATATATAATTTTACATATTCTAGCAGGTACAGTAAAAATATTTTTAAAAAACAGGTGACATGAACTCTCATAATATATTTTAGTTAACCCAATATATCCAACATAATCATTTTAAAATAAAATCAATATGAAATTATTAATGAGATATCGTTATTCTTCTTTTAACACTAATTCTATGAAATCTAGCATGTATTTTGTACTTACGGCACATCTCAATTCAGAAGAGCCGTGTTTCTAATGCTCAATAGCCACATGTGGCTCGTGGCTGCCATACTGGATGGTGCAAATTTATAGTATTTATAAAATAATAGTAAATCTAATCACCACCATCACCAGTTTGGACTTTTTAAACTTCTTTTGTTCCAAGAATTTCATTAAGTAATTAAGACACACAGAGCAAAATTTAGATGGCCACAAAAGCTGTATGGTCCTCTACATTATACTTGTCATCACAATGCTAGTATATTTGGATAACTTTCCTTAGCTGCTTTTTTCTAAACTCAGCAAAGATTGTGAAAGTCTTGTGTGTACAAATTTACGACAGAAATAAGACCATTTAGGCTTTCAATCTTGAAAAACTGGTTTCTGAAAAATCAAAGTTTTCGGTTTTTTCTGAGTGACAGGAAATGAGAATATATAGGGTTTGAAATGGTCATTACATTAATTACTTAATGAATTAAGTAAGAAGTTAAACTCCATTTACTACCGAAAAGCATTTGAAGGTGCTAGTAAGAATCAGAAAGGAGTCAGAAGTGTAAAGTATGATGGAGTTTTATGAGTTTATATGGATTTTCTTTCAGTTAGGATTAATTTTCAATTCCCCCGAGACATAGGATATTTGGTTTTTCTGAGTGTTCTAACAATGATTTTGAAAGGCTGTTTACAGTCTAACATCTCAGGTATCTCGGACACCTAGGTAGGTCTTTTGGGTGCAAGAACTCCTTGCCCCTGTGTGGTATTAACAAACCTTGTTACTTCGGAGGAAAGTAAGCCTTTCAAAATACTTGGTTACATTGTTAAATCACTTGTTTTCTAAACCATGGGACTACTTTCTCTCAAGATCTCGAAATCACACTCCTTTATAAAATTGTTTATTTCTATAGCTTAGAAACATTGGTAGTTCATCACCCTCTTGATTTTATGGCCAATGTTTAGACATGCTAATTTGTCACATCTTTTGAAACCCCTTCCTTCACGTGGAGTGGTTTTCCCCAGTAATTCCCAATCATGTTATATTTAATGAGAACAATACCAGTAATCACATTGGTACATAGCCCTTTTCTCTTTGGAATCTCTAAATGGTTTCCAGATTGGTGAGGGGTTGGTTTTCAAAAGCTCCTCGTGAAGAAAGAAGGGGGGGGATTCGTTCCTAATCGAGGTGGTGGGGATGAGGCTCCGGACAAAATCGAATCGTTACCCATGTTGTTTAAGTCCATCTGTGCTGTAACATTTCCATCCTGATGGAATGTTCCAGTGAGCTGAGATGCACCTATTTGGCAGGGACTCCTCTTATGCTGGCTGGGGAACCATCATGCTGTCATCACAGCTGGATATGACAGGTTCCAGGAACTCAGAAATTGTTCTTGACATGATGGGAAACGTATTTCTGTCTGAGCATCAGGAATGCGTCATTTCCTATGTAAGGAGTAATAGTACTGCTGCACCCCCAGCTCCTTCTATCTCAGTTGCCATGGCTTACTGTTCCCTATGGCACTTATCACCACACAACATGTTACATACTTGTTAATTTTCTGCCTCTATCCACGAGGAGCATGTAACCTCCATGAAATCCCTAGCTTTGTCTGTTTTGTTCACAGGTGTGTTTCCTGCCTCAGGCACTTAGCAGGAGCCCAGTAAAGCTTTATTGAATGAAAGAATGAATTTACATGCAAGCATCCTGCCTTCCTTCAAATAGTTAAGCGGAGCTAGGGAAGCCTAGATTGAGATCCCAGAGCTCTGGTTTGGGAGCTGTGAGATCTTGAGCAAGTTCTCTGGCTTTCAGGTGTCTCAGGTTTGAAATGGAGCAATAATTATGTACCTTATAGGTCAGCTGAGGATTAGATGATGTCAAATGCTCAGGCAAGCTCAGGACCTCGCCTGCAGTAAGCACTCAACAAAGGGTGGCTATTTGGAAAAAATGCATCACTATTCCAGTGGTTCCTCACCCAGAAAGTTGCTAGCACTCAGAACCAGTTGTTAGAATTCACAACCTTCACTTCAACCACAGAGGTTTAAGCCTCAGGGCTAAGTCACATTCCTTCAAGGATCTGGGCAAAGACCTGGGCCTGTCACGGATACCCGAGTCTTTAGGGCAGCAGAATGTGCTTAGGGGTTTTCCAGCAAATTTCAACACAGTCTTCAGGAATACCTTGTTCCGTGCACCGGGGCCATCGGCCGGCTTTGTACCCCAGCCCAGTGGGGACAGCTGCTGAGAAGGGGAGGGGCTCGTGATACCCCACAGCATGTAGCTTTCAACAAACAGAAGGGTAAAAATTTGGTTCAGCCCCCTCTGGCTGGGGGTTATCAAGCTGGCTTTGCTAAAGGGTGCTCTGTCCTGATTCGGACGGGGTGAGAAGTGGTGACGGGAGGCAAGAAAGTCTGGGGTGGGGTCCCTCCTAGACTCCTGATTACCAGCCCTGGCTGGTAGCCAGTGCTGAAACAGCAGCATCAGCGTGGCGACAGCTGACTCACAGCCCAAACCCTCATCTTTGGAAAGAGAGATACCTGGGCGGTCCTGCTTCTCCTGGGCCCTCCTGGAGGAGGCAAACCTCTGAAAGCAAATGAGTGTTAAGTGCATAATCTTATCTGCTTCTCAAAGCACAGAAGGAATACTTCACCAATCATTTGAAATAAGTGGCATTGCAAAAATGCAATATTAAGCTGATAAGCATTCCTGAAAGCTCCAGGAGTGGGTAGATGCAGGATCACTTCAAGCAAGCTAATAATACAGTGTAATAAGTGAGACAGAGATGTGAAAAGCCACTTTGGAGTTGTTTGCACTTTTACGCATGTGAGCTATTGTTATCATTACTAATACACAGACGATATGTTTCAGATGAAGAAAAGGGAGGTAAAAGGATTTAAGAAACAGGGTGTGCAAATAAAGATTTCTATTAAAACGCGTATGTGCATGCATGGGCGTGCTTGTACACATGCACACGCACACACGTGCACGTACACTGTCTCTGCAAGGCACTCGTTCTCTCTGACTTCTGGACAGAAAGTGGTCATGCGGAGCCCTGGCCCTACACACTGTGCCCACTCTCAGCTCCCACCTCAGCTGACTCCCCGCAGGAATGCTAGGAATGCCCTCCCTCCCCCTCCCTGCCCCCCATGCCATCCCACCTACCAAAATCAGGGGCTCAAATCCCAGAGACTGGAGAACTCTTCCCTCGGCCTTTCACGGTGATCCACATTCTACTTTCTCTACATGTCTGTCACATGTTTGTGTTGCCCCGTTTCTGTAATTGGAAATTTGTTTTTTGCAACTGGAAGAGTGGAGTAAACCAACCCCTTCTCTCCCTTCCCCACTGCAGACCACCTCGAACACGGTCGGGGCTATGGGGTGTGCTTCTTGCTCAGAGGGTCATACATCTTCCCTCCCTCTCTCTCTGAGAGGCCTCCCTAGGCGGGGAGGTGACCCAACAGACAGAAAAGAAGCATTTCAGAGCTTCTGCAGGGCTTCCTGCAGCCCTCTATGATTAGTGGGTCCTGACTTATCCGGGGTTTCTTAAGCAGGGGTCAGGGGTCCAGGGGCAGCCTGGAGTCCCTCTGAGGGTGAGAAGAGCCAGGGGTGTTGGGGGGAGACGACACTTGACGCTTTTCAGTACCTTGATATAAAGTATGAATTCCACAGGCTAGAATTATACTGTATTAGTGTGGAATGGGTTATGCTGTACTCAAAAAACATGCTTGTTCCTGGATATTGAAGTACCTCCCATGATGTTTAAATGTAGTGGTTATTTTTGGAGGTGGTGAGTATGCATGGTGTGTGTGTGTAATCAGCAAGCCCTCCTTCAGTGGCCCACCCTGGAGACCCCCAAGGAGACTGTACTTCAAAGCCCCTCTCCGATCCCATGCAGTCAACAAATTCATTGAGTACCTACTCTATGCCAAGAAATGTTCTATGTAAACGAACCAGGCCCCACCCCCCAGGAGGTCACAGCCTGCCAGGTGGCCAGAGGAGACAAAGGCAGAGGGTACACAGTGGTGGCAGGGGGAGGCTGATAGCTCAATTTAGATGAGTCAGATGATTAAACACTGATGTGAAGCGAATTCTAGAAAAAATTCCTCTCTCCTGGAGTCGAAACAATTTCCTATAATTCTTTTATGGAGAAATCTAATCTCATGAGGGTTTTTTTTTTTTTTTTGGTCCCTTTCCTGACTAATTTGTTTTTCTGGTGTGTGTGTGTGTAACTGTCATTGAGACTGACATACACAGGGCCTTGGCTTAGCCTGAACCCCATGTCACTCTTACTCTTCCTTAAACCCTTTCAGTGCCCCCTACATCACTATACACACCACACACACATACCACACGACCCCCCACACACTACACACACACCACATACCACGTACACCCCACACACACTACACACACACCACATACCACGTACACCACACACACACTACACACACACCACATACCACGTACACCACACACACACACACACACACACACACACACACACACACACACACACCCCTTTGTGTCGGGATGGTGCCTTGCAGTGTTCCATCGCATAACCCGGCCGTGGGGAGAGGGGGCACTGGGCAGGTCTTTCTCCCCTGAGACAGTTTATGGCTAAGAGCAGCCTCCTGGGAGTTTCTGGGATCTGTTCTTATTCCTATTCATACCTTTATGTCAAAATTGACTAGGAACATAATAATCCTTATGACTTGCTTGAAAGGACATAGGAAGTCAGGTTTTTGTTGTTTTTTTTTTCTAAAAGGTTAAAATTAAGGCAGGAAGGAGCAGAGCATCACTCCACTGGGCTCAGCTGGGGTGGGCGGCCTGTGTATCTTTCCCATCTTATGCCCGGTTCAACTTCCTCAACTACATGCGGAGTCAACTCGGAGGTGATTTCACATGCCCTCCTCACCCGCACGCTTAACCCATCCTTCTCAGGCTGTTCTCCCACTACCGGCCTCTGCACTTCAGTCATTTCCCCTCCTGAAAATGCTTTGGGCCTCCCAGTCTCCTGGCTTTACTCACCTTTGCCCCCTGACCTGAAAGAGTCACCTCTTCCTGTCATCCCTCCATCCGCTGCATTGAGTCCTACCCCTTCCTGAAAGCATTGCTGAAATTCCACCTTCTTCATGAAGCCTGCACGAATCAACTGAGCCAGGACAGCTCACTTCTCAACTTGGAAAGGATTCTCTGTGCTCAAGTGGTGCTGATCTCATTCATTTATTTGACAAATATTTGTTAAACAGCTAGTATGCACTAAGTAAACATCACGCTCCTTGTGGGAGATACAGCGATGGATGAAACACACAGCTTTCTGTCTTACTGTTGGTGCCTAGACTGCTTGTAGGTTCTTTGTACAGGAAGACTGGGTGTAGCACTTCCTTGTACCCCCCAGAAGGCAGTAGGAATTCAGTCGAATTTACTAAACTGATTAACCAATGAAGTCATTCTTTCTTTCGTGCAATGCCATAAAGAGTTTGAGTCAACACTGTAAATAACCCTTCTGAATAAGCAAAGCTGAGTGTGGAAAGAAGAGGAATACATTTCACTCTTATTAAAAACAGCGTGTGGTTGTTTTCTGTATCAAATGTAGGATTCCTGTTTTATCAAACATATCTCAGAGAAACACCCCAGCCCCCAAGACAGACAGTGGTTGTAAACATCTCCCTTTCCTGCTCAGAGACTGGAATTCCAGAGCCTGACCTGTGAAATACCAGTTCTCTTCTCCCTCCCCAGGACGGAAGCTAAGCCCCGAGGGTATTTGCGTGTTTAGACCCTCTGGGTGGTGCCTACCACAGGACCGGGAGTTGGCTAAGCCCACAGACCACTAGCAGAGGGGTGGAAAAAAGACAGACGGGACTCAGAGGAAAGGAACACAATTGCTCAGAGACCCACAATCTGGATCCTAGAAGCCTCATTATGGTTAGACACATTGCTTCACTATTGACCTCGTTCTTTGATACATACATTCTCATGTGTACACTGTGTCTTTTTCTAACCAGTTCCTCCTTCCCACCAACACCAGCATAATAAAAGATGGCAAATGGCACGTATACTGGCATTCTTCCACAGCTTAAGACCCAGTCAAGACTCTTGATGCCTTAAAAGAAAAACAAATGACATCAGCTATTTCCTTCCTGATAACTACACTACCTTAAAGGAACACTGAAGTTTTGTTTATAAAAATACACTGATGATTCCATAACCAATGAGATCTATATCCTCACCGTATTGTTTATTACAGACGCGATTAAAAATTTCAGCCCTCGGGCTTCCCTGGTGGCGCAGTGGTTGAGAGTCCGCCTGCTGATGCAGGGGACACGGGTTCGTGCCCCGGTCCGGGAAGATCCCACGTGCCGCGGAGCGGCTGGGCCCGTGAGCCGTGGCCGCTAGGCCTGCGCGTCCGGAGCCTGTGCTCCGCAACGGGAGAGGCCACAACAGTGAGAGGCCCGCGTACCGCAAAAAAAAAAAAAAAAAATTTCAGCCCTCATGTAATCTTCCTTAAGCTTTGTGGTTTATTTGACAATCTGGTGAACCTTCACACTTACCCGAGGGTTGGTTGTGCACTTTAAGGTGTCAGAGCACGAGGAGTTCTATGCTGAGGTGAAGGAGGCTAAATGGAATAGGCTTCCTGTCTTAAATTAGCCATTAGGTCATAGGCTTCTGGGGGACCCCCGTGACATCAGGTGACCAGAGTGGCGGAGCAACAGGAGTCCATGAGTCACATGATGGCTGCGGAGGAAACTGAACAATGCTCCCTTCCGGCTGAGACTGTCAACGCCCAGGCTGGGGAAGAGCTGTGTCACCCTTCTGTGGCGGAGCTGGGCAAAGCTGTGGGTTTCTGGAGAAGCCTCTGTTTGTATGGCTAAATAACAAAAGACTGTCTTAGATGGGCCTATGCTTAGACTGACTGATGAACCATTATTAGAGTCCTGCTAACGGATCATACTTTTGACTGACTAAAGAGGCGTCTTACGCTTTTCAGCGATCAAGTCCACGGGCGTTGGGAGTGGGCCAGAACCTGTCAGTCAGTTCTTCTTCACCATGCATTCCTTTCTCCTCTTCATATCAGCAAAAGCTATGCTATGAACTAAATGTGCGCCTCCAAATTTATACGTGGAATCTCTGATCCCCAAAGAGGTGGTATTTGGAGGTGGGGTCTTAAGAGGTAGTGTGGTTTGGATGAGGTCCTGAGGGCGGGGCTCCCATGATGGGATTAGTGCTCTTACAAGAAGAGACAACGTCTCCATCACATAAGGACACAGCGAGATGGTCGCCATCTGCAAGCCAGGAAGAGAGCCCCACTAGACACCAGATATGCCAGCAACTTGATCTTGAACCTCCTAGCCTCCAGAACTGTGAGAAATAAATGTCTATTGCCTAAGCTGCCCAGTCTATGGTATTTTGTTATAGCAACCCAAGCTGAGCAAGACAAGCCGTGTGTACTTGTTGAAAAGAAAATTGCTCACACCCAACTCTTTTAAGCACACTACCCTCATTTCTCTTTATTCACCTAATAATTGTAGTATTTAATTAGCATCTTTTTATGTACTCTCCTTTATCTTTTTATCTGTCCCAATATCCTTTTCCACCTCACTGCTTATCTTTTCTGCTTTTACGTAATTACCTGGATAAATCCGAGTGCATGCGCGTCAAGACTCAGCTCAGGTGTCCCCTCCGACATGAAGCCTTCCCTGCTCTCTTCTCCTTCACCCCAGGCTGGATTCAGCACTCCCATAGCACCCTGTGGTGGCTCCTACCAAAACCTCTATTCCTCTGTGTTTTACTCTTTAATGTCCTTCACTAGACGGAGTTTCCCACTGAAGGCAAGAGTGTGTGCTGAGTTCCAGGAGCAGAGCCGAGAGGAACAGGCATAGAAAATGCTTATTGAGTGAAAGATGCTTTTCAGTGAAATCCTTGGAACAGAGAGTTAAGTCGTTGATACAAATTAGGGTCGGTGTGCAGGGAAGGACATGGGGGAGATGTGCTGGGCAAAGACTAGGGAGCCTCCCGGGGTGAGGTAGGAACTTCCAAGTCAAAATGGGGCCTCAAATGTTGCTGAAATTGTTGAGACAAAAGCAGTGAAGTAACAGAGGAGTCTGTAATGGAACCGGGTTGTAGAAGCCCATAATGCAGTATCTCAGGAAGTGATGAAGTTCAGGATGGAGGGTCAGAGACTCTAGAATTTTTACCCATTTGAAAAACTGTCATGGGTTAAATTGCTCAAAAGATGCTGAAGTCCTAACCCCTAGTAGCTGTGAATGTGACCTTATTTGGAAATAGGGTCTTTGCAGATGATCAAGTTAAGATGAGGTCACTGTGTTGGGCCCTAATCCAGGCTGAATGGTGTCCTTATAAAACGGGAAAATTTGGACACAGAGACAGAAACACATGAAGGGAGATGATGTGAAGACATGTGAGAATGCTATCAATAAGCCAAGGAATACCTGGGGCCGCCAGAGGCAGGAGACAACAATGGAACAGATTCTCCCTCCCAGCCCTCAGAAGGAACCAACCCTGCAGACACCTTGATCTCAGTGTTCCAGCCTCCAGAACTGTGAGGAAATAAATTTCTGTCGTTGAAGCCACCCTGTTTGTGGTACTTTGTTAACGACAGCCCTAGGAAACTAGTATAAACTTCTCCACCAGACTCTGAATTGGGGTAATTTATCCTGGAATCTCTAGCACCTGGCATATTCACGGGATGTTTGCAGAATTCTGAGGATTAATTCACCGTGAAAGAGGCTTGAAGTGCCTCTAAGGCAAGCTTCCCTCAGACTTTAAGTTGGAGGACAAGAGGCTAAAAAGGGTAGAAAAATGAGAGGCTGGAACTGGTACACACCAGAATTGTGCCCAAGCTTTTACTGTCACCACCCACCCTCTACCCCCAAATCATGACACCTTCTCGATACAGAGACCCCAGCAGGACTCCAAGTATCCAAGAAGGCCGTTTGTGTTTAGAGCCATCACTAACGAGGATGAGTGAGAACACGATGTCCTCGCCCTGGGTCCTGCCCCCATTCCTACCCTGGGGTTTAGCTACCCCACAATTGCATAGGAAACTCTTGTTTCTTAGTATTTAAAGGTTTACTCGAAATTCATTTCCGATGAGAAAAGTAAGAAAACTCTGGAAAGCTGTGCTTGAGTAAATGTTTTACCTTAGGCTAGCTTCCAATTCCAGAAACTTTGAAAACTATAAAGCTGGAGTGATGGATTTATGTGGTTCCCTGACCAATACAGATATTTGTAATAATAATAATAATAGAGCAAAAGATAGCACAACCTCAGAATTTTTTCCCTTTACTTAGCTGAAAATTAAACCAGACAGGCAATTACCAAGGTTTTGCCATAATATATAATATGTATATACCGCATTTATGGCATATTTCATATTACGTGGTTATTATTCTGCATTTTCATCCAATCATCTTATTTTTATGTGGTGAATGACTACAAGCTAAAAGTCAAGTGAGAAAGGCACTGGTGGAGAAATAAAACACAGACTCAGTAAAATAGGGCCCATTAAAGAATGTGACCACCATTACAATGGACCACAATTGGGGGTGTTGACAGTGAACTCTTGAAGACTGGGAAAATACTAAGGTACTAAGGTGAGAAGCACCATCTCTAATACCATTCTTACTGCTCCAGTTCTGCAATTCATCCTACTATCATACACAACCACTCCTCATTTGTCTTTCTCAAGCATCATGGTTAGAGAGCCTTGTGAGTGCTTTTGTAATGTTCTACTCACTTAACTAAAAAAAAAACAATTAAACGAGGAGAGTACCATGTTAAAATAGAATTGACAACGTCCTTAAATATGTTTTTTAGACCCTAGAGAATGCCATTGTATATTCTGACATGTTATTAGAGGAAAACGAAACCGCTCTATTAAATTCTAAAAATAAACTTGGATCCATTTTTATAGCTCATTCAACCGATGTTCTAAGTTATGAGTCATTTGTTTGGTGCTTTTGGTGTTTGATGTCATTTACTTGAAGCTAAGTTGAATCCTATTTTGGGTATGTAAGCAAAGAAATGAAGGATTATAGTAAATTGGCCTGCTATTCAGATTTTTTAAAATGTTTTTCCTAACAGTGTTTGGTCTATCTTTTCTTTTGCCTTCTTTCCTCTTTCTAAATTCCTGAACTTCCTCTGTCTTTTCTTCTGGAACTAAAGTTTTGTTTCCTTTTGTTTATTTCTTTCTCACTTGCTCTAACTTTTCCCTTTTTTCTGCTGGAGTTAATGTAAACCATCACCACTGGGAAGTCCGGAGTTTTCCATCCTGAGGATAAACGCCACTCAGCCAAGTAGGTCTGAATTACCTACTTGCTCAGCCAATAGGTAAAATTCAACTTCTTAATCATATTCTAAAAAGTAGGATTGGTAGAGAGAAGCTCTTTTTTTTTCCTCCAATGTAGGAGAAAGTGGTCATGTGAAGTATATTAAAACTGAAGGATGTAGATACCACTTATTGGCACTGTAACTTATATGTAAGTTATCATCTGTTATAATTACATATTGGACCATATATTCTGACTTTGAGAACCAAAAATCGGCATGCATGTGTTATGAGCAATTCTTTTCTGACCCACCAAAGAGCAGTAAATGACAAAGCAATCTGTCAAAATATGTAACTTCTTTTCTATAATCACTAGGTATAGTGAGCTAGTTAAACTCAGGATGTGGGACCATTTATTTCTGCTCTGTAGCTTAATGTCTAGCTCACGGTAAGGCTTCAAAGGTCAAAGTGAATCAAACTAAAGGAGTAAACCCTTGATCAGAATCAAATCTGCAGCTGCCTATTGGAATAGGTTTTTCTCTCCTTCCCTTGAATTCTGGAGAATTCCTTGTAATCTTTGAGTAACTTGATTCAGAGCCTAAGCACTTGATTCTAGTCTTTCATTTTCTTATCACTGACTGTAAACTTTGAAGAAATTACTGATTCTGTGTTGCCTTAGCAGACAGAACTTGTAAATGCACTGTATAGTGGGGAATGAACAAAACCAACTCAATTCACAGTGGCTGCTGTGATCAGAACAGCTAATGTGGTCAACCAGAATAAATCTTAGAGGGTTGCTTTCCTTTCGCCAGAAACAGAAATGCATTCTTGGGCATAAATCAACGTATGGCTTAAGGCCATCAACTGGATTTCTCAACCGTCTTCTCTGTGGTGTAGTGCACTGTGTTGGAACTCCATAGCTTGAATTCTTGATCCTCAAGGCATGGCCAGGACACTGAACTCCAGGTCAGTTAGGAATTCCTGGCAGTGCTTAGGCGTCCAGGTAGTCATGTGAGAGGCAGTGGAATTCAAACAGATGTTACACTGGGGTGTCCAATTCTGTGCAGAGCCAAACACTCATCCCTGTAGGTTATTTGGAGACATTTAGGCGATAATAGAACCACCTATAGCCTAGTTGGATGGAAAGAACATGGCATTTAGAGGCAGCCCAATGTGGCTAAAAATTCTGGCTCCAACATTTACTGTGTGATCTTGGGTAAATTACTTAAACTCTTTGAGCAGCATTAGTTTCCTCATCTACAAATTAGAAAGTATTCCTTTATTGTAAGTCGTTATTTCAGATTAAATGAGATTATACCAAAAAAAGTTCTTACTACAATACATGGCATACAGCAAATACCAAATAAAAGATAGCCCTTCTTCCTCTCCGCCTGCTCTTCTTATGCTTCCTATTTTTCTTCTTCTTATTTTTATTCTGTCTCTGAAACTGGAGCAAATACTCAGCACAGAAGGCTGCAACCATCGTGCATAGAACCAGGTGTGATTCAGGATGCTGGGCCTCCTCCCGGCCTTGTGTGTGTGTGTGTGTGTGTGTGTGTGTGTGTGTGTGTGTGTGTGTGTGTGTGTGTGTGTGTGTATGCACGCATGTGTAAGAGCAGGGAAAGGGTTTTGGGTGGAGCGAGAAGGTGGCAGACTTTCTAAGGCAAGGGTGTTATCTCATAGAGCCCAGTGCCTGAATTCCCCACCCACCTCCTTCACAGCTTAGGCTCCTTGAGCCAGAGCGGATGGCGTGCTGTTTTGACGTGATTGCTAACTCTGCAGGCTCTCCAATCCCCATGTCCTAGGGGGTGTGTGGAAAGAGAGAGGCGGTATCTTCCTAATGGATGGTTCTACACCCTCGCGAAGACCACTCTCAAGTTGATGGGATTCAGAGGGTTGCTGGCCTCCAGGCACCCTTCCCTTCACTCCAGTCACCTGGTGAAAGTAGGGCTACTCACAAGGTTTTTCATCAAAACATTATCAAACGTCAACGTGCATGTGGCCTGAGATGAATACGGGCTGCTAAAGGCTTGAGCGCTGCCTCTCTTTCATGTTTGCACAGCAGCTGCTCTCATTGCTGGGCCAGTCCTAGAGCCTGCGAAGGACGGGGGCAAACAGTCCAGAGCAAGAGTCCACTGAGCTGGAATGGAGCCAGGGATGAGTGCACTGAGCCAGCCGGTCCAGGCAGGGGCCTGAGAGCCCTTTCTTCCTGTGTCCAGCCTCGTTTGCTCTGAAGACAGATGGGGAACATTCAAGGCTCTCTTCTGGCTGTGATGAGGCATTCAAGTGATAGAAGAGAAAGCCAGAGAGAGGCTGGGGAAGCGAGACAGGAATTGCTTTTTATTGACTTGTTAGTGACCCACAAGGAACAAGGCCTTTCACCTGGCTGCTTCTTTATCCCAAACATCGGGACAAGGAATAGTCAGGAGGAATCAGTGATGTAGAACTTGACAGACAAGAAAATCAGCGTCTTGGGCAAACCAGCTGTCTGTAACTAGATGATCAAACTTAAGGTGTGAGAAAGAGGTGGATAAACACAAAGCCAGAGAAGGAAGGCACCAATCCAGTCATCTATTTATTTAGTTGAGATTATTTACCAAATACCTATTATGTGCCAGGCATTGAGCTAAAAGCTAAGGTTATAATAGCAAACAAATCAGATATAGACCCCCCCCCCCATGCTTGTAGAATCTGGTGTGGGATCTTACAGCCTAGATAAGTGAACTTTCATTTATACAATAATGTTTCAGTCACTAGTGCTCTGTAACAAATCATCCCCAAATCTAGCAGCTTAAACCAACCGCTTTATTATGCTCATGACTCTGCAGCTTAGGAATTTGAGTAGGGTACAGGATTCCATGGTGTCTGGGCCTCAGCTGAGAAGACTCATGGTTGAGGGTGACTTAAGGGCTGGGGGCTAGAATTATCTGAAGATGTCTTCACTCACTTGGCTGGCAGTCCTTGCTGAGCTGTCATCTGGGAGCTATTGTCTGGAACACCTACATGAGTCATCTCCACCAGGACTATCTTAAGGGAGACCGTCTGAAGGGAGATTTCTCACATGGCAACTAGCCTCCCCCAGAGCACGTGTCCCAACAAGATCAGACTAAAGCTTCAGGGCCTTTTCTGAACCAGCCTTAGACATCATGGGCCATCACTTCCACCACCTTCTACCAGTTACTAAGGCCAGCCTAGATCCCAGGGAAGGAGAATCAGACTCTGCTCCAGCCTCTGTCCTCAACCTCTTGATGAAGGAGAACAAGGTAAGACTGTGTGGGACAGGAGATACAGTTGTGGCCATCTTTAGAAAATAAATATGCCAAAAATACAGTGAAATAAGCGCTACGGTAGGGAGGACAGGAGAACATATAAGGGGACCTAATCTTGGCTGGTAGCGTGAACCAATAATTTTTCAAAGGAAGTGCCTACTAAGCTGAAATGGAGGCTCAGTGGAAGTTAGCTAAAGACTGTCTTAGTTCAGGCTGCTAAAACAAATGATCATCGGCTGGGTGGCTTAAACAATAAACATTTATTTCTCACAGTACTGGGGGCTGCAAGTCTAAGGTCAGGTCACCAGCATGAACAGGTTCTGATGAGGGTCTTCACGGTTTACAGACCTTCTCTTTGGATCCTCACACAGCAGAGAGGGAGAGATCTACTCTCTTCCCATCTTATGAGGACACTAATTCCGTATGGAAGTTCTACCCTCACAACCTAATCACCTTCCAGAGGCCCTGTCTCCTAATACCATCCATTTGGGGGTTAGGGTTTAAACATATGAATTTGGGAGCGTTCAAACACGCAAAGTCCGAAACAAAGACTATGTGTAAAGCAGTATTTTAAGCAAATAAAAAAGCATGGGCAAAGGCCCAGAGGCTGGTGGGAGCGTAGCCATATATGGAACCGAGATACTTTTCCCTTGGCTGCTTTTCAGTGTGTGAGCATGGTGCCCCGTCACGGAGGATGGGAGAGAGGTTTTGGAGGAAGTTATCATGTGTATATGTGTGTGTTTCTGGAGGATAAAAAGTGAAGCTGCAGAGGTAAGCAAGGGCCAGATCATGAAGATTCTGGGGAAACATACAAGGAAGTTTGAACAATAGTTAATGGGAAGCCAAAAGAAATGTCTGTATATAGAAAGGCCACTACAGGCAGCATAAAAATGAGAACAGAATTCAAATGCAGGCAGCCCGTAATTTTCCAAAACACAGACTCTGGAAAAAATAGGATGTTTATCTTTCCTGTTTGGATGAAAGTGCATGATGCTTGTCTCCTTTATTATTATTTTAAAAATGTAAATGAGCAGAGTTCCCTGTGTTATACAGTAGGTCCTCTGCTCAGTACTCTGCAATGGCCTATATGGGAAAAGTCTCTAAAAAAAGAGTGGATATATGTGTATGTATAACTGATTCACTTTGCTGTACACCTGAAACTAACACAACATTGTAAATCAACTATACGCCAATAATAATTTTTTTTTAATATAAATGGAAAGTCCTCTTCACTATCCCAAAGAAGCACACTGAAGACTCATGGACTCAGAAACTCCCCCTCCTCAACATATAGCACATTCATCACACATATAAGACTTTCCTGATTCCTATCAAAAGCAGTAAGTGCATTGGAAGTATCAACATAAAGCCTAATGTTCATTTATTGTTAGTATAATTTTTCATGAATGTGGAGAAAAACTTCTCTCCAAGAGAAAATGTAAATCCGCAGTCAGCAGTTTATTCTCTAGAAAGAATCAAACTTGCCTCAGGAAGGGAAGATTGAGTAGGAGATGCCATCATTAGAAGACATTTTATGACACTGCAGACCACGTGGCAAACGACCATTGATGTGAAGCCATTCATTTCCTGCAGTGTGGTTGCCAAGTGTTTGCTTTCTTGGAGCAATGATGGGAAATTTCCTAACACAAGAAGGACTATGACGTCAGTTCCACTTATATGTTGCTCTTCCTAGTCTTGGAAAATGTCCCATTACCCTTCATGCATTAGATGGATCTAAAATAAGAAAGTCTAGACAGTGGAAACTATATATAAGATCTATGGTTTCTTTCCCCATTATGTAGTACTGTAGAGTGTAAGTCACTCAATAATCTCCCTCTAATTGAAGGAAAACTGGGGAAGTACACAAGGGTATAAAATATATACATCAGGTAATAAATCTTTGGCTATTTTCCTAGGTAATTAGTAGCTACTTCAAGTCTTTTAAAGAAGTAGCTGGGTCTTGGGCTTCCCTAGTGGTGCAGTGGTTAAGAATCTGCCTGCCAGTGCAGGGGACAAGGGTTCGATCCCCGGTCCGAGAAGATCCCACATGCTGCAGAGCAACTAAGCCTGTGCACTGCAACTACTGAAGCCCGCGTGCCTAGAGCCCGTGCTCTGCAACAAGAGAAGCCACAGCAATGAGAAGCCCGCGCACGGCAACAAAGAGTAGCCCCCACTCGTTGCAACTAGAGAAAGCCCGCGCTCAGCAACGAAGACCCAATGCGGCCAAAAATAAATATAAATAAATTTATTAAAAAAATAAAAAAGAAGTAGCTAGGTCTTCAATAAATGGTACTGGGAAAACTGGACAGCCACATGCAAAAGAATGCAAGTGGATCCCTATCTTATACCATACACAAAGTGAACTCACAATGGATTAAAGACATGAATGTAAAACCTGAAACCAGAATTCCTGGAGGAAAACACAAGTGATAAGCTAAGCTCCTTGACACCAGTCTTGGTGATGATTTTTTAGATTTGACATGAAAAGCAAAGGAAATAAAAGTAGAAATAAACAAATGGGACTACATCAAACTAAAAAGCTTCTGCAGAGAAAAGGAAACCATCAACAAAATGAAAAGGCAACCTGCTAAATGAGAGAAAATATTTGCAATTCGTATATCTAATAAGGGGCTAATATCCAAAATATATAAAGAACTCATACAACTCAATAGCAAAGAAGCCCCAAACAAACAAAAAACAATCCAATTAAAAAATGGGCACATGCCGCGGAGCGGCTAAGTCCGTGAGCCATGGCCGCTGGGCCTGTGCGTCCGGAGCCTGTGCTCCGCAAAGGGAGAGGCCACAACAGTGAGAGGCCCGCATACCGCAAAAAAAAAAAAAAAAAAATGGGCAGAGGATACGCATAGACATTTTTCCAAAGAAGATATACAGATGGCCAAAAGGTACATGAAAAGGTGATCCACTTCACTAATCCTTATGTAAATGCAAATCAGAACCACCGTGAGATATTACCTCACAACTGTCAGAATGGCTATTATCAAAAAGACAACAGCTAACAGCGTTGGCGAGGACGTAGAGAAAAGGGAGCCCTTGTGCACTGTTGGAGGGAACGTAAACTGGTGCAGCCCCTAAGGAAAACAGTATGGGGTTTCCTCAAAAAATTAAAAATAGAACTACCATATGATCCAGCAATTCCACTTCTGGGTATTATCCACAGAAAATGAAAACACTGATTTGAGAAGATATATGCACCCCCATGTTCATTGTAGCATTGTTTACAATAGACAAGCATGCAAACAACCTAAGTGTCCACCAACAAATGAGTGGGCGCTATTCCTGTGTGAGCTCAGGTACTGTTTCCTCTAATCATTTTGGGTGGTTCTTTCTCTAGCTTCAGATAGTTTCCTCATACACATACACTGATGATTACTCAACTGATTCCTGATGGAGACCCTGCCACAGATCTCCGGGTTTTTCTCTCCGCGCGGCTCTCCTCTTTTCAGGATTCCGTCCTGTAAACTATATCTGTCTTGCTCTTCTGAGACTCTCAGCTCCATCTCCTCAACTCAAGGAGATCAGCAGGTCCACTTGTGTTCCCTCTCCTAGTGACACAGCGCGCAAATGAAAGGCAGCAAGCTTGAGCAATTATAGGACTTATTTGCTTCTCATTAGGATCACTATCTTCTGTTACTTGATGTCCAGTGTCTTAAAAACTGTTGCTTCTTATATTTGTTCTTTTTTTTTTTCTCAGATAGGAGGAGAAATCCAGGCCTTGTTACTCCATCTTGACGGAAAACTGAATTTCTCCTTTTTTTTTTTTTAAAGCCATGACTATATTGGGTTTTTCTATTCCTTTACTGGAACTTAATCCTAACAATCACAGAAAATTATTAGCAACTTGATAAATAGAGAAATAGTAAACTAGACACATTTGAATAAATTATTCAGAATGAAAGAGAAAAAAAGAAATAGAAAATATGAAAAGTTATAAGAGACACAGGGATAGAAAGAGAAACTGCAAACTACTTCTTGCGTGCCAGTCCTTCCTACTGGGCTTAGTTTTCTTCCTACTCATGTACATCCTCTTGTCGTTTTTTTCAGTGATGGAAAGACCGTGAGCTATAAACTCTCTCAGGCTTAATTTGTTTGAAATTGTCTTTAAAAAAAATTTATTTATTTTTGGCTGTGTTGGGTCTTCGTGGCTGCGCGCAGGCTTTCTCTGGTTGCGGTGACCGGGGGCTACTCTTCATTGCAGTGTGCAGGCTTCTCATTGAGGTGGCTTCCCTTGCTGTGGAGCACGGGCTCTAGGCACGCAGACTTCAGTAGTTGTGGCATGCAGGCTTCAGTAGTTGCGGCATGCGGGCTCTAGAGCGCAGGCTCAGTAGCTGTGGTGCACGGGCTTAGCTGCTCTGCAGCATGTGGGAATCTTCCCAGACCGGGGCACGAACCCGTGTCCCCTGCATCGGCAGGCGGATTCTCAACCACTGCGCCACCAGGGAGGCCCCTGTGTGAAACTGTCTTTATTTCACTTTTACTCGTGAATAATACTTTCGCTAGATAGGACCTTCCAGATTGACAACTATGTTCTCCCAATACGCTACTGTTTTCTCGCCTCTAGTAATGCTAATGAGAAGTTTCCTGTTCTTTTGTAAGTAGTTTACTTTTTATTCTGACTGTTTTAAAGATTTTCTTTTGTCTTTAGTATCCTGCTGCTTGCTAGTGACCATGTCTCAGAATTTCCTTCATTTTTAAGACTCATATTCCATTATAAGTGTGTACCACATTTTGTTGAACTTCTTAATAATTTTTGAACAAGGGTTCCTGCATTTTCATTTTGCACTTGCCCTGCAATTACGTGGTTAGTTCTGCTTTTATTCTATCCCAGAAAACTTTTATCAAAAAGCTGTTAAAGAATATAGGAGGAGAAATTAATCGTGTGTCCTTCACAAAACTACTCCAATAGTCCAACAGAAAATTCACTCAGAAAGTTAAACCTTTCACAGATACACAGCGTATGCAGCCCTGGCTCCTGATCCTCAGGTGTTACCTCTCTGCAAGGAGGGCTTCCTTCTTCAAACCAATAGAATGTGTATCTTCATCTCCCCTTGGAGAAACCTGTCCCCTACTCACTGGTAGCAGTTACATCCTAGAATTCCCTTCCGACTCATTTCTATACCTCAACCAGTGCAATTCCTAGGACACCCACTTGCAGCAAAACATTTCTCAAGTTAAGCTAGACTCTCACCGGGAGGGAGGGGGCTTCCTGAAGACAGTCCAGGATAAATGTTGGCTCTCCAAGTTCACTGCTCTTTGAGATTTCCCTGGTAGTATAATGTGCAAATATGCCTCATTTTTTCTGAGTCATCTCAGAAGTAACTCTTGTCTCAGAAGAGACATTAAGTTTCAGAAACATCACAATCAAGATCCATACTGAGGATAAGAAACATTTTTCTAATTACAGGAAACTGTGCTCGACTGCTCCCTAAGGGATGGCAATATACATTATGATGTACTGAAGTGACAGGTTGGCCTTTGTCTCCTTCCTAATTCCACAACTTGACCAGAGGCCCACAGCACATTAAAAATGAGCCCTAGCATATATAACTTTTTCAAATAACAGAACTGTTTGCTTCTTGATGTCCTTCCTCTGGCCACATAAAAACCTGGATGAAGCTTTGACATAAACGTTCTTCTGTACCTTAGGCAGAACACATTTTTAAACAAAACATACTGACACTGCTTTTTGTACTAAAAAGCAAATCAGAATTAAAGTACTTTCCTAATTTAAAGCGATTCCCAAGGGTTGGAGGATAGGATACTGCAGGGTTATATGTGTGGTGGAGGGGTGCTGCTCATAACATGTGTTTCAGGTGAATGAGAGTATGTGAAATTGATGACAAAATAATCCTTAGAGAAAAGTCTCTTAGGTAGCTGGAGTTCTAAGTATAAATGAAAGAGGCCAGACCTCTCAATAATAAGAATAAAGTTTGGCTTCATGATTTCAGCTAGTGCTTTTGATCTGGTTCTTAAAGATCCTGCAAGTATTTTAGAAGTAATCTGGTTCATACTGTCTGGACTTGGGCTGACCAGCATGGTGCCAACTAGTCACAGGTGGCTTTGGGACCCTTGAAATGTGCTGTGAGGGTAACATTCACACTTGATTTTGAAGACTTAGTATGAAAAAAGCACTTACATACCTCAGCAGCCTTAAGAATGATAGCATTTTGTACATATTGGGTTAAAAATATACTATTTAAATGAACTTTATCTGTTTCTTTCTACTTTTTTTTTTTTTTTTTTTTTTGGTGGTACGCGGGCCTCTCTCTGCTGTGGCCTCTCCTGTTGCAGAGCACAGGCTCCGGACGCGCAGGCTCGGCGGCCATGGCTCACGGGCCCAGCCGCTCCGCGGCATGTGGCATGTTCCCGGACTGGGGCACGAACCCGTGTCCCCTGCATCGGCAGGCGGACTCTCAACCACTGCGCCACCAGGGAAACCCTCTTTCTACTTTTTTAATGGGGCTACAGACCACTCAGAATCGCTTTCACGGCTCTGTCTCTATTTAGACAGCACTGGTCCAGAACCCAGTTAGTTTTTGATACCAACCCATTTAGCTCTGGACCTTTGGTGTTCACAGATACGTTCTCATCCCAAAGGCCCATCACAGTTTGCACTCTTCTTAATTCTAACCTCAGAAGTGAGTCCTTTGCTGGTGAGTGGGCCCAGCCTACCCCCAGCAGACGTACCTGTATCCCTCTACAAGTTATTTCCTACATAGACTTCAGGGAAAGGGGAAATCATTTTATTTCTTTGAAGAAAATACTCCCCTCCTCAATCCAAACTGACATTCCACACTGTGGGGTTTTTTAAGCTGAAATTTGGATCAGAGTAAGGAGTTGAACTGACAAATTTGGCAGGACATTTCCTTCTAACACCACTGAGCCTGTCAACCAGACCATAAATAAATACATGATTTAAAGCCACGGATGTCTTCCTCAGTGTCTTGGCCGGAGCAGCAGCTACTCATAAAGAGAAAGAGAAGATGTCGGCAAAAGCAGGATTTCACTAGACTTTATTCTAAAGAAGGCAGCTAATTTGTAGTGTGAGGAGGTGCACAGAAAACACGGTGTGCAGGGGATTCAGGTGAGACTTATTTAATAGATACAAAATTGACTTTGCTGCTGGAAGCTAAAGGGCAGAGAGAAGGGAGACAGGGGAGAGAAGGAGGCATAAGAATATATGCCGTAGGATTTCATTACTTAAGAATGTTAAGAATGTACTCCATGCGTTAATTTTTTATTTTCTAAATGAAAGGTTTTTCTATTTTGTACTTGGTTAATAAATAATAAGTGTAATGTTACAGTATTTTAAAATTCATTTGGTGTTGTACTGAGCAAAAAAAATGTAGAACAGGATACATAGCTTATTCATTTTTATTGTAAATTTTATTTAATGAAGTTCATGTTGAACTTGTAATTGGAGCTCATAATTAATACATCCTGTGAGGAACAAAAATTTTGGATTCCCACCTTTCTATAACCCTATTATTTAAACATTAAAATCTTATTTAGGATTTTTGTTTAAGTTTGCTGTTTCTAAGAGGTTACTATTCTAATTTTTTTCCAAGCTGATTTAGAAACTTTTGATGCATCTTGAATTTTTTTGAATTTTTCCTTGTGTGATACGAAATACCCTAATACCCCCTTAAAATGCAAGTGATGGGTAAAAGAACTAACATTTTCCTTGAAATCGCTTTATTGTAGTTACTTTATTGTGTCTGGGAGCAGTGATGGATTTTTCTGGATGTCATCCAAATGTCTTTATCGTGTTTAACATTAGAATAGGAGTCTCTTTTTTTTTTTTCCACTATAATTTCAGCTCTTGAACGAACTCCAGAATATGTATGGTGCACTGTTTGACACTGCAATGAAGAACACTGGTTGCCTGCTTCCCAACCCCTCCTGAGGGTTAATACTAGGAATTATAATAAGTAAATGAAATATGGAGCCCGTTTCCTGACCTCCCTCATGGCCTACGTGAGAAAGCCTGAAATAACTACTGAGAAAAAACTATATATATATTTATTTTAGTGCTTCTAAAGTTAATTGTGATAATGGTATTTCTCCGCTAGTTAAATTAACTACTTTATTTAGAATAAAAGCCCAGATGAAATCCTATTATTTCAATCTACCTAATGTACCGTTAACATTGAATTGGTATTACAGTCGGGGTAGTTATTATTATTGCAATTCAATCTCAGCTTTAATATCATATTTATATGTAGCTGAATCAGAGCTGAACTTATTACAGCTATATGTGCCAAGAGCTGCTTACTGCTAATACCTTTCATTACCTGTCTGAGGACTTTCTCTCTGGCCACTGGAGCCTGATTGTTCCAACAATACAAAGGTTAAGCCAGAAGTGCCAGAGAATCAATACCCTCAGAAATGGCCCCAAACCAGCGTCAAATGGGGAAGCTGAGGGATAAATGTCACAACTTTCTTACCCCTTCGTTAGTTTAACTTTGAGACATTTTCTGCTCCAGTACTCTATAAACTTTATCACTAGGGGATACTGTTAAAAATTCACATTCTGATTCCGCAGATTTGGGGTGGAGCTTGAGATAATAGTGATAATCCACTTTGAGTAGAAGTTTGACAGTCTCCCAGAATCCCCCAGAGGAATTCAGTTCCATTTGCCTTCAATGGGAAGTTGTTTGATTATTCTCCTTTAGTTTTCTTCTCTTCCCTGTTTCTCACATCTTTATTCTCCTACTAGTGTTTCCTACCTGCGTGCGGATCCTTATCTCAGGGTCTGCTTCTGGGGGAACCCAAATCAATAATATACATACATATACAACACTTATCCATACCCTGTTCTATCTATTTAGATCCTAACTATCTATCGATC
Organism: Kogia breviceps; assembly: GCF_026419965.1. Classification (NCBI taxonomy): domain Eukaryota; kingdom Metazoa; phylum Chordata; class Mammalia; order Artiodactyla; family Physeteridae; genus Kogia; species Kogia breviceps. The sequence continues at coordinate 99,311,371 of NC_081319.1, read as the reverse complement.
TATCATCTATCATCTTGAACACAGCAACACAGTGCAGCTTCTTAAAGAATCCAGACAATTGAAGAGCTGGAAGAGAAAGGATAAAGAAACCCAGGAGACAGCAGCAGAAAGAGTAAGCTGGTGATCACCAGCTAACAAACTGACTTTGCCTCCTTTGTATGTAGCTGTCAAGAGGATGTGATATTTGGGAACTCTGGTTAAAGAGGAGACTGGGTGGTTAGTTCTGGCTGCACAGACGGTGCCTCTTGAGAAGTCCACAGAGGGACAGCAATTCTGCTAGGAAAGACGGGCGAGGACTTTTCACCTGAGTCTATTATTCAGGACATGCTGTTGGGAGGGTTGGCCATCGGGGTCATGGAAAGAAGGTAGGTCCAATGTTAATATTGGAAAGGAATGAAATCAGCAGAAGCAGAGGGACACTGGCCGAGGTGGCAGGGGAGGCAATGCCACACTTCGTGCTTGTGGGTCAGCTCCGCAAAGGAGAGGAGGATTAGTGAATGGGCTTTGCAGATGTTCACTTGGGATTCCTCAGTGACTCTGTGCAGCTGATACAACGTGTGCTACTCATCTTGTGGCAGCAGGGTTGAGAGCAAAGCTCTGGACTTCCTCAGCTCAGACCCCACACCTGCCACTTCATGGCTATGCCACCTTAGCATGTCCCTCAACCTCTTTAAACATCAGTTTTCCCATCTATATAGTGGAGACATAATGCCTATCTCATAGCATTGTAATGAAAATCAAAGGAGATGTTGTGAATAAAGTACTTGTGTTAATAGTTAATAACCAGAGGACAAGAGAGTTGCCCTAATATCGCAAATATACCCAAGAATGCTGGGGAAATGGTGGGTGGTGGTTTTACCTGATTCAGGCATTGTGTACACACACACACACACACACACACACACACACACACACACACACACACACGTACATGTTTAATATCATATTCGTAGAAACCCACTGGAGTGATAATGCCCTGATGGTGTCAGTCAGTCCAGCTATGACAGCCGAAAATTCCTACTAGCTCTTTGCTATGCATGAAATCACTCTGTGAAATCTCTCTTTCAGCAAAGCAAACACCTGTCCTTGGCGGAACGCAAAGGGAAACTTGGTTTAAAGCTCTTGCTCCCCCTTCTTTTATTTATTTTTTTATCTTTAACATCTTTATTGGAGTATAATTGCTTTACAATGGTGTGTTAGTTTCTGCTGTATAACAAAGTGAATCAGTTATCCATATACACATGTTCCCATATCTCTTCCCTCTTGTGTCTTCCTCCCACCCTCCCTATCCCACCCCTCTAGGTGGTCACAGAGCACCGAGCTGATCTCCCTGTGCCATGCGGCTGCTTCCCACTAGCTTTCCACCCTATGTTTGATAGTGTATATATGTCCATGCTGCTCTCTCACTTCGTCACAGCTTACCCCCCCCCCCCCATATCCTCAAGTCCATGCTCTAGTAGGTCTGTGTCTTTATTCCCATCCTACTGCTAGGTTCTTCATGACATTTTTTTTCTTAGATCCCATAGATATGTGTTAGCATACGGTATTTGTTTTTCTCCTTCTGACTGACTTCACTCTGTATGACAGACTCCAGGTCCATCCACCTCACTACAAATAACTCAGTTTCTTTTAAAAGTCTGTGATCCCTGCTAAGACAGTTCCTGCCAAGGCCACTTTTGGTTTCTGAGTCAGGCCATCCAAGTTCTCTCAGGGCACAGGCTCAGTCCTGACAGTGTCCTACTGTACCTGCGAGTCTGGGGGTTGAAAGAGAGGAAGAGTCACTTTGTTTTTACCCCCAAGACCCACAGATCACACCCAGTGGTCTCACCATTTGCTGTGGCTTCTCTCCACGGTCCTGACAGGTTGATATTCTGGAAGGTCAAGGACGGGTCAGTTCTTAGCATTGTGCAGAAGAGAATCAATCATTGTTATAACCATTTGATCCCAGCAGTTCTTTCATCTCAGTCTTCTGAAAGCAACTTCCGCTCCTTAACCAAGTTCTGCTCCAATCTCTTCATGGGCCAAAGAAGGTGGATGCTGATGGAAATCACAGATGTGGCCAAACCTCCCTGGCAGCAGTCTGGTCGGAGGTCATATGGCCTCCTTCTAGTAACAGGTGGCACTTGGCCTCTACTTTTCAAGAGAGTTTGAATCAAGAGACATTCAGGGTAAAACACTGTCACGTTGCTTTTAATTTTCTGTAAAGCTTATTTTCAATAAGCTATTTGACAGCTGGCTTTTTGACATAAGCTTGTAGGAGTGTCGTAGGTCTCAGAAACAAAGTCTCTGCTCTTTCAATAGTATGGGTTGCCTTTGTTTCAAATTTCAGGATGCCACGTAATAGATATACCACACGCACACACTTTGTCTCACGCAGCCTTACACACACACGTGGAAGTGTGGAAGCAGTCAGAGAAGGAAGCATAAAGAATTTATTATAATTATGAGTAAAATAAGTAGAATCTTATTTATACTATACTATTATTATGAAGGATAATCATCTGTTAGTTAATTAATATGCTGGACTTGAAAGTGGCTCTAACTTGTGCTGAAACATGAAATGTTTGTCCTCCCCCCTCCTCCTTTCCAACTGGGAATAATAAAAGATCCAAGATTCACACATACTTGTGAAACTCAAACACATTTTAAAAGAATCGGTAGGCAGCAAATCTAATCTAAAATACTCACATTGAAACCACTGATCAGAGAAATCTAAGTGGTCCTAATTAACGAAGGGACTCAAGCACTCCCTGCTTGGGGGGAATAGCCCAAGTTCCAAATGCGGACTTGGTGTTCATATAGCGTGCAAAGACACAGAGTTCAAACACAGAGACCACGGGATGTTGCCTAGAGCTCCACCGATGGCATCAGAAACACAAACATTCCATCTGACTGCCGTGTGATATAACACAGCTGACCTATATGGAAGATTTTAGCGCTGCCCCTTATTCTCCCTTACGTAAAGGGGTTCAACAGGGTGACCACCTAGGGATGTACGCGTGCATTCATATCTGTAGCTCCCCAAGGAAAGAATCAAAGGCCAAGAGTGGGTGACCTGGACTCTTGTTTGGACTGGAGAGCACAGATAGCAGCTGCAGCCTGTCACTGAGATTGGCTGCTGACAGGAAAAAGCATGAACAATTTCATCAGATCTTATAGATCAGTAACAGTGGAATACCCTTCCCCTAACTCGTGGCCACTGTGGTAGCTACAGTTGGTTTGATTGAAATCAGTATTTAAAAAAAATTTTTAAATGTGGTAAAATACATGGAACATAAAATTTACCGGCTTAATCATTTTTAAGTATACAGTTCAGTAGTTTCAAGTACACTCATATTGTTGCACAAGCAATCTCCAGAGCTCTCTTCATTTGCAAAACTGAAACTCTGTACCCATTAAATAATAACTCCCCATTTCCTCTCTCCCCCAGCCCCTGGAAACCACCACTCTATTTTCTGTCTCTGAAGGTGACTATTCTAGGTATCTTACATAGGTGGAATCATACTGTATTTGTCCTTTGGGATTGGCTTATTTAACTTAGCATAATGTCCTCAAGGTTCATCTATGTTATAGCATGTGTTAGAATTTCCTTCCTTGTAAAGGCTAAATAGTATTCCATTTATGCATATGCCATATCTTGATTCTCCATTGATCTGCCAATGAACACCTGGATTGCTTCTATCTTTTGGCTGTTGTGAATAATGCTGCTATAAACATTGGCCTATGAAATCAGCATTTTTAATTACAATGGTAAAAGGCTCAAATTCCATTTCATGACTAACTTACTGTCTGATCCTCAAGAAATGGCGTTTTGTAGAGAGTGTAAAATCACTCTATTTCGGGAAGCCCTTTTGGCCCAGGATCCTCACTGATACGGCTGAGGGGTGTTAGGAAATGGATGGGCGTGGAGCAGAAATGAAGCTAATTGGTCTATAAATCTATCTCAGTTTGAATCTTCAGCTCCTTAGCACTAAATTTCATTGTTCCAGAAAGATGCACTGAATGAGAAACTTTACTCAAGAGTTCTACCCTTGTTGATACAACAGTATTGGCTAATACTTGCAAAGTGCTTAAGATGTTCCAAACACCATTCTTAACTATTACACTCTCAGTATCCCTGTTGTACAAATAGGAAATGAGTCAGAGAGTGGCAAAGCACCTGGCCCAGAGGTGCACAGCCAGTCAGATATTTAAACCCCAGTAGTTTTGCTCCAGAATTCATGCACTGTACCACCACACTACACTGTATCTCATTTTTTCACATATACAAATAGGTGTGTGTGTGTATGTCTACACTGTATCTCATTTTTTCACATATACAAATAGGTGTGTGTGTGTGTATGTCTATAATTGTTATTTTTTGGACAACCAGCAATGAAAGAAGGCCCCTTAGAACTCCAAAATGATAATTCTAGAAAATGGTGCAACAACATGTGATAGAAAATACTCTGGTTTTGTAAGTGAACGCAACTTTGAATCCTAGCTCTCCCATCAACTGTCTGGTAACACTGACCAAGTGTTTTATCCTCTTGACTTTAGTTTCCTCACCCGGAAATGGGAGCCATATAATATCTACTTGGCTTAGTTGTCAACATTTAAGGAAATAATGTCTATAAAATAATTAACTCCTGGTAGGTACTCAATAAACGCTAGTGCTCTCAACTTTTATGAGGCAAGAGAAGAATGTGATCTCAAAAAAGTGATACGTGTTTTCATAACAACCTGAACCGCATAAACACATTAATTACCACTTTATTTTTCTATGTACAAGGTACTTAATTAGATGGCCTCTTCTCTCTTTTGCATTCTGCCAGAGTCTGTTCAGAAATACAAGAGACATGCTATGTTGGATAACTAACGGTAGGTCCTGATAAAAATCAACCCCGTATTTTCTTCAAGTGGGGAAGCAACTCCAAATGCCAGGGTCAGGGGCACAGTTAATGGGCTGTACCTGTATCCTCCTTCCCTTTGCTCCAGAATACCACGACTTTGAGCACTCATCAAAAATCAGCCTTCCCTGCCAGCACAGAAAGAACTGCCTCCCAGCCTTGACCCAAGGCCATAATTGTGTAATCATGTCTTGACAGCCTTATAATCAAATTCTTGCCTCTTCCCTTGACTTGATTTTTTTTTAATGGTGTAACAATTTGATTAGTAGAAAATGCTATAGAATCCACTATTTCATTGATAAAACAGTGCTCACATGGAAGTTAAGATATTATTTGTCCACTTAGCTCAGCTGATTCAAGAATGATCACACTTGGTAGGATAGTGCTGCACTAGGAAAGATTTCTTCAAATTGCCCCAAGACGCTTTGCTCTGAAGACATGCAGTGAAGCACTGAGGTGCACACACATCCAGGCCTGCCCCTCTCAAGAGAAGACTTTCCAGACAGCAGAGAAGGAGTTTCTTCATAGAGACTGAAGGATAGTGTATGTCCCCATGTGGACGTACTTGGATCTTTACACATGTATATGAAACAAATATATGTCTCATGTAGTTTCTCACTCTCTCTATTATTTTAGAGCAGTTTAAGGTTCACAGCAAAACTGAGAGGAAGACATGGAGGTACCCCTATAACCCACACGAGCTCAGACTCCCCCACTATCAGCCTCCTCCACCAGAGAGCTACATTTGTTACTGCTGATGAACCTACACTGAGACATCATCATCACCCAAAGACCAAGGTTTGCTTTAGGGTTCACCTTTGGTGGTGTACGTTCGATGGGTTTGAACAACTATTTAATGACGTGAATGTATAATGTCTAATGACAATGGAAGTGCGGGTTGTCTTTCCTCATGGCTCTCTCTTGTTTATTGCCTGAGATGAAAAGTTGAAAGGCCAGGATCCATTTAAGCTGTATGGAGGGGCTGGTGCTTTCCTGAATGGAAGAACTAACTGGAAAAACTACCATTTTCCTGAGTTGGATCATCATTTCTGACTTTTAAGATGTGGCCACCAGCTCTGTTTCTGTGTGCTGTGGTAGTTCATGATCTCTGATGTCTTTTCTCAAACAAGTAGGTCCCTCCTTGGGAGTGAGTAGAATGTCTCCTGCCAACACTTAAGTCAGATCACGTTTTTCCCTTAGGCCAACTCTGCTTACAGAGTTCTTGATCTATTCAGTTATTGCTATAAAGCACTATTCACAAATTTTAAAGGGTAATCACTGAGCATTTGCATTTTTAAAGTTCTCAGGACCACTTTTCTTAGTTATCTGCACTATCTGCTATTAGGTCATATTCTCATTGCAGAGATGAAACCAAGCATGAGATAGGGTAGTGACTGGTTCAGAGGTTAAGGTGAATTTTGGTTCAAGGTGAGAATTCACAGGCTTTGGTCCATTGAGCCATGTTTCCCATGCTTACATATCTGTGAAACAGCAGCTATGAGTTGAAACTCTGAGAAACATTCTCAATAAAGTTGAAGATTTTAAAAGAACCAACCTCCTCCTTCCCCCTCTTCTTTTGACATAGCATCTGTTACACTCCTCGTAGCATCTGTCACCTGTCCTCCTTGGCTTGAATACCTTGTGACGGGGTGCTCACTGTCTCAAAAGCAACTCATCTCAGATCCAAATATCTCTTCTTGACAAAAGGTGTTCCTTCTTTAGGTAGAACCCTGTGTCCCTAAGAGTCTGCTTCTTGGTCCTTGAAACTTGGCCAGCATTTTGGGACAAAGCGTTTCAGAAATAATTTTTAAAAGGGAAACGGTTGCACGCCTGAGTAGCTAGGTCATTGCATTTGAAGTTCATGAGCCTTATTTGTATAATTGATAAATCAGGTTAGTTCTCTGTTTCTCAGGGTATCATCTCTTTTCTTTTTACCTCTGTCATTTTCTTCTATTTTCTGCCTGGTATCTTCCTTCTCTTGTAGATGTTTCTATCTTTTTCTCTCTCTCGCAGGTTTATATTTCTCCCTGTGGTGTTTTTCTATTTTTCTCTTTTTGCTTCTTTTCCTTTTCCCCTATTTGCCTTTTCTATCAATTTTAATGAATATTTATTAGATACCTATTTCAGACTAAGGAGTACGCTAAATGCATACGGAAATATAGGGAAAGCCTTTGCCCTTCAAGAAAATAAGCACTTCTGTAGAATCTGGTATCTCTCCTTTAATTAACCACAATAAAAAACAGTTACTTTTCCTGGCTTTGTCTTTTGTTCCTCATAGTTAACTGGGAAAAAAGGCAAATTGAACATGTTCTATTTCTTATTGGAAGGAACAAAAAGATAATCTAAGTGGGCTTATTTTTTGTACCTTTATGTGACACTAAATTAATTTTTTTCACTTTTTACATCAATGGGACTTGGTTGAAAACATGTATTTTCTTCATCCCTGCATTACTCCCTTTTCTTTGACATGAGATAAATGTTAGGAATAAGGCTCAAGTGCTCTAGAGAACCTATTGGTTTTTCTATGTTATCAGTAAGCAATGGCGTATGGTTGGCTTATATTCAACACCAGTTGCTTTTTCACAGAGTGAATTGTATGAATCCAGTAGTCCTCAACTTGAGCCTGCCTCAGAATCACCTAGAAGGCCAGTTAAAGCACCCATTTCGGGGTCCTACACACCAGAGTTTCTGATTCAGCAAGTCTGGGGTGGGGCTGAGATCTGTTTCTCTAACAAGTTCTGGAGTGCTGCTGCAGGTCTGGGGACTGCATTGTGAGAACCACTGTTTTCAGCTGAACTTCGAATAGTAAAGAGACAGTTTTGCCAGTAGGGGATTGGTGGCAGGTCTATTCACCTATGCTCATTTTTAAGGGTTCAGAACAGTGAAACTTAAATTAAACCTTTAAATAAAAATATTATTTAATGCACTGTTCTTATATAAATGTTTTTCTGTGAGTGAAGGAAAGGATTCTTCTCCAGAGTCTCAGAACTTCAGCCTGGCACAGATCCAAAGGGCAGGAGGAGCCTTCCTCGGATGCTACTTAGTGTTTGCACGCTTCTCTCCAACTGTGCCATGCACTGCTAGCCAGTTTTAGGTCAACCCTGCGATACTGTTTTTCTAAGCAAAGGAGCAAAAACATGAGCATGATTCAGGTTATAAAATGTTGATTTTAAGGACCTCCTGCTCTCACTGTTTTGGCAATTTAAAGAAATCTAATCTCTGTAAACTACCTTGCTGTGACTTTCCCTGATACCATGTTTGTTTGAGTTTTGGATTCAACAGTAAGATCATGATTTAAAAGAAAAAAAACAGGAACCTTAAAAGTCAGGTTTCTTCTAGACCCAGGCTGTAGACAGGCCAGCTGTTGTGGGCGTGGACATCTGTCCCTGTACACACGCGTGTGGTGGGTGCACATCCGTGCAAAGGGCAGGTGTGGACGGCTCTGGCACTACCCAACTCATGAAACATACGGATACTTTATCATTTAACATCCCTGACGATCAGGACGATGGCTGGGCTCGATGACAAGAATTTTAGAATTTAAAAATTCCTACAAGGGCTTCCCTGGTGGCCCAGTGGTTGAGAGTCCGCCTGCCGATGCAGGGGACGCGCGGGTTCGTGCCCCGGTCCGGGAGGATCCTACGTGCTGCGGAGCGGCTGGGCCCGTGAGCCGTGGCCGCTGAGCCTGCGCGTCCGGAGCCTGTGCTCCGCAACCGGAGAGGCCACAACAGTGAGAGGCCCTCCACGATGACATTTAGGTCTGGATTGTGTAAACTGTCAATTATACGTCATTTAACGTAGAGCCCTCTGCTTTAAAAAACTTATATAACTTTGACGTCTAATGGGTGGAACAGTTCTCAGAGCTTTCTGAGATGCTGTTTCTGAGTTATAATCCTCAAATTTGGCTCGAATAAAATTTTTTTAAAAATTCCTACAAATCATAGTTAAATGTTATTTAATAAATTTAAACTTCCAAGAAAAGATTTCTATTAACTTGCTGATTTCCTATCCATCCGAGTAATAGCAAACTTATTGCAGTGGCTCTCAAATGAGAAGCTTTTTGATTTTCCAAGACAACCTGTAAGTTGTTACACTACTTCCCATCTGAACCATAAAAAAATTCATTGTGAGTATTGAGAATATTTCACTTACAAATGTTATACTATCTTTTTAAAAAAATGTATTCAGCAGACTTACCTTCAGACCCCAGTTTATTGGTGCAGAGAACACTTCATTTCAACTCATTCAGTCTGGTCTGTAGGTACGTTGGTAGAACTGGAGAGATTCTGACACATACACTTGCCTGGGAGAGAGGAGATTTAAAAGGTTACAACCAAAGAACAGCAGGATGGGATGTCTGAACTCTATTCCAAAGTACCTTGGTAATTCTCTCAAGATGCAAATACCACAGCAGATCACTTCGTCCACTGTCGTCTTTGGTTTTTCAAGGAACCTCAGTTTCTGGGACAAGGGCAGAGACCCTGGAGAAAATCTAACTAATCAGGAAGGTAATTCCTTGTTCCAGAACCAGGCTACCCCAGAATCAAGTAAGTCTTGTTCTCTTTGATGACTATTCGTAAGCTGTGCATTGAATCATGAATAACTATCTGAACTTGCCAAATTCTGAGCACCTCAGATCTGATTTCAAAAATTACGAATGCACAGAGTTTACCCTGAAATATTCTGGTGTAACATATGAGGTAAGGCTCAGGCAACAGGATCTTTTAAAAGTTGATTCTAGTGGTTTGGGAACCACTCTGATATGAGAACACAGAGGGGAGAGCCGCTGATTATCCAGGGGGCGGGAGAAAACAAGGTCTGGGAAGACTTCACAGAGAAGGTGGCATTTAAGTTGGGCTTAGAAGCATGAATATGATTTCAACAAATGCATGAGGCTTTTCTAGGTAGAGGGGAAACCACAGTAGGTCCTGGGAGGTGTAAGAGTTCACGGCATATTTGGGGAAGCAGGGCAGCATGCAGTAATCACATGGGGCTACATCAGAGGATGTATGGGGGTTGAGTAGGAAGGAAGGGAGGGTGGGAAAAGTAGACTGGGGGCCAAGGACACACTCTCTTGAGTGTTATGTAAGAAATTTGAATTTTGGTGCAAGCAGTGGACAGTCATCACAATTTTTATTTTAAGGAATGTTTTTTAAAATTAATTAATTACTTCTTTTTTAAGGAATGATTTTTAAAAAAAGAATCTGTACTCTAGAAGTGTAATCTGTGAAATAGCATGGAAGAAAAAGTGTAGTAAAAAGAAATGGAGGGCTTCCCTGGTGGCGCAGTGATTGAGAATCCGCCTGCCGATGCAGAGGACACGGGTTCGTGCCCCGGTCCGGGAAGATCCCACATGCTGCGGAGCGGCTGAGCCCGTGAGCCATGGCCGCTGAGCCTGCGCGTCCGGAGCCTGTGCTCTGCAAAGGGAGAGGCCACAGCAGTGAGAGGCCCACGTACCACCAAAAAAAAAAAAAAGAAATGGAAAACAGACTCTTCATTAATGAGGCTATCCAACAGACCAGATAAGAAATAGTCAGGGTCTGATTTTTAAGTGGCAGCAACAATGAGCGATGGATTTGAGACACACTTGCAGGAAGAGTTTACGTGCCTAAGGAAGAAGGAAGAAATGAAGCTGGTGTCCATTTTCCTGACACAGTGGATGAAGTAGGAGGTAATACGTTTGACCAAGCTAAGAAATAAGAAGAGGAATCCAGTTGGTAACTGTTGAGTTGGAGATGCCAGGGCAAGGATGCCCAGTAGTAAGGAACCAGTGGGGCTGAGGTTCAGGCAAGAAGTCTAGGGTGGGGACACAGGTCTGAAAGTACTCAGTGACGATGTGACATCATAGGAGGGGTCCCAGGAGAGTCTGGAGTGAGGGATGAGAGACTGACAGTGGTCAGAGCCTGGAACCACCAGCCTTTAAAGAGTAGGCAGAGGGAGAGGAACTAATACAGAGACGAAGGAGGAAAGAGTTATCAGAGAAGAAGGGGAAGCAAATAACTTCAAAAATGGACAACTAAGCGAGTCAAGGGAGAACAGCTGCAGAAAGAAGGAAGGGATCAACAAGAAAAGTGACGTGATCTCCTTAACAGGTCATTAAAGAATCTGCAAGAACAGTCTAGCTCTAGCTCAGCCAAGGAAGTGATTTGGCTTCCAGTGTTGCAGGATGGGTGAGATTTAAGTGAGTAGGGAAGTGAATGGGACTTTCCAATGGGAAAGACAGTCAAGGTGTAGAACTGGAAGGAGTCGGGTCCCAGAGGAGGGCGTAGAGGAATGGAGATGGCTACAGGGGGATGATTATACCTATTTAAATGTGCAGGGACTTCCTTGGTGGCGCAGTGGTTAAGAATCCGCCTGCCAATGTAGGGGACATGGGTTTGTGCCCTTGTCTGGAAGGATCCCACATGCCACGGAGCAACTAAGCCCGTGCGCCACAGCTACTGAGCCTGCGCTCTAGAGCCCACAAGTCACAACTGCGGAGCCTGAATGCCACAACTACTGAAGCCTGCGCACCTCGGGCCTGTGCTCCACAACAAAGGGAAGCCACCGCAATGAGAAGCCTGCGCACAGCAACGAAGAGTAGCCCCATCTCACCATAACTAGAGAAAGCCCGCGCACAGCAACGAAGACCCAATGCAGCCAAAAATAAAAATAAAATAAAATTTATTTTAAAAATGTGTATAGGGCTTCCCTGGTGGCGCAGTGGTTGCGAGTCCGCCTGCCGATGCAGGGGACACGGGTTCGTGTCCCGGTCTGGGAAGATCCCACATGCCATGGAGCGGCTGGGCCCGTGAGCCATGGCCGCTGAGCCTGTGCTTCCGAAGCCTGTGCTCCGCAAAGGGAGAGGCCACAACAGTGAGAGGCCCGCGTACCACACAAAAAAAATATTAATAAAATAAAATAAATGTGCATAGGACGAGAAAGGAGATTAAAATACACGAAATGAGTGATGGCATTAATGTTAAGGAACTGGCTGGGTTATGGGAGATATTTTCTCTTTGTTAATTTTTCTATGTTGTTGTTTTACATATTTTTGCAGTTCTTTTACCTCACTTTTATATTGGAAGATGAACTTTATTTTTAAGAGCCATTTGAAGGCACAGCCTTAGAAAAGAGTAGACACCTCTTCTAAGATAGGGAGAAAGATGGCAAGAATATCCGTAGCTACAGATGACTTGAGAAGCAGAGGGGAGGGAATTTAGGAAGTTCATCCCAGACGGCCTTTGTGATGCTTGCCCTGCTTTCCAAGTGGAATTCATGACTCTCCCCCTACTCCCCCTTTGCCCTACACATCTATGCATTAATTCACCTACATGGTTTGACTGCCCTTACTTGTTTTCCTGTCTATTGATCTCCCTCTACCCAGCTATAAGCCCCTCCAGGGTAGAGATCACAACTTATTTGTCTTTATGTTCCAAAAACTTAGCATAATTCCTGCCTCATAGCAGGTACCCAATGAATTCTTATTGGAAATACTCCCTTTTCTTAAGAACTTGGATCACCCCCTGAGAGTAAAGGGGGTAAGAATTGGCTGAGAACTTAAGAAAAGAAGTTACGTTCAGAAACAACCATGCTGGAGGAGAGCAAAGTGACTGGCGAAGGATCCGTATAAGGATTCTTGGGTAAAGATCTGCTCTAGAGGAGACAGGGGTGTTTTATCACATTAGTTTAAGAGCAGCATTAGCAGCAATAAGGCAATGATGCAGGCACTACCTTGTAAGAGCAAAAATCCAAGTTGAGGCTTTCAGAGACATTTGATAGTTACCAAGAAGTCTCCTAGGACTTCCTCTCACACGCTGGTGAGTGCACAGCCCTGAAGTCAGGACATCGACAGCCCCCCTCATCCGAAGAGGCACTCCTCAGTGTGTCAAGGAACGTGATACGTGTGCTGTGACCGCCCCCTCTCAGTCGCTGGGCACAGGAACAATCAGAACGCCCCCTCTGCTGGGAGGAGGTCACAGTCCAAGAAGACAGGTAAACCAAAAGTTGGAAGCGCACACAGCTCTCAAGGATGCCAACTGGCTTTGCTGTGTCGGGTGATTTCTCACATTCCCTCGGCCAAGTCTCCTGTTTTGTAACAAGTTCAGTCAAGGGTTTTACTGGAGTAGACAAGCATGAAATGAATTTTCCAGAGAAGTTTCCGAAGTGGGGGAAAGTTCATGGCTCGAAAGCACCGCTGGGTAATGAAACGAGACTGTGAACTTTTGTTTTTCTTTATAAAAAAGAAAAAAGAGAGTTTCCCAGGTTTTAAAATCTGAATCTAAAACTTGTGCTGTGTCCTCAGCTCTCAGCCCATCTTATTCTCTAACCCTGGTGTTGCAAGCTTATTTTATGCTGCGTCAAAGCTGCCCAAGTGGGTGACCCGGTCCCACTGAGCACCAGGGTATTGGGTGGAAGACGCGCAGGCTATAGCCTCCCTTTGCCGGCGCCCTCTGCTTCGCGACTCCTCGGTCGCAGCTACGCAAAGGAACTCAGGGCAAACCTACTGAAGGCTGCTTGCCTTAACCAGCTGCTAACCCCTCATTATAAGTCTTTATTAGACCGTTGTTTATTATTAGGAACTCATCTTTCACTCACCTAAAACCAAAGGCTAGTTTTAAGGATGAAGAAGCAAAACTAAAACCAATCTGGCCATCACTCTCAGCTTTGGGCATTGCCTACTCAGCCCTTGTCTTTGATATACAATCAAATACAAATGAATGGGGCTTCCCTGGTGGCGCAGCAGTTGAGAGTCCGCCTGCCGATGCAGGGGACGCGGGTTCGTGCCCCGGTCCGGGAGGATCCCACGTGCCGCGGAGCGGCTGGGCCCGTGAGCCGTGGCCGCTGCGCCTGCGCGTCCGGAGCCTGTGCTCCGCAACGGGAGAGGCCACAGCAGTGAGAGGCCCGCGTACCGCAAAAAATAATAATAATAATAAAATAAAAAAATACAAATGAATGTTAGGCTCCCAGACTTAGGAGAAAAAAATAAAATAAAGTAGAAATACAGCTTTATAAAACAAGCACATGAAAATGCTTTGATTCATCCTAGTCCACCACCCATCCAATCTGCTGACTCTCAAATCTGCTTTCACTGTCTGACCTTGAGTAAGTTATTTAATAAGTTACTGGAACGCAATTATCTCTAAATTGGAATAATAATACCTATTTGGAAGGGTTGTTGTGAGAATTAAGTAAAGTATAGAGCACGTAACCCTTGATAAATGTCTATTTCCGTTACCTTCAAACTGCCTCTTGGAATTACTCCTATATCTCTATTAAAATTGCCATATGATCCAGCAATCCCACTCCTGGGCATATATCCAGACAAAACTATAATTCCAAAAGATATATACACCCCTATGTTCATAGCAGCAGTATTTACAATAGCCAAGACATGGAAACAACTTAAATGTCCATTGACAGATGAATGGATAAAGATAATGTGCTGTATATGTATGTACATACACACACACACACACACACATATATACACACAGTGGAATATTACTCAGCCATAAAAAAGAATGAAATAATACAATTTGCAGCAACATGGATGGGCCTAGAGATGATCATACTAAGTGAAGTAAGTCAGAAAGAAAAAGACAAATACCATACTTATCTGTGGAATCTAAAATACGACACGAACATATCTACAAAATAGAAACAGACTCACAGATTATAGAGAACAGGCTTGTGGTTGCCAAGGGGGAGGGGGTGTGGGGAGAGAAGGATTGGGAGTTTGAGATTAGCAGATGCAAACTAGTTGAATAGGATGGATTAAACAACAAGGTCCTACTGTTTAGCACAGGGAGCTATATTCAATATCCTGTGATAAACCATAACAGAAAAGAATAGGAAAAAGAATATATATATGTATAACTGAATCACTTTGCTGTACAGGAGAAATTAACACAACATTGTAAATCAACTATACTTCAATAAAATAAAAACAAAATAAAATTACCGTCATCAGAGTGCAGATCTTTATTACGTTTTACATCCTTATTGCAAAAATGGCATCAGGATAAGACCTCGAGCTTACCTCCTTGCAACCCACCTTGCCTTATGCAATCCTTTCCCTTTCTAAAACATCGCTTCCCTCATGTCGCCCTTGCTTGAGGTTTTCTCCAGCTTCTTACTGCCTTCTGACCCTGCAGCCTGGAGTTTAAAACCCACAGCCCCTTCATGCCATTCATTGCCTGCGACTATTCTAAATGTTTCCGTTTCAATCAGGGTAACCTTTAAAACTTTTTCCTAGGGGTAGGGAAGTCTAACTTATTTTTTCTACCTTTTTTATTTTGTTTTTGTGCATGTGTCTCTCTTCACACTTTCTCCTCGGTGCTCACATCTGTGTCTCTATCAAAATCCACTGCATCCAACAAGATTTAGTTGAAGTCCAGCTCAGTCCACAGAGCAATTCCTGCTTCTCCAGTCCACACCGGCCTTTAGCCTCTTGCTGAACTCTGACTGCCCTGACAGTCCTCATCACGGTTTCATGCTTTCCACAGCAGAGGCACACTGCAGAGCATGGAAATCCCGAGTACATGCAGGTAAATACTGACCACCATTTTCTTTCTTTCTTTTTTTAAAAAAATTATGGAGCAGTAATTGTTTTTTTAAAAATTAATTAATTAATTAATGGCTGCGTTGGGTCTTTGTTGCTGTGCACGGGCTTCTCATTGCGGTGGCTTCTGTTGTTGCGGAGCATGGGCTCTAGGCGTGAGGGCTTCAGGAGCTGTGGCTCGAAGGCTCTAGGGCACAGTCTCAGTAGTTGTGGCGCACAGGCTTAGTCGCTCCGCGGCATGTGGGATCTTCCAGGACCAGGGCTCGAACCCATGTCTCCTGTACTGGCAGGCGGATTCTTAACCACTGCGCCACCAGGGAAGCCCTGACCGTCATTTTCTTGATTGCAGAGCCCAAGAGACCGAGCTCAAGTGGTTAAACTAACTCAGGAATGGCCCCTCTTCAGCAAACTCTGCCTTCCTTTCCTTGCCCTTCCTTCTTCCCTCTTTTTCTTCTAGTAAAAAAGTATTTTATATTGACTCTTTTATCCTGATCCGCAACATCTTATATTTAATTTACCATTTTTTCCCTACATTTTAGAGGTACTTCTTTGACATTTTCAAGAGTGTTAAATGTAACATCTTCACCTGACCTTCAGCTTTTCAGGCATTGTTTCAAGTTGGGATTTAGAATTGCTGAGTTGTATGTTTGAAGCAACACAGCTGTTAGATGAAAATGTGTTTTATTTTTTACTTTAGAATTATACACAAACATTTTTTGATGATACAGTGTGTCACAAAACACAGATGGTTTAGCATCCATTTATATTATGAGCTCACAGCATTGCATCAGTGTTTCACAGATACAAGTTCATATCCCGAGGTATTGTTGCAATTAGTTCCATATCAGCATCTTTATTTTGTAATTCTTGAGAAGAAGAGTTAGTATCACATAGTCTTGGGATCAATGTATTTGAAATAAAAATGTTAATTTTGTAGCATTTTAAGAATGCCAATGATTGAAAATCACGTACAAGCAACCCTAAACCTTCCACAGCTTTGCTCACATTCTAAATTCAGATAAAATAAAATTCACAAAACAGACAGAAAATAGAAAAAATTAAATTTTGCTAGTGAAACTCTGATAGCTCTCATAAATTAATCTCTGATTTTTTGCCCTCGTTAAGGGATATGCTGCCGAAAAGCTAAGACTTAAAAGCTTGGGATCTCCCTCTAATCTATTAAAGTTCCATACCCTCTTTGAACAGAAGTTGCAAATGAAACATGTTCCTTACTCTAATGCTCAGATACTTTACCAAGGAGTAGACTGGCAAACAATCAAGGAAAACCAAATGGCTTGAATAATCTAAAAACTGATTTATTCACTCAACAAATACTTATTGAACATCTCTTGTGGACAGTCATTGTTCTACACAGCAGTGATGCAGGTATGAATAAGACAGAGCAAGTCCTTACTCTTATGGAGCTCACATTCTTGTGGGAGATGAATGACAGCAAATGAGAAAACAAGCCTATAACTACAACCTGTAGTAAGGGCTTTAATGGGAATGAACTGGGTGTGCTGATGAGAGAGAGCACTTCCTTTGAACAGCGTCGTCAGGGAGGTTTGATCTAAGGAGCTAACAGTAACGTATAAATTGAGACAAATAAGAAGGTGCCAGATAAGCAAAGGGATAGAGGGAGAGCATCTTGGCATATTGAAGGAGCAAGAAGACAGCCAACACGTCTGGGAGAGAGGAAGTGAGGTAGAAAAATGGTTTAAGGTGACAAGGAGTTAGGGAGGGGCCAAGTTAACCGGAGTCTTGCAAACTGGGGAACAGAGGTGCATTTTATTCTAAGTGCTTTTGGAAGGGACATACCAGGTTGGTTTAAAGCATGGAAATGACATGCTCTGATTTATATTTTTAAAAAATCTCTCTGGTTGCTGTGTGGAAGTGGATTGTTCGTGGGAGAAGCAGAAGTAGGGAGACATCCAGAGGCAATTGCAGTCGTCGAAGTGACGATCGTGGTTAGCATGATAGCAATGAAGATAAGGTGAGGTGGATGGATTTGAGATCTATTTTGAAGATGAAGCTACCAGACTCACTGATGGATTAGGAAAAAAAAAAAAAAAAAAAAAAAGAAAAGAAAACTCAAGGCTTGAACTCCCGAGTGGGTAGTGAGGCCATTATCGAAGACTGGGAGGACTGGGAAGGAACAGGATGGAGGGTAGGAGAAAATTAACTATATTTGCCATACCTCTAGTGAGCCAAATGGAGGTAATGAATACAAAATTGGATATCCAAATCTGGAGCTCAGAGGAGAGTTCAGGAATGAATGAGAACCTGGGAGTCATGGCATATCAATGACATCTCAAGCCTTAGGACAGGAAGGATTGTTTCCCTAGAAAGACAATGTAGGTAGAGAAGAGGGCCTGGAACTCTGCCCTGGGGGCCCTCCAACATATTAGAGACTAAACTGAAAAGGAGGCTGCATCAGAGAAGATACAAAGAACTGCCAGAGAGGTATGAGGAAAACCAGGTAAATACAGACTAAGAGACATGAGAGGTTCCAGTAAAGGAAGTGGTCAGCTGTGGTAAAAGATACTGAGGGATTGGGTCAGAGAAGGACCTTGAAAAGAGTCTTGGATTTGGCAACATGGAAGTTTTCTGGGATGTGGACAAGAATATCTTAGGACAATCCGCAGGGGTGAGGAAGTGGATACAGAAACCATAGATGACTCTGTTGAGAATTTTGCTACAAAAGGGAGAAGAGAAAAAAGGCAGAAGCTGGAAGGGGATGTGGGGTTAAAGGACGTTTCTGTTTGTTTGTATGTTTTGCTTTGTTTTGTTTTAAGATGAGAGACAGACAAGTGATTAGTATTCCAGAGGGAATGACCTAGAAGGGTTGCAAGCCTGCTGATGCAGGAAGGAGGGTACTTACAGGAGTGAAGCCAGCCCTCAGTAGCGGAGCTAATTATACTACCCAAGTGAAAGCGGACACTACCACACCTAGGAAATGTTCAGGAATCAAAAACGTGTATTCTAAGACAAATCTTTTGCCTTCTGTAATAAAAATATAAAGTCTGAGTAAAAGGGTTGCAATTTGTTTTCTATAATTCCTAAAATCACAGAGCAGGGATATAAAGAAGCATCTTTAACACTGCTATTCATACCTATCTACCTTCTGTTTTTGTTTCTTCCACTTACTATTTGTAGCAGCTTTCAATCCGACAAGAATCCAAAACTTGCTAAAGTGTTTTCAAAGCTTCCTCCAGCTTAAAGGTGGAAACACATTCCCCAGACCCCAGACCCCCTGCCACCTTGGGAAAGGTCAGAAAATAAAAGGACTTTATTTTCTCAAATGAAATGGCTCTAAGTTTAGAGAGTGATTAAATATGAACTTAGTTGAGGAAACAAACAAAAAAGAAAAAGTGAATAAAATGCAAGGCCAGAGGAGTACAGTTTTAGAAAAATATTGAAAAACTTCTGACAAATTAATAGTGTACTTTTAAATCATGATTCCACCATATAAATAAGAGTGAGATCTGAATCTGGAAAAATCCCATTGAGTCGTCAGGACAATATACAAAAGGAAATGTGTTGTTTGGGGACTAAAGGGTACACAGAAAATGGTATGTGTATGGTGCAGCCTGGATACGGTGAATATGAAACTTGGCACTTTCTTTAAGTGTAATTAGGAGCTTGGAATGGATTCAAAGATTAGACATTGCTACCAAAAAATAAAGGGATAAACAGTCACACTAAGTTTCCATTTCCATCTCTGATCTCTCGCCAACCTCCCACCACAGCCAGAATATCCCTGTTCTCAATCTTATGATCTGAACCCCATTTTCTAACCTATCATATATGTTCCCATCAGTTCCTAAAGACCAGTGCTTGGGGTGAGGGTGGTGGGCTAGACAGATACAAATGTTAAAGACAGCTTCAAATTTCTAATTTCAGATTTTCATTTGAGGAAGCAATACAGTTGCTTTTTCCTTCATGAAATCTTTCCCAATCTTTCCAGCAGGCAGTAATCTCTCTCTTCCCTAAACTTCCATAGCACCATATCTGTGCCACTTTTTACGTGTTCTCATGTATATATGGTTATTTTTAGTTATTTTTAGTTCACCCTATTGGGTAAACCCTGGATGGAAGGGTTCAGGCTTTTAGATCTTCATATTTCCTATTGCACTTAACACAATGCCTCGTATTTAGTAAGTATTGAATAAATATTTAAATATTGGCCGAAAAGTTTTACGAGATTTTTATGAGATGAAGGTGCCTGATTCAGAGTAAAACTACAGTGTGTTTGGGTCGGAAGACTGCTGTTCAGCTCTTTACTACCAGAGCCGTCGCTCTGCACCACCTTTTGGGGCACTGAGCTCTGTGTGAGTGGAGGCCCCAGATCTTTGTAACAAAGTGTCCCCTTTTCCTACTGAGGCCTTTCATTGCTACAGGGTAATATCCTTCGCTGCAGCCTCTGAAGGTATGAGGAGGGCAGCATAACAGAATGAGTAAAAGCATGGACTCTGGTGCCAGACAGCTTGGGTTCCATAGTCTCCCACTCAGACCTCCCTTCAAGAGAGAGGGGCAGAGCCCCCAGTGGCTGCTTTGGATCCCCTGCAGCACTGGTGGCAGACCACACTTCTCTCAGACTCCTCCCAGCCGTGCTGAGCAACATGAGGCTATGAAACGCGACCATTCATGCTGTATGAGGGAATTTCCCACTTTAACCCAGGGACTCCCCATCCATCAGTCTGTCTGAGGCTTTCCCACACTACCCAGTCCTTCCTTCCTTCTTGCCTCTCACAAATATCACACCTGCATCTTGGTCTGAAGCCCGTCCCTGCCCACTCCTCCTGCCTCTTCCTTCTTTATCTGTCATAGATGTTTGTCCCAGTAAACCTCATCTGTGTCTACTCTCACCCTGGTATTTGTTCTCAGAGAACCTATAAGGATACAAGTTGAAATCTTGGCTCTTTTATTTTATAACCTCAAGATGTGACTTCTGGCAAAAAATTAATTTTTATATTTGCCTCTGTTTCCTCACTTGCAAAAATAGGAAAAGAATAGCACAAACTTCATACAGCTGGTGTGAAAATTGAATTAATTCCTGTGTGCAAAGCACTTTGAACAGCGCCCATAGACCAAGCCTTCTCCAAGTGGTGTTAGCTATGATGAATTTTTCAGTGCCCGAGGCCGAATAGGCCTTTAATCAATGTGTGATGAATGTTAAATTCCTGTTGGAAGTAAACATCACTATTATTTCAATTATCAATGGAAAGTATTTCTGACTCTGTGAATAACATTAATTCTCCACTCCTCTTGGTAGGTACTGCAATGTTCTTAATCTCCAGATTGATCTGTGGAATAGTATTCTGAAATGATTCTAGGATAATTTCCTGAGTCCCTAAGCATTCCATTATTTTTTTTTAATTAAAATAAATTATGTTAGTTAAATCCTTTACTCCTGCCTATATTCACTTTTTCTTCCTAACTCTTTGGTGAAAAAGAAGAAAGACCCTTGTCCTGTTTATGACAGTTAGGAAAAGTACGACTCTACTCCTTCTTTTCTCTAGACTAAACATTCCCAGTTCTCCCAATGCTTTCTTTTTGATCTTCATTTCCAAACTATTTATCACTTGTGCTCTCTTTCCTTGAAAGTTCTCCAGAGTTCCAAATAGTTGAGCCATGCACTGAAGAAACTTCTCCAAGGAGGTTTAAGTGATTGCAAATAGAAGCAATAAGAACTTTGCTTGTCTTCCCCAAAAAACCTGTGCTTAATAAAATCCAAGGAAGACAGTTTCTTTCTTTAATTTATAACTTCACTTTATTGGGGGGAAAGCAGTAGATTAATAAGGAATTAAGTGGAAGCCATTGGTTTTGCATCTGGACCTAGTTACTATGAAAGAAATTCAGTATGAAGAGTTTCTATTTTTTAATTAGAATAAGATGCATTTGTTTATCATTGTGAAAAAGCTAATTTGAAAGGCTTAATATTAATTAGTTCACCTATGATTTGCTGGTAATCACATAACTAAGAAAAATTTTCAGGGACCAGAACTTAAAAGGTACTTTAAAGTTTTGTCAAAAATAAACAAACAAAACAAAACAAAACAAAGCACCAATTAAAACTAGAATTTTGTTTCCTAACACATCTTTTTTGGCAGTTCAACGACTTTATGGTGCCAAAGTCAAATCCTTGATTAGAATGTTTGTTTTGAATCCTATTTTTAAGTAAGCACTACCTTTTGTATCCCTTACTAGTCCTTATGAATCCGGCCTATTTCCACTTCCTCTCCATTTGCTGAAAATGAACGTGAAGCACAGTTTCCATGGCCCCCTGGCTTCTGATCTGGAGTATCCATGAGCAGAATAATCGCAGACAGTCTGTGCAGACTTGATCAGTAGTCTCAGCTTCATGTGTTGGTGTTTGTGACAGGCAGTCCAGGCCACCAGCCACCAGGATCACAGTAGGACGCCTGGCATTGCATCAATCACACCAATCAGTGAAAACAGGTGGGGAAGCTTGTAATTCACCTATAGACGCGCGGAGAAAACGATGGGTTTTCTGAGAAATAGCCTGTAGGCATTTCCCCCTTTTTAAACATCAGGATTATCCAGAGATACCAACAGACTAAGCTCAGTTAGGCATGCTTTATTCAGATTCAAAAGCTTTGCCTCATCTGTAAATAAAATAAATGGGAGACAACCATTCAAAGAGGGAAATCAGAGATTTAGAACACCTTGGGAGGTGGCAACAACAAGAGTGTAGCAGGGGACAGGAAGGCGACAAGACAATGAGTCTTAAGCTTCCCTAAAACTAACAAGAGCTGTGCTTTTAAAAGCTTGTCATCTGAAACCAACACGGGGTTGAGAGAGAAAATTCGTGGCATTCTGAGGCCCTTGCCTTAAAAAAAACAACAGATACTAAAACTAAAATAAAATTGAATTACAAATTATTTAAACTCTCCCAACCACGAATCCCCCAGCTGTCCCAGATTTTTCTCATCAAAGAAGGTTCTGTAATACCATCAACAAATCAGAGATGTAAACATCGAAGAAAAGAATAAGATCTCCTTGGTTACGTGTTACCATGTCCAACATGGTTTCATGTATTTAAAAATCATGCTAAAGTCACTTTGGAATGTCTCCAACCAATCATTTTTCCCAGTTAGGAACAAAGACAAGAATGGGAATAAGAATCGAAAACAACAGAAAGTCATCAGTAAGGTAGCCCAAGAGTCATCGGATTTTATGAGATGCTATTAAACCAGCGAATCATTTTCCCATCCATTCCTTTCAGATAATGGACTAGATGCCAACTCTGGTCATTGCTCTTTCCATCATCCTTCTCCCTCCTCTCTGGAAACGTGCACAAGTCACATTCAGAGGTGTGGCTGGTGTAAGTCCTCTGGGCTGAGAATGAGGACCCCTGGGGCCTGGACCTACCACTGATACGAGCTGTGTGGTGCTGGACCTCAGATTCTTCAGAAGTCAAGAGAAAGAGTTAGACCAGATGGTTTGATAGGGCTGCCCGAACAAAGTACCACAGATGCAGTGGCTTAAGCCAGCAGTCCCCAGCCTTTTTGGCACCAGGGACCAGTTCCCTGGAAGACAGTTTTTCCATGGACCAGGGGTGCGGGGGTGGGCTCAGGAGGTAATGCGAGTGATGGGGTCGATGGGGAGCGATGGGGAGCGGGGGGGTGGGGGTGGAGGGGGAGCGTCAGACGAAGCTTTGCTCACTCCTCCCCCCACTCACCTCCTGCTGTGTGTGGCCCGGTTCCTAACAGGCCACGCACAGGTACCGGTCCGTGGCCCGGGAGTCGGGGACCCCTGGCTTGAACAACAGAGTGTCTGCTCCCACAGTTCTAGAGCCTGGAAGTCCAAGATCTAGGTGTTGGCAGGTCTGGTTTCTTCTGAAATCTCTCTCCTTGGCTTGCAGGTGGCTGTCTTCTGCCCGTGTCCGCACGTCATGTCTGTGTCCTAATCTTCTCTTCTTATAAGGACACCAGTCAGAGTGGATTAGGGCCAACCCCTATGACTTCATAATCACCTCTTTAAAAAACGTCCCGTCTCCAAATACGGTTACGTTCTGAGGTACTGGCAGTTGGAATATATGAATTTGGGGGGAACACTATTCAGCTCATAACAGTCTCCAGGGTACCTTTCAATTCCAGAGTTCTCTGATTTCTTTTCTCTCTCAAATACTGACTTTTCATTCGCTTATCTTCCCTTTTCTAACATGGAGAGATTCAGCCTGCTATCCTTATAGACTGCGAGGAACTGAGGTTGCACTTTTAGGCTGTCTGTAGTCTGAGTCCATTTAAGCTAAAGCTACTCAGTAGGGTACGGGGCACCATTCCAGACACTAGGTGGGTCAACACGAATTTTCTGCACTTTTTCTAAAGACAGGACCATTGAGCCTATGGCCATTGGAGACTCTTCGTTAAGGACCTGGCACTGTGAGAGTTTTCTAGAATTATTTTTTGCAAGGATGCCAACACTTTCACCTTACTCTGCCTTCCAGACTTACGTGTTGTTTATGTTCTTTCAGATTGCAAGAAACAGAATTGTGCTTGGGTTTTTAAAAATCATTTGTTGAGTTGGGTTATTTTTCCAAAAGGATACAAGGGCAAGTAAGGAAGACAGAATCTCAGCAAGGCTTTGTAGAGAATAAAACACTTAAAAATACTATGAAATTCCAAGCTTCTAGACAGCTCATTTCTTCAGGGAAGATATCCGTTGTTCTCTACTCAGAGTGACTTCGGGTGACAAAGTGATCATTCTATCTCTACCTCTACTGCTCCCTGAGTCTCCCTGATGTCTTTGAGTTCTACCTCCTTGATACAGAGGATGAGTGGTTGGCCAGTCAGCAGTCAGTATGCATGCACTGCCTCTGTTGGATAGAGCTCTTCTACCAAACCACCCCATTGGATGTTGGTTAGCTTAGCAATGGCTGGCCCCTGTCAGCTGTCTATGTCTGGTCCTATCAACCTCATGATGAGACCACATGGCTCTAAGTAAGGTGACTAGTGGCCTAGGACTTCCTTTGAGATGACATTAGGTGTTCTAGGTACTCTAAGATTTCAAAAAAGTAGAAAGTAGAGCCAGCAGTCAACTCGCTAACTATTCTCAGTATATCTCACCTTTTTCCTTCCATTTACCAAGAAACTAAAGAGTAGTTTGTATTCATTGCCTTTACTCTCTCACCTTCATCCACTACTATCCTAATCCTTGAAATTCTTGCATGCTGACTTCTGAGCCCACCTTCCTTAACTCTAACTGAAATTACCTTCCAATTTTAACATCAATTTGTCATTTTCTCCTCAAACTTGCTGCTGCACTGAAAACTGTTGATTGACTACCCTTACTTGCAAAGCCTCTTGCCTTGGCTTCTGTGACTGCATTATTCAGGGGATGGAAAGTGGACCACAAGCTGTAGGGAAAGCCTCAGAGTCAATGGCCCTGGATATGCATCCTGATTCTCCCCACTCAACATCTATGCAGGATTGTGTGTGTTAATTCTATTCCATTCAATACATTTCTTTTTGTGTACCTATTATATTTGCGATGATTGAGTAATGGGGAGGAATTCCAGATAACACCAATGTTTGGACTTAGATGAATGAAAAAATAGATGTGCAGATACTTAAGCCTTACTTCTTATACCCAAGTAGACACTAAGATCTATTGATTCCACCTCTACAATATTGCTCACATTGATTCCTCTTCTTTATCCCTATTACCCTGGTAGAATTCCCCACTACCTTTGACCTGGCTTAGTGGTTAACAAACTGAGTTCTGAGCAGCTCCTGGAAATCCCAGGGAGATTCCTCAAGGACTTCTGTAGGTGTCCTACAGAAGGCAAGAAAGTGGTGTGGCCCCTCACAGGGACCATTCCTGCCTCCTCATTTAGACAGGATCAGTTATGTGTTTTGTTTTGTTTGTTCTTGGAAAAAACCTTTTTTATTTTACTTTTTAAAAAACGTCCACTGGCCCACATATTGATTCGGTCGCATCATAAGACTCTATCTTCAGAGCACCTCCCTTACAATCCACTTTATAGTTGGCTTTCAGGTCATTTAAAGCGAAGCAGCCTTCTGATCATGTCCTTTCTCCACTGTCTGGAAATGCGCTACTAGATACGGTAGCCATTAGCCATATATGACCCTTAAGAATCTATGAAAGAGTGGATATATATGTATATGTAAAACTGATTCACTTTGCTGTACAGCAGAAACACAACACTGAAAATCAACTATACTCCATTAACATTTTAAAAAAGAATGAACCCTAATGTAAAAAAATAAAAATTAATAAAATAATTTAAACTAAATTAAAAATTCAGTTCGTTAGTTGCACTAGCCTATTTCAAGTGTCTGATAGCCACATGTATCTAGGGGCCACCATATTGCACAGCTCATGTTTGGAACATTTTCATCATTGTACAAGTTTCTATTGGATAGAGCTGGCCTAGCTCACCAGATAAAAATTTCTGACTTTGATTTAGGACTTAAATCTGTCCTTTCTAGGCCCTTCTGCTGCTGTTTTCCTTCATCTAATGCTCCAGTTAGACTGAACTGTTCCCAAATATACCTACTCACTTCTGCCTTCGCGCCTCAGCTTACCCAGCCCTGCCCAGAGTACCCTTCACTGAATCACTGTATGCCCAACCCTACTCCTCATTGGGGGGCTGTCCTTCATGACGTCCTGTAAAGTTTCCCAACTCAAAGTTATTTCCTTGTCCTGCGAATTCTCGTAGGATTTTAAATGATGCACCCTAATGTCATCCACCACCATTTCTTCACGGTCAGAATCAGTGACCTGGGGACCCAGCCACGCAGCCTCTAAAGAGTACACTGGGTATGTCACATCTGCTACTTCGGGTCTACAAGGTGGTTTGGGGGAGCTTCAGGGCTTCTTAGGAGTGCATGTATGAAACGCTCTAGAAATTTCCATCACTAGCTGAGAGATTGGAGACACCCTGAGGTTCTCATAGTCCGCAGTTTGTGGTTAAGCCAAAGAGGGCAGCGTTTGCTATTATTAGTGTGTTACAGATAAGTATGTTACATATACATCCTCTGAACACCAAGTGATGAGACATTGCCATAAGTTATACCCAAAAAGCAATCCCATCATTTACAGACACCTGTTAGGTAGAAACATCACTCTACTACCTTTACCACACATTTGTGTTTGTTTTGGCTTTGTTTTAATCCCTATGGTGGGGGTTAAAACAAAACAGCAGGATCTGAGTTGATCACATCTCTTGTGGTTGATCATCAAGATAGTAGTAGGTCAGCTAGAGCTGGGGTTGAGTCAGTTACAGACACCCTCAAAGAATCAGCTCTTCAGAGTTCAGTTCTCTCCCACTCTAGTCCCCTTTGATTTATACTCTACCAGCCTGCAGAGTCCTGACCTCACAGGTAAGGCTCTAATCAGATAAGCTCACCATAAACCTTTCTTTATTCCCAAAAGCCTGGCTCCATTCAAGCCCCAGCTATACTTGAGCCACCTCAGGGGAGGGCCAGCCTTCAAGAGGTACTTGGAGACAGGCAGACCGTCATCATCGTCATCATCATCGGTGCAGGCTGCCAACCTTCTCAGGTTACTGTGAATGATTATGGGTAAAGTCTGCTTTGAATTTGTTGGAAAAGGGGGAGACTTACAATGTATTTGGCTCAGGCAATTCATTTTAAGGGTTTGGGTTCCCCAATGTCCTGTAATCATAATCATGGTCCATTTTCACAGTCACTAGACTATCAAATTCTGTGTATATAAAATAAAGACCTAGAAAAAATGGGAACTTTAAAATCTGTAAGTTAAAGTAGTGGTACAAATATTATTTGGTACACTGTGAGACAGTATTCAGAATTACCCTCTCGCCATCAGAAGCTAACTGCGGCAGAGAGACTGCTTTTACCACTTTTCTAGATGTGGTAAAGATTCGGTACAACGTTGTTTAGAAGTCATAGGCTTGCAAATCCCTTCTCCTCTTCAGGGATTAAAAGGCAACCTGCTCTGCCACATTTAAAATGGAAAAAAAGAAGTGTGGGTGGGGATTTTCTTCTCCTTTGTCTGCACATCCAGTCTGGGGGTAGCGTTATTCATCAGAAATAAGCTTTCTTGTTTTTTAGACTGTGTTTACGACGGTTTTCGAAAACGTCTTCCTTATGTATGCTAATTCGTTGGTTTCCATTCCGTCAAGCTCACCTTCCGAAAGGGATAGTGAAAAATTAGGGGCTGGCTCCCCCTGGTGCCTTGGTTGGAGAACCGCAGCTGCATGTCTGAGACCATCTGCCAACGGATAAGAATGCCCTCTAGTGCATAGAGGCAGAGTAAAGCTACAAATTAAAAGCTAATTACTAATTAAATACTCAGGAAAAAAAATGAAAACTACAAAATACTAACACTACAGGAAAAAAGTGACCAATTATGCCCGAACTATGAGCCAAGCATTGCGCTAAGGGCCGGATGGGCATTGGTGCTTTGGCTGTCCACTGCAGTGGGACACATCGTCCCCTAACACGGCAGCTTAAAATAATGATCGTTTATTATCGCCCACGGTTTCTGTAAGCCAGGAATTCCACAGCAGCTCCGTTGGGTGGCTCTGGCTTCAGGTTCCTCACGAGATTGCAGTCAGATGGTGACTGGGGCATCTCCAAGACTCGTGTGTTCACGTCTGGCGGCTGAGCTGGTGAGACTGGAAGAGCTGGGACTGGAACATCCAGCACCTCTCCCCGTCTCTCCATGACGGAGGTACCTGCCCTTCGGAAAGAATTCTCTCTCTGCTTTCTACCAAGATGCTGGCGTGTGTGTGTCTGTGTGTGTGTGTCTGTGCAACTCGCACAGATTTACTTGGTGCATTAAAGAAGGAACTGGCACGGTGACGACGATAGTTAAAAGAAGGAGAGGAAGAACTATTATATCTAGTCAGTGGATGAAAAGAATGCTGAAATAAGATTACAAATTAGATGGAAACCGATCAGTGTCCTATAAAACAATGAAAGCACAATCTGTAGGATTTATTTTTTTCTACTGGACATAAATTGCAATATATAGATCTTCTATAAGCGAACATTAACTTTACAGAGCCTTGTCTCTCTGTAGACCCTCCTCTGATTCCCCAGAATAGCCAGACTTCTTTCAGGTTGGATCCCAATGAAGAGGGCCAGGAGGAAGCTGCATTGCTTTTTATGACCCAGTCTCAGAAGTCATGCAGTATCACCTCTGCTGTGCCCCACTGAAAGAGGCAGTTACAGAGGGCCACCAGGCTCAAGGAGAGGGAATGTAAACCCCACCTGGGATGGGATATATATTTGGTGGCCATTTGTGTAAAAATACAATTGACAATTGTTTTATTTAATTCTCCCCCAAACTACATGAGGTTGCTACTATCATTATCCCAATTTCACAGTTAAGGGAATGAGGTCAAGAGACATTAAAACTATGCTTCATAGGTCCTTTCTATGTCACACTGGAGCATTGTCTGATAAGCCATGTGAAGTGTTATCTGTACATGGTTTTCAGTCTGGGCACTACTGACATATGGGGCCAGGTAATCGTTTGTCGTAAGAGCTGTCCTGTGTATTGTAGGCTGTTTAGCAGCATCCCTGGCCTCTACCCACTTGATGCCAACAGCATCCCGTCCCTCCCTCCCCTAGGTTGTAATAACTAAAAATGTCTCCAGACATTGTGAAGTATCTCGGTGGGGGAGTGCAACTTTGGCCCCATTAAGAACCACTGTTTTAGGGGAAGGTAACTTTGTTTGATTATTTACTATTGATTAGGCCAGGCTCTGTAAAGTTAAAATTCACTTATAGAAGATCTATATATTGCAGTTTATTCCTGTCCAGTAGAAAAAGTAAATCCTACAGATTGTGGTTTTATTGTTGTATAGGACATTGATCAGTTTCCATCTAATTTGTAATTTTATTTCAGCATTCTTTTCATTCACTGACGAGATAGAATAGTTCTTCCTCTGCTTCTTTAAACTATCATTGTCATCATGCTAGTTCCTTCCTTAACGTGTTAAATAAATCTTTGCCAGTTGCACAAGCGTGCAGACACACAGAGACACAGACACACACACCAGCATCTTGGTAGAAAGCAGAGAGAGAATTATTTCCAAAGGGCAGGTATGGCCATCACGCAGAGGTGCTACTCGAGTCTCCCTTCAAGAAAGAACTAGCACATGAGCTGTGAGAGGTACAATTAGCTGATAGCCTTGACTGAAGTGCCTCTGGGATCCACCACAGCAGTTGAGCTGAGGCTGTGCTTTTACGAGGCAGTCTCGAGCCAGTGTATGAGCCCAGTAGAGGTACCAGGATCTAGGCCATTTCTGATCAATGTGGAAACCCTCCACCAGGCAATGTTTGCTCTGGAGCTCCTGTTGGGCTTGCTGAGACTTTTGCAGGGCAACACTGCAATTTTAGACCCTTCCTAACATATTTTTCTGCCTCCCGACGAACCTTTCACAGATAACAGGCCTGCACCCTGGTCTGCATCTACTGCAGAGCCCTTTCCTGCTTCAGGCACCACTCAAAGCTGGTAGCCATCGTGCCACCCAATGTGTTTTTAGCTGTCGAAGGAATTGCCTCCAGAACTCAGAGAGGCCTACGAGGTACCGTGCTTCCTTCTCTGAGGTGGGGCTTCAAGATGCAGCGATTCGTCTTTGGCTTTGGAGGGGATATCCAGTGTGCACCTGACAACTGCACTTCTGAAAACTTCCCTGAAGTGGCAGTTCTCTGAGTCTATGTGGAATCCTGAGTTGGTAGCTTTTTCTTTTTTCTTTCAGTATTTTAAAGATGTCACTCCATTATCTTCTGGGTTGTATATATTCCAATGAGAAATCTGCTGTAATTTTATTTGGACTGCCTTCAAGATTTTCTCTTTATCTTTGGTTTCCACCAGTTTAACTGTTATTTGTCTAGGTGGATGTCTTTTTCTCACATTTATGCTGCTTGGGGTTTCCTGTATTTCCTGGATATGCACTTTGAAGTCTTTCTCCTTATGTTATTTTTGTTAGCACTTCAAATATTGTCTGTCCTATTCTTTTTTTTTTTTTTTTTTTGCGGTAT
This sequence comes from Kogia breviceps, assembly GCF_026419965.1. Taxonomy (NCBI): domain Eukaryota; kingdom Metazoa; phylum Chordata; class Mammalia; order Artiodactyla; family Physeteridae; genus Kogia; species Kogia breviceps. Next base: position 99,280,913 of record NC_081319.1, on the reverse strand, counting down.
GCGGGCCTCTCCTGTTGTGGCCTCTCCTGTTGCGGAGCACAGGCTCCAGACGTGCAGGCTCAGCGGCCATGGCTCATGGGCCTAGCTGCTCCGTGGCATGTAGGATCTTCCCGGACCGGGGCACGAACCCGCGTCCCCTGCATCGGCAGGCGGATTCTCAACCACTGCACCACCAGGGAAGCCCTGTCCTATTCTTTCTCTTTTATTTTACTTATATGGCATCAACTTCTCTTCCTCTCATGCTTTGACCCAGGTGTGACAGTGCTTATATCCTTAGAAGGGCCTGTCTTCTTTAAATTTCAGACTTCTTGGCTATCCTGCAAACTTAGTTCTCTGATGGGTTCAAAAAGAGTTATAATTTTATAGTTTGTCTTGCACTTTCTTGTTATTATTGTGGAAGTGATGTTTTCTTTCTAAAATACAGCTTTCTATATATATATATATATATTTTAAAACCTTTTGGCCGTGCTGCACGGCATGTGGGATCTTAGTTCTCAGACCAAGGATGGAACCTGCACCCCCTGCATTGGCCGTGCAGAGTCTTAACCACTGGACCGCCAGGGAAGTCCCTAGTTTCCTATATCTTAAGGATAAGTGAAACTTACTATAATTTTTAATTTTGTTATAATTTAAAATTTAGATAAATGATGCAAAAATAGTATGAGAAACTCCTAAATAAACTTTATCCAGATTCGTCAGTTATCTACATGCGCCTCATTCGCTTTATCATTCTCTCTCTGTCTCTCTGCCTTTCTCTCTCTTTACATATATTTATCTACCTATATCTGTATTTATATACCTTATGAATTATTTGAGAACTGGCTGGAGTCATTGTATCTTTTACCCTAAATACTTAATGATTATTTTTGTGAGAACTTTTCCTTATAAACAATAGTATATTTATCACAATCAATATGCTTAACATTAAGAACATATTTCCATATCTATATCGTTCATATATATAAAAATTAAGCTTACAATACACAGAAGGACTTCTCAGAATTGCCAACCCTTACCCCTGTAAAAAGCAATCCTATTAACTAGAGCTCAATATCTCTCTAGTCTTTTCAGGTAAAATTTAAATACATTGAAATGCATAAATTATAAGTATTCAATTTAATGAGGTTTAAAAATTGACATACTCCTAATATCACACTGAAATTTAACCTCTTTATGAAGACTGCCTAGGCTAGCCACCACATGCAACTTGAACATCCCTCTACTACAAAATTTACTGCAAATATTTCTCTACATGTTCACTAGACTATGAACTCATTAAAGAAAGAGACTATGCTTCTTCATTTTGGGGCCCCCAGTTTCAAACAATATCTGGCATATAATGAGGTATCAATAAAAGTTTGCTAAATAAGTAAAATGGCAATTGGAACAAATAGCCTGCAGCTTTAAATAAGGGAGTTGTGTAATTTTCAAGTTAAGATCTGCTTACTACTTCTACTAAATCACCAGTAAGGAATGTATGATAAAAGTTGTCAAGACACGAAAGGGAAAAAAAAGGCAGCAGTTGGAACACTAATAAATCATTATGTTCTTACAACTCTTTACAAAGACATGAAACTCTTTTAATCATTCATGCAGCATTTGCAATTGGTGGGTGGTACAAATTATTACCACTTTTTTTATACAGTAAAACTTTCAGTTTTAACAAGATATTTAAAAGCAAATATATGTTACCTGTCCAAAACCTAATGGAGAAGAACTTTTATGTAGTTCCTGGTTGATATTCTAACACCTGAGATTTACTATTTTCAGTTGTCTAAAAGCAGTGGTAGTCAAATATGTTGACAGACAGCTATTTCCTCAATATCACTAACTATCTTGGCAAAGGGATAGGCTACGTGAATTGAAATTTGATTATGCAGTTGCTTCAGAGTCATGTCTGTAGTTGCTCTTCTTTTTCTTATTAAAAAAACAAAATATATACTCTTTTGAATATAATTAAGTAAATGTTTTTAATTCCTGTGAGAAAGTACTACAGAATAGTTTTATGTAGTAAAACTAACCCTAAAATAGATACGTAGAGTCAGGAGTTTTCTTGTAGTTCCCTTATCTGTTTCAAGTCTTTAGAGCTTATTGATATGCTATTTATATTCCCTAGGATGACTGATAAAATCCTTCTAATCAATAAACATTCAGCTTAAGAATCATTTCCCCTTTGGATATTTGTAATAACAAGTAAGTAGTATCACCTCTGCTCAACTGCCATACCTTATATACAACTCTATTCTTATACCTTCTCATGCTATATTTTAGTGGTGCATTTTCATATCATTCTCTTCCACTACACCAAGACAGTCCATTAGATCTTTTTGGATGATGGAAATGTTCTATATGTGTTCTAGTCACTACTGTAATAAAAGTATAGCACAAGACTCTGAGCTCTGTGAAGGCAGAGACTGTACCTTATTCACTTTTATGTATCCAGTACCTAGGACATAGGAGATCCTTGATAAATATGTGGGGATAAACACAACCAATCAATCAAAGAATAAATCAAGGGACTTCCCTGGTGGCGCAGTGGTTAAGAATCCGCCTGCCAATGCAGGCGACACGGGTTCAATCCCTGGTCCAGGAAGTTACCACATGCCACAGAGCAACTAAGCCCATGAGCCACAACTACCGAGCCTGAGCTCTAGAGCCCACAAGCCACAATTACTGAGCCTGCACACCACAACTACTGAAGCCCATGTGCTCTAGGGCCCGTGTGCCACAACTACTGAGCCCACACACTGCAACTACTGAAGCCTGCATGCCTAGAGCCCGGGCGCCACAAGACAAGCCACCACAATGAGAAGCCTGCACACTGCAACGAAGAGTAGCCCCCACTCACCACAACTGGAGAAAGCCCGTGCGCAGCAACGAAGACCCAATGCAGGCAAAAATAAAATAAATATTTTAAAAAGAGAGAATCTCTTTTAAAAAAGGAGTAAATTAAACATTTTACAGTGGTAGAGTAGAGGAAAATCTACCTACAACCAACATCAGGCAACTGCTACGTGAGGTAATGGGAAAACTAATTAGTAATCTCTGATTTCTCAGTGAATTAAAAAGTAATGCAAATAGATTTCTAGTAGTGGAAAAGTAGCTTCTATCAGTCAACTCACTCTCAGAGAATAGCTATAAACTCTAACTAAAATACAAAATATAATAATTTCAAGGCAGTCAGAGGAACTAAAAGAAATGAAGTAAATCTATATTTGAAAGAAGTAAATGGCACAGGGTAATTTTCCTGTTTTGATACAGATTTTTGTTTGAGGCTAAGCCCTAGTTTCAGCTTGCTGAGTGGCTAAAATTCTAATAGAAATCCATAGTCTTACTGGCTTGGAAAGCCATAGGTCAGAGTTTGGGGACACCACACAGCTGGAACCTGAGGGGGGTTGGAATCCTGGAAAGGTGAAAGCGATAGACATGGTGGGGAGAGCAGGATTCTGTATATAAACTTGGCCAAAATCTCTGGTTGATCCCTGAACTACATACACATGGGGTAAACTTCAAATAGGCCAATTAAATCTCAAAGAAAGGCAATAAGTGGAAACTGACCTTGAGATGACCCAGGTGTTAGAATTAGCAGATAAGGATTTTAAAGCAACTATTATAACCATCTCAAGGATTTAGAGGAAAACACACTTATGATTAACAAATAGAAAATCTTAGCAGAGAAACTGAAACCACAAAAAAGAACCAATTGAAAATTCTAGAAATGGAAAATACAGTATTTACAATTAAAAATTTACAAAGTAGCTTGACACAGACTGAAATGAGAAAACAGTAAGTAAATTTGAAAATAGATCAATAGAAAGTGTCTAAGTTGAAAAATTGAAAGAAAAGTTTGGAGAAAATAAACAGTGTCAGTGAACTATGCAGGCACTGTAGAAAGGTCTAACATTTGTGTACTTGCTGTCTTAGAATAAGAGAGAAAAATATATATAAGGAAATGATAGCGATAATTTTCCCAAATTTGGTGAAAGGCATACATTTACACATCTAACAAGTCCAGTAAACCCCAATTAGGAAAAATACAAAGAAAAGCATATCTAGGCACATCAGAGTCAAACTTCTAAAAGCCATAGTTTAAAAGAAACTCTTGAAAGCAACTGCAGACTAGCTACAGATTAATTTATTACATGCAGTGGAATGATATGAATTAACAAAGATATTTTGTCAGAAACACTGGACACAAGAAGATAATGTAATGACATCTCTAAAATGCTAAAAGAAGAAAAAAGTCAATTCAGTGCAGTGAAAATAACCTTCAAGAATGAAAGCAAAATAAAGCTAAATGAAAACTAAGAGAACTTCTTATCAACAGACTTGCAGTAGAAAAAAAACCACAGAAGTTCATCAGGTGAGAAATATTGATGCCAAAGGGACATTCAAATGTTCAGAGGACAGTGAAGTACCAAAAATGATAGATGTGTGGCTAAATATAAAAGATTTTTTCCGTAGTTTTTTAGAAATATGTATGACTGTTTAAAGCAAAAATTATAACATTTTATTGTTTGATTTATAATATTTGTAGCTGAAATATAGACAACTAAAAACTAAAGAAAGGAGCTTAAAAATCTATATTTTTTGAAAGATCATTACACTTTGTATGAAATGGTCCAATATTAAACGTAAGAAAAATGTGAAAAATTAAGGGTACTGTATATATTGTGGTTCCTAGAGCAACCAGTTGAAATAATGCAAAATGATATAACTGAAATGCCACAATCTCTTGAAAGGGGATTCTCAAAAAGATTCAATTAAATCAAAAGAAATTAAGAAAGTAGGAACAGAGAATCAAAAAAACAAATACAAAAATGATGGGGCCAAAGGAAAACAACTAGTAAAATGGTTGGTCCAAACTCAACCATATCAATAATTGGATTAAGTGTAAATGGACTAAACACTCCAATAGTAGTCAGAAATTCTCAGATTAGATTAAAAAAAATAAGACCCAACATAATCTCTCCATAAGAGATGAACTTTAAATGTAAAAATACAAACAGGTTGAAAGTAAATGATATTAAAAGATAAATCATGGGCTTCCCTGGCGGCTCAGTGGTTAAGAATCCGCCTGCCAATGCAGGGGAAACGGGTTCAAGCCTTGGGCCGGGAAGATCTCACGTGCCGTGGAGCAACTAAGCCCATGCGCCACAACTACTGAGCCTGCGCTCTAGAGCCCGCTAGTCACAACTACTGAGCCCGTGTGCTGCAGCTACTGAAGCCCATGTGCCTAGAGCCCGTGCTCCACAGCCAGAGAAGCCACCGTAAGGAGAAGCCCGTGCACCGCAACGAAGAGCAGCCCCCGCTCGCCACAACTAGAGAAAGCCCGTGCACAGCAATGAAGACCCAACACAGCCAAAAATAAATAAATAAAAATTTAAAAAAAGATAAATCATGCAAACAGAAAATCTAAGAAGGTTGGAATAGGTAGATTAGCATGAGGTATAACAGATGCCAAGGCAAAGAGTATTACCAGAGATAAAGAGAGACACACTAGAACAATAAAAAGGATAAATTTATTAAGACATAAGAATCATACATGTATGTGCCTAATAAAAGAGGTTCAAATACATTAGATGAAAAAGTAACATAATTAAAGGAAGAGACAAATCCACAATTACAGTGGAGTCTTCTCTCAGCAACTGACAGAACAAATAGACAAAAGATCTCAGTAACACTATAACTTCCTTCACCTAATTGACATTTATAGAACACTACACCTAACAATTGCAGGAAAAACATTCTTTTCAAGTGCACATGGCATATTAACAAAGATAAACCATTTGCTGGACCATAAAACACGTTCTAATATATTTTAAAGGACTGAAATAATATAGACTATGTTTTCCGATCACAAGGCAATTAGTTAGAAATCAACAACAATAAGATATGTAGGAGGGATAAAACCTAAATATTTGTAAATTAAACAACATACTTGTCAATAATTTATGGGTAAAGGAAAAACGACAAGGTGCATTAGAAAATATTTCAAACTGAATTCTAATGAAAATATAGCATATCAAAATTTGTGAGCTACAGCTAAAGGAAAATTTATAGCTTTTAAATGCCTAGATAAGGAAAGGATAAAGGTATAAAATCAATGACCTAAGAGTCTACAGTAAGACCTAGAGAAAGTAGAGCAAAGTACAGACGGTCCGCAACTTACAATGGGTCAACTTACGAATTTTGAACTTTACAATGGTGCAAAAGCAATGTGCCTTCAGTAGGATTTGAATTTTCAATTTTGGTCTTTTCCCAGGCTAGTGATCTGTAGTATGATACTCTCTTGGGGTGCTGGACAGTGGTAGAAGCTGCAGCTTCCAGTCAGTGCCACAATCACAGGGTAGACAACGGATACACTTAACAACCATTCTGTTTTTCACTTTCAGTACAGTATTCAATAAATTACATGAGATATTCAACACTTTATTATAAAATAGGCTTTGTGTTACATGATTTTGCTCAACTGCAGGTTACTGTTAAGTGTTCTGAGCATGTTTAAGGTAGGCTAGGCTAGCCTATGATGTTCTGTAGATTAGGTATATTAAATGCATTTTCGACTTAGGATATTTTCAACTCACAATGGGTTTATTGGGACATAACCCCATTGTAAGCTGAGGAAGATCTATAAATCCAGAGTAAGTAGAATGAAGGAAATAGTAAAGAGGATAAATCAATGAAATAGAAAATAGATAAATGAAAGAGAAAATTAACACATAAAATTTTTTTCTTTTTGAGAGAATAACAAAGTTGACAAGCCCTACATAGGTTGATAAAGAAAAAAATAAGAAAAATTACCAATAACAGGAATAAATGTGTGAATATACTACAGATGCTACAGATATTGTAAACAACTTTATGTTAATAAATTCAACAACTAGATGAAATTTCTGAATAAAACAACTTACCAAAACAGACACAGAAGAAATAGGAAATTTTACTGGCCCTATATCTATTAAGTAAATTGAATTTGTTATCGAAATCTTTTCTCAAATACAACATCGGGGTCAGACGGTTTCACTGGTGAACTCTGCTAAACATTTAGGTAAGAGAGCAGTCTTACACAAATGCTTTCCAAAACAGAAGGGGAGGAAACACTTTGCAATGTGTTTTATGAGGCTAGCATGACCCCGATACTAAATCTGACACAGACATTTTTAAAAAAGAAAATTAAAACACCAGTCATGTCAAACTGCCCACCTAATTTAGTTTCCTTCCTCCACTACCAACAGGCAGACGAGCTTCCCTGAATTGGGGGGAGGGGAGAGAAGAGCAGGCTGGCTGGCTGGTGGGTGACAATATCAAACTTTTGCACAGCCCCCAGCTGAACATGGAAGATAATGCAGTCCAATCTGACTTTCTTTAGGCTCCTGAAAGATCTGGACAGAAGCCAGAAGTGGGTGAAGAAATGTAAGATATGTGACTTAGAAGATAAAATACCTGATCTGCTAAGCAAACATTACTGCCAAATGCTTTAAGAAACCTATGGTTTGTAGAACGAGTACTTAAAAAGGAGTTCTTTGAGATTATGCTAGGCCAGCAGTAGTTGATTTCACCAGTCATCTGAACAATCCACATGGAGACATTGAAAATTAGTAAAATAACTGAGTGATCATGAAATAAGAACACAAACAGAAAAAGAAATGGTAAAACTTCTGAACAGGAACAAACTCAGAAATAAAGAAACCATAGCAAGCCTCACCACTCCAATGCAGAGGAAGACGGTAAAGAACAAGATGAAGGCATTTTTATCCTTAAACTTTGCAGAGAATGAAAACAAGGAGCAGCTAAAATCTTCATCTGAAGTTTGATTTTTATAAAGCACAAGTCTGGATTAACATGAAGCTGACAAAATCTCTAAAGATATCTTTTCTCCTGCTGGAGTGCAGAGGATGTTCTGGTGAGGCAGTTCTGAGAAAGTGCTTCAAGACGATAGCAGTTACACATCCATCCTTTTGAAAACGCAGCAGAAATAGGTGCTGGACACTGCAAGAGTGCCATTGGAGAGAAACAGGAAAGTGAGAGACTCACCTCTTCCATTATCACTGATAATAAGATGGACATAGTAGGGGAGGAGCAATCACCAGTACTGGTGAGGTTCATCAATGACTGTCAATCCAGACAGAGGAATATGGGCTTTCTACCTTCTGAAGTTGATGCAGAAATTCTGGCTATGAACTTTCACACTATGATAATGCAAGAATGGGGGACAAACATGGAGCACTGATGTGGTCTGGCTTAGATTATGTCTAGTGGACTTTGTCCCAAATGCAACTCATGGTAACTAGACTTTTAGAGAAACAACCCCAAAATATCTACACAGTCTATTCTTCCTCTGCCTTAAATATGTAGTTGTCAAAAGCAGTGTCTGTTGTGGGAGTATCTGTTGCTTTGGTAGAAATTAAAGATGTTTGTTCTTTTTTCTGTTGATCACAACTACTTTAGAACTTAACAATGTAACATCTGTCCTCTTTCAGAACAGTGAAGGATAAAAGGCACATGAACTGAAGGAAATTTGCCAGTCTCAATGAATAGGTGGGTATGATGCTTTTGAAAGTTTTGTAGAACTCCTGTAAATACTTGTTTTGTGTTTAGATGGTATAAATAATGATATGAATGTTAGATAGAATAACTTTATAGCTGGTTGAGCTTTTGTTCTCTGTAGTGCATTAACAGATTTTGTTTTAATTATTATTGTTGTTCATAAAAATATCCTATTTTTAAAAATAGCCTTTGGAAAAAATTTCCAGGGCCGCATTTCCAATATTGCTTTGCAGCAGAGTTGCACTCTATGAAGAGATGCAAAATATTTATGTTTATTGTAAATTTTGATTTGAGAAAGCCATGATTCAGCACCAAACTTGATATTTAAATGGAATTTCCTGGAACTTCCTCTGGGCTCAGCAAGATAATCTCAACTAACCATTGAGAATTAGTATAAACAAATACTTAGTATCCCAACAATGAAACACATTATTCAGGATGTTAAAGATATTTTCTTACAATAGCACCTCACAAGTTCTTTTTTTAAAACTTTTCTTAGGTTTTCTTAAAATTAATTTTTATTGGAGTGTGGTTGCTTTACCATGTTGTGTTAGCCTCCACTGCACAACAGAATGAATCAGCCATACACATACACATATCCCCTCTCCTCTCTTCTAGACTTCCCTTCCATTTAGGTTACCACAGTGCACTAGGTGAGTTCCCCCGTGTTATACAGCATGTTCTCATCAGTTGTCCATTTTATACATAGTATCAATCATGTATATTTGTCAATCCCAGTCTCCTACTTCCTCCCACCCCACCCTTTCCCCCTTTGGTATCCACGCATACAGCAATCCCACTACTGGGCATATACCCAGAGAAAACCATAAATCAAAAAAACACATGCACCCCAATGTTCATAGCAGCACTATTTACAATACCCAGGACATGGAAGCAACCTAAATGTCCATCGACAGAGGAATGTATAAATAAGATGTGGTCCATATATACAATGGAATATTACTCAGCCATAAAAAGGAATGAAATTGCATCATTTGTAGAGACGTGGATGGACCTAGAGAGTGTCATACAGAGTGAAGTAAGTCAGAAGGAGAAAAGCAAATATTGTAAAATAATGCATATATGTGGAATCTAGAAAAATGGTACAGATGATCTTAGTGGCAAAGCAGAAATAGAGACAGATGTAGAGAACAAATGTATGGGCACCTCACAGTTCTTAAATGCTTATCTCTTATAGCACCAGTCCTGGAATAGCTCACATTCAACACCATGCCAACATGTACCAAAGTGATTTATCCATTCCCAACACACTCTCTGTCAATCTTCATTGTTGGAGAATCAAAAAAAAAAACACAGAGAAAAGGATACAGAGCTTCCATTAACCATGTACAAAGCCCACTACCTGTCTCACTTCAATTTTTTTCTTAATGTCTATACATGGCTGAAGGTCCTGTGTTTTCTTCCTTGATGAAGTTTGAGAATGAGAGCAATGAAATTAGATGAAAGCATCTTAAGCATAATTAAGAAATATTTTAACAGACCAGAGGTCAAATAACTTTACTTTGTTTAACATAAATCTTGATATAAAATATGATCTTAATTTAATGGTAGACACATATATCAAACTATGAATTTAAGCCAGAGTTTCCCACAAGTACTTTAAAAAGAACACTGAAAATACCTAACAGAAGTTTTAAAAATTGGTTTTATCCTTACAGTCCATATTTGGAGGAAAAGCTCTAAGGCGTATGTAGGCCATTTAATCACAGACTATTTGCTTCTGAGCCTTCCATTGAATGCATTAAACATTGATAAACTGCTGGTTAAATGGCTGCTGTTTGAACTTTTATTCTCTGAAGACCTCTCATTTCAGAAGACAGCACTGAAAGAACATCTCATTTCTCTGTGATTTCTCTTGGTGGTACTCCGGGGAAATTTTAGTTGAGTCACTTGAAATAGAACATTATTATTGCCATGAATCAAATTATTAGGTATTAGTTTCCAGTTCTTTGAGGAAATAAATGTTGGAGAGGTGTGGGGAGAAGGAATATATTTCATAAAATACTGCAATAAAGCTCAGGACTGACCATTGACTAGTAGGTGTTTTAGTATGTGGTTAAAAATCTGTAATGGGCAGTTAAGGAAATTACCAACAAGTAGAATAAACGTTGAGATCACCAAACAGAGATTGCAGTATAGATTTTGTCTCCATTAAGTAGAAAATTGAAGTTTGAATAGAAAGCAATCCACTGTGGTTCTTCTTCTGGATGTTATTTACAATCATTTGTCGAATTTATACCTTAGCTGAGTATAGTCTTTCTAGCAGGTGTACATTGAACACTTTTGTTTCATGGTCAAGATAGAATCAGAAGCCAAGGTTACTGACCATCTATTTGACTGTTTATTCTCTCCATGACCATACCTACTGCCTTGTTTTGATTTATAAAAATTACCTGGGAAAAATAGGAATTTTTTTGCTTATATAAAAATAATAGAAATTATTGCTGTTATTTTGGTGACAAAAACTTTGTACAATGTGTTTTAATCTAAATAAAACATAAATTTTATTTTTTTAAAGAAAATTACAAAAAAATCCTTTATAACCATAGATGCAAAACTCCTTAATGAAATATTCACAAATGGAATCCAGCAATATATTAAAAGAATGATATACCATGACAAAGTAGAGTTTATCCCAGGAATGCAAGGTTGGTTTCACATTTAAAAGTCAATCAATATTACTCACTGTATTGACAGATAAAAGGAACAAAATCATAGGATCTTCTCAATAGATGTGTAAAAAGTACTTGACAAATTTGAAAAACTCTCATGATATTAACAAAAAAATTCTAAGTAAACCAGAAATAGAAGGGAACTTCCTTTATCTGATAAAGGATATTTATGGGGGACTTCCCTGGCAGTCCAGTGATTAAGACTCCACGCTTCCACCACAGGGGACATGGGTTCGATCCCTGGTGGGGAACTAAGATCCTGCATGCTGTGCGGTATGGCCAGAAAAAAAAAAAAAAAAAGGATATTTGTGAAAACCTTACAGTTAATATAATGCTCAGTGGTGAGAGAATAAGAGTTTTTCCTCTTAGACTGGACACAAGGCAAAGGTGTCTCCACTTAATGTTGTAATGGAGGCCCCAGCCAGTTGACTAGGGCAAGAAAATGAAGTAAAGAGCGTAATGTGTTTGTATGAAAATTCTAGGGAACCTATAAGCAACTACTAGAACTAATAAGCAAATTTTAAAATGTTGCAGGATACATTGTCAATATTCTAAAATCAATTGTTATTTTATAACTTACTGATTTAATGGTAATAAAATTAAAATTTTTCATTTACAATAGCAACTAAAACATAAACATTTAGAAGTAAATTAAACAAAACATGCAAGACCTCTTCACTAAAAATTACAAAACATTGCTGAGAGAAATTAAGGAAAACCCAAATAAATGAACATATGTACCATGTTAATGGATTAGAAGACGCAAGTAAATCTGAAAAAGAAGAACAAATTTGGAGGATTTACATTATCTGAATTTAAAATTTACTAAGGCTACATTAATCAAGACAGTGTGATACTGGCATAAGGACTGAGAAACATCAATGGAACAGGATAGAGAACCCAGAAATAAACCCACACTCGTAAAATCAATTAATTTCCAGCAAAGGTACCAAAGCAATACATTTGGGGGATAAGGAAAATCTTTCCAATGAAAGGTACTGGAATAATTAGATATTCAACTGGGAAACGTTTACTCAAAAGGAACCTGGATGTTCTTCAGCGTTACTCTTGTTCAATACACTAATTTGATGTGTTGTTCTTTTCTATTTACACATTAGCCTATCAAAGCACTTTTTCCACTATTATAATAATATTCTGACTGCAAAAATGTTATTTTTCTTTTTATAAAAATAACCTCTGTACGTTTTATTTATTTTTTATTTTTTAATTTTTTTGGTGGTATGAGGGCCTCTCACTGTTGTGCCCTCTCCCGCAGCTGCTCTGCGGCATGTGGGATCCTCCCGGACCGGGTCACGAACCCGTGTCCCCTGCATCGGCAGGCGGATTCTCAACCACTGCGCCACCAGGGAAGCCCCCTCTGTAAGTTTTAAAAGCAATAGTTTTCCACTTATGACAACTCATATGTTAAAGTATAAAGTAAACAAAATTACCCATGATTACACAAGAAAACCAGAAATCACCCAAGTTGACCTTTTGGGTTGGTCTTTCTAATCTTCTGTATATAGTGTCATAAAATTGTATATTGCATTTTTAACCTAATATTATTTTGCATGTAATTTTCTTTCTCCAAAACAAATTTTATTTTTGTTTGCATGTAATATGATGATATTAGCTTTCATTTTAACATCTTTTTATGACACTTGTAATTGCATTTCCTGAAGACATAAATTTTAACTGTAAGCTACATCCAAATTGCACTTCCAACAGACAGCTATTTCTGGAGTATCTGCCAAACTCATAAATGACTCTTCTTCCATGGTAATTGTCCATTTCACAATCCCCTATCCAAAATGTAACTGTACTATTGAACAAGCATGACTCAGGGAAGCAATCATGGAACAAATTTTATTTTAAATTTAAACTGTTACTTTAAATTTATTTCATATGTTTAGTTGTTCTCTTGCCCCTGATGAACTTTAGGGCAGGTCACAAAACTGAGCATTTCAAAATTATTTTTAAGTATCCTGGTACAAGAAAAACCACAGAAGCAATCTCTAGGCAGCCAAATTTACAGTAGATAATCTGTTCTAAGGCCACAAGTGATAAAGTTATGGCAACCTGAACTAAATGGACCAATTATGCTCTCACACAGGAATTCTGAAATTAAGTCCAGAGTAAAGTTTGCCTGCAATTGTAGCGCACACTGTGGACTGAAGGCCAGAGAAACAGAGTCTTCAAAGAGAAAGAAGACAGGAGGAAATAAAAAAGGAGAAGCAGATATGGACCAAGAGAATTTCCTGGATTCTGCCAGCTGTTAATTGCTGGTTTCACTTCCTTCCAGAACTCCAGTTGCATTCCTGCCTTTGGGTTCTGTGAAACCCCTCAATCATTGTAATACCAACTTCTAACTTTTTTTTTTGTTGAATAAAGTTTTTGTTAAAGAGGCCCAAATAATACAGAAATGAGTATGGACTATGGGAAGTTTTATCCCTTAAACAACTAACATATTCATGATCAGTATATCCTTTGGCTTTGCCCATGGATGATGGCCTTTCTCTGATCTACTCCCTCCATCTGAGGGTCCATGTTAGCTGTAAACTTGTACTGTTCCCTGCTCACTCACTAAGGTGCTGACTGTAGAGTTACCTAGATCATCTTTGCTCTTTTGAAACATCAATGTAAAACTTTTATGTATAGTTTCCTGATTTGAGAGAGCACATTGTCAGAAAATGCATAGGATTTGATATTCAGTGACTCCTGCAGATGTTTTTAATTCTAATCCCTTCGTGTTGTTCTTAGAAAGGAAATCAAGTTTTATTTGTCTTACTATTATTTCCAAGGTAGTCAATAATTTGACTACTGTGAGAATAAAGCACTTGAGTTTTTTTGGCTTCTGAATGTCAATGAGTTCTGTTTTCAGAAATTTACCTTGGGTGAAGCATAAATTTACACGACATATTTTTAGTGACTGAGGGAAAATTCACTCACATTGCTAATAAAAAAGTTCCAGTATTACCAATATAATTTGTATTGGTTAGTGTAGCTCTAAGGATATGTCTAGAAAACCAAAGATAGCAGAGAATTAACACAACCCTAAAATGTCCTGATATTAATTTTTCATCACATGATTTAGAAAATTATCTTTACTATTCATATTGCAGACTCTACCTTGGGTGAAATACTTTTAGCTTAGAAAACTAGTCTGTAGGACACATTAAGTTTTAGAAACTTGGTTTCTTCACACTCTCAAACTATTGTGAAACTTTATTAAATTAAGTGAATCAAACAAAAATTATTCAATAAACATTCAACATTTGCCACGTGATATGGGTGTTATAGACAAAAAAAAAGACATGTGGCCTTTGCCCTCCTTTTCCTGGTAAAGTAGTTGGGAAGAGATACAGAGCAAGAGTAATACTCAAATCAATAAAATTAGAAATGAAAAAGGAGAAGTTACAGCAGACACTGCAGAAATACAAAGCATCCTAAGAGACTACTACAAGCAACTCTATGCCAATAAAATGGACCACCTGGAAGAAATGGACAAATTCTTAGAAAGGTATAACCTTCCAAGACTGAATCAGGAAGAAATAGAAAATATGAACAGACCAATCACAAGTAATGAAATTGAAACTGTAATTAAAAATCTTCCAACAAACAAAAGTCCCGGACCAGATGGCTTCACAGGTGAATTCTATCAAACATTTAGAGAAGAGCTAACACCCATCCTTCTCAAACTCTTCCAAAAAATTGCAGAGGAAGGAACACTCCCAAACTCATTCTATGAGGCCACCATCACCCTGATACCAAAGCCAAATAAAGATACTACAAAAAAAAGAAAATTACAGACCAATATCACTCATGAATATAGATGCAAAAGTCCTCAACAAAATACTAGCAAACAGAATCCAACACCGCATTAAAAGGATCATACACCATGATCAAGTGGGATTTATCCCAGGGATGCAAGGATTCTTCAATATACGCAAATCAATCAATGCGATACACTGTACTAACAAATTGAAGAATAAAAACCATATGATCAGTCTCAATAGATGCAGAAAAAGCTTTTGACAAAATTCAACACCAATTTATGATAAAAACTCTCCAGAAAGTGGGCACAGAGGGAACCTACCTCAACATAATAAAGGCCATGTACGACAAACGCACAGCAAACATCATTCTCAATGGAGAAAAACTGAAAGCATTACCTCTAAGATCAGGAACAAGACAAGGATGTCCACTCTCACCACTATTATTCAACATAGTTTTGGAAGTCCTAGCCACAGCAATCAGAGAAGAAAAAGAAATAAAAGGAATACAAATTGGAAAAGAAGAAGTAAAACTGTCACTGTTTGCAGATGACATGATACTATACATAGAAAATTCTAAAGATACCACCAGAAAACTACTAGAGCTAATCAATGAATTTGGTAAAGTTGCAGGATACAAAATTAACACACAGAAATCTCTTGCATTCCTATAAACTAATGATGAAAAATCTGAAAGAGAAGTTAAGGAAACACTTACCATTTCAACAAAAAGAATAAAATACCTAGGAATAAAGCTACCTAGGGAGACAAAAGACCTGTATGCAGAAAACTATAAGACACTGATGAAAGAAATTAAAGATGATACCAACAGATGGAGAGATATACCATGTTCTTGGATTGGAAGAATCAATATTGTGAAAATGACTATACTACCCAAAGCAATCTACAGATTCAATGCAATCCCTATCAAATTACCAATGGCATTTTTTACAGAACTAGAACAAAAAATCTTAAAATTTGTATGGAGACACAAAAGACCCCGAATAGCCAAAGCAGTCTTAAGGGACAAAAACGGAGCTGGAGGATTCAGACTCCTTGACTTCAGACTATACTACAAAACTACAGTAATCAAGACAATATGGTACTGGCACAAAAACAGAAACATAGATCAATGGAACAAGATAGAAAGCCCAGAGATAAACCCACGCACCTATGGTCAACTAATCTATGACAAAAGGACAAGGATATACAATGGAGAAGAGACAGTCTCTTCAATAAGTGGTGCTTGGAAAACTGGACAGCTACATGTAAAAGAATAAAATTAGAACACTCCCTAACACCATACACAAAAATAAACTCAAAATGGATTTGAAACCTAAATGTAAGACTGGACACTATAAAGCAGAGGAAAACATAGGAAGCACACTCTTTGACATAAATCACAACAAGGTCTTTTTTGATCCACCTCCTAGAGTAATGGAAATAAAAATAAGCTAATGGGACTTAATGAAACTTAAAAGCTTTTGCACAGCAAAGGAAACCATAAACAAGATGAAAAGAAAACCCTGAGAATGGGAGAAAATATTTGCAAACAAATCAACGGACAAAGGATTAATCTCCAAAATATATATAAATAGCTCGTGCAGATCAATATTAAGGAAACAAACAACCCAATCCAAAAATGGGCAGAAGACCTAAATAGACATTTCTCCAAAGAAGACATACAGATGGCCAAGAAGCACATGAAAAGCTGCTCAGCCTCACTAATTATTAGAGAAATGCAAATCAAAACTACAATGAGGTATCACCTCACACCAGTTAGAATGGGCATCATCAGAAAATCTACAGACAACAAATGCTAGAGAGGGTGTGGAGAAAAGGGAACCCTCTTGCACTGTTGGTGAGAATGTAAATTGATACAGCCACTATGGAGAACAGTATTTAGGTTCCTTAAAAAGCCAAAAATAGAATTACCATATGATCCAGCAATTCCACTACTGAGTGTATACCCAGAGAAAACCATAATTTAAAAAGACACATGCACCCCAATGTTCATTGCAGCACTATTTACAATAGCCAGGTCATGGAAGCAACCTACATGCCTATCAACAGCTGAATGGATAAAGATGATGTGGTACATATACACAATGGAATATTACTCAGACATAAAAAGGGATGAAGTTGGGTCATTTGTTGAGATGCAGATGAATCTAGAGACTGTCATACAGAGTGAAGTAAGTCAGAAAGAGAAAAACAAATATCGTATATTAACGCATATATGTGGAACCTAGAAAAATGGTACAGATGAACCGGTTTGCAGGGCAGAAATTGAGGTTCAGATGTAGAGAACAAACATCTGGACACCAAATGGGGAAAGCCATGGGGGGGGGGTGGGGATGGTGGTGTGATGAATTGGGCGATTGAGATTGACAAGTATACACTGATGTGTATAAAATGGATGATTAATAAGAACCTGCTGTATTTAAAAAAAAGGTGCTTTCTTGATAAAATGTTTAAAATAAAAATGTAAAAAGAAACAATAACATTTACCTCATCACATGTATGGTTTTTGAAGGACCACTTTTTCCTTTCTTCCACACCAAATTGTTCAAAGAAAAATATAATATATGACACCATATAACTGAGCTCTTCCAATGGGGCAGACACTGTGCTAAGCATTTTTCATATTATATTGCTAACCTTCCTATAAGGAGAGTGTTAATATCCTCACTTTAAGGATGAGATTACCAAGAATATTAGTTTACTGGAGCTGCCATAACAAAGTACCACAAAATGGGTGGCTTAAAACAACAGAAATGTTTTTTCTCGCAGTTCTGGGGTCTCGAAGAGCAAAATTGGCCCTGTTAGCAGGGCTGTACTCTCTCAAGTTTCTAGGAGAGAATCTGTTCTGTGCCTTTCTCCTAACTTCTGGTGTTGCCAGGCATCCTGAGTTTTCCGTGGCTTGAAGTTGCATATTAATTCCAGTCTCTGCCTCCATCCTCACGTGGTCATCTTCCGTGTGTGTGTCTCTCTCTGTGTCCTTTCCTCTTCTTATAAGGACATCAATCATATTGGACTAAGGGCCCACCCTACTGTATTATAACCTCATCTTTACTAGTTACATCTGCAACAATCCTATTTCAAAATAAGGTCACATTCTGAGGTTCTGAGAAGGACCTGAATTTGGGGGATGCTATTCAATCCAGTGCATGGAGACTTAGGTCAACTTCTGTGTGTTAAGTTGCCCCAGTCTGGATGGAGCCAGGATTCAGGTAGAGTTGCCATCAGAGCCTGTCCTCCTAACGGCTTCATTATTCTGCCCAGGTCCACTCACTCATCACCTCATAGCTCCTTCCCTCCCTTATCTATGTGATCTGGTTTCCAGTCCCAGATCACTATTAACTCTTCTCCTTAAGTCCTCATCTTCTCGCTCCTTCACCTTCTTCCAGCACTGGTGACAGCGTCCTCCTCCTTAACCACTCAGCTGCCTTAATTCTCTGGCAACACTATCTGAGTCTCACCTACATCCCAGGCCACATGTTCCCCCTGGCATTGGCTCATTTTATTTGTCCTATGCCCTAAATGTGGGTGGTTCCCAACTTTCATTTCTCTGTTCTCTCCTCCACATTCCTTCTTTGATGAATCCTCCCTCATTCTCTTGGCTTCAGCTGTCGCTTCTATATCATTGACTAATAAATCTATGTCAATCTACTTATTCATGCTGTCCTCTTCCCTAAGTTCCAGTCTCATACCTCCCAACTCCTTTAGACAAGAAGTTCTACCATCATCTCTGACTCAGATTGCTCAAGATCAGGTAGTTTTATCTTTTGGA
Source organism: Kogia breviceps (assembly GCF_026419965.1). Classification (NCBI taxonomy): domain Eukaryota; kingdom Metazoa; phylum Chordata; class Mammalia; order Artiodactyla; family Physeteridae; genus Kogia; species Kogia breviceps. The sequence goes on along the minus strand of NC_081319.1, from coordinate 99,262,104 downwards.
AAGCTCTCATTGGTCCTTCCTATTTGCAATAACACTGCCCTCATTGCCTCATGGAAGGATCACTACAGCAACGCCCTGGTGACCTTGCCAGATGCCAGTCTCCACCCTTCCCAAGCACCTTTCATAACCTTGCCCAACTAACCCTCCCAAACCAGTCTTCATCCTCTCATCCCTCTGCTCGGCAGTTCCCTATGTTCTTCATGTTTAAAATCCTTTGACTTCTCTTTTTCGCCATGCTCACCCAGTATTATTTCCTATGGCTTCCAACACTAGTGAGGTTAATTGCTCCTCTGCAAACCTGAATGTATTCTCATCTCCATACTTTGGCTTATGTTGTCTACTTAGCCATTTATCCTTTCAAATCCTGTCTCTGCCTTCAGGTCCCAAATCAAATCAGCTCTCTAGGAAGGTCTCTCTGACCATTTCAGTTTCAGTTCATTTCAATGGAGCCCCAAGAAGGGAATGACAGAAAAGTTGTCATAAATGCAAGATATACTCTCTCTCTGTACCCTCTGTTCTTAGCTTCTTTGTTTACTTTTTTTCCCATTTCTCTCTCCCCCATCTCAGAACTTCTAAAAATCAGCATATGCATCACTCTACAGTTTTTCTCCATTGAGAATGATGTTTGCTATGCGTTTGTCGTACATGGCCTTTATTATGTTGAGGTAGGTTCCCTCTGTGCCCACTTTCTGGAGAGTTTTTATCATAAATTGGTGTTGAATTTTGTCAAAAGCTTTTTCTGCATCTATTGAGACTGATCATATGGTTTTTATTCTTCAATTTGTTAGTACAGTGTATCGCATTGATTGATTTGCGTATATTGAAGAATCCTTGCATCCCTGGGATAAATCCCACTTGATCATGGTGTATGATCCTTTTAATGCGGTGTTGGATTCTGTTTGCTAGTATTTTGTTGAGGACTTTTGCATCTATATTCATGAGTGATATTGGTCTGTAATTTTCTTTTTTTTGTAGTATCTTTATTTGGCTTTGGTATCAGGGTGATGGTGGCCTCATAGAATGAGTTTGGGAGTGTTCCTTCCTCTGCAATTTTTTGGAAGAGTTTGAGAAGGATGGGTGTTAGCTCTTCTCTAAATGTTTGATAGAATTCACCTGTGAAGCCATCTGGTCCGGGACTTTTGTTTGTTGGAAGATTTTTAATTACAGTTTCAATTTCATTACTTGTGATTGGTCTGTTCATATTTTCTATTTCTTCCTGATTCAGTCTTGGAAGGTTATACCTTTCTAAGAATTTGTCCATTTCTTCCAGGTGGTCCATTTTATTGGCATAGAGTTGCTTGTAGTAGTCTCTTAGGATGCTTTGTTATTTCTGCAGTGTCTGCTGTAACTTCTCCTTTTTCATTTCTAATTTTATTGATTTGAGTCCTCCCCCTCTTTATCTTGATGAGTCTGGTTAATGGTTTGTCAATTTTGTTTATCTTCTCAAAGAACCAGATTTTAGTTTTATTGATCTTTGCTATTGTTTTCTTTGTTTCTATTTCATTTATTTCTGCTCTGATCTTTATGACTTCTTTCCTTCTGCTAACTTTGGGTTTTCTTTGTTCTTCTTCCTCTAGTTCCTTTAGGTGTAAAGTTAGATTATTTATTTGAGATTTTTCTTGTTTCTTGAGGTAGGCTTGTATAGCTTTAAAATTCCCTCTTAGAACTGCTTTTGCTGCATCCCATAGGTTTTGGATTGTTGTGTTTTCATTGTCATTTGTCTCTAGGTAGTTTTTGATTTCCTCTTTGATTTCTTCAGTGATCTCTTGGTTATTTAGTAACGTACTGTTTAGCCTCCATGTGTATGTGTTTTTTACATTTTTTTCCCTGTAATTCATTTCTAATCTCATAGCATTGTGGTCAGAGAAGATGCTTGATATGATTTCAATTTTCTTAAATTTACTGAGGCTTGATTTATGACCCAAGTTGTGATCTATCCTGGAGAATGTTCCATGTGCAATTGAAAAGAAAGTGTAATCTGCTGTCTTTGGATGGAATGTCCTATAAATATCAATTAAATCTATCTGGTCCACTGTGTCATTTAAAGCTTCTGTTTCCTTATTTATTTTCATTTTGGATGATCTGTCCATTGGTGTAAATGAGGTGTTAAAGTCCCCCACTATTACTGTGTTACTGCCGATTTCCTATTTTATAGCTGTTAGCAGTTGCCTTATGTATTGAGGTGTTCTTATGTTGGGTGCATATATATTTATAATTGTTATATCTTCTTCTTGGATTGATCCCTTGATCATTATGTAGTGTCCTTCCTTGCCTCTTGTAACATTCTTTATTTTAAAGTTTATTTTATCTGATATGAGTATTGCTATTCCAGCTTTCTTTTGATGTCCAATTTGCATGGAATATCTTTTTCCATCACCTCACTTTCAGTCTGTATGTGTCCCTAGGTCTGAAGTGGGTCTCTTGTAGACAGCATAGATATGGGTCTTGTTTTTGTATCTATTCAGCAAGCCTGTGTCTTTTGGTTGGAGCATTTAATCCATTCACGTTTAAGGTAACTATCGATATGTACATTCCTATGACCATTTTCTTAATTGTTTTGGGTTTGTTTTTGTAGGTCCTTTTCTTCTCTTGTGTTTCCCACTTAGAGAAGTTCCTTTAGCATTTGTTGTAGAGCTGGTTTGGTGGTGCTGAATTCTATTAGCTTTTGCTTGTCTGTAAAGCTTTTGATTTCTCCATCAAATCTGAATGAGATCCTTGCCAGGTAGAGTAATCTTGGCTGTAGGTTCCTCCCTTTCATCCCTTTAAGTATATCATGCCACTCCCTTCTGGCTTGTAGAGTTTCTGCTGAGAAATCAGCTGTTAACGTTATGCAAGTTCCCTTGTATATTATTTGTCATTTTTCCCTTGCTGCTTTCAATAATTATTGCTTGTCTTTAATTTTTGCCAATTTGATTGCTATGTGTCTCGGTGTGTTTCTCCTTGGGTTTATCCTGTATGGGACTCTCTGTGCTTCCTGGATTTGGGTGGCTATTTCCTATCTCATGTTACGGAAGTTTTCAACTATAATTTCTTCAAATATTTTCTCTGGTCCTTTCTCTCTCTTGTCCTTCTCGGACCCCTAGAATGTGAATGTTGTTGCATTTAATGTTGTCCCAGAGGTCTCTTAGGCTATCTTCATTTCTTTTCATTCTTTTTTCTTTATTCTATTCCACGGCAGTGGAATGGTGGAATTCCACCATTCTGTCTTCCAGGTCACTTATCTGTTCTTCTGCCTCAATTATTCTGCTATTGATTCCTTCTAGTGTAGTTTTCATTTCAGTTATTGTATTGTTCATCTCTGTTTGTTTGTTCTTTAATTCTTCTAAGTCTTTGTTAAACATTTCTTGCATCTTCTCAATCTTTACCTCCATTCTTTTTCTGAGGTCCTGGATCATCTTCACTATCATTCTTCTGAATTTTTTTCTGGAAGGTTGCCTATCTCCACTTCATTTAGTTGTTTTTCTGGGGTTTTATATTGTTCCTTCATCTGGTACATAGCCCTCTGCCTTTTTATCCTGTCTATCTTTCTGTGAATGTGGTTTTTGTTCCACAGGCTGCAGGACTGTAGTTCTTCTTGCTTCTGCTGTCTCCCCTCTGGTGGATGAAGCTATCTAAGAGGCTTGTGTAACTTTCCTGATGGGCGGGACTGGTGGTGGGTAGAACTGACTGTTTCTCTGGTGAGCAGAGCTCAGTAAAACTTTAATCTGCTTGACTGCTGATGGGTGGGGCTGGGTTCCCTCCCTGTTGGTTGTTTGGCCTGAGGCAACCCAACACTGGAGCCTACCTGAGCTCTTTGGTGGGGCTAATGGCAGACTCTGGGAGAGCTCACGCCAAGAAGTACTTCCCAGAACTTCTGCTGCCAGTGTCCTCGTCCCCACAGTGAGCCACAGCCACCCCTCGCCTCTGCAGGAAATCCTCCAACACTAGCAGGTATGTCTGGTTCAGTCTCCCCTGCGGTCAGTGCTCCTTCCCCTGGGTCCCGATATGCACACTACTTTGTGTGTGCTCTCCAAAAGTGGACTCTCTGTTTCCCCCAGTCCTGTCGAAGTCCTGCAGTCAAATCCCACTAGCCTTCAAAGTCTGATTCTCTAGGAATTCCTCCTCCCATTGCCGGACCCACAGGTTGGGAAGCCTGACGTGGGGCTCGGAGCCTTCACTCCAGTGGGTGGACTTCTGTGGTATAAGTGTTCTCCAGTCTGTGAGTCACCCACCCAGCAGTTATGGGATTTGATTTTACTGTGATTGCGTCACTCCTACCATCTCATTGTGGCTTCTCCTTTGTCTTTGGATGTGGGGTATCTTTTTTGGTGAGTTCCAGTGTCTTCCTGTTGATGACTGTCCAGCAGCTAGTTGTGATTCTAGTGTTCTCACAAGAGGGAGTGAGATCATGTCCTTCTACTCCATCATCTTGGTTCAGGGCCAATTGTTTCTTTTTAAATAGGAGTGCATATTTAAACACAGAAAATAAAATCTCCAGAGAGAGGAATAGACTAAAGAATTTGGAGATAATATATATCTTCATCAAAGACCAAATCCAGGGCAAATGAAAGATTTCATGAGATATGACTATAAAGTAATAGATTGCATGTTTTAATGACTTACTACCATTTATAGTTCCAAAATGATATAGTTCTTCAGAGAAGACACTCTGGAAGGTAGATTGTTATTCTAATGGCATTGCCATTACTTCAAATACATTTTAATTTTCTTCCAAACCAGGTAGTTCCAAACTACACAGACAAAGGTTTCACCACTCATGACACACCTCACTTTTACTCAAGACGTTTCTTGCCAGGCTGGCCACTCAACTGACATTACACCAAGCAACTTCTGACTGTTTCCAAATGCCAAGTCCACCCTTAAATTATAAACATTAGCACTATTGAGGGCATTTTTAAAAAGTGTGTCAAATATTTATCAAAGTAGTTTTAAATTTCCAAATGTGAAAGAAAACATTCTGATTTCAAATCGAGTATCAATCTTGTTGGCATATATGCTTGATGACTTCAAACCAGGCAAGACTTTTGCAAAAGTATTTTTAAGTACATATTTCTATATCAATTTATCCCCGGACACTTTAACAGTTAAGTCCTAACTGGCTACTCACTGAAGCAATGATGGTATTTTTACTGGTGAATTTCCAACTGAGGTCCACTCAGCAATTTCTAAGTACATTTAAATACATGGCTTTATTTTTTCCTCCTTATTTCTTATACCTCAATATGCATGAGAAGGAAATGGCCTTGTTTTTCAAAGGCTTACAAAGAACAGAAAGGAATAAACTATGATTTCAAAATGCCTAATAATCTATTCACCTCATGTTCAGATTTTCAGAAAGGAAGAAGGATAAGCAAAGGGAAAAAGGGTCATCTTTAACTTGCCCCCACTTTAACATTCCCAGAAATTACAGACAGAAAGAAAAAAAGATCATTAACAAAACGTTACTTTGCTTAAAACAGAAACAGACTCATAGACCTAGAGAACGAATTTACGGTTACTGTGGGGAAAGGTTGGGGGAGGGATAGATTGGGAGTTTGGGATTGACATGTATGCACTGCTATATTTAAGATAAAATGTCTTTCCATGAAAAAAAAAAAGCCACTTTGCTTAAAATGAGATCTTTTTAAATGGGACTCTTAGTTCACATGAAACACAAATTTTTCACTGCCTCATCTTCACCCTGGAGTAAATTAAATTCTTTATTCATCCATCTATTGCATTCTGTGTCATATTTCACAGTGAAATACTAACCTGCACTTTATTTGAGCTTGGAAATCCAGGACAAATATAAGGAGGTTGAAATAAAAGAGGAGGCTCCCTTGGAGGCCAGACTCTGAGAAGCAAGAAATATGCACTGGTTGCAGAGAGGAAGTTGCATTTTGTTGTACAACTTTTTGGTTACGCAGAACTCTTGGCCTAATCGTGAGAGATGACATCTGTTCAACAATTGCATAACTTACTCCTCGCTCAATCAACATCTGTTAATTTGATTTGATTTATTTTTTTATAAATTTATTTATTTAATTTATCTTTGGCTGCGTTGGGTCGTCGTTGCTGCGTGCGGGCTTTCTCTAGTTGCGGTGAGTGGGGGCCGCTCTTCGTTGCGGTGCAGGAGCTTCTCATTGCGGTGGCTTCTCTTGTTGTGGAGCACAGGCTCTAGGCTTGTGGGCTCAATAGTTGTGCCATACGGCCTTAGTTGCTCCACAGCATATAGGATCTTCCTGGACCAGGGCTCGAACCTGTGTCCCCTGCATTGGCAGGCGGACTCTTAACCACTGCGCCACCAGGGAAGCCCCTGTTAATTTGATTTTAAGACAGAGTCTTCCATTCCTTTGGTCATCAGAAGTGATGGAGAAACTAAGAGAAGGAGCCAAGTGCCCTATTTGATACAACCTTTACCCCAACTTAGAACTGGGTCACATGACCTTGGCTATGAAGAAGGCTCAAATTCATCCTATCTTATTCTTATAATACCCTCAGCACTTATGGAATATATATATATATATATATATATATGGTGAATATATGTCTGTAACTGAGTACACACATTGTATTACATATATAAATGTATACATATATGGGGCTTCCCTGGTGGCGCAGTGGTTGAGAGTCCGCCTGCCAATGCAGGGTACGCGGGTTTGTGCCCTGGTCCAGGAAGATCCCACATGCCGCGGAGTGGCTGGGCCCATGAGCCATGGCCGCTGAGCCTGTGCTCCGCAACAGGAAAGGCCACAACAGTGAGAGGCCCATGTAACGCAAAAAAAAAAAAAAAATATATATATATATATATATATATATACACATACATATATGTAATATATTTACTGACTACACACATATATTATGTAACATATATAATATATATGTAAAATATATATTATTCCTGCAATATACAATACATATACATATATTATTATACATATTACTATATGTTACATATAATACATATTAAAATAATATTATTGTATACTATATACATGTATAATAACACACATTATGCATTGTTATACATGTATACATAATAAACATACATTTACATATATATAATTATACAATGTTAGTGTATACTCAGTCACAGGTTGTTGTTAACTGTCTTCTATGGTTTCTAATGCATGTTTTATTCTCTTAAACCAATGCTAGGGTCTTTAAGGGAAGGAACAGTGTTTTTCTTATTTTTTAACACACATGATTCGTACAATGAAAGAAAAGTGATGAAAATTATTAACTTCAGTTCAAACTTATACTTTTACAGTGGGCCAGATGTTCTCATTTCATTCCCAGTTACCCCAGATATTTACTATCCAGGTAGATCTCAGGGGAACCGCAACAGGGCTGCAGCTCTCATGCAACACCAGCAAGAAATAAGATTTGTTGTTTAAACCAATGAGATTTTAAGTTTCTTTGTTATGTAGCATGGTCTAGTGAAACCTAAGGTATAGCCTAAAGCAGATCTAGTGGACAAAAATAAGTAAGATTATAGAAGACCTTTAGTAATGTAATAAATATGGTAGATCTTATTCATACAGACCACACTATTCCCTAAAAACAGAGGAAACACCTTCTTTAATTGTGTACTCAAATTAACTAAAATTAATTTCCCCGAATTAACTATATACTGGGCTACAAAGAAAACATCAGTAAATCCCTCAAAGTGGAAATGGTATAAATAACATTCTTTGGCTACACAGTAATTAAACTATGAACTGCTAAAAAATATAGAACCACCTCCCTTTGAAAGTTGAAAGTCAAGAAAGAATCTCTCTTTTACATAACTTCAAAGTAGAAATCAAAAGCAAGATGGCAGAATTTCTAGAAGATAACAACAGAAAATGTTAATAGAACATCATGTATCAAAAGCTACAGGAGGGCTTCCCTGGTGGCGCAGGGGTTGAGAGTCCGCCTGCCGATGCAGGGGACACGGGTTCGTGGCCTGGTCCAGGAAGATCCCACATGCCGCGGAGCGGCTACGCCCGTGAGCCATGGCCGCTGAGCCTGCGCGTCTGGAGCCTGTGCTCCGCAAAGGGAGAGGCTACAACAGTGAGAGGCCCGGGTATCACCAAAAAAAAAAAAAAAAAAAAAAAAAAGCTACAGGATACAACCTAAGCAGTGCTCAGGACAAATTCAAAGTTAAATACTTACATTAAGAAACAAGAAAAAATATAAAGAAATGAATCAAGCAGCTAACATAAAATTTACAGAAAATAACAAAACCATCCAAAGAAAAGCAGAAGAAACTAACTGATAATGATAAAAGAAAAAAAGTGAATTAATATATAGAAACACAGAGAACTAATAAATACATCTAAGAGCTGATTAATTGGAAAAAAATATAATATGATTAGCAAATATAATTAAGATAAAATTAGAGAATGTGTAAGTTAGTAAAATAAACAACTTGTTGGAGAAGTTAAAAGGTTTACAAGAGGTACTGATTAACACTACAAATTACTTTTAAAAATTGTATCAGATAGATAAAAATAGGTCAAATGAAAAAATTACAGAAAGAAATCAGGAAGAGAAAAAATATCGAAATGGATAAATTGCCATAGGAAAAAAACACTACCTAGAAAAAAATGGACAAAGAGCTGCTTCCCTAAAGCATCAACAGCAGTTTTACAGTTGAATTTCACCAAACACCAAAGGAAAAGAAAAATCCAAATAAGGACAGCTTCTAAATATTTTGTATAAAGCCAACACAACATTAATTAGCAAAAATAAAAAATAAAAACCACAAACTAAATTAAACACAATTCTAAAGAGAAACGTACAGATCAATCTCACTCACAATACTGATGATATAATTCTAATAAAAGATTAAGACATGGAATTAAGTAGCATATTAAAAGAATGAGAGATCATAACTAAGTGGCATTATCTCTAGAAACTCAAAGAAAATGTATTAGAAAAATTTTAATATAATCCTCATATATTTAGGACCAAAGGAAGAATCACATTGTCATATCCATAGATGCTAAAAAGAGACATATTCAACAACTTTTCAAAATCAAATTTCTTAATAAAATAAAACATTAAAATATCTCAACATCCCCTAAATTAATAAATGTAACACGACTCCAGTGAAAATATAACCAGTAATATTTTTAAAATTAGGAAGCTGATTTTAAAGTTCTTCCAGAATAATACACGTTCAAGATTAATCTGGAAAAAAATTGAAAAATGAATAGAAAAGGAAGACCTATTAGAAGAACCTGAAGCATATTGTACAGTTAAAGAAAATAAAAATAGTGTGGTGCTGACACATGAATAGATAGATAGGACAAAAATGAAAGTCCAGAAATACATCCAAGTATACATAGAAATTTTGAACATGATATAGCTGGTGTTTTAGGTCAGTGGGAAAATGATGGATTTTTCAATAAATATTTTGGGACAATTCAGTTGCCATCTGGAAAAACAAAATTAGATCTCTACTAAACGTTTTACATGAAAAAAATTCCAAGTGGACCAAAGGTGTCAACAAAGACACCCATAAAATTTTTAGAAAAGATATGAGACTTAAAAAAATCAAATCTGAGAAGGGAAGACATTTTAAAGCATGGCGGAAGACTTAGATACCATAAAAGAAAAAGCTGACAACATAAGTATCAGAAATGTCTACATGACAGAAGAGTTTTGTTAAAGCTAAAAGGCTACTGACAAACTGAAAAAGATGTATACAGCACATATCACAAATGGTTAATTTGTTAAATATTTAAAAGCTCCTACATGTAAGTTTTTAAAAGATAAATTATCCAAAAGAAAAATGGACAGAAGTGCCTAGAAAAGGCAATCGATATGTTCCTTCACACACACATAAAATGTGTCACCTCACTTAAAATCAGAAAATCGCTAATAAAATATAGTGAAATACCATTTTCACCATTTTATTCTTGGCATACAATGTTTTATGATGTTTAGCTCAACTCAATTAAGTACTTTAAGAATTGAGTTTAGTGTGGATTATGCATCATGAATCTACAAGTGGCATTTAATCAACACACTATTTTATGTGTTTTATATTTGGCCTTCCATCCATAATATGACCAGACTGGATGCAGGGTAATTTCAGACACTGGTTTTTAGGGGGGAAACTGTGTCTCCTGTGTTGCCAAATGCAGGATTTTGTATGCGTGTGATTTTAGCAGAGTCTTTCTTTACCCTCACATTCAGGCCTCAAAGAATGAATTCTTAGAGTTCAAATGTCGTGTATTATCTCTTTTAAAGACTTAGGATAATAAACAAGGAGCTACACGGCAGTGGGGAGTGGGCTGGGCAGCATCTGGCAGAAATTGTGAGGTAGGTGGTTTGTATGCACAGGGGGAGGGAAAACAAGGATGAGGTGGAAAATGGAGCTAGAGGGGCAGCAGTTACCTGCCTGTCCCTCCATCCCAAACATGCTCCTAACCCTCCATGACTGTGGTTGGACCTCATTTCCCACTGCCAATATGGAGCATCTTTCTGCTCTTTTCTGGACAGGGCTGGACCCCTCAGCAGCCCCATAATGGTGACCTGGCACCCTAGGTATGCCATATCTTACTGCAGAGACAAAATAGGACATACCTTGTTTTTCTGATTTACTGTGATGGAAATGTCTCTTGACTCTTAACAGGTGTTCTGAGAAACATTTCAACAAGTAAATTTCAGTGCAGTACCTATTTTAAAATAATATGCATGACCATTTCTTCCTCTTATTTCTGTCATTTCTTCCAACAGAATTTTATATTCTTCTTCAAAAAACCAACAGTGTTTTCGGGGTGTCTGTGTGTGTGTGTGTGTGTGTGTGTGCATATAAGAACAAGATACAAGATTTGGGCAGAAGTGAGGTTTTGTGTATAGATTTTTTTTAGAAAAAGTCTAATAGTGTCACAAAATTTAACACTATTAAATTCGTGTTATGAAATTTCAACCCATACTTGTGAAAATTAAATGAGCTAATATGTTGTACTTGGCACAAGGTCTGGCAGGAGGAAGGAGCTATGTGTTGATTATTACTATTAGTTAAATGGTGCCAAAAATCTGAAGAGGTACCATTTTAAAGCTAGTAAGTGATGCAGCCAGTGTTCAAACCATATTTTCCAGATAATGAATCTTTTAAACCTGCCCCATCACTCAGAGTTTGGAGTTGCTGAAATGTGTCGCGAGATGAAATTAGGTTGCCTATGTAATGTGACTCTGTAATATAGTACCATACAGTGAGAAAGGAAGATAATAAAGGAGAAAGATGTCCTCATAGTTAATGTTTTTCTCAAAGGATCAATATCATTTTATATTCTAATTGACTTTAAAAGCTTTCTTCTGGGCCCTCTCTGGACAATTAATAGGATTCCTAAGACTTATGAGTGTTCCCTTACTTGTGTGTAAGAAATAAACCAGGAACTCTTTGTGAATTGTTATTCATTTCACATGCAAGGGCACGGCGCTAAAAGAGACCTCTAGGATTTATTTGGGGTGTTCCCTGATTTCTGGTAGGAATGTGACTAAACCATTCCTTGACTGGTGTATTAACTCAATACTGAAAATCTGCAAGGAAAGAAATTACACAACTTCCACCTGCATTAATTCAGTTTTGGGTTTCATAACCTTGGCCATTGGGAAATGTTCAATTCACTTAAGAATATACACTTCCAACATATCATTATGTTTATCATTAGCTTTATCAAGGCAAACACAAGTTGAATGCAAGGTATTAGCCGAGAGAGCTGAGACCTTATGAATCTTCAAATCCTGTAGATAATGCCTAGCACAGAACATTATTACAGATAACAGATGCCAAATAAATGCTTACTGAATTGACCTGAATAGCAAGGGAAACGTCTGGTTATCAAAGCACATTATCGATTTGGGCCTTCCTTGCTGTGTCTTACTTTCTCATTTACAGAAATCAACACTTAGGTTCCATTACAAAAATTATGTGAAACAAGAAAAATGCTGACTTTTCTATGAAGTTTATTCATTCATTCATTCAACAAATATTTGATGAACACCATGTGCTAGGCACTGTCCCAGGTTCTGAATATTTTAAATGCCCGCTACCATGTTTTAAACAGTAGTGTGTAATAATAAGAACCCCACTGATGCCGTGTAAACTAACTAAAAGTTCCTGATGTGAGAGTTTAATGAGATGCTGCTTAGAGAGTCTGATAAGAACCCTTCATTGAATGTAGTCATATTCTCTAATACTGCTAATCATATAATGTCAAATCTCTTATTGGTAATCATAAGGTAACCTGCATCTCCCCATCCAGAACCTTAAAGGTATGGAGTTGATAGTGAGGTAAGGAAAATGGTGTGGCTACTGGAAAGAATGTACAGACTAGGAATTCAGAAACTGGGCTGTGAAGTGGTGTCACCTCTCTAAGGCACTTAATTCTGCAGAATCAGTTTCCCCAATCTGTAAAATAAAGTGAATTGGCAAAGTGGTAAAGCTTCTTTTAACTCTGATTATTTTATAATCTTAAATTAAGATCTCATTAATTCTAAATCCTCAGAAGACGATAACTCCACATTATGAGTTTGGGCTCAGTTCTTATTAGTGATGCAGACTCCTCCCTTTCCTCCTGTGTTGCGACATCAAACAGACAAAATACATATGCCAACTAAAAATTGTTTTTTGCCTTCTGGTTCTGTAAGAATGAAGTCAGTAGCCACTAAGGTCGCTAACCTTCCCCACACCCTGAAAGGAGTTCAGGGTGGAGATCAGGAATGAGGCCCTCCGTGCTCCAGGAAAAACTGGGAGAACAGGTCTTCAGTTAGGTATTTTCAGGAGATTTTATGAGCACAATTTCTGGCAACTTCACATATCTAGAAAAGCACTAAAATCATTAACAGAGACACCTGCTCCTCGTGACTAGCACCAACCTTCTTGTGACCAGCAGCAACTTTCTGCCAAAATGTGTGCTTAAGGGCACATACGTCCCCTTCACCAAAGTCACATATACACTGACCTCCTCAGCACCTCTTCAGAGCAGCTGCTCAGAGCTGCCTGAAAGCTTGTATCCCCGGCTGCAGTCCTCGTTCTACCCCAAATAAAACTTAACTCACACCTCTCGCGTTGTACATTTTTTCCGTTGACACATACATACGTATATAAATATACATATGTATATACATATGTATGTGTATATTTTAAGGTGGTCACCAAGAACACCCTTTACAGGTGATCCAACCCTCCTGCGTTTTGCGCAAAGTACTTGATGATTTAGCTACAGCATGAACTTCGGCGTCCTTTGCAGATTTTGTTTTCAGACAGTAAAGAGGTTGAAAAAGGATGGGGAGAGGCGGCTGACTGGTGCATATGTTGTCACTGCCAAAACTTAATTCTTATGTTTCAAGGTAAAAGGTTTCAGACTTCAAGGAGGAGTTCACTTTGTTGTGGCTGAATTTTAGACAGTTCCTCGGGCTAACGGTGGATATGGAGAAAGGCAGCAAACCACGGGAAGAGAGGTCTAGTTTAAGTCCTGAGCTGGGTGGGGCGGGGCGGGGTAGATAACGGAGACTTTTACAATTTAGGTAAAGAGAGTACTGCAACGAAAAAACAGCTAGCCCCGAGGGTGGCCTTGAGGTGTAGGACGCCTGCCCAGCCCTGGGACTGCAGGTGATTTCAGATGTTGGGACCACGGGAGGCCCGGGTTCTTGCTGCGGGTAGGACTGGATGAATATAAAATGGGTCTGTTTCTGTTTTAATGGCTTTCGGATATATTCTGCAAGTAGTAACCTACCCAGGTCATCTGACTCACCCCGCCCCCCCCCAAAAAAAAACCCCCAAACCCACAAAACTGACAAATCTAAAATGTTGAGATATTTACACTTGTTAGAAAAAGTTGTACTCAAACCTTTTTATCCAATGTATTTCATTCGAAGCCAAAGATGTGAACTGTCACAGCATCCACCTGACGGAGTTTGACACGTCGCTCCCCGCCACGTACGGTCGGGGCCGCCGGTCAGCCTGGAGCTCCAGCACCGCCCGGATTCTCCCAGGGCGCGCGCCCGGGGCCGGGGGGCCGGGGGCAGGGAGGGCGTGGAGCTGGTTCCCCTGGAGCGCCCAGTCAGCAGCGAGGCCCGGCGGTGGCGCTAGTGACGTAGGCCGCGCTTCCCTCCGCCCCACTGCGGGCCGAGGCTCAGCCCCCTCAGCCTCGCGAGCTCGCGCGCGCGAGAAGCAGGAGGAGGAGGGCTTTGGGGCCGGCCGGCTGTCGAAGGGCGACGGGTCGCGGGAAGGGGGGGAGTGAGCATGCGCAGCAGCTCCGGGGAGGGCGGGGGAGGTGGGGACCCGTGCGCGCGCGCACGATCGGCCCGGGGCGACCGCGGGTGGAGGGGGCGGTTCCTCGAGTGTCGGCGGCAGGAGGGTTGGCAGGCTGGCGGCAGGTGCTGCCGCGGCCGGCGCCGCCGCCGCCTCCTCCTAGTCCCGGGTCTGCTCGTCCTCTCGCGGTGATGAGCTGAGCCCCGTCGGGGGCTGCACCTGCCGGCTGCCCATCACCCCGGACCTCCCGGCGTGACCTCGGCCTCCTCGCGTGCCCGGCCCCCGCGGCGCCGAGCTGCCCCTGAGAGGGAGCGGCAGCGGCCTCCTCCGACCCGAGTCCTCGCTCGGGGGCCGCGCGGGGAGAGCGCCCGGCCCCCTCCCCTCCCCAGTCCGCCGTCCTCGATGTCTCCCCGGCGGGGAGGGGGCTGCCTGGGAGACGCGCGGAGCGGCACCCCCCGGAGGCCCGTCGGTGGCAGCAGCAGCGACCAGCCCGGCGACCCGAAGCCTCCCCCTGCGGCGGCGGCGGCCTGGAGGAGCCGCGCACCCGCCGCCGTCCCCGGAGCCTCGCAGCCGCCGCCGCCCGGCGCCGGAGGAGAGGGCGGCGGGCGCCCCCCAGGGAAGATGAAGGCGGAGGGGGGCGACCACTCCATGATCAACCTGTCGGTGCAGCAGGTCCTGAGCCTCTGGGCCCATGGGACGGTGCTGAGGAACCTTACGGGTAATTGATGCGCCCGGGGTGGGGACCGGGATGCGGTGCCGCCCCTCGCCTCCCTTCTCCCTCCCTCGGAGGGGAAGCGCTCCTCGCCGCCCCACCCCCGTGCGCGCCCCGCTCGGGAGCTCGCGCGCGGTCCCAAGTCCTGGCGAGGAAGGTGTTAATTGGATCCGCTCCGCTCCTGTTCTGGGGGCGCCGACGCCAGTCCCCAGAGATCCCGGCTCCAGAAGCGCTGGGGGAGAATCCACGACCCCCGCCTCCCCTCCCTTCCTGCATGGGGAGGGCCGGCGACCGCCCTGCCTCTGTAGTACGCGTGGAATAGCTTTAGCGCTGAGACTTGAGTACAGTTAGCCTTTATTTATCTCCCCATCTCCATACACACGCACACGCGCGCACGCGCGCTTCTTGCTCTTTAGGTCTTTTTCTAGTTTAGCTCTTTTTCTTTCTTGCAAATCTCAAATCGAATGCAGGACTTAAATTCCCTGCTCACAATGATCAGTTTGCTTCAACTGTTAATTATTATTATTATTATTTTGCGATATAAATGACTCATTAAGTAGATTATATTAGGTCACGGGCTGGGTCAAGGTCTAGTGAATTCTAAGTACTTTTTGCTTTAACCGTATATCTCCTCCCTCTCCTATTTCCTTCTGTCTGTCTCCCTCTGGCCTCAAGCTGCTGCTTCTGTGACATTTGATAATTTTGTGTATTTCCCTTCCTTCATACGTCAAGGCTATCAGGAGGGAATTGGACTTAATATATTATAGTAATTAACATCAATTTCTAGTTGTAAAAGTGAGCAATAATACTCATAAACTTAAAAAATCAGATTTGTACGTCTGGTTTGTGGAGAAACTTCTGGCTTGGTTAATGCAGAAATGCTTGTATTATACCCTGACTTTAAAAAATACTCGCTAAAGATTAGTGTTTACAAGAAAGTGATTTCAGTTGCAGTTTGATGACTCCTCAGTGCGTGCTTCGCAGGGAAAAATCTGAAAAACATACTCAGGATTTAATTTTTGAAAATGTATAAGACAGCTAATTTGGATAGAGCATTAGTATTTCAAAATGCATTACGTTAAACTGGTTAAGACTATGGAGAGTATTTTACAAATATAACCTGTCTTGATAGGATTCAAGATATTATAATATATAGCATTACATGGAATTCAGATATTCATAGAGAAAAATTGGGATTATTTACCACAAGGTTCAGTTTAAAGACGCTGGGTGCCTTGAATGTGGAAACTGCTATATAAAATTAACATGGATTCTGGATTGATTTATGGTGCCCTCACTTTTCATCTGTGGTTATCTATCTTGGAGCACACTGAACTTACATGATGGTTGCAGGTCAGGAACATGTTATTTTTGTGTTTTTTTTGGTACGCGGGCCTCTCACTGTCGTGGCCTCTCCCGTTGCGGAGCACAGGCTCGGGACGCGCAGGCTCAGCGGCCATGGCTCACGGGCCCAGCCGCTCCGCGGCACGTGGGATCCTCCCGGACCGGGGCTCGAACCCGCGTCCCCTGCATCGGCAGGCGGACTGTCAACCACTGCGCCACCAGGGAAGCCCAGGAACATGTTTTTAGTTTTGAAAACCTACACTGACATAAGAACCATTTCATAATTCAATTGAATTTTGAGATAGACCGCTTTTTTTTACTTATGGCTTTCCTTGTGTTTATCCACTGTTAATATTTCAAATGTTGTATGAATTATGTTTATTGGAGTAAAATGAAAAATAAGGACTTAAGAATACGTGTTGTATATGTTAATGACTGGCTTAGCTCATCGGTGGGTATTTAGAGAAAATTAGCTTTGGGAACCATAGAGTAAATGTAAATGTAACTTACCTCTTGGACAGATTTAACAATATTTTAAAATATTTACTTTAACATTCTGAATCATTATAGTGGCTTCCAGTTCCCATAGGTCAACCATTAGGCTAACAATAGTAGTTTCAACCCAGGGTTAGTTCTAATTATCTCCTAATATAATCTTAATAATCAACTGTTGCTCCTTGGACTTGCCATTTTATAAAGGATATGGGATATGCTGAACATCCCAAACCAGGACTGGGGTGGGACTGAGGAGCATGGGAACCTCTTCTAGGAAATTTAAGTAGAGTCTGAGTTTGCAGAATTCTGTAGCAACGGAGAAAACAGATTAGCAGTAGGCTTCACCAGCAGGTGAATGTACCGCGTTAGGAGCCCCACCACTGCTAAAAAGTAGACTCTGTAAGGGGTAACATTCTGAGGTGGTTCATTAGGGCCTCTCCATGCCGGTGACCTTTGCGATCCCATATGCAGCTTGATCATTAGTTAAGTGGTGCCTCCTCCAGTGCCATTTTGTGTTTTTGGCTTCATAATTAAGATGTAAGTTAAAATTGTTTATTTTTTTTATTTTTATAACATCTTTATTGGAGTATAATTGCTTTACAATGTTGTGTTAGTTTCTGCTGTATAACGCAGTGGATCAGCTTTATTGTATACATATATCCTCATATCCCCTGCCTCTTGCATCTACAGTGCCATTTAGAACTTAGTCTATTAAAAACAAACACACAACTTCTAAAACAAGATAACTCCTATTTATTGAATGCCTGCCGTGTATCAGGCAATTTACATATATTATTTCTAATCTTCAGAGTAACTCTGCAAAGCAGATTTACAAAGAAGCTTGGAGAGGTAAAGTTGGCCCACATCAAATAGCTTGAGGCTGAGCTAGGCTTGAAACCTGTCTCTGCCTGCAGGCTACTCTTTGCCCCTTTCCAAGCTGCTTCAGCTACTTCTTCTCCACTCTCTGTAAACAGAATGAATGAAGTGCTTCATCTTGTCCCTTCTGCTCCTTATGCATGCTTTTGTTGTTATATCTTTCAGTTACATTATAATTTTCATTTGTCTCTTCTAGACTGTGAGCTTTCTGAGGGTGGAGTCATTGTTGTAATCATGGAATTCTGGAATCCTAGCGTATTGTATCTGGCACATAGTATATGCTCAATGCATGTTTATTGAATTGAGCTTTTAAAACAATACTTAACAGTTGCATGATTAAAACATTCTAGTTGCCTTATTTTTCAGCTACATCTGTTTGAGTGAATATGCTTTTAACTGGGACTTAAGGTGTGTAAGCAATTTATGTAGATAATTGTCATACTTTTAAAACACGAAAATGCTTTTTTTGTTCTAGTTACCATTCTTTCATGTGTTTTATTTAATCTTGTCAACCATCTTGAGAGAGATTAGTGTTTATCCTTATTTTACAGGTTCAGACACTGAAGCAAAGAGTAACTTGCTTAGATCTGGTAGCTAATAAGTGAAAAATTATTACCTTTTTTCAGATTATGATAACACATATTAAGTCAGAAGGCATTTTTGTCATCATCATAAACTTGAAAATGAAACAGGTAATAGAAAGGAGCATAGGGTAGAACCAGACTGATTTAGATTTAAGAAATGACTGTGAAGGATTTGCAGAAATCTCATTAATAGGAATTCTGGTTAATTAAAAAGTAAATAAAAGGGTAATGTACTCTCATCTTTTATTTTTTTCAGTTAACAGGTATGATTTATTCCTCTGTATCTTATCCCATAGGTGAAGCAGAATTATTGACCTTTTTATCTCAGAGACCAATCTTTTGAAAGTAGTCTTGTGTATGTATTACTTTATAGAAATAGATTTTTTTTAAGTGATGACAACTAGCAATTAGAATTAGCCTAACATTTTAGGGCTAGAAGTTATGTAGTTTGATTACTTCCTTTTAGAAGTACTGAGATATACATGGCTGGGATCAAACAGTCATTTAATGACAGAGCCAGGACTAGAAATGCTGTTCACTGACTCTCAGTTCTGTGCCTTTTGCTTTTATTCCACATCTGATTTTAACTCAGGCAGGTCTGATAGATGATAAATCTTAAGGCACTTAAGAAAAGCTTTGTAAGTATTTGCCCCAAATGAGCCCAAGAATGGGTGAATGGGACTAATTTTTGTCCAGAAATAAAAGATACTGTACAATGTAAGATATTATTGAATAGTGATAATAATAGTAATAATCTTTCTAAATTTTAAGTTGCCATAGCCTATGTGAAAGTTATGTGATCCATATTTACTATATTATCTAGTTTTAGAAATCCTACCAAGTTCAATGTAGTTTTTCTCCTTCCTGGAAGACAGTACTATGGGGATTTCGTACAGAGATTAACACCCGGAGACCCCATCTTTGTCACTTAATAACTATGGCCAGAGTTCTCTTCTGTATGTCACTTCCCACAGTGTGTGATTCTCAGGATTCCTAAACTGTTTCTTAACTGTGTATAGGTTATGTGCTTGTTCAGCTCACTCAAGTAGAGAGATGAATGGCTTCCTTCCTTCTCATATAGTTTTTCTTTCTCTGAATATGTCCTAAATCTCTCTTCCCCACCACAACCTAAACTCAGAGTCAGAATGTATATACTCTTTCAGTTTTATGGGTAACCTAACTTCAAAAACACGATCTACAATGAAATGTATCCTTTTGCTTTACTTTTATTTTCTTCAACTATTTTGGCTCCCAACTTTGTGTTCCCACCCAAATTTGGCTGCTAAGAGTTTAGAGAAGAATTTTTTACTTAGAAGGAGGCAGGATCCCTAAACCCCCGGGTAAACACAGAGCCGGGCTCGGGTTGGGAAAGGAATGATTGGTTCCTCGGAAAAAAAAGCAAAGTCTGGCTTCAGGCTCATCCCCTCCCTGTGTCAGCAGCAAATGTGGGTGCAGATGCTCCCCTCTCTCTATTGGTATAAACATCGGGAAGCTGGGAATTCAAACTGGAATGAAGCAAGTGTGTGTGTGTGTGTGTGTGTGTGTGTGTGTGTGTGTGTATGTGTGTGTGTGTGTGTTTACAAAATATATATGTGCTTATTTATTTTTACTATATACATACACACTGTTATATTTCCCTTTTAGATTTTATAGTTGCTAAGTCACTTTAGTGTTAATAGTGATTATCAAAAAAAAAGAAAGAGAGAACGGGGGGAAAACTTGGGTACCTAGTATACATACTTGTAATTGTTCACACCTCATACTAGTATAGCCAGCAACTTCCTTTGGTGGTGCTCCCAAACAGGTATGCTTCTCTCAGTCCCGGCACGTATTCTAGTGTCCCATTAGGTTAAGTTCCTCCTCCTAAATGCTCTATTATAGGAGGTGAGTTTATGCAGATAAAATTATTTCAGATGTCCAATTATAGAAATTTATGTTTTGTAAATGTAGCCCTAAAGACAATGTGCTATACCCTTCAATATTTGTGCCAGACCCCAAAATTTACTTTTTCTGAAATACATGTGAAAAATCCCTTACTCTTTTGTGGTACTGAGCCAATTAATAAGTACTGGTATGATTTGTACTTTATAGGATTTTGCCATTTGGAAGACTTACCCGTGTTAGCGAGAATGAAGCCACTGTAATTTTTCAAAAATTAGAATTGCCATCTTCAGGTTTTTACTTTCCTAATACCCATCTCATTATCTTTGAATCCTATATCAGTATCCTCTGGCAGTACCACGTCCAAGGTCCAGATGATATTTCTTAAACCTAAAGCAATTTTCAGATAAGTCTTAGGACTGTGTAAGCTATGATTTTGATTCTTAAATGGTTAGCTATCAGAATATAAATATATTTATCTTTGCTTTGTTTAGTGATTGGAATAAAGGACCAGAAAAGTAAGATAATTCAGGAAGAGAAGTTAGAATAACTAGGGATAGTTTTCCTGTAGAAAGGAATTCTAAACAGAAGAGGAAGCATGAGGCAGAGATGGGGAGGAGGAATTGGAACCAGGGAAGGAAACTGGAATTAAGAATGGTCAGATGTAAGAGAGCCCAGAGAATTCAGTGCATTGAACTTACCTTAGAATCAGATGAATAATTCTAATAATGGCTATATTTATTGAACACCTACTATATGTCAGGTACTGTACAAAGCATTTTACATGCATTTTACTTACTATATTTGAAGTGGCCATACGATGTATTGGTTTATTAAATGTATATAGAATAATTATACTAAAAAGCAGCATCTAGCATTTTCAAGGATCAATCTTGTTGGATATTTCTTGATCATGAGCATTTGCCAGTCTCTGTGGTAAACACTGATAAACAGAAATGAAAATGTCAATCATTGTCCATAAGGGGTTCATGGTGTAGAGAAGTCATACTTTGGTGGCTTGCTGAGTTCAGGGAGAACCAGGTAATGGGACTTTGAAGATAACAAAAGAGGTAGAGAGTAGAGAAAGAACCTCTTTAAGGGATGATGGAGAGAGAGGAGAGGTGATCTGTTTTGAGGATGGTTCAGGAATACCACCAGGACTTGATTAAATGTAAAACTATTATATTGCTCTTGGATAACTATGTGTAGCCAATATGTTTTCTTTTATTAATTAATAATTAATTAATTTTGGGGCTGCATTGGGTCTTTGTTGCTGCACACAGGGTTTCTCTAGTTGCGGCGAACGGGGGCTACTCTTTGTTGTGGTGCACGGGCTCTAGGCACATGGGCTTCATTAGTTGAGGTGCGTGGGCTCAGTAGTTGTGGCACAAGGGCTTAGTTGCTCTGTGGCATGTGGGATCTTCCTAGACCAGGGATTGAACCCGTGTCCCCTGCATTGGCAGGCAGATTCTTAACCACTGTGCCACCAGGGAATTCCCGCTAATATGTTTTCATTATAAAATTCTCCCTCTCTCCAGTCCCTACCATGAATTACCTTAATCCAATATGGTTACTAAATCTTGCTACATATCAGAATTACCTGGGGCTGGTTGAGGGTACAGTCTATAGACCCAGTCCACAGCTATGGAATTAGAATCCTTGAGACCAGGGCCTAGGAAGGTACATTTAAAACTAGCTCTTGGGCTTCCCTGGTGGCGCAGTGGTTGAGAATCCGCCTGCCGATGCAGGAGACACGGGTTCGTGCCCTGGTCCGGGAAGATCCCACATGCCGCGGAGCAACTAAGCCCGTGAGCCATGGCCGCTAGGCCTGCGCGTCCGGAGCCTGTGCTCCGCAACGGGAGAGGCCACAGCAGTGAGAGGCCCGCATACCGCAAAAAAAAAAAAAAAAAAAAAAAAAAAAAAAAAAAAAAACTAGCTCTTAAGGTGATTTTATTTCTGAGAGCTCAAGGATTGGGAGCACTGGATTTTTTTAAAATGAAGCTTTTTTGTGATCAATTTGTAACTGTGTTGTGATATATAATGCAAGTTAATGTGGAGTGTTTACTATAGCTAAAGACTTATTAAAATTTCAAGATAAATGACTCATTTCCAAGAGGATGCTATAACCCAGTTTTTTTAGGTGACTGTCTTTTAACATTAGAGGGTAATATTAGAATTTATCTTTTAAAAATGTTTATCTATATGAGCTATTAGCTATAGAGAAAAATTCTTATTAAATGGTAGTACTTAAAAAATTCTAAACAGTTTAGTTATATTTAATCTGAAGTATATGGGAGAACTAAATATTAACAATGTTTATGTAAATACTTACATAATGTGCAGTTATTGGAACTTCCCCCACTAGGATAAATTGGGTTCTGCTAGATTTTTGTATGCAAATAAAGAGTCTAAAGAAGCAATAGGATCCTTGAATTCATGAGTCAGTAAACAGTTTTATCCTTGAATGCTGTTAATTGGCTCTCGTACCTTAGAAAAGCCACATATAACTTCATTGGAGTATAATTGCTTTACAATGGTGTGTTAGTTTCTGCTTTATAACAAAGAGAATCAGCTATATGTATACATATATCCCCATATCTCCTCCCTCCCACCCCTCTAGGTGGTCACAGAGCACAGAGCTGATATTACTGTGCTATGCGGCTGCTTCCCGCTAGCTCTCTGTTTTAAATTTGGTAGAGTATATAGGTCCATGCCACCCTCTCACTTTGTCCCAGCTTCCCCTTCCCACTCCCCATGTCCTCAAGTCCATTCCCTACGTCTGCGTCTTTATTCCTGTCCTGCCCTTATGTTCTTCATGACCATTTTTTTCTTAGATTCCATAGGTCCATCCACCTCACTACAAATAACTCAATTTTGTTTCTTTTCATGGCTGAGTAATATTCCATTTTATATATGTGCCACATCTTCTTTATCCATTCATCTGTCGATGGACACTTAGGTTGCTTCCATGCCCTGGGAAAAGCCACATATTTAACCAGACTTTTGTTTCCTCATCTATAAGACAATCCAATGACAACAATTTTCACATTGATGTTAAAGGAAAGATGATCTAAAAATTTTAATGAGTTAAAAAAAATGTTGAGAGATTTTACTCTGAGTTAAGAAAAACATTTACCATTTGCATATAAATGGTTTTTTAGTCTTTAAAATTAAGAAGCTTTCTTTTTTAAGTGGGGCTTCAGACCTTCAATATGCTAATTTGTAGAGTGAGGTTTAAGACCTAGAAAATCTTTGTTCTCTGAATACCATTTAATAGTTCTTAGAATTAGGCCTTCTTAAGACTTGGTTTAGGAAACTCTGGATTCAATATCTGATGATCCCTTCCAGTCCTGAAATTATCTGTGTTTTTGTTTTTTAACCCCAGTGTGACATAACTGCTTCCTGAGGATTACTGTCATCATATCAAAGGTGTGACTGTTCTGACTGTGCTTGTGCATTACTTGTTTTCCTAGTTGTGCTTTTATTTTCTGATCTGTCATTCATTTGGTCTCTTATTTAGATTTAATTTTAAGAATTTGTTACATTGGGAGTTTCATTATAAGTTATGCTCATTGATGTGAAAAGTTCATTTTTGAGTGTTCAGTGTAAAAGATCCTTTGGAAATACTGTATCATGAGATTGTAACATTTTATCAGTCACTGAAAAGATTATTTTTTAGGTCAGTGACTGATTCAAACAAATATGTTGTTACTGACATAGTTTTGGTAGGACATGTATAATTTAAGATGCTTAAGGGCATATAAGTAATAAACATTGAAACTTGTATATTGCTGTGTTATAACTTCATAATAGATTTGGATTTTGCCATTTAATCCTTACACTTTTACAACTGAGTAATAGATTATGGGAAAGAACAAATTGAATGGCATCTTTTAGGAAGGTACTGCTGTGGCTTAAGTGTAAAGCAAATTTTGAACTATTTTAAATAGCCTTAACCTGATTTTTTTTTTACAGCAAATGATATTCTGATTGTTTTAAATTAAAAATTTATTTTTCTAAGAACTTTTTTCTATTCAATGATGAGTACTGTAATTTACAGTTTAAAATTATATAATTAGCTGGTAACAGGGTAATTTGGTTTAAGTGGGTAATAAACAGTATTGCAGTAAGCTTTGAGAGAGGCAGTATATCCAAGCAGCTCTTGAAGGTGTCACAGTTAAATTTAAAAACTAATGTTTTTGCTCTCTTTTAAGAAGTGGAAGCAGGCAGCTATAAAATATCTACAATAGCTTTAACTTCTATGTTAAATGAGGCTTCAAGTGAAAAAACGCAACAACTTATTTTTAAATCTGGTTAAAATATTAGAATGATTAAAAATAAGAAAGCATATCATTTTTTAAAAAATAAATAAATTTACTTATTTATTTATTTTTGGCCACGTGGGGTCTTCGTTGCTGCGCGCGGGCTTTCTCTAGTTGCGGTGGCTTCTCTTGTTGGGGAGCACAGGCTCTAGGCTTGCGGGCTTCAGTAGTTGTGGCACACAGGCTCAGTAGTTGTGGCTCGCGGGCTCTAGAGCTCAGGCTCAGTAGTTGTGGCGCATGGGCTTAGTTGCTCCACAGCATGGGGGATCTTCCCGGACCAGGGCTTGAACCCGTGTCCCCTGCACTGGCAGGTGGGTTCTTAACCACTGTGCCACCAGGGAAGCCCAGAAAACATATCTTTTATGTTTATCTTCATTTTAATTTTCTTTGTTCCTCACTTCTTTGTGGAGTGTTAAGTTTCCATCTAGTATTACACTCCTGTTTGAAGAGCTCCCTTTAATATGCCGTGTAGCACAGGTCTACTGGCAGTTAATTTTTCCAGTTTCCTTTTTTTTTTTTTTCTGGAAAAATATCTTCATTTCACCTCCAGTTTTGAAAAATGTTTCTCCTGAATATAGGTTCTGGCTTTGCATTTTAGTTTTTTAAAGTGTTACTGTATTTTGTCATCTCGTTTTGTTGCTTCTGATGAGAAGTTTGCTGTACTTTTTATCTTTGTCCCTCTGTGTGTGTAATGTGTCTTTTTTTCTCTTTCTTTTTTCCTTATTTCTTCTTCAATACTTCCCCTTTATCTTTGGTTTTTTAGTCATTTCACTGTGGTGAATCTAGGTATGTATGTATGATTTGTTTTGTTATTTTTTAGTTCTTTTGGGAGGTCTTTATCTTGCTTAGGATTCTCTGGGAGTCTTAGATTTGTGGTTTGATATCTTTTATTATTTTTAGAAATTTTTCGGCCACTATTTCTTTAAATATTTTTCTTCTCCATTATCTCTTTCTTCTCCATCTGGGACTCCAATTACATGTATGTTAAACCATTTGAAATTATTCCATAACTCTTGGATGGTTCCTCTCTTCCTTCCTCCTACTTCTTTTTTTCCCCCCACTCTTTTTTCCCTTATATTTCAATTTGAATAATTTCTATTTGTCCACTTTTACATTCACTGACTCTTTTTAAAAATTTTTTTATTGAAATGTAGTTTATTTATGATAGCGTATTAATTTCAGGTGCATAGCAAAGTGATTCAGTTATATAGATAGATAGATACATAGAGAGATAGATAGGTAAATAGATTCTTTTTTAGATTCTTTTCCATTATAGGTCATTACAAGATATTAAGTATAGTTTCCTATGCTATACAATAGGTCCATGTTGGTTATCAACTTTATGTATAGTAGTGTGTATATTTTAATCCCAAACTCCTAATTTATCCCTCCCCCCCTTTCCCCTTTGGTAACCATAAGTTTGTCTTCTATGTCTGTGAGTCTATTTCTGTTTTGTAAATAAGCCTGCTTGTATCATTTTTTAGATTCCACATATAAGCAATATTATATGCCAGGGGTCCCCAACCCCCAGGCAGTGGACCAGTACCGGTCTGCGGCCTGTTAGGAACCGGGCCGCACAGCAGGAGGGGAGTGGCGGGTGAGCGAGCAAAGCTTCATCTGCCGCTCCCCATTGCTTGCATTACCGCCGACCCATCCACCCCCGCTCCAGTCCATGGAAAAATTGTCTTCCACAAAACCAGTCCCTGGTGCCAAAAATGGTTGGGGACCACTGTCATTTGCTATTTGTTTTTCTCTGTCTGACTTAATTTCGCTTCGTATGATGATCTCTAGGTCCATCCATGTTGCTGCAAATGGTATTATTTCATTCTTTTTTATGGCTAATATTCCATTGTATCTACATACCACATCTTCTTTATCCATTCGTCTGTGGATGGACACTTAGGTTGCTTCCATGTCTTGGCTCTTGTAAATAGTGCTGCTATGATAAGTTCACTGATTCTTTGCTTAACTATGTCAAGTCTACTGGTAAGCCCATTAAAGGAAGCCTTCATCTCTGATATCATGGGTTTTTTGTTTTCGTTTTTGCCGTTCCTTTTTTTTTTTTTTTTTAAGCATATTCATTTGACTTTTTCTTGGACTTTCCATCTCTCTGCTGAAATTCCCCATCTGTTCCTGTGAGTTGTCTACCTTTTCCGTGAGAGTCTTTAACATGTTAATTATAGTGAAAGTCCCTGCCCGGTTGTTTTAAAATCTGGGTCATCTCTAAGTCTGATCGCTTTAATTCTTGGCAATGAATTGGTTTTCCTGTTTCTGAGGGTGTCTTAATTCAATATTTTTTCATTGGATTAAGGACTTTATATGTATAACAGTAGTGACTGAGGTATATAATATCAATATTTATGCCTGGAAATGGGCTTCTTCTGCTAGACCAGTCGGGTGAAGGTTGACTTAATTTAGTCAGGAGTGAGCCGAGTTTGAGCTTTCTTGCTATGGTTACCTTCAGCACACCCCAGGCTTCGAATTCCCCAGAAGCTGCTGTTGTCGCCTTGTACTCAGGCTGGGCGCTGGGCGCTGCAGGGTTAGTATCAGTGTTAGTGCCGTACTGTCAGCTTGTAGCCACCTCTGCAAGCGTGCGCCGTGGACGAGGTGTCTCTCCACACGCTTGCCTTCCCTCAGCCACAGCCTTGTGTTGCCCATTACTTGGGGCAGGGGGAGCTTTCTCTCTTGTCCTGTCCGGTTTTAGTCTCAGGCAGGCCCTGGGTAGTGGGGTCTCTGGGTGGGGCTGGCCACGGTCCTGCCTTTCTGAACCGTGGTAGCCACACTCTCCCTAGTGTCTGTGATTGGTCTTGGGCAGCAGTCTTCTATCCTTCCCTCGGCAGTAACCGACTCTGCTTAGAATAGGATCCTGGGGCCTGGATGGTTTTCTGCCCCTCCCCCAGGGGCAAAGGATCTTTCCTTCTGCTCTTCCCCAAGCTGGAGCTGCAGTGGGTCTTTGCTTGTCCCCTGAGGGTGACAGGATTTGCTGCCTTCCAGCAATGGCTAAGGCTTGTTTTGAATAGAAAAAGGTATCCAAGAAGCACACCAGGTTGTCTATGTTTCCCTTAGCAGCCACTGATCACCTTCTCTAGGCCGACATACACCACTGGGGTGGCTCTCTCCAGTCTCCGTCTTTCTAGGGAGTGCTCGGTAGAGACCTGGGGAGAAGAGCTCGCAGGTGACTGTGCACTTTCCTTGTGTCACTTACTCCAAGCTGGCCAGTTAATCGCACACTTGGACTTTAACTGTTGGTTAAAATTTTAGCAGATTTCTTTTTACCCACTTGTATGGTACCCACTTCCTGTTCCCGTGCTTTGCCACAGGAAAACATAGTATGTCAGCTGTCTCCTTGGAGGGTCTTGTCCCTCTTGGAAATTCAGGTTACTTCGTTTTCTTGTAGTGTCACCCGACCTATAGGCTAAAGAAGAGCTATGATTTTGTAGTTTATCTTTTTCTCATTGTTAGGGTGAGAGTGACATTCTTTATAGCTTTCTATATCCTAAATTTGATTCAAATTTATATCTAATAACTGAATTGTTTTAGTAATCATAGATTTAAAATTTGACAGGTCATGAACTTAGGAAGATTGCAGACACAACAAACTTGAGATTTACTGCTTTTTAAAACATGGCCCATAATATACATGTATAGGTAATCGTCACATTTTTCTACTTGACATATTCTTGCCTTTAGCTTCTTTACTCCTGGCTTCTCACCAACATTTGAATAGTATTGCTGATGCATGAAACATATTTTCCCATGTTTCCAAACCTGACAGCACCGTCGTCTATTCAGCCGTCCATAGCAGAAATCGGGGAGGCCAGACATCACACCTTCCTCACCTCCATCATCCAGTCCAGCAGCAAATCCTAAATATTTCAAACTCTTTTCAATCCTAAGGCCAGTGTCTAAGTCCAGGCCTGAGTTTCTCTTGGGACTCTTGAAATATTCTGATAGTCTCTCATCTCTTTCTAGTCCCCCTTTCCCATACTTGCCAGGATCATTAATTTTTTAAAAGGTGAATTTGATCATATCACTTCCTTATTTAAAGTCTTTCATTGGCTCCTCATAACCTTCAAGCTTCAGGATAAAGTCCACATCTTTAGGGTCTGTAAGCACCCTCCTTCCCCACAAAAGCTGCTCCAGCACACCTCTAGAATCTGCAGGCAATTCTCTCCATATTTCTCGGCTTTAGCCAAACCGGAGGTTTTGCAATTGCATATTCTCAGTTGTACATAATTCCATGATTGGATCATTTTGTCTTAGCGCAGTTTTTCATTCTTGGCTGTGCATAAGAATCAAAACTTTAAAAAATTCTGAACCCCAATTAAGTCAGAATTTCTGAGGGTGATATTCCTTGTAGGCTCTCCCAAGTAACTCCAACATCTAGCCACGGCTGAGAACCGTTAGCTTCGAGAGCCCCACTCCCCATTCCTCACCCTCATTCCATCCCCAGTGTTTATCATTTGGTTCAGTCCTGTTTATTTTAAAAATTCAGGTGGCAACGAATTCTCTTGGTATCTTTCTTGACATTTCTCCCTCTTGTTCTGTGTAACTATGGGTGTATGTACCCCATAGCGTCAGCTGCATACTGTGCCCTGAAGAACCTGTGGTATTAGAATATATGCCATTGACGTACCATTAGTTAAACACCCAGAGTGTCAGGTCTTGATAATATATGAAAATACTGTGACTGTAATTTTCAGTGGGCTGTGAGTGACAACCCAACCCCCTGGAGCATATGTCAAAATCATCTAGACCGGGAGTCAGCAAGCTTTTTCTATAAAGGACCAGTATTTAACATACTCAGCATATATATATAGTAACTGCAGTAAATATTTTCAGCTTTGTGGGCCACGTGGCCTCTGTCATAACTACTCAGTTCTGCCATCGTAGCATGAAAGTAGCCATAGACAATATGAATGAGTATGACTGTGTTCCAGGAAAACTTTATAGACACTGAAATTTGAATTCTGTGTACTTTCTATGTGTCATGAAATATTGTTCTGGTTTTTCTTAAACCATTTCAAAATGTAAAAACCATTCTTAGCTCGCAGACTGTACAGAAACAGCTGGTGGTCAGATAGGACTCATGGTCCATACTTTGCCAATCTCTGATCTAGGGGATTTTTTCAAATTATAAATGCATCATCTCTCTGGAAGTTTAATAAGCTGCCTGTGTGGGACACACCCCCAAACTGAGAAGTCACTGGTGTCGGAAACTAAGGGGAGTGATTGCCACACCTTAGATTTGCTGGAATGAAAATAAATAAAACTTGAGATAACCAAATTTGAACACAGATTATTTAAACATATAATGAGGACCATTTCTATAAAGAAGATAGAAATTATGAACAGCCCCCAAATTTAGTCTTACTAAATAACTTATGTTATTTTCACCTTGAGGCTTAGAGTATGTTGAATACATATAAATGTTCAGTATCTGCTTGCTAATGATTTTGTTAGAAGGGTTAGATATGCTATAGAGGGTTAAAAATTATGTTTAGTGTTTGTCTATTGAGATAGGTTCTGTTGTTTTAATGACTTTTGGATTTTTTTAGTAAGTACCTCTTATGTAACCTTAGCCTAGAGTGGTGATTTCTGTCTTTATTGCATGTCATGATTATCTGGTAGAGTTGATGAAAATATAATTGTTTAGGTCCGCCCTCAAGTGATAGTTTTACTTGCTCTGTGGGTAATTCTTGTGAGCAGTCTGGCTTGAGAAGCACTGGCTTCATAGAGCATGTTCTCCTTTGATGAATTCTAGAATGAAAAACTATCTTTTAAAGACAGTGTATCTGCAGTAAAGTAAATAAAACAAACAAACAAAACCAGGCTGGTTGCTAAAAAATAATCAGTGAAGAATAAAATAATATAACCCATGTCCTCTCTTTTCTTTAAAAGATAGCCATTGTTAGAATCTGTTTATGTGTTTCTCTGTGCCTGTTATTTTTTGAACAAAAAGGATCATACAATATGTACCATTCTTTGACTTGTTTTTACTTAGTTAATATATTCTAGATATCTAGAGAAATTCATTTCTCATAAATAATTTTGTCCAAAGATTAAAATCAAAAGCACAGAAGGTAATTTTTAGTGACTTGGCAACCAGGGCTGAGAGAGAAACAGATTGGGATCCAGGGCTGTTTCTAGAATTGTTTGGAGACTGGAACAAATCACTACTCCTCTGCCTCTTTTCCAACTAAAAGTAAACAAAACACACTGCAACAGTTCAGTTTAAGATGAAGAGTATGGACAGCCTTGAATTGGGAAAAATAATGAAAGGGCTTTAATGAAGACGGAATATCTCCTTTCAGTGAATTGCGGTAATTGTATGGACGGCATGCTGCAAGGTTTCTGTTTTGTAAGTGTATTTTTAATTTCTCACTTTGTATTTTGTTGAGCACCAGCAAAGTCTCCCTCTGGCTTCATCCTTTTACCGTTGCTCAGTTGCTAGAAGCTTGGATTAGGTGGGATATGGGTGGAAAGAGACAGCTGGGCCTCAGGGTGTTCACGTTAGCCGTACGAGCCTGCACAGGTTAAGAAAAGGTGGTCATACTGCTCTCCCGTTCTTAGCACCTGCTCTTTCTCCAGGGCTCTGGGGCATCTGTCTTCGCTCTGCTCTTAGGGTCCTGCAGTTCTCCAGGTGTCCTGCGTTTGCCAATAGTGAGTTGGACCTTAGACAGACTTGTTTATCTGGAGTAGAACCAGGTCTTCAGAGACCCTGTTCACTGACATGGTTGTATTGATCTATCAGGTAATTTAAAACAGTAGTAACAACATGAAATCTAAATTAATCGTAGATGTTCTCAGAAGCATTCCGTTTTTTTCCCCATGATGAACAGTGTGATTAAGAAAACAAAGAAACATAAAAATAAATTGTATGTTTGGGCAGTTTGTTCGTGCTCAGTCTGCTTGAGGGAGAATCGTGGATTGGTCATTAGAGGACCATTTGAGATTCCGCTTCAGCTGTATAATTCTTTGATCTCTTGGGGATTTATAAGACATTAGACTTAATTTTCCTAATTATTAGGTAAATTGACTATAGCTATCTAGTCAGTAGGCAAACAACATTACTTATAATGTCAGATAATCCCTGCTCATAGTGTTAGATATGGTCAAGAAAATTTTCACTCTACCTGTATTATAAGGACAACAAGTAAAAGTGCTTTGGGGGGTAGCCCTGGTAAGAAGCAGGATTGGGGATCAAGGCAAATGGCTGCTCTTATTAAGAGCAGGTGCCTGTTCCAGCGCCTGTCTCATCTCAGAACCGCCTTGGTCAGAGCATCCCTCCCCACCCTGTTGTTGCTGTATTATAGTCTCGCTTTGTTAGGGTCACTCTGGAAAATTATATCTTTTAAAATATAAATATTCTTCAGGGCAAGTTAAGTATTTTTGTCTTTATTTTTTTATAAATTGAAGCTATTTGTTTGGGAGTGACAGTGTGAAAGCATTACTTCTCTGAAAGCTGGAAGAGAAAAACCTCTAAAAGGCAAGCTTTGTCTGTTTTTCCTTAATCACCAGCATCTCTCTCTTATGCCATAGAGAAGCATGCATGGTACTTGAACACTGAGAAATATATCAGATGTCTCTTCCTTGAAATGATTTCAAATTATAAGTCCATTCTTAAGAATTTAGCAGGCTGAAACTGATTTTTTTAAAAATCTGTTTTCTATATATTCTCTCTTCTTAAAAGTTAAACTTTTAATTTTGAGATAATTGTAGATTCACATGCAACTGTAAGAAATAATACAGAGAGAACCCACGTGCCCTTTACCCCATTTACCCAATGGGAACATCTTGGAAAACTGCTGTATAATGTCAAAACCAGGATATTGACATTGATACAACCCACCAACCTTTTTCAGATTCCACAAGTATTGCTTGTATACCTGTACTCGTGTGTGTGTGTGTGTGTGTGTGTGTATATTTAGTTCTGTACAGTTGTATCACTTGTATATGTATCCACCACCACAGTCAAAATACAGAGCAGTTCCATTGCCACAAAGATCCCTTGTGTTTGTAGCCATTTTAAATAAGAAGTCCCCCATTTCCCTCTCCCCCAAGTCCTTGGCAACCACCATTCAGCCAGAAAGAGAGAGTGAAAGGCATGCTCCTCAATTGTCTGTAAACCAGGCTTCAATGAACAGTGACTGAGACTACATTGAAGAAAGAGTGATAGAGCTTGAGGAGTTCCTGCTAAGGACTAGCATATGGCCTGAGAGACAAAGCATTAAAAAAACTCTCACTGATTCTTTAGTATGTAAAGGTGAGAGCCAAGAGGGAGATGGCCTGAAATTCTTAAAATCATAAAAGATAAAAATCACTGACTTATTTCTGAATTCTGAAGGTAAAGATCAGTTCATTTATTTATTGAACAGATAGTTTTTGTACTTAATATTTGAATTAAGTGGTAGTTTTTAAAAATGTCTGGGCATTTAGTATAGAAGATAGAAAATTATATATCAAACAGCAGTTAATTAACTTATATAATTTATTGCAAGAGATTTGCAGACATGAGGGTTTATTAGAGAAATTAATAGATTATAGCTATATGATGGGCACATTTAGAGGAAATTAGAGGCTTTGACCTTCTGAAGTCATGGAGGGAATGACTTCCCCATCAAGCATTAGTGATGATGATAACTGTTAAAATTTATTTAGTACTACTATGTATCAAGTACTATACTAGGCATGTTTTTAATCTGTTACCTCATTTAACCTTCTTCCAGACCATGAGTGCTCACTATTTGTTAAACTGGATTTTCTAAGATGTTTTTCAACAGAATTATTAACATTTTTGCTTTTCCTTTCAGAGATGTGGTACTGGATCTTCCTCTGGGCTCTCTTCTCCTCTCTGTTTGTCCACGGTGCTGCAGGAGTGTTGATGTTCGTGATGCTACAGAGGCATCGGCAGGGGAGAGTAATCTCTGTCATTGCAGTCAGCATCGGCTTTCTGGCTTCCGTGACTGGAGCAATGATTACTAGTAAGTTGATTTAGTTTTAAGCGCATAATTTTATATGCACTTACAGTTTTGGCAACTTTATTCTTATTGTAAATGCAACAGTGTAATCTTTCATGTAGAATATTTTTCAGCACTAACCGCACTTCATCTAGAAGGTAAAGATCAGTTCACTTAATTACTGAACAGATAGTTTTGGTACTTCTGCTGTATGAATACTCATTATGGAAGGTTTTGGGGAAATGGAAGAACTTGTAGAAATTGTCAAGAGATAAAGCAGTTCGTGGGAAATTTTATCTTATAGTGGATGTAGTTTCTGCTTTAAAGGAGCTCACTGTGTGGTAAGGGAGAGAGGTAGGCACACAAATATGCCAGTGATGATTGTCATTTTAAAAAAGTGAAGATATAGCTCTTAGGTCCTTGATGTCATCTGCCTGTGACTACAAAATAAAAGTGCACTTCCTTCTTTTTTAAAAAGTATATTCTAAATATATTACAGATAATTTGCCTTCTTTAAAACCAGGAAATTAAAATTGGAATAAATTCTAATTTTGACATACTTAAAATATTTTTTAAGCTTTAGTTATTATTATTTCACATAGTCTTAATTTTTAATCATTTAAATAAATTTCAGGACAAATTGGTTTATTTATCTTTTAAGAACAGCTGGAAGTTTAGAAGTGGCAATTACATGTTTTTTTCCTTTTAAATTCTTGGGTTTTAAAGTTTTTAATTTTTTTATTGATGTATAGTTGATTTACAATGTTTCAGGTATACAGCAAAGTGATTCAGTTATACATATATATGTATTCTTTTTCAAATTGTTTTCCATCGTAGGTTATTACAAGATATTGAATATAGTTCCCCGTGCCATACAGTAGGTCCTTGTTGTTTAACTATTTTATATATAGTAGTGTGTATCTGTTAATACCAAATTCCAAATTTATCCCTTCCCCCCCTTTCCCCTTTGGTAAGCATAACTTTACTTTCTACATCTGTGAGTGCGTTTCTGTTTTGTAAATAAGTCTATTTGTATCATTTTTTTTAGATTCCACATATAAGTGATATCATATGATATTTGTCTTTTTCTGTCTGACTTATTCACTTAGTAAGATGATCGCTAGGTTCATCCATGTTGTTACAAATGGCATTATTGCATTCTCTTTTATTCTGAGTAATATTCCATTGTGTATATATACCACATCTTTATCCATTCATCTGTCCATGGACACTTAGGTTGCTTCCATGTATTGGCTCTTGTAAATAGTGCTATAATGAACATTGGGGTACATGTATCATTTTAAATTAGAGTTTCCTCCGGATATATGCTCAGGAATGGAATTGCTGAGTCATATGGTAACTCTATTTTTAGTGTTTTAAAGAACCTCCATACTGTTCTCCATAATGGCTGTACCAATGTACATTCCCACCAACAGTGTAGGAGAGTTTCCTTTCCTCCACACACTCTCCAGCATTTATTATTTGTAGACTTTTCGATGATGGCAGTTCTGACTGGTGTGAGGTGATACCTCATTATAGTTTTGATTTGCATTTCTCTGGTAATTAGCAATGTTGAGCATCTTTTCATATGCCTAATTGGCCATCTGTATGTCTTCTTTGGGAAAATACCTATTTAGGTCTTCTGCCCATTTTTTTGATTGGGTTGTTTGATTTTTTGATGTTGAGCTGTATGAGCTGTTTGTATATTTTGGAAATCAATCCTTGTCAGTGGCATCGTTTGAAGATACTTTCTCCCATTCCATAGGTTGCTGTTTCATTTTGTTTATGGTTTCCTTTGCTCTGCAAAAGCTTTTAAGTTTAATTAGTTCCCATTTGTTTGTTTTTGCTTTTGCTTCCATTACTTTAGGAGGTGGATCCAAAAAACTCTTGCTGCGATTTATGTCAAAGAGTGTTCTGCCTATGTTTTCCTGTAGGAGTTTTATAGTATCCAGTCTTACATTGAGGTCTTTAATCCATTTTGAGTTTAATTTTGTATATGGTGCTAGAGAAGTTTCTAATTTCATTCTTTGACATGTAGCTGCCCAGTTTTCGCAGCACCACTTTTTGAATTTCTCCGTTTTAAATTCTTGCCTCCTCTGTCGTATGCAGATTAATTGACCATAATAGTGCACTTCCTTCTTAAACACAAATTATTATGACATAAATCTCCCCTGGCCTACTAGAAATTAGCCACTTTACGGTGTCCTCCAGCTGTTTGCAAGTTTTCTGCTGTGCTGCCTCATGTGCATGTCCTGCAGTGCTCAGGTTCACTGCCTCTGAGCTTCTCCTCTTAGCGCTGTACTTAGGCCCCAGCTCCGGCCTGGGGTTCTGCGGTGCTGGCTGAGCCAGGACTTGGATGCGTCCTGTGGAGCCTGGAGGGGCCTCAGCCGCTTCCTTCGTGTGGGTCTGCCGGACACTGGTGCTTCGCTGCGCTGCGTGCTCTCGCCACTGCAGGCGAACGGCAGAGCTCCTGTTGCCGTTCACTCTGGCCGGCTTCTGGGCGGCTAGGGTAGCTGGCTGTCGCTGCTGGAACTGCTGCAAGACTCGCCACCGAGGGCTCCTCCCTTTCTAAGTTCGCTCTTAGCCCCAGAGCTGAGCGGAGGTCCTCTGCTTCCGCGGCTCCAAGGCCTCCCTCCTGTGTCCCACGGTCACCTTTTCCCGGAGTGGTCAGCATGCCTTGCCTTGAGCGGGAAGCCCTGTTCCCAGGCCTCTGGGTTTGTCCCGTGGCACAAATAAGACAGTCGTAAAATAGTTGTGGGGAATAGGGAGTGGTCCGTTTTCTCATCCTGTTTTCATTTACTATTTGGTTTTTGTGTGTTACCTTGCGTTAGGTTTTCGTTGTCGCTGCATTCAACCTGTAAATTTCTCATATGGTACGTCATTCATTTTGCCATAGGTAGAGTTTAAAGCAAGCAATCAGATTTAGCTGAAGCACCAAATGTGCAGAGTGGAGCAGTAGGAAATTCAGCTGGAAAGAGCCAGATCCTCAAGGATCTTGGGCGACCAGCCAGAGTCTGGACTTTATTCTGTGGGTCATGGAAAACAATTAGATATTTTAGAATGGGGTTGGAAAGGGGCAAAGCAATTCAAGAGGAAAATTTATTTTATGGCTGAATGTAGAATATATGTGAAGAAAGAACCAGGAAGAAACTCTGAAAGGGCAGGGACTTTGTCTGTCTTCATCACTGCTGAATCTCCAACAATAAAACAGTACCTGGAATGGAACAGATACTCAGAAAATACTGGTTGGATAGATGGATGTAGTGAGGGAGGAAGCGCAGAGGAAAGGAAGGAAGAAAGTGGGGGGAGGGAAGAAGGGAGGAAAAGGGGGAAAGAAAAGGAGCTGAGGCATTAACTGTGATCTGAATTTGAGGCTAGATCTGAACTAGACTAGTGGCAGTGGGTTGGAAAAGGAGTTGGTGTCAGGACTGTGGCAAAGGGAAAAATCCAAATTAGTTGTTATTCACTGTGGTGGCATACAAAGAGACATGAAAGGGACTGCTGATGTTCTTGATGTGGGCCACTGCTATAATTGTGGAACCGTAAACAGAGGAGGAAGGAAGAAGGAACAGCTTGTTCCAAAGTCAAAAGTAGTATGTGTGTTATATGTGTGTTTATTGCTGTAAACTATTGTGAAATTTTAAAGAGAACATCATTCTACTTCTCTAATGATGTGTATGTATATATTACCTGCTTTCAATTCAGTTAAGAATGAAATAAGCTAATGATTTTGGAAACTGCAGTGTTATATTTAAAAAACCTTACAAATATGTCTGACAATATTTCAAGTAAAAATTTGTATCCAGGTTAGCAATAAAACATACAGGGCTTCCCTGGTGGCTCAGTGGTTGAGAAAATTATAAAATGAGAGTGATTGATGACTCACTGTTTGGCTCAAATGAAAAGCGATCTTGAGTTCCAGCCAGGTAGCGTGTCTCAGAGTGAACGAGGTGTTACTTGTCTCTCCCTCTTTCTCATCTAGGTGCAGCAGTCGCCGGCATTTACCGAGTGGCAGGGAAGAACATGGCCCCCTTGGAAGCACTGGTGTGGGGTGTTGGACAGACCGTACTGACGTTAATCATCTCCTTTTCCAGGATTCTCGCCACACTCTGAGGTTTCTGTGGGCATGTCTTACTTCACATAAGGAAGCAGATGTACAGATCCTCTGAAAATGGCATTGTTAGCAAGTGGGAATGAAATTGTACAAGGATGTGGAAGGAGCAGGTCAAAACATAAGGCCTTGAGCTGTGTGGGAAGATTGCCCTCTGGTGTTCAAGTGATTGCACTACCGCACTGCACCTTACGTGCCTCCGTCCCAGGCAAGGCGCACGACACTACGTGAAGCTACAAGAAAAAGCACCTTGTTTAGCTGCCAATCAGGTTACCACTGGCGTTGAATCACCGTTCTTAACAGTGTTGTGTTAAGTTACAGGGACGTTTTGAAGAATTGACATATGTGCCAAACTCTTTTCTTTTTTTAACATTGATCACGTGAAATTTGCAAGTGTAGATGTAGATGAGTGCTGTGAACGTATTTGACATGAATTCAGGTGGTGTAGTGAGATTTTTGTTTCGTAATGCTAAATCCCGTATGAGTGCTGAATACCGAATCATTTAATATGAGACAAATTATTTGATTTTTAATGCTGAACGTTTCTGGGATTTAGGGCTTTCATATAAATTAGGCATTATTGTTACTTACTTTACGTGAAAAATAATACTTAATGGAAAACTGCTGAACTCTTTTAAGGACTCAAAGTAGATCTATAGGGTGCATCCTTTTCACTCACTTAAGTAACACTCCTTTACTAGTTTCCCTCATACATAAACGTCCTATTGATATGAATTAAAACACTTTATGGGTCATACACATTGATTGTAGCTTGTGTGTCACAAAAGTGTAATTTGAAAATTTTCTTATAAATTTTGTAAGAAATCTGAAATGCACGTTGCATTCTTGACCCTTCTAAAGAAAGTTTTTGCCATGTATCTCATGGAGAAAACATCTTTACAACTAGTATCTCAGTGGGATTATATTACTTGTTGCATATATCTTGATTTTTGACAAAACATAAGCAGTCTTTCATTCTGGAGTATTAACTGTATTTAAAGAGTGGCCTAAATTAGGCTATGAAAACAAGAAGCCTCATTTGTAGATAAGAAACATAGAGGAAGAGTAATAAACTATCTTACTTTGGGTATGTGGTAGCATCATAATTTCTCTAAGTAAAAATTGGGGAATATAGTAAATAATTATAAAATTTGGCAACAAATCTCAGCATATCAATACAGTATTGAATGCATATTTGAGTTATTCATTTCAGTTGTTCAGCTCTTGTTTTATGCTGTTATGTAAGTTTACTAGAAGCTGGGATGACATTTATTAGAATGAAAAAATCCTTAGAGGTTTTAAGAGGTTTTGGCAATATGTAATTGTATTTAAGAGTACAAGAAGTAAGGGCAACACAAAACCTGGTGGAGTTTGTCTCCTACTGAGATTTTTTTAATACCAGGTACAATTATATATATGCTAACTCAAAGGAAGAGCCAACTGCAGAAAATATGAAGTTAAGGACAATCCAAAAAATAATCTGCATACTCTAGCCTCACTGTTTTATAATCTAATTTGGAAAAACATAAGTTTCTATTAGGTTCCATTCAAAAGGTTCCACGGCACCTTTTCTCCACCAAAAAGCTGAATAGTATCAACAACTCACCGATGAGGGGTTGGGGGTATTTTACCAGTATGGAAGCCAGTTTGGGGCGGTGGGGGAGTTGAATAACACTGGCTTGGAAATTTGTTTTTAAAAAACCCAAGAAGCAACTATGCATTCTTAGAGATCTTTAAAGTAAATCTAAAAATTGATTCTTTTTATTATGTTCAAGCCTGAAATTGTTTTCATGTGTTCTTTATATTCCTGACATTTTCCTAAATTAAATTTAGGCCTAAATCTTCCAAGTCAATTGGATTTTTCCTTTTCTGTTAGACTTGAATTGTGTTCTTCCTTTACTTTGGTTATTCTTTAAATTATTTGGTCAATAATTTAAAGTGTTCATATTCTTTGGGAGGAATTACCAGTAACATGTTGAAATGGTTTGAGATCTATAGAAATGAATATTTATTTTAACACATGGTTATTTTATGTTTCAAAAAGTTACCACGGTAAGGTAACATGGAACACATGGTTCAGAATCTGAAATTAGCCAGAAGATAACTTGGACACATTAAGTGTATGGCTGCCTGGACCAAAGAGAAGGAAACTGCTGTTTCTGCTCTAGAATGGAAGTATGAGAAGGTGGATCCGTTGGTAGAGTGTCCTGCAGTTCTCTCATTATCAGGTTGCTTTACGTTATGAGGAGTGTGTGTGTGTGGGTGCGTGGGTGTGTGTGTGCTTTTAACTTTGGGGGGAATTTTTGGTTTCTTTGTTGTTTTTAGTTGCTTCCATTGGGATTTTGTGCAACTTACTCTTTCGATGTTTTGAAATGCAGTTGATAGTGTGAATTGATGAAATGTCTTAATTGCTGTTTCTGTGATGAGATTTTTAAAATGTTATTGGTTTTCCTATAGAGACAAGAAACATTTAATGATATATATCTACATATACATATATATCATTATATACACATATATATATAAAGCTGCTATATATGAATACAGTCTAATTGGAAAGCTTTTGTTCAATGAACGCTTTGACATTATCGTGGAGAATTTGATACATTTGCTCAGTTGAATGATCTTTTAAATAGGTTTAAGGAACTTTGTGAGCTTTTTGAATTTGGGGAAAGTTTTCTTGGTTTAATAGTGCTAGAGATCCTTGTTTGTGATGTGACAAAAGCCTTTATTGATGTATTTGGGTTAAATCTTCTTAAAATTTACATGTGATTTAGCAGTAAATTTTCTTTGTGAAAAATGCAGGAGGGAAGGGGAAAATCCTCTGCAGTTTACACTTCATTATTTTTAAAAATGCTTAATAAAATATTGCTGACAGTGAAATCAGTTCCTCAGAGAAGAGACTCCTATATGCCCAAACTAATTATTCATTAGTTAACACAGGGAGTTAACGTAAGGAGAGTCCTAAATGGTGGCCATATTCAGTGTCTGCAGGTGAATTATTCTTACTTTAGATCTTAGTGTTTACTGAACAGTGTTATAGTTTGTAACCCAATGTACTTTCTTAGTTTTTGCAGCATACATTTCTACTGCCCCCCCAAAATGTGAGGGTTTTGTTTGTACTTTAAGTCAGAAATAAAGAAATGAGCTGCCCTGTGTATCATATATTTGTGATGTAAGGAACAGGAGTAGTTTTTAAAATATTCTTGGAAAACGTCTTTAGACAAAACCTCTGATTAAGATGAGGAGAGTGGGGCTGCCGCGTCAATGTGCCCAAGCTGGCACTTACACTCCAACGAATTCAATTTTGTAAACATTTTTGGTGGATCTACTATGTTATGTACAAAGTGCTGAGCCTGGTATTTTCTGTAGGAAGTACAAGGATGACCAAGATGGGGTTCCCGCCCTTGAGTCCCCAAGAGCTACCAAGATGATTTAAATCCTAAAACAGCTGGGAGAATATCTTACTTCTAGCTGAGAGCTTAAGTCCTGTTTTTTCCCCCAATTCTGATTTTTCTCAGTTTATTAACCAAATGGAATACCGTGACATAGATTTGAATCCAGGCCCTCCCACTTGTTGACTTTTTGTTTATGATGGCGAAGCAAGTACAGTCGACTCTCCGTATCTGCGGTTCCACATTAAGGGATTCAACCAACCTTGGACTGAAATATTCAGAAAAAATTTCCAGAAAGTTCCAAAAAGCAAAACGTAAATTTGCCCCACACAGGCAACTATTCACATAGTATTTACACTCTATTTATACCATTTACATAGCATTTACGTTGTATAAGGTATTATAAGTAATCAATAGATGATTTAAAGTATATGGGAGAATATGCATAGGTTATATGCAAATACTAACACCATTTTCTATAATGGCCATTTTCTATAAGCGTCCTCGAATTTTGGTATCCATGCGGGTCCTGGAATCAATCCGCTATGGATATTAAGAGACGACTCAGTATTTAACAGTAAATGATCAATAGTCATCATTTTTAAAAAATACACTTTGCAATACCAGTTGAATATATTGTTTTGTAAGATTCAACTGTTTTCTTCCATTTCTACATTTTCCCTATATATATTTTAAGACGGAAACTAAAAAATTTCTCTTATAATGTTGCTTCTCCTCTCCACCTCTTTATATTTTAAATCAGCAGATAGTTTTCTAAGAGCACTTTTGGGAATTTGGTGGCGACGGAAATGTTAAATGTTAAAACAGGAAAAGGGAGAAGTAGCCGGGATTTAGCCCTTACCTTATCCTGCTTGCTTCTTTTGGATTTACTCAGCCAATATTCATTGAATCTCCACTACATGCAACTTACTCTCCTTGCTTCCCGGGTGGAGCAGTGTCCCCTCCCTCTGTG
Organism: Kogia breviceps; assembly: GCF_026419965.1. Taxonomy (NCBI): domain Eukaryota; kingdom Metazoa; phylum Chordata; class Mammalia; order Artiodactyla; family Physeteridae; genus Kogia; species Kogia breviceps. Next base: position 99,220,215 of record NC_081319.1, on the reverse strand, counting down.
CACCTCCCGCCACCCCAGCCTGTGGCTTCACCGTGCGGGGCGAGAACAGAACTGGGCTGCGGTGTCTGCCATGTCCCTCCTTCCATGGACCAAAGGTGCTTAAGCCCTACTTGTTGTTTGTTTGTTTTTAACTTAAAAGGAAATACTTTTATTTTTAATTTATGTCCATTTTATAATTCAAGAAGTAACAAGATGTTAAGAGGACTTTCTGAAATGTTCTCAAACTACTTCACTCTGTTACAAATGTTTCTCTCAGAAAGTCTTAATCAGAACTCTTCAAAGAGTTGCCATTTGTTTTTAAGATGGAAGAATGTGGAAAGTTACTGAAGAAATTCTAGTGACCTAGATTGCAGAGAAGTTTGGCAACACTTGGGTAACTGGGTAAATGGTTGTTTCTTTTAATAATCGTGTGAGAATCTCAGTGGTTAAAATTGACGAGTAATTTCCCTTATCTTCCTGTCCTTTTTCTAACATCGTGGAGGAAGACTACAGCATAAAAAGGACATTATTTGATTAAAAACTGATAAACGTTTTCTAACATATGGTAGCATTTATAGCAGAGGGAAGTTTAAAGCCAGGAAGAAATGTCGGAGGGGTAAAGGCACAAAAACACAGACGCACGGGATTAAGCCCTGTGCTATGTGAACAGCCGGCCCTCTGTTAAGACTATAAACTACACCGTATGAGTACATTTAGTGCATGTTTGCAAAATGCAGTGTTTCTTTATATGTGAGCCTAAACTTACCACAAAGCATTTTGAAATCATACTACATTTTTGTGCGTGTGGTGGTAGGTTTGCCTACTAACTTAAGGATGTCTGTTGAGTGTAGGCAATGCAGTGTTTTTGAGGAGGTTGCTGACATAGTTATCTAAAAACGTATCTGTGAATTTGTTTAGAGGAAGTAATGCTTAATATATAAAGTATTTTCAGTACATGTGGAGATATACCAGTTAATACATTATTAGATTAGTGGAAACACCCAAATTTCTGAAAGCACTAACCTATGAACTGTAACCATCTCCCCTGAGCTTAGGGGACTCATTTTCACATTCTTTACATTCATTGCACATATGTTGAACTTATGCAATAACCCTTTCTTGATTTTGAGAACTAATTTAGCAGTTTCTTAAAAATATTCCTCCCCCTTCCATACAGATGTCATATGGTAAAGTTTAAACATATGTACAGTTTGTTGATAGACTCAAAAGCGCTGGTTTAGAAGAGAATGTTCTTAACACCTTATGGTTATACAGCTATAATCTTGCTGAAAATTAAATACTATAAGCAAGTCAAGAGAGCATGGACCTCCTACATGTTTTTTTAAATTATATCCTGTGCCCATATGTACCTCCCCTCAGTGGTGACATGACTGGCCCCATTTGGGAACTGTATTTCTGTATGTAACTGAAACTGGAAAGCAGTGTTACATAAATATATAGGAAGAGAAACTATAATGCATAATCACCATAACTATAACACTTTTTCTCCTAAACATATGACATATTGATAATTTCTAAAAAGCATCATTTTTATAGCCCTGTATAAATGAATGATAACTTGACAGTACTATTGGTGGTGAAAAGTTTCCTTTGTTTTTAAATTAAAGTATTTATACATCATCACTGAGTATCTTTGGGAAGGGACATTTTAAAGTTTTCTCCATAGAAGGCAAAATAGAGGCACTTGTTTGAAAAGTAAGCAAAAATGATTTACTTTAATACTGGATGAGTTGATAGTCTAATTGTTGACACTTTCTTGGTATTTGTGATATCGGATGCATTTATGATGGAGGAATTTTAAAAGTTCTGTACGTCTCTCAAACACACGCGCACACACGAACTCTGCCACTTAGATGAACAATATAAAATTCCACAGTATTTTTCATTTCAGTCATACAACTAGGTAAAATTCACAGGATCCTACCGTAAAGTATTAACTCCCAACTGTAGTCATTCTAGAACGAGGGGATCAACTTTATCTTAAAGTTAATCAACGAAAGTGTTTTTATTCACACAGCAAAAAATATAGTTTACCCGACAGGTATTAAAAACTCACTTTCAAATTGTGTAAACTCTCAGACCACTGATGAATCATTTAGTAAACCACAGTGCAGTTTTTAAAAGCTAAATGATGCCTTAGTGCCATGGAAGTTAAGATACTTTCACAAAGTGAATTTAGCAAGATTCAGGACTGGTACGCCAATTGCTGGGGATTCAGAGCTGAGGAACGGTGTGATTGAATTAGGTCCTGGTGGTTTAGTAAAAATCAGTTATTTCACCATTGACTATGACAGATGACAACTGCTTTCATTACATTTTCATGATGTGGTATTTGTCTGTTTTTTCTTTTTCCAAGTAAGTTTGAAATGAGAGAAAATGTCAAGACAAATGTGGAATTTAAAAATTTGGTTTTGTTGTAAATTAGAGAGTCTAGCGTGAACAGAGTGAGCTTTATATTGTAGTACAAGGGCAGACACCTCGTGTAACTTTTAGGAATACATTTACCATCAGGGATTTTTTTTTTTTTTTTTAACTGTAGAAATACTTAACGTACTGTGAAGCTTAAAGACAGGAAGAAGAAACCTTGGAGGCGTAACACATAAAAACAAAGGCGTATGTGATGAAGTATCCTACATTATGTGAACAGTTTTCCCCCTTCTGTTAAGACTATAAACCACACTGTATGAGTATGTGTACTGCATGTTTACATAATACAGTTTAATTTTGAAGGGTTATTTAAAAAGTATGTTTATTTATAATACCTAACAAGCTGTAAATATTGTATACTATTGATTTTTAATTTTATATAAGCAATTTTTTATTTCCAAGTCATGTACAAATCGCATTGTGTATATAGCATAATTTCCTGGATAACACAGATTTTGCAGTGAATTTTAATTATTTTAATTGTGGTAAGCATAGAACTGTTGATCTTTATTTTAAATTATTTTTCACCACTCATTTTCTTCAAAGGGCAGCAATAAATATATGCAAGTTATTTTTGATTATACAAAGTTGGTCTGCAAAGACAAGGTCTAGATTCCAATTCATTGCTTTAAAGAAAAGATGCACAATTAACATCATCCACTGTCTAACCTCAGGACCATTTCTGAGGTCCACATGGGTCTCTCCTCGTTGTAATATACAGGGTGAACTCTACTGATACACACAGAACAACTGTTAAAAGCGAATCCAGCACTTACATGTCATTACACAGAATTTATTGGATTAAAAATTTGTATTATACAGTATTTTAATAAAGTTTCTGTATTCAGTTTCATGCGCTTATATATAAATAAACCTGTCTTCAAAAGCTTTATGGGGTGTTTGATTCTTTACGACATATCTTTTTAACTCATTCACTGTAGACTCAAGTGTTTCCTCTTACCCTTTTGTCACGTTTTCTGGGCCAGTTTTACACTGGATTTGGAAGGTAGCATTGAAAAGGTGAGCAGGGAGTTTAAAAGACAAACTTGGGGCTTCCCTGGTGGCGCAGTGGTTGGGAGTCCGCCTGCCGATGCAGGGGACACGAGTTCGTGCCCCGGTCCGGGAAGATCCCACGTGCTGTGGAGCGGCTGGGCCCGTGAGCCGTGGTCGCTGAGCCTGCGCGTCCGGAGCCTGTGCTCCGCAATGGGAGAGGCCACAGCAGTGAGAGGCCCGCGTACCACAAAAAAAAAAAAGAAAAAAAAGACAAACTTGGCCTAGTTCATAGTTTTACCAAGGACCAGTGGTAGGCCACATAAGCATCTACTTCTAAGAATTACTTTTTTTAAAGTGCCTACTGTCACGTTTATTAATAAATGACTACCCTTTATTGAGTGCTTAGTATCTGTTAGACATCTCATAAGCATTCTTTAACACTTATGGTAACCTTTAGGTTAAAGCAATTACTAAGAATTATGAAGGGGATCCTTCACTTTACTAATGAAGCATTTGAGGTTCAGAGAACGTGATGAACTTCTCAAGGTCACACAGCTAATAATGCTCAACTGGGTTTTCCTTACTCTATTACCTATTTTTTTTCCCTACCGTGCTATGTTGGTTTCTATAGAGTATTCTGGGAGCTCTTACAATGGGATAAGATCTCATTTTTGACAAAGACCAGACAGCATTATGGGGATTTGCAAAATTATCAACTCAGAATTTGTATTGCCAAAGCTATGCATATTTTGAATTTTTGTTAGGGATTCCTAAGGTAAGGTACAAGGTACCCAACTAGCTTCCACTAATTCTCCTGCCTGAGAAGAGATTGGGGCCAACAGAGCCAGTCACTGAAATTGTTACAAACCCTGCTGGAATAAAAACTTGCTTAACTTTAAAAATTGTGCAAGGAAAGTGGAAGTAAACATTTTTTTCACACATACTGACATATTTCATGTAATTACTACATTGAAATGTATTTTCTTTTTTCTAGGTAACTTCTTCATTCAACTGTAAGAATTGTAAAGTTATTAAATATATTTCCTTCCTGACCATGAGTCTTAAAGAGTTCTTGAACAAAATATAAATCTTGAGATTAAAAAGAAATTTTCTCCTTTGATTTTATTCTTTTTGGCTCTTGAAGTAATATTTTTATAATATTTGTAATAGGAAAGCTATCTTTGGGTATTTTGATATTCACTGAGCATTGAAAGCAAGCATTGAATTTCAGATTTATTGCCACCTGTTTAGAACAAGACCAGAGGGAAAGGTGGTCTAGAAGAAAGATGCTCAGTTCGTACATTGAGCTTGCTTTCTGATGGAGAATGGGTTCTTGTGGAGGAAGAATATCTCAGACTTATCAAATGGACACTTAACGTCATCTATGTTTTGAAGTTGAACCCTTGTTAATTCATAAAATGGTACCTAAAGTTTTAGGGTACAAAGAAAAAAGTAAACAGGATCTATGGCAGATCTTTGAGGAGCAGAATTAGGGTTCACCTCCAGCTTCCAATAGAATCTTAACAGAAGAGCCTGTCCCATTTCACTATTCCTGTTTATCTGCTTTTCATTTTCCATTATTCATTGTTATCAGACATTTTTCTTTTGGCCAATTTTATGAGTATTCTTCAGGCTCAGAGTTCTGGGGACTGAATTGCAAAATGGAATTGCATTAGGTGGTTTTCTGGCAAAGAAAGAGTTTCATCACTAGATGGTGCAGTAGTTCTATTTTATTTTTCCCTTGCTTTTGTCTTGGCCATTCTTATCTATGAACCAACCCGAATTAAATCAGTCTGTACTTCTGGACTCATTTCCATAAGATACATTCATTTTATTTTTTTTCGGATAAAAATACACGTGAGGAAATTAAATACAAGAAAAACCAAGAGTTTCCATGTTATCACTAATTTTCCAAAGAAGTTTAAGAAACAGTGTTCAGGGGTTATTTACAAATTAGAAAACCACATTAATTTTGTGATTTTGGCAAATCATTAATCTGGACCTTGATTTATGTATTCTTCATAAATTTGTGTCCCAGCTCAATGCATAATGGTCTTTAATAGTCTATACTTTAATGATTTTTTTTTTTTTTTTTTTTTTGTACTTGGGCCTCTCACTGTTGTGGCCTCTCCCGTCGCGGAGCACAGGCTCCGGACGTGCAGGCCCAGCGGCCACGGCTCACGGGCCCAGCCGCTCCGTGGCACGTGGGATCCTCCCGGACCCGGGCACGAACCCGCGTCCCCTGCATCGGCAGGCGGACTCTCAACCACTGCGCCACCAGGGAAGCCCTACTTTAATGATTTTTAATTGCATAGTTGGCCACCTGGTTGGGAATAAAAGGACTATCCCAACGTATCGCAATCAGTCTTACACCATGAGACTTGAAGTCCTGCTCTGCCACTTAGGATATTAACTTGGGCCGAGTTATTTTACTTCTGTGATCTTCAGTTTCCTCATCCGTAAATGAGGATAATACCTCCTGGGTGCTCAGCAAACACTCTGTCCCGTGGGCTTCGTCCTCTCGTGTGTCATGTGCACATAGAAAGATGATGTTGTTCTGGACTTTGCCATAGGAGTTTTGATAATAAGTTCAGGTACCTCTGTTGCAAAGTCTGTTTCCATACAGCGCACACTGGGATTTTAGAGAGGATTTGTTTCAGGTTTAAACTGTTCCACTGAACCGTGGGCTGCTTTGGCAGCAAAGTTGGCTGAGGAAATGTTTCAGAAACAGACCTCAGTGAAAAACAGCCTGGTTAGAGAACAGAGTGGATAAACTTGCTCAGCTAGCAAATTCCTTGCATTCTCTAAACCAAATATGTACAAGATGAGGAAGCCAGAGCAGCCAATATAAATCCAGCACAAAAGATGGTCGTGGCTCGCCTGTCAGCTGTGCACACGGTCACCCGCCACCTCACATCCTCTTGTAAGTGGGCTTCTTGGCTTTGTTTGTTGTTCTGCAGAGACAGCCAGTGGTTCAAACACAGAGAAGTGTTGGTCTCTTCAGCTCCAGAGGGCCTGGCCTTAAAAGCTCAAGTCTCAGTACACAGCGTGGTCTGTAATAGCCTCGGAGACAAACATGCACTCCAGGTCTTAAAGCAATCAGAACGGCACTTAAGGGACCAGAGAAGGGACCCAACAGATTTTTCATAAAGTGACACCTCTCCTGTCCCTTTCGCTTATTTTTTTGTGGGAATTGCTATTGGTGGGTGACTCCAGGATGTGCTACAAGAAGACACTTGTGTTGTCTTTGATGTGGAAAATAGAGAAGGTTCAGAGATGGGAGATGGGTGGGAGGCATTGTAGGGCTGAGGGAACAACAATTGTGAGAGACTTCAGACTTTTGAAGGCCCTGTGCATGTTGACTGAGTGGGAGGGTATCAGACCTGGGTCTTCTCCCTGGTTCTGACCCCTTGTGCACAGGAGAGCTCATGTTAGACTTAATCTCTCTATAACAATTTCTTCTGCAATAAACGTGGAAATAGATTAGCTTCTTTTGTCTCTCTTAAATGCAGGTTGAAACTTTCAGTGGGACAACATCAGTATAGGTCTGTTGTTCTTGGAACTTTTTTAGACCTGGACCAGTTTGACACCTTGAACTTGACATTTCCCACATCTACTATAGTTTTAAGCTTTAATCCATCTTTAGATTTATTTGAAGATTGTCTAACTTGGAGAATTTTTGCAAGGTGAATTAGAAGGGATGAACATTTCAAATCTAAAGTATAACTTCTGTTGTATTTTTTAACCAGTATCTGGATAAACCACGTAAGGCCTATATTATTGATAAGGTCGTCCTTGTAATAATGTTGGCATTCAACTTTCACTCTCAAACCATTTTCACATCTATAATCTCATTTTACCCTCACAATTTGTTCTTACTTGGAGGAAATGAAAAAAATGTGGTTTGTTTCTTTTAAAAAATCAAAGTAATTTACCCGGTTAAACACAGGTCTTTCATGAGAACTGGGCAGCTGTTTGGACAAAATGCCAATAATAAGAGCAGACCTGAAGTGGCCGCAGCAGCCTAGAGGCCTGAAGAGATCCCCGTGGAAACGGATCACTTCCTGGGTAACCCAGGATTGGCTCATTCTCCTGCCACAATGCTTTGGCTTAAGAGTTTTTAACTCTTAAGGATGCAGAAAGACCCAAATGTGTTCACACAAGATCTTATTGGGGCATTAACCTGTTTTCTTCTATCAGAAATATCTTACTTGTGATGGACGTCTTCAGACATACATAAGCGTTACATGACAGTGTTGACAGAATGCTCATTGTCGTAGAGGTGCCACCAAATTTAATTGTTTTCCAAGATTTTGCTTAACTGAGCAGATATTTTCTTTCATAAATAAAACAGCATGATTTTCAGAGACCCTTGTGTCACCTTAACTGGTTTATCCATACCACCAATTATCTGGACAGGAAAAGTTGCCAAGTCAAAGCAAAACATTTAAGTCTTCCTGGACATTTTGAATCCAAAACAGACCAAAAGAAAAACGTGTAATTTTGGTATCACAGAAATGGGAGGCAGTGTTTTACATCTGTAGACCGAGGCCTGCAGTATGTCAGCAGCAGGTTTGCTGGCTCTGATGGAAGAAATGAACAGCATTCTGATTAACCTCAGAGTCAGGATCAGGAAAAAACACATCCGCCCATTACATCAGGAAGCTGTTCGTGGTATCTGAAACTGTATTGGGAAACTATTAAAAGCTTGAACAGAAATTTAGATTACAACAGTGCCCATAAACAAAGGCCAGCTCGACGTTATGACAACCCATCTACAATGGAAGGACCAGAGGCAGAGATAATAAACTGACAAGTGACCCTAAAAGAATTTTTGCCTGACATTGACATTTGAACCACTTTGCAAATCTCTCTTTATATTTTAAAGCGTTTCTTTCTCAAATGGATATAAACCTTGTGTTCAGTCACCATGTCCAGAAGGGGGCAGAGGTGGTCAAGAGTCAGAGGGTTTCTCTACACGCACGGGAGATGGAGAATTAAGAGGGACCAAGTGGACAAGATTTTTTCAAAAGAACGGTCCCCAAAGTTAACAAGGTAAGCCCTTCAAATAGGTTCTGTCACTAAAGCAGGGCTTTTTCCATAAGCTAAAATGAGAACAATCAAGCTAATACCTTTAATATTGGAAAATATCAACCTGAGAAATGTATCAAATCATCCGGTGAGGTTCCAGTTTTATGACGTACACCTCAGAAAATTCGATGGTTATCTTAGCTGTTGCTAATCCAGTCCGGGCTCATCCTTTTGTCCAAAGCTACCAATAAATCTGGCTTTTTAGACAATGATAAATTTGGTAAAATAAGGCCCAGTCTCTTTAAAACTTCTCAGGCTTATCTGTTTTTTAAGCCACAATGCAACATGGGTCAGACTAAATGTAAGTAGCACGTATTAAGCGTGTGCTGAAGAGCCTTCATTGGGAGAGGCTCTTGAGAAAAAGAATTAGCTGGACAAGTGAGTTTGATAAAACTTGCCCTCTACATCCCTGTCTTAGAGGTTCACAATTCACACAAGCATGTTAAAGACTTTGAAAAGCTTTGAGTTAGGAACCCTATTTGGCTTTGTTTCATTGCCATGAATTCTCTGAAGAATGTCTATCACAGGGGCTTCCCTGGTGGTGCAGTGGTTGAGAGTCCGCCTGCCGATGCAGGGGATACGGGTTCGTGCCCCGGTCCGGGAGGATCCCACGTGCCGCGGAGCGGCTGGGCCCGTGAGCCATGACCGCTGAGCCTGCGCGTCCGGAGCCTGTGCTCCGCAACTGGAGAGGCCACAACAGTGAGAGGCCCGCGTACCACAAAAAAAAAAAAAAAAAAAAAAAAAAAAAAAAAAAAAAAGAATGTCTATCACAATCAGAGAAGTCTCTTGCTTGCTGATTCTGTGGACTCCTAGAAAGCATTTCCAAGCATATTTTTAAAGTTCTACCTGGCATCCCCAGGTAGATCTCTGGCTGAATCACACTGAATCTGATGCAGGGTTTTAATATCTAAGCTTTAACCTGAGCTTTTAATTCCCAGTGTTGCTCCTCTCTGGCCTGCAATGTCTGCCGACCTCTGGTTCCTCATCCTTTGCTTGGACTCTGCATAGCGGTACCTTCCCAGCCCTGTGGTGTCATGTTTGGCAGGTCTGTGCCAGGCACTTCCTAACTACACGTCCTTTGGGGACTTCCCAGGCCCAAGCTCCCTGGATGACATTTGCTATGCATGGCCCAGGCTCAAGTCAGTCATATTAAATGGGACCCTCATATAAAATCCAAGGTTGCATCTGGCAAGTGTACAATGAGAAGTGCTGGCTAAATGTCACAGCATTTCAGCAAAGGAAGAGAGCCCTGGGGGCTGGGAAGTTCAGAGGCAGCTTCGCAGATGATTTGGCAATAGGACAGGCCTTGAAGGATGTTTCTTTTTTTTAGAAGGCACTTTATTTATTACTTTAAAAGCTCTCTTTAAAAAAAAAAAATTAATTTAATTAATTTATTTATTTTTGGCTGCGTTGGGTCTTTGTTGCTGCGTGCAGGCTTTCTCTAGTTGCAGCGAGCGGGGGCTACTCTTCGTTGCGGTGCACGGGCTTCTCATTGCCGTGGCTTCTCTTGTTGTGGAGCACTGGCTCCAGGCGCACGGGCTTCAGTAGTTGTGGCACGCAGGCTCAGTAGTTGTGGCACATGGGCTTAGTTGCTCCGCAGCATGTGGGATCCTCCCGGACCAGGGCTCGAACCCGTGTTCCGTGCACTGGCAGGCGGATTCTCAACCACTGCGCCACCAGGGAAACCCCGTTGAAGGATGTTTTTAAAGGCAGAAGTGGTGGCCCATAATGAAGAGGAAAAGGGTGGACATGGACAGATCAGGTGGGAGAACAACGGAAACTCAGGTCGGGGGAATCAGGATATGTGACGTGAGTTACAGACAGGTGAGGCTGAAGTGGGAGACAGTGGACGGTAAGACTGAAACGCAAACACACACCAGATACCAGGCACATACATTTGAATTTTATCCTACAGGCGGAGGAAAACCACTGAAACTTTTTGAGAAGAAAAAGTGCACCTCCGTCTGAAATTCACGGAAGGCGCGTGTGGGGTAGTGTTGCTGCTTTTACGTCATCGTGTCAGCTTCCTAGATATTAGTGGGAAAGAACGAGGGCTTTTGAGTCAGAATCCTCTATCTGTTCCCACCTATTCCTGCCACTTATGAGCTTGAGAAAGTTACATGATCTCTCGGAACCTTAGTCTCCTCGCCTATATGACATGATTTCAAAAGCTACCTCAGGTTGTTATGAGGCTTCAACAGTGCAGTAGTGGTAAAGTGACGGTGCTGTTGGAATAAAACACAGCTGCAGACGTGCTCAATAAGGCCATGCACTTAGGGATCATTCTGATCTGTAGTTTTCCAGCACCGTGACCGGCGTGCTGCATGGTCAGCTGCTTGTGGCTCGCGGGATCCCTGAGTCCGCACCGCCCTGACTGCCCGCAACGGAGGGAACCGTGCTGCTACCCTATTTTTCCTTCTTAACTTGAGTTGTTGCGTTATTTGGTCGCTGGTGAGGCCCTTATCTCTCCATTCTCCTCGTTAGCGTTAGTGTCTGCTGTCATCAACAGACAGGGGCGGCCACCTGGACTGGCTCTGGGAGCGTGACTTTTTGAAACCCGATCTGCTCGGTTACCTCCCAAGCAAAGAAGAGGGAGGTGAAACCAATTGACCCCAACCCGGCAGTTTTTGCCTAGAGCTGGAAAACTAAAATTCCCTTTGTAGCTTCTCCCTTTCTTCTTTTTCAAGCTAGTTAATTGGGGGGAAGGAATGCCAGATGGGAATTCTCTGTAATGTCTCTTAACAGGACACTACCTGGGCTCAAGGCACTGAAAATAAGTAAAAGTAAACTGTTGATGCGTGAGAGTTTATTTTAGACAATAACACATTTAGCAAATAGCTATTACTAGCCAGAGATGTATTTATGTCCTTTGATGTATTGTTTCTCTCCGTACACTATCTCTACATGGGGGACTTTATAAAGTTAATTTTAACTTCCTCCCATCAACCCGGGCTCTCTCCTTCTGGACTGAAGGCCTCACTTTCTCCTCACGTGGTAGCTCCTTCCTCACGTGTCCATTCGGTCCCTTGTCTCTGACCCTGCACGTTCCAGTTCCACCTCCCTCCAGGCACGACACCCACCGTCGCAGTCAGCTCCAGGTGAGGCGCGCCTGGACTTGGCTCCCCACGAAAGACTTGAGTAGGCTCCAGGTCATAAGGAAAAAAGCCAATGGAGAGGGAGGAAAAGGTGACGGAGAGGGGGAGAGAGAGAGAGAGTGATTGATTGTTGGGGGGAAGCCTTGACTTGGTAAGACATCTCTGAAGAAAGGGAGGTAAGATCCAGTGTGCCTGAGGGTAGGTAGGTGGTATTGCTACAATTCTGTGTTACATTATTATGAAATGACTACACACACACACACACACACACACACACACACACACACACACACACCCCCTCCCAGTGGAAAACATCACTTTCCCCTTCCCTTTAAGAAGGAAGAACATCGGAACAAGATGGTTCTGTACCCTGGTTAGGGACTCTTGCTGTTGGGTTCTGGTGTGGCTCTTAACTGTGCATTTCCTGGCCTTATGGGCACTGGGGTGATTTTCATAAAGAACACTCCTAGTCCACATTTTCATTCTTGTGTACCCCAGAAGCCCAAATCCTGCTAAAACTTTAAAGCCTATATTTTACCTTTTTAACTTCCTATTGATTAATTGCATTTATAATAAAATATCACATCTTTCAAATCAACTTGATACCAGCAGGATTGTCAGAATATCTTCCTGGATTTATAAACAGGTATTTAGAAGCTTTCAGTGCTAGGTGATAAACAAACTAAAAATAGCTAGATCAACAAATAATTTATGGAGCAAATGATTTGTTTTTAGTGTAAATCGGTAGGAAGGTTCTCATGAAGGATATCTGCAGTGAGTAGAACATTTTTCGTTTTATTAAAACATTAAATAGCTTAAAGCTGCCCTAAGACTTTTGGGATACACTATAGCCATATTTTATGGACTGTAGATTAGATAACAATACCACATCATTGTTAAATTTCTTGAATGTGATAGCTATACTGTGGTTACATAAGAGGGTATCTTTGTTCTCAGGCAAACACTAGAACATTCCGGGGTCAAGAGGAATAATGTATATAACCGACTCATTATATTAATATTAATGTTATATAAATTATATTCATATTTATAAATTATAATAATAATTACATATAAAGAGAGAATGAATGATAAAGCACATGTGGATCAATGTTAAAATCTGGTTTACCCGGGTAAACAGAGTATGAGAGTTCTTTGTACTATTTTAGCAACTTTTCTGTAGCTCTGAAATTATTTCAAATAAAAAGTTAAGATATATATATATTTATAATACACATACATAGTATGGCCATATATTATATACAGTTGTCCTTTGGATCCTTGGGGTCTGACTCCAGGACTCCCACGGATACCAAAATCTTAGAATGCTCAAGTCCCTTATGTAAAATGGCATAGTGTTTGCATATAGCCTATGCACATCCTCCCATATACTTCATTTTTTTAATTTAAATTAATTAATTTTTAAATATATTTATATAGCAGGTTCTTATTAGTTATCTATTTTATACATATTAGTGTACATAGGACAATCCCAGTCTCCCAGTTCATCCCACCATGTCCCCTCCCCATCCCCCCATCTCTCCCCACTTGGTGTCCATACGTTTGTTCTCTATATCTGTCTCAATTTCTGCCCTGCAAACCGGTTCATCTGTACCATTTTTCTAGATTCCACAAAAATGCGTTAGTATACAATATTTGTTTTTCTCTTTCTGACTTACTTCACTCTGTATGACAGGCTCTAGGTCCATCCACCTCCCTACAAATAACTCAGTTTCATTTCTTTTTATGGCTGAGTAATATTCCATTGTATATATGCACCACATCTTCTTTATCCATTCGTCTGTCGATGGGCATTTAGGTTGTTTCCACGTCCTGGCCATTGTAGATAATGCTGCAATGAACATTGGGGTGCATGTGTCTTTTTGAATTATGGTTTTCTCAGGGTATATGCCCAGTAGTGGGATTGCTGGATCATATGGTAATTCTATCTTTAGTTTTTAAGGAACTTCCATACTGTTTTCCATAGTGGCTGTATCAGTTTACATTCTCATCAACAGTACAAGAGGGTTCCCTTTTCTCCACACTCTCTCCAGCGTTTGTTGTTTGTAGATTTTCTGATCATGCCCATTCTAATCAGTGTGAGGTGATATCTCATTGTAGTTTTTTTTTTTTTTTTGGCTGCATTGGGTCTTTGTTGCTGTGCGCAGGCTTTCTTCTAGTTGCCGTGAGCGGGGGCTACTCTTCGTTGCGGTGCACAGGCTTCTCATCACAGTGGCTTCTCTTGTTGCGGAGCACGGGCTCTAGGTGCACGGGCCTCAGTAGTTGTGGCACACGGGCTCAGTACTTGTGGCTCGCAGGCTCTAGAGAGTAGGCTCAGTAGTTGCAGCACATGGGCTTTGTTGTTCAGTGACATGTAGGATCTTCCTGGATCAGGGCTTGAACCCATGTCCCCTGCATCGGCAGGCAGATTCTTAACCACTGCCCCACCAGGGAAGCCCTCATTGTAGTTTTGATTTGCATTTCTCTAATAATTAGTGATGTTGAGCAGTTTTTCATGTGCCTCTTGGCCCTCTGTATGTCTTCTTTGGAGAAATGTCTATTTAGGTCTTCTGTCCATTTTTGGATTGGGTTGTTTGTTTTTTAATGTTGAGCTGCACAAGCTGTTTATATATTTTGGAGATTAATCTTTTGTCCGTTGATTCGTTTGCAAATATTTTCTCCCACTCTGAGAGTTGTCTTTTCATCTTGTTTATAGTTTCCTTTGCTGTGCAAAAGCTTTTTAAGTTTCATTAGGTCCCATTCGTTTATTTTTGTTTTTATTTCCATTACTCTGGGAGGTGGGTCAAAAAAGATCTTGCTCTGATTTATGTCAAAGCGGGTTCTTCCTATGTTTTCCTCTAAGAGTTTTATAGTGTCTGGTCTTACATTTAGTTCTTTAATCCATTTTGAGTTTCTTTTTGTGTATGGTGTTAGGGAGTGTTCTAATTTCATTCTTGTACATGTAGCAGTCCAGTTTTTCCAGCACCACTTGTTGAAGAGACTGTCTTTTCTGCATTGTATATCCTTTGTCATAGATTAGTTGACCATAGGTGTGTGGGTTTATTTCTGGGCTTTCTATCCTATTTCCATTGATCTATATTTCTGTTTTTGTGCCAGTACCATATTGTCCTTATTACTGTAGCTTTGTAGTATAGTCTGAAGTCAAGGAGCCTGAATCCTCCAGCTCCGTTTTTTCCCTCAAGACTGCTTTGGCTATTCAGGGTTTATTGTGTCTCCATACAAATTTTAAGAGTTTTTGTTCCAGTTCTGTAAAATATGCCATTGGTAATTTGACAGGGATTGCAATGAATCTGTACATTGCTTTCGATAGTATAGTCATTTTCACAATGTTGATTCTTCCAATCCAAGAACATGGTATATCTCTCCATCTGTTGGTATCATCTTTAATTTCTTTCATCAGTGTCTTATAGTTTTCTGAGTACAAGTCTTTTACCTCCTTAGGTAGGTTTATTCCTAGGTATTTTATTCTTTTTGTTGCAAAGGTGAATGGGATTGTTTCCTTAATTTCTCTTTCTGATATTTCGTTGTTAGTGTATAGGAATGCAAGAGATTTCTGTGCATTAATTTTGTATCCTGCAACTTTACCAAATTCATTGAGCTCTATTAGTTTTCTGGTGGCAGCTTTAGGATTATCTATGCATAGTATCATGTCATCTGCAAACAGTGACAACTTTACTTCTTCTTTTCCAATTTGGATTCATTTTATTTATTTTTCTTCTCTGATTGCCATGACTAGGACTTCTAAAACTATGGTGAATAATAGTGGTGAGAGTGGACATCCTTGTTTTGTTCCTGATCTTAGAGGAAATGCTTTCAGTTTTTCACCATTGAGAATGATGTTTGCTGTGGGTTTGTCATATATGGCCTTTATTATGTTGAGGTAGCTTCCCTCTATGCCCATTTTCTGGAGAGTTTTTAACATAAATGGGTGTTTAATTTTGTCAGAAGCTTTTTCTACATCTATTGAGATGATCATATGGTTTTTATCTTCAATTTGTTAATATGGTGTATCACTTTGATTGATTTGCATATACTGAAGAATCCTTGCATCCCTGGGATAAATACCACTTGATCATGGTGTATGATCCTTTTAATATGGTGTTGGATTCTGTTTGTTAGTATTTTGTTGAGGATTTTTGCATCTATATTCATCAGTGATATTGGCCTGTAATTTTCTTTTTTTGTAGTATCTTTGTCAGGTTTTGGTATCAGGGTGATGGTGGCCTCCTAGAATGAGTTTGGGCATGTTCCTTCCAATGCAATTTTTTCGAAGAGTTTGAGAAGGATGGGTGTTAGCTCTTCTGTAAATGTTTGATAGAATTCACCTGTGAAGCCATCTGGTCCTGGAATTTGTTTGTTGGAAGATTTCTTTCGTTATTTCTTTTAATAAATTTATTTATTTAATTAGTTTTGGCAGCATTGGGTCTTCGTTGCTGCACACGGGTTTTCTCTAGTTGCGGCAAGTGGGGGCTACTCTTCGTTGTGGTGCACGGGCTTATCACTTCAGTGGCTTCTCTTGTTGCGGAGCATGGGCTCTAGGCCCGCGGACTTCAGTAGTTGTGGCATGTGGGCTCAGTACTTGTGGCTTGCAGACTCTAGAGCACAGGCTCAGTAGTTGTGGCGTATGGGCTTAGTTGCTCTGTGGCATGTGGGATCTTCCTGGACCAGGGCTCAAACCCGTGTCCTCTGCATTGGCAGGCAGATTCTTAACCACTGCGCCACCAGGGATGTCCTGTTGGAAGATTTTGAATCACAGTTTCAATTTCATTATTTGTGATTGGTCTGTTTATATTTTTTGTTTCTTCCTGGTTTAGTCTTGGAAGGTTATACCTTCTTAAGAATTTGTTCATTTCTTCTAGGTTGTTCATTATTTTGGCATAGAGTTGCTTGTAGTAGTCTCTTATGATACTTTGTATTTCTGTTGTGTCTGTTGTAACTTCTTTTTCATTTCTAATTTTATTGATTTGAGTCATCTCCCTCTTTTCCTTTTGTAATTAATTAATTTATTTTTTGGCTGCATTGGGTCTTTGTGCTGCACACATGATTTCTCTAGTTGCAGCAAATGGGGGCTACTCTTCGCTGTGGCGCGCGAGCTTTTCACTGTGATGGCTTCTCCTATTGCAGAACACGGGCTCTAGGTGTGCAGGCTTCAGTAGTTGTGGCACGCAGGCTCAGTAGTTGTCACTTCTGGGCTCTAGAGCGTAGGCTCATAGTTGTGGCCCATGGGCTTAGTTGTTCTGCAGCATGTGGACCAGGGCTCAAACCCATGTCCCCTGCATTGGCAGGCAGATTCTTAACCACTGCACCACCAGGGGAGTCCCTCTCTCTTTTTCTTGATGAGTTTGGCTAAAGGTTTATCAATTTTATTTATCTTCTCAAAGAATCAGCTTTTAGTTTTATTGATCTTTGCTATTGTTTTCTTTGTTTCTATTTCATTTATTTCTGCTCTGATCTTTATGATTTCATTCCTTCTACTTACTTTGGGTTTTGTTTATTCTTCTTTCTCTAGCGAGGTGTAAGCTTAGATTGTTTGAGATTTTTCTTGTTTCTTGAGGTAGGATTGTATTGCTATAAACTTCCCTCTTAAAACTGCTTTTGCTGCATCCCATAGGTTTTGGAACACCGTGTTTTCATTGTCATCTGTCTCTAGGTATTTTTTGATTTCCTCTTTGATTTCTTCAGTGATCTCTTGGTTACTTAGTATGTATTGTTTAGCCTCCACGTGTTTGTGCTTCTCACATTTGTTTTCCATGTAGTTTATTTCTAATCTCATAGCGTTGTGGTCGGAAAAGATGCTTGATATGATTTCAATTTTCTTAAATTTACTGAGGCTTGATTTGTGACCCAAGATATGATCTATCCTGGAGAACGTTCCATGTGCACTTGAGAAGAAAGTGTAATCTGACGTTTTTGGATGGAATGTATGGAATGTCCTATAAATATCAATTAAATCTATCCAGTATATTGTGTTATTTAAAGCTTGTGTTTCCCTATTAATTTTCTGTCTGGATGATCTGTCCATTCATGTAAGTGAGGTGTTAAAGTCCCCCACTATTATTGTGCTACTGTCAATTTCCTCTTTTATAGCTGTTAGCATTTGCCTTATATATTGAGGTGCTCCTATGTTGGGTACATATATATTTATAATTGTTATACCTTCTTCTTGGATTGATCCCTTGATCATTATGTAGTGTCCTTCCTTGTCTCTTGCAACATCCTTTATTTTAAAGTCTATTTTATCTGATATGAGTATTGCTATTCCAGCTTTCTTTTGATGTCCATTTGCATAGAATGTCTTTTTCCAACCCCTCACTTTTCAGTCTGAAGTAGGTCTCTTGTAGACAGCATATATATGGGTCTTGTTTTTGTATCCATTCAGCCAGTCTGTGTCTTTTGGTTGGAGCATTTAGTCCATTCACGTTTAAGGCAATTATTGATATGTATGTTCCTATGACCATTTTCTTAATTGTTTTGGGTTTGTTTTTGTAGGTCCTTTTCTTCTCTTGTGTTTCTCACTTAGAGAAGTTCCTTTAGCATTTGTTGTAGAGCTGGTTTGGTGGTGCTGAATTCTATTAGCTTTTGCTTGTCTGTAAAGCTTTTGATTTCTCCATCAAATCTGAATGAGATCCTTGCCAGGTAGAGTAATCTTGGTTGTAGGTTCTTCCCTTTCATCACTTTAAGTATATCATGCCTCTCCCTTCTGGCTTGTAGAGTTTCTGCTGAGAAATCAGCTGTTAACCTTATGCAAGTTCCCTTGTATATTATTTGTCATTTTTCCCTTGCTGCTTTCAATAATTTTTCTTTGTCTTTAATTTTTGCCAATTTGATTACTATGTGTCTCGGTGTGTTTCTCCTTGGGTTTATCCTGTATGGGACTCTCTGTGCTTCCTGGATTTGGGTGGCTATTTCCTTTCCCATGTTAGGGAAGTTTTCGACTATAATCTCTTCAAATATTTTCTCTGGTCCTTTCTCTCTCTCGTCCTTCTGGGTGCCCTATAATGCGAATGTTGTTGCATTGTCCCAGAGGTCTCTTAGGCTGTCTTCATTTCTTTTCATTCTTTTTTCTTTATTCTGTTCCATGGCAGTGAATTCCTCCATTCTGTTTTCCAGGTCACTCATCTGTTCTTCTGCCTCAGTTATTCTGCTATTGATTCATTCTAGTGTATTTTTTATTTCAGTTATTGTATTGTTTGTCTCTGTTTGTTTTTTCTTTAATTCTTCTAGGTCTTTGTTAAACATTTCTTTCATCTTCTCAATCTTTGCCTCCATTCTTTTTCCGAGGTCTTGGATCATCTTCACTATCATTATTCTGAATTTGTTTTCTGTAAGGTTGCCTATCTCCACTTCATTTAGTTGTTTTTTCTGGGGTTTTATATTGTTCCTTCATCTGGTGCATAGTCCTCTGACTTTTCATTTTGTCTATCTTTCTGTGAATGTGGTTTTCGTTCCATAGGCTACAGGATTGTAGTTTTTTTGCTTCTTCTGTCTGCCCTCTGGTGGATGATGCTCCCTCCCATGTACTTTAAATCCTGTCCAGATTACTTGCAATACCTAATAAAATGTAAATGCTGTATAAATAGTTCTAAATACCATGTAAGTGGTATGTATATAGTTGTCAACATGCAGCAAATTCAAGTTTTGCGTTTTGGAACTTTCTGGAATTTTTTTCCTGAATATTTCCCATCCACTGTTGATTGAATCCCAGGATGCAGAGCCTGAGGACACAGAGGGACGACTGTGTATATATGTATATATTTATAATACACATATATAATATATCCACATTTTGAATTTAACCTTTAGACTGAGATGGCTCCAGCTGATATTTTCATGAAATAAGCTGAGCCAGCTGATTCTGGTTTAGGGTGTATTTGCAAACTGCACTGTCTATTGGGTGGCTGCCTCCACACCAGGCATGCCAGTAAAGTACAGGAGCCCTGTGAGTTCCCTGCGTTTCCTGTTATGAGCTGACATTTGGTTTCCCCCGCTCACCATTGCCCTGATTATCACAGAGAGAGAAGTAGCAAAAACTCCTTTCCCAGCAGCCATAAAATGCCAGTTAAGTGGCTTATTTGCAAATTGCCAAATACAACAACTATGTTATTTCTATACAAAAATTCCTGTGTAAGCAAATCTTCAGAACCTCAGGATTCAAATGAGGTGAACTAATGATAAAGTCCAGGGATTAACAGATAAAATGACTGTACATAAAACAGATAAGCAATAAGGATTTACTGTATAGCACAGGGAACTGTATTCAATATCTTGTAATAACCTATAATGAAATATTATCTGAAAAAAATAACTGAATCATTATGCTGTACATCTGAAACTAACACAATATTGTAAATCAACTATACTTCGACTTAAAAAAAAAAAAGTCCTTGGCATCCAGACAGCCAAAAAGCACATGAAAAGATGCTCAACATCGCTAGTTATTAGAGAAATGCAAATCAAAACTATAATGAGATATTACCTCACACCAGTCAGAATGGCCATCATCAGAAAGTCTACAAACAATAAATGCTGGAGTAAAGAGAACCCTCCTACACTGTTGGTGGGAATGTAAATTGGTAAAACCGCTATGGAGAACAGTACGGAGGTTCCTTAAAAAACTACAAATAGAACTACATACGACCCAGCAATCCCACTCCTGTGCATGTATCTGGAGAAAACCATAATTCGAAAAGATACATGCACCCGAATGTTCGTTGCAGCACTATTTACAATAGCCAAGACATGGAAGCAACCTAAATGTCCATTGACAGAAGAATGGATAAAGTAGACGCAGTATATGTATACAATGGAATACTGCTCAGCCAAAAAAAAAGAATGAAATAATGCCATTTGCAGTAACATAGATGGACCTAGAGATTATCGTACTAAGTGAAGTGTCAGACAGAGAAAGACAAATACCATATGATATCACTTATATGTGGAATCTAATAAAATGATACAAATAAACTTACAAAACAGAAATAGAGTCACAGATACAGAAAACAAACTATGGTTACCGGGGGGGGGGGGACAGGATTGGAGGGATAAATTGGGAGACTGGGATTGACATATACACACTACTATATATATAATACATAACTAATAAGGACCTGCTGTATAACACAGGGAACTCTTCTCAATCATCTGTAATGGCCTATATGGGAAAAGAATCTAAAAAAGAGTGGATATATGTATATGTATAACTGATTCACTTTGCTGTACACCTGAAACTAACCCAACACTGTAAATCAACTATATGCAAATAATTATTTTTTAATTATAAAAAAACAAATAAATAAAATAAAGAACTCTTTAAAAATGTCCTTGGACAAGTTAACAGCTTCTTTTAAGTCAGAGCGCTGTGCTCTGCTCCGCTGAGCTCTGCAGGGAGCTGAAAGTTAAGACCTGGAGATTCCCGTCCTGCTGCTATTCCTGCAAAGTGTTGGGACTTTCAGCAAGTACTTTCACCTCAATCTCAGCCTCTGTGGCCTTTTTTCTTCTTGCTTGTAAAGAGCACTGGTGTGTCCGGGATAGATCAGATGATCTTTACCGAGTTCTAAAAACTCAGGAGAGTATTGTGCTGAAAGGAAGCTCCTTATGGGAGGAGATGACCCTGAGGGAAAACGGCCAAAAACTAATAGCACTCATCTTTTACTTTCACCCTCCCCTGGGCAACTCTACTTTCTACTGTTCACTCCTGGCCTCCTAAGTTTCTGAGTCTTACAAGAATTTCCCATGAGGACTGGTTTTGCCCTGAAAGATACCCTCAAAACATCAAAAACCTTGAACCAAAAAAAGGCAGACTACTTTTCAAATTTAAACTGAAAAATTTTTAATGGCAGAAAAACAAAACCCCACCAAAACCAAAAACCCTCCTTGACTGGGAAGTACTAACAGATTGAAAGTTTAATAGGACATGAGGAGAATCTGACACCTTGAGGGCAAGGGTTTGCTGCAGGCACACCTGGGATGGAGGTGAACATGGTATTTAGGGACCCCAACCTCCCCTCAGGGCCCGTGGCCTCGGGTTGCCTGGCCAGAGCACCCCAGCCAGGTCCCCGCCCCAGCCCCCCGTCAGTGCCCTGGGTTTGGTGAAAGAATGTGTTAATGAAAAATTACTCATGACACTGGTGACAAACGTTAGGCTGAGTCTGTTCAGGAGGGATCCAGCACCATGGTGTTGGGACACCTGCACTGGAGGAGGAAGTCTAGTGGCAGCATCTTTCCAACAGCATCTGCTTGCTTCGTGTCTTTGTGTCACATTTTGCTAATTCTCACACTATTTCAAACTTTTTCACTATTATATTTGTCATGGTGATCTGTGATCAGTGATCTTTGATGTTACTGCTATGACTCACTGAAAGATAAGATGACGGTTAGTATTTTTTAGCAAGAAAGTATTAAAAAAATATTTTGCTGCTCAAAGGGTTAAATTTTTTTTTCAAAAAAATGGACTGCTTCATGAATTTGTGTGTTATCCTTTGTGCAGAAGCCGTGCGAATTTTGTCTCTATTGTCCCAATGTTAGTATATGTGCTGCTGAAGCAAGCACTGCAATACACTTTTTTTTTTTTCTTGGCTGCGTTGGGTCTCAGTTGCTGTGCGTGGGCTTTCTCTACTTGGCGGCGAGCGGGGCTACTCTTTGTTGCGGTGCACGGGCTTCTCATTGCTGTGGCTTCTCTTGTTGTGGAGCATGGGCTCTAGGCACGTGGGCTTCAGTAGTTGCAGCACCCGTGCCCCCTGCATTGGCAGGCAGATTCTTAACCACTGCGCTACCAGGAAGTCCCAAGAAAGTATTATTAAATTAAGGTATGCACATTGTTTTTTAGACATAATGCTATTGCACACTTAATAAACTAGACTATGTATAGTGTAAACATTACTTTTACATGCACTGGGAAACCAAAAATACCATGTGACTTGCTTTATTGTGATGGTCTGGAACTGAACCTAGAATATCTCTGAGATATGCCTGTACCTGTTTTCGCAAACTGAAAGAAATTTGAAGACGATTTTTAATTTTAAGAATAAAGGCTGGCTTCCCTGGTGGCGCAGTAGTTGAGAATCTGCCTGCCGGCGCAGAGGACGCGGGTTCGTGCCCCGGTCTGGGAGGATCCCACGTGCCGCAGAGCGGCTGGGCCCGTGAGCCATGGCCGCTGAGCCTGCGCGTCCGGAGCCTGTGCTCTGCAACGGGAGAGGCCACAACAGTGAGAGGCCCGCATACCACAAAAAAGAAAAAAAAAAAAAAAAAAGAAAAGCTCATGGAAAATCAGAGCAAAGTATTTTTAGGTGGTTGACCTTTTAGTAAGAGTAGTATCTCCTTCAAAAGGAAAAATTATCAAAGAATGTTATGTTACTAATACTTGGAAGGGAGGCAGGAAGGTGGGGGGATAAGCCAGGGGTAAAAATATCCAAGTCTGTGGTATACACTTTGGGGGCCTGTGTGCCCAGAAGCTCATCTTTCTGGACTGGTTGGTACTGGAGCTTTGCTCTTGCATCTGGTATAACTGCATCCCTTGCCTACTGGAATGTGTCTGCAGAACCATTTCTCAGTTATCAGAATGTTCCCATACAGCCTCCCTCCTTCCTCCTCCTTCCTTCCTTCCTTCCTTGCTCCTTTCTTCCTTCCTTCCTTGCTCCTTTCTTCCTTCTTATTTTCTTTACTGTCTCCAGCAAAAGGCAGCACCTGGAAGGTGGTGAAGCTTCCAGTTAAGAGCAGACTTCAGTCATATTGGCCTGAATCTGAGTCTGTACTCTGCTACTTGCTCTATGAGTGACCTTGGACAAGTTACTAAATTTCTCTGGGCCTCAGTTTCCCCATCTGTGTGATGGGAGGAACAATAGTACCTGCTTCGCAGGGTGGTTGGGATAATTAAATGAGAGAGCACATTACATGTGCTCAAAACTGAGTTCTCAGGAGAAAGGGAGGAGCTTGCAGAAACCTGCTGACTGTCTGCCCAAGGGGACATGAGTGCAAGATAAGCCAGCAGGTCTGGATGCCCAATCCAGACCTCCTTTGATTTTTTTTTTTTTTTGTCAGTACGCGGGCCTCTCACTGTTGTGGCCTCTCCCATTGCGGAAGCACAGGCTCCGGACGCGCAGGCCCAGCGGCCACGGCTCACGGGCCCAGCCGCTCCGCGGCACGTGGGATCCTCCCGGACCGGGGCACGAACCCGTGTCCCCTGCATCGGCAGGCGGACTCTCAACCACTGCGCCACCAGGGAAGCCCCTCCTTTGATTTTTGTATTTTCTGTTTTCACTCCAGTACTCCCTGACTTTATTCTGTTGTACCTCTGTGGATTATTTTGACAGAATAAACTGAGCTAATCCCACTCTGTGTTCTGCAAAATTCTTTGATAATAGGGTGTTTTTCCTCAAAATACTCCACTGCCCCCCAAAGAGTCAACTACAAGTAAAATTACAGAGCATACAGGGTTTTGTTTGGCTTTTGTTCCAGTCTACTTCCTCTTTCTGTAGGCTCCGCATCTCTATTTCCTTCCCTTCCCCCTCAAATCCCAAGGGGACTTGCTGTCTAGCTCACTGCAGCACCTGTCCACTTCTGCCCTCTTTCTTATCTTCCGAAATAGCCTGTCCCAGTGACCCTGCGCCACTGTCATTTCCTGGGACAGCTGATATCGGCTAATTTTTAGGAGTCAGCATGAGTCTAAGCCAGTCCCCAGGGGACCACAATGGATGGCCCGTCTCTTTACTGTGTTTGTCTCCTCACTGTGATTTCAAAGGCTCATCTCCAACAGTGAAATAGGCAGCAATTCCAAAGTAGTAAGGTATTCCCAGTGCACACCCCGTTGTACCTTCCTGCAGGGAGTTCCCTGCTCCTTCTTGCGGTTAGGCTGGCCCCAGATACGACCGGGGTCATGACTCCCAGGATACTCACTGCTGGACACAGGGAGCGGGCTGCAGGGGTGAACACTGCACAGGTCCCCAGGCGGAGGGGGCAGGGCGGGCCGGCCACCCCTGCAGGCAGCGACTCGGTGGTCCCAGTGACTCTACTAGTCTGACTTCACTGCTTGGCACCATTCTTGGAATGGATGCAAAGCCTTTTCCTTTTCCCGGAAAATCTCGTCGAGCTCACTCTCCCCTGGACACCTGAGGGCTGCTGGAGAGGCGCACACCTCCGAGCCCGCGTGCTGCTATTTTAAGGGCTCTGTGGGGGCCAGGCCTCCTGCACATCAACATTCTTTCCTATTTAGCCAGAGAGGGATTTCCACACCGTCTCCACTCCTGCCAAGACCCAGTCCACCTCTGCTGTCCTTCCTGACTCCCTCACTCAGCAAGTGACCTTGGCTCATCCGAGGGGGGCCCTCCGCTTCTCTCACCTGCCTGCTCTCCCTGCCTGTCCTTCTCTCCTTCCTGCCCCCTCTTCCTCGCCCTTTGTCTCTGACCCTGACTTGGAGCCCTCCTACAGACCCACTGGCTTTCTTCCACCACGTGTCTTCTCTTTCTGGTCCAGTGGCCCTCTCCACGTAGGTTACGAAGAGTCCCTAGTCTCCTTGAGTGGAGACGAGGTCTGTGACCCATTCCTCTCTGAGCTGCTGTCACATCCTCCTCCTCCCTCCGGCGCTTCCTCTTTGAACCTTCACGCGCGGCTCAGGCATGCACGGGTCCGTCCTCACTCTCTCCCCGACTCCCACCACAGGCTTCCTGGAGGTCGAGTCCGAAGCCCTCTTTCCCTCTGGTCACTACGTGCATCCCCCGCGCTCCACTGTGACAGCCCCGGCCTGGGCCTGAAGTCTCCTGTTTCCCCCTTGCAGGGGTCCTTCTCTGTCGTGATTCTTCTCTAAGCCTTGAAATCACTGTGTTTCCTTTACTGTGTGTGTCTCTCCTCCTTTCGTCCCCTCTCCCCATCCTCCTCCTTTCCAAATGTACAGGTTCTGTCCTGGCTTAGAGTCCATTTTCTGCACATACACTCTTTTGTCTTTTTCCCCCTTCACTCTGACTTCATCTGCGAACAACATGTAAGTTGGCACTTTTAGGAGTTAGCTCTTTTCTGAACTTCAGATCTTCCTCCCTCCCTCCTCTCTCCCTCCCTTCTTTCCTCTCATCTATTCAGTAGATATTTACTAAGCATCTTCCGTGGGCCAAGTTCTGTACCATAAAATTAAAACCGTGATCACAATAAGACGGGGTAAGTGCCGTGCGGTGGGAGGTACAGGATGTTATGGGAGCACCCAGTGGAGACGCCTACATCAGGGTGCGAGTAGCGAGGGTGAGGAAGGGCTTTCCCCGAGGACGCTGTGTTTAGGAGGAGGTGTGAGGAGGAGGAGCCTGAAGGGCCGGGCGAGTCTGGGGGGAAAGTCTGGTGACTTCTGCCGCCTCTCCCCTCTCATTCCTTCTTGCAATCATATCCCCACCTTACGAAGTATCCCCTGGTGACAGACACTTCACGCTGGACAGCTTTCAAACTGAACGGACTACCTCTTCCTGTTCTTTCAGTGCTGCTGTGTCAGCAAGAGCCACGCCAGTATTGCTTCCCTACGTTTCCATGATGCCACACCTGACTCCTCTAGTTTGCTCGCCCCTCACATTGGCTCCACCATCTGTCCCTTCTCCTGCTTCTGTCATTCCCATTCAAAAATCCCTTGCTCAAGGATTAATATCCAAAATTTATAAGCAACTCAGGCAGCTCAGTAACAAAAAAACAAACAACCCAATCCAAAAATGGGCAGAAGAACTAAATAGACATTTCTCCAAAGAAGACATACAGATTGCCAACAAACACATGAAAGAATGCTCAACATCACTAATCATTAGAGAAATGCAAATCAAAACTACAATGAGGTATCATCTCACACCGGTCACACTGGCCATCATCAAAAACTCTAGAAACAATAAATGCTGGAGAGGGTGTGGAGAAAAGGGAACACTCTTGCACTGCTGCTGGGAATGTAAATTGGTACAGCCACTATGGAGAACAGTATGGAGGGTCCTTAAAAAACTACAAATAGAACTACCATATGACCCTGCAATCCCACTACTGGGCATATACCCTGAGAAAACCATAATTCAAAAAGAGTCATGTACCAAAATGTTTATTGCAGCTCTATTTACAATAGCCAGGACATGGAATCAACCTAAGTGTCCATCAACAGATGAATGGATAAAGAAGATGTGGCACATATATACAATGGAATATTACTCAGCCATAAAAAGAAATGAAATTGAGTTATTTGTAATGAGGTGGATAGACCTGGAGTCTGTCATACGGAGTGAAGTAAGTCAGAAGGAGAAAAACACATACCGTATGCTAACACATATATATGGAATCTAAGAAAAAAAAATCTAAGAAAAAAGAAATCTAAGAAAAAAAATCTAAGAAAATATGGAGTCTAAGAAAAAAAAAAATCTAAGGAAGAAAAAAAAATCTAAGGAGAAAAACAAATACCGTATGCTAACACATATATATGGAATCTAAGAAAAAAAAATGTCATGAAGAGATTAGTGGTAGGACGGGAATAAAACACATACTAGAGCATGGACTTGAGGATATGGGGAGGGGGAAGGGTAAGCTGTGATGAAGTGAGAGAGTGGCAGGGACATGTATACACTACCAAATGTAAAATAGATAGCTAGTGGGAAGCTGCCACATAGCACAGGGAGATCACCTCTCTCCTTTGTGACCACCTAGAGGGGTGGGATAGGGAGGGTGGGAGGGAGGGAGATGCAAGAGGGAAGAGATATGGGAACATATGTATATGTATAACTGATTCACTTTGTTGTAAAGCAGAAACTAACACACCATTGGAAAGCAATTATACTCCAATAAAGATGTTAAAAAAAAAAAATCCCTTGCTCTTGTGGACTTCCCTGGTGGTCCAGTGGTAAAGAATCTGCCTCACAATGCAGGGAATGCAGGTCTGATCCCTGGTCAGGGAACTAGGATCCCAGTGCCGTGGGGCAACTGAGCCCGTGTGCCACAACTACTGAGCTTGCGCTCCTCAATGAGAGACCCCCACGTGCCTCAAACTACAGAGCCCTGCGCGCCTGGAACCCGCACCACAACTACAGAGAAGCCCGCGCACCACAGTGAAGATCCTGCGTGTCGCAACTGAGACCTGGTGCAGCCAAAAATAAATAAAATTTTAAAAAATAAATCTTAAAAAAAAATCCCTTGTTCTCATAGCCCTTCTTTTTCTTAGCCGAGACCCCCAGTCTCACCCTCATTCAATCAATCCACAGACTTCCACTTTTAGATATTTTCCTGAAGTATTTTGAACATCACTCTTTCCTCAAAACCTGTCAAATCACCATAAAATAACACATGCAACTCTGGTGTCTTGAACGTCTACCATGTGCCTCAGCCAGGGGAAAGAGCTACCCTGAAGGACTTTTGATTGGCCTCACTCAGTAAGAATCCTTTCAAGATGCTGCCTGCAAGGCCCAAATGAAGGAAGCCTCGCTCCTCTCCCTCTTCTTACTTCCCCTTCCCAATGGGAGTCACTGCTTCCTTCTTTGTGCTCCCACAGCACTTTATTTGGGTCTGTAATCACACATTCTTATTCATAAACACTCTGCTCTTTATTACAGTTATTTGTGTATGGTATCAATCTTCACTACTTGAACAGTTGGTTTTTTACTCCCTTTAGTGATGGCCAAACCATCTTGCCTGTAACAGGCATTAGACAAATGCTGCCACATTCAACTGCATCAGGACTATAGCTGTGGGAGACCTTGACCGTGTCATTGCTGCACTTATCTGAACACACGTGCAGTGTTGAGCTGCTCTGGGGATTCCTGTGTGAGGAGGTCCAGCAGCAACGGCCAGGCAGCTAATGATGTCTCTGCCAGTGCCAGAGGGGCTGATGGGATCCTGAGTCTGGACTACGGTTTAGAAATGACACCAAGGGCTGATTCTTGGGGTCTCTCTGCCACCTGGGCCTGAGCCTTTCTGCGAGGGAGCCTGCGGAGTCAGGGTTGGGGAGAAGCTCTCACGCCAGGAGAGAAAATGATTTTGATTCCCTTCTGAGACCATTCTCGTCAAGCTCCATCCTAAGGGCCTCACTCAGGCTGAGGCTCAAGAATCCTGGCTGAAATTCAAAGTCCTGAGGAGGCTCCAGCCCAGGACCGCTCACCCACAGAAACACTCGGGTTGTTAGGGGCCAGGCTGTGCCCCTCCTAAACTCTTGGGCTGCCCCCATTCAAGCCGGGAGCTGTCTACGAGACATATAGATAAGGGTCACCCCTGGATCCTACCCTGGAGAGCTGGACCAGAGCACACTGTCAGCTAATTAAGATTGCAGAGCATGAAGTGACAGAGAAAAGCCACAGAACAATCAAGAATTCGCCCTCCTGGATGAAGAGAGTGGCCAGACGAACGAACTGTCATGTGTGTTGGTAGAACTGAATGTGTAGGACAGTGTCTGGAGGTGAGCAGGCTGCCTACACAAGACAGGTGATGGCTCAGCTTCAGCACGGTCAGTGCTCAGGTGGTAGGGACTGGCCTTCGGGTTGAAGGCTGGAGCGACACTTTCTCACAGGGTAGCTGTGGTGTGAGCGCCAGACAATCAGCGTTTTTATTGTTTCGTAAGTGCATGACAGTAACCTTTTGATTACGGAGGTATCCACTTCAAAGACATCCATCTGGAATAAACACTTCGCCAGCTACACTGCTAGACGGGAGCCAGGCCGCCCCGCCCCTGAAGCTCCCCTGGTAGAAAGCCCTGGGTGACCTACACTGCTGCCCACCTGAGTCACCGGGCTTCCCCCTTCCTGTGCTTTAATCCCCACTCATGTTTTAAATTCACCATTAAAGAGTGAACCCACGAAACCCTAGGCGCCCCACCCCCGACCCCGATAAAGGCAGAACCCCAGGTCTGTGTTCTCTCTCTCTCTGTCCCCATGACCTCGCTGTTGGCCCCCAGGACTCATGAGTTATGTACCTTGGCTTTTCAAAGTTCCCCGATGGTTGTCAGTGAGGTGTGCCCTGCAATCATAACAAAACCACAAGGGCTGGTCCGGTCTCAACTGCTGCTTCCGTGGCGGGGGCTCCTAGCAGTAGCGGGGGCTCCTAGCAGTAGCAGGGGCCCAGGTGAGCACCCCCAGGCATTCCTAGCTGAGAGCATCTCCACTGATAGGCTGAGGCCAACCCAAAACGGTAGCCCTGAGAGAGAAACCTTAACCCCTGGAGATAGCAGTAACACCGGCATGATTTCAGTTGGCTGGGAAAGTGGGAAAGAGAGGGAAAGGAGGTGTGGGGAGGGGAGGACACCTGGCTGACAATCAGTGCTTTGGTTCTTCGTTTGATTTCTGTTGTGGTTACAGTCGTTTAACGCAGGAGGGTCCCAGCATCTTTCACGGTGACACTACCTAGACTGTGCCTTGCCTTTTAAAATTTCATCATGTCTCTGTAAAAGGCCCTGTGGAAGAATGCAACAGCACAAAACCCCATTCTTCCTCAGAGCCTAAAGCAGCCCATTTTTGTCAGCTTCCAGAAGTTTCCTTTTGGAATCATCTGTTAATCACCTCTATTTGAGGAACTTGGAATGGGTAGCATAACTACAAGGGACTCATGGGAAGCCAGATAGGACTTCCAGATCCACACACACCACCACCTCCAGGAACTCCAGGGCAGAGCCTTCAGGAGTCTCATTTGGAGCCTTCCACTGGAGAACCCTCTCCTGTTCTTGGCCTGGCTGCCCTGGGGGCAGGTGCAGGAGCTCTGGGAAAGGAAGAAATCCTGACTGCAACGTCACGCGTCTTGTTTCTCCTAACACCCGCCTTTTCCCACTCGAGTGTGGGCACTCCTGGGCACCACTTGTTCCCGTGCAAAGGACAAAATAGATTTGTTGTGAGTTCCCTGTGTGCCTGACTTGGTTACCTGATGTTGCGATGGTTTGTTTTCTGGGATGTTTAGCGCTGTACACGTTCTTTTTGGGGCGAGTGCTTTGTAGAGACATAAACAACCAAGTAGCCTGCAGGGAATCAACGCATACCTGACTCTTCTTTCTTCGGAGGTACATGCCTGCAGAGATAAATACACAGAAAGACAGACGTTATAAAGCAGGAAGGACGCCGTGTCAGCATGACGGCTCCGAACAGAACAAAAGAGTTATCTGTGTTCAGAGGCTGAAAATAGAATATAAAGCAATCAGAACTGGGGAAACAGTGGAGGCCTCCTGGGGAATCATCTGCAAAGAAATCCTGAGCCTCCCAGGAAAACAAACCGTGGGTAGAATCGGTGTGAAAGGGAAACTTGAAAATCCACGTTGAGTAATGCCATAGGATGGAGAGGAGTGAAGCCACCGCTTTGGCGATTTTGCTCTGAGCAAGGCACCCTGGCGCCTTGGGCAATGGGCTTATTGGGAAGCTGCCCCCGGTTGAATGCAGCGTAGCCGGGCCAGTGGGAGGGTGGGGTAGGCCTTTAACATAAGCCACACTCACAGTTCACATAGAAATATGGCATCAGAGCTGCTGAGGCGTGTGTGTTTCTAAAACAAGATATGGTACGTTAATTTTACATTTAAGACGCTTTTTAATCTCCCCCACCCCCTTCAGCTTTTTGGCAAGCTTGCTAGAACCCAGTGAACCAAGGCAGGCTGTCCCCAGCCCTTATCTTGCGCAGTATCTCTATTCCTTTGCAGATCAAGCAGCTAATGAAAACCTGCTGAAGAAAGGGCAGGGCTCGGTTTAGACTGCATTTCAATGGGTAGTTAACCTCGGAGTTAACGACTCTGCACCCGTGGTCGGCTTCCTCCCCCTGGCAGGCACTTCCACCAACCCTCCGTCAATTCCAGTACATCTTGTTTACTGGCTGGTTTAAGATCCAGTTGGCCACTTGCCCTGTCAGGACAGAGGCAGCCACTGAACTGCGCTGAGAACCATCAGCTATGAGTGCAGCCAGTTGGGTCGAAAAATGAAGGAAAGGAGGAGGCCTTTCAAGAAACCTCAGCCTTCTGATTAAAGTAAGAATTAAGCCACTAGGTCTGTAGGAGTGTCTTTGGGCCGCTGCTAACTTTTTCAAAGAAAAGTCCCCCTTCAGCTACTGGCCCAAGCTCAGCGCCTCACCATCAGTTACCAGGGCTGAGTGACAGCATCAAAACGGTTCAAATTTCAAACAACCGTCACCTACCTGCTTACTGTTCACTTTCGAGGTGGTAAGTGTCCCCAACAGGAAGTGAGACTGCCTCATTCTGAGTTTGCCTTGAAAGCCAGAAATGACCCTCCTCCCCAAATTCAATTCCAAGTTTAATTCCAAGCTACCTCTGCCTATAAAGAGATTTGTATTGAGTTCTGTTGCTGTTGGTGGGACGTGATTTATGATTTAATGAAGAAGGGTCCTCATTTTTAACAAGATTACTGTCTCAAAGACGTGAAACATAGAGCATGCTCTGCTGCGCTCAGCCACGCCCCAAGAGGCCCGCACATGCGTCTCTGTGACACGAAACGAATCCACATCCACCACCCCACAGAGGCACATCTTATTCAGAGAACCCAAAGGTAGTTTAAGGATCTCACTGGCCCTATTAAAATAGACCACCTCAGGAATGCAGAGAAGAGAGACTAGATAACACAGTTTGCATCAGTTATGGGCTGGGCAGGTGGACAAGTGGGATAAGGATTTAGTAAGATGGATGGAATTGAGGTCTCAACCCAACAGACACCCCGTTTTACTCCTCTGGGACTCAACCTCATGAGCTGGTTCCAGCTCTTGAGCCCTGCGGCTCCCCAGGACCTCCATCCCTACATCACAGTCTGCGGAAGGAGCTGTAAAATGCATTGTGTTGATTTCAGAGATGATCTGAGTGCTGCCAGGGAAAGACCTGCTGAAAGCCCTGCAGAATTAACGTGCGTCTGGGAGGGTCCAGGGCAAGTGAGCAGACCACAAGGCAGCCCTGCCCCAGCTCTTTCCCCAGACTGTTCGGCTTGGTTTCTGACCTCATCCTCACCCGCTTCTCTCTCTCCTTGATCCAAGTCTGCAGTCCCTTTCACATCAGTCGTGTTGCCAGCATTGCCAGAGGGGTTGAGGTGGTGTGAATTCCTGCCACTGGGATGGACTGAGAAGTTCACAGAATCTCAGAAAGAGAGAGCATGGGAAGCTTACAAAGACTCTGTCTGTGCAGCCTGTGTCCTACAAGCAGGCACTCTGGAAACTGACCTCTTCGGATAACTGGTTTCAAAGATATCTGAGAGTGGGGCTCCCACAGGCTTTCTGGGGGCTCATTTCTGTGGTTTGTTCCAGGTGGTCTCAGGTTCTTGCATTGGTCCTTTAAACATCGATCCTGTTTGTTCTATGCCCACTCGGACAGCTCTTTTGTCACATCTTAATTATGTGCCTGTGAGTCTGAGTCTTCCATCCTCCAGAGTGTACCCTCCACCCCAATGCCTACCCAGCCTTCCGTTTAGATTCACACTGACCAGAAGTGTTTGCTGGTTCTGTGTAAATATCCGATGCTTTTGATTTTGGGGGGTAAGGCAGATGTAGTCATTCACTCATTCATTCATTCAAAAGTTAATTCTGAGTGTCTTGTGTATGCCAATCACTGTTCTGTGTACTTGGGACACATAAGGAAACAACAACAAAAATGGTTGTCTTGAAAGCTTACGTTATAAGGGTGGGAAGGGAGTGTGGAAGCAGACGGTAAACAATAAACAGTAAATTGCGTGGTATATTAGAAGTTATAAATACTGTAGAAAAAATAGAGCAGGTAAAGGGACATCTGGTGTGCAGGTGGAGAGGGGAAGGGAAGACTGTAATAAAATTTTCAAGTGCGACTTTACTGAACGAGTGAGAAAAATGACAAACGAGTTCTTCTATTCCTTCTTGTGAAGAACTGCTCTTGCCAATAAACAAACACATATCACTATCTGTGGAATCACATTTTATTTTCTGCAAATATTTTCATTTATTTATAAAATAATATTCGGAATATTCAGAATATAAAATAATTATGAAATAGTATTCAGAATATTACTTTATAACTATATATACACATATATAGTCATGTACGTGACAATTTAATTGAAAAATAGCTACCTTCAAGAAGCTTTGATTGTAACGTACATACATAATCATATGTACGTGACAATTTAGTTGAAAAATAGGTACCTTCAAGGAGCCTCGATAACTCTTTCAAGTCAGATAGACAGATATACAGGAAACGTCCAGTTCTCCAAACAGTCGGTTCGTTTATTCAGGAAGAACTTTCAAGCCTGACCAATTTACATCTCGTGGTGACATGGACCACAGAAGCATCGCCCTGCCTTTCGATCCCTGTCCTGCTGATGAGGCTTCAAGCTGCTTCATGTTGGCCTTCAGCCCAAGGTGGCTACTGGGAGCAGAGGGGATTCTGGACAGCAGGCCCGGCACACCGCGCCAAGACTCACGCCCTCCTGAAAGGACGGATGGCACGGGGGGGGCACGGCCACGGCCAGCACATTTCTCGCACACTTCATTCCTGCCCCAAAACCCAAGTCAGGACTCCAGTTTCTGGTTTATTTGAAAGGACTTGGTGCACAAATAAGCAAATGGGGGATAAGGAATGTCCAGTTATTGTTTGAGGATTTTCTGGAATTTGGAGCATTGTGATTTTTGTTGTTTAGAAAAGGCTTTGGTTGCCTGTTTATCGTACAGTGCAGGCTCATGAATAACTTCCCGGGGGACTGGCCCACATTCTCGGTCCCGTTGGCGTCTCTTGCCCAGCAAGGCTCACTCAGGGCGTCTTCCCAACATCCTGTCTGAGAATGACCTTCTTTTCTCCGTTTACTAAGCTCCGAGTCCTTACTGAAATGACCTCCTGCACAGGAAGGCCCGCTGTGGCGCCTGGCAAGAGAAAACAGCCCTGGTTTCTAGGAAGTCAGACACACACGCACATACACACACTCACTGGAAGTCTCGTTCAGAAAAGGAGAAATGTTTATGTTCTTCCACGGACCTGATATGGAAAAACCAGCAACGTGCAGAACAGAGGTGAAGGCAGGCCCAGGGAACACAGCTGGAAACCAGGGAACACGACAGGCCGCAGGTCCAGGGGCACAGCCGCCTTAGTGACCACGCCATGCGGACGTGGGCGCTGAGATGAAGCCAAAGGCGTGTGTGTCCGTGGCTACCCTCAGGCTTAAAACCCACTCTTCGGAAAGCCTGCAAAACCTTTAGCATTTAAGAGAAAAATAAGCGTGGAATTTATCTTACTGTCTAGAAAGAATTCTGCTCTTGCCAAATATGTTCTAAAGTTGTGGGTTTTTTTTTCACTTTTCTAAGTGGCACCAGTGGGAGTGGGGGAACCCCAAAGAAAGGGGCAGGCGTGTCCTTTAAATTCTTTCTAGGTCTTCGTTAAGACCCGCTCCAACACGGTAAAGAACTTTAAGGAGCCCTCTCACTCTGGTAGGATGATACCATTTTAGAAATAAGACCTTTGTAAATATCACATACAAGACACTCGTTTCGTAAGGACTCTGATGGCCAAAGAGTTCAGAGCCTTGCCCCTGGTCATCCCACTGGGTAAAGCATGGTTGTGATGCAGAATTGTGACCCCCACCTCACGGTACTCAGTGTGCCTGCATTCCCCTCTCTCTGTCGCCTGGGGATGAGGGCTAGCCGGTGACCTGTGCAGTTGACAGAAGGGACTCACACTTGGTTTACCAGTCTGCTGTCACCGTTCGTTCGGAAATCCTTAATAATGTTGTCTTTGAACTCATGTTTTGTAAACGAAGTCCATTGGGTCAGCAGAGCATGCATGTGATCTGAGCAGTCAGGAGAAATACGGGTGTCCACTGGTCCTTGCTGCCCGTTCACGTGTGGCATTCATGATGCCCCATGAGCACAGAATTCCACAGGACCCATGATGTGACGGTGTAGGGAAGACTCCAAGCAAACACAAGGTAAGCATGTCTATTACTGAGTAAGGTGGGGGTGGGGAAGGAGGAGGGGCACTTCCTTCACAGCACGGCACACTTCCCACCGGAACCAGAATGTACTTGGAATGCAGAAGGCAGGCAGTGATTTTTTAAGAAACACAAATGACCAAGGAACCCTATCATGTCCTTTCAAATACAATCTATAAATTTAAGAAGACAGAAGAAATCATAAACATATTGAGGGAAAACATGGAATCTAGTTTAAAATAAAAAGACCTGAGTCAACTATTTTGATATGAAGATACAATGTCTGAGAAAAAATTACACTGGATGGCACTGACAGCAGATTAGACACTGTGAAGGAAAATACTGGTGAATTTGAGGACTTTAGCAATAGAAACTGTTCAAAATGAAACACACAGAGGAAAAAAGACTAACAGACTTCAACAGAGTATCAGTAAAACCCCCAGTGGCCCTATTTGCATGTAAATGGAGTTGTAAAAGGTGGGGACAGAAAAAAATATTTGAAGAAGTAATAGCTGAAAATTTCCTAAAATTATAGAAAACTATAAACTCACAGATCCAAGAAACTCAACAAAAATCAAGCAGACAAAATGTAAAGAAAATGACTCCAAGGCATATCATAATCAGATTCAACCTGGGGTAAAAATGGTGGTGGGGATAAAGTCCATGAAAAAGAAAATTTAGACTTAGATTGAAAATTTAAAAAGTCATTATGAGGAGAACAATCTTAAAAATAACCAGAGGAAAAAATACACACTATATACAAAGGAACAAAGATAAGAATTTTAGAAGACTTCTCTTTGGAAATAATGCAAGTTAAAAGACAGTGGAGCAACATTTTAAAGTGCTGAAAGAAAAAACAAACAAACAACTATCAACCTAAATTCTATACCCAGCAAAATTAACTTTCAAAAACAAAGGTAAAATAGAGACTCTTTCAGACATCTGAGAGTTGAAATAATTTGTCACTGGAAGACCTGCTCCATTAGAAATATTAAAGGAAATCCTGCAAGCAGAAGGAAAATGATACCGGATAAAAAGCTAGGTCTACACAAAGGAATGAAGAGCATCAGCAATGTCCCCTCTTCCATGACATCAGTTCCTCCCAACAGCTCCTCTCCAGATTCCAGTCTCCACATAGAACAACAATGCCCAGGAAAGCACTTGATCCTCAGTACCATGATGTGAGCAAGACATACATTTTATCTGTGCTGTAGGACCTAAGAAAGAAGAAAGATACTCGTGATGGTGGTGGGATTTGGAGACAAGGACGCTAAGTGAGACTCTAGAGGAAGGCAGCCCTTCCTTTTGGCCAGGGGCAGAGGACTAAAGCTCCTTTATGTGCTTGTTTCTGAGAGACTCATAGTTCTTTCCTTTATTGAGATTCTAAATGACAGAAGAAAGTGATGATGAATGGGAATAATTTAACAACATACAGAGTTTAGAGTTTACTTAAAAATTTGACTTGGCATATTAGGGGTCAGCAGGAGAAAAGGCAGAATCTTAGAGGTATGGGGAAGCACAGATAGGAATCTAAATTCTTAGACCCTCAAGTTGAAACCTCCACTGCCATTCCTGGCCCAGGTTTACCTTCCTAAAAACAAATTTATGCAAATTTCTCTCTCTCTTTGAGTTCTAGGAGTTATTAAACACCCAAAGATGTAAAGGAAGAGGCATCTGCCCTCAAAGATACATTTAAAGAGATCAAATACTCCCCCCCTCCCATCTCTCCTTCTCCCTCTTACCCCAGTTGTTCCCTTTCTGTCTATCTGTCTCTCTCCATACCCACAGACAGGGAAGAAATTCTAGCACTGAGCCACAAATGATGAATGTTAAAGATGAAAATGTGCTTTTTTTGTGTCAAGAAAAAGATCCCACTCTTAGGAAGATGTAGTCCTGTGTCCCCTGCCTTGGAAAGTGGACTCAGGGCTGGATTCAGCCATCATTCACCCCCGAACCAAGCATCTTTGGGCAGAGCACAACCTATGGAGTGGGTACATGGTGGTGCTGAGCAGAGACAAATAGTATAAAGTGTGTATGCATGGTGCAGGGAATGATGAAGTAGTACAATCATTCAAGGAGGCAGAAGGGGTTACAGAAAGGTATTCCAAGTGAAATCTGTGCTCTTTCTAAGCAGAGACTAGACCCCCTGCTTCCCCCACCCCTCACCTTTGTCCATCATTTCTACACCATGGATTTCAGGAGCTAAGAGGAGACACACGTGTGTAATGCTACTGATGGTATTATAGGCTGAATTGTGTCCACCCAAAATTCATATGTTGAAGTCCGAACCCCCAGCATCACAGGACGTATTTGGAGTGAGGGTCTTTAAAGAGGTAAATACGTTAAAATGAGGTCTCTAGGGTGGGCCCTAATCCCATATGACCAGTGTCCTTATAAGAAGAGGAGATTAGGGGGCTTCCCTGGTGGCAGAGCAGTTGAGAATCCGCCTGCCAATGCAGGGGACACAGGTTCGAGCCCCGGTCCGGGAAGATCCCACATGCCGCGGAGCAACTGGGCCCGTGGGCCACAATTACTGAGCCTGCGCGCCTGGAGCCTGTGCTCCGCAACAAGAGAGGCCGCGATAGTGAGAGGCCCGCGCACAGCGATGAAGAGTGGCCCCCGCTCGCTGCCACTAGACAAAGCCCTCGCACAGAAACGAAGACCCAACACAGCCATAAATAAATAAATAAAATTTAAAAAAAAAAAAAAAGAAGAGGAGATTAGGACACAGAGAATTCAGACTGAAGGAGGACCATGTGAGGACACAGCAAGAAGACAGCCATCTACAAGCCAAGGAGAGAGGCCTCAGGAGAAACCAAACCTGCCAAAACTTTGATCTTGGACTTCAGCTTCCAGGACTAAGAGGGAATAAATTTCTGCTGTTCAAGCCACCGAGTCTGTGGTACTTTGTTATGGCGGCCTGGGCAAACAACTACACGTGGTTAGAAAAAATTCCGTAAGAAAACCGTGAAACACAGTTCCTTGCTAGAGCGTACCCTGGAAGAAATGATGTGGGATCAGAGTCTGAGGGCATGAAAGGTGGCCAGTCTATGCACCTGGCTCCAGGTGGGAAGAGTTCTGAAGGTCAGCTCCATCACTCAGTAGATTTGTGATCTTGGGTAAAATAATCTCTTGGGGCCTACGTATCTGCAAGTGTAAAATGAGCTTCGTGATAGCATGTGTGTTATAGAGATTCCACAGGATTAAATGAAAGAACTCATGCAAAGTACTTAGCAACGTTACAAGCTCGACATGTTAGCTCATCTTCCTGTTTTTCTTGCAGACAGTAAAAGCTCCTCAAGGGCCAGCATCATGTTCTCTTCTGCTTTTGAAATGAACTGAAAGCATTTATGGAGTGTCTTCTTTGTGTCAGCCTTTCACTTCAACGAGTCCAATCTGTGGGGAAGTCGAAGTCTCGTTAAGGAAAACCAGATACACAACGACGATGATGAGGGAGCAGTAGCAGGTTGCATCTTTGAATGCTTACTATGTTTCAGGCACTGTGTTATGCACTCGATGTAATGTCTATCTCATTTTACTCCTCCACGAAGTTATGAGATAGAAGTCTTCACCTCATTTTTAAAGATGTGAAAATTGATGGCTAGAGTAGTTCAAGAATTCGTTCAAAGCCTGCTGGCAGTAAGCAAGAATCAAACTCAGGTATGTGGCCATCAAACTGAACTACGCAATGATTGTTAGAATAATGCCTCCTCGCAATGATCTTTCTAGGAACTACTGAATCATCCATGAACGTACTCAATGTGAGAAGTAAACTCAGCTTTTGGACCCCGAGAGGGTTGTTTTTCTTCTTTTTTTTTTTTTTTTTTTTTTGACTATTAATCTGATAATTAGATACTGTTTAGATATTCAGATTCTTAGTCAGTGACTCTGGAAATGGTGTCCATGCGCTGTGGGTGGATTTGACTTTGAAGGAGGTTTGGGGGTGTGTGGGGTGGGAGAACCCCCCAGTGTCAGCCATGATCTGAGGGCAGTGGACTCATGGATTTGGGGTCAGAAGACAGAGTTCTGGGTCTGGCTCTGCCACGAACTGGCTAGATGCCCTTGGGCACTTCACTCCTTTTGGCCCTGGGTTTCTCATCTTTAAATGGAAGAGATTATGCCTGATGATTTCCGAACTTTGTTAAAAATCGGATTCTGTGATTCTGAATCCGAATGGCCCTAAGAGACTGGTAAGGAAGCCAGAGACATGTGGAGGCAGAGATTGGCCCCCTGTCATCTCCGCAAGAAGGGACACCCCCACCCACGGGCAATGCCGTTTTACGGCTGGAACTGCATAGAAGCAATGGCACAGAGAACGTCAGGCAGCCATGTCCTTATTAATGTCTTGGTTATAGGAAAAAGCCTACTGGGGGCTTAAAGGAATCCAATTTGCACTCCAAGGACCTGCCAGTAGAAATCCTTCATGAACTCCTCGGCCACAGAACAGAGAGTCCTAGAATAAAGCCTGTTTTGATCTTTTGTTGGTTAGCAGTTACACCGTATCTCCCACATAAACTACAATGCTTGTATTGCTTGCGTGCCAGCAATAAAAAAGGAAAACACCACCAAGTGTTTTGGTTAGTTTTGGCACGTGCAGTTCAGGGTGGGAAATTCCCTCAGATCCTGGCTGATCATCTAGTACTTAATTTTTTTCGTTAAGTGTGTCAGTTTCAAAATACCAGAGGTTCTCGTTGAAGGGTAATCACAAAGAACTCAACATCCTGGCGCTTGGAACAAACATTCCAGCTTATTGCCATCACAGCCCTTACTGTAATATTGGCGATAACAACAGTGACCGCGCTGCAGCGGAAGACCCCCGGGGAGCTCCCAGGGAAGGCCTTTCCTTTTATGGCAAAAGTCGGCAAAGGAATGGAGAGCTGACGTTTAAACCTAGACAGTTTGTGCTATGGTAGCGCTTCCTAGGTGTCCAGTGTTGAGGTCAGTGGGCCTCAAGCAGCCGCCTCCAGCCACCAGTTATCGACCTGGCTTTGGAATCCACTGTCTGATCCTGGGCGTTCCTTGGTCCGAGCTTTGGGACGCTTCTCACTTGCTGCTTTGCTCTGTGCTCTGATCCCTAAAGCAGAACACATGACTCGATACTTGATCTGACAGTGGCCTGGGCCCTCGCAACACACAGTTGGTTCATGGACCAGAGGTGTCAGCGTCCCCTGGGAGCTGGTTAGAAATGCGGGATCTCAGACCCAGCTTGGAATTACCGAACCACACCTGCACTTTCACAAGATCCTGGGGCGATGTGCTTGTACATTTCAGGTTAAGAAGCTCTGTGCTAGAATTCCTGAAAGAGAGGCTACTGTCTGCACGTCCTATGCGTCCTATACGTCCACTGTCCTATATGTCCATGAGACAGGTCAGCCGTTCACTGCACTAGTCCAGGATAGTTCTCTTTTAAGAAGAAAGGACTGAATTCAGGAGACTCAGTGGGCACAATCGGAACTTTACCTGTTTTCTGCTCTGTTGTGTTACTACTTTTCAGCCAAAAGGAAAATTTTATTTTCTATCAAAAGAAATGTATTTGGGGAAAAAAAAGCTGAAATGAAACAAAAAAAGGAAAAACACCCTTAATATCACCATTTAACAACATGAGCAAATAAATGGAAGTCACCCTACTGCTTTTCTAATCCCATCCACAAAAGTACATACTGTTAACCAATTTCACTTGTATCCTACCCAAGATTCTCCTGTGCTTCTATGTTTGACAATATATATGTAATGAAAATCTTTCTTAATGATTCCTTTTCCATATGCTTTCTGAGCTAGCACAATGAAAACCTATTAGATGGAACCCACTGAAAAGCCTTCCATTTAAAGTAGCAGCTCTGTGTGAAAAGCATTTTGCTGAAAGAGAAAACAGCAGGGGCCTTCTGCAAAGTAGGACAATGCAAACCAAATGGCAGTCCAGGGTGTCAGCCAGATGGCAGCAACCTCTGCCTTCCTTTCTGTTTTCTTCAGGTCTCTCTGCCAACCCCACAGAATACGTAGGACACTTGCCAATGACCTGTGTCCTTCTGGAGTTTACAGTTGTGGCTCACAGTCAGTGGATGGGGCCAGCAAAGACTAGGAGACTCAGGCTGCACTCCCCATGAGGTCATGAAAGAGCTCCAGGGCTCCTGCGAGGAGGGGACTGTTTCTTAACAATAGTTTCCAATTGCTTTACAACATCCTTAATCTGTTCTAAGCTGGAGCTTTTATTCCTTCGTGGAAGACTAGGCCATAATCCAGTTGAGGTCATCATTTTTCAATTCTCCTCAAGTATTTACTTGGAAAATCCTTCACTTAGTTTCCTTGATCCACTTACAATGTCATTTCTCTGAACCTTTCTAAAATTAAAAAAAAAAAAAAAACATATACACTCATACCACCTGAGTTCAACAATCCTGATGGCTTATAACTTTTTTACGCACTACACCTCTAACTGTTTGCCTTCTTTGTTTTATATTCCCTGACTTAAGTTATATTTCTTTTATGTTCTTGGAGGGTTCAGGGCCTGTTGGTCAGTACTTCCCTGCTCTGAAGAAATCTCATCTGAGAAAGTGACACAGTCATATGTCAAGGAGACTGTATCTTTTCTTCTTACATGTGGGGTTTGGAGAGAAAGGATTGTTCCCCTTCTGGGACTCATGACCCATGTTTCTTAGTTTGTCTATGTATTTGTTTCCTCTTGCTGCTGTAACAAATTAACACAAATGTAGAGACTTAGAGCAACCATTTGTTATCTTGTAGTTCTGGAGATCAGAAGTCCAAATGTGTCTCACTGGGCTGAAGTCCAAGTGTCAGCAGGGCTGGTCCCTCCTGGACGTCCTAGGGGAGAATCCATTCCTTGCTTCTTCCAGCTTCTAGGGGCCGCCAGCATTCCTTGGCTCACAGCCGCATCACTCTAACCTCTGCTTCCATCATTACATCTCCTCTGATTCTGACCTCCTGTCCCTCTCTCATAAGAACCTTGGTGATTGCATCCTTAACTTAATCACATCTGCAAAGTCCCTTTTGCCATGGGCAAGATCACATAGACATAGTTCTGAGGATCAGGACGTGGACATCTTTAGGGGGCCTTTATTCTGTCTACCACAGCCTAAAAGACAATAAAAATACTGAAATTGTGACCTTTCAGCGTGTTGTTCCACTAGCTAAGGTGGAATGTTACGTATTGCCTATACCTCGAGCTGCCTGGAATCATTCCAGGTAACAAAGCCTCAGAGAGGGGGAGGCAGAACCATACTTTTGATAGACCTTAGGGATGTGTTTTTACTGGGATAAAGTCAATATGAAAAACTAAGAAAGCATAAAAAAGGGTTGTGGAGGCTTAAAAGAATGTAATAATCATCAAACATACTTACTGAACGTCTAGCATGTTCTAGGCATTCTGCACATATGATCTCATTTAATCTGCACAACTGGTCAGAAAAGCAGGCATTGGTGCCTGTTTTAAAGATGAAAAAAACTGACTGTACGAGTATTATGGGCTTATTATTTGCACATCTTCCATTTTAGGTCGGTGTTCAGGAACTTGTTAGTAGAGATGCTGTTTCTGCATGTGGTTTTTAATAACTAGAGTCACATTCCCTGCAGAAAGTATATTTATAGATTTTGCAGAAACTCTCTGCTATCGGTAGACTTGGTCTAAGCTAGGGCGTCAGCAGGATGAGCGCAGGCGCCATTAGAGAGCACAGTGTTTATCTTGCTTTCTGGTGTGTCACTCATTACTTTCTTTCCCCACTTAATCGGCCAACAGCCTGTTGTATCTGCTTCACTTTGATGAAAACAGAAACTGTAAAGCATCCTAATGGTTGTAACTCGAGACCCTGTTACAGAATACATTCATATTTCATTTACTT
The DNA here is from genome assembly GCF_026419965.1 of Kogia breviceps. NCBI lineage: Eukaryota > Metazoa > Chordata > Mammalia > Artiodactyla > Physeteridae > Kogia > Kogia breviceps. The sequence goes on along the minus strand of NC_081319.1, from coordinate 99,176,901 downwards.
TTGTTGAGTATCTTTTGTGGGCCATGGGTTGGGCTGGGTTCCTGGCACATAGCTCAGTAAGAGTTTGATGGAAATGGAGCTGCCGCCAGCTGAAGACCCAGTTTGCCAGCACGTCTCTCACCAACACATACGTTTTGTGTGTTTACCAGAGTCAATTAAAATAGGTAATCAATTAATTGTATGAATAGATGTTAATACGTGTTAACATTAGTTTAATAATGCTTAAGAGAGCAATATTTTAAAATCATAGATCTGTGTGCTGGAAAAGGTCCTACATCAGCCAGGATATTTTTCCATTTGCCAGACGAGGAAACAGAACTGACTCAATAAGAAGAGCTCTGAATCCTTCTTTTTGGACGATCAACGCCAGATCCTCTTGGAGATGCCTTTCTGTGCGTTTCCCTCAAAGCTTCAGCTCTTAGGATGTCCACGGGGACAGGGTGGTCAAAGCGTCATTGCAGGAGGGGGGGGGGAGGGAGGGCAGGGGAGGCAGTAAATCCAGGATTCAGGGCTTTTGGTGGACATGTCAGGGATGATTGGCCTCCGCCTAAACTTGTAACAATTATCAAGAAAAACAATTCCTGTTTTCCACAAGTCCTTTATTAATTCCAAACCACCTTTGCGTGTCAAGCATGGAGATCCTAGGCCCAGAGCTGGGGTCAGCCACGGGACATTATGGGACTCTCAGCTACAGAAACTTCAGTGACACATGCAGGAACGTGGTCTCAGGAAAAATTCAGGACAGAGGCGGGTGTTTTAATTGTGTCAGTGTTCAGGAAGTCATCCTTCCATGGCGAACCAAACCAAACGGATTGACTTGTTATAAAAATTTACATAAGTAGAAAATTTACCATGAAACAGCCTGTAGGAGGATAGGCTTTCGGTAATTGGCGTCCGGAGAACATATGAATGTTTCTTCTGTCAACATTCCCCCGCTCTGTACTTCCTGCTCTGTTTGCTGGCCTCAGCCCCACACTGAGCCTGCTGAAGCGTGAAGCCGGGGAGGTCAAGCGTCTCATACGGACCCCATCACAGATGTCATTTTCCTTCTTCCAGCCCACAAGCCGCTGAACCATGTAGGGCGAAGGTTAGAATTACAGTTCTTGGCGATTACTCTGTGTTCCTGGGAGCAGTCTTCTCTCCCCATGTCTCTCTGGCCTCCACATGCCACCTCCCAACCCCTAACTCCGCACCATCATATAACAGTTCTTGCAAAAATAAACAAATAGCAAAGATCGTACAATTAACAGTTTGCATATGAACTCTGGTAGGTTGTAAAAGCTGAGTTCTTGTATCCAACAAACTAAGGTGAGTCTGGTTATGTGCATTTTATATAGTAGCACCTGGAAATGGGGTTTCTGATTCCAGGAGACCCCACAGCAATGGCTGTAGATTAGTGTAGCAGATATTTCCAGCAAATTTACTAGCCTCCCACTCCCCACTTCAAACTTCTTAGCTACTGCTGCCAGGCATAAAATGACTACGATTAACCTTCTCTGAACTGTCTATCCAGGGCCCCTTGAAAGAGTTCCTGAGGCTGGACAAAGGTGAGTCTGGCCGCAGAACACATCATGCAGTGGCGTGCAAGGGGGGGTCAGTGAGGAGTCCCGTGCCACAAGGCATGGGCCGGGCTATGATGGTGAGGAGCCTGGAGAGGGAGAGATAGGAGAGGCAAGTGAAAGGCAAAATGGAGAAGATTTTGTTCCTGATGGGATTTAGAGCTTCAAGCATTAGGAAGAATCAACTCTGACTCCAGGGGCTTGAGTCTGAGCCACGGGAGACCGGGGATACCACTGATAGCTGGGGGGAGGAATCAAACGCGATCGGTCCTGGAGCAATGTGCACACAAGGGAAAAATTCTTAGACAGCACTAGTGTTACTAAACATGGATTTGGTGGTACCAGCCCACGGGACAACACCATCAAAAGAAAGGCTAATTGAGCGCTGACCTGCCTGAGGCAGCTGTGCTGAGGCTGAGGAGAGCAAACTGCAAAGGGTTAGTCCTCTCCTCTCCCCAGAGGGCTGTGTGTTATGCCTGACAGGTCACTACTGCTATGCATTTATAGCCTCTTGGGACAGAGCAAGGCTCCTGGCAGCCACTCAGATATAAGTCGCTCGCCAAGTGAGACCACCTGGAAAGTTTCAATTCCAGAGAAGTTTATCCCGAGTCTTTCACTTATTCCACAAACGCTGACTGCGTATCCTGTAGGACAAGCGCTGGGCTTGGCCCTGGGAAGACAGCATAAAAGGCAGATAGATGTGGTCCCAGCACCGTAAGCACACTCAGTTGTGTCTTAAAACTTTAGTCTTGAGATGGTGTATTAGTCGGCTAGTGCTCCATAACAAAGTACCACACACTGGGTGGCTTAAACGACAGAAATTTATTTTCTTCGTGGTTCTGGAGGCTGCAAGTCCAAGATTAGGGTGTCGGCAGTACGGGTTTCTCCTGAGGCCCCCCTCCTTGTTTTGTAGAAGGCGGTCTTCTCCCTGTGTCCTCACATCATCTTGCACGTGTCTGTGTCCTAATCTCCTCTTCTTAGGAGGATACCAGTCATACTCAAGTAAGGCTCACTATATGACCTCAGTTTTACCTTACACACCTTTTTAAAGGCCCTATGTCCAAATGCAGTCACATTCTGAGATGCTGGGGGTTAGGACTTCACCGTGTGAATTTTAGGGGGACACAATTCAGCTTGTAACAGGTTGTTCCCTGAATGCCTGCCTTGCCAAGGATTATTCTGTAAGATTCTGTATAATCAGCAGCCCCACCCTGCCTCCTGGTTTTGGGGAAGGCCACATCACGGGCATGGGGAAGCCGGCATGCCGGAGCTAGCTCTGACCAAAAAGAAATCCCTCTGCATAGGGATCTGTGCTCCCTGTCTCTTGAAATCTGTGGACAGAACTGGGCTTGTTGTTCACACGAACGGAGTGATTTGTGTGATGCGGGGGTGTGTGTGAAAGGGAAGAGCCACTGACCTCAGGTAGGCCAGCACATCTGTCCCTCTGGCCCCCTCTCCAGCTCCAGGGACGCTTGGAGGAGCGATCCCCACCGGGGGTCTTTAGGGCTTCTCTGTCCCTGCCCGGGTCCCTGAGGCCTTGCTCTTTCCCGCCTGCCACTGCCATACCACTTGCCCACTGTGTCCGCTTCGGCCAAGACACTCTGCTATTCAACGTAACATGAGGTAAATCTCAAGATTGGCTAGAAAATCTAACTGTCACAGCTATTTCCAGTTTTCTTTATTATGACAACAAAATCTTTCTGAGACCTTTTCTACACTTCATTCTGAGACCAAGAACTTTCTTGTAGATTGCCTTCCCTGTGTTGCAGTTGCCCAAACTGAAACTCAAGTGACTTCTTAGGACTTAGCTCATGAAATTTCCCTGAACCAAACTCAGTCCTCCTCTGATCATTTCCAATGCTCAGGTCCTTTGTGCTGAACTCACTATCCAGTTTTCTCCAAGCCACAGTTCTTTGTAAAATTCTTAAGTATCTTTACAATTCTTTCCTACGACTACCCAGAATTCCTAGTCCACCTGGGTGGCACGCAATTCAAATTCATGGCTCCATAACTCAGACAGATGTTGGCACAAAGTCATTTTATCTAAATTATACATGATTACTCCAGTCCTAAACAGAATGCATCTGGTCATGAATATACCTATGATTGTAGAAGGGTGAGCACACATGGCTTTGGAGGAGGAGAGTGTTTATTCATGGGAACTATTTTAAGTATAAGTCCCATGAGCTTACTAGATCTTTTTTATTTGTTTTCAAACTCTAATATTCATGCCTGAATTGCTGACAAAACCAGATCTTTTCCAGGAGGGTTGGCAGCAGTGTTTAAAAGTCCATAAAAATCAGACAATAGGTTGTTAACATTTACGCCAAGTGTTAAAAAGTTAAAAGAACCCATGGTAGGCTAAGAAGTCACTTCAGGCCCTTGTTAAGCCAGTATGGGATGCTACATAAGACCTGGCTTGGTGTTAAGTCTATTTTTATTTTTTACAAAACTGTTTTATAACGGGATTGTTTAGAAGGGAAAAAAGTTATTTTCTTGTGAAAATGAGGATGCCTTAATGCAAGCACTTTAGCCTGCTAAGTGCAGGCTGAGATTTCTCCTTCTTACATCTTGTAATTAGGACAACTCTGCCCGTTGGCTTCCAGGGAAGCAGACTGCGATGGAGATTTGCCTGGGGAGATTTGCCTGTAGGGATTTGATCCTTTCAGGATCGAGGGCCGTGGGGGCAGAGGCAGAAGCTGGGCAACAATGCGGCCTCATCACAAGGTCTCAGCTGACCCCAAGGGTGGGAGGGGCTCTGAAGCAGGGATGGCCCTTCAGAGATGCCCTGAGCTGGCGAGAGGGACCAGGCTTTTATACGCTGAGTCAGCCACCTACTGGAGGTGGCTGTTCCAGGAGGAGGAGTGACCTCTGGTGGGTGACTCACTTAGCAAAGTTAATTCCCAAAGGGGACCAAGAGCACTGGGCACTAAAGTCTGTTTCCAAAGCCGGGATCTCAGACTCCCCTTTTTGCAAGAATGTGGGCCAGTTACCCAGGACCCTGGTCAAAGAGCATTTAGGTGACACTACTGCAGTTTATATTGCGGCCCCCAAAAGACATGCCCAGTGGAACTTTACAAAGTGGCCTCATTTGGAATAAGTATTTTACGGTAATTAAGATAATTAAGGTAATGTAATTAAGGTAAAGAGCTCAAACTGAGATAAAATTGATTTAGGGTGGTCCCTAAATCCAATGCAGAGTGTTATTACAAGAGTTAGAAAAGAAGGAGACATAGAAACACAGAGAGGAGAACACCAAGAGACTGGAATAATGCAACTTACAAACCAAGGATTGCTGGAAGCCACCAGAAAGTGGGAGAGAGGCATGAAACGGATTCTCCCTTGGAGCCTTCGGAAGCAAACGACTCTGCTAGACACTTTGGTTGCAGACATCTGGCCTCCAGAGCTATGTGAGAAATAAATTTCTGTTGGCTTCAGCTACGCAATTTGTGGTAATTTGTTGCAGAAGCTCCAGCAAGCTAACGCAGGCTTGTACCTGAAAAATCCTGATCATCCACGCGTCTGTGCTGCTTCTGGCATTGCTAACGCGGCACTGTGACCCCCACTCTAATTTTTATTGATGCTTTCTATAGGTCTTATTAGCTGATCCTTCACTCTGTCCAGTGCAGCAATAGGAAGACTTACAAAATAGGCCTCTTGTTCGCTGACCCTAATACCCTATGGGAGGCAGGCTCCCAAACGAGGCTCCTAGCATGGTGCCTGCTACAGTTAATGCTGTACAATGAACCCTTTTCATAGTGTTCTCACAGACAAGCATACCTTGTTTTATTCTGCTTCGCTTCTCTGTGCTTCTTAGATACTGCATTTTTTTTTTTTAATGAATTGAAGGTTTACGTGGCAACACTGCCGTGAGCGGGTCTTCAGTGTCGTTTTTCCAACAGCACCTGCTCACTTCGTGTCTCTGTGCCACATGTTGGTAATTCATGCAACATGGCAAACTTTTTCATTATTGTTGTATTTGTCGTGGTGGTCTGTGATCAGTGATCTCTGATGTTACTATTGCAAAAAATTACGACTTGCTGAAGGCTCAGATGATGGTTAGCATGTTTTAACAATAAAGTACTTTTAAAATTAAGGTATGTATATTTTTTGAGACATAATGCTATCGCACACTTAATGGACTACAGTACAGTGTAAACCAGTACACTGTAGTGTAAACCAGTGCCAGTGATATCGGTCTTATATACACCAGGAGGCCAGAAACTTTGTGACTCACTTCATTGGGGTAGTCTGGAAGGGGACCTACAATATCTCCAAGGTCTGCCTGTATATTATTTTGCCCTCAGAGGAGCTCAGTGGGGATGGAGGCCAAGGAGAGTTACCTCTTTCACCCTGGAGAAGACTAAAGCCTAGAGAACACAGAACTATTATATTTATTCTATTATTTCCTAATACATGTACGATGGAATCAGAGGGGACCAGGTTATTTCTTTCTGTTGCATCAATTAGAAATGTATTTGGCAACAAGTATCAAAAATATTGACTAGCGGTGGCTTCAAGAGATGAGGATTTGTTCATCTTACACAATAATAATAGTCTGAGGAGGCCAAGCGAGGGCTGATGGGTGGCTCCCCAAGCCCCAGGGACTGGGACCTTGGTCTTTCCACTGTGTTATGCTTAGCACATAGGGCCCTTCGCACCTCCAGGCTGTACCATAGGGAGATGAAGAGGCAGAAAAAGAAGGTAAAGGGGCCCAAAGAATGAAGAGCTTCCTCTTAGCAGGCTCTTCCTCCCCCGTGGCTTCTGCCTGCATGTCACCAGCCAGGACTGTGTCACATGGCAGATGGCTTCCTTAAGGAGGAAAGTTGGGGAAGGAAGGATGGATTTCGCTAAAGAGTTAGCCTGCTGCCTTGGCCCTATTCCAAGCGTTGGGCTGAATTTAGAAGAGGAAGGGTGCTTCAAGGCCTGGAATATCATGGGAGGCCTCAGGGGTGGGGATCTGAGGTGAAAAACTCAACTGGGCCAGCATTTCCAGTACTCTTCGTTTCCTAAACTCTGCTTAGATGGGCATTTGATGATTCCATTTGTTATTCATCTCATTTGTGGACTCCTAGGGAAAGAGCTAGCTGCTATTATTAATCAGTATTAGTAATAGGCACAATAACAATAATAAAGATGAAGATAAGAGTTACCAATATCCACCTGCTCCGGAGACTCCTCTTTCTTAATCCTAAGCAATGCTGTCCGTTAGAGGAAAACAAATAAGTGTGGCGCTGCCATTAATACAAGGTGTTTGAACCTCTGACCTTTTTAATCTCCAAGAAGAAAAAAGAAAGAAAGACAAGCATTAAGGGAAAATATTTTTAATATGTTGTTTAAAAATTAGTACCTCTGCCCTTGGCTCATTAGAATAACAACAACAAAAAGCAATATGAAAGCTGTTTTGTTTCCACCCAGTCCTATAATCTGCTTTGTTGTGAAAATTTCAAGAGGCCAAACTGAAAGGGTGAAGAAAGCGTGTGCTCCCAAAATAGCACGGCATCTTGCTGGAGACCCATGGGAACGGGCAGAGGAAGTCCTCTCGCCGTCCTAGACAACCTGCCGCTCTGCCTTTGCAGTTCTGTGACGGATACGTTATTGGAGATGGGGTGGATCCCAATTCTTTCCTCTGGAGAAAGACCATTTCTTGGCTTCTGAGCAAAGGTGGGTTTGCCAAGAAGTCCATGAAGCTTGAGCTCTGGGGTCCCTCATTTGCAAAGGTGCTCCTTTCTGCAAAGGACCCAGGCAACGTGTTCACAGGTAACAGGCTTTTGACAATTTGTGGAACGAATCTTTTCAAATTCCTTTTCTTAAAGAGGTCCCCTAAACTGTCTGAACTTCAGGATCCACAAGACCTGGGTCTGTCTGATGACATTGCTGACAAGCATTTCCTGAGATTCAGCAAACTTCTGCTTGTTCTGCCCCTTACACGCCTGGCCCACGACACTGGGCGTCCCTCTCCTGCATGGGTCTGAAGCTGGCGGGCCAGGCAGGATAGGCAGTCAGTCCTCCATGGCTGCACCGGGGTGCTTTCCAGCTAGAGGTGTTTGACGCACAGACAGCTGCTCTATGAAGAGTATTGGTGGGGGAGAGCCAGGTGGGGGACATCTCCAGCATTAAATGATCGGGAACCAAGCCAAACATGTATCTTTTAATGTGAGTGAAGTCTCTCTGGGGAAACTTTTTTGAAATCCCAGGCTAGGGGTGGGTTATCTGTCCATGTGTTCCCTGATCCTATTGGTTTCACAAGACCTGGTACATGATGTTGACAGTATCTGCTTATGTTTCATGAGCTCTTTGACGGCATTCATCTTTTATCTTCTCTGCACCCAGGACCGGGGCTAGCAGAGTGGCTGGTGAACAGCAGGTCTTGAAACTATTGGCTGAACACCTCTCTCTTTCTCCTCAAACAGATGGTTTATAAAAAATGATGCTGACACACCCTGGTATCTCTCAGGTGAGGTTGTTACAATGGGGACCTCCTTGTACACAGACCTTTGTAGAGTGTGGGCAGCAGCATCAGCCTTTTGAACAGCTGTCCCAACTAATAACTGCCGGTATAGGACTCTCAGGGAAATCAGGCAAGGACTGCTGCCCTCACCTATCCCATCCTCACTGATTACCTCATCAGGACTGTCTTCCTTTGTGTGTGAGAGTTTCCCAATATGAGTCTGCTTTTAAAATGTAACTATTCTACCTTAGTTATCAATTAATGCTTTAGTGGGATGTTTGGAGGAATGGGAGACTGGACACCAAGAAGATTAGGAACAGAGAGGAGAGCAGGCACAGCAAAGACAAAGGCTTGCTCCATGAATGTCCAAGACCAGTACCGAGTGGCTTCTCAGCTTTGGGGGGCCCTGAAAGCCTCCAACCCTGGCAAAAAAAAAAAAAAACCCTTCAGTCCTACATGCCTGAGATCAAGCCTGGGGGTGGGAAAAGCCAGTGGAGGTCAGCACATGGACCCACACGCACCGTGCTTGTTTCTTCTGGTGGACCCAGCTGGAGATGTCAGTTTGGCAATAATATGACATCCACAGCACCATGGGTCTCTTTGAAGAAGCCCAACTCAGGACCACAGTGGGGTGGAGTGGGGCCGCTCTCACTTGGCCAATAAAAGTTTCTGGCAAAGAGTCAGTAATTCAGCAAGTATTTGTTGAGCATCTATTATGTGTGAGGCATAAGCTAGGTCCTAGTTAACTGGACTGTAAATATCACTTTCTTTGGGCCTTACAACTTTCTAGATCACAGGAGGCCTCAGAGCCAGCCTGAGGCAGGCCAGACTCAGAGAAGCCAACATTGGGAAGCTGGGCTGGAAAGTGAGAGGTTGGAGGCCAGAAGGGGCCAACGTTTAAGTAGGGGAAGTTTACGTGTGGCTACTCCCTTCCTATGCAGTTCACACTCAAGTACCTTGCAGCCAAGCTCTGGCCGTGACTGGCTTCATGTGTCAGATTAACCTGGTTTCTGAAGTTTATCTGATCACGACTGTATACTCTGTGCCTGCGCAGGTCTTATTTTCTGCTCAGGTGGCATTATTGTCTTTCAACTATCACAACACAGAGAAAAAACGATTCCCAGGGAACTCTGAAAAATAACCTGTAACAATACGCAATAGTCACATTAGTAACACCGTCACGTTGTGGATTTGTTACTCTGTTTGGGGTGTCACCTACACACCTTATCTTTATTTCTATAAAATTGGAATAAACCTCATTCCATAGCATTTCTGTGAGGATTAGATGAGATAATTGACTTTAAGCACAGGGCTAGTCATATTGTAAACCATTAACAGGATTAGGCAATAATGTAATTAATAATTTTATTTGCTCTGATTACTAATAAAAATTATAATATGCCCAAAGGAGGGCTCAGTGGAGGAGAGGGTCACTCAGGGAACTTCTGAGCCCATGTAAGATTTCCTTGGTGGAGCCAGATGGGACCGGCTTGCTCATTCCAGGGATCTCCTGGGGTACAAAAATCAGCTGGCTACTGGATGACATACTTACAGGCCATTGTTTTATTTTAAGGTGTTTGTAATTTGAACGGAAGGGGGAAAAATGCATTTCTTTTTCATGTTCTGGGGAAACTGAAATATAGTGGTGGATCTTGATTGCCTGGACAAAGCTCAGCCTCTTATCCGTTCCCAGCACTCCTGACTCCATCCCAGGGAGGGATATCTTGTGAAACACCTTTTCTTTTAGAGAAAAAGTAAGAAAGAGCTGTTGGCTCCTGCTGGCCCTGGCTGGTAGCCCCAACCCTGGAGGGCTAAATTCACGGACTGTCAGGCAGGAGCAAAATGGGGCCCCTCCGCAGACCAGTGGCTGCTTTGCCGGGAGGGCAGGGCACCGTGACCTGGCTGTCACTGTCTGACACCAGCCCAAAACCTGAGGGAGGGGCAGGCATGAAAGGCACGGCCAGCAAGGCCTCCAGCCACCGCAAGAGGCCGTCTGGACCTGTGGGCTTTGGGGCCTGAGTGTGAAATGTCTGGTTTTGAACCTGTCTGACTTTGGCTATTAAGACAATTCTGACATTCCTTAGCCTCTGTGTCAAACACGTGGTTCTGAAGGTTGAGATCGAGAACATCTTTAGCTAAAGCCTGACGCTGTGCCTTCTTTAGAAATGAAGAGGAAAAGAGGAGAATTTTCCTTTGAATTTCAATAGTGGCGGCCCGTCTCCACAGGGAGGAGTTCTGGCTGGTCCAGACACCCGGTGAGCACGGCATATTGGGATTACCAATTTGACCATAATATTGTCATCATGCTGCCTCAATTCTTCCTGCCTTTTTTTCTTTCGAGCTATATTAATTTCCAGCTGTCTGCCAGGCACTGTGCGAGGCACCAGGGGAGGCCCTACGGCTGCCCTCACAGAACTCATCATCTGGGCTGTTTTCTCCATTACATTTGGCGTCTTGTGTGTCCTGATCCCCCAGTGACACGCCTGACACCTTTTCTCCCTGCTTTCTTTTAATATGAATTCTACCACAGAAAAAGTAACCATTTTTCTGGCTGATAAACTGGTTACAAACAAGGATGCAAAAGAATAGCTCCAAAAATAATCTGAGCAACAACAACATGGTTAGAATGCACAACTTTCCACGGTGATTACTTTCAAGGACAGCATTTATTTGGAGACAGCAGCTCTGGTGTGCTGGTGAACAAACAAAAGCTGAGCCTCCTTACCTAAACAGTCACACAGTCGAACCCCATTATCTTTGTGCCCTGAGGGACTCTTTGGTTGAGCTGGAAACTTTTGGGGGGAGATAATGTTCCACACTGATCATTAACTGATGCTAAGAAGTCTTTTGTGATCATATTGTAATATCAGGGTTGAGTTTACACAATTTATTTCACCCATGTCTTCAATGTACCTTTCTTTCCTTGATAAGTGATAGACTGAGAACAGAAATAACCTGTGAGTCCCCTTCTAATCCTTAGTATTAAGTGCAAACGAGGTAAAAACCAATGTTTGTTGAATGAATGAATGAAGCATAATGCAGGAGAGACTGTGCCTATTTAACTCATTTTTCATAGGAGTTTTACAAATAACTTATATTTATTTTTGTTATTAGGTATTTAAATTGAATTAGTAATTCAAAAGAACTCGAGAAAAATTTAGCAAGAGACATAAACCAAGAGAAGAAACTACAGCACCCCAAAAAACACACAAAGCAATCCTTCCCTGCTGTTCTCTAGTTTTCTCTGTGATGTCTTTGTTCGTGTGTGAGCTTGTGGCACGGTGTGTGTGTGTGTCTATTTTTCTGGGGCCTCAGGTTGAGTTTAAGAGGAACTGGCTGAGCTAGGTGAGAGGGGTTTACCAGATGCCTGTTTGCCTGAGGAACAAACCAGGTGCGGGCCGAGAGCTCTTCGGGAGGAGGACCGGCCCAGACATGATCTGACTCACTCATACTGAGGTGGGCGCTGCCGGGCCTGGTGTTCACCCACCCGGGCTCGGTTTGCCTCTTACTCTGCCCTCACTGTTCTCTCGCTGCTTAGACCTCACGGAAGCAGGGCAGAACCGGCGCCGAGACATAGTGATGAGCCAGGGGAAAGATACCCGCAAGGGACTCCAGGACCACTTGGCGGTGCCTTCAGAGGGCTGGGAGTTCCGTATTAGCAAAGGGAGCACAAGGTCAGAAATTTCAGTAACTGTCATTAAAGTGACTCCATTTCTTCCCAGAGGCCCAGGTGGTTTAGGGAAATGTGGGTGTTTTGTGTGTGTGCATGTGTGTGTGTGGGGGTGTATATGTGTGCTTCCTTTTAACAAAATGGGTTCATGCTGTATCTATTACTTTATAATAAATTATTTATATTGTATTGATTATTATTTTGTAATAAATACAAAGCCCAATGTACTGTGAACTTTCCATGTCATCCTTTCTTCTATGTCGTATGCAGTCCAGTGTGTTATCTGAGGAAAGGATGGCTGCCTCTGCTGACGGGGAATTTAAGAGGAATTTGCGAGCGCTCCTCTCTGAGGCTGGGCTGCACTGGGCAGTCACCCCCGCTTAAGGCCTCATCTTGGCGCTGGACTCCTTGGCTCCCTGGACAACACGCTCCCGATGTCCTTTGTGAAGGCTGCCTGCTCCCAGCACACAAATTACTTCATTCCTTCCCTTCCCATATCTTTAGTTTTATGTAGTCATGCTTCCTAAATTCTTCTTTCTAAACTTCCAGACCCCAAGTCACCTTTCTATTCTCTGGGGAAATCGCAGAGGCTCTCACTGGCTTCTGTCTCTTTACTACCCAGTTATGAACTTACTAAGTGTGTCAACTAAACCCATGCGACAAAGTCCTTCTTTCTCCTGCCCTGGACCCTCTCTGCCCACTGCTCGGCCTCCTTCAGTCTTTTCCTCTGGGAGTGCTTCGGGTGCAGCAGTCCCGGCCCTGTAGCCCGAGGGAGTATGTCCTGCTGCCTTCCCTCAGCAGGCCTAGGCTGCGCACACATCCCAGGCTGGAGGCCATGGGCGAACAGAACCCCTGGCAGTGCACAGGGAACGGTCGGTGCTTGTATGTCCCGGTAATTGAAGACTCACGAATGAGTGTATGAGAGATTGTGCTCAAAATCACACGTGTGAAACGTGGTAGGCTTAAGCACGTGGAGGGGAGGAGACCATAGGAGAAGGGCGGGGAGCTGTCTGCTGTGCTGGTGAACCCCCTTCTCTACATGAGGGGGTTCCCCTCTCCTTCTGCCCTGGACCTGGTGCCACGGAGACCCTGAGCACCCTGGCAGAGAGAGCTGAGGAGGAGCCAGCAGGAACATGTGGCTGTATCTATGAAAGAGGCCTCACCAGCTGAATGCCTTATATGTTGAGACATGAACTGTAGTTTCCAGAAAAATCTGGACCCTGTCGCTTCATATTTCACTTGGAAAAGTACAAAAAGTTCAGATCACCACCTAAGGCAACAAAGGACAGTCTCAGTTTCAACCCTGCCCCAGCTCTGATAGGCTGATGTATGCTAAGACCTCACCATGGCAACCTTGTGAGCTGCTTCACCTTGCTAGCTCTCAGCTTTCCTATCTGTGAAATGGGGATTGGAATCAATGTTCTCTGAGTCCTTTTTCCACTGTAATGTTATGTTCTCCCTCCATTCCTCCTCCCTAACTCCCTCCCCCTCATCTAAGCCTCATTCTTCACACAGCTGTCCTAGGCGCCCTCAGCTGACCGTCTGAAATTCTCCCCGGGGATCTCCGTCAAAGAGAGAGCTGCCAAAAGCTTGGAGGTCTGCCACCCCCACCAAGAATGAGAATGTGTGTTGTTTGGAGAGAGAGAGAAGAGGAGGGTCATTAAAGCTAATTATGGAAATAGTGAGTTAGCAAGATATCCTAAGAAGAGAAAAATCCGGGTCCCACTGCTTGGTGGTGATGAAGTCATTCTGGGTTGGAAGTCCAGCTTCTCTAGAAATGTTTGGGGCGGGGGACTAGTGAGGGCCAGAGAGCAGGCAGAAGCTGGCCATCTTAAGCCACAGTTGTATCCCCAACTGTATGAAGGACTGGAGAACAGGGTAGAATAATATGTATAAAGCAAGCTGGGTAAAAAACCCCATGACGGCAGCCTCATCCCCCCTAAACCGGGGGCTACTTCTAGAGATCCTTCTCCCCCAAACGTGAGGGAAGAGAGCTGGCTTTTATTTGTCATCACTGAATTAAAGACACGTTAGCCATGACTTGCTAGAGCACACTGAGCGCTGGCCATCAGCTCACTGAGGCCTGGCTGCTGCACAGGATCCAAGGACATGTTCGAAGGGGAGGATTTCAGCAATCACCTCGTCTTACTGTGGAGACTCTTCTTGAAATCAGAGAAGATACAGACAGTCACGGGAGCACCGATGAAGCTGCTCTGCTGGGCCCCAGCACACCTTTCCCTACTGCAGGTCCCATCACTTCTCTGGGAAAACCGCAGGCCTTGGTGAAGACCACTTTGAAGACCGCTTGTGTAGTCGAACCTTCTTGTTCACCCAGAAGGAATTTATTGAGCACCAATAAAATGCCACGATTGGGGTTTAAAAGCAAAAGTATTTATGGGAAGTCAGCCATCCTTCGTGATGTCTCGTCAGCCGTGCTTCCGTTTGAAGGTGGCTGCGGATGGTGAGGGCTCTGTGTGGGTGAAGTGAGGGCGTGGGACCTTCACCGCCCACCTTCCTTTTCTGAATCTGCCTCTTCCTCAGGAGTCTGATGAGCCTCGACCCGACCTCGTGCTCGTCGTCGCAGAAGCCTCCCTTGTCCCCACCGCCGTCCCATTGCTAATCGTGGGACAGCCTGTCTGGGCATCTTCGCATCTGTTCATAACTGGGTCGCCTTGTTGGAAACTGTGAACTGACAGTGTTCAAGGCGAGGGAGATCCTGGTGTGTAAAAGAAGTACGTTTGCGTCTCATCCTCAGTACCAAGCTGCTTCTGCCAACCCAGGAAACGGATTCTTTATTTTTCAAACTGATTTCAAAGGTGAGTCAGACTGTCAGCTTCATCCTCATAATGAGCCAGACTGAAGGTTGTTTGTGAGAAGGATGCCCGCATTCCCCATGCTCTGAACCCGGCAGGAGTTCTGATCCTATGAGGGGCCTGAGTGAAAGTAAGAGCTGGGTGCTTCCGCCCCTCTGCAATGGGGCTTGGCAGCCGTTCCCAGCAGCGTCATGGAGGACGCTGCAGTCACAGGGCTGCCAAGAAGACAGATGCCCCCAGGAGAGATGAATCTAGGAGACGAAGGACACAGGATGCTCTGGCTCATTCCCGGCCTACATCTATGAATCCTCCTCTCTCTTCTCACTTTCCAACTCAGGGTTGCTTTCATCAGCTTGTACAAGGAGTATTGCAATAGCCTCCTAACTAACTTCCCTGTCTTACCTACCTCCTGAACTTTCTTCTCACTATGGCCAAAGTTATCCAACAGCAGCAAAAATCTCACCAAGTCCCTAAATTAACAGTGATACTTGTCAGGGGTGGAAGAGAGAGAGAGGGAGAGAGACAGACAGACAGAAAGAGAGGGAAAGAGGATCCCTTTATGCTGCCATATTGCTTATGCTATAAAGCTAAAATCTCTTAGCGTGGTGGTCAGTGACTTTCAAAATCTGAATCACCTCGTAAAGTCCAACCGCGTGGGCTCCCCCCCTGTCTACTGAACACTCCACACTCCTTCTCTCCCCTTTTGTTGCCCCTGCTCTCCCCTTTGCTCATCACGCCCTTCCTGCTTCCTTAGTGAGGCCCTCTTCCTTCTCCTAGACTCAGCAGAAATGTTTCTCTACACAGAGTTAGTCACTCCTTTATCTGTGTTTTCACGTGTGGTGTATACATTCCTTCACACCAAACATTTTTATTCGAATTATCTCTTTCTGCGACCATCTCACTCACCACACAGAAGTGCCCCAAGTTAAAGCCAGTGTTCTATAGATGATAGATGCACAGTGCCTGCAGTATGGTAGAGGTTCACCACAAAATATAGTTCTTGACTAAATGAATAGTCATCTCTGGTAGAAAGCCAAAAGAGATACAGTCAGGAGTTACCATGCTTTTAAAAAACTACTACAGAGTCATTGTTTTACCTTTACAGAGCTCTGTGTCTGTAGCAGAATTTACAATTTACTGGTTTATCATGGACAAAGCACAAAAGAAGCCTATGAAACGTGAGCATAGTTGCACCCACCCACTGGGTCCAGGTCTATGTGTATAAGTGTGTGTTTATGTGCCCATACATATATGTGTATATGTGTGTGTCTGTGTATGCACGTGTGCCTTTGCTACCTGGGAATGCTTTTCCTTTGAGATGTTCTTGTCACCTGGTTTCTTGCAGGGCCTTTTCTCTATTTTGGTAGAGGAAGCTTCCATTTTTCCTCTTTGCTTGGTCTTATTTTTCTCCATATGGAATGCTTCCCTAGACCTTTATAAACTGAATCATTGGCAGTGAATATTTTCCCTGACCTCTCTGAACCCATAGTTGGTAGAAAGGATTCTAAAATATAACAGCGAATATTTTTAAAGAAATATGAAATCTTGAACATAATATATCTCTTCCAAGCCATTCCCCTTACACATAACCACGTGCTTAATGGAAAGAAATGAAAAGCTATATTTTTGTTCGCAGAAAACAATAAACAAAATGAAGATGCAGTCAGTTGTGTATGTGTATTTTTTTCCCCCCAGACTGTTTTTCATTAGAAACGAGGTATGTGGAGGAGTGGAGGTTGAAGACTGAATTGTGAGCCAAAAATATTCCTATGTGACTGTAGCTCTGTAAGAGGACGGGCAGCTAAAACTGGCAATTTGTTTTGATTGGTGCACGGAACTGACACCTTAGATCTCCATTTAGTACTTGTTCATAGAAACGCAGCCTGTGGGTTTGATTGAATAAGAGCCCAAAGGAACAGCAGAGTGACAGACACAGTGTCCAGGGAATTAGGGGAGAGAAAAGGCCAACTAACCTCCAGGAAACAGGCCAAGTTTCTGTAGCTATAACTACTTCCTAGCTCACCCCTCAGCCTTTAATAGACTCATGATGCAGTTAAAGTGATCAGGGACAGTTTTGCTGAGTTGCCCTTTCCTGTGCAGAGACATTTTAGAAACGTACTGGGAAGTCAGGGGCTGTAGGAACAAAGTGGCAGTTGTAGCTCTGTTAATCAACTAACAGCCTGGCTCAGGAGGAATCATCAGATGACTGACTGTGTCTCCCCCACTCCCCTACATCCTCACCTTCAGAACTTAAGGGGCCCAGTGCAGCCCTGACTCAATGAACAAATGATTGGGTGGACGCATGTCAAAGGTAGCTGCAACAGATCATGGATTTTCTCTTCTACTTTTGATTCCAGAGGGGGGAAGCTTGCCTTTTGCCAGTGAAACAAACAGGGAATGAATGAGGTGAGCTAGGGTCCTTCCCACATTTGTCCCATTTATGAAAACATGTGTTCGTATTCATTTCATTTGACATAATAGCTTTTGAACTCTGGAATCTAAAGGCAGGAGAACGAACCCTGCTGTCCTAGAGGCCCATCAAATCTTTACCCTTCAAGGCTATTTCCAATCACTCAGTGAAAGAGTTCAGCAGGAGCAAATGCAAATGCACGTTCTTAGCAAACGGAGACTGATGCCACCTTAAACTCTATTTGTAGATTCATAATATTCTCCTGAAAATCCCTGTGCCCAGAATAAAATTACCGTTTCCTTTGCCTATGACCTATTTTGATAGAATCGTAGAAGATCATGGCTGGAAGAAACGCTGAAAATCAAACAAATCCCCCATTTACAAATGAGGAAACCAAGGCCTGGAGAGGTTAAGCGTAAGGTCACTGCCCTAATTAGTGAGGCTTGAGAGAAAATGAAGCATCGCCTTTTCTTTTTAAGAGGGTCCTGACGGTTCCACCTTGTGCGTGCATGTTATAAGTGCTTTTGTGTGGTGCCACCAAAACTTTTTAGTAGAAAAGGGATTCTTTGAAATATGAAGCCAATTCTCTCCCTGCCAAGATACTTAACAGCAGCAGTGAGCTAGGACATCCGTCTGTCATTTGGAATTTGGGAGGCAAATATTTCTACAGAACCTAAGTGTTCAAACAAACACGAGGAGCCAATATGGCCTCAACTCCAGCTACGCCATTAAAACTTGGACAGAGAAGCAACAGAAGATGGAAATAGAAGGTGGATAGGAAATACAGGGTCCAGGATTCTCGTATGGATTACGTGAAAAATGAAATTAATGAAGACTCAGGTTTTCTTTAAATGACACAATTGCATTAGAAGACTCCGCACCATCATCACTGGTTTCTAGGAAAGCATATGAACTTACAAGTTTCTCCCTTGGAATGTTATGTTTCTGCTTAAAAACCGGCAGAGCTGGTTGTATGCTTAGAGGATTGGGCAACCCGAGCCAGGGAGAGCCCTGTTTCTGCCCTGCAGGACTGGGGTGGCCTCGAATTGTTAAGGGGCATGAGTTGGACCTAGAGGCTCTCAAATAGGTTCAAGCCAGGACTTGATTCGGCAAGCGGGATCGTGGGCAGGGAGAGGTCATGGATGGGGAAAATGCAGCACGGGAGGAAGAACAGCAGGGGCCGGGCTGCTGGTTTGACGTAAGACAAAATAATTGAGTAAGGCAATAGCTGTCACAGAGGGGTCTATGCCCGGATTTGCTCCTGGTGGGAAAGGGCCAGGTGGGAGCAGGTAAATGGGGCTCCTTAGTGACCCTCCTACACCCATACCCAGAACACATGCCATGAGCTCAGGGGGGCCAGGAGCCCTAGCTTACCCCAGGACCAGTGGAAATGGAAGCTCTTGGGATAACCAATGTCATCCAACTTGGGTTCTGATACCACAAATATTGACATAGACCCGAGTCTCCCCTTCCTTTTAGGGAAAAGCTGCGCTCTTACAGAAAAATGAGTAGAATTCTTTACTATCTCTTCTGAAATACTCCTGCCTAGATGCAGGAGGATCTTATCTCCCTAAAAATTTCAAGCAAATGGCAAACTTAAGTCTTTCAGCTTATGAGGAATATGTGATAGCCTACAAAATTGACTTAAAAACTAGTTACCCCAGACCAGCGCAATAGCTATTGGAATTCCAACACTAGAGATTCATTCTTTAGCATTGACTGTAACCCTAACAGTGCAGCTTGCCTTTAAAATGCGAAATACTGTTGGGGTAAACACTGCACATGACTTCAGTGTGAATTAACTCAGCGGTTCAGGGCCCTCCGTCAGCTCTGAGTGAGGATGGGTGAGGAAGGAAAACAGAGGTTGAAAGCATGGGGCAATGTCTTGAGAGGGGAGAAGAAACCCAAGGTAAGGTTTACTCACTGCAGAGGGCAGTCCTGTTAAAGTGTTGCTTGTCCGCTTCTGATAAGACACAGAAGACCACGAGCAGACTTGGTGCCAGGTAATACCCTACATGTCCAGCGAAAGGCACAGAGGACTAAAGGCTATCCTCACTGTGGGGTGTACTTTCATTAGGAGAATCACCGTGTATTTACACAGTGATCTGCAGTTCCAGTGTGCTTCCATAATTGATATTTCACTTCCTCCTCAGAGCATTGTGATGGAGTAGGATGAAGCACTGTGACAGAAGATTATGGAGAAGATGAAACTCAGAGGCTCAGGGAGGTTAACTGGTTTTCCTGATGTCATAATACCAGAGGTGATCTATTGAAAACCTTAGGGGGATTCCTGGAAAATTGGAGGATGAAGCTGGTGTTGTTGGTGGTGATGATGGTGGTGATGGTGGTGGTGATGGTGGTGATTGTGGTGGTGGTGATTGTGGTGATGATGGTGGTGGTGGTGGTGGTGGTGATGGTGGTGGTGGTGATGGGGGTGATGGTGGTGATGATAATGGTGATGATGATGGGGATGATGGTGGTGATGATGGTGGTGATGGTAGTGATGATGGTGGTGATGATGGTGGTGATGGTGGTGGTGATTGTGGTAGTGGTGACGGTGATGATGGTGGGGGTGATGGCGGTGACGGTCATGGTAGTGACTGTGATGACGGTGATGGCGGTGATTGTGGTTGTAGTGCAGGGTTTGTAAACTCTCTGAAATGGTATTTAAAGTTTACTTTTTGCACGTGCATACATGCATTTTTATCGAAGAGATTTTCACTACATTCTCAGAGTGGTCCTTGAACCACAAAACTAAGACCTTCAGGCTTTTCAGTGTGTAACTGGAGTGGTATGGAGAAAAGTTCACCCAACACAACCGTTTGGGGAAGAGACAGGGGCCCACAAGTGAGGTGGGGTGTCCAGCTGGAAGCGGTAGTCCCTCTGCTTCCAACATTGCTTAAAAGACCTTTCTTCAGGCAGCAGGCAATGTCACTAGGTGGACATTCATCTTCCATGTTCATTACTTATTCAGAAGACCCTCCAAATGCTCACAGGTACAGTAATCCTGGTATAGTACCAGCATTTTGTCACATAAGAGAGGTTCAATTTATAAAATGTTAATTTATAGGCTTGTTGTGATACCTACAAGTTTCTTAGAAATACTTGGCAACTGTGTGTGTTAATTTAGGTCAATCTCAGGTGCTAATCAAGAAAGCCTAGTTAGGAGGTGGCCAGCCAGGGTTATATCAGAAAGGCCATTCCCATCTTTTACAAGGCCTCCTTGTTCAATTACCATTGCTTTGATAATTCTTATATTAGGTATCAACAATGGATTTTTATTGATGAAACTATAGTCTTGTTAATTATTTCTCATTGGTGAATTTAATGGGATTCAAAATGTGTATATTAGAGCTCAGAGGTGCTCCTTCTCTGTGAATGAACAGTACCTAAGAATCGACCCAACAATGGACCCAGTCCCCTCGGGGATATTTTCTTAGCTTGAGCCCTATTTGGTCCTACATCCAGTTATTGGTTTAAGAGATGAGATGGTGTTACAACATTTTGACTCTTACCTAGGAATACTGCTGTATCTGCTATGAGCAAACATTTTACAGGACATGTTTAGAGTACCAAAAGGAACAGAGAGTTGGGGTTTGGTCAAATTTAGAGAACCAGTTGATGAACTGTTCTGAGCCTGCTTTATTAGGTGTCTACTTGTGTATGAGATCTGGCCTGAGACTTGCTCTCATAATGACTTGCTAATGAGGTTGCAGAGAAAAGTTACTTATTGCCCATTCAAATATTTTTGAAGGCTACTGTGATCTACCAAACCAAAGCAAGCTAAACAAAACTCCAAAAGTTGTCCATGACCCAAGTGAATTAAGTTAATTCCAATAATTCTATTTTTCAGAGGGTTGCAAATTGTATATGTAATATAGAGTTTACCTACACAGATTTGGAACACTTTTATTACTCCAAAAATAGTGTGAGGAAAAAAGACTACTCTTGAAGAGGATTTAGTGAGATGAGGAAGAAGGTGTAAAAGGGCAAGTATAAGAAGACAGCTTAGGGGAGGTCTTCAGAGTATAGGTGAAGATCTGCTCTAAAGCACCAGGGAAGACAGGTGGAGACATGGAGGGAGGAGACCTCATCTCTGGATGGAATGAACGGAAACAAAGAGCAGATGCACCACCTCTCTCCCTGATCCCAACAGAAAAGATAGAGAAGGAAAAGGGTGACTTTGTTGTTTCTAGAAAATGCTTACATGAACCTCGAGAGAAGTTCTAACTGCATTATAAGTAGGGCACGACCATGATGTTTCTGAAAACTTCCTACTTCCATTTTCAGAAATCTGTGAACTGTGGGTGTCTTACTTGTCTCACGACCTTGGCATGGGCCACATCTTTGTAGGTATTCCGAGTTCCACGTTTAGCAAGACGAATGAAATGTTTATTTAATGTCTATTATGACTACGTAGGCACTTGGGGGGAGAGTGGTGAAACACTAGACTCAGTTCTGGCCTCAAGAGCTGGTTGAAGATGCCCACTTCACAGGCATTAAAGTAACTAGCGGCCTATTCTGTGCACTTCGTGCTCATGGTCATTACTGTAATGGAATTTAGCGAAAGGAGATCAGTGTAGGTAGACAAGAAGGCTCTAAAAAGAAGATAGGATTTGAACTGAAGCTGTAGTTTAAGAACACAAACATTTGTTTTGATGGGGAACATGGAATCTTTGGAACAGAGCCAAGGGGCCGGGCGTGGGGTAGAGGGAAAGCAAACAGTCCTCTACATCCGTGCAGCCGAGCCACCCGTAAACCCGAGGGCTTGGGAGACAAGGGCCCTGTCCCCTCCTCTATGCAGCCAGTCTCGGCTGAATTACACTGTGTCAAGCAGGCATCTGGCCAGTGATTTATGTGGCAGCTTAGCAGACAGAGCTCCCTGTGCCACCACCATTAAGTGTAAAAAAAAAAAAAAAAAAAGGCAAAACTATAACAACAAAACTCATGTCCAAAAAATGTTAGACCATGAAATGATTCACCCACAGGCAAGGATTAATCTGTAGGTCTATGTGTTGCTGGGCTAGCAACCTAATAGTCTCAAAACCATATAGGAAAGGCCCTGAGACATAAGAATGAGCATGGGAGAAACAAGGAGGACCCGTGGGTCCTACTTAGAGTGAGTACGAAGGGGCTTCCCAGGTCCTCAGCTGGGTGCCCCAGAGCCTGCTTCTAAGTAAGCAGATTTTGCTAGTTCACCCCCAGCCCAGCACACAGAAAAAGGCTGTTATCAGCATGTAAACAAATCATGCTAATTTAAAACGCTTTGCTTTCATTGAAATCAAACACAATTAACTTACTATTTTTAACGACCCAATGGAGTTCTTGGTGGAATTTTAAAAACCAAGAAAAGAATATTATAACTTTAGAGAGTTCAAAGAACAGTCAGACCATTTTATCGGCACAATTGTTTGGGATGTCACTGTTTTCGGAAAGAATTAGAAGTGAGAAGGTCCTCAGAAAGCATTTGTTCACCTCACCTCAAAGATGAGGACACAGGTCGAAGACTAAAGGGACATGCCTGGTTACTTAGCTGTTTAGAGTAGGCTCAATGTAGGACAAGACAGCAAAGATTCATGCTCTTTCAATGAAATTTGTCAGCAAATTATGAGTATTTAGAAAGCTCACAGTTGTTTTTTTTAATGTTGTGTTGAAATACAATTCACCTAACACACTCATTTAAACTGTACAGATTGCCTTTAATACATTCACTGGGTTGTGCATCCATCACCACAATCAATTTTAGAATGTTTTCATTACCCTAAAAAGAAACCCCACACCTCTTAGCTGTCAGTCCCAAATACCCTTATTTGGCCATTTCTGCATTTTCTTTGGAGAAATTTCTATTCAGATATGTTGCCCCCTCAGCCCTGCGCAACTACTAATCTACTCTCTCTCTCGATGGTCAGTTCTGGACATTTCATAAAATGAAGTCATAAAATATGTGGTCTTTTGCAGATGGCTTCTTTTACTTAGTATGTTTTCAAGGTTCACCCTTGTTGCTGCATGTACCAGCGCTTCATTTTGTTTTATTGCTGAATAATATTCCATAGTATGGCTTTATCGCATTTTATTTATCCATTGATCAGCTGTTGGACACTGGGCTGTTTCCACTTTTGGGCTACTATGAATAATGCTATTATACACATTAATGTACAAGTTTTTGTGTGGATATATGTTTTTATTTCTCTTTGGTATATACCTGGGAGTAGAATTGCTGAATCATATGGTAACTCTACATTTAACTGTTTAAGGAACTGCCAAATTGTTTTCCAAAGTATCAGCACCATTTTACATTCCCACTAACAATGTCTGAGGCTTCCAAGTTCTCCACATTCTCACCAACATTTGTTATCTGTCTTCTTTATTATAGGCATCTCAGAGGATGTGCAGTAGTTTTGTGTTTCTCTGATGGCTAGCAATATTAAGCATCTTTTATGTGCTTTTTGGCCATTTGTATATCTTCTTTGGAGAAATGTCTATTCAGATTCTTTCCCACTTTTAATTGTGTTATTTGTCTTGAGTCGTAACAGCTCCCTGTACTGTATATTCTAGATTCAAATCCCTTATCAGATATATGATGTACAAAACTTTTCTCCCATTCTGTGGGTTGATTTTTCACTCTCTTGATGGCGTCTTTTAAGGCACCTAAGTTTTAAAATTTGATAACTTCATAGGCTTTTAAATGGTGAATTATATTTTCTCTGTCTTTGGATCATTTACATACAGACCTTATTATACATGGGGTAATTAAATATGTGCTAAAGAACATAGAGTGCATTGATCTATATGAGGTAGTTTCAGCTAGATGTAAGAGACAATGATTTTTTTTTTTTGAATTTGGCCATGCCACACGGCTTGCGGGATCTTCAGGGATCAAACTTGGGCCCTGGCAGTGATAGCGCCAAGTCCTAACCACTGGACCGCCAGGGAATTTCCTAGAGGACAATAAAATTGATAGATGCTTCCATATTAGAGAAAACAGCAAAAAAGTAGGGTGTGGTGTCTGAAAGTGTTTTGTGGAGAAGGGCCCTTGCAGTCTTGTACAACTAGGAATCACTCCAGTTGCATAATCCCAAAGGCTCCCTAGTCAGTGTCATCATGAGAAGAAATGGTATCTTTAGGGAACAGAACTCATGTAGAAAAGGACAATCATAGCAGATTGCGGTTTGTGATTTTCTGCATTCTCCTGTTGAAAATAAACAGAGCCCTGTAGCAGTAACTGTTTGTTAAGGAAGCCAGGCGCGCCCGCTCAGGCCCCGCGCGGTTACTGTGTTGCACACATATAACACAGGGCTCTGGAGGTGTGTGTGCATTTTTGTGCGGGTGGGCACTTTTATTACACCTGTGGGTGAGGCCAGAGTTCCAGGTTGTTATCATGGCAGCGTGGATAGAACGAAGTGGGTTTTTTTTTTTTTCTTGTTATTTTTCTTGTCTTTCTCCCTCCACTTCCCCCCATCCTGCCACTTCCCGTCTAAACACAGGAATATACTAATCAGGGAAATATGCACTGCTGTTTAGTAAAGGGGTCAAATCCATTTGGATGGAATTCCAGGCTAAATGTGCTAACAATGGCAGGAAACCGGGTCCTCGCGCTGGCTGCAGCAAGGAGCTGTTGAGAGACAGATTGTTGAAAGAGTCGGCCCTGGGGTATATGCTACTTTGGCTCGCTTTGTGTTTGGAATGCTGTGATTGTTCCAGACACAATGAGGGACCTGTCTGTCCACACAGGAGAAGTTGTAATTACAGGAACAGAAGCTAAATTACTGCTCTTAATTGCAAATGGTCTATATACAAGGCTGCTAATTTGGACTTGGTAGGGACAGGCGGGATTTTTAATTTAATGATTTTGGTGATTAGAGGAGTAGACCGTATCTCTTAAACCCACTTCATCCTACTGCAGGTGTTGCCAGGATCCCTTCTGACTACCTGTCTTGTTGACTTTGATGACTCGGGCCAGTACGTGATACTGTCTCTGCTGAAAAGACAGGGTGTTGAAAGTCTCTGTCTTTGGTGTCCTAAAACCTTGGTTTGTTGTGACCATAACATCCTGTAGAGAGGTCTCCTTGTGTGTATCACTTAGGAACCATTTCCTAATTAGGAAAGAAGGTTGAAATCTGGCCTGGCATCATGTTCTAGAAAACAGCTACAACAGGTGAGAGTTTGTAGCCAGACAGAATCACCAAGTGGATATATGTTTTTTTATTGTGAACGAGGATCTTTGTCTCTTTGTCTATTTAGGGCCTACTCCATGCCAGATATCGCACTAGGAACGGAGTGAAAAGCAGCATAAGGAAAGGTCTACACCACGTGCTTATAGTCTCAGCGGGGACCAAAACATGTCAATGAATAAGGCAGGGGGATTGTATCACGACAGAGTTACCAATGTTTCACGGCCTACAGATAAGAGTGATGACGAACATTTCAGGAACAGCCAAAACCCTTTCTTCACGTATCACTGCTCAGAACTGAGATGTGGACCTATTAATACTGAACCATGTGCTACGGCAAACAGTCTGACTCTTAGACCAATCGGGCACACTTAAGGAGATGGAGGGAGGGACAGCTTTCCTCTACACAAGGCGGTAAAGGGAGTTATGGATCCCTGAATAAAATCCAGGCTTGGTTTGAAAGGAGATAGCGAAATGATGCTGGGAGATAACTAATAACATCCAAGGCCTTCAACTGCCACGTCAGAGAGCTCCCTCTGGCAGCAGTGTGGAGAATGGGGTGCTGGAGGCCGACTGAAGGCAGGGAGACAGGGAGGGTGTGCTGCAGCATTTGGAGAGCAACGAAGAGGCCTCGAACTGAAGTGGTGGCAGTTACCGAGGAGAAGAGGGAACAGTTCTGGGAGCTCCGAGGAAGAATTTATAGTAGTGATTCTTAAATGTCTGGGCGGAAATGTACCCTTTTGAGAATCTGATGTAAGCACTTTTGTAGTAAACATCAAGCTTGCTGGTCGGCCCCATTTTAGCATCAGTGGTGGGGAAGCTGGGCTGGTGTGCCCTTTGTAAGGCCACCGTCCTTTGTCCGGGCAGCACCGGCAATTTCTAACCACATCGTGGGAGGTGGAGAGATAAAGAGTGAGAAGCAGCATTTATCGGGGACTGACTACTTGCATCATGCTCCGAGGCCCACCGAGCAGATGGGAAAACGGAGACGTTATAATGTGCTGTTCAATGTCCTACCCTGAAAGACACAGCTGTACGGTTTAAGCTTGAGTTTGTCTGAATCACAATACCAAGCAGCCTCCTACTGGTGCTGCCCTATTTGGTCCAAATGTGAATTACTATGACTTCCAGCTTCTTCCTTTCCTGAAATCCTCTGGTGGTCCCTGTTTGTACAGCTGAAGGAGATACTACCTCATTCCTGACAGTTTTGGGAGCTGACAGCACAACATTCAAAGAATGACATCAAGCAACTTTCCTCAAGATCATTTCCTGTCCATGATCTCTACAAAGACCACATTCCTTAAGGGTGTGTAGGGGTCGGAAACAGCCCCTGCTCTGTCAGGCGAGGGATGTCTGGGGCAGCTGTCATAGGCAGATGAGTGTATGTGTGTATCTGCATCCTCTGTGACATGCTTTGCCGGTGAACACACACACCTGACACGTGGCTAAAAACAAACCAGGTCTCCTAGGCTGCATGACTCATGCTTGAACTGAAGTCTTCACCCAGAGTCAATAATTCTCATTTTGAAGGCAAATGCTGAGCTCAACAGCTACTGAGGTTACACTGCCTGGGGTAGCTCTCTGTATTAATTTCGCCTATTAGAAACAGCACCTCCTTAGGTTCTTGAAGCAGGACATTATTCAGTATAACCACGCTATACTGGAGAGTGTTTATGAGACTTGAAGACAATGTGTGAAAAGTACCTGGGCACACAGTAGATGCTTAACAACATGGGCAGCAGCATTTGCTTTGCTGCATGCCCTCTGCCTAGCTGGGACAGGGTTTTCTCCCTTCCCCCTGTACTTTACATTAAGAGCTTTATTTCTTTCTTTGAAGGAGAAAGACGTTCAGTCTAAGGGATGTATATGATTATACTCCAGAGCGGCTTTTGCCACCTCTCCCATCACCTCTGTATCTTGCCTCACCCGAAAGGAGGACACTGGTTAGAACAAGCATTATGGGGAGTGAGTGGCAGGAAGTGCAGAGTCAGGAGAGCTCACGTCCATCTCTGGCTCTTCTCTAACTCGATAAGGGCCCATGGAAAAGTCACCTAAACTCTTGGGACCTCCGTTTATTTGTCTGTAAAAAGAGAGGCTTGAACTAAAAGATCTTTCAGAGGTTTCAGGCTCTTGCTGGGCTGTTTCTGGGGGCCGTTCTCTCTCAAGCAGTGACTTAAATTCTGGTGATGAGCCACCCAGCACACGAGACACGACCACTCTGCTAAGTCTTGTAGATGTTTTTCTGTACTGGCTGATACTTGGGACCAAATTTCCTACACCCGGCACACTAAATAATACCTTTACCATAAATGTTCCTCTAGAGTACGAGGCAGACAGGGCTTGTCTCTGTTAATCAACCTACACATTTCCAGGAAAATCATTTTTTTCTCCTTGTTATTCAAATATATGGCTTGTGCATATGGAGATTTTAAAATACAGTTGATTTATAAGGGGGTGGATTTCCCTGACATAGAATTTGTGTTAATTATGTCAGCTAGCTAAAATTGGTAACCTGGCATGGGTTTGTTAAGACATTAAATATCACTCTTTGTGTTTTTCTCATACTCAGGAATGAATGGCAGGTTAAGAAGTACACTTCCAGTTCATAAAACATCAGAGGGACTAATTAGGTCTATTTATGTTTTACTCGAGGGTGTGGAATGTAAACCTTTTCTCCAGGTGAAAGGGTGAGTTTGCTTGGGCCAAGTGTTAGTATCAGAAACATTCTCAAACCTTTTGGAATCCTAGCATGTTAGAGATTGGAAGGGGCCTAAAGAATTTCTGAGCATTTCCTTCTCCTTCTCTCACTTTTCCTTCTTTTAGCTCAAAAATGAACTCTGCATAAAATATATTACTTTAAAGAACATTTTCACTTAGAGAAGGACACCTCTGCAGGAACACAAATTGCCCCAAGTGGGGAGGTATCGCAGATGGGAATTTTTTTCAGTCAGAAACGTAAATTCTCTATATTCTTAGAAGTTTACCAAATAAGTTGTATCGGGGTTTTTCGTATCTAGTTCATTTGAGAGAATGAACGTATTTACATTCTGTGAATGCTAAGAAGTCAGCGTGGATTTTGCCAGCAGGTGGCACCAAATGTTTTCATTAGTAAAATAACACTGCGAAGGAAAACCTCGTTTGCATCCTCCCTGCTAGGAAGAAAGCCTTTTAGGTGAGTGTTGTGGTTCATTCACTCAAATTCAGGAAACGTGCATTTCTTATTTGGTAGTTCTTTGGCAGAACACTGTTGTAGTTCGGGGTGAGTTATTTCCTTGAAGTTTGGTAAAAGGGAAGTATATGGTGAAATTAAAGACTTGAAACAAAGCTTTATTAGAGTTTTGCCGACCAATTAAAGTCCTGTCTCTCAGCCTACAAACCCTTCCACCAGCCCCTTCTAGGCCTGCAAGCGCACAGGATGCTGAAACCAAGGACACTGAGATGGTGGATGGTTCAACGTTCCCTTTTCATCACTATCTTACTGTTTTCAGACGCCAACCCAGCTTTTACAGTCTGGTTAAAATTTTGTCCTATTTAGAAAAGAGTCTCATAACGTGACGTTACTGATCCAGGCCCTGTTTTGGAGGGACACACTTAAACTTCCAGGTGTGTGTGGTGAGGGGAATGATATTGTCCTTCCTCTGTTCAGAGTCGCCAGAAGAAAGTTCTGCCACACTAAGGATCCTGAAAAATACTGGGCAATTTGTGCCAAATTTTCATTCTTATAAGACTTGACTTTAAAAATAAAAAGGCATGTGCTTGCATTTACCATTTATTTATTTGAAAAATATTTATTGAGTGTCCACCATGCTGGACATTGTACTAAAGAGCCAGGGATACAGTGATGAAGGAAAACATGTGGTTTCTGCTCTTGTGGTGCTTATTGTTTAGGGGAAGAACCAGATACTAATCAAGTCACCCACAAGAATGCATAGAAACAAATTGAGGAAAGTGCTTTGAAGGAAAGGAACACTATCGCATGGTATTGTTGAACCAAGGAAGTTGACTTAGATTCGAGGGGAGATGAAAGCAGTCAAGGTTTCTTAGGGAAGTGACTCTGCCTGGAGCCGAGATTTGAAGGATGAGGAGGAAATTAGTTAGGTGAAGGGGTGGGAGACGCTGGGAAGAATGAAGAATGTTCAAACCAGAGAGTAGTGACCTCAAAGACCTTGGGATAGGAGGGAGAAGGGAGAGTTTAAGACATGGAGCTGCAGGTCGGGAAGCAACTCAGCGATGGAAGGGGAGAATGGATGCTCTTAACAGGAGTGAAAACTCATCATGATTTTTGCACTCTTCTCTGTGTTTATTATATTTTCCCTCCATTAAATAAAAAAGGCCAACACCCACCCTCCAAAAGTCTATTAATCACCTGATCCCCACTAATTTCCTGCTTTTATAGTATTGTTGGTCTTGAAGTCAATGACCTAATATTTCTGAAGAGTCAGGGCATTTTCCATTCCCCATTACAGTGAATTATATAAAGAGACACAAGTACCTTTGGCAAAGGCAAGGAGGAAAATTTACAGAACACACCTGCAATATTAGTAGAACACGATTCCTTAGGCATTCTCTTTCCCCCATCATTAGAGGATGTGGCTCTGTGAACTGACTGGGATTTAGAGCCACCATATGATCCAGCAAGCCCACTCCTGGACATATATCCAGAGAAAAACACAATCAGTAAAGACACATGCACCGCAATGTGCACTGCAGCACCATTTACAAAAGCCAGCATGGAAGCAACACATGCCCATCAGCAGATGAACAGATAAAGAAGGTGTGGTACATATATATACAATGGAATATTACTCAGCCATAAAAAAGAATGAAGTAATGCCATTTGCAACAACATGGATGGACCTACAGATTGTCATACTGAGTGAAGTAAGCCAGACAGAGAAAGACAAATATCATATGATATCACTTATATATGGAATCTAAAAAAAATGGTACAAATGAACTTATTTATAAAACAGAAATAGAGTCACAGATGTAGAAAACAAACTTATGGCTACCAGGAGGGGAAGGGGAGGAGGGATAAAGTGGGAGATTGGGATTGACATATACACACGACTATATATAAAATACATAACTGATAAGGACCTACTGTATAGCACAGGGAACTCTACTCAATACTTTGTAATGGCCTATATGGGAAAAGAATCTAAAAAAGAGTGGATATATGTATACGTATAACTGATTCACTTTTCTGTACACCTGAACCTAACACAACATTGTAAATCAACGATACTCCAATAAAAATTAAAGAAAAATGAAATGGCCCCAACTTTCAGATATAGTGGTAGCCTTGATTCAGAAGACTTGAAATTTTTTCAGTTACATACAGAAAGCTGGGCCAGAATCTCCAAGACCAATCCACCATACCCTAAAATCTCACCAGGTCCGTCTATTCTAATGAGCCCTAATGTCTATTAAAGTAACCATACCCATTTGTATCTGACTGTTCTAGTGTAACTACTAGCCGTTTGCCATCTTGGGAATTTTTCACATTCACTGTAATCAAGGAGTCCTGTTTCTACCAGTCTCCCAAACCCACAGAGAATAGCCACTACACTGCTTTTCAAAGATGCTGGCATTTCCCTTATCGGTGTCTATCTTAGGCCTTGATGATGAGATCATCTATAGAGCTAAATCTACAGCCACATTCCTATCTCTTGACATCTTTGAATTCCTTTCTCTAATTGAACGTCACCATTTCTGGCATCTCAACTTTCCCTAGGCTACACGCCCAACTGATCTCAAGTCTTCTTTAGCCAGCAAGCAAACTATCAGAACCACTCTCAGCTGCTCCAACTAGCATCACTACACCCAGAGTTATTGCTAAGGGCATCCAAATTTACCTTGATCAAAATGACGTTCCTTCCTCTGTGATCAGTAGCCCTCGGGATCCCTTTCCTCACACATTTTCAGAACTTTGCCAATATAGTTGAGTAAAGTCCTGTAAATCTTTTGGTGGGCAAATCTCCTACTGGGTTTGACATTGTAAATATCCTTCCTCCCTTGGAAAATGCTGGACTCTGACTCCAGTTACGGGTCTCAGAGTATTAAGAACCACTGTACATGGGGTGGAGACAGAGCACGAAGAGAATCCGTTCCCTCTTCCAAGGTAACTAACGGCCTCTGGAGAAGGTAGCAGTGTTCTCAGGCCAGACATGAAAGCCTAATCAAGGTAGGGAAGAGGAGGATGCTAAGGGAGGCAAGAAGGGCTACGAGTGGGCTGAGGGTTGGGAAAACTGGAGGTCTCTCTTATCCTCCCACACACCCCCATTCCAGCTCTCTTCTGATCAATGTCCTAACACATGCAAAACAAACAAACAAACAAACAAAAAGCCATCATGAAGATACGGGGTCAGCTGATAAGGTAATTCAGTGAGCTCAGATCAAACTTCACCTTTGGTTTCCAGCTATCCTGACCCCATCCTTTTGGCACAGTCATTGAAATCCTTGGTTAAAGTCCATGACTTCAAGCTTTTCATCTGTCTTTCAATGTCAGTGCCCTGACCATGTCCCTTTTACCCTTTTCACTTCAGTGCACACATGCCAGACTTCTAGCTGCCAGCATTTATGTTCTTTACATCAAGCCTTTCTCTGGCCTCCAGAACTCCTCTGTCCGTGCACAGCAGACGAGAAGGGCAGGGAAGGAGCAGCCGTAGCAGCAGCACTCGACCAATGACTGGTGGGAACTGGTGTACAAACACTCCAGCTGCCGTGTCCCTTGGGTGGGTTGCTTCTGGCGTACGCTTTACTTTCTCACCTAGAGCACCCCATGGGCTTGAGCTCCCGTTGCCCATGGTGGTAACTGGTTTGGTAATGAACCCAATTGCTTGGCTTCCTTTTTCCTGTCTCCCTCCTAGCTCTCCTGCTGGTGTTCCTGGGCTCACCTTCCAAATAAACTATTTGTACTAGAATTCTTACCTCAGGATCTGCTTCCAGGCAAATCCAAACCAAGATAGGACCTTACTGGAAAAATCCCAGGTAACTCACAAATGGATGAAGATGAGTGAGGGACAGAGATGCCAGGGAGTAAGATACACTGCCATTATTGATTCATGGGGACATCCGGTGGGGATGCCTCTGCTGGATGCTGTATCTTCTAGACCATGCATTCTCAACAGGAGTGATATCACCCCTGAAGGGGCAAAACACATAAATTCTACTCTTTATGTATAATGCATGGAGATATATACAGTATGTAAGCAGATATACTGAATATCTGTTGTCTTAAAATTACAAGGTGGGGGAAATTTGGAAAAAAATGTCCAAAAAATCTCCTTATGAGAGCAATAATGAAAAAAAAGATTGAGAAACACAGCTCTAGACACAGTAGTGAATACCTGAATGCTGTACTGCCGCCCCGATGGTGCTGCCTTGAATTCTAATCCTAGCATCACTCTCTTACGGATCACGGTCTGATGGGAACATGTGACTGACAGAGTATACAGCACGCGGCCCAGTTCTAGTTGTAGGGGCAGGAAGAAGGAACATCTGCCCCCTTGTCCTTCTATTGCAGCTCTCAGAGTCCAGATTTCCCCTAAGACTCACAAAGTAGGGGAGTTCTCCTCCCAAAGACTGAAGGAGGTCTAGGTCTTCTGAACAGCTGTGGACCTTGAGGAGCTTGAGGGCTCCATCTTGGGAACTCCTGTACTGCCTCCTTCCAGAAAGTAGAATTTACTCAGCCACGCTTGTGGGGAGACATCAACTATATCTTGAGTTATAAAAGTCGACCAGAGGTTTATTCATCAGAGCAGGTTTAAAATAGGCAACGGTCAGGCTTCCCTGGTGGCGCAGTGGTTGGGAGTCCGCCTGCTGATGCAGGAGACACGGGTTCGTGCCCCGGTCCGGGAAGATCCCACATGCC
The DNA here is from genome assembly GCF_026419965.1 of Kogia breviceps. NCBI lineage: Eukaryota > Metazoa > Chordata > Mammalia > Artiodactyla > Physeteridae > Kogia > Kogia breviceps. The sequence continues at coordinate 99,143,951 of NC_081319.1, read as the reverse complement.
GCGGAGCGACTGAGCCCGTGAGCCATGGCCGCTGGGCCTGCGCGTCCGGAGCCTGTGCTCCACAACGGGAGAGGCCACAGCAGTGAGAGGCCCGCATACCATAAAAAAAAAAAAAAAAAAAAAAAAAAAAAAAAAAAAAGGCAACGGTCTAGTTCAGGGTTCTTGAGTGAAAAGCATGAGATAAGAGAGTTATCCTTTTTGATATCCCCTTGGATTTGGACCTTTAAGTTCATGCACATATACATTTTGGAAATTGGGACTTAGAATTTCTAATTGAGCTACGTGTGCCCCCCACCCCAAATGGCATGGTGGAAAGATCACACTATATTCAGGAGATCTCAGCCTTGCCAATGGCGAGCGGTAGGACACAAGCAAGTCTCTTGCTTCTCTTACCTGTATGAGAAGGGTGCTGCAGTAAAGGATTTTAGGGTCTTTTCTATCTCTACCATTTTATGTATTGAGGGAGGTAGGAAGAGGGGGTGGAGGAGAAGAAGAAAGGGAGGAACAAAAATAGGCATTGTGGCTTTTTTATGTGTCATGGCCCTTTAATTCTTCTAATAATACCAAGAAGACTTTATTATTTTCACTGCAGAGTGAGGAAGTGGAAGTTCAAAGAGGTTAAGTCAGTCACCTGCTCAAGTTCGCTCAGAAACTAAACAGCACTCAACCAAGATTTGTCTGGCTTTGAAAGTCATGTACTTTCCAACAAACTGCACTGTCCCATGCTCTAAGGGAAACACTAGAGTCAGCAACTGCATGCGTTAGGTGTTTTTCTTTCCCCTGATATTGGGTTCATTCTCTTAGATGCCTCGGTGTCTCCCATGTTGCCCAGATCCTAAGCTATCTCATCCTGGCATGCATGTCTTTGCCAGTGCCCTACATTCACTCTCTTTCCTTCTTTATTTTCAGCTTTCCTTGCTCTCACTGAAATGCACAGTCAGGAGACTGTAAAATGCACTGAATGAACTACCCAGGCTCTCAGGACTGAGTGCTGATAGCCTGCTAATCTGGTTAATATATATGTTAATGGGAGAAGGGTAAAGCAGCAGCAGGTCTTTCTGCCTTGAGGCTGTGGAGTAAATTAGATGTCCATTTCAGTCCAATACCTCTAAAGCATACATCCATATAAACTGTGAGTATAGGGCCGAACACCACTAATTCACATTAGATCTCATCTCAAAGGGTGTAATGATTAAATTTCCCCCATGGTAATCCCAAGGCAATGTGCTCCGGTGGGGAAAGCTGTGTATTGGCACTCAGAGGACCCTGGTTTGGGACCTGGTCTTCAGTAAATCGAGTAAATCCTCTGAGCTTCCTCCCTCCCTTCCTTCCTTTTAAATCAACTTTATTGAAGTATAATTTACATACAATAAGTGTACCCATTTTAAGTGTACAGTTGATAAGGTTTGATAAATGGATATGTTCACCATAATCAAGATATATGATTTTCCATCAGCCCCAACTTCTTTATTAGATATAAAGCTATAATGATTATTTAATTCTTCTTGAGTGAGTTTTGACAATTTATGTTTTTCAAGAAATCTGTCTATGTCACCTCTGCTACTAAATTTATTGGCATAAAATCATTCATAATGTTTTCCTTTTATGCTATCAATGTCCGTAGATCTTTAGTGATGCCTGCTTTCGCATTCTTTATATTGGTAATTTGTATCTTCTCTCTTTAGGTAGAGGTTATCAATTTTATTTTGAAATAGTTCTTTTGAAAGAACTAGCTTTTGGTTTTTATTGATTTTTTTTTCTATCGCTTATCCATTTTTTGTTATTTCTGCTTTTATCTTTACTATTCCTTCCTTCTACTTACTTTGAGTTTAATTTGCTCTTCTTTTTCTAAGTTATTAATGTTGAAGTAGAGATCATCGATTTCAGATCTTTTTCTACTCCAAGCATTCAAACCTATACATTTCCCTTTAAGTACTGCTTTAGCTGCATCCCACAAGTTTTGATATTTGTGTTTTCATTACAATTCAGCTAAAATATTTTCTAACGTCCCTTTTCAGTTCTTGGAAATTTTGTAATTTGTTGTTTGATGACCAAATGTGTGGATATTTTCCCGATATCTTTTGTTACCAATACCTAATTTAATCAAACATTATTAGTGTCGTTTCTACCCTTTCAAATTCATTGAGATACGTATTATGGTCCAGTATATTGTGTGGCTTGGTGGATGTTCAACACGCACTAGAAAAGAACGTGCATTCTGTAGTTGTTAGGTCTAGTGCTCTAAAACTGTTAATTAAGTCAGAAGGGTTGATTATGGTTTCTAGTACTGATTTTTATGTGTATGTGTCTTCACAGTATATATTTTTCTCTTCCTACTTTTACCCTATCTGTATCTTTATAGTAAAGTGATTTTCTGTAAATTGTTGGATCTTGCTTTGTTACCCACTGTGACAATCCCTGTCTTTCAGTTGGAGTGCTTAGACTTATACACATTTAATGTAATTACCAATAGAGTTAGGTTTAAGTCTACCATCTTGGTATTTGTTTTCTGTATATCCCATGTGTTCTTTGCTCCTTTTCCTCTTTTTCTGACTTCTTCTCCATCAATTACTTTTTAGTTTTCCATTTCATTTCCTCTATTGGTTTATTAGCTGTATCTCTTTGCTTTCCTTTTTTAGTGATTTCTCTAAGATTTACAAAATGAATCTTAAAATCATCACAGAATATATTCAAATAATATTGTCATTTCACTTATAATACACAAGTTTTACCCACATTTACTTATATATTTACCATCTGTGACATTTTTCATATCCTTGTACAGAGATGAGTTTCCATTTGTTAGTATTTTGCTTCTGCCTGAAGAACTTTCTTTAACATTTCTTATTGTACAGATTTGCTGGTGAGAAATTCTCTCAGCTTTTGTTTTACTAAAAAAAAATTTACTTTCATATTTGAAGGATATTTCTTCTGGATATAAAATTCTATATTGACAGTTTTTTCTTTATTTCAATACTTCAAAGATTTTCTTCTAATATCTTCTAGCTCACATTGTTTCAGATAAGAAGTCTTTGGGAATACTTATTTTTGTTCTCTGTGTATAATGAGTCATATTTTTCCCTCTGGCTGCTTTTAAGGTTTTCTTTTTCTCACTGGCCTTTGAGCAATTCAATTATGATGTACCTTGGTATGGTTGTCTTTGTGTTCATCCTGCTTGGGGTTTAATGAACTTCCTGTATCTGTGAATTTACAGTTCCCATCAAGTTTAGAAATGTTTTATCCATTATGACTTTATTATTTCCATTTCCCCTTTTTATTTTCTGGGACTCCATTTATACTATGTTAGATTTCTTAATATTATCCCACATGCCACTAAGGCTCTATTCATTTTTTTTTTTCAATCTTTTTCTCAGTGCTTTAGTTTGGATAATTTCTGCACCTATGTCTTCAAGGGCACTGACCTTTTCTTTTGTGCTGTTTAATTTGTTGTTATTCCCATCAAGTGGATTTAACATTGTTTTAGACATAAGAATAGAACTTTTTGAGACCAGTTGGAAGTACTCTTTCCTACACAAATACCAATATGACTTCCTCTACCCTAGGGCTTCTACGCAGAACCACTTTAACAAGTGCTAGGTGAATTACAAGTTAGTGTTAAGCCAATCTTGATCTTGATAGTTCTAGACCTGGCCCAAGTCTTATATTAGAGATAATAGCTGACTCCAGGAATGTGAATTCTATAGATGCTTATCCTATTTTAGCTTTTCATCAGTTTTGGTTCCTGGTCTAAACACACACACCTTTTGTTTTTTGGTTTTTTTTGATTAAAATGTCACTTTAATTGAAATAGGCTATTTTCTAAAATCTTACATTTTATTAGTTTGCTTAAAATCTTAATGAAATAATAAATAAAAATAGTATTTTCAATCATATAGTTTTAGTATTTAAAAGCCTAAGAGGCAATTACATCAGAAATTTACATGTAACACCAATGCTTGTTTGCTTTACTTATTTATTTATTTTAAAATTTTTATTGGAGTATAGCTGCTTTACAATGTTGTATTAGTTTCTACTACAGCAGAGTGAATCAGCTGTACATATACATATATTCACTCTTTTTTGGATTTCCTTCCCATTTAGGTCACCACACATCACTGAGTTCCCTGTGCTATACAGTAGGTTCTCACTAGTTATCTATTGGGATTGACATATATACACTATTGATACTATGTACTGAAGAATTCAGAACTTGAAAAATTACATTATGTTTAGTCATTTGCATTATATTTAGACAATGTTGAACATTCAGTGGCCTGACTTATTTAAATAGTATCTCATCCTTTCACAGTTTTCTAGATTTGGTTGTTGGAGGACTTCAGTGAAAGATGTATTATCTTGTTAAATAAAAGTATGCATATAATCTTGTTAAATAAAATAAAAATGTATAAAATCATCCTATTTCCTTACATAAGTTTGAGATACTTGGAAGTTGTTTTAGTGACAAACATATATTAAGCCATCACTTGCTTTAGAGAAGAAGGTGTTTTTTAACTACTCTACACACTACTTCTTAACATCGAAAAAATTTATAATTTATCATGATAGATGTTAATATTTATACAGGTATCTCACACTTTTCAAAAGTTCGCTTTATGCCACTTTGCTATTATGAAAGACTTACATTAGTACCTGTTTACACTACGTGAACGAAATCCAAGAGGATTTTCAGTTTTATGGAAAAAAGACAAAAAGTGAAAATAGCGTTTGGCATTTGTTTTGCAGCAAGCCATTTTAGGGGTAGCACACTTCCCAAGCAGGGAGAGTGGATCACCAAGCTCTTTCCCTGGGAACTGCATTCAGCATCTCATCATCAAGCCACCATAGCTTTAAACTGTGTCCGTGAGCATCTGTACTTTATCTTGACTTACTCTGGGTATGCATTAGCAAGATCTGTTCTGAGGTAATTGCTTCTTTCTTTATACCATTTTGGCTTATGAAAGGTTTCTTAGGAATGCTCTACTTTTGGACAGGAGGGGAAACCTGTACTTATATATTTATACATGTATACATATCATCATATTTAAGAATAGCTTTTTATATATATATATTTTAAAAGATTTATTTATTTATTTAATTTATTTTTGGCTGCATTGGGTCTCAGTTGCAGCAGGCGGGATCTTTGTTGAGGCATGAGGGCTCTTCGTTGCAGCATGCGGGCTTCTCTCTAGTTGTGGTGTGCGGGCTCCTGGGCACGTGGGTTCTGTAGTTGTGGCACACGAGCTTAGTTGCCCTGCAGCCTGTGGGATATTAGTTCCCTGACCAGGGCTCGAACCGACATCTCCTGCATTGGAAGGTGGATTCTTTACCACTGGACCACCAGGAAAGCCCTGAACAGCTTTTAAAATTGTGACCAAAAATCTTGTTTGTGTGCATAAGGGTTTTATTATGCCCAGAAATAGATGAAATCTGACACCTAAAATAACATTAAAGACAAAACAGTACAGAACTCCTAAAATGTGGAGTTTATAACTTTATAAACCACCAAACATGCAAATTCCTCTCAACTTTGTACAGAAGAGCTCTAAAAACAACTGTCTTTATAATAAAGCCAAAAGTCCTCCTCTCTATGACCAGGATAAAACACTGAATTAAGACAGGGTTAATGCATTACAATTTGATCAATACCACCTAGATCTAATGTCACTCAATTTTGAGGCGGGTCTGTATGAGATGACAGGCAAGGGCATGAAGCCTGGAACTGTGTCGCCATTTAAGTGAGTGTTGCTAAAAGGTGGAGAGTGATATATGTGGAACCTAGAAAAATGGTACAGATGAACCAGTCTGCAGGGCAGAAATTGAGACACAGATGTAGAGAACAAACGTATGGACACCAAGGGGGGAAAGTGATGGGGGTGGTGGTGGGTGGTGGTGGTGGTGTGATGAATTGGGAGATTGGGATTGACATGTATACACTAATATGTGTAAAATGGATGACTGATAAGAACCTGCTGTATAAAAAAATAAATAAAATAAGAAAAAAGTGTTGCCCAGACACTTAAGAATCTCCTTGTTCCTCTGAGTCCTGGGTCCAGCTAACATGGGACTTGATAAATGATAAAAAAGTTGTCATCATTTCCTTTTCAGAACCTACATGCTCCTTCTCATCAACATTTAAAATACTTAAGACTTTCCTGTACTTTAGGGGGAAAAGCCCTTGACTACAAAATTCCCTTGAACTCTTTCCTGGCAGGCAAACTTTTTGAAAAAGTTTTCTGTACTTCCTATTCTCATTTTCCATTTTTCAGTAACTCTTCCAACACTGCTTCCACCACTCCAATGAAACTGCTCTTCACAAGTCAACAATGACCTTTTTACAAAAGATAATACATGGTCTCATTCCTTATCTTTTAATCACATTTGATCCTGTTGACCACACTTGAATTCCACCAGACCACTCTCTCCTGTTTGTATTTTTTCTCACTAGCTTCTCCATAAGTTCTTCTCCCTTTGATAATTTCCTAAATATTGGTGATCTTCAACTTGCTTGGGCCTCATCTTTTCTCATTTTTTGAACTCTACTAGGGAAGTTCATTAAAAAAAAAAAAAAAAAGAAAAAAAGGTGGAAAGAATGGAGAGGAGAAAGCCCAGGAGAAGGTAACAGAGAGCCGATATGGAGGAGGAGGTGAAGTACTCACGTGGGTTAACGTCCAGCCAGGATGCCTGGATGTCTCCAGAAGGAAGGAGATTCCGCATTTGATAGTCCAAACAGAGCCCTCCAGCTCCGGCCACTTGCCCGGGATCACGATGCTGTGACCAGCCTGTCTGCCTCCAACGTCGGGCCGGCCTGCCGGGAGGGCTGGGGGTGACCCCATCCAGGGTCCGCATCCACGACACTGGCTCCACCTCCTACTTCCGGGATGACGCCTAGCACCTGGTGGTCCTGAAGACAGAGCAGGACCGGGGCATTTCCCCCAGACAGAGTCTGCAGGCGCAAAGTTCCAGAGGCTTCACCATGGGCGCCCCACCCCACCCAACAGAGCCGAGCGGGGCCTGGGGACACGGGCTGCCTGGTGACGCCGGCACCGAGAAGTGGGTCTTCCTGCTTATGGACGCGCAGGCCCTGTTCGACGTGCTGGACAGAGACATACTCGACAGGGCCTCCACACCCGCCCTCCGCTGGGCCTTCATAAAGTGACCGTGTCTCTGCAGAGCGGACACAAGAACCGCACGAGCCGAGGCGGGCGGGTCTTCTGCCGGGTGTGCGCGCGCAGCCGCGTCTCACACGGGCCCCGCGCGCCCCGCACTCCACGTCGGCGCAGCCACCCGCGCGCCTACAGCTGAGCTGAGGCGTAAACGCAGGCGGACGCCACGCCCAAACTGGGGCTGCCGCGCTCCAGACGTTCGCGCGCTGAGGCCCGAGGACCATGTGCCCGCCTCTGACTACGAGTTCATTAAGTTCTTTGTCCACCGGCGGCGGCGGCTCTGTGGGCACAGCCGCGAGTTCCCGTCGCTGGGCCTGGGGCCCCTCATCCTGAGGAGATTAGCCGGCGCGTTGAGACCTTCCCGGAGTGAAGGACGGTGCGGCCTTCTCACGGTAAGGACAGGCCTGAGTGCCTCGCGGGTGTCACCACCTGCGCCCTCCTGCTCTCTTGGGAAGAGGTTCCCGGGGCCTCTCGCTTCCACTTCCTGCTGCCCTTCCCGTCAGTGCGCTGGGGGCTGGGCTAGGGGCTGGGGCGCGGTGGCCCACGTGGCCCTCGGCTGCCCAGGCGCGCCCGTATATCAGCAATTTATCAAGGAACGTAACATGCTAACTCGTTTTATCAGCCAAAAAATAAAAAATTATAGACATTAAATTTTGCGTCTCTAGAAGTCCCACTTGGTTCGTTTTAATTTCTGTGTCTCTCCCCAAGACATTCGTGATTTTTTTTACACACTTGAACATATTTATAATAGTTGTATTAACATTATTTTCTGATCATTTCATCATCTTTGTCATTTCTGTGTCTGTCTTGATTTACTGATTTTCCCCTTGATTGTTTTGTCTCATTTCCCTGCTTCTTTGTCCAGGGATTATTGGTGGGATGATGGAGGGTGTGAATTGATTGGGAGCTGGATTTTTCCTTTTTCGTCTTTTAATGAGTTTGAATTTTGTTTTGGCAGGTATTTAAGTTATTTGTGGATCCGTTTGGTTCTTTTTAGGCTGTTTTTAAGTTGTATTAAGGGAGCCCGAGGGTAGCCGTTATTTTAGGGTTAATTTAGCTCCACTTCTAAAGTATGGCTCTTCTGGAGCCCGTACTAATGTCCTGCTGTTCAGTGTGTTCTCTTCGGTGTAGCTGGTTGGAATGCAAATGCTCCTACCGCTACAGTGAACTCTAGAAATTGTTCAGCTTTATGATCTATGATAGTTGTTCTAGGCCTGACTTTGTGGAAATTCATATACACCACTTAATATTCAGCAAAAATTCAAGGGTAGCCCTGTTCAGATCTCTGAAGCATTTTCTCTATGTAGCTCTGATTTCTCCAGTACTTTGTCCCATATGTTCTAACCACTTTAGCCTCCCTGGATTCAGATGTCTGTCTTTGCAATTCATTGAGACTGCCATGCTTTGCTTGGGTTCCCTTGTCCTGTGTCAAGGTCCAGAAACTGCCTGCAGGAAGAAAGCTGGCCAAATTGTCGTGCTCACCTTACTTGCTTTTGTTCTTTGAGTCATTACAGTTTGGCACTGCCTATTTTCCAGTAACTGAAAACACTTGTTTCATACATTTTTGTCTAGGTTTATATTTGTTTACAGTGGAAGAACAAGTGTAGTACTAGATAATTAAATTTGGATGGAAGTGAAAGTCCTCTGAGTCTTATTTCTTATTCAGTAAATTATAGGTTCTAACAATATTTGCCTGGCCTATTTCAGTTATGAAGATAAACTGAGATAATGTACATGAAATCGCTTTGTACACTGTAAAGTATTATACAAGCCGGAGGTATAACAATAACAACAATAACAATCATGATTAAATAAATCAGGAAGCACTTCAGTAAGACACAGCTCTTGGTGATTAAAGAATTACAAAGAAATACCTCCAATCTAGGGAGTTACGATATATACATTGAAAGTCCCCAACAAAACAAGATGGCAAATAGTATGTGCCATATAATAACATTATAGCTACTCTTCACTGAATACTTAAGACATGCTAGCTAAGTTCTTTATAAACATTACTTCATGTAACCCTTGAGAATCTTGAGAGGTAGATATTAGTATCTCTTCTCCACAGATCAGTAAACAAGGTTCAGGAAGGTTAAGTAACGGAGAAAGTTTACATAGAATGTGCTAGAGCTGGAATTTTGACATATAGTTGTATCTTGACTCTCCATTAGGAGGTTAGACCATGAGTTTTATGAATTCGGAAGATAAAAAGAGACGTGTTGGCTTGAAGGCTGCGTGAATGCTTTACACAGGAAGTGGGAGTTTGGATGGATCATCGAGGAAAACTTAAATACGAGTAAATAGGAATCCAATTTTAGAAGAAAGGGATTACAGAAGCAAAGAAATAAAGGCAATGTGTTCCAGAGACAGTAACTAGAGTAATTTTACTAGTTTGTAGGAGGTAGGAGTGGGAGCTAAGGTTGCAGCCACGTTGAGTAGATGGTGATAAATTAAGTTTGAGATATTCATCCAGGACTTCAATCTTAACATATCTTCAAATGTAATGCAAGTGTTGGTTGTTATTCTTGTTACTTAAAAAAATAGTAACCAGTGCCAACATATTTGACTATTAAGTGCTTTCCACAGACATTATTCCATAATCTTGTAGTCTTACATAATATCCATTCATTTTTAAAAATATCTGTCTACTCTGTAGTACGCACTGCACTAGGCATGGAGGATATAAAATTAAATCTGATACTGCTCCTGCTTTCAAGGAATTCACAGTTAATTTTCAAGTGGGAAGTTCTGTCAAGCAGATAGAAATTTAGGGGTAGAATTCTGGAGAGAAGTCAAGGCAGAAAATGTAAATTTTGGAGTTGCTGACATGTGCGTAGGGAACCTGTGCATCTAGAAAGAAAAACAGTGGTGAGATTAAAGAGAGCAAACAAGAGCAGCTGGAAACTTTAAAAAAGTTTCTGAGTCATACGCATACACACACACACACAGAGAGACACACCCCTATTTTAGCTAATCTTGCACTAAGGAGGTAATGAGAAATGTTACTTTGCGGTCACAGAGTAATTATTACAATAGGCACATTCCCTTGAATCAGTGGAGTAGGGAAATGTGAATCATTTTCTCAGGACTCTCACTCTTGGAGTAGAAGAAGATAGCTCATTTCCAGAGGTAGAGCTGAACTGTACTCAGTGTATTTGGGACTCATCTCCATTTCTTCAGGCAAAGATTTTATGGGGAATTAATAGCAATAAAATCTTACCATCCACATATGACATACCCAGGGATTTCTTTATCCAACCCTATATTACGTTGGAGCAGACGGTGGGAGGGTTCTGAATAAAAGAACTTGGGAGATCCAGGGGTCCTGAAACCCGCTGCAGAACTTGGCCCCTAGCCTGGGATCCTGGAGGTCATAATCATTAAGAGTAGCCAGTGAGGGAGTTATCCCCACAGGGATGCTGGGTGAAGAGATATTCAGTCTGGGACAGAAAAAGTGAGGAGAGGCAAAGGTGAACACTGGGCAAGGCCTGTGATGAGGATGTGGGAAGGACAAAAGGATGGAGGGAAGCAGAAGATGAGAGCAGCTTCAGGGAAGTGTTGAATCAGAAGATGAGGAAAAGAGATTTCATCAGAATCAAATACTGCTAAGTGAGAGAACACAACAGGTTTATAAAGATCTTAGATACGGCTTTTCAAAGTCATTAGCAAAATTTTGGAATATCGTTTCTGATCTTAACTTTCTGAGATCACCAAGGTGTTTTGTTAGCTGCCTTTTTGTTTCAGAAAGCTGATCCTGCAGATCAAATCAATTAATATATATATATATATTTACACATATAAACTAGTAATAAGCATATTTGCTACTTAAAGATCATCTTACAGAGATTAATATGGGAGAAAAGAGGTTAAGTATTAATGCATATGTAAGTTTATAACAATTGATAAAAGCAAGTTCAGGTGCCTTCTCTGTCCAGAAGCCAGTGGCTCCCCTTTCTCTCTAAGCCAGAGCACTCATTCTTTCACCTGAAAATCAAAACCCTGCCATTTGAGCTTTGTCTCCCAGGACAATGACCCTGAACCCACTTATTCTTCCCACATGTGTACCTTTGCTTACCCCTCCACTTAGACTTTCTTTGACATGTTCATTCAACAAGTATTTAGATGCCTTCTGTTTACCAAGTAAGGGGATTACTATGGAAACTAAGATGGCAATGGTCCCTGTCCATGTGAAGCTTGACATCTTGTGGGAGAGGAAGACATTAAATAACACATACAAGCGGTGTACAGAGGAAATTGATATAAAACTGTGAAGGTTAAGTAAAAAGAGCTGGACTCAGTTTGGGGTAGAGGGGGAACCCTAAGCTGAGATCTGAAGGGTATGTAGTATTTAATTTTGTAAAAGGTGGGGGAAGTGTTGGAGGTAGAGAGAACAGTGTGAAGGGGCACAGGAGAAAAGAAGAAAACAGCACAAGATGAGATAATGAGGAAGGCAGGGGCCAGGTTTTGCCACAACCTGGGCCAGAATGAGGCTTTGATCTTTTTCCAGCTGGAAATTGGAAGTAACTCAAGGATATAAGCAGAGTGATTACACAGTCATATTTATGTTTTAAAAGATCATTCTAGGGCAGTATGCATGAATAAAATTATTTTTGTATAACAGCAACGGTAAATGAAATTTAAAAGAATTATATACCATGACCAACAGGGGTTTGTTCTGTGATGAAAGCCTGGTTCAATATGAAAACTGGTCAGTGTAATCCACCATGTTAACAGCTTAAAGGAGAAAAGTCACATGATCATATCAATCAATGGAGGATAAGTACTTGACAAAATCCAATACCCGTTCATGATAAAAACTATGAGCAAAATAGGGATAGAGGGGAACTTCCTCAATCTAGTAAAGAATGTTCATTAAAAAGCCTATAGCTAACATCAGACAATGGTGAGAAGCTGAATATTTTCCTTCTAGGATGGGGGACAAGCAAGGCTATCCACTCTGACAACTGCTGTTCAACATAGAACTGGAAGCTCTAGCCAGTGCAGTAAGGAAGGAAAGGAGCTAAAAGGCGTATGGATTGGAAGGGAAGAAATAAAACTGTCCCTGTTTTCAGATTACATGTTGTTCCACATAGAAATCCCAAGGAACGTACAAAATAACTCCTGCAACTATTTCGTGAGTTCAGTATAGATACAAGGTCAACATAAGAAACTTGTTGTATTTCTGTATACTAGCAATTAACACGTGGAACCTGTAATTAAAAATACAATACTATTTACAATAACTAAAAAAAATAAATAAATTACTTTGATGTAAATCTAATAAGACATGTACAAGATTCATATGCTCAAAACTACCAGACAGTGATGAAAGAAATCAAAGGAAATCTAGATAAATGGAGAGGTATTCCATGTTAATGAATTGAAAGACTCAACGTAGTAAAGATGTGAATTCTCTCCAAATTGATATACAGATTAAATACAATTCCTATCAAAATTACAGCAAGAATTTTTGTAGATAGAGAAAATATTTTTCTAAAATGTTCATGGAAGGGCAAAGGAACTAGAACGTGTAAGACAACTCTAAAGAGAAAAAATAGGCCTATACCCAACAGGCCCCATAAGAATTAGGGCTTCCAGGCCCCCATCTGCAGGGCAGCCCGAGCCAACAGGTCAGGTGTCTGTTCTGTACTACTGTTATGGCATCTAGTGAGACCACTGGTGGTGGCTCTAAAGAAGAACTGAGTTTTCTTGAGGAGCTGTGGGCTCAAGAGAATCAATTCTGTTTTTCCCTTCATCTTGGTTTTGTGCTTTGAAATCTGCCTGAAATTTTAAATATTTATAACATTCTTTCCATAGAAATTGTGTCTCTCTCTTTGGATGTAGTAATCTGTTTGTGGTTTTTGTTTATTAATTCATTTTGGGTATGTTTTAAACACTTTACTGTGAAATAATTTTAGTCTTATAGCCAAATTGTAAAAATAGTCCCCAAAGTTTTCACATGCTCTTCTTCTAGCTTCCACAAATGTAACCATAGTTCAGTGACCAAAACCAGGAAAATTATAACAGTACACACAATATCTTTGATTAGTTGACAGACCTTATTCAGACTTTACGAGTTGTCATGCTAATGTTCTTTCTAAGATCTAGGATCCAAGACAGCATCAACAATTGCGTTTAGTTGTCATGGCTCCAGTCTGGGACAGTTCATCAGTGTCTTTTTGTCTCTCATGACCTTGATACTTTTGAGACCTGTCTCTCAATTTGAGTTTTATCTGATTTTTACTCATGGCTAAATTCAGTTTTGCATGCTTCTCCCTTTTAGGCACTGGGTCTTAGAAGCTTGGGAACAGGAATGTGTATACTATTCAGTCATTATGAGCCTGTGTTCTTAGTGAAGGGCACATTCATTTAGAGGAAAAAGAATCTGCTTCTGGCTCCACCTCTGGAGCTATGAAATTAATTCTCAGTGCAACTAATACAACACTTATAGTTCACCTCCTGGGTTTTCATAAAATATTTTTTAAGGCACATGAACTTGAAGTGTTATATTGTTTACTGTGCTGTTTAAAACAGCTAAATACCTAGGGTGTCAGTTCTAAGTCCCCATCATTAGTCATCATTAATTAACAAAGAACACAGCTAAATCATCAAAAACCAATGCTTAGACCAATTATTGCATCCACTGAAATTCCTAAAGACTAGAGTCACCCATAAATAACCTCAGAGCATAACAGTTCTTTAGGACAAATGCACCAGCAACTAATCATGGGACATGGAGGGACTGACTCTTTAAGAGATTTACAGGCTGGGTATCATTACTAACATCTCCAAAACAGATATGAGAGGCTGACAGCAGTTCTTTTGAGCTTTTAATTCAAATGCCACATGAAACCTATAACTGGGCCAGGAGTCAGAAGCCCAATTCCAGTTTCCCAACTTATTGCCATGTCACCATAGACAAGGAACTTAACCTAACTCATTCATTTATTCATTTTTGGAAAATATGGAGTGTCTTCTGTGTGCTCATCTCTATGCCAGGTGCTGTGTATCTTATGTTGAGTCAAAATAGGCAAAGAATCGCCCCAAAGGGGTGAGGAATAGTGCTCTAGGTGGGGGGAACAGTGTGAATAAGAGCCTTTGGCAGAAGAGAGCAAGAGTTCTGAAAAAAGTCTACTGTGGCTGGATGGCAGAGAAAGAGGCAAAGCAGGGTTGAAGCTGGGTGGGGAAAGGCAAGGCCTTGGGGACCACTGCAGGCATTTTAAGGCGTTTTGTCTCGCCCATCTACCTGTCTGTCTGTCTATCTATCTAAACTTACACTATTACTATTAAAAAGATGTTTAAGTGATAAAACTGACAGGACCAGGAAATAAATTGAGTATATGAGATAAGCGAGAGGTACATGTGTATGTGTTTGAATTCTTATTTGCGAACAATAGATAGTGCCTCTGTCATATTTAAGTTGAAAGGAATTGATAAGAAGGGTATTGGCAGAATGAAGTTCTCCTTGGAGCCAAAATGGAGTAATAGGGACAAGATTTCCCCTCCTGCCTGAAACAACTAAGAAATTAGAAAAGATATATGAAGCAATGGATTTCAAGATGTTGGACATTAAGCAATGAAGGACAGTTATCCCTGAGAGATGATAAAAAGGAAATAGGAGATAAGCCTTACAAATGCCCCACCTTGCTGCCTTGAGAGTTTCTAGGCTACAGTGCAGGGAGGAGGAGCCAGCTGGACACCCTGAGTTGAGGAGGTGGAGCTTCTAGGGAGTCCAAGGTAGCTAGAGTTCTCAGGTTGCAGTACCAGAACTGAGAGAGCTGTACAGAAAGATAACTCTGGAGATATGCATAAGGGCCCCTTGAGTATTCAGATGAGTACTGAGCAGCACTCATGATTACAAACATTCCCCGAGGCCAGAGAATGAACTCCTAAAAGGTTAAAGGGTGATTAGAGGAAACAGTATCTAGAGCTCATACAATGCCACAAATAGTTCCTGTGTTCAGCCTGACTGGAAAATGGGTCATTCAGTAGATTGCTTAGAAGGGTCTTACCTCAGTAGGAGGGAAAATAATTAGCCCTAGACTAAATTACTAAAAAGTAGACTGTGATAAGTTTAAGAGGTATACTATATACTATAAATGCTAAAGTACTGCTAAAATAACAAAACAAAGAGATCTAGCTAAGATGCCAACACAGGAGATAATGCAGAATTATAAAAATGTTCAATTAATTCAGAAGAACACAGAAAAATAGGAGCTATGTAACGAAGAATAGGTAGAAAACAAATAGCAAGATGATGGCTTTAAACCTAATCATATCAGTCATCACGTTAACTGTCTGAATACCTCAGTTTAAAAACAGAAATTGTCCAATTGTCTGCTGCCTACAAGAAACCCACATTAAATATAATGATACAAATAGATTAAAAGTAAAATCATGGAAAAAGATATACCATACTAACATTAATTAAAAGAAAGCTAGAATGACAATGTTAATGTCAGATAAAGTAGATTTCAAAGCAAAGAATAATCAATAAATAGTCATTTTCTAGTGAAAAAATGTCAATTTATGAAGAGAACATAATAATCCTAAACTTTTATGCCAATAGTAACACATTTTCAAAATGCAAAAGCAAGGAGAAATAGACCAATCCACAGTTTTAGTTGCAGATTTCAATACCCAACTCTCAGTATTTGACAGAACAAGAAGAGAGATAATCAGTAAGGATATAGAAAGTGAGAAAGCCACTATCAACCCACTTGACATATTTAACGTTGATAGAAGACCCACTGTACGACAGTAGAATAGGCATTCTTTTAAAATGCATGTGGAATCTACCAAGATAGGCAATATTCTGGGCAATAAAACAAGTGTCAATTTTCAAAGGATTCAGGTAATGCAGAGTATGTTATTTTGCTCAAAAGAATTAAATTAGAAATCGATGAGAAAGAAATCTGAAAACTGTGCAAATAGTTGGAAATAAAATAGTACTTCTAAGTAAACCATGAGTCAAAGAAAAATTAGAAAATGTGTTAAACTAAATGAAAATGAAAACACAATATATCAAAATTAGTAGGATGTCACTGTAGTAGTACTTGAAGGGAAATTTATGGTACTAAATGCCTTTATAAGTAAAGAGAAAGGTCTTTACTTACTTTAAAGCTAGAGTGATAAAAATTGTCATGAAGATAGATAAAAGTGTCAGTGAAGCAGAATAGAGTCCAGAAATGGACCTACACATACTTAGACACCTGATTTTTTTATCAAGGTACAAAGGAGAAAGAATAGTATTTTCAGCAAATGCTACTAGAACAGTCAAATACCCAAATACTTGTGTGCACACACACACTCACAAGAACTTCATATCTCACACCATATACAAAAATTTTCTCCAAAAGGATCATAGAGGTAAATGTAACACCTTAGATTATAAAACTTTTAGAAGTTAATATAGGAGAAAGTCTTTGAGACCTTGACTTACGCAAATATTTTTTGGATGTGATACTAAAAGCAATTTATAATGGGAAAAAGAATTATAAAGTAAATTTCATCAAAATTAAAAACTTCTGATTTTTGAAAGAAATTCTTAAGATAATAAAATGGCAAGTCACAGGCTGGCGAAAATGTGAAAATATTTGTATCCTGAATATGTAAAGAGCTCTCAAAACTCAGTCATAAGGAAGCAGACAACTCAATTAAAAATGAGGGCTTCCCTGGTGGCGCAGTGGTTGAGAATCCGCCTGCCGATGCGGGAGACACGGGTTCGTGCCCCGGTCCGGGAAGATCCCACATGCCGCGGAGCAACTAAGCCCGTGAGCCATGGCCGCTGGGCCTGCGCGTCCGGAGCCTGGGCTCCGCAACGGGAGAGGCCACAACAGTGAGAGGCCCGCATACCGCAAAAACAAAACAAAACAAAAAAAAAAAAAAAAAAAAAAAAGGGCAAATAGGGCTTCCCTGGTGGCACAGTGTTTGAGATCCTGCCTGCCGATGCAGGGGACGCGGGTTCGTGCCCCGGTCCGGGAAGATCCCACATGCCGCGGAGCGGCTGGGCACGTGAGCCATGGCTGCTGAGCCTGCGCGTCTGGAGCCTGTGCTCCGCAACGGGAGAGGCCACAGCAGTGAGAGGCCCACGTACAGCAACAACAACAAAAAAAGGGCAAATATTGGAATAGATACTTCAGCAAAGAATATATATGGATAGTAAATAAGCACATGAAAAGATACTCAACATCATTAGTCATTAGGGAAATACAAATTAAACCACAATGAGATATCATTTAATACCTATTAGAAAGGCTAACATTTAAGAAGACTTATCATACCAAATGTTGCAGAGAATATGAAGAAACTGGAACTCTCTTATTGGCGGGGGGAATGTAAAATGGTGCAATCACTTTGGAAAGTTCTTTGAGGTTTCTTAAGGTAAACATTACCTACCATATTATCCAGCCATTCCACCCTAGGTATGTACTCAGAGGAAATGAAAGCATATGCTCATATAAAGACTTATATGTGAGTCTTCATAGCAGCTTTATTTATAATAGCCGAAACCTAGAAACATCCCAAATGCCCGTCAGCAGATGAATAGATGAATTGTGGTCTCTGTATACAATGGAGTACTACTCGGCAATAAGACGGAATTAATTATTGATATACCTGCAACAAGCCGAGTCTCAAAGTAATGATGCTGGGTGAAAAAAGCCATACAGAAAGTGTGTACTTGGAAACAGAGGCTGGGAACAGAGGCGTGCTTACCTTGTAAGATGGAGGACTCTCCCCAGGCTACAAGGGTGATCAGATGCTGCGTAGACAAGAGGAAGAATGGCCAACATCCAGAGTCACGGACGCCCTTCAGCTTACCCTCAATGTCCTAGTTTCCTTAGCCTATAAAGGAGTATTTAAGATTTCTGTAACAATCAAACGAGGTCATATATATGGAAATACTTGGCAATTTTCAGTATAATGTAAAATGTTATTTTTTAAAAACCCAAAAACTTTGGAACTGAACCTTTTTGGGGGCCAACGAAAGCCTTTTTTAAAAAAGGAATAAGCGAGAGTTAAATGGCCGAGGGAGACAGCTCAGTGAACAAATAGCAGGAGACTCCAGGAGACAGAGGAAGGCCTAGATAACAGGGTGTGGTAAGACAATCACAGAGGTAAAGTGCCATTTTCATCACATCATATCAAGCACACATGTTATCAACATGAGTTATCACAGTTGATATCAACCTTGGTCACCTAAATTAGATATGTTCTGTAATTTGTGTTGTTTACTCTGTGCTATACTGTGCTATTCTGTCTGCCATTTATTTTTTCATTGTTTTCCAATATTTTGAGAATTTGAAAACATACAGAAAAGTTGAAGTTTTAAGTTTTTATAATAGTTTTTTACATACACCCCCAACCTAGATTCTCCTGTTGGTCTTTTACCACACTTGCTTTATCACACATGTGTCTGTTCATTCTGGCATCTATCACATCAATCCACCTTGTTCTTCTGATGCTGTCATTTATTTTAGATTCTACCCGTTTTGGCCTTTAACATAATAGGGAATAGAATCAGCCTTGTTGCAAAGAAACAAAGGAAGAGAATCATGCTGGATTTTAAAATCCAAGTTTTATAGATGAGGGGGAAGGGCACATTTAAAAGAATGTGAAGGATAAAAATTAGCCTGCAACTTAAGAACTGGTAGAAGTCCTTTGACATTGTGAAGCGTGTCAGAAATATCACTGCAACCGCAAAGATTGCCAAATATTTGCATGGAAAGAAGCTAAAGGAAACTGTGGTCCAAAGCACGCATGCCCTTACGACATTTGAAAAGAATGGAAGAGAAGTTGCCAGTTTTAGATACCCAGGAGCGTGTCTCCAAAGGGATAATGCCCGAGAGACCGGGATTCCCATTTCCAGGAACCCATTCCCGGCACTAAACAGGGAACGCTGGGATACCGCATTTTAATTATCCATTCCCCTAGTGCAAAGAGTGAAGCAGTAATGTCCCTTTATATTTCTCCTTGTCTACAAGTGAGAGAGTTTCTCCAGGAGAGTGGACTTTGTATGTGGTTTGCTAGGGCTGCTATAAGGAAGTATCACAGACTGGAAGGCTTAAACAACAGAAATTTATTTCTCACAGTTTTGGAGGGTAGAAGCCAAAATCAAGGTGTTAGCAAGGATGGTTCCTTCTGAGGGTTATTAGGGAAAATCTGTTCTAGGCCTTTCTTCTTGGCTTGCTGATGGCTGTTTTGTCCCTGTGTCTCTTCATATTGTCATTCCTGTCTATCTCTGTGTCCAAATTTTCCTTTTTGTTAGGACACCAGTCATATTGGATTTGGGCCCACCCTAATGACCTCATTTTAACTTGATTGCCTCTATAAAGGCCTTATCTTCAAATGTCACATTCTGAAGTACTGGGATTAGGATTTAAATGCATGAATTTGGTGGGGAGACACAATTCAACCTGTAAGTCTGCAAGTTTATTTTTTGTATAACCCTTAAAAGAATTTAGAAAAACTATGTGCCCCTCACACAGTTTAACATTGACATTTAAGGATTTAAATCATAGGTTTAAAAAGTTCCAAAGAATAAAATTTCTGGCATTTTGTAAATATTAACACTTTAAAATAAAATGGTTACCTGTTTAAGTGTATCTAAAAGAATCTGAATACCATAACAATTTGACTCAGTAACCATAATTCATTATGAAAAATGCATGCGTAATTTCCTGTGGAAAGTTTCTTTCTTTCCATTTTCTCCTTTCTATTCCAATTCTCCCACAGAACTTTATCTTCATGTAATATATTTTCATGCCAGAAAGTCTCTTTTTGAATCACCGTATCATACTTCTCCTTGACAAAATTGTAGATAGAAACTGAAATTTTAAAATATGTTTTATTTCCTGGATCATAAGGCTGTGTTTAAACTTTCTTGTAGATTGAGTTGTTGCAATTGTTATTGTTACACAATTGATCAAGATAAAATTTTTTTACAATATTGTAATTTGTTAAACAGAAAAAATATCATTGAAAATGCTTCTCTTGAAATGGTGCTCCTCTCTCTAATTAGTTCTTGTATCTCTTGTTGAGTGGCATAGTGCTAGAACAATACAGATTTCTACACTGATTTTATTTCTGCCCCAACCCCATTTTTATAGCTGAGAATCGGATAGACTTGGGCCCTTTGCACTAGAAGGTGAAGTGAACTCACGGGTGGGCCATTAGGATACACAGTGGGATATCGATAATTCCTGAACTAGCTGAAAAATTAAAAAAACATTGTGGGCTTCCCTGGTGGCGCAGTGGTTTAAGAATCCACCTGCCAATGCAGAGGACATGGGTTCGTTCCCTGGTCCGGGAAGATCCCACATGCCATGGAGCAACTAAGCCCGTGTACCACAACGACTGAGCCTGTGCTCTAGAGCCCGTGAGCCACAACTACTGAGGCCCTGTGCTGCAAGTACTGAAGCCTGAGTGCCCTAGAGCCCGTGCCCCGCAGCAAGAGAAGCCACCGCAATGAGAAGCCCATGCACTGCAGTGAGAGAGTAGCCCCCGCTTGCCGCAACTAGAGAAAGCCCGTGCGCAGCATCGAAGACCCAATGAAGCCAAAAATAAATAAATAAAATAAATAAAATTTAAAAAACAAAAACATTGTTAACTTTATTACTGATAAAAATATTTCCCTTACCATGTTTTAAAATATATTTTCATCAAACTTGAAGCTGCAGATTTATCTAATTTAATCCACATGTAAACAAAACCAATACCCTTTTTAAGCCTATCATCAAAATAAGACTTATTTTCTGACGGAAATAGTTTAACTTCATTTTTAATTCAAATGTTAATACTGGATTCAAAAATCTCATTAAGTATTCCTTGAATTTAATTTGCATCTAATATTGAATAAATATTAAATACTACTAAAACTACTAAGAAATAAATTTCAAAATGCATATTGTAAAGAGATTTAAGTGATGCAGATGTAATATAATTAATTTATTTACCTTATAGTAAGTTATACAAACAAGAAAATGTATTGAGATATTATTTCTCATTATTTAATTTATAATAATATAACATACTATTTAGCAAAAATCATAAGTTATTTTTGAAGTGAGGTATATGATAAAAAGCATGGTGTTTCTTTAGCAGACGTGTTCGTTTGCGAATATTGATTGTTGGTATTCTGCTATGAGGAATAATTAGAACCAACTATAAATATCATTAATAATGCTATTAATTTCTAGACCTTAGGATAAAACTTTTCCTAGTATTTAAAGGAAGAGAAAGCTACCTACTGTTAAAACTCATTGGTCTAGAAGCAAACATATAATTTTATTATTTTTTTGTTACAGGAGTAGAAAGCATTAAGTGTTTTATGAGTAAAATTAGATGAGAACTAAGTTCAACTGGAATACATGTTTAATGATACGCTTTTAGCATATGTGAATTTTAACTGCTTTATTGAAGCGCACACAGCAGATCAGAAAGAAATTATGAACATGTTTCATATGTGAATTTTATTCAGTTTGCTTTGGGCAATTTGGTAGTTCCAGGAAAACATTTCAAGTGCATTAAAAAAAATCAGTCACTAACATATACTCCTTTGGCTAGTCAAAGCTGCTTTTCTTTCCAGCTGATGATACATTTTAGATATAAATATTGAGGATAGCCTAAAGGAATTGCCTACACCTGAAATTGCCTATACATGAAAAAGTTAAGAGTATTAAAAATATCTTACCCATTATTTGTTCTCATGAACTGCCCCTACCCCACCACTGCCAATAGTGTTGCAATTTTTGACATTAGTCTAGGAATAATAGAGGCAAAATAATTGAGGTAAAAAAAAATAGAAGTTCCATGCCTCTCTACCACGTAACAGAGTATCCCATTTTAATTCCAAACTTCACTCTTAACAGAAATGTGTGTTACATAGGAAAGACTGGAAGACCGAAAGGCTTTATGGTGCTCTAAGTAATCATTAAAGGAGGCTTCTCTTTTGTTCAGTTAACAAAAGGTTTTGGAACTCAGGAGCAATACACTGAAGATTTGGGATGGATGTGGAAAGGGCTTTTGCGAACATTTGCAGGCTTTTAGGCCAATTCAGTAAAACTCTCTATATTTGTGAACTCTTTGAATAGCTCTGGTGTGAAGACCGCCAAATTCTTGCATATGCACATGCTCAATTTTAATAAATATTGCCAAATTGCCCTGCAAGGTGTTTGGCCAATTTACGTTTCCACCACCTGTGTCTGGGCATTCCCATCACCCTAGATGCTTGCCAACATTTGATATCATCAGACTGAAATTTTTGCCACCTCAATAGGTGAGAAATGTTGTTTCATGGATTTTTGCTTTACATTTTCCAAATTATTAATAAGTTTGGGTTTAAACATTTGTTGGCTGTTTGAGTTTCGACTGCAGTGAATTGCCTTTTATTTCTTTTCCTCATTTTTTGTTTTTTTTTAATTGAAGTTTGAAGTTCTTTATGTATATGTATTTTATGTGCTACTCCTTTGTTTCATACGTTGCAAATATTGTGTCCCAGTATGTGTCACTGTCTCATAACTTCAGTTACACAGTCATGGTCATCATCCTCATCATTTTAATGCTATTAATAATAACCATATAGTTAAAATATATTGAGTGCTTACCTTGTGCCCGGCCCGCTTGAGTACCGTATGTGTGTTACCTCATTTAATTTTCACAGTAGCCCTGTGAAATTGGTGCTTATTATATATCACCATCTTAATAGACACAAAAACCGAGGTATGAAAAGGCCTAAGGAAATCGATCAAGGTTGTTCAGCCAGTAAGTGGCAGAGGCACAGGATTAGCAGCAAGGCCAGCTCATTCCAGAGCACTCGTCCTTAGTCACTGCACTGTCTCGTGTAACTTCACCTCAATACAATACAAATAGTATTGCAGTCTTCAAGTAACTTCATTTTGTTATAGTATAAATGTAGTTAAAAGCCACTGTCCACTTCATTTTGAGAGTCGACATGAAGTTCCCACAATGGGTTATATATTATGCTAGACTTGTGGATTAAAAAGGAAAAGAAGGGCTTCCCTGGTGGCGCAGTGGTTGAGAGTCCGCCTGCCGATGCAGGAGACGCGGGTTCGTGCCCTGGTCCGGGAGGATCCCACATGCCGCAGAGCGGCTGGGCCCGTGAGCCATGGCCGCTGGGCCTGCGCGTCCGAAGCCTGTGCTCCGCAACGGGAGAGGCCACAACAGTGAGAGGCCCGCATACCGCAAAAAAAAAAAAAAAAAAAAAGGAAAGAAAAAAGACAGTCCCCACCCTCAGAGAACTTACAGTGTACTAGGGAAGATAGACAATTGCAGTACTGTGTCATGAGCATTGTAACGGGGTTCGGCGCAAAGCACTGAGAGAACACATAGCAGGGGTCCCGAACATGCCATCGTGTGTGATCGTATAAATAACCACGTCATTTGAATGATTCATATTGAACCTACAGTCAATAAAACTGCCTCATCTGTATCACATGTGCCAACCTTCCTTTATTTTACACATTTGTTTGGACCTGAATGTCCTAATTAATCTTGTTGATCTGCTCGTTGAGATCTCTTTGGACTCTCATTTGCCCATGGAAAGTTTTAGCTAGCGTTTCTACCAGTTGCCATTTACAGTTGCTTAGAACATTACTGACATCCTTATTCAAGTCATTTAACCCTGAAAAATTGATAAGAGCCCTAGGGTAGATTTCTCAGATGACTCTGGGGGCAACAACCAGGCTGCTGATCAGCATTCTGAAGGTTGTTCATCAGTTTTCCATCTACTTCTAGAACACAGAAAGGTGGGGAGGGGGAGGGGAGCACAGTGCAAGGTGGTGCTCACCTGGTAAGCAACTCAGGCAGCAGTGTCAGTCGCCGCTGCTGCTTTTCTTTTTCCTTTTTCTTTACACCGCCCCCGCCCAAAGCTGCAGAATCTCTTCAAGAAATTAATGAAGCTTTAAGTTTTTATTTGAGCTGAAAATTACAAGATTTACACTAAAACTGCTGGCACCTCAGTATATTCCTCTTTCAAATGGAATAAGTAATGCTGGACACTAAGTGAAAAAATTTAATTGCTTAGTATGTTTTGAAGAGAAGGAAGATTAAGGAATGAAGGAGATTATTTTTGCTTTTAAATATTTGTGGTACCATCAGGAAAAAGTGCATCCAGCAGTAAAGCTACTTGTGACTTCATAGCAGGGCAAATGTTGTTTTATCTGGATTTTTCCAATTATGTCATTCCAGATTGGTTATTTTTAATCACACAGCCACAAATATTTATTTCTTGGCTGCTAGTTTTTGGTCTCACCTCAGTTGCTATTTTAGCGATTGTTCTATAAATGGACAGTGCTGTGATCTCACAGAGTGCTGAAAAAGGGGGAGAAGAAAGGGAAGAGGCAAGTGTGATGACATGACTGGAAGGGCAGCAGAGTGTTTGCCGTGAGTGCTGTTAGCGAGCAAAAGTGAACAGGAAAGCAAGCAGTGAAGATGCTGCCCCATGGGGATGGGCTCTGCCATTTATGGGCGAGCTAGGTTCTTTAGAATTATGAAGAGGTGAGGCTGGGTGACGCTGACACCAATGGTAAACAAACAAGGAGCAGGTCCCTTGTTATTCTGTTATGCCCGAATGGAAGAGGCAGCCTGGAAGGGAATGACAAAGCAGAAATGGAGTTTCCAGAGTCAGCGCCAGAATCACCAAGCCAAGTATGGAAGGATGGGCTTGACGTAGAGAGAGAGCAGCTTAATAACTGGTTCACTAGCGACGTGCACTAGGATGAAATCCTAGCCATTTATCATTAGTACACTTATAGACATGGTGAGAGTCAGGACAGTAATTAGGCAAGCAGGAGAGGACAGATACCTTCCCTAGGAAGGAAAATATTATTAGTTGCCCTGTGAAAATGTTTATTTCTGAAATAGCCTCCATGGGATTACTCACTTATACTATGAACATTATTTATTAGCTCATGCATTTATTTAACACATGTCAAGATGTACCTTCTAGGTTTGCGGTGTTGCTTCCTGGGGATTGTCTCCTGAAAAGAGAGCTCTTTTTTTTAATTTATTTATTTTTGGCTGCATTGGGTCTTTGTTGCTGCACACGGGGCTTCTCTAGCTGTGGTGAGAGGGGGCTACTCTTCGTGGTGGTGCGTGGGCTTCTCACTGTGGTGGCCTCTCTCGGTTTGGAGCACGGGCTCTTAGGTGCGCAGGCTTCAGTAGTTGGGACGCACAGGCCCAGTTGCCCCATGGCATGTGGGAACTTCCCAGACTAGGGCTCGAACCCGTGTCCCCTGCATTAGCAGGCAGATTCCCAGCCACTGCACCACCAGGGAAGCCCAGAGGGCTCATTTAAAGTTGTTTTCTTACCATGGCCCATTCTTTATCATCAGAAGGTGTGTGTGTGTTTGTGTGTGTGTGTGTATGAGACAGAGATTGATTTTAAAATATTAAAAAATAGAAACACTACCTAATCCCTGCGACTTAATCCATTTTTGCCATCTCTCAGGAAATTTGAGAGAGGGAAGGAAGTTTGAGTCTCTCTCTTTAGGCACTGATTATATAGGGTGAGATTAAATCTCCCATATGGCGCATGGAATCCACCTCATTGCTTTGCAGTCATTCTTCTACCTCACTTAAGTCTGTTTGCATCCAGCTAAGCACACAGAATAGGGTGTAGCTTAGAATAGAAAAAAATGTTATGGGAAGGTAAAATGAGAAGGAAATGTGTGGAGGGCAAAGAGGGAGATAGTGGGTAATTTATTTCTAAGCTCATCTTTCAGAAAGAGTTCAACCTGTTAGGGTCCAGTCATTCATTCACGCGTGTACCGTTCATTAAACATTGACAAGCCGAGTGTTGCAGGATACAAAAGCTCTAGACACCAGGCATATAAAGACAAATAAAACATGACCCTTACCCTCAAGAAGCTTTCTGTCCAGTGGAGAGGCTGCATGAGTGAAATAAGCCACAGTACGATGTGTCAAGAGCTCTGTAGAGGCTTGCACAGGGCACCGAGAGGAAGAGAGAAAGGGTTCAAAATCATGCTAAAAGTCTGGAAGGCTTCCTGGAGGAAGTAGTGCTTTTAACTGGTTGAAAACAAAGGAAATAAGATTTGGGGTAGAGAGACTAGCATCTTTCAAGACACAGAGGCAGGAAATAGTTCAGTACAACTGGAGCATAGGACAAGAGATAGAACAAGAGACAGAAGGAGGTAGGGCTATAAAAAGGGAAGGATATGGCATTTCCCCCTATTTGCAAGCTAATAAGTTGCCTTGGTAAAGTCTTGCGGATGCTGGCAGATGACACAAGGCTACTGGGTCAGAGACAAA
This sequence comes from Kogia breviceps, assembly GCF_026419965.1. Classification (NCBI taxonomy): domain Eukaryota; kingdom Metazoa; phylum Chordata; class Mammalia; order Artiodactyla; family Physeteridae; genus Kogia; species Kogia breviceps. The sequence goes on along the minus strand of NC_081319.1, from coordinate 99,117,495 downwards.
GGACTTCATGATTAATGGTGTAGCAAGCATATCATGAGCATCAGCATATTTGCATTGGTTTCCCTTCCCCTCAATGTCCCACACGGGTGATGTGACGGACCTAGGTGGTTGCTACATATTCAGTGGGTTTGCATAGCAGCTGAGAAACTCAGAGCCAGGGGCACAGCACTTTTAATGCAGGCAACCAGCTGTCCAGTCCCCGCCTCCAAGGGAGTGAGCAGTTACACACTAGTCATGCTGTGGTTGCCCTATGCGACCACTAGCTATAGGAGCTGCTCAGGACCAGGAGATGGATGAATCTTGCAGTTTGGCACCCTCAGCAGGGGGCAGAGACACTTAGCACCCATGGTAGACTGTCTCTTCCAACAGGGGCTAGAGAGTTAAGCAGGGGCTATACCATGAAGGGAATTTTAGGCAATGCTAAGGAATTTGAACTATGTTCGAAAGCCTGAGGTGCCACTGAAGACTTCTGACCAGAGAACTGTGATGATGATAACCAAAATTTGAAAAGATTACTCACATAGCTATGTGTGGAAAGGATTAGGTAGATGGCTGAGAGAATGCGGAAAAACCAGTTGGGAGGCAATTCCAGTATACCGCGTGTGCAGTGAACTGCCCAAAACCAAGGTAGTAGAGGTAGACCAGGGCTGGGGAAAGTTTGCAAGTCAAAGAATATTACGTAAAGTAAGATCTCAAACATTTGTGTGGGGTTAGTAAAAAGAAGAAATTTAAGAAAAAGTGTGATAGGCAACACTACCAGTAACTTACTCTGTGTCCTGTATTATATGAGCATTTTACACGCATTGACTTAATTTAATCTCATTCTCTGTGAAGTCGCTACTGTTCGTATCCTCATTTTACAGGTGAGAAAACAGGCTTGGAGAACCTAGAAGGTGGCCCCCGGTTACCAGTTAGGCAGCTGGATGGGTGATGCTGTCCTACACTGAGATGAGGCACAGCAGCGGTAGAGCATATGTAAGGGGGAAGGGTAAGGCATCTGGTCTTGGCCCATGTTTTGCACTGAATGTTTGGGTCCAGATTCATATGTTGAAGCCATCATCCCCAACGTGATGGTATTTAGAGACGGGGCCTCTGGGATGTGATTAGGGTTACATGAGGTCATGAGGGTGTGATGAGATCAGCGCTCTTGAAAGAAGAGGAAGACAAAAAAATCTCTCTCTCTCTCTTTCTACACAAACACACACACACACCCACCCAAGTAAAAGCCATGTGAGCTCACAGCAAGAGGTGCCATCTACCAGCCAGGAAGAGGGCCCTCCCTAGGAACTGAATCAGGTGGCAGTTGCATCTTAGACTTTCCAGCCTCCAGAACTGTGAGAAATAAATTTCTGTTGTTTAAGCCCCCCAGTCCGTGGTATTTTGTTATGGCAGCCTGAGCAGACTAATACAGCCCAGTTGAGTGTGAGGTATCTGGGGAACCTCTTAATGGTGATTTCTAGTAGGTATTTCAGTACATAACTGTGGACTCCAGAAGGGAAGTCTTTGTTGGAGAAATACATTTAGAAGCAGTCATTGAGTGGGTGGTAAGTGAAACCATGAGTTTGGATGTAATCCTGGAGTGTGAAGAATGAGAGGATGAGAGGGCCATGCGATGGAGCTCTGAAGAATGCCTACATTTTCAGGGCAGGCGGAGGAAGAAAGCGCCCCCAGAAGCCAGAAGAGGAGTGGTCAGAGTGGTAGAAAGGAAGAGAAGGAGAAGGCACCGAACCCAGAGGAGGAGAGAATTTCACAGAGGAGGCAGTGCTTCCCAGTGGCTTGACCTCAGGCTGGGTAGTGAAAGCACATGCCCACTGAGTAAGGCAATTTGTAGGTAATTTCTGGCTGTGAAGAGAATAGTGTAAGATAGTACACAAGTAGGGCGTCATTGAAATTTGAATTATAGATCAAGTTGAGATACCATTTGTTAAGTGAGGAAGTTACCTCAAAGAAAAAGACTTTACAGGATGTTCAGTCTGTGTTGGTTGGAGGAATATGTGAAGCAGAAATGACAACAAAATGGAAAGTCTTTTTTTCTTTTCCTAAAAAAATGTGTTTCCATATCTCTTTGGAAAAGAATACAGTTAGTTGGCTTTTAAGAAGGTCTTAGCAAGAATATGCATTCCTCTTGCATAGTTTGGAAAAACAAAATGGGCACATATCCCAGATACTCCACTTATGTTTCAGACAGAGTTTGGACGCTGGTCTAGCATTCCTGTGCCTTGTTCTTCTGCAATAAAAATTGAACATGAGGGGTTAAGAGAAGAGAAGAGAGCTGGCTATCTTGTTGGTTATGCTAAAATGTACCGCTGTTCATAAAAGTGTTGGGAGTCTTTTAAGATAGTAGAGTGCAGAGACAGGCCAAAGAGACCATGTGATGGAGATCTTTAATCTTTCACTGCAGTTAATTAACAGCCTAAAGGAGAAAAGAAATGCTAAAAAAAGTAAGTAAAACATAGGCATAGGGTCAAACAGTATACTTGTTGTAGAAGGAGTTGATTATTATAATTAATGGTGATACATATGGATAATGTCAATTTGTGAAAGCTGTGTACTATTTCTTCTGTTTTTCTCTCCTTCTGAAGATCTCTGCTAACTCAGCTACTCCTCTCTTCCGCTCTGTTAACCTGGTCACTGACTGTTTTTATATTTCTGGTGTGTGTTGGCGTGGGGGGAATCTAGATAGCTAGATATATGGCTATGGTAAGTATTTCTACAGTAGACAAATATCCCAAGATGATGAAAGGGGCTGGAAAATGTTCTTAGCTGAATGTAATTCAAAATGTAACCAAGTTCATGGTCACCTGTGATTAAAGTGAACTAACATCCTTCCATCTAAATATGGTCTTCCCCAAATATTGACTATTGCACATCAACTAGCCAATTGAAGAATTACCAAATTTTAAAGGTGGAAGGGCTTTTAGGAATCAAATTTTCTAACTTCTTATTTTTACAGTAGAAAATTGAGGCCTAGATAGGTGAAATCATATCTCCAAGATCACACAGCTGGATGGTGGCAGGGTCCAAATTAGCACAGAAGTTTTCCAGTAACTTTATTGTTACTCATTGCATGTGGTATACATGTAACTAAAAGGGGTTAAATATGTTATTGTGTGTTCAGACACATTTGAATATTTTTTTAAAACTGCTCTCTCTACACTTAGGTTTTTCATACAGAGACATGGGTTCAAAGACCTATTAAACTTTTACTTATATATCCTTAGACAACAAAATGTTGTTATTTGTAGACTATCAAACTAAATCATTGAGAACCTTACCCCGTTTATCCTTCTAAATCCTGCCTTTCAAAAGCTTCTTTGGTAACCTTTCACTATGATGATAAAGGAAATAACATCGTTAGCTTGACATAAACTCAAGTTCCCTTTGATAATCCTGCCCAAGGAGGGTTCCTTGGAACACAGGGTGGTCTCTGAAGTGTAAAGGGGAGAACAGGAAGTAAAGAACACACAGAGGGGTAGAGCTGGTGAAAACTACAGGGCCTTGGCAGTGATCTCTCTAGCTCCCGCCTGGTCTTTTCTGGAGACTTTTGTCACCTTGAATATTCACTTTTGAAACTTGCTCTCAGTTGCTGCTTATAAAAATAGCAGTCATGTCACAGATGCACGTCATTCTCTCTAACATCAAACAGACAGCTCATGTTCTTTGCTGGCATTGTTTCCTGTAGCTGAAGAATGGCCTCCCCTAGCAGGCCATAGGCTCGTTAGTCATAATTCTCCATTTTTATTCTTCCTTTCTTATTTCCATCAGAACTTGTAGCATCAATTGTCAAATCATTTATTTTCATGAATGTTTATATTTACTGCTATTGTTTCCATTTGTCTTTGAAAAAAGCACTGTCAAAAGTTTGGATGTCGCGTTCCGGTTTAGCTACTTCTTAACTCTGTGGCTACAACCAAATCACCTGACTTCTCAGAGTCTTATTTTTTTCCCTCTATAAAATTAGAAAATTTATGCCTGACTTGCTGCTCCAATGAGATGAAATGAGATAGTTCTTATCATTTTCTGGTAAGTATGATAAACAGAATGCAAAGATGGACCCCGAGATTCCAACCCCTGGTATACATACCCTGTGTAACCCCCTCTTCTTGAGTGTGGGTGACCACCTGTGAATATGATAGGATTTTACTCCTATGAATGGGTTAATAATCAGTTGACTATGAGTTAATCAAAAGGGAGATTATCCTGGGAGGACTTGACCTAATCAAGTGAACTCTTAAAAGAGGAACTGGGGCCTTCCTGAAGGGAGATATGAAGCCTGAGATACCCTGATGGCCCTGAAGAAGCAAGCAGCCTTGCTGTGAACTGCCCATGAGGGATGGTCCTGTGGATATGGCAAGAACTTGAGTGTGGCATCTAGGAGCTGAGAATGGTCCCCAGCTGACAGTTGGCAAGAAATCCGGGACCTCAGACACACGGCTGCAAATGAATGAATTGTGCCTCCACCTGAGGGAGCCAGGAGACAGAGTCTTCTCCAGTTGACCCTCCAGATAAGAATGCAGCCTAGCTGACACCTTGATTGCAGCCTTATGAGACCCTGAATGGAAAGCCCAGCTGAGGCTCTGCCAGAATTCCTGGCCCACAGAAACTGTGAGATAATCAGTTTGTGTCATTTTACACTGCCAAGTCTGTGGTAATTTACTGTGCAGCAGTAGAAACTAACATACTCAGTACCAAACGCCAAGAGGTGAGGGGTGAAGGAAGTGGTGAAGGAAGTGGGTATTGTCTTTTCTTACCCCCCCCTAACAGCTAGGGCACAGGCTTGGCCAATCAGACGTGCCCACCTGGAGCTGTGAATCTGGAGGGAAGGATACAAAGACTCAGGTGCTATAAGAGGTCAACCCCAGAGAATGGCCACAGCGGTGGCAGATTCCCGGTGGTGGCAGAGTCTGGGCCAGCTTTCAGACCAGAAGTGACTGTGGCATGGCTTCAGTTGTGCCACAAAGTCCCTTAAGCTCCCGACTGTTCTCCATGCTTCGGTGTTTATGTAAATTCTGTGAACTAGTCTCTATCCTTCTACTACATTTATTTCCACTGCAGTAGCCAGAAATAGCTTCTGTTACTTACCACCAAGTATGTGGATTATTATACATCATATGTGTTAAAAATGCTTTGTAAACTTTGGCAAATAATATAAGTATAACTACCATTTTAATTATTTCTCTGCTTTCACTTTCCTTCAGGCTCATGTGTTTGACTTTTGGCTCTCTTTGAGCTATTATAATTCTTGGTGTCAATCTGCATGCTGATATTCCAATAAATAAATGTGCCTTTACTCCAAAAAAAATGGAAGTAATATGTAAGTCTGTGTGAAAATGAGACTACTAGCAAAAGAAAAAAAAAAGAGTCAACATTTAGGAGCTCATAACAGGGACTGTTTTCTGGGAATTTGTAGGGCTTATTTTGGCTTAAGGACATGCCTTCAGTCACACTCAAGGGTCAAACAGAGCAGTCTCTGCCTGCCTTAAACCATTTAGAAAACATGTGTCTGCTACTGTGAGGGTCTCCAGGCAAGATGCTTCCTCGACCGTTCTTCTGAATGGGTTTGAGTCTTGGAAGCATATGTTGCAATTGATTCCGATTCACATCTTCACTTGCAGTGAACCACACATCTGTACATATCTTCACAGACTTCCTATATCCCTGCCGCTGAAAGGTGCAGATTGGGGAGTAAACGCAATGGAAAAAATCATCTGTGAAAATAAATGATTGAAAAGCGTGGCTTTGAAAAAACACTGCATTTTTCAGAGTCACCTCAGGGGATAGGAGTTTGGGCAGCTAATTACACGCAGTCCTTGCAGCCATGCTCTTAGATTTACACGCTAGGGTTTTGAGGCTATGAAAGTTTGAGAGCACCTGATGGCTGATCTATTTGTTCTGACTGTCTGAACCCAGGATCATTGGGTTAGTTCACATATGGCCACTGGGGCTCCAGGAACCCTTTATGCAAAAAGACCCCTGTATTTTAAGGGAAAAGACTATAACCCTAACTTTCTCCACTTAAGACGTTTGCATTTAGTCTCCAGCAAGGGGAAATGAGGTTTTTGCCTCTGAGCCATGGTCAGAGAGATCTGGTGAAGTACAAGGCCAGCTTGGGGCTGGAGGCAGTCAGAGAACAAGAGTTCTCTTTAGAGCACAGAGAACGTGGTAGGAGGAAGAGGAGTTGGGCTGTTGCGTGGAGCTTTGCTGAGTAGCTTCCCCTGTAAAACAAGCAGAGGACTTCATTGAAGTTCCTAAATAGAGCAAAAGCTACCAACATGACCTCAATAGAGAAAGCTGGAAAGGGGAGTAAACATAGCAACCTCGGGTAGCAGTTTACCTGTAGCGCTTGGAACAGAAATGATGACTGTATCAGAAAGCCAGCAATCAGGTGGTAATCAATGGGGGGGACCGAGTGCATTGGTGGTAAAAGCAGCAGCTGCAGGAAAAGCAGAGCAAGGGCAGGGGGCCTGCCCTCTGACGTCACTGGCATCAGACCCAAACTGAGGTGGGTGACAGGTTTAGAGGAGCAGTCTAGAGGCGGTCCCAGGCCTGGCCATATCTGTCCTGGAGGAACCTGTTACCCTGAGGTGCCTTATGTTAACTTGACATTAATGGTACATCCCCCAGCATGGGAGAAGATAGGGGGTGGCCAGGGGACTTGGCAGTGTTTACAGTCCCATGGCATCTGTGTGGTCGCTTTATTTTGCAGGCGTAGGCTTGGCTGCAAATAATGGTTGTGTGCCAATTGATGCAGCAGAATCAACCTGGCAGTCAACCCCTCTGGTTGATATGAGGTCAGAGGAGCTCTGCCTCTGTCCCTTCAGTTTGTGTTTATGAACATGGCCTGTGCTTTAGTGAGACCTCATAGCTTTTAAATTTCCTATGAAAATGATGCTTCCAGTTAAGGATAATGTAATTTCAGTATTTCAAGGCTCAAAAGTTAACAAACAGCTAAACAAAGTTTAAATTATATTCCTTGGTTTATATAAAAATGAATGTGTCTATATGTGAGGCACTTTATGTTTAGAAAAACTGATCACTGATTTAAACACACAGTTCACTTTATTCACATTAGTGAAAAATCAGAACTGCAGTCTCTAAATTAAAGGTCATGAGAGAACAAAGGACACTGATGTTTGTGAATACTTTGATTATTGCTGGAACCTGATGTGACTGATAACAGGCACTTTTCTAACGGGTATTCTGATTGGTTGCTTTGATCAAAGCTTTAGTATGGGGCTTCCCTGGTGGCGCAGTGGTTGAGAGTCCGCCTGCCGATGCGGGGGACACGGGTTCGTGCCCCGGTCCGGGAAGATCCCACATGCCGCGGAGCGGCTGGGCCGGTGAGCCATGGCCGCTGAGCCTGCGCGTCCGGAGCCTGTGCTCCGCAACGGGAGAGGCCGCAGCAGTGAGAGGCCCGCGTATCGGGAAAAAAAAAAAAAGCTTTAGTATGGCTGAGAGAGGGAGAATCATGGAGCCTGATTAGGAGCCCTCCTACCTACCAGGGAGTGACGAGTTGGCCAGGAATGAAAATATGAACAAGAACCATGGTGTGAACAAGCCAAGGGGGGGCAGCAGCAACAGCTCTGTATTGAGCAGTTATTTAGCGCCAGCTACTGTACTGTGCTTCACGTGTGTTACGTCTTCTAATCGTCATGATGTGATGTAGGTATTATTATCCCCTTTTTGTAAGTTAACAGTAACATACCTAAGGACACGCAGTTGGTAAGTGGTCAAAAGATGATGACGACGATGATGAGAGTTTATCTGTTTATCATGCTTTTCTGTTTAGAGAATGAATTACTACTAAATAAATGACCTCATTGGATCCCTGTAGTACATAGGTGATGCAGTTTTATTATTGTCATTTCAATTTTTGTGTAGAAAAACTTGGACTGAAACTGTTTTCAAAAGTAATACTTACTAACATAATAAGACAAAACTTCTTCATATTCATTGCAGATCCACCAGTTTTTAGCTGTGTGACGTTAAGCAAGTTACTTAGTTTCTGTGAGCCTTGGTTCCTTGTACCTACTTTCTGGAGCACAAGGAATGAATGTGATGATTATTGTAAATTGTTTAGTATTGTTAGGGGTCAGTAAAGATTAGTCTTTTAAAAACAGTTATCACTACAAGTTCAAAATTCCTTGGGCCTTTTTCATGGGATTTATTTTACAAAATTGTGAAAAGGACTTTTTTTTCTTTTTCTTTATTTTATTGAAGTATAGTTGATTTACAATGTTGTGTTAATTTCTGCTGTGCAGCAAAGTGATTCAGTTACCATAAGGTGTTCATATCCTTGAAACAGTACCATGGTGCAACCAAGACAAGCTGGATTGAAGATATATTGTCTGCTTATATTTTTTGTGTTTTTAAATACTTTTTCCTCAATATGTTGACTCAAGAACTACATGGTTAATGCCTCTTGTGTGCCCTTTACAGTGCAAGACATGGGAGATAAGCCAATGCACCAAACCTGGTCCTACTTTCAAAGAACTTACAGCTCAGTGGGGCAGCCATTTATGTGGATAATTACAATACGGTGTGGTGAGTGCATTTTGACCCAGAAGTTGCACTTCTAAGTATTTCCTTAAGAGAAGAGAGAACATAAGTCCACAAGAGTACTTGTGCAGGACTGTTCACAGCAAATTTATAATGGCTCAAACTGAAGTTCACCCAAATGTCGACAAGTAGGAAAATGGATAAACAGATTATGATATATGCATACATACTAAAGGCAATAAAAAGAATGAAACACGGATGCAAAGACATGGATAACCTCAAAAACATCATGCCCATGCTGAGGGAAAGAAGCCAGACACAAAAGAATCCATACTATCTGATGTAATTCCTATGAAATTCTGTAGTAGACAACACTATGGTGAAAGGAGTCAGAAGCGTGGCTGCCTGAAGTTGGAGGGGGAGCACCGGCTGGCTGGGAGGGGCAGGAGGGAGCTTTCTGCAGTGAGGAAACTGTTCCCTATCTTGATCGGGGACAGGAGTTGTGGGGTAACATATGCAGGTGTATGCATTTGTCAGAACTCATCAGACTGAACACTTAAATGCATTTCACTGTATATAAATCCTACCTTAATTTTTAAAAATTCTAAATACTTTTTTTTTACTACTGTAAATAATATTTTTGAACATTTTATTTTCTGAATTGTGTTATTATTAAATAGCAAGATAATTTATCAATATTTCTAATATTGATAAATTCATTAATGAGTTCTGGTAGTGGGTTTTTTATATAATTTTCTCTGGGTTCTACATATGGTAGATCTCCTTTAATCTTCCATTTCCCTTAACTACTGCCTTATGTTTTCCAATTTTGTCTCTCCATGCTACAGTTGAGATAATTTCTTTTGATCTGTAGTCTGTTTCTCTCTAGCTTTGTTGAGTCTGCTCTCAAACCCATCAACTGAGTTTTTAATTTATGTTTTTGTATTTTTCATTTCTAGATGTTCTACTTGGTTCTTTTTCAAATCTGCTAGGTCATTTTTTCAAGTTCCTATTTACTGCAGATTTTACGTTTTTATTTTTTTAACTTGCCTCTGATTATTCCCGGATCTGAAGTCTTTCAGGGTCTGTTTATACAGTTTTGTATTTTTCTTTTGCTGCTGTTTCTTTCTCATCATAACTTGTTTCCTTGTGACTTGGTTGCCATTGACTTCTGACTGCTCACTGTTCATGAGACATCGTTGTTGGTGATTCCTGTGACTTCGGTGAGGAGCCCTTCTCCAAACAGTCTTGCATTTGCTTCTGCAGACATTCAGGGGCACTGCCTCTCTGTAACCAATTCAAACTAAAGTAATGGCTTGAAGTTTTCTGAACCACTCCTGGATTTTGAATGTGTGCTATAAATTCTCAGAGGGCTGGTCACTGGGTAGAACTACGCGAGGACAGATTGTGTGTGTGTGTGTGTGTGTGTGTGTGTGTGTGTGTGTGTGTGTGTGTGTGTGTTTCCCTTCTTTGCTCTATTAAGACATCTCTGTCTTTGGACTGTTGGGTTTTTTTGGGAAATGGGGAGTGAGGGGTAGGTAGTTTTATTTCTGGTTTATCTTTCTCCTGTAGGTTCTCCCTTTGGGATTCTAGGTTAACATAAGAGGTGGTGTCTAATAGTAACTTTTCACCCTGGGTGTACCCTGAGCTTTGGCTTATCTCTCTTACTCTGTGAGATCTTCAAAGCAGTAACACAAGTCCCCCAGCATATGTCCTCAGGGCAAAAGGTTTTGGTTGTTTTTCTTGCCTGAGGATCGGGAATCTGGGAGCAGCTAGCTTAGCTGGGTGGCTCAGGCTCAGTGTTTCTCATGATGGGATTGCAGTCAAGCTGTTGGCTGGGGCTGCAGTCTCATCTAAACGATCAGCTGGGGCTAGAGGACCCACTTCTAAGTCATTCATGTGACTCTGGGCAGGAAACCTCAGTTCCTCACTGGCCACTTGCTAGAGGCCTAGGTTCCTCGGCACTGGCCTTCTCCATCAGCAGCTAGCTGAGTTGGCAGCTTGTTTCCTTCAGAGTGAGGCACTCAAAAGAGGCGCACCTCCAAGACAGAAGTACAACATCTTTTACAAGCTAATCTTGAAAATGACGTACCATCACTTCTGCCATATTGGTATTGGTTCACTTAGACCAACCCTGGTGCAGCCTGAGCGGGGACTGCACAAGGATGTGAATATCAGGAGGTGGGGGTCATCTGGGGCTATCTGGGAGGCTGCCTGCTACAAGCGCCCACAGTTCAATTAGGGAAAAAAACCCCTCAAAACAGAAAAATGGAAAAGAGCTATAAAAGTCTGTTCATAGAAATATATATAAATTATACATACTAAGATATCTTAAACATAAAAAGATGCTCATCCTCACTCAAAATAAGAATAATGTAAATTAAAACTATGTTGAGATACTGTTTCTACCCATGAGATTGTATAACCCACTGTCTTGTTGAGGATTTGGGGAAACAGGGTCTCATATCTTGTCAGTGAGTGTAGATGTTGGTGAAACCTCTATGAAGAATGATTTGGCAATAACTATCAATTGTAAAAAAAATAACACATTTCCTTTGATCCAGCAATCCCACTTCCAGGAATTTACCCTAAATATATGCTGGCACATATGCAAAATGGTATCTGTATGAAGATCTTTATTGCAGCATCCACTTATAATAGCAAAAGATTGGAAACCATCTGAATTTCCATCAATAGGGAACTGATTACATAAATTATGGTAGTATACATATAATAGAATTCTTTTAATCTCTTAAAAAAGAATGAGGCAGCCCTCTTTACACACATTTATGATTTTCTCCAACATGAACTGAAAGATGTGAAAACAAGGTGCAGAACAGCATGTCACTACTGTGAAAAATATATATATATGCTTGTACATGAATATAGTATCTCTAGAAGCATACGCAAGAGATTGGAATTGTCCGTTTGCTTTTGTAGAGGGGAACTGGGTGGCTAGGGAATTAAGGGTATGAGAGAGAGTTACTTTCTATGCATTCCTGTTGTACTGTTTGAATTTTATAATATGTGTATGCATTAACCACTCAAAAATAATTAAAATATTTTTAAAAGTATATTGTAATAACCTGAAATGATGGTGCCCTAAGCTAAACTGGTGTCAGTAGAAACAAAGAGAAGTAGAATTGGCAGGACATGGCGAGTAATTGGAGTGGTAAGTAGGAGAGGAAAGTGTCCAGAAAGGTGCTCAGATTCCTGCTACAGGTGCCCAAGAGGGCAGAAAGGTAGAGAACCGAAGGGTGTAACTCTTAGAAGAAAATACATATATTTTATAAGGCAATTAAGTTTTATAGAAAAACCGCATTTTAAAAAACTAAAGCCTCTTGTTTTCTGTACTGTTCAATAAGCTGCTTGTAATTAGAGATTATATTTTAAATTTCCTTGTATCTCTTACAGTACATAGTATGGTCTTTGTCTTGTTATAGATGCCCAATAGATATTTGTTAGATAAATGTCTGAAAATTAATTTTTTAAAGTGTGTTTTATCTTTTCAGAAGGATTTATCTGCCCAGATATTTGCAGAGTGTGAGCATCAAATAAATTGAAAATAAAATATCTCATCGTCTCTTTATCCAAGGGTGAGGGATCACAGGTGGAGAAAAGGTGAACTTCATGCAGCAAGTTGCTCATGAGAACAATGCATAGGGCTTTCAAAACATAAGATAATTTGTTTTAATATCTCTAAGAAAAGGGAAGAGTAAATTTAGCCAGCAGAGGGCTCTCATCATTCCATTTAATTGTAGGCCTAGAACTATTCATGAGAGAGAGAAAAGTGCAGTTGAAGACCAGAAGAGGGTATATATCCTTTCCCACTCCATTAACTTTATACCACCATTGTAGGGACATGCTGCCAAGTCATCTTTATTACAAGATGAGAGAATTGAAACTAGCAAACTTGTTTTAAATATTCTGTCTCCAAATGGCAAGGAGGGGCTCCTTGTCTTTTGTTAATTGAAAAATGAATTTCTCTCTAATGCCCTATAATAAGGCAAGGACCGTGTGGGAGGTATTCCCATATGTGGGGTGGAAAGAAGTGGGGAGTTACAGTGAGGCCTAATGTAAGCCACCTGAAGTGGTGATGTTTGCTGAAATGTTAGTGCTTTATGAAGACTTAGAGGGTTCTAAAACCTAGGATTGCTGGAGTCTATGGCATTTACAATTTTTCATTGCCTTCTCTCATTTTTATATTGTTGGGTCACTTGTAATGGTCTCCTGTTCGTATTTTAAGTTAGGGAATGATTGGGACCCTTTTGTGGATTTTGTGAAGTCATGCAGACAATAAGTGAGATTTCCCATTAAAATCTTCTGACTCCTGGTGCCCCCATTGGCTGCTTTGTGCTCTGGGATTTCACACTGAATCCACCAAGGTCACAAGTGACAACCTATAAATATATGCCTCCTTGGATTAATAGAGCCTCTGAGTTAAGAGAGCAGAGAAGGAAATGGATGTTTATTGAGTGCCTCACACTGGGCTGTGTTCTAGGTTCATTATTATAGTCCATCCCTAAAGTAACTCTAACACAGGGTAAGTATTGCTCCCCCAATTTATATAGGAGGAAACCCAGACCCGAAAGGTAGAATGAGTCACCCAAAATGGTAAACGTTGTGGGCGAACTGAATTTTGCCCACCCGTGACGCTCCTCTTCTTTCTGACATTGCAGTAGCCCTCATAGTACGAGCCTGCACCTTGGGTTTTCTTTATCCTCTGGCTCCCCAAGGATTCCTCTCCCCAGGCCATTCAGGGGTCTTTGGAAGTGCAGCTCATTGGTTGAGCAGTGTGATCCATAGCCTCTGCAGCGTGTGCCGAGAGTGTGGTTTAAGGGTGATTGCAGCAGCATCACAAGGCCCCTCCACACAGGCGGTAGGAAAGGGAGGGGTAGTGTCCCCCAGTCCTCCATCCTCCGGAGTGCAGGGGGCAGTGACAGGACCCTTGCAGGTCTCTTGCAGTAACCGCCATGGTTTGGCCATGGCTGTTCTTCTCATCCCAGACACCAGCGTTCTCTGACCGTGGGATGGTCTGCAGGTAAACACAGGCGGGGTTGGTGAGCCACCGGAATGATTGTACAGATTCGTCCTTTGTGTTGAGCTTGTGTAAGAATATGGGCTTTGCCCCCAGGAGGAAGGCAAGAGGACATGTGCTTATGGATTTGCCCTGACCCCTTTACACCTTCTCCCCCAGTTTCACCTGGTACAGAGTGTCACATGAGCAGGACGGTAGTGCGAGGTTGGTTATAAAATCTGTAGCCGTGGAGGGCAGTGGCCTTTAGCACCTCAGTGCAGAAGCCACACCCAAGACCATGGCCTCGTGAGCATGATTAGCACATGCGAAGATGTGCCAAAGACACATCTCTGCAGTGCAGACCCAGCCTCTTGCAGCCTGGCCCCTAAAGCGGAGAATTTTGAAACACCACGTCCCCTTATGGTCATGCGTGGGACAGTCTCAGAGTTTAATTTTCAAAACAAAACTCATACTGTCAGATTTTTTTCAGAAATCTGTTCCACTGAATGGACTCATCTGAGGGAGGACAGACTGTTGTTTCCTTGATTGGATGATATGGGATTTCGGGAGACTCTAGAATGAAGAGAGGGGAGAGAGAGTTTGTCACACGGAAGCTGAGGGCTTATTACAGGCCTGTGAGTCACAGGGGCTGCAGGCAGGTGATGGGGAGAGGGGTGCGTGAGTGCGGTGCCTGGGAAGGGTGGGGTGCAGACAGGGAGGGAGGAAGCGAGGCCAGGGAAGAGGAAGGCAGAGGAGTGAATGAGCCTAGCCAGGATTCTCCAGAGAAGCAGAACCAAGAGGGCTCTGTGTGTGTGGAGAGGAGGAGGGAGGGAGAGCGAGAGGGAGAGGTTTCAGGGAGGTTGGTTCACGCCGCTGCGGAGGTTGGCAAGACCTAACTAAATCTGCAGGGAGGGCCGGCGGGCTGGAGACCCGGGAGAGCCCGGGCGGCAGTCAAGCCCAAAGGCCGTCTGCCGGCAGAGTTCCCCACGGGAGCCTCGGCTGCGGCTGCGCTGAGATCGACGGATAGACGTGAGAACGCCCAACCGGGACGCTCCCGGAGAGGACTGTGACGCGTCCTCAGAGCCCGGCCCCTCTCTCTGCCTCAGGGTCACCTCTGACACTGTGTGCCAAGCGAGCAGACAGCCAGTTATGCCACCGGGTCTGCGGAGCACTAGGGTGGCGGGGTTTCAGAAGGCAGCTAGGGTAGAAGGCCGTGGCTCTCCCAGGCGACCTTTAAACCAACTGCAACTTCTAATATTCAATCAGACCTCAGCTGCTGCCATTTCCAAATAATATTCGATCGGAATTCCTGTATATCAGTGCTTCCAACTTTGGCTGCACGTTCGAATGACCTAGAAGTGTTTTTAGAACTCCCAATGCCGAATCCATAGCCTAGAACAATTCAGAATTTCTCGAGGAGGGATCTGGGCATAAGTACTTTTATAAGTTCCCCAGGTGACTCCAGATATACAGGCAAGGCTGAATAGCTCTGCCATATACAGCTCCAGCAGCTTTGTTCTGCGGTTGACCCTGAGTAACACAGATTTGAACTGCACGGGTCCACATTTATACGGATGTTCTTCTGTAGTAAATACTACAGTACTACGTGATCTGCTGTTGGTTGAATCTGTGGATGTGGAATAGTGAATACAGAGGAACCTCGGATACAGAGTGCTGACTATAAGTGATATACAGATTTTCCACTGTGTGGAGTCGGCGCCCCTAATCCCTGCATTGTTCAAGGGTCAGCTGCATTTCCTTCCCCACCTCCCCTATGTGAGGCTCCCTCAATGTTCATTTAACCCGTTTCCATGGCCATTCGAGCTGCTAGGGCTCTGGAAAGAGTTTTCCACAATAATATGATTTTCTTGGAGCCTGCACATTCTCACATTGTATCAGAGGGTTTACATTGAAAATGTTTAACATTTTGACCTTGAGGCACCAGCAGGAAGGGTTGATCTTCTAGACATCATGAAGGAAACAGAAGCAAGACTTGGTAGAAGTTACATGGTATAAAGAAAAGGGGGCATCTGAACTCACCAGACTGGGCTTGGGCTCCATTTTTCTGGGGTAATTCTTCCTTGGGCAAATTCATCAGCCTCACTGAGCCTGTTTCTTTATCCTTAACATTGGGATAATAATGTCTGCTTTTCAGAAAGGGAGGGACTAGAGATAATGAATAAGTAAATGGCTATCCTGTAGTGGGCATTCAATAGATGGTATAAACTGCTGGTGACTGCTTGACTTAAGACAGGCAAGACAGAGGAATTAAAAGCCAAAATTTGATGTCCAATGACCTCTGACCCTCAGTTCTCTCATTTGTAAAATAGGGATAATGTGTTGGGTTGGGTAGCATCCCCCCAGCATTAATGTCCACTTGGAACCTCAGAATGGGACCTTATTAGGAAATGGGGTCTTTGCAGGTGTGATTAGTGAAGGATCTCGAAATGGAATCATCCTAGATTTAGGGTGGGCCCTAAAACCAATGACTGATGTCTTTATACGAGAAAGGAGAGGGGAATTTGGACACAGATTCCAGATTTCCTCTAAGGTAAGAGGCACAAAGACATACAAAGTAGAATGCCATATGAAGACGGAAGCAGAGGAGTGATGTGGCCACAGGTGAAGGATTATCAGAAGCCACCAGAAGGAAGGATTCTTCCCTGGAGCTTTCAGTGGGCACATGGTGCTGCTGACACCTTAATTTCAGGCTGTTAGCCTCTGGAACTGTGAGAGAATAAACTTCTGGGGTTTTTAATCCACCTGGTCTGTGGTCCTTCGTTATGGTAGCTCTAGGTAACCAATTCAGGGAGTAATATAGTACTTCTGGCTTATTGCAACTATAAATGAATTTATATGGTAAATATAATTCAATTTAGACATGGTAAAATTTTAGCTAACTGTTCATTAGGATTACTTAGATATTGGATAAGCAGCCTAGTCTGATGATATTCTGTGCTAGGAGCCAAGGCCGCTGGCACTTGGAGGGTCTTTCAAGGGTGACCGTTTGAGAGATGGAGTGAAATAACGAGTGTTGCATGTAGCAGGGGGCCACGTGAGAGGCAGTTAGGCAATAAGTAAAAATCAAATTGCCGCCTGCCCTGGGCTCGTCCACCCACAAATCAGGGGAAAAGGGCTCCCTGCCCTTTGATCTCAGGTGCGCTAGCACAACCCCTTGTGACGCACACATAAACACACGCACACTCAACTAGTTTAGACCTTGCTGGCTCTCATCCTTGGACTCCCGCTCCTGGAGTTATGATTTCAATCTCTGTCCCAATAAGCAGCCACAGAACAGAGATTCATGTGCACGTGACATTTTCATTAAACCCACTGGAATGTACGGCAAAGTCTCCCTTTATCATTGTTGATACAGTCACACAAGTAACCCATGCAAGTACTCCATGCCTAGGGTCTAATGTGGCTCCCAGGTGGGCCCGGGAGAGGTTCATCTGTATGTTGGAAGAATATTTTGCAACAGGTCTTTTCTTTCTCTTGACGTGAAGCTTACCCAGAAAGCCACTTCACTGGGCGGGGAGACTGACTGAATTGGCTACAGATAGATCTCTTGGCCTCTTCCTCTGAGTTGGGTGATATAAGGGCACTAAAAGGTCACGATGGCAGGAAGTCTAGCAGAGGAAAATATAGGCAGTGCCAATGCAATTTATTTTACAGTAAAAAGAATTTTATTTAACCCCATGACTTTAAAAATTGGCAAAGTTGAGTCAATGCATGTGCATAAAATGTCAACACGAGTGCATTTTAGAATTTAGTTAGAAAATTTTTCAAATGGAATAAAACGTGCCTAGACTGAGAGTTTTCAGAACCCTGTACCAGATTCCTGGCAAAGTAGAAGTCGTATAGCGTTTGTTTTCCTAACTCTACGTCATCTAACTTCATAATTTGAATCTTAATAAAATTAAGTGTTGAGTGAAAACAAATCCCAAAAGTATAACCAAATATATTGGCTCAGGCCAGACTTAAGCCTCAGCGGAAGGTTTTGTAAGCTCTTGTAGTGGAAGTGTTTTTTCTCTTCTTCCTGTCAGCATCTCAGAGGAGCTGAGTCTGGCAGAGCAGCTGCTAACAGAATAAGCTGGAAAAACAAGGCTTGGTTCTGCATTCCCAAAGGTGCTGCAGGATGAAAGGATACAAATCCCAAACCCTAATGCAAGTGGCCTGGGTGATGGCCACCATGTTCCTGTCCTCAGGCCATGACGTGCATATGGCCAAGGCCATACACGTAGTAGGCACTTTACCATTACTTGTTCAGTGAGTGAATGAATCCTACAGTGTGGTGGAGTGCAGTGTTGATCAGCTTATTGGTTGCAACCCTATTGTTGTATTAAGAAATCAGTTTAAAGGACTTCCCTGGTGGTGCAGTGGTTAAGAATCCACCTGCCAACGCAGGGGACATGGGTTCGAGCCCTGGTCCGGGAAGATCTCACATGCCGTGGAGCAACTAAGCCCGTGCGCCACAACTACTGAGCCTGCGCTCTAGAGCCCACGAGCCACACCTGCTGAGCCCATGTGCCACAACTACTGGAGCCCGTGTGCCTAGAGCCCATGCTCCGCAGCAGAGAAGCCACCATGATGGGAAGCCTGCTCAGTGCAACCAGAGAAAGCCCGCGTGCAGCAAGGAAGACCCAACTCAGCCAAAAAAAGGAAATCAATTTAATGGTCACAATTTCTTTCTATTTTAAAATTTTTATTTATTTTTGGCTCTGTTGGGTCTTCCTTGCTGCACGCGGGCTTTCTCTAGTTGTGGTGAGCCGGGGCTACTCTTTGTTGCGGTGCGCGGGCTTCCCATTGCGGTGGCTTCTCTGTTGCGGAGCAGGGGTTCTAGGTGCGTGGGCTTCAGTACTTGTGGCACACGGGCTCTAGAGCGCAGGCTCAGTAGTTGTGGCGCACGGGCTTAGTTGCTCCACGGCATGTGGGATCTTCCCGGACCAGGGCTCGAACCTGTGTCCCCTGCGTTGGCAGGCGGATTCTTAACCACTGCGCCACCAGGGAAGTCCCACAATATCTTTCAAACAATAGGATAGAAAATAAAGTGGTCTATCACATGTGTTAAAAGTGTGGGGGGGTGTGTGTTGTGTGTGTGTTTCTACTGAGCCGTGATGTAAAATGTATTTCTGAAGGCATCAGAAGCTCTTCAGGAGCCAGTGGACTCTGTTTTTCTCTTTGCTGTCTCCTCTCTTCTTAGGTATGGTGACAACCCAACAGTAACGTCTCTCCCCAGCCATAAAGCAGGTTTAAATTCTTGTAGTGCCAGCTAAGTTAGTCAAGCCTGGAATCACAAAGTGCGGCACATGCCACAGCTGTGCTTCCTCTTTCCACTCCTTCCAAGGGAGGCAGAGTTTTGCTGACCCGTCGGTGGCTGCGATCACTGTCTATTCTATATTGCGGTACTCTAACCATAGATGAGCTCTCTTAGGGAGGGGTGAGCGTCAAGACACACATACCTAGCCATTTCTTGGCAGCCACGTGGTAAAATGCCGTGAACTCGGCAAGGTTTGTCCTCCAAGCCTGCAGCTGACCCTTTCTAGACGTTCCTTTTCTCACAATATCCCCATGTTTATTCTAACAAGCATGCTTCCTCCCATATTGAAACTTGCTTTTAAATAATCAAATAACAGGCATCATCTGTGAGGAAGGGGTTAGCACGCACCTAAATTGATGCAAATTCAGATCTAAGCGAGATTTTAAAGATCAGTCTCCCTGATTTGGACCCTAGTGCCCTATAGGCTCTCCTTGGGGTAATCAGACTCATTCTAATAGTCCAGTGTGGAGTGTCACCTGCATGCAATCTGTATTCTGCAGGCCTTCCCTCATCTTTTTTTCTTTATCAAAATGTATTTGTCCTGTGTCCCATTCTATCAGTATGCTTTCCACTGCTGGATGGCATGAAATTACCATTTGATCATCCTTGTCAGTAGGATCCTGGGATTTAAGATGGAGAGAGTATCTTAAATGAGACAGTGAGTCTCAAGTTGGGAATCTCAGCTTCTGGGAAAGGAGGAAGCTATTTGGTGATTACGCCTGTAAAGTCAATGCGTTGTTAGTAATTCTCAAGTCGGTCTGTATGTATTTTCATTGCTTCCTAATGGTATGGAGTTAGGCCTTATTGGGGGTACAGACAACTACCTGGCCTCAAGGAGTCTGCAGTTAAGCAAGTGCAATAGGGGGGATCTTGGATGCCAGGCACTTGCATCCATCACTTTAAATAATATTATTTAACCGCAGTAGGGATTTTATCTTACGACTTTAAGGAACCAAGGCTGAGAAAAGTAGACTGTTTTCCCCAGGTTCTATATAAATAGTGAGTGGTGGAGTCAGGATTTAAATTCAGACCTGGTCTGGTTCTGATGCCTGTGTTCTTTTCAGCATTCTGCATTGTTAGGGACACAGAAGCCAAGAGGGAGAGGTGAAGAGGGCACTAGAAGGCTGTGTGGGGCGGATGTGGCCTGCTGTGGGAGTTTAGAGGAGGAAGAGCCGCATGCCCTGGACCAGTAAGAGAAAAGTTTTTAGGAGGACTGGGAAGTGGCACTCAAACAGGGCCAGAAGCCATAAAGGGCAACGTATTTGATAGTAGCTGGAAGAAGAGAGGTCTTTCCAGGTAGGATGACCAATAAAGGAAAGGCTTGGGAGTAGGAATAAAAATGTGCTGAAGGACAAAAGGGGGGGAGATCTGATTAAGGGAAGGAAAATTATTCACGTGGGCTGCCTTCTCTTTTACTGTATCTTAATTCAGTTGAAGGAGGGGGAGTCATCGCAAGAGATGGTTCCCCTCTAAGGGAGAGGAGCTCAGGAAGCTCAGCCTTCCACATAGTCTTACCTGGAACCACTGCCTCTCAGAAGGATGTTCCGGGTCCCCAAGCAGAGGGGCCTTTCTCAAAAGTCCCTGATGATGCGAGTGGTGAGCTTCCAGGGAGCCCAGGGCAAGGGAGCCAGGTGTCTCTTTCTTCCCTTTTTGGAATCCAGGCCAGTTTCAATTTACATTACACAGCTTAATCCACAGAAACAGGAGCCAGAGCCTGGTTCTTTCTCTCTCTCTCTTTTTTTTTTTTTCCTCTCCAAGACACAGAAACCTTTATTTTCTCCCTACACCACAAAGCAGTGCTGTTAAATAATATTGGATAATTGCACCTGTCGTACTCCCCATATTGTGCTGAAGAAAAATAATTGCTGGTTTTCTGCTTTGCAGTTTAGCTGTGACTCCTTCATTTGACTTGGAGCATGTCATTTTCTCCCATTTTAGACTGTGTACAGTCAAACTGTGTGAAAGGACTCATAGATAGCGGCCCTGGGTGTGTGAGTGGGCGCGGGCCTCATTCAGCAATGATTTCTAATTTATACAGCATTGAAAATCCACAGCTATAAATAAACAGTTCTGACTGGCTTTGCTGCCTACTCAAATGCTTTATTAAAAAAAAAAAAAAAAAAAAAAAAAGGAACCACCAACTGCCTGAGAATGGAAAATAATATCTGGATATGGATTCTGGTTGCTGACACTTGTGCCCTCGGAGGGGGGATACCCAGACTTGGGATGGGTTCAGTGCTCATCCAGGCAGCCTTCTGGGAGGCCCAGCCTCCCCACTCTTTCCTTGCCCCGCCTCACACTCCCCGTGTGCAGGCGCAGCGTGTTTGGGGGATTACGGTATGTGAAACTGACTTCCTGTTATGACAAGTATTGCAAGCCAGTAGGTGCAGAGGACCCAAAAATAGCTTGAGAAATGTATGACCCATTTGCAGGGAGCCTGGCGTAATGCATTGTTTAGGCAAGCAAGGTAAGCCTTCTCCCCAAACTCAAAATCGGTGTCACATGTGAGGTAGCAACTCCAGAATACAAGCACAGGTATGGACCAGTCCATGAAGCAGTAGTGTAGCTCCTCCCCCTGCCTGCATGGGTGAGAGTTTCCACCAAGTTGGGGTCCCCAACCCCTTCTTTTGTGTAACCTTGCAGATGTCCACACATTTTTGCTTTTTCAAATAAAGGCTTCCAGATGCTCAGTTCCTGCTTTGTTTTGTACTAAAGAGGAAGGAAGGTGGGCTTGGAAATCAGCCGTCTGTGTGACCTTGGATCGGTTTCTTCCCTGTCTCTGAACCCAGTGGTGTGCTGGGGAGAGTTTGTACAGGCTCACAAGGGTTCAGTGGTTCTGCGTCTCTCTTCCCAACTCTGCATTCAGTGACATGTTGGTAGCTTGAAAAAGGTCATGTTGGAGTGTTCACACCATGGCAATGGCCAAACTATAAATTGGAGCCTTAAAGTTTTCTTTTTTCCAGAGAGTTGGGTTTTAAACATTTATAGCACACCAACATCAGAAACTCAGTTTGCTCATTTGTAAAATGAAGACATAATGTATTTTCTACTTTTAAGACTTTTGTGAAGATAAAATGAGGTCATGGAGGTGAGAGTGGCTCTAAATTACGTGACACTGTACAAGTATTATTGCTGGTTTTCTCATCATTTGGTTTGTATTGTTGTTTTCTAACCACTAAGGGCCAAACACAGCCTTATGTAGGCAGCTAATACTGTCTCCCTTTTAATGAATGTTCAGTCAGCGTTCATTACAGGTGTTTTGTTTTTGTTCTGTTTTGGTGGTTTTTTTGGCGGTGCGCAGGCCTCTCACTGTTGTGGCCTCTCCCGTTGCGGAGCACAGGCTCCGGACGCGCAGGCTCAGCGGCCACGGCTCACGGGCCCAGCCGCTCCGCGGCACGTGGGATCCTCCCGGACCGGGACACGAACCCGCGTCCCCTGCATCGGCAGGCGGACTCCCAACCACTGCGCCACCAGGGAAGCCCTACAAATACTTTTAATAACTTATTTTCTCATTGCCCCAGTTAATTTGCTATTATCCTAGGTAGACAGACAACTTCAGAAGCAGCCATCTCCCTCCATTTCCATTTAGACTGAGAAAAAAATAGATGAGAAATCCATGAAAATAACTAGCTTATGAAAGTGCCTCATTTAGGAAAATTGGGATTATTCAAAAATGGCCCAGGACTGGGAGTTAGAAGATATGAGAGACAAAAGCTTTTATTTTGGTTCTGACACTAATCCTTTGGCCTCATCTAGTTCCTCAGCATCCTCCTCTGTAAAGTGAATAGTTGGGATGGTCCTAAGTTCCTTTCTCCCTGTAACACCACATTTATGTGAGTTTCTTTGACTTTTGGCCAGATGTTGACCACAGACCATCCTCCGCAGAGGTCAGATGGATGTAACAGATTCTGTGACGGCAGGAATTGTTTTGGGTGTGTCCAGTAAAAGTTTTAAAAAAGCAAGAGTCCTCAAATTCAGCTACCTTCATAACTCTCTTAATAAATTTAAATATCATTCCCTGTTCTTTTTACCTTCCTATGTTGTTTCACCACCTCCCTGCACCAGGAAGAAAAACAGATGAAAAAAACTCTCCTGTTTTCTTCTTCCTTAGTTCTTGGAAAATGGTGTCTAATCACTTGCTCTTCTTCCTTGGCTGCATCGTGTAACCTGCACGAACAAGAACAGAAAGAGACCTTAGCCTTCAGGGTTTCCCTAATGGGTGTTCTTGTGTGGGTGGACATTCACCCTGACTTGGGACAGTGGAAAGTTGAGGAAGCTGTTCCGAAGGCAAGATGATGTATTTTAAAGAGTTCTGGAAAACCACCAGCACCGCCGCAAGGGCAAGAAGGGACACCTTGCTGTCCTACTTGGTGCCTGGCTCACAGCCAGCGAGCTGACCAGCGGTGCAGTTCCTATCGCGTGGCTCTGAACATGTCCTGTGAACCACTGATGGCTGTTGCTTTTGGCCCTGTGTTTGTAGGCTGCACACAGTTCATCAACAAACCTTGAGACTGTGCCGATGGAGATGAACAAACCGCATCAAATGAGACAGGAAAGAGAAGAATGGATATTCACCTCACTAGGGGCCACTCTGTGACCTCTCACCAAATCAGCTTATTGGCCTGGGTAGAAAAGTACTGGCATATTGATTTAGCTTTTAGTAAGCTTATTACTAATTGTAATAAGTAATAAGCTTATTACTAATTAGGAATTACTAATTACCAACCTAATTGTAGCATTAGATTTCTAGAATGACTTCCATTTAGCCAACCATGGGTACCTCCATATTGAATGATCACAAATCTTTACATAAACTTTGAAACTTTGAAAACATCATGAACTCATTGTCCTTCCTGTCTGTTGCCAAATGCAGTCTTTTTGCAGCTCAGCCTCTTCTCATCCATTCTGGAAGTTAGAGCCCTGTTACTTCTGGCCCGGTATCACCATAGCAACGTCAGCTCTCAGTGCCGTGCTTTATGCTTCACACCCTGCCCCCTCCATCAGTTATATCTTTAATAGTAAATTTTAAATATCTTACAACTTTATTTGCTGGAACTCCCCTTCTCAGAGGCTTTAGCGACTGATGACTTGAAGTCCTCCTGTGGCCCCCTCATCACACTGGTTTTCTAGGGCAGACAGCTCCTAACCACACTGCCCTCGTGGCCACACTTGAATTCATGTCTCTCAACATTTTTAGGCACAGTCCTCTCCTTTCTGCTACTCCTCATCAATCCATACTATATCCAGTCACTCCAGTGAAGCCTAGCTGATTTATCCAGCTCTACATGCTCCGTGTTCTTTGCATTTATGCTTCCACTTGTTTTTCATTTTTCCCCGGTTAGGTCTTCTCTACATTAGGTCTATAGGGACGAACACAGTATCTTCTCTTTTCTGAAGCATACACTTAGGGCCTTTAATGAATCCGTTTTCAGATAAATAACACATTAATTCTCCTGTGTTCAAGAGCTTGGTCAGTATAAACTTCTCAAAGTTGTTCCCTCTGTGGTCACTCCGAGGGCACCTAAAACTTTGTTTATCATGTCGTTACCAACCCTCAACACTTCGAATCTAACTGTAATCAAAACCTCACTTCTTCAAGCCAGGGTTCCAAGGATTGGAGATTCCTGCTCCAGTTAAGAAGCCCAACAGAACACGGGGGCTTAGAGGGAAGCATCAGGAGCCAAGCGCTGGTGGGAAGCTCCCTTGGGGGAGGAGGGCACGTGGCCCCTTCCAGTGGATCGGGGTCTCCCCTGTGCAACACCATGAAGCCAGATAGAGCACCGAGAAATTCCCACACGCCCGCCCGTGTGCTAGAGAAGGCACCATCCCCGGATGTGTCTCTGTGTGGAGCTCTAACAGTCATTTCAGTCTGTAGAGACTTACACAGTGTGACTGTCACAGAAATCACATTTTTCTTTTTGTTTCTAGCAGGTGGGGATGGTTCCTTAGTCCTAAATTCTTAGGAGGCTGAGCAGTCTCTAGACTTCTCTGAGTCTTCAGAATTTATCTCTGACCGTGTTTCCACAGTGCATGGCTGGAGATAAGGGAAGTGTTGACTTCGTAATAGAGCATATTATCTTACCCAGAGTTCACAAAATGGATTTCAAACCGGTTGAGAAATAATGTTCCTTGTCATCACTCTTTTCCTCATTGAAGGGAGTCTTTCCCAGTGGAACACCTCCTAGTTGGTGGTTAGGGGGTTAGGTCCACCCTGATTTCGTTTGTTTTAGTTTTACTGAAGTATATTTGATTTACAATGTTATATTAGTTTTAGGTATACAACATAGTGATTCAGTATTTTTATAGATTATACTTCATTCAAAATTATTATGAAATATTGGTCATATTTCCTGTGCTGTACACTACATCCTTGTATCTTTTTTTTTTTTTTTTTTTTTTTTTTTTTTTTTTGCGGTACGCGGGCCTCTCACTGCTGTGGCCTTTCCCGTTGCGGAGCACAGGCTCCGGCCGCGCAGGCTCAGCGGCCATGGCTCACGGGCTCAGCCGCTCCGCGGCACGTGGGATCCTCCCGGACCGGGGCACGAACCCGCGTCCGCCGCAACTCTCAACCACTGCGCCACCAGGGAAGCCCCATCCTTGTATCTTATTTATTTTATACATAGTAGTTTGTACCTCTTAATCTCCTTCCCCTATCTTTCTCCTCCTCCACCCCTTTCCCCACTGGTAACCACTAGTTTGTTTTGTGTATCTATGAGTCTTTTTCTGTTTTATTATATTCATTCGTTTTATTTTTCAGATTCCACATATAAGTAAAAACATACAGTATTTGTCTTTCTTCGTCTGACTTACTTCACTAAGTGTAACTCCCTCCAGGTCCATCCATGTTGCTGTAAATGGCAAAATTTCATTCTTTTCTCTGGCTGTGTAATATTCATATGTTATCTTCTTTATCCATTCCTCTGATGATGGACACTTAGGTTGCTTCCATATCTTGGCTATTGTAAATAGTGCTTCTATAAATTTTGGGGTGCATTTATCTTTTCAAATTAGTGTTTTCCTTTTCTTTGGATGTATACCTAGGAGTGGAATTGCTGGGTCATATGGTAGTTCTATTTTTAATTTTTTGAGGAACCAATTTACATTCCCACCAGTGTGTACTAGGGTTGCCTTTTCTCTCCATCCTTGCCAGCATTTATTATTATTTGTCTTTTTGACAATAATAGCTGTTCTAACAGGCGTGAGGTGATATCTCACTATGGTTTTGATTAGCAGCATTTCCCTGATGATTAGTGATGCTGAGCATCTTTTCATGTGCTGGTTGGCCATCTGTATGACTTCTTTGGAAAAAAGTCTATTCAGGTCTTCTGCCCATTTTTTGATTGGATTGTTTGTTTTCTTGATACTGAGTCATATGAGCTCTTTAATATTTTGGATATTAACATGTTATCAGACATATCATTTGAAAATATCTTCTCTCATTCAGTAGGTTGTCTTTTCATGTTGTTGTTGGTTTCCTTCACTGTGCAAAAGCTTTCAAGTTTAATTTGATGTAGTCTTATTTATTTAGTTTTGCTTTTGTTTCTCTTGCCTGAGGAGACAGATCCAAAACAAATATTGCTAAGATTTATGTCAAGGAATGTACTGCCTGTGTTTTCTTCTAGGAATTTTATGGTTTCCAGTCTTACATTTTGGTCTTTAATCCATTTTGAATTTATTTTTCTGTCTGGTTTGAGAAAATGTTCTAATTTCATTCTTTCACATATACCTGTCCAGTTTTCCCAACACCACTTACTGAAGAGACTGTCTTTTTTCCACTTTATATATTTTTCCCTTCTTTGTTGTAGATTAATTGTCCATATGTGCATGGGCTTATTTCTGGGCTCTTTATTCTGTTCCATTGATCTGTGTGTCTGTTTTTGTGCCAGTATCATACTGTTTTGATGACTGTAGCTTTGTAATATAGTCTGAAGTCTGGGAGCATGATGTTTCCAGATTTGTTCTCTTTCCTCAACGATTACTTTGGCTCTTCAGGGACTTTTGTTCTTCCATACAAATTTTGGTAATTTTTGTTCTAGTTCTGTGAAAATGGCATGTGAGTGGTTCAATAGGGATTGTATTGAATCTGTAGATTGCTTTGGGCAGTGTGGACATTTTAACAATATTAGTCCATGAACACAGAATCTTTCCATTTAATAGTATCATTTTCAGTTTCTTTTATCAGTGTCTTATGTTTTTGGGGTATAGGTCTTTCATTTCACTGGGTGAGTTTATTCCTAGATATTTTATTGTTTTTGATGTGATTGTAAATGGGATGATTTCTTACTTTCTCTGTCCGATAGTTCATTATTAGTGTATAGAAAAGCAACAGATTTCTGTACTAATCTTGTATCCTGAAACTTTAGTGAATTCATTTATTTGTTCTAATAGTTTTTTTCTGGTGGAGACTGTAGTGTTTTCTATATATAATATCATGTCATCTGCAAATAGTAACAGTTTGACTTCTTCCATTCCAATTTGAATGCCTTTTAATTCTTTTTCTTGTCTGAGTGCTGTGGCTAGGACTTCCAATACTATGTTAAATAGAAATGGTGAGAGTGGGCATCCTTGTCTTGATCCTGATTGTAGAGGAAAAACTTTGCTTTTCACTGTTGTATATGATGTTAGCTGTGGGCCTTTATTATGTTGAGATATGTTCCCTCTGTACCAACTTTGTTGAGCGTTTTTATTGTGAATGAGTGTTGAATTTTGTCAGATGCTTTTTTTTGCGTCTATTGAGAATATCATATGATTTTTATCCTTCATTTTGTTAATGTGATATATCACATCGATTGATCTGCATATATTGAATCATTCTTGCATCCCTGGAATAAATCCCACTTGATTATGGTGTATGATCCTTTGTATATGTTATTGAATTCAGTTTGCTGATATTTTGTTGAGAGTTTTTGTGTCTATATTTATCAGGAATATTGGCCTGTAATTTTCTTTTTGTGTAGTGTCTTTGTCTAGTTTTGGTATCAGAGTAATGGTGGCCTCATAGAATGAATTTGGGAGTGTTCCCTCCTCTTCAATTTTCTGGAATAGTTTGAGAAGGATAGGTATTAACTCTTGTTTATATGTTTGGTAGAATTCCCCTGTAAAGTTGTCCAGTCCTGGACGTTTGTTTGTTTTGGGAGTATTTTGATTACTGATTCAATTACAATACTAGTAATCGGTCTGTTCAGATGATCTGTTTCTTCCTGATTTTGTCTTGGAAGATTGTATGTTTCTAGGAATTTATCCATTTCTTCTACATTGTCCAATTTGTTGGCATACAACTGTTTGTAGTGATTTCTTCTGGTGTTTTGTATCTCTGTGATATAGTTTGTTATTTCTCCTCTTTCGTTTCTTATTTTATTTGGGTCCTTTCTTTTTTTCTTGATGAGCCTAGCTAAAAGCTTATAAATTTTGTTTATCTTTTCAAAAAACCATCTTTTGGTTTTATCGATCGTTTCTATATTTTAATCTATTTTATTTTCTCTCTGATCTTTATTATTTCCTTCCTTCTGCTGATTTTGGGCTTTTTGTTCTTTGTCTGATCCCTTCAGATGGTAGATTAGGTTGTTTGAGATTTTTTGTTTGTTTGTTTCTTGAGGTATGCCTGTATCACTGTTAACTTTCCTCTTAGGACTGCTTTTGCTGTGTCCCATAGATTTTGGAAAGTTGTGTTTTTATTTTCATTTGTCTCGAGGCATTTTCTGATTTCCTCTTCAGTTTTTTTGTTGACCCCTTGGTTTTTCAGCAGCATGTTGTTTAGCCTCCATGTGTTTGTGTTTTTCTAAGTTTTCTTCCTGTAATTGGTTTCTAGTGTCATACTGCTGTGGTCAGAAAGGATGCTTGATACAATTTCAATCCTCTTAAATTTTTTTGAGACTTGTTTTGTGGCCTGGAATGTGATCTATCCTGGAGTACACTCTATGTGCACTTAAAAAGAATGTGTATTCTGCTTTTTTGGATGGAATGTCCTATAGTTATAAGTCCAACTACTCTAATGTGTCACTTAAGTCTACTGTTTCCTCATTGATTTTCTTTCTGGATGATCTGTCCATTGATATACGTGGGGTGTTGAAGTCCCCTATTATTGTATTATTGTTTCTCTTTTTATGTCTGTTAATATTTGCTTTATAAATTTAGGTGCTCCTATACTAGATGCATATATGTTTATGAACATTATAGCTTCTTCTTGTATTGATCCCTTTATCATTATGTAATTCTCTTCTTTGTCTTTTATTACAGACTTTGTTTTAAAGTCTACTTTGTCTGATATGAGCATTGCTACCCCAGCTTTCTGTTCATTTCCATTTGCATGCAATATCTTTTTCCATCCCCTAACTTGCAGTCTGTGTGTCCTTAGCTCTCAAGTGAGTCTCCTGTAGGCAGCATGTTTTTTTATTCAGTCAGCCACCCTTTGTCTTTTGATTGGAGCATTTAGTGCATTTTTATTTAAAGTGATTGTTAATAGGTATATACTTAATGCCATTTTGTTATTTGTTTTCTGATTGGTTTTGTAGTTCTTTTCTATTCTTTTCTTCTTATGGTCTCTTCCCTTGTGATTTGATGATTTTCTTTAATGTTATGTTTATGTTCCTTTCTAGTTTCTGTATATATGTTGTAGTTTTTTGACTTGTGGTTATCATGCAGTTCATATATATTGATCTATAACTATACCTATTTATTTTAAACTGGTAGTCCTTTAAGTTCAAACACATTCTAAAAGGTCTACATTTTTTCTCCCTCCCCCCATGTTTCGTATTTTTGATGTAATATTTTACATCTTCATGTCTGTCCCTTACCTGTTTATTGTAGTTACAGTTGATTTTACATTTTTGTCTTTTAACCTTCATACGAGCTTATTTCAGTGGTTGATCCACAGTCTTTACAATATATTTGTCTTTACTAGTAGGATTTTCCCCTTCCTATAATTTCTATCTCTTGATATAGCCTTTTCATTTTCACTTAAAGACTCCTTAACACTTGTTGTAAGATTGGTTTAGTATTGGTGAATGTTAGTTTTTGCTTGTCTGAGAAACTCTTTATCTCTCCTTCAGTTCTGAATGATAAACTTGCTGGGAGGAGTATCCCAGGTTGTTAAGTTTTTTCCTTTCTGCACTTTATCTATATCATGCCACTCCATTCTAGCCTGCAAAGTTTCTGCTGCAAAATCAGTTGATAGCCTTATGGGGGTTCCCTTGTATGTGACTCTCTGTTTTTCTCTTGACACCTTTAGAATACTCTTTTTATCTTTAACTTTTGCCATTTTAATTATGATTATGTCTTGGTGTGGGTCTCTTTGAGTTCATCTTGTTTGGAACTCTCTGTGCTTCTTGTACCTGGATATCTGTTTCCTTCTTCAGGTTTGGGAAGTTTTGAGTCACAGTTTTATCAAATACATTTTCTACCCTTTTTTCTCTCTCTTCTTCTTTTGGGAACCCTATAAGTCAAATGTTAGTATGATTGATGTTGTCCCAGAGGTCCCTTAGAACATTCTCATTTTTTAAAATTTGTTTTCCTTTTTGCTGTTCTGATTGGGTGACTTCCATTATTCTGTCTTTCAGATTGCTTATGCATTGTTCTATATCACCTAATCTCCTGTTCATGCCATCTAGTGTATTTTTCATTTCAGTTATTGCATTCTTCAACTCTGACTGGTTCTTCCCTGTACTTTCTAGTTCTATGTTGAATTCTCATCGTGTTCATCTATTCTTGTCCCCAGTTCAGTTAATATTTTCATTACTATTTCTTTGTACTCTTTGTCAGATAAATTATTTCTCTCTGTTTCATTAGCATTTTTTCAGGTATTTTTTTCTTGTTTCATTTTGTCCTCCCATTTTGTTTAACTTTCTTCATCTGCGTAAAATCACGTGAAACAGTTGCCTGTCCTAGTCTTGATGTCATGTCCTCGTGTGGGACCATCCCTGTGCAGTCTGTGTGAGCCCAGTGGCTTTGGTGGGAGAGCTGGATTTGAGGTGAGCATGATCTGCATCTTCCCCCAGGGTGTGCTGGTAGCCACTGCCTTGGTGGGAGGTAGGCCTGGAGTTGGAGGGGCTAGCGCCAGAGCCAGGTGCAAGCCAGGGCTGCTGCTGTGCTCCATGACTGTCACTGCTCTGTCGGGGGTGAGGGCGAGGGCGGAGGGGCTGGAGCAGAAGCCCTGAGGGAGCTGGGTTTCTCTTGGGTATGATGGCAGTCTCCATCTTGGTTTGGGACAAGGTCAGGGCGTAAGGTCTTGGGGCTGCACTCCTGTGCTGGCTTTACTTTTTCCCCAGTGTGTGCCCTCAGTTAGAGGCTGGGTCAGGGCTGGAGGGGTTAGTGCCACTGCCACTGAGCTGATCCCACCCCTCCTCCCCCAAGTGTGCACAGAGATCTGTGCTCCAGCGATGGCACTCTCCATCCGGAGTGTGGGCAGGGATTCGTGAGCTGGTAATGGTTGCCTCTACCCTGGTCAGAGGCAGGGCCAGGGTCCAAGCCAGCTCCGTTCCCTCCAAGTGTGCACATTCTCGTGGGCAGTGGCAGCCTCTGCCTTAGTGGTGAGCAGTGCTGGAGCGGGAGCCTGGTGCAGGCTGGGGGACACACCGGGATGGTCCCTAGGCATTTTTCAATCAGCTGCCTCTTTGCTGTCACGGGGAGTAAGCAGATCGGTGCGTGTGCTCTTCAAGACTGCAGTCTCAGTTTCTTACAGCCTTACTAGTAAATCCCACTGGTTTTCAAGCCAGCCAAGGGGGCTCATCTTCCCCATGTCAGACCCAAGGGCTGAGGTGCCTAATACATGGCTCGCACCCCTCGTTCCCCAGGGAGGATCCCTTAGCTTGTGATAGCCCCCTCCTCCTCTGTGTCCCCCACCAGCGGTGCAGGTGCTGACCAGATCGCTTCTCCTCCCTTCCTACTCAACTCCGTGTGGATCTTTCTTTACAGCCTTGGCTGTAGAATAGCTTTTCTGCTAGTCCCCAGGTCAGTTTCAGTGAGAGAAGCTCTATATGCAGTTGTAGTTTTGATGTGTTCATGAGGGAAGGTGAGCCCAGTGTCGCCCTACTATACCATTTTGATCTCCTCCCACCCTGGATTATTTTAGTCCTTTCTTTATCCTATGTTAGTACCAAGGAGTAGAGGTATTTTAGGCCAAACATTTAACGTTCGTCCCGTGCAAGATTCAAACATTTTCTGCTGGCGTGGTAAGGGAAATCATTCCTTCGTCAACATCACTATGGATACATATGTAATTATACACCTTATTATTCCAATAGCCGGAACACAGGATAAGTGAAAGCACACTATTAAAAAAAAAAGATTTACACCTATGTATCTACCATCACAAAAGCTACTGCTAGACTTCGAACTGAAAATTTGAAGAACATTTGCCTGGCTTTAGAGGCTTGGCTTGGAAAAGGGCGAGAAGGCCGAATGTGGGGGGGATATGAGGTGTTAGAAGAATGAGATCTGAGCACGTACAAGTGAGTACAAGATTTGAATGTAGTTGAGTATAAGAACATGAGTACAAGTGACAGTGCAGAGGCAGTAGCAGGGGATGGGGTTGAGAGCTGGCTGGAGAAACCCTAGTGGGGAGAGAGGCTGAGGAAGAGGCGGAAGTAATAATCCCTAGTGGGCTCTCTTTGAGCTTTAGGGAGATGAAGTTAGGACAAGAAATACAAAAAGGAGATGTATTTTTCTAATGGACTCAATGGTGCCCAGTGAGGCCATGCTTTATAAATACACGTGGAGTCAACTCATGATAAAATTTTTTTTATGAAATGATTAGGGACAACATGCAAGATAGACAGAACTTATAATAAATTTCTTCATGGGTAAAACTAAGGAGGTAAACCAGATGGCCTCTTAGCAGCTTTCAACAATAAAATCTCCTTTAAATAAATCTGATCTATAGGAAATAGTATTAAAGGAAGGGTTTAATATCATTCTGTCCAAGGCACTGTCACAAGGTCACTTGGCCAAATTGGAATTTTCAGCTTATAAACTATCCTGGGTGAAAAGGATCTGTGGTCTTGGGCCCTGACAAAGGATACCCCTGGCATATATCCCTCAGTGAATGTAAGGAGAGGGGCCGTGGGCCACAGGTAAGCTGACTGCCTCTCCAGCTGTACCTACATATAAGAGGCCCTCCATTTTGTCCTGGAGGCACTTAGCCCCTTTCAGTGCCTGGTATATCTTGTAGATTGGGTTTCTCTTTCTGATGGACTTGTGTCCCGGTGTCAGCATCCTTATGTCTTGTCAAGAAGGAAAAAAAAAAAAAAAAATTAAGTAGTTAAGTGGCAGAGAAGGAGGCCTATACTAGGACCCCCTGACAGCCCCTTTCTCCCATTCAGCGTGGAAATAATCTGTCTGGAGTATCCCTAGGTGCTCAGACATGGTCAGCCAAGTTTTCAGTGATCTACAAAAAGACTGCTTCCCCTGCCAGCTTCCATCACTGTTTGAAATCAGTGTTTCACCTATAGCTCTGCCTGAAAAGTAGAAATTGACTCTTTCCCGGGGGGTATCTGGTCCCAGTAATTGACTCAGTGCTTGTCCACCCTTCTGTTCCATGGCACAGACATCTCATTTCTCAGGAAATGAGATGGTGACAAGTCAAGCAGGGTGGCCCTCTGGAACCTCTTGAGAGCCTTTTGAAGGCCAGCAGGACCTTCCTGAGGGCTTGACAACAGTTGTCTCTCTGGCACACAGGGTCAGCTCTCCGCATCTGTATACCCCTGGAGAATGTCACACACTTTCCAAGTTTACGTGTGATTCCTGCTATCACTCCTTATTGTTGCCCTTCTCAGTCTCTTCTTCATTTTCACCCACTGACATGACACACGAGGAGGTAGAAAGTGTGTAGATGTGACCATCATTTCCAACCCCCTTCTCAGCCAAGCAGCTGACTTGGGAGAACACTGCATTGGACAAGGATGCATGTAAACATAACTATTTAAACTGAAAGGAGTCCAGGGTCCTGTGGCACGTAGGGCCTTGCTCTTAGACCAGCAGTGTCAGTCTCTCTGGGGCACATGTTGGAAGGGCAGACTCCCACGCTGTCCTCCAGATCTACTGAATGAGAATGTACATTTTAACAAGATCCTAATTTTAACAAGATTTGCAGGCACATACAAGTTTGAGAAGCACTGTTCTGTGACAGTGGTTCTTGACCCTGACTGCAAATTAAAATAACTGGGAAGCTTTTAAAAATACCAGTGCTGAGTCCCCATCTCCATAGGTAGATTTAATTGGTCTGGGGTGGACCTGGGAGTTAGTATTCTTAAAGTTCCCCTAGTGATTTTGTAATGTGCAGTCACGATGGAGCATTACTGCTAGAGAGATACTTGCATGTTACCTGGGTCTTGACTGATACTTCTTGATCACTTGGTTAGTTGGCTGGGGACTCCCAACCGGGCCACACTGTGGCTCAGAAATTTCAGAAGCAGAGATTCTAATCAGTTCTAGTCTCAATTAGCCTAACTTCCTATTTCACTGTGTAAGTCCTTCAGGAACTACACCATCTCTGTCAGTTTGCATTCAGTTAGGTGGTTGTTACTTTTAATCACCTTCAGCTGGGGAAACTGGTAATTTATGCATGAAGTTGAAGGCGATGATTGGAATATCCACATAAGAAAAGAAGGTTACTGATTTTTCCTTGGAAAGAATGAAATTAACAGCAGTAGTGACTAACCCTGTGTGCCAGACCCTGTACTTGGCAGTTGACACTTCCCAAGTCATTTATGACCCTCCAGAATCCCACGAGGAGGGTACTAATACTGTCTCCATGATGTGTAAGAGAAGACTGGAACACGAAGACATCGCGTGCCTCGCCCAGTGAAAGAGGTCTGTAAGTGGTAAGCCCAAGGCAGGAACCCAGGCAATCAGGCACAGAACTTTTCTCCAAACCATGGCCACCCACTGCATCACTAAAGCACTCCTTTGAATTTCTGCTCTCATCCAAGGAAGCTCAGGCTGTGGGAAAAGGTGAGAAAGTAGAATTAGCCCTGAATTTGGACCGAGTAGGTGGCCACTTACATGTTTCCTAGATCCAGAACAGAGGGTTTAGAGGGTTTAGAGAGGGACTCAGAGATAGAGGGACCGCACAATGGGTTGTCCAAGCCTAGGCAACGTACAATTCTATTCACACTGGCACAGCAGGCATTAACCAGGACTGTCCCAGGCAAACTGAGATGTGCAAGTGTCTTTCTTATAGGTCGTCTCATCAGCGAGGAGTTGAAGTGCATTAATACAGGATACATGGTTGGTTTGTGGCCAGGTGAAGGACATATCCTAGTTTCCTTGATTCCTATTCCGATGCTCTTCTCCTGTTTTGTATTGCCTGCCCTAATTTTCATCCCTTTTTTGACAACTCTCTAACCAGTGTACCATTGTCATACCCTCCTATGCTCCTTGAACTCCCTACCCAGCACTTCACTCTCCAACCAGTAGAGTCGCTCCTTGGCCACTGTCTCCAGAACAACTTTGCACAAAGTCCCATTTAATGCCTAGAGAGAAGAGGCCTTGAATATTCTCTGTATGTGTTGATTGATCCATTTATTATTGGGGAAGCTAATGGAAATGGGGGACTCAAAGATGGATAAGACATACTTCTACCCCTTAAGAAACTCAGGGTCTGGTGTAAAAACAAATCTCGAGGCAGACCAGGGGAGGCTTCCTAGGAGAGGTGGGTTGAAATGAATGAGTGGGTGTGAGACAGGCAAAGACTGGGGGAAGTGAGAGAGCCCATGGAGGTGAGAAACGTCAATGTGTAGGGAAAACAAGCGGTTCCGTGCTGCTGGGGCACAAGTTTAGAAGAAGGAGAGTAAGGAGTCAAGGAAGGGACTGGGTCACACTGTGCCATTCCAAGGGCCTGGATTTTCATCTGATGAGGGACGCCTTACAGCGCTTTCAGCGGAATAGGACATGGGAAAATGTGTTCACGTATATAGCTCTGTTTGGTTTTAGGTGACTTAAGTGTTCACTGCCACTGGAATTTTAAATGATCTAATTTCTCTTTTTAATTTCTTATTTAACCATCTATAATTAAGATCAGTTCAGAATTTAACACATTTATGATCCTATTCTGATGTGTATAGAACTTTTTACCCATTCTATTCTTAAGGAGTTAAAACTCTAGAAAGAAGAGAGAGACACATAGCCACTGACAGCAGTGTCTGTCGTTCACATGAACATTCACATATGCCTGGCGCAAATGAGGGTCCACATGTTGATGGCAGCCTGTTTGCTCATTGGGATTCAACGGTAGTGGAAAATTGGATATAGCACTTAAACAATGAGGCTTATTTAAAAGAGCTCTGTGTTGAAAATAGTATTGATTTTAAAAGTTATTGTTCTCTAAGTACTGAGTAATCACTTTTTTCCTCTGCGCATTTTCTGCCAAGTTTTAAATGGATTAGTGTCTTGCTTGCTTGCTTTTTTTTTTTTTTTTTTTAATATAGACTTGGGGGCGGCATCAACAATCTACCCAGAACTTCAAGGAGCCAAAACTAGTTAGAATTAGATGTCAGCACATCTGAAATGTCAACACATTTTTTTTTCTGGATAATTTCCTGTGATTTGAAATCCTGATTTTTTGAGTCATTTTTAGTGTTCCATTTTTTAAGTGTTTGCTTTCAAGGAGGATATTGCCTCTGAGGCTTTCTCAACCAGTTAAATTCTCCAAGAGCAGAAAATATGTGAAAAAGCCAAGTTGCATGCTTATTTCTCCAGGGTCTCAGTCTCCTCTCAGAAATACAGACTCTTGTACTGAACCTTCTGAAACTGCCGTTTTTTTTTTTTGCATACACAGGCTTATGTTTTCACACCAGTTCATAGATTGGGCGGAAGATGCCACTTCTATTTTAATAGAACAGAATGGCATGTGGGTGTGTGATGTGGGGGACTGTGTGTGACTCTTGCTTTCCTTATATACAAAATCAGAGTGGAGTTCCTGCACTTCTCCTTGGATAGGTAAAAAATCCTGGCTATTTTGCAACCTGACTTCTTGGTGGTTACTTTTCCGACAGAAAATATTCTGGGGGTGAGGGCAGTAGGGGAAGCAGGGAGAGAATAAAATCTTCCATTTTGAAATCAACCAAGTTAAGATTGCTTTTTTTCTATGAAGAAGCAACATGGTTCTGCCTACCTATAATTAGAAAGCTTAGCTTACTGGCATATTCACATTGCCTAAAACCCCAAGTGAGAATTTCAGCCTCAAGTGCAGGGTGTGATTCTACCTGGTGAACACTTTACTAAAGCTTGGGAAGCAAGCTCATGAGAGAGGGATGCGAACACATCAGGGAAGGCACTGCTGAGGGTGAAGAGCTAAGAGGGTCATCTGGATCCACTTCTTTCAAAGAGGGATTCTTGGCATTTAATAACTTGTGAACCTCGAGTCCTCACGTAACGGGAGGGAGAGACCTTGAGTCCGTTTCTTCAGGCAGGGGTTGGTGATACCCGTGCTGTCTGGGTCCTAAGCTCTCTAAACAAGATGATTTTTGGCCTTAAAGCTCAATGAGGTGTTGTTTGGAGGAGGAGGGGAGATAATTTGTTGGGGTCCTTTGAGAAAGTATGAACTCCCCCCAGGCTTTTCCTTTGCCTGCTTTGGACAAAGGCACCAAACATCACTGCCTTCTGCTTTACTGGTTTCTCCTTCTGTTTCCAGGAGGAGTCAAGAGAGCATAACGAGGAAGTGTTTCTGTAGGTAAGAGAGAAATGAACTGACCCCACTTCCAGTGGTTGAGCTTCTCTCCAAATAGGTAGATGCCGATGCTAAAGATGTAGCTGAGAGAGAAGAAGGCTGCTAGACCCACTGGGCTGAGTTTGGCAAACACAGGGTACACCCATGTACCCGTCTCAGAGTAGATCCATAGAACCCTGCAGAAAATGACAAATCACAATGATTAGGACAGCAGGGCAAGAAAGCCATAGTCTCTTCAAGATCATTGGGGTTCTGGAGTCCAGGCAGAGGAAAAGAAACCACAGGGGACATTTAACAGCCGAGGTGTTTCCCAAACGTACAGAAGTGAGTATTTTCTGGATAAATAGACTGATTCATTGAGACATTCTGTTTCAGGCGCTGGGTTTGGCTATTTTACCTAATCCATTAAAATTCAATGATGGTAAAAGAATATGGGAGAACACTGAACACATCATTAACCAAACAAAATGTATAAGAACGTGAATTCTTTCTTTCCCTGAAAGACATGACCTGCTGAGACATTGAACTTGCTAAGATGGTGCCCATTTGCTCAACTCTCAGCCAGACAAGTGGGGTTTGCTTTTCTGTGCCTAAGAGTTAAGTATAGCTTTCCATTAGCTCTCCAAGCCTGTTGGGGTAGGAGAGGCAGAGATTGAGCATTATTACTATAATACAGTAGACCTGGGGTTTAATTGTGGGCCTAGATTTCAGCTCGTGGAAATAGCCACGGATAGAGTATTAAGTAGGAATAGATGGATCTACAGGAGGCTCAGATCTTGCTCATGTGAGGATAGAATATAAATCATTTCTGTCAGCCAAGAGAAGGAAAAGAAATGCTAGGAGAGGAGCCACAATGTCTAAGTGAAGCCTAAAAATGCCGTTTGCTGGAAACAAACTGCACCGGAAGATGCCAAAGTCTGAAATAACTTTTAAAATTAAATACGGGGAAGATGATGTATCAGCTACAGTTTATAATCGGTTAAGGGTACGTAATATGGAACCAGGCTTCTGTGATTCGAATCCCAGTTGTGCTACCTACTGGCTGTGTTACCTTCACTGATTTATTCAACTTTGTTCTCCCCCTACCCTCATGTATAAAGTAGGGGTACAAACAGCATACAGCTTATAAGGCTATTGTAAAGATTAAGGGAGTTAATTTAGCACATGTAAATTACATAGAACAGTGCCTGGCAGATTGTAATCGTTTTATAAGAGTTTAAAAGCTTCTCTCCTCTGAGGGAATACACCGTGGGTGTCGCCTTAGCAATCTTTCTTTGAGGCTATTCATCTCTTGTAAAAATTCGGATAGCCTAGGTAATGCTTCAGAAACAACCTTCATATTTGGATATCCCAGGTTGTCAAAGGAGTTCAGATGGAAGAATGAAATTCTGTGCTTAATTAAACTTTCAGAACCCAAGTGCAATCTTGGTTGTTTCAAATACTTTCAGTTTGTCAAATGCTTTGTTGGAAGAGAGAGGCTAACATCAGGGCCAGGACTAGGGTGAGGCAAGGGAGGCACCTATGGCATAAAATTTAAGAAGCCATCTCTATGCATCAAAGGACACAGTCAACAGAATAAAAAGGCAACTTACAGCATGGGAAAAATATTTGCAAATCATGCATCTGATATGGGATTATTATCCAGAATATATAAAGAACTCCTAGAACTCAACAACAAAAAATAAACAATCCAATTATAAATGGACACAGGACTTGAAGAGACATTTCTATGAAGAAGATATACAAATGGCCAACAAACACATGAAAAGATACTCAGTGTCACTCATCATTAGGGAAATGTGAATCAAAACTATAATGAGATACCACTTCACACCTATTAGGGTGTCTTCTATCAAAAAACCCCCAGAGAATATCAAGTGTTGAAGAGGGTGTGGAGAAACTGGAACCCCTGTGCACTGTTGGTAGGAATGTAAGATGGTGTAACCGCTGTGGAAAACAGTATAGCAGTTCCTCAAAAAATTAAACCTAGAATTACCATATGATCCAGCAATTCCATTTCTGGGTACATACTCCAAAGAATTAAAAGCAAAGACTCAAAGAGATATCTGTACTCTCATGTTCATAGCAGCATTATTCACAGTAGTTAAAATATGGGGGCAACCCAAGTGTCCATTTAAGGACAAACAGATAAATAAAATGTGGTACACACACACACAATGGAATATTATGCAACCTTTAAAAGGAAGGAAATCCTGGGACTTCCCTGGTGGCACAGTGGTTAAGAATCGCCTGCCAATGCAGGGTACACGGGTTCAAGCCCTGGTCTGGGAAGATCCCACATGCCACGGAGCAACTAAGCCCGTGCGCCACAACTACTGAGCCTGCGCTCTAGGACCTGCGTGCCACAACTCCTAAGCCCGCATGCTGCAACTACTGAAGCCTGTGCACCTAGAGCCTGTGCTCAGCAGCAAGAGAAGCCAGCACACCTCAACGAAGAGTAGCCCCCGCTTGCCGCAACTAGAGAAAACCCATGCACAGCAACGAAGACCCAACGCAGCCAAAAATAAATTAAAAAAAAAAAAAGAAGGAAATCCTGACATATGCTATAACTTGAATGAAACTTGAGGATATTATGTTAGATAAAATAAGCCAGTCACAAAAGGACAAATGCTGTATGATTTCACTTATATGAAGTACTTAGAGTCATCAAATTCATAGAGACAGAGTAGAATGGAGCCGGGGGGAAGGGGGAATGGGGAGTTTGGGAAGAAAGACATTCTGGAGAAGGAGAGTGGTGATAGCTGCACAACAATGTTAATGTCCTCAATGCCACTAAACTGTATACTTAAACATTGTAAATGTTATGTTATGTGTATTTTACCCCAATAAAAAAGAAAATTTAAGGAGGCATCAGTCTCAGGGGTCTGCATGTGTAGTATTGTCCCTTGGGCCCTAGTCCTGGCCCTGCTGGTATCACTGTGCCGCCCCAGACTTGTCTAGATGCTCCTCTCGTGTACTCAAAACTGCACTAGATTGAAAACAGGTAATAATTGTTATCATGGTTACTAATATTAGAATTCTGTGAGATGTGCTTCCATGGATGCATTTTAGAAGGATATCCACAGCACTTCTTTCCTGCATGGCTGTCTCTCATGACAGGCCGGAGGAAGTATAAGGGACAGAAAGTAAATATCCCCATGTAGCTTAAGGCCAGGAGTTTGGGGTCAGCAAGGGGATCTAAATACACTCCAAATGGGTTGCATTAATTAGTTCACTTTGTTTTCTTTATATACTTGAAATTAGGGCTTCCTAGTTTCCATGCACATTTATAATAAGATAGTCTACAAATAAGGACATTCCTCTAGAAGCCTGGAAAGTTTCTGTTTATTTAGTTCATTTTTGTTTCCTCCAGCGTACGGTTTGTAAAGGAAAGTTCCTGAAGTAAGCTAATGAAGTCTGCACTTTCACAGAGAAGGTGCAAAGAAAGTTATAGGTGTGTTAACTGACAGTGGGGAAATTAATGCAAATACAATTAGAGCGTGAGGCATGATTGCAGTCACTTAATGAAGGGCGGTCGGCAGAGAGGCCTGAGTGCAGAGATAGTCATGGTCAGGTGCTATCACCTCTTTATGGCTTCTGGAATATATATTAAAAGGGGAGAGAGAGAGAGAGAGAGAGAGAGAGGGAAGGGGAGAAGGAAGGAGGGGGTGGGGGGAAAGAAAGGGGGAGGGAGGGAGGAAGGGAAAGGCACTCAGCACGTGTGTAGCTGAACTGTCCTTGTCCTCCATCTCAGTCAATGTCAGCTCTTCCCTAGCGGCCATATACGATCCCATGGAATCGTATTTAAATATTTCTGCAGTGCACTCATGTCATGATCTCAGCCCAGGCTCCTTCATCTCCTAGAGGTTTCTATAATTGTCTACTCACTGGACTTTCTTCCTCACATCAATCCACTTTCCACAATGCAGTAACCCAACAATCTCTCTAAAAGAAAAAAATCTGCTCACCGGTGCTCCCCTGCTTCCAGTGGATCCACGCTGCTTTAGGAAAATACCCAAGCTCCTTCCCCTGGCTTCCCTGGCCCTGCCCTGCCCACCCATCCACTCAGCCACCCTCAGATCTGCAGTCTAATAACCCTTTCTGTTTCTTGAATGAACCCAGCTCTATGGCTTCTGGTCTTCACCCATGCTATTGTCTCTACTTGGAACACCTCTGCCTTTACCCTTCCTAGGACACACTTCTGGCTCTGTCCCTGGCTGAATCTTACTCACGCTTTGAATTTCAGCTTAAAAGTTAATTTCTCCGGAAAAAACTTCCTGACCATTCTTCCCACAACCCACATTTGGTCAGGTTGTTATGTGCTTCCCCTACCGTGAATTTACCCTTGTTGCATATTTGACTCTCTTTCTCCAGAGCTTCTGGAAGCTCTGTAAGGACTGGGATTTTATCTGTTATGTGCATCTGTTTCCCAAGTGCTAGGAACACGGCAGCTTCTTTATTTTTAAATAAACGGCTGTTTGGGTGGCACTACCAGCATCTGTGGTTCCTTTTAACGGCTGTTAGCTGTGGCTTCTGTAGACAGGTCTCAGCTGCCTGGCCCACCAAGAGCACTGCAGCCTCTGGAAACTGGAAAGTGTAACCAGTAGCCTTCCAAATTGTAGTTGATCGGATGCTCACATTAATGGGATCACCATCTTCCCAATCCAGCAGCAGAAAATTCTGAGAATCATCCTTGATGTTTCCTTTTCATTTGCCCACTACACACCAATTAATCCGTAAAACCTATTCTGTGACACCAACAATGCGTCTCAGGTGTGCCCCCCACTCCTAATTGTACAGCTGTAGCCCTCTTCAGGCTCTGCTTATTTCTAACGTCTATAGCAGGCATTTTGGGTGAGCAGCAGCTGAGATTTGGACAGGAAGGATGGAAAGTTTCCATTTCATTTCCATTCTGAGTCCTCCCCCTCCACCCCCTCTTCAGTTTGCATGCCGGCTGGCCTGGACCCCAGATGCTGATAATAGGGGAAGCTGTGTGGCATCTTCGTATTTATTTTCATATATTAATTTACAGGAGGGCTAGGGAGTCCTTCTGTGGAAAATGAGCTGGGATTCTGATCCCCACTAAGATTTTAGGTTATAAAACCGTGGTGCCATCTAGATGGTCCCAGACTAAGGTCATATTTCAGGAAAGGGTAACAGTGGCTCTGGGAGTGAATTCACACAGGGCACCAGTGGGAGTAGGAGAGGATTGTTGGCACTGGGTACAGCAAGGTGGCTGGTCCTGACTCGGCGTAGCCCGCCCCCCTGGCAGTTTCTAATGGCTTCTGGGCGTGAGCTGTCTATATGTGTAAGTGTGCGTGTGTAAACGGGTGCACGAATTTAGAGGGTTATTACACTTGGGGTGTCCAGGCAGCTTTGCTCTGGGGCCTCACCTGAGTGAGCATAGAATAGAAGAAAGAAAGCATCTCTCTTGCCCCATAGGAACTGCTATTGAGAGGCGACTTTAAAAATACCTCTCCCCAGGCTGGGTTAGAGCTGTATATCTGTATGACACTTGCGCTTGGCATGCAATGCCTTACACACTAGCAGAGACAGAAAACAGCATCAGCTGATTTCTGGTCTACCAAGAGCAAGGCAGTGGTGCACTGCAGGCCAGCTGGGGCTGTTGCAATAGCCAGTAGCATTGTTCTACTTCCACCAACATAGGAGACTACTGGGCAGTGGCATTGCTGGCGGTGACAGCAGCGGGGGAGGCGTGCTAACCTTAAAAGCAAGCCCCGTGGAGGCGTTGGATCCAGGAGGCTGGGTATCGTGGCTTTACAGTCTGTGTGGGAGAGTGACTGATCCACAGGACTGTGTACTCCACGGGCATGTGTGAGCACTCACTGCATCATCAGAGTATTTGAGAGATGGAGGTCTTGCAGGACGGGACCACCTGCAGAAGGCTGTTCCACGCATCCAGACGTGCGGTGACACTGGCACTGTGAAATATCCGTGGATGAAGAACAAACCATTGTGATTGAACTAGATGACTTAAGAGTACCCCGGCTAACCTTTATTCGTGTATTGCGTTATTCTGTTTTGCTGCTTCCCACGTCTTTGCCACTTCAATCCATCTTAAGCACTATTGTCAAGATAGTCGTTTTAAAGCATAATGCCCTGGCCGTGTTACTAAGAATTCTCACTCCTACCTCCATGGCAAACAAACAACAGCAACAAACGCATCTCACTTTGTCTGCGCCATGTCCAGCCTCCTCCAGCCTGCCGCCTGCAAGACGCTATGAGTGGGCAGTTTCAGGGTCATTTCCTGTTAGTCTCTTTCACCAGTAGGTCCAGCGGAAGTGAATGGCGAGCCATTGCCTTCACGTGATGTGTGCCCTCCTGGCTTTGCGACTGCGCAGTGTTCACTTTCTCCCAGCTTTTGCTGCTCCAATCCAGCCAGTCCTTCAGGGCCCAGATCCAATGACACCTTTCATGAAGTCCTTCCCACGCTGCCCAGTCAGATGTAACTGCTTCCCCCTCGTGTTCCCTTTGGCGCCTCGTATTTGTTATGACATTTTATCACTTCCCATCTCGTGTGCTTATAATTTGTATGCATGGCTCATCTCCACTTATTAGGTACAAACCCCCTGCGGGCTGGGGCTTGGCCTTATATAACTTTGCGTTTCCCAGCAGGACCAGCCCTGTGTTCGGGGAAATATTTGTTCAATAAAAGAATGAGTAAGAGCCAGCAGTAGGAACGTTTCTATTTTCTTGCTACTTAGGAAGAGCTAGGTGATGTGTTTTGGGGTGAGAGAGAAGCGGGGAGTAAGTGAGCTACCATATATATAGATGACTAATGCTTTCCAAAGGAAAGGAAAGATTTACAGTTATTACTACTTTGCAAAGCTTTATTTTCCCGCTTAGGGGCCAGCCCTCCAATTTTGCAATCTGAAAAATAACAAAAAGCAAGTGCCATGTATGAGGCAGTCCCCATGGCCTTGGTGGATATTTTTAGGTCATTGTAACATGGTTTCAGCAGTGAAATGCTTCTCCAGCTCAGGGTTATTGCCATTTTTTTGACTCATGTTTGTTTCTCACGCTCTCTCTGGCCCGGGACCGTATTCTTTACCTCATTCCTGCTATGCTGTTTCCCTATTTGAGCATCCAAACTGGCACGCCTAACAGCTGACCTATAGCCACTTCCCTAAAATATCTCCCTGGACATCCACAGTTTGTGGAAC
This sequence comes from Kogia breviceps, assembly GCF_026419965.1. Taxonomy (NCBI): domain Eukaryota; kingdom Metazoa; phylum Chordata; class Mammalia; order Artiodactyla; family Physeteridae; genus Kogia; species Kogia breviceps. The sequence continues at coordinate 99,072,814 of NC_081319.1, read as the reverse complement.
TTGTTACTGACCATCTGTGGCCATGAAGGTGCATGTGCCCCCAGAGTATTGTGTGAGGGGGGAGGCAGCCGGCAGCAAGGAGTCTGAGCTCCCCTAATTAGGCAACGGGCAGGGAGGGAAGCTTCAGTCAATAGGGCAGCATAAAATGCCTGCGTACAGGTGTATTTGCTTCACTCCAGCAAAAATGAGGCCTACTGGACAGAATGCTGATTCTGTACTTCATTTATGATAAGAAAGTCCGAATCTCAAACCACTTCAGCTCCCTGCCAGGGTCTACCCAGTCACATTCCTGCTAGTGATAGGTCTCCATGCCTTCCCTTCATTTGCCCCATTACACATCACTTTAACGTACAATCAGAGCACAGAGCCGGAAGGAACAACATCGTGAAAGCTTTTAGACTGTAGAGATGATGGTAAGCTTTTTTGCGTTCTCACCCCTTCAGCATTTAGCAGAGTGTGTTTTACACAAACAGTGAGCTGAACAAATACCTGACCATCTGAATACACTGAAAAGAGAACTGGATTTGGAAATAGAAGTCCTTGATTTAAGTCTCAGCTTTCCTTTTCCCCAGCCACATGACCTTGGACATGTCATTTAGCCCCCTGGGGCTTCAGGTCTCCAAAGCTGGATGATCTCTTGAGTCGCCTTCCACCACCCACCCTCTCTGATTCTATTTGCAGATTGACTGATATTGTCCTCAGTGGGCTGACATCAGCTCTCTTTGAGTTACCACAAATGCCACCGACTGATCTCCCTGTCTGATTCCTCTTTAATTTCCATCCTTCAGCCAGCATCATCTTTCTAATCATCTTTCTTACATAAGCCATGTTATTTCACTTCTCTGCTTACAACTTTTGCATAGAAAAGCCCTCATTTTAAAAGTCCAAATTCACTAACTTCTCCCTGTCCTACAGTTCAGCCACGCCCTCCGCTCCTCCGGCCTTTCACAGACGCTGTTCTCTCTGCCTGAAGGTCTTTTCCATATCTCTTTTGACTTATTTCTACTTATTCTTTGCATCTCAGCTTAGACACCACTTCCTTTAAGAAGCCAGTCCTCCACATCCCCCAGCAGCCTGTGCTTATCCCTGTTAGAGTCTCACCACCCTGTCTTCCCATTGTTTCTGTACCTTCCTCTCTCCCAGGCAGTCCCTAAAGGCAGCACGGTGTCTTGCACATCTCTGTGTCCTCATACCTTAGCACAGTGCCAGGCACCGAGGAGTAATTGACTGGACGTGTGATGTGTCCACTCCTGGCCATCTTGCCGCACCTCCTTTCTCCAACACCCCAGTTCCCTGCATTGGCAGAGCTCACGCCCAGGCACCAGTGAGCCAAACCCTCTTGACCACTACTTTTCATCCTTACGGGCGCCACAGTTTTCCCCAAATACCAGTCAACTTAGGTGCTCTATTACCTTCTTGGTTTCTGAGGAGGAAAAGAGCAAGGGTGGATATGAGGATTGATGATCAACTTGCAAGTCCTTAGGTAGAAGAAAATTAGTCGACCAAAAGTGCTATCTCATATAGGAACTCTGAAAGTTATATTTGGCAAGAAAGAATAAATCAGATTAAAGTCCACCAAAAAAACAGAGTATGGAAATTCATGTGCATCATCAACCAGCTACCACCTTGCTTCTCCTCAACACATACAAGAGAAAAAAAATATATATCCTTTGTGTATATCTTACCCGACCCCAGGTCCTAGATATTCTGTCTTTAGGGATTTATTCCTTTGGGTTAAGCCAGACTTGGAATATACATGGCGCATGTCCCACCACTCTCCATTCACATGCTATAGGCAGATATTGCTAAATGATAGCACAACTCTTTTGGTAGGGCCTCAGAATCCTTCTCAACACAGTGCTCCAGACCTCAGCTACCAGTAGGTCCCCAATTTATGCCTTATTCTCTAAAAGTGTCCTTTGTTAAAATGCAAAGACCCCAGGCTAGTGAACAGTGTAAATCAATTGAGTCTTGGGGTGGATTTACTGAACAAGTGCTTTCTTTAAGACAGGCGAAACATGAAAGACTTTAGGCACTCGGGGAAAGAAGGGTGCAGAAGGGTGGGAGGAACATACCTTGCAACAGGGAAGGAAAGGCTAGGGAGGAACCGTCACCTGAGTTCTGGGCACAGAGGTTACTGGCTCTAAGACCAAGGCTGATGAAGCATCTGAAGCAGGCACTGCTGGAGGCCAGTCCTTGGGACTGTGTTCTTTTCCTGGCTCTGTCCCTGACAGAGCACTGCCCGGAGTGAAGCTGCCCCTCACATAGGGATTGGGGGATGATCCGGATTGGCAGATGTGAAAAGCTTATGTGAGGCTAGGCTAGAGTGGGAACATCATGATTCGCTTCCAATCTGCAGGTATTATGCTTGGCACGCCCCTCCCAGTAGAGCAAGAGCGTGGCTGTGGGTGAGAAGGCTGTAGAATAGAAAGGGGGCTTTTCCAGTTGCCAGGTGGAAAGCCAGGCACTTTCCCTTGATTACAGACATTGGGCAGAATTCCTGAGAATTAGTGTCACCAGGTGGTTGAATGATGAAATCTCGGCCAGCTACTTAAATTATCTCTCATGCCTCCAGTTAGGCTGTTCTGCAGGCCCCTGGGCAACTGCCCAAATGCCCTTTCAGTGCTCCAGTGCCAGATGTTGATGCAACTAAGCCCATAATAATACAGGCAACAGGAATGGACCAAACCTCGCCTGCTCAACCTGTCAAGCTCCCTTTTGGATGGAATGTATTTAGATGCCTTAGATCATTCAGCCATTCAAACATTTTAATTACAAATGAAACCAAAGATTAACGTTTTCCTAGGGAAAGTAACGTGTAGCTTTACAACGATTCATTCTTCATGAGCGTGAGGGGAGCTCATGACTTGCTGTGTGTGTGCGTGCATACCTGTGTGTTCTTGGGCATTTGATGTTTCCATGAGTATCAAAAGGAAACGCTAAGATTCCTTTTTTCCTGAAATTTAAAGATGGTAAAATCCCTGTTAACCCAAGATAAAGGCATTCTTATAGAACAGAGTCTGGGATGACAAGTCTACGTTGATTTTCTCTCTGCAACTCTTACCTGCTGACATAAGCAAGGCTAGCAGCAGCCAGCAAGGCGAGTCCTTTCCTCCTCAGTGGGTAGCAGTGTGGCCTGAGGACGACTTCAGCCAGAGAGAAGGGCAATATGGACGTGTGCTGCAGGAGAAAAGACGACAAACCATCAAGTTCAAGGTGCCCCAGCCGCCTCCAGCACCCCTAATTCTCTCTTCCCCTCCAGTCCACCCTCTTACACAAATACTAGATGAAACTTTACAAAACTTGGCTTGGATCGTACTCCTTGGATGCCAGGGACCTACAGCAGGTCCCTACCGCCTACCATATTGATGCAGACTCCTTTGTCTGGCTACCAAGGCTCTTTATAATGTGCTATCATCCCCTCGCTAACACACACACACTCACACACACACACTCTCACACACACACACACTCACACACACTCACACACACACACACTCACACACACACCCCTTCATAGAACAAGGCCGTCTCCTGCATTCTTTGCACTTGGCATGCTTGCTCCCCCTTCACACGTCTGTTCATGCTTCAGCTGTGTGGAGTGTGTCTTTTCTCCCTGTAGTCATATCATCCATGGTGTTCACAGCCAGTACAATCTTCCATGATGCTGTCTCTGTATTTTCCTCTTGCTAATTTCTCTCACTCAGTCCTGCTGCATTTACATCCTGTGCCATGTAGTCTAACACTTAACGGTGCGTATCGGTAAGCTCGGTGCGGGGAGAGGCCGAGAACACACTTAGCAGTGCACTTGGCACCGTGGAACTGTCCTGTCGACAGGTGATGGGTGCTGTAGGGGGTGTGAGAGTCTCCCTCTGAAACCTCTATGTTCTCCCCCCGCCTTCCCTACTTCACCTCCTTCTTTATAACCATCTGTTTTCTCACATCTTTCAAACTCTTAACACTAGATATTTTCAAATGACATAATCAAGGAATAGTGGTGCTTTCGGGTGCGAAGGCTACTGCGTCCCTCTCCTCTCCTGGTTACGGGAACTGATCTGGGAACGGTGACTTGAGTCTCTTTGCAATGTCCTTTCATTTCTTAAACACATTTATTAAGTTCCTCTGCCACACTCTGTGCTGATTGGTAGCATCTCATAGTGTTAGTATTTTACACTTTTCACATTTACATCCTTCCTCTTTCATCCCCGCTCCGCAGTTTCCTCAGCTCTTGGAAGCCTCTTGCATCCGTAGCTTCCACTTGCAAGCTCCCTCCCAGTCCCGTTCTTAAGTCCCGAGACAGCTGTGTCAGCACCTCAGTTACAGTAGGGGCTGGGGCTTAGGAATGTCGCAGTGCCCATGGCACCGTGCCCCCGTGCCCAGCTGTGCTGCTGGAACCCCGGGTGCTGACTCTGGCTGGCCTTTGCTGTCAGTCATACCAGCCCTGTGCTCAGAAGTATCCACAGGAGGTGGTAGCTGCTGCTTGCTCTGCCTGTGCTAGCTTGGGTCCAGTCAGGAGCTCAGAACCCTCTGATGACAAGACATGTGATCAGTTTTAATGGAGCAGGGGTGGGGTGGGGAAGAACAGGTCTTACATACAGGGCAGTACGGGGTGGAGGGAGCCTGCAGTTCAGTGGCTCAGAGCAGTCAGGCTTCTTGAAGGCCCTGGGTACCCACACCTTAGTAGCAAAGCTTGGAGGAAGAGCATTGCGGACAAACCACAGCTTTTATAGACTTTCTACGAGGTTGGTCCTGAACATACTGACTGGTTGACCACACAGTGGAAAGACTGCCAGGCCCACTGTCATATCCTGCATCTTTCTTTGGTCTAATTTTAGGGACCCAAATCTACAGTTTCTCTGTCTCTCCCTCCAGTAAAGGAGCATGGTGTTTAAGGGCACGTATTTTCGAATCTGACCCTGGGCTGGTTACTGAATCTGTCTGAACTTCAGCTTCCTCGGTTAGAAAACGTGACAGTACCTAGTACACGTGTCATAGAGGTACTGCTCTGAGGACTGAGGTTAGTGCATGTAAAGGGCTTAGTGCTTAGCCCAGGAGAGCGTCCAGTGAGCAGTAGCTGTGATGATCAGTATTCTCCTTGCCTTGTCATCCTTCCTCTCATTGGTGGCCCAGCGTGCAGTGGGGTGAGGCGAGCTTCTGGGGCGTCCACAGCAGGTGGACATCCACAGGTGTGTGGAGGCACCCTTGCCTGTGGCCTGCAGGCGGCTGGAGTGTGGTAGCAGGGCCGTCCCCGTGGCTGTCCCGTGGGTCCCTCTCCAGCCCACAGCTGGTGCCTGTGCTCCCAGGGGTGGCCACCTCAGAGCCCTGGCAGTACTCTGTGATGGACACTGATGCTTCGTTAATCCAGGGGCCCCTTCAGGAGGCCGGAGGTGGGGCTGCCCACCCGGTGCAGTTGCCTGCCTTTCTGCCCAACTTCGCTCTGTCAGGAAGGTCCGACTTCCGTCAGGAACCATCAACAGTCCCACCGTACTGGCCATTGACCCGACAGACTATTATCCCTGCTCACAGCAGCTTCCGTTCTCTACATTAATGATCATCTGGACCAGAATTCCTGTGGAAGAGTGTAGCGCGTTTGCATTAGGAGCAAATGAATTCACAGTGATTAATGCTTTTATAACAAATAACTCAGGAATGCATGACTGGTCACCTCTTCGAGGAGCCTGCCCTTTGCAAGTGACATTCAGTCGGATTTCCAAATGAATTCTCCCTGGTGGCTTCTGGGAAGTTTACTTCAGTGACATCATTAGTGATGGGCCATATACTATGGCCTAATACCAGCTAAAAGGTCTCTAAAAGAATCAGCTTGTTTTGGCCAGGGCTGGGGGTATGAATGAGGAAAGGAGGCAGATTGTATTCTGTGAGCTTTCTAAATATTGAGCTACTGTGAAGAGCCAAGCATGACACAGTAAACCTCCTGGTATTTCAAACCTCCTGGTATTATTTCACCTCACGTTGATATAAATTATATAACCTTTGTCAGGCAGCACATATTTTTCAAAAAAGGAGAAAAAATTTAGTAAGAGAAAGATCAAATATGCTTTCTGCTTCCAAAAAAATCTAATAATTAGGCTGGGATTGACACAAATTAGAATGTTGCCAAAAATTACTGAAAACAGTGACTCATTCTGTATTTCAGTTAACAGTTTTTCAGTTTCCCTTATAAACAGTGAAGCTGACAAAAATTAATTATCTCAGAGGGGTAAAATATTTCCTTCCAAAGTAAACAAAACATCATGGGCTGAAACAATAGTATGTGTAAACAGAGGGGATGGAAGGGAGCTATCTTTCCTTGTTAACTGAGCCATCATTTTGGTAGATTTTTCTTTTTTTTTTGTGGTACGCGGGCCTCTCACTGTTGTGGCCTTTCCCGTTGCGGAGCACAGGCTCTGGACGCGCAGGCTCAGCGGCCACGGCTCACGGGCCCAGCCGCTCCGCGGCGTGTGGGATCTTCCCGGACCAGGGCACGAACCCGCGTCCCCTGCATCGGCAGGCGGGCTCTCAACCACTGCGCCACCAGGGAAGCCCGGTAGATTTTTCTTTAAATACCTCATTCCCAAAGCATTGGTTAAAAGGAAAAGTGTTCTTTTTTCATCCTTTTCTACTAAATTACCCCTTTCCTCATGTCCTTTGTGTGATGCCTACTTCCATCGGAATATCTTGGAGACAGAACTATAAGCATGAAAGATTGATTTAAGTGTTAGTATAATGGTTGCCCTGTAGATTCCTTGGGTGCAAAACAGCCTTGTAGATAAGTGCTACAATTTACCAGCCCATAGAGAATTCCTATAAGGCTATATCAGTGGCAACATGGAAAGTACTGAGCACTTACTTTTACTAGCTTCATACCAGTAGATAAGTAGCTGCTCTAAACAGCTTCCCTGTGTCTGAAGCTCAAATTAAAACGAGATGCATTTGCCTGACTCTTGAGAAAGAGGCCAGCCTCGATCACTCAGATAAGCCATGGAGCCAACAGTCCTCCATCCTTGTTGTGCAGCCTCCAGAGACTGACTCCAGAAGGTGAGGACGGCCACACTCTTATCTCTAAGATTCTTGGAGGTCCAAGAGCACTTAATTGTCTTCAGTGAAAGAAATTCAGAGAACCTACACATTGTAAAAATCAGAAGATAACACGTTAAAATAAGTTCTCTGCCTCTCTCCTCTGTTTCATTTCCTCATTGCACCAGCTCTTATGTTGAGTGGACCAATATAAATACGTCAGCCTTTGCTTCTCAGGCTGGTCATTGAAAGGCTTTCTCCTTCATGTGCTGTTCCTAATCACGAGCTTGTGTAGTGTTGCCCACTTCACATCTGCTTCAGTCCTCTCCTTCCTTCCTCTGTTCAGGCAACTCTTGGATCTGAGAATTCATTCCTTCCACTGGCTCTTCCCAAACTGAGTTTCTTTCTCTCAAGTCTCTAAGATAATGTCTTTGGTTCATTTATGGTTCTACTGGATAGATATTTTAAAATGAAGTTTTAGTGCAAGGACAAGATTTTACTTCTGGGTACGTTAAGGAGGATATTTTTGCTTACTGTATATTAAATATATCATTTTTAAAATTTTAAAAATGAAAGCCTTCACAAAACCTCCTCGGGGCAAACACGTGGTCAAAACATCAATTAAAACTTAAGCATAAATACAACAACAGACATGAAAATGGAGGCAAAACAAACCTTAATAGAACGCCATTGTACCCACGCTTGTTATTACAATGGCGGATCATGTTCCTTAAGCTTGAAAACTACACACAGTAAAAACATGCAGTAATAGTTGTTTTGTGAATCCTAGTAAGGCAACCTCTGGTTTTGATAATATCCATTTACCAGCTAAAAAACTTCACCTCACTCTTCACCAACTTCCCCCACCGCAGTTTCTGCCTCTAACTCTTACAGTGTGGTACAGTGGTGATGGTCTTTCTGGGAATATTTTGTATCCAAAAGCAGAGACCATCTGTATTCTCTATGGCCCCCACTATGTTACTAGAGGTGCAGTTTTGCTTCCAGTCAATCCAATATATGGTAATCTGGATATGTGGACACAGGTTATATTGCTTACATATCTAGGGGACTTTTTTTTTTCACTCTTCCACCTGCACTACCTGCAGGAGTCTTTTCCATCCCAACTACTAGAGTTTAGAAGATAATTGGATTTGTAAAAACTTCCTTTTCTACTTTCTAGGAACTTAAGTGCACAGACTAAGCATCACTGTAATTAAAGAGTCAGCCCCTGGGGATGAGGGATTGGGAGGATAAACCACCCAGAGAAAGAGCCGAAGGCTTCTCTTTATCTCCAGTCTACTTAGGTGGGCTGACACAGCCCAGTCAGGTAAAAATGCAGAGAACAGAAGTTAAAAGCCAATCGTTTTATTTATTGCAGAAGAGCAGTAATGTTTGCAACTTACTCTGATATGCACCACAAATAAGATGAGTTGTTGGATGGATAGATGCATAGATTTGTGATAAAGCAAATACCATAAACTATTAATAGCAGAACCTAACTGGCAGGTAATACAGGTGTTCACTGTAAAATTCTTTCAGCTGTGCTTTATGTTTGAAAATGTTCATAATAAAATGTTGGGAGAAATATGAATAGTCTTACTGACCTGGAAAGAGAAACAAATGCTCCTTTGGGCTGAGGAAGAAAAGCATGCCATTATTTGTGAACTTGTATGTGAAATGAACAGGTGGTTAAATGATAACTTTCTGAATCTCTGAACTTTCTATGTGATTTTGTACTTGCTACACTCTTGTCCTTTGGGTTAATACGTAGTTTAGCCAACATTTCAAAGCAGCATTCTTCTAGGAAGCTAGTCGGCTTTGATGGTGTCCAGCCTGGTGAAGAAGTGATTTAGATTCTGTTCAGTCAAGGGTAAGACAAAAGAAAGATCTGGGCTCTTGAGAGCCTGCAGTCAGGAGTATATCTGCCTCTTCCCATTCTCCTCCTCTCTGTCGCTGCCTCTCCAAAGCACCAAACCCCTTCCTCCAATTTAACTCTCTCCAGCAATAATAACACCCTAGACACCAGCTGTAATCAGTGACTCATTTCTTTCCTTCTCGATCCAAACTTGATTCACTTTCCTCCTCAGATGCTTCCCATAGCTATCTATTCTTTTATCTTCCCCAGCATCACCTCCCTAGCTTTCTTCTATTTTGGTCCATACTCAGCATTGCCAATTAGACCGACCTTATTCAAACAAGTTTCATGTTACTACTCTCCCCCCAAAACCTTCTGTGGCTCCCTGTTGTCTCAATCCACTGTCTACTCCTCTAATCGTATCTCTCCCCCATTTTCCACAATATCTCCGCAGGCTCCATCCCTTCCACTCAACCCAGTCTCCTCATTATTCCTGTGTTTCATTCTGTTTCCTTCCCTAGAACTCCTCTGTCTTTTCATACACCTCACTCTTTTCTTCAGTTCTTCTCTCCCAGTCAGACCCACACACTTTTGCGATGCCTTCCAACCAAAAGCACACACATTAACATGAGGAGATGTAAAAGAACATCAGGACCCAGGAGAACACGGAAACAGAAACATGCCGACCAGAGGCTTGCTGGGTTGCTGCTGTCGAGATTTAAATGTAGCAATTGCTTTCCAGACAGCCAAAGTGAAAAGAGAGAGAGATGGAATGTATACAGTTCCTGTTTTTTTCTTTTTTTTTTTTTTAAGGGGAAATTTAGTTTTTCCACTACTAAGTAGGCCTCAAAGAAATTTTCACTGTTGCATCTCATTTAGGGATCACTCAGTAATAGTAGGCAGTGCTCTCACCAGTGTCCCCATAGCAAAACATTTCAGAGATCTAAGTTCCATAAAATGATAACATCTGATAAAATTTGAAGGCAAAATAATACAACAAATATTTTGAAGGAGATAACATTGTATGATTATGTAGACTTCTGATGATCAGAGCCGTCGAGAGACTCCAGAAATAACATTTCCCCCCACGAGAGTTTTTGTTTGGTTTTACTCTAATTGTGAGTCATTAAACAGCCAGTATTATATTCTGTGTCTAGAGCCTAGAGTGTAAGTATTATACACTGTTGATGACACGGAGATATAAATGCTTGCAGGAATTCAGAGTCAGTGGTAATGTCGACACCTTTTCGCTGCAGATCAGAAGCCTCACCAAGAAAACCATCGTGCCTCTGGGGGCTGAGCACCCAGTGCTTTCTGCGTCCTCTGGGGCCCGTGTCACAGGCATGTCACACCCCTGTCACATCCTGCTTTTGCATTAGATGCTGACTCTCCCCTGTCCTGCCTGCAGCTCCTTGGGTTTGCATTAGACTCTTCTGTGCTTAATTACATTCCGTTTTCACTTTTACACTGTCAATTTCGTGTACTTTTTCTTCTACTCTCAGTTAGATTATAAACAACTTGAGGTCAAAGCTTTCATCTCCTCTTTTTTCAGGACTCCCCTCCACCCTCTGATTAATAACGACTCTTCCACCGATTTTCTTCATTCAAACCTATGTGTTACAAAGTATTATAGAATTAAGCCCTTAATATGGCCTGCAAAGCCCGTGGTGATCTGGTTACCTGTCCCGTCTTTATTTCCATGCCCTGCTCCGCATCCTGTGGCCTTCACCCAGCCCTCACCCCCTGGTGACGCTGCCCTCCACTCACAGTTCCCTTTCTCACCACTGGTACATTACACACACTTATGTCTCCCCTTCCTCAGCCCCCTCCACCTTCTCCTCACCTTATAGGGCTCAAGGTAGATACCCCTGCCTCCAGGGCAGAATCTGGACCCCCGGCAGGTGCCCTCACTTGGCACGGCTGGATCTCCCTGTGTTCGTACCCATCACAGCATCACATTATTGTGTTCACCCAGTACCGGCCAAGCCTTCCAGAGATGGAAGCAACTCGAGGCTAGGGCTGTCACCATTTCACCTCCAGTGCTCAGAACGGTGCTTAACCGCTCTGGCCACTTACTGTCTGTGGCATGAATGAATGAATCAGTGAAACAGTGGAGTGGGGCGAAAGAGGAAGAAGAGTTCCTCTGCGTAGCCTGGGAAGATAATCCGTGTCCCAGAGTGAGAAGACGACAGCTGCAGGCCAGACTCACCTGGCTTGGCAGCCACATGTCGGGCTGTGCCCGTGCTTAGCAGGGCCACAGAGTCAATCCCACTTCAGGCTAGTCACCTATACCCTTTGTCATGGCTATAGGTGGCCCCCCAAGTCCTGAAAATGGGTGTTGTGGGTCACGGGGAAACCTGTGAGAAAATGTGACTCCTGGGAACAATCTCTGGGTGCCAACATTACAGCAGCTAAACTATAGACTCAATAAAGGGGTGTCACCATCCCTGCAGCCCTGCAGGAGTTGGCAGCCCTGGAAGAACTCAGGAAATTTTTATCCAGCAAAGGCTGTTCTTTGGGACCCACTGGCCTGCAGGCTCCATTCTGAGATTGGGCCAGGCGTCAACAAACTCCCCAGGTTCTCTTGGGTATCTTCTTTGCACCCCCTCCTCTATATCAATCTGTAATCCCCGCTTCCTCCATGCTTCTGTGCCTGGCTCCACAGAGCACACATGGAGACTTGTTTTTAAGACATAGACAGATGGGCAGCTCTCTAGAAAGCTGCTCCGAGTTGGAGAAAGGAGACTGTTCTTTTCAAGAAAGAGAAAGTTTCAGAAGCAGAGGAATCTGCTCTTGCTTTAAAGCCACCATCTCTCAGGGCACCTTCCATTCCGCTCAGCTATCTCATCTCCATGTCAATAAAGGACTCAATATTTAGGCAGCTGGTTTCCCTGGGAGATAAAACAGTGAATCAGGAAAGTACCCTGTAAGCACAAGCACCAGGGCAGAGTTCCAGATTCTCCATGTGACAGATCCCGTGATGGACCAGTTTCCACACTTGCTCCTTCCTGCCTCTGGCTTTCCCTTGCTCACCCATCAGGGTATTCCTAGAAGGACTCACCAGCTGTTCTGCAAGAATGGCAGTTGCTCACTGGTGATCTTCCCAGATGTGTGTACTTGGTTGATTTAGGGTTTGTCTGCGTGAGGGGCACATGAGCTCACTGTGGGGTTTCGGTGGTGGGGGGTGGGGGCAGTCTTCCCAGTAGAGGGAGGAGATGGATGGGAGTGGCACCTAGAGGTAAAAGAAGAGTTTGCTTGGGAAATGCCCTCATTTGCTATCCATCAAATATCTCATGAAAAGCAGTTCTGTTTCAGCACTCCAGGCAATTAAAAGGTCCATAAGATATGGTCTTAGAACTCAAAAAAATATTAATGAATTTCAACTTACATTCACTGTAACCCTACAGATTTCACACTACACCTGGGCTAAAGCATTATGTAGCGGAGGCTCTGAAAGTGTTAGACAGCAGTAGGCAGCACTGGGTTGAGCCCTGGAAGTCCACGACCAAAGAGAACAAGTTCTCATTTACTGCAAAGACCTGCTCCTCCTTCACACACTTCTTCACACCTAAGAGACTCAAGGGTTTCTCCTCATCAGCTTTTGTGGCATCCCAAACTGTGTCTTAATATCTCATAGGCAGTCACTAAGCTGTGTTTTGTTCTTTCAAAATAAAAGTCAATTTTAATTCTCTTTTATTAAAAGCAGGTACCTATAATCACAGACTACTTTTTCAATTATGAACAATTATTTTTCTTGCTGAGAATCAAAAAGCAAAACAAAATGAAAACAAAAGGAGCATCTGTAGGATAGCAAAGAAGAAGTCCTGTAAGATAGTAGATACACAAGTGTGGTGCTCAGAAGAGAAATCTAGCTGGAGAGAGAGATATGGGAGCAGCGTGTAGAACTTTCTTTCGTGGTAGAGTAGATGAGATGATCCAAAGGGAGTGTGTGAGTGAGAAGAAAAATAAAGGAGCTAGAAGAAAAACCCTGTGAAAGTGAAGGTTTTTCAGTCTCTGAACGATTGATGTTGAAGAATAGATAATTCTTTGTCGTGGAGGGCTGCCTCTGCCTTGTAGGATGTGTGGCATCATCCTTGGCTTCTCCTCACTGGAAGCCAGGAGCTCCTGCCCACCCACAGCTGTGACCATCAAAACTGTCTCCAGATATTGCCGTGTGTTCCCTGGAGAGCAAAAGCAACCCCAGCTGAAAAGCCCTGATTTAGGTGATGGACAGAGAGAGAACATCTGGCAAAGGTAGTTGACAAGGAGTGTCAGAGAGTCTGGAGGTAAAGGAAGGGAATATTTTGAGAAAAAGATGTGGTAAATTTGTGTCAAAGATCAAGGAAAGGTATTAAGGCACCCCTGGTTTTAGGGACGAGAATGTGTGGTGAGCAGAGAGGAGCTTTTGCTCCTTGTGTCCCCGATTGCTCCTCCTTCCTTCTAGGCTGACTCCCATGTTCCTCGTCCAGTCTCCTGCATCCTTGGGTTTCAACCTCCTGTTCATAGTAGTTTTAGACCTGGACCTTGGAGCCCCCTGGGCTCTGGGAGGAGGTTAATACAGAGATGTCTCCAGGGCTGCCATCGCCTTTCTTTCTACAAATCCCAAGAGTGAGTGGACATTTAGACAAGTTTTAAAGTGTAAAATTTGGGAACCTACATGTGACACAAGTTGATTACAAGTCCACTTGCTCAGAGCCCTCTACACTCCTGGGAATGCAAGCCTGTGGCATTGAAATTCTCCCATTGCCAAGAAATTTGGCTTACTTCCTTATCGTGGTCCTCTTAGGAAAAATAAAACAGAATTTCTCAAAAGGTCACAAAATTCTGTCTCACCAGAAAATAGTAAAAATGTGGCTTTTATGAGTTCCTAGATGTGTTTGGAGAGAGATGTCAAAAAACACACAAGCTTTTATTCCCAAGCAGTTTGTACTAGGAGAGCTCTCCAGAATACCCCTCTGAAATGATCGTGCATTTTTTTGGTTTCCAAACTCAGGGGGGAAAAGCACAAAGGTTTTTTTGTTTTAGTTTGGTTTTTATAGCTTTCAGATCTGAATTTTCACTGGTAAAATCTGTTCTGATTAAGGCAAGTGAAATGCTGAAATCTCCCCTGGTTTTATGAGGGTTTTGTTTGATTGTTTGTTTGTTTGTTTTCCAATTCTGACCTCAACATAAGACTCCTGATTACTACTGAACTCTTAAAACATTAGGTTCTGGCTTTATGGAGGAGGGGCTACAAGAAGTTGCTGCTGCAGGTGGCCCGGCTTTAGGAAGACCAGTATAAATGCCATGAAGCCACACATTCTTGACTGCTTTTTACTACTGAAATCCACGGATCTACATTACTTCCTGGTTCATAATTTTCAGAAGGACTGGAAAAGAGCAGAGATTAGAATGACTCTCAGAATTATAGCAGCTTGGAAATCCTGTGTCCCCGATTGCACACGTTGCACTTTCTACCAGTCTAACAAGGTAGAAAAGTTTGCTTTTACCATTTGTCTTAGGGTTCTGACTGTTTGGGGTTTTGTTGTTGTTGTTTGATTGTTTGTTTTCTTTTTATGAGTGTGTGTATGTATGTTTCTTTGTGTGATTTTTTTTCTGTTTAGTTTTGCTTTTATCATCTGGCTCGGGGTTCTATCTGTTTGTATTCTTTTTTTTTTCCTTTTTTTTCCTTCCAAGCCTTGTGACTGGCAGGGTCTTGGTGCTCTGGCCAGCTGTCAGGCCTGAGCCTCCGAGGTGGGAGAGCCAAGTCCAGGACATTGGACCGCCAGAGACCTTCTGTCCCCATGTAATATCAATTGGTGAGAGCTCGCCCAGAGACCTCTGTCTCAGTGCTAAGACTCAGCTCCACCCAATGGCCAGCAAGCTCCAGTACTGGACACCCCGTGCCAAGCAACTAGCAAGACAGGAACACAGCCCCACCTATTAGCAGAGAGGCTGCCTAAAGTCATACTAAGTTCACAGACACCCCAAAACACACCACTGGACACGGTCCAGGCCCACCAGGACAAGATCCAGCCCCACCCACCAGAACACAGACACAAGTCCCCTCCACCAGGAAGCCTACACAAGTCACTGAACCAACCTAACCCACCGGAGGCAAACACCAAAAACAACAGGAACTACAAACCTGCAGCCTGCGAAAAGGAGACCCCAAACACAGTAAGTTAAACAAAATGAGAAGACAGAGAAATATGCAGGAGATGAAGGAGTGAGGTAAAAACCCACCAGACCAAGCAAATTAAAAGGAAATAGGCAGTCTACCTGAAAAAGAATTCAGAGTAATGATAGTAAAGATAATCCAAAATCTTGGAAATAGAAAGGAGAAAATGCAAGAAACGTTTAACAAGGAGCTAGAAGAATTAAAGAGCAAACAAACAGTGACAAACCACACAATAAATGAAATTAAAAATTCTCTAGAAGGAATCAATAGCAGAATAACTGAGGCAGAAGAACAGTTAAGTGAGCTGGAAGATAAAATAGTGTAAATAATTGCCACAGAGCAGAATAAAGAAAAAGAATGAAAAGAATTGAGGACAGTCTCAGAGACCTCTGGGACAACATTAAATGCACCAACATTCAAATAATAGGGGTCGCAGAAGAAGAAGAGAAAAAGAAAGGGTCTGAGAAAATATTTGAAGAGATAATAGTTGAAAAACTTCCCTAACACAGGAAAGGAAATAGTCAGTCAAGTCCAGGAAGCACAGAGAGTCCCATACAGGATAAATCCAAGGAGAAACACACGAAGACATATTAATCAAACTATCAAAAATTAAATACAAAGAAATTATTTTAAGAGCAGTAAGGGGAAAGGAACAAATAACATGCAAGGGAATGCCCATAAGGTTAACAGCTGATCTTTCAGCAAAAACTCTGCAAGCCAGAAGGGAGTGGCAGGACATATTTAAAGTGATGAAAGGGAAAAACCTACAAGCAAGATTACTCTGCCCAGCAAGGATCTTATTCAGATTCCATGGAGAAATTAAAACCTTTACAGACAAGCAAAAGTTAAGAGAATTCAGCACTACCAAACCAGCATTACAACAAATGCTAAAGGAACTTCTCTAAGCAGGAGACACAAGAGAAGGAAAAGACCTACAAAAACAACCCAAAACAATTAAGAAAATGGTAATAGGAACATACGTATTGATAATTACCTTAAATGTAAATGGATTAAATGCTCCAACCAAAAGACACAGACTGGCTGAGTGGATACAAAAACAGGACCTGTATATATGCTGTCTACAAGAGACTCACTTCAGACCTAGGGACATGCACAGACTGAAAGTGAGAGGATGGAAAAAGATATTCCATGCAGATAGGCATCAAAAGAAAGCAGGAATAGCAATACTCATATCAGACAAAACAGACTTTAAAATAAAGAAGGACACTACATAATGATCAAGGGATCAGTCCAAGAAGAAGATATAACAATTGAAAATATTTATGCACCCAACATAGGAGCACCTCAATACATAAGACAAATGCTAACAGCCATAAAAGGGGAAATCGACAGTAACACAATAATAGTAGGGGACTTTTAACACCCCACTTTCACCAATGGACAGATCATCCAAAATGAAAATAAATAAGGAAACACGAGCTTTAAATGACACATTAGACCAGATGGACTTAATTGATATTTATAGGACATTCCATCCAAAAACAACAGAATACACTTTCTTCTCAAGTGCTCATAGAACATTCTCCAGGATAGAGCATATCTTGGGTCACAAATCAAGCCTCGGTAAATTTAAGAGAATAGAAATCATATCAAGTATCTTTTCCAACCACAACGCTATGATACTAGTTGTCAATTACATGAAAAAATAACTTTAAAAAATACAAACACATGGAGGCTAAACAATGTGCTACTAAGTAACCAAGAGATCACTGAAGAAATCAAAGAGGAAATCAAAAAATACCTAGGAATAAATGACAATGAAAACATGATGACCCCAAATCTATGGGATGCAGCAAAAGCAGTTGTAAGAGGGAAGTTTATAGCAATACAATCCTACCTCAAGACACAAGAAAAATCTCAAATAAACGACCTAACCTTACATCTAAAACAATTAGAGAAAGAAGAACAAAAAACCCCCCGAAGTTAGCAGAGGAAAGAAATCATAAAGATCAGATCAGAAATAAATGAAAAAGAAATGAAGGAAATAATAGCAAAGATCAATAAAACTAAAAGCTGGTTTTTTGAGAAGATAAACAAAATTCATAAGCCATTAGCCAGACTCATCAAGAAAAAAAGGGAGAAGACTCAAATGAAAAGAATTAGAAATGAAAAAGGAGAAGTAACAACCGATACTGCAGAAATACAAAGGATCATGAGAGATTACTATAAGCAACTGTATGCCAATAAAATGGACCACCTGGAAGAAATGGGCAAATTCTTAGAAAAGTAGAACCTTCTAAGACTGAACCAAGAAGAAAGAGAAAATATGAACAGGCCAATCACAAGCACTGAAATTGAAACTGTGATTAAAAATCTTCCAACAAACAAAAGCCCAGGACCAGATGGCTTCACAGGTGTGAATTCTGTCAAACATTTAGAGAAGAGCTAACACCTATCTTCCTCAAACTCTGCCAAAATATAGCAGAGGGAGAAACATTCTCAAACTCATTCTACGAGGCCGCCATCACCCTGATACCAAAACCAGACAAAGATGTCACAAAGAAAGAAAACTACAGGCCATATCACTGATGAACATAGATGCAAAAATCCTCAACAAAATACGAGCAAACAGAATCCAACAGCACATTAAAAGGATCATACACCATGATCAAGTGGGGTTTATCCCAGGAATGCAAGGATTCTTCAGTATACGCAAATCAGTCAATGTGATACACCATATTAACAAATTGAAGGACAAAAGCCATATGGTAATCTCAGTAGATGCCAAAAAAGCTTTTGACAAAATTCAACACCCATTTATGATAAAAACTCTCCAGAAAGTAGGCATAGAGGGAACCTACCTCAATATAATAAAGGTCATATACGACAAACCCACCGCCAACATCGTGCTCAATGATGAAAAACTGAAACCATTTCCTCTAAGATCAGGAAGAAGGCAAGGTTGCCCACTCTCACCACAATTATACAACACTGTTTTGGATGTTTTAGCCACATCAATCAGAGAAGAAAAAGAAATAAAAGGAATCCAAATTGGAAAAGAAGAAGTAAAACTGTCACTGTTTGCAGATGACATGATGCTATACATAGAGAATCCTAAAGATGCTACGAGAAAACTACTAGAGCTAATCAATGAATTTGGTAGAGTAGCAGGATAGAAAATTAATGCACCGAAACCTCTTGCATTCCTATACACTAATGGCAAAAATTCTGAAAGAGAAATTAAGGAAACACTCCCTTTTACCACTGCAACAAAAAGAATAAAATACCTAGGAATAAACCTACCTAAGGAGACAAAAGACATGTATACAGAAAACTATAAGACACTGATGAAAGAAATTGAAGATGATACAAACAGATGGAGAGATATACCATGTTCTTGGATTGGAAGACTCAACATTGTGAAAATGACTATACTAACCAAAGCAATCTACAGATTTGGTGTAATCCCTATCAAACTACCAGTGGCATTTTTCACAGAACTAGAACAAAAAATTTCACAATTTGTATGGAAACACAAAAGACCCCAAATAGCCAAAGCAATCTTGAGAAAGAAAAATGGAGCTGAAGGAATCAGGCTCCAGGACTTCAGACTCTACTACAAAGCTACAGTAATCAAGACAGTATGGTACTGGCACAAAAACCAAAATATAGATCAATGGAACAGGGTCGAAAGCCCAGAGGTAAACCCACACACATATGGTCACCTTATCTTTGATAAAGGAGGCAAGAATATACAATGGAGAAAAGACAGCCTCTTCAATAAATGATGCTGGAAAAACTGGACAGCTACATGTAAAAGAATGAAATTAGAACACTTCCTAACACCATACACAAAAATAAACTCAAAATGGATTAAAGACCTAAATTTAAGGCCAGACACTATAAAACTCTTAGAGGAAAACATAGGCAGAACACTCTATGAAATAAATCACAGCAAGATCCTTTTTGACCTACCTACTAGAGAAATGGAAATAAAAACAAAAATTAACCAATGGGACCTAATTAAACTTAAAAGCTTTTGCATAGCAAAGGAAACCATACAGAAGATGAAAAGACAGCTCACAAAATGGGAGAAAATATTTGCAAATGAAGCAACTGACAAAGCATTAATCTCCAAAATATACAAGCAGCTCAACATCAAAAAAATGAACAACCCAATCCAAAAATGGGCAGAAGACCTAAATAGGCATTTCTCCAAAGAAGATGTACAGGTTGCCAACAAACACAAGAAAGGATGCTCAACATCACTAATCATTAGAGAAATGCAAATCAAAACCGCAATGAGGTATCACCTCACACCGGTCACAATGGCCATCATCACAAAATCTACAAACAGCAAATGCTGGAGTGGGTGTGGAGAAAAGGGAATTCTCTTGCACTGTTGGTGGGAATGTAAATTGATACAGCCACTGTGGAGAACAGTATGGAGGTTCCTTAAAAAACTAAAAATTGAACTACCATATGATCCAGCAATCCCACTACTGTGCATATACCCTGAGAAAACCATAATTCAAAAAGAGACATGTACCCCAGTGTTCATTGCAGCACTATTTACAATAGCCAGAACACAGAAGCAACCTAAGTGTCCATCGACAGATGAATGGATAAAGAAGATGTGGCTCATATATACAATGGAATATTACTCAGCCATAAAGAGAAACAAAATTGAGTTATTTTTAGTGAGGTGGATGTACCTAGAGTCTGTCATACAGAGTGAAGTAAGTCAGAAAGAGGAAAACAAGTACCGTATGCCAACACATGTATATGGAACCAAAAAAAAAAAAAAACTGGTTCTGATGAACCTAGAGGCAGAACAGGAATAAAGACGGAGACAGAGAGAATGGTCTTGATGACATAGGGAGAGGGAAGGTTAAACTGGGATAAAGTGAGAGAGTAGCATTGATATATATACACTACCAAATGTAAAATAGATAGCTAGTGGGAAGCAGCTGCATAGCACAGGGAGATCAGCTGAGTGCTTTGTGACCCCCTAGAGGGGTGGGATAGGGAGGGTGGGAGGGAGATGCAAGAGGGAGGAGATATGGGGATGGATATATATATACATACAGCTGATTCACTTTGTTATACAGCAGGAACTAACACAACATTGTAAAGCAGTTATACTCCAATAAAGATGTTAAAGGAAAGAAAAAACATTAGGTTTAGTGGCAGAGCCACCGATGTAGTTATTCTCTTTCTGTTGCTGGAATTCCACATTCGCGGGTTCACTTTTCACAAATACTAATGCACCCCATTACTAGGTTCTGCTCATCGGTAGGAATCCTTGGTTGTATGTTATCAAGAATCTCTCTCAGAGGGATTTCCCTGGTGGTCCAGTGGTTAAGACTTCACCTTCCAACGCAGGGGGTGTGGGTTCGATTGCTGGTCAGGGAGCTAAGATCCCACATGCCTTGGGGCCAAAAAACTAAACATAAAACAGAAGCAATATTGTAACAAATTCAAAAAAGACTTTTTAAAAAATGGTCCACATTAAAAAAAAGAGAGAGAGAGAGAATCTCTCTCAGAGCCACTGCTAGCCCACCAACAAAAATGGGGGAAATTGGCCTTCCACACACTTTCAGAGAGATAAAAAGAGGCTGTTTTTGCAACCAATTCTTCTCCTCTTTCTTCTGACCACTTTTCTTTCATCTGTTTTTTTCTGTGGTCATGTCTTCATTCCTTTTCTTAAATTCAGCCTCTGCCACCCTTCTTCCTTGATTTAATGGTTTTTTGAACTCTCTGGCTACATGAATACTCAGTCACCAAATTAACATTGAGAATGGTGATAACAGAGGAAAGTGTAAGGCTGGAAATGGTTTTTCCAGAACCACTTTTGAACCACATCCAGTCCAAATCAGAATAAACATCATCTCTCCTTTAACAAAATATATGTAATTACTATGACTCTGTGCATCTCTTTGAACATAAATCAGTCACTAATATAGCATATGTCTCAGATACAGCAACTAAAAGCCCCATAGATATTTCAAGGTACCAATAATCTCTCTAGAATTTTCCTCACTTGTAACTTTCTGTACAAAAGAACACCTCAAAGTTTCAAACGTTACCATGTCATCCATAGATGTAAAGGCAGAGTTGCTAAAGGCTTTCTCTCTGCCTCCAATGCCCTTTGGTCCCAGCACACCTCACTCTACCCCTGAGGAGGAACTCTGGGGTCAATCTAGGGCACAGAGAAGCTACCAGAGCAAGAGGAAAAGACTTCATTCTTCTGTGCAGCCATCTTCATTATGTGCCTACCCCATGCCAGGTGCTGTGTGAGGTGCTGGGGATTAAACAGTGAACAAATATGGGCCCTGCCCTTGTAGACCTTACAGTCTAATCAGCAAGATTTTCTATAAACAAGTAAAGCGCCACATAGATACCAGTCACGATATGAGCTATAAAGGAAACAAACAGGAATCTACTCATTGGAAGGAAAGTGGAGGCACATGCTTCACATAAGGCAGTCAGGGAAGGTCATTTCTGAGGAGGTCATTTTTAAGCTGGGACCTAAATGTAAGAGCAAAGCCAGGGAAGAGCAAACGGAGAACATTCCAGGCAAAGGGGACAGCATATGCAGAGGTCCGGGTGTGGGAAGGAGCTCTCATAGTTACAGAAACAAAGCAGAGGCCAGAAGAGCTGTAACATAGTGTAATGGGGGGGACAGGCTCCACGGGAGTCTGGAGCTTTAAGCAGGGGCCAGGCTCATCAGGCCTGTGGGCCATGGGAAGGAGTTCCCCTAAGTGCAGTTTCCACTACGCTTAGAATAAGTGAAAGCCACCACAGAGCACTAGGAAGGGGGACACTCTTTCCTGTGTATCGTGCTGCTGTATGGAGAAGGTCGAGGATGGAAGCAGGAAGACCCGTTTGGAGGTTTAAATGAGAAGTGAAGGTGGACACCAGGGTGTTGGCAGTGAACAGAAAGCAAACTAGAAAGCGAACAGATTTGCTACATATTTTGGAGGAAGCGTCGACGACACTAGTTCGCAGATGGGATATGAGGGTGGTGGGATGGAGCGAGGTGGGAAGGTCAATGCTGGTTTCTGTCTTGAGCAGTTGGCAGGATGGTGGCTCCATTTTCTGAGATGGAGGTGCCCGGGACAGGTTTGGCAGTGAGTGTAACAGGTCCACTTCTGGACACGTTGATTCAGAGATGTCTGTGGCATGCCTCTAGCTGTGCCTATAACAGCGATGTCAGGTAGGCAGTTGAGAAACAAATCTGGAACTCAAAGGCTCTCTGAGCTATAGACTCAGCACGTGGATAGAATTAAACCCATGGGGATGGATGTGAGTAGTTACTGCGAAAATAGTGGTGGCAAAGAGGGTCCAGGACAAGTCTTAAAGAGGGCATCACTTAGAGGGCAGGTAGAGGACACAGCCAGAGACTGAGGCTGAGGTAGGAGGGAAACGAGTCAGTCTTCTATCAATAGAACCAAAAAAGCACAGTTTCAGGGAGTGAGAAGTGTAGGGTGCTGAATGCTGCTGAGAGTAAGATGGGGACAGAAACAGGAGCCCTGGGTTTGGCACTTTGGGGATAGTTGGTGGCTAGAATAAGAGGAATGAGCAGAATTGTATAGATAATCCCGTATGGGTCTGGGGCAATGCTCTTGGACTTTGTTCCGTTCGTTCGGAAAGGCATACCTGCTTGTTTTGCATGTGGCTCAAATAGCACTATCTGCCCTGAAGGAAACTCCAATCAGCCAACCCCACAACCACCAGAATAGAATAGGATAGGATAGGATAGGATAGGATAGGATAGGATAGGATAGGATAGGATAGGATAGGATAGGATAAGGGATTGGGAAATTGGGAAAAAGAAAAGCAGTGCCTGTGTTGGCAAAGTCTCCATTTTGGGGCATTGCTGAGCTGCGGAGAGCTGAGAACTTGGTTTCCAGTTAGATCTCTCAATGGGGGAAATCCCGGGTAACAGATAGAACTTGCATTTCACCCCTCCCCTCACTAGTAGGTCCAGGTTGTTCTGTAGATTTGTGTGCAGAACTCCCATGTTGACACTAACAGGGAAGTAAATCGGGCAATCCTGAGACATTAAAACCCAGCCCTGAAACTTTAATTATATACAGACGAATACACAGCGTGCACCACAATATAAAAAAGATACACACTTGTGCTTAATTGTTACATTGCCTAGCGTGGAAGGCAGGCCGTTTGATCACCTCCAGAGATCACTTTATGATCAAGAGCCTTTTCTTAATTGCCAGAGAACTCTACGGGCCTCCTCTCCAGGGACAGCTGCGGGATTAGAAAGGAGAAGACTCCACCAAATTCATCTATAATCACAATTTAGTATTATTAAATAGTGGCCTGTGGAATAAGCCTTCGGGAACAGGGCTCTTGTCCCTACTAAAGGGATGAACAAAAAGGATGATTTAATCATTAATTCCCTTTTCTTTTCCTACCCCTTTATAATGAGCACTTCAGAAGCTTAGCATTTTACTCTCAAATATGTTCTGACCTTCCCATCCTGCACCCCTACCCCCATCATATCAACTACATTATTAACTGGAACAGCTCAGTTAGGGGGTGGTTGCATAATGTAGAGACCTGTGCCTGCAGGAACAGTAGAAATGATTCTCGGGGGAAGGTAACTTAATCCTGCAGGAAAGGCCTTTCTACCATCAGCCACTTCCCATATTCATGGGTTTGAATCTACCTCATACCAGGTCCTGTTCCCATGCTCTTCTCCACACCTTAGAACAGTCTCTGACCATGGATTCGAACTCTCATCAGTTTATTTTTTTTCTGTTCATATTTTCCTTTTCTACTGATGCATAAGTCATACACTCCATTTGTATGTGGCTATTCTAGACATTAAAACACGCATATTTAATGTGGTAAGGGCTAATGTAAGTCATTATTTCTAGCCCCTCCCCACCAGCAATCCAGGGGGGCTTAACATGCCTTAATTCTAATCAGCCTTCTCTCAACTTACATTCTGTTTGCATCCAGGATTTTAATTCATTCTTTTTTAAGTCACCATAAACTGAACACATTGCTTGCCATTGTTTTTGGTATCTCATTCCTCCCTTCTGAGATCATTTTCCTTCTTCCTGAAGTACGACCTTTAGCATTTTCCTTTACTGAGGGTCTGTGGGTGATAACGTCTGTTTTAGTATGTCTGAAAATGTCTCTACTTTGTCCCTGTTTCAGAAGATACTTTTGGAGAGTAAATGGGTTGGCTCTTTTTTTCTTCAGTACTTTGAAGCTCTTATTCCACTTCTTCTGGCTTCTTTGTTGGTATTGAGAAATCAGCTATCAGTGTAACAGTGGTTACTTTTTGGAAAATCCATTTTATTAATCTGGCTGGTTCTAGGATCTTTTTGTCTAAGGTGTCTGTGATGTCATACAAGTGACTAGATGTCTGCCCTGTGTCCCGTGTGTCTTTTTTTTTTTTTTTTTTTGGCACTTCTTGACTCTGAGAATTAATTTTTCATAAATTCCAAGAAATAATCAGTGATTCTCTCTTCAGATATTGCCTGCATCTCACTCTCTTTCTTAGCTCCTCTTCTGTTTTATTTTAACTTTGGGGAATTTCCATTATTTTCTTGTCTGTAAGTCAAATGTTAACAAATATTTTAAAAATATTTTTTTCAGCGTTTGTGGTGTCTTGTAATGTTTGTATGTTCGTTTCAGGCTACTTTTGCTCTCTGTGGCCAGAAATGGATGGCGCTCGGGACCTTGCTTCCTTTGGATGGATAACCTTCTCCTCCTGCTAAGGACTGTGGGCATGATTTGGAAGGATGCAGGAATTTATGGCCATTGTCAGTCAGGATCCCATCGGCAATGGGGAAGCCCATTGAGGGATTCCAAGGATGAAGGTTTTAGAGGCTTTGGCAGTTATTGGAAAGGTCAGAGCAGTAAAAGTCAGGGAAACTTCTACTACAAGGGGAGGGTTTGAGGGAGCTGGCTCAGAAGCTGTGGTGAATCTCAGAAGTCTCTGGGAACTGCCCCCTCGCTGCTTGGAGTATAAAGCCTGTGATTCCTGGGTGCTTGCCCAGCAGTTGATGCTAACCTCGTGTCTGCACATCTGTTCTCAACTCTGCCGCTGGAGAAAAAGGCGTTCTCACTTGCACATCTCATGAGAGCGCCTGTCATTGGCTGACTCTCACCCGGAACCATATGGAGAAAGGGATTCTGGGACCTTGTGTGTGACTCCAGGCTTATCCCTTGCTATGCAGAGGAGAACGGAGAAGGGGTGACGGTGATGCCAAGTTGACAACAATTTGGCAGAGGTTGTTACAGATCACGGATAGCACTTTATGATGCACACGTACTATTTTATTGCTCCTGATAGCATCACTGAGAATTAAGAACAGTAAACTCACCTATTTCAAGGAACCAATACCCAGTGTAGGTCTGTTAGCTTTTCCAAAAATCACACAGCAAGACAATGGCAGAAATGGGACCATAACTGAGGTTTTCTGGTACTTTTGTCAATTCTTTTCAGGAAATCAAGAATTAACTTGTAGAAAACATCTGAGATCAATTATTTTTACAACTGAGACACAGGGCTGAGACATTTTGCTTCTACTCATCTCAAACTAACTCTTAGGGATCAAGCTCCAGCACTTTTCTTCCTAATAATTTATCCCTTCCAACTTTTTAGCCCAAGAAGAACCTTAACAGATGTGAAAGGACATTTGTGAAGATAGAATATGATTCACCAGATGGTCCATTTCCTGATGACCTGTACCTGGAGATGTCTTGGACTGTCTGCACCACTAAGATTGTGTCACTTCCTTTGGATATGCAGCTTAATATTCCAGCTGTCAAATATCATTCAACAAATATTCCTTAAGCACCTTTTTTGCTAGGCTTACAATTTCTGTGATCATCATGATATTTTAATGCCACTAACTCTGACATTATTAGGTTAGCAAAGTATTTTAAAATATGTCAGAAAAAGTTGCATATTAATTAAAATGTTCCCACATATAAGCCTTAAACTAAAGTCCCTGGGTTGACTGTAGACAAAAGACTTTTATTAAATACTATTTGATAGGTTAAGTATTTTAGTGTCTCTGCCAGTCATTGCTACAAAAGAATACTTATCATCAAGCATGAATTGGGTAAAAAGGGAGATACCACTATATTATTGTCTGTTAGTCATAGGCACTAAGACAATAGCAAGAACATCATTTTCAAGCAGTGGCCACGCCCTCTTGCCCCTGATCAGCAAGCTTGTTTCCAACATCAGGTTTTTATTGTTTCTCAGCGTTCAGAATTAGATAGCTGATTCTTTGAGTGAATACAGGGAGTGTGCACCAACATGCCTGTAGATTTCTGTATCAATGGAGATGCTCTTTAGACGGCATCTGGGCCCTTTTATCAGACCACTGTTAAAGGGCTGCAAGTCCACGCTCAGTGTAGAATCACTGAGCATGAAAGCAGGAGCTCCGCCTTGAGCAGCCCTTTCGTTCACACTCTCACAGACTCTGGCGTCGCCCCTGTCTCACATGGCTCAACATGCGTGAACCCCCTAGAGAAAGAGCTCATTCCCGTTCCCATGTTCTCCCTCTTCTTTAGCTTTGCTCTAATTGTAAACTTTCAGAGAAAATAAATGAGTCTAGTGAATACATGAAGGTGGTAGGAAAGGAGGAAGCTGGTAAGTAAGTAAGGCTGGTGGTAGTTGGAAGAGCTGTTGAGATTTAGGAAGCAGAGTTGGGAACGCAGGTACCTGTATATTAATGTGTAGGTGCCCATTGGATTGAGAGGAACAAAGGGCAGGGCTGAGAATTCAAAACTTAGGACATAAGCATGTGAGAGCTAGGAATCCATGTGATGGGTGTATAATATGTGGGCAAGGAGAATACAGCAGACTAGATAACGCCCTACAGAAATCATCTACTGGCTGATAATCCAAGGACCTGGAGGTGAGAGTAAGATTAGAGGACTTGGAAAAGCTCAATTCCCAATTAGGCACAAGTGGTTGCTCTGTAGGCAGAGAAGATAAAGAGACAAGGAAAAAGATGTGGAGGCTGGTTGAGAGCCTGTCAGCAGCTCCCTGTTCCAGGACGGGACTCTGCAGCTGTCAAGAGTGTCTGCCTGTGGGGTTAGGAAGTAACTAGAAGCATGAAGGGGGCTTTTCTGTGCTGGCTCCCTTATCAGGAAGGGGATGTCCATTCAGATCCGTGGAGAAGGCTCTCACACCCTCCACCAGGCTGCTCGTGGGCATTTTCACTTCTGCTCTGAGGTCGTGGGACTTTTGCCCTCTCCTACCCGCTTACATTTGATTTCTTTTGGTGTTTCAGAGAGGTTTAGGATCTTCGGTTGTGAGTTTCTCCACCTTGGTTATTCTGCAGCATAAAGTCTTTCTTCCTGTTGGTGGTATTACCCGTGGTTGCCATGGAAGTGGGGACTAATTACATCACACAGGAGGGGAGACCTGCTAGCGAACCCTCAAGGACACCGAATGATTTCAATTATTCAAATTCCCAGTAACTTCTTAGAAGACGTGTATAGGGTTTTTTTTTTTTTTTTTTTTTTTTTTTTTTTTGTGGTATGCGGGCCTCTCACTGTTGTGGCCTCTCCCGTTGCGGAGCACAGGGTCCGGATGCGCAGGCTCAGCGGCCACGGCTCACGGGCCCAGCCGCTCCGCGGCACGTGGGATCTTCCCGGACCGGAGCACGAACCCGTATCCCCTGCATCGTCAGGCGGACTCTCAACCACTGCGCCACCAGGGAAGCCCCTGTGTATAGGTTTTGATCATTAAAAACCTTTGACTTTGGACTGCCCTGGTGGCGCAGTGGTTGAGAGTCCGCCTGCCGATGCAGGGGACACGGGTTCGTGCCCCGGTCCAGGAGGATCCCACATGCCGCAGAGCGGCTGGGCCCGTGGGCCATGGCCGCTGGGCCTGCGCGTCCGGAGCCTGTGCTCCACAACGGGAGAGGCCAGGCCCGCGTACCACAAAAACAAAAAACAAAAAAACCCCTTTGACTTTGATTTTGAAATTGGGATGTATTTTCTCCTGGTATTCTTCTGTTTCAAAAGCAGCCCATTGATAGAGCATCACTGGGTAATGGAATTGTAAAAGCAAGCTACTCTTCAGCACACACTGGAAATTCTCAGAACTGGGATTTTTTTTTTTTAAAAAGATATACTTCCACCATTCTGGATTCTGCTCTCAAGAGATGAAGAAAGCAGGCACTGTGATTGCTTGGTTGTAGTTATATAAAACCTTAAGTGGACTGGTAATCCTTTGGCAGTTCATTATCAGAATCTCCGGTGTTTACCTTAAGACTTCCTGAGGGGCAAGATGGCTTTATTGTCCTTACCCAGCTAACTCTGCTTCCTAATCCCAGTTTAGCTTCTGATTTCACTGCTGAGCTTTAAGCAGTCATTTAACTCAGTGTTTCTCCAGTGCCACTGGAGAGTCTAACCTACCTTAGATTGGGAAGCGAATGGAATGAATAAAGTCTTTTAAAACAAGAGGGGAACTTTTTATAACACTGTAGTGATTAAACCTGAAAAAAAATCCGAGTAAATATCAGGCTTTGATAAATGATTCTATCTTCATTCTTGCTCAGAGCTTTAGAACACTGCTCTGGGAAAGGATCTCTCTTGTGGTACCATCGGCTTAACTAGTACAGCTCTTCCCTCTCCAGAGTCACATGACAAGTTATTTCCCAGCACCATTTTCTGGTCATTGTTGGCAGCCATAGTTTCTCTTTCTGATGTGGACTTGGTCTAGAGTAGAAAATGGCCAGAGAAGATTTTAGAATTTAATGGTACAGCAGATTTGAAGGAGGAAGGGACCGTGAATCAAAGAAGGCACACAGACTGTAGATGGAAGAGGGAAGGAAACAGATTCTCCTCTAGAGCTTCCAGAAGGAATGCTGCTCTGCTGACACCTTGATTTCATCCCAGAAGGCCCATTTTGAACTTCTTGACGTCTACAACTGTAAGATAATTTGTATTGCTTTAAGCCATTTAAGTTTGCATTAATTTGTTAGAGTAGCAGCAGGAAACTAGTACATACAGCACTCCCAAGGCTCTCCCCTCCCCCCAGTCAAACTGCTCTTGTACAAGTCACCAGAGAGTTCATTACTGCAAATCCAATGATCATCTTACAGTGTCATTCTTCCTTGACCTCTCAGCAGCTTTTGACATAGAAGACTTCCTCTTGAAACATTTTTATACTTGACTTCCAGGAGACTAAACTGCACTGGATTTCCTCCTAACTCACTGGCATCTCCTTTTCAATCTCCTTTGTTGAATTCTCCTGTTTTTCCTCCCAAGTACTGAAAGTTGGAATGTTCTAAGGCTTAGTCCTGGGATATCTTCTCTAACCACACTTACTCCCTCGGTGATCTCATTTAACTTTAAAAACAATCTTTATAATGAAGACAGCCAAATTTATGTCACCAGTCCAGAACTCTCCCCTAGGCTTATATGTCCAGCTGCCTATTCTGCATCTAAAGTTTGTTGTCTAATTGGCATCTCAAAAATGTCCAGACAAAACAATTTCCTTCTCCACAATCCTTGCACCTCCCCTACTATCTCTATCCATACCTCCCCTGTGTCTTAAGCTTATCTCCCTTTTTTTTTCTTGCCAGATATTCAGTAAATCCTGATGACTCTACATTCCAGATCTATACTGAACACAAGCACAGCATGTCTGCGGACTTAGACCAAGCCTCCAAAGGATCTCACTTACCACCCTGTGCGTGACATGGGCCGGGACGCTGCTGTATCAGCAGAACATACTCTGGCTGTTGTCTTATATATCATATGGAAACAGAAGTAGATGGGAGGTGGAGTTCCCCATAGGAACCCTGACCAGGACCCTCTTCCTTTTCAGACATGGGCTTTCTGGGGAATAATACTGGAGGGGCGGGGGGCTGTTTTTAACTGTGGCAAATGTTCTGCCAGAGTTTCTTCAGAACACAGCCTCTACTTACAGCAAGTTAAAAGGCTGGGTGGGAGTATGTATATAGATAAAACTATAATTTAAGCTTCTTGAGGTTAGGAATCATATCTCAAAATTTCTCTTGTCACCCCATGAATAATTCTTGATTTTGTATTTTTTATTGGAACTCAGCATTAGAACTCATCTGGGGGCCCAGTTTTCAAGTACATGTTCAGTTATGTCAGGAGATTTTAACCTGTGGTCCATAAATGGAATTTTGAGGGTCTATGAACCTTCTAAGATTGTACACAAAATTTTACGGTTATTTGTGCTTTCCTTGGGAAAGTGTTCATAGATTTCCTCAGATTCACAAAGTGTTCTGTTTTCTAAAGGCTGAAAACCACTGAGCTATCCAGAGATATCTAGACGGTGGGTCCTCTCTGCCCAGAGCACTGGGGTAAAGAACCAAGGAGGCATGGATGAGGGGCTTGTAATGTTGAGGACAAGGACGGCCATTTGATGCTGGTGTCCCCACAGGTGACCTTCTTTACTCTTTAGGACTCACCTACCTCTAACTAGCAGCCCGACAGTTTCACACCAAGCTTACGGGTGGGAGAGAAGAATCTGAGACGGGGCCTGAATTTAGTGATGGACAACACCTGGCATACTGTGAGTGAGGAAGAAACTGGAAGGTTTAGAGTTTCACTCCCTTGACATTTTGACTCCCCAGCAAGCCCCCAGAGAGGGCTAAAAGGCCTTCCAGGTTGCCCAATCATGACCCCCATGCCTGTCACAGCCAGGCTGGGACACAAGGGGCATAGCAGCCCTCCTGTCTATGTCATTCACTTGGCAATAATAACATACCGCTCCATGACACCATCTATGTCAATGTCTTGTATTAGCATTAACTGTTATTTTTATTATTTCAACTTTGTGTGTGTATACTAGGCTCAACCAGATTTAAGGGTGCCAAAAGTCAAAACCCTTGTCAAATATCCATCTTGGTGTTACCCTTATAGTTGGTACTTAATAATTATTTTTCTTCAAGTGAATAAATGACAACACATTAAATAACTAGGTAGCTGGATTTGGTATTTGCTCCAATTTAAAGAGCCAAGATAAGGCCTGTCTCTTAAGAGCAGATTGTTTTGAAATCTCCATTAATATAAACGAAGCCTTTCCAGTTCTAAAACTCTGTGATCGTGGATTGAGAGTCTTAGATGATAATAACTGTTGATGCAGTCCTTGGTAGTTTATAAGGTGCTTGTATGCACACGCTCAGTAATCGTGTACTGATTTCAAATGTAGACGGCCTCTGATCCTTTCCCCCTCCTTTAGGGAAACCTGAATGGTTTAGGTTGATTTCCGGAGAAATAAGTTCCCCAGCTCCCTTCAGGTTAGGATCTGAGCGTTTCCTCAGTTACTGAGTCCTCTTCCTACTGTTTGAATCTATCTGTTCTGGTTCTATCTTTAGTAGGCATTTAGATAATGCCTGAGGAGTTAATGTTTTCCTGGCAAAACCTGGAGGAGTACTTTGCTATTCTTTCCCTTCTTTCTTGAAGACTGGAGAACAGCTTAGCAATGAAACAGTCCGGTTGATCTACTTTAAATAAGGCAGCCTGCCCACGGTTGATGCAGATATTACACTGATGTTACTGTTTGGTTTGAATATATAACAAGGATAGAAAAATGTCCATTAGAGATGATAGTCAGCTTTGAATGATCTACTGCAATGGCAAGTCTATAATGAGCTAGAAGGGTTGAGTTGGGAGGAGCCCAAAGACTTGATGAATTATGAAGATTTTAGAACTACACTGTGTCAAAGGGGAGAGTGGTTATTTCTTTCTTTCTTTCTTTCTTTCTTTTTTGCGGTACGCGAGGCCTCTCACTGCTGCGGCCTCTCCCGTTGCGGAGCACAGGCTCCGGACGCGCAGGCTCAGCGGCCATGGCTCACGGGCCCAGCCGCTCCGCGGCACGTGGGATCTTCCCGGACCGGGGCACGAACCCGCGTCCCCTGTATTGGCAGGCGGACTCCCAACCACTGCACCACCAGGGAAGCCCCGAGAGTGGTATTTCTTAATTTGACAAATTCTGCTCATAAAACCCAGGGCAGCAATGCAAATGGCAACAGGGAGAATATTCCAAAGCTAAGGCTAGAATAGTAAACATAAAGACTGTTGTGAAATGAAAGAACCTTCAGGAAAGTATGACACTGACTTTGTACAGCAATAATTCTTATATTGTGGAAGAAAAAAAGGAGCAATACAGGAAGTGATTCATTTTAAGATCAGGCCCAGCCCTACATGGAAGCAACTACTAGTACCAGTGACCTCCCATCCTCACTTTGGCTGCCATAGTGGTGGTTTCTGGGTGTTTACTCATTTGAGTTGATGTGGAAGGACACTGTTATAATGCAGAAAGCGTCAACAGATTAACCTAGTAACAGCCATTTCCATATTCTTTTATACTAGTATTTAAAAAGTTAGCAGAGAGCATTCCTTGAGGTAATAAAGCAGGAGTGTTTGACAGTGAGGACACAGTTTGGGGGAGAGGGATGAGGTGCAGTCACGAGCACACTGGATTTGGAGCAGACACCGTAAGGAAGCATGGACGTTTGGGGGTGACGCCATTAGGAGCACCCAATGCTGGTTTTGCTGATGCCAACATTTTCACTGGAAATGGCTCTGTTGGGAGTTTCTCCAGTTAAATTAACAGAATCACAGAAGAGTCTGTGTCTGACCCAAGGCAGGTTGCCTCTTCTTTTCTCTTTTTCACTGTCATTCCACCTGTTTTGACCCTAGCCCCTTCCCTCTAAGGGATTCAGGTTACTTGATTGACCGGAAGGCAAAGAGCAGGGTCAAAAGATACCCCCAGGTTGTGAAGGCACACAAATATTTTATGTTCTCTGTTGTATATTATCTGCCTTGCTAATTAACTGATGGATATGACACACATATGGAAGCTATGCTTCCAAAATTACCAAAAATCCATATGGCTATTTAGCAAGGTCACAAATGCTGGGCTTCACCGTCACAACTATATGGGAGAAATCTAACCTTACTTCCGTGTGGAAAATGGTACCCCAAGGAGGCAACAAGCCTGTAATAGTTGTAGGAAAACTACTAGCTGAGCTAACAAAACCTTGAAAAGGTATTTGATATTTGTGTTTGGCTCCAAATAAAAGACACTTTCAATACTCTGCCTTTTTATTTTAGTAACATCTAGCTCAGTCAGTTGTCCCAAATCGCATCATTTTCTTAAGTAGAGTTTTGGCTTATTAGCATACAGATGGGGATTTGGGATTTTTTTAAGTGAGAATTCTCACTTTGCTTTGTTAATCAAGCAAAGTGACATCCTTTTTGATTGCCTGGTGAATTATGAAACTAGATTGAACCACAAGTTCTGCACTTGCTATAGTACAAGGCAAGGAAGAGTGAACTATGAGCTCAGTGGCCCCAGGCAAATCACTTAACCTTTCTGAGTTTTTCTTTTTTTAATTTGGAAAAATTCAGGATTGTAATTGTTATCTAAAGAAAGTTGTGTGAATTAAATGGGCTCCTATTTGAGGAACATACTTAATATAGTCGAAGTGCCATAAAAAGCCACAATATTCCCTGTGTAGGGGTTTCAGATCAATGTTAATGGGAAGATGTGGAGGTGATCTGACAAAAAGAAACTGGTAGGACGGGTCTCTGGGAGGTGGGACTTCTTAAATATATAGTTTTTGGTCCTGAACTCTAAATGAGATCGGAACTTGTATACCTTAGTTAATTACTTAGTATCTCACTGAGCACATATTTAAAGTGAAAGTATGTTTTTCTGAGGGGTGCAGGGCAGGGCACATGGTGGACTGAGCTGCTTTTCCAAACTGGTAATCATGGGCGTTTTAAGACAGTGGAAAAGTTGGAGGTAGAAGAAAGTCTGTGAACCTGAGGAGCCTTGATATGCTACTCCCTTGTGACTTCGCCCTGGTTTTTAAATGTCACTTGCTTCACAGACTCTCAGACCTCTTCCTGAACTCCTGACTAATGTGGAAATACATTTGTAAATATTGAGAAGCGGAGCAAGTACTTTGAATGATGACTCTGTGCATGTGGTGCTGATGACTCAGACCTCCTCCTGCATCCAAGACCGGGACGGTCCTGCTCCAGCACTGCTCGTCCAGGCCACTGTTACTGGTTTTCAGATACAGTGCCCCGAATAACTCAGAACAGGTTCCGGTTACTCTTCAGCCCCTCAAAAATAAATACATGAATAAAAACCCAAATGGGAAACAGAAATATGTAAATCATTTGTGATAAATAGTCCTGATCAAGTGTTAGCCAAGAAGCTGCTTCTGAGCTGTGAGTTATTCTTTGGACATTTGGGTGGATTTTTCTGAGGTATAATTGACACGTATAGCATATTAGTTTCAGGTGTACAACATAATGATTTGATATTTGTGTGTAGTGCGAAATGTTCACCACCACAAGTCTAGTTAACGTCCAGGGTGGCTTATTTTTAAAGCTTGCTTGATTCCATTCCTAGATAGGAATTCATTACATGTTACTTGCTGAAGTTACTTCTCTTTCAGGACTGCAGACTCCAAGAATTTGCTTGCCCTTATGGTTTCATGTCTTTTCCATAACTTCACAAGCAACTTGGCAAAGAGTCTTGCCTGGACATCCCATCTGCTCTCCGTATCTCCAGTTACAGCACCACTTTTTGTTCATTTCATATTCTCAGTGTGTTCTTTAAATAAATAGTGATGGGATGAAGAGGGAGGGGTGAACGGGATTTGGGGGGTTGAGGAGAAGTTTGGAAACATAAATAAGGCACTTGGAGTTCTCAGAACAGAGGCTATTGCCGTTC
Source organism: Kogia breviceps (assembly GCF_026419965.1). Lineage (NCBI taxonomy): Eukaryota > Metazoa > Chordata > Mammalia > Artiodactyla > Physeteridae > Kogia > Kogia breviceps. The sequence goes on along the minus strand of NC_081319.1, from coordinate 99,038,086 downwards.
TGTCTTCACTCAATTTTCCTTTTACTCACCATTGCATGATTCAGCCACGCTGGAAAGATACCATCTAGGGCCTCAGGGTAAACGAGTTCTCGATCGTAGAGGAAGAGGACCCAGAATGACAAAAATACAAACTGGAAAATAGAACGCAAAAATAGTATCATTAGGTTTGTTTTCAATGAGTGCTTCCTAAGATAATCAAGGAAACGTAGCATAATAAAAATAGATACCAGTTTTAAAGATATGTTCCTATATATACATAATGAAATACTAAATGAAGGAAAAAATTATTTATTGTAGAATTACGATACCCAGTCTCTGGGGATTTCAGAGGGTTAGGGATCAATTCGTTGTCATTGTGGCAGGCAGAGAGGATGTAGATAAATAGGATTCAAAGACCATTTCATTTTAACCAATGACTTCTCTCCTCTCTGAGCTTTACCAGGAGTGCTGAGAGCAGCCACATGGAATGGCTTGAGTCTTGCACTGGCTTTGCCCGCTCTCTAAATAGGCACGGCAGGGGAAGCAGGAAGGCTGGGGCGAGGATAGGTGACAAGCTCCCGGGGTAATTCACAAGCTAGTTAATGGAGACTTGGATCTCTCTTATTGCTCAGAACATCCTCTTGTACCCCTTGGCTCTCTTTTCAAAGTGTCTGTCTTCCATGCTACAAAATCAGTGGAGAGGTGGAAGAAAATAACTATTAATCTTCCGATCATCTTCTTCAATTCCAAAGGCTCAATTTCTAAGTCTTAAAAAATGAGTAAACTCCATCAATACAAAAAAACTTAGCCTTTAGAAGATTTTGGGGGTGGAGGAGGAGGTGTCCTGCAAAGTAAAACTGGAATGCGTCCTCGCTCCGTTATCCGAGAGCTCATTGTTAGTGTTTGGAGAGTTTCATTTTGGATTTAAGTTTGAAGTCTCAATACTGTAGGAAGCAGAATGATGACGGGTAGGAAGAGGGAATCACTTCTAATTCTGGGCCCTGCTGGGCAGCCCGTGTGCCAGGTCTCAGTTTGTTTCCACCCTAACTAATGAATGAACACATGAGCAATGTTGTAGAAATGTGGACAGTATCAGCAACAAGCCGACTGTTCCTTTTGCATATGTATGTCTTGCTTCTTCCGAATGTCCATTCATTCAACAAAATGCATGAGTCACCCACCATGTGTCCCACACCAGGTATTTCAAACAGCCTGTCTCTCTCTCCTCAAAGTGTCAACTTTGAAAGTGTTCATACCTTTTTTTTTTTTTTAATGGTTTCCACTTGCAGAAGTAACAAATGCTTATTGCAGCAAGTGAAACAAGATGTACGAAAGGGAAATCAGTCATCGCCCTCCTCAGCACCCTCCATTCCCATCACCCTCATGGAACCAAGGTTATCGCAGTTGTATTTTGGTTAAGAAAGGTCCTTCAGACTTCCCTGGTGGACAGTCATAAGGATCTTGTATCAGACGTTCACAAAGGTACAAAAGCTAATGATAAATCTTGTCAGTTAATGTGCCTTATTTCCCGGAGACACTGGGCAGTGCTATGCAGTCCTCAGGCCATTTATGCAAATGCAGTTGCCCTGGATTTACAATAACGGGCTCCTTGCTGCTCAGGAGAAGTGTCAGTCCATATGACGTGTGTAGTACATTACCTGCACATCTTTGTAACTTACTGCAGATATCGGAAAAGCCAGTGTGGTGAAAAGCAGGTCTCTGAAGGCAGTTATGAACTTAACGTCTTTTTTCCCTTTAGCTCTTTTCAGCACATCTTCCAGACAGGCCACCCCGTAGAAAATGGCCTGCAAGAACTAAATTCATTACAACAAATGAGGACCTTTTCATTTCCTTTAATTAATACATTCTTCACTGACATGAAACGCCATCCCTCTGGGGGCACTGTTGACTTGAGAAGGAGGGGCTGCTGGCTGTTTCGGTTGGGAGCCAATTCGAAGGTTGGTCTTGCAACTTGCTGGGCCCTGACCTTGATCGCTAAAACCGATTGTGTAAAGTTGTTTAAGGGATAATAATGTGTACAGTATTTAGCATAATGGACTTGAGCTAAAATGGAAACAGAACAGAGTCGGCTTAAAAGGAGACTGTAATGAGATAGATACCTTGTCTGCACAGTGGTGGGAAAACCAAATAAACAGCACAAGGGCAGAGCACCAGACACAATGGTAGATATATTCTGGCCTCTTCCTAGAAGGAAAAAAATTTTAAATGCCTAGTGTTGCAGTCTCATTAGAGAAGCCAGAATCAGGGTCAAGAGCACCAGGAAGGAGCTCTGTGCTCTCCTGAGGGAGACCCACAAAATGGCATCTTGCCTATCTGAGGGAGAAGCCAGAGGAGAAGGCCTCTGAAGACCTTACCGAGGCGGTCTGTGTGAGGGAGTGATTTAAATCCACAGGGCTGTACAGCAAACCGTGGGCTCGGGTGCCTCTCTAGGTACCTGAGGGCCTTGAAGGTGAAAAAGAAGCAGGGCCTTTTTCAAGGACATAAGATCACAATCAGAACAGACTTTGTCCATTCTTACAGTTTTCCACAAACCCACGGCTTCTAATTTAAGGGTCACGATAGTACAGAGTTGGAGTTGGTTTTGAGTTATTGCTTCAGAATCAATCCTGTTCCTTGAAAGCTCTGACTGGTGCAAAAGGAACAGCCTGGACTCTGCTCTGAGTCTGAGTTAGACAAGTTCTGGAACCTGGGCATCTGGACTAATGACCAACCAAGTCGGCTTTTGGGGAACAAGCTCTGAGCTCTGAACCCTAGAAAACCTCTAGCAGAGTTGGCCTCCTGCCACTCCTCAGGCTGAAGGGTGGGCAGGAGAGGACACAGAGGTGGATTAGGCCAGCGATGGCCCCACGGGGGTCCTCAGACCACCAGTACCAGCGTCACCCCAAAGCTTGTTAGAAATGCAGGACCTCAGCCCCACCCCAGACTATGGAATCAGAATCTCTGGGAATGGGGCCCAGGAATTTGTTTTTCAGTAAACTCCCAGGTGCTCTGCGTATATGCTGAAGTTCTAGAACCACTGGATTAGACATAAATTTATCACAAAAATCTTACTGACTGCTCAAAACTAAAATAGCTGACTTTTTTTTTTTTTTTTTTTGTAATAGCTGGCTTTTATCTTTATTTATTTATTTTTGCGGTATGCGGGCCTCTCACTGCTGTGGCCTCTCCCGTTGCGGACCACAGGCTCCGGACGCGCAGGCTCAGCGGCCACGGCTCACGGGCCCAGCCGCTCCGCGGCACGTGGGATCTTCCCAGACGGGGGCACGAACCCGCGTCCCCTGCATTGGCAGGTGGACTCTCAACCACTGCGCCACCAGGGAAGCCCAATAGCTGGCTTTTATTGATTTCTTGTTATGTGCTGGGCACTGATCTAAGCTTTTAATTTCTTACCACAACCTTATGAGGTAAGTCCTCTTATTCCGTCCCCACTTCCCATTTTACAGATGAGGAAACTGAGGCACAGAGAGATCAACAGACTTGTCTCAAGTCTAATGGTTGATAAATATCAAGGCCAGGATCTGAAACCCAAAGTCTGCTTCTTGAGCCAGACTTTAAAAAAACCACACACACCATGTGATGTGTCAGGTTTCTAAGAATAAGGATAAAGCGCTGTGGGAGTTCAGAAAAAGAGACCATTATCTCCAGGTGGGAGAATTAAAAATGACTTCAAAAAATACCGATGCCTGATTCTCACTCCCAAAGGTTCTAATTTAATGAGTCTGGGGGTGCAGCCTAGGCTTCAGGATCTTAAAACATTCTCCCAGGTGATTGTAATCAGGGCAGCCAAGGTTGGGAACCACTTGCCTAGAGGAACTTCCATCTGGAAATGCAGAGCTGGTAGTCTCCAGGGAGGCGGGGCTGCACGGTGGGATGAGGTTTCTGAAGAGAGGACAAAGGGAAGAGGAGACAAGCGGGAAGCAGATGCTGAGGAAATGCCCTCCTCTGAGGGACAGAAGGGCTAAGGGGAAGCAAAGTAGCGAAGAGTGATCACATGGTAGAAAATGAGGGACGTGCAAGAACCCCATGGCCCTGAGGGAGGAGGAAGCGTCAAGCCAGAAGGGGCCGTTCCAGGGAGGGTGGGCTACAGTTTTAAATGCCGTGAAGAGGCTGCCACCCCAATACTCGTCATTTACTTTTGCCGTTCAGCCCTGAGCGCTGCCGAATTGGAGTGCAGTCTTTGCACTGGATGCTAGGAGAAGTCTTCTCTCCCCTTCTTCCCCAGCAGCTCTCAGCTCACCCCTGAGGCCGTAGCAGGCAGCTGCTGGAGTTCGGAAGGGCCGCCGAGGGGCCCGGTGAGGAGGCCTGCACCGTTCTATCAACACAGCAATTAATCCACACAGCAATTAATCTCCCACTGAGCGCTGAGTGCCTGCCAGGTTTTCCCTCCTTGGGGAGAGGCCGCCTCCACCCAGCATGTGAGGTCCATGTGACCACTTTCCTTAGCGAGCGCGTCCTAGCATCAGCATGAGTCAAGCCCGCCCTGACATTCTCTTGCCTTTCCCAGTCGCAGGATTTGGAAATTGGACTGGGGAAAGGACATGTTACTCAGAGCCGCCGTGGCTTCTCCTTCACCAATAAAAATTTGCTCTACACCACAAACTTGCCAGTCACTTCTCCCCCTCTACCCTCAGCTCACACGTTATTTCACAGGCATATGTCACTTTGGAGCGATGCCAGCTGTGTGCATGAGGCAGCCTTGTCTCCATTGATCTTAATCCACGTTGACGTGCCATCATCTGTATCAACAAGGAATATTTATGAGCCCCTACATAGGAGCCCAGGGGGGAGGCGCTAGGGTGTTGCCAAAAGAAATAAATAGGCAAGAACTAGGGCATAGACGATCCACACAGCAGAGCTGGAGAGCAAGGAGAGGGAGGTGGCATCGGCCTCCTCAATGGGGAGGCTTCCTGCAGGGCCTCAAGGACAGGTTCGCATCACTCACAAAACCAGACGCTGGTCTGCTCATCCTCTAAGGACAGTACACTGGAATGTTTATAAGACATTCACAGAAAGAATAGTCAAGGGGGAAAATGGCAGCTGTTAGGGACTGAATTGTATCCCCCCAAAATTCATATTTGAAGTTATAACCCTCAGTACCTCAGGAAGTGGCTGTATTTGGAGACAGGATCTTTAAAGAGGTGATTAAGTTAAAATGAGGACAGGAGGGTGGGCCCTAATCCAGTAGGACGGGTGTCCTTATAAGAAGAGGAGATTAAGACCCAGACCCCCACAGAGGGTAGACGACGTGAAGACACAGGGAGAAGGCAGCCATCCACAAGCCAAGGAGAGAGGCTTGTAGAAACCAACCCTGCTAACAACACCTTGATCTTGGACTGCTGGCCTCTAGAGCTCTGAGGAAGTTTCTGTTGTGTAAGCTTCCCAGTCTGTGGTACGTTTTTATGGCAGCCCCAGCAAACTAACACGGTAGCATTCAAAGAAGATAGCAACAACTGGCCTTCTTTTACGACTCTTACGGCAAAATTCCTGTTGTTTACATTTCTCAACTATTTGGGCTGCTCAGAAAAGCAGAGTTAATGGTATCTTCTTGGTCAGGGTTTACTTCAGAGTTGCTGCTGTCTGATTTAACTTTTTTCTACCAGTTCTTCCCTAATTCCGTTTGTTCTTTTGTGCCTTCTTCTGAAATACTGCTGATCTAAGTTTGTTAGCTGTCTTCCATTTTTGTTGCTAGCTGACAAACCACCTGGGAGAGCTTAATTTACATTTTTTTATAACGAGTGCAATTTGAGAAACCATAGCTAAAGGATGTTTCGTTTTTACATTCATATGTCTTCACAAAATTCACAAAAATCTTGAAAACACAGAAGCTTAACCTTTCTAAGTCATCAAGTTTATTTTCCTTGCTTTAAGCCAGAACCCTCTTAAACTGTCCCAGGAAATGAGAATTTCTTCATTTAAAAATAATTCCAGAGAGGGAGATTCCACAAGTTTCCTGAGCAAGACATTACAACTCTGACTGAATGAGTCAAGTAATCCAACGCCCAGCTCAGCTCTCGGTGCCTGACTCAGACAGGCCGGGACTTTCTCAGGTCTCGCCTTCAAAATGATGCAACACTTGCAGCGGAGATTAATTCAGCCTAAAACAGCAAATGGGGACTCACTGTGCTGAGCATTTTGTATAACTGTGGTGGTAAGGGTGGTGGCATTTGGGACAGGTAGAGGAAGTCTCTGTCACATATATCTGTATTATATGTAATAGTCTATTTCAGACATTATTCATGTGCTTATGAAACATGAAAGAATGAGATCCAGAACATGGGAGAAGAAATGATATGAAGAACAGAAGAAACAAAAGAGAAGAAACTAAGAACAGTGAGGGGCAGGTTGGAAGGAAGGTTTGTAAGAATGCTTGGCCAGTGTTGTATAGCCCATAACAGCTGGCTTCCGTGTAGCAGTAGGGTGGCCGTGGGGTAGGCTGTCTTACAGGTGGGATGGGGTTCTCTAGAAAGTGGCTCTTACCATTGAAGAGTTATGTTCTGATCATTTATTCATGCAGCCAACATTCACAGAATGTCTCTTCGGTGCCAGATATTAGGCATAATACAGACCAGGGCAGGTTCTATGTTCATATGTCTTTATTAGGAAGAAGAAGAGGCGGGCAGAAGAGGAGGAACCTTTTCGGTACATGTACCATTTTACGTTTTGTAGGCCAGGTTCCTTGGGAAACAGACTCTGAGATGCTGAGACCTGCCTGAAGAGTGTTCATGGAGGAGTGCTCTCAGAACATGCACGAGAGGGAGGGGGGGGAGGCGGGGGAGGGAGAACGACTGAGCAGCCAGGAAACTGGAAGGGTAGCACAGCTGCATGCAATCAGCTAACCCCTGAGGAGCACTGGAGCTGAGCTGCCCCTTCAGAGCTGTCCTGGAGCCCAGCCTTTGTAGCCCAGGTCAACCAGTCTTTGCGCGCAGCAACCTCAGGGAGGCCTTTTAAAAAGCCTTGGTCCAGGTAGCTCCCTTCTGTTGAGGACAGTTGTGGGTTGAGAGCTCAGCCGTGAGTCATCAGCAGCCAGCACCCCTTCTCCCAGGAGCTGGGGAGTGAGCACCTTGATGCTGAGAGGGTAGGGCAATCTGTGTGCCACCCCACAGATCCACTACATACGAGGCACAGAGAAGTGAGGCGACTCGCTCAAGAGCACACAGCACGTGAGTGGCACCCAGGCAGTCTGGCTCCAGAAGCTAGGCCTTCAATCACTGATCTTTCTACTGTGCCCAGAGAACCTACCAAGGTGCTGTCATGGTTACTCAGTAAACCACAGCTGTTTTATTTTGGGTGCTGGTGGTGACTCTTCCCTTCTCTCAGGCCTCACTCTTTCAGCTATCTGAGAGGTAAAAACAGTGATCTTAAGCATTTTTGTGGAATAGACAGTTAAGGGTGTTTCTGACCCTATTGAGCTTAAGAGTTCCACAGATGAATATATTAACCCGATGATGGAAATCAAAGGTTGGCCCCAAGTATCGCAGTGGGTTCTATATACTATAAATGGATCCCTGTCTTCTCACTGTTCATGGGCTACCTTGGAGTTTGAACGATGGAACGTCCCCAAGGATCTCTCTTCCTGGCCTTGCTTGGCCGTCCCTGAGGACCTGTGTAACGAAGTGGCTGCTGTCATCCTGAGAGCTTGACGATAATGAGGGCAGAGCTGCCTGCGGCTTGGGCAACTTTATAGGGAAACGGGGAGGGGCCCGCCCAGAATCTCCCCTGGAGATCCCAGTTATGAGGCACCACCTCTAACCATGTTTCAGAGGGAAGTTTATTTTTAAAAAGAGGAAAACCCAGCAAACTCTATAAATTCTGCAAAAGCCGATTTCAATTGTAGCTGGACACTCCCTCTGTCCCCTCTGCCCAGCTTGCATGCCCTGGGGTCAGGGAGAGGCCCTGGGTGGAAGTGGAGCAGATGGAGAGGAGGGAACACAACAGTGTGGGAGGCCCAGGCACTGGGAGCCTCTGAGCCAACATGAATGCCGGGAGGGCGCCCGCAGCGCTGCCTTGCCTCCACGCCCGGCTCCTGGGGGCTGCCCCATCCAGCAGGATTCACTGCCCTCTGCCTGAGCCTGCACCCTCCACCTCTGGGGCCCCCCCAGTGCCGGAGGGCATCCACCTAGGCAACTATCATATAGGAAGAGCACTGACGCCCCAGTGGTCCTCCTCTAGCTGCGAAGCTGACGTATGAAGCTTGTGGAGGGAAGTACCTGAGCAGTGAGGCAGTTGGGTGACCCTCGCCTGAATCCATGACCCACCACCCATGGTGCTCAGTGAGGGGCCTGATGTCCCCCCAAATTACCCTCCCCTCTGCACCATCCCTTTTGTGCTCAGAGATGAGATGGCTAGAAGCTCACCAGCACTCTCCTACCTCCTCATTCCATTGTCCACTGCTTACGCCCTTCCGAGTGCTTCCCTCATGTCCTTTGTCCCTTACAGTCACTCTGTGGTTATGCACTCTTTGACACATTTGGAAATAGAAGACAAAGAAATACCCAGACCAGGGTCAGTAGGAGGTGGAACTGAGGAACCATCCCAGAGACCTCATGATCCTAGAGTTCCTGCTTATAACCACTAAGCTATAGTGCCTTCCCTCGCAACAGGGGATTGGCTGCCCCTTCCCCGGGGTCAGTTTACTCCCTCATGAGACAGAGACTCACATCTCTCCTCTTTTTCCTTCTCCTTAGGTACGAGGCAGGAATTGCTCACCACTCCCCAGTCGCACCCCCCCCCCCGTAACTCCCCTCATGCCCCAGGCATCAATCCTTTGAAGCCCCTGGGGTAGCTTCAGGAGGAAATGGGGCCCACTTTAGAATGCTGACTTGCATTAAGTTGGACTTTGTTCTTAGGGGCCATGACGGGATATTCAGCCAACTGGAAATGAAAGCTGTTTAAAGGGGCGGGGTGTAAATTTCCTGGAAAGCAGGATGGGGTACTGACTTCAATATGTTTACATAAAATAAATTTAAGAGTGTTAGAGCAAGTTATGAGACCTCTGTGACTTTGTAAACGCAACCATTAACTAATTATTCGTTAGTTAACACTAATTAATCATTAGGAAACACAACCATTAATCAGCCCACAAGACCTCAAGAGCTGGAAATTTTAAGGGGCAGTATTTCACGTGATGTCACGAATTTGAAGTCTGACCTTAAATTGATCCTCTAAGACACATTCAACCCACCTTCACCAGTTGGAAAACGTTGCATTAAGTCACAATTTCAGGATGACACCTAACAACAGAAAGGAAAGAGCCGTAGGGAAGCCCCTCTCTGCCCATTTCAAGGGCCAGAAGATGTCAGAAGAGACTGCTCAGGAATACAGAAAAGTGAGGTCAAGTCCAGTCAACATACCAAGTCACCCAGCTTTTATTAGGGCGATAATCTGTGCCAGCCACTGTAGCAAATAGAATGTAGAATCATAGAACGTTAGGGCTGGCAAAGACTTAGGAGACAGAACTCCTGTTTTGGAGCCACTTACAATCTGATTGAAATGTTGAGAATCCCATGTGGGTGGAAATGAGAAAACAATACTAGACATAAATAAGCGGAGACTGAGAGAAGCTGTAAAAATTCAGGGAAAGGAAAAAACGAATTTGGGCTAGAGTTGGTCAGCAGAGATATTAAGGAGAATATGGGATTTCAGGTGGTCTGTGAAAGCAAGGTGGTGTAGAAGCAGGTAGGCGTGGCATTCAGGATAGTGTGAATATGGGTAGAACAGTGACAGCAGAAGGCTGGGGACCAACACTGGAGAAGACACAGGCCTTCCTGGAGAAGAGACCAACCTTCCTAGGGAGGCGAGCGCCCCACGGCTAAGTAGGCAGCTGAGCTCTTAAATCAGGAGTTTAGATTGGTCCTGTGAGGTAGGAGGAAGCCCCTGCGATTTCTTGAGCAGCTGACCACACTTCTCAAGCAGGCTTATGATGTTTGAAGCGAAACAGAACCAAAAACAGTGCTTTGGGCAGATTAATGTGCAATCCGAGTGATGGATGGACTGATAGTGGGAGGACAGTGAAGAGGTGACCTGCTCATCTAGGTACCAATGAATTCACACCTACAATGAGAGGGCCGGTAAGACTGGGGAAGAAGGGTTGAACCTAACAAGAGGGAAGACATGGGATTTGGTGGCTGATTAGTCAGGGAGTTAACACTAGGAAATAAGTGTCTTGGACAGATGAGTGTCTTTTTCCATTCTTGGAAACATGGTGACTCTGGGACATGTAACCGAGCTATAAATAAGAAGCCAGGGAGCTGGGTTTGGGGAGTAGGTGATGGATCTGCTCTTAGCCATGCTTAGTGTGAGGGAGGACAACCATACTAGAATTTGGATTTGATTACATCACCAATCCTGGCTGACACTGCTCTCTTTACCTTGACTATTCTTTTTTTTTTTTTTTTTTTTTTTTTTTTTGCGGTATGCGGGCCTCTCACTGTTGTGGCCTCTCCCATTGCGGAGCACAGGCTCCGGACGAGCACGCGCAGGCCTAGCGGCCATGGCTCACGGGCTTAGTTGCTCCGCGGCATGTGGGATCTTCCCGGACCAGGGCATGAACCCGTGTCTCCTGCATCGGCAGGCGGATTCTCAACCACTGCGCCACCAGGGAAGCCCTACCTTGACTATTCTTAATGTGAAGCTAATAGATACATAAAGCTGAGACTTTTACTGTAGTAGTCTAATTCCACACAATCATTGTTTGTTATTGTTTTCTGTTTACTTCTTTTCTCATTGAAACAAGCCTTCACCTTGATACTTTTCAAGCACAGTAGAACCGTATTCAGGGCTCAAATCTCAAAATCAAAAGCCAGCATGTTACAAGAGAGGAGGAAGCTGAACTCCCAGGCTTCTTTGATTTGAACCTCCTGAATTTCCTCTCCTTAGCATTACAGAGAGTCATCTTTTTTTTCTTTCTTTTTTTTTTCTTTCTTTTTTACCATGCATTACCTCTGCCTACGATTATGATGCCAAAGAATTGGAATATTTTGGCTAGTTTCTGAAATCAGATGTTTATATGGTACCCTACATTTAGGTTAAAAATCTCAAAACTTTAATTAGCATCCCCAAAGGCTGCAGCATGTTTAGCTTTTAACTCTAAAAATAATTTTACAGATTTCCAAAACATTTTTTAAAAACCTATTTTTCTCCCATTCATTCACACTTCATCACTTCATTCATCAGACTGTGGTCAGCTGGGCTAGGGAGACAAGGAAGGATCAAGTGATGTGATTGGTTTGTAAATAGTTGAAAATGTGTATTTGCCACTTGGTTGGGTGATTTGTCCTTTAAGATGGAGCCTAAGCCTATAAAAAATTGAAGTGGGATCCGAACATGGCAAAACGTATTTGCTTTTCTTAGATAAATCTGTTAGTCTGTGTGTGCTGTAAAATGGCATTATTCCTCCACTGGAAATTGCACTTCCCACGCAACATACACCACTCAGCCTTCCCTCACAGACTTCCCCAAGCAAAGTTCAAAATTCCTCCTGCGTATGCAGTCAGTCCCATGGTGAAACCATTAGTTTAGTTCCCCATTGGGGCTCATCTGAGAAGAACTTCAAGACAAGATTCTTTTCAGAAGAGCATTTAACAATTAGCACAAAAGGTAGCTATGGATAACTCCCAAATGGGGTTTCTCAGAGCAAACTGTCAAGTGAAAGAGAATGCCAAGACTCACAAACAGCAGTGAAGAAGAAAGACAAGTATTGGAATTTTGTACTTGATAAAATCAAAAGGTGTTATGTGTAGAGGCTCTGGTATTACAGACAAATAGCTTGCTTCCTGATACAGCCGAATGGACTTACCAGATTAAGGAATGTTAAGTACTTCCATTGTCCACCATTTAGAAAGACTTTGGATTTCCGCTGATCCTTTCCTTGCTGTGAGATATAAAAATTGAGGAAAATATACCAGCTCAAAACAAAAAAGTGGTATATGCACGTAGAAGTCCTCGTCATGGCTAGCTCTGACCAGGGAACTGTAACAGTCTCAAAGTAGCTTCCCTCTGGCGTACTTCCGCAGGTGACAGCGGAAGTCCTACCGCGGGCCAGGCGGAGAAGGAGAGCCGTGTAACACACCCCTCTGGGGTCGAGAGTTCCAACGTGGATGAATTTTGCTTCTCTCATAGGCTCCTTTCCTGATAAACGTGGGAGACAGGATTACTGCTGATTTTCAGATGCCTTCATTTAGATAATAGCAGGTAATCCGCAAACGTGCGTGTATGTTTCAGTATTTAGGCTTTGAAGAGGGCAGGGAGTGATGTAAGAAGTGCCCTTTGCACTATTTGACTGGGTCGGGGCATGATTAAATGACCTTATCATTAAGTACCAGAGAACTCTAATGAAATACCTACTGTCATGGTCATATTTTCTTTTCTTTGGGGCAGAATAAGGAAGTTGCCATAATATATCTTGAGAGAATGAGAAGCAGGTTGACAGACCAGGAGGGAGAGATTGTGGGCGTGTTTATCGCGCGGAGGGAAGTAAATATTTAGAAAGGGGAAGGGTGTTGTAATCTTGCTCCTAAGGTCTCTGAGGCCCTATAAAATCTGAAACAACCTTTGATCCTCTAGGGAGCAGTCCCAGCGTTTTAGTTAGTTTCTGCTCCCCCCTCCCCGCAGTTTTTTTTTTTTTAACATCTTTATTGGAGTATAATTGGTTTACGATGGTGTGTTAGTTTCTGCTTTACAACAAAGTGAATCAGCTACACATATACATATATCCCCATATCCCCTCCCTCTTGCGTCTCCCTCCCTCCCACCCTCCCTATCCCACCCCTCTAGGTGGTCACAAACCACCGAGCTGATCTCCTTGTGCCCTTCGGCTGCTTCCCACTGAGACTAGGGGCAGGACGGGAATAAAACACAGACCTACTAGAGCATGGACTTGAGGATACGGGGAGGGGGAAGGGTAAGCTGGGATGAAGTGAGAGAGTGGCAGGGACATATATACACACCCCCCCGCAGTTTTTTATCTATATCCTAGAGAACCAAGAGTTCCTGAGAGCTGTCCCAGACACTCCATTTAAACAGGCATTCCTGTTCCCTTGGAGGGAAGAAGCATAGCAAGAGGTCTGTGGCCAAAGAATCAGGAAGAGGTGTGTGGTCACTACCCCAGCATACCTGAGTTCAGACATTGCTGAGAGAGAATGAGGGTCTCTGCATTGCCTTGGAGAGGACAAGAGTATGCTTAGGCTGGGCAAAGTTTTCAGAACCAGGCCCTGCCTCAGGCTCCACAGAAGGGACCTGAGAGAGGGCTGGAAGTGTCATACCTTGTGACATCACCAGCTTGTTTCCCTGGGCAACTGACTCAGAGGGTTTTGAGCAAAATCCCCAAGGGAAATGCTCCTGATGCAGTTATGTAAGTCTGTAGGTGGTGCTGTCCAGTGATTTAATCAGGGCTTACAAGTACTGGGAGAAAGAACTGCAGGCTACACATGGAGTACAAAACAAAAACAAACCTACCTCCTAGGAGTCGTTGGATCCCAAACATCAGGAACTGTAAACGGGGGTAGAGCAAAAGCCTGAGGCAACAATATAGGGTCTGCATTGTAACCATTCCCAAAGGAGAGGATGGTCTGGGAAATGAGAGACGGAAAATGCTGTACACAACTCCATGGCCTAAGTTAAAATGGTAAATAACAGCAGCGGCTAATACTTTTACAGTACTTACTATGAGGCAGGCATTGTTCCAAATGCTTTGCACATATTAACTCAGTTAACACTCTAAACACTGCTATGAAGTAAGTACTACTGTAATCCTCATTTTCAGATGAGGAAATTGACGCCCAAGCTGGATGCCTTCAAAAGCTAGGAAGAGGCAGGCAGAGCTGCAGGCTGCACTCTAACCAGTGTGCCTGACCACAAAGAAACACACCCTCAGACTCCCTTTGCAATATTTCTCCACTCCCTGCTGAGCCCCTTTTATTCCTCTACCTCTCCCATCAGAAAATTCTCTCAGGAAAGGATCAGATATGTTTTAAAACTTGATGCACTACCCTGAGAAAACCATAATTCAAAAAGAGTCATGGACCAAAATGTTTATTGCAGCTCTATTTACGATAGCCAGGACATGGAAGCAACCTAAGTGTCCATCAACAGACGAGTGGATAAAGAAGATGTGGCCCATATATACAATGGAATATTACTCAGCCATAAAAAGAAATGCAACTGAGTTATTTGTAATGAGGTGGATAGACCTGGAGTCTGTCATACAGAGTGAAGTAAGTCAGAAGGAGAAAAACAAATACCATATGCTAACACATACGTATGGAATCTAAGAAAAAAAATGTCATGAAAAGATTAGTGGTAGGATGGGAATAAAACACAGACCTACTAGAGCATGGACTCGAGGATATGGGGAGGGGGAAGGGTAAGCTGTGACAAAGTGAGAGAGTGCCAGGGACATATACACACTACCAAATGTAAATTAGATAGCTAGTGGGAAGCTGCCGCATAGCACAGGGAGATCAGCTCTGTGCTTTGTGACCACCTAGAGGGGTGGGATAGGGAGGGTGGGAGGGAGGGAGACGCAAGAGGGAAGAGATATGGGAACATGTGTATGTGTGTAACTGATTCACTTTGTTGTAAAGGAGAAACTAACACACTATTGTAAAACAGTTATACTCAAATAAAGATGTTTAAAAAAATTTTTTTTAATAAAATAAAAATAAATGTTAAGTTTAAAACAAACAAACAAAAAACTTGGTGCACATATGAGGTACTGTGCTGTCTCCCAGGGTGTTTTCATGGTAAGCATCATTATAGATTTAGGGATTTTTATCCCTTTATACAAAATCTCAAGCATAGGTCTGCAGATGGGTAAAGAATTGAGGAAATATTGGGAAAGGAGAGGAGACAAAGACCTAAATCTCCCTGGCGTTTCCCAGGGACCTGGCCCAGCTCTTTGTACATCTCACACTACATACTCACCATAGCGATTTTGCTGACTCTCATGATTTCTACCACTGCTTTCTAGTTTATGACCCAAAATTTTATACCTCTAATCCCAGCCCTCTCCCCATCCCCATCAAGCTTCAAACATATCTTTGACTGCTTGTTGGACATTTCCTCAATTAGTTAGATGCCCCTCAAACTCAAGATGTTTAAAATGAATTCAGTACCTTGCCCCAAACCTGACTATTTACCTCTGTTCTCCGGCTATGAGTATGGCCCTGTCTTCTAACTGGGAGTCTTCCTTGTTTCCTCTCTCTCCCTTACTCCTCAAATCCAACTAACCACCAGATCCTGCCAAGTTCGTTTTCCAAATCAAGCTCAAGTCAGTCCTCTTCTTTCCATTCCTTCTACAACTGACCTAGTTCAAGTCTTCTTCATCTCTTTCCAGTACTTTAGTAACTGTCTTCTAGCTGGTTTTCCTAATTCTAGTCTTATCCCACAACTCTGTTCTTCACAAGGTCAGGGAGTGATTCTACCTAAAATGCCAGTCTTACCACATCTCTCCCCCGCTTAAGTCCCTTTACGGCATCGGTATCATTAACAGAATAACATCCACGTTCCACAACTTGATGAACTGGCCACTCTCAGCTAGCTTTGATAGTCTTTCCTGCCTTACTCTTGTCTCATAGTTGATGTTCCTCCTACAGCACCAAATTGGCAGAGTTTTCCAATCACAACTGGCTATGTCACGTCCTAGTGCCTTTACTCTTACTATTCCTGCTCCCTGACGGCCTCCTCGCAGCATGTCTTTGACTGGTTATTTCATAACCATATACAAAAATGCAGCTCAGCAGTTTCCTTCTCCAGAAACCCTTAGCTGAACCTCTCCTCAACCAGGCCGTATGAAATAGCCACGTCTAGTCTCCCTTAACACCCCGTGCGTCTCTGCAGATTGCATGGTGATTAGCGTCTTAGTCCATTCAGGGTGCTGTAACAAAAATGCCGTAGATTGAGTAGCTTGTAAACAACAGAAACTTATTTGTCACAGTTTTGGAGGCTGGGAAGTCCAGGATCACGTTGCTGGTAGATTCTGTCTGGTGAGAGCCTGCTTCCTAGACAGTCAGCTTCTTGCTATGTCCTCACCTGTGGGAAGGGGCCAGAGATCTCCCTGGGACCTCTTTTGTAATGACACTAATCCCATCATGAATGCTCCAGCCTCATAACCTAATCACCTTCCCACTTCCTCATATCAATATTTCAATTCATGAATTTTGGAGAAACACAGTCTGTAGCAATTAGGATTTTACCTTTTGTATGTGCCATTATCTCCCATTATATCCCAAACACACAGAGATGGTATGTTTGGATTCCTAGAGCTTATTAGCATATTGCTAGGCACACAGTAAGAACTTAATAAATATCTGTTGAATAAATGAATGTGTGCAAACCAGGTGTGGTTGTCTGTTGAGCCTTACTATAAATAGCTGCCTCATTCATTAAAAACCTACGACATTCAAAATGTTCAGCTGCTGGGTTCTGGGGAGGAGGTGGAATGCTAAAATGAGTAAGACATAGGCTAATCCCCGTAGGAACTCACAGTCAAGTGGCAGAGACAGATATGTAAACACAAAATTACAGCACGATGTGATAAGTACTGTAATAGAGGCATGTATAACATCCTAATGGAGCCTAAATTATCCTGCAAATTATTCTGTCATTCCAAATATGCAGAAGATGGAGCTAAAGATGAATGCATTGAGTAAATCATAGGAGCCTCTAGGGGTCATGTAGGAGAAGGTGAGAATGAATGTAATCTCACTGAGTAAAGCTGTGACGACCACCAGCACAGATAACAGTTTTGTCTGATGGAGACTGTAACCCATTCCTTCTCAGGCCAGTCGCAGAATGGTGAGGGACAAAGAGCAGGGTCTCAAACCTGGGCTTGAGTCTGCTGCATGACCTTGAGCTGCTCAGACATCAGCCTCATTGGGATGATGGCTAAGTTCCCTCAAGTGTGAAGTGGGGCTCAGGGAATCTGGAATGGTGACCGTCTCACTTCCTAAAGCCAGGACGTCTACTGGGCTAAAGGAGTAAGTGATGTGGGCTAGCCTCTGAAGAGACTGGCGGGAAGTCCCAAGCCCACACAGATACACACCCACTCGTGCACACACGGTAGAGCCAACCACAGTGGAAGGTGTTGGAAGACCCTTCGCGGTGATGACTGCAGATAGCCCAGTGGAGAGAAGGAATTAAGGAAGGATGTTGGAGCCCAGAATCCTTGAGGTTATGGTGAAAAGGTTGAGGGCGTGTGGTTTCATTCTGGCAAAAGGGAGAGACCCCTCCCGCTAATGGTGCTGAACAAACGAACGGGTAAATCTCAGTCATTTTAAGCTTCAAGACAAGATGTGTAGGTGGGACTTACCTGTATTCCACTTACCCTCTTAGCCTACAGAGAACCATGTTGAGATGGCTCTTTCCCTTTAAAGTTGATACATACCTCCCTAGCCCTTATAGGCTCCCTTAGCTTCACCCACCCTTTGGTAAATAGTCCCATTATTAAATTCCCAGCTGGGTGGGGCTACCTTTTTCTGCTGGAACTCTCACTGCTGGAGCCAATCAGACTGTGTGCTCCTCCAGGAGTATCTGATAACAATTGTGGGCCCTCAGCACTGTTTATGGTAGCAGGTAAATTCTAGATGCTAATGAAGATTTGTTTGCATGGATCAATTCTGGTATCGTGGTCATCTTAATATCTACCTGGGGCAGGAGGAGGTTCTCTAACCATTGGGTTTCCTGATTTCTTTTTTTAATAATTAATTAATTAATTAATTTTTGCTGTGTTGGGTCTTCGTTTCTGTGCGAGGGCTTTCTCCAGTTGTGGCGAGTGGGGGCCACTCTTCATCGCGGTGCGCGGGCCTCTCACTGTCATGGCCTCTCCCGTTGCGGAGCACAGGCTCCAGACGCGCAGACTCAGTAGTTGTGGCTCATGGGCCTAGTTGCTCCGCGGCATGTGGGATCTTCCCAGACCAGGGCTCGAACCCGTGTCCCCTGCATTGGCAGGCAGATTCTTAACCACTGAGCCACCAGGGAAGCCCGGGTTTCCTGACTGTTACCACTCTCATAACCCAGTGCTGTTTGCATTTCCCTAGAAGCCCTGCTGCCTCTGAACCAATATCACCCCCACTGTCTTCTAAAGGCCGTCTCCCCAGTAAAAGGTACCTACCTTTTATTCTGGAAATAATTAAATGTGTGAGATGCCCAGTTGAAGTCAAGGTTCAGGGAGACTAGGATCTTCTTTCCAGTGGACTTTGCACCCCTAGGATCCCTTGTCCATTTGCTGTACATGTGGTCGAAAACTGAGTTAGAATGAAGCGTTTCACCCATTGGGTTATTTATACCACATCTAACAGCACTTGATTTTCTCAGAGGTCACTGTGACTGCCCTGCTTTTTAAGAACTAGAACATTTATGAAAGGCTCCCATCTGAGGTCTGTCTGGTGAGACCATGTGTGGGTTTCCAGCCACCAACCCAAGCCAGCTCTGAAAGGCATTGGAACCTGTTTTTTTCAGTCTATGAAAACTGTCCTGGCCCATCACTTTGCCTGTTGCGTTGGGAAACCTGATTCAGATCTGCCCTACTCTGATCTCCAGTTCTGCTTTTGCAGTGGAATGCAGTGTCTGTGTTCATCTTCTCAGACTCACTCAGAGCAGCAGTTCTCTGTTGGTAGTTTTGATGGTGCATTTTCAGTTGGGAGGCCAAAGAACTCTTCCTGTTTACAAGCATGAAATTGACTCACATTGTCTTAAAAGTTTAGTGCAGGAGAGAACAGTTTGAGGTCAGTTAATTCAACCTCTTCATCTTTCAGATGAGAAAATTAAAGCTCAGAGAGCTTAAAGGACTTGCCCCAAATCACACAGCTGTTAATGGGGGAGCAGTGACCAGAACACAAGTGTCTTAACAATCAGGCCAGTGAGCTTTCACTGTTTCTTGAATTGCTTTGTTTTGTACCCAAGCTCTGAAATTTGCAGGTGAATTTCTCTTGCTTGAATTAGTTTGTGTGTCACTTGATTATGTGAGGTCTGATGAAGTTATTAAAGAGAGACTGTCTACCTAGAAATGACTTTTTTAGATGCCATGTCAGATTTCATGTTTTGCAAAATTATGTTTATGAGAAATACATGAGTTTTCTCATGAAAGAACTCAGATATTTCAGATAGAATTTTATATGCTGAACTAATCAGCAAAGTTAAAAAACATATTCAGTGCTGACCAATCAGCAATTCCAGTTGCAATCTTTTAAAACTCTCCTGTAAATGCCTGTTTTCTTGGAAAATTCACCACAAGAAGATCAGCAGTTAAGCTCTGGTTATCTTGTTTTAGTAGTCTGTATAGTACCATGTGTGAATCATGTATATTCATATACCTAAACTGCATTTTGCTGATTTTCTATCTAATAATTATGTCATTTGCTGAAAGAGCAGTATTGAAGTCCCTAACAATAATTATGGATTAGTCTATTTCTCCTTTCAGCTCTATCAGTTTTTGCTTTATGTGTCTGAGACTCTATCATTTGGTACATGTATCTTTAGGATCGTTATGTCTTCCTGGTGATTAATCCTTTTCACATTATGTAATGTCTCTCATTGTCTCTAGTAAGTTTCTTTGCTCAGATAAAGTCTACCTTATCTGATAGTAATATTATTATTTCTTTTTTAAATTAATGCTTACGTGGTACA
Organism: Kogia breviceps; assembly: GCF_026419965.1. NCBI lineage: Eukaryota > Metazoa > Chordata > Mammalia > Artiodactyla > Physeteridae > Kogia > Kogia breviceps. Next base: position 99,018,466 of record NC_081319.1, on the reverse strand, counting down.
TATTTTTAATCTTTTTACTGTCAATCTACCTATTTTGTTGAAATTTTTTTTTTTTTTTTAATTTTTTTTTTTTTTTTTTTTTTTTTTTTTTGCGGTACGCGGGCCTCTCACTGTCGTGGCCTCTCCCGTTGCGGAGCGCAGGCTCCGGACGCGCAGGCTCGGCGGCCACGGCTCACGGGCCCAGCCGCTCCGCGGCACGTGGGATCCTCCCGGACCGGGGCACGAACCCGCGTCCCCTGCATCGGCAGGCGGACGCTCAACCACTGCGCCACCAGGGAAGCCCCTATTTTGTTGAAATTAAAGCGAGTTTCTCCTAAACAGCATAGATGAGTCGTGAGGTTTTTCTTAACCCTCTGTGCCAATCACTGCCTTTTAGTAGTTGTGTTTAGACACTTACATTTAAGGTAGTTGTTGGTATGTTAGGACTTAAGTCTTCCATTTAGTTATTTGCTTTCTCCTTGTTTCCTCTGGTTTTTTTTTCTGTTTCTTTTGTTTTTTTACACCTCCGTTCCTCCTTTCTTGCCTCCCATGTATTAATTAAACACTTAGGATTCCATCTTGATTTAATTATAGTATTTTTGAGTGTATCTCTTTGTATAGTTTTCTTAACAATTGCTCTGGGTATGACAATATACATGTGTGATTTATTACAGCCTACTGGCATTACAGTTTACCACTTGGACTCCTTACTTCCATTTTAGTCCCTTTACTTTTCCCATTTTAAAATATCTTAGTCTTGGAAATCAGATAGTGTTGCAATTTTTGTTCTACTTATTAAATGATTTATAAAACTCATGAGAAGAGTTCGTGTATTGTATATACCATATTTCTGCTCTTTACATTTGTTCTTTCATCCTTTCTGATGCTTCAAGTTTCATCCTTTTGTCATTGTCCTCCAGTTTGAATTAAGTCATCCTTCAGGATCCTTGGGGGCTTGGTTCTGAGACCTTTTGCAGATACCAAAATCCAAAGATGCTCAAGTCGCTTATATAAAACGGTGTAGTATTTGCCTATAACCTAGATACATCCTCGCGTATATTTTAAATCTCTAGATTACTTACAATACCTAAAACAATGTAAATGCTATCTATGTACAGGCAGACCTCGGAGATATTGCAGGTTCAGTTTCAGGCCACCACAATAAAGCAAATATCATAATAAAGTGAGTCACTTGCGATTTTTTGGTTTTCCAGTGCATATAAAAGTTATATTTACACTATTCTGTAGTTTATTTAGTGTGCAATAGCATTATTTCTAAAAAAATGTACATAACTTAATTAAAAAATACGTTATTGCTAAAAAATGCTAACCATCATCTGAACATTCAGTGAGTTGTAGAAACATCAAAGATAACTGATCACAGGACACCAAACAAATACAATAATGAAAAAGTTTGAAATATTGTGAGAATTATCAAAATGTAATGCAGAGACATGCAGTGAGCAAGTGCTGTTGGAAAAATGGCACTGATAGACTTGCTTGATGCAGGATTGCCACAGACCTTCAATTTGTAAAAAAAATGCAATATCTGCGAAGTGCAATGAAGCAAAGTGCAATAAAATGAGGTATGCCTGTGCATAGTTGTAAATACAGTATAAATGTTATGTAAATAGTTGCTGTGTGGCAAATTCAAGTTTTGCTTTTTGGAACTTTCTGGAATTTTTTCTTGGAATATCTTTGATCTGCAGTTGGTTGAATCTGTGGATGTGGAGATATGGAGGGCTGACTGTATTTCCTTTAGCCATTTCTTAAGGGTGATTCTGCTAGTAACAAAATTCTTTAAGTTTTCCTTCATCTGAGAATGTCTTTATTTCCCTTTCATTCCTGAAGAATAGCTTTGTAAGATATAGAATTCACTGTTGACAGTTCTTTTCTTTCAGCACTTGAAAAATACTGTGCAACTTCCTTCTGGCCTCCATGGTTTCAGATAAGAAATATGCTTTTATTTGAATTTGTGCTCCCTTACGGTTAATGTGTCATTTCTCTCTGGTTGCTTTGAAGACTATCTTTAGTTTTCAGAAGTTTATTTATGATGTGTTGTGGCTTGAATTTCTTTGGGCTTATCATATTTGGAGATTGTGGAATTTCTTAAATCTGTAGATATATAACTTTCACCAAATTTGAGAAATTTTCAGCCATTTTTAAAAAATATTCTTTCGATTGAAATCTTTTTCTACTCGCCTTCTGGAACTCCAGTGGTATGAATTTTGGATCCTTACTTGTTGTCTTACAGTTCCCAGAGGCTCTTCTAATTCAGTTTTGGGTTTTTTTTTTCAGTCTATTTTCTCTCTGGTTTTCAATGTGAGTAAATTGCTCCAGAAGTTCATTGATTCTATCCTTTGTTATCTCCACTCTGCTACTGAGCCCATTCAGTGAGGTTTTTTGTTTTTGTTTTTGTCTGTTTTTCTGTTACTGTTACCTTTCAGTTCTATAATTCCAGTTGAGTTTTTTTACAGCTTCTATGTCTTTGTGGATATTTTCTATTTTTCATTTGTTTCAAGAGAATTTTTAATTGTTCATTAAAGCATTTTTATAGTCTTTTTTACAGTCTTTGTCAGATAATTCCAATATATGATTCATCTTTGTGTTGGTGGCACTTGATTGCCCTTTTTTATTCAAGCTGTGCTTTTTCTGGTTCTTGGTATGGCTGGGATTTTCAGTTGTATCCTAGAGATTTTGATTATTATCTTAAGAGTCTCTGAGTCCTATTTAAATCTTTTAACAATCAGTCACCCTGTTTAGGGTTAGCACACGGGTCCTGGCCTGACTTTTGTAAGCTATGGTTCCAATGACAATTTAATTTCCTGAGCCTTTGTGATGCTACTTTGATTTGCTTTGTTTATTTGGTATCACTAGGGGTCCCAGTGTTACAACCAGAAATATCTATGGACATTACCAAAAGTCCCTGGGGAGAAAATCACCCCCAAGTGAGGACCATTACTCTATAGAAACCAGAAGAGTTCAATGTGCTCCATATAGAACAGGCCATGATCCTGTAGAGAGGTGGGAATATGTTCTCCCCTAAAGCTTTGTGGAAGCACTTTAGGTTCCCAATCTGTGTTTATGTGCGCTGACTCCTTCGGCTTGGGATGAGGGAAGGCTTTATTTGCCTCTTACTACATCCCAAATTTGTACTCAGGGAGGATATTGATAATGGCTCCTATAATGGAACATATTTGATTTCCTGTATCACCCAGCTCAGAAGTTAATCTAGCCCTTGACAAATAAGTGGTCTTTATTAAGGAATTATAGCTCTCAAGTTTCAAGGTGAAATCCTCTTAGCCTTACTTCTGTAAGCATGCATGTTAATATACTCTGCTTTAAGACATCTGCCAAAGATCATTATCAAATACATCCTCTTTTTCATGTTAGTTGGTTTTCTTCTTATTTCTGCATTGCTGAAATGACATCACATGACCTTTTGAAAGTTTTGGCTTTTCTGCCTGGAAACATAGGGCAGTGTTTCATAAAAGCAAAGAAAAGGTTGCTGTGCTTTAAAAAAAAATCCCCTTAACACAAAAAGTAAACCAAAAAACACACAAACTGCCAGATTGTTTATTGAAGAGTTGACTCATTTGGTCAAAAGGAGTTGTTTTGGCTAATCATTTACCTGACTACCCTCTGAATAGAAATGCCACCTTCAACGTGTATGAAAATGAAATGAAACCTCACAGAACACTTGTTTACAAAATGGCTGAAGTTTAAGGTCAAATCTGTTAGCCTCCTTGGCATTTTCTTCCTGCCAAGCATGTCTGAATCATTACATACTAATTATTCATTTAGAATTGCTTCACATTATCTGGTTGGTTGAGATGCAGTTTCCACCATTCTCCTCCAGAAGGTTCATAGCATTTGGGACTACGCAAAGTGATTCCAGTTTTTGTTGGTGCCTAAAATAAATCACATGCCAATACAGAATAAACTCAGCATCTCTCTCTTACCTTCAACAACAATGGATCTCTTTGAAACCTGGCCTCTCAGGATTAGAATGTTTTATAGATTGTAAGCTCCTGGAGACAGAAGTACAGCTGCTTCTCAGCTAGTTAGAGGGAATGTCTCCTCCTGACCCTCTACTCAAGTACCAACCCTTTGCATTCTTGTCTTCAAAGATGTCAGAACTTTTTCCATGATATTCTGTCTTTTCCCCTTCTCTGTCCCCCTTCCAGAATTCGGAGGGAGTAATGTTGAAATGATTTGGAAAAGGCCTACATAGGGAGTAGATGAAGCATAATCAGTTGTCTTCAAGATTGTCCTCAAACCATGAGGCCTCTTTGCCAGTGAACTTACTTGAAGTGCTGAGGTGCTGACTTTTTTGTGTTCTTGGAAACAATGATTGTTTCACTGCAGGCCTAATGACACCCTCCCCTACCGCTGTAATAGATAGAACAGTTTTGATGAAGTTATTGGCTCTTTAGTGGTGTTAGTATGAACATCCCTGGTTCCATAAATCTGGCTGTAGCTTTCAAAGTGAGCACTGGTTCAGGAGCTAAGAGAGAATACACTGGGCCTAGAAGCCACTGGGCAAAGTGCCATGTAGGAAAATCCAGTGCTCAGTCCTGGCACTGCCATTTTTCTACCATCAGTGACATCATTATGGGGATACTAAGAGGGGATGACCAAGGAAATGTTTGCAAGATGCTGGATGATTTGAGTGGTCCTCAGGTTGCTTTCTGTTTGGTGAGGCTGCTGGTCTGCAGCTAAATGTTGGCTTCCAAAGAAGCATGGACTCCAAAGCGAAGTGAGGCAAAGCCTTGTCACTTAGTGGCCAAGACTGTGGGCTCCAAAGTCAGCATGCCCCGCTTCGAATCCTAGCTTCACTTCTTTCTACCTGTGTGACAGTGAGCAAGTTAATGAAACTCTGAGTCTCAGTTTCTTCAACTGTAAAATGGGGATAATAATAGTGCCCAACTCATAGTATGGCCATGCAAGTTGAATGAGACAGTACATGTGAAGTGCTAAGGATAGAACTTGTAAGGTAGAATGTACTCAATAAGTGTTAGGTTTTATGATAGGAATTCCTCACAGCCTGTCTGTCCTCACAGCCACCACCTGATCAGAATGCTCATCTGGCCGACAAGTACCCCACCACTAGAAGGAATGGTCCCAGGAACAACTTTTGCAGTGTGTCTTTGGTGAATGGCATGTTGAGGTGCTAAATCTATCAGTAGGTTCTTCATTGCAAAAAGCCTGAATTCTTTCCAGAAAACATTTGATGGGAACAATTTTCATACATATTTCAGAGTTCTCTTAAGGTCAACATTAGCTTTTAAACTGAAGAAAAGCTGTTACTCTTGACCTGGGGCTTTCCATTAAGACTGCAACTCAGAATTTCCCAATGTCCCCTGCTTAGTTTCTTAGAAATTGAAAAGACCAACTGAAATAGACCTAAAGTCCAGGGTTTGTGGATAATCATCACCTCTTTCTTTGTGTGTGTGTGTGTGTGTGTGTGTGTGTGTGTGTACATTGTGGGGGCAGGTTCATGTGGGCAAGGCTGGGTAAGAAGAAAAGTAAACACTCAGTGTTGAGTCGGTGTCTGTTCTAATCAAGGGGGATGCTGAGTGATGATTAGAAGTGTCTTCTGGTAGCAGAGAGAAATATGGACAAATTAGAGTGTGTGTGTTCAACTGTTTACCAAATTTTGAAGCCTCAGAAAACTGATTTTGAATTCATAACCCAAATATTGTCTAGTTAAAAGTATTTTCTTCTAAAGAAATCATACATCGGGAGTGACTGTTTCTCAGTGATGGAGATAAACGTGCATGGCTCTAATAGACCACACAGAGGCCCAAGGATCCTGGGAGTTCTTTGTGTTCGAGAAGTAGAGACACAGCCTTCAGTACGTCAGAGATCATAGAATGAGAAGAAAAGGGGGAAGAAGGTGCTTGGTCCTCCAGTTTCTCTGCCCTTCCACTTCCATCCACAGCTCAGCAGGGAGACAACGGGACGCCGAGTTATGGATCATTCACCAACGCCACCGAAGAAGGAGTCCCTGTACCTGTGCCTAGAGCTCCTAAGAAGGTGACCTGTGAGCCCCCTCAGTGAGCCCCGATTGAACGGACCAGAGCAGAATGTTTCAGCTTCCCATCCTGGATGGATGCTGTGGACTGTTAGTGTCCTCTCAGAGTGCACATGTTGAGACCTAATCCCCCATTTGATGGTATTGGAGACGGGAGCCTTTGGGGGGTAATTAGGTCGTGAGGATGGAGCCCTCAAGATGGGATCACTGCTCTTATAAGAATATACAGAAGGGCTTCCCTGGTGGCGCAGTGGTTGGGAGTCCGCCTGCCGATGCAGGGGACGCGGGTTCGTGCCCCGGTCCGGGAAGATCCCACGTGCTGCGGAGCGGCTGGGCCCGTGAGCCGTGGCCGCTGAGCCTGCGCGTCCGGAGCCTGTGCTCCGCAACGCGAGAGGCCACAGCAGTGAGAGGCCCGCGTACCGGAAAAAAAAAAAAAAAAAAAAAAAAAAAAGAATATACAGGAGAGTTTGCTTCCTCTCTGTGCTCTCTGCCTTGTGAAGATACAATGAGAAGACAGCCATCTACAAGCCAGAGAATGGGCTCTCACCAGACACTGGATCTGCTGGCACCTTGATCTTGGACTTCCAGCCTCCAGACCATGAGGAATAAATATCTGTGTTTCAGTCACCCAGTCTATGATATTTTTATTATAACAGCCTGAAATGTCTAAGACAGTGGGTATACCCACTCCATCGTCCCTCTATTTCTTTAGGTGGGGAGAGACATGTTTACGATGTGAGACCAAAATGGTGGTGCACCCGTCTGGCCTGGTATAGACTGAGCCTGGGTGAAGGTTAGAACTGAGAGCCCCTTCAACTGCCTGAGAAAAGGAACAAGATAAGGAAATGGAACTTGTCCTTTGAAGTGCTGAAACTATAGTTATTAGATATTGGCCATTTAAAATTATTATAACATTTAAATTTAACAAATGTCATGAATGTGTTAAAGATGTCATCCACATAAATAATAATGTGCTGATGTTCATTAAGCACAACAGTGGCCCAAGCATGTACAAACCACTTTACACAAATTCTCTCATTTTTTTTTTTCTTTCCCACAGCCCTCTAAAGCAAGTTCTGTTGTGCCATTTCACAATTGAGGAAGCCACATCTGAGGGCATGAGTGGTTAAATAACTTATCCAAGGACACAATAAGAAATAACAGAACTTGGGGCTTGAAGCCATTTCTGTCTGACTCAGAAACCAGTTATCGTATGGGGATTCTGCATACTTTCTTTGAAACTATTCCATGAATCTCAAGTCATTCCAAAATAAAAAAGGTTATTTAAAAAATAAAATCCATTATCTAAATTGGTTTACTAGGCGACTTTTTCAAGCAGCTTGTGAGAGTTTTGCTTTGTTTATCTGCTAAATTTCCTGGAAATTTTGAAACATCGTGTGTTATATTTTCACCTGGGGATCCTTCCAGCATCTGTATTCCTAAAGTATCCTTCTTGTGAAGCACTCAGAGTAGAGCTTGCCACCTGGAAAGCTCCCGGGAAATGTTAGCTGTCATCGTGGTCATCACTATCTTCACAAATAACCATTTGTTACATTACCCTTTAAAACTCAGTGAACACTATTAATCTCCCCTGCTAGACTGTGAACGACTCAGGAGCGGGGACCTATCGAGTAGGTGCTCAATAACTTCCACAACGAATAAAATCCCTGCCCTCGCAATTAGATCTTTCAGCAATGAATCTTCAAACCCACAGCAGTTTGTTCCTGTTTCTGTTTCTAATTCTCCTTTGCCCTGCGGGGACAGGGGTGTTGCCCAAGTGCCGTCCTCTCCATGACTCCTGGCCACTTTGTAAGAGGAGAAGCCCCGTTGCTCCACCCAACGGATGCTTGGGGTACGGATGCGACCGACTTAGAGGCACCCGTTCCTACGCATGTCCTCTTCAGTTCCACCTCAGCTGGGTCTGGCTGTCCTCTCTGCTGTGCTGCGCATCGAGGGAAGATCCACAAATGGGAACAAGATTAGTGTGACCCTCAGGCCTCGTGGACACAATTTAAAAGGAGTCAGATTGTCTTTTCTTGCCGTCACGTTAAATGTTTCTTAATGCCATATTCCCATTTTCAGTAAATGCGAACAACTGTTTATAAATCCCTGGGAGCTGGGAAGATTGAGGGCATGGGTCCAGAAGCCTGATACATCAGGAAATGTGAACTCTGAAAAACGAAAGTTTTCACTGAGGCTGTGATGAGCCAGCAGACTCTGTGTGTTCACTGAGATGGCAGAGGCCCCGTCACGCGAGTTTGCTCAGCCAACTGGTGACACTTGACCAGGGTGCTGTTTTCAAAGATGTTGCTTCTAGGTACTTGCTGGAAAAACCCTCTCGCTCAGCACTATCCAACAGAGCTTTCTGCAGTGATGGAGGTTTTTACATCTACGCTGGCCAGTGAGGTAGCCAGAAGCCACGTGTAGTTATTAAGCCCTTGAAATATAGCTAGTGCAACTGAGGAGCTGTTTTATCTATTTTAACTTATTGAGATTTAACTCACCCCCTGTGGCTAGTGGCTACCATATTGGATAGTGCGGTTCTGGGTGAAGAGGACTGAGGTGCTTCCTGGGATGCAGGACAGCCAGTGTTAAAACAAGACAATCCCAGGCAAACTAGGATAGTCGGTCACTCTAAAGCAGATTCCTCTGTAAGATATGTTTGGCATATTTGGAAGTGAGAATCAGACATGTGCTAGCTACATGTAGAGTGAAAGGGAGAGAAACGCAGAAGCAAGATGAAGAGCTGAGTTTTCCCTCCCAAGCAGAACACCTATAAAATATTCTTTCAAATGAATGAATTGATGTGATCACAGAGTTGCTTATTAAAACTGAGGTAGTCTATGTAAAACTGCAATACAAATATGAATATAGAAAACACCAACAAGACACTTATCCTCAGACTACCTGAAGAAACCACCAGTAACCTACTTGACCATATTTTGAATCCCACTCAGATGGGAAAATAGAAGGTAATTAGTGAGTTTACTGAAAAATCATAACTGCCTTGATTTCCTCATCCCACACAAGGATGTGGTTAAGAACCCTTAGAACTTTCTTCTCGGATATGCTTCTCCTGGGAAAGGCTTCTCTACCCCAGCATCTCGTCTACCTGCCATCCAGAGAGCCGGCAGCTCTTCTCAAATGGATTCCTCTGGAGTAAGCGTTGTCCTCTATGAAAATACAGATATCTTCTAAGAGGGGGCACATGGGACCATATATTAGTATCCTGTTGTATTTTTAAAGTTTATCAGATTCATCTCAACTATTGAGATCCTGAAGGAATGAAATAAAGCAGTGGTTCCCAAACACTTTTGATTATGTCTCCTTATCAGCAAAAATTTTGAGCTCTGTCCCCAATATTTGTATATTCATTGGTAACTACTGTCTATCCATACATTTTAATAAAGGATTTTGTTTATCTTTTGAAGAAGAAGCCCACTTTTTATTTTATTTTGCTTTGCTTTACTGTTCTCATGTCTCTAGTTCAATTGATCTAAATCAGCATCCATATTAAAATGTATACGTAATTTCAGTCACACGGGTTACCTGAATCACGATGACTTTATAAGTAGTGATGTCTTGGGTGTCTTTGTGTCATTAAAGAGAGTTAAAAATTACCTATTTCAGCGTTCTAGCATTTATTACTTAGACTTTTATTTCTCCTATTTTGGTCCTTAACATTTAAACCTTTCTTGTGCATTTCTTTTTCTTATAATGCATTGGGCCATTGGAAGGTGGTGGTGAAGTCTAGAGCTATAGTTGCTGAGGTAAATATAGGAATGAAATCAAGGCCTTGGGTCTGGTTCCTTTATGAACCAATTTCCTTGCCATCTTGCTGTCAGTGGTTACTAAACTTTATTGTGCACAAGCATTAGCTGGGGGTCTTGTTTTTTAAAAATATAAAACAGAATTCCTGATTCCAACCCAAGAGATTCTGTTTCAGTGGGTCTGGGGAAGAATCAGCGTTTGGAATAGGGCCCCCTGCACGCAGGCAGCCCACAGCTGGACTGTAGTCGTATCTGTAGAAGTACTGGAGGAGATAGTGGGAATGGGCCATCACCAGGGCGTCCTCAGGAGTGAGTAAAACAGTCTCGACTCTGTTGCAGGGTGGCAACTGCTCAGAAGCATGATCTTTTTCACGGAATTGCTAGTAATGGGGAAACGGCGGGGGAGCGGATATGGGTTTGGATGTGTGCAGGTGTAACACCAGGTTCTGTCTGTGAAGCTAAACGCTTACAATCGGTTTTCTTTCCCTCTCTCAAGAAGCAAGCCTGTTTTGAATGGATCCATTTTCAATGCACTAAATCCTTTAGAAATCACTTAGTCTTACACCTCCAAATAATTACTTGTAAATTCATGTGTCATTAACAACTCTGCCGTTCCCCACCCCCAAAAAAAACCAATTGTTTCAATTGGTTATCTTGATTCATGGTTCACAATGAGACTTAGGTCAGGTGTGGATCTTGGTACCAAAGTAAACTTATTACTGGGGCAGCAAAAGAACGCAAGCATCATATGACATCCAACTCTACACTTTCTTGATTGCCACAGATAAGTTATGTAATCGGGAGGGCAGAGGCAGTTGAATAATTTACTTCTTAGAAACCTCTTAAGCCCCAGAAAATAGGCCCTAAATAGGCGAGCCTGCTCCCGGGATCCTAAGCATAAACAGACCTGTCTGTAGCCAGCATGAACACAGGGTGTGTGTGGTTCTGAAGGTAGGATTCTAGATATGCTCACTGATTAAGAGAATGGTAGTTATTGTTGAAATAGAAATAAAACATCATTTCAGATTCAGGCTCTTCATAAAGTCTTATTGCAACGTTCAGTATTCACCTTCACCTTCACCATTTTCTTTTCTTTGTTTTGAGGCATGCATGACCTTGAAAAATCGTTGAGCATAATTAGTTAGAAAATTGAACTTTTTCTTTTCTTAGAGGAATTAATTTGGCAAAAAGCCGTGGTTAATTTAGCAAGAATGTTTGCACTAACTATATTCTGTGTATCTAACCCTCTGTATACGAGTGTGCCCTGTGATCACTTCGAAATGCTGCCTACGGTTTATGTTTTGAAGGTTCAGAGTTGCGGGAGGGCTTTAGGGAGACCCTTCTGGTGTGAGAAAGGAGGGTTTCTTGTTTCTTATTTCACATAAGGCATATATCCTCAAGCATAATTCTGTTATTTGCTGCTCATTGAAATCATGTCAGTCCTGAGAGAGAAGTATTCTGGAAATCATCCTAAATCAAATTCATGGGATTTCTGATCCAGGATCCCGGAGATTTGCTAGTTTCGTTCAAAAGGGAGATCTAACAGCAAAGGCACCCCTAGCCCTCAACGGTACACTGGGATATAGAGGGTTCACGTGAATTTAACACCTCATCTCACTGCCTCCCCTCCAGAGCTACCTTGCTCCCCGCTGAGATCCCATCCCTGCTCTCTTGTATACCTTCAGAACGTTTTTCAGTGTTTCCCAAGCACTTATCAATTTCATCCCTTGTAAATGGAGAGGCTAAAGAGCTGGGATGGGCTGGAGAAGATCGCATTAGGCTTTTTGACTACACGGCACAACTCAGTGGCCGGCGGTGTGTGTGGGGATGCCCTTTTCTTCCCCTTTGCCACTCCCATCTGGAAATTCTGCCACCAAAAGGTCTCCCTCGCTGGTGGGTGGTAATTTATTTTGCTGATTGAAAACTAAAAGAACCGCACCACAGCGCATATAAATATCTGAGGCATTGGGAAATAACACCGGCTACACAGTACTAAACTCCTATTAGTTTTATTCTTTCTCAAGGTATAGGGAAAACTTTTTCTGATTGTAAAGAAGAGAATAAACTACAGCTGGACCCCTAGGCTCTGAAAGAAAGAAGGATGAAGGAAAGGGGCATTTTCTCAATTTCCAGGCATCCAGTGTTGCAGAGATGATTCACTGAGTATTCAGATGGCTGGTGCCTGCCCACCCCACCCCCCGGCTGCTGCTTATCTGGGGAGGTGAGTTGGGTGTGGCCCGGGTGTGCACACCGAAACAGCACGTGGAAGGGCAAACCTGGGCTTGCTCTCATCTGTGTCTTACTGGATTCGTGTGGTCTAAATCTTCCAGAGGTGGGCCACTGAGCAGCTGAGTCTGCAATGCCAGGTGTACTTTGCCAGGGGCCTTCCAGCAGCAGAAGGGCCATATTGGTAGGCTAACCTACTAGCGACTTTAGTGGTTTATAGTTTAGGAAAGTTTTGGCTAGATTAGAGGAGAGGGGGTAGTACTTGAGGAAAGCACTGGGGAGGATGTGGAGGCGAGGAAGGCCTTTCAGTGTTTTGGAAAACACATCTTGCTGACATCCTGCTGACACCATTTACCCTATAGGAGTATGAAAATTAATACCCACTGTCAGTTGGATAACTTTTAAGAACAGAAGGAAACAAGATGCCCTGTGTACTGTTTAAGTGGAGAAAACTAAAAGTCGAGGATGAAAGGGCATTCTGCTCTTAGATCTCAGTTCAACTCGTGGGCAGGAAGGTTTCTCATCCCCCCTCCTCACCCCTCCATGATCTTTGACCAAAGCAGTAAATGGCATTAGACCTCTCCATGTGATTTCACACTAGAACTGTAATTGAGCAGGCATCTGGCAACACTTCGTTGGCACGGAGAATAAATGGTCAGGAACCCAAGTTGCAGTTCTGAGAAGCTGCCCCAATCCATGTCCCTGTCCACCCACCGCAAGGCCCCTCACCCTCTCTGCAACTCTTCATCCTCACGCAGAGGCGGAGCTCAAAGGCCAAATCTAAAGTGCATGTAGCTCACCTCAGGCTGCCCGAGCTTCCTAAGAACGAGAGGCAGGGAGCTCAACACCAAGCCCAGCTTCCTGTACACGGGATTTCCGGCCCAGAGCTCTACCTGCTGCTGGCCGCCTCTTCCCCTGAGATCAGAAATGCTGTGTGGGAAAGGCAGTCCCCTCGCCTCCTTACCTGGCCACACAGCCGTCTGTCCATCCAAGCCAGCTGTCAGTCTGGGAAGATAGGCACCTGCAAGCTGTTTTTCTTAAGATTTGGCCTCACCTTGTGTGGTTTCCACAGGATGGCTCTGTTCCTAAACACGGTCCTCATGCTAAGTTGCAAAATAAGAAACAAGGAAGGTGGCTCTGGGTTGGCTGCTTGGCTGGGAGAATGCCCTCAAAGGTAAGCAGGCAGCATACCTGACTGATGAGTGAGGACAGCCGTGGCTGCCGGGCAGGCAGTGTGGGTGCGCTCGCCAGCAAGAGCCACCTTTGCAGAGGCAACTCCGCCCAGAGCTGGCATCACGCACCTGAAGTCAGAAGGGACAGGAACGGGGCGATGAGGGAGAGTGTGTGCGTCTTTGGGGGTGGGTGTGTGCGAGTGCAACACAAAAGGTTTCTATCAACGAAGCCAAGGAGTGGTTTTCCTTTTTTCGAAATTGCTTCATTGAGGTATAGGCGATATACAGAGAACTAACTGCACATATCTAATGTGTACAAATTGATGAGTTCAGACATATGCAAAGTCTTATGATACCATCACTGTAATCAAGGTAATAGACATTTCCAACACCTCCCAACTTTTCCTTGTATCCCTCGGGCTTTTTTTTTTCCAATTGTTTTTGGGTTTTTTTTGTGGTAAGAACATTTAACACGAGATCTGTACTCTTGACAAAATGTTAAGCGCACAACACTATATTGTTAACTATAGGCTCTAGAGCTTATTAATTTAACATAACTGAAACTTTATACCTGTTGAACAACAACTCCCCATTTAGAACTGATTTTCCTTTAACTAAACCTCTGTTTTACAAGAAGCTGCAAGAGCTTTGGGTTTTCCTCCCATGAAGCAGCATGATTTAGCAGTGGGTTTCAAACATTTTTTTTTTTTTAAGCACCGGAAGCCTCTTGTTTTTCAAAGTTCTACCCCTGAGCCCCAAATTATAAAAGAGATCAAAGCAGAGCTGCTCTGGTTGGAGTGGGTGCTGGCCTGAGAGACCCAAACCCTCCACTGATCCTCCTCTCTATGTCCAGAAAGGCCCCAGAGGCACCCACATGGAGGCCCTAAAGCTTCCCAGAACAAACCTGTGGGTGAGTAGGAAGGGGTCTGGCAGACCTGGCTTTGGAGTCTGACTCTGTTTGTGAACATTGAGACCTTTGGTCATTCATTAATACCTCTGCACCTCAGTTTCCTCATCTGTAAAATGGGAGTAATAACACTTATGTTGCAGGGTAGCTACAAGGATGGGAGAAAGTGCAGTTAAGGCACTCAGCACCCTGTCTGGCACATGGAGTCTTTACAACTTACTGTTGCTCTAGTTATTTCAGGGAGACGTCGGAGGCCTCCTACTGGAGGCCAGGAGAGTAAAAAAGTGACAGCATGGAGACTTTCCTTAGCGCAGAACTGTTGTGACCGTTACTGTCTTATTTGGTACTCCTTTCGTAAAAGCATCTGAGTGCTTTGTTTGGTATCTTCTCTTTAAAAACAGGACAATGAAGAGAGTACATAAGGAACCCATTAAATGGGAGAAAGTTACTTGTAAATCACATATCTGATGAGTCTAATATTTAGAATATATTTTTTAAAAACTCCTACAACTCAACAACAACAACAAAAATTTTCTTAATAGGCAAAGGACTTGAATAGTTATTTGTATATCTCCAAAGAAGATGTACAAATGGCCATCAGGCTCTTGAAAACATGCTCATCATCCTCAGTCGTTAGGGAAATGCAAATCAAAACCATAATGAGATACTGTTTCAAATTCACAAGGATGGCAGTAATAAAACAGAAAATATCAAGCGTTGTGAGAATGTGGAGAAATTGGAAACTTCCTATATTGCTGGTGGGAATGTAAAATGGTACAGTATCTATAGAAAATAGTTCAGTAGTCCCTTAAAAAGTTAAATATAGAATTGTCATATGGACCTAGCAATTCCACTTGTAGGCATATACTCAAAGGAATTGAAAACAAATGTTCAAACAAAAACTTGTACACAAATGTTCATAGCAGCAGTATTCACAGTGTGCAAAAGGTGGAAGCAACCCACATGTCCATCAGCTGATGGGTGGATAAACCAAATGGTCTTTATCCATACAGCGGAACGTCAGTGATCCATAAAAGGAATAAAGTACGTGCCAAAACATGGGTGAACCTTGAAAACACTGTGCAAAGTGAAAGAAGCCAGACACAAAAGGCCAGATATGTGTAACTCTATTTATATGAAACATAGGAAGAGGCAAATCTATAGAAATAGAATTCAGATTAGTGAACGCCAGGGGTGGGGGAGGTAGGAACGAGGGAGTTATTGCCAGTGGGTACAAGTTTCCTTTCGTGGTGATGAAAAGGTTCTGAAACCAGATGGTGGTGATGATTGAGCAGCATTATGAATGTACTTGATGCCACTGAATTGTACGCTTCAAAATGATTAAACTATAAGTTTTCTGTTAGGTGTATCTTACCACCATAAAAAAAAAAATAGGACAAGTGTTCATCCAGCCAAAATACAGCCTGTGCACTTTTCAAGTGATTTTAAAGGTTTGGTTTTCCTTTTTTCTTTGACCTTCTAGCATAGACATAGCAAAACACAGCCCTAAAATGCCAGGACATTTGTGCTAAAGAAGGTTCATCCTTTTCAGGGGCTCATCTCCCTCCAGAGGGCCAAGGAGACCTGTACTGGAGAATATGAGTGCCCATTCCTCCCTCGAAACACAACTTGAAAGGGAAACTTTCCGGGATCTCAGTCAGCCAAGAGCCTGATTGGGGCATGGCCAAGCACCCCAGCTTGTTTGCTTGGACATAGCTACCCTCGGCTTAGTGGGAGCAGCCGCAGTTCAGGTCTTGCCTTGTCACGTTGCCCTATTAAGCTCAGAATCCTTTCCCCGGGCTCCTTCCCTAGGAAGGGGACATATCAGGAACTGTAGTCTCAGGGACATTCTTGGGGATTTCAAATGAGATCCAGCCCTAGGGCAGGTTTTGGAATCCTGTGGGCTGTGTTTGGCCCAGATACCTCTCCTTTGGCCACTTTTGCTGTTGCTATTATTTTTAATTGGTGGGGCAGTCACTGTACCCCTTTGCATGGCTTTCATCTGGAGAATATTAAAGCTCTTTACCTCCACTCCATTCTGTCACAGCCCTTTTAGCAATGATCATTCTTTTGCATTCCAAACTATAAAAACAAAATTCTTGGTGAGGCAAACAAACTCCCTTCAGCCAAGTAAAGGACACTCTTTGGGGAGGGAAGCTCCTGCCCGCTCACCTGGAATGACTTTAACTCACATCTGCCCATTACACACAAATGCTAGTCCTGTTCTGAGCCAATCTCTTGGGTCCCAAGCTCTGCTCTTTAAGAGAGAGTTGGTTTTGATTTTGTTCTTTTATCTTTTTTGGGGGGGAGTATAATTGCTTTACAGTGTTGTGTAAGTTTCTGCTGTACAATGAAGCAAATCCGCTCTATGTATACCTATATCCCCTCTCTTGGACCTCTTTCCCCCCACCCCCATCCCACCCAGGTCATCACAGAGCACCAAGCTGAGCTTCCTGTTCTTTATAGCAGGTTCCCACTAGCTGTCTATTTTACACATGGTAGTGTATATATGTCAATCCTAATCTCTCAATTCGTCCTCCCTTCTCCTTCCCCCCGTGTCCACATGTCCGTTCTCTATATCTGCATCTTTATTGCTGCCCTGCAAATAGATTCATCTGTACCCTTTTTCTACATTCCACATATATGCGTTAATATACGATTTTTTTTCTTTTTCTGGCTTACTTCGTTCTGTATGACAGACTATATGTCCATCCACATGTCTACAGATGACCCAATTTCATTCCTTTTTATGGCTGAGTGATATTCCATTGTATATATGTACCACACCTTCTTTATCCATTCATCTGTCATGGTCATTTAAGTTGTTTCCATGTCCTGGCTATTGTAAATAGTGCTGTAATGAACATTGGGGTACATGTGTCTTTTTGAATTATGGTTTTCTCAGGGTATATGCCCAGTAGTGGGATTGCTGGGTCATATGGGAGTTCTGTTTTTAGTTTCTAAGGAACCTCCATACTGTTCTCCATAGGGGCTGTATCAATTTACATTCCCACCAACAGTGCAAGAGGGCTCCCTTTTCTCCACAACCTCTCCAGCATTTATTGTTTGTAGATTTTCTGATGATGGCCATTGTAACCGGTGTGAGGTGATAACCTCACTGTAGTTTTGATTTGCATTTCTCTAATGATTAGTGATGTTGAGCATCCTTTCATGTGCCCCTTGGCCATCTGTATGTCCTCCTTGGAGAGATGTTTATTTAGGTCTTCTGCCCATTTTTTGGTTGGGTCGTTTGTTTTTTTTGATATTGAGCTCCATGAGCTGTTTGTATATTTTGGAAATTAATCCTTTGTCTGTTGCTTTGTTAGCAAATATTTTCTCCCATTCTGTGGGTTGTCTTTTCATCTTGTGTATGGTTTCCTTTGCTGTGCAAAAGCCTTAAAGTTTAATTAGGTCCCATTTGTTTATTATTGTTTTTATTTTCATTACTCTAGGAGGTGGGTTGAAAAAGATCTTGCTGTGATTTATGTCAACAAGTGTTTTTCCTATGTTTTCCTCTAAGAGTTTTATATTGTCCAGTCTTACATTTAGGTCTTGAATCCTTTTTTTTTTTTTTTTTTTTTTTTTTTTTTGTGGTATGCGGGCCTCTCACTGTTGTGGCCTCTCCCGCTGCGGAGCATGGGCTCCGGACGCGCAGCCTCAGCGGCCATGGCTCATGGGCCCAGCCGCTCCGCAGCATGCGGGATCCTCCCAGACCGGGGCACGAACCCACGTCCCTTGCACCAGCAGGCAGACTATCAACCACTGCGCCACCAGGGAAGCCCATTGAATCCATTTTGAGTTTATTTTTGTGTATGGTGTTATGGGGTGTTCTAATTTCATTCTTTTACATATAGCTGTCCAGTTTTCCCAGCACCACTTATTAAAGAAGCTGTCTTTTCTCTATTGTATGTTCTTGCCTCCTTTGTGATTAATTAGGTGGCCATATATGTGTGTGTAATCTCTGGGCTTTCTATCCTGTACCATTGATCTGTATTTCTCTTTTTGTGCCAGTACCATATTGTCTTGATTACTGTAGCGTTGTAGTATAGTTTGAAGTTCGGGAGCCTGATTCCTCTAACTCCGTTTTTCTTTCTAAAGATTGCTTTGGCTATTCAGGGTCTTTTGTGTTTCCATACAAATTGTAAAATTTTTTGTTCTAATTCTTTGAAGAATGCCATTGGTAGTTTGATAGGGATTGCATTGAATCTGTAGATTGCTTTGGGTAGTATAGTCATTTTCATAATATCAATTCTTCCAATCCAAGAACATGGTATATTTCTCCATCTGTTTATGTCATCTTTGATTTCTTTCATCAGTGTTTTATAGTTTTCTGAGTACAGGTCTTTTGCCTCCTTAGGTAGGTTTATTCCTAGGTATTTTGTTCTTTTTGTTGCGATGGTAGCTGGGATTGTTTCCTTAATTTCTCTTTCTGATCTTGCCTTGTTAGTGTATAGGAATGCAAGAGATTTCTATGCATTAATTTTGTATCCTGTAACTTTAACAAATTCGTTGATTAGCTCTAGTAGTTTTCTGGTGGCATCTTTAGGATTTTCTATGTATAGTATCATGTCATCTGCAAACAGTGACAGTTTTACTTCTTCTTTTCCAGTTTGTATTCCTTTTTCTTTTGTATTCCCTTTTCTTCTCTGATTGCCATGGCTACGACTTCCAAAACTATGTTGAATAAGAGTGGTGAGAGTGGACATCCTTGTCTTGTTCCTGATCTTAGTGGAAATGCTTTCAGTTTTTCACCATTAATAATGATGTTTGCTGTGGGTTTGTCATATATGGCCTTTATTATGTTGAGGTAGGTTCCCTCTATGCTCACTTTCTGGAGAGTTTTGATCATAAATGAGTGTTGAATTTTGTAAAAAGCTTTTTCTGCATCTATTGAGATGATCATATGGTTTTTATTCTTCAATTTGTTAATATGGTGTATCACATTGATTGATTTGCATATGTTGAAGAAACCTTGCATCCCTGGGATAAATCCCACTTGATCATGGTGTATGATCCTTTTAATGTGTTGTTGGATTCTGTTTGCTAATACTTTGTTGAGGATTTTCAGATTATGTTCATCAGTGATATTCGTCTGTAATTTTATTTTTTTAATGATATCTTTGTCTGGTTTTGGTATCAGGGTGATGGTGGCCTCATAGAATGAATTTGGGAGTGTTCCTTCCTCTGCAATTTTTTGGAAGAGTTTGAGAAGGATAGGTGTAAGCTCTTCTCTAAATGTTTGATAGAATTCACCTGTGAAGCCCTCTGTTCCTGGACTTTTGTTTGTTGGAAGATTTTTAATTACAGTTGCAATTTCATTACTTGTGATAGGTCTGTTTATATATTTTCTAATTCTTCCTGGTTCAGTCTTATAAAATCGTACCTTTCCAAGAATTTGTCAGTTTCTTCCAGGTTGTCCATTTTATTGGCATATAGTTGTTTGTAGTAGTCTCTTATAATCCTTTGTATTTTGGTGGTGTCAGTTGTAATTTCTCCTTTTTCATTTCTAATTTTATTGATTTGCATCCTCTCCCTTTTTCTCTTGATGAGTCTGGCTAAAGGTTTATCAATTTTGTTCATCTTCTCAAAGAACCAACTTTTCGTTTCATTGATCTTTGCTATTGTTTTCTTCATTTCTATTTCACTTATTTCTGCTCTGATCTTTATGATTTCTTTCCTTCTACTGACTTGTTCTTTTGTCTTTAGCTAATTCCTGCTTTATCATTTAACAGCCTAAATTTAGTTCAACGCTCCATCTTTATAGTACACATTTCCAGTGTGATCTCAGAAGCAGCAGTAACTATGAGTGGGAGGCATTGGAGAGGGATGGGTGTGGGGCATGGGGGCATGGAGAGTGCAGGTACATAAGGTCCAATAGGTCAGAGGTGAAGCTACCATATTAGCAGAGCTGCTTCTGGCATTCTTAGGTTGCCCTCAGACACATAACGCCCCAAGTACCACAGAAGTCCTCTGATTCAGCTGAAAGGAGGTACAGAGCTGCCTGCAATGAAATAACTCATCAGTTCCTTCCTTCCTACAGCCATTCAGCAGTAGGTGTATTAGCACAATGCACAGTACGTGTTAACCACTCCAAGAAAAGAAAGAGCCACTCACTCTGATTAGCTGTCAGAACTAATTTTCAGCCATGTTATTATATGGTAAAGAGGAAAAAGGAAATCCAAGGAATCTGTGCTTAAGGCCAGCGCCTAATCAAGGTTTCTCCCCTTCCTCTGTTTCATACAAAAGCTGCCTAGAATCACTGGTGTGAGCCATTAGGTTCCTCTCTTAAAGTGTTAATTAAATGTGATATTTTAAAATATACACTCCTCTCTCCAGGTAGAACACACTGAGCCTTTTGTGAATTGTTCAGTGCCCATTGGTCCCCCTTGCAGCTCTACCTCATTGCCCTTTGTACCTTCTGTTCTCCTGTTGAGCCACAACTCCAGCAGCAATAAGTATAGGGCAATTATTTCTGCCAGAAGTGTTCCGCCTTTCAGTGCCTGAAAGGGGCTTGCCTTATTTTGGTTGTGTGTATGTGTGTGCTTGAAAGAAAGGCATATTATAATATCAGCCCTCTTTGTCTTCCCTCTTTTAATACCCACTGGCTCTCTAAGATGTCATTGGCAAACACAACACCATTTGCTTTTTGTTCCCTTTATAAATATTTTCCACTTGAGCCCTGTTTCTTACTTATAACCACAGAGTGTCTTGCTCTGGAAAGCAACTGTTCCAAAGTAGTAGACTGAATGAATGTAGTCTGTGTGGTTTTGATTTAGCAATATTTACTATATTTTTGGTTTGAAACTCCTCAGAATCTGAAGCAGCTTATAGTCTCTTGGGCCTTTGAAGGCAACTCAAATGATAGGTATGTGTGTGTAAGATGGGAGCTGGGGGCAGATGGGGAGACCTGGGAAATCCAATTAATCAGTCGTGTCTGTTCCAATCATGAAATTATCCATTCAGTAGCAATTGCTGAATGCCTATTATGTGTTTGCTGTTCCCACACAAGTTAGGATGCCCAAGGGTGACCATTCAATCCAAGTAGGAAACTTTTACTAGACACTCCATGTCAGGAAGTTCAAGGGACCAAATCTCAGCATTGTCATAAATCTATGTAAGATATAAACTCTATCCAGAAATCTGGAGACATGGAGCCTTTCCCTATCTTGGAAGAATGCTTACCATAAGACTCTTACATAACTATGTACTTTATTATTTTAAAAAATGAATAGATTTTATATTATGCCAACAGCAAATCATATTATTGTCTCTTTCTCTGATGAAAATGCCCAGATTACTTTACAGAGTGCCAGCTGTACTCTTGCCAGAGTATATTGTAATGAGGTGCTTGAAAATGTTCTTTTTGTCCAGGTTCAGATCATCCAACAAAGCTTCTGATCCTACACCAAGTTGTTAATGACAAGGAGCCAGGCAACTGGGAGTCACATGCCTGGATAACATCTTCAAGAGTCTGCCTTCTCCCTCTGAACCTGCATATAGCCTCCAATTTTAATTTGATCATGCCGCTATGACTTGTTCCTCCAGAAGAGTGGTCTGTACCTCACCCCAGATCAGGTTCCGCCAACCATTCCTTTTTAAAGCATTGTAGCAAGACAAGCAGTGATTCCTTAAGTGATTCAACAGTTTGTTAAACTCAGAAGTATGTGACTAGGTAGACTTTTGGGAGCTCCATCCTAATGGGATTCTCATTTCAAACATACATCTAAGTATGCAAGTGCTAGAGGGCAAGGACTGGCCCTTTTCTTCCTATGCAACCCACTATACTTAGTCTAGTGCTAGCGGTGGGGAGTGCACACCATGTATTGCTATAGGGTAATACACTTGCAGTGCTCCATTGGTTGGCAGTACCAAATGATAATTTCAATCAAGTAGTGAAAATGAACCCTGACCTTTCTTCACCCCATACGCTGATTAGGAATGTGTTGGATCCATTGAGTAGGAACATACCTCTGTAACACATTTGAGGGCTATCAAAATCTCAGGCATCCCACCCTCTGTTTTCTTAAAGTGATATCATAATCTTTATCCTGCTGTTGTTGTTTTGTTTTGTTTTCAAATGCTATTGTCCTTATAATCATCTTTCCTGCTGTTTTAAACAGTTCGTGTCATGCAAGAGGACTTTTAAAATGGCCTGTGGTAGATCATGTCTTCAAGGTGTCTCCAACAATATCTCTCATTCTACAGTCCTCTTGCACTGTGATATTGCTACTCTCTCATAAAGAAGTGGAGCTTATTTCCCTCTCTACGCTCTTTGGATCTAGGCTGTGGCAGTGACCTCTTTTGACTAATATGATGTTTCATAATTACACTGTGTACTTCCAAGGCAAGGTCTTAACTTTTACTTGCCTTTACTTTTTGGAAGGCTGCTTGTTAGAATCTAACAACCATACTGTTAGGAAGCCCAAGCAGACACGTGGACAAACCCATATGGAAGAGAACTGAAGCTCCCAGCTAACAGCCCAGTTGAGTTCCCAGGCAGCCACCAGCACCAACTAGCATCCGTGTGGCTGAGGCCAGTTTGAATCTTCTAGCTGTCCCAACACCCTACCCAACATCATGAAAAGGAGAACTATTCCAATTGTGAGAAATAAAAAAATTACCTTGAGCAGAAACACTAATTAATAGAATTCCTGGAATTGGAGGATAGGTGATGGCAGGGGCATGGGGTGCATTTTGCATAATTGGACTTTCCCAATCTCTGAAATCATGCTGTTTGGTTTCCTGACTACGTCTTTGGGAAAGTGGGAAGGATAGAAGGTGAAAAGCCTCCAGAAACATTTTTATTTGGATTATGACACCTTAAAGGCAGGCCCTAAGTGGCCTGTTCCACCCTCTTTTGCAGTGGATGCTCGGTGAGCAGGAAAATGAAGTCAGAGGCAGCTTTCGTCCTTGTTCCCGTGGGAGTCTTTGCAGCCCTCTCCCCCAAACCCTTTCCCATTCCCTACAGCTACCAGTTAACTTTTGTTCAAGCAAAAATCACTATTGCTTATCTGTGAATATCTCCAACAGTATTCAAGCTAAATGGGTTTTCTTAAAAGTGACATCAACTAGGACTCCATATTAGCAGGAGTGATGAACTTCTTTTCATTAGGGATCTTCAAAAAGATTCACATGAAAACAATGCTTCCCACCACCCCCCACCCCCCACCCCCACCATCACAAGCAGAGGCATTGAGCAGAGGTCCATCTGCCCCGTCGAGGGTGAGATTCTGTCTTACTAGACTTGGAAGAGCTGGAGGGATTTTAATTTGGGGATTAACTACAGATGAATAATACAAAATTAGCATGAGCTTGCCGTAATGTTCCTTCTAGGGACACATCCCTCTCATTTGGTTACTCTGCATTTGGAGCTTCAGCTGAGCGTCCCCTTGGCTGGAGATAGTTATTTTGTAGAGCAGTACTTCTTACACTTTAGTGTGCATACAGACTTCCTGGGTTCTAGATAAGATGCAGATTCAGCAGCTCTGGGGGGTGCCTACGACTCTGCATTCCTGGCAAACTCCCAGGTGCTGCTGCTGCTGGTGGTCCACAGAACATGCTTTGAAGGATGTGGTGAATTGATTCCATTGTCACCGAGCCAGGAGACATGGGTTCAGTCCAAGTTCTACCTGACTTTCTGCAAGTTACTTTTCTTTTTTTAAAATAAATTTATTTTATTTATTTAATTTTGGCTGTATTGGTTCTTCGTTGTTGCCTGCGCGCTTCCTCTAGTTGCAGTGAGCGGGGGCTACTCTTCGTTGCGGGGCGCGGGCTTCTCATTACAATGGCTTCTCTCGTTGCGGAGCACGGGCTCTAGGCACGCGGGCTTCAGTAGTTGCGGCACGCGGGCTCAGTAGTTGTGGCTCGCGGGCTCCAGAATGCAGGTTCAGCAGCTGTGGCGCGCGGGCCGCGCTGCTCCGAGGCATGTGGGATCTTCCCGGACCAGGGCTTGAACCCGTGTCCCCTGCACTGGCAGGCAGACTCTCAACCACTGCGCCACCTGGGAAGCCCGCAAGTTACTTTCAATCTCGCTAAAATTCTGACTTTTCGTCTGTAAAACGACAAGTAATAATATCTGCCTCAAAGCATGGTTTTAAGAGTTCAGTGAGGTAACCAGTAAAGCACTTTGTAAGGCTGAATTGGCTGGTGATCTTGAGGCTTGCTTGGTTTCTCCACCAAGTGTGTGTTGGATAACTGTGGACTTTTCACAGCAGAACCAAGAAGAGGAAGGTGGAGGGAGCCCCGCTTCTCAGTGACTGACAATCCTTGTGGCTGCTCCCTTGGGTCTGAGTGGAAGGGTAAGCAAAAGTGAAAACTGATCGCGGTGACATCAACAAGGGCCGCTTGAGACCTCAGCCCTTTGAAGGATGCAACAGCTAGCTGTGTCCCCTCTGCATTTCTGAAGGGATGACAAGAATACATATTTCCCTTTTGGTTCTTTTTCTTATTAAAAGGAAAGGATGGAAAATGGAAAATATTTCTTTTACTGAGATATTAGAATCAATGAATTTATTGGACAGTTGGAGCAATTCTCTCCTAGGATTAAAAGTGATAACTCATGTCGAAGTCTTTTGAAATCTCTGACGCTCACACAGTTCTAAGGTTTTATTATTGTAGAAGGTCATTGTTGCAAAAGACCTCCTACACCACATGCCGATCATGTTGAAGTGGTAAAAGTCTTACAATTCATCCAAATAAAAGTGGTTTGCCTGGGTCTTGGCTGGTTACGCTGAATTGTAGCTAAGTGTGAGTGCTGTGATTCGGGTGAAACTGCTTAGATAAAGGTCAAACAAAAATCACATTCCCTTGAACAATCTTTAAATTTCTAAAGGAAATTCATATCAAGCCCCTTACGATATTTGTAAGGTTTCTCCAAATTCTTTTTTACTTTGGTTTTCTGCCAGAAGTGGGTGCAGATGCATCAGCTACCTCGCAAGGCAAACCTGTTCTCACAAGTTTTATCGCTCCACTTGGCAGAGAAAAAGGCTTGGGTAGAGGCTGAGAACTTTCACATAGATCCAGAAGGCTTGGGAATTCAGCCACTTGACTTCCCGCCCACCACTGAAAAGAAACGGGCAAACTCTGAGACCAGGATCTAAGATTCCCCTCCTCAGAAAAGGAGAAAACTTTCCAATTTCTCTTTGAGGCAAATTCCATAGATTGTTACAAAGATAGGCCATTTCAGAACTTTTCAGGGTAGTGAGGGAGCTCAAGGTTTCCGTGGTTCCCTTGCTTTCTATTCCCTCACCCCTCTCCTCCCAACCTCCATTGGCCCAGGGCAAGTTCCCTCAGGAGACTGTAACCCCAGGAAAATGTGCTAGAAGGGATGAGGGGCAGGGCAGAAAGGGGAGGAGGAAGAGTGGTTATTTCTGTTGGGTCATTCTGCGTATTTGGGAGTCCATGAGACATAAGGGATGGACCCACTTTAATTAAAGGGTAAACAATGAAGACCACGGGATATGTAACTGGAAATCTGTTGAGAATGTCTTCACATTACTCACAAGTTAGTAATTTCCCCAAGAGTGGGAGTTTCTTTTGGATATTTGTGGTTTATTTTTAAGCCTTTTAGAGTGTTAGAATAACACACACAGTGTCTCTTTTACTATTTTCATGGTATTAAAAGGTTTCAAACCCAGGCATTTTAGAGCATTTTAGATGGACCACAATGATGTAGTCAAATTAGTTAGAAACACACAGGGACCTACAGGGCTTATTTGAAACATGTAAATTTTCATATATATATCCCTCATGATCTTCCTGACGCTTCTAAATTTGAAGTGGTAGCATGTTCACTGTCTATAACCCACAGCAGCTCAGTCTATCATCATTGCTTATGCTAAGTCACTTTTCATAATTGGTGCTGTGGAATATTTAAGTCAAGGGCATTTTTTGAGAACCTATTAGGTAGCTACCACTGCAGTAGGGACTTAGAGGAAACTGTGTCATCAGAAGATGTGACCCTTCCTGCCCGATAGAAGAAACTTCTGAAAATTTCAAAGGAGGAGAAAAACCAGTCACGTATTTAGATCTCAGTCAAATCTGCCCATGTGCCCAGGTTATTCAAAGGGAAAATAAACAACTGAACTTGCTTATTACTATTTGTTGATTTCACAGATAATTTTATTCTAGTACTATTAGGCCTAATGGACATACAAAGATGAGTGCATTGTGATTAAGTGAATCTGATTGAATGAAACCCAGTAAAGCATGGCACACAGTAAAAGTATAATAAATGTTAGCTTTTATTATATCATCATCATCCTTATCATCATTATTTCTGTCATGAAGGACCTCTAAACCTTGTAGGGCAAATGACATGCACATATTTATAATAAAAGACACAGAGTATACAGATTATTTACTATATTGTTGGTACAGATAAAATTCTGTAGGAATCCAAGGAAAGAAAAAAAAAAATTCAAACTGGAGGTAAAGATTTTAAAACATATAATAATAGCAAAACACAATACCCTCATCGCCTCAATATTATATGCCCGAGGAGGCCAGCAAGTAAGATTTTTGTGAGAAGACATGGTAATTTGTCTTTCAGCACGAGAACCTCAAGTGTTTCTGATTTCCTTAAATAATATATTGTGGTTCTGTGCACCATTAATTGATTCCAGTCCTTCTAAGGTCTATATATGTCTTTAATCACATGATCACTAAATAAGGGATTTTCCAAGCCTGCTGTTTGTCAAGTGTCTTTAGATGGTAGAATTATAGCTTTTGGTAGGTAATTCTGTGGTCACTCAATTTTTATCTTTGTGATTTTATAAACTATGTATATGTCATTATCCTTTTTGTAGTCTGAATAAAGAATTGTAGTATGTCAACTGGTTTTCTTAAAACAGTGCATCCAATCTCTTTACTCTTCGAAAATGCTTTCCCACAGGTCTCTGTAGCTCTCAGTTATTTTCCTTAAGGTTTGACGGCAGACTGACATACAGAATTCCTCAGGTAGATGTATCCTGGTTAGGTTCAAGAATGTGATGCTGTTTTAATCCTATTGTTAAAAACAATCCCATGTTAGCACAGGCCAGGGGACCAGCTTCAGGTTGACGGGAAACTGCATGTGTCATGGATCACAGAACATTTTTTGTTATCTAGGTTACAAAAAGAAATACTGTGTTAAGTTATAAATTGGTGATAGCTTCTTATAAAGTTGCCTAAAAAGAAGTTGACATAATATGATTAATCTTCTCTCACACATCCTTTTTATATCTTGTGTTTAGAAATGTGTCAATCGAATTATTTATTTAGCATTATGTATGTACTCAGCATACATGTACTGGGCGCTCTGGGGTTACCAAAGACGTACATGGTGGGTCCTCTGTCCTTCAGAAGTTTTAAATCTACCTGAAACACTATGAGACACAAGAGGAGAGCATATGACCCAATATAATCTATAATAAATGTTCTGCAGTACGCTTCAAGCGAAAAGAGCTTTTAAGAGTCCAGAGAGTAGAGAGGAATGTCGACCAGAGTCGTTAGGTTGGGGACATGTCTGGGGGCCTGAGAAGAGCTCTTTTGGTCTGCATTATGGAGAAGAAATGACCGCTTGTCGTAGCTCCCAGGACTCAAGAGCCTTTAGGAATAAAAATCATAAGTGGGCTCCTTGTCTAATGAAGACCATCCTGTGTGTTCTCACATGTGTTCAAAGGAGGCAGCTATGAAAAGTGGGGCCTGTGAGCGCTTTCATACACTTTCCATCATCCTTGAGCAGGACCAAATGATCAGTTGCCATTCCCTGAGAAAAACGTCTGAGTTACCTTGTCAGGGAAGATGAAAGTTTGCTGTCATCCTCCTACTTTCCACAAAGGAGAGGGGAATATTTCTCAGCCGAGAGGGAGCATGTCTGGTCGTATCCTCAACACTGCTGCACTTTAAAAACAGCAACATCATTTCTGCCCCCTTTCAGGACTGTGCCTTGATGGAATGGTGTGCAGTCACCAGTTTCATATAATCATCAACTGTGTGTTTTCTCTTAAATTAGCCTGCACAGCAAGGCAAATTAGTCAGAACAACAAAGCCAGGGTGACAGTGGGTCAGGCTGATGTAGAGGCTGGCATCTCAGCTTTAAACCTCTTAGTCTCTTACAGAGGACGATCTCCTGGGGACCTCCTGGTCACCGACCTACCACTCCAGGTCACTGGTACCAGCAGAGGATGGTTTTGTGGCTGAAAAGGTATAACCTATACCATGAGCATTCATGGAATGTTTCTCCTTCGCTTGCAGTGGCAGACACAGGGCCCTGAAACTGTCTGTAACCAGCATGAACACCCAGGCAAAGAAGCTTGGATCGAAGCCTGGTGGCCGAGCAGATACCTCCAGCCCCTCACTCTGTAAGCTCATTCGTCCAACTACCAGTTGCTGAAACACCTATGATGTGCTGGCTGCCTCTCTAGAAACCACCTGTGCAAAGACATAAAGCCTCACTTCTGAGCTCTCTGTACATCTGGGGAGCCATAGACATGGAAACACCTGATCAAAATGTAGTATGGGAAGCGAGTTATAAACAAGGCGTCGTTGATCTCAGTAGAAGGCACGAATCACTCTACATGAGGTGTGATGGTCAAGACGATTTTTGAGCTGCTGTGACTTGCAGGGTAAGTTGGGGTTCTGCTGGAAAAATGGAGGAGGGCCTGGAGTATTTCAGGAATTGCAAACAGTCCCATGTGGATGGAGCGTAGAGTCTGGAGTGTGGCGTTGTGGAGCTGGTTGTAAGTGATGGAAAGGAAGCTGGAAAGATGGGCTGAAGACAGACTCCCAAAGGGGCCTTAGATGTTTTGCCAAACTTTGGAGTCAAGTGGAGGCTCCCTGGAGGTTTGTCACCGGGAGAATAACATGGTGACTTGGTGTCTGTTTTAGACATTTTACCTCGCTTGTGGCTAGAGATTAGCGGGAAGTGACACTGAGGCTGGAAGAGAGTTATTAAGCTTTTAATAACTCTCTCATTCTGGAGAGCGTGTGAGGGAGAGCTCACGCTCCGGGTTTAAAGAACCAGTCTCATCAGCCAGAGAAAGACCACCAGCCAACGCTTACTACCACCGCGGACGTAAATTCTCTGCCGTTCTTCCCATTTATTCAGCCATTTACTCATCAGATCTTTACTGAGAAACTGCTGTGTGATAGACACTGGAGATATAGTAGACATAGTTTACCCTCTTGGAGTTTAAACTGTAGTGGAAATGACAATTAAATCAGTAGTTATAGTTGGGTTGAATTGACCTGGACCCCAATTAAATACAACATCTGAAGATCCACAGTTGACGGCATGCTAAAATAATGCCCTTGAGATCTCCTCTACACTGACCAACCTGTAACCCAAACGATTTGTTGAACGGAGGAATAAATAAATGAACGAATGCAAAGAGGAGATGCCAGCCCCTCCGAGTTGCCTGCCCCCGTGGACCTCTTCTGGCTGTGGGGCTCCCATCCCCATGCGTTAGTCCACGTGGAAAGAGAGTTTTACATAGTGGGAAGTGTTTGGACACCAAAATCAGGAAAAGCTACTTAGGTACCTGGTTCTACATCTGCTTATCTGGGGGAAGAAGAGCAAGTTCCTTAACCTGTCTTTGTCTCAGTTTCCTTATCTTGAAACTAGGGATGATAAGGTCTACCTTGTAAGGATAATATATAAAGTATTAAAAAGATTTATGTCTAGGGCTTCCCTGGTGGCGCAGTGGTTAAGAATCCGCCTGCCAGTGCAGGGGGCACGGGTTCGAGCCCTGGTCTGGGAAGATCCCGCATGCCACGGAGCAACTAAGCCCGTGTGCCACAACTACTGAGCCTGCGCTTTAGAGCCCGTGAGCCACAACTGCTGAGCCCGAGTGCCACAACTGCTGAAGCCCGCGCGCCTAGAGCCTGTGCTCTGCAACAAGAGAAGCCACCGCAATGAGAAGCCTGTGCACCGCACCTAAGAGTAGCCCCCGCTCGCCGCAACCAGAGAAAGCCCGCTTGCAGCAACGAATACCCAATGCAGCCAAAGATAAATAAATAAAATAATAAATAAATGTATATAAAAAAGATCGAAGTCTAGAAGATTAAATAAAATTATATATTTCAGTGCCAGGCACAAAGGAACACAGTTAAGGGGTAAGTGTTATGATTCTTGGGTCCCCCTGTGACCTTTCTATGTACAGAGAACTTGAAAGTGCTTCAGAGCACACTTCTTATCATGCACTCTTCTGCTTAAATCCTTAGAAGACTCCCTATTACTTTTTTTCTTGGTATAGCATTTAAGGCCCTCTGTGATTGAGTCACAGTCTCTCTTTCCAATCTTATTCGCCTTTGCCAATCTGGCATCGCTTCCACCCTCCTAGGGCCTCTGCATTGCAGAGAAGCCAGGGATTGCATTTCCTCAAACCCTTATTCTGTATTGCTCCAGGTTAGAATTTGCCAATGTGAGTTATTTGCACAAGATTTGGAAGAGAGCAGGAGAGGCCATTATTTTGTGGAGGCAGTTACAGTCTGACTGGTGGTAATTTGGTTTCCATGATCAAACATGGACATGTCACAGACCCTTCTCCTGTTTTCAACCCCTGGCAAAACTGTCTGGCTTAAAGATAACTCACTAAGTCAATTAGAACAGCGCACTTACTGTGACGTGTGCTACAGTGGTAAGAGGCGCAAGATGATGCAACTTCAGCTGCAGCTCAAGGGAATACCTCAACATCCCCTAGCCCACCGGGCCCTTAGAAACTTCACCATAGGTTTGGGTTTCTGCTCTCTTCCACAAGAGGAGCATATCCCAGGTAGGAGATGCTCCTTCACCCTGGCTCCCAGAAGAAGACGACACCTGAAGAAGGGCCAGACACAGCTACAGACAACCAGCAGATCTGTGAGCAAGACAACAATTGTTGTGGTTATAAACTTCTGAAATGTGGGGTTTATTTGTTGTCATAGGAAAACCTAACTGATAAACCTTTTATCTCAGCCAGTTGTATCTTGTAACTTTTCATATGCCCCATTCTTTCCCATTGCCGTTTCTTGACTGGCAAATTAAAATGGTCTTTTTCATTCTCTTGTCCCTAATTCCAGTCTTCAATTCAGAAGTCTTTTCTGTATTAATCCCCAGATAGAAATAAGCTCTCCAGGTTTAACACCCAAAACACTTTAGCTACATCACTTTTATGGTTCAGCACTTTCTGTCTTGCACTGTATGATTTTGTTTACATGCCTGTTGCAGCTCTTCTGGTTGATTTCTCAATATCTACTCCTTCTGAAATGGTTAGTCTAAGCCACACATTGTACTCCCGTTCTTTCGTTAGTGATAGTCTTAGCAATGGTCTTAGAACCAAATCCTGGCTAATGGAAAACAAAATAGTGGAAAGCTCTGGTGGATTTCTAGGAAAAGTTTCCTTGCTCCCCCAATTTTTTTATAAAAGAGGGACTGAAGAAAGAGGCAGAGGCCGTCCTTCCCGCATCCTCTCTTTCTCTTCTTTGCTAACAATGTGAGGGTTAAGCAAACAAAAGAGAGGAGCACCAAGCTGAAACAAGCACAGAGGAGTGTCCTGCATAGCCTGAGGCCATGCGCCACTGCCCCAGAGACTGTCAGTCTGAGTCAGTGCAGGCCTCTCCACCGCCCCCCAGTGTACGCCTCGCCCAAGGTAGACACTCAAATAATTTATTACACAAATAAACAGAGCCTTTCAGGTTATTTATGTTTGGGATATAAGATCATTGAATAAACCATAAGACAGTGATGATTACTACAGCCTGGAAAGCTGGTAGAGAAGCTGCTTAATCAAGGTTCTCATGTACATTTGTTAAAAAGCAAACGAACAAACAAACAAAAACTTGAAGGAAATAAAAATCACTGAAAAGAAGAAAAAAATAGGGAAACAACTTTCTGGAACAAAAATCTCTCTTTCTGAGGTCTTTGTAAACTAGATAAGAGATTGTACGGATTTTCATCTGTACAGGAAGTCTAGATTTAATTCTGCCCATAGGATTCCAGTAAGTGCGGCCAAACTAAATAAGGATGTGAACCAGAATTCACTAGTGTTACTGACCAAAGACCACATTTTAAATATAGTAATTTATTATATGAAATAAAATTGACAGATTTATTTTCAGTATTCATATATCTCTGTGTAGTAGTTACATGTCCAGGCTTTTAAAGAACATAGTGTGACATCTAACCCCCACAGTTTTAGAGTAGCCGTTTTCAAACTTGCTGCCGAGGGTTGTACATAACGAAAAGAAATAGGGAAACAAGTGCAAGCTGTGTTTTGACCATTTCTGTACTGAACAAAATAATGGGTGACACATCTTAGGGACCTTGCTAGGACAGTGAGTTCATGACCTTGAGGCTCCAAAATAGGGATGGTCTTTTGAAGACCTGAGAAAATTGTTTTAGCTCCTCTGAATTGCTCAACTTCTTAACGTGGGGTAATTAAAGCTCCCAGTAAATGAACACTTTCAGTAAGGTGAGTGAGGTTTTCTAGAGTTTTTGTTTCATCTGTAGAACCAGTAGATGTTGGTGTCAGTGCTACATGGATAGGGGCCATTGAGCTTTCAGTTCTTAGAAGAAAAGGGAAAATTACAAAATCCATCATATAGTTATTCATTCCTGACATCCTTCACACTCGAAGAAAAGAAAAACCCAGTTTTCCCTGATCTGTGATCCTCTTTCCTCCCCACCTTAAGTCCTAAATGCATAGATATTCCTGGGGAGAATGACAAAAGCAGGGACTAATATGGTTACTGGTAAATTAAAAACAGAAGTTCTCATTTAAATAATAGAGGTGGGAAAATCTGTCCTGTACCTGTGTTTTTCCTCTGCAACACTGAAAAAACAATTGCTTCATTCAAGTGAAATGGCATGTCTAATATGACAGACCACTGAAAAAATCAATATTCAGTGTCACAAGTACAGTTATTTATCCTGTCATGCACAAGGCATGATTCTCAGGTATGGACATGCTCAGCCTGTAGGGGTAGTGTGATCTCGGTGCAGTGATCGAGTGTAGTGCAGGAGTAGAAAACCTAATGTAAGGGTTCTGATTTCAGTATCAACTCAGAAGAAAATGTAAAAATAAAATCATTCTTTACCCAAGACTCAGTTTACTTCTTTGGAAAATGAACACATTATATTACAAAAATCTTAGCGCACAGTGTTGAGAAAAGCGGGCCAGATGTTGTCTTTCAGGCTTTCCTTTATTAAAGACATGATTAACTTTTGACTAGCCAATTCCAATCTTACAAGAAATATGTTCTCAGTACATGGTTGTTGGATCACATTTTTATAAAAACACAAGTGTGCGTTTATGGGTGGAAGGTTTCCTTCAAAAACTAGATTCTGAACAACTGGCTTTGTTTGACTTTCTGGGGCAGGTGCTGAGCCGCAATCCAAGGAGTAACCTTGACAGGAGCGTCTGTGTGGGGAGAGGACCGAAATGGAAGAGGAGGAGGCAGGCTGGGGTCTGAGCTAATTCAAGGTTAGTAAGTAACAGAATAGATGGCAAGCAGAATGGAGAGCATGTTCTGTCTTTTTCATTTACCTTGTCTTCTATTAAAAGATATGAAATCAGCATTTAATGAGATAGTGATAATGTTTTAGATGTTTATGACCAAAGATTAATCATATACCAATTTTAAGTTGCCCGAATTATGGTTTTGTTGTCGTTGCTTGACTTATTTAACCACGTAATGTTTTGGATGTTCAGGTAGTTGACTAGAAACTCTGAAAAAGACAATTTTTCAAATTTTCTTTGGAGTTTTATTTCTATGCATTCATTTATATAAAATATTGAGTAGGAAGCCAAAAATAGACATGGGATGTGGGGTGGCTGTGAAAAGTACCTCTCAGATCTTGGCTGTAGGTGGCATAATGGATGACTAGCCCCAGCTACTGCGCTCAGAAATACACCATCACTTTGGCATCATGGACATGCTTCCCATGGGCTGCTCCCAGCCAGTGACTGAGTGAGGCAGGGTTATAAGTCAGGCCCTTTCCTGGAAGACAAGGACTCTTTTGATGGGCATTCGTGGCCCAGTAAATTTGCCAATACTTTCTTAAAACTGCACTGTAGTCTAAGATGCTTCTTCTCAATCATCCTTCCTTCCTTCTCTTCTCCAAGGTCTGATGGTTGTTCCAACCTCTGCTGCGTCTTTCCCTGTCTTTCTCCCAGAGGTATTTGCCTTTGGGAAATCTCATCCTGAGGTCTCTCATTGGAGGGTTCAGATTAACACAGAGTAGAGGAAGAAAACTAGTCATTTGTTGGCTGATATCTACTTGCCCAACAGCATTCATTTTTTTGATCCATTCATTTGATATTTATTGGTTGTCTAGCATGTGCCAGGCACTGTGGTAGCACTTAATGACAACAGAAACAACAATTTGAGGTCTACAGAGGTTTCAGAGACCTTAAAAGGCCAAGTGTTGACCGCACGTCCAATCTTATCATTGAGACACCAGAGACGTTGTGGTTTGTTTGGGAAAGAGGCAGCAGATTACCTAGAGAGGGCAGTTGGACAGGTAGGCAGGCCATGAGGGTTATATTTTCCTTGGCGTTGTCCTCCCTGCAGTTTGATCCACAAACTCAACTTTTCAGTGCCCCAGAGTTGATTAAGCTGTTAAGCACTGTACTCACATTAAGCACGCAAGTATTGGGTCACCAGTGACCTCCACATTGCTGAATCTAGTGTTCAGATCCCAGTCCTCGTCTTACTGAACTATCCATAGCATTTGGCAAACACTCTCTGCTCTGGAAACTATGACATCACCTGGCTTCGAGGCACCATACTTTTCTGCGTTTGCTCTTACCTCTCTGGCCATTCATTCTTTGTCTCTTTTGCTTGTTTGTCCTCATGCATTTGACCTCTTACCATTGTTGTGCTCCAGAGCTCAACCCTTGGACTTTTTTTTTTCTATCCGCACCCCTCAGCAATTTCATACAACCTCTTGTTTCTTTGAATATTGTCTATATAACAATGACTCCAAAATTTATGTGTCCAGCCCACACCTCTGTGCACATTCCAGAATCGTGTTCAAATGCCTACTTGACATCTCTACTTAGATGTCTAACTAGCAGCTCAAACTTAATATGTCCTAAACAGAATCCCTGTCCTCCCACCCTAGTTTGCTTATTCCATAATCTGCCCATCTCTGGTAATGGCAACTCCATCCTTCCAGCTACTCAGGCCAAAAGCCCTGGAGTTATTCTTTAACTTCTTTCTTTCGTAGCCTACTCTCAATTCAAGAGCATTTTCTTTCAGCTCAACTTTTAAAATATTTCCCAAGTGCAAACTCTTATTACCGCCTCAACAGTACTGCCACCTTGGACTGAGCCACCTCCACTGCTCTCCCTTCTTGCACCCTTGCATCCATACAGCTTTGTAATCTGTTCTCATCACAGCAGCCCAGTGATCATGTTAAAAATCCAAGTGAAGTGTTATGAACTAAATTGTGTCCCCTCAAAATTTATGTGTTGATGCCCTAATCCTCAGTACCTCAGAAAATGTCTGTATTCGGGGATAGGGTCTGTAGAGGTAATTCAGTTAAAATGTAGTCGTGAGGGTGGGCCCTAATCCAGTATGACTGGTGTCCTTCTAAAAAGACAAGATTAGGACACAGACAATACCCAGACCTAGGGATGACGACTTGAGGACACAGCAAGAAGGCGGCCCTCTTCGAGCCAAGGGGAGAGGTCTCAGGAGAAGACCACCCAGCTGGCACCTTGATTTTGGACTTCCAACCTCCAGAACTATAAGAAAATAAGTTCCTGTTGTTTAAGCCGTCCAGTATGTGATACTTTGTTTTGGTAGCCCTAGCAAACTTTCATGAGATTATAAAATTCCTCTTCTTAAAACCCTCCAATTGCTTTCCATCCTCCTGGGAGTTCATACAGGTGTCTACAAGGCCCACAGTCTGATCCCCAGATCCCAGGTAGGGGGTGAATGGTGGAATGAACTCAGTCACCAGGAGCCTGAAACCTCCCGCACCTTCTCCCAAGAGCTGGTTGTTCTCTCCAATGCCGATAGCACCACTGACCTGTATCCTTTCCCCTAGACGGCGGTATAAAAGCACACTCAGTTTTTACCCTTCTAAAGTCTCATTCTGTATTTTCACTTAGGGTATTTTCCTTTGGATATGTCTACATTATTGATTAGACTTTAGGGCCACGTAAACCTTGGATAAGTTATTTAAACTATGTGAGTCTTAATTTCCTCAAAAATAAATGGGGACTAAATTGGGAATAATAATAATATCTATTTTATAGAGTCTTTCTTATTCAGTCAGAGAAAGTGTATTGAATACCTGGTAGGTGGCAGGTACTATGCTATGAAGATAAAACTGTGTAAAATCTATAAAGCATGGCACTCATAACTTGGCTTATATAAGTTGCTTGATAAAGGATATTATTTTTCACTTACCACTATTTTACTACTGTTGCTGTTATAACCATATTCTAATTCTGCTCTTTAATCTAAGAGATATTTTGTCTTTTTAATGTGGCTTTTGCATAGATAATCTCATACATTATTTGCTAATTTTAAAGTTGAATCCTCATAATCCTGAAACCCCACATGCCCCCAGTTTATCATCTTATCTCTCTTTTTCATCTTCACATTCAAATTACTTTTTTATATTCAAATTGCTTAAAAGAGTTGACTCCGCTCCCTGTCTCTCTTTACTCATCTTCTGCTTATTTCTCAACATGCTCCAGTCCAGTTTTTAACTTCCATCTCTCCCCAAAGCAACTTTGTCATCGGTAATCTAAGACCCTTGTTGCTTGTCTTAGTCTGCTAGGGCTGCCGTAACAAAATAGCTAAGCGGCTTAAACAACCCAAATTTATTTTCTGGAGGCTGGAAGTCTGAGATCAAGGTTCTAACAAGTTTGTTTTCTCCGGAGGCCTCTCTCCTTGGCTTGTAGATGGCCACCTTCTCCCCGTGTCCTCACATGGTCTTTATTCTATGTACCTGCATCCTTGGACTCTCTCCCTCTTCTTATAAGGACACCAGGCATTTTGGATGAGGTCCCACCCTTATGACCTCATTTAATCTAAAATACCTCTTTAAAGACCCTATCTCCAAAAACAGTTACATAGGGCAGTAGGGCTTCAACATTTCAATTTGGAGGGGTATAGCTCAGTCCATAATATGCTAAGCAATTTTTTCCTTTTGCTTATTTTACTTGACCTTACATGAGAATTCAAGAGTATTGTCCACACTTACCTTCTTGAAACCCTTTCTTCTCTGGGTTTCTGGAACCCCACATGCTCCTGATTTTTCTCCTACTCCTCTGACCACTTCTTGGAGACCCGTTTTCAAGCTTATCTTTCACTCTCCAACAATTAAATGTTGGAGTTCCTTAATACTTTGACCTTGATTCCTTCCTTTCTCACTCCGTACTCTCTTTCTTCGTGAGTTCATCCACCCAAACGACTTCATCCCCCACTAATATACAGGAAACTCTTCAGTTTTTTATCAGTCGGATCAGAAGTGTTGACTTGCCTTTTCCATGCATTTGCCGCTGTCTGAAATATAACAGACCTTGAGAAAAACTGTTAGTGCTATTTTTGCTATTTTTTTGGTGCTACTTTTTTTCTTGTTTAGAATGTTTGTTGTGTTGAAACACATTTACCCTGTAAAATCACCTGTCATTCCACTGTACCACCACATCCACAGGAGGGAATTTCCAGGGTAATCTCAGATTAACTTGTGTGGCCCTTTATAGAGCTGACCCTCATGTGTAGCTCCTCTTAACATCAAGGTGGTGGGGGGAAGGGGGGAATTCCAAGCTGCAGAGTGCATGAAAATAATTTTTTAAAGTTAACTGATAACCATCTCTGTTGCAAGCATTCTGTGGTTCTGTCATTTTATGATTAAGGACTGTGATGTTATTACCACACACTGCCAGTGTGAAAGGGGGATTTTTTTAGTCTGAGCTAAGTTGTTAATTTGCTGGGTTATGGTGAACAGTTTCAAGATATTACAGCTCTCCAGATTTTAGATGTAGTTAGACAGTTCCTGAGATAATACATTACTAATTATTACTAATTATAAATGAAAGGGATAAAATCAAATCATTCGCAAAGAACACATCCTTTGAGCATCTGTACTAGGTATCGAGCGTTGTGCTTATAAGTGAGGGAGAGAGGCAGGGATAACAGAAGATGGGTAGGTCCCAACACAAGCTCATGGACCTCACCAGTGAGGTGATTATGTCTGGGCCTCCTGTTCATTCTACTCAGAATCACTTCATGTGCATCTTGGAGACACACACACACACACACACACACACACCACTTAAAAATCTTCCTTTCTTTAGGAGATGCAGAGTTCCCTGTGTCAACTTTGTCCACTATGAGTGATGTAACCTCACTCAACCTGATCTAAAACTTGAGGATGAATGGGATTTCCACAGAAGTGCCCAAACTAGTGGAGTACGGGGGGGACCATTAGGAATAATGGAGAAACAGATACGTTAGGTAACCTAGCTGTAAAGAAAAAATAAAAGGAACAACTTCACCCTATTTCAAGTGGACTTAAGTGGGTTTCAGTAAAATGGAGATTAACTGTGCTGGAATGATTTGTTTCTCCCATGCCTGCTCCCTTTCCCTTGAATGCCTCTGTGTTTTTCCTATATATGGGGCTCTCACCGAATTCAAAAGGAACTCAGGGAAGTGAAGACTTCCAAGAAAGAGGAAATGAGAGGGAGATGAAAAAAGAACTCCTGATTTCAGCTGAGCTCACCCAGATGGTAAAAAGGAAGAAAAAAAGTGACAATTTTAACCTTAGAAAGCAGTATAATAGTAAGAAAAGTCAACTTGAGCTCAACATCAATTTCCTCTTTGATGGCTAAATAAATGTTAAATTACTTTGTAAATATTTTTAAATGAGTGGTTTTGGAGTGGGAGTGGTGAAGAAAGAAAGGGAAAAAAAGTTAAGTAGCACACATAAAAGACCCAGCTCACACAGCCGATGGCCAACTTTTACAGCTGCATTTTTATAAACTCCTTGAAGAGTTGGGCGAGGGACAGGTCTATGATGTTACCATGGCGGTGCTACAGTTTTTTGACACAATATTGTGACACTGAAGCAGATGTACGATGGGGAGGTAGGCATATAGCGGTTGGGACAAGTATGAAGGAATTTAAGACCCTCAGTAAATATTTCAGCGGAGAGTGTCTCACTGAAATGTCACTGGATTTAATTAGCTGTAGAGTGAAAGGTGAAGGGTTAATCCAAGGTCAGTGTCGGGGAAAATGAAGCTTGTGACACACGCAGCTATGATATTTGCTGAATACATACTCTAGGCGATTAGGAAAGTAAATTAGCACAGTGTGGGAGAGAATAGGCAATAGTTTCTTTAAGTCAATTTGATGTGACGGTGTTCAATTATTTTATTTCCCTATGCATTTCTCTGAGGTTCTTTCTGTCAATGCAGTCACTTCTTCTCAAGTGTTGAAAGTGACTGCCAAGTAAGAAGTGTTCTCTGATTTTTAAAGTGAGAAACAATTTGACTGAACTATATTAGACAATTGAATTTTGTTTAATAGTGTTTGATGTCTGTATTTGCCTGTTTACACTACAAAAAATTTTTTTTTCCCTTATTCACTGGGGAAAAAAAAATCTGTTGTGCTGACATTATTTTCCTTCCCACAGAATCCACAACAAACTTGTTTGAGTAGAACAGACTGTGTAACTCTGTGTAGAAAAAGGGAAGATCTCTCAGGCATACAGAGCACCTCCAGCATTCATTAACTGATTCAACAGATATTCCTTGAACATCGGGCCAGGCACTGTGCAAGGCACTGTGTTCCCACGAAACAACAGGACAGAAGTGTTCTTGTTTTCATAGAGCCTGATGGGTTGGGACCCAGAATAGTGGCCTGTCTTCAGAGCAGAGCTCTCAGGTGGGCAAAGGGTTAGTCTTAATGTCCCGACCACAAGAATGATTAAATGGTTAGTCACCTTTGCAACAAAAGGTTACTG
The DNA here is from genome assembly GCF_026419965.1 of Kogia breviceps. NCBI lineage: Eukaryota > Metazoa > Chordata > Mammalia > Artiodactyla > Physeteridae > Kogia > Kogia breviceps. The sequence continues at coordinate 98,978,430 of NC_081319.1, read as the reverse complement.
AGACACTGATTCGCCAAAGATCACAAGCTATTCTAGTGTGGACAGACATACTGAATAGTTCTCTGATTTCTGTTGTCTGACTTAATCACTAGATAGCTGCTTCATAGTATTTCTCATATAAATTCCTCATTTGTACTTTTATATACTATTAAAGACATATTTGAACTTAAAATTTTTTTTTCTGGATTCTCACCAATAGTATAACTTTAATACACAACTAAAAATGAGTATTTACTCTGGCTTGAGTGATGTGAATGAGGAAATATCCCCTGTTCACCGCTATTCACCCTAGTCACCACTAGTAAAAGAGGAAAATCAACTGGCTTTTACAAAGTCATAAAACAGTAAACTCCCAAGAGGGTCCTGAAAAAGGTTAAGATAAAAGAAGATGTGAGCCGACATTTAACCATGTTGCCGCATTAGGCATAGACATCAATCCAAGCCAAAGTACAACTGCAGCGTCAGCCAAGGGACGCTAGCTTTAGCAGAAAGCACTGGACAATTCTCAGCTCACGGATATATCTGTGGAAGATTTTAGAAAGTGCTCCATTCAGCGGCAGGCTTAGAGGGAACGGCCAAAGATTAGGCATAAGCCTGGGTGAATACTGCAGCCTCCACCAGCGGCCCTTCCAGGGCTGACCTTGAGCTTAAGGACCTGACAGCTGGGAACTTTAGCAGCTGTGGAAATAAGATATTGGAGTTTCTTGACTCCTAACGCCAACAGCTCGTGCAAGTCATCTGGTTGAAATCTGTTTACCGAGAGCCTGTCTGCAGCAGACATTGTACTGGGTGCTAAAGTACAGTCCTGGACAAGAAGACACTGTCCTTGTGCAGTTCAGTAGAATCGGTGGTGTGAGAATGCGAGTTGGTGATCCGGATATTTCAGTAAACTGCCTTTTTAAGTGCATCGAGTTGAGTACGCCTTGCTCTGGTCCTGCTGGTGATCTCTGTTTTCCCGGTAGACACAAGGACAAGGACCTGTACTCCGTGAAGGTCAGGTGTGGCTGCCACAAAGGGGAAAGTAGCTTGGAAGTGTCTGCCTCTTAAGAGTTCGGCAGGTGGCAGGAGAAGTGGTCAGGTGCAGAAGGCTGTGGTCAGGGTCCCCAGAACCTCCTCTGTACTTGGAGGGTCTGCACTGCCCTCATAGTAGCTACTCAGAACTGTTAACTTGGTGCAGCCAGACTGGCAATTGACATCCTACCTCCCTTAACTGCTAAAAGCCCAACGCTCCACGGGAACCATCCCGTCCTCTAAGTGGCGTGTAGAAGCCCATTAACACATGTGTCTGTGTCTAGAAGAGACATTGCAAGAACGGAAACAAGGGATATGGTACTCACGGTCTAATGACAAATTTTCATGGGATTCTCAGTTGATTGCCTCCGAAACGCTCAGACTAAACTGACGCTAATTGCTCTTATTCATGGATTTTCATCTTCTACTCAAGGAATAGATGCACTTAATGTGAACTAATTGAAAGCAAAACAACATCAAAAATTCTGCCTGAAAATAATGACTATCACTGTTAAACACCACTTAAAACCAGTTTTGGAAATTAGTTGTTTGCTCCTAGAAAGAAAGGATGTAGGACCCCAGTTCAGAAGTATACATGTTTCTATGATGTCAAGAGTCAATGGCACAGTTAATCTGTTTCACTGACCCTTGGTTAACCAGACAATTATCAGAAAATCCTCCCTTGCACTTTGTTAATAGGAAAAACACTTCCATGACCATAATTCTCTTCTTATATAAAGTCAAGTAGCATGGTAATGTGAATATGCTTAGTATCTTTTAAAGCTGTAAATGTATGTTCAGCATAAAAGAAAAGCAATTTTTTAAAAAGGCTAGGGGCTTCCCTGGTGGCGCAGTGGTTGAGAGTCCGCCTGCCGATGCAGGGCACACAGGTTCATGCCCTGGTCCGGGAGGATCCCACATGCCGCGGAGCGGCTGGGCCCATGAGCCATGGCCGCTGAGCCCGTGCGTCTGGAGCCTGTGCTCCGCAGCAGGAGAGGCCACAACAGTGAGAGGCCCACGTACCACAAAAAAATAAAAAATTAAAAGGCTGAACCGGAAACTCCAAAGCCATTAAGATCTTCCTGAAATCTATGGAAGAAGAAAGCCAAGGTGAGGTTGAATTTGTATTTCCTATTGGGAAATCAAATAGCAAGCAACGGTTCCCACTAAGGTCTGCTATGCTTGTTGATAATCACTTAGATTTCCTGTGAGCTAAATTCTCCATGACTGCTTCAACAAACGTTTGTTGAGGACCTTCTTAAGGACAAGACTCTGTACTAGGATAATTTAAAGATGATACGAATCTTATTGAAGATTTGATATATAGTGATTAAATCTTATTCACAGAAGTGGGGTATAAATGGTACCTGAGCTTGTATGTAAAAGCATTTCTGTGTTTTGGTTTTCTTATCTTCAAATATCCATATTGGGAGAAACATGCCAGTCAAAGCCCCCAAACTGTTGTACACTGACACATTTTTTCCCTTTCTGAAAAGGGTTCTAGCAACAAAGTTTTCCAACTCCCAGAGGTGAACAATATAGAGGGCATTATGCTAAGTGAAATAAATCAGACTGAGAAAGACAATTACCATATGATCTCACTTATATGTGGAATCTTAAAAAAAAATAAATCAACAACAACAACAAAAAGAACTCAGATGCAGGGAACAAAGTGGTGGCTGCCAGAGGCAGGCGGTGTGAGATGGGACGGGTGAAATGGTTGGAGGCGGTCAGAGGTACCGATTTCCAGTTATAAAAATAAGTAAGTCGTGGGGATGCAGTGTACGGCACGGTGACTCAGTTATTAATACTGTGTCGTGTAGTTGAAAGTTACTAAAATAGTAGATCTTAAAAGTTCTCATCACAAGGAAAAAATCTGTGTGTGGTGATGGACGCTAACTGGACTTATTGTGGTGATCGTTTGGGAATACATACAAATATCAAATCATTATGTTATATACCTGAAACTAATATAATGTTATATTTCAATTATATCTCAAAAAAAGAGATAAATAAAAGATACTTGAGCCTCCTTCTGAAAGAACCTTATTTTGCTGACTGGTTAGGGCAAGTCATTAGGGCAGCAGTTGACGCTTTCACTTGGATATGGGTGTGTGTGTGTTGCTGTTTTAATGCTAGTCTTAAGGGTGGATTCATTCGTGTCATGGTTTTGAATGATTCGAGTTTTCTCTAGCACTGGGCAGGTGAGCCTACCTACAAATGGCCATGGCATAGAAAACACGTGCATACATATACACACCTAACAAATGGGTGTATAATGCACATCCAGGTTCAGATTCTTCCTGCATGATAGGGAGGCCTTTGGGGAGGAAGGCAATGCTGAGCTCATCTTGGTAATCAGAAAGCCATTGGTCGGTAGAGACCAAGAGTCAGATACAATCAAGAAGGAGCCGACGCAGCTTCAGGAGTCTGGAGGCTGGGAACCTCGGTGGAGCTTCAGATACCAAGATTAGGATTTTTGAGGTTAAAATTAATGGTAATGAGGAGCTACTGGAAGAGTTTTGAAATGTGGGTGGGTTTAATCATTGAATAGAGTTATGTCAATGGCCTCGATCGTCACGGTGATTATTCTTGAGCAGTTGCTGTTCTTCTGACCCTCCAACAGCAGAAAGTCCTTTGAAGCCAATAGCCAGCTTGTGAGTGGCAAGGGCTAATGGAAGAGAGTGGTGGTGACCACCGAGCAGCCTCTGTCATTCTCTTTGGCTCTGGAGAGTATGGTCACCTGAGGCATTTCCAAAATCAAGGTCTCTTAGAATGATGTGACGAGAAGGGCTCAGTGTTAGAACATTGGTGTGCAAGTTATTTATGGCGGAGTCCCAGCTGCTGCCAGAATCCCCCTTCCTAAAATAACCAACAGGTGGGTGACCTGGCCTTTGGAAACACTGTGTCAGAGCATGCATGGGATACATTACTGCTTGCTTTCTCTTCTTGCTTAGATAGCACCACATTTTTCTACGTGTAAATCCACCTTAATTTTGGAATTCAGATATCACAAAAACTGCTAGTGTAGTGTCATTCAATAGGTATTTAAGAAATGTCCGCATCCCGATTAGTTAAAAACTCCTGAAAGTAAGTGTGTTTTGGGGGTGGGGGTTGAAACTGTCTTTATTCTGTTTGGATCGGTATGATCATCCATTTATCTTCTTCTTGTTGTAGTTGATTGACTTTTTTTCTACAATGTATGTACCAAGTATTTGCTGCTTCAACTTCTTAAAGGAATGCAAACCATGGCCACATTGTCTCTTTCTCAGAAAATGAGGGTGACTTTCCAGAAATCATTTTAATTAAAATCGGTGCCCCTTGTACATGGAAACGATAGGTGGAGCAGTATTCGTTTTCCCGCGTGTGGGTGGACCATTCACTGTTCGAGGAGGCGGCTGGGGCTGTAGCTCAGGCTGCAGGCCGGTCCCCTTCCATGCCTGTCTCTCAGCATGCCCTCTTAAGAGCCGGGAAACACTGAAAGGGCTGGGCCAGGCCCCAGCTCAACCAAAGGCATTACCAGCTGAGCACAGGGGACTGTCTCTGGCCTTCAGGACTCCACTGATGGCTCTGACATTTGTTCCACAGAGATGGCATCCAAATCTTAAGAGACGCCTGAAAACACACAAAAATAACGTATGGTGAGGAAACAACTTTCCGAAGTGCTTCTTCAGCACTCTTGCTGTGTGTTGAACTTGGATGCATTTGGTTGAAAGCAGGGACACTGTTAGGTCCCCCCGCCCAAATAAAAAGCCAGACAGTAAAAGAAATGGGATTTCCAGAGACCAGGAACAGAGGCCGTCCAGCAAGGGAGGCACCCACAGAGTGAGTGCTAAGTGACCTTGAGACGTGGTAGTAAATGTAAGGATGAGTTAGGAAATCCTCCTTCCTGTCCAGAAGCGAGGAACCGGGGCAGACTGCAAGAGAGACTGAGGTCGCTTTGGAATATGTGCCGTTTAAAGACAAATGGTGCAATCTGGGGTGGGTAACAAGGTGACGGAGACAGAGAGCCCCAGAGCCTGGGAATCAGAGAATCTGCAATCTGGTCTTGGCCTGCTTCCAAGCAGCTGAGGGTTCTTGGCCAAAACATTTTATCCTACCTGAGCCTCAATTTCCTCATCTCTGGAGTGTAGGCATTGGATCAAATGACATCTCAAGTGCCTTTCCTTTTTTATAATGATAGGCCTGAGAGAAGTTGTCATTTTGATTTGGTTCTATTAGGATCATGGTTTTTAAAGCTGGGTAACAAGGAAAGTTTGCATGACAAAGTGTGGTTTTCTGTTTTAGAATTATTATTTCCTTTAATGTTTCGCATTACCCACCCCTTGGCTAGGTTCATTAAATTTGCCATGTGCAGTGGACCTAGGCATTGGGATCCTGATATGATAAGACATCTGACGGGAAGAGCTTGGCTGTGTTAAGCTTTCCAGGTTGGTTATCAGCCTGTTCTTCAGTGCCTGTGGGACAGCAACAGAGAACCCAGGCTAATATTCACTTGAGCAAGGCCCCTACATCAGATTTCCCAAGAAAGTTGCAAGTACAGTAGTGATCAGTGGCCAAGAAAGAAATTTACTGGAAAAAATAGGTAGGCAATGAACTTCACCCTTTGGAAATATTCAGGGAAAACTGCATTTTGGACTTTAGACTTGAAAGGGTTAACTGAGGTATTAGACAAATGCTTTGATGTAAAAGTATAAAACTGATAAAGACCACAGAAGGAATGCCCTTGTTTTTTTGCAGAGGAGGAAGCTGAGGCTCAGAAAAGTTGAGTGAGTTCTCCAGAGACACGTAATTGGTTAAGCAGAACTGAGACTCCACTTAGGGCATTTGACTACCAATCTAATACTTTTTCTCCTTCCCCAATTAGTTTCTTCTGAACAAAACCAGTCCTATTTATAGATGAGTACATCACTCTGCTAGGTAGTAGGCATCAAACCTACGCACTGCCCCCAGAGTCTCCCAAACAGCCTGTCCCGAGACCTAGAAGCTTCCCACAGCATCGCAGGCTGCCCTGGCAAAGCCTGCATCACACGGATGGACCGTCTCTATCTGGACGTCTATTTCCAAGTCAGCTTAATGAGGGCCCGGACCATGCTCCTCTCGTTCTCAGTCCCATTTCTGATTTTAGCACATTACCTGGCCACATAGTCAACACTCAATAAAATATTTGTTGAATCAATGATCAAAAGCTTGAAGAACACAGAAATGAATGAATGAATAGGAACCCACGATCTCTGTCCTTAGAGTTATTGTTATGGATTAAGACACTGTTCCCTGTTACGATGCAAAAAGAGGCCCGGGTGAGAATGACATGTGAAACCATTATCGTGACATCTTAAATTGCTTTGAAGAGTCCTGAGAAAAACAAAGCTTTAAAAAGCAACAGGGACAAGTGGGGACGATGAGTGGGAGATGCTGCTGCATCTGTGTGTGGTGGGGCAGAGTGGAGTGAGCGGCTCTCACTAGGAGGCCTTCCAGAAGTGACACCCCAAATAATGCCTCATTGCTTCCCACTTGGCCTAAAGCTGGCTCTACTTCTCATTCCAGCCTCCAGAATGGGTTTCTTCATCACAGATTGCAGTCTTACAGACACAAAAGTATTATGGCTGTTCACCCTTCTTAACTGTATATTAATTAAAATTTTCCAGAGAATCATTACTTTTTTTACCTTATTTAATTTCTTTGCACTTTGGAGAGACCCAGGGCAGGTGATATTATCTGCATTACTGTTGGGAAAACAGAGGCAGGGGAATGGGTCTTCAGCCTCGCAACCCTGTGCTCTGACCGCTAGGGAAAACTGTGTTTTTCTTGCATTTGTTAAGACCAATGCTGAATTTTTAAAAATATTTTATTTTTCCTAGGCAAATGCTTTCAGGGAAATGGTCTCAATTTTTATTAATGAGGGCATTGACTATAACGCTCTTGCAAAGCCAGCTTGCAGCCTAAACTATCGCTCCATTACGTATAACTGTCAACCTGGCTGACAGGGTCCCTCCTGGAATTCCCCAGAGAGGCTGAAAAGAAGAGGAAAGGAGGGAGAGCCACACAATAATTCTTGAAAGAATTCAGTTATGACAGCACCGCTCCTGATGCCTACACAGTTGATATCTTCTACCCGAAATGAAACATTATATCATTATAAAGAAGATGAGAGGCAAAAGAGTAATATTAGAATAATAATGATAAATTTGTTGCTGCTATTTTGTTATACTTCTGCAAGTTATATTTCTTGCTCTTTGTTTGCACTGACCTAGATTTGTAGGACTGCCATTATTTTAAATAAACAAGCTTGTTATATTTTTAAATATTAGGTCTAATGATTGCTGCATCACCATCAACGCCCTCTTTCCCTCGAAATCATTCAGTAGATGAAAGATGTTATAAAAGGTTAGAAGATGGGTAGTACTGGAAACAGCTTTTCCTCGAAAACATTTTTTTTTTCCAGATCAAAATCAGAATCCATCCTTTTAAGGAATAGACCTGAATTTAATTTCCTTTCCTTTGTTCTTAGTTTTAATTTCCCCCCAAACTACAGTTGATCTTCTGATGTTCTTCTTTCCCATTTAAAGCCATAATTTGTACTTCTGTCATCTCTTTCATCTGGGAAATCACAAGCCCATTTGAAACTTTCTCTGCTGGACTTCAGAGAGGTGCTCTAACAGGTAAATCTTTTGATGACCTTCTTTCCAAAAGGTATAGCAAGAGCAGACTTTGCAGTCATAGACATCGCTTCTGGAGTCTGGGCGTAGGGGATCTTTAAATAGCAGCTGGTCTTGAATGACGCAGGTGGTCACATGGGATTCAGGGAGAGTGGATGCAACCTGGAAGAGCTCATGAAGTCAGATGTGCCTGCATGATACACCCTCTTCTAAGAACAAATGGCTCTAAATCCTTTGTCCTGTCTCAGTGGTTCTGACTTGCACAAATCCTTGGCTTGAGAAGTAAAATCAGTTACATGTGTTCTCTGGACACAGTTGATTAGAATTGGATGAGAACTAGTGTGCTGCCAAAGTCACTAGCTTTGAGATATATCTGCTACTTTATAGGTAGGTGGTCAGCATCAACCAGCCAATAAAGGTATTTGACACTGAGATCATCTAATCTGATTAATTTTGGGGAACGTTCAAGTGCAAGGTGAGCAAAGAAAGGTCCGGCCACTTGAGCTCAAGTTTATTTCGCTAGCAACCCTGAGATATTATCTTGGTAGAATCTAAAATATACTGCAGACCCCAGGAGGAAAAGGACTAAAACCCAAAGTGACAATGGATGGAAGATTATCCTTCTATCTCATGTTTCCATGGATATTCTAAATGAGTTTTCATTTTACAGTTATGGGATATATGGGTGCATCGTCCTTACAGCCTCAAAGAACTTGACCGGCAGGACCAGTTCTGTTGAGAAAGAATGAAAGAATACAATACTTTCACAAGTTTAGGTTATGTGGACATAGACCTGGAGCAGCCAACTGGTATACCTGAGGTGGTCAATAGTTCCTTCGAGATTAAAACAAGCTTGAAGAAATAAATTTGCAATGTGTATGGTGTTGTCATATTGTGTCTTTTGAAAGACTAAAACGCTATTGTGAGGTAGAAGGATGAGTAACATAAACATTTATCTCTCTTCATCAACATTAAAAACTGATGTATTCACTTTAAAAAGGAAAAATATTGTATTGCAACCCTTTACCAATGGGCAGGTGGCTTGTGGCATCTGGATTCAGATGTCTTTTTGTCAGAGAACCTTTGATGGGGCTATAAGCCAACAGCAGAGCAGGAAATAAGAGTTGAGGACCCTAGCTTCCCACTCCACTCTCACTTTCAAATCTGGCTCTAATACCAAATCATATACAGCAAGAACATCCTAGGTGACAGGGTGAGGGTGGGGGAAGTGGTGGAGGTGTCACCTTCCCCCCTTCCCAAATCTGGATAATTCTTCATATTAGAGAGCCAAGCTTGTTTCATTTCAGTTGTCCTAATGAGGAAGTAACATTTAAAGAATGGAAACTCACTGGTTGCTGTCTGATTTGCAGAGGGCATATGGAAATGCCATAGTGTTTCCTGGTCCCACAAGAATACGCCAATGTCCCAGCGCAAAGGAGCTTCAACAGAGGGCAATCTGTATGATTCCTGGCATCACATCCTGATACTGGATCCTGACATTATTTCCTTGCCCTCTGGGGACCGAGATCTCCAGTGGCATGGCCAACTCATAGCTCTCCGGTCAGAGTCTGTTACAACATCTCCTCCAGGCAGGGGGGCTGGTATCTTCTAGATGGGGCTCTTTCTCCTCAGGAACAGTGGTTGGAAGCCACCCTTTCAGCCTGGTTGGGTGTGACAGCTCATTTGGCAGTACTCATAGCGCAACCAGTGACAGGCTGGAGCAGGCGGCACGTGGATCACCCGGTGGTCATCCCCACCTGCTGAAGGCTCGATGGCTTCTACACAACGCCTTGCCAGGCACAGGCTCTGTGGGACCCCTCTCTCCATTGGAGCTCTTTTTATTTATTTACTTTACCATTTTCTCTTTTTTTGCTAGATACAGTTGGTACCTTGCTTCCAGGGAGCTCTTGTAAAAGGGGACTTTCCAGAACTCCCCTGAAACAGACCTGACCACAAAGCACTGGTTCAAGTTTAGATATGAACAAGGATAAAAACTTGGGCTTGGTTTAATGTCACTTTCTTTTAGTCTACTACTGAACCAGATAAAGCAGTGCCAAAGGAAACGTACACGATCACTGACTCAGTGAGTGGACACAGCTCTCGATGCTACCATGGGTTTTCACATAGTTCTCTCCGGTGGTCAGTGCAACCTCTGAGGACCCCTAAGAAAGCTGTTGGGTCAAAGAGCTGTGGGCTCCTTAGACTGAAAAATGTAGCTGGCTACATCAGTACCCAAGAACCTACCTATTACTATATAAGGACATCTTCACAGCATCACACAATCGTACACTTCTATGTTATATTCTTAGTGTGTCATTGGGCTCCTGCAGTGCTGGACGTGGAATACCCTAAATTCTTTACTTAAGTCCTAGTGTCTGACTTTCTGCCAAGGGAAAATCATAATACATATTTTGGCTAAACGTCAGGAGACATATGTTGTAGCCCTGGCTATGCCCCTAACTAACCAGTTGTGCAGCCTTACACAAATCACATAATCTTTCTGGACTTTAGTTTACTTCACTGCAAAGGGAGCAATAGGTGGCATCCCCAGTTCTTTCTCGGCCTGAAATTCTAAAAGTCTGATCCAGTGTCTCCCCCCCAGATATATAAGTGATAGAATTGTATCCCACAGACTTCTTGGCCAGGTGTAGGGAATGGATAATGTGCTTTTGAAAGAAATCATAAAATTGACATGAAAGCAAGGAGCATAAGCAAGTGATAATGGACTTTAAGCATCAGCACAGCTCTAAATCTCATTCAGCAAAAAGGCACAGCATCTGAGAAATTCCAGACTGGCTGCTGATCATTTCATGTCCTAGAAAGTTAGGAAGAAGGTAATCTATATCTTCCTTAGATTTAGAGAAATTTACTGGTAAAGTGAATGTGATGGAAACTTTTAAGAGAAAGTGAATTCTTGGTAACCAGGGTGAGGAAGGTAGAAGATGGTCAAGCGAAAGACAGACTTCAAAATTTCTAAGAAAAATATTAAACTATATCAACCAAATGAGATACTAAAGGGGAAAATAATTCAAGAGTTTTAGGATATTCTAGAATATTGTCACCTGATTATACAATCACAAGAGATGCCAAGTAGTAAGAAAAAAAGAGACATAGGAAGTTATTGTGACTACCTAGGAAATTCTCAAAATAATTCAAATTTAGTAAAATATGTGTAACCCAGAAAATTGTAACATAAAATCAATAACCTATTCCCTTTCTTAGTAAATGTCCAACCATCCATCCAATTAATTGAGCCAGAAACTAAGGGCAGTTATCCTAGAACCTTGTTTCTCACTCTCATTCAATCAGTTGCCAGGATCTTTCCATCCTTAAATGTATTCCATTGCTAAATGGGTCTCATTTTTGTCTCCACTGCCACTGCTTTAATTCAGCTCTTCACTATATGTCTCTTAGTTTACTACAAGAGTCTTCTCACTTGCACCCTTACATCATCCTCTGAACTCTTTCTAGAGAGATCTATTTCACCTAAAGATTTGATTATCTCACTTTCCTGCTTTGAAACTAGTCATCAGATCTCCACTCTGTATAGAATTCCAAACGCCAAAGCATGGCATAAAAAGCAATTCTTTGGCTTTATTCCTAGGCATGCTCATTCACAAATGGCCCTCTAGCTAAAGGCTCCAGTGCCTAAGACATAGTAGGTGTTTAATAAATGCAACTTGGATGGAGTAATGAATTTGTATGTGCATTTTGATATCTGAGCTAAGCAAAGAGTGCATATAGCTGCCTAATGAGCAATAACTGGGTCTGTTAGCACAGAGGAATAATATATTTCCCAGGAGATAGAGAGCGAGCTTAATGAAGAGTGATCTGAACCCATTGTCAGTGTTCTTTGGGGAATAAACTGTGGAGCACAGGAGAAGTACAAGGAAATCAGATAAGTACCATGGTTTTTAATATAGACTGGTGAGATTAATGTCAATCTCAGAAATAATTCGGAATATCTTATGGAGATTTGGTAAAAAGAAGTTGTTTTCACCAGGAATCACACTGATCTCACTTCTTGTGGGGCAAGTTAACTAGTCTGGTGAATGAAAGAATGAGATAGACACCATGTAACTAGATTTTAGTGATGAAGTTGACAGTTTCCACTGCTCCGCACTGGAGTGAGGTAGACACATAAAAGGTAGACAAAAGGTGGAGGCACCATTAGACCAATTGTCTTGGTGCCGGTTAGTTGCAAAGTAAGTTCCTAGTGGCCTCCCCTAGAATATTGTCCTCAGCCCTGTTCTGTTCAGTAGTTTATCCAACACTTGAGCTAAAATCCAGAAAGCACATTGACTGAATTCATGGATTCCATCTGTGTCATAAAAATACTTTGCAAGCCATGATAAGGATCCCGAAAGGACTCAGCAATAGGGAAAATGGGGTCAATATAGTAAAACGAAATTTAACAAGGATCTACAGATCTGTATCTTCTTCCACAACAGTATCTGTATATAGGTTGGGGACACTTGTGGCTGCCCATACAATCTGAGTTAACCGAGTGATCGAAGGCTTCCTTAATGGAAGTAAAGAATGTGGGTTGAAGAAAAGGATAGTCCCCTTTTCTGCATGCTGGTGGATCACATCTGGCCTACTGCTTTGGCTTAGGTGGGCATCTGATTTTCAAGTTGAGGCAGAGGTGGAGGAGAGCAAGTAGAATATTTAAGGTGTTACAACCATATCCAGTTTAAAACAGTGGAAGGACCTGAGATGAACAGCCTGTAAAAGGGATGGCCCAAGGGCCAAGGCAGCCATCTTTCCTGTCAGCAGGGATGTCATATGAAAGTGAGACCTTGCTTGGTCCGTGTGACTTGTCTCACAGGTAGAGCTGAGACAAATAGCTGGACGTTATGTAGATACAATCACATTTTATTATAAGTAAGGGATTTACAATAATCACAGCAATGATTGGAAAACCACTTAGGATATATTGTTGATTCAATCTTTTGATGGGAGATTGGCCGGAAAGAACTTCTAATGGCCTTCTAGCCTCCATTACAAAAAAAAATATGCCAGTAACCACATGTGGTAAATTGCAAAAAATGGCCAACATCTTCTCCCATTCCTTGTGCACATGCTTTTGCGATATGACTTGGCAGCGTCTCCTATTAAGTGTTTATTTCTCAACCTCTTGAATGTGGGCTTGGCTACAGAGCTTCCTTTGACCAAAGTAGAGGCTTGAAGAGTACTTGCCTGTCAGGGCTTTCTCTATTGCCGCCCTGGGAATCCTGAAACTGCCCTGAGCCTAGGCTATCTTGCTGGAGACATTTGACCCAGTGAGCTTCTCACTCCAGCCGGCAGCGAGCAGCAATAAACAACATGTGAGTGAGGCCATCCTAGACCAAGCAGCCCCGACACCAGCTGCCCACTGACCAGAGGTGAATGAGTGAGCCCAGATGAGCCTCGCGGAACTGCTCTGCTGAGTGAGCCCAGTCCATATTGCTGTGTCAGAATCATCAGCTAATAAGTGGTTGTTGTTGTAAGCCGCTAAGTTTGGGGAGGGTTTATAACGGTAAAAAACTGGTAGGTCATAGGCTATACTCTGCTTTTCCTCAAATATTTGTTTGTTTGATTCACAAAGTAGTTTCAAGAGGGAATCTGAGCATTGCTCTTTTTTTTAGTCAAAGATGGAATCTACTCTTAACAGTGTAGAGAAAGTGGTGGGTTGAGATGGGGTGGGAGTGGTGGGAAATAGGGGAGGACTAGCGAGAATTCTGTTGACCTAAAGATTTTTTAAAGTTATTTATAGATGTGGATAATCGATTACATGGTTGAATATCCACATGACCTCATGGCTGAAAACAATCACCGAAGACGTGAACACACAGAAAATGTGCTGCATCTTTGGGCTTCTTTCAGAAGCCTTTCCCACTAACGATAAGAGGCAGATTTAAACTTTCATTTATCAGCTTTTTAGGTGGGTTATTCCTGATACTAATAACTCTACTTTGCATAGCACATTTTAGTTTTAAAAACATTTTACATCCGTTCCTTCATATATTTATAGTTAGTATTTCACACCTAGGATATTAGAGGTGTGTCAAACAGATGCATTTTAGTTGGGGTTTCCAGAGAGAATCAAATTCCTCCCATTTTGCTGCAGCAGTGCTGAGTGGGTGTGAAGGAGAAGAGGCAGCAGGGTTAAAAGATGAAGATGAATCCCCTTCCTCCCTGTCCTCCACCTCCCGGGGCCGGGGAAGTAAGGTGCTCTCCCTTCGTGGCTTGCAGAAGACAGCTTGAAGGGTTCTCAGACAGCTCTGGTTTGAAAGACCAATATCAAACACACTATTTCCTTTGTGCAGTAGCATCCCAAGGAAACGTTATTTATTTACTTTTAGGAACATTTCTGGATTTCCTTTACAAGGCTTCACTTGAAGCTACTATATTATGAAAGAAGGAGTATAACCTTTGCTGCTGCTTCATTTCAAGTTTCCTTTTGAATTTTCTGTTTTCTGAGCTGAGAGAAAGGAAAGGATGCCCTTTCCCTTTCTAACAGGTTAGGCACGGCAGAGGACTGAAAATGGAATCTTTGGAGTTTATCACAGCCTTGAACTTCTTCTGTCAGGCACCCCTTCCTTTCATTTCACGCTGGCTTTCTTCCTTACTTTGCTTCTCATCTTCTTTGTCCTGCTATTAGAAAGGTGTTTTTTGTGTTTCTCCATTCTCTTGGGGAATATACATATTCCTTGTTTATCCCTCCTCTAAAAAGGAGTCTCTAATCAATGTTCCGAAATGCCAGCCAAAGAAAAGACTTTTAATCCTGATTCCTGGGTTGGTGGGTTTTTTCCCAAATAAGCTTTGGCCACATATTCCTTCAGGAAGCTCAGGAGCCGTGTTCTCCTGCAGACCTGCAGGCCCTCTGAGGCCGACTGGGTGACTGATAAATTGACTGACCCACTGACTTAGCAGATAGCACTATGGAAGTGCTACTGAAGTATTAATTAACAGGCAGAACAGTTTTACTCACAATCCCATATTACCCCACAAATTAAACAACGTCCACCTTCCATGGTGATCTGTAATGGTAGGTTTTCAGCACTAGGTATTGTTAAAGTGATCAAATATACACATACCCGTGTGTGTGTGTGTGTATTTATATATGTGTGTGTGTGTGTATACTTTTATATGCATATGCATCCACTTTTTTATATGTAAGGAGCTAATGCTCTTAGAAAGCTTGATGTAGCTTTGAACTTACAAATAGCCATTTTCACTTAAAGATTCCCCTTCTTTCACTAGAAACCTTTTACATTTTTTATTGCTTCCTCACCAACCCCCAGCGCTCCCATCTAGGAAAGATAGATTGGGTCAGTGTTAAAATAACAGAAAATTCCTTTTATAGGCATCGTAGGCAGCATTCCATTGTCAATATCAGTATTAGGCAACCGTCAAAAACTTCAAATGCTTCTCTGGAAGTTGTCTATTTCAGCCTCCCGGTTCCGCTGAGTAATTCCTTCATTCACCTTCCAAACATTTGGCGCAAGATTGTTTTTCAGGGCATAAGTTATGACCATTAAGCAAATTTATTCAAGCAAAAATGGGCAGCAAAACTGGTTTAACACTTTCTAAAGTTCAGTGTCTCTTTTTTAAGGCAGCCGCTCCTCTCAACAAAAATAGAATTTAGGGAGCGCCAACCAGAGCATCCTGCTGACTGAATCATCTTTACAAATAGTTGTTCTATTTTCAAAGTAAGAATATATTTTTTCAAATCATGTTTAGACATTATGTAGCATAAAGGCATGAATAGAAAGATTAATCGCCATGTTTGTGTTATTAGTAACACAGGCTGAGATTAATAATCTGCTCAGAAAATTATTTCTCCTGCCACACACAGAATTTTATTTTGTGTATTTCAGTATTGCTGTCTTATGGCCCCAACAGTTCTCTGTATTTATATAAAGATTCTTTGCCTTTTTCCAGAGCCTGAACTGTTTATGTTTTAACACATACTCTTCAAAGACTTCAGTGTGAAAAGCAGAATGTATTTTAGAAAACTTATTACGTATTTTCCAGAGTTATTTACTAAAATATGTTTTCTGTTGAATCTGTGTATATGAGTGGTCCTCCGCCAAGGGCAGTTTTCCCCACCAGGGGGGACATTTGGCACATCTGAAAGGCATTTGTCGTTCTCACAACTGTCCTCTAGTGAGTAAAGGCCAGGGGTGTTGCGAAACATTCTGCGATGCCCAGGACAGCCTCCCGCAGAACAGAATTACCTGGCCCCAAATTTCAATAGTGCCGAGGCTCAGGGACCCTGGTATAGTATATCTCGGTTGTGTATCATGACACTACGTTTTATTCCATCCAATAGAGAATTCCGCCCATAATAATACCAGAACGATTACCAGTGGTCTTTGGATTTAGGATCCTTTTGCTCTGAGTATACAACATCTCCTCTTGCTGCGTGTGTCTAGTCAGGGAGCTGACCACCAGTTGGAGTGGGAGACTCTAGCTCATATAACTTATGGCTCAAAAAGCTCAGTATGATAAAAGAGAACTTGGTGCTTTCCTTGTTAGTCATGGCAACTTTCCTGACTGCCTGTGGAGAAATGAGGCAAGGAAATGTCTTCAGTTGATATTATGGGAAAGGAATTTGATATTTAAGAAAAAATACCTATTATTTACTCTGCCACTGGTTTGCACCATGACCTTGGGGACCTCCCTGGCTTGAAGACATTATGACTCATGAATTCTTGATGATCTGTCACATGTTGAGAGCACGTGGTCTTGCCTCTATCCGTTTCTTGTTCTAATTCATTTTTTAAAAAACCAGCTATGAATTCTTGACATATATAATATATATTTTAGCCTACCTTTTCCCTCTACCAACAGGGAAGGTTTGATTAGAAGAGGAACCCCAAATTCTATTAATCCTATTGCTTTCTCCAGCAAATCCTATTTCTACTACTTCTACTTCCTTCTCACCTTTAAGGCCCTACAGAAGAAGTGATTTTCTTGAGGTATAGTCAGGGAAGGGTCCCATGGGGATGTAACTATTCAAGTATTTCGCACTTTTAAAAATAGTAAATAGAACTTACAAATATGAACTTATCAATTTATTAATCATTTATTGTCATGAACACCAAAATTTCAAGGCAACAGCTATTCAGCTTTCTAAATCTGTAACCAAAGTGTTTTATACTTTGCGCCAAGAGTAATCTCAAGTATGGCATTCAGATATATTTTAAGTCACTATGAGTATAACACGGTGGAGAAGCCAGGCAGTGACCTGGGACAGATCGGTTTATCTCTCTAAACTTTATTTGTAAATTGGGAATAATAATCATACTTTACACAGTTGTTGTGAGTTGAAAAAAGTTAGAAGTCTTCATATCAAAACTATCTGCTGAGGGTTAAATAGGTGGATGAACAACAACAACAAAAACCACCCCTGGATCCAAATTGATGAATGATGTCAGAATTCCAAAGAACTAATAGAAAAGTCTAAAAACTTCCCAAGAGAGGAAGAAAAACTGGCCACATGCCAAGGGATGAAAATCAAATTGGTATCAGACTTTCCAGTAGCAACAGGAGACTCTAAAAGACAAGGTGGCAAAGCATTCAAAGTTCTGATGGGAATTGACTGGGGTCCTTGAATTTTATACCCAGCCAAATAATCAGTAAAGCACAAGGATAAAATAGAAACATTTCCTATTATGCAATGACACAAAAAGTACACTACTCATACATCCCATATTAAAATATTATCTGAGTGGTTACTTCAGACATCAAGGAATTTTCAAAAGAATAATGTGAGCCATAAGACAGAATAACAATGAAGTGTGACCTAGAAGAGGCTGAACGAGGCTGGAGGCAAATTTGAAAAGAATCAAATCGTTGTTAATTGGACATTCTCTTTGGTGCAGCAAAAATTAGTGGCACAGGATTGTATTACTCTTTTACTGATCCCTTCGTGAATAACATTTATATAATCATAATACTTGCTCTTTTAGAATAAATATCTTACAAAGTATGTAAGACTTAATTAAAGGTTACTATTTGGCAATAAAAGATAACATGACTAATCAAAAGATAGTCATGAAACAGTACATTTAAGCAAGATAGTGTAGCAAAAGTCTTAATTTTTTATGATAGAAATCAATAGATACTGTCTGAAATAGGTAATTCAAGAAATATAGAATTACAGAACTTGATACAGATCCCCTTTAACTACTGTTAATATTTTCCTGAAGGCATTAAACAGTGCAATTTAATATGACAAATATATTAGAGGTGTGAATAGGAAAGGAGGTCTAAGAACTATCAGTATTTGTAGATCTCATGTTTATCTAATTGTAAAACCCCAGAGAATCTTCTAAGAAAAAAAAAAAAAAACTATTGCAAACAAAAAATTAGCTCAGTAAGGTAGTAGAAAATATCAGAAATCAATTGCCTTAATAAAGTATAAAAATGACAAAGTGTAAAGTATAAATATTTATAAAAATAACAGAAGTCAAATTACTTAACTAACTTAACTATAAATATGTGTAATCTTTATGAGGAAACTTTAAAATAATTCCTGATGGATACAAAAGTGAAAACAAAGACTTAATGTGTTAAGTTAGAAGACTCAACATCATGATGTCAATTCCACCAAAGTTAATTTACAGATATAAAATGATACAAATAAAAATGACATCTGGCCAGAAAAATTCAGATAAAGAAGAGCAGGGCTTCCCTGGTGGTGCAGTGGTTGGGAGTCCGCCTGCCGATGCAAGGGACACGGGTTTGTGCCCTGGTCTGGGAGGATCCCACATGCCGCGGAGCGGCTAGGCCCATGGGCCATGGCCGCTGAGCCTGCGCGTCCAGAGCCTGTGCTCCACAATGGGAGAGGCCACAACAGTGAGAGGCCCGTGTACAGCAAAAAAAAAAAAAAAAAAAAAAAGAGCAGTTATTGTTCATGTTAAGTATTAAAGTACAGGATAAAACTTCAATAATTAAAACAGTGTGGTGGTCTGGTGTGAATATGGAATGACAAAATGAAAAGAACAGAGACTCATACATAGTCCAAAATGCATCCTAAAATTAGTACATGGTAAAGATGATATTTCAAATGAATGGAGTAAGGGAGGATTTTTTAACAAATGTTTTGGGGACAACTCAGTAGCCATCTGAAATGATACAGAGAATCTGTATCTTTCACTGTATTCCAGATAACTCCAAAAAGGTGGTCTAGAAGTGAAAGGTTAAAAAGAAGAAGAATCATCCATTAAAGTAGTAAAAGAAAATATAGACAATATCCTTTATAACCTTGGAACTCAGAAGCCCTTTCTAACTATGACTCAAAATACAGGCACCAAAAAAAAAGATAAATAATTTCAACTCTAAAAATAGTATTTTTTCAGTGTAAAAAGTGGTAAGCAAAGTCACAAGACAAATGACAAACTGGGACAAATATTTCTAAATCATTTCACAAACAGCTAGTCTCACACGTATATAAGGAGTTCCTAGATGGCTGTAAGAAAACAGCCAGTAATCAGTAGAAAAATGGCCAGAGGATATCAATAGGAAGTTTGCAGAAAAATAAAAAAGCCTTTAGACATGAACTGTTGCTTAGCCTCACTAGTAATAAGAGAAATGCAAATTCCAACAATACTGAGTTATCAGTTTTCATCTAGCAGATTAGCAAAAATCTGAAATCCATTGTAACTCTGTGAAATGACAGAAACTCTTTTATTGCCAGTGAGGAGTATAAATTCAGCATAGAATTACCATATGACCTAGCAATTCCACTCCTGGGCGAACACCCTAAAGAATTAAAAGCAGGATCTCAAACAGTTATTTGTGCACCAGTGCTCACAGCAACCTCATTCACAGTAGCCAAAAGGTGGAAACAACCCAGAGTCCACTGATGGATAAATGGGTAGATAAAATGTGGTATATTCTCACAGTAGAAATTTATTCAGTCTTAAAAAGGAATGAAATTCTGACATAGCTGCAACCTGAATGAACCTTAAAAATATTATGCTTAGTGAAATAAGCCAGACACAAAGGGACAGGATTCCATGTCCACTTTGACGAGGTTCCTAAAATAGTCAAAAATTCATTGAGACACAGATCAGAATAGAGACTGAGACAGAAAGTTGCTAGGGCCTGAGGGGGAGGGGGGAATGGGGACTCATGGTTTAATGAATAGTTTCAGTTTGAGGTGACGAAAAAGAGTTCTGGAGATACATGGTGCTGACGGTCGCTGAACAGCGTGAATGTGGTTAATGCCACAGACCTGCACGCTTAGAATGGTAAATTCACGTCACATATATTCACCACGATAAAACATAGCTACCTGTAGAGCCCGGGTAAAAGATGCAGGGGTAAGAGTGACACTACTCAAAATTATGCCTTTTGAACTATGTAAGTATATTACCTAATTACCTAGTACGATCAATAAATAAATTCATATGAAAGATCTGGAATTTCCCCTTGGATCACTTTTGTAATTTGCTTTATTTCTATATGCAAATATTACTTCACTCTGTTTCAATATTTTAAAAGCACCTTCATCAATTGTAGATTGATTAAACGTCCACACACCAGAACACTAAGCAGCAACAGTTAAGAATAAGGTAGATCTATATTTCCCTCATTTCAGTGTATAGACTTACCGGTTCTGGCCTCCAGAGAAGTGCTCTCAATTCTGGTCTTTGCGGGGCTGGTTAATTAAATGCTCTGCACCTGCCCTACAGTCGCAGTCATCTACTGGGGAAAAGAGAAGGGAAAGCTGACTGCTTCATTTACTGTGTGCCCCATGCTCCAAGATTACTTGTCAAAGCAACTCTGCCTTGAGCATGATGGGGTCCTTGCTCAGCCATTAACAAATCAACCCCTCCTTTCCTCCGGTGGTTTTCCCTTGTGTGGGTGGCTCCCCTGGTAGGAAAGCTGAGGCCCAGAGAGAGTGACAGCAGGAATAGGGTTCCAAATTTCACCTCTACCCCCAACTCTGTCTTCAGCCAGCCAACCTCCACCTGAACAAACCTGTTGCAGTCAGGCATCCCACTTTGGGATTCCCATCCCACTGACCAGCAGCTCCACTGGCCAGAAAATACTTCTTACAGAGTTTGGAAACTTGCCTCTTGGTAATTTCCACCTGTTGGTCCTGCTTTTAGTTCCAGGAATCGGAAAACAAAAATATAATTTCTCTTCTGTATGCTATCATTTAAGACGTTTAAAAACCATTAATATATCCCTGCCAAGTACATGTCTCTTCTCTAGGCCTTGAGAAGGCTTCTCCATGAGGCCGTATTTTTTCAATGGCTAGAATTCCAGTACCTCCTGAATCCCCCAAGCTCTCCTTTCTCAGCATGCATTGGGTCTGTGGCCCATTTCCATGGATATACCTTTGATTCTCCATTTATCTCGTACAAATCTTTTACCTTCTTTAGAGATCAGATAGAAATGTAAGCCCAACTAAAACATGTCTGTGCAAAAGCTGGTGTGGTAGGTGTCTTTAAAATGGTTCCCAGTTTTACTCATGCCCATGGAAATACCTTTGATTCTCCACTTACCTCGTACAAATCTTTTACCTTCTTTAGAGATCAGATAGGAATGTAAGCCCAACTAAAATATGTCTGTGCAAAAGCTGGTGTGGTAGGTGTCTTTAAAATGGTTCCTAGTTTTACTCATGCCCTGTATAATCCCTTCCCCTTGACTGTGGGCTGGACCTAGTAACTTGCTTCTAATGAATTGAATAAAGCAAGAGTGATGGGTTGCACTTCCAAGATTAGGTGTAAAAAACTATGACTTCCATCTCCTGGCTTTCTCTTTCAGGCTATGATAGTTCCAGCTCCCATGTGAGCTGCCCTAATGGAGAGACCCACATACCAAGAACTGAGGGCATCTCTATCCAACAGCCAGCAAGGAACTGAATCCTTCCAACAATCACGTAAGTGACCTTGAGAGCAAATCCTTCCCGCTCAAGCCTTGAGTTGACAGCAACCCCAGCTGCGCCTCCCTTGATTGCAGCCTGAAGCAGAAAACCCAGCTAAGCTATGGACCAGGATTTCCTGGCCCACAGAAACTATGAATTAATAATGTTGTTTTAAGCCACAAAATTTTGGGGTAATTTGTTGTGCAGCAATAGATAACTAATATTGCCAAGGATGAGGGCAGATAGTAAAGAACTAACCATGACCCACCCGAGCCATTAGATTCCTAAGCATAGCCAGTTGAATGAAATTTTCCTGATTCTTTCTTAGGATTATATTTTCCTGACGCATAGAAATTAGCTTCATGAAATTTATTCCAAGAGTGAGAGTTACTTTAGATTATCTTAATGTCACTATTTTGAAGAAAGAGGGGATCTCCAGAGGGGATTCCCTGGTGGTCCAGTGGTTAGGACTCTGCGTCCAATGCCCAGGACCTGGGCTCAATCCCTGGTCAGGGAACTGAGATCTCATAAGCTGTGTGTCGCGGCCAAAAGAATTTTTTTTTTTTTCCAGATAACAGGGACCTAACTAAGTACTTGGATGTTTTCTCTGAAGAAAACAGTATTATGTTGGTAGTAAGACATTGCAGACTAAGATTGTATAGCAATTTTAAATTTCTTTTAAATAAATTGGCATTGCTTTGATGTCATGAAAAGTAAGTTAGTATTAAGATAATTTCTGAATACTACACCAAAAAATGAAGGAAAAAACTTAAAGTCGGAATTATTATAGATGACGATGCTGATCTTAAAGACGGCAGATTCCCATCATCCATTCGTGACTAAATCCTTCTTACAAGTTTCCTACCAACTGATCTTTTAGCCTGTTTTTGACCATCCCCAGTAAACAATGACTCAGTTTTTATTATATTGACTGAAACTGTTTCTTCCTTCATGTAAGGAAAATTTTCTAAGGGTCAGTGAGATTTCTGGATGTATTTCATTTCATAAAGATTAGGATGGAAGGGGGTCGTTTACAGATGACTTGTATCTTTTTTATATAAAACTCTTATTTTTAATAACAAAATTAAAAGTGACTTTTATTTTTAACAACCCTCCATCCTCCCCTCCCCCAGCAGACCCTGGCAACTTCCATTCTACTTTCTGTTTTTATGAGTTTAATTGCTTCAGATACCTCATATAAATGGAATCAGTGTCTTTTTGTACCTGCCTTATTTCACTTAGCATCGTGTCCTCAAAGTTCATCCAATATCTAGTACATGATGGGATTTTCTTCCATTTTAAAGGCTGAATAGTATTCTGTAGTATTTATACACCATTTTGTTTATTCATTTATCTGTCAATAGACATTTAAGTTGTTTCCACCTCTTGGCTGTTGTGAAAAATGCTGCAATGAAAATGGGTATGGAAATATCTCTTCAAGATCCTGCTTTCAGTTCTTTTAAGTGTACATCCAGAAGTGGGATTTTGGGTCGTATGGTAATTCTATGTTTAATTTTTTGAGGAACTAACACACTGTTTTCCATAGTGGCTGCACCATTTTGCTTTCCCACCAACAGCACATGAGCGTTCTAATGTCTCCGCATCCTCACCAACACTTGTTATTTTCTTTTTATATATGTATGATCTTCCTGATGATTGTGAGGTGATATCAATGTGGTGTGTTTTTTTTAATAAATTTATTTATTTTATTTATTTATTTTTGGCTGTGTTGGGTCTTCGTTGCTGCGTGCGGGCTTTCCCTAGTTGCAGAGAGCGTGGGCTACTCTTAGTTGCAGTGCACGGGCTTCTCAGTGTGGTGGCTTCCCTTGTTGTGGAGCACGGGATCTAGGCACAAGGGCTTCAGTAGTTGTGGCACGCGGGCTCAGTAGTCGTGGCTCACGGGCTTAGTTGTTCCGCGGCATGTGGGATCTTCCCGGACCATGGCTCGAACCTGTGTCCCCTGCATTGGCAGGCGGATTCTTAACCACTGCACCACCAGGGAAGCCCCTCAATGTGGTTTTGATTTGCATTTCTCTACTAGTTAGCGATGCTGAACATATTTTTATACACTGTTGGCCACTTGAATATCTTCTTTGGAGAAATATCTATTCAAGTCCTTTGCCAATTTGTCAGTCAGGTTGATTTGTTGTTTTTTGAGCAGTGGGAGTTCTTTATATATTCTGGGTATTAACTCCTTATCAGGTGTTTGAAGATGTGCAAATATTTTCTCCTGTTTTGTAGATAGACTTTTCACTCTGTTGATTATTCCCTTGGATGTGCAGAAGATTTTGTGGATATGACACCAAAAGCACAGACACCAAAAGCAAAAAAAGGTCTATAGATGACTTTACTATCCATCTTCTCCCTCTCTCTCTGTCTCTGTCTCCCTCTCTTTCTCACACACACTCATCCATGGTTATCATGGTTATGACATCCTCCAGCATCTAAACAGCTAGCTGATTTGCAGCTCTCTTTCTTCACTGCTATTAACTGAGAAATTTGGGTTCTCTGGGGTCAGATTTGGAGACCATTCCTAGAGAGTTGTCTAGTTCTAGTTATTTTTGCCTAATCTCTTGGGTCCATTCCATGCATCCAAAATCATTTTCTCTCAGCCCGTGGCATAAAACTGCTTCTAATTATCTGAAATGCAGTAACAAATATACGTCTCCCTGTTTTAAGTACAAAACACCTTCCTATTTTACTGGTGTCAAGAGACCTATTCATTAATATTGAAATTGATGATGCAGTTGAAAAAAACAACAAAGTGAATTTTTGGTTCTTTTAAAACCCTTTCTGTTAGAGCATTGGCCGCAGCAGATTTTTGTTTACATTTAATCTCCTTTTAAAAACTATATGCTAAAATGAATTATCTCTCTACGATATTCATCTAAATTTATCAAACATACCAAAATATATAACTTCAGCAACAAATGCTGTGTTCCAGTTGCTGAATCCTGAGATTTAGTCGTTTGTTATCATGTAGTAGTAATACATAAAGGGGTTTTCCAGGATCTTCTCAGGACGTGCCCCCCCACTTACCCACACACTGAGCCCTTTCTTCCCCCACCCCCTCTCTTGTTTTATAACTCCCTGTCTAGGAACTTTCTGTTAATTCAGTCCCATTCCTCACTTTTTTGGGGCCAAAGAGTACAAACAGAAATTTATATACAGATTGACTAAACACTTAAAATTTTAAATCAAGCTAGCACAAAAAACTGTTACATAAAATTATATGTCCAATCCTCATTATTTACAAAGTCTGTACTTGCTAATTTGCCTACTGTTTAAAATTTATTTGTAACCCCAAATCAGTGCTCAGAATGCTTTCACAGTCATTTATGGACACACACACACAGAGACAAAAAATTTGAGTTGCCTGACGTGCGTTCCCAGCTGAGCTTGAACAGGTAACACTCTGCCATCTTGTTTCAGCTCTCATACTGTAAACAAGTGTTCTCTTCATGGTCTATTTAATGCCATGTTTTTCACATTTTTATGCTTTCTGTTGATAATTTCACTATTTAAAATGGCTTTCAAGCATAGTGCTGAAGTGCTATCTGTTGTTCTAAGTGCAGGAAGGCTGCTATGGGCCTCAACTATGTGTGTTTGATGAACTTCTTTCAGGCATGAGTTGTAAGGGTGTCTACGATAAGTTCAATGTTAATGAATCAATAATATATAGTAAATAAAGTGTCTTTAAACAGAAACACACATAAAGCAAGGTTATGTATCAATTGGTTGATGAAAACGTTGTGACCAGAGGCTCACAGAAACCTAACCATCTACTTCCCCTAGGGCAGTAAGTAGTTTGGTATTCACTAAGTCAGTGTCCTAGGGGACTTCATAGAATAAAAAAACTACCACGAATAAGGAGAATTGACCGTACTAGCCTTCTACCTTAACAAATATACATTCATAATGACAAAATAAAAGAAGATGTGCAAAGTGATGGTTTTTACATGGCTAAACATTATCATCTAAAATATCAAAATATGAAAGAAAATGAAATTCATATTATTGTGGATGTCTTGTTATCGTACAGTTAGGTTGGTAATGTTTGGATGAGCAATAAAGACATATATAATTCATACATTATTATATATGTATTCTATATATTTTTTTGGCTTCATTTCAGCAAAGACACTAATAATGTTACAATAGCAACTTATATAATTTGTTCTATGGTCAGGAATAAACTGAAGGATTACAAATTGATTAAAATGTACTAAAAGTGAAATATGTGCAATGTATGCAAAATAGCAATATATTTTTATCTGAAAGCAAATTGAAATAAATGTTTAAGTTGAAAAATTAAAATTATTTTCATATATTTTATTTTTCCTCTAAAAGAGTTAAAATTATCTGTCAAAATTAAAAGAAGGGAAGTTATGATTTATAAAACCAAAATGTAAAATAAAAATTATTTAAATAGAAATTATGATTAATCAATATCACATTTTAATAAAAAGTATTTAAATAAAATTGCCCTTTTAAATGTAGTAAATACTTTCATAAAAACTACTTAGAATTAATTCTAGCTTTCAATATCCATCTAAGTTGCTGAAACTAACACAACATTGTAAATTGACTATACTTCACAAAAAATGGTTAAAAAAATATCCATCTAAGTTGCCAACAGAGCATCCCGCACCCGATTGCCCTGGTTGATAGCGCCCAGGTTACATCTAGACCTATTATATATAAATTTATACCTATGTACATATAAATAAATATGAATTGTTTAACATAGAAAAATGTCTCATAGCCTCTGTGTGCAACTGTTGAAAAGGCTTTGCTAATTCCTGAGTACCTCCAGAACCACAAATTGGAGCAGGAGAAGTAAGAAAATGGATCCTAGGCAACCCTGGGAAAAAGAGTTTTGTTGTGCAAGAATAGAAGAATTTGACAGGTTCATTAATTTGTCTTTTCTCTCCCCCAAATGATTCCAGTACTTAAACTCTCCCTACAGAGAAAAGCAGTACTTGTCGATAGCAGGGATGCAACCCCCAAATCTCCACAGCATTCAGATACACACACGTACTGTTTCAAGGACATGGGACAGAGCTGTTGAGAAGCGTTTGCCTGAGGCACGGGCAGTGTCAGTCATGCAAAGGGATATTTACGGTTATGAGTCGAGCTGTGGGGAGAGCGGCTATACTGCGGAGCAAAGTCCCCACAACCGTTCCTGATCTAACTGGAGCAGGGCACACATTCGGCCATTGTCTGGACACAGCTGCACAGACATCTGATGGCAGTGGGCCTGGCTCACTACGTCTGTGGCACCCACCTGATTAGGCTACAGCCCTGGTCTGGATTAAACCTTTTCTCCTGCTTGAAGTTGAGTTTCCCGCTTTCAGCGATGCAGAAGACACTTGCTGCCTTGCATACAGAGTTAGGTGACACGTATCATGAAATGCTTC
The DNA here is from genome assembly GCF_026419965.1 of Kogia breviceps. Classification (NCBI taxonomy): domain Eukaryota; kingdom Metazoa; phylum Chordata; class Mammalia; order Artiodactyla; family Physeteridae; genus Kogia; species Kogia breviceps. The sequence goes on along the minus strand of NC_081319.1, from coordinate 98,951,470 downwards.
ACATTTGCCCATGTGATTCTTGGAGGGCATCTAACCATGGATTGCTTCCTGCTCCACCGACCAAGATCCATTGCCTCTTCCAACCTTCTTCTGACTTAAAGCAACGCTTTTCTTTTTTGTAACTGACTTTCTTAGTCCACCTTGGACAATCAATTCTTCTTTGTTTTCCAAAATTTCGCAGCGTGTGCTCTCCCCTAGGACTAATCATATTAATGACAACAAGATTGGCAAACAAGGAGGGCTAGCATTTATCAACTTCTTTCTAAGTGTCAGGCAGGGTGCCAAGCACTTTAAATGTGTGAACTAATTTGTCCTCACAGCCAGCCTAGGAGCTGGATACAGTTTTCCTGGACAGTTTTACCGAAGAAGAAGAAACTGAGGCACAAGATGTTGAGTCACCTGCCAAAGTAAGGCCACGCAGGCAGTCTGACTCTAGTTCAAGTTATTATCCAGTTCACTATGTGATACTACAGGAGATGGAGAAATGGTGCTTTTTACATGCCCTGGGCATGCCTGGCTTATTTCACAGGAAAAAATAGATATTTTTGCAAATGGGTTGAAAATGATTATGTTCAAGAAAAAGCATTGTTTATGTTCACTCGTTGCTTTTTTTTCTGGAAGATGATGCTGTTACTGATGCCATTAATACCAGAACTACCTACTATCTAGCACCCATTTTCCCAGGGGACCTCATGTGCTCATAGAAGACGAGTGGACAGAGGAAAGAGAGAAGAACCCCAGGCAGCTCCAAGCAATCATCGGCCAAAAATCTGCAAAGAACCCACAAACTTCAGGGATATGTTTGCAGTGCCCCCAAGTTCCACAGCCCACGGGGCAGGAAACAGTTAAATCATTTCCCCCCAAGGTCACCTTGAATGTCACCGGAGAAGTTGGGCACAGAGCCCAGGCCTCTGGATCGTCTCGCTGAGTTTCAGGAAGCAGACCACACTCTGACATTTAATTGGTGAGACAGTTTGTTTGTGTTTAGCCTTCCCTTGCAATATTTGCAACTCAAACACTATAGCAAGAGTCAGTGCTTGAAAAAACTGCAAAGAAAATCTGATCTGAAGTCAAAGTGCCAGCCCTGGATGCAGGAAGAATAAAGTTAAATCTAGCCAGGTCCAATAAATGATGCCATAAAATATCATCTTTAAGGTTTTCTTTGCCTAAATCACAAACTTAACACAGGTCAAATGACATTAAGATAGACGCCTTCACCATAAGAAGACTCTTGATCTTCAGCTTTCTGGTTTCAAGGAATATTTGATGCAACCAAATTTTTGGACATCTCTGAGAATTTGCTGCAGTGGGATTTGACCTATACTCTAATGGGATACCGCCATACATCTTAAAGAGTTGAAGGTGTACCGTAGAGAGAAGACCTGCTATTAACAGGAGGGAGAACTACATGGTCTACTTTCCACAAGTCTGATTGCTGGACCAAGTATAAAGCAAGAGAACTGTCCTGAAGAATTGCTGTTATAGGGCTGCATCTGGTTCAGCTTCTCTGTGACTGTGGAAGGGTCTACATCTTACTAGTTCTGGGTTGAAAACAGACTGAAAAAAGTTTACAAATTTAGAAGTAGCCTAATTTCCCCTTCTTCCTATAGCCCCCCCCCCACCTTTACCTTGAAAGATGATCCCACCAATACAATTTTCAGAAGGACTTCATTTTGGTGGTCTCACTCTTCACTGGCCATGTAGGCCTCTTTGCCTTCATAGCAAGGGTCCATCTTATGCACCAACAAGACCACAGGAAGATTCCTGGAGGTTCCAGGAGGCTTTGCTTCTGGCTCACAATGGAGTCTCGCCTTGCTTCCCTTTCCTGTCACACAGACCATCTGCCGGGTTCCTGACTCCTTCTATCCCAGGGACCTTGCCTGGGTCCTTCATCACTGACATACTGGCCTTTGGAACCCAGGATATGCCTCCCTTGGTCTGTGAAAACTGCCTTTATCAACCCAATTCCTGAAAGGCTCCGGCAGACTTATCTAATTCAGAGTGAATGCATCTTGTGTACATGGAGTGCCAGGCTGGGTCACTCCTGCTTTATCCTGTCCAATTACTTGACACAGTATAGTAACGTTAAGTAGGAACCACAGCCATACAAGGATGTAACTGAAAACTCCGCAGTGGGCTCAGCAATCCCTTTTGCACAGCTGACGCCCATCCTACACCAGATATGCTTGCCTGATGCCACTGTGCTCACCAGTGAGTTGTCCCATCAAGTTGAAGTCATGCTTTAGACTGTCCTTCCGGAACTCTTTTAGAGTCCTCATAGAGATTGTCTCAGTGGCCTTCTTTGGTTCATTCTCATTCGATTCTCTGTGTACTCTCAGTTTGATGCAGAAGTCAGTCTGTAAGTCTCGGTGAAGAAGAACACGGTGCGTTTCTCACTTGGGTTTTCTACTAACAACACAGCCTGGAAAATTTGCTGCTCAAAAGTAACAGAATAAGACAATAGCGTTATGTTTTCTATTAGCCATGGGACTCTCACCTTTTATTAAACAAGACACCCAAATCGTTCACTCTGGGAATCTCTCCCTTGTTTCTTTCTTGATTTTCTTTTTTTCTATCTTCTCTCTCTCTTCTTCACTCCCTTTCTTTCTTCCTTCTCTCCTTTCTTTGCACAAATTGAATGACGGCTATGAGGCGGGCACTGAGAAAGCTGTCCATCATATTAGGCAACGACTGCCATGCTAGAAGTAAGCACATGGCTATATTTTGAAAGACCTCATCATACCTTTTAAGGTAAAAAATAAAAATGTTAATTTTATAACACAGTAAAGTATAACTGCCTATTGAAATCATCATAAATAATTTATTATCTTAAATAATTTGCATTCTCTGTTATGTATTATGTTCACAGGCTGCTTGAATTAAAAGCTGTTATATCATATGCCAATCTGTTGCTAGGTAACAACTAAAAGTAATACACTCATGTCCACATATCTCTCTATATGTGTGTGTGTGTGTGTGTGTGTCCTAATATTTATATAATCATGTCCACATATCTCTATCTATATATCTATCTACAGATGCGTGTGTGTTTACCCTACTACTCAGAAAGGGGTCAAACTATCTCATACATATATAGAGAGATTAATACAAATAACTAAATATATATAATATGTTCCTCTGAAGGTCACTACCATGGCCTCAGAAATCATTTAAACGATTCAGTTGATGGTAATATGCTATTTGTTAGCTGGCTCACGGTTCTAAGAGCACATCCAAGGTGCACTTGCAGGTAATCAGATGTTCTGGATGACTCTCTCAAGGTCTTTTCGTGGTATATGGAGACATTTTCTGGATGATGAAATATGAGACTTAAGTCTACTGTGTTTGTAATCACTATACCCAGAAAAAGAATTTTTATATACATATATAGTTTATTTGTATTTATATTTATACATATGTGTGTGCTTAGTGGCTTTTATTTTATTGTTACTACATGAAGTTTAGAGGTATATCCATAACAAGTCATTGACTGGCCTAAACAACATTGCAGCTTCCAGCCAAAAGACAATCCTTTCATTGTCTGAACTCATTTATTTGTTTTTCTTCAGTGTACTTTCCCCTTTTTTGGATGTTAAGCTGCATCTCTGCTAATAATAGCAAACTGAAATACATTATTTTAAAAATCTTAACATCTAGCCAACCTTGAAAATATTTAGCCATTCTATCTGAAAGGTACTTAAAACAATTTAAGCAAATTTTTAATAATCTAGTAATTTTAGTACTTCATGATGTCTAATTTTATATTTCATACAATAAATAGAAATAATTATCTGAGAGTATTCTTAAAGTTAAAAAGAATCTGGTGGCCAGGACAGGGTAAGCAAGGAAGGGTGTGATGGGAGCTGTCACCTGGGCTAGATGACATGCCACCTTGTAGGTCTTTATAAGGACTTTGGTTTTTATGCTGAGAGAACTGAATGGTTTTGTCTGAGCTTCAAACAAAAGTTGCTTGATCTGAAGGCAATGGTTAATTTACCTTTTGTCCAAGTTACTTTAGATTGGTCTAAGTATTCAGTTGATCCAAAGGACAGAGTATAATCAGTCTATGTTACAAGTGGCCAAAGACCCAAAGGTTGTAATTCATGTCACAAATGAGGCAGTTAGCTCAGGTAGGTGGGAATAGCCGATTCATTCAGCCAGGCACGTCTTTTGGCCCTTAAGTAGGCAGCCATCTTCCTTAGGCGTACAATCTTCAATCACAGTATCACACACTTCCATTTCTCTCCTCTTTCTAGGCTAGGCAGCCCCAGGTATACACAGTTATTTTCCCCTCTGTATGGACCCTGAACTTTACTCTTCTTAATGGAAGCTACATCTGAACCATCAAAGTCAAATTATACTCCTTCAGATGCAAGACTGATGCAGTCTATTTCAGACTGTCCTCTAGAACAAAACAAAAGTTATCTCTTTAGGTGAGGTAAACATTTCTCCATCTACTTTAACTTTACTCATTACTACTAAATAAATTAAAAGCTGTTTGAACAGGATGTAGGGTCAATGTTAGATTAATAAAATAGCACTAAGAGACCAATATGAAGGCATAGCAACAAAGAGTAGCCTCCTAGCTTTCCAGTGTTTCTTTTAATCCAACAAGGAATCTTTGCAGGGTATTAGCAGAAAAATGCCAAGCCTCCATACAATGCTACCTTTATACCTGTCACTACATTTAACCCCTGTAATCCTGTGACTGGTCAGGATTTGTAGATCATTTATTCCAGCTTTCAGAAGATCAATATAGGTTGTTTTTGCAACAATAAATATATGTGACAAGATGGGGTCTGATCTGGTGGCAACATCTCTGGAATAAGAATCAGCAGACCTGTGCCCCAGCCCCTGCTCTGCTAAGAAATAGAATCCGTCTTTCCTCCAAGAAGAGAGAGCATGATTGACCACCCTCCCTCCAAGTCCACAAAAATATGGTCCAATCATTTGCCCTGGATAGTCTAAGCTTCTACCCATACACGTTCAGGGAAAGCTTTGTACTTTAAGATACCAAAAGAGTTAGCCCTTAAATATTCCTGAGAGAGAGCTTATCTGTAAGGTGATTCTTAGTAAGGACGTATTTGGACACTAGAGCAGAATGGTGATTAATAGCCAAGAGACTCTCCAACTCCTCTCTGGGCAGCACAGAAGTTAGCGTAAGGCAGCCTGGTCTTGGCCTGTGTCCAAGAAGCTCATTCCTGTGAATCCTGAGAAAGACGTTGTTATAACAAAGTTATGGTATAGCAGAGACCCCACTATGAAGGGTGAATTCAAGGCTTCTTTTACGAGGAAAAAGAGTTTAGGGAAATTCACAAATCCTAAAGTGTCTCCAAAAGGAGTGTACCCAGCAAAATATTTTGCAGTTCTTGCATTTTAGAAATACTGTGATTCTCTAAGGCAACCCATAATAGAATTCACTGAACAAGAGTTGCCCTGCTCCCTAGGGCTTAGCCTGATTGGACAGAACAATTTAACTCAGGAATCCCACTTTGCAATTCAGCAGAAAAATGCAGACGTATGTCCTAAGAAATAAAGGAAGGACATGAGGAAATGCTCTGGTTCTCTCTTGTCTATCCTCAATGGTTTAGATATTTGTGTTTTTTAGCACAGCTTAATTTCATAAATAGCAGCCTCAGCAGGTTTGCGCAGTCATTCAAGAAGACTATTTACCTGCTATATCTCTCTCCAGTTACAATGCATTTCACATTAAATGTTTGATTGGATTACTGATTTTTAAACTCGCCACTTTAGAATCACCCAAAGCTTTCATTTCCCATCTAAAAGCCCTGAAAAACGTCATAATTACCTCTGAACTGAGGGGGCAGGCTGCATCAGAGAATTTTGAAAATGTTTTTTCTCTGAACACAGGCAGTTCAGAAAGCCGAGCACCTGCAAATAGGTTAATGAAGCTCAGAATTGCTAGAGTTGTCAAGACCAACTGTTGAGAATTCCCGTGGAGTTAAGTAGGATGTGAATCCGGCTCTGAGTAAATATCATTACCCATGCCTTCTGACTTCCTCCTCTCAGGTTTGGGCGTGCGTGTGGGTTTTTCCCCTTTAGCCCAACCATTTGGTAGCAGGTGGGTTGGGGGTGGCTGGGAGTACTCTTTAAAATGGCTCTCTGGGTGGGCAGAGGCCCTGGTGTTTATTCCTGGAGCCCCCTGAGCCATGGAGTACTTTTTAGAAAATGCATCGCATTTTATTCATGTTTATGTACCAAGAAAGTAAGCAGTCGGCTTACGTTCTCAGAAAAAGAGCTGTCACTGGTCACTTAGAGTGTCTCGTTTTGGCGTTTAATGGTCATGGGACATGGTGAAGAGGAAAAACAGCAAGAACATCCTGTGCCCTGAAGGCAGGTCCTCTTAGATCCAAACTTTCAAATACTTACTATTCTGAAGCACTGTACGAAGAACATTTTTAGCGTATTTTTAGTGTGGTTTAGTGTAAATGTCAACCTCTGGTTGAAGTGTATCCTACAAACAGAAAGTGCACATATTTAAGTGTACAGTTCAATACATCTTCACAGAGTGACCACACCTGTGTAACCATAATTCCGATATCGAGAAACAGGACACGCTTAGCACCCAGAAGCCCCTCTCATGCCCTCTCCCAGTCTAGACCCCAGGAGTGACCACTACCCTGACTTCTAACACCTGGTTTGTTTGTTTTCTTCTTGTTTTGAACTCTGTGCAAAAGCAGTCAGACAGTATGTACTCTTTTATATCTGGCTTTTTTCAAATATGCTGAGATTTTACAAATATGTATTTATTACAGCCTTTTACATCATTATCTCGTTGACAAGGAAATCATTAATCTGCCCCAGTTTGCTCTCCTCAAAACGTGTCAAGTAAAAATACTCACATTGGAGATAAATGTATACACATGGCTGCATGATAGGCTTCAGCCTGCCACTGAGCACATCCGGTTTCTCACAGATGGGGAAAGGAACTTCCACGGGGCCTTTTTAAAGGAGGAAGATAATACGAGCTTTGCTATGCAGCTACAACAAAAAGCTGATGGTGGGAGGCCAAGTTGGAGAATTCTGCTCTCTGAACTGAAGCATAAAGCTGGTGAAATACACAAGAAAGTGAGATTTATTGGTTGAATGTTGATGTACCAGAATGGAAAATGAGAGCTTGATGTATAATTGCAGATAGTACTGTTTCCTCCCACTTTACACTGGTGTGTTCCCAGTCAACAGGCCCCTGCAGGTAACATCTTGCTTCCTGGCATTTGTAGTTGGCTTTATTAGGCAAGTGACTTCCTTAGCCTCTGGTCAAGGAAAGGATAATACTAGTAATAGCAATAATAATCATAATAAATCATTCATGCCTGAGCTGCATTAAAACAGTACAACTTTGTCACTAATGGTAAAGCAAGGCAAAGGATTTAGAACAGTCAGAGTCATAATTGCAAGTTACAAAATAATTAAATGGTATTGCTGTGTACAAAAATATTTAGGAGCCGACTTTACAGCCAGCAACTTATGGGATTATCCCATCACGTGCACATGAACCACGTATGCAATTGCAGACTTATTTGACCATGCATCAAGCCTAACAACTGAATTCCAAGAAAATCAAGCACTTGTTTGGAAAAAAAAGTAATCAAATACGGATTATTTCAATAGCAGCCGAAGTTTCTTCCTGAGATCCCTGCCAGTCAGAGGCAGGCGATTTATGCCACTCAGTTTTGAGCAAGCCACATTTCTCTAATATGGCTGATCCCTCCCAGTCTAAACATTTTCTTTGAAAACGTGAAACCCTGCAATTAAATATTCCTCCCTGAAACGGGGAGAGTTCACTGAACTGAGAACCAAGTACATCCCCCATAGAGAAGACTGTGATTGGAGGGAGGGAGTGTTGTCTGGTGGGAACATCCACTGATGGAATGAAAACAGGAAGATGTTGGAGGGGAGGGGAGGGGAGGAGGAGAAAAAAATGCATGTGCTAATCTGAGGAACTTCTGTATTCAAACATACATTCAAGGCTGGTTGTATGCGTTTGTCCCTGAGACATGGAAATACTGCTAATACTCAAAATATTTTTTTTGGCAAAGATCACGTTTAAATTAAATAAGCTTTGCTATTGACAGTATTCCTTTCAGTCATGTTTTGCCTTTTGAAGAAAGGAAAAAGCTTTACTAAGGAAAACAATAGGTTTATTAGGGAATTGATCTGCTGGGTTGAAAAATGGCATCTAATATTTTGCAAACGTGATTTTTCCCTTCTTGAGAATCTTATTTCCTTAGCATTTATCCATGGTGTTTCACAGAGGGTCACGTGTGGGAGAGGTGCAGAAATGTGTTTCTTCCCCTGACCACTGCGTTGGTAATTCACTGGGATGAATGCTTGGAAAGAGGGTCTTGCTCACCAGCATGTAATAAGTCTCACAAAGATTATGTGTTTGGGAGTAGAGGTGAGGGCATGGGGTAGGCACCTGTTTAGGTCACCTTCCCAAAATGCTCTTTCATTACCTTGCCACATGGGCCTCAATTCCCCAAAATAGGGTAATTTAAGGCAAGCTATTTCGAGAATGACCCACTGTCAAAATATGTTCTTTTTTTCTCCCACTAGACATTTATCAGGCCTAAAAGCTGCCAGGTATCTATAGTGCTAGGTGTAGGGGAAAGGGAGAGAATGCAACAATTGAGTAAGTCACAGTCCCGAGCCTCTGGGATACCTTTTTTTCAGGGAATTGACATGATTTTGTGTTTTAGAGCAAACACCCTGGTGGCAACTTAAAGGCCAGATGGTAAACACGGAAAAGATTTAGAAAGCTATTGTGTATAATAGTCCAGACATGTGAACATGAAGGCCTGACTTCGGTCAGTAATTATTGGGATGGAGGTAGGGTAAGGATTTGGGAACTACAGCCCACACTCTTCAGTATGGTAGCCACTAGCCACATGTGACTGCTTAAATTTAAATAAATTAAAATTAAGTGACATTAAAATTTTAAGTAACATTAAAAATTCCATAGTCACACTGACCATATTTCAGGTGTTCAGTAGTCACACTTAGCTAGTGGCCACCTTATTGGACAGGGAAGATATAGGACATACCTACCTTTGTGGAAAGTTCTACTGGGCAATACTGTGTGGGCCTTTGTTCTTTCAAAAATCCATGATTAACTGTGAAGTTTGATGACATGAGAATTTGTACTGTTGCAGGGTCATGAATTTGAGCCATACTGTGGTTTGATATATGAGAGATAGTTACTTGGCTGTTGGTAAGCTACATTACCCCACCCCTTTCTCCAGAACTGCCATATCAGTGATATCGGTAGTTATCAAATTGTCCTGCATAACACATGTATTTATATACAAAGTTTTATCTGTCATATAGTATTATATATCTATAGGTCATCTATATCTATATGTAGATCTAGATCTAGATTATAGATTTAGATTTAGATACATAAAACATATACAATCATATATATATGATTGTATTAGCTTGGGTCCTCCAAAACATATATGTTAAGGTGAGATTAGCTGTTCATGGGGAGAGTGCCTGTGAGGAAGGAAGGAGGAGGGGATCAGCACAGGCAGACAAAGCCTTCAGACCACAATGCAGGTATGATACTTGTGGAGGAGGGAGGAAGGAAGGCAGGTTGAGTAGGAAGAGTCTTGGAATGCAGCAAAGTTCCAAGAAGGATTCAGTCAGACTATTGAATAGTCTTTGAATCACTGTCACCAAACAGAGAACTCCCAAGGATTTCAGGAATGAGCCTGCATTAGTATCCCCATTATGCTCAGTCACTGGCTGGGAGTGGCCCACAGGAAGCATGAACTTGGGGTGCATGTGGTGGTGGATCCAGAGGGTGGCAGCTGGAGCCATCACATATTATGCTCCCCGTGGCAGGAGACCTCAGCAGCACCTCATGGCTTCCACAGTAGTATATTTTGTATTTGTGTGTGTGTGTGTGTGTGTGTGTGTGTGTGTGTGTGTGTGTGTGTGTGTGAGAGAGAGAGAGAGAGAGAGAGAGAGAGAGAGATAAAATATATTCTATAGTATATTCTATTGTATTTTGTATATATAATACATAGTACTATAAAATATGTTGAAAATAGTAGATATATTTTTTAGTATACTATATGATTATTATGTGCTCAAGAATTAAGGACTTCTTACATGGGAGCCCAATGCTCATGAAAATCAAGGATTTCTTCTAATTAGGTGGTAGAATCAAAAGGACTTGATGGGGGCACTTCCACTCACAGAAAGATGGAATAGACATACTTTTCCCTATTCCTCCCACGAAGTACAACTAAAAACCCTGGACATTATATACAAAACAAACATAAGAAGACTCTCAAAGGTAGGGAGAAAAAGACAGACAAGCTAGGAACCTCAGCACCCAAGGATTGATGTTGTGTTAAGTTCCCTACATTGCCCCATATATCCCAAACTGGGTGCTATAGAAGTCAACAACCCAGAGATGTCAACAAACACAGATTTCAAAAAGCCCCTACAAAAGCATAATCTCTTGAGCCAAAGGACCAGAAAAGGGACAGTCTAGCAAGATAGAAAACTTTTAGAAAAAAAAACACACTCTGCTAGAGTCAAACATCACAAGGTGGAAAAAAAAAATCTGTGGCCGCATCCCACCCACACCAGCAAGGCCTAAGTTCAAAGCCTAGACTTCCCTCTTTGTCAAATTGTAATGAGATGCCCCTACCTCCCTGCAAGGGTGGTGGCAGAGAAAGTTGAATAGCGAGCCAGGACTTTCATCTCCAGTGGGCAGTAATGAGTGCCTTTCTTGGGGTATCAGTGTAGACCATGTGGAGATCCTGGACTTTCATCCCCATCCTGTATAACAAGGCACTCCTCCTTCTTCCTGATGGGGTGGTGTCTGAGGAGGCCTAGTGGAGAATCAGGACTTTCACCACCACTTAGTGGTAATGAGGCTATTCTCCAACATGCTGTCAGTGGAGGTCACATGGGAAGCAGTAATGCAATCCTCCCCTTCCCAGAAGTACCCCAAAATGTATAAATTCTCTAAATCATGTTTGAGAACTGAAACAAAAAATATGACACTGTTTCATATGGTTCTAAATGCATGTACAGGAAATATTTAAGACAATTATAAATGGGGTAGGGTAAGGGGATGTAAAGGAAGGCAAGGTTTCTACACTTGACTCAAACTAGTAAAATGGTGATGCCAGTAGACTGTGAAATAGGTTATGTGTATATAACTTTATACATTTTTTTTGGCCGTACCTCGTGGTTTGTGGGATCTTAGTTCCCTGACCAGGGATCAAGCGCACACCCTCAGCAGTGAAAGCACTGAGTCCTAAACACTGGACCACCAAGGAATTCCCATATAACTTTATACCTTGAGTAACCACTTAAACATCTTTGCAAAGAGATACACTCATAAACACTATAAATAAATAAAAATGAATTCTAAAAATGTTCAGGTAACACACAGGGAGCCAGAAAAAAAAAAAATAAAGAGAACAAACAGAAAGCAAAATTAAAAATGGAAGACTGAAACCTAACAAATCAATAATCACATTAAATGTAAATGGTCTAACTACACCAATTAAAAGACAAAGATTGGCAGAATGGATTAAAAAAAAAAACAAAACTTGACCCTACTATATACTGTCTATAAGAAAGTCATTTCATATGTAATGATATGTCATGTTAAAAGTAAAAAGAATGTAAAAAAATACATATCATGCAAAAGTGAACCCAAAAAAAGCAGGAGTGGTTATATTAATGTCAGATAAAGTAGACTGCAGAACAAAGAAAAGTACCAGACAGGAAGGGATATTTATAATAATAAAAGTTTCACCCCACCAAGAAGACATAATAATCCTAAATGTGTACATACCAAACAACAAAGCTGTAAAATGTGTAAAGCAAAAATGGATAGAATTGAAAGGAGAAAGAGACAAATCCACAATTATTGGTGGAGGTTCCAGCACTTCTGTCTCAACAATTAAAGTATAAATAGATGGAAAAATCAACTTGGTTTGAAAAACTTGACAATATTATCAACTAACAAAATCGAATTGACCTTTATAGAACATTTCACCTAACAACAGCACAATACACTTTTCAAGTGTCCATGGAGCACAGACCAAGATAGACTGCATCCTGAGCCATAAAACAAACCTCAATAAATTTAAAATAATCGAACTGTGGTGTGGGACCTAGATTAAGGCCCAATATTATGTGCTGCCTTGACATCTGGTGAAACTGAGAAGGCCTCATCTGCTCTAACCACAAGTTCCCCTCCCCACTCTGCTATTGTTCAATAAGTCCCCTAGCCAAGCAACCCTCCTTATCTAGGGGAACAGCTGCAGTTCCTGCATGTCCCTGAGTAGCAGGTTTCAGTTCCCTGCCAGCTGTGGAATTATTCAAATAACCATATAGTCCTGTGGGAACCAGGGGGCACCTCATCCTCTTGATACTACAAAGCCCGCCTCCAGCCCTTAGTTTTCACTCTGTTCCCAAGTGCAACCCCCCCGTGGCCCTGTATGCTGTACAGTGTTCTCCTCCCTCAGTCCATGAGTATATGGGACTTACAACCTGCTGTCGATCTCATCTGTCCAGTGTCAGTTGTTGGGACAATTGAAATGCATGTACTTTAAGACAAAATTAAACACATCAAATTTATATATGCAATTTAAAATGTTTGAAGGTTTGAAAATTTTAGCTAAGTCTTTAAACACAACCAAACTGAATTCGAAAATCCCTTCCAAGTAACTGATAAAGTATGCTAGACTTACAAAGTAGAATAATATTTGTGAACTGAATTTAAAGTCCATGAATTACATAAAAATTTTCTTTTAAGTTTGTCAAAAAGTTCATATCAATAGAAAGAAACTTGGCACCCAAAATATTTTTCAGGGAGTATTCTGGCTCACAAAGGTAGACTGGAGGTAGCTAGCTTTCCAATAGACTTTTGAAAGTTCATAGAAGATAGCAACCCACCCCTCAACTAGGCTGTCTTTTAAAGTACATGGGTTTATATTGAATAATTAAGACATTCCAGGACTTTTATGAGGAGATTAATAATATAGCTAACCTCAAAATTACTGCTACTCAACATAATCAAAAGTTCCAGAAGAGAAATAATATTTACTGAGGGCTGCCTGCAGTTTATTCTGTCCTATAAGTAACTTAAACTTTCTCCAGGATTAAGCCAGACCATCAGAAGATTGAACGCTACTCTTCCTGCCTTTCCCATAGCATCACAGAACGTCTTTGAATAGACCGTTTTTTGAGATTATGGCATTAACCTGCTTGTATGTGCATTGTGAGAAACAAACCTGTGAAATTTGGTGTTGGATGTGCTTTGTTGGTCTAACTGAGGACTCCATCCACTGAATCATCACACAAGTTCTCGGCAAGGACCCTTGGGAGGAAATTCTTTCAGGACATAGTAGCAGGAAAAGTTGTGTCTTGAGCTTTTAAGCATTTTATGAATCAGGTACATAATCACATTTCCTCTCTTTCTGATGGCTGCTAGAAAGTTCACAGTCATATCCATGGTCTTCTGAAAACTGTGCCAATCTTAGTGGCCCACCTACTATAGACCGACCTCTCCTTTGATTTTGTTTTACTTTCCTGATACTTATTCCTATTTTACTAGATCACTCTTATTTATTTTTATCTTGTTGTGTCTTCATGTATTAATAAGTATAAAGAATTACATATTCTGTAAGTCTCTATAAATCATTTTTAGAACAAATAATAATAGAATTCAACAAATAACTCCTAACTATAGAGGTTGTCAGCAAAAGGAAAATTTTAAAACCAATGAGAAGTAACTCAGACAAGATGAAAATAAAGGGCTCGAAATGACAGCCAAAGTGCATGAAGAAACCCATAAAAATGTGATTTGTACTGTAGCCACTATTTAAAGTGATTCATTGAAAATACATTAGGAAGATGCATTGTTTTTGAATTGTCTTCTGGAAACACTTTGGAAGTTGGGGGGTTGAGGGAGCAGGAAATGTGTGGGAATTCTGTAAACTTCTCTTCTCTGACACGATAATCACTTCTCACTCTTCTGTGCACGCATTATGCTTGAAAATGTCGATGGAAATGCCAATTTATATTTTCTGGGGTTTGAGGAACAGGAAACCTTTAGTTATTGTAAGTTCTATCTTTTGTTAAATTTTAATTAACCCCACATTCGCTCCGGGAGGTCAAAACCAAATTACAGTGATGTGTTGTCAGCCCATAATCCTTTACGTCAGTCCTCACCCTCTATTGTGCAGGAAAAGTCTTGCGGTAGTTCCTGTTTCTTAAATTCTCAGAGATGGTTCCATGTGTAAGGGATACCGACCGCCATGGGGCAAACGATTTGCAGTGAACATTATGTCCAATGGACAGTCAAGGTTTTTGGTCACTGAGTAGACCATATACAATGCCTGCTCTTTGCTTAACAGACTTTCCTGTGGAAAAATCACTCCCCTCCCATGTAAGTTGGTGTGCTTCCAAATGGAGTTGAGTCCTGTGCCAGCTCCAGTGATGGGATCTCATTGGCCTTTAGGCCAATAAGTAAATTCCATGCCCTGGCCATGGAATTACAGCCAATAATACGTTTTGGTGAGTCTACTGGGAAAGACAGAAAGCCAAACTCTCTTTTCCACTAGGTTTAATGGCAGGAGGATTGAACGCTTGGAGCTGCTCCAGCCTTCTGGAGAAAGCCTGGGTCTACTGAGAGCAGCACACACTGTCTGGATTAGGACTAATTCAAAGGTGAGAACGCCACTGGAGGAAGCAAAGTAACATTCTAAAAGCCTGAATCAGGTAATGCCTGAAGCTACCTTTGCCCATCAGCCTTCCTTCCTGGTAATTGAGTCAATACATTTAGTTTTGCTTAAGCCAGTTTTGAATGGGTGTTTCATCAGTTGTGTGCCCCCTGAAACACCTGAGTTATATTTAACTTTACCTTCCTGCCTGCCACTGGCAAATAAAACAAAAAAGTTTGTTTTCCCTTTCTCTGTAGCTCTTCTAATCCATTTCCATGTCCCATATTCGTTTGCATTATTTCCTCATTCTCATATTCTCCACCCTTCTAAACTTTGAGCTGTGTGTGATTCTTTTTCCTCTCTCTGTGTAATTCTTCCTTGACAGTGAACTTGAGGCAGCTGTCTGAAGGCTACTAAAAATAGGTGAGGATTTATGTATGAGCCTGTTTGCTGAAAACGAAAGAAAGCATTCTGAAGTCCTTTTCACGTTTCTTAAATTGCTCTTCCAAGTCTTCAGAAAGTCTGCCAAATGGGGAGCCACGATCCACTTTGCAGGAGGTGTAGACCCTACGCTTCAGTGTTTGCAAAGTGTGGTTCAGGATCCCTGGAGTTCAGAATCACTGGGGTACATACTACGAAAGCAGATTACCGGGCTCCCTCCCAGCCTCGAAATCCTGATCTCTAGGAGTTTGATTTGGTAAAATCTCAGTTTCAATAAACTCCCTAGGTTATTCATATGCGTCGTGAAGTTTGAGAACTCATACCCTAGATTTATTCTGTCAGCAGTAGCAACAGGAAAATTACCTATGTAATAGTTTCCTATCACTGTAAAAATTCTGTTCTCTTAATTTTATGGGTAACGTAGCTGCTTTTAAATGTAAAAGGTATGTGTTTTGAGTAATGGGAGGATTTTTAACTGGTTGAATTGAATTAGATACAGAAAAAACTGAAAGAATTTCAAAAATCCTTTGCATCTAATCATTTGAGTGTCCTTCTTCATCTAAATCAGTTTTTCCTAATTTTGATGTCATGTCACCTTTTAATAATGCTGCTCCCTAGGCCACACTCCAGAACAGTGAACTCAGAGTCTCTGAGGGGGCTACCAGGACATTAGTACTGGGACTATGGATGGTCCATAGAGATGAGTTGGCTGGACTAAGAACATAAAGATTCGTTTCAAGGTTGTATAGGCAAAGCCAGTGATTAAGAAGACACTGGATCTGACATAAGAGGGGAGAAAAACCCGTTGAACTATGAGACCCTGGTCTATGTCCTTTACTGTAACCCCCACCATCATTTCTAAAAATATATCTCTTTACTCCTGTATATTTTTTCAAATCCCATTTTTCTGAGGCCCTTATGGCAGATTTCATAGCTAATTAACATATCCTAATTTCCCAAGATCATAATTACACCAGAAGTAGATTTTTTTTATTTTTCATGAATTACTATACACTCATCCAATTATATGCTTATCACAGAAATATATATATATATATATATTTTTTAATTCACTATACCCACTCTAGCAGATAAAAATCAAAGGAAAAGTTTCCCAAATCCACTGTGGCAGGCTGAGGGTGTTAGATGGATAAGATTCCTGTCAAGGACCTCATGGCCTAAACGAGCTTAGCAATGTAAAACTACCTGGGCAAAGGTATGGCACAGAGTGCACAAGTAGTTCCTTTTTCCTGGTGTCAGAATGTCACAGCATTACAGCTGAGCTGTGGCTCGATTAATTGATTCAGAATGATTTCTGTTGAGCAATTGTCTTCTCTAAAGAAATGCCAGTGCAATCTGCTAGCAACTGCCACTTTGTATCAAGTCTGAATTATGCTGTATAATGGTTTCAGGTGCTCACATAAATTGACTGTCATAAAATACTTGTGTGTGAAAATTCAGTGAAATCATCTCATTCACATGATGAAAACAAAGGAGCAGAACAGTGACAAGAGAAGTGAAGGTGATAACCTCCACACTGCTGACAAGAAAAGCAATGTCTAAAAACTGCTGCTAATATATTGTTCGCTCAGTGCTCAGCTCGGAAATCAGCAGCTCCCCCCAAATATTCTTAGGCACGGTGATGGTATTATGAGAAAGGACGAGGTAGAAAACTGTCACATGCTGTTGGTGTGAATTGATCAGAACTAGTTGTCAGTGAGTATCAAAATATGTATCGAGATGTATTATTGTGTATACTCTTTGACCCCAGATATTTTCACTTCTAGGAATTTACCCCAAGGAGATATACCACAAGTGCAAAAAGTTATATGCACAAGTCTTCCCTATAGCATTGTTTAGATTAGAAAAAATTGCAAAACAACATAAGTATTTACAGCAAAGGGTTATATATAGGACATATGTGTAAGGATTTATGAAAACATTAAAAATGATGACTATTTATAAATGTATTAACATGGAAAGATATCCAATACTGACTACAAGTAAAATTTATAAAAGAGTATGTATGAATAGTTATGCTCTGTTGATATAAAACAATATGCATATATTGACGTGTATATAAAATAGAGAAATGTCTGGAAGAATGTTCATTGAAATTTTAATAATAGTTTCCTCTGAATGGCAGAATCTAGAGTAATTTTTACTTTCTTTATATATTTCCGTGTTGCTTGAATTTTAACAACGAACATTCAGCAATTTTACAAAAACAATAAAGCTTTTAAAAAGAAAAGTATGATAAGAAAGGGTATGTGAGCACAAATGAAGCTGAGGAGTTTGAAAGGGTTCCTATGATTACACCTCCATTCAGAGATGATGATAATGATGATGGGTGAATTGCATAGTAATCATTTATGATATAGCAAAAACATTAATTTACAGTTCATTGAGCGTAGCAATATGCGTTCAGCACCTTAAGAAACAACAGTAGTAAGTGAACTTTAAACTGAAATTAAATATACAAGCACAGAAACACCTGCAAGCAGATCACATTGGGGAGATTAAGGCCATTTTTGTGGGGAAAATAACACATGACATCTGAGAACTGCAATGTTGCAGAAATGAGCGCAGTTTAACACAATTCAGGAGAGTTTCTCTTGGCCCAGGAAAAGCTTTCTGGAGGAAATGGATGTGAGAGGTG
Organism: Kogia breviceps; assembly: GCF_026419965.1. NCBI lineage: Eukaryota > Metazoa > Chordata > Mammalia > Artiodactyla > Physeteridae > Kogia > Kogia breviceps. Next base: position 98,933,650 of record NC_081319.1, on the reverse strand, counting down.
AATTTAAAAGTGTGAATTAGACAGCTTGCTGGAGAGGAAGTCAGATAGGATATTTCATAGAGCCTAAAGGAAGGAAGAAGAATATTTTTGCCTCGGGATTTCCAAAGAATAAATGTGAAATGTCTCTCTATTCCGTGGATGCTGCCAAAGTCTGCAGCCGAGCTCTGTCAGGCAGTGATACTTCCCTTAAGATGCCTTGGCAGATTCATTGTACAGAAACTACTGTGGAGAGAGATCACCCTCAGAAAAATCACATAAGCAAATCCTTTGGGAAGCCCGTGTTGTCTCTTTTCAGACCACAAAGATATTACCTGATGTACCACAGGAGCACTAAAGGAATGTTTTGCATTACGGTGTAAGTCTTGCAGGTAGGCTTGAGTCCATATCGACTTGAATGATGTTATTTCAAGGGTGTCAGACAGTTCTTCCCTTCCCAAAATAACCTTTGGCTGGTTCTCAGCTAAAACCTGAAAGTCCTTTAAATAATCATTTCTTTTCGTTGATCTTATTGCTTCTCTGGATCAGGGTCAACAAAATAGCTCTTTATCGGCCAGTAATGACTTATCATAGTTTCCATGATCACAATATAGAAGACCCAGGGACTGGGATACAGTAAAGCTATTTTGATGGAGTTGGATGATAACGGCCAGTCCTTTGGATGCTACCTGGCTAGGCCTGTCCGGGAACTATAATGACAGGTAGGTAGGTAGGTATAGCCAAGACTGTTTTTTAAAATATTTAACGTTTTAATATATAAAACATCATGTTTAATTTAGTATGTATATAATACAAGTTTGTTTAAAGGTTGAAAGGAGACAAATGACTTTTGCAGCTCTAACCAGGCACAATATTTATCGCAGTTCGTAGGTATCTATTTTGTGTAATATCATAGTTGTGATTATTCTCTACCTTCTCTTCCAGGTCGTAAGTTCCAGCAGCTCCCGCCCGGCCCACTGACTGGCACATAGTAAGTATTCAATAATATTCAATGAATCATAATAGAATGAATGGGACCCTAGACAAAGGCCAAATACTCAAGGAGTAAGAAGAGTCAAGAGAAAGAATTTGGTGGAAAGAGGGGCCCCAAAGTAGAATAACCTACTTTGTGATTTATATCGGGTTTGAACTGCTTGAGAGAAATATACATCATCCTTATCTTTTAAAGATCACTGTCACTTTTTCTTCCTATATTACTTCTAGTTTTTCCTGCTATGCAATTTCAGGATGACAATTACCCTTCTCCTACGAAAAGTGAATTAAACTTAACAGAATAGAATCCTAATGATCAAATCTATTCAACAGTGGTGGTTCTTAACTTTCCTTTACGATTTGTATTAGCTATGTATAGTTTTTGAAAATATTCTCTTCCTTTCTTTTCTAATTTTTTACTTTCAAATTTTTTACATTAAATATTTAATAGTTTATTTCCTGTATCTCAATAATGTAGATGTCCAATTTTTCTATACTTTGTCATCCATCAGTACCAGAAAATAATTATTCCTATTTAGCATACCTTTATTCCCCACTATATTATCTAGAAAATGATGAGGGGGGTGATAAGGAACTACGGAAGTGTTATCTGTGTCATTAGTCACCTCTTCTCAAAATACAGGGGTTCATTTACCTAGCAAGTATTTACTGAGTGCTGACTCTGTACGAGCACCTGGCTCTAGCACTGAAAACACAGCTGGGGGCTGAACAAAGTCTCTGAGAGCTAACATCCAAATCTACTCAGAGCTAGTTTACTTAAGATTGAGGTTCACTTCTTATATAAAACTTTGTTCAAATATGAAAAATACAACAATTTCTTAAGTGTAGTACAATTGGGTCTTATATTTAAATTTCCCAATTCAGAGATTAAAACAATATAACAAGCCCCTGTCATAAGGATCACACATCTAAGTTATTAGTCGCCGTGCTCTGGACAAGGAGACATATTTTTGTTCTGTTTTGTTTTGTTAATTAATTTATTTATTTTTGGCTGCAATGGGTCTTCGTTGCTGTGTGAGGGCTTTCTCTAGTTGCGGCGAGTAGGGGCTACTCTTATTAGCGGTGCGTGGGCTTCTCATTGCGGTGGCTTGTCTTGTTGTGGAGCACGGGCTCTAGGCACACAGGCTTCAGTAGTTGTGGCTTGTGGGCTCTAGAGCGCTGGCTCAGTAGTTGTGGCGCCATGGGCTTAGTTGCTTCACGGCATGTGAGATCTTCCCAGACCAGGGATCGAACCCGTGTCCCCTGCATTGGCAGGCAGATTCTTAAGCACTGTGCCACCAGGGAAGTCCCAGGAGACACGTTTTTTAACCCAAAGATACATAAGATCAGGGCTTGTAGTGAATCTGCACGGCTTTTTAGAGTGACTCACGGTGCCGTTTCTAAAGCTGGTTGTGGAGAGGACGCTGCCAGCGTTCCAGTGCCCAGGATGCTGTCACAGGGAGACAAGGAGACACAGGTAATGTTTCTTCTTTTAAGTTCCTCACCCTTACCTGCTGGGTTTATCCTAAGGCTGTAAAATAGGGGAAAAGAGAAAATTGTTCTAAGTTTCTCTTATCTGCCCCCTATTCCCACTCAGCTTCCAACTGGAAATAGGAGTACTTGGTATTTATGCCTTCAGTATCCTCCATCCCTAGTGTCTAGGTTCGAGTTCCCCCAGAAGCAGACCCTGAGAAAAGGCACTGAGTTCAAGTGGTTTACTTGGGAGGTGATCCCAGGAAATGCCAGCAAGGGAGGCCGCGGGGGTTCCCATACTCTTGCTGAAGCTGCGGAGTCACCTGCCCATTACCCAGCCTGACGACCTGAAGCTCAGACAGGTGAGGGAGCTCGACATTCACACCCGTGGAAGACGGCCTCCCAGCGCCGCAGGCCTCCCCTTCCCTCGCAATGAAAGGTGGGGTCTCTTTTTCCTCCCCTCACACTGGGGCTGGCTGGTGACTTACTTTATCGATAAAAGGTGGTAGAAGTGAGGCCAGGCAAGTTCTGAGCCAGTAAGAGACCCAGAAACCTCGATTTTCATGCTCTCTGAGAAGCCAGCTGCCATCCCGTAAAGAATCTAGGCTCATCTGCTGCATAATGAGACATGTGTGGATAATGAGAAAGAAGCCACTTAGAGGAGTATCCAAGTGCCAGACACTTAAAGGAGGCCTTCTTGGCCTTGCAGCCCTCTAGCTGCCAGCTGAAGGCAATGGAGCGAGTGCCCCAAGGCCATCTAGAACTGAAGACCGCCCATCTGAGCCCTGCCTGAATTCCTCCCCCTCCGAGTCATGAGAAACGGTCATAAACACTGTTGTTTTACAAAGCGGCTGGGCGTTTTTTTAGGAAGCTTGGCCACCTGACATGTGTACCAACTCTGGTCGGTCATTGGGTAAGAGTTGCTCTTAGGGGGTGTTAATTTCTTGGCACTTCTGGCCTGTTTCATAGGTGGGCAAAGCGGGCTTCACTTACTCAGAGATCATTTCAGAAAAAGAAATACAAGTTCTCTTGGCCTGTGGATGTCTGGCCAGTGTGCGCTGAGGTGGCAGAGGTACAGGGGTGTGGGCAGGGGCACCGGCAGCCTGGCTGCACTGGGTACTCTCGCTTCCTGGACACCGTAGACCTTCTGACAAACTGGGGCTTTTACCTTTCCTCTGAATCCAGAGCTCTCTACTGCTTCTGTTGTCCTTCCAACTGGCCAACTGTGATCTCAGCGTTCCAGGGGAAATCCTTGCTTCCCTAGAGATTAAAATCTTTTTCCCTACACCTGATCCATTGAAGCTTCTAAGTTGCCTGTTTCTTTCCTGAAACATTTGCAATTTCTGTGTCAGTGGGTTTAATAAGGAAGAAGAAATCGTAATTTAGCACAATGTAGTGTATTAGGTAATGTGGAACGTGAGTGCGTGCATGTGTGTGTGTGTGTGTGTGTGTGTGTGTGTGTGTGTGTGTTACCAGAGCAAAGAATTCCAAAGAAGAGAATTCAGTCTCTTCTCAAGGGGTTCACTAATTGACAGGAGTCAATTAGGAAACAGTTGCCATCCAGCAACATTATCAAGATAAAGTCATTCTCTCAATGTGCTGTCCTACTGGATAAAAGTAGTGCTCCATCTAAGATGGAATGCCTGTTATTTTCCTTGTTTTTCCATTGCTGGCGATGAGGTCACCCAGAGGACCCAGTCTCTCCCCTCGTTGCCCTGGTAATCAAAAGCATGTAATTAAAAGCTGGCTGGTGACAGCAATGAATGTGGTTCTGTGACCCAAGACCAGTTTTTTCCTAAGCAAAGCTCATTAGACCACATTAAACTCACCATAGTTTAAATTCACAGTGTGTGCACTGGAATGATCATAAACGGAGGGTTTTAACCAGAGAATTCCCCAAAGGACAGAGGAGGTTTGAACCTTGTTTTGTTTTGTTTTAATGTGAGGACTCCTAGTAGAGGTTGGGTTTTTCTGTTGCTTACACAAGGCAGGAATCCTTGCAGAGGACCCTTGTAGGGGAGGAGCCAGTTATGTGCGGTGGTCGCCTGGGAGGAGAGAGAAAGATGAAAAATGGGTTCGCTCAGTGAGGCTGGACTGGAGATGCCTTACTGCTGGATCACATTGTTGTCTAGGTAATCAAGCCAAGTCACGGTTTACTTAGTATGTTCTATCTCCTAAACAGCTGTTGTAGGTCACTGCTCCAAAGGATGGGATGTATGTGATTTTCTTTTAACAAATGGTCATGACATGTCAGGGCTTGTTGACTCACATCTGTCACTGAGACAGTCACACACATCTCTTTTTTTATTTGAAGAAAATTATGGAGGAAAAGAAGCTGTGTAAATTCCACGTACCTTTTAAGAAGTAGACCCCCACCCTTCTGTTTGGACCAGGCTTTGGAGCATCTCCCTAAACCTTCTCCCAAATGCTCTGAGAACTAAGCCCTAAAGCAGCCACTGGAGTTTCCCCCCTGCCAGATGTTGGCCGAGAGGACAAAAAAGGAGGGTGGCTAGTGGGCAGAGCAGACGTGGCAGCCTGCTGTCCAAAACCCAAGCAACTGTAACCACTCCTTCCAGGGACAACGGGGGTTACTCACGGAAGCCGGCGCAAAGTAGGGTGGCTTCATACCCTCCCGGGAACCGCCCTGCTGGACTTGGAGCAGGTTGTTTAAACTCTCAGCCCCCATCGTCCCGCTTGAACAAAGAGGCTGGTGGTACCTGCCTCACAGAAGTGATGTCAAAGTAGGTCGCATGGTGCCTCACATTGAATGCTTGCCATCCTTCTCATTATTAGCAGCAGCCTGCGTGGGGGGTTCCTGACATGATGTGCTTTCAGCAGTACCGGGAACTTCCTCCACACACAGAGATGTTTCCCAGTCAGCCCTTCTTGATGCCTGAAGCTCCTCATTAGAGAACTTCTCCGTTTCTTAAGAGTTGCCTTTATTTAAAACGCCACTTAGGGCTTCCCTGGTGGCGCAGTGGTTGAGAATCCGCCTGCCGATGCAGGGGACGCGGGTTCGTGCCCCGGTCCGGGAAGATCCCACATGCCGCGGAGCAACTAAGCCCGTGAGCCATGGCCGCTAGGCCTGCGCGTCCGGAGCCTGTGCTCCGCAACGGGAGAGGCCACAACAGTGAGAGGCCCGCGTACCGCAAAAAAAATAAATAAATAAATAAATAAATAAAACGCCACTTAGTAGCTCCAGAAGTGCCTTGTAATGCTTCCCCACCTCCATGACTCTGCTGTGTTCCAAGTCACACCCCATCGTGGGGTGAATGTCCGGGGCTTCCCGGGACACACACGCTTCACTGTTTTGGTGGGGCAGCAACCTACCTGTGTGTAAGCACAGCATAACGTGGAGGTGCTTAACCTGTGTGTCCCAAACTGGGGCTTCGGGGGTGCTATGATTTGCCTAAACTTAGATGCACAATCGTCTTGGTGCATTTGTGAGTTTGGGGGGGTTGCAAGATCCATAGCTTTCACTGAATTCTCAAAGGGCTCTAAAACTGAAGGACTGCTGTGGTGGAAACAGCAAACCCAGAACCAGTCCTCCACAGCCTCTTTCAAGTATAGTGGATTTCAGGGGCCTGGGGAGATTCCCAGAGTGTATTCCAGCTAGGGGTGGGGAGATGGGTACACAGTCAGATAGGGCCAGGGTGCTGTGGTGTGTCAGTGTGAGAGCAGACAAGGCGAGGGCCAAACCCACCCCTGTTGGCTCAGCTTGCTTGTGGAAGCTGCCCTGGAGGGATCATGCAGATAGAGGTTCCACTAACTTTCTCAGCACAGGAAGGACTTGGCCTGGGGTGTGAGTGAAGCCTCAGGACTCCCAGCCTTGGTGTAACCCTGGGCCTCTGAGGTGCTGAGTTCTAGACAAAGGGATTACACTTGAGGTTCCTTGAAGTTTCTTTCTATTCTGAAGTAAAAGCATTCTAATGATTTCTTAGGTTTTCCTCATTGAGTATTTCTTCTTCATTGAATACTTCTCCCTGCCTGAAGCCTATGTAATTTGGATAGGGTTGCCAAGTAAACTACAGGACTCCTAGTTAAATGTGAATTTCAGAAAAATAATTAAGGATTTTGTTTTATATGTCCCAAATACTTCATGGGACGTACAAATACTAAAAAAGAAAAAAAAAAAAAAACCACTCACTGTTTACCTGAAATTCACATTTAACTGGGAGTTCTGTAGTTTTATTTGTTAAATCTGGTGGTTGGGGCTGAATTGTGGCCCCACAAAATTCATATGTTGAAGTTCTAACCCCCAGTACCTCAGAATGTGACCTTAAACGGAGACAGGGTCTTTGAAGAGGTAATTAAGTTAAAATGAGGTCTTTGGGAGGGGCCTTAGTCCAAATGACTTGTCCTCATAAGAAGAGGGAATTTGGACACAGCCATGTACAGAGGGAAGACCGTGCAGAGACACAGGGAGAAGAAGGTCATCTACAAACCAAGGAAGAGAGGCCTCAGAAAAAGCGAATGCTGCCAACACCTCAATCGTAGAAGTCCAGCCTCCAGAAGTATAGGAAACAAAATTTCGTTGTTTAAGCCACCCGGTCTCACCCAGTCTGCAGTGTTCATTACGGCGTCTGTGGACAAAGAATGTTACCTGCCATCAAACCACCAGCCACTGCAGCTACCCCCTATGGTTTGCCCTGAGGGGGATTCAGGATGGAGAAAAACAGGATACTGCCCCTAGATAGTTACGATTCATGCCAGAGGAATAATTTCAATGAGCCCAGACGCTTGCATCTTCCCATATGTAGGGAAGCACGAAAATTGTTAACTTGAGATGTCTGGTTTTTGTGATTAGCAGTAATCTTTTTATGTTTGACTAAATGGTTTTTTTTGGGGGGGTGGTTTCCAGCAAAAACTCCTACGTATCCCGGCTCCTCCCTTACCTCTTGGGAACAGTTCCTCAGAGCTGTCTGAGCGGCGGGCTGTATCCCGAGCTACAGTCCTCAGTAAGGTCCCTAAATGAAACAGAACTCTCAAGTCTCAGGTTGTGCGATGTTTTTTTTCAGTTGACACATCCCTAGCAGTCCAATACATCTAACAACTGCATTTGGCAAGCACAGTAAGTACAAGGACACAAAATTATGAATACAGAATTAAGAAAAAAGTGCAGATTTATTAGAATCAGAGAAGAAATCACAACAAATTACCAGAGACCTGGAGATGTGACTCCCCTTTTTCCGAGACCCATTTAGGCAATTGGAGCCCCCTTTCGCTCTGGAACTCACTGAGGCCCTGCAAGTGGAGGCCTCAAGCTCAAGCTTTGTTAGTACTGTGGCCAATTTTAATCTGCTGGGGTGCTTTCATCTTTTCTAAAGCCTTCTCTGTGCACTTTCCTGGCTTCACTTGATTTTCATGGCGGTCTCTCACAGTACACAATTGGGTATTTTTGTAACTCTGTCACCTCATCCTTTAGTTTTTAGTCTTTTCTCTCTTCTGGGGGTTAGGTTTTTAGCTCTTCAATTTCATGTAAAAACAGATCTTAAAGTTTATAAACAGTATACATTTTTCAAATTAGAACTGTTTTATTTTTATTATTATTATTTTTTTAATTTTTTGGGGGGTGGGTGTTTTGTTGTTGTTGTGGTACGCGGGCCTCTCACTGTTGTGGCCTCTCCCGTTGCGGAGGACAGGCTCCGGACGTGCAGGCTCAGCGGCCATGGCTCACGGGCCCAGCCGCTCCGCGGCATGTGGGATCTTCCCGGACCGGGACACGAACCTGTGTCCCCTGCATCGGCACGCGGATTCTCAACCACTGCACCACTAGGGAAGTCCAGAACTGTTTTAGAAACATCATATTATTATTTTAATTATATGAGAAACTTTGGAACTTTTTTTTTGTACATTTCATGAAGTCTAAAAGAGAAACAAGGAATAATATCATTTTCTTCCACATAAGGAACTCTTAAAGAAACATTTAATTTTGGCTATAGGCTGCAGATTCATAGATATGTACATATATAAATGCATATGTGTATGTGTATATTTAATACATTTATGAATGCTACACAAATTATTCTAAAGCACACCTAGTTACGGAAACTTGATTGACCAGTAGGACATTAGTTAAGTTAGACAAAACTGTTCTGTCATGACCATATATAAAAATTCTTTGTGAATAAAATATATGTATATTTAAAATATCATATATGAAGGGTCCACAGAAGACATTTCTTTTTCATTTTGAATTTAAACCACTAGATTCAATTTTGTTAATTGAAAGAAGGTATTTTTGAGCATTATGACATAGATTTCACATTAGCATACCAGGCAATATTTTTGACCTTGAAAATATTAAATCTCTTCCTAGTAAGGCTAGAACTTGACTTAAATGTACCATGATAGAAAATTAAAAGTATAATATTATAAAAGTATAATGATTATTTAAAAAAAATAATTTTAGATGGATGATACAAGCAGGGGGGAGGAAGAAGGGTAGATAACGAGATAAGCAGATTGAAACATGGATGAAATATCCAGAAATGAAACTTAATTAGCAATTTTTTAAAAATGGTCTGAAGTAAGCTGTGTAATGTATTAGTGGATACACAATGGTAATTGAATAAACTAGCTCACCATTCTAGCTATATTAGCCTTGTAGTGTGAGAATTTGTGCATCTATTTCCTTGCTTTTTCCCTCCAAAATATCGTGGCACATTGGTGTACGTGTGTGTGTGTATGTGTACATGTGCATGTGTGCAGTAATGATGTTGGTATATTAGATTATGTGTTTGCGGGTTTGTGAATTATGTAATGATATTGGTCGGGCTGGTGGTGGTGAATACCACATAACTACTGTAACTACTTCAGGATATTCATCTCGCTTTTTATTTTATAAACTATAGTTAAGAATCACTAAGGCTTTGTTTTACTGAAATATTTAACAAGGAATAGAATTACATTACTGTTTAATCTTTAATTCTGCCTTTCTTTTTGAAAAGGCAATTAATTAAATGCCCAGTAGTTATTTTTTACTATTTTAAGGTTTTTACTTTTTGCTTTAAATCAGTTTATTTCCTGTGCAGGTAATTATGCAGGTATCTTCCATGTGTGTACATTTAATGCTGGTGATTTTTTTTTCTTGGAATTAAATATGCAACTGCTGATAAATTGTAACCCGTGTATACAACTTTAGCTTGGGGGAAGTGATCTACAAATGCTTCCTCACCAAAGATCCTTTTCCTTATTGTCTGACCTAAAGATTTTTTTACAGCCCAAAGTTACCAAAAAATAGCCCCCTCTTCGTTTAGGAACATTTACTTGCTATGCCGCTGATGTATGTGTTGTCACTCTGAATGTAGCGGCCTCGAGTTTGTTTGGTTATCATTCAGTAGCCAGTTGTTGTGCTTTGAGGCCATTATATTTCCAAAACTCTTCCTGATTACAGTTATTCAACTTACTCTAAAACAGATTCCCGAATATTTTATTGTTCTCCAACTTTGCACAATATATCCTAGCTTAAATTAGTTGCAGTAAATGATGCTTCAAGAAAGTCTCATACATATATTTAGCTGAAGGCAGGGGTTGCGGAATACATGTTCCCATCTTTTGGAAGTATGCAAAAGCCTCATTGGAAGGTAGCTATTTGCACCCACGAAGACATATTATTTCAATAATCGGTCATAAAAAGAATGCATTGTATAGCATTGGAACACTAAGATGACCACTGCATTTAGCAGTAAGAGAATGTGTCAGTCTTGAAAACATACTAGCCTGGATTGTTTGTTGTGTGTGTGTTTTTTCTCTTCAGATGGAAACATAACTTTTTTGAATGGACGAAAGCTGCTTGAAGGAGCAGGAAAGTATAGGTGAAGAATCAGTAAGCTTTCATGGCCATCAGACTGGTAAAATATTAATATTTGACCATTCTAAGTGCAAGAGGACTCTCATACATTTCCGGTGGGAGTGTAACCAGGTCAACCAGGTTAGCGATGATATGATGATACTGAGTCAGGCTGAGGATGCTTGTATCCTAAGTTCAGCAATACAACTCCTAGATGTGTGCCCTGGAGAAACTCTAGCCCATGTGTATAAAGAAATGCGCACCAGAATGCTCATTAAAGCTAATTTTGTAATGTTCAAATAGCTATTTTTACTATTTAAAAATAGTAAAAATTGGAAAGAGTAACGAAATTAGATGTATAAAAATATTTTAGTATATTCATATAATGGAATATTATACAGCAGTCAATATGAATAAACTACGTGGGTTAATATAGACCAATATCAGAAATACAATATTTGAGTAAGAAAAGCAACTTACAGAAGGGTAGGCCCAATGCCATAGCATTTATATAAAGCAAATAATAATAACAATAATAATAAGTGTGCATACAAAGATTTGTTGTTAAAGTATAAAAATGTACAAGGGAAACAAAAACATGAACTTAAGGATAGTGGTTATCTCAGGGGCAAAAAGGAGGGAAGTGAGATTAGGTACATAGAGTATGTTACCTGTATCTATATAAATATGTATGTGTAATATATAATTTCTTTTTGAAAAAGGATACCTAAGCAAGGCAGGTTCAGAAGGAAAAAAATGAAGTGTTCTCCTTACCGCAAATGAATGAAAGAATAATAAATAAACTTTAAAATACAGATGAAAATAGATACCATTGATAGTGATACATAAATTAATTCTCATATACTTAATACAATAGAGATGAAGATGAAGATTGCCAAGCCTGCTAAAAGTTTGATTCTTTATTCACTAGGTTTTAACCTTGATTGACTGCATTCAGTTGCGAAAGAGAAAAAAAAAAACAAAAGAATTACATCCTGGAAATAGCAAGCATCGTATCTCAAAGGTAAGTAGTAGTAAATATTTTTAGACATTTAATTCTCTGGAAATAATGCTACCTTATTAACAGAGGAGCCTCTGGTTTGACTTCATCATACTTGATTTTCAGATCTGTTTTTAGTTAACTTTTATGTAAGGAATAAAAAGAGCTATTTTATCACAAATCTTCGTAAATCCACCGAAATAATCATCACATTCCCCTGTTTCTGCTCCATTTTCCTTGCCTCATCCTGTCACATCATCCGTATTCACCCAGGCACACAAGCTAGAGTCGCCAGGCCCCCGGGAACCCCCTTCCTACAGGTCCCAGTTATCCTGCCGATTTTGCCCCCTGCGCCCCTCTACTCCCCTACCACTCCGTACCGTAGGCACCAGCAGCGTTAACTTACTTGCCGTAAAAGCCCCAGCAGGCTGTCCACACCCCAGCTGACAGTTCCCGCTGTCCCTCCGTCTGGCCGTCCTCCCTCCAGTGCTCGCCGTTTGCCTGCCAGCCCAACTCCAAGCCGAACCGCGTAGCTCCTTTACCTCTGACCTTTCTGAGCTGCCCGCTGCTGCCGTAGCACTGTCCTGCCCTGTGGTCCTTCTTTTCGACCGCGCCTGCACTCCCTGAGGGCAGGAGGGACATCTGATGCACCTTCGCCCCCCATATCTAATGCACTACATGAACCAGGTAGTGTGTACTCGGTAAACTGAACGGAAGTGAGTAACGATTGATCATCCACATTCAGTACACACTGTTAAGTTTAAAAGTGTATTGCACTATGCCACTGGCAAAATCCTTACCCAAGAATGATAAGTCTCCAGCTGGGTCCTAACTGCAACCTCGTTTTCTGTTGTCATTTTAACTCCCCGTTATCTTCTCTGTCTCCTTTGGTCTACCCTCTATGCTCTTCTGGATGGAAATAGTCATTTCCTTGGGCAAGTAACTCAATGGGTACAGAGATTTTTCACACAGTTAACTCATTGCGTACACTTTGAGTAGTGTGCTGGGTTTTCTAGAGCTGCATGTGTTGTTATTTCTCATCTGCAACTATGCAAATCCATGGCATGCTGGAATTTAAGGAAGTTCATTATCCTACAATGTTTACTCTGTAAAATGTTTATTGTAATTTAAAAAATAACCTCCCCCACTTCACAAAGATCACTGACTCCCTTTATGTTGCTTCAGGACTATATCTTCAGACACACAGCCCCACTTTCAGTGAGGGAACCTGGAATTTGGGTTTTTTATAACCCTTCCCAGACATTTATGGGCTACGATGGGGCAGACATAAGTGTGAACAGCAAATTGCACAGAGATGTAACCCATACGTCCCACTTTGGAAGGTCTTATCTGTGAATATGTCACAGTACTGCATACCACTGCATCACCACCCTTCAACACACACACACACACACACACACACACACACACACACACACACACACGTACTTGTTCTCACACAATCTTTATATTACCCACAAGGTCAATGACAGGCTTCTTTTACCTTTTTATACATAATCTTCAGTGCACACTCCATAAGGGACATTCATCAGTATCTGACATTTATTTGACAAGCTGAATTCAGCTGCTCTTCATGACACACTATCCCCAGTGATTCATCAAAGCTGCCCGTTTCCCAAAGTGAATCGTGTCCCCAGGTAGTCAGTGTCACACATTCTGCTACCACCACCCATACCAATTCCTAGATTCCTTTTTTTATTCCCATAAGATGCAGGCTTTTTGCAATAAAATGTTGCCTAGAAAGAATAAACATCAGACTGAATTCAATTCATGAAGATTATTTAACACACGAACTTTTGCAAAAGAAGACTATTCATATGCAGCTTCAACAACATGTTTCTGGGCTTCCCTGGTAGCGCAGCGGTTGAGAGTCCGCCTGCCGATGCAGGGGACAGGGGTTCGTGCCGCGGAGCGGCTGGGCCCGTGAGCCATGGCCGCTGAGCCTGCGCGTCCGGAGCCTGTGCTCCGCAGTGGGAGAGGCCACAACAGTGAGAGGCCCGCGTACCACAAAAAAACACAAATGTTTCTTTTTAAACATTCTTAAAAGCAGTATTAAGAACCACTATCGGTTAAATTTGTTCGCAAAGAAAAATATTCCAGTATATCTCTACATAAAATCCTGTCCATATGAAAACCAAGAATCAAGAGGCAAAGGGATGGACAAACTATCTGGTGGTTCTCAAAGTGTGTGCCAAGCATCCCTGCGACCTTTCAGGGGACCCACAAGGTCAAAGCTTTCTTGATAATAATAGCAAGATGTTATTCACCTTTGTAAATTTCGTTGTGCATGTATGGTGATATTTCCCAAAGGCTATATGACCTGTGATATTGCGATCATCTCATCTGACTGAATGCAGAAGCAGATATGAGAATCCAGCTCTCTACTCTTGGGCCAGACATAAGAGATTTATAAAAACAGAACACATTGCTATTCTTCTCCCTCTTTATTTTTGTTTTGGAAAAGACAGTTATTTTTCATAAAAATATATTACTTATGTTGATGAAATGGTTTATTATTGTTATTTTAAATGAATTAAGTAAATATTAAAATTTTTTCCCAGTTTTAATTTTTAATAGAGTAAATATTGGTAGATACAACCTACACTTTAAAAAGCTTTTTGAAGTCATTGATCATTTTTAAGAACATAGGCTTCCTGAGACCAAAAAGTTTGAGAAGGTCTGAACTATACAAATAGGTGGGTACATTACTGTCAGTTTGGAAACATTCTCCCCTCCAAAACATTTTTCAAAACAGTGTTTCAAAAAGATGTGTTCAGTGACTCAGAGAGGAGTTTTCCATGTAGAAGCCTCTTGACTGGCTATCAGCTGGCTGCACCTGGGCTAGTTTCCACCCCACTTTATCTCTTAACATCCTCTATAGCTCCCTTTAAGTCAACAAAATAGAAGGGGCGTGGCGGGCTTTCAGCCCCGCAGTGAGTGATGCTTGGAAAAGGCTTGCTCTGGGTCCTGAAGCTTTAGCTGTTTAAGCAAATGCCACCAAAGGGGTTTCACCTCTGTCTGACTATCTAAACCTCATCCTGTTTGAGCTCTCCTGGGACTAAAAGCAGCCGTCTAAAATATGTATCTGATTTCTGATTGCATAAGAATTACCTGGGACACGTTTTAAACGTGAAGGTTCCAGGCCCCAATCCAGACCTAAGGAATCAAAAGCGCAGGGCCGAGAGGAGCACGTCAGTTCTCTTTGACAATCACTCCCCGTGATCCTTGGCATACAGTCTCCAGGAGACCACTGTTGAGGTGCAGGGCACCCAGAAAAGAGAGGAGGGTCCCTGGTGAGGGCATCCCCTCCACACAGGAGTGCAAAGCAGGTAGCATGTGCCTTGAGATACAGGGAAGCCCTTGGCTGGGGCAGCCCCCAACACCTGCCAGTGAAGTCAGGCCAGGGTGGGGCGCCCAGGGGGCACTCGGGGGCCCAGCAAGGAGAGGCGAGGCGGGTGCCACAGAGCCTTGGGGGGGGGGTATTTGGGTTCAGCGTGGTGACTGATGGAGAAGAAGAGAAAGAAAGGGAGGATGAAGAAGGAGGTTCCAGAAGTGAGGGCCCAAGAGTGCTGAACTATCATTTTCCACCCACAATTTTGCTTAGAGCCAGCCCTAAGCTTTGGTATAGTCAAAAGCCAATGCAGACTTGGTAAGTCCCTAAAAGTCTGGCTCTGGTGAAGACTCAGAAAATATAAACAGAGAGAATTTTAAAAGCCAGAAAGAGTGATCACATAAATAAGACCTAAAAAGATCATGTGAATAGGCCCTAAAGCGAGCCTGGAAAAAATCAGATCTAAATGAAAGCCTTTTCACCTACAGAGGGTGTTTGAAAGAAGAAAGCCGCGTCTGCATATTCTTCCAGCTCGAGGTGCAGGAAGCAGGAGGCAGAGGAAGAAGAGGCTCAGCCTGGTTATTTACCATTACCCTGTGCTGGGCACGTTATAAAAAACCCATCCAGAAATGACCCAAGAGTATTTATGGCCTTTATTAATCTTTTCTTCGCTGTTAGTTAGTGCCTCAAATTAGAGTCAGTGAAGCTTCAGTGCAAAACAGTTTGAGGTATAGCCAGGGGCTAGATCCTAACCCTCTCGGATCTTTCCAGTTAGCCTCAATTCAAGCTTCTTTCAAAGAAGCTTTTGACCTGGCATCTCTTTCCTTGGCTCTTTCTGTACCTGAATGACCTGTGAACGTTAGGCCATTAACATATTGATGGTTTTTTAAGATAAGCTTGCATTTCAGCAAAGGCCTAATGAATTTGGGAGGGATGGTGAACAGGGTAAAATCTGATTTATTGGGATGATTTTTGATTGCCTGAATACTTTCAACCTTTACTTATTTTTATTGCACCAACAAGATTGGACCATTCTAGCCAGTCTTACCCAAGTTTTGCAGCACAGTTACGAGTTGAAATCTGTGTGGCCAAGAGCACGTTTTGTACCATAGGCAGCTTTGATAACAAGCAGGGAGGGGTATAGGAGGAGCTCAGTTTAGCCCAACCTATAGTGCCTTTACAGAGCTCTTAGCTTTCTTTGTCTCAGCCTTCCCCATTCTCAAGATAAGATAGGAAAAGAAAAAAACTATTTACCTTGTACAGGTCTTTCAGAAGATGGACTGCAGGATTATAGAATGCCTAATGAAATGCATAATTCCTCCTTCATTGCCTCAGTGCTGAGAAAGAGGTCCCCTGCTCATTTTTGGAAGATAGAATATGCTTTCGATTACATCAGTTCTATTTAGTAAATAACCTTTCCTGTGCTTTCAGCAGTAGATACTCTGAAAGCATTCTGAGACATCTTCCATAAACACTTTTTTCTTTCCAAATCAGTTCTTAGCATGCTCCACATATCTGTAAGACTTCACTACTTTTGTAAAAGTATGCAGCATTAGTGATCCAGAGGGTCAGAACCATCCCTGCCTCACCTGAGGCCGAATTACTTTTTATCTCTCTTTTTATCCGCCGCCCCCCCCCCCCCCATCTCAAAGGATCTTTCGCGTGGTAGGTCCTCATGGAATAGCAAAGGATTGTGCACCAGGGCCTTATATAGTGACCTAGTTGAATGTGACCTGAAGATGAACTCTTCTGGGTTATTCAGAGTTCTCTCCAGATTTCACATCACATGTGCAAGGTGAGTGCAGTCCACAGCATAGCAGGGATCCTAGCCTATGGCCTCTGCGGGGAGGGAGGGAGGGACCCTGGGGAACCGTGAAGTGGTCTGCACTCCGCAGCGGCTCATCCACGTAGACACCGTGGGGCAAGGAGCACAGGACATCTCTAGGTCTGTCTCTCTTGAGATCACCCTAGAATTAGTGATATCTTCTACCAGATTTTTAACATCTAATTACATTTTTTCTCTAAAATTTTATTTTTTAATTATTTCTTTATATCTTATATTTTATTATTTTTCTAGCCATGCATTAGCTTATTCACTCACTCAACAAATAAATATCTATTGAGTACCTACCCTGTTGCGAGATGGGGAATCTGTTCCTTTCTTTACAGCTAGTATATATTTGATTCAGGCGGGATTCTGGACCTATGTTTGTATTTTATTTGCATATTTACTTATTTTTCTATTTGTGAGTTCATAATTTGCTTGAGGGTAGAAGCTATGTTTTACTTACCTTTGTGTCTGCAGATCGAATGGATAGTAAGTGCTCAATAAACACTGAAATAATGTTAAACAACTCACATCAACTTCCATAATAAAATTGAGGCAAATTATAATTAAAACATGTCTCATCAACATAAAACTCAAAGTATCAGTAAAATCTTGCAGGAGAAATGGAGAAGAGCATTAACCTATAGCTAATGCAAATTAGATTGTAAATTAGACTCTAAGCTTCCTGATAGCCAAGGTTAAAGAAAAATTTGCCAAGATACATCAGAAATTGGGCTTGTAGATTCAAAGATGTTGGGTCGTAGATTTTTATATATTTTAGATACTAATAAACATTTTATTATTATTTTATTACATTTCTGAAATTTTCTGATTATAACTATACATTTTTCTTGAGAGAATTAATATTGATTCCATAGAAAAATTACTTTTTTGTTTTTACATACACTAGGTACTTGAAAAAAATGGAAAACATCAAATAATCTTATGACAAAATAAAAGTTAATCTTTTCCAAAATGAAACTTCCTTAGCCTTTTTCATTAGAAATGATCAGATTAGTTATTTCACTCTTTTTGAGATTACAAAGTTTACACACAAAATGTGCCCAAAGTAAATCAGAAGGCTACCCCAGTCCTCTACCAATGAAACCTACGTAAGACAAGATCAAAATACCTAGAGCAGTCAGGTGGGCGAATCCCTAGAGTGAACATGGGCGTTAGGTCTAAGGCATTTTCAGCAAGCAGTGCTGTACCTGAGTATATAGAGCAGTCTATGAACACTCAAATGGGGAAAATAGCTAAACATTTCGATTAACTAAGAGCTCTGATCGCTGATTAAGAACGAACGGTCAGTCATGTTGTTTTTCCTGTTATTTCTTTGAGCCCCTTGAACACTTCAGAGTCAGAGACGGGCTCCAGGATCACTCACTGTCCTATGCTCCTAGGGGGCCACTAACTCTATTAAGCCTCAGTTTCTTAACCTGCAAAACGAAGATCATAATACCTCCCTCATGAGACTATTGTAGGAATCAATGCAAATAGGTGAGATTATGTATGTGAACAAAGTCTACAAACTGGAGAGATACAACTTTGGTCCTGTAGATTCCAGTATTGACATGAGTTAGTTTGTGAGTTGGGAAGTGGTTGATTTCTTATAATGACGCAAGTGTGATTAGTCAAATTCATGTAAGTGTAACTAATTTCATCTACTGCTAAAAACACTGAATTTTTTTTGGCTCCATAAATATATGCATTTTTAAAAAATCTGTTGATTTCAGTGGTTCACATAAATCTGTATTGCAGTACTGATTACAGAATTTGATTTTATTTAAAGGCCCTCTTTCTGTGAGAAACATGAATACACAGTGGGTAGCTATAGATTTAATGCGTATTTATGTGTTATCATCACACAGAATTGTTCTATGTGTGATGTTCTGCTTCTTTTTTCCAGAACATTCTTTTCTTGGTTTTATTTACATTTTGCCTTGATAAGCATGTTTATATCATTTAATAATTCAAGTGATTACACCAAAGAACCTGTTAAGTGAAGGCAGAGATCAGAAAGCAGCTCATCTGTCCCCTTGGGCTGCATAGCAAAGGAATGCTGGTGAGAGTGGGAGAAATACTGCAGGAGGAACCACAATGTCCCTTCCAGATCTGCCATGCTGGCCCTTGGGAAGAACAAGAGAGCAATCCCAACCCGGCGGAGGCGCAGACTGGCACAGGGCATGAAGGACTGGAGAGTACCCGGTGACAGGCAGGCAGGCAGGGGAATGAGGTACCACCTTGTCCTCAGAACCCCCAGACAGGCCCTGCCACCACAGGGGAACACGCCCAACAGCCGTGGTATCCGGACACCAAGGCTCTAAACTCTGTTCAAGGCTCTTTCCCTCCCCAAAGCACCCACTGCCCTCTTTTGTTGATGACTCTCTACAGGGCAAGGGGTAGACTGATTAACACCCTCCTGACCCCTCATTTCCCTGCTGGACGCTCTTCCAGTGAGGGAGTAACAGCTGGGATTACAAAGATTTATTTTGTGTGCTATTTCATTTTCTTTAATCTACTTGCTTGTGTCCAACAAAAACCCTACACACCCGTATGGAAAAACTACGTAACTACATACATAATTTCTCTTTCTACTTCTATGACCAAAGTGTGAGCCAGTTCCTTCCAGATGAATGCAGAAGGCAGAGATTAATAACAGTGCCTAAACACATGTGCAGCCTGGTGTCCAGGCTGCGTGTATTCAGATGTTTATGTTTCTTCATTGCGTTGTAAATTTCAGTGCACTGTAAATTGCACAAGGTGTTTATCTGGCAACGGCAAAAGAAAAAACAAACACATTATTTATGGTGTTTCACAAAATCTCAGTCCCACTGTTTATAAAGATCACAAGTTTATGAATGACAACTAGAGACTCCTAAGGAATTACCTTATTATAAGTAGAACTCATCTGTGACTTTTCAACAATATTGATCTAATAAGAGTATATATTTTTGGTTCCAGGAGTCACTGAAATGCTAATCTTATGTGATTAATACACTATCAAAGTGTTAGTATGATGGAGACAGTAGTGCGTATAAATATTCTGCTTGTTTTCCAGCTTTTCCCAGTTAGGGCCGTGTAATGGGTGTGAGAGGAAATGAAGTGTGTCACTACTCGCCAGGGGCATGAAAGATCTTGAGCAGTTCTACAGTCTCTCTAAATCTGCAGGGTTGACAGAAGAGTATGAGGTGAAGACGTGACATTGAAGCAGCCTACAATTGCAAATCACTGCACTGAGCGTCTCCCAGACCCAAGTGGATATTATGTGAGTGAAAACTAAACGTTTACCATGTTAAAATGCTGAGATTTGGGAGATGTTTGTTACTGCAACACAGCCTGCCCTGACTAATATAGAGAATAAGAATGGATTTCAGTCTTGAAGGTTAAATAAAAATCTAGAGTTAGATGTGTTTAGTCTTTTAATTAAAGGCTTAGTAGGATACAGCAAGAATTGACAAGCTTTTTCTATAAAGGACCAAACAGTAAATATTTTAGGCTTTGAGAGACAGAAAGTCTGTCCGCGATTACTCCGCTCTGCCACTGGAGCGCACGAGCAGCTGTGACGAAGCATAACGTGCATGGCTATGTTCCAATAATTCTTTGTTCAGAAAAACAAGAAATGGCCAGGATTTGGTGCATAGTTCCTGGCACCAGAATCTACGTTAAATGGAATTATGTTGAGTGCTTGGCATACAAGGTTCCTGGGCCTACCTTAACAAAGTGCCACAAACTGGGTGGCTTAAAATAACAGGTATTTATTCTCTCACAGTTCTGGAAGCTAGAAGCCTCAGCCAAGGCGTTGGCAGAGTTGGTTCCTTATGAGGGTTCCGAGGGACAATCTGTTCCGCGGCTGTCTCCTCGATTCCGATTGTGGCTGACAGTCCTCGGCATTCCTTGGCTTGTTGGCTGATGTCACCCCAATTTCTGCCTCTGTCTTCACATCGCCATCTTCTCTCTGTATGTCTCTCTTATAAGGAGGCCAGTTATATTGGATTAAGGGGCCACCTTAAGGGCCCTTAATCCAATGTGAGGGCCCACCTTACATCTCTTAGTGAATTGTATCTTCAACGACTCTATTCCAAATGTAAAGTCACATTCTGAGGGACTGGGGGTTAGGATTTCAACAGATCTTTTTGGGGTGCACAATTCAACCCATTGCATTTGGTTACTTTAGGAACACTTTTCTCTCAGTAACTTGACAATGATACAAGTGAATTTTAAAGAAGTTTGTAGGCCTTGACTTTACTCAGATCAATTCATGAACTATTTTGACAAGGTTGAAATTTTAGGTATCTAATAGAGCAATTAAAAGAAAAACCATGCTCATAATTAAAATAATAAATAGAACGTTGTAATGAACATTTACAATTCAGTACGATTTTACAGGCTTCTACTTTTTCCAAATCGTTGATTGATGCTTCAGATGAGAAAATTAGATTTGATTTACATACTTTATTTCTTGGGACTATTATTAAAGTACAGGATTGATGAAATGATTATTCCTTAGAGTCTGAATGCAGACATCTATAAGGATTTATTAAAGACAAAAACCACAATTTCCTTGGCAGGTTTTGGAACCCTAAAATGTGAAAAATCAGCACACAGTTAAGTCATCAAGTAAGTGCTTTAGATGTACATACAAGGAGTTCAGAAGAAAGAGGGACCCCCAAGGCCTCGTAAGGGGGTGCCCTCTGAGGGATGAGAGTTTGGATAGACTGGCAGGGAGCATCTGATAGGAGCAAGGACATAAAATGATGTAGCTTATGGAGGAGGATCAGCCTGATTTGAGGCAGCAGGGACTTGTAGGGAAATAACAATAGTTATAACTGCGAAGAGTCATCAAAACTGATAGAACAGACCCTGAATGTCAGCCTAAGGAGAGTTCAGATCACATTCATGAGTAATAGGTCTCTGAGCGATACGTTTCTGAGCAAATAATCAAAGCTGTGTGGTGTAGTCCACAAGATAAACAAGGCAATGCACTGATGAGGAATTAGCTAGGCGTTGTCTAGGAACGTCTAAGCGTTATGAAACAGAGATGGTAAACACTGTGGCAGGTTCATAAGAGTTTGATGGGTCTTGATGATTAGACTTCTGAGAGAAAACCATGAAGGAGAAAAAGATAAGTCAGTGCAATCTCAAGAGGAAGGAAGGGAGGGAAAAAAAAAAAAAAAAACGGGAGGAAGCTGATGTAAACACAAGGGAGGAAAACAGGTCAAATTCTAGCTAATTACCATTAGAATGAAGACCAATTCACTAGTTCTACTCTAATTAGTCAAGATAGGATGAGATATGCACGGTTACATAGAACCCCCATATTTCAGTAGCTTAGCACAACAAAGATTTATTTCTTGTTCATGTTATATATCCAGTGTTTACTGGAAGGGAACTCTTCCACAGATCCATTCAGATGAGGAAGGATGCGCATTTCACCATCTTGTGATGCTGCTTTCTCAACGTGTAGCCACATGAGGGGAAGAAGAGCGTGGACAGTTCCCACCACTCTTAACTGCCTTCAGGTCATTTGCCAGAACTAGTCACGTGGCCCCAGCGCAATTGAAGGAGAGGATGGAAGAGGCGCAGAAGCCCAGGTAACATATGATAAGTACTACCATCTCTACTGCGTTATCGTTTTCCCTTCTACTTCAAAAACAAACTGTTGTCTGTGGGTTTCCGTTCTGATTTTGCCTTTCGTAAAGTGAATCTGTTTCTTTCCATACATTTCCACTCACTAACCACCAGGAAATCTTGGATGTTCTTAACCATAACTGTAACAAAGGGCTTTACTTTCACAATCGTTCTGAACTACAGAGATACAGACAAAAGCGGAATGTTCAAATCTGCTAATTGTTTTCCCTGCTGCCCGAAAGAGAACCACATGAAGGGCACGGTTACCCCGGAGTGTGGTCGAGTCAGAGACTAACGTCTGACTCGCCAGAGAATGACAGAGACTAACTTGACTCATTCTCTGGGAAAGAGGCTATGGCTCAAGAGGGGAGCACTGGGCTGCCAGAGTAAAGAGGACTGTCACAGGAGGGGTTTGCGCCCCTAGAGAGAAAGTTATGTGCGTGTGTCCTGTAGACAGATGTGGAACCTACAGAAGGTCAAGCCGTGGGTTATCTTTAAAAGGATTCTGCCTAAGAGCATGTCTTGCCAGGGACAAGATAACCTTAGCATGATAGAGGCTGGAAACAAATCATCAGATGCAGGAGCTGAGGGAAGGGCCTGACTGCAAGTAGCCAGTTAGAAAAGCCATCACCAGGCTGAGCGCTGGTGAGTGAACTTCAGAGATAGGCGGGGATTCGCGGGGAACAGGGAGTCTCCGGTAAATCCCGAAGAACAAGCCTTAAGTCAAAGAGTCAGCATTTGGTGTCGATGAGAGCTAGAAGTCGCAGAGGTGATCAGAGCGCTAAGCAGGTACCACTTTGACGCCCCATCCTCTCCTGGCGCTGACCTCGGAGGGGCCCCAAACAGCAGCAAGGAGACAGAGGCCAAAAGCAGATGAGAAGAGGCTGGCAACACCTTTACACTGCATATTGTAAGAAATTCTAGTCAAATAATGCATCCTTGTGAATTGTTTTTGTTGGCGACAGGTTTGCTGGGGGATTATGTTTTTAGGAATTTAAAGTATGGGTAATCAGTAATCCATTAATTCAAAACTATTGAATTGACTTCCTATAACTGAGTACATGCAGTACCTAGAAGCTGCTATAAGATGTACAGAAGACCCTCATCCTACTTTTTCAAGTTTTTTACATATTAGTGAAAGAAGCAGACAGAAAAGTAATCTTAAAACAATGTGATTAGTGCTGAAAAAGAAGAAAGACTGCAATATTAGAGCTGAGACTAAGGGCATTTTATCTATCTGAAAGGATCTAGAAAGCTTCCCTAGAAGGTGATACTTGATCTGATATTTAGTGTGTTTATTTAACCATTAACCAGAAGGTTGAAAGAATGGAAGTTATTCTCGGAGGCAAAAACAACTTAACACAAAGGCATGAAACAGGAGAACCCAAGTAGCTCAGAAAACTGCAGATTTAGCAGTGTGGTTATAGTACTAAGTACCATTGGACCGTGGTGGAGAACTCATCTGGAGCTTATTCACAGCCCATGTGACATGGTAAGGAATTTGGGGATATCTTTTAAGCCATTGAACATTGTTAAAGATTTGGTCTTTCTCTTTTTTTACATATACGCTTTTAAAAGTAGACAGTATTGGAAGATTTTTTAAAATTATCTATAATTTCACTATCCAGAAAGGACTACTTAAATATATCCTAGAGTATTTTCTTGTATTATTTACAAATTTAAAAATTTTTATCCTATTTCAATTTTGTAGACTGTACTTTTTACTTACTGTTATACTGTGATTATCTTCTAGGGTCACTGAATAATTTTTGACAACATGATCTCTAATAAGTGACCAGTATTACAAGAAATGAATACACTATTTTTTATTTCACCATTCCTTTACTGTTAACAGTTGGGTTGTTTCAAACGCTTTGCAATTACCATCCAAGTATTTAAATCTTTCAGTGCATTTTTTTAATGCTTTTAAGACAGAGTCCAGTACATTGAATTGCTAGATCAGAAAGAATAAACTCCTTTGAAGCTATCTTTTATACATTTCTAGATTAATTTCCACAAAAATTTTGCTGATTTACACTCTCATCCCTTGTTCAGTAACAGTGTAAAATAATCTCTGCTCCTTTATAGGTTTATCGGTGGGACAAATTATTTGCTTTTATAAATAATCTTTGCTGTATTTTTTAACAAAATAAAATCTTAATAAACTTTTTATAAATGTTCTTTGGTAAATAACTTTTGTTTGATTTTTTTAATAAAAGTTCACTGAAGAAAGGTTGAGAAATATAGAAAAATGCAAAGAAGAAAAGTTACGTAATTTTAATTCTATTTCTTATAATTAAGGATTGGTAACATCTTGGTATATAGCCTTCCAGTTTCTTTTCTTTCTTTTTTTTTTTTTTTTTTTTTGAGTAGAGTTGATTTACAATGTTGTGTTAGTTTCAGGTGTACAGAAAAGTGAATCAGTTATACATATACATATACATATACATATATCTACTCTTTTTAAAATTCTTTTCCCATATAGGCTATTACTGAGTATTGGGTAGAGTTCTCTGTGCTATACAGTAGGTTCTTATTAGTTATCTATTTTATATGTAGTAGTGTGTATATGTCAATCCCTATCTCCCAATTTATCCCTCCCCCTCTCGCCCCCTGGTAACCATAAGTTTATTTTCTACATCTGTGACTCTACTTCTGTTTTGTAAATAAGTTCATTTGTACATTTTTTTAGATTCCACATATAAGCGACATAATATGATATTTGTCTTTCTCTGTCTGACTTACATCACTTAGCATGATAATCCCTAGTTCCATCCATATTGCTGCAAATGGCATTATTTTTTTCTTTTTACGGCTCAGTAATATTCCATTGTATATATGTAACTCTCTCTCCCTCTAAGTATATTTAACAAAATTGAGATCTTACTTATTTGGACTAACTTATATTTTGTCTTTTGCATACAATACTGTAGAGCAAGTAGTGTATCAGTTCATTAATTAGGCTTGGCTTTCAAGAGCTGCATAACATTCCCTTATACAAATGGGCCCTTATAAATCATCATTCTTGTATTGGAAGTTAGGTTGGTTCTAATCTTTCATCCTCACATGAGTATCCTTGTGCATACATCTCTGTGCATACCTTGAATTAATTTTTTAAGATCAATTGCTAAAAATGGAAATGTTGAATAAAAAGATTGGAACATTTTTAATGTGTTTTAATTCACTTGGCAAAGTTTCTTTCCACAAAAGATGTTCCCATAATTACTGAATGAGAGGTCTTGCTTCACAATATTTGAGGGTTAACAACATTTAAATTGTCCTTATTTGACATATAAAAATGGCTTTTTATTTTAATTTGCCTTTCTTTGATTATTTATAACATTAAATATCATTTTATGTCTTTAGGGACAATTTTTTTTTTCTTATTTTGAAGATTTGGTGCCATTCTTATGGATGTTCAAAGTCTTTTTCTGTACCTTTAAGAACATTAACCATCTATCTGTAATATTTTTTCATATAGTCCTTTTTTCACTCAGTTTTCATATTGCTGAGTTTTTGGATTTTATTTGCGTCTTCATTGGTTAGAATACATCTTTAAGTAGGTTTATCAGGACACTTACAGGGGGACTTTCTAAGCCTTTGCATAACTAAAATATCCTTTCTGTTGCCATCACATATGTGAATGACATCTTGTTAGGATACAGAATTCTTGGACCACAACCTTTTCCCCTCACTGATCTATAGCTATTGTCTTCTGATACACAGCATAGTGGAGAAAAATTATGAGGTCGGCCTTTGGCTATATGATGGTTAATTTTATATGTCAGCTTGACTGGTCAGTGGAGGACCCAGATATTTGGTCAAACATTATATTCTGGGTGTTTCTGTGATGGTATTTTTGGATGAGATTAACGTTTAAATCAGTAGACTGCATACTCTCATGTGTGTGGGCCCCATCCAATGGATTGCAGGCTTGAATAAAACAAAAAGGCTGCCTTTCCCCTGAGTAAGAGAGAATTCTTCTGCCTGACTGCCTTAAAAGTGAAACATCAGCTGTCCTGGAGACTGGTCACCACCCTAATCATGTGAGCTACATCCTTAGAATAAGTCTGTTTATATATATACATCTTATTTGTTCTCTTTCTCTGGAGAACACTGATTAATGCAGTATGTTACCTGGAATTTTTTCTTCTGCTTTCGTACTGATGGCATTTGTTTTCTTTATCTATGAAATTTTTTAAATGTTATCATTACATATCCAGGTGTGGGTCTTTTTTCATTCTGTTTGGAACACAAAATGATCCTAATAGACAAGACCCTGAAGATGCTCCCATGTAATAGCTGTTCTTTGTGGCCTATAGTACAAGGAAGGTCATCTGCCAGGAGAAAGGAGGAAGGGGGTGAGGATGTTAAATTCTGTGATTCAGTGCTATGCCTTTAAAGTTTACTTCCTCCTCTCGGTGTCTGCCAACCCATTCCTGCTGGCTGGAATCCAGCTATTCTCCTAGCTGAGTGTGGACCTTCCACTGTTTTGATTCAGATGTGACCTAGGTCCAACGCTCCAATCTGAACCTCCAGCCCTTCACATTTAGCAATTAATTATTTATTATTAGTTTTTTATGTATTTAAGTCTCTTTACCCAGATAAGCACAGGAATGATCTTATATGCACCTTTCATCTAGTAGGCTTTTGATATTTGTTCTCTGATTTAAATTGAAAAGACCAACAAATATTACACACACTGCAAAAATATTCTGTTGAATATTTTTACAATCTCTACCCTTTTGGGGCCACTGTTGATGCCAATCAAACTTATGCTTTCGGCTGATCATCAGGCTTTCTCCTTTAAAAATATATATATTACAAATATGTATATGGATTTGTTATAGACAAGAACACAAAAATTAAAATCTTGTTGGAAAATGTACTTATTCTAATGTAAATGTTTTCAAAGCGATTTTGTTAGGAATATAAGGGAGCATATAATTAGTTCATTGATACTAAAATTCCACGGTTGAAGATTTCTGCACGATTACCTGCAACTTCACTTAACAATAAATAATTAGACTTACTAGGTGTCAGGCACCGTGGTGTGTGAAGTTTATCATCAGTTTTATCCATATAAATGTTTAAGTTCATGGCACAAAACCATGCTACCTACATAATACATAATAAAACTCACATATTCCTGAATTTAACTTAGTGTTCTATCAATTACAATAAAATTGCTAACTTACATAAATGGTATTATGCTTCAAGATTAATAGATGGTTAAGTGGCTACAATCAATATAACTCAACTCATCTAAGCTGCATTTTGTAGTCTATCTCTTCTCATTTTGTTAGGGTTGCTTTTGTATACTCATCTCTCTTGTATCATGTACCGTATAATCCATAGGCAGGTGTGTGCACACGTCCATACATATCCACACTTCCTGAAAAAACCTGGGGTCTGATATGATTCTATAGCTCTCAACATTCCGTTCACCCACAGAACCTTATGTTCCAGAGAGGTTGTGTTTCCTCATATTTATTAACTCATTTTCTTATCTCTCGAGCTTCTACCTCACTCCTGAGGGTCTTCAGGCAGCATCTATCCGTTTCCCACCCATGTACTTTATTCAATCATCAGTCACTCAAACAGTCTGTCAACAAATATTTCCCACAAGCTCCGTACCATAGTACTGGGTCTAGGGAAATCTGTAAGGCTTAGTCTTTTCTCCCAAGAACATCGTGGTTTAGGATCATTCAGGGGGCCGTTTTCTAGTGTCCAAGATGTCAGTGGGCTTGAGGCAATGGATGAACTGATCCTTGAAAAATTGTAATAGCTCCATTCGGTAAAAAAAGGAAAGGAAAGATAAGAGGGGACATTAACTAAAACAATGGGTTTTTAATTGATGGAATCTGAGTCTTAGGGGAGAAGGGAAGCAAAGTGTAAAAGGAGGTGGTTGGTCTTGTGCTTGGGAAAAAAAGGTGAAAAAAATCTGGCAGTGCAGGGAGACTTCTACACAGTAAAGCAGTCTCTGAATCCTGAGGCTGGAACTCGAAAGTAAATAGACGAAGCATCGAGCAACACCTCCACACTCCAGTCATTCCAATTAATAGGCTTTCAATAAATCCAGCTGGACCAGACCCGAGATTATTTTTCCAGGAGGAGCAAGGGGAGAGCTGCATATGGAAATAAGCACCATTTCTTCTGACACCCCAGTATCCCCTTCACTCTAAAACAACCCATGGATTAACCTGAAATCCTCCCATAAGTAAGAGTGGTATTGCAGGATAACAAATGGTATAAACACCCTGCTTGTGAAAAAAACATTTTTTACACCTACCATTTTGTTACCCTAATGTCATATATTGGACAGGTCCTTCATTATAAACTTGGAGTTAAGAGACTTAAAGAAAACCCAGTGTTAGAAAGCTACTTGTACTTACGTGGAAATTGTCAGTAGCAGAGCCCCACTTGTTTTCATGGGACGTGGGAATGAGACACAATGGAAACAAAAGGTCAAAGAACTTGGATCTTCATGGCTCCAAAAGCCAACTCTGCCCGCATCACAGTTTGGTCCCCACGCCGTCATCTGTGAATTGCATGTGGACGCATAGAAGCTGGGTCTGAAGTATTTTAAATCTAGTCCTAGACACTTATTGAAAATATTGCTGAAGAAGGTGTGTTACTCTGCTCACCCTACAATAACAAAGTTCCGTAGAATAGGCGGCTCAAACAACAAGAATTTATTTCTCACAGCTCTAGAGGTTAGGAGGCCAAGATCAAGGTTCCAGCCAATTTGATTTCTGGTGAGAACTCCCTTCCTGGCTTGCAGACGGCCACCTGCTCAGTGAGTCCTCACATGGCTGAGGGAGAGAGAGAGAGAGAGAGAGAGAGAGAGATCTTCCTCTCCTTGTAAGGCCACCACTCCCATCAAATTAGGACCCCACCTTATGCCCTCATTTAACATTAACCACCTCCCTAAAGCCCTCTCTCCAAATCCAGTTACACTGGGAGTTAGATCTTCAACATAAGAATTTTAGGGGAAGACAATTCAGTCCATAGCAGGTTGTATAATACCTTACCATAATTTTGTTTCTGTAACTACATTACTCTTAATTTTCTTAAAATAGCTTCAAGTTTGCAAGAAAATGAATGCATGACTATTTAAATAGCACCTAGCAGTCAGAATAACACTGTGTTGTAAGCTCCCAGCAACACAGATAATTTTATTGAGCAGCTGCCCGCTTACCCTAATTCATTGAAATCCCAAACCTAAAAATATGCCTCATTTTCTCAAGCTTAGGTAATTCACAAGCTCCTTTAAAAAAAACTCACACAATTCAGTATACACTTAAATTTTGTCTAATGTTATTTAAATATTTATAGTATACATAAGTATAAATATGTACATAAAAGTACATGTAAGTCCCTAGGGTTTATATCTTGAATCCATCTATAAAATTAGAAAGCTGTAGTAATTAAATAAAAATGAATCAATAAAATTAAAATTGAAATAATTTTGCTAAGTTGCACATGCTGTTATGCTAAATCACTGCTTTAACATGATTGTATGACTAACTGCTATGACACAAGATTGCTTTTTTCCCTGATTTTGAAGGTTTTGATGGCTTTATATTTTATAAGTACTTATTTATAAATCATTTAATTATATTTATATAATAAACATGTACATTTTGTGGATAATAAAATTGTACATAATTAAACATTTACATTTTATTATAAAAACTAAAGCACAATTTATATCATAGATCTGTATCTTATAGTTTTTAAAAAATTATAAAATACCACGGGATATAAAACCCATTAAAATTATCCAAACATCTAAAACTCAGAGACCAACCCAGTTTAGTGTATTTCTTTTTTCTCTTTAAATGCATGATTCTGGAAGGAGGAAGTGGGAAAGCATTTCAATCTATATGTGAATTTTACATAACACCCTATACTTTTGGCTAGAGTGACCAACCACCCCAGTTTGCCTGGGACTGAGGGGTTTCCTGGGACATGAGACTTTCAGCCCTAAAATCAAGACAGTCCTAAGCAAACTGGACAGTTGATCACCCTACTTTCAGCCTTTTATATCTTGTTCCCTGCCTTCGTCATACCTTAATCTGTATGTACTTTAGGTTGTAGCTTCTTCTGCCTTCCATCATCAGTCAACGCTCTTCATACAATTTTCCAACTTTTGTTGAAATATCTTAACTTCAATGTTGCCCCTTTATTCTGTTTTTGAAGGTTGAGAACGGTGTTTTATCCCACCTCCGTTACTGCCATTTTAATAGGCTCTCAGGTGAGCTCTGTCCACCATCTTGAACCAGAAGGTGCTAGATTCTTTCAAGTTTTACATTGTAGATTGTTGGTGACTCTGTCCTAGCCCCACTTCTCAAGAAACCTTCCTATGTACAGCTTGGACTTCACTTGCCCTGAATAGATCATCTATGGCCTGACTTCAGTTGCTTTTAACAATCAAAGCAGAACTACTTGGCTCTAATGTGGTCCTACATATAAATAGAAACACTAGGTTAACATAGGATGTTTGGTTATTTAAAAAGTCATCCAGATGTTATTGAATAGTCACTTTTTAGACTATCATTAAGATAAACACATATAAGAATATAACACTCATAGAAAAAAAATCACTTGAACCACCAAGACTATATATCCAGATTCAGGAATGATTTCTCATAGATCATTTTAACCCTGCATGTATATTCATATTTACAGGGAGCACCATTTTAAAATATGGAAAAATTATGATAGTGAATTAGGTTTTATTTTAAAATGTTAGAATCTTGGCAAGTCCTTTTTCATATAAATTGTTTAAGGTTCACTCACTTAGGTCTATAGAAGAGAAAATTTCTAAGAAACATTCTAAACAAGATTATATGAAAAAAAATGTAGAATGTTCACCTGATTTCACAGCCCCAGGATTTTAATTCTTCGGTCAAATTTTTTTTCCTTTTAGGACTTGAAATAGTCTCCTCCTGAATATGTTCAATTAACTGTGGCCTATCAGCTCTAGCTCTTTTAAGGATCTATACTCCATCAACAGGTAAACTGTTTTTACAGATGTTTTTATTCTAACTTAATTTCTCATTTCAAATATGAAGTGGATCAAAAATAAGATACCGTAAGATTTATAGGACTCATTTCAGAAGGTCATTTCGACATTCTCTGGGGACTATTCTTTTTTCACCGTGAGTGAAAATATATGTGTTTGAATCAGTTCTTCATCACCCTCCACAACGCATCTTGGTTGATTCCTCAAAATAAAAGTATCTGTGTTTTGTCGCAAGTTTATTTCTTTTGTTATAAATGTTTTGACTTGGTTGGATTGAAAGTAAAGACATCTTCTGAGAAATATTTTTGCCCTTGATAACTAAGAAAAAGAGTTCAGTAAGAATTCAAACATGAAAAATTAGTACATTTTCTAAAAAAGTTTTATCATAATGTCTTCTGCAGTATGAAGATCATCTTTGAGGATGCTACTGCTTCTTCCATGGTAAGACTTTTTGTTTCATGATTAGTTAAGAAGTAAACCCATCAATGTTTTGTGAGATGGCAATTTTATAGATCTCTTTTTCAATCAGACAATTCAGAAATAATTTCTAGTTGCTTAAATCACTCAAGTGCATACTTCTCACATCTCTTAATTTAATATCTATAAATGTCTTGAATCAAGGTAAAAGAATGTGACTAATTCATGTCCCCAGAGTGTGGTCTTGGTTATAATCATTCTACACACTGATCTCCATTTAAATATTTGATTATAAATGAAGATAAAATATATATCGAGTACAAATGGAAGGAGAAAAAAATTTAGAAGGGCAACTATGGAGGTCTGAAATGGAAGAAGTAGTTGCTTTGAAGATAATTTGTGAGATTACTGTAGATGCATGAAGTTTTTTAACTTCACTTGGGTTCCTATGTTCTTCGAACAGAATAAGAATCCTATTCACCAACTTTGCTTAGCTCATCAAAGCCCAGGGCAGTGACTCAATTTGCCATTTCCTAGGGCTTTTTCTAGCCAAGGCAGGGTGAAATGTGTTCAGAGTCTGAATAAAGATTTAATAATTAACAGATACAATGCTTAGCAATTCTATCCTTCTAAAGACACAAGAGCTCGACAGAGTGTCACCAACGTGTGAGTTCAGTTCCAGGTTGATTGCTTGGAAATATTTGCCTGCAGAATTAACATATGTGGAATTTAGGTTTATTGTACAACATACATATATTGTATTACTAATGGACCTTAGAGCCTGACCATCACACGTGACATTGTTTTACAGAAAAAGAAGCCCATGTTTCAGTTCCCAAGGTGGCACGTCTTTCCCATTGCCATCTTGACAAGGAGGGCAAACTCCTCCTCTTCTCCAGTCTAGCACTGGGCTGCTCAAAGAAAAACCAAGACTCTGAGGGATCAGTAACACAGACATCTCAAATCTCCATTACAGAGAGGAGATGAAACACTGAAGGGGTTTGATGATCGGTTTTCAACATGTGGCACGTAATTGTCAATCTTCAGGCTTATAAACAAGTGGTTTTCCAGGAGGCTTAATAGTCTGTTCATCTCAACTTTAGAAATTTCAGTTCCTGTGACTGAAATACAGTCACAAAAGACAAGATATTGATGACATTCATAACAGAAAGAAGTAAAATCCTTCCTTTACATCTACTTCATGTAATAAGATCTAAAAACTTCATTAACCTCTGAGGACTTGGCTGTATCCATATTTGTAGAAATTAGATCTTGTAATAGAACAGTTGGTTCTTCCATTTTCCAGAGGCTGTCTTAGCACCACATGAGTATTGTGTCTTATTTTCCTGGCCTTTGGCCATAATATATACACAAGCCATGCTGACCAAATGTCTCACTTTTTTAGCCAGGATGGTTTTACTTGTATATCAGTAGTGGGGAAAGAAAGTGAGTTAATGCTTCTTCTTAGCAGTTACCTGACATTACATTTCCTGTCCTTTCTAAACCCTACTGTGATATATACACAATATTAAAATTTTAAATACTAACATTTGTGATTCTTCTCTTCTAGTAATTTGCTTCTTTCCTTTGGCAACTTAATCACCAGGGGCCTGGATCTTCTTATTTGTAAAATGAGGGAATTATACCAAATAACATCCAAGAGGTTTTCTAACCGAGAAAGTCTGCAGTACTACTTATGTTTATACTAGAATTGAACAAATACATAAATAGATTGTGGATAATGGGAGTGAGGTTTTTCACTTTCGGAGAAAAAGAAAAGTTACAAATAAGTAAAGGAAAGAAAAGAATAGACTGTGGTGTTGGATTGAACTGAAGGTGCTAGTATGAATTCATGGTTTTTAATATATATACTGCTGGATAGACAAAGAAATACAGATATGCGCACATGCATAGGTTAGTATACAGACATATTTCCCAGCTCTGTCTGCCGAGAGGGCCTAAAAGCAATGACAACTCAGTAGCAATTAGCATACCTAGAGCTCAGATATTGGTCCTAAATACTATCTTCTAATAAAAGGAACCAAGGCTCCTTGCAGGAAATATTGATTCCAGGCCTGTGGCAGTGAACGTATAAGACATGCTCAGAACATCTTGTGCTGCCAAAAAGTAAAGATTTGCTTAAAAAATGATGGGGCCGTGTCAGAAGAACACAGGAGCCAATTTGGAGGCGCTCCCAATGGCCAAAGCTGGAATAATTTGAGTGACAAAATATATAATAATAGCGTCAAATTATAACCCATAGACTGAAATAAATATCCACAAGTCCATACTTATATCAACTAATCAGTCCATAGTGGAGAAGAGACTACTCTTCTTTACAGTAGAACTCCAATTAATTAATATGAAAGAAATGAGGTAGATAGAATACAACCAACTTAGGCAAACAGAAGAGCCATGGACGAATACTAAAATGAGTGTGCAAAATTATGATGAGAAATTGAGATGAATATTTACATAGCCTTAAAGTATCTCCCAACAAGATAATTATTAATTAAAAAGAGAAAAATCTTAATTTTGCAGTGGAGAAAGCAGCAAATACCACCTCAATCAAGTGGTCAAGGTTAACGTCATCAGTAATAAGACATATCCACAACATGTACTCCCTGATATGATTCATCGAGAAGGGCATAAGTCACTTCTCCATTCTCTCCAAAAATATATAAATAACCCCAGTCTAATCCTGAGAAAATAGCAGATGAATATGAATTAAGAGGTATTCGAAAAAATGACCAGTACCTTTCAAAACTGTCAAGGTCATGAAAAACAGAGATTGGGAATTGTTACAGATTGAAGAAGATTAAGGAGACGTGACAATTAAATGACATGTTGATTTCAGGATTGAATCCTGGACCCCAAACTGACATGAGTGGAAAAACTGGTGAGATTTGAATAAGGCTTGTGAAGTAGTTCATTGTACTGTGTCAGTGTTATTTCCTCCTTTCAATAATTATACTATGGTTATGTAAAATGCTTATAGAAGCTGGGCAAAGGTATTGATATATAGAAACTCTTTGCAAATTTTTTGTAAGTCTGAAATCATTCTAGTTTTAAAAGTTAGAAAAATGACATAGTTGTAGAAGTTTACAGATTTTAAATGATAATGACATTCATTTAACAAGTATTTATTGAATGACCTCTCAGTGCCAAACACCATACTAAGAGACATTTAAAGATGCAAAGTACACACACACGCACACACGTGTATATATTTCCACTTATTTTAAGTAATTCTTAATCACCAATATTAAGACAAGAATTCTTATTTTTCCAGAAATTAGGACCAAACATCTCTAATTATAATGATGGTATTATGACAAGAGTAATAAAGAATAAACATATTTCAAATTAATCTACAAATTCTATGTGTTTCAAATTTTAAAAATCCCAACAGAATTTTATGGGGATTCATAAGCTAATTTAAAGTTCATCCAGAAGATAAAATAAGCAAGACTATCAAAGGAAATTTTAATAACTTGCTCTAACAAATATAAAAACAAACTGTAAATCAGTAGTAATTAAAGTGGTGTGATAAGAAGTGGTGTGACAAGAAGAGATCAATGGACATGATAAAAGACCAGAAACAGATTCATCCATCCATGAGAAGGTAGTGTACGATACTGATGGTATTTTAATCTGGTGAAGAAAAGGTTATTTAGTCAGTAATTTCCACTGGGTTATTAGAATCCATTTGGGAAAAAAATTAGGCTTATTTATTCATTCAACAAATATTTAAATGCCTACATGTTTTAGAAACAGGAATTAGTTCTCTAAGCAACTTCATGTACAAAAATAGATTTCCAGAGTTAATAAAGAGTTAACTTTTTTAATCTATAAAAATATTAATATAAAATATGAGAGAAGACCTTTCTACACAGGATAGAAAATCTATATGTTATAAAGGGAAAATTTGAAAGATTTAATTTCATAAAACTTAAACATTTTGCATGATAAAAGATACCATAAACAAACTAAAGAATTGGGACAGGCTAGAAAACATTTACATGTGAATTAGAATATAAAATATATCAAGTTCCAATAAGTAAACAAAAAGACAACTCAATAGAAAAGTGGGAAAAGAATATGACTGGCAATTTACAAAAAATGGCAAAAATATATGCTCAACCCCTTAAATAAAGAAATTAATAAAAATCTAAACAATAATGGTTTATCTTCACAAAATTGGCAAATATTTTTGGAGACTATTAATACCCAGTGTTGATGGTTAGATAGATGTGAAGTCAAGAACTCACATAGACCGTTGGTGTAATGAAATGCCCATATCTTTTGACTCAACAATTTAATTTCTATGAACCTATCAAAAATAAATGTGTACACAAGAAACATGTATACAAAAGAACATTTGAATTATTTGTAACAGCAAAACCTTGGAAACTGTCATAACATCCTTTAAAAGGGGAATGGTTAAAAAATAATAGAACATGCAGACATTGAAATGCTTTGCAATTATTAAAAAAAAATGAGGTAGTGTTGATGTATAAACATGGAAAGATCTTCAAGACATTTTATGAGTAGCAGCAGGTTGCATAGCAATCGATAAGAGTATGATAGAGGATAGATAGTTAATAGATAGATAGATAGATGAAAGAGAATGTACATATTTTACCGGTAGCTGTTTCACATAATTATTGGTTTGAATTTCTACATTGGGAATATATTCATTTATGACATATGTAGCTAAAAATATAAAGTGAAAAAATAAGCTTCCATAAGATTTAGAGCAGCTTAATGTAAATATAGTTATTTTGTCCAACTTTTAAGGTCACACTTAAAAGAAAAAAAATGGGCCAGAAGTAGAATATTCAACCAAAAATATATATTCCTGAGATTAACCTAAGCATAGATTTTTTTAGTAAAGGTTGGGAATGTGAATGATTTCCTCCTAAACACAACTCATTGAGCTATAGGTCAGATGAGTTGTTGGAAGGAATATTTTTGCATCTTTATTTCAGAGGATGAGATCAGGAAGAAGGTCAGGAATCTCCCCAGCTCTAGTTAATAGCCTAGCTGTTCACACAGTATACTCTGGGGACCAGTACAGCCTCACCCTTAGAGTTCACTAAATTAGAATGGTAACAGCAAAACAAACTTACTCATTTGAATGTATTTCTTATACTTAATGGAAATAAATGTTAGGGTGAATAAGGAAGAAAAAGAAAAGATACAAGGTCTACAAAGCCAGGTGTAAAAAAACTATTGGGTAATATGAAAGAGAGTAAGACTATACAACCAAAACAAAGTTAGAGGAGATACTTGAGAAGCCGTGAATGAATGATGAAGCTATGAGTTACACCATTTTAAAACAATTGTTTGAGTTCTGATAATGTAAGTAAACCTATGGAGGAAATATAGCAACATAATTTTCCAACCATCAACCAGTTGTCCAAACCAGAAACTAGAGGTCATTTTTGATATTTCCCCTCTCTCATTGCCACGTCCAATTCATTACTACAAGAAACATGATCCCATCCATTCAACATCCAAAGTAGCTTTCAAATCTCCTCTCTGTGTTTTACCTTCAGTGCCATCACCCTGGTGTCACCACTATCCAGGGCAACTGCAATGACCTCTTAACCATTCCCCAGCCTGCACTCCTGTCCTACCAACCCATCCACAGAGCAACTAGGGTGAGCCTTTAAAAACTTAAATAGTCCTGTCCCTTTCTGTTTAGGACTCCTTACCTACCAGGGCTGCCCTGCTGTGACCTTCAAGACAGCAGATACTTGCCATTGCTCCCCTCCCCCACCCACCCATCTTCATTGTAAGTCTCTCTCCTTGTTCACTAAGCCGGTCTTGCTTCCTTTCTTTCTCTGCATCCCTCCTCAGGGCCCTCATGCTCTCCTTCCCCAAATTGGTGCCTGACTGATTACTTCTCACCATTCAGGCTGCAACTTAAATGACATTTACCAACAGATGTTTCCCTGACCACACAATCTAAAGTAACCCACCCCCTCCACCATTTTGGCCTCTGATCTTTTTCTTCACAGTGCTTACAGAAACGTGTAATTATATGTTCATTCAAACACATGCCTGTTTAATGTACATATTCCCCACCATATAGATGCAAAGAGGGCAGGAACTGTGTCTACCTCATTCACTTCTATATTCCTGGTACCTGGCATGCAGTGGTTGTTCAGTAAATGAATAGGTAAACAAGCTAGGATAATCATGCCCAGACGTATTTTGAAGGGATGGAAATACCAAACAAGCTGAAGATTGATAGAAATAATCATTATTTGTGTGATTTAAAGATAGAAATGATACAGGAATAGATACAGCCTCCTCTAGGGAAGTCAAATGGCTGCCCAGAGAGCGTGTTAGGAACTCAGTGTAGCCGCCATGTCTGCTCCTCACTTACTGGGTCTAGAAATAATTTTATCAGTGCACCCACAGTGATTCACAACTGCTTTGTCCTGAGTAAACCATGTCAGATTGATGTGTACATTACAAAGCCAACTCATTAATTTACAGTAGAAAGTATAACCATCAAGTTAACCTGACTCTCAGCCCTTGTTTAGCTCTGTCCATCACTCTCCGTAGGAGAGAGTCAGGTAGCTAAATTATATCCAGATGATAACTGCAGCTCAGAAAAGATTCCTGGCCACAAAGAACTTATGCTACAGAGGCACCATCACCATCGTCTTAGGCCTGAATTCTTACAACGGTCTCCTGTTCTCTGTACGTCCCCCTGTCCAATCTGTGAAGCACACAGCAGCAAAAGTGTTCCATTTAAAACATACATCCAGTCACCTCACTCCTCTATTCAAAACCCTTCAGTGGTTCTCCATTACATTAGAAGGAAATCCAGCCCCCTACTCGTGGTTTACAAGGCTCCGTGTGATCTGGGCCCTGCCACCTCCCCGGTCTCATCAGCAGCCCCTTTCCCACACTCTGGATGCCCCAGTACACTCATGTGCTTTCAGACTGAGAGACGGAATACACAAATGGATAACAGCCAGACCGTGTATAAAAATAGAACTCTGACCCACAGCCTGCAGTCACCAGCCCAGGAAGCCAGCCTGCTATCTGTAAATCAGACTGGTAGGAAGTCAGACCACCCTCTGGATCCAAACAACTGATCCAGGAAA
The DNA here is from genome assembly GCF_026419965.1 of Kogia breviceps. NCBI lineage: Eukaryota > Metazoa > Chordata > Mammalia > Artiodactyla > Physeteridae > Kogia > Kogia breviceps. The sequence goes on along the minus strand of NC_081319.1, from coordinate 98,895,030 downwards.
CCAAACAATAATCCCTCAACAGGGAGACCAAAACAACCAAGACTTGTTAATAACTGATAGCCTTTGAATCTCGGCCAAGATGTAAGTGACAATGGCTGACTGCCTGGCTATAGCCAGCTCTGAATAAACGGCCTTCGCTTGTCTTTTGGTTGGTCTTTGTTTATTTCCACAAGACCCTTCACTGTGACAAGCTGCTTCCTCCCTTGGAAGCTTTCTAATCCTACTCCTTCTGCTGGAATGCTTCCTCAACCCTTCACGTTGGATGATCCTTTCCTGTTTTCTAGATTTCTACTTATGTATTGAAGATGCCCTCCCTGACCGCTCTTTTGTGTGTGTGTGTGGTACACGGGCCTCTCACTGTTGTGGCCTCTCCCGTTGCGGAGCACAGGCTCCGGACGCGCAGGCTCAGCGGCCACGGCTCACGGGCCCAGCCGCTCTGCGGCACGTGGGATCCTCCCGGACTGGGGCACGAACCCGCGTCCCCCGCATCGGCAGGCGGACTCTCGACCACTGCGCCACCAGGGAAGCCCTCCCTGACCGCTCTTTATGCACACCCCTATCCCAGCCTCTCTTTTGCTTCCCTTGCAGCACTTAGCACAACTTGCAATCATTTTGTTTGTCTTTTCAGTTTACTTCTTTTCTATCTATCACCCTTACTAGGATGAAGCTTTAAGAAAATAGAGATTGTCTCTTTCCTGTTTACTCTGACCCTTGAGGACCTAAACTAAAACCCCCAATCTACCAGATACCGAAGAAATACGTTGAATGACTGAATGGGTAAATCAATGATCACGCGCCTAAAGTAAACGCAGACCCAGCGTAAGGAACAGCTGTGCCTAGCCGTCTGCTGAAATAACTAGATGTTAGATGAGTCTGTGGTGCTGCAGGCTTGCCAGTCTCTCTCATGGACCAGCTTTGAGGCTGGAAGTTGGTTTCCCTTAGACCTGCCTTGATATGGAAAATCCCACTTCAGCAAGGTGGATGAGGGAGGGGCATGGCCCAAAGATACATGGCTGTCTCACAATCTCACAAAGTCTATGAGCTTTGAACATCTGAGTTACACGCCTCTAGCCATCAACTATTAGATCCCCCAGGCCTTCCCAGAATCCAGCCCTGCATGTCAGCTGCTTCTATTCAAGTTGCTGAGACAGGTGGAATTCGGTGGCTGAACAAACCACTGGCCTTGTCCTCAGAGGTGTCATTAAGTGGAATTATTGGCCACAACTTCATTGTAGCCAAGCCTATCAGTCAGGGTTTATCAGGTAAACAGGACCCACAGGAAAGACAGGGATAGGGATAGGGATAGGGAGAGAGGTAGAGGTGATAGAGGTAGAGCATAGTAGAGACAGAGATGTAGAGATATATAGATGGATGTGTAAAGTGGTTTAATTTTAGCAGGTGTGGGGACTGGCGAGTCCACAATCTACAGGCAGGCAGCAGTCTGGAAACTCAGGCAGAATTTCTATGTTTGAGTCTTAAAGCAGAATTTCTTCCTCTCTAGGAAACCTCCCTTTTTCCTCTTAAGGCCTTCAGAGGATTGGATGAGGCTCACCCACTGTATGGAGGGTAATAATCTACTTCGAGTCAACTCACTGTGCATGTTAATCACATCTACAAAACACCTTCACAGCAACATCCAGACTAGTGATTGACCAGATGGCTGGGCACCATAGCCTAGCCACAGAGACACAAAACTGACCTTCACCCAAGGATTCAACTTAAACCCCTCATCTTAAAGATAAGATAATGTCGTTCCTCTACTTAAAACTGTCTCAGGCTTACTACCACCCTCAGCTTACGTTCCCAGTTCTCTACCATGATGGAAAGGCTCAACCGCATATGATTCAGGCCCACCTCTCTGGCCTGGTCTCCTGCTGCCCTGTTTGTCACTGTTCTACAGGCACTCTGTTCTTCTTTCAGTACCTCAGTCATACCAACCTCTCTCCTGCCTCAGAACCCTTCCAAGTGTTCTTCCTTCGCCAGGAATGCCTGGTCTCCTGCCCTCTCTGTGGTGAACTCATTCTAGAATTCAGGTCTCAGCTATGTGTTCTCTCCTCAGAGAAGCCTTCTTTGACCACCTACGTATCACATGCTTATCTCCTTCATCAGCTGATCACTATGTGTAATCACTCTTTATTCACTTGTCTATACCTAAATCAGTGATTCTCCACCCTAGGCAAATTTGCTTGGCAATGTCTGGAGACATTTTTTTTAAACGTACTATATTTTTTTAATGGACTTTGTTTTTTAGAGCAGTTTTAGGTTCACAGCAAAATTGAGAGAAAAGCTCAGAGACTTCCCACATACCCCACACCTCCACATGTGCACAGCGTCTCGTCGGATCAGGATCCCCCACCAGAGTGGTACATTTGTTACAATCAATGAACTTACACTGACACGTCATTATCACTCAAAGTCCATAGTTTACATTAAGGTCCACTCTTGGTGTGGTACGTTCTGTGAGTTTGGACAAAGGCATAATATGTATCCACTGTACATATGATCCACAGTGTCATGCAGAACAGTTTCACTGCCTTAAAAATCCTTTGTGTCCCACAAATTTATCCCTCCTCCTACATAATCTCTGGAAACCACTGAACTTTTTACTGTCTCCATAGTTTTACCTTTTCCAGAATGTCATATAGTTGGAATCATACAGTATATAGCCTTTTCAGATTGGCTTCTTTCACTTGGTAATATTCATTTAAGGTTCCTCCGTGTCTTTTAATGGCCTGATAGCTAATTTTTTTTAAGCATTGAATAATATTCCATTGTCTGGATGAACCAGAGTTTATCGATTCACCTAACAAAGGTCATCTTGGTTACTTCCAAGTTTTGGCAATTATGAATAAAGCTGCTATAAACATCCATTTGCAGGTTTTTATGTGAACAGAAGTTTTCAACCCATTTAGGTAAATATATACCAAGGAACATGATGGCTGGATCGTATGGTAAAAGTATAGTTAGGGTTTTTTTTAAACATCAAACTGTCTTCCAAAGTGATTGTATCACGTTGCACTCCCACCAGCAATGAATGAGAGTTCCAGTTGCTCCATATTCTCATCAGCATTTGGTGTTGTCAGCGTTTTGGATTTTGACCATTCTAATAGGTTGTAGTGGTATCTCATTGTCATTTAAATTTGTAATTTCCTAATGCATTATAGTGGTGAGCATCTTTTCATATGCGTATTTACCGTCTGTATATCTTCTCTGGTGAGGTGTCTGCCCAGGTCTTTTGCCCATTTTTTAATTGGGTAGTTTGTTTTCTTATTGTTGAGTTTTAAGAGTTCTTTGCATATTTTGGGTAACAGTTTTATCAGGTATGTCTTTTGTAAATGTTTTCTCCCAATATATAGGTAGATTGTGTTTTCATTCTCTAGATCTGAAGACATTTTTGGTCATCACAACTTGGGGCTGCTTCTGGCATCTTGTGAGTAGATCCCAGGGGTGCTGCTAATGTCCTACAATGCACAAGACAGTCCTCCAAAACAAAGAATTATCCAGACCAAAATGTTAATAGTGCTGAGATGGAGAAACTCTGAACTAGATAATTTCTTGGTTGAGATAGATGGTGACTGTTGAAGTTGATAAGCTCCATGAAGGTAGGAACTTTGTTTTATGTTTTTCATCTCCATATCCCAACATTTCTCTCAATGAGCATTTGATGAAGTCTTTGTAGGGTTTTGAGCACAGGAGAGATGTGAACTTGCCTCGCTTTTAAAGGATCATTCCAGTTGCTGGATTGAGAAAATACTATAGGGGAGCCAAAGCAGAAGCAGTGAGATTGGTTTGGAGGTTATTGAGTAATTCAGGCAAGAAATGATGGTACCTCAACTTTGGTGGTAGCCATGAAGGTGGTGAGAAGTGGTAAGAATCTGAATATCTTTTGCAGATAGAGCCAAAAATACTTTCTGAACAATCAGATGTAGGGAGTGAAAGAAGAAATGGAGCCTATTATCAGCTAAGATGGGAAGACTGAGAGGGAGTGGGTTTGTGGCAAAGATCGGTTCATGTTTGGATATGTTGATGTTGATGTCTTTATTAGACATCTAAGTAGTGATGTCAGGTAGGCATTTGTTATAACAAATCTCTGGAAATATGCTGTGGGAGCCATCAGCATGTAGAGGGTGAAGCCATGGCACTAGATGAGATCAACAAAAGTGTGAGTGTGAATAGGAGACAGAGGCAAGGGCTGAGCCCTGGAATACCCCAACTGGAAGAGGCCTGGAGAAGAGGAGGAACCAGCAAAGGAGAAGAAGACAGAGCAATTAGGAGCATGGAAGGAATAAACAGAGTGTGGAGTCCTGGAAAGCAAGTGAGGAAAGTGTATCAGGATGGAGTGATCTGCAGTGTCAAATCCTGGTGAGACATCAAGTCGAAAGAGCCCCAAGAACCGACCATTGTATTTAGCAACATGGAGGCCCCTGGTGACCTCGACAGGAGGAATTTCAGTGGGGTTGTGCGATGAAAGCCTGGTTGGATGTGTAACGAGGAAGCTGGAGGAGAGGAAGACAGCAAGTAACAAAAACTCAAAGAGTTTAGCTGCAAAGGGGAGCAAACAAACAGGACCATAGATAGGAGAGGGGGTAAGAGGAAGCTTCTGTCAGGGAGAAGAAATTACAGCAGAGTGACCCAGTGGAAGGGGGAAATGATGTTGAAGAGAGAGAAGAGAGACTTGCTGGAGTAGATCAGAGCAGATGGGATTTAGTGCAGGAGAAGAACGGCCATCTTTACCGAGGAGTTTGGCTAGTTCAGCTGTGGTGAAGGGCAGTAACACTGCAGAAATGTGCTGCCTGTAACACTTGATGTACTGCTGTGATGCTGTCGAAGGGCTGGCTGCCTTTACAGGGTCAGAGCAGGCAGAAGTAAATGTTGTGGAACTTGTCCTTTGGTAACTTCAAATGCTCCTTTGTTGATGTGTTCAGAGTTCTGTTCCGTAGGCAACCTTTTCCTTCATGAGAAGGCAAAGGGCACATATGTTTTCACCTTGACTGTCTCCAAAAGACAAACACCACAGGGGCATTTGAGGCACTCAGCTAGGACCCTCTCTGTGTTTGGTTTCTAAGCTACTTCTATTCCATTTCCATGCTACCAAGCTCCTGCCCTTGGTCTTCATCTCAAATTTTGGTCACCTTTTGGCCCTTCAGAATTGGCACTTGGATCCTGTTTCCCTGGTTGGATTTCAATACTCCCTCCTAACTTTGGCCACAACTCCTCTCCATAGCAACTAGCTCCTGAGAGGTGCATGACCTGCACTATTTCCAACTCTTTCAGGCCCAGCTCCTGACTTTCTTGGCTAATGTACTGGCCTGGATCTCCTCCATCATCCCTCAAAAGGAAATAGATACATTCAGTGATAGCTGGGATGTTGTGGTAAAACACAAATTCATTCAGGACAGCAGGATAAATTACCACTGATAAAGAAATAAATGTATAATTGTTTAGCAGAATGTAGCCCAGGCTCATTAATCAATAACAGGTGAAAGCATCTTACTGATGAAACAAATCACATGAGATGCTGCAATAGGCGGAATTCCAAGATGGGCCCCCAGATTTCTCCCTCTCTACCCAGTGTACATACCCCCACATAATACTTGGAATTGTGAAGATGATGGATTTTACTGCCACGAAGAGGTCATGTTATATGGCACAATTGACTTCACAAAGGGAGATCATCAAGATGGCATTGACCCAGTCACACGAGCCCTTTAAAAGCAGACAGTTTTCCTCAGCTGGTCTCAGAAGAAGAGTCAGAGAATCGAAACACAAGAAAGAGTCCATGGGCATGCTGTTGCTGACTTGAAGATGGAGGGGGCCTTATTTCAGAACTGCAGGCAGCTACTGCACACTGTGTGTGACCCCCCAGCTGACAGCCAGCAAGGAAGTAGAGACCTCAGTTACAAAACCACAGGAAATGAATTCTGTCAACACTAAGAATGAACTTGGAAGCAGATTTTTACCCAGAGCCTCCAAATGGGAACTCACTCTGGCTGACACCTTGATTTCAGCCTTCTGAGACCCTGAACAGAGAACCTAGTTATGCCATGCTCTACTTTTGAACTACAGTCTGTGAGCTAATAATTGGGTATTGTTTTAAGCCTCTAAATTTGTGATAATTTGTTACACAGCAATGGAAAACATACAGATGCCATTGGCTGATAGCAAGGGGTGCTTGGCAATTAGGCCATAGAATGCCTTCCCAGACAAGGTGGGTAGCCTGTAGAAAGTAGCTACAGAATATCCCTGCAGCCTCTGGGAAAGGCAGATTCCACCTTTTGCCATCTACTCCAAACCCTCAGTCCCTGTGGTCCTATTTCCCTAGTTAACAGCCCCCCCTCTACCTTAGCTCCTCTGACTATTAGCCAATATGGACATTTTATGGGTTTGGGCTTTGGTTTCTCACGTGGAGGCTGCTACTCCTTGAGTCACTCTTGATTCTGCACTTTTCACACCAGGACTAGACTAGTCCCTTACCTACAACGACCAACCCACTCCTGCCACTTCCCACCCCAGGACCAAGCTAATGTTCTTAGAACTCTGAATCCCAATCTGTACCGAGCATACTGGGTTCCTGTTTGTCTGGGGGTGGGGAAGACGGGTGGGACTGGTCAAGGCTTAGTTTTATGGAAGGAAAATGCTGCAGATATGCAGTACCCTTGCAAAGCAGGAACTTCTGCTCTGGTTTTTGAATTAGACTCACCTCTTCCTTACTTTAAAAGGAATTAATACCAACAGCATTGATGTGAGAGCCCAAAATGATGATACTGGATGTTGCAAATTCACATTTTTTCTCTTTACCTTGGATATCTGATGTTTTGAAATGACAGAAATTCTTTAAGTTCCCTTTAGATATTTATAAAATACAAAAGTTACAGGGTCTTTTCATTCCCATTGGGCTATGCTAGAAATAGGCCCAGTGGAGAAGCCTGTAGATTATAGGTAGAGCAGCTGACAGTGCTGATCCGAGGCAATGGCATAGCAAGGCACTCACTACTGCCAGGATCAGCCAGGTATGAAGAAGGGGCAGGTGGAGCTTGGACAGGAAACACCCGCAGTCACAAGAAGAAAGTGCCTCCATTTGTGATATTCTATGAGTGGGTAAGGGAGGCCAGGACTGGATGAAGTCCTGGCAGGAGGAACGAGAATAGCAGTAGCATGCCTAATTGCTGTCCAATGCTGAGAGCCACTGAGCTGGCTTACCAGGTCCAACAACATAGGGGGCCTGGGAAGATTGGGGACCATGGGACAGTTGAGAAAAACCACAGGAAGTTAGGGCGGGGGACTTGAAATTATTGAGTTTCTACATCTTACCAAGTATCATCACAGGTTCTTTGCATAGGCATTTTCTTCTCAACCACCTTATAAGATTAGGTACCATCATTTCAATTTTACAGATGCAGAAATGGAGATGACTCAATGGATAAATGACTTATCTTTGCTCACATCCCTAGTAAAGTGACAGTTAGACTTAGAATTCGTGTGACTTCAATTGGCATAACCTTGTCTTGCTGTTTCCTGATGGCTACTCCATTGTGTAACAGAGGCAGCCCTGAATCCATGACAATTATACTAATTCTATTCAGTAAAGTTTCTTGAAGTACCTACTACATACCAGACACTATACACAGTGCTAGAGATATCTGCTTCTCTTTGCTCTATCATCCATGGTCTAGTGGGCACTCATTATAGAGAAGGACTAATGGTGAACAGGGATTTTTGTGAGCTCTGTGAATATGGTAGCAGCAATAAAGACACATCCAGCATACCGACTGCCACTGTGCTTCAGGCACTGTGCTAAATACCAGAAATGCCAAAGGCAACAAAACAGTACTCTTGGTTTATGACTATGCTAGTATCCTTGCTGTCTTGCTCTGGGGGACAGCCTTTACAAACTTGAGAATGGTCTTAAATGGTCTCAAAATCTTTAAAGGAGGTATCCTGAGGAATTGTTCCCCCCTAAAAGTGAAAGTAGACGACTTGGCCTGAATGGGATCAGTGAAAATAAGCCAAGAGATTTCCAGTAAATACAGGACTGGAGAGTTTGGGCAAGATCCAAGCTCAAAAAACCTCTGTCAGAGTCATATTAATCAAACGAACAAAAATTAAATTCAAAGAAAAAATATTAAAAGCAGCAAGAGAAAGCAAAAATTAACATACAAGGGAATCCCCATAAGGTTATCAGCTGATTTCTCAGCAGAAACTCTACAGGCCAGAGGGAGTGTCAGGATACATTCAAAGTGATGAAAGGGAAAAACCTACAGCCAAGATTATTCTACCCAGCAAGGATCTCATTCAGATTCAACAGAGAAATCAAAAGCTTTACAGACAAGCAAAAGCTAAGAGAATTCAGCACCACCAAACCAGCTCTACAGCAAATGCTAAAGGAACTTCTATAAGCAGGAAACACAAGAGAAGAAAAAGACCCATAAAAAGAAACCCAAACCAATTAAGAAAATGGTAATAGGAACATACATCTCAATAATAACCTTGACTATAAATGGATTAAATACTCCAACCAAAAGACGCAGACTAGCTGAATGGAAACGAAAACAAGACCCATATATATGCTGTCTACAAGAAACCCACTTCAGACCTAGTGACACATACAGACTAAAAGTGAAGGGATGGAAAATGATGTTCCATGCAAATGGAAATCAAAAGAAAACTAGAGTAGCAATACTCATATCAGATAAAATAGACTTTAAAATAAAGACTGTTACAAGAGATAAAGAAGAACACTACATAATGATCAAGGGGTCAGTCCAAGAAGGAAGATATAACAATTATAAATGTTTATGCACCCAACATAGGAGCACCTCAATACATAAGGCAAATGCTAACAGCCATTAAAGAGGAAATCGACAGTAACACAATAATAGTGGGGGGATTTAACACCCCACTTACGCCAATAGACAGATCATCCAGACAGAAAATAAATAAGGAAACACAAGCTTTAAATGACACAATAGACCAGGTAGATTTAATTGATATTTACAGAACATTCCACCCAAAAGTGGCAGAATACACTTTCTTCTCAAGTGCACACAGAACATTCTCCAGAGTAGAACACATCTTTGGTCACAAATCAAGCCTCAGAAAATTTAAGAAAACTGAAATCATATCAAACATCTCTTCTGACCACAACACTATGAAATTGGAAATCAATTACAGGAAAAAAACTGTAAAAACCATAAATACATGGAGGCTAAACAGTATGCTACTAAATACCCAAGAGATCACTGAAAATCAAAGAAGAAGTAAAAAAAAAATACATAGAAACAAGTGACAATGAAAACACAATGACCCAAAACCTATGGGATGCAGCAAAAGCAGTTCTAAGAGGGAAGTTTATAGCAATTCAAGCTCACCTCAAGAAACAAGAAAATTATCAAATAAACAACCTAACCCTACACCTAAAGCAACTAGAGAAAGAAGAACAAAGAAAACCCAAAGTCAGTAGAAGGAAAGAAATCATAAATATCAGAGCAGAAATAAATGAAATAAAGACAAAGAAGACTATAGCAAAGATCAATAAAACTAAAGATAGTTCTTTGAGAAGATAAACAAAATTGATAAATCCTTAGCCAGACTCATAAGAAAAAAAGGGAGAGAATGCAAATCAATAAAATTAGAAATGAAAAAGGAGAAAACACAACCACAGAAATACAAAGGATTATAAGAGACTACTACAAACAACTATATGCCAATTAAAATGGACAACCATGAAGAAATGGACAAATTCTTGGAAAGGTGCAATTTTCCAAGACTGAACCAGGAAAAATTAGAAAATATAAACAGACCTATCACGAGTAATGAAATAGAAACTGTAATTAAAAATCTTCCAACAAACAAAACTCCAGGACCAGATGGCTTCACAGGCGAATTCTAACAAACATTTAGAGAAGAGTTAACACCTATCCTTCTCAAACTCTTCCAAAAAGTTGCAGAGGGAGGAACACACCCAAATTCATTCTACAAAGCCACCATCACCCTGATACCAAAACCAGGAAAAGATATCACAAAGAAAGACAATTATAGACCAATATCACTGATGAACATAGATTCAAAAATCCTGAACAAAATACTAATGAACAGAATCCAATAACATATTAAAAGGATCATGATGGATCCTTGATCACCATGATCAAGTAGGATTTATCCTAAGGATGCCAGCATTCTTCAATATACTCAAATCAATCAATGTGATACACATATTAACAAATTGAAGAATAAAAGCCATATGATCATCTCAATAGATGCAGAAAAAGCTTTTGACAAAATTCAACACCCATTTATGATAAAAACTCTCCAGAAAGTGGGCATAGAGGGAACCTACCTCAACATAATAAAGGCCATATATGACAAACCCACAGCAAGCATCATTCTCAATGGTGAAAAACTGAAAGCATTTCCTCTAAGATCAGGAACTAGACACGAATGTCCACTCTTGCCGCTCTTATTCAACATAGTTTTGGAAGTCCTAGCCACAGCAATTAGAGAAGAAAAAGAAATAAAAGGAATACAAATTGGAAAAGAAGTAAAACTGTCACTTTGCAGATGACATGATACTATACATAGAAAATCCTAAAGATGACACAGGAAAACTACTAGAGCTAGTCAATGAATTTGGTAAGGTTGCAGGATACAAAATTAATGCATAGAAATCTCTGGCATTCCTATACACTAAAAATGAAAAATCAGAAAGAGAAATTAAGGAAACAATCTCATTTAGCATCACAACAAAAAGAATAAAATACCTAGGAATAAACCTACCTAAAGAGAGAAAGACTTGTACTCAGAAAACTATAAAACACGGATGAAAAAAAATCAAAGGTGACATAAACAGATGGAGAAATAGGTCATGTTCTTGGATGGGAAGAATCAACATTGTGAAAATGACTATACTACCCAAAGCAATCTAGATTCAATACAATCCCTATCAAACTACCAATGGCATTCTTCACAGAATTAGAACAAAAATTTTACAATTCATATGGAAACAAAAAAGACCCCAAATAGCCAAAGCAATCTTGAGAAAGTAAAGCAGAGCTGGAGGAATCAGGCTCCCTGACTTCAAACTATACTACAAAGCTACAGTAATCAAGACCATATGGTACTGGCACAAAAACAGAAATATAGATCAATGGTACTGGATAGAAAGCCCAGAGATAAACCCACGCACATATGGTCAACTAATTTACAACAAAGGAGGCGGGAACATACAGTGGAGAAAAAACAACTTCTTCAATAAGTGGTGCTGGGAAAACTGGGCAGCTAGAATGAAATTAGAACTCTACATAACACCTTACAGAAAAATAAACTCCAAATGGATTAAAGACCTAAATGTAAGACCAAACACTATAAAACTCTTAGAGGAAAATATAGGAAAAACACTGTTTGACATAAACCACAGCAAGATTTTTTTTGACCCACCTCCTAGAGCAATGGAAATAAAAACAAAAATAAACAAATGGGACGTAATTAAACTTAAAAGCTTTTGCACAACAAAGGAAACCATAAACAAGATGAAAAGACAACCCTCAGAATGGGAGAAAATATTTGCAAATGAAACAACGGACAAAGGATTAATCTCTAAAATATACAAACAGCTCATGGAGCTCAATATCAAAAAAACAATTAAATTTAAAAATGGGTGGAAGACCTAAATAGCCATTTCAGCAGAGAAGACATACAGATGGTCAAGAGGCACATGAAAAGATGCTCAACATCACTAATTATTAGAGAAATGCAAATCAAAACTACAATGAGGTATCAGCTCACACTGGTCAGAATGGCCATTATCAAAAAATCTACAAACAACAAATGCTGGAAAGGGTGTGGTGAAAAGGGAACCCTCCTGTACTGTTGGTGGGAATGTAAATTGATACATCCACTACAGAGAACAGTATGGAGGTTCCTTAAAAAACTAAAATAGAACTACCACATGACCTAGCAATCCAACTACTGGGCATATACCCTGAGAAAACCATAATTCAAAAAGAGGCATGTACCCCAATGTTCATTGCAGTGCTATTTACAATAGCCAGGACATGGAAGCAACCTAAGTGTCCATCAACAGATGAATGGATAAAGATGTGGCACATATATACATATGGGATATTACTCAGCCATAAAAAGACATGAAATTGAATTATTTGTAGTGAGGTGGATGGACCTAGAGTTTGTCATACAGAGTGAAGTAAGTCAGAAAGAGAAAAACAAATATCATATGCTTACACATATATATGGAGTCTAAGAAAAAATGGTACTGATGAACCTGTGGCAGGGCAGGAATGAAGACGCAGACATAGAGAATGGACTTGAGCACACGCAGTGGGGGGAGGGGGAAGCTGGGGTGAAGTGAGAGTAGCATCGACATATATACACTACCAAATGTAAAATAGGAAGCAGCAGCATAGCACAGGGAGATCAGCTTGGTGCTTTGCGATGACCTAGAGAGGTGGGATAAGGAAGGTGGGAGGGAGGCTCAAGAGGGAGGGGCTATGGGGATATATGTATGCATATGGCTAATTCATTTTGTTGTACAACAGAAACTAACACAGTATTGTGAAGCAATTATACTCCGATAAAGATCTTTTAAAAAAAAAGACACATGTACCCCAATGTTCATTGCAGCACTATTTACAATAGCCAGGACATGGAAACAACCTAAATGCCCATCAACAGATGAATGGATAAAGAAGATGTGGTACATATATACAACGGAATATTACTCAGCCATAAAAAGCAACGAAATTGGGTCATTTGCAGAGATGTGGATGGACCTAGAGTCTGTCATACAGAGTGAAGTAAGCCAGAAAGAGAAAAACAAATATCATATATTAACACATATATGTGGAATGTAGAAAAATGGTACTGATGAACTTATTTGCAGGGCAGGAATAGAAAGGCAGACGTAGAGAATGGACATGTGGACACGGAGGGGAAAGGGAGGGTGGGATGAGCTGGGAGATTAGGTTTGACATAAATACACTACCACGTGGAAAATAGAGAGCTAGTGGGAACCTGTTGTATAGTACAGGGAGCTCAGCTCCGTGCTCTGTGATGGCCCAGTTGGGTGAGATGGGGAAGTGGGAGGGGAAGAGGAAGGGGACGTGTGTATGCATATGGCTGATTCACTTCGCTGTGCGTCAGACACTAACACAACATTGTAAAGCAATTATACTTCAATTAAAAAAAAATCAGGGAAAGAATAGGATTGTAACTGTGAAAGCTGGAAACTTATCAATATACCCTGTTTGCACAAAGGCGTTAAAAGGGAAGATAGTCTGACTAGAGCTTAACAACAAAATATTGTAATAGAGATCATTTTGTTAGTGTTAATATAATACAGCCAACTGAGGCAGAGATTTAAGTCATTTAGAGAGATATAAACCACTGGGAGACATAGATGATTTTTTTCCTGGTCCATAAGAAGTCCCTCTTAAAATTACCCCACTTTTAAAATTTCTAATTCCATGTACCTCAGCAATGTTTGATTAATATTTTGACTTTAGTATCGGAAGTTGGGGTCTCGATTCTAGACAATTTATTAAATTGGAAGTCAACTTAGGAAAAATCCTACAAGATGTTAAAATTTAGGCATAGTTGTATCCCAGGGTCTGGTCCCTAGATTTAAAAGAGTGGTAAAGACATTAGATTTTGAAGCTAAGGACCAGAACCTGGGGAAAGGGGACAATGTCCAGTATTACCATCATCAAAGAGATTGTTCGGCCCCTTTCTATGAACGCATTGTGACTTTGCCAATTGCAAAAAGCCCTAGGAGAACATTCTTTGAGCGTGGGCATACTAGTAAATAGGTCATGACTGAAATAACTGCTTTCTTAGCCACTTTAGCTTTTTAGAGTATCATGAGGCTTCTCACCCTGGAAACTACAAAGAGTACAGCTCCTAGACTACGTTTGTTGATTTTGCATGACATCTTCTTTTTTACAACGGTCTTTCTTCTTAGAGAATTGGCTTTCCCCATCCTTGAATTTGCAATCAGAAAATTGAATCTACCCCATGGAGCTGAAATCAGTTATCTGTGTTGATTGGCAAAGCCTCTGAATTACGTTTTTCTTGTAACTTCCTGTCCCTATTGAAAGCCTGCTGTTTAGAGGCAGTGTTTATATTAGAAACAAATGCTTTGATGTCTTTGGCAGGGAGTAAAGCTTTCTTACTGGCTAGAGTCCAAAATGAAGTGACATTTTGGGGGACATGGATTCTAAAAATAAGGATGCTCTAAATATGTCTTCTAGATTTCAGTGATGAAGTAGATGTCCTCCACATAAGAGCAACAGGCTGTGGATTCATTTGATAGATAAAACATCTAAATGATGAATGATAGAGCTTATCAACATTACACTTGGAAAAAATATTTTGTTTTTAATTGTGGTTAAAAATGCATAATATAAAGTTTATCGTCTTACCCTTTTTTAAAGTATACCATTCAGCAGTGTTAAGTACATTCACACTGTTGTACCCTGACTTTTTCATCTGGCAAATCTGAAACTGTATTCATTGAACAATAGTTCTCCATTTCTCCTCCCCCGGTCCCTGGCCACCTCCATTCTGCTTTCTGCTTCTATGAATTTGACTTCTTTAGATTTTTCATATGAGTAGAATAAGTACAATCACACAGTCTTTGTCTTTTTGTGATTGTCTAAATATGCTTTTAATAATAAGCCCAGTCCCTAACACCAGTTCCTCAACTGCACATTCCCTCAGTTGAGGCACAGCCAAGCACTTGATTTTGTCATCATGATAATAGTGAACATGTACGTGAGTGCACCGGTCGGTGTGCTAAGAGCTTCATATTGGAGATCTCTGTTGGTCCTCACATCAGCTCTGAGAGGTTAGTACTAGGATTAGCTCCAGGTTACAGATGAAGACACAGGACTAGAGCAGTTAGGTAGCTGGCCCAGTGTCATACAGGGAGCAAGTGTTCAAGGTGGCATTCACAGCCAAGTGGTCGGAGCCCTGAGCTTAGTCACTAGACCACACTGCTTCTCCCAGCGTCTGTCATTTGCCAGGGATGCAGTGGTCTTCTCTGCCGAGCCCCGTACTTTTCCCTTCCAGACAGGGTAGGCGTTTCTTAGATGGGTACCCTTGGTAAGGCTAACGTCCAGTTTTGCAATGATTTCCAAGTAGTCGTCATAATGCCAAGATTTTTGTGAGGAAGGTTATTATCCTCAAGGTACCTGAGTTCATCTGCATCTGCAGTGATCAGTTCCTGGGCTCCTGACAGCTTCTCTTAGCTGGTCTGCTGGAGACTCTCTCAGATGCCCAAACTGTGCCAGCTTGTCCAGCTGGCATGCAAGGCAGCTGGAAATATTGGAGATGTAACACCCCCAGGGGAAACTCAACCACTCCCGGGTGGAAATAAGGGGATGACTTACTTCTCCCCCTGCACCTCTTTCCTTGCTCCATCTCTCCCTTTCACCTAACCCTCATTTGGACCTTCTGCAAGGACTCCGTAAAAAAACCCCAATTTCTTATCTCAGCTGTGCTGAGGAACCCAAACTAAGCCATTTGACAAACGTGAAAGTGGAATTGCAAGCCAGCTACTCCGCGGTTTGTTGTTTTTGCTGTTGTTGTTTTTAACCGAACTGTATCCTCATACCAGATGTTTGTTGGAGTACCAAGGGATGAACAGCCTTGAAAATGGGACATTGGGCAAATATGACTCTGGGATAATTCACCAGAGCATGGAGGTACTGGCATTGAAAAGGAACTGGCCAGCCTTGTACAATAGGCCCTGGTAAACAGAACAGACACTGTGAAATTTTAAACCACAAACAGCATTAATTAAATTGGAACTAAGGTGTATGTGTCACTGTTGGCTCTTTACAGAATAAATGAAACGCAAGCTGAACAAATCTAAAGGGCAACTTGTTTCCTCTTTTTCTGAGGAAGCCACCCATGAGTTTCTGTTCATTGGTACTAAGAGCACCATACGTGGTTATACAATGTATTTCCCATGTGTACTACTACTGAGCTAAACCAAGCATTCAAGGGAAAATAAAACAGTAAATGCATGTTAAAAATGATTTTATTCAAGAAATATTTCACTTCATCAAACCACAATGAACTCATCAGAAAATCATGAAAACATTATTTTGTTACACTCCAATACAGCTGGTTCCAGTCTGATTAATTATTTATAAGTTAATCGATCATAAACAATCAAGCAAATACCCTGTTGCACATTTACCTTTTTTTTTTTTTTTTTTTTTTTGCGGTACGCGGTCCTCTCACTGCTGTGGCCTCTCCCGTTGTGGAGCACAGGCTCCGGACGCGCAGGCTCAGCGGCCACGGCTCACGGGCCCAGGCGCTCTGCGGCACGTGGGATCCTCCCGGACCGGGGCACAAACGCGTGTCCCCCGCATCCGCAGGCGGACTCTCAACCACTGCGCCACCAGGGAAGCCCTAGATTTACCTTTAATAAGCAGTCATGTGCAATTCACCCTACAGAAACATGGCATCCAAAACTTTATGTAGGTTGAGAGGGGACATGCTTTCTTGTTTCAGGAATCCTGTATATAATCTATGCTAAACACAGGAAGTTTGGCTCAAGAAACTCACAAGCGACTCAACTACTCAAACCAAATACAATAAAATGATTCCAGAATGATATTTAGTGCTTCTGTTTTCTCAAAATAAGTTTATTTCAAGGGGGAAATATGAACAATGGAACAAAGGCAACAAAAATTAAAATAAGGAATGGGGACTTCCCTGGTGGTGCAGTGGTTGAGAATCCACCTGCCAATGCAGGGGACACGGGTTTGATCCCTGGTCTGGGAAGATCCCACGTGCAGCAGAGCAGCTAAACCCATGCGCCACAACTGCTGAGCCTGCGCTCTAGAGCTTGCGAGCCACAACTACAGAGCCCATGCACCACAGCTACTGAAGCCCGTGTACCTAGAGCCTGTGCTCCACAGCAAGAGAAGCCACTGCAATGAGAAAAGCCCACGCACCACCATGAAGAGTAGCCCCTACTCGCCACAACTAGAGAAAGCCCTCACGTGGCAACGAAGATGCGACACAGCCAGAAATAAATTAATAAATTAATGAAAATAAATGATGGTTCCGAGTGATAATGAAAGTTTTAAAAAAAAAGAGTCAAAATTAGATGGAAAATTACCACAGCCTCACTTGCACTGAGAAATTCCATTTAATCTCTTTCTGCCATGACAATAATGGAGGAAAAAGAATGATGGAGGAAGAATGGAATTAATGAAAAGATAAAAGGTAAAATTAAAACAAATGATTCGCTTTCTGTCCATGAAAACTAATCAACAACAGCAACAAAGCTTTGAGACAGAAGAGAGTTAGGAGTTTCTAATTTAGTTTGGAATGTTTCCATTGGAGTGAAGTCAGAAATACTCATTTTGTTTGGCTACACTCTTACCTATCTCTAGGTGTGTCTGTCTCATCTATTTTTAGAACAGAAGATTCTTGAGCCCAAGGATTATAATTTACTTATTATATGTTAACAGAGAAATTTGGTATATAAATCTAGAAGCAATCCTCTTTGCCCTAACCTAGAGTTACTGATTCGTTTTTGCCCTCTTATGCATATAGTGCTGAGTAACTATTGGAATATGAGTGTGTTTGAGATCATCGATGGTTTGAACACATCCCAACTTGAGGGGGCACCGTCCACAGGCTAGGATGGCATTGTGGGGTGTTACCTGCCAGTGAATGTGGCCGTGTGGCCTACAGTGTGGCAGAGGAGAGCTCACCAGAGCACCAGAAAGAGTCCCGTAGAACTGAGCTCTGCACAGCCGTTAGGGAACAAGCCGTACATAGAGACCAGTTGCGTTGATCTTTGAGTACTGACATTTTAAATCCTTGACCTTTATAAGAAACATAATGTGAAAGTGTTTGAATGCTTAAATACATTATGTAGTATATAATGAACCCTTCTAAAGGTATATAAATATTATTTCAGCTCACAAAACGTTTATTGTTTTGCGTTTAAGGCAACTCATAAGCATTGGACAAACAAAAATGGGAACTAGGCTTTTTCTCAGTGATCCCGCTCCAATGAAGACATCGTATCCGTTTTTTATGGAAAGTAGTAGATAACGATATGTATATAGAAAACAAGTTAAAAATAGTCCAGAGGTTAGAGTTGAGGTACAAAAGAGAGAAAGATCTAGAAGGACTCTGGGTTTCTAGTCCAAGTTTCCATGTAGATTGTGGAGCCATTTGCTGAGAAGGGAATGGGAATGCTCCACAAGGAACAAGGATTTAGGGGATGATAACAAGCTTATTTGTGAGTTATTGTCAATAACAACGAAGACAGTGTGGGATGTATGGCCCTGAGAATGGCCCTAAAACGGAAAAAGTCACTGATGTTAGCATGCATTTGGGGCATTTGACTTATTG
Source organism: Kogia breviceps (assembly GCF_026419965.1). Lineage (NCBI taxonomy): Eukaryota > Metazoa > Chordata > Mammalia > Artiodactyla > Physeteridae > Kogia > Kogia breviceps. The sequence goes on along the minus strand of NC_081319.1, from coordinate 98,876,634 downwards.
TTATAAAGTGAAATGTAGACCTTCCAACACCACACACGTGACACAGCCACACACAGTCACACGCTACTCCTGCCCACAGGACATCGTGTCTGTAGTTCAGTGCAGGTGGCTGTTTGTCCCCTCAGAGTACGAAGCCGTATGAACTTCTGTGTCTTCATCGGAGGTTGTCATCTCCTCTGTGGTCAGAGTACTGTCTATTTACTGCTTCTCTGACCACGTTTAAGTTGCTGCCGGGGCTCGCTAAAGTAACCACTTATCTCTTCAGCTCTCTACGGAGTCATCTTTCTTCTTGACCTGCTTCTTGCCAAATCTTCAGTAATGTTTCTCGGCCTCCAAGCGAACGCACAAACCAATACGCATAGGTTTTTCTCAATATCACCGTCTACCACAGTGCTCCAGGGTCCCTGTCACAGCAACAGGGCTCTTGCTCCTCTCGGTGGGTTGAGAGTTGCGAGTTGTAAGCGCTCAGTCCCTGGCTCTTGCTTCCCGGGGGGGTGGGCTGGGGGTTTTGTCCGGGCCATTCCCAATTTCAGTCACTTCTGAAGTCTGAAGTTTTCAAATGCCTCAACTTCTGAAACAATGCAACTTTTGTTACATCTTATTTCTGAATTTGATGTTTTTACTAAAGGCAAGCATGTTCAAATATAAAAGTTATTTTTTACCTTAGTTTCTGCCAAGAAGTTCTTGAAATGATGATTTTTTTTCATGCCATAATAAATCCGGAAAAAACAGCAAGTAGATACTACCTTAGTCTCACATTATGAAGGGACTTGTAAACTGAGTTCAGGAGGCTGGACCATATTCTGAAGGCAAAGAAAAGCCCCAAAAGGTTTTGGATAGAAAATGACAGAGTCCTCCTCTTTCCCTTGTTCCTCTCCCCCCTCCCACCCCGAGATACAAGAAGCAGGTTTAAGAAATTTCGCTCTGAGAAGGAAAAGCCTTTCTCTGGCCTCCACTGATTTTCTGAAAGTGGCTTCAGTGTGCCCTTGATTTCTGTAGAGTCAAGGGGATAGCCACTCGGGATGATTGTAAGACTAGCTCACATTGTTTTTTGTTTCACCCACGCTAGAACATTCCCTGAGTGCACTAGGATCATCCACTTCCATTTTTCCACTTCCTGTGTGCCTGTCTCCCTCCTAGTGGGCATGTGATACCTCATTCTTTTACCATGTGGCTCAACTACGGCCCTTTAGAAAGCATTCTCCCTTTCCCTCATGTGAGTTGGCCTATCATTGACAAGATATCTCCATTATAGTTCTTAGCATGCGGGATTGTGGTTCTTGTGTGTGACCGTCACGTGGACAGGGAGACCTGCCCTATGTACCCCCAGAAACCAGCAAGGGCTCTGACGCTTCATAGATTCAATAAGCGTTTGTGGAATGGGATGGAACTAATTGAATTGATTGAGGGTAACTTGGCTGGTGTTCTTTCTTCCAACCTGTCAACCCCCTGTGGGGTAAAGTGTTATCACCAGCATTGTCAGACCAGTGATGGTGGACAATGAAATACCAGAGAGGCATACTCCAACCCCCTACATCTCAGCAGTTGTACACCCTACAATATACCAAAGGATATATAGTAAAGAGAGAAGACCAAGGGAAGGAATCAGTGATTTATAGAAAGCAAATAGCAGGAAAGGAAATAAGCATAGATGAAAGGAAAAAGAAACTAATTCCTGGCACGCTACTATTTATCCCAGCTCAGGTCCCGTCTTTTGCCAAAACGTGCCCTTTCGTTTTTGTATGAGGATCTTTCTGATACATATCGCAAGACAACTCTTGGTTAGGCCAGGCCTTCCCCCTGCCGTCAGACACACCTCTCCTGGCCAAGCCTGGACAGCACAGTATCGAGTTTGGTTGGTGTACACCTGTTCTTGCTTCAGTTCTCAGTCTCTGATTGTCTTTCTCTGCATGTTCCTGAATTGCACTTTCTGTCATTCTCTCTATGTGACTTTGTCCATTTCCTCTTCAGTTTCGATGTGTTGTTCTGTATATGATAATGGGCTTTCTTTATTTCAAATTGACTAATTGGAAAACTCAGAATTTTCTATACATCATTTTTGATTAACGAGTTCAAGCATCTTTATACAGGGTTCACCAATTACTTTATACATGTTGCTCAAGAAATAATGCATTCATCAAAAAAAAAAGGTAGATATGGGAGGTGATGCTGTGTTAAATTAAGTCGATGGGAGGAATCCTTTCACAATGTATATGTATGTCAGATCATCACATTGCATACTTTAAGTATCTTACAGCTTTGTCCATTATACCTCAATAAAGCTGGGGAAAAATAATTAGTAAAATAATATCTCAAGTAATTTAAAGGCACCATACCTTTATTTTTTTAAGAGATGATTGTAATCTATTATGATACAATACAATAGATCTAAAGATCTATTAAGATCTTTTAAAATTCTTAAGTCTGTCGTTAGTTTAGATAGACAAATAGATGAATATAGATATGATCAAATGATCAAACTGGAGAACAAGTAATCTATATGAAATAATTGTTCATTTTTAATTGATGTGTTTTCTTCTGAATTATATGGTCTATATTCGATATTACATTATGATATGAATTATAACTTGTCATATATGTGGCAAAAATTTTTCCCATCTGACATTTGCCTTATAGCTATGAATGGCATAGTTGACTTGCAGTTATTTATAATGCTTGTGTTATTTAACTGATGAATACTATTCTTTACTGGCTTGCCTTTATGTCACAGAGAAGGCTTTGCCATGAAGCTGTAAGCTTCAGGCTCCTCACTTATATATGCGTCCTTTTCAGAGTTCTGGAAGGGAACCTAATAATATGTTAACATGGTCATAAAACTTTTCAAAAATCAAATGCATTAATCATATTCCGTCTCTTTTCACTCTCATTTCCTCTCCATTACACACACTAAACTTCATGTCAAAATGCAGTTATAGAGACTATATACGTTTCGGAATCCAACCAAGGAAAGTCGAGTTCCGGTCACATTGAGCTCAGCAGGACTCAATGTGTTTATGTGGTTTGCTCTCATTTCTCAGTATAGTTTTGTTACTGCTACTGTGTCTCTGTAGGAATGGCTTCCAGGAATAGGCACAATATGTTTGAAATGTACAGAGCCAGGAACGAGTCTGGAAAATCCTTCCATGTAAAATGATAAGCACCGAGTTTGGTTCTCAGCAATGCCCGGTCATAACAGAAAATTTCTCCTGGTAATGTGTAGAAATAATTAAAACTTGATAATGCAGAATATGTAATTTTAAGGGTCCAGGCAATAAAATTATGTGTTGTATATTTCTATATGATATCAATAGAAATTATTCTGACATTAAGAAGCAAATTGTAATTTAAAAATCTCAGTTAATATTAAAAACATCATTCACTAACACAAAGAAATAGAAATAGTGAATAAGCCCTAGGATTGTTCCGGTTAAGGAAGAGAAGTGACTAATATTAACAAATTGGAAAAAAGATTTATGTTTTTTGCCGTTTCTATAGGAAATAATAACATTAAGAAGATAACATAATACGACACCACAATGCCATCAAGTACAATTGGTTAAATGAGTGTAACCAATTCAAAAAGTGTTTTAAGATTATACCCTTATATGGGATATAAAATATCCCATGCCTTCCAATTTATATATGAAATAAACTTGTTAAAGGTTTTCCCAAATTCAACAATACTAAAAATTTGCATGATGTTGTCCATTATGAGTTATGAAACTATAAGAAATTTTTCTAACCTATCAGTTTAAGGAAAGCTCTCTGATTGGCCATGATGAAAAGACTGGATTATCTTTTTCTTCTTTCTTTAGAAAATGATATTTTAAAAGTTATTGGCATATGAAGAGGCCATACAGCCAAAAAAATGTAGGAGAAAAAGGTGTTACAGTGTCGAGCAGTTAATTAATAAAAATCTTATTTTTTCCAGATTTTGTGATGTCTATGATATTTATCAATTTTCTTTTCTTGTTCATACAGGTGTTCATTTTTGTTCCTAATTTTGCATTCACATTTTTACATTATTTTGTTTAATGAAAACTCTAAAACTGATTAAGCTTGAAGCGTCACAAAAGTTGGATACAACGTCTGTATCATGCGTGGAGAATTCTTCTTGACTATAGACATGATTTTCTATATTCAAAACCTTTAAGCTATCAGGAATTTATTTCCGATTATGGTACGGGGAGGGAAATCTGTCTTTTTTTCAAAACGGTTAACCAGTTGTTTCAGCATCATTTAAAAATAATATGTATTTTTTTCCTGTTGCTAACGAAAGTCACTTTAGGGTATGTTAAATTCTTAAGTATGCTAGAAATATTCTGTTCATTGTTATTTCATTCCAGTACCACTGTTTTAATTATTATATTTTGAAAATTTATTTTGAAAAATATGAGCGAAAATCTCATCTCTTTCTTAGTTTTCAAAACTTTCTTGGTTATTACAGTTTGTTTATTTTTCTAGTCAAATTTTGAAAACACTCGAGTCATGTGTTATAAAAAGTTCATTATAATTCTTATAAATTTGTAATTAATTTAGCAAAAACTGGTATCTTAATATTGAGTCTTCTTATCTGGGAGCATTATTTTTTGTAGTTGTCTGTGTTCCTTGGAAAATGTTGTAAATGTTTTCCTGTGGATCCTATGTATTTCTACTTAAGTGTATGTCTAGATGATTTACTCTTGTTGCTGTTGTGAAGGGCTCTCTGCTTGGTTATTGTTGGTTATTATTGGAAAACTATTTCGTAATTAACATGTCTGTGTGTGTGTGTGTGTGTGTTGTAAATGACCATTTTACTGAACTTTCTTGTTTATTTAGAGAATTTTCCAGCTGCAAACATTGATATCAATGATACTCTTTCATCTGAATATTTTACAATTTTTTTAGCTTTTCTATTATATTGGCTAAGATTCCAACATCACAAAGTAGTAATAAACTGTTTACATCAAGTATTTGTGACTTCTATAGGAATGCTTCTGAAACAGAGAGACAGAGAAAGAGAGAGATCCATCTAAGTATCTGTGTATATGTTTGTATATGTATGTATGTATATTCACACATATATATGAAATGTTGAAGGAATTATTTTTTTCTAGTTTCCTTAAATACTTTATCAACCATGGATGCTGAACTAAACTGGGCACTTTTGGAGGATATCTTTTGATATAATCATTTTATTTTTATCATTTGCATCTGTTACGTTAATAGATTTCTTGCTAAACCGTCCTAAGAATAAACCCTACTATGGTAGTAATTTGTTGTTCTTTTAATACATCTGGATTGATGATATTTTATTTAGAATTTTTTCTTCTCTATAATCATAAGTGAAATTTAGCTGTAGTTTTCTTTCATTGTGATAATTTTATCAGGTTTGGGTATAAGGTTAAAATAAACTGGGAAGATTTCCATCTTTCTTTATTCTCTGGGATATTTTAAATTGCAGAAGAGCTCTATAATTTCAGAGTCTAAAATAACATCTATAAAATCATCTGGTTTTGGCGAATTTGGGGGCTAATTATCATCTTTTTCAGTTTTATTCATGGTGGGTCTTCAACATATTGAGCCAGTTCGGGTTATTTATATATTCCATGCTGACAATGTATTTCATCATGATATTCTAACTCACTTGCATAAAGTTTTATGAAGTGTCTCCGAATGTTTTGTCCATGTACCCTATCAATTACAGATATTTCAGTAAGCACCACAACTTACTTAAGAATTGTATATATTTACCACTTTACTCATGGATTACATTCATTATAAAACAAACTTGGTAATAGAAAAATGTAAAGGGTAAGATAAAGGTGAAATAAACTATTTTGAAATAATTTTCACTTTTTTAGCTCCATAAAAGAATTTTTTAAAAAACACCCTTTTTGCTCCTCTAAAATAGTTCCTTTTTTCCCCAGCTTTTTTGAAATATAATTGACATATAATATTGTGTAAATTTAAGGTGTACAAGTGTTGATTTGACACACTTATATATTGCAAAATTATTAGGTAACATCTCCATCCCGTCACAGAATTACCATTTCTTTTTGTGTGGTGAGAACATTTCAGATCTCACTTAATGGGCTTCCCTGGTGGCGCAGTGGTTAAGAATCCGCTTGCCGATGCAGGGGACATGGGTTCGAGCCCTGGTCCGGGAAGAACCCACATGCCGCAGGGCAACTAAGCCCGTGCGCCACAACTACTGAGCCTGCGCCCTAGAGCCCGCGAGCCACAACTACTGAGCCCGCATGCCACAACTACTGAAGCCCATGTGCCTAGAACCCATGCTCCAGAACAAGAGAAGTCACCGCAATGAGAAGCCCCGGCACAGCAACTAAGAGTAGCCCCCGCTCCCCGCAACTAGAGAAATCCCACACACAGCAACAAAGACCCAACACAGCCTAAATAAATATAAATAAATAATCTATTTTTTAAAAAGATCTCACTTAACAACTTTCAAATATATGATCCAGTATTATTTGCTATAACCACAATGCTGTACATTAGCTCCCTAGAATTATTCATCTTACAACTAGAAGTTTGCACTCTTGGACCAACACGTCCCCATTTCCTCTACCACCACCCCCAGCCCCCAGCATAAAGTAGGCTTAATATCTTAGTACAAGTTATGTGATTAAATAGACTTTTTTAAAAAAATCTTGATTTAACACTTTGTGATACAGTGATCAAATATCTTTATTCTAAATTCAACTTATTTTGATATTTATTTTTAAAAAGCTGTCCTAGCTACAAAGATACCTCACAGAAACACATCGGTCCAAACTGGAAAAAAAATAGGTACATCATTGGTAAGTTTACTAAATCATTATATTCATCTTTTTGAATTAATTATATACAATTATATAGGTATTGGTTAAAATATTAGGAAATGTTCACCTCTCCTGAAGCCACTCAGTTGGTCTTTTAAAATAATCAGAAGTTGTTGAATTTTTATATTTTTAACAAATGAATTTACAAACCACTGGGACTGTATATTTTGAATATTTTAAAGCACGTTAGGTCATTTTGTGTCCAGATTTTGAGAGTATGCAGATATAAGAAATATTATAAGTAACAAATTCTGTTTTCAGCAACAAAATTACATAATGGTAGAAACATTTCCAAATACTGATTCTACAAAATGCTGTCTCCATAACAGAAATTTCTTTCAAAAGCAGTCACTTTCTATTTCCTTGTAAAGACATCATCATGTTTACTTTTGAGTGGTAGATTGTGCTAATATGTTTTTCAGTGACTTTTGAGTTGATACAACTGATGGCCATTTACCTTTGCAGAAATGGTCAGCGAATTTGGGATACTTGTCTCAATAAAGGAAACATGCATGATTCAGTGACTTTTGAGTTGATACAACTGATGGCCATTTACCTTTGCAGAAATGGTCAGCGAATTTGGGATACTTGTCTCAATAAAGGAAACATGCATGATTCACTGATAGTTTAAATCTGTGTTCTCAAATTTAAATCTCAGGTGTCCTCTAAGAGGAAGTGAAATCCCACCAATTTTTAGGTTGACATCTTATAGTTTCCATCAGAAGCTCATAAATTTGCAAATATATGATTTGTGGCATTTGGTAACTATCAACATTTAAAAAATAAAACAAATCACATCATATCTAATGGCATCTGAATAGCATAATAATTTGATGTCTACCACCATCCATTTTTTAAAATATATGAATCAACCCAATCAAAAAATGGGCAGAAGACCTAAATAGACATTTCTCCAAAGAAGACATACAGATGGCCAAGAAGCACATGAAAAACTGCTCAGCCTCACTAATTATTAGAGAAATGCAAATCAAAACTACAGTGAGGTATCACCTCACACCAGTTAGAATGGGCATCATCAGAAAATCTACAAACAACAAATGCTGGAGAGGGTGTGGAGAAAAGGGAGCCCTCTTACACTGTTGATGAGAATGTAAATTGGTGCAGCCACTGTGGAAAACAGTATGGAGGTTCCTAAAAAACTAAAAAGAGAGCTACCATATATGATCCCCAATCCCTCTCCTGGACATGTATTTGGAAAGAAGGAAAACTCTAAGTCAAAAAGATATATGCACCCCAATGTTCATAGCAGCACTATTTATAATAGCCAAGACATGGACACAACCCAAGTACCCATCAACAGACAATTGGTTTAAGATGTGCCATATATATATATATATATATATATATATATATATATATATATATATATATATATATACATAATGGAATATTACTCCTCCATAAAAAAGAATGAAAAATTACCATTTACAGCAACATGGATGGACCTAGAGAATACCATACTAAGTAAAGTTAAGTCAGACAGAGAAAAACAAATGTATGATACCACTTATATGTGGAATCTAAAAAGTAATACAAATGAATCTATATACAAAACAGAAACAGACTCATAGACATAGAAAACAAAGTTTACCAAAGGGGAAAGGGAGGGGGGAGGAGGGACACATGAGTGTGGGATTTACAGATACAAACTACTGTACATAAAATAGATAAGCAACAAGGATTTACTGCATAGCACAGGGAACTATATTCTATACCTTGTAAAACCCTATAATGGAAAATAATACAATATATATATATATTTTTTCATATGTGTCTGAATCACTTTGCTGTACACCTGAAACTAACACAATATTGTAAATCAACTGTACTTCAATTTTAAAAAATACAAATCAGATCTTATTTAACAATGGGAAATTGTACTTCATCATTTTTCTCCTTATATTACTATCCTCCTTCCACTATCTCCTCCCCCCAGAGCATTTATTTTAATATATGTTTATTTTTGAAACTCTATGTTAATCACCATTATTTTCTCCAATAAAGAATATGCATATAAATTGAATGTTTAATTTTGTAATTACCTGTGAACATAAGTCTCTAAGTGTTAATTGCCTCTTGGATAGAGCTATCATTACAATTGTTAGTAGTACATAATTGGTCAGAACAACTTAACTATATTACAAATTTACATAAATAATCATTAAACAACATTTTTTAAATTACTGGGAAAAAACTCTTAATGGCATGAATGAGGTTGGGTTATTTTCATGTATCCATGGATAAATATTGCCTATGGCTTGAATGAGACAGGGCTTAACATCAGTTCTACTCATGTGTTTCATGTTTCTGTATGTGAGCCCTGAGAAACCTGTTCATATAAATAGAGAGGAATGGAGGTTTTGTTAGTGCAATGCTGCTCAATTTATTTAACCACTTCTGGATCATATGCCAAAAAGTCACCTACTGATGAAATTACTTCTAATTATCTTTTGATGATTCTAATTCATTCTTCAACTTTGTTGAAAGCAAAGAATGGGTATGTTACCTAGTCATTAGAATTCATTCACTTAAGCTTTATTGAGATCTACCAAATGATGATTATATTAGTCAGCCTTTGCCGTGTAACCAGCAAAGTCTTAGTGGCGTATAACAAAAAGCAGTTATTTCTCTCCCTGGCGAGTATGTAGGTCAATGGGGACAACTCTGGTTCACGCAGGGGGTCAATTCTGGTCTGTTCCGTGTTTCTCCTCCTGGAATCCGGTATGAAGGCACAGTGGGCATGACCTCCTCATGTCAGCGGTCAGACGCAGGTGGTGCATCTTAAAGCCCCTAGGCTCAGAGTTGGCACACTGCCCCTTCTGCCCACATTCCACTGGCCAAAGAAAAGCAGGTGACCATGAATATTATTATCATGGATGCCCGGGGTAGAGGAATGAGTGTTTGCTAACCGATAATCTAGTCTACCACACCTCTTAGCTGCTTCTTTATTGTTGTTTGTTTTTATACTGGGTTTAATTTTTGCTTTGTGGTAACTTTGCTCAAAACAATACACTAAAACGTTTTGGTAGATTAAGAAAAGCATGAGGCAGGCTTCTGAGATGCTGGTAAATGCTCTGTTTTTTTACTCAGGGGGTAGATACACAGATGAGTTTGCTTGGTGATAATTCACTGAATTGTACATTCAAGATTTGTGTACTTTTTCTGTGAGTATGTTATACTTCAAATAAAAGCTCATTTTAAAAAAAGGAGGTGAGACAAACAAATTCTCTTTTATTCTGAAATCTTTTCCAGTGCAAGAGTTTTATAAGGATCTTTAAAAATTTACCACAAGCTTTAAATATGTATTTTATTAATGTCTTTAGAGCTGTAGTTTTAAGGCATTCAACCTATGGAAAATGTCTGCTCTGAATCCTAATTAGCTAAGTCATTTCTCATTTTCAAATCTGTCAACTAAATGAGATTTACCTTGCATCAGAAAAACATTCACTGCATTTTTCAGTTCAAAGAAATATGCTAATATTTATTTCAAAGAGTGTTATTTAAAAACCACTGTGAAATTTTGTAATACAGTTTACTAGAAGTGATTAAGGTTATAATTGTGTAGATTCAATGTGATGAATTTATCTGCTTTATAAGTTAAAAAGTAAGAATAAATCTGTACACTATTTTTTATATTTTAACATCTAATAATGCAGTGCAATGTATAGCTAAAATGATGTTATTGTGAAGGGAGAAATATAATAAAAACATGGTATTTATTAAATGTGTGCATACATGTAAGGAATTTGACATTTCACTTTTGCAATAATTAACTAAAAATCATGTGTAAAAATACAAAAATAGCTTTATTAATTTTGTTCACCTCATGAGCAAACATGTTCTACATTTAATGAAAGAAGTTTTATATACTCCTAAAAGTTGATTATTCTAGCAACTATCCTATTAATTTGAAATTTAATAAGAGGTAGAAAAAAGTAAACAATTTAGACGATGAAAAAGTATTTTTAGGACATGAGTTGATAAAACAAGTTTTAATAAATAATTGAATAATATATACCAAGTCTAAAATGAAGAAAATACAGTATAACTTGAAAAATTTGGACCCCAGTTACTTCAAAAGCAAATAGTACTATCAATCTATGTTGTTCTTTGAATACGCTTCTCTTTCCAGTCAGTGACACATCCTAGGTGTGGGTGTTGGGAGCAGCTGAAGAGAACTGCTTGTGTTTAAATAAATGAAAGAAAAAAGAAACAGTCACTGTAACATCCGTATGTCTAATCAGTGTCCCCTTTGCTTCGTCCACACTAAACTCTCCCTCAGGGTGCTTTGCACTTCGTGACAATCCTTGTGAGAAGTAAGGAGGGAGGTTGTAAAAGGAAATAACCCTCACTCCTCTCTCCCTGAAATGCTGGGTTTCAGAACAACCTACCGAGGGCAAAAAACTCTTGTTTTCAATACACCAGCTGTACTTTTAAAAAAGAACTGTGTATGAGAGAGGGAAAGACTAGCAGCCCTATGGACTTTTATTGATCCATGGACTCATCATAGAAGGAGGCTTTCAAGAAAATGGTATTTCCAGGAGTCCCTTAGTGTGGTGCCCTGACGTTTCCTTTCATTATGGGACAATACACCACCATGCTGAAGTTCAGGAGGGCTGAGGGGTAAATCTCCTATGATAGAATTAGTGCTGTTCACTGAACGTGTCCAAGCTCTTTACCTTCTAGGCTCGTGGTAGACTCAATGAGACCAATGGACTAGTTCTGCCTACTGCATTGTAAAGGGAAATGATGTATGTCCTTTCCAGGCTGGAGCATTTAGTCTACTGCAAGACCCTCCAGAGCTATCTTTTCCTTCTGCCATGATGATTGGCCACCTTCCATCCAATGACTACCTGGGTCACAGAGTAAGAACAACATGATACAAAGACCCAAAACTTCCCTGGTTGAATGTACAGCGTACATGAGAAATAAACATCTCTGTTTTAAGCCACTGAAATTCTGGGGTGGCTAGTTTCCCAGAGCGTCCTGACCAATTCAACTTTCTTTTGTAATGTAGGACAAGGTTCTTTTGAAAGGGGAGATACGAAAGAAGAGAATCCATATTATACTAAGGAAGAAGATATATCAAAGTTATGCTCTGCATATTGAGTCCTTTAAACTATCCACATTGTATGCCATTTTTAAAACATAGACCATCAGTTAATAAAACACATATTTTAAATACTTTTCCAATAGATAGTTGGGGAATCTCAATGGAAAACAAAAGACATTCATGATAATTCCCCATCTTATTTCAGAGAATTCTGAAGATTCTATTATTTTAAATCTAGTCTGAACCCCACTTAGCTAGGTATATATTAACCAGCTTTGTGCCAGTACACTGAAAGTGAAGAAAAACCAAAGGCAGCAATGTCAACACCTCAGCTGAGTGAAATGGAAGACACAGGCCTGACATACGTATCAAGTGAGGATCATCTGTTATATACTACTTTCAGCATTAGGAAAGTTTATTTTCATTTTTTTAGATAAAATACCTAAAATTAGATTTTCCAATATTTTATTTGCAGAACACTATGGATCATTCTTAAGGATACATCCACATCACACGAGAGAAAACAGAGTGTTCACTCCTAAATTCAAATTAAATCTCTTTTAATCTGTAGTTAAGTATTCTCTATCATTACTAGTTTTAGGCATTTGTAACTTCGTTCTTGTTTTTCTTAATTGACTTGGTCAGGTATTTATCAATTCTTTTGGACTATTTAGGAAATGATCTTTTGTATTGATCAATTTTCTTTTTTTATTTATTATTACACTTTTATATTTAATAATTATTTGGTGTTCCTTTTCTTAAGTTTATTTTATTGTGATATTAGCCTCCTTTTAAAGAAATTTATTTATCTATTTTATTTATTTTTGGCTGTGTGGGGTGTTCGTTGCTGCGTGTGGGCTTTCTCTAGTTGTGGTGAGCTATATTAGCTTCTTGAGTTAAATACTTTTGTAGTTTCATTTTTTCTGGTTTAGTGATCAAAATATATTTAGGACTTCATTTTCAAGATGAATGAGTTCTGAGTCTCCACTGTGCTCTGCACTTGAAATTTCCTAAGAGAGTAGATCTTAAGTGTTCTCACCACCCAGATGAAAAAATGGAAACTCTGTTGGGTGACAGATGTGTTAATAAGCATGATTGGGTAATCATTTCACAATGTATACACATATCAAATCATCACATTCGAAACCTTAAATACAATTTTTATTGGTCAATTATACCCCAGTAAATCTGCGGGGAAAGCATTTAAGATGATTATATTTTCACTTCGAGTATAGCTTTCATTGTATTGGTAATAAATGTTTTCCTTATGGTCAATGTCTAATTATATTCATAATGTTTAAATCTGTAATTATATAGTGCATTTGATTTCTTTTTTTTGACTCAAATGATATTTAGATAGGTGTTTTAATACTTTCAATTAGTTGGACTTAGAGAAAGAAGGATTTTGGCTTTTATTTTCAATTTTAAATCTTCGGTTGCATTTATAACACTACGATTAAAAAAAATCTATCTGTACCATTCTGCTTTGGGGAATTTATTAAGATTGTTTTCAGTTATTGATTTGGGGAACTGGTTGTCGTGGGTTTGGTGGGAAGGGTCCTGGATTTTGTATTTAATCTCTAGTCCTTTCTTACTAGGTCTAGGAAGGGCATAATTCTTAACAAAAAAACTCTCATGATCAATAGAAAATTAGCTTTACTATAATTTCTTGAGATCACCCTCAAAGAAAACTTCCATTCCCAAAAGAAACACAATCAGCAACGGTAAAATATGTTCTTCTGCTTCCTGGAACAGGACAAGATAGCCCCTGATTTCCTTGGAATCGTCACTCTGGCAATTGGCTGAGAAACCAAGAAAAACAGTAGTGTGGACACCCTCCCTGTGTGCCAGGCTGTTTTGTTTTTCCCTTGGAGCCATGGGGTTGGGGGATGGAGAAATGGGGTTAAGTCTTGATGACTGGTACCACAGACCTGACTGTACTACCTAGTCTTCTCACCCACCTGTAGATAATGCCTTCCCAGCTGTGACCAGAGTCAGACTGGCCTGGCCCGGAAGGTAATACAGCCTACACATGTCATGAATATTCTCAAAATCAGCTTTGCTAAAGGAAACAAAAATACAAGCTTTCCAAACATACCTACTCAAAAATTCTATGAGCTTATTATAAAAGAAACCTTTATTTTATTTTTTAAATCTATTTTGTACCAGTAGGAAGTAGGTAAAGGAGATCCTTCGTTACCTAACAGCCAGCCTGGGGGAAAGAGCCTTGACTCAACAAGCCCAGGGTTTCTCTCCTAACCAGATCACTACAGGGACCTGATTCACCAATATTGATATAAACATCCTGCCATTCTCTGGGCGCTAGGAAAGCAGGGACACACTCTTTCTAAGGGACAGGTTTTATTTATATCCATTAAACCATCATTACAAATGATATTATTAGGTTCTTCATATTGATGCTTACATCATTGCCTACTTGATGTTATTGCTTTCCTCAACTCAAAGACTGAGCTGAAAATTTTAATTACAACAGTAATAAGGCTCATTGCAAAAGTTAAATAAGAGATCATAGAAAATGAAACGTCTTTACCTCCACCCCTCCCCTCCTGTCCTCCTGAGGTATTAACTCAACGTTAGAAATTTGGGGGTATGCTCTTCCACATTGCTCTTCTAACAAATACATACAAACAAGTATCAAGGTTTTTTAAATGGAATCATGCTATAGGTATGAATCCCATAATTTTATTTGAAGTTAAAATTTTCTGATATTCTTTATGTGTATAATATGCAGTGCTATTTAGCTTAGCATATAAAAGTTGGACTAAAATTTTCATTGGATCAGTATAAAATAATTTATTTGGCTCTCACCTTATGCTTAACATCTTAAACTGATGTTTTTGCATAGTTTTATTGACAGATAATTACATATCATAAAGTTCATCTGTTTTAATATACAATTTAATGAATTTTAGTATGTTTACCGAGTTGTGCAACCATTTCTAAAGAGTGACTTTAAAACATTGCCATCATCCGAAAAGCAAACCTCATGCCATCATTCCCCCTTCCCATGTCCCCAGTCTTGAGCAATAAATAATGTAGTTTCTGTTTCAAATTGTTTGCCTTTTTTTGGACGTTTCATATAAATGGGACCATACAATTTGTATGGCTTCTTTGAACGGAATGTTTTTGAAGGTTATCCATATTGTAGCTTTTATCAGTACTTTATGCCTTTTTTATTGCCAAATAGTAGTTCTTATATTGATCTTTGCCTAGCATACATTTACCATTTTATTTTTACCCCCAGTAAAATCCTTGTGTTTTAGGTGTCTTGTAAACAGTAAAAGATTACATTTTGTCTTTTATCAAATTTGAGAATCTTTGTATTTTTTTCTTTTTAACAAAACAGTTTAATCCACTCACATTTTTATTTTGATACTAATAGAATTTCACTTGTTTCTGTCATTTGTTTAATGTTTTCTACTTTATATCTGATATCTTCCATTTTTCTTTTTCCAGAATATTTCTGTTGAACTTTTCCTTTTTTTTTTAATTTTGTTTTTCACCACTGCTTAACATTTGGAAAGTATATAACCTACTTTAATTCTTTGAATAGTTTCTTTAAAGATGAACTTACATTTCTCCATGTTCATGAGTGAGATTAGCCCGTAATTTTTTGCTCATTTTGTTTTGTTTTGCATCGAGGTTGTTTTGGCCTTATAAAATGAGGAATATTCCCTTTTTCTATTCTTTATAAAATTTTGGTAAAATTAATGTCTTTTTTTCCCTAAATGATTGGGAGTTTTCTTTATGGGAAAGCTTTTAATTATGGATTCAATTTCCTTAATAAAAAAAGGATTGCAAAGATGTTCTATTTCTTCTTCTATTTCATATTTTCACTAGGAATTTGTCTATTTCATCTACATTTTCAAAAGTATTGGGATAATGTTTTTCTTAACATTTTTACAATCATTGACATTTTTCAGGATTAAATAAATAATTTTATCTTTTTTTTAATTTGACAGTGGTTATTTCTCCCTTCTCTCTTTTTTTTTTGTTTTCTTTTCCCCCAACTGGCCCATGAGCACTCTCAGTGCTTATTAAAGAAAATGTGTTCACTTTGGCAGCACATATACCAAAACCGGAACGAGACAGAGAAGACCAGCACGGCCCCCGTGCAAAGATGACACGCAAATCTCCCTTTTATTCTTGATCAAAGAACTAGTTTTTGGATTTCTTGATTTTCTTTATAGTATTTTTTTTTATCATTAGTATCTCTTCTTTTATTATTGCACTACTTTTTTTTAGCAAAAGTTTAAATTTTAATATAAAAAGATTCTGAAAATAAGGGCCCCATAACATTAGAGAATAAATAATACATTTTTCAAATTCAATTATCATGGAAATTCTAGGGAGAGGCTCTGGAGATGGAGTGAGAGTGACATTGGGACAGTAAGGACAGGGAGGGACAAGAACACCTTCAAGGGAAGTCTATGGAGCCCCTGGAGCCCTGGGATCACGGGCCAGGCTGCTTGCTGTGCATTCCCTTCAGCCCAGCCCACATCAGGCCTGTTTGGTGTGAGCTCATCTCTTGCAGTGCATCTCCATTTGGAGAGGCTCCAGGAGGGCAGGACTCTGTCCAGCAATTTGAAACTCTGCTTGGATTTCTTCAGTGACCTTTGGAATTTGGGCCATTAGGGAACAGTTATGAAATCCTGAAGCTGAAGAGTGATGACTGGGTCCAGTGTTGCATTGGACACACTGGGATCCAAAGGCTTTTATTTAGCTTTGGGGCAAGACCCAACCCAAATCTGTCTTTGGAAAGAAGATTCACCTTCCCTTATCATTCATTCACAGTTAAACAGTCCAGTACAGCTGGGGCAGAGCAGGGGAAATAGATAGAGTTTGGGGTAGCCTAGACATATTTTATCTACTTCCACAAGAGTAGGTTCTTGTCCTTCTACCAAAGGTTAAACAAAAACGAGCTTGTTTAAAGCAAGGTTCTTTAAAAGCCGGATCTTCCAACCCTAGAATCGGTCAACTGAGTGTCCTTTTCACTGGAGAAAGGAAAGGGCAGGGATATGATCTTTGTGTTTGCACAGTTACCAAAAAAGTCTTCTTCGTGACTTCTATGACTATTACTGCTCAACTCCACCTCCTTTTGTATTTTTTTCGTGTAACTTACCTTTCCTTTTTCTAACTTCTTAAGGTAGATGTTTAGCTCATTGATTTCAGCCTTTCTTACTTCTAATTAATGAATGTAAAGCCATAAAACTCTTTCTAAATGTAGCATTAACTTCATCCCACAAGTTTGATACATAGTATTGTATTTTCATTGTGGTGTCTTCTTTGACCCATGTGTTACATAGATTTGTATTTCTTAATTTCTTAGTTTCCAAACACATAAGCTTTTTTCTGTTTATCTTTTTGGGTTGTGTTACCACTTAACTGCCCTGAGTTAGAGAAAATTCACTGTGATTTCAATCCAAGTGTCTCAAGTCTTACTTAATGGCCCACTAGATCGTCAAGTTTTGCATATGTTCCACGTGTGTAAAACGAATGCTTATTCTTAGTCATTTGATCTCAGTGTTTCATATGTGTTCATCAGGTCAAGTTTTTCGATTGTGTTGTTCAAATTTTCTATATTCTTGCAGACTTTTCATCTGCTTGTTCTATGCGGCATTGAGAGACATGCTAAAATCTCTGAGTACACTGGAAGATTTGCCTGTTTTTCCTTACAATTCTGCCAATTTTGCTTTATATATTTTGGAACAACATTGGGTATATGTCAGCTTAAATTTTTTTGTATCTTCCCTGTTAATTGAAATTTTATCATTAAACTGCATCTCTTCATATCTAGTAAAGAGATTAGACTTTGCCTTAAAGTCTCATTTGACTGATATCAATCTAGGGACACTAGTTTTTTGCGCTGACAGCTTATATAGTGTATCTTTTTCTATCATCTTATCTCCAACCATTATATACCCTTATGTTTTAGATGTGTTTTGTCTAAGCAACTGAGTGTTACATTTTTATTCAGTTTAACATCTTAACCTTTTAATTGGATCATTTAGTCCATCTCCATGTGATGTAATTACTAATATATTCTTTCAAATCTACTGTCTTATTGGGTGCTTTATTAGTTGTCCTATCTACTTTATGTTCCTTTTTAGCCTCCATTTTTTAACTTCTTTTGGACTAATTATTTTTATTCTTTGGTTTTTCCGCTACTAGTTTGGAAGCAGTACACTCATTAATTATTCTTTTAGGGATTGGCCTAGAGGTTAGAGCAGTCATTCTTGACTTATCAAAGTCTAATACTAATTTATAACTTTTATTCTTCTTCAAGAAAATACAAGAACATTACAACACTTTCATTTTATTTGTCCTGTTCTCAGACTCCTCCCTTTTTATTACTACCTGCTCTTATTTTTTCTTTTTTAAAAATTTTTATTTATTTATTTATTTTTGGCTGTGTTGGGTCTTTGTTTCTGTGTGAGGGCTTTCTCTAGTTGTGGCGAGTGGGGGCCACTCTTCATCGTGGTGTGCGGGCCTCTCACTCTCGCAGCCTCTCTTGCTGCGGAGCACAGGCTCAGTAGTTGTGGCTCACGGACCTAGTTGCTCCGCGGCATGTGGGATCTTCCCAAACCAGGGCTCGAACCCGTGTCCCCTGCCTTGGCAGGCAGATTCTCAATCACTGCGCTACCAGGGAAGCCCAGCTCTTATTTTAATAGATGTGATGTACTCTCAGATCATACTGAGAATATAGAGCAGAGATTTTTAAAATAGCCTTTGGTTTCTTGCAGTAAATAAAGAAGTTGGTAAGGAAGAAAGGAGACTCGCTCGTCTCAAATTCATCCCCTTTTCTGAACCTCCAAGTCTTTTCGTATGTCTGGTGATTTGTTGCTACTTCTTTTTAGCTCTTCCTTATAGAGGAAGGTCTTTTTATTTGTCTAGTATTGGTAGTCTAGATGGGTTTTATTGGAAGCTCTGTGGGTAGCTTTGGTAAATTGTATAAAAAATGGAAGCAACTGTTTCTCTCACTGAGTATACAGCCTTTTGCTATACGACTTCTCAACTTCTCCTATCAAGGTTTGGAGTCTATCTCTCTACTTCTCAATTTGGGCTGGCCTTTGACTTTCTTTGACAAGCAAAATATGGCAGGGTCATATACCAATTCCAAGCCAAGGCCTCAAGAGGTTTTTTGCATTTTGGTTCTTTCTCTTGAATTTGGCAGAACCACCAAATAAGGAGCCAGCTAGCCTACTGGAGGATGAGAGGCCACATGAGGACCAGGAGGCATCACAGCTGAGGCCTTCCTAAATCAAACAGCCTCAGCCAGCCCAGCAGCTGATGGTACCCATAAGTGAATCCAGCCAAGACCAGAATAACCACCTAGATAAACCAGCCAAACTGCAAACCTGCAGAATTTTGGGCTAAAGAAATATTTTAAGTTACTAAATTTGGGGGTGGTTTGTTATGCAGCAAAAGCTAACAGGGACAAATCCCTATTAAAACCTTTTAGACTCAGAAGAAAGGAGGAAAAAAAAGTTTGGATTTATTTTCTCATGTTTTAATTTGAAGGCTTAGGCATCCAGCAGTCTGTCAGGTAAGGAGGTGGTCATGTGGATAGGGAGTTTCAGTGACCTGCTAAGACTACATGGTGCTAGGTGATCAATAAACCATGGCAGGCCTTATCCTCAACTAGCAGTAATCACGTGGTAATCAGAAGAAAGTCAATGGGCCAGAGGGCTGTTTCTATAGCATTGTGGCCTCTGAGAAAGCCCATGCCCCTCCATGTAAACATCCATAGCATGAACTAATACATCTATTTGATTTGACCTATTGTGCTAGCAAGATCAAGGGAATGTAAGAGCATGGCGCCTCCAAACAAAAGAACAAAAAAATAGGAGAAACTTTCAAATGATGATTCTTTGTACTGCGCCCCTTAGGCCTGAGTTATCGCTACAATGTAATCCAGTAGAAAAGTCTGACAAAAGTTTGGAGCCTCGGGGCTTCCCTGGTGGCGCAGTGGTTGAGAGTCCGCCTGCCGATGCAGGGGACGCGGGTTCGTGCCCCGGTCCGGGAGGATCCCACGTGCCGCGGAGCGGCTGGGCCCGTGAGCCATGGCCGCTGAGCCTGCGCGTCCGGAGCCTGTGCTCCGCAACGGGAGAGGCCACGACAGTGAGAGGTAAAAGTTTGGAGTCACTCACTCAAGCCAAGAAGTTTTACTGAATGCCTAATACTTGTGATATAGTTTGAAGAGGTAGAAAAATGATCATAATAAATCAGATATTTCCTCAGTATGGCCTCAGTGAGGGCTTTCCTCAAGGAAAAAGTGGGCTAGTAGGGAGTAAGGCAAGTATTTTAATATGGTAATATTATTTTAATAATGTTTCAATAATTGTACTGCATGCTCAGAATTGATGCGTACCATCTGGAAGTGTGAATTCCACAGGAATTCAGTGGCAAGTAGGGCTCAGTTGATGATTCATCAAGGGGGAGTCATCTGATCTTGAAGGAAAAGCAAGATTTGGATTAAGGTATAGGACTTCAGCGTGGGGTGGGAGGAGATGGAGGCTCTTTCAGCATTGGGAAGGACATCAGCCCAGACACTGAAGAAGGAAGCTTAAGTCAGAGTCCATAGATCTTATATTTAGGAGGCAACATGAAGGTTGACAGAAGACCAAGCAGGAAGTAGAAAACTAGCTATGTGACCCAACAAAGTCGCTACGTCTTGGTTTCCCTTTTCTCTCCTGTGAAATTCAGGTGTTAAAGTTGATGTCTAAGTTTCCTGCCAATTCTAAAATTCGGAAGGGCTTGGAACAAAACACCGTTGTATTTTAAGTCATTAAAGAGAGTTGTAGTCATAGTTTCATTTTCACAGTCTATTGCTGGTCACATTCTTGATTTATTTAACATCAAATCCTCACTTGAGAATGCAATAGCTAATTATAACACTAAAATGTTGGAAAATATGATTTGCCTTGCAACAATATGTTCTGACAGGAGCTCTAGTAAGGCCTTATGGTAAACAAAGCACAAACTTTGTGCATTAAGAATGTGTACAGTAGAAATTGGAAAATGTGTGAGAGGGAACTGAATTGTTAGATATATCTATAAAATAAGGATTAAAGGCTCTAGGAAGAAAAAAAAGATTAAAAAAGTAAAATGATACCTTAACTGTAAAAATGAGACTGATTATAGATAGAGGGATTAGAAAAAGAAATGAAATTTTTGTTGAAATTTGATTATGCTAAAAAGGAAGCTTCAGAGCTTGTTAATCATGTTTAGTTTTGTCTGAATAAGAATAAAAGCAGATACAGCCACTATGGCGAACAGTATGGAGGTTCCTTAAAAAACTAAAAATAGAACTACCATATGACCCAGCAATCCCACTACTGGGCATATACCCTGAGAAAACCATAATTCAAAAATAGTCATGTACCACAATGTTCATTGCAGCTCTATTTACAATAGCCAGGATGTGGAAGCAACCCAAGTGTCCAACAACAGATGAATGGATAAAGAAGATGTGACACATGTATACAATGGAATATTACTCAGCCATAAAAAGAAATGAAATTGAGTTATTTATAGTGAATTGGATGGACCTAGAGTCTGTCATACAGAGTGAAGTCAGTCAGAAAGAGAAAAACAAATACCATATGCTAACATATATATATGTATTCTAAAAAAAAAATGGTTCTGAAGAACCTAGGGGCAGGACAGGAATAAAGACACAGATGTTGAGAATGGACTTGACGACAGGGGGGCGGGGGGAGAAGGGTAAGCTGGGATGAAGTGAGAGAGTGGCATGGACATATATACACTACCAGCCGCATAGCACAGGGAGATCAGCTCGGTGCTTTGTGACCGCCTAGAGGGGTGGGATAGGGAGGGTGGGAGGGAGACGCAAGAGGGAGGGGATATGGGGACATATGTATATGTATAGCTGGTTCACTTTGTTACAAAGCAGAAACTAACACACCATTGTAAAGCAATTATACTCCAATAAAGATGTTAAAAAAAAAAAGAATAAAAGCAGAAAGAAGTGGAACTCTGAAGTTACACTGATTAAGAACTGAGATATACTTGCATGCATAAGGACTTAATAATCTACCCTGACTGCAGTAGTGTATAAAATCATAAAAATATATTCAAACATTATTTTCAGTACATATAATTTTAAACATTTAAAAAGTATTTTGACGCTATTCTGATACCTCTAAAGGTGTAATTAAATCTCCATTTACCTTCAAGTGCAAAACTTTTATGGTTTAGCTAAAATAGCGGTCACCATCCAGATTGTCTCTAGACACCACCCCTAGGTATATTAAATAATACTGAGTCCACATGTATATTAAAATAAAGTAGGATACAGTCTGACATGTTCCTGAACTCCTTCCTGAACCCTGACCTTCTTTCAATAGACTTGGAAGTCCGTTATTTAAAGCATCTCAAGTTAAATGCTGTCATTTTCCATTAAAAAGTAGGTTATTGATTTTTCTTCCTTCTTCACCCACTGTCACTGACCCATATCCTGTTAAGAGCAAGAGAGCTGTGGCATCAGATGGAGGGTAAGCGTAGTAGAAAGTCTCTGGAAATTCCATGCTGAAAAAAATGGATTGATGAACATGTACTGGGGTAGAGGATAAAATTCCTAAGACTGAATAACCTAGCATTTCATTCAGACACAAGTTAACCATTACACAAAGGAGCTGGTCTTTTTTTTTTTTTTTTTTTTAATCAGACATATAGTTTCTCGGTTCTAAAGCATATTTGTGTCTGCTGGCAGGCAAGTATAGGTAATTGCCTCCAGGTGTTTGCCTGCAGGAAGTTATTGAAATTCAGTGCTAGTAATCGCAGTTTCCGCAGCAGCAAAAACTAACCTGCAGGAACCTCGTAGGCACAGGTATATTTTAGAATAGCAATGCCAGCCAGTTTAAAGGCCGTAGACCCAGAAGGCCCAGTTTAACAGGGAACAAATTAAATAAAAACAAGATTGAGGGTGTATTTTTAAACTATTATCAAAAATTTAAGATTAAAAAAAATACGTTCTTGGTTTCTAAAAAGTTTGTAAACTTGTTTCTTTTTCGTAAATTTTTACTCATTTATGCTGACTGCATAGTAGATTCCCCCCACCCAAAGGGAATTACAAGAATATATGTTTCTTTAAGTTCTGTTTTTGTGAAAGTTCATGTTAAAAAATAATTCATTATTAAAAACGAATCTGCATCTTTATTCCACTGTGAATAGATACCCTATGGTATTTAATTTATCTATTTTTTATTGAAGTATAGGTGATTTATAATATTACAGTATTTTCGAGTGTACAACATAGTGATTCAGTATTTTCATAGATTGTACTCCACTTAAAGTTTTTACAAAATAATGGCTACATTTCCCTGTGCTGTACAATATATCCGTATTGTTTATTTATTTTAAACAGCAAAATTAATCCTATACCCCTATCTTGCTCCTCCCCCAGATTAACCATTAGCATTTAGCTCATTTCCTCCACTCAAATGACAATAACATTTTGAAAGGCACAAATCTATGAAGACAGAATAGACAAGAATGAAGGCAACAGCAACAAAAATTTGGAAGCTGGGAACAGATCTGAGAAAGCTAAATTCTAAGTCAGCTATGGGAAAAGTTGAGAAGTAGCCTGATTTGGGGGAAAACTTTTCAAATAAAGCTCCAGGAATGGGCATCATTAGGTACCTCTGGAAGTTCTGTTGCACGTGAGGTTGTTTAAGGAGGAGCTGGACCTCCAGATCCCCTCCCTTGTTCCATGCAACAGGTCAACTGCCAACCCCAGCAGATGACTGGAGAAAATGATTTCCTGGAGACAGACATGCAGAGGGTACAGCCCTAAAAACAGCAGGATTGAGCTTACATACTGAGTGCTAGGATTTCCTTCTCCTTTTCTGGTCTGAAACACTGGTGGACACACACACACACACACACACACACACACACACACACACACACACACACATTCATCCAGGCAGGTGATTGAAGTCTGCTGTAGAGAATTTGACAAGCCTAAGAGAAAAGATCTGAAAATACTGACACTGAGGGCTCCACCAGTAAGAGCAAAGCCAGGTCAGCATACAGTGAAGTCCCTTGTGAATAAACACTAGTCACACACTCATCTATTGAGCTTTCAGTTTGCACTCCTTGTGTGACCATCCAGACAAGGATCACCAGGATCTAATTCTCCTATGAGAGAGACTGAAACAAATAATCAGCAATGGGAGAAAACAGAGACTGCGGGGAGAAGAAAACTGGAAAACTAATGTTAGTACACTCAGAGAGAAGCTATGGCATGTAGAAGACAAGAAAAAGATGCTATTTTATAAATTTTTTTATTTTATTTATTTATTTTTGGCGGCGTTGGGTCTTCATTGCTGCATGCAGGCTTCCTCTAGTTGCAGCGAGCGGGGGCTACTCTTTGTTGTGGTGCGCGGGCTTCTCATTGCGGTGGCTTCTCTTGTTGCAGAGCACAGGCTCTAGGTGCGTGGGCTTCAGTAGCTGTGGCTCACGGGGTCTAGAGTGCAGGCTCAGTAGTTGCGGCCCATGGGCTTAGTTGCTCCGCAGCATGTGGGATCTTCCTGGACCAGGGCTCGAACCTGTGTCCCCTGCATCGGCAGGCAGATTCTTAACCACCGTGCCACCAGGGAAGCCCAAAGATGCTATTTTTACAAAAAGAATATTTTGGGGGTAAAGAGCCTGTAGAAATTAAAACCAGAATTGTGGAAATAAAAAATTCAGTAGAAGAATTGGAAGATAAGGTAGAGGAAATCTTCCAGAAGTGGAGCCAAAATGAGAAATAGAGGATGAAAGATAGGAAAACTAGAGGGCACGTCCAGGAAGTCAAACACCTGTCTGATAGGAGTTCCACAGAGAAAACTGAGCAAATAGAGAAGAGAAGATGCCCAATGAAATAACTCAATACTTCCCCAAACATGTCCCCAAAGGACATGTGATTTTAGATCAAAATAAACCCAGCACCAGAGATAATAATAAACCTACACTAAGATACATCATTGTGAAATTTCAGAACTCTAGAGATACAAAATATACCAAGAGCTTCTAGAAAGATGAGATTTCATAAGAAGAATCGAGATTCAGAATGGCAGGACATTTCTCAACAGTAATGCTCAAAGCTAGAAGACAATGAATTAATGCCTTCAAAATTCTGAGCAAAAATCTCTTCCATCCTAGAATTCTTATCTTGACAAATTATAAATTAAGTGTGAAGGTAGAGTAATGACATTCTCAGATGTTCCAAGTCTCAAAAAGTTTTGTTTTCTATGAATCCTTTCTTAGGAAGCCCCCTGGTGGGTGGGCGGTCAACTAAGAGGAAGTCAAGAGATCCAGGAGATGGTGCCCCAGCTGAGAAACCCGGGGAAGGCAATCCCCAGGGCGATGGTAGAGGGGACCCCCCAGGAAAACAGTGACACGTCAGCCCTTGGGGTCACTCTTCGGAACACAAGTCAAGAAGCTCCAGGACAGAGCTAGTCACTAAGACCAAATTAATACTGTACTGAGTCAGTTTGAATGTATTAGGGTGGCATTTACCCATCTTAGAATGAATTAACAAATACAAAGCAAATGCACGAATTAGGCAATTATTTTCACCAGGGAAATAGAAAGAGAAAGCATTGTAGTATGTGACATGGTTTAGCTGTGAATAGTGTTCATAATAACACACGTAGTCATGTGATAATGTATCTGTAAACACTTTTGGTCCAAGCAAAATGATAATCTCTGTGGGGCAAAAGGGGGGTGGCCATTGTAACCTTTTGTGCTGCAGGATAGAGAGAGTGGTGGTGATAGAGATAAAGGCTCATGTTTCAGAGTGAGAAGTCAATAGATAAGTCTAAATAGAAAGGTCAAAAATTAGCAATGTGCATTTGTTACTTATACTCACAAATGTCAGTATTAAAGAATTGGCCAAAAGGATTGAGAATATTTGTGTCTAAGGAGTGGGAAAATATGAGAATGGAGATGATCGAAATCTGCTTTTTTCATAACATGCGTTATAATATTTGACTTTTTAAACTTTAAACTTTGATGAAAAATTGTACATTAATTTTTTTTTTTAAGTTCAGTTTAAAAAATATACTCCAGAAATCTTTGAGTGAATTATTCCTGGAGATGTGGCTAAAGAGGATCCTTTATCTGACGGAGACCATACCTCACTACTTCTTTTTTAGTTATTTTTTTATTTTTTTATTTTTATTTTTGGCTGTGTTGGGTCTTCGTTTCTGTGCAAGGGCTTTCTCTAGTTGCGGCAAGCGGGGGCCACTCTTCATCGCGGTGCGCGGGCCTCTCACTGTCGCAGCCTCTCCTGTTGCGGAGCACAGGCTCCAGACGCACAGGCTCAGTAGTTGTGGCTCACGGGCCTAGTTGCTCCGCGGCATGTGGGATCTTCCCAGACCAGGGCTCGAAGCCGTGTCCCCTGCATTGGCAGGCAGATTCTCAACCACTGCGCCACCAGGGAAGCCCCCTCCCTACTTCTTCATTCATTCATACATACAGTGATGCTGTGAATGAACATTTGTTGAATGACTCTTTGTACAAGGTACAAAGAGTACCATGTGAGATACCATGGAAAACGTAAATAGGAAGGAATACTACATGATTTCCTTCCTCATATTGCTTGAAAACAATAGGAACGATGTGAAACATGTTTTTACATGTTTATATGAATAACTAAAAAAAGATGTGTGGTGGTAGAAGAACTACATGTGACAGTATAAAAGAAACAGATTGGGACATTTTCCTGTTGGATGTGGCAATTTGAGCTGAACACTGAACAAAGAGGTAGACCAGATAATACTAACATGAGCAAAATCAGAAAGAAAGGAAATGTTTCAGCCAGTTGGGATGGTTGCAAATTACTCAGCGTATGAGAACAAGGAATGACAGTGTCGGCTCCGAGAGAGCAGGGGCTTGTGGGGCTTGTTCATCTGTGTATTCTCAACACCCAGACCATTGCCTGGCATATAATAGATACTCCATAGACATTTGCCCAATGAGTGGCTTGATAGGATTGGAAAGAAAACTTAAGAGTTGGTAACAGAGGGCCTTGAGGCCATGTTAAGAAATTTAGACTGTGTGGAATAAGAAAATATTTGAAGAGAAGATTTTCAGAGTTCTAATTTTGATGGCTGAATTCAGGATAAACTGGAAACATGAGACATGTCAGGTTAGTTGGGAAGAAATGAGAAATAAAGGACTAAATAATATACATTAGCCACTAAAGTAGAAGGGAAGAAACAGTTATTGAAGAAGCTTGCCCTGATTTTATGTACATATACTAAGTCTGGGGTTAGAAAATCCGAGTTTAAAACTTGTCTCTGTCATTTAATGTGTGTGCAAATCCTGACAAGTCACAGAAATTCTTTTATGAATATCAGTTTCCTTATTAGTAAAATCAGAAATTAAAAATCCTTTACCTGTTGTCTAAAGGGTATCAGATAACTTTCAAGGCTATCGAAATATTGGGTTGGCCAAAAAGTTCATTCAGGTTTTTTCCGTGTAAGATGTTATGGAAAAACCCGAATGAATTTTTTGACCAATGCAATACATTAAGGCAGGATAAATTGAGTGGAACAAAGGAAGAGAAAACCTTAAGAGTGGAAACAGGATATTCACAGGGTTGAGAAACTGAGTCTAAGCAAAGCTTTTTTGAATCTAGCAGGTATTTGAGCAGATGTGTAGCGGAAGAGCAGGAGAGCTATAGAATAAATAGGCGGGGAAACTGATGGGTGGAGCCCTGGAAGAGATCAAAGGAAGCACAGTCAGTGGGTCAGCAGATTGACCTTAAGTAGAGAATAGATTCAT
This sequence comes from Kogia breviceps, assembly GCF_026419965.1. Lineage (NCBI taxonomy): Eukaryota > Metazoa > Chordata > Mammalia > Artiodactyla > Physeteridae > Kogia > Kogia breviceps. The sequence continues at coordinate 98,848,920 of NC_081319.1, read as the reverse complement.
TTCCTCAGGACCAAGAATGCAGAAGAAGGTGGGGTAACAAAGATTGTGGAGTATCAGGGATTAAGGGACTTCCCACTTTAATGATCTTCACTTTCTCCACCAAGCTAGTCAAGGGCTTCTGCTAAAAGCAAGATAAATGGGTGGATCAGGGTAGGAGTTAGGAGTTGCAGAGGAGCAGGAAAGTTTCCAGTCCTGAGAGGCAAGATATAGAGCCAGCTGTGGGAAGGACTGTCAAGTATAATTTCACCAAGCTCGTTGAGACCAAAGAACCAAATTAATACTCAGGCATACCTCCTTGTATTGTGCTTCGCAGATACTGTGTTTCTCACAGCTTGAAGGTTTGTGGCAGCCCTGAGTGGTTCAAGTCCATCGGTGCCATTTTTCCAACAGTATTCTCTCACTTGTATCTCTGTGTCACATTTTCATAATTCTCACACTATTTCAAACTTTTTCATTTTTATGATTGCTTACGGTGATCTGTGATCAGTGATCTTTGATGTTACTATTGTAATTGTTTTGGCACTTTTTAGCAATAACATATTTTTAAATTAAGGTGTGTACTTCTTTTTAGACATAATGCTATAATTGCACATGTAATAGCCTACGATATAGAGAAAACATAACTTTTAAATGCACTGGGAAACCAAAAATTCGTGTGACTCGCTTTATTACGCTGGTCTGGCCCTGAACCCGCAGTAACTCTGAGTTACGTATGCATTGCAGTTACAGTTTATATAACATATTATGCTCTTTGAAACAGATTTTTTTAAAAAACGTATTATCTCACTAGTCTTTATATGCTATCACTATACTATAAAATCAGGAAATTGAAGCTGAGAAAAAAATAACTCGCCCAAGATGACATGGGCAAGTAGGTTCTTGTATCACATTAAAAGAATTTTAAGGGCTTCCCTGGTGGCGCAGTGGTTGAGAATCCGCCTGCCGATGCAGGAGACACGGGTTCGTGCCCTGGTCCGGGAAGATCCCACGTGCCGCGGAGCAACTAAGCCCGTGAGCCATGGCCGCTGAGCCTGTGCGTCCGGAGCCTGTGCTCCGCAACGGGAGAGGCCACAACAGTGAGAGGCCCGCATACCGCAAAAAAAAAAAAAAAAAAAAAAAGAATTTTAAGAATCATATCTGGTCACTAGTGGGAAGAAATCACTTTATTTAAGTTATGAAATAGGTGTTGTTAGTTGGATAGTTCCTTGGTCAGCACGGAAGTTGAAAGCTTCACAGAGCTGAGATAAAGTCAAGATTGCCCCCGATATGTGTGTGTGGGGGGGTGTTAGTATTATATAATGTATATGTTTGCAATGAATGAACACAAACTTCTAACAATTGGGCAGAAAAAAGTTTTGTTTTGAAAGAGACCATATACTGAAACCAAGTAGGTACTAAATATATGTAGGATTTCATGTTTGCATAGAAATCTGATTGTCATCTTTTCTACTTTGCAGTGCTTCTGTGGCTAATCTCATCTTGAGGACAGGAGATGTTGAAAGCAGTGGCGTTTAATGTTAGCTTACTTGTAATTGAATCATAGTTGAATTGGAGTAAAGGAAGGTGTGTTTACACCTAAGTTTAGAAAGATTTGCAAAAAAGTAAAAAAAGAAGAAGAAGAAGAAGAAATTCTCTCTTGGAGAACAGGAAGCCTTTCTGGATCTCAGCTGAGAGTAAAATAGTGAAAACCTGGATAAATTAACAAGACAGAGAAAAGTACTGTGCTCTTTCTTTAAAAGACATTAGGTGATAGATTGCATTGAGAAGGTAAGAGTTTTATGTGCAGTTCTTACGACATTTATTAGAACCCATCACATTTTAAAAATACTAAAACTATTAATTTTTTACAGCACTTTTAGGTTTACCAGAGTGCTTCTTACCCTCCCAAACTCATTTTCCTCTCTTATTAGCATTTTGCATTGGCTGGTACATTTGCTACAACTGACAGGCTAATATTGATATATTGTTATGAATTAAAGTCCATGGTTTACACTCGAGTTCACTCCTTGTGTTGTACCATTCTGTGGAACCCATAGCTTTTTAATCTACCATTTTTAATTGTATTAAATAAAGTCTAAGAAGGTGAGGCTAATGATTAAAGATTATTATCACAATTAGAATTAGAAATTTCACCAGTCTTTGAAGTAGAACCAACGAAACTGTAGATTCTTTACCCTAGAGTGGAGTTTCATGAGCTCGTCCAGCACCGTCACTTCACAGGTAAAAACTAAAACCCAATGAGGCATCAATGTTAATGATGAAAGTCTCTACCTACCTATGTTTCACACACACACACACGCACACACACACACACAAAGTATTGGACACAAAAAGTAATAGCCTGTGGATCTCATTTCCCCGTAAGGATGCTTCATGGGTAACATGGAGTCGGTTATTAATTAATTAATAAGGAAGACTAAAGGGGAGGGTATGTGGAATTATAAGAGTTGTCTATTCTAAACAGTTTAGACCGGAAGATAGAAACCTAAAAAAAGTTAAACAATGGCAGACGTGATTAACTACCTAATTGGGAGTATGCCCATTTTATATGAATCTATTGGCCCGTCTCGTGGAGTGGTCCCAGGAAGGCTACAGTTCAGCTGGATCTTCGAGAATGGGTAGGGCCTGGATGAGCAAAGGGGAGGAAGGCAGGCACTCCTTGTAGTGACAGTGATTGGAAATAGGGGGAAAAGGAAGCATCAAACTTATTGCAGAAACAGCAAGTGGAACCATTTAGCTGAAATGAAAACTTTATTTAGGGAAGCAGCTGATGATACTGCTGGAAACGCACACTCGTATCAACGCTGTGGTTTTGAAAGCCAGCTCGGAATATGGACTTCATCTTGTAGTTAGAGGGGAGCTTCTGGGTTTCTTTAGTCAAGGAGTTACACGATCAAAGCATTATGTTTAGGAGATAATTAGTGCCTGATTAAGTGAAGCTGGGAATGTTTGGACTCCAGCCCTATCTTTTTTGTGTGTGTGCTAGGCGGGCCTCTCACCGTTGTGGCCTCTCCCGCTGCGGAGCGCAGGCTCCGGACGCGCAGGCTCAGCGGCCATGGCTCACGGGCCCAGCCGCTGCGCGGCACGTGGGATCCTCCCGGACCGGGGCACGAACCCGCGTCCCCCGCATCGGCAGGCGGACTCCCAACCACTGCGCCACCAGGGAAGCCCTAGCCCTATCTTTTCCAAGTTGTTTTCATGACGGACTGCTGTGTTCTTTCCCCAGACCCCAATGTTACTATCGGCAACACTGGAGTACTACTGAATTAAGCTACTATTGAGAAGCTTCTTATTAAATGTAATATAGGCTGTACTTGCTTTTCATCTTTAGCAATCTTTTGAAGAAAAGAGTGAGCAAAAAACTTTTTTTAATGTATCACAGTGGACCTCTACATCTTAGGATGATAATGATGAAATCCCAAGTCTTCTAAATGTGGGGGGAAAGGGAGTTAGTGTTGGGAAAACAGGCAGGAGGGTGTTGGTTAAGAGAAAATTGAGGGAATTAGAAAATGTGGTTGGAAATGTCAAACTTGTGGGTTATGGGTGGTTGTAAAGAGATAATTCTGATTTTAATTAGTCAGAGAATCTATGAGAAGCCTAATGTCAGGTCAAAACAAACTAGAAGAAAAAGAGAGATTGTGCAGTAATCCTCATCAAAGAATTCAGTGCACTTGTAAATATTAACAGGAGTAATTGTAATTGAATTTAAGAGGGCAAATGTCCAATTCACAGACTTCGTAGAACCTAAAAATAATATTGTCCTGGGTTTAAGAATAAGCCATTCACTTCAAATTCAGAAGCAAAGAAGAAGAGCAGTAGAATGGCAGGTAGTTACAAGTATGGAAATAAATGCTTAATTAAAAAGGAATCCAGGGGCTTCCCTGGTGGCGCAGTGGTTGAGAGTCTGCCTGCCGATGCAGGGGATGCGGGTTCGTGCCCCGGTCCGGGAAGATCCCACGTGCCGCGGAGCGGCTGGGCCCGTGAGCCATGGCTGCTGAATCTGCGTGTCCGGAGCCTGTGCTCCGCAATGGGAGAGGCCACGACGGTGAGAGGCCCACGTACCAAAAAAAAGGAATCCAATTATGTACTATGTAAGCGAAGAAAGAAAGGAGGATACAACGAAGAAACATGGAAGAATAACATAGAAGACATTACACACTGTGAAGGATAAAGAGAAGGAACTATTTAGATAGATACTTTTGTAGAAGCGGATACATCCAGATTACTTAATAAGCACTCGTTGCTCTTTTGTAAAGCATCCCTAGAAAGTATGTTATGATTATCACCCCATTTTACAAATGAGGACACTGTAAAATGCCCCTTAAAGCTTTAGCACATTAATCTTAGGTTGCTAATTGGCAAAGCATCTAAATAGTAATTTGGCCATGATCTGAAACACTATTTCGTTCCGTTATCTGGGATCTTTAGTTTAACCTAGAAGAATGGTTCCTTTGATTTATCTGGTACACAACTGGTCAGTATCCCATGATGACATCTCAGTACTACCATATATTTTACGTTACCATAAAAATGAAGCAAGCTTCAAGGATATCTTAGTAGCAAGAAATCCATACTCATGAGTATCTGCTAATATTTCTGCAGCATCTTAGAATTTCTTTTGTTAAGTACTGCCCAAATTTATTCTGGCTTTCTTTGAATTTGTGAAAACAGACACAAATGAAATATTTTCTTGTGACTTGTTGCAGGGTGGCAGCTTGGCCTTTTGGAAATATGAATCACAGACCACTGACATAAAATAACTTGTGTTTGGAAACTTTTTTGAATAATAACTGGTTTGGGACAAACCAGTTTTCCTAACTAAGAAAATGCAAAGTTTCTTAATAAGAAATTTCATCAGAGATTTGAGTGAAAAAAGAAATGTGTGATTTTGTTTTAATGGTACCAAAATGGATACAAGATCATCAGATGCTCAGAATAGATACTTGTAAGGAATGATTATTGAGACAGTAAAAAAATATATTTTTGAAGAAAATTCAGAAGCTAACTACCTTCCTTCCCCCAAACAGACTTTAGGGTGATAGAAAACTATGCCTCTAGAATGTGACAAATAAGAAAAGAGCTACTGTTAGGGAAATGTCCGATTTACCTTTCTGGAAATCATGTTGTTCCCACAGGGGTGGACCATGGAACTTTCTGAGAGAGCAGGCTTAGGAAACTGTTGTGTGATCAGAGCTCAGGGAGGGACTGCTTTGACTCTCCTGTTACTATGTGAGGGATAGGATCTTGCAACCAGAAGGTTCCACAACAGTTGGGAACGACAGTTGTATGAGTAGCAAGTGGAAGACAAATGTGTGTCGTGTTACTCCTGCTTGGAGACTACATACCACGACTGTGCCAAGATTTCCTGCTTGCATCAGTATTTTTTATAATTACCGAACCTCGTGTGTACGTAATCCACGAGTAGCAAAAAATCTTACAAATAATATCTACACCTTCTTTAGGTTGGGCACTCTGTCTGGCCGATATTCACACACACACACACACACACACACACACACACACACACACACACACCCCTCACACACACAGCCTTATTTAGATGACTTATTATAGCCCTTGGTCCTTTTCCTATCTTCCGCTATAAATTCCTGCAGAATTAAAAGAGTGGAAATTTTAAAAGCATGTTAAAATTCACCATGAGCTGCTATTGTCCTCTTATTAGTGGCTAACTCTTGTCGTTCATTTCCTTGCTGATCACTTATCTGGGTACTAATATTATTTCTGTTCTCCTTGGCTTTTATACAGTCAGTTCTGCCCGTTGCTGTCTCTGACTTGTCCCAACGTGGACTTTGACTCTTGATTCCTGGGCCCTGCTGCACTGATACCCACAGACATTTCGGCATAACAGGAACTATGATGAAAAGACGATACCGATAAACTCCAAATTGTAAATTAAACCATGAGCGTTTACGAACAAAATTAAACGAAATAGTAGAGTAGTACAGCACTGAGTTTAGGGGGAAGCAGAAACAAGGATAGGTTTCAGAGTGGTTCACCAGAAGCAATTCAGTCGCAAAACTTCATCCAAGGAGCAGGCATGTAGAGAAAACTTTTTGGAGCCCGACGACATATGTAGAAAGCCAGAACCTGGTGAGTTTGGGAGCTGATAAGATTCGGGGTGGCAGAGAAGGTAGTGTAGCAGGTAAATATACACTGGCAGTGGACATGTGTTGGAGAAAGAGGGCGCCTTAAAGCTGGTAGCGTTGGAGTTGTGGTGCTGGCAGTTTATTTACAGGAAGAAAAGGTTACTTATAATCAATGACATCCAAGGGAAACCTGAACTGCTTAAACGCTGTGTTGAATCCTGTCCTGTAGCTTGGCCCACACACCTACTGTACCCCTGTGTTGATGCTGAAATTCCATAATTATAGATGTAACCCCCCCATTAAAATGAAAATATGCCAGTAATAAGCTAATAACCCAGCATATTTTGAACCTGAGGTATAAAATATATTTTTTTAAACCTGAATATATATATATATATATATATATATATATATATATATACATATATATAAAACGTGAAATCAGGTTCTACTAGATAGACCATCAAGGTGGGAATTAAATCTCAAAGAGGAGGAAGGGAACTTGGAAAAAAACACTGTCTGCTGCAGAACTGTGTTTAGGTGCCACGTGCTCTCCCAGCACCTCGACGGCTCCAGGTGAGAGTGTAAAGGAAGCTCAGATTGACTAGGAGGCAGCAGGTGCGGGGCGTCAGGAGGTGGTCTGCGTTGCAGATGGTGGGAGTCCCTGTAAGGCCAGATGTGATTGTACCTTGGACACGTTACTTAACCTCTCTAGGCCTGAGTTCCTTTATCAGTAAGGTGTGGATAACAACACCTTGCAGCTGCCAGTTATTATTTTTAAAATAACCTTTATTTGAGAATATTTTAGATCTACAGAAAATTTATCAAGGCTGTACAGAGAGCTCTTGCATACCTGCATCCAGTTTCATCCATTGATAACATTTTTATATTTCTATGGTACATTTGATCAAAAACAAGAAATGCCATCAGTGCATTACTATCAACTAAACTCCAGGCTTTATTTGGATGTTACCAAATTCCTCCATTAATGGCCTCTCTCTATTCCAGGATTCCATCCAGGGCACCATGTTCCATTTAGTTATCAGGCTTCCCCAGTCTCCAGAGACTCTTTTTAATATTTAAACGGTAATTAATGTTAAAGAACACTTAGTAGAGTGCTGGGCATGCAATAAGGAATTGGTCAACACTCCCATATATATGTTTATAACTATAAGACAGGCACTATTCTAAACACTTTAGAAATACCAACTCATCTAAACCTCATGATAATTCTATGAAGACTCCAGTTATACCCACTTCACAGATGCATAAACCGAGGTTCAGGAAGGTCGAATCAGTTGCCCAAGATCATGCATCTGGCACAGCTGGGATTCAGTTCAGGCTGGCTGGCTTCCAAGTTCATGCTTTTAATCATAGGTTGCCTTTCTCTGCAAATGCTTAATACATGCTGCTCATCAGTAGTAAATCCTGGAACTGGGACTTCTCTCCAGTGTAGTAGGGGTATTACTAACTAGTTGTTTTCTCCCCTCCATTCCTCACTAAGAATATGTTTGTTTCCACGTTGTTAGGTCATGGATAAGGTTGTATTTTTTTTTTTTTAAGAAAAATTTATTTATTTTTGGCTGCGTTGGGTCTTCGTTTCTGTGCGAGGGCTTTCTCTAGTTGCGGAGAGCGGGGGCCACTCTTCATCGCAGTGCGCGGGCCTCTGACTGTCGTGGCCTCTCCCGTCGCAGAGCACAGGCTCCAGACGCGCAGGCTCAGCGGCCATGGCTCACGGGCTTAGTTGCTCCGCGGCACGTGGGATCCTCCCAGACCGGGGCACGAACCCGCGTCCCCCGCATCGGCAGGCGGACTCTCAACCGCTGCGCCACCAGGGAAGCCCGGTTGTATTGTTTTAATTGAATGCTGTTGGCTCTTCCTAGTGTTCCCTAGTGTTCACTTGTCAACATTGTGTATGAGGACTCTTTTAGGAACCACAAGTATCACCTCTATCAATCACTTCTAGTACTTTTTCACCTCTTTAACAGATAGGACACCAAATAATACTCATTAAACTCTTCTACTAGTTGGCATTGAACTAGGTGCTTTTAAATGAAGTTAGACACTAAGTTCCTTGTAATAGTGTATCCTGTAAGGTTAATGGTATCAATATCGGCATTAATGTGAATTAAGTCATTGTTCTTAAACCTTGACATGGTTACGTTTAAAGTCATTTTCTCTTCTCCCCCTCAAGCATCACACCATACCAACTTCCCCATTTTCATCACACAATCTACCAGGTTCTCAAAACTTGAAACAGTGGACTTTTTCTTTTTTTCATTCCCTTTTCTTCTTTGTTTCAGAGACGTACAACGTTATAGAGTTATTGTAATGTTTTTCGGAAAATATAATCTTTAAGCTTTAGCATCTCAGTATTCTCTGGGTTCCAATCACAGCACTACCACTTACTGGCTCTATGGCTGCAGGCAGATTATTTAGCATTTCTAAGCCTCTCTTTCTTCATCTGTGGTATGGGTTTATGGGGGGGAGTAAATGAGTTTATACAGGAAAGCCTGGCAAGTCATAAACTCTGAATAACTGTCAATTACTACCACCACCGTTACTGCTGCATTCCTCCTGCTGCTGATACAAATACTACTATAACAACTTCTGCAATATAAATGCTATTTACTATTCCTGCCCATGCAAATGCTACTATTACTATTTTTGCTGATACAGACACTACAGACAGTCCCAGACTGTATATTTTTTCACTATACAATGGTGCAAAAGCAAGATTCAATAAAAGTCATACTTCTAAGTTTCTACTTTATTTTACTTTGATCTTTTCCCAGGCTAGCAATTCGCCTGACTGTGATACTGGGCAGTGGCCCCAAACCACATCTCCCAGGCAGCCACACCATCCAGAGGGTAAAGAACCAAACACATACAACTGTTCAATTTTTCACTTTCAATACAGTATTCAGTAAATTACATGAGATATCCAACGTTTTATTTTTAAATAGGCTTTGTGTTAGATAATTTTGCCCAACTGTAGGCTAATGTAAGTGTTCTGAGCACGTTTAAGGTAGGCTAGGCTAAGCTCTGATGTTCAGCAGGTTAGGTATATTAAATGCATTTTTGCCTTATGATATTTTCAACTTACTACGGGTTTACTGGGCGTAACAGTACTGTAAATCAAGGAAGACCTGTGCTATCACTATTTCTGCTGATACAAATACTACTATTACTGCTACTGCCAATAAAAATACTACTATGACAGATTCTAAATCCATCAGTAACAATAATTTTCCTTAAAAATATCATTCTCAGTCCAGATGTCTCCAAATGACATGCAGTATCATGTCTTAATTCCTTCTTAAGGATGCCCAAGAAGGCTTTTCTCAGCCCATTCTGTCTTCACAGCTCCCTGCTGGAGAACGCATTCTTCCTGTTTGGCGGGGACTGGAGAGGTGAGTGCCTCTCGTCTGGGCATAGTTATTCATGGCTTCCCACTTCTTCTCAAAAGTGCCCTGGTTTGCAGGCTGCATTTATATGGCCACCCTTCTTTTTTTTTTTTTTATCACATTTACTTTGACTTTCTGTTCTAGCCAGAAAAACCATCACACAGAGTTTACTTGCCGTCTCACCTTCAAGCTATTTCCCTTACCTGGAATGCTATTCTCAGACTATTGCCAAATCACGAACTTTCTCTCCTTCAAAATCCTACTCAGAACTCACCCTCATGATGGAACTTTCTCTGATAATCCTGCCTTCCACCCAATCCAGAAAGCTCTCAGCAATCATGTAAGTAACTGTATAACTTTAATTGGCTCTGTTTATAAGTGGCTTCTTGTATCTTTTCCCCTCTAGGTATTTTTCCATGTGTTTATTCTATCTCCATTAATTTGTAAACTCCCAGAGGGCAAGGTCTGAACACAGGTTGGTGTTGGCATAGAGTGGATGGACAGATAGGGCTGAGTGTTAGACTGTGCATTATTTCTTGATTACTGATCTGTTAAAAAAAAAAAAAAAAAAAAGCATGCTTTGTTAGTGCTTTGTTTGTGATGGTCCTGAGCCTGCTAATCTAATGTAAAAATATATCCAGTTTCTGCTAGTGTCCAGTTAAGGAAGATAAAATCAACAGTTACAAGCTTTCCATAAAGGGAGGGGGAGGGTGCTGGGCGATTCTGACCTGTAAGAATGGTATATGAAAGGCATGTTACTACGGAATTTATTTTCTTCAGAGGTATCTTGTCTCTTCAGGGCTGCAGGTCTAAGAAGGGAAATAATATTTACTTTCAAAACTGAGATCTAAAAACCAAACAAAGCCTCAGAAAACGTACAGTACCACCTTGTTCTAAGTTTGTGCTGAGTGGAGGGAAAATGAATCTAACTGAGAAGGCCTCTCTTCTGTGTGTCTAACAGAAAATGCCACATGGTCCAGCGCTCCAGGATTACTAGATAGGCGGATTGTTCATTTCAGACCAGGTAACAAAGGGAGCGGGGCAAATGCTCCCTTCTCGCTGCGGGGCTAAGAGGTGGGAATACTTTACCGTGACCACCTGCTTCCCTCTCTTCAAACCAGCACGTAAAGTGCCAAATATCTGTGTATCATTCTCGGCGCGGAGCCCACGGTATAAACCCAACGTAGGCGGTGCACCAGATAACATCAAAGCCCCAGGCAGGGGCCAGAAAAGGGGGGGCAAAGGCAGCGGAGGGAATGAAGCGCCTCCCCCTAGCATTTCCTCTCACGCCCACTTCCAACCTAGGAGGCTTTTGGTTTCTGCTTTTGTTGTTTTTAAAATTAAAAGTTAAACCCAGGAAGCTTTGGATCAGAGTTTGGCGTGGCAGTTCGGGTAAGTTTTTCCTCGGCTCTTTTGTCTGGCGTCTGGCTGGGGAAGAGCCCGGGCGTGGGGCACAGTTGGCAGAGCGTGCGGGGCACGTTTTGTCGCCGGGTCGCCCCGAGGAGGAGGGGATTCGGCCGCTGGACGGGAAAGCCCAGCGCGCGCGGAGGGCGGAGGGCGGAGGGCGGAGGGGAGGGACGGGCGGCAGCGTGACCCGGCCGCCAGCTGGGAGGAACCTCCGGGATCTCCGCGTGGCGGAGGCGCTGCCGGGCCGCGCGCTGGGCGGAGGGCCGGGGCCGCGGGGCCGCGCCAGGGGGGGGCCCGAGCCGGGCGGGCCCGGCGGCCGCGTGGGAACCGGGGCAGGGGGCGCGCGGGCGGCGGCGCGGAGCCCCGTGGACGCGGCGGGATGGCGGGGTCCCCGGACGAAGCCCTGCGGAGGACTTGTGCCGGCCCCTAACTGCCCTGCGAGGAAAATGTGTGCGGAGCCTCTCTGTGACACTGCCCTCGCGTGAACCCCGCTCCCCGAGAGCGTTCACACGGCCGGGAGGGTGCAGCCAGAGAGGAAGGGGGCCCTAGGAGCCCCCTCTTTTTTTTTTTTTTTTTCCAGAGTACGGTCATCTCCCCCAGTGTGCCAGAATTTTTGACAGTTCAAACTGCTGTTTACCATTCCCATTTATCTTGTGGTTAAAAAAAAAAAAGAAAAAAAAAAAAGAAGCTTTTCCCCACATTCCGTTTATAAGATACAATTTGAGAAACTGTATTCAATTTGCCATACAATAATTAAAGCCCAGACTAGCTACTTTATAGTTTAGATGGATTCCCCTACATTCTGATAACTAGGAGGTTAGAATTGTAGGCAGAATTAGGAAAAGAAATTGCACTTGGAAAATTCGGAACTTGAAAATGGGAAAATGTTCGGTATTGTATTTATTTCAAAAAAGATTAATATTAATTTGATGCTCAAGATAGTTAAATTGTGAATAGTCTATTTAAGAAAAAAGTTCTTTAACAAATTAAAATGACAAAATTAATCTATTACAACTCCAAATTGCATGTTTAATTTCTTAGCGAGTTCACAGCAATGCCAAATCCATATAAACCTTGTGTTCACACTAGGTATTTGTTATGGTAACAACTATTGGGTTAAAATGTATTCAGTTAGCATTTTTTTTTTTTTTTTTTTTTTTTTTTTTTTTTTGCGGTACGCGGGCCTCTCACTGTTGTGGCCTCCAGTTGCGGAGCACAGGCTCCGGACGCGCAGGCTCAGCGGCCACGGCTCACGGGCCCAGCCGCTCCGCGGCATGTGGGATCCTCCCGGACCGGGGCACGAACCCGTGTCCCCTGTATCGGCAGGCGGACTCTCAACCACTAAGCCACCAGGGAAGCCCCAGTTAGCATTTTTGACTTAGCAGGTGACACAGAGTAGTCAGTTATCATCAGCCTACCTTAATCTTTATCGTCTGACAGATTAGGTGTACTTTCACATGTAAATGGATTTAAAAAATTATTTATTTATTTTTAACATCTTATTGGAGTATAATTGCTTTACAGTGTTGTGTTAGTTTCTGCTGTATAACAAAGTGAATCAGTTATACATATACATTTATCCCCATATCCCCTCCCTCTTGTGTCTCCCTCCCACCCTCCCTATCCCACCCCTCTAGGTGGTCACAAATCACCGAGCTGAGCTCCCTGTGCTATGCGGCTGCTTCCCACTGTTTTTTTTTTTTTTTAATTCAACTTGTAAAGTTACATTTACATACGTTTTGTGATTGCAGTCCATTAGGTGTCATTTAATTTCATACCAGAGATGATTTTATCACATCGAAAATGAAAAAAATTGCATTCTTTCATTGCAAGGTTGGAAGCATAGTGTGCTAAACATTATTTCAAATTTAGGCAGTTGTTGGCTGATCTTCGCTTTTATGACCAAGTCTACTTTTTAATGGGCATATTCCCCCCTTTACATGACATTATTTTTGGTTACAAGCTCGCCATTATTGAGTATTCCATTTTTAATCATTCGCATTCTCGTGCATTAAGCTTTTCTTAGCTCAAATGAGCTAGAGGTAGGATTTCCTCAGGGGAATTTTAGGGGTCAACCCTAGGAGGACAAACCTACATCTCTTTATGGAAGCCCCAGGGAACAAAACAATTCAAGTTTGCGCAGATGGCCAGCAGAGAGGGTGTACGGTCGTTCAGCATTCAGCATTTTTATTCCTTAAAAGGGGAAAGCACTTTGGTTTTTATATGAGAATTTTTTCTGCATCAAAATTTTTCTTTCACCTTATTCCTCCCAAGTTCAGCGTGGTTCCTTAAACCGGTCATTTGTGCCTCTTGTTTAGGTGTACGTGTGGAATTTCTGAGCCCCAAACTTCTAACGTTCTTTATTTAGCTCTAACCCTGAAAACCTTCATCATTACTCGGGTCCAGCCCCTCCTGATTTCTTTTCCATAGATTTCCACTCCTTGCTTCCTCTGTTGTTTTCTAGCAGCCGGGGCCAAACTCTGGTTTATGGTAATTACTCCCTCTTTCCCCTTTCTCTCCTCCTTGCGACCCTGCGGCCAGGTCGCTGCCCAGGCCCGCAACCCCCTTTTCCTGACCCCAAAGAGCCCTCTCCTCCCTGCCCCAAGCTGTCAGGCGGACCGGCAAGGGTTAACTGCGCTCGCTGCTCCGGCTCTGGGAACCACCAGCGGGCATTGCAGTGGCCTCTGGAATAACCTTGGCTTTCCTCAATCTTTTAATAGAACATCCGCCACCAAAAAGTAGTTTCAGTTCAGGGTTAAAAATATGTCCCCTTCCACCCTTCAACCCAACACCCCGCCCCCCTCCCGTTTTTTTATAAAGTTGTTTTTCAAAGTTAATGAGTTTCAAGTTTCACAATGACTTTCCCCTTCCCTCCACGCGTTGCTGAGGAAACCCCCTTGGGGTCCCCCCGCACCCTGGCCCGCCCTTCTCCCTCTCCCCTCCCCCTTTCGGCCCGGGCGGGGGGCGGGGCTGGGAGACCCCATGACGTCACCGGGCCGGCCCACATCCTGCTTTAAAAAGTAAAGAGACGGTAAAGAGAAACTATCGCCCCGCCCGTCCCCGCCCCTCTTCCCGGACCAACCGCCCCCAACTGCGCGACCCGGCCAAGCCTTCCCTGGGCCGCGTGACCGCCGGGCCCGCCCCTCCGCCCACGCCGGGCGCCAGTCCCCGAACCAGCACGACCCCAGGCTCCCGCCCCTCGCGTCCCTAACCCCGCCCCTTCCCCCCTCCGGCCGCACCGCCCCCTCCTTCCGCCCCCCCTCCCGTCCCTGCGGCGGCCGGGCGGGGCTGAGCCGCGGGCGGGCAGCGGGGCGAGGAGCGGTCCCGGCCCCGCCCCGCCAGGGAGACCAGGGACTCCGGGCTCCAAGCGAGCCCGGACTCGGGGTACCCACCCTACCCCTACCCCACGGCAGGGCTGGGCAAGCGGCGGCGCCAGTCCCGCTGGGCCTCTGCCCCCGGGGTGACCCCGCCCCTCCCCCCGCAAAGCCCCCGCCTTGGTCCCCGCCGGGGGACGCCCCCTCCCCCGCCCCCGCCTTGCAGCACACGGCCTCCCCGCCTCCCGCCCCCGGGGATCCCCTGCTGCCCCGCCTACCCGCGGGAAAGCCTCCGACCTTCGCCCTCCCTACCCCGCGCCGCCCGGCCCGCGCTCCTCCCGTCGCCCCTAAAGACTCTAAACGTGCCCTACTCTGCCCCGGGGAGAGGTAAAGCCCGCGCCTGCCCTCCTCGCCCCAGACCCCGGGGTCCCCCCGCCCCGCCTCCCGCGGTGCGCGCTCCCGGCCTCGCCGCCCGGCCCCCCGGACGCCCCCTCCCCGGCGGCGGCGATCATGCCGCGGCCCCGGGCGCCGGCGAGCGCTGCCTCCTCTCCCGCTCGGCGCTTGCGGCCCCCGCCCGCGCGCCCCGCGCTCGCCCCCCCGCCCCCCGGCCGGCTCCCCTGTTTAATATTTCAGCGCTGGGTGGTGAGAGTGCCAGTCGCCGGCCTTTAGTGTGGCTGCTGCTGGGGGCGGCGGCGGCGGCGGCGGCGGGGAGGGGGACGGAGCCGGGGGGACTGGGAGCAGCAGCCGGAGGAGGTTATGTTTGTGTTTGGGGTTGTCAAGTGAAGGAGGGATCCCAGGCGCCGCCGCCGCGCGGGGGTCGAGGAGATTTCGAGCTGCGGCCGCCGCCATCAGCAGCGCAGCTCCAGGGCCGGCTGCAGCGGCAGCGGCCCCGCCGGGCGTCCTGGCAGCAGGTTCGGCGCGGTCTCCGCGGCGGGGGCGCTGCAGCTGGGAGGGCGGCGGGGGACCGGCGTAGTTGGGGGTGGGGAGCAGGACCACATCCCTCTCCGCGGGCGGGGGGCGTGCGGGCGCGCGTGTGTGTGCGTGTGTGTGCAACCGCAGACCTTGCAGAGGGGATGGCTGCGTGCGGGAGGCACTTGCCACTTCTGGGCGCCCTCGCCGTGCGCGAGCGGCCCGAGCTGCGGTCCTGCGAGCCGAGCAGGTACGGAGGGACCCAGCCTCCCCGCCCGCGTTCCAGCCGCAGACGCATTTTGCAAGAGGGTGGGGGGGTGAGGAAGGCCAGGCCTCGGCTTCCCAACCTCCCGGCTTTGTGGCTTGCTTTTCCTTTCGTTCTTTGCTCTAAGTGCCTGTTTACTCCCAGCCACCTGGGTAGTTTCTTTCCGGGTTGGGAGTACGCGCCTGCAGCAGTTGGGAAGAGGGCGGTGGGTTTGGGCGCGGGTCGGCTCCGGCTCGCCTTGGGGTCGGGCTGGCGAAGGAGTTGCTGCTGGAGAGGGGAGGGGGCGGCGGCGGAGCCGGCGGCGAGGAGGAGTCTCAGGGCTGCCGCGCTCGCCTCGCCTCGCCTCGCCTCGCCTCGCCTCGCCTCGCCTCGTCTCGCCTCGCCTCGCCTCGCCTCGTCGTCGTCGTCCTCCTCCTCCTGCTCTCCGCATTCACTCTGGGCTCCTTCCTGAGCTGGCACTTCCATTCCCCCCTCCTCCTGGCATGCGAAGCGCTTTGTTCAGTGCAGCGTTGCAGAGGGGTTTTCCCAGGCTCCGCCCTCCACATTCATTCATGTTTTTTCTCCTTGCAACTAACTGTCTTTACGCTTTTTGATCGTGTCATGTTTTTGCTCCATGTAGTATTTATTTCTTTCCGTAAAGGAACGGTTCATCACTCGTCTTCATCGCTACAGTGCTGCTGTCGTTGGAAAGACTCACTCCCCCCTACAAGGATTTAAACATGGGATGGACAGCTAGGGACAGTGGGTAGGCAGAGAACAGGGTACCAGAAAGCTGTTACTGATTGGGAATTTGCATATTTTATGTGCAGGCTCCGGATCTTGTGGTGTCACGTGATTGAATTACAGTCGGAGTTGTCGCTTTAAAAACTTCTAAATATCTTGACCTTTTAAAAGCGTTAAGTTGGGAGTTAAGCCTTCATACAATTTATTTGGCCCTGACGTCTCAACATTCTCTCTTGAATCGGAAGCTCCGTCAGTTGGATGGTGGATGTTTCTAGTGCAGGGAGTTGGGGAACTATATCTTTTATAGACCATTTAGCACAGTGCTAGATGAAGTACATGGTATTGAACCTTCATATTTCATATTCTTTACCATGCAGTTAAACAATTGCAAATACTTTTTATGCAGTGCCCACATGCAGCCTTATCGGGGTTAAAATACTGAAGTTAATCATAGCCTTCTTTCTTTCTGCTTCTCTGCTGTATTGAAACCATAAATTTCTAAAACCTTATACTGGTTATTAGATACAGCGCTATGGTCCCATATAGGTATTCTTAAGGAGGATTAATATTTGATATTTCCGTGTGCCAGGCAGTGAGCAAAGCACCTGCATTGTTTGCTTCTTACAACCCAATGAGGTGGATACTATTTCCTAGTTTTACAGTTGGGAAATCTGATCTTCAGAGAGGTTAAGTACCTTGAACAAAGCCACACAGTAAGCCCTGAACCCAGTGTGATTTGACACCGAAATATATAGTCATGACTTGTTGTGCTATACAGCCTCTTGAATAAAAACCCCCAGAGCAGGTACTATTTCCAGCCCGGAAATAAGCGTTGAGAGTACCTGAGTCGGGTGGTGCCACATTTCTTAGTTGTGGGCTGTGGGCAGGTTCCTTAACCTCTTCCTGTCTTAATTTTCTTATCTTTAAAATGGATAAATGATAGCTACCTAAGCAGTTATCATTAGGATTAAATTAGGTAATGTGTAGGAAGTGTATAGGCACACAGTAGGTGCTCTTGTTTTTTTCTGTAGTACTGGATGTTTTAAAGGTATTAAACAAAGCATTCCTATTCCATTCTTGTGTCTTTGCTTAGTGATTAAACATAATTTCATGTTTAACACCATCATCATGGGCTTTGCTTATCAGCCTTATTGCAGGAAGTTAAAACTAAGATTTTATAGCTCAAGGATCCTTGAGGCTCTCATGGGGGAAAGAGATGGATAAGTTTTGGATTGTTACTGTTTTGACACATTGTATTTCAAATCGCTGTTTTTAAAATGTGTACGTCAGGACAGGGTTGTGCTGCAGTAACAAATAACCCCTAAACCTCAGTGCTTAAAACAACAAAGATCTCCTTTATGTTTCTGCTGCATGCTCACTGTTGGGTTGGCGGGGAGCTCAGCTCTGTGCTGTCAGATGAGCTGTGTCTAGAACAGTGCCTGTCTCATGGCAGAGGAGGAGCACTGGGGGAATGTGGCTTTGATCACTAACTGCTCCACCCTGGAAGCGATGCCTGTTTCTTCCAGTCACAGGTAATCAGCCAGAACTGGTCACACATTCTAGCTAAACACAGGAAGGGAGAAAGGACAGTCCTAAAGGAGCCTAGAAGAGAGAACTGGAATAATTGGGGAACAGCCTCAATAGCAACCACATGTATTAATTGAATTAACTCAGTAAGACAAAACGAATGAGACATGGTCCATGTTCTAAAGAATTTATAAACGGGCAGACTTGTACTATATACAGCAAAACCCTTTTATAGCCTGATGTTGTACTTTAATTGTACCTGGAAATGTTGCTTTAAAACACAATTCACTGAATTTTTTCACTCTATTTTGATAAAGGTACAGTGATTTTTTTATTTCCCTGTGTTTTTCACGGGAAAGCCCAGATAGTGGCAAAATGATGTGTCCTACATCTAATTAAAAGTTAGTAGGTAATCTTTTGCAGTGGCCTTCAGCTTGATTAGATTAGTTGAGATTTTTGTTGAGTTTAAATTAGTGCTGTATTAAGCCATAACTTTTGAAGTGTCTTTTGCCTTTAAAGGTAGTAAAAGGTAGTGAAATGTGACTTTTTTTTCTTTTTTTTCAGCACATGGATTAATTGATGGACATTGGGTTTATGGAGCTACCTTTTTGTGACCTGCTCTTCCTACAGTTTCTAAGAAGAAAAAGGGGCCCCTGAATCAAAGAAGATGCCTCGAACTAAACAGATTCATCCCAGAAACCTAAGAGGTAGGGCTCTGCATTAGTTAGAAGTAGGGTTTGCAATCAGTCTTTAGTCAAGTATCTCGTTGGCAGCAGGAATTGTCGACAGCTTGTTAGACGGTGACCCTGCCCCATGGTGCAGCGGCTCCAGGACCCCTGTTCTGTTTCTCTGGTTCACTTCCTCTTGCCCTGCACCATTTCTCTCTCTCAGGAGATGCTTTGTAAATATTTGTTGAATGAATTAATTGAATCTGACAAAACTACAGTGCCTTCCCAACCATTAGTGTGGCTATTAAAGTCTGAGATTCACTGTCTCTTAACAGGCACCTTGTTTGGAGTGAGGAGTCTGAAATAAATGGTTGGATATTCTTTGCCAACTGGATCACCATGAATTAGTTTTTTCCACCCCTCCCCCATACTTCTTTTGAGATTTATTTTTGTACCAGTCTATACATTAGACTAACGAGAAGTGAGGACAATTGTAGTCAACATTAAGTCAGACCACTGTTTGCAGAACTACTCAGGAAATAGGTATACTGATTTATACTGATTTATTTTCCATAGGGAAGCAATTGGTCAAAAATGTATATGTATATAATATACATTTCATATAAAACAAAAAAAATATGAGCATTTCCTCTTAAATGTGAAGAGATATTTTAATACTAGGAAAGTCAGCTATTTTTAGCTTATTGTTTTAAAAGATTTGTATTATTCTGATGTGCTTTATCACAGTGGGAATGGTAATTATCTTTTATATTTAACTTAGTAGATAAAAGTGTGTAGCAGTGTTAAGCAAAGAACTGTTAGAGCATATAATTCCAAACTGAGTAAAGTTATCTTATGAAATATTTACAGTTACAGAAAAAATATTCTCAAGCACACGCAAGGTAAGAAATAACTTAAAAATCAGACAAATTTAATTGAAAATGTTTCTTGGTGAAATAATTTGGCCAGTCCCTCCCTGTAAGGTGGTAAGTGAACATGTGGCCAATTGCGTGGCCTGCCTGAATCTGCAAACAGTGCTCGTTTCCTGCCTAAGCGTACTAGAACTCTCTGCTGGCACAGGTGGGTGCCTCAGCCTGCGTCCAAATGGATGATCTTAGCACCAGTGTTCAATGAGATGAGGATTTAGATGGAGTGCGTTAAGTGTCGTTTTTCAGGGTCACGTAGAAAATGTTGGAAACTGACTGTATTTGCCTGTCTCTTTTACTAGAATCTGAGCCCCCAAAGTCGGGACTTTCTCTCATTTACTTCTATAGGCAATGCCTCCGTGCTCACAGCCAGCTGAGGCGGGCATTTGGAGTCCTGGGCTCAGCTTTTATAATTCATCTGTCCGGAGAGGGTGCCCTGTTCTGATGGATTCACATGCTCTAAGGCAGCCTTGGGGCTGGTAGGGGCCCTAGCCCAGCACAACTCCTGGCAGCCAATTAGGAGCCCAGATACTCACTGAAAGAATGAATGCGTGATTGATCTGAAAGTATTATTCATTAGGTCATAAACATTAAATGTTTTTCATATTTAAAATATAGCCTTTATTGTATTCTAGATAACATGGCTCTCCAGAGAAATGCAGATTTTTAGGCCATAGACTTTTCCTTTCTGTATCAAATAAATGTACAACTCAGCAGGTATTTGTTTTTTGTTTTTATGAATTTATTTATATTTATTTTTGGCTGCGTTGGGTCTTCGTTGCTGTGCGTGGGGTTTCTCTAGTTGCAGAGGGCGGGGGCTACTCTTCATTGTGGTGTGAGGGCTTCTCATTGCGGTGGCTTCTCTTGTTGCAGAGCACAGGCACTAGGTGCGTGGGCTTCAGTAGTTGTGGCATGCAGGCTCAGTAGTTGCGGCTCGCGGGCTCTAGAGCGCAGGCTCAGTAGTTGTGGCCCACGGGCTTAGTTGCTCCGCGGCCTGTGGGATCTTCCCGGACCAGGGCTCGAACCCGTGTCCCCTGCATCGGCAGGTGGGTTCCCAGTCACTGCGCCACCAGGGAAGCCCAGCACGTATTTGCTGAACGCCCTCCTGTGCTGCCGTTCCAGGTGGCAGGGATGAAATGATCATCAGACATGGACGCTGCAAAGAGAAGGTAGTGAGGGAAGAGCAGCCGTTTAGAGATTACGCTGGAGTTTGGGGATCGTGTTACGTTCCAGTTTTGCAGGGGCTGGTTTGGAGAGGGGCGGGGTGGGAAGGAAGGAAAACATCTGAACTGGGTTCTTAAGGCTGAGAGATTACCCAGGAAGCTGACAAGACAGGATGAGTGCATTTCATCCTGGGGTAGGAGCTTGTGAAGCTACTTGGGGAATCCAAGCTCCTCTAAGTTACCATCCATGACCAGAGCATCAGAAGCTCTGCTCGGGGGAAACGAGGGAGGGAGGGAAGAGATCGGAGTGGTAGAATTTGGAGGAGTCAGATTATAAAGATCACGAATTCTGGGTCTAAATTTAATCTGCAAAGTGAAGAGTTTTAATAGGAAAACTTGCTTGTTTTCTGAAATTAAGATGTTTTGAAAGTTTTCGAAGAGAACTTGTGATAAGTTGGGTGCTGGCCCATTGGTGCGAGTCTATAAAGTTGTTTGACTAAGGCAGTTATGAACTCTCAGCCTCTAAAGAAAGGATCAGAGTAGATTAGCACCAGATGACAGAAGCAACTTTGCTAAAGCCGCGTGGGCAGGTGAGCAGATTGGCCAGGCGCAGGGCAGGGGGCGCTTCATGGAACGGGCGGCGCCTGAGCCCGTGAGCTCACTCAGCTGAGAGGGGTGAGCGCCAAGCCGTTCCCACTGGGAAAACCCAAGTAAGCAAAGGACACAGGCAAGAACACCTTTACAATGTCCTCTTTCCTTTTAAAAATGTATGAGGACTCTATCCCTAGGCACAATTGGGGGGTTAAAGTAAGCAGGGAAACAACAGCTACTACAATGAATTTTTTACCGTTTTACAGTTGTCCCTTGAACAGCGAGTTTTGAACCGCAGTCCATGTATATGTGGATGTTTTGCATCCACAGGTTGGGTGAATCTTCAGAAGCTCAGTCCCTGGATACGATGGAGGGCCAACTGCCTTAGGCCGTTTTATTTAAGGGACTTGGGCGTCCGTGGATGTTGGTACCCATGGGGGTCCAGAACCAACTCCCTGTGGATACCGAGGGACGACTATTTTGTATCTCAGTTGTGTGATACAGTTGGAATGTCATGCTTGCGTGGCTTTACCTGTGACCCACTGCGTTGTCTTGTAGAAGAGCTGTCTCATAAAGTCAGCTCTGCCGTGGGGAGAGACGCAGTCAGAAGATGAGCTCATCGCTGCTACTCGGTGGGCTGTCATCTTAGGGGTTTCCATTAAACATGTTGCCTCTTTTCTGGTCTTCCTTAGAAAATAGCCTGTGAAGTCTTTGTCTTGTGCTTGGTCATCAAGTCAATAATTAAAGCTTTATATTTAAATCTGAAATCATTTGTTTATTATGCTTCCATGGCGTGTAGAAGGATTGGGGGAACATATGTATACATGCACGTGTGTGTGTATTCATGTGTTAAAGTATGATACAAGTGTAGCAAAAATACATACAGGGCTCTATCATGGAGGAGCATACAAAGTTAGTACGGATTGAAATTAGGCCCGCAGGCTGTGCTCCCATAAGGAGGCGGAGTTTACACGTCTCTGATGCTAGAGATTCTTTAGTGGAAAAGCGTAGAGAAACTGGTATGTTAAGGGCAGGACACGAATTTGGGGCATAACTGAGTCAGAGTTAGATCTGATGGGTGACTTGTACGGTTTGTGAGAGTGAGGTTTGCTGAGTTCTGGTCTCTTCACCCTTGGCCACACAAACCGGGTAGAACCTTTGTCTCTGGCGCCCACTTGCACCCTGTGGGTGGGTAGCATCTGACAGTGACATTTCCTTTGTGAGGCTGAATAGGAATTTCTGAAGAGCACGAGAGGAGCGCTTGGTGTTCAGAAGAAGGGCTTTACGTGTTGTCCTAGGTTCCCCGGAGAGGGGCCCTTGGCCAACCGTGGGGCAAACTCCAGGGCCAGCTCCGCGTGTGGTCTTGCTGAGCGTGCAGCGGGCTGGCACCTTCCTCCCCAGCAGTCATTCCCGACCCGTCGCCTCCTTCGCAGGTCTTTGCAGGGACTCTCGGGTAACATGGAGTGGAGGAACTGGGGACTTGCAGGGGTTCCATCTGTCATTTTAAGATAAAGGGCTGTTTTTGTGCTTTGCCATTCGTCACTGTGAAAGTTTCACGGCTTTGGAAAAAAAGAAAATGGGTGTTACCTGGTTTTGGTTGTATTTGGGCCTAGGGTTTCGAAGATTCATCGGCTTTAGGATTGGAAATCGGTGTGGAAAATACTAAGTATTAACCTTTGCAAAATGTATTTTGAGAATTTGGTGTGGCTGTTTTTCATTTTTATTGGTTGAGTGCATTTGGCTCTGAACACATCGTGAAAGAGGAGAGCTCTTTTCCCTTCTGAGAGCCAGCTTTATTATAATGTGAGAAGTAACACTTGGGAGGGTGATCAGAGCATAGCCCAGACCCGCAGGTGGGGTCTGTGGATGCCCACCGCCTTAGAAGGTAAGGTCCCAAGCTGTGAATTTAGCTGGGACACACTTGCCTCGCTCTGGCCGCCTTGGTCTCCTGTGTATCTGATGGGTAGTCACTTGCCGTTTCAGGGGCTCGGCGTGCAAACCCCGCATTTCTGTGTTGCCCTCCTTTCCGGAAAGTATCCCTTCCCCCTCCTCACTTCTACTCTGTTTTCTTACTCTGTGTGGGAGGTGTGTCTGCCAAAGAAGATTTCACCACTTCTTTGACTTTTTTCCCCTTTCCTCCTCTCTTCGCCCCCTGTACTCTGCCCCCCGCTGCCCCCGTATACAGTGGGCTTCTGTTGCTTGTGTCTACAGGTGCCTTATTATACTTTGTAATTGCATCATGATTATTCTATAGCTCTATCATCTTAGCTGTATATAAATTATGTCAGAAGAGACTGTTTTAGTCTTGTCTGTGCTCAACAAAATAACATTCGTGTTAGCTTATTAGCCAACTAGAGGGTAAAGAAGATTTGCACTCATGAAATTTGTGTACGTTTTTGAACCTTAAGTAGCAAGTGCTTCTTACGATATTTGGTCGCCTCTGATTAAGTAACCTATTCTAATAGAAAGTTTGAATCGCCTTAAACAGATAAACCAAGTAGTTATTATTAACTTTTGTTTTATGTGCGGTTTTGTCCTTGGATTCCTAGAGTTTATCCCTTTGGTACATTTAGTTAATATAACTGTAAAGAGTAGGGCTTTAAGCTGTCCCGGATTAGCTGTGTGGCCTTGGGCAAGCTGGGAGTGTTGGTTTCCTCGTGGTAAAATAGAGACAATGTGTGAAGATTAGATGATATGGCAAGTGTAGGCGGTTGGGACAATGCCCGACACTGGGTAGACACTCAATCCAGAGACCTACCTGTCTGTTACTTTTAGGTAAACAACTGGTTTGTGTCCAACTCTTGAGTTACATGTTCTTTGCAAACAGAGGGCACCGAGGAATACCTACCTACGTGAAGCCTTTAACCGCGTTTTGATAACTCCATAAAGGAAGCCGCCTCTGTGCTCAGCATTGATTACTCACGTGCCTCCTCCTAGTCCGGACTCCCCGAGGCTTGGGATTTGGAAGAGAGAGGTCAGTGCGGACAGTCATCTGGGGAGGAGAATTCTTAGCCAGCGTGCTGCCGCTCAACTCTTTCAAACCCTGCCTCATATTTGACAGTGTTGAATGAAGTGAAACATGTTATTTGTTCTGTCTGCGTGGAGTTCTCCGGAAACTGATTGTGAGGTCTTCTATTTTGTTATAATTGAACTGTTGTTAAAAATGTTGACATCACTGTCACGTGGGACAGCAGGGATGTACTCTGGCCATCACTATATGGTACCGTCTCTCCGTGCCCTGGCCCCTCCTGTGTGAGACCACAGGAACCCAGCTGGGGTTTCAGAAGTAATCTCATTACTGCGAATATTTTCATTTGCTGTCAGTGTATGAACCTACTCCAGTGATCGTTTAGTAAAATCTTACTGTGAATATAATTTTATGTTTTCTTGTTATGTGGGGATTATCTTGTTGAGCTTATCTGTAGAATAGGTTTAATTTTGATGATTTTCAGATGGAATTCCAGCTGCTTATGCATTGCTTTTCACATTTGAATGTTAGGTTAGTACAGCCTTAAGATTTGAGAAGTCAGAAATTTTGCTGGGAGGACCACCCCATGTCTTACAAAAAAAAAATTCTATATATGACTGTAGCTAGAAATAAAGTAAGTAATAAATTAAAAGATAGTTTTGATGACAAAGGTGAAAAAGCAGTTGCAGTTATTAGGAACTATTGTGTAAGTAGCTGATATTATTTAGTTTGATGAGGATAAAAATAGAAGAATAGACTTAATATAGCAAGCCTCTGTTTTTTTTTTTTTTAATTCCAGATAATTATTTTTTGGCTCCTCGAGAGCTTATCTGATGCTTCTTGAATGCTTATTAACATTAACCAAATGCTTTTTTCTTTTTAAAAGCAAATACAAAATGTAATAATATGATTAATCGGAGTAATGACTTTATTTTAGAACATCTTTGCAGAAAATATGTTCTGATGAGGTATAATTTTATCTTACCATAGACTAGAAAAATACATAATATGCATAAAACCCCGGTCACATACATAGGTGTTAAAGCTGCACATTTTAGAATGCAGTGTAACGTGAGTAAGTCTGGGCTAACGTTGACTCTTGAGTTACCTGAAAAAATATTTTATAAATAAATTAAGTGCCTTATTTTTTCATTTATATATTGAATTCTTTTAAAACAGTTAAACAGTATTTTTTGCTTATTAATAACGTGCTATTAATAATGTGCAAATTACAAATGATGCAAAGCTGTTCTTATAAAGCACTGGATGTTTGTAATACTGTTAGCCGTCTTTCACTGTAGCACAAAAACTTATCACCAGTTAGGGTCCGTCCTTCTCAGTACTCAAATCGTTATGTTAGAAGGAAGTTCTTTTTGACCATTAGGTTTAAAGCTTATAGTTGGTGCCATATTGCATTAACTTTGACCTTTTTAAAAATAACTTTAAAATGAAGACTTTTCAGAAGGTTCTTAGACATTTTCTATAATGAATTTTGTTCTAGAAAATATTCTGAGGCTGTGCTGCCATGCAAAAGTATTCAAAAGATATACAGTGATCACAAAATAGTTGGCTACTGTGTAATTAACTAGAAGAGCAGTCACAAAATGTGAGGTGGAACCATAGTAGTTTAAGAGTTATACCCGCTTGATTGATACAAAACTTGATTTTTATTGTACTTAGGTGTTCATGTGTCTATATTATTTGTGTGTGCTTATATGAGTAGAGTATGAATTTGCTCAAACATATTTACAGGTTTGTATTTTGAAGTGTGCTTATTTATATGTGCTTGTCTTCCAACTCTTTCAGATTCTCCAGTGAAGAAAAAGATACAGTCAGCATGTAGCCGCTTAATGTTACAGTATCCAAATAGAAGTTGATTAAACATATTGCTACAATGGGGCAGTGTTTGATAGTTTAAAAATCAATAAAAATGAACTGAGCTGCTACACAGGGACCTGGAAGGTGGTTTAACAGTGCCGGGAGTTCTCTCTCCAGTTGCTAGCCTCTCATATGCTTCTCCAAGAGAATTATCTAAGTTTTACAGCTGGGAAGGACGGACCTTTGAGGTATTTAGTTCATCTTCCTCATTTTACAGATCAGAAAGTTGGGCAGAGACATTTCGGTGAATTGATCTTGAGCAGCTTATTTGTGTCTTGTTCAAGATGACGTTTGTGGAATAGTCTTTAAAATCTTTTCTTATCATATTGCTTGCCATAGTTACAGTTTGTTGTGGGCCGGTAGCAAGAAGGAGGTTGTGCTGTATCATTTTTATGATGATGGAAAGAGCTAGCCTATTCACAGGTCTGTGTGCTAGGCTGTATTCAAAGAGCTTTTTGCATGTTTGTTTGTTTAATCCTTACAACCATGTGAGATGGCTGCCGTCACTGCTCGCATTCCATGGACGTGGGACTGAGGCACAGAGAAGTTGCTGGTTGCCCAGAGTCCCACAGCTAGGAGTTTCCAGTGCCTTTGCTCTTAACTGTCATGGTTATGCTTGTTCATGTTGATAGCAGAAAGAGCTTTCCTGACTAGAGTTAAAGGGCTTAGAAATGCTCTCCATCCCAGTTACAAGATAAAGCTTGTCAAGCTTGGCACATAGAGCTGAGGTTACTCAGCAGGTCAGAATTTGAAGGACCTTTTCCCCCCTCTAAGTCTTTAACTGTTGGAAATCCATTCTGGAATTGTGCACGTAGACCTTAGTGCAAGTTGGACTTGCTATTGCAAACAATCCAGGGAATTTCCAAGCTCTTCAGGAGAGAAAGTATAGTTGTTCCATCAGAGATGTTTACTTACATGATTTGCTTAGTAAGATGTAGTTGAAAGTAAAGATGTCTTGCTTAAGGTGGAGAGTGGTCATATTTAAACGGGAGTTTCAGCATAAAGGTTGAAATTACGGACATAAAGGCTCAGAAACTATTTCAGGGAAAATGAATGACAACATTAAAATTCTAAGTAAAATAAAGAACAAAACATTTTATATTTTTTTCTCATGCGGTAGGTACAGAAGAATATAGAAAAGATGTACTGTTTTAGATATATGTGGACCTATATCCAGATTGCAGATGTAGGTAAAGGGCAAATGAAGAACCACTTTTAGGGGTGAGAGATCAGGGTTAGGAGATTTTATTAGTCTTTCATTTTAACAGTGAGCAATAAACCTTGTTACCCTCCTTCAGAGAGTTTTAGAACACATGAAAAAGATCTAAGGGCAATATAAAGCAACACGTATATAATTTCAGATGAGTATGGTACAAGCAGTATGGAATCCTCAAAGGGAAAATGGACCAAAAAAAAAAAATGTGAGTGGGATAAAAGCAATCAGAATATACTTTTCTGGAGAAGTTAACTTTGTTCTCCTTGAAAACCTAAAGGAGGCAGAGATTTGAGATGGGTTTTAAAGAAGAGGAGGATAGATTGACAGAGAAAGTAAGTTTTGAGGCTTTTGCAGAAGAACGAATGGCGGGAAATGACACAGAAGTGGCTGTTGGTCTAGTTTGCCTGATTAGAGTGGATTTTTCTCACTGACGTTGAAACTTTAATGAAGAAGAAGAGAGGAAACTTTTTAGATTTGATACGTGTAGTTCCATTTATTTATGGTAATTGTACAATTACCAAGTTGAGTTCTTTTAAACTAAGTTGAATATTTACAGAAGGCTAGGGACAATTTTCTAACACTTTGAAATTAAAAAACAACCTCTCCACAGAGTGTCTTTAGAGCAGTGAGTCTCTTCTGTATGATGCTGTAATGGTGGATACGTGTCACTGCATTTGTCCAGACCCGTAGATTATACACCAAGAGTGAGCCTTAATGTAAACTATGGACTCTGGGTGATGTGGCGTGTACGTTTGTCATTTGTAACAAATGTACCACGTGGTGGAGAACGAGGCTGGTGGGGTAGCCTGAGCCTGTGTGGGGATGTATGCGAGATCTCTGTACCTTCTGCTTAATTTTGCCGTGAACCTCAAACTGCTCCAAAAAAGTGTATCTAGAAAAAAATCCAAAAACACCTCCACCTAGGTCCGTATGATTTGTTGATATCCAGGAGATAGGGTGATAGGTTAAAAGAATGAGTCTCTCTGTCTCTCTGTCTCTCTCTCTCTCTGTCTCTCTCTGTCTCTCTCTCTCTCTCTCTCTGTCTCTCTCTCTCCCCGCCTGCTTCTCCCTCTTTTTTATTTCAGAAAATTATCTTCATGCACACGAACAAACCAGCAAAAACTAATATGCGACCTCGAGCAAATAACTTGAATTTCATGTCCTCGTTGAGAACACGGCATGGGAGTAGGCAGGGGTCGGGGGCAGGGTGATGTTGATCTGTAATTTCCTTTTTGTCTGTAAACAGCTGTTATTCCAGGCAGGGGTCAGCAAGCTACAGTCCAGTGGTCAGATCCAGCCTCCCACCTGTCTTTTTAAACGTTTTTTTTTTGCTGGAACAGAGCCACGCCTACTCATTTGCATGCTGTCTGACTGCTTCCCTGCTAAAAAAGCGAGGTGCTGCAGGTGGCTGAACAAGGCCTAGAAAAGTTACCATCTAACACTTTACAGGGGACGTTTGCTGACCCCTGTCCAGGAAAACGGAGGAGAAGTCGATTCTTTATTTATAAACCCCTTTCTGTTTGGGAGTAAGTCAGAAAGCTCCACCTTTCCGTAGAGTTCTGCTGTAAGGGTGAATCACAGGGGCGCTCAGAGCTGCTGCATTAGCATGTCAGGGCCTGCCGGCTCACATCTGTTTGGGAAGGAGCCCCTTTGCTTGCGGTTCTAAGGTGAAGAGAGCCTTAGAGGCCGAGTTGGTCTTGCCAGAAAAATTCTGTTGTGTCTGATGTTCTGATGCCAAGATCGTTGGTCCCCACCCAGAAGGCCTGAGCCGTCAGGGAGGGAGCCAGCTGCTGTGTCAGATAGAGCGCTGTCCTTTGTCTGTGTGCTTCCCGTTCGCACCGCTGTATTTAACTCGCAGAGCAGAAAAATACCATAAGCAACGATTTCCAATGCTGTACGTCTTGCGAAGGATTGTTCCGCAGAGAAACAGCCGTCTCTGAGAGGAGGGCCTTCTGAAAAATGCGCTTGAAAAGGCAGGTCTGCCACCTGTGAGCGGACCTAGGGATGGGACAGGTCGTCTGAGCAATGACTGTACTAACACGTGAGGCATTATTACCCTTCGTGCTTGGGTGTTTGAGAACATGCTTCATACCTGGTGGGTCTGCCTTCTCAGTGTTCCCTACAATGCTTTCTTTCATCTCCAAGTGATTCTTTATTTCTGTTGGTTTGGGATAGTGAGTAGGCTGAGGGTGAATAGAGGAAGTGATATTTTTGTGTTCTGGTTTCATTTTACTTTATTTTGCTTAAGTTTAGATACTCTGTGTTAAGGAGAGGCTCGATTGAGTTCATAACAACTATTTGAGTAGTTTGAGAAATGCTTTTGAAAGCACTGTCAGTTCTCCACAAGCACATTGGAACCTTAGCGTCTTTACTTTGGTACCGGCTGATCTCAGCACATGGCTCAAAAATGGTCTGAGAATCGGGAACCGGTAACGCGTTGCCTTTCTCGGTGAAAGGAAGAGCCTGTAGGGTCATGAAGTGACCCAGAAGCCTCAGTCTGGAGTTCTGCAGGCCCTGCTGTGATGCGTGGGACACACTGTGGAGTTCAATAGCTCTGCCCCTGTCTTCTGGGAAATTTATAGTTGGAGACATTTAAAGACCGTAATGGCTTACACATGCAAGTTCAGACAGCTGTGCAAACATCTGATGAGTGAATATGTAAGTAATACTCAATTAACATACATAAGCAGATGTGTGACTATGTGACAAGGGTTAAATGCATCATTTGGCCTCGTATTTGTTGATAGTTTAAGTTGATTTGTTGTGTTTTGACGAAATTAATGCCGTGTGAGTGA
Organism: Kogia breviceps; assembly: GCF_026419965.1. NCBI lineage: Eukaryota > Metazoa > Chordata > Mammalia > Artiodactyla > Physeteridae > Kogia > Kogia breviceps. Next base: position 98,819,056 of record NC_081319.1, on the reverse strand, counting down.
TAAGTTACATGGCTATAGCGTTCACACCAACATCCTGGACGAGCCAGAGTTTGCAGTGTTTGTATCTGATGCTCTTTCATGGAAAGAGTGCCTTTGTCGGTCTCCAGACAGTAGTTTATAATTGCCTCAGTCAAACCACTATACAATATATTTTTTTTACAGATTTGTTAAGATATAATTCACATGCAGTAAAATTCACCCACTGTAAGTGTGCAGTTCAGTGATATTTAGTACATTTATAGAGTTGTGCAACCCTGACCACAGTCCAGTTATAGCACGTGTCCATCCGAGCCCCCAGGTTTCCCTGAGCTTTTAGTGTCAATCCTTGCTCCCATTCCTGGCCCCGGTAGCTCCTGGTCTGCTTTCTGCCTCTTTACGTTTGCCTTTTCCGGACATTTAATATGATGGGATCATGCAATTTACAGACGTTTATGTCTAGCTTCTTTCAGCTAGCATGATGTGTTTGAATTTCACGTGTGTCTGGTTTTTAGTTACCTTTCATTGCTAAGTAGTATTCTGTTGTACGACTAGATCCCGTATGATTTACCCGTTCACCAGGTGGTTTTCACTTTTTAGTTATTGTGAATAGTGTTGCTGTAAGCAGTCATCCCCAAGTCTGCAGTTAGTTGGAGTTTCTCTAAACGCCACTTAGGTCAAGTTGGTAACATGTTTTACCTGATACAATTATCTCCAATTCCAGCTCTCTTAGGGTTGCTGTTTGCATAGTATATCTTTCCCTGTCCTTTTACTTTGAACCTTTCTTTGGCTTGTTGAACCTAAGATATGTCTCTTGTGGACATGTCGTTGGAATTGCTTTTTTATCCAGTCTGACAGTTTGTCTTCTGAGTGTGGTGTTTATTCCATTCACATTAATGTAATTATTGTTACTGATGGATTTAAGTCTGCCATTTTGTTATTTTCTGTTTGTCTCATAATCTTGTTTTTCTCTATGTCACTGTCTTCTTTTGTGTTAAATACTTTTTAGTGTACAATTTTGATTTCTCTGTTGCTTTTATTATTGTTGTTATTATCATTTTGAGTCCATTTCTCTGACCAAGTCATTTGGTTGTTTTAGAGGTTATAATATGCATCTTAATGTATCACTGTCTACTTGAGAATCATGCTAATTGAACTATGGTACTCTGTTCCAGTTTGTCTCTTTCTTCCCCTTTATGCTATTATTGTCATGTATGTGTGATCCCTGTATGTTACAAACCCAGCTATACAGTGTTAAATTATGGCTTTATACAATCTTCTATGTTTTAAAGAATTTAAGGGAAGAAATGAGAAAAAAAAAGAATGTAAGAAACAAGAAAAAATATTAATAGAGTCTTATTTCCCACTTACAGCAATCTTTGTTTCTTCTTGGGGATTTGAGTTATTGTCTGTGTCATTTCCATTCAACCTGAAGGACTCATATAGCCTCTTTGTAAGGCGGATCTTCTAGCAATAAATTTATCTTTTCGAAAAGTCATGGGATGTCGTTTTTTTCTCATTCTGTTTTGAAGAGTGGTTTTCTGGTTATAGAATTCTTGGCTGGTAGCTCCCCTTCCCCCCAGCACTCTGGACAGCCCGTGGCCTTCGGTCTTCCATTGTTTCTGATGAGAAATCAGATGTTTATTGTGTTGGTTTTCTCTGCATGATGTATTATTTTTTGCTTGCTGTTTTCAAGTTTTTCTCTTTGTTTTTGGCTTTCAGCAGCTTGAGTACTATGTGTTTAGGTGTGGATCTCTTTGTGTTTATCCTGTTTGGAGTTTTGTTGAACTCCTTGGATGTGGAGATTAATGTTTTGTTTTGTTTTTTTTAATCAAATTTGGGAAGTTTTAGGCCATTAGTTATTCAAATATTTTTTCCACCCTTTTCTCCCATTACAAATATGTTGGTAAGCTTGATGTTATTTCACAAGTCTCTGAGGCTCTGTTTATTTTTCTTTGATCTTTTTTCTGTGTTCCTCAGATTGATGAATTTCCTTTGCGCTATCATCAACTGTACTGATTTTTTCTTATACTAGCTCAAATTTGCTGTTGAACCACTCTAGTAAGTTTTTCGTTTCATTTATTGTACTTTTCAATGCCCGAATTTCATTTGGTTCTCTTTTTTTCTACAATTTATATCTCATTTTTTGAGATTCTCTATTTGTTGAGTTATAATACTTTAATTCTTTAAACATGATTTCCTTTGGTTCTTTGAATGTATATTTCATATAATGGCTACTCTGAAGTCTTGACCAGTTAAATCCAACATTTGGGGATAGTAGGGATAGTTTTTGTTGACTGCTTTTTTTTTTTCCCTGAGTGTGGGTCTTGCTTTCTTGTTTCTTTTCATGTCTCCAAGTTTTTTGTTGAATATCTTACATTTCCGACAATAGATTGTAGCAACTCTGGATTCTACTTCTTGTCTTCTGAAGAGTTGTTATTCGGTAGTCTTTTGTTTAGTGACTTGCATGCAGTCAATCTGTGAAGCCTTCTCTCGCACATTGTGTGACGTCTGGTGCCTCTGTTCCGCTTGTTTTTTGGTTTCTTTTCTTGTTATTACTTTTAAGCCCAGCTCCCCAGGGGTCACCCTTGAGGCAGCATAGTTTTGTGTTCAGTTCAGCCAAAGCCTGAGCAGAGGTTGACGTAGGGTCAGGAACGCTTTTGCTCTCTGCCAATGGTTCCATGTGTGGGCAGGGAGCACCTTCAGATTTCAGGCAGTTGTCCTCTCTGCCTGGCTTTTACTTTCAGCCAGACCCCCTCGCGTCCTCGTGTGTGTAGGTGCCAGCAAGGGATGTGGGGAGGGGGGAGGATGTGTCCACTCCGGCATCTGCGATGCGTGTGCAGGATCTCCGGTCCGCCTGGGACATCTGTGGAGAGTTGCCTCACCTCCCAGAACTCCCCTTGAAATCCTGGCTAGTCTGCTGGGCTCTTCCTTGACCCACCTTGACCTCAGCCTCAGGCTAGCTGAGCCTCAGGCCTTTGTGTTCTCTTGCTAATGGCATCACCTCCTTAGCTGACAGTGCCCCGTATCTAGTGAACCTCCCCTGCAGTGGCAGTGAAGCTGTTGGTTTTCTCAACTGACCGCCCACCCCCGCTTGGCTAAACCATTGCAGGATAGGAGCTGAGGGCAGGGGGACAAGAGCGGCCCGGAGCAGGTGGCCGTGGCATTGCATTGTGCTGGTCTTACCTGAAGTTCTGTGCTTTTCGAGAAGAAACATTTCTGTTTGTGTATGGCTTTCATTGACTACCAGAGTGCTGAACTGGTTGTTTTAAGGTTTTGTCTTACTTCAAAAGTTGTGTTTAGGCTTCCCCAGTGGCGCAGCGGTTGAGAGTCCGCCTGCCGATGCAGGGGACACGGGTTCGTGTCCCGGTCCGGGAAGATCCCACATGCCATGGAGCGGCTGGGCCCATGAGCCGTGGCCGCTGAGCCTGCGCGTCCGGAGCCGGTGCTCTGCAATGGGAGAGGCCACAGCAGTGAGAGGTCCGTGTACCGTAAAAAAAAAAAAAAAAAAATTGTGTTTAGGAAGGGAAGTTATCAACCTCCTCATTTTGCTGACACTGCATTTCCTCTGGAGGTGCTCTGAGTGTCCCCCTGTGTCAGGCCCTGCCCTGGGCCCTGGCCAAGTCACACAATGTGTGTGTTTTTTTTTTTTTTACATGGTACATTTTATGTATGCTTTTTAAAAAAAAATTTATTTATTTAGGCTGTGTTGGGTCTTCGTGGGCTTTCTCTAGTTGCGGTGAGCTGGGGCCACTCTTCATCATGGTGCGCGGGCCTCTCACTGTCGCAGCCTCTCCCGTTGCGGAGCACAAGCTCCAGACGCACAGGCTCAGCAGCCATGGCTCACGGGCCTAGTTGCTCCGCGGCATGTGGGATCTTCCCAGACCAGGGCTCGAACCTGTGTCCCCTGCATTAGCAGGCAGATTCTCAACCACTGCGCCACCAGGGAAGCCCCCACACAATGTGTTTTAACCAGCTTCTACTTGACTGCTCATAGAGACCCAGCTAGTTGGCTGAAAATCTAACTGCTTTTTAAAAGGTAGGAAAAGGGAGATGATTGTGTTTTTAGGATACTATTGCAGCCATTATTCATATTTTAAATCCATACTACTAATATAAATATTAGCCCACTGATAACTTTTATATCAAAGCTTCTATCACTGAAAGTGTGGTTTAGTGGCGGGGGGGGGGGGTGGGGGTAAGCAAGGGCTTTCGAGTTTGGGGCTGTGAAATTGGATTGACTCCTAATTCTGTAACTTACTAGGTCCGTGAGTTACAGAATGTTATTTAGTCCCTCTGAGCCTATGTTTCCTCACCTTACATTGTGGCTCATCGCACCGATCTAATGAGCTGTTGTGAAGATTAAATACGATACAGATAGAAGATCTGGTGCATAGCAGGGGTCCAGTAGATGTTACTGTTCCTACCCAACAGGTTTGTGCGTGGGAATGTAGTTTGGGTAGGTTTTTCTTTATCAGATTATCTGTTTCTTGCTTTACTTAGCTTTGCTTCTTAAGCTTTCTTCTCCTTTTATTGAATAATTTTGGTATTTATATGGTTATTGAAATGTACAATATATTTTTTTCAGAGTGCATTTTGGTTGAATGCTCTTTCCAGATATCCAAATGTTCCCAGTGTTTCGTAGTGATTTCCTTCCTAAAATCTAAACTTTATTGACCATGAAACTTTTTACAGCCACTTTATTGTGAATGAGCTTTTATATATATATAAAAAAATATATATATATATTATATATATAAGCTTGTCTTGTGGGGAGGTCTATACAATGAAAGAAAGTAGATCATTATCTAGACATTCTCAGGACATGATTGGAAAGGGCAAAACAGGGTCTCTAGTAGAGAGTATCAAAGACCTTTACAGAGAAATTTTCTTGGATCTTGCTGGATCAGAGCTCACCCGGTTCAACCTCAGAGGCTCTGTCCTGTGATATTTTTGTTAATATGGAGGAAGTGGTGACTTTGGTTACATCAGGTTTTAGTGTCATCTTTGGTTTTAGAGAGGATGTGATTGGACTGTGGCATATCCAGATTCTCTTAATAGTAGCCATACTTTCATATGATTCATAGAACCGACAAGTTAACAATTCCTCTTGCTTAACATTTTGCTTAACTCCGACAGCGCACCTTACGCCAGAATATTTTGTAATGCTTTTTATTAAACTTTTTAAAATTAAATTTCTAGACACTGCCTCTTCTTAGAATTCTTTAATTTTCTTCTGAAGAATGTTTGTTATGGATAATGTGTTTATCAAGAGTAACTCTTGAAAATAAACTACTTGGATAACTATAAGTTTTTCAATATTGACATTGCAGAATTTAGAAATACAGGAAATCAGGATTCAGAGCTCCCTCATTGTAGAGTGAAGTCAGGGAGTCGCTGGTCACAGGGTGGACAGAGTCAGGCAGACACTGTATATATAGGTAGTGCCCTCCCACTGACAGACGCAGCCGTGTGCTGTCTGGAATGAGTTCTCGTTTAACAACCCATACATGCCTGTGACATACGTGGTACAGCCCAAGTTCTCGAGTTAAATAATGGACTTTGTAAACACGAAGTGGTCCTTTAGCATGCGTATCTGTTGCAGGGGTAAAGGACAGAGTGATATATTCACGTTGCTCCTGTTAAACACGGATACAAATGTGTCTCTGGAGACAGGTCTATAAAAATGATTACTTTTTTTTCCTTTCAGGCTTTAGAAACCATATTTTTGGCAACAGTGTCTGTGATAAAAATTTTAGAAGAGTTTTATTAAATGAAGTAAAAGTTTAGACTTTCCGTTCTGTGTAGATTGGATGCTCTGTCCTGTGTGCTCAGTGAACATTTGGTGAATAGGCGTGCAAGGTGCTGGCCCGTTGCGCACTGTGGCGGGTTCCAGAGGAACCCTGGCCTGTAGGACCCAGCCCCCATGGCTCAAGAGGAGCGGCAGGACCGGCCCCCAGCTGTGCAGACGGATGCAAAGTGGTCAGTGCCATGGGCCCCTGGAGCTGCTGGGAGGAGCCTGGGAAGGGAGGCAGTGCTTTCTGGTTCAGAGGGGAAGTTACCCCCGAACCCCAAGAATTCACCTCCTGTGTCCAGATCGAACTAATTCTCCAAGCCCCTTTTAGTGCATGAACCTACATATATACATATACACACATATATATGTATATAAATATATATGTGTGTGTGTGTGTGTATATATATATATATATATATATATATATATATTTTTTTTTTTTTTTAATTTCCTTTCATTGTGGGAGCCTGAAAGAGAGGAAAGAGGAATTCAGTGGTGAGAGACTTGGTTAAGGAGAATAGCTTGGACGCTTGGTGTGGTTTCTCCACTTGCTGGACCAGGTTGCATGTGGTGTCTGACCTGACATGTCTGTCACTGGAAAAGCCCTGTAAGTACAGGATCTCAACAAAAATACCCTGGAAAAACAACTCGATACCATTTGTGTGAATCACGCCCTTGGTACCTAATGTATGAAGAACTACTGACACCTCATGGATGTGGATATTATTTTTTTCAGTTGCATAAAGAGTGTGTGTGTGTGTGTGTGTGTGTGTGTATCTGTGTGTGAGTCCAGACACTATGTGGCCCTGGCTCAGATTGATCTGTGAGTTTAATCAGTGACAATGAAGGCAGTTCAGTATATTCCCAAGTTATTTGAAAAATAAAATAAATTGCAGTATATTTGTTCAGTGGAATCACAGCTTAACCTTTCCAAGAGTGCCCAGATTTGGTCTACAGAATTCCACCTATAGGAGAAAGTAGAGACAAAGTAGTATTTAAATAATGCCTTATCCTTTTCAAATGTATGGGCATGATTGCAATCATGCTTTTTTCCCTTCCTTTTTAATGAAATAATAAGAACAGTTCAGAGACGTAGAGTGTTAGGACCCATTTACAAGTAAATCTAGGAGACTGTAATTTCAGGGGAAAATTACATACAGCACATTTTACTTTTCATGTATCCCTTGCTCTGTGGACTTGTGTGTATATCAGCAAAGTTGGTGTTAAAACCTATTTCTAAAGTGCATTTTATTTTCTAATATTTACAATTTTGGAATTATTCTTCGTACACACATGAATGCATATACACAAACGGAGAAGGATCATTTAAAAAGGATGTTGGGTTTAACTGAGAAGGCGCTTGGGAGAGAAGGTACTGAAACTTCACCCCACAAGTCAACATTTAAAAGAGTGGACATGTAGAAAACCAAAATATATTTTTTTTAAAAAGTAGGAAACGTAGAAGAACATGTCAGACTTCTGCAGAGATTACAGTCTCAGATTTGAAGAGTTAGAATTCAAATAAAAAGCATGACAGATAACAAAAGTATAAAATATTTATCTCGGAGCTGATAGACAAGGTTAATGTTAAAGGTAGCTTATTCTAATACGGAAGAAACTACGATAGGTAAATGGACAAAGGAAACTAGAAATGATAAAGTAATATCTGGAAAAGTTACTCTCAGTAATAAAAAGTGAAAATGGGATAGAGATCATTTCTATTTACCAATGCATTTGGTATTTAAAAAAACGAACACCTGGGTCTCCTGAGGTTGTGTGCAACAGGTGGAATCGTTTGCTGTTGGTGACATGGAGTAGGTTTCAGGGGTGCAGATGAAGGTGTGGCGTGCAGCTCACGGGGGATGCGTACATATGCAGAAACCGTCTTGTCTCCAGGGTGAATTTAACAGTGAGGAGTGGTGCAGAGGGCATGCAGTGGGTGAGGAGGACGGGGCCAAGGACGGTGTGGATATGTCGTGAGCGTTGGAAAGGACTGCCTCCCTTTCACCTCCCAGCTCTTTCTTCTTTCTGAGTATAGCGTGAGCGACCTGTCTTGTTCGTGGTGCCCCATGCTCATAAGCGTTGAACTTCTGGTTGTCTGGCTATTTGCTAAATACCGTGAAGTGCACAGAATCAAAATATACTCGTCCGTGTAAGTTTCTTTGTGTACTTGCTGTTGTGGTCATAACTATATGGAGCCCTGATAATTTTCTTGAGACTGTACGTGAATCAGTGGCAAAAATTAGATTTTCTGACTCCTGATCCATGAAAGTATATTCCCTTCAGAGGTTTATTGCTGAGTAATCAGTTATAGCTAAATTAAACCATATTTGTGGATCATGTGGTTTTAAGTGGTTGGGAAACAAGTTTTATTGGATATTGTAGGAAGGAATTTTGTATATGCAATAGGCTGTGAGTGTTTCCTGTTTTTTTTTTTTTTTTTTTTGGCCGTACGCGGGCCTCTCACCACTGTGGCCTCTGCCGCTGCGGAGAACAGGCTCTGGACGCGCAGGCCCAGCGGCCACGGCTCACGGGCCCAGCCGCTCCGCGGCATGTGGGATCCTCCCGGACCGGGGCACGAACCCGTGTCCCCTGCATCGGCAGGCGGACTCTCAACCACTGCGCCCCCAGGGAAGCCCAGGGAAGCCCTGTTTCCTGTTTTTTAAAAATTATTCTTCAGGGCTTCCCGCGTCCGGAGCCTGTGCTCCGCAACAGGAGAGGCCACAGCGGTGAGAGGCCCGCGTACGGCAAAAAAAAAAAAAAAAAAAAAAAAAAAAATCGTCAACATTAATATCTAATATGTTCTGACATTTACTGTTTTTCTTTTTTTTAAAGTGTCCTATATAGAAAAAATTAAGGAACATGATATATCTCTTAGGCATTAATGTCGGGCAACTTCATTATGTTTTAATGATTTGAGCTATTGATGTCCTTTCTATTGAAGGCAAATAGCAATAGTTATTACATGCTCTGTTAGAGCTTATATAACATCTTCATAAAGAAGCATAAAGATATTATGATTTCTCAAATGAATTTTAAAAATATTTAATATAATTGGTTTCTTTTTTTATTACCCTATGTGTTTTATGCATTTAAAAGCAGTCTGAGAAGAAGTCTATAGATTTTATTAGACTGCAAGTTGTATACAGCACACAAAAAACGTTAAGAGCTCCCCACCCCCTAATCCCTCAAATCTCAAAGCCAGGAACGGAAGGGACCAGGATGAACTATAGAAATTAACAAGTAGACTTTTGAATCTCTACTCTGCCTTTTATGACCCTCATCATGTGGATGATACATTTAACTTTCGAGCTTCATTCTCTGCATTACAAAATGGGTATGATACATACATCACAAGTTTTGATAGGATTAAAACAGATGCCATATGTAATATACCTGGCAGGGTAACTGGCACACAGAAGAAATGTTGTTACCTTTGGCCCTAACTCTTACCAGAAACTAGCTGTGTGTCCTTGGGCAAATTCCTTATCATTTCTGGGTCTTTGTTATGTATTACTCTAAACTAAATGGATTTAAACTTGTCTTTTTCTACTTCAGCTAAAAAAGTTATGAGATTATTTTGAAATTCAGGGTTGCCTTTTTCAGAGTTGAATGATGTACATGTCTCTATGTGACACCCCAATGGGGAGAAGACACACATCTTTGTTTTGTTGATTAAAGACAGGTGAACGTTATTTTTCGCTTCTATACCGCCTAGCTTTTCTTTACCAGTTTTCTTTCATTAGATGTTCGCCAGTCACCTTTGGTTGAAACCACGCCTGTTGCCTCAAATACCAGCTAGAGCGATATGGAGGTTATCCTGGTAAACAAGCCTGTGTTTGGGGTGGATGCTAGGAATCCCACTTCGGTTCCAACAACCATGCTCTTGCATTTTGGGACTGCTCACCCTCTCTCCCTTATATCTTCATTTCCAGTAGCTCTTTAGGCCGCCTTCTTTCCTTTGGCTCCAAGTTGGTGAAAGGGCCATAGGATCGATCGGTTGATGGTGGGTGGGTGGAGGGCTGGCATAGGCTTATGATAAAGTAGCAGTATTCAGTCAGCGTTCTTGATTGCAAAGGTTAGAAGCACATTCCAAGTCAGTGAAGGAATTCATTGGAAGGCTATTGGATAGCTCACGTAATCACCCACACAAGTGGATAGCTGTGTTTAAAAGGCAGGTGGGAAGCTGTGTGTGCAGCCAGAACCTGCAAGGTCACGGCAGCAGCAGCGGGATGAGGTTGCTGCGCAGGGCACTCCTGCACCTCGGACAGAGCCTGGTGGGGAGACGCTGTGAATGAGCGCCCCAGTGGGTGCAGCGTCCAGGAGCCCATCGTGGGCTCCTGCGGCCTGAGTCAGGGAGGCAAGGCGCCTGGCCCTGTAGCCCTGGAGAGGGGAGGGAGGACCTCAGCCAGTGGTGGATTCCCCAACCACGGGGTGAGGATTCAGATGCTGGGCAGCTAAGGGGAGGTACAGACCAAAAGAAAGGTGAATGTTTTCTACTGCTGGATGCAGGGGTTATCGAAAGTGCCTCTCCTTTGTGTGTTTGAGTCTGTACCTGCGCTGAGCATGCGTGCACGCGCCTGCTTTCGCAGAGGAGAGGACCCACGGCTTTCATCAGAGTCGTAAAAGGGCCTTTGATCCAAGAGCAGCCGAGAAACACTCTATAATAAAGAGATTTAATGTGTTTGAATCTTTGCTTTTCCACCAGGTGGTGCAAATCTTTTATGATGTTCACAGAAGTTAAATCTTACAAGACAAGAAAATTTTTAAATTCAATCATTTTCTTTCTTTAAGAGTTTAGTTCTACCACATAATGAAGGATCGTTGATCTGATTCTTGCCTTCTTTCTGTCTTTCATGGAGAAATAGGTGGATTTATATAACTTTTTAAATGCTGGCCATTGCTTTACATTTTCCATAGATTTTTGAGACTGTAACACACCATTTTGTTTTGTTCTTTCTCGGAAAAAAAATATGAAAACTGGGAAAAGGTAGTGATATATTCAATATACAGATTGTTTCATGCTCTTGAAGAAGCCAGAAACACTCAATTTTTATAACTTTTTGCTCGACAGAAAAACGTGTATGATTTAAATTTTTGGAAATTAAAGGGTATCTTAACAGACATGTCACACTTTAGCTGTCTTGTAATGTGGCTCAGATGACAAGCAGGATTGCATTCAGCGCAGGAGGGAGCATTGCTGAAGGGAGAGGCCCCTTGACTTCATCTTCCATCAGCGTGGCTTAGAAGGTGGGGGGTAGGTTGTGGTTTGCAAAGTGTAAATATTTCATTCTCAGGGTAAAGAAAGACAAGCAAGAGTGGATTTCCAGTTTGAATATGTTTAAGGTTGTCTTAGGAACGTGGAAAATTTTCAGTTTGGACGTGTGTTGAATATTTGGGGGAAAAGTATTTGAATATACTTACTAAATTTAAGTCTTATATAGACTTGCCATTAACAGGGTTGCTTAAAATATACACTGAGATTAATTTTTAATAGTTCAGAGGTAGTTTAACATTTGAATTTGATTATTTGATAGTTTAGATGTTTATACCAACAGCTAGCTAGTAACGGTTTTAGTTGATACCTAACAACAGGTGAACGAGTCCAAGCCAACTAGATGGCCTCAAGGTCCATGCTGTGTGTCTCGAGGTTAGATGAGAACTCATTAAATGAGATCTTTTTTGATATTATTATATTTGTAACTCTACTCATTTGGCATGATCAGTGTTTCTCAATTTTCATGATCACCCCCAGTTTATGGACCCTTATCATGAGCTGGTCAACACACCAACCACATGGATAATGTTTTTCTAACAGAAAATATATTTGATTTTTTTTTTCTTTAAATTTTTGAATTTTATTATATTTTTTTATATAGCAGGTTCTTATTAGTCATCAGTTTTATACACATCAGTGTATACGTGTCAGTCCCAATCGCCCAGTTCATCACACCTCCACCACCACTGCCCCACTGCTTTCCCCCCATTGGTGTCCGTACTTTTGTTCTCTACATTTGTGTCTCAATTTCTGCCCTGCAAACCAGTTCATCTGTAACATTTTTCTAGGTTTCACATATATGTGTTAATATACGATATTTGTTTTTCTCTTTCTGACTTACTTCACTCTGTGTAACAGTCTCTAGATCCATCCATGTCTCAACAAATGAACCCAATTTCCGTCCTTTTTATGGCTGAGTAATATTACATTGTATATATGTACCACATCTTCTTTATCCATTCATCTGTTGATGGGCATTTAGGTTGCTTCCATGACCTGGCTATTGTAAATAGTGCTGCAATGAACATTGGGGTGTATGTATCTTTTTGAATTATGGTTTTCTCAGGGTATATGCCCAGTAGTGGGATTACTGGATCATGTGGTAATTCTATTTTTAGTTTTTTAAGGAACCTCCATACTGTTCTCCATAGTGGCTGTATCAATTTACATTCCCACCCACAGTGCAAGAGGGTTCCCTTTTCTCCACACCCTCTCCAGCATTTGTTGTTTGTAGATTTTCTGATGATGCCCATTCTAACTGGTGTGAGGTGATACCTCACTGTAGTTTTGATTTGCATTTCTCTAATGATTAGTGAGGTTGAGCAGCTTTTCATGTGCTTCTTGGCCATCTGTATGTTTTCTTTGGAGAAATGTCTATTTAGGTCTTCTGCCCATTTTTGGATTGGGTTGGTTTTTTTAATATTGAGCTGCATGAGCTGTTTATATATTTTGGAGATTAATCCTTTGTCCGTTGATTCGTTTGCAAATATTTTCTCCCATTCTGAGGGTTGTCTTTTCATCTTATTTATGGTTTCCTTTACTGTGCAAAAGCTTTTAACTTTCATTAGGTCCCATTTGTTTTTTATTTCCATTACTCTAGGAGGTGGATCAAAAAAGATCATGCTGTGATTTATGTCAAACAGTGTTCTTGCTATGTTTTCCTCTAAGAGTTTTATAGTGTTCGGTCTTACATTTAGGTCTCTAATCCATTTTGAGTTTATTTTTGTGTATGGTGTTAGGGAGTGTTCTAATTTCATTCTTTTACATGAGCTCTCCAGTTTTCCCAGCAGCACTTGTTGAAGAGACTGTCTTTTCTCCACTGTATATCCTGGCCTCCTTTGTCATAGATTAGGTGCGTGGGTTTATCTCTGAATATTCTATCTTGTTCCATTGATTTATATTTCTATTTTTGTGCCAGTACCATACTGTCTTGATTACTGTAGCTTTGTAGTATAGTCTGGAGTCAGGGAGTCAGATTCCTCCAGATCCGTTTTTTTCCCTCAAGACTGCTTTGGCTATTTGGGGTCTTTTGTGTCTCCATACAAATTTTAAGATTTTTTGTTCTAGTTCCATAAAAAATGCCATTGGTAATTTGATAGGGATTGCATTGAATCTGTAGATTGCTTTGGGTAGCATAGTCATTTTCACAACACTGATTCTTCCAATCCAAGAACGTGGTATATCTCTCTATCTGTTCATATCATCTTTAATTTCTTTCATCAGTGTCTTATAGTTTTCTGCATACAGGTCTTTTGTCTCCCTAGGTAGGTTTATTCCTAGGTATTTTATTCGTTTTGTTGCAATGGTAAATGAGAGTGTTTCCTTAATTTCTCTTTCAGATTTTTCCTCATTAGTGTATAGGAATGCAAGAGATTTCTGTGCATTAATTTTGTATCCTGCAGCTTTACCAAATTCACTGATTAGCTCTAGTAGTTATCTGGTGGCATCTTTAGGATTCTCTATGTGTAGTATCATGTCATCTGCAAACAGTGACAGTTTTACTTCTTCTTTTCCAATTTGTATTCCTTTTATTTCTTTTTCTTCTCTGATTGCCGTGGCTAGGACTTCCAAAACTATGTTGAATAATAGTGGTGAGAGTGGACATCCTTGTCTTGTTCCTGATCTTAGAGGAAATGCTTTCAGTTTTTCACCATTGAGAATGATGTTTGCTGTGGGTTTGTCGGATATGGCCTTTATTATGTTGAGGTAGGTTCCCTCTATGCCCACTTCCTGGAGAGTTTTTATCATAAATGGGTGTTGAATTTTGTAAAAAGCCTTTTCTGCATCTATTGAGATGATCATATGGTTTTTATTCTTCAATTTGTTAATATGGTGTATCACAATGATTGATTTGCGTATATTGTAGAATCCTTGCATCCCTGGGATAAATCCCACTTGATCATGGTGTATGATCCTTTTAATGTGTTGTTGGATTCTGTTTGCTAGTGTTTTGTTGAGGATTTTTGCATTTATATTCATGAGTGATATTGGTCTGTAATTTTCTTTTTTTGTCATATCTTTGTCTGGTTTTTGTTTTTTTTTTTTTTTTTTTTGCAGTATTTGGGCCTCTCACTGTTGTGGCCTCTCCCATTGCGGAGCACAGGCTCCGGATGCACAGGCACAGCGGCCATGGCTCACGAGCTTAGTCGCTCCGCGGCATGTGGGATCCTCCCGGACCAGGGCACGAACCCGTGTCTCCTGCATCGGCAGGCGGATTCTCAACCACTGCGCCACCAGGGAAGCCCCTCTTTGTCTGGTTTTGGTTTCAGGGTGATGGTGGCCTCGTAGAATGAGTTTGGGAGTGTTCCTTCCTTTGCAGTTTTTTGGAGGAGTTTGAGAAAGATTGATGTTAGCTCTTCTGTAAATGTTTGATAGAATTCACCTGTGAAGCCATCAGGTCCTGGACTTCTGTTTGTTGGAAGATTTTTAATCACAGTTTCAATTTCATTACTTGTGAATTGTCTATTTATATTTTGTGTTCCTGGTTCAGTCTTGGAAGGTTATACCTTTATAATAAATTGTCCATTTCTTCCAGGTGGTTCATTTTATTGGCCTAATGTTGCTTGTAATAGTCTCTTAGGATGCTTTGTATTTCTGTGGTGTCTGTTGTAACTTCTCCTTCTTCATTTCTAATTTTATTGATTTGACTCCTCTCCCTCTTTTTCTTGATGAGTCTGGTTAATGGTTCGTCAGTTTTGTTTTATCTTCTCAGAGAACCAGGTTTTAGTTTTATTGATCTTTGTTATTGTTTTCTTTGTTTCCATTTCATTTATTTCTGCTCTTATCTTTGTGATTTCTTTCCCTCTGCTAAGTTTGGGTTTTGTTTGTTCTTCTTTCTCTTGTTCCTTTAGGTGTAAGGTTAGATTGTTTATTTGAGACTTTTCTTGTTTCTTGAGGTAGGCTTGTATAGCTATAAACTACCCTCTTAGAACTGCTTTTGCTGCATCCCATAGGTTTTGGATCTTCATGTTTTCTTTGTCATTTTTCTCTCGGTATTTTTTGATTTCCTCTTTGATTTCTTCAGTGATCTCTTGGTTATTTAGTAACATATTGTTTAGCCTCCATGTGTTTGTTTTTTTTACGTTTTTTTTCCCTGCAGTTTATTTCTAATCTCGTAGCGTTTTGGTCGGAAAAGATGCTTGATATGATTTCAATTTTCTTAAATTTACCGAGGCTTTATTTGTGACCCAAGATGTAATTTATCCTGGAGAATGTTCCGTGTACACTTGAGAAGAAAGTGCAATCTGCCATTTTTGGTTGGAATGTCCTAAAAATGTCAATTAAATCTATCTGGTCTATTGTGTCATTTAAAGCTTGTGCTTCCTTATTAATTTTCTGTCTGGATGATCTGTCCATTGGTGTAAGTGAGGTGTTAAAGTCCCCCACCCTTATCGTGTTACTGTCGATTTCCTCTTTTATAGCTGTTAGCATTGCCTTATGCGTTGAGGTGCTCCTATGTTGGATACAGTCTATGCATATAGATTTATAATTGTTATATCTTCTTCTTGGATTGATCCCCTGATCATTATGTAGTGTCCTTCCTTGTCTCTTGTAACATTCTTTATTTTAAAGTCTATTTTATCTGATATGAGTATTGCTACTCCAGCTTTCTTTTGACTGCCATTTACATGGAATATCTTTTTCCATCCCCTCACTTTCAGTCTGTATGTGTCGCTACGTCTGAAGTGGGTCTCTGGTAGACAGCATATAGATGGATCTTGTTTTTGTATCCATTCAGTGAGCCTGTGTCTTTTGGTTGGTGCATTTAATCCATTCATGTTTAAGGTAATTATCAGTATGTATGTTCCTGTGACCATTTTATTAATTTTGGGGGGTTTGTTTTTGTAGGTCCTTTTTTTCCCTTGTGTTTCCCACTTAGAGAAGTTCCTTTAGCATTTGTTGTAGAGCTGGTTTGGTGGTGCTGAATTCTCTTAGCTTTTGCTTGTCTGTAAAGCTTTTGATTTCTCCATCGAATCTGAATGAGATCCTTGCCAGGTAGAGTAATCTTGGTTGTAGGTTTTTCCCTTTCATCACTTTAAGTATATCATGCCACTCCCTTCTGGCTTGTAGAGTTTCGTCTGACAAATCCGCTGTTAACCTTATGGGAGTCCCCTTGTATGTTTTTTTTGTTTTGTTTTGTTTTGTTTTTTAAGAAGGACATCAGCTCAGCTTTTATTATTTCGATATTTTGGGCTGTGTTGGGTCTTTGTCTCTGTGCGAGGGCTTTCTCTACGTGTGGCAAGTGGGAGCCACTCTTCATCGCGGTGCGCGGGCCTCTCACTATTGCTGCCTCTCTTAGTGCAGAGCACAGGCTCCAGATGCGCAGGCTCAGTAGTTGTGGCTCACGGGCCTAGTTGCTCCGGGGCATATGGGATCTTCCCAGACCAGGGCTCGAACCCGTGTCCCTGCATTGGCAGGCAGATTCTCAACCACTGCGCCAGCAGGGAAGCCCCCTCGCCTTGTATGTTATTTGTCGTTTTTCCCTTTCTGCTTTTAATAATTTTTATTTGTCTTTAATTTTTGCCAGTTTGATTACTTTGTGTCTTGGCATGTTTCTCCTTTGGTTTATCCTGTATGGGATTCGCTGAGCTTCCCAGTCTTGGGTGGCTATTTCCTTTCCCATGTTAGGGAAGTTTTCGACTATAATCTCTTCAAATATTTTCTCTGGTCCTTTCTCTGTCTATTCTCCTTCTGGGACCCCCATAATGTGAATGTTGTTGCATTTAATGTTGTCCCAGAGGTCTCTTAGGCTGTCTTCATTTCTTTTCATTCTTTTTCTTTATTCTGTTCCGTGGCAGTGAATTCCACCATTCTGTCTTCCAGGTCACTTATCCGTTCTTCTCCCTCAGTTATTCTGCTATTGATTCCTTCTAGTGTAGTTTTCATTTCAGTTATTGTATTGTTCATCTCTGTTTGTTTGTTCTTTAATTCTTCTAGGTCTTTGTTAAACATTTCTTGCATCTTCTCGATCTTTGCCTCCATTCTTTTTCCGAGGTCCTGGATCATCTTCACTATCATCATTCTGAATTCTTTTTCTGGAAGATTGCCCATCTCCACTTCCTTTAGTAGTTTTTCTGGGGTTTTATCTTGTTCCTTCATCTGGTACATAGCCCTCTGCCTTTTCATCTTGTCTGTCTCTCCGTGAATGTGGTTTTTGTTCCACAGGCTGCGGGCTTGTAGTTCTTCTTGCTTCTGCTGTCTGCCCTCTGGTGGCTGAGGCTATGTAAGAGGTTTGTGCAAGTTCCCTGACGAGGGGGACTCTATATTTGAATTTCAAAACAAAAAGATTTTCAGTTGAACTGTCGCATTTTAATTAGGGCCTCAGTGGGGTCACCGAATTATACCTCCGTTAGCTTGAGCCCGCCAGCCCCGCTAGGGCCCTCTCAGACCACACGTCTCTGACTCCGGACCGTGGGGTTTCAGTTGCCCTGTCCACACCCCCCTCCTCCGTTCCAGCAGCCTTTGCACATCCCTCGTCTGCCGTCCTTCTGGAGCCTCCGCTCTGATGCTTACCTGTCAGCGTCTATGGAGCGTTTCTTTTCTGGTTCCAGGGCTTCTGTGGCTCTTCAGGAGAGTTGTCAGGAGCTAGACTAGAGGGGTCACCAGGCTGATGAGACATTGTGTGGCTCTCGGCACACTCATCTCTGTTCCTAGCCCTGGTCGTCCCCTGAGCATTTTTATACCTACCATTGGTCAGAAGTTAGATTGTGTGAATATGTGTGTGAGTCCAAGTAAATTTGTCATCCGTCTCAGACAAGCAGCTTAGTCTGCGGTCCTGGGAGGGTCCCATGAATTGCCTGGTAGAGGGAGGAGCAGGAGATTTGCTCCACGTTAGAACTGGTTCCTGACAGGTTCGATTAATCTGGAAGGAAGGTGGAGCATGTTTGAATCGATTTGACATGTTAAGGGAGATTTATTTGGTTTGTATACTTCCTTTAACGTGTCATGAATTGGGCGCATTTTTCAAGGTGCTGTCAGAGTGGAAAGGTGGCCCAGGGATACTGTGCTGTCAACTCCAGAAGTCCGGGGGGATGGTGCCCCCTGGGGTTGTGCAGCAGGCAGGGACTGGAACTAGCCCCTTAATTTCTTCAGTAAATTCGTGTTGAGTTAATGCTTGGTAAGGGAGTGTGTCCCGTGGTCAGTGGAGATTGACCCACCTGAGCCTCAGAGCGTGTGTTCATAGCATGTAAACACCTTTTATCACCTCTCAAACAACAATTAAAGATGCATTATGATTTTTGCAGTGCATGCCTATTCAATGCTTTTTGTAACACCTGTAGTGGCACAAACATGCCTAATAAAAATTTGATTGTAACATTTGCAGAAATTGGGAAGCCCTGCTTTATAGTTGTCTTTTAAATTCTACCAATTTGAAATCTGGCAGTTAATTGTCTTCTTAATACTTGATGTTTCTTTTTATAAATGAATGTGATTTTTCAAAAGAATGTTAAGTATCTTTTGTGAAACATTGACCCAACAGATGAAATACATATAGTAATTGAAATTACCCAGAATTCACTAGGAGAAGATTTTTAGAAATAATTGTAGCGATATAGAAACTAGAAAAATTTTTCCTTGGTTGCCCTGAGTATCTGAACTACTTCTGTAGATTTTATAGACTTTCAGATTGTGTTAAATTTTTTAAAATGTACTTTCAAACACCTAGATATTCTAAACTTGAATAGTAGTTTAAATATTAACCATATGGTAATAATATTTTGTGTATGTTATTAGGGATGGTGGCCAACATTTATTGAGTTCTTACTGTATTTCTAGACCTGTCCTAATCTTATTACCTCATTCAATCCTACCAAAATTTTTGTAGCACGTTCGTACTTGCTTGTCACCATTTGAGAAAGGAAAACTGAGGCACTTAGGAGGAAGAAGCCACAGGCCCCAGAGCAGAGACAGGAAGTAGAGTTCTGGTCCGCCCTACCCAAGGCCTTGTCCCTCATCTGACTGCTGCCACACTTCTAAGTGCATAAAATGCTATTCAGATACTTTTTGTAACAATATTTAAATGACACAGTAGTGCCATAACTCTGAATGCCTGTGAGATATGTGTACATCTTATAAGATTTAAGTTTGGGGCCGTGCTGGTGTACAGTATACCCCTCGTCCAGTGACGTACCAGGATGCCAAGAGACAGTGCAGCTTTCAGCAATTGGAGGCACTTTGCCAAGATCATTGTCAAAGGAGTCAGGGAGCCGCACAGTTGGCCGGTGGGTGCAGCAGGGTTTGGGGAGGCATCCCTGGGAGAGTGAAGGAGCGGGGTCGTGTGTGCGGGCGCTGCGGTGAGGAAGCAGCCTCCTCCCAGCCCTGGGCAGTGGCGGTAACCTGTCCCAGGTCACTCAGGCGCCGGGCAGGCGGGATTGTTAGAGACGAGGGCGTCTCCCCCAGACCTGTTTTCTCCATCTGTCACGTTGCTGATCGCTGTTGCCCAGGCGGCCCTTCCCTCACTCTGCTTGGGGGCGGTGTCTGAGGGCATGTTTCCTTCTGTTTCCACCCCTAAGTCCATGGAGCGGTGGGTCCTTCCACGCGGGCCGCCTCACTCTGTGGATGCACCGAGGAGGTGACATTTTAACTTGCTGCTCTCTCCACCTGCAGCCAAGGGAAACTCGGAGTTGTCTCAGTGAGCCAGCCGGGAGAGAGTTTCAGACCCTGGCTTGGGTTCATTGCACCTGAGTAACTGAGCAGTTCGTGTAGTTGGGGGCATGGCAGAGACCCTCCGAGTTTATCTCTGAACCCGGCTTACGCTTCACGTTCCCGTTTAGGAGTCATGATACACTTGGGACCTCCTTTTCTTACCAGCTGTTGTGCCCACGGATGTATTAAGCCTTTCCCAGTCTCTCTGTTAAGCAGGTACCCCCATTTGGGGCAGTTATTTGTTTCCCTTAAAAGTCACGAATTCTGGGTACGTCGGGGTCCGCCGGTGAGGGCAGGTGGGCCGTGCAGAGTGTGTGACTAGCCGTGGAAGGCACCTCAACACTATTCCTGAAAAGAGCACATTACAGAGGCCCAAGAGTCCACGTTTTTCCACTTCTTTCCATAGGGTATGAAAATTTGCTTTAATAAAGAACTATGATCATACTTTTCTGAACTTTGTCACCCAGACATTAAATGAGCGTTTAGTACTTGGAAGAGGCGGCTTATATTCCCGATACTTCCTCTGTCTACAAACAGCTGTTGGCTTACTTCCAACCACAAATGTCCACCATCCCTCCCAAAATTCCTACTGTTTTTTTTTTTTAGTTGTCAAGATGTTACTTGTGATTCACAGCATGTTTCAAAACATGCATCTGAATCTGTTGTTAATGGAACCTGGATACCCTCTCTATCTGAAAAGTTAGTAGGCAGGGTCAAAATAGATGCTTATTTTTCAAAATATCTTTCCGGTTGAGTTGAAGAACTCTAGAAGATAAAAACAGATTTTTCTCCTTTCTAATATTATTTAAATAAAAATGTCCTCAGTCTTTGAGAAACTGGCACCCGGGGTTGCTTTGTGACGCTTTCTTCCCAGGTACTGGGAATGTTGTGTTAGTTTCAGGTGTACAGCAAATATGTATATTCAGTTATATATATATATGTATATACACACATACATATATTTATATTCTTTTGTAAATTCTTTCCTCTTATAGGTCGTTGCAAAACACTGAGTATAGTTCCCTGCTTGGGAACATTTTTCTATTATTTTCTTAGCCCTAGTCTGTCTGCTCAGTTCAAACCAGAATCAGGCCTTGAAGTGTTTATGTGATGCCTACTGGCTGCTTACTGCATTTTAACAAGAATGTCGGTAAAAGAATGTTAAAATAGCTATCCATTGTGTATAAGATTCTGGATTCGAACATACAGCAAACTCCTGGTTGTCCAAAGGAGGATGGCAGAGGTGAGAATACAAAAAAAGGCGTGTGTGGCTCAGGGCGGGTGATTCTCTCAAAACCATTTACAACCATAGCATTCATTGTGGAGCACCCTTGAAACAGATGCTAAAATACGGGAATCTTTTCGGTATATGGATCTTGGAGATTCATGACACCTACAATGGCAGAATCCGTTTGTCTTTAAGGTGAAAGGCGATTTTGGTGCGCGCCCCTCACCGTGAGCAGCGACTCTCTTTGTGTCCCCCGCTCAGATTCCCGTGGTGGGCGAGTCACCACCCCGAGGAGGAGGAGCCAGTGGCAGCTGAGGTCCTCAGGCAGCTGTGGGGCGACCGTGCTCATTTTCTGTCTCTGCAGGAGCGCATGCAAGGCTTTTCACAGACCATCGTGTCGGCTGCTCTTCCTGAATTGCTGCTTCTCTTTCACTGACTATATAGACTGTTAAAAATCTAGCAAGTGGGCTTCCCAGGTGGCGCAGTGGTTGAGAGTCCGCCTGCCGATGCAGGGGACGCGGGTTCGTGCCCCGGTCCGGGAAGATCCCACATGCCGCGGAGCAGCTGGGCCCGTGAGCCATGGCCGCTGAGCCTGTGCTCCGCAACGGGAGAGGCCACGGCAGTGAGAGGCCCGCGTACCGCTAAAAAAAAAAAAAAAAAAAAAAAAAAATCTAGCAAGTGCTTTTTGATATATAAACTTCAACCAGTTCTCTGTTAAAAAAAATCAACACAGGTAGCTAAAGAGGATACTTTTCTGTCTGCACCCTCGGGTAAGAAATACCACTTATATGTAGAAAAAATTTGACAAAGATGGAAGTATGATATACAGATGACTCAGGGTTATTTAAACACAAATTAAATTTGTTGTTGTCTAGCTAAGAAGTATATACTTTCCCAGCAAGTTTGAGTAGTTCTATTGAAAACTTCCTTTTTCTAGCATGCCCTATTTGGGATTTCACCAATTTTTATTATGTAATGAGGGAACACTTCTTTTGTGAAATTTTGCTTCCTCTTTAACGTGTAACTGTTATAATGAGAAGACTGAAATTTGATGACCTGGTCTGTGACATTCAAATGAGGGTGTAAACTCAGGCATTCGTTGGGAGAATGCTCAGGATGGGGTGTCGCTGGGTGTCGTGAGCTCCGTGGTGTAGGGTGTCAGTCAGGACACCCTCGGTGTCTGTGGCCTCGTAGCTCCTGAGAAACCTGGAGCCTCCCGTCCCATCGGCTTGCCTGGGCCTCTCGCCTCTAACCTGTGCGAGCAGTGACCCCGCTATCTGCCCTGAGCGCAGGGCACCTGGTCCAGCAGCCCAGGGGGAGCGGCCCCGTCTTCGGGAATCTTCAGGCTTGGATCCTCGTTTTCCCCACTTACTGTCCGAGTGATAGACGCACCTTAGCATCCTCACCCGTGAAGGGGAAGGGTCCTGCCCGCCACACATGTGGACTGAATACCACAGTTCCTCAGAGGAGCCGGCACATCGAGTTGCTGAGTATTCGCTGAATCTGAATCGCCTCCCTCGCTCCCTCCCGTTGTCCCTTTGGGTTGAGCTGCTCGTTCCGGCGCTCAGGCTGTCTGTCCCCCCTTCCTCCCCTCCACCAGCCGCGCGGCAGTGCCCTCACCTCACAGCCTCCGGCCAGGCGGGGCTGCGTGCTTCATTCGACAGACTGGGCTCCTTCCGTTTTTCCAGGCTCTGCTCATCCTTCTCCTCCCTCCGCTGGCCTCCAGCTCTTGGGCTCCAGCAGCTGAGATGCTCTGCAGTTGACCCCCGGACGCGGTGGGGGATGGAGTCTCTGGGAGCCGCAGGCTGGGCGCTGGGTGTGTTCATCGGTGCTGGGCTGGCCATTGTTCCCACGCCTGTCCGGTAGACTCCGTGTGTGTGTGTGTGTGTGTGTGTGTGTGTGTGTGTACACACACAAGTTACACATACATAGTTGAAGACAAAAATCATGACTGTAGGGTTTTTATTTTTCCTCTCTGATCTTAGGTCTATATCTCCTTTCTCTCACAAGGAGAAACCCGATTCTCAGTGACTCCTGGAATGGTAGAATTACATACTTGCTTTATCCCACGATGTACCCAGGATAGTTTCAGAATAACAACGCCAACATCACCATGAGCATGTTTTTGCATTTTCCTTCTTCCTTAGGGTACCTGTCGCTAGGGCTGTGTCGTCAAAGTATTGTCTCTTGATATCGCTTGTTCCTCTGTGTACGGTTATGCCACAACTCGGTACATCCTGAAATTCATTCGTCGCATTTGGTCTTTGAATTTGGGGGATGGTTTCATTTTAAAATTTTGTTTTGTAATTACATAAAACATTTACGTGGCTCCCAAGCGTAATCTAGAAAACAAGCTACTACTGTTGTCAAAGAAGTTCAGCTCTCATCTGTGTCCTCCCCCTGCAGTAAGTAGCCATTCAAAAATATTCTGGTTTGTTCTTCCATTTTTGTCTTTATTGTGTGTATATTATATAATTTGTAGGTAAAATATAAAAATGTAGGTATATACGTGTGTACGCTGACCCATGCTTTGTATTTCCAAAGGAGAGGAAACGAGCCTAGTTACACTTTACATGTTAACACGCAGACTATAACCATTTTTGGTTCTGTCTGTCTGTCTGTCTGTTTTTCCTGCGGGAAGGGAGGATGTGTGGGAGGAATGCACGAGTCCGTTTTTGTTTTTGTTACGGTACACGGGCCTCTCACTGTTGTGGCCTCTCCCGTTGCGGAGCACAGGCTCAGCGGCCATGGCTCACGGGCCCAGCCGCTCCGCGGCATGTGGGATCTTCCCGGACCGGGGCACGAACCCGCGTCCCCTGCATCGGCAGGCGGACTCTCAACCACTGCGCCACCAGGGAAGCCCACGAGTCCGTATTTTTGAAGTCACCTCATTAGAGGGACCGAAGCCTTTATTTGTTGTTGTTCGTTTTTAGCCTTCCTAACCTTCTTCCCGAGTAGCTCTTTCTTTCCCGTGGTTCCCTTCTCTTTCCATCACTACCCTTGCCCATAATTACACTTTGGCAGCCTCGGGAGAGAAACTCTGTGGCTTTCTGAAAATTGTTCTTTTTTATAAACTTGGCCCGTTGAGTTATAGGAGGAACTGTCCTCTCTGCTTTCCAAATGAGTTCAGATACCGCGTGGGGGGACTTGCCGGTGAGCAGAGCGTGTGTGGTCAGCCAGCCCCAGCCTGGGGTCCGCACAGCTGTTTCTCACTTGGGAAGCAGCCTCTGGGGTTAGGGCACGTTTGGAAACTCCACCTGCCAGGTGTGCAGCGTGCTTGCGTAAAGTACTGTCTTTTTTTTTTTTTTTTTTTTTTTAATAAGAACAACATTTATTTATTTCATATGGAGGTAAAAGTATATAAAAGATGACTAAAAAGATTTGCTAGAAGTTAAAAAGACAGCTCAGAAAAGCAAAATCTAAATAAAACATACAAACACAAACTAGGAAAAATGTCATCAATCTGAGCTATACATAATAGGTCTAAATTTCTTTTAATATACAAATATGGCAGTGCTTTATATCAAAGATATAAAATCTATCAACTGCTTTCAGATAATAAGCCATAAAAGCAAGTGAGCACCAACTGTTTACGTTAACAATTTACTCTGTATTTGTTACCTTTTCGAATGTTTATATGATATATAGGCATCATATCAATTAAAATAAATAAAATATTTTAAAATGAAATCATGGATACAAATCTATTAAATGTTACCTATACAACAGAAAGAACAATGTAAACAGAAAATGAAAGGTAATTCTTTTTTTGTGTGTGTGGTACGCGGGCCTCTCACTGTTGTGGCCTCTCCTGTTGCGGAGCACAGGCTCCGGACGTGCAGGCTCAGCGGCCATGGCTCACGGGCCCAGCCGCTCCGCGGCACGTGGGATCTTCCTGGACCGGGGCACGAACCCGCGTCCCCTGCATCGGCAGGCGGACTCTCAACCACTGAGCCACCAGGGAAGCCCGAAAGGTAATTCTTAATAAAGTGATACTGATCATAAACCCACTTAAGAGAATTCTGACTCCTGATTATTTAATCATACTACTTGCAATAGAAAAATAATCAAGAACTTGAAACTGATACAAACTAAACCACATTGTAAGTAAAGGACAGCAAAGGCAGAGAATGGAGTGGGCATTTGGGACTCTAATAGAGTACTAAGATTCAGAAAACAATTTCTACAAAGGCAACAAAATTTAACTCGTAAATTGGTATTTTATAAGGAACCTCCATACTGTTCTCCACAGTGGCTGTATCAGTTTATATTCCCACCAGCAGTGCAAGAGGGTTCCCTTTCTCCACGCCCTCTCCAGCATTTACTGTTTGTAGACCTTTTGATGATGGCCATTCTGACCGGTGTGAGGTGATACTTCATTGCAGTTTTGATTTGCATTTCTCTAACGATTAATGATGTTGAGCATCCTTTCATGTGTCTGTTGGCAATCTGTATATCTTCTTTGGAGAAATGTCTATTTAGGTCTTCTGCCCATTTTTGGATTGGGTTGGTTGTTTTTTTGATATTGAGCTGCATGAGCTGCTTGTATATTTTGGAGATAATCCTTTGTCAGCTGCTTCATTTGCAAATATTTTCTCCCATTCTGAGGGTTGTCTTTTCATCTTGTTTATGGTTTCCTTTGCTGTGCAAAAGCTTTTAAATTTCATTAGGTCCCATTTGTTTATTTTTGTTTTTATTTCCATTTCTCTAGGAGGCAGGTCAAAAAGGATCTTGCTGTGATTTATGTCATAGAGTGTTCTGCCTATGTTTTCCTCTGAGAGTTTTATAGTGTCTGGCCTTAACATTTAGGTCTTTAATCCATTTTGAGTTTATTTTTGTGTATGGTGTTAGGGAGTGTTCTAATTTCATTCTTTTACATGTAGCTGTCCAGTTTTCCCAGCACCACTTATTGAAGAGGCTGTCTTTTCTCCATTGTATATTCTTGCCTCCTTTATCAAAGATAAGGTGACCATATGTGTATGGGTTTATCTCTGGGCTTTCTATCCTGTTCCACTGATCTATATTTCAGTTTTTGTGCCAATACCATGCTAGCTTGATTACTGTAGCTTTGTAGTATAGTCAGGGAGTCAGGGAGTCTGATTCCTCCAGCTCTGTTTTTCTTTCTCAAGATTGCTTTGGCTATTTGGGGTCTTTTGTGTTTCCATACAAATTGTGAACTTTTTTGTTCTAGTTCTGTGAAAAATGCCACTGGTAGTTTGATAGGGATTACATTGAATTGGTAGATTGCTTTGGGTAGTATAGTCATTTTCACAATGTCGATTCTTCCAATTCAAGAAGGTATATCTCTCCATCTATCTGTATCATCTCTAATTTCTTTCATCAGTGTCTTATAGTTTTCTACATACAGGTCTTTTGCCTCCTTAGGTAGGTTTATTCCTAGGTATCTTATTCTTTTTGTTGCAGTGGTAAATGGGAGTGTTTCCTTAATTTCTCTTTCAGATTTTTCATCATTAGTGTATACAAATGCAAGAGATTTCTGTGCATTAATTTTGTTTCCTGCTACTTTACCAAATTCACTGATTAGCTCTAGTAGTTTTCTGGTGGCATCTTTAGGAGTCTCTATGTATAGTATCATGTCATCTGCAAACAGTGACAGTTTTACTTCTTCTGTTTCAATTTGGATTCCTTATATTTCTTTTTCATCTCTGATTGCTGTGGCTAAAACTTCCCAAACTATGTTGAGTGATAGTGGTGAGAGTGGGCAACCTTGTCTTGTTCCTGATCTTAGTGGAAATGGTTTCGGTTTTTCCATTGAGAATGATGTTTGCTGTGGGTTTGTCATATATGACCTTTATTATGTTGACATAAGTTCCCTCTATGCCTACTTTCTGCAGGGATTTTATCATAAATGTGCGTTGAATTTTGTCAAAAGCTTTTTCTGCATCTGTTGAGATTATCATATGGTTTTTATCCTTCAGTTTGTTAATATGGTGTATCCCATTGATTGATTTGCATATATTGAAGAATCCTTGCATTCCTGGGATAAACCCGACTTGATCATGGTGTATGATCCTTTTAATGTTCTGCTGGATTCTGTTTGCTAGTCTTTTGTTGAAGATTTTTGCGTTTTATGTTCATCAGTGATATTGGCCTGTAATTTTCTTTTTTTGTGACATCTTTGTCTGGTTTTGGTATCAGGGTGATGGTGGCCTAGTCGAATGAGTTTGAGAGTGTTCCTCCCTCTGCTATATTTTTGAAGAGTTTGAGAAGTATAAGTGTTAGCTCTTCTCTAAATGTTTGATAGAATTCGCCTGTGAAGCCATCTGGTCCTGGCCTTTTGTTTGTTGGAAGATTTTTAATCACAGTTTCAATTTCAGTGCTTGTGATTGGTCTGTTTATATTTTCTATTTCTTCCTGATTCAGTCTTGGAAGGCTGTTCTTTTCTTTTTTTTTTTTTTTTTTTTTTTTTTTTTTTGCGGTATGCGGGCCTCTCACTGTTGTGGCCTCTCCCGTTGCGGAGCACAGGCTCCGGACGCACAGGCTCAGCGGCCATGGCTCATGGGCTTAGTTGCTCCGCGGCATGTGGGATCTTCCCGGACCAGGGCACGAACCTGTGTCTCCTGCATCGGCAGGCGGATTCTCAACCACTGCACCACCAGGGAAGCCCTGTTCTGTTCTAAGAATGTGTCCATTTCTTCCAAGTTGTCCATTTTATTGGCATATAGTTGCTTGTAGTAATCTCTCATGATCCTTTGTCATTTCTAATTCTGTTGATTTGAGTCTTCTCCCTTTTTTTCCTGTTGAGTCTGGCTAATGGTGTATCAATTTTATCTTCTCAAAGAACCAGCTTTTAGTTTTATTGATCTTTGCTATCGTTTCCTTTGTTTCTTTTTCATTTATTTCTGATCTGATCTTTATGATTTCTTTCCTTCTGCTAACCTTGGTTTTTTTTTCTCTTTTTTCTAATTGCTTTAGGTGTAAGGTTAGGTTGTTTATTTGAGATTTTTCTTGTATCTTGTGGTAGGATTGTATTGCTATAAACTTCCCTCTTAGAACAAAGCACTGTCTTCTGATGGTAACACAACCATGGCATATCCACTGAGATTATGTTTGTGCCTAGTGAGGACACTGGTCTGAGTAATGAAATGTGTCTGACCAGGAACACCCAAAGTGGACAGATACATACTTAAAAGGGATAGCCTTGTTAGCGTGATGTAATATTTGTGGATTTTTATGAATACTTTCTAACTTCCTGAAACATCATTTAAAAAAATTAATGTTCTAAATATACTTCCTGTGGTATATCAGATAGTTTAAATATTATCGGACCCTTACGCTTGTGAAGTTATTTGACAGTTTATAAAATGTGTATTTGAGAGAAAGGGAGGACGAGCTGACTGGTGTATATTGCCCTTCCCCTCAGTGGCTGGTATGTTACATCAGTTATCTCGTTCAGGAATTAAAACCATCTTGTGAGGCAGATGGTACTGTTTAATTTGGGGGTTTTGGTTTTGGTTTGGTCTTTTGATGGAAAAGCTGAGGTGTGGTGCTGGGAGTAGAGTTGCTTGTCCCGTGTCACACAGCCAGTGGGTGGCAGAGACAGGACGGAGCCTCAGTTTGTCTGAAAACAAAACCCTTACTATTCCCACTGCACACTGTTGCCTCAACTTTCCTTTCTTGTCCTAAAATGAGATCCAAGGATCTCATTTCACCAGATTAAGATTAGGTAACTGCTTGTCAGGTAGAAATTTAGTTGACGTAACAGTTGTTAAAAACCATGCAAAATGGTTAGGAAATGTTACATGAAGACTTGGAACAAATACTCAAACGGTAGTTTCTTGGAGTGAGAAGTGGGGATTCTCATTTTAAAAATAATATCTAAAATAATCTAGTTTTTAAAGTAATTTGATTTTCATTATTGGAAAAACTGTATAGTTCCTATAATTAGGCCATGTGCCTATTATACTTCACAGCTATAATTTTTCCCTAGATCACAAGACTTTCTGTGCAGCTGCTTTAATTCACATACCCATTTTGGGGAAAATCTAAAAGGATATGTGTCTCAAGTATATGACGTTTTAGAATACTGATTTGCCTGCGATGAGATACAAAATCATTATAAATACTTTCTGATGTGCTAGGTTTTTTGTGTGTGGATTGGAATTTTCTATGGCAGGTCTAGTTAAATTTTATTTTCTGCTCTTTAAACATTGAGATCTCCTAATATCAATTTATGGTTTGCTTAAAAGAAGAGAGTGAGGGTTTCTCTTGGTCAAGTTAGAAGATAAAGTTTACCAAGGGTCAAAATAAGAGAAATAGCATAGAAGTGTGGTATAAGCTCTGGAAAAAAAAAAAAAAAGATTATCATAGGAAAACATTCTTAATTATAAACTCACCGAAATGCTTGGATATAACAGAAAACATACATAGATGCTGCAAGTCTTGGGGCAAGAGACCAATAGAAATGCTCTCAGACCCTGGGGAGGTGTTCTAATTCCCTGTAGGGAATTCTCAGACTATTACAGCTCTAGGTAAGGGCTTAACTGAAACGAGTGTGTTGGCAGTAGGGGATGAGTGTGAGGGTTCTGTAGTGCTTCAGCCAGGATATGTTTGGAGAGAAAATAAAACACCAGTTTTCCTTTCCCAGTTTTACCAAACCCCAAACAAAACAAGAGATGACATAAGAACATAAGAGATAAAGACACACAGCTCGGGCTCCCCTGGTGGCACAGTAGTTGAGAATCCGCCTGCCGATGCAGGGAACACGGGTTCGTGCCCCGGTCCGGGAAGATCCCACACGCCGCGGAGCAACTAAGCCCGTGAGCCATGGCCGCTGCGCCTGCGCGTCCGGAGCCTGTGCTCTGCAACGGGAGAGGCCACAACAGTGAGAGGCCCGCGTACCGCAAAAAAAAAAAGACACACAGCTCTGTTATGTGGTGGCTTCCCGTTCTTTTCCAAAATAAATGCTATTATGATGCATATGTGGATACATAGTGCTGATTCCATATTTAAGGTCATTTTGTTTCAGTGAAGAATCTCACAAGTAGGGTAACAGAAGGAGAGTGTACATTTTCATCGTTCCCCGTTAGAAATAAGAGCTACACCTTGTTAAAATCAGAAAAAATGGGTTATCTTTCTTTCTGCATTGCAAGAAGAGTCTACTATACTTGAAAGCTAATAGCGTTCAAACTCTTAGAGCTCTTAGGTCTCAGCAGCAAGTATAAATTGTCTGTTCTGTATTCAGTTAACTTTAACCTGATGCTCCTTTAGTCAGTGGTGATGCCAGTGTGAGGTATTTTAGAGTACTATATATTTGGTTCGATGACTCTGTGAATAATTAGATTGATACCAATGTTTATGCTGTGGAAATTAAGATAGGAAGAACAGAACATAGTCCATCTTTCTTTCTCCCTCTGTAGGGAGAGCTAGCAAAAAATATTATTTGTTGATAGGTTTATTGCTGAAAATTTGAAAGATCCACATACAAAAATTAGTCACTCATAATTGTATCATCCAGAAATAACTACTAACAATTTGATATATTCATATGTGTGTATGTATACATGTATCTAGACTACGTACATGCACATTTACACACACATATGCATATGAACATATAATTATATGTGTGTAAATCTAAAAACACAGTTAGAATCATGTAGTATGTACTTTGTGGCGCTCCCCTGTAATGGTATCTGTCGCTAGTAGTTCTCCATGTCATCAGTATTCCTTTTAGACATTGTTTCACATGGTAACATGATATTGCATCATATTACTTTGCCATAATTAACATTCTCTTGCTGTTCTATGGTTGGTTTATTTCCGTTTAAATCATTATCGTGGAACCTCTTTTTTCACTTTTCTAATTAACATGGTTTAATGACAGCATATTATTTGATCAAAAATGTCTTGCTTCTTGTTCATTAAAAAGTCTGAGCATTTGAGAAGCTGATTCAGGACTGTAATATTCCATTTCTATATTTATGCTGCAATAATTTTAAGAAAAATACTTTGCATTTTAAATACCCATTTGAGAAACTTATCTTTATTAGTTTCAGTTTGATCTTTTGTACTTTCATCCACTCTTTCATGAAATACAGATCGAGTGTCTTCATGCCAAGTAGTCAGACTACAGTGCAAAACTAGATGGACAAGGTCCCTGTTCTTGTAGAGCTTATTGCCTGGTGGGAAAGTGTAGTATGAAATAATTACCTAAATTATTATAGAATTACAGTTCGTAATAAATGTTACATACCAAAAGTCACAGTGGGCTATTAGAACATACGCTTGAGGAATCTGAACTGGAAAGAAAAGAGGATTCTTCAATTAAAATTATTCTTATGAATTTTATTATCATTTATGCCTTCTGTTTAAAATAGAAAACCTCTGTGCTTGATTTGAGGAGCTGCCACAAACCAGAGGATACAATACAGACACTTTACTTATGTGTTTTCCTCTCACCGAATACCCAGTCTGGGGGAGAAGAAATCATTAATCCTTCTGGTTGCGTATTTGACTTCTGAGCTGGAATATTCTGAGTTAGCAAATTTCAGGGTATAAGTTGAATGTTTTCAGCCAGCATTGTGGTTTTGAAGTATAAGATTTCATCGTCATGAGTAAAAAGCGTTGACCTGCTTACAAAGTTAAGTTAAACACAAAATAAGCAAAATGACCTAGATAAACATGTACCCACGACAAGGATCCGATTAAACCAGTGCTGTTTATAAAGGTAATGCCGTGAGACGTGGAGGTCTCAGTACATCATTTAGGGAAACTGTGCCTCGCGGAATACTCTCGGAAAGAATGACTTAACGTTTGGTTCTTTTATTATACATTTGATTGCTCAGCAACTTAGTTAACCAGAAGTCCTGTATTGGATTAGAAAGGCTGTGGGAGGTTCTAGGGATCCAGGTTAGATTTAACCTCCATCGTGTGCAAAAATTGGAAGAAAAGCTGAGACCTAGAGTGATGAGTTAATGAAGAGCCAGAGTGAAGAATACAGAGCAGAAAAATAAGTTTAAATGCCCTCAGATTTATTTAGAGGTAAAACAGGATAAATAAACTGCCAATAGGGTAACTGGGCAACGTGGGAAGATTTGAGGAGGAAGAAAGTGTCCTGAATTTAAACTTCCCGTGTTGTACGGAACCTTGCCTGGAAGGAATGTGATATTCTTAAAAGTAATAAAATTAATATACTTAAATCCGCATGTTCCCTTCACTCAAATGCTCATCTGTTAACATCTTGCCACATTTGCCTTATCTCTCTCTATATGTACTATTTTTGGTTTTGCTTGTGGTACATTTGAAAGTACATTGAAACTATCTGTTTTTGTGAGTTGACTGTGTATATGGCCACTTTACTGAATTCTTACTCTTTCTGACACTTCAGTTGCTTATCTTGGTTTTTCTCATTAGATTATCATATCAAATGATACAGCCACTATGGAGAACAGTATGGAGGTTCCTTAAAAAACTACAAATAGAACTACCATACGACCCTGCAATCCCACTACTGGGCATATACCCTGAGAAAACCATAATTCAAAAAGAGTCATGTACCAAAATGTTTATTGCAGCTCTATTTACGATAGCCAAGACATGGAAGCAACCTAAGTGTCCATCAACAGATGAATGGATAAGGAAGATGTGGCACATATATACAATGGAATATTACTCAGCCATAAAAAGAAATGCAACTGAGTTATTTGTAATGAGGTGGATAGACCTGGAGTCTGTCATACAGAGTGAAGTAAGTCAGAAGGATAAAAACAAATACCATATGCTAACACATATATATGGAATCTAAAAAAAAAAAAAAAATGTCATGAAGAGATTAGTGGTAGGATGGGAATAAAACACAGACCTACTAGAGCATGGACTTGAGGATATGGGAAGGGGGAAGGGTAAGCTGTGATGATGTGAGAG
Source organism: Kogia breviceps (assembly GCF_026419965.1). NCBI lineage: Eukaryota > Metazoa > Chordata > Mammalia > Artiodactyla > Physeteridae > Kogia > Kogia breviceps. The sequence continues at coordinate 98,786,245 of NC_081319.1, read as the reverse complement.
AGTGGCAGGGACATATACACACTACCAAATGTAAATTAGATAGCTAGTGGGAAGCTGCAGCATAGCACAGGGAGTTCACCTCTGTGCTTTGTGACCACCTAGAGGGGTGGGATAGGGAGGGTGGGAGAGAGGGTGATGCAAGAGGGAAGAGTTATGGGAACATATGTATATGTATAACTGATTCACTTTGTTGTAAAGGAGAAACTAATACACTATTGTAAAACAGTTATACTCAAATAAAGATGTTAAAAAAAAAAGATTATCATATCAGCTGCAAAGAAACGATTTTTTCTTCCTTTACAATTTTCGTGCCTCTTTAAAATTTCTTTTCTTATTTTATTGAATTGTCCGGGACCTCTAGTCAAAGTATTAAATAGTATCACTGATAAAATTCTGACTTAGATGGGAATGCTTCCGATAGTCTGCAGTTAAATACAATGGTTGCAGTTAGCTTCTTGTGCATATTATTTATGAAGTTTCAGAAATTATCTTCTAATTATAACTTTCTGGGCCTTTTGGTAAGAATTGATATGCAATTTTAGCACTGTTTTGGCTTCTATGGTGATATTTTTCCTTACTATTTCTTTCTTTTTCTTTTCTTTTTTTTTTTTTTTTTTTTTTTTTTTTTTTCCGGTACGGGGGCCTCTCACTGTCGTGGCCTCTCCCGTTTCGGAGCACAGGCTCCGGACGCGCAGGCTCAGCGGCCATGGCTCACGGGCCCAGCCGCTCCGCGGCACGTGGGATCCTCCCGGACCGGGGCACGAACCCGCATCCCCTGCATCGGCAGGCGGGCTCTCAACCACTGCGCCCCCAGGGAAGCCCTTTCCTTACTATTTCTGTGTAGTGAATTGTAGGGATAGATTTTTCTGATATCAAGCTATCCTTACGTTACTGAGATAAATCCAACTTGGTGTGATGATCTTTTGATCATTTAATAAATTTTGGTGCTACTTTATTTTAATTAGATCAGTTAATATAGATGCTGTTGTAACTAGTGAAATACAGTTCCATTTAAGAGTTGCTCTTGTATATTTTTATCATTGATAAGATTCCAACATCAACCAGATAGTAAAAGTATAACTACGATCACTGGGAGAACTGCAGAATTTTTTGTTAAAAAGAGGTCCTCACACTCCAAATGGTTGGGAATCAGTAATCTAGGAACTTAAAAGCAGGTCTCATGCTCACCTTTGCCCCCGTCATCCTGGTAGTTTTGCTTATGAGTCTGTTGTCTAGAAGATGGTCTTAAAGTTAATCTACACATCATACAATCTCAGACATAAAAGGGATTTTAAGAGGTTATCTCTTATATTTTCTAAATAGATTAGAATTGTGAATATGAAATTTATTTTTAGAGGATGGGAGGGGTGTTGGTATTTCTTCAGAATCCCTCACAATCAATAGTCATTACATAGTAGTTGTAAAATGTGAAGAACATTAGGTTTTGAGTTAATAACTCCCTGAAGCCCAAATGTTGGATTGTCATGTCTCTTTAGTGAGGGAAGGAAGGAATCCAGATGATTAGACATATTCTCACAGCTATTGTGTCTGTTTTCTTTTCTTTTTTTTTTTTTTTATTTATTTGCGGTACTCGGGCCTCTCACTATTGTGGCCTCTCCCGTTGCGGAGCACAGGCTCCGGATGCGCAGGCTCAGCGGCCATGGCTCACGGGCCCAGCAGCTCCGCGGCCTGTGAGATCTTCCCGGACCGGGGCACGAACCCGTGTCCCCTGCATCGGCAGGCGGACTCTCAACCGCTGCGCCACCAGGGAAGCCCTGTGTCTGTTTTTAAAAATGCCTCCGTATCTCTGCGATGTCTGGGTATATTCCTTTCCCCTTTTTACAGAATCTATAAGCCAAATGCGTGGATTGTAGAAAGATTATTTAAAACCAAAATGCTGCTGTAACGTAGGGGGTTTTGATCTGGGAGCATGTGCTAGTTGTCAGTATTGCTGGTGATTTGGAAAACGTTGTGTAAAATTTTCGTTTACTGCATTTATAAAGTGCCTGCAAGTAATTCTGACAATTGTGGTTTTTTGAAAATAGCGTTCTCCCAGTCCCGTGTTTAGTGAAATACAGATAGTCAAAAGAAGGTTAAAGAAAGCAATTGGTGACGTAAATTACATTTTAGGCCCACTTGCAAGTTGGCTGACTCTTTTGAAGTTGCTTCTCAAATAAAATTCTAGGGTCATTGCTCTTAATAGCTGAAAGGAACCTGGAGAGTATTTTTTCAAAATATTTTGGGACATTTCTGATGGAGCAAATATTTTGTTAGATGTTAAGTTTATAAAAATGAGCACGGCTCTTGCCTGTAAAGTCTAGCCTGAGAGACAGATAGCCTGAATCAAGAGCTTACTTGGGGATAGTATGTTCTGGAATGGAACCTTTCGGCTGGAGGTGGATTTCCCGGGTTTTGTGGGTGTCACTCCCACAGCTGGGCAGACAGCCCAGGCTCACACAGCTCCAGAGTGATGTAGTGATGGCGCTGCTGAGTCTGGATTCCTGGTCTCTTGACACACGTCTCATGATCTGGTTCACCCTGGGTTGACCTGTTAGGCTTCGAAAAAGAAAATTTCACTTAGCACCTCTGCTTAAAGTAGCTTGCTCTGTGCACTTAACAGCTGTTTCATTGAGGTGCATAGGCATTCCTGTGTTCTTATCTCAAACTTTTTTTTTTTTTGATGGGGGAGGAATTCCCACTAAACATTTAGAACCAAAAGCAATTGGAGTGATCATTTGAGTAGTTTTTAATCTGATCATGTCACGTGTTCTCTAAAATCCTGTACTCTGACCGTATACCTCAGGATCATGGCTCAGATCCTTTCTGTGGCGTTTAGTCCTTCCTGATCTTGCCTACTTCTGCAGCCACATCCTTCTCTGTGGTCCCTCTTTTACACTTGAACTTCAGAAAGGCTAAATGCCTACCTGCCTGTGGTTCAACTGATTTGACGTGCTGTTTCCAACCTTCATGCTTTGCCCAGAACCTCTTGACTCCACTTCTGCTGTGGACTAATACCTCTTTCTGAGAGCTTCGTCTTTGGGAATCTTCCAGAACCCTGGGCCGGTCTAGTTGAGGGACAGCACTGACCACCCCAGAGTGGTCCTTCGTGAAAATGCCTCATGTTTAAAAAGAAAAGAAGAAAAAAAGTTTTAAAACTGCCTTTTTCATGAGACAGTAAAAGTGTTTCCACATACCTGGGTGTATTTAAAATTTTTTACTGATTATTCTGTTCTATTGTTTTTCCTTGGAAAATACATCTTTTAGAGAATATTAAAGCAATCACATTTTATTCTTCATCAACCACCAATGGGAGCTTGCTCCATGCAAGTTCAGTTGGAATTCTTATTAATAAATAATCACATGTTGGATGACAATTTGCAGAATTTGATATTTTGTTGCATTCTATGGATTAAAACATGTATTTAAAAATAAGGTATTTTAAAATTTATCAGTTGCTGTTAGTCATGGTCTTACGGACAAGAATTACTTCTGTTCTCCAATCTCTGTAGCCATATGAAGTATAAACTAGCCATTATATATTTTTTTTCTTTAAAATATATTTAGGAAAGGAAACTGTTGGATTACAATATAAGCTAAACCTGATAACAATTGAAGGATAATCTGTTCAGCTTTTCCCTTCTGTAGCATTATTAATAGATAATTGACTATTTGGTCAAAAGGTAAAAACAAACCTTAATTTTTCCAAATAAATAACTCGCAGGAGAAACAATGCACACTGAGTGCTGAGTGTTTCCTGGTAATCATAATGGATGGTCTCCCTCTCTCTTTCTCTGTGTCTCTCTCTAAGGAAGCCAAATTACAGGATAGTTCACATCTTAAAGGATGCTTATCTCAGATGCTAGGATGCCCAGATACAAAAGTACTCGCTGAGGTACTGCCTCGGTAAATGAACCTCAGCAAATCATAACCGTCTTTGGATTCTCAGTTACGTTATGTAAGTGGTCACACAGATGGATTTTTAACTGATTTTCCTAAATTGCTTTCCCATCCATTAAATGGTGGAAGGTGTTCTGAAATAAAAAATAAGAAGAATGCACTGCTGTTACTTTAAGAAGGAAATTAAGGAGGGAGGGAAGAGGTGAATGTTGTGACTGCTGACATTTGTGGCCTCTTTTCATTTGCGTAAGAGGTGGACTGGCTTTTCTGTAGCTGCGTTGCCATGGAGAGGTAGTGGGGGAGGACTCCCAGGACCACAGCCTGTGCGAGCAGTTCTGTCTCCGCGCTGCTGCTCCAGAATGTGACGCGCAGGGCAGGGAGCTCAGGTGTGCCAGCGGCACAGATCATGGGGGCTGGCTGACCTGTCATGGCTGGTAACGTGACGGTGCAGAGACCCCTGGGGGTGACAGACACGTTTGTGGAAGTGCCTGTGGATTCTCTGTGTGAAGTGAAAGGATTGTCATGTTGTATGTATTCCCACCCTTCATGATTTCTTGCACTCAAGATTTGATGACAAGAGTGTAAACATATTAAACCAAATGTATGCCCTTGTTATAAGAAGAAATGACATAACAGCAAGTCAGATAAATGCTGATGGGAATAATACACTCAGAAAGATCTAATATGGTAGGTGAGACTAACCAGAAAGGAATGTGTTACTAACCTGGAATCATTAGTGAACGGATGCTATAGAGCTGTGTAGCTAGATAATATGAGAAAAATGGAACAATGAAAGTTATAAGAATTTTTCTATGTAACAGGTAGAAGAAAATCAGTTGTGTGTTTTATAGATAAATATGCTTGTATCTTAAGAGATGAATATTAGGAATTTTGTCATTGCTGTTAATAGATTTTATTGGGAATAGTTTTATGTCAAATAGAAAAGTCTTATTAATGAGTTTGTAGTATGATCATTTTGTGGGGTCTTACTGGCTTGTTTTCTTGACATCAGTGGTAAATTGAATATGATGATTATATCAGTCTTTTGATTTCTCGTGGCTATCATTGTGGATAACACCTTTGTTTAAAAACAAGTGCGATTGGTAATTTTAGCTTAAACTCTGAGCTGCTGTTTAAAATATTTCTAAATAAAAATATGTTTCTCTTGAGGAAATCATATAATACATTATGTTTACCAAATATAAAGAAACTGATTTGACATCCCAGTTTTCTGATGAAATCTGAATGATTGTTTTATAGTAGTTGAGTCAGAAATGGTTTGCGTGCATATGCATCGTACGGCTGCGATAGTCATTGATGGCGTAATGCATATTGCAACTTATTTTCAGAAGGATAACCCCTTGCCTAATTAAATCCATGAAGGAAATGCCAAACCAAGTCTTTTTTAAAAAATAAAGATAGTATTATTTATGTAAAAATCTAGACATAGTGTCATACATAGAGGTACATAGTACTACTGTAAAGATTTGTAAGATGTACAGCTTTATTACTGAATTTACTTGGAAAGTAACAAATTCAAATTAAGGTATTTCAGAAATTGTTCACTAAGTGTAGAGATTTTATATAAGTGATAACCTTATTTTGCTTACTAAAACCTTCTACTTCTTTTGTGTTTGGAATATTATATATTAAGAATAGATTTCCTTACTTTTTTTTAAAGATAATATTTAAAGGCATAAAAGTTAACAAGTTATTAGGTACAGATGTTGATGGAGTTGACATTTTCTTTATTTTTCTTAATTTTTAAATTAATTCCCAGGTACACCTAGTCAACAGGAAACCAAAATTAGTTTTCTCGAGTACTCATGGAAGCCAAAGGGCGATGAGGTGTAAAATATTTGCATATGCCTTAGATAATAATAGGTAATTTTTAATGAATGTTAACTACAAGCTAAGTACGAAACATTTGTGCTTGTTGTCTTTTCTGAATCTCACACACCTTTGCGAGGCGGGTGGTTTGGTTTTGTTTTGTTTTTACCAATTTTACAGATGAGGAAGCTGACGTCTAGAGGGTAATTTGATGTCATGGGGATAAGAAGGGGTGGTCTGGGCTTCCCTGGTGGCGCAGTGGTTGAGAGTCCGCCTGCCGATGCGGGGGACGCGGGTTCGTGCCCCGGTCCGGGAAGATCCCACGTGCCGCAGAGCGGCTGGGCCCGTGAGCCGTGGCCGCTGAGCCTGTGCATCCAGAGCCTGTGCTCCGCGACGGGAGAGGCCACAGCAGTGAGAGGCCCGCATACCGCAAAAAAAAAAGGGGGGTGGTCTAGGATTTGAACCCATGAAAGTTTTTAACCACCACGCTGTTGGTTGCATGTTAACTGTTGCCTGGCATAGTGTGGAAAGCTTTCCATCCAGGTATCCTGGGATGGAATCCCAGCTTTCCACACCTTAGCCAAGTGATAGCAGAAGTTGCACCTCTCCGTGCCTCGGGTTTTTTTTTATAGGTACTTAACGATAGAATACACGCGAGTACTTTAGTCCTAGCGCAGGCGTGAGGCCCGCTTCCCCTAACCTCCATGGTAGTAGTTACTGTTATAATGTATTATCATTCGTTACGTTAAAATATAAGATAGTAATCCAAATTATGTTTTATTACTTCATTTGGAAAGAATTACTAGGATAAAAGAGGAGTAGAGAATATGATTAAAGTAATATTGAACCTTTTTCAGATACCCATACAAATATGTATCATTTTAAAGCCGGGTTTCTCAACCTCGGCACTGATGATGGTTTGGGCTGGATAACTCTTTGCCGAAGGGGACTGCCCTGGGTGTCGTAGGATGTGCAGCAGCATCCCTGGCCTCTGCCCGCTAGATGCCAAGCCCTCCCCCTCAACTGTGACAACCAAAAAAGTCGCCAGACATTGTCAGATACCCTTTGAGGGGCAAAAACATCCCTGGCCGAAAACCACTGCTAGAGAGCTATGTAGACATTAATCAAATAAGTAAACATAATGTAATTTCAGAGTGTGCTAATGGACAGGGCTGAGATGCTGTAACTGAGCATAAAGTGAGAGAGCAGACTGGCATTTGTGGCAGGTGTGGCTGCACGTGGAGTCCAGCAGGGAGGGGCGTGAAAGGCGCGCAGGCGTGAGCGGAGGCTGTGGCCTGGGTATCAGTGAGAGGCGCAGGCTTGGACCCGCTGGTGACAGTGGACAGTTTAGAGTGGTTTTTAAAGGGAGAATCAGAGGGCTTGGGGTTTGTTGGAATCCTGCGCCCTTAACAAAGGGTAAATAAAGAGCAGGAAGGTTTGAGGAGTGGACGCGGGTCAGTCTGCAGGCTGACTCACCGGCCCAGTGAACCCTGTGTGCCTGCTTCGCTTTGCACGGGACTCACATGTGTTTCTCGGCAAAGTTAGAAATTACTGAATGTCCTCGACCTTCATGAATATTGGAAACCATGAGTCGTAAACGGTCTGTGACTGCCAAATGACTGCATATTTAAAACCTGAATGCTTCGCCGTGCTTTACCGAGCAGATGTGCTCTTGAGAGAGACGAGAGCTCCCACGCTTGACTGTGGCATGCCTCGCTGCGTGCCCCTGCTTCTCCCGGGGTTCCTGCCCTTGCCATCCCTACCTAGGTTTCTGTCCCGGCCCCAGAGATTTCTCCTCCAAGTGCAGCCGCTTGTAACGCAATCAGTTCTTTGGACAGCAGATGATTATCTTGCTTTTGAGTCGCAATTGTGAAGTTTACAGATGACTTAAAGCAGTGCCTCCCTATGGTGGCTCCAGTGTGTACCCCAAATTTAACAGGTGGTAAGAACAGAGCATTCCAGGCCCTTTCTGTGGCACAGCATTGAGGGAAGCCCGACGGGAATGCCTCTCTTTCCACAGCAGATAACTTCAACAGGCTGGTTCACGGTGCTATTTTAGTAAGATCGTCATAAGTGTAATTTAATGAACTGTTGTTAATAATAGTGAGTAAAATTGCTGACTTGTTGTTGCAACTTAAATGTTAATATTACAAGATTGTAATGCCCGTTTCCTCAGCAGTAATGATAAAACCTTTTTTTTTCCCCCACGAAATTAGGTTGTCGAAATTGTGTGTATCTGAGTGTGTCTGTCAGGGATTTCTACCACGGTAAAATGGAAATTCATTTTTGAGCCAGAACTGAGGCCTGTCGGTTGTGAAGTCTGTAGCCCAAGGGAGGACAAAGGAGCCGGAGGAGAGAGAGGCTGCGTCTCCTGACAGCTTGCTGGAGTCTTGCTTCTCCGCCCCCCTCCCCTCCTCCACTTCCCCACTCCACTTCTATTGATCACTTAGATCAGTTATTGGCTGCCTCATTTTCCTCTGGGAAAAGACATTTTCCACTCAAGTTTCCATCCACTGCCGTCCTCCCAGTGGGCCTGAGTAAAAGTAGTCAGACGTTTTTAGTCTGGTCACTTGCTCTGAAAGATATGAATTCAGCCACGTTGGAACACGTGCCGTGTTTCTAGGATTGCATTTGTGACGTGGACATCCCTTTTCCTACCATGAGGTAGCTTAAACATCTCAGCGATGGAAGAGAGGCTTACCACGAGAATTTAAGGAATAACTGAGACCACACGTGACAGCGGGCAAATGGGATACAATTAAATACCATTAAATAGAGGCTTTATTCCATACAGTAGTGTGGAATAGGTGGACTTCTGTGGGATGTGTAGGAAGGTAAGAAAGTGTTGCTTTTCTGGATTTATGCATACAAGTTTCAGAGAGTTGGGGTTTAAGCTTGGTCATGAGAAACTGGAAAGCTGTGGATAAATACTGCAGGCCAGGATGTTGGGTGACCGTGATAGACGTTTATCATGGCGTTTATGACTTTAGCAGGTGATCCAGGCCTGAAACGAGCAAGCTCACGGACACACGTGCGGACACACGTGCGGGCACACGCCCTCAACGCAAGAGGAGCCCGGGTGCTGTTGGCACACGCTGTGGTGGCCCCCGCAGGGGCTCAGGAAAGGCTTCAAGAGCACGTGGTGTTCAAGCTCAAACATGGAAGATGAGGAATTGCCAGCTCAGGCAGGACACCCTTTTAAATAATACGGAGAAATAGTATAGCATAGTGTTAAGTTCACATCCTGGAGGCCACGTGCCTGGGTTTAAACGCGACGCGGCAGACAGGCTTCTCCTTATTAGCTCTGTGAAGTTTGCTTCCGTGACCCGTGGTTCGGTTCGCTTCTCTGTCAAACAGAGGTCAAGGGTGGTTCCTCCCTCGTGGGCGGGGTTTTTGGGGAGGGCTGAATGAGCGAGTACCGTCAGGTCCTTAGAGCAGTGCCCGTACACAGCAAGCACTTAGATTTTCGCCATTATTGATAGATTTTTCCCCGGTGGGGTCAGAAGGGAGGACGAGGGCTTCCCAGGCAGGTGTGAGGGGAGCGTGGGGAGGCGGGTCCCAGAAGGAACCCGCGAGTTTGATGCAGCGCTGGGGGCAGGCCAGCTGCAGGTGGGCGCCCCCCCAAAGGCAGTGCCGCTTCTCCTCTTAGAAGAAGCTTTTCAGGGGGAAGGATTCTAGCCACGCGTCCGGACAGGTAACTAACTTGTCATTTCTCCCCCAGCTTTCAGAAATGCGTAAATGTGTTAATTCTGTTTTGCTGGTTTGTTTAACATATCTTTTAGGGAGTTTAAGAAATAGTTAACCTTATTCGCTCCCCAAAATAATTGTATGCTGAGTATTCTCATGTGCTACAATGTTATTGAAAAGAGCTTTCAATCGTGTTGAAAAGAGCTTTACGTTTTCTCAAGCTCAGTTATATTTCTGCGTGTTTTCACCATAATTTGCCTGACTTGGTCTGTATGATTAGAATTAGCCTCTAAAACAAATGCCTGCAGATGATAAATGACCAGAGCTGTTTTGGGCTTGACCAGATCAGATCCATACATACTGGGTTACAAGCCTAACCACTGTTACTTTTGGCCAGAGTCCGAGCCAGTGAGGGAGGTAGCCAAGTACTTCCTCTGTGGAAAAAATGACATTTGTTCGTTGTTTCAGTTGTGATGATTGCTGAAAACATATGGGCTTTTTTTTTACTGATTGGTTTGTAGAGATGCAGATCGGGAATTTTATGCATTGTAAAATTTATCATCAATAAGTGTTTGTTCGCAACCACTTAACTGTACTAAGGGCCCAATGCTATTATTATCTTCTGTGAGCTGTTATACTAGGTAACGGTGAAGACAAGTAAATAGAGGACATGTGCATATACACGTATAATGGTGTGGTGGGTATATTTCAAACCAGGTAATGGATACGTACACACTATATATTATACAAACACACACATCCATTATAAACGAGCACTTGCAGGCATATACAAAATTGTATGAACTCTTATTTGATTATTTAGGCTAATGGCCTCAAACAGTAATGTGAATGGTTCCCAAATAATTTATTTTCCTAAAATAAAATTTAATATAATGTAATCAGCAGATTTAATGATGTGTTTTCTAAGTGTTAAATTTGTTTCTGAAAATCAGTTTAGGGACTTTCTGAATGTGTTGGCCAGTGATGAAAAGCTAACTTTTAAGTTCGTGGTTGACCATTAATATTGTGGGTCACACAGGTGACCACCTATAGATTTCTGCACTTCTTTACGTTTTGTCTTTGTAATGAACTAGGTCACTCAGTAGTTCATATCTTTTACATGTAAAATTATAGCATAGGATATTAGTAATTGGAAATTGTTATATGCTATATATTTCCTTCTATTTCTGTTTTTCTCTGTGAAACTATGAAAAGTTGGGGGACTAAGTTATCTAGGCCAATTATGAACCTATAGCACAGAAGAGATAATAAAGATTGTTTCAAAGATGTAGTTAATTTAAACTTTTTGAGCTTGGATTTTTTTTTGCGGTCTATTTTTCTTGTGGTTGTCAAATTTTAATTCTTCCCTGCTTTTTTTTTTTTTTTTTTTTGGTGCTAGGCGGGCCTCTCACTGTTGTGGCCTCTCCCGTTGCAGAGCACAGGCTCCGGACGCGCAGGCTCAGCGGCCATGGCTCACGGGCCCAGCCGCTCCGCGGCATGTGGGATCTTCCCAGACCAGGGCACGAACCCATGTCCCCTGCATCAGCAGGCGGACTCTCAACCACTGCGCCACCAGGGAAGCCCCTTCCCTGCTTTTGAGTAGCCTTATAAGGTGTAGAGTGGTTAGGACGTAAGACATTTATCTGACGCCAGTTTTAAGAGTATTGGACAGCTTACCTGCTGTGTGTGTCCATCACGGTGTGCGGACTCGGAGGCTAGCACCCACCTGCCCTGCCCTCGTGGGCCTGCTGGGCTGGTGAGGAGTCAGACCTTAAAGCAAGAATTGCTCACAGTAAAATGAGGTCACCGCAGTGGCAGGGACAGTGTAAGGTGCTACACAATTACTTAGCAGTGGCCCCTGACAGTCTTGATAGAGGACAGAATGTGAGGGTGTTTTAGTTTATTTTGACTGTACTTCCCGCCATAAAGATCGTATCTGTGGGTGATGACTAAAACTGTTAGACTTTGTCTGTTTTCACTTTATTTGTTTCCCCACCACCTCCTACTTCAAATTGTTCATAGCCTTTTACCTTCTGATTCTTTCTGGTTAGGGAATTACCCTTTAGAAGGGATGCAGATTGGACTATTTTGAGTTGAAAAAACAGACTTCTTAACAGACCTCTGAATATTTTGACTTAGCATGTTGAATTGGATAAATTAAAGTGTGAAGAATAGTGGATTGCAATATTCATAATGGTATTATTTTCTGATCGGTAAATGTTAAAATAGCCTCAATTTGGAAGGAGGAGATAGGCATCAAATAATTTGAAATAATACAGAGTTTAAGTGAGAATATTGAAAAAAAGAATCTGAAAGTATGCATATATATTCATATGTATACATATGTATCTACAGATATATGTGTGTGTGTATATATGTACACACACATAAGTAATAATATGTATTTTTTAAGCATATAAGTAAATAAGCACTTATATACTTTTAGGGAATTGAGGCATTCAAGTTTTATTTTTGATTTGGCTACCCATATTTATACATACATACAGTTTTATCCATACATATATATTTAAATGAGTAAGTGATACATCTTCAATATGAGTAATAAACTTAATTTTAAAAATTAACTCGTATAGAAACATATACAATTTTAAAAATGAGCATTTCTCCCTTTTCCTGCCCCTGCTCTTTATCCTCTTCTCAGAAGTAACCACCCATATTAATTACTTGTCACTTTTTTCAGAAATGTTTCTGCAGACATGGCAACATCATTTTAAAAAATATGCACACATGTCCACAAAAAATTGAATTACATAATATCTACTGACCTGAACCTGATCTTTTTTAAAATTTAAGATTTTCATACTCCAAAAAGTCATTGCCCAAATCCCCGCAGTTAGAAGCAAAAATTGAAAGCAAAATCCATGACCATAGAAAAACGTCTACTAGTGAAAGTGATAAAGTTTGGCCCCACCCAAACCTCTTGTGTGATTTTAGGTACCCAGTTATTCTCACCCAGAAGTGTCTTTTTCAGTTTATTGCCGATTTTTAATTTTTTCACTGATAATAGTGTTATTTACAGAGTGTACCTGAAATAGTATGAGAACAAAGCACTTTCAGTGTTCTCTTGTGACCAAACGTGATAAAACACAAACCAGAATCTATTAAAACAAAAAGAAGTCTAGACTCAATTCCAAATCTGTATGTCCAGCCTTAACCAGTCAGATGTGTTCTGTTTGGCTTCTCTTTAAGCATCTTTCCTGGAATAAGCCCTAATCCCTTCGGTTTCATGTTGCAAATTCAGTATCACGTCTGCAGGTGGACTTCTCATCCCTAAAGGACCAGTTTTGGTTCTTTATTCATTTGTTCATATAGTAAGTGATTGAATGATTCCTAAGTGTTAATAAAATGCTCACTCTTTGTTCTGTATGTGTGTGTTGTGCTAGGGGTGACATGGTGGTGAAAGCAGGTCATTTGCCTTTATGTCACATAGACTGGTACCATCTTTGGTCCAGCCATCAAAACCTGAATTTCCCATGTCATTTTAGACTCTCTGATTCCTTAGTCAATATGCGGACTTTTCACCACGTTCTCCTCTCACTCTGCATATTTACTTCCTGCCATGTAACACCTACTCATGGTGTCCCTTATACTGTATGTTTAGTTCTGCTGTATAACTTTCTTCATGCTCTTTCCTCACAGAAGCCTTTTCACTTCCCCTGGAATTGATGTCAACTCTCACACTTTGCCAGTATTTAATAGGATGAACTAATTAGTAATTTATTTTAAAAGAACTTTAAGAAGAGTGCTTTCAGCTTTTCAAAAGATTTTCAGAGCTGGTAATTTGCTTGCTATTTGTAATGTGTACTAGAGAGTAGATTGGGGAAAAAAATCATCTATTTCAGTTTTGTGTCTTTTAAAAAATAATCATTTCAATCTAGGACTTTAAGATTTATTTGAAAGAATATGAAATAACTTGAAGGTACTAAGATTCATAGTTGTGAGTTCGTTATTTAGGGATGTTGGGGACATTTTTAGGTAAGTAGATGTTTTTGGTATATATTTGGCTTATACATATATTATAAACTCTATAATGCGCTGTTATTTTTTTTCCTTTGCACAGTCCACTGTCTTTAAAAACTGAAGAAAAATAAAACCTTTTTATTTGCCTTGTCACCCCTCCCTGCTTTGCAATTTTTTGGGGAAAAAGGCCAGATAGTAACTATTTTAGGTTTTGCAGCCTCATACAGTCTCCATCACATGTACTTCCTGTTCTTTTTTATTCCCTTTTGTTAACATTTAAAATAATGCACAGGCCTTACGCAGACTGGTTGTGAGCTGGATTTGGTCCACAGGCCATAGGTTGCTCCCCACTCTAGATACATATTTTGTTGTCATTTCCCTTCAGGCCTAAATCACCACTTTTAGCATTGCTCATACAGATTTTCTCAACTTTCGTTTATCTGAAAATATCTTTATTTTCTTTTATTTATTTATTTTTTGCGGTACGCGGGGCTCTCAATGCCGTGGCCTCTCCCGTCGCGGAGCACAGGCTCCGGACGCGCAGGCTCAGCGGCCATGGCTCACGGGCCCAGCCGCTCCGCGGCACGTGGGATCCTTCTGGACCGGGGCACGAACCTGTGTCCCCTGCATCGGCAGGCGGACTCTCAACCACTGCGCCACCAGGGAAGCCCCAGCCAGCATTTAAAAAAATAATAATTTGCCGCATTATTAGGGTTTTAAATTTCTATTAAATTTAATAATATTTATTTTTACATTAAAATATTTATTATAGATAATTTAGTAATTGAAGAAAATAGAAATAACATTAAAACTGTTAATATTCTACCCTCACATAATCATTACATTTGAGCCTATTTCTTTATAGATCTGTGTGTGTATGTATATGTACATGCACATCTATGTGGCACAAAATGTTTTTATGTAATACACTTTGAGCATTTTTCCTATCAGTAAGTATTTTTAAAACATTTTTAATGGCTAAATAATATTCTATTGTATGGAAGTACCATAGTCCTTTATTGTTTCACATGTAAAATTGTCCGCAAATAATTGTTAATTTAACATAAATGCTACCGTAAATACTGTTAATTTAACATAAATGCTACCGTAAATATAGCAATAGCAATTCCTTTATTGAACAAGTATGTGTTGAGGCTCTAGTGATCTAAGCACCTGTGTACTCTGTTGAATAAGATATAGTTTTAATGAAGAAAGCGGGTGAGCATGCAGGCTTCTTGGAATATCCCGTGATGAATGCTGCTCTGGGCCTTAGAACACTGTACTGGGGGCGCAGACCAGGGCCTGGGGGAAGGGTCAGGGAAGGCTTCCTGAAGGAAGTGATAGGTTATTGGCTAATTTCTCTGATTTAGGGTGTTTATTAGAACACCACTTCGTTAATATGATGAAGCATATCCTTTTTTATTTATTGTGGAGGGTTTTTTGTTTTGTTTTTGTTTACACTAGAGATAGGTGTTTTAATCAAGTACATGTTGGACATTATTTAAATTACCTTCCCCCACCCCCGTCCTGTTACAAATGATAATAACATGCTTCCTAATACTGAAATATCTTTGCATGCTTATTGTACACCCTACTTGGACGTGGCTTTCTAATTGTGGGATGTACTTCTGGATGTAGATTGTTGCATCCATATTCATTTGTGAGGCTGGTGTGGAGTGTTGATTCTTCTGCCCCTTCAGTCACATTTTGGTACCAGGGTTATATAGCAGCTTTAAAAAATGATTTAGAACACTTTTTGGGTTAGCTTGTACTCTGGGACAGTTTAGGAAATGCTTTATTCTTCAAAATTGGTAAGAATTTGATAATAAAACCATCTTGGCCTTTAACCTCTAAAAAAGTAATTCTGCGTTATTCTCTGGTGACTTTCTCAATCATCCCTCGTTATTCTAGTCGAGTTTTTCTCTTTCTGAATCAAGTTGATTAATTTTATATTTTTCTAGAATTTTTACTAGTAAATCACAGTTTTCAAATTCATGAGTGCCGAGTTGAGTCTCTTTTATTTATTTATTTATTTATTTTACTTATTTCAAGCAATATTTTTCAGTTTGAAATACTACTAGTCTAGACTATCATTTTCGGCATTATTGTAGGGTCTGACTCCCTGAAAGACATAGGTCTAGAGATAGGAAAGATGTGTAACTTACAGGTTAAAACGTGTTACTTATAAAGGTAGGTTTCCTTAGCTGATTTAGCAGTGAACACTGGGATCATCATTTAGACGACCATGCATACGTGGTTATGGGTATTGGACTTTTTTTTTTTTTTTTTTTTGCGCGGTACGCGGGCCTCTCACTGTTGTGGCCTCTCCCATTGCGGAGCACAGGCTCCGGACGCGCAGGCGCAGCGGCCACGGCTCACGGGCCCAGCCGCTCCGCGGCACGTGGGATCCTCCCGGACCGGGGCACGAACCCGCGTCCCCTGCATCGGCAGGCAGACTCTCAACCACTGAGCCACCAGGGAAGCCCTGGATGCATTTTTAGCATTACGTCATTGTCATATATTTAGTCTTATTGAAATAGCTCTAGCAGTTACAAGTGAGAACAGGGAGCTCGTACTGACGTGATGAGGGACATGGGAGTTAGGCTTATTCAGTAGTAAAAATAGTGCAGTCACATATGGTGATCTTTTTTCAATCAGATGGTATCTCTTTCAGTAAATAGAGGTGCCTTTTACAGTTCCTTAGGATCTACTTCATAAAATTTACTGTTGGTGTTTCCGCTTTATGTTTTTAGGGCTCCGTGAAGAAGGAGAGCCTCTAGGTGTCAGAGCAGAAGTTATGGGTGCCTATCGGAACAGCAGGAGAGAACGACGAGCTGCTAGAATTAGGGTAGAGACCGTTTAGCTCCTTGATAATCTAATGGAGTGATAAAATAGTTGATCCAGGTGCTTTCAGTGCACTGATGCAGTTTCCCGAATGTGGAAATCATTTATAACGTTAAGGAAGTTAAAACGCCGGGCTCTTCCGTGAAACCACCTAATTCCAGTTTCAGTTTGTGTGCAGATGCTCCTCTCTCCCTTTCTCCGAGCGCACCCGTGCTTCCGTGCGTCACGTGGCAGGCTGTCGTCAGCGTTTTTACGAGCAGTACATCACTCAGTCCGCCTTACTGTCCTTGTTACTAATGATCACCGGATACATAGCTGTGGAGAGACGGGTCCTACCTGCAGGGGTGGTGGCACAGAGAAGGAAGCAATGGCTCTGAGGAGGGTGTCAGAGCAGGTTTCCTAGATAGGAGGTGACATCCTGAAGGGATGGGGTGGGGGGGCAACTAGCTGGAAGAGTCTCAGGTACCTGAGGGGGCCTGCACAGGGGTGTGCCTGGAGCTGCAGAGGCGGGAGTGGGGTGACAGACGACTGTGTTCGCTGCACAGGGAATCAATCAGGCTTTATATTTACCATCAAAGTGATGTTAAAATGCTTATTTAAGAGGTAGAATAATCCGCAAGCTCCTCCAAGGGAGCCATTCTTTTAGCTTTATATTTCTGGTTCTTCCTTTTGTACCTGACACCAGGTAGACATTCAGTGCGATATAAAACCCTCAGCAGTTGTTGAACCAAATCCTAACAATGTAATGGGCTGGTCCCCAAAGCTGTGATGTATGTCCTGAGTCGCAGGGCTGTTCAGGAGCGGTGTCGAGGGTCTGAGATGGCACAGGAGGCCCATCGCCCCCTCTTCACCGCAGGGTGAGAAGGGTCAGGGAGCAGGCGCTTGCTGTGAGCTCTCATTTGAAGATGGCTTTATTTTTCTAAATGATTTGTTTTTAATTCTCTAGTCTTCTTCCCAGAACCCCAAAAGAACGGTGGTTTCCTGAGGGCTCCAGGACTTCTTTTTTTTTTTTTTTGGCTCAGTGGTTTCAGATTATGCTCCACAAATCAACATTTTTTTCTTTATTTACAATTATTTACCTATGATGAAAACAAAATGTTTTACATTGTTTTCTTGTACAAACAAAAGTTTTAAAATATGTAAGGCATTAAACAAGATTGTTCATAGCCTTTACCGTTAACAAATAGTTGCTGTGCTTTACCAGAGAAGAAAAACTGTGAGAAGGTGTACATTTTTAACAGTTGCAGAACCAAAATCTAACCCACACTGTCAGTACCCTTCCTCTCAGCCTCCCAGTCTTTCAGCCAGTGACCCTGGGAAGGGCGCGATGGAAGATGTCTCAGAGACTGAGATCCCGTTGTAAACCACGCGCACCCCGCTGCCAATCAGGGCTTACAGTGAGGTGTGTCCTGGCTGGGAAGTGTTGCCCTTGGTTGAGAACTGCTCTTTCTAGCAGTGAGTTTCAAGCGGAAGGTTTGCTCCAGCAGTGGGTTGTGAGTGAAATCAGTGTATTTGAGTGAGGCAGAATTTTTCGTTTTTACTAGGAAAGGTTAGAAATTAGAGTGTGGGTAAGTTTGGTTTCTGCATTATGTATACACATAATATATATAGATACACATGTGTAATTGGTTGGAATGTAAAAATATCTTTCTTACTCTGGGTCGTAGTGAAAAAAAAAAAAGATAAATGTTGCTTTTAAATACTAGTAAATTGCCGTGTCTGAACCAGTGAAGAGCATATAATAAATGAGTACTTTCTCTGTAGTTTTGGAGAGTGTCTTTAAAGCATCATATTTTACCAGGAGAATTAAAAAACACAGGTTAACTATAAACAGGACTTTTTCTAAAAATTGAGGCAAAATCTTATAATGGCTATTATAGGCTCTCTCACTGAAGATTGTATTTACCCATTGAACTGGAGCTCCAGGTAAAGCCATTTAAGTAGATGCCTATACCTAACACACTGGATATCCTAAATCTACTGATTTATACACAAATGTAAATTGAGGTCATTTTTGCAAGAATTTGTTAGGTTAAAATACAAATAGATGGTGGCCAAACCTCAATATACTAAATAGAAGCTGTTTTTTAAATACATGTCAAGTCATGAGTTTTTGCTGCCTTGAGCCCCAGTTGATGCTATTAATAAAAAGTTGTTTTATTGTATAATGCCAAATTATGTGTGCGTAAACTCTTAAACACAGTCATTACTACTGTGAATATATATAATCTATGTATATATTATTTATGGTTCTCAAGTTTGGACAAACTGCTGGCATAGAAATAATAGTGCTTTTCATTTTTATGTTTCTCAAAGACTGTATATTTAATATTTATTTACATTTTGAATGTCTCCAGTGTACTTAGTACATTTTATTTTTTGAAAAAATAGGCCTTGTCTTTTTGTTACTTGTATTAATACAGATTTCACCCATACATTTGGAATTCTCCTTTTGAAGTAAAAGTACTGCTAAGTGCAGGATCTACTTGCTGCATTTAATAAGGGATTTTTTTTTTTCAGTACTGTTTCCAATTTCACTCATCATTTCATGAGAAATAACTAAAGTTTGTAAATGAGAAAAAGTTATTTCCAAAGATTGTCTCTTCTCCCCTCAAATCTTATCCTGGAAACTGGTACTTAGCAGGAAGCAAATAGGACATTGCTATGGGGAGTGCATTTGTCAGGATGAAGACTGAGTTGTGATTCACCGTTGCTTGTTTCCTTTATTCTCACGCTCTCCCTCCCCCCTGATATGGCAGGCTGGATGGATCAATGTGCAATTGAAAGAAGTTTGATCAGTAAATCGAAGGTTCTGTGGATTTCTGGCTTTTCTGAAAAGGCTGATGGGGAAAAGGCAGATAGAACCAGAGCTTGAAGGGCGTATGGTGGGATCTGTGCCCTATTTAGTTGGGGAAGGATGCCATTTTGGAGGCTGCGTCTTCCATGGCCAGTGGAGAGCATTTTGGGAGCTGCTGGGAGGCGTGAATGGCTGACAGACCCATATTTTGAAAGCACTTAAACTGTACGCCAAGGGACTGTCTAAAATGTTGCATAATTATGGTTACTGTATTCATTTCAGTACAAAATAGTGCCCTAGGAATTTTATTACTTTTACCATTATAATTAGCACTTAGACCACTGTGTTAAATTTGGCATTGGTTGCTGTCATAATCATCAAATATGTATATCCTTATAAAATTTAAATTAGTTGTTACCAAAGTAGAACTTGTGCTTATTTACAAAATCTAATTGTTCTCAAAGCTCACATGGGAGACCTACAGGCTCCGGGCCCACGTGCCTCCCTCCCCCATCCACTCCTGAGGCAGCCATCCCAACTCTTTGTTAGTTATTGCTTCTTTCAAAACTCCATGCATATACAGCACTTCTGTAGTCATTAGTTTTATCTGGTGTCTCTTTAATGCAGTATTCTACCCTCACACTTCATGGATAACTATTCTGTAATCAGGGGTTGGCAAAAGTGATGGGTGTTGTGTTGCTGCTCTTCAGCCCATCATTTCCTTTATTTTTCCATCCTTTCTTTTATTTCTTCCATGTTTGGCTTAGGTCTGAGGCCATCTATGAACTTGGCTTAGACTTGTTTCTAAGCCAGTAGGCATTTGCTGTATCTCTCTAATAAAATCTGTGTGTCTTCGTAAAGAAAGTATTATGTTTACATATTTTTATTAATCAGCTAAACATCTTTAAACTATGGTTCAGTATTTAAAATGCGCTAATTACTTGCATTGTGGAAACAATTGGAAGTAGTCCTTGTGACTAAGACATAATTAAAATTATATTTTTTAAAAGGACTTTATTATTACTTTAACAGTTTACACATATTTGTTTCATAAATAATTCATTCAACAAATATTTATTACTATGCGTCAGGTACTGTTTATAAGTAATATATTTGTTTTACTGTATTCTTATTTGTGTATGATGAATTGACTTATAATTTTTTGTTGCTGTTTTCCTTAGACAAAATTGAAGAAGCACAAAAAGAACTCAATGGGGCAGAAGTGTCAAAAAAAGGTAAATTAAAATCAACCCCAGTATAGGCTTTATTTTTGCAGAGATTCCTGTATAAATATCTTATTATTGCAGCCTCTCTAAATGAATCAGTGTAAGCATATCCCAAAGTTAAAAATCACTTTAAACTGATTGATACTTAAAAGTCTGTGGACTTTGCTTTATGAAACGTTTTAACTGCATAGCATATTCTGTAACTGTTTCCCACACGTTACTGTTTTGCTGGTGGGAATATGAAAGATTGTTGCAGCTTTTCTGAAAGTCCTGTTTGGGAGACTGTCCCATAGCAATCAAGTTACCAGTACAATGGGTACTGATGGTACTGTGTTCACATAAGTGTGTGCATATGTGTGTTCACGTGGAGCAGTATTCTTTCTAAAATGACAGAAACCTAAGACAACTGAAATAACCCAAATGTTAGTCATTGTGGGAATAATTGCATCAATTGTAGTACCTTCATATTTGGGGATGTTATGCAGCTTTTAAAAAATGTTAATTATTTCAGTTGACTGTGGTGATTTGTTGCAATGGTGAGAGAAGGGGCAGAGGAAGGTGATTAACTTTTATTTATCTGGATTTTGTTCTTTCACTAGCTATAATGAATGGGTAAATTTTGTGTAAAGAATAAAAAGCTTAAAAGCAAAAATCGGTTTTCATCACAGAAAGCATACTGATTATTTTCCCAGGTAATATGAAAAAATGCTTTCGATGTACAACAGCCTGTGGGAGGGGAGGAAGAAAGGAAGGTGGGTAGAGTTCCAACACTCTGTTAATGCGTGAAATCGAATAGAAGGATCTACGGTTCTCTTTATGGCATTTAGATTTCATGATTTTTTATTGCTTTATCCTTGTTGTATCTTCTAATTACAGTGGGATATTCTGGCAGAGTAATTTAGCTACGTAGGAGTCCAATGGAAAGTCTTTTTTTAAAATCGAGTTAGCTTCCTAACTGGGTATCATTGGTGGAAATAATTTCCGGTTGTCCAGCTTCTCTATCCCTTGGACCAGCCTGTGAAGTCTCCAGGGTTGTTTGGGGTTTGTCTGAGTAGTGACGCTGTGATGTGCGGACACCTTAAAGTGTCTTCCTTCTTTTTTCTCTCCCCTCACCCACCACGGGATCTCTGGGAGGACGGTATCAAATATGACCCTTTACTGACACTCGTGCAGAAACACAAGTCTAAGAAGAGCAGAGAAGTCACCACAGCCACACCGTTCCTTTGAAAGGTTGACTGAATATCCCTTCCCACATTGCTGAAATCATGAAGCCTTTGAGACACTCAGGCTATAAGAACCTTGTGTAACAATTTAAAGTTCTTTGTCATGGTCAATCTTTTCCGCATCTACTGATGGTTTAGAGCTGCTTCAGTTAGGAAAATAAATGTGTTCTTGTCTTCCTTTTCCCTCCTTCCTACCCCTGTGGCAAAGAGCTTTAAAAACCATGAACTAAATGTCTGATAGGAAGGAGGAAATGGAACAGAGGTTCTAGAAAAAGAAATTGGATAATGAGGTTGAAAATAGTCCAGTGGGCTGCATTTGGCAGGCTACGCTTATTTAAGACCTAGGATGAATACCAAGTGAGCATTGTTCTGTGCAATTCACTGCCTAGTATTTCTACTCAGCTTCCGTTTTTACATACGCATTCTGGGCAAATTAAAAATAAAATCGTTTTCCTCCAGAATATAATTGAGGAGTAACATCAGTTTGTCTTTAACAACATGAGATAAAAATTTTGAGTAATAAACGTCTTGAGATTTCTCAGATCTTTGCTTGCTAAGCTGTTTGATGAAAGGAAATTCATTTCCTCTTTTGAAGAATATACTTTAAAAATTTAGAGTTATTTATTGTTTTTATTGATTAAGGTAAGTCATCTAGAACAGACCACTTTTTCACTATTTTTTCCAACATGCTTTTGGTTATTTCCTCTGAAATTTTAACTTTTTCTACATCTGCTTTTTTTTCTACATTGCTCATGTTTCTAAGGCTTCATCTCCATTGAAGATGCTCTGGTCCTTAACCTATTCAAGGTTCTTTCTCCCCCACTTCTTTTTTTAAACATTAGGGCAAGTAACTAATTTATCTTCAGAAGCATTTAACATACCGGTAGGCTCTTAAGGAAAACAAACCTTGCTTATTGGTAGATTAAAAAAGATATCTTTCCTGTGTTCTAACATTTTAAGGAAGGATTCATCTGTTTAGTATAATACGGTGGCAAAGAAACTGACCTGGCTCATTATACAACAATAGAATAAAGAAGTGCACTAAATTATGGTAATATTTTTTTTTAAATTCTTTCCACTTATGAATGAAAGTCAGATGACTAGAATGTGATTTATTTTGATTTTAACCAATTTGGGGATAAATATAGCATGCAACATTCATACAGTTCTCTATAATGTCCTCATTTTCTTCCTTACAGCACTGTTTACTTGGTCTTAACATCCACTGTGCTTGACACTATTTCTAAAATTATTGCACGAGATTTAAATAAAATAAATAGTGAATGTCACAGATGTAGTGTTGAATATGTATGAAATAAACTGGGAAGAAATAAATAGATCAGTTAGGAAAGCTTTTATATGCTGTCTCATGAATAAACTTTAATTTTAATACTTTGTTTTAAATTTTTATCACAATATTTGACACATAAAATAATATATGTAAGTATATGTAATATATATTATTACGTATGTAATATATTATCACATATATCACATATTATTACATATATAATGTGTGATATTATATGATCACGTACATTTAATACATAATACTTAGTATATGTAATATGCACTATTATAAATCATAACATGGTAATCTTTGATTCCAATACCCAACTTAAGAACGGGCACATTGCTAATATGTACTGTTTATCAGCCTACTTGCTAGTCTCCATTTCATCCCACTATCTGCTTGGTAGAGATATTTAACTGTTTGTAAGTTTGCATCATCATTTTAGTGCTTCTTAAAAATAACTGTGTATTCTCAAACAATATCCTTTTTAGTTTTGTCTGAGTTTGAGCTTTAAAAATAAAATTATATTATTTGCAGTTGGAAAAATTTCATTCCTTTTTATGGCTTAGTGTTATTCCATTCTGTGTATATGTATTCCACATCTTCTTTATCCACTCATCTGTTGATGGACACTTAGGTTGCTTCCATACCTTGGTAATTGTAAATAATGATGCTGTGAACACTGGGATACACGTATCTTTTCAAACTAGTGTTTTTGGTTTTTTGGCTGTATACCCAGGAGTGGAATTGCTGGGTCATATGGTAGTTCTAGTTTCAGCTTTTAGAGAAACCTCTGTATTGTTTTCCACAGTGGCTGCACCAATTTACATTCCCACAACAGTGTACAAGGGTTCCCTTTTTTCCACATCTTCACCAATATTTGTTATTTGTGTTCTTTTTGATGATAGCCGTTCTCATGGGTGTGAAGGGATACCTCTTTGTGGTTTTGATCTGCATTTCCCTGATGATTAGTCATGTTGAGCATCTTTTCGCGTGCCTGTTGGCCATCTTCATTTCCTCTTTGGGAAAATGTCTATTCAGTTCTTCTGCGCCATTTTTTAATCAGGTTTTGTGGGGAGTTTTGATGTTGGGTTGTATGCGCTGTTTACGTGTGCTGGGTATTAATCCCTATAGGTCACATCGTTTGCAAATATTTTCTCCCATTCAGTTGGTTGTCTTTTCATTTGGTTGGTGGTTTCCTTTGCTGTGCAAAAGCTGTTAAGTTTAATTAGGTCCCATTTGCTTATTTTTTACTTTTATTTCCTTTACTTTAGGAGATGGATCAAAAAAGAATACCACTGTGATTTATGAAAAAAAGTGTTTTGCCTGTGTTTTCCTCTAGGAGTTTTGTGTAGTATCCAGTCTTAGGTTTAGGTCTTTAATCCTTTCCGAGTTTATTTTTGTATATGGTATTAGAGAATGTTCTAATTTCACTCTTTTACATGTAGCTGTCCAGTTTTCTCAGCACCACTTACTGAAGAGACTGACTTTTCTCCAGTGTATATTCTTGACTCCTTTGTCACAGATAATTGACCAAGTCAGTGTATTTAATAATATGAGATTATTCGAGTTTTCTTTTTTCTCTTCAATCAGGTATTTTTCTTATAATTTATCCATTTTATTAACTGTTCACATTTATTGACAAAAAGTCATTCATGGTATTCTCTTACTGTCTCTCATTGCTGCTGGATCTGTAGTTGTGTCTCCATTTTCTCACTGTTAATATTGTTCATTTGTGCCTTTTCTCTCTGTCTTGATCAGTCTTGCCAGAGGTTTGTCTGTTTCACTCCCCTTTTATTGTACCAACTTCTGAGTTTCTTGATATTCTCTTGTATCATACTTTCCCGTTTCATTACATTTTTCTCTTTATTATCTTTTCCTCTTTTTTGAGCTTATTCTGTTATGAAATTTCTTAAGTTGGAAACTGGGCTTATTCATTTTTAAGTCTAGAATCATTTAAAGCTATTGATTTCCTTGTAGACCTGGCTTTAGCTATATTAAATATGACTTCATGTTTGCTACTTTCATTAATTTCTGTGCTGGTTTCTTCTTTCACTCTCTTGATAGAATTTTTTTCCCTTGGGGATGGTTGGGGATTTTATTTATTTTTTTGTTAGTGATTTCTGACTTAATTGCATTGTTATGTTGTTTGATTTTAAAAACCAGTTTGTATTTCTAAAATAATTTGCTCTCTGTTTCTGAATATACAGTATAGTCAAAAGTTTCAGGGAATGTTCTATAAATATGCTCCTAGGATTTATGTTAGAAATTTAGAATTCAGCATTTTACAGATAAATGCACCATTTTACAAAGGTGGAAAAGCTGAAGTTGAAAACTGTTAAATAACCTTATCCCAGGGCCTGTAACCAGAAAGTGGCATGTGAGGACTTTTCAAGTCTGTGTTATTCTAATATTATTCTGCATCATAACTGGATGAGAGCTGTATTCTAGTGATCGTTGAATCTGTAGTACAGTTAGTCCTGTTCTAAATTAAGCCTTTGAGTAAAGAGATCACCTTTTATAAGAATATTGTAATGATTCAGGAAAAAATAGGAGTCAAACAATGGGTATAGAAAAAGGTGGAGATTTTAGGTCAGCTTGCATTGGGATTTTTCATATTATTCTGTCTCAAACAGCAAAATCCTGAAATCACCACCATAATACCTATAGTTTCCTTTTAGCAGCCATCACTCTGAAATTATATACTCTAGCCACCAGAAAATTGTTATTTAAAAAATAATTTCAGTGAATCATCTATTTTACCATGTATATGAGAATAATGGGTCCTAAGGATATAAGCAGTTTATGGCTTAAGAAATACATTAAGGAATCTGTCCTGCTGAAATAACTCTGTGATAATTCAGACTTGCTCCAAGGAATCACTTGACAAGTAGGATTTTTGTTAACATAGGCATAATGAATGGCCTGGAATTACCCTCTTGTTATCTCGGAAAGCTTGAGGGAAGTTAGGTTCCTATGTAAAACTAGATTGAGCAATTCAGAAGTGAGCGTGACAGACTAATGAGCAAAAAACTAGACTGTGAACTCTAATTAGTGGGTAAATACGAAAGCCAGAGTTTGCACACCTACTTTCCTAAATTTTTTTAAGCTCCTTATAATATGAATACGTTTGCAAGGAGTGAAAAATA
Source organism: Kogia breviceps (assembly GCF_026419965.1). Taxonomy (NCBI): domain Eukaryota; kingdom Metazoa; phylum Chordata; class Mammalia; order Artiodactyla; family Physeteridae; genus Kogia; species Kogia breviceps. Next base: position 98,760,317 of record NC_081319.1, on the reverse strand, counting down.
CTCCCTTTTTTTTTTCTTTTTTAAATAGCACATGTGATATTTTTAAAAAAGAAATGAAGGTTCATTTGGAATAATATTTTGTTAATAAGGTTATGCTTTAATGCCAGTGACATTCTCTTCCTTAAGAATTCTGCTAAGAATACTTAAGAAAATACAAGAGCATATTCCTATAATTAGGGATGATGAAGTCCTTCCTAAGTGAGACTAAACTTTGGGTGGCGTACTGGAAAATTGGACTGATTTTTATTAAATTAAAATGAATAATGTTAAGATAAGATTAAATATAAGATAAGATTAAAATGTTTTAAAACAGCCTGGGAGAAGGTATGTGCAATGAAACAAAACTTAGTTGGTTACTTAAAATGTTATAAACTTGGAAAGGCATTAGCAGTTTATAAAATGAAAGCTCACACGGATACAGCCAGTGGAAGGGCTAGTGTAATATATTAGTGAGATGTCCGAACTATTGAATTTTTAAAGGAATGCAGTTTAATTATTTCAGTATTATAATAATGCTAGCTAGTTTATAAATTAATTACCAGGAAATAGTGTAATTAAATGAGCATTAATGGCTGTTTATTTTATTTTTATATCCTAACCAAAAGTATGGTTAATCCCCAATATTTCTTATCTTCAATTGTGAGATGAATTCTGGTTAGTGGGAAAGACAGACAGAGAGAGAGAGAGAGAGAGAGAGAACGGGAGAGAGAGGATAAGGGAGACAGAGAGAAAGTGTGTGTGGGTGTGTGTGTGTGTGTGTGTGTGGTTGTTTCCTTTCGGGTTTGTGTCCTCTTTTTTTTTTTTTTTTAATACAGCAGGTTCTTATTATCTGTTTTATACATATTAGTGTATACATGTCAATCCCAATCTCCCAATTCAACCCACCGCTCCCCCCACCGCCACTTTCCCCCACTGGCATCTATATGTTTGTTCTCTACATCTGTGTCTCTGTTTCTGCCTTGCAAACCAGTTCATCTGTATGTACCATTTTTCTAGATTCCACATATATGCGTTAATATACGATATATTTTTTTCTCTTTCTGACTTACTTCACTCTGTATGACAGTCTCTAGGTGCATCCACGTCTCTACAAATGACCCAAATTTGTTTCTTTTTATGGCTGGGTGATATTCCATTGTATGTATGTATATGTACCACATCTTCTTTATCCGTTTGTCTGTCGATGGGCATTTAGGTTGCTTCCATGAACTGGCTCTTGTAAACAGTGCTGCAATGAACACTGGGGATGCAGGTGTCTTTTTGAATCATGGTTTTCTCTGGTATATGCCCGGTAGTGGGATTGCTGGGTCATATGGTAATTCTATTTTTAGTTTTTTAAGGAACCTCCATACAGTTCTCCATGGTGGCTGTATCAATTTACATTCCCACTCACAGTGCAGGAGGGTTCCCATTTCTCCACAACCTCTCTAGCATTTATTGTTTGTAGATTTTCTGATGATGGCCATTCTGACCCATGTAAGGTGATACCTCATTGTAGTTTTGATTGCATTTTTTAAATAATTAGTGATGTTGAGCAGCTCTTCATGTGCCTCTCGGACATCTGTATGTGTTCTTTGGAAAAATGTCTGTTTAGGTCTTCTGCCCATTTTTACATTGGGTTGTTTATTTTTTATATATTGAGCTGCATGACCTGTTTATATAGTTTGGAGATTAATCCTTTGTCCATTGATTCGTTTGCAAATATTTTTTCCCATTCTGAGGGTTGTCTTTTTTTTTTTTTTTTTTTTTTTTTTTTTTTGCGGTTTGCAGGCCTCCCACTGTTGTGGCCTCTCCCTTTGCGGAGCACAGGCTCCGGACGTGCAGGCTCAGCGGCCATGGCTCACGGGCCCAGCAGCTCCGCGGCATGTGGGATCTTCCCAGACCGGGGCACGAACCCGTGTCCCCTGCATCGGCAGGTGGACTCTCAACCACTGCGCCACCAGGGAAGCCCTGAGGGTTGTCTTTTTGTCTTGTTTGTACTTTCCTTTGCTGTGCAAAAGCTTTTAACTTTCATTAGGTCCCATTTGTTTATTTTTGTTTCTATTTCCATTACTCTAGGAGGTGGGTCAAAAAAGATCTTGCTGTGATTTATGTCAGAGTGTTCTTCCTATGTTTTCCTCTTAGAGTTTTATAGTGTCCAGTCGTACATTTAGGTTTTTAATCCATTTTGAGTTTATTTTTGTGCATGGTGTTAGGGAGTGTTCTAATTTCATTCTTTTACATGTAGCTGTCCAGTTTTCCCAGCACCACTTATTGAAGAGACTGTCTTTCCTGCATCGTATATCCTTGCCTCCTTTGTCATAGATTAGTTGACCATAGGTGTGTGGGTTTATCTCTGGGCTTTCTATCCTGTTCCATTGATCTATATTTCTGTTTTTGTGCCAGGACCATACTCTCTTGATTACTGTAGCTTTGTAGTATAGTCTGAAGTCAGGGAGTCTGATTCCTACAGATCCGTTTTTTCCCCTCAAGACTGCTTTGGTTATTTGGAGTCTTTGGGGCTCCATACAAATTTTAAGACTTTTTGTTCTAGTTCTGTAAAAAATGCCATTGGTAATTTGATAGGAATTGCATTGAATCTGTAGATTGCTTTGGGTGGTATAGTCATTTTCACAATATTGATTCTTCCAATCCAAGAACAAGGTATATCTCTCCATCTGTTTGTGTCATCTCTGATTTCTTACATCAGTGTCTTATAGTTTTCTGAGTACAGGTCATTTACCTCCTTAGGTAGGTTTATTCCTAGGTATTTTATTCTTTTTGTTGCAATGGTGAATGGGATTGTTTCCTTAATTTCTCTTTCTGATCTTTCATTGTCAATGTATAAGAATGCAAGATATTTCTGTGTATTAATTTTGTATTCTGCAACTTTACTAAATTCATTGATTAGCTATAGTAGTTTTCTGGTGGCAACTTTAGAATTATCTATGTATAGTATCATGTCACCTGCAAACAGTGACAGTTTTACTTTTCTTTTCCAATTTGTATTCCTTTTATTTCTTTTTCTTCTCTGACTGCCATGGCTAAAACTTCCAAAACTATGTTGAGTAATAGTGGCGAGAGTGGACATCCTTGTGTTGTTCTTGATCTTAGAGGAAATGCTTTCAGTTTTTCATCATTGAGCATGATATTTCCTGTGGGTTTGTTGTATATGGCCTTCATTATGTTGAGGCAGGTTCCCTCTGTGCTCACTTTCTGGAGAGCTTTTATCATAAATGGGTATTGAATTTTGTCAAAAGCTTTTTCTGCATCTAGTGAGATGATCATATGGTTTTCATTCTTCAATTTGTTAGTATGGCGTATTGATTGATTTGCATATATTGAAGAATCCTTGCATCCCTGAGATAAATCCCACTTGATCATGGTGTTTGATCCTTTTGCTGTGTTGTTGGATTCTGTTCGCTAGTATTTTGTTGAGGATTTTTGCATCTGTATTCATCAGTGATATTGGTCTGTAATTTTCTTTTCCTGTAGTATCTTTGTCTGGTTTTGGTATCAGGGTGACTGACGGTGGCCTCATAGAATGAGTTTGGGAGTGTTGCTTCCTCTGCAGTTTTTTGGCAGAGTTTGAGAAGCATGGGTGTTAGCTCTTTTCTAAATGTTTGGTAGAATTTACCTGTGAAGCCATCTGGTCCTGGAGTTTTGTTTGCTGGGAGATTTTTAAATGCAGTTTCAATATCATTACTTGTGATTGGCTTGTTCATATTTTCTGTTTCTTCCTGGTTCAGTCTTGGAAGGTTATACCTTCCTAAAGACTTGTCGATTTCTTCCAGGTTGTCCATTTTATTGGCATAGAGTTGCTTGTAATAGTCTCTTATGATACTTTGTATTTCTGCGGTGTCCATTGTCACTTCTTCTTCATTTCTGATTTTATTGATTTGAGTCCTCTCCCTGTTCTTCTTGATGAGTCTGGCTAAAGGTTTATCAATTTTGTTTATATCTTCTCAAAGAACCAGCTTTTAGTTTTATTGATCTTTCCTATTGTTTTCTTTGTTTCTATTTCATTTATTTCTGCTCTGATCTTTATGATTTCTTTCCTTCTACTAACTTTGGGTTTTCTTTGTTCTTATTCCTCTAGTTCCTTTAGGTGTAAGGTTAGATCGTTTATTTGAGTTTTTTCTTGTTTCTTGAGGTAGGATTGTATTGCTGTAAACTTCCCTCTTAGAAGTGCTTTTGCTGCATCCCATAGGTTTTGGATCTTCGTGTTTTCATTGTCATTTTTCTCTAGGGGTTTTTTGATTTCCTCTTTGATTGCTTCAGTGATCTCTTGGTTACTTAGTAACATATTGTTTAGCCTCCATGTGTTGGTGTTTTTTACGTTTTTTTTCCCTGCAGTTTATTTCTAATCTCATAGCATTGTGGTCAGAAAATATGCTTGATATGATTTCAATTTTCTTAAATTTACTGAGACTTGATTTGTGACCCAAGATGTAATTTATCTTGGAGAATGTTCTGTGTACACTTGAGAAGGAAGTGTAATCTGCCATTTTCGAATGGAATGTCCTAAAAATATCAATTAAATCTATCTGGTCTATTGTATCATTTAAAGCTTGTGCTTCCTTATTAGTTTTCTGTCTGGATGATCTGTCCATTGGTGTAAGTGAGGTGTTAAAGTCCCCACCCTTACTATGTTACTGTTGATTTCCTCTTTTATAGCTGTTAGCAGTTGCCTTATGTACTGAGGTGCTCCTATGTTGGATACAGTCTATGCATATAGATTTATAATTGTTATATCTTCTTATTGGATTGATCCCTTGATCATTATGTAGTGTCCTTCCTTGTCTCTTATAACATTCTTTATTTTAGATATGAGTAATGCTCCTCCAGCTTTCTTTTGATTTTCATTTGCATGGAATATCTTTTTCCATCCCCTCACTTTCAGTCTCTATGTGTCCCTAAGTCTGAAGTGGGTCTCTGGTAGACAGCATATAGATGGGTCTTGTTTTTGTATCCATTCAGCTAGCCTGTGTCCTTTGGTTGGAGCAGTTAATCCATTCACATTTAAGGTAATTATAGATATATATGTTCCTGTTACCATTTTCTTAATTGTTTGGGTTTTTTTTGGTAGGTCCCTTTCTTCTCTTGTGTTTCCCACTTAGAGAAATTCCTTTAGCATTTGTTGTAGAGCTGGTTTGGTGGTGCTGAATTCTCTTAGCTTTTGCTTGTCTGTAAAGCGTTTGATTTCTCCATCATATCTGAATGAGATCCTTTGTGGGTAGAGTAATCTTGGTTGTAGGTTCTTCCCTTTCATCACTCTAAATATATCATGCCACTCCCTTCTGGCTTGTAGAGTTTCTGCTGAGAAATCAGCTGTTAACCTTATCAGAGGTCCTTTGTATGTTATTTGTCATTTTTCCCTTGTTGCTTTTAATATTTTTTGTTTGTCTTTAATTTTTGTCAGTTTGATTACTGTGTGTCTCGGAGTGTTTCTCCTTTGGTGTATCCTGCCTGGGACTCTCTGCGCTTCCTGGACTTGGGTGGCTATTTCCTTTCCCATGTTAGGGATGTTTTTGACTATAATCTCTTCAAATATTTTCTCAGGTCCTTTCTCTCTCTCCTCCTCTGGGACTCCTATAATGCAAATGTTGTTGCATTTAATGTTGTCCCTGGGGTCTCCTAGACTGTCTTCATTTCTTTCCATCTTTTTTTTCTTTATTCTGTTCCACAGCAGTGAATTTCACCATTCTGTCTTCCAGGTCACTTATCCTTTCTTCTCCCTCAGTTATTCTGCTGAGTTATTCTGATTCCTTCTAGTGTGTTTTTCATTTCAGTTTTTGTATTGTTCATCTCTGTTTGTTTGTTCTTTAATTCTTCCAGGTCTTTGTTAAACATTTCTTGCATCTTCTCAATCTTTGTTTCCATTCTTTTTCTGAGGTCCTGGATCATCTTCACTATCGTTATTCTGAATTCTTTTTCTGGAAGGTTGCCTATCTCCACTAAATTTAGTTGTTTTTCTGGGTTTTTATCTTGTTCCTTCATCTGGTACATAGTCCTCTGCCTTTTCATTTTGTCTATCTTTCTGTGAATGTGGTTTTCCTTCCACAGTCTACAGAATTGTAGTTCTTCTTGCTTCTGCTGGCTGCTCTCTGGTGGATGAGACTATCTAAGAGGCTTGTGCAAGCTTCCTGATGGGAGGGACTGGTGGTGGGTAGAGCTCAATGGCTGTTTATTTTAAATAAATATATTTATAAATTATACTTTTTAATATTAAATGCTCAAAAAATTCATCATGTTTTCCTTGTAAAGTTGTTATTATTTCATTCTTTTATTCAGTAATTTTTTTATTATTCATCATCCATTCTTTTTAGCCCTGGGAAATAGATAGGAAAGAAAAAGTCTGTGCCTTAACGGAACCTTTTTAACTCAGCTCTTGCCCAAATTATCATAAAATCTGAATTGGTAGAATCAAAATTCATGAGGTTTTCTGTAGTCTGGTAGCAGTGCCTAACTAATTCCCCTTGGGAAAACAGGAACAGATTTTGTTTTTTAGAAAAGAAAGTCATCTCTTTTTTCTTTTCATACTATATTACTTGGAATTTCAAATTTAAGTATTCAGGTCTCCTGAAGTGTTCTTTTTTAGTGTAATAGGCAATGCTAATGGCTCACATAACAGGAAGATTAGTATTATTTTAATTATTTGTGCCATGTATATGAGTTAAAGGTATCATATATCAATCCTGTCAATATTTTGAGATTTAAAAATATTAAATCCCAAGAGATCATTGCTTTGCAACTAGACTGGTGCCAGCTTTATAGAAGATGATTTGTATAATGATAAACAAAGCACCTTTTAGTACATTTATGTAAAATAAATGTCTTTAAGTATTCTGTTCATGGTGTTTAAATGCAAAAAGTAATAAAACTTTGCTTCCTATAAATTATGAGAGGCAAAAACCCTCAGTATATTTCCTAAGAATTTTACTGATTACACTCTATGGAGTAATCATTTATTAAATTAGAGGGTAAAATAGTTAGCAGGATTTAACTTTTATAGAATTCATTGAAAGGGTTGCATTCTTTTACAGTTTTATAGCCTATTCTATTGACTTCAAAATGCTATTGATTATAAGATGGAAAGTGATTTCATGCACCATTTAGGAATGGAAAAAGTCACTGCCAGTTAAGTCAGGACACAGTGCGTTTATAATTGATTGGAAGGTGCCCCAGGGTTTCAGGGAGATTAAAATGTTCAAAACACATTTGTTTAAGATTCTATAAAGTGTGTGTTTACATCCACTGCTTCACTTTTTCACAAGAGAGATATGGAATAGTTCAGATTATGATGTATGGATTTGAGCTACTTTGAGGACAGCATCTCTCAGGACTGTGGAAAACAAAGAAATGGGTCTCATTCTTTTGGTTCACTTGGGGATTCGTGGAAGAATGATAAGGAAAAAAGCCCAGATTATGTTTAATTTACCATCTTTACTTTCTTAGATAATTGACCTCATGCATATGCCTCTGTATTATTTTTTATATGAATCGTGTTGCAGGATGACTTAAAAGGATAATGTGTACTGCTGTTGATTTATTTAAGCTCTTCTCCAGCTTTGCTTCTGTAACCTATGTATGGGGCAAAAGAATGAAAAAAAAGAGAGGCGGGCTCAGATGTTTGTTGCCTACATGGAGACTTGTTCTTTTTTCTCATGTTTACTCAGATCAGAGAAGGCAGTACACATGTTGTCTGGAAGTCAGGGATATAATTCTGGGGAAGAAAGAACAGAAAATAAAAGCAAGTGGGAGGCAGAATCAGTTGAAGATAGGTAAACGATTGTGTGAAATTCTAGAAAATAAATCTTAAAAAAATTGAAAGCAAACAGCTGTGGAAACAACAAAGTACCATTTCACCCAAATAGGGCGTTCTTTTGCTACTGTTTCAGTATTCAGAGTGTGTTTTGTTGGGCTATGCTATATATAAGAAGAATATCAAATTTTAAGGATGATAATTTAGAATTTTGCACTAACCACCAAGCATGGGATACAATAGTAGCTATTTGATTCAAGAAAAGATTTGGAAGAAGAAAATGAGACTCTCTTGATGAGTGAGAAAAGGCAGGAAGAGGACTGAAGAAAATATAAGTGAGAGCAAATGTATATAGTAACATGTGTGCATAGTTGGATGTTTAGCTAGCGAGGAAAGGATTTGATGGATTGTATTGGAAGTACAGCTCTGCAAGGGAATCAAGCATGGGGATGTTGCTATGGGTGTTTATTTCTTGAAGCCCACCACCTAGCATGAAGTTAGCCACTTAGTAACTGTTAACAAACCTCTTTAATGGCTTCCTGTGTCTCTGCAGTGTGAAGACAAAGCTCCCTAACACAGCCTATGAGATCTCATCCCTTAGGCTCTTCCCCTCACCGCTGCCACACAAGTGTCCTCATGAATGCTCCAGTTCAGTTTGCCCAACATCATACACTGGCACCTTCTATGGTTCCTAGTGCATACAGTAGGCATTTGGCAAATATTTATTAATTAATGAAGTTGGATGGCTGGGTGGGTGGATGGGGGTGTGGTAAGGATGGATTCCTTTACACAGCAGGCATGGCTTTTAAACAATATATACTCTTACTTTCTTCTGTTTTTGAAATGTGTTTAAATCGATTTATTTTGTTTCTCCTGCTGTAATCTAGACTGCATATCTGAAGTGAATTGTTTGCTTATATCAAATTATCTCCATAATTTAACTGTATATATCTGCAGTGATATATAAAAATCATTTCTGTATGTCTAACAAAAATAAAAGCGTCATTCTTTAATCTTTAGTAGAGACTGTGGACATCTAGTACAAATGAATCCTTTCTTTTGATTTTTCTGAACACTAAGACTTGGTGTAGTTTATAATGTTGATACAACATTTTAGTTAACCTGGTGGGAAGTTGTGATGTTCTGAAGAATTGAGGAACTTTCTTAGAAAAATCACCCAGGTTTTTGGAATCTTTCTCAATGAAAACAAAGCAAAAGGATATGAATTTTTATTACTCTTTGGTCAGGGAAGTATGATTGTTATTTTGTAAACTTATTGTTTGAATCAAAGTCTGAATCAGCTTTCTACCAGATAATCTTTTTAAACCTGCAGAAATATATCAGAATATTTGGTTTTTATTAGTGTCAGCTATCTTGTTGGCAACATTCAGATTTTTATCTTTTGTTTCTTCAACTCACTATTTTCATACAAACCGTATTATAAGACATTAGAACAAGTTATAAAAATAGAAAATATACTTATTTTGTAACACCTCATCTCGATTGTTGTCAATTTTCTATTACTTTCTTTGTTAACTTGGCTAGAACATAGCCAAAGAGGACCTGTTTTGAAGTACAAGGTTGTTCTTACCACTTTCTCTGAGGTGCTCCTTAAAAGTCAGGTTGAAAGTGCTTATCAAAATGGCAAATAAGAAGGTTTAAATAACAAATGCTATAAGTATGCACTTGCTCTCCTTCTCTTAGTGGTATCTTTAAAAGAGTTATAAGTAAAAATTATATCATAGTATTGTTGGAGTGTCATGTTTATGGATATGATATGTATAACAATAATTCCACAGAAATAGGGGGAAAGAGACAGGAGTTATATAGTTGTAATGTTTCCATATCTCACTGGAATTAAGTTAGATAAGTTAAAACGTAAGGTAAGCCCTGAAGCGCACTACAAAGGAAATAACTGAAAAAAATCGTGAAAAAGAATCATCGAAGAAATTAAAATGTTATATTAGAAAATATCACCTAATGTAACATAAAGCAGTAAAGCAGAAATGTAGGAACAAAAGAGACACAACATGTATTAAAAACAAAAAGTAAAGTGGCAGAGATAAATACAGCTATGTCAATACTAGCATTACATGTGAATGCATTAAACAGTCCAGTCGAAAGGCAGAGATTGTCAGACTGGATAGACAAACAAGATCCAACTATATACTGTCTATGCTGAGATAAACGTTAGATTCAAAGACACAACTATCAATAGATTGAAAAAGACCAATAGATTGAAAGTAAAAGGATGGAAAAAGATATGTCATGTAAATGGTAAGCTTAAGAAAGCTGAAGTAGCTATACTAATATCAGACAAAAGAGACTTTAAATTTTAAAATGTTACTAGAGATAAACAGGGGCATTTTGTAATGATAAAAGAGTCAGTCCATCAGGAAGATACAACAGTTATAAACATAACAGAGCCCCAAAATATATGAGATAAAACTGACAGAAACGAAGGGAGAAATAGACAATTCAATAGGACAGTTGGAGACTTCAATACTCTACTTTCAATAATGGATGGAACAACTAGGCAGAAGGTCAACAAGGAAATAAAAGACTTGAACAACACAATAAACCAGCAGACCTAACAGACATCCATAGAGCATTCCATCCAACATCAGCAGAGGACGCATTCTTCCCCAGTGTACATGGCACATTCTCTGGGATAGGCCATAACAATTTTTATCAGTAAGTTTAAGAGGAATGACATAATACAAAGTTTGTTTTCTGACCACAATGGAATGAAATTAGAAATCAATAACAAAAATTGTACTTATCTGAAAAAGTTCTTCTGATGCTATGGTGGTCGGCAGAGTAAAACTTTTATGTGCAGATGATTCAAAGATTTTCAAAACAAGTAGACTGAACATTGCTATGAAATGGATAAAATGGCTTCTACATTAGATTCTCTATCTACACATGAGGAAGCTAACACAGATAAAGCCCACTGGAAATACTTTCTTTGAAACAAAAATACAGCTTGCTTTAACAGTTTTTTTTAAAGACTACAATTTCTCCAAAAGAACATAGAGTTCTAAAGCATTTCCTTAAGTAATGTAGCAAGAAGGGGATTATTTGGTTCCACAGTCCAGAGAAATATATTTGGAACTCTCTCATCTCTTTTCTTTTGAGTAAAATAGAGTCAGAACATCTTAGCTGCTGAAACTTTTAGCAGAAAAATAAACTTGTGACCCTGTTTGGTTACCTTGGGTCTTAAGGATATACTACTGAAAAGATATAATTTCTTAAGAATATATACTACTGAAAGAGGTATGATTTTGTTTTGCTATGTTGATTTAATATTCTTTATTTATTCTTTATTTATTTTTTTGCGGTACGCGGGCCTCTCCCGTTGTGGAGCACAGGCTCCGGACGCGCAAGCTCAGCAGCCATGGCTCATGGGCCTAGCCACTCCACGGCATATGGGATCCTCCCGGACAGGGGCATGAACCCCGTGTCCCCTGCATCGGCAGGCGGACTCTCAACCACTGAGCCACCAGGGAAGCCCTATTCTTTATTTTAATGGTGTTCAGTTTATTTCAAATAATAATTCTTATTTTATATTCTAATACATGAACATATTAGAATAATGTTAGCTCTTTTATAGACTAAGACATCAAATAAAATATATGTTTATGATTTTTCATTAGAAGAGTATTAAAATTTAGTTTCACTGAAGCTAAAATAGAAGTGTTAGTATTATTTAGTATTCAGTTTGGTATTATAGAAAATGAATGCTAAAATACTGGTTTATGTATTTTGTTCTAGTATCACAATTCAACTGATGATGATGATATGATAATAATAATGGTAATAATAATATTATCAACGATAGCAATATTAATGAGCTAAAATTGAAGTTCTGGACACCACACCATGCTTTCTACATGTATTATCTCAAAAAAACCTCACAACGCCATGAGGTGCCATTATGTGCATTTTACAAATAATGAAGCACAGTAACAGAACTTACCTAAGGTCACATAGCTAGTAAGTGGTCAAGCCAGGACTTAAACCCAGGCTTTCTTCTATCCAAAGTCCACCAGGGGACATATTTGTGTAATGATGGTTTGGTGAAAGAACAAGCAGCAGTGATCACTGGGTACAAGAGAAGGATGGATCCAGGATAATTTCTGGCTTTGGAATGGCTGTGCCATGCACTGAGATTGGCCTGTAATGTTAAATCTGTTTTGATGTGTCAGGACTTAATTGATTGTGTTGGGTGGTTTTCCTTATGTTTAATATGAAAGTTTACTGTACGTTACTTCAAAGTTGAGTGTTTGCAAAGGAAGAAGAGTATGTATGTGTATTCAGTAGTTGTATTGTTATTTTCTTCCTTAATTAGAGGCTTGTTCAAGTTTGTGCCTTCTTTGGTCGATTGTATTTATAACTTATTATATTCTATATGTTATACAAGTATCCAAATATTTTAAGATGGAGTATAACCTTCTCTTATAATTTTAAATAGTTTTTTTCTGTTGTTATGTCCTACCCTTTTTCATTTCTTTTTTAAAAAATGTATTTTATTTATTTTATTATTATTATTTTTTTTATGGCCACACTGCGCGGCACACGGGATCTAAGTTGCCCAACCAGGGATCAAACCTACACCCCCTGCAGTGGAAGCACAGTCTTAACCACTGGACCACCAGGGAAGTCCCCCTTTTTCCTTTCTGAGAACACTTATTATTGATTAGATTGATTTTTTAAATAAATATATTTATTTTATTTGTTTTTGGCCATGTTGGGTCTTCGTTTCTTCACACGGGCTTTCTCTAGTTGTGGTGAGCGGGGGGCTACTCTTCATTGCGGTGCACAGGCTTCTCATTGCGGTGGCTTCTCTTGTTGCGGACCATGGGCTCTAGGTGTGCAGGCTTCAGTAGTTGTGGCACGTGGGCTCAGTAGTTGTGGCGCCGCACAGGCTTAGTTGCTCCACAGCATGTGGGATCTTCCCGGACCAGGGCTCCAACCCACGTCCCCATACATTGGCAGGGGATTCTTAACCACTGCGCCACCAGGGAAGCCCTGAATTTTTATTTAATTAAAATTTTCACATAGTTGTTACTTATTCAATTTAAAATTTTTTCAATTTGATTTATCTCTGATTTTATTTTTATTTTTTATTCCTACAGTCAGAATTATTTCTCTGAAATTATATTGACTGCTTAAGAAATTTTCTTTTATATATAAAAAAGTTCTGCAGTATTTCTTTGCCTTTGAATGATTAATAACACAAATATTTGAGTACCTATTTTGTCTATCTGCTAGATTTTGGTCTATATTTTAAATTATTGTTAAATAAGCAGTTATTTGTTGGGTTCTTAATTTGCTCACTACCTGCTTTGGGGTTGAGTATTTCATTACACATTTATTTGTATGTGAATAATACCTGTGCATGATGAATTTAAAAATACGGAACTCCAGGTGACAGAGATGTGCCATCTCTATACTCCAATCCCGTAGTATTTTAATATTTTTGAAACTTAATGAAATTTTTATTTTAACAAAGATTTTGTAATGTATAAAATTTAATATGTCTTTATTCTACTACATTTTCCTTTTCTGTTAAAACCTATATTCTTTTTCTGTTTCCTGTTTCCTGATTTTTTTTTTTTTTTGCTACATCATAGCCTGTTAATGGTGAATTCAGATTCCCTCCCTCACCCCATAATTATTTTTCTATTTCTTATGAACAGTTCTTTAAAATGTATTCTGTTGCTAAGTTTAATGTTGTATCTTGCATTGTTTAAACCCTTGACTAAATGATTCTTGTTGTTACTTTGGAGGAGTTGATCTCAAATTCCACTTATATCCCATTCCTGCTTTTCTTTTCAGGGCTGAGGTTCTTGTTCAGAGTTGCTGCTATGTTCTGATTGTTTTGCAGTGTATTTCCCCCGTTAGGAACATTGTCAAAGCTTTGAATCTATTTTGGTTAGTAAAACTAAACTTATTTTTCACTAAGTGCTGCAAGAACACTCTGACCTTCTTCTCCATGTACCTTTAGTGAAGCGTGGTGATGCTCCGAGAGGCTGCTGTCGTGTCAGATACTGGCTCCAAGCTTTCGGGGCTCTGCATCCATAACATTTGTTCCTTCCTCTCTTATGGGTGTGTCCATTTACTCTGCTTTTGACTTACATGCTATTATCATCATGTATTTGAATTCCACCTATATCTTTTATTACTTTTATGCAGTTGCTATTCATCTTCATTTTTTACACGCATTAATCACTTTCGGACTCATTTCGTCTTACATCTCTAGTTTCCCATGTGGGATAATTTTATTTTACATGAAGAATTGTCTTCAGTTTTCCATTAGTGCAGGTCTGTTGAGACATTTCAAATGACAGATTATTTCAAGTATCATTTATTAGAAAATGTCTATTTCTTTTTCATTCTTGAAAAATACTTTTTCTGAGTACAGAAGCATAGGACTCTAGCTTGGCAGTTTATTTCCTTGAGTACATTGTTGCCGCTGAGTTGTCACGTGTGAGCCTACTTATTGCTTGTTTGGAGGTGATCTGTCTTTATAATTAAATTTTCTGTTACTGTTAAGACTTTTGGCCTTGTCTCTGACCTTTGCAGCTTCGTAGTGACGTGCTGCATAAGTGTGATTTCTCTGTATTTATCTTGCATGTGGTTTATAGTACTCTCAAATCTGTAGATTCATGTGTTTCATTAATTTGGGAAAATTTTTAGACCTTATCTCCTCAAATATTACTTTTGCCCAATTATTTATCTCCTCACCTTCTGAGATTCCATTTCCAGCCTTTGCAATTTATCCCTTTGTTTTAGATCTAGCTCCTGAATTTTGCATTCCTTTGTCTCCTAGCACTGAGTTGGCCAAAAAGTTCCTTTGGGTTTTTCCATAATATGTTATGGAAAAACCCAAAGGAACTTTTTGGCCAACCCAATACTTTATTCCCTGTTGTTTCTTTTGACTTACATCTCAGTTTCCTATTGTTTTCAGCTGTTATGTTCTGAACTTAAATCCCTCCAGTGAGGTCTAAATTTGATTGTATTTTTTCAGTTCTGTAATTTATATTTGGCTTATCAAATATGTTGTCTCTCTTTTTATACTTCTCACTTCTCCTCTGGAATCTTCAGTATGCTTGTCCTTGAACAAAATAAGCACATCTATTTTTAAGTCTCTATATTAATTCCAATATATTGAACCCCTGTCAATTTGTTTGTTACGTTGGTTGTTTCATGTTGAATTCTCTTCTCAGGTGCCTGGTTATCTTTGAATATGAGTTAGACATTCTATTAGAAAAACTAATGAAATAGTTTGATGCCTAAGTTGATGATATCTTCCTCCAAAGAAGGTTTTAGTGCGCTTCTACCAGGTTCCTAGGAGGACTAGCCAATACAGTATCAACTTAATCAAGTTTGGGGTTTGTGGATTTTCTGGGTCCCTGAAAGTGAGTTACAGTTCATGCAAAGGTTGGTCTACGTCAGTTCTCTCGTTCCTAGAATGAAGCCCTTCCAGCTCTCAACTGGAAATGTAGGTTTTCATAGGGACTCCATGCATGGCCTGCCCTGGGTTCTATCATTTATACCCTTCACTTCTTTAGATTGTCCAAAGAGCTGCTCAGCTTTTCATTGCTCCTTCTGGTTAAGCAAACCCTCTCTGAGCAAAAGAAGCCCCAGATGCTGATTTCACTTTTTGGACTTTTATCCTCCCCTAGATCTTGGCCGAGTACCTTTTCATTGCCTTCTTAATGTTTTGGTGCCTTTAAACTGATAATGTTCATATTTTGTTTAACTATTCTGCTGTTCTCAGGGAGGATCATTTGATTTACTTAATTTGTCATTACTAGGAGTCCCTTATAAATGTTACTATAGTTAGAATATTAACTTGTTGTCAGCCTATGTGTTGCAGTACTTTTCTCTGTCATTTGCTTTTTTATGTTGAAGTGTTTTTGATATACACTGAGAGAGTTTAACTTTTATATATTAAAGTGATTTTTCTTTTGCTTGTTTTTTTTCTTGTTTTGGGGGTTTTTTTGTGTGTGGTTTTTTTGCTTAGTAAATGTGCTTCCACTCTCAAAATTAGCTAAACAGTTATCCATGTTTTTCTAGTTCTTTCTGTGGTTTTATTTCTTACACTGAATTCATTTAACTTATTTTGGAACGTGGTGTCTGCTTAACATCTACTTAACTTTTTGGTCTCATTGTGAAACCTGCATTCCGTATTTTAGAACTACATTATCCTTTTACCAAGATTTTGAAATATGCCACTTTTTCATATACTAAATGCATATATAGTCTTTCTATGGATTTTCAGTTTAACCATTAATTTTGAGAAAATACTTTACTATTTAATCTCTTTCTCTTTTTCAGAATTTTATTGTCTAATTTAGAATATCTGTTCTCCCAGGTGAAGATTAGAGTCATGTCATATTTTTCAAAGAGCAATTTTTAAAAATTGTTTGAAATTGTATAAAATTTAGACATTTGGAAAGAATTGATAGCCTCAAAATATTGATTCTCTCCAGGGGCATGGTGTGTTTCTTCATTTTGTAAGGACCTTTTGAAATCATATCAGAAGACTTTTAAATTTTCTGTATGTTTTGAATATTTTGTGCTAAATTTATTTCTAGGCATTTTTCTATTTTTATTGCTGTTACAAATAGAATATTTTTTCATTGTATTTTCTAACTATTTTTGGTATAAGCAAAAAGATTGACATATGTATGTTTTGGGTGGGCAGCTGACTTACTGAACTCTTGTTAGATGTAGTAGAGTTTCAGTTACTTCTCCTAGGTTCTCCAGGAGACCATTATGTTATCAGCAAATATTGCTGTTTTCTTCTTTCCCATCATTTGTATCGTATTTCTTTTTATTCTGTTATTGTATTAGCTAGATCATCTGGAGACATGATTAAAAATCATAGAGATTATTACAAGAATCTTTTAGTTGTCCCAGACTTTAGGGATTTCTCTTGTGTTTGAGTTTGAGTATTGCCTATCATTGGTGTGGTAAATATTCTTTATCATGTTTTCCTAGTGTTCTAAAGGTTTGCTTTAATTTTTCTAATTCCCCTATGACTTCCTCTTTAACCCCTAGGCTATTTGGAAATATGTTGTTCAATTTCCAAACATTTGGGGATTTTCCTGATGTCTTTCAGCTGTTTATTTCTCATTTAATTGTGTTGTGGTCAGAGAACATAGTTCTTTTTTTGAGCAACAGACTTTGTTTTTAAGTTTAAATAGTCATATATGGCCAGTGGCCCCCTATGATAGTTTTCTATTGCTGTCTAACGAATAACCATAAGCTTAGCAGTTCAAGAAACACTTCTTATCTTATAGTTCTGTAGGTCAGAAGCCTGACATGGTCTCACTGGGCTGCGGTCGAGGTGTCAGCAGGGCCATGTTTCTTTCTGGAGGCTTTAGGGGAGAATCTGTTTCCTTGCTCATTAGGCAGAATTAAATCCTTGTGTGCTTCTGAGTTCCTCCTCTCAGTTCAAGGCCATTCGCAGCCTCTTGAGTTCACCTGTGTTCCTTGGATCCTGGTTCCCCTCCTCCATCTTCAAAGCTAGAAATGGCAGGTCAAGTCTCTCATACTTCAAATCTCTTTCTTGCCCCTTCTGTCAATTGACTAAGTTTGAAGGGGTCCTGTGATAATCTACGATAGTCTCCCCAGTTTAGTACCTTAACCTTATAACACCTGCAAAGTCCCCTTTGCCACGTAAAGGGGCTTATTCTGAGGTCCCTGGGATTAGGGTGGACTTTTACAGAGCCATTATTTCGCCTACCAAACTACTTGTATTATGCACTACAACTTTACGTGGCATTATATTTTAAAGTGATGACATTTAAAAAATTCTTTTTAAAATTTCCTTTCGTTTTTATCATTTTCAGATCTCTTTATTTCTTTATTTATGTGTATAGCTCCACATTAAAGTTTTAACCTTTCAGTACAGGTCTGCTGGCAGTGAATGCTCTCAGCTTTTGTTTTTCCCACAGTCTCTGCTTTGCCTTCATTTTTTGAAAGCTGTTATTTTTTGATGTAGAATTCTGGGTTGGCAGTTTATTTTTTTCTTTCAGTAGTGTTAAAATGTCACTCCATAGTGTCTGTTGAGAATTTGACTTTATTTTATCTTTGATTCTCTGTATAATTTTTCTACCCTCTGGGTGCCTTTACCCAGCTTTTCTCTTTACCTTTAGTTTTCAGCAGTTTGAATATGATTTGTCTAGGTGGTTTTTCTCCTTTTCTTTTTTTTTTTTTTGTTTTTAACTTTTATTGCTTTTTTATTTTCCACCTTCTTTCCTCATTCTTAATCTTTCTTATTCTTATTCGTTCCATGGGGGTTCTCTAAGCTCTTTGGATCTATGGTTTGTTGTTTATTTTTGGAAAATTCTTGGCCATTATTTGTCACATACTTCTACCTCCCTCTTTGTTCTTTCTTCTCCTCCTGTGATTCCAATTATACATGTGACCATTTGATGTTGTCCTGTGGCTCTTAGATGTATTGTTCTTGTTTCCCCCCCCCCCATGTTATTTTTCTTCTTTGTGTTCTGTTTGGTTTATTTTTATTGGCCTATCAGTAAGTTTACTTATTCCTTAGTTTTGTTGAGTCTGTTAATGAGCCCATCAAAGGCTTTCTTTATCTCTATTACTTTGTCTTATTTCTAGAGTTTTTGTTTGACCCTCCCACTCTGTTTAAGTTCCCCTTTGTGAATGTATGTTGTCAACGTTTTCCATGGATATTTTAACATATTAATTATAGTTATTTAAACTTCCCTGTCTGTCTGAGAGTTCTGACATCTGGATCATCTCTGAGTCTGGTTCTTTTGGTTGCTCTGTCTCTCGACAGTGGGTTGATAGTGCACGTATCTTAACTTTTTATTGAATTTTGGAAAGTGTGTGCCTCACAGTAGATACTGAGTTCAGTAGTTTTTAATGGCTGGAAATGGGCCCTGCTCTCTGTCAGGTCATCAGGTGGGGAGTTGAGGCAGCCTGCTCAGGAGTGGGGCTGCGTTAGGATTTTGGTTCACTGTGTTTATCTTCAGTGTACCCTGCTGGCCTCCAGTTCTTCTAGCAGTGGCCTGCCCTTTCACTGTGCTTATAGCAGTGCTGGGATCTGGAGTCTCCCCCTCCTTGCCCCTCTGCTCGTAGTAGAGCGCTGGGCAAGGCTGTGGTCAGGCAGGCGAGGGCTGCTCTTTATCCTGGTGCAGCCTCAGTTGGAGGCAGTTCCGTGTTCCCTGCTGCTCTCCCAGGGCAGCAGACCTCTCATTGTACTGGAATGGGATTTTGGTCCCAGGACAGTTTCCTCCCTCCCCTGGGACAGAGGTCTCCTCATCTACTCTCCCCCAAGTCACAGTGGGTTTTACCCAAGGCTCTTTGCCCAGCAGCTTGAGCCTTCAGGCTTTTGCTCCACATCAGAGAAGCATCCAGGCAGGGCCTGGGGCTTAGCGCCTTTTCTGCGGTGGTGGCTGAGCCCCTCCTGCGTGCCCGCCATGAGCACCTGGGGGAGGCCTACGGAACAGAGCCTGGGTGTGCGTGTGAAGCCCCGTGTGTCCAAGGCCAGGCCTATCCACCCCACACTCAGCCTCCATCAGTTTGTTGCTATTTGGGGTGATGCTTTCTCACTCGTTCGCGAGGCTGGCATGTCTTCCTCCACGTTCTCCTCCCTGCTTTTGCCCCAGCGGAGCTGGTCCACACATCCCTCTGTGGAGTTCAGGCTGTTCGGTTGCCTTGTGATTCTGCTGTATGGTGAACTCAAGAGAAGTTCTCATTTTTGTGATATTTCTGGCTTTTTCTTACTGTTTGGGTCAGGGCAATGCTTCTCGAGTTTCTATATCCTCAGGCAAGAATGGATGTTGAATTTTATTAAATATCATTCACCCTTATTCAGAATGGTCATGTGAATTTCTCATTTATTCTTCCTGATGTGGTGAAGTATATCAGTAGGTTGCCTGATATTAAATTCATCCCTTATTTTCTCTTACTCGGAGAATTCTTTCATTAGCAAATATTTTTTTTAACACCTATTAAGGGCTGGATGTATAGGGATGAATTGTAAACATAAGATCTTATAAATCTTATATTCTAATCAGAAGGTAGACAAAACATATAAGTAGATAAATAGGGCATTTCAGATTGTGATCATAATTATGAAAAATAAACAGGGTTTGGGCAATATGGGGCAACTAAAGTAGGCAGGTAGACAGTAGGTAACACTGATGTTAGGATTTAAAGGTTGAAAGTGATCCCAGCATTTAGAGTTGAGAGTAGGGAAGGCTTTTCAAGAGATGGCGAGTCCAAGTTCCCAGGGGCAGGAAAGAGACAGGCCTGTTGAGGCATCAGAGTTCACCCATGGCTGAAGCATAGTGAGGAGAGCGAAATGGTGTGGAAGGGGGCATGGGAAGCTGGGTAGAGGACCACGCTGTCTTTTGGCCAAGTTAGATGTTTGAATTGCATTCCATGAGGAATGGGAAGAACTCGGAGATGGATGTGGCTTTCTGTCGCTTGCTAAGTGAAGTTAGTTGTTCCTGTATCATACGTGGTCAGTCCCTGGCTGCTCTACTTCTAGTGTGGTTCTTCATTGCACATTAATTTATTTGTTATCTGTCTTGCATTTTCAGTCTCTTTCTCTCTGCTGACTTTTACTTCCTGTTTATAAGCACACGCAGCACCCCTTATCCTACAGAAACCTTGCTATAACCTCCTCTCCTCTGGTATTGGCATCCTGCCTTTCTCTCTCCCTTCCTAGCCAGATCCCCAGAACATGGTATGTGTTTGCTGGCCCTGCTCTTCCCCAGGCCCTCCCTCACTCCTTGCCCTTTTGTGATATGGTTTTTACCCCCCAGACCCAAGTGATGACTGCTCTGAGATAACAGCCCCCCAAGCCCAGCAGCCTCGTGTCTCGTCCTGTTTATCTGAACGTGATACTTAACACTGTTGCCCACATCTTCCTCCTTGTAAGTCTCTAAACGCTGGCTTCCTGAGCACTTCACTGTCGCATATTTTGTCTCATGTTTCTTATTACTCCCTGTTTCTTGTCCTTTCTAGCTCACCCTTAAATATAGCGATTACCCACGCTTCTGATGCCAGACTTCTCTCTACTGTATATTCTCTGTGGCTTATCATTTCTGTACTTTTATAAAAACAGCACTCACTACATACTCCCAGATCTATGCCTCTAGCCCAGACTTCTCTCTAGGTAAAGAAAAGAATATGCATATATATTTAATATATCATAATTTTCATATTGCTTTGTAATCTTTGTAATTATTTTAAATGGATGTATAATGTTATGTTAAGTGGCTCTGCCATAATTAGCCTAACCATTTCCTGTTGAAAATTTCTAATCCGGGGTCTGCAGCTACAGTTTGTAATTTTACACATGGATATTGAGTTTGAGATTTGGTGGAATGGAAAGTGAGTTGATTTTTTTTTTTTTCCCCTCCCAAACTAGCTCAGTCCTCCCAGAGAGACAGGAAACCTCAGCAGAATCTTTGGCAAACCTTCCTCAGGCTTTCTTGCTTTGAATCAGCTAAGAGGCCCATTGTCACTACATGAGTTCAAGGTAGCATTTTTAACTCTTGCATGAACGACTGAAAGGCCTTCTGAATGGTCGCCCTACCTCTGATCTCTTGATTCTCTGACACAGTATGCCATCAATTGTTAAAAAAAACAGGTGGTCCTTGTGTCCCCAAGACCTAAGAGAGATCTGAAGTTTTTCACACTGATGTGTCTTGGAGTCAATTGGAAAAAGAGATTCACCTTCAGTCAAGGCAGGGTTTTAAACACAGTTAGATTGTAGCTCACCATACTTGAGAAATATCCAAATGTGAGAATATCCTTTGTCATACTTTAGCTCCCATTTCCCTAACCATTCACCTTTTTCCAGTCAAGTGGCCTTTGCCATCTCTCCAAGCTGTTCTCGACCTCCTACTTGATGGAGAGCTGGCTTGTTCATAAAGCCCAACAAGTCAGGGATTCTGACAGTGGCTATGCTGCCAATTTTGGTCCCTCTTCTAAGTGCGATTTGTGTCTTTTAAATGAATTCCTACTTGGATTTCTGACCTGTTGATGCCTCAGAATTGCTGCCTGATTGTCAGCCATTTCCAGTAGCATGCTGACCAGAATGTAATTTTCAGCAGTTGGTCGACCTTGATTTTGAGCCTTTCCCACGCACTTCCTGACCGGAGTGTGCATTCTCACTGTGCAAGGAAAGAGGGTTGTGCTTCATCATTCACACAGAGAGGGTTATGTGCCCCCAAGGATGTCCAGCCCTAGTGTTGGTAAAAAGCAGCAGCTCTGGAATCATATGGTGATAACGGTAAAGCAGCGTCTATACCATGAGGCAGAGGGAAGGCCTGTGCCCTGGGAGGTGGGGGAGTGGGCAGGTTAAAAACGCATCATCCTTGTACGCCTTCCACCACTGTCTCACAGTCTTTCTTTCTGCTTCCTCTAATTTATTTTCATGTTAGTCTACCAGAATAACAAATTGCCGTTAAAAGTATTGAAAAACCTAAGCATTGATGGTAAAGAGCTGCTCCCCTCCCATCTCCCACCCCGAGATGTATTTCTGCTTTGAGGCATTCTGGTCTATACCCTCTCTTAACTCCATGGCCTGTGGTAACTGTATACCAGATGTTGTCGATGTAGCCACAATGTTTGATTATTACATTCTTCCCTGTACATAAGGGGGCGGGAGAAAATAACTCCAGTCACGCTTTGATAGGTTTGAAACTAATCAAGATTAAGTTGAGTTGAAAAAACTATCCTGAGTGTGTGATTCTCCAAGACCCGAGGGTCTGCTACCTCCCACTTCAGGGCCTTGGTTCCCAAGAGGGGGCTTGTATCTCTGATTCCTAGCCAGAAGGCTTAGCCTTTCACTCTGTGCACTCCAGCCAAGGGATGGAGAGTAACATTCACATGCAACTTGCCTTATTTCCACCTCTCGAATGATAACGTGGGGTTCACCTCAGATGTGCCTGGTACCTTCGCTCTTTACGTCTGTCTCATCTGCTCCACCACCCTCTCCCCTCCTGACAGCAGCAACAGCAACAACAAGCTCCTTGCCTGTAGAGACTAATCTAGCATTGAAGGTCATCCCCTTCCAACCACCCGTGATGCAGTGGACGTTATCCCTTGAACGAGGGGAGTGAACCCTGGTAAAGGAGATCCAACAGGTCTTAGAAGAGTGAACACAACTCAGAAGAACACTGTTGGGAACATATTCTCCATTGAATGCCATTCCCTGTGATTCCCCCATGATCTCAGGCAATAGAAAAGCAGAGAGAATGTGAAAAGACAGACCAAAAACTCGGCCTTAAAGGAAATATTACCTCAGAAATAGAAGCTTTTTTTTAAACATTGAACTTAATAAGAAGATAAATTTATTAAAGCAACATTTCAAATATAATATGAGACAGTAAAAGGAGATGATATGGGCAACGCGGAACTTAGGGAACAAAATGAGAACAAAGCAACGTCAGTCCAAAACTAATAAGCGAATTTGAAACAGCAAGGAATTTAATGGCCTGAAAATCAAATTACTGATGTAAGGGAAGAAGCTTTAGATAATTCTAGAAAGAGTGAAGGAGAAAAACAAAAAGATTGAAGAGATTTAGATCATCATAAGGGTGGTCCTGCACAAAGGTCATTTTCTTTTGGCTGCGTTGGGTCTCCGTCGCTGCACGCGGTCTTTCTCTAGTTGCAGCGAGTGGGGGCTACTGGGCTCTAGGTGTACGGGCTTAATTGCTCCGTGGCATGTGGCATCTTCCCAGACTAGGGCTCGAACCCGTGTCTCCTGCATTGGCAGGTGGATTCTTAACCACTGAGCCACCAGGGAAACCCCATAAAGACAATTGATGTCAGTAAAGTAAAAGAGCCAACCCCAAAGAAAACAATTGGCCAGAAAATGTATTTGAAGAAATAATAAAAGAAAAATTTTCTGAAATCAACTAAATGAATTTCCTTTTAGAGGTCATTGTGTTCCAGGAAAAAAATGAAAAGTTGTACAGTGGTTAACTCTGAGCTGACTACGAGTTTTGTTATTAGACTTTGAAAATAAAGGCTTTTGCAGACATGCTGGCAGAAAAAAGGCAAGTAACCTCAAGGAGGAGAAACTACCAGTCATGCTGGCAGCAGGCTTCTCTTTACAAGCTTCATTGCCAGAAAGCAAAAGGAGTGTGCAAAGTTTTGAAGGAAAGAAATGGTATGTTAGCACCAGGTCTTAAAATTCAAATAGAGAACGAAGCGTAAACAACTATGCAAATAGAATGTAAATGTTATAAACATTCATCAAAGAGAGATGGGTCCATCTTCATCTAAAATTGAAACATGATTCATAAAATCTGTTTAAAATGTGTTTTTTCAAATTCTTAACTTTAGAGGAATTATGTCGATAAAGAAATAGGGATCTTAAGTCATTCCTTCCTTTTCATTTCAACTTCATTTTCTTTAAGTACAAAGTTGAATTGTACTTTTTTTTTTTTTTTTTTTTTTTTGCGGTACGCGGGCCTCTCACTGTCGCGGCCTCTCCCGTTGTGGAGCACAGGCTCTGGACACACAGGCTCAGCGGCCATGGCTCACGGGCCCAGCTGCTCCGCGGCATGTGGGATCTTCCCGGACCGGGGCACGAACCCGCGTCACCTGCATCGGCAGGCAGACTCTCAACCACTGCGCCACCACGGAAGCCTGAATTGTACTTCTTAAAACAAAAAAAAAGTACATAGAATGTTCCCTTTAAAACTTAATGTGGTATTTCTGGTTTTAGCTGTGGGTTGAATTTTTGCATTTTTTTCTTTGGAGTGTCAGCCATTGTTTAATTTTTTTTTTTTTTTTTTTACACATAACTTTACCTAAAAATAAAATCTTACTACAGAAAGTATGTGTAAAACATAACAAAATAAACCTGTCTACCCCACCCAAGGCTCTGGTTGCATAGGGTTGCGGTTGGGCTTGGCATGGGCAGATTTTTAAAAAATCTCGTGTCTCTGCTCTGACAGTTGCCTGAGTTGAGAACTGCCGTTCCTCCAGGTGGCTGCCGGGCTCTGCTTTTGTATTTATTTTAACAGCCTAGTGGCTCTCACTTTTGTTTCAACCCACCTCCAATCTCCCGGGAAGTGAGTGGGGAAACTGCGCACCCGAGATGCTGATCGTCGTTTTCATCTCACCTGCTTTTGCTTGTGTAGTTCACGAGAGGCATGAAGTGCATCACTGACTTCGTTGCATTCATCCCGAAGAGGGGAAACCACTGGGGAAGCATCATGTTATAAATGAGTGGGCGGACGAATAAAACAAGGTGTGCTCAACAGCATCAGCATCATCAACTATATGATACTGTTTTTTCTATTTTTCTTTAGCTCACATAGTTTCATCATGAGACCCTCCACACACCCTTTCATTTGCCCTTCTGATTATGGTGGGTAAATGTATCTTTAGTGGATTCGTATGCAATTTTTTTCATTAAATTAATACGTGAACACACATAAACTGATGTCACAAGATGACCAGAATATTTTATTTTATGTAAATTCTCCTGTTAATGCAAAGTGGTTATTTTGGTATAGACATTTTGGTCTAATATGAATTTTTAATAGGTACATTGTAACAGCTATTTGAAAATAATGAGGAATTAGAGTATTTGGCTTTTCTACAAGTAAGTAATACAAGCTTGAATAATTTTTGTTTACATGCCCGAGGATCCGACAGATCGAAACAGACGAAATTATGGCAAGCAGTTATTGCTCAAAAATACAATAGGTGACAGAGATTGTGGTGGTTGATGCCATTTAAATGGTGATTTATTTCAACACAGCAAGAAATGGAGGCGGTTTCATCTCTTCTCTCCTGTTATAAGTTCTCTCTACCTACTCACCTATCATTTAGTGGCAAGAAACATAGCCATTGAATATTTTGTTCAATAAAATGGTGATTTTATTTTAAAACTAAGGGCCATTACAACATTATGACTTTAAAATTTTGTTGGTGAAGAACCATAAGTAAGTGTATTATTTATTGCTTTCATATTTTTTTGTTTATTGATATAACTGCTATATTAGCAATTCTTCACGGTTCTATCAGTGAATATCCCACGATCATCTGAGGTATCTGTGTCTAAAAATTATTGTATAGTAACCTTTGTTCTCGTAAGAATATCAGTATTGCCTGTTTTGGAGCAATACTGTTATGTAGAAACTTGCTAAGAAGTTTGCTTTAAAAGATACTAAGTGTGATCAGACAAATACCCAGTGTTAAAAGGTTGAATTTTCTTCTTTGTGGGCCAGCTCTCTTAAGACAATTGTGTAGGGTCCTCAGCTGCAAGGGTGAAGGGGGAGGATAAATTAGTTTTGAAACATCAGATTCCAGGACTGTGGTGAGATAGGGGGTCAAGAAAGGAACACAGCGTTCTAGAAATGTGCACTAAGGTCTTCGCGTGATTGTTTCAACAGATATTGATGGCCAGCATGCTTAATATTGCCAGAATGTAGGAATGCCGTTTTATCCAGACTGGCTTTCCTTTAACTTGCCTTCTTCAGTTGTCATAACACCCTTGTGATCGTAACGTTAATCTAAAGAAATCATAGTTGGTGTACACACCATTTTACCAATTGGTTTTCTTTTTTCTTTTTTGAACAGAAATCTTAGAGGCTGGTATTAAAGGAACTTCAGAATCACTTAAAGGTGTGAAACGAAAAAAGATTGTAGCCGAGAATCACCTGAAAAAAATACCAAAATCCCCACTGAGAAATCCTCTTCAGGCAAAACACAAACAAAATACAGAAGAGTCATCCTTTGCCATTCTTCAGAGCGCGGCGGAGTCCCCCAAGAAGCAGAATCACAGTCCTGTAAAAAATGGGAAGCAGTTCACCAAACACAATGGAGAAACCCCTGGGATAATTGCCGAGGCCTCTAAATTGCAAGAGTCTGTCTCCCCGAAGAAGCCCTCGTTTCTGCAGCACCCGTCTGAGCCGCGCCGGTGGAGGTCGGAAGGCTCTGACCCCGCCAAGCCCAGTGTTCCCGAGGGAAAATGTGACTCCACTTCTCTGTCCAGTAAAAGCAGGACTGACCAACGTGAATGTATCTCCTCTCACTGCAGCCCCCCGCCCTCCTCGTATGCAAACACCGCGTTCGATGTCTTACTCAAGGCCATGGAGCCAGAACTGAGCACCTTGTCGCGAAAGGGCTCCTCTTGTGCGGTTAAGAGCGAAAAACTGAGAGCGAGTAAAACCGTACGACCCCCTTCTCACCTGAACAACAGCCCAATGGACGCTCCCGATCCGACCCCGCAAGAACCGGCCGCCCAATCGCAGCCGCCGGCCCGGACCTCATACTCTGGGCACGTGTCTGCCGCTCAGAAGAGCGACCAGGCGGCACTTCAGGCCGTTTCTCCTTCCTGTAACCCGCGCGAACACTCTGTTTCTAAACCTGGCCAACAAAATCAGCAGCTTCCAGCGTGTTCGGGTTTCGCCAGATCACTCACGAGTCTGCAGAGTCAGGAGAACGCCCAACTTGAACACGTCGGTAACGCGGCGGTGATGCCATCCGTAGGTGTGACTTCACCCTCCAGTAGAACTCAGGTTTCTCCTCCAAACCAGCAAGTGGATGCTGCCTCGCCGCTGTCAGTGAGCCCCGCCCTTTCCACGTGGTCACCCCCCACGCCAATTTACAACTCAACTCCTGTCGCCTCTGTCGTTAATCACAGCGTGGAACAAATGTGCAATCTTCTTCTGAAAGATCAGAAGCCAAAAAAACAAGGAAAATACATCTGTGAGTATTGCAATCGAGCTTGTGCAAAGCCCAGCGTGCTTTTAAAGCACATCCGCTCCCACACCGGAGAGCGACCCTATCCCTGCGTGACCTGCGGGTTTTCATTTAAGACTAAAAGTAACCTGTACAAGCACAAAAAATCCCACGCGCATACTATCAAACTGGGTCTCGTCTTGCAGCCAGATGCTGGCGGCTTGTTCGTGTCTCACGAGTCCCCCAAAGCACTTAGTATCCATTCGGATGTGGAAGATAGCGGGGAGAGCGAAGAGGAGGGCGCTGCGGACGAAAGACAGAGCGACCCGGGCTCCGTGGACCCGCAGCCCGTGCAGATGATGAAAACGGTGTCCAGCTCGGAAGCTTTGCCAAAGTTGGGTTCCGTTCCAAGCAGTCCAGATCCTGTGGTGGGTGACTTCTCACTACGGGACAGACCTTCAGAACCACAGGCTGTGACAGAGTTACCAAAGGCTGCGGTCCCGCCCATCAGTGTGTCCCCCTCCAGAGCTGACGGCCCGAAGGTTACGGATTCCAAGCCTGAACCTCCTAGTGCACAGAAGCACAAGGACCTTCAGGTGGCCGGCATACTGTCCCACGCAGGCTGGGCGTCGTCCGTGGAGATGGACGAGAAGTCCCATCAGAAGGGCGACGGGAGTCAGCCAGAGGGAAAACAGGAGTCTCACGTGGGAACGGCACATGCCCAGCTGCAAAGGCAGCAGGCCACCGATTACTCCCAGGAGCAGCAAGGAAAGCTTCTCCTGAGTCCTCGCAGTTTAGGGAGCACGGACTCCGGTTACTTCTCACGTTCTGAAAGTGCCGACCAAACGGTGAGTCCGCCGACCCCCTTTGCCAGAACGTTACCCGCCCCAGAGCAGGACTCGACCCAGAATAGTGGGGCCTCTGCACCTCGTGTCAACACACCAGCAGCTTCGGCTCTTCCGGCGGGTGAAAAAGCGCCACTCCTGCCAGGTCAGATGCGCCCCCCTTTGGCGACCAAAACGCTCGAGGAACGGATATCAAAGCTTATCTCAGACAACGAAGCCTTGGTAGATGACAAGCAGCTGGATAGTGTAAAGCCACGGCGGACCTCCCTCTCACGACGGGGAAGCATCGATTCCCCCAAGTCGTACATATTTAAGGATTCTTTCCAGTTTGATTTAAAACCGGTGGGACGGAGAACAGGCTCGAGCTCCGATATACCAAAGTCCCCTTTCACTCCCACAGAGAAGTCAAAGCAGGTGTTTCTTCTGTCCGTGCCTTCCCTCGACTGCCTGCCCATCACCAGAAGCAATTCCATGCCCACCACGGGGTACTCGGCAGTACCTGCGAGCATCCTCCCTGCGCCACACCCACTGAGAGGAAGTCAGTCCTTCGACGACAAAATCGGCGCCTTCTACGACGACGTCTTCGTGCCCGGGCCTAACGCTTCTGTGCCCCAGAGTGGACATCCGCGCACCCTGGTCAGACAAGCAGCGGTGGAAGACGCTTCGGCGAGTGAAAGTCACGGCCCCGGTGCCGGGCAGCCCTTGGACGAGGGCCATCTCGGAGGCAGCCCCGCTGGGGAGGCGGCGGCAGCGAGGGGCAAGCCCCCGGCCCCGGGTTCACACTTGGAAAAGAAGAAGTCCCACCAGGGGCGAGGGACCATGTTCGAGTGCGAGACCTGTAGAAACAGGTATCGGAAACTGGAAAATTTCGAAAACCATAAGAAGTTTTACTGTTCAGAGCTGCACGGACCAAAAGCCAAGGTAGCTCTGAGGGAGCCCGAGCAGAGCCCGGCGCCCGGCGGTGCCCCGCCCCCCGCTCCGCACTGCAGGCTTCTTGCCGGTGCCCCCGGGGTCTGGGAGCAGACGCCCCAGATACGGAAGAGGCGGAAAATGAAAAGCGTCGGCGACGACGACGAACTTCCGCAGAACGAGAGTGGAGCTTCTCCCCAGAGCTCCGAGGGCCTCCGGTTTCAGAGCGCGATGGGCTCGGTTCCCAGCCCGTCTCAGCAGAACGCTGCCGTGACTGGCGACCGGCCGCCTGCAACTATCCAGCTGCAAACCTCCCCGATTCGGCTCGTGGCCGGAGGCCCCGAGCAGCCCCCGGACCCGAAGCCGTCCGCCGTCTTGGAAGAGCAGATGAGCTTGGCTGCCCAGGACAGGACAGAGCCCAAGAGGCACGGGGCCGGCATCTCCGTCATCCAGCACACGAACTCGCTGAGCAGAGCCGGGGCGCTGGCCCGGCCGGAGTCTCGTGGAGGCGCCTCCCCCGTTTCTTTGCAGGGGCTGAGAGCGGGGAAGCACGGGTCTCCGCACGTAAGAGGGGTCTCCCAAGAGGAAGGCCGCCTGCCCCGGCACACGCCTCAGCCCGCCGAGCCTGCGCTGTCCGATGCTCTGAGAGGGGAGC
Organism: Kogia breviceps; assembly: GCF_026419965.1. Taxonomy (NCBI): domain Eukaryota; kingdom Metazoa; phylum Chordata; class Mammalia; order Artiodactyla; family Physeteridae; genus Kogia; species Kogia breviceps. The sequence goes on along the minus strand of NC_081319.1, from coordinate 98,730,457 downwards.
TTCAGGAAGGTTCCAGAAGGATCTCAGGTGAGCGACACGTGTTAGGACAGCCCTCAAGACTCGTTCGGCAGCACAACATCCAGGTCCCAGAAATCCTGGTCACAGAAGAGCCAGATCGGGACCTGGAGGGCCAAGGCCACGATCAGGAGAAGTCCGAGAAGTTCAGTTGGCCTCAGCGGAGCGAAACCTTGTCCAAACTGCCAACAGAGAAACTGCCGCCCAAAAAGAAGAGGCTCCGTCTTGCCGAGATCGAGCACTCCTCAACCGAGTCAAGCTTGGACTCCACTCTCTCCAGGAGTCTAAGCAGGGAGAGTAGTTTATCTCACACTTCGAGTTTCTCTGCTTCCTTAGACGTGGAGGACGTTTCTAAGACTGAGGCCTCCCCCAAAGTCGATTTTCCGAATAAAGCGGAGTTTCTCATGATTCCACCTGGCTCTAATACCCTGAACGTTCCCGGGAGTCACCGGGAAATGAGGCGCACTGCATCGGAACAGATTCACTGCCTGCAAATGTCGATGGAGGTCTCCGATTTCAGAAGTAAATCATTCGACTGTGGAAGCATCGCTCCACCTCAGCCAGCACCGCTTGCTGAATCGCAGCCTCCGACATCCCCTTCTGGCATGGGGGTCGCCGGGCACGTGCCTCTCTTGGAAAGACGGAGAGGCCCACTGATACGGCAGATCTCTTTAAGCATCACTCCGGAGAGTCACCTGTCTCCTGGGAACCCATCCTCTTTGCAAACTGTCTCTCGTCCTGGTGTGAACACAGTGCCATTTCAGGGGCCTCAGCTCACTCATGCACCTTCCCCTGAGTTTCCTGCAAACACTTTGCACTCCCAGACTCAGATGAAGGATCTGCGAGCAGAAACTTCAAGTTGCAACTCTCCAAACGTCTTTCCTGTTCAGCAGCTTCTTGGTATCCATTTGCTAAATCAAATCCACACGCCCCTTAGCCTCCCAGACACACAGATGTCTCTGCAGGTGTCTACACAGAGTGTCAAACCAGATGCAAGCCCCGGTGGACATGTATCTTCTAAAAGTGAGGATTGCTTTGCTCCCAAGTACCAACTTCAGTGTCAGGTGGTCCCTTCGACCCAGCCTTGCACTGCTAACCCTGTACATCCTCTGCCAAAGCAAGTTCTTTCAGACCCAGCTGGGGCCAGCCGTCACGCGACCTCGTTGACGTTACCAGCCAAGTTAGTAGAAGCCACGTCTAATTCGTGTCCTCTGCCACCGCTGACGGTCGGGCCTCTCGTCAGTCAGGTGTCGAAGGTGCCAGCGTCCTTTGCGCTGCCCTTGCCTCTGCAGAGTCGGGTCCCAGCGTACTGTTTCACCACAGCCACAGCTCTGCCGCAGATCCTGGTGACCCAAGATCTATCCAGTCCGCCGATTTGCCAGGCTAATCGTAGCAGGGTGCCAATCAGCGAAGAACAAAATTCCGTGCCAAAATCGCAATACGATCACCGGAATGCTTTGCCAAACCCAGAGGGAGAACTTGTCTGCGAGAATGTTATTTCAGAGATGGGCCAAAATTCGTCTCCATCAGAATCCTTGCCTGTAACTCAGAAAATGTCTGTTGGTAGACTTTCCCCCCAGCAAGAGTCTTCAGCTTCAAGTAAAAGGATGCTGTCCCCAGCAAATAGTTTAGACATTGCCATGGAAAAGCACCAGAAGCGAGCCAAGGATGAAAACGGAGCTGTTTGTGCAACAGATACGAGACCGTTGGAAGCACTGAGTTCAAGAGCTCATGAAGTTAGTAAACAGAAGAAGCCTGTTCTGGTGAGGCAGGTTTGTACTACAGAGCCCCTTGAAGCTGTGATAGTGGAGCAGGACATTTTTTCTCACCCTGAAGTTAGTAGTGAGGCTCTGCATTTGACTGATGTCTCACCAGCTGAGAATTTGTCATCAGGACACGCCAAGCCTGTGGTTATAGAACCTATAAAAGAATTGCAGGAATTTGAAAGCATCCTGTCGGCCACATCGCTGACTCTGACAGTTAGAAATTCAGCTGTCCCTGCAGAGAAAACTCACATTTCTCCTTCGGAACATGTAGACAATAACCACGAAAGGAAGTCACCAGGGGTTAAAAATCCAGGCGACAAAGCGAACATCCAAGAACAGAGTCAGTCCGCAGCCACCACTCCTTCCGCGTGTGAGGCCGGTGACACACAGCAGCCCTCCTTCCCCAGCCTGAAGACTGCAACCAGCTTCACGTGGTGTTACCTGTTGAGGCGGAAGGCCCTGCACCTGCCCCAGAACGACCAAAAAACTTCGGCCTACACCGATTGGACCGTGAATGCCAGTGATCCAAATCCGCTCAGCTTGCCTACCAAAGTGGCTCTTTCTCTCCTGAACTCAAAACAGAAGACCGGAAAATCTCTATATTGTCAAGCAATAACGACCCATTTCAAGTCAGATTTACTGGTCTATTCAAGCAAGTGGAAAAGCAGCTTAAGCAAGGTACTTGAAATATCATTTATCTTCAAAAGTAGTCTGTGCAAGTTAGTTCCAACATGTCTGGATGCCTTTAAAGATTTCAGTTGGAGGTTGTGCTTTAATATTGAATGACAGATTGTGCTTTCTTAGTGTACAGCTATTTGAAAGAAAGAATGATAAGTTTACCCAGGGAGTTATACTGATAAAGATTCTCCAGAGTCCTCTAAGATTTGATTTTCTTGTCAGGTGAGAGAAGATTACGTTTATGCTTTATCCCTGCTAATGAAGGGGAACAGAGGTGTGAATATTGGAGATTTTGTTCTATTTCATTTTAAAATGTAAGCAGAGACCCATTCCTCCTTGTTTTATGCACATCTGACCACTCTCCCCTCGCCATGCTGATCCCAACTCTTAGTACTAGAGAGAACATTCACAAAATAACCGTGCACTTGATACTTAAGTTGGTTTGGTCAGGATTTGTACAGTAAGGTCGTAAGATGATAATTTGGGGTTATTTGTGGAATAAAACTATAATTAGAGTTGTTGGCTTTATAAAATGGGGAACATCATTTAAATGATTAAGAATAAATAGATAAGGGTATTAGGTTGGACTCTGGACATTCAGGATTATAGATTAAGTTCTTGATCTCTACAGGCTCACAAGCACGTAATACAGGTTCATAAATATTTATTTATCAATAAGAAAATATCACAGTATCAGTATTATAATAGAAGTGCCTACAACTTTAATAAAAGAAGGAAGTCTCTAACACTGCCAGTAGCTTGAGGAGGAGGTATGGATGCAAGGAGGATATTCAAAAAGTGGTGATACTTCAGCTGAGTCTTTAAAAAAGGAAAAAAAAAAAAAAAAAGTAGGGATTTTTTTTTTCAGGCAAACAAGAGTGAGAAATTTTAATAGTCTGCCAAGTGATGTGGAAGTGAGAATGAACTTAGTTCGTTTAAAGAGCCCCGAGGAGTCCAACATGGCTAGAAGGTTTGGAAGTTTGAAACACTGATGTAGTTTGAAGTTGGAAATGTAGATAAAGACCAAAGAATACGCATGGTGGTAGAGAGCCTTTGATACTTTCTCAGTGGAGGAGGGTGCGTCCAAACCATTCAGAATTTAAGTTTTAAATGCTCAGACTCTACATCTACTAAGTCAGATGGAAAATGAGGCTTGAGCGTGAGAATTTAAACAGCGCTTCATGTATGTATGTTCCTGAAGTGCCTGTGAAAAGTGGCTCTCCTTCCGTACCAAGTGCCTTGATAGAAATGCCTTGGGGAATGCACGTCTAGATTTGGAGCTGGGAGAGAGCTCCGGGTGGAAGGCGTAGAGATCGCTCAGTACATTAGGTGCAATTCATGAGGTCTTTAGAGAGAAGGGCCTGGAATGGATCCCGAGATCCCTGCTATTCAAAGGCTTGAGTGGATGAAGAAAGTCCACATAGGAAATGAGAGATTGTTCATAAAGGAAGGAGGGGGACTACAGAAAAGTGGTATCACGCAAATCAAGGGAGAAGATATTTTGAAGAGAGTTGTTCAAGCCAAGAGGTCAAAGAAAGGTGGAGACTAACGTGGTTTCTGGACTGAAGCGTTCTCACGTCCCAGAGACGTGAGTTATGCGGGCAGGTGGCCGTGGAGGGCTCGGTACTGGGTTGAGTGTTGACGCACAACCCAAATGTGCACGTCTTTATAATTCAGAATGGAGGAGAACAGGTCGGTGCTGAAGTGAAAGCATTTCTAAGAGAAGCAAGGTGTCAGCAACATACAGTGCGTAGAACGGTCAAGCGTATAAACTAAGGAAATAGTAAAGATTTTGGCATTTAGCTTGTTGGTGAGTAGAAGTCAGATTTGATAGCAAGAAAGTGCGCAAAAGGTTAAGAGGGAATTTGGTACTGAGAAGAAGGTAAGAAATAGGATTACTGTTAGAGGTATAATGTCAAGGAGAGGTACGTGTGTATTCCAAACCTGATGTGTTTGCCAGAAAAAGGGGAGACAGTTGCACTTGTACATGTCAGGGTCAGTGTCATTACCTCTTCACACCACCTTTTTGAGACACTCGGGCCAGCAGCTTTTCTTTACGCCTGGCTTTCTAAGGACAGAGCCTTCCCAGGGGATTCTTCCCGAGGCCACATGGGCCCCTGGGTCCATGATAGACACACCGTCTTGTCACTTACTGTTATTATGTCATCGCAGTATGACAGCTGTCTACTTGGTGGTGTAGTTTTTAAAGGGACTTTGTAACAAAGAGGACCTTGATCAGAAAAGTTGTGCCTTGTGTTGGGCTTGGCCAGAGGACTGGGGTTTGAGCCCTTGCTGTTAACACTTGACGTTGGACAAGTGACTTAATCCTGCGTGTGTCCTTCCTCACTGGGATGTGATCCACCAGTGCGGGCTGCCTCACAGGGATACGTGAGATCAGAGTAGGCTGGGGAGTGAGAAAAGAGGTTGTAAGTAGTGCGGTTGTGTAAAATCATGAGGTCACGTCACTACAGAGCTTCCGTAGGAAAAGCACGCACTGTTTATTATTCTGATGTTCACTACTTTTTTCTAGAGATTTAAGTATTATCAGGCCGAGACCTAACTTTTGACCCGAGCTATAATTCACAGTTATCAGTATTCAGGAACTTTTGAGTGGATATAGAGAGGAAACCTAATTATGGTTTAAAATGATGGGAGAAGGGGAGAATAAAATATCGGGAAGTGGAGCTTCGGCTCTAACTTTACACTGCATCGATGCTGAAGGGAAGTTAGTCATGTTTTTCAGGAGTATGAGACATTATACCATAAGGGGGTAACTATAACTAGCTCTTTTCCATCTTTAAATAATAAACTCTTTAACAAGTATACTTAAACTGTAGTCTGAGTGGTTGGTTAGCTATAAGAAAGAACATTTCGTTCATTTTTTAAAAGTTCCTAAAATTGAACTCATGGAATACCAGGGTGTGGAGGGTTGTAGAGTCTTTATTTGGGGGTGTCAGTGGAATGTGGTGGGATTTTAAAGTAGCATAAGATGTGTCAGTTTGCTGTGATTCAGACAGATAAAGGAGGAGATAAAGCAATGGCCTTTAAAGCTGTTACGCCCTTGAAATGCCTTCCGTTAAGCTAACCGTATGCACTGTACTCTGCCGTGTTTTAATTTCCAAGTGAAACACTAGCATGTTTGTGTTTTCAGTTTTATTAAATTAGTGTCTCTCTCTTTTTTTTTTTTCCCTTTCAGAGAGCATTAGGTAATCAAAAGTCCACAGTAGTTGAATTCAGCAATAAAGATGCCTCTGAAATTAACAGTGAGCAAGATAAAGAAAATTCCTTAATCAAAAGTGAACCAAGAAGAATTAAAATATTTGATGGAGGGCAAGTACAAATTTTCCTTCTTAAATGTACATTTAAACTTACTTTTTAAATGTACATTTGCTTTCATGTGAATGAAGACTTACCAGTGCCGATTTTATATAAACGTTGCAAGGTTTCTCAGCTTATTAACAGAATCTTCATGGCAAAATACATGTTAGGTATTATGTTAAATAATGCCATTTTGATCAAGAAAATGACAACTATTTAGAAAACATTGTAGGTTCTAGGAGGCAGCTAAGCACTGAGTTTTCAGAGTGAACCCTGGCTTTCACGTTGATTCATAATAAGGAGTGAACTGAAAAAATCTGCTCTAAAAGAGATGAATCATTGCCTGTTTGATGTCTTTTGTGAATTCGGTTGTGAGAGAAATTGTAAAAGCCAAATGTAGTTAAAATGAAGCTCAGAAATATTTCAGTACTTATAGCCGTGATTGAATTTAACAATAAAGAAAACTTTTAAAGCAGTCACTTAGAGGAACTATTTTAAAATTAAATCTGGTATTGAATAAAGTTGTTTGATTAGAATTGGCTATTAGAATATTGTGTTGATGTGAAAAGCTGGAATATTCTGTTACTTACATGTGCCATAACATTTATATTGATTGAGTGTAAAAATTGTGCCTTGTTTTATTTTTTAGGTGGAATTTCAATCATCAGTATTTTCTCAAAGACATAGTATCCAATTGCCCTATTCATTTTCCTTTTCTTTAAATTAGATATAAATCAAATGAAGAGTATGTATATGTCCGAGGCAGGGGAAGAGGAAAGTACATTTGTGAAGAATGCGGAATCCGTTGTAAGAAACCTAGTATGTTAAAGAAACACATACGAACCCATACAGATGTCCGCCCCTACCACTGCACTTACTGTAACTTCTCCTTTAAGACTAAAGGTATGAGATGACATCGCTTCACGGTCCTTTGTTATATGCATTGAGTTAGTAGAGCTAAGACCCAACTTTACATATTCCTTGACCAAGGATGCAGTAGCTTAAATAGAATAATACAAATTACATCTTGTCAACATCGTAGTCTTATCTCTTTACATATTTCTAGACCTCTTGAGAAAAAGTTTTTAATTACACACTTTTAGAATATACGTAATAAATATGACATTTGAAAAGAAGCAACTGCCCTTTTTTCTTTTACTTCCCAAATTAGAGTTGTATAACATGATGACTAACACGTTTTCAAAAATACTTACTTTGGAGCTAAAGCAGGAAAAAAGAAGTTTTCATGATCACATTGTAGAATGCATTTCAGTGCTAAAAGATTAAAGAAAAAATTAAAATAATAACTACAGTAAAGTTATACTGATTACATTCATGTTTTATGATCTAATTTTAGTCATGCATAGCCATTTCTTTTTCTTTCCCATGAAGCTTTTTTACTGAAGCACTGCTGAATATCAGCTTCAAAAAATTTCTAAATTTTGTACTATTTAATGTTTGTGGAACTCAGAACTAGTAATTAAAATTATATTTAGTACTATTTCTGTATTCTCTATATGTTTTTATTTAAATTGTGAGCCTTTATTATAGTTAAGGTAATTTTACTCTCTACAAATTTCCTGTGACATATAATGAATAAATACACTATCATAAAATGTTTGCTTTCTCCATTAGGTTCCTTGTTTATGAATCATTATACAAAAATGTCTTGCTTGAGACTTTAATTTCATATACCACCCTTTAGAAAGTAAGAATCTCGCAAATACAAAGCAATATAATCATAAAATTATTTGTCTGAAAGGACAAAATCTGTGAAAAATATTTAATCAATATTTTTTATAGAACTACATTTTTATTAACATTTTCAGTTTAACATTTTCAGTTAACATTTGCTTTTTTTTCTGATTATATTGGTTGTCTTTGCAGTTTTTGTTTTAAAGATTGATCAGCTCTGTAGCAAAACTTATTCTATATTTTGGCCAGTATTTATTGGCATTTAAAGAGTATGTAGTAACTAAATAGCTTCAAATTAGCCCTCCTTAAATGCCAGTAAAACCTGAAACAAGAATGATGGGGGAAAAAACAAAACTGTTCTTCAGATAGCCTTGAATATTTCTAAAGTTTCAAGAAATCATAAGTCAGAAGGAGCCCTAATTCTGTCGTTCTTAGGTTGTGGTGTAGAACCTTCTTCTGGAAATGGAGGGTGCATTTCAGGATGATTTTCCTAATCTTGTGTGAAGGCTTTGATAGGATTAAGTGCTTTGATCTTTTAACCCAACTTACTGCTTTTACACTGGCTTTGCTCCTATGATTAAGAAACGTCCGTCTGTTGAATAATTTCCAGTGTGAGACCAGGAGACCAGTAATAGGCCAATATTACAGATAAAACATTACCAGTTACAGAATGATGTCACCATATAAAAGAGGATCCAGGTATCATGTGAAATGGGTGTTTCTCAAAAGAAGGAGGAAAAGGAATCAGGATGTCTTATAAAGTAAAGGGCAAAGAAAGGAAGGAAAACTTTGACGTGGAAAACAAATGAAGCTACAGAGATTTCTTGGCAAAGAAAAATATTATGAATCATCAAGTATTAATCCTGATGAAATAACTCAAGCCAACATCATGTAAAATATTAGATCAATGTTTGTTAAATGGTGGACAGGGCATAATGATCTTCGAAGAGTGAGCAGTATATGTTAGCAGTTTCCATGTCTTTCATTTCTCAAATATGCTGGATCCCTGAATTTACATTAAATGTTTTGTTTTGTCAGATAATTCATTGGAATTATGTGATAACTATTTATTGGGAGAAACCTACCCTAGCTAAGCAGACTGGTGAAGAAAATATTAGAAATTCAGTATTTCCCTATTCTCGGCATGGCAGTTCTCTTTTTTACGGTCGCTTCCTTGTAGAAGTCTACCTTTTATGAATACATGTCAAACAGATTCCATAGCACCTTGTAAAGGTAGCTAAATAATAGAAGACTTGTTTTTAGATTAGGCTGTAAATTTTGCCCTACTCTGCTTCACTTTGTTGCCCCATTCTTGAGTGTGTCTGGTTATTAACAGAAGGCAACAGTGACGTAACGGCATGCTATGTAGATAGGAGTGTGCAAAGATAGCATGGTACTATCGAAGGAACGATCTGTCCTCCTAGAAATTGATGCTTCTGATGGTAATGCTTGTAAATCTGTACTTCATCATTTGTCCTCTCGGTTTATTTTATGAATGCATTTTCAAAATAATTTTAATTTATTTGTTTTCACTATTCTGCTTTAAAGGTCAGTCAGCTCAGTCTTAGCTTGCATCTGCAGGATTTAGTTCCATTTATATTACAGAAAGCTGGACTTTATATATAGCTATGGGAACCCAGAAACAAAATCTTTCATGCTTTCCAGAGGATTTATATTAATTTTTATTAAATCTGTTGAAAAATGTATCTGTTAAGTTAATGCACAACCTTGCCGGGGGATATTTGCATTTTGATGCAAATTAATTTTATTTTAAATTATTTAAGAAGTTGGTTAATAGTAAGTAATAGCTCAAGTTATGAGAAAATATGCTTATTAAAGACTCATATTCCCAAATTTGCCTAGTTACAGTTACACATTAACTTCTCAGAAAGCAAGTGACCTCCATGGCTGCCTGTTTAAGGAACAAAAGCATTTTGAAAGAACTATTAGTGGACCTTGTGATTTGGTTTATACTATTGTCATCATACTAGAAAGTGTTTTGACTAATAAGTGGAAATTTCAGCCACAATAAGATGGGAAAGCTACTTTTCATAACTTCTAATGGGAAATTTTTGAAGCATACAGAAAAGTAGGTATTTGCATAATGAACACCAGTATGCCAATCACGTTGTAATAATTGTTACTAATTTGCCGTATTTTCTTCATATTTTATTTTTAAAGTGTATTTAAGGTAAATGTCAGACATGGCCAAGTCATTTAAGCCGGGCGTTATCTCTAGAATCACAGAGGTCAAGGTTTGCTGGATCTTAGACATTATCTGGTCCGGGCCCTCTCTTACACTCGAACCCCTTAAGCTTAACTAAGCCCTGGGATGCTCTGCATACTAACTAGTGCAAGAATTGGCCTAAACGGGTGTGACCAGTCCGACGGGCTTAGTGCAATTTTAGTGAAGGCGAGGCTCTATAAATAGTGCAATTTTGCAGGTCTTTCAGCTACTGCAGACTCAAATCTGGACCAATGATTCAAACATTTTTAGCTCTTCTGGAGGTTTATTCTGAAATACTCATTTGCCCTGCTCGCCAAACTCAGCATTTCGATTTTATTTTCAAAAGAGACGATTTTCCCTTCTTGGCAATTTTGTGTGTGTGGCATTTATCTACTCAAGCTGCTTGGTATCAAGAGAGTTTGAGCTCTCCCCCTGCATTCATGATCACGTGCGGCCAGCACGCCCAGTGGTTCCCAGTTAATCTGGTGACACTTACAGAGGTGTACACCAGCTGCCAGAGGAAACACACCTCTAGGGATACTATTATGAGACTTGTCGTCAGTATGGTGAAGTAAAATTAATGTAGGGAATTCTTTCTTTTGTTCCAAGCACACAGAAATACTATTTATAGTACAACAACCAACTGTAGTTTTAAATAGATAGCCAAGCTTGAAATTTAGAAAGAAAGATTCCCAGCCACCAAAAATAAGGAAACTCCAAACGAGCATGGTGAACAGATACTAAAAAAAAGTCCATAGGGACATCAAGCCAGATATATGCCCACAGGCCTGGGGTTTAATGCTGGTCCTGGAATGGCATCTGAGGCCTCTGAAATAAGCATGGCTCTCTGTCCAGTGACTTTGGACCACGTGGGGAAAAAGCTGCCTGCTAAAAAGCAAAAAAAACCCTATACCTGTGCCATGCCAAAAAAAAAAAAAAAAACCCCACGAACTGATCCCGAATTAGTGAAATGAAACTGTGTTAAGGTCCCAGGCAGAAGCAATTGGAAGCCTGACCCATAGAGATGTGTCTACAACCCAGGGTACTTAAGACTCCATGGACACCAATCTTGCTAAAGATAAGTTTACAGTAAAAACTAAAAAATGTGCAAGGAAATAAAGTACTATGAGGGAAAGCCAGCGGACACAACTGGTGGAGAATTCAGAAACCACAGATCATAATGCAATCTGAAAGGGACTTTTAAGTATATAAAATGTTCTAAGAAATAAATAAGGACTAGAGAATAGTAACCATAAGGCAAAAGGAGACATTATCAAAGTTGAGGCAGGTTTGAAAAAGAGAGAGATTATTACTAATAACAAGGTTATTACAGCATATAGATACCAGTATTATTTTTTTGAGCAAATTTTAGTCATTGGAATTGTATAACCACAGCCTGTACTTTCACTTGAAATAGGAATGGAATTTGCCAGTGTTGACAAATGCAATAGCAAAATAATACTATGTAAGCTTAGTAAACATTCTTTTCCCTTAAGGAAATCTGACAAAACACATGAAGTCCAAGACACATAGCAAGAAATGTGTGGATTTAGGCGTCTCAGTAGGTTTAATAGATGAACAAGATACAGAAGAATCAGGTAAGGCTTTATTCCATATTTTTCATAACTGCTATTTACAATGTGCTCTTTCTTTTCTTTGCATCCATACTCTTCTTTCCATTCCCACTGATACTGCTTGGTTCCTACTTTCATTACCTCTTATTTATACTATGTGATAGACTCCTAATCAGTTTTCTCACCTTTCCTTTGTCTTCCTTCCTTTGCATCTTCCCCACTGATGTTACGTTAATCTTCCTGAAGCATGTGTCTGGTCATACCGTTCCTCTGCTCCAGGTCTTCCATTGGTTTCCATCTGCCTACCAGACAGAATATGAGCTACTTGACCCCAAGTAATTCCTCAGAATCCTTTATAATCCGATGGCTGCCTACTTCTTCACCTTTATCCCTCATCTTTCTCTTCCACCTGCCCTAAATGCTTGAATTTCCTGCTTACACGACACTGATCCGGCTCTCTGCCTATAAAGCCCTCACCCTCAATCCCCATGCAAACGTGGCTCCCCGTCTGCATTGGTCAAAATCTTAATTGTCCTTCAAGATCTAGCTCAGATCCACTGCCGTCATGAAGCCTTCTCTGATTTTCCCTTCCCACACCACTTGCGGGAAGCAATTTTTCCCTTTTCTCAACACCTGTAATATTGTAGCGTTCACTCTCTGAGAGTATTGAATCCCTTTCTGCCATAACTTTTGTTTTTTATGATTTACATGCTTCCTCCCTTCCCTCTTCGCTGATTCTCGAGCGTGTCATGAGTAGAACTGATGGCCTGAGTGAGATTCTCTGCGCCCGCAGCCCTCGGCGCAGCGCCTTGCTCACGGCAGCTGCTCTGGAAATATTTGGGGAGTAAAACATGTGTTTGCTTCCCCAAATGGTTTATTATTTTGAAAAAGGTTAACTGGTTGTTTTCTTAACGATGTTAACTCAACAAGTAGAAGTATTTATCTCTAACCAGTTTTAAGGGGAAATTAAGCTGTTCATCTGTTCTGACTAGTCAGACAATAGAATTATTTTTTTGTTAAGACTTTTTGTTTTAACCCAAGAATTTATCAAGAAGAGACAAGTTAAAAAAAAAAAAGTTGTCCTATTGCTTTTTTGAAAAACACCCTAAATTAAACATTTACCTGCTTGCTATGTTTTAGTTAGTATGTACTAGTTTGATGTAGAAAAAATTTCCAGAGAGAAAATGGTGAGGACATCTTTGAAAATACAGGTAAAAACAAGCAAATGCTTTTCATTCCACCTGACAACCAGTAACACACTAAATGAATCAGCCTGAATTTGTTTCTAAATATGCAAGAGAAGTGACTCACATCTTAAGTGCTACAGTTGATATGATTTCGTATTTTAAGCACAAGGAAAGGATTGCCTTTAACTTGAATTTTGGGAAATAAGTGGATGTATTATTAGTAGAAAGAAAATATAATCATAGCAAACTTAGGACAATAAGGAGGTTTTTAGTGCTTTATAGACACTTTGATGCTCTGATACATATTGGGGATGGCAGTATCAGGATTTAAAAGTATATATCAAATTAACATATGTGTAACTTTTTTGTCCTAGGAACATACGTATTAAAAACTGATTTTTGAATGGGTAGGAGTTGAATTCTGTGTTGATGTCTTTGTATAAAGACACACATTTAATAAAATTAATTAACTGATTTACTTCTGATGTAAATAATCTGTTTGATTTATTTTCTGCTCTTAGTAGTCATGCAGTAAATTAACTACCATAACTATTTAAGTGAAAAAGAAATCCCTCTTTATTATTTATTTGCTTTACTGCTATTATGCTGAGCAATTCAGAATTAAAAAGCTAGGAAAAATGAGTAACGCTTTCAGTGAGTATATTTATTACCCAGAGACTAGAAGAGGCACAAAGTAGAGGTTATAATATGAAATACTAATTTCTGAAAACTGTATAAATGTTAAAAGCATTATTATTATAATATATACTCTTAGGTGTTTTACTTCTTTAAGAAGATGAGTCTTATAAAAATTAAGTAAAGTGTAGAATCTTCTAAACTGTCAAGGGAAGGTAGTGTTTATATCCCAAACTTACATAGGAGAATTAAGTGTAGTTTCCATTAATTGTCATGCATCGTTTAGATTGGCCAGCTGACTGATGGACGTACCTATCTGTCCGTTCGTTTTTGTTATTTCTCACCTGATTCCAGAAACACTTGAAGCAGGTCTTAGACTATAACTCAAACTTGATAGCCTAATTCCCAGTTCAGATGAGATTCTCTGATAAAACTCTAGGTAGTTTTACCTGTTTTTTTCTGTGTTGTTTTTGTTTTTAATTACTGTACTTATCAGTAGTATACTCAAAGTTTTTCCGCGGTTTTTATTGAAGAGTAAATTCTAGCACGTAGGTGGATTTTGCCAAGTGCTATGTCCTACCTCATAGTTCTTTATAATATGCCAACAAAATATATTCCTCCCCTTTTGCTTTATTAGAGGCTTGGGATGTAGGCATAAATGTGGCAAACGTTGTTTCAAACAAATGGTCTTGTTTTCCCTTTATTATTGTCTTTTGTGCTTTTAGAAATATTTTGAGATGTTTTTTTAAATTCAGAAAGATTACAAAGCGTTTTATTACATGCACTCATGTATGCACACCAGAGTTGGGGATTATAAATATTTTCTCACATTTGCTTCAAGTCTTTTTCGTCAATTGTGTTTTTGAAAATTGTATTTTCATACATCTGTATTTTTGGAGAAAAACAAGCTAATAAGTAAGGCATTACACATTAGGTGCAGTATCCCTAACTCGGCCAAGCCCGGCACACTCCCTCGCAGAGGCAAACACTAACCGCGCTTAGGGGTTTTCTTTCAATTCGGTTAACACACGTGTGTATATCCACACATAGCGTGTGGTTTTGTTGAAGTTTGTATTCCAGATTCGCATGAACAGTACCACCTTGTATGTAGATGCCTAGAAAATTAATTTTGCTTTATAACTTTAAATTGTTCTCGAGGATAATTTCTGTTTCTGCACATCCTGAACTATACCTGATACTACATGCATTTTAGTTTGGGGCCAATTTGATGGATGATGGTCTGCTGTCTTTACTTATATTTTCTTGATTGCCATCCTCAGTTTGGATCTTATTATTCTTTGGGAAGAAGTTTCACTCTGTCAAACTGATGGTAGTTAGAGATGGGGTCTTGCTTAGCAATTCTTTTAGGTGTCTATGTTTCTAGAGAGGGAAGCGCAGAAGCCCGCAGTGTGATGCTGCGTGTCTGCAGGGTGTACTATTTTCTAGTCCAACACCAGCCTAGAATATTCTAGGCATTCTTTCTTCACCCTCCTTAACTGGCTCCTCCTCATCTCCCCAGCCCCTAAATGCAGTGCCCAGGGCTGTGGTCTCTAACCTCTCATCTCTTCTGTCTATGCTCCCTCCCCAGGTAGGCTCATCCAGTCTCCTCCCACTTTACACACCATCCATATGCTGATGATTCCAACATCCACTCCAGACTCGCACGTCCATCTTTCTACTCACCATCTCCACTTGGATGTCTAATAGGCATCTAGAGTCTGACGTGCCCCAAACTCCTGGTTTACCCCTTCTGTGACTCTTAAGAAACACGCTTCCCTGAAGTCCTTCTCCCATCCTTCCAGCCGCTGGACCAAAAACCTTGAGGTCGTACTTGGTGTCCTTTGGCTCCAACCCACCAGTGAAACCTTTGGCTCTTCCTTCACGGTGTACTCGGCAACCTACCACTCTGAACCACCTGTTTCTCCCAGCCCTGGTCAGAGCTCTCATCACGTCTTCTAAGTTGCTTGCAGTAGCCCCTCACTGGTCTCCGTGGCTCAGCCCCGGCCCTCTTTACAG
Source organism: Kogia breviceps (assembly GCF_026419965.1). NCBI lineage: Eukaryota > Metazoa > Chordata > Mammalia > Artiodactyla > Physeteridae > Kogia > Kogia breviceps. Next base: position 98,715,345 of record NC_081319.1, on the reverse strand, counting down.
CCTGCTTTCAACACAGCAGCCGAAGTGGTTTCTACAAGTTACGTCATTGCTTTGCTTAAAGCCCTCCATCGGTTTCCCCGTCTCGTTCGGAGCCGTGGTCTGTGTCCCCTGCGAGTACCACGCCTCTGAAACTCGGCTCCACTCCCTCCTGCCCTGCCCCTCAGCTGCAACCACCCTGATCGCCTGGCTCACTGGCAGGCGCACCCAGCTGGCCCCTGTCCAGGGCCTTTTCTCTTTTTCCTCCCTTGGGAATGCCCTCCCCCAGGTGCTGCAAGACACCCCACCATCTCTCAGTGCTCTTCTGCTCAGCTGTCACCTTACCAGCGAGGCCTTCCTGAAGCTCCCTAGAGAAGAGAGCACCTCACGCTCTTACTGCCAGCAGTACTCCTGCCCCCGACCCGCTTTATTTTCCCGTATAGCACTCACAGCCACTCACACCTTACAGATGAGTGTGTGCATTTGTTATCTGTCCCTTTCAACTAGAAAATAGAACATAAGGACGGTGATCTCCCTGTGCTCACGGCTGTATCGCCAGCACTTGCTGGGATTGTGGCTGGCAGCAAGTCGTAGATAGTAAATAGTTGTAGATTAAATGGATGACTGGAAAGAAGGGACCTATAATCTGTCGGGAAATCATTCAATACTGTTGTTTTTAAGAATATGATATACTAGTTTTCCATTAAATTCCTTCACTACAATTAAATGGTAGCTGGAATACAATATTTAATGCCTTTACCTGTGAGTAGTGTTTACATGGTTTGGCCGTGGTCGATACAGGAATTTTCAGTGATGACGGCCATTCATTTGTGAATTTTTCATTTATTGGTTATTAGATCAGAAGACTAGAAGATATTTTAAGTTATCCTGGCGATTCCATTTTTTCATCCTCAGTCATGATCTGTGCAGATTGATAAATATCTCTTCCATTTTTTTCAGTGGTTCCAGAGAAGAACAGTTTATTCCCTTTGTGATTGATTATTTATTTAGCACCGCAGCAACTGTCTAGTATGTCCACGGTCACTGCCCTCCGGGGCTCCGTGCCTGTGGCTGTGACGTTGGGACGTCGGAGTGAGCTCAGGCTTGGCAGGGTTCACTCCTCAAGGCTGGGATCTGGGAAGGACAGTGACGGCCTCGTCTGGAACAGAAGGGTGACTAAGGGTATCCCAGGAGAAAGAAAAGAAAGGAAATATACCCAAACATAATTATCCATCTATTGCTTTGTTTGAAAAAGCATTGATGAGGGGGTGGGGTAAAGGAGGGCAAGCATTCTGGACCGAGGGAGTTGTTGAGCAAAAAGCCCAGAGGTTGGGAGAGGGGACTAAGGGCATCAGGAGTACACATGGGGCAGGATATGAGAGAGTTGGGCAGGGCGCTGGGGGACAGGTCCTACTACGCAGGGGAGTTTAGCACCTTCCTTTAAGAAAGTCTGAGGGAGGGGCTTCCCTGGTGGCGCAGCGGTTGGGAGTCCGCCTGCCGATGCGGGGGACGCGGGTTCGTGCCCAGGTCCGGGAGGATCCCACGTGCCGCGGAGCGGCTGGGCCCGTGAGCCACGGCCGCTGAGCCTGCGCGTCCGGAGCCCGTGCTCTGCAACGGGCGAGGCCACAGCAGTGAGAGGCCCGCATACCGCAAAAAAAATAAAGTCTGGGGGATTTTTTGTTTTTTCTTGTATCATCTAAAGTAATTTAAAGCCACTACCTCTTTAGTCCCATATACATCTGACTTTTAATCTGTATTATTTTCTCAAATGTTTTTTAAACAAGTCAACAACAAATAGTAGGCTTTTAATTTGTGTCCCCAGGAATTTTCATTGCTGACCTTTTGTTTGTTTTTTCTTTCTGCCGCCGCTGTTTTATTTTGTGGTGGGAATTTAGACAATAGTGACTAAAAGAAGCAGGATTTCTTTAAGTGGTTAGTCCCATTCAGCAGCAACAATAATAAATAATACCATAGAGCAAAAATCTTTTGGGGGGAACTTCCCTGGTGGTCCAGTGGCTAAGATTCCATGCTCCCAGTGCAGGGGGCCTGGGTTCGATCCCTGGTCGGGGAACTAGATCCCACAAGCCACAGCTAAGAGTTCGCATGCCACAACTAAAGATCCCATGTGCTGCAACTAAGACCCGGCGCAGCTAAATAAATAAATAAATAAATAAATAAATATATATATATATATATATATATATATATATATTTAAAAATCTTTTTCTGAAAGGGTGTTTTTATTAAAAAAGTACTTCAAGGTTTCAGCATCCCTCATTCTCTACCAGATGGAGTTTACAGGTTTGGGTGGAAAGTCTGGTACAATTTTTCCCTTGTGACACCCAATTTTGTATGTATATATGTATAATGACTCATTTAGAAATCTTGCTCTTCATTTATTAAATTAGGGAGCATTATTTCTCCTGGAATTCATTTCTACTCTGACCCAGCAGCACCAAGGTGTAGAACTTTCCCCACAGAATAGACTATCATAAAAGATAAGGACTTGATTTTTTTCCTATCTTAATGTTTCCGTGTATGTTTTAAAACCTTGCCCTTATCAACCCCATAAGGATGTTGTAAGGAGTAGTGGCATATGTTATGAAGCGTTTCATTTTACTATCAATTTAATTTTCCAAGGAAGAATACAAATTATTAGCTATATAGTAGTAGTAGAAGTGACTAACTTTAAAAAAAAAAAATAGGAGGGAGAATAAATATTTTCAACTATCATAGTTTTAATCTTTGAAGTGTACGTCTGCTCACAGAAGGAAGCTTGGGGTCCAGAAGCTGGTCAGTGCCGAGTGATCTGACATGCTGGGTTCTGTCTCCCCCTGCTTCCTCCCTGCCCGTAGGAGTTTCCCGCCTCCCTGATCACACCTGGAAGCCTCCGCCTTCTCAGGGATCAGGCTCACGGCAGCGGTTCCTTCTGAGACTTCAGCCGCCAGCTCGAGATTGCTGCCTGACAGTGTATTCCCTATTTTCCTGGCCCAACAAATGAAACTAAGTGAAACTAAATGAAACTAAATTGCATCGTGTAATGTAGGGTCTTTCCACACATAACTTGCTGTCTTTTCCCTTTAATGGTGAACAGTTTTATCAAGTGCTTTTGTGGCGTCCTGGGGTCACGCTATCATTTCTCATACTCTTGATCTAATGTAACTCTGGTGTCAAGCCCACTGCACAGTGCACTGCTAGAAACCGCACTGGGGTTCCATTTGCTGCGTGTCTACATAAAAATTCAGAAAAGTGCTAAGGTTTGGCCAGCAGTTATGTGTCACAGCAGTTTCTTACCTGTGTCCCAAAAGGTAGTGATTCCAGTGGCTCTTCCGATGCCTTTCATTTTGCCCTCGCGGCTGCATTTATCCAGGGATGTTACTGATCTACTGTGTGAAATATGCAAGTATGAAATTACTGAGTAAACTCTTATCAGTAGACTCTCTTTTGTCACCTAGGCTTTCCTAAACACAGTCGAAGTTTCTCACTTAATTATGCAACTAGATTACAGATGGCTACCAAATAACGGTGATTAAAGAAAAATAAGTAGCCAAGTTCAGGAGCCACGTGTCTCTTGGGAAACCAGTACACTGACACATTGTCTTGAGCAATATGAAAATTTGTGACATTAAGTCTTCTCTAGATACTGAATAAAATTCTTAAGTAGTTTTGATTTCACATTGACAGCAGGGCAGTTCTGTCAGAAGTGGAGTCCTACAGCACCTTAGGAAGGACTATTAGATTCAGCACACTTGTATGAACGTCACATATACCTAAACAGCCAGTGCTAATAGGATATGCAAGAACTTGCTCCAGATATTTACACCTTGATTATCTCAGACATCTGGGAAATGGGGTAAACATTTTAAAGAAAAAAAAACCCACAAGGATATTATTTGGGAGCCCTGATTCTAAATGCCAGGCTTTGCAGAATAGCAACCTGAAACCTAAGGATAGTGTGTTTCTAAGGTTTACAGGAAAAAGTGGGGGGCTTGGTCGTTTGATCTTTTCTGGAGCACATACATAATCATCAAGAAATATCATCTCTGAGCTTTCATTTATTCAACAAAATTTGGTAAAGGCTCTCCAAAGGCCAGTGTTACTACAGAGCATCCCACCATATTTATTTTTGAAAAATCATTACCATTCGGTAATGTCTTGGTCAGCTTCTGGTTTTCTGGGAAAAGTCCGAGTCTTTCTGTTCTATGTTCATATTTAATTTTTCCTTAATATCTGCCTTGTTTTGTTTATTTTCATCAAAGGTTTACTGTAGATTTATTTCTACTTATCTACAGTATTTCTTTTCCTGGTATTATCTTCAATCTTTTTCTTTTTTTGACTGTCCTAAACCTGTTTTCTACTCTCTACCAACTTGATACTCTGACTGTCATTCACCAGCAGAATGTTCATGTTCCCTGGTCGATAGAGTGCTTACTAAAGGTCAGTGAGAAGATGCTGTGATGAAGGAGCAAAGACCCCTGATTTTTCGATTCTTTACTGCCCTTAAAACAATGGGCTGTATGGCTGCCCATTTTATCCTTCAGCCGATGAATTCTTGTTCTAATTTTCAAATGGAGTAAATTTAGAGATGTTGGGAAACAATTTATTTTGAATTAAGCAGAGGGGACTATAAATTTATCTAAGGCAGCCATTAAAATCTGGACATTTGACATCTCAAAGAAGTTTCCGTGTAGTTTAAAACTAGCAACTCAAGCTGTAGTTACAGTAGGTGTTCGTGAAAAGTCTAATCCCTCCAGCCAGCTGCACATGTCCCTGTGTTCTCGCCATGCAAAACTATATAGTCTCAGGAACTTTGTCCCTGTGTTCTTGGGGTATTAGTGGGTACTTTTTCTTTTTCACCTTCTTGTCGAAAATCATGCTGCTGGCTATTTGCTTTTCATGCCTTGATCCGAAGAGTGTTTTTGTCAACAGACTGCTCGGAATGTTAACATGTGCCCTCCACCGCCAGACTGGGAGAACCATTCAGTGTGGCAAGGTGCAACTGGAAACACTGTTCCCGCTGGAGGTTAAGTACGTAGGATGATGCGTGTAAGAGGATGGCATTAGATCACAGGATTTAAAACCTGTATCACATTTACCCTTAAAATAAATTTAATGAATTTTTCTAAATGAAGTGCTTTCAAAATGAGACCTGTAGAATATGTTTTTGTCACTGGGATGTTTACAGAAAACATTATTAGTTCTTTTAAGAGAAACTTGCACTCACCGTTAAGAAACCATGATAGGTCTTGGGACTTAACAGTTAAAGAAGTGTGTATGCCGTTAATGAACAGTGCAGATACCACTGCCTTTTGGTTTACCGCCTAAAGTTAACAAACGTTAAACCCTGGCTCATCATATTGTTAAGATGAAAACATAGTTTAATAAAAACCCCAAACAAAAACCCATTGCTGCAGTAGTGGCATGCTTTAGAAGACTTTTTCCCCAGGTTTCCCTTGTTTGTCTGGATTTCAGAGTAAGTTTTCTAAACATGAGGAAAACAAAAGCAGACAAATTACAGCAGCAGCAGAATGTTGAAGAAGGAGGTGCTGCTGACCTCCCAGGGGAGCCTGTCTGAGGGAGGCCCCGCCTGGCTCGGCCAGCAGGGGTCGCTGTCGGGCAGCGATGGGAGGGCAGCCCGCGGTTCACCCAACTGAAATCAGATTGTGAAACACACATCTTTGGGAAAGTGGTTTGACATAAATTACTTTTGAAAAGCAATATTGCTGCATTGTTTACCTTCTTTTTCCCTCATGAATTTAAATTCACCGAAAACAGAAGAATTAATTTTACACATGTGTAAAATGGTACTGAGTAGTAGAAATTTTTATTTATAATGAGTTGGGAATGTATCTAGGAGGACAGAAATTAAATAGAAATTTTATAGGCCATTTATTTACGAATTTGTTAAGTAAGTACGGGTTCCTTATACCTGTTCTAGGGTCCCTGGGGGATGCAGAGGGTTGAGCTACAGCCTTCACCCTGCTGGAATAGTACAGTCTACATTGTACAGACCAAGGCAGGAACAATTGTCATATATCTTACTGGAATAATGACAAGACTCCTAAATACAAAAAAAAAAAAACCACCTGTTTCCAAATTCTGACGTTGATGCTTTCCAGCTGTGTTTAAGTCTCTTAACTTCCTGTGTAAAATGAGCTTGGTATCAGCTCTGTCACGAGTGGCTGTTAGCTTTAAACATAAAGAGTAAAATGTTGGCAAACTTTTTCTGTAAAGGGCCTGATAGTCAGTATTGTAGGCTTTGTGGGCCACACGGTCTCTGGCATGACAACTAAACTTTGTGAGTGTGGCAGGAAGGCTGCCATAGACAGTATGTCAATGATGGGCCTGGCTGTGTTCCAGTAAAACTTTATTTAAAAGAACAGGCGGGGGCCGCATGAGGCCAGCAGCTCTGGTTTGGCAGCCCCTGGTACAGTAGGAACTCAGTGTATATGCCAGCGTAGTTCCTATGCCCAGTAGCAGGCTGGAGCAAAACGAGCAGTATCACAAAGTCCAAAATGGCAGGTTCTGGAACAGTTAACAAGTCTGTTCTTGACCTTTGCTGACTTGTGGACATGGGCAGGTCACTCTTCCTTTCTGGATCTTGTACCCTGCACAACTTCTGACTGGATAGTAACAGTCTTCTTTGGGGGGTGGGGGTTAAGGGGACAGGGCAGTAATACGAAAGGACTTTTCTTAGCATGAATCCGGAGAGCAGAGGTGTCTGGGCTTTGTTTTGGTGCTCTGGATATTTAAAAGGATGCCGTTGTCTTCGGTTCATTTCAGTTATCCACCGTATCTGGTTCCGGTCACTCTAGAATACGCACCACCGTGTGTAACAAATATGTATTGACCCCAAATTCATTTTCAGGTTCCCAAACTTTGACAGGGGTCTTCCCCTGCAGGAGGTTTACGACCCAGTGCACGTAGAGAGATAAACACGATTCAGTCCTTATCTTGGGGAAGGAAAACTACAGAAAGAAATCCCAGCTCTTCTCAAGTCCTCTGTGAGCTGTAGGCATGTGGCTCTGTCCAGGGAGAAAGAGAGGTCCAGGAACACCAGCCTGTGCGTCTTCCCCCCATAATACTGCAAACCTTGGTCTGAAGTATGGGACGATCAAGGCCAAAGAACATTAAAATGGAGCTAAGTAGTTTTACCCCCTTCCCCATTAAAAAGCGTATGGTATTCTTTATAAATCCTTCTCATAAATTGCATACACTGAAATTTTATATCTATATGTAAAATAAAAAACTAAAGATTTACAGTATAACTAATTATTCTTAAACTTCCATACTTACTGTAAAATACAGTATATTTGTTGTGAAATTTAAAAGGTTATTAGTTTACATTCTCCTTGGGGATTGTATTTTATGTGTTCTACTCTTCATAATGAAATAATTACATGAAGCTTTTAATGTCTGTACCTGTAAATATTCAACTCACTCATGCATATTTATAAGCTAGGTTATTGACTGTAGTTCATTGTTGACCTTCTTTCAGATCATTCTGTAGGTTTTTATAATATGATACCTGAATGTGGAGACCTGTGTTTAAATCTTGGCTCTGACACTTCTGAGCTGCGGGCTTCATACTTTAAAATAATTAACTGCTTTTTAAACTTTTTAAAAATCATTGTCTGATAAAAAGTCAGGTCCTTAATTAGTCCTTGTTTTAGTTGTGATCAGATAGCACTGGTCTGTCTGTAGTACTAAGCCAGGTTCTCTCGCAGTCTCGATGGCTAGAACCGGAGTAGAGGCATTCAGGCATCACACATACAACCGAATAAGAACTGCAAAAATAGGTACAAGATACAAGGTAAGAATAGCGTTAGGTGCCAGATATTGAAAGAGTGCGTGTGTGTGCGCGTGCGTGTGTGTGTGTTAGGATGTATTTTGGAGAAATGACCTGTGCCTTTAAATTAAACAAGAGAAGCATTGGAATTTGTTTCAATTAATAGTTTCCTGTTAAATAATGGGAAAGAAAAAAATTGCTTGTCAGAAAGAGAAGTCTTGATGTGTATAATAAGAACAGCAGGGAGATGGAGATTGTGCAGGCGTATCTGAATGAGACAGAATATTGGTGTCGGTAGAGTAAAATAAAGGTCCTGGAGCATTGGCAAATAGGTTTTTCCTTAATGTCATTTTTAAAAAGATTATTTTGGTCTTTGTAGCAAGTCGAAAAACCAGTAGCGAGAGTTCCTGTATATTCTTTATCCAGCCTCCCCTGTGCTAGCATCTTACATAACCAAGAGCATTGGTCAACACTAAGAATTTAACCTCAGCTCAGGATTGCCAGGTAAGGCGTAGGACTTACCAGTTTTTCCCCTGATGTCCCTTTCCCGTCCCAGGCTCTCGTTCAGGATCCCACGTCACGCTTAGTCGGCGTGGCTCCTCCAGCGTGCCCCTCAGTCTTCCCTGTCTTTCACGACCTTGACACTTACAGAGAGTACTGATCAGTTACTTTGTAGAATGTTCTCAGTTGGGGGTTTTCTGATATCTGCTCACAGCCGGATTGAGGTTATACATTATTGGGAAGGCGCCGTAAGGTGGTTATGCTTTTCTTACTGCATCGTATCGGGGGTGCAGTATGTCGGTATGTATTACTGGTCATGTTAACCTTCTTTACTTGGCTAAGGTGATGTCTGCCAGGACTAGCTACTGTAAACTTACTGTTGTTCCCTTTATAAATATTAAATATTTGCGGAGATACTTTAAAACTATGCAGATACCCTATTTATGCGTTGATGGATCTTGCCTGTGGTAAGTATTGCTATGGTGTTCTAATTTATCAGTGAGAATTTTTCTGCAAGGAAAAGTTACCATTCCTCCATTAGTTCATTCATCCATTCATTCATTTACATCAGTATGGACTAAAGGTTATGTATTTTATTCTTTGGGTTATAATCCAGTTGTTATTTATTGTGTAGCTCAAGTTCTCGTTGACCATTGAGAGCTCTTTGAGGTCTGTTCCTGTGCCCTTTCAACATGCTGCTGCTTTTTTTTCTTTAAGTGTTTCCTTACTTTTTTTTTTTTTAATTTTTATTTTATTTATTCATTTATTTTTGGCTGTGTTGGGTCTTTGTTGCTGCGCCCGGGCTTTATCTAGTTGCGGTGAGCGGGGGCTGCTCTTCGTTGCGGTGTGCAGGCTTCTCATTGCGGTGGCTCCTCTTGTTGTGGAGCACGGGCTCTAGGCGTGTGGGCTCAGTAGTTGTGGCTTGTATGCTCTAGAGCACAGGCTCAGTAGTTGTGGCACGTGGACTTAGTTGCTCCTGGGCATGTGGGATCTTCCTGGACCAGGGCTCGAACCCACGACCCCTGCATTGGCAGGCAGATTCTTAACCACCGCGCCACCAGGGAAGTCCCAGTTCCTTACTTTTTGACACCCAAGATGTTCCGCCATGGAATTCACCATTTCCCCAGGGACCCCAGGTTCGCTTTACTGGAGAATGGTATTTAGGAACCAAGATCTAGCTGCTAGGTGGTGTGTTCCTGGCTACTAACCTGTCACTGCTTGTAGCCCCTCTCGTTGGATAGAGCTGGGAAATATGCATATTCATGCTAACTCGTTCATATACGTACATCTGTGTTTATTTCTGTATCTGTGTATGTGTACGTGCGCGCGCACACACACACACACGCACACACAGAGAACATGAGTCCATACGGATAATTCCAGTTCCAGTCCAGTCCCACGGAGTTTATGTTAGCCTGCTCTATTTCCTTTTTCTTTTTCTTTCACCAACAGCGAGAAACCGTCTCATCTACAGTATGTTCACTTATTTGTTCAACTCCAGCATACCAAGAAACTGGTTCCAGAAATGCTGACCCACCTGTGAAAAACAGGTTTACAATCACAGCACAGTGTCTGTGTGCAGCTCTTTTTGTCTTTAGCCTTCACATTGTCTGGTCAGAACCCCCTTTGCCAGGGTTACCTGGGTCATGGTTACAGAGTTCATTTGTGCTCAGCCATCTGTCTCAGCTTGCGTTTCATCTTAGATTTCCACCACATCCTGGTTAGTTGTGTTTTGTATTTACACACCCTGCAGTTCCCCTTAGGGTGCACAGTTCTGTGACCTTGTACAATCGTGTGTCCAGCCCCACAGTTCCACAGAGAACAGTTCCATCGCCCCAAAATTCCTCTGCGCCACTTCTTGATAGACACCTCCCCCCCACACCCAACAGCCTCTAGCAGCCACTGATCTCTTTTCCTCCCTGTATTCGTATGTTTTCCAGAGTGTCATATGAAAGGAATCAGAATAAGCAGCTTTGGGGGTGTGGCTTCCTTCACTTAGCAGAATACCTGTGAATTTGTCCATGGTTTTGTGGGCCTCAGTAGTTCATGCCTCTCTGTTGCTGAGCAGTATTCCGTCGTATTGATGTGCCATAGCTTTGTAGCCACTGGCCACTTGAAAGATACCTCTATTATTTTCTTCCTGCTCCTTGCTTTTGGTTTAGTGTGACTGTCTTTTTCTAATTTCTAAAGCTGAGAACTTAGATTATTTATTTGAGACCTTTCTTCTTTTCTAATAGAAGTGTTGGATACAATAAATTTCCCACTAACCACTGCTTTAGCTGCATCCCACGAATTTTGAATGTTATATTTTGGTTTTTATCCAGTTCAAAATATTTCTAACTTTTCTTTGAGACTTTCATTTCTGACTCATGGATTATTTAGAAATGTGTTATTTAATTCTGAAATATTGGGGGATTGTTCAGATGTCTTCCAGTAACTGATTTCTAGGTTATTCTGTTTTCAAGCAAAAACGTAAGTATGATTTCTATTCATTGAAATTTCTCGAAGTTGGCTTTGTAGCTCAGAATATACACAATGGTGAATGTTCCACGTACACGTATAAGGAAAGCATATTCTGCTCTTTGGGTGGAACATAAGTAGGACTAGTTGGTTGACAGTATTTTTCAAGTCTTCTGTGTTCCTGCTGATTTTCTATATGCTTGTTTCATCAATTACTGAGTGTAGAGTGTTGAAGTCTTCAACTGCTATTGTGGATTTGTTAACTGCTTTTTTGTTTTAGCCTCATTTATTTTGAAGCTCTGGTTTCATTGCTACACATTTAGGATTGTTGTATGTTCGTGGAAAGGTAACCCTTTTATCATTATGTAATGTTCCTGTTCATCCTTGATAATATTCCTTGTTTTGATGTCTGCTTTGTCTGATATTAGCATATAGTTTTTTCAGCTGTATTTTAGTTAATTTTTAAAGGTATATCTTTCTACAAACTTCACTTTCAGTCTATTATGTCTTTATATTTAAAATGGATTTCTCATCCATGATATATACTCAGGACTTGCTTTTTTACCCAGTCTAGCAGTCTCTCTCTTTAAATTCATATGTTAGACCGTTCCTTTTATTTTTATTTTTCATGTAGTTGGAGTAAAATCTATCATCGTGCCAGCTGTTTCCTATTTGCTTCATTTTTTCATTCTTTTTATGCCTTAATTAAGCATTTTTATGGTTCTGTTTTTCTCCTCTGTTGACTTATTTGTGTCTTTTAAGAAAATTTAGTCCTCTGCCTTCAAATAATATTCCATTACTTTACATGTAGTGTAAAGACTTTATAAAACAGTGTATTCACAATTCCTCCTTTTCATCCTTTGTGCTATTATTGTCATACCATTTACATTTACACATGCTTTAAACATATAGTACCTTTTCACTACTGTAGACATTAAATTATCTTTTAGAACAAGCAATTAAAAATTTTTTTAAAATTTTATCTTCATTCATTGTATTTCCATTGCTTTTCTTTTTTGGGGGGTAAATATGATTTCCCATCGGATACCAATATTCTCTGTGCCTAAAGAGCTTCCTTTAACATTTATCGTCAGGTAGGTCTCCTGTCAGTGGATCTCCTCAGTTTTTGTTTTCTAAGAAAGTTTGGACTTCTGTTTCATCTTTGAAAATTATTTTCAGTGAGCATAGAACATAGAATTCTGGGGTTTTTTGGTTTTGGTTTTTCTTTTTTTTTTTTTTTTTCCTTATCATTGTTACTGTGTTTTTCATTGCTAGCATTTCTTTTTTTTTTTTTTCGTAGTTTCATCTCAGATGAAATTCCCGCTTGGTAGTATATATTGTTCACCTTTCTCATTAGAGCCTTTAACATGTTGGTCAATTATTGTAAATTTTCTGAAAGTTCTAACATCTGTATCATATCTGACTGGTTCCAATTGCTTTTCCTCTTCTGCGTATGTTTTTTCTTGCCTTTTTGTATGCCTTGTAATTTTTGTTGAAAGCTAGACATCTTGCATAAGACAGTAGAGACTAATGTAAATGGTTTTTATGCCTAGCGAGGCCCTTTGTGTGGGAGTTAGAGCCTTTCTAGTCAGGAGTTGGACTGGGTTGGAGAGATTTGTTGTTGTTAAGGCTACCATCAGAGCACCAAAGCCTTCAGATTCCTATAGAGCCACTTCTTGTTTGGGGTGGGGGTTGGATTATAAGAGAAATGCTTGTTCCATTCCAGTTTTAGGTGTTTCCTTTGTGCTATGCCTCAGAGAGGGTGCTCTACACATTCTATTCTTCTCCTGGTCCTCTTCCAGCAGTATTTTTCTGTTACCTCTCATTTCAAGCTCCTTAACTTGGCATTAGGGGCTGAAGAGGAGGATGGGATGCCACCTCTGTTATGATGCAGCCTCAGCCTTCTACGTGCACCACGTTCTCAGGTTTCTGGACTGTGGCCCTCTTGTTCTCTTTCCCTAGCTCAGCTGTTGTGGTAGACTTAGGTGGCAACCTTTTCCCTCCTTAAGGAGTAGAGTTGTGTTTTTTCTGTTATTCATTCCCTTTCCCTACTGCAGTAAGTTTTCACCGATGTCCCAAGGGCAGCAATGCTTGTTGCCCTCCTCTTCACAGGACAGAGTGTTTGTTCCCTAGTAGAGAAAGGGGAGATGGACCTAGGGGGAGTTCCTTGCCCCTCCTAAATGCTGCTCCTCTCCCCCGGATCTGGACCACAATGGATACTTAGTGCTCTTCTAGAACTGTGAGTGCTTGAATGGTGTTTGTGACATAGAGCCTGCAAGAGAATGTAGCCCCAGAGGAGTCACACCGCCCTCCCAGCCCACTCTTAGCTCTAAACCAGTCTGTCAACCATTTAGCTGACCTGCCCCAACCCGTGTCCTGTTGCATCTGCCCCAGATGACACAAGCGTGTGTCTCCTCTCTTCCTACAGACACTGTCTCTAGAGTTTGGGCTGTTTGATTGCCTGGGACTTCAACCTTATGATGGGTTTAAGGAAAGTCATAAATTTAAAGTTAGGCCTGTTATTAAAAAAAAAAAAGAAGAAGAAGATGACGTAATAGCTTTTATGATAAAGCAAGTCTCACCCTAGTCAGGCTTTGTGGCAGGCTTGGCTCTGGTGAAATCAGCCTCCCTCTCCAGTAACCTGTTCCCTCTCGTCAGTCATCTGGTTTCTTCTGTTTTGTTTTGATTTTTTTACTTTCTCCTTTGAAAGAAAAATTTTTTCTCATATTAAAATCTCTAAAAATACATCTGATTTGGCATTCATGTGGCAAATTCAAAATATATGGGGGATGACTCTAATTTTAGCATTTCAAACATCAGACAAGGTATCAGAGAGGGATCTGTGAGGCAGGAGGCAGGGCATCTACCCGGAAATCACCCATTCCACGTCCAGCATGGGCATCTGGTGGGATTCAATAGATTGGTGGTATTTTATGTATGATTTTACAGCAAAATAGTAGAACCCATAAATCAAAAGACATGAAATCACATATTAGAGGAATCTAAATGTATATGTTTTGTGTTTGAATGTTTTAATTATAAAAGTAACATATGCTTGAGATAGAAAAAAATAAAAGTTCTAGTCTGTTCTAGCTCCTAGAAGTAATCATCCTCAAATGTGTTGGTGTTGATGCTTCAAGACTTTTCTCTAAGAACTTATCTTTGTAATATAGAAAGAATAGTAAATTAATATGCAAACCATTTGGAAAACCCAGGAAATATACCTATTAATTATTTCTCTGTTTACATTTTTTTCTCTTCAAAAAGAACATATAAATGCAGAACTCGGTCTGATGCCTTCTTTATTATAGCTCAATGACAATGAATTGGGGTCGAGATTTTGCATTCCTCCTCCATTTAACTTTTTAAACTTTATTAGCTTTCTAAGGGAAAGTACCTCTGATTTTGCAAGATTTTGAATAAGGTTTTAAATCCAATTTCACATGAGCTTATGAGATATTTGAAACGATTCCCTGGATAATCTTGAATATTCCTTGTTAAACATAGTCTCACATGACATTATAAGGCTGATATTAATGACTTTTAATTAATGTTCCCCTTCCTGTGAGAAGTGGGTTGAGTCATTATAGAAAAAAAATGATGGGAAAATTTAGTACCTTTCTCAGTTTAAAAAAAAATGTACAAGGATGAAATATTACAGAATATTACTAAGAGGACAGTGGAAATATGCCTAAACTACTATTCAAATATAAAGGAAAATTATTCTGTTTGCAAATATGAAATACCATCATTTTTTTGGTTTTGTGTTCATTTGTTCAATAAAAGGGAGATACAAACAAGTAGACAGAGAAAAAGAGCTCAGAAAAAGAGTTGCAGCGAACTCTTGGTTAATTTTCTTGATAGAGTTCAGTCTTCTTTTGCAGGTTTTACGAGTATATTTGAGGCCTTTGTTTCTGGTTTTCGTTGTGTATCGCCCCCTGCCTGTCTGCTCCCGTGAGGTTCATTTCACGTTCTGCATCCTTAACAAGCCTCCCTGGCCACGCCCCACTCTGTCGGCGCCTCACTCCTCTGATTCCTGCTGCACAGACTGACCTCCCCATGTCATTCTCCTCGACTAAACTGTAGCCTCTTTATGGGTCGAGCCCTCGCCTTGAACATTCCTCCCAGTATTGCCAACCTTATAAAAAAGAAAAGGTTGCATTCGACCACTTGCAAAACTTTCTATAACATACCCTCCCGGTTGTTTTTATCAGATGAAAAACAAAGATTCCGTTACGAGCGGTCTGGATATGATCTTGAAGAATCCGATGGCCCAGATGAGGACGAGAACGAGAACGAAGACGAGGATGAAGACAGCCAGGCCGAGTCGGTCCTGTCGGCAGCCCCCTCGGCCACGGCCAGCCCGCAGCGCCTTCCGGCTAGAAGCAGCCTCCAGGACTGTCGGGGTGCTGACGAGGACGTCAGGATTGCTGATTGCTTTTCTGGGGGACACACGGACCCGATGGATGTTCTCCCGAGAGCGTTGCCCACCAAGATGACCGTGCTTAGCACGGTGCAGTCAGACTACGACAGGAAGCCGGGCTCTCCGGGGAGGACCAGGCAGCGGGCTGCGGGGGACGAGGGTGAGGCAGCCGCTCCTGGAGACTCTGCCCGGTCACCCGAGGCTGCGCCCAGGTCCCCGTGTCACCAGATGTCTGTAGACTACCCCGAATCCGAAGAGATCCTGGGAAGTTCTGTGGCAGGAAAGGCTGTTGCTTTAACACAGGTAATAACTGGGTGGTTTTCTTTTCGTTTAACCTCCTTAATATGGGGAACCTAATGACTTAAGAAATCAGTGCGCTTAAATTACTCATTTACAGCTAAGTCAGTTTCTTTAACCTTATTTTTTTGTTTGATTTAAGGCCAAAGGACATTTATGTCCTTTGGATTCTTGTTAGGTATTTTAGTCAGAGTTCATATATTATATTACAAGTCTGTGAAAGAACCAGTATATTTACAGCATACTCATTTGTTATTGTTTGGTTTTTTTTAAAAAAAATCTTGGAATAAAAAATATGTGTGTGCCAACAGAGAATGTGAGTCTTGGGACCTACGTATTCCACGGCTTCCTCTGAGATGATCTTCCTCTGGCATCGATGTGATGGATTTGCACTAAATTATCTGAACATTTTGCATTTTGCCCCTGTTAGCAGGCAGCTACCAGTTTCCATGGCAAAGTTAATGTGACCCAAAAAACGTATTAAGAAGTGCACTTTGCTTGAACGATCAAACTGCTGTGACAGCTTAGGAAAGCTTCCTGCCCAAGAACTAGCTCAGGGCCAGACTCAGGCCTCGGGGAAAGTCACCCTCCGTGTGTGCTGTGAATGATTTCCTGCTTTTACAAACCCTGGTGGGCTTGTGAGGAATCCCTTCTTCTCTCTCATTGACAGTTCTCTTACCTCTGGTATGGATTGATCATTGTAATAGGATTTATTTCTAAATGCGGCAGATTTTGGTTTGCTGGTTAACACTGGAGAAAACTAAAAAGACTGTGAAAAGATTGGATTTCTGTAGCCTATCCTACATTAATATAATTCAATTACGTTCCTATTTAAGTAACATTAATTAAATTAGTATATACATTAATGCAGTTCTATAATACGGATATACCAAGAAAAAGCTAATATTTATATGGTAATCTTGGGTGGAAGGGAGGATTGGTGAGATTTATCCCTTCTACTAACATTTCATTACTTTCACATTAGTCACCTGTGCTCTACCCTTCTCTATCCCCAAACCTCTCACACACCTGCCAGTGGCTGGAAATCTGGTTTTCAGTAGACATTTCATACACTTAGAATAAATGAACAAATGAAAACTGCAGACCTTTTCGTTAATGGCAGCTCTTTATTTCATAAGTGAAGAGTGCTCCAGTTAATTTTTCCCCGAGTCGATACTCATAGCCAACTAATATCTCAAAATTTCTCGATAACTCCTAATCTCTAAAATAGGGTGGAGCCGGTGGTGCCAGCAATAATAAAAACAACAACAATGGAAGAAGAATTATGGCCCCATCTCAGGGTTAATTTCAGTATAACGGAGATGATATCCAGGAAATTTGTTTGAAAAATGTAAAGTACTCTATAAAACTTGTTGCTGACCTTTGTAAAGAGTTGAAGAGTGTAACAGGTTTTAAGCTGGAAATTTATTGTTTAAATCAAAATACAACTTTTAGCGAGCTTATCGTTTTTATAAAATACAAGTGTACATACTTTTACCTCAGGAGGAATAGACTTTACAGGAGCTAAAAATTTTAGCTCAGTGACTAATAAGGAAGCTCTGCCATCAAGGACCGTTCCGTCTTGTCTTTTAGGGCCCATCATCCGTGAGCCTTCCTCCTCGGGGCATTGAGCGCAGCCCTCAGCCGGGAGGGGCACCTCCTTGCAGGACCTCGCCTCTGCCCGGCGCTCAGGAGCCGAAGCAGCAAGTCACTCTCCATCCGCCTCCAGGCCTGCCTTCTCCGCAGACGCATCTGTTCAGCCACCTTCCTCTGCATTCCCAGCTGCAGTCAAGGACACCGTATAATATGCTTCCGGTCGGGGGGATCCAGGCGGTCCCTGCCGGCCTCACATACTCCACGTTCGTACCCATCCAAGCTGGGCCAGTGCAACTCACGATCCCCGCTGTCAACGTCATTCACAGACCTGTGGGCGCCCCCGGGGACTTGACCGCCGAAGTGTCCGGCGCTACCAGCCCCCCCGGAGTGGCTGAATTGAGCAGCGTGGTGCCCTGTATTCCCATCGGCCAAATCCGCGTGCCAGGCCTGCAGAACCCGAGTCCGCCGGCCCTGCAGCCCCTGCAGCCCCTGCCGGCACTGAGCATGGAGACCGTCAACATTTTAGGCCTGGCCAGCGCGAACCTCGGCCCGCAGGTGCGCCCGCCCGGGCTCGCTCTGAACGCCGCCGTGGGGCTGCAGGTGGTGACCGCCAACCCTTCCTCCCAGAGCGGCCCCGCCCCGCCGGCGCCCATCCCGGGCCTCCAGATCCTGAACATCGCCTTGCCCACGCTGATCCCCTCCGTCGGCCAGGTCACCGTGGACGCCCCGGGAGCCCCCGAGAGGCCCGCTCCCCCAAACAGAGCCCGGGAGGCGCCGCCCAAGCAGCCCTCGGCCGCCGGTGCGCACCCGGGCGGCGGGAGCGCGTCGCCGCAGGGCTCGCCCCGAGTCCCGCGGGAAAACGCACCGAAGGGTCTAGATCCACCTGCCCCGGCCACAGACCACGCCAGGCGAGACGGCTCCAGTCGCCTGGACGCGGGGACGGCCGCCTCCAGGAATCACCCGAAGCCCCGGCACGAACTCCCTGCCGCCCCAGGCAAACCAGCATCCGGGCCCCGGCCATCCGGCCGCCAGCCTCGCCCCCTGGACCGGGAGGGACCCGCGGCCCGGCCCCCGACCACGCCCCCGGCCCCGCCCCCGGCCCGGAGGCAGGCCGCACAGTTCAGCGACGTGAGCAGCGACGAGGACGAGGACAGGCTCGTGATCGCAACCTAGGGGCGTTTTATTTGGGGGTTTGGGGTTTGGTTCGGTTTGGGGTTTTCTGGAATTTTTTTTTTTTTTTTTTTTTTTTATAGAACACAGGTTTCTTTGAAAACCCTCCTTTCCTTAAAGCACATTTTTCTGACATAAACTCATGACTAATCTTTGTGCAATCATGAACTTTTGACCAATAATTGTTTTGTGTCGGCTCCAGCCATTTTTGTACATGTTGTATAGACAATTGTGCCTTTTAGGAGTTTTATGTTTAGAAACTGTACAGATTGTTGAATATCTATATACATAAAATATATATTATATATGTATATGAAAACCAGGTAGTTATTTGTGTTTAGCAAAAAAAACCCTGTCAAATAAATCCAATGATTAAATTATATGTTGCACTGTTAAATATAAATTTTTATGGCTGTGGGACAGAGTTTCTGTGTATAAATTAGTATGTGAACTCCATATTTATTGTATTCATATTAGTCTTCGAAAATGGGTCTGTCCTTCTTGCGTAAGACAGTAACTTTACACTTCAGACAGAGTTTCTGTGTTATGTTTCAGTAAAATATCGTTTACTGACTTTACCATCGCTTTAGTTGTGCTTTCTTTATGTCACGTAGGGGCCAGCAATCTACATTCGGAAGATAGCCCTAGGTTAACATTCCTTCCACACTTGCCCCCCTCCACCCGTATTTTTGAGAAATGGGGGCTTTATAGTGGTGTTACTGCTGTGTGAAACTCACTGAAATCCATTTATCCAAGTGACCGGTTTTTCCAACTTGTGAGGAATAATTCTGTAGCCATTAACTTATGAGGAGATTCGGTACTTGAGAACACTTTCTGTAAGTATACATAGCATATGGACAGAAATGAGCAAAGTTCCTAAAGGTGGATATGACAGCTTCTGGGAATTGTAAAATAAGTTACAAAGCAGTCGTCCGGAGAGCTCGGCTTGGGTGAGGTGCATGAAACCCCATGCCTCAGGCATCACCCCAGGTCTGGGCTTGAGCCTGGCCTCTTCTTTCCCTCAGCCCTGATCGTTATACCCGGAGACCTCTGTCCAGTACCAAACTACAGGGGGTCCGGGATTTGCAGAAGAACCAAACTCAGACTTCAAAATTACTTCAGTTGACTCTTTAGAAACGATTACTCCCTGTCCTGAGAGGCTTAACTTATTCAGAAAAATGGGGAGGGTACCCACAATTACCACTGCAGTGATTTGCATTATTACCTGAGCATTGTAGATGCTTCATTTGTGAAAAAAATGTTTTCATGTTGGAATTGGAATGCTTAGCACATTATTAAGGCAATGTGTTCATGTTTCTAAAGGCCTACGCTGTGAAGATTTCGGCAATACGAAGTTGGTGAGACAACAGTGCATGAGGGAAATATTCTAAGGAATTTGGAGGCCTCCTTTTAGCCAGCCCCTGTTTCAAATCCGGGACTTTGGGAAAAGTGCCTGTCATCTGGGCATGCGGGCTCTAATCTAAATTATGATCTCTAAAAAATGTGCCCCAGCCCCAGTAGGCTGTGATAGATGAGTGATGCTTTTGATGCATGCTTCAATTTACATTTATACTTTTCCACAGATTAAGTACCAAAATTCTCAAAAACAATAAAACTACTTTTTATATTCCAAGATCTATTTGAAAAGAATTCTGGACACTTCTGTCATAGGAATTGTATTGCTCTAACAATAGAGTTGTTGAAAATGAGGTCCATTATCAGTCAGATTTCTCAAAATAAGTTTTAACTTTGTGTCACACCTCTTATTACAATTTTATTGCCTAAAATTTTAAAGCAGTATAGTAAACATATTTTTGTTTCCTAATCACATTTTAGGTACATATGACTTATCTAAATTCAAAAGTAATGCTAAGAATTTTAGCATTGAGGTGTTTTGTTTGTTTGTTTTTTAGTTTATATAAATAGAATTTTCTTATTTTGAAGAATTCCTGCATTTAACCAAATACTAAATGTTGTGAAATGCTTGGATGCTCCCTTGAAAATTTCATAATGCCGTAACACACCATAGGCTTATCTTGTACTCTTGACTTTTTAAGATTCATTACATTGTACACATATCTTTAGTATTACTGGCTATAATGCCTTCATGTGGCTTTCAAATATTTTGCTAGCATTTGAAATATGCAGCTAACTCAGAAACATTATCAAAGTTTGTTCCATTATATTTTGAAATAGTCCCGTGAACAAAATATAAGGGGATAATTTTGAACTGTTTCTCCAGAGTCCTCTTTTCCCAAGGAGCAAGTCATTCTCAGATATTAATGACTTACAAACAATGACTTGGATAAATTACTTACAAGTAATCCAGAGAGCTGGGAAACTACATTTGACTTTTTGTTGTACTCCTAGAATGCAAGGACACAGCAAATCTCTTTAAATTATTATCAAAACAGGTGAAAACCATAATGTGAACCACTTCAATATCTTCTTGTATGAATCCACTGAAACCATCAAAAGTGTCGGAAATAGCAGAAGAACCAAAGTTCATCTGTCTAGTTTTTAAAGATTAGTACATCTGTTTTATGAATGTTTGCTATGAGTTAACATAAATCAATGGCACTAAAGTAGCTTATTTTTATTCTCTAAATTTTAGGCTACAACAATAATTATTTCAGAATGAGATGATCAACTGATAATATTTTATATAGAGATTTTGTTTCTCATCTTCTTTCATAATATAGGCATGACTTTCCTTTCACGGAGAAGGTATAAACAACACTTTTCTTATTAGTTGATCTCTGACCTGAATTTTAAATGGTGGGGCTTAACAAAGATTAGGGATCATTATTTTCCTTGGAAGACTGTCAAGATAGGTAACATTTCTTTCATGATGCGTGCTCAGGGCAAAGTACATGCTCTTCTTAACCTCTCTGTTTTTAGCGTTACAATTTAGGGTGAAGTTTGAGATCGACTTGAGATCATTTTGAGATCAAGCAACACCAAAAAGATGACTTTCGTTGGAGTAGTTTTGTTTCCAAACCATCTATAAATTTGAAACATGGGATATTAAATGTCCCTAAGATAAGAATCTTCTCCCAAACTGACTTCCCATGACTTTGGAGAATTATTTATTGAATATTCAATAAAGATTATTGTATATATTTAATATATAATATGAATATGTATTTTAATGACAGTAACTCCTTGCTGTCATAACCCCCCCCCCAAACTATGCAGGGAATAAATTTAAAGCAAAGATAGTAAAATACTTTTCTCTACTGATTGTATCATCTGAAAATCATGAGGCTCTTACATATATTGGTTTCATCTAGAACCGTGCATACATAAAATTCTGTGCAAGGCAGTGTAGCTATGAGTTAAAGCAGAGGTACCTGCGCTCAGGCGTTCCCTGTTCTCTGAATCAGGGGTGGATTTGAAGAAGACTCTCAGGCATCCAAAACCCAGTAATAGTTTAAGTATAAACCAACTCCATTACTATGCAAGATACAAAAGGAATTCGAAGGCACACTTTCTACCCTAGAGGAGCAGGCCTTCTTAAGATTTAGGCCATAGAAACTGGAGAATAATACTAGACCACATAACATCTTAGAAACCACAGACTATAAACATTTCGAAAGGTAGGAAAGTTATTGCCTTAATAGTTAAAGAATGAGCTGTGTGTGTTGGGGATGGCTGTATTTTTGAAGGAGATGATGTAGGATTTGGGACTCTAGAGCAGAGATGACGCCAAGCAGCAGAACAAAAATAGAGTAATGAAGGTGGAGGTGAATATGTTATTTACGGTTATGACAGGGAACCAGTCTAAGTGGAAGAGAGAGGATTCATTCGGACTTTCAACAAATATTTACTTAGCACCACCGAGGTAGAAAGCACTTTGGAGATGCTAAGTTAATGCAAGGTAAATGGTGTTTACCCTCAGGGAGCTTATGTTCTATTGGAAGAGCACAACCAGACACAAAGTATCGTATCATCATCATAAGGGGCATAAAAGTGCTACAACCAAGGGCAGGAGGTGAGCACAGAGGGGAGAGCTCGGGGCTGAGTAGATCCGAGCGATGCTTATGGAACAGGTGACATTACTCTTGACCTTGAAGCGACTTTGCTAAGGTGAAAAATAGAAGGGAAGGGGATCCCAGACAGAAGGGTTGTGGAAGGGGACCAATGTTCATCCTTACTATGTGTCATTTGTAATGTCATCGATGCTCCAGGCAGGTGTTATTCTCCCATTTTAGAGACAAGGGGGCTGCATCTCACAACGTTATGAAACTTGGTCATGCAGGTGCTGGAGCTGGTACTCGAATCCAGGATTGTACACACAACAGCATTACACACAAGTAAAGCTGCAAGAAGCTTAAAGGAGTATGGAGACAAAGGGAATAGCCAACATTATTGGGACTTAGCAAAGCATCTAACTAAGCCATGATAACATTATAGAGAACAAGGGCTGAATTTAAAGATGCTGAGAACGGCAGGGGCTCTTCATGTGAAAAGGGCACTCAGTGGGTCAGAGTTGGTGGGAAGGGAGTGTCATATCATTAATGTGCTGATAATTTATGGGGGGGGGGCGGGGAAATAGGACAGCAAAAGTGAAGAGGAAAGGGGAGTAATGCAGCGACCGTGAAAAGCAAACACAAGTTATGCACTGCCGCGCTGGCCACAGTATCTCTTTAATTGGTGAACTCAATATATTATAGGAGACATTTGTTGATGATCCAAAGAAATGAGGACCAGCATCCAAGAAGACTGGACTTACTGGAGAGATGACATGAACAGATGCTCTGCCACTTGTGTTGAAAAATTAAACTGTATCTTAAAATGTTGCCGTTTCCTTTATACAAAGTTCAGCATGTGCCATCCTCACCCCCTCCCCAAAGCATCATTTTGGAGATACTAGAAATGCAATATTCAGACCCAGGTAAAAAGTATCCACACTCTATACCCTCACGAACAGAGCATCCTGGGAGTATCCCTCCTGACGGGGATTTCTGGACTCCAAGCTTGAACAAGATAGAGACAAATGAGCGCATTTCCAGGCCACCAAGCCCCGGAGGCAGAACAACCCAGATAGTTCATCCTGACAGCCAAGAAGTCACATCAGGAGAGTCCCAGCAGCAGAAATATAAGGAATGATTGTAGTGAATAATAAGAAGAAAGTTGCCTTTTCATTTAGTAAGGGACAGAGTTTAGGGATTATCAAAAAAGAAGTCAGGCTACTAGGGAAATCCTGCGTCTCCATTAATGTTTGTGTAAAACCAGGATTAACCTCACAGCAAGCAGCCAGTGGGCATTCAGGGCTCACAAACTAAAACTCATTTGCATAATAACCAGGCATAAATGTTAGGAACTTATTTATCTTCAAGGGAGATTGCAAGATTAAAAATTCTACTATTATTCACACCAATCCTTTAAGATATATCAGGATCGACCAGGGAGGAAACGTGTAACTGTTCTTCCCTCCAGTTTATTCTGAAGCGAGTTCTGAACGAGCACGACTTCCAAGAGCTCGGCTGCTGGGGACCAGATGTACTCTGGCAAAACCCAGAGGCAGCTAAGAAGAGCCCAAGAGTCTTATCAGTCAGTGATCCACCCACATTTTAACAACAGGGAGAAAGACCAAGCCGATGTTTCTGTCAAAGTCATGGATCCTGTGTGGCTTAGTTTGTAGTTTGAGTCTTTTCTAAATTAAATGTCCCCCTGAAAAACACCAAAAAGTGTTCTTATCGCCTTGCTTTTGTTGTCTGAAAAGTTAGGGCTCTCTTATTCCATAATGTTTGAGGGTTACATTAGAAAATAAGGATTTATTTCAGGACACTGAAGAATTATTCTTTTGAGGCACTTGATTGTGGCAGAGGTGGGGAGTGCATGTTGGGGAAATGATGGAAGAACGGAAGTTAAAGATCTAGGAAGTTTTAAATTTTATTCCGCTCTCCCAGAATTAGGTGATACACCTAATTCTGAAAAGACGTAATGAATTCAGGTAATAATGATGAAACCTCAAATGAAATGTGAAAATCTCCTGGTTTAACAGGATATGATAAATTAGTTTTCAAAATTAAGTAAATTTTCTTTAAAGGTATTCGTATAGATTTAAGTTTTGAGATTATACACAGTTATGCTCCATTGACACCGTAATGGTATTTTATGAGTAGATCGCATTATATATAACGCAGTATTTCTAATTTTAACAATTACAGCGAATACCATATTATGTTATCTGCATTTTATGTTTGAGACAATGTCTCAGGGTTACAAAGCTAGTTAAATAGTGACGCTGTGCTTTAAAGCTAGGTCTTTTTTTCCCACTCTACCATGCTGCTTTCAGTAATGATTTCTAGTAATTGGGTTGTATTACATTCATTTCTAGGTGAGAGTCTACTTAGTATTCATAAATCATCCCATTTAAATTTCTTACTGAAATGAACATGCCCAGTGCCAGGCATATTTGTGTAGCTAATAGATTTTATAACCTTTTTCTACACGCTTTCTCATAATTGATATAATAGGAGTCATAAAAATATTTAGTGAGGAAATATTTAGTTAAAATGGCAGGAGATAAAATGGCAATCTAAAGTGATAATTCTAATCAAGCATAAAATATGTAACTCTCCAAAGTGTATTAGGTTGCAATTATTAATCGTTATTGAGAAAAAAGTCTGTTACATATCATATTATGATGATAAAAGCTAAATTGAAAGGAGGAGAGTTGAGTGTGGACTCACATTGTTTAGGGTGTAGACAAGGTCTGAGCACAGCGTAACATAATGTTATCAAGTCTCTGAACTTGATCCTTTCAGAAATATTTCCAGAAAGAAATAGAACAATTTTCCATTACTTTTGATAGAAAGGAAAATTATTTAAACATATTTCTCTTATGAGAGGGGACATCAAATTGTACTATTTTTCCAAGGTACCAATTTAAAAATAATGTAAAGAAAGCAAAGATAGGAATTTAAAAGGAAATGAAGACATTTATAAATTCTTTTTACAAAAGCAGTGAAGAAAATAAATAATTGATCTATTTAGCAAATGATTCCATATCTCAGGATAAACCAATAGAGGTTAACTATATAAAATTTAACGTTGTTTTTCTTAATTTTGGTATCTGGAATATAGAAGTGAATAATTAGATACCTTTTATGATGTTCAGGTATTCGTGGGTTTTATAAAGATATAAAGACCAATAGACACTTGTTGGAAGTTGGTTTTGCTTAAGACAAGACATCTTGCATTCATTGTTTTCAGTTACTTGAAAGACAGCGTGTTTAGTTATTTACCTATGAATGTTGCCAAATGGGATCTAAGGAAACCTTGTAGGTGAAAGACAAGAAGGCTTCACATTCCTGAAGGTCAGTCATGGAAAGAAAAGCCAGCTTTGGGATCAGTCAATTAGCCAGGCATGCCTAGTTTTCTTTGCTAATAGCAAGGCTTATTTTTCCCCCAAGGGTCAAATGTTAAGACTGGGTTTGATTCAGCAGTTGTATCCTTTGATACATTTGAATTTAGTTATTTCAGAACATCTTTATACCTTATACAGTGAGACATTTTTTGTTACTTTGACACTTATATTCCCTAAAAGTAGTTCCTTAGAAGTAGTTTAAGATTTCAAGCAGTCTGCTTTTATAACCAACCATGTATAATCGTAATCATTATTGATTGAAAGATCCAGTCTTCATGAAGAGTATATGAACTATTCTAATAAAATAACTTGCATCACTTCATAGTAAGAAAGGGGCTCCAACCTTTTGAATTCATTTTGATAAGGAACTGAATTCCAAAAACTAATCTATGAGGAGAAAAATAAAATAATTTTTTAAACTTACTTTTTTAAAGATGAATTTCAGATCCAAATTATCAATGATTTTTTTTTGTTAATGGCCATGAAGTTAAATGCTTAATAAAATACATTTTTCTTTGTCTCAGCCTCTGTTGGAAATGGTTGTAAAATGTTCAGTACATGGTACATCAATCCTCTTTGATGCTTAAGCAGCCCTGAATGCCTTCAGGTCAATGCTCCTAAGGTCCTTTAAATGGAGATAAAGATCAGAACTGACACAGGGACCCCAGGGGCCTATCCTGGAAAATGTTTTGTTTGTTTTGTTTTGTAGCTAAACAAATTCCTGCGAACTCTTTGTTGTCATTTTTCTAAATCCTTCAAAAGAAGAGGGGTTTGGAAGACAAAACAGATTCAGGCATCAAAACATTTAAACTTTCTGCTATAGGTAGGTAAGGACATATATTCTTTAGAATTTCAGCTAAAATAGATTAAATATTTCATAACAGACTTTCATTAATGTCTCTCAGAGGCACTTAAAGCTTTCATTGTGGTAGTTTTTATGTTGCTATTTAAATAACTGTCTCTGCCGCATGTAGAATACATGCTGAAAGTATTTGTAAATGATTTGTAATGTGAAAGATTTGTAAAACCTCCACATCTCATTAATTCAGTCCAGAGTTAGGGAACACTTAGATCTGTTGGCTGAAGTGTGTTTGGATTTTGGTTCAGTCTCTGCTCAAGGCTTATTTCAGTGGCCATAAGATTGTATCCTTATTGTTGCAAATCATCTCACAAATTTATGATCACATGGGGTATGGAAAAGAGAGCAGGGATTTGCAGAAAATATCTCAGGTTCATGATCTACACACTGCAACAATGTTATTAGCACAGATAGTACTGATGGTCTACAGTTTGTCAATCAAAACATAAGCTTAATTTTCTGTTCTTATTTTTAAAGATGACATATGGAGACAAGTAACATATTGCATATGGAAACAAACAATCTTAAGAACAGATTGCCTAAATTTAAATGCCAGGTCAATGACTTATCAGCTAATTGTCAAATTATTTCTTTTCTGTGCCTCAAGATTCTCATCTGACATTTAGGGCAAAAGTGAGCAGCCACCACACAGGGTCTGGGGGAGGATTAAAGCAGACAGTATGTAAAACAGTTAATTCCTGGTGCATAACATTATCTGAATAAATGGTAGCTCTGATTCTTAGAGTTTTTCAATGATTTTGAATGCTTTGCAATAGGACAGATACTGACAGTCATCCAACAAATAGTTATGAAGCATTTACCACATGCAAGACCACGGTCAGATCTTTATCTGTGACTATGTTAAAAACTACTGATACCCCTTTTAAAATGCTGCGTTATGCTAAAAATGTTTTCTAACATTTTGCTTTGCAGGAAAACCAGACAAAGCCAAAGTAAAATGAATAAACCAAATAGGTGATTTCTAGCAGCTTACATGAACTCTCCTGTGTAAAAGTTCAAAAAGGTGAAGTTATTCCTGTTCATTTTCAAGAAGAGGGGCTGTCAGCTGGCAGAAAAAGGTGTGTGTGTGACATTTGCAGATGATGGAGCACAATCCCGAAGGGAAGGTACCCATTTCCCCGGGCTGTCCTGTGGTCGCCTCTATTCTTGGCAGGGTCTAGCAGGAAGTGGGCACCAAGAGCTTTCTTTGCAGACATCACAGCTGGGCCCAGGCGTCCCCAGACCTGCCCCGAGACCAGCGTAGGATAAAGATTAAACCTCCCGGAGGCTTGGGGAACCCATCAGCAGAATCAGGCTGGTGTCTCTCAGCATCTCTAGTTATTCTGGAATTGGGGTCGTTTTTCATTACCTGGCAGCTTACTCCAGAGTGGGATAGGAGAAGATCCAAATTAGATGCTTAAGTGGAGATTGAAAACAGCTGATTAGTCAGTGAGCTATATGGTTCACTTCTAGGTTATTTTTTTTTTTTAAGTCTTGGGTGTGTTTTTAAGAATCACAGAATTTTAGGTGTAAAAAACAAACTCAAGCTAACTCCTTCAATCTCCTCATTTCATGAATGAGGAGAATAACGTCCAAAGAGGAAAAATACAACCTTTAAGAAAAGTACAAAGTGGCCACATCCGCACTGGCTGCCAGCATGGGATCTGGAGAGACAGTGTCCCCCTCCACCAATGAGCTCTCTAAACTTGAGAAGGTCACTGAGCCCTCCTGTATCTCAATTTCCTGATCTATAAAATGGGTACAAGAATACCAGCCTCAGAAGTCAGTGTGAGGGTTAAATGAGATCTCATACGGCTGTTTAGGAAAGTGCCTACCCAGCCTGTAATAAGCATTCAATCACAGTTACCTCTTACTATTATTACTATTATACTTATTGCTATTATTGGGGGGAAATGAAAGTTAGAAAGACACCAGAAGACTATGACAGACAATCCAACATTCCTTCACTCTAAGCCTCTAATGAGTTGGCTACATGATAAGGAGAATTTTTATGCTTAGGAGTATTGGGTTTTGTTTTTAATTTGTATGTCAGCAAAGTACTTGAGAGAAGAGATATAAAAGTTATGCTTGTGGGACTTCCCTGGTGACGCAGTGGTTAAGAATCCGCCTGCCGATGCAGGGGACATGGGTTCGATCCCTAGTCCGGGAAGATCCCACATGCCACGGAGCAACTAAGCCCGCGTGCCGCAGCTACTGAAGCCTGTGCGCCTAGAGCCCGTGGGCTCTGCAACAAGAGAAGCCACCGCAATGAGAAGCCCGTGCACCGCAACGAAGAGTAGCCCCCGCTCGCAGCAACTAGAGAAAGCCCGCGCGCAGCAACGGAGACCCAACGCAGCCAAATATAAATAAATAAAATAAATAAATCTATTTTAAAAATACGTATAGAGAGACATAACCAAACGACGTATAGATTTTTGGAGTCATAGCTCTTTACGTAAAAGCACAGGAAAAGGCATGGAATGATACTGGGCATCACTGGAGAGGAGCTGAGGATTGTGGGGAAGGTTTTCAGGGGGTGGTTGGGTTTTATGGGGCCAGCAAAGAATACACTTGTTTTCTACTATGTAAAACATTAATACATAGATGGACACAAAAATGCCAACTTTATGACTTATAAAGGCTGGGGCAGAGCAGGTGGCTTAGGTTCACAACCAAGTGGGCTTGCCGGGGTCTTGCTCCCTCACCTCGCGTCACTTTCACCTGCCCTGCCTGTCCCGTCCCCCCCGCCAGGCCAGGCTTTGGGACAGTCCATGAGAAGGGGACTTTAGTTCTGCATAATTTCATCTCGGTCAGTGCCAGAGGGGAAAGTGAAGAGACTGATGCCTCAGTCTCATTGCCTCTTAACAGATGAGCCCCACCTTACCTAAAAAATACAGACCAGGGCTTCCCTGGTGGCGCAGCGGTTGAGAGTCCGCCTGCCGATGCAGGGGACGCGGGTTCGTGCCCCGGTCCGGGAGGATCCCACGTGCCGTGGAGCGGCTGGGCCCGTGAGCCATGGCCGCTGCGCCTGCGCGTCCGGAGCCTGTGCTCCGCAACGGGAGAGGCCACAGCAGTGAGAGGCCCGCGTACCGCCAGCTGGTAATTCATTTCTCCTCATCCTCTGGAGACGTGAGGATGGAAGGGATGGAGCAGGAAGAGGGTGAAACCAAGATCCCTCTTGTGATTGCTGCTTTTATTGTTACTTTCGCTATTGTTCCGTGAGGATGGTGGGTGTTTGTTCTAACAGTGTTACTAACAAGTAATGTGTTCAGAAAGGAATGTGTTCTTGTAGCACAAGTGAACAAAACCAAAATTTGAGTAGAATTCTACAATGGGCTTTAGGCTTTTTTCCCAACAGTAGTCGCTTATAGGTAATGTTTTAAGGCTTCCAAAATGGAAAATGTATTCTTGTTACCTTCATGTAATAAAGAAAAAATTAAGATAGAAAACAGAATGGGAGGCTAATGAGCTATGACATCAATTTTCTTTGAAAAGACTAGAAACTATTTCTATGAGATTTAACATGTAGAATTTCAATAAGCTTTCCAGCAACAGCAATATACATTCAAGAATTGAGCAGCATTTGTGAAATAATAATTATTAAAATATATGAACAGTTACTGTCTGCCAGGTATTCTGTTACTCACTTTACATTGTTTGTTTGTTTAATCCTTTTATTAGCAGTATGAAGTGGGCAGTCCTCTTTAGTTAAGGAAACTGAGACTTGGGATGGATAAATATTTGCCCAACGTTCTAGAAAGTGTAAGCCCATTTCAACCGTGTATCTATCTTCCCTTTTCTTCACCCATATACTCTTCTAGCTGCCAGGCCATCACTGGGTAAGCTGAACATATGCATATTAAATTTAAATAAGTTCAATTGTTTTCTTATATACTTTTGCAGTGATTCACAAACTTGAATCTTCATCTACTGAGAAGAAAGAGTCCTTTATTCTTATAAACTGTAATTATAAGCATTCAATATTTTTAGAGGGAAAAATGTATCTGTTTATACTAGGTATTTAATAATCACCTACAGATTTGCTCTAATTGTCAGCATCTCCCAAATTACTATTGTTTTCTAAATTTCTTAACAACTAATTATAAATAGATGTTTTGGTATGAAAAATGAGAAAAGATATTCAGTGTTTCCTGTATTTCATAAACACCACATAATTTCCATTCATCACAATTTCCATTTTTGATACGCAATAGTGTTAGGCCGTGCCAGGGGCCCAATCTATCCTGGAAGCTGCCATAGATTCTTTTCCTTCTGGATTACTGCAGATCTTCTCTGCAATGTCAGAAATTTACACAGATTTATATTTAAATACATGAACATATCTTTGTTTTCATTTGCAGCAAGGGATTTTTTTAAATTGTCAATGCTGTTTAACGTTGAATAGGCTTGAAAGGCTATACCAAGTACAGGTATAAACAACATATGATTTCCTTAGTAATAGTAAGTATAGTATAGTAATGTTGGCAGCTGGGTCAGATTCAAGGTAAGAGCTGATACTCCGAATGTGGCGACTACTTATACCTCTGATTGTACGTATGTTTAGCTTGGCTTATGAACCTGATCCAAGCTGTTATTGCAGAGAACTGAGGTAATGCAAAGGAAAAGTATTTGGGGACTTCCAGTAGCTTCTTGAGCCAACAGAAATACACCCAAATGCCGAAGCACGGACTTCCTCACTAAAATCAATACACGAAAATGTGAGCATTATCCTGGATGCCTCTGTGCTGATGCAAGTGTGCAAAGGTGAGAGTCTATGTTTGTCTAGTGCAGATTTGATTCTTCTCATGTCATAGAACGGGAAAGCTAACATCTTGATGACTCACCTTAAAAATCCTTTCTTTCCCCTCTTTCGATAATGATAATGTATTTTGTAGTACAGACAAGAAAAGCTGCTTTTTAAAAATCTGCCAAAACACACTGAGATTATGACAAGCCAAGATACAGAAACTATGAGATACCTCGTGTTTCTTTTCCCAAAACTTAATTCCCTAGATATCCAAATCCAGTAATTCTGTAGTTTATTCACAGCTCCTAGGATTTGGGGATTAGACAGTCCATACACCAGGAACAAAGCGTTAAGTGCTTTCTGTATTAACAATAGGAAACAAAATATCACTCAAAAGGGGAAAGCAATTTAAGATGCTGATTAAAGCAGATATTTAGAAATCTGTTGTAGGAAACTGTCAGGCTGAAAAGTCAGAGAGAAAACAATTCACACGTAACAGCAGTACCCCCTTTTTTTCTATTTTGTTCTTTAAATTTCCCCTTTTATTTAAAAAAAAAAAAAAGAAAAGAAAAAAGAAGAGCCAAAGAAAGGTATTTCAGGAATCACACTGAGAAATTACTTCCTCATCCCAGGCCTCAGGGTGTGAGGCAGAAAGATTGGAATCATCGGTGCACTGGTCATAAAGCTGGCAGATTATTGGCACGTCTAAGAGATCTTTTGTTCTTCTTCCAACAAGGAGCAGAAGTTCTGATCGTGTGTGAATTAATAAGAAGCCAAGTATTTTCATAGAGATGTCAAAGTTCTAATTGAATTCAGAGCTGAAGGAAATGCCTGTTTCTTCAGGGAGGAAGAAGGGCTAGTGGATTGTGTCCCTGACCAGGGAGGGGCTGGAGAGGATGGGCCCTCCCTGCAACTCTCCCACTATTTTGATCTTTCATTTCTTCCTTCTGAAGGAAAACGCCTGTCATGCCTGCCCCGAAAGAGCCTTGTGAGGAAGAGCTGATGAAGATGTATTAGAATCACCTAATAAAGTGAGCAGTACTGTATAAGTAGACGATGTCACCATTCATATCAGAATTGCCTTGTAATTACTCATGAGTGTGGCACTGTGTGAGTCCTTGCTGCAGGGGTGAGCTGTCAGCTCAGAGAGTGGCCCTCCCCAGTGACTCAGAACATGATGTACATCTTAGCACAGAAGGAGACTTAATTTTATTATTATTATTATTATTTGCGGTACGCGGGCCTCTCACTGTTGCGGCCTCTCCCATTGCGGAGCACAGGCTCCGGACGCGCAGGCCCAGCGGCCACGGCTCACGGGCCCAGCTGCTCCGCGGCATGTGGGATCCTCCCGGACCGGGGCACGAACCCGCGTCCCCCGCATCGGCAGGCGGACTCCCAACGACTGCGCCACCAGGGAAGGCCCAGGCTTAATTTTTTAAAGTGAAGAAACAAGGAACAATGCCAGAGACCAAACTGCAGTATATTATCATCTATGGGGGAGACTTTGTTGCAGGACATTTAAAAAGAGAAAATGTATGTATTAAAAGATGAAGTGGAGACGGCTTAAAGATGGCGGAAGAGTAAGACGCGGAGATCACCTTCCTCCTCACAGAGACATCAGAAATACATCTACAGGTGGAACTTCTCCTATAGAACACCCACCGAACGCTGGCAGAAGACTTCAGACCTCCCAAAAAGCAAGAAACTCCCCACGTACCTTCGCGGGCGGAGACTGCGGGTGGCGGAGGGGGGAAGCTCCGGAGCCACGGAGGACAGCGCAGCCACAGGGTGTGGAGGGCAAAGCGGAGAGATTCCCGCAGAGGATCTGTACCGACCGGCACTCACCAGACCGAGAGGCTTGTCTGCTCCCCCGCCGGGGCGGGCGGGGCCGGGAGCTGAGGCTCGGGCTTCAGTCGGATCCCAGGGAAAGGTCTGGAGGTGGCTGAGTGAAAACAGCCTGAAGGGGTTAGTGCGCCGCGGCTGGCCGGGAGGGAGTCCGGTTGAAGTCCGGAGCTGCCGAAGAGGCGAGAGACCTTTTCTTCCCTCTTTGCTTCCTGGGCGTGAGGAGAGGGGATTAAGGGCGCCGCTTAAAGGAGCCTCAGAAATGGCGCGGAGCTGCTGAGGAGACGGGAGACTTTTTCTTGCCTCTTTGCTTCCTCGGGCGCGAGGAGAGGGGATTGGGAGCACCGCGTAAAGGAGCTCCAGAAACGGGCGCGAGCCGCGGCTGTCGGCACGGACGGTGGAGACGGGTGTGGGACGCTAGGGTTGCTGCTGCCGCCACCAAGAGGCCTGTGTGTGAGCACAGGTCACTCTCCACACCGGCCCTCCCGGGAGCCCGTGGAGCCCGCCACTGCCGGGGTCCCGGGATCCAGGGACGGCTTCCCCGGGAGAACGCGCGCCGCGCCTCGGGCCTGTGCGGCGTCACGCCGGCCTCTGACGTCGCACGCTCGCCCCGCCTCCGTGCCCCTCCCTCCCCCCAGCCTGAGTGAGCCAGAGACGCCGAATCAGCTGCACCTTTAACCCCGTACTGTCTGAGCGAAGGGCAGAGGCCCTCGGACGACCTACACGCAGAGGCGGGACCAAGTCCAAAGCTGAACCCCAGGAGCTGTGCGAACAGAGAGGAGAGGGGGAGGTCTCTCCCAGCAGCCTCAGAAGCGGCGGATTAAAGCTCCACAATTAACTTGAAGTGCCCTGCATCTGTGGATAACCTGAATAGACAACTAATCATCCCAAGTTGAGGAGGTGGACTTTGGGAGCAAGATATACTATTATTTTCCCCTTTTTTTCTTTTTGTGAGTGTGTAGGTGTGTGCTGCTGTGTGAGATTTTCTCTGTATAGCTTTGCTTTCACCATTTGTCCTAGGGTTAGACCGACCCGTTTTTCTGTTTTTTTTTTTTTAATATAAATTTTTCTTCTTTATAATTATTTTTTATTTTCATAACTATACTTTATTCTACTTTGTCTTCTCCCTTTCTTCCTTCCTTTCTTCCCTCCTTCCCTCCCTTCTTCCTTCCTTCCCCCCTTCTTTCCTCCCTTCCCTCCTCCCCTCCTCTCTTCCTTCCTCCCTTTCCTCCTCTCCACCTTCCTTCCTTCCTTTCTTGCTTTCTTCCTTCCTTCATTTCTTCCTTCCTTTCTTCCTTCCTTCCCTCCCTCCCTCCTTCCTTCCTTTCTATTTTTTCTCCCTTTTATTTTGAGCCGTGTGGATTAAAGGCTCTTGGCGCCCCAGCCAGGCACCAGGCCTGTGTCTCTGAGGTGGGAGAACCAACCTCAAGACACTAGTCCACAACAGACCTCCCAGCTCCACGTATTATCGGACAGCAAAAATCTCCCAGAGATCTCCATCTCAACACCAAGACCCAGCTTCACTCAAGGACCAGCAACGAACAGTGCTGGACACCCTATTCCCAACAAAGAGCAAGACAGGTCTACAGCCCCATCCATTAGCAGAGAGGCTGCCTAAAATCATAATATGGCTACCAACATCCCCAGACACACCACCAGACGTGGACCTGCCCACCAGAAAGACAAGATCCAGCCTCATCCACCAGAACAGAGGCACTAGACCCCCAACCAGGGAACCTACTCAACCCACTGAACCAACCTTAGCCACTGGGGACAGCCACCAAAAACAACGGGAACTACGAACCTGCAGCGTGCAAAAAGGAGACCCCAAACACAGTAAGATAAGCGAAATGAGAAGACAGAAAAGCACACAACAGATGAAGGAGCAAGATGAAAAGACACCAGACCTAACAAATGACGAGGAAATAGGCAGTCTACCTGAAAAAGAATTCAGAATAATGATAGTAAAGATGATTCAAAATCTTGGAAATAGAATAGACAAATTGCAAGAAACAGTTAACAAGGACCTAGAAGAAATAAAGAGGAAGCAAGCAATGATGAGCAACACAATAAATGAAATGAAAAATACTCTAGATGGGATCAATAGCAGAATAACTGAGGCAGAAGGACGGATAAGTGACCTGGAAGATAAAATAGTGGGACAACATTAAACGCACCAACATTCGAATTATAGGGGTCCCAGAAGAAGAAGAGAAAAAGAAAGGGACTGAGAAAATATTTGAAGAGATTATAGTTGAAAACTTCCCTAATATAGGAAAGGAAATAGTCAATCAAGTCCAGGAAGCACAGAGAGTCCCATACAGGATAAACCCAAAGAGAAACATGCCAAGACACATAATAATCAAACTGTCAAAAATTAAATACAAAGAAAACATATTAAAAGCAGCAAAGGAAAAACAACAAATAACACACAAGGGAATCCCCATAAGGTTAACATCTGATCTTTCAGCAGAAACTCTACAAGCCAGAAGGGAGTGGCAGGACATATTTAAAGTGATGAAGGAAAAAAACCTACAACCAAGATTACTCTACCCAGCAAGGATCTCATTCAGATTTGATGGAGAAATTAAAACCTTTACAGACAAGCAAAAGCTGAGAGAGTTCAGCACCACCAAACCAGCTCCACAACAAATCCTAAAGGAACTTCTCTAGGCAAGAAACACAAGAGAAGGAAAAGACCTACAAGAACAACCCGAAACAATTAAGTAAATGGTAATAGGAACATACATATCGATAATTACCTTAAATGTAAATGGATTAAATGCTCCCACTAAAAGACACAGACTGGCTGAATGGATACAAAAACAAGACCCATATATATGCTGTCTACAAGAGACCCACTTCAAACCTAGGGACACATACAGACTGAAAGTAAGGGGATGGAAAAAGATATTCCATGCAAATAGAAATCAGAAGAAAGCTGGAGTAGCAATTCTCATATCAGACAAAATAGACTTTAAAATAAAGACTATTACAAGAGACAAAGAAGGACACTACATAATGATCAAGGGATCAATCCAAGAAGAAGATATAACAATTGTAAATATTTATGCACCCAACATAGGAGCACCTCAATACATAAGGCAAATACTAACAGCCTTAAAAGGGGAAATCGACAGTAACACAATTATAGTAGGGGACTTTAACACCCCACTTTCACCAATAGACAGATCATCCAAAATGAAAATAAATAAGGAAACACAAGCTTTAAATGATACATTACACAAGATGGACTTAATTGATATTTATAGGACATTCCATCCAAAAACAACAGAATACACATTTTTCTCAAGTGCTCATGGAACATTCTCCAGGATCGATCATATATTGGGTCACAAATCTAGCCTTGGCAAATTTAAGAAAATTGAAATCGTATCAAGTGTCTTTTCCGACCACAATGCTATGAGACTAGATATCAATTACAGGAAAAGATCTGTAAAAAATACAAACACATGGAGGCTAAACAATACACTACTTAATAACGAAGTGATCACTGAAGAAATCAAAGAGGAAATCAAAAAATACTTAGAAACAAATGACAATGGAGACACGACGACCCAAAACCTATGGGATACAGCAAAAGCAGTTCTAAGAGGGAAGTTTATAGCAATACAATCATACCTTAAAAAACAGGAAACATCTCGAATAAACAACCTAACTTTGCACTTAAAGCAATTAGAGAAAGAAGAACAAAAAAACCCCAAATTTAGCAAAAGGAAAGAAATCATAAAGATCAGATCAGAAATAAATGAAAAAGAAGTGAAGGAAACAATAGCAAAGATCAATAAAACTAAAAGCTGGTTCTTTGAGAAGATAAACAAAATTGATAAACCATTAGCCAGACTCATCAAGAATAAAAGGGAGAAGACTCAAATCAATAGAATTAGAAATGAAAAAGGAGAAGTAACAATTGACACTGAAGAAATACAAAAGATTATTAGAGATTACTACAAGCAACTGTATGGCAATAAAATGGACAACCTGGAAGAAATGGACAAATTCTTAGAAATGCACAACCTGCCGAGACTGAACCAGGAAGAAAGAGAAAATATGAACAGACCAATCACAAGCACTGAAATTGAAACTGTGATTAAAAATCTTCCAAAAAACAAAAGCCCAGGACCAGATGGCTTCACAGGCGAATTCTAGCAAACATTTAGAGAAGAGCTAACACCTATCCTTCTCAAACTCTTCCAAAAGATAGCAGAGGGAGGAACACTCCCAAACTCATTCTATGAGGCCACCATCACCCTGATACCAAAACCAGACAACAATGTCACAAGAAAAGAAAACTACAGGCCAATATCACTGATGAACATAGATGCAAAAATCCTCAACAAAATATTAGCAAACAGAATCCAACAGCACATTAAAAGGATCATACACCATGATCAAGTGGGGTTTATTCCAGGAATGCAAGGATTCTTCAATATACGCAAATCAATCAACGTGATACACCATATCAACAAACTGAAAGAGAAAAACCATATGATCATCTCAATAGATGCAGAGAAAGCTTTTGACAAAATTCAACACTCATTTATGATAAAAACCCTGCAGAAAGTAGGCATACAGGGAACTTTCCTCAACATAATAAAGGCCATATATGACAAACCCACAGCTAGCATCGTTCTCAATGGTGAAAAACTGAAACCATTTCCACTAAGATCAGGAACAAGACAAGGTTGCCCACTCTCACCACTCTTATTCAACATAGTTTTGGAAGTTCTAGCCACAGCAATCAGAGAAGAAAAAGAAATAAAAGGAATCCAAATAGGAAAAGAAGAAGTAAAGCTGTCACTGTTTGCAGATGACATGATACTATACATAGAGAATCCTAAGGATGCTACCAGAAAACTACTAGAGCTAATCAATGAATTTGGTAAAGTTGCAGGATACAAAATTAATGCACAGAAATCTCTGGCATTCTTATACACTAATGATGAAAAATCTGAGAGTGAAATTAAGAAAACACTCCCATTTACCATTGCAACAAAAAGAATAAAATATCTAGGAATAAACCTACCTAAGGAGACAAAAGACTTGTATGCAGAAAACTATAAGACACTGATGAAAGAAATTAAAGATGATACAAATAGGTGGAGAAATATACCATGTTCTTGGATTGGAAGAATCAATGTTGTGAAAATGACTCTACTACCCAAAGCAATCTACAGATTCAATGCTATCCCTATCAAATTACCACTGGCATTTTTTACAGAACTAGAACAAAACATTTCACAATTTGTATGGAAACACAAAAGACCCCGAATAGCCAAAGCAATCTTGAGAATGAAAAATGGAGCTGGAGGAATTAGGCTCCCTGACTTCAGACTCTACTACAAGGCTACAGTAATCAAGACAGTATGGTACTGGCACAAAAACAGAAATATAGATCAATGGAACAGGATAGAAAGCCCAGAGATAAACCCACACACATATGGTCACCTTATCTTTGATAAAGAAGGGAAGGATATACAGTGGAGAAAAGACAGCCTCTTCAATAAGTGGTGCTGGGAAAACTGGACAGCTACATGTAAAAGTATGAAATTAGAACAATCCCTAACACCACACACAAAAATAAACTCAAAATGGGTTAAAGACCTAAATGTAAGGCCAGACACTATCAAACTCTTAGAGGAAAGCATAGGCAGAACACTCTACGACATAAATCACAGCAAGATCCTTTTTGACCCATCTCCTAGAGAAATGGAAATCAAAACAACAATAAACAAATGGGACCTAATAA
The DNA here is from genome assembly GCF_026419965.1 of Kogia breviceps. Lineage (NCBI taxonomy): Eukaryota > Metazoa > Chordata > Mammalia > Artiodactyla > Physeteridae > Kogia > Kogia breviceps. The sequence continues at coordinate 98,676,537 of NC_081319.1, read as the reverse complement.
AACTTAAAAGCTTTTGCACGGCAAAAGATACTATAAACAAGACCAAAAGACAACCCTCAGAATGGGAGAAAATATTTGCAAATGAAGCAACTGACGAAGGATTAATATCCAAAATTTATAAGCAACTCATGCAGCTCAATAACAAAAAAACAAACAACCCAATCCAAAAATGGGCAGAAGAACTAAATAGACATTTCTCCAAAGAAGATATACAGATTGCTAACAAACACATGAAAGAATGCTCAACATCATTAATCATTAGAGAAATGCAAATCAAAACTACAATGAGATATCATCTCACACCAGTCAGATTGGCCATCATCAAAAACTCTAGAAACAATAAATGCTGGAGAGGGTGTGGAGAAAAGGGAACCCTCTTGCACTGCTGGTGGGAATGTAAGTTGATACAGCCACTATGGAGAACAGTATGGAGGTTCCTTAAAAAACTACAAATAGAACTACCATACGACCCAGCAATCCCACTACTGGGCATATACCCTGAGAAAACCATAATTCAAAAAGACTCATGTACCAAAATGTTCATTGCAGCTCTATTTACAATAGCCAGGACATGGAAGCAACCTAAGTGTCCATCAACAGATGAATGGATAAAGAAGATGTGGCACATATATAAAATGGAATATTACTCAGCCATAAAAAGAAATGAAACTGAGTTATTTATAATGAGGTGGATGGACCTGGAGTCTGTCATACAGAGTGAAGTAAGTCAGAAGGAGAAAAACAAATACCGTATGCTAACACATATATATGGACTCTAAGGGAAAAAAATGTCATGAAGAGATTAGTGGTAGGACAGGAATAAAACACAGACTTACTAGAGCATGGACTTGAGGATATGGGGAGGGGGAAGGGTGGGCTGTGATGAAGTGGGAGAGTAGCTGGGACATATATACACTACCAAATGTAAATTAGATAGCTAGTGGGAAGCTGCCACGTAGCACAGGGAGATCAGCTCTGTGCTTTGTGACCACCTAGAGGGGTGGGATAGGGAGGGCGGGAGAGAGGGTGATGCAAGAGGGAAGAGATATGGGAACATATGTATATGTAAAACTGATTCACTTTGTTGTAAAGGAAAAACTAACACACTATTGTAGAACAGTTATACTCCAATAAAGATTTTTTAAAAAATAAATAAAATAAAAGATGAAGTACTTTCAACTAGAACAGCTAAGAGAATTTTTTTTTTTTTTCTTTTTTACTTTTAGGAAAGTATGAAGCCAAAGGAAAACAAAAGAAATGTTGGGAGGCTACCAAGTCCAGTTTTAATGATTTTGAGAAGCAAGAATATTTGAGAGCTGATGAATTCATAAACATGGTGCAACAAAGCTGTTGTTGGCACTGGTCTTAAGGTCCTCTGCAGTATTAAGCATTGACACGAAATTCTAAGGAAGCAAGCTGAGAGAGAGAGAGGGAGGGAGGGAGGGAGGGAGAGAAAGGCACATTTAAAGGGTATGACTGCCGTGGAGCAAACTGGATCCAGCAACTTCTCTTGTTTATTAAATATTCCGTGCAAAAGTCTGGGTTGCAAAGCTGCATTATGGAGTTCTTGGCTATTATCTTTTAGATAAAAGCCCTCACTTTTTAGATGAGAAGGATACTGAGATAACTAAGTTATAATCCCTTAATTTAATTTTGTCCTTCTTGGGCTAGAATGCAGGTTCTCTGATTCCTAATCTTTTTGCTGACTTTCATCATTTTTCACATTTACAAGATAAGATCTTTTAATTATTGGACAGTGTTTTCAGCTCATTTCTGGAAACCCTGTCTAACCACGGCCACTCACATTTATATTCGAGCACGCACTGCTGACATACAGATATGCATAACAATGAAGTATAATCTTAATAATTTTCTTACATCCCTTGAAATCAGAGATACAAACAGAAGGGGTAGAATCTATGCTCATATTTTTTGATGTGAAGTGAAAAAGATTTGAAATACAGATTGCTAGCAAAAATAAATTTTAAAGAATTTCAGATGATTAAGCTCAGTATAACTTTAAGAAATTACACTGGCAGGGATTGTAGGCTAAATCACACTATTGGTATGAATCCATTGATAATCTTTTGGGTATGTGTTAGCTATTTGTCAGAATTTAAAAGGGGACTGTTAGCATCCACCTGTCAGGTACTTGCACTTGGGAAACAGTTACAAATTTAATGGGATTGCCTTTCTTTTTTTGCCTTCAAGAGACTATAGGAAGAGTGTTTTCAGCAAAGATCCTAGTTTGGGATCTCTGCAAATCTTTGTATTGAGAAGGCAGCTGATCCATTTGTGGGCTAATCTGGAATTTTCTAGAATGTTAGCTACCCAAAGTTGAGATATTAATCCCTGTAATAACATTTGGTGTAAATATAAAATTTTTTTCTTTACCACCTACTTACAATCATATATCGTCATACCAAATACAGACTCGGACAAGCTTCCACTATTGCAGACGTGCACACGAAGTATAGTTTGATCTGTATTCGTGGCCCTCTATTAGTATGGCATTCACTAACAATCCAGTTTTGGCAGACTATATTTACATTTTAATTTCATTATGATCAGAATAATGAGGCTATTGATGTTTCCATTGTCTCTTTGAACGGCCTCTTCAATTTGAACTGTGGCCCTTTTGTGCATCAAACTGTTGTCACAGATGGAATATTTTAGCATGCATTTTTTGTTTCTATGAAGCAATTAGAATAGGAAAAAAAATCTATTCACACTCACTAAATTCCATCAATAAGACCAAAACTTTTATAAGTGTTTATTTTATCGTTCTATATAGTAGACGTTTCAGCGAAAAGTGATATGTATTATTAGTTTATTGCATTAAAATAATTAAAAATTAAAAATCTAGGGACTTCCCTGGTGGTCCAGTGGTTAAGACTCTGTGATTCCACTGCAGGGGCGTGGGTATGATCCCTTATGGCACGCGGCATGGCCAAAAAAAATTAAAAATCTTCCTAGAAGAAAGTATTATTTATTTAAAAATGAAAAGCAGTGGAGGTCTTCAAAATATTTCAGCCTAAAGATTAATCTATGTGGAGATGGAAATACATATATATATTCTCTATGAATACATACTTTTAAAGTAAAATTTCTGGGATAAACATAAACCTTTTAGTATTTAAAAAGAAGGGACTTCCGGTTATGGATATGACCAAGTAACAGGTACTGGATTTAATTCCCTGAGTAATCAACTATCAACCCGGACAAAATATATGAAATACTTGTTTTCAGACATTGGACAATATACCACACAGGTCTACTGTTCTTAGGAGAAGAAAAACAGGACTGTGGATATATCTTACATTCACCTTATCTTTCTGCCTGTGGCACTTTCCAAACTGTAGTACAAGGAATTTAACCCAGGCTGAGAGCAGTGGTCTTCTGGGTGGAGGAAACAGATACCAGAGTTCAGGGCTGCTGTGTCATCTGTAATTCATGGAGGAGAGTATCCAGAGATGAAAGCTGCACAGAGAAGTGGCTTTAGAAATCTGCATAGACATTCCTTTGAGTCTCTCTCCAGGTGCTAAACTGGGCGTGCTCAGAGCAACACTCCATGATTACCATCAGAGAAGAGCCACTGACAGGCTGACAGTTGCAATGGGTGGGCTCCTGGAGGTACCATCATGCAAGGGGGTACTGGAGTTCTGACCAGAGTGGAGTCATTTCACTAAATCCCCCAGGCATTCTGTTGAAATCATAGGAAAGCCACCTTAAAAGTAGGGCTAACAGCCGAATGAAAAGTGAGCAAAAGATTTGATACATATTTCATTTCTAAAAGATCCATGAATGGCTGATAAGCACATGTTGAGTAAAATTTGCCATTAGGGAAATATGTGTTGAAACAAAAATGACGTACCACTACACACCCACTGAAATGGCTGCAATAAAAGGTCAGACGATACCAAGTGTTGACAAGGATGTGGAAAAACAGGAAGCTTCATGTGTTGTGGTGGGAATGAAAAGGCACAGCTACTATGGATAACATTTTGGCAGTTCCTTAAAGTGTTAAACATAAATTTACCATTCAACCTAGCAAATCCACTTCTAGAAATCTACCCAAGAGAAATAAAAACATAGGTCTGCACAAAGACATGTATGCAAATGTTCACAGCAGCATTATTTATAATAGCCAACAAATGAGAAACAATCTAAATGTTCTTCAGTTGGTGACTGGATAAACAAAAATTAATATATCCATACAATGAAACTGTATATTCAGCAACTAAAAGGAATGAACTGCTGATGCATGTTACAAAATATATTAAGTTAAAAATGTGCTAAACAAAAGAAGCTAGAAACAAAGGGCTATTTAATTTATAAGCAATGTCTAGAAAATGCAAAGTTATCATCAGAAAGCAGGTCAGTGTCTGCCCAAGACTGAAGATAGAAGCTGGAATTGACTGTAAATGGCCCAAAGGAGTTTTGGGGGATGATGGAAATGTTCTTAAACTGGATTGTGGTGATGGTGACACAATTCTAGAAAATCATTGAATTGTTAAAAAAGAAATCGGGCTATACTAACCATAGAGTAAATGCCATTCTAGAGCCATCCTAGTAAAGCCAAATTCAAGCTGATCCACCAGTAAATTAACTGCCTCTGAAATAAAACTCACAATTGTTTAAAGGGAGGCAAAATCCAGACTGTAAGCAACATAGCAGCTGCACTGTCCAACATGCAATAAAGTTACTAGACAGGTAAAGAAGCAAGAAAATGGGACCCATAACCAGGAGGAAAAAATGTCAATAGAAACAGACCTGAGATGATTCAGATGGTGGAATTATGCAATAAAACCTTCAAAGAGTATTATAAATCTGTCTAAGGTTTAAAAGAAAAACAGACATTTTGAGTGAAGGCACAGTGAATTTCAGCAGAGCAATTAAAACTATAAAAATTAAATACATGGCAAATCTGGAACTAAAGAAAAGTCAGAAATGAAAAAGTTACTGGGTGGGTTGATCAGCAGATTGGAAAATACAGAAAGAAGTAACAGTAAATTTAATGCAGGGCAACAGAAAACTTAAGTACAGAGAAAGATTTCTTAAAAATGAAGTGACGTATGAGACATGTCAAGTGGTATAACACATGTAAGTATGTTTAATAATATGAGAGTAAGACAGCCTTTTCTAAGCATAATACAAAATATAGCAACTATAAAAGAAAAGACTAGTGAATTTGATGATATAAAAATTAACAGAAAATTTTGCTCAGGTAAAAAAATACAACATGCAAAGTAAGTTATAAACAATAAATGGAGAAAACACCTACACATTAATTAGAAAAAGCCAATAACTTGATGGAAAAATCAGCAAAAAAACACGAAGAAATGATTAATCAGAAGAGAAATACATATAAAATTTTCACCTATGAAAAATGTTCTACCCCACTCATAAGTGAAATGTCAATTAAATGACTATATACTCACAGATATAGAGAATAAACAAGCTGTTACCAATAGGGAGAGGGGATGGGGGAGGGGCAAGATACAGGGTAGGGATTAAGAGGTACAAACTACTGTACCTCTTAAATAAATAAGATACAAGGGTGTGTTTTACAACATGAGGGGAACTAAGCCAATATTTTTAAATTTTAAAGGGAGTATAATCTATAGCAATATTGGATCACTATGTTGTACACCTGAAACTAATGTAATATTGTAAATAAACTATACTTTAATTTTAAAAATAATAAAAATAAATAAATAAAACTACTATACACTACACCCCACAAATGATTACCGATAAGAACAAAAGTGTTTGATAATGCACTACGAAATAAAGAGATATTAGCACTGGTGCATTACAGCACAGTTCACAATAGCCAAGGTGAGGAAACAACCTAAATGACCATCCACAGATGAAAGGATCAAGAAAATGTGGTTTATACATAAAATGGGATACCATTCAGCCTTGAAAAAAAGAGATTCTTCAATATGTGACAAAATGGATAAAACTTGAGGACATTATGCTAAGTGAAATAAGCCAGTCAAAGAAAGACACATACTCCATGATTCTATTTATAGATTCATAGCATCAAAGAGTAGAATGATGGTTTTCAGGGGCTGAAACAAGTGGGGAAATGAGAGTCATTAATCAATGGGTATAAAGTTTCAGGTGAGTAAGATGAATTCTATAGCTCTTCTGTACAACATTTTACCTACAGTCAACAATAGTATATTGTATGGTTAAAAATTTAAGAGAGTACATCTGATGTTAAATGTTCTTACCACAATAAAAAAAATTAAAGAAAAATGAATTCTGATTGAGAGAATATATGGAGAAACCATTAGTTTCATACATTGCTAATTAGAATAAAATAATTGTTCCAACCAATTCAAAGGGCAATTTAACACTAGATATCAACATTAAAGATAACATGTCTAGGAATTTATCCTATTTGTAGGAATTTATTCTTACATATTCACACATGAAAAAAATTGAACAATGATATTTGTTGTGTCCTGACGTGTAATGGCAACAGTTGGAAACAATTGAAATGTCCAAATGAAAAACAGACTAAGTGAATGATGAGATATTCTTTGAATAGAATGTGATTCAGCCACTATAATATATATAAATGAGGCAAATCTATATGTATTGACATAGAACACTCACTAAGACATATTAGATAAAAAAGAAATTAAAGTGCAGAACAATGTATATATTATGCTACCATTTGAGAAAAACTATAAATATGTTTGTATGCCCACATCTCCAACCCCTGCCCCATACACAGATCCAAAAAGCTGATAGCATTTGTACCTTCTGGAGCAGGGACTCAGGATTGGGACAAGGAGAAATGGGAGAGGCTGGCTCTTTACTCTATAACCTCTTGCTCCCTTTGAATTACAATATTTACTATTTGTATGCATTACTTACTTTAAAAAAAATAGAAAATAAAAAATTTCGAAGTTGAATAAGCAAGGTGGAGGGGTATTGCACCCAAAATAAAAGTCAAACTTCTTTCCAGAGTTACAAACCCTCCTTAAACTGACTTTTCCCCCATTTCTTCAATCACTTCTTATTTCTTTGTCCTCCTCACACTCTGTGGTTTCCAGCTATGCATTAGTCCCAGGAACCCCTTGGATTCCAAACTCTACAGATGCTCAAGTCCTTCATATAAAATGGCGTAGTATTTGCAAATAACCTACATACATCCTCCTGTGTATGTGTGTGTGTATATATATATATATATTTTTTTAATAGATCTTTATTGGAGTATAATTGCTTCACAATACTGTGTTAGTTTCTGTTGCACAACAAAGTGAATCAGCCATATGCACACACATGTCCCCATATCCCTTCCCTCTTGAAACTCCCTCCCATCCTCTCTATCCCACCCCTCTAGGTCATTGCAAAGCGCCAAGCTGATCTCCCTGTGCTATGCTGCCGCTATCCACCAGCCAACTATTTTACATTTGGTAGTGTATATACGTTGATGCTACTCTCACTTCACCCCAGCTTCGCCCTCCCACCCCACGTCCTTAGGTCCATTTTCTATGTCTACCTCTTTATTCCTACCCTGCAATTAGGTTCATAAGTACCATTTTTTTTTAGATTCCATATATATGTGTTAGCATATGGTATTTGTTTTTCTCTTTCTGACTTACTTCACTCTGTATGACAGACTCTAGGTCCATCCTCCTCACTACAAATAACTCAATTTCATTTCTTTTTATGGCTGAGTAATATTCAATTGTATGTATGTGCCACATCTTTTTTCTTTAACCCTTGCTTTTATTTTTAATATTTTTCACATCTTTATTGGAATATAATTGCTTTACAATGGAGTGTTAGTTTCTGCTTTATAACAAAGTGAATCAGCTACACATATACACATATCCCCATATCTCTTCCCTCTTGCATCTCCCTCCATTCATCTGTCGATGGACATTTAGGTTGCTTCCATGTCCTGGCTATTGTAAATAGTGCTGCAATGAACATTGTGGTACATGACTCTTTTTGAATTATCATTTTCTCAGGGTATATGCCCAATAGTGGAATTGCTGGGTCATATGGTAGTTCTATTTTCAGTTTTTTAAGGAACCTCCGTACTGTTCTCCACGGTGGTTGTATCAATTTTCATTCCCACCAATGGTTCAGGAGGGTTCCCTTTTCACCACACCCTTTCCAGCATTTATTGTTTCTAGATTTTTGATAATGACCATTCTGACCAGCATGAGGTGATACCTCATTGTAGTTTTGATTTGCATTTCTCTAATACTTAGTGGTGTTGAGCACATTTTCATGTGCCTCTTGGCCATCTGTATCTCTTCCTTGGTGAAATGCCTATTTAGGTCTTCCACCCATTTTTTAACTGGATTGTTTGTGTTTTTGATATTGAGCTCCATGAGCTGTTTGTATGTTTTGGAGATTAATTCTTTGTCTGTTGTTTCATTTGTAAATATGTTCTCCCATTCTGAGAATTGTCTTTTGGTCTTGTTTATGGTTTCCTTTGCTGTGCAAAAGCTTTTAAGTTTAATTAAGTCCCATATGTTTATTTTTCTTTTTATTTCCGTTACTCTAGGAGGTAGGTCAAAAAAGATCTTGCTGTGCTTTATGTCAACAAGTGTTTTTCCTATGTTTTCCTCTAAGAGTTTTATAGTGTCTGGTCTTACATTTAAGTCTTTAACCATTTGGAGTTTATTGTTGTGTATGGTGTTAGGGAGTGTTCTAATTTCATTCTTTTACATATAGCTGTCCAGTTTTCCCAGCACCACTTATTGAAGAGGCTGTCTTTTCTCCATTTTATGTTCTTGCCTCCTTTGTTGTAAATTAGGTGCCCACATGTGCGTGGGTTTATCTCTGGGCATTCTGTCTTCTACCATTGATCTATATTTCTGTTTTTGTGCCAATACCATACTGTCTTGATTACTGTTCCTTGCATCCCTGGGATAAATCCCATTTGATCATGCTATATGATACTTTTAATGTGCTGTTGGATTCTGTTTGCTAGTATTTTGTTCAGGATTTTTGCATCTATGTTCATTAGTCATGTTGGTCTATAATTTTCTTTCTTTGTGATATCTTTTTCTCGGTTTGGTATTAGGGTGATGGTGGCTTTGGAGAATGAATTTGGGTGTTTTTCTCCCTCTGCAATTTTTTGGAAGAATTTGGGAAGGATTGGTGTTAGCTCTTCTCTAAATGTTCGATAGAATTCACCTGTGAAGCCATCTGGTCCTGGGTTTTTGTTTGTTGGAAGATTTTTAATTACAGTTTCAATTTCATTACTTGTGTTAGGTCTGTTTATATTTTCTAATTCTTCCTGGTTCAGTCTTGGAAAGTTGCACCTTTTCAAAACTTTGTCCATTTTACTGGGTGGTTGTCCATTTTACTGGCATATAGTTGTTTGTAGTAGTCTCTTATAATCCTTCGTATTTCTGCAGTGTCAGTTGTGATTTCTCCTTTTTCATTTCTAATTCTGTTGGTTTGAGTCTTCAACATTGTTTCTTGATGGGTCTGGCTAATGGTTTATCAATTTTGTTTATCTTCTCAAAGAACCAGCTTTTAGTTTTATTGATCTTTGCTACTGTTTTCTTCATTTCTTTTTCATTTACTTCTGATCTGATCTTTATGATTTCTTTCCTTCTGCTAACTTTGGGGGTTTTTTTGTTCTTCTTTTTCAAATTGCTTTAGGTGTAAGATTAGGTTGTTTATTTGATAATTTTCTTGTTTCTTGAGGTGAGCTTGAATTGCTATAAACTTCCCTCTTAGAACTGCTTTTGCTGAGTCCCATAGGTTTGGGGTTGTCCTTTTTTTGTTGTCATTTGTTTCTATGTATTTTTTAATTTCTTCTTTGATTTATTCAGTGATCTCTTGGTTATTTAGTCATGCACTGTTTAACCTCCACGTATTTGTGTTTTTTACAGTTTTTTTTTCCTGTAATTGATTTCCAATCTCATAGCATTGTGGTCAGAAAAGATACTTGAGATGATTTCAATTTTCTTAAATTTTCAGAGGTTTGATTTGTGACCCAAGATGTGATCTATCTTGGAAAATGTTCCATGTGCACTTGAGAAGAAAGTGTATTCTGCCACTTTTGGGTGGAATGTTCTATAAATATCAATTAGATCTATCTGATCTATTGTGTCATTTAAAGTTTGTGTTTCCTTTTTTATTTTCTGTTTGGGTGATCTGTCCATTGGTGTACGTGGGGTGTTAAAGTCCCCTACTATTATTGTGTTACTGTTGATTTCTCCTTTCATGGTTGTTAGCATTTGCCTATGTATTGAGGTGCTCCTATATTGGGTGCATAAAAATTTATAACTGTTATATCTTCTTCTTGAATTGATCCCTTGATCATTATGTAATGTCCCTCTTTATCTCTTGTAACAGTCTTTATTTTAAAGTCTATTTTATCTGATATGAGTATTACTACTCCAGCTTTCTTTTGTTTTCCATTTGCATAGAATATCTTTTTCCATCCCTTCGCTTGGAGAAACACAACAAGACACATATTAATCAAACTAACAAAAATTAAATTCAAAGAAAAAATATTAAAAGCAGCAAGGCAAAAACAAAAATAACATACAAAGGAATCTCCTTAAGGTTATCATCTGATTTTTCAGGGGTAACTCTGCAGGCCAGAAGGGAGTGGCAAGTCATACTTAAAGTGATCAAAGAGAAAAACCTACAATCAAGATTAGTCTACCCAGCAAGGATCTCTCTCAGATTCGGTGAAGCAAAAGCTTTTCAGACAAGCAAAAGGTAAGAGAATTCAGCACCACCAAACCAGTTTTACAACAAATGCTAAAGAAACTTCTCTAAGTGGGAAACACAAGAGAAGAAAAAGACCCACAAAACCAAACCCAAAACAGTTATGAAAAAGGTAATAGGAACATACATATCGGTAATAACCTTGAATGTAAATGGATTAAATGCCCCAACTGACACAGACTGGCTGAATGGATACAAAAACAAGTCCCATAGATATGCTATCTACAAGAGACTCACTTCAGACCTAGGGACACATACAGACTGAAAATGAAGGTATGGAAAAAGACACTCGTATATATTTTAAATCATCTCTAGATCACTTAGAATACCTAATACAATATAAATGTTATGTAAATAGTGGTAAATACAACGTAGATGCTATGCAAATAGTTGCCAGCATGTGGCAAATTCAAGTTTTGCTTTTTGGAACATCTGGAATTTTTAAAAAATATTTTTAATCTGTGTTTGGTTGAATGTGTGGATGTGGAACCCAGAGATATGGAGGGTTGATTGTACTTATCTTCTTTCAGTTGCTTGAACAGAGTCAGTCATCCCCCTCAGAGTGTCTGCACTTGTTTTCTTTCTGCCTCAACTCCTTTCCTCCAACTCTACATGGCAGGCTTGTCTCTACCTCCTTGTCTCATCTCTGGTGGTCACTCATTCAGAGAAGCCCCACCTGAACCATCCACTCTCAAGTAGGGTTCTTTTTTTGTGTGTATGGGGCACCTAATTCCTTGCAGTCACATTTATCACATTTAGTAGTTTTTTACACTTTATCTGTGTGTTGGCTTGTTTAGTATCTTTCTACACCCCTCCTCAAGACTGTAAACTCCTTGTGGTACCATTTCTATTTTATTCTCTGGGCAACTTCTATGATAGTGCCTGACACATTGCAGGTTGGTTGGAATGCAAATATCTCTTGAGTCAATTAACTCATTCATGAAAAACCAAAAGTTTTATTACAAGTTAGAAGAACTGTCTTACTGATTGGTATTTAAGTGTAAAAATGTGGCCCCTATGTTTTATATTTAAAACTCCCATGATGTCCAATATTTTCTACTGCTTTATACACTCAACTTTCATGCACATTTTTCATTTTTCTTAACAATCTCAGTGCTTTGACAACCAAATCAGAAAAAAAAAAAGCACAGAAAAGTGTAATTTTAGCAACTACTAAATGGACTAATAACTCCAGTGGTGATTTTTAAAAATTCTTAAGAAGCATAATTCTCAACTAATTTTTCTTATAACAGTAAACTAAGTAAGAGGCAAGCTGATGCATATAAGATGTGGAGGAACCACATCTTGTGAAGGGAGGCTGTCATTTCATCTACATCAATTTGTTGAAATATCTTCCATGTGGCCCAACCCATAAAGGAAACCATAAAATCTGTACATGTTAACATGCAGTGTTGTTTGATTATTTTTTCCAAGTCCAACACACAGTGTAGTTATAGGGCTGAATTTTAAGAGTAGTACCAATGTAAATGGTATGATATTTTAAATTACTTTCATAAATATTATCTCATTAGATCCTCATTATAAAAACACAACAGAGATGATTTTGTCCCTTGCTTTTGTAAAATCATACAGTTTTAGACCTGGGACATTTACAATGTCATGTAGTTCTGTTCAGTTTATAGGTAAGAAAACTGAGGCCAAGAAGCATTAGAAAGGTGTGTTCCAGTCTCACAGCTCATTAGGATCAGGACCCAGGTCCTTTCTTGGGTAACTGGAAAATGACTGAATATGCTCCTGCAACACCTTAACATGATACAAATGACCTTAAGAATGTACAAATTTATTTATTTAAATAAATTGCACCCTTTTCTCTTAAAACATGGAGCACAGTGCAATAAAAAACATCATCTATATCCTATTACCCAAATAGAACCATAGTTTTCATTTGGGGATATTATTTTCTAGTATCTTTCTTTGATTTGCATAAATATATTAATATCAGTAACATTATATAATAATGTTATATATTATATATTAAAAATACATATCTTAAAATATATATTTAAAAGGTATATAAAATTTCATTCTATGCTTTTCACTTAACATTTTATTCTCTCATTTCTAGTGCTGAAAAGTCTTCATAATCATAATTTTAATACATATTTAATATGCTGCCTAATTAATGTACTGTAATCTACTTATCCCATTTTCCATTTTGGACACTGAGGTTGTTTTTACTTTTTGCTTTTATAAACCATTCTGAAGTAAACATTCCATGTAAATACCTTGGTCAATATCTCTGATAATTTCTATAGGGCAGATTCTCTGAAAGATGATTACAGAACCAAATAAAATGAATATTTTAAAAGTCGTTGACTCACATTGTCAAAGGGTTTTCCTTCAAAGAATGTGACAATATCGCCAAGAGTGTGTGAGAAACATTTCACTAGGTTTTATTTTCACTGGGTATTTTCATTAAAAAATACATTTCTAATTTAATAGGCAAATAGCTCCCAATTGTTCTTTTATTTTGCATTTATTTGCTTGTTATTGAGATCAAACATTTTCCAATTTGTTTACCTGATATCTTTTAAGCCTAGATTAATCTAATACTTTTTTTAAGGCAAGCTATGACACTGAAGATGAAAAAGAATGAAGAGCAAGAAATGAGGGAAACAGAGGCAGAAGTGACAGCAACCCCTACCAAGGTGATGATGATCTCAGATGATATTGTCGGGTACATTAATAGTCACCTTATGAGAAAAAGAAGAAGCTAAAGTCACAAGACTTGAGCTCAGAGTGAAAAACTACTTCACCCTGGCTCCATTTTAGATCTTAAGGGACTTTTATCCTTTGTTACAGTTTTTACAAACTAAATGAATTAGTTTAAGGGAATTAATTTAATAATAAAAGGAAATAATGAATAGCATAAATATTAGAATAGCATGAACAGCATAATACTCTGCACGATGGGTCTATAGCTGTGCTGGGTGATATGGTAGCCAGTAAGGCACGTGGTTATTGAACATTTGAAACGGGGCTAGTCTGAACCGAGAAGTGCTGTAAATATAAAATACATGCCTGATTTTGGGGACTTAGCACCAGAAAAGAAAGAGTGTAAAATAGCTCAATAATTTTTTTATGGATTACATGTTGAAATGTTAATGTTTGGGATATAGTATTTTAAATAAAACATTATTAACATTAATTTTACCTGTTTAATTTTGCTTTTTAAAAAGTGACCTTGAGAAAATTTATAATTGCATATATGGCTAACATTGGCCAGCACAGGTCTAGAGAATCTTTATGATCTCAGATTTTAGGAAGACCATTATAAAATTTCAGTGTTTTGGCCAGAGATCTAAAAGGATATATGATGAGAGAGAGAGAAGGAGAGAGAGAGAGGCTGCACCATGTAATTAAATGAAGTAAAGACAGTGGCCCTGCAGCAACCAATATGGCCAGCCAGGAGGTATCTGATGAGCTCAGATACTTATTCATACATTCCGTTTTTAAATAGACCTACTACAAAAGACAGAAAGGAGTATAATCGCTATTGTCAGGACTGCTATAAAGAATGAGCTAGAAGCAACCGAAGGGCTAAGAAGAGCAAAGAAAGACAGACACTGCTTAGGAAAGTTGGGAAAACATTTCCACATGAGAGAGAAGATAAAATTATGCAATTCCTATTTTGCTTCTGTTCTCTCTATAAGGAATAATGATCTTCTTACTGGAAAAGAAAGAAAATATATCGAAAGAAAAAAACCCTCAAGCTAGAAGAGGAGATATTCACAAATATCCAGGTGTTATAAATAAGTGTTCATCTCTAACTGCAGATACATTTTATTTCCGGTTAATGAAATCATTGGTAGTCTTTGGCACTTGACTTGTTCCAACACCGAATTCATCTCGTTACTAGGTTGTCAGTTCCATGAGATCAGGGACCTTATCTCTTTCATTCACTTTTGTATCATCAGTGCCTAGAACATTGTCTAGCATGTAGTAAGTGCTCAATAAATACATACAGACTAAATGAGCAGGGAACACAGAATGGCCAGATGATTTAAATGGGAAAATATCTAGGTCCTCAAAATGGGAAAATGAGGATTCTCAGTTGTATAGATACCCAAGCATCATGCAAGCAAATGTCAATAGTTGAAAAACTTGTGGAATGGACTAATTTAAAAATTAAAATTAACCATGTGCCAGGATTCCTCTAGAATTTTATATCTAGTTTAATCTTCACAGTAACACAATTAATTGGTGTTATACACATTTTACAGATAAGGGAACTGAGGCCCAAAGAAGTTAAATAATTTGCCTAGGGTTCATGTAGCTGCCAAGCAGAAAAGCTGGCACACAGAACACATCTATCTGACTCCAAAGTCTTGTTATTTTCCCTTTTCCGAAAGGGATATCATGATTACTTTAAACCAACAGATATACAATGAGAATGATTATGCTAAACACTCCTAATTTTTAATCAAATTGCTAAATTTGTTAATACCATAGGTAACTGGTTTGCACACTATTTTTTTTTTAAGCAGTGAAACCCTTACTCCAAATCTGAATATATAAAGAAGTTCCTAGTGGAACTTCCTAGCTATTCTGGGCGACCCAGAGGTTCGGAGAACTATAAAAATAGCCATCCATTCACCGTCGCAGAATGGTATAATCCACTGTCATAAACAACATATAATCAGATTTCAGCTGGGCATTTGATAAAGGTCGCTTATAATAGTTTTGCAACGAAGGCTGGATTATGACATTCAGGCCAATTAGCAGTATGTGGAACCACTGACCTGAGTAGTGTGAATTAATAAGTTGACATGAAACGCATAGGAAGTCATGTGAATAAAGCTCTGTTCCTGATCTTTTTGTGTTAAAAAATGTCAGTGACTTGGAGAAAGTAATAACATTCCCATTTTTATCTGATCACACGATTTTGTATGAATTCTTACACTTGGACAATTAACCAATACACTCCCATTACACATGTCCTCTTTTCTACTTCTTCCTCTAGTAGAACAAGAAGTGACCTCGATGTGTTCTATTTAGGCATTGAATCCATTTATTTTTAAGCACACATTAAATGGAATTTTCCACTCTTTAGCCCTCAAGAAAGAGTCAGCACAATCGTAATTTCCTCATTTTGATCATTACTCCAAAAAAGAATTCTTGGGCGTGGACCAGGTGTTGTCTGAGGTAAGCATTCACGTTCTCTTCAGCCACTGGTCCTATTCTCTGTATCACACCACTCTGGAATATCTTCACTACTCTGTTATTCTTCCTGCTAAAGGGAAGTGACATCAGACTGACTTTGGGTTTAGTCGCTGTCACGTCGACACAAGTCCCTGCTCCAAATCACTCCTTCCTCTCCCCTTCCGCACCAGCACTTGCCGTCCCCATCACAGCTCTGAACTGCTCTTTCCATTTCTGACACGTTGCCCCGGTAGAGATAGAGGACCAGTGGTCGAATCCTCTTCCCAGACTCCCGGTGAAAGTAGCCTCAGTCTTTTACTTAATCTCAAGTTACTCTGTCACAATCCATTTATTTCATTTAATTAAGATTTATTTAGCTTTATGCTGTGCTGGGAACTGACAAGAAAAGCAGTTATTTCATTTAAATAAGATCTATTGAACACTTCTTCTATGCCAGGAATGGAGCTAAGAACAAGGGCTAAAAATATAGAAAGACATATTCCTTGCCCTCAAAAAATGCTAAGTTTGGGAAGATGGAGTTAGTGAGTAAATCAACTTCAGTTCAGGGTCATAGATGCCAGAGACTGAGAAGTGTATAGGTGATGCTGTGAACACTCCAAGAAAGTGGGTCTGAATCATCCAGGTGGGGGAGTTACACAAGGTGAATGTTTAGCAGTGAGTACCAGTTGGCTGCGTAAATAAAAGGGCGATGGGTGTTCCAGGCAGAAGTGTCAGTGTGAATGAAGGCAAGAAGGCCTGAGGAGGTGAAGGTCCCTTGTGGACAGATCACGTAGCTGGCAGTTTGTAGGTCTTTGTCAGGAGCGTGGCCTTTTCTCTGAGTGAGATGGGAACCTACTGGAGGGTTGTGAGCAGAAGAGGGACAGGGTCTGACATCCTTTAAAGGGTCATTTTGAGGCTGAGTTGAGGACAGATTGTTGGAAGCTGTGTTAGTCAAGGTTCTTCAGGGAAACAGAGCCGGTAAGGTGTGAGTGTGTGTGGGGGTGTGTGTTTGTGTGTTTATATGGAGAGAGAGACAGAAAGAGAAAGAGGGAGAGATTGATTTTAATGAATTGGAGCACACAATTGTAAAGGCTGGCAAGTCCAGAAATCTACAGAGTTGACCAGCAGGCTAGAGACTCAGAAAAGGGTTGAAGTTCAAGTATAAAGGAGTCTGCTGGCACATTATCCTCCTTTTCTTCGGAGATGGTCAGTCTTGTTTGTCAGGCCTTCAACTGATTGGATGAGGCCCACCCACATTATGGTAACGTGAAGAAAGCTTAGTTTGTGGAGGTAAAAAAATAACTCATATATCTCCAATATGAGAAGTTACTTTTTAAACAAGTTTTTCCTAATTGCTTCTTTCTAAGATTTTTTTGGTGAACTTTTTATTGTTTGGTTTTATGGCTATGTGTAGGGGTCTCATGAGAATGACACTAAAATAAGCTTTTGCTGACTTGGAGGATAAAAGGTAGTGGGAAGAAATCCAAATGTGTCCAACAAAAATGGTCCCCTCTGCACTTGAGAAGTTATTTTTCTATAATTCAGATATTTGGAAAAACACTGATCTAAATCCATATTTTCTCATATTGCCTTGGAGTCAAAAAAATTTTAAACAACTTTATATACTACGGTAGACAATTTTTATATTCTACTGTCTTCTATCATGGAGAGTCTTTTCTTCCATATTTTATGACTTTGAAAGATTTATTCTATTTCATAACTTGGAGCACATTTCTCATTTTCTTGCTATGTTTCCAGTAATGCAAAATTATTGACTGTTTTAGGTATTGTCTGTTCTTAATTTACCCCCATAATTGAGTTAAGACATTTCTGGATCACTTCTCCCCTTCCTGCGTTTTCTCTCTTTCTTTCAAAACCTTCTATGTCAGCAGAGTGTATTGTAGGTAAATGCTTGCTGAATATAAAAGAGTTGATGCATATGCAGAATATGCAAATTCATTGTAATATTAAGTTTAAAAACATATCCCAGGGAAGGGAAGTGCATTCCACCCCCTACCACTTGCACCAAACATGCTGGATCTCTCTGTCTCCCTTGATCCATCGTCTACAGTGTGAACCTTGAATTAAATGTCAGAAAAGTTACAGTTACTAGGAAATTATGTGGAAATCAGAGCTCCCTCCTTCAATTTTCTGAAAATGAAGTAATCACAGGGACACCCCTTCAAATCTCTGTAATGAATGTAAGTACAGAAAGTGCATTTGTGAACTGAGAACCCCAAAGGTTTGGCTTGCTAAATTCCAAAAAAGGGCGTGCATTTTTGGATGTCAAATGTACATTGATGTCAGACATCATTAATGGTAGCACATTTTTGCATTTTGCAGTCCAACTCCCAAAAGATCTCATCGAAGAAAAAGTCTCTCCGTCTTGCCCTTGATCTGTGGGGAGGATGGTCTGACACATGAAGCTTTGTCACTGAGAACACCACTTTGGCAGCTGGAAATGACCTTATATAGTAACATCGCTTCACACTCCCAGTGTTGGAAAGATCGGTTTGGAATGTGGTGACTTCGGCTGCTGATAAGGACATTCCACGGGAGGCTGGATGCCGGGGTGGGCTTGAGGAAGTTTGGCTGCAGCACCGTCGCCCATTAAACATAGTCCTCGTTTCAGACCCGTGAAGAGTAGCAGCCGGCAGACTTTTCATTCATCATAGACACTATGACCTGGGCTGGGCCCATTTTCCTTTGAAACGTTTGGAATTGCCAGCCAATATGCATCCCGTGGAGCGAGTGTGCCTTTTAGTGCAGCCGTTTATTATTATAGGGATGACACTGGTACACAGAGTCGCTAGTGAGCTATTGTTTCCTTCGCTGAGAACAGCAGGAGGAGATAAAAAAGCCCTTCAGAAAATAATTTATCTAGACATTTGTAAACCCATGAGCTGAGCAACTGTGTCCTGAGGACAGAAAATGCCTCTGAAGGTGACCGCACATCTAGAAGCTTCTCTGCTCATCTTGCTACTGTTGGGCAAGTGAAGTCCAGGGATTCAGAGAATATCCTTTCTCCTCGTAAATGAGAATGAAGAACAGGGGCAGTCAGAGCGCTCGCCCAAGCAGACAGCCAGACCGGCAGGAAGTCAGGCGGCCTTGTCATTTGTGTACCATCTGGGACAAGGACCCATCCCAGGCTACCAGACTTCTCACGGGCGCCCCTCGTTTCTCATCTTTGTCGCCCCCTGCTCGGTACACAGCTCAGTGCACGGTGGGTGTTCTAACTTCCTCCCTTCCCTTCCTTCCTCCTTTGCTGTTCTCGCCCTCCTTCCCTGTTCTCTCCTTCCACGCCTGCCCCCCACCCCCGCCCCAAGCCCACTCCTTTCCTTCTATCCCAGGCACTGTGCTCAAGAACAATTTGCAAAGCCTCATGCAGGGTGAATTTCAGCAACAAGCATCCTCCTAAATCTTAAGAAAAAAAAAAAAAAAATCCCTTGCCAAAGCATTCAGCCCACTTCTGTGCCGCTTTCAATACATTTTGGTTTCTGCATTTTAAAAATGGCAGTGATTATATATTCAGCATGGTCAGGCCCAGTCGTAGGCACCTAATTCATTGCTTCATTTCTCCATTCACAAATACTTATCGTGCCCCTGTTAACCACTAAGCTCTGGGATTACAGCAGTAGATAAACAACAAAGACTGTCCTCAGGAAGCTCTGGGGGTGGGAGAGAGAAGCAATATACAAACAATCAGTAAACATATATCACATCCGGCGGTAATGAATGACACAAAGAGAAACGAAACTCTCTATGCAGGAGATGCAGAGAGCGTGGCCGGTGGAGAGATGGATGCCTTTGGAGCAAAGACTGGAACGAGTCCCGCGGAAGCCAAGGGGAAAAGCATTGTAGCCAGAGGGAAGAGCAAAGGTCAAAGCCCTGAGTCAGAGAGTGGCTGGGTGGGTGTTCCAGAACAACAGTGTAGCCAGAGCAGAAGGGTTGAGAGGGATCATGGGAAATGAGGTCACAAAGCAGGCAGGGGTGAGATCTCCCGCAGTCCTGTAGGCCATGGTAAGGACCTTGACTTTCCCTCTGAATCAGATGGAAAGCCAGTAAAAATTTTTTTTTTTTTTTTTTTGCGGTACGCGGGCCTCTCACCGCCATGGCCTCTCCCGTCGTGGAGCACAGGCTCCGGACGCCCAGGCTCAGCGGCCACGGCTCACGGGCCCAGCCGCTCCACGGCCTGTGGGATCCTCCCGGACCGGGGCGCGAACTAGTGTCCCCTGCATCGGCAGGCGGACTCTCAACCACTGCGCCACCAGGGAAGCCCTAAACTAAATGTATTTTTAAAGGATCTCTTTAAAAATGTTTGCAGGGTAGTTTTGACCTATTTTTCAGCAATTACTACAAGTGACTTTCCTAAGGCCAAAATTTGCAGATGACCGGGTCAGGATTTATATACAGGTCTGCATGACCCTGAAGCCCACATTTTACCGTACAACACGGTACCTACCTCTTTCCCTCAGCAGCCCCAGCTGCTAGAGCCATCATTAATGGGGTAGTAACACTGCAAGTTATAAGTTGAATTGTCCCCCCACCAAAATTCCAGTGTTGTAGCCCTAACCCCCAGGACTTCAGAGTGTGATCTTATTTGGAGATCGGGTCTTTACAGAAGTTATCAAGTTAAAATGAGGTCATTAGCGTTGGTCCTAATCCAATATGGCTGGTGTCTTTATACAAAGGGGAAATGTGGACACAGAGACACACACACAGGGAGAAGGCTGTGTGGAGATTGGAGTTTTGCAGCCACAAGCCAAGGAACCACCAGAAGCCAGAAGAGAGCCTGGAGAAGATCCTTCCTCAGCAGTTTTAGAGGGTGCATATCCCGGCGACACTTTGATGCTGACTTCTAGCCTCCAGAATGTGCGACAATACATTTCTGGGGTTTTAGCCAGTCAGCTTGTGGTACTTTGTTACAACAGCCATAGGAGACTAATACTCTGTGTTTTAGGCTATCTTTAATATTTTATACACTTGAATTAATCCCTACCAAGTTTCTAGCAAAGGCCCAGTGCTGGACTCCCTGCCCAGCTAAGAGGCCTGAGTTGCATCCAACTTCATCGGTGTCCAAACCCTTTGCCCGGCACGTGACTGAGAAGCTGTAGCCAATCATTTACAATTCAAGGTGATGGCGAGAGTCGCATCTCGCACCTAGGTCTCTGATGTGCGCTCATCTCCTCCTGTAACTACCCCGTCAACACCACCTGTTAATAAACCTAGGGGGTTGCCAGCATTGATCAAGTAAAACGTGAGGAAATTGGATCCTATGGAAAAGTGTCACATCAAAGTATCAGAAGCACTTAAAAAAAGATCTGTTCTGATTCTGCTGACTTTTTAAGTAGGACGCTTCATTTTTTTTTTTTTTTTTTGCAATACGTGGGCCTCTCTCGTTGCGGAGAGCAGGCTCCGGACGCGCAGGCTCAGCGGCCACGGCTCACGGGCCCAGCCGCTCCGCGGTACGTGGGATCCTCCCGGACCGGGGCACGAACCCGCGTCCCCTGCATCGGCAGGCGGACTCTCAACCACTGCGCCACCAGGGAAGCCCCAGGCCGCTTCATTTTAATTGCCTGTTGTGTGGTTTCATTGTAGCCTGAGCTCTTCATTCCCACGAATGATTTCCACAGCATATGCGCACTGAGAGGTAATGCACCTGCTGAAGATGGATTTAACCACACACTACACTCTCCATTGAAAAGACCTAGTCAGGGACACTGCCTGTATTTAATTTTTAAGTGTGTGTGCAGTGTGGTGGCATATGAGTGCTCAATAAATATCATTTTCATTATTACACTTGATGTTTTCCCTCAACCTTGATCTCTTCCCATAGATAATTTAAATTCCCTGTGTTAATAGTAAACCAGAGGTTTCCACTGAATTCCTATAGGTTGCACACTCTTCTACAAATGCTTACTACATTGCCCATAACTGCTGAGAAGCAAGCTCTGAAGCAGACTTGGGCGGCCTACTTAAGGTCTGATCCATTGCTTAGAAATTTCATAACTACTGTGTAATCAAGAATCTAGATTTAAGGATCATGGTGTGGAATATGGCCTTGATTTGAGTTCAGCTGTGCCACTCATGAGCTGTCCGTCAGGTTATTGAATCCCTCTGGGCTTCTGTTACTTCAAATGTAAAATAAGGATGATAATAATATCTCAGTCGGGATTATTTTGAAAATTAAATGAGATAGTACACATAAAGTTCCTGACACCCTCTGGGCTTCTGTTACTTCAAATGTAAAATAAGGATGATAATAATATCTCAGTCGGGATTATTTTGAAAATTAAATGAGATAGTACACATAAAGTGCTTGACACCCAGCAAGCACTCTTCAAATGGCAGGTAGCTAGTGCAGCTCTTACTCACTACAGGCTGTTACTACGTGATGTTTTTAGAAATACTTTGAGGCCATTGCTCCCCTCAATAATAATAATAAAAGGCTATAGATTTTTTTTTTTTTGCCTCTGAAGAAGCAATTGTTGAGTCCCTGAAAGAAGGAAAGTCCATAAGGATTATTTAAGTCAGTGCTTCATTAATCCTGATATTTCAATAGGAGACACAGGACAGTAGTAATTACTTTTTTCTAGTTCTTGATTTACACCTTCCATTAACTTAGACGAGTGCTTTGAATCACCTAATGTCTCCCAATCTTTTGAGCAACTTCCCAGAAAAAGGTAATAATGATAATAATGACAACTATCATTTACATAGTGCTTGCCAGGAACCAGCTACTAGTCTAAGTACGTATACATATATTTTTTTTCTTTTAATCCTCCTAAATCACCCTAAGAAGTAGGCACATCTATCCCCACTTTTAAGCTGAGGAAACCGAGGCACAGAGAGCTTAAGTAACTCCCTCGAGATCATATACAGCTAGCAAAGGGCAAAGTAGCAGAACTCAGAAGAGGAGATACTGCCAATCTATTGCTCTTCGTGTTCTTTTATCATGTTTTATTATTATTTAAAAATATATCATGAAACATTTCATATATACAAAAAAGCCCAGGTGACGTAATCAAGTTGTTGCTGGTGAACTTTCTAGGATGTAAAGCAGAGCAGAAAGGGACAAGAGCCCATCCTGGGGTCAGGGCTCAGGGAGGAAGAGAAGGCATACAGAAAGGAATCACTGCCATGGAGTACAGACTATATCTATCGGCTAGTCATAGGGTATTTTGAATTAAGTTTCTTGAAAATGTTTATATTCTTGATTTCATAATTCACCTCTAGGAATTTGTCCTAGGGAAACTATTGGAGGAAAGTACAATTTTCATTGCATTGTTATTTATAACCAAAAAATAAAGAAATAGCTTAAATTCTCGGAATAATAGGTTAGCTAAGTAAGTTGTGATATATCCATGTGATGGAATAATATGTAGCCCTTACAATCAGGGCCTATGGGGGGGGTCCATCATCCCCTTTGTACCCTCTCCATCCACATTTCTATTTGAGAAAGTATCTTTCTTTAATGCAGCAATATATCAGGATTTGGATGTCAAAAACAAATTTTATATATATATATATAAAAAGTATGAAGAAAAGACAACACTCTTATTTTTACTACCCAGGTGAAACTATAAAATAACACCAATAGCACTGAACGGCACTATGTAGCCTTCCCCACTGTAACCCTAGATAAACACTATCAGAGCTTTGTGCTTGTGTTTCCTACTCATGTCTTTATTCTTTTATTTGTAGATCCCTCTACACAATATTGTTCAGTTTTGCATGCTTTTAAGTTCAGATTTCCTGGCACATTGACTGTATTTTTTGATAAGATCCTTTTATTTTCCCTTCTCTATTCACCTCTCTTCCAGTTTCTCTTTCCTTTCCCCTACCCCCATTTCACCATTCACACCAGCCTCCAGAATCACAGAGTTCGGGGGGATGGCAGGTTGAGTTTTGAGCATTAAAGCTCCAAATCGCAGTGCGGCGAGCCAGGGCGAGAGCAGGAGAGCTAACACTGACATTGCAACATTAAAAGCATAGTATGATATCCTCCAATTTCTCTTTCATTGACCTGAAGGGTTTTGTAGAAATTCTCCTCTCTGTTCCTCTCTCTCTCCTCCTCTTCCCTCTTCTCTACACCTTCCACTGGACATTTCACAAACAAATCTCTGGAGTGGAGTCTATTCTACTTAACCATAAGCCCCTCTGGCAGTTGGAGTCACAAAACCACAGTCAGATGTGGAGACAGCTGTAAACCCTGATTTCCCAGATGGAGAGCAGCCCGAGCAGGGATTTGGTAGATGGAGTTTCGAATACATTAGGCAAAGTCTGCGATGAGAACAAAAGGAGCAGATGACTGGCCACCACTCCATCTTAGAGGGCAAGAGTGTAGCATTCCAGATTTGTCATCACCTTGGGGTCTGGCAGGGTCATTAGCATATTTTGAATAAGCACGAGAAAGAAACAGAGAGTGACACGTATCTGGGGGGGTGCCTGCCCTCCTCTCTCTTGTGCAGACAACTGGAAAATATGACTGCCCCCAACCCCACAGGGGAGGGAGAAATTTGGAACTGTTCTGATGAAAGAGATGATGAAAAAAGAATGGAGCTAGATGAGGAGGTTCAAATGCTGTTCCTGGTTTGAGAAGGAGGAATGATTCATTTTTCATAACATCAACTGCAAAGAGTAAAATCGTGCGGGTAGAATCCTCTTCACACTGGCACCCTGGCGGGTAGAGGGGGGATAGGACATCCGGCACACATATGTGTGCACCAAACAGCGATGCAGTAGACTAAGGGGAGTCGTCCGTAAGCCCCCAGGTAGACACAAGGTGCAGGTCAGCCTGGCCCTGCCCAGGCCCATGGCTACTGCCCGGGAGAGTGTATTGCAAGCACCACATCGTTGATTTGCATCACCTACAGATATGTTTATGGATACCTTTATTTTATTATTTTATTTTTTAACATCTTTATTGGAGTATAATTGCTTTACAATGGTGTGTCTGCTGTATAAAAAGTGAATCAGCTATATGTATACTTATATCCCCATATCCCCTCCCTCCTGCATCTCCCTCTCACCCTCCCTACCCCACCCCTCTAGGCGGTCACAAAGCACCGAGCTGATCTCCCTGTGCTATGCGGCTGCTTCCCACTAGCTAGCTATTTTACACTTGGTAGCGTATATATGTCCACGCCACTCTCTCACTTCGTCCCAGCTTACCCTTTCCCCCTCCCCATGTCCTCAAGTCCACTCTCTACGTCTGCTTCTTTATTCCTGTCCTGCCCCTAGGTTCTTCAGAGCCATTTTCTTTTTTTATTTAGATTCCATATATGTGTGTTAGCATGCAGTATTTATTTTTCTCTTTCTGACTTGCATCAATCTGTATGACAGTCTATGGATACATTTACGAACAAAGTGTCTAAGTAGCACAACTACACAGGAAACAAAAACGATAGACTTATGCAGGTGTGGATTTATTTTAACCATTCCATTCCATGCCTTTCTCTAGCCAGGTGAGTCTAGGCTACCATCGCTCTTGTCTTGGTCGTCTCTAACCCCGTGACGCTCATTCTCTGTGGATGACCCGGGTGTATGGCGGGCACTGTTGTCGTAAAATCCCGCTCTGACATTCGCTACAGCTCCCCATCAAAACCACTCCTTCCTCCCCCTTTCGTGGCAGGGTGTTCCCGCCACTATAGCGTCTGACGATGGCAGATAATCATTTTCCTGGTGTCTTTTGCAGCTCAGCAGAGCAAGCGTACCCAATTCTGGCCAAAGGAATTTGAATGTTTCAGGAAAATATCTTACTTTTCCTGATTCCAAAGAGAGGTTTCTCTTTGATTTTTTTTTTTTTTTTTTTTTGCTTCCGTAGAAGAAGCATATGATGCTTGGGACTGCAGCCATTGTCTTGTGATCGTGAGGAAACAGCCCCAAGATCATGAAGAAGCTGACCCAGATCCTGGACATCGCTGAGCAACTGAACCAGTCTTGGAAACCCCTGTCTCTAGGCTTCTTGGTAGGTAAGAAAGATGAACTTGTCTAAGCTCCTTTTAGTCAGATATTTTATTTCTTGTAGCAGAGAGTATTAATGATAAATTGCAGCAGAAACTGACACACCATTGTAAAGCAATTATACTTTAATAAAGATGTTTAAAAAAATGATAAATTGCAACATATTATGCCATGTAGTAATGAAATGTGTAATCACAATGCCCTTTTATAGACCCCTTGGGTGGGCTTCCTTTGCAGGTGGAATAAAGCATAGAGTCCTTACCTGGGTTACCAGGCCTTGTGCATCAACCCCTCCACCTCTCCAAGGACTCTTAGACTTTGTCCTGTGTTCCCTACCCACATCCTCCTTTTCTTTCTTGTTTTCCATCCTGGCCAAATTTCTACCACAGGGCCTTTGCACACATTGACTCTATCCTATTCCTTCATCTATACCTAGTTTTAAGCTTTAAGGCAGCTTCTTCACAACAGCCTTGCTTTGTCCCCAATCTAAAGCAGATCTCGCCTGCTACGCCTTCTGACTGCTCCCTGCTCTTTCCTCGGTGACTATGGCTGACAGGCTGGGCTCCCTCAAAGTGCATTCCAACCTCCTTCTAGAAGGCAGGGACTAAGACTGAAACTGCCTTTTCTGGGCTCCCTGGAAACTGGGTTCTAGAAGTGGTTGAGATTCTGCCTATCAGACATACATGCAGAGATGGTTTTCACATGCTGTTGCATGAGCAGAGAGTGGTGGCTAGAGGAGTTATTTGCTGGCTGGGAACCTGGAGGAGGAAATGTGATTTTCACCTTGACAAAGGCACCAGGTCCCTTCGTGGCCTAGTTTTACAATATGGTTTGGGGCATTGATATTGGAATTTTTGCGAAGAGTTTGTTTCTTTAGGCCTCTTTCAAATGTGGAGCCAGCTATAATTTTTAACACATCCCTTTCTGCTTAAGTTGTCTAGGGTGGATCCTGTTGTCTGTAATTAAGAACCTGACCCATAAAGAAATACTCACCGTGATTGTAATTTTATATCTATTCATATATTGCCTTGTTACCTGGTAACAAGGGGTAACACTCAGCATGGGGTATGGCACATGTCTAGGGACATGTGTTATAGGGACACAGTTATTTATTGAGCGGGTAAATGAATGATTTAAAAACACCAGACATTGCATATAAAGCTATAAGAAAAAATAAAGTCCTGAAGTCACATGTTTGATATTTGAAACTCTAGCCATGTGTAAGAAGCCAGGAAGCTAACATTTACAGTGAATTTCCAACTTGCTGATTTCACCTGTCAGACTCATGGGTATAACAGCCAAATTAAACAAACAAACAAACAAACTGAAGACCAAGGAACATGAACTCTGTTATGAAATGAAGTAATAATCCTGACCATAATGCTTTTGTTTCTCAAGATATGGAATTTTACTTAGGGAGATTTCCCTGGCCCTTTCCAATCCCTCCCAGGAGGGCAAGCTACACTCTGATCTGAGACGCTGGCATAGAACCATGGAACTCTCCATCGGAGAAGCAGCCTCACCTTCTCTCTTGGGTGATTCCCTGATTTAGACACTGGCCATGCCATGCCCAGCAGACCGTCAGATCCATGAGGGCATGAACCCATGTCTGGTTTGAGTAATCACTGTTCCTGATGCTTCCTAGTACAATGCCTAGCACACAATCAGCACCCAGTAAATAAATAGATTGTGCTGCATGCTGCTTAAGCATCAATTTTGAGGCGTTTCATAAAGGACTAAAGTTAGTGTTATATTTACATTAATGAATCAGATATCTCTTTTTACATCTTATTGGTGTATGTACAGTATAAACACACAACCTCTGTCTCATACATGTAAAAATATATTTTCTACAGCCTACACAGTCTTCTTTAATTGTAGTAGGCTCTCTGTTTTACTGTGGTTTTTTCCATCAACTACTAAAAGTAGCAAATAAGTGTATCTCTTGTCCTCTTTGCCCTCCCTCCCTGTAGCTGGGCTTGTTCCCTCAGTCTGCTCTCTATCTCATATTGCAACTGAAAGCTCATATTCTCTGAAGTTGCCCATTGTTTGGAGTTGTTCCTGGGTGACTGACTCTCACCATTATAAATATTAGAGGGGAGGGAGTGGGAACTGAGGGGACAGAAGGAAAAGGGGAGAAACCACAGACCTCAGAAAAGCCCTCCAGAAAGATCATCTCCCCAGGAGACAAAACAGAGTTTCATGTTTCTTCACTGTGGCCACATGTTCCTACTCAAAGGCTGGTGTTGGCTGGAAAAAAACATATTTCTGCCATGTTTTCTTGTGTTTAATTCTGTTTTGTTTACTGATCTTTAAGTTACATTAATAAATATAGATTTTACCGTGTTTTTTTTGTTTGTTTTTTTTTTTTTTGCGGTACGCAGGCCTCTCACTGTTGTGGCCTCTCCCGTTGCGGAGCACAGGCTCCGGACGCACAAGCCCAGCGGCCATGGCTCACGGGCCCAGCTGCTCCGCGGCACGTGGGATCCTCCCGGACCGGGGCACGAGCCCGCGTCCCCTGCATCGGCAGACGGACTCTCAACCGCTGCGCCATCAGGGAAGCCCACATTTCACCGTTTTAATCCAACACAATTTGCAGTACATTTCATCCTACACACAGTAGGCATATATGATGTGGATATCATTTATGCAAATCAATAATGTATTTTCTCTTCTTTGATGTCTATAATTGGCTTTTGTGCCCCAAATCTCCACTGAGTCTAGGAGTTTCCATTAATGCACAGATTATCACATCCTCACTTTATGCCACCAATAGTTGAGATTCCCTAGTCCCGAAACACTCTGATGCTTTCTTGTGACCCAGAGCTGAGGACCCTGCATCTGCCCTCGTCCTCCCATTGCATCCATCTTCTTGCACATGACTCCCAACACACACAAGCACACACACACACACACACAAGCGCACTCACACACACACACACACACACTTCGCCTGTCCTTGAGTCCATGCTCCCCCGGGATCTGGAATCTAGCCGGTGCTCTCAGAAGCCTGTCTGAGGGCATGACACACACATGCTGAGCTGCAGGAGTGAAGGTAAAATTCAGACACAAAGACGGGGGCACAGAGACTCTGAGCCCCGGAGCCTGGGATGTTTGGGAACCAGGGAGAGGGAAGGGAGGGATCAGTGAAGGATGATGGAGAGGAACTCACGCAGTTTTTCTCCAGCACCTGCAGCTCAGGACGCCCCCAGACCCACACCCTTTTACCTTGAAATTGCTAAACCAAGATTGCCTTCAGGCTCTGGGAGTCTTTGCATTTCAATGTTGTATCTTTTGTAGTATTCAAGTCATGCAAAAGAATATGTGCAACCGGAGTAAGTTTTGTCACAAAATGATAACCTAAATACTTGTGGGCTTGAGATTCACATGTCCATAGGGGACCTTGTAACTCAGTTTCCACTAACTTTTCACAATTACCTGAAATTCCTTTTGTAGAAGACAAAAGCTTTCATGCTAGACATTGACAGGAAGGCTAAAAACGCAGCTACCAGAGAGAGGTGACACATTGGTATGAATGAGCTTCAGGCAAAGCCTAAATGGTGACAGCCCGGTGATTTGTAGGTGCTGGGGGCTTGGGGGAGGGGCAAGGGAGAAAGGGGGCTCAGAAACTCTAAAAGCAAATGCCCCGAGCTGAGCTTCACACGATTTTTTCCATGCCTGTGCCCCTTACTTCTATCTATTCAGGGACACAGGAAAATTGTGGACAGAGGCACTCCAAAATCCCGTGCTGTCACAAGTGAGCCTTCTAGAAGCTGTTTCCAAGAAAGCAATATTGCTATTAGTAATATTTATAATGTACTGAGTGCATATGAAGTGTATTGTGCTCAGCTCTGGGGCTTCAGCTCCGAGAAAAAGTGAAATTTAGAGCTCACAAACACTGTAGTCTACCAGGGAGACAGACAAGAAATCAGGCAGCTATCACACAGCCTGAAAAGTGTGATTTTTATTCCAGTTTAACGCACACTTTCACAGCATATCCTAGAGTCTCCTTAAAATGGAAACCAAAGACCTTTCTTGTGCAGTGTTTTGTTCAATACCCACCTCCCCTGATCTATTGTTATTCCAAGAGGCAGAGGGCTTGAGTCCGTCCTGCAGACGCTCTACACTAGCCTCATGGTGGCAGGAACGTAATAAATAATCGCTAAATATCTGAGCGAGGAAACGACCAAATACTAGAAGAGAGGCGAGCATGGAGACCTGAGGGACAATTAACTCTATCCTGAGGCTCAGGGAGGCTTTGGGGAAGACCAAAGCCTGAATCCTACAAGGAAATGGTGTCGATCCCGGGAAAGAAGGAGCAAACCCCATAAAGTCTGGGAGGCAAAACCACTCAGCATCACGTTGGAACTGGGACCCGCGCAGCTGGAGCTCAGAGCTGCTGCTCTGTCTACGGATTTTAGTGCAAAACAGAAAACGGTGCCATCACCAGGTGGATAAGTTGCCAAAAGGCGCCCCCTCTCTAGACCAACCAATTAGAAAAAAGACACTTTTCTTCCAGGATGATTGACTGTGTCTTGCCCTTGTCCGGGGCCACCTGCCCGGCTGGCCCAGTAGCCTTGGCAGTGGGGAGGTGGGTGGCCAGAGACGAGCTAGCGCTAAGAAGCAGGTGCACACTCACAGACCTTTTGAAGAACTTTAACTTGGGAATGACGCTCCAACAGAACTTGATTCAGCAGACACTTCTTGAGCTCCCGCTTACGTGAGAGGCTCACATTGGTAGGGTACCTGCACTGGTGGAAGCTACAGTTTAGTGGTGAGAAAATGGGCTTTGGGGCCAGCAGCAGGTAGGAAGAGCCTCTTGAACTAGAGAGAGGATCTTATAACCAACCCTGCGAGGCAGACATGGTGATCCCCGTTATACAGATGAGAAAACTGAGGGAAGGGAGGTGAACTAACTTACCCACTGCTACACAGTTTCAAACTCATATCTGTGTGATCATAAATCCCACAGGCTGGCACCGCAGAGAAAAGAGCAAAACGCTGAACAGGATGTCCTTACAAAAAACTGAAACGTGAAAATAAGAAAGATAAATCACTAATTGAACACACACACACACACACACACACTCTAGTGAAATACAAACTCACTTGCCAGAAAATGCAGTCTGGAAAATATTGGTCAGAATATGGCCAGGGGCCTAGCTTTAAACCCTATATGGGCTTTTTCAGACAAGTGAATTCCGTCCTGGGTGAAAACATTCCATAATCACAGACCTTGCCTCTCAGCTTAGCAGGGCCCCTCGAAAGTGGATGCTATTCATAGGCTCCCAGAGCTGTAAAAAGCCAGTCGGAGTACCCGATTTGGAGCTCTCAAATTCAGCTGAGCAGTTTTGTGAATTAATGTCACTTTTCTCTTCTTTTCTGCAAGCTCTCTAGGGGAGGAACTCCGTATTCCAAAGTTTCATCACCCTGATCAGTAAAACGTTCCACTGAGTTCAAACTCAATCTTATCTGCTTGAGTATGGGACCATCTCTCCCTTCTTTGGTCCTCTATTGGAAGGGAGGTCAGAAGGGCTCTCAAGCACATTTCTTCTCTGAACTGGACAAACCCCAGTTCCTTTTCAAGTTTACCCTAGGATTCATTTTCTCTCTTTACAGAGTATTCGTTTCTCTTCTCTGAACTGTCTCCTTTCCAGTTTCCTTTCTGGAAAAAAAAAAAAAAAAAAAAAAAAGCCGGAATATGTGTTTTGGGAAGCAGAAAAGCCAGCAATGGTAGTAAGACTGAGTCTCGTCTTTGGTGGTATTATGTTCTACAGGGTGGCTGTGAACATTGAATTGGTGAAGGCTGAACCATTGCTCCCAGGGGAAATAAGGGTTAGGTTCCTGTGAGCCTCTGGTCACATTTTCATCAATCGACCAATACCTAACCTTGTTTCATGTGTGTTTCCGTGGAAAGACACTTTATGTCAAGTATCGCGTTGATTCATTAACATTGAATTCGTGGCCATCAGAGCTATAACTCACACCTGAATGAAACTTACGAGACACACAGATTTTCTCCATAAGGGCACATCACACAGCCTCTGTGCTTAGGACACTAGACAGCCCTTTGGCACTATGCCTGGAGGACATTTTAAACAGTGAAATCACTCCAAAGACACAGAAATGCAAAGAACGTGGCACTAAAGAGATAGAAAAGACGACACTTTATCAGCATGGGAGCTGAAACAAGGAGCTGGGGACACGCACACTGGTAATTCATATGCTCCCCTGTCCTGCCTGCGTCCATAAATCACCGTGAAAGTGCTGTGAGTATTGCTTTGGGGGTTACGAATACATTTTAGCAAGTAGGTAAATATGACTGTATTTGTTCCTTTCTATTAGGTGATCAGGGCCTTTTACAGATGGTAGAAAAAAGGGTGAGAGGAGGGAAATGGGCATTTTTTTGGAGATCCAGAAGATTGTTGAAAATGATTTTGTGAGAGGTATTGTACCGGGACAGTAGCTAAATGGCCTAAGGTGGAGACATATAATTCCTTACGTCTCCAGCAATCTGCCTGCAGATCTCCTAGTGTGAAAATGGCTTGCTATAAGATGCAAGTTTTGTCATCCTGTACGTGTAATTATATTTTAATAAAAAATAGATTTATAGCTCGACAGTGAGCCATGGGATTATACAGCCCAGAAGCTGCTGTGAACTTTTCAGCCATCAAACCCTGGCCCTCCTGCCCCTACAGCAGCCCTGAGTTTCTGCCCGGTGGTGGGTGATCGGACACGCTGACCCACAATGGGCCGTGAGGGCTCCTGTGAGCCGCATTCTTTGCTGGGCACTTTAAAGACAGTGCATCAAAACTCCAGTTCAATAAATCAAAAGCCAAATCCATACTTAACAGGAAAAGACAAAAATCACTGATTTAAAGGGAGGACCCAAATCTGAAAACTGATGGAAAAATCATGTCATGAAATCCATTCAAAACATGTACTTCTCCGGCTTCCCTGGCGGCGCAGTGGTTGAGAGTCCGCCTGCCGATGCAGGGGACGCGGGTTCGTGCCCCGGTCCGGGAGGATCCCACGTGCCGTGGAGCGGCTGCGCCCGTGAGCCATGGCCGCTGAGCCTGCGCGCCCGGAGCCTGCGCTCCGCAACCGGAGAGGCTGCAACAGTGAGAGGCCCGCGTACCGCAAAAAAAAAAAAAACAAACCCCATGTACTTCTTGTAGTTTCCATATGCATTTGCTGCTCAAGCTTGACTAGTAAAAGTAATTTTTCTTCCCTCTTACTGGAACTAGCCTATAATTGGATTTCTAGATTCTTCCAGGGTTTGCTCTGAACAGAAACAAAATGAAAATATTTCAGGGGCTTATTTGACAACCACTGCAAAAGAAAACACATGGTTATCTGTGGAGCCGTAGGTTAAAGCTATAAATTTATTTTATTAAACAGAAA
Organism: Kogia breviceps; assembly: GCF_026419965.1. Lineage (NCBI taxonomy): Eukaryota > Metazoa > Chordata > Mammalia > Artiodactyla > Physeteridae > Kogia > Kogia breviceps. The sequence goes on along the minus strand of NC_081319.1, from coordinate 98,643,273 downwards.
GGGAATGGGTGAAATTTAAAGACACTGTAACCCTGACCCTGTTTTCTTGGAATAATATTCTCGTCTGATTTATTCCTTTAATTTTTACTTAGAGATATCACATGCACACCAGTGGTAACCCCTTCTTTTTGGTAAGGTTTTATCTCTCATAAAAGTCTGATGTATTCAGTGATGAATTTGGATTAAAAGAAGTTTTTTCCAAAATATCCATAGACTTAAAACTACAAAGAACACATTAGCGTTTGCATTAAAGAAGGAAAGGGCAAAATCTTGACATTTCCTCCAATAGAGAGCAGTTCTTCACCTTCTTTATATAATCTCTTAGAATATAACATCTAATATATTTATATCTTATTTTATATATGTATATTTTAATACATACTATATGTATCTCAATATATATTATATATCTTAATATATGCCATATATATGCACTATATATATATATAATTTCTAGTAACATGATCACAGTCTCCATGAATACTAGACTAGATCACTGTTTGGGAAATCTGTTCATATTTTTAGTAATTGAGTTTATTTTTTTTTCGCAGACAGTAAAATGTCCAGTATCAAATAAATAAGGGTCAGATGATTCCCAAATAACATGACCAGAGTGTTCATAAGATTCGAAGAAGCTGAGTTAGATCATTTCAAAAGGACGAATGCAGCTCCTCCTCCAAATTCAGTGACTCGTGGAATATGTAGCAGTCTTGCCTTGTCTTTCCTCTGAGCCAAGCAGCCTGGTGCCGTCACGCTCATCTTTCATCTCCTGTGCCTTCCACCACGTGTTAGTTTTTATAGTTAGGAGAAAAATTTATGCATTACTTAGTTAAAATGAAAGTGAGTCTATGAAATTGAAGTTGATCCTAATGGACCCTGATTCCCTCACTCAAACTATGAATAGACTGAAGGAAACTGCTGTAAGATGTGAATTAGTGATGCAGCTTTTGACTGTAGCTGTTGTGACTCATTGGATTGGCCTTTCTTTAGTTATCTTATAATGAAAGGTTGTTGGGTACAGCCTTAAAAGCAATGAGAAAATCAACAGAATGTTCTTGGAATGACTGCTGGCAAACTTTCTTTTATTTGTCTCTGTTCTCTTCAGGGAAAAGAGAGGGCACGTCACTTTCAGAAGGATTAAAAGGTCAAAGGTCTTGGTGAAGGGACGTCTACACAAGCCTTTAGAACACTGTTATCAGAGGATCAGCTAGAAAACAATCTTCCAGCTAATCCTCTGCCTGGATCCAAAGAAAACCCCTTTAACTCCCCCTCCCCACCATTTTTTTCCCTTTACAGAAGCCATTTTCCACAAAAGCCTCTCACTTTGCCTTGATGTCTTAGCCTAGGTTTACAGGATCCGAGTTCTTCTCTCTCCAGCTCTCTCCCTTTTTCTCAGTACCATCTTGGTCTCCAAAGCTAGCCCTTCCTTGCTCACTCTGTACTCTTTCTGCCTTTCTCTGACCTCTTGCTGTCTTTGCTTGGTTTTATCTGGGATTCCCTGTAAAGCCCTCCTAGCCTCCACAAGAGCCCAAACCTTAGCTGATGCAGAACCTCTTCTGAGGGAGAAAAGACACTGACTTCCAGATTGCTGGTATTAAAGATCATCTGGTCTACCTGCCTTCTTTGTCCACCATGTTATAGGTGGTGAACCAAGTTCATGGAATTGCCCGAAGTCACACAGCCAGGTAGTGGCTGAGCCTGGACTAGCACTCAGAACTGTTAATTCTCCACGGCCTCCAAAAATGGCTGCACGTTGGCTGCAAAGTCCTTTAGATAGTCCAGCTGCTCTCCTAATCTAAGGTAGTTAACCCAGTGGGCAAGACTGCTCTTCTTGTCATGATGCCAACTCAATGAGACCAGGGTGGCATGCAAGTTGGCAAGCTGCAAATGAAGAGGGGTGGGCGTCAGCTTTACACCCAGAGCCCCGTGATCTGGGCTCATGGCCAGAGGCTCCAGTCACTGCACCACAAGGGGGAAGCGGACTTCTCACTGCCTCGGGGGGATGTCGCCAAGAGACCCTCCTTGTCGCCCTCACCACTGCACTTTGTGAATCACTGCTCACCAGGAGATTGAGTAAGACAGAAACTGGGGAAAATCACACAGTGTGTGTGTGTGTGTGTGTGTGTGTGTGTGTGTGTGTGTGTGTGTGTGTCGGTATAGGAAAAGAAACCCAGTAAAGCTGTCAGCTTGGCTGGGGCTGTCTTCCCCTCCCTCCCAGCTGGAGACGGAAGAATGAGGAGGACCCCGTGCTCCTTAGTGCCCTGTGCTCCTTGGTCATCAGTCACAGAGGACAGGAACCTATCTGGATGTTTGTATTAGGTTTGGGAAGTTGACACTTGGTAATGATGCTGAGTGCACTTTGCTGTTCACTTTTTGTGGTTGGAAAAAATCTTCCTACTATCATACATTAGAATAAAGCACCACCTTGTGGTCTGATGCATTTATTAAAGTGGCAAGATCTGAGAGCGGAGACTGGAAATGCTCCCCCACCTGGCAGCAGAGAAGCCAAGGTCTGAAAGCTGACTCCAGGGTGGCTGAAGGGAGCAGGAGCCCCAAAGTCTCTTTCTGCTCGACCTGGGGGTTCCCGGATCAGGTAACGACAGCAACACCTTCCATGGTGTGAGTTTCATGTCTCTGACCCTAAACGACTATGTTATTTACATAGAGTAACCAATTTAATCCTTTCAAAACCACAGGGAAATGAGTCTTAATATTTAAACTTCAGAGGTTGCAGCTGAGGTCACTGGGTGATCCAACAGCTCTTAAGTGCAGAGGGGTGTCCGAAGGTCAAGCCCTTCGGACACAAAGTCTCTGCTCTTAACCACTGCTCTGATGACCCCCAAACCAAGACCAAGACCAGGGTCCACTTCAAGCTCTCTCTTCTAGGGGAACTGTGGCTTTGGACTCTAAATCAAGTCAGAAACAGCTAGAGTCTTACCTGAAATTCACTCAGGGGGCTGGAAGTAACCCATTCCCCAAGGTTTACTTGGTAAGGAAAGTCTGTACTCAGAGGTGGAGACTCCACTGGTGCCCAGCTACCTTCTGAGATGGCCAGAGGTGAGGGATTTTGAGGATGAGCCAGAAAGTGACTGAGCAAACAACCAGACCTGAAATCATTTCACGAAGAAACAAAACCAGGAAGAGATATTTCACCTGTACAATTATAGTGCTTTCCTGAACCATGATATTTTATCTTCTTTAAAAAGCAATTATTTTATCATGTAGTTTGTTTTAAAGGGAGGGTTGGAGAGTCTGTTTGGTTAGTATATAAGCTGAGTAGGTAGTAGTAATATAGGTCAAATACTTCTAGAAGGGAGACCTGGCCCCAGTCTTGTTCCTGTGACATTGTGAGTATCTTTGGGCAAGTCACTTCCTTGTCTCGGCGTCTCAGTGATCTCATTTGTAGAACAGGGGGTTGGACTTGACTAAAGGATGGCTCTAAAATAGTGCACAACGCAACTGTGGAAAATCTGAGTCCAGAACCTCAGCTTTCTCCATTTCCTTCGAAAGTCTACCCTGCCCAATGCTTCCTTCCTTTTCTCAACTGAATCTGCTGCTAATTTTGGTAGCACAGTGACCTGCACACAGAGATGTTCAATACCATTTTCTAATGATGATGACTTGGGGAGATACATGCTTCTATGTTTTTCCGGAGGAGGTAAATCCACATAGTTCATGACTTCCTAGTCCCTTTCCATCCACCAAAGAGAAATCCAAACAGTGTTTTAAAGTTCTATAAAAAGAGGAAGCACGGCTATGGAGTTTCTTCCTTGGAGGGTTACTATGTGACACCAAGACAGTGCCTGTTTGTTTCAAAGCCGCTCATCTTCTGTTTCCTTCCTGTGCTCTCATTCTGGATGTCTATTTGTCGAGCCCTTCTTTTAACAGGTAATCTGTACTAGAGTAGACCCTAGAACAGGGCTTTCCAATAGAACTTTCTGCAATGTTGAAAATGTAATTAGTGCTTTGCAATGTGGCAATCAGTCAGTTGTAGGTGACTACTGAGCATTTGAAATGAGCTTCGTAAGCTAATGCACTGAATGTTTAATTTTAGTTTATTTAAATCTTAATTGAAGTTGCCATGTATGGCTACTGGTTACCACATTGATGAGTACAGCTCTATAACATTGTTATGACACAGATCTTTGCTGCAGACTCTGTGGTTTTTCTAGGACATCAAGCATATGTTATAACAGAGCTATCCTTAATCCTGGCTCTGTAAGAAGACCGTTAAAAGATTCTTTTTCTGTGTTGTTTCTCTTGAAAACAGGGTTTCAAAAATAATGGTATATCAGTCTTTGTAAAATATCTATCTCTGAGATAACTGAATTTTTCTTAATTTTACCCTAAATGATAGAAAAAGAATTCTGGTTTGATTCCATGGAAATAGAAATTATTCTTTAGTTTAAGTAGAAAAAGAAGTATTTCCTCACTCTGTAGATTTTTTTTCTGGTTAATAATGGAATACATTTGAACGTAATCTTAGAATATTTTCCAGTTAATGAGTATTTTTGATGTCAAACATTTAATAATAAAAATAGATCCTGTCCTTAGAAGTAGGGATTTATATATAAGTGTATTTCTTTCCCTAAAATATTTGATCTGTAGGATGAAATTTTTAAAAAACTGGTGAAATTCTCAATGCTTTATTATATAACTCCTATCTTGAATAAGCTCACGTTACATTCCAAGTATGTTTCTAATTAATTAGCCCAATATTTCTCAACTGGAACAAAGATTGGATAACATTATACCCATTAATCTCAAAATAAAGCCTTTATCCTCAAAAATATAAAGAGGTTTTCAGATAGGTGACAGTCCTGAGAAAGTGACTCCTATATTGGAAGAGAAGACTAGAGAGTCCTGTAAATCATTTTGATACATGCATGGAGGCTCTCATGAGAAAGCATGTTGATGCATTTCAGAACCTATGGTGGCAACGAGCGAACAAGAGATTCTGTCACCTGCAATGAAGGAGCGGTGCCCCTAGTGTCTTTCCTTGTCCCCTCCATTACGAAGTTGTCGAGCCGGGACCGTACGATGGTCTGCTGCTGTGGGCCTGTCCCGGCTTTATGATGATAGCATGCAGACACCGTTATCCTAGGCGACCAGAGCTCCCTTAGAAGGATTCTTCCTACACTTTTAACCTTGGTGCAGAAAATCATCCCGACTCCAGAAAGTGACTTAAAACCCCCAAACTGCATTTCCTGGGATTAAACATGTATTATGTGCCCACATACAAATGAATGGAAACCAACTTCAGGAGTTTAAAATAAGCCAAAGCGCTGCAGAAAAACAAAGGTAGCCCATGCTTCTATTTCTTTGTCATTTGTTTTTCAGGACAGTTTGTACTTGAGAGGATGTAGAAGTTTCACTGGGATCTGGAGGCACATTTACGCCATGATAAAAGCCAGTCCATACCCCAGTGGGGTCCCTTCCCAAGCCCTGAGTCATTTGTCCCACGTAGAGGAAGTGGAGAGCCCTTCAAGCCCACTCTACACCCACTCACGTGGCTGCAGCGGATGAGGGAATATTCAGCACCATCGGACAGGAATTGCCCTGGACTCCGTGACCCTTAGGTCCATGGGGAAGTTGGTCAACAGCATTTGTCAGAGACTTACCAGAGAACACACAGGGAGAGAAAACCCTTTCCAGGGTTGACTAATATAATACTCAGGCTGCTGAGTATCCTCGTAGGAGGAGAGGAAACCTCCTCTGATGCCAACTGCGGGTAAAGCAGGGCCATTCAGCTCTCATAGGAGGAGATATTGAAACTCTTTTACTGCAATCAGTTTGCAAGCCTAGATGTGAGGAACTCACCAGTGTTAACCCAGAAGTGACATCAAAGAGGAAAATGAAGCGCCATGCCAGCAAGAGCAGCAAGAGGCGTTTCCTTCAGGTCCACCTGACGAAAAGTTTCCCAATTCCTCAGGGAAGATGAATTAGAACTTACATGAGAACCATACTCTGTATCATTTCTCGATTAATACATACAGTGCAGAGGCCAATTGTTTGGAAAACTCAATATATCTCAATTAGGTCAGCTGAGCCATCCTCAACTGATCTTTGAGTAGCTGGCATAAAATTCCAGCTTTTAGAAACGTCTTCAGGATGAATTAGATGCATGGCAAGACCCATGTTGGCTGAAGAACCCCAATCAGGCATTGCTGTTAAATTCTGGGCGCAGATTAGGCAAACTGAATAGCCGGCATCTCGTTCAGAATGTCACCTCAGTACTGTTTGCTCTTCTCTTGCTGTGATACACATGAGAGTCTCTGTAGTAATCGTTCATTTCACTAAACTCATTTAAAAAAGACACATAGAACTGCTAATCTTTCCTGAATGTTCTTGCTCCCCTTCTTCCTCAATAATAAAACCTCTGAATGCTAGTAGCCGTGACCACCTAGAAGACAACCTCTATTTCCTTGTCTTCCAATATCTGTTTTCCCCGTCATCCTCAGGGAAAGAACCAAGGGTTGTAAACAGCAGTAATGTGTATGATATCTAGGAAGTGTCACTAGAGGAGATATTGTAGCCTTAGCCTGCCTTCTTTTTTTGTATCCTGCTGTCTGCAATGCAGATATGATGGCTGGTGCTGGGGCCTGATGAGACGAACGGAACATCAAGGTAGAAAGTACTGGATGCCCTGATTATGGTGGCGTCATCATCCCAGTCCTGGGTCAGCCACCTTCACAGAAGAGATTATACAAATTTTTGTCTCATTTAAGCCACTTTTATTTGAACTGTTCAATCACTCTCAGTTGAACCTGATCCCAACTTCTCCAAGAAAACATTTTCATTAGGAAAACTTGAGGATGTACCTATTGAGCAGACACCTTGAAAAATCATGGTGGGAGGAGAGATGGCTCAGAAAAGGAAGAAAGGGGTGCAGGCTCAGCACTCACGTTATAAAAAAATTATTTGCAAGAATCATGGCTCTACATTGTTTCCTGATGAGATTGCCCATTGCACTATGGCGCGTGAAATACCGATATAATTGCTCACCTGTTTTCTTTCTTCAGAAATTTAATAGAGTTCAGAACTGAAACCAGGCCTTTCTTCTCTTGCTCTTTCAATAGGAGACAATCACATGAGTGACACTTTTTTGAAGACTCAATCCTTGTTTCCGCTCTCTTACATTCCCTAGCAAAGGATTATCTTAAGCAACTTCTGCCAATTGCATCAGCACACATGCTTGAAACAAATTTAAATTCAGTAAACCAAAGAAAGCAAGGGCGTGGTGGTGGGAATTGCTCCTGAAGCAGTCAAGTGTAGGCTGGGGGCCACCCCCATCTTTACTGCTTTCCCATAAAAGGCTTGAGAAAAGGAAGTTAAACCACAACCCCATTAGGTAATAGGCTGTGCATTAATATAATTTATGGGGAATGAGGAAGGGAAGGACTCAGCTTTGAAAGATTTTCCTCAACAGCATATTTCTCTTTGCTGCAAAGCTATCCCTGAAACATCAGTTGAGACACAGGAGAAAACCTGGAATCCCTCACCCATCTTATACCAAGCACTTTCTGGAGGTGGGCGATCTTTCAGGATATTGAAAATGTTTCTCAGTAGACGGTGCAGTTTGACAGCCAGTCTTCACCAGGCTTCTTTCCAACCCAGGGAACAGAAGTGGACATAAAGAAGAGTCGTGAGGGCCTTTGACTTAACCCAGAATCCCTCATACCCTTAAAAATTATGGAGGACCCCCAAAAGCTTTTGTTTATGTGGGTTATATTTAACATATTGGAAATAATACTGAAGAATATTTAAAATATTAATTTTTTGTTTAAAATAATAATGAGAAACCCAATACATTAAAATAAAATAATTTGGAATGCTATTAAAACTGAAAGAAATTTAAGATATTTATTTGTTTCAAATAACTGACAAACTCAGTGCATGTTAGCAAAAATATAACTCATTTTAATGAACTTTATTATTTTTTCCTAATGGATCTTTTGCCCAAGCATGATTTTGCCATATACTGCATCAATCACTGGAAAGTATTGTTTTACTGAGTGAATATTTGAGCTTCCAAATATGGGCTATACAATATTTTTTTAATCACATTTGTTAATATCACTCAGCTCATTCGCAAAGTCTTGAAGCATCAGGAGGCTATCAGGTTTACATTTAGCAGATACAAGTTTTCCAAAATTCCAAATTTTGCTTGAAGGCTCAAATTTTATCTTTGGCAGCAAAGAATGGCTGTCATTTTCCTTGAAGGGACAAACTCTTTATGCACTCTCAAGAAAAAGTCTGTCAAAAGACAAGTTCAAATAACAATCGTTTGCTGTCAGCTGTCTTTCAGGGGAAAATGGTGTTCCATGAAAAAATAGGCTATTTCAGCTTGCAACTCAAACGATTGCATACATGATGGAGTATAGCTGTCGGAGTGCTTTATGCATACTTCCTATTTTATCACATAGAATATTGAAAAGACATCTGGTCAAGGGTCAAGATTAACTAAGTTAATCATTTCCCTGTTTTATTGAGGACATGAAATAGTCCCCCCACCGTTTTTTCCTGCAAGTTTGTGGTGATAAAAAAAAAAAAATAGCGACTACTGATGCAGGCTGGAGTCCCTGCCCGGTTGGTACAAAGGCAGCAGCTATTATACCTAGTTTTGCTTTTGCACAATTAATGCAAATGTCAACACAATGACAAAGGCAAATAACATTGTAGTATTATTATAAAAATAGTTTTCCTCTCCTGGATCCACACAAGGATCTCAGGGAATCCCAGGGGGAAACAGACTATACTTTGAGAATGGCTGTGGTGGGGGATTCTAGTATTAAATTAAGATTCATCAATATTACAGGGATGAAATTTACAACAATAGGGTCTTTTAATTAAGTGTCTTTTCTGCACTGTCTACCCCATCAGGAACAAATCAAGAGTAAAATGTTAACAAAAGTTTATGATGACTGCTATGATCTAAAATTGATCAACATACAAGAAATATCTTACCAATAATTTCTAATGTAAAAAAGCAGCCTCAGAATACATTTTTTTTTTTTTTTTTTTTTTTGCGTTACGCGGGCCTCTCACTGCCGTGGCCTCTCCCGTTGCGGAGCACAGGCTCCGGACGCGCAGGCGCAGCGGCCACGGCTCACGGGCCCAGCCGCTCCGCGGCACGTGGGATCCTCCCGGACCGGGGCACGAACCCGCGTCCCCTGCATCGGCAGGCGGACTCTCAACCACTGCGCCACCAGGGAAGCCCCAGAATACATTTTTAAAAATTTCTACCCCTGAAAACATTTCAGAATTTAAAAGGCAATAATAATAATAATAAATAACTACAAAATCCCCTTTGCGTGCATTTTCAGCAGCTCTTTTCCTAAAGGTTTACCTTATTTTATTTTAACTTGAAAACATCTCTGTGACGTGATTGCGCAGGGCTTTGTATCCGCTTCCTTTTGCAGGTGAAGAGTCTGAGACTATGAGACTTAGCCACAGACACAACGGGAAAGAGGGGACGAACCAGGGGAGTCCTCCTGGTCAACATTTTAAAGCCCTTTCCTTTCCACCTGAACCACTTGGTGTGTCCATCCGCAGCAGCCGCGTTTCCTTTCAATAAAAAGAGACGATTCCAATGAACTCAGAGGCCATAGACATCCCTAAGGTGGAGCTTGCCGAATAACTGAGAACCTGCAGGGAAAGTGTGACTCCCGTGAGATTTTTCCAGTTTCCACTTCTGCTGATAGGCAGAAGTTCATAGCAAGGAAGAAATTCTCTCAGCCGGGGTCGCATCACTTGCTAAATTGGGAATTCCAGATTCGAGAAACACCCTCAGCTGACTGAGATGCTCATTCTGAAAATACAGATGCATGTTTCCTTCCCCTTTGGAACCAGAGGGCAAACCCGGCTAAGACGTCTGCCACCCTTGGCCCTCGGGAGTGTTGGGGACACTCTGTGGAGGTTCAGGCAGAATGTGTTGAATTGGGAGGGGAGATGCGTGGGGACCGGTGATGAGTGAAAGAAAAGGAAATGTGAGCCGGTGGTCCTATAAGCAGGAGCAGTTTTAAAGTGGTCAGGTTCGTAACTTCCCAGCCGGTTCCAGGTAACAGAATCTTTTCTACCTGTCACCAGTGAGTAATTGCCACAACAATGCTGTATTTATGTGACCCATATTTTACCTCCCAAAGGTAGAGGAAAATCCTTAAAGAAACACATAGACCTCCAGTTGTGTGTAGAGAAGAGCGACTGTTTTCCCTCCTCTTCCATGTCATATGGCCCTTTCCTCTTGAAAATACCCCTATCTTTTACTTCTTATTTCCATCGTGCCCTCCTCTCTTTAAATCCCAGCACCGGATCGAAATGGAAGGCACATAGGAATTCCCTGGCGGTCCAGTGGTTAGGACTCCGTGCTTTCACTGCGGAGGGCCCGGTTCGATCCCTGGTCGGGGAACTGAGATCCCACAGGCCACCTACCCCACCCACCCCGCCCAAATAATAAGTAAATAAATGAATAAATTAACAGATAAATAAATACAAATAAATGGAAGGCACAGGCGAAGTGTTTTTGAATGGAGCCTGCCTGACCCGAGCTGGTTGGCAGGCAGGGCAGCATCTAAGAGTCCTTCTGGGGGCTTCCCTGGTGGCGCAGTGGTTGAGAGTCCGCCTGCCGATGCAGGGGACGCGGGTTCGTGCCCCGGTCCGGGAGGATCCCACGTGCCGCGGAGCAGCTGGGCCCGTGAGCCGTGGCCGCTGAGCCTGCGCGTCCGGAGCCTGTGCTCCGCAACGGGAGAGGCCACAGCAGTGAGAGGCCCGCGTACCGCAAAAAAAAAAAAAAAGGCCTTCCGCACTCCTCGTCTCAGGGGTCAGAGAGAGATCACAAGAATACACATTGTTCGGATGCAATCACTTCTTACCGATGAAAAACAGCTTGCCTGGGTGGAAAAGTATTTTCTCAGATAGCAATTTGCCCAGGAGTTGCAAGGACATTCTTTTTCTGTGCCAAGAATATCAGTCAGTTCAGAAGTCCCTCTCCCTTGAGGTCCTGGGCATGCCCGTACAAGCATGTGCGATCCTTATGTTTGGTGCTAGCGTAAATGTCAAGGAGGAATATTGGGATTATTCTGCCACTACTTGGTTTTCCTGGCTCCTCCACCCTCACCCCTTTTATGTTATCTCTTGACGTTTCCCAGCCCCTCCCCCCCTCTCTTGATTCTGTTGTTTCTAGCTTTACTGTTCTCAGTTTAAAAGTGCGAGCCCTTTGCGATGAAAGGTGATATAAAATCTGGGCAGGATCGAGAAGCCTCTTACATATAAAGGAAAGGGCTCCGGACCATGGTCCTGAAGACCCAGGTTGTATTTTACCCTGTCAGTTATTAGCTTACACAAAGCCACTAACTTCTCTTCGTCTCAGTATCCCACCTTAAACTGGGCGTGATAATCCTTACTCTGTCTGCTTTCCAAGATCTATGTAAGAATCAATTGTTATTGCGTAATATTATGTAACACTATTTGACATTGTTTATTTGCTTCATTCCAGTACCAAGAATAGTGCATAGCAGGTGCTCAATAAACGTTAGTTAAATGAATGACTATTTTCAGAAATGTTTTGTAAAGTGTGTAAGCACGGTACAATGTTTTTATTATACTTCTTGTAGATTATCCTAGTAGAGGGCAGTGCTCTAGACCCCTGTTTCTGTGATGTGTGGTTCAGGAGCCGGCGGGGTGCTGCCCCGGCTGGGGTTGCAGGGATCCCTTTCCAGACCATGGCATCTGCTTGTCTTCCGTGATCCCATCTCCTTGTGTGGATCTGAACCGCTCTGCCCAGCAGATTGCGATAAAGGACCTGTGGTATGTAAACGTGCTGCTGGAGGGCAAAGGGTGGTCTCCAGGGGGCTTGGCCTCCCATGTTCCTAACGCATTTTCATAAAACACCGAATGACACAGATACTGGCGTTGGGAATTTCAAGGGAGTTCCAGGTCAAAAAAAGGGAAAATAGTAAATACCAGGGTTATGGCAAAAAGAAGAATTTTAGGAGTATTCTTATGAAGAATTCCTACTTGCACACTTGTTATGGATTGAATACTGTTCGCCGTAGATTCTGCATTGAAGCCCTAAACCCCAGTGGAGCTGTCTTTGGAGATAGGGCCTCTAAAGAGGTAATTGAGGTTAAACGAAGTCATAAGGCCCTAGTTCTCCTCTACAACTTGTCCTTATAAGAAGAGGAAGAGACACCAGAGCTCTTTCTCTCCCCATGCCAGCCTCCACCCCTGGGGCCCACAGAGGAAAGGTCATGTGAGGACAGAACAGAGCAAGAAGAGACGACCATCTGCAAGCCAGGAAGTGAATCGGTCACAGCACCTGAATCTGGCATTGCTAGACTTCTGAAGTATGAGAAAATGAATTTCTGTTAAGCTACCCAGCCTTCGGTATTTTTCTACAGCAGCCTAAGACAGATTTTGGTACGGAGAAGTGAGGTGCTACTATAAAAAGTACCTAAAAGTGTGGACGTGGCTTTGGTACCGGGTGAAAGGTAGAGGCTAGAAGAGTTTTGGGGTGCATGCTAGAAAAAGCTTAGATTGCCTTGAAAGGACTGTTGATAGAAATGCGAACATTAAAGGCAATTCTGAATGAGGCCTTAGAGAGAAAAGAGGAGAGCTATAGAGAAAGCCTCTATCATCTTAAAGGATACGTATTTCATCAGGAATATAATGTTGGCAGAAATATGGACATTAAAGGCCATTCTAATGAACTTTCAGACAGAAATGAGGAACTTATCAGAAGCTGGAGGAAAGGCAATCCTTGTTATAAAATAGCAAAGAACTTGGCTCAATTCTGTTTCAGTATTTTGTGTACGCTAGAATTTGTGAGTGATGAAACTGGATATTTAGCTGAGGAGATGTCTAAGCAAAGTGGAAGAAGTAGCTTACTTGCTCCTTATGGCTTATAGTAAAATGAAAGAGGACAAAGGTGAGTTGAAGGAATTGTTAAGCAAAAGGCACCAGAGCTTAAAGATTTGGAAAATTCTCAGCCTATCCATTTTGCAAAAAATGAGGAAACCATTCTGAAGAGAACACTATAGGTGCTCTTATTCATTTGATAAGGAGATTAGTATGGGTATAATCACAAATTTAATGAGCCATTTCAGCAGAAACCCAGCACAGAAATGGGATTATACCATCAGAAACACTGCCAGCTGGGACCAAATTGAACAGAGAAACAGAACAGAGTGAAGGAAGGCTGTCAGATTTCTGGGATTCTACAGGACGGGACAATAGAGCTAGTCAGTTGTAAACACGAATTATCCTTCCAGAAAAGGGAAGAATGGAGCCAAAGGTGATTCAGAGAACATCAGGATTAGCACCAGAGGCCCGGGGAGCAGGGCTGGTTCCTTCTTGCTTTCAAAGGGTGGGGCTATGTCTTGATATTAACAAGCCAGAACCTCAGGGACAGGGCCACCACCAAAGGCCGTGGAGGTGACGCTACTGCCCCAGTAGGCCTGGAAGGATGAGCACGGAGCCAGAGAAGATTATTCTTGAGCTTTAATATATAATGGAGTTGGCCTTGCTAGGTTTGGGACTTGCTTGGGACCTAACACCCCTTTCTTCTTTCTGGTTTTTCCCTTCTGAAATGGGGATGTCTATCCTATGCCTGTCTCACCATTGTATTTTGGAGGCAAGTAATTTGTCTGGTTTCACAGGTTCATAACTGGAGAGAAATTTGGCTTCAGGATGAATCATATCTCGAGCTTCACTCATATCTAATTTAGATGTTATTTAGATGAGACTTTAGACTTTAATGTTGATGCTGGCATGAATTAAGACTTTTGGGGCTGTTGGGATGGGGTGAATGTATTTTGCATGTGAGAAGGACATGAGTATTGGGAGGCCAGAGGGTGAAACAGACTGAGCAGTACTTCCCTGCTACCCAACCCCAGATCAACATGTAGAAGCCCTAATTCCCAGTGTGACTGTATTTGGAAACAGTTTCCATAAGGAGGTAATAAAGGTTAAATGAGGTCATAAGGATGGGGCCTTAATCCAATGGGATTGGTGTCCTTATAAGAAGAGGAACACCAGATCTCTCTCTCTCTCTCTCTCTCTCTCTCCTGCCCCCCCAACCCTTTCTCCCCACTAATCCCCCCACTTTTGTGCCACAGAGGGAAAGCCATGTGAGATCGCTCAAGAAGCTGTCGGCAAGCCAGGGAGAGAAATCTCACCAGGAACCTAAGTGGCCGGCACATTTTTCTGGGAATTCCAGCCTCCGGAACTGTGAGAAATAAATTTCTGTTGTTTAAGCCACCCAGTCTGTGGCATTTTGTTATGGCAGCCTGAGCTGACAAAGACAAGCCTCCTCTCCTTTGGTTTCTCTGGCTCACTTGCGAGTAGTTTCCCTGCAATCGACAACTCTCTCTCCATCCCACATGCAAAGTTACATTGCAGTCCAGGAGTGAATTGAATGTATGTTTGAATATCCTTGTGATCCAAGCATGATGGAAAAGAGGAGAACAGTTACAATCCACTGAGTGACAGTAAATTGTAGAGGGCAGCTCTTTTACCTGCCTGGCCAGAGATAATTTTGGTATATTTCATTAAACTTCAGGAGAGTGAAAGATTATTTCAGTTAGCCTGTGGAATTTTCTGAAGAGCACATGTGTAAGGCCAATGACTTTCTCTTGCATCAGGTTTTTTGAACCAAAGTTAATTGTGACACATCAACTTTGCTCACACCACTGCTATCACTACTTGAAGCCACAGCTAGGCGGTATTGCTAGCATACATGCACACGGAAATTATTATCTGGGAAAGTGAAAAAGGTGTATTTTATATAACATGGTAATAGAATAAGTGTGACGAGTGAATTTTTGGAGCTCGGGTTCAAATCTCCACTTTTAACTTCTTTTGAAAGATTGTTGCTACAGTCTTATTATTTAGCACAAATATTGAAAAGGTTGGACATGAATGAGTCAAACTTAGTCTCTCACAGTCTTTCTCAAATTTTAATGTTCCTACATAGTACACGAAGGGCTTGTTAAGAGACGGATTCTGATCCGGTGGGTTTTGGATGGAGCTCCAGATTCTGCATTTCTGAGTTTCTGTTTCTGTTGCTGCCACTGATCTAGCGAAGATCACGTATACTGTGTATTAGATGGAATGCTGTTGAAGTGTATTGTTTTTCTCCGTGAATAAAATACCACGTGAGCTTGAGTTGTTGTTCTCTTTTGTAGTACTTCATAATTCCTCTCTAAGAATGGTTCAAACCTTCCATTTTGAAGAATTACATTATAGGGATTGTAAAGTGATTTGAGCTTCAAATGCTTGATGTGAATATCTGCTTCATACTGACTGGTTGATTTCTGGAAAGTAGATCTTCAGATATGTGTGATGAATGTCTCCCAGTGATATATAATGACACATTCTTATTTAGGGGCTCTAGAATTCTGTGCATTTAGAGACAAGACAAAGTTAATACTGCAAGATCCAGTGAGAAAGCATGACTAATCTGAGACTAGCACTACAGCTCCTTTGCAAATAGTCCTTCACCTGGGGTGAGCAATTGGTTTAGGAAATGGTAAGGAAGGTTTGTTTCATAATTTTATGACTGGGTACCTCCTGGAGTGAAGGAAAGGCATTGAAAAAATTTGGCAAGAGCTAGTAAAGCTGGAGTCCTTATTTGCAAGGTTTGGTAAGCATATGGGTGTGCTATTGTTTATTTCACTGTGATTTATGACAAGCAAATTCCTATTGCTGATTACACCTATTGGTGATTATGGCCGACTTGGGACCTCTTTCCCTCCAGACACCAGGGACTGCCAGAACCAGGCTTGCCTGTGGGTGAAACAAGGAAATTCCCAGGGGTCAAGGGAAGGCTAAAACTCCTCCGTGAAGCAATCTTTTGTACCCTTTCAGAATATATATACATGTACATACACATACACATATGTATGTATGTGTATTGGGTAAGAGATTATAATTCATAAAGTAAAACTGAAATTTAAGAGCATTTTTGACAGAAAAAATATGAGCTTTATCTACCTACTCCTATTGAACCAGATTCCTCAGAGGTATACAAGATAAATCAATTTCACAGACTATAAGTAAGACTGTTGAATGTTGGAGATACTATGGTGTCACATTTGTTGTCAGTGGCTTAAGTTCGATAAAGGTGGTGCACTTTTTTTGTATTTTGCTTGTTGTTCTTTGTTTTTGTTTTCTTTTGTAAGTTAGACTTGACCCTGGAATTGATACCCTACCAAGAGGTGTTTATGACACCCGCCAGTGGTGAAAACAACTGAAAGTTTTGCAGATGATTGACTTGGAGCAGGTATCTTCAGGCTCAGCTCACTTCAACTCTTTGCTCAAATAATTCCAAATTTCTGCGTGGCTTGTCATTATCAGTGAGTAGAAACTTTCAGCATTGCTAAAAGTTGTGATGTTCTGTGAGAGAAATTTTGGGTAAGATTGAGCTTTGAAGAAGTTTCATGTTGCATAGCCTAGGGAATTCCTGTTCCTGCTTACATCTAAACGAACTTTTCAACTGTTTATAAGGAATGCATTTAATCTCCTCTATGTCCAAATTTCATTTTACCTTAAAAGTACTCCTTAAGGGGCTTCCCTGGTGGCGCAGCGGTTGAGAGTCCGCCTGCCGATGCAGGGGACGCGGGTTCGTGCCCCGGTGCGGGAGGATCCCACATGCCGCGGAGCAACTAAGCCCGTGAGCCATGGCCGCTGCGCCTGCGCGTCTGGAGCCTGTGCTCCGCAACGGGAGAGGCCACAACAGTGAGAGGCCCGCGTACCGCAAAAAAAAAAAAGTACTCCTTAAAAAAATAGTACCCCTTTAAAAGGTTTCTTTCAAAAGATTCTCTCTCTAGGAGATGGAATTAAAGAATGAGGCCAATTACCCTTGTTTTTCTGTAAGTCCAGGGCTCCCTAAGCACAAATTTCCAAGGGCTCCTATAGCACGTTTGTGTATACCAACAGGTTTTCCATACAATCATTGCCTATAATACCATTCAAACATATAATGAAATCCAGCAAGTCATTTCTGCCCAACTGATGTAACACAGATCAACCTATGCTTCCTGAGACCGAAAGGTTAGCATGAATGTGACTAGGGCAAATGTCTCTAAAATTACTGCAAGGGCAAAAAAAGGGATATTGGACTGATGAAAGGCAAAAATCAGCAAAATAACATAATTAGGGAAGATCCATCTTAGCTTCTATGCCCCTGAAGTTAAATATTAGATGGATACATATCACAATACTCACATGTAACTCAAAAGATATTAAAATGAAAAGAAACCAAAAGATGTATTCAGCCATACTCAACCAAACCTATTCAACTGACTAGTTATTTCACCATTTGATAAAATGCATAGACCAGCGATGAATATCTCTTTAGTAGGAACATTGCAAAGTCTTACACGATGAAAGCCATAAATGACATAGGTCTTGCTAGAAAGTCGATAAAGCAAGTAAAACCACAGATCACATTAATTAAAGTGGATCACATGCCTTTGATGCATGTCACTCCAAACTTGAGGTGTTACTCAAAAAGACATACTTGCAATTTCTGTCTTTTGATTTCCTAGGAGAGATTACTATATTGTCTAAAATGAATGCACTATTAGGTGACTGACAGAAATGCATTTTAAATGTACACATCTTTAATTGTGTACGTATTTAAGTATGCAGCTAAAATATCCTTTTAGCTTTCTGCATTTATATTAGGCCAGACTGAAATACCCGTTAGGTATTGTTTGATGTGGATTCAGTTTTCATTGTTCTCCAACTCATTTGCTCCTAAAATCTGGTGGTAACAAAAAGTTCTTGGTATATTGTGTAAATATAAATGATTGCTGCTGATTCTGATAGGATTTTATACCTACTACAGAAACCAACTTCGTGGCAGCCAAGGGAAGAATAAAAAAGGAAAACAAGAGAAAGATATTTTAATTTCATGCATAATTTGTGTCATTGACAATGCTTTCATACAAATCATAGAAGCAATAAAAAATTAGGTTCCATTTCTGTCCCTTATCATGTCAACTCTCTAAGGTAAAAAATTAAGCATTTTGAGTAGGTCTCTGAAGTTCATTAGATAATAAAGGTATTGAAAGAGGGGCCAATTTGATTTGGATTCCAATAGTGGTGAAGCTTTCTGCATGGTCATAATGACTTTCCAGAACTTTTAGGTTTTGGTAATTCTGCAGGAACATAAGGTGGCATGCTTGACTTCTCTTAAGTTGTATCAATGTCAGTTGAACTTGAGATTGATAGTCAGGAAGTGAAATGGTGGCACGGCTTTAAGTTTACCTAAACATAATTTGTGTGTGTTTATCCAATATTCACTCCACACCTACCATAAGCCATATGCTCTGCAAGATACACAAACATGAATGAACTTGTCCTCAAGGAACCAGTAATTTTAAAGTTAAGAGATAAAGAAAAATATCCAACTTGCATCCCAGAAGAAAAACAAAAGGGTCACGTATAAAGAAATGAAATCCAGCAAACTATTATATCTAGAATGGATAAACAACAAGGTCCTACTGTATAGCACAGGGAACTATATTCAATATCCTGTAGTAAACCATAATGGAAAAGAATATATATATATATATATATCTGTGTGTGTGTAAAACTGAATCATTTTGCTGTATGCCTGAAACTAACACGACATTGTAAATCAACTATACTTCAATAAAATAAATGTACAAAAAAGAAATGAAATCCAGATAACCTCAGAACATTTCTTCAAACCTGTAAATGCCAAAGACAATGGAGCAACTTATAGAATTGTGATCAAACCACACTCTATATGTAATCTCTCTGGTGAGAGAATACAGAAAATATGTCCCCCACTCTCTTTCAGAAGAAAAAAATGCTTGAACGCATACTCTAGCAATCAAGAATTGAATAAAATTAAAGCTTAAATTGTGTAAGAAACAGATTGCCAATGAACAACGAAATTAGTGATTTAAAAACTGAATGCAACTGTCAAAAAAGGGAAAGAGAAGATAGTAATGGAAAAATCACCATTTTTTCAAAAAAATATTTGGCAGATCCCTCCAATTAACTAAATTTTGTTCTACACAGATTATAGCAGTAAATTAAACAGACAAAAATCAAATAAAAGGGGAGCTCTGCCATCTTGGAACTTATATTCTAGCAGAAGAATGAGAAAATGAACAAGATAAAATAAATGAAAGGCATAATATGAAATAACACAATAGCAACAACTGAGGCACAATACCTCAGATTTTATTAACCCAAGTTGGAATATAGTTAGAAAAGGAGAGAAGAAGTGAGCAAAAAAGGGATAAATTCCTTATTTTTATGAGAAACAAGAAAAAAAGTTTGATAATTTTCAGGTATTTACATACATGTGCACACACAAAACAAAGGCTAGAAAAATCGTTTTCTAGATAAAATAGAAGTCAAAGTAAACAGCACTAAATAGGACACAAGAACAATTTATATTAATAATAGTAATAAAAATCAGCACATCCCAAGTCAATCTTCTTCATCTGACTTGGTTTCTGCTCTTGCATCTGTAACTCAGAGGAGGGCCCTATAGCCCCAAAGTCAAGTCTAAAAGCTGGGCATCTTTCTTCACTCTCCCCTCCCCTCATCCCACACTCCCAATTCATCACTCTCCAAGTTCTGTTTTTCCACCTTTTAAATACATCTCAATCCATCTCCTGCCTTCCATGTTTACCACTGCTTTGCTCACTTAGGGCACCACCACTTCTTATCTGGCTTTCTACCACAATCTCCAAACTGGTTCATTTGCCTCTTGTCTTGTTTCCATCAAATCTATTCTTCACAGGGAGATCAAAGTAATCTTCCAAAGTCATCTTTCTCCACAGGGAGATCAAAGTAATTATTCAAAAGTTTTTGAAGTAAAAAATCACTTCAAAAAATGATTATGTCATTCTTATACATAAAACACCATTGGCATTCCATGGTCCAGACTCCTGAATATCATCCTTTATAAGTCTGATTCTTGATGATCTCTCCAATTACCTGGTCACCCTGGTTGCTTTTTATATCCAGCCACATGAACATTTGCAATTGGCAAATTAGTATTTGAAAGATCAGGCTCTTTCTCATCCTGAGGTCCTAGCACAAGCTGTTTCTCTCTGCCTGGTACACTCTCCTTTCCTCCTATCTTCCTTTGTCTGGTCAGTTCCTCCTTTGAGCTTAGACACCACTTCTACTTGTGAGCTTTTCTTGACTCCCACCTCTAGCAGATCTGGTTGAGTTCCTATTCTGAGCGTTCCATTAGAACCCAGAACTTCCTCTACCAGAGCACTTTTCTCTCATTAGAATAGCCTGTTGTTATATCTGCAAACCAAACTAGACACAGTTTAGCCTCCATGAGGCTGCTGGTCTTACCCTCAAGTCAAAGATGGCCATGAAGGACTTTTATTATTAAATAAAAACTATTTTTCAAAAAAAGAAGAACTTAATCTAAGAATCTAGAAAAGAGAATAATAAAATATGCCAAAGTAAATTAATAGAAAGACTCAGTCAAGATAAAAAAAATCGGAAAGCAGAAAGACAATAGTTCTTTGAAAAGAAACACGCACCACATAATGCATACATCTGTGGAAAACATAACCAAGAGGAAAAGCATACACACAAATAAAGAATTTGGTATGAGAAAGGATAATAGATACCAAGAATATCAAAAATTGTGTTTATGATTTAGAACATCTTAGCAAATTTCCTGGATAAACATGATGACCAAAATTGTCTTAATAATTAAGATGCCTGAAAACTCTAAAACTATGGAAAAAAATGGGAACAGTTCACAGATGATTATGTTTAAAAAAAGGCTACTAAGCTGGACAGCTTTAATATTCTCAAGGAGCACATCATTTCTGTTAGAGAAATTGTTCCATAAAATAGAACAAGGTTTTAAAAAACTATCACATTCATCTTAGTAAGATGAAACGACGGCTCCAAAGAGCTGAATAAATAACTCAAAACTACTGAATTGATTAGCAACCTCATCTTTGAATATAGCTGCAGAAATCCTTAAAACAACTACAATCCAAATACAACGGCACCTTAGGAATTCATCCACTGCACCCAAGTCGAAACTTTTCTGGGAATTCAAGAATGACTTAATGAGCGAAATAGGTTGGCATATTACATAAATGGATCTAATGAGGAAAAACATAGTAAAGCTCAGAAAACCATTTCAATGTCATTCTGGATAAAAATTCTCATAAAACTAAAGCACTAAGGACTTTTATTCAAATTGCTAAAGAATATCTGATGGCTAAGCAACAGAGGTTCTCTCATTAAAACCAGGCTTAGGACTAGGAGGCCTAATATCACCATTTCTGTACAGAACAGAAATGCCCTGAACATCAGTTTTGACTTAAAATTGACCAAAATCTGCTGGTATGTTTTTGCTTTGATTTTGGTTTTGGAAGACTGAATAGATAAATACCTGCTTCAGCTGGATTTCTGGCATCCTGAGATCCTGCCTGATCAAAAATTATATTTTATGTAGATGACCATCACATTTAATCAATGATTGACAGTTAATATTGCGATTAGGAGATTTTTCACTTGTAGGTCAAAATGTTCAAATGGCAGCCTTTTTTAATGGTTTAGTCTAATACAAGTATTGAGGAGAAATATGCTTGTTAAATAACTTTAGGGAGAGCATTATATCTGTGGAGATAAGCAGGAATTCACGAGTGAACCAGAAATTGTTAGCAGGTGTGTGGTAAGGAGGGGTCTATACCTAAACTCAGCTTCTCTTACCCGGTTGCTTAGGAACCAGTGTTTCCCTCCCCTCCCCTGAAAATCTGGCACAAAACGAGACTGCTTGTCATCTGAACTCAAAATAGCCTTCCCCACAACTCACTCCATTCCTCAAGGAAACATCAACCTAGCAAAGAGAGAGTAGCAAAGCATGGGTTCCCACTGCTGGGATACAGTTCCAAGGTGCATGCAGCTGTGACCAGGGAAAGCATCTCCCTGCCCAAGAGGCCAAAAGGATGGATAAGAAACTGCTGATTTTCTTCCTGTGAGCTCCATCCTTCACCAAGTGATCCTGGCTATAGTTTACCTGAGTCTATGACATGACGGTATCCATTTTGAACCAGCTAAGATCTATAAAAAACAATAAATAACAATATAAGGAGAATAATGGAATTAGATTATATATTGCTGGTAATCCTCACTGGATTGTTTGCATACTAGTACTCACATCATGGACTAAAATAATCATTAAGAACTGTACTGAATTTTCAGTTCTTTAACTTTGTGTAAGCTGTGGGTATTTCAGGAAATGTGCCGCTTAGGAATTCTTCATCTCTTGCGAAGACGAGTTAACAGCAGAATTGTCAGCACTACCGCCTTAAACTTTCATGAGGAGGTAAATCTTGAAAATCATGGACAACAGTAATATTGATCTTTTAGAATGATATAGTGAAGAGTATGAGAAAAGAATGTAAGAGAAAAATGAGGAACCAAACCACCGTTGATGGTGGTTTGGTTTAATCTACTGATGGTGGTTTAATCTACTTTCAAAAAATAGATTTCACACACAAGAATGCTCTAAGAAGATAATCCTTCATGTCTCTTGAGTCTCCAAAGGTAACAGTTTTACTATAAATCTTGTTGAAATGATTGCTAGACTGCTATCATTTTCAGGATTTGAAAAAGAAGGACTATTCAGATGTCCACAATCTACGAATCCTAGGTACAATGTCCATTTTTGGTATGCATATTATTAAGAAATATTTTCCTGAATTCCATTTTACTGTGCACAAAAGTTTACTGACATTATTAAATGTGCTACTTCTGCATCTTGTTTCTCAGTCATTGGGACACGCAGAAGCCACCAGAAGTCCTTTTAAATTTGATAATGTGGTGTGTTCATGCTGAATTAGCTAAGTTTCTCTTTTATGTGATGAATGAGAGATTTGAGGACACAGTTAATGAATCTGATGAAGAAATCTTTATAGAATGGAAAAATCAGTAAATATAATTATTACCAATGATGGACAGACATGATGAAGGCTATGATTGACTTACGAAAGATGGGCATATACTCTTTTATTCATACCCTTCAGCTGTGTTTGGAAACTAATCCTAGCACAGTGTATCTTAACAGAATTACCTACCCAAGAAGAAAGACCACAAAACTTCTTATTCTTTAATCAAAGACAAACTTCATGATGTTTAAGAGATTTTGGAACAGGCTTGCTGTGTTTAAAAAGATAAGAATGTAGCTATTATGTGTAAAAAGGCTGCTTGAACCAAATAAAGCCTCAGTACTGCAGGTTACAGTTAATGATACCAGCCTAGCAGGGGGTACTGGCTGCTAACTTTTTTTTTAAATTCAGATAAAGTAGTTTGTTCTTTGGAACGTTCTCAAGAAATAATCAAACTGATGAGTCTTAAGAGTGCAAATACTTATTACATGATTCCTGTTATAAAAATACTCGTGTTACTCCACTCCAGAAAAGATTGCTGCAATTTCTTTATAGGCAATAGAAGCTGAGATGCCGAGGGAAAATCAGAGATTATTCTGTTATCCCATAAGTTGATTACATTCCATTTCGGCATTTTTAGATTCAAAGCTTGAAGACAGATTTTTATCCAATGATTTATTTGAATACAAAGTATATTAGAAACGTAGCATAAGTGAATGTAAAAATCTCAAGTGTGATTCTGGAAGTATTTCAAAAGCTCTCACTCCAGCAGTGCACAAAACTTAAGTTGGTGCAATTGTTTTAGTGAAACTACACCATCACCATCAACCAAATCTCCAAGGCCAGGAGTTAAAGGGAAGGAAACTGCCTACTCTGAAATGGTCAGAGACGAAGGAAAGCTTGGTGGCAACATGTCCACCAGCAGTGCCTATTCTTGTATAACTATCCACAAAATTTCCCTCCTCTACCAGTCTTGCTGAAACTGAGCACTTATTTAATATCATCAATGTGCAGTTTGGTAAGTACAGGAGGAATTTAGTGTCCAACAGAGCTGAGGAATTACCAGTTCTAAACTGTAATATCAAATTTTTAAAAATTAACTACTAAAAATTTTAGTGATAAAATTATAATGATAACTTAAAATAAAATTTTAGATTAACTTTGTACCACTGCAATTTGTTCTATGTTGATGATATATGATTTTGCCATTGTTTGGGTAAATAACAAATTTTAACACTTGGCTTTTCTGTACTCTTCCAAAATATGTAGCCAGTATCCCTCTATTTAATATGGTTCAGAAAATACTGGTTAATGCATTAAATCATGAAATAGAAATGAGGTATAATTCCTGAAGGAGAGGAGGTAAAATCACCGTTATTTGTAGAGGGCATAAATATAATGGTAGAAATCTTATGAGCACAAACTGAAATATTCCTAGAGTTAATGTGAGCTCACTAGCAACTCAAAATTTTAGCAGCTTAAGTTTTAAAATAAAATTTAAATAATTAGAAAGATAGAACTTTATCGACACAAAATAACACTGTAAAGAATAAATACTTCTTAATTAATTTGTCACTTTTACAAAGTTCTGGTCACACTTGCAATGGAATTTATTTTGACATTTAAAATGTCAAAAGATCAGCTAGAGAATAAGTGGGTAAATTGGCTAAGAATTTTTTTTTAAATTAAAGTCATGGGCAGAAATTGCTCTATCATCTATAAACTATGTTATAAAGTAGCATTAAGTAAAATAGTGTTATTTTACTGAAAAAATTGAAAAATAGATCTGAAACAAAGTAGTCAGAAATATATCCCAAACCTATGGAGAAGGAATGGTGTTTGTGGTAAATACCATAGGAAAATTAGCTCTTTGGGGAGAAACAATTAAGTGCCTCCTCTCTCTCATATACCATTAATCGAATCAATGTTTAAGAAGAGCTTATAATAGTGTCTGGCACATACTAGTTCTATTAAAAAAAACAAGCATAAGATATCAAGATAGATTAAGAGCTTGAAGTAAAGCATCAAACCTTTAGAAATAAAGAAAATACAAGTTAATTTGTAAATTTCTATACAAAAAGGTAAATATTAATATACTTGGTGAATTTTGTCCAACACCAGAAACATAATACAAAACAAACAAGCTGGGTAAAATATTTCCTAGCAAACATGGTAGACAAATATATAAGAAGTTCTTATAAATCAATAAGAAAACCAGTAACATCTCTTGATAAATAAGTACATGAGCAGAGAAGTTACAAAAGAAATATGAAATTCTGATACTTATAAAAATACTAATTCCAAGTAATAAAAACTTTAAAAATTGGTAAAGACTTCCAATAATCTCAACATTTTAGAATACAGTTAAAATATATTTTATCAAAGTAAACGTGTTCCTGGTTAAAAGGGTCTCATAATGAAAATCAATAGGCCTCTTTTCTTCTTGTCCTTACTCCAAGTCCCACTCTTTGAAGGCAAGTACTTAACTCTTTGTTTCTTCTCATATTAATGTTCGTATCTCTGAGTAATAAGGTTACATTGCTTTCCCTATTTTTATCATTTTTATACCTCAGTTATTGATCGCTACAGTAACAAATACAATTTCAGCTCTCTTACAATACACTTTCCTCTCCTCTCCTACCCATGGCATTATATCACTTTTTAAAGTTAAATCATTACATTGTTATGACCATGTAAATGTCATTCCCTGCAAAACCAGGCAATGTTTTATGATTATATGTCTTTTACAGTTTTTGCCCCCTGATCCCCTGGAATTTCTGATTACTTTTATTTTTTTATGGCACTAATTGCCTTTATCATATTGTCAAGGTTTTTTCAAACTCTTTATACTTTCAAGGCATGCTAGCAAATCCTCTCCTGGACTTAAACTACCCTCCCAGAATCCTAGAGTTTTCTACTCCAATCTGGGCTGGTTGCTCTGTAAAGATTTGTTTAAAAGGTTATATAGAAAAAAAGGGTGTGGTGAGACACTCGAATAGTGCTGGTGGAGTGTACATTTTTACAACACTTTTGAGAGCACTCTTGTCAATACGTGTCAAAAGCTATAAACAAAGACTTTGACCCCATGTTTTACTTCCAGAAATTTCTTCCAAGACAACAACCAGAGATGTAATACAGAGTTATGCTCTAGGACAACTACTCAATGATATTTATGTGAAATATTGGAAGTGACTTAAAATGTCCATTTATTCCTGAATTATTAATAGATTATGGAGTATTCTGGATTTATTGACGTTTATCAGTAGAACAGTTTTTGAAATCTACTTTTGGGAAACACCTCAAAGAGAGAAGTGGCTATCTTGAAGCATCTAAAACTGAGGTATATTAAAGTATATTAAAACTGTAATAAAGGGAGATGTGATAAGAAAACCACGTGATTGATTGTCAACCAGTGGGTCTGTTTTTCACGCATTGGGAAAACCTAGATAGAGCAAGCAAAGTCTGCTCTCTAAATGATCAGCAAATCAAAAGACACAAGCATATACACTGCAAAGTCCTAAGTTCTGAATCACTGTAGTGTGGCTACTCACATGGGCAACCCCCTGCAGCATGCATGCCCCAAGTGGGTCGCAGGGGCTTTATTTTTAATTTAGTGATGGTAGTGAGGCTTCCAAACAATGAGGAAGATGGCTGAGAATGAATGGGTATGAGGAGTTAGGTAGGTATGTGAAACTGACAAGGAGGGGAAGAGTTATTATTGGAGAAATGCTGAAAGTTCACAGGGAGCCGCAAACAATGGCCCAGGCTCTAAGGTCCTGGGCAAAAGGTGTGTGGGGAATGAGTACACTCACCTTGAGAATGCCAAGGGGAATTATGTCATTGGAGGAGATCCAAGTTTCGGCTAGGATGAGGCAGAGGAGTATGTATTTGAGGCAAAGTTTCCAAATTTCTGAAAGTTTCTTGGCTATCAGAACAGGGTGCAGTGAGGGTGAGAGGGCAGGATGTGCTGGAGAACAGTCAGGCTGCTCTGCATGGAATGAAGAGCAGAGTAAGTGTGGGCCACCAGAAATTTGTCCCATAGCGACCCTGAGGATGAGAAATTCTGGGAATTGAGGGTAAAGACCCAGGGCATCAACAGAACCAATAGGATGGAACTGACAGCCCCAGGATTACAACTGAAACTTTGCAATGAATTGTGGAAATGCCTCCACAAAGTTTTGTTTCAGCTCTCTCAAGTCCACCTGATGGCTTATCAGGGCTTTAAGGATGACTTCAAGCACAAATATCTGGGAGAAAACCCTATGGCTTAGTCATCTGAATGAATGCTTTGCAAGAGAATGAAGCAGTAAGGAGGATGGATTTAGGATTATATATTTATTTATTTTTGTATGGTTTTTTTTGTTTTTATTTCCATTACTCTAGGAGGTGGATCAAAAAAGATCTGGCTGTGATTTATGTCAGAGTTTCTTCCTATGTTTTCCTCTAAGAGTTTTATAGTGTCCAGTCTTACATATAGGTCTCTAGTCCCATTTGGGGTTTATTTTTGTGTATGGTATTAGGGAGTGTTCTAATTTCATTCTTTTACATGTACCTGTCCAGTTTTCCCAGCACCACTTATTGAAGAGACTGTCTCTTCTCCATTGTATATCCTTGTCTCCTTTGTCATAGATTAATTGACCGTAGGTGCGTGGGTTTATCTCTGGGCTTTCTATCCTGTTCCATAGATCTATATTTCTGTTTTTGTGCCAGTACCATATTGTCTTGATTACTGTAGCTTTGTAGTATAGTCTGAAGTCAGGGAGTCTGATTCCTCCAGCTCCATTTTTTTCCCTCCAGACTGCTTTGGCTATTCGGAGTCTTTTGTGTCTCCATAGAAATTTTAAGATTTTTTGTTCTACTTCTGTAAAAAATGCCACTGGTAATTTGATAGGGATTGCATTGAATCTGTAGATAGCTTTGGGTAGTATAGTCATTTTCACAACATTGATTCTTCCAATCCAAGAACATGATATATCTCTCCATCTGTTTGTGTCATCTTTGATTTATTCCATCAGTGTCTTATAGTTTTCTGAATGCAGGTCTTTTTTGTTTGTTTGTTTTGCGGTACGCAGGCCTCTCACTGTTGTGGCCTCTCCCGTTGCAGAGCACAGGCTCTGGACGTGCAGGCTCAGCGGCTATGGCTCACGGGCCCAGCCACTCCGCGGCATGTGGGATCTTCCCAGACTGGGGCACGAACCCGTGTCCCCTGCATCGGCAGGCGGACTCTCAACCACTGCACCACCAGGGAAGCCCTGAACGCACGTCTTTTGTCTCCCTAGGTAGGTTTATTCCTAGGTATTTTATTCTTTTTGTTGTAATGGTAAATGGGATTGTTTCCTTAATTTCTCTTTCTGATCTTTCATTGTTAGTGTATAGGAATGCAAGAGATTTCTGTGCATTAATTTTGTATCCTGCAACTTTACCAGATTCATTGATTAGCTCTAGTAGTTATCTGGTGGCATCTTTAGGATTCTCTATGTATAGTACCATTTCAACTGCAAACAGTGACAGTTTTACTTCTTCTTTTCCAATTTGTATTCCTTTTATTTCTTTTTCTTCTCTGATTGCTGTGGCTAGGACTTCCAAAACTATGTTGAATAATAGTGGTGAGAGTGGATATCCTTGTCTTGTTCCTGATCTTAGAGGAAATGCTTTCAGTTTTTCACCATTGAGAATGATGTTTGCTGTGGGATTGTCATATATGACCTTTATTATGTTGAGGTAGGTTCCCACTTTGCCCACTTTCTGGAGAGTTTTTATCATAAATGGGTGTTGATTTTTGTCAGAAGCTATTTCTACATCTAATGAGATGATCATATGGATATTATTCTTCAATTTGTTAATTTGTTAATATGGTGTATCACATTGATTGATTTGCATATATTGAAGAATCCTTGCATCCATGGGATAAATCCCACTTGATTATGGTGTATGATACTTTTAATGTGTTGTTGGATTCTGTTTGCTAGTATTTTGTTGAAGATTTTTGCATCTATATTCATCAGTAATATTGGTCTGTAATTTTCTTTTTTTGTAGTATCTTTGTCAGGTTTTGGTATCCGGGTGATGGTGGCCTCATAGAATGAGTTTGGGAGTGTTCTTTCCTCTGCAGTTTTTTGGAAGAGTTTAAAAAGATGGGTGTCAGCTCTTCTCTAAATGTTTGACAGAGTTCACCTGTGAAGCCATCTGGTCCTGGACTTCTGTTTGTTGGAAGTTTTTTTTTTTTTTTTTTTTTTGTGGTACGCGGGCCTCTCACTGTTGTGGCCTCTCCCATTGCAGAGCACAGGCTCTGGATGCACAGGCTCAGCGGCCATGGCTCATGGGGCCAGCCGCTCCGTGGAATGTGGGATCCTCCTGGACCGGGGCACGAACCCGTGTCCCCTACATCGGCAGGCAGACCCTCAACCACTGCGCCACCAGGGAAACCCTGTTGGAAGATTTTTAATCACAGTTTCAATTTCATTACTTGTGATTGGTCTGTTCATATTTTCTATTTCTTCCTGGTCCAGTATTGGAAAGTTACAGCTTTCTGAGAATTTGTCCATTTCTTCCAGGTTGTCCATTTTATTGGCATAGAGTTACTTGTAGTAGTCTCTTATGATGCTTTGTATTTTGCAGAGTCCACTCTAACTTCTCCTTTTTCAATTCTAATTTTAGTGGTTTGAGTCCTCTCCCTCTTTTAATTCATAAGTCTAACTAAAGGTTTATCAATTTTGTTTGTCTTCTCAAAGAACCAGCTTTTAGTTTTATTGATCTTTGCTATTGTTTTCTTTGTTTCTATTTCATTTATTTCTGCTCTGATCTTTATGATTTTTTCCCTTCTGCTAACTTTGGGTTTTGTTTGTTCTTCTTTCTCTAGTTCCTTTAGGCATAAGGTTAGATTGTTTATTTGAGATTTTTCTTATTTCTTGAGTTAGGCTTGTATTGCTATAAACTTCGCTCTTAGAACTGTTTTTGCTGCATCCCATAGGTTTTGGATTGTCGTGTTTTCATTGTCATTTGTCTCTAGGTATTTTTTGATTTCCTCTTTGATTTCTTCAATGATCTCTTGGTTATTTAGTAACATATTGTTTAGCTTCCAAGTGTTTGTGGTTTTTTACATTTTCTTCCCTGTAATTGATTTCTAATCTCAGAGTGTTGTGGTAAGAAGAGATGCTTGATATGATTTCAGTTTTCTTAAATTTACCAAGGCTTGATTTGTGACCCAAAATGTGATCTATCCTGGAGAATGTTCCATGTGCACTTGAGAAGAAAGTGTAATCTGCTGTTTTTGGATGGAATGTCCTATAAATATCAATTAAATCTATCTGGTCTATTGTGTCATTTAAAGCTTCTGTTTCCTTCTTTATTTTCATTTTGGATGATCTGTCCATTGGTGTAAGTGAGGTGTTAAAGTCTCCCACTATTATTGTGTTACTGCCGATTTCCTATTTTATAGCTGTTAGCAGTTGCCTTATGTATTGAGGTGCTCCTATGTTGGGTGCATATATATTTATAATTGTTATATCTTCTTGGTTTGATCCCTTGATCATTATGTAGTGTCCTTCGTTGTCTCTTGTAACATTCTTTATTTTAAAGTCTATTTTATCTGATATGAGTATTGCTACTCCAGCTTTCTTTTGATTTCCATTTGCATGTAATATCTTTTACCATCCCCTCACTTTCAGTCTGTATGTGTCGCTATGTCTGAAGTGGGTCTCTTGTAGACCACATATAGATGGACCTTGTTTTTGTATCCGTTCAGCAAGCCTGTGTCTTTTGGTTGGGGCATTTAATCCATTCATGTTTAAGGTAATTATCCAATGTATGTTCCTATGACCATTTTCTTAATTGTTCTGGGTATGTTTTCATAGTCCTTTTCTTCTCTTGTGTTTCCCACTTAGAAAAGTTCCTTTAGCATTTGTTGTAGAGCTGGTTTGCTGGTGCTGAATTCTCTTAACTTTTGTTTGTCTGTAAAGCTCTTGATTTCTCCATCAAATCTGAATGAGACCCTTGCCGGGTAGAGTAATCTTGGTTGTAGGTTCTTCCCTTTCATCACTTCAAGTATATCATGCCACTGCCTTCTGGCTTGTAGAGTTTCTGCTGAGAAATCAGCTGTTAACCTTATGGGAGTTCCCTTGTATGTTATTTGTCATTTTTCCCTTGCTGCTTTCAATAATTTTTCTTTGTCTTTAATTTTTGCCCATTTGATTACTATGTGTCTCAGCCTGTTTCTCCTCGGGTTTATTCTGTATGGGACTCTCTGCGCTTCCTGGACTTTGGTGGCTATTTCCTTTCCCATGTTTGTTACGGAAATTTTCAACTATAATCTTTTCAAATATTTTCTCTCATCCTTTCTCTCTCTCTTCTCCTTCTGGGACCCCTATAATACAAATGTTGTTGTGTTTAATGTTGTCCCAGAGGTCTCTTAGGCTGTTTTCATTTCTTTTCATTCTTTTTCTATATTCTGTTCCACAGCAGTGAATTCCACCATTCTGTCTTCTAGGTCACTTATCCTTTCTTCTGCCTCAGTTATTCTGCTATTGATTCCTTGTAGTGTAGTTTTAATTTCAGTTATTGTATTGTCCATCTCTGTTTGTTTGTTCTTTAATTCTTCTAGGTCTTTGCTAAACATTTCTTGCATCTTCTCAATCTTTGCTTCCATTCTTTTTCCGAGGTCCTGGATCATGTTCACTATCATTTTTCTGAATTCTTTTTCTGGAAGGTTGCCTATCTTCACTTCATTTAGTTGTTTTTCTGGGGTTTTATCTTGTTCCTTCATCTGGTACAAAGGCCTCTGCCTTTTTATTTTGTCTATCTTTTTGTGAATGTGGTTTTCGTTCCACAGGCTGCAGAATTGTAGTTCTTGCTTCTGCTGTCTGTCCTCTGGTGGATGAGGCTATCTAAGAGGTTTGTAGGATTATATGTTTATTAAAGGAAAAAGCACAGATGAGAGAGGGTTCGAGGTGCACCAGAAAAAGGTGGAAAATCCAGCATTGGCTCAAGATAGCTGGGACAGGCTGGGTGCTTGCATGGGAATATTCTGGGACTATGTGAAATCTGGGCTTAGTTCTGGGTCAGGGTGGAGCAAGGTATGGATCTGTCTTCCTGGCAGAATGGAACTTACCCCATTGTTGAGGGAAAAATCTTTCAGAAATGACTCTCCTTTTGGACTAAAGGAAGGAGCAACTGTTATACAGTAAAGGAAGACCAAAAAAGGGAACAAAAAGGATTCATGCTTTAGAAGTAGACACACAAAAGTTTCAATCACCCACCTGATGATGTTTTGCTTTCCCACTTCCCCAGAAGTGTTTAGGTTTAACCTAGGGCATAATTCAAAGTGGGTGTGGTTGTGGAAGGTATATTTACAGGTGCTCTCTTATTTCTGGCTGATTATAAAGGGTCAATGTGCACAATTATCTTTAGAGTAACCATATAACTGTGAAGAAGACAGTTCCTATCATCTTATAATCATTAGCATTTCTGGGGATATTATTTGTGTTTCTTGTTTAAATTCAGTGGGCAAGTTGGAAGGGAGATGACTAAAGAAAGGAGGTTCTAGATATAGGGTGTGGCGTGTCAGCAGCCTCAGATATGGACAATTAGAGAAGTGGAGGGAAGATGAGTTGGGAGTAGGAGGAGATGAGAAAGTAAAATGTTACTAAGGCCGTCTTCTCTGCCCACCTGTTTCATAATATGAATAATGACACCTTTTTAGTAGAATTTAATATCATAGAGCACTTGATTTCCTAACTGGGGATTTCCTTTGTGAGCCATATTCTCAACTGTGCTCCATTGCGATTTCATTTATTGGAAGAGAAAAGTCTATCACCGAGGGAACAAGGAGGGAATAAAGGGCTGTACCACTTAGCCTCATGATGAAGGTGATAGGAATGCAGAGTTGGAGATGAGCATGGATGGAGTACTGCAGCAGGCTCCAAGGAGGACAGAGCTTTGGAGGAAGCTGCCTAAATGCCAACAGAAGCTTTGTACTAGACCTTGTCCAATGCCAAGCTAGGTGCCTGAGCTGATGTGTAATAATTTCTGAGTTTGTTGCATGAATGAAAATAAGAATCTACCTGTTAAAGGGTGAATTGTGTCCCCTCCAAATTCATATGTTGAAGCCCTACGCCTCCCCATTAGTCAGAATGTGACTGTATTTGGAGATAGGGCTTTTAAAGAGCTTTTAAGGTCAAATGAGATTGTTAGGGTGAGTCCTAATCCAGTGACTCATGTCCTTATAAGGAGAGGAGATCAGGACACAGAGAGACATCAGACATGTGCACACACGGAGAGTGGCCATGTGAGGACACAGTGAGAAGGCAGCCATCAGTAAGCTAAGAAGAGAGGCCTCTCCTTAAACAACCCAGCAGATATCTTGGCCTCGGACGTCCAGACTCTAGAACTGCAAGACAATAAACTTACATTGTTTAAGCCATCCAATCTGCAGTACTTGTTTATGGCAGCCCTGGTAAACGAATACACCACGCTTCTCATTTAATATCCCTCCAGATGACAATTATGCCTTAGTTATATTTGTTGTCTATCCCCATGGTAGCAACTATTTTTTTTTAACATTCGAAATGACTAAGCTAGGTGAGAGTTGAAGAAATTAAGAAATTAAGTTGAAGAAATAGGGACACACATGAATGGGGAACAGAAAACTGTAATTGAGATGGATGTAAAGTTGAGGGAACACTTTCCACACTTTTCCAATGACTCAGAGACTGGTCACTGTTTGACATAATTTTTTCCTAGAGAACTGACTCATATTTGAAGAGGAGGCAGACATTAGGACCATCATTTTAGCTCACTCTTTCACATAGGGGACCGTGGGGAGGTGATGATGAGGAGAAGCTGGAATTTGGGCCTTGGTTAGGGAAATAGGAGACCAGAGGAAGCGCTGGGGTCGGGGAAAATTCATCATGTCACTGCCTCCTGTATTCTTATATATGCAAAATAATTCAGAACAAACATCAAGGCAGAAAAGGGGGCTAATAATTATTGAGTTGTACTCTTCGGGGACTGTGTAGCAAAGATAGCCTTGAAAGCAAAAGCAAGTGGAGAAGATACTGTGAAAGCTCTAAAGTAAATGTCAGGGGTGGCCCGGGGGAGCTTTGCCCGATGGGCCAAGGAAGTAGGGGAGAGCTGTAGAGAATAATGTCACGGGAGTGGCACTGACCCAGTCATTATGATAGGCCCTTGAATTGCTCTCATTTATTTAGTGGGGATCCAGGCACAAAAGACACAGCTCACCTTCCCACGGATTTGCCAGCCCAGTGATGAACACTGACAAATAAACTGCAGCTTGACTACAGTGTTATAAGTGCTAAGAAGGGAGCACGTGGTGTTCAGCACAGAGAGCACAGAGGAGGGACGCCTTGCCTGTTTCTGGGCTGATCAGATGAAGCCTCCCCAGGAAAGGTGATGTCCAAGCCAAATCCTATGAGAAAAACAGGGCTTAGGCAAAAACAGAGAGAGGTGGAGGTGCCTTTCCGGCCTGTGAAAAGTTCATGAGATGACAGTGCATGACTCGTGGAACTACAGGTAGGTTCTTATGGGGTAGAAAACAGAATTTCCGGATCTTGTGTTTTCTCAGAGGTGGGAGGAAACGCAAGGGAAGAAACCCACAGTGCTTCTCTCAGAACTCAAAAGTGGCTTTATTTTAATAGCATAAACCAATATATGCAAATTGTGAATCCTCTACATGATTCGCATATGCCTGAGGGCTATTACAATAACGGTAGATTAGGACAACATGAAATTTAGCGATATATATTTTTTTCTTTTAAAGGGATGTGTTGAGACACTGGTGAAAGATGTAACTAGAATGGTAGGCAGGACCATATGTTTTAAAGTTATGGCTTTACCTGCAGAGTTCCTGGTTCTGACAATAGCTCAGGGATCTGCAGATTTCAGGGTGCTGAGTTAGCACCCCGATTCATCAGAGCATTGGAAAGATTTAGTGGATTCAGGGTTCAAGTGAGTTTCCTGTGTTATCCTTGAATTTCAGTAAGTGCCCTTTCTGTCAAGGATCCTGGAGAACTGGAGCTATGAAGAAAGTCTTCTAATGTAGAAAATGGAACCAAAAAGAGCCGTCAACTTTAACAGGAAGTGTGAAGTGGTCATACAATAAAAGAACGGTTGTGGTTAAGAAATACCGCTGGGTGAGTTGGGGTTGGGGACTGAAGGAGCAGAGTTTTTTCTTATGCTTGTGCTGTATTTGGCTTCCACTGCACCTGGATGAAATCTCATCTGTTACCTACACTTGGTCTTCACCATTATTTTAAAAAAATAAAAAGAAAAAACAACCCTTTGCTCTCAGAAGCAGGTATTGGTGCATTTTCGTTGTGCTTAAACGAATTGTCTTTTGACTAGTGAATTGTGAAGAAATACACTACACCCTGCGAGATGTATTAAACCACCTAAGATTGGAGTTTGAGATGCAACTGATGCTAATAGGTTCAGCTATATTTGGATATAAATACTAAAATTTGAAGGACTGTGAGGTAAGTAGCAACTTAAGAACTTTAAAATTCTTAAATTTGGCAGGGAGTGCAATGGAAAGTGACTAACTGCACATTTCAATTGGTTGCACGTTAGAACAGCGCCCTGTGATGGAATTGAAATCCATCGGACATATTTAATAAATCATGGAAATTCCCCCGTAAACGAAGGTAGGTTCCTGATGGAAAAGTGGCAATTTATTTTCAAAACGTTGATTTCGTTTCAGCCCAGATTCTAATTTCTTGTGTTTCTCCCCTAGTTGGAATGTAAGGACATGAGTTCGGGAACTGTGTGATTCACCACTGCATTGCCAGCATCTAGAACACGGCCTGGTCCATAACAGAGGCTACATAAATATTTCCAGGATGAACTAAAATCGTCTGCACACCTACTTTGGGCCAGG
Organism: Kogia breviceps; assembly: GCF_026419965.1. NCBI lineage: Eukaryota > Metazoa > Chordata > Mammalia > Artiodactyla > Physeteridae > Kogia > Kogia breviceps. The sequence continues at coordinate 98,607,465 of NC_081319.1, read as the reverse complement.
CACTGTGTGGGAGGGTTTTGCAATCCTCATCTCATTGACTCTCATCATAGCTAGTGAGGTCTCCTCTTGGTCCACGTGGAAACTGAGCTTCAGAAAGGCGAACTGTCCAAGAAAAGAGCCAGTGAGAGTCAGATCTGGGATTCCACCCAGGTTTTCTAACCTCATTCTCAATAATGCTTCTGTTTATCTTGAGTTTAGGGAATAATTCTGGTTCTTTGGTGGGAGGTCCTGACTACTGCAAAACTTTTGGAAGTTTTTCTTCTGCTGCTGTTATATATATCCTCAAAGACCCATGGTGTGAACTACATAAGTTACTAGTCGATGTCCTTCCAGACCTAAATGTTTAGTGATATGCCAAGATTCCATGCAACCTCCACAAACTTCTGTCCCAAGAGCACCTCCCGGGGCTCTTACTCATACATGGGCCACTAGGCTCCAGGACCCCTCACTTGACTGCTTGCTGCTGGCACCCACTTCCTTTCTTTGCACACAGGCTTCCTTAAGAGTCACAGGGGCAAACAGAAAGTACTGTCCTGATGAGTCATTTTTGGCCCTGAAGCCACTTCTCACTCAAGAGGCAGGAGAGGGATGGGAAGGAGTTTGGGTGTGAATTCTTGAAGAGAGAGACTTGGCCTGGTTACACATATTTCTTTTGTTATAAAATCCTGATTAAAATAGACATCTTTCACTTGACGCAGCAGATGTGCGGATAGTGTTTTTCTTCTCTACTGTAACCAAAATTCACTTTCCCCCCTCCTTTGGACTTGACCATGAAGATGATAACTCATCATAAAAATATAAAATTTCCCCCACCTTCTTCATAAGACGACCCAGGGCATACACCTTCAGGTAGGCTGAACAAACGCTACTTTCGGAAAACTTTACAGGGGGCATTTAAAAGGCAGAGGCCTCGCATTCAAATCTCCCTTCTTAATTAGCTGGTTAGGGTGAAAAGTGAGGACTTGGAGTGAGAGGGGCTTGGCTTGTGTGTTCAGTGTGTGTGCGCACATGTGTGCACCTATTTGTGCGTACAAATGAAAAAGAAGAATCCTAGCACACAAAGAGTTTTGTTAGTTACACAAAGCTGTTGATATTTTCAGAACAATTTCTAGGAGGGAAAATTTTTATCCAGCTGGCACGCCCTAACAGGGGGAAGAGAAGGGAACCCCGTGATGTTTAGGCATTGTGTTCGGGACTTCATATGCATCATGAATTCAACTTGTACTTAAAACTCTGTTTTCCCAAGTACCTTCTAAATGTGAGTTACTAGGCAAAGGCTGGGAAACAAAGATGAATAAAGTACATTCCTTTACGCCAAGAATTTACAGTCTAGAAGGTGAGGCAGGAGAACAACTGGTGATTATAATCGGGTGTAATAAGTGTTATGCAAGACGTCTGTACAGAGTTATTATGCAGAAGCGCTTAGGAGGGGCAGTGCCACTTAATCTTAGCCAAAGGACGCCAAGCCTTAGTACAGGTAGTCAGAGCAGGCTTGGTAAATATGTATGTGGAGGGTTTTAGGAAGTCTTCCCTAAGGGGTTTTAGGAAGACTTCCCTTACTTCCACCGTAAGTCTTGAAACACTGGTGCAGAACTGTAGAGACAGCTTCATTGCAGGGAGAGGAGAGAAGCACAAGGAAGCTGCTAGAAGCAAGAGAGGGCTTGACAAGTTCAAGGACACTGCTCAAATATGTAAGGCTGGGAGGCAAGGCCATTTTAAAGAGTCCAGATTCATCTTGATGACTGGGGGAAAGCAGCAAAGGATTAAAATAGAGGATAAATAGCATTGGTTTTGCATTTTATAAAAATAAATCTCAGCATTTTGAATAAAGGTATATGATTATTTTTGTTTGTTTGATTTTTGATTATCTGGAATGATAAGTGACGAAGGAAAGGGATCTTGCGATACATGTTGCTTCATATGATCTCCTGATTATGATGCTGGCTGTTAGCCTAATTTTCTCCCCGTGAAAATTTGTATTGGCACTTCTGGTAAGTTATAAAATAAACTGATCTCGGTTCATTGTCTTGCAATGCAGTGAATGCATTATGAAGAAAGTGAGACTGGAGGCAGGGGACCAGTCATGAGGTAGTTGAGCAAAGAAGGAGTGGCAAATGCTACCAGCAGACAGCATGGATGGAACTGGGAAGGAGTGGGTGGGAGAGACACAGGCATCAAAGATGACCTGTGCCTTTCTGGCTCAGGCAGTTAGCTAGGAGGATGGTGATAAAACAATACCTAACATTCCTCGAGCACTAACTATACGCCAGGTACCATTCTACACGCTTTACGTATATGCAACTCGTTTAGTACTTAACAAAAACATGGTGATGTAAGTACTACTCTTTCCACATTCTACAGATGAGGAAATGGAAACAGAAAAGGATACGTAGTTCGCCCAAGGTTACATACTTAGTAAGAACAAATTTAGGAGTAGTCAGTTTATAGAGGCACTGAGGACCAAAAAAATGGATGGAATTACCTAGAAGGCATCTGCTGGGCGAGAAGAGGAAAGAGCCGAGGGCAGGACCTCAGGAAATTCCTGGCAGAGGAAGAGATGTCTGTGAAAGACATGGAGTTGGCTCAGCCTAAGAGGTTGAAGGCCTCAGAAGACAGTCATGTGATCGATGCCAAGGGCTTGCAGTTTGGGGCTGCCACCTGCCTTTTCCGGAGGAGAAAATGGAATCTGGAAGGCGGTAGAGCTGGAATTCACTGCGGCCCCAGGCGTCGTGTGCTTCTCACTGCTCCGTGGCCCCTTTGCCATCAAGGCAGCATTCAGAGGACGGACACGTGATTCTTATTATTATTCTTGGATTCTTGATCATCTGGAACTATAAGGAATGAGGGACTAGGACTTAGTTATGCATTACAACTCAGATTATCCCTTTGTTATAGTGCTGGCTGTTAGTCTAATTTTCTCTGCATGAATTTTTTTACTGCAACTTTTAATGGGTTAGAAAATTAACTGATTTATATTCTATCTCCTCTTTTCTCACCACTGAAAATTGGTTAGAAGGTATCTAAGAGGAGAAGGAGAAAACCCCTATTATTCTCCAAATACTCATGGTTGGTCCAGTTAGCCTTGACAGCTTACAGCTCACAAAGTTTGTTGGCGATCATTATTATTTACAATAATTACCAAGGTAAACTCACTGAATATTTTCTCTGGATTAAAATTCAGCAAACGACATCAATCCTCGGGGATCTCTGCTTTTCTCAGGCCACTGGGCAGCTGGCCATTCCCTCTCCTTTTCTTGAATTGTGTCAGGTCGAGAAGGGGCTGTGATCCGCCGGTCTTCGTCCTTGCAACAGCATTGCTGGGGCAGCTCCTGGGGGTCCCTGAGGGTCTTTAACCCTGAGGCCTGGCCACTCTCCCTTCTGAGACTAGTCACGGCCACCTAGACCTTCTATATATGTCACTCACACCACATACTTTTCCTTCAAGTTCTATATTTAAAATTCTCTTGGAAAAGCTAGCTTGAATACTTGAGTCCTTTATAAAGTTAAACACTTGGCTTGCTTTTTGAAAGAATACTGCCTTTCTACCTGAATGTTTACGTTTTTATTTTTTCCCCCCTTTCTCTGGCAGTGTTTGCAGCTAAACTCCCAATTTAGTGTCATAAAACCATCAGAGTTTTTGTTTGTATAGTCCCTGGCTGAACTTGTCAATTTTTATGTATCTGTTTACTTGTCTGGCTGTTTCTCCCCCTACCTTAAAGATCTAAAGAGACAGGAATTGTATTTTTTTTTTTTTTTTTAACTCAACAGTGCAAATTCTATTATCAATTCAAGCTCAGTGCTTTTTGAAAATTACAGCACACTGTACCAGAGAAAAAGACAGGAGGTACATCCTAGAAAGTTGGTCCCTAGAAATGGAGATGGGATGGGCGGATTTGTCCACTCCTGAAGCTACCCAGAGAAGCTCAGCGTCGGTAGTCAGTTTGAGGGAGGCGTCCGTTAGAGTTTGGAGTTGGAGGTTAGTTTAGCTGGGAACTAGAAGATGAAGTGTTGGGATGGAGGATATAGGAGCCTGTAAACCAAGACAGGAGCTAAAATGAGCACTTGCTTACACACAGGGCCAACTGGAAGGATGGGATCAGGAACCAGAGAGAGGGCAATAAAGGGCTGGTGTAGGATACATTTTGCTAAGTCAGGGGGTCTGAGAACAGATCCCTCTTCTCTCTCATTTTACACACTCTTGCTTGGCAATGTCATTTCTCAGAAAGATGCCATTAGGAAAATTTGAACTGAATAGGAAAATCTGACTGGTGAAACAAAAATGCTAAGAACCTTAAATGAAACTGCAACCTACTATTCCTTTCAACAGTGGAAGAAGGCAAATCTCGAATGAAGGCAGACAGATACCATAGATTTCCGGAAAGTCCATTTCAAAACTTACAGTAAAAACTAGGTATCAGCCTCCAAGATTGTTAAAAGGGAAACTGTTCAAGAAGAACGAGAGAGCTAAAAATATGACTCAATAAAGTATAGCTATGAGAAATCCAATCAGAAACCATTTTGATAAAGAAGGAAAAAGAGAGATAGAAATTTATGTAATAAACCAGGAAGAAGTCTTATTGGAGTTGCTTGTAAAAAACCCACATTAAAAATGTAAGGAGAGGAATATAACCAAGTACAGATGTAAAGATGGCTTTAATCTATCTGTGAAAAAATAGTTCTGCAATAAAATGAAAGAAAAGCTGGTTTCTGGAGTGAGCTGAAACTTGCGAAACTACTCAAGCAGAACAATAAAAGGGTCTTTAAAACCTATGTTCTCAGTGAAGATGAGTAGCACCAGCTCTGCTTTCTGTGTTGCTTGGACTTATAATATAAAAATAATGACCAGGAGAGAACATTTCTTTCTTTATAGTCTATAATAACTTGGTCTTATTAACAGCATATTTTCATTATTAATAATTTCATACTCCACAATAACGTTTTACATACACTATTGTTTTTAATCATATCTGACTTTTTTTTTTTTTTTTTTTTTTTTTTTTTTTCCGATACGCGGGCCTCTCACTGTTGTGGCCTCTCCCATTGCGGAGCACAGGCTCCGGACGCGCAGGCTCAGTGGCCATGGTTCACTGGCCTAGCTGCTCCGCGGCATGTGGGATCTTCCCATACCGGGGCACAAACCCGTGTCCCCTGCATTGGCAGGCGGATTCTCAACCACTGCGCCACCAGGGAAGCCCCATATCTGACTATTTTTTAACATATTGTCATAAATGAGAAAATCAAAAGTTTTCATTCTCTATCTTCTCACTTGAGGCATTTAGTGCTTTGCTTTATGTATGACTGGTCTAACATCTATACAGCCCAATGGAAAACTTCTATAACAAATTTCATCTCGTATAAAGAAACAACTGTAGTCCATCAAAGTGAAAGGGGCTTTTTTCCTCTGATAATTTTTTCTTTTGTAGATATTTACAAACTATGTTTTCTCCACTGCCCCTGCGTAGCTTGTGTCCTACATTTTCAGCTAGAATTAAGATCTCATATGCTCAGTCTAGAAACCATGCCTTCATTCTGATTGCCTGATCCTTCCTCTTTCAGACATCTGTTTACACTGTCCTTTGTGTCTCAGGGGTTTTTGTTTTTGTTTTTGATTTTTCAAATTAAAGATCTCTGCCAGTATTCATGATTCTGATATTAAGTGTCTTTCCCTAGTCAGCATCCAGTAATAGAGCTTATATAAAACTGTTCTTCTGTTTTTCTTTACTTCTTTTTTTACATTCTGCCCTTGACAATGTCTTGCTCTTTTTTTTTTTTTTTCTGGATCCTTGACTTAAAAGGAATTGACGGGGATCTCTGTATACCTCGCTAATTAAACCTGTCTAATTGACACGGTTTTCTCAACTAAAGAGCCTCAGCTAAACACTTTCATTTAGGCATCTTGAGATAAGTAGCAGGTGATATTTTCTCATTTTATATTGGGAAAAGGCAGACAGAGAGAGACTAAGTACTTTGCTGAGTGAGGGGTTGTTTAACTAGTCGATGCTAGTTCCTCATAAGTTGTATAACTTACATTTGGACCATGTTATTATTAAGAGTTTCACTTTCCTAAGGATTGGGTGTTCTCATAATTTGTCATTCTGGCTTAATTATAGATTGGGTCATTTTCCCTCCTTAAATTCTATTTTTTTCAATGTGTTCTTTTTCCTCCTGCTCTTAACTTAGTGGGTGCTGGCTCTTCCAAAGGCGGTTCGTTGCCCTTTTCAGATTCTGCGTTCCTTGGAAGAAAACAAAGCCCTTGAAAAATTACTAAGAATCTATTACTTATTTGTTAGGTCATGTAGCTAGGGTTTTGAACCCATATCATCTTATCTTTCAGTGAAAGGAATAAAGTAGGTATACATCTGATTGAAAGAAACTAGAAAGGATATTAGGATTAAACTGCCCTAGGTGTTTTCCCGTCATCCTTTGAGAGCAGGAAATAAACAATCCACATCTCAACATATATATATATATATATATATATATATATATATATATATATATGTAGTAGATGTTAATCATTCAAAGATGGGAGGTGGGTGCTTGGTTGGAAATCTGTATGTGTGCTGGGAACCTGCACTCTGTGGCCCATTTTGTGGGATTCAAGTTACCATAAAGTAGCAAAATGCTCCTTGGAAAGGGGAGGGGGATGGGAGAGAATTGGGAAAAAGGAGACTGCTGGTGCAGAGACCTGGTCATTAGTCCAAAAAGATAGTTTCTTCCCGATAATGCACAAAAATAGAATGGATGTTGAGGGAGAAAGAACAGCCAGAAAGAAACAATGCTATTAACGGCTTTATCTGGAAAACTTTAGCCCTCCCTGACTGGTCTTGAAACAACTTTGGAACAAAGTCTTTAAACAAGCTACTTTGCAGTTCCCCAAATCTTTTCTACTTTGTAGCAAGATAACAGTGCTTTACATGAACATTATCAGTTTCAAGATTCTCCAACTCATACTTCCCTGCTTCCCTCACATCCTAGGAAGGAGGGCTGAGAACTGGGCCAGGGCTTTATGCCTGATCTTCGTCCTCCGCCTCTCCTCCTCCTCTTAAAGTGAGTCTTGGGCTTCCCTGGTGGCGCAGCGGTTGCGAGTACGCTTGCCGATGCAGGGGACGCGGGTTCGTGCCCCGGTCCGGGAAGATCCCACGTGCCGCGGAGCGGCTGGGCCCGTGAGCCGTGGCCGCTGAGCCTGCGCGTCCGGAGCCTGTGCTCCGCAACGGGAGAGGCCACAGCGGTGAGAGGCCCGCGTACCGCTAAATAAATAAATAAATAAATAAAAATAAAGTGAGTCTTCACACAGACTTAGAGAACACACTTGTGGTTGCCAAGGCAGAGAGAGGCTAGAGAAGGGATGGATTGGGAGGTTGAGATTAGTAGACGCAAACTATCATACAAAGAAAGGATAAACAGCAAGGTCCTACTGTAGAGCACAGGGAACTATATTCAATATCCTGTGATTAAACCATAGTGGAAAAGAATATGCAAATGTATATATATATATATATATATATATATATATATATATATATATATATATATACGTATAACTGAATCACGTTGCCGTACAGCAGAAATTAACACAACATTGGAAATCAACTACACTTGAAAAAATTAAATAAACAAGCTATAAGGATATATTGTACAGCACAGGGAATATAGCCCATATTTTATAATAATTTTAAATGAAGTATAGTCTATAAAAATATTGAATCATTATGTTGTATACCTGAAACTAATATAATATTGTAAATCAACAAAAAAGAGACAGAAAATTAAATAAAGTGAGTCTTCAGTACTGCTTTCCCTGGAGTCCTACCCTAGCCTGAAATTCAGCCATAAGCAGACACCTCCTATAAGCTTTCATTTTCTTCCATTTTTCTTTTCCCCATATTTCTCTAAAATAAAATCAACATAATAAGGTAGCAACAAACACAATGTCATCAATCCACATTCTTCGCTCTTGTGAGTCGCGTGGAGAAAAGAGAGTCCTTCAATGTCTTGACTTATCTCACTGTCCTTAGTAAAAACTACACTCAGAAGGACAATAATCAATAAATATTAAATAATATGACCGAAAAGTATACAGGCGTTTTTTAAGCTTCACAGAAAAACAAAATTTAAAGACATGAATTTACAGGAAAATTATTCTTGTAACCAGTCCAAAAAGTTTTTTTTTTTCCCATCAAAAGAACAAACTAAAAAAACGTGCAAATGCCAAATCAAACAAAACCCTTAGCGGTAGATATATTCTGGAACTTGTGAAAGTAAATTAGCAGTTTTCAGTGAATCCAAATGCCCCTTTAAAAAAGTAACCCCCTTTTTCCCCAATTTTTTTTCCTACAATGACAACCAGTAATTATTTTACCTTTTTCACTGCATACTCATATTTAAGAAAATATATCATTTGAAGAGAAATCTACTTTTATCAAAATCATTGTTTAAAGAGGGAGACTTGAATTACTTGTAGGTAGGCAGCAGATGAGCGTAATAAAAATAATCCTTGTATCAGAGCTTTTCTCACGAAAGGAAGGGGACAAGGAGAAATGTAGGCAGTCAGAGAACGTTTCTAAAACGCCATGTGAAGATTTTCCCCCTCCTGCAAATGACTGAAGCCAAAAAGGCGATTTGCAAAATATGGGAATAATTTTAACTTGTTTAATATTTTCTAATACAAATAAAATCCAGACCTTCTAATGGTGACATAGTCCATACAATGAACTGTCAAAATCATTTCAGCTTATTCACTAGGAACGAGTTCTTCATGGTTTCCGTGGCTTTTCCTTTCTGTGATCCATGTCCATCCTTAGGATTTCACAGTGTGAGAACTCCAGACCTTGTACATTATGCTGGCACATTACAGAGATATTAGAAATATTAACCATATATGTCACCTATACGCTCTTTCTCTCTTTCATCATCATCAGATGAAACTGTCAATCCAATTGAAACTGTCAATCCAATAACCAAACCATCTTGCTGACATTCTCTGCCCCTTCTTAGCCTCTTTTCCAGAGCTCCTAACTCCTCGCATCTTTGAAGAACTTTCCTGCTATCCTTTAAAACATTCATTCAGCCTCTTTCATTCCGTGATTACTTCTTGAATCATTTAGTACCTAGTATCATCATATCCCTTGCTTTCTTGTAGGAACCTTAGCTTTCCCACCTCAATGATTGTCCTTTTTCCTCCCTGGTGTTGCTTTCCCCCTGGTGGCTTTTATTAATCCTATGTCAGTCTGTTGACTGATGAATATGAAGTCATCGAACTTGGAACCCACAGAGTACCTAGAACTACTTTTAGCACCTGTGGGGACTCAATAAATATATGTGCACATGAAATTGAATACTGGAAGCTTTCCGATTTCCGATTTCTAATATAAAAATGAATTTCGAATGAATCATTTTCTTGCTACTTTCCTAGGGTAGCTTTGTAAATTTCAGCAGGATACCAAAGGAGTTTTATTACACCAAAGCTGAGAAAGAGCTAAGACCACCTCTGGCGTATTTTTTGTCTTTATACATGAGGTGAGAAAGAAAAGTTTTGTTTCAGATTTATAGAGACATAGTTGACATATGACGTAAGTTTAAGGGGTACAAGGTGTTGATCTGATACACTTATATATTGCAAATTATTACCACCGTAGCTTTAGCTAACACCTTCCTCATAATTACCATTTGATGGTAACACATCACATAATTACCATTCTTTTTTGTGGTGAGAACATTTGAGATATACTCTCTTAGCAACTTTCAAGCATATAATACAGTATTGTTAACTATAATCACCACGCTGTACGTTACATCCCCAGATCTTATTCATCTTGTAAGCTTGTATTCTTTGACCAACATCACCCTCCATTTCCCTCACCCACCTCACCTCCAGCCAGTGATAACCACCATTCTACAGGAAACTTTTAAAAAACCAAGAAAAGACATGCATAATTTGCAATGAAATGACGTCACGAGAAAGGTTCTGACAACAGCAGACTTAACCACAGTCACCGCCCTGAATGTCACACGCATGCAGTTTGCTTAAGAAAACGTGAAAGTAGCCATCTTATTTAGATGGCACCTGCCTTCCAGAATTAGTTCCTTTTACTATCCCATTCAAACATGGGGAAGGAAAGCTTGTCTAGAATGACTACATAAATGAGGTCTAATGAAATCACTTGACCCTGTTCCACTCACCTCCAAGTACTCTTATTTTTTAACTCCGCATCAGAATCTCTTCAGTTCCCACATATCATGAATGACATAGAATTAAAATGAAAGAGAAAAAGATGAGGAGGCAGCTACTGGCCGTCGCATTTTTCTGGTCTCCCTGAAGTGTGAAATATTACAACTACTATCTCATTCCAATCTATAGGTTCACGTGTGGTGTGTGTGTGTGTGTGTGTAAACACTCAGAGAGGATATTTAAATTCGGGATAGAGGATCAAAATAAGATAAAAGGTAACTACCAAAACATTGAAGTGATAAACCAAGGGGAAGTATGAACTAGGAACTTTTTGGATATGCACTCCTTGTTTTTCTAGATTCTGGATGCCAGAACTTCTGTTTCTTTGGAATGCATCCATATGAGAGTTTTGATGTAGAATATTTGGAGATTATCTTGAAAGTAGAGGTCAGAGAGTGGAATTAAACCAGGGCTTAATTCTTAACATAATCAGACATAAGACATCAGACTGGAAGGAATGGTGTTCTCCAGGGGCGGTAAGCATGCTGGTGTTGGGATATCAGGTGACAGTATATGGTAGAACACTTTTTATTTCTAACAGCTTAAGGAGCACACAATAATGACGTTTATTCTAACATGTATTAAACCATGATTTCAGGGACCTTATTTAACCATATAAAATGTATATTATTTAACCATACAGACCATGATTCCATATATATTATTGCTTAGGATAGAAGCAATAGAAAGTTTCCTTAAAACTATTCAAGTCAAAGAAGTAAATCAGTTGAAAGAAAAATATTCAGTAAAAATGTACGGGTGGCACAGCAATATGGCAAAAGTTGTGAAAGAGGTTTACGAACGACTGAGGTTTGGGAAACGCTAGGTTAGAGAATTGGACATATTCTTTTAAGCTAAACAGCTGCTGCCTGTCATCGTCTTATGGATGAAAGTGTCAGGGAAGCAAAGTTGCATATGTGACATATTTTTTTTCTTTTTTATTGAAGTGTAATTGACTTACGATATTATACTAGCTTCAGGTGTACAACATAGTGATTTGATAATTGTATACATTACAAAATGAGCGCTGTGTGACGCTAGTTATAACCTGTCAGCACACAAAGTTACCACAAAAGTTATTATTACCTATATTCCCTGCGCTGTACATTACCTCCCCATGACTTATCTATTTCATGACTGGAAGTTTGTACCTCTTAATCTCCCTCACCTATTTCACTCAGCCCCCTCCCCCCTCCCCTCTGGCAACTACCAGTTTGAACTCTGCATCCACAAGTCTGTTTTTGTTTTGTTATTGTTGTTGGTTTGTTTTGGGTTTTTTAGATTTCACATATAAGTGAAATCACATGGTATTTTCTTTCTCTGTTTGACGTTTTTCACTTAGCACGATACCCTCTAGGTCCATCCACGTTTTCGTTTATGGCTGAGTACTATTCCACGTGGTGTATATATATACCACATTTTCTTTATCCATTGACCTATCGACGAACTCTTATGTCCTATGCTTTTAGATACATGGGATGAATCGGTGCTGAGCAGCACCCTATTTCCTGTGCTAAATACTCCTCAATTTTGGACACAGGGAGAAGCTGTGTTTGTTCATGACTCCTGGAGGTGTGTAACGTGTCATGGGGTAATGTCCGTATTACGCAGTCGTTCACCACAGTGCTAGGCAAAGCAGGAATGTAAAGTAGTCAACAATATATGACTGAGCTAGTGGCCTGGACAGCTTCACCGAGCCCATACTAAGCCAGCTCTCTATGCCTTGTGCGTACTCTCTCTCTTCAAGCAACCTAACGGCTGTTCTTTTTGCTGAGCTCATCGCCACATCTCGCCCCAGATTTGTTGGCTGGGCAAAGTTGCAAATTTTTTTACGCAGAAGTTGAGAAAGAGCAAAGCTGAGGAGTGCTAAAAACAGTACACTTTGCTACTGTGTAGTATCTGTATTTGGGGCCCAGGGTGTTTTATTTATAGCTATCTATTAATACACAGCAAGAGATGATACAGAGAGAAACACATAAAGAATAGCTTTATCAAATAGTTTCCAGTATTCAAGTGTAACATTAAAAGCAAGAACAGCAACAGAAGACTGTTCTAGTGCGGGAAAAGGCCATCTTCTTTACCTCTTCTCTCCCTTCCCTTCCCTCCCTGAGGCAGACTGTGGCCGCAGAGAGCCTTTCCCCCCTGCGTCCTGGAGGGCTGGGCTGGGGGTTGGTGACGGAGGTGAGATCTCTGCTTTCATTACTTTGTCCAGCAACTTAAACCTTCTCCTCTCCTCCACCCTCCCCAGCAAGGCGTCAGGTGGAGGTGCAGGACAGCATCTAGCTTGTAAAACTGGTCTGTTGGGGTTCTTCCTCCCTCATGCTCTTGCTTCTTGGCAAAATGTTTTGTTGGGCAGCTGCCTGGCAGTAGGACAGCTGCCTTCTCTGCAGAGAAAGGGGCCCCCCTTTCCTCCTCTAGGGGGAAAAGAGGCTGCTGCAAGAGCTGGAAGTGGAGAGATGGACAGGGAAGGCAGATACCACCATTGCCCCAAGACACAAAGAAAAATGCAAACCCACACATGCACACCCACGTGAGGGTGTGTCTTGGAAACTCACGATTCAAAGAGATGGGGGCAAGGTGGGCCTTGGAGCAATGCGACCCTCCCGGATCTGAAATCCTGCGCATTGACTCGAGCAGGAGGCCCCGGGGTGACGGGTCGGGGCGGATCGCTCACTGCTGCCCGCTTTTTGTATTTATTTGTCATTCAACTAGTTCGCAGGATGACACAGGAGAGGAGGGCGGGCGGGCTGTGAGAAGGCTTGTGGCCAGTTTCATTTTGCTTCACTTCTCCACCTGATCGTTGGGCGCTGCTCGCACCTGCAGGGGCAACCTCACCGAGGTGGGTGTGGCGTCGAGAGATGGGCTTCCCTGCTGGAGCGTGGCCCACGCTGGACCTGGAGGGACTGGGAGGGGCCGGCCGGTAGTTTCCGGGGAGGAGCTGAGGACAGGTTGGTCCTGACTGTGGCCAGTGTTTTGTTCAAGTTTCCAGGAGGTTAAAAAAAAAAAAAGAGTTGGGGGCGGGGAGGGGGGCAACCCCTGCCAAGACCTATTTCCCAGGCTACCTCTCCCTCCCTGGGGGAAGCTTGGATCCTGTGAATGTGACATCAGGTCTCTTCTGCTCTCCTGTGTTCTGCGGATGGGAAGATGTCAGAACGTACTGGCCAGGGCTGAGGCCAGCAGAGCTGGCTCCCTGCTGGCTGCCACTGGGGGGAACTGTGCCCTCCCCGGCCCCTGGGGCTGGGCTGAAGCAAGCATATAGAGGGGGCGCCGAGGGCCGAAGCAGAGACCGCTGGGGACTGGGGGGAGGCGTCTCTGGGTGTGGATGTCGGGGGGAGGGTCCCTGCCTCCCCCCACCTCCACTCTGGCTGCAGTGGCTGGTTTAGGGGACAGATCTCATTACGGATCTGCTACTGCTACCGTCCCCCCAGCTGTGACTTCGAGGGATGTCCAGGGGGACCAGGTGTGCCCGGGTCCACGGCTTAGGTGCTGGGATAAAATCTGTCCTTTTGATTCTAAGGGTGAAGAATAAACAGAGAGAAGGAGGAGGAAATGATTCTGTGGGATCCTCCCGAGAACTGCAAATAAGTTCGCATTTGAATCCCTGCGTGTGCGTGGGGGGGGTGGTGGTGGTGCGGGGGTGGATTAGAGTAAAACAAGATGAGGAAATGGAAGAAGCATCTATTTGACGGTGTCCCGAGGAGCCAGACGTAGCCACATCTTTTTCGTGTGCAGGGAAGATGCTCTACCTTTATCCCAGGGGCCTCAGGCACATGGAGAACTTTGATGGAGCAAGGCAATTCTGGGCACCCCAGCTTTCTCACTTGACACATGAGGCTAATTGAAAAAGCCAGGTGTCTTACATTCATGTTCTGCTGTACACATGGCAGCATGCGCTTTCCTCCGCAGTGACTGCCCCGTGAGGACCTCAAGGCGCATTTCGTGCTTACGTAGACAGGAAATTGCTTTGAAAACATAAGCACACTATCAAAGGCGAGGTATCGTCTGCTGCCTTATTCAGGGCAGGCATTTCCTCCTTCCCAGTACTTAACCCTCTACAAGAACACCCCTTCGACTTAAAGCCAAAGGAAAACAAAGGCCCAGAAAAGCTGTCCCATGTAGGGAGAAAATGGAATATTCCGAGGGGCAACCCCGCTTTCCGTGCCATTCCCCCCTTCCTAGGCTCCCATCTCAGGCGGCTGCGTTTCCTTCTGGTATTTGGAAGCCAAGGCTGTGGCTTTTTCCCCAAACATCAGCCCCGGTAGCTCTTCGTCTCCCTCTGGTGTTGCTCGCTCGCTATTTCTTTAGATTTTGGTGCCCCGGCAAGTGGGGGATCCGGGACGGGAAGAGGGTGGGCGCAAAAAGGAAGGCTGGGGCTTCCCTGGTGGCGCCGTGGTTGGGGGTCCGCCTGCCGATGCAGGGCACACGGGTTCGTGCCCCGGTCCGGGAAGATCCCACGTGCCGCGGGGCGGCTGGGCCCGTGAGCCGTGGCCGCTGAGCCTGCGCGTCCGGAGCCTGTGCTCCGCAACGGGAGGGGCCACAACAGTGAGAAGCCCACGTACCGCATAAAAACAAAACAAACAAACAAACAAAAACAAACAAAAGAAAAGCTGATGGGGGCTTCTAATCAGCAGTCCTGAAAGGACTGGGTATGTGCCTAAGAGGACCCTTTTTTTTTTTTTTTTTTTAACTTCCTTTTCTTGCAACCCCTCTCCGATCTTTCCCCACCGTGGACGCAAAGAACTTGAGCCGAACAGCCTCGGTGGGCGGGGGCTGGAAGAAGGAGCAAAGTGCGTCCATCCATCTGCCAAAATAATCTGACCCCGAGCCGGGGGCGGGGGGAGGCGTAAGTGAAGGGGGAGAGCGTCCCCTGGACTGATCAGCACTAAGAAATCGGAGAGACATAAAAGGCAAATGAAGCGAACAACAATTAAAAAAAAAAAAAAAAAAAAACCAAAATTCCCCCGCACACAACAATACAATCTATTTAAACTGTAGCTCATACTTTTCATACCAATGGTATGACTTTTCTGGAGTCTCTCTTCTGATGCTTGAACTCCGGGGCTGGCAGCTTGCAAAGGGGAAGCAGACGGCAGCGCTGCACGGGCAGGTTTACCAAAGGTCTCCAATGGGTATTTTCTTTTTCTTAGCCCTGCCCCGAATTGTCAGACGGCGGGCGTCTGCCTCTGAAGTTAGCAGTGATTTCCTTTAGAGCCCGGCCTTATCTCCGGCTGCACGTTGCCTGGTGGTGACTAATGACACAATGACATTGTCTGGGGCTGGAATAAAATTGGAGCTGTTTACCCCCGCTCTATAGGGGTTCAGTATAAAAAGCCGGCCGAGAGCTGTCCAGGTCAGACGCGATTCTGCCTCTGCGCTGGGACCAGCGCCGCCAGGGTCCCCGGGTCCCCGTGCGCCACGGCCGCCGCCGCGTGCGTCCTCGGGCCGCTCCCACGCCTTCTGTCCTGGCAGACGCTTCTTTTTTCTCCGCGTTAAAGAGCGTTCGGGCTGAAGGATCCCTTTGAGATCCGAAGAACCCGAAGCGCTCGGAAGGAACCGAAGCTGGTTTTTTCTGCGGTTTTTTTTTTTTTTTTTTTTCCCCTTCGAGTTTAGTTCGCAGTGGGGAAGGATTTTGATCCCTTTTTTTTTCCAGAATGGATTATTTCCCCATGATTTTCGCTCTGCTGTTTGTGGCTTTCCAAGGAGCTCCAGAAGCAGGTAGGCACGTTGACTTGCAAATCCCTGAATGCTGCCGTCTTCTTTTCCACCCTAATGCTTTTCTTGCCTCTGTGTTTTCCCCCATTTCTTTTTATGACTGCTGCTCAGAAATGAAGTGTAGGGGAATTATTGCTCAAAGGTGCTTAAGTTTTCTAGTGGAAAAAAAAAAAATCCTCTGTTGAAGACCATTGCTCCTCTAGCGTTAACATAACATTATTATCATTGCCTAGTGTATTTCCTTGGCTTTTAAAAATATGACTCAATCCAAGCGAGATATAATTTAGCTAAATGTAGGTTTGCAATATCTGTGTTCATACAGGTAAAAGGACATATAGGGATTTATATCTTACTCAAATACTGCTTTAATAGTGTGTTAATGTGTGAAATATTTAAACATGTCAGCTTGAAGCCAAGGAATTTTATTCAAGTCACTCAAGCAATGTATGAGCGCAGTAAAATCACCTGCAGAACAGTCTGATGAAAACCACCCCCAGGCTGTTTCAGGGTGAAGCAGATGTTTTCTTTCAAATTGTCATTGTTGACTTTAGATTTCTTTTGGCACGTTCTTGGCACTCAGAACAGTGTGGGCTCTCTTTCCAGTTTTATTCACCTGTCTTGGGAGGGAAGCTGGGGTAAATCTTGGCTGCTGAAGGATTTAGATAGTATGTGTGCGTCTGCCCGTTTCCCTCGTTTAGGGTCAGTGCACTTTTTTGTCTTTTCATGACCCTGGCTGAAGAGAAAGGATGTCAAGGGAATGAAAATCCTGGAATGTGTCTGATCATTTGAAATGTACAAAATTAGGCAGATAAGCTGCCTGGCTAGCTTGTCAGTGAGAGGAAGCCCGCTGCCGTGGGGAAGGGGAGACGGCAAATCCCTCGCACACCGTCCTGCTCCGGGGATTCAGAACTCAAAACCCACGGGACCTTGCCTGGGTCCCCGGAGCTGCTGCTCAGTTTTCCCTTAGGTCAGTGGTTTTATTGTAGGGCTGATTTCTCTTCTCTCTCTCCAATCACCTCCCCGAAGCTCTGCACCTCCACCTAAGTTCAAGAGGTGTGTCTCATCTGGGTCACTCCCGGCCTTACACAAGGTGTGAAGTGGTGGGTACTGCCCGAAACGGAAGGTCATCCCGCATGAGGAAGTGGCTCTGAGTCTAGGAAAAGGCAGTATGATTTATTTAGTTTCGGGTTTTTGGTCATCAGCCAATTTTAAGCCACTGTAGGTTGTGCTAAGTTCCACGCGGAAGCCAACCCAAATGTCTAGCAGGCAGTATTTCTAAGCATTTCCTTGAAGGCTGCTTCAAGGGGCTGGTAGGTCCCTTTTCAGGTGGTTGTTTCTCCTGCACTTGTATAATCTCTCTGAAGGTGGATAAGCCAGTGGCGATAAAGGTGAAGTCACGTTAAGGAGGGAAAATAATAGAGTCCTTTTTGCTCTGTGTTTCTTGCTGGAGGCCGGCTGGGTGCTTCACCTGCTTTTATCTGCTCTGCTAGATGTGGCCTCGATGCTGTGACCCGTGTGCCTTCGGGCCTCGGGGGTGTCACTGCCCACTGACCTGCTCTTTCTCTCCCCAGCGGTCCTGGGCGCCGAGCTCAGCACAGGAGCCGAGAGCAGAGGGGAGGAGCCCTCTCCCAGTGCGCCCTGGAGGCCCCGCCGGGCCAAGCGCTGCTCCTGCTCTTCCCTGATGGATAAAGAGTGTGTCTACTTCTGCCACCTGGACATCATTTGGGTCAACACTCCAGAGTGAGTCTCTAGAGGGCGTCGTTACTCTAGGCTTCCTCCCCTCCGGCTTCACGGGAGACTGGAGCCCAGTGACTCGCGTTACTTTGGGGTTCGGACCCTGAAGGTAGCATTTCTGACCACATGAAAGTGCCCCAGTGGGCAAAGGCCCCTCGGGAGGCTGCCGCTTGTCTCGGGGGAGAAACCTGGTGTTGGGCCTCCGGGGAGAATGTTCTCCATTGGGGTCTGCCCGGGTTTAGGGCAAACGTTGCTGAGGTCATATATATGTGGCTTGGTCCAACCCGTGCTTCTCATGGGAGGGTATAGAGTTAAGAGGGCAGAAAGGATTATAGAGAGTTACAGTCTGATGTCTTTATCTGACTTCTAGAAAAACTAAGACCCGAAATGTTGAAGTCACTTGCCAGGATGGATTTATGGTAGAGCAAGACCTAGAACTTGGGTGTCTCGACTCCCCCATTTGGAAAAGCCTATTTCAACACAGCAATAGAAACACGGTCCTTAGAGTTCCCTTCTGCCTCCCGAGTGAAGAAAGCAGTTTCCCCCATCTCCCCCTGAAAAGTAGTTCACCCATCAGAAGGAATCCTAAACAAAAATACAGTGATTGTGCCTGCGGTGTCCCGTTATGGTGAGGGGTGACCGAGATCCAAACAAAATCAAATCAAACCAAACAAAAACCACAGCGAGCCTCATACTTAGTAAGGTGATACTTCCAAAGGGAGGCCTTTATCCTTTGGGTGAGAATCGCAATGGATACACTGGAAATTACCGGACAGCCTTCTGGCGAGGAGTCCCTCTTCAGTCGTATGATAATCACCAAATCACAGGAGGTGTGCAAACCTGGCGTGAACCGTGCACGCAGTAGTGTGTCTACCCCAGCCTCCTCAGGGGGCCCTTTTAGCATGATCATGTATCACTTGAATTGAAAATGGGTTTTCGAAATCTTGTGAGTCATGGTTTTGCATGGAAGTTCCCCGCCCCCACTCCCAAGACCTGTTAACTAAGTAGAGAGTCAGAAAAAGGAAGAAAATATGAAACAGATACCAAAGCAGAGATGTCATAATTTCGGCCAAAAAGACAAGGCTGCTGTGTTGACAGTTGACATGGAATTTCATTGACTTAGAAAAACTGATTTTCTCCTGAGGGGGTCCACACACTTGGGGCCGTTGATGGCATGTGATCCCGACCGTTAGCAACATTTGATTCTTCTGAGTTTCGCTGCCAAATCCTGTGGTGTGAGCGCCTTAGGAGCTTGCCCCAAAGAATGCAACCTTTGGAGACGATCAGTTATGCTCATAACTTTTGTTCCTCTCTTTCCACGATAGGCACATTGTTCCGTATGGACTCGGAAGCCCCTCTAGGTCCAAGCGATCCTTAAAGGATTTCTTTCCTACAAAGGCAACAGACCACAGGAAGAGATGCCAATGTGCTAGCCAAAAAGACAAGAAGTGCTGGAATTTTTGCCAAGCAGGAAAAGAACTCAGGTGAGTAGAAACACCTTTGTTTTCCTTCGGTTTTATGCCCTCATGACCGTCTTCCTCTTATGATGCTGTCTTCTCGTTTAAAAGAGATTAACAGAGGCATTGAGAACAACTGAAGTTCCTAGTGCTGAAATGTTCTCCCTATGTGTATTTTGACAGGGACCAAGACACCATGGAGAAAGGCTGGAATAAACAAAAGAAAGGGAAAGACTGTTCCAAGCTTGGAGAGAAGAGTCTTCACCAGCAGCTGGTGGAGGGAAGGAAAATAAGAAGGTAAGAGGCTCCTAAGAACAGCTGGCCCCCGTCACCTATGAATGGTCTACTCTCCTAGTCATTCCTGCCTTGATGGGAGAAAGGCCCAGAGGACAGTAACAAAGAAAAGGGGAATCTTTGTATTCTCTAGATTAAAGAGAGCAAAGGAATCCCTCTCAAATGTTTTCCTGAAGGCCTTGAATGCAGACTGCTGCCCTCTGTACACTTTGGTGATTTTTAGCACACACACCACTCACCCTAAAGGTAGATTTTTCCAAACAAAAGCTATCTAGAGACACCTTTGTCATTTGGTCACATCTAGTTTTCGCCTCTCTGAGTCAATCTATTTACAGCTTTCCCTGAGAAATTAAAAATCCTTTCAGGGAAAGTTTTTTTTTCTTTTTAATTAAAGTGTCACATATAATCAAATTCTTCAAAACATAGCAGTTATTCAAATGGCCAAAGGGAAAATAAAGTCATTCGGCAGGATTGGTGAGAGTTAGAACGTGCCATTTTTCAGGTTTATTTATTTACTTTTTCAATAGGGAAATGCATTTGGTGGAAACCCAATGTCATTCCCCAAAGCTTTCTCATTTTTAAATCATGAGCTGGGATCTGGATTAGTAATACCGTAGGATTGCTCTGAGCAGTTTTATAGTGATAACTCTTCCAAATCCTAAACATTTGGGAATTCACAAGCTGCAGGGAGGAATCCTGCTTTCAGATCCGCCCCATATTCTACGTTTCCCTATCATGGTCAGTGGCAACTTTTCCTGGAAATCCAGTGGCAAGAAGTCCTAGGATCCAAGTATTATGAGCACAGGCCTGGCGGTCGTGAATGACTTCTGAGTTGTTTATGACTGATATGGGGCCATCCTCAGCGCTCCCCCTGTGCTGGTGAAGTTTCCATATTTATAACCTCAGGCCACTAGTGTGCCTTCAGATCGCAAGATTACGTAAATCACCGTTTCTGGACTGACTTGGAAATCATTTTTTTTTTTTTTCTATTAGCTTCCATTGCATCAACTATTAAATCAATGTTACAGTCCTTCCCTTTTTCTTTCTCCTAGAAAAAGAAAACATGAAACCTGCAAAAACGAATTTTTTTTTAATTGCCGTAGAATATTGTTTGGGGCCTGCCCGTAGGCCTCCTCTTTTTGAATTTCTTTCCCATGAAGCCCCCTTCAATTTCTTATGTGATTTAAGAAGACACTCTTGGCTGTTTGAAACCTCTGCTGAATGAGTCTCTCCATAGAATCCCACAGGGATTGGGATAGTGCTTGGGATAGGGCTAAAGAAGAAAAGAGAATATCTCTAGTTGACCTTAAAAATTGTACTTTAAAATTGTATTTAATACCCAATTCCCTTTAGATATGATCACATCGCCCCTACTCTTGCTGTTCACCACCCCACTCACCGCCATTCTAGGCATAAGAGGTAGTTTATTTTCACTTGAGGTTAGCAGAGTAACATGTGGTTTTGGTTGGAGGTGAAAGTTCAGGATCCAGATTTAGATCTGTTTTCGCCAGATTCTAATTTTAGATGTTTCTTTTGCCTAGGAATGATTTTTGTAAAAAAAAAAAAAAAAAAAAAAAAAAAGTAATAATAACATTTGTTTTCTCTTGTCTGGTTTTAATAGGTTGGAGGCCATGAGCAACAGCATCAAAACATCTTTTCATATTGCCAAGGTGAAAGCCAAGCTCTACAGAGATAAGAAAGTGACCTACAACCGAACACACTGATGGCAGGTTGTCGGGGCCTGTCTGAAGCCTTCTCATCCACCGAGAGCCCTGGGCCTGACTCTGCGCTCTCCCCACGTGGCTGGGATCAGAGTAAACGCATCCTCCCTGCTTAGACCACTTCTCGATCCAGACTAGCACAGGACCAGCGCCCTGGGTGCAAACATTCCAGGAAAGGTTAAGGAGTCCCCCAGCCCGCCTTCATTTGCCTCAATCAGTGGGAACTGCTTTCGTTTCTGTCCTCCTTTGGGGTGACAGCGGGCTACGCAAAGAAGGCAGAGAGATGCAGTGACCTGCCAATTAGGGTGGCCTCCTCCTAGGGGGAGGAGGAGGAGAGGAGATTCCACTTGCGGGCGGAGTTCCCAAAGAGGTTCCGAAAGGCGTGTTTGTGTCTCACTCAGGCGCCTGGCACATTTCAGGGAGAAACTCCAAAGTCCCTGCAAAGATTTTTCTAGGGAATGCACAAATTGAAAACACTCTAAGGACGAACACTCGAGTCAAAAAAAAAAAAAAAAAAAAAAAAAAAGACTTTGTTGTTTTAATTCATAAAATGCAAAACTGAAAGAAACTGTTACTACTGTAAATCAGGATGAGTTTCACGCATATGAGTCTACCTCACCTATATTGCACTCTGGCAAAGTGTTTCCCCACCTTTAATTATTGCTTCCCCAAACTCTTCTCCTTCTAAAATCTCCACACTAAGCCCTAGCCTCATGGAAGTCTGTCTAATGTGTCAATAGTAGATATAACATTTTCAGGGTAATCTACTAGCCCTGTTCCATAAGAAAAGAAAGATCAATTGAATCAGGAGATTCCCTTACCTTGATTTTTGGAAACACAACGGTATAGGATTGTTTAGGAGAGACACTGAAGGGTAAACATTGGTGATGATATAAAGCAGTCAAATTATTTCCCTTTTTGTAACTGGCTCATGGAAGAGGTTGGATTACATTTTGATGTACTTATTTTTTTATAGATATTTATATTCATACAATTTATTCCTTATATTTACCATGTTAAATATATGTCTGGGCAGGCCATATTGGTCTATGTATTTTTTTTAATGTATTTCTGAATGAAATTGAGAAAATGCTTTGTTTTGCCTGTCAAGGTAATGACTTTAGAAAATAAATATTTTTTTTCCCTACTGTACTGACTTTGAATCATTTCTGAAATTTCTGAGAAGTGGGCCAAAGTGGTAAGAATTAAGTAGGGGGGGCGACTAGAGATGGTTTCTTGGAAAGGTGACAATTAGAAGGAAAAGAATCATGGCTAATGAAAACAAGAATTTGATTTATATCTTAAAAGTTGCCTTTAGATTGCATTAAGCTAAAAACAAAACAAAAACCCAGCTTTCACACCTCTGTCTTTCGCTGCATAGCCGCCTCTGCTTCCCCTTCACCTGCAAACTCTCCAGGGGATTTATCCATTAGCTATGCTTTGGCTATTAGACGGGATCCAACAGTTTAAGCTGATGATGTGGTGAGAGGTGCTTTCTCCATGTTAATAGACCTGAAGGAAGCAATGGCCAGGCGACCTCCCCAAAGGTACCTAATTATACACATTCCACACCAGAGCTGCTTTGAGAAAATGACCTGCTCAGAGCAAGTGAGGGCTCCCACTGGCTTTTTCTTTGCTCAGATTAAGAAGTGTGTTTATTGAGGAACACCAAGCACCTTCGCTCTTTCATGGTAGCGCAGGACTGGACACGTGCCCTTGGAGCCAGAGATACCAAATGGTGATTCTGGGCCTCCTGCATCTCGGCACCTCCCTCCTCCCCACTTGGCCTTGGCTGACCTGCCAGCCCGTTGGGGAGACCAGTGCTGCAAATGGTTGTTACCAACAGAAGCCCATCAGAGCTTGATCAGCTTCTGAGAAGCTTCACCGCCTTTCTCTAACAGTGTTTGAAAGAATGCCTGACATTCCTCAAATAGTAGCTCACGGGGATGCTGTTGTCCAAACAGTGACACATCTGAAGGATGTTAAATAACAGTCTTCAGGTGTGCAGAGCCAGTGTCCTGGGCAGACTTTCTATCTTTACTGGCATTGTTTTTCATCTTTCACTTTTTTGTTTTTAGGAGACAGTCCAGTGTCTTTGGGGAATTGCTTAGAAAACTCATTTCATCTAGCGAACTGTTACTCGGTGTGCGGTTCTCAAGAGGAGGGTGAAGTTGTGTCCACATTGACAAGGGACTTGGCCTGAACTTAGCCCCTGTTAATCTTGAGCAACCATTCCATCCCCTGTGGCATCATGAATTTCCTCATCCGTTAAATGAAAAAGGGGAGGAATGTCTCTAAAACTCCAAGAGCGAGCCTGAGATGGCAGGAAGAGTGGAGGGGACAGGAAAGGGTGAAGATCTGAGCTTGGAGGACACGGAGCTAGTATATTTAAGAGGGAGTTGGCATGGGAAGAAGCCACTAAGCAAAAGTAAAACAGGGCAAGCAACGGTGATGAGATTTTCCTTGTCTATTCTTTTTTAAGAATATTTTTTTATTATTCAGACTTTTAAATCCTCTTCCCCGATGCTTTCTGCCTCAGTAACCAGCAAGAAAAGTAAAAAAGTGTGAAGCAGCGCCCCTAGGGCATGAGGGTCAGTACTAAAATACGTTGGAAGGTTCATAGGAAATAAATATTTTTGGAGTATGTAGGAAAGATTGACTATTACTCAAGGATCATGCCAGCTCGAGGAGTGAATTGACGGCCCGGTCTGTCAGGCTTCCTGCTGCTCTTCCACTAAAAGCATGGTTTCTGGAAGCCCACTTAGAACAGATTTCTCTCTTCACACTAACGAACAGGCAGAGCTTTGATCTCAGGGATCCAAGGACCCGAGGCTCCTGGGTGGGGAGAGGTGAACTTTGGTGAAGGGAGAAGTGCTCACTCCAGGGATACGTCATTTTCACTCCAGGGATTGGCTTCTTTTGTGATGGAAACGATTGGCTTTTATCCTGCCTGTGCTTCCCTGAAATACTCAGGGTATTAGACTAAGAAACGAAGTAGAGTTCTCACAGCTCCACGTATTACATTAAGCAGGGGTTCCCTCAGGAAAGAAAGAGCAATCTTTGGTCTTTCCAGGGGAGAAAGCCAAGGCCCAGAGACGGAAGTGACTTACCTAAGGTCACACAGCAAGCTGTAGCATCTCTGGAGCCTGAACCCTTGAGCACGGCTGTTTCACTCAGAGGCACCTAGAAGTCAGTGGAGACAGACACCCAAGCCAACCTCATTAGAGGGTTCTAGGCGGTAAAACAGGATCGCTCTTCACAAAAGCTTTGCCTTCCAGCCTCACAGATGACGGTTGCCAGATCCATCCTTTTTATTACTCTCTCAGGAATATCAATGTGCCCCTGATCCCCGGTCGCAAACATTTTAGTTGTAAAATATTTGTTTACTACATCATCCTCGAGACGCCAACACACAGCAGACAAATTACTATAATGTACAATGCCAGCCTCCGAATCTGGTGCCATGAGTGCTTCATTGACAACTTCTGGAAACAGATCTAACGCACGGGAAGAAATTGCAGTGATGAATGCCATGGCAGAGGCAATAGCGTTTCCTCAAATCCCGGGTGGTAATGAGAGAAAGATCTAGGGCTGGTGCCATTGGATAATGAAGAGAGAAGGGCCTCAGCCTTGGGGGTCACGGACTGATGGACGTGGCGCACGCCAAGCCCGACGGGCAACGTGCTCTTGAGAGGCAGCACATCGGGAATCTGACGCGCAGTTTTGCTGGTTCAGAGTCTTCTGCAGCTTATTTTTCTCTTTCATATTCTGAATCATTCCAGGCCTCCACCCTAAACTGCTGTGGAAATATCCAGGGATGAAATTAACAATAGCCATCACTGGCATGGAGTGGGTACTGATAGGGACAGAGCCGGGGGGTGGTTCTGTGGCCCCCAGGCCACCAGGTTTCTGGGGGTCCCCAGCTAGGCCAGATGTCAAACCTCCAGGTGTTCGATTGTGGGAAGGTCCAGCCATCTGAGAAGGCATAGGCAGCCAGGATGGAATTTCCAGATTTCTTGCTTCTACGGCTATTTATCAGCCATTATGAAAGTATTGCAACAATAGCCAAGACATGGAAGCAACCTGAATGTCCATCGACAGATGAATGGATAAAGAAGATGTGGTATATTTATACAATGGAGTATTACTCAGCCATTAAAAAGAATGAAATAATGCCATTTGCAGCGTCATGGATGGACCTAGAGATGATCATACTAAGTGAAGTAAGTCAGACAGAGAAAGACAGATATCATACGTAGAATCTAAAAAAAGGATGCGCATGAATTTATTTACAAAACAGAAACATAGAGAGAATGAACTTCTGGTTACCAGGGGTAAGGGTGTTGGGGGAGGGGTAGATTGGGAGTTTGAGATTGACATGTATACGCTGCTATACGTAAAATAGATAACCAACAAGGACCTGCTATATAACATGGGGAAGTCTGCTCAGTATTCTATAATAACCTAAACGGGAAAAGAATTTGAAAAAGAATAGACACATTTATATGTATAACTGAATCACCTTGCTGTACACCTGAAACTAACACAGCACTGTAAATCAACTCTACTCTAATATAAAATAAAATTTAAAAAAAACTAATATAGTCTCACTGGTCCATGAACCTGTGCATATCCGACTTGGAAGTATCAAAACTCTTGGTCAATTATCTTCTTGACATTCACCGCGTGGGCCTGCTTTTTCTTCACACCTGCTGAAGTTTAGCCCCACGTCTTTCTGTCCTTGGACCTTTGTTGTCTGCTGCATTTTCATCCCTCTGTATCACCCTCTCACTCTCCATGGCCCCCTCACTCATACAATGACCTCCTTTGGTAGAAGTGGAAATACTTTAAGGTATTCTTCGTCTCCTTGGAGGTTTATAGAAGGACAGTTTTATGGTGGCCTAAACTGGGGTCTGCCTCAGACCAGAACTTGCTAGGGTCTTAGATCTGCTCTAGGATTCACATGAAGGAGCTACCTGTAAGGCTGGGTCTTTGCCTCTTAGATTAACTTTGGACCCTGAAAGGGTGGCCAGATAATTTCTCATTAAAACGGGGACACTTTGGATAGTCCTTGGTGATGTTCTTAAAAATGACCACAGACTGTCATGGGCAAGCTGGGACATATGGTCACCGTAGGACAGGAGAAGCCTTAAAGGAGGTCAGAATTTCAGACCCACCTTGATCTCTTAGCGATGACCTGGACCTTGGTCTGTTTAAGCAAACTCAATGTCTATATCTCTTTATCTGCAGATCAGGCGAGGCCAGAGAACTTTCACCTTTTCTAGGGCCTCCAGCCTTGAGTATGGAATTTCATGCATAATATATCACTGAATTAATAAATGTACAGATGGGTTACAGGGTTCAGTAAGAGAGGGGCAAAGGCAATAATGAGACTAGCCTACAGAAGATTTATAAGACCCATTTATAGGGATCTCTTTAGAGAGTTTGCATAGGTAAAATAGTCCTTTATTCAAGCTACACTTTAGCAGTCATGGTCTCAATTGGGTGAGTCTTTCTATTTCTTTGTACTCCAGTTCACCCTGCCTATCAACATCCTCATAATAACCTTCCCCAAGTGCTTCAATCATAATTTCCATAAATGCACAGATAGAAAGAACTTAAAAATAAAGGATGTTATATTTTCCCATCTCAAAAAGTCTCCCATTATGCCATTCTCAGCTTATAGAACAAAAAAATGTTACCTACTGACAGTGAGCAAAGAGAAGGACCAGACTGAAAGAAAGGTTAGAAAGAGGTACGATAATTTGAGTTCTTAATTCTTTATTACGAATATCTTCAAACCTAGCCAACATTTGAGAGAATAGTATAATTAAACCCAGTATACCCATCATACAGGGTTAACGGTTGTCAAGATTTGACTGATACAGTTTCACCTCTACCGACACTCTGTCCTCCATTCCTGGATGACTTTGAAGCAATCCCAGGTGTCATTGTCCCATCTTGTGACAATATTTCAATATGGATATAATGCATTTGATATGCTGTGTTCAACCAAGTAAAATGTGAAATAGCCAATTGGATATGGGGGTCTGGAGCTTTAGAGGGATTGAACAATAAATGTCCCCGGACCTCATGGGACCCATCATAACACAGGAAACAAATATGTTACCAGCTAACATTTATGCAGTGCTTACTGTATGCCAGATACTCTTTTGAGAGGTTTGCAGGAATCAACTCATTTCCTCCTTAACTATCACCCTGTGAGGTAGGTTTTTTTTTTAAATTTATTATTTGTTTATTTATTTTTGGCTATGTTGGGTCTTCGTTGCTGCGCGAGGGCTTTCTCTAGTTGTGGCAAGCGGGGGCCACTCTTCGTTGCAGTGCGCAGACCTCTCACTATCGCGGCCTCTCTTGTTGCGGAGCACAGGCTCCAGATGCGCAGGCTCAGTAGTTGTGGCTCACAGGCCCAGTTGCTCCGCGGCATGTGGGATCTTCCCAGACCAGGGCTCGAACCCGTGTCCCCTGCATTGGCAGGCAGATTCTCAACCACTGCGCCACCAGGGAAGCCCTAAGGTAGGTACTTTTATTTGCCCTGTTTTATGGATGAGGAAACTCAGGGACAGATTAAATAGTAACTTCCCCAAGGTCAGGCAGCTAATTAAGAGACAGAGCTTCGTATGACCCAGATAAACTAGTTCACTATGCTTTGTGACTAAGAAGAATACAGCGATAGAAGTTACACTGTGGGATAGGAACAAGTCCTATGATGGTGCAAAAGTGACAGTGATCCATTCTGCGTGGGGGTGAAGACAGGAAGTGTGATGGGTTCTTGGGAAGATACTGTGAGGATGGACCTTGACCCTTACCTAAGCAAGAAAGCACCTGAGAGATTTATAACTCAATCAAAAGTATAGATGAGTCTCAATAAAATGCTTCATCTACAGAGGACTTGATAAGAAGAACGTAGCCTAACATGCTATCTCATCAAGAGGTAATTTATCTTACTATGATTCAGAAAGGATAATTAATTCAATGATACTGAAAATCTTCAAGCATCACAACCACAAGAAAGTGAATAAAAATTTCATTTTCCTAAGTGACATTGATATTTTCTGCTAAAGTATCCTGCTAAAACCCAGAAAGGGTAATTAATTCAATGATATTGAAAATCCTTAAAGAGCATAAGAACAGCAAATGGGACTAAAATCTCTTAATTTCAAGTGGCATCAACTGGATTGAAATTTGGGGACATGCCTTTAAAAATAAAAAGAAATCAATTTGAATAGATTTCAACTAAATTTAGAAAATTTATCTAAACTTGTGGCTAATAAGATGAAATGATTCCACTAGAAGTCTCTGTATTTAACCAAATGTAGAATTTATTGTATAGTTCAGGTACTCTGCTATTCTCTTACTGTTTGTCACATGGTCATAAATGTCCTTTCACATGTTGAGAATTCCCACTTGATATATAGGTAGGGATTGCTGTCAACTTAAATGTCTTCTTCAGGCTTGAAGAATTTTCTAAGATGCCATTAGCAATCACCTTGCTATGAACATTTCTCACTGGTTTGTTTCCCCCCATAACTAGTTCAT
Source organism: Kogia breviceps (assembly GCF_026419965.1). Lineage (NCBI taxonomy): Eukaryota > Metazoa > Chordata > Mammalia > Artiodactyla > Physeteridae > Kogia > Kogia breviceps. The sequence goes on along the minus strand of NC_081319.1, from coordinate 98,578,759 downwards.
TTTGCTCTGATCAATGGCCATCCGTGGTGTTCCTCAGTTTGGTGAAAGACAAGATGCACAGGGCAAATAAGATGATTCTATGCAGCCTACTACAATAAAGACAATCCTCATTAAGAAAGAGTATTTCAAGAGAAGGAAGGGGGCTTGGGATTTTATAGAAGCAGGTAAACAAGGAAGTTGCCCTTGAGTCTTATGGGAGTCACGAGAGGGATGGAGATGGTCTTCTCTGAATCGCTGAGAAGGGATGGAGGGGAATATGAGAGAGGCAGGGTCCTTTGAGGTTAGCTGGAGGGGGACTTCTTGACTTTTGCTTTTGGGGAACACAGGGCTCAGGTAAAGTTCAACATTGTTCGTTTCCTCTTTTTGTTCAAGATGAACATACATCTTCACTGAACAACTAGGCAATAATCCTAAACCTTCTGAGTGAGATGAAGCAAAGTCCCAGATATAATTTCTCAAGGAGTCTTCATGTTGCTACTGTAAAAGCAGCTGAACTACCTGTACAGAAGTGATGGTTAAGGTCTGTGGTTTTAGGGTCCTAGAGATCAGACTCCTTAACAGAAGGATGCCTAAAATGAAGAAGAGAAATGTTAAAGATTGTATTAATATAAAGAGCCAAGAATTGAACCTGAAGGTTAACAAGCCCAGTGGATTCCAGGAGGTCAGTGGAGGAACATCTTCCAGTTATGCAGTACTGCTAAGCGAGTTTCTTGGAGATCTTGAGCTAGGATGTTGGTGTTTTTGGTCATGTTGTCTACAGGGTATACCTGACCCTAGAATTCCACTAGGCTTGCCGAATGGTCCAGTCAGTGCCTTTTCTGGGGAGAAATCAGACCCATGAATGGTCTTCTATGGTGGTCAGTCCTTCAAAGTACATATCAAGCCATTGGGCTTTAGCTCACAGGGCTTCTGCAAATCCTAGGGAAAAAGACCAGGCAACCAGGAGTCCCATAGGGACCTAGGGTAATCTGGTTTTAGTTCTCAGTGACACAGAGACAAGCAGCAGGGAGAAAAATTGAAAACATTAGTTTGAAGGATTATAGTCAGATCTTGAAGGAAACTGGAATGATTGAAAATCTGATAAGGATTGACAATTTGGGAAGGTAACAAGAGTCAGTCCAATTTACAAATGGATACCCAAACCGATTTTTCCAGAGTTGGGGAGCAAGTCAATTATCTATCCAACAGACAAGATAGAGACAAATTGAAAAGAGATCCAAAATAGTTCAAAAGAGATCTAAAATAGTTCAAAGGGCTAGAATCTGATAACCTGGAAGGTTGTGCTATATAACATACAGTTTTCTATTAAAACAAATCATTTTCCTCTACAGTCACCATACTTTTGATGAAAGATAATCTCAAAGAAACATTATTCTTGGTGGCAAAATAAGGCTAGTCTCATTAAATTTGGCATAGTTATTTAGACAGGCACGGCAAGAATGGTGATGTATCATATAGACAATATTAAGTTTGCTTTCTGGAATGTTTCATACGAATTTCAGATTGAACTTTTATAAAAGCCTTTAGAAGCTAAGGAGTCAAGCCAAGAACTTGCTACCAGATTTTACCTGGAATAGCTATAAATTTGAGCAAATTTGTCTCTTGTTGAAGTCTCCCAGATACCCTAAGATTACTGCCAGGAAGAGACCTTTCTTACTCACCTGTGAGGCTGGGAATCTATAAGCCATCAGACCTACTCACCCATGAGGACCTTGTGAATACCAGCTTCATAAAGCCAGCCTTAATTCCTTAAAAGTATCTGGTCAGATCTGATTAAATGAGCATCATTCTCAAATATGACACTCCAGGCAAGGTCTTGGTTGCATACTTCATGATTTAAATTATGTCATAATAACAAGAAGGAGAGATTCTTATTGAACCTACGCACATACATTGCCATGGGAATAAAAATACTAACAAGATTTTCTGAATTCTGGAAGAGTCAGGCAAGGAAAATAAGATATCATTTATATATGTTTCATTTCAGTTTACAAAAACAGTCTACTCAATTACCATGAGGTATAGATAGCTTAAGAGGGAAAACAAAAGGCTTCATTATATATCCCAAACGTAGAGTATTAGAACAGCCGTATTCCAAACAAAAAACACCGTCTTTCCTCATCAGCTCATTCAGTGTTATGTGATCAAATCTTATTCTGCTCAATCTGGAGTTCGCAGTGTCATAACCCATCTGTTTCTCAACTAGAGTCTAGAAATCCTGACTCACTCCACTGGTATGATCTCAAAGCTGTTTAAGCAGTGCCATCGGAACTCTGTACCCAAAAGTACTTGACATAGTCCTTTTCTATGGGACTAAATAATAAAACAAACAAACAATTATTTATAGACTAAATAAAACAAACAAACAAACAAAAACCTACCTGAAGATGACAACAGACTTTAAATGGCTGTGGTTAACTTATTACTGCTAATTTTAATAGTGAAAGATCTGATGATGGCTCATTACAAAATAATGCAACTGACAAAGACATTTGGTTGTTAATGTGGCATGCAAGACAAGGTAATAAAGTCAGCCCCCAAAGTTCTGGACAAAATAATTGTAAACATACTGATTACCCCTATCTTCAAAGAAGAGTGGATATTACATCTACTTTATAAAAATAGATGAATATTATCTTTACAGAGAAAAAAGTTCTTCAGATGTAATTGTAATGATCCTGACACAATACATCATGAATATAGTATACCCTGCATATAGTTACAATGTACAAAGATATATCAAGAATATCAAGTAGGGCTTCCCTGGTGGCTCAGTGGTTGAGAGTATGCCTGCCGATGCAGGGGACGCAGGTTCGTGCCCCGGTCCGGGAAGATCCCATGTGCCGCGGAGCGGCTGGGCCCGTGAGCCATGGCTGCTGAGCCTGCGAGTCCGGAGCCTGTGCTCCGCAACGGGAGAGGCCACAACAGTGAGAGGCCCGCGTACCGCAAAAAAAAAAAAAAATCACTGGCCTAGAAGATGCCAGGTGCAAATTAAATAAGTAAAATTGTGACAACTTAACATTTTAAAAAACTGAAATTATGACCAATAGCACTATGCTGTTAAATAATATTAGGCAAAGCAGCACTAGGACTCATAAATAGAAACATATCATGGGCAGTTATGGAACTGACAATTCTCTAGGAACTTCGCACATTGCACACAGGTTCTCAAATGTTTATCACATTTCATCCATGCACATTTTATCCAGGGAAAACTAAGCGTCTCTTCTGATGTGCTAAGTCATCGATAGTAACATATCAAATTATTTCTAGCACCTTTCCTTTTACAAAGATGAAAGCAAATCTTGGTGTATTTCCAGAAGCCCACTGGGAATACATATACACAAACATACATATGACCATCTTTGTACCACATACAAGTAAGAGGCAAAATTATAATGATCCAGACACCTAATGAATGTCCACTCACTAACTCAATTTAGCATCAGTTAAAGGTTTAAATTTACTAAATATCTTGCAAATTATCTTCAAGCGGACATACTGTAAAACAACAAAAAATTCAGAGTAATGGTTCAAGTGGGTTCACCACAAATTTACATTTTTCATGGTCTTAAACATATACTAGAAGTTATGCTAGCTTATTCATTCAGTAAATCTGTATAAGTTTAGGAATAACATATACAAGTAGAATAAAAATCTATGCTTATTTGACACTGATATTTAACACAGATAAATCAGAGAAAACATAGATGTTTTTATTAAACCAAAATTATTAAACTAGTATTGTTTACCTAAATTATGTTAACTTATATTCTTAAATTATTTCTGAGTTCGTTTCTATAAACATACCACTGTTTTTCACGTGGAAAGTATTAGAGATTCAATTTTCTTAATTTCTGAGAATTTAAGGAATATTCAGTTTATAGAAGTACTTATTTATCTCTAAGCCAATCAGACTAGAGCTCCTGTAATTTAAAAGATTTTCTAATCAGTTTATTAATATCACCAGGAGATAAGAAAATATTATGTACTCACACAATGAAAGGCAAAGCCTTTCTAATTTACAGACATATAAACGTACAGACACACACACAGAGAAAGCTTATAGTGTCAATTCTAAAATTTCAGCCATAGGTCAAGCATAAACCCAGAATAAAAAAACTCACTAGTCCGGATATTCGCTTCCTGGTTGGCTTGAAATTCTTAGTTGATCTGAGCTCAAATTAGATAAAAAGAAGAGACTAACAAGTCAAATTCCCTGTTACCGTTCACCCAGCAGCGACAAGATCTCTATAAACCATCAACTGTTTACCGAGACCATCAAATGAGTAGACCATGAAACCGAAAGAAGATGGCATCAGAAATCGTGTGCTCAAAAACAGTCAGAATCAGCTCTCGACTGTGCTCCCTATGGACAAGGGTCTGAAGCAGGGGAGTCAGATTCCCCACTGGGTCCCAGAACTGCCAGTCAGGGACACAAAGGGCTCCAGACAGCTCATGCCCGGGGTGGAACCAGGATCTGACGGTGAGATCCAGCTCTATCCAAGTCATTGCCTCCAACTGAGAGAGTCCTCGTTTCCCAGGAGAATGTGGGAAGAAAGAGGGGAGCCAGGTCAGCCCAAATGTATGACGGGAAGTAGCCCAACTGCAGTTAAATGGCTAAAAGCATGGTCATTGGGTTCAGATATACCATTGGTCCAGACCACTTCTATGACCAACGGGAAGCTTTTTTACTGTCCCGACTCTCCATCTATTCATACATAACATAGAGATGATAACACCTACTGCACAGTGTGATTGTAAAGGCTGACATTCCACATAAAAGAAAACTCCAGATACCAGCCCTCAATACATGATATAAACCCTTTGCTGTGTGCCTTCAACTTATTTTTCCTCTTTTATCTTCAACCTTCACCTCTACCTTCTATTTTAGGTACTATTTTAGGGCAACATTTCTCAAATTTTGTGTGCAATAGAATTACTTGTAAAGTTTGCCAAAATGAAGATTCCCAGATCACAGACCCCAGAAATTATAATCTGGTACATGGTAAGATCCAGAAAACTTTGCTTTAGCTACCATCCAGGTGGTTCCAATGTAGACGGTCTTCAGATTACAACTGAAAAAAATATTACATAAGCTGTTCGTGGCCGTGGACTTTGTCTCCACCCTGCGTTTCCATATGCTGCTTTCTCAGAGCAGACTGTTCTTTCTTCAGGGTTCTGCTGGTGGCATTTTATTTATTCTTCAAGCCTCCTTTCAAATGTTTGCTCTTGTATGAGGTCTTCTTGGACTCCCCAAGGCGAAAGGGCTTTGTCATCTCTCCTCTGGTATTTGTTTACATGTCTAATTCCACAATGACAATGAACTCTTGTAGAGGAAGGGCTGGGTCTTAACTTATCTCTGTGTCCTCAGCATCAAGAGGAGGTAGGTTTTGAATGTCTGCTAAATGAAGTGACAATCTCCACACTAAATTTCGAGGAGAATGATTGGAATGTCTCCTGTCCTTGGCTTTAAATTCATCTAAAATCCCGAACTGAGAGTCTTACAAAGGTTCAGGCCAGAAGGCAGTGAGGTCTGTCTGTCAAGCCACAGGCTGGAAAAACATATTTGCAGTGCATATATCGGATAAAAGACGGGCCATCTCTCTGGGGTACCAGTCTCTAAGAAAGGATGCTAACACGTGACAGTAATAAGTTTGAAGAATGGTGCCTATTAATTCAGGTTTCCACCTGCAACTCACCCCATTACCGGTAAAATAGACATTTCTTCTACTTCTGCCAAAGTAGACAGTGCCTTTGAGCAGAAATAAAAACATTCTTAGCGTCAACCTATCTCTGCTATTTTTGTGCATGAATAATGTGTTACTAGGGCCATGACAGGGTGCTACCATCTCTGAGTGCACCCATCTGACAGGCACCCAGAGTCAGTGGTAACAAGCAGCCGCCATCCTGAAACCAAATAAAGCATGATGAGGTGCTCGTTCTAGGGAGCGATGTTTTGTAACTATTTGCTGACCTGCACTTAAGAGTGTAAGTAAACATTACTCTCTAGCTATGAGCAACCAAATAAGCCATGAAATGGAAGATAATTCCCAATAAGTTCAAATGATAAATTTAGTATCACGTGAACATAAAGAGCTTTACAACCTCGTGAAAAGGAAAGCTGTTTCAACAATAGGAGTGAAGAGAGTCCCTCCCTGCGAGGGGCGGTCACGACTAGCGGAGAGCACAAGGCACTCGCGGTGTTCTATTTCTTGTTCCGGGCGCTGCAAACACGGTTGTGTTGACTTTGGAGGAGTTCTTTGAGCTATACATTACACATATGCTCTTCTCTGGGTGTGTCATACTTCAAGAACGCTTACTTCTCCCTCCCTTAGAGCATTTTTTCCCCTTTCTTCAGTAAACAAATGCTGAACAAATATATACAGATTAATCGTTTGAAGTGGTGCCAGAAGTGTAGCGTGCTTCACGGGGCGTATATGTTTTGGTCTGTCTGGGCATCAGATGTGCATTTCACTGGATGCAACTCATTTCATTGTTCCACAACCTGGCTTTCCTCTTCGGAGTAGAGGCCTCCTTAGCATTTTTTTTTCCTCAATAAGGTCCCAACTTGACAGCATACAAAAGGCTCCATGAGCCCCACTGCCTTGTCTCAGATTAGTTTCCTTGTACGTGTTGCCTGGCTTTGTCAGGTCCTGACACCGTCCCGAAGATGGTAAAATGAGCCAGGTGATTTCACCTCCCGTGGCACACCTGGAGGACATTGCTTGGGCTCGAGCCAGTTTATTGCTCACAGCCTGAGACATATTTTCCCACGAGCTAGCTCCCTCCCCACCCCCCATCCCAAAGGACTTCCTGGGTGGGGAAGGACACATCAGAGAATACGGAGCATTGTAACTAGTGGGAAACGCGCTTGACATTGGAGATGCTGTTCCCACTTCCTCCTTCTGCACCCACTCCACACTGATGTGTCAACCGTGATTTCTTACTAACGCTTGGGTTTCGCTCTAAGCTGTCTTTGTTGCCCATGCCCATCAACACATACATCCAGAAAAATAAGGAGCATCAGGAAGGTCTGCCCTGTGTGTGTGCAATTCCTTGCAGTCGCTGACTGCCTTGAACAGCTTGGAGAATTTGACTCCTGGAATTCACAGACAGAAGTAGGCTCCCTAAGAATATCGTTCTCTCCACCTGTGACCTGAAACCAGGGATACGGATGAGCATCGTTCGGCAGTAAGTGTTTGTCGGTTGACACATGACTTCACGATCAAACCCACCATTTGCTTTCTTGCAGTCCATTCCTGTGGTCCTTCCACTTGGTCAGTTCCACGACTATCTGACCCAGGGCCAGAGAACTTAGCACCTCTACTAAGCTAGACACCATTGCAACGCCAGAAAGGCTTGTGCTGAAGTGCACAGGAAGTCGATGCAAAGAGTTACCTTTGCTGTCAGGTTGCAGTAGTGTTGCAGCCAACTGGATTCGGGATGTTTTTGTTTTGTTTTACTCCAATAAATGTTTTCAGAGGGCTTGCCTTTGGCTTCTCAAGCAGTTTGGCAAATTATGAATCTTTTTTATTTAAAATAATTTTATGAGGTATAATTTATATGCAATAAAATGCCCAGACCTTAATTATTCAGTTTAGTGAGATCTGACAATTCCATACACCCGATTCAAACCAAGATATAGAACATGACCATCATCTAGAAAAACCAATCAGGTTTGGATTTCTCTTATCATATTCTGATTTCTCTTATCATACATTAGCTTTGCCTATATAAAATGGAGTCACACAATACGTATTCTTTGGGGTTTGGCTAATTTTGTTCAACGTAATGTTTTGGGGATATGGCCATGTTAGAACTGTTATGAGGGGACATTCTTGTCTTACTCCCAATCGTAGAGGGAAAGCATTCAGGGCTACTAGTTCGAACAATAGTTTGTAATTAGATGGAGAAAGTTTTCTCCTATTTCTAGTTTGCTGATACTTTTTATGATGAGTGGGTGTTTGATTTGGCTGAGTGCAGTTTCTGCATATATTGAGGTTTTTATTCTTTATTCTCCTAATATGGCAAATAACATTGATTTTTAACTTTCCCATGTTAAAGCAATCTATCTTGCACTTCCGGATAAGCCCTACTTGTCGTGACTTATTATTTGTTAATTACGGCTTTTTGGATGTCGCTAGATTTTATTTGCTAATATTTCATTAAGGCTTATATATATATATTTATATAATGTTAAAGTTTCTTTTTGAAAATACCAATATTTTTTGAGGTCTAGTTATATTGACTTTTTTTCTTTTGACAATGATTTGGGTTTTTTTTTTTAAGTTTTTGCTTGTTTTTGTTGCTTTTTCATACTTTTCTTAATTTTAGGTTTACTGCAAACATCGTGCATTAAAAAGAACAGTAGAGACCAAGACAAATTTATTTACATCCAGGAAAGGGCATGTCTCATCTTCTGTCAAGCTTTTAGTAGAGTGGTTTGGTCAGTAACGATTGCAGTTGGGTTGGGCCGAGCTCCACGTTGTTTTAGTATGGCCATACACCACACACTTCCCGGCAACGCCCTTCTGCAGCCTCCTATTTATTATAAGCACGGGGGTCCCAGAAGGTGTCCCTCAGTTCCCCTGTTCTGCCCTCACACTTCAGGAGACCCTGTGCCCTGCACAGCAGGAGGGGGTCTCTCTCAGTATTTCTCCCTTACCCCAGTGATAGGTGGCACTTGGTGTAAAGCCAGGAGATGGGCTTTCTCTGAGCTCTTCTGACCCACCTTTACTCTCACAGGCTCCTGCACCTGTGCTTTCTCAGCTACCCCGCCCCTCCTCCGCAGGCAGACAATGCTGCCTCGTACTTAGCATCTGGTCCAGAGTCCCGGATGGATTCTCCTGGTTTTCAGGCTCTGCCCTCAGACTTCTGCAGGCCATGAGGACCCGTGCTTCTGGGAGGTCCCTTTCCATGCTCTGACCCCCCTGGCGGCAGGCTGCTCCTGCCTGATACCCAGTGCGGGTCCTGGAGTGTAGACGGATTGGGCAGATTTCTTCACTCTCCCGCCTCGCCTTCACACAGGCGCATGGCATTCTCTTGCGTTCCTCAGAATTCCCGGCCCTTTCCCTGTTGTCGAGGGTCCCTCCCTGGGGCTTGGTGTAAGGCCTGAGGGAGGGGGCAGTTTCTCGATTCTTCTGCTCTCCCTTCCGCTTTGGGTCGTTGGCGTGTCTTGTTAGTTTCCATTCACCATTGGCTCGAATCTCTGAAGGCACGATCGGGACTTTTTATTCACCTGGGCTTGGGAGACTCAGCTTTCTGACTCTTGAGATCTCTCTCTCTCTGCTTTTTCGTCTGGCTGCTGGATTTTCCTATCAGGTTTTTCTCGCTGGTCACTCCTCTGGTCTCCTGCACTTTATGAGGCCTTTCTCCTCCCTGTGTTCAGTTCCTAAACAGGCGGTTACTGTGGGTAACTGCACCGTGAAAGGATTTATCTCAGTTCTTGCACCCTGACCCCAGCCTTCAGCAGGCTACTGGGCTGCCCTTTGTAAGGTCCTGGTCCCAGGGGTCCATCTTGCAGGGCTCCTACCCTGCCTCCAGCGAAAGCCCAGAGTGCGTTCTTGGGATCCTATCAGCTCTCCTGCCTGGCCGCCAGCCCTTGCCAGCCTCTGCCTTTGCACTAGTCAACTCCCCTTGTATCTCACGTGGCTTCCGTCAGGACTCTGCCCTGCGCCCCCAGCCTTCTGTGCACGGTCCCCGTGCAGCCGGCGAAGGCCTGGAGGAAAGACCGGGAGAGTAGTAAGTCACTCGATTCGGGACTAGGCCTCCTTGAGACTCCGGTCCACCATCGCAGCTAACCCGTGGGCATCAGAAGACGCTTCCTTTTTCACCAGGGTTTCAGTCGAGGTCATGGGCTTCTCTGTCCTGAAATCCATCTCATCCAGGTTTTGTTGCTCCACGGTTCTTTGATGGGTTTCTTAAAACTATCATTACGTAGCTTGTCTGTATGTGTTTTGCTGTAAAGGTAGAAGCAATAATCTCTTGCTACTTTTTATATCCTAGCAGGAAGCAAATGTCTAAAAATGATATTAAAAAATCATTTGGGGCTTCCCTGGTGGCGCAGTGGTTGAGAGTCCGCCTGCCGATGCAGGGGACGCGGGTTCGTGCCCTGGTCTGGGAGGATCCCACGTGCCGCGGAGCGGCTGGGCCCGTGAGCCGTGGCCGCTGCGCCTGCGCGTCCGGAGCCTGCGCTCCGCAGCGGGAGAGGCCACAGCAGTGAGAGGACCGCATACCACACACACACACACAGAAAATCATTTGGCAACTGAAATTCTATACCACCCATTAAAAAAAAAGAACAAAGCACTCCCTATTTCCTAATTTCTTGTAAGACTTTCCCTACTCAGCCATCCACATCACTTTCTATGCCCACCTCTTCTAAGTCAATGGTTCTCAACTGGGGATGCTTTTGACCCCCAGGGGATATTTGTGTTTGCTGGTTGTGGAGGGGAAGAGAGTGCTATTGGCATCTGGTAGGTAAAAACCAGGGATGCAGCCAAACATCCTACAATGAGTAGGACAGTTCCCAGCAACAAAGTCATCTGATCCAAAATGTTAATGGTGCTGATGTTGAGAAAACTTGTTTGAGTATCTGCTCAACAGAAAAGCGTGTCAGTGAAGCCATGTTCGTGATCTTGGCTATTCTGACAGCGTTGCCTCAAATACTGTTTAAATTGTGAAAAGATAAACAACGGATTAGGCTGCAGTCTTGAGTTATAAATTTAACTCACTTGCTGAAACTCAGCAGTTTTTAAAACTGCATTTTTTCAATTACCAGTAGAAATTTGTGTTTTCCAAAATCAATCTGGGGACAAGATAAGCCTTACAACCAATTTACCCGGACAGAGAAGTACTATGAGTTAGACTTATGTGGGTTGCTGGCTTTTATTTTTGTTACTTTTGCTCTAGTTATCTGACGTAAATATTTGAATGGATGATTTATTATTATGCTTGAGTCCTGGGGCTTTTTCACTGAGGCTTGAGTAGGTAGTGGGGAAATGTTTTTCAAATATATTTCCATTCAAACCATTTAAGTAAATTATGTGTGTATGTGTGGGCATGTACATTTTTGTTCTGTATTGTCATACAACTTTCTCACTGAAAGTTCCAGCAGTTTTCCTTTTCCTTTAAAAAGCTTCTCAGACTAATAAATAATGAAAATCTCATCAATGGATGAAATACAATTTCTTCATCTTTTCGTTAATTCTTTTAATTATTGTCCCCTTATTTACCCATTCGATTTTTTAAATAGATATCCCGGGTTTTAATATATATATTATATATATATTATATATATATTTATATATATATATATTATATATATATTAATATATATATTTTATATATATTTTATATCGTTTTAAGAGTTCTGGTTGAGGACTGAGGACATGTCATTGCCTGGTCTCAGGCACAGGTGAGTATTTGGAGCACACACCTGTTCCCATCAAACCCATCCTGACGTAGGACCCCAACCAACTCTATCTGTTTGTGCTTGCACTCTACATTTCACCTCCCACATATGGTGCTGTGAATGGGGGCCTCTTAAATGGCTCTACAAGTCAAACAGGAGAAAGTCCATCTCAAATGAAGAGGTCAGTCTATGGAAGAAATACAAGAAATACCAGAAAGTGAAAGGCATACAGTGCCTAGAGACTCATTTCTATGGGCCTCTGGGGACAAGGCGTGTCCCAGGTGTGATTCAGGGGCATGGAATTTGTTAACTCAACCTAAAGAGGCCACAGGCAGTATTTGCTCTCCTTGTAGCACTCTTTATTCAGCCAAGATCCTGGCTTTTGCCAAACAGGACTGCACGATTCTGAGTTAGAGAGAGGATCCGTAATCCAGAAGGCTGGATCTCTGTTGATCTTGGTGCACCTACCCTGTCTTAGGTCTTGGGGGAATCATTTCCTTTTTATTTCTCAGAAACTCTGGACTCAGGAATGCTGATCTCGTCAACGGAGAATGGAGCCCACATCAATATGTCTCCTATTTCCCGCCATGGAGGTCTCTTTTCTCCTTCACTCTGGGAGAGGAGACAGGGGTATTTGCGCTTTAAGCTGTTACTGTGTAATCATCATGAAGATAAGGTCAGCAGATACACGCTGAGTGCTGCTGGTGACTAATTGAGGTTTCACCTCCTCCTCTGCTCTTCCAGCAAGGGTGTAGTTAGGAAATACAGGGACAGGGAGCCCCCGAACCCCCTCCCCACTGCAGGCCTGGCAGGTTATCTCACTGCTCTGGAGGTGGCCCTGCCCTGTCTTCCCAGTTTGTAGTAGCCCGAGGGGCAAGGCGTCTAAAGTTGGTTTGTCTATCACTTTCTGGGTGGTAGGAGCCCCAGCTCATGGTGGGAGATTGGGCTGAGGAAGGACCTAGTCAACCTCCCAAGGGCTGTTCCAGGAGCTCACTCATTAAGTTTTTGTTGCAGGATCCAAGTATCTAATTAGAATTTTTCTGGTGGAATTAGAGGTATTTCTTTCTTTAAGTGGTTTAAGAAAAAGGAACAGGAATGGGGTGACAATATGACAATCTTTAAACATATAGTAACTGCTGAGACTTGGAAGAGAGTGATAAAGACTCCCAGCAGGAAGAATTACTAGGCACTTGATGTTAAGAATAAAGAATATTGTGAGATTTTTTTTCTTCCCCAAACTATCTTAAAGAACATGGTGAAGCATAATTTCTCTACAATTAGCAAGATAAAGCCAACCTGGAGGAAGCACACAGAGGATGATTATTCATTCACTCAGAAAAGTTAACTCAAGCACCTGCCAAGAGACAGAGCGTGTGCAAGATTATCCTGGGGAATAGTGAGTTAGTTGCACCCACCCTTTAACCCTCATGTAGCTCATAATCGACCCACCATAGAATGCAATGATTTATTAAGGTTTCTTGCTGTTTTTTATTTAGTATCAAATACATAGTAATATTGACGAACTAGATTTTCAAGCCTGGCATTATATAGAGATCAGGCTAGATGCTGGAGATCCTCTAGACGCATCACAGTTTGCTTTTTTAAAGATTGGTCTCACGGACGAGCTTGTGTGTTGGTCACAGCTCAGCTCTTTGGCTTCCTACGCTGCTGCCTTGTGGCTGCCTTCCACCCTCAACTCTACATTCCAAGAGCTGTTGAGGGAGAGGTGGTGGAAGTAGACTACATGGCAGCCAATCCACAGTAGTTACTGGGCACCCTTCATACAAAATTCTGTGACCGATGCACATAGGTCACAGGGACTTACCGAATTAATTCACGCATATTCTGTTCAGTGCAATTAGACAAATTTCCGGGAAAGTGTGTCGCCTGGTGCAGTGGTAAGAGAAACACGTCCCAGGTACTGAACAGAAGAACATGGAGCCGGTAGGTCCCCACCCCTGAGAAGTTTCCATTTTCCATGGAACACTGATGTTCCTTCCTCTTCCCCTAAGAATACTGCAGGCGCTTGCACTGGCAAAGCAAGAGGAAGGCTCAGAAACCTGTGCACACAATCCAGGAATGAAGGGAAGAAAGAAGAGAAGAAGTAAGGTAAGGATTTTATTACTGTCTCAGACAAGAACAGATGATACTTCAGCTTCCACACTCCGCTTTGAAATCCCGGGTTCTTAGCTCACATGCAGTGTACAAGACTCAGAAAAACATCAACCCATCAGCTCCCAATCTGTATAGTGTGGCTCATAAAAAGATAACAAGATAAAGACCTCAGTCCCTTTGGGTCTAGTCCACTGATGTTTGCGGAGTGACAGGCATGTGCTGGTAATGCCGGAGGTGTGGGGTTAGACGGAATTGCATGTTCTCAGGAAGTTTTAGTCTCTACTGAAGCACGTTGTCATAAACAGATCCACTGTAAGACCGAAAGAAATATATACTAAATGTAGGTGTGGCGAGATGTAGAAACTCTCAATTAGCCAAATTCTTTTTGGAGAAAATTCTTTGTTTGGATGAACTATTTGGGGTAGGGAGTAAAATTGCAAAAATATACTGACGTAACCGTGGATGGTTTCTGCACTGCCTTGAGGGAAGAGTAGATCTTGTTAACTGATGGGGTGCTTTATTTTCCAAACTCTGTGGGAGATATTATTATGTGCTTTTTGAGCGCAGAAACTGGGGCAGAGATGGATATCTTGGCACAGTGGGGAGGAAGGAAATCTTAAGTCTATAGGGAATGGGGTTCCAGGAGGGAGAAGAGAGCTATGTACCACAGAGGATCACAGGAGACCATAATGGTCAAAGCTTTCAGTATGGTTTCCTGTGGTGTTTGTGAAATAAATAGCCCCCTCTTCAGGCCTCTCAGAGGAATCTTCAGTAAAATAGCCATTTCTTGTGTATTTTTTTCTGTGAAGAATTTGAGCCCCCTCGTGAACTTCTGTCTGGCTTGCTGGAGGAAGGGGTAAGCACAACAGTTGGGATGGACTCCATTACCACCAAGGATAAACAACAGCGTCCACTGTCTGGACGTGGAAATGGGCTCCTGAAGGCTCTCCTCTCTTTTACCCTTGCTCTCCAATGTTTTGTTCCACCAAGTAGCCCAAATGATTGTATGCAAACATGTCAGATTGCATTCTGTTCACAACTCTCCAATTGCAGCCGTTTCATTTAAAATGAAATCCACTTCCGTAACCTTACCCAACAAGGTCCTACTGGATGGGTCCCTGACTTCTTTCCTGAGCTCATCTCGCGCCACTCCCCTAATTCTTACTCTATTGTCATCTCATTTTCTTCTCCTTGTTGCTCAAACACTTGAAGCACTTTTTCCTGCTGCACATTTGCATTTATTGTTTGCCCTGCAGGGATGCTCTTCCTTCAGAAGTCCACCTGACTCCTCTTTCGTTTCTCTGACCTCTTTTCTCAAATGCCATCTTCTTGCTGCCGACATCCCTGTTTCCCCTTTCCTGCTGAGCTTTCCTCCACCCTCACTCCCCACCCCTGACCTGACTCTCTTTTTTAATTTACAGAGTTTATATGTTTGTTTACTATCTGCCAACTCCCCTCCCCTGACCCCATTAGAATGTAAATCTGTAGGAGCACGGGTTTTGTTGCAGTTGTTATATCTCCAAAGCTGACAGTGGTCCCTGGTACAAGGTAGATAATTAATAAATAAATGTTGAATGAATGGATGAATGAATGACTGAATGAATGAGGCTGTATAGGGAGAGACCATAGAATAGAAGAGAGACTTGAAATGGAGTGAAAACCTAGCCAGCAACTAAGGATTCCCTTGAGAATTCATAACAATAGTGGTGGGAATAGTTTTCAAATAACCTTATTCATTTTATTTTTGGCTCGGAACAAGGCATATCAGTGATGTGCTTTGTTTTATTAGACAAGCCTTCCTGAGGGAGACAGAGGGGAGAGGGTTGATCTGGCCCCCCTCCCTGGAGATGGGATGCAAAAGTGGCCTCTGGACAATGGAATTCCAAGCCAGGCAGCCCTGGGTGGGGTGGGCAGGGGGGAAGTTAAGCAAGTGTGTGCTGTCATCCATCACTCGGCCTGTCTGTCCTTCCATGTCTTGTGAGACTCAGGTCGCTTCCTGTTCAGGTGACTAAGGTCTCTTTAGGCTGGGAGCATAAAGAAGAAACTGTAGTTGTGACAACTCAATGAGCAGAACAGAGAATGAAGAAGAGTGAGCGGAAAGAAGAAAAGAAAGTAGTGGAACCAAGAAGGGATTTTGGTGTAAGTATGATATAAAAAACCAGCCAGGTGGAATAGGGATGAGGATGTGAGAATTCACTCGCCTTTTCTCCATTAGGGATTGCTTCTTTCCTGCCCGTCCTACCGTGTATCACCAACTGGGAGAAGAAACACAGCAGCTGCTTGGATCTTTTTCTTGCTGGATCACAGATACTTGCACCACAACTTAAATCTCAGAAAATAAGGCACTACAAATGTTATACATGATCATGATAATACAGCTGACCCTTGAACAATGTGGGGCTTAAGAACTGACCACTTACACAGTTAAAAAGATAACTTTTGACTCCCCCCAAACTTAACTACTAATAGGCTAATTTTTGTTGAGTGGAAGCCTTACCAATAATCTAGACAGTCAAGTAACACATATTTTGTATGTTATATGTATTCTATACTGCATTCTTACGATAAAGTAAGCTAGAGAAAAGAAAACTTTATTAAGGAAATCCTAAGGAAGAGAAAATACATTTACAGTACTGCATTGTATTTATCGATACCAAAGCCGTACATCATCTGTTTACAAGATGAATTGTCTGTCAGTACCTGCATTAGTATTGTCTTAAATGATACAAAACATTGTAATGTTATACATATTACGAATGCTGGACATTAAAAATGAAAAGATAATGTGAAAAAGAAACTCATATTTTATTACAGGTATAATGATTCATGCGTTGATAACGGAGAAGCAGCAATCCGATTGCTTCATGGTAGTCTAGTCTAATCAACGGTGTCATGTACAGTGTGTGCACACGTTTTGATAAATTTAAACTTTTTATAATAGATATGTGCATATTTTATGGTAGTAAATGATAAAATAAGCTAGTATCTACATATAATTCATGCATTCAAGACATACCGAACTTCTTCTTAATTTTTTTTGATATTTCTAGTCCACATGATTTGTCTGCAAGTTGTTTTCAAATTGCTGCAAATCTCAAAAAAATTGTCCAATATATTTATTGAAAAGATCCACGTATAAGTGGATTCGCATAGTCCAAACCTATGTTGTTCAACGGTCAGCTGTGATGTCCACTGATCGCTGAGTGTCTCCTCTCACTAAGCTCAGTAGAAGGCCCTTTCCACGTTTTATCCCCACTTCTCACAATAGCATTCTAAGGTGGGGATTCTCTCTATTTTATATATGAAGAAATCGAGGCTGGGGAAACACTAATTGAATCTAGAAATTGTGTTGCTTGGAAACCTTTCTCTCTGCTATTTTCTCTCTCACAGAAGCCCACATATAGCCTGGAGTAGAGCTGAGAGTTACTCTAAGCAGTAATGAATTGAAGGAAAATAGGAAAGCTCCAAAAACTAGATTCTAATTATCTTTGACAGTGTAGTAGCATGTGACACTGTGCTTTAATAAACACCTGGCAGACTGGAGTTCAGGGAATGAATAAAAATATCCAAGAGCAATGAGAGCAGACAGGGTAGCAACAGGAGGGGGTCACTTTCATATATACCTCCCCACCTTCCGCCAACCACCATGTTAGAATGACAATACCGTGTGGTTAAAAGTGTGAATTATCAATGTTAAACGTAAGCAGACTTATTTCTTTGGGGAAGGAGGTTCAAGTGTTAGAACTGCAAAGGAGACTGCCAGAAGATTTGAAGTAGTTGCTGGGGGAAAAAAAAAAAAAAAAAAGAGGATGTAAGAGAACATTTCAAGGGGATTATAAGGAAGCAAAGATCTGTTCTAAAACCCACTCTTGTTACTTGTCATTAAGGGTCCCAGGAAGAAGGGAGGGACATACAAATAAAAAACAAAATGAAACAATTTCAAAACCTCATTTTAATTTCCTTCAACCAACCTGCTTGAAAGACTGCTAAAAAGTAGCTAAATTCATAACTTATATTTTACTTTCCTTCTATGTCTTTTCTCTTCCTTTCCTAATAGGAAAATGGGCAGACAAAGGGAGCTGAGATTATTCCAAGATTTTATCATAGAATGATCAAGATTTGGTTGCTTGAAGTTTGGGGGGTTTAAAAAAAAAGCTGATTCTCCAGTTTTGTGTGTGTGGTTGAAAGTTGTTTGACATATCAGGTGACCACATAAGAAGCTTGCTAATTCGTCCATTAAAAGATCTGTCAACTAAACAGCCAACCACACAAGAGCTGCCCTAGGCTTCAGAGCAAAGAACCCAAAACAAACATCAGTGGGGCCCATGGATTTGGGTCACTGGGATAAAAGGAAAAGACACTCATAACCTGCCTGGGTTGTGTTATCTCTTCCCAGGTTGCTGCTCTTGGCGTTGACTGCTCTGAGGCCAAGTAGCCAATGAAATTCCTGGTTGAGAGGACTAAATCATTCCCTCATTCCTTACTTCTTGTAATCCTTTGAGTCATTTTTTTCATCCATCATTCACCCACCTTAGCAGAGTTCCTCTGTAACTCTAATAGTTGGGTCTGAAGGGAGTGAGCTAGAGTACAATGAAGTTGCTATTGCTTTGACTATAAAAGAAATGCTTTGAAAAAAGAAAAAAGAAAAAAAAGAAATGCTTTGGTTATCATAGCTGATAAGTCCTTGGCACGCGAGAATGAATAACCCAGAAACCCATAACATCTGAGGCCTAAGCTTTCACCTACTTTAGCTCTGTCGCACTGTAGTGGAACCGCCTATTTATTTATCTGTTTTTCACTTGGCAGTCAGCTCCTTGAGGTCTTGTAGCCCAGCACCCAGCACGGTTCTTGGCAAATAGTAGGAGGTTAACAAATATTTGTTGAGTCAATTGAATGAGATTGGGGAGATTCCCATGATGTCAGCCCATGAGGTAGCTCAGCTCGGCAGCTCCTCTGGAACATTCTAGAAGGCGAGTGAGGACCTTGGGGGCAGGGACAGCCACTCATGCATCGCTATATCTGGCGCACAATGTTTGCTTAGGGAACAAGTGGAGGTCTGTATTGCTCAAGGGGTGGATGTGAGATAACCTTTTGGGAGAGTCCCACCCCATCCTCAGCTTGGAAGGTCCCCAGATAAGCACAGGAATATGTCACACAGATGCCTGGCTGTTGCTGCAAATCTTCCCAAGGAACCCAAATGGGGGCCCCTTTGACAGGCCCTGCTTTCAGTTTCTAAGCTGCTAGCAAAGGCTCAAAGAGTCAAAGAGGAGGCCACTGGGGCAAAAGGCCAAGTTTGGGGACAGAAATAACAAGAGCAGGATTGGCTTTAGCAATGGTACTTTATTAGGAATGCAAGAAAACTACCCAGGAAATGCATGTACTACTGTCGATAACTACAAAAACAGGAAATGGACAAAACTAATGACATGATGAAGAAATAAACAAGCAGTTTAATGGGAAAAAAGAGGTCCAAGGCTCATAAATGTACCATGACTTTACCTTACCTAAGATCATTCATAAAAGTAAATTCAATATGGACTTCAGAGTTAAACATGAAAACTAAAAACATAAAAGAATTGTAAGAAAATATAAGAGGATCACTTTTTTTTTTTTTTGCGGTACACGGGCCTCTCACTGTTGTGGCCTTTCCCATTGCAGGGCAGAGGCTCTGGACGCGCAGGCGCAGCGGCCACGGCTCACGGGCCCAGCCGCTCTGCGGCACGTGGGATCTTCCCGGACCAGGGCACGAACCCGTGTCCCCTGCATCGGCAGGCGGACTCTCAACCACTGCGCCACCAGGGAAGCCCAAGAGGACCACTTTTATCTGATCTCTTGAAAGGGAAACCATTTCTAACAACAAAAGCCCAAGTAGAAAGTCGATAACCAGAGAGCACCTTATATGTATTATATCAGAATCCACACAGAAAGCTTTATTTCCTTCTTCAAGCCTTCATTTTCATATTTTAAACACTAACATATATGACTCTTGAATTGAAAATATAAAATTTCTTGAATTAGAAAATATAAAAACATGTGTTTAATAATTCAAACAAATGAAATACGCACTCGTTCCGTATCTCACACCAGGCAAAATATAACCCCCTTCCTCACCTTAGGTTGACTTTTTTGGCACTTGCTATTAAATCTCCAACCTACCTTCAAAAACTTGCATAAACACGTATGTGGAGGACCAGGGAAGGCTGAGAAATCACACAGCACAATTCATCTCTGGTCCTGGGGTTCATCAAGGAATGATTCATAGTCTGAGATGCCCCTCTCCTAATTCGACCAGTGTCTGAGTATTTTTGTCTTGAGCGCAAGTCCTCCTTTCTGTGGACCTAACTCCTCTCTTCCATTTTACACGTGTTTCTTCTTCTTTCTCGCTCAGGATGGCATTGTAAACTCCTCACGGTGAATTCCAGCTACCCATATTCCGAGTCCCATGTCCCGCTTGGCACAATTCCACATAATAAACCTCACCTACTGTTGCTGTGCCCGGAACATCTATTGTGGTTTATACCTTCAGACTGTTCTGTCGGCCTGGATTTTCAAGTTTCCTCTTTTCTACCTAACAAACCCCACTTATTCTTTAAGAACCAACTCCAAAGCGATTTCATGCATTATCAAGACTTTCCTAATGCCTCTATTCGAGGGCACCTCCCCTCAGCTGTCACAACAGCGTACCCCATACCCATGGCCTGCTTTGTCACATTAAGCCCTTTAACTCTGTGGGTTTATACTCCTGACTCATGCACAGGCGCCTTGAGGGCAGAAACCATGTCTAGTTCCTGTTCAATTCGGGTTTGTATCTCCAACATCTTGCATGGTGCCTGAAATAGGTAGATAAATGCTCTTCTTTTTTCTTTCCGTAATACTGATGTTTAATATAAGTAAGTAATATATGTAACATTTCAATTTGATAAATGCTCTTTTTATGATGAATGGAACGCATGAACGAATGAAAGAATGACATTGTGAATATGGTAAACTAAAAACTGGCTTGTTATATTCCTCCATGAAAGAGCCTTTAATCCCTTAAGGCAGAGTATCAAACTCTTCCTTAGCAATTTGGCCTCTGAGAGAAATAATTCCCACTTCAAGACACATTTTTCTACTTGTGTATTGGAATCTGATACATCTAGAATCTGAAGCACAGGATTTACCCCAAAGTGTCCCTAAAGAAGCTCAAGGAAAATCCCAGCCTTTGGATTCCACTTCTTGTTACTCTATGTTTAAAGATTCAGGCACTTCTAGTTACTTGGAAGTGAATAATAAAACCCTAGAGGTTTCACTTATTTGTCTGGATTAGTATGTTTATTCTTTTTTTAAAAAGATAAATTTATTTATATTTTATTTATTTATTTTTGGCTGTGTTGGGTCTCTGTTGCTGCGCGCAGGTTTTCTCTAGTTGCGGCGAGCAGGGGCTACTCTTCATTGAGGTGCGCGGGCTTCTCATCGCAGTGGCCTCTCTTGTTGCAGAGCACAGGCTCTAGGCGCACAGGCTCAGTAGTTGTGGCTCGCGGGCTCCAGAGCGCAGGCTTAGTTGCTCCGCGGCATATGGGATCTTCCCGGACCAGGGCCCAAACTCGTGTCCCCTGCATTGGCAGGCAGGTTCTTAACCACTGTGCCACCAGGGAAGTCCCAGTATGTTTATTCTTATGACAATTATTATATTACTCCTGTAATTCCAAACAGCAACAGAATGCTCCCAGAGTAGCTTTCATGTTTTTAGTGAGTAACTTATTTACTTAACCACAGAAATGGGCCCACTATACGCTAATAGGCTGCTAGCTTTGCTTCCTTTCTGGAAGGTCACATGTGAAGTCCAAGCAAAAAGTTCTTGCAAGTCTAGGAGCATTCAATGTGAAGGGCCAGCCTAAAAGGGCCAGTTTATTAAATGGTGTTCAATAAATAACTTGTATGGAGGGTTGTCCTGGGCCAGACACGGTGCCAAGTACAAATCACCTCTTATCTCAGATTCAATGTTCAAGAGCCCTGTAATACATACCTTCTTCTTCTTCTTCTTTTAATTTATTATTATTATTTCTAGGTAATGAAACAGAGCCTAAGAGAAGTTAAATCATTTGCCATAGCTCACATACTAGTAAACAGAGAGAGTTGTAGCCAAGACTCCAAAGCCCTTGTTCTGTTCACTAGAACCTGTTATCTCATAGGAGACATTTTTTGTTGCTGTCCTCATACAAGATTTATTCCCCAGCACCCCTCGCCCCCGCATCCCCGTTCCAATTCACAGTGGAGGAGATTCTTGTACCTGCGATCCGCAGGTACAAGAAACACCTTCCAAAGATTTTGCTCTCCTTCCTCCCCACCCCTCTTGCCAATTCCCAAGGCCTGAAGCTAAACGCACGCATGCAAACACACCAAGTCCCACACCTCCTGTTTTTTCCACATCAGAGCTCGCCTGTAAGACATCTGGGCTCTGGGAAGAGAGAAGGTATCTGAAGTCTGTTTGAGACACTAAAGTGGGGAGAAGCCATTACCCTAACCTTCACACAAAGGGAAGTGGCTGTGAATCAGACACCTAGCTCTTCTCCCTTCTCACCGTTGACTGTTTTCACTCCCTGGCCTCCACCTCGTCCATCAACCAAGAGAAACATGTTGGCACACTCCCACCTGCAGCACGTGAAAGTAGGCTCTGTCCAACAATCCTCACCCAGGTATAGGGGTGCTGGGGGAGTGGTCCCTGAGGGTCAGAAAAGCGTAAATGCAGAGGGAAAGAGGACAGAAGAGTTCGGCTTGAGCTCTGACGAGGGAGGCACAGGGTTAGAACTAATGACCTTTCAAAATTTTTGTCTCACATAATTTTATCAGGGGCAGTAGAACAGGGGCCTCTGCTGATTGTAGACACATTCTTGCTACCTGGGCTCATCCTTAAAAGAGGCCCTGCCAAACTGGGAAGCAGTTGCAAACAAAATTATTAAAGGAGCTGAACAAGGAGTAAGAAGAGCTGATGCAAGAAGTGCTGGTGGCTCCGGGGATGAATGCCCCTGGGCCATTTGTCAAGTGCTACTCTGACATCGCCCGTGTGGGATCGTTGCTTCTCCAAAGGAGGAACAGGGCCAGGACTGGGAACATGGCAGCGGGTATGGGGTGGTATTGCTTTGCTCATCGCCCAGGCTGATGGGCAAATGCAGGCAGGGGTTAGCACAGGGGTTCGCTTATCAAAGCGAACAGTGGGTTTTTTAATCAGAGTCCCTCCAGGCTCCTGAAAACACTGCACTCGCAATGAAAACACCAGTCTTCGGGGCTTCCGGGGTTTCCTTAGGTGGATTGATTGACTGAGCCTCTCAAGGGTTGCTCCTTCAGGCCTGGAGAGAGGTCAGAGAAGAAAATGGGAGCCGATGCCAATCCCACCCTAGGTTTCCTCCCCGCAGAAGCGCATGGAGATCTGTCCTCTTCTGCGATTAACTCGGGGATTTTGCCTTTTCTCAACAGCCCAGGTTTTCCAACTGCCCTATTTTCTTAGGCCAATCTTTCGATCTTCCCTGCTTTCAAAAGTTCCTTTTTTGTATGTTTCTTCCCTTTTTGCTTCTTTGGGCTGGAATGAGGAATGACCACACCCAGACTTTCCCGGTGGGTCCCTGGCGGTAAAGTGAGTCCTTTCCCTGCAGAGTCCTTCAGGGCAGAGCCTGGCTGAGAGCTGCCCTAATCTCACATACCTACTGACAAACAAATAAACAAAGGAGGAGTTTTTACTAGTAGCCGTAACACAAGAGCAAACAGAGAAGCAGCTGGAAGTCAAGAAACCACTGGAAACTGCTCCTGCAGGCACGCAACCCTGGTCTTAAACCTGAAAGAACCTAGAAACGGTCCTTGAAGCTATTACAAGCAACTACATTTCACCTGCTTGGCACAAGGCCACAGAGATGGCCCTAAGCACGGCAGGGAAAGAATGAAGGGTTTGTCTCTGGGCCGTCATCCTACGCTCCTCACCTAGGCAGTGCTGTGGTATCGGTTGCCAGCTGATACCATGGTTTCCTTGTCACTTGCCTACAGGGAAAGTTTACCTTTTGACAGGTGAAGTGGAGAATCCTCCAGTACTAATTTAGTGTTGAATGTCTATTTCCTCTTGTGTAGTTCTCTTTCCAGTTAGAATTGATGAACGACTCAATCAAGCACCACTTAATGAGACCTCTTGCATTCCAGACACTGTCATATGTAAATTCTGGCTACCCATACTCATGTTCCTTACCATCTTCACCTAGGTAGCTGCTAGTTTGAGTCAGACAACACCTAGAGATGCATGGGCCATTCAAGCTCAAAGCAACATTGGAGAATCACAGCAGCACTAACCATAACAATAGTATGAATAATAACAGCTAACACTTACTGGGTGCTTTCTATGGGCCAAGACTTTTGCTAAATGTTTATATTTTATTGTTTGATTGAAACCTCACGATAGCTCTAAGTGTCTCCACTTAATGCAGGAACTGTCTGAAACTAAGCGTTAAAAATGTTCCCAAGCCCGTTCTTGCAGCCCATTCTGGTGGAATCGTGTGTCGTCCTTCCTCACCCAATCCTGTGCCTTCAATTTAACAGAACCCTGGAGACGCTGGGTAACTGTCTAGGGTCCCCGGAAAGTTACTGGTCGCGTGGCTTCCTTTGTTATTTGACCGATCGAAGCCCAGAAGCCTCTGAGACTTAAGGCAATGAAGGTGTCTATTTAGAATAATAGATCTTACAGTTGAGAGAAGCTGGGGAAACTTTCTGACTCTTTTGGACAGCAGAGCACCTAGGTAGCTCCTTCAAAACTGTTGATGTGTGGGCAACAGATCTACAAAGCTGATGCTGCTGACAGCCCGGTATCTGTCCACTGACACCGACCCTCACTCAGTAAGAGAGAAAAATGTTAATAACTAGGGCATCCTAATCTTTCCTCTTATATTTCTCTCCAGCCCTTCCCTCAGCCCTGGTCTCCTGGAAACAACTTTTCCTTTGCTCTCCCGCTTCTTACTCCCCAAGTATGCAAAGGAAGTGTGGTCTTTGCTTGCATCTGACTTTTACAGTGTAAGAGATCCATGAGCGGCAAGCGTGGAAGGGAGCTGGAGACAAACAGACGGGAGTTTTAAGAAGGATTTCGGGGGGTTGTGAATTAGACTTCCTCCCTAAAAGTTCCCCAAGGGACATATTAATGATTGTCATTACTGTTACATTTTTATTGGTGGCTACACATGGTTCCTCAGAATAGACTAGCAGGTCAGGAATAGGCCTCATGGAGCCCTGTTTTTCAGATGAGTTGCGCAATCATTTTGCAAGCACTTATTGAACACCTGTTTTGTCCTAAGGATGCAAAGATAAACAAGGTAAGGGCTTTACCATTAAGAATCTTATAAACAGGTGTCCACCCTCCTGCCTGGAATGATTGCTGGAACCTTGCCCTTCTTGGATCTGCACCCAGTAGGAAACAACAACAACAAAAACAAATTCAAGGTCTCTGACATGGGAGGGGGGGGACTTGTAACCCACGAAGCTGGAAGTGAACTGAAAGGCAACTTAGCCCAAAGCCTTTAATTTACAAATAAGGGAACAGAAGCCCAGAGGATGAAGTGGCTCGTCCAGGGTGGCGGTGCAGCTGGACCCCAACAGGCATGAGAACTACCTCACCGTCTGCTTCCTCTCATAATGAGCCTCTAAGGCTAGGAGAGGCTCTTGGAGTGAAGCGGGGGACCCCGGCCTCCCCATCACCCCATCTCTCTGATCCATACTGGGAGCAGACGAGAGCTGTCAGGGACTTCAAGGGGACCTAGTGGAAGTGGAGGTGGGGGCCCTTGTGGGTCGCCATGGTGAAGATGTGTGATGCAGGACACAGACTCCCCCGGAGGGCTGGCTCAAGTCCCGTCTCCCCTGGGATTCTGGTGCTGGGACCAGAGGCCAGAGGACTCTGGTCACTCAGTGTCACCTTTTGTTGGGGGGTGAGGGACAGGGGGCTACAGAGACTCTGCTCCGTTCTGGGGAGCGTTGACAACCCTTCTCTCTCGGCAGCCTCATCCATGGCAGGTCCACTCATCGGTCATAAATGGACTCTTGGGAAGATCAAAGTTCATCAGGACGACGGCAGCTCGCTCCGGTGATTTATCAGCTGTTTGGGTCTGTCGAGCTGGAGAAAGAAAGTTCTGCTTGAGGTGCCACCAAAATGCCGCCTGCCTGGAAGAGGAGCCGGAGGCTGGGTGCCTGGCCGTGTCCCCACCTGGGCCATTTGTCAGCTGATTCATTTGTTCATTTGACACGTGGGGAAGAGGCATTCCACCGGGTAACAATGTGCAGATGACATTTCTCGGTCAGCCCAGCAGTGAGCTCGACATCCCCTGCGGAGCAGCTCAGTGGCTGGAATGAACTGTCCAGTCAGGAGAAAACTGAGGGAGGGAGCCGACTTTTTGGTCACCGGTGAGTCCTCGGGGCCGTGGGTCTGCTGAGGCCTGGCCGCTGCAGAGAGACAGCAGGTGCTTTTTCTCCCTCACTTTCTCTCAGACACCGGGGGCCCCATCCTGTTAATCAGGGTGTCGCCCTGGAGGCACGGCGGCCTGGGGCTGGCCCTGGACCCGGGAGACCCCACCGTGGGCCAGCGTGAAGCACTGTGGCCCCGGCCTTCCCCACTCCTCTCCCAGAAACGCAGGCCACGCCATGACTTTACCGTGTGGTCTTGAATAAGTCACTAACCTTCTCTGGCACTTGGCCTCCCTGTCCATCAGTAATTACCTCTGTCTGGCCGTAATAGACCATATGTCTTCCAAAGTGTGGTCTGTGCTACCCTCAGCTCCTCTCCATAGCAGAATTCCTGGGAACGCTTATTGAAATTATGTAGGAAACACACTTATAAGTTAGCAGGGGATAAGGGGCTGGGAGGGATAAACTGGGAGATTGGGACTGACATATACACATTACTATGTATAAAGTAGATAACTCATAAGAACCTGCTGTAGAGCACAGGGAACTCTACTTAATACTCTGTAATGGCCTATATGGGGAAAGAATCTAAAAAAGAAAAAAAGAGTGGATATATGTAGAACGGATTCACTTTGCTGTACACCTGAAATTAACACAACATTGTAAACCAACTATATTCCAATAAAAAATTTTAAAAAATATAGAGACACGAATACAAAAATAAATAAATCACATATGTGTTCCTAGATTCCCTTTGATGTAGTGGCACTGGGGTGGGCCCAGGTATCAGGCTCCCAAGGTGACGTCTTAATGCATTTCGCTTCCCTTGTGCTGCTTTCAGGAATAAAAATGTACATTCATCCACTCATTCATTGCACAGTAATTCACAGTCAAGGGGGCCAGCCGGTAAAAGCGCAATTTTAGGACGGGATGGGAGCCACGGGTCACAGGTCCGGTGACCCTGTGACCTTAGAGAAGGGACACATCACTGCGGGGTGGGGGAGAGGGCACCTGAGGCCTGAGGAAGGCTCTGCTGATGAGGTCAGAGGGGAGGGTGTTCTGGGAAGAGGGGACAGCGCCATCTTCGTTGGGGCAAGTGGTGAAAAGGGAGACTTCGAGATGAACGGGCACCATGAATTGTCTGAGGAGTTTGCACTTACCCTGAAGCTGCAAGTCCTGTTTTTTGTTTTTTAAAGTAACAGGAGTGACCAGCTTTGTATTTCATTTCCCTCCCCTTTTAACCTGAGAAAACGCACAATCATCTCTGCCAGCCTGGTCCCCACCCCACAGTGAGAACGGCTCCCAAGTTCACCTCCTTTCCACCCACCTCCCAGTAATGGGGAAACCGGGATGCAGGTTCTTCAAACGCCAGCTGAATATCTGGGTCCATATCCTCCATAATTCTACCAGACAGGGACTCTCAAACTCCTCGCTGCTTCTAGTGACTTCTGTGCTGGCTTGATTGATCAATAACTCTCCCACCCGTTTGAGCAGCTGGAACATACAGTTGCATCTCATCCATCTCGAGGGGGTTTGTCCAGTAACGTCCACCACACCACAGAGAGCTGAGAGTAAGAACATTTCCAAACGTATAAAGTCAACGCCATTAACTCCCCACTCCAGGCACCGCTGGGATGTATTCAGTCCTTCAGTCCTTTACTTGGAGGCTGATCTGCTCATGTAAACACGACTGGGACAAGCCTGGCATTTTCAGCCCTGGGCAGATAGAAGGAGCAGGTGAGAGAGAGGGGAAGGCCTACCTCACAGCACACGGGCAGCAAGGGGGAGTTCAAAAGACACAGCCACCTGTCACCACCACCAAGGACAGAGACAAAAGGTCTCATAGCCACCCTGGGTCCCAGGGGCACTTCTGTCCAGTGGAGCAAAAATTTTCATTGTTTCACTGAAACAATGAAACTCTTCATAGTCGTCGTGCAAAGGCTACCCATGTTTGCTGTGCTCTGTGTCGTAAGGCAGGGCCGGGTGCAGTAAACTTTAGGAAAAAATTCCATGAAAATGATAATGATATAAAATGTTGGTGCTTCGGGAAACACATTTCAGTTGTCTGGAAATATCCTTTCCAAGGACTACATCTAATGGTACGGATGAATGAAGCATTTCTGTGTCTGTAAATTACACTGAGTTAGGATCAGTGAGGTGAGGTCGCAGAAATGGCCTCTACAGTAACCTGACAAATGGAATTCTAGCCCTTTCCATTCCCACAGGATCAGCTCCCCTCCGCGGATAACCAAATGCTTAGAAAGGGCTCCTTTACCACTTTTTACACTACAGGCGAGTGAAGATCACTGAAGTCCACTCAAGGGTCTTTCCTGACACCTGCAAGAAGATCAGGACGACACCAGTTCCTCCCTGCCCCCTCAGCACCACATTGGGAATGGCTGTGTCTCTGAGTGAGCTGCCCTGTAGCACCTGTTCTTAAATCAAGGGACCAGTGAATCCCATACATGTTAGCATCCAGTGAGAGTCAGCTCTGCCCACGGTCCATAAAGCCTTGTGCAGGTGAGATATTGGTGGAGGTGAGATTCTGACTCCCTTGAGGCTGGGTAAAGCTGGGATCCTTGGCTGACAGCCTCAAAGCTTGAAAAGCATGGCTGGGGCAGAGCTATCCAAAACCAAAAACTCTCTAGGAGCTATTATTTAGTCCTTTGTTAACACTTTATGTCAGCAAAAAGCTCTCAAATTCTAGTCTCTTCAACAATCATACTGTACAATGTACAAAATGCTTTCTTTAAAAAAATTTTTTAGGGGCTTCCCTGGTGGCGCAGTGGTTGAGAATCCGCCTGCCAATGCAGGAGACACGGGTTCGTGCCCGGGTCTGGGAAGATCCCACATGCCGCGGAGCGGCTGGGCCCGTGAGCCATGGCCGCTGAGCCTGCGCGTCGGGAGCCTGTGCTCCGCAATGGGAAAGGCCACAACAGTGAGAGGCCCGCGTACCGCAAAAAAAAAAAAAAAAAAAAAAAAAAAAAAAAAAAAATTTTTAATTGAAATATAGTTGATTTACAGTGTTGTGTTAGTTTCTGGTGTACTAAGTGACTCAGTTATACATATATATATATTCTTTTTCATATTCTTTTCCATTATGGTTTATTACAGAATATTGAATATAGTTCCCTATGTTATACAGTAGGACCTTGTTGTTTACCTATTTTATTTATAGTTGTTTGTATCTGCTCATCCCAAACTCCTAATTTATCTCTCCCCTACCCCCTTTCCCCTTCGGTAACCATAAGTCGGTTTTCTATGTTCGTGAGTCTGTTTCTGTTTTGTAAATAAGTTCATTTGTGTCATCTACAAAATGCTTTCCAATATACTACCTCACTCCCTAAAAACCTTCGCCTTCTTCTTACTTTGGAAGCTTACTTTAAAAAAAACCACACAATCAAGGAACAGCAAGTCTGTGTTTCTGTTAATCGAAGAAATGAAAGGGAACCCTCTTCATTGCATAATTTGTGTGTGTTTGTTTCTTTCTGAAGTCCCCTTCTGCTAAAAAATTAGGAAAATCAAAAGGGGAAAATGAAAATATTATTTCTTTTCCATGTTTACCAGCATCTTTTAAGTCCTTCAGTGTTGTTTCTGACAAATGATTGACTTGCTGAGGCCCAAGCTCTCGTACTGGCTCAGGTCAGGGTTTTGGATTCGTTTTGTTCAATGACGCTCCCTGTTTTTGCAGCCTGGCTTTGAATTGAGTCATAGCAGCCCATAGAGGAGAAGCACCAGGCCAGGGATCAAAGGAGCCAAGCCCAGACCACTTAGTATCTTCATGCTTTTCTTCCTTCACCAGGACATGCTCCCTCTCCGGGTGGTGTGTGGCCACTGGGAGACCACATATGAAAGCATTTTTTTTAAAGCGTGAATAAAGGTTTTATTATCTGGGCTTGTAATGAATTGCAATTCACAGGAGTAGAATGTGCCCTTCCTACTCCTTGAGGACTTGTTAGAATTAACCTCCAACCCAGAAAACTTGCAGAGGTCATCTGTGCACCTTTTGGATATAATACTGAGTTCCATGCGTGTCACGCGCTACAAAATTAGCTCTCTGGAGAAACAGGTGGCATGATAGTCTTTGCATATATTGCCTCAGACATTTACCCCTGGCTGTTGTCAGGAGCAAGTGTAAGGAGAGTGTCAGGAACGTCCATCTGCAGTTGCTTGACACCTGAAAGATTTTCCAGGTGCACGTATTGTGATTTCATTGTATTTGCAAAAGGGTTGAGAGACAGACAGCTGCTTCTGGTGGGGATTCGGCAGGCGTTGCTGGACTCAGTCCCATTGTGCCGAAAGATACGGTCAGTCACGGTTCCTGTCTGTGCAAAATTTTAGCTACTAGCACATTTCTGATGGGAGAGAGAGACCGCAGGATTCTGTGAGATGAGTCCCACACTCCTGGCCTACACGACCTTGAGTCTGTGGATTTGGGTGGATCTTTCCTTTGTCCTTATCTGTCTTTCTTTCATCTGCTTTGCCAGGCTCCCAGCCAGCTGGTATTTCTACTGCCTCCCTTTTGTTGACTGGAGCCGGGGATATGTTTGGCTTTTCACGGCTTGTAACTAATTATTAACTCTGCAGGATAGGATGGGTTATCATTTTATGTTAGTAGCGCTGCAGGGAGCTTTGAGATGCCGAGGCTTGATAAGACCTTCTGAGGCCGTGCTCCTGCGGGCTCCCAGGAGCCTGACATGGAACCGTGGCCCTACAGGGGGCCTGACCCATTTTCCTGCAGAGGGGATACGCTCTGCCGGGGAGCAGTGGGGGGAGGGGGGCAGGGAGAGCGCCCTTCTGTGACACCAGGAACCTGGCACAGCCCAAAGCCTTGTGGCAACAAGGTTCGGGTTTCAGGTAGAGCTGTCCCATTGGGTGAAAATGAGCAGCCTGTTCGCATCGATTGTGGCCCATTTCTCCGGGCTGCCCGAGGACACTCTGACACGTGGTGTGCAACCTGCCCCTTGCAGAGAGTAAGGGAAGGACGATTCTGGAGATGCATCCAGAGTCAGGCCTCTGGGACCGCGTGCTGAGAGTTCTTGTGGGGCGGACGCGACACGGACTCTGGGAGGCAAGGTGAAGGGTGAGGGGGTCAAAGGGAGAGAGATGTGGACACGGAGAAGGACCGCTGCACCCGCTGTTGCCCGTGAGTAGTGAGGACTCCACACAGGGGCACTGCTCATGCCCGTGGAGCACGGCTACAGGTCTAAGGAACCTGCTTCGGCCCTAACTTGCTGTCACTAACGGCCTGAATGAGGCAAACGGGACTAGACCCTTTTCTAGGAAGCTTGATGCCTTGAGTATATATACACTGCAAGAGCTTTGTCTGGTCACTTTCAACTTGCTCCAAATTTCTAAGCATTCAGTATACAAATTAATATGAAGGCCACTGGACTGATGATAAGCACTAGTGTGAAACTGGTCCCCCCTCCAGGGGCCTAGGCCCCATATCTTGTGCATTTGTCTACCCGCCGGGCCAGCTCTCCATCCCCTCTCTCTAGTTGCTCGGAGGTGGTCTCTTCATCTCTTTGAACAACACCCACCCCCAGTCAAAACCTGTTCACAGGAAAAGAGCCGAAACCAAGTCCATTCACACTAAAAAGTTCAATATATTACCTCTTCCAATAATATTGGCATGTTATCTCTATTAAGGGAAAGAAGATTTAAGTCAAAGGAAAACATATCTAACTGCAAAGTTTCAAGGGTAGCAAAACAAGCAATTATTGAGTGCTTACTATATCCTAGGTATCATGCTGTGCACATGGTCTAATTTGATCTTCAGAACAATTCTATGCGGAGGCTGTTTTACATTCATTTACCCAAGGAGGAAAACGAGAGTAACCTCTCTTAAGGTATGTAATGATTTCAGCCTGAAATAGCTTCTGGACTTAATTGTTAGACCCCTGGTTCATCAGAATCCAGGATTACATGGCGGTCTCTCAGGGCTTCACCAGGAAACAGAGGAAGCTGGGTGAGTGAGGATACAGAATCTAGGCTTTTCTCCTCTCCAGAGCAGTGCCACTTATATACATTTTAAATATTGGATTTCAGGAAAGCGTCTGTATTAAGAGTTCAACCAGAAAAAAAATCCAAAATAACTTCTTTGGCAAAGGGGGTCACTTGAAGGGATTTAAGCAGGGCTATAACATCGTTATTTAAAAATATATATATCACTCTGGGCTGTGTGGGCATTCAACTGGCCCAGAAATAATTCTCCAGGAGAGAGGCAGAGAGGGAGGGCCTGAACTAAGGCAGTAACAGAGGGCACGGTTACAAGAGGACAGATGTGGGTGATGCCAGGGAGGTCAGCCTGCTAGACCCTGGTGACTCCACGCATGGTCTTGGGACCAGCAGTCAGTCTCAGCATCACTTGGGAGATTGTGAGAAAGGTAAATTCTCAGACCCCACGCTAGTTCTACTGAATCGGACTCTGCTTTTTGACAGGACCCCCAAGCGATTCATGTACTCCCTTTGAGATTCCAAAAGCACTGCTTGAAGGCTGCCTGCCTGGCAGAGTGAAATGGGAGAAGACTTTGACCCTGTGTTCAGTCATCACAACAGCTCAGTGG
This sequence comes from Kogia breviceps, assembly GCF_026419965.1. NCBI lineage: Eukaryota > Metazoa > Chordata > Mammalia > Artiodactyla > Physeteridae > Kogia > Kogia breviceps. The sequence continues at coordinate 98,546,254 of NC_081319.1, read as the reverse complement.
CTATGGCCAGTGCTTTCTGGTGCCACGACATCTATCTAAATGAGCTGGCAATGATGACACTGCTTGTGTTCTGGTTTTTTCGTTTTATTGTTTTTAATAAATTTTAATTTATTTATTTATCTTTGCTGTGTTGGGTCTTCGTTTCTGTGCGAGGGCTTTCTCCAGTTGCGGCGAGCGGGGGCCACTCTTCATCGCGGTGCGCGGGCCTCTCACTGTCGCGGCCTCTCCCGTTGCGGAGCACAGGCTCCGGACGGCAGGCTCAGTAGTTGTGGCTCGCGGGCCCAGCCGCTCCGCGGCAAGTGGAATCTCCCGGACCAGGGCTCGAACCCCTGTCCCCTGCATCGGCAGGCGGATTCTCAACCACTGCGCCACCAGGGAAGCCGCACATTGCTTGTTTTTAAGATCTTATTTGCTTTCTTCTTACACGCTCCTTTTCTCTGTTGGTACAGTTTCTTCAAGCATCCAGGACCACTTTCCCTGACTTTGGGTGTCCTCCTGAATTGGTCCATTGTAAACCCTTTAAGCCTAGACTAATCTTGTCTTTCTTTTTATCTCCCCCATGACACTTTCTTATCTAATGTTTCATTCTCTCAAGGCTTGTTAATTTAAGCTAAAATGCCGGTGGTGAATAATACTCAGAAATTTTACTCATTCAAAGAGATATTTCCATATTAACAGAACCTTAATTTATAGTCATCAGAGCCGAGAGCATTTCAAGCATCGAGTTAATGAGGAAACACTTTGAGGCGCGGGGGTCTTTAACATTCCCTAAACTAGACAACATCATCTCCTGTTGCTCTTTTACATATACCTTGTGCTCCTGAAGTTCTTGATCCCGAGGGACTGTGTTCATTCACACCTGAAATGCGATCTCCCAGCTTACCTGCTGCCTCCCGGCTGAGCTAGGTGCCACCACCTGTGTGGTCTCCTTGGGCCATACCTCCATCACAGCCCGCCAGCACCCTACAATCTCATTGCTGATTTACACGTCCCTCCCACACTTGATTCTGTGTCTTTTCATCTTTTCACCCTCAAAGCATTAACAGAGTACCTTGCTCCTACCAAAGGTACAATAAATATTTGTTAAATGAGTCAATGAAAGAATGTGTGACCATGGCTGGTTTTGGGTGTTGGGTGGCTTCTGGGAGTAGTAGAACCGTAGTGCGTTTAGCAATTTGGGATTAGAACCCCTGAACTTCTAGACTTATGCTCAGGCCAGGAGCTACTCTGTATTCTGAATGAGTTTTGAATGGGTGTTGAGTTTCTCTGAATCACTCTTAATACCCTAATGGGATGTTCTGGCTAAGGGTAAGATAGAATATTCCTCCCCACCTTAACTTTATGGGCAAGCATCGAAGCTTACTGCTCAGTGTTATTTGCAAGAAACTTGAATAACACAGATTGTAAACTGGGTTTGGTCACTCATTTTCACTTTTATGGGTGTTTTATTCTTAGTCGCAGAGGTATTTTTACTGTGCTTTTACTTGTTGAACGCTTAGAGCCCAAGGAACAATAGACTTGCCCTTAGCATAAGCCAATTCTGCCACCTCTGTTTACAGTGGGATTCCTGGATTTAAGAACTGATGCACACTTTAGCTCCCACCAAACAAATTCCATGACAAGACAAGGAATGTTAAAAATACCAAAGTGAGAAAATACTTTTGTTGTAGCTTCAGCTTGGAGGACACATTTCTCCCCACCTTAACTTAGATAATCTTTCTATTACAAAAGGAGGAAATGAAGACAGATCCCTGGGAACAAAGAGTAATGGAGTCTGGGTACACATGAACAGACACGTGCTTTTGTTGTTGTTTTTGTTCTCAATGATCCTCTGTTGTTGCAAACAGAGACTATAATTTATCCTGATTGGCAAGTGAGCCCTTTGATTTATCTTTTAATTCTCCTCCACTAATGATCCTCTGAACATAGTCTACTGATCACTTTTCCTTGCCCTTCATCCTCCATAAAAATACCTCTGAAATTGAGGCATCAAAGACCCATTTTGATTCTTTCACAATGTTACTTAGCGCCAATCCCAACTTCACTTATAACTTAAGAGGTTTCACAGAATTTCCTCTGGTGTCTGCTATAGTTTTGCCAATTCCCACAACAATATTGTTTCAGCTGTAACAGAATTTTTTTAAACACCTTTATTGGAGTGTAATTGCTTTACATTGGTGTGTTAGTTTCTGCTGTATACCAAAGTGAATTAGCTATACATATACGTACATCCCCATTTCTCCTTCCTCTTGCGTCTCGCTCCCTCCCACCCTATCCCATCCCTCTAGGTGGTCACAAAGCACCAAGCTGATCTCCCTGTGCTATGCGGCTGCTTCCCACTAGCTATCTATTTTAGATTTGGTGGTGTATATATATCCATGCCACTCTCTCACTTTGTCTCAGCTTGCCCTTCCCCCTTCCCGTGTCCTCAAGTCCATTCTCTACATCTGTGTCTTTATTCCTGTCCTTCCCCTAGGTTCTTTGGAACCTTTTTTTTTTTTTTTAGATTCCATATATATGTGTTAGTGTACGGTATTTGTTTTTCTCTTTCTGACTTACTTCACTCTGTATGACAGACTCTAGGCCCATCCACCTCACTACAAATAACTCAATTTCATTTCTTTTTATGGCTGAGTAATATTCCATTGTATATACATGCCACATCTTTTTTATCCAGTCATCTGTCAATGGACACTTTAGGTTGTTTCCATGTCCTGTCTATTGTAAATAGTGCTGCAATGAACTTAGTTTTACATGAATCTTTTTGAATTATGGTTTTCTCAGGGTATATGCCCAGTAGTGGGATTGCTGGGTCATATGGTAGTTCTATTTTTAGTTTTTTAAGGAACCTCCATACTGTGTAACAGAATTTTTGACCAAGTGGAATCTGAGATTGACTTGTACAAGGCAAAGTATACCTGAAATGATGAATATTTTCCACATTTCTATGGTGCATATCTTTTTTTTTTTTTTTTTTTTTTTTTTTTTTGCGGTACTCGGGCCTCTCACTGTTGTGGAGCACAGGCTCTGGACGCACAGGCTTAGCGGCCATGGCTCACAGGCCCAGCCGCTCCACAGCATGTGGGATCTTCCCGGATTGGGGCACGAACCCGTGTCCCCTGCATCGGAAGGCGGACTCTCAACCACTGCGCCACCAGGGAAGCCCTATGGTGCATATCTTGAGTTAAAATGCTAGGTTCATAACCTATCATTAACTTGGGCTACCGTTGCCATTTAGTCACTGTAGTTGTAGTCACTGTAGTCACTGTAGCTTGTAACAGAAAAGTGGGTGTCTGGCTATGGTGTAATCATGGCAAAGCAACAAATCTTAGCTTAATTCAGTGAACCGTTTATATAGACTAGCAAAAAAAAATAAAAAGAAAGAAAGAAAGAGAGAAATGCTATGCCCAAATTAAAAATGCATCAATCCCATCTTAGTGACAATAAAAGATTTTTTTTAACACTGTGCCAGAATAGGAGCAAGTATATTGGGAGTCCTTCATTTCATTAAGAAAAAAAAAAAAAAAAGATCATAGAGGCAAACTGCATTTAAAATCCTATACTGCAAAGAATATTATTCTGTGCTCTATTTTGATTATTTCCTTTCCTTTCCTTTCCTTTGTTTTTTTGCTGTCTGGAAGATGACAATTTGTATAGTTCAGTGACATAAATTACCTGAACAATTTCCTGGAGGAGTTCCTGGCAAAAAGGTCACCTAGCCCCTATGTTCCCTTCTTTGCTGCCACGAGAACACTATGTATCCTCCAGAGCCTGGAGGGTATTATTATCGTTGTTGTTGTTATTTTCACATCCACAGTCAGCATCTTAGAGACCCAAGAGGTAGAATACACTCTCCCACTGTCTCTGTCTGAGAATGTTCATGTCAGACTTTGTTATTGCCTCTTCATTTCTGCTACTTTGCTTCTAGTATTTGACATATTAGGAAAAAGAGACCACCAGTGATGCACCTGGGCAATTATGAAATAAATGCTCTCTATGGCATGCGAGGATTTTATGAATTCCATGGTGTATTTTATTCCATTTTATGATACATCCATGGTGTATCCGTTCTCAGCCTGAAGAATCTGTTCTGACTGTATCAATCTTTGCTGGCATATCTACAGTAAGATATAAACACAGTTATTCATCATAGGGCACCCTTTAAAAGGACACGATCATCTCACTGTCTAGCTTTTGCTGCTATTAAGTTCTGATGTGCAGTTGTGGGAGGTTCTCGGGCTCTGGTTTATTGGCTCCAAATCAGGGATGTTCAAATGTTTGCAGACAAGGGCTCAGTCAGACCTGTAAGCTGCAGGGGCCCCTTTTACCTGGCCAGAAAGTGGTGACCTCATCAGTTTCTCCAGGTTTGTCTTAATTGTCTCTCTTATATTTCTCCTGGAGGGCATATGTATACATTAAATGTGTCGAGAGGATAGCAAGTGTGGGTGAAATAGTCTCAACTTTATGCAGTCGTGAGCCTTACTGATTCAAAATACCCCAGAGGAAGGAACGGAGTGGGATTATCCTCCTTTTTCCTTCTCTGTTGTCCAGTCGTTGCAAAGGTGAGTTGGTGTTGCCCAAATACCAGGCCTAAAACTTGTTGAATGTCAAACAGAACAAGTTAAAACCATCAGTTTCTCCAACAGTCACCCAGTCTCAGATTTCTCATTTGTGCGACTAATACCTGTATCCTCAGTATGATTTTGAACACCTGACCCTTCACCTTCTAAAGTTGTGTGTCATCTCGTGTTCCTAATCATTACTACTAACCACCTCAAACCAGGTTCACATCTGGATGGTGGAAGCAGCTTCTAATCAGTTTACCAGCATTCAGCCTTCCTCTCTGTCCTCCACATAACTGCCAATACAAGCTTCTGCAAAGGCTGTTTGCAGGGCATCTAATGACACAAGAAAAATTCAGCATATCACTTTAGACCTCCATCAATTGGCTTTATCTTTACGTCTCTCCTTCTTCTTATTTCTCTTCAATGTGGTCTTTCTGTTTTCAACTCAGATAATGTGCTTGTACCTCACTTCACAAGACTGGCTAGAGGTTTGCCCTTAAGGCTTGTTCAAATCTTTCCACTGAGCTGGAATTCTGTCTTCTCTCCTGTCTCTTCAGCTCTCAAGACCTAAACTCCTCATGCAGAAAGCTACTTTCTTTAATTAGGCTCCCATTTTGATTACCTCTTCCTCTGTCCTCTGTAATTTTTAATCTATTGAAGTTTGGATCAATATTAGAAAAATTTGCACTGATGATATTTTGTTTTATAAGTGCTCACAAAGTACTCCTAAGGCATTTGGAATGTACCTCAACCAAACATCCCGCAATTCATCAACACGATAGAAAACTTTTTGAATTAGGAGCATGTCTCCTATTGTTCTTTATGCCCCCCTCCCAAATGTTATGCATCTATTTAGCATTCATTCAACAAATGTTCATAAACACAAAGAGCTGCTGATACATGAGTGAGGAAGACCAGCTCTGTCCTTGTCCTCAAGGGCCAGTGGGCTTGGGCTTATAGAGCTAATATTCCTGGAACATAAAGGGAACATTAGGCACATATTGTCCAAAGAATTAAGAAAGCATGTGCTCCTTGAGGCTTGAATTGGTGGAGGAGGCCACAGGGGGATATTCTCTGTTGAGAAGCTCACTGGCTCGAGGAGAGTTTCTTTGGGGATGACTTGAATAATATACATACCTCTGGCAGTTTTCTGTTCCCCCTTAGCGATGTTTTGGGGACTAGTAGAAAAACTTTTCCTTTGGACTAGACAGTAGAGTAGATCCAAACACCTGAGCCCTAGTTTTACAGAGGGAATCCAGAATTTAATGAACTAAGAGGAAGAAACTGTCATGCTAACTGGCACCATATAATACAAAGAGAACCTGCTTCATCAGGCCTGGGTCAATAAAGTTTGAAAGCCACCAGTGGAAAAGATGATAAACAAAGAGGTCAGCCTACCTCTTCATATTTCCTTCATAACCCTTCATATTTCTCCCCAGTCTACCACCTGCCATTTCCCCATATAGACTTCTAGCAAGGAAAAATTAAAAGGACAACTTATAAAATTGGTAGGCTTTGGCATGTCCAAAGGGCTGCCTCTGGAGTGTGGAGTTCTGGAGTTGGGAGCCGTGTGGCTGACAGGGTCTTGGTGCTCAGTCTGATGTCAGGCCTGAAACTCTGAGTGGGAGAGCTGAATTCAGGACATTGGACCACCAGAGACCTCCCAGCTCCACGTAATATCAGTCAGTGAGAGCTCTCCCAAAGACCTCCATCTCAATGCTAAGACCCAGCTCCACCCAACGGCCAGCAAATTCCTGTGCTGGGTGCCCCACGCCAAACAACGAGCAAGACAGGAACACAACCGCACCCATTAGTAGATCTCTCTAAATAACCAAGAGATCACTGAAGAAATCAAAGAGGAAATCAAAAAATACCTAGAAACAAACGACAATGAAAACGCGATGACCAAAAACCTATGGGATGCAGCAAAAGCAGTTCTAACAGGGAAGTTTATACCTCAAGAAACAAGAAAATCTCAAAAAAAAAAAAAAAAAAAAAACACAAAAAAAACCCACACCTAAACTTACACCTAAAGAAAGTAGAGAAAGAAGAACAAAAAAACCCCAAAGTTAGCAGAAGGAAAGAAATAATAAAGATCAGATCAGAAATAAATGAAAAAGAAATAAAGGAAATAACAGCAAAGATCAATAAAACTAAAAGCTGGTTCTTTGAGCAGATAAACAAAATTGATAAACCAATAACCAGACTCATCAAGAAAAAAAGGGAGAAGACTCTAATCAACAGAATTAGAAATGAAAAAGAAGTAACAACTGACACTGCAGAAACACAAAGGATCATGAGAGATTACTACAAGCAACTATATGCCAATAAAATGTACAACCTGGAAGAAATGGACAAATTCTTAGAAAAGCACAACTTTCTGAGACTGAACCAGGAAGAAATAGAAAATATAAATGGACCAATCACAAGCACTGAAATTGAAACTGTGATTAAAAATCTTCCAACAAAAAAAGCCCAGGACCAGAAGGCTTCACAGGCGAATTCTATCAAACATTTAGAGAAGAGCTAACACCCATCCTTCTCAAACTCTTCCAAAATATAGCAGAGGGAGGAACCCTCCCAAACTCATTCTAAGAGACCACCATCACCTTGATACCAAAATCAGACAAAGATGTCACAAAGAAAGAAAACTACAGGCCAATATCACTGATGAACATAGATGCAAAAATCCTCAATAAAATACTAGCAAACAGAATCCAACATCATTCACCATGATCAAGTAGGGTTTATCCCAGGAATGCAAGGATTCTTCAATATACTCAAATCAATCAATGTGATACATCATATTAACAAACTGAAGGATAAACACCATATGATAATCTCAATAGATGCAGAAAAAGATTTAGACAAAATTCAACACCCATTCATGATAAAACCTCTCCAGAAAGTAGGCATAGAGGGAACTTACCTCAACATAATAAAGGCCATATATGACAAACCCACAGCCAACATTGTTCCCAATGGTGAAAAACTGAAACCATTTTCTCTAAGATCAGGAACAAACACGTTTGCCCACTCTCATCACTATTATTCAACATAGTTTTGGAAGTTTTAGCCACAGCAATCAGAGAAGAAAAACAAATAAAAGAAATCCAAACTGGAAAAGAAGAATAAAACTGTCACTGTTCACAGATGACATGATACTATACATAGAGAATCCTAAAGATGCTACCAGAAAACTACTAGAGCTAATCAATGAATTTGGTAGAGTAGCAGGATACAATATTAATGTACAGAAATCTCTTGCATTCCTATACACTAATGATGAAAAAGCTGAAAGAGAAATTAAAGAAACACCCCCATTTACCATTGCAACAAAAAGAATAAAAACCTAGGAATGAACCTACCTAAGGAGACAAAAGACCTGTATGCAGAAAACTATAAGACACTGATGAAAGAAATTAAAGACTATACAAACGGATGGAGAGATATACCATGTTCTTAGATTGGAAGAATCAACACTGTGAAAATTACTATACTACTCAAAGCAATCTACAGATTCAATGTAATCCCTATCAAACTATCAGTGGCTTTTTTCACAGAACTAGAACAAAAAGTTTTACAATTGGTATGGAGACACAAAAGACCCTGAATAGCCAAAGCAATCTTGAGAAAGAAAAATGGAGTTAGAGGAATCAGGCTCCCCAACATCAAACTATACCACAAAATTACAGTAATCAAGACAGTATGGTATTGGCACAAAAAAAGAAATATAGATCAATGGTACAAGATAGAATGCCCAGAGATAAACCCACGCACATATGGGCACCTAATTTACAACAAAAGAGGCAAGAACATACAATGGAGAAAAGACAGTCTCTTCAATAAGTAGTGCTGGGGAAAATGGACAGGTACATGTAAAAGAATGAAATTAGAACACAACCTAACACTATACACAAAAATAAACTCAAAACGGATTAAAGACCTAAATGTAAGGCCAGACACTATTAAACTCTTAGAGAAAAACATAGGCAGAACATTCTATGACATAAATCACAGCAAGATCCTTTTTGACCCACCTCCTAGAGAAATGGAAATAAAAACAAAAATAAACAAATGGGACCTAATAAAACTTAAAAGCTTTTGCACAGCAAAGCAAACTGTAAACAAGACAAAAAGAGAATGTGCAAAATGGGAGAAAATATTTGCAAATGAAGCATCCACTATGGAGAATAATATGGAGGTTCCCTAAAAAAACTAAAGACAGAACTACCAAACAACACAGCAATCTCATTACTGGGCATATACCCTGAGAAAATGATAATTCAAAAAGAAGCATGTACCACAATATTCATTGCAGCTCTATTTACAATAGCCAGGACATGGAAGCAACCTAAGTGTCCATCGACAGATGAATGGATAAAGAAGATGTGGCACATATATACAATGGAATATTACTCAGCCATAAAAAGAAATAAAATTGAGTTATTTGTAGTGAGGTGGATGTGCCTAGAGTCTGTCATACAGAGTGAAGTAAGTCAGAAAGAGAGAAACGAATACCATACACTAACACATATAGAGGTAATCTTAAAAAAAATGGCTATGAAGAACCTAGGGGTAGGACAGGAATAAAGATGCAGACATAGAGAATGGACTTGAGGACAAACTTGAGAAAAACAAATACCGTACACTAACACATATATATGGAATCTAAAAAAAAAAAAGTGATTCTGATGAACCTAGGGGCAGGACAGGAATAAAGACACAGATGTGGAGAATGAACTTGAGAACACGGGGAGGGAGAAGGGTAAGCTGGGACGAAGTGAGAGAGTGGCATGGACATATATACACTACCTAATGTAAAATAGCTAGCTAGTGGGAAGCAGCCACATAGCACAGGGAGATCAGCTCGGTGTTTTGTGACCACCTAGAGGGGTGGGATAGGGAGTGTGAGAGGGAGACTCAAGAGGGAGGAGTTATGGGAACGTATGTATATGTATAGCTGATTCACTTTGTTATATAGCAGAAACTAACACAGCATTGTAAAGCAATTATACTCCAATGAAGATGTTAAAAAAAAAGAAAAGAAAGCATGTGGGATAGTTTCACATATAGTGGCAAAGGAATTGGGAGAATTACATCCAATTATTTATTTCATGATGCAACAATACAATTAGAAAACAACATGGGTGTCATGGAGACCGATCATCTGCCAAATTCTGTAGACCTACTATGTCCTCTCAAAACAGTAAGACCAGTATTCTGGGGGGCTGGAAATATTCTACATCTTGATCTGGGTAAGGGCTACACAGGTGTATACATACATAAAAATGTATCCAGTTGTACACGTGTTATACCTCAAAATTTTTTAAATGTGGGTTTTTTTAATTGGAAAAGAAAAATGGTAAGCAAAGTAAAACCTTGGCTCTGGGCGTGTCCTCTTATTCCCATAGAAATCCCCAGGAATCTTCCATGCACAGGTCGCTAGAACCCAGGCTGGATACCTTTATTATGGGCATAAAGTGAGCATAAAGCTATCTGAATAGATTCTTGTCTTCTCTTGGTCATGGGAGCCTTGGAGTAAGTGATTCTTAGAATGCTGAAGTACTGGTTCAATGTCTGAAGATCCTGGCAGTAGTTCTGGACTTTGGCTGCACAGTAGAACCACCTGAGGCATTCTTAAAGAAACACCAGTGCATGGATCGCACCCTTAGAGATTCTGATACAGTTGGTCTGGGATGGGACCCTGTATTGTAATTTATTTTAAGTGCCCCAGGTGTTTTTTAATATGCAGCAAGAATTCAGAATCCCTAGTGAGCCCCATGCCCTCCTTATAGAGTTAATGAAATGGAATTTCACAAAGTTTAAATGATTTGCCTAAGGCAGTGCTTCTGGCTGCACTTCTCAAGTACTGGGGGAGCATGTGGTGTGTACTCTTGCCTGGGAAGAGCCACTGGCTCAAGGTTACAAAGGAGTGAGTGGTCAGAGCCAGGAATAAAATCCAAGTGTTTTGATTCCTAACCTCTAGTTTGTTCCACTTCACCTCCCCCAAATGGAGACATCATTACTGGCAAGAGCTTTTGAAATCAAAATTGCAGCAGTTGCTTTAATCTAAATTTGAACTCATTAGAACAACCCCACTGACTGGAAACATTAGAAAGAATCTGGGAGGGTGGAATTTACTCTTTCAAATTTTTCTTGATATGAGTAAACAGTAAAGCCCTCCCAGGTCTTTTTCTCCGTTTCCCTACTCACCAGCCTGTCCCCATCCTCCCACTGATAAAATCTGTCGGTTGGGTTAATACTTTTGACTTAAACTTTGTGACATCACTCCGGCACACTACCACATTAAAATATAGTAGAGAAACCAGAAAAGTGAGGAAAAAGAAAAATACTAATCGAGAAACTGATGTATATTGAAACATCTATTTGAGAAAGAGCATTAATGGGAATTTTCAAGCTAGTTTAAGACTTCCAGCAGTATATGAACTGCCCAACTAAAATGACTGCAAGACACTCTATAATGGTAACTTGAAATCTACATGAAGATATTTAAGACATTGAATAAAACGTCTGTTTTTAATAACCCACAGGAAATTCATTAGTAAGATGACAATTTAGAAGCAAATGTGCAGGACTTGCTCAGAAATCCACCACCCAGATGGACCAAAGGTAGTTCATTTTCCTACTGCTTTTTACCATTGCTTTCCTTTGATGTAATCAGGGCAATTTCAGCATTCATATGTGATGACTGATTTTTTTCTTTATTTTATCACTTTCATGTGGGTAGTCATGAAAGTTTTAGCTTGATGATCATTATATTTTTAACAAGGGTACACAGCATATTCAAATACAAAAGAAAGATATATCCATTAGGCTCTGGGTCAGTATGGTTGGATAATTGCATGCAAATGAGGAGTGGGTTTACATCAGCTCTAACCTTCTTTCAGGGTTGGCAAATGTGGAAATTCAGTTACAGTTGATCTCTGATACCGAATAACACTCTGAATACAGCTTTGGTCTGATGTGGAAAAGGACAGATGCTCTCATCCTTCCTTTCTAACTTAGAGGAAGCATTGCTTCATCTTCCATTTCAAAACTAGACTCCTCATTTTTATTCTCTGCCCCATCCTTCCTCCCCTGAAACTTTCTATCTCAGTCATCTCTTTTTTCATTCTCTTCAATTTCTTACCTCCATAGAGGTTTTACATGAAAACATGAATAGTTTAGTTTCCTTAAAAGAAAAAGAAAGTAACCACAAACAGACCAAACCAAACCAATAAGCTGATGATCAATCATGCGGACTCTTCAAACTCATTTATTTAAACTCTTTCATGTGCTCCCAAATCTCTAAACCGTATTGTCCACGCTCTGAGTTCTCTGCATTATTTGTCATCATTGTGAAATTCTCTTTGTGAAATTCTCTTTTCTCTTGGTCTTTGGATCACCTCACTATCTTGGTTCTTATCATTTGCATGTCTTCTCCTTTTACACTTTAGGTTTGTTTTTTTTTTTTTTTTCATCTCTCATCTCCAAAATGCAGGCATCACACTCGGTTTTAATTTTGCTTTTTAATACTCTCCATCCTAGAACTCACTTACTCTTATAATTTCAACTGTCTTCTCTGAGTGGAATGACTTTCAACACTGCCTCTGGCTCTGACAGCCCTTTCTGAGGCTAATCTCACTTCTTTAATCGTCTTTTAAATGATTCCTATTAAATAGTCTTCCCATTCCCTAACAGAATTCATAACTCTTGCCTAACAAACTAGCTCCTTTTTTAAAAATCCTCATTTTGGCAAATGATACTTGTTTTTGTCCAGTCATCCAGGCTCAAAACTTTTGAGTCATCTTGCTCCTTATTCTTGCTTGACTTCTGTGACAAATTAATGGCCTGCTGAGCATTTTTTTTTTTTTAAATCTAGCTCTTATTTTCCTTTTAATTCTTTTCTCATTGTGTGACCAAGTTCAGCCCCTTATTATATCATGTCAGTGTTATTGTAATAATCTCCTTGCTGATCGCATTGTCACCAGGCTCTTATCTATTAGTACATTTTAGGCAACACAACTGAGTCATTCTTGTACATTGTCATTTGTATAACATTTCTTCAGCTAGGTTATATACATAGTGAAACCTTTAACCAAAGTAACACATTTTACACATTCAATAAATGTACGTTCATCCATTTATTCATTCATCCAACCAATGTTATAAAGTTGCCAACTGTTTGATAAGCTCTGCTAGGTGTTAGAATGTAAAGGTGAATAAAATACAGTCCATTATGGCGAGCTGCGTCTGACCAGCAGAATAACAGTCACCACACGCCAGATTCTTCTCGTATCACACTTTATTGGAGTACAGCTTGGTTATAGAAAGATGGAAGGAAGACCCCGCAGCCTTAACGGCAGCTGCCTATATAAGATTCGGGGTACCATGCAAGTCTCTGACTGGTTCATATCGAAGGCAAGGCCACGCGTCACCTTCGGACTGGTTACTGCTTCAACACCTTGTTAGCATATTCTAACGCATGCGCACTAGCTACAGGATGGATGACTCAGCTTTTTCTATCCTGCTTTGCGGCAACGCTTTGCCGCGCCCCACAGTCCATGACCATAAAGGTTCTGTGGATTCCTTACTGAATGAATGAATGTAAGGAGGGAAGCAAAATAAGTTTCTAGAGGAATAGTGATATTAGGGCAATGCTGAGAAAGTGTGAGTTTTTGAGTCAGGTCCACGTTGGTTCAAATCTAAAAATCACTTCTTACTAGCTCTGTGACTGCAGACAAGGATTCAGACTAACACAAGCACTGGGTCAAAGATACTTATGTTATTTGGGGTCCTCTGAGAAGCAGAAGGCAAAACAAGACTAGACATGTCAGAGATTTATTGTAGAAAACACCCATGAAGGATAAAAGAGAAGGGAGAAGAGTATGTAGGGAGAGCCCTCAGACCGTGATGTAGTCTGACCCCTGGGAAAGAGAGAAGGAAGGAGTCTGGTTAGGTAGAGTCTTTGATTCCTGAACAGTTGCAAGAAAGTTTTGGCCAAGCTGATGGGAGTCTTCAAGCCAAAGTCACTTGTTGGAAGATCCCTGAATCTCACAGAAATGGCATCTGTGCTTAGTCACTGGGTAAAAGCAGTTTGCCTGAAGCATGGATCCCAAGAATGTGGTTATGGATCCAGATGGCAGCAGCTGGGGTTGTCATTAAATTATGTTCCCCACAGCAGGACATCTGAAGAGCCCATGGCCACCACAATGCTTTTGACGGAAAATAAAACTCTACTAACTGTAGCTTAAATCAAGAGTTGAAAAACTTTTTCTGCAAAGGGGCAGAGAGTGAATCTTTTAGGCTTTGTGAGCCATACAACTCTGTTGTAGGATGAGAGCTGCCATAGACATTATGTAAATATATAGGTGTGATGGTATTCCAAATAAAACTTTATTTACAAAAACAGGCTGGAGACCAAAGTTGGCCTGTGGGGTTTAGTTTTCTGGTACCCGGTTTACATGAATAAGGTGATATTTTCCTCACGTTTAGAGATAAGAGTTGCAGGAGATGCTTCAGTGACTCAACATGATCTAACACTTTTCCATTTATTCTCAGCACTTTAAAAGATAGCGATGACTTCTCTGTTGCCTATCCTTTACATAAAGGAGAAAATTATTTTACCCAAATCCCCTAGGATTAATGAACTAAATAATCAATCATGTATCTAACTATGATATATGAGTAGCTATTTCAGGTAAGGTATTATTCTAGGAGATCCTGTAGTTAGTAAAACAGAACAAATCTTTGTCTAAATGAAGCTGACATTTTACTGGGGAGAGACAGACAGTAAGCAAGATAAATAAGTAAAATATATAGTATTTGATGATGATAAATGCTATAGACAAAATAAAGCCAGGGGGAGGGTAGAATGTTCCAGGTGGTGGTAGTGGGGAGAGGTTGCACTTTAAATGGAGTGGGTCAGAAAAGGTGCCACAGAAGGTGACATTTGAATAAAGACAAGAAGGTATTAAAAGAGTAAACCATACAACTAGATAGTGGAAAAATTTTCCGGAGAAGGGATTTACCAACTGCAAATTTCTGATGCAAAGATCAATGTGGCTGGATCAGAGCCAAGGGGAGATGGCGAGACAAGAGATCATCCAGGTAAGCCAGGTTACATAGAGACTTCTGGGCTTCTGTGATGACTTTGGCTTCTACTCTGAGTGAGACAAGAAACCATGGAACCACTGTGAGCAGAGGAAGGACGTGGCCTGATTTACATTTTAACAGACTCATTCTGGGTACTGTGTTGACACTACACTTAGGGAGGTGGCAGGATGGAAATATACAGACCCAGTAGGAGGCTTCTGAGCAGGAGATGCTGGTGATTTCGAGCAGAACAGCAGCACTGGGGGGCAAGGAGAAGCAATAGAGCTGTAGGATCTGAGGGTTGATTGGATATGGGTAGAGTGTGAAAGAAAGGGGGACAAGGACGAGCAAGTTTACAGGCCTGTGCACATGGGACAAGGGAGTTGGCATTTCCTTAGATGGCAAAGACTGGTAGAGCACAGATACAGTTAGGCAGCTCAGGAGAGACTGGACCTGTTAGGCTGAGATTCTGATTAGCTACACAAGGGTGTTGAGCAGGTAGTTGGATACATAAGTTTGGATTTAGACTAGAAGTCTAGACTCTCAATTTCAATTTGGGAATCTCCTGCATATACTTACATATCATTAACTAGAACTTTGTCTTATAGTCAGGCTATCCCTAAGCTGCAATAAGGCAGAGAAAACAAATGTTTACCTTTTCCATTTTCCAGGCTGAAGAGCAGCCAGAAAGAAAAGGCTAATGTCTGTTGAGTCATTCAACTGGCAATGTCCATACTTAATTTCTCCTTGGTTCCTCATGAACAAATTGAGAATAACGAAACCTACTTCATGAGATTATGTTGAAAATTACATGAAGCAAGCTCTAGAAAGCCCTGGTTTATATAATATGTTCTTTAAATATCTGAATTCCCTTTCATTCCCTTTCAGTGACCTGAGATCTCATAGTAAGTTGTGAACTCAGTCTAAAATACTTATTTTGGGACTTCCTCATTTAACGAAATAGTGACACTGCAATTTTTACAATCACTACTGTGACAGAAAAGAAGAATTTTTTTCTTTTCCTCTAAAGCCACATATTTACCAGAGCCAGACTGGTCAAGCTGGGTTATTCTCCTCCCAGTCATCTTTCTTCTTGTTTCTGGGGTTTTGTTTTCACCTTTACATTTCAGTTTCTATACGTAATGATGGTCCAAGTATTTACAAATTCTTGGAAAAGATTAACCATCCCCAAACGGGGATAACACTTCCCCAACCTGGGCCTTCACTGGAGGGTGTCTGGGAAGGACGTTCACAAAGTACAAAGAAGTCCAAGGCGAGGAGGACGTCTCGTTAGAGTGGAGGCATGTGTTTGGGCCACTTTATGGAATAAAGTCAAGGAGAACCCAACGGCCAACAGGAAAAATAGTTCCAAAGAAGTTGTTCTCCAGAAAAAAGAACACTCCCTCCCACTCCCAAATCTGGCAGAAAGCTATGTGGTTGCATTCCTAAGTCCTCTCCCAGCCTCATCAGTTGACTTTATGTTTACTTTTCATTCCTTTCTCTCTCCTAGGGCATGGAGAAGGCCAGATGTTTGTGCGTGTTTATACCTATAGAGGATGGTCATAAAGTCTTGACTCTTAGGTAATATTATTTTCTCATTTACTGTAATGTAATGGCAACAAATCTTTTAAAATGTGTTTTTCTCTTTTTCCAGACTTTGTGGTCACCGTGTGTGTGTGTGTGTGTGTGTGTGTGTGTAATAGTTTGCTTGGGCTGCCATAACAAAATACCACAGACTAGGGAGCTTACATAAGAGAAGTATATTTTTTCACAATTCTGGAGGCTGGAAGTCCAGGTTGGTTTCTTCTGAGATCTCTCTCCTTGGCTTATAGATGGCGGTCTTCCCCCTTTGTCCTCATATGGTTTTTCCTCTGTGCAGTGTCTATATCCTAATCTCCTCTTCTTATAAGGACAGCTATCATATTGGATTAGGGCCTATCCTGATGACCTCATTTTAATTTAATTACCTCTTTAAAAACCCTGTCTCCAAATACAGTGATATTCTAAGGTACTGAGGGTTAGAGCTTCAATATACGAACATTGGAGTGACACAGTTCAGCCCATAGTAGTATGTATGTTTGTGTGTGTATATACATATATACACATATACATGTGCATATGATAAAGTACATATAAAAATGTGTCAAATAAACTATATTGTTTTAAAAATTATATTATATGCAACATATTACATGTAATATATTATATTTGTATTCTTATACATATGCATACACACACACACGCGCTACACACACACGATTCTGAGCTGCTGTTCAATTTGTGCCTGAAACTTCCTCCTCTCTGTAGAAATCCCAGGCCCCTTACTGCTTGGGGCAGCTTCCCCCCGTAACCGTAGATCTCATCTTCCTCTGCTCTGCCAGCGGCTCTCTGCTGTCTGGATCAGTTAATCTTTGCGAAATGCTTTGAAGGGCAGCCTACCTTAACCTTCTAACCTCTCCATGCCTTTTTAAGTAGGAAGGCAGGCGCTCTGCTCCCAGGGCACCTTCACCCGTGGAGCCTCTCAGTAGAATCTCAAAGCAAAAAGACCTCCTGGTTGGGGGATGGAGGGAGCAGGAGGCTCTAAGCTTTTGTTTCCCTAAAATTCCTTTAGCAGCCGGCAGGAAAAGTGACCACAGCAGGGTAGACTTCTGTTTAGGCTGAGGAAGCAGGGAGCCAGCCAAAGACCAGGAAAAGACCCATGCTTCTGGGTTAAAGATAAACCAAAAAGGTATTTTAAGAGCTAGCTGTTGGTCCAGTGGGAACAATAGATAAGTTAAAGGTCTGAGGATTAAGCCAATTTCATCTCTGAGTAATTTTTTTTTAAGAAACTATGGATGACATAAAAATTGGCAACAACTGTTCACTTGAAAAAAAATTTTTCAAGAAATCTTGACCTTTCCCTTGATATACAGTCATAATGGGCAGGAGCTTATCTTTCACTATAGCCCAGACTTTACTCATTTGAGGTGGTTTCCCTACTTGCTGGTCACAGATGGGTCAATTAAAAAAGATTGTAGGGCTTCCCTGGTGGCACAGTGGTTGAGAATCCGCCTGCCGATGCGGGGGACGCGGGTTCGTGCCCCGGTCCGGGAAGATCCCACGTGCCGTGGAGCGGCTGGGCCCGTGAGCCGTGGCCACTGAGCTTGCGCGGCCGGAGCCTGTGCTCCGCAACGGGAGAGGCCACAGCAGTGAGAGGCCCGCGTACCACAAAAATAAATAAATAAATAAATAAGATTGTATTTAAGTACTAATTCATCTAAGTAGTAAGCACTTAGAAGTGTGGACCATCAGACACCACATCTCCTTTCAGTTTGTGAGAAATACAGAATCTCAGGCCCCACCCAAACCTGCTAAATTAGCATCTATATTTTAACCAGATCCCCAGTTGATCTCTATTTATGTTAAAGTTTGAGAAGCAGTGGATCTAAGGCCCTGACATCCCATTAGTGACTCTTCTGGAAGGTAGAGTCCACATACAAAAAAGTATGATGCTATATTAGGGATTGTTTTCATGTGGTACCTGGTGTTGAGTAGCTGATGAACAAACAGGTGTGTTTTGATGACTGATAGGTCTAGCTTCTTCCTGCTTTTTAGTCTATGCATTTCTAGTTTATTATTTAGCTAATTACACTAGTTTTATGCTGTGCTATATTGGGTCAGTTACTTGACCCTCTGTGACTCAGTTTTGTCTTCTGTAAAATGGGATTTTAATTAGTGTTTATCTCATAACACTCTTGTAAGCTTTAAATGAGTTAATGAATGTGAAACACTCATATTGTCATACTGTGCCTGGCATATTTCAAGAGCCCAATAAATGTTAGGTAAAAATACAGCACAGCAGGGCCTCCACAAATACTTATGTTATTAAACTCTTGCCAGGTGAGGGTGAGAATTGCTATGATATTTTCCTTGAATGCATCATCTGGTTTGCATTTGTATACTACCTTCTCTACCGATCTTTGGTTTTCTTGAAGAGTGAAAAACAACTACTGTCTTCCCATAACATCATCTAACACAGTGCTTAGCCTACAGTGAATTCTTAGTCAGTATTGTGGAATTATCTATGTTTATGTGCACAACCATTCTGATAGTTAAAATTGATTTGACTTGCTTGATATTTTTCCACTACTGCAATGAATAAATTGGCTGTAGTCATGCATTCGTTCATTTTCTCATTTGCAAAGTTTTGCACACCTACTATGTTCCAGATCCTGTCCTAGGTGCTGAAGATGCAGCAGAAGCAAATCTTTTGAAAATCCCGTAAGAAGTTTTGTTCTAAAGAGAAGCAGAGAAATTAGGTGGTCATGGAGAGAGATTGTGGGGTAGGGTGTCAAGAGAAGGTTAAAAAGATGGAAGACATTACAGAATGTCTGCAAATTCATGGACATCCAGACAAGGTGCTAAGAGAGGGGGGAGGGGGGGCTCACTCCCTGAGATAACAAGAGAATATGGGATCTGATGCTGAAGCGTTGTGGTTTGTCTTGGTTGGCACCAATGGTAGCTCATCCATAGAGAAAGGAGAGAAGGCAGGATACATGGATGGGCACAGATGCCAGCATCTGGGTCAACGTGATGGTGGGAGAATGGGAAGTTTCTCTTCTGAGTGTTACTTTTAAAAAACTGAAACAAGAAGCAAAGTAGGTATCTGCTTCGGGAGATGAATAAGGGAGAGAGCTGAAAGATTTTGGGGAGAGAAGGCGGGAAACAGTCACCAAGGAGAATGGGAGAGGAAATGAGGTGTGAATGCCTGCCTGACAGCAGTAAGATCCACCTGGGGTTTGTGGTCATGACTGTAAAGTGGGACCAGGTAGCATATTAGAGGTTTTTTTCTTTGGTCTCTTAGCTACCCAGATGCAGGTGCAGGTGTGGAATAGGCTGGGAGTTGTACCTCATGAGGCTGAACTTGTGGTTTGGTACCATGTGCACACGGCTACTGGAAAGACTAGATGTACCAGCTGCTTAGGAAACTCACAAAACAAGTTCACTGGATACTATTTATTTACATTATGGGAAATGATTTACTCTCAAAGAATATGCCTTTTCCTTGGTATTACTCTGTTCATATTACATTTCTACACTTCTATTTTCAACGACATTTACCTCTGAGGTAGTAACATATATTCACATATTCCTTTGCCCAGGTAATTTTCAACTCTGCTTAGAGCATTTTCCTGTTCCTTAAAGCATGCGGACCTTATCTAGCGCCTATGCTCTACAATGGGCAGCTGCCACAACTGGAAATCTTTTTATTCTGCTGACTCAGTAGTTTGACCCAGTAGTTTCAGGTTGACTCAGAAAAGCCTGAAAGGGTTAAAGCAGCTATTGCTGGGGCTTACGGGGCATCGCCTCTATGTCAGGATATGGCTTTTTTTTTTTTTTTTGCGGTACGCGGGCCTCTCACTGTTGTGGCCTCTCCCTCTGCGGATCACAGGCTCCGGACGCGCAGGCTCAGTAGTTGTGGCTCACGGGCCCAGCCGCCCCGCGGCACGTGGGATCCTCCCGGACCGGGGCACGAACCCGCGTCCCCTGCATCGGCAGGCGGACTCTCAACCACTGCGCCACCAGGGAAGCCCGGATATTGCTTATTTTATATTCAGAATCAAAACCTTTTGTTTCTGCCACAAGATTGAAGAAGTCCTTAGAGACAAATTTGTGTCACCCAAATTTCCTTTCTGGTCCCTTCCTCCACAGTGTCAACTTACATTATTACCCAACTTGCCTGCCTGTCCTTTATCTGGAGCAACAATGTTCAAAAGAGATCTTGAAAGCTTAGGGCCCCAACAGGGAGGAAATGAATAAAGTTTATTCTCTCGAACCTCTTTTGCAACCTCCTGTGGCAAGTACAGGGGTTGCTCTGTGCATTTTCAATTCTCCCTGGTGGCTGGGCCCCTCTTGGGCAATGGGGAGGTGACTGTGCCCCTGGTCACTAAATGGTCCTTGACACGGGGGTTGCATTGTGCTCTGCAACGTCACTAAATGGTCCTTAACACGGGAGTTGTGTCATGTCCACCAACGTACGTGTTGTTGGCTGCGTATTTCTTACCACCCACAGGTGCAGGGAGTACCCAGGGGGCTTCCCCACAGCTCTGTATCATGGACATCTCTGGCTTGATCACATCCTGTACCCTCTTCACACGTCCGCTCCCTCAAGTCTTCCCTGATAATGCCAGGGTAGGGACATTCTGTTCTGGGCTCATTAGCCAAGAATGTTACCATATTGCCCTGAAGAGGGTTTTCTCTGGTGTGGGCTGTCCCAGAGCTGTGCAATGCATCTGAAAGATCAGGCGGCCTTTATACTGAGTTCAACTCAGGATTGCATTTCCTCACCTGTGTCACCCCACTAGATAGATGATCTCTTACGACTCTGGTGAATTCACAGAAATGCCCAAATTAATAGCTGTCTGGCGTTTGGAAGAGTTTGATGGCTCTCTGGGATCGTTTTCCTTGAACTCATTCCTCCAATTGGTTTAGGGTTTGGCTTCATGTTTCCGGGGAGAGTGGCTCTTCTAAAGCACTAAGTCAGGGGAAGGTAACATTTCTGCTTACCTGCAGCCTCTTGTGGGAATCTCTGGGAAAACTAAAGGGTCAAGTATCTGATTCACAAATATTTATCGAGTGCCTACAGTGTGCCAGGCACTGTACTTTAGCCAAGGGATTCTCAAATTTTTCTGCATTTCAGAATGCCCTGGGGAACTTAAAAATAATCCTGAGGCCCATGGTACAGCCCATACCAAATTAATCTCTGGGGAAGAGAGACCCAGGCATTATCATTTAAAAAATTCCCCAGCAGATTCCAATGTGCAGTCAAGGTTGGAACCAGTGTTTTTGACAGTGTTCTTCAACTTTAATGAGAAAATGAGTCCCCTGATTGTTAAAAATGCAGATTTTGATTCAGTGAGTCTGGGGTGGGGTCTGGCATTCTACATTATCCTAACGTTCCCAGGGAATGTCAACACTGCTTGTCTGCAGACCGCACTTGGAGCAGCAAGCAATAATGTTCCTTTAGCCCCTGATGTGTCAAACTTTCCTGCCCCTGGGCCTTTGCACAGGCTCTTTCTTTTTCCTTGGAATCAGCTCCCTGGAAATTCACAACAGAGACGGCTTCTCATCCTTTAGTCCTTCAAGTTTTCCCGGACCACCTAATACAGAGTAATCTCTACCCTCTTTCTCTATAATTCTTTAGCACTATATTCTGTCTGCTTACTTCTTAGAATTATCACAATTAATACTTATTTATTTGTGTCCTTGTTTTCACAATGGTCCCTCCCAGTGGTGTAAGTGCCAAGAAGCCAGGAACCATGTCTGTCTTGTTCCATATAAATTCTATTCATCATGTAGCACAGTGTCTAACACAGAGAAAGGAGCTGATAGATACTTGTTGAATGAATAACAGTAGGGAAGCCCGGCCAGTTTGATCCCTTTTTCTGCTTCAGGTGAGGCAAGAAGCAGAAGTGAGAACTGCCGAGAGTTTTCCACGAGCAAGAAGAGTGTATCTTTGAGCATGTCTTATTTGGCTCTTTTTCTAAAATGTATTTTGACTGAAGAAGTAGGGTCTCACTCAAGAAACACAGACTCCTTCCTAAAAACAGAGCTTGAGGAAGAACACTAGGAAAGTCTACTGCATTGCCTAGGGAAGTCACCTTATTCCTACGAAAGGCTGAATCATCAGTTTGCCAGTATTATCTTTTCAGGTCATTGCAGCTCACTGAGTTAGCACCCAAGGTAAATAATCAACAGAGAAATGCCATAAATGTCTCAGAAATTGAGGTGACCTTGGAGCTAGTTCATTACTAACCTGATACCATATCAGAGGCCTTAGCTTGCTAAGGGCAGCAGCATCCTGTCTTTTACCAAATCTGAGACTTAGACAGCGAGCACACCAAGGATTCTGTTGAAGTCCTCGCTTTAAGCTTAATTCGTAGAAACACAGAAAGGCATATTAATTTCTTATGGGTGGTGCAGAGGTCAGAGATAATACCAAGGCTGTGTGTGCACCAGATAAAGGGCCTTGGAGAGCCTGACTAAAACGATTTGTGGGATTAAGAGAAGAGATACAAAATTTATCCAGTCTCACAGGGGCCAAGAATGGGAGGAGAGGGATATTATTTTCTCCGTTATTCTTGAGAAAACTAAGGCAAAGGGGGACTGATTGGTTGCCTAAAGTCACTGAGCAACCTTGGGTTGGGAAGGTGGCCTAGAGGAATAGGACCAGAACATCTACTCAGCGACATAGTTTCCCTCTTCCTAAATTCACTACGAGGGATTTATGTATTATGTTTTCTTTAATTTTTCTAAATGGGATGTGACAGAATCAGCAGTCTGTTTCAGGCGTATATATTCTGAGGGTAATGAATTCTTGTGTTTGTCCCAAGTGCCTATTTAGTTTTTCATTTTGAAGAATCAGCAGTTACCACTGCCCTTTCTCAGTGCTGAGAATGCCAACAAGCTCTGTTGCTGGGGAGTGTTAGTTAACGACGCCACCTTTCCCACATTGCAGAACAATAAACAGGGAGATGGCCAGAAGGCATTGAGGTAGTTTAGGGATAGGACACAGACCATCTATGACTTTGGTGACATTGCTTGAATCAGTACCACTGTATTATTTAATCTGATCCACGTGTGGAAAAGGAAACTTTTGGTAAGATTGTCCATCTCTCACTCACATTTCCGAGGTCTGGGAGTCTCTATAATGCCTGGAGCTGAAATATTCTGTGTGATTAAAGTGTCTAGAAATCTGTACATCAAAAATATAAATCAGTAAACGGGAAGTTTCTCTATGTGTCCTTCAGCCACTTGGTTCTGAATCCTAGGAGAAGGAAATGGCATTCATTCCACTGTGGGCTCCAGGATAATCTTTGAAGAACAGGAGTTCGATCAGGATACAATGATACAAATGAACAGAACAGCAACAGACTCACAGACATAGAAAACAAACTCACAGTTACCGAGAGGGAAAGGTGGGGGGGAGGGGTAAATTAGGAATTTGGGAGTAACATGTACACACACTACTATATACAGATAAACAACAAGGACCTGCTGTATAGCGCAGGGAGCTATACTCAATATTTTTAATAACCTGTATGGGAAAAGAATCTGCCCAAGGGAGCCGTCCATGCATGATCTTTGCAGCGATTGTACCATTTGTTCAGTTCTAGGCTTGGCTCTAAGAGCTTCAGAGGCATTTAATCTTGCTATTCTTCTAATAGTTTTAGCTCGTACATTTAGGTCTTTGATCCATTTTCAGTTAATTTTTGTATATGATGTAAGGTAAGGGTCCAACTTCATTCTTTTGCATGCGGACATCCGGTTTTCCCAACACCAGTTATTGAAGAGACTATCCTTTCCCCATTGAATAGTCTTGGCACCCTTGTCAAAAATCGTTTGACCCTATATTCTAAGGTTTATTTCTAGGTTTTTCTATTCAATTTCATTTCTCTAAATGTCTGTCTTTTTTTTTTTTTTTTTTTTTTTTTTTTGCGGTATGCGTGCCTCTCACTGTTGTGGCCTCTCCCGTTGCGGAGCACAGGCTCCGGACGCGCAGGCTCAGCGGCCATGGCTCACGGGCTTAGTTGCTCCGCGGCATGTGGGATCTTCCCGGACCAGGGCACGAACCCGTGTCTCCTGCATCGGCAGGCGGATTCCCAACCACTGCGCCACCAGGGAAGCCCTAAATGTCTGTCTTTATGCCACCACCACACTGTTTTGATTCCTATAGATTTATAGGAAGTTTTGAAATCAGGAAGTATGAGATCTCCAACTTCGTTCTTTTTTCAAGATTGCTCTGGCTATTTGGGGGGTTCTTTGAGAGTCTATATGAATTTTAGGGTACATTTTTCTATTTCTGCAAAAAAAAAAGTCACTGGGAGTTTGATAGGAATTGCACTGAGTCTGTAGGTTACTTTGGGTAGAATTGATATTGGAATGATATTGTTTTCTAAGCCATGACCACAGGATGTCTTCAATTTATTTTTAACTTTAATTTCTTTCAGCAATGTTTCATAGTTTTCAGTGTACAAGTCTTTGCCTCCTTGATTAAATTTATTCCTGTTATTTTATTCTTTTTGATGCTATTGGAAATGGAATTGTTTTCTAATCTTGCTATTGATATGGCATTTTACAGATGAGGATACTGAGGCACAGAGATGCTAAATAACTTGCCCCATTAGTAGCAGTAGTAGTCATAGAAACAGTAGTAGTAGTAGTAGTAGTTTGATGCTACCACCAAACTGTGAAGTCAGGATTTGAATTCAGGCAGCATGACTCCAGAGTTGTGTTCTTGAATGCCCCGCTGCATTGTCACTGCGGGAAGTGGACTTCAGGACACTCAAGGGCCTTCAGGATGGTGAAGAATTCTAGCTGCTTTACAGTGGAAAATCAGGGTTTCTGTGGCTTCTGACCACCCCTCCCTGTCCTTCCTTCACCCTTCCGAATGACTTCTTTCCAACACTTCATTATGAAAGGGAGACAAATTGTAAACAACAGACTTTCAGCTTTCAAACTTTAGAAGCTTGATGAAGATTTATAGCCCATTCTCTTTGGAGTGACCCTTTTCCTTCCTTTCTTAACTGGACTGTGAATCACTCTTATCTACTTTTGTTTATTTTTTAAATTTAAATTTTTTTTTTTCATTTTACTCCAATTTCCCAGAGTAATTTCAATAAATGATTAGAAACTGGTTTGGACACACGGCAATAAACTTTTTAAACTGAACTTTGTAGTGGTGACTTTGGCATTTTCCTTATTATGGATATGTCTGGACTGTACAAGTATCCCTTTGTATAACCAACCTCAGTAAACCGATGGGCCAAATGGAGACTTCGTTTATATCTGACATGGTAGCATTAACCTACTTCAGGTGTCCAACAGGTATTAGTATGATAATCTCTCTCACGAGCCCGGTACCAGAGGCTTGAAAATGCACGTGGAAATAGCCTAATGTTTCACCTGTTTTATTAGGGCAGCGTTCGGATAACTCAATGGGGAAATCCCCAAATGAGAGTACTGAAAAAAATGTTTGTTCTGTAACACTCTCTATGCAATCAAATGACAAGATAATGGAGGAAAAAGGGAGTGGTTTTGCATTCCTTTCTCTCTCTCCATCTATCCAATTAACCACCAAATTCTACTCATTCTTATTCCTAAATATCCCTCAAGTTCATTCACTCTCTCTATCCTCTGCTACTATCTCCATTCAAGCTACCGTTATCATTTGCCTAAATGACTACTGCAGTCTGCTGACTGGACCCTGTCTACCAGTCTTCCCCTAGAGTGATCCTCCTGAAAAACAATCTCATCAATGGATCTTCTCACCCGAAAACACTTGATTTTGAATCATATCACTTCCCTTTTCTCTCCTCCGTCTCAATCCTATTTCTTTTTTCTATTCCTCTAGCTAGATTTACTTTTAGGACATGGTATATTCTCTCTGCAGCACTAGCCTTCTTTTTCTTGTATGCCAGTCAAGAAAATGAAAACCACTGTAGTTTCAGACAGAAAGAAATTTAATACAGGGAATTGGTCACAGAGATGATGGAAGAAGTGAAGAAGCAAGCAGAGGAGGTGACACAGCTCAGAGATTGCCAAGATCAATAAATAATTACCATCTTTATGCCTGGAGGGATCAAAGGAGGAGATGGTGTTCTTTGATCCCGGAAACGAGGTAGATGCTAAAGTATGAGCAGAAGCTGAGAGAGAGGAGATATGTTGTGAGACCTGGAGCCATGGAGGAGATGCTGCTCTTGCTTGGTACCATACTGAGAGAAAAAGGAGGTGGGGTCAAATCCCAATCTTTTTTCCTTCCCTCACCATCTGGTCTCCCACATTGCTTCTCATTGGTGAATTTACATTGAAGCCGAAGGAGAAGAGGCCTGGGAGATATGAATCCCTCTGACCCACAGCAAGGCAGAGAAGGACAGGGAAGTAATCTGTATATTCAACTAATTCCCTCTTTTCAAGATTCAACTTAAATATCATTTCTTCTGGAATATTTTTCCTGATAGCCAACTATGGCCCTCTCATTAAATGTATTACCTTTTATTATAGGTACTCACTTAATTAGTGTTTTCTGAGCTAATCTGTAAGGTCTCTCAGAACATCCATGGTCCCAATAGCATAGTGGTATTAATAATAAGTATTTGTTGAATGAGAAAATGATCTTCATAATTCCTCCCACAGAAGTTGTACCAGTTTCCACTCACCAAAACAATAAAAGTACTTATTTCTTGACATCTTCACCAGCTTGTGTGTAAGTAAACTAGTTGACCCTTGTAAACATGAAAGTTGAAAATGGATGTCAATGAAGTTTATGTTTGCATTCTTTTTATTGCAAGTGAAGCTGAGCATCTTTTCATGTGTTTAAGAATCTGCAGTGACTGATTATTTATATCTTTTTTGTACATTTTTCCATTTAGTTGTTGGTCTTTGTCATATTGATTTATGGGAGTTTCTAATAACATATCAGGAGACTCAGCCCTTTACTTCATATAAGTTATAAATATACTTTTACTTAATTTAGTGTATTTTGAGACTTAGCTTCTTATCATTTTACCAGGCAAAAATTTTCAAATTTATCAATATTTTCTTTTATGGTTTCTAATTTAATATGGATTTTGATGTATACTTAGGCTTTCTTTACTCTGGGGATTATATATTTTAAATCTCCTGTTTTCTTTCAGTATTATATAGTTTTATTTTTCTTTTATTTTTATGTTTAAATCTGTGATCAGCCTGGAACTTATTTTGATATAAGGTAAAAGGTATGGATAAAACTTTACTTTAAAATGCCAAATATCTCTAGTTGTTCCAACATCATTACTTAATAATCTGGTTTTTTTTTCTCATGAATTTAAAATGCTAATTTTATCACATACTACAGGTAGATATCTCTTTGGGCTTATTTCTAGAATTTCTATTATGTTTACTCATTTGTCTATTGATGCAGCAGTTCCATAATGATTTACTAACTATAACATTGAATTTTGATTGCAACATTCAGATGTTCTGGTTTAATTCCTACTGAAATGTATGACAAATAATGAATCAGAAATAGTAGCAGTGACAAAGTTTATCATTAGTGATTCCAGACTAAATCATGAAGATATATATAAAGTTCAATGAGTAAGATTTCTGCTTTCAGCCTGGATATAGGCAAATGCTTTCACTGCAACAAAAATCTGGATAAATTACAAAAACATTATATTTTTAAAGATACAAGGGAACTGTGGAGGTTAGGAGGATTAGATGAACTAACTTCCAGTAAGGGGAGAATGTTTCCAATGGACACTAAAGATATCTAGACTTTTTTTTTTTTAACCTTAGGGGCATTTGTTAATTATGGGCATAAGTTAAGAACTGGACTTCCCTAGGCAAAGAGACTCTATTGGGGGAAAGAAAATCAGCAAAACTGCAGCAGTCATGAGGAGTTGATGTGAAAGGGACATAAGTGCACCACTGGATTTCCCCATGGGACATTTCCTGAGTTCTGTGTGGAAGACTGGTGAACTAAGATGGAAGATTCTTAAAGACAGAATAATATTCTCACAGTCTTGTGCTTGGGAAGCAAAGAACTGCTGGAATAGCCATTGACTTCACTACACAGCCACTGGGGCCCTTGAGATATCTGCCATATTTTGAAGGCACATGTGGTATGAGGCTGGAATCTATGCAAGGCAGATTGGGATCTCTTAATCTTTCAGTTCTGAGGAGGAGATAGTTTCTTCAGGCTTTTAGTCAAAAGGTCAGAGGTCCATGTCCTAGGAGCAGAGGTAAACCAGAGAGGAGATGATTCTCACTATACTGCAACCCAGCAGTGACCCAGCTCAATTTCTGACTGAACTGAGTTGATCAGAGCCTCACTTTCTCTGCCCAGCAGAGGAAAGGGGGAACACTCTCTGTTATAAGATAGCATCTTCTAGAGTGGCTAGAGTTATTTTGTATATAATATCTGGAAAATAATTTTAAAATTACCAATCATGCAAAGAAATATATAATATTGATTGATAAACAACAGAAAAATAATACAATAGATGCAGACCCATGGATGATCAATATATTCAGACAAGGGCTTTAATAAAACTATGATTACTTTGCTAAAGAAAAGAGAACAGGAAGGACAACATCAGTGAAAATATGAATAATTTTAATAGATAAATCAAATCTACAAAAAGGAATTAGGTGGATATTTTAGAACAAAATACTCTACAAGTTCTAAACAGGATAAACACAAAGAGAATCTTGACTAGGAAAGTTATAGTCAAATTGCTTAAAATCAAAATCTTAAAAGCAGCCAGAGGAAAAACAAGCCTATTACCTTTATAGAAACAAGAGTAACACTGAGAGCTAGGTCTCAACAAAAGTTATGAAAGTCAAAAAGCAATTGAGTAATATTTTCTCACGTGTTGAAAGAAAACAATAGCCAATTTATATCCAGTAAAAACATAGAATTTATATCCAGAAAAGAACTTTCTTCAAAAGTGAAGGTGAAATACATATGTTTTCAAAGAGAGAATTAGTGAAAAACAGGCTGCACCAAAGGAAAAACTAAAGAACGTTAAGCCCAATCCTTCAGACCTAAAAAAAGTGATTCCAGATGGAAACATGGAAAAGTTGGAGGAAATAAAGAATAATATAGTAAGAAAATATGTGGAAATGTAAACAAATGCTGACTGTACAAAACAAATAATTTTAATGTCTGGTGGAGTGTAAATTATATGCAGAACTAAAAATGCATGACAGTGGTAATGCAACAGTGCCCATGAATAAATGGAATATAAAGGTTTCTAGCAATATCAGCAAAGTGGTAAAAGGAATCATTTATATTAGTACTGTAACAAGTCAAGGATGCCTATTATAATCACTAAAAGAACAATAATTTAAAACTAACAAGTTAATAGAAGAAAAAATTGAATAATGAAAAACTGATTATCTCAAAAGAATGTAAGAAGAAAAAAAAGGAGAAACATAAAAAGGCCAAATGGAAAATGAATTAAAAGGTAGTCAATATAAACTCAAGCCTATCCATAATTAAGTAAAATATGAATGAA
This sequence comes from Kogia breviceps, assembly GCF_026419965.1. Lineage (NCBI taxonomy): Eukaryota > Metazoa > Chordata > Mammalia > Artiodactyla > Physeteridae > Kogia > Kogia breviceps. The sequence goes on along the minus strand of NC_081319.1, from coordinate 98,516,550 downwards.
CTAAATACTCCCAGTAAAAGAATAATACAGTTAGACTCAATAAACAAAACAAAACAAAAATATACAATGCTGGGCTTCCCTGGTGGTGCAGTGGTTGAGAGTCCGCCTGCCAGTGCAGGGCACATGGGTTCGTGCCCCGGTCCAGGAAGATCCCACGTGCCGCGGAGCGACTGGGCCCGTGAGCCATGGTCGCTGGGCCTGCGTGTTCCGAGCCTGTACTCCATGGCGGGAGAGGCCACAACAGTGAAAGGCCCACGTACCACACACACACACAAATATATATATATATATATATATATATATATATATATATATATATATATACAATGCTTACAAAAACATAAAGTTTGGAAATAAAAGGACAGAAAAAGATAGACTATGCAAACATCAATCAAAAGAAACCTGGTAATTTTATACTAGTATCAGACAAAATATATTTTAAGACAAGAAACATTACTAAAGATATAAGGACATTTCACCATAATAGAGTGGTAAGTCTAGCAGGAAGAAACCACAGCCCTGAGTATACATGCGTATGAAAAACATACTCCAAAATACATAAAGCAAAAATGGACAAAATTAAAGGTGAAATGGATGAATCCAAAATTATAGTGGAGATACTAAGACCCTTTCTCCATACCCAATAGTAAAAGCAAATTAAAAAATCAGTAAAGATATAGATTATGTGAATATTAACTAAATGGATTTAGTTGATGATAGAGAATACTGCATCCCAAAGTGATAAAATTAACCTTTTTTAAGGGCACATAGAATATTTTCTAAAACTGACCATGTGTTAGGCCATAAAGAAAGCATCAACAAATTTCAAAGATTGAAATTATTGAGAGTGTGTCCTTCACGATAATGCAATTAAAGTAGAGATCAATAACAAAAGGATAAACAGAAAAGTCCAATGGCATGGAAGATAAACATGTACTTCTAAATGATCCATGGGTCTATAGACAAGAGAATGGATAAAGAAGCTGTGAGGTGTTCATGTAATAAACCAGTACTCAGCAATAAAAATGAATTCCTGATACATCTAACAACATGGATGAATTTCACAAACATATTAGGCAAAAGAGGCACATGCACAAAAGAATAGATGTGGTGCGATTTCATTTACGTAAAGGTGGAGAACAGGCAAAACTGATGCATCTGTTAAAAATCAGAAAGCAGCTTCTTCTGGGTGAATAAATTCAGAGGAATTACTAGGGTGATGGTAATTGTTCTATATCTTGTTTTGGGTGTATACAGTTGTCAAGACATCAAATACTCAATGTCTGTACATATTACTGTATGAAATTATATCCCAATTTTGAAAAGATGTGAAAGCAAGAGAAGGAACAATTACACGTTTCATGAGGTGGCATAGCATTGGTTTCAAAACCTGACCAGAACATTACAAGAAAGGAATGTTACAGATCAATTTCTCTCATGAACGTATATGCTGTGTTCCTTTACAAAATTTTAGTGAAACAAATCCAGTGATATTGTAAAGGATAATACACCATACCAAGTTGGATTTTCACCATCTTAGCACTGAGAAAAATCAATGATTATCATGATAGGTACCAGGAAAACATCTCACAAAAACTCTAAGCAAACGGTAAATAAAAAAGAACCTGCTTATTGATAAAGAATGTCTACATAAAAAACCTACAGCAGACATTATACTGAATGTTGGAATATTAAACACTTTCCCCTTGAGATGAGGAATAAAATAACAATGTTTTTGTAAGCATATCTAAAGTTGTAATATGGTGTTTGAGACAAGATAAACACTCAATAGATATTAGATATTTCGCAATTTTTACAACTCTCTGCTTAGTGTTTTTCAGCTAACTCTGCACTATATCCCTTTTAATTACTATTTTTACTTATTTATGACATTTTATCTATTTGATTTGTGTTTAACTAGCTTTTGGTTTTGTTTGTACCTTATTTACAAACTTTCATTACATTTTTACCTCTACTACTTAGTTTTCTCCCTTTAATTTTTAAATTTATTTTTGACCTTTGTTAGATTGATGCTTTTACAGTTAATTGTTTCAACAAGGACCATTTTAACTACCTCCCCGCAGCTTTTCTCTCCGTAGCTTCACCAACATAATGGAGAAATGCATTTTAATTTTTGATAATCTGGTCCTTTCAGTAGTCATTCTTAAATCTTACCTACACACTTAGTTTTATTTTCTAAAATAGTTTTAAAAAAAAAGGGTGAGGACGTGAAGGAAAATGGAACCGTTGTACACTGCTGGTGGGAAATTAAATTGGTATTGCCATTATGGAAAACAGTGGAGGTTCCTCATAAAGCTAAATATAGAACTAGCATATGGTGCAGCAATACCCCTTCTGCATATATACTCAAAGAAAATGAAGTCAGTACCTCAGAGATATCTGCACTCTCATGCTCTCATGTTCATTGCAGCATTATTCACAGTAGCCAAGATTGGGAAAGAGTCTGTGCCATTTGACTGATGAAAGCATAAGGAAATTGTGGTGCACGTATGTAATGCAATATTATTCAGCCTTCCAAAAGGATATTCTGCTCTTTGCTACAATATGGATGAACCTGGAAGACTTAGGCTAAATGAAATAAACCAGACACAGAAAGACAAAAAGCTGCCTTATCTCATTTGTATGTGGAATCTACAAAAGTTCAATAAACAGAAGCAGAGAGTAGGAAGGTGGTTACCAGAGACTGGAAGGTAGGGGAGATGGAGGGATATTGGTCAAAGGTTAGAAATTGGCAGTTATGTAGGATGAGTAAGTCTAGAGATCTACTGTACACCATGGTGATTATAGTCAATAATATTGTATTCAATGCTGGAAATTTACTGAGACAGTAGATCTCAGATGCTCTCATCACACACAAAAAGGTACCTATGTTAATTACCTTGACTGTAGTAATTATTTCACTATGTACATACGTATGAAATCATCAATGTTGTGCACCTTAAACACACGTAACTTTCATTAATAAAATAAACGCTGTTGCATATGTAAAAAAACCCCACACAAGACAAAACAAGCCATTAATCAGTATCCTTATCCTCCTCTCTAAAGAAGAGAAGATTCTGAGCATGCTCTAACTTTTTCCCAATCTCTTCTCCTTTCATGACAGTGATGTATAGTTTTAGGTTCAGTGCATTTTAAACACAAAAGAAAAAAGTATTGTCAACATTATTTATGTTTCTATTGAACATTTCCTTATACTTGCCATGATTTTTTACCACTTCGTTGCCTTTGGGGCTTACTACTTACTTTAGTGTTCTTTTTTTTCCCTCAAAAGTGCATATTTTAATGTTATTTTGATGAACAAGCGTCAAATCTCCCTTAGTCATTGTATCTACTAACATAAGAATATATCTTCATTTTTCACTTGCTCTTAAATCATAGTTTAATGCAGTCTGGAACTCTAGGGTCACGTTTTTGAATTTTTTTTCCTTAAGTACATTGGAGATTTTCTACTGATTTCAGCCATGTTTCTGCTAATGAGAGGGTAGATGGCAATGTCTGTCTCTCTGCCTCTCCTCTTTCTCAAAGATACCATCTCTTTTCTGTCACGAAGCTTCACTGATTCTTCTGATTGTGAATTTATTTTTATTCATCTGGCTTGGTGTATGCTAGGATGCTTTTTCAAACTGAGGACTTAATGCTTTTCTATACTTCAGGAAAATCTGAAGTCATTTTCTCTTGGATTATTGTCTCCCATTCTCTCTCTCTTTTAAGTTTTGGCAGTACCAGTGGATCAACTCATTCTACTCATCATGTCTTGACTTGTTTTTCTGTGATATTTCCTCCTTTCTACCTCCCAGTTGATCAATTATCTTTTATTTAAATTTGTTAATTGCTAACAGAGGGACTCCTGGGAGGGGATGCTACTTTATATAGGATGGTCAGGGTTAAGTCACATTGATAAGTCTACCATTTGCCTATCCATTATGAGTTTTATTTCAAATATTACATATTTATTCTTTTAGATTTACAACTAAGTGGTTTTTATTTTATAACCTCATGGTTTTTTTGCTTTAAAATGTCAACACCCTTTTATCTCATGGAGTATTTTAAAGGTACTTACTTTAAAGTCCTTTTTAAAACTGACTATTTCTTTTTATTCCCTCAGGTATAAATTCTTCAATTTGTTGGTTTAGTTGACTGCCTTTTATGGTCCTCACCTTACTTGTGTACTTTCTGAATTTTAAGAACCACCTTCTCTGTAGATTTTTCTCTTTCCGTTGGACAATCCTCTGGTTGTTAAGCCCCACAGACTACACGTCTGCCTCAGTGGCTAAACTTGAGGCTTCATCTTGTGATTGCGGAAAAATTAAGTGCCCAGCATCCTTACAGAGTTCAAGCCCAGGTCCAGATATCACCCCAGCACCTCTGATTCCACCCTCAGGCATTTTGGACTTGAGAATTCTTTGTTGTGGGGGACTGTCTTATGTATTGTAGGATGTTTAGCAGCAATGCTGGCCTCTACCCATTAAATGCCAGGAGCACCCTACATCCAGTTGTGACAACAAAAAAAGTCTACAGACGTTGCCACATGTCCCTTAGGGCGAGAGGGGAAGGTTTTCCCTGACTGAGAATCATTGCTATACAGGAAGGAGTGTGAAGGCTCGGGGAGATGGAAAATTTGGCATAAACATATTATTGCAGCCTGAGCAGCTACTTCATATTCATAATCCCTTGAGGGCCTGGAGGACACTTCCTTCACCAAGGCATTGAGAAATGTACCAGCATTCTCAAAAAAACCTATGCGGTGGTTTTCTTATGAAGGTTGAAGATGACCGTGGGGAATTCTGCAATGGAATTGAGTTCTCTAATCTCAATGGGAAATGAGATTCTTAAGGGGTAGACATGAGGCAGGCGGCTGTTCTCCACTCTCAGAGATAATGTTGGTTTAATCACCCAGTAATCCAAAAGGGTAGAGTGATATTCAAAGTATTTTGGCCCACAGGGTCTGTGGTGATGGCTCATTGATCCCAGGATTCCTAGGAATATTAGTGGGCAGCACACTAAAGTGATGAATATTGGTAAGAAAATTCTAGGTCTAACAGGCAGAAATGTAACTCTAGTGGCCACCATGGGGGTTCATAACTTCTTACTCAGTTCTCAAACCTAAACTGGTGCATAGATTTTGAACCTGTCAATTGAAGGGGAACCCAAGTTCCTTTCAGAAAGGATTCTGCAGCGAGGCTACTAATATGCACTGTGGATCTTCCTCCATGACCATTTATCATGACAACTGTGTACTTGGGAAAGGGAAATACCCAGATCATCTGAGCTTATTGAATACTGGCTCTGAATTTATGCTAATCCTTGGAAATCCAAAATATTACCATGATCCACAGTCAGAGTGGAGCTTACAGAGATTAGCTGACAGAGTTTTGACTACACGTGTCAAGAAGGATCAAAAAACTCTTCTGTGGTTATCGCCCCAGTCACAGTATACTAATGGAAGAAGACATTCTTACTAACTGGCAACATTCCCATATTGATTTCCCAACCCTTATAGTGAAATTTACTGTGGTAGGAAAGGCCAAGTGCAGGCTCTTGGAACTGGCCCACCACGAATTAGGCAGTATGGTAAATCAAAAGCAGGATCACATAAAGAAGATGTGACACATATATACAATGGAATATTACTCAGCCATGAAAAGAAATGAAATTGAGTTATTTGTAGTGAGGTGGATGGACCTAGAGTCTGTCATACAGAGTGAAGTAAGTCAGAAAGAGAAAAATAAATACTGTATGCTAACACATATATATGGAATCTAAAAAAAAAAAAAGGTCATGAAGAACCTAGGGGCAGGACAGGAATAAAGACGCAGACATAGAGAATGGACTTGAGAACACGGGGAGGGGAAAGTGTAAGCTGGGACGAAGTGAGAGAGCGGCATGGACATATATACACTACCAAATGTAAAATAGATAGCTAGTGGGAAGCAGCCACATAGCACAAGGAGACCAGCTCGGTGCTTTGTGACCACTTAGAGGGGTAGGATAGGGAAGGTGGAGGGAGGGAGATGCAAGAGGGAAGAGATATGGGGATATATGTATATGTATAATGGATTCACTTTGTTATAAAGCAGAAACTAACACACCATTGTAAAGCAAATATACTCCGATAAAGATGTTGAAAAAATAAAATAAAATTTTAAAATAGCAGTATCACATACCTAGGGGAATTGCAGAGATTAGTGCCACCATCAATGATTTGAAAGACGCATGAGATGTGATTCCTACATCACCATTTAACTCATCTATCTGGCTAGTACAAAAGCCAGATGTATTTTAAAGAATGATTATAAATTATTGCAAACGTAACCAAGTACTGATTTTAATTATGATGACATCTTTTTTTTTCTGGAGCAAACCAACACCTGAAGATTGGTATGCAGGTTTTGACCTGGAAATTGCTTTTACTCTCCCTGCTTCCATCAGAAAAGATAGTGTGAAATAATTTGCATTCACATGGCAGAATTAGTAGTATACTTCTGTTTTACTGCTTTGCCTTGGACTATGTCAGCTTTGCTTAAAGGAATCTGATACCTGATATGCCTCAAAACAACATGCCTTGGTGCCATTATGCTTATTGGATCCGGTTGGCAGCAGCAGCAAGAGCTCTAGATGACTTAGTATCAATAAAACACAAGAGTGACCAAAAGTGAGAGAAAATAACCATAAAAGTTCAGGGGCTTGAAATATTGTTGGCGGTTTCTAGGAGTCCAGTTCCTTGAGGCATTTGGGATATCCCCTCTAAAGTAAGACAATTTGCCGAACCTTGAACCACTCACTAAAGAAAAAGGCACATGATAGATCATTTATCAGATATTCCATAAGAATGCTGGGTTTGAATGGATCCAGAAGAAGAGAAGGTTCCAAAGAAGGTTCACGCTGTATTACAAGCTGTCCTGGTGCTTGGCTCATATGTGCCACCAGATCCAATAGTATCAGAAATACCTGTGGTACCTAGAAGTCTCTGGAAAACCCCAAAAGAGATTTATAAAACAAGTTGTAGGTTTTAGAGTAAGGACATGTCCTCTTCTGCCAACAATTCTCCATTTGAAAAGCAGCTCCAGGTTCGCTAGAGCCTGATCGTGGGAGATGAAATGATTATGCAACTCTTTTAATGAACTGTGTATTACCTGATCCACTGAATCATAGCATCCCATCTGCATACCATGAAGATGGTATATACAAAACTGGACCTGAATAGGTCCAGAAAGTATAAGGACACTGTACCAGCCAGCAGCTCGGACTCCCATGGTACCCGCCCCTACTGGTTTGTAACTTCTGCCTGGACCCATACCTAGAGGCACACAGTTTCTTCTGAGCAGCCGAAGGAGGAGGAAATCACGTGAGCCTGGCTTACAGATGTTATCTGTACAGCATCTACATTACCGTGAAAGTGGTGAAGAGAAGCCTCCAAGGGGGCCTAACTTCACACACTATATGGAGTTGTCACGTGGCAGGAGGAACGGACTGGTATTCATTCATGAGAGATGGCAGATGAGTTGATCTGCTGGATAGGAAGTTGGAAAATTGAAATCCTTGTGCAAGAAGTTCTAGGGGAAGTAGTAGCTGGATGAACTTTTAGAATGAGTCTGTAGATATTAGTATCCCACATAAATGTCCAGCCTCCATTTCAGAGACTTCACTGATCAGGTAGTCAAGGTAGCTCACCTTGTGGATCTCAGCCAGTCTCCTTCTCCCATCACCCTGCATGACTACAAACTGAGGGCATGAAGGGCCATGCTTGGAACTTAATGGATTCACCAGGGTACCGCTGAGAACCACCCTCTTGCCAGTAGTTCTAGTAAAAGGAAAATTGTGGCAACCCAATAAATATAGGATGACTAAGCATTCATACCTCATAGAAATGAAGGTTTAGTTACATCCTTATAGAGAACCCCGTCAGGCCACATTGAATGTAAGGGAACCTGGGATGGATGGGTAGTAGAAGAAGGCAGGTATGTTTATCAACTTGGTCTTATGACGAGCTACAAATGTAGAACTATGTTTTATATGAATTGATTCTTCTCTCCCCCTTCTACACCTTGTTCACCTGATAACGTACTTATTTTTCAAGGCACAGGTCAAATATCAACTTCTGTATGTACCTCTTCCTGACTTACTTGAAAACCACGTTGAATTTATGTCACTATTTACATTCATTCTCTCAATAAATATTTATAAACACTTACTATTCTATCATTGAAGATAGAGTACTGAAAGCAACAGGCGTGGTCCCTACTCTCTTGAAATTTGCAATATAGTAGAGAGGCAAAGACAATAAATAAAAACAGCTACATATATAATATGTAAGTTTATGATTAAAGCTAGGGAATAACACGAAGCTAGTTAGGGAGGCTTGGGATTCCTGGGAGGGGATATACTACTTTATACAGGATGGCCAGGGTTAAGTCGCATCGATAAGGTAACATTTGAGCAGATCTCTGAATCTGAAGTGAAGAAGCAAGCTGTGAGGGTAGCAGAGAGGATCCAGCCACTTCAAAGCCCAGTGGTAAGTATGCACTTGGCACTTCACGGGAACAGCAAGGTGGCCGAGTGGTGGGAAAATGCACCTGCTGTAGAGAAGCATAGGAAATGAGATCAGAGATATAGGAAACTCGGAAGAAACTTGGATTTAACTCAAGGAATGATGGAGCGCCCTTGGAGGGTTGGAGTGGAACACTAACGTGATCTGACTTATTTCAGAAGGATCACCGTGGCTCTGCTGAGAGTGGTCTATAACTCAGCTATGGGAGAAACAAAGAAGCCAGATACAGGGTGTTGTAGTAACCAGAAAAAGATGATGGTGATGTCTATTAGTGTTCCAGCAGCGGAGGTGATGAGAAGTGCGGAGATTTCAGATGTATTCTGAAAGTAGACCCAACAGATCTATCGAGGGATTAGCTGTGAGGGAGGTGGAGAGGGAGAGAGAGAGAGAAAATTAAGAATGACGTCAAGGTTTTAGGTTGAGCAACTGGGAGGTTGGGTTACTACTTCCTGCCATGCTGAAACCTGAAGCAGGAGCAGCAGCTCTTGGAGGGAATGAGGCGCTCAGTTCTGGGCGTATTGAATTTGAGCTGCACACCCAGTGTCTCAGTGGAGATTTCAAGTAGAAGGTTGAATATCAAAGTCTGGAGTTCACGTTAGGATCTGGGTTGAAGAGCTATGGTTCTCTGTAATAACGCCTGTGATAGTCTATTGGATTTGTTTGCATATTTATACTCAAGTAAACTGAAAGCTCCTTAAGGCCAGCAAAAATTTGGAGATCATTCCTTACCTAGAAAAGAGAACGTAGGACTCCACTTTGCTGATAAAATGCTGGGAAAGTCACTGATTTGCAAAGCAGGTTGTAAGCCTTCGGCATCAGCTGCTAGCCTCATAGAGCCGTGACTGGTGGTTTCTGTCTTCACATCTTCCGTTGCCATTTGTCAGGCAAATCCTGGAAAAGGACACACACGCTTCTGCTTGCCGAGGGACAAGTTTCAAAATACAAAGCTGATGTCATTGTTTTCTTCTTTTCACACCAGCCAGTTTCTTTCTCTTTCAGGGACCTTCCCCCCGCCTCCACCAAAAGCTCCTTGGAATTTTGTCCATCAATATTTCCCCTGTGCATTTAGGAAATGACCCCGTGAAAGCGGTGGGGTTGGCCCCATGGCCTCTGTTCTTCTCTTGAACACTTGTCCTTTCAGACCCAACATTCAGCGTGTTTTCTCTGCCTCTCTTAAATTTGCCGTCGTGCCAGACAGACATCAAAGGAGGCCGTTGGGATTGCTTACAAGATGCAGACAACATAGCGTCCATATAGGACATGGGTATCAAGTGGTGAAGCATCCAGGCCTTCCTCCCTCTCTCCGAGGGGGTCTTCATGAATGAGTTACTCCCTCTCCAGTGAGGAAGACATAAAGAGTTCTCTGTGTAAAGCATAACCAGCCTTCCACACATCTGGAAAGCTTCCACAATCTGTTTGAGCAAAACCGCTGGAGGAGGACCAAGGTACCCTGGCTTTGCCGGCTCGCAGCAACACTGCAGGTCGCAGAACTGTTGGCGGAGAAGCACTGAGTCGACTGCAGCAACGTCCACGGCTTCACGCCATCCAGCTGATGGACATTTGTCCACAATCGAGGCATCCTCCCTTTCTCGCTGCTCACCTGGCTGGTCTGGACTGCGGACGTGACACCTGGATCATTCTGGAAGTCAGATCTCCAGTTGTAGTCGCACATCCACCCAGCCTCCATGTCCCTTCCCCTCCCCAGTTTGTTGTGGCAGCCAGACTGGGTCATCAGTGTCAGCCTCCTGTCCCACAGCTGCCTTGCTGGCTCCTTTGACCAATCTGTTCAGATCGGGGTCGTTTCCCAGTTGTTGAGATAAAATAACTAGTATAATTAGGAAATCCCTGCATTTTCACAACAATCCTTCACTCGGCCATGCCTTCTCCTGGATGCTTGGATGTCGAGGTCAGAATTTTAGTGGTGTCCATTATCAGTAGAGATAATAATGTTAGAGGTGTTTAGATGCCAGAATCTAAAGCAATACAACTCTACTCTTGTATTCATTCTTGGCATCAGTATTTCATGGACAGCCAAGTGTGGTGAGACTTACTTTTATTTAAATTTATATCGAATATAAAAATTCTACACATCTATATGAATTTCAAGTTATCTTAATGCTCTTTAACTTTTGTGGAGCTGCCTATGTCTCACTTTGGCCAATATAATCCTTTTTTAGAAATGATAGGGAGGGAGCTATTGTAAATTGTAGGAACGTGTGAGGAATTCATCTCATATTTTCTACAAAGAGCGGATGTTTATGATCTGTAGTAGTGTACCAAGCACTAATGAGATGTTGAAGTCCTGTCTTGGTCTCTTTCTCGAAATAATAATTCTCTACATGTCTTTTTCTCCAATAATTTTTAATTTACTCTGACTTTTATAAAAGCCCTCTCCTGGTTTCTTTCAGGCCCTGTACCTTTGTCCTGGGGGACATTTGAGAATCACGAGCTTCTGATTTTTATCAGGTTTGAGAATTCACAAGAGAAGGAGATACCAAGAAGCATAGGCTCCCCGTACAATAGGACCTAATACGTATTTTTAAGAATCTGATGAGACTCGGAACGTTTTTCCATTGGTCCCTTTCAAATTTATTTTAACAAAGTGCATACAAATTTGTATACTCATTCTAACTCATGTGTGCTGAGTTAGGCTGGAGTCTTGTAAAATGGCCTGCACCTCTTCTTTCTTTCTCACAGGCCACTCCATGAGAGGACAAGTCTCTGGGAGGATATTATTGCCATTTTCACTCTAAGTAAGCACTATGAAAATAACTAAATGTACTCGGAACAAAACACAAATGTAAATTAACCATAACAGTGACATGAAACAATGTGAAAACATCTTTGTGACTTCCTCAAAGTTTAAACTAGGAACTGTGGAAAATTGAACTCTGATGGGAAATGTCTCAGATTTCTGTCCTGAATTCCTACATTATAGGGAATTTATCTACTTGCTGGTATTTCATCCATTCCTTGAAAGTTCACAGCTATTGTTCTTATGCACTATCCTAGTTATTAATTTTTGACCTATCAGAGGGAACCTAAGATTGTCCTGTGGAGATTATAGTATCCTGTTCTCTCCTGTTTTACCTTCATCAGGGATTAAGATTAGCTGGATTATTCCAGGTTATAAAACAAGGCTATTAAAGATGCTCTCTGAAATATGCTTACCTCCCACCAACACATACAGAAGGATATGTACTCAAGAGCACACGTAGGCATAGGCACACGTGTGCACACTCGACATGCACTATTTCAGGGGCTGGCAGTAGGAGAATTCAGTTCTACCCCAAATACACCTTGTGCTCTATGTATGGTCCTTATATTGGAACCTACTTGTGAGTGCTTCCGTTGAAGGGTTGAAAAGAGGAAGGATGTTTTAGGAATCCGCCCTGACGATGATTAAGATGCACTGCTTAACAGATACAGTAGAAGATCTTTTGTTGTGTACAGCAAACAAGCAGCAGTAGATTTCCCAGCTTCCTGGCTCATTTAGTCTGCCTTGCGAACCTTCTGGGGCTGTCCTTACTTAGCACTGAATAGAATCTGTTTTGCAGTATTTGGAAATTTACTCTTTATCTGGGCTGTCCCCTTCTAATTTCTGGTGTTTTGTATGGTCCACGAGGTTAATATACTAGATTTACTGAGGATATAGTATCACTTATAGTTTCCAATTATTCAAGAGTTATATACGATTACAATTTCCATTCTACTGTTGAGAAAACTGAAGACTAGAGAGGTTACCCTGGCCTCAGTCTCAGGACTGGTGAATAGTTTGAACTTGGGTCTGTTGGACTCAAGATACATGCCTGCTTCTGACTCCTATGCTAGACTGTCTCCAGAGTTCTGAAATCTAGGCTGGACTAAAGGTGTGCTCTGTCCCCATCCTACATATAAATTAAGAAGGAAAGAGAGAGAAGCTTTCATATTCATTGTGCTCTACTAGTCTGCTTTGCAGAAAAGCCAGAGTAACGTCTCTTACAGAAAACCCCTATTTGAGAAGTGTCTTGAGTTATAACAGCACGAGGTTCAACAGGATTATGATAAATAGCAGCCATAAAACAGATATCTATGGCTTAGTGCACACACTACATCACTAGAAGCCTAGGCTCCTTAGAGAGCTTTCCTCGGAGAGGTTTCCATGTCCGCCTACCTTTCAAGATGGCCTCCTTCTCCTGTCTCTTCAGGTTGGTCTCTGGTCTTCAGCTTCCCCCAGTGCTCTCCGACTGGCATTCTCTCTCACTCTCTGTATTAGCCATGTTGCCATGACCCTCCCTGCCCTTCTGTTCGGCACACTGAACTGGATGGATAACACCCTCATATTTTGTTCCTGGGACACCAAGCTGTTCTGAGTTCTTAGTTTCTCATTTTTCTTTGCGGTTGCTTAGTTCTCTAGTCGAGTTCATTCTCCCACAGAGCGGTCTGGAAGGCGATCAGCGTGCTGCGTCCCACAATGCACTTGGAGCCTCACGCCAAGCTCAGCCACCATGCCTCTTTCGCCCCACTGGATGTTAAGGACTGGCCTCGATTCCAGGACAGCTCTGTTTCTGGACTTCAGCACTCAGCCTCGGCTTGTGTAGTCGCTGTATCTTTCCTGAGGCCACTTGGCCCTCCAGACAGGCCCAGGCATGCCTGAATTCTTGGTGTTCCCATGATTTAGGCCCTTGCTCTGGAACCTCTGCCTCCTATTTTTCATGCCTTTTCTCCTGTGTTTTCATTTCAACGATCATCTGTCAGATCTTCTTAACTCTCTGACACCCCAGTCTTAACACTTTGAAAACCCCCGCCTTTACCCATCCAACTCCCAACCAATACGGCATCCCCTTTCTTCTGTCTTTCGTGCCATTTGGTGCCATTAATAAATAGAGAACAAACCATTAAAATAGTACCAATTAAGAAATAAAAGTTACTTTAAGGACATACTTGATTTTAATCTTATTCCTTTAAAATGTATGCTTTATAGTCATATATGATGTAGGTATAAACATATAATTTTAAAATAATGAACTGTGCATATATAGATGCATTTGTTGTTGGTTTTTTTTTTTTTTTTTTTTTGTGGTACACAGGCCTCTCACTGCTGTGGTCTCTCCCGTTGCAGACGCGCAGGCTCAGCGGCCACGGCTCACGGGCCCAGCCGTTCCGCGCCATGTGGGATCCTCCCAGACCGGGTAACGAACCCATGACCCCTGCATTAGCAAGCGGACCCTCAACCACTGCGCCACCAGGGAAGCCCGATGCATTTGTTTAGTACTTTTGTATTGATAGGAATAAATGGCCAAAAAAGATGTTAGAAATGGGGTCTTTGAGATGAAGAAGAAAGAGCAGGATGCTTTTACGCAAATTTCTATTAGAAACATTTCAATATGGTTGTACAACGAGTAAAAAGGGATTCATTTTCTTTGTCTTCTCTCCCATGATTTTCTCTTTAAAATTTCTTCTAATTTCAATGGCATCTCCAGTCTGTTTTTCCTCTTTAAAATGGAAATGCCAGCTAGGCCAACTTCCTCTTAACATCGTAATACTGTGAAACTAAGGCCAAGCACATTATATCTTTATTCCACACCTTCCACTGCCTTCCCACCTCGACACCCCCCAGTGGCCATCAAAGTCCTGCAGGATCTCTTCCCACTTCTCCCTGCTTACCTCATCAACTACAATTCTCCCACCTTCACGGACTCTGTTATGCTCTGACTGGCACCCTTGCTCTTCACACCTGTCAGGAGGATCCTCCCTCAGGCTTTCGTTGCGCCCAGATTTTCACATCATTGATGCCCTGACCTACTTTAGTCTTTCCTCAATTATTGCCTTCTTAGTGAGGCCTTCATCGGCCAACCAGTGTTGCCCCTATCCTTTTCTCTTGCTTTACTTATGTCTTAGACACTTACCACCATCCAATATGGATCCAATATTTTTTTTTAAACAAATCTATTTATTTATTTATTTTTGTCTGCGTTGGGTCTTTGTTGCTGTGCGCAGGCTTTCTCTAGTTGTGGAGAGAGGTGGCTACTCTTCGTGGCTGTGCGCGGGCTTCACATTGCGGTGGCTTCTCTTGTTGTGGAGCATGGGTTCTAGGTGCATGGGCTTCAGTAATTGTGGCACTCGGGCTCAGTAGTTGTGGCTCATGGGCTTAGTTGCTCAGAAGCATGTGGGATCTTCCCAGACCTGGGCTCGAACTGGTGTCCCATGCACTGGCAGGCAGATTCTTAACTACTGCACCACCAGGGAAGCCCCTATACTATCCATTTTATTTATCTGTTTTATGTCTATCATCCTCTAGTACAATGTAAGCTCCATGAGGGCAGAATATTTTCTTTATTTATCTCTAATACCTAGACACTGTCTGGCGTATAATTGAGTCTTAGTTGTTGAATAAATAAATACATACATATATTGCATGTTGTCCTTAAAGTTAGTTCAATGACAACTGTCATTTAACTATAGTACAATTTAACTATAATAGTTTTATAATGTATGGAAAGGGAGGTTTGATTCACTCAAGGACTAGGACTTCTTGGAAGTGATCAATACTGTCGTTTTGATGCATCATATTTGAGAATAGGACAAAAGATTTCACCAGAAATAATTTGGGCTTTCAACATATAAAATATTTCATTTGGGAGACCTATGAATCTTTAAAATTCCCAGAAATACATTTAGAAGAATTCTCTTTTGATACATTTATTTCTAAGATCTCTATGTAAAAAATGCTGAGACCCTCTCTAAGAGTCCTTACAGAGTCCCTACAGAGGGTAAGTTTATGGATGCAGAATTGGAAAGAATACAGATTCAAAGAAATGACTTCATTGATTTTTCTATTGCTGTAGAGAAGGAACTAGAAGGAAACTAACTTGTGGCATCATCAAAACACTAGATTTTTGGAAAAACTAAATTCCAGAGGTGCCATGGGATAATCTAGGAAGCAATATGATCGAGTGAACCCACTGAGGAAAAAACACACGTTAGGGATTACAGTAGAGAGGAGATACAGCTTTAGGGTAACGTCAACTTCAATTTCTTTCTTACGGAAAAATCTGTCTTTCAGAAGAGGAGAGAACTGTGGGAATGAGCGAAGAGCAGGGGGTTATCAGTAGAAAAAAAAAGAACTTCTGCAGAAATATAATCAGAGTTATTACCAGTCTTCACAGAAAATGCTCACTTTAAAAGGAATTGATGGCACAGATATTTCCTTCTCTCAGGAATCAAACTAATTCTGGCCTAAAGGTAATGGAGGAAATAACTCATGGGGATGATGGTGCCTCTAAGTTATTTCCTCTGCTCTGTTACTACCACTCTTTTATCAGCAAGGAAAGCCTTCAGGGAAGAGGTCATGCTCCAACTATCATCTCGCAGGACATTCCTGAAGTCACACATTTCCAGGACACAACTGAGATACTGCAAATATGAACCAAGTGGTTGCTTTCCTTCTGACCTAAAGAGATTCTTGCCCAGCAGCTCATCTTTCAGCAGCTCTTATAGAACAAGTCAGTCAAGTTATCAATGTGCTGCTGAATAACTAGCCTCACTTGTTATTGTTTCTGACTTTTCTTAGGTAGAGACACTAGTCATAGGATATGCAATCTATTTTGATAGCTTTGTTGGGTTGGCCAAAATTCAACTTTTTATGATGTCATGCATATATTAAGATGCAAAAATGTAATCTTGCCTCCATGATTCTGATGCAAGGTACTTCTGCATTTTTCGTTAATAGAGAAACAGGACTTCTTTTAATGGTAATCTGTCAATAATCATTGTTAGGTTTTTAACTTTGTTACATGGAAAGAGCTTTCTTGTTCATTTTAGGATCCTTGAAATTAAGGGCTGTATCTAATTCATCTTTCTTTCCTTACTACATTGGATTTGCCCATATTAGATGCTCAGTAAAAAGTTTCTTATTTAAATGAATAGCTCAACTAATAAATGAAAGATTGAATTAAAAGTGAGTATCAAAGACATAGTCTCTGTCCCTAAGAACCTTAAGATGTAGGTGAGGAAACAACACACAATCTACTGGAAACATTGACATGGGATGGTAAATGCCCAACAGGTGGTACCGATGATAAGTTCTCATGGACTCCAGCAGTGGAAAGGCCTTCTGGCGGAAGTTGGATTTGAGCCATATATTGAAAAATGAGTGGGATTTCAGTAACTGGAGAAGATGTTAGGATATCCCTAGCAGGATAGTGATAGGAGTAAAGGCCCAGAGAGGGAGGTATGTTGGGTGTGTTCTGGGCACAGTGATGAGATTAGTTTAGCAGAGGAAGCAGGCCTCGAATGCCAGACGAAGGGGTTTAGACTTTATCTTCTAGACAATGTTGAACTCTACAGTAATAGAATTCATTCAGTCACCAGATACTTCTAGACTCCAGGGCAGATGCTAGAGACAAAAGTTAAGGACAGACAGAGAAATAAGTGCCACAGAGTGAATGGTGCTCTGATGAACCTGGGGGTTAGGATACAGCTGTTGATTCTATCTACGTTGGTTTAGCATATGCAAGGCTGCTGGCCCGGGCCCTGCCTTTCAAGTCGGTGCCCAGAGAGAGGGAAAAAAACCAATGGTTGCAGGAGGAACAGCCACAGACACTCAGCCTCCTGAGCTGTCTTCAGGCAATTCATCTCATTTCTAATTGTTCAGTGTTTTCCCACGAGACCAGAAATCCTACCCGACACACTGGGCACCGGACAGCCTATGGCAGTGCTAATTATTAGTGTTTTCCAAGGTGTCCAAATCTATCATGAGTCATGTAGAAAATCTCTAAATTATTTTCAAGGTCTTTAAAAACTCACAGGAAAAAGTCATTGAATTCCTTAACACAACACGTATCTCTCCTTCCATCAAAACATATGATAGAAAATAACTAAGACTTCTTCTTTCTATTTTAGTGACTGTCAAAATGAAGATGAAAGGCACATGCAGATATTTTTCATCATTTTTACCTCCTTTTAGGGAGGAGCAACAGCCAATAAGTAACCAGTTTAGTTTTGGGCACTGTAGATAATTATCACAATGTTAAAACATATATGCATACTTTTTAAATTTTTATTTATTTTTAATTTATTTTTGGCAGTGTTGGGTCTTCGTTTCTGTACAAGGGCTTTCTCCAGTTGCGGCAGGCGGGCGCCACTTTTCATGGCGGTGCGCGGGCCTCTCACTGTCGCGGCCTCTCTTGTTGCGGAGCACAAGCTCCAGACGCACAGGCTCAGTAGTTGTGGCTCACGGGCCCAGCCGCTCCGCAGCATGTGGGATCTTCCCAGAGCAGGGCTCGAACCCGTGTCCCCTGCATTGGCACGCAGATTCTTAACCACTGCGCCACCAGGGAAGCCCGAAAACATATTTTAAAATATGGTTTATAAAGACCCATGTTTTTTCCTAAGTCTATAACCATGGTTTTTCAACCTCCAAGTAACAAGAGACTATTTAAGGTCGGCTGAGTTTTGCAGAGGAGACACCTTGCCCTTCCTAGACATGTAACTTACTTTAAAGGTGAACTTCAAGAAAACAAATCTGGGCTTCCCTGGTGGCGCAGTGGTTGGGAGCCCGCCTGCCGATGCGGGGGACGCGGGTTCGTGCCCCGGTCGGGGAAGATGCCACGTGCCGCGGAGCGGCTGGGCCCGTGAGCCGTGGCCGCTGCGCCTGCGCGTCCGGAGCCTGTGCTCCGCAACGGGAGAGGCCACAACAGTGAGAGGCCCGCATACCGCAAAAAAAAAAAAGAAAAAAGCAAACAAATCTATCCAGAATTTTAATGTGTGGGTGAGGAACTTGCCTTCACCTAAGAGAACTTGATATCTTTCCCTGTTGAGTTTTCGGTCTCACAGCTTAGTGGACTAAGAAGGGGTTGTGAACTTGGTATAGCAGCCATACTAGAAAAAAACCTAAGCATGACAGGATTTGGTGTTAATGACTTTGGTAGCTTAGAGAAATGGCAGCTGAGGCTAAAAGAGGTGAGGCAGCTTTCGTATTTACAGCGAGGTATGGTGCTTGTACAGATGTCTAAAGATAGGGTCCTCACCCTCACCAGGTGGTTCAGGGGAAACACCCCCCCCGCCATCCTAACCGAAGCCTCACATCAAGGACCATATAAGCAACCCCCGTTTGTGATTGACCTCATCTAAGAATCAGAGTTACATCAGCATTATATACTTGCAGGTGGTCTTACCTGACTTTCTTCTTAGCGTTTCAGCATTCCCCTACCTGGACCTCAGATACCTATCTTCCTAATAACCTATGACTGATCACCTTGGATCCCTGACTTTCTTTCCTGCTCTGACCTCTGGGGACTGCCGTAGGCCTTTTACCTTCAGCACCTGAGCTCCGACACCTGGCTTGTGCGGGCATTAAGCCAGGAGGACACTCCCATCTAGTTGTCACACTTGCTGGTCCTGACCTTGACTTTGATTTCCTTCCTGAACTGCCATTCTCAGACACCACACTTCAGCAAGACCTCATTACGGAGGCCTGTGGATCCACTTCCTTGGGATGTTTTCATAAGAAAGGCTGAATAAACTTGCTTAGATAGAACAAGTCTAGCCTTGGCCTCAGAGGCAGCCTTATAATCCTCTGACCCTTACCAACATGGTTGCCACAAACCACAGAGGGCCAAGCTAGAAAGAAAGAATTTCTGTGGTTACGAAAAATTTCTGAACAATCTCATCTCAGGTTCAACTTCAGGTCTCCTTCACAGGAGATGTGTCCTGTTTGTTTGGATATAAGTCTTAGAAATACGAAAAGGAATGTAGAATTACCATGATATAAACTAAAGCAAGAACCGCAAAAATAAAGGACTTCCATTTCTCCTCTAACCGTTAAATATTTCTAGTAAGAAATCTAAATTGACATCCCTTATCATTTATTTCACCTTTAGAGAGATTTCTGAACTTTCTTGAAATTGTGGTGGCTTGCTTTTTGTTCAAGGGATTGGAAGCAAATCAGGCTTTTCTGAATGAAGCCTCCCTCACATATCTGTGTAAAGGAGATAGCAGTGAAGCCTTCTATACCTTGACCTTGGGGCCCAGAAAGGTGCAAGGCAAGAGCATTGTCTTGAAAACACAGAACAAGATGAACTGACATCAGACACCACAGAGTCTGGGAAGAACATGCCCTTGTCACACTACCCCATATCAACCACTGTGGGACGTGCAGGACCCCTCAGAGGGGAGGGGAGGCAGGGAACGGGATTAGGCTGAAAGAAGCCCTTCTCTTTCTCCTGGTGTGTTGGTTTAGCACACAGGGCTGCTGGCCCGGGCCCCTGCCTTTCATGTTGGATATTTTCCACTGTGCCCAGAGAGAAAGGACAATGGCTGCACGAAGAAGGGTTCCCGAGGCTCAGCCCCAGGACCATCTCCAGCCAATTCATCTCACTTTGAACTGTTCAGTATTTTCCCACGAGAGCTGACATCCAACCCGACACACTGGCCACCAGACAGCCTGAGCTGGGCATTTCCTGCAGCAGCGCTAATTCCTAGTGTCTTTACAAGAATCCTGACCCAGAAATGCACCTCAATAGGTAAGAAGTTAAAAAAACAAACAAACAGGGGAACCAAACGGAGAGATAAAACATTCTTGAGCTCCGGGGAACTCAGAAAGGGTGGCTGGAGTACAATTCACACGTTGGCCAGCCAGCTCTGTTCAGGCTGATAAGTCATTTTGAGAAAAACAAATGAATTCATATCTGATAAACCAGCACATTGATAATACCGAATTCCTTTCGCCTTTCTAAGACTCTATCAGGGAGGGGGATAGATAAGTCCTTGCTTTGCCAGGGCTGAAGGAGGTAAGATTTACTGTAGATGCTACACAATGGAATATTTCTTGGTTTAATCAGTTCTGCCAGGATTCTGCGCCCCTTCCCCTCCCCAATAATTAAGACATGCCTTCATGTCCCCATACCTGCTGTGACAATGGCCGTTGATAGAATCTGTTTTGAGAGAGTCCATTGTTCCAAGCACAAATAAGAACAGCTAAGTGGATCCCAGGAGAGTTTTTATAATTTTTTTAAAATATTGTTTGAGGGGATAGTTCCTGGCTCTCTTGCTTTAATAGTACTGCTGACTATACACACACGTGTATATCTACACAAACATGAAAGCTATCCTTCTCATAGTCGTTCTCAGACGTCATGCAGCCCAGTGACCCCAGAGAAAGACGGGGTAAATAAATTAGAGACCAGGGCTGGATCTGAATTTCTAGCTTTCTAGATTTACAGAGAGACTTCTGAATTCTGCGTCCAGACTTAGCATGACTTATATTTGTCATTTATTCTTTGCGATATTAAATGGTAGAACATAAAGAGTCAAAAATGCCCAAATAATCCAGTGGCTGTAAGCAGGGCTTATGCAAAGTAGAAAAGGAGCCCAGAAGAGCAATTTCTGATTCTTTCTGGGCAAGTGGAGGATTTGTTTATACGAAAGGTGATATTTAAGCTGGATTGTGAAGGATGGGTAGGAAATAAGCAGATGCCTATTTCCAAATATACCTGGCACAGTGTTGGTGTGCTTAAATATTCATTCATTCACCAGAAAGTCCTACCTAAGCACTGGGGATATAATGGTTAATAAGATGGATTTTGTTGTTTTCATCACACAAGATGATGTAGTTGTTTAAGAACTACAGACAAGCAAGAAGACAATTATAACACTATCTGATAAAAAGTACCAAGGACTAGGAAGGAGGGACAGCGTGCTTTAGCAGCACATAGTAGAAGGATAAAGAAAATCAGGCTCTCACTTCCACGTCGCCTCTCCTTTGGCCCTTACTCGCTGAAAGGAAGAGTATGTGTTCTCTTGTTATTGTTTCCACAGCAACAAAGCAACTTACTTCTTGGAGTCCCTTAGAATTATCAGATATCGTTTTGATCAAAAGATTCAGCATTAAGGCTAAATTCATCCTTCTGTTTTTCTCCCAGAAGTCCAAAGTAAGGGGTCCTTCTTTTTTTTTTTTTTTTTTTTTTGGTGGTACGCGGGCCTCTCACTGTTGTGGCCTCTCCCGTTGCGGAGCACAGGCTCCGGACGCGCAGGCTCAGCGGCCACGGCTCACGGGCCCAGCCGCTCCGCGGCACGTGGGATCTTCCCGGACCGGGGCACGAACCCGTGTCCCCTGTATCGGCAGGCGGATTCTCAACCACTGCACCACCAGGGAAGCCCAGGGGGTCCTTCTTAAAATATGGATTCGATTTTGTTTTCCAGCAAGTAGGACCTTGGTGTAACACTCTCCACTTCTCCTTATTCAGTGCTGCTGGCTCTCAGACAGTTCTCAGCGAGTCCCAGAGAACATCCTCCTGGTCCACACTGGGATGTAGATGGTACCCTTCTCTTGTCTGCAGACACTCCACCTGAGTCTATGGGGCAGGTGCCTCTCTGGGCCTCCGTTTCCCTTAGTTCCCAATAAGAAGTTTAGACTAAGTGAACACGCTAAAGTCCTCTTCAACCGTCTTACATTCAGAATTTCCTTTTTTTGTTCGCTTGTTAGATGAGTCTTTGAAATCAATAGTGCTTTTGTATCATTAGAGGGCAGACTTCCCTTGGAGTAGAAAATGAAGGAGAGTTTTGAGAAATTAAAATATTTGATATGAAGCACTGGATTCTTCTCTCGAAGGGTGATTATCAGAGAAGAAGGGAATGGAGAGCAGTGGAGATAACGAAGGAATCGTCCACTGAGCCTGGAGCGAATGTTCACTGCTAATCGGATGTTTAGTGTCCAGTGAATTGTGTCAAACCGCAGGTCCCATTGGTAGGTCGTGAATCAGTTTATTACATCATAAATAGCATTGAAAAATAAACTAGAACAAAATAGAAAACAGAGTGTATTCCGTGTAATAAGAAATATTTTTTCATGACATTTTGCTTCATACATACGTGCATAGGGATGGACACTCAATCACAATATAAAGTTTATTTCAAACTGTATGTAGAGGTCCAACGTTTTGAGAAATATTGGTCTAAGGGATCAGATGTTACTTTTAGGGTCAAGTGTTTAAAATATTTTTACACTGACATGAAAATTATAGTTTAATATCTGGCTAAAGCACAGCAAGACTCACACAGATAAACCAGAGTAGTAAGTATTACAGACCTAATAACTCTTGAAGAAATAGAATACATTCCATACATTTCATCCATAGATACCAATATCTTTTTCCTTGAAACTTGTAGCACTTTCCTCTCTTATGAGTCCCTTTTCTTCTCTTTTTAAAACCTTCATAAACTGATTATTGGCTTCAGAGTCAGACCTGCATTGATCGATCGATCGGAAATCCACTATTCCCTCCCTATATGTATGCCTTTGGGAAAATTATTTACCCTCCCTCTGCCCAGTTGCCGTATTTTTAATATAAGATACTTGTGCTTTGCACACAGAGTTGTTTTTACTGTATCAGCTAATGTATGCAAAGTGGTTAGCCTGGTCCCCAGGACATAGTAAGCTCTCAATAAATGATAGTTCTCACGGTTGAAAGACAATTAAACAGTCTTCCCTTCTTAATTTAGGAGGCTGAAGTGCAGAACAAGCTAGATGATGGCTAACAAATGAACATGGATCTCCACCTCTGGGCAGGTTGCATCTTTGTCCTTACCTATCCCTGAGAACCTAGGTATTTGGTAAGAATAATAAATTAGCGCAGATAGCAAAGAATAAAAGTTGATGTCAGCTCACATTCACCTCCTTCAAACTGCCACTTCAATCTGGCTAAGAGGCTGTATCATTTCTGGGCTGTTTTCCAGTTGAAAAACTAAAGAACATGGTGTCTCTGTTTAGGGTGAGTAAGTTGGCTGCTGACTTGAGACAACCCACTGCCCTGAACACCTCTGCTTCAGGTCATTATCCTGAAAAACAGCATAAAATGTTGACAAGCAGTGGCTTCTAGAGTGTTCCACGATAGAGGAATTCCATAAAGGTTACACAGTTGTTTTTTTAATGAGTATCCAGAAGTCTTGTTATTTCTCAATATCACCAATTGGAGGTGATGAAATTCATGTGACGTTCATAAAACATGGACCATCTTTTATCCTGAAGGTCATCTTGTGCCCTCGCTTATGGTCAACGATCTCGGGGGACCCAGACTTGGAACTCTCCAGAGACTGAGCCCGCAGTTCACAGTTTTGTGTGCTGGTGAAGAGATTGATGATTTGTCTAAAACATACAACAGAATTATGTAATTTTTGAGTTATAAGATATTATAGAGATCATCCAGAACAAATCCTTCATTTTACAGTTGAGGAGACAAAGCCCAGAGATATTAGGTTATCTGCTCAATTTTGTCATATGTTTAGCGTGTGGCTCAGGACCTGAACTCCGACATCCTGTCTCCAAGCCTGGTACCCCTCGCAATGCATTCTAGATTCCCAACAAAGGGTATGAAGTAAAGGCAGTCCTTCCGTAGTTCAAGGTCATGGCAGGACTATTTAGAGTCGCTTTCACAAAGCAGGCTGGTCAATCCCCCCTCAGCCCAGCCATAGGACAAACTTTCTAAGAGAGGCAGGAAACTGGGCTTTCTGCCACTCAACATCCCATATTTCTCTCTGAAGTACAGAGAACGACGGGTTCCCTTTCTGAAGGGCATTTGACTACATGTTTCAAAAACTTGGTGAATATTCATGACTTTTAACTCAATGATCACAGTCCTAGAAATTAATCACGAAGAAAAGATCTGGATGAGGGCAAAGATTTAGCTACAAAGATGGCATGGCATTGTTTTGATAACAACGTGATCTTGGACCTGGGGAACTGCTTAAATAAACGACAGTGTATTTATATATATCATTGTTTATTTTAGAACCATAAAAATGGAGTTTTAGAAAAAGAAAAACATCTGATAAACTTGGAGAATGTTCTTGATACATTGCTCAGGAAAAGTAACTTACAATACAGTGTATACAGAATGATTCTAGTTTTGTAATAAAAATCTATATTTGTACCTGTAGTTGCTTAAAATAATGACTCAGATTAAATATTCCAGTATATCAAGAGTGGATGGTAAAATGACTGGGCCATTAGTATTTTTCTCTTTGGTTTTTATTGTACTTTTGAAAAATTTGAAAAGGGACATATATTGTTTTTTAATGAGACAAAAGTATTATTTAAAGTCTGATTTCTTTCTTCACTATGCTTCTGGAACAGTCCCCACAAGCTGAAGATGTAGGGTAGCACTCTAGACCTTAAGAGGCGGTGCAATGGTGAGAACAGGGAGGATAATACTCTGAAGATTTGTTACATGTGGTATTTCCAGTCCTTTAGGTCTATTGTAAATTTCATCAAGCACAAGATTTTTTTAAAATGTTTTCTTCTAGACCATCTGAAGGTAATGTTTCAAACATCCTTTTTTTTTTTTTTTTTTTTTTTTTTCCAGTACGTGGCCTCTCACTGCTGTGGTCTCTCCCGTTGCGGAGCACAGGCTCTGGACGGGCAGGCTCAGCGGCCACGGCTCACGGGCCCAGCCACTCCACGGCACGTGGGATCCTCCCGGACCGGGGCACGAACCCGCGTCCCCTGCATCGGCAGGTGGACTCTCAACCACTGCACCACCAGGGAAGCCCTCAAACATCCTTAAGATCAAAGCCCACTGGCTTGTTAGGAAAAGGTATCATATAACCGAGGCATCTAGATACAATACTAGTTATAGCAAGGGAGGAAACCAGAAAGGAGCTTTCTGCATAATTGGTCCACTCATAAAAATAAATGTCAAAAAAAGAACAAAAATACTTACATCTGAGAGATTATAGCTATTGCATTGGCCAACCTTTCTTTTAACAAGTTATAATGTATTTTAAAGTATCTTTTGAGCTATCTTCACAAATATCTGTTTTCAACTCCTTTTACATTAAAAATTTGGATTAAAAAAAAAAGATCAAAGCCCAATTAGGCAGGGAAAATCTCCACGACCTACCCTCTCTACTTTCCATTGGTCATATACATTTGGAGAGAAGCAAAACAAAACATGTTCCAGTAAAATTGTTGCTGGCAATATGTAAGAAGTACTTACTATATGTGAAAATCAGTGAGCTTATATACATGATTAAAAGTTGTAAAGCACGTCATGTAAACCTACACTAACCCAGTAGTGTTATTACTTTTATCTTGCTAATAAGTGGCAAATGACTTAAATAGAACAAATGCATAGATGGCACGTAACACCTGGAGGTGTTACCGTTCAAGTAGATCTTGGGGTTTACATCTGCTCTAGCACAAGGTTGTGGGTAAGTCATATTTGAACCATAAGAACACACATGTATCTTAGTTTAGTAATTAGGAAATTATAGGCCCAAAACAAACTTTATGTAAAATGCATCACTACACATTACAGGGTTAATCAAATAAATTACATCAAAGTAGATGGGTAATAATAAAGCTGGACCAAGAGTAATTTATCATTGAAAAGCAAGATTGACAGCCATTAAAAACTCCAACCAACCAACCAAAACAAAAATGGCGAGGCACCGTTGTGAAAGTCACCTTCTCAAAAATCATGGAATTCCAAGTATCAGCAGTATGCCTATGCCATAAGGTCTGGGCAGTGCTGCTATGGGGCTCCATTTTTTTGTAGAATGTGAGATTAGAATCTTCAGTAAAATCCCGTAATAGGCTATGCTGGGTTTATGACTGTGAAGTTTGTGTAACTTGTAATTATTTACTTAGCAGATTGGCTCTATGTAAAGTGGAAATCTATGGCTTTGTACTGCCGCCTGCCTGTCGCCTACCTGTAAGAATTTAGGAAAGGACTCATTTAGAATCAGCACTCTGTCTGAGGGCCACCCATGTTCCAGGTTAACCCTTTCAATCACCGTGAGTTTAGGGGATTCTTAACAAATGAAAATGAGGAAAGGAGTAAGAATCTGGTTCATTGGTTCACCCAGGGCTTCTGCAGGGGCCAGAGGGCAGACTAAGAGACTTCTTCTGGAATATCCAAAAATCTAGAAAGCTTTTCTTTTTTTTCCCCTTTTCTCTTTTTCTCTTTCCTCCTTTTCTGTCGCCCTCTTCCTGCTCAAGAAAGAATAGTGACAAATATAGAAGGTTGGTTGTGGAGAACATCCCACACCAGTATTTTTCTTTTTTTCCTCCTGGTGATTTTTCATTTTCTTGATTCTTTAAACAGCCATCTCTCACCTCTGAGAAATAAATTTCCTTTTCAATCGCTGTACATCTGTATTCCAAAGAAATGAAGGGGGAGCTTTAGCATTTAAAAAACAAAGAGAAGATGCTGGAATCTCTCTAATAGATTTCATCACAGGCAATTAGTGATTATGAGAAAATTCCTAACTAGACCCATGAAGAAAAGCTGAGGAATCCTAACCACTAGACAGGCACGGTGATGCCTGGGCCTTCAGTGTTTAGGAATTAGTTGTGATTCATGTTAATGGGGTGGAGGATATTAATTCCAACATCTGAAAGGGTTTTGCATGACCCCCTCCCTTTAAAAATGTTTTGGCTTGTCAGATATCATCTGGTCCTGACAATTCACACGTCTCCCTCCAGAGACAGAGGATGATGGAACGACAGCAGTGGTCTGGCCACCTCATGATCTTATGGGCACCAAGACTGCAATAGGCCAAGGTTTGGGCTGTGTGTTGCTGGGCCAGGCTCTGAGGCTCATTAGGGCTCCCAGACTTGAGGGCGCCCCTGGTCACTCCTGCCTCTGCAGGGGCCCTGCAAGTTCTGAGGCTGTCTGGTTAGCATGAGTCAGACCTTGGCACCCTTGGACATCACTGAGGTTTGTCTTCTGGCCCCTGCCCTCTTGCTATCGTCTCTACTCCATGAGACCTTCTTGAGTTTCTTATTTATTATTTTTTTACATTTTATTTATCTTTGGCTGCATTGGGTCTTCGTTGCCGTGCGTGGCTTTCTGTAGTTGCGGCAAAAGCAACTAGAGAAAGGACGACTCTTCGTCATCCTGTGTGGGCTTCTCATTGCGGTGGCTTCTCTTGTTGTGGAGCACAGGCCCTAGAGTGCGTGGGCTTCAGTAGTTG
The DNA here is from genome assembly GCF_026419965.1 of Kogia breviceps. Classification (NCBI taxonomy): domain Eukaryota; kingdom Metazoa; phylum Chordata; class Mammalia; order Artiodactyla; family Physeteridae; genus Kogia; species Kogia breviceps. The sequence goes on along the minus strand of NC_081319.1, from coordinate 98,489,024 downwards.
TGGCCGGCGGGTCCAGTAGTTGTGGCTCGTGGGGTCTAGAGCGCAGGCTCAGTAGTTGTGGCACACGGGCTTAGTTGCTCCGGGGCATGTGGGATCTTCCCGGACCAGGGTTTGAATCTGTGTCCCCTGCATTGGCGGGTGGATTCTTAACCACTGCACCACCAGGGAATTCCACTTTTTGAGCTTAAGGCTTCTTATTTCTTTCTACCCAAACTCGCTTTAGAAAGTGTGCTGATCTTTGCCTGACATTTGAGTGTAGGTTGAGGTTGACCACTACCTTTTTGAATGGAATTGTCACTCTCATGTTTTCCTCAAATGATGCAGAGAAGGTCATGTCCCCTGGCAGCAATGGAGCAATACTTTGGGAACTAGTGGGATTTTCCAGATTCTCTGAAATCACAGGGTAGCTCCTTCCTCAGATAAGGTCCACTGCAGAGGGAATGGTTGAAAAGTGTGAATTCAAGCTGGAAACCATCACTGGCTACTGCCAAAGGTCTGTCGAAGAACTTCCAGCAAAGAATCCTGATTTTTTTTTTCCCCAGGGAAGAAACTAGGCTGGTGAAGAAGTGCCTCTGTCATGTCTTTATTTATATTCTCCTAGCTATAGGGAAGTCCTTGGGCAAGTGGCCTAAAACAGCTGTGCCTCAGTTTTCCTCATCTATAAAATGGGTGTAATAAAAATGGTACTGTCTTTCAGGAGACTTCCAGGTAAAAGTGTGTGTACAAAGACGTTTGGAAGAGTGCTTGACACAAAGAAATCACTCTTGGACCCCATCATTGCTCCCCTCTGAGGTTTGAGGAGTCAAGGATTGGGGCCTAACTTTGGCATATTGCCCATAGGTGAGGCTTCTGCTTTTGTTTGTCTCTAAACTGAAAGAATAACAGTGAAGTAGCAGGCATCTTTTCTCACTTTGGGCATTTGGGGACCCACAGGGCAGGGGCTTATTTCCAGGAACCCTCCTAGGCCTTAAGTGGTTGTCTTGATCCAGTAGAGCATTCATGCACCCAGTGCATTTCCTTCCCTTGGCTGCTCTTCTAACACAATTATTTAATTGTCTGGCTTGGTTCACCATGTACTTCTATTAATTTTTGTTTGTGTCCCTTGTTATCCAGTGCCCCCAAGCCAAGAACCAAATTCTCTCTTAGCACACAATACTTTAAAAAAAATGAAAAAAGGAAAGAAAAAGCTTGAAGACATCATCAATAAGCTCTAAAGTTAATTCACAAAATCCTAAGAAGCCAGCATACGTTTCAGTCATGGCTGCTTTGGCGGTAGGGTGTCCTAGCCCAAATCTCACGTTGATATTGCAACTACGTGTTTATGTGTCTGTCTGTCCTGCTTTCAGTTGTTCACCTGCGCCTCAAGAAAATGAGAACAAGTCAACAGCACCACTTACCAACAGGGTCCCAAAGGGACCTTTTCCCATGTACTTGTTAAACAGCATTAGAAGCAGAATTGGGGACATGGTTGTTTTGATTCTCGCCCTTGTGACAAATCATCAATAGATGTGACAATGCCCGGGATATGGAAAGTCATGTTTCTAAGAGGAACCAGCCAGTATTCCAAATTCTGTGACTCTGTCCTACTCTAGCTGTGGCTACAGCCATCTTTCTTATCCCCAATAAATCTCTAAGCCACTGCACACGATCACTGGGGAGAAAAGGACAGAAACGTGCACCCCAAGATAAAGGAAATCTCGTAAGGCACAAATCCAAGCTGCCTGAAGTCACCTGGAACACTATATTTTTGTTGTTTTATTTTATCTCAGCCTTTTGGATTCAGAGTCAAGAGGAGGAGAGGATAAAGCAATTCACAAGGAAAAAGACTCAAGAGGAAAGAGAGAAGTTACAAGGAGGATGGTGAGCAGCTCATCTAAAAGTGAGGTCCAAGAGTTGACATACTCTTTTACTAACTAAAAGATTTGATATATCTCCTATTAGAATCTCTGTCCTTAACACTGTCTCTTCAGGGATAGAGAAAGAGGGGCCATTAGCACAGAAAGTCATCCCTAAGTGCAGCTCAACCTGGCTACATACCCCTCTCTCCTTCAACTCCCAGTGAAAATCCAGTATCTCAGACCTTGCCTCACATAGTGAAATTAGCTCTTTCTCATGGCAACACATTAGTCCACTCAGGCATGGGACCAACTTATTAATCTTTTCACTTCAGGGCCCAGCCCTTAGTATGTTTAAGAAATATTGTTTGAAAAGAGCTGCACAGTTTCCTCTGATAAAATGCAGTAAAACGAATCATTTTGCTATTTGCCCAGTTGATGAAAAAATCCTTAAATTAGAAGCTAGGTGTGACTTACTTGCTTTCTATTCCTGTGACCATTGAGAGTAAGTGACAATTTTTAATACAGAGGGAGCAAGAAAGATCGAAGTTCATACAGTGCCTATATTGCCAATTTTGGCCATGAGGTACCAAACCAAAGCACATTATATTGTGACTGAGCGTGTCCTTCCTTTGCTAGGATGAGATTCAAAGCTGGTTGACCGGTCAGGATGACCTAGGACCCCCCCAGGGAGCTGCATAAGAAGCAGCTTTTTATAAATGAGCTACGAGGGAATCCAGTCCTTGACAGCATCAGAACAAAATGGGAAGAGGGGTCTTGAAGCATTAGCACCACACAGGTATCAAATCCAAAATTCATCCTGGTTTGAGAGGGTTTCTTTTTTACCCTCCCCAGCCTCCTTTTTTCCTCTTTCAGTTTTCCTGACAAGTTGTCATAAATATAGTTATGGTTGGAACAAGATTCCTGTAAGCAAATTGTTAGCCAAAACAATAATACCAATTTAAAAAATCCTTTCAGAATGAATCATTGTCCTTAATACAGCACATTGAAGATAGATCTTATTTCAAATGACTTAGGATGAATCAGGGAAGTAAGGTGGGTGCAAACCAGGTAACATCTTCACCACCATTCCCTCCCACCCCTCCCAGTTTCATCCTGACCCCGATAACTCCACATCATCTTCCTGCTGGATACTCTCCCATGGTGCATTCCTGTATTCTTCTTCTTTTTTATTATTTGGCAACCTCTGTCCTGCTCAGAATGGCATGCAAAGTGATTGCTTGTGGAGCTGCTCTCCATTGTTATGGAGACAATAAAAGGATGTCTGATAAGCATCTTACGACAGATTTTTCTCCAGCTGAAGCATTACTGGCAGCACAATTTTCCAAATTTCCATTCTACCTGTGGCTCCACTGAGCTACCCGAGACTCCTTCCCAAGAGAGGACATTGTTCCTTCATTTCTGAAGGCAGCAATCACTTCGTCGGTGGTTGTAAATATTGTCTTCTGTGCTGGCTAATTCTCACACTATTAACTAGCAACTATAAATCTCTGGTTGTTCAAAAGGACTTTTGAACGATCTCAATATTTCAGGAAATTCTATTTGAGAATCACGTAAGCAAGTACAATGTAGTCTGTGGTTCGAGAAGGGGTAGATTTAAATAAACATGTTAAAAATTCAAATTCTTTTCTAAAAGGTAGATTTAAAATGATGCTTTGCTTTATGGAATCTTCACAAAAGGAAGACAGGAATTTTTCAGACTCTGGTGTAATAGCTTTTTTTCTTTCACTGGAGGTTTTCAACAGAGGCTCAATGCCCATTTCAAAGAACATTTTTGAGGGGAATGTTTATGCGGGTTGGAAACTACACTATATGGGTTTTTTTTTTCACATCTTTATTGGAGTTTAAATGCTTCACAATGTTGTGTTAGTTTCTGATGTACAACAAAGTGAATCAGCTATAAGTATACATATATCCCCATATCCCCTCCCTCTGTGTCTCCCTCCAACCCTCCCTATCCCACCCCTCTAGGTGGTCACAAAGCACCGAGCTGATCTCCCTGTTCTATGCAGATGCTTCCCACTAGCTAGCTATTTTACATTTGGTAGTGTATATACGTCAGTGCTACTCTCTGACTTCATCCCAACTTCCCCTTCCCCACCCCGCGTGCCCTCAAGTCCGTTCTCTACATCTGCATCTTTATTCCTGCCCTGCTACTAGGTTCATCACTTCCACTTTTTAAAATTCCATATATATGCATTAGCATACGGTATTTGTTTTTCCCTTTCTGACTTACTTCACTCTGTAGGACAGACTCTAGGTCTATCCACCTCATTACAAATAACTCAATTTCTTTCCTTTTTATGGGTGAATAATATTCCATTGTATATATGTGCCACATCTTCTTTATCCAATCACCTGTTGATGGACATTTAGTTTGCTTCAATGTCCTGGCTATTGTAGATAGTGTTGCAATGAACATTGTGCTACATGTCTCCTTTTGAATTATGGTTTTCTCAGGGTATATGCCCAGTAGTGGGATTGCTGGGTCATATGGTAGTTCAACTTTTAGTTTTTTAAGGAACCTCCGTACTGTTCTCCATAGTGGCTGTATCAATTTACATTCCTACGAACAGTGCAAGAGGGTTCCCTTTTCTCCACACCCTCTCCAGCATTTATTCTTTGTAGATTTTTTTGATGATGGCCATTCTGACCGGTGTGAGGTGATACCTCATTGTGGTTTTGATTTGCATTTCTCTAACGATTAGTGATGTTAAGCATCTTTTCACGCATTTGTTGGCTCTCTGTATGTCTTCTTTGGATAAATGTTTATTTAGGTCTTCTGCCCATTTTTGGATCAGGTTGTTTCTTTTTGTCATATTGAGCTGCATGAGCTGCTTGTATATTTTTGGAGATTAATCCTCTGTCAGTTGCTTCATTGGCAAATATTTTCTCCCATTCTGAGGGCTGTCTTTTCATCTTGTTTATGGTTTCCTTTGCTGTGCAAAAGCTTTTAAGTTTCATTAGGTCCCATTTGTTTATTTTTGTTTTTATTTCCCTTACTCTAGGAGGTGGGTCAAAAGGATCTTGCTGTGATTTATGTCATAGAGTGTTCTGCCTGTGTTTTCATCTAAGAGTTTCATAGTGTCTGGCCTTACATTTAGGTCTTTAATCCATTTTGAGTTTATTTTTGTGTATGGTGTTAGGGAGTGTTCTAATTTCATTCTTTTACATGCAGCTGTCCATTTTCCCCAGCACCACTTATTGAAAGAGGCTGTCTTTTCTCCATTGTATATTCTTGCCTCCTTTGTCAAAGATAAGGTGACCATATGTGTGTAGGTTTATCTGTGGGCTTTCTATCTTGTACCATTGAGCTATATTTCTGTTTTTGTGCCAATACCATACTGTGTTGATTACTGTAGCTTTGTAATATAGTCTGAAGTCAGAGAGCATGATTCCTCCAGCTCCATTTTTCTTTCTCAAGATTGCTTTGGCTATTTGGGGTCCTTTGTGTTTCCATACAAATTGTAAAATTTCTTGTTCTAGTTCTCTGAAAAATGCCATTGGTAATTTGATAGGAATTGCACTGAACTTGTAGATTGCTTTGGGTAGTATAGTCATTTTCACAATATCGATTCTTCCAGTCCAGGAACATGGTATATCTCTCCATCTGTTTATGTTATCTTTGATTTCTTTCATCAGTTTTTTATAGTTTTCTGAGTACAGGTCTTTTGCCTCCTTAGGTAGGTTTATTCCTAGGTATTTTATTCTTTTTGCTGTGAAGGTAAATGGGATTGTTTCCTTAATTTCTCTTTCTGATCTTTTGCTGTTAGTGTATAGGAATGCAGGAGATTTCTGTGCATTAATTTTGTATCCTGCAACCTTACCAAAATTATTGATTAGTTTTAGTAGTTTTCTGGTGGCATCTTTAGGATTTTCTATGTATAGTATCATGTCATCAGCAAACAGTGACAGTTTTACTTCTTCTTTTCCAATTTGGATTCCTTTTATATCTTTCTTTTCTCTGATTTCTGTGGCTAGGACTTCCAATACTATGTTGAATAATAGTGGTGAGAGTGGACATCCTTGTCTTGTTCCTGATCTTAGAGGAAATGCTTTCAGTTTTTCACCATTGAGAATGATGTTTACTGTGGGTTTGTCATATATGGCCTTTATTATGTTGAGGTAGATTCCCTCTATACCCACTGTCTGGAGAGTTTTTATCATAAATGGGTGTTGAATTTTGCCAAAAGCTTTTTCTGCATCTATTGCGATGATCATATGGTTTTCATTCTTTAATTTGTTAATATGGGGTATCACATTGATTGTTTTGAGTATATTGAAGAATCCTTGCCTCCCTGGGATAAACCTAACTTGATCGTGGTGTATGATCCTTTTAATGTGTTGTTGGATTCTGTTTGCTAGTATTTTGGTGAGGATTTTTGCGTCTATGTTCATCAATGATATTGGCATATAATTTTCTTTTTGTGTGATATTTTTGGTTTTGGTATCAGAGTGATGGTGGCCTCGTAGAACAAGTTTGGGAGTGTTCCTCCTTCTGCAATTTTTTGGAAGAGTTTGAGAAGGATAGGTGTTAACTCTTCTCTAAATATTTGATAGAATTTGCCTGTGAAACCATCTGGTCCTGGACTTTTGTTTGTTGGAAGATTTTTAATTACAGTTTCAATTTCATTACCTGTGGTTGGTCTATTTATATTTTCTAATTCTTCCTGGTTCATTCTTGGAAGGTTGTACTTTTCCAAGAATTTGTCCATTTCTTCCAGGTTGTCCATTTTATTGGCATATAGTTGCTTATATTAGTCTCATATGATCTTTTGTATTTCTGTGGTGTCGTTTGTAATCTTTCCTTTTTCATTTCTAATTTTATTGAGTTGAGTCCTCTCCATTTTTTTCTTGATGAGTCTGGCTAAAGGTTCATCAATTTTGTTTATCTTTTCAAAGAACCAGCTTTTAGTTTTATTGATCTTTGCTATTGTTTTCTTTGTTTCTATTTCATTTATTTCTGCTCTGATCTTTATGATCTCTTTCCTTCTACGAATTTTGGGTTTTCTTTGTTCTTCTTCTTCTAGTTGCTTTAGGTGTAAGGTTAGATTGTTTATTTGAGATATTTCTTGTTTCTTGAGGTGGGCTTGAATTTGTATGAACTTCCCTCTTAGAACTGCTTTTGCTGCATCCCATAGGTTTTGGATTGTCATGGTTTCGTGGTCATTTGTTTCTAGGTATTTTTTGATTTCCTCTTTGATTTCTTCAGTGATCTCTTGGTTATTTAACAGTGCACTGTTTAGCCTCTATGTATTTTTTTTGTTTTACTGTTTTTTTCCTGTAATTGATTTCTAATCTCATAGTGTTGGGCCAGAAAAGATGTTTGATAGGATTTCAATTTTCTTAAATTTTCCAAGGTTTGATTTGTGACCCAAAATGTAATCTATTCTGGAAAACATTCTGTGTGCTCTTGAGAAGAAAGTGTATTCTTCTGCTTTTGGGTGGAATGTCCTCAAAATATCAATTAAGTCTATCTAGTGTATTATGTCATTTAAAGTTTGTTTTTCCTTATTTATTTCCTGTCTGGATGTTCTGTCTATTGGTGTAACTGGGGTGTTAAAGTCCCCCACTATTATTGTGTTACTGTCGATTTCTTCTTTTATGGCTGTTAGCATTTGCCTTATGTATTGAGGTGCTCCTACACCTTTTATGTTGGGTGCATAAATACTTATGATTGTTAAGTTTTCTTCTTGGATTGATCTCTTGATCATTATATAGTGTCCTTCCTTATCTCTTGTAAGAGTCTTTATTTTAAAGTCTATTTTATCTGATATGTGTATTGCTACTCCAACTTTCTTGTGATTTCCATTTGCATGGAATATCTTTTTCCATTCCCTCACTTTCAGTCTGTATGTGTTCCTAGGTCTGAAGTGGGTTTCTTGTAGACAGCATATATAAGGGTCTTTCTTTTGTATCCATTCAGCCAGTCTGTGTCTTTTGGTTGGAGCATTTAATCCATTTACTTTCAAGGTGATTATCAATATGTATGTTCCTATTACTATTTTCTTAATTGTTTTGGGTTTGGTTTTGTGGGTCTTTTTCTTCTCTTATATTTCCCACTTACAGAAGTTCCTTTAGCATTTGTTGTAAAGTTGCTTTGGTGTTGCTGAATTCTCATAGCTTTTGCTTGTCTGTAAAGGTTTTAATTTCCCTGTCGAATCTGAATGAGATCCTTGCTGGGTAGAGCAATCTTTGTTGTAGGGTTGTCCTTTTCATCATTTTAAATATATCTTGCTACTCCCTTCTGGCTTGCAGAGTTTCCACTGAAAGATCAGCTGTTAACTTTATGGGGATTCCCTTGTATGTTATTTGTTACTTTTCCCTTGCTGCTTTTAATATTTTTTCTTTGTATTTAATTTTTGATAGCTTGATTAATATGTGTCTCGGTGTGTTTCTCTTTGGATTTAGCCTTTTGGGACTCTGAGCACTTCCTGTACTTGACTATTTCCTTTCCCATGTTAGGGAAGTTTTCAACTATAATCTCTTCAAATATTTTCTCAGACCCTTTCTTTTTCTCTTTTTCTTCTGAGACCCCTGTAATTCAAATGTTGGTGCATTTAATGAAGTCCCTGAGACTGTCCTCAATTCTTTTCATTCTTTTTTCTTTATTGTGCTCCCTGGCAGTTATTTCCACCCCTTTATCTTCCAGCTCACTTATCCGTTCTTCTGCCTCAGTTACTCTGCTTGATTCCTTCTAGAGTATTTTTAATTTCAGTTACTATGTTGTTCATCACTGTTTGTTTGCTCTTTAGTTCTTTTAGATCCTTGTTAAATGTTTCTTGTATTTTCTCCTTTCTGTTTCTGAGGTTTTGGATCATCTTACTATCATTACTCTGAATTCTTTTTCAGGTCAATTTCCTATTTTGTCTTCATTTATTTGGTCTTGTAGATTTTTACCTTGCTCCATCATCTGTAATATATTTTTTTGTCATTTCTTTTTTTTTTTTTTTTTTTTTTTTTGATGAGTGTGTCTGTATTCCTGTCTTACTGGTTGTTTGGCCTGAGGCATCCAGCACTGAAGTTTGCAGGCAGTTGGACAGAGTCAGGTCTTTGTGCTGAGATGAGGACCTCTGTGAGACCTCACTCCGATTAATATTCCCTAGGGTCTGAGGTTCTCTGTTAGTCCAACAGTTTGGACTCAGAGCTCCCACTGAGGAGCTCGGGCCTGACCTCCAGCCTGGGAATCAAGATCCTGCAAGCCATGTGGCATGGCAAAAAAAAAAAGAAAGGAGCAGTACAATAACAAAGAATAAAAAACAAAATAAAATTAGAAAGATAAAAAATATATTAGGAAAAATAAAAACACAATGGAAACAACTGCAACAAGGTAAAATGAAACCACAACAGCGAAAGAAAAAGAAAAAGGCAGGGGGAACAATCCAAAAGGAGAGAACAATAACAAAGTATAAAGAATAAAATAAAACTAGAAAAATAAAAGATTTATTAGGAAAAATAAAAATATAAATGAATCAACAATATTGAATCAACAAGGTAAAACAGAACCCCAATCTAAAAGAGGAAAAAAGAAAAAAAAAGGTTTTGGCTATGGGGGCGGAATTTAGGTGGGGGTGGAACTTAGGCAGGGGTGGGGTTTAGAGTGGGGTGGGACCTAGGCGGGTGGGGGTGTGACATTTGAGCATGGGGCAGGGCCTAGGCTCAGGACCCAGGCAGCTGGGGAAGGCCTTGGGGGCGGGACCTGGGGGGGGCGATGTTCAAGCGTGGGGCAGGGCCTCTGCTTAGGACTTTTGCGGAAGTGGAGAGGCAGCACGTGGAAAGGAGGGCCTGGAGAGGGGAGTTCCAGAGTTTGGAGGTAAGGCCCGCCGTGTGTGGGTGGGGTTTAGGCCCAGTTGGAGGGGGTCTCAAAGAGCGTCTCCGAGGGTACAGGTGGGGCCCTGGGTTGGGGGTAGGGGTGGAGCTTGGGCTCTGCGCAGCAGGAGGGAGGCTCCGAGGGCAGAGGATTAGGCCTGGAGCCCAACAGGGTCCCCAATGCCCAAGTGGACAGGGAGCGCACTGGCCCATGTTCTGTTCCGTTGCTCTGCGCCCCTCCCCCACCATCTCCCCCAGGGTCTCCCCCATCCCTGCTGGACCCCTAACCATGGATGGGTCCCGCTGAGTGTAGGAACTCCTCCCCTCCCCCAGCCACCTCTCAGGGGTGCTGGTCCCAGAGGTCCGGCCTTTACATTTCTCTCCCTTCACTCCCTCCCACTCCCTCAGGACCCCCGCCCGGCTAGAGGGGGCCTCAGTGGGCTGAGGATCAGGTCTGGGATCTCAGCAGGCTCCTGGGGGCCCAAGTGGGCAGGAGAAACCCCTTAGGTGTCCATGGTCCCCCACCCGTGCCTCGTAGGTGCCCTAGTTGTGTGGAGATGGGAATTCTGCATTCTCCTAATCTGCCATCTTGACTCTGCCCTATATGGCTTTTTAATGTCAACTTTAAGATCCAATTTTTCTATGACTCCTTTAACTAAGAACACCCCTATATATTTAACATATAATTCAATTAAGGACATTTCAAGTTTACCTGCCAACCTGTAGAAATGTCTGTTAGCTGAAACAAAACTGTTGTTTATGACCCTCTACTCAACCCTATTTATTATGTGTGTACAATGTATCAGGTACTATACTAAGCATTTTATTATAACAGGAAACGAAAGACATTTCTCACACCTTCAATGAACTGAAATATTTATTGAAGAAACAAGTCACAGATAGATAGAAAATTAATTTTTAAATACTAAATTGTTGCCCCAAACTCTGCCAGAAATGTGGGGATTCAGATCTAGGAGAGAACATCCCAGGCTGTGATGCTGAGGAAAACTTTCATTAAAGAAGTGGGGTTTGAACTGTCCTCTTTGAAGAAATTATTGACCTATGTGTTCTCACTGCGTCCATTTAATTACATATTTGTGGTTAATCAGAAATCAGCCCAGAATAGTAAGTCCTTTTGTTGCTTCCTATGTCTCTCAGATCACAAAAGTAAGCAGAAACATAGAAGATGACCCAGAAGTAGATTTACAGGACAGCTGGAGTTCAGAAAGATACCTTAATGGGGGAATTGTTTATTGACAACACATATCTTCAAGAATCTTGGTAATGTTTCAGCATCCTTGTATCATTCATCCAGTTTACGCTTAAGTATTTTCAACCTAACAGTCACCGAAATAAGAAGAAACAGCTGGAGGCAAATTAATACCTCAGAAACTCTAGGTCAGTATCATCAAAGGGATAATGATTGCAACATTTTGAAATTGTTGAAAAAAGCTAGTGTGATTCCTTCTAATACACTGTGAATAATAAGGGAGAATTTAAGGCACAGTACTGCATTTCTGCATTTTGTAACATTTGGTGAACATAAAGTTCCTCCATTTTCTGTTTACCATATGTGCCATATTTTCTATTAGCATAAAATTCCAGTAACTCTTAAATAATCCAGATTCAGTGACAGAACATGACTAAGATTCTGTTAAAATTAAATAGATGAGCAAAATTATATTTAGTCTCTTATTTGGAAAGTAAAATAGCTTCTCTATGCTACCCATATACATTTCTGGTAGAAGACTTCTGTTTCTTGCAAACATTTAAAATAATATAAAGTATTGTTTAGAACCCAAATATTATAAAGTAGTTTCATGATAGAATAATAGTTATTGCATGGACTATTAATTATTTTAAACATTTTATTAGAATTGGTAGATAAGCTTGCCACTTAATTTGTTCTCTAACTAGTCGAATTTCAACAGCTTTTTCTGTCTTTACATTTTGGAGGAGGCAGAAAGAAGCAAAATTGATGTATAATAAGCACCCAGCTTCATCACTTGGCAAAAATTTAAAAGTTTACAATTATTTGTAGAGCGTGTATGCAGCCTGGTGCTAATTACTGTTTCATATATTAGGAAGTGAGCCTTGTTCCAGACCCTCAAAGAGCTTTCCATCTTGCTAAAGAAAGAAGATTCCTACCTGTGACTTAATAAAGCAACAAGATCAAACTTGAATGATTCAGAGTCGTAACACATAGGGTAAGAGATACATAAATGGGAATCAGAGCCATGAGGGACTGTTCAGAAGAAAGGATGACCTGATCTGATCTTTGAGACGGGCTTGAGGGCAACAAACATCGAAAAGGGGCCTTTCTGTTCATGTTCAATGAGAAACAATCACTTAATCAAACAGAGAAACAGAAAGAAACATTCGAAACAAACAAAAGACCCTTCTTAACTGGAGTAGAGATATCCTTGGAGAATAGTGGACACAAGCGAATCAGTAGCTATGGTATGACCGGGTGATGGTGGGCTTTGACATTTAGGCAGATGAATCTATAGTGATAAGACGGATGCCTGACTCCCATACAATCCTGAAGAAAGCTGGAGAACCCCCAGCTAGATAAAGCATTTTGCTACTAGTATAAAAGTATGTGTTTTCTTTCAATTCCATTATACAAGTAAGTAGGGAGATAAAATTATCTCATTCTCAGTGGGGGTGTTTTATTTTTAACCCATACCTTTTCTTAAACTTTTGGTGACTGCTGATGACTGCTTTCTAGCTTAATTCTAAAAGATGTTAGGAGTGAAAGAACCATTCAATCACTTGGAATGAGACAGCTTGCATTTTGCTTTGTTTTTAAAAAAGGCTTGTGCTTGGGGCTCTAATTTTTTGGTCACATATATTTATCACAGTCAGATACGGCAGCTGTTCAGTGTAATAACTAAGAAAACAAACCTTAGAGACAGAGTAAGTTTCGATTGAATTCCAGCCCCACCTCTTACTAGTACAGACCTTCAAGAAGTTATTTTATTTACCTGTGCTTCAGTCTCCTCATATACAAAATGAGGAAGAAGATGAGGATGAGAATGATGGTGGAAATAATAATACCTATCTCATAGAATTAAATGTATACCTATAGTATAATGTGTGTATATATGTGTATAGTTTTTAGAGGAGTCCTTGGCACAGAAGAAGCCATCAATAGGTACTAGCTATGATTATTTTATTGTAGCCAAGGGTCCCTCATATTATACCATAATTGATTGTACTAACATTTTATTGTGTGTACAAAGAATGCTGTAAGATATTGGATTAAAAGTTTTGAGAACTACATAGTCAAAAATAGGAAGCAATTATAGTTTTTCAAAAAGTGACATGATGAAAACAAATTTCAGGAAGATTAGTTGGCTTTCTTCTCTTTTTAATTTATTCTCACTGTATACATTTTGCCTGTACAAGTTTACCCATCTCCATGGCTTAGTTTATAGCATTTCTTACGTGCTGGCATCCAAATTTTTATCTCCAAAACTGACCTATTCCTCTAGCTCCTAACCTGGCTATCCAGTGGCCTACTAGGATTTTATTACTCCTTCAGGGAACTCAGGGGCAATGTTTCAAACTCAGCTATTCTCCAAATCTGTCACATTGGTAGAACTCTAATGCACTTGTTCTTAGAATGCTATCCCCTATCAGCAACATCAGCACCACCTGAGAACATGTTAGAAATGCAAATTCTTGGATGCTCTCCCAGACCTGTGAATCAGAGATTTGGGGTGGGGGAGAGAAGGCTAACTATCTGTGTTTTTAGAAGTCCTGCAGGTGAACCTGATGCATATGCTAGAGTTTGAGAGCTACTGGTCTAACACTAAGGTTTATACTTTGTTCGGTATCTGGTGTGCGACTCTCTCCCTCTTCACAGGGAGGGTTCAGATTTTCAAGTAGAAAGAATTACTCTGGTGAGCTAAGAGCATAGGTGGGAAGGGACAAGACTAGCACTAGAGACACCTACTTGGCAACTAATGAAATAATACCTGGGGCAGGACGGTGGGATGTTTTAGAGCTAAAGCAAGAGTCTACCAGGTTCTGTTCTTTGAAATCCACTGCTGTTAGCTCCTTCCTTTAACTAAGTACTCTTAATAAGCTTCAGTATTTTCTGTGGAATTTTTGAAAATTACAATTAAACAGTTGGGCCCATAAGCCCTTTTAAAAGGTTGAGAAAGGGCTCTTACTGGTCAAAGTTAAAATATTTACCTAGATTTTGTGAATCATGAGCCTTGTGTCCATTAAGAACAACCCTCAACCTCTAAAGATTGTCTGGGAAGGTAGATAGGGAGATTATATAATAAAGGAAATTGTAGCCATAGAATTTTCCCAAATATATCTTAATGTATCTTGAAATAGTTTTACATTAAAGCCAGTGTGAAAATGAGATCATAAGGTGAAACTAGACTTTTAAAATATTATTTCATATTTCTTACTTAAAAAATAATATCAAGGCATTCTTGAGGCTCCTGTTTTCTGACTATTGATCCTTTTAGATGCCATTCTTAGCAAACCAACTTCCAAATGATTTCCTCTTTGGAACAGAAATATGAGAACTCTGGACCAATGGAACAGAATAGAGATCTAAGAAATAAACCCACACACCTATGTCAATTAATCTTTCACAAAGGAGGCAAGAATATACAATGGGAAGAAGACAGTCTCTTCAGCAAGGGCTGGTGGGAAATCTGGACAGCCATGTGTAAATCAATGAAGTTAGAACACACACTCGCACCATACACAAAAATAAACTCAAAGTGATTAAAGACTTAAACATAAGACATAATGCCATTAAACTCCTAGAAGAGAACACAGGCAAAACATTCTCTGACATGAATCATACCAATGTTTTCTTAGGTCAGTCTCCCAAGGCAATAGAAAGAAAAGCCAAAATAAACAAATGGGACCTAATCAAACTTACAAGCTTTTGCACAGCAAAGGAAACCATAGACAAAATGAAAAGACAACCTTTGGAATGGGAGAAAATATTTACAGACGATGCGACCAACAAGGGCTTAATAACCAAAATACACAAACACATCATACAACTCCAACAACAACAAAAAAGACAAACAGCCCAATCAAAAAACGGGCAGAAGAACTAAATAGACATTTCTCCAAAGGAGACCTACAGATGGCCAACAGGCACATGAAAAGATGCTCATCATCACTAATTATTAGAGGAATGCAAACCTACAATGGAAATTGTAGAGGAATGCAAAACTACAATGAGATATCACCTCACACTGGTCAGAATGGCCATCATAAGAAAATCTACAAACAATAAATGCTGGAGTGGGTGTGGAGAAGAGGGAACCCTCTTGCACTATTGGTGGGAATGAAAGTTGATGCAGTCACCATGGAGAACAGTATGGAGGTTCCTCAAAAAACTAAAAACAGAGTTGCCATATGATCCAGCAATCCCACTCTTGGGCATATATCTGGACAAACTATAATCCACAAAGATACATGCACCCCTCTGTTCATAGCAGTACTATTCACAATAGCCAAGACATGGAAACAGCTTAAATATCTATTGACTGATGAATGGATGAAGAAGACATGGTACATATACACAATGGAATACTACTCAGCAATAAAAAATAAGGAAATAATGCCATTTGTAGCAACATGGATAAAACTAGAGATTATCATACTAAGTAAAGTAAGTCAGAAAGAGAAAGACAAATACCATATGCTATCACTTATATGTGGAATCTAAAATATGACACAAATGAACTTATCTACAAAACAGAAACAGACTCATAAATGTAGAGAACAGATTTGTGGGTGCCGGGGGGGAGGGGTGTGGGGGAGGGATGGACTGGGAGTTTGGGTTTAGCAGATGCAAGCTATTATATATAGAATGGATAAACAACAAGGTCCTACTGTATACTGGAAACTATATTCAATATCCTGTGATAAACCATAATGGAAAAGAATATAAAAAAAGAATGAATATATATGTATTGTATAACTGAATCACTTTGCTGTACAGTAAAAATTAACACAATATTGTAAATCAACTATACTTCAATAGAAAAATTAAACCTGAAAAAAATGAAAAAATTATAAGATTTGTAAGATGAATTTAATACATCCAATATGTTTAATAAAAATTTCAACAGTGAAAAAAGAGAAAATAAACAAAAGAAATAATCTAAGAAGGAAAAGTTGTAATATTATCAATCTTCACATTAAGTGCCGAGCTGTATAAATAGGGGGAAAAAAAACAAAACCAGACACGTTATGTTAAAAATTTCAGAATAGTGTAACTAATAAGATGACCCTAGAAGTATACATTCTGCATTTTCAAAAATGCAAAGACTTAGAAAGCTTATCTCCCATGCACCACTGTTGTAAAAATTTTATGAGAATAAAGCAGCAAAACAAGAAAAGAATACGAAAAAAGAACATAGAGTTGAAGAGAGAAGGGAGCTAATTCAGTGCACAGAAGAATACTGGGAGATCATTACACAGCAAAGAAAACATTAAGTCCAAGTTTGAACATGAATATCTGTTCCTCAGAGAAAAAAGAATTTTCAAAATGAAAATATTATACATTTAACTGAATAATGTAATTAAGAAGTTGGGATAGCCCATTCATGTAGTAAAGGTGGTATATATTTCTTTTCTCAGTAAAAAACAAAACAAAAAGCATGACAGTCAGAAACTATAGGACAAAACCTACATTTTATATGCTAATTATAATCTATATTATGAAGCAACCAAACATTTGGCATGGTTTGGAGGAATTCAAGTGCTGTGAAGAATTCACATATGGTGAAAGAAAAGAGGTTTCACTCATTCGTGTCCTTGTAACATTTTTCTATTTGAGTGGCACCGCTCTTAAAGGCATAGAAATTATTTGATCTCCGATCACACTAGTTGGTTTTATAGTAAACAATATTTTGCAATCCTTTGCAAAAAAATATTTTGCAGTCAACATATTCTAAGTACTGTCTATTGATTTTCCCCTTTTATGGTTTCCACTTCTCTGCTGAAATCCTCAATCTTGTCTTTTCATTCCTTGAACACAGTAAGCATGATTATTTTAAAGTTTGTGTCTCATAACTATTTCTGAATCCCTGTGAGTCTGTATCTATTGTATGTCGTTTATATTTTGCCGCCTCCTCCTCTCTCTCCTCTTCCTCTTCTTCCCCTCATTTCCCTCTTCCTTCTTCTTCTTCTTACGTCAATTTTTATCTCCTTTTTCCTATTTTTATTTGAGTGCTAGACATTGTCTATGAAAAAATATAGAATTAATTTGATGTCTAAGATAATGTTATATTTCTCCAGGGAGAATTTATGGCTACTTCTGAAGAACTGAGATGTTTCCAGAGCTGGGCTCCAGTTCCATCCTATTTTTGGTCCACTGTTTTTCCTAGAGTATAGTCCTTCAGAGCCCCAAGTCAAAATCTCAGTGGTTTACCAGGCTCATCCAGTTTGCAAATCCTGAGCTCTAATTTTTATCCTGTAGCTTGGGAAGACTATTTTTAAAAGTCTAGCTCATCTTCTAAGCAATCTATGTTTGAATTAGAACCTACCCCTAGGGGAGAAACAGCCCCAAATGCTGGATTTACCTCCTTGGTATGAATTACCTAGGGTGCCGTTACTGGAAGCAAACTCTCTTTTATTGATTTCTAATTGTGACAAAATATTTTATACAAAATCTAGAAACTTAAATACATCTCCTGTATACATATTATAAAACTTGATAATGTAGAAGTAATGGTTTCTGTGAAAGAAGTAAGAAAATGGAGAGTGAAGGAAAAATGGAGGGGAGGATAGGAGTCATAATTTTCTCATTTTACAAACCAGGGATTCAAGACATATTTGCCTGAAGTTGATGGGACTGAAACTAGAGATTTTACAAACATCAAACTTATAAAAATAGTAGATGAACAATGGCAACAGAAAAAATGTAACTGAAAAATTTAGGGATATTAGGAAGGTAGGAAAGAACATAAGAGCTGAATCCTCTTCTTTCACAGCAGTGATCAAGAAATAATTCAGAACAGTGATAAATCAACTTTACTTAGAAATGTGGCAATAAATAACAAATCTAAACACAAACAAGTTAAACATGGTTTGCTCTTGGGGATCTAAGGAACTAATAGAAGACTTTTCTTCTTCACTTAGACCCACTCTAAAATGTTAAACTTAAAAAAATATATATATATTACTAATCCTGGGGAAATCAGAGAAAGTGTTACAGAGATATAACACTTCAGCTGCTTTTTAATGGGTACTTTGATTTTTCCCCTTGGTCATAGAAAAAGAGTGGCCATTCAAAGCAGAGAAAATGGTTTGGAAGAAAAGATGGACATATGACATGGCCTGATTTAGACATTCTGCAGATTGGAGCACCAAATAAAGGAGAGGAGTTGTAGAAAAAGAGGCATATGAGTGAGGTAGAAGCCAGAGCATAAAGGATCCTGGAAGCTTTGAAGGTTTTCTCCAAGTTTATTCATTTGGGAGTCTGGGAAGTGGTTCTCTATCACCTGAAACAGGGGATACCAGAGTCAAAGAACTCTTCAGAGGAGAATGCAATCAAAAGCAAGTAATTCTCCAGATATTTCACAACAAGAGCCTTAAATCTCATAAAGAAGCTCCTTGACTGTTGTATGCGGTATGTTGCATATAAGACTCTTGTGTGCTGTAGAGGAACTCAATAAATATTTGTTGATTATTTTGACACAACAGTACCTTGAGAAGATTCAGTAAGACAGTTTATCTAAAAGCCTCTACTTATACCACACTTTCTGAAGAAAAGAGCTTTTACCATTTATTAGGTCTCATTGTGCTTTGTGAAACATTGCCGTCACTCTCATTCAGCCCAGATAATCGTTCCTGGCATTCTCAAAAGTATATACAGGTCATTTTAACTTTCTATGTGATGGATAAACATCCATACCACAGTAGCCAAAAATAATACCCATTTTGTGCTGGTCTGATGGGTCCTTCAGATTAGGAACAAGTTCAGAGCTTCTCTATTCTCTGGAAGGGGAACTAGGGAAGGGCTTGTGTATTTAAAGGCTCTCTTTTTAAGTCAGATATTAATTTACAAAAGTGGCTTCATCTGTATGAAAGCTTTTAGGTTTGCTAGGAGTTTGTGTAGTACAGAAAGTTTGCAACATGACAGAGATACTAGCAATGTGTGTTAATCCCTCGTGTTTTCAAAGAGATGGCATCAGGGGTACGTATCTTTTTTTTAAATTTGCAATTAAAATGAATGTATGACCCCACTTTCTCATCTAATTAAGTGAAGGTTCAAAGGTGCCAAGAATCCAAAGTGAGGCAAAGTGAGGACACAGATATCAGCCTAGTTACACTACAACTATTGATATCATGCTCTTATGAAAGGAATTGGATGCCTTTTAATAGCTGGGCTAACTACCACCCAGATTGGAAACAATTGAAGCCATCTCTGGACAGACACCTATTAGCACATCTCTTCAGTGAACCAAGATCGGTGAGCATATCTTGTGTCTTGTATCTTCTTGTTATGGGTTGACTTGTGCCCTGCCCCCGACACCCCTGCAGTCTTAACCCTTAGGACCTCAGAATGTGACCTTATTTGGAATTAGGATTGTTGCAGATGTAATTAATTAAGATGAAGTCATACTGGAGTATAACATGCTCCTAATTCAATGTGACTGGTGTCCTTGTAGGAATATAGCCAAGTGAAGATACAGGAAGAAAGCCACGTGACGAGGAAAGCAGAGACTGGATCTATGCAGCCACAAACCAAGGAACGCCTGAGGCTGCAGAAGCTGAAAGAGGCAAGGAAGGATCCTCCCCTAAGAGCGTGACTCAGTTGACACACTGATCCTAGACTTCTAGCCTCAAGAACTGTGAGAGAATTGATTTCTGTTGTTTTAAGCCAGCCAGTTTGTAGAAGTTTTTAATGACATCCCCTAGGAAACTCATACACCTCTCCTGATCCCTAAATGCCAATAAACTGGAATAGAAAACTAATACCTCCACTAAGTCACGTCAAATGGAGAGAAATTAAATTATTTATTCATGATCAGAGAGTCTAATCCAAAGCAGCCCATTTAGAAGTCCAACATTCTACTTAAGTCTAATGTTTCATCTTTAAAATCTAAGCAATTTAAAATCTATTTGCTAATACATCTACTCTTTTTCTCAAATAAACTTAATTTTTTTTTAGAGATGTTATAAGTTCACAGCAAAAATGAGCAGAAAGTACAGAGATCTCCCATATGCTTCCTACCCCGATCCCTGCATGTATAACCATCCCCATTTTCAATGTCCCCCACTAGAGTGGTACATTGTCATAACTCATGAACATACACTGATGTGTCGTTAGCACCCAAAGTCCACAGTTTACACTCTTGGTGCTGTACAATCTATAATTTTGACAAATACATAATGAAATCTGTCAACCATTACAGCATCATACAGACTAGTTTCATTGCCCTAAAAATCTGTGCTCTGCCTATTCATCTCTCATTCCCTCCTAACCCCTGGCAACCACTGACTTTTTTACTGTCTCCATAGTTTTGCCTTTTGCAGAATGTCATATAGTTGGAATTATACAGTACGTAGGCTTTCAGATTGGCTTCTTTCACTTAGTAATAGTAATTTAAGTTTCCCTTGTGTCTTTTCATAGCTTGATAGTTCATTTCTTTTTAATGTTACTTTTTCATTTTCAACTGAAATAGTGCTTCGGTAGAAATGACGTATTTGTCCTGTTGCTTTAAGAGGCACTTGTTCCCTGCTTAACTTTGATCCTCAGAAAATAACAAGCAAAAAAAAAAAAAAAAAACAGAATAAAACACCAAGGGCTCAGTATTATTATTACCTGTACTTAACAAGTAAGGAGACTGAGACTGAAAGAGGTTACATCAGTAGTTCACAATTCTGGTTGCACATTGAGTTACATAGGGAGCTTTAAAAAGACCCAGAATGCCTAGGCTCCATCCCAGGACTTTAATCAGCATCCCTAAAAGTGACACCTGGGTACCCAATACTTTGCCCAAAGTCACACAGCAAAGACCGAGGAAAAGTCCTTTTGCCTCTTAAACATCTGGACTTTCCCTAAACCATGTGGAAGGATTTCTTTAAAATATAAACAGCTGTTTAGTTCTCAAAGATTGCAAAAACCTAAACGAAGGTTTAAGTTAATGTAGAACAAAATTTTAGATATGAGGAAATATTTGTTGATCCACCAGAATATAGATGACATAGTCCGTGTTTTGGTGTATTGGTAAAAAAATCCACAGGGCTGGAGTTGATGAGACTCTGAGAGCTCCTTCAAAGCCACGTGCTAAAGGAAATAATAGAAAATGTAGGATGGCTATGGGAAGGATAAGATTTTGATAATCTAATAATTTTGAAACAATTGACAATGCATGCACAATATGTCAGATATTTGCATGAATCAACTGTTTTTGGCTTCTCATTGCTATTTTAACTTCTTCTCCATCAAGAGTTTCTTAACAAATTCATGAGTGACTTTACTGCATCATTTTTAAGAGCACAGATTTTGGGATAAATCACCTAATTTAGTTCCCAAATACATATTCTTTATAGCTGTGTAATCTTAAGTAAGTTACTTACTTAATTTCTCCATGACTCAGTTTCTTCAACTGTAAAATAGAAATCATAATGGTATCGTATTACTGCTGCATAATGAATCACCCACAACACTCATGGCTTAAGATCGCTCATGGTTTTGCTGGGTGGGAATGCAGGAGCAGTTTGTTTGGGCAGTTTCAGCTCAGGGTTTCTCTAAGCCAGGGCTGCAGTCATCTGATGGCTTGATTAGGGCTGGAGGACCCATTTGCAAGGTGGTTTGCTCACATGAATGACAAAATGGTGCCAATGGTATTACTGGCAGGAAGCTTCAGATTTCCTCCACAAAGGCCTCTCTATGGACTGCTTGAGAGTCCATATGGCATGCTGTCTGACTTCCTCCAAAGCAAATGACCCAAGAGACCAAGGTGGAACTTGCAATGCATTTTATGACCTAGCCTTTAAGGTCATACACCATCACTCCTGCCGTATTCCATTGGTCATACAGACCAACACTGATTCAGCTTGGGAGGAGACGATACCTTTGTGTCAATAAGCAAAGGTCACTGGGGCCCATCTTGGAGGTAGATACTGCAGGTACCTAGTTTATAGGCTTGTTATGTATATATCCACTTAGAATAGAGCTTAGACCAATAGCTTAGAACACACGTAGGCCAGAGCATAATACGTTGTGTGTGTATATACCTCACATTTAGAACAGAGCTTAGACCATAGTAAATATTATATAACTAAACAGAAATTCCAGGAGTGGCCATTAGTATTACAGTTTTAAAAATCAGCAGAGGTGATTCTAATATGCAGCCAGGTTTGAACCCCATGATTCTATACCAATACTTAGCTTCATTATCATAATCAACTCTGAAGCCCTAGTTGAGAGTTTCTCTACCTTGGATGCACAGTTGAATCATCTGGGGAACTTTTAAAAATCTAGATGTTCAGGCTACATACGGGGTCAATTGTGTCAGAATTCTTGGGCATGGGACCCGGACATCGGGATGTTTTAAGCTTCCTAGGCCATGCCAATGCACTGTCACGTTAGAGACCCACTGCTTTAATTATTTAACTCAGACAATTGTATTCCAATTCTCCCCATTTTCTCCATGAGCTGAGCTCTAACTCAGCATTTAGATCATTGAGACCTAATTTCACTTGTTGAAAACAAAGGGAAGACCTTTGACTCACCCTAATGTGCCGGGAATGCTGAAGATGGGTGGGAATGTGCAGCATGGCGCCAGTTGCTCTCTGTCTATGCTCTGTGTGTCTGGAGGATTTGAGCCTCCAGCATGTCAGCCAGGCTCCTTTGGCCAGAATTCGCCTTCTTGCAAGAGTAGAAACCTCCTAGGCATGTGATTGCTGGGCCAGGAAAATGTCACCCACTGCCAGAGAAAAACCAGCCTTCCACAAATCTAGAGAGAATGGCACATGAAACCAATTTAGCCAGAGTGGCTGGAGAAGCATCAGAAAACATAGTGAGATGGCCATTCTAGAAACAATGCCTATAAGATACACCTGGTAATGTTTATAGGTACTGTTCAGGCGCAGAACATGCCTCAAATTCAAAAGCACGGAGTTGCCTATCTGCAGCTCTGTGAGTCTGCGTTTGTGAATGAGCATTCGCACGACGTGGAGAACAGTCAGTTATGATTTGGGGAAGACGAGCAGTAGAGAGCAAATGGCAGCCGCATGGCGGCCAGAAAAACACTAGGTACATGGCAAGCGCTAGTGAATGATACCATCAAACTAGATATAGAAAAATTGTGATGTGCTGGAAAAATCAACACTTTTTGCAAATATTTGGGATTGAAAGAAGCTCTTAACAGACTTTGCTTATGGCTTTCTCTCCACATTTAAACCTATGTTTGTTTTAAGTAAAGCTTAATCCATGTGTTTCTGATTCCTTTACACATAACTCATCAGAGTCTTTATTTTGGGAAAAAAAAAAAAAACTATTTAATGTCCAAGATGCTTTTGCTTTTTAGCCTTTTAAAGCATTTTTCCCCTCTTTGAAAGGGGCTGAAATCGCATGTTTGCCAAGTTTAGAGCCCACTCAGCTTTTGTGAATGCAGAATTTTGACCACTGTTAGGGATTTGAATTTCTTCACATTTGCCAAAAATGTGACTTCCTGCTTGTTTCTAGTACTCAAATCCCCTTAAAAATGAATGTGAGACTCCCAGTGACCCTGAATGCAGCAGATTTGCCCATCCATAGATTCTTTCTTTTCCATTTTGTGGAGCTTATCAATGCATTTATATTACAATCTTTCTGACTCTTTGGAACAATACTTATTTGTGTTGCTTAGTAATAAAAGAAAAATAGTTTGAGCTTGTGATGGTACCTCTTATCAAGGATCTCAAAGCTGGCTTGCAAACATGAGCACAAAACTATGGCAACATTACTTTCCATATACCCCATGATGTATGTACTTTTTTTTTTTTTGCGTTACGCGGGCCTCTCACTGCTGTGGCCTCTCCCGTCGCGGAGCACAGGCTCCGGACGCGCAGGCTCAGCGGCCATGGCTCACGGGCCCAGCCGCTCCGCAGCACGTGGAATCCTCCCGGACCGGGGCACGCACCCGTGTCCCCCGCATCGGCAGGCAGACTCTCAACCACTGCGCCACCAGGGAAGCCCCATATACCCCATGATGAATGCAGAAATTGATTTCTGGGAATAAGAAAAAAGTAAGAATGTAAAAGGAGAATGTATGGACTTGAAAGCAAGCCAAATGGGCCATTAGGACTCCAATAACTATTTTCTCATATGTCCCTTAAGAAAACAAGTTAGGTGTCTGTTTTACAACCTCTGTTTTTTAGAATGAAGGGAAGGGAGAACTGATCATATTAATGAGACTGAGCCAAAGTTGTGTTGAAATAATGCAAATCACCTAATAAAAAATAAATGTTAGTCAACTATTCAGATATATTTATCTATATAATGCTGTATGCTCTGTTATTTGGAATATCTTTCCTTTTCTTTATTAAAATTTTAATTATAGTTGCTTGATTTAGTTCATCAGAAAGAGAAAAGAAATAAAGTTCAAGAAAGTTGTAATGAACCATTGTCAAGAAGCTGGAATAAATATTATTTTCATAGATGCAGTAAACTGATATCTAATGTGATCCCACATGAGAAATTTGATCAACACCATCTTTTTTTTTTTTTTTTTGGCGGTACGCGGGCCTCTCCCATTGCGGAGCACAGGCTCCGGACGCGCAGGCGCAGCGGCCACGGCTCACGGGCCCAGCCGCTCCGCGGCACGTGGGATCCTCCCAGACAGGGGCACGAACCCGTGTCCCCTGCATCAGCAGGCGGATTCTCAACCACTGCGCCACCAGAGAAGTCCTATGTTGATTGTTATTTGGTAACGTGGGGACATTTGTACAGGAAATGGAAGTTGTAGTCCTTATCCTTGAAGAACTTACAATTAGGAGAGTTTATAAAATTTCACTACCAAATAATAAACCACAAAATCAAGCAATTAATCCATAGCAATGACAGATGTTCAAGCGACCCAGTACTTGGGGGGGGGGTGAAGAGGACGGAACGTCAGCAGAGACTGACCAGATCTAGGGGACTCAGAGCACATTGGCTGTCAGCACACCACGGTAATCAGTAAGTATGATTTTTCACATGATAAAAATTCATCTAAAAAAATGACACAATCAAAATCATTCTATTTTGTACAAGTAGTCCCTAATTTGATATTTAAAGAGAAGACCAAATTGATTATTGCAGTGGAGGGAGACATACTTTAATTACTATTGGCAGCTTGAGTATATTTTCTGTAACAAGTTTCACAGCCACTATATCTACTTAATATACCCAACTGGATCAAAACATTTGTGTTGGGCTTCCCTGGTGGCGCAGCGGTTGAGAGTCCGCCTGCCGATGCGGGGGACGCGGGTTCCTGCCCCGGTCCGGGAAGATCCCATGTGCCGCGGAGCGGCTGGGCCCGTGAGCCACGGCCGCTGAGCCTGCGCGTCCGGAGCCTGTGCTCCGCAACGGGAGAGGCCACAACAGTGAGAGGCCCGCGTACCGCAAAAAAACAAACAAACAAAATCATTTGTATTATAGTGCTCAAGTTTCAAACAGAATGTTATGAAAACCATTCCTCATAATAGCTTTATATTTGATAAAATATACAACGTATTTTATTATTTTTTATTTTATTTTATTTTATTTTAACCTGTGCAGATATTTTATCTCAGGGCCAGGCTCTTAAAATGCCAGTGATTAATGTAAAATGCAGTTGCCTTTTGAAGAATATACAGTAACTTATTGTTATTAATGAGGAAGAAAAATTCGGCATTTTAAGGGAAGATTTGGGATATTTTCTCTGGGTGGCTAACCTTAATTCAGTTTGTCTCTAGTCCCTTCTTCTAAAACGTAGGGCTTTCACTTCCCAGGAAATAAATGTGGGAAGGTTGAATGCTTGAAAAGGAGATTTAGACTCCATAGTTGTAAGAATCATTATTCCTGGGATTCTGGGAAGATGGCAGAGTAGGAAGCCTGAGGCATTTGTCTCCCCACCTATAGACAAAAATTGTACTGGCAGAATCTGTCTGATGTAACTATTTTGGAACTCTAGAGTCTGTTGAAGGCTTGAAACTTTCAGGGAAAGACTTGGATGGTAAATTGTGGTTAATTTCAGTCAATTTTAGCTCTTAGCACAGTAGCTGCTACCCCTCTTCAAACACCAGCCTCATGGCAGGCAGGTGTGCAGGTGTTCCAGGAGCAGCTAGAATGCAACTTATGGGAGCAGGGGTGGGCATTTTAATCAGGGTTCTCCTGAGAAACAGGACCAACAGGATGTGGATAGATACAGCTAAAATAAGAGGAGATTTATTATAGGAATGGCTCATGTGGTTACAGAGGCTGAGAAGTCCCACAATCTGCCGTCTGCAAGCTGGAAAACCATTAAAACTGGAGGTGTAATTCAACTATCTGGGCATCCCTTTGTCTAGTCAAGTTGACGTACAAAATTAACATCACAGAGGGCAAAAACTATTGTATGACCCTGTTCTACAAATACCAGGGATCTATGCTCTGATTGCTGATTGCTACTTCTGATCTCAGAGGTGCAGGGAAAGGGGTGGGCACTCGTTCTTGTTGTACCTCCCCCATTGTTGCAGGCTCCTTCACCTCTGGCTGACATGACTCCTAGGGCTGGCGTCCTTTTGTGCCCCCCTCCTTATTTTTTTGTTTTCCTCTGGGAATCAGATATGAAAGACTAGGATATTCAAAAGCAACTGCACATGTAAGAGGAAATTAGAAAAGTCACCATGCATGCTCAATATCACTAATCCTAAGGGAAACGGAAATCAAAACCACAATGAGACATCACCACATGTCTGTTAGAATGCTATCATTAAAAAGACAAGAGATAACAAATGCTGGTGAGGATGTGGAGCAAAGGGAACACTTGTGCATTGTTGGTGGGTCTGTAAATTGATGCGGCCACTATGGAAAACAATATAGAGGAACCTCAAAAACTTAAAACTAGAACTACTATCTGATCCAGTCATTTCACTTCTGGGAATATATTGAAAGGAAATGAAAATATTATGTTGAAGAGATATCTGCACCCCCATGTTCATAACAGCATTGGTTACAAGAGGAAAAACATGGAAACAACCTAAGTGTCCACTGAGGGATGAATGGATAAAGAAGTGGTGGCATATATATATATATATTTCAGCCATAAAAAAAGAAGGAAATTCTGCCATTTGAGACAACATGGATGGGAATTCAGGGCATTATGCTAAGTGAAATAAGTCAGACAGAGGAAAAGAGTTTATCAGAAGTGGTAGGGTGGAGAGGGAGGATTGGATGAAGGCTGTGAAAATATACAAACTGCCCGTTACAAGATAAATAAGTACTAGGGATGTAACGTACAACATAACTATAGCTAACTCTGCCGTATGCTATATTTGAAAGTTGTTAAGAGAATAGATTCTGAGTTCTCAATACAAGGGAAAAAACATATTTTTTTCTCTTTGTATCTATAGGAGATGATGGATGCTAACTAAACTTATTATCGTGATCATTTCACGATATATGTAAGTCAAATTATTATGCTGTACACCTTAAAATTATATAGTGCTGAATGTCAATTGTATCTCAATAAAGCTGGACAATAAAATAAATTTTTTTTTTAAAAAAAAGAACATAGAAAGTCACCATGCATGCCCAGGGAAAGGGAAAGACTCAGAAAAGACCTAAGAAGACCTTAAGTTTACACCTCAAGCTGACCCTTGGCACAGATACAGCCTCCAACAATATTTAAAATAAAAGGATACTAAAAAAACAGCAAAACATCAGCCAACCCTGAGGAAGAGGGAGAATCTGATTTCTAGAACTACCACATTATTACATTCAACCGTCCAGTTTTCAACAACAACACAATCACAAAGCATAGAAAGAAACAGTACAGAAGGCTGCTGGAAAGAGCCACCTATTACATAGTTGCATCTGTTATGGGTGCCCATAAATCATTCCTTGCCAGAGTACACGTTCTTGGCGTCTCTTTTATACCTGGAATGTGGTGCCTATAGAATTTCAGTGACCAAAAAATGCACTTCCCTGCCCCCACTTTTCTCTTACTCAAAAGTGTAGGTTGGTCTACTAAAACTTGCTTTATAGTGAATATGTTTGAATGCATCCTTTTGGGGAATTGGTGGATGTTTCACTGTATCATTTGTCCTCTCTGGTTGCATTTGGATTGAGATTTATAACTGAGTTCCTAAAATCTTCTGGATCCTCAAGTACCACTCCAACTTGTAAAGTCGATTGAATAAAATATGTGAAAGCATGTCATTTGGTGTCTAGAAGAGACTGTTATACAAAAACGTGGTGTTGTATTTTTGTTCGTTGCATTTTATGATATTATTCGTTTTTTAATTTTTATTTTATTTTTTTCATGGAAAGGCATTTTATTTTAAATATAGCAGTGTGTACATGTCAATATGATATTATTGTTTTCACTTGGGGATCCACCTTTAGAGGACATGGAGGCGGATGGAGAGAGGAATATGGACTGTGGCCAATTCGTCTGGTAATCCTTTCTTTAACAATTGTGTACAAATGTCTTCTAGGTTCCCACATTGGCCAAGAGCTGGGCATACGGGTGAATAAGACACAGTCTCTCTCTTCAATTTGCAGATGGTCACGTGGAGCCAGAGCCCTGCACAGCTGGACCCCAAGGGTACCAGCCACTCTCCAGTCTACGTGAACGGTGCTTCTTAGAGCTAGATGCCAGAGTCACCTTGTGGTTGGGCCACCGACTGTAAATTAAATGAATTAAGGCAGAAGTGAACCCAAGAACTCAAGTAGCACAGTAAAGGGGGGTCCAATTCATAGTGAATGAAATGTGAGTGTGTGTGCGTGTGTACCTGGTGTATGTGTGAGAGTGAAGTGTGTGGGTATGGAATGAGTGGATGGGATATGTGTGTGTATGAGTGTGTGAGGTGTGTGTACTCCTTGTGTGTCTGGCGGCGGGAGAAGTGGAAGCTTTGGGTATCGGCAGAGCTTTCTGGAGAAAGAGATGCTTGAGCTCCGTTTATTCAACTCCAACCAGCCTTTCCTGCTTCTACTCCACTGAAATGACACCTGCCACGTTCGCAGCGTCTTCACCGCCACCGAACCTAACGGGGGATTCTGTGTCGTCACCATATTCATCCCCGTGAATTCCCATCTTGGTAAATGGCACCCACTTCGCCGAGATGCTCAGGCTGTGAACCTAGGAATTATTCTAGACCTTCTTTCTCTCTCGCTCTCCATCCAATCCATCTACAAATCCTGGTAGTTCTGCCACAATCGGAGCACTTCTCACAACTTTTTACCACTAGTCAAAAGCTCTACATCTTTTTTTTGTGGTACGCGGGCCTCCCACTGCTGTGGCCTCTCCCGTTGCGGAGCACAGGCTCCGGACGCGCAGGCTCAGCGGCCATGGCTCACGGGCCCAGCCGCTCCGCGGCACGTAGGGATCCTCCCGGACCGGGGCACGAACCCGCATCCCCCACATCGGCAGGCGGACTCTCAACCACTGCGCCACCAGGGAAGCTCCAAAAGCTCTATATCTTTTGCCTTGACTATTAGAATAACTTCTGAACTGATTTTCCTGTTCTACCTGCCTTCCTAAAGTCTATTTTACACGCAGCACCTGGAGTAGCCCTTAAAAGCTCTTTAATCAGGTAATTGATTTTTCTCAAGATATCTCAGTAGCCTTCCTTCATGCTCTAATTCAATGTCACAGCCCCAGGCCGTACACGACCGACACACGTGGTCCCTGGCTGTCCTCCTACTTCTTTCGGACCTTTCTCCCCTCACTAACTCCTCTGTCCACACTGGCCTTCTTATTGGTTCTTGGACTCACCCAACCTGCTCCTGCCCCAGGGCCTCCACATTGTTTACCTTCTGGTTACAATGCTTTGCCACCAGTCAGTTACATGTCTTTTTCTTCATCTTATTGAGGCTCCAGAATTTCCCTGGTCTTTCTGTTTCCATCTTACCCCCTTTATTATTTATTTTTCTTTTAAGCACTAATTACTACGTAATCTTTTATATTAATTTGTTTAGTAGGTGTCTCCTTATTAGAGTGTAAGCTCCATGAAGTCAGGAACTTTGCTTTTTTTCTTCCCTGTCTCTCTAACTCACAGCGGACTGCCTGGCCTAGTAAGTGCTCAATAAGGATGCACTCAATGACCAAATGACTGACTGAGCAGATATGGGCAAAGCATGAGCAATGCTGGGACCAAAGCAGTAGCTCTTGGGAGGAACAGCAAGAACAGGATATTGAGGCTACAGGACTTGGTGATAATTGAACGTAGGTGCAAGGAAGCTTTCTGCTCCGGGTTACTGGCTGACTGTAGTTCCATTTGATGAGAGAAGTAACACGGGGTGTAAGAGAGTCGGTTTAGAGGTAAAATGATTGGTTCAGTACTGGACAGTTTGAATCTGAGGTGCCGATGGAGCATGCAGTTTGAGGTGTCTGAGAAGCACATGGGAACAGGTGCCTGGACCTGGGGATAGGAAATTTGAGAGCTGGGTGATTACAGGTAGTAGCTGGAGTCATGGGGGGAAATGGGTTCACTCAGTAAGCAGCCCAAGGGTAAGAAAAGAAAATGCAGTAGCTACTTCAGGGGCTTGAAGTATCATCCATCCCTGCTGCTTTGCGTAGCACTCAGTGGTGGCATCAGTCTCATTACCAGCCTAATTTAAGAGCAATGAATGTATGTTGGGCCTGAGTTAGTTGATGGTGGTAGCAGGTTAACTGTACAGTGATCTTGTAGCTTGTGTGTGTACCCCAGAAAATACTTACGCTTATGCTTCTCTCCACCTGACAGGGTGACCAAGTGGTCTGCTACTTTACATTGTGATGTACAAGGAAACATGACTCCTTATGGCAATTTCTCTGTTTCGTCCTTACCCCTTCACTTCTGTGATCTCCCTAACATGTGACTTCAGATTCTACCACTCTCAGAAGCTATTATCTGGAAGCCTATAGTAACACAGAAATAATACACTTAATGCGCTTGCCACAATTTCATCCTCTTTGCCATTTCTGACATGTGACTGTTGATCATATCCTTTGTTATGAAGCACTCTCCTGTCTGTGGGAAGTTAATTTTGGTCGTTCTTTCTCTTTGCCTGGTTCTACATCTTACCCTGTGGGCCCCCTCCTAATTTTTAACCACGGTCTTCAGTTGTTCTGTTTCATGCTTTCTCTCTGGGATCTCGGTCAAACATCCACAGCTTCACAATCCCCAAATCTGTGACCATCTCTGACCATGCCTCTTCCCCCACTATCCCCACTTGTCTTATGAGCTTACATTGTTTCCAATAACCTTCTAAATAGTACCATTTGGATGTCACACTTCATCACTGTAACCCTGAACATACTCTGAAACGGAACTCACCATTTTTCTCACGACGCTGGCTCCTTTTTTTTGACTTAGCTCTTCTCATCCATGGGAAATGTGCTGAGCCGCAGAACTACCTTTAACTTTTCATTCTCTCTCTCAACTGTTTATCCAATCAGCCACCAAAGGGCATACATTCTTTTTTTTTTTTTAAACACCTCTCATGTCTATCTTCTTTTTCTTTCCATTGCTATCACTTTGGCCAGGCATGGGCTATTAGCTATAGGGTAGAGGTAAGAGTACAGGCTCTGGAGCTGGGCCACCTACATTTGGATTCAAGCTCTACTCTTTACTATGTAACTTTGAATAACTCACACCATCTCTCTGTGTCTCTGTTACCTCATCGGCCAGATGGAGATAATAATGGTATCCATCTTACAGACTCGTTAGAGAGCTAAATGAATTTATACATGTAAACACTTAGAATAGGAGATAATAATGGTATCCATCTTACAGACTTGTTAGAGAGCTAAATGAATTTCTACATGTAAACACTTAGAATAGTCCTGTCACATTTACAGTGTGACGGCATTGGGTATTATTATTATTATCAGCCTTTGTATAACTTTCTGACTCTCCCATCAGCCTCCCAACTATTCTTGTTTACAGCCTCCCAGTACAACTTCATCATCTTCCTAAAATACTTCCATGGTGTCCCTCTTGCTGGGGGTCTGTTTCAAGATCCTCCCCAGCCTGGTGCCATCGTGGGTGGTCACCTTTATTTTTTACCCTCCCAAAGTTAATCTGTACTTTAGCTTCCATTTTAAGCATAGTATGATAGAGAGATGGGAGGAGTGGGGAAAAAGAGAAGCATGCCCTACTTTTCACAGACCCAGTTCTCCTTCAGATCTAGTTTCCAATCCCAGCTCTGTGTGACCTGAAACAAGTAACTTAATCTTTCTTCATCTGAACAAACTGGAGAGTAACAATTCTATATAGTGTTTTTATTGGTATGAAATGAAATGATGTATGTTAGCTGCTTCAAGCCCTTATTGGAGTGAGTCTGGATATAAATAAAACACGTCAACTAAATGAAATATTATGAATGGAATGTAAAAAATGAGCTTGGAATATGTGCAGACAAATGGAATATATGCAAAGCACTTGGAAGTTATGTAAGTTTATGGAATGTATGTGAAGAGTTGACGTAAATTAGGCTAGTTCATTCCCATCCTTTCCCTTAATTAAAACTGCTACTTGCTTCTGAATACTCATCTTAACCCTCTCTGCCTTCCCATCTTAAAAATCCAACTCTGGTCTTGATATTTGGGTGACGTCTTTTTCCAACTCAGAGTTACCTTTCCTCCTTATAAAATCTACAACACATATTGTCTAGACTGCTAATTTAGGGTTTGCTATGAACTGCCCTGTGTGGTTAGTTAAATTTTTTATGTTTACCTGTTTAGTCTATTCGGCTAAACTGTGTGTGCTTCTTGAGCACAGAAACTATTGCTATGTCTTCATATTCCTTTAGCATGTAGAACAGAATTTTGCACATAGCAGCCCACCAGGTTTACGTTTTTAATTTACCTTACTGTTTGGAAAAGGGACCTTTGCCATGCTGACTGGTCATGTTATACGAATACCATGAACTCATGGGTGTCTCTCCTCCTCTGTATAAGAAATGTCATGTCACCCTCCTGCCAGCTGGGCCTCTTGAGGCCACACTGAAAATGCACCAGTCAAGCCATTACCAGCACCGTGTTCCTCTTTGTAAGTCCGGTGTAGATCGATGCAGAGGATGTGAAATCTGGTTGCTCTGTTTACAACTTGCAAGTGCTTTCTTTTTGGTGGGAGCATTTAGAGTGGGTGTAGAAGAAAATAAGATCTAGCAAGAGCAAGTCTCACTTGGAATCATATATAAAATATTTTTTAAACCGTCCCTAGACACTGCCTGCTCTTTCCTCATCTGGCAACTTTGATTTGAGCTTACACGGAGTTTATTAGTTTAAAATGAGATGCATTCATGGAAGAGCCTTAACTTGCCTCATTATTTATTTCAGTTTTGACGTATTACAAGTAATCCTATTATAATGTGTAGGTGGCCTGAGCTAACTCGGGCTTTTCTGTCCAAACACATTACAGAAAAGCCCTTCCTCAAGCAGTGCTTCAGTGCTGACAGGGGTGCCCTGGGCCAGTCTCGGCACAGCACGGTAGGGAGTAAAAGAGGCCGTTCATGACATGCTTTGGAGATTTATTCTATAATGAGCTTCAGCAGTCATTTCAAAGAGCCCAGGGCCATCTTAGGGAATTTTGATCCACAGACTAAGGAACTTGAACAGAAAGGGTTCAACCCCTCCTTCCAAGGCCTTGTTACTCCGCCTGATCAAGTACTAGATTCCTGACACCCAGGCCTTGATTCCAGCACAGCCGTACCACCCATCAGTTAGTAGCTGCTAGTTGGAGAGGCAACAGAAATAACACTGATGGATCGGTAGCTCCATAAAAATAGGGTTTATACTGATACTAGAAACAGCTCTATGTATAGGACACCCTGCTAAGCGTTTTACATCTGCTGTCTCATTCTATCTTCATAGCAACCCTACAGAGTAGGTTGGAGACCAACCAAGGCTTGGGTAAGAGTCTAGGGATGTTATTTGAACCCAGGTCTCACTAGCTCCAAAGTTTCTTAGGCCAAATATTGTATTGCCTAAATGAGGATGTTTCTTGAAATGGTAAATGTTTTGGAGGTTGAGTCTTTGAAAACACATGACTCCATATGATCTTAAGTAGTGTATTTACTTTGAAGAAAATATTTCAGTAATCCCTAATAAAAATGGAGAACTTAGTCACATGGTGAAATGTGTGTATAAATCTTTTCAAACTGATGTTTAAATGTTCTGACTTTGTATTGATTACTTTTCTGTGTGTATAGGTGTCTAGGTGGGGAGGTTATTGGCTAGTTAAGTGCACAAAGAATTGGAAATATTTAATCTCTTGATCTTAGCAGCTTTTACATGGGTGAATACTTATGTAAAAAATTCACTTAGCTGTATGTGTACTTAAGATTGGTACACTATATTTGTAAGTTATACCTCAATAAAGACTTTTAACAATTAAAAAATAAAATGCCTAAAATACTCTGACTTCATTGTTATTTGGTGGAAGCTTAGATTATTGATTTAAGACCTTTCTTCTTTTCTAATAGAAGTAGTGTACACTGCAAATTTCCCCTAAGCACTACTTTAGTTGTGTTTCCTATATTTTGTTATATTGTGTTGTCATGCTTGTTCAATTCAAAATATTTTCTATTTTCCCTTATAAATTCTTCATTGACCCATTAGCTACCTTGTAGTGTTGTTTAACTTTCAGATAACTGGAGATTTTTCTATTTTTAATTTCTAGTTTAATTCCGTTGTGGTCAGAAAACATATTCTGAATGTCTTCCTTTCCTTTAAATGTGTTTTGTAGCCCAGAATATAATCTATGATCTATATTTAATGTTCTGGAAATAATTTACATTCTGTTGTTGTTGGATGGAATGTTCTATAGGTGTCAATTAGATTAGATTGGTTGATAGTGTTCAGATCTTCTATAGTCTTACTGAATTTCTTCCTACTTGTTTTTATCAATTACTGAGAGAGAACTGTTGAAGTCTCCAACTATAATTCTGTATTTGTCTTTTTCTCCTTGTAGTTCTGTTTTTATTCATATATTTTAAAGATCCATTAATTGGTGTATAAGATTATTATATCTCCTTGATTAATCAACCCCTTTATCATTAAGAAATGACCTTCTTTATTCCTGGTATTATTCTTTGCTCAGAAATCTACTTTGTCTGATATCAATATAGCCACTCCAGCTTTCTTTTGATGAGTGTTATCATGGTATATCTTTTGCCATCTTTCACCTTTAACTTATTTTTTGTCTTTTTATTTAAAGTGAGTTTCTTGTATGTACCATACAGTTGGGTCTCACTTTTTTTTTTTTTTTTGGTGGTACACGGGCCTCTCACTGTTGTGGCCTCTCCCGTTGCGGAGCACAGGCTCCAGACGTGCAGGCCCAGTGGCCATGGCTCACGGGCCCAGCCTCTCCACGACATGTGGGATCGTCCCAGACCGGGGCACAAACCCGCGTCCCCTGCATCGGCAGGCGGGCTCTCAACCACTGCGCCACCAGGGAAGCCCGGGTCTCACATTTTTATCCAATCTAAAAATTTCTGCTTTTTAATTGGTATGTTTAGACAATTTACATTTAATATGATTATAGATTTGATTAGATTTAAATCTACTGCATTGATATTTGTTTCTAATTATCTTATCTATTCTTCATACCTTTTCTCCTCTTTTTCAGCCTGCTTTTGGATTGAGTATTTTTATGATTCAATTTTATCCCCACTATTGACTTATTACTTATAGGTCTTTTTTAAAAAAAAATAGTAGCTGACTACGCATTTACTCTCTCTCTCTCTCTCTCTCTCTCTCTCTCTCTATATATATATATATATATATATATATATATTTGTCAATTACAAGTTACTCTCAAATAATATTGTACTGCTTTGAGTAAGGTGTAAAATACTTAATAGTAATGTATTTCCAATTCTATCTCTCAGATTTTGTGCTATCGTTGTCATCCATTTTATATTGTACATGGTATAAACCTCGGTATATTGCTATTGTTTTTCATTTAGGAAGTAACATCTTTTAGAGTGATGATAAGTTAGAAAAAAATGTCTTTTATATTAACTTTCATTTTAACCATTCATGGAAATCTTCATTTCTTTATTTGACCTAAATTTCTGTCTGCTATCATATTCATTCTGCTTGCATAACATTCTTTTTTAAAAAATTTTTATCGGAGTATACTTGATTTACAACGTTGTGTTAGTTTTAGTTGTACAGCAAACTGAGTCATATATATATGAATCATATATATCCATTCTTTTCAGATTCTTTTCCCATATAGGTTACTGAATAACATTCTTTAACATGTTTTGTAATCCAGGTTTGCTGAAAATGAATTCTATCAGTTTTCATTTGCTTGAAAAAGTCTTCACTTTGCCTTCATTTTTCAAAGACATTTTCACTGAGTAAAGGATTCTAGATTGACAGTTTTTTTTTTTTTTTCTTTCAAGCTTTTTCACTCCACATCTTAGGTTTGCTTTGTTTCTGATAAGAAGTCTCTGGTGTTTCTAATCTTTGTTCCTCTGTTTGTAATGTGTCTTTTTCTCTGGCTGCCTTCAGACTTGCTGTCCAAGTTTGGTTTTCAGAAGTTTGCATCTAACGTGTTTAGGTATGTGTCATGTGTGGGGTGCTCAATGGTTATTCTGCTTGTGGTTCTTTGAGATTCTTGGATTTGTGGTTTGATATCTTTCTGTATGTTTGGAAAATTTTCAGCCACTATTTTCTCAGCCAATGTCCACATTCTGTCTCTTTGAAGGGGCCTGTTTCTACTTAGATTTCAGGCCTGTTGGTTGCCTTGAAACTTCAGGTCTCTCAGTCACACAAGGAAAGTTCTGATATTACAGTTTATCCAGTTTTTTCTTGTTGTCAGAGTGGAAGCAACAGTGTTTCCTAGAAGGAAGTGAAATTCTCTTTATTTGAATAGGAAACTTAAAATCAGTATCTGTTTGGTATAGGAAGCTGTCAAAACTGTGAAAGGTTTGAGATTTTACCCTACTTTCAGGTTAACTGGGTAGCCTGCCTCTGTTTCATGGATGCTGACCAAAGATCCAAGACTCCTGAGTCAGACAAAGGTTAATTTGTTACTGCTAGTAATGGGGGTGTGCAGGATATCATCCTTTTTTGTGCCCGTTCCCCAAGCATCAATTCTTATAGGGCAATAAACAGAGCCAGATGATACCTACACATGCAGTGGGTTGTGTTATAGGTCAACCCTGAGTTTAAGAAAACCAGATCTTTTATAATGGGCAGTAAGTATATTTGCCCTTTTCTGTGGAGGGAAATACTATTTCTTTCTTGTTTGCTGTGCGGATATCCTTGAAGAGGTAGTTCAGAATAAAGGCAGTCAGTGCCTCTGCTCTCATGTGAGAGACCTACGGAACTTGTCTCCCAATAGAGATGGCATCTCATGAGCTGATCTACTTTCTCAATCCACATTCTCAACCCAATTGTATCAGTAATTCAGCTCTATATTTTATGTCCCAGGCTCTATTTCCATTCATTTCAATATTTAGTGTGGGCCTCTCCTGTGCCAATCCATGTGCGAAGTGCTGAAGATACTACAGTGAACAGAATAAATATGGTCTATATTTCTCCCAGCTGATCAATATGATAATTGGAGTTCTCGGGGTTTTTAACAAACCATACAAAGTCCCAATAGGCTAAACTTCCTGCAGTGGGAGAGTTTAGATATTCAGACCGTAATAGCTGACTGCCATTTACATTTACATCCTGAACCTGATCATTATTCCTTGTCCATTATGTGTGTCCCTGTAAGAATTTTAATACCTGTTCGTGAAGTTTTTAAAAGCGAGAACCGCATTTATTATGCTCTACTTTGCTGTGACTCCTCATACATTTTATTACCACATAGGAGACATGAGAATTTCTTTTGTGAATGTGATTTTAAAGGTGTTCTCTCAATCTTACCTGTTATTCCATTAGAAAATGATACTTAATCCTACTTTTCCATAGCATGGTAGAATGGCCAAATAATTTTTACCTGGATGTCTGCCATAGCAAAAAGCTTTGAATCATTAGGCATAACATGCAAATTCTGATATTTTATCCTCAGCAAACTTTACACTTCATAAAATAGATGTGGTGCTTCCTATTTCTGTATATGGAGGTGAGAGATAACAAAATTGAAGGAAGTTTGGATTTGCAAATGACCTGGAACCACATCTTGAATGTTATTTTTTTTAACCACATGTCCTTTACAAAACAGATATTAAATGTAATTTTTTTTAATTGCCAGGAATAGGAATATAGTGGCAATTCATTTCTGATAAAACATCACGAGGTTATCTAAATATTTCCCCCAAATAATGCCTCTGACTTAGTCAAACCCAGCCAATATGTTTTCTTAGAATTTTACCCTTGATTTTTAAATTTCGCAAACGTGTATGCATGTATAGCAATAAAGTAAGATAAAGAGAGGTATAATTTAAACTATATTCTTTATTCATTTATGTTTAATTTATGTGTCTCGAACAGATGTTTGTGTGCCTGGGATGTCTTATCAAGATGTCTCTGTAAGTTCTGCCCTTTGAACCTACAGATGATGTCTTACCAGCACTCAACCCGGGAAGGGCCAACGTTCAACTCTCGACTCCATGTGTGCTGCTTGTTTTAAATGTGAAACTTGGCACTGAGTGTCCCCCTGTGCTGGGTTATTATTCTTGGAATGCAAAAGGTACATGTTTTTGTAATTCTCTGAAAAGCTTCTCTATAGCTTTTCCAATCTAAGTCAGATTTTGCTTCCAGGGTGATGTTCCAAGGTATAAAATCCATTTTTTAGCAGCTCACCGACAGATGGGTGCTATTTTTGAAATCCATATGGGCTTTCTTGTCTGCTAGGGTCTATTTAATGGTCTACGTTACTAACACAGAAATATACTTACTGCATTTGTTCTTCCCTTGCTGCATAAAGTGTTCTGATTTCCACCCAAAATACCGAAGCAGTTCTGGGGCGGAAAGGAAGAGCAAACTCACTGGCAAGTGAACTTGAGTCAGCATTTCTGAACCTCTGAAGATTTCATTTGAACATTCATTGGCACCTTAGGTGTTAGGAATCGTGAGAGTATGATGCCTGCAACTACCTGTGCAGCCTGAGAGAAGAAAATAAAAAATCAAATCTATGCCTGTGCTATATCTACAGGTGGTATGTTCTTGAAAGAGTATGGGTAGATTAAGGTTTGAGGTATTAAGTTATGTTCTAACTGGACTAGGAGAGCATTTCAAAACAACATTCTAATTAAATTAAAAACGAAACTGTCCTTATTTAAAGAACTACTTGGTATTCATTTTAAAATTCCTTGTTTGGGGAACTACGACCTTACTTATCTGAAATTCACCTCGCCTGTAACTGCTCCCACTCGAGAACATAACCTGGATTTACAAAATAAGCCCAAGGTGTAACCTCAAGCTAAAATTGATATCACGATGTTCATGCACTAATCCCAAGAGCATCACTCAGTGGCAAGTCCCCCTTCTAGATCTACTTATTTGTAGTTCATGGACCATTCTAGAAATTACCTATTTTCTGTTTCTTGTTTATATTGGTTGTCTAGGGCTACCTTAGCAAGTACCACAGACTGATTAAATGGAAGATGAATTCAATAAAAGAAATATATTTGCTTTGTTCTGGAAGCTGGAAAGTCCGTGCTTTCATTTCATTCTGAGGGTTGACTTCATTCATTCTGAGGGTTTTTTTCTTTGGCTTATAGATGGCTGTCTTCTCCCTTTATCTATTCATGGACTTTCCTCCATGTGTGTGCATGCCTGTGTCTAAATTTCCTCTCTTCATAAGAACCCCGGTCATATTGGATTAGGGCCCACCCTTAAGAGCTCGTTTAACTTCATCACCTCTTTAAAGAGCTTACTTCAAAATATAGACATGTTCTGAGGTACCGGGAGTTAGGACTTCAATATATGAATTTGGGGGGATACAATTCAGCCCATAACATTATTTATAGCAGCTTTGAACCAGGAAATATAAACAGTAACTACAGAAAAATACGGCATTCATCAGGTATGCTGATAGTAGAAATAAGCAATAACTCAAAGGCAAGAAAGAAGATAGCAAGTTTATTTTGAAAGCTCATGTAAATATATTGAAAAGCACAGAAGTCTGGTGTAAACATCCTTGCATCTCTCAGCAAGTCCTGGATCATCTTGATATAACTGCAGAATTATATCAAGTTATAACAATTATCAATTATAACTGATGCTCTGAGGGAAAAAAAAGTGAAGTGTTCATCATATAGAAGCAACAATTTCTCAAAGAACAGATGGGAGTTGAAGTCCTAACACTCTCACTTGGGACAAGTCACTTAAACTCTTAGTATTTGTTTTCTCATTAGTATCTTGAGAGTAAAATTATTTGTACAATACCATTGATAAGAAAGCCATGTATGGGTAAGTGCTTCATAAACTGATAAGAATTCTACAGGGACTAGGGTTTTAGATCCAACAAGAAGACAGGCGAATATGTATTACAATTAAATAGGATCTATATTTACATATCAAAATGATCAAGGAGGTAAAACGTTAAATTTTTTAATGAGGCATATCATTAGTTATCTGGAAAACTGATTTTTAATAATAAAAAAGTCAAGTCAACATCTAGGAGTTCCCTACACTAAGGATGCATCGCAATGATCTTCCTTGAGATAGAGAATAATTGCTTGTTAAAATACCCAGATGAGGTCTTCCTGACTAATATTGCCCTGTAACCAACTCTAAGAAAATAGAAGCCATTAGAAGTAATATGATATAGTAGAAAGAAATCTTCTCTATAAACTGAAGGAATTGGATTCTGATTAGAATTTTGTGACTACCTTGAACTTCATTTTGTTTATCTGGGTCAGTTTCCCCATATTTAAAATAGAGGTATAAAAGCAGATGGTTTACATAGTATCTTCTAATAGTAAAATTTATAAGACATATTTCTGTTTCCTTTCCTGTTTCCTAGAATGGGGAGATATAAAAAAGAAATGGCCTCTACTTACTTTAATTTCCGTTCTCTCCACCAGTCTGTGGAGATGAGAAGTGTAGGATATGAATTACCAGGGAGCCTGATCTCCACCTACACAGCCATCTGTCTTGCCATGGCAACATTGACCCTTTGAATCTGAGGGTTAGGTATCTGTTCCCTGGGTGGGCATTTCCAGGATAACACGTGATTGTCAAATCTAAATCTCATAATGGGTAGGTTGCCATTTTAAGCTGTTAACTGCTCCTCAGAGAGGCACCGGACTCTGTCCCACTCTGTCAGGGGCACGCTAATCTCTGACATTCAGAAGAAACCAAAGAACCTGAACAGTCACAATATACATATAGAGTAGGTCAAGAAAATGTGCCTTTAAATGCTGTCAATAATTTAGTAACGATAGGAAGCCCAGAGCCCTCAGCCTTTCTCTTTGTAGTCCTAAGAAGAAAATCCTTGTCCTAGATGGAAGCACATCTGAGAGTTTCCCTAAATGAAAACAATAAGAATCCACCTTGTGACCACCTAGAGGGTGGGATAGATGCAAGAGGGAGGAGATATGGGGACATATGTATACGTACGGCTGATTCACTCTGTTGTAAAGCAGAAACTAACACACCATTGTAAAGCAATTATACTCCAATAAAGATGTTAAAAGAAATGAAAAAAAAAAAAGAATTCACTAAGTGTTAAAAATAAATTCTTCAATCCTTCTACCTAAAGCAATTAGGGATTGGGGGATGGCCCCAGAAATGGTTAGCAAGCAAGCACTTTCTCAGGCTCTAAGTAACCCAAGGTTGGACATGAGAAGATAACCTTCGCAGAGCTTATGATCTGAGAGTGAAAGAACAGGGCGAAGTTCTGATATGAGGGATTTAGAAAACAGGGAAATGCTTCTGCAGCACAGCCTACAGGGATACAGATTTTGAACTCTTAAAAAGGCAATTCAAACTTAATGTAGCAGCAACATATTTGCTGCCACTGCAAAGCCAATTCCTATTTTAAGTCACTCAAGCCAGAATGGAACCTCTTGTACTTAATCAGTAACCAGGACCTACTGATTCCATTTCCAAAATATTTCTTAAATCCATTTCATACTTCTGTTTTTATTATAATTGTCCTAGTTAAATGTCTCTGAGTCTCAACTTACCAACCTGTAAATCATTCTTTACACAATCAACAGATTATCTCAATAAAGTACAAATTTAACCAGATCGGGCTTCCCTGGTGGCGCCGTGGTTGAGAGTCCGCCTGCCGATGCAGGGGACGCGGGTTCGTGCCCCGGTCCGGGAGGATCCCACGTGCCGCGGGGCGGCTGGGCCCGTGAGCCATGGCCGCTGCGCCTGTGCGTCCGCAGCCTGTGCTCCGCAACGGGAGGGGCCACAGCAGTGAGAGGCCCGCGTACCACCACCAAAAAAAAAAAAAAAATTTAACCAGATCGCTCCTCTGCCTAAAGCACTTACATAGGTCCTCATTTACTTCAGTAGAAGTCCAGGCTCCTCAGAAGGGTATATAAGGCCTTTTGTCACCTAACCCCACTTTGATAGGGTCACTCTACCCACTTTCTTTCCTATTTCCCATTCCCATCCTCCCATTCTGGCTTTAAAACATATCAATTCTGATCCATTTGTATTTCTTTTTTTTTTTTCGCGGTACGCGGGCCTCTCACTGTTGTGGCCTCTCCCGCTGCGGAGCACAGGCTCCGGCCGCGCAGGCTCAGCGGCCATGGCTCACGGGCCCAGCCTCTCCGCGGCACGTGGGATCTTCCCAGACCGGGGCACGAACCCGCGTCCCCTGCATCGGCAGGCGGACCCCCAACCACTGCGCCACCAGGGAAGCCCCATTTGTACTTCTTTCCACATTAACACACTTCATTCTAGAAAAGCAACATAAATGTTGTAAGTTTTATAGCTTAGGTGCTCTTAAAATAATTGCATAATTTTCTGGAACAAACGAGTTCTGAATAAGTTTAAATTGTGAGTGCCATTTCTTCCCCATCATACCATCTTTCACTCAGCTGAGCATTTAGGTTCATTTTGCAGTGAAGATAGAACCCTAGATTAAAGAAAGGTAGCAGCAGCCTTTATAAGCCAGCAAACTGTTATCCACTACCACAATCTTGACACCATACCAGGCAAAGTTATAGTAAGATAAATTGATTTACAGAATACAAGTTTAGAAATAGTAGATGATCAATATAATGGTCCTTTGATAAGCCTTGTTTAGTGCAAGGCATTTCTCTCCACAGGCATAAGCATAACTAATATTGGGGTGGGATGGGGGAGGCGGTGGAAGGGACATGAGCTACTGTCCATGGTCCTGATACAAAAACACACACTATGATAAGGTTGTTCTCTTCGGGCCATTTCCATCATCTTCTAGGACCCAAGAGTTATATCAATACTGCTAACTGGCTTTTTGAGCGAGTCAGTGATTTGAATAAATACTGTTTTGGGTTGAATTGCATCATGCCCCAAAGTATGTTGAAGTCCTAACCCCTAGAACCTGTGAATGTGACCTTATTTGGAAATAGGGTCCTTGCAGATGTAATCAAGTTAAGATGAGGCAATACTGATCTCATTATAACAAGAGGAAGATTTGAACACAGACACGGGGAAGGTCATGTGAAAACAGAATCAGAGATTGTACAATGCATCTATAGTTTAAGGAACACAAGGCATTGATGGCAAACACCAGAAACTAACAGGAAAACTAACTCATTCCTCCCTTAGAGCCTTCAGAGAGAGCTTGACCCTTCCAACACCTTGATTTCAGACTTCTAGCCTTCAGAACTGTGAGAGAATACAGTAGACTCTTGAACAGTGTGGAGGTTAGGGGCACCAACCGTCCACACACAGTCAGAAATCTGCATGTAATTTTACAGTGGGCCCACCATGTCCATGGTTCTGTATGCATCTGACGATTCAACCAACCGTGGTCAGTGCAGTATGTATTTAGTGAAAAAAAAAACCTGAGTATAAGTGAACCCACACAGCTCAAACCTGTGTTGTTCAAGGGTCCACTGTACATTTCTGTGGTAATTTGTTATG
Source organism: Kogia breviceps (assembly GCF_026419965.1). Classification (NCBI taxonomy): domain Eukaryota; kingdom Metazoa; phylum Chordata; class Mammalia; order Artiodactyla; family Physeteridae; genus Kogia; species Kogia breviceps. Next base: position 98,445,217 of record NC_081319.1, on the reverse strand, counting down.
GCAGCCCTAGAAAAATAATACAAGCACAATATAAATAATCCTTTGGGCTGTTTGTCTGATGCTCTTTTACAGTCTCAAGTCTTAGCTAGTTATCGTTCTTCAAGCTCTCGGTTTGGCGCACTCACCTGTATGTATAGAAGTAATAATAGTGTTCAGAACTGCATATGACAATGCCTACAAGTGAGGGGGTCACATTGTCTGCACTTAGTCAGGCTTTGGGTCTGCCTCCCATGATACTGCTCTATTTCTGCTTCGGTCCAGGCAGCAGGGCAAGTATATCTTTCACTTAAAGAAATGAAATACATAGCTCCACATTATTCAAAATTAGTGGCGATCTGTAGGTAATTTACAGAGATTTTGCTTTCCGGCTTTTCTCCTTTGGATCTTCATTTCTTAAGTATGTCTCTGAACATCAGCAGTGATTTTAATGTGTCTACCTACTGTTTTAAGACATTATTAGGCCAAGAAGGAATGGGAATTATCCCTCGAAAAGTCTGTTTTCCTGGCTCTCTTGGGCACTGGAGGAGAGACTTGCGAAGAAGCCGCTAGGGAGAGACAGTGTCGTGGTGAACATACCATGCTTTGCAAACTGTAAAGGTTCCTTGTGACTTGGTTTTTTTCTGACCGCAGTGAAAACAGGTTGCTTTCTCCCACCACCGTGTAAACACGCAGTGGCCAGACAAGGTTATCTTTTTTATTCTTCTGCTTATGTATCTCTTTGCTGTTGATGAGAACACAGAAGACTCCCTGCCTTCGCCACCTTTTCATCTGGGGTGTGCATGTGACCAGAAGGTGTGTGCTCACTGTTCTGTGTGCTGATGTTATCAAGATACCTTATCGGGCATACTGTTGAAGAGTTTCCTGTTGCTTCAGAACAAAACAGCCAGACTGAGTTTTCAGACAATGTACTCCGGGTCAACGACGCTGACAGGCTGCACGTTAACTCTGAAGGAGTCTTTTGCGTGATTGGCATAATGGCATCTAATTCTTGGATTGTTTTCATTCTTTCCTTTTAAAGGGAGTGATCTTTATCCCATTGTCATCTTCCTGTAGATTTCGAAACACATTGTCTATCCTGGTGTAAATGCAGCAGATGCCTCTGGGGTGGCCTTCCTGAGATGGATTTCCTGGAGTGAATTTGGGGACTGGTATCTAAGTACATGATATAAACAGTCTGACTTCACTCAAGTTGCTCTCAGGTCACGGCACTAATTTATTAGAATTTGATACACAGTGAGAACTCCTGTAGGACGCAATTATTTTATTTTGATAATTTGCGAATATAGGCAGTGAACCCATGGACCTTACTTCAAGATTCTTGCCATTGCCACTAACTGAAATAGGGAGTATCTTGCAGATGTTGCTATTAATTCGTGAGATGTTAGTCCAGAATCTTGCCCTTTTCTTTAGGCCTCTGTGAATAAGTGAAAAAATTACTATTTTCTTGCCCAAACAGTTTGCCAGTGAATGAATGACTTATTTAATAAAACAATTCCTATGGTTCTTGTTTGAGTACGCTGTTACCCTTTTGACGTAGGACTGTAGCCTTTGGATTAAGCCAAGAGGTCAGGACGACTTAGGAGCAAAATGTTTGTTTTCATTAGTCATCTTTCTAAAACAAAGCACTTACCATGACATTTTTTTCTGTTCAAAAACCTTTGTGTTGTGGACTCAGCTATGGAAATGCTTTGTCACTTATATCTTCCTCTGTCTGACCGCTCCTGTCTCTAAAACAAGTTGCAGGATGTATACTCTTTCTTGCATTAGAAAGGTGACTCTCTCCAGGGAGAAAATGACTTGTGTATAGTGACACAGTTCGTGCTCTGTTATGAGCCAAATAAGAAAATGAATCTTGCCTAACTGCCAGAAAAGTGGAAAACTAACTTACTTTATTTGATAATGATAGAGCTACTTAATAAGCTTAGCGTGGGGTACCTAAAAGATTCTGATATAATTCGGATATTGAATTTTAGCAAGGCATTGGGCAAAGTCTTGTAATATGCTTACAGACAAGATGTATAATGACTGTTGCACAAACAAATTTACATTTATGCTGTATTAAAAGAGGTATAATACTTGTAACAAGGTATATATTGGTCCCATACAGATCGGTCTTAGTCAGAATTTTTTGGAGCTGTGGGCTCATTTCTGGGTACTGTGCTTTAAGGAGACATTGACTACATGAAACGTATTTAGAGAAGAGAAATTAGAATGGTGAAAAGATTAAAACTCAAGTCATTGAAGGAAGGCTGAGTTAATTCAGAAGTCAGAACTGGGTTTGTCATACATTTTCTAGCTGTGTGGAGCTGGACAATTTTTTAACCTATCTGAATTTTAATTTCCTGGTACATAAAGGGAGGATAATAATAATAGTGTTATTATTATATATAATGTATATAGAATAATAATACTCTGCCTTAGGAGGATTAAAAGACAGGTATTAAAACTATCTGGCAGGGCTTCCCTGGTGGCGCAGTGGTTGAGAATCCGCCTGCCGATGCAGGGGACACGGGTTCGTGCCCCGGTCCGGGAAGATCCCACATGCCGCGGAGCGGCTGGGCCCGTGAGCCATGGCCGCTGGGCCTGCGCGTCTGGAGCCTGCGCTCCGCAACGGGAGAGGCCACAACAGTGAGAGGAACTATCTGGCAGATGATAGGTTTATGGACTGAATGTTTGTGTCCCCTCAGATTCATAAGTTGAAACCCTAACCCTCAATGTGATGGTATTTGGAGGTGGGACCTTCAGGAGGTAATTTGGTTTAGATGAAGTCTTGAGTGTAGCACCCTGTGATGGGGTCAGTGCCCTTATAAGAAGAGGAAGATGCATGAGAGCCCATTCACAAAGTGAGCACACCAAGGAAAGGCCATGTGAGGACACGGTGAGAAGGTGGCCATCTGTAAGCCAGAAGGAAAGCCCTCATTGAGAACCGAATCTGCTGGTACCTTGACCTTGGATGTCCTAGATTCCAGAACTGTGAGAAAAGAAACAACCCAGTCCGTGGTATTTTTTTCATAGCAGCCTGAGCTGACTAAGATAGTAGGTACCATTATTTCAAAGAATTAGAAATAATATCTAGAAGGTCCTGAGAGGTAACTTTGCTTCACTGTGAGGAAGGGTTTTCTTGTATTCAAGGCATTGTAACAAGAGAGTCGGGGAGTGCATTCCTTCTAGCTGAAGTATTCAGAGTCTGTATGGTAACCTGACTGATCTGTGTAACCTTTCCACCTACCTTCCTGTATCGGCTCAACCTTTGCTACCTCCTAGAGAATCAAGGCCCAAGTGATTAAGAAACCATATAAAAAGGAGGTTAATTTAAAGAAGAGTATCCCTAATTCTGATCTTCTTCATGAGTTTGTAGTTCAATCGTCTCAAAAGAATTTGTTCATTTATTTCTAATGTGGATGTGTTCATTTATTTTAGCCAGTTATACCTGAAAAATTATATCTCTTAACATTATGTCAGTTACTTCCACCAATTTGAATGGCTATAGACTTTAAAAGATTGTTCATTCTCTTTAATTTGGAACTCAGAAATCAGTTTTAATTGCTCCAAACCAAGCGCACGCTGTTTTCCAATGGGGAGTTATTGTCTCCAAAGAGAATAAAACTGAAATGCAAGAATGCATCATTTTCTATTTTCAGAGACGAGTTGAAAACTCAACTTACATATATATTCCCTGAAAGAAATAGATAAATGACCCTCTATAAAGCACAGAGTCCCAGTAGAACACTGGATCTAAGTTATGGCCCCTTGAAGGTGTGTTAGGGTAACTTATTTACCACTAATGATACTAATATGAATTTCATTAATATTAAAAAGTAAATTGTTGCTATCTCTATGTGGATAAACTACATTTTCTGGTGGTGAGAACTGCGATTCTGTGTATAAAAATTAATGTGCATATATCATCCACTGTAGGCAGCTCATATTATTGTTCAGTGCAACACATATTAACAAATTAAATCATGTTTCTAACTAATAGACTAGAAAGAGGCAACATGGTGGTTTTTAAGGTTCTTTATCAACTTTTAAGATGCAATAGGAAGGAAGATTCTAAAACATAGCTGAAGTTAGGAGTCATTGAAACCTACAGGAAAAGAAATTTAAATTTCTTTCTGGCCAACAAATTTGTTCTCAAATACAACATGTATTTTCAAAGCTTTGGGAACCTTATCCAGAAATCAAGATAAATTCAACAGTGGGTTTTGTTATAAATAATATGAGGTGGGTATAATTAGATGAATTTCCACTGTAATAGAGAAATTCATCATATTTTCCTCCTCAAACAGGAGTTGATTGAAAAATCATTAGAGACATCCCTTGGCTGACAAGTTGGCCTTTCCAAAGAAATTTTTTTAATTCTTCAAGATTTGGTGAGCCAAGTATCTGAAGTGTCTCGGGTAAGGAGAATCATTCCTAGGTATGAATAAAGCAAATTATGTGTTAACCTGTTCTAGGTATTGTGCACATATATAAATCATTTCCTTAGACAGAAAGTATTTGAAAATAGGAATAAAATTCTTGTGAGCATTACATAAAACCTATGGATATATATTATTTGTCTTACTAATGACCTTACAAGTTAAGAAAAATTAATTTACTCAAATCAAAAGGGGAATTTGTTCTTGCTTTCATAGGTGCCTCAGAGAACTACAGGTGGCTCGTTGTGAGGCTTGCAGATGTATGTAATACTTCTCCAAGTTCAAAACTGACCTTGAGTTTCGAGAAGCTAAATAGTTTCCCCAAGTGTACAAAGATGATATGTGGTAGATCTGGGACTCAAACCCAAGTGAGATTGTCTAGAAACACTCTCTTTGCTTTTCTCAAGACACCACTTCCTCTTCCTGGGAAACATTTCCATTATCTATTCCCAGTCCTTTGCTAACCTCATTCCCTCTATTTAACTCAGAGTTATTCGGGTCTCCAGACTGGACCTTCTCCTCTTTACCAGGACAACTTCACCCATTCCCACATACACAAATACACACAACACAAATGTTGACAATTCCCAACTTTCATCTCTAACTCAAACAACTTTTCTGACTTCTAGATTTATGCATCCAAATGTCTTACTGTCACTTCATACTGAAAATTTTAAAAGCTTACTTTCTCTACAAACTAAAATATACCATCTCCAATTTCTTCCATCTCAATAAATGGCACCTTCACCCACACACTGCTCATGACACAAGCCAAGGAGTTGTCATTGATTTTTCTGTGTCTCCACATTCAACCTACCTCCTAACTATGTCCTGTTGAAATGTTTCCTAAATAGCCCCAGACTGCTTCCACTTCTTTCTATCTCCTGGTGACAAGGACCAGAAAAGCGGCTGGTGAATCAAAAGAGCCAAGCTGATATAATCTCATCATTAAAAAGGTGCAATGGGTTATACATCCTGTTTTCTGGAAAACCATGGTAATGCATTTGCTCATTTCTTTCAAGAACTTGCTTTCCTTCCTTTAAAAAATTTAGAACTGTTTTCAATGCTATGCAGGCAAGAGTCATTTAAGAATTTATTCCTCATCTCAATGCCTCTTCTCCTTGCCCTATGTGGTATTTTCTATGTTTTCTAGAAGCTCCTTCAATCCTCACTGGGGTTTTCTTTGCTTAATTATTCCTCCAAATGCTTCTCTTTGCCTAGTCAGTCCTTAAATTCTCGTTCACTCGGGACTACATTTTTTATTGCCATTATAAAGATATCAACGTATTTTGTTCAACCAAACATGTAAAAACATTTTACTTTAGGGTTTTCCTCATTTTAAAAACATCATAAAGTTGTATTCTTTTATTCTAGAAAAAGGAGAGGAAGGAAAGAAATATATAGCAGTTCTAAGTCCCAAGATTTTGCCACAGGGGTAATACACTATAATCAAGTATTTTAGTATAGTTGTGTTCAGAACTATGTTAGAACTTGTTACTGGGGTTAACCTGGTAGAGTATGGTTAATGACAGACAGTACCTGTGATAGGCTGCATACTGACCTTCCTCTCCCCAAGATATCCATGTCCTGATCACTGGAACCACTGAGTATTATATGGCAAAGGTGTTGCAGATGTGATTGAGTTTAGGATCTTGAGATGGCGAGATTATCTAAGATTATCTGGATGGGCCTTAAATGCAATCACAAGCATCCTTATCAGAAGGAGGCAGAGGGAGATTATGGTCAGAAGATGAAAAGTCAGTGTGACCACTTAAGCAGAGATTGGAGTGATGCAACCACAGCCAAGGAATGTAGGAGCTATCAGATGATGGAAGAGGCAAGGAATGGATTTTCCCCCAGTACCTCTGCAGGGAGTTCTGGCCCTGCTGGCCACTTGATTTTAGCCCGAGGAAACTGATTTTATACTTCTGCCCTCTAAAACTGTGAGATAATAAAATTTGGTTGTTTTAAGCCACCAAGTTCATGGTAATCTGTTTCAGCAGCCCCAGGAAACTCATACAGTCCCCATGTCAAAGGGCTTTCCAAGAACCAGCACAGTGACTGGGATATAATTAAGGCGTCAGTTTTTATTTGTTGCTGTTATTATCTAAACCACCCAAGTTAGTGAGAATCTGTTCTACCTTTAATGGTCTCCACAAAAAGAAGGGGTTCCTGCTTCTCAGAGAGGAGGAGAATTTGAACAACCTTCCCACTTACCAGCCAATAGTGGTCATTTGGAATTTGTTGTGTGCAAAATGTTCTGAACAGGTTTTGTTAACCGTGTTGTTATAAGGAGCAAACATTCTCTTATCACATTATTTTGGCTCTTGCAGTGTTATATTCTAGCTTTTGCTACATCACTTATTTTACATTGCAATTTATTTAAGCTTATATGTCAGATCTCCTAAGGGTGGGAATCCTCTGTAATTTGGCTCTATATTCCCCGCACAAAGCAGAGTCTCTGGCACACAGTAGGCACTTCGTTTTGAATCATTTAATTGATGGACTGACTGAGTGAACAGATTCAGATTTTCATTTCATCTAATTCTGATAGAGGTCCAGAATGAAGGAACAGGATCACCGACAGGTATAACAGCAACTGTCTTTTTGGACACTTGGAATGGAGAAGACTTCAACCAAACTACTATCCAGCTACTACTTCAGTTTGAAGATACTGCAGTCCCTGTTTCAGTTTTCTCCTCTGTAAAATAAGGGGGCTGCAGTGTATTCAACAGTTTAGCCATACAAAAGCTATTTGTGGAATATTCTGGGCCAGACAGTCTTCTATGATCTGGGAAGATAGCAGTGAATAAGGCAACAAGAACTTTCATCTCATGAAACTTCAATATAGTCGGGGAAGACAGGAGATAAATAAACAAGAATATGTTAAGTAGTGCTAGTAATCTGGTAAGGATTAAGCAAGATAATATGACAGACTTTTTTACTAAAACCTAAAAAACAAAGAAGAGACAGCCATGCAGCGATCTGGGGTAAATCATTCCAGGCAACGGAAGAGACAAGTGCATAGGCTTTAAGATAGTAAAAGCTTTGCATTTCTTATGAAGTGGAAAGGAGGCAAATGTGGCTGGAGAGGACAGGGCAGAGATAAGCATAATACAAGATGACAACAGAGAAGTTCAGAGGGGCCAGATCCGGTAGGATCTTAGAGAGCATATAGAGAGCTTGTATAATTTTTATTCTTTCAAGCACCGGAGGACCAGATCAGGGGACCAACTTCAACTGGGCTATTTATTTTTCAAGGTCATTATTTGTAAGGGTGGGACTGCAGTGAAAGCAGGAACACCATATGGTACATCATTGCAGAAATCCAGATGGGAGGAAAGGCTGTTGGTTCGCATTAGTGTGGTAGCAATCAGGATGAAAGAAAGTAGACAGATCTGAAATCCCTTTTAGAAGTAAAATTGACAAGACTTGTTTATGTGCTTATTAAATGGAGGGATTAAGGAAAGAGAGGACTCAAGAATGACACCTACGTCTTTATCTTCAGTAACTGGGTGAATTGTGGGATATTTACAAATATGGGGGAAAATGGGAGAGAAATCTGGTCGTAGGGTGGGAATCACAATTTCTGTTTTGAGATCCCTATCAGGCATTTAATGATATGTCAAGTGGGCAGTCACATATGCAATGTGTTGTTCAGAGTTGGTCAGGGCTGGATGTTAACATTCGGGAATTAATAGTGTACAAAGGGGTCATTCATTTCCTAGGGATGCGATAACAAAGTACCCCCAGATGGATGCATTAACACAACAGAAATTGTTTGCCTCACAGTTGTGGAGGCTTGAAGTCAAGGATCAAGGTGTTGACAGAACCATGCTCTTTCAAGGCTCCAGAGGAGAATCTGTTCTGTTCCTCTCTCTTGGCTTCTGGTGTCACCAGCAATCCTCGGCATTTCTTGGTTTACAGCTGTATAAATCCAATCTCTGCCTCTGTCATCACATGGCACTCTTCTCCCAGCCCTTTTCTGTGTCCAAATTTCTCTCTTCTTGGATTAAGGTCCATCCTAATGATCTCATTACCTTGATTACATCTCTAAAGGGGTATTTCCAAATCAGGTCATATTCTTAGGGACTAAGGGTTAGAATTTCAACGTCATTGGGGGGAACACTATTCAACTCACAACAGATGGTCTTCGAAGCCATGAGACTGAATGAGGTCATCTGGGAGAAGGTTAGATTCATAGAGAAAAGGTCCAAAGACATGGCCCTGGGGTGCTCCAACATCTAGAGGCTAAACAGAGGAGGAAGAAGCATGAGATGGTGGTAGAGGAAAACCAGGTGACCTAAAAGATGAGAGATAAGTGTTTTAGGAGACAGTAGTTAAAGATTTTTGTTAATCAAAAATACTAAATCATGGGATTCCGTGCTATGGGAAGTTGATTTTACAACAAAGAGCAGTCAAGAGCAGGAGCTACACCCTTTCCAAGTTGAGAAGGGCTGGAACAGACCTTTGTCTGCAACAGGAACACACTGCCCTCTGTGGCACATCCTTTGACACATGTCTGATCTTGGACCAGCAGACAAGCCAGATTTGCTGGATTCACAGGCAGGGAGTTTGAGGTTTGGTGATGAAAAGGAGTGATGTTTCTCTTCTGAATCCTTCCATTTCCTCTGTAATGTGTGAGGCAAAGCCATTCATAAGAGTGAGTCAGCAACAGGGGGTGTAGGTGACATGAAAAGAGGGGTGAAGGTGTGAAGGGAAATTCAAAGAGTATGAAAGTGAAAATACTGAGGGCCTATCAATATATAAGATAACTTCCACTTTGAATTCCATGATACCATCCAATGATAGTTACTCACACACCACACATACACACGGCTCTGTGCTTTCTCAAAGTTACTTATTAAAATTGATTTTTAAGCACACTTTATGTATTAAGGATATTGATGTTGGCTACTAGTCATGTTGTTATACTTGTTACAGTCTGCTGTTTGCTTATTGATTTTGTTATGTTTTTTGGTTTTAATCTTTCATTTGGTCAGACCTCATCCTTCTTTGTGAATTTTCCCATTATTTTTATGCAAAGAAAATCCCTCCTTTAGAAGAGCATTACAGCTGCCTTTTCTTCAGGTTAATCTGTCATCATTCCTAAGACTTCCCTAATTTAGGATCCTCTTGTCTGCTGCTGTGTTCATCATCAGGCCCTAACCCTAGCCCATGTCTACAACTGAGTAGTAAGCAGTTTATATCTGTATGACACTGGGTTTTACACTTGAAGAGTGTAGAAAAGACACATTGCCAGACCTCAAATTAATAATCACGTTTTTAAGCTCTTTATTTTTCCTGTAATTGAATATTCAACTCTCTCATATGGATTCTTTAATTTTTCAACTAAGAGTCAATTGAATTAGAAGTTGGCCAAAAAGTAAAGCTGTAAGTGAAAAGAAAGTACATCCAGTGAATGAGTGGAGATTTGTCTGTTTTCACCACGGGAGCTGGCTGTCAGATGCTTGGAGCAGAGAGAGAAAGGCCCTGGGAGAAACTTAGAAGTCAAGAGGAAAGCTTTCCCCCCTGGTCCCAGTGAACACCCCAGGGCTGGAAGGATATTTTGATCTCAAGATCTGAGGGGCTCTCCAGGGATTTTCCTGGAGACTGAATAAGGCCTTTATCACATTTCACTTCATCTGACTAGCATGAGCTCTGTCCCTCCTGGTTTGGGAAGAGCAAGTCTGCCGTTGGGTGATTTTAAGTTGGATGCTAAAGAAAGAATATGGAAACGAGGACGCATGAAGCATGTCATGTGGATATGAGCCCTCTTTCCTGGTTGGGAAGAATCAGGCTGAGGCCTCCCTCCACTTTAGGAATTCATGAGATAAAAGGTACTTATTGAGCAACTAGCTTGTAGCAGGCATTGTCATAGAAAATGGGAACTCTTGCTTGTGTAACTGAGTTTGCCTGAACTAGGCACTCATTCTTTCAAAAGGAAAACTAACTGCTCCATTGTTTGCAGACTGTGAACGCCTGAATTCCTTTAGCACTTCATTCACCTTGTCAGATAGACCAACACCTGCTGTCTCAGAATTATATTTACCCAACGTCCAGTCATTTGTCTGTTCATATAATAATTATTACTGTTATTATTACCATCATTTTCCACTGAATTAGCAGGATGACATAGAGATCATTAGTGACAATGTGTGTTCTATGATGTCACCGTAATTGATTGTTTTTACTTCTGTGTCTCTTCACTCTATCTTTTCTCTGTCTAGCCCCTTTGTTTCTCCTCTTTCCGCTCTCTTTCCACGTCCCTTATTCTCTAATCTCTCTCTCCCCCACCTCCAACACACACACAGAACACACCTCACACCTGGGTTTCAAACAACGGGGTGCTCTTCACCACATTACTGATAAAGTGCACAACTCCTGCCCTTTGTTTTTGCAGATTTAGCGGCTCTAGGATGTTCATGGTCTACTGTCACGTACAATTTTCTTTCTTTTGTGAAGTAATTGAAATGGAGTCATGACTCAACCTTTATTGAAACACCACGTTGTGAGGCTGACAGATTTGGAAAATACTGCAACTCTTACCCTAACCAGAGCTGTCTTTCTGGTCTCTCACTGTAGTATCCCTCTCATCAGTTGTTGTTCCGGCTCTTTTCCCTACTTAATTTGTTACAGGACTAGATGTAATAAGGAGCCTATGTGAATTGCAGGTTGGAAATGAAAAAAAAAAAGTACTCAATCTTCTGAGTAAATTAGTTAAAAAGTAAGGAGATTCTTACATCAGAATCTCTGCATATGAAACATTGGACCAAATCAAACAGACCTCTAGGAAATGCAATGATTTGGGACTCCCTGGATTATAACTGATCAGTGTATATGTTGATCCATTTCAAGAGGTTTTTGTTAAACACGAACCTGGTTGTAAAGGTTGTACATTTTAATTTTTCCTCTTGCTTGTGTGAGCCTCTTCATTACCCTGGACCTTCATTTTTCATAAAGAAGAAGTTGAGATCCCAAGAGGGTGAGCGTTGAGTGTAATTTTAGGATACAGTGAGCTCTGGAATGGGACTTGAGGGCTTCTGGTATGTGGAACTGGAAACCCCAGATCGATGGTAGCATCTGCACAGGCTCCATTTGTCTCATCATCTCAGCCAGGTGGCATTTCGATGGTGATCTCCCAGGGAGCATCAGTGCCCCGACTGTCTGATTGGACAGGGGATTCTCAATTCAGGAACCTTTTTTTTTCTTACAACAGTAGGTTATATTCGTTGTATATAATGCCAGCTAATTACCTGCACTTTCACCCCTACATCCTCCCCTGTCCCTCCGGCTCCTTCCCACCCAGCCCATCTGTCCTCATTAAGGAAGAGAGTCCTTCTGACCAGGGCACAGAAGTATCGAGTCTCTGACCTGCCTCTTTGATGACAGCGCCTTGAGTTTGCCTTGCTGCCTCAGGAGTACTTGTCTAGTTCTTATTGTCTTGATGTCAAAGCTCTCTGGACCCTTTGAACTGCCTGGAAATCTGATTTTTCCAGTGTGATCCCATGCTCTCCTCTCTAGGAGCAGCGCTATGCTGTCACGTGGACCGAGTGGTGTCTTTCTGCGATCTCTGTGTCGTTCTGTGTCAGCGCCGACCCCGCCGTGCACAGCGCTCCGCTCTGCACCGAAAGGGAAGGTTCCTAACTTTACAGCCTCTGAGGGATTCCCCCCGTGGGCCACAGGCTGATGACTTCACTCATCAAATTCCTGATTCTCTCCAGGTCCATCCTCATTGCTTTCAGGTTTTTTTCTGGCCCCTGGCCCCACTGAGCCGATCCTGGCTCCACAGGCTGCCTCACCAGAGTCCCTACTGAGCAGCTTGGCCTCTGGGACCTGGCGGCCACATACGGATGCTAAGATCTCTGCGGTCTTTTTGTGGCTCTCAGCAGGTTGGACGGGCCGTTTGTCTTGTCCTGTGGTTTTGAGCAGAAAGAAATAGCTTCTTGGCGGTCAGACAGCATGAAGACTTGCTCTCCAGTGAAGCATAGATTCTCACTCCAGAGTCTTTTCCTGCCTCAATTTCAAACACTTCACCAATGCCAGACACACCAGCTCTTCCATGGAATCCACTCTACCAGCTGGGTCTGCAGCAGAAAGCTTTAACTCTTTCCTGCCTGCTAAAGAAGCAAAGGGGCAACACTCACGCATGGATCCTTATTTTGATAAGTTTTAATTCAGTCTAATTTGGAAAGCCATTATTATGGGAACGAATAACATTCTCTCAGACAGTAAAACATTGTCCCAGATCCTAGGGCAAGAAGATGTCATCCTTACTTGTAGGCACAGAGAAGTCCTTACAAACACATACAGTAACACACACACACACACACACACACACACACCATACACCACTGTAAAGACTGAATACACACTCCACAACACTCACAAATACACCAGTGTGACTGCAGCCTGAAATAGAAGGATTATCCTCAAAATAACCATCTTGATTTCAACCAAGTTTTTTTCTTTGAAATTGAATTTTAAATACTGACTAGTCATGCTTTTTAAATCTCCTGCATAGACAGATCTATTTCAGGTCTTTCTAGGGAATATGTGAGTCCCAGCTACTTATTCTAGAATAACTCACCCTCTTCTCTTGTGTTTTTATTTCAGTCCACACTTGTTCACCAGAGAAGCCTCCAGTACAAGTCCAGACTTAATGAAACACTCTAGGACCATTTCCCTTAGATTCCTTCTCCAAACTAGTGGTTTTGCTCTCCTTGTCCTATAATCATGTCGCACTTAGTACATTTTGTGAAACTTCTCCACATGATACTGTGAGCTCTTTACAAGAAAGTGCTGTTCTGAGTCACCTCTGTGTTTCCAGTACTTTGCATAGTGTGTAGACTATGGGAGGCCCTTAATAGATTTCCACTGACATACAAATGGCCAACAACTATATAAAAAAGAGCTCAAGATCACTAATCATCAGGGAAATGCAAATCCAACCATAATGAGATATTAACTCACATCTGTTAGGCTGGTGATTATCAAGAAAACAAGAGATAACAAATGTTAGTGAGGATGTGGAGAAGAGGAAGCTTTTATTTACTGTTGGTGGGAATGTAAATTGGTATATGGCCATTATAGAAAATGGTAGCCGGTGGGTCCTCAAAAAATTAAGTTGAATTACCATGTGATCCGGCATTTTCACTCCTGGGCATATACTAGAACAAATTGAAATCAGTATCTTGAAAATATATCTGCACACCCATGTTCACTGCAACATTATTCACAATAGCCAAGATATGGAAATAACCTAAATGTCCTTTGATGAATGAGCAGATAAAGAAAATGTGAACATGTACACACAAACACATATACACACACACATACAGTGGACTAGTATTCAGCCATAAAAGAGAAGGAAATCCTGCCATTTGTTGTAAAATGGAGGACACTATGCTCAGTAAAATAAGCCAGAAAGAGAAAGACAAATACCGTATGTTATCACTTGTATGTGAAATCTTAAAAAAAAAACCTCGCTAATTTTGCTTTAAAAAAAAAGAATAGGGGCTTCCCTGGTGGCTCAGTGGTTGAGAGTCCACCTGCCGATGCAGGGGACACGGGTTCGTGCCCCGGTCCGGGAAGATCCCACATGCCGCGGAGCGGCTGGGCCCGTGAGCCATGGCCGCTGAGCCTGCGCGTCTGGAGCCTGTGCTCCGCAACGGGAGAGGCCACAACAGTGAGAGGCCCGCGCAATGCAAAAAAAAAGAATAGAATGGTGGTTGCCAGAGGCTGGGGGAGGGGGACATGGTGTAATGCAGGTCAAAGGGCACACATTTTCAGTTATAAGAGTAAGTTCTGAAGATCTAATGTACAGTATGGTGACTATAGTTAATACAATATATTGTATACTTGAAAGTTGGCTGAGAATAGATTTTAAGCATTCTCACCACATACACACACACAAAATTAATTATGTGAGATGTTGGATGTGTTAATTATCTTGATCTTGGCAATCTTTCCACAACGTCTATGTATATCACATCATCACGTGTACAATTTAAATACAAAAAACTATATTTGTCCAAAAAACGTATAAATAAATAAGTAAATGCATTTCCACCGAATGGCCGGCTAGATGAGTGATTCCATTAAACAAGAGTCTATCTTATCCATTAAACGAGAGCATGGGTCAGAACCCAAAGTAATGAGTGGTGGTGTATTGTAGACCTGGCCTAAGAGTCTCCCTGGTGGAGTCCTACCAGGAGAATCAGTTGCATTTCCTAGTGTATGACTTTGCTTTTTCCACTACTGTTGCTTAATCGTGCTCACATATTCCAGGATACCTATAGATTTCATTAATTAATTAGTCTCTCTTCTTGTTTAAGTTTTCCATAGTTTTCTGTTAGTGCTTAGTGGACTAGCATCTATGCTTTTCTTTCCCTCCGCTGTTGGTTGGAGAAATTCTCTTTCACCAGGGAAGTCCAAGGCCTTGTCTGGCAGCCTGGCAGTTCTGGTGAGGTGATTGTTTTGCGGGGCAAGGATTACGGACATTTCGCCATCTGTACGTAAACGATGTTCTCTTCTGTCGTTTCAGCGTGGGAGTCAATGAAGACATCTTAGTCTTCTTAACACATTGCGGATGACCGCTCTCTGCTGCCTGTTTTGCTGCTTCTAGCCTGGAGCCCAATATTGCTCACACTGAAAAGACTGATGTCTGCTCGTTTGTTTTGCCATTTACTCTTTTAATATATAGCACAATTTTGTCATTCAAATTGTCACCCCAGCGCTTTGTATGCCATGTGCATTTTCTTTCTTCCCAGTCATCGCTGCGATTATCTTGACTGCTTCTTTGTATAATATGTTCTCTTTGGGTCTCTGTGTTGAACTCCAGTTACTTGGCAATTATGAAAATTCAGGTCTGGCTGGAGTTTAATTTTGCACTCCATGAATAGGAGGTTTGCGAAATAAACTTTAAGAGGCAAAGACTTTAAAGAAATAGTGAATCTACTTAAGGGAAGAACTTTTAAAGACACAGCCCTTGTTTGAAAGCAAATGACTCCTGCTAACCAGGTGTGATTTTCTTTTGTCGTGAACAAAGCTTTTATCTGGAAACATTTTGCTAAATTTGCCTACTTTTCTTTATGTATGTGAAAATAATAAAAATGCATTTTGAAAATGTTTCTATAATTCATATTTGAACTTATATTTTTTATTCTCCATCTATCGATGCAAGTGAGAGCTTCTGCTGTCCTTAGAATTGAATGGAAAGATCAAGACAGATCAGGATATGGGGACACAGGAAGAACTGCCTGCACATTATACTATGAACTCTCCATGTTTCCATGACTTTCTTTTCTTTCAACAGAGCCCAAGGCAAAGGACTTTTCCAGGATTTGCAACAGAGATTCCAGAAGTGTAGAGGAAAATCGGGCAGAAGCTAGCAAACTGCTTCTGCAAAAGGCTGTACTGTAAATATGAAATACAAAATTTTAGACGTTGAGGACCACATACTGTTTCATATTCTTCATTTCTTTGTATCTCTTCCCCCTCCCCCCAATAACTTTAAAAGTGTCAAATCTCCTCTTAGCTCATGCGGTCATGCAAAAAACACACACTGGGCTGGATTTGGCCCACAGGTTTGCAATACCCCTAGAAGAGAGAATTGCTTGTTCCTTGAGAGCACATGTAATTGTGTATGCTGTGAGGACATGTGTGTTTGTGTGTGTGCGTGCACGCTTGCACACATGCGTGCTGAGGGAGGGGATTTAGATGGTGGCCATTGAAACCCTGAAAAACTTTTTTTTTTTTTTTTTTTTGTTTGTGAAACATTTCGGTTTTTTGATGCTCAATTTTAGATTCTTCTAGTGACCTAAAACTAGCCACTTTAAATCCTTTTCACAACAAAGCTGGGTATAAATGCACACACACATACAAATGAGTTGAAATAACACCTTAACAATCTTTACGATAGACTCAACCATCTAGAGATGCATAAATGAACACAGGTCTCTCTAATACCACAGCTCAGCGAAAATGATTATAATGTTATACTGATTTTCCTCTAAACGTTTTTCTATGTATGCGTTTCTGTTATGCACACCTAGATACCAATGTATACATGTGTGCAAAATGTGCTGTCTCTCTCTGTGTATAAACATACAGAGATATACACACACAAAACCGATAATTTTATATTAACCTTTTCAGATCCGTTTTTATTCAATAGAAGTATTTTCTGATGTAATCGCTTATTCTTTGTAAACATCATTTTAAATGGCTAGGTAACATTCTGTCTCACCAAAATACCATTATATATTGAATTATTTTCTCTTCGATTGTTCTCACTGTAGTGTGTAACACTAGGAGGAACATCTTCATAGGGCTACTTTTCAGAAACTGAAAGTATTACTCTCTTGAATGAGAGCCAAAGATTTCACAAACATAGCTAGAGAAAAGCACACAACAACTACATTACAGTTTCTTGGAAATTTCTGTTAATAAGAAAAGGGAGTAAAAGGGTATGGCTGCTTCTTACTGGAAGTAAATAACCTTTAAGAATTCACTATGTTTTACTCAACCAGATATGCCAAGTTCTTCATGGTACTTTTTCACCCACTTTATCTTTTCCATCTCCAAATTCTTTTTTCCACTTGAATTAACTTCCCTATTCTCCATGAGCCCCTTAGGCCTCTACTATGCTTAAGGTGTGCTGAGAAACCAGAACTTAGATGCCAAGTGCTACTAACACACCACTGTAAAGCAATTATACTCCAATAAAGATGTTAAAAAAGAAAATGCTACACACACACACACACACACAAATAAGTGCTACTTTTTAAAGGAGAATTTTCTGTGAGCAATTCAACTAGAGTAGGCAAAAAAAATCTCAGGTTGCAGTAAGATGAAGATGATTTGAAATACAAAATTCAACTTAGTGGAAAGGTATAGTATTTGCTTTTACGGTGTCCATGCCAGCTGAATTAGCTTTGAGCTCTACGGCTACAGACACCTCTATTAACAGAACTGGCCTGGTATTAAATGTTGGCAGCACAAGTTTTGATGAAAAATGCAAAGTTTTAACACATACCTAGTATTAGTCATGGAAGCTCAAAAATTAAGTACAAGTGAAGTTGCTTACACACCATCAGAAGTGCTGCAAAACGTTCGTCGAATGCCTTACCGCTAAAACAGTGAAAGTATGCGAATTTGAAATATGTATAGTGTTCTCTTTATCTAAAAAAGTTATACACGGTCAGCAAAGGAATAAGAGGGGGCATTCCCTTCAGGCAGGGACAACTGGCTGACTGATAATATCCAAAGTTCTAAAAATACATAGAGCTAATTCCATCTCCTGTGCACACAGTGCTCTGTGCAGGATGCTTCAGAAACCCGGAAGGATGGAGATGCTGCCCAAAGCCAAACGTTAGTTCTTAACAAGCTTGCGGTAATCTTTTCCCCTCACTATCTTCACTCCATTTTATGGTTTACAAAGCACTTTCATAACATTGGTTTCTATCATCGTGGGCAATGGAACTGAGACTCAAAGAGAGAAGGTGACTTACCTAGGGTCCTACACCTGAAAAGTAGGGCCCCTGGGTCTCAGATGACTGCCAACAAACCCCGCTGTGTGGCAGAATTTGAAGAAGCTGCGACGTTACCTTGTCCAAAGAATCTCCCTCATGTACATATCATAATATTGCGCTATGTCCCATAAGAGATACTCTTTTGGTTGAAACACTTTTAATGATAAGAAAAACAACAAGAATTTCTGGAGTACCCACAATGGTGCTTTTTATGTGCTAACTCTAGCCTTTATGAAAACTCTGCAAGGTAGAGATTTTTCTTTCCACTTTACAGCTGAAAACGTGTGGTTTGGAGCAGTGAAATGCCTTACTTAGCTTAAGTCCCACAGCTAGAAATGGTCCCCTTGGCACTTGAACCCAGGGCTCTGCAAGCAGCTTTGCCTTTTCTCTCTAGGAAGAACTGCTCAAAATACAAATAACCCTCAAGGGGCAACACATTCACACCTTGTACAGAAATTGTTTCCCTGACTGAAAATGCAAAGATAACGGGCCGTCAAAGTTTGATGGCAGATGGAGAGTAATCCAAAAGTAGGGGCAACAGATCTAAAGAAAGTATGGAAATGATGGAGCTTGGAGGCATGTATGTGCATTTGGGGGGCATCGGTGGCATTGCCCAGGGGCATTAGATAGCGTGTGCCCTAGGCAAGTTAGGTCACCTCTTTTTTTTTTTTTTAAATTTTTAAAATTTTTTTTGCGGTACGCGGGCCTCTCACCGCTGCGGCCCCTCCCGTTGCAGAGCGCAGGCTCCGGATGCGCAGGCTCAGCGGCCATGGCTCACGGGCCCAGCCGCTCCGCGGCACATGGGATCCTCCCGGACCGGGGCACGAACCCGTGTGCCCTGCATCGGCAGGCAGACTCTCAACCACTGCGCCACCAGGGAAGCCCAGGTAACCTCCTTTTTAAATTTTTATTTTATATTGGAGTATAGTTGATTTACAATGTTGTTCAGTTTCAGGTGTACAGCAAAGCGATTTAGTTACACATACACATGTATCTATTCTTTTTCAGATTCCTTTCCCATTTAGGTTATTAAAGAGTATTGAGTAGAGTTCCCTGTGCTATACAGTAGGTCCTTGTTGATTATCTATTTTATATATAGTAGTGTGTATATTGTAACCTCTCTTTTACATCATATTTTCCTCATCTGTAGAAATAATAATTCCTACCTTCCAGGGTTATTGTGAAGAAGGGGGGAAGAGGTTGTAGAGTACCAAACATAAACTACAGCTACCACAAAACTGTGCTCACAGCCAGCCCTCTTTCTGAACAGAATCTGTTTCTCACTCCCTACTGAATCCTTGTCATGAAAACATAGCAAAACAAAATTAAAAAACCCTTTCTTGTCCCCAGTACCCCCACAGCTACGGGACCATTTCTTAAGGAGCAGGAAAAGCTCCTTAAAAAAATTTGTCTATTCTCGTCGTCTCAATGCCTCTTCTTCTATTCTTTCTTAAACTAACCCAGCCAGGCTCTCACCCCATCATTTCACTGAAACCGCAGCCTGACCTCCTAGCTGCTAAATCCAATGGTCATTCTCCATCCAGTTGACTTATCAGTGACACACTGGGTCATTTCCTTCTCCTTGATTACTTTTGCACTTTTACTCCCTCACTTCCTTCAAGTCTTCATAGATGTCACCGTCTTAATGAGGCCTACTTTAGCAGACCGTCCTGTTAATACCTCGTGCTGAGTCTCCAGTCCACCGCTGGCACCCCCATTCCTCCTGATACAGACCTACTTCTTTTTTCCCCATAGCACTTATCGTCTTTTAAACATTCTATATAATTTACTTATTAACTCTGCTTGTGTTGTATCTGCCTCTTTGAGGGCAGCAGTGTCTGTGTGTGTTGTTCAGTGATTCTGTCCTAAGTGCCTAGAACGGTGGCCACACGTACTAGGCCCTTAATAGCTATTTTTTGAATGAACGATTGAATGAATGAGCTATAAATAAACGGACTCTGATTCAAGAGCAGGTAACCACTTCTTCTACATCAGTCTGTGGGGAAATTATAGGTGCAAAGCAGAGAATCTACCCCATTTTTTCACTCTATTCCAAGGGAGAAGTGTGAATTTTTTAAAGGAAAGTTTAGCTCATTGGTTGTAATAAAGAGCTATTTCAGCCATCCGGAAAAAGAAATCAAAAGAAGTCAGTTAATGCAGACTTTCGTCCCCCAGAAACCGATTTTTTTAAAAAAATGTAAACCACTGTGTCTATGCACAATGTTTACACGGTCAGTGAATCAGTGTTTGAGTTCAACTCTTGTTTATAAAGAAGAGGTGACTGAGGGTTAGATGCCTGTTAAAAATTCCCTATTCCCTAAAGTATGTTCCTTGGAACCCCACGCCTAGGAGATGCTTATTGAAATGAGTCCTTGGGTCCAGTAAAATAACACAATGAGTCAGTGGGTACTGAAGTGGCTCGTAAAAGTCAAATGTGCACAGCTTTTCCCAGCCCTTCATTGGTAGTTTGAAATCTGCTGTGTTTGGGAATATTTACACCACGAAATAAGCAACTAGCAGTAAGTGAATGTTCAAATCAAGCCTTATCATACATGATTAGATTTAAATAAAATTTAAGCGAGAGAGTTGATTGTTAAACACTACCACCCCAAGTCTACATTTGCATATTAAAATCATAGAGACGTCTGTGGGAAAAATCCATTTGACTTTGTCTTCCAGTCTTACTAAATGTGCATAAATGTGGAATCAGTTGTTTTTTTTTTTTTCAAAATACCATGGATTTCTAAACGCCAAACATTAACGTCTAAAAGAATACACTTTGTAACATGCCACAATACTGGAAATTGCATGGAACGTTTGAGTCCGAACGACCTAAGTTATCAATTATGTGATCCTGGGCCACACATTTCTTCAAGTGAAGTGAGGAAAATATCTGACCTGCAAGATTTTTGAAAGGCTGAAAATGAAACAAAGTCTGTAACAGCTTCTGGCCTATATTAGGCACTGAAAACAAAGCTTCTGGCCTATATTAGGCACCGAAAAATGTTAATTTTTCTCTTCCCCATATTTCCATCAAGGTAACCTAGTTTTTGGAAAATGTAAAAGGATACTAAAGGCCTTCCTATCGTGAAAATGGGAATTATCATCCAGAATCCTATTTCTCATTACATACTATTTTATTCATAAAAATATCTTAAAATACATTTGTTTTGAACTTAGATTTAAATTTTGATCCATAAAATAGTTTGTATGATAATTTTCTTAAATCTTACTATAAAAGTTCAGAGTTTTAGTTTTGTCTGTTTGTCTGGGGCATATTCTGTAGTCTCAGTTTTTTCCTGATGACTTTTCTTATACCCAAGAATCACAGAACCGTCTCTGAATTTTATTTCTTTGAAACAGTTTAGTCTCTTCTAAGTTAGAAGTCAGGGCTTTGGGTCCAAGAAACTGCAATTATGAGTAAGCTGTCTTCACATCTGGTAGGTATTTTTTTCCTAGTAAAGGAATTGCTCCCCATATGGTGAATGTATATTTCACAAGGTACTGTAAAATCTTCTTAGGTGAAATAAATTGGTCTCATTTATTATGAAAACCGAATGGGTAATTGTAGAATTTTCTAGGTAATATCACTTCTCAAACAAGCCCAGGCCCAACTCTTTGCTGAAGTCAACTTGCCTCGAACTAAATGGTCTCCAGCAAAACTCTAACAGCTTTCATCAGAATAATACAGATATTTCAAATGACGTTTCAAAACCACTCTTAAGGGCTTCCCTGGTGGCGCAGCGGTTGAGAGTCCGCCTGCCGATGCGGGGGACGCGGGTTCGTGCCCCGGTCCGGGAAGATCCCACGTGCCGCGGAGCGGCTGGGCCCGTGAGCCGTGGCCGCTGCGCCTGCGCGTCCGGAGCCTGTGCTCCGCAACGGGAGAGGCCACAACAGTGAGAGACCCGCGTACCGCAAAAAAAAAACACTTAAAAAATCCTTCTTATGTGCAAGTTAGAGACATACAGCAGATCTTGCAAGGGGGGGAAAAAAAAAAAGTCTTTTGTGTGAGCGAAATGGTATTTCCCATGGGACTCTTAGGACACATCCTGACTGGAACATGCCACGTAATCTTCCATGGGCACCACTCGCCAGACTAGCGGCAGGCTGAGTGAGGAGGATCGTCATACATGTGCAAACGGAGGAGCCCCTGGCACTAGTAACAGAGTTTTACGGACATCGAGATTGGGATCCTGATGTGTAGAAATTCCTAACCATCAGTGACAGGCTAAAGGACCTTCCTTCTCCGGTCTCCAAATGAACATGAACTAGTCATCTTCAGAAACACAAAATGGTCAGCTCTAGCCATTACGTGGATTGCAAAGATATTTCTTTCCTGTTATCTTTAGGAATGCATTATCTTTAGGGTCCTTTCAATGTGTGAGTACATTTCCGTGAAGAGGAAATAAGCATATTCGAGGGTAACCAGCAGCAAAAGGCCTTCCAGGAGTTCCAGGTGTGCTTTATTACATTGTGCTGATTTTGCCAGAGCCAAAATTCTTGGGTACTAGAACAGCCACTTTGAATTCCATTTAATGCAAAACCAAACGCCTTTGCCAAGGAGAAATTATAGCTGGAATATAGACGCTAATAAGCTACATAACTAACAGCAATGACAAAAGTTCAACTGTTCTTTCTTCTATGTTTCCTTCCTAGTATTTGTCAGTAGTAGCATAAAAGACTGTTCATATTATAAGGAAAAAAATATCTTAATTCCTTTCTTCATTGGTGAAATGAATGGTTTTCCATGCTAGTGAACCAGTTACCGTTCTACCTTTTAGAATGCTGTTCATATTCTTTGCATGTTTTCATTGAGTTTTCATCAATATTTCTTACATAATTTATGTGAACTCTTTATAAAATAATGAAATTGACCCTTTAATTTATTGAATAGCTGGATTTGAAGTACCTCTGAATTTCGATTACTTTTTGTACAAAGAGAAGTTTACATCTTTTATATAGTCAGGTCTATCAATCTTCCTTTCCGATTTTTTTCTATCATTTCTAATCTTAGTGAATGTTTTTCTGCCTTGCAACGCGCTAAACATACACTCATTTTTTCACACACGTATATAATTTTAACTGTATAGTTAAACAGGTAATAAAATAAGATAATTCAATAAGTGATATCTAAGCTGTGTTTATTAGTGTAGCCCCAGGGCCAGCAATAGTGTCTGGTACGTAGCATGTGCTTCATAAATAACTATTGAACTTTTTTAGGTTGTGTCGTTTGCTTAAACTGGCTAAGGAGAGCGGGGGTGAAATTATCAATCCAGAGAATAGAAGAAGCGATGGAAGACGCACAAGAGAAGGAAATGCCAGCACCGCCTTCGGGGGGAGTTTTCGCTGGAAGCTCCAGCTGTGGAAGGCGCCCCCGACTTCTCATACCCGTCTGTGCAAACGTGCTCATGGGCCTCCCCGCTCAGGAAGGGGACGGATGAGAATCAAATGGTCAAATGTGGGTTGAAGAAGGAGTAGCAAAAGGAGAAGTGGTGGCCCTTGAATAAGTGAGCATCGTCTCTGAGTCTGTCTGTTGTCTGTAAGGGTAAATAAGTAGCCCACATGTTTAGCTAATCTCTTAGCAATGAAGCAGGCTTCCTGGTGTGTTAAATGCCCTGAGACTGTAACTTAATACTTAGCAATGCTCAGCAGCATGGTTCTCAAACCTTTTAAAAAACAAACCTCATTCTTACATATATTTCCTATCTTTCCATACACTGAAAAGCAAAACAAAGTGTTTGAAAACTGCGAATTGCACTGATTCTTTTGACGTCAATCATTCGATGACATTCTTTGCATGGCTACGAGGAAAGTCAGATTCCCTCTTAGCTTTCTGTTTACACAGTCAGAGGGAGACTCAGAGATGCCTCCGTACTTTATTCTCATATTCTGTACTTTATTGCCCTTGGCTAACAGAATTGTAGTAATCTCCTAGATTGAATGAACTTGCTACCAAAAACCTCTCAAATAAATTCTTCTCACTTCTATAAACTCATGGACATGGGTTCCTGAAGGCTTTCAGGAACCCATGTCTTTGTCCTAACTTTTTCCCATCCTGTATCTTCTTGTTTTAATATGTTCTGTTTCCATGTCTCCTATTTCCAAATAATTCAGAGTAGAACTCTTGAACTTTCTCAGATTTCTGTCTCCTTGGATGACTAGAAAAGCCTTAACATTATAAAAATCAGTGGGAGGGGAAAACCTTCATTCTCTAAACTGCAACTCTTTCATAACCCCTCTTGGACCCGAGGCAGAGCCAGCCTGCCGGAAAGAGCATTTTGCTCTTGCATTGGAAACCTCCTGACTCACTGACAACTAGCCGCCCCCACAAGTCCTCAGACAGCTGAAGCCCACGTACCCACTACCCACATGCCCCCTCTGGCCCACGTTTACTCCCAAGCACCCAACTGAAATGCTTTTCCTCATAAAGGTGAGACAACCGGTGACTGCTTGCCTGTGCACGAAGAGGCAGACATCTCCAAATCAGGATGCCTTACCTGGTGCAACCGCGGATGACTCAGATGACTTGGATCTGGGGACAAATACTGGTTAAGATTTTATAAAGCAGCCAGCAGCATGGTACTCATGTCATTGACTGAGAGGTTTGCTGTGTCATATTAATGCAAGTTCATTCTATTCTCTAGAAACAGTGAAATGACCTCAGTACTTTTTTGTTCCATCAGTGTTTACGTTAGTCAGGTAGGTTTTTATAATCGAGGTCTGGCTTCTAGTTTCCAATCCTGGTTTTTCATAGCAGGTGAGGTATTTATTAGCATACATAACCAGGCAACAGGCATTTACTAGGTCTCATGTTTGACGGCTATTCTCAGCTCTGTGGTGGCGGTTATGAAAGACGTAAGAGAATTCGTTACAAAACATCACTTCCGGTTTCGGAGATGCTGTACTCAAATGATTACCATCAGGAATGCTGGTGGAGAAGTAGCCTCAAGGCCTATTTGCATACAGATTTGCAGGAAAAGGAAAGGCGTTTGAGGAGAAGAAGATTTGCACCAAAAAGCTTGGAGTTAGAGGTGGTGAAAAGCAGGTCATGGGGAGCAATGGGCCTCTCTCCTCCCTTGGCCCATGGACTAGGTGAGAACTTTCTCGAAAGAGGAACTGAAGACAGAAACTGAAGAGGGGAATTGAGAGAAACAGAGGGGCATGGAGTCCTGCTCTGAGGCCTCGGTGACAAAGGACAAAGCATAAGACTTGGGCGGGGATAGGATGAGGAGAAGACCATTCTCCTTGTGTACAAATGGGACACCAACAGCACAGTATGGGTGCCCACAGGCCCACAGCTGAAGGATACTCAGGATTTAGACCCTGGCGCTGCATCGAGGTGCTAATGGGCACAGTTAGCAGAGGACATTGCCCAGGCCAGTGTGGACAAAAGGAAGAGGGCCCTCCGTGGCTGAGCACCTGTGAGAAGCACCAAGGGAATCCCAGCAATAACTGGGAGAGGTTTAGGACAGCGGGAGGGACGGTGGGGGTGAGGACCTCATTGTGTAAGTCAGTGCAGTGAGCCAGTAAATACGGCCTATGACTCAGCGTTACCTTATTTGTACCCACATGTTGGAAGTGATTTTCCTGACCTGATTTTTGGAGCCTTTCCAACATTTCTGAAGAGAATGTTGGTGAGACAGTTCTTTCCAGGACAAGGCTATTCAGAGAAGGAGCAGGCTGGCTGCTGGAGAGAGAGCCCAGTTCAGCCCTGAAAAAGTGAGGTGAATTATGTGAACATCCTTTTCCATTTTTGCTCTCTTTACCCTCTTTAGAAGACTTTGGTCACTAAAACGACTTCAGAGGGTGGTAAACCCCCGCACTGGTAATTAGGAGCAGAAAGAAACATTCTAATGGAGGTTATGTAACATTAGTCAAGTTGAATATGTCTCCCACATGAAACCCTATATTTAGTCGGAGGGGAACTCCACATGCGACCGCATACACTCTCTCTCCTGCTGGAACAGGAGGGCAGAGGTGAACTGGGGGATGGCTGTACGAGCAAGGCAAGTAATAAATAGAGACTCAATTAATACATGCCACTCGTAACTATTAACTGCACTGAAGCCTGCTTCTCCCAAGCAAGAGATCATCAAATGAAGAAAGATCTCACCTCCTTAATATTCAGGCTTGCAATCTCCACCCTGTCCTCTTCTGTTATCTGATATTGGATCCCAAGCCTACTTGTGTTAATACAATGATCAGAAACCTGAGAAAAGATCAGCAGCTAGTCCTCTCCTGTTTCGTGTCAGTTCCTCAAGCCTGAGAATGCCTGGGGTTGTCTTTTGCTGGCACGTTACTTGCTTTGGGAACATTCATCATACGAAGATGAAAATCAACATGCAGAAGGAATTTTAGAGGTTATGTCATCCCCCTGCTTCCCTCTATTACCTCCAGAAAGAACTGGTTTCAGGGGTATTTCACTACTGAGTTTTTTAGGATGAAAAGACAACTGTGAAATTGATGTATTCATTCTTCTTGGAAATATGATTTGAAATAAAATAATAGATCTCCTTTACAGATAAGATTTCAGAGGAAAGATTTTATGTTTAGTTCATTGTTAAGAGTATCCATTCAAAATGAAATTATTTCACATGTTCCACGTGTCAAAAACTGTCTGCCTCTTTCTCTCTTATGGTATTTAACCGTCGTGGCGGCCTTCTGGATAGAACAAGACAGATCTATGCCCTAAGCAATGATGGATAATTAAAGTGGAAAGTAAAATGTACCCCATCACATAATGTCCTTTGAGATTATACGGGATGAAAAATAAAACTATATGCAACTCAGCTGCTCTAAGGTCTGATATTTAAATCTCAGAGTCATGGCGTTCCAGCCATATCTTGATCCACAGATTTTACCCTCCAATACCCTTGGGTGAAATCTATTTGTAGTGTCATTTGGTCAGAAAGCTCTTGAGTAGAAAGGGCTGTCTCTGGAGTGTGTTTTATTCTTAATTCCATGTAATTACTCTAGATGTTGTATTTCACTGCCCGATTGAGTGTAGACTGAGGTAACCGGACAGATAGTTTCTGACACGTCTTGGGAATTGCCTCATGCGCCACCAAAAACTTAGCTATGAAGAAAACCCAAGCGTAACTTGGTCTCGTTTGGAGAGGACTCGGGGTTGGGAATGGCACTGGCGCAGCTCCTTGGCATCAAGAACTCTGCGGATAAGAGGGTAGGTGGCACCTCAGTAGATAAGAAAAACGTCAGAGAACTTTCCAAAGCTGTCACGGCACTGCTATTTCTATTAGAATATTAAGGACCCATTTTCTTTTCAAAAAAAAATCAATTTGTTGGGAAAGTTAGCTCTTTTTCTTTTTCTTTTTGCTAAAAGAATTTTTATTCATATCTTGCAAAAATACTGGTTTCTCTGTGAAAGAGCATTAGGTTCTAGCCTCAAACGATTTAAAGAAGTTTTTAGCCAACATTAACGTCTAATAGGATTTTAGCAAGACGGAAGAGACATAGGACAATTACATGGGCAGAACTGTCTCATGTTGGTTTTTTTCATTAATTTTTATTGGAGTCTAGTTGATTTACAATGTTGTGTTATTTTCTGCTGTACAGCAAAGTGAATCAGTTATACATACACATATATCCATTCTTTTTTAGGTTCTTGTCACATATAGGTCGTTACAAAGTATTGTGTATTGATATTGAGCTGATTTGGAAGAAGACTGCCTAATACGTGTGGTTTAGATTTATTTTAATAGTTCCACAAAGCTTCCGCCACAGAGTAAATGGAAGAAAAAAATTTAAAGGAGACTGTTATGGACACAGTGGTCCCCCTTTCCCACCCCTCAATGCATGTGTTGAAGCCCTTAAGCCCTCGTACCTCAGAATGTGAACGTAGTAGAAGACGGGATCTTCACATAGTGAGGAGATCCTAATCCAATATGACTGGTGTCCTTATAAGAAGAGGAAAATCAGACACAGACACTTAAAGACAGAGGGTGAGAAAACAGAGTGAGAAGGCAGTCGTTTACAACAAGGAGAGAGGCCTCAGAAGAAGCCAACTCTGCCAGCACCTTGATCTTGGACTTCTAGCCTCCAGAGCCATGAGCAAATAAATTTCTGTTGTTTTAGCCACCCTGTCTGTGGTCATTAGTTACAGCAGCTTTAGCAAAGTAATACAGAGACCAGAGGCTAAAGACATATAGAGGCAGAAAAACAGTGGCTCAAATATCTTTGGTTAAAACTGTCATAAGGGTCATGAGGAGGGTGGAAAGGTTGGATAAGCATGATTAGGGCAACATTTTCACACTCAAGTCTCTTCTATTGAATTTTGCACAATTATAGTCCACATACTTAATCTTTCTTTCTGAACCTCGATTTACTCACCTCTAAAATGGGCTATCAGGTCCTTGAGGAAACCACTGGGACTTTTCCATCGTTTTAAAATATGAATCTAGCCCACAGAAAAAAAAATTGTTTTTCTACTAAATGAATTAGTGATTCTAGAAAAAGAAAGCAAAGGAGTCCTCCTCCCTCAAGGAGCTTACAGCCATGTGAAGGGAGATACGTGGTATACACACAGAAATATAACCTGGAGGTGGGTAAGTGCTGAGTATTCGAAAGAGTGAGGGCTGTAAAGCTCCCAGAAGGAAAGATCGCGGAAGGCTTCAAGGAGGAAGTGAAATAGATTTACTCTTTGAAAGTTGAGTGAAGACTGTCTAAGAATAAAAGACCGATGTGTCTCAGATAAAAGCAAAGAGGTAGAAAATGCAGTGTATGTTTTAGAGACCGTAAGAGGAACAGTGTGCAAAAGTGGAGCCCTTTGCATACTGAAGAGAACACCTTTAGGTGTTCCTGTTGGGGGTTCCTTATGAGCCATGACCTTAAAAAAACAATAAGGTAATTTGGCCAGCTGCTGGAGGCGGGAGGAGCTCGTCTAACTATTGAAATAAATCCGGGCTGATACGAATTCTGTTACAACGGGTGAGTGTTGCATCCACTAGAAGATGTTCTTTCCACTCCTTCTGACCTAGATAAGGAAACCTCACTATTCTCTTCCACCCTACTGACACCTGGGGTTATTTGGACAGGGACTGCACTGCAGTTAACTTTGCTTCCTCTAGGAAGAAAATATCTGCCAAAGAAGTGAACAGAATAAACAAGGCTCCAAAAGGAATGCTTCCAGTGTTTTAGAATACCAGGTCATTCTAACTAGTATTCTAATTCTGAATTCTTTTAATCTTTTCATCAAAATAAAAATCTGGAGTATTGCTATTTGGCATTGCTCTCAGGCCTATTGAATCCATTCTATATGTCGTTGAAAGCCATGGTTGTATTTTACAGTTTAAGTTTTCAATTCAGATTGACCTTTACTCTAGTCATCCAAACGATGACATTTTACTGTACTGTCTTCTATGAATTAAATTAACAGATAGTTATTAAACTTCTACTGTGCCCAGGGGAGAAATTAATAACTCTAAAATAATTTATGAAGATATGGCATCAGGTACATATTTTCAATGGATATTAAAGCCATGGAGGGCCCCCAAACCCTGGCGGTTGCTAAACATTTTACTTTAATTGAAGTAAGAACTGGTGGAGAAGTTTGAATTTTGAAGACGATGAAAGGGATCAAGTTGTAGATTTACTGCGGATGGTGTTACATGGAGAAGCTTTGCTAATCCTTAGCATCTTTACCCATGAGGAATGGGGAGGGAGAGTGAGAACAGAAGTCTAATTATTAACATTTTGCTCCCTATTAGTCAGCTGGGGTACAGCTTCATGAGTGTAGTGGCTGAAGGAAGCTTTGTTGGACAAAGCATGGGGACCAGTGAGGGAAGTAAGGATTGAGAGAAAGGCAGGGAAAGGCCAGCTCAGAATCTAGAGCTTGGCTTTACTCTTATGGGTAGTGGGAGGCCAGTGATATCCTTAGAGTAAGGGTCTGATAAGACATGAATTACAGTTGGTGAAAATTATTTTAGCAGGTATCTTCAGAATGTGCTTCAAAAGAAGAAGTAAGAAGGCAGGCCAGACTAGTATCTGGTACACAATTTTACATATTCATTTTACCGAACTTTATCTTAAGTTTTTTGGTATTTCTAGGCTACGCAGTTCATCTGTTTTTTTTCAGATGGTCACAAATCTCCAAAAACGGTTCCAATATATTTATTGAAAAAAATCTGCATATAAGTGGACCCATGCACTTCAAACCCTTGTTGTTCAAGGGTCGGCTGTATATTTCCTCAACGTTTCATAGCCAGACAAGAATTACAAAGATTCCTCTTCTCCCTGAGGATTCTGTTCCACTGACAGTCTATGGGATGGAAAGAGGAAGGGGACCAAATTAGATGCAGAAGACCTGGGTCACATTCTACTTGTGAGGCTTACAAGAACATGTTTAGCCGGCTCTCAGTACTGAACGACAAATGTTATCACTGTTATTGTTTTTGTTGTTATTCTTACTACATGTCATTGCCCTGCCTGCGTAAACGTGGGCATGTGACTTGTCCTACCTCTTTCCTACGCTGAGGTGTTAGGAGCTAGAATCTCAGGATTGTCTTAAGTTTGGCCTGTTGTAACTTCATGCCATTTTATTTTTGTGGGCGATTGAGAAAGGAGCAGTTTTCTTTCGGTGAAAATGCTTTAAGTGACACAGTCTTCGGATAAGATCATTTTCTTGGGAGCGCAGAACTTCGGCCATACAAGCAGCGGTTGGGTGGTGTACTAGGACCACCGTCAGCACTACAGTTGGTTGTTATTTAATTCACAGAACTTCATAATAATCAATAATGACAGACTGGAGTAAAAACATATTTAGGCTTCCCACGTGTTTTATGGATTTGGACTGAAATCAGGGAGCTTCTTCCTCAGATTAGGGAGTCTCATGTGGGTTCTTGGGTTCTTTGGCTTAAAGCAATAGTTCAACTTTCCAGTTTCGTCATCAAGCCATATGTCACCCATGGACACCAGAGCTCCTTTGAGATAAGTAGTCTACAAGCTGATATTTTTGGCAGAAAACCACATTCTGGGTAATAGGTCTGGTATCTGTAGGAATCCTATCTCGGCTCTAGATTGCTGACTTCACCTCTCTTCTGTGACTAAATCTCCATCCACAGCTGAAGTGCGGGCTGCTTGGAGAGAAGTTATGGGTGCGTTTCCGGTTCCCTCCGGGACTTTGTGACCTTTGACAAACCCCAGAAACTCTTCCTGCCTTGGAGACAAGTTCCTCCCCATTACCTCCCTCTGACACGTGCTGTCAGAATTAGAAAGCCCTGGAAGATCCAAAAAACATAGCCTTAAAATTATAATTATAATTAACTTTCATCACAGGTGAATCATCTATACATTAGAAATTCAGTGATAATTTGTTTCAAACATTTCCTTACTTAGTCTCACTCATCATAAAAGGTAAGTTACATCTTATTTTTTATTATTTTAAAAGTTTTTCTAGTTTTTCAAAGTGTAATTAACAAACAAAAATTACATATATGTAAGATGGACAAGTGACGTTTTGCTATGTGTATACATTGTGTAATGGTTACTACAATCAGGCTAATTAACACATCCATCACCTCACATAGTTACCATTTGTGTGTGTGTGTGTGTGTGTGTGTGTGTGTGTGTGTTGAGACACTTAAGATCCCTTAGCAAATTTCACGTATACAATACAGTATTGTTAACTGTAGCCACCATGCTACACCTTAAGTCTCCAGAACTTACTCATCCTGCATAACTACAACTTTTTAATGTACCTTTTGTCCAAAATCTCCCCATTCCCCCCCACTCTCTGGCCCCTGACAGCCAGTATCCTGGGATACATTTTAAAGAAGATATTCTTAGCTTTTGAAGAGAACAGAGAGAACTTTTCCCATCTTATGTTTAATGCATTTGAGTGGCTGAAATTGGCAAAGCAATGTTTTTCCTTAAATCATGGAGGAAAAAAGGGGTGTTTTCTAAAGTAATCTGTAATTCTATATCTGTAATTATGTCAATATGATCTTTTTGCTTTTAAATTCTTTCAATATGCAACAGGGCAGTTTATGTCTGTGAAATGTTTCCTTCCTCCCCTGTCCAATAACAAAAGGATGGGAAGTTCGAACATTTGTACTTTTTCTTTGAAGCGATTGCCCTAAGCTGGTAAAAGCTATCTCATCAGCTACAGATTTGAGTAGTTTTATCTCCTCCTGATAAAGTTTTAGGTCTGTGCTCGTGAACAAGCTATATAGCTGTCAATAACCATCTTTTCAGCAGATAGAGTCAAAGTTCGTTTATTAAACACAACAAGCTGCTCTCCCGGTCTTTCCCCCCACCCCCGCCCATGTGCTGCTCAATTATTTCACATTCCTGTAGTGTCAAATAAACACGTGAAATCTGTTGAGATACTGCTGTGGTTATTTATTTTTCAGATTTAATAAGAAGGAGGGGGATGACCTTTCCTCTTACAACAGGAAAGAAAAGTAGACCTGACAGTGATAACATTATCAATTTTTACAAGTATGAAAATATTCCATAAAGTAAGCCATTCTTTGTGCACTCAGGTGACCGTCCAAGCTGGCCAGTGAAGTTAAAAAACCCAAATCCTTTTTCGTTCTGAGTTAATCTTCCATCTACTTGCAGGGTTTCCTTTACTCTGGAAGTTTTATAACCATGCCTGATTATGTCAGCTTTCTTCCTCATCAAATTCCACCACATTTCCCAGGCCAAAGAGAGCATAGGATTGTCTTCTTGAGGCAGGTAAAAAGAGCGTGGGGACACTGAGAACAGGTTTAGTTGAGGAACATATGCCATGGTAAAGTTGCTTCATGAAACTGAGCCAAATAACTTTATCTTCTTGTATTTCCATTTCTCTTACAGTCAAATGCAACATCAAAGAGCCTCCTTCCGGACACTGTTATAACCATCGAAATGTATGATTAAAGTTAAAGAAAACTACATCTACCTATACATACCAACTGCCTCCCCACCCCAAAATCTGTTGGCAGTGCTGGAACAATCTTTCAGAGTCTTTCATTTTTCTCTAGTCGCAATCTTGGATTTGGTTTATGTGGATATGCTCTCATAGCCAGGGGCATAATTCTGATGTGTTCAGGGCAGGCAGGCGCAACAGCGTTTGAAGAATCAGAAGCATAAAATGCTTGAGAATTGAAGAAAAATATTTCTAGACCTTGTACAGACATTGCAAAGTCTGTGGCAAAGGGAGAAAAATAAAACAAGCAAGGAGACACATACATACATCTCTCCTCTGAGAGCTTAAGAAATAGAGATACTTCTTTGTATCAGTCCTTAAAAATACTCTCTAATTTTCATCTCTATAGCTGTCTAAGCTTGAATTATAGCTTTTTTTGGTTTTATTTTAAAGGGGATGTATGTTGGGGAGAAGAATGGTTACTGATTCCCAGATTTTTAACATATTTAACACAGGGAGAATTCTGACAAGGGAAACACAATAACTAGATTCCCTGTTTTCTCCTTTCTCGGTGGTGGTTCCATGATGAAGAGATACAACCCTGTTTTTGTCACTCCTTATTAGGAGTTTCAACAGAAAGCAAGTGCTCATGAAAATGGGTTTAGAAGAAAATAACTGGTTTGCAAAAAAGAAGATTGGAAAAAGAGGTAAGCGTGAGATACTTTCTACAATGTTGAATTGAAGCCTGTGAAACAAAGATAGGTATGTACTAAAGTCAGACTTTCAATATGAAGGTTTGGATTTTTTAGGGCCCAGATGTTAGATTTCAGTACTGGTCCTATTTACCGAAGATGCAATCCAGGTTAAAGGGAGCCCTGGGAGATCCAACAGTAATCATACCTGAGGCTAAAAATCTTCTGCACAGTGAAAGAAACCATCATCAAAACAAAAAAAGGCAACCTACTGAAAGGGAGAAGATATTTGCAAATATATCCCTGAGAAGGGGTTAATATCCAGAGTATGTAAAGAACTCACACAATTCAACATCAACAAAAAAGCAAACAACTTAATTTAAAAATGGGCAGAGAATCTGAATAGACATTTTCCCAAAGAAGACATACAGATGACCAACAGACACATGAAAAGATGTTCAATGTCACTAATTATTAGGGAAATGCAAACCCAAACCACAATGAGACATCACCTCACAATTGCTAGAATGGCTGTTATCAAAAAGACAAGAAATAAAGTGTTGGAGAGGATGAGAAGAAAAGGAACCCCTAAAACACTGTTGGTGGAACTGTAAATTGGTACAGCCATTAGGGAAAACAGTATGGAGATGCCTCAAAAAATTAAGAATAGAAATACCATATGACCCAGCTATTCTACTTCTGGGTATTTGTCCAAGGAACATGAAAGCACTAATTTGAAAAGACACATGCACCCTTATGTTCATTATAATGTTATTAAAAGTAGCCAAGATATGGAAACAAGATAATCATTCATCAGTGGACAAATGGATAAAGAAGGTGCGGTGTATATATACAATGGAATATTACTCAACAACAAAAAACGAAATCCTGCCCTTTGCAACAACATGAATGGATCTTGAAGTTATTATGTTAAGTGAAATAAATCAGAGGAAGACAAATACCATATGATTTCACTCATATGTGAAATCTTAGAAAAGAAACAAACAAACAATATAAAACAAAAGTAAATTCATAGATACAGAGAACAGATTAGTGGTTACCAGAGAGGAAGGGGGTTGATGGGTGAGCGAAATGGGTGAAGGGGGTCAACTGTATAGTGTGGATGCTAACTAGACTTGTGGTGGTGATCACACTGTAGTGTATACAGATGCCAAATTAGAATGCTGTACACCTGAAACTTATACATAAAAGAAAAAAGTGTTGCATAGCCAGATAAACCAAAAACACCCGAGTCCAAATCAGTCCAGATCAGTTATTATTAACTCCAAGTTATTACTATTATTGAAATACTTGTTAGGCCTTATTAGCAGCAGGGTGAGTCAAGATGATATTTTGAGGATTATACATACATGCTTTTAATTGCTAGATAATACACTATCTTGCATTAATAAAAATGCTCTCTGTTGGTTGTCAAGACTATTAAGAGTTCTACGGTTTTTCCTCATTTTTATCTTCCTCTCCAACTCCTTCCTCTTCCCATCACTACCTGTTAGCAGGTCTCTAAATAATTTAAGATACAAGCAAAGATTTGCTCGCATGAATGAGTAGAAAGCTAGGTTCTCTTTGGGAAGCTATTTTATTATGACGTTTAGTTTTGATTGTGCGTTTGTGTTTATGCCTTAGATCTCAGGATTGTGGCTGCTTTCCTTTCCAAGTGAAGTTTTTCTCATTGCGAAAACAGCCTGATGTCCTTCTTAAAGAATTTCGGTAAACAGAGCTCTGTCCCTTGCTACCAGGAGTAAACAATTTTCCTTCTCCCTCTTAGTCATTTCATCTGTCAGTCATTGAAAATTCCCATATGTTAGAGGTTGACGCCGAGACAAAATATCCTAATGTTAGGCCATATGGTTCATCTTTTCCTTCAGGGTTGTTTTGTTTTGTTTTATTTTTGTTTTTGTTTTCACTTTTGATCTTGGATAGAGCATTTGTGAAATTCTTGACGTGAGAATACATTTTATTGTGGTTAAGACTTATTCTTTCTGGGGATGGAAGGGCCAGTAAAGATTCACCGGAATGTTTCCGTCAGGCAGCAGTAATATGCGTTCCAAGTCTCAAGCCACCGAGGCATCTGTACTCCGGAGCCATCCTGCCTGTTTACTGAAAGACAGCTCTCAGTGGGTACAGAACTCTTCCAGCTTTGAATCCTATTAGAACAGGATCTTTTCTCAGAAGATGGCTCCTTGGCCTTCTGAGGGAAATTGTCAGTGAGCTGGCTGGGCGCATTCCAGTAGGGGATTTGGCACTTAGCAAGGACAGAATAGCTCTCCTGTCAGTCCTCAGTGAAATATAAATAATCTAGAGAGGAGGAGAAGAAAAAAATAACAGTCCCTTTCTAGTCTTTGTCATGAGTTTTGTACACAGCCAATTTTCTAACAGGTCCTCTGAGCTACTGGCCTAAGGCCTAACAGGGCTTTCCATCATGGTTAAGCCGGACACCAGTGAAGAGGGAAGGGGTCCCTAGAGAGAGACCTGTTTCTCTCCACTCTGCTTCCCAGTCTCTCTCCTGATGGGACCACAAGGAGGTAGGTGTGCTGAAGACACAACTGAAAGAATCTGATTGAGAATGTTCCTTGAGACTGCAGAGATCTCAGACAGACTTTCCTAAGGCCAGAGATCTCTTAGTGGCAAGGCCCTCAAACCAAGAACTGTACATTCCTCTGAGACTTTTGATAACAAGGGACAGAAGCCTAACTCAGTCTAACTTAATAAAAGAAAAAGAATTTCTTAGAAGTCGAGATATGACTGAACTCTGGATTTTAAGGCTGTCCTGAGCAGTGCACATTCCTGGTGTCCTCCTACCTTCACAGACTGGTTTCCCAGCAACCCTGAGTCTACATAGACCTTTGCACTCAGGATCACAGAGAAAGAGATACCATCTCTGCCCAAAGCTCTGGCAAGGGTCAAGAGAGGGCTCAGACTAGCTTGGATTGGATCACATGCCCATCCCTAAATCAATCTTTGTGGCCAGCAAGATTGATTGATCCTGAGTGGTCAGAACTGAGTCAAGTGTCCATTCCTAAGGCTAGTGGGTAGCTGGGCAAAGATAGGGACTTGGACTGAAATCCAAGAATCACTTGGACTGAAAGATTTTATTAAGGACTGAGGGAGAGATGGTTCCCTCTGAAGGTATTAGAGGTTCAGAGAAGTGTACGTCCACTACACATGGGAAGACCTTGATGGGACATTCACTGAAGGAGACTAGAAGCTTCAGAGAAGAGGAGAAAGAGAGGGTCCTGAATGAGGCTGGCATGAGTCATGATGTGAATTGGAGAGTGGAGTTGTGGACTGCATTTTGAACACACTCAATTTCAAGTAATGTCGTTGTACTTTGCTGGTTGGTCTGGTCCTAGATACTATTGTGAATTCAGTTACACTGTGTTTTGGGTCTCTAGCTCTTGTTTCTATGGTCCTGTTTTCTTTCCCTTTCTACCCACTGTCCACCGAAGCACTTGTGCATCCCAAGCCATCTGGCCCTGATCTCCTGCACCTAAGTAAGGACATGAAGATTTTACCCCTCACGCCTTCCCAAAATGACCTACCCTACACTTTAGATTCTATAGACCTCCAGGGGAATTGATGACTAATGTGAACTAATCTGAGTGTTATTTGTTACAAGATACAAATGAGTTTCAAAAAAAAGCTATCCCTTAATCTTGTGGCTTTCAGACTTAGAGATTTTCATAGACTGGTAATTGAGAGAGAGAGAGAGAGAGAGCGTGTGCATGCTTGAGACATGGGCGGGGAAGGTAAGGGAGGAGAGGAGAGGAGAGGTGAGGAGAGGAGAGGAGAGGAGAAGAGAGGAGGGGAGAGGAGAGGAGAGGAGAGGAGAGGAGAGGAGAAGAGGGCAGGAAAAATTAAAGCTGGTTTAGGATTTTTAAGCATTTTATTTTGGTAAGTTAAGAACCTTTAAAATAACGACAACGAAGCTACTATTTAATTTAATATCATCAAAATTTTTATAAAAGGAAGGATATTTTAATACCAAAAAAATGGAAAAGTTTTAGTTTCATATTCAAAGAAAATTCCTCAAATTTTAAAAATTACAATTTTCTTTGAAAACTCACTGAAATGGCCTGAACTAGCCACAGCTCATTTAATGTATCACCCCAAAGCAGCCCTTTCTAAAGATTAATGTTTGAGAACCCCAGTGTTACCCCCAAAGAGTTTGATGGTGGGAGCTTTGGGGCTGTGGCTTATCAGTGGGAGAGTTTTATATCCAACTGCATCTTCGTACCACAAAGATAAATCGTTCCTGTATCTCTGAAGACTTGGCCTTGGTTCCAGGGCGTGGATTTTGGTAGAATTTACACACATCTAAATCATCCTTGATAAGGAACATTCATCACTCAGTCTTTTCATAGAAGGAGAAACTGAGGTTCAAAGGCTAAAGAGACTTGGCTAAGGCCACACTCTAAGGGTGAATTCCATAGCCAAGGCAGAACTTTCAGGAATCAGGACTCAGCTGGCACTCTGAGAGAAGGCAGAGAGAAGGACCAGAATCTGAAGACCGAACACGTCCTTGGACGGGCCCTGGTGGAGAGTGGGCAGGGATGGCCACAGGTGACAGGAAGCAGTGCAGACCAGCAGGTGAGGCACTTCAGGAAAGAGAATGCCATCAAGGGATGGATCCCAGACTGGCCGCCAGAGTGTTGTGCCTGGGGCTTGTGCCAGTGGAAAGGACCCAGACTATACCTTGGACTTGGCTATTTCCTGGCAGGCCCCATGAAGTCTAAGCAAGATCCTATTCTAAGAAACACTGGAATACCAGGCCGGTTATCAAGATGGGGAGTTGATTCCTCTGGAAGGAAAGTCAGGACCTGAGTTCCTGGAAACCAGGGATAGGGAAACTGGAGAAGTAACAAGACAGACATGACAGACTTGAATTTCAAACCAGTGGGTGGGACTAGCTAATTCTGATATGAAGATTGGAATGTTAGCAGCAAATGGAAGGTTTTAACATTGTGAATGTGTGATATGGAGGAAAGAAATTGTAATGGATTTTTTTTTTATCCTAGTCAAATAGCCATCATTTTTAATATTTACCTGTCACCTGAGCTCCACTGCCGACAAAAGAAAGTACACACCAAACATTGTGTCAGAAAGGGTGTGGTCCCATTTGGCTGTGGGGACATTTGTATAAGATAGTGAAACTGTAAGGAATGTAGAAAGAAAAAGAGGAAAACTTGGTGAAGCCATGGAGAAAGACAAAGACTGGTTCTCTGCAGAAATGAGCTGAAGGCAGAGCGGCAAAGCTATGTCAGAGTGCTCTTGAAAATCTCAACATTAAGCAGGGGCACAGGAAGAAATGCACTTGGGCTGATGAAACTCCAAACCAGATCGTGTAGGTCATGATGGAGTTCCGCCTTTGCAGTGAGTTAGCAGGTCTGAAATCTCATAGAAACATGGAAACCTGCCATGTCTACTAAGAGAAACTAAGGACGTTAGGACTAAAACCAAGAGGTGGCTTGAGCCCTCCAGTAGGAATGATAGAACTTTTTGAGAGACTTAACAGACCAAAAGAAAAAAACTCAGACTGAGTTCAAGGGAAAACATACAATAATCCAGGGGGCAAAACTCCCACCCAGCATAAACGCAGTAGGGAATGCCTAAAATTCTTCAGCGCTTTAAGATTGTGCCAAGTGGTACCTCAGAATTACTTCACATTGCAACACAACTTAGTTAAGTCATTTCTGAACTGATTACATTTGTCTTGGAGGGAGGGGGCTCAGAAAGTGTGGCATTGTCCCCCGGTTCCTCCAAGAACACAGCAGTGCCCAGGATATGGGAAATCTTTGGTGAAAATATCAGAAACAAATGAAATATCCTTGGGACATTCATAATTAAAGTCTCATATCTTTTATGACAAAAACAATATGCAAAGTATGGGCATTACTGGAAATTCATGAAATGAACCCTCTTTTTTGGGTCAGTGTTTACTACAGTCCTGATTGTTTCAGAAAGAAAACTTTATGAAAGGAAATCAAGAGCGTTTCTCCAACTCCATGAGCTCTGCAATAACAGGAAACAAAACTCCTATTTCTGTAGTTTGCCAGATAAGAACTGAATAGTAGATTTTTTTTTGAAGGCATGTAGCACATACCGTTAAAGACATAAATTACTGTCTATTGCATGGTTTTGACTAGGCAACTTACATTGTCGCTTCTATTCCTGGTAGTGGAGGCACATGCATTTGTCATTATTCCAGAAAATGGTGAAAAACGACACGTTGACAGAAGAGCCATTATTGCTAAGAGAGTAGCCGTTCAGCCCTGGTCCTTTGATGGAGCCACTTTAGTCCAAGAACATTCTAGAGAATGAACTTGAAACAAGGCAAACTACAAACAGTTGGAAGTGATTTCCAATAGCCTCTAAGGTACTGCAGTTCAGCTGCTCCCTAATACTAGAAGAAATAAGAGCACCCAGTAGCCTTCTATGGGATCTTTCCTTTGAATATGCAAGGAGATGCCTTACTCAGTTTAGTCCAGGGCATATTTGCTTATCACATACTTTATTGTTCAAGTCCAAGAGCTGGCTGGCCTATTGCAATATACTTCCCCAAACTCCTCTCAAGTTATGTTGTAACAGCAAACATAGTTAGGGAGTATATATGTTTCATTTTAAAGTTTATCTTCTTTAGTAGCTTTGAAAAAGACAGGAAAGTGAGGTCAGAAAGCCAGTGGGTCATTTAAGACACACATCTCTTAAAACACAGCTTCAAAGCATATATTGGTATCGACATATGTACACTGAGGGATTCTTTAGGTTATAATGTGAAGGTTCTTTTCTGGGAGTGGTTTTCATCTTTTTAATCATGACAACTGACTGTAAGTTTCCTCGTTTGCTAAGACATCACTGATGTCATCCATTGTTGACAAGGCACGGAGAAAAGAATTTTTAATATGTGGTTATGCCAACAATTGTGAAATATTACTGAGACCAAGTAACAGAGGGTGAGATTGTTGAATGTATTATTGTTACTAGCATTAGGGAATTGCAATGATGCAAAATAATGCACCAAAATCCACACACTCAGATTCAGCCACTGCTAACATTTAGCTACATTTGCATTTTATGCTTTACCTATACTAGACCACATTTATCCACAATTTCGCATCCTGCTTTTACTCCTCTTAACTTTATGTCATAAGCAAGTTCCTATGCTATTAAAACTCTATGCAAAGATTATTTTTATAAATGGATCCATTTTATATGAATATACCATACTTGACACATCAAGGTTGTTTGCAGTGTTTTTTTAAATAAATAATTCTAGGTAAAATGTCCTTGCATATGTATCCCTTTCCTTATTACCTATGATGTTCTCAAGATCCAAAGGAGTGATCCTTTGACCTTACAAGGTCAAAGATATAAATTTTTTGAGAGCTCTTGATACATGTTGCCAACTTGTTTAATATAAAGGTTGTACCAATTTCTACCTCAACAGAAGTTTATGAAGGTAAGCAAGAGAATGCACTTAGTTTTCTTTAATTTGAACATGGTCCTATGAAAATTTATACTATGGTAAACAGAGCATGTGCTAAAGACAAGCTATTGAAACATATTTTTAAGATGAAATGGAGAAAGACATCTTTAAATTACTAATAAATGCTAGGAGTTTAAAAATATATTCAAATGTATAGCCAGGGTAACATCGCAGGCAATTTTTTAAAGTTCATTCTTTAAGAATAAAAATAATCCCTTATATTTGCCACTTAACAGTTTGCAAATACTTTCGTAAATGATCTCTTATTAATCAAGAACTTCAGAAAATTCTGAAGTAATTCGGGCCTACCAGAAACCCTCAAATGTAATCACATAAAAACTAAATGCAAGACACAATCGTCTTGCATTTAGAATTTTTTTCATTAGTTTTAAAATATGTATTTCCAAGAAAGATCCCTGCTCTGGGTAAAGAATAAATTCAATGGCGTGGTTCTTTCACTTCCAAGCAGCATAGGAAGGTAGGTCTATGAGCTCGGCTGAACAGTATTTGC
This sequence comes from Kogia breviceps, assembly GCF_026419965.1. Lineage (NCBI taxonomy): Eukaryota > Metazoa > Chordata > Mammalia > Artiodactyla > Physeteridae > Kogia > Kogia breviceps. Next base: position 98,403,688 of record NC_081319.1, on the reverse strand, counting down.
CTGACTACATGCCTTTGCATCACCTTGAAATCAAATTAGGGAAAGAGAAACTGTTGCAGCACCCTGAACACACCGTGCTTGGCCTGCCTGGGTATCTTTCCACTGCCCAGCCCCTTAGTCTGGAGCTCCGCCCCCAGTGACGTCATGGCCCCTCCCTCCCTCCCTCGTTCCCTGCAGGTCTTTGCTCAGTTGATACCATCTCACCTGGTCCCCCCACCCCACCCCCATACAACCCTACTTAGAATTGCAAACACCACCACCCCTTCCCCCGACAAAAAGGCCCTCTCTCTGTACGTTTTCCCTGCTTCCTTTATCTACACAGCACTTGTTACCATGATTTTTGTGTGTTTGTTTTACTTAATTAACGTGTTTTGGTCTGTCGCTCACAGTAGGTACAAGCCTGATGAGCACAGGGATGTTCTGTCTGCTTTATTCACTGCTGTACCCATATTACCTAGAGCACTTGGTATACAGTAAGCACTTAATATATATTTGTTGAAGGAAAACAAATGGCCGAATGAATGTGGGGCCTGGAGTTGTCTAAGAGCTTTTCTGGATAAGCTCTAAAAAAAGACAGCGCTCTCTTCAGGGGCAGCTTGACGTTGATATGCCAATAGCTCGCATTACAGCACAGCATTGGTCCCAGGGCTCGCTAAGGAGAAGAAGGGGCCGGGAAAGCAGCACCTTTGGGCAAGTGGAATCTTAGTTCCCCAACCAGGGATGGAACCGGAGTCCCCTGCAGGGGAAGCATGAGAGTCTTAAGCCCTGGACCGTCAGGGAAGTCCAGGAAAGCAGCATCTTAAAGTGTGATCAGCCAGACTCTGTGGCATCAAAAAATCCCACATTGCCACTTTCTTGGCATACAATCCTGGGCAGCTGGTCAATATCTCTAGGTTCTAGAGAAGAACGGGGTACCTCCTACCTCTAAGGATTGTTGTGATGACAGTTCAACATAGTGACACAGGCAGCCCCTGGCTGGGGTCAGTAACTGTTAGCCCTTATTATGCAGGAGGTACTGAGCTAAACGTTTGATGTACATTATTATGCTTACTTATCACAGTTTATCACATTAGGAAGTGGATAACCTCTTCTGAATATGTATCCTGTGGGTCTCCAAATAAGTTTGGCTAATGCGATGTAATCCATACCTCCACTGGAGAGTCGTGTTATTGTACCAACAGATCAAGCAGCTCTACGATAAAGAAATCTGCTCAACTTTAATTTGACTTTAATCTTTTATTTGAGTTTAATCAAGCATTACCCAAAAGATGCTTTTCTCGTTTTGCAGTAACACATAGTGCCACGATGTGAAGATGGTGATTCCTGTAAATGCTCTTTAATACCAACGGATACAGAATACATGATTTTCTCCATGTAACAGAGGAGGAAGCTGAGGCTCAGAGAAGTTCAGTGACTTACACAAGGTCACATAGAGAACAAATAGGTGTGCAGCCATCCTAACTGGTGAACCCAATTCAGGAGGCTGATGTTATCAGCACCTCACTTCAAGCAGTCCCCCATCACCTAACTTAATTATATTTATTGCATATCGAGATGACAAGACAATAACACAGCTGCTCTTCTAGAATGGCTGAAAATTCAACTAAACTGGAAGATAGATGTGAGATAAGATTGCATTTTGTGAACCTAAAAGAAACATGTTACATGAACTCTGTTTGGCCATGACTTGGTGTTACCAATGACTTTTTTCTTTCTGGCATTTGTGCTGTAAGCAGGCAAACAGAAGGAAGGTTATTATCTAAAATACAGAAATGGCATACTTAAGTTACAGAGATTAGAAAAGAGAGAATCAAATTAAAATCACTTAATTAGAAACGCACTGATACAAACATGAAATCTGAAGCTATTTTCCTTTTGTCAAAAAGAAAACCCAGAAACTTTCAGAACATTAGATGAGAAAAGAAAAATTCAGCTTCAGAAAAATTATAGGTCTCCACTGTTAGTTTACCAGGGCTGAGCCGTGTGGTCAGAAATCCCAGTTAAGCCAGGCAGCCTTGCTCACAAATTGATGGGTCTTGTCTGTTTTGGAGATATGCTTACTCGGTTTCTGAATCAGCCAGAGATTTCATGTTATTGAATTATTTAGGCTATTTTTAAGGCTGACAAAAACGTGACCAGAGGGCTCAGAGATGAACAGAGAGTACTCAGATTTTTGCTGTCCTTGAAATTTATATTTCATTGTAAGTGAAAGAAGAAGAAAGTCCATAGCAAATAGAGAAATCATGTTTGAGGTTAAGGAGATCTTTCTTCTCCATCCCCGAAAAAGATTTTCCAAAGATGGATGGGCAAAAGTGACAAAAAAACCCAGATGAGATGCCTGAGAAGCATCACAATTGGAAATTGCATTTGGTGTCAAGAAAAATTATCTCAATCTGGATAAGTTGGAAACAGTTTATCTGCTTTTCATCCAGCATAGTATGTGAGATAGACAGGACTGGAAGGGGTGACTTAAAGATTGAACCATGTATCCACCTAGCTCATTTTGCTCTGTATAACTGTGCCATTTTTATGCCCCACAGCGTCCCTCAATGACTCTACCAAAATAGAAAGTGGTAGAAATACTCAAATTGGCATTTTCTTGTGTCCAAACCTTGATAAGCGTTCCCTGGTACTGTCCCACCTCCAGACTGACCTACGTGGACTTCTCTCGAGATATTTTGTGTTTACTTTAAAATCTGTTTCTGGTTGTTAAAACAGTAGACACGTCAGTTCTAAGCAGGGCTCCCCGGGCATGCTTTCGTGCAGTGACACATTGGCACAATAATTCCAGGTTATTATCAGTGGCAGCACTGATTACTAGAAAGAACATGAAATTTTCCTCCTTAATCACTTTGCTGAGCCCTGTGAGCAACAGAGGGAATGAGACCCAATTGCTTGAAGGGTGATTCATTGCTGTCTGAGGTACAGAGTTCTTGCATATCTCCTTACATCCAAATTAGCAGTCCTAGAATATTGTCGGGAGAAAAGTCTTCTTAATATGCTTAGGATCTTTTTTAGGGATAATAGCATGCACATTTCTGTGTCACTCTTTCAAAAATAATTAAGGATTTGGTTTTGCCAAAAATGCATTTGAAACAGGCCCTGCAATGTCAACCTTAGAGGTTTGTAAGATGCCGAGAATCTATGTTTAGTGCAGTGTGTATACCTTTTGGACGAGGCAGAACTATTTATTTTGAAATTAAAATGTCTCCAAGCAGCCATGCATTACAAAACATTTTAGAAAAGTCTTTTGGCAGTGGCTAAGGAGAATATACCATATATATGAACAAGCGTGTGGAGAAAATGGGCATAAAACCCATTTCTAAGCTCTGACACTTCGTGTGCCTGATCTTACCTTAGAAAGAAGTAACCGTGATTAGGCTGCATGCAATGACTTGTTCTATACAACATCTTCAGGGAGCAAACTGGTTTTTTTTCTAACATGAAGTAATTACACATGACGTAAACTGCAAGAGCAATGCTGAAGTTTATCTCTAGGAGGTATGTTCATTCCTAAGTCCATTTTTTAGGTCAGTAACCTCCTAGGGAAAGTGCCCTTCAGGCTAAGCCTTTTCTGCTCTTTCCCTATATTATCTGGAAAGATGAAAATGCCTATTTGAGAATATCTATCAAATCCCATAATGGTAGGGTTAGGTGGGGAAAGAAGCCATAGGGCATGAAAACCATGATTATTATTTGTTAGTATATTTATTCGCACTGACACGTGGCATTTCTAGAACTTTCTCTCTCTGGTTGACAGGGGAATGGAGATTGGGTGATAGTGTCTCTCCTTTATGAAGAGTCATGAAGCTACAAGGTAGGGGATTACTCTCAGTGCCCTGCTGTTATGAGGGCGACTCTTAGTCGCCTGGCACGGTCTACCTTTTGGGGTTAACTTCTGGTCTGTCAGAGCCTCATAGAATTGATTCCTGTTTGGATTTTTTTCCCTGTCTGACCATGGACAATTTGAAAACCTTTCTATTTGCACAGGAATTAGCCTTTCGTTGAAATTGAGTTTTGGCAACGTTCTACGTGTTATACCAACCAGAAAGTAATTGCCCAATTAAATATGATTCAAGTTGTATGCCTCATCAAAACTAGAGAGTCTTACAAATAAGTATAGCATTAAATGCTGAAGCCCTTGTTAAGCTCAAACCCCCCTTCTTGACAGTTTGATATATTTTTACCCTCAGTTCTTTGAACTCCTCAGGTTCTGAGTCTAAGCGAATTCTGCTGGTGATTTGTCTCTCCATTTAGGTCTGACTTCAGCGAGCAATTTCACTAATGATGCCGACATGAGTATTCCAGGTCTATGACAGTTATATTTCTCACTGCAAATTAACACACTGAATACATGTGAATGATGTCCTACCTTGCTTAATCCAAGTCTGCCGGCTGTCCTTGCATTATCAGAATCTGATTTCAGAGTCAAGGCCGAAAGTCAGCCTGGGGCCCACGGTAGATAATTTCTCTGAGACCCTACTGGCCAGTCAGACGGCTGGTCTGCTCCCCTGGGGGCAATTTTCAGATATCACCGTGTGGGAACTCTTAAAACTTCTTACCATCTCCTTTGTATTTTTATTCTAGGGAAATTTAGAAGCTATATGAGCAAAAGTATTATGAAATTGGAGGTGGACTTTGGGGAAATTGAGGTGATTATGGTGTAGAGGGAAGACTTGCTTAGAAAGGACGGGGACACTAAGTTGGACAAGGATAGATTCTAGATCCTTTTGTTTTAACTCCCAATATACTTTTATTTTATTTATTTTTTTAAATTTCGTATTCTTTTCTAAATTTTTAATTTAATTTTTATTTTGTATTAGAGTATAGTTGATTTATAAAGTTGTGTGAGTTTCAGGTGTACAGCAAAGTGATTCAGTTGTACATATACGTATATCCATTCTTTTTCAGATTCTTCTCCCATATAGGTTATTGCAGAACATTGAGTAGAGTTCCCTGTGCTATCCAGTAGCTCCTCGTTGATTATTTTATATATAGTAGTGTATATAAGTTAATTCCAAACTCCTCATTTAACTTCTATACAGTGTCCACAACATTGCTGGCATTCCAGTGTACAGCAAGAAGAAAGGCTTCCACAGAAGGAATGTTTATCCACTGATAGCCAAATTTCGGAGGATGAGGAAAATAACAGTTCCCTATCTATATTAACTTGGATTTGTCTCTACCCTTTATCATTAATCATTGCTCCAAACAAAGTTAATGGAAATGTTATGGCTCAATTTCTGTGAACTGGGGAAGCTTATCAATGGGGCTGCCACTTCCTAGCTACTTGTGGAATGTATCTGTGTTAGCTGAGTTCATTCAGGGATGTCAGGAACATTATAAATTCTGTCCCGCCTGGATGATGAAATATTTTAAAAAAATATTCACACACATTTAGGGAAAGAAAAAAAGAAAGCTCTGAAAATCCAACTTCTTCCCTCCATTCTGCCATGAACTTCTTGCTCAGAAGACTTCAGTGGACATTTATAATTACACACAATAATAAACATCCATGGAGCTTCAATATATTTTTAAACCCAAGTTGTTTACAGCATAGTTTTTGAAATACCAATGGTGACTGTTCAAGGATTCAAGGACACATCCTTTTAAGAAGGAATATTATTAGAGGTCATAAATGATAAGTGTGAAATATCTTGGGAGTAAATCTACCTGTACAGCTTACAGTCTACCCAAAACATTCACATTTCATCACAGAGATGTACAAAGTTGTTTTATTATGTTCTTCAAAGAGTGAGTCATTGCTGCTTAAGAATCCTTGATTCCTACAGCAAAGAAGTAAGGCCATATCAAGAATACCGTAACTGAGTTACAAAAAACTGTAAAATTCTTGCCCAATAGGACATGGGAACCTGGTTATAGGACCACAACTCTCCCAGTTAAAGATACATTCCCTAAGTGCACTAGACAACCCTGTATTTCAATTAAATTATGCCTTTGAGCAAGAAGAGTGAAAAGCAAATGGTTTAGCCATAGAAGCAGTATTACTAAAAAAATACCCAAGAACGCTATTTGTCTTTGCTAAGCTCTGTGCTATTTACATGAAGATTTATGGTATTGAGAGCCCAGATAGCTTTAGTCATTTTACATGTTACCGCAGGGGTGGGATGAAAGGATTAGGCCAGAGGGGAAGAACACCTCACTAAAGAATGTCACACGCCCAGTCTTCCTTGAAACCTTGGGGAAGAATTCTACACTTTAATTTTAAAAGCCACTACGTGACTTCCAGATTGAGTCTCTTAAATGTACTAGGATAGAGCTTTATGGAGGGAGTGTATGATGTGAAGCAACTAAATTAATTGAAGTAGTTAAATACCACAATTTTTTAAGGGCTACAAAATACTGGCTTAATCAACATTTCTAAGAGGATGACTGTCTTCCTTCCCCTCGCCCTAAGCCTTTATTTCCACATTATTTACAAAAAGTCCATGTTTTTGGGTGAATTCGAATTGACTTGATTCGAATTTGAGAAATGCTCTCCTGATAACTAAGATACTAAAATATCTTTGATATAAGATTCATTTCTAACAATTTTGCTAGGATGCTAAAAAAAGGCTGACTTTTGTTTCTCATTTTCAAGTGCTGTGGGCCTGGGGCTGAATAAAAGCTCCTCTACTCATAGCCAGGTAATCTTGGAGATGGTATTTCAACTCTCTGAGCTTCAATTTCTTCATACATACAAATGAGGCTAGTGATTTCTACCACCCAGGATAGATATGAGGGCTAAATTGGATACACTATATAAATGTTTGGGGCCTAGATTAGAGTAGATGTTCAATATTAGCTCCCCCTCTAACCCCTTCAACCCCAACTAGATTTTAGGCTTCTCTGGTACCAGGATAACCAACTTTACCTATTATTAGTGATTTAATCATCAAAGGATGATATGCAAATTGCTCATGATAAATATAAATATATTTATTATAACTGTAATCAAAGGCTTAATTAAATAGGTTTCAATAGTGTTATTTTTCCAATCATATAGTATTTAACACTTCATTGGATTCTAATACATATCAATTCCACTGGAAGGATTTTATAAAAAGGTATGACATACAAGGAAAAGGAAGAGGTCACAGGGCTTCTCAACTCAAAATCAACATGATTTCATTCTTCAGCCTCTTCATAATACATAGGGCTTTTTTCCCCAAGTTATTTATTTCATGTAGTGTCATTTTCTCTCCCTCTCTCACACAAACATTATATCATTATATATATATATATATATATATATATATATATATATATATATATATATATACTTTAAACCTTTGCTCATACCTCTTCCCCTGCCCATAATCCTGCCCAAATCCCACCAATAACTAGAGACCCAGATCAAGTACTGCCTCCTTCAGTAATTCTTTGTCTGTTATCTTATTCAGCAAACGAAGGGATTCTTAGATGCCCGGCACCCTGCTATGGAGACAGAGACGTGAGTCCTACAGGTTTACAGCCTAACATGGAGACTCAGGAAGAAAACATCACAGATTCTAGAGTAACTGGATTCAGAAGCCATAAAGGGGACCAAAATTGTCAATTCAACTTGGTCAAGGTGGTGTGTTCCAGAAAATACCTACTGTATTGGGTTTGGGACATGAACCTGACCTTGAACACACAAGTATCTTGTATGCATAAGTAGGTGTCTATCAGGTAGAGTGAATGTAGAAGATGGTGGATAGGGATAGTCCTCAGAGAGGGACCTTGTATGTGAAGGCACAGCAGCTTGAAGCATCAGGGTTTTCTGTTTATTCTACGGAGGTTGGACATTACCCTCAAGGGAGTAGAAAGCCACTGAAAACTTTTAAAGTAATGAGAACAAATGAAAAGATGCACATTTTAGAAAAATCTCTGGAAGAAGCACAGAGGATGGAGGAAGGCTACTTTAGGGGTGGAGTCCAGGTTGGAGACTCTCAAACCTCCAGCCAGAAGGTGGCTAACATTCTCTTCTTTGAAGTTCTATTGTGCCGATGGTCAGGGCATTTCTTTTATTACTTAATTGTTCTCTTCTTTCACTCATGAGAGTCTTCTCTCTATGACTACATTGAAAAATATCCTGCCCTGACATACCTTGCATTGATTTTTGGTATCTCCCCTTCTAACCCTCTGCAATATCTTCATATACACACACACAGCTCCCAGGACACGGATGCATACTGAGAAGGTGGGCAGAAAATGCTTTTCACTGGCACACTTCACTGGTCTCAGGAGTGGTTAACGGCACACACCCAGTGCCACTGAGGTCAGCAGCAGTCAATGTTATTATACACGCACAGGCTCCTGAAAGATCTCTGAAAGTTAAATCAGCACACAAGAGAGTTGGAATGTGTGTCTTGTGATTCTTTACCCTTGAACTATTTATTTTGTATAACCTAATTTAATTTGAATCTTTGCATATAAAAATGTTTGGCTGCCCTCATGTAATACTCTAAGTTTGACTTTGCTGAACATATGAGATGATTTGTCCTGTACGCATTGCCCTCCATCTTTCAAACTGAGCTTTTTTAAGAGCCTTATCCAACTCAGTGGAGTTTATATTCAAAAGTAACTATTCTTTTAGTAGTCACTTTTATTTATTTTTTTATTACGGACCGGGGCACGAACCCGTGTCCCCCGCATCGGCAGGCGGACTCTCAACCCCTGCGCCACCAGGGAAGCTCTAATAATCACTTTTAATCAGACCTCTTAACTGTAAGCATAAGTTAGCCTTTGCTGAATGCGTCATCTTAATTTACAGAGGATTATATGTATGGGTGAATGTAAAGTTAAAGAAAGGAAAAAGACTGGGTGAGATACCCCATAATTCTTGGTTTTAAAATTCATGGAATTAGATAAGTATATTGTCTAAAAGAGGACAACAGTCTTCTGCTTTGAAATCTATTTTTTCCTAAGTCTAACAAAATGTTTTTCATTGGCTATCAGGACATACTGCAAAACACGTTTTTAAAAATTCTTGCATTGTGATAGTGATGGATAGAGATCTAAATGTTTAAAGTTTTCAAATGTATATGGATATGTATGTTTAGACACTAAAAATTTTAGTTAATGCTGCAAGAATCCAGACATTCTACGGAGGTATCTGGGTTCTTTTTTATTGTTTTATTGAAGTGTAGTTGATTTACAATGTTGTTATTAGTTTCTGGTGTACAGCAAAGTGATTCAGTCATATATATATATATATATATATATATATATATATATTTTTTTTTTTTTTTTTTTTTTTTTTTTTCAGATTCTTTTCCAGGTGGGGAGCCAGGCAGTGACAAGTCCGGCATCCATTTTTCTAACACGGGTATCATAGTGGTTACTGGAGCCAGTCATTCTAGTGGTGACTCTCTCATCTCAGACCATAGCTCAGGACATGTGATCCTGGAGATGGTGACAAGCTCAGTGCTGGATTGCAGGCTGGTTTAGGACAATGGCTTCCTGATTCCCAAGCATTTTGATTGTGGTAGAGATGGAGCCTGTACCTCCAGTACGATTCTGTTTTGAATCCCTTGCTGCTTAAAAGAGCTAGAGTGTTTTCTGCTATCTGCAACTGCAACCTGATCAATTTGCATCATTTTCACTTAGTGACCCTAACGGATCCATGAGAGAACATTTAGGAGTGACTGCCTTAGGAAATTGAACTTCACTTCATCGTTACCGGTGTCCATGAGGCGTGCAGCTTACACATGTTCCATCAGTATTGGTCAATATAGTCAACTCCACTATTCAAAGGTCAACTCCGGACTACCGCCCCTCGTACTGGGATTAAGGGAAAAAAAGACCTTTGAACAGAGCACTCAGATGATTCTCATAAGGTCTCATTTGGTGAGCTCTCATTTGGTTAACTGCTCAGGGTATCACTGACTACTCACTAACATGATATTCAAACAAATTGGGACTTACAATTTCTCATTAACTTGATTAGAAACTAGAAATATGTGGGTAAGACTGATAAAGGCAAACACAAATAAGTAGAAGACTGAAATATCACAGATGGAAAGAAATCAGAAGGAGTCATGATATCATAGTCCTCTAAATAGCATCCAAATTATAAATGGGGAGACAGTCAGAAAAAGATAACCTATGCTCAAACACAGAATATAAAAATTGTTATCATTTTGGAGATTCAAAGCATATGATGCAATGAGAGGAAAAAATCTTACTCCACAAATTGTGTAAGATAAATGAAGCATTTTGACTTCCTTAAAATAGATAGATCAACCTTAAAGCAAATGAACACTCATGGAGAGAATCAAATGTGTGTTCTTCCAACCATCATCAAGGGAAGTTGGACTAACCCTAAAAGAGCCTGCATAATAATTCTCTACTTGAGTAAATAGGAAATAATGAAAGTACTTTTGTAGGTAGCTTAGAAGATGGTGTGGTGTAGGGACACACTTGTTGAGTGCTCTGCATTTTCTGACAGTGAAAATAGTCCCCTGACAATAAATGATAAACCACATTAAATTTTTCCCATAACTGTTTCACATAGGTTTCTTAGTGTGGTCACTAAATCATATTTGTGAGTTTTAACAGCTCCTCCCTTCCTGGCTTTACAGTAAGGTTCAAGGCAGCAGCCCTAGCTGTAACCATGGCATTAACTATTAATAGTTGATGTTGTTTTGTGCCTTCTTCTCTGAACTCAAAGCATGGATGTATGGGTAGATAGATAGAGAGAGAGATAGATGATAGAATTTTCCAAGACATCTTATTAAGTGAAAACTCAGTTTGCAGAATAATACATAAAGTAGAAACCTCACTAAGAAGAAAGAAAGAAAGAGAGAGGAAGGGAGAAAGGGAAAAAATAAAGAGGGAGGAAAGAAGGGAAGAAAAATGGTTGTATGTGTTTGTGTGAAAATGCAGAGAAATTAAAGTGAAAGCCTGCAGAGGTGCATAATAAGCCTTTGATAGTAATGCCCCAGGGAAGGGAACTTAGGATGGGGAATGTATGAGGTGAGGGCCATAGAGCAAGAAAGCTGGACTCAACTTTGACTCCCTGTCCAGCCGGATATAACTATCACCAAGTCCTTTCAATAGTGCCTTATTCCTGACTTTAGAATTTGTCTGCTTTGAGAAGTGACCTTCCCCGACCAACCTGCCCAGCCTAGGAGGGCCATTCTCTGTCACTTCAGCTTTGAGCTACTCTTCTAAATGGTCTCCTTGCTTCTGGTTTTGCTTACGCATATCATCACACTGCAGTCCCCGATCCATGTGAATGCCTTAGCCATGGTCCTTCATTAAAATATTTTAGCTTTACAATTAGGTATTATATATTATGTATAAATGTATTTTTTTTTTTTTTTTGCGGTACGCCGGCCTCTCACTGCTGTGGCCTCTCCCGTTGCGGAGCACAGGGTCCGGACGCCCAGGCTCAGCGGCCATGGCTCACGGGCCCAGCCGCTCCGCGGCACGTGGGATCTTCCCGGGCCGGTGCACGAACCCGTGTCCCCTGCATTGGCAGGCGGATTCTCAACCACTGCGCCGCCAGGGAAGCCCCTATAAATGTATTTTTAATGTAGAAAATTCAGATATCAAATTATCCAAACACTTCTTTCCTGCCCACCCTCCCATATTCACCATCCTAAATTTCATTTCCGTCCCGTTTCCTATGCCTCTGAACAGACACACACACACACCTCCATATATCTTTTCCTTTGTTAGTGTTTGCAAAAACATGATTATACCATATGTATTATCCCACAGTTTTGTTTTCCCCCTAAAAATTTGTCTTGGAGAATTCTCCATTTAGGTATATAAAGTCTACTTTATTCTGTTTAACTACTGTAAAATATTTCATGGATTGAATATACTTTGATTTACTTATTGATAAACATTAAAGCTTATTCCAGTTCTTTGCTATTTAAAAAAAATGCTTCATTGGGACTTCCCTGGTGGTCCAGTGGTTAAGACTCTACTCTTTCACTGTAGAGGCCTGGCTTCAATCCCCAGTTGGGGAACTAAGATCTCACAAGTTGTGTGGCACAGCCAATAAACGAATAAATAAACAAGTAATTTAAATTACAATTTAAAAATGCTGCATTTGTGTGACTGTCCTGTTTCTATAGAAGAGACTCTCTAAAAGTAGAATGCTGAGAAAAGATTATGAATTCTCTCATTTTTGATAGAAACTGCACAAAATTACATTGTAAAACTTCTTTACCTATTAGCACTTTCACCAAAAGTGCCTGTTTCTGCAACTGATTTTGTTTATCTTTTAAATGTTTTTAATTGTGATGGTAAAATCTGATCTTTATGGTTTTAGTTAGTAATTCCAGAGATATTAAACATGTTATATTTTTGACAGTATCTCTATTTCGTGTTTTGACAAATACACATTTTGTCCATTTAAGGATTCTTTCATTCATTTGTGTGAATTCCATCTACTTATCGATTGATCAATCACTCTTTCATCTGACACACAGAGCATCTGGATTTTTTCTCTTGCCCAGACCGCCCCAACCATGGCTTTAAAAATTATCCTATATTGTCTTTTGATAATCTATTGGGAATTCATGTTGTTTATGGTGTTAAGTAGAAGAGTCCTTTGTGTGTTTTTTTTTTCTTTCACATTGGTAGGCAATGGTCTAATACCTTTTATCGCATAGTTGCTCATTTTCCCAATGATGTGAAATGCTACTTCAAGATAAACTACGACTGCACCTACACATAGTCTGATTCTAGTCTTTCCATTCTTTTACTAATGCTTTTATGTTTTGTTTTAATGCCACAATGTTTTAATTATTTATAGCTTAATGACATGTTCTTTTTTTTTTTTTTTTTTTTGTGGTACGCGGGCCTCTCACTGTTGTGGCCTCTCCCATTGCGGAGCACAGGCTCCGGACGCGCAGGCTCAGCGGCCATGGCTCACGGGCCCAGCCGCTCCGCGGCGTGTGGGATCCTCCCGGACCGGGGCACAAACCCGTGTCCCCTGCATCGGCAGGCAGATTCTCAACCACTGCGTCACCAGGGAAGCCCCTGACATGTTCTTATATCTAGTAAGGCAAGTTTACTTTTTTTCTGTTAATATAAAATTGAGAGTTTGTCAAGTAACATGAAATATCTTCTTGGGATTTTAATTGGTATTATATTAATTTTATGGGATACTTTAGAGAGAAACAACTATTTTGCAACAATGAATCTTCTTGTCCAAGAATATGGATACTTATTTCGGTCTTTTTAAATGTCCCTCCCTACAGTTTTGTGATTTTGTTTTATATGGTTTCTTGTACATTTCTTGGATATATTATTCAGTCTTCTGTTTTCGTTTTTGCTATTACAAATGGAATTTTTTTCTTCCAAAACATTTTCTAATTAATCATTTTTGCTTTGTGGGAAATTATGGAATTTATGTTTTAATATTTAGTCTATTTTTAATCTAAGATCTTTGTTGGTCCTTTCCAAGCAGCTTGTGTGTTGTGCTTTGGATTTGAGAGCCCTTGCTTTGCTCCTTTTGAGTGAGCAGCAGCTGGTTCTGGTGAGGACAGGATGATGGCAAAAGTGCACCACTGTTAAAGAGTGTTTAAAAAATTAAAATAAAATAAAATAAAGGAAAAATAATTTAAGAAAGAAAAAAGATAAAGAATGGAAACAAAAGAATGTTAACCACAAAAATCGAGTGTTAAAGAGGCCTATCTTTTATTGAGGAATAACTGACAAATAAAAGTGTATGTATTTAAAGTGTACAGTGTGGTGATTTGATACATATGCATTGTAAAATGATTAGCAAGATCAAAATAATTAACACATCCATGACCTCAGAAGCTAACATAGGTAATTTATTTTTAATTTATTGCTTTTTTGTTACTCGTTTTTTGTGATAAGAATGTTTAAGATGTACTCTCAACAACTTTCAAGTATTCAATACCATATTATTAACTATAGTCATTATGAAAAACAGTATGGTGGTGTCTCAAAAAAAATTAAAAATTGAACTACCATATGATCAAGCAATCCCACTCTTAGGTGTATATCCAAAAGAACTGAAGTCAGAATCTTGAAGAAATATCTGCACCCCTATGTTCATTGCAGGATTATTCATAATAACCTAGATATGGAAACAACCTAACTGTCCTTAATGGATGAAGAGATAAATGTGATATGTATATGTATGTACAGAGTGGAATATTATTCAGCCATAAATACACACACACACACACACACACACACACACACACACACACACAGGAACACGATGCAGCCATAAAAAAGAAAGAAATCTTGCCATTTGTGACAATAGGGATGAATCTGGAGGACCTTTTGCTATAAGTGAAAAAAGCCAGGCAGAGAAAGAGAGCCGTGTCCTTCTGAGAGGCCAGCGTCTTCCTGCAGTGCCTTGCCATCTTCCTGGCTGCAGCATGCACCCCCAGAGGTTCAGTGTTGGGTACACACCGTGCCTGTTCACGTGCTGCCCAAATGAGGAGGGACAAGGTGGGGGGACCCAGTTTCAGCTGCTTTGACCATAACTCCCAAGGGAGCGCCATGATGTTGCCTCACTGGGTCCTTTGACTCTGAACTTGGAGTTCCCCAAAGCTGCTCCAACTTCTCTAGGAAAGTACATTTTCTTTTATGCTTTCTATTCTCTATGAATTCCTCAAAATCGCAGGTCTACCAATGATACCGTTTTTTGTTTCCTAATGTTACTATTGATTTCTTCTCCTATCACTTTTTCGGCTGGTTCATGGGTTTGGAGACTGGCGGATAAATAGAAGTTGAATTCAGTTCACTATCCTGATCATCAGAATGATTTCCTCCAGATATAAATCTTATTATATCATTTTCCCCTTAAAATGTCTCAGTGATTCTCTTTCCTCTGTTCCACAAGAGGTGACTGCCACTTGTCCAGCCTTTCTTATCACCCTTTCCCCCAAACCCAGATCTCATTTTCAAGCTGGAGACACACTGAACTACTTGTGCCCCCCAAACACACTCTACGTCACCAGTCCTTGTTTCTGTTACCCCTCACACACTTTGTTAGCTTTATCCATTTGATCAGGTAGATTAGCGCTAACAAGCCAACTCCTCCAGGAAGCCTTCCCTGACCTCCAAAAGTTTAGATGCCCCACATCTATTCTTCCATGGTACCCTGTGCTTATTTCTGTCCTTGCGTTTGTCACACCGTATTGCTTTTTACTTATTCTTTACTTCCTCGACCTGTCTTTTATGCGAAAAGAAGGGATTGTAATTTGTTCATCATTCTAAGCTCCCTGACATAAGGAACCACAATTGGTTCTTACCTGTATACTTTCTGGAATCCAATGTAATGCCTTAAACATAGCTGTTGTTAAAAGCAGGAGCTTCAGAGTAAGGCAGACTTGGATTCAAAGTCTAGTCTCTCACTTACTAGTCCTGTATATGCTGATTACATAATTTGGGAAGGCCAGCGCAAAATGAAGATATGACCCTGGACTTGGGTGGGGAAATGGATCTCTCCTCCCCACAGGCCCACTTCTCCAACCCATGGCTGATGGACAGTCTCCAAGGGGTTGCACCCTCCATGTTTTACAGGATTGGTATCTGGACTGGGGGTATCTCCTAACAACATGACATGGCACTGTCAGCCCAGGGCAGTGACCTCTGCTACCTTGTCCCTCTCAAAGAGGGGCCTAAGCCCCCCGGGGGCTGACGGCAATGGTGGAACATGGTCTACCCCTGCAGACGGTCACCGCCCTGGTCATCGGGTGGCAGCCATAGCCCTCCCCCATGTTCAATCCTCCTCACTCTGTGATGTCACTCTTCAAGCTCTGCTCCAGTGACCTTTGAATGATAACTTCCAAGGAGTTAAAACTCAATGGGCTTTTTTCACAAAGTCCTCCCGCAGGACACCAACGTGTGCTCGGTATTATTATTTCAAGAAAAGGACAGCTGTCTTTGTTTCCTGTTGTTCATACTTTTCTGAGACACAGACTCCTTTCTATGCTGAAAAAACTCCTGACAGCATCGAGCTCAAGGCCATGATTTAAAACCTTCAGAATTCTGAACTCACCGCAAAGGGAGAAGGGGAAGATTGGAAGGATTGAAATGAGCTCTTTAGGCTCAATTTTTTTCAACGCTCTGTGTTATAAACAATCCTCTGAAGATCTTACAGCATTTGAGTGAGAGTTAGGTAGTAAGGTAACCATATTTGACGAGAAAAAGCAGACCTAGGGGAGAAGGCACCTTTTTCCTTAGGCTACGGTGGGGAGCTTGGAACAGAAGCCAGTCCCCTATCAGGAGATCCCAGTTGCCTCTGAAATTCCACGATCAGAACAGGCAGAACACAAAAGAGAAACCCACTGAGGAGAGGAAATGTTTTCCCACAAAAGCAATTTCCTCCAATTTGTATTTCAGCAACAAATTTGTTTCCAGTTTCAGATGCCACTATTCAAAAATGACCTGTTGCCTTTCGACTATAATAGACCCCCTCTCATTCTTCAGTGATTTGCTTGTAAATATTTATCAATACGGCTTGGCCCTTAGCCCACTTTTCTCTTGCTTTTATTGCAATGAGCCCCCAGCCCCTGCCAACGTTTCTCAAGCCTTGATGACTGTTATGTCTTTCACATGGGTCAGTGTGTTTTCTCATGTGGTCTATGAAGTGCTGTAAACATTTACAACTGAACTGTCAACATGGATAAATAAAGCACTGTAAATTTTTACAGTTCAGTCACCTTTATTATGCTTTTTACACTCTTGCATAGGTCCAGAGGATTTGCTTTATCTCAAGAAAGGAAGCACTAGATTAGATTAGTTTAACTATATTACTCAGTACTGGTTGAGCTAAAATCCTGAAACTGCCCTAATTCGTAGAGTTATATGTGTTTTTTCTTTCGTTAGAAACTGGTTTATTAATAATATAAACAAAGTCTTGATTTAAATTTCAGTCTTCCTCTCATTGACAACTACAGTTGTCTAAGGCAGCAGTTCCAAAACTTTAGCAGGCATCAGAATTCCTGGAGACCTTGTGAAAACATAGGTTGCTGGGCTCCACCTCCAGGGTCTCTGATCCAGTAAATCTGGGATGGGGCCCAGCAATCTGCATTTCTAACAAGGTCCTAGGGATGCTTATGTCACCGGTCCAAGAATCGAAAGCATTGATTCGGTTCTTCCGTCTGAAGAACCAAGGATATTTACTTTTTAGCTTTTATTTCCAGCCAGTGATTGCCTCAGTCCTGTATTCAGAGCTATTCAGAATACTCAGGCTTGTCTTCAAGGAGAGTAGGGCTTGTCTCAGGCAAAGTTAGAGACGATTAACTCTCACAAGTGGACAGTTACACATCTCAAGGTACTGGGGGACCAGTGGACACCCTGCCGGTCTTGGTGGCCTCCAGCAGTGCTGGGCCTCCTCTCCCCCTTTGGGAAGGCCTTGTGAGAACATTCTAAAATATTCTTTCCTTCCTCCACATCACTACTTTCAGCTACTATTTTTTTAACTTCTTCTGCGGGATATGTTTATCAGGGGGACTCACTTCTCACTCAGTCTCACCTTCCACACTCCCAACTGTTTTAAGTAAAGTCTTACAGGCCTTCCAGGCTCAGCTCCAGCTTCCTGTGCGATCTGAGAGCATTTTGGCCACACATCTCACTTAACACATGGTCCTGTACTTTTCTGGTTACGTTTGTCCCCTTCTATGAAACATGGGGTCTTCTAGACCAATCAGTGTCTTATTTACGTCTCTCACCCCCACGAAGTTACACTCAATCAATTAAGACAGAAGGCAAGATGATAGAAAGGGAGAAAGAGAGGAAGTTCTGCTCCCAAGAAGTATGTAGAGGGGGATTATAGAGGGGATAGTAGAGTAGCTTAGTGGTTGGGGAAAGCAGAGGAGGCTGCTACCTGCCGTGACGACCTAAAGGACTGATCCACACAGCAGCGACAGTGGAATCAGTCACATGAATGATTGTGCCTTAGGTCAAGGTCCTGGATCCAGCCCAGTCACAGAGGAACAAAACAGTGTGCATCACCTGCACACTTAAGAGTTTTCACGGCTCTGTGGCGGAGACGGTGCTGATGCCATGACAACTGGGAGGCTTTTATTTGAGGCTGAAGGACTTTGAGATTCAGGAAGGACATAGGCTAAGATATATCTATGTATTGCAAATAGAGTCACTCACCATTGGCTTGCTATGTGTCAGGCACTGTTCTGGGGCTAGAAATACAATGGAATTGGTTGGTTAAATGGAAGATTATGTAATAAATTAAGAAAATGTATATTTGTCGTTTTATCGTATGTGAATAGTATTAGGCTTTCCTTTAAGAAAAACATCATACTCTTTTCTTATATACTTTAATATCTTGCAAGATATGAATGATGAATGAATTCATATCATGTGACATATGTCATTTGCTGCTTCCAAAAATAGTTTAAAAATATTTCCCCTCATATAGTCACTTTAGAAGACAGTTTGGCAGTGTCTTACAAAGCTAAACATAGTCTTACCATATGATCCAGCAATCCTACTCCTAGCTATTTACCCAGATAAATTGAAAATTTATGTCCACACAAAAACCTGTACACAATTGTTTATAGTAACCTTCTCCATAATTGCTAAAAACTGGAAACAACCAAGATGTCATTCAGTAGGCAGGTGGATAAATAAACCATGTTATATCCACACAATGGAGTATCATTCAGCGATGAAAAGAAATGAGCTATCAAGCTGTGAATAGACAGGGCGGAATTTTATTTATTTATTTATTTATTTAAATTTTTTTTAACATCTTTACTTGAGTATAACTGTCTTACAATAGTGTGTTAGTTTCTCCTTTGCAACAAAGTGAATCAGTTATACATATACGTATGTTCCCATATCTCTTCCCTCTTGCGTCTCCCTCCCTCCCACCCTCCCTGTCCCACCCCGACAGGGAGGAATTTCAAATGCATAGTGCTAATTGAAAAAAGCTGGTCTGCAAAGGCTATATACTGCATGATTCCAACTCTATGACATTCTGGAAAAGAAAACACTATGGAGACAATAGAAAGATGAACGATTGCCAGGGGTTGGTGGAGTGAGAGGGGTGAATAGTTGGAACACGGAGAAATGTGAGGGCCAGTGCAACTATTCTGTATGACACTATAATGGTGGGTACACGTTACCGCACGTTGGTCAAAACTCGTAGAACATACAACACAAAGAGTGACCCTAATAATATGTCAGTGTTTGTCATCAGTTACAACAAATGTACCACAATAATGGAAAATGTTAATAACAGGTGAAAATGAGTACAGGAGAGAGGGAGGTTATGGGAACTCTCTGTACTTCCAGTTCAATTTTTCTTTAAATCTAAAACAGCTCTAAAAAAATAAAAAGTGACACAGGAAAAAATATTTCCTCATTTTGTCCCATTACATTCTCAAAACACCTAGAGATCCATTTTCCCCCAGTTCCCAATGACTTGTTTTTCTTTTTAAGTTGAATTTTTATTGTGTAACTATCTGTTGACAGAGTACACTGCATTTTCTCTTTCCTAATTTCATGAAGACTTATGAAGAAGTCAATTCCATGAAATAAAAATATTTCTGAATGAATTTATTACAAATGGAGAGGGGAACGGGTGGAAATTTACACTTAATGCTATCATTTTTAGAGAATTTGGTCTTTATAAATTCAATCCTGGCATCTAGCCGTTAGCAGCTTTTGAACTGGTAACTCTTCAGAAAGGTTCTAATGTCTCTGGTGAAGTAAGGATGGGGAAGAAGAACATAATAGACTAATTTCTTTTCTTTAATACATTTCTACTTGAGAGGATTTTGAAAGTCTGGTCTCAAGATAATTCTGGAAATGGATTTCAAAGACTGCTACTCAGATTTCTGTTTTGTAGTAAACTTAGGTTTTATAACATGTCAAAATAAGAGTCAGTTATATGGAAGCCTCTATAATGGCACATTTTTATAGTACTTTTAATTTGTAATGGTGCTTTTCATATGTTATCTGATTTCATATTCACAATCATCCTGGGAAAATTGTAGAACAGATGTTAACTACTAAATAAATAACCACACTGTCACAAAAATAAGAATACTCGCTTAAGTGTTCTTCTGGCTTCTCTCTCATGATTTTGGCAGATTTGGTTTCTTCGAAACCAAACCAAGATAGGCACTAAAGTCTATTCTTAAAATCATCGAAACTGAATCCTCCAATCTAAGGTCATTATAAAGATTTCTTAAAATGAATTCTTCCAATTTTTTTCTGACTTCTGTCATTGGTAAATAGCAGTTCTGCAAAACAAATGTTTAAATGAAAAAACAAATACCTTCTCATAGATTATAACCAAAGATGAAAATAATATTAAATGCAAGTAAAAATAAATACAAAATCAGAAACAGGCATCTCCAGACACAAAACGTAGACGCATAGCAAACACTGTTTCCCATTTGTGCTGTCTTCTGTTTTGAACATAAATAGAAATGCGTGTCGTTCTGTGTGTATCCATATATATGTATGCTCTCCAACAGGGGCCTCTCTAGAGGCTCGAGTCAGTGACTCAGGTAAAGATCCAAAGGTAACGTTGCTCAACTTTCCCGTAAGATGTTGGAGAGACTGCATATCCACAGTTCACTTCTGGAAGCTTTATTGGACAATACATTGTCCATTTTGGCTACTATGTGGAATTTTCATGAGAATTACAGAGACCATTGATGCCTATAAAGATGATGTAGCTAAACCAATGAGATCCATTTTTTAACTGACCTGTCAATCCTCACAGGTCTTCAGACTCAGTAATTCTCCAGAGGGAAATTCAACCTGTCTTTCAGGGTGGGACTTTCTGAAATTACAATTGTTTTGAGTTTGGATTCAGGCCCAGACTGCACAGAAGTGGAGTAGAATCACTCTGATTCCAATCTCAGATATCTGTCTGAGGTTTTTGTTTTTCTGCTCTACTTTAGGGAGTGGGCTCATTCTTATACTTTTGACCTTTTAGTTCTTAACTGTATCTACACATCAGAAGTCCATATATTCTTAGTATAAAATATTTGTTATTAAGGGTTTCATGTTATGCAGACATCAACCTTTATTTTTTTCTCCTGACCTATTTCATATGGAGAGAAAACAAAATATTGGCTCACTACCTCCTCTTTCTTTCAAGGCATGTCAAATTACATAAACATTAGAATGCTACTAAGTGTATACTAGTTTAATTTTGGGGTGAAAAAGCAAATGTGGTATACTGAAATCATGAAAACATTTTCTTTTACTTGAGTCAGTTGCTCGTTTACGGTGTATTTAAGTAAGGGTCTTTTAAATACTCAAGGACAGTCTTACCACCTCCCCTTCTGGAAAGGCTGGAGGCTTCAGGACCATCTTGGACCGGCAGGGCTGGATGGGCCCATTTTCTCATTACCCTAGAGCATTTTGGAATCCACTACTGCTTTTTCTAGAGAAAGTTGCTGGTCTTTGAAAGAACAATCTTCTAAGATAGTAAGTTTATCTACGTGTGAGGGGAGGATGGGAAATTGCTGGGGGATGCTGCCAGGAAGTCAACACAGGCTTCCCACTCTACAGATGCCTACGGGCCAGTGGAGGAGAAAGAGGCACTTCCGCTAATTCCAATACAAGAGGGACAGTCACCATCACTTGCAAAATTGATGTCAACATACAGCACAGAGGAGGAGCAATTCTATTTCACGTGGGTGGGATGGAGTGGAGGTGACGGATTTGTCCTGAGAGATTTGGAGCTCCCTCTCTTGATAGGTGAATTCAGTGCTGGATGTATCAGTAAATTCTTACAGTCAGAAAGAAGCAACAACAGAGCACTCCACTTATACCTTCTCTAATGAATACTACTGAGAAAGATCTCCTTAGACAGGGAGAAGAAAAACCTCTCCAACATAAATAAATAAAACCACATGCAACACAGCTTTATAGATTTCCAGTCCTTTCCCCTTTGATTATTTTTTTCCCCAGCAGGGTTTATGTCCCGCGGGACACTCTTCCGTGTGCTTCCTGAGGGTGGTGGAAGGTTTGCACCTCTGCCTGGGTGCCAGTGGTAGGCTTCTCTCCAGAGCACACAAATATCTGGAGGTCCTTCTGAGAGCATGCCCTTGCTCCTCCTGCCAGGGCTTACCTGGGCTGGAGTTCCCCCTTCGGGGAACAGAAAGGGTAATTCACGTTATGGGTGTTGTGTTACATTTGGTCCTAATTGATGCCATTACCGATATTCTGTACCGTCGATGGGTGTTGAATTGCATTTTAGAAGTCTACAGTGCTCTGCAGTTATTCAGCCCAATTCCTGAAAAGGACTGAGCTACCAAACCATATTGCATGACTATTACTACAATTACTATTTCATAAACCATAAGGAACAGCATGTAGACCTTTGGGAGATGACATGGTGTTCATCTCTTTACGCTAGAAAACGAAGAGTGGTCTAATTTGTCCTCATTGTCCTAACCTGAGAGAAACGACACTCCAGTAACACTAGCTATCATTTCTAAAAATGGAGGCAAGTATACATTTATGCCAACTCCTTCTAGAATTGGCCCAGGCTAGTCTTTATCAGAAACTTCTGTCAAGGGAACATTAACTGAAAAGGGAGGAATGGAAATATGGTCTAAAGTATCTGTCTTTAGATTAAAACTCTGCTCTGATCTAAATAGACATTCTCCACAGAAGACATACGAACGGCCAAGAGGTACACGAAAAGATGCTCAACATCACTAATTATCGGAGAAATGCAAATCACAACTAAAATGAGGTATCACCTCACACCAGTCAGAATGGCCATCATCAAAAAAATCTACAAACAGGGGCTTCCCTGGTGGCACAGTGGTTGAGAGTCCGCCTGCCGATTCGGGGGACGCGGGTTCGTGCCCCGGTCCGGGAGGATCCCACGTGCCGCGGAGCGGCTGGGCCCGTGAGCCGTGGCCGCTGAGCCTGCGCGTCCGGAGCCTGTGCTCCGCAATGGGAGAGCTCACAACAGTGAGAGGCATGCGTACCGCAAAAAAAAAAAAAAAAAATCTACAAACAATAAATGCTGGAGAGGGTGTGGAGAAAAGGGAACCCTCCTATACTGTTGTTGGGAATGTAAACTGGTACAGCCACTATGGAGAACAGTATGGAGGTTCCTTAGAAAACTAAAAATAGAGTTACCATATGATCCAGCAATCCCACTCCAGGGCACATATCCAGAGAAAACTGTAATTCACAAAGGTACATGTACCCCAATGTTCACTGCAGCACTATTTACAACAACCAGGACATGGAAGCAACCTCAATGTCCATCAGTGGAGGAATGGATAAAGAAGATGTGGTGTCATATACAATGGAATATTACTCAGCCATAAAAAAGAACGAAATAATGCCATTTGCAGCGACATGGATGGACCCAGAGATTGTCATATTGAGTGAAATAAGTCAGACAGATAAAGACAAATATCATATGATATCACTTATATGTGGAATCTAAAAATATGGTACCAATGAACCTATTTACAAAACAGAAATAGAGTCACAGATGTAGAAAGCAAACTTATGGCTACCAGGAGGGGAAGGGGAGGAGGGATAAATTGGGAGATTGGGACTGACATATACACACTACTATGTATAAAGTAGACAGCTAATAAGAACCTACTGTTATAGCACAGGGATCTCTGCTCAACACTCTGTAATGCCCTATATGGAAACAGAATCTAAAAAGGAATGGATATATGTACATGTATAACTGATTCACTTTGCTGTGCAGCAGAAACTAGCAAAACATTGTAAATCAACTATACTCCAATAAAAATTAATTTTAAAAAGCTGCTCTGAAAGAAAGAGCAAACTAATTTGTACCACTTCAGAGGATGAAGCTTAGGTACAAGGAGGACCTCTCTTAAAATTAAAATCTCTAATCACGGGAGTGGGTTCCCTGTCATTGGGAGGAACATGATGCAATTATATGTCTACGCAGAATGATGGATGGTAGAGTCACACCTTAGTTAGGTTAGAAGAGTGGAATAGACAGCATCTAAGGCTACTTTCAATTTTGCTATTCTGTGAGCTACAAAAAAATGACCACAGTTATAATGAACTCTGCATAGAATAAATTAAAGGCAAAATGACAGATCACTCCAGAGTAGGGCTTAAAGAAGGCAAGCAAAGCACATGGAACGGGTGTAATTCTGAGTAGCGGTCTTTGCCCAGTAAGGTGTAGGTTGAGCAGGAAGAAATGAAGAGTGGTACATTAATGACATTTGTTTCTTTTCTGGAAATTGAGTATATAAGAGGAAGTAACGTATTGGACAGCTGTAGACTCTTCCCTGCCCTCTATTTCCTGAAGAGTATGACCTATCTGTTAATGTATGTTTGTATACACACGTGGAAACGGCTAGTGGCATGAGTCTCACTAATGGGTTGGCCCGTTTAATGGTTAATTTGGTTCTGGAAACTTCCATAAGAACCCTCTAAAGACACTCTAGGAATAACAGAACAGACACACAGGGACAAGAGCCTCTAAACCCTGCGATCATGTGTTCCATATCTGGAAGGACAATGTTATAAAGCTTCCCTTTCTTCCCCCTGTAAAAGGGGAAACTATAGGAAGATTTTTGTAAATGTACTCAGATAAAAGCCCCTCTATGGTCGCTTATGTGTTCTTCTCTGTAACGTCAAAGGGAATCTAGAGTTTGTATTTGCAGAGCTGCCGTTGCCAGGGAAACAGAGGGCCTCATCAGAATGCAGCTGCATTAAGATTCCCTATCCCAGTTACTGGGTCTTTTGATTGGTCTGCAACACACATGAATCTCTTTCTATCTAAGAAAGTTATTTTCTTCATATACGTCTATTGCACAAACCTGTTTGTCAGCTGACTGTGTGTCAGACATAGAATACCATATCTGGTTACCTCATGAGAACTTGTGGATGGAAACAGGGAAAAGCAAAGCTGGAGGAGATCATTCCACCCTTCACAAAGAGCAGATGGTACTAACACGTCCTCTCTACCGAGTGCCTTCCTGTGTTCTGGAGTTCTCCAGAGAACAAGAGAGCTGAGATACTTATTTCTGATATGTATGCATTTCATATGCTATGAGGGCATTGTAATTTTCCGTGACTCAGGTAAATTTAACATGGGCTTTACTGTAACTAGAATTGACACTAAAGTCATCTAAATCTTTAAAGCCAGGACCACTCATCTGAATTCCCTGACCGTCCACTATTATTGGAAGGACTTTCTGAAGCAACCTAAATTCTTATTGTAATTTTAGATTTGTTCCAACCCAAACAAGTTACCTGAGGGATTTCTAAAGAGTATCTGAGCTGATGCATACTGGATAAGGGCTATTTTGAGTTTGATAAAAATCCCAGTGAGATATTGCCTCATTTGTATAATCATGAGTCCATATGTATATTAATTCAATAATCCACAGGCCTATCTTTTTCATACAGATAAGTACCCTTCAAGGAATCATCTTCATCCAACTTTTGTTTAATTGGTGATAAGTAACCTCACTTTCTTATTCATGCTATAGATGATAATATATTGAACAGGCTGACATACTCAGCCAAGAAAAATCTGAAATGTGGAAATTTCCAGAGTGCCTTCTTTAGGAAAAGAACATGTGGTGAATGTCTAATTATGAAAGCTCATTTCACATGCACCATTTATTTTCTTCCTAAAAGATCTTGACGTTTAGGTCTCTGGAAAGATTCACGCTCTCTTGCGACTCTGTCATTGTGTTTTTCTGTGCATGACATTAATATTTCCAGATTTTTTACTCTCTGCTTAGCGTTTATCCGAGATACTCTATTCTTATATTTCACTTTTAAATTAGCCTCCCAAGATTTCTGCTTTTCACTAATTATTCCATTAACTTAGCACTGCATTTACAAAGGACATTCTGGAATATTTTTCTTTGGGGTTTTCCCTGATAATGTCTTGCTTGAAAGTAGCAAGATTTCAAATGAAATCCATTTTGCTTTAGTAAGTCTAGGGGGACATTTACCTATTCTCCCAATAGGCACATTCAGGTTTAGTTGGGTCAAAGTGGCCCAGGTAAGCAAGCATTTCTGTATGTAAACTCCCTGGAATGTTTATTCCTTATTCTTATAGCTGC
The DNA here is from genome assembly GCF_026419965.1 of Kogia breviceps. NCBI lineage: Eukaryota > Metazoa > Chordata > Mammalia > Artiodactyla > Physeteridae > Kogia > Kogia breviceps. The sequence goes on along the minus strand of NC_081319.1, from coordinate 98,377,670 downwards.
GGCTGTTTGCCAAGTCATTCAGCAACTCCAAGATGATCGTTTAAAGCGAGACAATGTGCTTACGCAGTGAACTGTACAAAGTAAAGCCCAAACCTAGAAGATTGACACTTAAAACTTGACAGAAACATTCCTCTTGCCGTAAAATAAACAGCTTTCTCTTCTAGATAAGGTGAAGTAATTTTTTGATTAATCCATATGGTTTGTCCTCTTGCCTTGGAAACAACTAAAGACAACAATTTTCCAGTTCCCTTCCTCCAAGTCTTCATTATCAATAAATGCCTGTGATATCAGCTGAGAGTGTTTAGCCCACACATCCGGCTTGTATCTTAATTGCAATAACTTCTTGTCACAAACAGCCAACGCAGTGATATATGGAAACATTCGATTTTTTTTTTTTCTCCCCCCATACCTTCAGCCCCCTTCTCTCCTTTCTCCATCCCAATCTCACAGAGTCCGGAAAGTCTTGCAACATTCCTGAAAAGTTACATAAGACACCAGAAGTAGATAACATTGTATGTTTCAAGTTTAAAATGCAGAATGTTTATGCCTGTAGGGAGAGAAGAATGAAAGTCCCTTTCAGGAATCCTATCTGAAATGACTGGGAGGCTGAATGCTCCTCTTTAAGTAAAACTGATGTTTAAGGAGTTGGGTGGGTGTTTTTTTTTTACTATCTGGTCAATGGCAAATTCTTTGCTCCTTAAGAATAAAATAATAAGCATCCATAGAGCCAGCAAGGCTGTGAGTTCCAAGGTTTCATTGGAGGCAGGGGCAACGGAAGTAGAATTTTAGATCCAACAACAGTATCACTGTGTTGAGATCCAGTCTTCTTTTTGTGGTATAGAAGGAAAGGGATGGAGTGTAACGCCGGTCTTGGCTTGGCGTAAAAGAAAGGCAAACCAAGTTCTCTCTTTGGCCTCTGATCATATCTCGAATGCCTAACACAGATATGGAGTTAGGTCAGAGTTTTCAGTCACATGTGCCCTTGCCATCCAGCATAATACAAGCCTTCTCCGAGAACAGAAGTAACTGTGCTATATCTTAGAGGAGGAGATCATTTAGTCGGAAAATGGAAGCACCAAAAAAAGAGGTTTAATGTGTAAACATATTTTCCCAAATCAATATGCCACACAGAGATCGTTCTTCCGAGGCCTCTTGACATTGCCCTTCCCTTTGGCGAGGTCAGCTGCAGCAGACACGCACGCAGCTCCACAGCCAATTCCAACACATTGCAACCGTCTCCAAGGCAACGCTGACACAAGGTCATCTCAGTGCTGTCCAATTTCCAGGAAGCTTCTGGGCGCTCTGTTCTTTGTGGTCTGGCATCAGGACGGAAGGTTTAACCTGAGCACAAGTGGAGAAGGCGGGTTGGTTCCTACAGACTCTGCATTCTTTCCTCTGGTGGGTCGGGTTTGTGAACAAGGACCGGCCCCCACCTATAATATAAATATTTTTGAAAGGTTTGGAGAGTGTAGACATGACCTCTGCCCAATGGACTTACCACCCATCTAGATAAGAAACAACAGGAGGGAAACGCAATGAGCCTCTTCGTTAATTTGCTTAATGAAGGGGAAGTGACTTGGGGAAAATGAGTGAATTAAAGAGGAAAGAACAACACAAAAATGTTCAGAGTAGTTTTTTCCCTCTGTCCCTGTCAGCCCCTCTTCTTACTGTTTCTTTGCCATCTTGCTGAGTTTATTTATTTTATTTTTTGCAATAGAGTTATGTCGTGGGTGGGACTGGGGAGTGCTGAATACGACTGAAATAAAATGTGGTGTTTACCGGTGAGTGTCCTCACAGCAATGGCTTCCCTTTGTTTTACTTCCTTATTGTTATTGAGCTATGATAGGTATGCAAAAAAAACATACATATTTAATGTATACATCTTAATGAGTTTGAGACAAGTATTCTTTATTCTAAATATTGTCTCCGACTGTTCTTTCTTGCTTTTACTTAGTATCATTGATGCTGTTTCCTTTTGCATGTACTCATCAAAAGTTGACAGAACCCATATTGAGCACCAGACACTGTGCAAAGCCCTAGGACAAGGAAACAGGTCATTGCAATGCAATCTGCAAGCGCTATGGAAGTTAGGAGGAAGCCAATGACCCATTCTGATGGACAGTCCAGTGTAACGGTCCTGAAGGGGTGATCTTGAGCACAAAGGAGTCAAAGGCTCCTTAACATGGTAAGACCATGAACATCTCTGTACTTCAGTTTCCTCATCTGTGACATGGGGACAGAACTAGTACTTTCTATTGCATCTTAGGGATTGTGTCCTGGCTTAAAGTACCTGTCTTCAGATGTAACTCACCAGCAAGCTCAGGGAGCCGCTGCCCATTTACTCCCTGACTTGCAGTGACTCCCAGTGGTGAATGGGGTAGGTCTTCTACACAGAAATGAAAGGGGAGTTGGGTTTTCTCCATTTATTAAGACTGATTCTCCCTGTGGCCTCCAGTGCTTGGTAGGGTTAAGTTAGACAGAGACGTACCAAGTCCTCTCCAGCTGGGTAGGAACCAGTCCCTGGGCAAAGCGTGGCTCGCCAAATCTCCAGACATTTCAGAAGCCATGAGAATGTGAATATTCATTTGTCTAGTGTTTTAGGTCCAGACAGATCCAAGTGCAAAGAAGGCAGTTGTAATTCACACAACCAGCAAGAGTGAGAATCACTTTTATAAACAGGATCCTCTACCCCAAGGTTCCATCTCAAGTTGCCACATCTTAACACGGTAGCTCAGACAAAGGAAGACCCTGGATGAGGGTTTTGATTTTAGTTTTTCTCTCTTTTTTTTTTTTTTTTTGTTTTTGCAGTACCCGGGCCTCTCACCGCTGTGGCCTCTCCCGTTGCGGGGCGCAGGCTCCGGACGCGCAGGCGCAGCGGCCACGGCTCACGGGCCCAGCCGCTCCGCGGCACGTGGGATCCTCCCGGACCGGGGCACGAACCCGCGTCCCCTGCATCGGCAGGCGGACTCTCAACCACTGCGCCACCAGGGAAGCCCGAGGGTTTTGATTTTAATTGTTTGCCATGCTAGTGAACCAAAGAACGGAAGCTGACTAAACTCTTTCAGAGACATTGTCACTTGCGGTGAGAAACTTCCACGTTAGGACTAAAAGTTTTCATTAGATCTAGAAGATCGAGATAGAATGAAGACATTTGGGAGGTGGTAGTTAGAGTTGATAGTGATGTCTCTTATCTAAGACATCTACAATAAACCTCCACTTATGTGGCATCTGGATAACAGACATTAGAACAGTTCTAAGTGAAAAATTTCATACCCAACATTAACGACAAAAAGCCAGAATCCAGGGAAACAAGGTGTTATAAGTAAAATAAGCATTCGATAACAACAACAAAAACCTCATAACTCTTCACAACCATCTCATGAAATAGGTCTTATCCCCACTTTACAGATGAGGAAACTAAGGCTTAAGGAGATTAAGGGACTTGCTCGAGGTCATCCCAAATCGCCTTTCACTGGCTCCAAAACTTGAGAACTTAATGCTGCAATACTCTTTCATGTCAGGGATTTACTTATATCAGATGTACAACTTCCAGAAGGGTATGACACCTAAGAGTCCCTAAGGATCTGAAACCTTAACCGTAATATGACTTAACCGCAATATTAAGAGATTTCTTTAAGTCATCTTCCAGGGCAGGGGCTGGAAAACTGAAGCCCATGGTCCAGATCCAGTCCTTTGTCTGCCCTTGTAAATAAAATGTTAGCAGAATATGCTCATTACTTTATGTATTGTCTATGGATACATTTAAGCTATAATGGTGTAGAGTAGCTGCAACAGAGACCATACGTCCTGCAAAGCTAAAATTATCTACTATCTGGTCTTTTATAGATTCGTATAAAAGGGTTAGTATAAAATGAATCTGTCTGCCTTTGTATTATACTCACTCGATATTTTACAGTGTTCATAGTATGAACCCTGAGACCCCCTGCAACTTCTTAAGGCATCATGTAAATCATAAAAGATTCAAGTCTACTTGATGCAGTGTTAGAGTGTAGTATATTTTACACCATTCAAATCCACTTTAGGTAAAATTAGTACAATTCTCTTAGCGAAAACGTCCTATTCCCTGAACACCCTGGATAAATACAATCTTCCTGTGAAAATATTCTACAATCTCTAGTGTATAGCTCCAATCACTACAGTTAAAAGCTACGTACTGGTTGTGGACTCAGCAAATTCATTCATATTAAAACGTGGTTTAGGTTTTCATTCCGTTCTACAATCCCCATTCATACAATTTCAGTCGCTTGCTGTGGTTTTTATGATAAGCAATGTATCTCTCCTTCATAGCTTATGAGATCGCTTTTGCATTCTTCTCCCTCTGAATCTTCAAACAACCATACAAGAGGTAAAAGTCAGTCGTCCCACTCTTCCCTGTACCATCTATTTCTGTTTTTCCACTGATTCATTCCCATCAGCTGACAAACATGCTTTTATTTTCTCTCATCTTAAGGCAAACAAAACAAAAACAAAAAAACAATCTTTCTTCCATTCCTCTTCTCTCTTCCCTTTTAAACTTTTCTAATCAGATGTTCGTCCTCTCCACTCCCACTCCAGCTACTCTATGAAAATTGTTCTGAAAGCAGCAGCAGTGACCTTGCTATTCAATCCATACTCAACTCTTAGTCCGCACGCCCCATGACTTACGACCCGCAGCATCTGGTGTACTCGCTTGCTCTACTCTTTTTGATATTCCTTCTTTCCTTGGTTTCCAGGATGCCACACTGTATTGGGACCTTTGGTTTTGTTGTAGTTTATACCTGGAACTGTGCCTGGTACATGGTAGGTGCTCAGTAAGTAACTGTTTAAATAAAGGAGACCTCATCTGCATCACAAAATAAATTCACACCACTGCTAACAGTATATTGTCAAATGTAATTTGACGGCTAGTTAGAAAAATAGGCTCACACTAAATCCAAATAATGACATTCCAGTGCAAAAATATCAGGCACTTTTAACAAAATAACCATCACTCATCAATATAATATACATATAATGACTTCCTTTAACGTGTTTAAAGAAGCCATAAAGTTTTTATGGGTAAAGTGGTGACTGTATTTTATTCTACCGAGACGGCCACACATTTCTGGGAAATAGGTACAAACCTGGGTAGGTCACTGTTTGAAAGACACAGCCTGACATCTTTGTCCTCAACACTGTATTTGACAGAAGTTGTAAAAAGACTTTTGGGAATATATCAGTGATGAGTACAGTAGTGGAAAGCCATATTAGTAAAGAGGCCATTTCAGGAGAAAGTCATTAGGATTAGGATGACACATTAACCAGGGTGTTATCTCCTCTGGTCAGATAACATGTGGCATATGTGTTAGGGAAGCCTTCTCCCCTACCTCCCCACTCCCTGTTAAACAGAAGATAAGCTCGTTGTGGATACCCACCAGTACTCTGGAATGGAATGGAATTTTTTTAAAGCATTGTGGTCAATGTTAACTGACTTACATATGATTTAAGAAGCATTTGCATTCAGTTTGTCTTTCCCAGATCAAAACACTATATGTGGTCGATAGAAATTAAGAATCCTGAGTCTCACGGTTATTCAAGACAGACTTTGAGAAAACTGAAAACGATTGCACTCCGCATCTGCACGTTTTATGAGAAGAAAAGCACGTATCATGAGAGTGCTGTAAACATTGTGTGAAAATGAAACTGGGATTGTGATGTCGAGGGCTTCCTCTGGGTGGGTGACATGCCACCAAGACAAATGGCATTCTAGCCACTCAGTGGGCCAAAGTCTAACATTATTATATTAACCAATTTCCGTCCTGTTCTTTTTCTTTATGGGTTTTAATGACCAGGCGAGACTTCACTGTTTAATATTTAAACAAATGTTTTTATGCTGAGACAATAAGGCACTGTTGAGACTGGTGAGAGTTGTTTAATATTCTCCAGTATGGCTGACTGCCATTCTCGCCGCAGCAAAGGCATGAGCTGACTTCTAGAAATGTTCAGAAATTAAAGCTCCCTAGCTGGTGACACGTGTGAAGGGAATCTCCTTGAGCTGCACACACGGCATCCCAGGTGTGTGCGGTCCACCCCACAGGGTGAGTTCCTCTTGTTCTGGCTCTCCTAGCAGAATGCTATTTGGTTGGCATCGCTTGTGTTGGCTAAAGACTGGCTGGCTTCCATGTGCTGCTCCTTCTCTACACTGGCCCTTATCAATTTACTGACAACGACCTTTAATACATCCCTTCTTAATTATCCATCATCAAAGGCAGCTGAGTGTGGGCTTCCTTTGTGAGGTTCAGTACCCCTCATTGACAAGATGCGCTTTAGTCAACCATTGAGGTGAGCTTACTTAGTGTGAAAACATGTTTCACGTATGGCAGGACAGCTCTCAAAATCCACTCTGACTGATTTAAGTCGTGGTTATATTTCTCTTCCCCTCAAAGTTGGGTGTGAAAATTTTGCATCTGACGTGAAGCAAGAAAACTAACTTTACAAAATGTTCAGGCTCTTTTACGTTCCTGAAAAACTTTGTGATGGACAGCTTCCCCCAAAAATCTTTGATTACATCTCTAAGCAGATATTATCTCTTATAAGCTTGGCTGTGGGTAGGATAGACTGAAAATCACCATCACTATCCAGTGGATTTGTAGACACAAAAACCTGCAGCACATTGTTGAAGTTGTAAATTCTACTGGGACCCACCATATTTTAACTTATTTCTCCCCCAGAAGAGATGGGGTCCAAGATGGAAGCCACTATTGGAAAGAACAATGCAAACCATCTTAAGTTGGACAACCACAGTAACAAAAAAAAGACCGATCAGAATTGTAAGGAAAGTACTCGGTTGGTTTTTATTGCTTAAGCTTGCCTTCTTTAATAGGAATCTACATACATCTCAAGTGTGAAAAATAAAACCTTTTGAATATTACTGTGTGTATATTCTAAAGCTTCCATAACAGACTGGCCAAAAAAATAAGATGATTCCTCCAAACGAAGACCCATAGGATATACGTTAAAGCAGTGGTCCCCAACCTTTTTGGCACTAGGGATGGGTTTCGCGGAAGACAATTCTTCCACAGACAGGGGCGGGTGGTGGATGGTTTCAGGATGATTCAAGCACATTATACTTACTGTGCACTTTCGTTCTGTTATTGTTACATTGTAATCTATAATGAAATAATTATACAACTCACCATAATACAGAATCAGTGGGAGCCCTGAGCTCATTTTCCTGCAACTAGATGGTCCCACCTGGGGGTGATGGGAGACAGTGACACCAGAAGTGTGTTGCTTACGTCCAGTCTACTCCGTAAGATGCAGCTTCATTGTCACTTTCCACTCACTGCTAGGGTTTTGATATGAGTCTGCAAGCAACTGATTTATGATGGTCTCTGTGCAGTCAAACCCCTCTGCTAACGATAATCTGTATTTGCGGCCGCTTCCCAGCGCTGGCATCGCCGCCTCAGCTCCACCTCAGATCATCAGGCGTTAGATTCTCATAAGAAGTGCACAACCTAGAGCCCTCGCAGGCGCAGTTCACAGTAGGGTTCGCGCTCCTACGAGGATCCAGTGCTGCCGCTGATCTGACAGGAGGTGGAGTTTAGGCGGTCATGCGAGCCATGGGGCGCGGCTGTAAATACAGATGAAGCTTTTGCTCGCTCACCCGCCGCTCACCTCCTGCTGTGCGGCCCGGTTCCTAACAGGCCATGGACCAATACTGGTCCGTGGCGTGGGGGCTGGGAGCCCCTGCATTAAAGAACACACCTTCTCAGAAGGGGCGTGAATTGGTGTGGATTTTTCCACGTTCTCTCACCCAGCTCTCTCAGACTCACAATGTCAGTAACGGCTACCTGGGTCCAGGAAGCTACGTAAAGCCACCTGGCCACAGGGAGATGTGTTTCTCAAATAGATCAGATCAGAAGGATTACTAGGAGCATTTGTTAAACGTATACATTCTCACACTCTCACTCACCTACCTCTCACTTCAGATTGACTCATTAGATATGGGTTGGAGCCCAAGAATATAAATTGGTAATAAGATGATTCTTTTTTTTCTTTTTGCGGTCCGCGGGCCTCTCACTGCTGTGGCCTCTCCCGTTGCGGAGCACAGGCTCCGGACGCGCAGGCTCAGCGGCCATGGCTCACGGGCCCAGCCGCTCCGCGGCACGTGGGATCCTCCCGGACCGGGGCACGAACCCGCGTCCCCTGCATCGGCAGGTGGATTCTCAACCGCTGCGCCACCGGGGAAGCCCAAGATGATTCTTTATATCAAGGAGTGGTGTGAGATATTTCTCTAGGGTATAGAATCCCAATATCATGACCTCACCAACTGAAGGGATGCCCATTTCATGGCTTCATATATTTACAGGGAATGAACAAGAGAAACTGGCAAAGAGCTAAGACATGAAAAGCATATATAATGAATATATATGATAGGAGAAAAAATAAAGAAAATTATGTATAATAATATAATACCAGCAATGAGTAGTGACTTGAAACTCAGGATATGAGACTATGTGAGGAAAAAGACAAGGAGACAAAGAGAGAAAGAGGGAGACCCAGAAAAGTTTGCTTTCTCACATCTACTCTGAATTTGGCTTGCCTTTGTGTCCAAGATCAAGGTCCCCTGTTCTGATTGCAAGGTCCTCTACTCAACAGCCCCTGTCTCTTTGGTATATGTAGAATTAGACACCTGGAGATTAACTAGCAATGCTTGGGGTTTCTTTATTTATGTATTTATTTTTAAAGGAAATCACTAAAAAAATATATGTAAAAGGAGTAAGTGTTGATGGAATAGCTACCATTTTTTGTGCTGTGTTCCACACGCTGTCCTCATGTTATATCATTTCTTTGTCTTCACTCCAATTCTCTGACAGAGGTTTTATTACAATTCAATTGCTAGGGAAACAAATTCAGAGAAATGTTTAATCTAAGGTCACATTATCTTCAAGTGACAGTTGGGGTTTGAACCCAGATGTACCTCTCTCTAGTACACCCTATGTCAGTGAGACGGTAGCCTGTGGATTATGAGGCAAGAAACTCGGGTTCATTTCCCAAGTTGTCTGATAATTCACTGTGTGTGCATATAGCTCAGTGTTGAGTTTCTTTGTGCCTTGGTTTCCATACCTTCCAGTCGGCAGACAACTTGCCTGTTAGCTGGTTTTGAACAACCCCTAACGGAGCACCAGCTGAAGTAAATACAGGACTTCTCTGAGTTCTAAATCTGGTGCGAAATTGAGAGGACACTTCAGGAACCTTCCCATCGCTATCGAAATGGCAGGTCACAGGTCAGGGAGTCCAGTAAAGTAATCCAAAGTACCATCTGCCCAACTGGGAACCATTCGGTAAGTTACTGTTGTCTTCTGACCCTGTCTCATACCTGTTAGCTTGTTAAGCTTTGACCAAAGGGACAGAGTGGAGCCACTGTCTAAAACAGAGCATTCTGTTTGAATTGGCAAAAGGCAAAATGATCTTCCAGGCACTGTTGCCTAGAAGTAACCGCTCTCTAATGAGTTGCTGTTTTTATTAAATATGATGTAGAGCTGATTCACGCCTTTGGATTTCAAGAGACACAAACATAATGCAATGTGCTTTTCCTATGCGGAAGCTGTTAGCAGGCTTTTACACTCCTTTTACATAAGTCCCAAGTGAATCTCTGCAAGCCAGTGATATTGCACAGATTTAAAGAGGTTTGCACAAAGCTTTGAAAGAATTAAAAATAAGCATTTTCAAACAATCACGTCCATCCAAAGGACGGTGCTCCCTGGTGTCAAGGCGTATCCTTTGAAAGAAGGACCTGGGGGACACGGAAAAGAACATGAAATTAATGTTAGGAAAACAGATGTCCAGAGTCTTAGGGACTAGCAGTGCAATTCCTTAACAAGAGAGTTATAAAGTGCAAATGAGTCCAGGAAGGAAATGTGATAACGTGCGGGAGTGATATCTGTTGAGTAGGTCCTAGGTCTGTAGGGGTTTCATATTTTCAGCAACAACTCAATGATGGCACCAAGAACATATTTGTGTTTGTTATGTTAACCGATGACCTCAGGCTGACCCAGAGAAAATTAAAATTCAGAATGATTTTATTCAATGTGGGGGAGGAATTTAGTGAAGATTTTAAGGATATGTTCCAGGCAATGCACACATACAGAAAATAACACGACAGGAGAAAACTGTTTGGGGTTTACAATGAATTCCACTCTGTCTCTCGGTCACCACTGCACAGCTATGGTACTTTTCCCAAAGAAGCATGTAGAATGTACAATGTTTAACTGAAAAGGAAGTATATGGTGGGCTCCCTTCTCTTTAGTCAGTAAAGCAAATGGCAGAAGGAAACAATAGAAGGCAATTACAGAATGGGATCAACCAAGAGGATGGGATTTGCAATAAGGAGACTTTTCCAACACCAAAAATATATGGTTAAGGATGTAAATATCATCCTCATTATCACCTTCCTGAGGTCTTTAAAAACCAGAGAAGTAACACAGGCAGAACACTCTGTGACATAAATCACAGCAAGATCCTTTTTGCCCCACCTCCTAGAGAAATGGAAATAAAAACAGCAATAAACAAATGGGACCTAATGAAACTTCAAAGCTTTTTGCACAGCAAAGGAAACCAGAAATAAGATGAAAAGACATCCTTCAGAATGGGAGAAAAATATTTGCAAATGAAGCAACTGGCAAAGTCATAATCTCCAAAATATACGGGCTTCCCTGGTGGCGCAGTGGTTGAGACTCCGCCTGCCGATGCAGGGGACATGCATTCGTGCCCCGGTCCGGGAGGATCCCACATGCCGCGGGGCGGCTGGGCACGTGAGCCATGGCCACTGGGCCGGCGTGTCCAGAGCCTGTGCTCTGCAACCGGAGGAGCCACAGCAGTGAGAGGCCCGCGTACCACACACACACACACACACACACACACACACACACACACACACACAAAATCAGAATATACAAGCAGCTCATGCAGCTCAATATCAGAAACCCAAATAACCCAATCCAAAAATGGGCAGAAGACCTAAATAGACATTTCTCCAAAGAAGACATACAGATGGCCAAGAAGCACATGAAAAGCTGCTCAACATCACTCATTATTAGAGAAATGCAAATCAAAACTACAATGAGGTATCACCTCACACTGGTCAGAATGGCCATCATCAAAAAATCTACAAACAATAAATGCTGGAGAGGGTGTGGAGAAAAGGGAGCCCTCTTGCACTGTTGGTGGGAATGTAAATTGATACAGCCACTGTGGAGAATAGTATGGAGGCGCCTTAAAAAACTAAAAATAGAACTACCATACGACCCAGCAATCCCACTACTGGGCATATACCCTGAGAAAACCATAATTCAAAAAGAGTCATGTATCACAATGTTCATTGCAGCTCTATTTACAATAGCCAGGACACGGAAGCAACCTAAGTGTCCAGCGACAGATGAATGGATAAAGAAGATGTGGCACATATATACAATGGAATATTACTCAGCCATAAAAAGAAACGAAATTGAGTTATTTGTAGTGAGGTGGCTGGACCTAGAGTCTGTCATACAGAGTGAAGTAAGTCAGAAAGAGAAAAACAAATACCGTATGCCAACACATATATATGGAATCTAAAAAAAAAAAAAGGTTCTGAAGAACTTAGGGGCAGGACAGGAATAAAGATGCAGATGTAGAGCATGGACTTGAGGACATGGGGAGGGGCAAGGGTAAGCTGGGGTGAAGTGAGAGAGTGGCATGGACTTATATACACTACCAAATGTAAAACAGATAGTGGGAAGCAGCCGCATAGCACAGGGAGATCAGCTCGGTGCTTTGTGACCACCTAGAGGGGTGGGATAGGGAGGGTGGGATAGGGAGGGTGGGAGGGAGACGCAAGAGGGAGGGGATATGGGGATATATGTATACATACAGCTGATTCGCTTTGTTATACAGCAGAAACTAACAACATTATAAAGCAATTATACTCCAATAAACATGTTAAAAAAACCCACAACAGGTAAGTTCTCGTCCAACTAGGATAAATTGGGTGTCATTAGGACTACCAACGCAAAAGGCATGAAGGTTTAGATGATTCTTTAAGTTCTCTTTAGCCCGATGTTGCTGTGGACACATCAGAAGGAAAAGTGCAGGCCCTGTTTGAAATTTCCCTGGACCTCCCGCTCTCTCTTGGATCCAGACAGCTCTCAAGATAATGCAGTCAGGTTGTGTTGGCTTTTCATCTCTCTATGCTAATGGACTCTGAAGTTGGAGCACACCCCTGTTTCTTTCCACTCTATCCCCCAAAAATGGAACTGAATGAGTTCATTTTCTCCTGCTCTGAAGGAGCTCTGACTTTGCTAGTTAATCTTCTCGAATCTAGTTGTTCCACATACTAAACTGAGATAAAGAGGCAAAGAAAAGGACAGGGATAGAAAGAAGGGGAAGCAGTAAGCAGTGCTAAGAGGATGGCTGGGGACTAGAGCCTTGGTTTGATTTCCATTTGTACATCATCTTAAATGGAACTCAACCTCAATTAAACACTATCTTGGCTGTAGAAATGTAGCTTTAACATAAATTCCCCAGTCACCCCTTCCAATCAGTTTGGTACCCTAAAACTAGAAGCTCTGGACCTTCCAGTTCTTTTACATTATCAGAGAAAGAGTCTGTCATTAAAAAAATCAAAGACAAAGAATCATGAGCTATAAAAGACAGAGAAAGGTCATCTAAATAACAACTTTATTTTACAAATGCGCAAATTAAGGGCCAGACAGATAAATGACCAGACCCAAACCATCCTCCTCTCGTAGAACAGAGCAAGGTTTACAGTCAAAATTGTGGGCTTCATGCAGGCAGGTTATTTGTCCATTTTCTTTTACCGCATCTCCACAATTAGCACAGTGCCAAGCATACAGTCGGCACACAATAAATATTTACTGACTGAGTGATCGATGATTCCTGATACCCCTTCTCATGTTTTTCCCACTCAAGCACACATTTTAGCTCTCAAAAAAAAAAAAAAAAATCTCAGGACCAATGTAGCTCACTTCACCCCACCTCAAGCCCTGAAATGACCTAATATTTTATCTTGGAATGTTCCACTGTGTTTCCAAAAATTCCTAGTATGCAGTGATGTGGTTTGACTTAATTCTGTTTTCACACAAAAAAAGTCTGGCTAAATGAGCCCTTCACAAATGCTCTATTGTTATCACCAGACTCAATCTTTCCCTAGTGAAAATGCATTATCTTATTAAATTTGGGGTGTTTTGATTCTTGGGTTTCCCCCCACTCTTTATAAAAAGTGTTCCCATTCCCCAGACTTAGGGAACTCTTTTACCTTATCTTACAGTAAAAGGACGTGTATAGTGCCATAAACCATAGGCAGGTAAATCTCGCCATGTATAAATTTTGCTATCAGAAAATCTGGTTTCAAAATAATACATTCCAGGAGAGGCCAATTCTTTGTAGTACTGAAGGATTGACCATAAGATTGCCTTAAATATTGGTCTAGGGTGTAAATGTGGTTCAGATTACATGCAACTTTTTAGGAACACATCTATCGTGCAAGAAACGTAACTTTCCTGGGGCAACCATGGGATAGGCAAGCAGCCAAGTGATGTGGCGCGTTTTAGGAGTGACTAAAGGCGGTGAGTTGGGAGCCAGAGTTCCCAAAGTCCTCTAAAGCATGTGGGCTCTTTCAAGCTCTGGAGATCAGGGAAAACCTAAGAACTACCATACTTAAAATTGCTTTCTCCACAGCCATTAAATCCAAAGATGGAAGATGAATTGGAATAGGGAAAGAACATTTTAACCACTGCTGGAACGTCAAACGTCCTGGTCCTGCCTAACCTTGACTGACATGTAACAACTACTAACACTTTGACACTGAGATATTCATAGTCTACATTTTCAAAAAACGCAGAATAACTTAGGGGGACACATCAAATACAGTAAAATAGATAAATCAAATGTACATGAAAAAAAAGATAGGGATATAAAAACAAAGACAGAAGCTAACACAACAATGTATACCATAATGTAAACTATTGTAATAAGAGACATTGACGTGACTCTTAGCTTTTTAGCAGTCAGTGAGAGACAGGAAACTGACCAGTAACTTAATTCACTGTCTTCCTAAGATTTTGTTTAAATGCTCAAGAAAGTATACCAGAAAGAAATTTGTCTTCGTAAGTCCTCATAAAGATGGGACTGGATAAGTAACAAATAACATCCCTAATGACATACTTACTATAGACCAGTGGTTCTCAAACCTTAAGTGCATCAGAATCAACTGGAAGTCTGGTTAAAACACAGATTTCCAACGCCGCTCGCAAAGTTTCTGGTGCAGTAGGTATGGGGTGGGGCCTGAGTATTGGTATTTTTAATACCAATTTTTAATACGCTTCCACATATTACTGACACCGCTGTCCGGGAACCACATCCTGACACTTCTGTAGGCACATGGCCAAATTTTCCAGGTCCTCTCATTAAAGCACCCTTCCACATAGACTGATGGCAGTGCACTAGCTGCAACTGAGCAGTCCGTCCCCTGGGATTAATACAATAGAGCCCAGCTGCATTCCCTCTGCAGGTCCAGCCCACAGTAGGAGGTATCAGTGTGGAGAGGGAATGACCACACCATTTCTCATTCAGGGTATTTGCTACGTTGTTCCTTCATGTGGGCCAGCCCTGTTGGCTGATTCATTAAATTCCCCAACAAACTTAGATTTCCTCCTCACTTACCGAATTCCTCTGCAACCCAACCATCCTGCATCAGTAAACAAAAGAACAACTTTTTCTTATTGAAGACTGCCTCTTACTAATGACTTAATGTTCTCCTTTTATGATTGAGTCATCAACATTTTAAGACTGACATTCCTTGTATTTCCAACCACAGTTCAAATCTATGAGCCGTGTCTAATGCTTCCTTGTATCTCTAAAGCTCACGGTATATAGTGCTTTTTATAAAATGGGCACTCAATTATCTGAGCGCTAAACAAAACTCTTAAGAAGAAAACTGTAAGAAACCTGTGAAACTGACAAGTGATGTTAATGGAGGAGATGCCTCTTAGCCATCATAACATACTTTCCTTCTCATAAAGCTGAACTGTTTTAGATTGACTACATTCTACTGAGAAAAATGTGTTCATAAAAAATGTGGGGCTTCCCTGGTGGCGCAGCGGTTGAGAGTCCGCCTGCCGATGCAGGGGACGCGGGTTCGTGCCCCGGTCCAGGAGGATCCCACATGTCGCGGAGCGGCTGGGCCCGTGAGCCGTGGCCGCTGAGCCTGCGCGTCCGGAGCCTGTGCTCCGCAACGGGAGAGGCCACAACAGTGAGAGGCCCGCGTACCGCAAAAAAAAAAAAAAAAAAAAAAAGTGGTTTTATTAACTATGTAAACAATGTATGGTATGGTTATTCTCTTTGAAATAAGATTTTTCCATATTTTAAAGTTGTGTTCATTTGTTGAATACTTCTTGAATATTTGCTATATGTAAAGTAATAGGTAAGCAAAGAGGACATTCTTAAGGAACTCACAGTACCATAGAGAAGACAGGCACACACACACAAAATCTAGTCTGTAAAATGAGGGAAACATTCTGTGTATGTCTGTGTGTGTGTGTGTGTGTGAAAAACACATATAGTGGTAAGCACTATTTTTGTTTCTGTTTCTATGAATTTGATTATTCTGGATACCTCATGTAAGTGAATTTATACAGTATTTGTCTTTTTGTGACTGGTTTATTTACTTAGCATAATGTCCTCAAGGTTCATTCATGCTGGGGCATATGACAGGATTTCCTTCCTTTTTAAGGCCACATAGTGTGTGTATGTGTGTCTGTATATATGTGTGTATATATATATATCTCACATTTTGTTTTTCTATTCATTCATTGGTAGACACTGGGTTACTTCCATTCTGAGCTATTGTGAATAGTCATGCTATAACATGGGTGTATATCTTTCTCTTCAAGACCTTGCTTTCAATTATTCTGGATATATAACCAGAAGTAAGATTACTGGATCATATGGTAGTTTTATTTTTAATTTTTTTAAAGAACTACCATAGTGTTTTTCATAGTGGTTACACCACTTTACGTTTTAGATTCCCATAAAGGCGTGGGTGCACGAAGGTCAAACTTACTTCTTTTTTTTTTTTTTTTTTTTTTCTTGTGGTACGCGGGCCTCTCACTGTCGTGGCCTCTCCCGTTGGGGAGCACAGGCTCCGGACGCGCAGGCTCAGCGGCCACGGCTCACGGGCCCAGCCGCTCCGCGGCACGTGGGATCCTCCCGGACCGGGGCACGAACCCGTGTCCCCTGCATCGGCAGGCTGCCTCTCAACCGCTGTGACACCAGGGAAGCCCAAACTTCTTAAATACTCTCAAATTGATAATATTATAGATGCAGAAACCAAGGCATATGCTTCAGACTCATAGATAATACGCGGCCAAATAGGAACATGCCCACAGATCTGCTCGACACAGTTTAGCGCATCATATCATTCCATTTAGTGCATCAAAGCCCCAAGTAAAGCAAACA
This sequence comes from Kogia breviceps, assembly GCF_026419965.1. Taxonomy (NCBI): domain Eukaryota; kingdom Metazoa; phylum Chordata; class Mammalia; order Artiodactyla; family Physeteridae; genus Kogia; species Kogia breviceps. Next base: position 98,361,173 of record NC_081319.1, on the reverse strand, counting down.
AGGCGAATGTTATTTTTTGTCATTGCTAAGTTTGATTATCTCTGTTAGAGTCTCTGTGATCATTTTAGCCAATGAATTCCTCTACCCTTTGAAAGAATAAATCTTCTCTGGTTCCTCAATTCTGCTTTTGCTTTCCCACAGCACCACCACACTGCCTTATACTACAAAACGATAGAAGTTGGTATGCCAGCTCTTTGGTCAATATTTATGCCAGGTTATATTCATCCCCCGCCATCCATAAATTAACCAAAATCTTAAACTTGGAAACAGAATGATGCCCCGCTGGCCCAGCATTGGGGAAAAAGTCCTGAATGAGTAACCCAGTAACCCAGCTAGACGTGTTTGCTAACCCAAAAAGCTGTGATCTCTGGGCCAGGCACGTGGGGCCAGAGGAAGAACTAACTCTTGGCTGTATTACTGGATTTTTCCACCAAAGAATTATTGCAGGAAGACAGGTCACAAAGTCAAAGCATATATTACTGAGCAGGGAATACCATCAGAGGCAAAAACAAATACCAGCAGGAAAAAAGGAAAGCCTGGTCCACTCTCCCTCACACGTCTCACCTAGAAGAGGCTGGTGGCTGGAAGCTGTTTCAATAGCGATAGCTCAGACTGATAACAATGCTCTCTAGAACTGTCCTTGTGATCCGGTTGTTTCATGTTTCATAAAACGTCCAATGAAAAAAAGGAAGGTCATTTCCATGGGGAAGGATGTGACTGAATGTTGTCCAGCAGAGCTAATACTTTCCTGATCTACGCATGCCTCAGATCAGCTTTCAAAGTTTCTGTGCTCTAACTGTCAAGGAGCTTGCTGCTAACAATAAAATAATCATCTCTGACACTGGAGTGCACATATCAACATTTAAGAAAAAGATGGCTTTTATACATGAATGGTGTAGCCAATAATCAGCTAACAAGTGTTGGAACATGACATTTCAAGGCAAACTAGAAGTACATCCACATATAGAAGGAGACATTGAGGAAATGTGCCTGTCCTGAACTTGGCATTGGACAGAAGGGGAAAAAAATCTCCCTGAAGAATTAATAACTACACTCTGGCACATATGTAGGTTTGTCACCCAATCTTGCACTTCCAGCTTAGTCCAAAGGATCCTATGCAAGATAAATGAAAACATCTGCAATTATACTTACCATAGTAAAACTGAAAAACACTAAGGACTAAGTAATAATCTGAAAATTTGTCTAAGAGAAAACATAATATTGACAAATTAACAATTTGATTAATTGATGTCTCATCAGCAATGATAGAAGCCTAAACACTTTGAATGATATCAAAGTGCTATGCTAAACCAATTATTGATCCAAAATTGTATATCAGAAAAACTATCTAATAATGATATTTTTAGGAAAAGCTAAAATGAGAGCATTTTCCATTTATAATATTTACTAAAATAAAGTATCAAGAAAGTACTTTAGGCAGGAGTAAGTAATCACATATGGAAGAAAGAAAGGATGAGTAAAGAAATTGATAAAGTATATGGGCAACTTACACAAGCAGTGACTGCATGAAATAACAGTAATAACTTGTAATTTTGTTAAAATACACAAGAAAGAACAAAAGTACAGTGCACTGATGGTATATTGTATATAAGAAAGGAGGGGTTGTTTGCGATTACAGAGTACTAGGTTCTATAATGTTAGGTAACAGGGCAAAGGCAATGAGTAACTATGTATTTGTAAGGGTTCTTGAGAAACAGACCAAATAGGATATTTATTATAGGACTTATCTTACACAATTATGAAAGATGAGAGGTCTCCAAATTGCTGTCTGCAAACTGGAGAACCAAAAAAGTTGGTGGCATAATTCAGTCCAAGTCCAAAGTCCTGGGAACCAAAGGAGCTGATGGTGTAAGTCTCAATTTGAGTCTGAAGGCTTAAGAACTAGGGAGTTCTGATGTCTGAGGGCAGTAGAAGATGGATGTCTCTGCTCCAACGGAGAGAGCAAATTCACCCTTCCTCTGCCTTTTTGCTACACTTGGGCCCTCAATGAATTGGATGAAGCCCACCAACACTGGGGAGGGCCTTCTGCTTTACTCAGTACATTTAATCTCTTTTGGAAACTCCCTCACAGACACACTCAGAAACATTTTACCAGCTATCTGGGCATCTCTTAGCCTAGTCAAATTGTTATATAAAATTAAGCATCATACTTCAGAATTTAAGTAGGCAACAGTAAAAATTTTACAGTAACTACTATTGAAAAAGAAAGTGAGTTTATAACTTAAAGCTAGGAGAGGGATAAATAAAAGATGGAATGAGAGGAAAACACTCAAATAATTTCAAAGACAAAAAGGAGAAGAAACAAATATACTCAGAAACTTATACAAGGCAGGAAAAAGAATAACATTAGAAACAATTTCATATATATCAATAATCACAATAAATATAAATGAACTAAATTTAGCAGCCAAATAGTGAAGATTATTACATTGGATTTAAAAGATCCAGTTATGCTATTAATAAGAGATACATATAAATTATAATGCTGAAATTTGAGAGTAAAAGACAAATATTGACCAAAAGAAACCCAACATCATTATATTAACATCAAATCCAACAGACTTTATAAAAAGCAATACTGGGGATAGAGTCACTGCGTAATGTACACTATACAATGTTTAGTTTACGAGGAGGATAATATATATAGCATATCACCAACATGTATAAAGTAAAAATTGACAGAACCACATGAAGAAATAGATAAATCCACCATCATCTGGAAAACATTAGCCTGTCCCTCATTCTACTTGATAAATCAAGCAGTAAAGATATGGATATATGAATAATACAATTAACAAGTTCTATATACGAGAGACACATAGGACATTGAACGCCAAATATAGTTTTTAATCATGCAAAAGAAAAAATTTGGCCTATAATATGCACAAATCACAAAACAATGAAGCTCAAAATTTGTTATCATACAGACTTAGTTCTCTGTCCACAATACCACGAGATTAGAAATTAAATAAAATAAAATAGTATTATTCCATATATCTGAAAATATTTTTAAAAACACATAGTTCTACCTCTGAGTTACAAAGGAATAATCATGAAAGTAAAAAATTAGAATTATTCAATGCCCCAAATACTACATATCAAACATGAGTGATACTGAAAAGCAATACTTACAAGTAGAGAGCTTAAATCTTCATGTTAGAAAATGTTAAAAGCTGAAATTTAAAGTAATAAGCATCCAACTTAAGAAATTTAAAAAGAAAAGCATGAAAAAGTGTAGAAGATTAATGATAAAGCCAAATTTAAAATTAGTAACATACTAGGCAGAGATAAAATATGGAGATTTAACAAGTCCAAAAGTTTATTCTATGCAAATACAAATAAAATTGACAGCATCTTGGTAGAATTAATCAAGAATCCCCCCCAAAAAAGACCCACATATTTTGAAAAATAGGTTATCAAAACTGACGCAAGAAAAAAAAGATAATCTTGAAATAGAAAACTAACCATTTAAGATACTGAATCAGTAATTTAAAATCATGAAGCAAACAAACAAGAAAGCACCAGGCACATTAATATAAATAATGCAAATCACTCCAGCTAATTTATAAAGAAAAGTATTTGGTATAGAGTACTTACCTTTACAAAATCAGTGCAAGGGCTGGCAAACTTTTTCTGTAAAGAACAAGAAAGTGATATGTAGACATATATATTTCAACCCCTAAGTATTATCATTATGTATTTACATCTAATTATAAAATTTATGAAACATTCATTTACGTTATTTTATTTTCGCATATGTGTCAACTCCATTTGAGCTTTCCATGGTTGTTGGCTTACAGTTACATACATTTATCACTTTCTTGTCACACTACTTAGATTATTATTTGTTAAATAAACATCATGACCAAGAATACATTTTGGAAAAAAATGAAATGCAAATAAACCCAATAAATAAAATATGATTCATAAAAAGTGTGAAAAATATATTTATAGCATATGGTTAGGAACTTCACTGTGTTCAGGAAATCGTATTTGCTACCAAAATCACCATTGATAATATTTTATTGCAAGTAGATGCCTGGTGAACAGTAATCTTCTTTCATATGTCAATTTCATATGTTCACAGTAATCTTTCTTTTTTTTTTTGGTTTTTGTGGTACGCGGGCCTCTCACTGTTGTGGCCTCTCCCGTTGCGGAGCACAGGCTCCGGACGCACAGGCTCAGCGGCCACGGCTCACGGGCTCAGTTGCTCCGCGGCATGTGGGATCTTCCCGGACCGGGGCACGAACCCGTGTCCCCTGCATCGACAGGCGGATTCTCAACCACTGCGCCACCAGGGAAGCCCAGTAATCTTTCATATGTCAATTCTTTTTAGTTTATTGACTTTTGTCTAGACCTATCATGTCCTGAATAGGCCTTGATGCCACGTATATCTAGTTGTAGTAAATCTAGAAATTCTAGCCCAATAAGAAACTCCTCCATTCTATACTTTTATACATTTTAATAAATGCTAACAATCTGTATAGGGTAAAGAGCTATCAAATTGAGCTGCTGGTTGAAAACTACAATCTTTCAACTCTCACTAGCCCACCATTTCTTTGCTATATATTCTTACCGGCTCATTTCAAAAGGGATTTAGGATGCAAGTTTTCACTGAAAGCATAGGGCACGTCCCTGTGATGTCTGTAACAACAGTGAACAAAGTCACCAAGGATCTCCCTGAGGTAGAAAAGACATTAAATGACGTTCTTTCCCTGAGTTCTCAGCTGGAGAGAAAGAACAAAACAACCTGTTCATTGCTCTCTATAGAAATTTGGATCTAATCAAGGTCTGAATATTAATCATGTTTTTACAGGAAGGGCAATGCCAGGAAGCATTTTTAGCTGGAAAAAAAAAAATGAGAATGAAAATAAAGCAGTACCCTCCACAAATTTGAGAGTTCTGAAAATGACTCATCCAGAGACCATGTCAGGAATGCCTGGCTGTTAGCAGAAGTCTGGTTTGGGTGTCAGACCAGATTCTTGAGATCCAGGTTGAGGGATGGAGTCTCTCCTTTAGTCCAGACCTGAACTTAAACTTTTTGAGATCCAAGTCAATGAAGATGGAGGCTGGGGTGCTCCAGAGACACATGGGTAGTGCTGTGCTCTCAGCTGTTACTTGACTTGTGGAAGGAGCAGACGTGTTTCAACTCTCCCCTCAGTATCCCAAAGCAATAGAAGCAGCCCTGACTGTCTTGTCGCGACTTTAACTTGGTGTTGCATGTTCCTGGGAAGCCATATATGTGTGGATGATAATTCAATTCATACACATATATGCACTTAGATGTGACTCATACTACCTTGTCTACTTTTTATTTCAGTTAAGCATGTGCTGCCCTATGATGCTTTATATTTAATGTATAACACAATTTAACCTTGATATTATTTTATTTTTTTCATTTTTTTTCTCTTACCTACTCAAGCCAACTGTAAACTTATACGAGCAGAGATCATGCCTTTTACTTGTTGGTAATTCCCACAGCATCTAGATTGAATTGGAATTCAAACACATTCTGAATTTCAAATGAATAAAAGTCCATGCGATATTCTTCTTATAAAGGAATATCATGAGTTAAAAAAAATCCAGATGCAGCATTTTCCACAAGCTCATCTGGTTCTTACTGGAACCAAATGACAAAAACTTGTTGGATGACCAAACAATTGTTGGCCTGTCTGTGTTCTTCACGGATGCGCTGGGCACAGCATATTTCTTCCTGGGGCATAAACACTGATAATGCCTTCCTCTGGTTTTCCCTTCCCATTGATGTCACCACTGACCTCAACAGCAAAATTACTCAAAAATTCATCTAAAATATAAAGCCATCAATTAAAACATTGTTATTGGGAGTCCACTATGGCCATGGAGTATTTTTCAGAAGTGGGTAGGTATTAGAAAAGCAAACACAGAAAATCATAGCACCAAAACTAGAACTCACTGTGGTGTGTTGATCACTTATAGTATACTTATTTAGGAATAAGCTTTAAGACAGAGTTCTTTAAAGGGGTATCTTATCAATTTAACTATTCCAGACACAAGAATCATGACCCTAATTAAGCAGGTAGGCACTACTGATTTTAACAATACCTTAGAGCAGTGTTTCGCAAACTGTGCTCCTTGGCACACCAGTTTCTGGCAAGAAGTCAGTAAGTGTTCAATGAAAACAATAGTTCAATGAAAACAATGATTAAGTTTGGGAAATGGTGCCTACTGTATCACTCACTTGAATAACTCCCAATGCATGTAATTATACTAATGATTCTGAGAAGTCCTTCTGTTAAGAAATCTGTTTGGCTTGAACTCAGTGTTTTCCAAACTAATTTGCCTGTAGACCACCACCTCTTTTTATTTTTAATGATTTATTAACATTTCAAAGGACACTAGTGTTCCAAGAAACAATTTAGAAAAAGTTCCCTAAAAAGTTTTTTTCTTAATTCAGTTCTTTTTGAGGCTAATAAAAAGATTATCCTCAAAAAATGTGAGAAAAATCACACTTGCTCTGTGTAATGAGAACTACATGCACTTTACTCTGCACAAGTACGTTGTACCATGGCCAGCCTCTCCTTCCTAAGAAGCACCTTTTAATCAGTGGGGTAGGGAAAGAGTCTCTAATCTAGCTCATCGTTATCTTTTCTCCTTCTCTCTCCTATTCACTGGTCTTTCCCATCCCTTTGGGGGTGGAGTATTTGTTTCTTGTTTCTCATCCCATGTTAGTAAATGTAGAAAAGTTACTAACTGTTAGTAACCACACAAATGACCTATTGCTGAATTTCTTAGTCTTTACAACTTTGTATTTTCTCTGAAAATACATCAATATTCTGTGATGTTCGAGAGAAATCGAGAAAGGGAAAGATATTCTACTTGCTCTCTTGATAATATATTTTCCTTTATCTTCCAGAATATTCTGTGATGACTAATGACACATGTCTTCAACTTCTTCCCTCAACTAGTTTCATTGCCTCACCCTTTAAACATATTCAAGTCTCCTCTATGCTAATCAGACAAACTCTCTACGCCGTCTGGTTTATAGCATTGTTCTTCATTCTATTCTCAGCCAAAGTTTTAAGGAAAAGTTATATTTGCTCATTCTGCTTGTACCCCAATTTATTCTTTATCCCTCTGCCATCTAGAATTACATTCTTCCCCAATCCACTGCACTAATTCTGTTCTAAGAACACCAATAACCATGTCTCTGTTATTATCTTGATCTTTCTGCTATAGCTGACCCATTATCAGAGCTTTCACGAACTTTCCACTCTCACAGTTTTAGTTACACCACACCTTCTTGCTGATTCTTATTCTTGGTCACTTCGTGGGATTCTCTATGCCCAACCAACCCTAACTTTGCTGTTTGCTGGTGTCTGTTCTTGCTCACCCTTCCCACTCTATTTGTTTTTTCTGGAAAATTACTCCATTCTCAAATATTTAGCCTCTACTTATTAACTAATGATTTACAGTTGTCTTTACCCACCATGAGCATTTCCCCTGTATCTCAGACTCACATGATAAAATGTCTTCCCAACACCTTCACCTGGATGCTCTACACAATAGTTCACCATAGTACTTTTTACCCATTCCTCCTACCTCACAAAGATCCAACCTTCCAATGTCATCTTTAGCACATTTGGCAGCAACAGTATAATCTCTGTCATTCCCCAAAGAAACCTGTGTTCCACCTCCATGCACTCAGCCTCTTCTTTTTTCTTTCCCTCATTTGTAACAACTGAGAGTGCCTTGGCCCTTTCACTTCCTTTACATTACCATATGGACTAGCCCCCGAATCCCTGGCCTCACTCATTCAAATTTACTGACCACACAGCTGCTAAAATGACCTACCAAAAACACAAATCAGGTCAAGTCATTTCTCTGCTTAACGCTTACCAGCCAAAATCCAATGGGAGGCTATTGTCTCAGTAGCAGTTCTCTTTCAGGTGGTCTGTGAATTCTTCACTCTTTCAATGATTTATCTTTATGAGGCTGGAATTTCTTCATACACTTAAGAAAAATCAACATAACCCAGCAGATGGAATGCAGAAACAGCTATGAGAACCCAACTGTCTTCTCTCAAGCCAGAGAAGAGATTTGCAAAAACGGAAAGCAATGCCACTGTTCTCGCTGAATTTGATTCTTGTTTTAGAAAATACAGTTGCTTTTCATAAAAATAGGGTTTTTATGTTGACATATAATAAATTTATTGTTATTCTTAAATGAATGGGTAAATATTTTAGATGCCTCAGCTATAACTTCTAACAGTAAATATAGATTGAAGTAACCTCTATAATCTAAAATTCTCTAGGATCCACAATCATTTTTAACAGTGTAAACTAGTCCTGAGACCAAAAACTTTGTAAACTTCTCATCTAAAGGTTGTAATACTATCTCCTTACCACACAGATGTTCACTCACCTATTTAATGCATTTATTCATTCATGATTTATTTTAAAAATCATGTTACATTTGATCTATGTCTGAACCAATCAATTTTGGAGTCACCTCCTTGAGAAAGGATTCCTCAAACTCCAGTCTGCATTAGGTTATTTCTTTTCTGTGCTCCAAATTGTGCTGAAATAACTTGTTTTGTATATCTCTTCAAAAGGATTGTCAACTCCTGAAGAAGGCACTGTATTTTATTCACTTTCATATTCTCAGTCCCTAGCTCAGTTCTTCAAGACAATTGATAACTGTTCACAAATCAAAGATAGGACTATGACTGATTTTCGAGAAGCTTTCAGTTTTTGTGGCTGGTTTTCTTCCCATTGCACCCAAAGTTGGATCAGTCTTAAATTCTCCTAATTTATGATCGCAGATAATCCATTTCATGTACTTATTCACTCGTTCATCTATTCAACAAATACTGAAAGCTTACTGTGTCTCAGGCACTGGTCTAGGCACAGTTTTCAATGGTGAAACAAAACACACATGTTCTCTTCCCATTTGGAGCAAATTTTCCATAAAGAAAACTCTCCATTGTACCAACAAATACACAGATAAACGTATACTTGCAAATATTCATGTGTTGCTAAGGAAGAAAAAACATGGTTCTGTCAGAGAGGTTTAGGAGGGGGCAAATCTTCTCGATAGTTTGGGCAATCAATTAGAGAAGGATTCCCTCAGAGGATGGTATTTAAGCTGAAACTGAAAAGATGGAAAGAAATAACCAGGTTTCTAGATCCTGAGGTAGTAAGGACCTTGTCATATTTGAGGAGCTGAAAGATGACTGATGTGGCTGGAGTAGCATGAACAAGGGCCAGAACAGCCTGACTTAAAGTTGAAGAGAGGACAGATGCCAAATCATGCAGAGCCTTATAAGTAAGTCATCCTAACTTACCATCCAAACCAGGACACTTTAGAAATGAAAGGGAATGGTCATTATAAAAACAAAGTCAACTGATACGAACAGGATTGTCTTTGGCAAACCAAGACAGATGATCACCCTAGATATAAACCATTTTAAGGTGACAAGGTTTCACTTCAAGTAAAATAGGAAACTATTCAAGGATTTTTTAGATCACTCTGGTTGCTATCTGAAAAATGGAAAATGAGACAGTAAAATTAAAAATAAAAATACCGGCCTTCCCTGATGGCAGAGAGGTTAAGAATCTGCCTGCCAATGCAGGGGACACGGGTTGGATCCTTGGTCCGGGAAGATCCCACACGCCACGGAGCAACTAAGCCCATGTGCCACAACTACTGAGCCTGTTCCCTAGAGCCAGCGAGCCACAACTACTGAGGCCCACGCACCTAGAGCCCGTGCTCTGCAACAAGAGAAGCCACTGCAATGAGAAGCCTGCGCAAAGCAACAAAGACTAGCCCCCGCTCTCTGCAAGTAGAGAAAGCTTGCGGGCAGCAACGAAGACCCAACGCAGCCAATAAAGAAATAAATAAATATTTAAAAATAAGAATACCATTTTGGAAGTTCTTGCAGCATTCTGGGTAAGATGTAATAGTGGCCTACTAGAGCGGAAATGGAAATATTTGAGGTCTATTTGGAAGTGAAATCAACAAGGTTTGGTGATGAATTAAGAGTAAGGTTTGAGGGAAAGGTAGGAGACAAGAATAATCCTACATATTTTAGTAGAGCAACTGAGAAGATAATTGGGGTCTTTTATTGAGAAGGATGTCCTTGGAAAAGAATCGGTTTATAAGGTGGGGGAAGGGCAGCAGAAATCAAGAATTCAGTAATTTGGGATATTACATTTGCAATTCCTGTGAGACATCCAAGTGGAGATAGATGAAAGTTGACCTTCGTATATACGAGACTGAACTCAGAAAAAAATGGCCAAAAATATTAACATGACAGTCATCAGTATATAGATAGCATGTAAGTAAATAAGGTTCAAATTATTCCTTTTTGCCTCTTCTATTTTAAAAAGCTGACATAATTCTTACCTGCCCCAATTCCGTATTTGTTATAGGGGTTAGAAATTGTCTTCCAACTTTAAATTTTGAAAGCTTTGCTATCTCGTATTCTAGGCTAACTTCAATGACTGATTATATTGCATCTTTTGAAAGACTGAATTTTCAGCATTTCTGGATAGAACTTGTACTATAGGTTTGTGATATTCCTAAGGCTTTGGGAGTAGATCACTTCTGAAAATTGAATTAAATGAGTAATTGAGTAAATGAGTGAGGTCAGTTAATCTTTATTTTAATCCCATGGTGAAAGTATTTATAAAATTAGGAATCTGTTTGATTGGTGAAACATCAAGCTCTGATAGTTTTTTTTTAAACATCTGGATTTCATATAGCAAATTTTCTTAAATAGGTAAGTCCTGAGATTTGTTTTAAAACAGATATAGTTTATTTTCTCTATGGAAAAAGGCCTATCAGCCTATCTAAGTCAACATCGCTTCATTAATTATGGGTTGGTCTCTTTCCACTTTTAGACTTGAAGCTAAAACTGAAATGCTTAGGTCGTTAATCATTGTACTTCCAAGTTCATGTAAGAACTCATGCCTGTGGAATTCTCTAATTGGATTGGCGATTTCAAAAATTTTGGAGGGCTTCCCTGGTGCCGCAGTGGTTGAGAGCCCGCCTGCCAATGCAGGGGACACGAGTTCGTGCCCCGGTCCAGGAAGATGCCACATGCCACAAAGCAGCTGGGCCTGTGAGCCACGGCCGCTGAGCCTGCACGTCCGGAGCCTGTGCTCCGCAACGGGAGAGGCCACAACAGTGAGAGGCCCGCGTACCGCAAAAAAAATAAAATTAAAAAAAATAAAATTGGAGAATATTTTACCAAATCTCCCCAAAACTTATTACTCCTCCAATCAGTACATGTAACATACAGATGAAAAGAAATAACCATGATTAGCTAACAGAATTTAGCCCTGATCTACTTTTACTATTCAATGGGGATAGAAGGCATGTGTGCTTGAAAAAGCATGTCTGATTACATATTTTACACACAGTTTTGAGGTGTTACTAGACTTGGGGCTCTTAAAATAATAATATATTACCAAATTTTTCATCTATCTCTTGAAGATTTTAATAAGAAGAATAATATGATTCTGGTTAAGTAGATTATATGTGTATGTATATATTTATATGTATACATGTATGGGTATATGTAGATGTGGATGTTATATATATGTAGGTAGTATATGCATGTGTGTAGTTCATGTGTATATATAAGTGTAAGTGTAGGTGTATATGTATATGTATATGTACATATGCATAACTGAAAAGATAAACACCAAACTATTGATAGAGATTTCTTCTGAAGAGGGGAGTGGGAATACAGGGATACATGCAGTGGGCTTTCATGTTTATTCTATGTATGTTCATAGTATTTGATTCTTTCACCATATGAGTATATTCACATTTCTTGTGTAATTTAAAAGGACAAAGAGGAAAACAAATAAATAGATGGATAATACTTTATTAAAAAAGAGCAGGTGGGCTTCCCTGGTGGCGCAGTGGTTGAGAGTCCGCCTGCGATGCAGGGGACACGGGTTCGTGCCCCGGTCCGGGAAGATCCCACATGCCGCGGAGCGGCTGGGCCCGTGAGCCATGGCCTGTGGGCCTGCGTGTCCGGAGCCTGTGCTCCGCAACGGGAGAGGCCACAACAGTGAGAGGCCCGCGTATCGCAAAAAAAACAAAAAACAACAACAACAACAACAAAAAAAAGAGCAGGAGGATAAGGAAGAGAAGGAGAATAAAAGGATGATTATCAAAAAGTGGAGAAATGGCAAAAGTATTTAAACTTGTTTCGTCAGTTTACATCCCACCTGGAAAACTGATGCAAAGATTTGGACTTTTTATCATGTAACCATCCGAACTTTGGCTACACCCAATATTTCCAGGAGCAACTAGCTAGTTATATAAACAAATGAACCTTTATCTACTAGTTCTGTGTAGAGAGAGATCCACCAATTCCTGCCACCTTAACCCTAACGCTAGCCATCACAGGGATCCTGCAGCAGATGAATCATTATCGACATTATGCTGTTGGTGTCTGTTTTAGACTCCCACTATTTACATGGCTAACCTTGGCTGAGATTCTCACCCTTTTTAAAATTACTAAGTTCTCATCAAAAACAAGCTTGTGTGTGCTGCCCTCCTTTTCCCAGGGGAATGGCCATCCCAATCCTCCTGAGACATAAAATTATTTCTTTAATCCTCATGAGTATTTGTTCAAGATGCAACTCGTAGGAGAAAGTTCTTCCACGGGCAGCTCATGTTGGAAAAGCAAAACCCTTTTACTCCTGGGGAGAATTCCTCTGGGTGATATGCCCCCTGCCCTCCAACATCTGCAGATCCCCAGATCAAGACATATATTATGTAAATGCCTGGAGAAACTCTGCTTGGAGTCAAGCAGACCTTTGCTACCAGAAGCACAGTGATACTTGGATGAATGAATCTTAGGGGGATGGCATGGAAATGGGTTTCATTCCCGAAGACAATATGTCCAGTTATTCTTTTATCTCTTTCTGCTCACACCCCTATCTTCCTCCTCTCTCTTCAGCCTCTTTCCTTCCCTTCTATCTTTCTCTTCATTGTATGCACAGAAGCTTCATTTCCAGAAGGCCGTCCACCCCAAGGCATGTGTGACTTTGGGGGAACGAAGCCCACTGACACTTCTTACAGTCAGAGGGCCGGCCTCCCTGGCGTTGCTCTCTGGGTGACGCAGGATCCTGGCAGCAGGGGATGGCCCGAGGCCCTGAATGATGTGCCAGACACTCAGATTGAATCTGACAGGCAACTTCAGTGATTTGAAGGAATTCACAAGGAGAATTTTGCTCCTCCTTGGAGGAGTGCAAGTGCTCTCTGAAACTGCCAGTCTCTTGTCCTTCACCCCTTGCCCAGGGGCAGCTTGGAGATGCTAACCCATACTCTTCAGATAAAAATAGGGCTGCTTCTTTGCCTCAAATACTAAAAGCAAAAGGATTTGAAAATGTTTTTAAATTGCCCAATCTTCATACCCCATTTGGTTTACTGACCCTGCCACCGCCAAAAAATAAAGGAAGGAGGAGGAGAAGGAGAACAAGAAAAAGATAGATCTGTAATCTCCTTATGGTCACAAAATATTGTATACTCTACAGTGAGAAGTGGCACTGCATAACATAGGCTGTTAGGTCTTCCTGGATATTCAGGGTTGGTTTTTGTTTTTAACATCTTTATTGGAGTATAATTGCTTTACGATATTGTGTCAGTTGCTGCTGTATAAAAAAGTGAATCAGCTATACATATATCCCCATATCCCCTCCCTCTTGCGTCGCCCTCCCACCCTCCCTATCCCACCCCTCTAGGTGGTCACAAAGCACCAAGATGATCTCCCTGTGCTATGCGGCTGCTTCCCACTAGCTAGCTATTTTACGTTTGGTAGCGTATATATGTTTATGCCACTCTCTCACTTCATCCCAGCTTACCCTTCCCCCTCCCTGTGTCCTCAAGTCCATTCTCTACGTCTGCGTCTTTATTCCTGCCCTGCCCCTAAGTTCTTCAGAACCTTTTATTATTTGTTTTTAGATTCCATATATATGTGTTAGCATGTGGTATTTGTTTTTCTCTTTCTGACCTACTTCACTCTGTATGACAGACACTCTAGGTCCATCCACCTCACTACAAAAAATTCAATTTTGTTTCTTTTTATGGCTAAGTAATATTCCATTGTACATATATGCCACATCTTTATCCATTCATCTGTCGATGGACACTTAGGTTGCTTCCATGTCCTGGCTATTGTAAATAGTGCTGCAATGAACATTGTGGTAAATGACTCTTTTTGAATTATGGTTTTCTCAGGGTATATGCCCAGTAGTGGGATAACTGGATCATACGGTAGTTCTATTTGTATTTTTTTAAGGAACCTCCATACTGTTCTCCATAGTGGCTGTATCAGTTTACATTCCCACCAACAGTGCAAGAGGGTTCCCTTTTCTCCACACCCTCTCCAACATTTATTGTTTGTAGATTTTTTGATGATGGCCATTCTGACCAGTGTGAGGTGATACCTCATTGTAGTTTTGATTTGCATTTCTCTAATGATTAATGATGTTGAGCATCCTTTCATGTGTTTGTTGACAATCTGTATATCTTCTTTGGAGAAATGTCTATTTAGGTCTTCTGCCCATTTTTGGATTGGGTTTTTGTTTCTTTGATATTGAGCTACATGAGCTGCTTGTATATTGTGGAGATTAATCCTTTGTCAGTTGCTTCATTTGCAAATATTTTCTCCTATTCTGACGGTTGTCTTTTCGTCTTGTTTATGGTTTCCTTTGCTGTGCAAAAGATTTGAAGTTTCACTAGGTTCCATTTGCTCATTTTTGTTTTTATTTCCATTTCTCCAGGAGGCGGGTCAAAAAGGATCTTGCTGTGATTTATGTTGGAGTGTTCTGCCTATGTTTTCCTCTAAGAGTTTGATAGTGTCTGGCCTTACATTTAGGTCTTTAATCCATTTTGAGTTTATTTTTGTGTATGATGTTAGGGTGTGTTCTAATTTTATTCTTTTACATGTAGCTGTCCATTTTTCCCAGCACCATTTATTGAAGAGCCTGTCTTTTCTCCATTGTATAGTCTTGCCTCCTTTTTCAAAGATAAGGTGACCATATGTGCATGGGTTTATCTCTGGGCTTTCTATCTTGTTCCATTGATCTATATTTCTGTTTTTGTGCCACTACCATACTGTCCTGATTACTGTAGCTTTGTAATATAGTGTGAAGTCGGGGAGCATGATTCCTCCAGCTCCATTTTTCTTTCTCAAGATTGCTTTGGCTATTCAGGGTCTTCTGTGTTTTTATACAAATTGTGAAGTTTTTTCTTCTAGTTCTGTGAAAATTGCCATTGGTCGTTTGATAGGGATTGAATTGAATCTGTAGATTGCTTTGGATAGTATAGTCATTTTCATAATGTTGATTCTTCCGATCCAAGAACATGGTATATCTCTCCATCTGTGTGTAACATCTTTAATTTCTTTCATCAGTATCTTATAGTTTTCTGCATACAGGCCTTTTGTTTCCTTAGGTAGGTTTATTCCTAGGTATTTTATTCTTTTTGTTGCAATGGTAAATGGGAGTGTTTCCCTAATTTCTCTTTCAGATTTTTCATCATTAGTGTATAGGAATGCAAGAGATTTCTGTTCATTAATTTTGTATCCTGCTACTTTATCAAGGTTGGTTTTTAATGCTTCTGTAGGAGAAACTGATTCAATAGAGAATGAAATCCTACTCATTTATATATCCATTGAGGGTAAAATTTGTTCCGAATTTTAGGTTGACAAATTGAGGTGTATCCTTTCTTCAAAGCAAACCTATCTTTGCTTCCTCCTCCAGGATCCGGTAGAATAAGTCATTTCTGTGTATATCTGCCTCACATAGGTGACTTAATCTAATAAGTCATTAGCTGAAGAAGGAATTGAACTTCCTGGAAGCACATTTCATGTTTGATATGTTTCTTGGTAAGGACTGGCTGCTAAACAAAAAATAGTTGACACCAGACTCTTGAAAATTTCTGAAATATGCACATGCAAGGTTTTGAAGGTGTAGGTAAGGTTATTCAAGTGTAACTTAAACCATGTGCCACAAACTTCCAAGACTTCTATTAAATAAAAATGACAAAATTATCTCAAATAAAAAAATAAAGTCAAGAGAATTTAGATTAATTATCTCAACTATACTTTGAGCCCAGTATTTTTATCTTCATGGCAATTCTCACTCTATTACTATTATACTAAGAGCCAGAAAATCAACTGTCAATTTGATTTTTAAGAAAAAGCCCCACACAGAAATATCCACCAATAATCATTTCTCACCAGCAGAATAGTTGGCATTATTAAGGAGTTTGAAGAGCCCACCTATTTTTAGGTACCTGTCTAGGCATTTTGAAGTGTATTCATCCCCCAGGCAACCTAGAGCATAATTGTTTCTTGCTCTAGGTCCTTTAATGGCTTCGAGTTTACACTACACCAGCATATAGCACCCTAGTACTGATGATCTTCAATGATTCAACAGGTCCAGACTCATAGGCAAGAATTTTAGAGCCATCGCCCAGGCCTGAATCAGCCACAACTAAATCCAATTCATCACTCTGCAATTATATTTGTTTTTTCTTGTTCCAAATGTTGTTCAGAGAAAACAAAACCCAGGGGAGCTGGGCACAATTTGTTAGCCTGCAAGTAGCAATTATTTTAATGAAACTGTATAGAATAGACTTGGTCACCATGACATCACAAGAGTTATTTTGACTTCTACTTTTATTTGAAGTGACCAAGAGAATCAGAAATGAGTTACCATTATTATCTATTGTTCTTAAAGAAAAATTAGTAATATCTAAAGCCTTTCAGAAAAAAAATGATACACCAGAATATTCATAATCCTTCCATTGTCCCCAGTTTCAGTTATCTAATTCTGAGTCTTTTTATGGATGCCCTTTGGATGAAGCCCAAATTTGAGTTCATTGGCAGGAATTATCTCAAGGAACATCTGTCTTAGGAATATCCATCTAATTTTTTGCACTGGTTGAGGTGACTCTAATCTTATCACTGATAAACCATTGCTTATTCTATAATTACCACTTGGGGAGCAATAAATGTTGAAAATTTGGAAACATTCTCTTTCTTCTTCAAAGTCTCAGAATTACAATTTACACTTATGTTTTGAGGTCCAACCAATATTTTTTCCCAAATTCTAACATCTGTAGAGACTGCCATCTCACTCTGACATTGTAAGGAAGATCCTGCTCACAAGGGGGTGAAATCCCTTAGAAGGCAGAGGTCAGGGGCAGCTTCTTCCTCAGCCCTAGCAGGAGCCCTGACTGCACTTCACCTTGGAAGGTAATATAGTCTCTATTTCTACAGTGAAGCAATATTAACAAGACTAACCTATGATTTTCAAAGACTGCCTGAAGGAAGGAAGAAAAAAATAAGGAAGGAAGGAAAGAAGGAAGGAGAAAGGAAGGAAGGAAGAAAGAAAGAAAGAAAAAGAAAGAAAGAAAGAAAGAAAGAGGGAAAGAAAGAAAGAAAGAAAGAAAGAAAGAAAGAAAGAAAGAAAGAAAGAAAGAAAGAAAGAAAGAAAGAAAGAGAGAGAGAGAGAGAGAAAGAAAGAAAGAAAGAAAGAAGGAAGGAAAGAGAGGGAGGGAGGAAGGGAGGAAGGAGGGAAATGAAGAAGGAAGGGAAGGAAGTCTCTTTGTGTTCGTTCCCTACACCTTGGAAAGAATTAATGAGAGCAGAGAAGTTTGATAAAAAGTGCCACAGATTGTAAACAGTGGGAAGTTTCTGCTTTTGTGTGGGTTGAGTCAGTCAATGTTGTAAGTAAACCAGGTAATTCTTCCTCCCTGCCTATATTAGGAGAAACACCCTGTTGAGGTTAGCTTTTCTCAGGAGGGCTGGGTCGGCCTCTGAGCTTAAATCAGCTACCTCAGGAAACTGTGATGATGCTCTGGCTGTTTACAGGGGTGGTTGGAAACAACCCTTGCGAGGTACTTGGATATCATTGACCCCTATGGGTCAGGATCACAGCTGTACAAATGGTTCTTTAACAACCATGACATCAATGAGGTATTTCTGATAGTTGAAGCAAGAGATTTCCTATTATGGGCTTTTGTGGGACAATATATTTGCTAATCATGAAAACTCTCTTAGCGCTTGTCCAGACACACTTTGCTTACAGCAGGCAATCCATCTTCCTTCAACTGGGGCAAAATGGATTTCTCAGAAGTCTATATAAAAACTCCAGCTGCCAATTATGAAAAAGGAAATAAGCCATACTTAAAATGAATTTTGGTTGTTTTGCAAGCCGGTAACTTACTAAAGCAAGTATCTTGGGGATTCCATGCAAGATAGTTCGACAGAGATACCGATGGATTAAAGCACTTCGACACCTGAGGAAATTGTGCTGTTACCCTCGTGATGGCTTGAGTTTGCCTTGAAGTCTATTAACACTCAAATGGGACCTCCTTTAGCACTTTATATATGTCATTTGGGATTTATCTCTTTTGATTTGTGCCCAAGTCATGCATGTGCTTATATGCCCTAACTCCTTTACCAGACAGTGATCCCATGTTGGCTGTACACAGGTCTGAATTACTTTTCCTTACTCACTATTACTCTAGGAGTAGTAGCACATACTCTTGGTAAATGAATTTTTAATGAGTGTAAATAGGTCCTGTTCTAAGTATATTTCCTTTTTTTTTTTCTAAGTAGGAAGACACATGGCTACACATTGACAATTGTAGATGCAATCTCAGGACTGGGAATGTCCTTGTTCCTATTTCTGGATTAAATGATATTTAAATTCTTTTAGGGGAAAATTTCCATTATAGGTTTTCAAAAATTTCAAAAAGAGGGACCGATGGAAAGAGTGAGACAGGTTGACTTATGGAAACATTTTGATGTTTCTCTCATATCTGGCCTTCACTGCCTATAGGTGTTTAAGCTTGTTTTCTTTTAAAAGAGAAGAGTCAGTCACTGCTCTTCTTTAAAAAAATTCTTAAAAATCCTATCAAAAATACTATGTACATTTTATTATGAGTTAATAGCTATAGTTAATAGTTAATCGAGTCTGCAAATCTCATATATTTCCAGGGATACTCTGAAAACTTTAATTTCTTTATTGAATTGGTCTCTATTCTACCAGGCATAATGAAACTGCCAAAAGAAAAGTGATATAATCTATAATTACTATAACCCAATGGATAGAACTAAAGCCTAAAATTTCTTTCTACCTCGTAGCTCTCAAGGAGAAATGGCCTCAAAATGCTGGAAGCACAATTCCTTTTGATCATCAGATTTTCAGGTCTGTTGCATCCAACAGTTGGACAGAATTTTTGCCCTGTTCAGACAGATACCAAGTTTAAAAAAAAAAAAAAAAAAGCCCGAGTACCTTTTTGATCTAACTTTAAAAAGCATTGTCAATGTCAAGAACACGGAGACTGTAGACTGTGGGTTGTTTATTATGCTAGAAGGAGTCTTCTGTGCTGTATTGTTTGTGTGATATGAAGAGACATTGTACGCCTGCTGTCCCTCTGGGACCCTCATGAAAAGGAGGTATTTTATCTCCCTGCCTATGCCCGTAAATGAATTCTGCAAAGTAAATACAATATATAAAGCCAAGCCTGGCTCCAAAATCATGTTATGTGCCTCCCTTTGGCCATGAGGAAGTTACTCATGCTTATCAGAGGACCAAATTTGGTGTGCCATTATTAGGCTGCAGGCAAAATGGTAACAGGACGCCATTAAGTGGTTTTGACCAACAAGGTGGGCCAAGACATGGTGTCCCAGCCTCCTGGCTGCCAGGAAAGTGTTCTGTACCTTGTCCACGAGGTGGGGGAACATCTATTGATAATAACATAAAGAGAACTCGGATCTTTTGAAAACTAGCATCAGATCACTAGCTCATACAGGGGACGTGATTAAATACATCCCATTTAAAAATGTGTTTTTGGCTCTGTGGCACTGAAGTTTGGAGAACTGGCATTTATTTTATTTTCTTGATCGAAATCAATCAGGAATGACTTGCCTCCCACGAGGAAACCAAATACGTAGGCAGGAATTTAGCCACTTGACATAACCATGACCACATTACAAGCTAGACAACGAGAAAGGACAAAGGAGAAGGAAAGTCAAGTTGAAGCTGTGTTGCTTCGCGACGGAACCATCCCATTTATTCCCTGTTCCTGATTCACAGCCTCTTCCACCACGTGCATCAGTTTTGTCTGACCCTTTCCTATTTCTCCAGATTCTTCAGAACATTTGTGTCCGGTGTCTGTCGTCAGTGCAATGGCACTGTTGGGGTTAAATAAAATTGCTTTGAAGCCATGAACATCTGGACTCAAATCCTGAGCCTGCTGCTTGTTAGCTGTGTAGCTTTAGACAAGCACTTTGAGTCTTGTTTACTTTATAAAAGCAATTTCTGAAAGATTTTATAAAATAGCTATATAACACCTGAAACCCAGAGGAATTTCAGAGAACGTGAGGCTATGAAAGCAGATCACTATTCTAAGATACGTCTTGAGCAAAACAACTCATTGAAGATACTTGTGCTAATTTTTTTAAGATGGACTAAATTGGGAGGTATTTTGTTAATTACCATCCTAAGACTTTTAGGACTTACTAAGTATAATGTATTAGAGAAATAAAGATTTAATTTTTACCCAAAGGCATCAAACTAATCCTTGATACTCATGTGAAAATATTGGTCAGATATGACTGACTTTAGTTTAAAATTTAGAAGTAGAAATAATTAACATTTTTGTTGATCTTCTATTGAGGTATAATTGACATGTAACATTACATTAGTTTCAGGGGTCCAACATAATGATGATACTTGTATATGTTGCAAAATCATCCCCCAAATAAATCTAATTAACACCCATCACTACACATAGTTACAAAGTTTTTTTTTTCTTGTGATGAAAACTTTTAAGTTCTACTCTCTTGGCAACTTTCAATTATACAACACTGTATTCTTTTTAAAAAAAATTTATTTATTTTATTTATTTATTTTTGGCCGCATTGGGTCTTCATTGCTGCGAGGGCTTTCTCTAGTTGGGGTGAGCAGGGGCTACTCTTCGTTGCAGTGCATGGGCTTCTCAGGGCTTCTCATTGCAGTGGCTTCTCTTGTTGCGGAGTATGGGCTCTAGGCGCATGGGCTTCAGTAGTTGTGGCACGTGGGCTCAGTAGTTGTGGCACGTGGGCTCAGTAGTTGTGGCACAGGGGCTTAGTTGCTCCGCAGCCTGTAGGATCTTCCCAGGCCAGGGCTGGAACCCGTGTCCCCTGCATTGGCAGGTGGGTTCTTAACCACTGCGCCACCAGGGAAGCCCCCCAACACTGTATTCTTAACTACAGTCCCCTTGCTGTACATTACATCCCCATGGCTTATTTTAGAAATAATTTAGCATTTTAGATATCAAAAAATCAAACATAAGTATCTATGAAAACATAATCGAAAGTCTTACAAACTCCTCTTTTCTTTATTTCTTTCTAAGGAAATCTTTCTCAGAAACTTGAACACTCTTGTCAACATCTGCCCAGTATCCATCATGTTTTAAATCTGTTAAGCATTTTAACTTACAATGTCAGCTCAACCAACATTTCAATCACGTAACAAGGCTGAAGAGTCAAGATTGATTCAGCAGGTCCAAATTTTATATACTGAGGCATTTACAGCAAGTCTGGAAGATATATCTTTGGATTTTCTGTGGAGGTAAAGTAATCTGTTTTGGTCTGTCTCCACTTTTATACCATTTCAATGTGTAAATAAGAAACTGTCTAGTACCAAATAAAGTTGGAGTAGAATTGCCCGACTGTAATGTCAAACTTCTGAAGAGTAAGAGTTTTAAAGTGAGTATTTCAAGGGGTAACATCAATGTTTTTTCTTCTTATTACTGATTAGAGAAACCAAAGAACTAAACAATTAAAAATTCACAAACTTGTTCAGTAGAAAAGGAAGCATACTATGGAAAGAATCACTTACGATTCGGGTCAGAGTCCATCTCTGCTCACCCTGTAAGGATTTGTGTAAGTTTACATTATAACGAATGAAAAACAACTCACCCTACTCTCAGTACTACGGGGATCTATTTTGTTTCCTTTGGCAACTTAAAAACATATCTGGGTCTGAATGTGTGCATTTTTGAAACAGCAATGTGTCAACTTTGTTGTTGACATATGGCATTCGTGAGGTTTGATTCAGGCTTGTCTTAAAAAAAAAATCTTCTTAAAACTGTATGCCTTTATCAGAAGTCGCTCCTCTGCTATTTACAAGCGCCATGGTTACGGTCCTGCTAGACTGATGATATTCACACGCAGGAAACAATGCAGGGAAAACAGGATTTGCACGGCTCCGACTGCACTGGCCCAAGAATTCCAGGAAGTGATTGTACTTTATGAAACCGTCTGTGCTCCGCTAGATTGTCTATAGCTTTTAAGGTCAAGTCCTATCACACTGAGTTTGCAATGCCCTTTGTAACAACGCAGAGTGTTTATGAAGCTGAGTACACGCTGTATTGTTTACCAGTCCCTCCAGTTTAAAGGTGCGATATCCCGGTCTGTTCAGGATGGCACTGGGAATCTATCACAGCCTTTTCTGACACAGGCTTGGGCTTGCTTCAAAGAGCCCCCAACAGTAGTGACCACGCGACAGTCCAGTGCATGGAGAAAGTCACGAAGCCCACAGTCCCTGACAGGAGAGACGGGTGCAAGTGTCGGAGATAAATGCGGGGAGTGCTCCGAGTTTATGTTATAAGATTTCTGTGCTTCCTGATATAGCTGAGCAGCCTCCTTGCAGGGAGAAAGGTGCTGGCGTACAGTAACTGCTGATTCTGAGAGTGCGGTAAGGAGAGTGAGACGACAATGGAAATTACTTCTTCGCGAGGGAGCTGGCTGGCGGCCAGGCATTCCAGGGCCTCGCTCTCGAATTCTTTGATTTCTCTCCTGTGTGTAGAGATTCCTGGTGCCGCTGAGCTCGGGGCTGCGGGAGCCCGACAGGGGATACAAAAAACTGCTCCCAGTGCAGAGGCAGCAGCGTAGCTTGCTACCCTCCCTCTTCAGCGCCCCCAAATCTCTTTGTAGCTGCCCAAGTAGACGTGACTGACCAGACCCCCTCCTTGCCCCCTCTCCATGAAGGATGCTGAAGCCAGGCTGAACACACGATAATCCATAGCCGTTGTTAAGGATGCTGTAGCCATCAGATTGTCTGGGTCTGCATCCTTGCAACTAGGGGTACCCACTGCTCCCCAGGCTTCATGAACTTTCTGGAGCTACGTGAAATGCTGTGCACCAGTGTCATGGCACCTTAAGAATAAACATGACAGCACTGATGTTCTTACATACAAGGACTGAATGAACCTCTGTGGGTGGCTGTCGCTGTCAAATCAATCAATATAAATATAATGAAGCCTAGCAGTGTGTAAGTTAATTGACTTGCCATAGGGGCTCTTTCCTCCAGGGTAGAAAAATAAATGGAGAGCAGTTTACTTTTCATCCAGCCCCATGTTATGGACGCCAAAACCCGTTTTAGATATCTGGCTTCCCAATGGAGGGTTGTATTTTGTTGAATAAATTTTATTTTATTTTTAAATGCATAGGCATCTTGAGGTTCATCTTTAAATTACTGAGTACACTCTGGGCAAAATCGCACAGCTATCTTTAAACCTTTTGGTAAAATGTATTTCTTTCAAGTAGGCTCAAAGAGAGCCATTGTGGGATGTAATGGTGAGCATGACTGCTTCACAAACGGCACAAATGGTTGCTAATTACTGGTCAAAACACTCAAAGTTAAATTAAAATACAAAGTGCCACTCATCAAGTAAGAATATAACAGGAAAACACCAGACCAGAAGTGTTGAGTTCTTCGCTCTAGTTTTGGCTCTGGCACTGACTGCTTGGAAATTTCTCCTCTGCTGTTTATAGACACTGGGGTAATCATTCCCTGGACTTCGGGTTTTCATCTGCAAATAGAGGCCCTTTGAATATATGACCTTTAAGAGCTTTCACATCTATAAAGACAGAATCTGTAACATGTGGCCTCTAGAGCAGAAGAGTCTATAAAGAGGGAGCTTGAACAATTCCTAGAAGAATAGAAAAAGACACATATGAGAAAAAGAACCGAGGTATAAAATTTTGAAGATTAATCCTGCCATAGGAAGAAAAATAATGACTTATATTTTCATAGTACATTTTAAAAAGTGCTTCCACATTCATTAAATCCTCAGAAAAATACTGGGACTTTGATATTATGATTTTCATTTCACAAATAAGGAAACTGAGGCTTGCTGAAGATACAGAGTGATAAAGGCTTGAGTACAAAAACAAATTTTAAAAGAAAACAACAAAAAAAAAGCAAAGCAAGCTCTTGGGCTCCAGGAATAAGGGCTTCCTTTAGCAGCCTGAATGCAAGGGTGGTGGTGCCTAATGGAGAAGAATTCTTGGTTTTTCTTACTATATCACCTTCAGTTTTCTCCATGTTTTAGGTGACAAAACTGCAAAAGGCCATTGGCCCTCTGTAGGAATATTTTCTGATTTAAACTGTGCTAATTTTATTTTTCACCCTGTTGAGACATGCATACATAAAAGAGGAAGGAAATTATGGAGTGATTTATTTGAGGTATATCTCTTGGTTAAGAGAAATACATACATTAGAAATTATGAAAACCATGTTCTATGCCCTAAATGTTCTCAACACATTGTCAGATGATGTAAATAAAATGTCAGGTAATTGCTTTATTTATTCAATATTTATGCAGTTAGAGCTAACAAAAACACTATGTCCTGTATATACTAATACAAAATATGTGGGGTGCAAAAAAAGCAGTTTTTAAAAGGAAAAATATAGTCTATAATTCTTACAGTAGAAAAGAGGAAAGGAATTTTATTTTTTTAAAAGAAGAAGGCTTAAAATTAAATGAGTTCACTATCCATTCTAAGAAATTAGAAAAGGAACAAGAGAATAAACTCAAAGAAAGGAGAAAAAAAAGAGATAAAAGAAGTAAGTTCAGAAACAAAACAGAAAGTAAAATTTCATATAAGTAGTCAAAAAGATAAAAGTTGTTTGAAAAGACATTTATCAAGAAAAATAAGCGAATATGAAAACAAGTAACAAAAAAGAGGGAAATAAATATTGTTCCCACAGATACGTAAAAAGAAATAAGAAAATATTATGAGCTACTTGAGTTTGTAAATGATGAAATATATGAATTTGTAAGAAACATAGTGTATAAAAATGACTCAAGATGAAATAGAAATTCCCTACAAAATAAAAATGTAATTAAATCTGTAGTTTAAAATTTCACAAAGAACATAACATGCCAGATTGTTTTACTTGTGAATGCTACCAAACATTTCTTACACAAACCCTTCCAGGGAATAGAAGACGGGACACCTCTCAAAATATTGCATCAGACAACACAACCTCAAAACAACAATCAGCTAAGGGCGAAAGCAAAATAGGACAATTACAGGTCAGAATTGCTGTAATTCACCACATTACCAACTTAAAGGAGATCAACCATATAATTACACCCATAGTAGCAAAAAAGACGTCCAATAAAATTCAATAACCATTCATGATAAAATGTTTGGCAAAGTAGGAGTAGAAAGCAATGTCTTTAACTTGATAAGAAAACCGATAAGCCTCTAGAGAACAACATCATTCATAATAGTAAAAGTTTGAAAATATTTTTTTCTTAATCACGAGCAAGACAAGAATGACCACCATCATCACACTTTTTTCCCACACTGTAGTGGGAAAAATCCCAAGCATCAAAAGAAAACAAAAATAAATAAATAATTAACTAGTTCAAGAATTTCAAAGAAAAGAACAAATCTCTCATTACTTATGGATGATATTATCTACAGAGAAAGCCCAAAATATCACAAGATACATTATTTACATTTATTCTAATACTTAGCAACAAATCAATTGGCAAACAAAATCCACTGTATCTCTAGATATCAAAATATTTCACATACAAAATGTAATTTCAAATACGTCTTATAAAAGCAACAAATTGTTTAAAGTACATAAACACATGGGACTAAATCTAACAAAAGGTATACGAGGCACGTATAATTAGAAAGCTTTTTGAAGTTCATTAAAGAACTCAACTAATGGAAAAATACACTATGTTCTTGCATAAGAAGAGTCATATAAAGGTGTCAATTCTCCTCACTTGGATCTAAATGGGGAATATAATTACGATACCAATTACAAAAAGTTTCTCATGGAATTTGGCAAGCCGATTTTAAAATTCATACAAGAGAATAAAAAGATAACGGGTAGCCAATATGCTCCCGAGGAAGTGAAGTAAGAAGAAGGAACCTGTCTTATTAGAAATCAAGTCTTATTATAAAACTCTACTAATTAAGTTGCTCACAATGTGATGTTGCACATGAATTGATAAATAGACCAAAGGACAGAATGGAGAATTTAGAAATAAAGCCCCTTGGATTTGGAGACTTGATTTACGACAGAGACTGTATTTGAAATAAATTAGGAAAAGATGAACTCTTCAGTAATTGCTACATTCAAATTTCGTAAGCTGAAATTCACCCCCTCCTCACACTATATACAAAGCTCAAATTAAAAGAGGAATAAGTAAATAAACGTGCTGGTCAGAACTACAAAACCCCAAGAAGAGAACGTAGGAGGTATCTAGAAACAAAACTCACAATGAACAAGCCCTAAAGAAAAAGACTGAAGCACTTAATGACTTTAAAATTAAGAACTTTTCTTTGTCAAATGAGCCCACCAAAAGAGTGAAACAATGAGCTATGGAGTGAGAAGAGCTAATTACCTAACACGTAATTTATAAAAATAAATAAACTCTACATAGTTTAGCAGTTAAGTTTATTGCTTATTGCTATTCCTACTTTGATATTTAAGAGCTCCAATCAGTTAATAAGAAAAAGGGAAACAACCAATAGAAAGATAGACAAAAGACCCAAAAAAGGAATTCCAAAGAGAAGGAAACACGTAACGCTTACTATAAACACATAAAAGGAGGCTCAGCTTCTTCAGTAATCAGAGAAAGGAAAAGACAGAGTCACAAGGCACCAGATTCCGGGAAAAAAAAAGGGGGACAACAGTATGTTTAAGGAGGATGTTGAGCAATGGGAACTCTCATCGACATCTGGTAGGGATTTAAATGTGTGCTGTCACTTTGGAAAACACTTTGGAATTGCCTAGAAATTTGAACACTCATAGTTGATGACCTCGCCATTCCATTTCTAGGTGGAATTCTAGTTCAGGGACTCTTACATACAGTCACCAGGAGACAAGTTCCCCCACAATTATATCAGTGCTCTATGCAGTAGTCCCAAACTGGGAACAAGAAGCATGTTGATCAAAATTAGAATGACTCAAGCAGAGTGGATACATTCAAATGTTGGTCAAAAGCAGAACAAATGAATTCATATGCTGAACCACCACACCACGGGGAAAACAGTGAGCTACAGGCACAAGCAGCAACGCGCACGAATTCTTAAAATATAATGTTGAGCAAAGGGATTAAATTCTAAGAAAATATAAATATAATCATTTATTTACATAAATTCCCCCCAAAGGCAAAAGTACACTCTAGCTTGCTTAGGGATGTATGCTTGTATGTGAAAACTATGAAGAAAAGCAGGGATTGGTTAACAGAAAAGTCAGGCTAGTGGTTCCCTCTGATGAGGGGTTGGGGAAGAAACTGTTGAGGTTCATGCAGGAGGAGTTAAACTATAGGTTACGTTCTAGTTTTAAAGTTGGGTGGTAGGTAGGCAGATATTCATTTTATTGTTATCCTCTAGAGGACAGATGTATTTTAGACACTGCTGTGTACGTACGATACACTCCACAATAAAAATAAATAAATCTATGCTTACTTCAGCTTGTTCACTTCCAAAGGCTCCCCAAATAACTTATTCTCTGCCACTAGACCATTATGGTAGGAAATGTTTAAAAGCCGTGTCTTGAAGTTAATCAGCGCAGATGATTTAAGGTTTGGAATGATGAGATGGTCCACACTGGGAAAGGGCACTGGCTGCCCTGGGTGGGCTTGGGGGATTACAGGACAAGGATTTAGTGGGTGCCATTGCCGACACGCTTCACATGGTTAGTAATTTCGCCAAGCCCTGTCCGTGCCTGCAGACTTGCCACAGGTTGGAAATTCCACATTGGTCACCACTTCCCTGGTGATATTAGTGGTTCATGTAAATTCTGAATAATGGAAGGCTGTATTTTAATCACAAAATAGAAGGAAATGGAAAACAAAGACAGCCTGGGAAGGGGAAGGCAAGTACTGGGGTTTCTCCCTAAACTTCTTCCCTTCCACTTCTGTTGATGTTCTCCTTGGTTAGGTATTTGGAAAGCACATCATATCTCAGTTTTTCCCCCCTAAAAAGAACAGTTTGTTCCCATACTAGGAAAAACGAGAGTGTTTTCTTTCCTTATGACATGAAAGTACCATCTGACACCAACAAGCAGTAATTCTGTTTAGGGATGTATACATATGTGTAAAACTATAAGGGGAAGCTGGAAATAATTAACAGGAAAGTAAAGAGAGCAGTTCCCTCTGACAAGGGGATGGGGGAGGACATGATCACTGAGATATACTGGGTGAAGGGGGTGGTTTTAAAATACTGGTTATATTTTATTTCTTACTATAGTTGATAGGTACTCAGCCATTCCTTTCATTGTTATTCTTTAAACTGTACATAAAGCTTTTATAGCCCCTTTTGTACATAATATATATTTCACAATACGGTTTTATTGGTTTTATTTTACCTGAAGTCATATCTAGATACACAAAAAAAGCAGAGAGGACCCTCCAAATTCAGATGACCACCCCACCAAAAAAAAAAGCAGGTCCCAGAATCAAGCCAGCCAGTGTGAGATTTTTTACACACACTTGTACTTTTTTTTTTTTTTTTTTTTTTTTTTCAGATTTCAGCCTTTCTGCATACACACCTTTCAGGAGAGACATTTTAAATGCTTTCCCCCTGACCTGAACAAATAACATGCCTTGGCTGAGATGCTGTGAGTTCAGTGAGAAGGGAGAGGAATACCAGAAGAGAAGCCAGAGTTTGCTACCCAGCTGGCCTGCAAGAAGCAACTTGAGAAAGATTCCAAAAGCAGCATGTCAAACAAATGTAAAACACTCTGTCAACTAAATAGCTACCCACTTCACCCGCTAGAGCCCCAGCAATGTCCTCCGTTTCAGAGTAAGTATTAACAGCAGCCCCTTTTGCTCTCAAAAGTGTCCCGATTAGACAGTAAAAGAGTTGGTCATTCTATACATAAAGGAGAAGATATAATGGTGCAGTGGGAGTCGAAGGGCTCATCCAGAAAGACATTGTAAAAAGGAAGAATCTGGAGCTTAGATGTTATGGCTCTAATTGGCAAAGATGAATGGAGGAAAAAAAGTAAAGCATCAGAGAGAGAGAAAGAAGAAGAGGAAGAAAAGAAGAAGGGAAAGGGCAGGGGAAAGGAGAGAGGGAGGACGAGGAGGAGGAGAATTATTTGTGTGTTTGTTTAGATCAAAAAAAAAAGAAATACAATGGGAGTAGCAATTATTTCCTTTTTGTTTTGAGCTTTTCTTCTGTTTTGAGCTTCTAAAGAGCGTACCTGGCATTTCTTTCACCTCAATTCCCTTTTCATCCGAGATGAGTAAAAGAAAGAGAGTTGGGAACTGGACTTATCAGAGTTGACTTAGACAGCACAGAGGGGTTCATTTTGAGCCCTCCATCTTATCTGCGGAGAAGAGGATGGAAGCTTCCTTTCTCATCACAGACCGACCTTCTGACCTGAAATTCTTGCTATTTCCCAGTGTGCATTCTTGTGGCTTTGTTAGTTAATGGAACGCTATAATTCATGACCTTTCCTCCTTTGACTCTTTCAATGAATTCATCAACATTCTCCAATTTTATTAACAAAAGGAAACTATTTTTAGGTGTGATGACCACATAAGGCTAAACCGAGACCATCCCAAGTGTGTTGCAATGTTGCAAAGTGGTCCTGTGAGGCTCTTTCTCCTACATGGTCTCAGCTCTGAAGTCAATGTTTCGTAAACCTTGTCCTAAGAGGACCAAGTCACAAAGCTTCTGTTTATTTTTTTCCTTCCAAAAATCTCAATTTCCACATAACCATTTAGTGAATAAGAGCTTATAGAAAAAGAGGGAAGGGACAGAGAGATAAAACAGAGGAAGAAGGATCACACAGAAACCGGAAAACAACAAATTATTAAGGTGGTTGTTCCATTTTTCTTCTTGTATTTTTTTTTTTTTTTTCCTAAACAGTGCCTGAATTGGGATGGGTAAAATCTGATTGGGATCCCAGGCGCAGTATCTTTGTGGATTTATGGATGAGGAGGTGAGGCATGAGACCAGGTAGGAAACTCTTGGGAAAAAATGGGATTCAAATGATCTGATTTCAGTATTGCTCGGGCAAACCCAGCCTTGAGATCCTAAGAAAAGCATGAATGGTGGAGTCACTAGGAGACGAGCAGTCTAATTTGACTCAAGAGAATGAGTAGGAAGAAATGCCCAGGTTCCCAGCGTTGGAATCAGACAGTCCTAGGAGGAAAAGAAATGCCATTTGCTAATTTATTCATGGTAATCAAAATGAATAACTACAATCAAATTATGGTTTAGCTACAGGGGGAAAACTTTATTTACTGGTTCCGGGTATTCTAAGCTCTGGGTACAGAAGGATCACTGAGAAATATTCAAAAATTATGCATTGTATCCAAGAAATATCCTTCACAGCAAAAAGACCCATTCCACCCAAGATTAAGCATATTAATGCCAACTCTAATGGCTCAGTAAACATTATCAGTGATGTCTTCATTTTTTTTGGTTTTAAGGCTGCCTTGTTTCTACATAGGGAATTCAGTTCTCCTTTTTAGTCTCAGCTTAGCAAGAGATGGGAGTCATGAAGTCATATATTAAACTATCCCTGGCCATTTCATGGCCAAAGGGATATTTACCCAGTATTCCAACTTATGCACACAAAGGAGAATGACAGGGAAACCTACAAGAATCTCTCCCTGTCAATACAGACTCCAATAAATGTCACAGTAATTAACGTGGGAAGTAGACACTTTTCAGTAAGGAAAGGTATTGACAGAGTTCAGCTTGGAGCAGGGAAGAGAGGTAGACAATTTGTGTTTTAGAGCATGGAGGTCCACCATATACATACTTGTTCAATCCTCATTAAGGCAGTGTGCCAAGTGGCTATTTTTTCCAACTCCTTTTCCAAAGAATGGGCGAGTTCAGCTCTTTCCCAGAATGGAAAAGGTGGTGATGGCAACTTCCCCCTCAAGAAACTAGCTGAGCCTATTAACAGAGATGCCATAGGGAAGCCACCCAGACAGCAGGCTTCCAAGTATTGGGACAGGATCTTCTCTTTCATATTCAAGCTCATTTGCTTCTCTAGACAATGGTCAGTGTTTCTCCTTTTAAAAACAAATACACTTGGGAGGAGCACTCATTTTAAGTGTTGTTGACATTTGTATTAATTTTGAAGGAGTGTCTTGGTAGAAATTTCAACATAGTCAGTGAGAATAAGGATAACTTTCAGGAGAGCAGAAAACTACTGCAGGGTGTGGGATGTAGAGGAAGATGAGAGACGGCAAAGACATCAGGAGACAGAAAATGATAGAAGAGAAACAGGGAGATGAGGAAGATGAAGATGAATTTCACTGATTTAAAACTTTGATCGGAACTGGTTCTGGCCATTCTAGGAATCAACACATGCAATACCATGCAACACCCATTCATCTGGCAAACCTTTACGGAACACCTGGTATGTTCCAGACACTCAACTAAAATCTAGGGATTCCAAATTGAAAAAGACATAAGGATGGCTTTTAACATGGATTGTATCCCAGAGGAAATTACATCTAAATTGAGCTTTGAGGAATAAATAAGAATGCAGAAGAGAGGCAGTAGTGTGTAGCGGGATATGGTCATTTGTGGTTAATCCAGTCCAAGTGGACCCTCAAGTATTGCTTGCAGTTCTTTCACTCTTCCTCAGATTAACTCTTTACATTTGGTCTCCTGGAGGCTTCAACACTGCACCATATCTACTTACTGTCAGGAGATGACCTAGTCCTAGTTTCTCAGAAGAAAGACAGGCTATCATTCATAAAATTCTTCAATTTCTCTCTATCACCCATCAATTTCTTCCCACTCCCACCCCCTCACATTGTCTTACAGGAAAATGTATCCATCTCTCCAAACCTTTCTTTAAATCACTGAGACTTGGACCTTTCATATTTCATCTGGAACCTGTGATACCATTCTCTCATGTGTCTGCATCTTCTTCTTTTGCTCTAGTTTACCATGAAAGAAGCTCAGCTCTTCTCCCTCTTAAAAAGCAAACACACACACAGACTCACACAAACTTTTATGAAAACAATTCCAGTCTGTTGTTCTTCTACTTGTTCTTAAATTGCTTTATTAATCTCCTCACTGACAAATCAATGAACTCTTCTCAAAATACAATCATTTCTTCCTTCTTGCAATGGTCTGTCTTCTAAAATATTAACTCCTTACCCGTTCTCTTATCCATCTCAATATTCCTTCTAGATATATTATCTTTCTTTATCCTTTAAAAGTTTGTAGTCCCCAGAGTTCAGGCCTTGACCTGCTTCTAATTCCATTAGCTATCCCAAGTAATTTTATTTACTTTTAGGACTTTCTGTCTCTGAATTCCCATGCCCAACCAACAGAAATTTCTGTTAGAGCTTCCTTCTTTGTATTTATCAATTCTAACCTCCTCTCTACATCCAACTTCCTATCATTATTCAGTGCACGCCACTCTTGTCTCTCACCTGGGTTAGAATAAAAGCCTCCCAATGCATCTCTTTGCCTCTATTCTGAAGACCCTCTAATTCTTCTTCTACACTTTGCCAGAGTGATCTTTCAAAGTGATGAATCTTATTTTGCTCCCGATTAAAAATTCTCATCGTGACATAGAAAATCATTTAAGATCTGCCCCAATCTATTTTTCTCATGTCTCTTCCTCTTCTTCATCTTCCAAGCATAAACTTGGTGAAAATTTTCAACCATGCCATGATTTTCACACCTCATGTTTTTGCTCCTGCTTAAATTTGAACCTGGAATATCTGTCCTGAATTTCTCAACCTGGATAAATTGTAATGATTCTGCAAAATACAGAAAAATAATTATATCCTCTCTAAAGCATTTCTTCTTTTTTTAAAAACATCTTTATTGGAGTATGATTGCTTTACAATGGTGTGTTAGTTTCTGCCGTATAACAAGGTGAATCAGCTATACGTATACGTATATCCCCACATCTCCTCCCTCTTGCGTCTCCCTCCCACCCTCCCTATCCCACCCCTCTAGGAGGTCACAAAGCACTGAGCTGATCTCCCTGTGCTATGCGGCCGTTTCCCACTAGCTATCTATTTTACGTTTGGTAGTGTGTATATGTCCCTGCCACTCTCACTTGGTCCCAGCTTCCCCTTCCCCCTCCACGTGTCCTCAAGTCCATTCTCTACGTTGCAGCATTTCTTGATATTCCTCCCTCCACCCTACACAAACCCATCTCCCAGGCAAATTTAATTAGATTCCTTCTTCTCTCCTATAATACTTAATTCATTCCACTACCTGTAGCCCTTGCCAGACTGTTTCACGGTCATGTGATAGCTGTGCTCCTCCTGGGAAATTAAGGTGCTAACCCAGCATGGCATGGATAGTTCATGTCACTATTGGAACAACAATGACCTAGGACACTTAAAGCCAGTGAGCCATCTTCTATGCCATGTTGTAAGAACTGGTATCATCCTGCCAGAAGGGAAAGAAGTAGATCTGATAACCTCTGAAAGTCTCTGTCTGTACTACCATGATTCTGTGAAGAATTTCTTTCACTATTGCTTCACCACAGAATCCACACAGCTGATGCCTTTGTTTTCTAAAAGCCACCCTGGGAACAGCAGTAGGAAAAACAGCATCTCTCTTACCACATCATAGGTATCGTTACTGAAGGTGACTTCTTGATAGTGTTCAGGCTTGCTAGCATTCCCAAAGCTGGATAAACAGAGTGACATTTTTAGAGCTGTCCCATAAACGGAATCATTCTGAAAAGGGCCAGTTATCTGAGTGGTTGGCCTTCTGAGTAGTGATTTACTGTGGCATACAGAGTAGTAGAAATGAATTTATTGTGCTTAATTGATTTGTTAGATCAAAAGGTCTTTCTGAAGATCAATCCAAATATGAAGGTGCTTTTGAGATCTAAAGAACTTTTTCTTTTCTAAAAATGGGAATTGTGGGACTTCCCTGGTGGTGCAGTGGTTAAGAAGCTGCCTGCCAATGCAGGGGACACGGGTTCGAGCCCTGGTCCGGAAAGATCCCACATGCCACGGAGCAACTAAGCCCATGAGCCACAACTACTGAGCCCGTGCTCTGCAACAAGAGAAGCCACCACAATGAGAAGCCCACGCACCGCAATAAAGAGTAGCCCCAGCTCGCCGCAACTAGAGAAAGTCCACGAGCAGCAACGAAGACCCAAAGAAGCCAAAAATAAAAATAAATTTATAAGTTAAACAATAAAATGGGAATTGAATTGATGATACAGCTACAAACAAATAAAATGAGATTATATATTGGGATATTGGGTTAGCCAGAAAGGTCTTCCGGGTTTTTCATTCACAGCTTATGGAAAAATCTGAACGAACTTTTTGGCCAAGCCAATATGTTGGTTTAATTGCAGGTGTTGGAAAACCCAACCGAGCACTTACTATGTGTCAGTTAAGTAAAATATAAAAAGACACATGCCTGTGCAAATAGCACTGTCTGTAAAGAATTTAAACTCCCTGGATAAATTCTTGGTTAAACTCTTTTAAGCAATAGTTTTATAATATAGAATGGAAGTTGTAGACTTCATGTGAAAAATATGTGATCCACACAAAATTGTACCAGCTCCACTTTGAAAATTTACCTTGTCCTTTTGGGGAGGTGGTGGAGTAAAGGATGTGAAAAAAATTGGGTCTGAAAGTTGAAAGGAGCTTTAGGTCTCATTACAGTTCTTCTCTAACTGCTTATGTGACTTAGAGGAAGATAGCCATCTGGTGCTGAACATTCTCCAGTAAAGTATAGTTAAAAACATCTGCCTCGGGCTTCCCCGGTGGCGCAGCGGTTGAGGGTCCGCCTGCCGATGCGAGGGACGCGGGTTCGAGCCCCGGTCCGGGAGGATCCCACGTGCCGCGGAGCGGCTGGGTCCGTGAGCCGTGGCCGCTGCGCCTGCGCTCTGCAATGGGAGAGGCCACGACAGTGAGAGGCCCGCGTACGGAGAAAAAAAAAAAAAAAAAAAAAAAATCTGCCTCACAAAGAGACTGCGGATTAAGTATGATAAGTGAAATGGTAGTTGCCTTGGTTCTTAGGAGAAGTCACCCCACTATAAGGCCAAGGTACGTGCATCTCTATTGTATTATTCATTCATTCAGCAAATCATGATTGAACATCTACTATGGCTGGGGCACTATTCTAAGTGTGGGGTGAGCAGAGAACAAAGGGGAAACAATCCCTGCCTTTTCGGAGCTAACAGCCAGCGGGGGGAGAGAAAAGCAAACAAACGAGAGAAAGAAGTCAAGGGTATATTAGAAGATGAGAAGATGGTAGGTAGCACGGAAGATAAATAAAACAGGGAAGAAGGTGAGGAAAGTCTGGGGTTAGAGGTGGATTTCAATTCTGAACATGACTCTCAGAGAGGACCTCACAGAGAGTGACATTGGAAAAGCGCCTGCGGAGGTGAATGAGATGAGGTGTGAATGTGAGGCTACACGGGGCGAGCACATCTGGGCAGAGGGCCCCCAGTCGTGAAGGACTTGAGGGGGGAGCACAACTGTGTATTCAAGGAAGAGCCGACGTCCAGGGTGGCCAGTGGGTAGAAGAAGGTCATAGCGTTAACAGGAGGCCAGATGCCCAGAGCCTTGTAACCAACACATTGAAAGGGTCTGTTTCTCTGGGGGGGGATGGGGAGCTCCTGGGGACCCCCAAGCAGAGGAGGACAGGGATCAGACTTGCATCTTTTTTTTTTTTTGCAGTACGTGGGCCTCTCACTGCTGTGGCCTCTCCCGTTGCGGAGCACAGGCTCCGGACGCGCAGGCTCAGCGGCCACGGCTCACGGGCCCAGCCGCTCCGCGGCACGTGGGATCTTCCCGGACCGGGGCACGAACCCGTGTCCCCTGCATCGGCAGGCGGATTCTCAACCACTGCGCCACCAGGGAAGCCCCAGACTTGCATCTTAAAGGTGTCCCTCTGGCTGTTGTTTTGAGAATAGATTTGTAAGGGCATGTCCAGGTCGAAGCATTTAGAACCAACGGTGGCAGTAATGTACCAAGGGTAATCTCTTGGTTTGGATGGTTGTATTGTGGTTACATAGGAGAATGTATGGTGTGTAGAAAGACACGCTAAGATATTATAGGGTTGTAGGGCATCAGGTCAGCAACAGATTCTCAGATAGCATCAGGGAAAAAAAGTCTTTGCAATGCCCTTGTGACTTTTCTGTAGGTTTGAGGTCATGATTTAAAAGATGCAGTAATGCAGGTAGTGGTTCAGGCAGGTAGCAGTGGAGGCACCGAGAGGTGGTCAGACTCTGGGTACATTTTGTAGGGAGGGACCATAGGACTTCTTACTGGAATGAACTTGGGTGGTGAGAGAAAGAAAGGAGTCAAGGTTGACAGCATGGCTTTTGTCCTGGCGAATGGAGAATGCACTGGTCATTATAATTCCACTGGTGTGATACTTGGGGGGAACTTAAGGCAAATAATTTAACATGACCTCTTCTTCCGCATTCGAATATATCTTTCCAAATGGTAAATATACACAATAGAGAATTTTTAAAGATTTCCATTGAAGGATGCTATATAATAAAAAAATTTTCCATCTATATATTAATTGGGGGTTTTAAAAATAAATTTATTATTTATTTATTTTATCTATATTTTTGGCTGTGTTGGGTCTTCGTTGCCGTGCATGGGCTTTCTCTAGTTGCGGCGAGCAGGGGCTACTCTTCGTTGCGGTGCGTGGGCTTCTCATTGTGGTGGTTTCTCTTGCTGCAGAGCACGGACTCCAGGCACGCGGGCTTCAGTAGTTGTGACACACGGGCTTAGTTGCTCTGCGGCATGTGGGATCTTCCCAGAACAGGGCTCGAATCTGTGTCCCTGGTATTGGCAGGTGGATTCTTAACCAATGTGCCACCAGGAAAGCCCCTATATATTACTTTAAAAGGCTCACTTGATCCTAACAGCTATGATATTAAATGTTTTATGAAGAAGATCCATGAGAAAGGGTCAATAAGGTATTATTACCCAGGTTTTACAAATGAAGAAGTCAAGGCCCAGAGAAATCGTCATGCAGCTAAGTCCAGGTTCTTCTGATATGTTCTCCAGAGAAATTTCTACCATAAACACTGCCTCTCTGACCACGTTAAGCCCTAAGCGTGGTACTTTCATAATAAGAGTAGTGATTTTCTGTAGAAAGGCTCTTGGGTTTTAACAACTAATAAACACCTCATCTAGAGAATATGGATGACTATTACAAGACACAATATATTACCAGATTTCTTTTTCCTTAAATCTTATTTCCCCATCCTTCAAGTTTGAAACAGTTTTTAACCTGCTACTTT
This sequence comes from Kogia breviceps, assembly GCF_026419965.1. Taxonomy (NCBI): domain Eukaryota; kingdom Metazoa; phylum Chordata; class Mammalia; order Artiodactyla; family Physeteridae; genus Kogia; species Kogia breviceps. The sequence continues at coordinate 98,323,593 of NC_081319.1, read as the reverse complement.
CACTGTCCCTTATGTATCAAAGCTAAAATGTGAAGGTTGACCTGAAATGAAAATGCTGTTTTAACATGTTTCCAGAAAAAAACACTTTTCAGACAAATGATGAACTGTGTGAGAGACATACCTTGGAGTTCAGTTATTTTTCTCCTTTTCGACTCTCTCTGCTTGCTATTCTAGCATGTTTTGAAAGGCAGCAAGAAGAGAAAGTTTATAATGATTTGTATTTCCTCAGCTGTAGGGCAAAAAAAGCTCAAATGTCGGTTTTATAGTCTTCTCTGCTCTCAAGGGAATTTAAGTATGCAGAGCTTTGGCTGAGATAGGAAAGAAACAGCTCAGAGGTGGGGACTGATGCTTAAAATGTTCCTTTGTTTAATTTTTTTCCTGTTATTGTATATGGAACTTTGAAACCATCCTGACTTTCCATTCCAAAGGCACACGCCAGTACAGGTGCCAACTGTGGCGACTGCTTGGGTGAGAAGTATTCGTGATTCCTGATTTTTATGGGGCTCAGAGTGAAAGCAGAGGGGGTTCTCATGAAGATTCATTATGAGGTTAAGGTATTTGCCTCGTTAGGGTAAGCTGGCACCCTTTGTTACCTTTGGGAGAAAGGTGTCCCGTAAGAAAATTCAACAAGGAAGATCTCCAAGTGCAGTACAAACAAGCATAAAGCAGGGTCCCGCGAGCCCAAGAATTGAGTGGAAACTCAAAGGCTGTGGATTCTAAACTCAGTGTGTGTTCACTTGCTTGGCGAGCTGGGGAAAGTGTCTTTAAACTCCCCCTGCCTCCGTTTCTTCAAGTATTGCGTTGGATATGCCATAAGGACAGGTATTAAGTAAATACACACATATCATTATTTCTTGACAAATAAATGCTTTGTTTCACCAACAGAGCTCTCTTTTGTGTAGAATAGGGTGTAAATCAGAGTCCTGGGTCTCACTCCAAATTGTTAACGATATTCTGAAGATGTTCTGGAAAAGGTACTTTCTTTTTAATGCATTACCCAACTGCAGCTCAGAACCAAGGAATATCTCTTTAATGGCAGGGTTGGGAAGACCTGTTTTATTTTTCTTTTTGATAAATCCCTCTGAAGCGATGAACTTATAGATCTGCTGGCCTGCCTTTTCTGCTCTGTTGAACAGCAAATCCCACCATTATCTTGCTAGATTCATTTCCCACTCTCCCCTAAACCAACTCCCCTCCCAAATACACACACACACACACACACACACACACACACACACACACACACACGATACCTCCCCACACTGGTCATTTGCAGGACCTATACAATATCATTTAAGGGATGCCAAAATACTTCCTGCCGCCACATATATGCACCCCTAAACTTCTCTCCTGTTATGACATTGAAACCTGTTATTTAAGTGGAAAGGAGAGTCAAACAAACTCCACTGTTGCTAATGGTATCAGATTCGTGTGAAAGGTGTGGGCACTGGGTTTGAATCCCAGCTCTCTCCCTCACTAGATATGTGACGTGTCTCAGCCTCAATTTCGTTTTCTGTAAAGTGGTGACAGGAACAGTACGGACCTCCGGGCGTGGCTGTAAAGTGCTGCAGCGTATTGCCTGACACATAATAAGCACACAACAAACAACATGATGATTATTGGCTAGCCAATCTCCAGCTAGAGCCGAAAAGAATGATACAGAGGAAGGTAAACCGTGATGGTGAAGAGGCAGAACAAATCATATCTTTGCCCTGTGACCGTTTATGAGTTTTTACTTTTTATTCTGCTCCTGCTGATAGTAAATTTTAAGGGCTTGCAAGAGCTGCCTTATCCTGTAGACAGAATATTCTAATCACGCTGTTGCTAATGACTGGAGTGACCTCTAGCGGTACTGAATTTTCCATCCTGGCGGGGGGGCGGCGCGGGGGGGGGGGGGGGGACAAAAGACAACCAAATTCAAGGTCACTGCTAGCCTCATTTTACTATTTTGCCTGTAAACTCAAAATTCAGAAGTTGATTAAATGGGAACAAATGTATAGTTTAATTGAATTGACTAATTGATTAATGGGAACTTTACCTCCAGATAGTTTCAATAAGCCCTTGTGAATACCACCACACCCTCACTTTTGACCGGGTTTCTGTCCATTACTACTGAGCCATGGGGGTCATTCATTCACATTCAATTAAAATGTTTTGGGTGTCAGACACTGTGCTAGACAGAAGGAGACATAGTAAGATGAAAAATGGCCAGGTTCCTGCCCTCAAGGAGCTCCTTATTTGGTTAGGAGTTTGAGGAGGGACAATGTACTAAACAAACAAACAAACAAATACCAAAACACTAAAGTAGATGTCAGTACAAAGAATTTTCACCATCTGATGCTTTCTGGCTTTATAGATAACCTTTCCTTTCCTGATAGGAGACGAAACAGACCCTCTTACACTAAAGCAGAATAAAGCATGTGTATCCTTTGAGATCTAAGAGAATTCTCTCTCATGGGCTGGAAGATATTAGCCAAGAATAGATCCAGGTATCGAAAGAGAAAAGTACTCTCCTATGGTTAAAGAAAATCAGTGTTAAAGCAAAATTCAAACTTCAGAAGTCTTCTAAAGCAGTCATTTAAAATTTGTTTTGTTTATTGAGCAGTCATATCTCACTTATTTTCTGGGTAATCCTACTCTCAAATAAACTTACTCCTTTCTAGAAAGCAAGGCATTAAATAAGCAAATCAAAATGATCATTTTTATGCCTTTACATAAATTTTCATATAACTAAGTTCACAAGTCAGAAAAATATTTTGTCAGATCCTGTTTTATCTCGTACACGATTGGCAATGTAAGCCTAAAGAAGTAAGATTCCCAAAGAGAATGTTAGTGCTCTGATATAACACCCATACTTTGATCATTTTTATTTCATGGCCATATGAAGCTCAAGAATATTTTTAGCTACCCATGCAGAGTATGACTGTCTCTTGTTTCTCTCCTCATGAAGACCTTTAATGATGTCTAGTTGACAAGCTAATGGCCTTACCACAAAGAGCTGCTTATACTTGGCAGACATTTAGAAATTCCTCAAGCCTAATTCAATCGAAAAGCCTCAAAATGAATTCACAAATCTTCAAATTTCCTTTTATAACAACTTTCTTTGGTCACAGTATATACAGGATTCACTACTCGTACAACGTCACTAGAATGTTCCTGAAACATTGGGCTCCATCACTGGGAATTTTGTTTCTTTTTAGGGTTTATATTTAGCATCATTTATGTCTATACTTATGTCCTGGGAGTATAGAATGGATCCTTAAAAGCCAATTAGGGGCATAGAAAATAGGATGGAACAAACATTTTATAAAGAAATATTGTGAAAAAGATTTATAGGGAGAAACACAAGTTGAAAATTAGAATGTTGTCTGCTTCTGTAGAGTCTGATTTCTCATTGTCAAATTGTATTGATTCAATTTTTATTTGCTTTACGTTTAAAACTCCATTGACTTCACTTTGCTGTACACCTGAAACTAATACAACATTGTAAATCAACTATACTCCAAAAAAAATTTTAAATAAATAAATAAAACTCTATTGACAATCTAATAATCTTTCATGGGCGGTTATATTCTGAGCCACTATTGAGTGGTGATTTGTACACAGTTAAACAGACTATACTTTTTTAAGCATGTGTACTAAGTGGGCTGATATGTCAGTATATATATATATTTTTTCTGTATTGCTGTTATTTGAATTTTAGTATTACCACTTAACACAACTACAAGCACAGTTCTAAAATAAATAAAAGGGATTAATTGGCAACACAGGTTTTTTTTTCTCTGTTTGGTACGCGGGCCTCTCACTGTCGTGGCCTCTCCCGTTGCGAAGCACAGGCTCCGTAAGCACAGACTCAGTGGCCATGGCTCACGGGCCCAGCCGCTCCGTGGCACGTGGGATCCTCCCGGACCGGGGCACGAACCCGCGTCCTCCGCATCGACAGGCGGACCCTCAACCACTGCGCCACCAGGGAAGCCCCGGCAATACAGGTTTAAAGACAACCTTTCATGATGACAGACAGAAGCTATGATATTTGGATACCAATTTTTGACTCCTGAGAAATCATGAAACTGGATGTGGCCTTCATCAGGTGTCTATTCGGTGTATAACTGCTCTCTACAGCGTGAAGGTCAGCAGATGTAGCTTCAAGAAGCTTCAGAAAATATTGGGAGATACAAAAAGTGTAGTTATGCCTTTGAAACTTGCAACCAAGTGTGTTCTTTCAGATCGTTCAGTTTTATCCACATCCATTTGCACCATCTCCCTTTGAGAACCATGAAGAGGTTTGAGCGTCTTTGTCCTTTGGTGAATTGTTTATCTCAGCAGTCTGCTGCCACCTAGTGTCCGGGAAAGACTGTCTTCTATTAAGGTCTGGTGCCCCAAGGACAAACTGGACACTCCTTACCAGAGGGCACACAATACAAAACCCAGCATGCATGGGTCGTATGATAACGGTTCCCACATTTATCCAAAAGTGCCATCACGGAAGATTCAACTCTCATTGATACATGTCTCACAATAGGAACTGGGGCTGGGGGGGACAGTTCCAGTTTCAAATTAAGTTAGAAAACCACCTTACCCATTTTCAAGCCTCCGAGTTTCAAAGTGCATGAAGTCAATTATGAGAATTCTCATAGGCCCAGCCCTACCACATGAGTTTAATTAACAGAGTTACAAACGTTTTGGTAGAATTTCAGAGGGCTTTGCATTTTTTCATTGTCTTCTATCTTCAGGGATACTTTTGGATACGAGGTCCTAGTACAAAGGCAATTCTTCCTTATTTTGTCTACAGAATTTTAGACTTCCTCCACTTAAATCTTCCATTTACATCCAGCTACAAGTGGATCCTGTACTCCTGTTACTAGACTTTCAGCATTTGACATCCACTTTCTTTCTGAGCCTGATCCACTTAGAGCTGTTCTGAAGAATAGATTTCATTTTGGGAAGAGAACACAGTGATGTTACATAAAGTCTGATTCATGGGAGTTAAGGTGGGCAGAAGTTATCAAAATCTGAAGATGAAGTGCGTTTGAAGGGGAAGGCATGTATTATCAGTAAAGAGGTGGGAGGATAGAACTGCCTGCTCTGACTGCATGATGGATTGGAAGCACCAGCCTCTACTGTAGATCCCAAGAACTGAGCCCAGTGGTCCTTGAGAACTTGGGCTGTGCTGACCTCAGAATACTTGAAAGCTGCTTGTCAGAAGAATCTTCTTCAGCAATCCATCTAGCCACAAGCAAAGACTTGTTTGTCATATGTCACACTGGACTAAAATATTGTAATATTAGAACTTACAAAAGAAGCAACTCAAGAGCCAAAAATGAACTAAGGCAATGAGAAAGGGAAAGAAAAAATTCAGCTTCACTGTTATGGTCACGCTAATCTCTCTCTCCCTTCTCATCTGGCCCCTTCCTCCCTCCTGAGCCCCTCACAATTCTTCCACTTATCTATGCTTGGTCTCCCTCATATACAGATACAGGTAGTCACAACTTTCTCTCTCCTCTTTCTTTTCTGCAAGAAGTATAGGCCCCAGAATCACTCTCCTGGTAGCAGAACAACTACAGAATGATTTCAAACCTGCAGTTATAAATTTTATTTCTATTCACTAAATGTCCAAATTGACTGCCTATCTTCCTCATCCATTTCCTACATGGACGCAGACTTAAAATGCTGAAGCACACATAACACAGAGCATCTGTGAATACGGCAAACATAACATTTACCCTTACTTTTATTTTTTTTATTTTATTTTTTTTTTGCGTTATGCGGGTCTCTCACTGTTGTGGCCTCTCCCGCTGCGGAGCACAGGCTCCGGACGCACAGGCTCAGCGGCCATGGCTCACGGGCCCAGCCGCTCCGCGGCATGTGGGATCTTCCCGGACCGGGGCACGAACCCGTGTCCCCTGCATCGGCAGGCGGACTCTCAACCACTGCACCACCGGGGAAGCCCCTACCCTTACTTTTATAATTCTGAGTATTTTTATTTTAACAGTCTCATTTACCAAGTTTCTCTCCTAGCAAAGGTGAGACTCTTTCTGTGTTTGGATCATTGAAGTACTTGGCTAGCTGAAGGTAGACCGGGTTTTGGATGACGATTTCATCTGATCTACTGGCTTGTTGTGTCACGATGTGTCTGATGACATTCTTAATGAAGATAGCTCACTAAACCTATGATACTGATGAAAAATACTTAGATGATAAACAATAATGTACATTCCATGTGTGGGGGGATGGACATATTACAGAGGTGCTGAAGCCAGGAACAAGAACCTTGATTTAAGTATTAAGCAAATAAAAACTTTTGTGAGAGAATCATCCTGAAATATATTTTTCTGGTGCAGAACTTGAGTTATCGATTGCTAGTATTCATAATGAGCCCGATGACAATGAAACGTCTATTTCTTGCTTTAAAAAAATATCTGTTGACACCTGCAGTGTTACATAAAGAAGGCGGAGATTTTTTGGCACACTGGTCTGTCAATATAACAGAAAATATCCACCAGATGTGATGGTGATTCTATTGATGTGTCCCTGGTAGGATGTTAAGAACAATCCTTTTTGTAAAAGGATGAAAAACAAAAACTTTGAGCAGTGGAAGATTGCACATTCCAAGAAGATTAGCTAATTTCCTGCAACGGGGCATAATGAAAGGGCATGCAGACAGTGTGTGTTGTTGTGCTTTATCTGTAAAAAATTAAAATAAAAAAGAAACGAAAGCATCACCATGTCTTCTGGTATCTCGATATAAAAGTCCCTGACTTAAACGGTGATTTCTGAGCAACTTCGAAGAGGTCATCAATATTGTATGCTATTTTAAACAACAAAAACTTTCTCTTTGTACTCAAGAAAGCTTATATTTTAATGGAACGGACTCAAAATAGCACAACACATATTTCTAGGTTTTAAGCATTAAAATTCTTCATCTGTAGACTGCTAGCCACAAATAACCAACTTGAGAAAATAAACCAAACTAGATGACTTTCTTGCTTCTTCTAACCATTTCTGGGGCTTTTTGAACCTTCTGTTCCTACTTGGTCAAACAAAGGAAATCCAGCCATTTGCCCGATCTTTTCAATCCAACCCTGATAAATCAAACTAGAAGTGACCTTATTCCTTGTTTCAACAAAAAGGACTTAGTGACATATCTAAACCTCCCCCTGAGAAGAGAAATGGCATTGGCCAGAAAGACAAATTATAAACCCGTAAGTCAAAATTTACCACAGAGAAACAACAGGAAATATTTACAAAGCTGTTTACAACTTGTCAAGCTGACTAATATGACTACATAAGTAACTTACCTTGACAATAGTTGGAACTCTGGAATTTCCTTCCACTGCAGTAAATTTTACGGTGCCCTTGAGCCAGGGAAATAGCCTGGTGTGCAGTGAGAAAGACCACTCATTTCGCTGACAGACAAACCAAAGTGTGTATCCCCAAACAGCCACTTACCAGCTGGGTGGCTTTGGCAATTTCTTTTTTTTTTTTTAATTATTATTTTATACTGGAGTAGAGTTGATTAACAATGTTGTGTTAGTTTCAGGTATACAGCAAAGTGATTCAGTTATACATATATATGTATCTATTCTTTTTCAAATTCTTTTCCCATTTAGGTTATTACAGAATGTTGAATCTGAACTTCTTAACTGAAATGGGTATAATAAGAATCTATACCTATCGTTACTGCATGGGAAACTAGAGATAATTTACAAAAAGTACTGGGACTACATCTTTAACCATTATTGAGAGCGTTATGGGAGTTGACTACAGAAGACAGAATAGGAGAAGGTTTTGCTGAGAACACAAGTAGAAAAAGGTTGGGAATTAGGATAAATCAATACTTCTAGAGCAAAAGGTTTCTTTAAAATGCAGCTGGCACAAGGAGGCGGCAAAGCTATATGACAGAGACTTTGTGAAGGTATTACACTGCTCTAAACCAGAGCTGTTCCGCTATAGCCTATCACATCACACATACACTGCCAAATGACCCCTGTAGAGCAGGCACTGTAAAAAGGAGTGCTCATGGGGAAATGTCATTCTGCAATAATCATGCTTAAGATCAACCTTATGAACTACCATACCATCTTGGCAAACACTAATCTTCATCACCCGTTAGGCATATGCCACGTTGACATACTCAGAATTTCATCTATTATTCAATCTACACAAGGCACTTTTATTTGGACATCGTTTTGCTACTTTATTGATTTAAGGGGCTGATCATTCAGCAAGAATATAAAGTTAGGGACTTTGATGCAAAAGTGTTGTTATCTTTTAAGCAAGAGCTGAAGTGAGGTGCCTCTCCATACATTTTGGCAGAACTGGTGTGTCTGTAAGATTCGGTGCTAAGCCCTGCATGCCTTCGCACAACAGCTGCACAAATCAGTGCTCTTGGATTGATCACCACATAAATTTGCAGCAGTAAGTCAGAAATTTTAAATCCACTGGATGAGGTTGGTACTGGAAGTGGAAGCCGATTTACTTTTGCAAATATCTATTAAGTATCTTTTTGTGCAAGTCACTGTATAAACATCATTTAATTTTTCGGCTATCTTACCCAGAACTCTAAAAATCTGCAAAAAATATTTTATTTTACCTCAAAAAACCATTTCACTGGTTAAAAAGACGACACACAAAGTTTCAAAGCTTCAAAGAAGGAAAAAATATGTCAGAAGCCAACCGATATTCAGTGGTATGATCAGAATTGGATAAGGCAAAGTTTTTTGAACAGAATTTAAAAAGCACTACCATAAAAAACCTGATAAATTGGACTTCATTAAAATTAAAAATATAAACTCCATTATGAAAATGACTAGACATACCACAGACTGAAGGAAAAATGTTTGTAATACCTATATGACCAAGGACACATATCCAGAATATATAAAGAATGACTACAAATCACTGATTTTAAAAACGCAATAAACATTGGCAAAAGTTTTGAATAGACACCTTCCACGAGAAGATACACAAGTAGCCAATAAGCACATGGAAGAGTTGTAATCATCATTATCCATTAGTAAAATGTAGTTTAAAATCAACAGAGAACCACTTTACACTCATTAGAATAGTCAAAATTAAACTCTGACAACATGAGGTGTTGGCAAAGGATGTGGAGCATCTGGAATGCTCACCCACTGCTGGTGGGAGTGTAAAATGGTAAACTACTTTACAAAACAGCAAACTACTTTGAAAAACAGCAATTCCTGTCCTACATATTTATATAAGAGAAATGATAACTATGCCCAGAAAAAGACTGACTTGTACTAGAATAATCATAGCAGTTTTATTCATAACAGCCAAAAACTGAAAACAGCCCAAGTGTTCCTTAACAGGAAAATGGATACACAGATTGTGGCATATTCATATAATAGAGGAGTAATCGATAATAAGAAGGAAAGAACTACTGATACACACAACAACTGGATGAATTAATCTCAAGTGTCACACTGAGTGACAGAAGCTGGGCAGAAATAACAGTGCTGTGGTGTGACTCCATGTGTGTGAAATTCAAATTCAGACATAACTAACCAATGGCTACAGAAATCACATAGTGGTTGAGAGGAAAAGTGGACTTGAATGGAACAGAAAGAAAAGTTCTATGGAGATGGAAATGCTCTCTATCTTGTTTTGGATGAACACAACAAAAGTGTAAACAATGTAAAAACTCAGGGACTGAGAGGATTCCACTTTTGGTAACAGCCAAGTTGCTCCTACCAGAACATTCCATGCACAGACAAGAACTATAAACTCTGGACAAAATGTAAAATACAACTACCTGAAGGCATTAGAGAGCAGCTAAGTCAGACAGATACTGGAAGATGGGTGACACTTGGACAAAGAAAACAAAACTGAGTAAATTTCATGAAGGGCAAGCCATGGTCTGCACCATGCAGAGCAGCTAAAACTCAAATATAAATGTGCTGTGTTATTAGCTCGAAGAACGAGATGGCAGGGGTTGGGTTGACCACTATAGCTGGGAAGTGAGGGGAAAACACAGAAGAAAGAGACAGAGAGAGTGAGTCTCAAATACTGCGTATACACTTGGCCCAAACCTTTCATTGGTTCCGAAACATGGATGTGGCAAAGTTATAGCTGTTCAGCTGAGTCTAAAGGAACTGAACTGAAATTTCAGTTACCGATCAGTTTGCTGTTTGAGTCCAGTCAAGTTATCTGCCTAACACTAAAAATCAATATTTTGGCAGAAACATTACAGAATTCAAAGTGTCTATAACAACATATCATTTGTCCAGAATATAATCCAAAATTATGCAATAAAGAAAGAGGAAAATATTATCCACACTCCAGAGAAAAGGCAATCCATGGAGACTGGTCCCAAGATGATCCATGTATTGGAATTAGCAGGCAAAGAATTTAAAGCTGCTATTACAGCTGTCGCTAACGTATGTAGGAGAACTCATCATAAAAGAAAAGATAGGAAATACAGAAGAGAAGTTGAAACTAGAACAAACAGAATGGAAATTCTGTAACTGAAAATTTAAATATCTGAAATTAAAAATTCAATGAATGAGCTTAATAGCAGATTGGGAATTAGGGAAGAAAGAGTTATTAACCTCTAAGACAAAGAAACAGAAATTTTCCAATCTGTAGAAGAGAGAGAAAAATATAATTAAAAATAGTGAATAAGGGGCTACTGGGGTCATATCAAGAGGTTTAACAGAAGTTTTGGAGCCCAACAACACGAGGAAAGAGAGAATGAGTGCTCCTAAAAATTAGTTGAAGAAATAATGGCTGAAATTTTTCCACATTTGGTGAAAAGACAAAATCTGTAGATTCAAGAATAAGCCAACCCTGAGTCTGAGTGGCAGGACATGGGTGTTCACTATACATGTATCTCAATTTTCCTCTGTGTTTGAATTCTCCTAATAAAATGTTGAAAATAATATTAAAAACTCATCAAAATGAACACAGGTCTGTATTACATTGTATATTAATTATATCAATTTTAAAGTAATCTAATTCTAGGCTATATCAGGTGGGTATTCAAACTTCTAGCTTAACTGAAAGATACAATATTCAACACTTTGATGATTCCTGCTAAGAGAGGTAACGTGTGGACCATGGAAAAAGGGGTGGATGATTCACATTCTGTGATATAGGGTCTACTCCCAAATAATCTGTTAACACATCAATCTTCCTGTTACTCAGTAAAAGTTCTTCATCGCATCTCATGGATAAATATGGACATCTGATGAAAAGATTTTCTTTAAAAAGACAATGAAAGGAGAGATGGGAGAAAACACTATGACATACACAACAACTTCCTTCCCCCTTTTGTGTTGGTGATCTGTGTTTTATCAGCAAGAGTATACATTAAAAGGATATAGCAATGCACCCAATCTTTCAGGTACGTGGGCATATGATGACAGAGAATACAGGTCAGAAGGTTAGTGGCCTACTTCTGTCATCAACTAGTTATGTGACAAGTAACCCCTAAATTTACTCAATACTCAGCTTCTTCTCTACAACATCAACAGTTTAAGAATTGCTCTCTCAAACCCCTTTTGTGTCTAATATTTGTTGTGATCACTGGGCTCTTTTGAAAAGAATAGTAATTCTGTATTTCTGAGAATTCTCTCGTGATGCAAGATGTACCAAGTTTGTCTGAGATGACCCCTTTGGCTAAAGTCTAGGACCAAGTTTCAGTTGTCCCCATATGAACCTAGAAGATTGGAACATTTTCAAAAGTAAGCATCACAAATTCTTAACAATCGTTCTTTTTTAAAAAAGGGAACTGACATTAGCAAGCAGGTGGGTTTTAAAAGATATGAAAACCCTCGAAGAAAAGGTAATGTGCTATGACTAATTTCGTACAGAACTGACATCATGAAGGGGAAAAGGGAAAAAACCACCTACAATCAAATGTTATGCCTGTCCCTGTTTTCAATTTCCTCCCATGCATCCACTGCCTCTGTTGAAACTTGTTATTGCCAAAGTACTTTTTTCTATCATAAAAAGAGCTACAGTTCTAAAAGAGACTATTGGCCCCCAAATTCAGCTTTGGTGTTAGAGGCAATTAACTTGTGTTTGGTAATTGCCTTCCTGGGCATTTAATAGGATTACTGTTGTCAACGTGCCCAGGAGAGCAGTGCTTTCTGTTAATCATAAATAGAGTAACAGATATTATACTAATTTTTGAGTATTTATTTTTGAAGACAAAGAGCTAGATTATATCAAGCTATAATGGCAGAAATAAAAGCAAAGATCCAGATACTGGTAAAAACAGATATATGCTCAATTGCTAATCAAACATATAAGAAACTATAAGAGGCTCTCATTTCCTAAGTCAAGGTGCTTTAAATGCAGAAGGCTGCTTGCAGAGTAAATCTAAAATATAACCTAAATCCCCATTTAAAAACTATAACACCTAATTTAGACTAATTTTCTGATTAAGTATAGATGAGCTGATGATCAGTTACTTAACCTTTTGGAAATTTACCATCACTGTGGCTCTGATCTAAACTGTTCTCCCTTTCTTTCTTTCTCTCCATAGGTATAAATAACACCAAAGCGATATCTATTTTAGGAAATGCTGAAATCTGTTTATTTTATAATTAATACACTGGGACAGCTTTTCTGAAGCTTTTGTCTTGAGCACTCAGAATCTCTGGCCTATAACTTTTTTTTTTAGGTAATAATTCTATCAGCTCACAAATATAATTCAGAAATCATTTTTATGCTAGGACTGAAAACGGCAGTGGTTTCCAAACTCTGCTCCTAGAAGCCCTTTAAGTTTTAAAGAGATGTATCAAGGGCCCAGCCCAATTCAAGCAAACAGTCCCACATTCCGTTTCTTTTAAAAAATAAAATGGACGGAAAGCATGGGTTTAATCCAACTCCCTCGTTTTAAAGTTAAGAAAATGGAAGCCCAAAGACATACAGTTGTCTTTTATAAGGTAGTTCAGCTAGAGGACTGAGAAAGGTGACAATGACTTGACCAACAAATATGAGAGAAATAGAGACAGAGAAAGAGAGAGAGATAGGAAAGTGGACGGGGGGAATAGAGAGAGAGAGAGCGAGCTGGAAACAGTAGCCCACGCTGTACCTCATTTTTCTCAGTTATCTTGGGTTAATTTCACTCCCATGAAGTATCTCATGCCGATTGTGTCCTTTTTGTGTCTGTTCCCTTCACCTTAGTTTAGCCTTATTTGCTCACGCTGGGACTAGACCTGGTCCCCCTCATCCAGGATCTCCTTCCCGCATCCTTCTAACATCCTGCTACCAGCCTTCCAACTGAGCATGTTCCTGCCCTGAGGAGAGACCTCCAACGGCTCCCCATGCCCTCTGCGGCGCTTCCCAGGGTGCAGTCCCCGGACCAGCAGCTCAACACTACCTGAGAACTTGTTAGAAATGCAATTTCTCAGGTCCCACTTTAGACCTACTGAATCCAACACTCACGGACTTGCAGCCCAGGAATCTGTGTTTTAACAAGCTCTGCAGGGGATTCTGATGCCTCCTAACATGGGAGAAGCCTGGTCTGCAGAATGAACTCCAAACTCTTTGTACAAGTATTCAAGGTTGTGCATTATTCCTTTCCAACCTTCCTTCCCATCTTACCTCCTATTGCTTCCTAAAGTGTAACCCATGTTCCACATAAGCTGCACCACTCCTTTGACCCATGAGTGAAGTTTTCCTGCTTCCAGGCCTTTCCTCACTCTGTTGCATTAGCTAGAAGTCTCTTTTGTTCTCTTTCATCTTATTTTGAAAACCCACCCATCTTTCAAAGGCAACCTCCACTGCTCTTTCTAGGGTCCTTCACTGGGTACAAACTATTAGGTATAAAACAAGCTACAAGGATACACTGTACATCACGGGGAATATAGCCAATATTTTATAATAACTATAAACAGAGTGCAACCTTTAAAAATTGTGTATGCCTGTAACTTATATAATATTGTACAGCAACTATACTTTAATTTAAAAAAAAAAAAAAAGAGTACCTCATGGTATCCCTGGTGATGTAACTTCTCCGTATTCTAAATACCTACAATACTTTGCCCCACTCCCTTCGGTTTTCTGTAACCTCACTGAATTATAATTCTTTGTGTATATGTCTTATCATGGCTACTAGATGCTTTAAACACTCAAGGTCAAAGGCTGTGTTCATTTTATCATTTTGTCCCTCACAGTGCTTTATACACTGTATATATTCAATAAATATTTGGTAAATAAAAGACTGAAGCCTTCTTTAGGCCAAGAACCATATCCTCCTTGGCATCAAGCATAAGATATTACAACTAACAGGTGCTTAATACGTTTATCACTTGAATGAAAACCGAAGAATAACAGTTTGCTTCAAAGGTCTGGTTCTGATTTGTGGTAACACCCTGCATGGTGTCCCCTCTATGTGTATTACGGGCAAAGTACTGAAAACTGAGAAGTTAAGAAATATGAATTCTAGACCAGCTCTTGGCTAGTATATGACTTTACCTAAGTCACTTAGCTGGGTTTCAATCTCCTTATTTGTAAACTGACGTTTTTAGACAAGATTTTTTTAAAGCTATTCTACTGTTTAAAATCTATAATTTTATAAATTAGCATAACTGCAATGAAAAGAACCTCTAATCAACAGACACTGAGCACCATTTCTTTGTTAACTATTCTGTTAGGCACTAGAAATAAATTTCAGTAGAGGTTCAGCTTGTCATTGACTAGCTTTTTATGTTAATCAAGCTCCTTAACTGGTCTGGGACTTCAATTTTTTCATTTATAATATCAGGAGATCTTACTATGTGTCCTTTATTGTGAAAGAGCATCTCCTCTTTCGTACTTTTTCTAACTGTATCATACTTCCTTGTATTGTAGCCATTTGAGCAGTCTTGTCTAAAAATGTCTTAGAAAGACAAATACTCTATGATATCACTTACACATGAAATCTAAAAAATAAAAAAAAATGAATTTTTTATAGCGAAACAGAGACTCACAAATATGCCTTCTACCGTTCCCCGAGGATCTGCAGTAAAGAAAACCTTTAAATTTCTTTTCTCAGAATTATTGGATAAACCTGTGGGGATGAATGTCAAAAGGAACACAGTTTAGGGTGGTTCCACATAGTAAATCCTAGTGCTTTTAGAATAGTTCTACATGGGAAAAGGTAACAGGGAACTTGTCACTGTGTATGATGGCACCTGTACTTGCTTACATAAAGAGTTAAGATTTCTTGTTGGGAAACACAGCATTCATAAGAAAAGTACATACAGTCAAAGAATGCCTTGCACTCCAGTCTAGTTTAAGAGTCTGCATAGCATCCTATTCTGGAAATTTTGGACACGGTCTTTGTACCTTTGGCCTAGATGAACTTCCAAGCCCAGAGCACTAGTAGACCTCTCACCCCTTGTAACATTGTTTGAAGCACCAGTGAGATCATTGCCCAAAAACTCATAGGATTGAGCCAGAGGGATATGCCTAGATTGACTGACTATTTAATTGAGTTCCCTCTACTCCAAATATTAGTAATGAATGTATGTCTTGTTTTCTTTCTTATCTTATACCTCCAAGGAATTATACCTTCCTTATACTTTCAAGGAATTATCACAACAAACACCCATATTACTACCTCCTAATTCAAAATAGAGATTTTAACACCCTGGAAAGCACCTTCATGACACTTTTCAATCATTACCCACTTTCTCCTCTGCAAAGGAAACCATCAACATGGGTTTTATGGTAATCACTTTCCTGCTTTTTCCTTATAGCCTAACCATCTAAGTATGCATTACAAAAAATTTTTTTGAATTTTATATAAGTAGAATCATCAGTATGTGTTATTTTGTGTCTGGATTCTTTGACTCAACATCACATTTTAGAGATTCATGCATGTTTTTCGCATAGAAGTTCATTCATTTTCATTGCAAGAGCAGTCAATTATAAAAATATACCATTATCTATTCTGTTGATTAATATGAATATTTGTCACTTTTTTTCAGTTTTTTAAAAATATGTGTTTTGAATAAACAAAGTTTGGAAAAGATTGAAATTTATTCTGGATAGGCCAGAAACCTCTTATCAAAACCATTCTTTCCAAATGCCCAGCTTCTCATAAAACTAATGCCATGGGGCTTCCCTGGTGGCGCAGTGGTTGGGAGTCCGCCTGCCAATGCAGGGGACGTGGGTTCGTGCCCCGGTCCGGGAGGATCCCACGTGCCGCGGAGCGGCTGGGCCCGTGAGCCATGGCCGCTGAGCCTGCGCGTCCGGAGCCTGTGCTCCGCAACGGGAGGGGCCACAACAGTGAGAGGCCCGTGTACCGCAAAAAAAAAAAAAAAAACTAATGCCATGTATTTTGGTGTTAAAAACAAAAATGGAAAAAAAAAAGTAGTCCCCAAAATGATGCTTAAAACTCTCTGGATTTGGATCAACTTTCCTCGCCCCACTTCCCATCTTCTACCTTAACTATGACTTTCTCAAGTGACCAGACACCTTGAGGCAATGACCCAGGGAGGCTGCTGGGCGACAGGAGAGGGAAGGGTGGAAGCAAAGAAGGTGAGACTCATATAAAAGCATGAAAATCAAGAGTGAGCCAATCCGGGGTGAGGACAGCACATGGGCAATGGGGTGGAGTCCTCTTCAACACTCTTCTCTCAAGTTCCTCATCTGCCACTTCTTGAGTGAGTGAGTGAGAGAGAGAGAGAGAGAGAGAGAGAGAGAGAGAGAGAGAGAAAGAGAGAGAGAGAGAGAGAGTTTGTAAAAGATAGGGAAGCATCAAGGCTTTGATAAATATGACAGTGAGAACATCTCACTGTCTTCTTATTAGAGTGATAGGCAAGCTATCACTTAGGCAATGCCTGGGACATATATGGGACAAGAAAAGCAACCCCCAGGCCCCCTAAAAAGATGGACTATTTCTGAGCACAAGAAAAGGAAAAGGTATATTGTACAAAATGTGTTTTAGGCATGAGGACATTCATTTATGCTACTAACTAAGAATAATTTTAACAGGAATCTGTCTAACCACTTTTCCGCATCCTCTTCTATTAAGTATAGGTTCTATTACATTTCTACTTATCTCCATTTTAATAAGAAGTTGAAAAATATTTAAGTGGAATTGAAGAACAGAAAGCGTGAGGGAAACCCCTGGGTGAAGACAGCTTTCAATTAAGAGGAAAAAATAAGAAAGGCATGAGTAGTGTATATGTTTGCCACGTTTTGCTGTGACCTGGGATATAGCCACTAGGTGATGTGAACAAAGGAAATATTACACGTGGATTTTTTTTTAACATACCAAAAGAGTTTCTTTGTTGCAGGGCATCTTAATGTCTTAATATGTCAATATGCTTGTCAATCTCCCAGGGAGAGGGAAGGGTAGAGTAAGTAGACCTTTCCAAAGTCTTTTGATCATTCAGTCCCTGTTTTGTGAAACAGCTTGTAGGACTAGTGTTCCATGGAATCCACTTTGGGAAACACTTATCTAGGCACAGCCCCTTGAAAACTTTCATGAAGATTCTTTCCCCTCCATAAATATGTTTTTAAATTTTTGACACTTCCTCATGAAAACATAAGACTCTTCTTGAATAGTTCCTTCTTAGAGATAGTTACTACATATTCAGTTGTATTCATAAAATGTTCTTTTTTCTTTGTAGTTAAAGGAAGTTTCCTTAGATTAAAAAAGGTAGGCTTGCAAATTCAACTCTTATCTGCATTTCTTAGAAAGTAGAAGAGTCTGTTTAACTAGCAAGACTGTTTTACTTTTATGCATAGATATTTACTTAGTTCTTTTTTAATAGTCATTTATCACTGCTTTATAAAGATGACAAGAATATAATTTTTTTCTTTCTGTCTGACATAACTTGTAATTATTGCTAAAGGCAACAAGGGAGTATTTTTATTTGTTATGTTGTTCTTCATATTTATTAGATTTTTTTTTTTTCAGTTTTCTTGACCTGGTACTTTTGGATTTGGGCTTAAATTTTAACTAAAACTAACTCCAGGCCACTATTACATTAGATTTTTTTGAATACCTGCATTGCAAGCTGACCTTTGACATGAGGGCCCAACCACTTATGTACAAGAAAGCAGAGGTGAAGTCCTTTCCTCCAGGTTATGTGCCTTGTTAGTGCCAGAACAGGGAGGACGCCCTGGACTCCGGATAGACTCCTAGTCAATGCACTTTCCACTGCCTAAAATTCTCCCACCATTTCTTCTAGTAAATGAAGGGATGTGGGATTTGCTTCATTTGTTTTGTTTTGTGGATTTATAAATATGCCCCTCCACTCCTAGGTGAGAAAGTAAACATACGTCCACACAAAACTCACACAACTAATGTTCACGGCAGCATTATTTACTACAATAGCCCAAAAGTGGAAACAAGCCAAATGTCCATCAATTTATGAATGGGTAAACAAAATGTGGCACATTCATGCAATGGAATGCTATTCATCAATGAAAAGAAATGAAGTACTGACACACGCTGCCACAGGGATGAACCCTGAGAATATTATGCTAAGTAGAAGTCAGGCACGGAATGATTCCATTTATATGAAATGTCCAGAATAGGCAAATCTCTAGGTACAGAAAGTAGATTCATGGATGTGTAGAGCTGGGGGCGAAGGGCAGGCGGCTTGAGGTGACGGTTTAGAGGCACGTGGTTTCTCTTTTGGAGTGACGGCAGTGTTTTACAATCGACCGTGGTGACGCTTACAGAATGCCTTAAAGATACCAAAAGACACTGAATTGTGCCCAATCGATGTGTGGACGGTGTGGAATATGAACTATATCTCAACAAATCTGTTACAATATGCCTTTGTTGGTGCTCACTTTAAAGAAAATTCAGATTTATATCATCAACATTAAAAAGAGATGAAATATCCATCAGCAACCACAGACATAAACCATTACCAAAAAACCATAACAGATGGCTCAGAACGAAAAGAAATTAATATATTATGCTTTCCTGTGCTCTACCTTATTTATTAGACCCTCACTGTAAGCTGTGCTAAGAAGTCATTCGAATGTCCGTTTACCACTGTGTGATAGGCTCACTCAGTCTGCAAATATTATGGACCATCTACTTGTTGCCAGAAAGTGTGCCGGACTTTGGAGGTAGAATGATAAAAAAAGAACAGAAGATCTGCTCAGGGAGCTCATGGCAAGGATTTGAATGTTTTAGAAGAAACCGAAGAAGTTAGCATTTATTGAACACAATCTATGTGGCCAAGCACCACAGAGAGCATTGCACATAGGTTTAAAGTTGTACTAATGGCCAATTGAAAAACCATTTCTCATGCTGCAGTTAATATTGCTTGGCTATGAAGATAATTGAAGTCGTTAAACTGTTCAGTTGATTATTTATGTCATAAATGAAGTCATTCACTGTTTTATTCATCTCTATCTCAGGAACCTATGCAATGAATGATAATAAAAATATAATTCATGATAAAAATGTGTTGAACTCTCAAAGTGGTTAATGATTTAGTGATATGATGGTCTTGTGACTGTGGTTCATTAAAATCCAAAGAGCAGTTGAACAGTTATCTTATTGATTGTCTTAATCTCCCAGTTCAAGAGAGCAGAGAAAGGAAAAATATTTGCAAAGGTAGAACATGGAGAATTATGGGCATACTTTGTAAGCCTAGGTAAGGCCAATGCAATTTATGGCCTTATGAATATTGTGGTCTGATGACTTTTTTCAAACAATTTATAAGGCTAACCACTGCTTTGTGCTTTATTTCACATGCCTCCTAAGGCTCCCTCAGGCACAAGAGTTGCTTTATTCTTTTGTACTTGAGCTTGAAAAGTGAGTTTCTCTTTATTACACATGCCTCTGGTACATGGCACGTGAAGGCCGAAGAAAGCTTGGCCAGTGACAACATTTGCCCCTAGTGCAGTCAGGTGGATAATACTTACCCTTCTAAGTGTGACCTTTCTTCTGAGCACAAAGTGCTTTACAACTATTATCTGACCAAGTTCAGAACCCCAGCAGGGAGACAGGAGCTGGGGACTAGTCGTAAACTATTTCACATCTGAGGAAATCCAAAAAAAAGAGGCTTTCCAACTGAGATGTAAGGACATTTTAACCTTTTAAACACTCGAGGCAAATGGTCCAAGAAGTAACGTGAGAATGAGTTTGACTCTTGCATCCTGACAATGACAACACAGCCTGCAGACTTTGGGAGGATTCTGCTTAAATTGCAGCCAGCCAACCTGTACAGATCCTGGCATTGCAAATGCATCTGGCACAAGGAGGTGCCTGACAGCAGTTCCTGAGCCCAGTGGGCTCTTAACAAATGAAGGTTGAACTGATTTGGGAAAATGTGGAAGTGATTCTGTAGCATAAATATAGAACATTAGCTATAAGCAAGCTGCATAAGACAATCTGCAATAATTGCCACTGTGACCATAATAGGGAGATGTTAGCAGGATGAGGTCACTTACAATGAACTTGGATTGCATCTGCCCATAAACGAATTTAGAAATTTACATATATACACATATATGTAAATTAAATATACACATATTTAATTCAGTCAATCAATAATGAAAGAAAAGTTACAAACAACCAGGGTTTGAATTAAAGCAATTTTTAAATTAATTGATCTCCACGTGTGGACACTTTTACTAGGTTGTTCTTTGGAATGATAAAAAGCTAAGAAATAATATGACTTCAGCCTGGGAAAGCTAAGGTTTCAGCTGAACAACTGATTTTCACTTGATAAAACTGAGAATCTGGCTCTTGCATTTACTAATTGAATCTCTCTCTGCCTCAGTTTCCTCATTTGCAAAAGGGCAACACTGGGTTATTACAAAGACTAAATGAGTTAATACAGTAAAGTAGGCATAACAGTGCCCAGTACAGCACATGCTGTATAAATGCTAGTTATCTCCGTTGTCACTACTGTTGTTGCTGTTATTGCTATTATTACTATTATTTCATTCATGTAACAGTGAGTCCAACAGTAAAACATACATTAAGCAAGTAATTACTATAAAGTGTGGTACGTATTAGGATGGGGAATTATAGGATGTCCCTCGTTCCTAATAAGCACCAATGCCTTCTCCAGCTATTTAGTTTTCCTTCCTCGTTGCTATAGCAGGGGTACTGGGGTTCAGATTCTGGTGAAAAACCCAGGAGGGAACATCCCACCCTTAAATTCCGGGCAGACAACTCTGACTCATGGATAACGGGGAAAGAATTCTATGTGGGAGATTTTCCTCCAACCCTGTTCCCTTAGAACAAACAGACTGAAGTGAAAAGAGCAATAAAACCCAAGAGAACTATTGCAGCAAAATTTCCCTAAAACTTGAAGGAGAAACTTACCAGCAGTATCGGAACCAGCGATGGCAGAGAAACAAGACACGCAAGGACCAGATGGTGGCCATCGGTAGCCTCTGCTGTCAGACATCAAGAGCCTTGAGAAAAGGCAGCTGTAGGGCTCGGGGTGGACACCTTGGGCAGGGATCAACAACCCAGCAGGATCTTGAATTGGCATCTATGGCACAGGTGTCCTCTTTGTCACTGGCAGCAAGATAGCAAGAAATGAGGGAACTGAAGGATGCCAGCTGGTATCCAGGAAGGTCTGTGTCCCGTCTCACTCTTCACGAACCGGACAAGTCTTAGGGTGGGTCATCAGATACACTTGCATTTGACGGGTTGCCATTGCTCTGGGGACTCCCAGATCAGCTGGAGTTATGAGAGAGGAGAGGTGACCTGTGCAGAGCAAAAGGGACAGTGTTTTGTTACAAAAATGGTGGCACTCTTTTTGCCCCAGATCACTGTTGTCAGAAAAAAAAAATACAATCACTCTTCAAAGGATAATACTTTTAGTGCTTTTAAAACCCAAAGATGAAAATCCATGTGTAATTATAAAATAATGCTGTATTTTTCTAATCCTGTAGTACCAACATGAAAAATAAAACCCCCAAATTAACTGCAATCACGTTTCCTATAGGCTTCTAAGTGATACTGAGACTGTAATTTTTTTTAAATAGCCTTTATATGGTAGAAGTCTAAATGGTCTGATTTTTATTTGTTTGGGCTGTCAGGATTATTTCAAACATGTGATCAATAACCAGTCTCAGTCAAAGGAAGA
This sequence comes from Kogia breviceps, assembly GCF_026419965.1. Classification (NCBI taxonomy): domain Eukaryota; kingdom Metazoa; phylum Chordata; class Mammalia; order Artiodactyla; family Physeteridae; genus Kogia; species Kogia breviceps. The sequence goes on along the minus strand of NC_081319.1, from coordinate 98,301,553 downwards.
TTTATGGTGCAGATTATGAAGTAATATATGCCTGTCCCTTATACCTGTTACTACAGATAATGTAGTCACTGTTTCTATGTATCTTGAAACTATAATTTCTTTTCAATGCTTGAGGATATGATTTTTTTTTTCATTTTTCTTTAACTTGTTGGTAAAGTTATTTTTACATTGATCCAGGTGTCTAAATGCCTTTGTCCTGAGTCATGCTGACCAGGGATATGTACTCAGGGTTGGTTCTAGATAAACTCATGAGTCTGGTTACCCAGTCTGTTTCCTGGCACTCTCCAATCCCCACCTCCCATCTTCTCTCCAGTCCTCCAGAGAGAACTGTGCCTGTACCACCTACCTGATTTAACCCATCCACGTCTGTCTTGGAAATAACTACTGAAACTGACGTACCATTACTTCCTTTTATCTGAATGTTATGTCCCCACAAAGTGATAGCTGAATTTTAACAAGAAACAATGCCTGAGCTTCTCATGTCAGGGTACTTTGAATCCTACAAGTACATCTGGTCTGCCAGAGCATGCAGTCTTGGGGAAAAAATATGGTGATCTTCTGGAATGTAAATATGAATTTGTATACTAAAACAAGCATGGTTTTATAAATCCAGATTGCAAAGAACCTAAGAATTGTAAAGACAAAACAGAAACCTGTAAAGAAATCTTATAATTGTGATAGGCTATTTGAGCTAAAGCCCCCAAAGTATCTCACTCCTCTGTTATTTGTTATCCTGTCCCTCTGCAATCATCTAGGCATCTGTAGAGGAATTTAAGTAGCATAGGTTCCAGCTAAAGGGATGAAGTCCTAATGTGAAATTTCAGTATCATCCAGATGGAAAGACACCAGCAATAAGCAAGAGAATGATGATTCTTAGGTAACAGAAAGAAGTTGAAGTTCCGATCTTTACTGTGTGACTTTGGGCAAGTCACTCAACCTCTCTGAGTAAACTTCCATTAAGTGTGAATTGGGAATGAAGACTCCCAGTTTGGAGTTCTTCACAAGAACCGGTGGAGCTGAAGGAAGACATCTGTAAAATATTATGAATTATAGAATAGCTACATAAATGTCAAGTTACTCTTGTTTCTGTTTTTGCTCAATTATTGGTTTTTGTGGAAATGGTCACAGCCCTTCTCTGAACCCTGGAATTTTGTCACAACAGCAGGGCCCCTTCCTTCCGGCTGCTGACTGATAACTGATGTCCTGCTCTGGTCGGATGCACTTCTGGGCTTCCGAACTCAAGCTGAGAATTGCCTAGGGTAGAGTGTCAGAATTTGATCATAAATAATTATACTTGTTGTATATTAAGATTTTTACACAGAAATAGAAAAAAACTGGTACATTTTAAAGAATCTGTGCATGATTTTTGCTCACATCCCTCCCCCATCTGAAGGATCTGTAGGAGCGTGTGAGGGACACAGAACTGGTTCTAGTAATGCTCACTGCAGAAATGGAAGTAGCTCAAGAAATCACATTTCCTTCTTTGAGACGAAGATACATCTATCTTTGGCTTATATGCCATCTGTGCTGGTAAATCTTTGGGGGAGGGATAGATACACAGCTCTGGATTTGAGGCCCTCAATTAGGTATTTATAAAAACAGAAAAATGTCTCAATCTGAACTTGGAATTCCTGGTAGTGGGTTTGGATATAGAGAACGCCACTCCCCATGGAGCGAGGCATGTACACACAGACAAGGGTCATGCAGGGTCTTCCACTCCTAACAGGTAGTCCAAAAGCAACTGTTTAATAGGAACGATTTTCCTTTCAATTGCTACTTCATTCTCTTCGACGTGTGGACACCTGAGAACTTCACTCAGCCCTAGGGAGAGACGCAGATGACGATGCTGTCTCTGAATAAATACAGTTTCACTTATAAAAAAAAATTTACAAATAAAGAGAGATGCAAAATGCAATGCATGACCATTTTAAAGCTCCAAGAATAGTACCTCTCAGGAAAAGTTATATTAGTCACCAGAAATTGAGTGTGGCTTCCTAGAGATTCTTCCAAATAACATGATCTCATCTATTCTGCTTAAGTTTGAGAGCATATCTGCCCTCTAATCTCACTTTTACCACTAATTGTTCAACTGGTTGACGGAGCCAGGCTCCTGCCCAGCTGGCACGCACGGAGGCTTTGGCTGAGATGGGAAAGGCGGACAGACATTCTAAGGGGATGGGAGCAACCCCAGATCTAATCTTTCCTCTAGCTTTGAGCAAGTTTGTTCAAATTCCACAAACTTACTTTCGGTTCTAGGACACATGGCTCTTAACTTTTTTTTCTTTTCCTTTGAGAGATTATTTTCTTTCACATTATTTTATGATTATACAGATAATACATGCTCATTTCCAGAGAACACAGATAGATACAAAGAGGATAATTAAAAGAACCATTGTGAACATGTTAAAATATTCCTTTCAAGACTTCTAGCAGTGTATATGCATGTGTTTAAAAACTCAAATCATAACACAAAGAGTCACTGAACATTTGCATTTCTGCTTTACATCTGCCCCAATTTTTGAGGAACCATTCATAATTTTCTGATTGATGTGAAAACTTTATTTATATATATTAAAGACAGTAACATCTTATAAATGTAGCAATGTTGAGACTGGTTTATTCTTATTCTTTAAACTCATTAATTTTTTAAGTAAATGTAACCATAATTGTTTTGAATGATAAAAGAAAATGTGTCACTGTGGGGAAAAAACCAGCAAATATCAGTAAGTAAAAAGAAAAAATGTTGAAGAAGAAAAGTCCACATTAATCTACACCCTGAGATAACCTCTATTAATACCTGGCTTGTGTCTTTCCTGATACACGTATCTATATGTGCATATATTTCTTTTGACCGTATTTACCTGAAAATTATTGCCCCTTACTTTTATTTTTGACTTAGCTGTGTACTATTACTTTAAATCTGTGGCTTCAAAGCTCCACATAAGTGGATTCTGGATTTACTTGTCTCTAATTTGAGAGGCTTAATACAGCAGTTAAAACCCCCAACTCTTCTGCCATGTTTCCCCCTTGCTATTTCTTTCTGTTTTAGTCTTTTACCAAATGAACTGTTTCCACCTCTCTTTTTCCTGTACTTTATTTTTTTATATAGCTTGTTTGTGCTTTATTGGTGATCACATTTTATTTTTAAATTTATTTTTCTCTACTCCACAAAGTCAAAAATGAAAAGAGGACTTCCCTGGTGGCACAGTGGTTAAGAATCCACCTGCCAATGCTGGGAACACGGGTTCAAGCCCTGGTCCAGGAAGATCCCACATGCCACGGAGCAACTAAGCCCGTGTGCCACAACTACTGAGCCTGTACTCTAGAGCCCACGGGTCACAACTACTGAGCCCGTGTGCCTAGAGCCTGTGCTCCGCAACAAGAGAAGCCACCACAATGAGAAGCCCACACACCACCATGAAGAGTAGCCCCCTCTCGCTGCAACTAGAGAAAGCCCGCGCAGCAACGAAGACCCAACACAGCCCAAAATAAATAGATAAATAAATCTATGGAATAAAGAAAAAGAAAAAAAATCTCTCAATTCCTCCTGTGTGAGATGAAAAATATGAGTGTTACCTCCTCCTATCCTTGATATAATCTGGAATTTTAGACCCAAATTATTTTTATGTAATTATTATTCAATTAGCTATTTAATTATTAGTGTTTTCATATTATATAGTTTCCCTGAAAGGAACTTCTGACATTTTTATTATGTTGTATGTGCATACTTATGTAAGTTAGATGTATCTCTACTTGTTTTCTACATTTTCCAGTTCTCTATTTTGATTTCTTGCTCAGGTAGCTAGACCAACTGAGAGAGACCCAAGTGCATCTTTCATCACCTTTGTACACAAAACACCGGTAGGGGGTCTTCACTCTTTATCATCAGTACATGGTGAGCCCTTCTCACCTGCAGCCTCCAGTGCTCAGGAAAATGTTCTTCTCTCTTCTTTGATCACTGATTTGGGTTCATCAACAGCACTGTCTCCCTCTGAAATTCAGTTCTACATCAATGTGAGCTCCTAACTATGCTCTGTATCGCTCCCCTTTGCTTTCTAATTCTCTCCCCCATTTTTATCTCTGTACTTTCTGCCTTCATTTCAGGAAAAATTCTTGAGTTTCTCTTCTGGTTCAGAAATTTTATTTTTTCAGGATCCAATCTACTATTCATTGTAGACATCATGGTTTTTATTAAACACTTGTGTTTTTCATCTCTATATATGCCACTCCGATTTTAGAATGTCATGACTACTTATTTTGGATTCATATATGCAAATTCTCTTAAGGCACGCTGAAAGCACACTCGGAATCATTGAACTTTTTTCCCTACTGTCTCCTGAGGCAAGTCTGTTTCAGAGGGAAGCATCTGCACTGATTCTTCAGAGCTGTTCCCTTTATTAGGTTGAAGCATTTAAAATTGCTAGGATTCTAGCCATTTTTAAATTTATAAACATGGTGATTTATACGGTTTAAACTAAAATAAATGTTTAATCTTTTCCAGGATATGAGATGTACTAAACCCTCCAGAAACAAGTTATTGCTGCCCATCTGACTTACAGTCAAGTCAAAGTGAAGATGGGCTTGTGTCCTTGTTATTAATTCTTTGGGTCCAGGTAAACAGGGAGAGTAAGTATTCTTAGGACAAATTTACACTGTCGGTTGAGCTGTCCTGAGTACTGGGTGGTGGGGAAAATATCGGCACCACAAACAGTCCCAGAAGTCAATTTTGTCCAAGCCATTTCTCCATGTGATTGTGGAGGATGAATGGTAGAAAAACCCTACATCTCCTCAGGAGTGCTTAGTTGCCACTTTTCTTTTCAGTAACTACGGCAGACAAAACCAATGGCCAGCGTGTTCTTTGCTGCTACACCTGGTTGCCAGATATGGCAATTAAAACTAGAAGATGCCCAGTTTAATTTGAATAAGCAACACAATTTTGCAATATTAGTATTAATATGTCCTATGTAAATTCAGGACCCACGTATACCAAACAATTCTTCATTGTTTATCTGAAATTCAAATTTAATTCTGTCTCCTGTATTTTACCGGCAACCCTAACACTCAGCCCAGTCATAGCACTAAATTCTCCTCAACACAAAGAGGCAGTCAGTATAACTCAACTGGAGTTGACGTGTGAGGAGATGTCCATCTGACATCTTACAACGGGGCTCAACTGGTGAGGAGCAAATCTTGCCAAACAGGTCATGCTTGTCTCCAACCCTTGCTTCTCTGAGTTTCTGGAGGCTAGCAGTGTCTGCCAGGACCTCCTCCACTCAGCCTCCCCCCGCCCCAACACTGATCTTTTACGGGAGGGATGGTGTGGATCATTCTCTGTAACCCTCTCATCACTCTGGGTCCATCTCACTACCTCTCCCATAAATTGTTCAGATGTTATGCAAGATCCGCAGGGCCCTTCTCTAGTTCCCAGTGGCCATGCAGCTTCCTATTCATTATTTCAAAGGGACTGGGGGAAGGAGAACAGTAGATGACTGTGCTAAGTCATTTTACCACCTAACTTGAATAGTCAGGATAATTTGCTTGATCTGAAACAAAATGGATTACTGCACAGGGTCAAACGGGCAAGTTCATGTTCCACCATGAACTTTAATAACCACAAAAGCCTAATTGGGATGCTGATCGATAAAACGGTCCACATTTTTATGAATGGATTGTTCTTCTGGTTGTAGAAACACAGACTGTTTGGAAAGGGTAATCTCAAAAGAAATTACCTCTTGCTCCCAAGTTGGAGTGCGAGGCAAAGTGCAGACCCTAAGATTTGCTAAATGAGCATATTGTGAAATAGGACCCGTTAGAGAAACAGATATGAAACTTTGGGAATTTCACATTAAGATAATTTCTTATTACAACACTCTGACATCAAAATTCAAACGAGATAACATTGAGAATAAAAATCAAATCATTTAAGCAGAACCTCCAGAATGATCACGCATGCCCTCTTTCCTTCTCTTCCTTTGTCTCTTCCTCTCCATAGATGACATATGACAGAAGAAGAACAATATGCAGCATTCAATTTGATTTCATAATTATTATAATCACATGCATATCAACATGTCCTACTCTTCCTTTAAAGCATACAGATTACAAGGAAAGTACTCCTTTGGAGAATTCAATTTGTTTTCCCAAGTTTTATGGATATTTCAGGCTAGAAAAATAAGATTTTCAGTAGAAAAATAAGACTTTCAGTAAATACTAAGGCCATTGGCCAAACCTATTATGACATCCTAAACACCATATGAAATTTGCAATTAGATCATTTTCAGGTAAAAAAGCATGCTGTTAATAACATCCTACTGTTCCTGCAGTATAAGAAGGTTACTTTTCTTTTTTGGTATAGAAATAGCTTTGATTTTTTTTATTTTAAGTTTTATATGTAATTCATATTCAAAGTAAAAAATCAGAAGGTATAAAATGGTATAAAGAAAACATGAAAAAGTTACCTTTAATTCCAACATTATGAAATAAACTTTACCATTATGTTGGTATATCCTTCTGAGCTTCTAGCTGTTCATGGTTAGAAATGTAAATGTGAACATATATATGAATACAAAAGTACAATGAGAATAACTGACTTTATTTTAGGTGCACTGTGCTTCAGAAGTTTATGTGAATTCCTTTCTAATTTTAAATGCCACCCAAAAAGTAGGTACTGTTATTATTCCCAATTTAGAGATGAAATTTTGAGGACAAAAACCTCAGCTTTCCCAAAGCCAAATGCTAAGAGGTGGCAAAGCCAGTATGTAAAATGAGGGCGTCTGACTGCAAGTTCACAGTACACTAGGCATTGTCAATGATCTCCATGGTTCACCTAGTGAAAAATCGTAGGTATCTTTTCACATTAACACGTGTCAAGCTGCATACATCCTCTTATGGCTGCACAGTATTCCATTAGATGGTATAAATGATCTCTTCACCGAGACGGAGTTTAGTTTGGTTTTTTCCCCTCATCACTTTTTAATTCTAAATGCTCTGAAGAAGACCCCTGCAATATATCTCTGTTAAATTTTCTGATTACTTATTTAGGATAAATTCCTAACAACAGAATTTGGGAGTTTAATTTTTGAGATACGTTGTTAAAATTGGTTTAATTCTAACGATTAAACCAATCTATGCTCTTGCAAACAGTTCATTCATGAGAATAACTCTTCTCTATACCTGTTCCACTTAGAAGAATGATTCTGAAAACTTCACATTCCAAGACACTTTGAAAGCAAAAATTTCTTTCCTCAGTGAGTCATCACTGTAATATGCAGACAGCGCAACTACTTTAAGTACTATGATATTTTATCTTTGGACCAATGCTTTCGTATGTAACACTCTTCCAGGGTCCAGTTGTCCCATCGTGGCCAGCAGGCGGTGCTCACACACAGATCAGAAAGACCTCCGCGGTCATATTCACTCTAATAATGCACTAGGCACCATTCATATCATCTCAAGCTCTTGAACCATCATGGGCTGCTTGCTGGAAACTTAGGTCATGATTTGTTCAATAAGCTGTGAAATTCAGGTCCATTGGTATTCTTCTTCTATCAGTGTCTTGGAGGGAGTCACCTTAGCAATGTCCAAATATCACTCTGACTACGAGGTCCATATTTACTGGCAATAGCTCCCTAGGACCAGGTGAGTTTTCAAGCATTTGATCTTAAACAGGTACCAGCCAAACGTAACCTCCCACCTCCTTATCTGTACTTCTCGTCTATAAGGAGTGGCATATGCCAAAACACCATCTAATGCTTTTTTTTCCCCATACTTCACTTCTTTGAAACTATGACTCATTTCTTATTCAAAAGGTGGCTGAAGTATCTGTCATTGCAAAGCCTGAGGCAGGTGAAAGTTTCTCAGTGTTTTCCTTCCTACCACAGCCCAGTTTTTTTTTAATATCTTCATATCTGTCTTCATAATTATCATGCCCTGTGCTTAATATAAGAACATTTCTGACTCCTACATGGTTTGGTTGCTGACACCTTGAAACTTAGAATTCAAATGGAAAGACTGAAAAATGTGACTACACAAAATTAAATGTTTGAAAATCCAAAATATCAGAAAATTTGGGAGGAAAAATATTTACCACAAATGTGATTTGCAGGTGATGTTCTTAAGAGATAAAGAGCTCGTTGTATCTATTAAAAATGTTAAAACCCTAACAGAAAAAAAAAGTCAAGGGGCTTGAACAGAATTTACAGAAGCACAAGTAACTAAAGATGTACTTTAAGTGAATATTTAATTTCATTAGTTATGAAAAATACAAATTAAAATAACCTTTGTTCAAATTAGCAGAGTAATTCAATGCTAGCAATGGTGGTTAGGATATGGCAAAGGTCAAAGTCACACCTCACACATGCTTAGTAGAAATTTATAGCCATTCTAGAAAGGAATTTCACAATGTATAGCAAGGCCATTAAAAATGTTTATACTCTTTGACCAGTAATATGCCTCTGAAAATTATTGGAAACTCAGTCAAAGAATTTGTATGAAAAGTTCATTCTGGCATTACTTACTCCAGCCAAATATTATATACCACAAATTATCCAATATTGCATTATTGGATAATGCAATTATCCAATAATGCAATATAATTTAAATATACATGTATTTTAATATACCTACACAGAAAAAAGGAAGAACATTTATCTAATTTGATATTGTTTTCTCTGGATGTAGAATAATAGTTTTTATTTTTAATTGGTTCTTTTTTGTTTCTCACACTGTGTATAGGAGATTACATTATTTTTACAATTTAAAAAAACTACAGGGCTTCCCTGGTGGCGCAGTGGTTGAGAGTCCGCCTGCCGACACAGGGGACGCGGGTTCGTGCCCCGGTCCGGGAAGATCCCACGTGCCGCGGAGCAGCTGGACCCGTGAGCCATGGCCGCTGAGCCTGCGCGTCCGGAGCCTGTGCTCCGCGACGGGAGAGGCCACAACAGTGAGAGGCCCGCGTACCGCAAAAAACAAACAAACAAAAAACTACAGATTAAAAAAAATCAATGTGATTGAGGTTTAATTCCCATACGAGAAAATGTAGACAATTTAAGTGTGGAATTCAATGAGTTTTGGCAAATAGTACCCTAATACAACACCCATTACAACTGAGAGAGAATATTTGCCGTCAGATCTGTCCACCTCTACCCCAGCAACCACTGGTCAGCATTCCATCCCTAGAGGTCATTTTACTCTTTTTGAAAATTTCATGTAATTTAATCATACAGTATGCAGCATTTTACGTTCATCTTCTTTCCCTCAACATAATGTCTTTGAGATTTAAACATGATGATGCGTACGTCCATAGTTTGTTCCTTTTAACTACTTAGTACTGAGTTTAAAGACAAATGACAATTTATCAAACCAATATAATGATGGACACTTGGGTTGTTTCCAGCCTTTGGTCATTATAAATAAAGCTACTAATTACATTTGTGTAAAAGTCTTTCTGTGAACATATGCTTTAGTTTTTTTTAGGGAAATATCTTGGAATGGATTTTCTATATAGCATTGTAAGTGAATATTTAACTTTATAAAAAGAACTACCAAACTGCATTCCAAAGTAGTTATACCAATTTATCTCCGCAACAGCAATGTATGAAAGTTTCAGATGTTCTGCCCTCTCACCAACATTTGGTATTATCAGTGTTTTTCAGTTTAGCCATCCTAGTGGTAAGGAGTGGCATCTCTTATTTTATCTCCCTGATTACTAGTGATTTTTAGTATTTGTTCATGTGCTTATTGACCATCTGTACATCTTATAAGTTAGAAAACTTATTACTGAGATATAAGAGTTCTTTGTATGTTCTAAATAAGATTCTTTCTGATATACATATTGGGAATATTTTTCCCAGTTTGTGACATGCCTCCTAAACAGTGTCTTTTGAAAAGCACTTTAGGATTTTAGTGAAATATAATTTATGGATTTTTTTTCTTTTATGATTTATGTTTTTTAAGTCATATCAAAGAAATATTTTCCTCCCATAAGGGAAGAAAATGTTACTATGCTATCTTTTTAAATTATTGTACTTTTGAGTCTTGTATTTATATCAATGATCAATTTCTAGTTAATTTTTTTATTATATTGTTTATATATATTATATACATTTAAAATATTAAATATTTTACAATATATTGTGAGGTAATTTGGAGATTCATTTTTCATATGAATATCTAATTGTCCTGACATCATCTGTTAAAAAGACTATTTTCTCCCTAATGAATTACCCTGAAATGTTTGTTGAAAATCAACCAACTTTTTTTTTTTTTTGAAATATAGTTGTTTTACAATGTTGTGCTAATTTCTGTTGACTTCAACAGTCTATTTCTTGATCTGCTATTCTGTTGCACTGATCTATAGGGCTATCCTTACACCAGGAATCATCAGCTGTAACTTTTCTTTCATCTGCATATGGATCCATTGTTGGACACTAAAACCACTTAATACCATGCATTTTATAATGGGAAGAAATTTCTCTTGAACCTCAGCTACTCTTCTAACTCACAAGAAACACGAGTAAGTCATTAAATGTCTCCAAACCTCAATTTCTTCATCCATAAAATAGGTTTATGAGTACTCACTTTCAAGGATTGTTTTGATAATTTAATGTGATGATATCTTAAAATGCCTAGAGCAGCACCTGATACCAATGAGGAAAGCAAGCTAGGTCAGTGTCTCTTCAATGATCTTGGTCAGTCATGACCCTTACGTGAAAGTCAACAAGGGGTAGAGTACAATGCATTTACCATTGGAGAATATTACTCAGCCATTAACAAGAATGAAATATTGCCATTTGCAGCAACATGGATGGACCTAGAGATTATCATACTAAGTGAAGTAAGTCAGACAGAGAAAGACAAATACCTTAACAGTATCACATTTGCAGAATCTAAAAAAAAATGATACAAATGAAAACTTATTGACACAACAGAAACAGACTCACAGATACAGAAAACAAATTTATGGTTACCAAAGGGGAAGGGAAGGTGGAGGAATAAATTAGGAATTTGGGATTAGCAGATACACACTACTATATATAAAATAGATAAACAACAAGGACCTACTTATAGCACACAGAACTATATTCAGTATCTTGCAATAACCTACAATGGAAAAGAATCTGAAAAGGGATATATATATATATATACACACACACACACACGAATCACTTTTCTGTACACCTGAAGCTAACACAATGTTGTAAATCAATTGTACTTCAATAAAAAAACAAATGCATTTACCATTGCAATTTCTAGGCCTTATTTTGCATTTCCAGTCAACTCATCATCACTTTGATTCTGCCACTTAATTATGTGATGACCCTTTGGCAAGTTATAAACTTTCTCTGGTTCTCAGTCTCTTCCTCTGAAACATTAGGTCACTAATCGTTCTCAATAGTTACTTCCGGGCTTCCCTGGTGGCGCAGAGGTTGAGAGTCCACCTGCCGATGCAGGGGACATGGGTTCATGCCCCGGTCTGGGAGGATCCCACATGCCACGGAGCGGCAGGGCCCGTGAGCCATGGCCGCTGAGCCTGCGCGTCCAGAGCCTGTGCTCCGCAATGGGAGAGGCCACAACAGTGAGAGGCCCGCGTACCGAAAAAAAACAAAAGCAAAAAAAATAGTTACTTCCATCTTCCACATCTATTAGGATTCTAGAGGAGGTTCTATTATTACAAGATTCCATGCTCTTGAAATTGTGTCTGGGGGCTTGGGGTTCAAAATAGGATAGTTCTCTATAAGAGGACTTTAAAAAACTGGAGTGCATATAGAGTATCATTGCCACAATAGCAGTCTGGAAGCCAGAGCACATGAGGAACGACAGAACAAGCTTAACCTGGGAAAGGGAAGACTGAATGGATACATGATAATGAGCTTCAAAACTCTGACCATCTGTCACGTTAGAAGAGTGAACAGATTAGTTGTTCCAGAGGATAATATTAGTATCAAGCAAAGAATATTACAGGAAGGAGGAATAAATTGCTGTAATGTACATTTGTCCATATTTATGAAACAGTCTTTTAGTTGACGTGAGCTCCCCATCACTGAAGGTGTTCAAGCCAAGGTCAGATTATCATCTAACAGTGATGTTCTATCAATATAAAGGATTTTTGCAATGGGTAAAGAATTTTTCTACAGAGACTGTAAAAACCCTTCTAGCTCTGCAAAGCTGTGATTCTGTAGAAACCTTGCAAGAACTCAGTAGATACTTGAAAACTTACATAATAAAAAATTCACAGCTTCTAAAGCCAAAATAGCCTATGAATAGCCATCTTTAACACAATTATACCGAAATAAAAAAAGAATCAAACTTTACTTTTTTTGTTATCTCTGTAAGTAAAAAGACAGTGTCTCAGACCCTGAAGTACTGAGTGCCTTCCCCATCCTCCCCTGGTTCAACATAATAAAAAGATAAAACACCTTGAAGAAAAGAGCTGTATCTTTTTGCTCTGAAAATTGAATTAACTAGGTCTTACTAAGGCTGGAGGGAAATTAGGCCACGAATATAGGAAATTAGATGACAAACAGGAACTTTAGAATACAAAGAACCATAGAATCACTATATTTATTACTTGTAGCCTGTACATATTCATTAGCATCAAATGTATCCATTGCACACAAAATCTCTACAATGAAGTTCAACTTTCATAACGTTTTTAAATTAATTTTATCTTTTGAATTTTTTATTTATATAACTCTGAATATTAAATATTAACTTATTATTGCATGTTGTAATCATCAAAGACTTTTGTAAGCAATGGTCAGTGCTTTTGATTATCCTGAGAAAGCCAGGTTAACCTGATAGAACTCCTCCTGCAAAGGATGTATTGTGGTAGATGAATTTCATTATGGACCCAATTCTTTACTCCTTCTTGTTTGCACATCTTTTGTCAAGTGACTTTAGCATTCCTCCTCTAAAGGTGGTGTGTTTCTCCATCCCACATGCCTTGTTTTGACCTGTAGACTGAGCAGAAGAGATGGTGGGCTAGCTCTGGACCTGGGCCTTAAGGAACCTTGCAAGTATCTGCTTGCTCTTGTTTTCCTGCCGTCCCCATGAGAACACGCCCAGGCTAGTCTGCCAGAAGGTGAGAGACAAATTGACAAAGCTGAGTTGCCCATCATCTCGGTCATGGCCAACTTAGATCAGCCAATTCCCAACAGGTGAGTGAGCTCAAACAAGATCAGCAGAGACTCCTGGTTAATCCAAAGCTGATCCCACATGATAAACACACATCACTGTTTATTATAAATCTTTGCAGAGCTTTATAGTTGCTTGTTATGATGGCAATAAGTAACTGAGATAATTATCTTGTGAGCTTTCTTGCACATGGTGTAATGTCACCTCTTACACTTTTAAACACATTGAAAGTAATCCCCAAACTGCTTTGTTTCCTTGAATATCATCAGAACCTTGGGTATTCCAGCTTGCAAACAGATCTCTTCCGTATGTGTGATCACAACCATTGTTACAAATTTGTCCATAAAATGGACAAATGTGAGTCCATAAAACACAAAGCAGGAATGGCTGCCTTCAAACGTTGTCTTGTTTACTTTTAGTCTCAAAAACCAATTTCTAAGTGAAATACAGCCAATAAACTTGGATTCAATATAGATGTGTATAGGTATATGCATATATGTGTGTATGTGCTTGCATTTCATATTCCCATTTTTTAATGTCCTTGAAATATTTTTAAAGGATCATATACTAGTCCAGAAAGAAAACTTTAATAAATTCTGGGAAATATACTTATACAGACTATTTTCTCCTATCTTATTACATTAACACCAGAAATTTATAAAAGGTTTAAACCAAAATATCAAATTAAACTCTCCTAAAATATTTTCATGCCAAACAGAATACAGTCCTCTTAAATTATTAACTAGGAATAACAGTATATTTTTAAACATAATAAAGGATTTAGTCTAGAACCAGAAACTACACCACACTTAATGAAATACTTGATTTATCACATTACTAGCAGAAACAATTAACAAAATATATGATGGCACCACCATTATTTATCAGTATTCTGATGTGACAGATCATATATCAAAATAAAGAAAATATATCAATATTAGAAAAAATTATCATTATTTGAAAGTAATAGCTTTTTCAATATAAGATATTCAAGAATATTGATAAAAATATTTAAAGTCATAAAAAGTTAAATAAGTTTGACATCAGACAATCCAGCACAGCATTTCAATTCAATTATCATTGGGAACTGATTGAAATCATCTGGAAAAAGTATGCCTTCTCCCAAACAGCAATTTCCTATTCAGAATACTAAGAAATGGAACTTAATATTAGAATTTTTAAGGACTTGAATATAAGGCAACACCCTTTTTATTGGAGGATAATTTGGGGGAATACTATCTCAGGTTTTGATATGTGTGTGTGTGTGTGTGTGTCTGTGTGTCTGTGTGTGTGTATCAGCAGATAGATATTTATATAACTTTTAAAATAACCAAATATATATAATAGGAAAAAAGAATATATCTCAATAGATGATATATTAGGTAAGAATAGTGATGATAGATAGATAAAAATTTTTTTACAAATAGAATTAATTTCTATAATATGCTAACATTGTTGAGAGAATGTTGAAACATGACCATGGAGAAAATCTTGGAATAAATTAAGACTTGATTGAAGCTGAGTTTTACCATCAGTTAATGCAAGGAAGACTAGCAGGATTTAGGCAGGGCACAGAAAAAGTACTATGAAGTAAAACATAGTTAAATCCTTATTGTATTTTTTTCCTATGCATATTATGCCATGCACATTATCAACTAACTGACAGAAAACAAAAAGTAAGAGCTAAAAATGTATAATGGTTATCAATATTTCAATTTATAGTGCAGTCATTTGTATCTGTGATTGTGAATATCCACACTTGTATAATTATTTCAAAGTCAGCAGTACTAGAAAACCGCAAAAATTTTTTAAATATTTATTGTTTTTAACCATGCCTGTAGCTATAACAAGCATACACATACACTCTTTGTTTACTCTGTATGAGGGGTATGTTATTTTCCTTTTGATCTCTACTTTTTTCACATGAGCATTATGCTTGGGTTGCATAAGAATCATTTTTCAGTAAGAAGCAATTCTATTTTGCACTATGAATTCAAAAAGTTCTCTAGCAGTGCATGCGAGGGTGGTGAGATTCATGCAACAAGACCACAGATGGACGGATTGGGGTTCATCTTCTCTTCCTCCTTCAACCTACTGTCTGGTAGAGGTGTTAATGAACACTGAAATGACCATATGCTTGGTACAGCCAGGAGAAACACAAAAAAAGAAAAAGAGCCAATACAGTCTGCTCCAGAAAATTCAAGTGTTTGCTAGGCCCTAAAGACAATCTAATAGATATTAATCATTAAATAGAAAACAAAAAATGATATGAGTATGTGGAAAGCAGATCAACCTTACCAACAATAAAAAATAAAAATTAAAACAATGAGATATAATTTTTGTCCACTAGATTGGAAAAAATCTTAAAGACTGAAAATATTCAGTGTCAGCAATAGTGTGGGAAAATGGGCACTCTCATAAAATGCTGGTGGGTAGATAAATTGATACAACCTTGTACAGGACAGTTTTGTCTGCATGTAATAGAAAAACCCAACTAACAATGGATTTGAGAAATGGTGTTTATGTTTAAAACATAAAAACTGTCTGGGAGGTTGAAAGCTGTTGGCCTTGGTTTAACTGCTTTCAATCTTACCGCCTCATCATTTCAGAGTTGTGGCTTTTTATTTCCATGCTTATCATCCCATGATGGAGAGATGGCTACTGCAGCTCTAGGCTGCTACATGAGAATATCAAGCAGGAAGAAAGGTCTAGGGCCAAAGACCCAGGTTTCTGAGGCTCTGTCCTCATTAAGGAGAAATATCATTCGGCAGTCTTCCCCTTGAGTCTCATTGACCAGAACTGACATACACATCCACTCCTAGACCAAAAACTACTGAAGAACTATTAAAGATACACAAGGCCTATCCTTCCTGACAGAAAATAACTCTTTATTGGGTCATGAATTTGCATCAATTATAAATTTTTGTGACATTTTGGTAGTATCTACCAAATGCATAATTAAATGCATAAATGAATGCAGAAATCTATCACAGTATAATATTTCTTCTAGAAAATTAGGCCATAGATACTTCCAGAAATACCCTGCAAAAATATATCCATCTGTGTATGTTCTTCTGGAAATATTTCCATGTGTGTATATGTATGTCCATCTGTATATCTTGGCATACTGCTTCTGGAAATACATATATTCATATGAGCATCATTAATTTAAAAATGGAAATAACTTATTACTTGTCAGTTAATGCATGTTAAACAGTACAGTACCATGTACAATAAGAGCTAAATTAATATTCAACATTCTTTTTGGCTTCAGTGTAAATTTTTGTTCTGTTTACTTTATCTCCTTCAATAGATTAGTTAAATCAATTGTAGACATCCACATATTGAAATACCTTGCAGCAATCAAAAAGAATAATCTAGGTTTATATTTGCTGACATTGAAAGATATACAATGTATGTTATTCAGAAAATAATAATGCAAGTTTCCTAATAGTGTGTGTATATCATCTTACTCTTCATTAAAAAAGAAAAGAAAAATAAAACTTAGGAATATAATTGGGAGAGTTTACACTTCAATATTGTCATAATTTTTAAACAAGTAAGCATTACTTTTTTATCCCTCTGAATGATTTTAGATTCCTCTTCATTTTCAATAGCTTTAATAAGTGTAAATATGATGTATTTTCTATTTAAGCTGTTTAGAGTTCTTATCACTCCATAAATATGTAGCTTGATGTCTTTCATCAATTACATTTCTCCAAAGAACATATACAAATGATCAAAACATACATGAAGAGTCAACATTATTGGCCATCAGGCAGACATAAATAAAAGCCATGAGATATCACTTCATAATCAGTAGGATGGACATAATCAGACAGACAATAACAGGTATTGGCAAGGATGTGGAGAAACTGGAGCCCTCATATGTTGCTAGAAGGAACACAAAATAATGTAGCTTTGGAAAACAGTCTAGCAGTTCCTCAAAAGCTGAAGCATAGAGTTATCACATGACACATCTATTCCACTCCTAGGTATTTACACAAGAGAACTGAAAATATATGTTTACATAAAAACCTGTGAATTATACTCTCGATAGCCAAAATGTGGGAAAACCCTAATGTCCATTAATTGATGAATGGATGAACTAAAGTAGCATATCCATACAATGGAATATTATTCAGCAATAAAAATGAATGAAATACTGATACAAGCTACAAGATGGATGTATCTTGAAAACATTATGCTAAGTGAAAACAGCCAGTCACAAAAGGTCACATAATGTATGATTTCTTTTATATGAATTGTACAGAAAAGGCAAGTCCACAAAGCATAAAGTGGATTACTGGATGACCAGCAGTGGGAGTTCAGGTTGAAGAAATGGGAATTTAGTAGTAATAAGTATGAGGTTTCTTTGGGGGTTATTGAAAATATTCTAAATTTGATTGTGATAACAATTGCACAATACTTTGGATAAACTGAAAACCATTTAGTTGTATACCTTAAGTGAGTGAATTGTATGGTAGTAGATTATATCTCATTAAAGTGGTTTGCATGTGAACTATATTTCATTGAAGCATTTTCTAAATGATTGGCTAGGTTTTCCAGTATAATGGGTGAAAACAGGTGCAAACAAGGCACGTTGTTGCCACATTTCAGCATACCAAGGAAAGAGAAGATTCTATAGACTTCTAAAGGAGGAAAAACTGGTTAAATACCAAGAATCAGAAACCTGAATGGCCTCAGAATTCTCAATAGCACCCACACCATTAAAAAACGCAGCAATGCTTTCAATGTTCTGAAGGAAAATATCTCCAATCTAGAATTCTATACTTAGCCAAACTAACCAAGTGTGAGGGTAAGATGATGACATTTTCAACATGCAAGATCTCAAAAATTAGCCTTAAGCACCCTTTGAATAAGAAGCTACTGGAGGATGTGCTCCTTTGAAATGAGCATATAAACCAAGACAGAGGAAGCATGGATACAGGAAATGGGTCATCCAAAGCAGGAGAGAGGCAAAGAGAATTCTCAGGGAATTCCCAAGGAAAAGGGAAATCTCAGAATGATAGTTATACTCTAGAAGACAACGGTCCAGTCTGAAGTAATGTGCCTCAAGCAATAAATATGTAGAAAGTAATCTTGATCAAGATCCGTACAATTTAATCCAACCCAGAATGCCTGGATGTGCCCACTCCAGATTCTTATGTGTCTTGGATTGCTTAGCCACATGCTGCAGAAATTTTTGCTCTCCCATCCATGCCCCAGTGTTAGATCATCTAAAGACACTCATTTCAAACCAGAAGTGTACTTGATTCGCCTTTACCTGGAGGCTAAAAGTAGGCAAGATGACAAGATGTATTAATCAGAGTATCCATGCTTATGCTGTGTAACAAACTAACTCTCAAATTTGGGTGACCTATCTCTCTCACACTACACGTCCACTGTGGCTTACAATGGATATTCTGCTATACACAGTCACTGAGCACCCAGGCTGATAAACACACTGATTCCTAACATCTTGTTTCCACAGTTGCTGTGAAGAGTTAAGAGAGTTTTCCTATTACTTGCTCTTTAATCTGCCACCCAGAAATAACATACACCTCCTACACTCCCTGCACATTGGCAAGAACTGGAAACATGGGCCACCTAACTGCAGTGGTTCTAGGAAATGTGTCAGACCACATGAATATACAGTAAGCAATAAATATGTCTGCTTATAAATAAATATAAATAAATAAATATAAACTGGTAAGCACAAAATACAAAGCAGCCCAATCTCTCTGACCATATTTTTGTCAGGTATCCAGAACCTGGCCAATAGTTCGTATCTGCCAGATGCCCCATCTTGGTAGGCCCTGTATTTCCCAGGACTCAGTTGTGATCTTGTCCACTTATTTCCCCAAAGGAGGCAGCTGTTATTTCTAAGGGAAGCTGAAGGCAGAATATGACACAGAATGTTCAGCTTATGTTTTCTTCATCCAATGAGCCCTTTCCTAACGTAAGTAGGTTTGTACTTGCTACTCAGATTTTCAAAACTAAGAGCAGGTTGATAAGAGAATGAGAGAGGAAGGAAATTCTCAAATCAAGAATAGTGGTTATCTCTGGCACAGAGAAATGGTAATACATCTGGGAAAACTAAAAAGTACATAGTATAGTCTAGTTCTTAATCTGGATGGTTGAGTACGGACAACACAGGTCTTTGTTTTATTAAAATTCTTAAATCTGTCTATCTATCTAGTCTACTTATATGTAGTATATCCAATTTCCTGTTGTGCACTAAAGATTAACTTTGACCACAGAAAGTTTTGGCCCTTAACTAGATCTAAGAGGTAACCCCTAAGCCCTTAGAATGCCCTGCCTGGTACAAGTGTGTTTATCACCTAGAGGCTTTGTGCCATGCAATATCAGCTTGAACTCTGGAGAGACTGGAGATGAAGGTCAGCCATGTGAGCAGTCAGTCATGCCTATGTGTCTGGCTCCCATGAAACCGTGGACACCAGGGCATGTTTGAGTTTTCCTGTTTGGCACTATTCCATGCACGTGGAATTGACACACATAGTGGCTGGAATAGGAAAGCCCTGTCCATAAGACTGCCCTGGAGAGGACAACAGGAAGCTGACACCTGGTGTCCAGGACGCTGCCCTATGTGCCTCTTCCCTTTGCTGATTTTAGTCTGTATCCTTTTGCTGTAATAAACTGTAATTGTTAGCACAACAGCTTTGCTGCATTCTGTGGCCTTGGGGAGCCCAGAACTGCATCTGTATGTAGATATCTTTCACAATTAATTTTTACAAACTATAATAGAAGAAAATTTGCCTAAGTATAGGAAGAACTAAATCTGAGGCACAAAGATATTTTGTGTTCTGTGGAAGATGTATTTTAATAGAAGATCTACATTAAGACATGTCACAAAGAAGTTACTAAACGTTAAGTATAATGAGAGAAAAGAAATCTTTAGTCATCCAAAGGAAATGCAATTTACTTACAAAAGGAAAAATCACCGCTGTTAAAGTCCAGGAGATAATATAAAAATATTTATAAAAATCAGAGGAAAATAAATAACTTATTATTTATTTATAAATAATAAATGTTATTTGTTTATACTCAGCTTACATTTTTGCTCAAGTATTAAACTAAGAGACAGGCATTCTTAATCTGGAAATTATCAGAGGGTAGTATACTTATAGGTCTTTGCTGGAAGCGGTGACTCCAAAGTGAAATCCATGCAATCAGAAGATGAATCAAAATAAAGTTCTCAGAAAGGGAGACAAATATTGGAATTATTGGTGTAGAACAGAATGTAGATGTTAAAACTCTTAGTTAAATAAATATAATAAAATAGAAGTCAGGATGTGACTGGGAAGGAGGTGGGAGGGAGGAGGGAGAAAAACATGATACATTTCTGCACCTTTCATAGGAGGAAGCTATGAGTTTTTTTCAAAAATGGACCTAACCCAAAAACATGACTACTATCTCTGATATTTTTCATAACCAGTTTTCCATAAAATAAATCTGTATAACTGAGCTAATACAAAAAAACCCTGACATTTATGAATAAATATTCTAGGCACCATTCTAAATGTTTTGTTTATATTATCTCTCTTTACCCTCACAACATCCTATGATTGAGGTACTGTAAGTCCTGTTGTACAGATCAGAAATCTGAGACACAGAAATGTTAAGTAGGGCTTCCCTGGTGGCGCAGTGGTTGAGAATCCGCCTGCCGATGCAGGGGATACGGGTTCGTGCCCCGGTCTGGGAAGATCCCACATGCTGCGGAGCGGCTGGGCCCGTGAGCCATGGCCGCTGAGCCTGCGCATCCGGAGCCTGTGCCCCGCAACGGGAGAGGCCACAACAGTGAGAGGCCCGCATACCACAAAAAAAAAAAAAAAAAAAAAAAAAGAAATGTTAAGTAAATTGCCCAAGTTCCCATAGAAAGTAAGTGGTAGATCCTGGATGTATGGAACCAATTCTATAAACTTTGTGAGTTCAGTTTGTTTCCCCCTCCCCATTATATTATAATTCAATGTGAAACATTTTAATTAAAATTATATATATACACCATATGTCTGTGGATTGGGATTGACATACGTACACTACTATGTATGAAGTAGATGGCTGCTAAGGGCCTACTGTATAGCACAGGGGGGAAAAAAAAGAAGGTACAATCTGTTTGCAGGACATATATTAAGTTAACCTTAAAAATGCATTCCAATATATTATACATTAGGTGCAAACAAATACTGTTTGATTCCACTTATACGAGGTACCTTGAATAGTCAGATTCCTAGAGTCAGAAAGTACATTGGTAGATGCCAGGGGCCAGGGGTGGGGGCAGCGGGGACGGGGAGGGGGGAGTTAGTGTTTAATGGAGACAGAGTTTCAGTTTAGGAAGGTGAAAAATTCAGGTGATGGATGATGGTGAGAGTTGCATAACAGTGTGAATGTACTTAGTGCCCCTGGACTGTACTGTTAAATATGGTTAAAATAGTATGTTTTATATTATGTGACTTTTACCACCATAAAAAAAAATTTTTAAATAATATATATATACCATACTCTCATTTTTATAAAAATTTTTGATTTGGCTATAAACTGTATATATACGCATAGAAAAATGTTCAGGAATGCTGCTCACCTAACATTAGAGAAGGCACTCCACGTAGTTAAATTTGGGGTGATATTGTGCTCTCTGCTCTATAATATCTATAGTTTGAACTTACATAATTAGTAAGGTATGTAAAATTAATAAAGTATTCTTTAAAAGCATCTCTTAATTTAAAAAAAAAACAAAAACCGAACATGCTTCTCTTGCACCAATACCAGGAATTTTTAAGCAGCTATTTAAAGTACTAGTGTTGGGCTTCCCTGGTGGCGCAGTGGTTGAGAGTCCGCCTGCCGATGCAGGAGACACGGGTTCGTGCCCTGGTCCGGGAAGATCCCACATGCCGCGGAGCGGCTGAGCCCGTGAGCCATGGCCGCTGAGCCTGTGCGTCCGGAGCCTGCGCTCCGCAACGGGAGAGGCCACAACAGTGAGAGGCCCGCATACCGAAAAAATAAAAAATAAAAAAAAATAAAGTACTAGTGTTGACTGTTAGGATGGCTATTACCAAGAAGACCAGAGACAATGGGTGTTGTGGAGGATGTGATGAAACAGACACCCTTGTACATTGCTGGTGGGAATGAAAATTGCCAGCCATTATGGAAAACAATATGGGGGTTTCTCAAAAAATAAAAGTAGGTCTACCATACTATTCAGCAATTCCACTTCTGGGGATATATGCACAGCAAATGGAAAGAGGATTTTGATGAGATGTATGTACTATGTTTATCACAGCATTATTCACAATAGGCACAAGATATGGAAACAACACATGCCCATCAGTGAATGAATGGATAAAAATGATGTGGTAGGGGACTTCCCTGGTGGCACAGTGGTTAAGAATCCACCTGCCAATGCAGGGGACATGGGTTCGAGCCCTGGTCTGGGCAGATCCCACATGACTCGGAACAACTAAGCCCGTGTGCCACAACTACTGAAGCCCGCGTGCCTAGAGCCCGTGCTCCGCAGCAAGAAAAGCCGCTGCAACGAGAAGCCCGCGCACTGCAATGAAGAGTAGTCCCCGCTCACCACAACTAGAGAAAGCCTGTGAGAAGCAATGAAGACCAAATGCAGCCAAAAATAAATTAATTAATTACTTTTTTAAAAATAGCTTTAAAAAAAAAAGATTGGTAGGTATACACAATGGAGTATTATTTGGCCATGAGAAAGGAAGATATCCTCCCATTTACAACAACATAGATGGACCTTGCGCATATCATGCTAACCAAGATAACTCCGACAGAGGAAGACAAGCACTGTATGATATCACTTATAGGTGGGATCTCAGAAAGTTAAACCTGTAAAAAACAGAGAGTAAAATGGTGGTTACAAGGGGCTGGCGACTGGAGGGGGGCGGCGGTAAGAGAGATGGTATTTAAGGGTACAAACTTTTATTAAGTGGTGAATAAGCCATAGAGATCTAATGCACACTATAATGAATATAAACAATAATATTGTACTGTAATTATGTAATATGATAAATATTGCTACATCAGCAATCATATTATAATATATGAATGTATCAAAGTAACAGGCTGTACACCTTAAACTTACCCAATGTTACACTTCAAATGTATTCAATAAAAATAAAGTACTAGGGCTTCCCTGGTGGCGCAGTGGTTGAGAGTCCTCCTGTTGATGCAGGGAACACGGGTTCGTGCCCCAGTCTGGGAAGATCCCACGATCCCACATGCCATGGAGCAGCTAGGCCTGTGAGCCATGGCTGCTGAGCCGGCGCGTCCAGAGCCTGTGCTCCGCAACGGGAGAGGCCACGACAGTCACGAGGCCCGCGTACAAAAAAAAATAAATTAATTAAAAAAAAAAAAAAGTACTAGTGTTAATACTTATTAATAGGTAAACTTATTTTGTAAAAATAGCCAATTTCCAATATAACATGAAAAATGCATTTAATTATGTAAAATTAAATAGGGTGTGTGGGTGTGTGTGTCCGACTGACATAGAAGTATGTTTTCCAAGATATTAGCAGTGGTTATGTGTGAATATAAGGATTTTAGGTAATTTTTACTCTATTGTTTATTGTTTCCAGTGCTGGTCAAATTATTAATGATAAGCATGTTGTTAATTCAACTAAAACTGGGGGGAAATTAAAAAATTAAAATTTGGGGAGTGATAAAGGTGAAGGATACATTTTTATTTGTCCCTCAGAGAGGTTGCCTGATTTCTCTATTCTCACTGTTCAGCAAATGTGTGGGCGTTTGGATTTTTTTCCACTATTTTTTCCCTCTGCTGATGATTACTTAAAACCTCATTCTTGATAACACGGCTTGAGATTTAAGAGAGCAGGAGCCTTTCAGCATTGATTGAGTCATTTTGCCTTGGAGGGGGAAAAATGCTCCAGGGCAAGGTGAATGACAGGAAAGGAATTGATTATATTTTTGACTTGTTGCTGCTCTATTAGTTGAATTTGACCAGCTGTGGCAAGACTGCCCAGGTACCCTATTCTGCTCAGGGAACAACACCCTGTTCTCACTCCTTTTCTAGACTGACTTAGCCCCTTGCTACCTAAAGTGTGGTTTATACAACAGCAGCCTAGATCTCACCTGTAGCTTATTAGAAACGCAGAACTGTGGGTCCCACCTCAGACCTGCTAAGTGTTATCAAGATCCCAGGTGATCCTGAGATGCATTAAAGCATGAGAATCACTGACCTGGAGAATGCCATGCTCCTGATTCTCTCTGCTGGTTGATCAATGTGAAACTGCATGGAGGTTAGAGAATCATAGAAGGTTAAATGGGAAAGCTCCACATTCAGCAGGAGAAACTGGGAGCTGAGAAGGAACTGGCTTAGAGGCAGAACTAACTAACCCAGGCTCCTTGCTGCAAACCATGCCCTGGACAAATCCACTCTCGAGAACCTACAAAGTCACAATTCAGAGATGTAAACTGACAGCTGTCGTTAGGACATCTAAAGGCTGTAACATTTACAAGAGAAATTGGAAACTAAAGACCACCTTACTCAAATGTTCTGCGTTGCCTCTGCAGGGTGGGGATTTCCAAGCAGTGCCAAGCACATTAAATAAATAAATAAATATAAACAACCAAAAAAACCCACTCAAGTATTTATAAATACATGAATCCTAGGTTTTTAACTAACCCAATAGAGAATAAATTAGAGGATTTTAAAACAGAAAGAAAACTGAGACGCAGAGTGTGACAAACCAGCCCAAGGTCAATGCTAGTTAAAGGTAAATCAGGATTTGCATTTAGGTCTTTTGATTCCTGTTCATGTTTCTTCTACTTCCCTGACCTGATCTTGCCTTTCTACCTGATTTCCTTTTATCTGCTCCTCTACCATCAAAGTAATGAAACAGATCCAATGGGAAGTTGTGATTATCACAAGAGCTGTCGAAATAACTGTTAAAAAGCCCCCATCTTTTCCTGCTCATTAAAATGATCAGATTAATGAATGCTTTCTTAGCAAGATTAAATTATGTCAAGTATGCCTGGTGCTGGAACACCATATTTAGGAAAAACACAAGGAAAATTTAAAAATAAAAACATTCACCATGAGCAACAAAACTAAAAATTATAGAATACCTGGGAATAAATTTAATAAATTCCGTGTAATTCTAGTTAAAACTGATGCAGAATCTGGCCTCTGTACCCCAACACTGAATTAAACCTCAGAGAAAGAGCTTTGGGTGAAATAGAAAAGAAGAGGTTTTTTTTGCTTTGCCAGGCAAAGGGGGCCACAGTGGGCTAATGCCCTCAGACCTGTGTGTGCCAATCCACATTGCAGGGGGGTGGGGTGGGGGGTGGGGGGTGAGGAGACTTATAGCCCAGGGGCAGGGTTGCTGATAAGGATCCAGGTACCTGCAGGGCCCGCATTCCTTCAATCCAGAGATCATCTGGCCTTAGGTGGTCATGGGTGAACTGTGACCTTCTCTGGAATGAAGAATGCTTCATCAAGTAGTTAACATCTTCTGTTTGTTGGGGGGTTTAGTTCTGCAGAGGAGCTCAAAGATATTGTTATGTGTATCCCTTGATGGAAAACCAGGACCCTGCCCCAAGGCTGCACTATTGTTTCTAGACTGCTCCTCCCTTGTCTCTGCATCCCCTCCATTTCCTGATTAGCAACTGTTTGAACCTGCCCTTTGGAGCTCAGGGAAGGGGACCCAGAAAGACTTTTGTGGCCAGGAGCCCCACAGGGTCCTGCTCTGTTTCAAAACTCCAACAAAATGTTTTTAGGAGTTGAAAAAAAAAGCCTAAATTTAACCTGGAAGAAAAAACAAGGGAAAATAGACAGTAAAATTCTGAAAGAGAAGAGTAATTGAGACTTGCCCCCAAGATTTCAAGCATTTAAGATAAAGCTATTGTGAATAAAACAGTATCTTACTGGTGAATTTAATTTGTAGTTTAAATTACATATTAATGACATTTTTATAACTGAGTCTTTCTAGCTAAGAAAGAGCATGTATCTTCCTTTATTAATCTGTTAATACATGTCACTCAGTAGAGTTTCATAACATTTTTGTATATTTGAATCTTATTAAATTTATTTCTAGATATTTCATGTGAATTGCAGTAGTTGTCTTGTTGCTGTCACAACTTTTGTTGTGATATTATGAATGGCTCTTTTCCAATTTTATATTTTTCACATCTAATAAAAAAGCAATTCAATGTTTAGGAATTAAACCTGTAGAAATACCTGCAGAAGTTAAAGATATGTATACATAATGTTTCGCTGCAGCATGGCTTGAAATAGTGATAATAGGGTTCTGATAAGTAAATTGTATTCCACACGTACAATGACAGACTATGAAGTCATTTTTTTAAATGACACGTACATAATGAATCGACATGAATTACTGCCCAAGATATACAGGAAAAGAGGGTTAAAAAAAAGCACATAAAATATATCATCTCTGTTAGAAAATGGGTATACGTACATGCAAAGTAATTTTTATTGAATAAATAATGTTGGCACTTTATGCAATGTCTCACTATCACCGACTTTATTTCACAAATGAAATAAATGAAATAAGGCCTAAAGAGATTATGTAATTTTCCTAAGACCACACAACATAGTTGGAATCAAACTCATGTATGACTGATTCCATGCTCTTAACCTTTATGTGATGTGGTGTGTGTGGTGTGTGTGTGTATAAAAAACATAGTAATTTTCTCTAAAATATCAAATTATAAGAATTTTTATTTTCTAATTATGAATGTCTATGTTTGTATTTTTAAATAAAAGCTCATAGTTTAATTAAGAAAAATAATAACGGAATATTTCTAATACAAGGCACAGTCTATTGCAAGCATTATAGTTAACTTGAGAGAAGTAAATAAAAGTAGTTTAAGAAACTTGATCATCAAATATTTTAAAACACCATAATCCCATGATCCTGCCACAACCTGTATTAATATTACGATGCATGTATCCTTATCTTTTTCTGTGCTAACTTGTGAGCAAACTACACATAGGTTTGTAACTATGAATGTGCTGGCAATGTAATATCCTCTTGTGTGATTTGCCATTAATTACTTAATCTTTCTCCTATGCTTGGGTACTTAGGTTGTTTTCAATTTCCTCCATCCTAAAGAACATTATGATCTTCAAGCAAACAGTAAAATTTATTAAGTTTTAATTTCAGTTAAGTTGACTTTCATATTGAAGATCTCAAGATTGAAATCACTGCTGTAGAATTCATAATTATACATAAATATGCACGTACCACCAGCCGAATATTCACTTGAGAAATGAAAAATTCATCAAAGCTATTTATTTAGATACTTACACAAAATGGTTATATTACTCAGTTTCTAACTAACTTTTATCTGAAATGCTTTATGCGCTTGATACCCAGAATAATTTAGCAGGGTGGAAATTGTTTTGAATCACAAAGATCAGCTGTCAATTCTTTTTGTTGACTTTGAAGCAAGAATTCAAAAATAACCTACAACTAGTATATAGGGAAAAGGCCTTAATGTTCTTGTATTTTATTCTTAAATCCCCATCTAATTAACAATAAAAAATAAATAAATAAAATTGATTTGAATTAGTAGAGTGCACTAAAAATAAGCACATTATTATTAAAGGCCACTGCCGAAAACAGTAATTTCACATGCTTTGGCAGTGCGCAATTTGAATGTCTTTAATGAGAGAAATGGAACCATAGCACACTGAGCCACCTATGAGATTCTACCAAATTTTCCTGGAAATAAAGCTCAGAATGTTTATTTAGGGAAGTAGGTGATCTCCAAGGCTGCAACTTGCCTGATTACACAAATAAGGAGAATTTGTACATTTCTATGGAAGTTTTAACTGCTGCTTCTTCTCACCTTCACAACAGTCCTGAGGTGAGTACAGAGTTGGTATTTATATCTCCATTTTACAAGTGAAACACTGACCCCCAAAGAGGTGAACTTGTAGGACCTTAACTATACTTACACCCCTACCCCCCTGGGCAGAAACCGTTCTGAGCAAACAACAAAGGCCTGGAAAACAGGACATGTCTGAGACATGCCCTAACCGCGAGCAAACAAGTATGGCGGGGGATAAGAATGATTAAGCCAAAGAGTTTAAAGGTCGCCCCAGCCAACCATAACTCATGTGACTCAACCCCCCACCACAAAAACACGAAAATGTAAAGTAGGCATCCGACAGCTAACCAATCAAGGAACTAGAGCCAAGTCCCCACTCCGGTCCGGAACAAACAAACCAATGAGAAAAAAACCCTTGATATATCCACACTTTGCATAATGAAAAATAAAAGCTATAAAATGTATGTGATTCCGCTTGGGGGGGGGGGGGTTCCTCTTCGGCCTCCTGCGTGAGGACCAAGGAACCCCGGTGCACCGGCTCCTAATAAACCTCTTGCGTGTTGCAGCGACTCTCGACTCTTGGCGGTTCTTGGGCGAGCTGGGATCCCTCAGAGACCGTTCAGGT
Organism: Kogia breviceps; assembly: GCF_026419965.1. NCBI lineage: Eukaryota > Metazoa > Chordata > Mammalia > Artiodactyla > Physeteridae > Kogia > Kogia breviceps. The sequence goes on along the minus strand of NC_081319.1, from coordinate 98,272,941 downwards.
CTAACAAACTCTCACCCAAAGTGATGTTAATTGCAACCCAGATATGTTCTATCTAAAGACTGATGACCCTCCATGGAATGTGGGCTCTGATTTGTCTAGAAAGCAGAATACTCATGCGACAGATTACTTTTAAAAATTAAAAGGATTATGTAAATTTCCAACTACGTTAAAATGATATAAGCAGTCAAGAAGTCCTTAAGTGACACTTAAATGTGAATTTTAAATCTAAGGTGGGTGAGAATCTAAAGTCTGCCTTTGTGGAGAGGGGGCAGGATTTATAGGAAAAAGTATAAGGGAGCTTTCTGTGGGGATGGTGATATTCTAGACAGAAGGGTGGATAGACAAATAGGTGATAAAGTGAATATGGTAAAATTTAATGGTGGAATCTTGGCGCACAGTCAGTATTTGCTGTAAAATTCTTTCAACTTTTCTGCATGTTCGAATATGTTCTGCATGTTATAAAAATATAATAAAATGTGTCCAAAAAGGCAAATTATTTTCAATGGAGTTTTAACCCAATTTATGTTAGAAACCCATGTCTACACATACAAATTACCTATATCTACTTGAGAAACAATTTGAAAGATTGTACATAAAAATTATATTCTAGAGAGGCATTTGGAACCTTACTGTATATCTTGGGAAAATGCTGATTTGTCCAAATTGCACTTTAACCTTACTAAAATGAAAGCTGAGATTTGTTTTTTCTGGAAATTTGAGAAGTATATTTTGTGTTTGGGATAATTATTAATGAATTTTATTACCCTCCTTGTTGTCAGCAACCGAATATACATGTCTAAATTATTTTATTTTCAAATAATTATAGAAATTTAATTCTCTTTCATTCTCTTTTCAAATGATCTCATTATTCTTAGGACAATCTGGAAAGGAAGCAAAGCAAAAATGTTTCCTTTTTTAGTAATTTCGTATGTCTGGGATAGCCTTTCCATCAAGTGTGTTTGCACTGCTCTTTTTTTCTGGAGCAATGGAATAAAAAACTTCCTCTTTCAAGGGGACAAGCTCCAGTGACAGACAGCTGCCAGTGCTGGCTAAATTCGCTTGCACTGGCTTCCTCCATTCCACTGGTCTTTTGAATTCACAGTTCAAGGACAGAAGGCAAAAACAGACAAAAAAATCCTTAAATAGTCCAAGTGTAACTCTGAAAGGAAACTGTTTGGAACAATCTCATTAAAATAATAGGTAACAATCTTTTTTTAAATGACCTTAATTATGTAGTATTTTTGCTTTTCTAAAAATAATGAACTGAAGAAAGATGTGTGTTTTCTCACTTCTGTTATATCAGACACATATATGTACTCGGGGAAAAGTATCATGTAGGCATGCAGAGGTAGGCATATATCAGATGTGACGCCTGGATTTAGCATACTAGCCTCCTGTGGGAGATATCACAGTTTCATTAGCTACCACAATATATTCTGAAAAGATCAATGTCTCAAGAAGAGTCCTGATAATGTTCTAAGACGGCTCAAAGGAAAAGTTCACATACCCAGGTGAGGAGATCAAGAAAGGTTTAATTAAGGGGGTGATGTTTGTCTTCTCACTGAACAGCATTTTATCTCTAAACACTCTATGGAGTGCATTCCTGGCACAGACACTGTGCTCAGGGGAAGCGCAGGAACACTGAAATACAGTTTGGTTTAGAGTGAGAGATGGATAGAAAAATAAGATGATATTATATGACAGAATCCCTTGGAAACCAGAGATTTTACTTTGCTGTTGCTTTTGTTTCCTGGGGCTTCTTTTTTTCTTTTTTCTTTATTTGGTGTCAGTAGAGAGCCACTGAATGTTTTTGAGAAGCATATTGTTCTGGCAGCAGTGTATATGCAATGTTGGGAAGATGGCTCAGCAGGAGATGCTGCTTTAGTATCAAAGCCAAGGAGAAATAAGGCCCTAGAGCCTCATGATGTCTATGAGACTAGGAAGGAGGAAAGTGATTTGAGGGCTATTACAAAAGTGGAAGAAAATAACCTGGCAAGTGACTTAATTGAGAGACACGTTGGAAGAAGTCAGGGGGCTTGAGTAAGCAGCAGGCCAGTAAAAATGGTCATGAAAATAGAGTCAAGAGGAAGACAGACAACAGATGAATGGATGAAGGTGTGATACATATATACAATGGCATAGTACTCAGCCATAAAAAAAGAACGAAATAATGCCATTTGCAGCAACATGGATGCAACTAGAGATTGTCATACTAAGTGAAGAAAGTCAGAAAGACAAATACCATATGATTATCACTTATACATGGAATCTAAAATATGATACAAATGAACCTATATATGAAACAGAAACACAGACATAGAGACTATACTGGTGGTTGCCAAGGGGGAATGGGTGGGAGAGGAATGGATTGGGAGTTTGGGATTAGCAGATGCAAACTGGTACATATAGAATGGATAAACAACGACGTCCTACTGTAGAGCACAGGGAACTATATCCAATATCCTGTGATAAACCATAATGGAAATGAAGATGAAAAGGAATGTATATATGTGTGTAACTTTGCTGAATAGCAGTAATTAACACAACATGGTAATTCAACCACACTTCAATCAAAAAAAAATTTTTTTTTAAACGAGGAAGATAGAAACTGGTTTTGTAAGAGTTTGAGGTTGAAATTTTGACACATTGAAATTTAGAACCCCCAAATAAAGATGTCAGACAGAAAAACAGAGGTGTGGAGTGCAGGTCAGAGATGTAACTCTGGGAATCAGCTGCCTAGAACAAGGTGACATCCAAAGCTCTGGGAGTCTATTTGCCGTCACGGAAGAAGGTGAAAAAGAAAGCAGAGATGGGGTGGAATGGAGTGGGAGGTCTTAATTTAACTGCTTAGTTTTTCATTTATCTTCCAAGTCCTCCAACAGATTTTACAAATGTAATCGCTGGAGTATGCTTTTGTAGCAAAGTACGGTTCTCCTCTGCAATATATTGCTTTTCTCTGCCGCCAGCCGAGGCGGGTCCTCAAAGTGTGGCAACAATCGACGAGAGGGGGTAGGGAACTGAACGCACCAAGGTACGGGATCAGAGGGGCACAAGCAACTGACGGTTGCAAGGCAAGCTTAATAACAAAGCATAGCCGTATATATACCCCTAAAGCAGGGAAAATTTGCTTAGTCACGCCTTATCGGCATCAGCTGGTTGATTGGCTTCTCGGCTTAGTCACGCCTTATCGGCATCAGCTGGTTGATTGGCTTCTCGGCTTTTCCCTCAAAGGCACCAATTTCCCCTCCAGGGTTGCTTTTCCTAGCTTTAGGGAACAACCAGGGACTCCCAGTAACTGAGCAGGTCCCTGGAGCGATTTGGCCAAAGGCCATCTCCTTTTTTACGTTCATACCATAAAGTCCAGGATGCAGACCAAGGAGAGTACAATCGGGCCCTGAGGCTTATGAGGGTCTGAATGGCGCCTTCCTCAGAGGGCAATCAATGCTCGCCACATTTCTCCATCCTCATATGCTCACTGCTTATTCTTCGCCTATTAGGTCAGCTAATTTCAAGCTAATTGAAGTGGATGGCCACAGAGAATTCTGGGGTAGGTCTGAATTTTGAATAAACATCTTTGAAGATTCAGACACAAAATCATACACAAGTATAGCAAGCATTGTGTTAGGAGCTTGGATACACAGGGAATCCTGAGCTTTAAGGAACCTCCAGTGTAGTGAAGAAATTTTCAATAACACAGGGGAAAAAGGTATAAAAGCAGACCCAAAGGTGTTTGGAGGCCATAATTTAACTGCTTATTTTTTGAGTTATCTTCCATATCCTCCAACAGATTTTATAAAATGTAAACGCTAAAGGATGCTTTTGAAGCAGAACAGTCCTTTCCTCTGCAACATATTGGGTTTTTTTCCCCTCCTCATATGTTCATTATTAATGGATTGGATAAATGAGTATCAAAGTCTCATTGTTTAGATAACAACTGGACATTTTTCTTTTAATGAGTTTGGTGGTTATGCAAAGGGAAGGGAAAGGCAGTAGTTTGCAGATTTAGTGGGGGTCAGAGAAAATATGTCATTTTTAATGATGAGAAGATAAGCCTGATCACTCAGGAGAAAGGGGCCCACAGAGAAGGTGAAATGGACAAGTCTGGTGACAGAGAAACTAAAAGCACGAGGTCCAAGAGTAGATTCAGGTGGATGGGGCTGGATGCCCACGGCTTAGCTTCGCTTGTCTTTCTGAAGAGGAGGAGAAAAACATGGAAGGTAATTTGAGGGTAGAGGAAGAAAGCTGATGTAGCAGACATTGGATAAATTGGTAATATGACTGGACTTCAAAGATAATCATTTAACATGCAAGTAAAAATACTGAGAAAAAGAATCAGACTGGTCTCAGACTTTTCTACAGTGTTAGAACATGGAGTTCTGCTACAAAATCCTCAAAGAAAGAGAGCATGACCCAAAAATTCCAGACTCACCCAAGCCATCTTTTCTGTATAATGACAACAAATATTTTGGAACATGCAAAGAACTTGGGGACTATAGTCCCAGACATACTGCATACAATGAATTAAGAAGCTATTGGAGGGACTTCCCTGGTGGTCCAGTGGCTAAGGCTCTGTGCTCCCAGTGCAGGGGGACCAGGTTCGATCCCTGGTCAGGGAACTAGATTCCACATGCCACAACTGAAAGATCCCACATGCCACAACTAAGACGGGGCACAGCCAAATAATTTTTTTTTAAAGAAGCTATTGGAAAAAGAGAGTGAAACGTGCATTTGAAAAAGCAATAAATACATAAGCAGACATCCCTTCCTTTTCTATTACCCTTGATACATTTGGAGTTAAACTGAAGTCTGTTTCCTGGCCCAGAAAACTACACGTGAAAAAAATTATTTCTTCGGGGGAAAAAAAGAGCTCCAAACTAATTTTCAAGAGAAATTTGTGAAACAAATTCATTCTGAGGTTGGAGATTGCCTTGACTGTAAAATCAAAATTAGCTTGTACTATTACTGATGTGTAATTGATAACAATATATTACTTCCAATTCTAACCTTACTTCAGTAAGGAAATGAATGATTACAGTTTAAAAGTTCAACTTAAATAACGGTGTGTTGGCATTTCTCTCAAAAAAAATTTTTTTAAGCTGCCTAGTCCCTTCTGTGTTTGAGGAAACCTCCACCTTATAACTTCTCTGAGAGGCAAAGTCACCTCCCAGTGAACACCGAAAACAGCAAACGCTTGCTTTGCCAGGCTACCTTAGAGACAGCTTGGGCACCTACCCAAGGCTTGAACCATCAAATGTACCTACGCAAGATGGAATGAGGTGCTCCAGATGAAAAGCTGTCCCTACCAGGAACTTTTGGTGATGGACAGCAGCCGCATTGCATTTTCAGGGACCACAGTGGCTAAAGTGCAGAGAAGCCACCCAATAGCAGTGCTGAGGCAGCAGGGACCCAACCTGTGGCATAGACTGTTTAGGGGTCACAGTAGCAGTGTCTCCGCTTAACTCAACTGCAGTGAGATTGCAGCAGTGGTCCCAGTTCTGACCTTTTACCCAGCCACCCTTTTATCTACCACGGTGGTCCCTGGAAATTCACAGGTCAGCAGAACGCACAAATATATACACATAACATAGGAGGAAAAATCCAGAGTTCAAATATCGTACCAGTTCACTTAACATAAACTTTCAGGGGCTTCCCTGGTGGCGCAGTGGTTAAGAATCCGCCTGCCAATGCAGGGGACACAGGTTTGATCCCTGGTCCGGGAAGATCCCACACGCTGTGGAGCAACTAAGCCCGTGCGCCACAACTACTGAACCTGAGCTCTAGAGCCGGTGAGCCACAACTACTGAAGCCCACACACCTAGAGCCTGTGCTCCACAATAAGAGAAGCCACCACAATGAAAAAGCCTATACGGCACAACTAGAGAAAACCCGCGCACAGCAACGAAGACCCAACACAGCCAAAAACAAAAACAAATAAGTAAATTTAGAAAAAAAAAATTTCAGTTACATCTCCCATCATTCCTACACGCTACAGGCTAGATGACATTACTTGCACTTTTCCACTTTCAAGCCCCTGATATTCCTTTGCCTGGGGTAAAATTTCCCTTTCTTTCCAATGCTTTCACTGCTGTGGCCTCTCCCGTTGCAGAGCACAGGCTCCGCGCAGGCCCAGCGGCCATGGCTCACGGGCCCAGCCGCTCCGCGGCACGTGGGATCTTCCCGGACCGGGGCACGAACCCGCGTCCCCCGCATCGGCAGGCGGACCCTCAACCACTGCGCCACCAAAGAAGCCTCTCTTTTATTTTTAACAGAGCAAAAACTAAACAGCAGTTACAAATGTAGTAGTACATTTGTAAGACTACAAATGTAGTCTTTCTGCTCCTCCTTAACAAAAGCAAACCAGAGGGCCTCATGGTCTCAACATCCATAGACTGTAAGAGGACTGCACAGCTTACCTGGAGAGAATTCCATTTTGTACTTTGGGCGGGTGGTGGCTCCCTGCTGATTCCAAGGTGCTGGGTCACTGACATCATCCCGAGAGCAAGCAGGACTGGATTACGGCTTGAAGCAAGTGAACTTGTTCCCTACCTAGTAATGAGTGGTAGGGGACACCCTCCCAAGTGGGTGACTCTCTTCCTAGGGCGCTTTCCTACCACTTTTCTCTCTCCTCTCATGGCGATTCCCTCTCCGAAGTGCTGGCCCTAATAAAGAAGCCGGTACTTCACTTGCTGGTACACTACCACTGCTGGAATGAGCAAAGAAGTTAGTCTTTTTTTTTTTTTAACTACATTTGTAACTGCTGTTTAGTTTTTGCTCTGTTAAAAATAAAAGAGAGGCTTCCTTGGTGGCGCAGTGGTTGAGGGTCCGCCTGCCGATGCAGGGGACGCGGGTTCTTGCCCCGGTCCGGGAGGATCCCACAGGCCGCGGAGCGGCTGGGCCCGTGAGCCGTGGCCGCTGCGCCTGCGCGTCCGGAGCCTGTGCTCCGCAACGGGAGAGGCCACAGCAGTGAGAGGCCCGCGTACGGCCAAAAACAAAAAACAAAAAACAAACAGGGCTTCCCTGGTGGCGCAGTGGTTGGGAGTCCGCCTGCCGATGGAGGGGACACGGGTTCGTGCCCCGGTCCGGGAAGATCCCACAGGCCTTGGAGTGGCTGGGCCCGTGAGCCACGGCTGCTGCGCCTGCGCGTCCGGAGCCTGTGCTCCGCAACGGGAGAGGCCACAGGACAGCCCGCGTACGGCCAAAACCAAAAAACAAAAAACAAACAGGGCTTCCCTGGTGGCGCAGTGGTTGGGAGTCCGCCTGCCGATGCAGGGGACGCGGGTTCGTGCCCCGGTCCCGGAGGATCCCACAGGCCGCGGAGTGGCTGGGCCCGTGAGCCATGGCCGCTCGCTGCGCCTGCGCGTCCGGAGCCTGTGCTCCGCAACGGGAGAGGCCACAGCAGTGAGAGGCCCGCGTACCGCAAAATAAATAAATAAATAAAAGAGAACTCACATTAGATGGTGCTCCGGAGCCCACTTCTACCAGCGAGAACTCTGCTCCTCTAGCTCCCGCTTAAACGCCAGGTCCTCTCGCTTTTCCTGACCTCTCTCCTGCCCGTCTCCCATTCCGACTACCTTCCGTTGCATCACCCCGTCAGTTAGGGCTTCTATTAAGCAATTACATTTACAATCAGGTGTAACAGTTACAAATGATGAGTTCCCTTGAAGCCGTGGTGGGTAATTAGTCAAATCCATTTCACCTGCCTTCACTAATCAAGGTCATTTTAAGACTCCCACGCCCTTCAAACAGCTTCTTTTGCCTGAGTTATCTTCCAGGCGCTTGGAGTCAGCTGCATCTAGTTCAAGCTGAGCCAGTTAAGACTGGATAGGACCACGGGCTGTCCAAACTGGGCATGCGCGAACGGCACCTTTTGTTATCTGAAGGCTGAAAACTCCACCTTCAGAATGTGGAGAGGCCCGTAGCCTAGTTACGCCTGCGTAGAACTACGATTATCTCACCTGATTCCAATCACACTTCCCCGTGCTTCCCAGGCTCTGCACGCTGCCCACGCCTCAGACCGCTCTGCTTCTTCGTTCTTCATCCCATACCTTCAGAGAAATGGATTTGAGGTGTGTTCTCCCGTCTCCTAGCTCGGTTGCCTTTTGAATCAAACTTTCTTTGCTGCAAACCTCGGCGTCTCAGCATTTTGGCTTGCTGTATGTCGGGCAAAACGAATCTGTTTCAGTGACGTTCTCCTTTTCCAACTTTCCTATTCTTACCTCTTTCCTATACCTTAAGTTACCAAAGGAAACTAAAAGCTAGAGATGTTCACAGTCAGTGAGTCATTCAACAATCACTAGCGGAGTGCTCGCTCTCTCAGGCACTCTGCCTGGCTCTGGTCGTGCAAAGATGAAAGTAAGAGATTCTGAGCTCAAGGAACTCAAATCCTAGTGGGAGAGAGACGTAAACATTGCCAGCCATTATTGTTAGTTCAAGTAGAGGGAAAAGTACAAGTTATGGGATCCTACGAGATCCTGTAAGCTACCACAGAGGGTTTGGGGAGCAGGGAGGATGGAACCGTGAAGACTTCCTAGGCAGGTAGGACTTGAAGCCTTCCTTAAAGGATGAAAAGAATATCAAAATGGGGCGGAGGGTAGAAGAAAGCTTTCCAAGCAGACGAACAGCGTGAGCAAAAACAGGAAAGCAAAACGTGGTCTCTGTGTTCAGAAACCATTAGGAGTTCAGTGTCGTTTCAGTACAAAATACAGAAAGTGAAGCTGGAGGGGATACAGGAGCCGGACACCGTGGGACACATGCTCCATGTTAAGGAGTTTGGGATTCATCCTGCAGGTACCTGGCAAGCCAGCGAAGGATTCCAAGGTGTGGAATGACATAGTTGGCTTAATATTTTGGATAGATCACCCTGCTGGCATTGCAGAAGATGAATTCGAGAGGGAAAATGCCAAAGGCTGGTAAAGTGATCGCGGGATGGTATGATATTCCTCACCAGAGGGTATCTGTTCTAGGATAGGGCTGCTAAGGTGAGAGAAGACATGATGGCTTGAAGAGACAATTAGAAAGTGAAAAACTGACTGGGTTTAGAGGTTTATTTTCTGTGGGAGATTAAGAGGGATGGAGCAGTTAAGGATGCTCCCACGTTCTGTTGCCTAGGAGATATTGTCAACCTAGAGAAAATGCAGGGTACCAGAGAAGATGATGTCAGTATGGGACCAGTTGAGTTTAGCTGTAGTGGAGCTAATACCTGGGTGGAGCTTAGGTCCATCAGGAGTTAAATGCCTGAAAATTCTGTGCTAGATTGATCTGGGACTCATCAGCATCTAGGAGTTGTTTGTGCACACGAGAATGGGATGAGAGGAGAACATTGGACTGAAGGTAGAACAAGGGTACACCGACTGTAATGGGTGAGGGGCAAACGAAGGGCCCTGTACGGGACCCCGAGATAAAATGTTCAGAAGTGTATGAGGGGAACTGAGAAAGTAGAGGTTTAAAGTGAGGGCGTATGTGATAGTGGCCAAATCAGAAGAACGGAAAACGTTCGCTAAGGTGACACCGTGTCAGTGTGTGGGGCGGGAAGCTGGCGGCAAAGCTGCAGAGAGCTGAGCAGCGCCTGTGTGGTTGAAGTCAGTCCTTTCAAAAAACTGCGCTGGTGCGGGTGGAGAGCATGTGGACGATAGAGCAGGACCAGAAGACTTGGGAGGTGATATAAAATCAGCTGTGCAGACTCGAAAATGTCCTGTCTCCAATCGTCTGCAGCACCGTGAGAGCCGTCCCTCCATCCCTGACCTCAGATAATGAGACACAGCCAGCAGCAGGTGTTCTTAAGAGGGATCAAGCTGGCACGCCGATGTGCATGGTTAAGGAAGTACCTCACAAGGTCGATTAAAATAGGCAGGCCAGCCGCGTGTCCACTTTAAGTTTGCTTCACTCAGCATTGCTATAAAGCTGAATCATTAGGCCAGTGGCCTTGGTTCTCTGCTAAGGCATTTCCCAGAGAAACCCAGGCAAAGAGGCAGTTGAAGAAAACCCAGGGCATATTCAAAGGCTTTTAGGTCTATATTTTGGTCTCTGCATATCCTGCTGTGTTTACTGCCTTCTCATACCCTCGCCTACCTGAGAGCATGACCCAAGAATTATAGACACACCCAGGCTGTCTTTCGTGTATAATGACAACAAATATTTTGGAACATGCAAAGACCTCAGACTATAGTCCCAGATATACTGCATAAACATGAATTAAGAAGCAATAGTGGGACTTCCGTGGTGGTCCAGTGGTTAAGAATCCACCTTCCAATGCAGGGGACACGGGTTTGATCCCCGGTCGGGGAACCAAGATCCCACGTGCTGCTGGGCAACTAAGCCCACGTGCTCTAGAGCCCCTGCGCCACAGCTAGAGAGAAGCTGGGGCACCACAACAAAAGATCCCACGTGCCACACCGAAGATCCAACGCAGCCAAAGAAATAAGTAAATAAATAAATATTAAACATCCTTCCCTGAAGAGTTTAAAGAAGAAGAAGAAGCAATAGTAAATGGGAGGAGAGATACGTGTGTTTGACAAGCAATTAACAGAAGCAAACATCCCTTTTTGTATTACACTTAAGATACACATGGATGCCTCACACTCCTGTACATTTTCTTCACTTTCCTATTTTCAGACAGATTTGCAGATGCTCTCACACCAACTGATGTTCGACGGCAAAAGTCATTTTCTCTGCTTCAGTGCAGCTTTTTCTGACCAGCGTTCATAATAAACATTTGGATCTCTAGTGAAAAAGGCAGGGAGAAATGCTAAATGCCTGAAGACACCAGTCACAGGAGACTGATTTTTATTTAAATTGCCAGATTTGCAACATGTTAGGGTTCACTGGGACTGTTATTATATTGACCTTGAAATCCAGGATTTTAAAATTCTGAAATGAAGGCCAAGACCCTTTTTGAGGACTTCACTGAGCAAAAGTGTTCTCTCTCCCCTCCTTGGACAACTGAGCAGCCTGGGGTGAACTCTGAGGACTGCATCTGACTGTCCAGCAAGGATCCCACTTGGTGGCTTTCTCAGGGTCGTGACAAACTAGCGAGAAGCGTGAAGGGGGTGAAAGGCTCTGCCTATACTCAAAGCACAGGGAGTTTCTCAGTCTTTTGCTCCTATGTCAAACGTTATTTTCTTAATGCTCAGCACACCCTCTGGCTTCAGGTATGCATCCTCTGATCTCTCCATTTCATTTGTAGACTTAACTTTCTCCGCTGCCAGGAATTGGCTGGGATCTCAAACTGAGCAAGTGGCAACTCTGAATGGGCATCATGGGCTACCCAGTTAAGGAATACAGAAAAATTTAGATGTGAAACGAATGTCCCAAAGGAGAAAAGACGCCTTGAAATTGGGGTTTTCTTTTTCCCCACTTGCTTGGTTCAGGTCCTTATGTGTTAAGAAGGAGAAGAAATGTCAATCCCTCTCGTTTTCTTGGCTGGAGCAGCGAAGAGCAGCATGGTGTCCAGCAGGGTTTCCTGCCATAGCAAGATCAAGCTGTGTAGAGACCCATCACCAGGCAAACACCAGAGCCAACCCCACCACCTATGAGGTGTTCCAGGCAGCAATTAAAACATGATATTCCCCCCTACACACACACGCCTCCCCACTTCCACCCCAAATCCCAGCTGTCTGCCAACTGTGGGAAGCCCAGATTGGATTACTAGGTGCCAGGAGGCCATGTCAACCCACAATGCCAGCAGGAACAGGACCCTGGATCTCAGTGTTGAGTTTAGAAAAGGGGGAGAGGTCTCCTGCTCAACAATGAATTCAGGCACTGGTCCAAGGCATGGTTTAAAAAAAGTTGGAAACAATGTGCAGAAGAAAGATGAACAAGGAAAATAGAGCGGGAATATCCTTCTCCACAAAGATTTTAGAGGAGTGTGACTCTCCCTTCAATTGTAAAAGTGGAAGCACAGCCCTGTTTTGAAGACCATCTTCCTTTCCTGGCACACAAGCATAACAAGGCAGCTGGAATGCTGGAAGGAGGTGGTCAGGTATGATAAAGGCCCTCATGTGAGTGTCCCATCAGATGAAGCAGCATAGCAGTAGCAGCAACCCTAGAAAAGCCCCCAAATGGAGTAGAAGTGCAAGAGAGTTAAAGCTGACCATAAAGTAGTCAAGCCAGCGATAACGCTTCTATGGAGATTTTAATCAGGAAGACTTGAGTGCAATATGAGGCAAGGGAGAGAATAGGAGCTGGGCAATAAGTGGGAAAGGGCTGTGAACTGTGAAGATTTTTTAAATGTGAGAAGAGCAAGTACTCTGGAGAGAAGTTGAAAAGATCAAGAAATACATAGTGAAGAATGTGAGGTGAAAGAGAGCTAAGGTGAGAGAACAGAAGAGCAGAAATGGATGGAAACAAGCACAGGAAGAGGGAGAGAAATACAAGAAAGGTGGGGGTAGTCATGGAAGAAGAGCAAGAGTTGGTAGGAAATACGCAGAGGACAGCTTTGAAAAGAAAGTCCCTAATTGATGATAGTCAAATCTCATGAACATGGTTAATGAATTAATGATGGAGAGTAGTTTGCTAATTGTAACTTTGCCTTTTAAAAGAACTTAAAATGCAGCAGTAACTGAGAGGGAAAAAAAAGTAAATTCAGATTATTGAAAGTGATCAGAAAAAGGCAGTAATGGGAAATAGGAGGTCTTATCTTGCTCCAAGCTCTTATGACCTGAATGTCTCCCAGCTCTTCAAGTCAACTGCTGTTGCTGTTTCTATTAGTCATCAGTTAATATATTTGAACAGATTTAATTACAGTCATATGAGCCAACTAGGCCAATATATAATACAGCCCATTTGTATTTTTTTTTTCTCCACAGCTTCTGAACACCGAGATAGATTTTTTTTTTTTTGAGTTAAGTTGATTTACCTAGATGTTCCCCTTTGGTGACATCATTTCATAGGGCCCCAGCTCCACATGCTTATTAAATTTCCTTCCAGCCCTGATCTAGTCCTAGGCCTCAGAGGGCAAGAGTAAGAGGGAGGAAGGGGAGAAACTGGAGGAAATGCTTCTATCTTACCCATCACAACTCAATGCATGTCTCTAGAGAGCAATTCTAGACGCCAGGGTATCGCTCGGGGAAGATATTTCAATATTCCAGGAAATAGATGATTACGGTCTGTGTTAGGGTGGAGGATGAAGCAGAGAGAAGCTGCCATATTGAGAAATGCTTATGGGGCACCTGTAAGGACTAGTTGGTTTTGGATGAGAAAGAGGAAAGGAGACTTATGGCTTGAGCAAACTGATGAATATGGTGCTTGTTACTGACCAAGGAACAAGGAAAAGGAAGTTGTTTGTGGAGTGAGATGATTGATTCCATTCTTGATACTGAGCAGGACCCTGGGGGGGGTGGTTCCTGGGCACAAATGCCTTTCCGTGTCCCCCATTTCTTGATCACAGGAAATAGGCTTCATTTGGCCTCCATGACCTTCCCTGAGTTCCAACAGCAGGTTCAAACAGCTGCTAATCAGGGAAGGGAAGGGATGCGGAGACAAGGGAGGAACAGTCAAAAGAAACAATAGTGTAGCCTTGGGGCAGAGTCCTGGTTCCCCCTCAGGAGATGCACATAATAATATGTTTGAGGTGTTTTGCAGACACTGAAACCCCTGCCAGGTGGGAGAGGTTAACTGTCTGCTGCCCACAAGCAGGTAGACCCCAGACGGGTTGGAACCAGAAGGTTGATGATGCTGACTCCCACTTACCTCATCACCAACCAATCAGAAGAATGTCCACGAGCTGATCACGCCCTCCTCTTTGGACCATTACTGTAAAACTCCTCACTTCCCCCTCCAGGTTGGGACACATCGGTTTGAGGGCATGAGCCTGCTGTGGCCCCCTTTTCCTGGCAAAGCAATAAAGCTATTCTTTTCTACTTCACCCAAAACTCTGTCTCCGAGATTTAGGGGTACAAAGGCCAGATTAGGCTTCATCCTGAATACATTGAATGTGAGGGGCCTGAAAGATGCCCCAAGGGGACTACCAGTAGGAAATTGGATATATATACATCTGAGGCTCAGGAGGCAGGTCATAGCTGGAAATACAGATTTTGGAGTAAGCAGAAGCTAGGTGGCAATGAAAGCTGTCAGACTGTACACAAAGTCCTGCAGGGACCATAGAGAATCCACAGAGTTAGAAGAGCAAAGGGCCATAAGAAACTCCAACATTTAAGGGACTGGTAGAAAAAGGAGCCTAGAAAACTGAAAAGGTGTGGTAAGAGAAGTAGGGAAAAAAACTAGGAGTTTTGGGAATGAAAACTGAGATAATAGTGTTTCAAGAGTGTCCAGAAGATGGTGGCAGGATGCACAGCAGATTCGTTTTTAGATCTTCCTGAATTCCCAGTATAAAAGGAGATAGAGACCCTAAATAATGAAAATAAAACATATGGACAACATGTAGAAGAAGACTCAGTGACAAGCTATGCTTAAGAACTCCAAAATAAGGAATTCCCTGGCAGTCCAGTGGTTAGGACTCTGCACCCTCACTGCCCTGGGCCCAGGTTCAATCCCTGGTCAGGGAACTAAGATCCCACAAGCTGCATAATTTGGCCAAAAAAAGAAACGAAACAAAAAAAAGAACTCCAAAATACAAGGATGTGACAACAAACCGTCAACAGTGACAAAAATGCATGTGATTTCGGCATCTGTGTGGGAGAAACAGATGGAAGCAGCAGGGCACCCAACAGACCTGAGAATAGCAGAACCCAGATAGAGCCAACAGAAATTCACTGGAAAGTATGATGGGCCAATTTGAGAACAGCAGTTGAAATGGGCAGGGATTTCCTTACTCTGAATAGTCTTCATTTCTCAAATAGAAATACCCACAGTAAGAAGGTCTTAAGGAGTTGGAGTAGCCTAGCCCCTCTGAACTCTTGAAACATAGGACAGAGCCCCACACTGGAGAAGTGAAATCAAAATTGAGCATAAGAAGAAGTCTAGTTCAAAGTAGGGGAGAAGAACAGAGACAGGAAATCTTAGAATACAAACCACTCTGTGAGAATGACAGAGGGGTTCTAAAAGTTAGAAAAGCTATCAGAACCAAGCTCCTTTTAAAAGTTCAGAAAAATTAGATTGCTATGAAAATGAGCAACAGAGAATTATCAAGTTCAAATATTTTACAAACTTTCTATAAGAGAATGAGGAGCAGAATAACATTCTATAAAAAATAAAAACAAGCCAAAAATATGTTCAAACTAGATCAAAATGGTTGCATACATAAAATGTGCTGAAAGACATTAAGAAAATTACACAGGATATGAAAGGTCAACATATATCAGAATTAGAAAACCTCACATGAGGTGACAGCATTCAAAAATAATTAGAAATAAAAGAAAAAGTCATTTTAGAAATGAGAACTAAACTGGAAGAAACACAAGAGTGAATAAACACGACAGATACTGCCTTAAGATAAATAAAGTGAAAAGGCAAAAGTTTTTTAACTCTAAAAGAAAGACATTTTTAAAAGGACTCAAGAGGAAGTGACAAATATTGAAGATAAACAAAGATGATCTAATAAACAGAAAATACCAAAGAAGAAAAAGAGAACCAATAGCAAGGGAACAGAGCAAATACTTAGAACAAAAATTCAAGAGAATATTCTTAAAATTAAAAAAAATATGAGGTTACATATCAAAAGAGCACAAGAACATCGGCAAATATAGACCCAAAACAACCAACAGTAAGACATATTCAAGGAAAATTGATGCACTTTAAGGAGACTTATAAGGGAAAGAAAACTAGTCTTCAGACTTTTTGACCTCGAAGCTTTGTATTTACAAATATAAAGCATAAATATGGAATAAAATACTTTAAATATTCAAAGAAAATGATTGTGAACTAAGGATTTTATACCCAGAAAAACAGACCACCAAGTACAAAGGGTATGGAAGATATGTTTTCACTAGGAAAGAACTAAGGAACTCCTATGATCCGTTCCAAAAGAATCCACAGGAGGGCAAGTTTTGATCAAATAACTAGAGAGACAATGACATGAAAACAGGTGATGAGCATTAAACATAGAGCAACATGTAGAACTAACACCAAAAGGGAGTTAAAAGGAAGGGAATTTAGTATGTAATGGCTATATGATCTGACAATGTAGATTTGATAGTCATTATAAAGAAACAACCAGATATAATGTGCCTCCTGAAAAATGAATGCACTACCACCCATAGTCTTGCCAAAGAAATCAAACCCAAGTCGTATCAAGTGTCTGAGCCCAGCTGCCAATTTACAAGAAATAGAGCAGAGAGAGCGACACCCACACTGCACCAGGAGTGTTCAATCAGCAAAATTCAGACTGTGGAACAATCTGCAGTGAAATGGCCAGGGTTCTTCCACAGTCAAATTGTAAGGGAAAGAAAGGAACGGAAGAGGAAGGTCGATGAAAAGAACTTAAATGCTGCATCAAATATTTTGAAAGAGCAAGACTCAGGTATAATGTCTAGGCATGCACATGAGTAATAAAACCATGCAGAAATGCAAGGAAATTATTATAATAAAAGTTAAAAGATAGAGGTTACTTATGGAAGGAAGGACTGCTGGGTGGTAGGCGTAGCTCTATTTCTTGGCCTGTGTGATGTGTACCAGGGTGTTCAACCTATAATAATGCACTAAGTTATACATTTATTCTCCGTGATTTTCTGCATCTATTTTACTTTATAATGAAGAAGTTAGAAGGGAGAAATAGAGGAGGAGTTGTTATCAAAAATGAATATTTCTAAATTGTCTCAATTTAGTCATTTTTCACCTTAATGATTTTCAGTGGAATGGTATATGGTTGGCTAAAATGATCTTTCGGGTTTCCGTAAGATGTTACGGCAAAACCCGAATGAAGTTTTTGGCCAAGCCAATAGATGAAAAATAGACCGAGGTAGGGTGAAGAGGGAATGAGAGAGAAGAAATGGGAAAAGCAAATATAGACAACTTTTCCAATAAATGTAACTTTGAAGGAGAAATAAGAGATGTAGTAAAAGAGAAGTATGTCTAGAAAGGAGAGTTAAGTATGTTTAAATGCTGGTGGAAAGCAGTAAGTAGAAAGAAAGAGGTTAAAGATATAGGAGAGACTGCTAATGACCAAATCTTGAAAATTTGAGCATTAAAATAAATCATGATAGAAGTAGTAACCCATTTTTTTAAAGCAAAATCCGGGGCTTCCCTGGTGGTGCAGTGGTTGAGAGTCCGCCTGCTGATGCAGGGGACACGGGTTCGTGCCCCGGTCCGGGAGGATCCCACGTGCCGCGGAGCGGCTGGGCCCGTGAGCCATGGCCACTGAGCCTGCGCGTCCGGAGCCTGTGCTCCGCAAAAGGAGAGGCCACAGCAGTGAGAGGCCAGCGTACAAAATAAATAAATAAATAAATAAAATAAAAGTAAAATCCGTAAGTCCATAGTAACGTAATAAATTAATTACCTAATGGAGGAGGAGAAAGGAGAGTTCTTCCTTTCAGTTAAATATCAACTAATAAATATGGAAGGAATGATAAGAGTTAGAAAATAGGCAATTTTCTATGGAATAGAAATAACAGGATGTTAAAATTCATGAGTGAAATATTGATGAAGAACAGGGTATTAACATAGTTTCAAATTGTCTCCCCACAGATAACTTATAAATTACAAAGGGAAAAGTAATAACTTTACAGTGGAGAAATATGGCAGATACCACTCTGACCAAGGTAATATTACTGGGACAAACCGACATCATGAATGTCCTGATAAAGTGCACTGAAAAAGATACAACATCCTGTCTGCTCTGTGCCAGCCAAAAATAACTAAACTGATTTCAGATCATATGGAAATAACCAACAAATCCAAATTAAAGGACATTCTAAAATTTAACTGATGTTTATTTTATAAAACTGTCAAGCTCAAGAAAGATTAAAAAAAAGATGGGTGAGGAACTGTTCCAGATTAAGAGATATGACAATTAAATCTGAGAGTCATCTGAGATTGGATCCCAGGACAGGAAAAGAATATAGCTATAAAGGACATTCTTAGGAAAGCTGATGGAATGCGAATGCAGACCATGGATTAAATAATGGTATTGTTTTCAATGTTAAACTTTGCGATTTTGATCATTGAGCTGTGGTTAAGTCAGAGAGTGTCTTCGGAAATACATCCTGCAGTATTTAAGCGATAAGAAGTATGCTATCTCTCCAGTGTATCTGAAAGGATTCCTTCTGAATTGATAAAGAGAGACAGAGAAGCAGATGGGGCAAAATTAAACAACTGGTGAATCTGGATATAGAGTACATGGATGTCCTTATACTATTCTAACAACAGTTCTCTAAGTTTGAAATTATGTCCAAATAGAAGTTAGAGGAGAGAGGAGGGATGATTGACAGACTGAGGTCACTGAGGAGGTGAAAGGGGTAGGACGGAGGGCACATGCAGGGGCAAGAACCTTAGATTAGAGGAGGGACACTGCATCCGTTGTAAAAGGAGGAAGGGGGGAAAGATGGGTTCCAGCATCCATCAGATGAGTGGAGAGAGGGAAGGATGGGGTTTTATAATCTTATTAGCAAGGACATAGATGTTTCTGTTACTCTCTTCCACTTTTGAAAATGGATGAAGGAAGGAGAGAACATGAGCCTGAAGTAGATGGACCATTGCTTAGCAGAGGGTTTTAATGAGTCCTTGGATATACGAAGGAAGATGTGAGGCTGACCCCGTGAGCTCACAGCACAAGCCCACTCCTGTGTATGTGGGGGACAGATTGGGAGAAGGAGAGATCAAAGAATGGGGGAGAGCCTCATTCTCAC
Source organism: Kogia breviceps (assembly GCF_026419965.1). Taxonomy (NCBI): domain Eukaryota; kingdom Metazoa; phylum Chordata; class Mammalia; order Artiodactyla; family Physeteridae; genus Kogia; species Kogia breviceps. Next base: position 98,254,204 of record NC_081319.1, on the reverse strand, counting down.
TGTAACTGGAGAGAGGGTAGTTCAGAAGATAGTAAGGCAGTTACCATCCACCAGTGCCCAAGCTAAGCTGCCGGTCCTGATCCTGCTTATGATAGCCGCTTAAGCCAGTTTTCCTAGAATGAACCTTTAGGCTATTTTTAAACTAAGGCATAAAATGCGTCTTACCTGCAAATTGTTCATATAACTATTTGCCTTAGTCACTGCTCAATGTCTAAAACCTATTTGTGGAAAGATGAAAGTTTACAACAAATAGTGAAATGCTCAAGTTATAAACCCATATCTGTAAGTAAGCAGCATTACTTACATGGTCTTCTACTAAAATGTCCCAAAGAGACCAATAGCCAGGATAGATGCAATGCCCTTTCATTGAAAATAGTGCTTTTCTTCCTTTGAGCTGTAAGCTCAAAATTTTCACCATTACCTCTTTTCAGCTTGTTAGAGCAATGATATGATCAGTTGGAACATGCAGTATAAAGACTTAAAAATAAAAATTTGGGCTCCAGAGGTATATTTTGCCCTTATAATGGTGAGACTATTCAAGTATACAGTGTTTTCTTTTTTCTGATTTTTTTTAAAAATTATTTTTAAATTTATTTTTGGCTGCGTTGGGTCTTTGTTGCTGCATGTGGGCTTTCTCTAGTTGCGGTGAGCAGGGGCTACTCTTCTTTGCAGTGTGTGGGCTTCTCATTGCGGTGGCTTCTCTTGTGGCAGAGCATGGGCTGTAGGCACGCAGGCTTCAGGAGTTGTGGCATGCGGTCTCAGTAGTTGTGGCTCACGGGCTCTAGAGCACAGGCTCAGTCGTTGTGGTGCATGGGCTTAGTTGCTCCACGGCGTGTGGGCTCTTCCCGGACCAGGGCTTGAACCCGTGTCCCCTGCATTGGCAGGTGGATTCTTAACCACCGTGCCCCCAGGGAAGTCCCAAGTACAAAGTTTAAATGTAGTGTTCTTTACACATGGGAGAATATTGGGCCATCAGGATATTTTTTCCAAAAATAAGAATTTACCCATTCAAATGAAGTAAAAACCTCTTTGTATAATTTTGTAAATTGGAAATTCTATTGACTGGATGTTTCTAGGTCCTGTTCCTCTCAAAAAAATTTACTCAAACAAATATGTAGATTCACCCTAGATTCTACAAGAGAAAGAGGCTCAGTAAGGTCCTTCTTAGGCAGTTTAATGTTCTCAAAATTGCTTATTTTCTGGGTCTTTCTAATGGGAAAATAGAGTGGCCTTCTCTCCTATGAACACAATAATTGCCCTGTTGTTCAAAGAATTGCTGTGGTGTCTATAAAGTAACCCTATTGAGAAAAGCAAATATCTGGAGGAAAATTGTGTGCCTGACCCCTCGCAGTCATTGACTGAACAGTGTAGAGAAACACAATTTAGTAAGGTTACTTACGGAATTAACAAGTAAAGAATTCACACCATCTTATTTTAAACTTTCAAACATAAAATCACTTAGTCACGTTACCAAAAATATTTCCTACTATTTATGGGACATATAAAGTAAAATTCAAAACAAAATGAAATAAATCCCTCACCAAAAGTTTTTCAGTTTCCTACTGATGTTTCTTAGTACTTAAAAAAAAATTTTTTTTTAATAAGAATTGATTTTATGACTTAAAATGTCTGAAAAAAGTGGATCAGAATGATGGTATTTCTCATTACCTTGCCCTCCAAGGAGATTTTCACTCTGTTTTTTGTTTGTTTGCTTGTTTTTCATTGCTACAAAGATTGTTTAGGCTTCAGATGGGGAGGTGAATAGGGGAGGGTGCTTAGTGAAGCCCAGGGGGAAGCAGGCTACATCTCCCCTCTTGGAAGCTCTGGTTAATTGTGTGATGCTACAACTGCGAATCTGTTTCTTACTTTCTGTTAAAAGTGAAAAACAACCAGCTTTAAAAAACACATTGTTTTACAGTAATCTATAAATAACTACTGCATCACTGCAGCGCAGCTATTTTCCTTTTTGTATATATTCTTCTTCTTGCAAAGATTTTTCCATATAGTTCTAGTAACAACTTACGCATCATTATTTTTCTATTTTTTCTGATTGTATAAGTTATATCAGGTCAGAGGAATCTGGGAGTCCTGGCTTGGGTGGCAGTCCACGAGTCCTTCTTATTTCCTCTGATGAAATTCGCCCAAAATTTTGACAAATGACATCTCCTTCTAGAAACAGGAGAGCTGTCCCCACACAGCTGGACCTTGGTTTCCCCGGAGATGGTTGAATGCCTGGCTGTTGAGGGAGAGGCATCTCTGCACTGTTGTGTACAATGCTGGTGGAGAGATGGAGAAGGAGGTAAGAAACCACAGGAGAATTTGTACTGTGGAGGAATGGGACAAATACATTTCTGGGTTTTTTTAAGAGTAGATAAATAGATATTTTTATTTTGTTTTTATTTTTTTGACCACACCCAGTGGCATGTGGGATCTCAGTTCCCGGACAAGGGATCCAACCCATGCCATGCCTCCTGAAGTGGAAGCGTGGAGTCCTAACCACTGGACCTCCTGGGAATTCCCCAAATACATTTGTATTTGATTGAATAGGCTAAAGACAAATGGTTTAACCATGACAGTTAAAACTATTAAGACCGTTTTAATATGTCTCAGTGGAAAGAGAGACATAAAGTAGAGCTTTCCATTTGTTATGTATTCACTTCTAGATACTAAGCTTGAATATCTCTACACATTTATGAGCCATTTTTCCTGTCTGTTTCATGACTTTGGATGATTTTTTTTCTGAGTTGTGATTGGTCTTGTATAGTGAAGGTGTTAATCCTTTACAGCCCCACTCTATTTATGATGTTTCGTATTTATAAAAGTTTTCATTTTATATAGTCAAATATTCTAGTATTGTCATTTGTTATTATTTCTGTTATTTTGATGGATTGAAAGTTTCCCCCACCTAAATATTTATTAAATATTCACAAAAAATTTTCTCTTATTTTAGATTGTTTCATTTTTTTTACGTTTATTTTTAAAGTCCATGTGGAATTTCTTGTTATATAGAATAAAATAAAGATATAAATAGAAAAATGGTACATAAGACTCATATCATACTAAAAAATAGAGCATATATTTTCACTACTGTTGAACTATTTCCTTATGATAAATTCTTAGTATCACTAGGTCAAACTTGTCTTTGGCTTTTAGATATATTCCTTTTTAAAAGGACTGTATTAACCAAAATATAACTAATAATGAATGTTGTTGGCAGTTAGTTCTGTAAGACTTTGTTTCACCCATCTGCACACCACCCACGCTCAGAAATGTTGTGCCACAGGTGAATATAATATGTTTTGTTGGAAACAAAACTGTTTTGATATGGCTTTGATGTTATGTGAAATATTCTATATGTCAGTTTCCTGATGGAAGCAACACAAAATTAGCAGAAAGCATGGACTCATCTCTTCAGGGGCTCTACAAATGCTATAGGAGTCTAAATTTTGCGGACAGAACAGTGATAAGTAAAAAGAGGTAACTAGTCAACTGAGTATAATAATATGGAAAATATTACTAATTTAGGAAAGCAGGATGCTTTGTTAATAAAAATTAAAATGATAAAAATATACATAGACATACATATTAGAAAGATAGTAGTAAGGTAATGAGGGTTTCCACATAGGACAACTCTAGAGGACACAATTCACACTGAATTCTGTGTAAATGGTGTATCCTAGTGTTTTGCAAAACTGCATCTGCAGGTGATACTTTCATTGAAACTGAAACATTGCTTATGGACAATAGGATTAAGAATTATTTTTACTTTTTCTGTATACTGTTCTGTATTTTGAACTACATTTGAAAACAAAGTTCTAGTACTTTAAACATATATTTGAAAACTACTTACCTAATCATGGCATTTTATATTCCCAAAGAAAGCATGAACAGGGAGCATCTGAACTGGAAAATATACCTAAGCCACTTAATTCTGTTTGATAATTAAGTCTGGAATTTAAACTAAACGGTGACTGGATAAAAAAACAAATTTAGCCATTGGGTCATGAATTCATCAATCCAGTTATTCACCTATCATATATTAAATGTCTGTTTCAGGAACTGTATCAGCTGAGCAAAAGCAACCACATTCACTCATAACTATAATATAAGAGAACACCACAGTGTAATGCAACATGCGACAGGAGTACAACTGATTTTAAAATTGGTCCTGCCACCTAGCAAGTGCCCAATAGATATGTATAAATGAATGATGGATGGTGAATGAATGGATATTATACCCAGGAACGGGCTTAAAGGAAGGAAGATGATAGGAGACTCAAATATGGGAATCAAGCATAAATTGCACACAACAGAGACAAGACAATGCATCAGACGTGCTGTAAAAGTGTATTTGGATTTATGGCCATTATAATCAGATGACACCTGAAAGCCAACCGTATATCTTAAAGACAAAATTCTTAATATAGGCCATCTAAAAGGCAAATATCTAACAAATGCTGCGACGCTTCACTCATTCATTCTATAGACAGTATTATGTTGGAGGCCCTGAGTTAGAAACTGAGGTTTAAGAATGGAAGAGTCCTTTTCTCAACAAGCTCACAGCCTAGAATGAAATACTTGCTAGCATCACCATCATCTTCATCACCATTGCAATACAGTGCATACGTACAACAGAAACATGGACTAGTATCATGCGAGTATCAGAGAGGTATACATAAGCAGGGGCTTAACTCAGTCTTTAGGAATCGGTGTCAGAGTATTGAAGGACGAAGGAGACTTATTCAGGGAGAGAAGCGTACAGTGGGCAGGAGAAAAGCACGTACAAGGGCAAGGAGGCACGAAAAAGCAATATGCCTTTAGAAACCAGCAATTTTGGTCTGACTAGAGGGGTGACGTTTGTGGAGTTGCAATGACATAGGACAACGGCTGAAAGAAAAATATCTAGAGGTCCTTTCTGTCTTACTGGAGAGTTTGAACTGCATCCTGAAGAAAGAAGGACTCACCAAAGATCACTGTTCCTAAGCAAGGCCCAAATCTTTCTATTTTGAGGGTTTCAGATTGACTTCTTAATTTGGGGTTGTTTAAGATAGAAGATGCGGAAAGGAAATACATTTTGAATGACCTAAGTTTACAGTCACAAGCTGTGTATAAAAAGACAGATTGACCCAGCGAAAATGACCTGTTATTGAATTTTTGCATGTAAAATATTTATCTCAACCACTTACTGGAATGCTTAGAACTTTGCTGCTTCTCTTCTGTGAAATTTTTGGTATAATCACACTTTTCCGGATTTTTTAAACAATTTTTCTTTTTTTGCTGTTGATGTGGTAACTGCCGTTTTTCCTAATAGTCTTCTTCAGGATCAAGTCCAAGTGGTCCCTCTCTAGGAACCAGGGATGACTTTCTAGGACAGTGGTACATAGAGGCTCATGTAGTTTGAATCAGTGTCAGTAACCAGTGTAAAACCTAACATCAGGTTCTGCAAGACACCTAGCCAATAAGGAGAGACTGACATATTTCAATTAAACATGAACCCCTTGCCCTCTCGGCGGTAATGGCACCAGGGTAATGTTTAAAGTTTGGGTTTGTCTCACGTTCATAATTCTTTGACAAAGAGACTTTGTCTGATTGTATTAATAGTTTTCTCGGCATCCAAAGGATTATGCTAGTTTCTACTTAGGAAGCCATTAGTAATAACAATTGCTACGCCCACTGTATTGGCAAATCTTTAACTCCCCCCAAAGAGTCATTATATTGACTTTGATATCATATACTTGAAATTTTTAAAATGTATTCAAATTAACAGTGTTCCCCAAACTTTTGGATGGAAATATCTCTTTACAGCAATGAGGAAAGCTCAGTCTAGGTTTGGAAAACAACATTCGCAATGGCCCTCAGGAGTGAAAGGGTACAGAAAACTTCAGAAGACCATGAGGCTACAACATCTGGCACATCTGAGAAGCGAGGCTGGAACAGAATGTGGCTTTGTTTACCACGGGAAACAAAGAAAGGAGTGAGAGACACATCCTGTAGGCTGGAAACATATTAGTGAAAGGTTTCAGGCAAGTTTATGCCATGCTCAATTTGAATTTTAAGGATTTATTCTATCATTGTTGAGGGAGACATGCCTTAGATCCCAGAGACCATTAGAAACCTATTCAAATAGCTGAAGCGAAAAAGATGAGGCATTGGGAACAGAAGGTATAAAATATACTTGTGAACAGGAAAAATTTGATTGTACTTAGTGATTGTCTGGATCTTGGTGGAAGGACAAAATTCAGAAATTTAGGATGCCTCTCAGCTTTCTGGATGAGATTCCCTGGATGGTAATGTGCCCTTTACAGAAAGAAGAATACAGGAGAAAGAATAGGTCGGGAATACATAGTGATAACCACTATTTATTCAGTGTTTATTCATCACTCACTGTGACAACCTCTTTGTATTACCTTATGTCAAAGGTGAGTTCTAGTTTGGACATGATGAGTTTGAGAGGCCTGTGACTCTCCAGGAAAATATCCCGACCAGCAGCCTCAAGAGGATATATGAGTCTGCAGCTTCGGAGACCTAGTTGGTTTGGAGATCAAAATTTGAGAATCATGAGAGTAATAACAGCTAACATTTATTGTTTGCCACATGCCTGGTACTGTTCTAAGCACTTTATGTGCTTCGCCCACTTAATTCTCACAACAGCCATATGACGTTGGAACTATCATTAATTCTTTTCATAAAAAAGGAAAAAGAGGTCTAATAAGAAATGTTATTTGACTTGCCCCAAAGGTCACAGAACTAATAAATGGCTGAACCAAAATCTGAATCAGGGACCATGCTCATAATTCCTAAACCTTGAGCTCGAAGACCCAAAGAGAGTTGCTAAGATGAGAACCTTGAACCATACTTGGGTTCCTTTGAAAGTAGATTCACTCTTTTGCATTTCAATCATGTAGCAAAGTTCTACAACCCAGGGAGCAAAGGTCATGTCCTATAGAGAATTTAGGTTAAAACACTGGGTTTGAAATTCTTTGTGCGATTTTAGGCAAGTAACTTTATCTCTATGAGCTTCAATTTCTTTTTTCAAACTGTCCAAGTCTGATCTGCCAACCACCCAAAAGGATTTTTCTGAGAATGAAATGAAATGGATTTATTTGAAAGGGGAGCACATAGTGAGCATGCACTAAAAGTCTGTCATGCATTCACCTCTCTTCAATCTGCAATAGCCTATTCACTTCTAAGTGTAGCCACCCTTCTCAGGGAACAGGAGAGGGAACGGACGGGGCACAGGGTGGATACTACAGAATGAGCTCCGTTTACATCTTGGCAAAATTAACCTGTTGAGGTGAGAAAAGCAACAATGCTTGTATCTAACCTATTACAAGAATTGGGGTGAGCAGGTAATTATGCCGATTTTCTAAAGAGAATTATGGGATAATACAACTTCTCAGGCCAGTATTCTGTGTCTTTAAGGTGATAGAATGATTTCTTTAAAATATCGCAGCAGATATTAAGCCATGTGTAGCTGTTTTGCATTCCCAGTATTAATGTGGGCATTCAGATTTTAGAACCCTGAACTTTATGGCTTTACAGATTCTCTCAATTTTTAAGTGCAATATTATTGTCTCTTGAAAATAAAACATTTTCCCTAGATGCACAACTCTAATTGTTTTTACTGAATGTTTAAGCTCTTCAAGGACAGAGAGAGAGATTCTTGCAATTCTTTCATACCATCCAAAGGTACCCAGGGTAATTTGAAGGATTTAACAAGCAGCTATTGATACAAAAGTACAGGCATGATATAAAACATTTCACAAAGAATCATGCTGCTGGTAGGTCACTTTTGAAATTACCTTTTTTTTTTTCTTTTTGGCTCCACCTCACAGCATATGAGATCTTATTTCCCCGACCAGAGATGGAACCAACGCCCCCTGCAATGGAAGCACAGTCTTGACCACTGTACTGCCAGGGAAGTGCCTGAAATTACCGCTTTAATTATAGCATGATTTGGGCATTTGGAAAAATCTTATCACAATCAGTGAGTAATGCATTCTGAGATAAAGAACATCTAAACTTTTGAGATCTTTCTGCATAGTTGGAGCTAGCCTGACAATGGATAAGCTATACACGTCACAAAATTTGCAGAACTATTTAAAAACACATGGTTTAAGTCCTTCTCCATTCTTGGAATTGAGCATAATCCATCTGATTACATCATAACCCAATATAAGTAGTACTTCCGAATCAGTCAATACTTCCTTCTCCCCAGCTTGATTTCCAAGGCAGAGGCATAAAATGTCCATCATACTCTGTAATTTAGGTATTAGTCTTTGACTCATCCTTGACATCCTACTTACACCTACACAAAGTCTTTCAGTCTTACAAAATGCCATCATTTCAAGGTTTAGCAAATTGAGGCATACAGCTCTTTACCACTAGGAGAAAAATATCCCTCCTCCTGACTTCTTGCTCCCTCCCTCTCTCCCAAACTACTTTAACATAAAACAAGTTTTTATCCTGTCTCTGCTGACTTTAAAAAAGTGTTGTGTAAGTTTTCTAACTGACACTCTTGCAAGTTAAGAGCTTAATAAGAACACAAAGTTTTCTTAAAGAATATGCCATCTTTTATGTCATCAGTGATACCTTCCAGAAATTAAAATTACCTTCACACCATCCACTGCACAGCAACTAAGGCTTCTATTAATAATACATCCCTAGCATTATACTCTCATTATTTTAAAAAAATCCTATTATATTTCATTGAATTAAATTTCTGCTTCCCCTTAAGACTTCTTAGCACGATGATGCTTCTCCCTAGTTAGACATTACAGTCATCTTGGGGAGCTTTTAAATTACTAATGCCTGGGCCTCACCCCAGAACAAATAAATCAGAATCTCTAGGGGTAAAGTCCGAGCTTCAGTATATTTTTAAGTTATGAAGTTTCTTTCAATGTGCAGCCAGGGTTTAAACTACTGCTGGAGCAATTCAGGGGATACTGGGGTTGGGTTTGGCCAGGTCTGCCAACTATGTTCTAAGAATAACCCATGATCTGTGCGATGGTAAGACCCTGGTCAACTAACATATGAAGCAGGGTTTAAACTTTATTGTGCATGGATCTCACATGTGAACCTAAGTAAAATGCAGATTATGATGCAGTATGTCTGGGGTGGGGCCTGGTTCTGCATTTCAACCAGCTGCCATGGGTGACACAAAGTCTGCCCTGTGGAACTCTGTATCTCCTAAGTGAACCCACTCGTTTTCACTGTTTCAACTTCCAAATATGCTGAGAATCCATATCTATAGGTGTAACCTCTCCCTTTAGACCCAAATTTCTTTTTCTGTTTTAAACACCCACTCTTGAATGTTTCTGAGACATTAGAAATTCAAAGTAACTCCAACTAAATTTCACTGTTGTAAGTCAGGTCCTTATCACAGTTTGCCTGGACTTTGTCAGTTGCCTCTTAGCAAGAGTCCCTGCCTCTAGTCTGGAAAACGAAGCCAGAGTAATGATATCCTTCACCATGTGGCTCCAGCTTACCTCTTCATCTTCCTCTTCCAAGACCTGAGCCTGTCTGGAGGAGTCTTTCCATCTTTTATTCCTCTTGAAGTAAGCTAGATGAGTTGGTCCAATTCCCACTTCCATGTCTCTGCTAAATCACCTTAAACTTTGAATTGCAATTATTGTTTTAGGACACTTTCTTTAATGAACTCTGCACTAAGAAAGGAACTCTCTGTGGTTTCTTTGTTATTTAGCACAAATCCTTGAGTCAACTAAAGAAATTGCAAAATGAATAGGTAGCCTTAAATGGTCACTAATGTTGCCTTCTTTGAGTCTCTGAAAGAGCTCAGGTTTTGTTTGCTTCATTCTTTTGTTCAATAAACGTTTATTTGTTTAAACTCGAATTGATTGCTTGGCTGCCCTAGAGAGCAACAGAGTTAAGAGATGTCAGTTTAGCAAATAGAAGAAACAAATACTCATGCATTAGGATGAATTCAAATGCGTAAGTTGTGGGTTTTTTATTAAGTAATGTGGTCGCTGGTCTCTGTATCCTTCATTCCACTGTTAGCTCCAGATAAAAGTGCCATGCTTATCATCATAAAAGCAACTCAAGATCTGTCCAAAAAAGGTGAAGTGGCTTCAAGGGTATTTTTATTGTATTATGCTTTACACGCCTTTTCAGCCACCACAGTTTGAACAAAGCCCAATTTCCAAGCTAAATTCTATAAGTGGAAATCGGAGGCTATGGTTAAGTGAACAGAAATAGAATTGACAACCTAAATGCCTCAACATTCATGAAAAGTGACATCAGCAGGTTTGCTGTGCAAGTGCTTTCTTTTTTTTTAAAGGTGAGTAGGTGTTTAAAACTTTTCAATGTTTAGAAAGTGTCCTCTTCAGCTTATTTTTCTTTATGTAATTTTTTTTAACAAGAAGGAAGTTCTTTGCAAGGATTAGTAGAAGACCTGTTAGCACCAACAAATGTAAAATCGTGTATATGGCTAAGAAAGGGGTGTCAAGAAAGACTATAGCCATCTCCCAAGAAATATTTGGGGATTGTTATAATAATGCCAGGTAATTAGAAGAGACCTCTGCACCTTTGATCTGGGTGTGACTCTACAGAGCTGACTGACATGGAACAACTTAATCGCTTGCTTCTGCAAGAACCATTGGACGCCAGACTCCTTACTGATATCCAAAGGACTTTTGAGTGAATTTTTTTAAGAGGACAGAAGAACAGTTTAAAGTTTTTGAGCACAAAAAGATGAAAACATTCCCAGGCAATTCTCCTCTATCATTCTGCATAATGTTGTTGACGTTATCACCTTCAAAATGAATATGTGAGCCCAGAAAAGAAAATGTAGATTTGTCTCTCAAAATATTTACCCTTGGAAATTCCCTGGTGGTCCAGTGGTTAAGACTCCACATTTTCATTGCCAGGGGCATAGGTTCGATCCCTGGTGGGGGAACTAATATCCCACAAGCCGTGCAGTGTGGGCAAAAAATAAAAAATAAAAATTTTACCTCTATTGGTGAAGAGCAGTAAGTAAAATTCCTGTTGAAGTAAAGTTAATCCCTCCATTCTCTTTGCCCCCAAGGTACCACGTACCTGTCTCTATTATAGAACTCACGTTAATCACTTTTTTTTTTTTGCGGGCCTCTCACTGTCGTGGCCTCTCCCGTTGCGGAGCACAGGCTCCGGACGCGCAGGCTCAGCGGCCATGGCTCACGGGCCCAGCCGCTCCGCGGCATGTGGGATCTTCCCGGACCGGGGCACGAACCCGTGTCCCCTGCATCGGCAGGCGGACTCCCAACCACTGCGCCAGCAGGGAAGTTAATCACATTTTGAGTCTGTTCACGTCAGTAGTCTGCGAATTCTTTGAATGCAGAGATCTTATTTTTAATCATTGCTGAATGTTAAGCACCTCACCAATGCCTGATGCTTTTACAGACCAAAAGTGGTTCAATACCAGCAATTTCATATTGTTTAACTAATAATTGTTCAGTATTTAATGAGTGAATACTCAATTACTTTACATTAACATTTCATTTAACCGTGTTGGACTTTTCAAAAAGAAAGCCAGCATTTATTCTATGAATTTCATGTTTTACAATTATGAAATGACACAATCATCAAATAGTCAATTTCTCCCTTAATACAACAAGGATTTGCCCAGTTTTTATGGCATAAAAAAATTGAGCCCTAATAAAGACCAAGTAAGACCTTTGTGCCTCATTATATTCTGATAAATTAATTAAAATTTTGTAGGGAATTCCTTGGTGGTCCAGTGGTTAAGACTTCACACTCTCACTGCCGAGAGTGTGGGTTCAATCCCTAGTTGGGGAACTAAGATCCCACAAGTCTCATGGTGTGGCAAAAAAGACAAAAAGATGAAGAAGAAGAAACAGAGAAAAAATAAAATAAAATTTTGTAGCTCCTTTGAATTTGAGAATATTTGTTCCTAGGAAGAGTTTTTCATTCAGTGTGTGCATGTTTGTGAGATAGATAGATAGATAGATAGATAGATAGATAGATAGATATGGCCTTTTCTCAACATTTCTTAAAAGCAAACAAGAAACTAAAATGGAAAAAAAAGTGAACCCTGGAAGATGTGAAATGTTCTCCAATGAATGTTCTATGTTTAAATGAGCTTTTGGGAAAGATGCTTCCTCTGATGACAGCTTCAGAGAAATTCAGACCAGCTGGTAGCTAAAGGACACCAGAGTCAAAATCAAACAGGATAGAGCCATATTTCTGTTATTGCCTTGCCCAAGTGATGATATGAGAAATCCTTTACACCATTTAACAATCTATTTCAACACTTGCTCATTCTATGAAACAAAATAACCACATAACCATCCCAAAGTACCATTTTTTACTTTTTGATATATGTTTATGTCCAATTCAATGACATTTTGACTCTGAAACCACTGTGATTTAGCCTAATATCTCAAAACTACACCTTCCTTGATATATTTACCTCTTTTAAGACCAGTTTACTTCTAGCATTAGTGTTCAAAATGACTTGCTGCTATGAAAAATTATTACAGCAAGAATTGCTACTTGTCTAATGTAGAAGCCTCACAATGGGTTATACATGTTTAAGAGTAAGAAAGATATGTATAATCCCTTTCTTGAGCAATGAAAATACTGTTGGGCTGGGTTAAGTCTCTAGAAGTCAGCCTTCAACTTCTCAGATCATTAACTATAAGGAAGAAGATAGAAAAATGAACACTAAAATCCATTATGGTATTAAATATTCCTTCAATTAAAAAAAATTTTATTTGCACTATTGATGGGAATGTCAAATGGTGCAACCAGTATGGAGAACGGTATGGTAGTTCCTCAACAAAATTAAAAATAGAGTTACCATATGACCTAGCAATTCCACCTGTGGGATAAGACCCAAAGCAGGATCTTACAGAGATAATTGTGCACCTATGCTCTTAACAGCATTATTCACAATGGCCAAAAGGTAGAAGCAACCCATGTGTCCACCAGTGTATGAATGGATAAACAAAATGTGGTATACACATACATTAGAATATTATTTAGTCTTCAAAAGGAAGGAAATTCTGATACGTACTATTACATGGTTGAACCTAGAAACCGTTATGCTAAGTGAAATAAGCCAGTCACAATAACACAAATACTGTATGATTCCACTTACGTGAGGTACCTAGAGCAGTCAAAATTCATAGAGACAGAAGTAGAATGGGGCTGGAGGGAGGGGGAATGGGGAGTTATTGTTTAGTGGGTAGAGATCTAGTTTTGTAAGATGAAGGCGTTCTGGAGATGGATGGTGGTGACGGTTTCACAACAGTGTGAATGAATTCAATACCACCGAACTGTAAGCTTCAAAATGGTTAAGATGGTAAATTTTATGTTATACATACTGTACCACAATTAACATTTAATTTAAAAAGCACCACCAGGAAGGCACTATCCATTGTTCTGATCTTTGAAGTCAACACGGACACACAGATCAGCAAGTGGGCAGCATGGTAAATATTCTAAATCAAACACAATATGAAGGCAATGATCTAATACTGGGCATGGCTCCCAAACGTCCAGGCTTGTCTTGGGCTCTGTGACTCATTAGCTCAAACAAGTCAGTTTAATTCTCTAGTCTTTGAATCTGATCCCTTCTGTAAAATTAAGTAATAATTCCTCCCCGGATTTCCATGGGATGCTGTCATGAAAATCATCAGTGATGATTTTTAAACTGAAAAATGCTATGTCAGGTTGGGAGGTGGGTAAGGTCTGAGAAAGAGTTTCTATGTCGGAAGACTCTATCTGTTAATAAACAAGGGATGGGCTTCCCTGGTGGTGCACTGGTTAAGAATCCGCCTGCCAATGCAGGGGACACGGGTTTGAGCCCAGGTCAGGGAAGTTCCCACACGCGCCGCGGAGCAACTAGAGCCCGCGAGCCACAACTGCTGAGCCCATGTGCCACAACTACTGAAGCCTACACGCCTAGATCCCGTGCTCCACAACAAGAGAAGCCACCGCAATGAGAAACCCATGCACCACAAGGAAGAGCAGCCCCCGCTTGACACAACTAGAGAAAGCCCGCGCGCGGCAGCAAAGACCCAACGCAGCCAAAAATAAATAAATAAATTTATTTTAAAAAATAAAATAAAATAAAAAAAACAAGGGAGGTTAAATGTAGACAGTCTGAAGAAGGCTTCGTGGACAGTCCTTCCCCCTCTTAGCTGAGGCCAAGTCTACTTTAAATGTGTCTTGGTTTCACCACTTAATAACCTATTTGTTGTGTGACTATAGGCAAGTTACCTAATCCCTTTGCACCTTGGTTTCCTCATCTGTTAAATGGGAATAATAATGAGGGTGAGAGGAAGGTGGATCATGGTGCTTAACACAGTTCACCTTGCTGCCAACGTATTTATCACTAGAAATACAGCCTCTGTAAGTACTTTACGGCAGTGGTTCTCAATTTCCCAAAGAGCTTGTTAAAATACAGATTCTGAAGCAGTTCGTCTGGAGCGGAGCCCCAGATTCTACAGTTCCCAAGGACCCAGGTACTGCTGATTCTACCCATATAGACACATTTTGAGCAGCAAGACTTACCGTGTGTCCCCACTTCTATATATTCTGGTCCCACTTTATTGAAAGAAAAAGTCAGAAAGCTTTAATCAGACCCCGATTCCACTGATTTCAGCTCTGGAAATTCTAGACTTTTTGAGCAATATACGATACCTGAGACTTAGAGACTAAATAGTTTAACATCTTCAGCTTACAAGTGAGGGAAAGGAAAGCCCGGAGCCGATAAGCACCACATCTTACATCGCAGAGCAACGGATCTGGTACCGGCATCTGGGTTTCCCAGCTCGCAATCTTTACACTTACCAGGAATACAGTGATTGAGGACAAAGTCTTAACAAAACACGCCCCTAAACAAACATCCCAGTTGAGGAAGCATGGGAGACAGAAGGACAATGGCAGCCTCTAGAGGGGAGCCAATAGGGGTATGGTGCTTCATTCTGATCCAGAATGTTCCCCTGGACCTTCCCCAAGGAACAGAAGTGAGTGACTCGTCCATATTTTGTCAACATCTTAGAATCTAAGCAAGATTACATGCAAAACATCCCAGGCCATTTTCAACTGAAAATGATTTTTCTTTCCCTTGGAAATTTTAAACACACTCAGCCAGGAGTCAGCCTGTCTTTACTTGGCCTTTGCATCTTTGAATCGCAGGCTTCAGGTTCTCGCTCTTTGAAAGAACAAGCCCTTCAGGAGAACAAAACCACTGGAGTCCTCCTTGA
Organism: Kogia breviceps; assembly: GCF_026419965.1. Lineage (NCBI taxonomy): Eukaryota > Metazoa > Chordata > Mammalia > Artiodactyla > Physeteridae > Kogia > Kogia breviceps. The sequence goes on along the minus strand of NC_081319.1, from coordinate 98,238,974 downwards.
AGAACAGGCAGTAATGATGACAGCCAGCTCCCAGTGCTATGAGACAGTCGACACAGGGGGTGGGGGGGTCTTTCTCCATATCCATGACTAACCACTCCAGCTTCCTGTGAATGTGTTATAAATGTTCCCGGAGATGCACTGCAGCCCAGTGGGTGCTTTTTGGCTCTGTCTCACCACATATGTTATCTTCATGGTAGCTGCTCCCAAAAAGGGTTGTAACTCAGAGGAATCTCTTCACAGATTCATGTCTGGCTTTAAAACAAGGAGCTCTCAAACCTGTCAAATCTGGGAAACAGACGGTGTCTCTATTTTGGGGTACCTTTCCCCTCTGGGTCTGTAAAGGTTTCCTCTGGGAGGAGTCTTCCCTTTTACATGTATTTGATTGCTTGCACGTTGGAAAGCAACTGTGAGTCTGGAAAAGAGCCTTTTTCAAGGTGTACAGTTTAGGGAAGTTCAGGTTGAATCCATAGGGACGGACGTAGCAGAAGGTGGGAGAGGAACAAAACGCATGGCTTGATGTACACAGCATGTAGCATCAGTTGAACACTTCTGTGGTTGCCATAGGAATGAGAAGACTTTTGATTTTAAATCATCACTCCTCTGGAGCTACGTTAAAAATGTGACAGTGGATTCTTGCTGTTTACCACTACCAGCTTTTTATTTATTTATTTATTTTTGCGGTACGCGGGCCTCTCACTGTCGTGGCCTCTCCCGTTGCGGAGCACAGGCTCCGGACGCGCAGGCTCAGCGGCCACGGCTCACGGGCCCAGCCGCTCTGCGGCACGTGGGATCCTCCCGGACCGGGACACGAACCCGCGTCGCCCGCATCGGCAGGCGGATTCTCAACCACTGCGCCACCAGGGAAGCCCGAGTACCAGCTTTTTAAATGGGGGCTCTTTTAAAAATGCAGCCCAGATGTTTACTGTACCGAAGGAGGTTACAGTAACCTGAAACAAAAATGTCACTCTCAAGGCCCAGAAAACTAAAGAACATGCATGGACTTCTCCCAGGTACCTTGGGCTCCACAACTTCCAAGCTAGTGAAACACAATGGAGTTCCGATATTTTCTTCCCCAGACGGGATTTGTGAAATACGCAAAAGAGCCCGTGGTGGTAACTCAACCAAGTTAATTATCATTAAATTGTTGTGGGAGACTATTTTAAAACCAAATAATTGGTTTAAAACTAATAGCTCTTGAAACCGTTCTAGAGATTATCTGTTTAAAACATCGTGGTGTAGGGCTTCCCTGGTGGCGCAGTGGTTGAGGGTCCGCCTGCCGAGGCAGGGGACGCAGGTTCGTGTCCCGGTCCGGGAAGATCCCACGTGCCGCGAAGCGGCTGGGCCTGTGAGCCACGGCCACTGAGCCTGCACGTCTGGAGCCTGTGCTCCGCAACGGGAGAGGCCACAGCACTGAGAGGCCCGCGTCACGCAAACAAAAAAAACAACCATGGCGGTGCACATGCTCCACCCTCACCCCCTGTATGTTTGCCCCACCGGTTAGCCCTCTAATCCTTTTTTCTTTGCTAATTCAAAGTTCTGACACCAAGTACCAACCTGCAAACTCAGCTTAAAACACTGCGCTGTTTCATTAGTAGCTACTCCTCCCTTCTCCCCACTGCCAACTAGACACTGTGTTGAACTAGACACTAATTTGAAAAGCTATGGAGAAATTAAATACATTAAAAATTGAGCAACTTACATAAAGCTTCCCAACTGGCATGTCAAATTGGGCCCCTGAAGCTGACTGCCTCTGGACACGTCTGCTCAATTATGATCGAATGTGATCATTTTCAAATATGTGCCTTAATATGAAAAAAGTTGGGAGAATCTAAGTTCAGCTAATTTGTAACCTCCTTGAGAAGAGGAGTTGGTCTAGTTTATTATTTTCACCCTAGCAGCTCGTGCAATGCCTGGCGTGTAATGAATGATAAACAATTATGTGCCAATAAATAGTTATAAGCTGGGCTTCCCCGCTGGTGCAGTGGTTAAGAATCTGCCTGCCAATGCAGGGGACACGGGTTCGAGCCCTGGTCTGGGAAGATCCCACATGCCGCGGAGCAACTAAGCCCGTGCGCCACAACTACTGAGCCTGAGCTCTAGAGCCCGTGCTCCGCAACGAAGAATAGCCCCCGCTCGCCGCAACTAGAGAAAGCCCGCGCGCAGCAACAAAGACCCAACGCAGCCATAAATAAATAAATTAAATTAAAGTCAAAATGTATTAAAAGATAGTTATAAATAAACACATAGTGACTGAATGCTTGGATTAGACAATGTCTGTGACACAGCCCTGGAAGAACAGAAACGTTTGTTGAGTCTCTCAGTACTCAGTGGATAAAGTTCCTACTCTGTGCCCAGCATCTACACTTAACTAGGCTGAGGAAAGAGAAGATAAGCTTATGAAAAAAAGTGGACAAAATTCTGCTCTAGTTTGTAATTCCCTGTTGCAAACTTCTCTCAGGAAAGCAGAGTAGTAAAAAGAACAACAAAGGCCCTTTTCGTGGAGCTATCTTGACATGGGTCCTCAATGCTCCCTGCTTCACATGACTGTCCAGAAAAAGAACACACATTCAAGAGCTCACGAAGGACCACGAGCTCTCTGTGAGGGACAATAATTATAATAACTTACACTCTTAGAGTCCTTACTATGAGCCAGGAACCATTCTAGATGTGTTACCCCTAATAATTCCTTTAATCTCATGTATACGTGATTAACTGTAATACAAGTTAGAAATATAGACCAAATACCCAGGGACTTCAGAGGACCGGGAGCTTATTTGCTGTCAGAATGATGGAGGTAATATTTCGACTGATATGTGGGACAGATGCAGCTGCGATGGGGTGTCTCACCCCCTGCAACTCCTTGCATTTGTAAGGTGTTAAAAATATTTCAAAATAATACCTAACCTCAATACTTCCTGAGTGTCAAGTGCTGTGTTGTCTACATAGATGATGTTTTTTGCTTCTTATTTTTATTCCTGTGCTACAGAGCTGGAAATTGAGGTCTAAAGAGGTTAGCTTGCTCAGCTAAGAACAGCAGAACCAGAAGTCCCAAGCTCATACTTTTAGCTATTTTACTGCATTGTCTCCTGGCTAACATTTCTTTGGTGTTTATTATACAGCAGTGAGGCTGTGAGGCTGAATATTACATATTTCCCCATGTACTAATATTGCTTGTGAGAAATTAAAACTCAGTGAATACCAATAAGGTTCTCTTTGTTTCAGAAGCAAGTGCCCACCTACCATCACCCCCATTTTACGAGCATCAGGGAGGGGGTGAGTTTTCTGTTATCTTCAATCCACTAGGAGCAGAGAATGCTGATTTGGAAACTTGGTACCTAGGATATGATGCTGCTCCGTGCCTTCAGGTGATACACCCTAAAGACATTTAACTTTGAAATTAAACCAGAGACTGTATCATGAATAATAATAATATTTGTTATGCAAAGATATGCCTCAAATACCCTTGCACAGTATGCATAAGGAAAACATGTAGTATTACTATTTAAGCACATAAACCCTTGCTATAGAATTTGTTAGTGTATTCAAAACCTAAAAGGAATGAAACAGTTCCCAAAGTTCCTTTGACTTACACTGTTTTGTTTTTTGACCTTGGCATTTGGGAACACAAAAAAGGTAGGTCAAAGTCACTACTATGCCCAAATTCATTTAAATCATTTTCTTCTATGAATCTCTACCTCTATCCTTGTCTCCATCTCTATCTCTTTCTAATCTCTACATCTGCCTCAACATTTATCCATCTAATTTATCTATCATCAGCCCTCACTGTGCGTACTAATGTAGGATTGTAAAAATGACCTCATAACGACCTAAAATTGACTTTTACTCTTTTGGTACAATTCACTCTCTGTGGGCTCCCACTGGTATAGACAAACATCTTTTCCTAATGTGTTCTGGAAGTTCAGGGGTCATATCTTCTGTGTAAGGTCTGTAAGACTTATGGCACATAGAAATCATTATTCTTTCTTTCTTCAACATGTTTTTGGATATTTTTCGGGTTGCCATCTGGATTTTTAGGAGGACTAGGAAAATACACTTGAACTTGTGATTAATTTTTTCAGCTCCCTCCAGGAAAGTTGAAACAAATTACACACACATCAAGAATTGAGGGCAATGTGATTTTCTCACCAGAGGGAATGAAGTCAAATTTCATTCTTACATACCCTCAAAGTGGTGCTTAAAAAAAAAAAAAAAAAAAAAAGCTACTACCATCAACACATTTCTCCATCATTAGTTGGCCATTTTCATGTCTTCATATTTAGGGTTTTGAGAGTTATAGTAAGTAGAGAGTTGCTTGAGAATTCCTCATTTCCCTACTCAACATTTCTTCATTTCCCTATATCCAGATCAGTAGATAAACACTGAGATAGAGATATAATTTATGAGTATTCTCTCTGACAAGCCAAGAAATTTCCACATTATAAGCAAGATGGGCTTATTAGAATCCAGTTGGCAGAGGGAAAGATGACATTTTGAACTCTTGTTCTTCACTCTGTCAATTGACCCTTCTACAAAGTATTAAAAGAGGGGAAAGGATATTTTTAGAAGTGGGCAGCAAGCGGAACCAAAGGCTTCGCTCCTCTTGGCTCTGGCCTTTGCCATTTTGGCCAATGCAGCTTCTCTCCTAGTGTGGATCTCTCGAATGCAGTTTCAAGAACAGAAGCCTGCATGATTTTGTTGTGAAGAATTTTCCTGCTAGCTGAGGACGGGCCAAAGGGAAAACTCCTTTGACATAATGTTCTTGAAATAGGACTTAGGAGTCTGCTTCTGGTCCTTTAAGGGTATTTCAAGCCCTGGTCCAAACTAAGATGTTTACAGATTTAACGTCCTTATTTGCCAGCTGAATACCTGGTACCTCGTACATAAGTAAGCCCTCAAAACATGACTACATGCTTACGTGGAATAAAATTAGGTTCCTCCTCCCTGTGAGACTATTTTTTTTTCTCAGTCCATCTTTCCAACCCTCCCGGTTTTCTTTAGTTTTCTGACTATCATCAACATCTTTTCACAAGAAAAGATTGGAAATTAATTTATACTAAAGTAAAAGTAACTGATGATGGCTTAACGTGTTTCCTTTCCCAGGGAGATTTCAATAAAAGTAAAGCCCCAGGTAAAGTGTCTGCAGTACCCTTACCATCTAATGACAAGCTTTATTGAGGAGAGAAGGAAAGATTCTTTTTGAGTGTTGGATCAAGAGATAAGAGAGTGACTTGCCGAGCAGAGAGAACCGGCTGCTATTGAAGCATATCATTCTCAGGTCAACTATTTGCAAAAATAAATGAATATATTATTTTCTATACATGTTTAGTGAGCTAGCACTTAACCAAAGATCTTCAGTCTAGGTACATCCCCCCCCCCCACCGCCCCGCGCCAAGGGATCCAAAATATCCTCACACTTTGAGAGCTCCTAATATTTTTAAAGTTAGTTGAGTCTTTTGTGAAAAAAAAGGAACATCCCCAAGATTTCATGCAGGTAGAAGGCAGAACTTCATGTAGTCCAACACAAATAAAAACACGGTCTTCTAGAGATCTCTGGAATATAGTAAAGCAATTAAACAAAAAAATGTTAATTGTAAATTGTCAATAACACAAAATTCTTTATCTCTTAGCAAACAGAGTAAACCCAGACTGACTCTGATGGAAGTTGTATGGATGATATTAAAAGAGCAAATTGTCTAACTGCAAATCATGTGAACCTCTCTCTCAGATCATTTGGGTCTTTTGCCATCCAATTGTATAGATAAGTACACCTCAAAGATAAATTAATACAAGTTATCTTTACTGATCTCCAGATTCCATTTTGAAATATGCTTTCATTTTTTAATTAATCAAACACTTCCTCCTTTTGTATATAGAATACTCACACACATATTCTCTTACCACCAAACTGAACAGAAAAGTGTAAACATCTCTGCCAAGTCATGTCTTTTAAATGATACTAGATTACTGATTTCAGCCTTACAGTGCTAAACTTTCATATTGTAATGCCATCAATGTAAAAGACATAACTCTGGCTTTTTAAAAATGATTTTTTATCTCTAGCTCACTGAGATATGTTAACACTGTCTGAGTTAACTTTTAGAGCTGATGTCTCAAGGATGTTTTGGGCTGAATCGTTCAGTGCTGCATAAGACTTATCCTGAATACTTGCTGTAACCTTGCCTTCTTCTCTGTCTGGTTCTATTATATCTCAGAACAATGGGCCATTATAAATGCTGCTTTTGAGTAGATTAAAGTTATAAAACAGAGCTGAGCTGATCAGATCTTGACATTGGGTTTTGAACATTACAATACTTCCCCACCTTTAAAAATAATGCCTCACAAAGATATTGCTATATGTGATCTACAGCTATGCTCCCCAGAGAACAAAATCATCTTTTGTAATCTATTTCAGAACCTGGTCATATCATGTTAAAGAACTCAGCCGTTAAGTACTTAGTAAAATAAGGTCCCTTTTTGCAAGTGAATAATCATCCCCTTCCCAGATACATTTCTTTACGTTGAAATTTTCCTCTCCAAGTTTTCTTTAAAGCCTTGCCCTTTCACACCGTATGTTCATTTTGTAAGACTTCAAATTCCCTTTCTTGGTCAACTCTCCAGAAATGACTGACTTCCAAACCCATCCCCCAACCCCTGGGAATCAACTCTATTTTTCACATTTCCAATTTAGCGTCTCCTTTTCAATCACACATTCATTTGGTCTCGCCAGCAGTGGGCTGTGCACACTCTGTCTCTCTCTCTGTCACCTCTGAGTCATTACAATTTCAGTTAGAATCACAATAGAGAGTTCAGAACCTGTCGCCCACACCTTACTGTAAGCTAAAGGAACCAGAAGACAGCTTTCTCCTTTTGTAAATGTCAAGTGTTCAGCATGTCTCCACTGGGGGCTGAACAGAAATGTAGCCTTAGAGAAGTCAGTCCTTGGGTCTGGACAAAGCTCTGAGTATTCTGAGTCCAAAGTTGGCTCTTCCTACAAGGGCGTATGATTGGTAGTTTCAGCTTCCTCTTGCCATCAGGCTTAACTCTGCAGCACCCGCTTGGTGTCTGATTTGCTCTGACTGGGTGGGAGACCCCATAAGATAAACAGAAGGAGATGTTCAGGTTTGTCTCAAGAGCAGTCCACAAAGCTGTGTATATGGGAGAAGGGAGTCTGGTGGTCTTCCTTCCAAGGCTTCTTAAACGCAGCTTCTCTTTTCTTAACACTACAACATGCCACACACCACACCACACTTATTACTAATTCTGCTTGGTCAACAAAGGGTGCGAGAGGGTCATGGAAAACCCGCTACAGATCTTGTATTTGGCTATCATTATGCCTTTCATGAGTGGATCTCAAAGTATTATGCCTAAAAGTCCTTACTGAGGTTTGGTAGGGAGGCTAATCTACCAGAATAAGCTCAGGTATCAAACCAAAGTTTCTTTTTGCTGTGAGGTTTCTTTTGTTACACTCAGACAGAGAGAAACTCATTTAGACAAATTGGCAGGATCGGGGCTGGAGATTTGACCAAGCAATCAGAGGCTGGAAAGAGGAAGAAAGGCCAGAGAAGAGGGAGGGGGTGAAATCCAATGTTCACTCTGTATTTCACTCCAGAAAACAGCTCGCAATTATAATTACCCACCTTGTTTTGCAGCTCAGAATAAAAGTGGCATTGCACCAAACCCTGCCCAAGCAGCCATTGTGATTAGAAAGTACTCCACACCTTGGAGAACCGAGGAGACACGAGCGTAATTTTAAATGCAAATTAACTTGAGGGGGTAGCAGAGAGAACACATAAAAGACAGTAAAACAGAACCTTTCAATTTTCTTAAATTAGCAGTCTCATGTGTTCTAAAGAACAGCTCTCCTCAGATCTCTTCTTAGGGGTTGTATTTCATCACAATATAAAATGGGCAAATCCATCACTTGCCTCTGCTTGGTGCTCTGGAACTGAGATTGAAGGAAAAATTAGAAGCTGTTCATTTGGGCTTGTGGGCTCAGCGGCGTTAGGCAGCTTCGTTTGATGCTCTACGGTGTCCTATTGAAAGGGGCCAACAAGTGCTGGTGAGTATCTGCTAACTGCAAGACTTTTTCATATATATCTTTTGGGGTTATCTTTCCTTTACCAGGGGGGAAATCTCCCAAAAGATGTATGTTATAATGCAGCTTTCAAAACCTCGGAAATTCCAGACAGCTTTCTAAGCTTCTTCCAGTGACTGATTTACGCAAGGGGAGAGAGTTATTTTCAGCCCAGATGCTGGTGACTGATCCGTGTATTAATTATAACAGGGGAATGTGTAACTGATGCTAAAACAGCCTTTCCCCACCACCCTTAGCCTGCGTTAGGGTAGGAACGGGTGCCCCGACTACTTTTCTACCCTATTAACTGCATAATCGTGTAATTGTGTTATAATTGCAAACAAAACTGGGACTTGGAGCTATAAAAATAATTAAACCAAAACCATGTTTTAAAATGACTGTGACAGTACTCTGCCTAAGACATGGGCGGCGGCAGCCGCGGGATGGAGGTAGGGGTAGGGGTCGGGGGCGGGCTGGGGCATCGGACCCGCGTGATGGTGACATGTAGATTTTGACGGTGATGGTTTTCTGCCAAAGTTTTACCCGAGAACCTGGTCATTTCCTTCCTTCGCAGTGGAGGATACAAAGAGGCTGAGGCTGGCGTCACCTTCCGTTGCTAAGGTAACGTGCTCTGGCCATTTTATCTGATAAAGGAAGTCCAGCGGACGGTATACATTATTCATCGCCGATCTAATCAAACAATCAGAATTGCTTACTTTCACCGGGAATGTTTAGTGAGATCAAAGTCACTGTGGCTGAAATTGCGCTTCCTCCTAACTGCCGGCAGTTAATCCTTGATTTTATTTATTTATTTATTTTTTCTTTTTTGCAGTAAGTATGATTTGCCGTTGGGGTAGCTTTGGATATTTTTTAAAGTTTCCGCCTACCAGACTTGGCTTCTTAAATTAAAATATGCACTGTTAGAAAGAAAAACCAATCGGATTATCCTTCTGAGTTTGATTTTAATGACTTTGTCTTGTTAATTCTTTCCAAAAACCTCCTGCAGAAATAGAGATACTTCGTTTGTGCAAGTATGGGGGAACGGCTAGAAAGAACCTAACAGGCTGAATGTTTTTTAATGAAGCATATTAGCTTCCTGATAAGCTAGTGCATGATAATATCACGGGGATCATTGCAATTCTGAAATAATTGTCGTTGCTCTACAAACCAGAATTCTTTCTCAAAAGCAGCCTGTGTCAGAGGCACGCAGGTGACGATCCTTAGCACTTTATAAAACGTGCTAGAGGAATTCGCTAAAAGGAAGGAATGCACGGCGTTTTTACAGCAAACGTGTCAGCGTGTGGCATAAACGCAAGGCATCTATAGGTGGAGGCTCTGATTCCCAGGAGAGGCTCGCTGCTCGAGGGGAATTGGAACTCCCTGAATCAATTGAGGATCAATACTCAGAATGGCTGATACTTAATGATGTCATTTATCAGACAGACCTTTTGAAAACAGAGAGCATATGAATTTAAAAGTCTATTTTCCAGTTAATACACAGCAAGGAAAGACTGGTATGTTCTCTCTCTTTAGCCTGGATCATCTGTATTTTCTGCGTAGCATATATTACTTTTAATAAATGTTGGCGAGAGGCTGCATTTTCTCCTACAGTAGGAAGGCTCTGTTGAGGGATGGACTTAAAACGGGAAATGTCAGTCAAATAACGGGACATTATAATGGGGTATCTCTTCTTCCAAAATCATATTTGACAGTCTAAAATACTGTGGACTTTTTTCCTCTTCCATAGGCAATACAAGTGACTATTTTGTCTTAAAACTCTGTTTCTGGAACATCGAAGATGGATTATCCCAAAATGGATTATTTTCTGGATGTGGAGTCTGCTCATAGACTCTTGGATGTTGAGTCGGCTCAAAGATTCTTCTACAGCCAAGGAGCTCAAGGTAATTACATGGGAGAAAGAGAGGAAGCTCCTCTCATTTGCATGTTGGTTTTATATTAACAGTGCAGTGTGGACTGTAGCAGTGTAAAGCTCTACTGCAGAAGTTCAGCAACTGGGACTTCCCAATTGGTAACCTCTACCGAACTGTTTCTGGAACTGAGGCAGGCATGTAGTAGAATGCATAACTCTAAACTTCTTGATGTAGTTAAAGAGCAACCTACCCAGCTTTCACACAAACGACCCTTGGAAAGCTACGTTAGGAAATTATTACCCCAACTCCTTGCAACCAAAGTCTAAGTTTGAAAGGCTTCGAGGATGCTTTTAGCCACAGGAAAAGGTTGAGTGCGCAGCTACTGCACTGGAGAAGTAGGTCTAGGGCATCCCGACCTATCGATTGAAATCCAGCTGGATGAGGGGCGGCTGAGATAAGCTTTGAGCTTCTACAGCTGTCTTATCTAGTTGAGATGAAATCAGTTACTGCCTCAAGGAATTAACAGTGTGCTTGGAGAGCATTAAGGAACACGCCTGTTGTGAAGTGTGGCTGATAGGTACATTTTTATTACAGATTTCAAGATGGTCAGTTAGGCTCCAGTTTGCTTGTTCTCCTGTTCCAGGGTGCACTTAGAATGTTCTGTCAGCATATTAGAGTACAGGAAGAAGCTGGGGGTATTCCATGGGCTCTCCTGACAGGCAGGAGAGATTTTTTAAAGCCTATTTTCTCTTCTCCATAGAGTATTTAGGGAATTCAGTCAAAGCCACCTGATGATGGGAAAATCCCAAATGGTACAAGTAATGCACTGAGAAGAAAGGCAACTTGCATTTTCTTAGAGAAGTAGTTGAATTCTTCAAAGCCACAAGGCAGAACGGAAAAGGAAATGCTGTTTTGATAATGCTGGCATCTTTCTCTGTTACGTGGTGGTACTGGGTACTTCCCACAGGGGTACTTCCCACAGGCCACTTATAATATTCTGCCTCGGCTTTCCCAGTTGTCTTGTCTGAAGTGGTTTTTCCCTGGCTCTCGAGCCAATTTCTCATGGCAGCCTCAAGGGCTTGCAAGCGCCCTCCTTCTCCGCCTCCATTTTCCTGGGCAGGATCCAGTCTTCTTAAAGTCAAGAGGGGCTGGTAATCGTCTGGTTGATTGGCTGGGGTCAGTCCGCTCATCAGCAGAGCTTACATTAGCAAAAGTGATACAGTAGCTGATTCTCCTCGTCCCTGGGGGTGTGTGGAGTCAGCATCGCTCCTTTCGGCCACTTAAAGAGACATGGGAATGTTACTGAAGTAGAAGAAGGGTGAGAGACTGGCCAGAACGTCCAGCCCCTTCTGGGTCTGCAAGTAGGAAGGTGCCGGGCGCAGATGGAGAACAGAGGCCAGAAGGAAAAGGGAGCTGAGGCAGGGCTCAATCCCATCCCTGGCTCTGAGTTTAAACATTGCTGCGTCTGTCCACTTCCATTTGAACAGGAGGATAATATCTGGTGCTGGGGTCAGACACCTGAGCCGCGTCTCTGTCGGCAGAGCAGAGAAGGGGAGTGGAAGCGAATCGTAGATAATAAAGACGTCCATTTTTGCCTTGCAGTAGACACGGTTTAAGCCTTTAAGAGGACTGTGGGATCCAGGCATTTATGGAAGGCAAACAGTCAGGGTGTGGGAGACTCAGAGGATGCAGGGCCGTCTGGTGGTTGTTGCCAGATGGACTTTGGGGTGGAGTGGACAGAATTGTCGCCATCAGTGACTACGGTTGAGACACCAGACCTGGAATGGCTGGAAAATGCATATGGGAGGTGGTAGCCTAAGTTACTGACCATGGCTTCCTGATGATAGCATGTTCATTTTAGAGTAATCAGAATGATGTTGCCATCAAGGAATCTTGGATCTGTAGTAAGAGTGAGGGTTCCCTAAACAACACCCAAGTCAATTTTTCAAAACCCCCAGGCCTCCTGAATCAGAAATCCAGGTGTAAGTCGTAGAGGTTTGCCTTTTAAGCAAGAGCTCCAATGACAATTCCCCAGCTCTCACACTATTCTGGGGACCAGCGTTCAAGAACCAGCCCATCCTGTCCGATTTCTCTCCTTCCACCCCAGAACGGGATGTCCCCAGCATCAGAGGCAGGATAGCACAGTGGTTACAACCAGATCCTTACTGCCTAGGTTCAAACCCTGGGTCTGCCACAGTCAACCTGGGAAAATTAACCTTTGAATTTTTAATTTCCTCCTCTGGAAAACGGAAACAATAATAGTGCCCAATTCATAAGTTGTTAAGAGCAGCAACGAGGTAAGATCTGAAAGTGTTTTAAACTGCCACATGGGAAACGCCATACGTAAGCAAATCAATGAAATAAACATCTTTGCAAAAGGCCGTCTCTCCTCTGTTTGAGATTTCACTGCCTTGCAAACAAGAATGTTACCTGATAGGAGTGAACCTCCTATTTTTAGCAAAAAAAAAAAAAAGAAAAATTAATTTTCAAAAAATGTGAATGAAACAGTGATTGCTTTATTGTCACGTCAAAAGCTAACTCGGGGCAAAACTGAAATACAGGGAGTGCCGAGACAAACTTCTACTATCTCCCTAGTCCTTCACATCACTTGAAAACTGAAAGCCCCTCTCCCACCAACACCTTCCCCAGAGCCCCACCACCTAGGACCAATCACCCCCAGGGTCTCCTTGCTGGAGTTTTGCTGCCACTATGATGTGGCATCGTTCCAGCTCCTTCACAGCAGCTCCCTTCCACTCAGCACCGACGCCATAGTGTTTCCTGGATAACAAGTCCCTCCGCCTGATACAGGGCTCCCGGTGAAGGGACAGAGGACTGAGCACCACGGCTTACACCCCTCCCTTTCTGAGCCAAATGTGCATGTGGGTGACCAAAGCCCATATCGCATCACTGGCAAGATCCCAAGAACCAGTGGAAGGAGGGCGGCGTGGTGGCTGGCTCTTGAGAAGGGCATGTGAGGCAATTAGGGCCTTGTGCTGCTGTTAAATCATAGCACATGGCAGCTTTCTACTTGGCCAGCCCAGCCCAGGTTCAGGGGGATATTAGCGAGGTCAAGGAGCCCCCATTGGATGCCCTCTTCTATGAAAAAGGCCCCAATGGAAATATAGTATTGAGTTAAGTGCCTGGAATGTGGATGTCCTAGGACTCCCTTGGCTAAACTGATGTGTGATTATTGCATTCTTGAGATGTCCATTCTCGAGGGAATGCAGATATGGCTATAGACTGATCAAGCCCAGGTGTAAGTGCTTTTAAAGGGGAAAGGAAGAAGACAAGGCTTTCGTTTTCCACATTACTATCCTTGCGTCAGTTGATTTACAAATTCATATACTTTTGGGGAACCAGCCCCTTCTATATTAATTAATGCAAAATGGTCATCCGAAGCAACAGTACCAGAATTACAATGTTTCTGACCCCATCACGGTTGTTTTTCAATTATTCTTGGAAAGTGGCAAAAAGCCTGTCACTAGGTAGAGGATGTTTTGAGCTAGTAAAAGCAAGAGGAATCCAGGAGGATAAGAGAAAGAAAAAGGCAAATGATCTAATATCTATCCTGGGACAGATTCTGCTGAAATTCCCAGAGATTTTCAAAAGTCAGTCCTCTGCTCTGCTGAATAAAGCAGCTTGTTATTTTCTCCCATCTCCATTTTCTCCCTGGAGGCAAGGAAGGTGAGCCCGCGTCTCTGGAGATTCTGCTTTAGAAAGCATGAGGTGTTGCAAAGAGCAGAAAAGAAGTCCAGGGTCATTCTGTTGGTCTCCTGTCAGTGAAGGATGCTCTCCCCGTTCATCTGGGAGTGCTTTGTCAACAACAAATCCTGCTCACACAGAGAGTCCTGTGAAAAATCCCCATTAACTCAAAAGGAGAATTTTGGAGGTTGAAGGTACATGTGATACAAAGATCAACCGTGTTCTTGACATCACATACCTTGAGTTCACCCAGCTTTCGTGTTTCTGACAATGATATTCCACACGCTCAACTTCAGACGCTGTAATTATTTTTACAGAACAGTTCAACTGGGAGAGAAATCATATTATAAAATCACAAAATTGGCATCAGAGGATTTTCAGGTTGAAATGGACACTAGAGTTCCAGGCCTTTACTTGCCCCTCCCTAAACCAAGTAAAACAGAATTTGTGAGGGCCGGACCCGGGTCCCAGTGCTACATTTGCCACAAGCCGCTGGGTTATCCTGATGGACCCTGAAGGTTGAGAATTATTATGGAGCACTGATTACTCAGTTTGATTCTGGACTAGCAGAGTCAGCTTCATCAGCTTCATCTGGGAGCCTGTTAAAAATGCAGCACTCAGACACCCCTGACCTGGAGAATTCGAATCTACATTTAACACGATTGCCAGGTACTTTATGGCAAAGCTTGAGAAGCAATGATTGGATCTAGTGCACATTAGAAACACCTGGTGAGCCTTTATGACCTCCAGGCTGGAGTCCCAGGGCAAAAGCAATTAAGTCAGAATCACTGGTGGTAAGTCCCATACTTGGGAATCTTTTAAATTGTGCCCGGTGATTCAAATGTGCAACAAGGGCTATGAACTACTGACCTCCCATTTTATGCTAAAGGACATTTTAGCACATCACACAGCTCTTCTTGCCTCAGTATCTTTACCTAGGTCTTTCCCTTTAAATAAGCCCAAACCATTGGAAAGGTGCAAATGGACTTTTTTTTTTTAAAAAAAGGACTGAACTATGTATCAGGTGCTACCTTCTGTGTATTCACTGTATCTGTTAGTCCTCAAAGGAACGTGGGGAAACAGGAATTATAATGCTCATTTCACAGATTAGAAAAGACTCTACATTTAGATAATAGCATAGCCAGGGTTTGAATTCAAGTATATCTGACTCCAACAGCCCCCCACGTAGTAAGGGTAACATTTGTGACCAAATCACACTTCCGGACATGGTGAAGCTCCGAGTAGTTCAGCCACATGCCCAAATCACACAGCTTCTAGTGAGAAGGTGGAGACTAGAATTAGATCTCTTCTTACCAACGAATGCCCATTCTACTGCTTTAGATTTCTTTTCTCCAAGACCGTCAATATCTTTGGGTGTTTTAAATTATATGCAAGGGGATCCCACTACTGGGCATATACCCTGAGAAAACCATAATTCAAAAAGAGTCATGTACCACAATGTTCATTGCAACTCTGTTTACAATAGTCAGGACATGGAAGCAACCTAAGTGCCCATTGACAGATGAATGGATAAAGAAGATGTGGCACATATATACAATGGAATATTACTCAGCCATAAAAAGAAACGAAATTGAGTTATTTGTAGGGAGGTGGATGGACCTAGAGTCTGTCATACAGAGTGAAGTAAGTCAGAAATAGAAAAACAAATACCGTATGCTAACACATACGTATGGAATCTAAAAAAAAAAAAAAATGGTTCTGAAGAGCCTAGGAGCAAGACAGGAACAAAGACACAGACGTAGAGAATGGACTTGAGACACTGGGAGGGGGAAGGGTAAGCTGGGACGAAGTGAGAGAGTGGTATGGACATATATACACTACCAAACGTAAAATAGATAGCTAGTGGGAAGCTGCCGCATAGCACAGGGAGATCAGCTGGGTGCTTTGTGACCACCTAGAGGGGTGGGATAGGCAGGGTGGGAGGGAGGGAGACGCAAGAGGGAAGAGATCTGGGAACATATGTATACGTATAACTGATTTACTTTGTTGTAAAGCAGAAACTAACACACCATTGTAAAGCAATTATACTCCAATACAGATGTTAAAAAATAAATAAAATAAATTATATGCAAAGGGGAAACCACATTCAAAGGCAGCCATTTGACTAAAGTTACTAGACAATCAAATTTATGACTCCTGCTCACAATTTCCCCTCTTTTGTCATTTTAAATAACTCTGGGCATTGGAACCAGGTGCTGTAGTCATTGTTACTTCGTCATAATGCATCTTTTCTGTCGTCTACATTGTCTTGCTCAACAAAGGGAAATGCCAGTTTTGACCACTGATGAATGCCACAGTGAGCAGCTAAGAGTGTCTCCAGGTTGTATTTGGAAATAGAAATTCATCTAAAATCCCCTCTCAACCATTTCCTCTCCGCCCCTCCCCTCCCCTCAACCACCTTCCAGCTCTACCTTTCCTCCACCCTGGGAAATCTGTCAGAATAGCAGGTTTTTCAACCTTTAGCTTTGAGTTAAATGTACTCTAAACGTAAACTCTAAACCTCTGGGACTTCTTCACATGGCCCCCGGAGACAAAGACATTTGGTTGCACTCAGTTATTTGCAAATCGTTGACAACAGTCATCTGCACAGAATGTGTTCGTGCTTTTTTTTTGCTTCTTTTGTTTGCTTGTTTGTTTGTGGGATCTTAGTTCCCCAACCAGGGATTGAACCCACACCCTCGGCAGTGAAAGCACGGAGGAGTCCTAACCACCGGACTGCCAGGGAATTCCCCAGTTCATGCTATCTTCTTTCCTGTGTTTAAGACCCAGCCCCAATGTCACCTCCTCTGTGAAATCTTGCCTGACTTTTCCAGGACTCTCTCCCATGATATCCTGTCCAGCCTACATTCTAGCCACTAGCATGCTGTATTATTTTGCTTTCACCACTTACTAGATGCAAGAGCTCATATAAATGGCTTCACTTCTCTAAGCCTCAGGGTCCTAATCAAAATGCATATAACACTGGCTCCAAATTCATAGGGGATTTTGAGAATGAAAGAAAGTATGCCTATGGAGTGTTTAGTACATTGTTATTATTGATTAGCTACTGATGCCATTGCTTTTTTATTAGGTGCCTGTTACCTACCTAGATCATGGTGATCTCCTTAAATACCATTTTCTGGGTGCCTAGTACCATCCTTGATATACAGTAAAAGTATTGAGATTTATTAAAGGTCTCTGTTGAACTGAAGGAATGAAAATGCTTAAATCTGCATTATGAAGAGAAACTTGGGATTCAGGGAGAGGACTTCTGACAATTCATGATTGAGAAAATAGAACTTCCTAAGGCCTTTAAAGAATTAAAATCTTTAGTTGGAAATAGAGACTGCTTAAGGCTGAAGGGAGGGACAGATAAAAATAATTTTCAAATACACGGAGATGCAGGAAATGGAAGAAAGTCATCAACTCTGATATATCTTCTATAAAACAGAAAAAAAAAAAAGCAGAAGAAAAAAAACACAGCAGGAGGGAGTTGGTGTACTATTGAAGAGAATTAACCTTTTAAAATAGATTTCCAAGGGTTCCTGAATAGTACCCTTCTTAGAAGACTTTTTAATGTACAACAGTCTGTGAGGCTGAGTTTTTAACTCTGCCTAAAAGTAGAATTCTGGAAGAGGCGAACTCCTCAGCGCTACTCTGATTAACTTAATTGAGATCAATTCAAAAGTTGCTCTGAACATCTTCCAGAAACTAGCTCTGAGCCATACCTTAGTTAAGATTCCTTTCCCCTTCCTTCTTTAGACCTTTACTGCCTAGTTTATTCCTTATACTTTGGGGTTGATTAATCCTCAAACCAGCTACCATTCCCACTCCTGCTTCCGACCAGACTCAATGAAAGGTGACCGTAGATACCCACCTAAGCCCCGTACAGGAGCCACGCACCTTGAGAACCGCCCATAGAAAGCCTGGCCGTGGTGTTTCTAGGAGTCTTGCTGAGTGGGAGCCAAGGAGTCTTCCTTCTTCTGGCCTGTCCCCCAAAACTTTACTGTCATGGTCTTACATGTGACTCATATCCAGACCTTAGATATCAGGACCTCATGTCTAATTTGCTTCTTAAGGATTGAGGCGAAAACAGTGATCGTAAAGCAACTGTATCCTCATTTGGGGCACAGTTGCCAGTTGGATTGTAATCTTTTCCATTCACCTACCTGCCCTTCAGAGTCCTGCTAGGCACACCCCAGCAAGACTGGCCACATCCCCTCACTGTGATGTCCTAACCGAGTAGTTTACATGTCGTCATACTATTTTTCAGCCCCTTGTCTCTGAGATGTGCTTCAAATGACGCTTTTCTTATATAGTTTCCAGCCTTGTTTTTATGGTGCTCAGGTCATAACCTGCAACAAATACTTGCTTTGGGGTTTTTTTGGTTGCTTTTTCTCTCTATAACTCTAGCCAGGAAGCAGCCCATTGTGTGCTTCAGTCATGGATGACAAGCTAACTACCAAGCCTTTCCTCCTAACTTCCCACACACTCCATTTTCGACCTCTAATTGCTCACATTCAGGCTCGCGAAACCTGTGTTTAATGCAGGGAACATTGTGAAGGAGATGGTGAAGGCAGATCAAGAGAAGAGATACCGTGGAGCTAGCCAGGCTGCCGATTCTATCCATATACAGATGACCATGAAATCCAACCTTCCATTTCTGGAGTGTGCCCTTGAACAGGACATTTGTCTGTACGCAAAGGAGCATTCTTGGTGTTGACAGTTTACCCACACACGGCCTTCCAATGCTCTGTGCTTTTGCTCCCAGCAAGCATCTGCTTTGTCACATATTGCGATTCAGGGCTCATAAGAAGAGCATGAGGACAAGAGACAAACAAGAGAGAGGAGATGAGAGGATGACAGGCAGAGGAAGAAAGTCAGATGAAAACACAATAAAATAATTCCGCTCAATTAATAACTCCTGCTTTCACATACAGCATATAGAGAGTGGATTAAAGATGCAGCCCACCCATAGCATCAGCTATGACCCAATTAGCAGAAACAATTCACAGGTGCTTGGAAAAAATTCTCACTCCTCATTGCTCAAACAAATCTGTTTTCCTACAAACTTTCAGTACCACCCTCTGTGACTGAGCTGGCGGAGGCAAGGATGGGGCACCTAGCACATCAAAATCAGCTCACTGCTGATACCGTTCTTAATATGTTTAAGAATATTTTAATAAGCAATTAGATTCACACAATTATACAAAACCACTGAATGAATACTGGTATTAAATTGGACTTCTGAAATGTTGGGACCGAACAGAGAGATTATCTTAGAGATCTCTGTACCTTTTATTTCAATCATAAGAGCAAAACAAGAGTAACATTAATGTCTTTGGGGAAAAAATGGAAAGGAAAATCAAGCCTACACATCTATTTTAATTTTTTATTTTACTTTCAGTCAATTTCAGGCACATTCATATTTTTTACGGTTACAATTACGGCATATACAAAATTGGAGGTGTGAGTGAAATCTTTCCCAGGGCTGGCTGAAGAATGTCATAATATTTTAGGGCTTGGGTTTTGGAATAATACGGATCTGAGTTCAAACTGTGATTTCCACTTCTTAGCTTATAACATTAGGCAAGTTATTCAATCTCTTTTTGCCTCACTTTTCCCTTTTGAATGCAAATGGTAATAAGCATTCTTAGCCCAAAGGGTTATTTTGAGGATTTAAATGAAGCAAAGTGTCTCACAAACTATGGTCCAATATATGATTTTCAGGTAATAATTGAACTCTTTTTTATAATAATGTATTTATTTTATTATGTTTTAGAAAAATGTAAAGTGAGAAATATTTAATTGAAATATAAAAATATATAACTAGACTTCATACTTACGGACTACTGCTTAGAACAAGAAGGAAAAAAGAAGGATGACTAAAGTCCATTTAAGGAAAAACATTAAGTAATTAATAGTGTAGATGACACTTAGAGGTAGCAAAATCCACAAAAGTGATACAGGAATGACTAACATTTGGAAACACTAACACTGAACAAATAAATACGAAAGTAAGCAAAATGTCAAGTACCTAATATGCATTTAGTAAACATTAGCTCTTATGTTAATTTGTTTGTTTGGTTGTTTTTTTTTTTTTGGCTGCCTCGGGTCTTTGTTGCTGCGCACGGGCTTTCTCTAGTTGCAGCCAGCGAGTGCTATGGTGCGCGGGCTTCCCATTGCGGTGGCTTCTCTTGTTGCAGAGCACGGGTTCTAGGTGCACGGGCTCAGTAGTTGTGGCACACAGGCTCAGTAGTTGTGGCTTGCGGGCTCTAGAGCACAGGCTCAGTAGTTATGGCGCACGGGCCTAGTTGCTCCATGGCATGTGAGATCTTCCTGGACCAGGGCTCGAACCCGTGTCCCCTGCATTGACAGGTGGATTCTTAACCACTGCACCACCAGGGAAGTCCCTTAATTGGCTTTTAATCTTGTCAAGCCTCAGAGGAAAGTGGCAGGGCCTCTAGCTCCCCAAAAGAAACCTCTATCCTGTCCCATCTCTGGTCTTCTCTACCACCATTTCTTCCTAATTCAAATTTCCAAGCCCTTGGAAAGGTGAGCCAGTCTTAAAACACAAGAACAAGAAAAAGCAAAAAAACTTTGATTTTTAAATTAAATTGCTAACAAATCCCAAAGCAATCCTCTTTATGGTTTTACTACTGGGAATTTTCTCCCTGCAAACTCTCTTAAAACAAGGGCTAAACTGTACTGATTTCATCTGAATTTACAGCCAACTCTAGTTTATCAGAATGTGGCTTCCAAGAAGTGATTTAAATCAGCTTTAGGGAGGTTGAAATGTGTAAAGAGGGTCAACTGTATGGTGATGGATGGAAACTAAACTTTTGGTGGTGAGCACATTGGAGTGTATACAGAAGTCAAAATATGATGCTATGCCCATGAAACTTATATAATGTTATGGATCAATGCTGCCTCCGTTTTTAAAAGTGAGTCACCATTTACCCAGGAATGAGGAAATAGGTTTGGGAGAAGCCACTTTAAATCATATTTCTCTTTATTTATTTATTTATTTATTATTTTTGTGTGTGTGTGGTACGCAGGCCTCTCACTGTTGTGGCCTCTCCCATTGCGGAGCGCAGGCTCCAGACGCGCAGGCTCAGCGGCCATGGCTCACGGGCCCAGCCGCTCTGCGGCATGTGGGATCTTCCCGGACCGGGGCATGAACCCGTGTCCCCTGCATCGGCAGGCGGATTCTCAACCACTGCGCCACCAGGGAAGCCCTATTTCTCTTTATTTTTAAAATTTTGTTCCCTTAAGAAAAACGTGATAGTGTGAAGAAAGTGACATCAGAAACTCCTGGACGCTAATTCTGTTCCAACAATTAAACAGCCATGTGGCTGGCTATTCAAGCGGTGAACCTCTACAAGCCTTTGTTTCCCCATTCGCAAAATGGTAACAATGATTGCAATAATTAGTAGGAGGATAAAATGGCATAAATTTAGATTGGTGGATTCTCAATTTAGATAGCAGATTCTCAATAAATATTTAAGGAGTAAGTAAATTGCCACACTAAAGAATTGAAAGAGCACTCGTTGAAAAATTGTTCTGTGTCTTCAAGAAGCTCAAAGACGATGGGGGCTTCCCTGGTGGCTCAGTGGTTAAGAATCCGCCTGCCAATGCAGGGAACACCAAGTTCGATCCCTGGTCCGGGAAGATCCCACATGCTGCGGAGCAACTAAGCCCATGCACCACAGCTACTGAGCCTGTGCTCTAGAGCTCGTGAGCCACAACTACTGAGTCGACATTCCACAACTACTGAAGCCCACGTGCCTAGAGCCTGTGCTCCGCAACAAGAGAAGCCACCGCAATGAGAAGCCCGCACACCGCAACGAAGAGTAGCGCCCGCTCGCTGCAACCAGAGGAAGCCCACGCGCAGCAACGAAGACCCAACGCAGCCAAAAATTTTAAAAAAATAAAAGAATAAACTAAAAAGAAAAAGAAGCTCAGGGACGATATAATACAATACCAAATACCCTTATAGAAGCAAAAAACAGATCTAAAAGGGGAAAAGGAAGAATCAGAGAGTTACTCGTGGAAGAGTTGTTACCTAAACTTCATCCTGGAGTTTGCACAATCGTGGGGCTTTCCTTGCAGAAAAAGCCAGCACGTATACGTTCAGGGAAAGAGACCTTGAACAGCAGACTAAGAAATTTGGCATCTGTTCTGTAGGAAACACAGAGCATTTGAATGATTTCTAGAGCTCAGAGAGCTACGAGACCAGGTGATTCCAAACCTGGTTACATATCGGAAACAAATTCTACAGCCCTTCCCCGGGTATACTGATCAGAATCTTGGAGAGTCAGGTGTGGTAATATGGGTTTTTCCTAGTTTTTTGGTCATGCCGTGTGGCGTGGAAGATCTTAGTTCCCCGACCAGGGATCGAACCCGTGACCCCTGCAGTGGAAGCGTGGAGTCCTAACCACTGGACCGCCAGGGAAGTCCATGGGTTTTTCCTCTTTTTAAAGGGTTGTTTTATTTTTGTAGCTCTCAGATGCTTTAATGCAAATAGTGTGAGGTGTAGAATTTGAGACCCATTGACTAGTCTACTCTTCACTTTCATAAATGAGGAAAATGGAGCCCAGAAAGGTAAATGAATGAAATGCAGTAAAAATTCGATTATATTCATTCAAAATTCACTGTTTTTTTTTTTTTTTAACACTGTCTATAGGCTGGGGATTCAAACTCAAAACAGATACCCCCCCCGGCCTCATGGAGTTAACTGTCTAATATAGAGACAGATAAAGCAATGATTTCAGTTCCAAAAGATAAATGCTAGAAGAATCTGCACACCGGGAGTTTTGTAAGCACAGATGAGGGCATCCAAATGAGAGAGAAGTGTGTGTCTGTGTGTGTGTGTCTGTGTCTGTGTGTCTATGTTGGGGAGAAAGTTAGATGTGATTCCAAGTTAGTGTCCAAGAGGAGATGACAGTTAATCTACCTTTGAGTTAGATTTAGGTAGAAGGAAGAAAAAAAACGAACGTTTCAGGCAGTGTGAAATGGCATGTGATAAGGCATGGACATCTTGAGTATAATATCTCAGGGGAGCTGTACATGTTACAGAATGAGAGGTATATTGTAGATCTCTAGACTGGCAAGAAAAAAAGACTAGAATAATAGGCAGAAGCAAAGACATATAAGACTTTGCATGCTTAATTAAGGAATTCCAAACCTGACACTGAATCCACTAGGGAATCTAAAGCAGAGGAGGTCTGTTGTCAGATCTGTTTTTTATCGAGACCATAAATATGGAGGACAGTTTGGAGGGAGGAAGATTAGAGGAAAAGAGAACCATTAGGAAGCTACTGCAGTAATCCCAGCAAGAAGTATAGACAGTTGGAAAAGGAAATTGACAGAGTGAATCCAGCAGGAAAGAGGGGTCTTTGAAATATTAGGAAGGTTCTTTCCAGATTACCTGACGCTAAGATGAATACACTGAGTGTGAGGAAGGGGTACATGCCCTGATCCCCAGATGTTTTACATGGACTCATTGGATGGATAATGAAGCTGTTCACTGAGAAAGAAGATAAAGGAGAGAGTAAAGATGGAGGGGGAGGGAGTTCCCTGGCAGTCCATGGTTAATAAGACTCCGTTCTTTCACTGCAGAGGGCATGGGTTCCATTCCCGGTCGGGAACTAAGATCCCACATGCCGCATGGTGCAGCCAAAAAAAAAAAAAAAAAAGAAGAAGATGGAGGAGGAATATAAATTGAATATAG
Organism: Kogia breviceps; assembly: GCF_026419965.1. Lineage (NCBI taxonomy): Eukaryota > Metazoa > Chordata > Mammalia > Artiodactyla > Physeteridae > Kogia > Kogia breviceps. The sequence goes on along the minus strand of NC_081319.1, from coordinate 98,215,594 downwards.
AATATATTGAATTCAGACCCTATAAAATATCCAAACATAGATTACCAGCAGGGAGTAAGTTCTACAGATATAAATCTTGGAAAACTATTCAAAATATTCTATGTGCCTAGGTAATTCCTAAGATAATTTCACTAACATGTTTTACAACTGCCTCTGCATATGTGGTTCCTCTGGGCCTTTACTTTTCCTTTCCTATTTATTTGAAGAGCGATTATTTAACAGAAACATTTATTTTCTAAATTAAAAGTTGTTCCTGTAAATATAATATTTTCTCCCCAGAACTAGTAACTTAAAATTAATAGTCCAGTTGAAATATTTACATGAACCAAATGTCTGAAGTTACCAATATTATTCAAATTCTGGCCTGTGTTTTCATAAGAAAATTCCAAGTTAACGCTTATAAGAGCATCTAAAGAAAACAAGTTTAAAAAAACGAAATCTCAGCGCAGCTCAATCACTTTAGAGAACTATAGGCTGTCACAGCTTGTTGCAAAGGAAGAAAAAAAGAGATCCAGCTATAGCTGGTTAAAGATAGACCTTACTTTTCTTTGGAACCTACGCAGTAAGATCTGTTCCATTTAGCTGATTATGCACTATTTGGTGACTAAATTTGATAGGTGACAGGTGGAGAAAAAGTTACTTGGCTTAGTCCCAGTTTAATCCTTGTCTCTGGAAAGCAAGACCACACTTCACGCATCATACTGGAAGGCTGATTTTTCACATTAGCCCCATATCCTACGCTTGCTCAATAAGCTGGACACGCACACAGAAGTTGCAAAAGGAAACGACAGTGAGAAGAAGACCCATGTTTTCAGTGCCAGGGGCTTGGTATTTATTGTCTCATTTAGTCCTAGAATGGGAAATTTGCGACATACTCGCTATTATCCCCATTTTACAGATGAAGTAATCCATGTTTCCAATCATCAAGTAACGTCCCAAATTCACACAGCTTTTAGGAATGGAGGCAGAATCATAATCCTGAACCTTGTGACTCTTCCTACCACATCTTGCCGTCCTGTAGGATACTGGTGTCCATGGCAAGACTAAGAAAGACTTCCATGAACAGAGATGCAAGGATGCGAAGAAGTCTATGTATTTCCACACATTCAAATGGTAGAATGTCTCAATGTTGTAAGATATAAATGGGACAACTGAGTCATTCCATGTAACTAGACCCTTAGATTCAGTTTCTTAAAGTGAATTTTTACCTTATTTACTTGGGAAACTGTCCGTAGGGGAAGGTGAGACCTGTCTCCTCTAGGTTGAATTGCAGGAATGGGTGATGGAGAGGGAGGCAAGTTGCCTACGTCCCCATGGGAGCTTCTTGTTATACTCAGAACTCATCTTTCCCTCTCACTACCAAGGTAGCACATAATAATTACAGAAAATTTGGAAAATATAGACGAACAGCAAAACACACACACACACAAACTCAACTAGCCCCATCATCTAAAAATAGATACTCTTTACAACCTTGTGAACATTCTTACATCCTTTCTACACACATGGGCACACACTCATGCACATACATATTTTTTCAACCTGAATCAAGCTCTTCAGATTTATTACTTTTAGTTTACTCTGTCTTAATTTAAAATAAATGAATAATTTATATCTTGGGGTAGTTGATTCTAACTGACATAGAAAATAATTGGGACACGGCTTGGGAGAAAAGAGGAAAAGGTCAACCAACCCACGCGTTGTTTTTGCCTAAAGGGTGACTTTGCCAGCTGGGTTGATGTTTCTGGGTCTGTTCTGCTATTATTTGCTAGACAGAGTCTCTGACTAATACCCTGTGATTTGATTGCTATCATTGGAGCATCTGTAGACACAACAGAATGTAAATTAAATAACTGCTGAATCCGTACTGGGAAGGCCTTCTTCTTAGACACATACATTTAGGAATTTTTGTATTTTCCCTTCTCCACCACCAAAAATATGCTTTTATTCTTATTATAGCCAAATATAGCACTTCATTGCGTTCCAATATCAAGTGCCATTTAACAGTGTAGTTCCTATAGTAACAGAACATTAGAACCAGCAGTAACTTAATTCAACCGGCCCATTTTACAGGTGAAAAACCGAGGCTCTGGGAAGGAAAGAAAAGCAATAAAGCGTTTATGAAATATCTACCATATACTAGAAGCTATTCATGCTTATTTCATTCAAAATCACAAACCCTGAGTTAGATATGACTGCCCCCAATTTATAGAAAACTAAAACTCAGCAGAATCACAGAACTCTGAAGAGGCAGAGCCAGGATTCAAACATGAATGCCGACTCAGCTTTCCCCTGCAACATCCTGCCTTTCTGGAAAGAGGTGATTTATCTAAAAGAGACAGCAAGAATGATGGCAGACCTGGAGATAGAACATGGTCTCCTACTGTCTAGTCTGATGCCCATATCTCTACATCCTGTTACTGTATGTGGGGTTCAGATGGGATTCAAGCCCATAGTCTCTGCCCCTAAGATCACTTTGCAAGTGACCAAGCCCAGCAGTTTGCCATACAAAGATATGTCCAAGTATTTGTCACCCTTTTGTTCACTGAACAAGAATTAGAAATAGTAGAATCTTTAGATTTCAAATTATGTCATTAATTTCAGCAACTATATTGAAAACTGACCATGCAGAAAATACAAATAACTGAACATAAAATAAATAAGGTTTAACATTACCTGTACTATTAAGCAAGACTGGAGAAGTGACTCGTGTATCTTAACCAGGCATGTTCAACAATAGAAAGCTGTTTAGGTTTATGTCCAACTCAATTCAACACACCAAGCGTGAAACACATTTTCTTTTTTTGCATCTAGCATGTTTTAGCAGCCAGCCCCCAGTCACTCTGCACGGTATCTACTTTAAGAAGCTGAGAGCAAAGGAAGCAACGAACATTTGTTGCCCGCCTACCATTTGTCAGGCTCTGTGTTCGGTGTTTTACATTTATTATGTAATGTTTTATCCTCCCAAGGCCCAGTGAGAGAGTTTATTTTATTTCTAGATTACATATAAGGAAACTAAAGCTTGGAGAGCTCACTAACTTTTTTCCAACATCTAATAAGCATTAAGCTTGGGAATTATGCCAAGGTTTAATTTCACAGTGACAGCTTTACTTGGAGCTGGCTAGGAATAATAGTTTTAAAATAATAAATGTTTATTGGGAATTTCCTTTGCTAAAGACTTTACATAGATTACATGTTTGAATCCTCATAGCAACCCTGAGAAGTAGGTACCATGTAAGGCCCATCTTATAGATGTATAAGAGGTAAGTGACTTGCACAAAATCATTCAACTATTAAGTATGGAATTAGAGTACAAACTCAGGAAGGCCAACCTCAAAGCCTGTGTAGTTAACTTTTATTTCATATCGTCTGGAAGGAAAATAATATCCACATTATTTATATATTCATACAAAGGGAAAATTACAAAGTGCCACAGGGAGAGATAAAGTGGAAAATACCACATTCTCACATTGGTGCTGAATTGGGGATAGGAATAAAAACATTTCAGCCACAAAAGATAGGCACAGTTTAGACACGCAGTGATTGGAGAGGAGAAAGAATAGAAAGGTTTTCCAGTGGAAACATTTGTACTGTCATTCGATAATGTTTTCTTAATTTTTGTTTGGATCTTCTGTCTTAGAACTTTGCAAATAATCCATCAAACTGGTTAAGATTTGGGTTTTGTGGTAGACATAGATGACACCTAAGCATTCATATTGATGACCTCAGTCCATTGAGAACCCATGTGTATTACTTACCTAGTGCTGCATATCAAATTACCCCACAACTTAGTGGCTTAAAGCAGCAAACATTTATTATCTCCCAGTTTCTATAGGTCAGAACTTCAAGAATGTCTTAGGTAAGCAGTTCTGGCTCAGAGTCTGGGTGGTTCGCAATCAGGGTGTTGGCCAGGGCTGCAGTCACACAGAGGCTTAGCTGGGCCTTCCAGGGTGGCTCGTGCAGATGGCGCCTGGCACAGGAGACCTCAGTTTCTTGCCCCGTGAGCCCCTCTTCATAGACTTCTTGGGTGTCCCTGTGACATTGTAGCTGGCTTCTCCCAAGACCCAAAGAGAAAGCAAGGCAGAAGCTGCAATGTATTTTATGATACGCCATCACTTCCACCATACTCTAATGGTCGCAGAGACCAACACTGATTGCATGTGGGATGGGATGACACAAGGGCGTGAATACCGAGTGTTGGGGGGTCACTGGGCCTCATCTTGGAGGCCGGCCATCGCAACATACAAGTTGTTATGGAAGCAGAAAAATCTCCAGAAACATAGAGAACAGGGTCGCCATACTTGAACAGGTGCTCCTGATATATCTCCTATCAGTTAAGTAGTTTTAAAATTAGGCACAATTTTACATAAACCACAATAGTAGTCCTTCTGGGGGAGAAGCCACTATGCATCGTTATGGTAGCTATGCAATAGTATTAAACAGTATTGCATTCATCTTTATCCAGGCATCAATTCAAGGGGAGCTAGGTATTCAAGCCTTAAAAGAAGAGTCAGAACAAAGTCAACGTTAGACCCGTATGGTTATAGGAAACAGGGCTGGACTGAATGCCCAGGCATGGAACCATCTCTTTGGGAAGCCACCACCTTTGGGGTACGACTGCACAAGTTGTGGCCTTCACAGTTCCATAATTCTATTTACATGGACTAGGGCATGAATGGTGCACAGCTACCCGAAGTTGCACAACGCCGAAGACCCACACTGGGGCCAGTAGGAACACTGAGGCGCTGGGACGTCGGGGAGCAGTGGTGAAAACTAGGCAGCCATCCCCGCGCGTTCGTGGACCCCGCAAAATTAGCCAGATAGAAAAAGCAATCAATACCACAACTGTGTAGCATGGACAGCTCCCTTAATTACAAGTTTAAGCGGAAAGAACTAAGATGTACCAATAACAATTCCTCAGATTCCTGGTTCTCTAGCAAAGCATGCATATGTACAGAAAAGAAAAAATCTCTCTCAGCAGCTACACACTAAATTTAGTTATAATAAAAAGCGCAAAAGACTTTTGGGTACGTTTGTGTTAAACCTAGTTAAGATATGCAGGTTACTGCTGCAATCTTGTTGGCTTCATATTGTAGTTAATAACATTCATTTTCGTTATTTGCATTTTGTATTTTCTACATGAATGATTTTCAGTAACATCACTCTAATTAGTGACATCATACTGGGTTTAATTGCAAGGTGTAAAGGTTCTTATATTTCTAACTCATGTTAGATATGCAAACAGTAACACATATACTTCATCTATACAGCCCAGATTCTTAATGTGTTTGACAATACTATACCAGAATCAATTTTTTAACAAAAATTCAAACACCTCTAGCATAAATGCAGAATCAATTACCCTTAAGATCAATACTGTATTTATCCGCAGCCTGTGGGGATGCCAGACAATGATAATTTTTCAGAAAGATTTAAAGCAAGATGGGACATCATCTCTAACCCTTGGAAACTTTTGTCAATAGAAAGAAATAAACATGTTTTTACTAGTACTTTAAAACTTTTATTGGAAATAATTTTAAACTTATGGAAAAGTTGCAAAAATAAAATAGTGCAAAATACTTATGTACCCTTTACTCAGATTTGCCTGTTGATATCATTTGACCTCATTTGATTATCATTTGCTGTTTCATCTCTAATGTCTCTTTATCTATCTATCTATCTATCGATAGATGGATCAATTGATCTATCCAGAGAGGAGTATAAAACTGTATATGTAAAGATAGGTAGAGACAGAGAGAGAGAGGAAGGGAGAGACAGAGACAGAGGAACAAGAGAGGAAGAGAGAGAATATCTGTGTTTTATAATAATGGATTATCATTCATTAGTGAACTTAATTTTTTTGTGTGCTCAAACTGTCCCAATGCAAGACCCTTCAAGCTGGCTCCTATGTTTTTGTAACATGCCTCCTTTATTTGGGGGGAATGCTGCCTTGTTTCTGGCATAACAAGAAGTCCACTGTCAACATTCTTTCTTTATTCCTTATATACATTTCCAATCTGGTTATTTTTCATTGGTTTTAATGGAGCACACACTGCTGGGAGCAGAATATCTAAAAGATTATGGTTGTAAGAGATAAATATGATGATAGGCTAAAAATAAGGCTGAAACAGAAACAAAACTTATAGAATTTCAATACAGTGGAAGGTTGGTATTCACAAAGGTGGCCCAAGACATTAAGAAATTATTTTAATTAATCAAATCAAGTCAAATTAAATTAAATCAATTGTTGTTAGTAGTGTGGTTTTATAATTGTTTGGTACTTAAATGCAATTATTCTCAATTTTATTTTGTATCTTAATAAGCTGGAAGCTTTTTTCACTGTCAAAAAAGAGCTTGATAATTTATTTTTAAATTGATAATGGTTCATATCAAATAAGTATGATATTCCACATACTATTATTTTCACCAAGAGGTATTTGTTTATAAGAATGATGTAACTATTTTATTCCCAAACGTGTAGCTGATGGTAGCTTGCAAATTTTTGTTAAAGTAAGCATAATTCTGTGAGCTGGAAGCTTTCTAAAATTTATTTTAAATGATATAAACATATGTAGAATGATGTACACAAATATAAAATGTATAACTTGATGAACTTTTACAAAAGTAACCACCTTTTCTAAAAGGTATAACCAGGGCTTCCCTGGTGGCGCAGTGGTTGAGAATCCGCCTGCCGATGCAGGAGACACGGGTTCGTGCCCTGGTCCGGGAAGATCCCACATGCCGCGGAGCAACTAAGCCCGTGAGCCATGGCCGCTGAGCCTGCGCGTCCGGAGCCTGTGCTACACAATGGGAGAAGCCCGCGTACAGGAAAAAAAAAAAAAAAAAAAAGAGTGTATGTTGTTGAATATATGAGCATACACATTTTTGTAGTGTTCTCTTGTTATCCTTTTAATGGATATAGGATCTATACTGATTATCCCTCTTTGATTCCTGATATTGGTGATTTGTACTTTCTCTATTTTTAACTTTGTTAACCTTGCTATAATTTAATCAATATTATTGGTTTTGTTTTTTTAACAATGAGCTTTTTTTTTCTTTTAACATCTTTATTGGAGTATAACTGCTTTACAATGGTGTGTTTAGTTTCTGCTGTATAACAAAGTGAATCAGTTATACATATACATATATCCCCATATCTCTTCCCTCTTGCATTTCCCTCCCTCCCACCCTCCCTATCCCACCCCTCTAGGTGGTCACAAAGCACCTAGCTGATCTCCCTGTGCTATGCAGCTGTTTCCCACTAGCTATCTATTCTACGTTTGGTAGTGTATATATGTCCATGCCACTCTCTCACTTTGTTCCATCTTACCCTTCCCCCTCCCCATATCCTCAAGTCTATTCTCTAGTAGTTCTGCGTCTTAATTCCCATCTTGCCCCTAGGTTCTTCATGACTTTTTTTTTTTCTTAGATTCCATATATATGTGTTAGCATAAGGTATTTGTTTTTCTCTTTCTGACTTACTTCACTCTGTATGACAGACTCCAGGTCCATCCACCTCACTACAAATAACTCAATTTCATTTCTTTTATGGCTGAGTAATATTCCATTGTATATATGTGCCACATCTTCTTTATCCATTCATCTGTTGATGGACACTTAGGTTGCTTCCATGTCCTGGCTATTGTAAATAGAGCTGCAATGAACATTGTGGTACATGACTCTTTTTGAATTATGGTTTTCTCAGGGTATATGCCCAGTAGTGGGATTGCTGGGTCATATGATAGTTCTATTTTTAGTTTTTTAAGGAACCTTCATACTGTTCTCCATAGTGGCTGTATCAATTTACATTTCCACCAACAGTGCAAGAGGGTTCCCTTTTCTCCACACCCTCTCCAGCATTTATTGTTTCTAGATTTTTTGATGATGACCGGTGTGAGATGATGTCACATTGTAGTTTTAATTTGCATTTCTCTAATGATTAGTGATGTTGAGCATTCTTTCATGTGTTTGTTGGCAATCTGTATATCTTCTTTGGAGAAATGTCTATTTAGGTCTTCTGCCCATTATTGGATTGGGTTGTTTGTTTTTTCGTTATTGAGTTGCATGAGTTGCTTGTAAATTTTGGAGATTAATCCTTTGTCGGTTGCTTCATTTGCAAATATTTTCTCCCACTCTGAGGGTCGTCTTTTTGTCTGGTTTATGGTTTCCTTTGCTGTGCAAAAGCTTTGAAGTTTCATTAGGTCCCATTTGTTTATTTTTGTCTTTATTTCCCTTTCTCTAGGAGATGGGTCAAAAAGGATCTTGCTGTGATTTATGTCAGAGAGTGTTCTGCCTATGTTTTCCTCTAAGAATTTGATAGTGTCTAACCTTACATTTAGGTCTTTAATCCATTTTGAGTTTATTTTTGTGTATGGTATTAGGAAGTGTTCTAATTTCATTCTTTTACATGTAGCTGTCCAGTTTTCCCAGCACCACTTATTGAAGAGGCTGTCTTTTCTCCACTGTATATTATTGCCTCCTTTATCAAAGATGAGGTGACCATATGTGTGTGGGCTTATCTCTGGGCTTTCCATCCTGTTCCATTGATCTATATTTCTGTTTTTGTGTCAGTACCATACTGCCTGTATTACTGTATTGTCTGAGTATTGTCTGAAGTACAGGAGCCTGATTCTTCCAGCTCCATTTTTCTTTCTCAAGATTGCTTTGGGGCTTCCCAGGTGGCGCAGTGGTTGAGAGTCCACCTGCCGATGCAGGGGACACGGGTTCGTGCCCCGGTCCAGGAAGATCCCACATGCCACGGAGTAGCTGGGCCCGTGAGCCATGGCTGCTGAGCCTGCGCGTCCAGAGCCTGTGCTCCGCAACGGGAGAGGCCACAACAGTGAGAGGCCTGTGTACCGCAAAAACAAACAAACAAACAAAAAAAGATTGCTTTGGCTATTCGGGGTCTTTTGTGTTTCCACAAAAATTTTGAAATTTTTTGTTCAAGTTCTGTCAAAAATGCCAGTGGTAGTTTGATAGGGATTGCATTGAATCTGTAGATTGCTTTGGGAAGTATAGTCATTTTCACATTGTTGATTCTTCCAATCCAAGAACATGGTATATCTCTCCATCTATTTGTATCATCTTTAATTTCTTTCATCAGTGTCTTATAACTTTCTGCATACAGGTCTTTTGTCTCCTTAGGTAAGTTTATTCCTAGATATTTTATTCTTTTAGTTGCAATGGTAGATGGGAGTGTTTTCTTAATTTCACCTTCAGATTTTTCATCAGTAGTGTATAGAAATGCAAGAGATTTCTGTGCATTAATTTTGTATCCTGCTACTTTACCAAATTCATTGATTAGCTCTAGTAGTTTTCTGGTAGCATCTTTAGGATTCTCTTTTTATAGTATCATGTCATCTGCAAACAGTGACAGCTTTACTTCTTCTTTTCCTATTTGGATTCCTTTTATTTCTTTTTCTTCTCTGATTGCTGTGGCTAAAACTTCCAAAACTATGTTGAATAATAGTGGTGAGAGTGGGCAACTTTGTCTTCTTCCTGATCTTAGTGGAAATGGTTTCAGTTTTTTACCATTGAGGACAATGTTGGCTGTGGGTTTGTCATATGTGGCCTTTATTATGTTGAGGTAAGCTCCCTCTCTGCCTACTTTCTGGAGAGTTATAATCATAAATCAGTGTTGAACTTTGTTGAAAGCTTTCTCTGCATCTATTGAGATGATCATATCTTTTCTCTCGTTCAATTTGTTAATATGGTATATCACATCGATTTGCGTATATTGAAGAATCCTTGCATTCCTGGGATAAATCCCACTTGATCATGGTGTACAATCCTTTTAATGTGCTGTTGGATTCTGTTTGCTAGTATTTTGTTGAGGATTTTTGCATCTGTTTTCATCAGTGATATTAGCCTGTAGTTTTCTTTCTTTGTGACATCTTTGTCTGGTTTTGGTATCAGGGTGATGGTGACTTCATAGAATGAGTTTGGGAGTGTTCCTCCCTCTGCTATATTTTGGAAGGGTTTGAGAAGAATAGGTGTCAGCTCTTCTCTAAATGTTTGATAGAATTTGCCTGTGAAGCCATCTGGTCCTGGGCTTTTGTTCGTTGGAAGATTTTTCATCACAGTTTCAATTTCAGTGCTTGTGATTGGTCTGTTCATGTTTTCTATTTCTTCCTGGTTCAGTCTTGGAAGGTTGTGCATTTCTAAGAATTTGTCCATTTCTTCAAAGTTGTCCATTTTATTGGCATATAGTTACTTGTAGTAATCTCTCAAGATCCTTTGTATTTCTGCAGTGTCAGTTGTTACTTCTCTTTTTTCATTTCTAATTCTCTTGATTTGAGTCTTCTCCCTTTTTTCTTGATGAGTCTGGCTAATGGTTTATCAATTTTGTTTATCTTCTCAAAGAACCAGATTTTAGTTTTGTTGATCTTTGCTATCATTTCCTTCATTTCCTCTTCATTTATTTCTGATCTGATCTTTATGATTTCTTTCCTTCCACTAACTTTGGGGTTTTTTTGTTCTTTTTTCTCTAATTGCTTTAGGTGTAAGGTTAGGTTGTTTATTTCAGATGTTTCTTGTTTCTTAAGGTAGGATTGTATTGCTATAAACTTCCCTCTTAGAACTGCTTTTGCTGCATCCCATAGGTTTTGGGTCATCGTGTTTTCATTGTCATTTGTTTCTAAGTATTTTTTGATTTCCTCTTTCATTTCTTCAGTGATCTCTTGGTTATTAAGTAGTGTATTGTTTAGCCTTCATGTGTTTGTATTTTTTTACAGATTTTTTCTTGTAATTGATATCTAGTCTCATAGCATTGTGGTCAGAAAAGATACTTGATACGATTTCAATTTTCTGAAATTTACCAAGGCTTGCCTTGTGACCCACAATATGATCTGTCCTGGAGAGTGTTCCATGAACACTTGACAAGAAAGTGTATTCTGTTGTTTCTGGATGGAATGTCCTATAAATATCAATTAAGTCCTTCTTTTTAAATGTATCATTTAAAGCTTGTGTTTCCTTATTTTCATTTTGGATGATCTGTCTATTGTTTTTTTTGTTTGTTGGTTTGTTTGTTTTTTGTATGCGGGCCTCTCACTGTTGTGGCCTCTCCCGTTGCGGAGCACAGGCTCTGGACGCGCAGGCTCAGCGGCCACGGCTCACGGGCCCAGCCGCTCCACGGCATGTGGGATCTTCCCGGACCGGGGCACGAACCCGCGTCCCCTGCATCGGCAGGCGGACTCTCAACCACTGAGCCACCAGGGAAGCCTCTGATCTGTCTATTGTTGAAAGTGGGGTGTTACAGTCCCGTACTATGATTGTGTTACTGTTGATTTCCCCTTTTATGGCTGTTAGTATTTGCCTTATGTATTGCAGTGCTCCTATGTTGGGTGCATATATATTTACACTTGTTATATCTTCTTGGATTGATCCCTGGATCATTATGTACTGTCCTTGTCTCTTGCAATAGTCTTTGTTTTAAAGTCTATTTTGTCTGATATGAGAATTGCTACTCCAGCTTTCTTTTGATTTCCATTTGCATGGAATATCTTTTTCCATCCCCTCAGTTTCAGTCTGTATGTGTCCCTAGGTCTGAAGTGGGTCTCTTGTAGACAGCATATATATGGGTCTTGTTTTTGTATCCATTCAGCCAGTCTTTGTCTTTTGGTTGGAGCATTTAATCCATTTATATTTAAGGTAATTATCGATATATATGTTCCTACCATTTTCTTAATTGTTTTGGGTTTGTTATTGTAGGTCTTTTCCTTCTCTTGTGTTTCCTTCCTAGAGAAGTTTCTTTAGCATTTGTTGTATAGGTGGTTTGATGGTGCTGAATTCTCTTAGCCTTTGCTTGTCTGTAAAAGTTTTAATTTCTCCATCAAATCTGAATGAGATCCTTGATGGGTAGAGTAGTCATGGTTGTAGGTTTTTCCTTTTCCTCACTTTAAATATGTCCTGCCACTCCCTTCTGGCTTGCAGAGTTTCTGCTGAAAGATCAGCTGTTAACCTTATGGGTATTCCCTTGTATGTTATTTTTCCCTTGCTGCTTTTAATATTTTTTCTTTGTATTTAATTTTTGATAGTTTGATTAATATGTGTCTTGACATGTTTCTCCTTGGATTTATCCTGTATGGAACTCTCTGTGCTTCCTGGACTTGATTAACTATTTCCTTTCCCATATTAGGGAAGTTTTCAACTATAATCTCTTCAAATATTTTCTCAGTCCCTTTCTCTTTCTCTTCTTCTTCTGGGATCTCTATAATTCGAATGTTGGTGCATTTAATGTTGTCCCAGAGGTCTCTGAGACTCTCCTCAATTCTTTTCATTCTTTTTTCTTTAGTCTGCTCTGCAGTAGTTATTTCCACTATTTTATCTTCCAGGTCACTTATCCATTCTTCTGCCTCAGTTATTCTGCTATTGATCACTTCTAGAGAATTTTTAATTTCATTAATTGTGTTGTTCATCACTGTTTGTTTGCTCTTTAGTTCTTCTAGGTCCCTGTTAAAAGTTTCTTGTATTTTCTCCATTCTATTTCCAAGATTTTGGATATCTTTACTATCATTATTCTGAATTCTTTTTCAGGTAGACTACCTGTTTCCTCTTCATTTGTTAGGTCTGGTGGGTTTTTGCCTTGCTCCTTCATCTGCTGTGTGTTTCTCTCTCTTCTCATTTTGCTTAACTTACTGTGTTTGGGGTCTCCTTTTCACAGGATGCAGGTTCGTAGCTCCTGTTGTTTTTGGTGTCTGCCCCCAGTGGCTTAGGTTGGTTCAGTGGGTTGTGTAGGCTTCCTGGTAGAGGGGACTGGTGCCTGTGTTCTGGTGGATGAGGCTGGATCTTGTCTTTCTGGGGGGAGGACTGCATCCGGTGGTGTGTTTTGAGGTGTCTGTGGCCTTATGATTTTAGGCAGCCTCTCTGCTAATGGGTGAGGTTGTGTTCCTGTCTTTTTTTTTTTTTTTTTTTTTGTGGTACGCGGGCCTCTCACCACCGTGGCCTCTCCCGTTGCGGAGCTCAGGCTCCGGACGTGCAGGCTCAGCGGCCATGGCTCACAGGCCCAGCCGCCCCGCGGCATGCGGGATCCTCCCGGACCGGGGCACAAACCCGTATCCCCTGCATCGGCAGGCGGATTCTCAACCACTGCGCCACCAGGGAAGCCCTGTGTTCCTGTCTTGCTACTTGTTTGGCATAGGGTGTCCAGCTCTGTATCTTGCTGGTCATTGAGTGGAGCTGGGTCTTGGCATTGAGATGGAGATCTCTGGGAGATTTTTGCCATTTGATATTACATGGAGTTGGGAGGTTGGTCCACAAGAGTAAGGACCAATGTCCTGAACTTGGCTCTCCCATCTCAGAGGCACAGCCCTGACGCCCGGCTGGAGCACCAAGAGCCTGTCATCCACAAGGCTCAGAATAAGAGGGAGAAAAAAAAGAGAAGGAAAGAAAGAAGGAGATAAAATAAAATTTAAAAGTTATTAAAATAAAAAATAATTATTAAAAAGTTTTTTAAGTAATAATAAAAAAAAGAAAGACGAGAGCAACCAAACAAAAAAACAAATCCACCAATGATAACAAGCTCTAAAAACTACACCAAAAAAAAAAAAAAAAAGGCAGACAGAACTCTAGGACAAATGTTAAAAGCAAAGCTATACAGACAAAATCACACACAGAAGCATATGCATACATACTCACAAAAAGAGAAAAAGGGGAAAAAAGTATATATATATATATATATATATATATATATATATATATATATATATATCCTTGCTCCCAAATTCCACCTCCTCAATTTGGGGCTATTCGTTGTCTATTCAGGTTTTCCACAGATGCAGGGTACATCAGGTTTATTGTGGAGCTTTAATCTGCCACTTCTGAGGCTGCTGGGAGAGATTTCCCTTCTTTGTTCACACAGCTCCCGGGGTTCAGCTTTGGATTTGGCCCCATCTCTGCGTGTAGGTCACCTGAGGGCATCTGTTCTTCGCTCAGACAGGACGGGGTTAAAGGAGCAGCTGATTCGGGGGCTCTGGCCCACTCAGGCTGGGGGTCAGAGGGGTATGGAATGTGGGGTAAGCCTGTAGCCGCAGAGGCCAGCATGATGTTGCACCAGCCTGAGGCGCGCCGTGCGTTCTCCCAGGGAAGTTGTCCCTGGATCCCAGGACCCTGGCAGTGGCAGGCTGCACAGGCTCCTGGGAGCGGAGGTGTGGAGAGTGGCCTGTGCTCGCACACAGGCTTCTTGGTGGCGGCGGCAGCAGCCTTAGCGTCCCATGCCCGTCTCTGAGGTCTGCGCTGATAGCCGTAGCTCACATCCGTCTCTGGAGCTCCTTTAAGTGGTGCTCTGAATCCCCTCTCCTTGTGCACCAGGAAGCAAAGAGGCAAAAAATGTCTCTTGCCTCTTCAGCAGCTCCAGACCTTTTCCCGGACTCCCTCCCGGCCAGCCGTGGCGCACTAACCCCTTCAGGCTGTGTTCACGCAGCCAACACCAGTCCTCTCCCTACGATCCTACTGAAGCCCGAGCCTCAGCTCCCAGCCCCCACCCGTCCCGGCGGGTGAGCAGTTGAACCTCTCGGGCTGGTGAGTGCTGGTTGGCACCAGTCCTCTGTGCGAGAATCTCTCCGCTTTGCCCTCCGCACCCCTGTGGCCTCACTCTCCTCTGTGGCTCCGAAGCTCCCCACCTCCGCCACCCGCAGTCTTCTCCCACGAAGGGGCTTCCTAGTGTGTGGAAACCTTTCCTCCTTCACAGCTCCCTACCTCCCACTGGTGCAGGGCCCGTCCCTATTCTTTTGTCTCTGTTTTTTCTTTTTTCTTTTGCTCTACCCATGTATGTGGGGAGTTTCTTGCCTTTTGGGAGGTCTGAGGTCTTCTGCCAGCGTTCAGTGGGTGTTCTGTAGGAGTTGTTCCACATACAGATGTGTTTCTGATGTATCTGTGGGGAGGAAGGTGATCTCCAAGTCTTACTCTTCCGCCATCTTGAAGCTCCTCAATAATGAGCTTTTTGTTTTATTTATTTTTCTGTTGTCTTTATGTTTTCAATTTCATTGACTTCTGCTTTTATCTTTATTAGTTCCTTCCTTCTCCTTGCTTTAGATTATTTTTCCCTTCTCTTTCTAAGTTCCTGAGTTAGGAAATTAGATAATTGATTTGAGACCTGTACTCTTCTCTAATATAAATGCTTAGAACTATAAACTACCCTATTAACACTGTTTTATCTGCATCCCACATATTTTGGTATGTTGCATTTTTAATTGTCTAGCGATGAAAAGAAGTTTTTAATTTTAATAGCACCAAAATATCTACTTAGGCTTTTATGGTTAGTGCTTTTCATGTCCTGTTTAAAAATCTTTGCTGATGTGATAAAATATTTTTCTCTTAAAAATTTTTCTTCTAGCAACTTTATTGTTTACCTCTTACATTTAGATCCATGATCCATTTGGAATTGAATTTTGTGTATGCTGTGAGGAAGGGATCAAAGTTTATTTTCTTCCCCTATATGTATATTCAAGTGATGGAGCATTATTTATTGAAAAGTCCCTGTTTTCCCCCACAATACTGCAGTGGGACTTTTGTCACAGTCAGGTGACTATTTATATATTGGTCTATTTTTAGATTCTCTTCCATTGGCCCATTTATAGTAGTCCACCCTTATTTGTGGGGGATATATTCCAAGCCCCCCAGTGGATGCCTGAAACCTTGGATAGTACTGAACCCTATATATACTGTTTTTTCCTATATATTCATACCTATATTAAAGTTTAATTTATAAATTAGGCACAGTAAGAGATTAAAAACATTAACTAATAATAAAAGAGAGCAATTATAACAATAGACTGTAATAAAATTTATGTGAATGTGATCTATCTCTCTGTATTTCAAAATACCTTACTGTACAAATTTAATGCCTTTTCCATCTTAATTAAGCATTTATCACACACTATGGCTGGAACTTATTCAGTCTGAGGTAAAGCAGCAAAACTATCACAAATTGTTTTTTCCTTCACAATTTAAAGGATGGAAGATTTGTCCTTTCTGTCAATCTTAGCAACCTCAGCATATAATCTTTTTCCTTCCTTATTAAGTCAAGAACATTCACCTTTTCACTTGAAGGAAGCACTTTATGGCTCCTCTTTGGCATATCCAAATTGCCAGCAACACTACTCTTGAATGTTGGGTCCATTATTAAGTAAAATAAGGGTTACCTGAACACAAGCACTGCAGTGCTGCAACAGTAGATCTGATAACTGAGGTGGCCACTAAGTGACTAAGATTGGGATATGCTGGACAAAGGGATGTTTCATATCCTGGCCTGGACAGAATGGGAGGGCACAAGCTTTCACCATGCTACTCAGAACAGCATGCGATTTAAAACTTATGAATTGTTTATTTCTGGAATTTTTCATTTAATATTTTCAGCCTGCAATTGGTCACTGGTAACTAAAACCCAGAAAGCAAAACCACAGATAAGGGGGGACTACTGTATCTTACTTTGTTTTTGAATTCTGTACCTTTATAATGTCTTGGTATCTTCTACTATAAATAGTCCAGTTATTTTTTAATTTGTCAAGACTGTCCTGACTAGTCTTGGCCCTTTGCATTTTCATATATATTTTAAAATCAGCTTGTCAAATTGAAAAAAAAAAAGTTGGGATTGTGATTGGAGTTTCATTGACTCTGTAGATCAATTTGAAGAGACTGATGCCTTAACAGTAGTGGGTCTTTCAGTCTGTGAGCATGAGCATGGTATATTCACCCCACTCCCCATTTACTTAGGTCTTGTTAATTTCCTTCAGGAATTTTTTTGTAGGTTTTCATGTAGAAGTCTTGCTCACCAACTGTTAGATTTATTCATAGATATTTGATGGTTTTGATGCTATTGTAAATGGTCCTTTTAAAATTACATGTTCTATTTTGCTAGTATATAGAAACAAATCATTATTTTATGCTGCTATTCTATCCAGTGATGCTGTAAAATTCACTTATTATTTATAATAGTCCAGATCCTTATGGATTATGTACATATACAATCATAACATATATGTCTAATCACAATTTTATTGTATTTTTGCTTTCCAGTTATTATACTTTTAAATTTCTTTTACTTACTTTATTGCCCCGGCCAAGTCCTCCAGTATAATATTGAACACAAGTGATGAGAGTGGACATAGTTAAGAATATTTTGAAAATCTAGGTACCCAGGTCTCATCCCCTCAAAATTCCAAAGATCCAGGATGGGAGCCTGAAAAATGTACATTTTAACAAGTATTCCAAGTGATATTGATGTAGAGATGTCCTAGAAGCACACTTTGAGTAATATTTTTAAAGGATAAGCTTCGCTCACCTGAAGAGTTGGTCAGGATGAAATATTACACTCTTCTTTCTTCCTCCCCTCCCCATCTCCATCCTCTTCCATGCCGGTGATGGATGTATAAAACGTTATTTTTTGAGCCCCTTATTGTGCTGCTTCTCTTTTTCTGACTCTAGCTCTGGATATAACATGCATATAAGTGTATTTAGTGTTAAAATATTGACTGGCTTTAGGGAAAAAAAAAAAAAGAAAACAGAAAGAAACAAAAATGGCCCTTATCCTGAGTCAGGAATCACATTCAAAAAGAGCAATCTTAAAAAACAAAAACAAAAAACGAACAAACAAAAAAACCCACTGTATTTGGAAGTTGTTGAGGTCATGGTTGAATTCAATCCTTTCTATACACACACCCACATCCACGCATCCACACACACGCAAACCACCAACAATCATATGGGTGTTGCCACCTGATGCAAACAGTATGAGGAAAGAGAAACAGATTCTAAAGGATGTATAGTTACATAAAACAGAGTTGAACAATATGAAATCACTTGAGAGAAGTATGGATACCATGTGGTTTCCTAAATATAATTGGTTACAAATCAAAGGAACAATGTATTTTCTTAGATTAAGAGACAAAATATGCCATGGATATTTATGGAAAGAAGTAGAGATACAAGAATAGCTGTAAATACTTATAGAGTATTAGAGTTCGGTAGGGCCCTAAGGTCATGTTGTCTGATGCTTACATTTTTTTCCTTCCAGTTTTATTGAGATATATACAGCACTGTATAAGTTTAAGGTGCACAGCATAATGATTTGACTTTATTCATCATGAAATGATGACCACAATAAGTATAGTGAACATCCATCATCTCATATAGATACAAAGTAAAAAGAAATATATTTTACCTTGTGAGGAGAACTCTTAGCACTTACTTCTTAACAACTTTCATATATGAGATACAGCAGTGTTAATTATATTTATCCTGTTGTATATTACATCCCTAGTACTTATTTATCTAATAACCTGAAGTGTGTACCATTTGACCACCTTCATCCAATTCCCTCTCCCACTCCCACCTCTGGTAACCACAAATCTGATCTCTTTTTCTATGAGTTCATTTGTTTGTTTATTTTTGAAGTATAATTAACCTACAACACTATGTTAGTTCCTGATGCATGACATAGTGATTCCATATTTCTATACATTTCAAATTGGTCACCACTGATAAGTCTAGTTACAATATGTCACCATACAAAGATATTACATAGTTACTTACTATATTCCCCACAATGTACATATCTTACCCATGATTCATTTATTTTGTGACTGGAAGTTTATACCTCTTAATCTCCCTCACCCATTTCTCTCACTCCCCAATCCCTTCTCCCAGCAACTACCAGTCTGTTCTCAGCATCTACAACTCCACTTCCATTTTGTTATGTTTGTTCATTTGTTCTTCATATAAGTGTGATCACATGGTATCTGTCCTTCTCCATCCCGTCCAGGTCCATCCATGTTGTCACAAATGGCAAGACCTCATTCTTTTTTATGGTTGAGTAATATTCCACTGAATATATATACCACATTTTCTCTATCCATTCATCCATTGATGGGCACCCAGGTTGTTTCCATATCCTTGACACTGTAAACAGTGCTGCAATGAACATAGAGTTGGACATATCTCCCCAGATCCACACTTTTGTTTTCTTTGGACAAATACCCAGGAGTAGAATTGCTGTATTGCATGGTAGTTCTATTTCCAACTTTCTGAGGAACCTCCACACTGTTTTCCGCATCCTTGACAACACCTGCTATTTGCTGTCTCCCCAATAAAAGCCATTCTGACAGGCATGAAGTGACATCCCACTGTGGTTTCAACTTGCATTTCCCTAATGATTGGTGATATTGAGCATCTTTTTATGGGCCTGCTGGACATTTGGATGTCTTCTTTGGAAAAATGTCTATTTTACATCCTCTGCTCATTTTTTAATTGAGTTGATTTTTTTTTATGTTGAGTTGTATGAGTGCTTTGTATATTTGGGATATTAACTCTTTATCAGATATATCATTTGCAAATATCTTCTCCCATTCAGTAGGCAGCCTTTTCATTTTGTTGATAGTTTCCTTCACTGTGCAAAAGCTTTTTAGTTTGGTGCTGTCCCATATATTTATTTTTGCTTTTGTTTCCCTTGCCTCAGGAGACATATCAAAAAAATATTGCTAAGACTGTTGTCATTGGGCATACTTCCTATGTTTTCTTCTAGGAGTTTTATGGTTTCAGGTCTTATATTTAAGTCTTTAATCCGTTCGGAGTTTTGGGGGTTTTGTTTTCTGTTTTTGTTTTTGTATATGGTGTGAGAAAGTAGTCCAGTTTGATTCTTTTGCAGGTAGCCATCCAGTTTTCCCAACACCACTGATTAAAGAGGCTGTCTTTTCCCCATTGTGTATTCTTGCCTCTTTTGTCATGGATTCATTGACTGTATAAGCATGGGTTCATTTCTGGGTGCTCTATTCTGTTCCTACTACCTATGTGTCTGCTTTTGTGTCACATCTGTCTAGCTGAAGGGACAGGGTGACTTACCCAGTGGTACTTGGTGAGGTAGTGGTAGGACTGGGAGCAGCCTCCACCAGCCCTGATTCCCACCCCAGGGCTCTTCCCCTGAGGTTACTTAGTCCGATATTTTATGACAAGAGGTCATATATATGAAAGGAATCCAAGAATAAAGAATGTGGAAACATTGGGACAAGCCCACAAGAGTAAAAACTTCATAAAGGAGTGAATCCTTCATACAGGATAAGAGTGAGATACATGATCTGGGATTGACTTTGTAGGGGAATTATAAAAAACTAAGAAATATGGGAGAGAAAATAAGAGGTAAAGTGGAAAGATAATGGGAAAACGTAGATGAGACAAAGAAGACAGTAAATTATGGAAGCCAAAAACATGGAAGGTAATAGAAATGAAAATATCATAAAATAATTCAAGAACATGGGGATAGATGTAGTATTTTTATGTCTCTTTTGCAAAAATATATCTAGAATTATTTTAATAGTAATAGTCCATATGAAAGAGATAATATGAAAGTACATTTAAACTCTTTTGAAGAAATGTAAACCTAAAATTGTAGCATTATTAGTTCCTAATCCTCTAAAATGTTGAATGAATAAGAAACAGAAATTCAAATATTTATTTCTCTATATGAAGAACCATTATTATGTAATATCAAAGAAACAGAGAGAAAGCTAAGACTAGGTATTCCTTCAGATGACTTTATTGTTTTTTTTTTTAAAGACATGGCTGATGAATGAAAATACAAGGGGCTGGGGAATCCCAAACAATTTGAACAATCAAATAGCACTGCATTAATTCAAAGAGAGGTATAGTTTATACAGTATTCAGAACTGTTGGAGTTTATCTCCCTACTTTTGCACGTCCTTAAGAGCTTGCACCTAAACGTTAAAATCACATTGGTTTGCAGCCTGATTAATCATCGAAAAGCATTAACCTTCATGGTTCATTTGATGAGCCAAATACCTCTGTTGTTCCTCCTGGGATAGGAGGCATCCATTTAAAATCTATGTTTAACAGAGATAAATGGGAAATAATAAGGAGCAAATATCGTAGAAAATGAATTTAAAATATGGATAGTCAACCAAATATATCTACTTAGCAAATCAATATACTGGTTAAAGACAGGATCTGAAGTCAGGCATGGATTTGGTCCCCAGTTTAGCTACTCATTTACTCATTAGTTACATAACCCTCCTTCACTCCTTTTTTCCTATTCTCTCCTTCCTTGCTCCCTTGCTTTCTCCCTCTCCTCTCTTTTTCTATTAAAAGAATATCTATTGAGCATTTACTATGTACTGGATTCATGCCACAGACTAGTGGGCCAGTTATCTTACATTCCTGAGGGAGAACATGGACAGTTTATGGGGAAGAAATTCGTGGTGTACAAAACAAGGAAAGGTAGAGATGCAGAAATGAGTCAGGCTTCTTTGGACAACTCTGAACAGACTGTAGGGAAATAATGAGAGGAATTTGGAAAGCCCGATGGAAGTCAGGTCATAAAGGGCCCTGAATGCCAGGATATGCATTTTCAAATTAACATGCAGGGAACCGGCTATTAGAAATCTAGTGATTAGGAAGTTAGTCTAGTACAGGGAGGCCAAAGGAGGAGATTATTTCAAGAAGGATAGATTACTCAAGAAAGAAATGGACTTAACTGTTGAAAGGATGCTGATGACGTTTAAAGTAACTTTGACTGAGTGATGGGGATAAAAAGTAGTGGTAGGGATGCAAGGAGGGGATTAAGAGTGAAAAAAATGCAGCCTATGGGGCCAAGAGTTCCACAGGAAGGGTAAACAGAATGGGAGAGAAATAGTACGGTAGAGATCGAGGAAGCAGCAAGGATGGGTAGATGGAGAGTTACCACCTATGTGTGAAGTAAGAGACCAGAGTAAAGAGACTGAAGATTCTAGGGCAGGTGCAAGGATACAGGGTGAGAATTAGAAATGACAGGTGAAATGGAGAGGGAAGTCTTGCAGAGCTGAAGCAGCACTTCATCCTCGGAGACCGAAGGGCATGAATTGACACTGAGATTTCCTTTGTAGCAGGGAGGGAATCAAGGTAACATTTATCTGTGTACTCCAGGTGGGCTCTTACTAGAAAGAAATGTGGCAACATCAGGCCACAAAAAGACGTGTCTGAAGCTGCCCGAAGACAGACATCAAAGAGCTGAGCCCATCAATAGGTTCAGCAGGACCAGCGAACCATTCTGACTCACACTCCAGAAACCTTTCTAGGTTTGGCTGCTGTATAACATGGGAAGGTTGCAGTGCAAACATTCAGAGAAATGTAAGGTGCCCTTGACCTTCACCCTCTCCTTCAGAAACAATGGTAGCGAGTTATAGAGATTACAGGTCCAATCCAAAGACGATTATTGATGCTCTAAATCGCCAAATAAGAAGTTGAATGGGTACTTCCCTATCGATAAACATATCCTAGAAACCCGTGGGGGTAAGAAAGCCACTCAGTTCTGCATGAGAATATGTCTAGTCTACATTCAGAATATCAACTCTAGAAACTACTGCCAAACTGCCTCCAAAGTTATATACACTTCCCCTCTGTCCTCCACCTCTAGGGCTCAACGGGGGCCTGCAAGAGAGCTTCCAGGGAGCCCAGATCTGGTTCCATCTCTAGTTGAGCTCCAGGTTGGGGAACAGGGAGAAGAGGGGTACTCGATATAGCGTGCTCTCTTCCATGACCAGCTGGGCCTAGGCTAGCACCCCCAGGAATAATAACTCACCCAAGGAAAGCTGAAGCTGGGCCATCTGGTCGGCCCTCCTCAGCCCAGAGAACCCTGTGGGTTAAGGAGACCCTCGTGTGCACTTGAAAAGCAAGCGGAGTAAGTGCATTTGGCGGGAGAGGGCACAGTGCTGACCGGGCATCCTTGCTTTGGAGTCTTCCCTTTCGCATCAGCCTACCTGTGCCAAGAGCTGAAAAACTGGGGCTGCGGGCAGGAGGCGGGGTGTCCGTCCGGAGCACTGGCCCGTTGGCCCCATGGCCGAGCGGAGTCTGGGGGAGCCCTGAGCGCAGGCCGGGCTAGGCTGATCCCTGGTCCAGTCCGCAAATCCTTAACGGGTTTTCTTTCTCTCCCCTCACCCTTCTCTCTCCTTCGCTCTCTTTCTTTCTCTCTCCCTCTTCTTTCCTTTCCCCTCTCTTTCCCCCCTCCCTCCCCGCCCCCATCCCTTCCTCTCCCATCCCCCTCTGCCCTCCCCCGTGCCCCGGGGGTGAGCCTCTTCCTTCCCCTCCTCCCCGTGTTCCGCCCCTCCCTCCCTCTCCATCTCCGTGTCCCTCTCAGCGCGCCGGGCCACCCTGCTCCTGCCTCCCACATTAATGGCGGCATCTTCGGAGGACGACGTCGACCGGCGGCCCATCAGAAGAGTCCGCTCCAAGAGCGACACCCCGTACCTCGCCGAGGCCAGGATCTCCTTCAACCTGGGGGCAGGTGAGGACGAAGCTCTTGCCTTGCTCTCCGCGCGCCGCCGCTGCCTCCCCTGCTCCCCGGCTGGCTCAGCCCCCAGCCCCTGCTTGGGTCCCCCCACCTCGCGGCCGTGCCCTCCCCTCCGCCCCGCTTCCTACCCAGCCGGCTCCCGCGCTCGCCCGCTCGCTCTCTTTGTGTGCCGAGCAAGGAGGGGGGTGCGTGCGCGTGTGCGCGCGCGTGTGCGCGCGTGGGTGTGGGCGTGTGCGCGCGCGCGTGGGGGGTGTTGAGCGGGTGGGGGAGGGTAGAGCGTGGGGCCCTGCCTCCGCCGCCGCGGAGTCGCACGCGGGCGTTTGCCCCTTCCTCGAAGAGGGGGACGTGTGGTCACTGAGAACAGCGATCGCAGGCGTAGCCGAGAGCTGGGTCGGCGCGCTGCACCCGCGGTGGGCAGAGCGCTTGGCAAGGCTCCGCTGGTGCGGTTTGCTGGTGGGGCTGCTACGGGGTGGAACTTGTTGGTGACGTTCAGACTCTGATGATTTTGCCGGCTTGATACACGCCTGCTGCGGTTTTGGAGTGAGGAGGGGCCGGGCGGGGTTCACAGCTGGGAACAGGACCAAGCACTTGGCAAGCAACCACAGCGATGGGAATAGTAATATGGTCTGTAGGATGCATGCATGTGGGGCGATGATAGGAAGCTGTCACTGGAAGTGGTGCCCAAAGTGGCCCAGATGGGATTAAGTGAAAAGGGTAAGGAAGGGAAAGAAGGGGGAAGGAGAAGAGAGGAGGACAGAGGAAGGAAGGGAAGGAGAGAGGGAGGAAGGAAAAGGAAGGCAGGGAAAAAGAAAGAAGGAAGAAATGAACCACAGAGAAGACTGGGGGACTCAGGGAGTCAAACCTGAGACCTGTCGGGGTTACGTGAAAGGAAGCACCCAGTGTCCGCCGTCTCCACTGCTGCTGCTCTTCCAGATTCACGGGCACACCTCACCTCCTGTTACTAGTAGATGGTCACTGTCACCCAGAGGAAGTTGTTCGCCACCGACTTCACGGGGCTGCCTTTTCTGAAAGACTGCTAAGTCTCTCCCTCCAAGCTTGTGTCTCTTCCTTTCTAGAAGTATTCTAGCACCTCCAGTGCAAAAAGAGTGAGGGCATTTCCTGAAGATCCTCCTTCAAAATAAGTTTAAAAAGAACATGATATCAATACCTTTTTCTTTAGGAAACTCAACCCTTGAAAATGGAACTGAATCAAACAAAACTTTTGTGTGTGTGTGTGTGTGTGTGTGTGTGTGTGTGTGTGTGTGTGCTGGAACAAAGAGAAACTTCAGATAATGACTATTTTACACATTATTGTGAAGTTTGAACAAAAGAGAAAACTGCATAAAGAAACAAGATGTGTTGGCTAAGGAACCATATTTTATGACCATAGGATGGTAACTGAATGTGCCAAAGTAGCCAAGTTCTTTGAAGTGTAATTTTCCTGTCTTGGTGATTTCGATTTTTTTTTTTTAACCCTGTGTTTTCTCGTCACCCCTGAAATGTTTGCCTCTGGATTTGGCATCAGAGGAGGCTTTGACAGTTTTTGTGGCATGCTGTAGTAGCCTATGGTCTCCGTTTGGAAGTATTAATCCTTCACTTGTATGTTCCAGGTTCAGAATATGATGTGAGGGGTCTTGGAGAGGACTGAGAAGAGTTCCTTTTAGGATTGAGATTGTTTTCTGACCCAGAGAAATTAAGAATTATTCCTTTGCTATCAAACTCTGGTATATTCCCTTGGTGTCTTTGGCTTAGCAGAGAAGGAAAGGGGCTAAAGAGGCAGTTAATAAGGTTGTTTACCTACTACTGGTGCTTTTACAACAGAATAATAAAAT
This sequence comes from Kogia breviceps, assembly GCF_026419965.1. Classification (NCBI taxonomy): domain Eukaryota; kingdom Metazoa; phylum Chordata; class Mammalia; order Artiodactyla; family Physeteridae; genus Kogia; species Kogia breviceps. Next base: position 98,190,493 of record NC_081319.1, on the reverse strand, counting down.
AAAGCGCTAAAAAAGAGTTTCAAGTTTCTGCTACTGCTGAGTTGGGCTGAACCATTTTGCCACCAGATTAAAGCCAGTGACTTGCAGTCTTCTATCCTGCTTCAATTGCTCTGGAGGCCAATTAAAAGGTTGGACTTTTCAGACAAGACTTGTCTCCCTTCCATCTGGAAATAAACAAGCCAGACAAGCTCCCAGTCCCTTATGAATATGTTCCTTAGAGTAGCCTTAAAAGCACAGTGTCAAGAAAGACAGCAGCAAGAAAGAGAAATGCGGTGGGAGAGGATGTTTCTCAAGGACGGAGGAGGGAGGGCACTTGTCGAGGCTTCTGCTCTGCGACCAGGGGAGCTGTCCTCCCTGTGGTGCTGAAGCCAAGGGCTGTGTGAGAGGCGTGACCGTGAGCCCGACGGCAGAGGGAGGGGTGCTCAGTCCCTCTCTGCGACGCAATCCCAGGGAAAACGCGCACGGTCTGGCCACCGAAAACTTTTCTATCCCTTCCCACCTACGTTTGCCGCCTATTTAACTACGCCTCACGCATACTGCTTCACTGCTCAAATCGGGAGGTTTTGCTCTAATTTTGTGCCGGCTGCTCACTCCTGGGGCTTTGTTGATTTTCCAGCTGGTTTCTGGCTGCTTTTCTCACATAGTAAGATCTACTCGCAGATGTGCCTTTCCCCCGCGTTTAAAAGTAATTGTAACCCCCGGTTTAAAAAGCAAACAGCCTTGTTTATCTCCTTGAGCAGCAACTTGTAATTAAACTATTAGTGTCGTTATCAGCACTGCTGAAGAGAGGAGCCTGCATTACTCTGGATAAAGTACATAAATTGGGCATAGAGAGAATTTTGTTTGTCTCTTCACAACACTTGATAAACGATTCAGCAAGGAAGCTTTCATCTGCCCTTTCTTCCCGCTCCTCTCCTACCCCTAGTCACTTACTCTTTATTCTTTCCAGAGAAATTCTTTATTGGTTTAAATTATTTATGTTTAGCATTCCCTTTCTCACACCCACTCATTTTATATAAGCCCATGTTTAATATTTGAGAGGTTTAGTAATGCTTCAAGGAAATAAATACACACATATCCATTGTACTTGGAAATCATGATATCATGAAATCATCCAGGGACCAACTCCCTTAAAACTAATGTGCACACTTGCCAGATAAAAGTGGACTGGGCATCTTGCATACTGATTCAATACTTAAGCATTCCTGCAACTACACCCTGTCCCTGATGGTCCTTAATAATATCATTTCAGGAATAACTCCACAGCTTGAGTGAAGCATATAATCCTACAGTCCCAAGTCAGTCAAAGAATAGCACCAAAATGTGGGTCTTTCATCACTTTATGAAGATGCTAATTTCAAGGTTCAGCCTAAATTGAGAGAGTAGAGAGCAAAACTTTTTCTGAACCATGACTATTTTTCTAAAAGAGCCTCTTTTGAAGGCTTTTTAACTTCTATTTAGCATTTAGTGTATGCAAACATTGATAGTTGACTGTTTGCTGAAGATAGTATACATGCTAGAGAGAATGAAGCCAACGTATTTGCTGAAAGTTACTCAGACACATTAGATCTCATTTAAAACACTGGAAGAAGTTTTTTTTTTCCTGAGAAATTCAAATGTGTTAAAAGGACATCATGTAGCACAAGAGGTTGTGCACACTCTTAGTAGCACGTGTTTCTAATTGTGTTCTCACTCAGTAATTAACATCACTGAGGTTTAGCTGGTAAGAACTTACCCTGCCTCATGAGGTCATTCATTCACTGCATCGAAGTGAATGCAATGTAGATTTGCAGCTCATCTGGCAAATATTTCCCCGTGGGCTAGTTTATTCTATTTATTTTTATATTAACCTTATATAGAAGAATATTTGATACATACAAGGTACTGAAACGGAAAGGTTCTCCATAATTACACACCAGAATGAATGAAAGTGTTGTGATAAATAGAAGATGTAAGCACATCTAAAATTTCTTAAAGGGATGTCCAAAGAAGGAAAGCTAGTCTTAGGATGATATAGGATTGTTGAAAACACAAAACCAATATTTTGCACTCTTGAGAAGAGTAAGTACTTCTCTAATGATGGTTAACCTTGGTTGACATTTCAGAATTGCTTTGTATGTATGGAGGAGACTTTAAGTTAATAGCGTGGTCAACCCCAGAGTACTTAGCCTCTTTGGAAGAGGCTGAGATCTGTTGTTGTCCCTGATGTTAGCCAGGGGTATTTGTTTCTGACTCCCATTGGTCTCCTCCACTCTTTCAGGCCTAGAAGAAAATTGCAGTCAAAAGTGCCTTTCTCTGGTTACTTTTAAGAATGGCTGGGTCAGTCATATTAAGTTTTAAACTGAGATCCCTTTTCTACCTCTCTTGAGGAGGAAGACCTTCATCCCTTAGCTAAATTCTAAAAGTCCTGATATTGAGAAGTGACATCTCAGAATGCGCTATTGTCATTTAACAATGAGGACTGTCTCCAGGCAAAATTGTGAACATTGTCAATCTGAAGGTCTGGGTAAACATTCTCCTTCACTCTTTCTCTGAGGAATGTCTATGCATGTATCCCTCACAATATTTTTGTTACTGACTTCGAATTGAAGGCGGAGCGTGTGGTTCTGGCTTTTATTTGGTGGACCCCAAATCTCCTTTAAAGTATTGCTTCTAGCGTTCAGGAGCCAGAATCCAAGTAGCTGACCATGTAGCTAACCAGGAGCGTCTACTGTGGGGCTCTCTGAAGCTTTGTCCTCCTTCCGTGTCATTGGAAAAGCTAGCTAACCCGATAATCTCACTATGTCATGCATTAAGGCGGTACTAATGAAGACCACTCCAGATAACATAAATAATATACACGAGGTACAGAAAAGTGAGTAATTAACACCAAGAGAAAACAGGAAACCCTTTGCCGTACATGTTTAACTTGGCTGCTTACAATGTCATTGTTTCAACAACAATTCATATATTTATGAGATAACTAAAACATAAAATCTGAGTTGCATGGTTCAATTTTCTTAGGATCTTTTGATCTGGGCACTGTTAAAAAAATTTTTTAACATCTAAGTATTGTATTTACTATGATCACTAAATGCTAAGGTTCTTGTTTGGTTTGTCTGTATATGCCCACATATTCTAATTTCATGGAAGACGATGGAGGTGTGTCTTATATAAAAAATAAGAATCAGGAGTCAGAAGAACGGATTCTAATCTCTTCCTCTAAGACCGTAGGCAAGTCATTTAACCTTTGTGAGTTTGAGTCACTCAGCTGTAGATTTTTAAATCTCGAAAGTCCCATCCAATCTAAACAATTTGTGTGAATAATTGGCATTTCTAACTCTAGCTGTGCTAATGGATACATACTATGCCACTGATTTTATGTAGAGTCTAATTTATGGTATAAAACATATAGACTAGCATAATTACAATAAGAATGAAAATATTTGATCAAAGCTAAGTTATAAAAATAAGTTTGATTAAAAGAATAATTAATATATATTATAGTAATTTAAAATAAATTATTAATAATAACTAAGAATTGCCAGAAGGCACATTTATATGTACCATATTAATCAAAATGTTTTAAATTTGAATATTCAGGGATTAGAGTCTTTAACACAGTTGATGCTCCGTAAGTGTTTGTTGTATGGTTGAATATGGTATTAGAGAAAGCTTAGCAGTAAATGGAAAGTCAGGAAACTAAATGTGAATCCAGTTCCCAATTGGCATTTTAAGTCTTGTAGCCTGTTCTTTCATAATTAAAATGAAATGAGTATACCTATAAGATCTATATTTTTCCTTTATCCTTTTAAAATACCAGGGAAGGGAAATATGTATGCAGACTAGCTAAATGGCAAGATTCAATCAAGCTGCAATGTACCCTTTTGTAATTCACAAATAGAATAATCCTAACTTCTAGGCACTGTCTGTGAAACTTGACCATGAACTACAAAGAAATTTGTTTCCTTTTTCTTCACAGGCATATAAGCTGACAGGAGCAAATAAACTATTGGTCAGAATAAGTGCACATTAATAGATTTACATACATACATTTTAATACTAACCAAAGATATTTTTAAGTCCCTTATGGAGTTGTTCTTTGATATACGCAACTTCAATTCGTCGTAATTTATTGCACAAGTAAAATAATTAAAATTCAAGTGGGAAGAGAAGATAACTTGTGGAGCTGTTTTTCTCTTTGATTAATAAAGTGACAAGAGGGAACATACATTATATGTTTATACAGTTACATATAAGCTGAAGAGGGCCTGAAGGAACAAATAATAGATATGTTTTTCCTCATTGTATGATACAAGAAAAACTCTAGAATTTTCATATTTTGTTTCCTATCTCCCCCATCCACTTTAGTAGGTGATAAAGTGGATATGATTTCCGGGGTTGGGGGTGAAATGTGGGCCATGTTGACACTTTAATTGCTTTAATTTATAAGTCTTTTATATAATGAAGGATAGTTAAAATAAAAGGCAAAATTGATTTTATGACCTTATTGAATAATGATGGATTCATTTGCATGACTTTCACGCAGGTTATCAAAGGACAAGAGGAATAATCTCATGCTAGTAGTTATTTCATATTTATGAAGGCAAGTATTGTGTAAAAGCCTGGAGGTTTCCTATTGATCTTTTGACATTTGTATACCTTATACTAACAATTCAGTAGCAGAATCTTTGAACATTAAATACCAGGGCTGTAATTGCAGACATGAGGATTCGATATACAGTCAACCCTTTGTATCCACGGTTCTGAATCTATGGATTCAGCCAACTGCAGACTGAGAGCACATTATTTCTGGATGTTTATCAATCAAAGGGCAACAAGTGGGTTTAATACTCCATCATGGTTTATTCAAAAATATAGAAAAAGCTTTGCTATGTTTGAATTTATCCCTTATTCCATCTGGGCCTGTTTTGGAGATGGGGGGAGGATGGAGGAAGGTGAGAAGAAAAAATAATATATAATATTCTTTCATTCAGCAAATATTAATTTAGAAGTTGAGACAATTTTTTAGACCCTTGGGTTACATTAGTGATGAAAACAAAAACATCCTACCCTCATGCATTTTAACTTCTAAAAGTGGGTTATGGACAGTAGACGATACCACAGTTAAGTAAGTTGTATAGTATTTCATAAGTTAAGTGTTAAAGCAAATATAAAGCAAACTAAGAGTATAAGGCATATGGGGGCAAAGAGAGGGATGGATTGCAGGACAGGCACCATTGAGAAGAAGGAATCTGAACAAAGTTCTCCACAGTAGAGGAGGGAATAAGCAATGTCCATATGGGGCGGAAGACAAGGCGGAGAGAACGGAGGGAAAGCTAGTGTAAAGGCCCTAAATCAGGAGTGTTCCTGGTGTGTTTAGGACCTGGCAAGGAGCCCAGCTGGGTTGGAGAGGAGTGACTCAGGTGGTAGGAGGGAACGGGAACTAGATTACAGGGGATCCGTTGGGCCATTGCCCACTCATGGTGAAATGTGGTACAAGGCAGGGATCTGAGCACAAGAGAACATGATCTGAAACAGATTTTAAAAGGATCGCTTGGGCTGCTGTGTTAAGGACAGACTATAGTGGGGCAAGGAGGAAGCAGGGCAGCTGGTTTGGAAGCTATTACAGTAATCCAGAAGGATGGTGCTGGCTCAGCAGCAGGGTACAGCGGAAGCAGTGAGCAGTGGTCACATTCTATATCTGGTATAGATATAAGGTATAGCCAATAGGCTTTTATGGTGGATTGAATGTGGGTTGTGAGGGCAGGAGAGGAGCAAGGAGTACCTCAAGGTTCAGCCTGAGCAACTGAAAGGATAGAAAGGGCCATTTAGGGGCATGGGGTATGGTCAGGGGTGCAAATACAGACATAGCAAGTGTGAGATGTCTACTATACATCCAAGTGAAGGTATCCAACAAGCAGTTATACAGGTCTAAGGTTAAACTGAAGTCTGGCCCAGAAATAAACATTTGAGTTGTCAGCACATATAGAGGGAGCCCTTACAGAGGACTTCATCAGCATTTGCTCGTTTATTTTTCATAATGACCCTATGAGATTGGCATTATTATTATTCTCCTTATTTTATCCATGTGGAAACTAAGCCACAAAGAGGTTAAATAACTTAAGCTAATAAGGGGAGTAAGAGGAAGAATTAGAATTCAGATCCTGTTTTATATGACTTCAAAATCTGTATTTTTCATGGGCATGATTTATTACAAGAGAGCAAGCTTATTTATCAGCTTTGCTTTGAGGTTACATTAGAAGCTGAACATGTCTAAGGGAAAGAAAGAGATGGAACTAGGCGTGCATCCTAGCTCAGTATTTTATAAAATGTTTGGCTAGGATTCACTGTAAGAAGTGCATTTTATATCACCTCACATACATATTGAGAATTGGAATAAAATGTTCCTCAAAATACCCTTATAAGTCACAAATGTACTCTGATGTTTTCTATATTATCCTATCCCATCCCTTCCCACTGTTTCATTCTAACATATTTTAGTTATAAAAATGCTAGTTTTAACTCATCTAAATGATTTTATAACCCCCAGTTTAAAAAACATTACTTAATTGATAGTTTTCTCGGAGTGATTTCTGAACTCGGAAAAAAGCTTTTGCAAGGAAATCCGTCTTTAGGACTTCCACTATCCCCATAAGAGTGTGGTCAATTCATTCTCTTACCTGGATGTGAATCAAGGTAGAAGAGAAAAACCCTAAGGTCAGGGCCAACTTAGCTATCGGACACAGTAGACACAGAGCCCAAGCTCACAATACATTTAGAGGCCCACAAAAATGTTTTAATTTTTTAAAGTCAGAAGAAAAAGTAAATATAATCCAGCCTGTTTTACATATGTCTTTATACCAACACATAATAGTTTGTAATACTTATATCATAAAGTATAGTTTTAAAATGTTTTGTGGTAAAAGACAAATGTGCATAGGACCCACAAAAGTCATAATGAAGCTCTACAAAGTGTGGAAAGAGAAGCAGTGAGAAAAAAATTGTTTTTCAATGTAGGATAGTGGCTATAAGGGTATACTCTGGAGCTAGACTTTTTTGGGTTCAATTCCCTACTTTATCACTTACTAGCTGTGTAGCCTTGGGCGAGACATTTAACCTCACCCTGCCTCAGTTTTCTCACCTGTAAAATGGGACGAATAATGGAGACCACCTTGGAGGTTTGCTAAACTTGGAGGGGGGAGGGATAAATTGGGAGATTGGGATTGACATATACACACTATTATACATAAATAGGTAACTAGTAAGAACCTGCTGTATAGCACATGGAACTCTACTAAATACTCTGTAATGACCTATAGGGAATAGAATCTAAAAAAGCGTGGATATATGTATACGTATAACTGATTCACTTTGCTGTACAGCAGAAACTAACACAACATTGTAAATCAACTATATTCCAATAAAAATTAATTTAAAAAACATGGAAAAACTTAGAATAATTCCTGCCACATAGTGAGTATTCACTACACAAAGTGAAGAATGAACTCCGTTACTCCTTTATGTTTCTGTGTTCTGCCTCACCTTTTTTCTATTCTTCTAACATACTACCAAAAAAAAAAAAACCGCCTCTCTAGGTACCACATCTTACAAGACCAAATGAGCTACAGATTCAGAAAGTCTCACATAAGGAAATAATTTTCTTTACTAAATTTTACCCCTATTCAATCCTTCTTGCTTACACTACAGAATGAATAGAACCTGCCCCAAATGAGAAAGTCACCCTCAAACTCTGAAAATTAAGGAAATTTACATTAAAGATAGTCTATTGTCCAACTAGAGTTAATGGATCATCTTTGAAATGTCTTTCGCAAATGGCCACATAGGAATGGCCACCTGAGGAAAAACCTACTGGACTTTCCAACAATCCTCTAAACTTGGAGGAGGTGGTGTGAGGGGAGGAGAAAAAAAGAAGAGCAAACGAAGAAATACAGGGAGAAGAGAGGAGGGAAACAGAGAGAAAAACAAAACTTCTCAGTTGGAGAAAGGCATCCATATAGGTCAGGAGAGCACATCGAAAATCATAGAATCTTGACTTTTGAGAGTCAGGAGGAATATCTTCTCTTCTTTGAGTGATCAGCACGAGGGTTCTGTGCTGGGTTTGGAGATTTGCTTGGTCAAAAATCTGAGTCTGCTGCTTATGAGCGGACTCGTCTCTGAATCTTTGAACCCTGTGAGATGGGGGTAACACTCTCTGCCTAACCCCCATTGTTACTTTGAGGACCAAATGTGAAAATGCTTTGCCAATACCTACGTGCTCTAAAAAGGCAAGAAACAGATGTGGTCTTGATGAGTGGGACAGCTTAAATGCCTAGCTCTGACACAAATAAAGCACAAGAATAGAAATGTGAAAAATAGACTAATTCTACTTAAAATAATGCCTCTGCCATGGCCAAAAATTTCATATAGCCTGAGAGTCCAGAAAGACTGAATACAGCATTTACCAATTTATAAATTTAGGCTCTGTTCGTGCCTCCACTGTCAATCTCATTATTGTATGAAATGCAGTCACGCTAGGATACTATTATCCATCCATAAGAAACAGAGTGCTCGAATTTTTACAAGTGTTGGTGAATTGCAGAAGTTTTTCACTACTTAGTGTAGTCCCAGGCTCACTTCAACTTCCCACTTGATAGTAGTTCTCCAGAAGGTACCTGTCGTATTCAAGCTACAAGTAACGGTACTGCACAGGAGAAGTGCCAGCCAGTGCCGTGCGGGGTATTAGGTCACCGTGGCCTTGTGCAGACTCAGCCAAATAGCTCTTCTTTCACAATCTCTTCTCCCCTTTTCTTCACCCTTCTCCCCCCAAGTGAATGTCCTACTTATTTGTTTTGACCTTAAAAGATACAACCAGAGGTTTCAAGGCAAAACCTTCATTTCTAAGAGAGAGTGGGGGGGGGGTTAAATGTCCTCAGTGTTCTCCGTGGAAGTCTAGGGCTGTTCCTTACCTCCCCCTCCAACCACAGAATTACAGTTTGCACAGCTGTGGGACCAGCTGCTCTGTATTCACTCCAGACCTCGCACCAGGCAGCCTTCCAGCAACATCCTTGCTATATCTGGTCATGAAGCTGACAGTTATCAGCTAAGAGGCAACTATTTCAGTAAGAAAAGTGACTTCTACCAGCAGCTTTGGCATCGGGCTCAGAGCTGCCCTACAGGCAAGGAAACTTCTCAGTTCTCGAAACAATCTCTCCATGTTCAATTTGTTCAATAGAGATAGAACAGGCAGAAACAAAATTAGGAGTGACGAAGTTTTTATTTTTATTCTTTTTTGTCTTTGACTTTTACAGTTTGGAGGCTCCTTCTAAGCTATGGATGTCATTCATATAAAAGCAAAATTTCTCAGCCGATATATGGGTAATGCAGACCACACCAAATTTTGGTTAATCATAGATTTCCCTTTATACATAATTTATGATACCACATGACTTTCATGAGTGTATTTTACTGCATTTTGACATGAAAAGATATTTAGCTAATAGACTTTAAGCAAACTGAACGCTTGATACGTTATTACAGTTTTGTAAAACTTCACAGTGACTAAATCTTTCTTCAGCTTGTGAAGTGCCTGAGGTAGTTTTCTTTTATCCATTCATGTAAGTAGTTCATTGTAACTATTCAGAAATAAATCATTAGTGTGGTTTCTGACATTTTAGCCAAAGACGGGCCTTATAACCCCATGTACCACTCACTTCTCACCACAAAAATCCTCCCCATTTTGTGAAGCAAACAGATAACATGGGCAGTGGTCACTGTACATAATGTTTGGTTTGCTTGTTTCATTGATTCGAAAATTTGTCTTTGTTTATCAAAGTTTATTCATACGTTTGCATCTGTAGTTCAGATCATATCCTTTCAGGTATCTTAAGAACACTGGTATTTCTCAAAATAGAAGACACGCTCTTATTTTTCTTGTCCACCAGGTCTGAGTCAAACCGTGTCACCACTTGTCTCAGAGGATGGCAACCACATAAACGGAAGTGTGTGTTAAGTCTCAGACCAACTAGAACCATCCATAAAAATAATACCGGGTCAACCCAAAGCAAGCTCAAATCAGTCTTAAAGTCACTTCATTGGCCTCTCGGTTACAGCTCATATAATATGATCTATATGAAAGATTTCTGCTGTAATGTTACCTCATAAAGAAATACATCATCTACAGACTCCTTTTATAAACCCAATTACGGGAACAATTCAGCAGACTTAACAGCTACTAGGATGTGCATCCTATCTCCTCCTTGATTCCACTTATTAAAGACACTGAACTGGAAATATTATAGAGGAAAGAAACAATGACTGAATTTAGCCCACACAGAAAAGGCTGATATAATCACTCAATCAGGCATAACTTTAGTTCTCTCTTACGGCCATGTCGTCAGCTTCATTTATAATAGGTGGTTTGTCTAAAGAAACACTATAAGCAGGCCCTTTGTACACAAATATGAATATATTTTCAATATCTCACTGAACTTCTTGGCAAAAAATCGTACTTGATTAATTCAAAAGTATTAGTTGGCTACTTCATTTCAATTCGACCATCACAGTACTTTGATAACGAAGATCTTTGGTGGCAAGTGGCAGAGAGCAAAATAAGAATAACAGTTAATAAAACATATCATTAATTAAAAATTGATAAAAATATATTGTTGGGGGAAAAAAGTCCAATAGTGAAAGATGTGATTCCTTTTTTTTTTTTTTTTTTTTTTTTGCGGTTTGCGGGCCTCTCACTGTTGTGGCCTCTCCCGTTGCGGAGCACAGGCCCCGGACGCACAGGCCCAGCGGCCATGGCTCACGGGCCCAGCCGTTCCGCGGCATGCGGGATCCTCCCGGACCAGGGCACGAACCCGTGTCTCCTGCATCGGCAGGCGGACTCTCAACCACTGCGCCACCAGGGAAGCCCAGATGTGATTCCTTTTAACTTCATACCAAGGCTCAGACCAGCAGGGATTCATATTCAGTTCGTTATCTCGAACAGAGTTGACATGGTGATACTGGTTTTGGGAAGAAATCACATATGTTATAATAAAGCCTAGAAAGGGATCAAGTAGAGAAACAGATGTAATGTTCAAGTGAAGGCTTTCCTGCAGCACGACTCATCATTCAGAACTGGGGACAAAGGAGGAGCATGTTATGGCTACTAGTACATCGAATCAGATGTTTGGTGCATTCACTGCAACTGGGCAGAAACACTCAACACTGGTGTATATTAAAGCTGGTGTAAATTTCTTTCCAGTTGCTGCTCCCAGTGGACTTTGTTCTCTGTCAATCTCTAGAAACCTGAACTACGGTCCAAGAACCACAATGAATCCTGAGTGCATGCTGGTGTCTTTTTAAGATTAGAACTCCTTTCATCTCTCTCATGCTTACTCTTTAGTGACCTAAGGAAAAACAATTGTGTTATTTATGTGAGTTCATAAAAACATAGATTTTTTTTTTTCTGTAAGGCCTCAGTTTCCATAAATCTGTTGCTGGAGTTCATTATTTTCTTCCCCTAAGTGGGAAAACGGTTTCAGGCCTTAGGTCCACATAATTTCTCCCATTACATTCCTGTCTCTGCCTAGTGATAGAATAAAATGCCTCACTGTCATGAAGGTCTAGAGGCCGTACAGTTAGGAGCAGATAAACAAAGTATGGTGGCAGGTAAAAGGTTGAGCTCTGGTTTTCCCAGGGTAAAATGCCTGGGGTGCCTACAGATTTGTAATACATCATCATACGTAGAAGGAGAAAAATGTCTAGAGAGTATTGGTCCCCGTGGGAACCTCTGGTCAGGTAAGATGTAACAAGCCTTCTGACAGCTCTGGAAACCTTGTGGGTAGAGGAATAACCGTGGACTTGTGTCAGACACACGTAGGTACGAATTCTGACTCTGCTGGGCAATTTTAGGGCAAGTTTATTATATTTATGAACTTCAGCTTGCTTACCTATACGATGAGAATACTAATTTATCAGAATTGCTGTGAGAATTACATGAAAGGGGGATATAAAGCAAAGTACCTGGCCTAGTAGGTGCTCAGTAAACACTATTCAAACATTTCAAGCCAGAAACATGCTCAGTTTAGTATATTAACATAAAATCTTGATGTTGTATCACAGTGATAAATATTTTATTAGATTACCAAAGACCCCTTCTCAAACCTGGACAAAATTTTAGAAAAAGAAAGGATGGGGCTTCCCTGGTGGCGCAGTGGTTGAGAGTCCGCCTGCCAACGCAGGGGACGCGGGTTCGTGCCCCGGTCTGGGAGGATCCGGAGCGGCTGGGCCCGTGAGCCATGGCCGCTGAGCCTGCGCGTCCGAAGCCTGTGCTCCGCAACGGGAGAGGCCACAACAGTGAGAGGCCTGCGTACCACAAAAAAAAAGAAAGAAAGAAAGAAAGGATGACCTGTTATAGTTTATTGTGACTTATTTCATTAAATAACAAAAAAACAAACATTCATCAAAGGCTCAACATGGATTTAAAGTTTCGTCAGCAACTAAATCCGGGACTTCCCTGGTGGCGCAGTGGTTAAGAATCCGCCTGCCGATGCAGGGGACACGGGTTCGAGCCCTGGTCCGGGAAGATCCCACGTGCCGCGGAGCAACTAAGCCCGTGCGCCACAGCTACTGAAGCCCATGCTCTGCAACAAGAGGAGCCCCTGCTCACCACAACTAGAGAAAGCCTGAGCGCGGTAACAAAGACCCAATGCAGTCAAAAATGGGGGGGGGGACCACCTAAATCCATCAGTAGGAACATTAACATCCACTGGACTCCAAGCTTTCTGAGGGAAGGAACTCTGTCGCCTGATTTGCTCCTGAATCCTTGGTGCCTAGCATTGGCCATGGTGCCTAGCATTGGCCATGGCCCATAAGAGGTGCTCAAAAAGTTCTTGTCATGAAGAAAGGTATCAGGGAAATGGCCACTTTGCTATCAGTCAGTCATCTTTTTTTTTTTTTTTTTCGCGGTACGCGAGGCTCTCACTGCTGTGGCCTCTCCCGTTGCGGAGCACAGGCTCCGGACGCGCAGACTCAGCGGCCATGGCTCACGGGCCCAGCCACTCCGCGGCACGTGGGATCTTCCCGGACCGGGGCACGAACCCGTGTCCCCTGCATCGGCAGGCGGACTCTCAACCACTGCGCCACCAGGGAAGCCCAGTCAGTCATCTTTATACCAAACTAGTTGGATTTCTTCTACATATTTTTTACAAGGACATTATTTTTATTTTTTTCATTTTTTTCATTTTTTATTGAGCCTTAATTGACTTATAACATCATGTAAGTTTAAGGTGTACAAGGTGTTGATAAAAGGACTTTATTTTGTTAAAAGCAGTTTTAGGTTCACAGAAAAATTGGAAGGAAGGTACAGAGCTTTCGCCTATGGCCCCTGCCTCGACACATACAGACGCCCCCGCCAGAGGGGTGCATTTCTTACAACTGATGAGCCTGCTCTGATGCGTCTTGTTCACCCAAAGTCCATAGTTGACCTCAGGGTTCACTCTTGGTGTTGCACTTTCTATGGATTTGGTCAAATGTATAGTAATAACTATCCACATTATAGTATCATATAGAGTATTTTCACTGCCCTAAAAATTCTCTGTGATCAACTTATTCATGTCTCTCCCTCCCCCCGAAACCCCTGGCAACCACTGATCTCTTTACTGCCCTCAGGGTTTTCCTTTTTCCAGAATGTCATATAATTGGAATAATACAGTGTGTAGCCTTTCCACAATGGCTCCTTTCACTGCCGTGCTTTTGACGTTCCTCTATGGCTCTTCCTGGCTTGCTAGCTCATTTGCTTTTAGTGCTGAGTAGCGTTCCATTGTCTGTAGGTACCACAGTTTCTTTATCCATCCACCTGCTGAAGGACATCTTGGCTGCTTCCACGTTTTGGCAACTATGGATAAAGCTGCTATAAACGTCTGTGTGCAGGTTTTTGTGTGGACATATTTTTCAACTCCTCTGGGCAAACACCAAGGGGCGTGCTTGCTGGATCATATGGTGCAAGTATGTTTAGTTTTATAAGAAACTTCCAAAGCGTCCTCAAAAGTGGCCTTACCATTTTTGCATTCCCATCCGCAACGAATGAAGTTTCTTTTCCTTTTTTAGTAACATCTCTACACATCTTCAGGTATCGGGTCCTTATTTCCTTCTCACAGTTTCTGGAAGCAGAAGTAGAGTGAGGAGACAAACTTACCCCCCAGAGCTGCCCACAAACCAGTCAGGCCTCTCAGACTTGCCGTATCCAACTCCTCAGCCCCTCCGGCTCTGGGGAGAGGTCCAGAAGCCTGATGTTCTCCATAGCTTACGTCTGGGTTCTGAAAACCGGGTGAAAAAGGGTTATGTTGATTTTTACTCCTGCTCCATCGTCACTGCAGTAGTACTTGTGATGATACCGCTAACTTTCTCATCAGTATTCAGTTCAGGGTCCCCTCTCAAGTAATTCCCTGGACGGGAAGAAAGGTTTAAAGTGCAGTTCTTGCAAAGGAAATGAGCTGTTTCTTCTCCCATGCATCAGAAATAGGAATGCCTTTGAGGTTGCCAATTCTGAAAACGCAGAAGTAGAAATGAAGCGGGCACAGCCAATTTAATGTGTTTCTCCTCACTGAACCAGCATTTGTTTTCCTTTTGAGCCAAACTATAGGGACTGACATCATTGTGACAAGATCATAGGATCCTCCCTTTTTACATATTTCTGAAAAGTATACCTAAATTTTATAAAATAAACCTTACTAAAATAGGAATACCATGTTCTGTGTCGGAGGTCATCCTTCATCTCCAAGTTCTTAGAGAATAAACTTGGACTCAACAGAGTTACTTTTTAAATTTTGGAGTCAGATTCAGGCTGCCTTTAAATTCAGAGCAGGGAAATTATTGAAATATTCAACGAATTGAGCTTAAAGAAAGTTTAGAGGTTATCTATTCCAATTAACATATCTTGCAGGTAAGGAAATTACATCCCAGAGAACTCTGTGGTCCCCAAGAAGAGAAAAAAAAGACAGTGAAAGTGAAATTCCCCAGAATCTAGACATTTAAAAATAGCTTAGTCCCAGGGGTGAGCTGGAGCTAGCTCATATAGGGTCATGAGAGCCAACTAGGCACATGTCTTCCCAACTCCACATTCAGTGACATCATATCAGTAGTCTGAAATCAGCCTTGGAGGGAGTATTTACAGCCATGGAAATCAGCAAGCACTGCTACAATTCAGAACTTTCTTTAGAAAGCTGCTTGTGAAACATTTGCCAGCACACCACTGCTCAACTCACAGAACTGAGCCTAATATTTGATAGGCGTAGTTTAAGCACCATCTAAGTATAATACATAAGTGGTTTAGGCATGGTTTATTAGATGCTGAGAATGTCAAAGGAAAAGTATCAGACAGGTTTTGCTTGATCAATTTAATCTGACACCTTTAACATGCAAATGTTTATTTACTTCAGTGGCTCTAGGAACATGTTGATAGGTCAAATTACTATATTATTGCTTTACTGTCGTTTAAATATGGAATAATCAATATGGCTACGGTGACGGCTATAAGCATGTCTATTGAAAATATGCTTTCATCTTTAAACTAGATATAAATACGTATGATACAATTTAACAGTTTTTCATAGAAAATATTTTATCTTGTTACCCTGTCATTTGGACACTTATGAAGAGGAAAGTGGATTTTTTTTTGCAGGTCATTTAATAATAAGATCACGTATTCCAACATTTTATGCAGCATTTCCATATTTCCCAGCTAATGTAATACATTAACTCGGTTTGGAATCCAGTTTCAATCAAACTAATGGTGAATCAGTTATAATGTCCCCATACCAGCCTTAGCAGCTGGAAAGGTGCATCTTGAAGCAAGAGTCAACAGCGATTTAGAATTCTCCCAGCCTTTCTGTCCTTAGCACAATTGCTAGATGCATCAGAATGTTTTTTTTTTTTTTTTTAAGTCATCACATGTAGGCTTTCCAAAGAGACACTTATAAAAATATATTTCGGTTTCTTCAGGTCACATGTATTTTTCAAGCAGTGGAGGGAAAGCTTTTTTGTTGTCTTCTGCATAAGTTGTTAATGGGTAGTGAATGCAGCTATAGATGAAATGAGGGTCCCAGAGGAGCACCTGTCTTGTGGTAGGGAATTTGAACAACCCCCTTTACACCCTTCTTTCTTTTTAAAATGTGACTCAATGACCATCATAAAGGGGTATGCGTGCATACACTAAGAAACCAGACGAGAACCTTGCAATTTATGCATCAGAGTGGTATACGGTATTAAATGAGAATGTTTGCGCTCTTGGTGTATTTTACAGCTCTCTGGGCCATTTCCGAGCATTCTGACATATAAAAGAAAACGTATAAAGGGATTCAGAAGGAGAGGTCATTAATTAGGAAAACGGCCAAAGGATGGAAAATTCCAGGAAAAAAGACAAACTTAAAAGGCATTAATAAATCCTGTTTGAATTACTTTAACATATTCTAGCCAAATACATAAATCAAGCAGAAAACGTTAGTGTTATTTGGACTAAAATGATCTCATAATGGGCTTGGCATCTTTCTTCGAGATAAAGAGGGAGACCTGGTGGATTGGAACTATAGATACGTCAGCTGGGACCTGTAATTACCTGATTTTGACAAGTTTGATGTGACTTGGTACAACCGTGTTTCTTTCTATAGGGACAGTTGCTTAGAACGCCATCAAACCCCTTTTAGGGAACAGATCCCGGGAAGAATGATTATCACCATCAAACCCTGTCGGGCTAAAGAACCTGAGAAGAGATTGGATTTTTCCTTGTTTAAGGTCTTGGTAGGAGGAATTCATATAGCTGGCCAGAACATTTCTTTTCACCTTTTGAAAAACTTTCTTTTCTCTTTGAGAAAGCGGTGAGCTCCGATCTTGGTCTTGGTTGGTGTCTGTGGGTTAGACCATGGGCTGTGGAGGGGGACCCCCTGGGTGTGCATTCCATCCGGCCTCACCAAGTATGGGACCTTGAGTTAGCTGCTGCACCCCTCTATGCTTTTCTTCCTTTTCAGTACATCGGGGATAATAATACTAGTATCTATTTTACAGTTGTGAGGATTAGATAAGGCAATAGGTATAAAGTTCTTCAAGAGTTTCTGATACATAGTAAGCACCTGGCAAGTGTTCACTAGGATTATTGGTAGGAACCGCTGGCCCAGGATGCTAATCAGCGTTAGCGCCTCCGCAGCTGCTGGGGGAGGCTCCCAGACAGACTTGGGGCGGGCACAGGAAGCTGGCTCAGCTGTGGGGTCCCTCTGTGAGTCGGTGCTTTTGCTTGCCTCCCTGTTCTGCACAGATCTGCTCAGAGGAAAACCTCTTTAACCCCCTAGTTTGAGTGTTGGCTGAGGCAAGCTGTCCCAAGCCATTCAGGCTGTGACTAAGCAGATTCTAGCCTCTTTTAGGTAATTTGTGGGGCTAAGTATTTAACGCAGTAGGCAGGTAAAAGATGTGATATACCAGTGTTTAGTCACTTCTAACTGCTTGAGATGATTATGCAATTTGAAATGCCATGAGACGTGGGAAGCGGGGTAGGAGTCGGTGAAGACTCAGTCCTCTTGCCTTTTCATTTGGAAAGCCCCCTCGGTGTGTCTTCCCACTGTGCGGACTCTTAAACTTGGTTTCACAGTTATCCCGGAGGGGTGATAGTGGAGCCCGTGTTCTAGGTGTCTATAGAGCTATCTTACATCCTACCTCTTGTTTAGCACCCCCAACACCCAGACCCTGGGCTAGGCACTCGGAACAAAAAGATAGGTAGGCAGACCCCTAGTTCTTAGGAGCCTGAGTCTGCTTGGGTAGAGGAAGAGTAAACAGATGGTTCCAATGCAAAGAGGCAGTGCCATAGTCTGGGCACAGACAAAGCATCACTGGACGTAGGCCATGAAGAGACCAGCGCTGACTGGGAGAGTTGGGAAATCCTTATGGAGGAGAACACTTGGGCTGATTCTCAGAGGACGAGTAGGATTTTTCTCATGGATGAAACCAGGTGTGGAGGCACGTGGGGCGGGGGCGGGGGGAGAGTTTCAAGCATTGAAGAGCATTCTAATCAGAGGAAACAGTCTGCACGAAATCCGTTTGGCCTTTAGGTTTCATATGTAGTCCTTAAAATAAGCACATATGATCTGCAGTGTGTTGAACTGGATATCTCTGCCATTACGGAGCACAGACTAGAGAGGAGACGGCTATGGAAGGAGACTGTGACATAACGTACGTGCTCCAACTGTCAGCAGGGAATAGGGGTATCAGCCAGCGGAGCGTTTGGGATCCAGTGGAAACGCACAGTGCAGGGGGTACTTGAGTAGGGCTTATGGAATGAGTGGTGTCCCCCAGGAAGGCAGAGGAAAGAAAGCATGTGTGTGAAGGCAGTTTGTGTGCACACACCGCAAAGGGCAAGGAGATGGGTGGGACCGGAGCACGTTCCGTGAGTTTGGAATTGTAGCGGGGAGACGGGGCGGGGGGGGGTGATCAGAGAATGCGGGGCTCCCAACGATACTCAGAAGCAATGAGGACGATGGATTGGCCAAGGTCAGAGCTGGAGGCGGGGCGAGACTTAGTTCCTCTTTAGGGTTTGGCAAACAAAACACGATAGAGGCCTGAGCTGGGGCGGTAATAGCAGGGATGGAAAATCGACTGACAATCCAGAAATTTTAAAAGGTGGAATAGCCACGACCTAGTAACCAATTGATTATGGAACTATAGGAAGAGGAATGGAGGCCCTGTAAGTTTCTCCCTTGACCTGCTAAGTCCTATTCACCAGTTCAGGGAGCTGAGGCTGGGGCAGATACTCATGGGACAGGTGAAGGGGCTGATACATATGCAGGCGTGTTTTAGGATGTCTGTGTGGCATCCCAGTGGAGGAGGCCTCAAGAAGTGAACACATGGGTCAGGAACTAGGGAGAAGTGTTCATATTTACTAAAGTCGGTGAAGACTTTAGTCACCATTCTTTTCTCTGTTTGCCGTGACCTAGCAGAACCTTAGGAAGCTTTATGCTAGGGAAACCGTGGTGAGAGACAGAAGAGGATGGACAGCACACCCGCAAGGCACGTCCATTTTAAAGGGGTTCAGAGAGAAGAGGAGCCGGCACTAGCATCTGAGGAGACAGAGAGACAGGGGAATCCAGAGGAAGCCAGGGGAGAAAGGGGTTTTCTAGCGAAATGCAATGGCCAGCAGGTTCACACGCAGCAGAGACACCCAGCGAGGCCTGACTGTGGTCCTTTCCTTCGGTGCTTTTACCAACGGTTGTTTATCAAGTGATAGAAGCCCAGTTGCTGTGCACAGAAGAGTGAACAGGGGTGAGAACCTGGAGTTACTAAACATTGATACGTGGTTCAAAGGTGTTGGCTAAGAAAGAAAGGTGACAGCCGGTGCCCTAGCTAGCGAGAGTGGGACAAACGTCAGAGAGGTCTGGTTTTGTTTTTCAGTTATGCACGGAGCTGTAGCTAATCTGATTTCCCTGGGTAAGTTACAAGCTCCCCGAAGAAGCAACCGCGTTGCCCACAGCGCTGGGCATATTCCAGATGCTAATTCAGGATATGCAGATTTATGTGCTGATTTTTGTCACAGAATTATTCAAACAACATTAATTATGTGTGCATCAATTTAAATGTAATTTCTGAATACATTTACAAATATATGTATAGAAACATTTCATAAGGCGAGAAAGATTTGGGGAAGTTAACTAACAATGATGAATCTGTCAAAAGTATTGTGATTCCATAGATAATTATATTCTTTCTCTTCTTTTATCTGGACTTACTTGAAGGTGTAATAAGATATTTTGTGCCCACTTTTCTCTACACACTGGCCTTTCTCCTACATTCATCTGTTAAGTAACATTTTCTCTACCATAGTGCTTGGACCATATGTTCCCCTTCTGTAGTGTTTTGACTTATTTTTGGTGGGGTAAATGGTACTTGGGGCTGGGTCGCATAATTCTCAGATACCAAGTAACTATACTAATTCGTCTTAAGCATGCAATCAACTCTTCCTGGGCAACAATTTGTTGATCAAAAATAACACCCTATCTTCGCTCTTAAATTGAAAGCTATATATTGGTTTATATTGGTTAAAGTATGCCCCCCAAAACATGTTTAAAGTTTCTGTTTGTACTAGGATGTGTCATTTAAGCTCAGAAAAGTGTTAGAACTGATTTCAGATCATAGTAAATGGACTCTATTTTCAAGTCCCATTTTAAATTTAAGCTTGTACCAAATCTAGTAGGATTTCCAGACGTTCATATAAAGATACAATATGGACGTGATAAGAAAGAGACCTTTAAGTAAGAAAATATGCCCTTTAACATAATAAAAAGAACTTTGGGCTTCCCTGGTGGCGCAGTGGTTGAGAGTCCTCCTGCCGATGCGGGGGACACGGGTTCGAGCCCCGGTCCGGGAGGATCCGACGTGCCGCGGAGCGGCTGGGCCCGTGAGCCATGGCCGCTGAGCCTGCGCGTCCGGAGCCTGTGCTCCGCAATGGGAGATAAATAAATAAATAAATAATAATAAAAATAAAAAGAACTTTAAAATATGGTGAACTGATTGAATACATAGCAGAAGCCTCTCATTAGTAGAAGTTTGAAAGTACATAGTTATTAGTGTGTGGTGGTTTCTGTTTGCATTTTCCTGAAATGCAATTGGTGGTAGATATTAAAAGATGCTTAAATCTGCAAATAAAAAGACCGGTTATCTCAGTCAAATTCCATTTTATGCCAAGGTTTCTTTTTTTTTTTTTTTTTTTTGTGGTATGTGGGCCTCTCACTGTTGTGGCCTCTCCCGTTGTGGAGCACAGGCTCCGGACGCGCAGGCTCACTGGCCATGGCTCACGGGCCCAGCCGCTCCGCGGCACGTGGGATCTTCCCGGACCGGGGCACGAACCCATGTCCCCTGCATTGGCAGGCGGATTCTCAACCACTGCGCCACCAGGGAAGTCCTATGCCAAGGTTTCTTAACGGTGTTTTGTATCTGGAAGTTGCCCCTTGTATATGTACTTGTATACCCTGCATCGGCTAATATTTTGAGTACTGTGCCGACTGGTTCTCCTTTCCCCGCGTAACTTCCAGCTAATATAACTTGTACCATTTAGTCTCATTTGAAACACTAGTGTGTTTTTCAGACTTACACAATTTTGTCATCTTTTTAGAGGGACAGGAAATGCAATTTTATTAATTCTATTACCTTGTTTTAAATCAGATGCTTGAAAAACACCCCACTTCCAACTAGCCCTGAGAACCATGTGCGACAGAACCAGAAGGATGTCAGTTAAAGTCACATCTCAATTCTAATATCAAACCTCAGATTTCACAGATCTCATAATATCAGAGCTGTGAATATTTGCTTCAGGCATCAGCTTGGCATTTAAGAAAAATCTTTAAGACCACACGGACATTTCACTTTGCCAGAATATCTACTTCTCATATAATGCTCATAAATATCAAACTTTAACTAAAACATCCAATTTTATCACGTTCCGAGAGTCAGACGTCTCTTTTTGTTTGGGGAGTTTCTTTTTCTTCTTTCCACTTCTAGGCTAGAGCGTACTTGTCATCCATTTTATATTGATTGGTTAATTGATTAGGTAATCAAAATTACTGCTCAAAAATGCATTCTAAACACAAAAACCATTTTTCTCTTAGAATTTTTGCTCAAGACTTTCACGCTAGGAAATTAAAGAGTATAGATAGAAGTAAAGGACAAGAGAAAGCTGTGGTGGGCAAAAAGAAAGAAGTTCCACTGGAAGGTTAGAGAATTAACAAAATTTAATGTTTGAGACAGTAGCGTTTCTTCCAGATGAGATGGATACATATTTTTGTACTGGGAATACTCTGTGTTTTATATTTACCTATATTTTTGGTATTAGCTATCTTTGTATGTAATATTCATGATGAATATTTGCATAACCCCCTACACTTTACAAAGCTGCTCTCAGCTCTTATGCTATTTTATCCTATCATCTTATCTACTGCAGTGTCAACTCCTGACAACCTCGAGGCATGTCTGTATTTCCCTGACACATCACAGAGGTTTGAATGTAACCAAACTGATCATTCTTTGAGCAGTTAGGTATCTGTGGGGTATTTAAGTGCAATATCTCACCCACATACACAGACATATTATAGTCAGTTTTCAGTGGAGGCTGCAAGAAAGAGATGCTGGCCTTGGCATCAAGTCCAGTTTAGTTCAAAAACAAAGTCATTTCCAAATAAAGTAAGGACAGATGTTGCTAAGAAGTTCCTGAGTCACTGTTACAGTGTGTGTCTGCAACTGAAGGGCCCATGACTTTTTATTGTCTCTCCAAGAAGACTTTCCACTTAGGCAGTGCTGAAGGGTTGAGCATGCCAGGCAAGAGCCTCCCAGGTCCTCACCAGCCCGAGGAGCCTGTTAAAAAGATGAGCAAGGGATTTCACTGTCCTTCTCCCCAGGACAAACCTGGTCTCTTAAACTTTTTGACGCATTAATTACTCAGGAACTCCCATACTATATCGCATCTTATTCAATTTTTCCAATAACCAGTTTCCTAATATTTGTAATCCTATGGTAAACCAATGTTCTGCTCCCAAAAAACACCCCTAATGAAATGATATAGTAGTATTTTTAAAAAGTTACAATAAACATCTTAAATTTTAAAATATTTTAATTTTTATACAATTCTAAACGTTACTTTCCATTTATAGATATCACAAAATATTGGCTGTATTCCCCATGTTAGACAGTACATCCTTGAGCTTATCTTATACCTGATTTTTTGTACCTCCACTCCCCTACCTCTATATCGTTCCCCCACCCCCCAACTGGTAACCACTAGTTTGTTCTCTATATCTGTGAGTCTGCTTCTTTTTTGTCATATTCACTAGTTTGTTGTATTTTTTAGATTCTACGTATAAGTGATATGATACCGTATTTATCTTTCTCTGTCTGAGTTATTTCACTTGGCATAATGCCCTCCAAGTCCAGCCATGCTGCTGTAAATGACAAAATTTCATTCCGTTTTATGGCTGAGTAATATTCCATTGTATAAATATACCACATCATCTTTATCCAGTCATCTGTTGATGGACACTTGGGTTGTTTCTGTATCTTGGTAATTGTAAATAATGCTGCTATGAACATCGGGGTACATGAATCTTTTCAAATTAGTGGTTTTGTTTTAAATTTTTAAAAAAACGTTTATTTAGAGGAAGTTGGATCTGGCCATCTGTTGCCGCATAGTTAACTCATAACGTAGTAAATGCAATATGAGGACATAAATCTACTTCTGTTCACTGAATTCATTAATCATGGGCCCTAATGTAACTGCACGGCACCACTCGCAGTTTAAATTTGGATTATGATGGTAAAGGCTAGTTCTGGGATATGTCATTTATTTGTGATTGCCAAATAACAAATTAAAATAAAATTCAATGTTTTGGGGTTTTTGAATCTCTCATGTTGGAGAAAATATGCAAATTCATGTGAGATGCAAAACAGGATGAAATGCAGTTTGTACATATGGGAATCCAGGAGCAGGTGGTTTTCTTTTGCTCTTACTCTAGCAAATTTTTTAGAAGCTTGGTATTTTAAGAGCTCAGAGTCTAAGAGTTTCTCCTGCCAATAGTTTTGACTGGAATATACTGTATCACCAGGCTAACCTAACTTCCAGATCTAATAGAAAACAGGAGATTCTCAACTATTTTCATAGATTCTTGGGACAAGAAACCATTCATCAATTTTTATGTTAAAATCAATTAAAATTAAATAATTAAAAATAATTACTTCAACAATTATTTATTACATGCTCAGCCTATGCCAGGCATTATTCTAGGAGGTAGAAAGACAGTGATGAACATTATCCCCATATTCCCTGTTCTAATGGCTCTTACAATCTTAAAGGTCACCTTAGTCAAATTTTACTCAAGTGATGTATGAAAATTGTTTTAAAAAAGAGCTGTTGTCTAAAGATTTCTTTTCTTTAAAATGCATATACACTATTTTAACCAAACATGAGTATTTTTCTCCATCTCTTGGCCATAAATGTTTATTATTTTTTTTTCTTTTAACTATACATATCCCCGTCAACAGAAGAAAGTATTGGTTATGTAGCCAACACTGTCTTTATATTCCTCTTCCTGTTTACTTATAGATTGAAGGAAAAAGTGAGAATTTCTTCTGTTGTCTTAACAAATGCCTCTTTACCATTTACAGATTTAAGTTAGTCCAAAGTAAGAAAACAATCTTTCTACTTCTGCTGAAAAACTTACTCCGTAAAACCTGAATCACTGCTTTCAGCAGCCTCTGTTGAACCAGGTGCTGGATCATGTCCACCAGCTGACACTCCCAGTTGTCCTGGCATTTGCATAGCCCCATCCTGCAAAGGTTTCCACTCAGCTTTGAAAAGCATTAAACAATAGTTGTCATTGGGCAGATGTGGGTTCCGGTTCTAGGGAAAATGAGAAATGCTTTGTGTATATTATAACCAGTTCTTTTACTTCATTTTCACATAGTCTGAATAAAATCCTGCCCAACCATTAAATAGAGTTATTTAAACAAAATGAACATATTATTTTAAAGTTTATTTTTATTTTCATTAATCATTCATACTGTCTTCTCTAACTTAAGAACATAAGAAACTTCAAGTACTAGTTATGTAATCAATTTGGTCTTTACCTCCTTCTTCCTGCTCACTCATAGATTGAGGAAATAAGATGCTGGACTGTAGAATAATATCAAAGCTTCTTAGATTCTTTAGGAAAGGAAGAAAACCAGGTAGGGTCCTTTACATGATACAGCCTGGTGCAAAGTATCATCTTTATTGGAAATAAGAAGTTATGACCCATACTTTTTCCACAAAATAGCCAATGGGCTCACAGAGTAATAATTTTCATTCATTTTTAAGTAAAAATGCTCACTTTTGAGGTTAGAAAATTTCAAATACCCTCCCCTGCTCCCACTGTAAAGATGTGCGTGGTATGCATATAGCATTTGTATTTAGTATCCATTGATCTGTGGAAATGATGAAGAATTGAGTAATACTCAAACATTTTTGTGCTTCATTCAGTACAAGAGTATTTGTGTACATCTGAAGAATAATAGCATGGACGTCTTGGAGATTTATTCAGACTACAGTTAATGAATGGTACCTACACATGGATGGGATGACTGCCCGTAATAACTCTGTGGTCCCACAGCACTTCAAAAGGCCCAGGTGTGGTATGGAAGGTATAAGGGGGTTCTCAAGGTTGAGTAATGTCTGGATCCTTTCAAAAGAAAAAAGATGACTGGACCACTGGATTACTGGACCAAAATTACTGGAATTGACTTAAATTATTTTTGACATGTACACATGGAACATAATAACCATGTTCAACCTGTACATATGCAAACCTGGTTGTAAACTGCTTATACTCAGAGCCCTTGTCCAACCGTAATATCAAAACAAATTAACAATCAAATAGAGAATACAAAATCAATTAAGATCAAATTAGCAAAACTAATTTAATGTGGCAAAACATGTTGTTGGGCTGAAATTAAATTACCACTCAAAACGTGACTATGGTATTAACTATTATGGCAATGGGGATTTTGATTTCAGAATGACTATGTATTTCAAGGGCCAGGTGATAGTTTTCTGGTAGAACATAGTAAAGTCTTCATTTCTTCTTTGGATTTACTTGGTGCAGATAAATCATTGACTTATTAGGTTCATCTTATAGTCCTCTTTAGTATTACCTTTGACTACTGCAGAAGAGATTATGTTATTTTTTTAGCCTATCATCTGAATAAAAGCATCAAATCAAATCAATTCCTGTAGAAAATTTGCAGAATCTTAAAAACATGTCCAAGAACTCCTGCATCTCCATTCTCCATGACCGCAGATACCTGTTTGAAACCAGTGCCCTAGAAGATAGTGTTAAAAAGCAAAATTCAGCTAAGTTTGAAAAATCTCATTGGCTTTATTCAGCAATTCATGAGTTGAGCAGCGTCCCATATAGCAAACAGAAAGAAGCTCTAGAGAGCTACATAGAAAGGGAGACTTTTATAGGCAGAAGGGGACGAGGGAAGAGTGGATTACCTCATCTTCCTTTGGGGGATAAAAGGGGTCTATCAGGCAGGTTACCTCACTAGTGCTGACCAAGAAATTCCAGATTGTCCGGTTAAAGTTTACATTTCTGGGAGAGGTTGAAAGTGCAGTTAGGTTAGGTGTTAAGTCTTGGTTTGCTGATGTGGGGCTTAGCACAAGTGACTCCATTTTGGGCCTGTAGTCCTTTTTTAAAAAACAATAGTAAACTTGTTCTGAATCTGTACTGTGTGAAAGGGTAGTCTCTGTAAGAATAGCACAAAAGTTTGAAATTCAGTGTCATGTTATAAAGCATTTAAATGCAGTGTGATTTTTCTACATAGTATATTGCAGGTTCACTACTAACCCGTATTGTTCCTTTGTGAAAATTAGAACCAGGTGCCCCTCCCAGCTGACATAGTCCCAGGCAGGGCCTTAGCTACAGGGCTCAGGCAGGATTTCAACAGGATCTGCCCTCTGGCTCCACCCCCTGGCTCCATGCCTTTATGCTATGACAACCTGCACAACTGTACATGTCAGACCCAGTATATTAAAAAGCTAAGAAAGCAAGAATCCTCTTCTTCGTTTTACTTTCCAAAGAAAGAAACCCTGACTCTCAAACTGACTCATTAGCTAAGATAAACCTCTTTGTAATGTCATATTTACTTCAGCTAATTAAAGCAAATGCACTGAGAGTTACTCCATGCAAATTATTCTTGGTAACCTCATCTTAAATAAAAGCCACCTCTACCCATGAGTTCCATTTCTACTAATTTCCCTAATTTCATTGCATTCTTCCCATTCTTTTCCATTTGATATAATTGACCAAGTAGTCAAACCCTAATTTCAAGCTCCCCACACCTTCTTGGTTGCTTTTTATTTATTGAAGATACTATTTCCTTGCTATCTGTTAGATTGTGATTTATAAGAAATATATATTTGGCCATTCAGACAGTCAAAATATATTTCTCATATATATTTGGTTTTTGTTCAGGGTTCCTGGCTGGTAGCTCCTAAACCTTTGGAATATCCTGTGATAAAAGCAATAAAGGTATCTTTTGTTATGTTAATTAGGTGACTTCTGGAAAGTCTTTAGGTAACTTAAGGATGGGGGCTGGTTGCCAAGAGAACCAGCCACGGAATTAGAGGGTTGGAACTTTCAGTCCCACTTCTGGGAAGGGGAGAGGGGCAGGAGACCGAATGAATCCATCAATGGCCAATGATTTAGTCAAGCAAGCCTATGTAACGAAGCCTCCATAAAAACTCAAAAGGATAGGGTTCAGAGAGCTTGCAGGTTGAAGGAGACTTGGGGAGAATGGAGATGTGGGAAGAGTGACACACACTCAGAGAGAGCATGGGAGATCCACACCCTCTCCCACACACCTTGCCCGTCCATCTCTTCCACCCGAATGTTCGTCTGTATCCTTTATCATGTCCTTTTATAATAAACCGGTAATCCAGTAAGTAAAATATTTCTGAGTTCTATGAACTGCTCTGGCAAATAAATTGAACCCAAGGAGCGGGTTGTTGGACTCTCCAATCTATAGCCAGTCGGTCAGACACACAGGTGAAAACCTGGGCTTGCGACTCCCTCTGAAGTTGGCCGGAAACAGGGGTGAGCCCTTAACCTGTGGGATCTGATGCTACCTCCAGGGTAGATAGCATCAACATTGAATTGAATTGTAGGACACCCAGCTGGTGTCCAAGCATCGCTTGTTGGTGTGGGGAACACCATTGCACACGTTGGAATTGGTCCTGAGACCACTGCTTTATTATATGATAGGGGCTAGAAAGAAATGTTTTTACTATCTTCCATGACAGTGTTTCTCAGCAGCAATACAGGGATATATATTTTTTCTCTCATTTGCTCAATATATATATAGCTTAACTTAAATAAAATGTCCTTTTCATACAGATAGAGCATTTCGAACAGGAATGCATCATGGAGAGATACGTTAAGACTGTTATCTTGACTGTCCTCACTCTGCTTCTAAGTGCTGTTTACAGGTCATTTCTCAATGGGCAAGTCCACTTGTGTTCCCACCCTGCTCTAGCCCAGACAAGAGGAGGGAAGAGAGAAACATATCAAGACACTGAGGCAGGGATCCCTCAAATGACACCTTGGGGATAGAAATCAGGAAGTTTAGCAGGATTTAGGATTTCGAGAAGCTGACTGTGAAAATATTTTTAAAATATTAAAAATAATAAAAATTATTGTTATTGTTGCTTAAATATTTAAAATCTTTGACAGGTATATGCCTAATAAAAGCCCAATATCTAGAAGACAGAGCAATGGAAGCATTCCATTTTGTATGGGGAAGGGGGTTTGGGGAGAGAGAGAAGCCATTCCATTTGTGTGTGTGTGTGTGTGTGCGCACATACTTAAACATTCTGCGGTGGCAACTTTATATATGAGCATCAGGGCCTGATATACAGAAACAGATAATTGCTGTTACGCGATTGTGAGTTTATATAGTAAATCCTTTCTTCTCTAAGCTTCAGACCCAGCAGAATTATGCAGAGGCAATTTTACTTAGTCGATTATAGCCATTTTATCACAGAGTAAGTCTTTGCCAGATGCCTTCAAAGGCATACAGCACAAGGAGCTGCCTTCTACGCAGAGTCAAAGCCTTGGATGTAATATCCCAAATACCTTCATTTGCACACATAATGACCTCCTCGGGTCAAGCAAATAAACAACTGCACACTCCTGCAAACTCAAGGCAGGTACTTTTACATGCTGCCTTCCTGGTGTTTTCATACATTCGTTCAAGGTACCTTAAGGTCATCTAAACACACCTAAGCAAAAGTTATGGAAAGGGATCTCCAAAACTTTGAAAAGGTATACAAATCTTAAATGGATAATTTCTGAACTACTAGAGTGCAAACTGACTCCAAACCTCAACCTTGTCATCCCCTATGTGATAGATGGTTTTGGAGGACAGATAAACTGGGAAAAGGATCAGGGAAAGGCATAGTTTTGCTCTCTCGCCCCCTCAGCTACAGAAGGACCTTTAGCACAGTTTGGCACTCACAGTATTCTCCGGCAATTGCTGGAAGCCACTCCTGAAAAACTGAAATTCTTCATTCCAACTAGGGATGTAGAGGCCTCCCATTCCTTCTAACTCTTCTCAGGAAGACTGGGAGACTTGAAGAAAGGAGATTCTTTTTTGATGAATTCTTCAAATATTTTGGAGTCCCCCCTACTATGTCCTGTACGTGAACTTAGAGGCTGGTGGCTCTAAGTCTTCCGCTGGTCTCCCACATTCTGCGTCCGGGATGATTCTGGCTTCACTGTGAGTCCCGTGATAATTTTCGGGTGGAGAAGCCAGACCCCTTGTGCACTGCTGTTGGCGATCAAGTTTGTGATTGTTCCTTCACTGCTAAATATTCACTCCACCCAGCATATGAGCCTCTAATGACAAAACCATTTCCAAATCAATGCTCACTCATAAAGAACTGTTTGCTGCCTTCAGATGTTTGGCAAGATTTTTCCCAAACAGGTCCACAGAGGTTCTAGGGTTGCCCTGTTCAAAAGAACATGTTCAACAAGCCTGTCCACCGTTAGCTAGGTTATTCATTTGGAAGGAACAGAAAAGCTCAAAATGGTAATGTCAATTCATGGGAGATTATTTTAACGAAAAGCATAGCTATCAGGAGGCAGGTAGACCAAGATCAATCACTGTCTATGCATTTTCAGGGTGGGTCCTCCAGGACAGAGCAGTTCTTTCCCATCTCATTGCCAGTTCAGTTGCAAGAGCATTCATGAACCTTTTCTGTGGTGCCCTGCTTCTGGCCATCTCTACTTCTTCCTGGAGGGAGCTAGGCAATACATTCTTATTATTCTCTCATTACCAATTGGCTGTTTATTTCAAATTTTTCTTTTCAAAATCCCAGGAGAAAGAACGTGTTTGTCCTAACACGTGAATATTGACTCTGCTGGGGCTGAGCTTTGGTACTAAGTCATCTCATAGGTTTCTGGTCAACCTAAAGTTTGGCAGTCAGCCTCCCCTACTTGGTCAAATTCATTAGATCTGGAGATTTAAAACATGGCACAGGACGTGAGCCCCTGCACTGGGTACTGCCTAAGGCTGCTTTCTCCAGCAGGGCACATGGGCAACCGATGTCCTCAGAAACCACGTTAGATGTGGCAAGTACCATGACTGACCCTTCTGGTATAATGTCAGACCATAAGAAGACTGTCTTCATGAGGAAGAAATATAATCCAGCTTGTGTTTCTAATCCAGTTTCTAATGTTTTCATAAGGATTTCTCCTACTGGGGAGGTGGCTAAGGTTTTTCATAAAAATATTGACTGGCATAAATTGTTTTCCACCTAAGTCTATAAATCTAGCATTTTACTTTTGATAAGCTTGGATTGTGGGGCACATGGGATAATTACAGGAAAAGAAGTAATAGTTTACTAGACCTGAAAGGAGATGTATTTAGCCTTTAGGGAATGTTAGGTAAGGCTGGAGAATGAACAGCAATAGAATTTAAAAAGAGAATTACTATTAATTAGACAGAGTAACAGAAACACAGAAAATAACGATTCTGGATGGCACCCCGTTGGTAGGAAATGAGGGGCCGTGTAGCTATCAAAAAGAAGAATTATTCAATAGACATAGTAATTATCTTAGTGCCTATTCTTTTATGAGATATATAGCCAGCTGGAAACTCAATTGGGAGATAGAGAGGAAAAAAATAAATATTTGTTCTCAGCTTGTTTCGTTTTGGAGTCAAATCATTGTAAATATTTGAAAAAAAATCAGCTTTGAATATTTTGTATGAACTGTGGCCCCCTTTACTTAGCCATGTTTTAGGCAAGGTAAATAAAACACTTTGAGTTTACATGAGTTATGAGAATGTCTGAGCTGTGGGCTGAAAAGCGAAGGCTGTCACAGCCTATTGCTCTTCTTGTGTATTTACTTGTTCAATGTCAGGAACCCTGGTTTCAAGTCATCGGATTGTCTTGTCATCTCTTTGCCTCCATTGCCCAGGTGGGTGGCACCAAATGCACAGATTCTTTTGTGTTGTGCATCCTGGCAGGTAACTAGGCAGACACTGGTCAGAATCTGTGAGGGTCTAATGCCTCACATTTATAGAAATCAAATCTGCCTTGCATTAGAATTGGTTCAAAGTATGAGAATTATACGTAATAACAATAATTTTTCAATGTGCTTATTTAAACACGTATTTCTTTGCTCCCTTTGTGCTCAGAAATACCTGGGGCACAACCACAGCTAAGGTGCAAAGGTGAGGTAAGGAAGGCATAGAGGATGTGACTGGGCTTTGCCTGTGTTCTTAGGACAGTGGATAACTTTTTAACTTTATTTTAAAACTTATTTTGTTATAGTTCAATGTAATAAACACATATTTATAGAAAGCCATCATGTGCTTGCTGCTTTGATAAACAAATCTGTGGTGGATTTTAAAATAGCATTTTTTAGCCTCAAAGAGCTTTTGATCAAATCGTGGAGAAAGGCAATCATAAAAATCACAGCTGTCATCGCAATGAACGTTTATTGCATGCTAAATGCTTTACATGTATTTCTAACCATATACAAACATATAAATTACTATCTCATTTTCACAAAGGAAGAAATCAAGAGGTAACAGGGTTAAATGGCAAACGCAAGAACTGGATATAGGATTCACATTCAGGTTATCTGACTTTAAATCCACCTTTTTATACCACACCATGTTAAATAAAATTGTCTAATAATAAATGGCAATTGCATGGGTAATTACTCTAGAAATTCAGAGAAAGGAAAAATCAACACAAGAGATCAATTAGTCCTATAGTACTTGTTTGATAGCTTTTATAGGAGATAAAGCTAGAATGCATGACACACACATATGCATATACATATATACATACACACATACATGAGATATACATATGCATATATACGTACAAACATGATATCTATGTATACACATACATGATGATAGAAACACATACACATGCAGAGAAAGAGAAAACAAAAATTAAATTCCTCCTAGGAGTTTATGTTCTAAGAAGAAATATAGTACATACCCATGAAAAAAATGTGTTTTGCAAGAGCTGACACACAGACAAGTACTGAACCTCACCAACTATAATTGAATATGTTGCCTTCAGATAGAAGAGGCTGCTGGATCCACCCCCTCCCTTTGTCTCCATTGCTATTCCATAGAGAGCTGTTACATAGGGTAACAAATGTAAGTGTGTGTATTAGGTTGACATGTAATGGTAGAGAGTTTTTAAAATATTTTCCTCAGATGGCAGATATGTCTTATTCCCGGATGTCTCAAAACGATGTACAGGAGCAGTTCAGGGTTATAACCGGATCACTGCACACCTGCTACGCTAGTCATCGCACACAGCGGAAAAACAGAAGAAAGATTCAAATTTCTTCCCTTGCGTTTGAAGCAAGAGGACTTTTACAATGTGTTGAGTCACGACTCCGACTCAACACGTTAATTATATATTAATATATAATATATTGTAATATATAATATAACATATATATTATATATATATTACTTATACCATTTTCGTATATGTTTTTCACACATTAATCATTCCTCATGGTTTTATTTATTTACTCATTCATTCAACGAGTATCTATCAAGTTTCTACTTTGTGCAAGGTAGTGGGGGGTGTATTTCACTGATTGTACCCACCCCGTTGCTGCTGTCTATTCTCACATCTCCGACAAAACAACCCTTCAAAGGTCAAGGGTTGTGTTGTGCTCATAATAGCATAGTAGTTTTGAGATTTTAAAACCAGTAATTGAAGGGAAAAGAAAACCTTTTCTTCTAAATTCAATTTTCCCCTCTTCCTTTGGTACTCAAAATATATCAACATGGTGATGAGAGAGTGCATCTTCTTCCAATAAACGGGACCTTTGTTACAATGATCTGAGCACAGAGCCTTTAGTGGCTTAACTATAACATAAGGTTCGACCATAAAGGAATGTGACTGACTTGCTTATGCTACCTATAAAGTTGATGGTAGTCCAAAACCGGGCGCTCAGATTTTTCATGTGTGTGTGTGTCCGAGCCGTGCCAGCATTATAAATTTATAGTTTTCGAAGGTGTCTCTTTTTTTGTTGTTCTACAAATGTACTTTATTATTATTATTTTTTTTGTGTGTGTGTGTGTGCGGTACGCAGACCTCTCACTGTTGTGGCCTCTCCTGTTGCGGAGCACAGGCTCCGGACGCGCAGGCTCAGCGGCCGTGGCTCACGGGCCCAGCCGCTCCGCGGCACGTGGGATCCTCCCGGACCGGGGCACGAACCCGTGTCCTCTGCATCGGCAGGAGGACTCTCAACCACTGCGCCGCCAGGGAAGCCCGTTATTATTATTTTTTAATCAAAGTACAGTTGATGTACAGTATTATACAAGTTACAGGTTAAGGTGACTCCTTTGAGTAGGAAAATAATTCTTAATACAAATTCTGGGGTTTGTTAATAATCAGTTCCAAAGCATCAAATATGAGGCTTGAGACAGTCCAGAGTGTGATGTTTGCTACATGATTGGATCTAAGGCTCAGAAATCAGTATTCAAGTAGGAGAGTAGAAAGGGGAAAACAAACTGAACTCCTTGTTTCTGGACAGCGTCGATCGTTAGTGGCTGTACATATGTGCTTCAGGTCGCTTGGGATCAGTATTAACTGACAGGTTCCCTCACCACAGTATCTGGAGTATTGAAGTGTAAGGAAGCTACCAATCTGGAAATTGCTGTTCTGAAGCTGAGTTCAAAGTGACAGCTGTTTCCGGAGCACAAGAGCAAACCTCTCAGGACCCTACCATCATCAGTCTTGATAAAATTAGTCATTTTGTTTGTTTTTTCTCCTGTTTTAGAAGCACTTAGCTAAGCCCCAGTGACAGGAGAAGGCACGCTTGAAATGATGGTCATGTATAAAAAGATTCCATCTGCTAAATGACATGTTTTAAAACTCCCAAGTTAAATCACCTATGGTAGTGAGTTTTGGGAAACAGAGGGTGGGACAGACATCCCAACTATCATAACTTCTATAACTGAGGGAAAATTATAAGTTTTATATAGATTCAGAGAAGTTGGGAAATAAGCCGTTAAGGCATGAGCAAAGTACTACTACCAAGGAAAATATTTCAATTAGTGAAGCCATTGAAAATCAGGATGATTTTCCAATTGACTGAAAAAGAGGTAATTTGAATGGACAGTTCTTGCAGAAGATAAAAGGGAGCTTGGAGATCACGCCCTCGTTTTACAGTTGAGGAGATTGTGACACGAGAAAGCATAAGGCTGAATCAAGGGTTCATGTCAACCTTAGATGTAAGGCTGGGACAACTTGTCAATTTCATTCTACTAATGCGTTGTCTTTTTAAGTTAGAATATTTTAGAACTCAGGTATGAGATTAAAAGCAAGTGTAAAGCATGAGAATTTTGAATTTTTACTGCATCTCAACACAGTTAAACTTCCTCTGTAGAAAAAGACTGGGTTTTTTTTTTTTTGGCTGCGTTGGGTCTTCGTTGCTGCGCGCGGGCTTTCTCTAGTTGCGGCGAGCGGGGGCTACTCTTCATTGCGGTGCACGGGCTTCTCATTGCAGTGGCTTCTCCTGTTGCGGAGCACGGGCTCTAGGCACGTGGTCTCAGTAGTTGTGGCACACGGGCTTAGTTGCTCCGCGGTTTGTGGGATCTTCCCGGACCAGGGCTCGGACCCGTGTCCCCTGCATTGGCAGGCGGAGTCTTAACCACTGCACCACCGGGGAAGCCCTCTTTTTTGCGGGGGGAGGGGGGCACACGGCTTGAAGGATCTTAGTTTCCTGACCAGGGATCAAACCCACACCCTCGGCAGTGAAAGCGTGGAGTTCTAACCACTGTACCACTTCCTTTGAGAAAGACACCAGTATCCTCCCATGACTTGAATGTGAAAGGCAAAAGGGTCTTTTGTGGAGCAAGTCTTAAATATTCAAGGCCAAGATGGAAAAGGTCTGATGCATCCTGAATAAATGGTTTTCCAGAATACTGGTGCAAAGAACAAAGATATATTGGGGGAGTTTATACCAACTTACCTTTACACAAAGGTTAAGGAGGCAGTGAGAAAAAGTTCAATTTGGTTCTAATTTATAGTCAGGCTTCTGTAACAGGCCAGCAGATGCTACTCAAAACCAGTCACGCATCAGGCTGGGGCCAGATGCTAAATCATAGCACTGCTCCCCTAGGGATTTTATCAGGAACAAGGCTGGTATGTTGCCGCTTCGGGTTCCAGGGCTTTTATCAGTTGCACTGCTCTACCCAGAGTGACCTTTCTAGACCAGAACCAGCACCTCAGGATGAGTAAGGGAGCAAACTGCAGAGCCCATGTCTGCACTGGCCTAGGCCTGGGGTTTCAAGAGGGTATTTGGGTCCATTGACAGCAGATTCAGGCAAACTAAAGGAGAGAAACTCAACGCTACTCCAACCAAGGCTTTCCTCTCCAAGTTCCCCACTACATCCGCTGGTGTGAGTACCTGTGAAATTTTTAATTTGCACCATTTAGCAAGATGTGGACTTCGCAGGAATGAAGCCGCTTCTCTTGTTTACAGAAGAAAAACCTAGAAAGGATGGGCAGGAGAGGAATATGATCTTGTCAGAGTTATTTTTAGGGATTTTGAATGACCTATCAATGCTGTATGAAATTTCATATTTTTAATGAGGACTTCATGGGGCAAAGGAGAGGAAGCAAATATAACAAATGAGAGAATTTCATCAGGACATTGAGGATATGTCGGTCTCTGATTTTCTATGAAATTTTATTTCATGTTGATACACTGTTCTGATTTTGACATGAAATAAGATACCAATATTAATTTTGTACTTGTTATTATTATCTATCAAAATATTAATAAAGTGAGGAATTGGTTAATTTATCAGAGAATATATATTAATCTGACAGAGAACAGCAGCTAAGGCCTTGTTGGGTGTCCATTGTGTGGGTAATATTCTAGCACTCGTTTATAAGAACACCAAAAACGTGTAAAACATCGTCTCTGCCTTCTAGGAGCTAATAATGTTGGAGACAGATAAGACACATAAGAAAAGAGCGGAGTAACAGTGTGAGGTGGAATTTGATTAAATACTGCATTGAGGGCATAGGAAATAAATGCAAAAACACATCTTCAGGGACAAGAGGGATAACATGAGTTGGACTTTGAAAAAAAGAAACTGGAGAAGCAAGAGTATTGGGGAAGAAGTTAAGAACTAAATAGCTGTGCTACTTTTCTATCTGTTGAGGTTCTCTAGATGATACAATCATTTCTTCTTCGTTCATACTCACAGTCTGTTCTCATTTCCTTTGAAATCACCTGGGTTCACATTTTTGCCTTCATTCCTCCCTGATACTGCTTTTGCTGAGACCACTAAGGCCTACCATCCTATTAAATCTAAATAAAGGTCAATTCCTGTATCTCATTTTTCTAGACCTGTCAGCATCATCTGGGACCCCATAAGACCAGTGATCCTTGTCTGTTTTGTTCAGTGCTAAAGACCACCTAGTAGGTGCTCAGGAAATATTTGCCAAATGAATGAACAGAGACTGAACATGGCTAGCTTATGGAGAAGGGGATATTATTGGAAGTACATGGGATGGATCAAAGAATCTAAAGGAAAGTGATGAACTAGGCTTTGAGAAAGAAAGGAACCCATCTCCTCAGGTCCCTACCATCAGGGTAAATTGTGAGCTCCATTTGGATCAAGGTTGAAATTCCAGAAAGAGGGCTTCTGAGTGGCCTAGATTGGTCACCTGCCTGACCCTTGACCAGGGGAGGCGAGGGCAACTCGATGGACTGTTCTATCAATACTGGATCAAATAGGGAAAGACCCGTTCCTACCTTTAAAATCAGCATGTTGTTATTTTATTTAATTTTATTTGTTTATTTTTTTAAACATCTTTATTGGAGTATAATTGCTTTACAATGGTGTGTTAGTTTCTGCTGTATAAGAGAGTGAATCAGCTCTACGTATACATATATCCCCATATCTCCTCCCTCTTGTGTCTCCCTCCCACCCTCCCTATCCCACCCCTCTAGGTGGTCACAAAGCACCCAGCTGATCTCCCTGTGCTATGCGGTTGCTTCCCACTAGCTGTATATTTTACATTTACATTTACATTTTACTTATACATAGTATGTATAAGCCCATGCCACTCTCTCACTTCGTCCCAGCTTACCTTTCCCCCTCCCAGTGTCCTCAAGTCCACTCTCTACATCTGCATCTTTATTCCTGTCCTGCCCCTAGGTTCTTCAGAACCATTTCCTTTTTTTTTAAGAGTCCATATATATGTGTTAGCATACAGTGTTTGTTTTTCTCTTTCTGACTTCCTTCACTCTGTATGACAGACTCTAGGTCCATCCACCTCACTACAAATAAATCAATTTCATTTCTTTTTATGGCTGAGTAATATTCCACTGTATATATGGTTATTTTAAAAGGGAGAATGAATAATAAGCAGACAAATACAATAGAAGTCTATTCAGTAGTCATTCAACCAACACTGAGCACTAACTACATGTCGTGCACGGGGCTTCACAGAGGGGGGTGCAGGGGAGGAGCAAACAGTCATGTTAGTAATTATGTGTAAAAAATAGGCTAAGCTTCTGTGGGGACGTAGAAAAGCAAGTGACTGATTATTCCTGCAGAAAGGGGGAAGAGAAGTAGGTGAAAGTTTTTAGAAGATGGGGATATATATATATATATATATATATATATATTTTTTTTTTTTTTTTTTTTTTTGTGGTACGCGGGACTCTCACTGTTGTGGCCTCTCCCGTTGCGGAGCACAGGCTCCAGACGCGCAGGCTCAGCGGCCATGGCTCACGGGCCCAGCAGCTCCGCGGCACATGGCATCTTCCCGGACCGGGGCACGAACCCGCGTCCCCTGCATCGGCAGGCGGACTCTCAACCACTGCGCCACCAGGGAAGCCCCGGGGAGATATTTTACTAGAGAGGATCTCAGCAGTGTTCTCTGCCTGGAATGGAGGAATCTGTTTAAGGAATTAGATCAGCCCAAGTATCCAGAGATGAATAAGACCCCAGGAACTTGTCACTGATCTCACTTCCTCCACAAATGAAGTGACCTGGGCAAAGCTTTACAGTGACCATGAGCATGGCGTCCTCAGGGAGAGGTGAAGAAACCAAACCTTTGGCAAAAGAAGGTGCATGCCCAGTGACCCTAGCAAAGGGACAGAGGAAGGAGGGAGCAGATTTGAGGGGTTGAATGCACTGGCCGATGGGGATGTGCTTGGGAGAGTTCCTTCACCTCTTTAAGGCTCACCTCTAGAAAGGTGATAATAATATGCCAAGGTCAACATCTTTTCAGAAGATTAAATGAGACCGTAAGTTGCTGCGTGTAGAACGACTAGCATGAGGTAGCACACAAAATAAGCAGTGTAAATATTCATTCTTTTAGTGAATGTTTGTTGAAGACCGCTATGTCCAGCTTCTGCTCTGGGTGTAGCAATGACCAGGAAAAAAACCTGCTTCTCTCCTCGGAGTTACACCATAGTAGGAAAAGCATAATATGTGTCATATCATGCCAGTGGTGATAAGTGTCATGAATGAATAAATAAATAAATAAGCAAAAGGGATAGAAAGTAATGGGATAGATATATGTATAACAGAATCACTTTGCTGTACAGCAGAAACCAACACAACATTGTTT
Organism: Kogia breviceps; assembly: GCF_026419965.1. NCBI lineage: Eukaryota > Metazoa > Chordata > Mammalia > Artiodactyla > Physeteridae > Kogia > Kogia breviceps. Next base: position 98,151,816 of record NC_081319.1, on the reverse strand, counting down.
GTCAACTATACTCCAATAAAAATTAATTTAAAAAAAACAAACACAAAATGTACTTTTCTACTAAGTAAACATTTTTTTCTGCTGCCAAAAAACAAAGAAAAAAGAGAGAAAGAAATGGGGGAGAAAAGGGTAATATTTCATGAAGGGGGGGGATCAAAGAGGCCCTCTCTGATAATGTGACATTTGAACAGAGATCCAAAAGAGGTATTAATATATACATGTGTAAATGTATATATGTATATGAAAGTAGATGTAGGCATATACATAAATGTGTATATTTACATATGTAACTACAAATATGAATATATTTGCATCATGGGTTATGATTAGAAATACAAGAATGAAGTGTTCTGCCATCATCCTGAATAAATTTAAATCTACAGAATCATTTTTATTACTGAGAAAACTCAAATACAATGCTGCAGACATCACATTTATGCCCATGTATTTCATGCCGTATCTATGGCTGGGAAAATGTCAGTGTTTTTGTGTCCCAGAAGTTAGTCTCTTGTGATCATATTCTCCCAATTTCTGTTCAGAATCCTGCAAATGTAACTCAGGCTAGGATTCTTTTGGACTGTGAGGCTTTTTAGACTCCATTAAAATGGAATTCAAGAATTAGAGATACTGGGACTTCCCTGGCAGTCCAGTGGTTAGGACTCCATGCTTCCAATGCAGGGGGCATGGGTTTGATCCCTGGTCAGGGAACTAGGATCCCACCTGCCACGTGGCCAAAAAATTTATAAAAAAAAAAAAAAAAAGGAATTAGGGATATTAAATAAAGCTGTGCGTTCATGAAGCTTGATATTCCCACTATATTTGTATCTTAGATAAAAGTTTTGTTCAAGGAGTAATCAAAGGAATTCTGAAGCTTTTCTATCTTTACACCTACATGTTTGCTATTATTGGCAATCTCCCTCCTAGTTAAAGATGTTGCTTAGATTTTAGATTCGTCTTGCTTCCAGTCAAGTTTGTGAGATTTGTCATTTTAATCTTATTTTCAAAGTTGTATTTCTCCCCTGAGATCATTATCAAGGTCATTACCAAGTCTTGCCCCATGTTAACAAAAAGAAAAGAAAAAAGATAAGGACAGTTATTAGGTATCATTCACATTAGGTGTTTCATTCTTTGCTGACCTATTTCTCAAGTGCTCTGATAAAAGATTATAAAGTCTGTATTTCATGAGTGTTTAGAATCAAAGTTGAATATATGTCAAGTGTTTCCTTATGTGAGAGTTGGCAACTGTTCCCACCAGTACTGATTCTAGAGTTTTGTTGGGTTATAAAATCTTGTAACTGCAAAGCTTTGTATATAATTTTTCCATTATTCAGATTTGTTATTTTTTTCCCTCATTGGCATTTTTTAAAGAAAGCTATTTGGTAAGGGATAAGGCTTGACTAAATGGGATATTGCAAGATTTCAGTTCCTGTATCCTTTTCTCCATCCTTTTTGTATATCAAGTGAACACAAGGAAAATTCAATAGAATGTCATTTTTATGCTTCAAGATTCAAAAGAAATGCAAAATCACAGAGAAAATTAAATTTTTATGAACCTTTGAGCTGGAAGACACATAGTGCTCCAAACTCTGATTGTATCACCTGAGAACCCAAACCCAGAAGGTGGATGGCTTTTTAAAGTTGGGTTAGTGGTAGAAGCCACATAAGAATCCAGTATTGGTGATTACCAACTTAGTGGTGTTTCAGCCATAACACACTATTTCCAAAGGCAAAGGAAAAAAATAAATGAATAGTGTAAATCAGCTTTTCTGAGATATACTCACATTTCTATTTTCTCTAATGAATAGTCATATTTCCCCTATAATCAGTATCACTTTCCCAAAGCTTCCTCCCAAACTAACCTATGGCTGTTAGTAATTCAAGTGAGAGTATAAAGTGTGAATTCTTGTGAACTAGAAATAAACTTAATCTAAAAAGAATTTACTGTGCACCAACAATGCCAGGTGCTGTGCTAACTCCTAGAGATACAAAGAGAAATAAGATGGAAAGGGCACGGTTCCAAGTTAGAGAGCCTTGTGTTTGGATCCTGGTTCAGCCACTTAGCAGCTAGCTGTGTGGCCTTAGAAAAATAACTTAACCTCTCTGAACCTCAGTCCACTTAGCCTACCTGTGAGGACAAAGTGGAACACGACACTTTGTAAAATGCCTAGATCACTTCACAGATATTAGACCCTCAAATGTGAGACACCACTCTCCTTTAATTCACAGATTAATCAATCTGGTAAGAGAGACCAAACTGCGACGAGATGACAGTGGTACAATTTGATAAACCTACAGTGAGTTACTCTTGAAGTGCTGAGGGCATCCTTGCTTTATCCTGAAATGAAGTGTCAGTGAACTCAGAGGAGGTATTTGAACGGGGAAGACATTTTCCTGGCAGACAGGGTAAGGGGGGGAAATTCCAAACCAGGAGTGTTGCCTGAGCAGATCACAAGCCTGAATGTGTTGAGCATAGGGCAGCGCTGTTCAATAGAAATAAGTGAAACGTTAGATTTTCTAGAAGCCACATTTTAAGAAAGCAGAAGGAACAGCGAAATTAATTTTGATACTGTATTTTATGTAGATATATGTCTCAAATAGTATCATGTCAACATCATCAATGTAAAATAATAGAGATTTTACGTTGTTTTCCCCATACCAAGCTTTTGAAATCAGTGTGTATCTCCCACTTAGAGCACCTCTCACTTTACACTATTGCTCAATAGCCACGTGTGGCTGGTGGCTACGGTAGTGGACGCCTAGAGTAGTGGGTGTGTGGGCGTGAAAGAGATCAGTGGTGAGAGAGAGAGAGAGAGCAGAGATAAGAGAGAGGAAGGCAGGAACCAGAAGACAAAGTGTAGCCAGGTTATGGAAATGGACGTGGCATGTTTAAGTAGGAGAATTATGTAACCAGATCTGTGATTTACAGAGATCACCGTGTAGGAGGAGGTTTGTGAAAGAAGGGCCATCGCTCAGGAGGCTCTCACAAATGATCTAGATAGACTATTGCTTCTCAAACTTTGATGAGCACACAGATAATCTGAGGGTCTTGTTAAAATGCAGATTCTGACTTTCTAGGTGTGAGGTGGAGGCCTGAGCTTCTGCGTTTCTCATAAGATCTGACAAGATGCTGATCCCGTTGGTCCATTACCTGCCCTTTGAGTAGCAAGGATTGAGAATAAAAACTCAAAATTACTGTAAAGGATTATTCTACTTAGAGAGAAGGGAGAAACCCTAGTTAATAATCAAAATGTAAACAAATGACACTAGTACTTTACAGTGCAGAACTAACTACTTAGCACTGGTCTCCTTTTGAAGTCATCCTTCCCGGGTAACTAGCTGTGTCAAGTAAGGTTGCGAATGACAACCATTATCTTGCATTTCAATCTTCTTAACCTTTCCAGGAAACTCATTCATTCATGTTAAAAGGATAAAGACATTTTGAGCACAAACTGCCTGTGATTTAATGCTGCTGGGGAAGAACATTTTGATTCACAGATGAGTTGGAAAGCACAGGACTGCAGCAAAATTGCCCGTGTAGAGGTGAAGCGTGATTAATGGATCCTAATATTTGATGTATGTAATGGGACGTGGCATGGCAGCAAAACTGGTAAATTTTTCATTGTGTCCATATAGGTTAAGTAATTTGGGAGGTCCGTTGATCTATATGGAGAGTAACATCATGATTTTTGAAGTTTATTTTATATACGTTTTTATTCCACCATTTTTAAATGGGCAAAGTACTTTAGTCCACTGTGTTGACTTTTTTTAGGAGGGGTAAAAGAGTGAGAATTTTCTTCAGGGAGAATTCTTGACAGAAAACTCATCTTCCCTTAACCAGAACTTATATTTTAGGAAAATGAATCTTCAAGTTTATGAAGAAACATAAATTATTGTTTTCTTTTTTATTATTATTACTGGGGCATAGTTGTTTTACAATGTCATGTTAGTTTCTACTGTACAGCAAAGCGAATCAGCTATATGTACACATATATCCCCTCTGTTTTGGATTTCCTTCTCATTTAGGTCACCGCAGAGCACTGAGTTGGGTTCCCTGAGCTATACAGTAGGTTCTTTTTAGTTATCTATTTTATACATATTAGTGTAATTATTGTTTTCAGAATTCATTAAAGATTTCCAGATGCTTCTTGGCCATTCTGTGAAGTTAAGTAAATAAAGAATTAATATTTTAAATTAGAAGAATTCCAACATATACGTCTGTTCCTTGGGAATCCAAAGATTTAAACTGTATAGTTTACTTAAACTTTGCCAAGGCCAAAAAGCTGGTTTTCTTCTTCTCAAATAAGTTGAAAGACCTTTGGAAAGAAGGAAAAAAAACACAGTTTGGGGATGTATGGGGTGGGGGGATTTCATTGCTTTCATTTCTAAATACTTGCATTTTCTTTTACAATACTTTGAGTACCCTCTGACTCAAGTAAGCATGTATACTTTTTGGTTCATAGCAATTAAACATAGCAATAAAACTCAGTTTGGGTCAAAAGAATTTGGGCAAGAAAGCACTTTCTTTTTCCCAGGACAAGCTGCTTGCAAGATTGCTAATGCCTGGGACTGTCTGTTATGTTGTTATCTCACGAGACCTAGTGCTCGGTGCAGGCTGAAGTGGCAGCAGTATCTACCCAGGTCGTTGACTGAGCGCTAACATTAGTTCTCTAATATTCACGCTGCACACAGCAAGATGGGTCTTCAAGACTCCTCTGCACAATGAACTTAGAGTTTGGATGCCTTGATTTTCAGACACATGGCATTCAATCAATAACTAATTTTCTTCTGATCTTTGATTTCTAGGTCAGATTCCCAGCATACATGCTAGGCCTGGGCACCCAAAATTTCCACAAACATCTAAGGAGAGAAAAGAGGTGGGAGGACTGAGGTAACATCACGGAAAAGACTTTCACTGGGCCTTATGGCACGTGAATAGCAGGACACTCCAAGGCTAGAAAGAGGCAACTAGCATCTCTCTTTGCCCGCTGTATTCCAGATGCTGGGCTGGGCACTTCTAAAAAATTCCCACATACTCTGCACACCAACACAGAAGAGCAGTTATTATCACTTCCATTTTACGGAAGAGAAAATTGAGACACAGAAATACTAACTCACTCACTCGAGGGCACAACGTTTTTCAGTGGAAGAGCCAGAACTTAGGTTTGGTATATCAAACTCAGGAAAGCCTAGGAAAAGCCTAGCACTCTGTGTGTGTGTGTGTGTGTGTGTGTGTGTGTGTGTGTGTGTGTGTGTGTGTGTGTGTGTGTGTGTGAAACAGAGAGAGAGAGAGATTTATAGGAGGGTGTCTAATGACAGAACTCCAGCTGGAGACAAGAGAATTGATCTTACAATACCCGAGACCCTCCAGGAGTAATGGAGATGGCTTGTCTAGGGTGTGCACAATAGATGCAGTAAGACAGATTGATGGGGTGAAACCCCACTGATAATTCAGTAGTATACAATACAAATGAATTTATTTATAAAACAGAAAGAGTCACAGATGTAGGAAGCAAATTTACGGTTACCAGGGGAGAACGGGGAGGAATAAATTGAGAGACTGGGATTGACATATACACACTACTATATATAAAATAGATAACTAATAGGGACCTACTGTAGAGCACAGGGAACTCTACTCAGTGCTCTGTAATGACCTATATGGGAAAAGAATCTAAAAAAGAGTGGATATATGTATATGTATAACTGAGTCACTTTGCTGTACAGCAGAAACTAACACCACATTGTAAATCAACTGTACTCCAATAAAAATTAAAAAAAATAATAATTCTGTAGCATCCAGTTTGCAAGCAGCTAAGGGGTAACTGGGTACTTCCACAAGCCCCTGGGAAAAGGGTGTTTAGCAGAGATGAACAACCAAAAACATACATTCGTAGACTGCTGTTGTGCAGTGATTTAAGAACAAGTATTTTCATTGAATTTTCAATCTGGTAACCAGTAAATTTGTCACCCACTGGCCCTTCGGTTAGATAATGGCAGCAGCTCTATGGGACACATGAGCAAAAGGTAACTCTTTCATTACTTCTCTCAATAAATAATTCTTTGAGCATCTTCTTCATAATATTTTGGGGCTTATAGACTAGAAGGAAAAGGGAATAAGCAGTAATAATGCAAAATAACAATTTAATTGCTTTGATGGAGGAAATATCAAAGGTAGTGAGAGTGGAGGTCCAGGCAGGTGTAAGCTTGACTTGTCCCGTGGCCAGTGGAGACACTGCTCCATTTCAGCCCAACTATTGTCCCAATCCTTCCTTAGACTCCGTTTTTCCTCCCTCACCACACTCCAGCCACACTGACCTTTTTGTCAACACATCAAGCTCATTCTTATCTTGGGGCTTTTCCCCACCTGTTCTCTCTACCTGGGACTCTCCCTCGTTAGATGGTCATATAGGGAATTGAGGTCTCAGCTCAAATGTCACTTCCTCTAAAGGTCTTTCCAGACAACCACATTTAAAGTGACCTCCCTCTACTCTCAGTTTTTATTACATTTTAATGATACCACCATTTAACATAATACCATTTCTATTTGTTTCCATCGTTCTTTTCTTGGGCTTCCCACACCCTCACCCTTTCTCAAACGTGCAAGCATGCACACACACACACACATACACACACACAACTGTACAAGTGCCAGATACAAGGCGTTTGGGTTCATTGCTGGATCTGTCCTGTCTTCCATGGCTGGCACTGTGTTTATTACAGAGTCACCAGTCAATGAACATTCATTGAATAAGTGAGAGAAGGAAAGAGGGGAGAAGGGAGAGGAGGAAGGAAGAAGGAGAAGGGAGGGAAGATTTCACTGAAGGGAATTGAGAGGTTTGAGTCGATGTTTTTTGAATAAAACAAGCAAAGGGATAGGGGGAGAGGAGCCATATATAATGGATCTCAGTGTTATAACGATATAGACGAAGTGAAGTTTCTACCACTGCCTGCGGTGGGACGGACAACCTAGGAAAGAAGTGATTTGAGATTCCAAAAGATTGATGGGATTCAAAAAGTTAGTGAATATTGGAAGGGCATTCTAGGCCTTCTTAACTCTTTTTTTTTTTTTTAAAGATTTATTTATTTATTTATTTATTTATTTATTTATTTATTTATTTATGGCTGCGTTGGGTCTTAGTTGTGGCACGCCGGATCTTTCATTGCAGCGCAGGGGCTTCTCTCTAGTTGTGCTGTGTGGGTTTTCTCTTCTCTAGTTGTGGCGCGCAGGTTCCAGGGCGTGTGGGCTCTGTAGTTTGTGGCACACGGGCTCTAGTTGAGGCGCACAAGCTCAGTAGTTGTGGCGCGCGGGCTTAGTTGCCCCGCGGCATGTGGGATCTTAGTTTCCTGACCAGGGATCGAACCCGTGTCCCCTGCATTGGCAAGTGGATTCTTAACCACTGGACCACCAGGGAAGTCCCTCACTCCTTAACTCTTAAGTAAATAAAGCTTTATATCACAAATGACTTTGAGTAATAAATGACCAATTTAAAGCGAGTGCTTGGGTGACAGCACCAATTGTTTACTTCTCAAGGTTTTTCATAAAGAGCACACATCCTGCTTTTTAATTAAGGGAGTGGTGACTTGTCCTGTATACTTTGGAGGGTCACTTAAAAGGTCAGAGTATCGCAAAGGAAGATGTTTTTAATTCTGGGCTTATTTTCAGAGCATACCTTCGTATTGTTGTTTTTTGATGCATAATTAGCATATGTACCATGGTACAGTGTTTAGAACAAATTCATATGATTTCAAAATGTCAACAGTTTATGGGCCTTCCCTGAAGCTGTGCAGTTGCAGTGGACAGTCTGTTTATTCTTTTATTCTGGTTGGTTCCACTTTCCAAAAAAAAATTCCACCAGTCCCACTCAAAAGAATATTCAGATTCTTTTACTCTAAAATTGTTCTCCTTTCTTTCCTTCGTGAAGATCACCAGGTAGCAACTTGAAGCATTTCATTGACTGAAGATTATGTCAAATTGTGAAAAGGCTGAGTGACACCTTCTAAATGTCATATTCTACCATAGTTACTTTGGGAAAAGCAATATCCATTTTTAAATTTGACCTTTCTTGGGAACATGTTTGGTACATGTGATTCACTTCATTAAGGCATCTGCATAAAAGATTTATAAAAGGATCTCTACAAGTGTGATATTTCATCATGATGCATGGAAAGGATGTTTTCCAAATGCTGGAGTGTGATGAAAGGTGAGGCCAAGCATTAAGCTGGAGCCACACTGTAGATGACACTCATTTGGAGAGAATTCACCTTCACATCTTTTCATGTAATATCTCGTGTGATACTAACCAAACTCAAAACACAGATGTAAATGGGACATCATTAGCTTTCAAAGCTAGAATCAGTTACTAGGTATACAAAATATTAGATTTTTTTCATAATTTTTTTTCTGGGTGAAAAATAATTGTGTCGTCTTCTTGCTATAATAAAAAAGGCATCTCATAATACTAGATGCCCTAATACCAATATTTGGTGGGATTCCACAGGAAGTGAAATTTCTTTGGGGAGTGGAAAAGAGACCCATGCAGAAGGAACCTACTTCTTGTAACTCAGATTCATTGCTAGAAAGTGACATGTTACAAATTTATGATGTGTCAGTTATCTTGATGGTCCTGGCCAAGCTGTATGGCTGTGTAGTTAGACTTTATGACCATCTAGTGTCAATGTTTTTGTCATCAGGTAACCTGAGTTTAATATGACCTTGAAAATAATAAAGGAAAGGGGATTTTGATAGAATGCTCATGGGCCAACTTTTGTCCTAGTGGCCATTTATACTCAAAGACATAGAAGAAAGGTAGCTGAAGACGATGCTGAAAATAATAGTAATAATAACTCAGAACTCAGTATGCTCTACTGCTATATAGCATGGTATATACTATTTTGCAGTTGACCAAAATTGTTCACGTACATTATTTCCTTTAATTTTTCCATCAACTCTGTGTGCAAGTTTTAAAATATTCGTATTATTTCCATTTAATTGATGAAAACACTAGTGCCAAAATAAATAAACCACAGACACAGCACTAGAACTCGGGTCTTCTGACCTTCAACCCCATTTTCATTCTATTACTCCATCAAGAAGGGACAAAGAAGCAAGAAGCAGTGACAAAGAAAAAATTTAAACTCCTTAACTTTACCATCTCCAGGCTGGATGTTTATTCTTTTCTTTGGTTAGAATGAGCTTTTTTTGTGTGTGTGTGGTACGCGGGCCTCTCACTGCTGTGGCCTCTCCCGTTGCGGAGCACAGGCTCCGGACGCGCAGGCTCAGCGGCCATGGCTCACGGGCCCAGCCGCTCCGCGGCACGTGGGATCCTCCCAGACCGGGGCACGAACCTGCGTCCCCTGCATCGGCAGGCTGACTCTCAACCACTGCGCCACCAGGGGAAGCCCTAGAATGAGCTTTAGGGGATATAAATCCCTGGAGTTAAATTTTTAAATCCATGGATTATCATTCAATGCATGCGAGAGAAAAATCTCAGAGTCTGGGCATCTCACCAAAAGGCTACAACCTAAGAAGAAGAATAGTGAGTGGATAACACATTCAGGGATACTGACTTGACCCTTTTGGTATTTTGCACAAACATTTCCTAGGCTCAAGAGAAACAAATTGATTTTGTCTTGTTGTATGCCATTGTTTTTTCTCTTAAAGTCAACAGAGTGATTCCTAGTTTTTTTTTTTTTTTTTTTTGCGGTACGCGGGCCTCTCACTGTCGTGGCCTCTCCCGTTGCGGAGCACAGGCTCCGGACGCGCAGGCTCAGCGGCCATGGCTCACGGGCCCAGCCGCTCCGCGGCACGTGGGATCTTCCCGGACCGGGGCACGAACCCGCGTCCCCTGCATCGGCAGGCGGATTCTCAACCACTGCGCCACCAGGGAAGCCCTGATTCCTAGTTTTAATTCGTGTAGTTCATTAGGGCAGTCGTAACAAAGAGAGGGAGTGTTTTGATCTAGCAAATATTGAGTTGAAGTTTAAAAGTCAATTTGAGTAATTCATTTCCCTGGGTCCCTTCCAGTTCTCAGTTTCTAAGCAGTGAATTGTGGCAGTAAATTTTTTAGTATAATAGTTTTAAAAAAATTAGGCGAAACTACTGGCAAGATAATATACAGTAATTATATATTGGAATACGTTAGGGCCTTTGAATTCTGTGTTCAAGATACTGAAGCTAACGACAAGTGTACCTGTGTGACTTAATAATTTGTACTGGTAAAGTAATTTGGAGAAAGATTTTAATATATTTTAATATTTTTAATATTTTAATATATTTAAATATATTCTGATAATAGTCTAGAGGGGAGACTGTACAAAAGACTGAAAAGATGGGTACAGATGAATCACGGGAAAACACAGTCTGGTTTGGTGATAAAGCTCAGTTGTGCATGTCATATTAGTGACATGGTCAGCATGGCCACAGGACTGATTGTCTAGTCTGCAGGATTGAGGCCGCATGCCCTCTTGGACGAGATGTTGGCAGATTTCACCTACCCAGGGGTGTATGGCTTGGGCATTTCCTTCTCATAAGGAACGTAGGCGAAGGAGAACGAGTCCATGAGGCCACAAAAGGAATTATAGGGGTTCACACATAAGAATAAAAATTAAAAAGCACAGGGTATCCTCTCTGCTTGGCTGACAGCTGTGCCAGGGCATGGAGGGCCGAAGTGGAAGGAATTAATTGCAGAAGAGGAGCTAAGGGCTTCCCTGGTGGCGCAGTGGTTGAGAGTCCACCTGCCGATGCAGGGGACACGGGTTCGTGCCCCGGTCCGGGAAGATCCCACGTGCTGCGGAGCGGCTGGGCCCGTGAGCCATGGCCGCTGAGCCTGCGCGTCCGGAGCCTGTGCTCCGCAACGGGAGAGGCCACAACAGTGAGAGGCCCTCGTACCACAAAAAAAAAAAAAAAGAGGAGCTAAGGAGTCTGTAGAAGTTTAGGAAGGAAGCATTTAGCAGAATCCCAGAATTTTAAAACTGTAAGGCATCTTAGAGTTCATCTAGAGATTTGGCTGGACTTAATGAGACTAAATTAAGCTGGGGAAACTTGAGATAAAAAGCAAGAAAACCTTCTGTGAATGAGAACTATTTAATAAAGCTTTATTGAGCGAAGTAGAAACTCTGCCGCAGTTCTTTCCCAATATCCCAGAATCCTAAAATATGAGATTCTTCTGCAACATTTAAGCCAATATCTTTACTTATACGAATCAAGAATTAAGCCCCTGAGAAGTTAATAAATTGTCGGATCTAATCTTTTGATATCCTAGTTCAGCATATTGGTAGCCTCATCGGATTCAAATTAATGGAATTGCGTAGAGACAACATAACTTCTAGTTTCTGGTGTGATTATTTAACCTCATATAAGCCCTTGGATTCATATACCCCTTAAAATCATAGGAAAAATGAGCTATGTGTTATTTTATATAATTATGGTAAAAGTTACATAGCCAGTTAATGCCAAAGTTGATGAGTATTGATAGATACTAACTTCTACCTATACTTTCCTATTTCCAGCCTAACTTGTTTACTGAAAAAAATAAATATTTTTCGTGCTCATTAGTTTATAGCCCTCATTAGCAATTTATGATAATATAAACGAAAAAAACAATCTTAGGAACAAAAGGTACACACAGAATTAATCATTTTTATGTGCTGGCAAATGGAATACATAACTAAGCTAAAATAGAAGCGTTACAAGAAACAAATGTAAAAAAGAAAAGAGATGTATATACAAGCATCAAAAAAGGAGCAGTATTAGAGATGACCTGCCTGATCCAGTGATTCTAGGAAATTTAGAAACCATATACTTTGTTTCACTGAATCTACAATGCCATCAGTTGTAGGATGTACCATTTTTTCTCTGACACCGAAAAGAAAACCAGTTAAACCGAGATACAGTGTTTTTTAATCAGATCAATTATAAGATGCATCCTACTTTCTTAAGTGTTAAAATGGTCTTTTTAAACTGTGTATAGTAAAATCAGTGAAATGTGATATCTTAAACTTGACCACAAAGGAATTGATTACCTCTCTAAACTTGATGACCTTCCCAATGGAAAAAGCCCCATCACACCCGAGATCTTCACCTCTACCATTTTATTCTGAGAGAAGTTTTTAAAGGGACCAAAAGTTGGGGGTATTTTTTTTCCCTTTTAAAAAAGAAAATCAATTAAATCCATTCTCTGCTTTTGGGTGACAAGAGTGACAAAATAAAAACCTTGCATGAAGATGTCGTATATGCAGCATTTTTAGGGAGGAGGAGACATTCTATAATGTTATAAAGATGAGCACACATGTTAAAATATCAGGCTGCCCTTTCAAAGCTTGTGTATTAAATTGTGATCTGTTGACAAGCTGCACTGTCTTATCTGTGCTCTGCTGAGCTTGATTCTGTTTGGTCCCATTATTTGATCACTTCTCTGTGTGTTCTCTTATTTGAAAGTTGTATGTGTCAACAGCTGCACTCAGTGATTCACAGAACTCTGGTACCTGGAGCCAGGAGTGGAACCTAGGGGCTGGGGGCAGGGTGTGGCGGGATTTTCAGGGGTGACCTGTCTTTCCCGTCTCTTCCCTTTCCTCCCTCACACCTGAGCTGACCAGGCCCACCAACCTTCACAGGGAATTTATTCAAAAATGTTATCCTAATTTACGTGGCTCTTGCTACAGAATTGGACCCGTAACAACAATCTCTACTTCACATGCCATTCAGAATCTCACCCCTCTTGTCCTCGACGTATGTATAGAAAAAGAATTTTTCTTTTTGGTTATACATGGATTGTTTGGGATTTGGCTTTTTAAGATTTTTTGGTAAAGTTTGGGTGTAAATCTATTGTTATCTTGTTAGTTAAGTCAGAAAATTTTATCTTGCAGGAAATGACTCATTTGTGCTCTTGAAAATATCACACTTGGCATTCATCATGTAATGTGTTATATGGAAGTTATTTAATGTGCTTTTGGGGGTGTCAAACTCTTCAACATCTTTTTAAAACAAATCTCTTCTTAAATGATCTGGTCTGCTTGAGGTCAAAGGGCCTCAAATATTTCACTTTTCTAAAAGCACGAAACACTTGTGGCGCTTGAAATTCTGGCTCACATTCTCTCAAACAACCCTCTTCAGCCCAACGAAACCTCCCCTTGGTCACCTCCTATTCATACCTCAGCCCCCACAATGTCATTCTCTGAAAGACACCCATAACTTACTAATTGTCAACGTGAATGGCCTCATTTGCTTCCCTGAGTTTTAGTAGCATTTGCCACCGTTGACTACAGTTCCATCCCTTGGCTTCATAATGCTGTGTTCTTCTCCATCTCCTGCTTCCCAAATCCCAACTTCCCAATCTCCTACTCCCCTTACTAAACACATCTCCATGTTGTATATCAGTCCCAATTCTCCCTATATAATTTCTTCATTAGCAATCTTGTCCAGTCTCAAGGCTTTAGTACCTGCCCCCAATATACACATCTTTTGAGTTCCCAGTCTGCATTTTGTAACCTACGTGGGCCTCCGTCTTCTACATCTGTGTGTGTGTTTTTTTCTTTTGCGGTGAGCGGGCCTCTCACTATCGCGGCCTCTCTCGTTGCGGAGCACAGGCTCCGGACGCGCAGGCTCAGTAGTTGTGGCTCACGGGCCCAGCCGCTCCGCGGCATGTGCGATCTTCCCGGACCGGGGCACGAACCCGCGTCCCCTGCATCGGCAGGCGGACTCTCAACCACTGCGCCTCCAGGGAAGCCCTTATTTTATTTTTGACTGAGTTGCTGCACGAGGGCTTTCTCAAGTTGCGGCGAGTGGGGGGTTCTTTTGGTTGTGGTGCACGGGCTTCTCATTGCGGTGGCTTCTCTCGTTGTAGAGCACGGGCTCTAGGCGCACGGGATTCAGTAGTTGTGGCAGGTGGGCTCAGTAGTTGTGGCTCACGGGCCTAGCCACTCCGCGGCACGTGGGATCCTCCCGGACCGGGGCACGAACCCGCGTCCCCTGCATCGGCAGGCGGACTCTCAACCACTTCGCCGCCAGGGCAGCCCCATCTTCTACATCTGTACGACTAAGCCTGCCGTCCCCTCTCTCGGCTATGCTCCTGTTCTAGTCTCATGAGAGCGACAGTGTCTTTGCCATCATTCAGGCTTTAGATCTAGAATAAAGTCTTAATGCCCCCTTTTTCTTTCATGCCACATATTGTATCAATGGCCAGTCAAGTAGGAGGCCTTTGTGTCATCTCTGATACTCCTTCCCCTCCTCTTTAGTCTCCAGATCCTAGTTCAGGCCCTTGTCCCCTCTCTTAGGGACTAAGCACCTCTGATTTCCTCCCTTTAAACCAATCCTACAAGCTTTTACTGGCACCTACTACTTTAGAAAGAATGGCTCTTTCCTCAGTTATAAAATGGGAAATGGCCATACCTATACCACGCTCAAAAACCTTCAGTGGTCCCTCAGAGCATTCCATGCCTTCTACTTTCTGACCTCAACTACCCGTATCTACTACGTCCCATACTCTAGCTAGCGCAGGTGATGTGTGATTCCCTGAATATATCCCACCTGGGCCATGCCTGGACTTCTGCTTGTGGTCCTCCAAGTATTGTGTCCGAAGCAGCAGGAGCACCTGAGAACTTGTTAGAGATGCAGATTCTCAGGCCAACCTGTCACCTGCTGGATCAGAAACTCTGAAGGTGAGCCAGCAATCTGTGCTTTAATATGGCCTCCCGGTGATTCTGGTGCATGCTAACATTCTCGAACATGAAATGCCTTTTCCTCCTCTCCCTGCTAAAACGTTCTCCATCTTTCGAAAGCTGCTTAAATACGACCTTTTCTATGAGGTTGTCTCTGATCCTCTGCTCTGCCCCCACAGACATCTCTTGTGTCTTTCTCGTATCATTTTCAATGTCCTTCCTTGTTTGTCAGTCATATGCATACGTTCGATCTCCTCTGGTAGATTCTAAGCTCGAGGGTAGGGAGCTTATGCATGTGCCTCTGTGTGTGTGTGTGTGTGTGTGTGTGTGTGTGTGTGTTCTACTTTGCCTTGTCTTATTATTTTGTCATTTGTTTTCTATTTTTTAAAAATAGAATTGAAAGCAGTGAATACAACTTTTCTAATTTGTGAGTGATGTCATTCACCAGAATCTGGAAGGTTATCAGGAGAAATGAAATACCACTTAAGGACTTCCCTGGTGGCGCAGTGGTTAAGAATCTGCCTGCCAATGCAGGGGACATGGGCTTGAGCCCTGGTCCGGGAAGATTCCCACATGCCGTGGAGCAACTAAGCCCGCGTGCCACAACTACTGAGCCCGCGTGCCACAACTACTGAAGCCTGTGCGCCTAGAGCCCGTCCTCTGCAACAAGAGAAGCCACTGCAATGAGAAACCCGCCCACCGCAACAAAGAGTAGCCCTCGCTCACAACTAGAGAAAGCCCGCACACAGCAACGAAGACACAACACAGCCAAAAATAAATAAATAAATTTATTTAAAAAAAAAAAAAAAGTACCACTTAAAATTTGGCAGAGTAGCTTTAATTTTCTAATAAAATAAACCCACTCTTTAACCTCACATGCTTATTCAACTGTGACAGGCCTGTCCGATACTGTGGTATTGACTTCAGACCATTTGGACTGTTTGGTCTCTGGAAAAAAATTCCACTGCATAGTATTATCAAAGAGACAAGAAGTTGTGTTTTCAGGATGTGCCTTATTCCATACGAAGCCCACAGCTACAGTTGCTGTTTTTCACATCGTTTTATCCAAAGGGGTGTCTGGAGACAAAGAACAATTCCCAGACACACATGAAATTTAAATATTAAAACTAATACATCTAAATTAACCCAACTGTCCTACATTTGTGATTCAAACTCTTATTCCATTTTGTTCCATTAATATTTATTTATTTATTTATTTTTTGCGGTACGCGGGCCTCTCACTGTTGTGGCCTCTCCCGTTGCGGAGCACAGGCTCCGGACGCGCAGGCTCAGCGGCCACGGCTCATGGGCCCAGCCGCTCCGCGGCACGTGGGATCCTCCCGGACCGGGGCACGAACCCGCGTCCCCTGCATTGGCAGGCGGATTCTCAACCGCTGCGCCACCGGGGAAGCCCCATTAATATTTATTGATTCACTTAAAGTATTATTCAGTTATAAGGCTAAGTCATTATGACTGTACATGTATGTTTAATATAAAATAATGTTTACAGGCCTAGGTAGGGAGAAGAATGGGTGCGAGAGGGAACAGAAAAAGGAAAGGCCGAAGGTAGTAAGATCTAGTGGTGTCACACAGGTGGTGGTAACCAGTCCATATCTTCTTTTTTAAAATATAAATTTATTTATTTTATTTATTTTATTTTTGGCTGCGTTGGGTCTTCGTTGTGGTGCACGGGCTTCTCAATGCGGTGGCTTCTCTTGTTGCAGAGCACGGGCTCCAGGAGCGTGGGCTTCAGTAGTTGCGGCATGCGGGCTCAGTAGTTGCGTCTTGTGGGCTCTAGAGCGCAGGCTCAGTAGTTGTGGTGCACAGGCTTAGTTGCTCTGCGGCACGTGGGATCCTCCCAGAACAGGGCTCGAACCCGTGTCCTCTGCTTTGGCAGGCGGATTCCCAACCACTGCGCCACCAGCGAAACCCCCATTCCATATTTTCAAAAGTAGCCATAAACTGCTGAAAATCTTGCTCTGGTTTGTTTCTTTATTTGAGATTGGCTGGGCAGTTAATGTAGTGGCACATTTGCTCTTCGAATGACTGATCAAAAAGAATTCAAGGTAATGATATCTAAAATTAGAGTAGAGTATTTACTCTGTATCCAGCACTTCCAAAATGGCACTTTAATTCTTAAAAGCCCCAAGGAAGGAGAAACAGCATCCCCATATGACAAGTGAAGAAGCCCAAGCGAAGGGAGGTTAAGACCCTCATGCAGGGTCTGCAGGCTGCACCCAGACTTCAACCTAAACACTACTGTGACCCCCTTAAAAGATGAACTCCGGGGCTTCCCTGGTGGCGCAGTGGTTGAGAGTCCGCCTGCCGATGCAGGGGACATGGGTTCGTGCCCCGGTCCGGGAGGATCCCACATGCCGCGGAGCGGCTGGGCCCGTGAGCCATGGCCGCTGAGCCTGTGCGTCCGGAGCCTGTGCTCCGCAACGGGAGAGGCCACAGCAGTGCGAGGCCCGCGTACCACAAAAAAAAAAAAAAAAAAAAAGATGAACTCCGGTCGCGCTCAGCCGCCTTGTGCTTGCAGCCCTTTTGACTTCTAGACATGTTGGCAGCGCATTTAAAGTAATTCAGAGACTCAGAACAACTCAAGTCAACACTAACTGCGGAGTAAGCTCATCTCCAGTAAGCAATGGCTGAGTGTCCATGCACGCATCCTCAGCTGTCCTCCTTTTATCCATGAGTTACTCCCCTCTTGGTCCTGTGGATAGTGACTAGAGCTAGGTGTGGTCCCCCTGCACTCTTAGATCCAAGACACTAGTCTCAGCACTCCAGTGAGAGCACTTTTCTTCGACGCAGCTTGAAGCTGGCTACACATTGCCCTCTACACTTTGTTATAGATCCTCTCAGCTCAGAGCTGTTCCTCAACCACCGAGGGCTCCTGGAAGACATCACCTCACATCTTTTGAACGTTTACGTAATAGAATATAGAGGTTTGGTCTCTTATATAACAGAAATGTGGCTAACGGAATATTTTAAACGATGCTAATCGGATTTTTAAAAGTCTTTTTAAAAACGTGGCTTGTGCTATATATACCATGTTTTAATACTAGAAATTACTTTTATAGAGTATTATTTGGTCAACAAATTTTATAAATCAGGTCTGCATTATACCTTTGCACTAGTAACAGCTATAAATTCAGTCTTTAGAATGATTCAGATACTTATCATACATCAAATTCCCTGGGCAAAATGACTATCCTTAAAAAACATAGCCAGTAGGACATATATTTTCAGAACTGGGAATTTGTTTGCATGATAACTGCAATTACAAATCTGGAGTTTTTAATCTAGCAATCAGAGGACAAGTTGAGTAATTACCATTCCATACTTAACTATTTTTATGATGACTTTTTTTTTCAAAACAGCTGTTATGGTTAAAAACACAAAGATTCTTATTTTTTCTTCCCATGCTACAGTATTTTGGCAAACAAATCTCTTTTTCTCAAAACATGAAGAATCTGCTTCTTAAAGATGATGTTGTAGCACATGTGTGCTCTCAGATTTTCCAGTGCTTAATTATCTTGTAAAGATGGGCTTTTTTTTTTTTTTTTTTTTTTTGCGGTACACGGGCCTCTCACTGTTGTGGCCTCTCCCGTTGCGGAGCACAGGCTCCGGACACGCAGGCTCAGCGGCCACGGCTCACGGGCCCAGCCGCTCCGCGGCACGTGGGATCTTCCCGGACCGGGGCACGAACCCGTGTCCCCTGCATCGGCAGGCGGACTCTCAACCACTGCGCCACCAGGGAAGCCCCAAGATGGGCTTTTAAAAAAAAAAAAAAATCTCACACAGTGCTTAGTACAGAGTGGGTACCCAAGGAACGGCTCATGAATGGATGAGTGAATGATTACTATTTGGATTATTTAACCATATCTTTCTAAAAGCAGTTGTGTATGTATGATAGTAACTAGAAAAGAAAAATCAGAATATTGATTGATACCAGTTTCTTTTCTTCTCCCAGGCTGCTGTCATTAAAGAGGTAGGTGGTGTTTGTCTGGAGAATTTCAAACCAAGAGAGATACTAGTGTGCATTGGATAGTTTGATTCTCCACAATAATAATAATCCACAATGTCAATTATTGTGTCAACCCATGGAAACACAAGGAACTGAGAAAAGACGGACAGTGGGTAGATGAATGCTGTTGATCAGTGTGATTTCAGGTGTTTCAGTTTGTCACGAGACTGTTCGATTAGAAGAGAGGCATGTGAAATCCTTACAAAGAACAGGCAGAAACTCTGATCAAAAATCTCACACCAACACAGTCTTCCTAGTGAATCTGTCTTAAACTATTCAGCCTTTACAAAGCCTTCCGTCATGTTCCACAGGCATAGCATGTTGCTTCCACTCACCCCTGTGTCTTGCACTTGCTTCCATCTGTCCTAGTACTTGTTACTCTGACTCCCCAAGTATTCATGTGATGTTCTCCCAATAGCCTTGTGATAAGCTTTAGTGGGTGAGACCACGTCTGAATAGTGTTTTCATCCACTGTGTTCGACCTGATTTTGTTGCCCAGTGAAGTTTGTTGAATTCTTCAAGGGAGGGTAAATATATTAGATAGTCACACTTCAACCTCAGTTATTTTACGGAGATTTACAGTCTACAGGTATAATCTTCAGAGATTGAACTTTCCATTTAGGCTACAGAATTGGTTCCATAGTTTTAACAGGTTTGGTTTGGTTGTAATTTATATACCAGGTCATACTGGAAGCAGGGATCTCACTGTAGAATTCTGCCTTTCCTATTAGTGGGAATTTTTTCTTATTTTCTCGGAGACATCTCAAAGTAGAGTTCAGTACCAAGTCCTGACCCACCTACTGAGGCAAAATATTCATGACAAGCAGGTAACTCTTCCATTATACCTTTGTGTTTAAAAAAAAAAAGTATTTTGTTACCCAGATAGTTCCAGACATGACATAAAAATGATTCATTGTAATCACGTGTGCAGAAACCAGTTTTTAGAGAGCTAGTTGCTAATCTATACAACAGAATTCTTTATCACTCTGTTAAATCTTAGTATGCTTCTTCAGTCTTTGGGCACGTTTAAAAATATACTTTCAGCTTTTAAATTGTTGATGAGAATAAATTTTTATAGCATTTCAGGAGGGCTACTCATCAATACACATCAAAACCAATTTGCACTCACTGTGATCTAGCAATTCCACTCATGAAAATTTATCCTGATGTAATAACCATGTAGGTGCCAAAAGATGTAGCTGTACAGATTTCATGGAATTGGGGTTATTAAAATAGTAAAAGTTAGAGACCATCATAATATACAGGAAGAGTGGTGAACTACATAAAACTGGTACAATAGAAAACAAGGAAGATATTTTAAGTGACATAGATTTTCATGAGATATGATCAAGGCCAAAACATCAGGTTACAGAATTACATGAGCACAACCCCTTTTGTAGAAAATAATACGTGGACAGCAAAAGGGGAAAGGATATCTATCGGTGTTGTCATATCTCTAGGTGATAGAATGGTGATGATTTCTGCTGTCTTATTTGTACTTATCTGTATTTTCTAACTTTCTACAGTGAACAGGGATTGCTTTAGCAGTAGGGAAAAAACAAAAGCTATCATTGATATTTACTTAGATTCTTTCACATGAAAAGAAAAGAACCCCCTCCCAGTGCAGGAATAGCCAATACTCCCGACCCAGGCAGGCACCACTCACCAGTCACGGCACTTGCCCTGAGCAACCTTGATGAAACCCCAATTTTTCTCCACACAACACTCCTGGCAGCCATTGTTCATGAACCCAAGTTGGCATGAGATATGAAAGCTATGTGCCAACTGTACTGAAAACAAAACAAAACTGTCCCCAAGAATTGAGATTGAATTTTTTATACAATGGAATGTTTTAATTTCTCCATTTGTAAAAACCTCTCCTTACTTCCAGGGAGCTAATATAGACTAATCAAATGGTAGATGTGAAGACAGATGTCTTTCTTGGAGAAAAAAAAAGAAAAGATGCTTTAAATAAGCGTTATAGTTCAATTGCTCTTACAAGATCAGATACAGATGGTAAGGCCTATGGCTTAGAACGTTTTCTCCATCCCTCCCCACAAAAATAAAGTTCATCAAACTGTCTTTCATGGGTAGCAAACCTTATGATTTGATTATTCTTCTGACTAATGGTAAGAACAATAAGTACATTTTAAAATAATTCTTATCTTCTTGGTATTCAAGTCCAAGGCCTCACCCTTGGAAAGGCCCTAATACTAAAACATGAAAATATGGAATAAATGAACTGGATTTACTTAAAATCTGTATCTAGACAGCCTACTTCCATTGCCTGGCTACTCATATTTGCTTCTCAAGAATTCTCCTAAGTCTTATATAGATTTGGTTTTGAAGGCTCTGGAACAGAACTAATCAAATGAAATCTATCTGGGTTAAAAATGAAATGTTCCCTCAGATTATTTCTCTCTTCATAAGGTACACACATTTCAAAATCTAGGTATTTTAAGCTCATTTTTTCTCCCTGATAATTAATTTTAAAAAGAGGGCTAAAATTGCTCCCTAATTTGTGACAATTTAGTCTTGTTCCTGCATTATTTTTTTCCCTAAAATAATTCATATTGCTTTTCCTAAAGACCTGACACCCCCTCCATATCCCCGGGCATTTATAAAAATGCTGTCACTGAATTTCATGTAAGACGGAATTTGTGTGAAGCTCCTTCAAGTTTCAAGAAATGGGGATGCATTTGGATTCTCTCAGTGGATGGAGTTTCTGGTACAGATCCCTGAGAGATGTCAGCAGCTGCAGAACTGGAGGGCTGTTTCCTCTGTTGGGAGGTGACAATGGCTTGAATTCCAGCGTTTTCTCCAGAGCGACCCAATAGTAACTGCCTTGGAGTGCCCTGCTCATACCTCTATGTTGTCGACTCTGCCTCTTTCACTAAATGCATCTTCTTCCCCCTCTACCTTCAACTACCTCCTTGCTACCTCATTTCCCTGTTATGGCTTTTGCTTACTTCCTTCTCTCCCTGTGCTTCTTTGCCCCTGTCCCACTCTATTGTATGCCCCTTCTCTCTGTGAGTCTCACTCAGACTCCTCAGGAAAGAGCATGTGTGGTTGTCCAGTCACCCTCGGGTAGCAGACAGAGAATTCCCATGAAGCAGCAGGCTTCTGAGGTTGCTGCCCAGACTATAAATGTCTGGCTCAGTGGCAGTAGTCCATCTTCTCGCCTATTAGGTGCTCCTCTGCCTAAGAAACACTTGAAATGGCTATGGATTCAGCAAGACTGCTTCCATAGCATGTCCAGTACAAGACTGATTTCCTAGGTTATTTTGTGAGTTGTAAGATGTCATGGGATTTAGCATGATAGGAAGATGCCTCATCACTTGTTTTTCTGTCAAGCCTAGATTACATAAGGGAGCTCCCGAAATCATAGGAGGAAGGAAGTGTAAGAGTTTGGGAAAATGTTGAAAAATGTAGTGGGTTACAATTTGCCTGGTCACATAAATCTTCAAAATAGATGCACGACAAGTTCTAGCCCTGGGTTTATTTAAAACCATTACATAAATTACATCCCTGATTATATAAGGCTATGCTGGAGAATATAATTTCATTACTGAAAGGAACTGGTAGGTTTTAATAATTTGACTTGTTTAAAGGTTACATGTTTTCTTGCAGGAGACATTCTATGTCTTGACATGGGTGGGAATTACAAAATATATGCAAATATAAAAGTCATTGAGTTATGCAGTTAAGATTAATGTGCTTGATGCATTTTGTTTGCTATCCTTCAATTTGGAAGGACATCACATAAGTTATGTCTAACTTCTCATCCTTATCTTGACCAAATCGTCTCCAGTTTGGGGCTCTAGACTAAATACACTCCACAGTGCCCTCCCTTCTTTTCCTGTCGTCCTACCCTATACCCATCACCTCCTCTCAAGCAGCCCTGGTCTGGTTCTGACTTTATTGGGTACCCTTGTTCAAATAACTCATGGGTCTGTCTCTTCTGCCTACTTAGCAGTACACTTTCTAAAGGCAGGAACCATCTTTTATTTTTTCTTTATGTCTCCCTGGCCACCAGTACAGGACTTAATACATGGAAGGATTTCATTAAGGACATACCGAGTCAGAAAATGCCAGAACTGCAAGGAACCATAGAGATTTGTGGCCCTTCCTTTTTTTTCTGAAAGAGAAAGCTGGCCTGTAGCGTGTGGGGAAACAGATGAGCAAGCGCTAGTTTTTTTTTATTAACAAAAAATTTATAATTTTTATTTTTTTCACGTATGCACGGAAGATAAAGTAACTGTTTTAAAGTATACAACTCCGTGGTGCTTAGTACCTTCACGGGGCTGTGCAACCACCACCCCTATCCAGTTCCAAGACATTTTCATGGCCCCCCAAACAACCCCGCACCCTGTAAGCAGTCCCCCCAGCCCCCAACCCACACTAATCTGCTTTCTGTCTCTATGGCTTTGCCTGTCCTGGACATTTCATATAAATGGAATCATACAATAGGCCACCTTTTGTGTCTGGTTTCTTTCATCTAGTGTAATGTTTCCAAGTTTCATCCACAAGGTATGAGTGCTTCATCCCCTTGCATGGCCAAATTGCTACCATTTTTGAGCACTAACAAAACACCAGATACCGTGCCAGGTATACTTTACGTATGTGATCTTATGGAGTCCTTGTAACAGCCCTAAGATTTAGGTATTATTATCCCTATTTTATAGATCTGGAAACTAAGGTTCAAAGATGTCAAGGGTCTAGCCCAAGTTTATAAAGCAAGCAAACCAGCCAACCAGGTCTAGGACCCAAATTCCTGTACCCAAGTGCAGGGTTCCTTCATTCCAGCTGCACCTCCTGCCGGTTCCTGAATGTCTGTGGCTCATGCAGCCCCGACATCTGTAGGATCCTTACTTCACGTCCACATCTGTCTCTCCTTTACCTGCTGACCTATTAGTGATACAGCCCCACATCACAGAGTGGGCTAAACAGACCCTTGCCTATGCTTTCGCTTGTTTGAAATCACATGCATTAGGTCTCAATATGGGTACCTAAAAGATTATAGAAATTCCCATTGCACTCCAGTGCTGGGTAATTGGAGTTTCATGCAGCTGAAGCCTGAAAGCAATTTTCTGTCATCACCTGGCGATCATCAGAGAAGAAGGCCTCTTCAAGTTCTGTTTTAGACTGTTGGATAAGGCATTGGGGGGGGGGGGTGCTTTAAATATGCATGAGCTTCACCAATCATCCACAGCAGAGGTGGATTTTAATAATTAATTCATTAGGCCGATTTATTTCTCTAATTGGTTGTGAAGCTTTGTCAAGTAGGAGACAGTAAAAACAATGACACATTTTTTTTAATGTAAAACTTGGTGGAGTTTGGGTATTAACAATGCACAGAGAGATGAAAACAGACAGGAGGGCCCTGACTATTTCTTAAATAAGTGGTTAAAGATTTACAAATTGCACTTCAATGAAACTCGTTTTTATTTTTATAGATGTGTGCTCTCTGTATCTCTTCTGGGATATGGGGTTCCAAACACAAGTTCTGAGAGTCGAAGGGCAGCATTCTTAACCTTGAGGTCATGAACCAGCTTCATGGGGTCTATTAATACCTTGCAATTATCTGGAAAATGTTATGTGTGTGTGCAATTTTCTGGGGTGAATATGCAGAGTTTTTGTCAGATTTTCATAGTTTAGGAACTACTGCGTCACAGCTTTCTCTCTGACTCTCTGAGGCATCAGCCAACTCTGCGGTCTACCAGTCTAGGGACCCGAACTCCTCTACAGCATGAGGAGGTGTATCTGCACTGTGTGAGGGGTACTGTACCATCCCAGAGTCCCTGATGGCCCACTGACCCCTTGGCCGGGGTTCAGAACCCTTCCTCTTGCTCTAGCCTGAAATGGTCACTCTCCACTTTCCACCTGCCCCTTTGTTAACAGTGAACCAACTCATACAACTAGTTCAGAGACTGCAGCCCACACTGGGAGCAGCTAGATGAAGGTCAACGCCAGAAGCAAGTCAGCTACTGGCAGCAGTTTTCTGGAGGTGCCGAAAAAGGGTGATCAGAGCCTTGGATATCAGAGTGTGGTCTGCAGACCCGCAGCATCAGTATCCCCCCAGGATGTGTTAGAAATGTAGAATCTCAGACCCCACCCAGACCTACTAGATCAGCATCTGCGTTTTAACAAGATGCCCAGGGGACTCCTAAACATGGCAGAGTTTGAGAAACACTTGTGCTTTGTTCTGGATACCACTATCCGTTTCCAGCAAGTGCCTTCTATTTCATCTCCCCTATGAGGCCTCATCCTCCTCCCTCTCCACCCTGATTCTAGCTCCTCTGTGTCACATGGAATTCCCATTGTTCTCTCATGTCACCTAAGGAAACAGCAGTTTCTAGCACTTGTGGTGTGAGCTCTAGCCCCGTTCTGGTGCGCAGATGCCTGGGACTGCCCTGTCTTGATGGTGCTGTGATAAGAAGAGAGAAAGGAATCAGAAGATTAAGTTCTCCCGTCACTTTCTCCATGAGTGATATAGTCATAAGCAAATCACAGCCTCCCATGCCTCAGCTTCGTTATCTTCATAGGGTTGTGATAGGGATCAAAGAGGCTTCTGAAAAGTACTTTGTGTTTCACACAGAGTAGATGTTCCAAAAATGTTCCTTTTCTTTTTAAAAAACCCCACCTTGGGCTTCCCTGGTGGTGCAGTGGTTGAGAGTCCGCCTGCCGATGCAGGGGACATGGGTTCGTGCCCCGGTCCGGGAGGATCCCACGTGCCGCGGAGCGGCTGGGCCCGTGAGCCGTGGCCACTGAGCCTGCGCGTCCGGAGCCTGTGCTCCGCAATGGGAGAGGCCGCAGCAGTGAGAGGCCCGCGTACCGGAAAAAAAAAAAAAAAAAAAAAAAAAAAAAAACCCACCTTATTAAGATGTGTTTAACATGTAAAAAGGTGTACATAATTAATGTGTATAGCTCGACAAGTTTACGCTCATAATTATACAATGTGAACCCATTACCACCATCACCTCCCCCAAACATAGCCATCACTTCCCGAAGTTTCCTCCTGCCCCTTTATCATCAGCATCATTATTATTTCAGTGGTAAGAACACTTAACATGAGGTCTATCTCCTTAGCAAATTTTAAGTATACAAAGTCTGCTTAATATGTACTTATCCATTACTTTTTTGCATATTTCTTTTCTTTTTTTTTTTTTTTTTTTGTGGTATGCGGGCCTCTCACTGCTGTGACCTCTCCCGTTGCGGAGCACAGGCTCCGGACGCGCAGGCTCAGCGGCTATGGCTCACGGGCCCAGCCGCTCCGCGGCACGTGGGATCTTCCCGGACCTGGGCTCGAACCCGTGTCCCCTGCATCGGCAGGCGGACTCTCAACCACTGCGCCACCATGGAAGCCCGCTTTTTTGCATTTTTTACCACAGTTTAAAAAGAGAAAAAAAATGCACCGTCTTTGGAACAAAAGAATCACTGTAGACGTTTAAAGGAAGGATATATAATCAAAGAACACAGTGTGGTATAAAAAGTATTCTCTATTTTATGTTTTATTTGTATGTTTGTTTTTCTTCTTCATCTCGTTACAGTTCCTCTACTAATAAATATGCAAAGTATACATACATATGTACACATATATACATTGTACGTATACATACATACAGTGTAGCTGTACATTGATAGCTATAGGTATTAGTCTGTACAGTAGAGCTCTAGAACTTATGTATCTTATTTATTTTGTGTAACTGAAATTTTGTATCCTTGTTCAACTCCAGAAAGGGAGCTGAATTGGGAGCTAGTGGATCTGGGTTTTTCGGTACCTAATCAGGCTTTGACTAGTTTTGTGGTGTGAACTTAGCTAAGTCCCTTCGCCCTCAATTTCCCAACTTATAAAATGAGGCTTTGACCACAGTGTTCCTTTTTCATTTTATGTGTTGCCTCCCAGAGGAAGCCATCACCCACCAGATGTTCTACAAATGGTGAAAAAAAGCTATACGGTGTAGAATTAGTCAAACTCTTGAAGGGTGTCCCTTGAGACAAATATACTTTCATTGTTCCACTTCCGCGGATATTAATCCCCCTCCATTAGTGATTCTGAGTTGCTGTGACTGCTTTATGTAACCCAGAGCCCAAATCCTTGGTCCTTTTGAGATGTCCTCCATTGAGTCAGTTTGTCTCCAAACACAGCACACTTAACACGCGTTGAGCACAGTTGCAAATTCCTCTGTGACAATATGAAAAGATTAATTTTCAGCTTCAGTACTTTGTGTTTATCCGTTATGGTACCAACTCTCATTGTAATGATAGTCTCCCATGCAGACCATTAAAAATCATGCTCAAGGAATCTGTTCCAGCTGCCTTGCTTTGAATTATAATTCAATGTAGACACATCGCCCATGCAATAGGAGGGCCACCATGCTTTGTTTGCAGTTTCAGAAAAATTTTAACAACCTACAGATACTGCTTTTTCTCTCCAAAGCGTCTCAAGGAGCCCCAAACCAGGGAACTTTGAAGAGCAGCTCTGAGTAGTGACCAGCATTCCTTTTTTCTCTATCCGTACGCCTCAGTGCTGCCTCTGCCCCGAGGCTATCCAAGGTTCTTTTCTCTACTGAGAACCACACATTTTGGAATTTTTTCTTCTTGAATCTCCCTACACCAACTAACCTGTTCTGATCATTCTCTCTGAAGCCAGGTCACAGCTACTAAACAGCGAATATGGCAAATTCATCTGTTCCCAGGTGTTTAGTGAGTGCTAGTGAAATTGCTCTTACTTGTGCTTTAGAATAGAAAAGGAAGAAAGTAATCATCTCCTTTTTATTGAGTGTAGATTGGCAGTTGCATGGGAAGGAGGAAGAAGAGCTGCAGAAACAGTCTCCTTAACTTTATCTTCTCCCAAATTAAGTCAAATTCCAGAAACCCCAGCTCACATCCAAAACAGGGGGCCAAATACCAGTCTTTGGGGAAAGTAATTAAAGAGGGATCTCTTTAATTGTCCTTCATTTATTTCTTCTCCTCTCTATTGTCTTTTTGTCTCTTTTCTGGCCTAGCCTACTTCTATTACCTAACAGTATGTAGAGCCTTTTCACAAGAAACGAAGTTTCTATGAGTAAAGTTAGTTCCCTTCTCCTTGTGCATGACCATCTTCTAGAGGAGCAAGGCAGGTTGTCACGGGCCAATGCTCAGTTTCCAAGGGGAAGAATCTCTCCAGTGTGGATAGGACAAAAGAAAGTTAAGTGAGCACAGCTCTTCACCCCTGAGAATGGACCATATTAGATGTGTGAACAACAGCTGTACATGAATATTATTACATTCTAGAACCTTCCACCAATGCTACCGTAAATGGCTCCACGTCAACTCAGAACTGGAACTGAGTAAATGGTTTCTAATTTAGAGTTTCATGAACATTGGCATTTACATGAAGAAGCTGTCAACTTATCTTCTTAATATACCTGATAATACTTGCTATATTCAAAAGAACTATGAACCACATACCCTCTCATGAAAGATGTCTCAACAGACCCATTCTTTTTGAGTTTCAAAGAATGGATGTCATCTCTTAAACATTTTATCCCTCTCTTAATTTGAAGTTCTCTCCAAGGTAAATTCAGTCATTCTCTTTAGTCTTCTAGACTTATGTAATTGAACTCTCTGCGTGTGTGCCTTGGGTTTCTTGTCAAGGAGAGATAAAGCCTGATTAGGCTCACTCCCAAGGGGAAAGTGATTACTCTGAGACAGGACACTTTTTGTTCTTTGGGCCTTACATTATATTACATCATGGTTCGGAGACATCTGTCTGTGTGTCATTGTCTGTCAGAAATCATGTCTGACAGCTTTCTTCTATCCTCACAACTTTAAAGTGTTGTACATTTTTCAGACGTGGGAAACTTGTTTTTGTCTTTATAAATCACAATAGCCACAGCTCAAAAAGAGGCTTTGATTTGTTGTGTTGTTGTTGCTGTTTTAAAAAATCTTCCCAATGCTACTAACAAACCAGGGTTGTCAGAAGGATATGTTAACAAAGTGTCAAAAGAATTCAGGAGTCCTACTTCAAAAGAATTCCAAATTATGGCTTGTCTTAACTGTGAGTGTTGCCACTGGGTTTATCCATGAGAAAAAAAAAACATGCATTGACTCAAAAGGATACTCATAATTTATACTGAAGAAGGGAGAGAAAGAAGTGGGGCAGTGTGTGTGTGTGTGTATGTGTGTGTGTGTGTGTGTGTGTGTATGCATGAAACAATCAGACTTTTTCGGTGGTAATATGGTTTCCCTGATTGGCAGAGAAGTACAAGTTTGGTCATACTTGTATAGTGGTCTAAAGAGGATAACTTTTCATACGCCATCACTGCCTTTTGGTATTTTCAGTGAGTAGTAGGAGAATAGACTCTTTTACAAAGGGGACTTTAACCAAGAAACAGTAATAGAAGCAAAATTATGAAGTGGGTAAAGTTTATCATCATATCTTCTGTCTCCTTTTTCTGCAAACTTTTTACTGCTCTTTATACCTCTCTAGACTTTTCCATTCATTAAATTCCAGGAAAATTGTTTTAAACTTATTCATAGCAGTAATAGACGGCTTGGGAAGCCATAAATTAAAATGGTTAGGAATCAGAAAGATCTGGGATTGAATCTTTGCTCTGTCACTTACTGTAGGATCTTGGATAAGTTTATCTTTCTGAGCCTCAGTTTCTTAAACTAGAAAATGGGAAGAATAAAATCTTCCTGGCTCCGATTGAGATAATACATTTAAAGCACTGAGCACAGTAGCTGGGATACAGTAAGTGCCTAATAAATGATAGCTTTTGTTATTGTTCTACTACACTGCCCTGAAGTGAGAAAAGAGATTTCAAATCTTTGGGATCTCTCTAACAGTAAGTTGGAAGACTGGTTATATTTTTCAGGAAAGGGGAGTACTGAAATCAAACCACCAGGGTATCTTTTCAATATCCTGTTCTCATTTCCTCTGGATATAAACCCAGAAGTGGGATTTCTGGATCATGTGGTAGATCTATTTTTAATTTTTTGAGGAACCTCCATACTGTTTTCCATAGCAGCTACACCAATTTACATTCTCACCAACAGTGCACAAAGGCTTCCTTTCTCCCTTTTCTCCATATCCTCGCAACACTTATCTCCTGTCTTTTGGATGATGACCATGCTAACAGGTGTGAGGTGATATCTCATTGTGGTTTTGATTTGCATTTCCCTGTTGATTAATGATGTTGAGCATCTTTTCATGTACCTGTTGGTCTTCTTTAGAAAAATGTATATTCAGTTCCTCTGCTTATTTTTTAATTGGATTATTTGGATATTTGGAATTGAGCTGTATGAGTTCTTTATATATTTTAGATATAAACCCCTTATCAAATATATGATTTGCAAATATTTTCTCCTATTCAGTATGTTGACTTTTTATTTTGTTGATGGTTTCCTTCGCTGTAGAGAAACTTTTTAGTTTGATGCAGTTCCACGTGTTTATTTTTGCTTTTGTTGCCTGTGTTTTTGGTGTCATATCCATTTTGAGCTGATTTTGTGTGTGTGGTATAAGATAGGGGTCAAGGTTCATTCCTTTGCATGTGGCTGTCCAATTTTCCCAGTACCATTTATTGAAAAGACTATCCTTTCCTGGTTGTATATTCTTGGCTCCTTTGTTGTAAATTAATTGACTATATTGTGTAGGTTTATTTCTGGGCTGTCTATTCTCTTCTATTGATCTATATGTCTGTTTTAATGTCAGTAACATACAGTTTTGATTACTCTAGCTTTGTGATATATTTTGAAATCAGGAAGTGTGATGCTTCCAGCTTTGTTGTTCTTTCTCAAGATTGCTTTGGCTAGTCAAGTTCTTTCATGAGTCCATACAATTTTCAGATTGTTTTTTTCTATTTCTGTGAAAAATACCATTGGAATTTCAATAGGGATTGCATTGAATCTGTGGATTGTTTTGTATGGACATTTTAAGCAAATGTTTACTTTTAAATTATTTTCCTTTTGGGGTGTATGTGAATATTTATTAGTTAGCATTTACTATGCAAAAAACCATGCAAAAACTTAGCCTAAAACAACATTTAATCTTTCTCATGATTCTATGAGTTGCCTGCATTCTTCTTCTGATCTGGACCAGCCCTGCTGGGGCTGGGTAGTCAAGGATGGTCTCACTAACATGTCTGGAGCTTTAACTGGGACAGCTGAGATTGCTGGACTGCCTGGAGCCTGTGTCCAAGTGGTTTCTCATCCTATAGGAGGCTAGCCTGGGCTTCTTCATTTAATGGCAAAAGGTTTCCAACAGCTAGAAAGGGCAACCCCCAATAAGCAAGCATTTTTTAAGCCTCTGTTTGCTGATCAGACAAAGTAAGTCACATAGCTAACCCAGATTGAAAGAGTACAGCCTCTACCACTTGGTGGGGGTTACTGCAAAGAACTTTTGGCCATTCATACTCCATGATACAGGGGTTTTAGGTTAACCAGTCCTTCTAATTTCCTTACACAGCTATAATGAGAGTTCTTTAGAATATTCTATAGCCTACAACTTTGCTCTGATAAAAAAATCAAAACCTTTAGAAAAAGTGAAACACTTCTTAGGATACAGAATCATTACCTACATCTACTTCTTGGCTTTTCAACCACTACAAATGTAGGTATAAAATTTGCAGGGTGATTGTAGACAAAACAAATTGGTCCAGAACTTTCTACACAAGGCAGACTCCCCTTTGCTCTTCGAAAAACATGTTGAGAAGTGGAGTGATTCTGCATCTCCACATTCATTCAAGAAAATACAGGCATAGGAAATGTCAGAGATGTTTTTGCAGGAGACATTAAGTAGAAAAATCAGAGCTTGGAAAACACTTGAACTAAGTAAACAACACTGCAGCTGCACCTTTCACAACTTCTCAGCCAAAACACTAAATCATGGTGGCTTGAAGACTGTGAACATCAAGTATTCCATTAAAAAACCTTGACATTGGGGCTTCCCTGGTGGTGCAGAGGTTGAGAATCCGCCTGCTGATGCAGGGGACACGGGTTTGTGCCCCGGTCCGGAAAGATCCCACATGCCGCAGACCGGCTGGGCCCGTGAGCCATGGCCACTGAGCCTGTGCGTCCGGAGCCTGTGCTCTGCAACGGGCGAGGCCACAACAGTGAGAGGCCCGAGTACCGCAAACAAACAAACAAACAAAACCTTGGCATCTTGAGATTGATCAGTGTGTCTAGTCTTCAGCTTTATTTCCATATCAGGAAATGGTTTTCTTTTATTGGATTGTATGGATTTTTATAGATTTTTTATGACTCATCATTTAATATCTGAGAGTGGTGATGAGAAAAGAGACATATGTCTGTGTCACGTGAATGGCAAATTCTCTGCAGTTACAACTTATAGCTATACTGTCTGTAAACACAATATTCCATGGAGTCACTAGGTTTTCTCTTTTGCCCTGTAGTAGCTCTTGTGGGGAATACTAGAGCAATTCAAACAGCCAGTTTCCCAGTCCCTCATGTATTTCAACCACACAGGACAGAGTATTTGAAATATATGATAATTTCCCACTTATGGAATAAGATGAGAATCTGGAAAAAAGTTGGGTACTAGTTTAAATTCATCCCTTCTTAGTTGTGTGAATTTGGGCATTACAAACTACTTCACTCTTGTCTCAATTGCTTCTTCTGTCAATTGGCAGTATAAATTCTTGCCTATCCCAGGAGGTATTGTGATGATCAATGAAATCGTGTATGGAAAAGTTATTTGTAGATAATAAAAATATTTAGAGAGATGGCATTGTTGTTACTATTATTATCATTATTAGCTTCAGAAAGGTCTGTAATCATTCAAAGCAGTAAGTGACTCAGTAAGCAGCAATGTTGGTTTCACCATTTTCAGATTAGGGTAAATAGTAAATCTATCATGTAGTGCGGAGCACAAAAGCCATCTCTGTATCAGGTATCCTCAATTTCAACTCAGTCATCATCCTCGTTCTGGCGTATTCTTGGGATTATCAAAGTGCCAGAACTTAATTATCCAGATCATGGATTACTTGCTTTCGGTTGCTGCCTAAATTTTCAGCAACTCATTTCTTAGGAAACCACTCTACACATTAGCAGCACTGATTCAGACATTGGAAAGAAAGTAAACAATAAGAACTCAAATATTTGAGGGGATGGAGTAGGGGTGACTATTTCATCTGAGGGTAAATTTCCTATTATTTCCCTAACCTTTTGGCCCACAGGATCAAATGTTCTCTCTGTCAGGATGTCATCAGTGAAAAAGTATTCTTAATGTTTCTGAAAACAATAAAAGCGTGTTTCAGAGCAAAGAGATGCTTTATACAATATCGCTCTAATCCTCTCTTGTATGTTTTTCCTCTCCTCCATTCCTTTCTCTTACTTCCACTCTGATCTCTTATCTTTGGGTACCATATCCTTACAGAAGTGTTACTCTCCAGAGAGATTTACAAAGGCACAAGCCTCCACTTTGGCAAGGGAAAATGGAAATTAATTTGAGATCAAAGAGCTAAACATTTCATTGAAAATTTGAATTCTTTATTTTTTCAAACTTAAAAGTATATTCCGCGAGTTCCCTGGCGGTCCAGTGGTTAAGACTTCACCTTCTAATTGCAGGGGGTACGGGTTCTATCCCTGCTTGGGGAGCTAAGATCCCACATGCCTCGCGGCCAAAAAGAAAGAAAACAAAACATAAAACAGAAGCAATATTGTAACAAATTTAATAAAGACTTTAAAAATGGTCCACATTAAAAAAATCTTTAAAAAAAAATATATATATTCCAATGTACTTCTTCTGATTAAGAATAGAAACTGAAATTCTAAAATATGAGAACTACCTGTATAAACTCTCTATTAAAAAAATTGTTATCATCACCAAAAACCAAGCCAAAAAATAAAAGAAAAAAACATACAAAAGGAAACCTCCCGTATCTGCTCTTGAGTGATGACAATAATGCCTTATTTAATTTTTTCCTTCCACCTTTTCAAATCACTTTCAAATATTTTCTCATTGGAAAACCTAGTATGGAGATTTCAACTTTTCAGGAAAGACTTTTAATTTGTGACCAATTATATAAGCTAGACAGTCTTTCTGAGGTCTGCCAATGTGGTTGTGTCTTAAATACTCCAATGAAAAAGGACAAGTGCATGAAAAGTTAAGCATCAGTAAACATGACTAGTATCTTAAACCACAGACCAGAAATCCCAGGGCATTTCTCACCTCTAACTTTTCCAGACTCCAACCTGCAGCCAATCACTTAGTCTTTCAATGACTATATATAAATGGAAGTGACTCAAAGGATATTTTGTGGAAAAAAATTAAGGATTTTTTTTAAACGATAATACCTACAGTTTATTGAGTGCCAAGATATTGGGTTAAATGCTTTATACATGTTTTTGTCAATGTTTAAAACATCTCTAGATATGATTATCACATTTTACAAATCAGGAAGGGAGGTTAAATAAGTTGCCAAAGTTCATCCAAGTTGGTCCACAGTTTGAACACAGAGCTGTGAGTAAATGAACTCAGCAATCAGATTTACTGTCTTTGTAAATAGTATTCGGTAATCTGAAAATTCCTTGAAAGAAACTTTGGGGGAAACTGATTTTAATTGTTAGCCACACAAGGAGACCATAGTTGATGTACATCCCCCTGGCTTCAAACCAAATAAGAAAAGCTTAAAAAAAAAAAAAATCACAGGAGTTTGTTATGTGTCCTATGGTGCCGGGGGACACAGTGGGCTGTTGTAGAATTTCATCCTGAAAAAACATAAAGGACAAGAACCTGACTATGGCCACAGAATAGAGGTCTGTAGTTTTAGAAGTCATTGGACTCTTATCAAATAAAAATCAAAGGTGTGTGTTTCCAGGGGACAAGATGTGGGCAGAAATAGAAAACTAGTCTGGAGCTCTTCTAAATGGATTTTGCCATAAAGGACCTCCTAGAGGGGCAGTGAGACCCCAACAGGGAAAGCCTGTGTGATGACAGACTCCTGAGAACCAGAGACCTGAGGGGTAGCCACAAGGAACCAGCAGACAAGGCAGAGAAACCAAGTGATGAGAGCTGGGGGACAGCTGGGTGATGAAGACCTCGCAACAAGCCACAGAGCTCCGCATGAGAGAGAGAGAACTTTAAAACTCTGCCACGGCCAGAAGAAACCAATGCCAGCTCACAGCAATTCTAAACAGCTACCAAATTCCCTGCTCCTCCTCTCTCTTCTTTCCCTACCTTCCTCACACCCCGGCAGAGCAAGGGCATCTAGTGAGTGTGTGACTAGAGGTCAGCGGCAAGGGCGGTAAGGCCGACAGAAGCTCAAATCAGAAAAGAAAGGAAGTAGATTGGCCTTGTTTCCTCAGGATAGGCTTCTAGTCTGCAGTAGTTCTGGCCCACAGCTTTGACTTCAACTAATGGTCAGCATGTGGATAATAGACCAGGCTGGACATATTAATTATTGAATGGAGACTGTTTCAAGGTTTAAGTGAGAAAAGTATTTTTTGCTTTGTTTGAGTCCACAGAGAGAGTTTGCAAGAGAGGTTATGGGATGGAGAGGGGAACGCCTTTTGATTTTACCCTCAAGTCCTCCTTTAATGGTAACATTTAGGTCAGGGATAGGAGTGGCTTAGCAGTGCCAACAAATAAACCTCATGGTGCCTTGGTAGTGGATTTACTGAACAGTATATAATGGGCATCTCGATGTCCTGTCAAGAAGGGTTGTATAATATATCAAGGCGAAATCACAAAATCTAACCGTCTGTGGTCACCACCTAATTGCTCTGTCATCTACTATCACCCAGATGACCCAGCAAGTTACATATGTTCTCTATGCTTAGATTTCTAATTCTGCAAAATGGAAGGAATAATGTCACTGTTTCATAAGATTTTGAGAGAGGAATAAATAAGTTCCTGTATTTAAAGTGCTTAGAAGAGTGAATGACACATGGGGAGCATTTAATTTGGAATTTTAAGTGAACTTAATGAAAATCAGCACAGTGAACCCAAGAAGTTAAGTGAGAGATGAGTTTCAAAATAATAAAATAGGGCTTCCCTGGTGGTGCAGTGGTTAAGAATCACCTGCCATGGCAGGGGACACGGGTTTGTGTCCTGGTCTGGGAAGATCCCGCATGCTGCAGAGCAGCTAGGCCTGTGAGCCACACTACTGAGCCTGAGCTCTAGAGCCCGTGCTCCACAACAAGAGAAGCCACCGCAATGAGAAGCCCACACAACACAATGAAGAGTAGCCCCCGCTCACCACAACTAGAGAAAGCCCACGCTCAGCAACTAAGACTCAACGCAACTAAAAATAAATAAAATAAAATATAAGAAATGTTCCACTAATTCAAATACCAATAAGAGGCATGGAATTTTTTGAGTAAAGTGGAAAACAATTAAGTATTTACTGTACTTTGTTGGTTCTTATGGGTATAGCAAGCGTGCCTATGGATTTGGATGGATCTGTCCTGCTGGTTTTTGAACAGATATTGGAGATCTGTGTGGATGTCCTAGATGCAAGCTGACCCACTTTCATGTTCAGATCACAGTGTTGTATTGAATTACAGTAATTGAGTTTTAAAAATTTATTTACTTATTTGTTTTTATTTTTGGCTGTGTTGGGTCTCCGTTGCTATGTGTGGGCGTTCTCTAGTTGCAGAGAGCGGGGGCTACTCTTAGTTGTGGTGCGCTGGCTTCTCATTGTGGTGGCTTCTCTTGTTGCAGAGCACGGGCTCTAGGGGCACTGGCTTCAGTAGTTGTGGCACGCGGGCTCAGTAGTTGTGGCTCATGGGCTTAGTTTCTCCGCGACATGTAGGATCTTCCCGGACAAGGGATCCAACCCGTGTACCCTGCATTCGCAGGCGGATTCTTAACAACTGCGCCACCAGGGAAGCCCACAATAATCACTTTTTATAAGATCTCTTTCTCAGTTGGAACTTCAAGGTTCAGTCTCTATTTTGATTCTGACAAGGGTTTCGACTGTTATTATAATACAGCAGAAATCGTTTCCTAACACTTTAGAAGCTTCTACTTAGTGTTCATTCATCATATCCATTTTCCTTCCTTATTTTGCAGACAAATACAAGCTAAAATTCATTAGCTATTAGGGGTCATTTGCTGCTTCGTTGGGGTGTGACTATATATCGATCTGATGCTTTCCTGAAATAACTTTGTCATGATTTTCTTTCCAAGGAAAAGGAAGTGAAAAGTTACCTGCCCGACATAACGTGAGCAAAAGTTACTCATTTTTCCTTCCAAGGAAAGGAAAATTCTGTTGCCTGCCTGATGTCCCTAATGGGATTATACCTATGCATACTATTAAAGAAGAGAGAAGCCATATAAATTCTTTCCATTCTCAACCTACTTCTCTGGAGAAAGAAGGTTTATGGATGGAATTCAGAAAGTTTGGCGGGGGTAGTGAAGGCAGACATGGAGACTGGAAAGGAAATAGATAGCGCTGTCCTAGTTCCTAGTACTATTTTCATTGCACACTTAATCCCTTCTTGATCATGTAATAATGGAGCCTGTTAATATATTTGGGTTTTGAAATTTCAGAGGATTAACATTAATATACATGTTCTGACAATGTTTGTTTCAATCTAACACATACTGTAGTGGTTAAGAAAGCACAGTTTCTGGAACCAGGGTACCTGGGCTTGAATCTGGGCTCCATCCTCATTTACCACTCCCGTGACCTCGAACAGGTGACTTTTGCTGAGTTCATATATTTGGCTAGAAAAATGGAAAATTGATCAGATTTAGTAACATTCCCAATGTATTCTCTGCCTCAGCTTATAGGAGAGAGGGACCCAACTGTAGCCAGTTTGCTATTTGTTATTTATTCTCTCTGCCACTCAAGAGGACAATACATGGGAATTCAAATGACTGTGACATAGTCATAGGATATCCTTAAATCTTCTCTAATTCCTTAAGTACCTAATTTATAAACTTCATTACATTAATATTAATAATCAAAATCACTTGCAATACGTCTTAAACATACTATGCTAGTAAGTGCAAAACTTCCAGGTTTGCACAATTCTCAATGTTCATAAATCAATATGAAGGAAATGATGACTCAGTTAAGGACAATTAATCTTGAAATCAAGGTCAAGTAGGAATTTCTCCTGGGACTCTTCATGAAAATGACCTCACTCATTGCATCATATTGATGCAATGACTAGCTTTCTCCATGACATCCTGACATAAGTATCAAGAAGTTCCATTGGACTAATTCTTTTAACAGCCTTAAAGACGGGATGCTATGGAATCTAAAAAAAAACAAAACAAAAAAACAAACTTATAGATACAGAGAACAGATTGGTGGTTGCCAGTGGTGGGGATGGAAGGTGGACAAAATTGGTGAAGGTAGTCACAAGGTAAATTCTTCCAGTTATAAAATAAATATGTCCTGGAGACATCATGTACATAATGGTGGCTATAGTTAACAATAGTGTACTGTTTATTTGAAAGTTGCTAAGAATGTAGGTCTTAAAAGTTCTTATCCCAAGAAAAAAAAAATTTGTAGCTATGACTGGTGATGGAGATTAACTAGACTTATGGTGGTGATCATTTCACTATAGATATATGTATATACATATATATGCATATATATATATTCCTTATATTATACACCTGCAACTAATACAATGTTATATGTTGATTACATCTCAGTTTAAAAATGGGCTGCTAATAATATCCTAATAAGCACCTATCTAAAGGCAATTCTGTGGGACACCTACATTTCATCACTTGTCATCCTCCTTAACTGTTTACGGTCATATAGCTGATTGTTATTAAGCTATCAGTTATATAGGCAGCCAACACATCTTGAAATTATGTCACTGACTAAAATTCCTACACTTTTCTTGAAAAACTTTTCCTATCTTTTACTAGCCAAGTAGCTGCTGTAACTTTACTGTGTAAACATGAAAGCAAATTCACTCCGTTGTATTTAATGTAATGCAAGGGTTCTTAGACATTTCGGGGTTACGAACTCTCGAGAAAGTGATGAAAGCTATAGACCCCTTCCCCAGAACAATGCACAAAGATTCTTAATATTAGATTTTACATATGATTTCAGAGATTTTGAAGACCTCCTAGAGCCCTCACAAAGGCTCTCTAACTCAAAGATGCCACTTGTTCTAACTTAACTCTGGTTATTTTAAGATATGTACACATAAATGAAAGCCTGCATGTGGAAAATCTTGCTCTGGGACTTAATTGGAAATGATCACACGTCAGTGTCAATAGTCAAACTGTAAAGGTCTTTTCATTCACGTGAAAGGCAACATAAATACCCAACACAGATGAAGATCCAATTTATCAGAATTAACAGAACCTGATTTTTATGACTACGATATTCCTGGAGCTGCCCAAATATAATATTTTATGGAAGCAAAAGCCAGCTTAAAATTGTCCACCCTTCCTGAGAAGACTAGCTCTCAGCAAGCATACTAGTGACATAAAAGAGGCGGAAGTAGATTCTAATATAATCTTCCATCCACACTGTATGACAATATAAAAGTGAATAGAAGAGATCTATTTTCTGTCTTCTGTGAAGGAAGGGATCCTGCAATAAATAGAATAGTTAGACTATATTATGATGTAATAGTTGGGCCTTTTTGATACTCATTAGTCACTTTGGTTTTCAACAATTGTTTAATGTCTCTCTTTTTCAGCAGAAAACTTAATTTTGGAAGGTGATTGTCAGGTTAATCAGAGCTAGAATTATCTATACAAAGAAGTAGCTGTGGGCTTTGATTATTTCTTAACAAATCACAGTTGACTGAGTGGGTAGGTAATAGAGTTGTCATTCTGTGATTTTGCAACATATGATGCCAGTGAGCCCAAAAGATTTATTTATAGACAATCATGAAATTCTCAATTTAAAATGGAACATTATGCTTCTCTATTCTCCTACTAATTAGGATTTGCCACTGATTTTTTGCAGTTATCTACTTAAATATTATTAGAACTGATACTGTACATTTTCTGTAGCATATTTATATGTATTCAGTACAAAACCATTGCACATGAGAAAACCTGGAGATTGAAGTAAATTTAGATTGTATAAAAGGATGTAAAATTATGGGGATGGATGTGTTCTTTTTATAAGAAAATAACTATGAGAAGTAGACAATCGAGGGTATTCTATGCTGGAGTTTCTGTTCATTTTTGTTTTTTTAATTTGTAATAATTGGTGTCTTAGTATTACTTTAAATCCACATTTGAGAACTTTGAAAAGAGTAATATTCTTATAAAAGGAGAAGGAAATACGTGAGAATTCGACTGTTGTTATCTCTGGACAAGTAGGATTATGGGTGATTTCTATATCCCACTGTTTCTTTATCTTTGTTTTCCAATTTTTCTGAAATGGAAATGTACTGCTTTTGTAATGAGCAAAAAAGCGACAAAAGAAACTTCATTTTGGGGGTAAAATAATGCTCTATTGTAAAAGATGCAGGTCCTTTTAAAAAGCAACTTGGAAAAAAGGTAAGACCTACACAGCAGCCTTTGGTCAAGGGGAGTCATTACAGAGGCCAGGCAAGGCAATGCCTGATATAAAGGAGTATGAGTAGGGTTTCTAAAAAGAAGACAGAGAGAGAGAAAAACAGTAAAAAACACACATTTAGAAGTTAGAGAAAAAGCTCTTCTAATAGTGTCTTTCTTGTAGTGGAAAGAGCTATTTACATGAAGTTGAACCTCAGCCTAATATAGCCCTAGGCTATAGAAGCGTTTGGGACCACATTATACCTTTAAGTACAAGACCAAGGAGTTTTGCACTTGATTTAGGAGGTAATGAGAATTAATTTGGAAGCGTTTGAGTAGATGGGTGATAATATTAGTGCTATACTTTAGAGAAATTAATCTGCAACCCTGGGTTAATGGCTTGGGGAATGGAGTAATAGAAAAATGAGCTTAAGGTGTTGAGACTCTTTAAAATGGCCCAGATGAGATCTTGAACTGGGCTCTAGTTTTATGAATGTTACGGGAGAGATGAATAACAGAGTATAAAAGAAAATTAAAGGTGTCCCTAGTTCACTTAATCTAAGACACACCATTTATTTATTTCACAGCTGACTGAATCTAAAAACTGGAAATAAACTAAAAACTCTAATCAAGTTTGATACCCAGCTGACCTGGTTTCCTAGACTCTTACTCTATTCTCTTTGTAGATTGCCATCAAAAAAGGGTTCAAGGGTCTTAGGAAAAAGAAAAGGCATTGATAGTAAGATATTTGCTTCTTTAAGTCTCTGCTTTATGGAATCAACATATTTAAAGGTCACATTGATTATTTCTATATTGAATATGTAAATTAAGATGATGAACGGATGGAGAAACAGAGACAGAGACACACAGAGAGAGAGAGAGATGAAAAAACTAAAAAATGAAGAACATGGAGTTTAGGCCACCAATCTATTATCACCTAGTAGCAGCATATATTAATTGATGACTCAATTCTTCTAAGACATAAACAACATTTTAATAAGTTATGCAAACCTAAGCTTATGAAGATAGAAAAGAGCTACTATATATCAGTTTCCCCCAGAGAAAGAAAATAAAGTTGAAATGTTTCTCCGTATTTTCTCATTGAAAATACATTACACTGCACACAGTAGGTGCTCAACAAATATCCACTGAATAACTAGATAAATGAGCAAATAAATGAATAAACATTGAGCTATGGTGCATTTTTAAATTTATTTTATTTATTTATTTTTTTGCTGTACGCGGGCCTCTCACTGTTGTGGCCTCTCCCGTTGCAGAGCACAGGCTCCGGACGCGCAGGTTCGGCGGCCATGGCTCACGGGCCCAGCCTCTCCGCGGCACGTGGGATCCTCCCGGACCGGGGCACGAACCCGCGTCCCCTGCAACGGCAGGCGGACTCTCAACCACTGTGCCACCAGGGAAGCCCCTATGGTGCATTTTTTAAAACTATGTGAACACTTAGGGATACGATCTTTGTTGTTTATAGACATGAGGTTTGTTAGGAAATAGGGAGTGTCATGGTACCAAAATGAGGAGAATCATCCAGAAAAGAACCCTTCACTCAGGAGCTCAGGTACATATTAATTGTGGCTTGCACCTTGGTGACTTAGAGCAAGGGATGACATCCTTAAAAAAGGAGGAAGTTTCATCTATCATTTCAAAACGAACTTTGTATCCATAATTGGGTACAAAGACATAGATCAGATGTCTGCCCCCTGTTTGAATTCACATTGGATGCTCCAGATGGGGTCTGAAGTGTTTTTTGTCTCTTAGGAGACTTTGGCCGGACTAGAATTATTCTCTGTTCTATCATGTTCCTTGACATAACAAGAATGGCAGCCACCATATGATTTAAAACCATCAGTGTTTAATGCTCTCACAGTAATTACATTTAATCCTCTTAGCAAATTGGACAACCTAGAAGAAATGGGTAAATTCTTAGAAACATGCAACCTACCAAGACCAGGTCATGAAGAGATTAAAAAATCTGAACAGGGCTTCCCTGGTGGCGCAGTGGTTGAGAGTCCGCCTGCCGATGTAGGGCACACGGGTTCGTGCCCCGGTCCGGGAGGATCCCACGTGCCGCGGAGCGGCTGGGCCCGTGAGCCATGGCCGCTGAGCCTGCGTGTCCGGAGCCTGTGTTCCGCAACGGGAGAGGCCACAACAGTGAGGCCCGCGTACCGCAAAAAAAAAAAAGTGAACAGACCATTAATGATTAAGGAGATTGAATCAGTAATTTAAAACTTCCCAACAAAGAAAAGCCCAGGACTAGATGGTTTCACTGGTGAGCTCTACCAAACATTTAAAGAATTAATACTGATCCTTCTCAAACACTTCCAAAAAGTTGAAGAGGAGAGAACACTCGCAAACTGATTTTATTAGACAGCAAAAATTCTCTTGTTCTCAGGCACACAATAGTACCAATAATAGACTCAGGGATGTAGAAAGATAGGCAAATCTCTGACTATGCTAAATGCTAGAATACCTTCTCTTTCTGAGCAAAGGTATTTGACTTCTTTTCCATCACAACCAAAGTCTTAGAACATACGAGGTGCTTATATGTAAATGGTCTTTCTGAGATTTTCTTTAAGCAACCTGCAGCTTTAGAGTACCAACTATAGTGTGATCCAAATGGCAAATTCCAAATTAGTAATGAGCCTCAATATGGTGAGAAAGACAGGCTATGAGGAGATGTAGTCTTTGTTCTGGAGCCAATTAATTGTATGTCTTTGAGGACGTTATCCTACCTATAAGGATCAATGTCTTTTCATCTGTTAAGTAACTTCTGAGACCCCTTCTACCTCGGAAATGCTATGATGTAAAGTAACTATCCACATGCTCTTTGGCCTTTTGCTTCCTTTTCTG
Organism: Kogia breviceps; assembly: GCF_026419965.1. Taxonomy (NCBI): domain Eukaryota; kingdom Metazoa; phylum Chordata; class Mammalia; order Artiodactyla; family Physeteridae; genus Kogia; species Kogia breviceps. Next base: position 98,108,833 of record NC_081319.1, on the reverse strand, counting down.
TGTTAAAGCTGGGTACATCTAAGGTATCTTTTGATATACCAGATAATCACTTTTCTAGGAACCTCTGTTACTCGAATAACATAATCGGAATGTATCTACTTCTCTCCATCTTCACCACTATCATCATGTTTGAAAACACTATCTCTCATCTGAGTTATTTATTTATTTATTAACATCTTTATTGGAGTACAATTGCTTTACAATGGTGTGTTAGTTTCTGCTGTATAACAAAATGAATCAGCTGTACATATACATATATCCCCATAGCTCCTCCCTCTTGCGTCTCCCTCCCACCCTCCCTATCCCACCCCTTCTAGGTGGTCACAGAGCACTGAGCTGATCTCCCTGTGCTATGCGGCTGCTTCCCACTAGCTATCTATTTTACATCTGGTAGCGTATATATGTCCATGCCACTCTCTCACTTCGTCCCAGCTTACCCTTCCCCCTCCTCATGTCCTCAAGTCCATTCTCTATGGCTGTGTCTCTATTCCTGTCCTGCCCCTAGGTTCTTCACATATATACAATGGAATATTACTCAGCCATAAAAAGAAACGAAACTGAGTTATTTGCAGTGGGGTGGATGGCCCTAGAGACTGTCCTACGGAGTGAAGTAAGTCAGAAAGAGAAAGACAAGTACCGTGTGCTGACACATGTATATGGAATCATCTGAGTTATTTAGTGGTCTTCTACTTCCGTTGTTGCACGTGTGCGCGTGTGCACACACAGAGACGACTTCACGCACAATCTGTTCTCTGTGGCCTAGAGTGAGCACTTTTATGTGTAAATCCTCTGATGGCCTCTTACTAACTTGAAATAAAATCCCAGCCCCTGAAAACCCTGCCTAGAAATCCCTGCCTGATCTGGTCCTTGCCTTCTCATCCTGCTCCTGCCTTGTTCACCAGGCCCAGTTGCTCTGGCTTTTTTTCTGCTTCTCACACATGTTGAGCTCATTCTCAGCTTAGGGCTTTTGCACTAATGGCTCCCGCTATCTGGAATCTTCCCTGATCATCACGAGGCTGAGTCCTTCTTGTGATTCAGGTCGCAGGCTGGATGCTGCCCAGCCGCCTCAAAGAGCCTTTCCTACCCACCCCCATCCTGGCAGTATCCTCTAGTCACTTTCCACTTGGTCATCTGGCTTTAGTTCTGCCATAGCATTAGTATCTAAAATCATATTAGTTTTGTATGTGTCCACTCATTTGCCACTTTTATTCCCACCCACCCCAAAATCAAGAGATCTGCTTATTCTCTCCATCAGTGGAACACTGCCTAGCACATAGTGATTGCTCTATTGCTGTTTTTTGAAGACGTTAGAGAATAAAATAGGTTCCGTTTGGGTGAATTAATTTAGTTTAGTCAACTCTGGGGCCTGATTGGCATAATAGATCTATAGATAGTAGAAGAAACATCTCAATCTTCTTCCCTGGAGAGGCCTGAGCTGGTGATGTCTGGTTCTATAAGTTGAAATTTCTGCAAATTGGGCAGAGTTAAACAAGTTTAAATTCATGGAGAGACATGGCAGCTTTAACTCAGAAGTTAAAATACAGGGTACAAGGTGTCTTCATGTAACGTACACTCTTAAATTACATATAGCTATCTGCAAATTAAGCACCCAAGAATAGACCAGATGCAGAAGGTGTCTGTTTCAGTCAGAGAATTCACACAGATGTAAAAAATATGGTCAGTACACACTTAAGTCCAGATAACCTATAACAGTGGATGGAAACAAAACCATTAATGATTCAAGCAAAACACGATACTAACAGTTTATCCTTGCTTTAGGAATACGATGGTCAGAGCCATCAATTTAGGAAATGAGATTGTAAAATCGGGAGTCAGAATGTATACATCCAAACAAATGGTTCTCTTAATATTGTCTTCAGAATGAGTCAGAACATCACAGTCATAAAGGTTTTTCCACTTGGAGGCAAGTAGATTGAATCAGGCTTCTGATGATGACTTGTTTCTGATTAGTTGCTAGAACAGCTGAGAACATCCTAGAACAGAATGATGGATTACCAACAGAGGAAGCATCTCCACTTCTTCAAATACCCCCTTTCCAAAGATCTTGATCCCCGGAAAGGTGAAATGATTTGCTGTTGCCTCATAACCAGTTAGCAATCAAGGGAATTCAGAAAAAGTGAGTGACGAGTTTGGGTGAAAAGCTTCGCAGATGATATGAAGCCTGGACCTGGAGGACATGTGAAGAGCTGGGCGAGTCGGGGGTAGGTGGGCAAACCCAGAGGAGAGAACCTGTGGACGGAGGAGAACTCGACTGGAATGTGTGCTGAGAGTGAGAGTATACCTGTCGGAGGAGTGAGAAGTCAGGTGGGGTATAGTGGGTCAGGCCGAATTATGAAGACATTTCTTCTTTTCAACCCATCAGAGGAATCTGGCCAAAGGAAAATGAGACATATCTGGGGATGCCTGTGTCAGAGCATGAGACATAAGACTCTGGTGACAGGCAGGTATAAGAGAGAGGAGGTCTGAACTGCTGGCTTATCTAATCCTCTGTCTGGAAGGTGACCGTTTCAGTGTGCCATGCCTAAAGGAAGGTCAAATAGAGGAAGCATTCTTTTTCAACGTTTATTGGCTTTAGTTTTAATTGCTTATTTTTGAATAGACCATACATTATATCCTTCAAAATTCAAAAGTTTCAAAAGACTATGCAAATGATAAAAATCTCTTCCCACCAACTAATGTTTATACAAAATTTATAGACCCCTTTTGGGAGATATATGATGGGGTACAGATTGAATATTTAAAATATGCTATGTTTTCTGTCATGGTTTATCCTTTACCATAGTTTCATGTTATTCTATCAATACCCTGTAAGGTAGATAGGACAAATATTATTTCTATTCTACTGACTGATTCTATTCCTATTCCACTTTTTTCCATTGGCTAGACAATTTATCTGAATTCTTCTGGTGGCACAGTTTGGTGAATTTTAAAAAACAAAGTCAAAAACTTGATTTATTTTGAGTCTTAGTTGTCAGGGCTTTATCCCTTTCAGAATGAATCAATAACATTAGTCCTACATGCAGGATTTTAGGCTGAATATAAGAGCAGAAAGTCTCCAGCAGTATTTAGAGAACTGAAAGGTAAAGAGTCATCCCTGAGTACTAATCAAACTATCATCCTTGCAAATTTTTGAGAACAAATGCAATGAAGAATGATAAAAAGAAATACTGTGTATGTCAGAGAAGGACTCCTTTGTCTTTGATGTCCATTTCTGGAAATGATAGTTGAAATATGTTCTGTGTAATATTGCTAGAGTCTAAATTTCATACTTGTTAAATCACTGTCTTTTAGTTACAAAGAAGAAAGACTTGTTCTAAGAAAGCAAGTACTTCCTCAGTAATTCATTTATAATTTAAAATCTTTAAAATTATTTCAAATATTAACTGCCTTTACAAGTTTTTCTCTAGGGAGCAAGGAGTTTCTTAAAGGCATTATCTCATCAGTCCTGTTAGTTCTAATGTGATGAAAAAATGGAGCAGATATTTAAAAATCTTTTTCATACTACTTATGGAGAATAAAAGATAAGCAAGAGACACCCTTTACCCAACGTAGCATATTTTAACTAAAACAAAAGATAAAACAAACAAACTACAAAAATCGCTTTCTAAGAATTACAACCCTACCTCAATATAGCTGAATAGCCCTATGCAAGTTACTTAATATCCCCAAGCATCAGCTTTCTGTCTGTAAAAATATGAATAAAGCCTTCTTCCTAGAATTGCTGGGAGTCTTGTAAAGCTATATATGTGAAAGTAACAATCCAGTGAATGACAGTAATAGATGTCAGTGTTAGTTATCTGGAGCTGCATAACAATATTATCTCAAACTTAGTGGCTTCAAACAGCACACATTTATTATCTCACAGTTTCTTTAGTTAGGACTCCAGGCATAGCTTAGCTGGGTCCTCTGCTGCAGGGTTTCACAAAGCTGCAATCAAGGTTTTGGCCAGGGCCACAGTCTCATCTGAAGACTTGACTATGGAAGGATCCACTTCCAAGCTCACATGATTGTTGGCAGAATCCAGTTCCTTGCAGTTGCAGGATTGAAAGGCTTGGATCTTTGCTAGCTGATGGCTGAAGGATCCTCAGTTTCTAGAGGGCACCTTCAGTTCTTTGCTATGTGGGCCACCCCACCACGGTTCACGTAATTTATCAAACCAGCAAGGGAGAGATTCTCCCTATGTTACCTAATCACAGATGTGACATCCCATTACCTCAGCTATATTCTATTGAGTAAAAGCAAGTCATAGTTCCTGCCCACACTCAAGAGGAAGGGATCACACAAGGGTGTGAAAACAAGAAGTGATGAATCAGGGTCCACCTTGGGTCTGCCCACCACAGTGTCCAATACCCAATTCCTTCTTTCCTATCTTACCTCCCCTTCTTTTTTTAAATTCTTAGGTCAGAAGACCATGACCTCTGCTGCCCATAAAAATCTTCTTTGTCTAAGCAAAGACAGTACTTTAGAACTTCATAGAAATAAAATAGGAAAAGACAGCCTGCAGTGGAAAATATTAAAATTAGTGTTTTCTAACAAGTTAAATTGTATTCAGTAAAATTAATAGTTAAGTAAAATTTCATAAAACAGAAGGCTTTTTGTTTTCTCCTGTTTGTTTATGCTTTTGATGCCATTTTGTTGGAGTGTGTTCAGAAGATAATTGCGAACCTAAATCAATGAGTACAAAAGCACTCATGAAACACAGGCACTAGAAGAGAATTCCACTAAATAACCGAGAAATGGCTGTGGATTTTGTTCCCCTAAATGTGGTTAAAAATAGCCACAACACCCAACATGAGGCAGAATGGCATCAATGCAGGAATTAATCACCCTGGGTAGTTTGACCATGTTTGGTATGCCCTACCTGCATCTCTGGTCTTTGCAGTCTCTGGGGACTAGGGTCTTCCAAAGATGGTAGGGATTTTAATGATTATAAGGCTGTTGCTGCTGCTACTGATGATGATGATTATAGTGATAGCTAACTTTTGGTATGTGTTTATCACATGCCAATTATTCTAAAATGCTTTGTATCTGCAATGTAATACAACCCTGTGAGAAAGGAACTGTCATTACCCCTGTTTCACAAATGCAGAAACTGAGTCTTAGAGAGATTAACGTCACATAGCTAGTAAGTGACAGGGCCTGGATTCTAACCATAGAAAGGTCTAATCTCAGAACCTCAGAACTTGCTGTGAAAAACCAAGAATTTTAAGACACAAACAAGAAGACTAAAGGTGGGCCCAAATCTTCTCTTCAAAATGTTATAGGACTATCTTGTTGAAGATGGATAAGAGTTGTACCTATAGCCAAGGAATAGCGTTGGCCCTTGCTCTGACTCTCACCCCATGCTAGCTGCTGTGAACGTACACCCTGACATCAACAAGCTGGTACCCCTTCTCTCAGAGTCAGTCAGTGAGGAGTGGAGCAGGATATCCACAACCCCCTCCTCCCCCTACCATGTCCTTAGTGGGATTCAGTAAGAGTTGGGCCTGTACTATGGCAGCAAGCAGAGTAGCCAGGGTACTTTTTGGCCCTTCTCAATACTTCATGGGTCCTATGGGCCCTTCTACCTGGTCCCAGTGGCCCAAAGTATGTGTACCCAGGATACCCTTAGCCCTTCAGGCCTTAGCCTCCCAACTTGATCCCAAAGTCAGATGCAGTTAATAAAAGCAGAATACCAGTCACGAACAGATCAAAATATACACATTTTGAAGGACAGTGAGTCCATCTGTGTCACATGATACACATCTTATTAAATTGAAATGAAAGAAGTAAGACCAGCTGGCAATACTCCAGGTGCTTCACCTCAGTCCGATGTAGTGGGGGTAGGCTGTGCAAAAGGAGAAATTAAAGGTCTGTGGCAAGAAGGCGAGAATGTACTACCAAGCAAGAATAAGGGATCATTACCTTATTCTTCTGTCACCAGAGATTACTCCCAGATTACTCTGGAGCTGCATAACAATATTATCTCAAACTTAGTGGCTTCAAACAGCACACATTTATTATCTCACAGTTTCTGTAGTTAGAACTCCAGGCATAGCTTAGCTGGGTCCTCTGCTGCAGGGTTTCACAAAGCTGCAATCAAGGTTTTGGCCAGGGCCTCAGTCTCATGTGAAGGCTTGACTGTGGAAGGATCCACTTCCAAGTAGAGGAGTTACATATACTGATGAGAAATCACACACAGAGTTTTGATGTGGGCATCCTGTAGGAGACTTCAGGGAGATCCAGTTCTGTCTCACTAACTTTAAAAATTATTTTTAAACATGTGTATTCTGTTCTTTTTGATCTTAATTCCTCAAGAATACATGGTATAGATCTTTATAGAAATTGATCTAAAAATGTAGAATAACTGATTTTAGTCAAATTGATATTTTGGCATGTCTAGTCTGTTTTCTTTACATACTGGCTGTTCATTCCATGAACTTGCTCCATCATGCTCACAATCTAAGCATAACAGAGAAGAAGCTTTTGTGCATGAGAAAGGGGCGATGGAAGCTTATGTCCAGGAATTGCCTTGTAGAAGGAGACTTCCAGACAGCTGAACATACAGAGACCTTCTCTGCACTGCTGCTTGGACCTGCTTCCTCATCCACAGAGAGAAACACCAGTGCATCAGCAACAGGGGAACTTTCTGGGCTACCTTATAATGCATATTTGAGTGAAATCCTCTGTATTAATGAGTAATACGGGCATGGATTTTCTATACCTATGCCTATATTTTCCATATCACTATCTCTGCCAAAAAAAAAAATACATAACTCCATACCCTCCACTCACCAACTTATGTGTCTTCAAAGGTGACCATTTCTTCTTGCCTTTAAAAAAAAAATTTCCAGAGGTGTTATCAATGCTTTAAAAAGAGCACTGGGTGTGAAGGAAGCATTCAATAAATGCTGTTGCATTGAGTTGGTAAGGAAATAATGCTGCAGACTCTGCAGCTGAGCTGACTTAGTGGATGACATGGTCCTTCTCTCAGTCATGCTCAGACAAGACCTTAAACAGGTGACACTGTAGGCGAGGGTACCCTGGCTGCATTAGAGTGAATTATACTGAGAAATATGACGAGAACTTTGTTGTTTTACTGTTTTTTGCATAGTAGGCTCTGTGTTAAGCTCTTCAAATGCGTTGATAGTTACATCATTTAATCCTTACAACAAGTCTTTGAGGTGTGAGAGAAGGAAACTGAGATTTGGAGAAGTTAAGTGACACAGTCAAGGTCAGACTTTAATATGTTGTCAGACAAGGCACTGCCCCCACTTTCCATTAGACCAGTGTGCTGCTTCCTTCTTGACCTCATTTGCTGCACAGGACCATCCTGCTGAAGATCAAGAGCGCGCCCCGACAATATTTGCATAGGGTGAAATGAGGGGGCCACTACCTTGAACTTTGCCAACTTCTAGGAGACTATCATTAAGATTAAAGCAGGCAGGACTTCAAGTTTCACAGCTCTGCACACTTTTACTTACAAGGAAAAGAGCATGATATATATTAATTGAGCGTCAGATATCAAGATTTTCTATTTTGTTATATGACTAGGCAAATAAGATTAGTTTTGATCTGCCCATGACTAGATTAAAATCAAACTTCCATCATGCTTGGGAAGAAATGTTAGCCAAATGGAATCATTTAGTATTTCATTGTTTACTGTAGCCATCCAGCTCCCAAAAAGGGAGACTAGAAATGATGTTTTAAAAATAAATACTCTAGGGCTTTCCTGGTGGCGCAGTGGTTGGGAGTCCGCCTGCCGATGCAGGGGACGCGGGTTTGGGCCCCGGTCCGGGAGGATCCCACGTGGCGCGGGAGCCGTGGCCGCTGAGCCTGCGCGTCCGGAGTCTGTGCTCCGCAACGGGAGAGGACACAACAGCGAGAGGCCTGCGTTCCGCGAAAAAAAAAAAAAAAAAAAACAACTCTATTTAAAGAATTAAATATAACTGGCCAAGAAGGAGTACTGTAAACATTTCAATTTTATACCAAAACTGATTTTGATGTTTTGAAAATTATCTTGCTGTATCTGGTGTATCTCTTGTGGGAATCATTAGGCTCTGACAATGTTCTTTTCTACTGATATTGTCACTTAATTAAGCAGCTTATTTCAGTTGCCCAAGGACTTCTTACACCTTTATTTTAAAAATAAAAAAGTACTCTTTAGAATCGCTTGTTATTATCGTGACAATTTACTTCAGGCTTCTGGCATCATATAAAGCAATTACAAATGATTCTTTTCCTCTCCCGTCGCGGAGCACAGGCTCCGGACGCGCAGGCTCAGCGGCCATGGCTCACGGGCCCAGCCGCTCCGCGGCACGTGGGATCCTCCCGGACCGGGGCCCGAACCCGTGTCCCCTGCATCGGCAGGCAGACTCTCCACCACTGCGCCACCAGGGAAGCCCTACGAGTGATTCTTTTTATGCCACTAGAAATACAGAGTTTTATTCTATGATAGGCATACAACTCTGTTTTTCTACCATTTAATAAGAGACATATACAAATAAAATAAATAAAAATACATATGTAAAATAACAGTGAGAAAAAACTATATTTGACTAGGAAAAATGCTGCTTGTTCTGTGTTCCCCCTTAAAAATTTAACTGAAAAATTTCTGAAAACAAGCAGATGAGTGATTTGCATTATTCAGGTTTAGTTAATTATTTAAAATGTAATGTCATGACATATTAATGTCATTTTCTTTGTATTATACACTACACAAACACTCTTCAGCTTTTCCCCATGTTACTCAGGAAAATAGATTATAAGAAGTGTGTCATATTTTCTTGTAAGGACAGTGTCGCAAATAGTGGGCTATGTGATATTGACCAATGGTTCACAGTCATAAATTACTGATGATCTATTAGAAGGAAGGGATCTACTTTTAAATCTTTGAAATTATCTTAAATACTAAAACACATTTTAATAAGTGCATTTAAACAGTAAAGTTATTTCTCTAAATTTTGCAAAAGTCAACATTAATGTACTGTACTTACTGATTATTTAAGGAACTTCAGTGTACCATAAGGTGTACAGCTAGCACATAATTATATGTATCTTCTGGGTCACAATTTGACTTATCTCCTCTTTACATGCTATCTAAAATAAACATGTTCTTAACAAAGTTGCTTTTTGTCATTGAAACGTTGAAAGACTTTAAGGGATGTTTTGATGGTCCAGCTCGAAGCTGGAGCTGGTGGCACCCTTTCTCTTCTCTAGCAAACAGAATATTCACAACTTTCCTGTTACTAGCTAAGAGTAGTGATTAGTTTGAGTCAATCTTTGAAGACATTAAAATAAAAGTCAATCCTGTAGCTCTTCTAAGGACTTTTTGCTCTGGGAATTTGGACAGCAAGAGCCTCATACATCTAGAGCTTTGATTCATCTTCTTTTCACTGCTCCCATTTCAATGACGATTTTATGGACGCCTAAAAGAAAAGAGGAAACACAAGTGAGAAGCCATAGAATTTGGTGAAGATGCTGTAAGGTTGGGGAGGTGATGGGTGAGGAAAGCAGGGCAAGGGGGGTGGTGGACAACAGTTACACACACACACACACACACACACACACACACACACACACATACAGACAGATTTACTTAGAAATACCTATTTCTTTTGAAGCTGAGGAGTTGCTTGGAAACCACTGATTCCTTATAAGTGATGTATTATACCATGCATCATAAATTCACAACTTTTTCCCAGTGCCAATGAGAATAAGATCAAGGATTTCAGTCTTACATGGGCAACTGAGCTTTGCAGACATTCAAAAGATGGTTAATGAAGACCTGATGTTAAGTGGAGGAGGTTATATAGGTAGCAGGTCCCATACTGGGTATGACACCCGGGAGGCAATCAGTAAGCATAGTTCCCTTTGTCTTTCATTGAGAACAAGTCAATTTAATATTTACATTTGTATAAAATTTTATATGGTCATAAAAGCCCTTTCTTTCTTTCTTTGAATAAGTATATTGTAGTAGAAATTAAATATATTTTAAAGTCAGACAGATGTGGGTCTGAATTTCAGTTCTGTTCTCACTAGGTGTGTGACCTTGTGCAAAGTTGTTGAGATCTCTGAATCCCAGATCCCTCATATGTAAAATGAGATTGAAAATCTGACTATAAGAATCAACTCTGCATCGATGAGCATCAGTGATCATATAGGTAAATGCACAGGTCTTGGTGTACTTTGCAATGCTCCAGGCATTGTTCTAAGCATTGAGGACGGAGGCGAAACATACAGACCAGGCCCTTACTCTTTGGAGTTTATAGATTGGTAAGCAGGTTCAATAAATTATAGAATTTATTAATATATGCAAAACACTACTATAGAGTGAAGTGAAATACTAGATGGGATATCTGCCTTCTAGAGCCTGAAACGGTTCAATAAATATTTGAGAAAAGAAGTAAATGTGAGGGGGCTTCCCTGGTGGCGCAGTGGTTGAGAGTCCGCCTGCCGATGCAGGAGACACGGGTTCGTGCCCTGGTCCGGGAGGATCCCACGTGCCGCGGAGCGGCTGAGCCCGTGAGCCATGGCCGCTGGGCCTGTGCATCCGGAGCCTGCGCTCCGCAGCGGGAGAGGCCACAACAGTGAGAGGCCCGCATACCGCAAAAAAAAAAAAAAAAAAAAAAAAGAAGTAAATGTGAAAGAGAAGAAAAACAGCAGCAGAAGCTACTCCTGGAAAAATCAGGAAAGAAGTGGCTTGGGGATGAAATCACGACCACAGTTAAAGCAATCTGTAGACTTAGTAGGGGAAACATGAGCCCTCTATTGGTGGAAACAAATAACTACACTCAAGATTGGAGCCCCCCAGGTAACCACAAATGAACTGGTTTCAGAAAGGGACACCTATTTTGTCTCAGTTCTCCCCTGGGATAACATTTTGAAGAAAAAAAATGAAATAAAACTATAATGGTGTACGTGTGGCGTGCGTGTTTTTATGTGCATATTTACATACAGTTGCGACTAGGAGTCTGTATTTTTCAAAACCATGCTTTTTTAATTTACAGTTTGATTATGTGCTTATACATCTTTGCATGATCTATATAAAGGAAAGTGCAGAAATGCCCTAAGTTATTTTGGTCTCTTTTCTTCTCCACCAGCTCTTGTGATGCGTATCCCATCACATATGCTACCAGATCTTTTGTAAATCCTTCCCCACTCTCTCCTGTGCATTTTGAGTCTCTGCTGCCAGGTACTTGCTCATCCTTTTGCAGGGCAGGAGGAACGGAGTGCAAAGCTATCATTGTGAAAAATCCCGCTTAATGCTGAGCATCTCTTCTGCTGCTTTGCAGCATCAGATGGCAGTACTAGCATCCACAGCACAGCAGATATTTCACCTCAGGGGGTTACTATTTCTGTTCAGCATGGAGACTCTGTGTAATGTGCTGAGATTATTATCATATATATGGCTTTTGTGTACTGTTTACCAAAAAATACTCCTGAAAAGAAGATAACTGCTGAGGTTAATGCATCTGTTTAGCATGCTTCCCCACATGCCTGAGTACTAGATCTTTGCAATTTATTAAGTTCTTTCTATGGTCTCTGATATGGAATTGTTCACATGCATCCTTGCCATGCACGTATCTTATTCCTTTTAAAAGACCATTTGTGGGCTTCCCTGGTGGCGCAGTGGTTGGGAGTCCGCCTGCCGATGCAGGGGACGCGGGTTCGTGCCCCGGTCCGGGAAGATCCCACGTGCCGCGGAGCGGCTGGGCCCGTGAGCCATGGCCACTGAGCCTTCGCGTCCGGAGCCTGTGCTCCGCGACGGGAGAGGCCACGACAGCGAGAGGCCCGCATACTGTAAAAAAAAAAAAAAAAAGAAAGAAAAAAGACCATTTGTTTCACCAGAAGACAGCATTATCTTAAGAGTCTGTAGGAGTGACTTTGACCTCTTTATTCAAAAGAGCTCTTGTATTGAGCTTAAAATTTCTTCTAACGAAGTTAGCAGTTAATTGTGAGCAGACCTCATGTGTCGGCGGAATGTGTCTCTCTTCCCTACCGTATTCCAAAATCAAGCCAACGAGGTGAATAGTTTAAATGTAATTTGTCTGCAGATACAGCAAAAGTGAGGACTGTGGAAAGGAGAGGACTGATGGCCATTTTGAAGTGATTTTTTTACAAAACAAAATGAAACTGAAGCCTAAACGCTGTGGAATGAAGGCTTCTATTCAGAAGGGTGAATTTAGCCCCGTGTTGATATTTGACTATTGTCCAGTGTGTGTCCTGTACTGCCTGGCAGACAGTAAGAGTTTCATAAATGTCTCCTGAGGGAAAGGATTGATTGATAAACATTCACGACTGAATTGGAGTTCTTAAATATTAAGATCTTAAATGTTAAATGTAATCTTAAATGTTATGGACGTAGAAAATTTAAATTTGGTGCCATATAGCAAATACTCCTCTTGAGATTATATGGCACATTTTCTTCAAAAACAGTGACAGTTCTAAGGACCCTGTACTCTAATAAGTCCAATTTCCTTTCTCGTTTTAAGGATCCCTGCTGCTAGACGAGTGAACCTCATGGGAGGATGCTCTTTTTCTAACAAAGCCTTGAGTCCAAATTCAAAGCTGCATGGCATGCACTGATGTTGCTTACTTTTGTGTGTGTGTGTGTGTGTGTGTGTGTGTGTGTGTGGTATATACAGTCATACTAAGGTTCACATAATTTATTAGATCACAACCTTTTATGTGTAATTCTGAAATCCCAGAAAACTTATTTTGTTACTGCTTACTAATCAAAATCAGATTTCTAACGAGTAGAGTATGGCAGGGACTTTGGGCTCTTTACTGGGCTTTTTGGTTATACATTTGCTTGTTAACTTTATTTTATTTTTTTTTGACATCTTTATTGGAGTATAATTGCTTTACAATGGTGTGTTACTTTCTGCTTTATAACAAAGTGAATCAGCTATACATATACATATATCCCCATTTCTCCTTGCTTGTTAACTTTTTTTTTTTTTTTTTTGTGATATGCGGGCCTCTCACTGTTGTGGCCTCTCCCGTTGCGAAGCACAGGCTCCGGACGCGCAGGCTCAGCGGCCATGGCTCACGGGCCCACCCGCTCCGCGGCATGTGGGATCCTCCTGGACCAGGGCACGAACCCGTGTCTCCTGCATCGGCAGGCGGATTCTCAACCACTGCGCCACCAGGGAAGCCCTTAACTTTTGAAATGATATTCTTGAACGATAAACTGAGGCCTATGAAAAATTTTAAGAGTTTCTTTTGAGCAAAACTTGATTCAAATTGGGCGATGCAAGCTGGAAGCGGTTAGGAACAGTCTGCAGACAGGAGGCAGGGGCGAGATTTTTACAGGGAATACGTGGAAGCCAAGCAAGGAAATTATGTGATTGGCTACAGCTCTAGCGGTAGCGTTATGTGAGAGCCCAGTTGGCTGCTTGTGATTGGTCGTCCTTGGGTTTTGACTTCTTAACCTCGATGCGCTTTGGGCTTAGGTTTTGGTTGGCTTAGATAGGCTGCTAAGGTATTAGAACCACCTCAGGCTGATGGCCTCCTTCTTTAATTAATTTAACATTATTAACCCTGTGGAAATTTTCAAAATATAGACATGCCATCATCTTAACCCAATAACGAATGCTTCTTTTCACTTATTTCTCGTTGGCCGTTTTCCACTTTAGAGACTTTGTGATCATTCCAATTATAGTTTATATACCACTCAGCATCTTGCTCTTTTTTTTTTAGATAATGTTCCATCATAAGCATTTTATGTTGCTGCATAATCATCCAATTGTAGGTAATTCTACAACAGCTGGTGTAATCACATTTGGTGATTTCATTTTTAACATCAGCCATATACATCTCTCTATATATATGTATGTATATATTAACAGATATAAATAGATATGAAAAAATAATCTCCCCTCAACTGTTTGGAAATCCAATATTCAGCAACCTCATCTATGGCAAATTGATGAGTCAGAAGACAAGAAGAGAACAAATTAAAAAGAGCTTTCAATAGCCAAACCAGACGACACAAAGCTTATGAATCTTAATCATATTAAGTACTTTTCTGTACTCAGTCATAATCTATTACTCTTATTTTATGTGCAGTTCTAACACATTTGGTTATTTGTATTCATGTTAATATTAATATTGATAATGGCCAGGATTTATCAGCCTAGAGAGAAAGAAACAGTAAAACTATGAAAATAAGCATGAAAGCTCAGTGAGAACAGGAATCTGAGAACATGTAATTTGAGAGAAAAAATTACAAAGCATGTCCCAGGATGTTTCAGTGGCAGAATATCATGGCAAGAAACAAAATATTTTAATTTTAAAATATTAAAAGTGCTACTTTATATTCAGGCTGTGTGTTCTATTTCCAAAGGCAAGGAAATAGCTAATATATTTGGAGATATTTTCATCTAAAATTGATTTTAAATAATTAAAGTGAGGGTTTAAAGGAACAAAGCAATATTCCTCAAAATTTACTTCTTTAAAACAATGTATTCCTCAATGATACCATTTAGCTGAGGTTTTAAAAATAGTATTCGCTATTTCCTATACATTACCTTTTATTTGAACTTTGATATATCTCCTCATCCTGTTGTGGTTAGGAGAACATTTCCTGGGAATAACAGGTGATCATTGGGTGATGCTGTTATATGTACTTTATATACATAAGGAAGAAAAATATAAGAAATTATCCTTAATAATAGTGTTATCGGGCTCCCCTGGTGGCGTGGTGTTTGAGAGTCTGCCTGCCGATTCAGGGCACGCTGGTTCGTGCCCCGGTCCCGGAAGACCCCACATGCCGCCAAGCAGCTGAGCCTGTGCGTCCAGAGCCTGTGCTCTGCAACGGGAGAGGCCACAACTGTGAGAGGCCCGTGTACCACACACACACACACAACAAAAATAATAATAATAATAGTGTTATCCTTGCAGCAGTGCACCTGGATTTTCATTAATCCATCCATAACTTTAAGCTGGACCAAGAACACATTGGTTATAAACAGAGAAGAGTTACCCCCACACACAGAGATCAGGCCTGTGTGTTCACATCTTTGTCTTTAACCAGCAGAAATGATCACTGATCATAGCTTGATGAAGATCAAGCTATGTCCATTTTCTGTTTACGCTCTTCTAATATACATATTTGTACATACATGTGTTTTAAATATACAGGATTTTATATTAACACAAATACACATAAGGGCAGTAGTCTCATTTTTCTTTTCTCCTACTATCTTCTTTTCCCAAGCTTCTTTAGGCTCTGTTGTACTGAATCAAGGCGCCAATTCATTTCCAGTAAAAATCTAGTGCAACAGGTAGAGACATTTATTTGGAAATTTAATAGCAGGGCATTTAGAAAGGGTGGTGGTGGTCGAGTTTGATAAAAGGTTTCTCAAGACAATTGGTTTGCAACACTCCTGAAGATTATCTCCCTTTAATGACATTTAATAGCTTTCTCTTCCACATCCTGATAAACATTTCAGTGCAACTAATCACTATGAAAACAAGACATGCGAACTTGAGCAGAAATGAGGAAACTCGCTAGATTTCTGCTTCTGAACTTATTTTCAAATGGCTTTCTGCTATCAGAGAACACTTACATGAACTCCCCTGAGAAAGAAATCCACCTCAATTTAAAGGAAGCAAAAAAACCCCTTTTTTTTAAAAGAAAGTGCAGTGAGATTCTGGATTAATAGCTGAAAAAAAAAGAATCAAAAGACATTCATTAAAACCACTAAAATGCCACTAAATGTATGTCTCAAAGCGTATTCAATCTGACTGCCTCTAATTATCAGTGTCTGTTCTAGCTAGGATTTCTAAGACAGGGAATATTCTCCTTTGCTACAACTCAAATCACTTTGCAGACAGTGCCTAATTCACCGTCCACAATGCAACTCCCTGGATAAGTGAGGTGGATTCCACTTCTCCCCAGCAGGAAGTCCCAGCGGTGGTATTGAGGAGACCACTGAGTTAGATGCTACAGTTCCTCCAGCTTGTGGGCAATAAGAGAAGCTCCCTGGGAGTGTATGAGAGAACAAACCAGTTAGGAAGGCCCTGCCCCACTGTTGGCGGTACCCGTAGACTTACGTTTAGGTGTAGTCTGGGAAACTTAATAGCAAAGCCCCCGAAGACAATGACAGATGGTCTGTGACCCCTGTGGAAAGGGCTGCAGGCAAAACCCAGTGGGCACATGGATTATTGGTCCGCTGTGCAGAGAAAGAATACAGGAGAGGTAGTCTGTGGACTCCTAGAAATAACTGCGTGGACCTTATGAAGCGGCCAGAGACTCCATATGAGGAGGAAGGGCAAAAGCCGGGGAATTTTGAGATGCTGCTGTTACTATGATTCCATTGCTATTACTGGAGCCAGTGAGGCCTAGGATAGGTCAGATTTCACCAGCTCTGACACCAACATTATGTTCGTAACTATTATATTCTGTGCAATATTTAATGACTTCCCCAAACTCCAAATAATCAGAAAATCATGGTGAAAAAGTCTCCCTTCCTCTGTCCCCAGGACTCCTAGGAATAATTGAAGTACAAAACATACTTACACAATGCCTGGCCACAGAGTTATGTTAAGAGGTTTAAATTTCCAGAAAATAAAGACACAAGTTTATTCAAAATGAAGTGAACAGATTGCTTAGGAGCATTGAGGTTTCCTGGGCAACTCCATTCTATAAACATCAGTGCCTGCTTCTCTTTCCTGGACTGGCTTTGAGATCCAGGGCGTTTCTTGTCTTCTGTGGCCCTTCTCCCAGCAGGTCACAGGATTTGACTGCCTGGGCTGAGATTTGGAACAATCAAGCGTCCTTTTTCCTTTTGCCTCAGTTAAATTTTACCTCTTCATCCCTACTCCGCACTCTTACCCCCAAGCCTACCCCGTATGGGATCTCCTTGCCCCTTTACAACTGCCAGGAAAGCACTATAATAACAACTGTTGCTGCTGCCCTAGCCTGGTACCTACCCCTCCATCCTCTGCCTTCCCCTCAGTGCAGGTTCTCCTAAGGGATGCCTGCAAAGTTTCCCACCAAGCCTGGATACAGATGCAAAATCCTTCTCAACTTGTGCTCCCAGCAGCCACTACTAGTAAATCAACTCTGCAGACAAGACAGAATCGATTTGCCATTCCTCCTGTAGGACATTACCTGGAGAAGGGAACTTCATCATTTGTTTTCACATTAGCAGAACATCACTTTTTAACCCAATTGAGTCTCCCAGGGGGCTTGAACCTCACTCAGTATTTGTATTAGTTTCCATGAGCTGCTATAACAAAGCACCAAAAACTGAGTAGCTTGAAGCAATAGAAACTTATTGTCTTACAGTTCTGGAGGCTAGAAGTACAAAACCAGGGTGTCAGTAGGGCCATACTCTCTCTGACAGCTCTATAGGAGGGTCATTCCTTGCCTCTTTCAGCTTCTGGTGTTTGCCAGCAGTCCTTGGTGTTCCGTGGCTTATAGATACATCACTACTGTCACATGGTCATCTCATCTTCCCTCTGTGCTAGTCTGGGTCCCAATTTCCCCTTCTTATAAGGACCCCAGTCGCATTGGATTAGAGCCCACCCTAATGACCTCAACTTAAATTTCTTGAATCTGCAAAGATTCTATTTCCAAATAAAATCACATTCTGAGGTACTGGAATTTAAGACTTCAGTATATTTGGAGGGGGGCATAATTAAACCCGTATTCAGTATTCCAGGGCCCTGTTTTAATACATCCATAAGGTATATATTACTCTTCCCAATTTTATAAAAGTTCTTGTGTTCACACATTTAAAAAAATTCTACCTCACCCAGATTCCAAAAACTGGATATGATCATTCCACACTCACACATGGACAACAGATTCATGGAAACTCAACATGCCCCTATGTGGACTGATCAACAAGAATACTTACCACATACCAGGAAAGTGGGTGCTGAGCAGGAGATGCAAAGAGCATAAGACAGAGCTTTGGACCTTAAATCCCTACGTACAGAGATGCTTAGGAGACAAAACATGGTTGAAGATTTAAATAACAATCTAGGACGTTAATAAAGTAATACAGTACTGTTGAGAATAGGGGTGGGTTGTGATGGCATTAGAAAATATTATTGCAAGGGAATCCAAGGATGCTCAAATCTTTCCTTTTCAATTAATCAACCCCCCGTAAGTTTCCTAAAGAAGACAAATATAAGTAATAGTAGTATAATGCAATAAAAAGTACCATTTTATCATTAATTACACAAGTACCCAATAACTCGTAAGGCAGAGCAATGGTAAACCTAAGTTAGAACACAGAATCCAGCATCTGAGTAATAATACATATTTCACATTCCTCTACTTTGATTTTTCAAATCACTTTAATAATCTGAAGATTTCACATACTTATTCTAAAGCATTTTAACTTTAAACTCTGAATTTTCTTTTTTTAAAAGAAAAATTTTAAACAGTTATACACTGCTGTCCTGAATGTTTTTCTCTCTTGCCATGTATATCATGAGCTTTGGTACTACTGCTTGAGAACAGCATTTATTAGTATGTTCTAATATGTGGTAAGGAGTATTGAGTTCCTAAAGAGAAATTCTTGAAAAGCCAGTTTAAAGTGTCAATGACCCAACTATGGCCAAGCAATGGCCCAGAGCTGGGATGACTCATGTCTTTCTCCCTTCCTTCCACCCTACCCTATTGCATACACACACACACACACACACACACACACACACACACACACACAACTAACAAAAGAAAACAATGAAAATCTTACAAAGGAAAGCCATAAACTCAATCAGAAGAATCTGACTTAATACATCTGTGATGTGCAAAGCTTACAGAACTTGTTTTGAAATACAAACTCCTTATCCATCCATGCTAAGATAGCAATAATCTCTAGGAATCATTGGCTCTTGGATCTGAAGAGTAACCAAGAGATGACTAAATATATCACCTTGCTTCAACAGAACTGGACATAAAGCATACTGCACAGAAGGGTTGTAACCTGTGTCCTAAAATCTCTAGGCAGGAAATCCCTGGCCTCTGTCAGAAACCCTTCTATCATATCACAACCTGAATAAGCAATAATCCATCCTTAGTTCTAACCTAAGTCTCCAGCATTGCCCCTTGCAATGCAATTTATTCAGAGAACGTATATTAAGCACCTGCTAAATGTAAAGAAACAAGACATTGTAGAATATATAAAATCAAATAAGAAATAGTCCCAGCATCAACAAGTTTTAGTCTATTGCAGAAATGGCAAACCTATAGCAAATGTGCCACCACTGCCCTGTGTCCCTTGCAGACATTATTAATTGATCACTATATTTGTTTTTTACCACTGGTGGACACAGTTTCAGAATCCTCAACACAACACCTAGGTAGGCAAAGGACATTGATCAGATTTCCCATAAGAGGTAAGATCTATTTGTTAACCACTGTCACATATCACCAGTAATGACTCAAGATAATTTTTTTTAATGTTTCAAAGTTTAGCACCTCTTTTATTGATTGAATAAGAACCAAAACAGAGCTATACTATATGATAATTTATCTTTTTTTAAACATCTTTATTGGAGTATAATTGCTTTACAGTCAAGATGACTTTTTTAATGCTAAATAGAAATTCAAGCAACGTGCTGTGAGAGTGAAGAGAAAGAACAATTTATTCTAAATGGTTGGCACAAAGAAGGCTTCATGGAGGAGAATGTATTTAAACAGACTTTACAGAATGAATATGATGTCAGTGGACAGATGTTTGGGACATGAACATTCATGACTAGGACAACACCAGGAACAAAAGCTTATGGGGCATGTATATGGAACTAGATGTATTGACAGCTCCATAGGACTGGGTGTATATAAGGATATAGTGAAGACCAAAAAGTAAGTTAAGAGTCAGGCCATGGAAGCCTTTCAGTGTCTTAGGAAAGTTAACTTTTTTTTTGTCTGAAATAATAAAAGTGTTTCCAGGGGACAATGACGACATATTACTGTAATCAATTCATTTAAAATAGAACCAGAAATATGGGAAGAACCCATTTCTCCAAAGAGTGGCCAACTGCAAGGGTTCTCCAAAATCTACTTAAAGTTTTGTCATGGAAATGTGTACGTTTCTTTTTTTATTTCATTTCCTCAGATGTAGGGTAGTAGGTCAGGCTAATAGGATGTATTTTGGGTTGACCTGTTTGTCTCAAAGGATGTTTGTACCTTGTTTTCATTTTCCTTGTTTCTGTCAAATCTTGATAGAATGCTTTTTTTGTGTACCTATGGAAATGTCACTGTGTGATGGATGGCTTCTGTCCAAGGGCTTCCTGAATACCTTATTTTTAAAAATTTGGCTCAGAATCTGAAAGTGACATGAGAACAATGGTGACATGAGAATGGAAATACAGGTTATAAATTTATCACTTTGGCTACTTCCTGGCAGAGTGGCTTATAGTGAATTCCCTATTTCTCTTAATTCCAGAGCCTTACAGCCCAGCACATAGTAAACCTTGAAATTAATAGTCATAATCAAAACGTGCTAAACTGGATTAAGAGTGTACTAAAGATAATATATATTCTTAATGATGAGGGTTTTATGTGAAGCTATCAGTGGAAAAGCTAATCTGAGTTCAACTACTGCCTTATCTTCTTGGGTCCCCAGGGGAGTATAATTGTTTAGTCTTTTCAACTCATTAAGTCACCATCTACTTATGTTTAATTCTAAAAGTTCACTCTTTCTTGAATTATCTAAAAAGAAAAACTGCACAACCAAATGCAAATCTTCCTCTATGATTAGCCAAATATATGAGACCTGCCTGTGATTACGAAGAATCCCACTTCCTGCTGAATTTTTATTGTAAGGATCCCATTTTCCACCGGCTTTGGCTGTTTTCCTCAACCCGTTCATAGAAGCATCCAGGAAAGGGCAGTGACACGCCATTGGACAAGCTCTCAAAGAATGCTGTGTTTACATGAGAAATAAGCCAGAAGGGCCCTGAGCATCCTCATCTTAACTAATGGCCAGAGCACTTGCTCTCCTGAGCGCTGGGACCACAGAATAGGGCCCTGTGATGCTAATGAAACCTCAGAGTTCTTCTCAGTCCATGAAAATTGAGGCCTCAGTTGTTTTCGTTCTCTGTTGAAATTGGGGGTTAGTCTGTTTGGGGAATATTGTGTTTCAAATAGACCAAGCAGCCAACTGAGACAAGTATGGGTCTGAAACACAGAGCCTGAAAACAATTTCCTATTCTCAATAAGTAGCTCTGTGTATGAGGTAGACCAAATGCTGATTTTATTCATAGGATATTTGTATTTCTTTTTCCTATCAGCTATTTCCTGCTTAGAGGCCACAGTTAAATGGGAATTTATTGCTTAGATAAAAATTAGGTCAAATGTTATCATAAGAAAAAGATCTGTAAATTACACATAAAGCACTTAGAGCCAGATTAATATAGTTACACGCATGCACATACACACAAATCAGCATTCTCCTAGGCAGGGATAGTACTCAACTGGTGATAAAAATAATCAGACTGAATCAACTAACAATATGAGTTTGGGGTTTGGGGTTTTTTTTATATCACCAAAGCTTTATGCTATATCTTTCAGTCCTTTACCAGGATTAATGCCTGTCAGGACTAGGTATAATTTTCCTACTCTTAAGATGAGATTCAATCACCCTACTTTAGCTAGAGTCTGTGGAAACAAAATAAGGGATTTGTATTTATAAGATCTAGGTTTAAGTCCTGAATTCACCATTTATTCACTGTAATCTTGGTCAGGTCATTTCAATCATTCAACAGACAGGTATTGAATTCTTCCATGCCGGTTACTGTTCTAGGCATTTGGGAGGCAAAGATTAAAAGATATAGCCTATTCTCAATACATTTACAGTAGAGTGGAGAAGCAGATATAAAATTACCCTGCAATATGAGAGTTAAAATAACGGAGGTTATAGAAGTTGGTATGGAAGGCACACAGTGAGTTTGGGAAAAGACTAGGAGGGGCTTCGAAAGGGACCTTAGAAGGATGCGTGACGTGCATCCTTTTATGCAGTGACTTTGTGTAGTCCATTCTTTTCCTCAGTGTTAAGATGTAGACATTGTTATGCCAGTTTTACAATGGAGGAAACCAAGGGTTAGAGAATTTAAATAACTTATTCAAGGTCACATAACAAATCAGCCTCGCAGCCACCTCTTGAGGCTGGCTTATTCTAAAACCTGTGGTGGTAGACACAAAGCAAACAATTTCCCATGAAATAATAAAAACATATCTGCAAGAACTTTATTAACTGCAAACACCATTACAAGAATGACTTAATAAGATGTGGCAAGAAACAAGGGAAAGCTAAGGAAAATAATAGCCTCACAAGTTACTGGCTCTTCTTTATTTTTACCCCTTACACATACTTTTTTGTCTATGGAAATATATAGCACTTGGGATAGAACCGTGAAAAAGCTGTCCCAAGCCTGCTTTATATCAGTCAATAGTAGGTACAGCCAATATATGTATTATAGATGGTAAATCTATACTATTTATGTAGTAATTTGGAGCTTTTCCTTCCTGTTCTATACAAATTGGTGAGACTTTGCCATGGCTTGTATATTTCAAGTATATTTCATGAATTCAGTATTGTACCATTAATGTTGTACTAACTGATATCTAAATCTGATACTATGGTGGGTTTTATGTAGGCAAAAGTCCAGAGGCAATGAGAGAAGATAGCAATCTAGGGGTTTTTTATGTTTTTTTTTTTACAGCATCGGCAAGCACACCTCAAAAACAATGTGCGCAAAGTTCATTCTTAGGGAACAGGGCTATGAATTAATGCATCACCCAAGTAGCCTGCTTGTCCCACGAATGATTGAGCTCTCCTCTTGGTTATGGATGGTGCCTTATCAACCATTTTTCTGTACCCTTGCCCAGAACTAATGCATTCACCATCATTAACTAACATGGACTCTAACACATGAGGACAACAGATGGTAATTCCAGAGAGAACCTTTTTAAAAGTTGCTGGTATTATTAGACACAGCTTTTAGCGCTAAGAAACATCAGCAGCACTAAGGCACCACATGGGTTAACAATGGTATGTTAAGCGCACCGTTCTCCCAAGTTTATGACATAAGGATTGCTTAACAATTAGAAGATAAGTTGTTGGTGTATTACATAAACTATACCGATTTTGTTGGACAAGGAAGGTAGCATTATAAAGCAGATTTGTAGCTTCAGATCACTCACACAATGTCATTGCCCAGCACATATGGTCCACAGAAGTCTATCACAGGGGGCCATGCCTCTCTTCCCAAAACATCACACACACTTTTGATATGCTGGTGACTGAAAACTATTTCCTCAATATATTAGAAATGAATTTCCAAAACATACACATTTTTGATCATGTAGGAGGTTAAAAGTAAAGTCAGTGGGCACACGGTGTCTCACATTGAACTTCTTGAGCATCAGGAACGTGCCTGCTGGGCAAATGTCGTGGCTCTGACTTCCTAAGAGACAGGTCCCAGGCAGAGGCTTGAAAATGGTCACCCAACACTCCTGTGCAAGAGAGGAGAAGCAGCGTGCGTTGTGATCTGCCAGTCTGGATCTCATTTGGACTGCCCACGGGTCCTGTTAAGCCAACACATGCAAATAATGGTAATAAGGCCAACTCCCAGTCTTCCTGAGGCTAGAACAGCTGATGCAGGAACCTCAAGTTGAAACAAGCCTTTTAGCCTCTTGTAGTGAAATATACACGGAGCTGAAAAGAAGAAACAGAAGCTGAGGAAATGTTTCACCCAGTGACCGTCCATCACTGCCCTGTTCTAGACAAATGAGTTACTTTGCTGTGAGAAAAATAAGCATATTGAAAGACTATAGGGGATCCGTGCTGTATGCAAAGGACATACATACAGTTGTCCTCTTTGTTTTATTGTCAGTTATGAAAATGCAATTTACACAAGTTTTCCTCCTCAGTTGTTTTTTTTACCTTGTCTTTAAACCTGTAATTAACCATACTCTCCAATGTATACATAATCAGTGTGAGATCTAATATCATCTCTTCTGGCAAGCTAGAATTCAAATGCATATTTTGACCAAAGCCAGAAATTGGCCCTATACCACAATAGAAAATTTTGATTAAATCTATTTAATTAGCATTTGAAATAAATATGTAATATGTACATATAAGCACACATTTGTAAATATATATGAATGTATATATATAATTATGCTTTACATAAACATTATATATATACATATATATGTATACATTACATATATATGTATACGTATACATATATACTAGTATTGACATGAGTACTTTACACACTCATATCAATACTAGTATGTAATAGACACTAATAGATCGTTTATAACCTGTGCAATTGAAACAACTCTGGGGCTTCCCTGGTGGCGCAGTGGTTGAGAATCCGCCTGCCGATGCAGGGGTCACGGGTTCGTGCCCTGGTCCGGGAAGATCCCACATGCCGCGGAGCAACTAAGCCCGTGAGCCATGGCCGCTGGGCCTGCGCGTCCGGAGCCTGTGCTCCGCAACGGGAGAGGCCACAGCAGTGAGAGGCCCGCATACCGCAAAAAAAAAAAAAAAAAAAAAAAAAAGAAACAACTCTGTTGCAGTGAACAGAACAATGACCTCTGCTTAGGAAGACATGGGTTCCACCCTAGTGCTCCCCCTTGCCAGCTGTGTCCTTGAGCAAGTCATTCAGCTCCCAGAACCCCAGTTTTTCACCATTAAATGGGGACTCCCAATAATCCATTAAAGGGCTTTATGAACTCTAAAATGATATCATTGTCAACATCATTTACTAACCAGGAGTGTAGATAGAGAAGCTATGAATGTGGAACCTTTACTGTATGTGTTACCCAGCAAGGGCTTGCAGCCCGAAGTACATAGAAGCCGATACTATTGCACCGGCTTTTAGGAGAAGAAAGAGTCTTATTGCAAGGTCGCCCGGCAAGGAGACAGGAGGCAGGGCTCAAATCTGTCTCTTGGATGTGGAATTCAGTCAAACTTTTATGAGTTAGGGAGGACAGGCTGGTATGAGGAAGTGCTGGTGGAGCAGGATTTGAATGAAGGGCTTTATACTTGGCCCTTGAGGTATGGGATGGTGGATTTCAGCACCAGACCTTCCTGGACCACGGACCCCTCGTTTCTGAAAGGGTTTGGGTCATGTTCTAGTTTTCTTGGTTCCTCGGGCATGAAACATGGGTTCTGAGTGTTATTTGAGGAAGGCTTTCCTCCTCTGAGCAAGCCCAGATTATGACTTGCAGTTTGGGCTCTGCTGTATCTGCAAGACAGCTAGACGTCCTGTTATAGGACCAGTGTGAGCTGGTCCTGCAGTTGTGTATGTATCCGTCCATCATCTCGGGCTGCTGTAATAAAATACCACAGGGTTAGTGGCTCAAACAACAGACATGTATTGCTTACAGTTCTGGAGGCTGGGAAGCCCAAAATCAAGGTACTGATAGATTCGGTGCCTGGTAAGTGCTCTCTTGTTGGCTTGAACATGACCACCTTCTGTCTGCGTTCTTACGTGGTTGATAAAACGAGATCTCTGGTCCCTCTTCCTCTACTTATAAGGCACTAATCCCATCGTTAGAGTCCCACTCTCATCATCTCATCTAAACCTGATGATCTCAGCACAGGCCTTCACCTCAAATACCATTATATTGGGGGTTAAGCCTTCAATATATGAATTTTGGAGGGATACAAACATCCAGTCTATCCTGTTGAGATAATCATTGTTTTGTTAACCCAGAAGAAAAAAGGTAATGACTTGAGGTTATGAAATGTCTGCAATGAGTCCTTTCCATTCAAAGCCCAAGCCAAGAGCCCCAGGCAGGATCTGACCAGAGGAAGACAGCCTGGTAAGGCATCCTTAGGAAATAAATGTGCCCTTTAAATTGATGTTAAGAAAATCAGGTTTGGGTAATCATGATTTCATCTTACAATATAGGATGATAATTGACTTGGTGTTTATCTTCTTCATAAAATATACTTGTTGTGTTTTTCCAGATTTTAAAATAATAAAATATCTTCCATGTGAGGCTAAAATAAATGAAAAGCCCAGTTAACTCTTTGCAGAAGTGCAGGAACAGCCATGAGTTAAGTGGCAGCTCAGGGAAGGCTGGCTCTATAGCAATTCATTATTTATGAGTTTAACTTGTGAGCAAACATAGGAAAGGTAAGTTAGGAGCAGAGAGGATAGCATTAAGTTTCATGAATAGATGCTAAGGTGTGCTGAGTTGGGTACCATGCGAAATACTTACTTTTCTGTCTACACTACTGGTTAGTAAATGATGTTGACAGTGATATTACTTTAGAGTTCATAAAACCCTTGCATGGATTATTGGGAGTCCCCATTTAATGGTGAAAAACTGGGGTTCTTGGTGGTGATATCCAAGATCTTTAATCGCCTGTCCTTGACATAGAGTAGTAATGTAAAAGCTGGACTCAACACTGGAATTCTATGGGTGTCTCACTAATCCACTGAGTATCAATTACAAGTAAGGAAGATAGGTCATTACATTAATTCAGTGTTTCTCAAATTTTTGCTGCATGCGTGAGAGTCACCTGAAGGGGTCACACAAACCCAGATTGCTGAGTCTCATCCCCAGAGTGTCTGATTCAGTCGGTCTGGGGTAGGGCCTGAGAATTTGACCCCCGTGTTCCCAGGTGATACCAACGCTACTGGTTCGGAATAGTGATGCTCTTTCAAATTCCACGTAACTGAGATAGAAATTACACCCCAATACTGAGTCTTAAATTCTAAGAAAGACTTCCTTAAGCTAATTAGTCCTTTCGAAAAGATCAGAGGAAAAAAATCATGAGATAAACATGGAGCTCTCCACAGATTAGCACAGGACTTAGTTTCCATTGTGGGTTTCCTCAGTAGGTTAAAGGATTTCAAGCTTGATTTGTATAGCCCAGCACTTTATAATCAACTGCATTCTTTGTTCTTGATTCTGTATTTTGTGTCATTGATTGAATATTCGCCCTGTCTGTCCACACAACTAAGTATGGCGCGTGGGTGCTAATGTGGTAGTGCTAGGTGGAGCTAGCCTAGGGCAAGAAGCAGAGGGTAGAGGGAGAACAGGTGGAAGGTCGGGTCAATGACACGTCCCAATTTGGCCAGGTGCCATCCCAGCTCTTAAAACGGAAAGGTCCCCATCCCAGCAAATACCCCAGCCCCGGCAAACTAGGATGGTTGATCACACTAACAGAAGGTCGCCAGTGACCTTGGGGGAAAGTGGAGAGAAGGGAGGGTAATAAGTACTGATCACATCATTATACTAGCATCGCTGCTGCAGACTGGTGAAATCCTTTGCCAATTATGGTATCCTAGGAGCAAAAAATATCCTTCAGAAATGATGAACTGATCTCACAAATACCAGCAAGGTCACGCCTGCTGCCTTCTGTCTAGATTCCAGGGTGAAGCTATTATTGAAATACCGTGCAGCTGCTTAACGGGTCCACATGTGTAGAGACGGTCCTCCTCCCTAAGCTCTTCTCATCTTCAGCTCCCTGGTCTTTTCTTTCTCTCTAATGGGCACCTATGTACACCCTTCCCGCAGTTACTGTGCTAGTTTTGGGGTAGTCTAGAGCTGTCATAGAGTGCCGCTGTGAAAGCTTCCTCGTTCTCAGTGCTATTCAAATGTAGTTTGCAAAGCTATAAACTTAAAGGTTTTAACTCCTTGATTTCCCAGGACAGTCGCACTTTCAGAGAGCTTGTTACATTGCCCCACAAATATCCACGGCCTTTTTGGATTGGAGGGAGAAATTTTTGGCATGGGAAGTTTGATATTATGTTTTCCCACAGCTCTAAAACCTTATGATTCTATTCCCCAAGGAATGCAAATGACCCAGTAATGAAGCTCGGTGGGAGAACTTGAACTTTTGTGCCCTTCCTTCCATCCTTTAGTTTTCGCCCTTTCTCTCCTCTACCCTCACCCTAAGAAAGCCGCTCTGGGGAACAATTGAAGGGGCCCTGAGTTACTGTTTTTCTGATGGAAAGAAGGAGATACACAACTCTTTCAATTACGTTTGACGTCACCTGTGAATAGGCGCCATACCCAGCAAATTTCAGCCTGAGCTACCGTTTGGGGGAAGAACCATTGTGATAAATACACCAAGAGTGTGTACTTTTGCTGTGTCTTTAAAGCTGAGGGTGGAGTTTGTGACTTGCAGACTTACAGCTTTTCACTTCCTCTCATCCAGAACAAATGGTGTATCAAGCCAGCAGATTTCATGTGTTACAGGACCTGAGCTTTTCCTGGTAAAGGAAAGAAGTTACAAGAATATTCTGGTTGCCTTTCAGCGTTCACTCGTGGTCTATTTTAACCTCTTCCCCTCTCCCTCCACCCACATCCCTGGTGAAGGACTGGTTCCACGCAACTCTGAAGTTCTGTCATCTGTTCCTTTCTCCCCAAGAGACATTGGAAGAGTTTCAAGAATTCTCCCCTCCAGCCCAGTGCTGCTATTCTGTTTCTTGGAAAGAACTGCTGCCTAAAAGGCTGAGCCTGTTCAGTCCTCTCTGCCCACGCGCATGCCATGTTTCTTCAGGTTGAGCTGGGGTAACTGAAAAGGCACATTCAGAAGACTCCATTTGTGTTCACGAAGGTTAAGGAGCCCACGCAGGGCACCTAACTTCCCTCTGCACATAAAACATTCTGCAAGTTGCCTTGTTGAGAAAGAGACTGTGCTTTGGTGTCAGAAAAGAACTACCAGAAATAGATGGGGTGTTTTCCGCAGCCTTGTAGGCTAGGGAGTCAAGTGACCTTAGGTGCCAAACTAGTCTTCCTGGTTTTCACTGCTGTTGAGCTAAAGTAAAGCTTTCAAGAGAAACATGTGGTCCCTCGTGGCTTCCTGAGCTCGAGTCCCACTTTGCAGAATGCTGTTACTTCTCCTCTTATCCCCTCCTCTCAATTGCCTGTTGTGTTTACAACATCTTGAGTGTAGGAAATCGTTAGGAACTGGTAGTGGGGAAAGAGAGAGAGATAGAGGGAGAGGGAGAGGGAGAGAGAGAGAACATAGGAGACATAGATACAGAGATAGAAAAAGAGAGAGAGGCATAGGAGGCACAGATACAGAGAGAGAGAATAGAAACATAGAGATAGAGAAAACAGAAAAAGAGAAAGATATATAGAGAGATCCAGAGAGAGAGAGAGATAAAGAAAAAGGTAGAGAGAGAGACAGAGACAGAGAAGATAAGATACAGAGAGAGAGAAAGAGGGTGACATAGGGAGAGAGATAGGAGAAAGGGGAGAGAGAGAGAGAACTGGACACAAATGTCCTCTGTTCTGGGAATGACAGATGACCTCTATGTGGACAGCTCTTCTGGGCAGTGTAGACAGGACGTAAACCAGAAGGAGGTACTGAACCTGACTCATGTAAGTCACAGTCTGGAGAATCACAGAATTTAAGGAGGAGGTAATCTATCCATAGTTTAAGCACCAGCCTCTGTAGGTGAAGTGAGAGGAGAGTCTAGGAGAGATTTCATGGCTTGCGTGGACTCATGTAGTTAATTACCAACAGTACAATTTGCGAGACTACTAAGCTGCTTCAGGCACTGGTGGAAAAACCGTAAGACCCCCAGCAGAGGGGGATTTGCAGCATGTTTGGTCCAGGGCTCCCTTTGACCACCAGCTTGGTCATTTGTACTGGTGGCCCTCTGGCCTTCAGTTTGGAGGACAAGACCCAAAGCCAGGTCATGTCACCCATGTGCAGCTCTCTGATCAGATCGGCAGCCTCTACCCCGTGTGTCTCCTGGGGTCTCTGGAGCTGGCTGCTTTGAGGGACCAGAGGTGAGCCAAACCTCACTAGGCTCACTGCATACTGGAAACAACAATACCTAACTGGTCAGGCTCTTCCAAGGATTAAATGAAAAGTCATTTAGCAGATACTCGTTGAGCCTTTCCTCTTTGCCATGCTCTCTTCCGAGTGCTTAACATGTATTAATTCACTTATCCTCATAGGTACAGTAATGATTCTGGCTCAGTCATCGTCCCCACTTCATTGATGAAGACATCCTGGTACAAAGGGGGCAACTGACTGGAGCTAGAGGTTAATTCATGGGATGTTGAACAAGCTACTAGAAAATGGGGCAGTTAGAATTTTAACCCCAGCAATGTCACTCAAGAGGCCCAGCCTAGTAGCTCATCTCTATTCCCACACCCGGCGCAGAGCAGCTCCTCACGAAACCTGAAGTCACTGTCATTGTCAACAGTAAGAGTTTTGGAACCATATTGACCTGGAATGCCAATAGGGAAAAATAGAGCTACAGGTTGGTGTTTTTCCACTGCTTTTGTTTCTTGCTTGATTTAGCTAGATTACTGGGAGAATGAAGGAAGGAGAAGGAAGAACTGGCCCACGATTCACGTGGGGTTGAAGGTAGGGGAGAGTCTGTGTGCCAAGCCCTCTTGTTTTCAGACTAACGTTGCCACACAATCCACAGCAATTAATGTTCCCACTTCAAATGACAGATTTGGTTGGAGTGAGTTTATATGCTGACCATGTGCATGAGAGGACCAAGAGTGATAACCATCTTTTTCAAAATTAATTTTTATTGGAGTATAGTTGTCTTACAATGCTGTGTTTGTTTCTACTGTACAGAAAAATGAATCAGCTATACATATACATGTGCCCCGTCTTTTTTGGACTTCCTTCCCATTTAGGTCACCACAGAGCATTAAATAGAGTTCCCTGTGCTATAGAGTAGGTTCTCATTAGTTGTCTATTTTTAAAAATTTATTTATTTTATTTATTTTATTTTTGGCTGCATTGGGTCTTTGTTGCTGCGCACAGGCTTTTCTCTAGTTGAGGCAAGCGTGGGCTACTCTTTGTTGCGGTTCACGGGCTTCTCATTGCGGTGGCTTCTCTTGCTGCAGAGCACAGGCTCTAGGCGCGCAGGCTCAGTAGTTGTGGCTCACGGGCTCTAGAGCCCAGGCTCAGTAGTTGTGGTGCACGGGCTTAGTTGCTCTGCGGCATGTGGGATCTTCCCGGACTAGGGCTTGAACACGTCCGTGTCCCCTGTATTGGCAGGCAGATCCTTAACCACTGCACCACCAGGAAAGCCCTAGTTGTCTATTTTAAGCCATCTTTTTTTATTGTTTTTCATGATACTATCTGAACCTACACTCTAAAGATGTATTCTGTATAAAAAGACATTTCTGGAGATGGCAAACTCCATAGGGAGGTGAAGGCGAGGATGCATGGAACACAGAGGGGGTGGGAGAACGTCTATAGTCTATCAAGACATGAGGATGAAGACTTTCTCATCAAATTTCACCAAAATAGCACCAGGGGCAGATAACGGACACACTGAATAGAAATACAACATGGAAGAGAGAGAAAGAAGCGGGGGAGGGAAAAGAGAAGAAAGCTATCAAATTCTTTCTTACCATCCCGGCCTTTTCCCAGAGGATCATGCAGGGAGTTAGAAAGAGGGTATGAAAACTTAAGGACAGTTTAAGACATGCCCAGGATCCAGACCCCAGGCAGGCACCCCGTTCATTTAGGACAATGAGAAATTAATATCTTTGAGTAGTCCCTTCACCAAAAGTCAGGAACCTCAATCCTATCCAGAGAGTATCTAGAACCTCTTAACAGTGAGAGTAACCTAGAACAT
This sequence comes from Kogia breviceps, assembly GCF_026419965.1. Classification (NCBI taxonomy): domain Eukaryota; kingdom Metazoa; phylum Chordata; class Mammalia; order Artiodactyla; family Physeteridae; genus Kogia; species Kogia breviceps. The sequence continues at coordinate 98,077,258 of NC_081319.1, read as the reverse complement.
GCCCCGTATTAAGATCTAGGTCTTGAGTAACTTGTCCTCATGAATTCATTATATAATCAATAGCAAGGGTCCAGCATCCTCTCCTCTTCCTCCAAGCCCCTTCCCCCTGCCAGCCACATCCTCCTTCAGATCTGTATCCACCTCCTTCAAATCTGAAGCCATGATTGTACTTCAGCAATAATCACTCTGAGCCAGGAGAGCGACTCACAAGGCAGTGATATGTTCCCAGCCTGGAGCTGACAGTGCTTCCCCAGGGCATACAGAACGGGGAACACATTTACTATGACATTCAGATCTTTCTCTCATCTATCTCCGCCTAACAGCCCAGCCCTATTTCCCACCCTTGCACCATCTTCCTAATAGCCCAGGCCAATCTCATATTCTCTGGACCTCTACCTAATAGTCCGGTCCTATTTCCCACCCCCTGAACCTCTACCTGATGTGCAGCCTTATCTTCACCCCCTAATATTATAGTCCCATCTCCACGTCTTGTATCTCTCCCTGGTGGTCCAGCACTATCTCCCATCCTTTGTACTTCTCCCTAGTGATCCAGCCCTGTCCCCACCCCTCTGCACCGCTACCTAATAGTCCAACCCACCTCCCACTTCTGTACCACAGTGATGGTCCTGCTGTAATCCCACCTGCTGGTCCAGCCCTATCTCACATCCCCTGAAACTCTGCCTGAGTTTTAGCCGTATGCCCTTCATTTCAACTAAACTGGACTCTTTGCTGTATAGCAAACCCATCCTCCTGTTTCCCGCCAACCATGGTGCCTATGTTAATAATGTTTTCTCTGCCTAAATGCCCTTCATACTCTCTATTCTTGAAATTTTACCACCTGTGTGAGATTCCTTTGGATTAGAATTTCTCCTTCCATCTTCTCTGTCTATGGCTCTTCTTATTTACCCTGCTTGGAGTATTCAGCACATCCTATTTTGATAATTATACGCATTCGTGTATATCTTTCGCACACACACAAGATCGTAAAGGCAAACTTGGGTGCAATGCCTTAGATCCTTTTAACGAAAAGTCTCTGAGCTCCTCCTCTGTGCCAAGGATTGTCCTAGGTGCTAGGTTTATAGGGTGACTAAGACATGGCCATATATGACCTTATCTCATAGTCTGAGAATTTTTATGGCCCTAGAGCATCTGACAAAGTGCCAGTAACAGATCCTGAGTACATTTTGTTGGATAGAATGAAAGGGGGAAAACAAATTAGCTGGCTGAATGATCACTGTAGCTGAAGAGGGGCACAGTAAAACACGCCAACGCTTCCCATGCATCAATAGCTTCCCTAATTGGCTCAAAGAAAACATACACATTTTCTTCAATAAGTTGTCAGAGACTGTGGCAGTACATGTAGGTGTAATAACACATTGCTCTGTCAGTTCAAAGAGATTGTTTGACACACTGATTTCAGGGAAATGTGTATCTTGTTTGGAACACTTTTCTTTTTCTTTTTTTCCCCTTTTTTCAGAATGTTGCTGTACAACCTAATTCCATTCATCTAAATGGAAGATTCATTAATGTGTGATTACATGTTTCATCAAGGGGATTTTATCAATCCCGTTTGGAGAGGGATTTGGTACAATGATTTTTATTAGAAAATGTCAGCCTCTGCAAAGTTTAAAATAATAATCATACAGAAAACACACTGGAGCCTGATCGCTTGGCAATTTTACCTGGAGGGTCTACAGCAGGTACATGCATAATCGCACATGTAACACACATGCATTCTTCTCTTTCTCTTCTGAAGAACATGAGGTCTCCCCTTCTGAGTATGTCAAAGCTTCATAACCCCTTCCTCATAACACATACTTTCCCTTCCATCGGAAAGTAAAGAGCCACACATGTTCATTTTATGATGGGGATCCTTGGACTGGTAAGAGTTGGAAGCTAGCTTTTATCAGCTTCTAAAGGTCTTCATTGAAGTGATTTTTTTTTTTATCAACTTGCTCTCAAAACCAAGTGCTAATATCATTACCTGAGGAAAAGTAGTTCTCAAAGCCAGGAAATAAAAGTACCATCTTGAGACTAGAACTATAATTATCATCTATAAGGAATGAACTTAAGTTCGTGGAGAAGTCACAGGAGTCACAGGAGACTGTCAGTAGATATGTGGCTGAAACAGAGACCCAAATCCAGTCAATCCAGGGAGGAATCAAAGGCATATGATGGTTACTATGAAAGTTGAAGCCTAAAAAAGAAGAAAGGCTTCCTAACAGAGAATAGGAAGCCAAATTCAAGCAAAAGGGGACAGATAAAGAATTTTTCAGCATTCACTCAGCTCTGTGAGCCATTGACCTTGGCACATGAGTCTGTAGATCTGACACCTGATTCACTAGGCTTTTACACGTCTCAGATGTACCACCACCCACCCCCCGCCAAAATGCCTCAGAACTCTTCACTGTGTTTAAATGTTTTATCTCACTTTTTTTTTTTTTACAGGTGGTTTGTTCTAATCAAGATCCAAAAAAAAAAAAAAACATGTCACATTGCATTTGGTTTGTAAGCCCCTTTTCATGCATAAGTCTCCCCCCTTTACCATTCCATTTATTGTGGAAATAACAGTAGAATTTTTTTTCTTTCATCTGTAGAATTCCCCACGTTCTAGATTTAGTTCACTTCATCCCTGTGGTGTCGTTTAACGTGTGATTCCATTCCCCACATTTCCTGTAAACTGGCTCAATTAGATTCAGGGTCAGTCCTTTGCCATAAGTACTTCATGGGTAGTCATGGAATATCTGCTTGTCCCACTTTTAGTGATGTTAAGGTTGATTAATGGGTTTAGGTACCATCAGCCTGAAGTTGTCAAGTACTGTTAGGTATTATCATCCATTCTGAAGTTCTTCATCAAATTTACATCTAAATATTTTAACAGCCATTAATGATTCTTGCTGAGATTCACTATTTTATGTCAGGTTGAAATGGTCTTTTTGTAATTCATTCATTTCTTCTGCATTTATTAGCTGAATTTCTTGTTTAAAGAAAAATGTTCCCTCATCAAACTTTTGGTTACCTTGAAATACAATTTCAGGATGTGTGAAAGGCAGGCTGAATGATTCATTATTTTTCCTTTTGTTTATAACTAGTCAGAATAATGAGTTGGTGACCCGTGAGTCACCGTGAATTTTTGTACCATTATGAACACATGGGTTTTAAAATACCCAATGTGTTTTAACCCATTGCTGTCATTATTCCTTTTGATGCTCAAACTGTGTCATGTTTGGCCAGTAGGAGCCCCTTCAAGTTAGCTCCTGTGCCTTTTGAAATGGTTCCAGTAGTCTCTGATAGCATCCTTGCTTTCTGGCATAATAAGATGTCCACAGCTCGTTTTGTACATTTCCTGTCCTATTCCCGGTGTCATCGACCTCTCCAAGGAGCCCTCATTCCTTTTTAATGGGAAGTGACATTTTAAAACCACAATTGAGGTGCTAGGGGTGCTTATTACTACTGGATCTTCATTGCTTCTAAGCTTTATCGTTGGACAGAACTAGGAAATATATAAGGGTATTGTGACTACAATAGAAAGAAAACTTATCTCTTAAAGGTGTGCACTGTAGTATTTATTAGTGATATATTATAACACGATGGCTTGCATTTGTTTTAAAAATCCTAACGTTTTAAAAGCAGAGGGGTGGAAAAAAGGTTTGGAAAATGTTATTGGAAGTGAATGATAGGCATGTTTTTCATACTATTTCCTCCACTTTTACTGAATGTGTGAACATCTCCATGATAAAAAGTTTTGAAAAGGGGTTATATCATACACACACACACTCCTACCCTTTCACTTTTCTTTCTGATTTCATGTACATAGAGAAACATCTTAATTACTCAGTTCTCCTAGTATCTTTTTTTTTTTTTTTTTTTTTTTTTTGCGGTACGCGGGCCTCTCACTGCTGTGGCCTCTCCCGTTGTGGAGCACAGGCTCCGGACGCGCAGGCTCAGCGGCCATGGCTCACGGGCCCAGCCGCTCCGCGGCACGTGGGATCTTCCCGGACCGGGGCACGAACCCGTGTCCCCTGCATCGGCAGGCGGACTCTCAACCGCTGCGCCACCAGGGAAGCCCTCTCCTAGTATCTTGATACAAGGAAGAAAGTAGGGGGGTACACAACGTGAATATTTTAGTCCCTAAAAAGGAGAATCCCCTATTATACATTAATGAATTGTGAACCTGGTTTGTTTCAATCCTGTGAGTTTTTGTTGTTTTTTTTTGGTTTTTTTTTTTTGCGGTATGCGGGCCTCTCACTGTTGTGGAGCACAGGCTCCGGACGCACAGGCCTAGCGGCCATGGCTCACAGGCTTAGTTGCTCCGCGGCATGTGGGATCTTCCCGGACCAGGGCACGAACCCGTGTCTCCTGCATCGGCAGGCGGATTCTCAACCACTGCGCCACCAGGGAAGCCCAATCCTGTGAGTTTTTTAGTTCAACTTCCCCTCATGTTATGAGGACGCCCCTGAAGTTCTTCGTGGTTCTTGTTCTTTGCTGTCGTTCTTTAGATGTGCTGGATCCAGGCATATCCTCCTTACGGTGGGCAGAGACCACATCTTTGTATTTTCAGTGCCTGGCACTCCCATGTTGTGTGATTCTTCTAGGTCCAGTTTTCTCTTTAATTCTAAATGTATTTCTTAAAGTAAGACCAGTTTAGATCAGCGATGAAAAAGTAATACATATTTATTTGGTACACACTATATCACCGTGCTGGGCACCAGATGTGCAAACATAAATAAAACACAGTGCCTGTTCAAGGAGATTACATTTTCGGGGGAAGGAAAGACACGGAAACCAGTAGATGCCCACAGAGCCTTTAAGTAGCTCGGAAGTTAGTGGAAGAGAAAAACTTTCTGTGTGAAGTACAAGCACTGCATTAGATGCTCCTGTAAAGGGTTTTTGAAACATAAAGGAGGACCAGTTAATTCTGAGGAAGCACAGAAGAGAAGCCTAGAAAAGAGGTAGTATGTGAAATGAGCCTTTAAACATGAGTAGGAATTACCCAGACAGTGAAAAGAAATGGAATCAAGGGAAGAGGAGAGGATTATTTAGGGAGGGGGAGGTGAATGTCCACAGGCAGAGGAGTATGAGCAAAGAAGGACATAAGGGAAGGGACTTTGTTTTCTGCTTTGTTCAGGAACAGCATATGTCTGTGACTCTCAGCCCCACAGGCCAAATCCAGCCCCCCCACCACCACCCCCGGTGTTGTAAATAACAGTTATGGGAACACAGACACCGCCAGTTTGTTTACAGAGAGTTGATGGCTGCTTTTGTACTACAATGGCAGAGTTGAGTATTTGCAACAGAGACCTTCTGGTGTGCAAAGCCTGAAATGTTTACTATCTGGTCCTTTGCAGAAATAGTTTCCCCACCTCTTCTCCAGAACTGTATTTCTCAAACTTAAATGTGCGTGTAAATCACTTGGGAATCTTGTCTAAATGCAGATTCTGACTCAGTAGGACTAAGTGGACCTGAAACTCTGAATTTCTAAGAAGCTTCCAGGTGATGCCAACGTTGCTAGACAGTTGGGGACACTCTGAGTAGCAAAGATCTAGAGAGAGACTGTGGATTCTCAGAGCTTGTTCTTCTGGAAGGACAGTCCATCAGAAAGCACCTGAGAGTTGAGGATATAGACAGAGCTGCCCTTATTTCTGGGTACAACCTGACTTACTGCAGTTCACTGAGATGCAAAGCCCTGTTTCAGTAACTACAGCTTAAGCTATTAGAAGAACAGTTTTAGAAACCAAATGGTCATTAATCATGTCTTTCTTCATCCTCAAAACAAGGCTATACCATAGTACCATATGCCTGCATCCATTCTCCCCACTTCTAGTCCTTTTCAGCAAAAGCTCTCCTCATTGGTGGGCTACATAAGGCTCCCTCCCATCTACTTCACCCCCACTGGACCACCCATCTACACGCCTCTCTTAGCCACAATAATATGGTACCCAGACATTTTTCCAAATGTAGTATCAAACTAAAAGGGCCTCTTGTAAAACGTAAGAAGAGCAAATCCAGTGGGTCTCTACCCTGAACCATAACACATAGAATAGCAATCCTGATTTCCACCTACCCCTTTCCAAAATCCTCATAAACATTACAGTAAAATAAGAACGCATACTCGGGTGACTTAAGATATGCTTTGCTTATTTCAGCTTGCTGCTCTGAGGGTTGAAATTGGGACCAACCCCTACTCTCCTCTTATTTTAAAATAGAGTATTAGGGACTTTCCTGGAGGCACAGTGGTTAAGAATCCGCCTGCCAGTGCAGGGGACACGGGTTCGAGCCCTGGTCCGGGAAGATCCCACATGCCGCGGAGCGACTAAGCCCAGGCACCACAACTACTGAGCCTGCGCTCTAGAGCCCGCGAGCCACAACTACCGAGCCTGTGCGCCACAACTACTGAAGCCCGTGCGCCTAGAGGCCGGGCTCTGCCACAAGAGAAGCCACCGCAATGAGAAGCCCGCGCACCACAGCAAAGAGTAGCCCCTGCTCACCACAGCTAGAGAAAGCCCGCGCGCAGCAACAAAGACCCAACGCAGCCAAAAATAAATAAATAAGTAAATAAATTTATTTTAAAAATAGAGCATTAGAACTAACTCAGATTTGGCAGATATTGAGTCTGAAAGAAAATTTTAAAGCATCTGGCATTCAAATGTGTTTATTCCTGGCAAAGAATTTCCTATTTTTTCATCAAAAAAAAAGAAAGAAAAAAGACTTATGTAAAGAACCAAGCTTAAAGGGCACTTTGGACATCAATAGCTCTCAAAAGAATAACATTTAGATGAATTAACTCCAAATGACTCAGAAACATAAGGACTGAATTCCCACAGAACCTTTACATGTGGACTTTATACTAAGTGTGTTCAGTAGAGTGCATGTTACAATTTATCTGGAAAAATTTTTTAACCCTTATCATGACAGCAAAGGTTTCTTGGTTCTCCAAGAGCCCTGGGCCACAGGAGCCAAGAGTGAGAGTCTCCACTGTGTCACTAACTCAGTTATGTTTGGCAAGTCACTTAAACTCACCAGCTCAACATCACGACCGCTGAGGCCCATCCTAGCTCTAAGAGCAGAATTGTTGGATTTGCCCAAGGTCACTGAGAGCCAAGTAGAGCCAAGACTCAAGCTCAGCCTTCTGATATCAAGTCAAGGGCTTTCTTCAATGTTCTGTGCTGCCTCTAGGAATAAAAATCATCCATTTATTACCTTGTACTTGACAGACCAGTAAATGGAAGCTGCCTAGTCCAATTTGACCTGTAAGTATAACCCCTGGTGTTATTCAGCTGTTCTTCTGTTTTCTGGGCTAACACTGGAAATCACCATTGTGGATATTTATGTCCGCTCCCATGCAGCAATGGAGACTTTCAGTTAGTTCAGATCAATGGGGAAATTGCTAAATAAGCTTGGCTTGCATTGTCGTGTATTTCAAGCTTTTTGGAGAGGAACTGAAGGAACCCAGTGTGACCGCATGATAACACTTAAGTGCCTTTAAGTGTCGCTTGTGAGGTGCCAGCATTCTGTGTACAAGCGCAGGGGAAGACCAGAGACCATGCGTGGAATGTTGATGCTGGCCTGGTCCACAGTGTGTTTCTTGGCTACACGTTACGATAAAGCTGTGGAGGTTAGAAACATGACAGGAGACTGGGGACACTTCTTAACCAATCTAATAAAGCTTTCCAGTGTGTCTGTTTCACAAATATTTCTCAATGAACAGAAAAGAAAGAGAGCAAAGAAGTGCAGGTGAATAAGGACAAATTCATCACCTCTACAAGCAGGGCTGCTATTCCATCCAGTGCCTCTGTGCCAGTTAGGAAAAGGCGCCCCTCTGCACACAGAGGGCTGCGTGAGCAGAGCAAAGGCTGGATTTCACGCATACTTTCCGTAGGGCCTCCTATACAAAGAACAAATATTTCAATGCTACTTACAATGTGCCTGGTGTTGTCCTAAGTGAAAGCATCTATTAATTTTGTAACCTTCATAATAATCCAATGATGTGTTATTTACAGTCCCAACAATACTCATATTAGCATCATCATGATGCCCATTTCACAGATGAGGTAACTGAGGCAAGAAGCAGGTAGGAGACTTACCCAAGGTCCCACAGCTAGTGAACTTCAGAGTTAGAATTCAGCTCTGGTGAGGAAACGATCCTCTGAGCTTCAGCCTATCCCTGCCTGTAGGAATGAAAACACTTCATTGTCTTGTCAGGAAAGACGTCTCCTGCAAGGCTGGGCATGAAGATACTTACTCTGTACAGTCAGATTAAAGAGACTCCACCCAGGCTCGGAAATAGTGATTCCCAAATTTACATCATGGGGAAAAAGTGCCCCAAACGTGCAGCACCCTTAGCCTAAGCTCACAGCAAAGCCATCTGTGTGGCTATCGAAAGCCACCAACCGCCTGCAGTACAATGACTTGCCGGTATGCTTGTGCTATTGTCAAGCTGATGATGTGTGTGTTTGGGGGAATAGGAGGCTGTTTCCTTCTGACGTTCAGCGTATGATCATCAAAGGCTTGGGTGTTGATTTAGAGTAAAAGCAGAGTAGTTGTTGAGACAATGCATCACCTGGAAGAAAAGACTAAGAAACACTGCATAATGGAATGAGGAACACGATCCAGTCCTAATTAACCAACTGAGAATGGAGAGCGCCTACTGTACACCAGACCGTCCAGTATACAGAGGAACCAAATGCACAGAGTCATAGAGCCTGGTCCTTTATCCACCCCCCAGCCTTGCTCCACAGCCGTCATTCTGTTTAGCACGCAGCACTCCGGGCGCTCCCTGAGCGAGCTCTGGGCCTTCACACTCGTAGGGCTTTGCATTTGCTCTCACTCCTTGGAATCAGCTTGTCTGCCTGGCAATCTGCTCCTCGGCCATTGGGTGACTCTTACATCACCACCCTGTGACACCTTTCCTGTCTCCCTCCAAACCTTCACCAGAGTAGTTTGGGTTTAGTGTCAAGAATTCAGGCTTTGGAGTCAGATGTTGTCTTCTCCCACGCAGGCTCATTCACTGTCCAGCATCAGCTGACTCGGGCAAATGGGGGTGATCGGTGCACCCATGTTACAGCGGGGAAAGTGCAAGTGAAGTACTCATGTAAAATGTCAGAACGTCTCCGCCTGTGTTTCCTACTCCTATCGTGTTGGACATAGTTGTCTCTTTAATGTCTGTCACTCCGTAAGGTCAAAATCATACCTTTTCACCTTGATTCCAGAGCACTTAGCAGAGTTCACGGAAGAAGTCTTCAATGAATATTTAGTAAATAAAGGGATGAATAAACATTAGGATCTCAGAGAGGATCTTATCGAATGCTTTGCCATGTGTATAAGGATCCCCTTTATAAATCATAATTCAACGATGCCCACAAAATCATAAATACTTGAAATAATCTGCGGATTGAGAAAATAATAAGGTGCTATGAATTTATTGACCCAAATGCATGAATGGATGAACTTTTTTACGGAAGAACTTTTGAAAGACCTCTGCTGTTTGCCAGGGGCTTATAGATATAATTCAACCCCTGTAATCGGAAGAAGAAAATTGGGATTGAAATTATTACCAGGGTCATAGAATCACTGGGCAATAGAGATAGAGTCCCTGATTCCAGTCCTCGAGGAACTGACCATCTTGCAGGGACGGGATGCCAAGCTAACTTACACATGGAATACTGTGTATAACCAAGGGTTGAGTGGGGAGCCCACAAGTACAAGTGCAGCTGGAGTTCAGCCTGGTAATGTGGTTGCCCTGAGGATGTTAGAGGAGGCCCCGGAGCATTAAATCACTTCTGCAATATTTAGAGCACCTGTGCAAACTCAGTCTCATCAAGTTGGCTTCTCTCCCTTTTAACTTCCCTGGGCCTTGGAAGTAGTATATATTATCCTTTGGAACCGTTGTCTAAAACGGGAAGAGGTGGGTAAAGAGCCTTGAGACAGATTCAGACGCACTGTTTTCAGTGGACTCATTTGGAATTTATGGCTCCGTGCAATCAATCTTTCATCCACTTAAAATTTCACATCTGCCTCTTCTCAGATCAACAGCATTGCGATGGCACGTGTAGCAGCAGGGGGTTGTTGATAGTCTGGAGATGCCGTGCGGTGGTTCACAGTTTCAATATTTCAATACAGTTCTTGCTTGCAGTCATGTTTTTCAAGCAGGTTAACTTTGCTCAAGTGCAGAGAGGATGACAGAGGTGTGGCTGGAGGCTATGGCGAATTTTGGGGGCCGGAGCAATCATCTGAGCAAGAAACTTGCACGATGAGTCGGAAACAAGGCCGAGGCAGTGGGGCAGATGGGGAGGGGAGAGACATAGGAGAGGGTTAAGCCCTCTGGGGAGAGAGCCTGGGTCTGTTTTGCCCAGTTGAATGTGGATATTGAGCAGGAGGGTGGAGTCAAGAGGAATCTCATTGTCCAGAGCCACTCAACCAATTTAAATGTAACCCGTGCAGGGAAGCCTCTGAATCAGGCAACCAGGAGGGAGGCTCCTTTCTGCATCCTCCCCTCACTTTTCCCAGGTGCCCAGAATCCTCTGGAATCTTCCAGAATATTCCAGAAGCTTCAAAGCTCCTGTTCTAATTCTTTCCTTCCTCCTGATTTCCGTCAAATCTGATCTGTGCCCCTTCCCTCAGGACCTTTGTGCCCATGTCAGAGCCGTATGCAGGGCTGGATCAACAACAAAACATGATATCAAAAGCCAACAATCACTGAGTACTAAGTATTTTACAGTTATCTTTATTGGGTCGTCATAAGAACTCTCGGAAGCAGATAATATTATCATCCCCACTTTTCAGATGGTAAAAGCAAGCAACACAGAGGCAAAGCATCAGGATTTGACCCCACAACACCCCCCCTTTACTACCCCCACTTCATCCATGAATAGCAGGTGATGAATCTGGTCCACTGTGTCAATTCTTCTGTTCTTATGTGGGTACTTCTCTCCATCTTCACAGTAGTTAGAAGACTGCTCTGCAGATATTTATTGATTTGAATGAATCAGTATTGAAAGGATATTCATGGAGGCCGCATTATTCCCCAAATAGCATGCTAGGCTGGGATGCAAGCAGCTAACAATCACTGAATGTGCACCCTGCACTAGACTAACGACATGCTTATGTGCATTGGCTCCTTTGACTTCATCACAACCCTGTGAGGTAGGGACTATTAGCATCAGCTCTCGCTTATAGACGAGGAAATGGAACCACAGATCACGTGACTGCCACGGACAGATCTGAGATTCAAACTCTGAGATTGTCCGCAGGGTTCACACTTTCAGGCATCACGCTCTTCTGCAAGACAGGTTTGCTCACGGTTACATTGAGAAGAGTTACGCACGATCAAGAGCCACCCCCCAAAAATTGACCCTATTTTTTGTGGGTTTTCATGACCTAAGTGAATGGAGAACACGTCACTGAGGAGAGGGGCGAAGGTGAGGCGAGATTTGAACGAGTAAAGTGAAAAGGGTAAGGAAGTCAGGGTGAGAAAACATGATGGGAGAAAGTGAAATGGATTTACTGATTAGGAGAGTCAGAGATCTGATGTTGAGAGGAACGGGTGAGTTGCGGTTCAGAAGAGAGTTGGGGGCCTTTGTTTATTAAGCTGAGAAACGGGGTCTTTTTCATGACACTCTTTTCAAAAGAAAAGAAAAGACATAGTGAAGGCCACGATCTAGGGATATACCAAGCCTCAGTTTCTTCATCTGGAAAACAGAGCTATTCATACTACCCTGTGAGTGGTGTGAGCCAATGTGTGCAAAGTGCCAAGCACATGCCTGGAATAATGTTAAGTTCCCAATAGATGGTAGTTACTCATCTGACTGTGGGTCAACAGGCTGAATTGTGTACGTAGCAACCTAGCAACAGGGGGCTGCGCGAAAGGGTGGGGGGTTCGCAAGCAAAAGGCGCTAAGGACTCTTACTGACACTGAATATTAGAAAAGAGGACAGTGGGAGGTGGGAGGTGACTCCTCGGTTTCCAGCCAAACTGGCACTGGAAGAAGAGGCAGAGAAATCAGGAAAGAGAGAGCGAGCCCATGTTTGTGAAGCACTGAGTTTAGCTGCAGACAAGCAGTACCTGCAGTGACCGTGCGTGTAGCCAGGAGGCCGGGGGGCGAGGGGGGGGAAGGAGCGCTCTTTCAAGGAGCCATGAATTGTGGCCCTGAGTTCAGGGTCATCTGTACAGATGTCATCTGTCCTTGATCCACTTCCTGAATACTCTTCCCCTGGAGATGCCACGCCTTCTTTATCATTCACCGCTCAGCTCAAATGTGACCTCCTAAGAGGAGCCCTCCCTGACCCTAAGATAGGGTAGCAGCCCCCCTGCACTCTCTCTATCCCGTTACCCTGCTTTACTTAGTTCATGGCACTTACCACTCTCGGCCGCTGTGATGAGTCTGTTTACTTGTTCACATCTCTGGCCCCCGGGAGGCTTGGTCCTGTCCCCACCGGATCCAGGGCCTAGAGAGGTCTCGGGGACATAGCAGGACTCAGGATTCCTGGTAAATAGTATTAAGCACTGTTAAACTCAATAAATATAAACATATTTAAATAAATGAATAAATGAAACTCTAATGTTGGACGTAGGCAGAGGGGAGGGGGGAAGACCAGAAAGTTACAATCCAATCCCTTGGAAATAGTCACTGTGCAGGAGGCTGGGACGAGATAAAGAGAGAGTCAAAGATCAGCGAGGTAGGAAAAGAAGCAAGATACAGAAGTGTCCTGAAGACCAAGGGCCGAGTATGTCCAAAATAATAATAATAATACAAAATTCAACATGGTCGAATACTGCAGAGACGTCAAGGAAAGTGAATTGCAAGACCGAGGCCTTTCCTGGGGGCTTAGGCTCCACTGGCCGGTGCACGCACACCTGAACACCAGGGGAGACAAGTGTGATAGAGAGAGGCAGGTACTGCTACCCGCCCATCCCTGGACATCTCTGGATGGGAAACAGGGTGGACAAGTTAAGATAGTAGCTTGAGGGGAGAACAATGTAAGAGGAAGCAATTCCTAGACAGGAGAGAATTAAGCATGAAAAGGGAGAGATGGAAGAGGCCTAAGAAAAAGGGACAATGATAGCAAGGCGAGGACCTCTCCCCACAGGAGAGGCAGGCGTGAAACTGACAACCGAAATCCACATCATGACCTTTTCCTGACCTGTGGGGATCTGTCTTGTTACCATATAGTCAGACTTCTGAAGAGAAATATAAAAAGACCTAAAAGCAAATACTAACCGATGCCATTGCCCTATGGAAGGAAATGTTTTCACCTGCTTCAAATCAAGTTAGGGGCAAAATAGAGCATCAGCAAAATGAGAAAATAACTTGAGAAAGACAAAAGCAGTTAAAATAAAGGAAGGAAAGAGAAGTACCAGGACTCTCGCCAGCACGTTGGTTAGCTCCCTGGCAGAAGCAAGCTCCTCGCCCTTCTGGAACTGTGGCCGTCCGTTCCGGGCAATGAGATGGTTCCCGGTCTCTTACCTTCTTTGACCGGTTTTTGCATAAGTTCAACAGAAAAATAATGTGCGGTAAGGCAGTAACCGTAAGGCTCTTAGAAATATGTTATAAATGAACGCGAGCTGGTGCAGTGATGCTTAAAAGTGATTTCGTTATCCCAGATGTAACAAGACAGCTTTGTGAACACCCTTTGAGGGGTGATTGATGGGTCTCCAGCAACCTCCTGCAAAGAACTTTGAAAGCACCTGTTCGGAGGAGACGTTGGACCAACAGGAGGCTTAATGTCTCTAGTGGGACGCTCCTGCCCCGAGGGCAGAAATCCAACATTGCCAGCAGTGGGGTCCTCCCCGCTTATTTATTCACCCCAGTGGCAAATCCAAGTCATGGAGAGGGAGCCTGACAGGAGGACACCCACTGCACCTGCCTGAGGGAGAGTCAGCTCCGGAGCATGCATTCTTAGGTAAATCAAAACGAGAATGTCAAGTTTCTTTTTAAAGGTATAAGATGATTTTTTTTTAATGTGCACAGTGGAGAAAAAGAAATGCCGCAAAACTCCAGGCCCCCAGGGATTTGAGTTCTCAGAGTTCCTTGCTCTCCAGGGACGGTCTATTTCCTGCTGTCCCCTCCTCCTCTACAGGGTCAGAGCTGGCACAGGTTTATGAAGCTTGGGCTTTAGGGCTGATGGATTATGGCAACTTGATGGTGATCCCATCCCACTCTTTCTCTCTGGTTTCATGTCTTCTCCTAGCCCTTTTTCTTTCCTCCTAAATATCATCTTTATCTCTTCACTTGTACCAGTCCTTTGGCCTCATCATGTCCTGTCTTATAAGATCACAGTCTCTATATGTTTTCATCTGTGTGCATTCTCACAGCTGATCGCAAGCATTTAAGGCAAGGACCTATGCCAGACATCTTTATCTTCCAGGACCTGACACAGTTCTATGCCCAGGAAATCTTTATGAATTTTACTTCCATTTTCATTTCTTTTCATACATTCGTCTGTTAGCACAACGTTCATTAAAGGGAGCATAGACACAGAGAGGTAAGCCTCATGACTCATTCCAGAAAATTGCAGAATTAGATTGTTGAACTTTTGGAATTTCTTACACCTCAACATGGCACCAATGCATCATCTATTCATTCATTCATTCATTCATTCAACACCACCGAGTGCCTGTTATCTCCAGGCACTACTCACACTACATACACACACACACACACACACACAAATCCCTGCTCTCTAGTAACTCAGTTTTGTTTAAAAAAAATAAATAAAATGACTAATCATAAATAATTACAGGATGGCTTAACATATGCTAATAAAAGTGGTGGATAAAGGAGCCACTGAATTTGCCTTGATAATTAAGCATTAGTCATAGGGGAGTAGGGTCCTGAGGGATGAATAGGAGCATCCCTTGACTCACCTGAAGACAGTGCAAATCTACCGTCACCGCTGATGTCACAGACTGGGGCAAGGTTACCACACATCCCTGTGGAGTAAAGGGAGGTTCCTTGGAATCCCCTTGCATCGTGGCCAGACAGCCCCATGGTAAAGAAATGCTTTCATCCATCTCCAGAGTAGCCTTTCTGCTTCATCTAGTGCTGTTTGGGGAAGTATTTTGGGGATGGTTGCCTGCAAGCTGTCCAAATCCCTTGCAGGCTCCCAGAATGCTGAAGAATTTATGAACTTGGCTGTTTAATGTAGGCAGTTTGAACCATTTGATGGGAAATACCTGTTTGCCTTTGATCAGAGAATTCCTGTTTTCTGGAAAATTGGTTTTCTAGTAAGCTGGGGTGGGGTGTTTGAGGCTTTGCCTTTTTATTTCACTTTGAGGTTTAAAAATGTAGTCTGGCTTTAAAAATGGCAAAGATGCATTTTCCTTCTCTCTTTGCCTCTCCTCCTGCAGGTTTTGTTTTGTGAATCATTTCCCCAGGATTGTGGTCTGAAAGTTTCCCTGACAATGACACAGCCACTTGTCAATGGTGTTCCTAAGAGAAGATACTGTTCATTTTCTACATACATTCTTACAAACGTGGGAAACTAGGGGGGATCTCGTCTAATGACAGGGACACGGGGAATAAGGTCTGGGGACACAATTGACCATGAAAACCCTGTCTGAGGAAGCGAAATGGAATGGTAAAGGGTTCTCTGATTCTACTATGACCTTAAGATACAGGCTCATTGTAGCCTTGTGATAAAGCAAATCACCAGTGCATATACCCTCACGTTAAAATTGTTGTCTTATCGCTAAAACAAGCATCTTAAAATAAAACCATATTCAAATGTCACAGATTTACATTCCTGAAAATGATGGAACATTTTTGCAAGTTAAAAGGTCACTCTCAGTGCCAGTGAGTCCCATTAGAAACAAGTGTCTCAATAATAATTTCTGATATTATCAGCCTTCTTACCCAACACTTGTTTGCACTTACCACTTTAAATACATGTTTTATATTCAATGTTCAAACCAACTCTTTGGAGTGGTAGTGTTATGTCCATTTTACAGATGAGGAACTGGAGGGAAGTAAGATTAGGTAAATTCCCTGAGGCCATGAACCCAAATGAGCAGCAGAGCTTCAGCTTTCATATGCCACACCTGCCACTCCCACATCAGGGCTTGGCTGGGGGAAAAAAGGAGCAGCATTTCTCTAATGATTAATGATATTGAGCATTCTTTCATTAATCATTAGAGAAATGCAAATCAAAACTACAATGAGGTATCATCTCACACCAGTCAGATTGGCCATCATCAAAAAATCTACAAACAATAAATGCTGGAGAGGGTGTGGAGAAAAGGGAACGCTCTTGCACTGCTGGTGGGAATGTAAATTGATACAGCCACTATGGAGAACAGCATGGAGGTTCTTAAAGAACTAAAAATAGAACTACCATAGGACCCAGCAATCCCACTACTGGGCATATACCCTGAGAAAAACATAATTCAAAAAGAGTCATGTACCACAATGTTCATTGCAGCTCTATTTACAATAGCCAGGTCATGGAAGCAACCTAAGTGTCCATCAACAGATGAATGGATAAAGAAGATGTGGCACATATATACAATGGAATATTACTCAGCCATAAAAGAAACGAAATTGAGTTATTTGTAGTGAGGTGGATGGACATGGAGTCTGTCATACAGAGTGAAGTAAGTCAGAAGGAGAAAAACAAGTACCGTATGCTAACACATATATATGGAATCTAAGAAAAAAAAAATGTGTCATGAAGAGCCTAGAGGTAGGACAGGAATAAAACACGGACCTACTAGAGCATGGACTTGAGGATATGGGGAGGGGGAAGGGTAAGCTGGGACGAAGTGAGAGAGTGGCATGGACATATATACACTATCAAATGTAAAATAGATAGCTAGTGGGAAGCAGCCGCATAGCACAGGGAGATCAGCTCGGTGCTTTGTGTCCACCTAGAGGGGTGGGATAGGGAGGGTGGGAGGGAGGGAGGCACAAGAGGGAGGAGATATGGGAACATATGTATATGTATAACTGAGTCACTTTGTTATAAAGCAGAAACTAACACACCATTGGAAAGCAATTATACTCCAATAAAGATGTTTTTTTTAAAAAAAAAAAAGAAAGAAAAGGAGCAACAGAAAAGTCGGCAGCCAGGATCCCTCAGTGAATTGAAATCCTGGCTTTTAAGCCAGGTTATTCATTTGGACCAAATCTCATAGATGATGTAGGGCTTCAGTCTCTAGGGCAGATTCCAAACAACACGGAGCAAACAGAGAACCCACAGAGGGAAACCCATTAACACTCAGGATGCTGTGTGATACAGAGCGGGGAGGGGGCTGAAGGGGCGGAAAGGGCAAAGGATTGGTGTGGCATTATCTGTGTGTGGCGCCTGCCGCCCTGCAGGGACTGTCAAGAGTCTGAGGCAGGTGGAAACTTAAGGAACGCAGATCCGCGTTCTGCTTTAGCCGCCACTTCAAAAAACAGTAGACGGAAGGATAGAGGATGGAGATCAGGAGGCATGAAAGATGGGTTCCAAGCATGGGATCACAACGGAAGTGGCTGGTTGGCTTCAGACCAGCGTTCAGCTCCACATGATAAGATGTTTCCTCTCCTCTGCCTTCATCTTCTCCTCACTTTCTCTTTTTCATGAGCTGGAGGCTTTCTCAGTCAGCCGTGCACGAGGGGGCTTCCTTTTCCTCTGGTGTAGCAGGTGCCTCCCTCCCAAGTTTGGGAGATCAAGCCATCTCCGGAGCTTCCCAAGCTCGTGTCCACCTGTCCCTCTCCTCCTGGGCTTCTGGGCTCTTCTGAACATGCACCAACAGGAAGAAGGAAGGGACTTCCATGCCAGAACAGCCAGTGCCTGCAGACAGTGAAGGGGAGTTTTGATGGTATAATAAGCTTAATACATTGCAGCTTTCTGCTGAGTCCTTAGAACTGTGCAGTGCAGCTCAAGGCTTCTGTTCTTGCTTTCTGCGAGTCTTCCTGGCTAATCCAAAACCCACCAGCAAAGCTAAGCACTCAGGCCCTCTCTCCTCCACTGCATTACTGACTCTCATCATCCAGTACTACCCATCCTTGTGATGTTTCCTTTTTTTTTTTTTTTTTTTGTGGTACGCTGGCCTCTCCACTGTTGTGGCCTCTCCCGTTGCAGAGCACAGGCTCTGGACGCGCAGGCTCAGCGGCCATGGCTCACGGGCCCAGCCTCTCCGCGGTATGTGGGATCTTCCCGGACCCGGGCACGAACCCGTGTCCCCCGAATCGGCAGGCGGACTCTCAACCACTGCGCCCCCAGGGAAGCCCGATGTTTCCTTTTTAGTCCAAAGAGCAGCAATTCTCCAGCAAGGTGCTGGAGATACAAAGATGGCTATTACACTACTCCTAATCTCAAGAAATCTCTCATTTAATAAAAAAGTTTTGAACAGAAATCCAAATTTTGATCAACTATATCTAGGTTAGCACTTTATAATTAATCATAAAGTTTAAAAATCCAAAGTTATCAAAAAAGGAGTTTTATTTAACTCAGCCATTTGACTCTTTTTAAAGACCACGAATTGAGGAACCTATGTCTGGTAAATAAAATGTGTGTTTTTAATTAGATTTGCACTCTAAGAAATAGACCCTTTAGCTATCTAGATAATGCACTTCTCCAGAATGACTTTATGTTAGTCAGTTTGGCTGTAGTAACAAACAGCTCCACGATCTCAGTGGCTTGTAACATTTTATTTCTCACCCATGGCATTTGTGGGCTCTCTTAGAAGCTGTGGCTCTGTTCCATGTCTCTTCTGATTTCAGAACCCGTGCCAAAGGTATCGGGGCTCTGCTGAGCTTTTGAGAGAGGAAAGAGGACTAGTAGAAACATACAATGCCTCTCAAAGTGCCTTCAGGAGGTGCATGTCATACTCAATCACACTTCAGTGTCCAAAGCAGGTCACAACATCAAGGTCACAATCCGTGGGGTGAGCATGTTTTCTTCCCACAGGCAAGGGGCGGAGGAGGAAAGCTAATGTTTACTGAATTCCCAGGGCTTCCATAAGCCTATTTTGCTGGCTGGATGCGGTTGCACCTGTATTTATATCTATGTCTATTTCAAAGATATACAATGATCGAACGTGTACTAGTCAGTGCACACTGGGAGAATCACAAATGTCAAGAAAACATGATACTTGAGAATGTATGCTAATCTGACACCAGGGTGCTAACGTGCTTCCACCTTGCGCTTTGGAGGCCCGGAAAGGAACTGAAGTGATTTTGTCAGCCTTCTCTTCAATGTCTGTATCATTTGGGGGCAGACAGCAGCAAGAAAGATCCACTCAAGAGCTAAAAGATCTTCCTTTAGCCAGTATTTCATTGTCCTCCATTGCCATTTTGATGCATTTATAGTGTTAATTTTCACAGATCCATTCATTTAATAAATGAGATAACTCCAAGTTAGACTTGACACCTGATGACAGCAAAAATCTTCCATGGTTTGGTTTTTCTTTTTAAGTCTCCCCAAACTAGCAGAGCTTGACTGGAGTCAAGCTACCAGTATCCCGCTTTGGGAGCTCTGGCCTGTCGGGTTCTCTGGCTTCTCTGCTGCCACCTGATCCAGGGCACCTTCAGATCACCTGGGTTCTTGCCTCATTCCCCTGGTACTTCTCCTGCTTACCTCCTTGCCCCCTGCAGTTCTCAGCATGGAAGCGAGAGTGAGCCTTTGAAATCAGAAGTCAGAGCATGCCTCCTGTGTTAAAACCCTAAAAGGGCTCCTGTTTCATTCAGAGCAAAAGCCAACCCCTCCAATCACTTCCGGGGTCATACTTGACCTGGGCCTTGAGCCCTGCCATTTCCTTCCCTCCATCCCCACTCACTGTGCTCCAGCCTCTTTGGCCTTTTTTCTCCTGGAACCAAATATGTCCCCATCCTAGGGCCTTTGCTCTAGGAATTCCTTCTCCTTTTGCCTGCAGTGATCTCCCCCTAGATATCTGCTTGGTTAATTCCCTTACTCGAATACGCGGGTCACCAATTTTGATTATGAAAACTGCCCCACTCCTTCAGGTCTTCCTGACCCTCCTCTTCTTGTTCTTTTTTCAATAGCAACCTTATCACCTTTTAACCTTCTTAGTAGTTTCCCTACTATGTTTACTCTTAAATACCTGCCTTCCCACTCTCATATAAGCTTGATGAGACCAGGTGTCTTTGACTATTTTGTTCACTGAAAAATATCCCAATTGCCAACGTTCGTGCTTGGCACAGAGTAGATGTTCAATAGCTTTGTCTTGAATGACCAATTAAATCCCTATCTTCATTCCTTGGAATAAAAACATGGAAAGAATCCTTTTAGATCAGTAGGTTACTCCTTTTCATCATTTGACTTGCTTTTCAAAGAAAAATTATAAAAGCTTACTTTGCACCTGAAATATTCTAACATAAGCCTTCATTTATCATGGCTGAGTAAGGAGCAATTTCCAAAGTGGTGTCAATTTCCCCTGTGGGAAAAAAGCCCCAGCCTGTGAACATTACCGTGTAACATTCGGGCGATCAATGTGAAAAACTAGACTTTACTCCTCCCATCTTACAGATCATACTTTTGAGCGCAAGGGGTAGCTATGGTGTCCCCTGTAACTGAATCCATACGAAAACCCTAATCTTTTAAAACTACCCTCTTCCCAGTGGTTTACTCAAACGTGAGTTGAACGCCAGATAGACGAAGGAAAACTCCCTCGTGCTTTGACTTTGTTACAAAAAGTCAAAGCCAGGCATGCTGTCACTGCCTGGTTTGGGAAATACCTGCATTTTATCATGAAGAAAGAAAGAACTGGAATTGGAAGGCACAAGCAGAGCCTTCCAATGGATAACTCTGACCAATGGCTGCTCCAAAGAGCTCCCATTTTTCATGACCTAACCTGCCCTGCTACCAAATAGCTTTCCTGATCCCTCCACTCCTTCCACAAAGTTCCATAATGCCTGGTGCTTCTGTTAGAGCATTTGTGCCCCCTGTTGACAGCATTTTTCAGAGTCCGTATTTTACAAACATACAACCCAACCTTGGTTAGATTATGAACAATGAACCAAAAAGAGCCTGGTTTTTCTAAGTCTTACAAGGTTTGCACGTATAACAGTTCACTCTGAATCAAACTGGGCTTGAATTCTATCCACCTACTGGGTGTGTAACCCTCAGCAAGTCATTTCAGCTCCCCAAGCCTCAGTTTCCTCATCTGTAGAATGGGCATCCTTTAGGGTTGTTGGAGGATTGAATGAGATAATACACTTATGGCTTCTGTTAGTTCTTCCACCAATCTTGTCCAAGTAGAATGTAAATAGTCTACATGAGAGAGATGCGTTTTCCCTATAAAGCGACCAGCTTATTAAATGGGGATGCTAAAAGTCCATATTGGGCACGTGAGTGATATAGCATTCCCCTCGAACTCTCAGCCTTTCCAAATAAAGTACTGAAAAATCGAGCCCCTCTTGTTTGCTAGACCCAACGATAGGAGCAGGCAAGCAGTTTCACTGAGGTTGAAGTCTCTTATCAAAGTTAGTAGTCTTTGCCAAAGGAGCACGCTAGAGAAAATTGTCCTCTTTGTAAAAAAAAACTGAAAGGCCCAGGGCTGTGTTCAGATCATTTTAATGCATTTAATGTGGGCTGCACCTCATGCAGATAATAGACTCCACATGCATAACTTCTTTTGCCTGGATAGTGGCTCTTCAGATCTGGATCAAATTAAGATAGAGCTGCATCTGGATCTGTCCGAGGGAAGTGGTGAAAACATACACACCCATATGGATTTATAGCTGTGTTGGGGGTTTATTTTGGACTTAGTTGCAAAATCTTCAAGTATAGGATCCAGTTTGGTTGTTAAAATAATAGTGTCTATTAAAATGTTTCCTTTCCTTTGACTGCATCTTGAGCTGATAGTAAAGTAGGGCAGCAGCAATGGCAGTTACCATTTCAGACACATTGATAAACACGTTTTCCTTTCCATGGAGACAGACCAGTATGAGTAATCAAAGTTCATCCTTCTACTTATTCAGAGATACGAGAACCTGTAAGACATTGTCATGCATATATACATTACCATGTGTAAAACAGAGAGCTAGTGGGAACCTGCTGCTCTGTGCTCTGCGGTGGCCTAGGTGGGTGGGACGGGGTGGGGAGGGGGGGGGAGGGGGGGGAGGGAGGCCCAAGAGGGAGGGAACGTATGTATGCATAGTGCTGATTCACTTTGTTGTACAGCAGAAACTAACACAACACTGTAAAGCCATTATACCCCAATTTTTTTAAATGAAAAAAAAAAAGACATTGTCATGATCTCTGTCCTCAAGAAGTACAAAATGTGGAGTAAGGGAGGGTAGGATTACTGAGTAGGACAATTCTACAGGTGATGTGAATAATGTCAGGAAAGGATAATAGGTTTTGTTGGAAGGTTGTTCAGCGATGGGGTGATAGGCCTCTAAGGAAGAGTCAGACCTACCAGGCTTTCAGTTAAGGCTGGGATTTCTTAAGGCAAAGGAGGGAGGCTTCCAGAGAGGGAAGAGGAACTGGAAAAGTACACAGTCTTGACAGTATAAAGAGCATCCAGGCAAAACTTTTAGGCCAGTTATGTGGCTGAAAATAAGATTGGAAAGGAAGGAAAATCCCATTATTTGAGCCCATACTATGTGCTGGGCTGTGGTGGGCACTTTATAAACATGATTTCCTGACTCTGCCTGTAAACCCCAGTGTACAGGGGAGAAACCAGGGCTCTGAGAGGTCAAAAAGGGTCACGTGGCCAGTCAGGTGCAAAGTTGAAGCCAAATCCATGGCTGTCTGACTCCAGAGCCTATGCTTTTTGCATCAGATGCACAAATGCTAGGTAGGCTGGGAAACTGAAATCCAAAACTAGAGTCAAGGGGAGCAAGACTTTGCTGTTATCTTTCAATGAACTTGGATTTGTCAACGGTAGAAAATTGCTGCTTTAAGGCTCTGCTGTCCCTACCTCTCCAGATTCTCCATAGGAGTTGCTACCAGGATAATATAAACAACAGAATGGCTTAAAAGTTAGTAAGTAGAGAGATAAGTCACAAACTGGCCAGCTGCTCCCAGGACAGGTTGTAGATATGTCACGATGGCCCTGGGAGCCCCTCATTGTTATATGTATGATCTTTAAAATGTTTTGGGGTCCCCCTCATCCCTCCTCCTTGTGACCCGCTATGCCTGGGGCCTCTGCAGCCTGTGTGATGATAACACCAGTAGCTTTCAACCCAAGTGACAGCCCCTGTTCTCCAGCCTCAGGCTGATCAAAGAAACCGATTTCATCTTCTCCCCTCTTGGGGACAAACAGCTGAGGTCCTCTCTACACAGGCAGCTCACTCAAAACCAAAACCCCTTTCTGCATCAGGAGTCACATGGGCCTCCAGATTCCTCAAAGCAGCCCCATTGCTCCAGGCACAGAAGAGTCAAGAACCTGCATTCCTAGTTACTTGAGGCCAGCTATGCCCTCCGCCCAGCACGGGTAAGGGAGGGAAGACCCCAGGCAGAAAGAGAGCACGTGTGACAGTTAGCTCACATTAATGGCAGTTTGCATGGGAACACGTACGTCTTCCGCTCCTGACCTGTGGAACTTTTACCGGAAAAAAAAAAAAAAAAAAAAAAAAAAAAAATCCTTTAACTTTCACTTTTTAAACGTTATCGCCATCTCGTGGCTTCCTTCAATATTGCATGTGAATGATTCGGCGCAGGTTAACCCGCTGTTGCATCAATTCACTCATTTATTCAAGTACTTTTTATGCCCCTAATATCTCAGGCATTGCAGAGAAAAGCAAGCTGATAAAAGGGAAGAGTAAGAAAGCCTATTATTATTACTGAAATTAGTATTTAATACTCTTTTTTTTTTTTGCGCTACGCGGGCCTCTCACTGCTATGGCCTCTCCCGTTGCGGAGCACAGGCTCCGGACGCGCAGGCTCAGCGGCCATGGCTCACGGGCCCAGCCGCTCCGCAGCATGTGCGATCTTCCCGGACCGGGGCGCGAACCCGCGTCCCCTGAATCGGCAGGCGGACTCTCAACCATTGCTCCACCAGGGAAGCCAAAGTATTTAATACTCTTTAATCCTCAGCAGTCAGGTTTGTATGGCCAGGTCTGAAGAGAATTGAACTTCTGCAGCCTCTAGCTGACGGTTCAGCCCCTACAGAGCTAGACAAGTGCTGCTATGTGACAGGTCACTTAACATGTTCCCATTAGAGTCGTGGGGTATCTGAGAAGCAGAATGGAATATACCTTATATACATAAATTACATAAGTGATAAATGCCAGCATAGAGAAAAAATCCAAAACATGAAAGAAAATTAAAAACGTCTTTAATCCCATCACACAGAGATAACTGTCTCGATTAACATTTTAATATATATCTCTCATATTTTTATGGACATGTGTTATAAAAGTAGTATCATAACATGCATTCTGTTTTTAAACTTCTTTTTAAAAATTGTTAATGCCTCTTTCTTGCTCGCTGCTATATAGCTAGAGCCTAGAACGATATTTGGTACCCAAGAGGTTCTCTAAAAGCAGTTGTTAAATAAGTGAATGTGAATAAACAGTTTGCATAAATGCTTTTTTTTTTAACATCTTTGAGTATAACTGTTTTACAATGGTGTGTTAGTTTCTGCTTTACAACAAAGTGAATCAGTTATACATATACATATATCCCCATATCCCCTCCCTCTTGCGTCTCCCTCCCACCCTCCCTATCCCACCCCTCTAGGTGGTCACAAAGCACAGAGGTGATCTCCCTGTGCTATGCGGCAGCTTCCCACCAGCTATCTAATTTACATTTTGTAGTGTGTATATGTCCCTGCATAATTGCTTTTAATACTTGTATAATATTCCACTTTGGGGCTACCCCATATTTATTTAACTAATCTATTCTCATTTGATAATACATTTCTTTTTATTATTATTATTATTTTTAATTTTTATTATTAACAAAACTGTAATAAGCAAGAGCAGTGGAGTTTTGAGTTTTACTACATAGTGGCAAAAGGGTCCCTCAGCCAACCTTGTGATTATAAGATCAGCAGCAATTATGGTGGTGACTGCTTTCTAAATAAAATGCAAGTTCTGATGCAGAAGTGTCTGTACTTGTGCAGATTTACCCATCAACGTGCGACCAAAGTGACATCATCTTATTCCGAACCTTAATCTATGATTTTTAAGTCTGTCTGCAAATTAGAATTACCCGGGGAAATTTTAGCACTAAGCATGCCTGGGTGCCAGCCCCTGGAAATTGTGATTTAATTGGTCTCAGGTGGATCTCACTAGGGTGTATTTACCAGAACTTCAGGGTAATTCTAATATGCAGCCAGGGTAGAGAAACTCTACTTTAAATAGAGTTACCCACAGAGTTCACGTCAGGGAGACCTCACAAGAGGGGAGACAGGCTAATCAAGAAGCCCTCGGTGAGTGCGTGTCTGAAGATGAATCCAGAACGCCCAGCGTGACAAATTTCTCAGAGACAGCAAAGCAAGTTCTGTATCCTCACGCTAATTGGAACCACTCAGAGCTATCGTAGGGAATTAACAGAAGTAATGCAAGTAGGTGAATATCTGTTAGATAACCTCCAATACCACAATGACTTTACATGCATCAATAATAACCCTTGGGTGCATAAAGATGTGGACTGCATCTCTCCATTGTAGAATAGTAAACCCTTCAGCAGGCATTACCTTATAACTCAACATGAGTACTAACGCAGGCTTCAGCTGCAAGGCAGAGGAAATTAACCTGGGAACTGCAGACGGCACATATGTTGTAATTGGTTTAGAAGCATTTGGTAGATTTCTGAGGGAGTTTCTCTTCCCTTTTCTTTAGAAACATAGACCACATATTCCTTTGACAATTCTCTCAGCCTGATTACTGGCTGCTCTCGTGTTACATACACCAGACCTCTGAGCCTCCTTTTCTGAACTGAGCATGCCCAGATCACCTGCCGCACTCCCACCCCGCCCCAAGGTACAGTGAACGTGTCACATGGGACCAAAATGGCAGACGGTCCCATGGGACAAAACCCAAATAAAGGCATTGGTGTGGTCTGTACTCCCTGGGAGATTGTAGTTAAAAATAAACGTAAACAGCAGAGAAACATTCTTCAGTGCCGAAAAGAGTTCTAACCATAATTCTTTAGGGAATAAAAGTCTCGTTTTTAAAACTCCAGCGAACTGACTGTTCCTTATATGTTTTTCTTCCCGCACAGCTGGTTTTGATCTCTGTAATTCTATCTTGTCTTCTAAGTACCACTCCTTTGTTTTAGGGGAGTGATGGGAAGATGCCTGTAGAGAACTGGAAAGGTCAGGTTTGCATAGACCTCCTGTGGGCTAAGGGTAGAATTCAAAGGGAAGTAGCTGAAGGTTCTATTGATCCCTTCTTGACATTGGACTCTAAGGTCCCAGTATGCCTTCTTGAGCAGTGTGCTGTCACAATGAATTCCACCTAAATCCAGTCACTTGGGTCAGCAGCAGATGTGGAAAAGTTGGGTTCAAATACAAGTCCTCAAGTCAAGATGCTCATGTTCTTAAAGGAGCCGTTTCTGATCACAGCACCTCATTGAACTGAATAATAAATGAAAGTCATCGTCAGCCTTGGTGTCCCTTTGCTACACACAGTGGACACAGAAAATACTTCACAACCTCGCCTTCTACTCCCTTCTTCTAGAAGATTTCCATTTGCATTAAACATGCCCAATCCCTCCCACGCTAAAAAGATAAAGCCCCCTTCAATCCCACATCTTCTTAGTATCGCCACAGGCTCTCAGCCTAACTCCCCCAACCCATCACACACACACACACACACACACACACACACACACACACACACACACTTCACCTAATTTATAGCATCCACTTCCTCCCCTACATCCTTCATCACTTACCTCCTCCATCTGGCTTTGGCCTTTATCCCTCCACTAAGTCCTCTCCACCCCGATGACCCCTATGTCTTGTTCCAAAGTGTAAGGGGCACTTTGGTGTCTTTACTACTTGACTTTCCAGGCAGCATGAAACACTGTGGACCATTCTCTCCTTGAAACATCATTTTCCTTAACTTCAGGCCACCACATTCTCTGGGGGCTTTTTCTCACTTCTCTGGCCAGTCCTGGGGTCCTGTGTTGCCCCCTGTGCCTCCTTCTGCTCCCCTACATTTGTGGTTACACACTGCCCGGCCCTCTACCCTCCTCTCTTCTCTCTGCAGGGTCTCTGCCTGGGGCTCCATCCACCCCCATGTCTCCAAATACCAGATGTGAGCTGGTGTCTCTCAAACTCCACTTCAGCCCTGCTTGCATTCCTGTGCCCTAAAACCTTGTATCCACTGGACCCCACAATCTCAGCATGTCCCAAACTCGGCTCTCCCACTCACTTCCATATTCCATGTCTCTGTGAGTGGCCACCCCAAAAGCCCACTTGCCAAACCAAAAACCTGGCAATCATCCTTGATGACAAAAACACCCTATCCTGTCAAGCCTACCTTCTAAATATCTCAGACATGACCCCTCTCTTCATTTGAGCTACTATCTTAGTCCATTCATCCCACTATAACAGAATACCAAGACTGGGTGGCTTATAAAACAACATAAATTTATTTCTCACCATTTTGGAGGCTGGGAAGTTCAAGATTAAGTTGCCGGCAGACTCCATATCTGGTGGAAGTCTACTTCCAAGTCCCCAGATGGCCATCTTTTCACTATAACCTTACATGATGGAAGGGATGAGGGAGCTTTCCAGGGTCTCTTTTATAAGGGCACTAATCCCATTCATGAGGGCTCCACCCTCATGACCTGATCACCTCCAAACACCATCACATTGGGAATTAGGCTTCAGCATGTGAACTTGGGGAAGGCGGATTGCAAACATTCAGTCTATAGCACTACTAACACTTTAATCTAGGCAGCTAATGTTGTCTTGCACTGGGATCATCTCAGTCACCTGCTGGCAGGACACACCACTTCCATTCTTATTTTTGTTTTTTGCAAGTTGCTATAGCTATTTCTTTTTTTTAAATGTCTGTATTGGAGTATAATTGCTTTACAATGGTGTGTTTGTTTCTGCTTTATAACAGAGTGAATCAGCTATACATATACATATATCCCCATATCTCCTTCCTCTTGCATCTCCCTCCCACCCTCCCTATCCCACCCCTCTAGGTGGTCACAAAGCACCGAGCTGATCTCCCTGTGCTATGCGGCTGCTTCCCACTAGCTATCTATTTTACATTTGGTAGTGTATATATGTCCATGCCACTCTCTCACTTCGTCCCAGCTTACCCTTCCACCTCCCCATGTCCTCAAGTCCATTCTCTATGTCTGCGTCTTTATTCCTCTCCTGCCCCTAAGTTCTTCATAACCATTTTCTTTTTTTTAGAGTCCATAATATGTGTTAGCATGCAGTATTTGTTTTTCTCCTTCTGACTTTCACTCTGTATGACAGACCCTCAGTCCATCCACCTCACTACAAATAACTCAGTTTCGTTTCTTTTTAAGGCTGAGTAATATTCCATTGTATATATATGCCACATCTTCTTTATCGATTCATCTGTCGATGGACACTTAGGTTGCTTCCATATCCTGGCTATTGTAAATAGTGCTGCAATGAACATTGTGGTACATGGCTCTTTTTGAATTATGGTTTTCTCAGGGTATATGCCCAGTAGTGGGATTGCTGGGTCGTGTGGTAGTTCTGTTTGTAGTTGTTTAAGGAACCTCCATACTGTTCTCCATGGTGGGTGTATCCTGCTTTTGCATTCTTGCTGATCCAGTCACCATGGTGCAGCCAGAACACTCTCTATAGCACAATCCATCCTACTTATCAGGACCTCCCCATTGCTTGTAGAATACAAACCTCTTGGCAGGTGCTCTGCAAGATTCTCTCTGACCTCCCTCCGACTTGTCTTTCCAGCCCTCTGTGCCACCCAGCACCACTGCGCTGAGGACTCAGGCACTTGCCTTACTGTGTGTCACCTCAAGCCCTTTGCATATGCTGTTCCCTGGATCTGACACACCCCCTCCAACAGAGCTCCCCATCCACTCCGCTGCTTTGCCTACCTCCCATCTACATATCCTCACATACGGCCTCCCCAGTAAAAACCTCCTGTATCCCCCGAGGCTGTGGTCTTTGCCTTCTGTGTTCACCCAGAGCGTGTATGTGTGTCATTCCATCATATCATCTATTATACTGGACTGAAATGGCCTCTTTTTATGTGTCTTCTCACTATAAGAAGCCTGTTAATTCCATAAAGGCAGAGTCTGAATCTTATTCATCACACAAATAAGGCATCACCTGCCTGGTGTACAGTAAGTGATGGATAAATATCAATTGAATAAAGGCAGCATGATTTGACTTTCCTAGTGCAGGGTGGTTTATGGAATCCTGATGGAAACAATCATTTTTTTTAAATTTTTTTTTTAAATTTATTTATTTATTTTTTTTTTTTGAGGTACGCGGCCCTCTCACTGTTGTGGCCTCTCCCGTTGCGGAACACAGGCTCCGGACGCGCAGGCTCAGCGGCCATGGCTCACGGGCCCAGCCGCTCCGCGGCATGTGGGATCTTCCCGGACCGGGGCACGAACCCGTGTCTCCTGCATTGGCAGGCGGACTCTCAACCACTGCGCCACCAGGGAAGCCCCAACAATCATTTTAAAGACATAAAAATAATAAAAGTACCCCCAGAAAAAAGATGACAAAGCAGTCCTTTACCTGTTACCCTAGTTAATGCATTGATAATTTTTAGTCACGTCTGTATGCCATAAACTGTTAAAATAACCCAACGAATATGTTTCATTTAATTTGTCCAAGTGAATGAAATTACAGATGAAGGTCTTTCTCTATGAAGATACTTGCAACCATTCACAAAATTCTGACACTAAATTAAGCAGCCAAGTGGAGGAGGCATGCTAACATTTCTTAGGGATCAACGTGTGTTTGCCTGCGCCCTCTTCTGGATGGACTGAGAACAGCTTAAGTGGAAAAGACTCCATAAGGAATGATTAGGACCCACCTCAGAGCATGGTTCTAGGTTCTCAGCAACTCAGACTTTGATGAGTAGCTGAAAACCCCGGGGAGGAAAGTGTGTGACATTACCCTTAGTCAGGTGACTGTGCTGTCCTGCGGCATCCTGCGAGCTCATTCTGCAGGAAGCCCCGCTGCCCGGTCTACACCCCCAGAGCTCTGCCTTATGTCCTTCCAGCTGAGAGCTGTGGGCTTCAGGGGGGCTCCACGGAGACCTCGCCCCTGGGCACACACTCCGGCCCTTTCACCGCCAGTGGCCTCTGCCCTGGCAGCTGAGAAACCAAGTCTGGGCATCACCTCTGCCCGGCTAGCCTTCTTAGAGGCCTGGTTGCCAGATTTAGCAAATCTCTGGCAAATATTTTATTTTATCTGGCTGCCCCATCTCCAACGTACCCATCTATAGCACCTCCTGGACCCCTGTTGGTGCCTTGCTTCCGTTTTTCAACCCACTTGATTCTTCCTCTTGAAGTTCGCTAGTCTTTTAAGTTGCTTGAACTTCAAAAAAGAAAAGAGTTGTCTTAATCCCTTCCCCATTCTTTGTTTTTAGTTTATTGTTTTACTTTCTATTGATGTGTCTGGCTGCTTCTTTTCCCTCATTCTTTCTTTCTTTTCTGATCGCTTTATCTAGTGATTTTTTTTTTTTTTTGCGGTACACGGGCCTCTCACTGTTGTGGCGTCTCCCGTTGCGGAGCACAGGCTCCGGACGCGCAGGCGCAGCGGCCACGGCTCACGGGCCCAGCCGCTCCGCGGCATGTGGGATCCTCCCGGACCGGGGCACGAACCCGCGTCCCCTGCATCGGCAGGCGGACTCTCAACCACTGCGCCACCAGGGAAGCCCGATTTGTTATTATTTTAACCTTACTTTTACTTCTCATCTTTTCACTGAGAGGCTTTCGGGCTTTAGATTTCCTGGTCACTTACATTATCATCCCTTTTATATGGTCTTTGCTTATAGTATTTTATCCAATTTTGTTTTCAATTGAAGCCCAGTTTCTCTGTTTGACTCCATAAATAAATGTCTCTGCCTTGTGCTTCCTTTATCGACTTTTCATTCATCATTCCTAATTCTTGTGTGTGTGTTTTTCATTTTAACTCAACATTTTGCTTGCCAGCTTGATGACGTGTGAGCCTCCTTTGCTTTGTTTTTCTTATACTGTTCAGACAAGTGTTATCTTCTATTTTTATTTTTAAATTGGTATTCTTTCGTCTGATTTTGCCAGGGGCAATTCAAGAGGCGTGCTGATTAGCTGCCCTGTGTTTTGAGGGAGAGCAGACAAGATGCTTGTCCTGCCCTAGCCAGGGGGCGGGGGGAGGGGGGGGCGCAGCAGGAGGAACCCATGCCAGTGGCTCTCCTTCACTTAACTTTTTGTGTGAATAAAGAAAGAATGCTGAGTCAGGAGTGAGGCAAAGAAGGGGTTCTTGGAGGCCCTGACACTCTGAGTTGGGAAGCTAGCTAATGAGAATTCTCTTTTCTGCTTATAAGAGCAGTTTTGCAACGTCTACACGGTAGTACCAAGAACATGATCCCAGGTAATTTTGGTTTAGACGCAGGCACCTTGGCCTTCATAGGAAGTGAAGAAAGTTGAGGAGACCCTAAGAACAAGAGGCTCCTCTTATAATCTTCCCCCAAACATGGTAATATGTTTAAAAAAAAAAGAAGAAGAAGAAGGGGGGAGGAAAGCTAATGCAAAGGAAGGGAGAGAGGGATGAAGGGAGGGAAAAAAATGAAAATGAAATTTCAGGAGTTTTTCTACCGACCTTCTTATTGTACAGCCTACGAGAGGAAAGAGAGTCAGCACCTCAGATAGACCCAGGCCCTGAAAATTAAACTCCAGTGTCTAAGCGTGAAGGAAGTGGTTTTCAACAGGTAGTGGAGGGGGCAGATTTTGCTTCCCAGGGGGCATTTGACAACGTCTGGCCACGTTTTTGGTTGTCACATCTAGTGGGAGAATCCAGGGTGCTGTTAAGCCCCCTGCATCGCACAGGACAGTCCCCCACTCAGCAAACCCCCACCCACCCACCCACCCACCAAATGCCAGTAGAGCCAAGGCTGAGAAAACTTTGCCCTAAGGACAGTTTTCCTAACAATCTCCCTCCCATCTTCAAGCCTTCAATTCACTCCCGTTTGATGACTTCTTTCGGCCAAATCCCCTCTAGTGAACACAGCATCCGCTCCACCAACCAGCCGTGTCTCAGATGTCCCAGCGTGTCTCTTATTTCCCTACGAATTGTCTCTCCACACACCTGCCCAGGCCAAGGAGCTTTTAGACCCGGACTTTCTCTGCCCAGCCTCTGTTTCTTCCTCTTGAGCTGTAGTTTCATCAGCCGACTCTCACGGAGAAGGCTTATCTGCCCCAGGGAACACGCAGCTTCTCTCACAATACAGATCGGACTACCTGTGCTTTGACGAGAGCCCAGGACGCCCCGCTGCCCGTCTCAACGGGTCACGCCCCAGCAGCCCAGCCCCGGGGAACCCCGAGCTTCCCAAGGACCACAGCTCCATTCTTCCAGACCCAGTAGGTTTTCTGTGACTACTTTCTTCCACCAGCTCTGAAGATTCCCAGCGGTTCCGACCCACTCGGTTCACAGGTCTGAGGCAAAGGGGAATGAGGACTGATGGACGAGGGAAGCTGACATCCACGTGGGAGGGGAGGGGAGGGGAGGGGAGGGCGCACGTGTGCTCTGGAGCCACAACACCTGCCGTCCACGCCCAGCTCTTGGGCACATCCCTTCACCTGGCTGTGCCTCAGGGTCCTCAGCTGTAAAGTGGGGATACAGGGCTGTTGTGAGGCTCGAGTGAGGCGGGACCAGGGCAGCACTTAGAACAGCGTCGGGCACAACCACTGCCTGGTAGAGGTAGACGTGACTCAAGGGCGGATGTGCCGTGAAGTGAATGTCCTTGTCGCCAATACCACCCTTAGACGGCAGTGTTGCAGATATCTCAACCAGACGGTCAGCATGGCCAAAGGTTACCTCTCTCCAAGGTTAAGTGAAAAGCTAAAGGAGTTTCACCGCATTACTAGGGCAACAGGACTGGACTTCGTCCTACTTCTTGATTCTGTTTCCTCTGTGCTATTTAAGAATGAGTACACGGCATACAGTTCTAGAAGCTTCCCGCCGCCTTCTTCCCAGCACCTTCTCCTTGGCCCCAGGGGAGTTCGTGGCTTCCCCCTCATAACTCAGCACCTAATTATTCTGAAACACAAATGAAATGGGATTTTAATTATTTTATGAAAGGGAAGAAATACGGCAATCCCCAAAGGTCATATAAAACAAAATAGTTTTAAAATCATTGGCCATAGTGATATTTTTCCACCAGTTGTGTTTTAAAATATGTGAAAAGCCTGGGGTAAATGAAGAGAGATTTCAGCCTATTAACATTCCTAAACAGTTCTAAATAGGTCAAGAATTCAGTTATAATATCTACGGACTTTTTGGTTTCTTCTCATTTCTTCATGATACCACATGTTTTCATAATTTAACATCTTTTGAAGGAGGTAATTGCCTTAAAACTTTCAAGGATAAAATCTTGCTTTGAACCTTCAAATATATGTTTTTTAAATGGAAAGTTTGTTGATTAACAGAATACCTACATTTATTTTAGGATTTAGGGGATAATCAAGCTATTCTTTTTTATATTCCCAGTGTGTAATACTGGAACATCTGGAACAACGAACGTTTATGTTTGTTGAATGAATAAAACATACATAGGGATTAACAAGTCAACGAGAAAAGCCATAGCTAGGGTTTTTTGTGTGTGTGGTGGTGCCGTATTTTTTTATCTAGCTTCTTTTATAGGAACTACCTATCACAGTCGTTTCCCTGGCATGAGAATCACATTAAACATCAAACCTTCCATCTTATTTTTCTGACACCTCTTTGACCCAGGAAAGGATAAATAGCTCATTACCTATAGGGTGAACCAATTATATACCCCGAGGTCACTGACCAGTTCTCAGTCTAGCATAATCAGAATCCCATCCAACCAGCACAATATACCACTGTATAAAGGACATGGTCTGGCTTCTGAGAAAAGGGGATCCTAATCCAGGCTCTGCTCCTTCTTAACCCCCAAGGCTCATTTCCTTAGCATAGAAGGAAACAATTGTGATTTTGTGGAGATGATGTATGTAAAGTGCCTGGCACATGGTCAGCCTTCAGTATTTATGTTGTTTATTAGGCCATGATCCCAATCACCTCCACAGAAATAACAGGAAAGTCTTAGGAAAGCAGACTGGATAGTAGGGAGCCTTCTTACCCGTTGGCTAATTCGGTGTTTCTCAACCCTTGACTAAATGTTGACATCACCTACTGAACTTTTGAAAACTTCTGATGCCTGGTACTCACCCACAGGGAGACTGATTTAAATAGGCACAAGGGATCTATATGTTTCTCAAGTTTCCCCAGGGGATTCTTTTTTTAAAAAAAAAAATACTTTATATATTTATCTGGTTGTGCCGGATTTTAGTTGTGGCTCTCGGGCTCCTTAGTTGCAGCTCGCCAGCTCCCTAGTTGAAGCATGTGAACTCTTAGTTGCAGCATGCATGTAGGATCTAGTTCCCTGACCAGGGATCAGACCCAGGCCCCCTGCATTGGGAGCTCGGAGTCTTAACCACTGCGCCACCAGGGAAGTCCCTCCGCAGGGGATTCTAATGGCCATCCAAGGCTAAGAACTACAGAATTAACAGGTGATCAGGACCTCTGACTCTGGTAAGTCAGAGGTTTGGTGGTAAGCAACCATTCAAGCACAGTTCCATGGTGAGATCCATTTGAATGTAGTGTGTTGGATATCTTTTAAGAAAGGTCTTCAATGCTGATTCTAGAGTTGGAATCAGCATTCATGTGTTCATGTAAACACATAATTCATTGAACGTATGTGCCAGGAACTGTGCTATTCTTGTGGGATCTTTGCCTGACACAATCTTTGCCTCATGTAGCTCCCAGTCTAGCGGAGAAAACAAAGGACAGTGACAGTTGTGTGTGATATGTCCCCACATAGGTGTGCACTGGAGAAGGACCACTAACCCAGGGTTAGGGAAGGGGAGGGCCTGAGAGCAAATTCAGAGAAGGTGATGATAAGGATGAATAGGAATTACCTGAACAGAGAAGAGAGGTCCAAAGACAGGATGTTGGTGGCACGGGTGGGAAGGAGAGTTTGCTAATTTCATATAACAAGCATGATTTATCTTAATTTATCTTAAAATTATTAGTGTAAGTCTGTGGACACCTATCATACATTTGGGATAGTATTTGGATAACAGGGGTTTAGAGTATCACTACACAGCAACATCCCATTAATTATATTTCCTGGAAAATATATGTGTCAACATCCTGACATAGTATGTTTTTAAAAGTTGAATAAATGACTTCTAATATTGTTTCTAACTTTTAAAGTTCTAGAATACAGGTAGAATGACTTTGCAAAATTTTTTTTCTTACTTCATTCCCACCTTTCTGTTTATCTGATAGGCTAATGAAGACAGCTTTTATGTGCCTATCATTGTCTGTATTTGAGACAGAAGAGTGGAAAGGTCAGTTGTTCTCTGAGTATAAAATCAATTCCCAGATAGGTGGCCTGTTGACAGCTCTGATTTTAATCATTTAGTCAGAATGGTTTAAAAATATATTACTTCCTATGTTCAATGGTATTCGACCATAAATAATTGAATTTAGGAATTGGGAGGGACATCAAAGCATTGCAGAATTGACACTCGACTTTTTTTTGTTTTTAAACATCTTTATTGGAGTATAACTGTTTTACAATAGTGTGTTAGTTTTTCCTTTACAATAAAGTGAATCAGTTATACATATACATATGTTCCCATATCTCTTCCCTCTTGCATCACCCTCCCTCCCACCCTCCCTATCCCACCCCTCTGGGTGGTCACAAAGCACAGAGGTGATCTCCCTGTGCTATGCGGCAGCTTCCCACTAGCTATCTAATTTACATTTGATAGTGTATATATGTCCCTGCCACTCTCTCACTTCGTCACAGCTTACCCTTCCCCCTCCCCATAACCTCAAGTCCATGCTCTAGTAAGTCTGTGTTTTATTCCCATCCTACCACTAATCTCTTCATGACATTTTTTCCCCTTAGAGTCCATATATATGTGTTAGCATATGGTATTTGTTTTTCTCCTTCTGACTTACTTCACTCTGTATGACAGACTCCAGGTCCATCCACCTCATTACAAATAACTCAGTTTCATGTCTTTCTATGGCTGAGTAATATTCCATTGTATATATGTGCCACATCTTCTTTATCCATTCATCTGTTGATGGACACTTAGGTTGCTTCCATGTCCTGCCTATTGTAAATAGAGCTGCAATGAACATTTTGGTACATGACTCTTTTTGAATTATGGTTTTCTCAGGGTACATGCCCAGTAGTGGGATTGCAGGGTCCTATGGTAGTTCTATTTGTAGTTTTTTAAGGAACCTCCATACTGTTCTCCATAGCGGCTGTATCAATTTACATTCCCACCAGCAGTGCAAGAGGGTTCCCTTTTCTCCACACCCTCTCCAGCATTTATTGTTTCTAGAGTTTTTGATGATGTCCATTCTGACCGGTGTGAGATGATATCTCATTGTAGTTTTGATTTGCATTTCTCTAATGATTAATGATGTTGAGCATTCTTTCATGTGTTTGTTAGCAATCTATATATCTTCTTTGGAGAAATGTCTATTTAGTTCTTCTGTCCATTTTTGGATTGGGTTGTTTGTTTTCTTGTTATTGAGCTGCATGAGTTGCTTATAAATTTTGGAGATTAATCCTTTGTCAATTGCTTCATTTGCAAACATTTTCTCCCATTCTGAGGGTTGTCATTTGGTCTTATTTATGGTATCCTTTTCTGTGCAAAAGCTTTTAAGTTTCATTAGGTCCATTTGTTTATTTTTGTTTTTATTTCTATTTCTCTAGGAGATGGGTCAAAAAGGATCTTGCTGTGATTTATGTCATAGAGTGTTCTGCCTATGTTTTCGTCTAAGAGTTTGATAGTGTCTGGCCTTACATTTAGGTCTTTAACCCATTTTGAGTTTATTTTTGTGTGTGGTGTTAGGGAGTGTTCTAATTTCATACTTTTACAGGTAGCTGTCCAGTTTTCCCAGCACCACTTATTGAAGAGGCTGTCTTTTCTCCACTGTATATCCTTCCCTCCTTTATCAAAGATAAGGTGACCATATGTGTGTGGGTTTATCTCTGGGCTTTCTATCCTATTCCATTGATCTATATTTCTGTTTTTGTGCCAGTGCTATACTGTCTTGATTACTGTAGCCTTGTAGTAGAGTCTGAAGTCAGGGAGCCTGATTCCTCCAGCTCCATTTTTCGTTCTCAAGATTGCTTTGGCTATTCGGGGTCTTTTGTGTTTCCATACAAATTGTAAATTTTTTGTTCTAGTTCTGTACAAAATGCCAGTGGTAATTTGATAGGGATTGCATTGACTCTGTAGATTGCTTTGGGTAGTAGAGTCATTTTCACAATATTGATTCTTCCAATCCAAGAACATGGTATATCTCTCCATCTATTTGTATCATCTTTAATGTCTTTCATCAGTGTCTTATAATTTTCTGCATACAGGTCTTTTGTCTTCTTAGGTAGGTTTATTCCTAGATATTTTATTCTTTTTGTTGCAGTGGTAAATGGGAGTGTTTTCTTAATTTCACCCTCAGATTTTTCATCATTAATGTATAAGAATGCCAGAGATTTCTGTGCATTAATTTTGTATCCTGATACTTTACCAAATTCATTGATTAGCTCTAGTAGTTTTCTGGTAGCATCTTTAGGATTCTCTATGTGTAGTATCATGTCATATGCAAACAGTGACAGCTTTACTTCTTCTTTTCCTATTTGGATTCCTTTTATTTCTTTTTCTTCTCTGATTGCCATGGCTAGAACTTCCAAAACTTTGTTGAATGAGAGTGGTGAGAGTGGGCAACCTTGTCTTGTTCCTGATCTTAGTGGAAATGGTTTCAGTTTTTCACCATTGAGGATGATGCTGGCTGTGGGTTTGTCATATATGGCCTTTATTATGTTGAGGAAAGTTCCCTGTATGCCTACTTTCTGCAGGGTTTTTATCATAAATGAGTGTTGAATTTTGTCAAAAGCTTTCTCTGCATCTATTGAGATGATCATATGGTTTTTCTCCTTCAGTTTGTTGAGTGTATTACATTGATTGATTTGTGTATATTGAAGAATCCTTGCATTCCTGGAATAAACCCCACTTGATCATGGTGTATGATCAATTTAATGTGCTGTTGGATTCTGTTTGCTAGTATTATGTTGAGGATTTTTGCATCTATGTTCGTCAGTGATATTGGCCTGTAATTTCTTTCTTTGTGACATCTTTGTCTGGTTTTGGTATCAGGGTGATGGTGGCCTTGTAGAATGAGTTTGGGAGTGTTCCTCCCTCTGCAATATTTTGGAAGAGTTTGAGAAGGAAAGATGTTAACTCTTCTCTAAATGTTTGATAGAATTCGCCTGTGAAGCCATCTGGTCCTGGGCTTTTGTTCGTTGGAAGATTTTTAATCACCGTTTCAATTTCAGTACTTGTGATTGGTCTATTTATATTTTCTATTTCTTCCTGGTTCAGTCTCAGAAGGTTGTGCTTTTCTAAGAATTTGTCCATTTCTTCCAGGTTGTCCATTTTATTGGCGTATAGTTGCTTGTAGTAATCTCTCATGA
The DNA here is from genome assembly GCF_026419965.1 of Kogia breviceps. NCBI lineage: Eukaryota > Metazoa > Chordata > Mammalia > Artiodactyla > Physeteridae > Kogia > Kogia breviceps. Next base: position 98,038,662 of record NC_081319.1, on the reverse strand, counting down.
TCCTTTGTGTTTCTGCAGTGTCCGTTGTTACTTCTCCTTTTTCATTTCTAATTCTATTGATTTGAGTCTTCTCCCTTTTTTCTTGATGAGTCTGGCTAATGGTTTATCAATTTTGTTTATCTTCTCAAAGAACCAGCTTTTAGTTTTATTCATCTTTGCTATCGTTTCCTTCATTTCTTTTTCATTTATTTCTGATCTGATCTTTATGGTTTCTTTCCTTCTGCTAACCTCGGGTTTTTTTGTTCTTTCTCTAATTGCTTTAGGTGTAAGTTTACGTTGTGAGATGTTTCTTGTTTCTTAAGGTAGGATTGTATTGCTATAAACTTCCTTCTTAGAACTGCTCTTGCTGCATCCCACAGGTTTTGGTTCATCATGTTTTCATTGTCATTTGTTTCTAGGTATTTTTTGATTTCCTCTTTGATTTCTTCAGTGATCTCTTGCTTATTAAGGAGTGTATTGTTTAGCCTCCATGTGTTTGTATTTTTTACAGATTTTATTCCTGTAATTGATATCTAGTCCCATAGTGTTTTGGTCAGAAAAGATACTTGATATGATTTCAATTTTCTTAAATTTACCAAAGCTTGATTTGTGTCCCCAGATATGATCTATCCTGGACAATGTTCCATGAGCACTTGAGAAGAAAGTGTATTCTGTTGTTTTGGGATGGAATGTCCTATAAATATCAATTAAGTCCATCTTGTTTAATGTATCATTTAAAGCTTGTGTTTCCTTATTTATTTTCATTTTGGATGATCTGTCCATTGGTGAAAGTGGGGTGTTAAAGTCTCCTACTATGATTGTGTTACTGTCGATTTCCCCTTTTATGGCTGTTAGTATTTGACTTATGTATTGAGGTGCTCCTATGTTGGGTGCATAAATATTTACAATTGTTATATCTTCTTCTTGGATTGATCCCTTGATCATTATGTAGTGTCCTTCTTTGTCTCTTGTATTAGTCTTTACATTAAAGTCTATTTTGTCTGATATGAGAATTGCTACTCCAGCTTTCTTTTGATTTACATTTGCATGGAATATCTTTTTCCATCCCCTAGCTTTCAGTCTGTATGTGTCTCTAGGTCTGAAGTGGGTCTCTTGTAGACAGCATATATATGGGTCTTGTTTTTGGATCCATTCAGCCAGTCTTTGTCTTTTGGTTGGAGCATTTCATCCATTTACCTTTAAGGTAATTATCAATATGTATATTCCTATTACCATTTTCTTAAATGTTTTGGGTTTGTTATTGTAGGTCTTTTCCTTCACTTGTGTTTCCTTCCTAGAGAAGATTCTTTAACATTTGTTGTATAGGTGGTGCTGAATTCTCTTAGCTTTTGCTTGTCTGTAAAGGTTTTACTATCTCCATGAAATCTGAATGAGATCCTTGCTGGGTAGAGTAGTCTTGGTTGTAGGTTTTTCCCTTTCATCACTTTAAGTATGTCCTGCCACTCCTTTCTGGCTTGCAGAGTTTCTGCTGAAAGATCAGCTGTTAACCTTATGGGGATTCTCTTGTATGTTATTTTTTGCTTTTCCCTTGCTGCTTTTAATATTTTTTCTTTGTGTTTAATTTTTGATACTTTGATTAATATGTGTCTTGGCATGTTTCTCCTTGGATTTATCCTGTTGGGACTCTGTGCTTCCTGGACTTGCTTAACTATTTCCTTTCCCATATTAGGGAAGTTTTCAACTATAATCTCTTCAAATATTTTCTCAGTCCCTTTCTTTTTCTCTTCTTCTTCTGGGACCCCTATAATTCGAATGTTGGTGCATTTAATATTGTCCCAGAGATCTCTGAGACTGTCCTCAATTCTTTTCATTCTTTTTCCTTTATTCTGCTCTGCAGTAGTTATTTCCATTATTTTATCTTCTGGGTAACTTATCCATTCTTCTGCCTCAGTTATTCTGCTATTGATCACTTCTAGAGAATTTTTAATTGTATTTATTATATTGTTCATCACTGTTTGTTTGTTCTTTAGTTCTTCTAGGCCCTTGTTATACGTTTTTGGTATTCTCTCCATTCTGTTTCCAAGATTTTGCATCATCTTTACTGTCATTATTCTGAATTATTTTTCAGGTAGACTGCCTATTTCCTCTTCATTTGTTTGGTCTGGTGGGTTTCTACCTTGCTCCTTCATCTGCTGTGTATTTCTCTGTCTCCTTGTTGTGCTTAACTTACTGTGTTTGGGGTCTCCTTTTCTCAGGCTGCAGGTTTGTAGTTCCCATTGTTTTTGGTGTGTGCCCCCAGTGGCTAAGGTTAGTTCAGTTGATTGTGTAGGCTTCCTGGTGGAGGGGACTAGTGCCTGTGTTCTGGTGGATGAGGCTGGATCTTGTCTTTCTGGTGGGCAGGTCCAGATCTGGTGGTGTGTTTTGGGGTGTCTGTGGCCTTATTATGATTTTAGGCAGCCTCTCTGCTAATGGGTGGGGTTGTGCTTCTGTCTTGCTAGTTGTTTGGCATAGGGTGTCCAGCTCTGTATCTTGCTGGTCATTAAGTGAAGCTGGGTCTTGGAGTTGAGATGGAGATCTCTGGGAGATTTTCGCCATTTGATATTATGTGGAGCTGGGAGGTCTCTTGTGGACCAATGTCCTGAACATGGCTCTCCCACCTCAGAGGCACAGCCCTGATGCCTAGCTGGAGCGCCAAGAGCCTGTCATCCACACAGCTCAGAATAAATGGGAGAAAAAAAGAAGGAAAGAAAGAAGAATATAAAATAAAATAAAGTAATTAAAATAAAAAATAAAGTTATTAAAATAAAAAATAAGAAATAATTAAGAAAAAAAATTTTAAATAATTTAAAAAAAGAAAGAAAGAAGAGAGCAACCAAACCAAAAATCAAATCTACCAATGATAACAAGCGCTTAAAACTATACCAAAAAAAAAACCCCAAAAAACAAAACAATAAAAACAGACTGACAGAACCCTGGGACAAATGGTAAAAGCAAAGCTATACAGACAAAATCACACACAGAAGCATATGCATGCACACTCAACAAAAAGAGAAAAAGGGAAAAAAAAAAAATATATATATATATATATCCTTGCTCCCAAAGTCCACCAGGTTGATTATGGAGATTTAATCCACTGCTCCTGAGGCTGCTGGGAGAGATTTCCCTTCCCTTCTTTGTTCACACAGCTCCCAGGGTTCAGCTTTGGATTTGGCCCCTCCTCTGCGTGTAGGTCGCCTGAGGGGGTCTGTTCTTCGCTCAGACAGGACAGGGTTAAAGGAGTAGCTGATTCGGGGGCTCTGGCTCACTCAGGCCGGGGGGAGGGAGGGGCACGGATGCGGGGCGAGCCTGCGGTGGCAGAGGCCGGCGTGACGTTGCACCAGCCTGAGGCGCGCCGCGCGTTCTCCCGGGGAAGTTGTCCCTGGATCCCGGGACCCTGGCCGTGGCGGGCTGCACAGGCCCCTGGGAGTGGAGGTGTGGACAGTGACCTGTGCTCACACACAGGCTCCTTGGTGGCAGCAGCAGAGGCCTTAGCGTCCCACACCCGACTCTGGGGTCTGCGCTGATAGCCGCAGCTCGCGTCCGTCTTTGGAGCTCCTTTAAGCAGCGCTCTGAATCCCCTCTCCTCGCGCACCAGGAAGCAAAGAGGGAAGAAAAAGTCTCTTGCCTCTTCGACTCTCCAGACTTTTCTGGACTCCCTCCCGGCCAGCCGTGGCGCACTAACCCCTTCAGGCTGTCTTCACTCAGCCACCTCCAGACCTTTCCCTGGGATCCGACTGGAGCCCGAGCCTGAGCTCCCGGCCCCGCCCGCCCCGGCGGCTGAGCAGACAAGCCTCTCGGGCTGGTGAGTGCCGGTCGGTACAGATCCTCTGCGGGAATCTCTCCGCTTTGCCCTCCGCACCCTGTGGCCGAGCTGTCCTCCGCGGCTCCGGAGCTTCCCCCTCCGGCGCCCGCAGTCTCCGCCCGCGAAGGGGCCTCTAGTGTGGGGGAGTCTTTCCTCCTTCACGGCTCCCTCCCACTGGTGCAGGTCCCGTCCCTATTCTTTGTCTCTGTTTATTCTTTTTTCTTTTGCCCTACCCAGGTACGTGGGGAGTTTCTTGCCTTTTGGGAGGTCTGAGGTCTTCCCCCAGCGTTCGGTGGGTGTTCTATAGGAGAAGTTCCACGTGTAGATGTATTTCTGATGTATTTGTGGGGAGAAAGGTGATCTCCGCGTCTTACTCTTCCGCCATCTTGAAGCTCCCCCCATAGGCATCTTTAAGAGGACACTTTCCAACTAGTATGAGTCAAATTTCCTCTGGGGCTTAATTTAGATAACAGAAATTTGTTCTTATGTGGTTTTAATAATATAAAGAAGCTAAATTGGGGACTATATAAGGTTTGGCTGCTGCAATAAAACTGGAGTTTATAAAGAGAGGAAAAATGATCAGTTAGCTTTGTACTACCATTATAGTCCAGCATCTAAAATTCACTGTAATCATTTTGTCCATCCCATACTACTGCAGAAGAAGTAAAAGCAGCATAAAATGATGTAATATATGAAATCTTGTATAGTGATGGATCTTTCACAACTGTAATGAAGTCTTTGGAAACTTTATGGTATGAATTCCTATTGTTTCTCAAAATGTACAGGTAACTGAGCAAAAGCAAAAGTCTCAATCAAACATTTGAATGAATTCAAACTATTAATTGAAAATAAAAACTGTAACCACAATCTTGATGCCATCTCAGGATCAAGTTAGGAAAGTGAAAACTTCCTTTTCACTTCCATCTTCAAGAATCATTACACCACACTCCAGTAAACATGAAACATCATTTGAAAAAATAAATCAAAATCTTAAATGTTAAAGTATGTTACAAACCTTTCTGGAACTACATCATATATTCAGTATCTATCCTGGTAAAAACAAGTACTGACATCCTTAATATTCAATAATTATTATCAAGCATCTGAAGGGAATGACATAGGCAGATTTGGATCCCAACAATTTCATTTATGGGTTTATTTTCTTTGAGATATAGACAGCTATGATAATGGAACATCCATGCCATGTTTTAATCATTATATCACAAGATAGACAACAAGTGTGGTCATCCACTTGATACTGGAATAATTCCTACAAAATTTTCAGCTTAGCCTAAATACCTCAGTTATCACATACTCGGTACCTGTCTCAAGAGACGGCTGATTCTGTCTTTGAACAGGTGACATTTGTTCTTTATATTGATCCACTATCTGTCTCACTGTATCTTCCATGCATCGACCAAGCTTCACACGCCGGACCAGGTAGAATGAGCCCAAATCCTTCTCCATATGACAACCCTTCAAATACTGCAAGACATTTATCCAGTCCTCGTCCATCCATTCTTTTTTTCTTTCTTTCTTTTTCTTTTTTTTTTTTGGCTGCGTTGGGTCTTCATTGCTGCGTGTGGGCTTTCTCTAGTTGTGGTGAGTGGGGCTACTCTTCATTATGGTACAGTGGCTTCTCTTGTTGCAGAGCATGGGCTCTAGGCATGCAGGCTTCAGTAGTTGTGGCGCATGGGTTTCATTGCTCTGCGGCACGTGGGTGCTTCCCAGATCGAGGCTCGAACCCGTGTCCCCTGCATTGGCAGGCAGATTCATAACCACTGCGCCACCAGGGAAGCCCCATCTGTTCTTTAGACCAAAGATTTTCTTTATCAAAAATAGAATTTCTGGGCTTCCCTGGTGGTGCAGTGGTTGAGAGTCTGCCTGCCGATGCAGGGGACACGGGTTCGAGCCCTGGTCTGGGAGGATCCCACATGCCGCGGAGCAACTGGGCCCATGAGCCACAACTACTGAGCCTGCACGTCTGGAGCCTGTGCTCTGCAACAAGAGAGGCCGCGACAGTGAGAGGCCCGTGCACCGCCATGAAGAGTGGCCCCCGCTTGCCACAACTAGAGAAACCCCACGCACAGAAACGAAGACCCAACACAGCCAAAAATAAAAATTAATTAATTAATTTTTTAAAAAAAGAATTTCTGATCAAATAGAGATTGCCTATAGATCAAGCAGTGAGCTAAGTTCTGGCATAAAGATTGGTGGCAGGACTTCCCTGGTGGTCCAGTGGCTGGGACTCTGTGCTCCCAGTGCTGGGTGGGGGCCCGGGTTCAATCCCTGGTCCAGGAACTGGATCCCACATGCTGCAACTAGGAGTCGGCACGCTGCAACTGAGGATCCCACATGCCCACAGCTAGGGATCCTGAGTGCCGCAAGTGGGACCCGACGCAGCCAAATAAATAAATAAATAAATATTTAAAAATAAATTGAAAAATAAAAAGAAAGGAGTCACTATCCAAAAAAAAAAAAAAGATTGATGTCCATCTTTAACAGTTTAGAGTTTAGCGTAGGACACAATGCATAATCAAAACGAATTAAAAATACGACAGGTGCAGTTGCAGAGATTAAAAGCAAGATGCTGCGTGGCAGTAAGATCGAGGAGATAACCCTTCCTGGAGGAGTCCAGAGAGGCATCACCAAGGAGACGAGTTTGAACTGAGTCTTGAAAGGCAGATAGGAATTGGGCAGGTGCCTATGGGCTGGAGCCTGGCAGGGAGAAGAGCCTGGCTGGCTCTCCATGTAGAGGGAGTGCGGGCAAATGCAATCACAGGTTGGGGCAGTGGGTGGGGTTAAGAGCAGTGTTTTCATGGAACTGCAAGTCAGCATCTGGGCGGTAGGAGGAAAGGGAGAGAAGAAATGGTACATGATACAAAGGAAGCAGCATCTCCAAGGCGCTTATAGGTTTGCTTGGCAACATCATAATCACTTATCCTACAAGTCATGAAGAGCCACAGGATGACTTTTAGCAGAGAAATGACACTGTCAGATTTTCACGTTAGGAAACTATATCAGATGTTTGTGTGGAGAGGAGAAGGGATGGTGGGACAAGGGGAAAGGCAGAAAGATTGGTGTGTGACGTACCTGGGCAATGGGGATGGAGGGGCAACGTGGGGCCCCAAGTTATCAAGCACGTAAAATCCTCGGGACCCAGCACCTGACTGGGTGTCAACAAAATGCATGTTCAGGAAGGTGGGGTTTTTTGTTGTTAGACTCCAGCCTTTTCAACCATTCCATATCCTACTGTTTTCCCACCTCCTCACCATTTCGCTTACTGTCTTGATACTGATGGAACCTGATGACCCTTCTACCATGGCTTAATTGCAACCTATTTTTCCTCACAGTGTAATGATCCTGAAATTATAGCAACGTCACTATTTATATCACAGTGTCAACTTAAACTGCAATTAAGCCACACTTCCAGGCTATTAGAAACTGTTCTCATACTAGCTATGGGTTCCTGTAACTGCTGAGTTGTGACATACGGAATTATATGCCGATTATATACAGAATTATATTACGATTCATTTTAAATTTATTTTTGTAATCGTGTTAATTGAACATGGAAGTGAATCAAAAAATTTGAAAGGCAGGACATTGAGCCTGTTGCAGTGTCTTCAGAATCAGTAGATTAAAGAAATGAGTATTACCAGCAGCTGAAAACAAACCTTGCTCATCTGTAATAGGGCCATGTCGATACAATGCCCCATGCACCCCCGCCACGTTCAGTGACTGTTCAGTGCATTTGCCATGTGGAGTCTTCACGAGAGTCACTTTGAAACTGGACCAATGTCCAAAGCAACAGGAGGGCATCCTGGTTGTCCTGCTGAGGCTTGGGAGCGTTCCCTCCGACGTCACCAATGAAAACTTGAAATTTCCCCAGGAGTTAATATGCTCAGTAGAATCTAAGCTCACCACTCACACGTGCCCATCGTCTGGCCCCTACGATGCCCTGCACTTCTAACAAAGCAAACAATCATTTGTGATCCTTCCCAGTCCCTCATCCTAAGAACTCAATTGTCCTCAGTAGCCATCCAGCCCTGCCCTGGCAAGCCGTGCGGCCCTTCTACTGGTCATAGCAGTGAGATCTGTGGAATGGAGCTGCTTAATCTCACTTGGCCCGGTCCCTTAGTGTGTGCCCGTCTGCTTTTCAATTCTGCATAGGTTAGAGCCCAGTGCAGCCTTTGTAAACACTTAGGGGGCCCAGGCCGGCCGAGAGGGAGGACTGGGCAGGTTCTCTTCTGCATGTCTTCTTAAGGCCAGCTCTAGGTCGATAATATAGACATAATAATATATATGCCAGAGAGCTGGTAAGGAGAAACTTTCTGAATAAAATGCTTGCAATACTGAATCATCTGCTAGAGGGCAACCCATGGTAAATAATAATGTGGCTGTTTTTCTGGGGGATGACACAAGTTTGTTTGTGTTTGTTTGGTTGCTTTTCTGTGTGTTTGTTTTGTTTTGTTTTAGTTCAAAAGCAAGGTCCCGAGCCTGTAGGATACTCACATGGGTCTTTGTTTAAAAAACAAAGTCCACAAAGCCCATAGGCATCTCACTGGAGAAACAGCAGCATTTGAGTTTTTGCTGTTTCTCAAAGGGTTTAAAGTGGACACCTTTAAAATTGCTTTTGTCCGCTTTCCAAACAGATTCACACAACAACCTCGACATGATTCAAGGCAGCTAACCTTCTCCACCACCAACTGTGAAATGCTCAGCTGAAAGCTCTATTAACTTAACTACCTGAAAACCAACAGATGAGAGAGGAAGATCGAAGGAAAATACATAATTGAGGACAAAGAGACATTTTATGTCTTCTCCTTCCCCGAAAGCGTTTAATCTCAGGAGCTGACAAGGGCAGGCTTATAGGGGACCCCATTTCTAAAACTAATCAGAGGGTCCGTGTGAGTGGTTTTATTTCATTCTATGTGGTGCATGCACAGATTGTGTTATCCAAAGAGAGAATCCGTTGTTTGGTTTTACTTTTGTTTTTTGTTTTTTAATTTTTTAATTTTACTTATTTATTTTGGGCTGCGTTGGGTCTTCGTTGCTGGGCGCGGGCTCTGTCTAGTTGCGGTGAGCGGGGGCTCCTCCTCGTTGCGGTGCGCGGGCCTCTCACGGCAGTGGCCTCTCTTGCTGCGGAGCACGGGCTCTAGGCGCACAGGCTTCAGTAGTCGCAGCTTGCAGGCTCAGTAGTTGTGGCTTGTGGGCTCTAGAGCGCAGTCTCGGTAGTTGTGGCACATGGGCTCAGTTGCTCCGTGGCGTGTGGGATCTTCCCGGACCAGGGATCGAACCCGTGTCCCCTGCATTGGCAGGCGGGTTCTCAACCATGGCGCCACCAGGGAAGTCCCCGTTGTTTGGTTTTAAAAAGGTTTTGTCGGCTGGTAGTATTTACACGTGTCTGTAAAGCCAGGATATGCCCGTGTAAGAAAGAAGATGCTAGGGAAGCAGCCACTGTCCATGCCCAGGTCATCTTGGCCACACCCTCCACCTCCCCAACCCCAATAGCTGGGCCTCTCTAATACAGTTTCTGTTTAGTCTTTGTGTCTCAAGAAATGACAATGTTTTAAAACTGGCATTTAGAGCTATCATAAATACATTTCATAGGATGGCTCCATCCCACTTCAAAAGGCTTCGTATCTGTCCCCCCAATCCCCAGGAAGCATAGTTGAGCATATCAGGTTAGAAACCAAGTATCCTACAGAAAAATCCAATGTAGACATACGACCAAAACATAAAAATCAAATGGCCCCATCTAATAAGAGCACAGAGATGATTTCTTAGGTGTCAATGGAGAGATCATACAGAATACAGAACAGCACTGGATCCAGAGATTTGTCAGGTGACTTGTCTATGCGGCTATGCTGCCAGGCAAATTGACCGTGAGTTCTCACTGTGTCCCAAGGGCACATAAAATGTCAAAAACTGCATGCAAATTTTAGCACTCAAAGTCCCAAGACCCTCTCGTTACAAATCCAAGAGCTGTATTCCAGTTAGGCACTGGGCAGCTTGGTATTTGGTACCACTGATCAAATGCCAACAGCTTGCATCTGAGACCAGATCTCCCCAGGAAATGTCTGAATGATGAGACAGCTCTTCCGTTCACATCAGCGGCGTCCAACTGACTGCAGATCCACTCTGCACGCCCCCGAGTCCAAGGAGACTCCTAAGGGGTGGATTTATCTTTCCGGTATCCTTGTTAAACTCCACCGCTGGAGTGGCAAACTTGTTCCCATTGCCTTCTCAGTGTCAGAGAGGATCTCGGGGCCTCATATCCCAAGGGATGTGAGTGCTTTTTATAGTCCAGAGGCACCATGAGCTGTGAGCCTGTGGGTGTATTTCACAGTGAAGCAAAGACCGTCATACACCAGCTATCCCTTAATAATTGTTCCCTCTTAGCAAACGGGAAGGGTTCATGGAGGTGACGAGCTTACATCCTACACATTTTGACCCTCTTGGGGATGCTGTTCCTGAGAACATCGTGAACTTCCAAGCAGATTCTGAAGATGAACTGCTTCTGTTGAGTGGTCTGAGACATTGTCTCCTTCCTTGGCTTCTGATAGCTCTCCTCCTACCTGTGGGACTTGTCCTCCGACCTCTCTTGCTGACTCCTTTGCTCTGCCTCGTTCTTGGACTTTGGGAATCCTAAGGGTTCCGTTCTCGATCTTTCTTACCTTTGAGACTCTGCATGTCTTTGGATGACTTCACTTCATCTACCGCATATGTGCCCAAGACATCTGTATCACCAGCCTGAGTTCCAGATCCCCGCCCCAATCACCTATTTGATTTCTCCACCTGGAAGTCCCGCAAGCACCTTAAATGCAGCAATTGCAAATCTGAATTCACTGTCTTTACCCCCAAAAGGTGTCCTTCCTGCCCTGACTCGGTTAGGGCCACCATCCACTCACTTGCTCTATCAGTCCAGTCATAAGGCAGAAACCTTACAGGAACGCGAGAGAGGAAGCTTAATATAAGAATTATGAAACTAGGATAGGGGAGTAATTATAAAATGTCAAGAGGACTCTGCAAGGCAGCCTAGGGCTGAGGGAGAATACCCAAGGGAGGACAGATTTGGCAGTGGGTCCTCCTCCCCAGGGCTGGGGCTCATTGGAGAGGTATTGTTACAGCCCACTGGGTGATGGAGAAGTTGACTGAATGTCCATGCCAGGGCTTATCAACGGTCACTGGGGAGAGGAATCGGACTCTCTGGGGTGCAGGTGAGGCCAGTCTGATCTGCAGGTCATAGAGGGAGTCAGGACACCATGATGAGCATGAAACCTGGAGCGTGCCATGTGTGAATAGGGAGGGCTGCAGATATATGGTTCCCAGCCAAGCCAGAGACTGCATATCTGGGGTGTGCATCTGGGACAGGGAGCCTTTGGGTGTCCCCGCACATCTGTACCGCTGCTTGGCATGTAGCAAGAGGAGGAAAAGCACAACTCAACATTCGACACCAGGAAGAGAAGCTTCCTTCTTCCTGCAGTGTCCCTCCAGCACCCTCTACTCACAGGGTAAAGGAGAAATACTTACAGGGGACAGTTCCTTCTGGCAGAGCAGGTACTGAAGGGTGACTCTGGAGCTAAACAGGAATAAATGGATGGCTGGAATGGTTGTCTGAACTAAACTCCTCCCTTCCACTCCCTCCCTCACATTCAGCTACCAAATCTTGCTAACCACTTAGCAGATAGATGTCTCCAGAATACGGCTTCCCTTTTGGCGCAGTAGTTGAGAGTCCGCCTGCCGATGCAGGGGACACGGGTTCGTGCCCGGGTCCGGGAAGATCCCACGTGCCGCGGAGCAGCTGGGCCCGTGAGCCGTGGCCGCTGGGCCTGCGCGTCCGGAGCCTGTGCTCCGCAACAGGAGAGGCCGCAACAGTGAGAGGCCCGCGTACCGCAAAAAACAAACAAACAAATAAATTACCTGTTTACATGTCAGACTTTGTCATCGGTTTACAAACTAGAGGGCAGGGACTGTTTCTTATCCAATTCTTTATCTCCAGCACCTATTACACTGTCTGGGGTAGAGTGGCCACTCAATAAACGTTTGCTGAATGATGAATGGGGAATGAGTGGGTGATCAGAGGGACATCAAGAGTCTGTGTGACACGGTTATTGCCACGTCTGTGCAGCTGGGAGAACGGTATCATTTAGGGAGTCAGGATACGTGTCTTGTGGGGTTGGGGGAATAATAGATCAAAGCAAAAATGCTAGACATTCCTACCTACGCACCCTTAAAAGTATAATGTTGATAATCAGTAAATTTACAATTGCTAACTCAAAATGATGAATAACTCCTAGCTCTCTGGAGAATTGGATACTTCTGGGCCTGGGCTCAGTGATAACGTGATTAATGTTTTTTACTTTCAACATATCAGCATTAGAGGCTGTTGTGGCACTTCACCCACAGTAACTCAGAAATCTGGTGGTTTCTAGTTCTATGACCTTTTAAACTTTGGGTGGAAAATGAGCGGCAGGGGTAAGCAGAGTGACATTATGTGATTATAATTCTGGCTTCCACTAATAATAAGTAAGTGTGCCACCTATTTACAATAGCCAAGACATGGAAGCAACCTAAGTGTCCATCAATCAATGAATGGTTAAAGACGATGTAGTGTATGTATGTGTGTGTACACACACACACACACACACACACACACACACACACACACACACATAATGGAATATTACTCAGCCATTAAAAATGAAATAATGCCATTTGCAGAAACATGGATGGACCTAGAGATTATCATACTGAGTGAAGTAAGTCAGACAAGGACAAGTATTATATGATATCACTTACATGTGGAATCTAAAAAATAGTACAAATGAACTTGTTTACAAAACAGAAACAGACTCGCAGACACAGCAAACAAACTTATGGTTACCGAAGCAGAAGGGAGAGGGGAGGGATAAATTGGCAGTATGGGATTAATAGATGCACACTGCTATATATAAAATAGATAAACAACAAGGATTTACTGTATAGCACAGGGAACTATATTCAGTATCTTGTAATAACCTAAAATGAAAAAGAATAGAAAAAAGGAATATGGATATATACATATGTATATATGTATAACCAAGTCACTTTGCTGTACACCCGAAACTAACACAATATCGTAAATCAACTGTACTTCGGGAAAAAAAATTAGTGTGCCAGGAACTCAGTGCTGCACATGGATTCTCTCCCTTAATCCTCACGTTGGTTTAATCAATCCCTTTTTCCGTGACTAGGGACAGTGCTTCAAGTAACACGCCGGTGTATTATTTTCAGATCAGCCTCCCTGTGGGCGAGAGTGCTAATAAGTATTCTTGAATGAACTTGTCTCAGGGAGACGGGCAGCATAGCCAGGGTTTTTCTTGTTCCATATGCCATTGCACAGGACAGGTTGGAGCCCAGCTAAGACCTACAGCTTTTCAGGTTGACCCTAAGGAGGGACGTAGCCATAGCAGAATCATCCGCGTTCATTGTGAGTTTGCGGCCTTGGATCAACTCCAAGGACAGACCCACAGATAAAAGGCAGTTCAGAGCGAGGGCTGGATGTTGCCTCTCATTTCAACATCGACCCTCATGCACTGAGCTGTGCTCAGGAACCCAGAACTCAGGGATGCAGAGGTGACTGGCATCCAGGCATTGCTAGTCTGATGGTAGCAACTAAAATTATAATTCAATTTTGTGCTTGATGCGAAGCAAAAACAACTACAAAAACATGATCCTGTCTTCTAGGGCATGAACCTTAGCACCACCCATCATGATGGGTACAAGAAGAGCATACCCGCTCGGAGCTTTCATCCCATGCTCTCCCTGTGTGCCCTGTTACTCCTTGCCAAATAGTAGCGCTGCACAATGGACCACCTTTATACGTCAGTCCAGGAAAATCACTCCTACCAGGAACCACAGATTGGGGGCTTCCCTGGTGGCGCAGCGGTTGAGAGTCCGCCTGCCGATGCAGGGGACGTGGGTTCGTGCCCCGGTCCGGGAGGATCCCACATGCCGCGGAGCGGCTGGGCCCGTGAGCCGTGGCCGCTGAGCCTGCGCGTCCGCAACGGGAGAGGTCACAGCAGTGAGAGGCCCACGTACCACAGAAAAAAAAAAAAAAAAGAGAAGCCACAGACTGGTCTCCACCACACAACACTTGTTCACAGTCTTAGTTGGAGGGCATCCATTTGGCCCAGTCACAAATCTCCTCAAAGGTTTCCTCCCGATCTAGGAGTTGTTGACAGTTCCAATCTAGGGCTTGTCAGGCAGCTCTAAGGAAACATGGGGCTGACATTTAAAAATGCCCACTACTCCTTCTGAACAGCCAGAATTACTTTTTATACTGTAGCCACTGTCATCACGCACACAGATCCATGACCTCAGATTGCAAACGCAAATTGTTTTCTACATAATTACACCTCATTTCGTGAAAGAAGTTGAGCACAGATTTTGACAGTGCATTTATAACTGTGTTTGTTGACATTGAGCTGCCATTGTACATAAAATTAGCCATGTTTTGTGAGAGCTGTCACAGCTATTATTATTTCGTGTCGCATGTCCTCAGTAAGCAAGCGCCCTCATCTTGCCTGGCCAGTGGCTAAACCATGTTGGACCTGTTATTAAATCTAAAGAGGGGAGCTTTATGCCTTCAAGTTCAAGGAACCTGAAAACAGTACCCCTAATACTAAGTGCTCCCAATTTGGGGTAATTAGCTATGTTTCAAACACTGTGCAAAACACCTCATTTATCCTTAAAACAATCTTTGGAGCTTGACATTGAGTTTGGCATTTTGAGTTTGGTACCAACTAGCTCATTTTACAGAAGAGTCTTAGAGAAATGAAGGAACCTGTCCAAGGTCCAGACCAGGACTAAACAGGCAGATGAGGTGCTTAGGGTGCAAAATTTAAGGAGGCACTACTTCTCAGGTTTGTGCAAGTTGCCGTTGGAAAGCGAGTGCCTCCTTCAATTTTGCACCCCACGTACCTCGCTTGCTTCACCCTGGTCCCCACTCCACCAGGATCGCACAACTAAAAAGAAAATGGTCGAAGGAGATTTTTTTTTCCAATTCATCTTTTTTTTTCATCTTTATTGGGGTAGAATTGCTTCACAATGCCGCGTGAGTTTCTGCTGTACAACAAAGGGAATCAGCTATACGTATACATATATCCCCATATCAAAGAAGATTTTAGATCTGACCCAAAGTTCATGTTTTTGACCACTCTGTCGAGTACCTGCTCAGGTAATCGTACTCTGCTTTCCGGAAAGTACATTCAGTAAATAAGGAGCAGCTCTTTAATTTATTAATTCAATCTTGAAAAATGTGATCACCAAATACAAACTGTGGTTTTTATTTTTTTGAAAGTAGTTTAGAATATATGAAAGATTTCTCCTTCAAGCAAAATTGACCTATAGTGTAGATTATAGAGACTGTGAGTTCCAGATAATGTGTGTATGTATATAAACACATATATACACACATATTTTCATGGATATGGATACATATATAGATAAATGTGTTTATGAGTGTACACACATATATACCAACATGTGTAGATTCATAATTATTTAGGTTATTTAAACCATATACAAATAAGAATATAAGTTTATTATTGGTTTTATTTTGTGTTTCTATAAGCAGCCACGCTAAACTTGTTAAATTTCGCATTAACACTGATTTGCCAAGCTTTTGACAATGCGCCAATTTCCATGAATTCTTCATGAGATATAATGTGAGATGAAAATTGTTAAATTACAGTTAGTAATCATGTTCAGCAGTTGTTTACACTCATTTGGACCCATCTTAAAAATGCATAAGTGCTTTTTATTATGCATTTATATTACAAGCTGATGACCACAATGGAAATAGACATTTTCAAGTCATTTCTTTTTGCATTACCCTTCAACGCATACCATTTATGATAGAAATCATCTGTGAGAAGCTCTTTATGCCAGCATGGATTGTTTCTGTGGGTTTGATTCTCTTTCAGATATATCACCTAAGTTGCTCATTTATCTTGGCGTATGCTTTCCTAGTGGTAGTTGCTAATACAGATGAGATGCACAGATGTCATTTTTATTTTATATACAATCAAATATCTCCTAGGAAATTTGTGATGCAGATTTCACACACAAAT
Source organism: Kogia breviceps (assembly GCF_026419965.1). Classification (NCBI taxonomy): domain Eukaryota; kingdom Metazoa; phylum Chordata; class Mammalia; order Artiodactyla; family Physeteridae; genus Kogia; species Kogia breviceps. The sequence continues at coordinate 98,022,762 of NC_081319.1, read as the reverse complement.
AGCTCCCAACAATTTTATCACCTTTTTATTGAGGGCTCAACTAACCTGTTGATATAAGAGGTTAAGTTGTGATATCAGCTATAGGTTGAAAGTGAAATTTTCTCTTTTTCTCCAGATTATAAATATATTTGAGTAAAGACAAGAGTCTATTAAGTAATCAATAAGTACTGAGAGCCTGTTACTTGCTCAAGACTATGGAGGCCAGGATAAAGAGGGGGTATAAGATGTAGTAACTACTCTAGAAGAATATCAATGTAAACAAAGATAAATAATGCTCATTACTATGTTATACTCTTTGGGGGAAGAACAGTCATCCAAGTCAGCACTTTCTAGTTTTTTGGACCCTGTTGGTCATCTCATTAATGCTATGAACACTCTCCCAAGTGCCACATGTACATATACAGAGAGTTTAAGAAAATATCAAGGGCTGCCCTGGTGGCGCAGTGGTTGAGAGTCCGCCTGCCGATGCAGGGGACGCGGGTTCGTGCCCCGGTCCGGGAAGATCCCACGTGCCGCGGAGCGGCTGGGCCCGTGAGCCGTGGTCGCTGAGCCCGCGCGTCCGGAGCCTGTGCTCCGCAACTGGAGAGGCCACAGCAGTGAGAGGCCCAAGTACCGAAAAAAAAAAAAAAGGAAAGTAAAATATCAAGAGCTTCATGTATTCCTAGGTTAAGAACCCCTGTTCTGAGATAAAAATGCCTACATCATAGAGTGATTCTAAAGATTATGTTAGATGATGTACATAAAACTTCTAGTCCATGGAGTGGAATTCCGCATATGTACAATAAATATTGATATATTTTCCCTATTCTCCTTAATATTTGGAATTCATATTTTATTTCAGAATTCCTAGATTTGGCTGATGACTATTCCCACTAGAAAAACACATGAAAACAGCATCCCATCTTGCAATTGCATGGAAATTATAGAAACCTAGACTTAAAATCCAAAGGTAAACAAAAATGGCATATTTCTCTACTATCCAATAAAAGGTCTCTCATTTCTCTGCCACCCACAGCAGAAATATATAATCCATTTCTAGGAGACTCTCTCTTATATATCTTCAAAGTCATACTAATAAACCCTGCCTTCCCCTCCAGCTATTATCACATGTCTCTTTTTCCTTTCTTCACTAATATCTTTGAAAAGATAATCTATATTCCTTCCTTCACTTTCTTCCCTTAAATTCACATATCATTCCCTCTGCAGTGTGGCTTCTGACTTTACCTCACTACTGAAGCATCTTTCGTTAGGTTCCCATGAATTCCTAAATGCTACCTCTCAGATCTCATACTGCTAGAACTCTGCAGCTGTTAGCCCTACTGGCCTAACTTCTTCTTCTAGAATTATGGTTGCCCTGATGTCTTTCACTGCTTCCATTCTGTCTCCTGGATCTTCTCTACCATTTTGGATCCATTTTCTCCCAAACTTTGTCTCATCTTCCCTTCTAGTCCTTTATTTGTGTTTCCAAAATATTGTCTTGGATCATCTCTTTTCATTGCATACTTTCCCTGGTGAATCTCATTTATTCCCATTGCTTCAGTTCTGCCCCATGAACTGATGACTTCCAAGTCTATGCCCTGATCCTCACCTGAATTCCAGATCCATATCTGTATTTGGATTTACTACAGGTACCTCAGACTTTATGTTCCTCCAAACCCAGGTCCTTGGCTGCCCCCAATCCCTGCCCCACCTGCTTCCTTCTCTGTCTTTCAACATCAGTATCCATCAAGCCTTGCAGGTTAGATGACTTAGACTCACCTTAGATCATATTCCTTATCTCCATAGAAAGTTGCCCGTCAAGTCCTGAAGATTCTTCCTTTGTAGCATTTCTTGCTGTGGCTGCTTCTCCATCACAACCTGCTTTGGGCCCTCATTCCTCTTATCAGGGTTTGTAGAGTGGCCTTCTCTCTCTACTCTCTTTTTACAAATCCATAACACAAATACCCCGCAGGCACTGAGCTCCAACAGAGCTGATCATGAGCTCACACTCTGGTGCCGCAAAGGCTTTCTAGCCTAGAAAGTCACCAACCTCTTCCATGCCCCTGTGCCTGTGTTTCACTGCTCTTTCTGGCAAATCTTACAAGGCTTGTTAAATCTACTCATTGCTTAAGATACAGCTCGGATGCCACCATCCCTGTGAAAATTTATTTTATTTTTCCCACCCCCAAATATAATAATCAGAGTTTTGCTAATGCTACTGGCAAAGCCCATAACATATTATCATTAAGTACGGTTGTTCAGGTTGTTCACTGAGCAAGGATACCTGGCCAAGGAAGCAAGCGTTTAAAATCCAGTCCACTGGCAGGAGGGAGCATCTTTTTACTTTTTATTTTATTTATTTTATTTTATTGTCTTTTATTTAGTTATTTTTGCTGTCCATTGCATTTATTTATTGTTTAATTTAATTTATTTTTTAATTTAATTTTTAAACAGCAGGTTCTTATTAGTAATCTATTTTACACATATTAATGTATACATGTCAATCCCAACCTCCCAACTCATACCACCACCACCACCCCCACCACCACTTTCCCCCCTTGGTGTCCATACGTTTGTTCTCTACATCTGCGTCTCTATTTCTGCCCTGCAAACTGGTTCATCTGTACCATTTTTCTAGATTCCACATATATACGTTAATATATGATATTTGTTTTTCTCTTTCTGACTTACTTCACTCTGTATGACAGTCTCTAGGTCCATACATGTCTCTATTTCATTCCTTTTTATGGCCGAGTAATATTCCATCGTATATATGTGTCACATCTTCTTTATCCATTTGTCTGTCAATGAACATTTAGGTTGCTTCCATGACCTGGCTATTGTAAATAGTGCAGCAATGAACATTGGGGTGCATGTGTCTTTTTGAATTATGGTTCTCTCTGGGTATATGCCCAGTAGTGGGATTGCTGGGTCATATGGTAGTTCTATTTTTAGTCTTTTAAATAACCTCCATACTGTTCTCCACGGTGGCTGTATCAATTTACATTCCCACCAACAGTGCAAGAGGGTTCCCTTTTCTCCACACCCTCTCCAGCATTTGTTGTTTGTAGATTTTCTGATGATGCCCATTCTAACTGGTGTGAGGTGATACCTCATTGTAGTTTTGATTTGCATTTCTCTAATAATTTGTGATGTTGAGCAGCTTTTCATGTGCCTCTTGGCCATTGCTATGTCTTCTTTGGAGAGATGTCTATTTAGGTCTTCTGCCCACTTTTTGATTGGGTTGTTTGTTTTTTTTAATATTGAACTGCATGAGCTATTTATATATTTTGGAGATTAATCCTTTGTCCATTGATTTGTTTGCAAATATTTACTCCCATTCACAGGGTTGTCTTTTCATCTTGTTTATAGTTTCCTTTGCTGGGCAAAAGCTTTTAAGTTTAATTAGGTCCCACTTGTTTATTTTTGTTTTTATTTCCATTACTCTAGGAAGTGGGTCCAAAAAGATCTTGCTGTGATTTATGTCAAAGAGTGTTCTGCCTACATTTTCCTCTAAGAGTTTTATAGTGTCTGGTCTTACATTTAGGTCTTTAATCCATTTTGAGTTTATTTTTGTGTGTGGGGTTAGGGAGTGTTCTAATTTCATTCTTTTACATGTGGCTCTCCAGTTTTCCCAGCACCATTTATCGAAGAGGCTGTCTTTTCTCCCTTGTATATTCTTGCCTCCTTTGTCATAGATTAGTTGACCATAGGTGCGTGCGTTTATCTCTGGGCTTTCTATCCTGTTCCATTGATCTATATTTTTGTTTTTGTGCCAGTACCATATTGTCTTGATTGCTGTAGCTTTGTAGTATAGTCTGAAGTCAGGGAGTCTGATTCCTCCAGCTCCCTTTTTTTTTCCCTCAAGATTTCTTTGGCTCTTCGGGGTCTTTTGTATCTCCATACAAATTTTAAGATTTTTTGTTCTAGTTCTGTAAAAACTGCCATTGGTAGTTTAATAGGGATTGCATTGAATCTGTAGATTGCTTTGGGTAGTATAGTCATTTTCACAATGTTGATTCTTCCAATCCAAGAACATGGTATATCTGTACATCTGTTTGTGTCATCTTTGATTTCTTTCATCGGCGTCTTATAGTTTTCTGAGTACAGATCTTTTACCTCCTTAGGTAAGTTTATTCCTAGGTATTTTATTCTTTTTGTTGCAATGGTGAATGAGATTGTTTCCTTAATTTCTCTTTCTGATCTTTCATTGTTAGTGTACAGGAATGCAAGAGATTTCTGTGCATTAATTTTGTATCCTGCAACTGTAGCAAATTCATTGATTAGCTCTAGTAGTTTTCTGGTGGCACCTGTAGGATTCTCTCTATATAGAATATGTCATCTGCAAACAGTGACAGATTTACTTCTTTTCCATTTTGGATTCCTTTTATCTCTCTTTCTTCTCTGATTGCCATGGCTAGGACTTCTAAAACTATGTTGAATAATAGTGGTGAGAATGGACATCCTTGTCTTCTTCCTGATCTTCGAGGAAATGCTTACAGTTTATCACCATTGAGAATGATGTTTGGGACTTCCCTGGTGGTGCAGTGGTTAAGAATCGGCCTGCCAATACAGGGGACACAGGTTTAAGCCCTGGTTCGGGAGGATCCCACTTGCCATGGAACAACTAAGCCCGTGCACCCCAACTACTGAGCCTGAGTTCTAGAGCCCACAAACCACAACTATGGAGCCTGAGTGCCACAACTACTAAAGCCCGTGCACCTAGAGCCCATGCTCGACAACAAAGAGAACCCACTGCAATGAGAAGCCTGCATACCACAATGAAGAGTAGCCTCCACTCACTGCAACTAGAGAAAGCCCACGTGCAGCAACAAAGAACCAATGCAGCCAAAAATAAAAATAAATAAATAAAATATAAATTATTTTTTAAAAATAAGAGAATGGTGTTTGCTGTGCCCTTTATTATGTTGAGGTAGGTTCCCTCTATGCCCACTTTCTGGAGAGTTTTTATCATAAATGGGTGTTGAATTTTGTCAAAAGCTTTTTATGTATCTATTGAGATGATCATACGGTTTTTCTTCTTCAGTTTGTTAATATGGTGTATCTCATAGATTGATTTGTGTATATTGAAGAATCCTTGCATCCCTGGGATAAATCCCACTTGATCATGGTGTATGATCCTTTTAATGTGTTGTTGGATTCTGTTTGCTAGTATTTTGTTGAGGATTTTGCATCTATATTCATCAGTGTTATTGGTCTATAATTTTTTTTTTTTTGTAGTATCTCTGTCTGGTTTTGGTATCAGGATGATGGTGGCTTCATTGAATGAGTTTGGGAGTGTTCCTTCCTCTGCAATTTTTTGGAAGAGTTTGAGAAGGATGGGTGTTAGCTCTTGTCTCAATGTTTGATAGAATTCACCGGTGAAGCTATCTGGTCCCAGACTTTTTGTTTGTTGGAAGATTTTTAATCACAGTTTCAATTTCATTACTTGTGATTGGTCTGTTCATATTTTCTATTTCTTCCTGGTTCAGTCTTGGAAGGTTATACCTTCCTAAACACTTGTCGATTTCTTCCAGGTTGTCCATTTTATTGGCATAGATTTGCTTGTAGTAGTTTCTTAGGATGCTTTGTATTTCTGCAGTGTCCATTGTAACTTCTCCTTTTTCATTTCTAATTTTATTGATTTGAGTCCTATCCCTCTTTTTCTTGATGAGTCTAGCTAAAGGTTTATCAATTTTGTTTATCTTCTCAAAGAACCAGCTTTTAGTTTTATTGATCTTTGCTATTGTTTTCTTTGTTTCTATTTCATTTATTTCTGCTCTGATCTATGATTTCTTTCCTTCTAATAACTTTGGGTTTTCTTTGTTCTTCTTTTTCTAGTTGCTTTAGGTGTAAGGTTAGATTGTTTATTTGAGATTTTTCTTCTTTCTTGAGATAGGATTGTATTGCTATAAACTTCCCTCTTAGAACTATTTTGCTGCATCCCATAGGCGCTGGCTCATCATGTTTTTGTTGTCATTTGTCTCTAGGTATTTTTTGATTTCCTCTTTGATTTCTTCAGTGATCTTTTGGTTATTTAGTAACATATTGTTTAGCTTCCAAGTGTTTGTGGTTTTTTACATTTTCTTCCCTGTAATTGATTTCTAATCTCAGAGTGTTGTGGTAGGGAGAGATGCTTGATATGATTTCAGTTTTCTTAAATTTACCAAGGCTTGATTTGTGACCCAAAATGTGATCTATCCTGGAGAATGTTCCATGTGCACTTGAGAAGAAAGTGTAATCTGCTGTTTTTGGATGGAATGTCCTATAAATATCAATTAAATCTATCTGGTCTATTGTGTCATTTAAAGCTTCTGTTTCCTTCTTTATTTTCATTTTGGATGATCTGTCCATTGGTGTAAGTGAGGTGTTAAAGTCTCCCACTGTTATTGTGTTACTGCCAATTTCCTATTTTATAGCTGTTAGCAGTTGCCTTATGTATTGAGGTGCTCCTATGTTGGGTGCATATATATTTATAATTGTTATATCTTCTTGGATTGATCCCTTGATAATTATATAGTGTCCTTCGTTGTCTCTTGTAACATTCTTTATTTTAAAGTCTATTTTATCTGATATGAGTATTGCTACTCCAGCTTTCTTTTGATTTCCATTTGCAAGTAATATCTTTTACCATCCCCTCACTTTCAGTCTGTATGTGTCGCTATGTCTGAAGTGGGTCTCTTGTAGACCGCATATAGATGGACCTTGTTTTTGTATCCGTTCAGCAAGCCTGTGTCTTTTGGTTGGGGCATTTAATCCATTCATGTTTAAGGTAATTATCGAATGTATGTTCCTATGACCATTTTCTTAATTGTTCTAGGTTTGTTTTCATAGTCCTTTTCTTCTCTTGTGTTTCCCACTTAGAAAAGTTCCTTTAGCATTTGTTGTAGAGCTGGTTTGGTGGTGCTGAATTCTCTTAGCTTTTGCTTGTCTGTAAAGCTTTTGATTTCTCCATCGAATCTGAATGAGATCCTTGTTGGGTAGAGTAATCTTGGTTGTAGGCTCTTCCCTTTCATCACTTTAAGTATATCATACCACTCCCTTCTGGCTTGTAGAGTTTCTGCTGAGAAATCAGCTGTTAACCTTATGGGAGTTCCCTTGTATGTTATTTGTCATTTTTCCCTTGCTGCTTTCAATAATTTTTCTTTGTCTTTAATTTTTGCCCATTTGATTACTATGTGTCTCAGCCTGTTTCTCCTTGGGTTTATTCTGTATGGGACTCTCTGCGCTTCCTGGACTTTGGTGGCTATTTCCTTTCCCATGTTTGTTACGGAAATTTTCAACTATAATCTTTTCAAATATTTTCTCTCATCCTTTCTCTCTCTCTTCTCCTTCTGGGACCCCTATAATACAAATGTTGTTGTGTTTAATGTTGTCCCAGAGGTCTCTTAAGCTGTCTTTATTTCCTTTCATTCTTTTTTCTTTATTCTGTTCTGCAGCAGTGAATTCCACTATTCTGTTTTCCAGGTCACTTATCTGTTCTTCTGCCTCAGTTATTCTGCTATTGATTCCTTCTAGTGTATTTTTCATTTCAGTTATTGTATTGTTCATCTCTGTTTGTTTGTTCTTTAATTCTTCTAGGAGTTTGTTTTTTAATTCTTCTAGGTCTTTGTTAAACATTTCTTGCATCTTCTCAATCTTTGCCTCCATTCTTTTTCCGACGTCCTGGATCATCTTCACTATCATTATTCTGAATTCTTTTTCTGGAAGGTTGCCTATCTCCACTTCCTTTAGTTGTTTTTCTGGGGTTTTATCTTGTTCGTTCAACTGGTACATATTCCTCTGCCTTCTTATTTTGTCTCTCTTTCTGTGAATGTGGTTTTCGTTCCACAGGCTGTGGGACTGTAGTTCTTGCTTCTGCTGTCTGCCCTCTGGTGGATGAGGCTATCTAAGAGTCTTGTGCAAGCTTCCTGATGGGAGGACTGGTGGTGGGTAGAGCTGGGTGTTGCTCTGGTGGGCAGAGCTTAGTAAAACTTTAATCCACTTGTCTGCTGATGGGTGGGGCTGGGTTCCCTCCCTTTTGGTTGTTTGGCCTGAGGTGACCCAGCACTGGAGCCTACCTGGCTCTTTGTTGGGGCTAATGGTGGACTCTGGGAGGGCTCATGCCAAGGAGTACTTCCCAGAACTTCTGTTGCCAGTGTCCTTGTCCCCACAGTGAGCCACAGCCACCCCCCGCCTCTGCAGGAGATCCTCCAACACAGGCAGGTAGATCTGATTCAGTCTCCTATGGGGTCACTGCTTCTTCCCCTGGGTCCCGATGCACACACTACTTTGTGTGTGTCCTCCAAGAATGGAGTCTCTGTTTCCCCCAGTCCTGTCGAAGTCCTGCAGTCAAATCCCACTAGCCTTCAAAGTCTGATTCTCTAGGAATTCCTCCTCCCGTTGCCGGACCCCCAGGTTAGGAAGCCTGATGTCGGGCTCAGAACCTTCACTCCAGTGGGTGGACTTCTGTGGTATAAGTGTCCTCCAGTTTGTGAGTCACTCACCCACCCAGCGGCCATGGGATTTGATTTTATTGTGATTGCACCCCTCCTACCATCTCATTGTGGCTTCTCCCCTGTCCTTGGGTGTGGGGCATCTTTTTTGGTGAGTTCCAGTGTCCTCCTGTTGATGATTGTTCAGAGTTAGTTGTGATTCCAGTGCTCTCACAAGAGGAAGTGAGTGCACGTCCTTCTACTCTACCATCTTCTATTTTTCTAATTCACATAAAGGTTCAGTATAGGCTGGTGTTGACCCAGTGTCAAAAGGGACATCTGTTTAGTGCTCTTGAATACATCTGCCCCTCTAGACTCCTTTGCCTTTTTCCTCAATGTACAGTCTCTTGCATAGACTTGCAAAGATTGTCAATTTTGTAAGATTAATAATAGTCACAACAACAAAAATACTGTCAACATTTTAAATCCCTTATAATGCTGTAGGAAAAACTCTAAATGTTTTTGCATGGATAATCTCACTTAGTTAACACAGTAAGCCTATGAAGAAGGTACTATTATTACTGCCATTATAGACAGCATAAAACTGGGGCTCAAAGAAGCTCAGTTATTTGCTTAAAGTCACACAGCCAGGATTTGAACCCTTTAGAAAAATATATTTATTTATTTATTTATTTATTTATTTATTTATTTATTTATTTTATTTATTTATTTTATTTATTTTGGCTGCGCCGGGTCTTAGTTGAGGCACGCAGGATCTTTTAGTTGCAGCATGCAGGCTTCTTAGTTGTGGCATGCGGGATCTAGTTCCCCAACCAGGGCTCTAACCCGGGCCCCTTGCATTGGGAGCATGGAATCTTACCCACTGCACCACCAGGGAAGTCCCTAGGCCTGGTCCCTTATACGCATGGGGAATAGAATAGGTACATGCATGCCCACACCAAATGCCCGTGATGACAAAGCTGGGGGCTCAGGACCATTGGAGAATCTGAAGTGTTTTTGTAGAAAGCAGCCTGTTGAAGGGCAAACCCAGGGACATCCTGAAGCCCACCTGTAAGAAGGTAGACGTAACCTTTCTGCACAGCAAAAGGATGAGTTCAGACCCTGCTGTCTCCGGGGAGTCTAAGAGGAATCCTCCTCCGGGCAGACTAGCATGTCTCTGAGTTTAGAGGGCGAGGCCTCCGATGCTGCCTGCGGGTGTCTCATGCTGTGCCTCTTGCCACTGGCAACATCTCACTCTTACCAGCAATGAACCTCAGCTGGGTTGTTGGCTCTCATCCAAGTCATGGTCACATGCAGGCTCTGTGAAAACTTTGGAGCCCCTCTGTCAGGCTCAGATGAGGAGGGACAGTAGAGCCATTGATAATTGCCAGCGGGCTGGCTCCATTCGCACACAGCCCACTGTTTCACCCGGCATTCATTAACAAGTTGAGGGGGAGAAGGACAGACACCTCCGGAGAGGAAGGCCCACTGATGGGTGAGTGATCATCTTCAGACAACCACAGGGGCATGGCAGGATCTCTTTCCAAAGCAGTTTTCACTACGTATGTTAAAAACCACAGTCAGTCCTTCTGGAAGGCTGCTGAGAGCAGCACGCAAAACACCTGGTTCATCCAGCTTCCATCCTGCAACCTACCCCCAAAAGTGGCTTGAAATTAACCTCCAAGATTCTAGAATGATGGAGAAACTCGAACAGTACAGGAATTGGTTTATCTTTTTTCTTCAAAATCCTGGTTTAATTTACACCTTTCCCTCAAAGTCTGCTCCAGCCCTGAAGGACTGCTTCCTGCTCAAAGGCCCTGGAGCATTTGTGTCTGTACCACTCATCCGTTCACTCACATAACAAACCCTGACATTGTCCTCTGTGCTAGGCACTGGGATAGGGGCCAAGAGAGAGACAAATTCAAACTGTCCATATCCTCAAGGGAGAGCCCAGTCCAGTGGGCAAGGTGGATGGGTAGAAAGACCACTTCCGTAGAGGGTGATGGATTCTATAGCAAAGAGAGGCGAAAGTGCTAAAAGAGAGCAGAGCTGATGTGCCCACCCACCCCGAGGCAGGGATACAGAAAAGGCGCGTGGAGGAAGGGTGCATAGGTCTTGAAGGAGCAGAGGGAGAAGTCAGGCAAATACTCTTTAAATCACGATGTCTGGGTATTGAAGAAGTACAGTGGTATTTGTTAAAGCTCTCCAGGAGGTTTCGATGTGTAGCAAAGTTTGAGAAGCATTGCTCTGGGGACCCACCCTAAGCAAAGTAGAACTGCTCCATCTGGGAAGTTATGCCCACGCGCTCACCCTCCACTCATGCCCCAGCCAGAGCAGCTGGCAGCCATGAATGAATGACTAGAGCAGAGGGACAAAGGGCTGGCCCCCTGGCCTAAAGATGGGACCAACTCTGTGGAGCTCTTCATGCCTCAGAGCTTCCCCGTGGGTCAGGATGGCACTTCAATCCCTCCGAGGTCATATCCTTGCCTTTAGCCCCTAACCTGACCCTACTCACTCTCTCTCCCGAGAGCATTCACCTAGCAAGTCACACACACCTGAAATGCCATCTAGGCAAATGCAAATGGCAAGTGCCATCATGCCATCTCTGCTGATCCCCCAGCCCTTCAAACTATCCGTAATAACACTCGATGTGGATTTATTGGTAGGGGAGGGTGGTAACATTTCCCAGACAGAGGATGTATGGACTCTAAAATATCACCTGCAAACAATGCATCGTCCCTTTATTGGAAGAGTGTGGAGGACAGTGATTTCATCCAAGGAAGATTGAGGCAACACGGTGACTCTCAGGTGGGAGACAGACAAATCTGAAGAACCAATGACTCATGGTGCTTCTGTCACACCACATAAACAGCTGCCAGGCTCACCTCTTTTGAGGACTGTTTATTCACAACCAAAGCCTTCAACTTCTTCAGTATATTACCTTAGTTTAGAAAAACACATCCAGGATCCCCAGATGATGTTCTTGAATAGTTGCTAACTGATCAGCCTCTACTGAGATTGCTCCTTCATTCAAGCTTGTCGGAAGTAATCATTTTGATTTTCTGTAAATGCCTTCGTGGCACTTCTTGGCTGAGTAATCATTGTTTTAAAATGTTGATGCAAATGACAATATCTTTTGAGTCACCAGCATGGCTATTGCTGCCCTTTAAATATTTTTGCGCTACTTCCTTTAAAATAAAATATTTTATCTCTAAAATGCTGCAAGCAAAAGACTTTCTATCTATTGATGAAACTTCCAAACACTCCCTTCAAACAGAGCTTTTATTGTGTGTCTGGAGGACTTCTTTGGGGACGATACAAAAAGAAAGAGAACTGTCAGAGAGCTGATGATCGGTTCTCAAACAATTACTCAAGTATTTGGTAATCACTGTCTTTGCTTGGATTGTTATAACAGCATTTGTATATCTGGATTACCAGCCACATCTGTCCTTCAGTATTTATTTGTCCCTTGGACAAGTACTCTAGGTTGTAAGTCACGACAGAGGAGGGCACGGGGGACTCAATCTGGGACTCTGATTGGAAGGGGTGGAAACAAATACCAATTCAAGGCCAGTTCTAGGTATAAGAAAGAATGTATCAGTACCATGATTCTAAAAGTTTGAGCTGACTAACACAACATTGTAAAACAATTATACCTCAATTAAAAAAAAAAGAAAAAAAATAGTTTGAGCTGAATCTTGAGTCCAAACGAATGCAAAACACAGCGATGTAGGCAATTGTATTAGTTAAGGTAGAGGGTAAGCTGCTATAACAAAGAGGCCCCAAAATACAGTGGCTTAAGCAAGATAGAAATTTGTTTTTCTCTAACAGAGCAGCCTAGAAAGGAGTGGTCCAGGGCTGGTGGAGTGGCTCTGCCATCTTCAACATGTGGCTTCCAGGATTGTTCCAGCCACTCTCACTTCTCAGACAGTGGGACAGGAGAGAGGAAGTTTGGAGAAGCACATTTCTCTTTAAAGTAGATAACCCCAAAGCCATACACATTACTTTGATTCATTCCCTTTTAGCCTGAATTTAGTCTCATGGTCAAACCTAGCTGCATGGAGGGTTGGCAAACTTAGTTTTGAGCACAATGGCTATATGTCCTACTAAATTGAGGGGGTTCTCTTACTAAAAGAAAGGGGTCAGCAGTCTCTACCATGGCAAGTTAATATAAATGCCCAGGGACCCAAAATAAATACAGGAGAAGACTGGAAATAGAGTCTAAGTAAGCACACACCATAGGACTCTGCACATTGTAAACATTGAGTACATATTTAAAGGCTGGCTTGATGGGTGAATGAGTTAAGGGATGAATGAAATGAAAATGTTCATGTCAGCAATCCAGAGACTCCAGCTAAATAGAGGTGATATTCACAAAGTAGAATCCCACACAAACGGATTCACATAAGCACAAAGACCTAGGAGTGTGCACTCTGGCTTGCCCTTGTATACTTCCTGCAAAGTGCAGGCCAGCAGAGGTTGGCAGGTGTGTGCTGAGGACAGAGAGGAAAGCGTTTATCACTCATTTCGTTGGTGATCTCTGCATCTCATCACTGGGAGATTCAGTCAGCTGGGACCAAGGCCACTACTCTGGCATTCTGACATCACTCAGACAGTAGGACTCTTCCCCTCTCAGCATCCCTTTCTCTTACAGATCAGTGGTTCTCAGAGTATGGTCTCCAGACCAGCTATATCAGCATCCTCTGGAAACTTTTAGAAAAGCAAATCTCAGGTCCCACCCCCCCAGAACGATTGAATCACAAATTCTGGGGGTGGGGCCCAGAAATCTGTGTTAAATTAGCCCTCCAGCTAATTCTGATGCATATTCAATTCTGAGGACCACAACTGTAGATAACTGCTTTCCTTTGATTACCTGTATTCTCCTGCCTGTTACTGAGCCATTACCATGTGATGTCTTCTGAGAACAACAGTATAGCCCAGGGTGTAGCTTAGCTTGGCCTGGATCTCACAGGAAGAGAGTGTCAGATCCTGTTCTGGAATCCTAGTTTAGGATGGAATTTCCAAAAACTCTCTTATGTATCTTCCTGTCTCTATAGTAAATATGCAGACCATCCAAGACAGCAATTGTGGCCAGCACTATTCCTGGATATCCCCACGGATGGGAATCATAAGTTCTCCTTGTTAGCTAGTTCCAGTGTAATGAGTACTTAGGCAATACATTTTTTCTTTCTTTTTTTCCTTTGTGTTTTTCTTTTTTTTAATTATTATTATTATTTTTTGCGCTACGCAGGCCTCTCACTGTTGTGGCCTCTCCCGTTGTGGAGCACAGGCTCCAGACGCACAGGCCCAGCGGCCATGGCTCACGGGCCCAGCCGCTCTGCGGCATGTGGGACCTTCCTGGACCGGGGCACGAACCCGTGTCCCCTGCATCGGCAGGCAGACTCTCACCCACTGCGCCACCAGCGAAGCCCTCTTTTGTTTTTTTCTCATAACCAAACCTTTTCTCATTATAATGTAAGCCCAAGTATTCTTTAATCTTTTCAAGAGATCTCCAAATCTTTTGTCATTCTAGTTATCATTTGTATACTCAAAGACATTTGTGAAATCATTGTTTATTCTTCTCTCTTCTAAGCTAAACAATTCCAATTCCTCAAATAATAAACTTCTTTCAATGATCCTGATGATTCCTCTAGGATCTGAATGTTTGTATTCTACCTCCCCTGCCAAATTTCATATGTTGAAATCCTAACTCCTCAAAGATTAGGTAGTAGAAGATGGGGCCTTTGGGAATCATTAAAGCGAAATCCTCATGAATGAGATTAGTGCTTTAGAAAAGAGACCCCACAGAGATCCCTAGCATCTTCCACCTTGTGTAGATATAATGAGAAGTCTGTGACCTGCAAGAGGGCCCTCACCTGACCATGCTGGTACCCTGATCTTGAACTTCCAACCTCCAGAACTGTGATAAATAAATTTCTATTCTCTATAAGCCACCCAGGCTGTGGTATTTTGTTATAGTAGCCCAAATGGGCCAAGACAGTTCCTTAATCCTTCATCAGCATTACCTCATTAATCCTCATAATAACCCTAAGAAATGGGCACTGTTTTTTTATCCCATTTTACACATAAAGGAACTGAGGTTCAGTAAGGTTCAACTGCTTGCCTGGGGTTACAGAGTTTGGAAATGGTGGGGGCTGAAATTCACAAGCTGCGAGTCATTACCCTTGATCTTACGTGTCTATCTATATGTCTAGCATTCATTCCAAATCTTGATGAGGTATTGATTTCATATTTTTCTTACAGTTGGAAATTCAATTGTAAGTTATAAGCTGTAAATGTCCCACAAATATCTGCATACTCGAGAATGATTACATGAATTAAAATGTTCATGGGAAAAGACATTTCACTTAACAAAACTAGTTGTTCTAAAGGGATACTTCAAAAAATGATGGTCAGATCATAATCTGAGAATCTAAATGCCATGAAAACTAGGAGAAAAGAGAAGGAGACAAAGGTAGCAAATAGATCTGTTAGAATCCATGACACAAATGGACGTCTCCAAGCTGATTCTTTCTGTTATCTTCATTAGGATGGGCATCAACTGAATCAAAGTACTTTTTTCTTTTCAAACTACTTCATGGACAATTCCCTGCTATGTCCCCAGCTCTAGAAGAGAGCCATGCTATTAGCATGTGTTCACCATGTACTTGTAGAAAAAATAAACATGGAGTTGATTCTTCATCTTCAAAGAGGACTTCCAAAAAAAAAAAATCAGAGTCAGGTGGCCCTCAACATCTGCTTGTTGGGATGAGAATTATCTCTAGAGACCTGCTAGTCCATCCTCTTTGTTTTCAGATGAGCAAACTGAGACCATAAAGTTACATAACATGTTCAGTGTCCTATAGATGAATAGGAGTAGAGCTGGAATTAAAACTCAGCTTTCCTACATGGCTT
The DNA here is from genome assembly GCF_026419965.1 of Kogia breviceps. Taxonomy (NCBI): domain Eukaryota; kingdom Metazoa; phylum Chordata; class Mammalia; order Artiodactyla; family Physeteridae; genus Kogia; species Kogia breviceps. The sequence goes on along the minus strand of NC_081319.1, from coordinate 98,007,454 downwards.
CTGCACTTGTCAAAACTCAGCAAAATGGCTCTTAAAATGTGTGCATTTCACTGTACGTAAATTATATGTAAAAAAACCCCTCAGTTTTCTCAGTTCTTTTTCCTGTCATCTCTCTTCCATTATGTTTCCCTGCTAAACAGTAGATGAGGAAGAAGGTAGCTGATACAGCTCTAGGCTACAAACAGCCTAACTAAGAAGGTCAGACTTTGAACTTCCATGGAACAAATTATAAAATTTCAATAAACAATCAGGGATTGGCATAGGAATACCAACTTTGTTTCTTTTGTCCAGGAAGGATATTAAAAGAAAAAAAAAACTTTACTATTTAGAATCACCTTCATTTCACAAAACAAAGGACATGTTAACATTTTAAAAATAGAAAAGCATAATCTCAGAATAAAAGCAATATATCTCCCAAAAGGACTGTTTTTGTTAAAGGTCTGTGAATATTCTTAATGGACCAGCACAGGACAGTCTGGAACTCCAGAGCCAAATCCGAAAGAGCCAACAAGTGAGGTTCATGCCAGGATATTAGATACCTGACTACACCTCAGCATAGCTTTTCTCCTTCTGATCTGGATTCACATCTTAATGTCTTCATATTCCCACAAGGTCCAGACTTTTCCCTTTTGGGGAATATGGATGAAGCAAGAGTGGGACTGAAGCTGAATCCGGCCCCTGTACCCTGACACCGAATTAAATCTCGGAGGCAGAGTTTTGGGTGAAGTAGAAAAGAATAGTTTTATTGCTTTGCCAGGCAAAGGTGACCACAGTGGGCTAATGCCCTCAAAACTGTGTGTCCCCATCTGGAAGGGGTAGTGAGAAGTTTCATAGCAATGGTTCAAAGAGTTCGTGATCAGCTCGTGGACATTATTCTGATTGGTTGGTGATGAGGTAATTGGGGGTCAACATCATCAACCTTCTGGTTCCAACCGGTCTGGGGTCTACATGCTTGTGGGCAGCAGACAGTTAACTTCTCCCACCTGGTGGGGTTTCAGTATCTGCAAAACATTTCAAAGATATTGTTTTGTGTATCACTTGAGGGGGAAGCAGGACCCTGCCCCGAGGCTGCTCTATTGTTTCTTGACTGTTCCTCCATTGTCTCTGCATCCCCTGCCTTCCCTAATTAGCAACTGTTTGAACCTGCTCATTGGAACTCAGGGAAGGTCATGGAGGCTGAATGAAGCCTATTTCCTGTAATTTCCAAGAAATGGGGGACACAGAAAGGCTTTTGTGCCCAGGAACCCCACAGGGTCCTGCTCATTTCAGGACCAGCTGTGCCAAACCTTGAGTGGACCCTTGGACTGGAGTTGCATTCCCTAGAAACCATGGACTCCTCAAGAGAGCTCCTACATAAACTACATTAGCCCACACCTACTGGGGTCCCAGCTGCAGCTGGGCAGTTCTTTACTCAGCATGAGCCTTGTTTAAGGAGCCTGTAGAAGTCAGAGAGGACATTTATTCTTTGATCTTGTATAAAAAGGGAAAATACGGGTTGGTGTGTATATTGTTTTCCTAGGGCTGCTGCAACAATGTACCACAAACCAGGTGACTTAAAACAGCAGAAGTTGATTCTCTCACAGTTCTGGAGGCTTGAAATTTAAAATCGAGGTGTCAGCAAGGCCATGTTCTCTGTCTGAAGAATTTACGGAAGGAACTTTTCTTGCCTCTTCTAGCTTCTGGTGGCAGACTGCAACCCTTGGTGTTCCTTGGTTTGTGGAGGCATCACTCCAGCCCCTGACTCCGCTGTCACATGGCCTTCTCACCTATGGGTCTCACATTATCTTTCCTTTGTACACATCTGTCTTTGGCTTTCTTCTCTTCCCATTAGGACACCAGTCACATTGGATTAGGACCCACCCTAATGACCTCATCTTAACTCAATTATATCTGCAAAGACCTTGTTTTCAAATGAAGTCACATTCACAGGTTCTAGGGCTTAGAATTTCATATATTTTGGTGGGGGGGGGGGGCACAGTTCAACCCATGACAGTCCATAAGACTTACTCCATGGCTCTCATGAGCCATGGTTTTGAAGATCATTTCAGATTTGCATCAACTCCCAAGGACCAGATGGGTTAAACTCTAATTAATAGTTTTCTGCTGGCCACCTCGTATGTGTTTGTACTGCTCTTTGGGGACACTCAAGATGTACAAAACCCTGTCTCTACCTCACCAGGTTATGTACCCCTCTTGTGCCCCAGTTTCCCTATCTGTGGCATCTTCCTCACAGAGTTGCTACAAGGATTAAAAGAGATAATAGTCTCTGTGTGGACCATAGCAAAGACTCAATAAATGTTACGGAGGCCTTCAAACCAATGTGTGAACAAAATGCACCCAAGGTTTAGAGAGCAAATAAGAGCCAAAAGCACCATATACTATATATTGATGTTACAATATAGAAGTTCAGATAAAGGAAAAAGAGCGTCTCAGATATTGGTTTATTCTTATTTATGGCATGCATGTGTTTGCATGTGAATATGTAGATATTGGTAACTCTGTATGTGTGTGTGTTTCGGTTTGGGGGTAGTTTCATAGGGGAGCAGTAATCTGGAGGATGAATATCTTTCTTGGGACTGAAAAAGATCTTAGGACCCTGTCTTCCTCATTTTATTTCCATCTAACCATAGGGTTCCTTCAAAGCTGCAAGAACGAACTCAGTTCTGTGTTGGGCCCTGCACTCATGGTGGCTGCCAGCCTGTGTGTCTTGTGTGAGAGGCAGTGAGCTTCTGGAAAATCTCTTCGACTTGTGCCCTGAACAGGGAGTTCACCCTATGGCTGAGATATGTCTCCTTATTTTGCCTGGAACCTAACGCCCTGACAATCGGCTCAAACTCCCTGTTCATTGAGAGCCATTGATCAAGGCCTCTGCCGTGAGATTTCAGACTAAGGGTTGTAGAAAACAAGATAAAGAGAGTCGTGTTGTTCCTTAAAGAGCTATGCATAGTTGCATCAAAAAAAAAAAAGTGTTGACTTAGCACCAAAACAAAACAAAACCGAAAAAATAAAATCCAAACCCATTATGTGCCTTTAGGATTTGAGGAAGAATCTCATTTTTTTTTTTTAATTCAAAATAGGCTGAAAGAATTTTCCACAACCAGATTCCCTTTATTCAGAATTGAAGTAATGGACCTGGAGCTACTGTAGCCACCTATCCATTTATATTTTTATTGCTATCATAGTAATTGTAATATTACTTGATTAATCTAGCCCAGGGCACTCGAGTGTCTACACACAAAATTAGAATGTAATTGCAACAATAAAGTGATCAAATGAGATAATTAAAACATAAAAGATGGTAAATGCTAATTCAGGAAGCCTTTTGTATGCATTGAAACATGTGCTACTTATGTATAAGGCATTGTTTGGAGATTCCTAAGGAGAGAGTTCAAGGCAGAATAAATTCTGTGATCTGCTTCTACAAAGATATGAAATAAACGTGCTCACACAAGGATTGATTGCAATACAATTGCAGGTCCAAGCATACCTTCCACAGAGTGTTGTTTAGATGCATCTTTTTAGAAGATATAACACTGAACTGACCTTAACGCCGTGTCCACATTTCTCCTAAAGCTTCCAACTTGCAGAAATAGCATCGACAGGACATGGCAGGAGGAGGACAAGATAGGCAAATGGAAGCAAGTCAACTATTAACTTCTCTGAGGCTTAGACATGTAACCTGCATTCATAGAATTCAAAAGAAGGAAGCAAGACAGTCTGGGCAGGTCTTGAGTTACCCAAGCCAAAACCAGTTGGTTTCACTTTACAGGGCCCCTGGAGGGCAAGGGTAACTTTGTACCCTGGACCCAATTTTTATCCAATTTCTCTTCTTATTGACTATCAAAAGAAAGAGTCTAGGGATGGATTCCATCAAAGCCTACATGTTCACAACTTTCTAAAACTTTAGATTTCTATTCTTCATCATTTTAGTAACAGTCCCAGGCCCTCATCTTACTTTTTCAAATACATTATTCAGCCTATGCAGTCTCTAACTCCTGCAGAGCCAGGAATGAAGTGAGATTAGGACTCACTGATCTGACCAATTTACCGTCTTCTTTTTGCCCAGCTAGCTATGGGGTTAGGCCAGCTGCAGCGATCGCAGGAGACCGTGGACATATACACGCTACCAGTATGCACAGTGCCATGGTGACGGCCAGCTACCACCACTGCCACCATCACCAAGGAAGGTTCTTGGAGATAATGCAGTCATTCATTTATTCAACACTCAACACATACTTCTTGAGTGGCTTTTATGTCAGTGAACCAAGCAGACCAAGTTCCCTAGTCTCAGGGAGCTTATGTTCCAGTGAAGGGAGATGGAGTAAACAAATAAACAAGGAGATGTATAAAGTAGCGTCAGATGGCGATAAGTGTCAGGGAGCAAAATCAATCAGGAGAGGTGTCTAACGAGCGACTGGAGAAGGGGTGCTATTTTAGAGTGTGGTCACGAAAAAGCTCCCCAAATTGTTGCTGAGTAGAGATCCGAAAAACCTGCATGAATGAGCCTCACTTTAATACGGCTTAAATAGACTAATGAATTCAAATCTTATGGGAATGAGATGCAAAAGATAAAATAGAATCCTTTCTCCGTGGTTCTGGGAAAATAACAATAAGAGCTAGTTTGTGTTAGGTACCCTACAAGGGTCGACTCATTTAATCCTCGCAGCAACGTCGCGAGATAGAAATGATTATCGTCCTCCTGGAGATGAGGTTAGTAATTCACCAAGGGTTACATAGCTAGTGGCTCGTGAGGCTGGGTTTCAACTCCAGGCCCCTTGAGGTTTGGGGGAGGGTTGTTTTTTGGAACAGCTGTATTGAGGTATAATTGCTATGCAATAAACTGCCCATATTTGAAGTGTAAAATCTGAGAATTTTTTGCATATGTATATACTCATGAAACCATCATAGCATCAAGATAATGAATGTGTGTCTCACTCCCAAAAGTTTTCCTCCTGCCTCCTTTTCACCACCTCCTCCCCAACCCATCCCTTTTCACACTCCCATTTCCAAGCAACCACTGGCCTGCTTTCTGTCATTATAGATGAGCTTGCATTTCCCACAGTCGTATACAAATGGAATCATATAGTATGAACTCTTTTTTCGTCTGGCTTCTTTCACTCAGCATAATTAGCTTGCGATTCATCCACACCACAGGTATCGACACTTCACGTTTCTTGCTGAGTAGTGTTCCGTTGTATTGGATATACCCCCAATTTGTCTCTCCCTTCACCTGTTAGTGGACATTGGGCTATATTAATAGCCATTAGACTGCTATGAACATTCACGTACAATTCTTTGTATTAGACCCACACTCTTAATCATGACATAATACGGCTTCTCTTAAAAAAAGGTTAAAATAGGACACATAGAGGCTGCATTGTGTGGCAAAATCACAGTGAACCAGAACCGAGAATTCTCGATTCCAAAAGCTGAGATCTTTTCCTTAGTCCAAGGGTAGTGAGTAGCCACTGACAAGTGCAGGTGTAAAGCCTTTCATTCAGATGTCCCCTGATTTCTCTGTAATCTGAGGAGAGATGGCCCTAGATGACCTAGCTCAGAAATCCCTGGTTTGCACTCTCTCCCACATTTACTAACGGTGTGACTGTCGACGGGTCACTTGTCGTCTCCAGAACCCTTTCCTCATAGTAAAATCCCAGCCAAGTCTAAGGCTTACTCATGGCGCATACTAATTAGAGGAAAGCAGTAGATTAGCCAAGGCCAATCTCCATGCCACCCCACTGCTCTGTATTGCTGGACCCTCCTGACCACAGGGTCGTAGCATCTCAGAAATGCGTGCAACCTAAGGAAGCACCGAAGAGAACCAAGACCCAGGGAGTGAGGGGCGTGTCCGAGGTGGCAGGGGGGACCTCAAATCCAGGTGTCCCGACATCGTGTCCAAAACGTTTTCTTCTGCACCAAACTGCTGCTTGTTGCTTGCTCAAGTTTTATATCAAGCAAGGGTGCCGAATTAAATGAGTGCCGTTTCTGTTCCCATTTTATCACGAATTAGGGTGGCAATCATCTGTCTCAGTTTGTTTACTATACAATTGGTGATCAAACCGCAGAAGCTTCAGTCCTCAGGACAGAGTAACACCTCGCTAGCTAGGTAAATGCTACAAAGAAGAAAACATTTTGCGGGAGAGGTGCAATGAGAGAGACAGATAAATGATTTCTTTCCCCTCTGCTATTGGTTTAAGTTGTAGTCGCCCAAACTTTAAAAATAAAACCTGAAAAGCATTGCAGTCTCTGCCCCGCACGGCAAAAGCACACCGTTGCATCAGCTCAAGTCTCACGTTTAACAACTGCTGTTTTAGGTTTAGACTAATTAAGGAACGATTCGTGGTACACGTACTCCTACCGCAATTAAATAACTCACAGTGTAGGATGGAATTGTTCGGGCTTCTTAAAATTGCCTTTCGTCTTTCAGTGTTAAAAGATGAATTTCTCATACAGAACGCAGTTGTAAGAGGTTTGCGTTCTAACTCATGGAAGCCTCAATATATTTGTTTTAGAGTGACTTTTCTTTAGTAACAATTTAAAGAACAGAGTCATAGGCTGGAAGAGTTTCTATTTAGGATGGTAAAATATTCCGTGGAGATAAAATTGCTTTATAGATGGCTGGCCGGAATTCAGTTTAGAATTCAAACACTTTAGAATTTCAATACACTTCAAACCTTGAATGGAAGAGATGAGTTCTCACAGAGCTTGGAGGACCATGTGCTGCCAGAAGGGACTGAAATGCCCGCTCCCAGCCTCCCTGTGTCATGTCCTGCGTACAGCTCGTCCTCGCTTTGCCATGTAAAAAGCAAACAGGTTGGAAATGTTTATGATGATAGCCGTGTTTAATGAAACTCTTAATTGTTACGCTCGTTCATGCCATCTACGTTTCTCAGCCTCTTATGAATAGAAGAATTCCAATGTTTGAACACCCTTGCCCCCAATATGTATCATTTGGACAGAGGCACTTGCTGCCCTATCATTGCAGGTGATGGGACAGAAATATAGGGGCAGACCGAAATGATTCTTACTACCTTCACCCAAGACAGTGGTGGCTTCAGAATATTTAGATAGATGGGCCTTGGAAATTTCAGTATGTTTAAAGTAGAGGCTCGTTGGGGGTTTGGTTTTTCCGAGGCGTTCGCATAGCAAGCATATAGTTTTCACTTGGATGTTATGCTTGCTGGGGTCCCTATGGCACCAGTTCCACGCGAGCCATCATTTGCTACTGGCGACGTTTACGGCCAAGGTCACTCACCTATGCCAGTTTACCTACAGAAAATCCCTGGGCCCCCAGTACATGTGGATAAACCTTCAGTTGGTGAAAGGCTGAACCAGACCAGCAGTAAACGTCCCTTTAAGGAGTATCCCCAGAGTGGCAGCAAATTTGTGACAAGTAAGTGATGGTCAACCAGCCTCCTCTATGGGGCCCATCACTGGGCCCACTGCATGCAGTGCCCTTAATAACCACTTGTTATGGCATAAATCTCCCCCGTAAAGTAAAGGAGGGGTCTTGCTTCCGCAGTATAACTGTGAACAGAAGCATGTAGAGGGCTTCCCTGGTGGCGCAGTGGTTGAGAGTCCGCATACCGATGCAGGGGACGCGGGTTCGTGCCCCGGTCCGGAAGGATCCCACGTGCCGCGGAGCCGCTGGGCCCGTGAGCCTTGGCCGCTGAGCCTGCGCGTCCGGAGCCTGTGCTCCGCAACGGGAGAGGCCACAACAGTGAGAGGCCCGCGTACCGCAAAAAAAAAAAAAAAAAAAAAAAAAGAAGCAGCATGTAGAAAACCCTGGTGCAGGAGGGCTGACTGAAAGGAAAGAGGAGATAAGCAGTCTTGTCACCCAGCTCATTTCTCCAGGACCCTTGGGGCGCTTGCAGCTGGATGCCAGTCCTGTTCTCTCCCCACTTCCTGCCTCCCTGCTTGAACCTCATCTAAAGCGGGTGGGAGCTAAAAATCCTTTAAGTGTAACCCCGGGGTTCTGGGGAGCTGCAGAGCTGTGAATTATGTTGAGACAGGTGAGCCGTTGCAACGTGAGTCAGGGACACAGTGTTATGAAAATGGGCAGTGAGTGCTTATCGGCTGCAAGGTTTCCTTTTTGGTTAATTAAAATATTAATGAACTAGAAAGTGGTGACGGTTGCACAACATCGTGAATGTACTAAATGGCGCTGAATTATCCTCCTTAAAATGCTTCAAATGGTGAATTTTATGTTATGTGTATTTTACCCTAATTTTTTTTAAAGGTATTATGGAGCTGGAGTAAGATGTTCCATGAGGTACTTTTTAGGGGTTCATATACGTTCATGGCACATTCATTCTCTATCCTTGAAGGATTTAGAAATGCAATGTCTGATGGAATGAAAAGGTCTTTCCTGCTCTTCCGTGACCATGAAGATGTCTTTGCTTTGGTGACAAATGATGTAAACGGTCAAATAACTGCTCCACTCGTGGTTGAACTGACACCTGTCAATACCTGATGAATTATCGAGGTTGTAAAACATGTGGGAATTCATAAGATCTGAATGGCACATGTACATTTCTTTTCTATTTAAGATTATAGTCAGGAACTTACGATGCTGTAAATCTGTAGACCTTCTATGCATCTGGCCTTGGACTTTTCTTGCTTTTGCTGGGAAGATAGAAAAATGACTGATAAAAGATTACTGTTCTCCATACTTAGATCCTAGGTCATTTTATGGATTATTAGCTTTGCCAAACTGCATGTGGAATTAATTGGAAACAATTGCAATGTTCTCACTACATTGCACCACTTCCTTTCATTAATTAAGAGACATTACCCTCTGTTCTACAGATGACAAAACGGACAGCTCTTCTTGTATTACCAGACAGCAGCCACAGAAAGAAAAGCAGAAATCGCCGTGTGTCTGGGCATTAAGGTAGTGATAGAGAGCAGAAACCACAGAGTAGTGGGTACAGGGAGAGAGGCTGATTCCAACTTCTGTGCTCTTAGGTACACTCACTTCTAAGCGTCTACTTCAATCTGCTCCATTACAGTTTTACCTCTCTAGTTGCTTGATGACAAAAGCCAGCTGCCTGGGAATGGAAAACATATCAAAGAGGATTAAACGACAGTGGAGTTAATTAAGAAAATCACCTCACCATTCACAATGACATAGCTATAGTTAATTTTTTAATTAAAAAAATAAATTGGAAATAAAATTAATACAACGTCTATAAACATAAGCTTTAAAAAAAAAACCATAAACTGAAAATAACTCCCTGATTTTGAGTGTATTAAAAGTGTTGGGGGTTTGTGTATGTACGTGTGTGTGTAGCTGTGTGCTTCAAAAAACCATATCTGTCCCCTTAAAATAATAGTGCCATCAGATTACTATAAGGGAAGCAGCAGTTCCACGAGCATTTATTAAACATGCACTTTGTAAGCCAGATAAAGTAGAAAGGACAAAGGAAAATTCTGGGAGTGGAGATCAAAGGGATATTGAAGACTTCCTGGTGACCTTTAGGTTGAGATTTTTTTCTAGTTCCTCAGTTATTCCCACACTCGCTCTGGTTTCAGGACCTTCACACAAGCAGTTGACCCTGCCTACATCACTCTCCCTTTCTGCCCACTTTGCATCTGGCTAACTCCCACTTCTCCTTCAGTCCCCATATAAAGCCACTTCCTCCAGGAAGCCCTCCTTCACCATTCCTCCACACTAAGTCCTATTACTAAGCACAACTCTCTCTCCCCTCCAATAGCTCTCAGCACTCTTTACCATTGTTGTATGTTTAACTATCTGCCCTTGAGCAAAACTATAAGCTTCATAACAGCAGAGACTATGGAAAAAAACACACGGAAAAACAAAATGTTTATTTTTGAATGAGTGATGTATTGAATTAATGACTTGGGGGAAAATCAAAATCAAAAGTAGCGAGACTGTTCATGTTTGTATGTCCGGAGCTTGGCAGAGAGAAAGCTGTTAATAGCTATTTGTTGAATGATCGAATGAATATACAAATGAGTTAGTGAATGAACAATGAAACTCTAATGCTGTTTCCAATCTTTTTGAACCTTAATTTTCTCCTCTGTTGGCTCATTGTGGGTACTGGATGAGCCCTTCCACATCACTGAAGGAAATGCTGAGTTGAGTGGTCCAACAGACGTAGATAGATGGGTCTGCATCCTTAGTCAAAACAGACTTCCTGCTCCAGAATATTTGGCGTTTCCTAGGTAATGATGACTAAGACAGTCAGAATCATTGAGGGCAAAGTGATGGCTGATTGTGGGTGAGCAGGATGAAGGAGTTAAGACTGATTGGATTTTTTAAAACAATTCCTCATGATTGTGACATTAGCACGAAGGCTGAGAAATGCAATTGTACAGATTATGGGTTGAAGGGAACATGTCTAAATAGAAGAAAGTGTGATTAAGGGAAAAGGGGGTATATTCTCGCCAGCTCTAAGGCCTTAGAAACAAAAGCCATCGTAATGATTAGAACAGAGTTAGTGGCAGTGATGAGGGTGATGACAAAAAATAGCTAAGATGTGTGTCTGCTCTGTGCCCGTCATGATACTAAGACCTTAACATGGACCACCTCATCTGCCCTGACAATAATCCTATGACCTAGGCATTATTATTATTATTTTATTTTTATGCCTGCATTGGGTCTTAGCCATGGCATGAAGGATCTTTCATTGCAGTGCACGGGCTCTGCATTGCGGCGTGTGGGTTTTGTCTCTTTAGTTGTGGCTCACGGGCTCAGTAGTTGTGGCGCACGGGCTTCGTTGCCCCGCGGCACGTGGGATCTTAGTTCCCCGACCAGGGATCAACCTCGCATCGCCTGCATTGGAAGGCGGATTCTTTAGCCCTGGACCACCAGGGAAGTCCCTAGGCATTATTTTTATCACCTTTTTAAACATGTGGACTTGTTAAGGGTCACAATCTCAAGTAGTAGGGTCAGTTTAAACTCTGGCTCTCCCCAGTTCCCAGGTCTGATCCTTGAACCCTATGTTACGTCTCTAGGAGAGTGTAATGGAGGCCATGATTCTCTTCCAATCATGGTTGTTTTGTGGGGTTTTGTGGGGGGTGGGGGGTGGGTTTTTTTTGGCTACACTGCGAGGCATGTGGGATCTTAGCTCCCCGACCAGGGATCGAACCCGCACCCCCTGCAGTGGAAGCGCACAGCCTTAACCGCTGGACCGCTGGGGATGTTCCCCAGTTGGGATTAGTCGTGTGTTATCATCTACATTCCATCAACATGGATCGAGAGTTCAGGAAGGGCTCAGATGTGTGATTTTTGGCTCCGGTCTCTCTTGAGGTTGCCATCAGTCAGTGATGTGGGGTTGCGGGAGAGGGTGGGGCTTCCGGAAATTCTCTCCATGGTCTCTGCACATGGGCCAGGTTGGGCTTCCTCATAGCATGGTGGCCCCAACGCAGTCACCTGCTTACCTGCCAGCTGAAGGCTTCAAGAGCAAGTATTCCAACTAATAAGGTGGAAGCTGCATTGCCTTTTATGACCTAGCCTCTGTGGTCCCACAGAAAAACCTCTACTGTGCAGGCTACAAGCATGATCCAAGCGCCCCTCCCCTCCCCCAGATTCAGAGGGAGAGGAATTCGATCCTACCACTTGACAGGGGAGTGGTGAGGTTCTAGCCCTGTGTGCGGGATGGGAGATATAGTTGTGTCCATCTGTGGAAAATATAATCTGCAGCATGGAGATCTGGGGCCGGGGCAGGGGGTCTGGGGTGTAAGAGCGAAGACATACACATGTGGTCTTTACCCTTTGCTGGAGGTTTCATTTAACTTCCACCAAAGAACTTTGCAGAAGGAACACGGCAGTCTCTTTACACTTCAGCCATGAAGGATGGAGGCTCTACCCACCTGGCTGGGTCATTCTGTACCTGCTCTCCACCAGGCCACCTTTACAGACGTCACCCCAGACTTCCCCCCAGTTTATTATCAGTAGCATCTCGTACGGGAAGAACAGAGGCTAATTAATTTGCCTCCAGTGAGCAGGGGGCAGGACTAGAGTTCAATCCCAGAGTTCTCTCCACCGCATTCTCCGCCTTTCAAAACCTCACTTGCCCCATTTTTAAGGGCACTGTGTGTCCCCTCTCCCCTCTTGTTTCTTTCTTGGGTCTTAGTCCTTTTTGGACACAGGTCATCACATAAATTCCACATGGTGCTTTGGAGAGAATTAAAGGGTATTTATCTTGTAGAAAGAAAAGGAAACTGCCTACCCCTCTGGGAAACTGCTTTTTTCTCTTGTTCTCACAAAGTAGAGCTGTCACATGGACACTATGCTGAGCTGGCCAAAAAGCAATTTGAAAGATGGCTTTTGAGATTGGCAGTCGCCTTGACTTGGCAGGGAGTGAGGTATTAACTGCTCTCTTATAGATTATGCCTGAGGCCTGAGATCTTCCTCCTGTCAGCCTCTGTCTTCCTTCTGGGAAGCTCTGTGTGAAGCAGCCCCCTTAGCTGTGAACAAGAATCTTTTGACCTGCTACCTCTCTTATTTATGATATTGCAGGTCTTCCGAGAGAACAGAAACAGGCTGGTCTAAGTTTAGCAACCTGGTGAGCTTAATGTGGCTTTGGCAAGAAGATCTCAATACAAAGAGTCTTAGTTAGTTGGCCAAGAATAGCAAGGGACAAAATAAGCTCATTTAAAAAATAATAAATGGAAAGAGAGAGAAAAAGAGAAGAGGTGGGGGAGGAATAAAGAAAATAAAGAAGGAAGAAGGGAGGGATGGACAGAAGGAAGGAAGGAAGGAAGGAGGGAGGGAGGGAAGGAAGGAGGGAGGGAAGGAGGGAGGGAGGGAAGGAAGGAGGGAGGGAAGGAGGGAGGGAAGGAAGGAAGACAGAGGTCATGGAAGTCGATAGATTCACCATCTTAATATGTGCCAACAGCAAACTGAGTAGAAAGAAGTTGTGTTGAGATAGCAGAAAAGGGGTTCACACAGGCACTGCCATCATTTGAGTTCCCTAATGGCATCTCTAATGCTTTATTATTATCATGTAATATCTAATAATATGTAATACTAAGAGTAAACATTGTCCATCAGTTAAGACTGTCACTGTGTCAGAGTGATTATAGACATGATCTCGTGTAACACCCACAGTAACCCCCAATATCCTCATCCCTTTTTACAGATGAAAAGACTGAGGGCCGCAGGGCAAGTACTTGGCTCAGCAGTTAGCCCCACTCCGGGCAACGTATTGTAAATCCGCCAGGTGGTGACCAAGGGCTGGTCCCTGAGGGCACAGAGAGCATGTCCAGGCTTGAGTCAAAGAGAGAGTTAAATTTTCTCAACTTAGCCTCTCTTCTAGCCACCCCCACAGCCCCCAAACACCAGACCGTCCAGGGCAACCCCTCCTCCAAGCCTGAGGCCATCCCAGACTCCAGAGTCTCCAGAAACTGCCTCAGTAAGAGGTTTTCTGTTGACACTAAGGCCATTATGCTGTGTCTGTGGGTGGAAATACATATTTATTATTCTAATCATTAAGTGTGTTTTCCCTTCATTTCATTTAAAGGAGAATTTATTAATCCCTGAGTACATGCCGTTTATTTAGTGGTGTTGTGGAAACAAAGTGGAGAAAGCTATTAATAAATTTGAGCCACTGACAACCTAGCAGGGAAACAACTGGTACATCAAGCCAGAAGCCAGTGAGCGCGGCCCCTGGGCACCCGTGGGCCAGCCATTCTCTGGTCCCTCCACTTTTTAAAAAATAGATTTTATTTTTTAGAGCAGTTTTGGCTCACAGCAAAACTGAACAGAAAGTACAGAGAGTTCCCGTATACCCTACCCCCACCCATGCACCGGCCTCCCCCGCTGTCAGCATCAGGCACCAGAGTGCTACGTGTGTTACAACTGAAGCATCTACACTGACCCGTTACTACAAGGACCACCCTGACACGTCTCTATCGCCCAAAGTCCTTAGGTTACATAAGGGTTCATCCTTGGTGCCGTCCATTCAATGAGTTGGGACAAATGTATAATGACATACGTTATCGTATCATATAGAGTAGCTTCATTGCCCTAAAAATCTGTCTGTGCTCCACTTATCTCTCCCATCCTCCCAACTGCTGGCCACCACTGATCTTTTTACTGTCAGCATTGTTTTGCCTTTCCCAGAATGTCCTATAGTTGGAATCGTGCCTTATGGAGCCTTTTCAGATTGACTTCTTTCACTTAGTAATGGACATTTAAGGTCCCTCTGTGTCTTTTCATGGCTTCATAGCTCATTCTTTTTAGCGTGAATAATATTCCATTGCCTGGGTGCACCACCGTTTCTTTATTCCTTCACCTGCTGAAGGACATCTTGGTTGCTTTCAAGTTTTGACAGTTATGAATAAAGTTACTCTAAACATCTGTGTGCAGGTTTCTGAGTGGATATAAGTTTTCAGTCCGTTTGGGTAAATGCCAAGGAGTGCAGTTGCTGGATTGCAAGGCAAGAGTATGTTTAGTTTTGAAAGAAAGCACCACACTGCCTTCCAAAGTGGCTGCGCCATTTCGCATCCCCGCCAGCAATGGATGAGAGTTCCGGTTGCTCCACGTCCTCACCAGCATTTGGTGTCGATCCCCCTACTTTGTAAAGCACGACTAAACTGAATTATGTGGAAATGACTCGAGAGCCAGATATAAACCCCAAAATGACTGAGCAACAAAACTAAATGTCACATCCTGTGATATCGATGGGGCAGGGTTTCTCATGCCCTTACTCAAAGCCACCAGACTCTTATTCTGCACAAAATATTATTAAGTGAGGTTTTCTGTTTTCTCAGCCCACTAAGAATTGGAAGCATTGAAGAGAGGGAGAGACTAAAACTGTAAAATAAGACACATGCGGTAGCCTGTTGACAAATGAGTTAACAATCAAGTATGCAATCTTGCGTTCTTTAGAAGCATACCTGCATATCTACTTGTCATAACCAGTGTTTCTAAGAGTGACCTTAAAACACCTGTTGACAGAATGAAATGGCATTCAAGATACCACAGCTATTAAAAAGCGAAGCTAAGTTCACACCTTGTAGATTTGTTGTTGGAATTAAATGAAATTTATGTAAAATGCTTAACACAGTGTCTGGGACACAGTAGTACAAATAAATATTGGCTGCTATGTAATGATGGTGATGGTGTACCATGTGGTTAGACAATTAGAAGAAGGAGAAATGGGAAGAAAAGAGTATTGGAATTCCTTAGGCATTTATTGAGATCCTGTTCTGTCCCAAGGTGAATTCAAAAGTAAGTGGTATGTGGTTCCCCTCCTTGAGGAAATCTTTGTCTAGCATAGCATATAATTATAATAGAACGTGATAAATGTTATAACACATCTATTTACAAAAGTGCCATGATAACATAGATGAGTTGGCTGTTACTTTTGCAAGGTCAAGGAAAGCCACAGTAAATATTGGAGCTGGGCTGGATAGACTTTGCTGTTTGGTGAGGGGTAGGCATTTTGAGGAAGGACATTCCAGGCAGAAGGAACAGACTTTAAACAAAGTCATGGAGTCATGGAAATCATGACACAGTCAAGAATGTAGACCTGGGTAAAATCAAAGAATGGTTAGCCAGGAGATGGACCAGAAAGTTCCCAGAAGGCCAATTGATGATTGCCTTATATCGTGACAAGGAGTATGGATTTTATTTGAAAGTTAGCAGGTTGCTATTAAAGGCTTTAAGCTGAGAAGCTCCAGGAATTTATTTTTTTAATACTTATTTTGGCTGTGCCAGGGTCTTAGTTGCGGCACGCGGGATCTTCGTTGCAGCACGCGGACTTCTGAGTTTTGGCATGCATGCGGGATCTAGTTCCCTGAACAGGGATCAACCCCGGGCCCCCCTGCATTGGCAGCGTGGAGTCTTACCCGCTGGACCACCAGGGAAGTCCTGAGAAGCTCCATGATTAATGTCTGCTTTCAGTGCATGTTCATGCTGAAGGCAGGAGAGAATATGAACTTGAATGGGTGGAGAGTGGAGGCAGGGAGACCAGGCACGAGTTCTTGGGTTCATCTAGATTATCGCAGAGGTCCTTGGACTTGAAAAAGGTGAGGGGCTGATAGAAGAGGGCAGAGAGAGGGGGTATGTAGAAAGGACAGTCAGCATGACTCTGAGGTCCCTAACTTGGGCGATGGGGACAACACAAGGAAGGAACTTTTTATAAACCTGAGGTTTATTTTTTTAATCTTCACGATCCTCTGGGGGCATGAAAAAAGCTGAATCTTTAATACCATTTCATTTACAAGTTTATTTGATATTTTCTCGCTCCACCCAAGAGAACACCACTTGAATTATGCCATAAAGCTAGAACCAAATGAATGCAATTCATTTTTCTAAAAGTTCCAAGTAGAGATAGGCAAATGTGTACTCACAGAAACAATTTTAAGCCAAAATGACCAAATATAGTGTGAAGCTGGGCCAACTAATGTGGTAGCTACTGGCCCCTTGTGGCCATTGAACACTTGAGATGTAGCTACTCTTAACTGGGATGTGATGTGAGTGTAAAACACATACAATTCATATCAGATTTCAGAGATTTAGTATGAAGAAAAGAATGTAAAATATACTGTTAATAATTTTATATTAATACATGTTGAAACAATATTTTTTAAGATTTTTAAAAATTTAATTAATTGATTTGTATATTTTTGGCTGCATTGGGTCTTCGTTGCTGTGCACAGGCTTCCTCTAGTTGGGGTGAGCAGGGCTTACTCTTCGTTGCGGTGCGCAGGCCTCTCATGGCGGTGGCTACTCTTGTTGCAGAGCACGGACTGTAGGCACGCAGGCTTCAGTAGTTGTGGCTCACGGGCTCAGTAGTTGTGGCACACAGGCTCTAGAGCACAGCCTCAGTAGTTGTGGCGCACGGGCTTAGTTGCTCTGCGGCATGTGGGATCTTCCCGGACCAGGGCTCGAACCCGTGTCCCCTGCATTGGCAGGCGGACTCTTAACCACTGCACCACCAGGGAAGTCCGAAACAATATTTTGAATATATTGGATTTGAGGTGGGAGGTAGATGGGCCCCTGGGCTGGACAGCTGGTGTTTGTCAAGCAGATATATCACCAAAATTAAGTTCACCAGTCTTTTTTTTCTTTTTTAACGCAACAGCTAGAAAGTTTTAAATTACATACGTGGTTCATACTGTATTTCTGTTGGACAAAACTGGTCTAGGAAATTTGATTTTTGCAGTGTCAATATTGAAGGACTATGTCCAGACCAAAGGTATATTTTGCATTATTGCTTTTCTTCCCATTACTAGTATGGGTCTCACTGTTGTGGTCCGAACGTGGGTTGGAAAAGAATTTCCAGACACTAGGTAGAATGTAAAGAAGATAGAATTTATTAGAGGGAAAGGTCCCTGTCAGAACAGCAGGCTGACTTCCTAGTAGTCTGGGAGAGGCGAGCCCGAACGTGTGCTATTGATCAGTTTTTATAGCCAGAAAACAAAGGAACGGTCTGAGGTGAAAT
This sequence comes from Kogia breviceps, assembly GCF_026419965.1. NCBI lineage: Eukaryota > Metazoa > Chordata > Mammalia > Artiodactyla > Physeteridae > Kogia > Kogia breviceps. The sequence continues at coordinate 97,990,034 of NC_081319.1, read as the reverse complement.
TTTCGTTTACTGACTGGTCAAGGCACATAGACCTTCCTTCTGTAGGGTGGAAGTGGGCCAGGGCAGATGCCTTTCCTTATTTGGGACAGGTCCCGTCACCCAGGTGGGCTCAGGCATTTCGTAACCATGGCAACATGGTGGGGAGTCCGGTACAGGGTGTGACGCTGACACTTTTTCAGGCAGGGTCGTCCTTTGTCCTGAAGCACCACACTCACCACCTGATGTTTTCTAATATTTTACTATGTAGCCTTATTCTCATTAAGAAAGAAGTAGTTACCATAGCAACTGCCACAACACATTGTATTTACCACACCTGGAGAGAAAGGTATAAACAGACATCAATCTGTCATTCAGGTTTACACATTCATGTGTTTTTGTTTTTGCTTTTTCATGTGTATCTTGGTCTTCCTTTGTAAAACAGAGCTCGGAGAGTAGGAAACTTCTAATTCTCACCTATATTACTGGCTTTCTTTGGGTCTGGACAAAGAGAATAATAATTATCCCATGCCCACTTCAGAGCGATATGTGGCTAGATAGTTACAAAGTATTTTGCAAGCTGTTCTTTGGGCACAGTATCAGTCTAATGTCACACAGTTTGATATAGCAATGATATCTACTGTTAGTACATTGCTGGAGTCTGGCAGGAAAGACAAGGTAATTTCCTTGGGTAGATATGAGTGAGGAAATGCAGAAGGGAGAAAAGAGCTCAGACCAGAAAAAAGCAAAAGAAGGTGACCAATGTTAGCATTTGTTCCCCTAGACTTTAACAGCCCTTTGGGAGTATATCCCATATTCAGCAATGTCTCCACTGGCTGGGAGGAGACTGGGAGCCCAGATCCTCCAAGGCACACAGTTCATCTGGCTTTGACATGGAAAAAGCAAACAGGTTGGAGTTTTTAAATGTTGATTATCTCATGAGGCTTTAAATATTATGCTTATTTATGCCACCTAAATTTCTCAAAGATCTCATTCGTGGGTCAGTTCTGTTTTAACATACTTGCTCCTCGATATATATCATCTCAACAGAGATGACCGATGCCATGAAGGGGAAAATGGGACTGAAATATTTTTTTTGCTTTCACCCAAGACAAGTGCTGGCTCCAAAATATCCATCTAGATTGGCCTTAAGGATTGCCACATTGTCGATAGTAGAGAATGGGGTCTGGCAATGAAGTGGTGTTTGCATAACAAGCATGCAATTTTCAGTTGGATGCTCTGCTTATTTGAGGAGGCTGGAGACGGTTTAGGAAGATCAAGGTCAGGGCAGGGGGTTGGCTAAAGACCTCTCAACCCAATCTACCCCTTTGACATTTCACGGAACTTAGATACTGTGGCTAAAGTAATAAACAGTCTAGGTTTTGGATTGCATTTGCACAGGTGCTATAAATCTACCTGAGGCTTTTCAACTGATGATGCCTCTGTCGTTTGCAAACCCACTCACTGATTTACCTAATCTACAGACAGCCACCCTAAATGAAAGTCAAGGAAACTGCTACAGTTACATCTTGAGATGTTACATCTTGAGAAATCTCTGCTAACTCAGCATTGGCATTTAGGAAGTCCTCTGCTGGAGAAAAATCAAACCAAAGGGAAATAAAAATACACTGCGAAAATGCAGCAGCTCCACTGAAATTTCTTCTCTTTTTAAATGTTTTTTTTGACGTGGACCATTTTTAAAGTCTTTATTTAATTTGTTACAATATTGCTTCTTTTTTTATTGGTTTTTGTTTGTTTGTTTTTGTTTTTTGGCTACCGGGCATGTAGGATCTTAGCTTCCCGACCAGGGATCGAACCCACAGCCCCTGCGTTGGAAGGCGAAGTCTTAACCACTGGACTTCCAGGGAAAGTCCCTCCACTAAAGTTTCAAGAAAGATTCATTTTCATTGTTTGGTGTTTTGAGCGCCTCTCCCTCCACGCCGAGGAAGCGGGGGAGGGGAGATGGGGGAAGAGGAGTGTGGTTTTCTTATCAGAACTCAAATAGCACAGTTTGAATTATATAATGGAGCTGCTGGGAGTCAGGTGACAGGCTCACTGAGTAATTCCCTGCAGAAGGAGACAAACTGCATGTTAAAAAGCTCAACAAATACTCAAATAAATAAATAAATAAATAAATAAATAAAAGCAAAACCCAGGCCGTGAGTTCCAGACTTGCAAGCTGCAGTTTCCTCTGAATCCTCTCCGGGCTGAAACAGCTGGGCGGGCTGGCTGTGTCCCAGGACTCATAGAGGCTGCGGAGAGCCAAAGCCCAGTGCAGGTCGGGGGTCTGGCCTGGGTTCCCGGGTTACTTTCTGTTTCATTTAGAAATGTGCCCTGTTTCTGAAACTGGTGACTTCCAATGTCAAGGAAAACGCAGGACTCCTTGGAGGGTCCAGCCAGGCTTTTAAGAACCGGAGCTTTGTAAAGGTAAGAAGCTATCCGCGTCCTGCAGGCTGGGGGTTGCCGCCTGGGAGGCGGGTTGGGGGGGTGGGGGTGGGTGGTTCTGCGTGCGAGCAGGGGACGCCAGGAGGAGTCTGTCAACTTGTTCTGGGATCTGAACGAGGCTGGAGAAACCTTCTGTGGAGGGCTTTTAAGGTTAGGAAAGGGGTAAGATGGACCCTTCCCGCCTGGATGGGTGCCCCCCCCCCCCCCCCAGTCCTTGGTGACTTGAATTGATTCCCAACTCCTGTCTGCACTCTTTCCTTCCCCAGTTCCATCCCATGGAGGAGTTGCCCTCCTGTCGGGGAATTGGCACGGGCTGGCCCCGGGGCTGGGAGGGAAGGAGAACGGGCTACCTGGCATGGAGAGGCTGTGTGAGCATGTGTAGCATGTGTATTTCAGAGCCTGACGCTTGAGAAGACTGTTGTTCAGGCTAAGAAAGAATAGTTTTGGGGGGAGCCAGAGAGCAGAGGAGGATGCCTGTGTCAGCAGAGAGCTTTGGGAAATCTGTGAGGTGGGCATTTGAATCTTAAAGCATTTCACTGCTGTTTGTGTGCTTGTGAGTTGGATTTTATATTGGTTTTGTATTTTGTTCAGTTCGGGGACTTTTCCCTTTTTTAGAGCTGCCACTATCAATTGATTTGGTTTTTCACTCCTTGGACTTGAGTCACTGGATGTCTTGAAACCCACTGGTGCCCTTGTAGATGTCTGGAAGTCAGAGATCGATTAGGAAACTGGTGCTATTTTTTCATATCAGGGAGATTCACTTGCAAATCTCACTGCCACGGAGACCTGCTGGGAGTCCTGAAAGCTTGCGGAGGCCGCCAGCGCTTAGGAACCCAGGGAAGTTTCTGACTTAAAGAGACAGGAGAGGGAAAATTGAATGGGCAATTGTTAATTCCCGGAAGGTGGGTGCAGGGAGAAGTTGTCAAGGATCAAAAAGAAAGATGACTGGGAAAATGAAAGGCTAAGTAAAGGAATGGGTTTGGTGGGGTCCCAGCTGGGGCTGTGGCATTTTGAGGTTTGCAGCATGGGGATAAAAATCAATTAGCAAACTGATAACAGCTCACTTGGCATGAATAAGATTCTTTTTTTTTTTTTTTTTCCACTGGGTCCTAGAGAACCTGAGAAATAAGCAGGCCGTGAGTTTGGAAGAGTTTTTTTTTTAACCTCTTTATTGGAGTATAACTGCTTTACAATGGAGTTTTAGTTTCTGCTGTATAACAAGGTGAATCAGCTGTACATATACATATATCCCCATATCCCCTCCCTCTCTGTGTCTCCCGCGCCCCCCTCCCTATCCCACCCCTCTGGGTGGTCACAGAGCACCAAGCTGATCTCCCTGTGCTATGCGGCTGCTTCCCACTAGCTATCTATTTTACATTTGCTAACGTGTGTATATGTCCCTGCCACTCTCTCACTTCATCCCAGCTTACCCTTCCGTCTCCCCGTGTCCTCAAGTCCATTCTGTACATCTGCATCTTTATTCCTGTCCTGCCCCTAGGTTCTTCAGCACCTTTTTTTTCCCCCCTTAGATTCCATATATATGTGTTAGCATATGGTATTTGTTTTTCTCTTTCTGACTTACTTCACTCTGTATGACAGACTCTAGGCTGGAGAGGGTGTGGAGAAAAGGGAACGCTCTTGCACTGCTGGTGGGAATGTAAATTGATACAGCCACTGTGGAGAACAGTATGGAGGTTCCTTAAAAAACTAAAAATAGAGCCACCATACGACCCAGCATCAGATGGGGGGGATATTTGTCCGCAGACTCTGTGCCCTACCCCTGGATCACACCAGTCCTGATGGCCCTGCTGGGGGGTCCACATCAGGGGTGGTTTAACAAGGGCAAATAGCCCTTGTCTCTAGAAAGCGTCAGATACCCTTCCCAGGGAAGTAGTTTAGTTTGATGCTGAAGGCTTGGTTTTCCCTGCTTCAATCCTGTTATCAGATGTGACTCTGCCCTTTCCTCCTCCTGAACTTGCTGAGTGCAGAGTCCCTACAGGGGTCTCCTGCTTGGCCAGCTCATGCCTATGGGTGGTGGTGACCATGACTACCCAGTTCCAAGTGTCCACTGGGGACAATACAGAATCTGCTACCTTTGTCCGACCCCTAAAGACTGTGTTTCTATTTGCTCTTTGAAGACTTCTAACATAGGGATTTAATGCCTCCCATAAAACAAACTCCCCATCATATACTATAAAGCCCAAAGACAGACATGTAATTAATCTAAAGGGTAAAGATGTCAAAAGACCTTTACTTTTGCATTCCATAGGTACTCAGTTTCCTGTAAAATTCAGAATCCACTGGTACAAGGAAGGGGTTAAGAGGAGGGATTTCATAAAAGGTTTTCTAGGTATCGCCTGGGTTTCTCAAGGAAACTAACTGAATAAAAAATCCCACTTGGGATAGGTCATAACATGGTAGAGTGAAGAATAGCATAGAGTGACTTCTTCTAAGAAATCTACCACAGAGACAACACCAACGTCTAAATTTAAGAGAAACAGAAAAAACTCTAATAGAATTACAGAAAAATAAGATTCTAGATTCAAAAATAACAAAGCAAATTTTGAAATGTAAAAAACTCCAAACTTGGAAATATTATAATGCTAAGGAAAAAGGGGAAAAAAAGAGTGGGACGTGAGAGAAACAGCAGAGAGAATGGGATTGAAAGAATTGGTTATGAGTTCAGTCCTGGGTAAATCACTCAGTTGAATCTGTTTCCTCATTTATAAAATGACGACAAGAGTTCCTACCCTACACCCAAGCCTACTGAGAGGAACAGATGAGATACTGTGTCAAAACTAGAGAGAAGACAGACCCTTAGAACATTCCCCTCCACATTGCTGAGAACTTGAACTCCATCTGGCCCTATCAGGCAGGTGTCCATAACTATACAGTATTAAGGAAAATTGACCCAAAAGGAAAGAATGTGTGTGTTACTAAGAAACAGAATTTTCTTCTTAATAATGCAGAAGAAAATCACTTTGGATAATCCATAGCTAACGAATAACCAATTATTATTTTACTAGGGCTTCCATAACAAAATACCACTAGCTGGGGTGGCTTAAAAAACAAAAATGTATTTCCTCGCATCTCTGGAGGCTGGAAGTCCAAGATCAAGATGTTGGAAGAGTTGATGTCTGCTGAGGCCTCTCTTGAGGATGGCCACCTTCTTGCTGTGCCCTCACGTGGCTTTTCCTCTGTGTGTGCAAATCCATGTGTCTTTTCCTCTTCTTATAAGGACACCAGTCCTATTGGATGTGGACCCCACCCATATGACCTCATTTAACTCTGATTATCTCCTTCTAGGCTCTATCTCCAAATACAGTCACATTCTGAGGTACTGGGGGTTAGGGCTTCAACTTAGGAATTTGGGGGAAACACAGTTCATCCTATAACAGCTATTAATTAAAAGGTATATTCTTGTTCTAGGAATTTAGAAGGTTTATAAGAGAAAATGGCATCTGTCTAAAGGAAAATGATATCTCTGAATAACCATAGGGAGACCATGCCTTGGAAGGTAGCCTGGTAGACCTGGGCCAAGATTCAGGAGTAACTTGATTTTCAGGCATATTTCAACTAAGAGGGAAAGTGAGGACCTTGTGTTTTTCACGTCCACCTGCGTGTGCTGTCAAAGGACTAGCAGGTTGTCCCTAGCAAGGTTGCATCTCTATGGTGAAAGCTGTTCTTGGATGATGGATTTAACATTGTTTGGGATTAGATGCTCCTCTGAGGTCAGAAGGATTATGGCATTTCATGGGCTAGTTTTCCACTTCCTTTCAATATTCTGTCTCTTAAAGGAAGTCAAAAATTTATCCTACCACCCGGGTTCCTGCCGTGTGCACTGTGGTCATGCATACTTTCCACAGTTTCCTCAGTCAGTCCCCAGCTTTCCCAGTTCCCATTCAGGAGGAACCACGATATTCAGTGATATGGTTACCTGAAATACACACACACACATGTACACACACGTGCACACAGGCACCTTTATTTATTCCACGAACAGAATTTGTGAATAGAGAGGAAGATGATTTGTAAGTGATACGTACACATCACTTTCTTCCTAAATTTCAGATCTTTGATTTCGGAGAAAGGCATATGGGGCCCAGCTCGTGGCTGAGATGACCCCACAGATATGGGAAATGAGGGGAGCTGATGCCTATTCTAAATTCACAGGCGTGAAAAGGCATGAAGGAGAAAGTGATGTCAGGGGAGGAGCAGGTGATTCGCAGGTGTACCCGGATAGGGGTGGGTGTGCCCCCCGCCTTCCTCTCCCCCTCCCCACTCGCAGCTGCCCCTTTAGTTGGACCATTTGCATCCTCTGGTGGGGCACATTGTAGCTCCCTATTGGCAGTGTGGCTGCTAGAGCCACACAGGACACATGAGGACATCATGCAAGCAAGACACGTACCTTGATTTTCATTTTTAAACAACTGATGGTGGTGAAAAATTATACTGGGAGGAACAAAGAAGCACATATTTAGTAACTTGTAAAAACCCCATTGTGTCCTTTTTCCTTAAAAATAAGGTGTGCTTCCAATGCTGAAGAGGAAAGAATCAGTTCCCCAAGCATCATGATCATACCTCCTGATCCTTCCCAGTACCGTTTCAGCACAAACAAGGACTCACTCCATTGCTAGTAGCTTTCCTCTTTCACCAGGATCCATTCCAGAGGCAGGGGAAGTAACGGGTTGGTGCACCAAATCAGCCTGCCCGACTTTCAAACTATTTGGATGCACTGTGCTCTCTAAGTGTCAAGTCCCCTCGTTTGGGTTATTAGAAAGGAACTGTTGAAAGGAACTATGATGTAATTCAGAATATATCAGTGCCTGTATTATTTAGCCCTGATTTTAAGGTTCATGACTTGCCAGAAAAAGGACCTAAAGGCTAAAAAGGATAAGGATGCAGACTCAGGAACAAACCATCAGCTTTTAAGAAAACCAGTATTGGTTCCCTTTGGCTTTCATGTAAATTAATAACATAGATTAGGAACTCTTATTTAAGTTGGCTTGTTCATATGTAGACTTTCTCAAATAAAAATGTGTTTGGTAAAGAAATGTGTTTGGTAAAGCACAAAATAAGACATAACTACCTTGGAGTTTTTGTTTTTGTTGCTGTTTTTCTATTTAATCAGTAAGCACTTAGCATCTACTGCAGCTAAGGACAGGGTGTTATGCAAAGAGTTTTGCCAGTTAAGAGAAATCAGATCTACCCACATCTATTTAGAGAAATAAAACGCGTCCATACAAGTTTTAACAAAGTATAGAAAATGACAACTTCACGAAAACAGAAAATAAATGGTTATTGAGGTTGAAAAGAGGGAAATATTAATTCCAGCTAGAAAGGGTTTTAGAAACGTTTCTAACAAGAGTCTTGAGGGCTGAATAGGTGTATTTCAGCGTGAAGGGTGAGGAGGCAGAGGACATTTCCAAGAGAAGAGAGGGAGTACGCAGAAAGCAAAATTGTAGAAGAGGGCACACCTGGATTGCATGTGAGGCCAGGAGGCCAGGTCAGGTCTCCTCCTTTTGGAGGAGACGGTGAAGAAAGCAACCAGGTGTAGAAACCTTGGAAAGAACTTGAACATCAAGCAGAGAATGGCAGGGTCAGAGCTTGAAAGTAGATGCAGGGCGGGGTGAATGGAGGGAGGTGGTGAGCGCACCCTGCGGTTACATCGCTGTTGCGATGGTGGAGAACGTGATAAAGGTTAACAGTAATGAAAATGATCATAAACAGGTCTCACTCGCTGAGCGCCTAGTAGCTGCTGAGCATTTTCTTTAGATCATTGCCTTTAATCTGCACAGCAAACGTCAAGACAGGTACAAATACAGTCAATCCTCATTATGCACAGATTCTGTATTTGCAAATCTGGCTTATTCGCTAAGATTTATTTGTGACCCCAAAATCAATACTCGTGGTACTTTCGCAGTCATCCATGGACGTGTGCAGAGTTGCCCCACGTGTACATTCCCAGTGAAGTTAAAGAAGGTGATACTCTGCCTTTTCATTTCAGCTCATACTGTAAACAAGTTGTCATTTTTGCGGTCTGTTTAGTCTCATGCTTTTCACTTTTTTTTTTTTTTTTGCTTCTTGTTGGTGATCTCTCTGTTTAAAATGGTCCCCACGTGCAGTGCTGAGGTGCTGTCTGGTGTCCCTCCCTGCAAGAAGGCTGTGATGTGCTTTGGAGAGACAATATGTGTGTTCGATGTGCCTTGTTCAGACATGTCATAGTGCTGTAGGCCATGAGTTCAAGGTTAATGGATCAACAATATATACTAAACAAGGTGTCTTTAAACAGAACCACACATAAGACACAATAAATTGATCAGTTGTGACCAGAGGCTCCCAGGAACCTAACCCTGTATTTCTCCTAGGAACAATGGTTCAGTGTTCACTAATTCCGTTTTCACAGTGACTTCATAGAACAAGGCTACTGTGAATATCAAGAAGACTCTGGTTGGGCTTCCCTGGTGGTACAGTGGTTAAGAACCCGCCTGCCAAAGCAGGGGACACGGGTTCGAGCCCTGGTCCGGGAAGAGCCCACATTGCTGCGGAGCAGCTGGGCCCGTGCACCACAACTACTGAGCCTGCGCTCTAGAGCCTGCGAGCCACGACTACTGGAGCTCAAGTGCCTAGAGCCCGTGCTCTGCACCAAGAGAAGCCACCGCAATGAGAAGCCCGCACACTGCAAAGAAGAGTAGCCCCAGCTCCCCACAACTAGAGAAAGCCCGTGCGCAGCAGCGAAGACCCAATGCAGCCAAAAATAAATAAATAAATAAATAAATAAGACAGTGGTAACACCCTCTCAGCAGAGATGTAAACTGGGGTCAGGAGGGAGGGATAAGGACCTTGCCTGAGGCCACACAACAGGCACAAACCCAGCCTGTCAGATTCGAATGTCATATTGTGATGATATACGTTTGTAATAACAAAGGCCTGGACCAGGTGTAGCAATGAAGAGAGGGGAGGAGGTGAATTACAAATGGTTTAGGAAGTAGAATCAACAGGACTTGGCCACTGATAGCACATGGAGGGCAAAGAGGAGGAAGAGGTCTGAGAGGAGTCTGAAGTCAGGTGGAGGTGATAACCTATTGGAATCAGGAGAGCCTGAGGGTGATTGGTTGCAGGAAGGGTAAACAGGAGGTTCAACTGGGATTAAGGGCTGGGGCTTGAGAACAGAAATGCCAGTTTGAATTTTTGAGCACTCACTATACTCCAGGTATTGTTAAGTGGCTCTAGCTAAATGATCTCGTTTAATCCTCACAAGAACCTTATAAGACAGGAACTATTATGCCCATTTTACAGATGAAGAGAGTGAGGCTCAGAGAAGTAAAGTAACTTGCTCAAGGACACCCTGCTTATAGACAACAGAACAGGATTCAAACCCAGGCAGAGTGACCCTGGAGGTTGTAATAACAAAGAGAAGTTTTGGGATTTGAGATCTTAGAGGAAGAGAAGTATTAATGTTAATAATATCCTATCTTGGGGCTTCCCTGGTGGCGCAGTGGTGGAGAATCCACCTGCCGATGCAGGGGACACGGGTTCGTGCCCCGGTCCGGGAAGATCCCACGTGCTGCGGAGCGGCTGGGCCCGTGAGCCATGGCCACTGAGCCTGCGCGTCCAGAGCCTGTGCTCCGCAATGGGAGAGGCCGCAACAGTGAGAGGCCCGTGTACCACACACACACATAAAAAAAAAAATAATAATAATAATAATACCCTATCTTGTTCTCTAGTTTCTTCTTTTTAATGTTATTTTTTCCAATATTCTGTCTTTACACTGCATATTTTCCTACTTTCATGTTTTTGTTCAAATTCTTCTCTCCCACAAGAATGCTGTTCTTCTCTTCTAGCTTTTAGGTTTTATCTTTTTTGTCTTTTTATGTTGCAGAGGGGTAAACTTATCTGGTAGCTGCAGAAATTGGACACTGTGTTATGTTATATTGTGCTGTTTAATTTTAAAAGTTTGAACATTTCAAGGATTCCTAGAATGTAATACATGTTACTTAAGAAAAATTATTGGGCTTCCCTGGTGGCGCAGTGGTTGAGAGTCCGCCTGCTGATTCAGGGGACACGGGTTTGTGTCCTGGTCTGGGAAGATCCCACATGCCGCAGAGCGGCTGGGCCCGTGAGCCATGGCCACTGGGCCTGTGCGTCCGGAGCCTGTGCTCCGCAACGGGAGAGGCCACAACGGTGAGAGGCCCACATACCACAAAAAAAAAAAAAAAAAAAAAAAGAAAAATTATTCTCTGAATCTTACTCAGCCATAAAGAAGAATTAAATTTTGCCATCTGTAACAACGTGGATAGATCTAGAGGGTATTATGCTGAGTGAAATAAGTCAGACAGACAAAGACAAATATCCTATGATTTCACTTATATATGGAGTCTAAAAAAACAAATAAACAAACATAACAAAACAGAAACAGACTCATAGTTACAGAGAACAAAACTGGTGGTTGCCATGGGGCAATGAGTGAAATAGGTGAGGGAGAATAAAAGGTACAAACTTCCAGTTACAAAATAAATGAGTCATGGGGACTATAGTCAATGATATTGTAATCACATTGCATGGTGACAGATGGTAACTATACTTATCATGGTGATTATTTGGCAATGTATAAAAATATTGAATCACTGTGTTGTACACCTGAAGCTCATATAATGTCAATTATACTTCAATTTAAAAAAGAAGAATCATTCTCATAATCATTCTTACATTTCACATTAATAATGTTATGGTTTATTTACAGATGTTCTCATTAACAGAGAAAACATCATTATTCTATTTGTGTATTAGATTTGGATAACCTGGCATAAAATAACATGATCCTTGTTTTGTGTTTCATCTTGGATATCAGTTACCTTTGAACTTTTGTAAAGGTATAAGGTCTCTCATTGTTTCCCAAATCTGTATCATCGAGACTTATTTGCCTATGTCCTTGAGACATTAAGAAATTAAACATTCCCTCAACACTTAGGTATTAAGGGTGATTTCCACAGGACTCCTAGTAGTACTGTGCCTGGAGATAGAATAGTATCCCAAAACAGAGGGCGTTTCATTTAAGAAGTGCCAGAGCTGTTTATTATATTAAAAAACTTTTAAACAGTATATAATAGGTGAAAAAAAAAAACTCCTGTCGGAATCTTGGGCTCCTTCTTTCTTTCTAAAATGCCCCCCAAGATGTCCAGAAGGTGAGCGTTCTTTCTGGCCACAGGGAAAGTGCCCTCCAGAGCTGTGAACTCCATCAAAAACGCTTCTGCCCACAGACCTCAAAGGCCAGATGTTTCGAGAACAGATACCTTGGATCTCTGTAGGTAAGTGGGAAAGAGTTCACCTACAAGGGAGTTTCTATTCTTTGAAATAACCCAAGTCTGAAACCCTTCCTTTGTAAATTAAAAAGAAACCTCTTGAACTATTCTGAAACCAAAAGAAAGAGAGTTGCAATGCTGCTGGCAACTGTACTAGATAGTCAACTGTGACTCTTAGGTGAACAAATTCTGCATTTGTCTAGAGATCTGGTAATTTAGGAACAAAGGCGAAGACAAAGGAACCTTAAGGAATCTTTGTCTTGTTCTTAAACTGCCATGGCCTGAAAGGGAACTGGGGAAAATGAAGCCATGTTTGACTCAACAAACACTTGAAACCATCCTTCAAATATTCTGGACGGAAAAAAGTCCAAAGTGTGTTTTGCCAAACCCAAGGGAAATTAGCTCCATATGTTTCTGACTTGTTTACAGTTTAATCATCAAAATATTGCTTTGCAAGGACTGGTTATGTCCAAAAAACCTTTTATGAGCCATTTTAAACATTATCTTGAGAACAGGGAGCTCTGCTTTGCCAAGAGCCAACAGATGCCTGAGCAGAGTTTCTGGAGTTGGTAGTAGGGACAGAGCCCCGGGTGATGTGATTTCCAAATCTGGCAGAGCAGACTTCGTATTGGTTTTGGGGAATCTGTGCTCCACTCACTAGAATTACAGAAATCCTTCAGGGAGGATAACCTGAGGGGAAGGTGACCTCTGGCTTCCATGATTTCCACTCAAACTCATTATCTTTCATGGAATTTCATATTCCTTTCACCACATTCCATTTGCTAAATGATAATTCAGGAGATAACTTCTCTACTGAAATTATAATGTTAGTATCTGAGCCCTTACAAACCTGAGGTAGAATTTCTTAGAAAACAGCAGCTTCGAAGGAGCCATTGTCTGAACGAATAGGACAAAAATTTTTTCTCTTTATTTTCGAGTTTTTTATTTTTGGGTTTATTTATTTATTTATTTTTTTGCTTTGCTTTCTTTGTATTCTACTTTTCTTTTTCCTTTTCTTTCCCTGGGAAGTTCACCATACAGTGTCAATCATCCAGAAGACATTTAATAATAAACTAGTGATTATCAACATTATGTACATGTATATGTACTATACAAGCCTGGGTTTGCTAGTTGAGGGGGAGGGCCTTTATTGAAAATACTCCTTTGTAAGGGATTACCCACTTTTTTTCTCATTCTCCCGAAACTTTACCTAAAACCAAGCGTTCTTTCTCTAGACTTTATTTTTTTAACATCTTTATTGGAATATAATTGCTTTACAGTGTTGTGTTAGTTTCTGCTGTATAACAAAGTGAATCAGCTATACATATACATATATACCTTCCCTCTTGCGTCTCCCTCCCACTCTCCATAGCCCACCCCTCTAGGTGGTCACAAAGCACCGAGCTGATCTCCCTGTGCTATGCAGCTACTTCCCACTAACTACCTGTTTTACATTTGGTAGTGTATATATGTCAGTGACACTCTCTCACTTCGTCCCAGCTTACCCTTTTCCCTCCCCGTGTCCTCAACTCCATTCTCTATGTCTGCGTCTTTATTCCTGTCCTGCCCCTAGGTTCTTCAGAACCATTTTTAAAAATTCCGTATATGTGTGTTAGCATACGGTATTTTTCTCTTTCTGACTACTTCACTCTGTATGACAGGCTCTAGGTCCATCCACGTCACTACAAATAACTCAGTTTCATTCTTTTTATGGCTAAGTAATGTTCCATTGTATATATGTGCCACATCTTCTTTATCCATTCATCTGTCAAGGGGCACTTAGATTGCTTTCACGTCCTGGTTATTGTAAATAGTGCTGCAATGAACACTGTGGTACATGCTTCTTTTTGAATTATGGTTTTCTCAGGGTATATGCCCAGTAGCGGGATTGCTGCGTCATATGGTAATTTTTTTTTTAGTTTTTTAAGGAACTTCCGTACTGTTCTACATAGTGGCTGTATCAATTTACGTTCCCACTAACAGCGTAAGAGAGTTTCCTTTTCTCCACATTCTCTCCAGCATTTATTGTTTGTAGATTTTTTGATGATGGCCATTCTGACCAGTGTGAGGTGATACCTCACTATAATTTTGATTTGAATTTCTCTAATGATTAGTGATGTTGAGCATCCTTTCTTGTGTTTGTTGGCAATCTGTATATCTTCTTTGGAGAAATGTCTACTTAGGTCTTCTGCCCATTGTTCTATTGGGTTGTTTGCTTTTTGATATTGAGCTGCATGAGCTGCTTGTGTATTTTGGAGATTAATCCTTTGTCACTTGCTTCATTTGCAAATATTTTCTCCCATTCTGAGGGTTGTCTTTTGGACTTGTTAATGGTGTCCTTTGCTGTGCAAAAGCTTTGAAGTTTCATTAGGTCCCATTTGTTTATTTTTGTTTTTATTTCCATTACTCTAGGAGGTGGATCAGAAAAGATCTTGCTGTGATTTATGTCATAGAGTGTTCTGCCTATGTTTTCCTCTTAGAGTTTGATAGTGTCTACCCTTACATTTAGGTCTTTAATCCATTTTGAGTTTATTTTTGTGTATGGTGTTAAGGAGTGTTCTAATTTCATTCCTTTACATGTAGCTGTCCAGACTTCCCAGCACCACTTATTAAAGGGCTGTCTTTTCTCCATTGTATATGCTTGCTGGCTTTATCAAAGATAAGGTGACTATATGTGTGTGGGTTTATCTCTGGGCTTTGTATCATGCTCCATTGATCTGTATTTCTATTTTTGTGCCAGTACCACACTATCTTGATTATTGTAGCTTTGTAGTATAATCTAAGTCAGGGAGCCTGAGTCCTCCAGTTCTGTTCTGTTTTTTTTTTTTTAATTCATTAATTTAATTTTTGGCTGCATTGGGTCTTCGCTGGTGCACACGGGCTTTCTCTAGTTGCAGTGAGCGGGGGCTACTCTTTGTTGTGGGGCGCAGGCTTCTCATTGTCATTTCATCTGGAAAGGACATAAATCTGGCAATCTCACTTCAGGCCTAGGTCTTGCAACTTTTTTCTCTTTGTGCTTAGTCTGTTTCTGTGCTCATAGTGGGCCCCGTGCAGAGGCCTTGCCCCAGCCCTTCAGACCAGAGTCCCTTGCTAAACGGCTGAGCCTCAGCTCAGGACACGCGCTAAAGCTCCTCACAGGACACTCAACTCAAGATGGCCTATTTTTGAGTTTTTGAAAAATAAACTAAAATTCTTATAATTTTTTAAAAGCCTCCTAAAATGGCTTTAAATAATGTTTATGCGGTTTTCTCTCTCAATGCTCTTCAACAGTGGTTTTTGATCAGCTTCACCTGGGAAATTGTTAGAAATGAAAATTCTGTGAGTTCACCTCACACTGAATGCTCCCAGTGGTTTTCAAATCACACATACATCGGAATCACTTAGGGCCTTGTTAAAATATATACTGCTGAATTCCACCTCTGGAGTTTCTGATTCAGTAGGTCTGGGTGTGACCTGACAACTTGTACTTCTAACAAGTTCCCAGGTGATGTTGCTAGTCCTGGGACCCCACTTGAAGAACCCTTAGTCTATATATTCTTCCCCCTTCTCACCAGTGACTTGCAGTTGAGTGGCAGGGAGACGGGTATTCATTCCAGGTGCATATCCACTAATGGTTACTTGGGGACGTGTTTTAATGACTTAACAATGATGCCATCTCTTAATTCCTGTGGACCGTTATTGACGGCTGAAGAAATGAAGTAGTTTACATAATTATTGGAATGATTGTGTAACTCTGTGGCCTCCACAGAGATTTAGTTTATGAAATAAGAGTACCACCAAGCCCATTTGTATAGAACACCTACAATTTTCAGAGATTTTTGTGAATTAGACTGTCTACAAGCTTTAAAATTATATGTAAGTAGGAACCAAATGCATGTGGTCACATGGGCTTTTTCTGTCATTAAAGTGTAAGAGGACTTTCACTGCATGCGTTATTGATTAAGGAATATTGGGCGTATCATGGGGAAAATGTCTTTGGTGAGAATTGTACAGTTGACACTAATGGATTATATTGATCTTCAGGCAAGTCATGAAGCTGGGGCTCAGTTAAGGCGCTTCACCAGAGAGATCTGCTGGTGGGCTGCTTTGTGATGGGCTGGCAATATGAAGAGCTCCTAGAACCTTCTTTTCAAAAGTGATTCTTGAACTTGCAAATGCATTATAATCACCTGAGAACCTTGTTAATAGCAGATGTGGATTCAGCCGGCCTGGAGTGGGGCTCAAAGCACTTCATTTCTAACAGTCTCCCAGGAGATGCTAATGCTGCTGGTCCATGATCCACACTTGGAGAAGCAAGGTTCTAGAATAGTGGTTCACGACCCCAGGAAACCCTTAAAACATTCTAAATCAAATGTTCAGGGTAGGACTCTGGCGTTAAGTATTTTTAAAGCACCCCAGGTGATCCTAGTGTGCAGCCAGCATTGAGATGCTCTGGCCTGGAAAAGCAGAGTTCGTTTTTCTAGGCTGCCTCTCTCAAAGTCAGATGTCTCGCCTGAGTCTTTGGTGAGTATCAGATTGCAGGGAATCCATACTTGACTTTTCTAATAAGAGCATGAGTGCCTATTTCTATGTTGCTGATAAAAGAAAGAGCCAGGTGCTTTAGATTCCTGATGTGCTGACTACAGAGTTGACGTTCAGCTATGAAAATTTAGCAACTGGTCTTGTATTCTCTCCCCTATGGAGGGTCTTCCTATTTACTCTCATAAGTGAGCTACAGATATAACTAGGGGGTACAACCAACATTTTGATACTCAACAAAAAATGTGTATATGCTTGAGTACTTAGACATATCTGAGAACTCAGAACCCTGCACACACAAAAATTCAAGTCAAAAATTTGCTTTAAAAACGTCAAGAGCAGATGTTACAATCCACTTGTCTCCAGCATAAAATAAACATAATATTACTTCTGTGGAACATCTGATTCTGGTCATAACTGCACCCCAGTGGACCTTGTTGGATGAGTCGCTTGCAAAGCGCACCCATAAGTAGCTGAAGGTGCTATCTGTGGTTGGGTAATTAAATACTGTGCACTTAAACATGAGGGATCGGCTGCGAAATACAATTATTTCACTTGTAGCCTAGTTGGAGCTGAACTTCTCTTTCTCACAATAAGTAGCCAACAGGTGCAGTTACTACTTTTTTTGGAATAATTTTATTTATTTTTGGCTGTGTTGGGTCTTCGTTGCTGTATGCGGGCTTTCTCTAGTTGCAGCGAGCAGGGACTACTCTTCGTTGCGGTGTGTGGGCTTCTCATTGCTGTGGCTTCTCTTGTTGCAGGGCATGGGCTCTAGGCATGTGGGATTCAGTAGTTGTGGTACGCAGGCTCAGTAGTTATGGCTCGTGGGCTCTAAAGTGCAGGCTCAGTAGTTGTGGTGCACTGGCTTAGTTGCTCTGTGACATGTGGGATCTTCCCGGACAAGGGCTCAAACCCGTGTCCCCTGCATTGGCAGGTAGATTCTTAACGACTGTGCCACCAGGGAAGTCTCAGGTGCAGTTACTTCTTAAGTTCACTCCTCATTTCTGATTAAAAAAAACAAGAAAATCCAAACTATGGCAAGGTAGAAAAGGATGTACCCCTATTTATCCTGGTAGATGTTTACAGACCCAATTTGTCTAATAACTGTATCAAGTTATTTAAATATTAAATCCAAAAGAAGAGGACCTAAGTGCCCAGCATATTTTAGAAGGTGAATTAATCCTCCCCAAAGCCATTCTTCTCCCATCCCATTTATTGGCCAGTAGTATTATGATGACAGGCGGTAAAGCATCAAGATTTTGGATGCCATATAAATGTTTCCCATTTTATGCTATGGGTAGTTCATGGGCATGAATCTAAGAATGACAAAAACAACGATCATTGCAAAAGTTGTCTTCTAAACCATATCTCCGTGAATTGAAACTGTATAGAAGTGATCGGTAGGATGATTGGTAATAGAATGGACATGGCTGGGACAGTCATGAAGAGATTTTCTTGTTCTTCCGTGCAGTCCACCCACTATTTTGAGCCCGTGTGCTCTGCCCTGGCCCTTGGAGTTAACTCAATGCACTCACGTACCAGAGCAAGCAGCACAAACCGGCTAGTGCTGGAGGAAATATTTTGGGATCCCTTTTGTTACCAACCAGGGTTCTCTGACCTCCTCAGTCAACAGAAATTGATCAGGAGGGAGCTAGAACAAGGAACAGGCTCCCTTGCTTGCTCGCTCAGGGAGCGGGACGGGGCGAGCTGGTTCCTTACCTGCTTTTGCTCCTGGCCCTTCAGAAGTGGCAGTTGAGTTCTTCCTCTTTTTGTATCTTGTTGTCTATAGTTTGCCCCAACTGCTACATGCACACAGCTGTTTTTAGTCCCTTATAGTTTCTTTGTATTTTATTGCTGGAGGAGTTGTTTTTCCAGGTGCAGGCACTGCAGCAAAGGGTCCCAGGTCCCAGCCTGTCTCACTTTCACTTGTTTCTTCTCTGATTTCATCTTCTCCCAATGCTAGGCTGGTGCTTCTGGTATTCCAGGGCCTGAAACTCATCTCTTGACCTCTTTGGACATCATACTTTACCTGTGTTCTTGTCAGTACTTAGACGTCAGATTCTCACACAGATGCAGGCTTGGCCACCCTGTGGCTTATGAAATCCCCCAGTGCCCCGGTTAGAAAGTTCCTGCCCAAACTTGTCCCCAGGGAACCCGTTCCCACGGTGGCAGAAGCCAGGTCCACCAGCAACAGTACAACAGACCACCTAGAAGCCTGGGGTAAGCAAAATGAACAGGATCTGGTCCTCAGATTACTGAAGACACCTATGTGGCATGGAGGGAAGGGGAAGGGGGATGGGAGCCACCCTCCATGCCCTGGGGAGCTGATGGGCCCCCGGGGACTTTGGGTCCATGTATATTCATCTCTAGAACAGTGGGCCTTCTCACCACTGAGGCCAGAGCTTTGGAGTGGGGCTGGGGAGGAGAAGTGAGAAGGGGAGCATTTAAATGTGTACATTCTTGAAAAATCATGATTTGACAGTGTACCCTTTAAATTTCAGTTCCCTGTGATACTGGAAGTTCTAACCAATAAAACCCAGGTCCCTTCAGGGTTACTGAAAAAAGACCCTGTTTTTCATTTTTGAGAAAAGCTGGTGTAGAATTTTGAAGTGATGGCCAGTAAGCTTATGAGTGTCTATTTGCTTAAATAGTGAAATTTTCTTCTTGTGGCAAGGGTGAACCGCATTTGGAATCCATCTGAGGGAATATAGATTGTGGTTGTGTAGGGCTAGGGTGAGAATAAGGAGTGATGGTAAACGGGCACTTGTTTTCTTTTTAGCATGTTGGAAGTGTTCAAAAATTAGATTGTGGTGATGGCTGTACAACTCTGTAAATATACTAAAATTCATTGAATCGTACACAAGATGGGTGAATTTTATGGTATGTAAATTATGTCTCAATAATACCATTAAAATCAAAAGGCATCTTATAAACCCAGATAAGAAGTTTTGATGTTCTCCCTGTTGAGGCAGGGGAAGGTATTGATGATGAGATTCATACACCTGCATTTTAGAAAGCTCCCTGTGGGATCAACCTCTGTTGTGCAAGGTTGAGGTGAAGTAAAGAGAACTGGCCTCTGTTGAGCATCTGCTGTAAAATCAACACTGCATAGACCCCTTATACACATCATCTCATTTAAACCTCACAACAACCTACTGGTACCTTTATTCTAGCTGGATGATTTATTGCTGTTGCCATAGAGATGTAATTCTATTGGATCTGAAATGTAGACAACCACTGCTCTACCTACGAGACAGTTAAGGCTCAAGGAGGTGAAATAACCAGCCCAAAAGCACACAGACAGTTAGGGGCAGAGCCAGGATTGGAACTCAGAGGATGCCTGATGGATCTAAGGCTTTGCTTTTTCCGCTCCACCCTGCTGCCCTGAGATTGGGCAAATTAGAATGCACGGCACGGGTTAAAGGAACCCCTTGGTAGATTGTTCAGCATTAATACTTTCACATACCCCTTGTATTAGTTTCCTGTCGCTCATGTAACAAATTACCACAAATTTCGTGGCTTAAAGAAACTCAGATTTATGCCTTCTAGTTCTGGAGATCAGAAGACCAAAATCAGTCTCAATGGGATAAAGGCAGAGTTGGTTCCTTCTAGAGGTTCTTGGGGAGAATCCATGTCCTTGCCTTTTCCAGCTTCTGGAGACCAGCATTCCTTGGATCCTGGTTCTTTCTTTGCAATGGGATCGCTGCAACTTCTGCTTCTGTCATCACATCTCCTTCCTCTCTGACTTGACCTTTTCTCACTTCCCTCTTATAAGCACCCTTGTGATTACATTGGCCCATCTGGATAATCCAGGATAATCTCTTCATCTCAAGAGCCCTAATTTTATCACAACTGCAAAGTCCCTTCTACTGTGTAAAGTAACATATTCACAGGTTGGGGGACTGGAATGTGAATATCATTGGGGGGGGCATTATTCTGCCTACCCCACGCCCACCCTAGAAACCTATGTTTAAAAGGAGTCTCGGAATAAATGTAATCTTTCATATTTTGACCTTGAACATAAACTCAAAATCTGCCCTTTCTTCGTAACAACCAAGATCAAGACTTGAATCACATTATTTGTCTCCAATTTGTCTCTTGAAACTTTAGAGGAATAAAATAAATTAAAAACTTGATGAGGTGCCATTAAGTATATTACTTTCCTTTGAAGGTGTTATTATTAGTCGATAAATTGCAGGATTGCTTTAATACGTCAAGCCCTCAGAGAGATCTCACATCAAAGGAATGTGGATGTTTGGACAAATGAGAACGAATGCACACGTAGAATAATATTTATATTTGCTTATAAACTGTTTTGAGGCATGCTTTCTCTTCTACAGTGTCATTTAAGACGACTATGTGCTTCACAAGGCACTTTTTAAATAGGTCAGGGTCTTATTTTTTAAAGGTTCTCTGGTGTCTGTCTGGCTCTAGGTTTACTTCCTACAGCAACAGCTGAAATTGTCAAAGTCAAGGGCCAAATTCCAACAGAAGATGAAGAGCAAAACCTTGACCCTGCTGACCAAAAGCAGACTCTACAGAGAAAGGGGTTTTTCTAGTATTATCCAAGGGTCTGGGGCTTGAAGGCGTTGTTCTCGCAAAGGGGGGAAGACTTACCATATTTTTCATATACATTCGAAATATTGAGTGGTAGGAGTTTGAGAGTTGAAGAGGATGGGGATGTTCCCTTAGCTCTTATGAAGATTTTCCTGTATATTCTCAGCTCTCCTTAACTAATAATGATACCTTTCTCTATAACTCCTGTCACCCTCACAGAATATATCATCCTCTTAATTTTTTGTTCTCTTACACTCAGCATATCACCATGGACTTTTCCTATTCTTCAATTCAAATCCTGCCACAGACCTCTGCTAAAAATAGTATTTTGGTTCAAAAATGTCCTTGGTCCTCAGCCAGATTTAAGTCTTACTCTCCAGATAGAATCCTGTGGGGCTCAAGGTATTTGCTCTTTGCCGTTGACTGCTTATGTGACCTTGGGGTCAGTCTGTCTGGATCTCAGTGTTTCCATATGAAAATCAAACCTATCCGCTTGTCTAATAGGACTGTGAGATGCCTTTCAGTTCCAATATCTTAGAAGCTGAGAACATTTAGTGGTTATGGGAACCACGTGTTAGATTTTGGTTTGGGGTTTCCAAGAAGTTGACGCAGAGATAAGATTTCGAGTACAAGTAGTTTGTCTGGGAGGTGCACTCAGGAAGTACTGTCAGAAGTTTGGGGAAATAAGACAGAAAAGAGAAGGAGAAAAGAAAAGGCAGTCAAAGGCGTATTATCAAGCCAGTTACCATTGTATGCAACACACCTTCAAGTTATTCCAATTGAGAGATGTGGACACTGGGTATTTATTCATGTACTCTTTCTCCATCATTGGTTGAATGCTGCTTTGAGGGTCATTGCCTCTCCAGCACTTCTTGCTCCTTTTCTCCTATAGTCAGAAAGAAGTCCTCTGTGTAGAGTTGCAGGCTTTCCCAGGAAGTTTTCTAATTACCGGGAGGATATGGGCAGGGTGCTGACTACATCTGCTACAATGTGTGTGAGACCTGTGGGGGAAGTATGGGAAAGAAATGGTCAATTGGGAAATGAGAAAGCAGTGGTCTGATGTTTTGGTTGCTTTTAAACGTGCCATGAATGTACCAGAAATTCCAAGCCATTGTTCTATAATGTTCAGCAGTGCGTGCATGTTATCTTTACAGTGGCATGGACAGGAGAATACATTTGTAGCTAAACATTAAAGAAGAGCTCACCCAAATCCTGACCAGAGTGAAAAGGGTGTGTGTTAGTAAATTATGGATGCTTTATATAATTTACATAGAAATACTCTTAAAAAACGACGTTGCAGGGACTTCCCTGGTGCTCCAGACGTAAAGAATCCGCCTTCCAATGCAGGCCACGTGGTTCAATCCCTGGTCGGGGAACTAACATCCCACGTGCCACGGGGCAACTGAGCCCGCGCGCCACAACTACTGAGCCTGTGCACTTCAATGAGAGAGAGAGAAAACACCCCGTGCCACAACTAGAGAGAAGCCCGCATGCCTCAGTGAAGACCCGATGCAGCCTCCCCCCAGAAAAGATAGAAAATAAATACATAAAATATGTTTAAAAAGCCACTACGTTGCAAAAAATCTGCAATGAAATTTCCTCTCACTAACCATTCTTCAGGATATCACATAAAAATATTATGATGCTGTGACATTTTAACTAATAAGGAACTCATTTTTTTTTTTTTTAAGCGGTACGCGGGCGTCTCACTGTTGTGGCCTCTCCCATTGCGGGGCACAGGCCCCGGACGCGCAGGCTCAGCGGCCATGGCTCACGGGCCCAGCCGCCCCGCGGCACGTAGGATCTTCCCGGACCGGGGCACGAACCCGTGTCCCCTGCATCGGCAGGCGGACTCTCAACCTCTGCGCCATCAGGGAAGCTCAGGAACTCATTTTTAATTGCTTAGTATCGAAGATTCAGTTTGGCCAAGAGCCTTCTCTCATGTTTTATGGGTCTTTCCTTTAATGCATAGCTAATGCTTTGTGTAAAATGGGCCCGTTGGTTCTATGATCATCCATTGCTCCTTAAAAAGCTTCAGCATTCAGATATGCCCTTAGAAATAGGATAATTCAATTCATTCTTCCCCTTCTGAACTTTCTGAGAACCCGACTTGCCAACATCTATGAAATATGGAAGAGGCTTAGCCATCGATCACGAGGGAGGAGGTGATGGAAGAGGAAGGCTGGCCGAGCAACTCGAAGCTTCCATCATTTTGTATTTCAGGACAAGAGAGCAGGATTGCTGACTGTTAGATTTCCTCTGAGAGGTGGTATGTGAAGGGCGTACTGAATATTCTGATAAAGCCAAGTATAGGTGTAACTTCTTTAGGAAACAGTCAATCTGGTAAAAAGTGAAACTCCTCGGGTGAATATTAAATAAGATTTGACTGACATGAAACTTAGACTCTTAGAATACGAACAGAGCTTCTAGAGCATCTAATTCGACTCTCTTATCTGACTCAAGAAGAAATAAAGACTTTAAAAGGTTCAGAGATTCATCCATCAGGACCACATAGCTTATGGATTCAAGTATTCTGACACCCGTCCAGTGTTCTTTCTACTCCATCACATGGCTATATATCTCCCCCTCTTCCTTCTCCTCCCCGTCACCCTTCTTTCACCCCCACCCCTCTCACACAGACACACAGACACACACACACACACACACGAAGTTCATTTAAACAGCAAAACACCTAACTTGAAGGGACAAGGATCTAGGATTTATTTCTTTCACCTTAACCCCACATGTAACAGCTTCATACAAAACCCCCCGAGAAAGTTATGAAGTTGCCCTTGGCTTTACAATGATAAATGTAAACTATTGAAATCCTCCAGTCAAACAAGGTCTGCAAGGATTTGTGCTGTGGAATCTGTTTAACACTAAGGACAAAATAACTGACTGTTACGGAAGGACAGAGGTTGAAGGAGCACGCCACTAATAGAGAAAGGGGCTGATGTCACAGAAAGTCTTTTCCAGACCTTGTCTCTGTTTGATCTCCACAACATCCCACAGAACATTTAGTTTAAAAAAGCAACATTTCTGTATTGTCTGTCCTACTTCTCTCAGCTTCTCTTTCCCTGACCAATGTCATTGTCATTTAACATCTCTGAACCTCAGCCTCCCTGTGTCTGGATCCTACATCTTGTTTTGGAGGGGTCTTTCTAAGAAAACGTACAAAAATGTCTGACGTTAGAAATTTAGGAAATGCTATGTCCCTGTGAACACCTTGCTAGGTCCCCTCCCAGGACCTTGGAAGGGGCCCTTGCCTAATTTAAGCATCATAACCTTCACGATAAATCTGCCCCTATGTCCCGTTGTCCTCCACCGTATGTTTCCTTCCATCCCAAGAAATCTGACCTGTATCTCGTCTGGCTGGGTTGAGGGCAGCAGCACTGGCTTGTCCCCTGCCCGCCTGGGGTCCACTGCATGGGTCCACCCCGCACTGGCTGCCCAAGTGTTCAAAATCTAAATCTAATCATGTCACAGCCTCATGTAAACTTCCCCTGATTCCCCAATATCTTAAGGATAAGCCCAAATTCCTTACAGGCGTCCGAGGCTCTCAGGAAGGAGCCAGTCCTTGTGTTACTGACCCAGGTTCTTGGACCCTTGAATCAACAGAAATTGAGAAGAGGCCAGATGAGAAACTCAGGCAAGGCTTTACTGGGACTCGTGCTGCAGTGCAAGAGAGTGAAAAACCAGTAACAGTTTCCCTTGCTCCCTCCCAGAGAAGGGGGCAAGCTCATTCCTTAAATGCGGTGAGCGTAGGGGCTGAGCCGTGGGTCGGGCCAGAAAGGGGGCTTAGGTGGTCTGCCCACCCCCTTGGTGGTGCTGTGTGCAGGGATCATAGGCAGGGCCCTGATTTTGCTCCCAGCACCTCAGAAGTGGCAGTTGGATTTTTGGTCTTTTTTGTGTTTTTTAAAAAATAAGTTTATTTATTTATTTTTGGCTGCGTTGGGCCTTGGTTCCTGTGCGGGGGCTTTCTCTAGTTGTGGCGAGCGGGGGCTACTCTTCATTGTGGTGTGCGGGCTTCTCATCGCGGTGGCTTCTCTTGTTGCAGAGCAGGGGTTCCAGGCCCGCGGGCTTCAGTAGTTGTGGCACACGGGCTCGGTAGTTGTGGCTCGCGGGCTCCAGAGCGCAGGCTCAGCAGTTGTGGCGCACGGGCTTAGTTGCTCCGCGGCGTGTGGGATCTTCCCGGGCCAGGGCTCGAACCCGTGTCCCCTGCACCGGCAGGCGGATTCTTAACCATTGCGCCATAACCACTGCGCCGCCAGGGAAGCCCTTCTGTATCTTACTGTTCATAATTTGCCCCAACTGTGCATGTGTGCAGTTATCTTTAGCCCCTTGTGGTTTCTTCGTATTCGGTTGCCGGAGGAGACGTTTGTCCAGGCGTAAGCCCTGCAGCAAAGTGCCCCCGGCACCACCCATCTCACTTGCTCCTCCGGTACTTTTTTTTTTGGCCAGCCTCACCTCCACACTCCGGCCGTCCACAGTGGCTGCTGTTCCTGAAGCAGGTTGGGCTCTCCTGCCCACGTGCCTGCCTGGTCTGTTCCTTCTCCTCCGTGTCCGTCTGTCTGTCCTGCTCCCAAATCATCTGATAGTGAGGGCTCTCCAGGATCCTCAGTAGAGACGGTTCCTCCTTCCCTCCCTGCGCTCACCTTCACAGATCTATGTCTTAACTCCTGGGACCCTTGATTGTTCCGATGAACTTCTCCATCTCTCCCCCTACGAAGCTTGAGGACAGGAGTTAAGAAGCTGAAGAAGAGAGAGGCCAGATGGCTGTCTCCCCTCCCCACCTCCAACCCAGCCACCGCGCACATTGTTCCTGAGGGATCAGGGTCTGCCATGGCCAGGAACTGTTGTATTTCTCTTTCTTCAGGTGGGGGAAGAAGGAGACTGAGCCCTCCTTTTCTTTTTGCTACTTGAGAAATCCCACCTGCTCCCGACTTTCCCCCTTTGCACCGATTCCTTCTGATCATTATGGTAATCATCAGATGCGTTTCTGAATCCATTAAGTGCCTCTCTCAGTGTGGCAATGCTGTTCTAGCCACAGACTAAGAACACAGAGCAGCTAGTGGATCTGACCTTCAGGAGCTCCTAGGGCAAATGTGCTTAAGAGAGAAAAGTCGTTGAGGTCCAGGGGGCCCTCCCGAGCTCTGCTTTGCAGTTGCTGGTGGATCGTCAGATGTGGGGAGAGACTCCGCCCCGCCCCCCAAAGACTGGCAATGTATCCAGCCCGCGTACCCCTGCGAGCGTTCCTCGCTTGCACCGTGAGCTGCTGGCATAAGCTGGATAGCATCGTGAACCTCACACACAAGCATCATTGTTTCAAGAAACATTCCCTTTCTGTGTTTGTGCTGGAGGAGATCCAGGACAGCGAGTTTTCCTTTCAAGTAAATGACCCCCACCGAAAAACCTCCATGCCACCCAATGTTAGAGTGTATTCTGGGAATTCTGGAAGACACTGTGAGTCTCTCCAAAACAAAATCAAAGGATGAAAGTTTGCCCCTCCTTTAGCTGTCAAATGCTTGCTAAATAACACAGCTGATCTGGAATGACTGATTGAAGACTTGTTTCTCCTTCCGAGGACGGCTCTCCAAATGGTTCCTTTCTGTTTGCACAGGAATGAAATGAAATCATTTTCACAGTTAGCATGATTTCTTAGCCATGAGTTGAGAGAATACTCTTCACGATAGATAGAAATGTTCCGTCGACTGCATGTAAAATGAGAACATAATTATGATAGCCCGGTCAAATTATGGAGTGTTGTTTTGTGTCGCAGCAGAAGGAAGGTGGGAGAAGTCCTTGATGTAACAGAATTTCTTATCTACAGTGTGAAAATGCTGGGGCCTCTAAAAGCTTACAGAAAAACAATCAGAAATCATGTGTGTGTGCGTGGGCGCGCGCGCACCCGCGTGCGCGACAAATGCTAGAAGGGTTTATCACTTTGCCTCTTTCGCTCGCTTTGCTGCTACACATCCATCCCCCCAGAGGCCTTAAAGTGACCAGGTTGAGGGGATGATTCATTATCTCCCACCCCTCACCCTGCCCTCAACCCCAGCACTGCCCGGCAGCATATGTGATGGCGCTCCCCGTAGAGGGGGATGGGCCTTGTGCCTGGCGACCTCTCTGCTTTTGCTCACACTTTGCTCCGTGCTAAGAATATTCCTTTTCCCTCTTCCCCAAGGCTGCCGGCCCAGGGCTAAGTGTGACCTTCCCCAGGATTACGTACTGATCCACCAAGCCAGACGCTTTCCCCTCTAGTAACAGTTGGTTTGGGTCTTTCTTACTCTGCTAATCGTACTCATTCTTTGCACTGCTATGATTCTGCTATTTGCGTTCTCGTTTTCATACTGTACGTTCTGGAAGGGAATGAGCTTTCCTTGGGTTCTGTCACCAGAACAGCACAGAACAGCGCCTGGCACGTGCTTAGCAGTGTCCAATAAACGTTGGATTGAGTGTGTAGGAGAGTTAGGGGCCGAAACTGTGGAGAGTTTGGATTCATAATTCCTGAGTCCTAAGCAGGAAGACCTCTATGTGTGGTCGTTGCAGGGAGGATAGGATGACGTGGGCAGGTTTTTTAAAAAATGCCCGCTGCATGTCCATGAAAACTGTCACTTGAGACTCCCATCTCCTAAGTCTTATACAAATTCTTTTTACTGTTTCCTAGAGACATGGGTGCAGACCAAAGATAAAGATGGCCGGGAGATAGTCTTGCTGTTATTTATGTGCTTGAAAATAGTTTTCCTTAGTCTTATTTTAATTTTTCAGAAATTCCCAGGTAGGACTGAATCTGCCTACGTAATTTCTTTAAAATTAAACTTGCGCATCAGTATTCAGACCTCCACCTACTCTTCCTCCCGTTTTTGAGCTGTGTGCAGGTTACACAGATGTCTGGGGCTGTGCTTCCATTCTGTCTGACGTAAAGCTGACCGGCTTCCCCCGAGTTTACTGGTGGGAACGCTCTCGAACAGGGTTACAAATTGGAAGTCCTTAGCCATGCAACCGGCAATGGTGGGCCCCGCGTAAGTGCTACATTTTGGGAAATGGTGTTAATACTGGCATTTTCCATGGCTAATTTTGGAATTGCCGAGAATTTGTGATTTTTCAGGGCAGGTTTTGTGACTATAACTGTATAAAGTACTCATGCAAAAAGTCACCTGAATGAAGATGCTAAAGACAATACCATCAAGACTGTTCCCCACCTCTGCCTTCCTTGCAAAGCGAACTAACGTGAGTTGCTCAGCCACATGTCTTCTTATGCTTGCATGACTCGGTTCTTCCTGGTTCCTCCCATGAATAGGAGGAAAACCTCTAGACTGAAAAAAGAAATGACATATATGTCCCTTCTTCTGTTAGAATGTAAGCTATCTGAGAAAAACGCACCTTGGAAAGATTTCTATTCTGGTTATTTAGGAAAAATTCTGCAACGCATCCCCGAGCATAGGTACTTTTCTTTACGTATTATTTAAATTGTAGACATTTTCACCCCAGTTAAAGGGTTAGGAGTTCTCCAGTTCAGAATCTGACTGTGGGTTAGCTGTCTTGACCCGTGTTCATTTCCAGTCCTCACTTGGTCATCTCATGAGCAGTCAACCAGAAAGTTCCTGAACTACAGAAGGAGGAAACGTCAGGGTACAAACCACAGAGCAGTGGACTGTTGTAGTAACTTAATCATGGGCCTCAACTTGTCTTGACATACATATTTATATACATATTTAATATACATATTTATATACATATTTTTTTTAGTCCTTTGTGTTTTATCCCCAGGGCCTTGTTCAGGTTAGAAAAATTTAGCAGTTACTTGACCCGCATCAAATTGTTTGCATCCCCCAAATTCATGTTCCTACATCTATTTGGCCTCTCTTCTTTCTTTCCAAATCTCAATAGGCCTCTTTTCCTGATTGTCTTTGGAAGGAGATTAAACCATAGCATATTGACTTGAAATTGAGTAAACTGTAAAGTCACATTTCATCTAAGTGGCGGGTCCCAACAATTGAAGTAGAGTTGATTGTGTTAGTTGTTGTGATAGTTTCAGGTGTATAGCAAAGTGATTCAGTTATACATACATATCTATCTATTTATTTTTTCAGATTCTTTCCCCTTGTAGGTTATTACAAAATACTGAGTAGAGTTCCCTGTGGTATACAGTAGGTCCTTGTTGGTTCTCTGTTTTATGTACAGTACTATGTACACATTAATCCCAACATCCCAATTCTTTTTTATTTTTTATTTTTTTAAAACATCTTTATTGGAGTATAACTGTTTTACAATAGTGTGTTAGTTTCTCCTTTACAACAAAGTGAATCAGTTATACACATACATATGTTCCCATATCTCTTCCCTCTTGCGTCTCCCTCAACATCCCAATTCTTAAACCTTTTCGTTGTGCAACTTATCCTGAATAATCCGGCCTCTTCTCACTATGTGCCGCTGCTTTTGTAACACCATATGCACCTTATATTCTTCCACCTGGAACTGCCCAAATTTCATTCCCCAACACAACTTTTTCAACCACGGCTTAAATCTATTTTTAGTTCTTTCCTCTGGGACATGAATGATGACTTTTCTACTGCCTGTCAGCTATTTACTTATTGTAAAGATTAACCTATCTAAAGCTCCCTTTCTAGGTTTGCTCTCAAGGGATGGTTTACCTGCATAAAAAAACACTGTACTTGAAATCAACCAACTCGGGGCCAAACTCCAGATTTTACCGCTATTAGAGCCTCTATTTTCTCGTCTGTCCGGTGCATCAGTTCTTGACCTTCAAAAGTTCTTGCTGTGTAGCTGCAACAAATGAGGTGTATATTCACAATAAGTGTGTAAGTAAAGATCTTCTATTCAAGGCAAATGAGAGTTTTAAATTTCCTCTTTGATCATTAAAGCTAGGAGCCCCTAAAGATAATGAAGACCAATTTCTTGATTTTTACAAGTGAGGAAAGCGATGTCCCAAGATCCCACAATCAAATCAGACACTTACTAGTGAAGCTGAGAACAAAACCCAGGCCCCGAGATTTCCAGTCCATTGGGTTTTTTCCTATATAATATTCTGAGTTTGTGGATTCAAATCAATACAAATTAATTTAGTGCTTGCTGCAAGGAACTGTTTTAAGCACTGAATAGAAAGAAAGAAAGCCTAGTTTCCACTCTCAAAAAGATTATGAACAAGTAGGGGAGACAAATATGTCACCAGCTAACTAATACAAGGCAGGATGAAGGAAATGCTAAATCAAGGCAAAATATGGTTGTAATTTTTTTAATTCAAAGAGGAGATGGCATAATCGGGTCTTGACGGTTATTGGGACACATGGAGAAGTAGGGAGCAGGAAGCTCCTCCCAGGCAGAGGAAGTTACAGAAGTAAAACTGGAGACTTGGAAGTGCGTGGTGTGGACTGGAACATAGACTACTGTTAAGTAGAGTATAGGATTTCTAAGGAGATATATTTAGAATTTAGATTAAAAACATAAACAGTTTGGGGCCATATCATCAGGAGCTTTGGTCCTTTAGGTAAATGGACGGGCATTGTGGGTATTTGAGGAGGCTGGGGTATGAGATAATTTAACACCTAAAAATTTAGTCTAGGTTGGGTTGGAATGGCCAAAGGGCATGGATGGTGGTAACAGAGAGAAGAGGGTAGATTGTAGAAACATGCCATGTCGGGCCTGAATGTAAATTCACAATTCTAACCTTAGGAACATATATCATTGCTCACTTCTAATCTCTTCCCCACAGGTGTTCCAAAAAAGAGTATCTTTCAATATACTATTCACCTCCATGGAGATATAGATATGTAGAAACTAGTTTTATCTAATATTCTATACATGAAAGGTATAACCTGGTCTGTGAGATGACAAAATCAAAAGTAGTGAACGTGTTGAAAGTCAATATGCAAACATTTAATCTCCTTCCAAAGACAGTCAAGAAAAGAGGCTTACTGAGATTTGGGGCAAAAAAATAAAGAGAGACCAAATAGATGTAGGAAAATGAATTCTGGGGATGCAAACAATTTGATGGGGTTCAAGTGACTGCCAAGTCACTTTGACCTGAACGATATGATGCCAGTATATTAGAAACCCATGGAAGATTGGGGTTGGGGAACAGGATTAGTCTTACCTGTGAGGATAGGATTTAAGGAGAGCTTCACAGATGAGGTGGTATTTGGACAGCTCTTGAGTCATGCTCATTTGAGAGGATCTAGCAGCACCATAACATTCAGAAGGAACTATGTGAGTAAAGGCCAAAGGATGTGAAAGTGGTAGTGGGAGACACATGTGAAGGACACCTGCCAAGATGCTAAACGGGGCTGCCTCGGAGGGGTAGGTTTCTCCTACTTCTTTATATAAGACTATCCTTTACATATTTTCTACAACAAGAATGTACTATATTCACAATCAGAAAAAATCTAGGGCTTCCCTGGCGGCGCAGTGGTTGGGAGTCCGCCTGCCGATGCAGGGGACACGGGTTCGTGCCCCGGTCCGGGAGGGTCCCACATGCCACGGAGCGGCTGGGCACGTGAGCCATGGCCGCTGAGCCTGCGCGTCCGGAGCCTGTGCTCCGCAACGGGAGAGGCCAAAACAGTGGGAGGCCCGCGTACCGCAAAAACAAAAACAAAAAAAAGAAAAAAATCTATATATATGATTTTAAAAGAAATGTGGTTTGGAATATTAGCTCACAGTCAGTGATCTACTGTGACTGGGTTAAGAAGGATCCAGAATCCTAAAGATTTGGATTTTATTCTATAGGGAAATAAGAAATGCGAAAGACCTTTTTACAGAAGAGTAAATTACCAACAATACAAAACAGTATTTGGTTCAGCTCCAAAATGTGTTATATCAACATTCGCAATAGGTCAGAAAAGAAAATAGCATTGCAGACCAGAATGTGAACGATAGGCTTTATGGAAAGACATGGAATCAGAGCTCATGTTGAAAAGATTTGTGACGTTTAGATGGAGGTTAAAAACAGCAAAGAGGATATTTTAGGCAGAAGCAAAGTGTGAGCAAAAGCAAAGTGATGAGAACAAATGTTTCTGTTTGGAAATAATGAGATCTGGGCTGCATAGGTGAAATCCTGGCAGATTAAGACAGCTTCTAGTTCCAGAAGAGAGGTTTTGGACTTGATTGTGTAAGCCAGGGGAGATTTTCGAGCAGGAGAATGATGGGATAAAAATAGTTCTTGAACAAATAGGGCTCCTTCAGCAGCAGTGTTCCAGGAGATGCGGTGGGAGAAGCACTAATAACATCCATGTGGGTGATGACAGTGGCAGCAGTACGAATGGAGCAGCAGAGGCAGCACATTTTAAAATGAAAAATCAGTTGAATGGATGAAGATTCGCTAGAGACCGAATGAGAGCAAAGAGCTCGTGGTGCTTCCACTGTAGAACAGAATTCTAGAATCCTGAAGATTACTATAAATTGCCATAGTATCCCAGTCATGTGAAAGGGGCAACACCCATCCCCATCATGTGGGCCTGAATGTCGTGGATGTTTTCAGCAATTGTGCTGGATTGGATTAACCACTCCCTTGGTGGCCCATGGTAGGGCATTTATAAAAGGGTCATTTAGCCTATGACCATGGGAAAGTGCAAACCTATCTGCTAATAGGGCATATCTCCAACTCTCATCTTATACATACCATGTGACAGCCAACAAAGGTAATTAATGTGAATTGGAAATTAAATGGTTTGGGCTCCATTTGCAGTGCATATTTGTGGGCACAGGGAATAAAGGCACCCTTTCCTTCAGAGCTTCTTAAAAGATGGAGGAATTATCGTTAAGTCCTTACAAATTAAATAGTCTTCATCCAGGCTGATTGTTGTAGATGACCTAGAAATCATCTCAAAGTATTTTGTGCCACAAGGTCATATCACACAGATAACCAGCTACCATGGGTAGGTAGCAAAAGGGTGTGAAAAGTGCTTGGATGCCATGATAAATATTCATAATGAAGTCTTGAAGCAGAAAGTTCCCCTTCAATCCTCAGCTACAAAATTGCAACAGTGCTGATGGGGGTGATGTATTACGAGTGCACGTAAATGACATGTCCATAAGACAGTTGTGGAAAACTACCACCAAGATACAAAATGATAATATCTGCAAAGTATTTATGTATCCTTTTAATTCCTTGATCTTACCTCCTCACTGTGTAGAGTACATTTTCCCTCTTTTTAGACAAGAAATCTAAAAAGATTGATGACGGGGTGGGGGGTGGGGGTGTGATGAATTGGGCGATTGGGATTGACATGTATACACTAATACGTATAAAATAGATAACTAATAAGAACCTGCTGTATAAAAATAGATAAATAAAATAAAATTCAAACCAAAAAAAAACCCCAAAAATAAATAAATAAAAATAAAAAGATTGATGAGAGGTTAAACGATTTGGCCAACATCAGGACAGCAAATGTATAGTGGGAAAAAAAATCTAAGTTGGCCAAGAAGGTCATGTTCGAAATTTTGGGGACCAGGGATGCATCAATTAACCAGTCTGTCTTGCTTTCTTTTGCTATAAAATAAAAGAGCCTACCCATCTCACAGGGTTTTGAGAGGATCAGAGAGATGATGGATGTGAAAGCAGGGTTCAAATGCGAGACACCATCAGTGTGACTAGAATGGAAAGCTCCCATATACATGTTTGAACTTCACACAGCCCACTAAGTGATATTGATCCCCTAGAACAGTGTGCTTCTTGATCAACCTGCTGCTGCAGTAAAGGCTTAAAAGGAAACGCGTGTTTTCAACCACTCAGTATGAATATTTAACATGGCATCACAATGCCTGCCATAGAGCTTTGTGTCCAATACATGGTAATTATCAATCAGCATATGGAATAGTACGACATGAGGAGACTACCAGGTGGAAAAACCATTCGTTCATTTTCCAAACATCACTGCTATTCCAGGCATCCAGGCACTGGAGATATAAAGAAACACAATATGTAATTATTCTCCCTAGAGTCTCCAAGCCTACAAGGGGAGAGGGAGAGAGAACCACATATTCACAAAGCCAAGTGAGAGCTGAGGCACAGAGGGAAGAATGAATAACTGTCCACATGAAAGAAAGTCCACAAGAAAGAAAGTCTCATCTGGGAGATGACCTCTGAGCTGCAGGTCATACCAATATCCAGGAGACCAGCTAGATAGGATATTAAGACTGTGGGCTGTTTACAGCAATATAATTCCGGGTGCCTGAGTCAGGCCCTCCATCCTAGGATAATCCCTTCAGTCCCCTAACCCATCGACCCCCACTTTGGAGCATTTTTCTTGACATTTTCTAAGACCTCATTAGGTGCCTGGGACTGGAGGGGTATCTGAGTGGGGAGCCCTGGACCTGGACCAGAAGCCATGTGGACCTTGGATGCCTGTTTCTCCCTTTTGGGATATTCTCCAACCCTCAAACTCCATGGCACCCCATGCCTGGCATGTGAGGTTGACCAGATGTCCCAAGGAGCTCAAAACTCCCACTTATGGGTGGGTGGTGGGCCCTGTGGCCTGTCCCTTGTTCCAGAAGGGTGGCCTGCCTAGCAGTTTCCTCCCACTGGCCAGCTATTTCTTTCATAAATCAGTTGAGATCAGTGCTAATGTGCTGATTTGGAGTGACTCAAATAGTTTCATAGGCAAGGACCGTGCACGTTCTGGGGATGGCTGTGGTTAGCAAAGCAGTAGCATGTGTCTCCACAGGCTTGCCCCACCTGGGAAAATTTTCCACTTACAGAGCTGACCAATAAGCTAATGCTCAGGAATTACAACAGCTCATTCCATTATGACGAAAATACTTGCCCAACAGAATGCTTTCTGAAGAGGCCAGCAATACAGAAAAGTTGGCTTTTGCCATTTCTCTGATTTCATTAAAAATATTCGGTTCAGCTCTTTGGTTTATTCTCTGACACAGTCCTGTTTGTATATCTTTTTCTTCCTCTAAAAAAAACAAAAACAAAAAAACAACTATAAAGAACTCAAACTACTTCATCAGCATTGTGTTGCTGTATGGAGCTGGCCAGCCTCGGAGGAATAATACGAGACTTGGATGACAAGGCACATTATCCAAAGTGGCCAGCACTCTACGGTGAGCCCGAGAAGGAAATGGACTTAGTTTAATTAGGTTAAACTATCATATCTGAGCCAAGGAACTCAGATAATGAAAATATAAAGTACTAACGTGATAAACCTTGCAAATTTCACATCAGAATACATGGCCTTTCTCAGTTGTGGCATTGACATAACTATGTTCACGCGCACGCACGTGTGTGTGTGTGTGTGTGTGTGTGTGTGTTACTAACATTAAAGGTCTTTTGGTAGCGATTAGTATTGCTATTTTTTTGCATTCAAAATTCACTGACAACATATGCATTGTTATTTACCATGTTCAAAAGGTAAACAACTAACTTAAAGTTCAAGAAAAGGGCGTGTTCTAGGTTAATAAAGGACAAGGCTTATCCTCCCTCTTTCTCCCTCCTCCAATTCTCTGCCCCAACCCCCTATGATAGATGTTGAAGGACAAATCAGAGTGCCTTCCTCTTGCACTGTAAGCAATTTGAAAATGAAGCACCCCAGTATTTTTAAGAAATTGAAGATCTGGAAAGATGTTAATTAAATCACCAAAAAGCTTCTTGCCTCATTTCAGTGTACTGCATAACTAGGTAGCCAGAAGATATATATAGCACCTGAGTGCTATTCTTGGGTTTTAATACAGTTTTAATTATTTAATTTCAACAATGTTTCAAACAGTGAGGAAGAAAACTAGTTGAATACCCAGTTAGAACAATCAGGTACCACATACCTCTCCAAGGTCTTTTTCCAGTCCTCCGAATTCTCAGACACATCTCTTATCTGTGTCTTGGAAATATTCTACCTTGTGCTGCAAGTGACAAGTTGTAGGAAACTTTTATGTAAATGTCAAACTCACCTAAATTAAAGCCATTCATTCATTCACTCATTCATTCATTCACTAATTCATCCATTCACTCATTCATCCATCTAATATTTACCAAGCTTCTGTTTATGAAGTTCCAGGACTATGCTAGAAGCTACGAGAGCAGAGCAGAGCCAAAGGATGGGTAATAAACTGTGGTCCTTGCCTTAGAGATGCTTATTGACCAGTGAGGGAGACAAACATGTAGAGACTCAACTAGAAGGACTTTTAGCAGCACAGCTGGCTGAACTGATGTTCCACTGGGGTGCCTGGCCTGCATATACACCTTAGACACTGAGGGCTGGAGTTTCAATGCCCGATTCAGGGACAGGAGAAGTGTCCTTGGCCTTGCCTGAGGCCATGAGATAAGACCATGAGATAAGTTCCTCAAGGGTCTGCCCAAACTTAAACCAGGAAATAGGAAAATGAAGACAAGAAAACTGTCTGTAAGGGCAGGGAGGTAGTGAGGAACTTTAAGCTCTGGGAATGTGAGTAGAGGCAGGAAGGCCCCTGGGAGAAATTCAAACTGCAAGCCTGTGCCACTCTTTATGTGGTATTCAAATATATCCTGCTGATAGGATTCGGGAACCCCAGCACCAAAAGTGAACATAACTTTTTGTCCTGGGCCATTGGAATCACTGGGATACTGATAGAAGCAAATGAAAAATTATTTTATAGGGAATTAAAAACCATCCTGTTGAGCATAAATTCACAGTGACAAATTCCAAATCACATGAAGAAATAGACCACAATAAGGAGAGTCAGCAGATACAACGAAGGAAGAGCAAGAAATAGGAGAAAAATCTATTTCTAAAGGTTATTGTAAAATGTAGATACTTACAATAGGAAAATTAAAGAGGTATTAGAAGTCATCATGAAAGAGTAGACCCCTAGGAAAAAACAAGCAAACAAAAGACAGACTAGAAAAGGAAAAAAATACAACATCTAGAAATGAATAAACAATATAGTCTTTGAGATTAAGCATGAAGTGTTTGGATTAAATAGCAGAGTGGACACAGCCAAAGAGAGAATTAGTAAACTGAAGGATCTGAGGAAATCACTCAGAAGGAAACCTAGAGCAATAAGAAGAAAATATGATGTATTAAGAGACCTGGAAAATAATAATAATAAGGATACCTAACTGTTGTTAAGTCCTTACTGTATACCAGGCTCTGTTCACATTGCTTCTCTAATGATTAATAATTCATTCAAGCTTCATAATGACCCTCTGGGGTGGGTACTATTACTAGCCCCAATTTTACAGATTAGAAAACTCATGCAGAGTAAAGTTAAGAGATGGGAATTAGGGTCAAGGAGGGAACCAGGCATCTTCTTCCCAATGAACTGCTCCAGAGTCCCATTTCCCCATACTCACCTGGGGTCCACCCGCATTGTCTCCTTTTGGCTCATTGTGAAGCAGTAGCCAGTGCACCAATGCATTATTTAACATCACTTCCCATCCTTCTTTGCTTTACTTCTCCCTTTTATCACTCTTATAGCCCTGGCTTTGTACTTTTGAGATAAATTGTTAGCACTTAATTGATGTCTACCATAATAGATCATTGATAAAAAATATTATAAATTAGTGAATTAAGAGAGTATTATAAGCACACTATTTAAAACCATGGAGGTAAATACCGTAAGGAATAATTCTCCCCAAAAGTTGAAAATTGTTATTTCTGGGGAAGTGAGACTACTACATTTAGCAGTATTAAAAATTTTAAGCTATTTACACACTTCTTGGATAATTATAATTCAGTTATACAAGATTGATGCTGAGCTAAAGATGTTTTCAGACAGACCCTGAGCTTACTATTCATAGACCTTCACTAAACAAACTAATCACATATTATTCAGAAAGAAAGAAACTGAACCAACAAAGAGTGGAATTCAAGAAGCAGATGTGAAGTTGACAACTATGTTTGTAAAAGTGAAACAAAAACAAAAATGCTGGAATGTTGGAATGTTTTTTAAATAAGGGGGATTATAAACAAGGTAAGATCAAGGCCATAATAACATGGAAGATGGAGAGGGGTGATTGGATTCAAGCATTCTGGGGTTATTCAGGATATATTGGCCTGATAGATAAGGCCAGAATATGTTAAATATTTAATGGTTACTATAAAGAAAATAGAAATAAAACATATAACTTCCAAACAAAAGGAAGGGCAAAGAGGAATAAAGAAAACTCTATCAATCAGAGACCAAGAGGTGCAGAAAGCCCAAATAATACAGTTTTAATTATTTAATTAATAATTAAAGCAGAAAGCCCAAATAATATGAATTTTAAAACAGAACATAGGTGACAAATGTATATAACCTCATCGCAGGAAAGAATTTCTTTAGAAGTCCGAAAACAGAACAAAACATAAACAACTGATCAAAATGGACAAAAATATGAGCAAGCAATTTGCAGAACAAGAAATGTGAATACCTAACAGATAATCAGGATATAGAGATTAAATCATACTCAGCATGCTGAAAAATTAAAATGTTGGTAAAACCAAGTGACAATGACGTGGGAATGGAAACTTTCATATGCTATTGATGAGATGGTAATTGTTAACAATCACTTCGAGAGCTATCTGTCAATATCTAGTTGAGCTAAAGATGTGCGTATCCTATGACACAGCTATTCCAAATTCTAGTTATATTCCTTAGAGAAACTATTGCATAAGAAGAGCACAAAAGAGAACTTCATCAGGCTGCCCACTGGAGGATTGTTTGCAATTGCCAAAAACTTAGATACCAGCTAAATAATCTTCCATGAAGGAATTCATAAATAAATTGTGATATAATCCTATACTGGAATACTAATACAGCAGGAAATGTGAATGGACTACATTTA
Organism: Kogia breviceps; assembly: GCF_026419965.1. Taxonomy (NCBI): domain Eukaryota; kingdom Metazoa; phylum Chordata; class Mammalia; order Artiodactyla; family Physeteridae; genus Kogia; species Kogia breviceps. The sequence continues at coordinate 97,951,475 of NC_081319.1, read as the reverse complement.
CATGAATCCACATGCAATAATCCTGAAACATAATGTTGAATTAAAGATAGAATATTACAAAATGATTCTTAAAATGTGATACCCCTTATGTATATTTGAACCCACAAAGCAATATTACATAATGCTTGCAAATGTATCACATATGGTAAAAATATAAAAATAGATGTGATACACAAACATCAACTTCTTTCCTCTGGGAAAGAGGGTAGGAAAAGGGAAGATTGAAGGTCTTTGGCTAAACCTGTAATTTTTAACCCTTTGTATTTTTAAAGCCTAGAACACAATGTTAACATTTTAAAAACTGAATAATGCACACGTGGATAGTATAGTATTCGCTATCGTTTTCGGTATCTTTGACATACATCATAATTAAGAGTTTAATATTTACAGGATGTTACAGTAAGCTTTCAATCAGCAGTCGGTTCCAAGGTGGCACTGAAGAGAGAGCTGGTACGTCTGTCTGCCTGAGAGTGCTGAGCACTCAACGCTGTGACACGAAGAATGAGAAAGAGGCTCCTGGGAGACGGAAGGAGAAGGTCAAGGAGGAGGAGGAGATAGCATGTGGGATAAGGCATGGTATTGTGGGAACTGTGAGTGCCCTGGAGTAACTAACCATGAGGTGGTAGGAGACAACACAAGGTGGTGGAAGATGTGGCTACAGAGGAAGATCAGACCTGTCTTAGCTGTTGGGTGAGATCTGATATCTTAGAAAGGTTCAACGTTCACTGAAAGCTCTTACTTAGAGGGTCATTTTCCTTTTCCAACACAATTGATTCTTTCTGTTTCTTTCCTCCTGGACGCTTCCAATAGTTGCAGTTTAACATCTCCTGGAGTCAAAGAACTGCATTTTGGGAAAGACCTTAGCAAATCTTATCTACTAGTCCAATCCCTTCATTTTATCCACCAAAGAACCTTTTGGTCACTTTAAGGGCAAACCACTCTGAAAGTTTTTATGTTTGCAATCCAAGTGAACTCAGTTGGCTTTCTGGAAGAACTGATTCCTAGGAAAGATTTAGGAAAGAGTCAGGGGAAAGACTGTGTCCAGAGAAGTTGTTCACTGGTAGAGGATTTCATGAAAGTAATATTGTGATATAGACAGATGGGTGCTTAATAAATTACAAATTATCTTGATGGAGTCTTAATTATGAAAATGAATAAAAGAAGTCTCTAATTCATTTTCTGAAGAATGAGATGGGGTGCCATCTCATTCTACCCCCAATTTGGGGATTTTTTTCATAAATGAGAGAATTAAGATAAAGAATGCATAAGGCTTGGTCACTGTATGCAGAAGATGAAGATCATAGATAACACAGAGGATTCCAGCCCAGGTGCCTGGGAGGAATGGGGGGACCTGGGAAGGAGCAATGGTTTGCACAGGAGACAATGAGAATGGTTTGCGTCCAGATTGTTGAATTTCAGAATATGACTCCACGCGCCAATCTGATTCATGCCCCTTCCACAGCACCACAGCTTGCAGTGGCTCAGATAGCCATAATCAAGTCCTTCTCAAGGATTCTCTGTAACGTTCTGAAATATGGTTTCTACCGTAAAAGGACAATCTCTTCCTTTCCTTGATTCCAACTCCATCTCAAGAAAAATTTGGCAGCCTGAAAAGTGAAATCTAATAAATAGAATGCCCTCACTTTAGGGAAGTGCTCTCCTGTTTCTGGTCTTTTCTCCTCTCACTCTGGTCTGAAATCTTTGTTTCCTGATTCTCCATGTCATGCCTGAGCCATAGGTAAATCAGAATGTCCGTGAAGAATTCCTCTAGTTTACAAAACTACCATAACGGAAGACTCGGTCCGGGTGAAAAACTGACAGGTGATTAGGGTGGAGAGTAGCATTAATCTGGGTTGGAAGGTGAAGATTTTATTGACTCGTTCCTTCTTTGCTCCAACAATTAGTGATCTCAACAGTTCTGGGCAGTCTCTTCGTGTTATCAAACTTTGGCTTGTGTTTACACGCAACACCTAAAACTATCCATTTGCCGTTAATGGACCCATTCTTTCCTGGGTTACCTATCTCTCTCCTCTTTATACAATTTTGTGTCATTTTGGAAAACACAGCAGCACACTGCTCATCTTTAACAAACAACAGTGTCTCAGGTAAAGGCAAAAGTGCCCACTGCTTTAGCTCAGCCGTCCAATTTCTTTCTTGACTTGGCAGGATGCCAGCCTTCACTGCAAAGCATTTTATACATTTTTGCTTGCTTTCCTTCTTAGTTGCCAATATTTATTCGAAGGAAAATAGCTCAGCTCTCTCTATTCCAATATTACTTGTGGAAATATCTGTATCTATCCTTATTTACATGTTAACGAAAAATTTAAGCAAAAAGCATTTCCTATGAGTCTTGTGTGTTTCCCGTATTACTCTCATGCTTAAAAGCACAGTAACACAAATGACAAAGCCTGTTTCTGACGGAAGGTATCCCTAAGATTGAGGCAATCAATGTTCAGCTATTGGTTCATCCTATGCAACTGTCAAAATCTAAGCTTAGTGTTGCCAATACCTGTCTTGGGAGTTCAGTCTAAATGAATTGAACGATGGGTAATATTTCCCAAACTATGTGCAAAATGTTCTGAACAACTCAAGTTGACTTAATAGGCGCCATTAAAGAAAAAAAACATAAGCAGATGCTAATCTACAAATACGCTAGTGTGCCCTGTATGGGCTCAGGAGCATATTAGCAGGACAGCTTTATTATTGATGCTTGTAATTCATATGCATTAATACCTCTGTGCATGTCTGAGAACTCTGGAACATCAGGCAGTCTATAGAGCAATGCCTACACCACTCTCTTGAAAGCAAAGCAGGAGTGTTTAATTTTTAACGTAAAGTTGAGATTAGGATTTAGGAGAGTAGAAGGCTTCTTTGCCTTTAAGGACTTGATAGATTTGGGGGCCGGGCACTAGCCGGAGAAGGCATGGTTGTTTCCTTGAAATCAGGGGAGCTTAACCTGGCTCTCCAGGGCTCCCCTGACATATTGTCAATTTTGGAAAAGAAAGAGAAAGGGAGTGTGGAAAAAAGGAATTCGCATACTTAAAATTTTTGAAAAGTTTATTTTAAATAGTTTCTATTCATTAGGTTTGGTCAAATATAACAGTATATCGATTTAATATCCATGGATTCTAAATGTCTCCTTCATTTTTTTGTCATAACTCACACATTTTCTAAAATTTGATCATTTTTGTCAAGGTTTAATAATTTTGTTTTTTTCACCTGCTGAATTTCAAGGAAAATAAAGACATGATTTTAAATGGTCTTAAAAATAACTTACTTACAGATTGGGAAATGAAAGAATGTTCATTTCAGTAATTTTTCTTAATCCATAAAATGGAAAGATGGATTTACTTCCAGTGTAAATGGGTAGATCCTAGGGAATGTAACAGGTTTGCCCTTCATCTTTAAGGAAGTCCTGCAGGAATTTCTTCCAAGGTTGGCTTGGAAAGGTATTTTTACCTTCAATATAGCCTCTTTCCTATGTGCAAATTTCTGGACAGCAGCATGAAATCATGGAGAGTGACTGGTCTCTGAATGGGAAAATCTGCATTCATTTCCGGTCTGGGGCCCAACCTTGTGTCCACATCGGACAGCTTTGGGCAACTTCTTTCATCTCTCTGCCTTCTTCCGTGTCAGGTGGTGGTCAGAACACCTCAACTCTTGGAATTGTTATGAGGATTCAATGCTAATTTTTTAGTTAAAAATATTTTTAAATATATAATAATTTTATGACATTTAGTGTTCATATATAGTATTTACTATATTTATTATCATGTAAATATATTTTATAAATGAATGCGTAATTAAAATATTTAATATATACATTAGTAAAAAGCCCAGCAGAGTTTTTTAAACATACTAGAAGCTCACCAAGTGCTGTCTCTCTCTGTCTGCCCGCTACAATGGACTGTCTTCCCCTGCACACTAATCCTTGTGATCCTTTGTGAATGGCTTTGAAAGCATATCTTGATCTATGTATACTGTGTATCTGTTCTTCTACTCTTAAGTTTCAATAACTCGCTCTAACATGATCTCTCTTTAGACTCCTCTTAGCTTTTTAATTTCCCCTTCCATTCCTGTAAATAACGTGTCCTTTTACGTGTAAGATGGCAACAAACTATTACAATAATTTGTGTGGATAAAATATGTATCACAGAGGAAAAAAGCTCTATTGACATAAGATGTATAAAAGTAAATAGGATTCCTCTTCAGCATGCTTCTGTATTATAAAAAACTGTTTGGGAAGCTCACGAGATCACAGGATCCTGGCTTGTTGGGAAGATGAGTGCAGCCTGACTTGTTAATGGCAGAGATATTCCTTTGATCATTCACTTCACAAGTCTTAGTGCCTATTGTAACGCTTCCCTCAGTGAATTAGACCATCTTATTTTCCGAGAGAGAAATAATTTGCATGTCACACATTTACACACCCGTGATACCCACTTAGAAGCTCCCTGTAGCGGGCTCCTGACAGCTACCCCCCACACTCAGTTGTTTCATGTATAACCGAAGTTCTCCCACTTGGAAAAAGGGCCAATCTGCGTTTCTTGCCAGTGTTACGTGATCCTAGTACCTGTTCCTGCACCTGCTCTCTACGAACACAGTTGTGATTCTGTCCTAACGGCCGGTTATCATTAGCTGATCGTGAGCTTTTGTTAAACAGCCCCGAGGGGCTCAACACACTGTTGATACCGTCCTGCCCTAAAAGGATAACAGTATTAGCTGCTGTCTGTTTTCAAGATTGAAAGGGCACTAATCTGCCAATAGAGATGATAGGTAAGAACCTGTGTGTCCTATTTTTACCCCCGTTCTCTTTACTACCAGCAGCTACGCTCTGCATGGCAGGCAAGGTTTCTGTGTCCTGTGTCTGCCGTCTCATACCCTTTCTTGGTTGGGTTTCATGATGCCATATGCGCCTATCCTAAAATAGTGTTGAGGGTCCTCTGAAGAAAAACTACCTGACAGTACTCTGTGTGTCAGCGGGATGGTTGGAGCAGGAAAGGTGTGCTTGGCTGTTACACATATTTTGGATCAGATTTCTACTTGGCAGAATGCTAATTGTGTAACCTGGGGAATTTATTTCATTGTACTGAGATTCTGTTTCCTGAAGCATAAAATGGAAATGATGGTTCCATCTTACAGTGTTGGTGTGATGATTAAATGAGGTGATCTATAATATGCAAAGGCATCCCCACACATCCACACACACATTTGTCATTGAAGTATTAGTCTTGATAGGCTAGATTACTCTTCAGTAAAAACAACTCCAAAATTTCAGTGGCTTAAAGCAACACAAGTTCATTTTGCATACTACATGTCCCTTGCCTGTCAGCAGGCAGGTTCGTTTCACTCCATAACCCCAAAGGAAGCAGCAGCCATCACCTTGAACTTCAGCTCATCACACATAGGTCAGAACTGGTCACCTGGTTCCACCCACCCGCAAGGGGATCTAGATGTACAAACTACAATCCAACCATGTACCTGAAGCCTGAAGATAGTAAATCAGAAATATTTGGAGGACAGTATTAATGCCTATAATATTTGTCTTACAAAAATGAGATAGTATTGTAGTCAGTTCTCTGAACATTAATTTTCTTATTAACAATGCATTGTGGAAATCCTTCCAAGCCAACTTGTTTAAATATAACTCATTATTTTTAGTGGCACCATGCTATAAACATACTATAATCTATGCAGCCATTTCTTTATTGGTGGACTTTGTTTTATTCCATTGCAATATAAACACCTATGTTATATTTGTAACATCTTTATACTCTGGGGCTTTTATTTCTATAAGATAAATATCCAGAAGTATCTAAATCTGCCAGAATTAACCTGGTTCAGAAAGGAAAGCATAAGGCTATGTGTATAAGCCTATAAGTCTCAGTTTAAATGGGATTTGTCATTTACAGCAAAATGTAAAGAAACTAAATAGTTCAGAACAACAGACCTCTTACTTAACTAAACTTTAACAATCCACAACCTGGACCTATCTATCCTCTCTTTTAACCTGGAAATAAGCAGAAATAGCTGATCCCAAATTTTAAAATTTAGACTAAGAGCCTTCTTTGGACATTGGCAATACAGCCTTTAAAGATGCTTGACTTAAACAAGACTTTGCAGAAAATTTCCTGCCTTCTTTAATCAGTCACAAAAATTCTATTCACTCTGAAAGCACGGCCCATTATGGAGAAGATCCTCTTATTTGGACTAAAGAACTAGACCACTCCAGCCCTCTTCCCACCCATGGCAATGCAGAAAGAGAAAGAAACATTCCAAAATAACACTGTAATCAAGAAAATACAAGAGTTCACTCTGATGGTTTCCCCTTGATCACCTCTTTTTCCACCTGTTTTATGTAACTGTTTCCAATCTCCCCTTCTCATTAGGTTGCTATCTGCTAAATATTTGCAGAACAATTTGCACAGAACAATCCCTTAGTAAGCATAATTATCACAAGCCTAGAAGGAAAATGACTTTCTATTCAGAGTTTTAGGAGAAAAATAGAAAAAACAAATCCTTAGCTAAAATTAAAATAAACACACGCACACCAAAACACTGCTCACATCATTTAGATGTCTTAACTATATTTTTAAGAGCTTAGGTTCTAGGGCTTCCCTGGTGGCGCAGTGGTTGAGAATCCGCCTGCCGATGCAGGGGACACGGGTTCGTGCCCCGGTCCGGGAAGATCCCACGTGCCGCAGAGCGGCTGGGCCCGTGAGCCGTGGCTGCTGAGCCTGTGCGTCCGGAGCCTGTGCTCCGCAACGGGAGAGGCCACAACAGTGAGAGGCCCGCGTATCACTAAAAAAAAAAAAAAAAAAACTTAGGTTCTTAAAACAGAGATATGAAATTGTTTCTTCAAACCTACTGTCCACTGACCTCTTCCTGGCTCTTATAGCAAAAACCCGTCAGGTTGGATTAAGAAATAATAAGGGAAAAGCCTGGGCCAAAAGAACTTTGGCTATAGGCTCCTAAACACAGTTTGAAGAAAAACATTGGGGTAGAAAGCCTTCTTTTAGGAGAATCAAGGCTTGCCAGTCGTACAGCTGGTTTCTAACCTCTATCTGTAGGAGTGATATTCAAAACATTTAATAACTAGACTTGGCCAAGAGTCAAAGAGACTATTAGAAAAAGATATCGGCCATAAACAATCCATACAGCTGTACCAGTGCACAAGGGCTGAATATGAGCTCTACTGATACATCACTGAATTGCCTAAAGAATTTTTACCAGTCTCCCACAGCAAGCTCTGATCACGTCTCCTTGCTCAGAATATAAATGCCATATACTAAATGTAGAAAAGCCTGGAAGCTGTATCCCCGTCTTAAATAACAGTCTACTTCCATTCCATTTCATACTTCCATTCCAGCATCAGCAAAAATAGAAACAAAACACTAAAGCAAAAACAACATACACATGCACACGCACACACACAGACGTAGCAGTAATGTTGCACAATTCTGTGTTTGTGATCCATTTGGAAGTAATTTTTAAAGCTGTTCTTAAATTTGTACTTTGTAGATTAGCTTACAGTTCTGGCTTTAACATAGTACACATGTAGATCAAACTTAGAAAAAAATAGATGCTATTCCTCTGTGAGAAATATAATAGATGCTCTTCTTATATGAGAGTTAATAATGAGGGAGTGTGTTAGTTTTCTAGGACTGCTGTAACAAACTGCCACAAAGTTGGTGGCTTAAAACAACAGTCATTTATCTTCTTGCAGTTTTGTCTCTCCTCTGTGTGTCTTTTATTTTTTTATTTTTTATTTTTTTCGGTATGCGGGTCTCTCACTGCTGTGGCCTCTCCCGTTGCGGTGCACAGGCTCTGGATGCGCAGGCTCAGCGGCCATGGCTCACGGGTCCAGCCGCTCCGCGGCACGTGGGATCTTCCCGGACCGGGGCACGAACCCGTGTCCCCTGCATCGGCAGGCGGACTCCCAACCACTGCGCCACCAGGGAAGCCCATCTGTGTATCTTTCATAAGGAGACTTGCCATTGGATTTAGGGTCCACCCAGATAATCCAGGAAGATCTCCTTACCATGAGATCCTTAACTTAATTACATCTGCAAAGAACCTTTTTTCCAAATAAAGTCATATTCATGGATTCCAGGGATTTGACATGGACATATCTTTTCGGGGCCACCATTCAACCCACACTGTAGGGAAGATAGGAACAAGAGAGGAGACGGACAGACGGACAGAAGCAGGAAGAAAATTTATCGGATAGCTTGAGTTTAAATCAAAGAAAAAAAATTAAGGAAGAAAAAAAATGTTTAATCTTTTCTTCCATCAGATATGTATAGTGATATTCTTCTAAGTACATCTCTCTTTGAATGGTTCCGCTGCTTTGTCTTGTATTGACACTACTGTTTTGTATTTTGACCTTTTTCATAAGCATAAAGCACTATATGAGCATTTCCAAATTTCTCCCCTTAACTTTGATTCTGACTTCCTTTGAGCCTAATAACTGTTGAGCATTAAAAGTAGGATGGAGCACAGCCAACCAGAAAGCGGAACAAAAATCTCAGTTTGCAGTTGCCGTCCCATCATCATAATGGTGGCGTCTTCTGGAAAGCTCCGTTTTCACCCCCTGCCTTGCTGAGTGTAACTCTCTGCTGCCAGACTAATGACCATCCTTGACTATCCCCTGCCCCACCACGAACTCCTTCTAGCCAGTGAGCTTGCATTCACCGCACTGACCCCACCACTCCCAGCATTCCGACCCCAACTGCTACTGATCAACTTTCCCAGGGAAATTCTCCTTCATCAGCTCCATCTCTTCCACATTAAATCACTGCAGAACTCCCTTTACACACGCTCACACTCAGATAGTAAATGTACTTTTCTCCATGGCTGCTCCTAATGATAAGTTTACACACATGTTTTCAGTTGGGTGAGTTGTGCTACATGTCCTTTCATTGAGTGCATCCTCTCTTAAATTGTAAGCTCTGCAAGATCAGGGGTCCTATCTGCTCCTTTCTTCAGAATCAAAATATGGGCTGCACTGGTAGGCAATTAATACTATTACAGGGCTGATTCCTAGCAGGTGTTTCTCAAACCTTAATGTGCCTCTGAATCACCAGGAGGATCTGTTAAAATGCAGATTCTGGGGTAGAGCTTGAGGGGCTGCATTTCTTCTATCCCATTTAGATCATCTGGGTAAAAAAATCACATGCAAGTTACACAGACTCTGTGTTGAGAACCCCTGAGGTAGGTGATAGAAATGCTCTGGACTGTCTTTCCCTTCAATGTTTCCCTCCTTTCTCTTCAAAGTCAAAAAAAAAAAATGCCACAATACCATCTATATTTTCCAAGAATGCCGTAGGATGACCATTTATTTTCTCCCACTGTCGATGCAGGGAGATGATTATCAAAGGCAGCAATAGAGCTGAGCCGTAATTACAAGGATCATAATTAAACACAGGTTTGTCTTATGGGATGCGACCGACACAGACTCTGTCTGACATGTGTTGGCATCGAGAGCTCTAGGGACATTAGAGTAACGGGTGGTAGAAGGCGGCTTCGCTGAGGCCGCATTCAGGGTACAGAGCAGGATCAAGAAAAAAATGCCAGACGTGTGCACACCTGTTCTGCTGCCCGCTGCAGGTCAGAGGAAAGGGGGTGCTGGCAGCCACCAGACACAGGCATCTTCTTCCAAACTGCAGCCAGCACTGAGGTATATTCCCCTCTCCACCCACCTTCTGTTGTAACCATAGAAGACTGGGCTTCTCAGCTTTCGAATTCAGCCCGAGACACTGACATTCATATCTTCTAAGAGGAGCAAGGTCTTATAGAACTTGCAGCCCTGATGGAAACGTTCTACCACCTGGCCCGCCTAATACAGCAGCCACTACGTACATGTGACTACTGGGCACTTGAAGTGTGGCTAGTGCAACTGAGGCACTGAGATTTAATCTCATTTAATTTTAATTTATTAAAGTATAAATAGCCTCATGTGGCTAGTGGGTACCATTATGGGCCACAGCATAGTTAGAAGCTGCAGATTCAGGGAAGACTGCTTAGGAAGATGAACCACCGAACAAGGGGACAGCTCTCTGAGGTTCACCTTAGGCCACTACACACTAAACTTGAGTAAAGAGCCCCCGAGCTGCAGGGCATCACCATCAATATCTGTCAGTGTTCTCTCTACTACAGCATAACTTGGCCAGTTAAGATAGGGACACCTGAGCTCTTAGGTGTGGTTTCGTATTCAGCAAGAGAATAAGACTGCTTTGGGCTCCGATGTTTTAATAAGACCCTGCAGGGTTTCTGCAGGTCTGTTGTTCTTATCTGTGGGCAGAGAGGTGGGAAAGGCATGCAATTTTTTAAAAACTCATTTAAGAAAAAGATGTCTTTACATTTTTTCTTTTCAGAAGGTAGTTAAGAGGTGATTCAATTTGGGAGAAGGATCTAGGATTTGAAAAAGAGAATAACAAATATTTGCCCAGAACACAATGCAATGCCCTCATACACTTCTCCAGCAGAGCAGATGCGTCCTTGGCCACCTCTAAGATGAGGTTTATAATCAGCCAGGGACCAAGTGACGTGAATGTGACATGAGAAGAAACTGAGATTTATCTGTGGCTGCTTTGGCTGATAATCCAGGTGAGAAGGGAGGGGTCCCTGAAGGCCCCGCTGGGTTGTGATGTAATTAAAGAGAGCAGAACTCTTACCCTAGGATTCCCTGACATCTCCTTCTACAGCAGAGGCCGCGGCAGCTGGACACCTGGCGTTTCTAACTACAGAATGCAAATGAAGCTTGGAATGTGCTGATTTGGGTAGAATGCTTTGCAGATGAGAAGTAATGTAAATGACTGGGTGGGAGAATTGGGGTGATCCGAAGCATATTATAACACAGTAATTTAATACCCCCAGTGGGTGGTTGACTCTTTTCTCTATGAGGTGAGTTGTATGTGTAGAATTTGCCCAGTGTGGGAGGAGAGAGTAGCAATGACCTGCCTTTTGTGGTAGTGGAAGACACAGCGTATTATGAAATTCACTTTGGAGAAGTTTCTGGAAACAATTGGTAGTGATATCTCATCTTTTAACTGACACTGTTTCCGTGTCTGGAGGGGGGAGGACAAGGGCTCACAGGGAATGGGGCGTGGAGGGAATAACAGGCGTGGTGTCAGGCACACCTGGCTGTAAACACCTGTTTCCCCACTTAGGCTTTGCATCAAGATCACCTGGGGAGCTTGTTAAAACTATAGGTTCCTGGGCCCTGCACTGACCTACTAAGCCAGGATCTCAGGCCTCGAGGCCCCCAAAGTCTCTTTTTAAAATAAGCACACAAGGTGATTGTGCTACGAGGCTTCTCTAAGCCTTAGCTCTCCAAAAAGTGACGTAGGATTCACAATACCGGAGTAGGGATTATTGTGTAGATATAGCGTCATTAAAAAAAAAAAAACACCTCAGGAAATATGCACATCAAACAAAGGCTCGATGACTTGTAGCTGTTATTATTATTGAGCCATGGGTTTGCCTTAAGACACTGTTCTTTCTTTAGAGCTTTCAATTGATGTCATTTGCCTTGCTAAGCCTTGTTCACTGTGCTAAAACAGCGGCGGATCTTCAGCCAAATTAGCTGGGATCCGAAAGTTGCAAGTTGTTTCTGAGGATTGACGAAAGCAGCCTTTTCTGTCCCTTTTCGCTCTAAGTCTTAATGACACTGGTGTAAGGCCCCCCTTCAGGTCGGGGCATTTCTGTTGAACGTGAAAACATCAATTCTGTTGTAACAGGTTGTCGGCTCCAGTGAAAGTCAGCGGCTGTGGGTTGGACCCACCCGAGAATGGAAATCTGTTCTGGTCCCAGAGAGGCGCTTGCACCCCGAGGGCTCCCAGCGCAGCTGCCTTCTGGGTGGTGTATCTGGCTTTCATTTGGCAGCGGGAGGCTCGAGGAAAAGGGGGAGGGGAGGCTAGCGTTCTGCCCTGCAGCTCGAAGAGAGCGAAGGTAGCCGCAAAGCCGGCAGGCTCAGGTCGCTGGCGCTGAGACGTACGGAGGGTGGGGCTGCCGGTGGAGGAGGCGCGCGGGAGGCCGCGGGAGAGGCGGGAGCGGAGCATCCCAGGTGGGACCGCCGAGTGCCTTCCGGAAACCCGCCTCGGGCCTCGGGATCCGGATTGGCTCGGGCAGGGAGGTCGGCGAGGTCAAGCCCCTTTCGGCGCCTTCTCCTGACCCGCCCCGCCGCGGTCGCGCGGCTGTAGAGACGCGGGTGCGGGGCGTGGCAGGGGCATGCTGGCCAGGCGGCGGGGCGCGAGTGGCAGCGCGCGGGGGCCGGAGCAGCACCCGGCCCGGGACGCCCGGGGGCCGGATGGCGGAGCCCACGCGCGCCGCGGAGCCGGGGAGGTTTGCGCTCCGCTCGCCGCGCTGCAGGGAGGGCGCGGTGCCAGGCGCGAGCTCCCAGAGACCCCAAAAGAAAGCTTTTTATTTGCTGAGTTTGAAGCCCCTGAAGGAGCCCGCCCCCAACGACAACAACAACAACGTGTCCTTTGTGATCCATTGTCAACTAGGCAAGGAGATCCAACACATTTGCAGCAACTGCAGTCGTGGCGAGGACGCCCGGGACGGTGAGTGCCGGGGCGCGTCGGGGAGGCGGCGAGCGCGGGAGGCGGCTGTGCCGGTCCCCAGTTTGGGGGCGCCGCCGTCGTCTCTGCCCGGAGAACTGCGGGGACATCCGCCCTCTACCCAGGCGTGACGCCCGCCCGTCCGGCACTTTGCAGAGTGCCGCCCGGAGCCAAACCCGGACCGCGTGCGTGCACAGACCATTGATGGAAATGCTCCCCTACAGGAGGGCTTTGAAACAGTTAAAGCGGCAACTCTGCGATTTTTCTCTTGGGGAAGGTGGGGCTTTAGGGGCTTCATCACGGGCAAGATTATTAGCTTTCAGAAGAGGCTTCCGCCGGTTTTCCTAGCTTTCTGGGCTTCTTAGCTGTTCTCCCACCGTTGCGTTAGCATAGGAAATACGCTTTGCGGGCTGCGTTACAGATGTGGGCTTCGGGTGGATTCACTTTGGAGCGGTGGTTGGGCCTCGGCCACAGCGCCCTGGAGACTAGACTTGTGGAGTTGTGAAGGATGTCCGCTCCGAGTGGGACGTGGCCGGGACTTTTGGAGCGCCGCCGCTGGCCGCTCTTGCACTGATGCCTCAGGGCCACAATGTGGGAGGTGGGGGAGGAACGGCAGCGGCTTCCTCCAGGTGTGCCCCGCGAGCCGAAGGGCTCCCTCGGAGAAAGATCCGGAGCGGGCCGGTGAAAGGGGGCCGGGGCTGCCGGCGGCTCTGAGCTGGAGGCGCCAAGGAGGAAGGGACAGCGTTGCGCGGACCGGGCAGAAGCCTCCGCAGACGTGGACGCGCCTGTGGGGCGGTGCGTCATCCAGGCAGTTTCGAAGCAGCTCATAGAGCAGACTCCGGAGGGCCACTGAAGGTCTCGGGAAAGTTTTAGGCAGCAGGTTTTGCAGGGAGAGCATTAGCTACCGGCCAGCCTGAAGCTCATCGCCTGCCTTGACGCTCACACCTGCTTGGGCAGGCAGATTTTTCCTATCCACCAGGCCGCTTCGCTTGTTGCCTTTGGAAGAACGCGTTATCGCTTAGAATTTCTCCCGTTCCTGCTGGCCTCCGAGGTGCAGCGTAATGAAGCGACTGGTTTGGCTAATGTCTTTTCAGAATTAGAGTCCTGCTAGCGTAATTATACTTTTCTTTGATTAAACTGCCAGAGAGGCTGTGCAGGCAGGATGGCACTAGTCATCCGAGGGGAAAATCGTGCGGGAGGAAGGAAGGCGCACGAAACACGCCGAGGCAGCTCCTGTTAGGTTTGGTGGAGGATATCTGTTTACGAGAAGCACACACTGCCATGTGTTTGGTCCTTTGGTTACTCTATAAGCTGCTGACGCCTAGGGAATATAAATGGATTAACGGGGCGATGTAAAGCCAGACATTTACCATCTAATGTAGTAGAGCATGAGATGCGGGCTAAAATATTTATTAAATGAGTCACTCTGATGACTGAATTGCTTCCCAAATGGGCTACTTCCACAACCTTGGGGGTTTATTTAAATTAGGATCTCTGAACGTTGCTACCGTAAGGAAAGGTCTGTATCTACACTCAGGGAGGTGTGTTCATGTGTGTAATTATGAACACCGTGCTTCCGCTTCCAACGCGCATCATCTCTACCACCTCAAACACTCCAGAATGTCTTAAGGGGCTACTTACGGATGTTCACATATTACCTGATAGGACTAAAGCATTTAATTTCAAAGGATTCTTCTTTAGGGGAGACCTCATGTTGTGGCGCCTAATTTTTGCCGAATTCTGCCCTTGCTAATCCTGCCTTCCAGTGTGGGGTGTGCTTCGTTAGTCGCTGAAATAAAATGAGGTCAGGAGCTTAACGCTTCTACTTTTACTGCCAGAGCCCAAAGCGGCACTGCCCACTGTGAAAGGAAAGGAAGTTCAAATAAATTTCACTTTCTGCAGAGACTGACCTTGAATGATAGTTTGTCCTGAGTGGATGTCTGTGAGCTAAGCTCTCCAGAAGCTGTTTTCAATTTGAGTCATCTTGTCTGCATGCCAGGAGAGCCAGCTCTTTTAAGCGAAATGTGTAGTAAAGATTGTAGTAATGCTCACAGATTTGGTAGGGCTCCATAGAGGAGGACATTTCTTGCCGTGGGGTGTACCTGCATTGTGTACAAGTACCATAAATATGTTAGGTTTCTCCTCAGCACCACTGAGGTCATTTAGTAGCAACCAAGGACAGTACTGGTCCAGCTGGAAAGCCCTCACTTGAAATTTTACACAGGGAAAATTTTATAGAGGCATTGCTCACTGAGTCTCATTCTTAATTTCCTCATATATAAAATATATTGAAACATATTTAAAGCACATTTTAATAACTTTCAGTCTAAAGGCGATCTATAACTAAAAGTATTTAGCTGATACAGAATAAATTTTATTTTTATTTTATTTTTTTTTAATTTTTTTGTGGTACGCGGGCCCCTCACTGTTGTGGCCTCTCCCGTTGTGGAGCACAGGCTCCGGACGCGCAGGCTCAGCGGCCATGGCTCACGGGCCCAGCCGCTCCGCGGCACGTGGGATCCTCCCGGACCGGGGCACGAACTCGCGTCCCCTGCATCAGCAGGCGGACTCTCAACCACTGCGCCACCAGGGAAGCCCCAGAATAAATTTTAAAAGAAAGAGTATCCCTGGCTCAGTGAACATATGAAAGTTGAAATTACATTTTGGCCCTTGCCATTTTACTTGAGAGTATTTTTTTAAGTTCCGGGTGTCCACTAACTAGTACTAAAGATGCTTTGCTGACGTTATTTTTAAGTAGAAAATTACTTTAAAAAATTGTAGAATACAGTTCACCATTAATGGCCAAAGACAGTTTATGTTTCCTTCATCTTTGCTGTTTTGGTTCAATACCGAAGCCATTTTCAGATGAGGAAACAAAGCTTGTGTAGCACTTTGGTGTATAAGGCCACAGACAAGTGAAGGGTAGGAAAAACACTGAGATCCTTCTCTGTTCGTCTTTGAAACTAAGGTGCTTTCCACTGTGCCTCAAGTTGATTATTTTTTTATATGGCACCTATACTGGATGTAGAAAATTAAGTACTGTTTTGTGTGTGTGTGTGTGTGTGTGTCTGTGTTACATACATGTGCAGTCTTGATAAGCCAGGTTTATTAAGCTATAGAACTAGAAGGAACTACACAATTTCCTAGTACCTTTAATTTTATCTGCCTTACATACTAGATAGAGAGGCTGGCATTGGTAGGAATAGAGGGAGAGAAATTTTTAGCTAAATAGATTAGAAGTTATGAACATTATAAAGCTGCAAAAGGGCTTCCCTGGTGGCACAGTGGTTAAGGATCCTCCTGCCAATGCAGGGACACGGGTTTGATCCCTGGTCCAGGAAGATCCCACATGCCGCGGAGCAACTAAGCCCGTGTGCCACCACTACTGAGCCTGCACTCTAGAGCCCGGGAGCCACAACTACTGAGCCTGCGTGCCACAACTACTGAAACCTGGGTGCCTAGAGCCCGTGCTCCGCAACAAGAGAAGCCACCGCAATGAGAAGCCTGCGCACTGCAACGAAGAGTAGCCCCTGCTCGCTGCAACTAGAGAAACACTGCACGCAGCAACGAAGACCCAATGCACAAAAATAAATTAATTAATTGGAAAAAAAAAAGCTGCAAGAGACATAGCTAAAGTATCACCTAACTTATATTGCAAGTCAATAGGAGAATATGATTTAATTTACAAATAGTTAAAAATCAACTCTAGGGAGAAATCTATTCTAGAAAACAAGGTATTTCTCTCTATAATTTCATATATATTTTCTATTCTTATTTGAATTCCTTTTGAGTCTATTAGTAGTGAGGACTTATTGTAGGAATTACAATGTCATTAATAATTGTGTATTAAAATGTAATTTCAAGTAATTTTTAATAGAAATGAAACATTTTAAAAACAGTTTTTTAGAAATATTTTGAAATAGAAATATTTTGAAGCCTCTGTCTTATAGTGGCCTGTTTAAAAAGTAATCATATGATAGATTTAGAAACAAGACATATATATATTTTTTAAACATCTTTATTGGAGTATAATTGCTTTATGATATTGTGTCAGTTGCTGCTGTATAAAAAAGTGAATCAGCTATACATATATCCCCATATCCCCTCCCTCTTGCGTCTCCCTCCCACCCTCCCTATCCCACCCCTCCAGGTGGTCACAAAGCACCGAGCTGATCTCCCTGTGCTATGCGGCTGCTTCCCACTAGCTATCTATTTTACATTTGATAGTGTATATATGTCCATGCCACTCTCTCACTTCGTCCCAGCTTACCCTTCCCCCTCCCCACATCCTCAAGTCTCTTCTCTACGTCTGTGTCTTTATTCCTGTCCTGCCCCTAGGTTCTTCATGGCCATTTTTTCCTCTTTTTTAGAGTCCATATATATGTGTTAGCATATGGTACATGTTTTTCTCTTTCTGACTTACTTCACTCTGTATGACAGACTCTAGGTCCATCCACCTCACTACAAATATCTCAATTTCGTTTCTTTTTATGGCTGAGTAATATTCCATTGTATATATGTGCCACATCTTCCTTATCCATTCATCTGTCGATGGACACTTAGGTTGCTTCCATGTCCTGGCTATTGTAAATAGTGCTGCAGTGAACATTGTGGTACACGTCTCTTCTTGAATTATGGTTTTCTCAGGGTATATGCCCAGCAGTGGGCTTGCTGGGTCATATGGTAGTTCTACTTTTAGTTTTTCAAAGAACCTCTATACTGTTCCCTATAGTGACTGTATTAATTTACATTCCCACCAACAGTGCAAGAGGGTTTCCTTTTCTCTACACCCTCTCCAGCATTTATTGTTTGTAGATTTTTTGATGATGGCCATTCTGACCGGTGTGAGGTGATACCTCATTGAGGTTTTGATTAGTGACGTTGAGCATCCTTTCATGTGTTTGTTGGCAATCTATATCTTCTTCGGAGAAATGTCTGTTTAGGTCTTCTGCCCATTTTCGGGTTGGGTTGTTTGTTTTTTTGATATTGAGTTGCATAAGCGCTTGTATATTTTGGAGATTAATCCTTTGTCAGTTGCTTCGTTTGCAAATATTTTCTCCCATTCTGAGGTCTGTCTTTTCGTCTTGTTTATAGTTTCCTTTGCTGTGCAAAAGCTTGTAAGTTTGATTAGGTCCCACTTGTTTATTTTTGTTTTTATTTCCATTTCTCTAGGAGGCGGGTCAGAAAGGATCTTGCTGTGATTTATGTCATACAGTGTTCTGCCTATGTTT
Source organism: Kogia breviceps (assembly GCF_026419965.1). NCBI lineage: Eukaryota > Metazoa > Chordata > Mammalia > Artiodactyla > Physeteridae > Kogia > Kogia breviceps. The sequence continues at coordinate 97,933,681 of NC_081319.1, read as the reverse complement.
TCCTCTGAGTTTTATAGTGTCTGGCCTTACCTTTAGGTCTTTAATCCATTTTGAGTTTATTCTTGTGTATGGTATTGAAACAAGTCGTATTGATTGTAGCTGCTACTCACTGCCTTTTACATGTGATTAATCAATAGTTCAAGGTGGTTTTCATTTCACTAAATATGATTTCTGTTCTTCAAATATTCGTAGACAAATTCACTAATCCATTGACTCACCAGAGGCATTTGCAAAGTTTGTTTTTGGAGTTAGAAATATTTCACACGTTATCCTAATGGATTCCAGTGTGAACTTTCAGAACAAAAACAATTTGCCATAATACTTCCGTGTTACTCTGTAGGGTTCATTCCACAAGACAGCTTTTTAGAAAAGAATGCCTTATGAGTTTCTGTGGGTCAAATCCTTCTTTTTGCAGATGAGAAAACTGAGGTGCATAAGGATTAGGTGAGCAGTCCTCCAAAATTCAGCCACCATTTGGTGTCAGGGCTACTAACAGAACAGTTCCTTCATGAAGAAGTTTCTAGTGGTGGTCCAGAGGTGGCTCCTGGAACCTCACTGCCTCGCTGTTTTCAAATAATGGCTCCTCCACTTGCTAGCTGGGTGACTTTAGGATACCACGATATTATCTACTGCATGGCGTTGGGAGGATTAAATGAGATAATTAGCATGAAGCACTTAGCATGGTGCCTGGCAAGAGAAGGTGCTGGAGAAATATTAGCTGCGATTACTGTCATCTGTCTTGTTACTGCCAAGTTCAGTTTTGACTTGGATTTTTCCTCCTGCTATTGTGCGCTCTTTGGTCTCTTCCGTAATTAAACATCCCTGGATTGGGTCCAAGATGAATGCACCAATTCTACTCTGTGTCTAACAGTGAAAAACATATATTTCTAGTAAAAGCAAGTAAAAGGGAGGTTGGGGAAGAGCCCCTTCAACATTGTGCAGATGTCCAAAGTATTTTGTTGTGCTGGTTTTGGAATTTTAACAATCATGACCAGTTCATTCTAGATAAAAGGGCTCACGTATATGTCTAAATTTACAATGACTAAGCACTTTTTGGTCTGTCCGGTATTCCAGAAAATAGGCAAGGTGAGATCCAGTTGTTTCTCCGGAAGAGGAAAAGTAAACAGCTGGAAGAAGTATTGTTACTGTTGTACTGTACTGTTCTCCAGAATAATAATTTCTGGAGAATTCTGTCGACGTGGGCCCAATGGACACTGAGAGTAAGAGGGACAGCTAGGGAAGGTGTGACCTGAAGCAAGGGGTAGAGGTGGGAAACGGCTTCCATGAAGTCAGGAGAGCTAAGGAAAGGCTCTAACTTGGGCAGGGTGTAAAGGTTGTTTGGAACCCTGAAAAGAAAAGCATGTGCTTAGAAGTGAAGAGAGTGAAGAAGGGCTTAGTGGGGTGTTAGGAAGAGGTGTAAAGAGGGGGGGGAATTCTAATGAAGGTGGGCTCTTAAAATTCTGCTGAAGTATCCATGTACAATCGTCCCTCAGCATCTGTGGGGGATTGGTTTCAGGCACCCTCTGCAGGTACCAAAATCCAGGAATGCTCACGTCCCTTATATAAAATGGCCAGTGTAATGAATACAGTCCGCCCTCCGCATCTGTGGATACAGAGGGCAGACTGTACTCACACAGCTGACCTATTGGTTGATTCTCTTATGTTTGCTTATAAAATTAGCAGGTTGTGTGTGCAGGGCCCCCTCAGATACCAAGGGGTACAATAACCAGTTGTTGCCTTTGAAGAATCGACCTTAGAGCAGCAGGAAAGTAAACTGCTAAATTATTGGAGGAAGCCATTAACTGTGTGAGTAAGGCAGGAGGGCTTCCCAGAGGAGGTGATATTTGCATTAGGGCCTAATGGAGGAGTTTTCTCAGATAAATAAGGAAGGGCAATTTGGTAAGAAAAAAAAATGCAAATGATTTAAATTGCAGAAGAACATAACTTGCCCAGAAAAGGGGAGAAGTTCAGCAGGTAGATTTGATGGAATGTAGGCAAAAATGACATGAGGTAGTCTAGAAACATATGTTGGGGCAATTCTTCATTTTTTTCCTGATGATCTATTTCTGCAGCATTTTTATGTGCCAGGTTAAGCATTGGGAATATAAAAATCGGTAAGATAGTATGGTCTTTGTGTTCAAAGACCTTAAATGTAGCACAGGGACATAGGTAGACCGATACATGCACAGAAGTTTTAAAAGTGTTGAGAGAGGTAGGTGTGTTTTTTAAAAAATAAATAAATTTATTTATTTATGGCTGCATTGGGTATCATCTCTGCGCACAGGTTTTCTCTAGTTGTGGCGAGCGGGGGCTACTCTTCGTTGCGGTGCGTGGGCTTCTCATTGCGGTGGCTTCTCTTGTTGCAGAGCATGGGCTCTCGGCGTGTGGGCTTCAGTAGTTGTGGCACGTGGGCTCAGTAGTTGTGGCTCGCGGGCTCTAGAGCACAGGCCCAGTAGTTGTGGCTCATGGGCTTAGTTGCTCCACAGCATGTGGGATCTTCCTGGACCAGGGCTTGAACCTGTGTCCCCTGCACTGGCAGGCGGATTCTTAACCACTGCACCACCAGGGAAGCCCGAGGCAGGTGTTGTGGAAGCAGAAAGTAGAGAGTGTCAGGCCCGACTTGGGCAAGAGGGAAATCAGGAAAATCCTGGTACAGTTTATGAAGGAGTTCATATTTCATTCAGTGAGCACTGTAAAAATATTAATAAACAGAAGTCTCAATTAAGTAGAGTTGGGAGACCGGACAGGGGAGCTCTCATGCCCTGAGAGGATAGCAGAGCCCAACGGGAAAAAGAAAGTCTCCTCTTCTTGCCTGGCAAGGATTCAGCCAATGAAAAGCCAGGGACTCTTTGTTTACTAAGCCCTCCCAACTTCCTTTTCCCTTCTGTAAAAGCATCCTCCTTTCCTTGCTGTTTGGGGACCTTCACAGGTTGTAGATGCCCAGTTGCATTTCTCTGCTGATCCTGAATAAATCCATCTCTTTGCTGGAGAAGTGACTGGCAGCCCGTTCGTTTTAGGTCAGCGACACCTAGGGTAGCACAGGGATTTTTAAGCAGAGGTCGAATGATTAAATTACCTTAAAAAAACAACAACAACAAAACTTATGAAAAGTTGTACACATGTACAAAAGTATACAGGAGAGGATAATGACCTCTATAGGTTCCTCAGCCACATCCCCGCACTCCTATATTATATTGGAGCAAATTTGAGTAGGTTTTTGCAATGCTGTTGCTGGCAGAGCTTAAGCAGGGACCAGACAAGAAAGGGCCTGGGTCCGACTCTCATAGCCAAGAAGGGTCATTTCAAGACCTTAAGCAGTAAGTATCAAAAGACCAAGATTCTGCTTTTTACAGACTCATAGAAAGGCCTCAGTAACACTTTCAAGCACTAGCAATTCAAAGTCGGTTTGCCTTATTTTCAGCATAACTCTGAACTCATATGTAATTTTGCAGATAATTTCCCCTTCTGCTCTAATATCTTTCTTTCTTTCTTTCTTTTTTTTTTTTTTTTTCTTTTTGTGATATGCGGGCCTCTCACTGTTGTGGCCTCTCCCGTTGCGGAGCACAGGCTCCGGACGCGCAGGCTCAGTGGCCATGGCTCACGGGCCCAGCCGCTCCGCGGCACGTGGGATCTTCCCGGACCGGGGCACGAACCCGCGTCCCCTGCATCGGCAGGTGGATTCTCAACCACTGTGCCACCAGGGAAGCCCTCTAATATCTTTCTGACTTATAGACATCTATAAACATTCACTCAGTTTAGGAGAAGAAATGTTTAAAATATTTGTAAAATCTATAGCTTAAAATATACCCATACGCCTAAAGGAGATTAAAAAAGATCAGTAGATAAAATATACACATACAACTGTATTGAGAGGGGAAGGATCAGAACTTGTTTGCTAGCCCCAAATATTCATTTCTGTAGTTTGCTAGTGAATCCAAATGGTAAGAACTTTTCAGACGTGAATAGGTGTTTATAGAGTTTGAAGACATGGCTGAAAGGAGGGGGCCATGATGATTTGACTTTTGTGTAGGTTGTAAAATAGGGGTCCAGTTTAATTTCTTTTGCATGTAGCTGTTCGGTTTTCCATTTATTTTATTTATTTATTTAAAAAAAAACTTTTTTTTGCGGTACGCGGGCCTCTCACCGTTGTGGCCTCTCCCGTTACGGAGCACAGGCTCCGGACGCACAGGCTCAGTGGCCATGGCTCACGGGCCCAGCCGCTCCGCAGCACGTGGGATCTTCCCGGACCGGGGCGCGAACCTGCGTCCCCTGCATCGGCAGGCGGACTCTCAACCACTGCGCCACCAGGGAAGACCTCAGTTTTCCATTTATGAAGAGTGTCCTTTCCTCCTTGTATACTCTTGGCTATACTATGACACATTCTGCTTAACCGATGGTGATTTGTGTTGTTTCCATTTTTTGGCTATTATGAATAATTCTGCTTTGAGCATTTACATACAAGTTTTAGTATAGATGTATGTTTTCATTTCTTTTTTTTTTTGTCGTTGTTTTTGTTTTTTTTGTTTTTTGTTTTTTGCGGTACACGGGCCTCTCACTGTTGTGGCCTCTCCCGTTGCGGAGCACAGGCTCCGGACGCGCAGGCTCAGCGGCCATGGCTCACGGGGCCAGCCACTCCGCGACATGTGGGATCTTCCCGGACCGGGGCACGAACCAGTGTCCCCTGCATTGGCAGGCGGACTCTCAACCACTGCGCCACCAGGGAAGCCCTGTTTTCATTTCTTTTGGGTTTATATCTAGGGGTAGAATTGCTGCATCATCCGGTAACACCATGTTTAGCCATTTGAGGACCTGCCAGGTTCTTTTTCAAAGTGGCTGCACCATTGTACGTTCCCAACAGCAATGAAGATAAAAAGTCCCATTTCTCTCCGTCTTTCCAGTGATTTTCATTATCTGTGTTTTGGATTTTTGTCACCCTGGAGGAGTATTAAGAGAGAGAGCGAGAAGGTTCTGAGTTGATGGTCAAGAAGAGAGTTGATTCAGTCTGTTTAAGAAAACCGATAAGTTTAGAAAACGTAGACACATAACTCTGTTTATGTTACACTTCATAATTTGCACATATTATTTCCTCGTAATCATCAGAACAGCGTTTTAAGGTTGGAAATACTATTGCGAGCGTTTTAGGGGGGAGGGGACAGAGGATCAGTGCTCATGGCTTCCTCCGTGTCACCTGCTGTTGCGACTGTACCTGGGCCGTTCCTCGGCTCCCGTCTCTGCAGCCGTGGTTGGTTGCCTCTGAGATGTGAACCTCTAAGAAGAGACTACTTGTTTTGACCAATGAGGTTTAACTTCTTAAAGTGATTAATTAAATATGAAAGTGATTCTTTCAGGAAAATTCAGGTAAAAAGGAACGCCAAAAGCAAACTGTCAGTTCATTTAAAAGCACAAGAGGAAATTATATGGTGGAGAGTGCGTTTGGTTAGAACTGGGAAAGCTCAGGGGCCGCTGCTACCCTCTATCTGCTCTCCAGTCACCTCTGTCCTGAGCTGCTTCCACCTGTGAGATAATTATTTCTCTTCCCTGAAGATGTTGCGATGCCTAAAAGCCATCTAGATCGGGGTTAGTAAGCAGTGGTCCCTGAGCCTTGTAGTGGAATATGTTTTGTTTTGTTTTGTTTTGTTTACAATTACAAACGGCTGACAGAAATCGAAAGAAGAAGAATATTTCATGACACAAGACACTCATATGAAATTCAGATGTCAGTGTCCATAAAACAAATTGTGTTGGAGCACAGCCGTGCATAATCGTTTGCGTACAGTCTGTGGTGGCTTTTGCACCACAGCTGCAGAGTTGAGGGGCTGCAGCAAAGACCCGCACACCCTCAAATATTTAGTTTCTGGCTTTCATCAGAAAAATTTTGCTGACCCCTGATACATCACAGTTCTTATAATTAGGAGATACTGATACTGACCATTTCAACACCACATCTAATTTTAGGATTGAAAGGGACTCAATCACATGTCAGTGTCAGTCACCAGAACTGCAGTTTTAGTCCTTTTCAAAGGCTAAATGATGTCCTAGTGTATGCAGAGGGACAGACTTAAAATGCAAATCAAGCTAAAAAGAAACAACTCCTCCGAATTGGGTTTGTGGAGTATCTTTCCTTTCCCCAATCTTACTCTGACCTTTATGTGGGTTTCAGGCTGGCACATGTGATAAAAGAGGATGGATTTGTAATCCCCACCTAAGAGCTAAGCATCCTGATGCTGCTTTTGTTTCGGTGTGAACTCTAGAACAATCGCCTCTGCTGTTTTGGCAGATGGAGATTTGCCTCCATAGTAATTATTTTGCAACCCACAAAAGTAATTATAAAATCAAATAATTAGCTTCTAAACAAGCTGTAACCCCTCAGTGACTCTTGGGAGGGGAACAAAGTTCCTGTTCTTTCATTTTCATTTTTAGGACTGTCACCTTCTGCTTCCCTTGCCCCCTTACCTCAGTTCTCGAGTTATTTTAAGTTGAGTAGCAGTCTTCGATGAAGCATTAGCTGCTTTTGAGGCAACCATCTTAAACAGTAGTACTGCTCCAAGGTTATGGGCGGAAAGACAGAAGCAAGCAAGAAAAAGGAAAAGCAAAGCCTGATTTACTTCTTCCAGTGATAGGAAATCAACTTTTAAAAAGGAATAACAGACTCCGTGCCTGGCTGGTGGGAATTATTGGGAGCTGCATTGTAGTGAGGCCTCCAGATTCTGAAGGTGTTCTCGGGAAGAGTTGGCACCACGGTTTCCTGGCACAAAGTGAGGAATGCAATCTGCCACACAGTGAGTGACCATCCATCACTGACAGACGGGGCACATACCAGAATCTGCCTATTTCTTGAGAGACTTAGAGTCTGTTCATGGGCAAATGTTTGTCTAACACGTGCAGCAGATACTGTAGATGATGTTTATATGTTTGGAAACTTACTTATTTGATGAACTCGGCTACTCCACATGATGGAAGTGTATCCAGAAGCAGATCTTGGCTACAGGCACCATGATGGATTTGCTACATATTCAAGAAACGCCCCTTCCAGGGACTTCCCTGGTGGCGCAGTGGTTGGGAGTCCGCCTGCCGATACAGGGGACACGGGTTCGAGCCCTGGTCCGGGAGGATCCCACATGCCGCGGAGCAGCTAAGCCCGTGAGCCACAATCCCTGCAACGAGAAGCCCCTGCTCGCCACAACTGGAGGAAGCCTGTGCGCAGTAACGAAGACCCGCTGCAGCCCAAGATAAATAAAATGTAAATAAAACAAAAAAGAATCGCCCCTCCAAATCTCAGTAACTCACTGATTGATGGCTCCCTTCCCCAGCTCACTAAAAAAGCCAAACAGCCACCGACAGGAGCTTATCATCCCCCAAATGAACACGCAGTGAACTTTTTGCTTGCCCAAAGCCCTGATGTTTTCATAGCCAGAATGAATAGTATGCTGCAGTTTCCAGCTAGTCGTGATATGAATTTTTCATGCACTATTGAGCAGGCTGTGGTCAGAACGCCACCACCCAAAGTAAAACTGAAGACAAAGAAACAGATTTTAATATTTTGCAGCTGAAAGAGCCGTTTGCAGTGGAAGTAGAAATGATGCACTCTTGGACCCCTCCCATCCTTGCCCCCGGGTCTTTGAGGGGCATCAGGAACGTAAATGCAGATTTCTTGTGGTAAGACAATAGAAGTAGCTTGGAATACTGGTGAGTGTAGTAGTCATTGGGCTGTGTGCCTAGGTTAATTTGTCAAGTTTTTCTAGAAGGCAGAAGAGGGAATACATAGAAGAAGGAGCGTCTACGTTCAAGAAATAAAAGTAAAGACAAGAGACAGAACCAAAGACAAGAGTTACTCTTTGGAAGAGGAAACTTACGAGTATCTTAGAAGACCCCCATGTATAAACCAGATAAAAGGGGGATTGCTGGTTTAGGTGGGGGTGGGGAGGAGGGCCTGCCCTCACAGAGTGCCATGGAGTCCTAGAGCTTTCCAGAACCACAGTTTTAAAGTTGTTCTTTGCTCGACTCCACTTAGATGAGATACAATGTAGAATGATTCGTTGCATTTCTACAATGTAAACATCAGCTCATAACTGGGGACATTATATCCCCAATTTTTATCCTGTGAAGATGATGAACACCTAGTAGAGCAGCTTGTGACATAAATAAGGTATAACCCAATAAGGTGTAGGTTTTTCATGTGCGGGTATATGGAACACCCTAGAACAGAGTTAATTTGGGGGCAAGTGTATATATTGGCTGAAGGTTTGCATTGCATTACATCACATATAAACGGGTAGTCATGTGACATCTTTAGCTTCAAATTATTTCACGAGGAATGTTTAATCTCGTGCCAACATTAACAATCACCTCTTTAAAAAGGGCAACTGCTCAAAATAAAATTGCATCAGGTGTACAGTCCTTTTTGCTTCCTCCTTAAGGTTGTTGATGGAACATTGTTGAAATTCACCATTGGATTTATAAGCAAGTGTTGAGAACCCAACAGGAATGACACTTAGCATTTAAACCGTAAGCAGATGGGTCAGTGTGTGTTACTAGCTCCAAGTACATAATTCGCCTTGAATGAAATAACACAAATTTACTTTGAAAATATCATAGCCTACATTACAGTAAGATTTAACTGGGAGGATTTGCACCAATGCTTTTAGAAAGCAAACACGGCTTATTTTTATTGCAAAATCCTAAGAGTGCAATTCCTGGCAGTGTTTACCAGAGAGAAGGAATTAGCAGCCTCCAGGGGAGGGTTAGGCAAACAAAGCCTCCTCTGGGAATCCGGCTCCTAAGTCTTGGTTCCAGTAACCTTGGTACAAATTGGCCTCAGACAAATTTCAGTCTTGGCCTTTGTTTTACTTCTTGCGAAAAGGGGTGAAGGAGAGGAGGGTCGTGCTTGTTTTCCCAGAGGGTGTTGAGAATATTCAGGAGGCTTCTGGAAATTTTTCAAAAATAGAAAACACAGGGGGTTTTGTGCTTTTAAGTCCGTGGCGCTAGCTTCCACATTCTAAAGGGATGAAGGAACTGGGTTTCTCTTTTCTCCTTGTGTTCGCCTCTCAATTCGTGGTGGTGGTTGGTGGAAGGGTGGAGGACTGAAAAGGCTTCATGGCTGGTGGGACTGGGGAAACAATAGTCACTTTCTCTCAAGGTGAAAGAGCAGAGAGGTCCCCTGAGCTAGAGGAACAGATGACTGCCATCTGCTTCTGGCTGCGTGTGGCCTCCGCCCGTACCCAGCCGAGCCCTTTTCAGACTTGCAGGTCACAGAGCTGTGAGCTCTGAAGAGCAGTCTCCCGAAGGCTATTCCAGAAACCCAAGTACCTTGCCCATGGCCGGTCCCCTGCCCAAAAGACAAAGGCTGCCCAGTCAAGCCAGAGGGGGTGGGCTGAGGCCCCTAAGGGATACAGATCCTCTTCAGAATTCAGTCCTCTGCCGTCTGACTAAATCCATAGCTATCACAGCATTTTTTTAAGTGTACCAATACGTCCGTGACTTAGGCATAAAAGACGTTAGAGTGGATTTTGGACTAGTCAGGAAGTGGGTGGGAAAATCGGGGTACTTTGTACCTTCACCTTTGCTTTTAATTTACTCCTTCTGCTTCCTTGTGGACTTGCAGGGTCCTATTTTGATGGGTTCCCCCGACGCACAAAAGTTTAAAATAGCCGTGTTGCTTGTGGGAAAATAATAATTTTCTGCCTGGCATCTACATCTATTGAGGTCTGTACTCCTAGAACCAGTCCAAGGTAGCAAGGCAAAAAAGACAAGTTCTCCCATGCCGTTTGGAAATATGGCCTGCCCGAATTCCAGGGTCTGTGCCATTCCAACAGAGACCACAGAAGCACTAATCTTCCTGCCAAAGACCTCTACGGTAAAGGAGGCCGTGTCACGCTTCTCTGCTATTGAGCTTCCCAAAGCAGCTCTGATTACAAAGTGAGAAATTTTAAAACTCAAGTTCTGAAGTTCAGTGGGGATTGTTGTCAACTTTAATGAGATGCTTTCCAAAATGTGTCCCATAGAACACGTGCTCCATGGGATGGTAATAGATGGTATGTGAAAAATTTCAAGGTCAAACTAACTGGAGCCAATAAACAAAGTTAAGTAGATTGTTTTAATTTCTGAGCCCTTGGTGTGCCCATGTGCCTAGTGAAACGTCGAGAACAGAGTGTTTGTACCTCTTTACCCAAGTTTATTTTATCACACACAGTGGGTTTTTTTTCGAGGGGTGGGGAGCATCACAGGTGATGAACGTCCTAGAAAAAAATTGTGTGGCTTCAGAATCCTCCCATAGAAAATACTACATTGATGGACTCTTTCCCACTTGTGAAAGATACAGAATCACACAGAACAATGAGGTTTGTGCATGCATTCTTCTTTCTGCCCAGAAGCCATTGGCATTAAACTTCATAGTAATCGGGAAGAAATACTTTCACTTTTGCTGAACATGTTTAGTGAGTTTTGGTTAAAAGAGTTATGAGGGCTTCCCTGGTGGCGCGGTGGTTGAGAGCCCGCCTGCCGATGCAGGGGACGCGGGTTCGTGCCCCGGTCCGGGAGGATCCCACGTGCCGCGGAGCGGCTGGGCCCGTGAGCCACGGCCGCTGCGCCTGCGCGTCCGGAGCCTGCGCTCCGCAACGGGAGAGGCCACAGCAGTGAGAGACCCGCGCACCGCAAAAAAAAAAAAGAGAGAGTTATGAATGCAAATTATTATACCTTTGTTTCAGTAAATCCAGGAATTAGGTGCTTTCTCTGTTTCCCTAGTTAAGCTATGTGATAGGACCATATGGCAGGTCTGGGGTTTCTAAAGACCTGTGATCTCAATGTGGAATATTTTAGGTCAGTGTTTCTTAGTCGCGTGACTATTGACATTTTGGACTAGATAATTCTTTGTCCGGGGTGGGAAGTGGTATTCTGTGCGTTGTACAGTATTTAGCAGCACCCCTGGCCTCTACTCACTGAGTGCCAGTAGCACCTACTATCTTAAAATGTACCTGGGATTTGTCCTAATCGGGTATGGTAAGGGGACAGACGGGGAGATGACTGCCTTTGAAAGAAGGGTTTATTACAGCTCCTAGGGGGAAGGGACACAGCACCCACGCAGCACCCCCCGGGGAAGTACCAGGGTTGTCGGGAGGCAGAACGACTCGAGAGAGAGAGCATAGCCCAGAGTTTCATTGTGTTTTTCACGGAGAAGGAATGGGTGGATCGAGGCAGGCAAGTTTGAGCAAGTTTGGGATTGGTTCGTTTGAATAATTTTGACTGGCTCAGGTTGTAAAGGTGGTCTCTAGTTGTTGAGCACCTGGCCCTGGGGTGATTGAGGGCAAAGGAAATAACTCACTTTCTGTGTGAGAGTTGGGGGATAAGCTTTGGATTGCTTGGTTTGCATCAGAAAGGTGCCCTGGCAGGCAAGTTGTTTACTATCTCTAGGATGTAGCTAGTTCTGGGAGGGGCAGCCTCTCCAGGCTCCAGGATGTCAGAGCCTCATCAAGTGCAGAAAATATTTTAAAACATGCTTCATACACCCACCTCCCCCTTGTGACAACCACAAATGTCTCCAGACAGTGCCAGATGTCCCCTGGGGGCACAGTGGCTCCTGGATTAAGAAATCACTCTGGTTACCGGCCAGAGTGGGCAGTGCCAACCGTAAGTGGGTTCACCAAAGCAAGAGATCGGTGTGGACTCAATCCCAGGAGGGGGGTTTGTGTGAAGGGGCTGATGTGGATTGGCCGAGGTCTGGAAGGAAGAAATCCTAAGTGGAGGGGTTCACGGGAACAGGAGCAAGGAGGGGAGGCAAGTGTAAGTGTATCGTTGTTAGATAATAACAACAGTAATGTCTTAGTCACTTGCTCAATGCCAGGCCCCATGCCAGCGATGGGAAATATGGGCTTAATCTTCCCAAGAGCCCCAGGCGATAGGTACTGTTTATTTCAGCTTGGCAGAAAAGAAAACTGAGCCTCCGAGGAATTAAGCAACACGCTGGTCTCACCGGTAATAAGTGCTGGGGTTAGGATTTGAAATCCGGTCTCTCTTTAATACAAGGTAAAGTTAAAAGATATTAAATTATAGGCAGAAGCGCCTGGACCTAAACGGATGTGCTACACGAAGTGATGGTAGGTTCTTCAGCGGAGGGGTGATAGCGTGCAAAGAGGATTTTGGTTCAGCTCGTGGCCTCGGCTCTGCAGCAGACACAAGGAACTGGTCGCAGGTGGGCAGATGCAGGGTGGTGCTGAACAAGGTCAAGCAGTAGAGCTGTGACGATCGGTTTTTAGCCAAGGGTAGTGGTAATAGGACTGGAGCAGAAAGGGGGTGTCAGAGATGTTTCCTGACAATAGGAAGTAAAGGCTGAAGAGATGCAGAAGGGAAGGTTACTCCATAGCGTCTAAGACAAAAGCCTAGAAGAACGGTGGTCCTCTCCCGTCCCCTTCTCCCCGGTGGGAAGGGCACAGGTGTAACAGAAAGGCAGGCTGGGATCTCAGGAACAGGGTAGAATATGGGCTCACTTAAAGATTTTGGTTTTAGTTCATTTCTGTGCCTCGTTTTTACTTTTCATAGTAGTGTACACTTGTTATTCTTGCTATGAGTTAGGCACTGCTCTTTGTACTTTCCATATATGAACACACTTATTCCTCACGATGACCTCTGAATGCAGTCTCCGTTTGGCAGATGAGGAAACCAAGGCTCGGAAGGGTTTAACGGCTTGCCCCAAATCTGGCTCCAGAGTCATGCCCTTTAAGTTCTCAGCTTTGCAGCTTCTGGAGCACGTTATATGCCCAGCTGCTAGGCATTTGGGCAATGTTATCTCCTATCATCGCTGGGTGCACTTACGTACTTCTTGGTTTTCCCAACTACAGAATGAAGGGGCTGAGCTTGTAAATCCCTTTTAGCTCCGTCGTTCCATGTCTGAATAATAGTTCTACTTATTAAACAAGTCAGACCGAAGTCTGTTATTTATTATCATGGAGACCTTTTTCTTAAAAAGAAATGTCTTCCTTTTGAGGCCTTGGTTGGCCCAGGAAGAGATACCCCTTCCCTGGAATCCCAGGCCTCTGAGCATAGTTCATGGAAAGCCACTCTGCTTTCTGTGTACCTGTTTCTTCTACTCATCTGTGAGCTCCTTGAAGGCAAGATGGTGTTTTATTCATTTTTGTATTCCTGGCTCATAACGTGTTCCCAGTAGAAAAGATCAATAATTTTGTGGGGTTTTTTTTTTTGCTTTTTAATGATTTCAGACCAAGGAAATCAGATTTCATACGTTGCACTTAGTATATAACATTACCATGATTCAAGTAAACGCTTTCCCGAAGAAAAGAATAGTATTAGCCCTCAGGATGGCTACAAAAATAGATGACACGGGAGGTCCCACTGAAAGGAAAGGAAGCTTCTTACCTAGGAAGTAGAAAGCAAAGGGCTTCAATGCCTAATAGTATAAGCACAAGCGTCGAGTTGATGTTACCTACTGTTGAAGAGCTTAGACAGTGTCAGCAAACTTTTTCTGTAAAGGGCCGGGGAGTAGACACTTTAGGCTTTCACCGTAAGATCTCCGTGGCAACTTCTCAGCTCTGCTGTTGTAGCCCCAAAGCAGCCACAGGCAGTAAAGAAATGAAAGAGTGTGACTATGTTCCAATAGCATTTTATTTACAAAGACAGGCAGCAAGCTGAATTTAAACCAAGGGTTATAATTTGCCGACCCCTGGTGTAGACTCTCAAGTGTGAGAGAGGGTGCAGATCCCAGCTGTGTCACCTGCTGAGTGATTTTAATTCAGAGTATGCCTCAGTTTCTGCATCTGTAAAATGGTGACTCTTTTTAAAAAAATAAATTTATTTATTTTGGCTGCGTTGGGTCTTCGTTGCTGCACGCAGGCTTTTCTCTAGTCGCGGCAAGTGGGGGCTACTCTTGTTTGCGGTGCGCAGGCTTCTCATTGTGGTGGCTTCTCTTATTGCAGAGCATGGGCTCTAGGCGTGCGGGCTCAGTAGTTGTGGCTCGCGGGCTCTAGAGCGCAGGCTCGGTAGTTGTGGCGCACGAGCTTAGTTGCTCCGCGGCATGTGGGATCTTCCCGGACCAGGGCTCGAACCCGTGTCGCCTGCCTTGGCAGGCGGCTTCTTAACCACTGCGCCACCAGGGAAGCCCCTGTAAAATGGTGACTCTTAACAGCATGCACACTTAGGGCTGGGGTCAAATGAGATAATATAAATAAAGCGCTTGGCACTGACCCTAGAATACGTTAAGCGTTCAGTAGGTTGTGGCCATTACTGTAATTATAAGTATTCTTTATATCCTCCTGGCTGTTTTCCTTCTTGCTTTGCATTGTAGTAAATGAATCCACATTGAACTCATGCTTGTGAGTGCTATGGTGAGATGTTTTATTTGCAGCCCTCTTTTTCTAGCTGCAGAGTTTTGAGTTTAAAGAATAATAAGAAAAAATGGTATCTGTAGTTCCTACCTATGAGGATTGTTGTAAGTATAAGATTCACGTGTAGTAACGCACACAGTGCCTGGGACATGACACTCGATATGTCGTAGCTAATAAGAGGAGGAAGGAAAGAAGTTGAAAATGTAAGTTTTTTTAAATGAAGACTGTAAAGAAATTCACTAATTAGAAATCTGTAATTTCAATTAAATAGGAATTCTGTTGGGGAAGATTTTAGCATTCATTGTGCATAAATGACTTAGTTTTACATTTGGAATCAATTAATTGCTTGGCTCTGTTAATCAGTGATTTCCTAAAGTGGAATCCAGTGCTCGTAAACTAGGAACTTTAAAACGAGTCGAGCTATTTGCTTTTCAAAATGATTTGTTTATATTATAGCAAAAACAAGACAAATCCCACAAGCAAAACAGCTGTCTGTCGGTCGTGAGGCACAGTCTGTGTTACGTATTGGGAGCACTCACTATGAACAGTCACGTATGTGCTGAGCCAATGATCCAACAGTAATATATGCAAGAGGTGAAAGCAGAGCTTGTTGATCGGAGCCTGGCTTCTTCTGAGTCATGTGTTGTAAGTTATAGGGAACAGGGTTTCTCAACCTTGGCACTATTGATATTTTGGGCCACATAATTCTTTATTATGGGAGGTTGTCCTGTGAATTGTAGGATGTTTAGCAACATCCTGGCCTTTACTCTTAACTGGCAACTACATTTATAAGGAGAAAAAAAATCTGTGGAGAACAGCAGCTGATTAACCAAATGAGCTAAAATTCCTGCACAGTCGTAGAAATACAGCATTGGTGCATATTCATGTCATCAAGAGAGGCTGTGGCTTCGTTACTCCATGTCCCCCTCCATCCACCAGATCCCCCCAAATTAGGAATAACTCAAAATCATCTTCAAACTCTTAAACATTCGATTTTTAGTGTCAGCAAAATGTTTACGTTGCTTTTTGGCAGGGAACTGATAATAGAGGATGTTTTTCCTCTATTTTTGTAGCCCCAAATAAATTGTAGACATGTAACTGTTTGAACTTATTTTTCACCTTCAGGATGCACTTGACCTATTATAGGAACTGTTAACATGATAGCACTATATCATGATATCGGGCTAGCATAATAGCACAAAAGTAGTATTGCCAGAGTTTTATGGACAAGTTGTCTTGTATGGGTACATTGTGTTAAAATGTACCATTATATCATTGATTCTTTCTACAAACAGCCATACATAGCGTTTATTGACAATTAGACGAAAACAATTTTAGGACCAACACATAATGTTTATTTCCAGCTGTTTATCCTCATTGGTCAAGCTCAGAACCAGACAGGAAAATCCTGTATATGGTATTGATTCAGTCTGTCAGAATTTTTGAAGCTTAATTCAGGCAAGTCTGACTACTGTCATTCTGCTTCAACTTTTACAGTTTGAACTGTTCTAGAAAAGAACTTTCGTGGTGCTATAAAGATAGAGCTCACTTGCGTACTCCTGTCCCCTTAGCTTGCTAAGTGCTAGTTTATGTTTTTAAATAAAATTGTCTATCCTGAATATGATAGAGCAAAACTGTCTCAAGAAGTATTTCTGCTAAAATTTCTGTACAACCTACCTTCAAGAAAATCTGAAAATTGTTTTCTCTATGTCTTATCTAAGCCATTAGATGATTGTGTGTGTGTGTCTCACAATATTGTGAGTACTTCTGCAGAGCTGAGCCTCGTCTTTTTCTAATTCACAAAGCTGCACAGAGTACAGATGCTCAATAAATGTTGAACTGAATTCATGAAAGGCGGTTGGATAGGGAAACCAATTTTTGTTAAAGTACTTAATAGAGAAATCTTTTCCCTCCAAACCACTTCCCCTCGTATTTTATCTTAGAAGTTCAGTTATTGCTCTCTTGGTGAGCTGAGAAAGAGCTAAAAATAAACAGCTGGGTTTTTTTCCCCCCAGTGGGTGTGTAGCTGAGTTCTCCAGATAATATTTTTTTAAAATCCTGTTATTGGCTTTGGGGTTGTGGTTATGAGTATCTGAGTGTTATAGAGAGGATTTCTTTGTGAGACTTAAATTTCCTGTGTCTTCTCCATTTGCAAATAAGGATTCTTTTAACTCGGTTTGTCCTCCTGAGTTGAGTCTTCTCGAATACATTCAATTCTGTTACTGCATCTAATTTTTAATAAGCGTAAAAGGAAACAGTTATATTTGCATTTGAGCCAGTATGAATGGCAAAAATTTACTTTTCTGGGGAGCAAAGAGCCAGGAAATAGATGAAGAAATTACCTTCAATGTTCCTTGAGGGATAGTTCAACAAATATCAAATACTGTTAGAAAACCTGTGAAAATATTGACTTCATGGTGTCGTGTTTCTTTCTCCTTAGTGGATCTACCCCAGACCTCAGGCAATTTCTATTTACTTACATGCCCCTGAAGCCTTCATAGGCTGCATGGAGTGTTTGCTTTGTGCACCGCATGGTAACGGTGTGAATATATTTGAATTACTCTTTGCTTTCGTAGTCAACTTAGCTCTACGGTTAAAATCCAAATTATTTCCCCCAAGACAGAAATTAATTTTAACTATGTCTTATTAACTTAGTGGGTTAATAAGCTAGTGGGTTTTTAGCTAGTGGTTTGTTTTGTTGTTTATTAATCTATAAAGACTATACTTCCTTTTTTTCAGTAGAGTGCCATTTTCATGTAAATTAAATCCTATAGAATAAAGATGAATTTGGCATCCAACTAAATTTGAACTTATTATGTACCCTCCTCTCATAAAGAGCCCCTTCCCTCCCCCATCCACTTTTTAGAAAGGAGTTGATTGTCTCCTTTCAAAATATTAATATTCCAGAAAAGTTAAATGTGGTAGATTATTTTTTTTCTTTTAACCCAGGAAACCATTTTAGTGCACGGTTCCAGTTTTTGGTTAAATTCCTACAACTCTTTTTAAAAATACAATAAATTTGCTAGGTAAGAATTATAATTAGTGGAACGTCAAGGTAATATTTTTACATTTAAAATATAATTTTGTGATGAATTTGTAAAAATAATAGTAATATTTGTTGGGGTCTTAACTATGGCCAGGAACTGTATTCCACATGTAAGTACATTATCTTATGTAATATAAAAACCTGTAAAGAAGATGATATTGTTCCCAATTTAAAGTGGAGAAACTTGCTTTATAGTTCATGAGGCACATGTCTATTCACTCCAAAGTCAGGCTTTTAAATGCTGCATCACACATACCCCAGTGATAGCCTCTGGCAGGAGAGGTGACATTCAGTTATCAGTAATTCCTTTATGCCCTGTACACTCGACCACACCTCCACTAAGTACCACTTGTAGATTTCTGTTACACTTAACCACAAATGCAATATTCACGTTACAATGGCAATAAGCTTTTCATAATTTAATAATCACAATGGCTGATATGCTAGATATAAATGCTTCACATATATTCATTCTTCATAACAATTTAAGAGGCAGGTTCTCTTACTTCCTCTCTTGTACAAAGGAAGATATTGGGGCTTTGTATGTGGCTTGTCGATGGCGTACATGGGTTTGCATCTAATCTACCCCCCATCAGAAAATAGAATTATAGAGAAATTTGAGATCATCTCTGACTTTATGACCCAAATAGAACCACTGTTTAGCCAAGTTTTTTCTTCCAGATTCTATGCTTACGCATAGATAGATAGGTAAGTAAACCTCTCTTTTAGAAAAATCAAATTATACCATATATAATACTTGACTTACTTTCCACTGAATAAGAAACCATGGCAGCTTTCATGTCAATAATTAGAGGTGTCCATCATCATTTTTAATGGCCGCATAGTTTATGTTCAATGCTTGTCCCTTAATTTAGTTAATCCCTAGTGATTGGGCCATTTGGGTTACTGTCTTTTTATGCTAATAAAATGCACAGGGAGTTTTTAGTTTGTGATGTTACCCCTTCAATAATATATCAAACTTGACCCGGGTCAACAGATCTCTTGTGGCATATGGGACAAACTTTTGTGAAAAGCCAGTGACTGAGGTGAAGCAAAATATCCCCAGTTCAGTTAGAGTTGGGACAGCACTTACAACTAAGACAGCTCTTCTAAGAAACAGGAAAATGTGAGAGAAATCTCCCTGTGTCGTTTCCTCCCCATGGCTTTTAGAGGTAGATACTGTCTCCTCCGCCACAGCCCCATGTCCAGCCGTGGCTCTGCCTGCAAGTAAATAAAGGATGAATCTCAACTGCGATCGTTTGTCCTCACCACGTGCATTCCAGGGGATAGGCTCTGGTTTGTGTATATATAATATTTCCTATTGTGACTTTTTCTGAGAAACATTCATGCATTTATTCACTCAAAAAATATTCACTGATCATTTCCTAGGTGTCATAAATGGCCCTTGCTCTCCAGCGTAGGTTAGAAGGTTCGATTCCTGGGAGGTGAAACAGAAATTTTGTTTTGAATATCTCAGGAAGAACTTTGCAGATAACGTACACTATCTCAATAAATACAGCACAGACCTGTGTACATTTAAGTAAGACATTTCCCCACCTGTCTGGTCTGTTAGCAATGTTCTTTGTCCCTTGACTGCATGTGGTCGTGGAATGTGAATATCCCCTCAGCACAGTTCTTAGAAAATAGAAAGTATTTGACGTAATAGAATTGTTTCCTTTCAAAGCATATGAATTACCATTACGCCCTAGAAATTATTTCAACATTAACCAGGTCTGAGGGAAGGTTTTACAGTTGATGGCCCCTGCTTCGAACAGACTTAGAGCCTAATATGCAGCCCCAGTTGAAAGAGCACGTCTATCAATAGCCCCAACAAGATCTGTAATTGAGTCTCATTGCCTGGCGGGACTCAATTGCTCATCCCTGAATGAATTACTAGGGGTGGGAGGGTGGGTGGAGAATGAAATGTTCTGATTCGCTGACGCTGCGTCCTGTGCCCACCTCTGGTGTCAGGAGTGAGATCATCCTTTACTGAGCCGCCAGGACTGGAAATGGGGGAGAGGTGATGGATCTTCTGGAGGAAAATCAGGAAGCCCGGGCCTCCTGCCTGGAAGGCAGAAAGAACCCTTATCCACCAACAGCTATTAGGCAGTAGATTCTAGATCTGAGCCCACATCCTCCTGGTTTCAAAACTAAGATTCTTACCACCACCGTACACAATGTATAGCCTTTTCTAAGTGAAGCAGATCTGAGCCTTTTGCAGGCCAAACTGGCACCTGCTGAGTTCCTAATTGTAGCCTGTGGCATGAGTGCTTAATAGAGAACCTCCTACACATGGTTCCGCAAGTGCCAGTGACGTCGGGCAGGTATCGTCCAGGGCATATATGCTTGTGTTTTATGCATATGCATTTTATGTATGTGTATATTTTATGATATTTTAGGATAAGACTGGTGACACCACGTTTCTGTTGCTAGAGTGGGATCAACTTATATTGGCATCTGTTTTGTAGCCTTTGCAAAAAGCAGCTCATTTTCTCCCCGTCCCTGAAACCCTTCTATTGCTTTAGTCACTAACACAGGGGTTTGAAAAGGAAGCCTTTCATAGTGTAAGAAGGGATTCTTGAAAATAGACAAGTCTTCATTTAAAGCCTGGGTGTCTCTTTCCTGAGAATCACATCTTCCTGTTCATTAAGTTTCTGCTCAGTTTCCCCACCTGTAAAATGGGGATAATAATAACACTACCTCATAAGCTTAACGTGAGGACGACGTAAGGCAATACATATCGAGGGTGTAGGTCAAGTGCCTGGCAGACCTAAGTGACTAAAAATGGCTGCTGTTATTAATACTGTTATCATCATCATGATTACTGTCATCATTGACGTGAATGCCCACCCAAGCACCATCCTGTTCAGAATCTCTCTTTCTGTTACAAGGAACTGATACCCTGTTCACAGTGTACAGAGTTCTGTAGACCATGTTATAGTCATAGCTGCTTAGACAGTGGCCTACACTTTCAGAACCGGTAGAGCTACCCTCTTCAAAAATCGGTACATCTTAGGGCACAGGATTTAGGGACAGCCTCATATTCCTCTTGGATTTCAACTAGTGCTTCAAGAGCAGATTAACAGAAACATGACTTGGGCTGTCTTTGGTCCCATGGGATTCATGAATTCCCCTCTCCCCTCCCTCCATTTCGTGCATCCTTTTGCCAAGGTGCCAATAAAGGCTGGCTGTCCCTGGTGTGGAAGGCAGTGGCCAGCCTGGGAAAGCTCTTTGGGGCTCGCTTCCGGCAGTGGGTGGACTACCCCCTACCAGGCAGAAATCTCTGGAGCCAGAGAGAAAGGAGGAAGTTGGCCGCTGCCTGAGCAATTACGCTGAGAAGTATGGGGCCAGGTACATGCAGCCCCACTTTCCTTTTCTCCCTGCTCCCAGCCCTCAGGACTGTGTTGTCCTCTGCCATTAAGACACACCCCTTAATGGTTCTTCCTCTGTGAAGAAAACCCCTCCTATAACCGTCTCAGTATAAACATTTTCCTGTCCCTCCAGAGGTACGGTGGCTAAGACTCAAATGTCCTAATGGTGTGTGATGGTTGCGTCTGGAGTGTGGGTACTGTTTTGAGGGGGCGCGTGATGGGTTTTTCCTTTGGGGAGACCCAAGTAGAGAAGGCGGCCACCTGTGTGTCCAGGTAGCGGAGGGGCTCCAGAGCTCCTTCCCCTCCTCGCTGGGGCCTGCACTGCTCAAGTTAGCCAGCCTTTAGATTAAGACGGACAAAGCCTTTGTTTGACGCAGCTGTGTTCTCATTAACACTGTGCTACTCCAGTATCAGCGTCTGTACCCGAATTCTGATATGCAGATGGGATCCGTCTTTGACTTGGTGGTGAGGGATAGGGAGCAGGAGGGTGGTACGCAGAGGGTGGAGAACGTGCAAGGACAGTGAAGGTCAAGGGAGGGCCAGGGTGAGAAGAGAAGGTGTGAACACTATACACCCTCGTCCTCAGCAGTGTTCACGCTGGTGTGTTTTCAGGCATCGTGTTTGTGTTTGCGCCGAACCCTTCAGTAGCCCCCTGGGCAACGTGGCAGTGTTGCTTTACCTCTCAGCCCTTATGGGCTTACATGTGTTCTCTAAACCGGGCAACCTTCTCTGGGCCAAGGAGCCTCCATTTGCCCCCGTGGCCACGGCCGGTAATGGCCACGCTCCTCCCCTCTCCGCCCCCATCTCCATCCCATTCCTTACCTCCTGGGACTAGGCAGTCCCAGCACCTTTAGAATACAAATGCGTCACTCTCTTGTCTTTTAAAGACACCTCGGAGTTAACACAGATGAGTCCTAGGTTGGACAGAAACTCTTCAAAGAGATCTGACCTCTGTAGGAGAGTTGCCATGACTTCTTTTGGAGTAAAAAAGGGAAACCACTGCCCTCTTATGCCTGTTCATTCATAGCAATTCTCCATTTCCCTGTGATAAGGTGTCTCTGTAGAACTGAAAGTGCATTTTAAAAAGGGAAAGCCACAGTCGTTGAGAACTTTCTAAATGCCTAGGGACCTGTGTGACATCGTTTTGCAGCTGTGAGCAAAGGTGATGCTGCTTGAGGTAGAAAGGTGACAGTTTCAGGCTCTGGGCAGCTCAGTGTAGTTGACTGACAGCTATCCTCACCTCCACCCCCATCTTTGGCTCCCATTCCTAGGCTGGTGAGATATCATGAAAACATAACCCCTTCCCATGAGATTGGAAGGAAAAGTCAATGTTATCAGATCCTGCTACATAAGCACTCTGTTTGGGCAGTTGCTTTGGGTTGAGAAGCAAATGTCCAACCTGGGAGCATCTCAGGTCCCCCCCAAATCCTAAGAGCACTTGGCATATGGGGAGATCTAGATCAGGGGCCCCAGATGTCCTGGCCCTTCTGCCTCTTCTGTTGACTAGACACCAGGTAGCCCAGACAGCGCGACTTCCTTTTTTCCAAACTTCTCTGGGGGACACTGGATGTCTGACACATGCTAGGCCAGCAGGACACCAAAGTTGGTGCTTTCTTTGGATAAGCCTTTTGAAAACTAAGCCACCGTGAGAAATACCGTGGTAAGGTAGAGCCAGCTAAAGTGCCCCTTGCCCACGCCTCCCCAGTGCATCCTCTAAGAGCCCGCCAGGAGCAACCCCGGGCCGCCACGAGCGGTGGCTTCAGAGCACACACAGACAACAGCTACTTGGGTTCTCGGTAATTATAACAGTGCATCCATCAGGTATTTTGTCTCCTGCTTTTCTAAAGAGAAAGAAAAAACACCTCCCGGACGTTATCCTCCCTATGATAAAGCCAACCCCAGTCATGTTAAGAGAGTGTTTTTTTTTTTAGATGGAAGCTCTAGAAAGACCCCAGAGGTCATCTGGTCCAAGCTTCGTCTGCCCCCCCCCCCCCAGCTCTCTGAATGAGCTCAGCTGCCTAGCTGCCTACCTGTGGGGGTCAGCATTCTCAGTCCTGGCAGTTGACATTGGAGCTGACTCGTGTCTAAGTGAGCATTTTCTCCGGGCAGCCGTCTTCTCTCGCAGCAGCAGGAGGAAGCTACCTTCGAGAGCAGGGGGCTTGGGCAAAGCAACTTTTTCTTGATCTGTTTCAAAAGGAAGCTGATTTCACAAACACACCTTTGCTCTTCTGTCCACTTTCATGCTGTTCTCTCTCATGTCCCTACACTTGGTCAGACAGAGACCACTTATTCGCAGCCCTGTTCTGTTTTCTTACTTTTCTTCCTCTTCAAACTGTATTTGCAGATGGTCTCTTTCCTCCCTCTCAAGCCTTCCAAGTTTGTTATCTGGTGGCAAAAATGTTGAGGTCTAGGCCTTCTCATCAGATGGATGGGGAAGAAGTCATGTGGATGATTAAACATCTATCAGTTAAAGTAATCCAGTCTGTTCAAATATCTGGACTTAAGAGCTAAACATCTTGAATCTACTAATATACTTCTTAAGGCTTCATTTAATGATAGAGTTACAGTAAGGCCTTTATAATGTTTGCCAGCTCTTGGCCACTCTAAATTTCTTAAAAGGCACTCCTAATTTCTTATAATTGTTGTTTTAAAAAATTTTTTATTGGAATATAATTGCTTTACAATGTGCGTTACTTTCCGCTTTACAACAAAGTGAATCAGCTATACATATACATATGTCCCCATATCTCCTCCCTCTTGCGTCTCCCTCCCACCCTCCCTATCCCACCCCTCTAGGTGGTCACAGAGCACCGAGCTGATCTCCCTGTGTGCTATGCGGCTGCTTCCCACTAGCTATCTATTTTACATTTGGTAGTGTATATATGTCCCTGCCACTCTCTCACTTCGTCCCAGGTTACCCTTCCCCCTCCCCGTGTCCTCAAGTCCATGCTCTACGTCTACATCTTTATTCCTGTCCTGCCCCAAGGTTCTTCAGAACCATTTTCTTTCTGTTTTTTTAGATTCCATATATATGTGTTAGAATACGTATTTGTTTTTCTCTTTCTGACTTAACTTCACTCTGTGTGACAGACTCTAGGTCTATCCACCTCACTACAAATAACTCAATTTCGTTTCTTTTTAAGCCTGAGTTATATTCCATTGTATATATGTGCCACATCTTTTTTTTTTTAACATCTTTATTGGAGTATAATTGCTTTACAATGGTGTGTTAGTTTCTGCCCTACAACAAAGTGAATCAGTTATACATATACATACGTTCACATATCTCTTCCCTCTTGCGTCTCCCTCCCTCCCACCCTCCCTATCCCACCCCTCTAGGTGGTCACAGAGCACCGAGCTGATCTCCCTGTGCTATGCGGCTGCTTCCCACTAGCTATCTATTTTACATTTGGTAGTGTATATATGTCTCTGCCACTCTCTCACTTTGTCCCAGCTTACCCTTCCCCCTCCCCGTATCCTCAAGTCCATGCTCTAGTAGGTCTGTGTTTTATTCCTATCCTACCCCTGGGCTCTTCATGACATTTTTTTCCCCTTAGATTCCATATATATGTGTTAGCATATGGTATTTGTTTTTCTCCTTCTGACTTACTTCACTCTGTATGACAGACTACAGGTCCATCCACCTCACTACAAATATCTCAATTTCGTTTCTTTTTATGGCTGAGTAATATTCCACTGTATATATGTGCCACATCTTCCTTATCCATTCATCTGTTGATGGACACTTAGGTTGCTTCCATGTCCTGGCTATTGTAAATAGAGCTGCAATAAACATTATGGTACATGACTCTTTTTGAATCATGGTTTTCTCAGGGTATATGCCCAGTAGTGGGATTGCAGGGTCGTATGGTAGTTCTATTTGTAGTTTTTTAAGGAACCTCCATACTGTTCTCCATAGTGGCTGTATCAATTTACATTCCCACCAACAGTGCAAGAGGGTTCCCTTTTGTCCACACCCTCTCCAGCATTAATTTTTGTAGATTGTTTGATGATGACCATTCTGACTGGTGTGAGGTGATACCTCATTGTGGGTTTGGTTTGCATTTCTCTGATGATTAGTGATGTTGAGCATCCTTTCATGTGTTTGTTGGCTATATGTATATCTTCTTTGGAGAAATGTCTACTTAGGTCTTCTGCTTATTTTTGGATTGGGTTGTTTTTTGATACTGAATTGCATGAGCTGCTTGTATATTTTGGAGATTTATCCTCTGTCAGTTGCTTCATTTGCAAATATTTTCTCCCATTCTGAGGGTTGTCTTTTCATCTTGTTTATGGTTTCCTTTGCTATGGAAAAGCTTTTAAGTTTCATTAGGTCCCATTTGTTTATTTTTGTTTTTATTTCCATTTCTTTAGGAGATGGGTCAAAAAGGATCTTGCTGTGACTTATGTCAAAGAGTGTTCTGCCTATATTTTCCTCTAAGAGTTTTAGAGTGTCTGGCCTTACACTTAGGTCTTTAATCCATTTTGAGTTTATTTTTGTGTATGGTGTTAGGGAGTCTTCTAATTTCATTCTTTTACATGTAGCTTTCGAATTTTCCCAGCACCACTTATTGAAGAGGCTGTCTTTTCTCCATTGTATATTCTTGCCTCCCTTATCAAAGGTAGGGTGACTATATGTGCGTGGGTTTATCTCTGGGCTTTCTAGCCTGTTCCATTGATCTATATTTCTGTTTTTGTGCCAGTACCATGCTGTCTTGATTACTGTAGGTTTTTAGTATAGGCTGAAGTCTGGGCTGATTCCTTCAGCTCTGTTTTTCTTTCTCAAGATTGCTTTGGCTATTCGGGGTCTTTTGTGTTTCCATACAAATTGTGCAATTTTTTGTTGTACTTCTGTGAAAAATGCCATTGGTAGTTTGATAGGGATTGCACTGAATCTGTAGATTGCTTTGGGTAGTATAGTCATTTTCACAATGTTGATTCTTCAATCCAAGAACATGGTATATCTGTCCATCTGTTTGTATCATCTTTAATTTCTTTCATCAGTATCGTATAGTTTTCTGCATACAGGCCTTTTGTTTCCTTAGGTAGGTTTAGTCCTAGGTATTTTATTCTTTTTGTTGCAGTAGTAAATGGGAGTGTTTTCTTAATTTGTCTTACAGATTCTTCATTATTAGTGTATAGGAATGCCAGAGATTTCTGTGCATTAATTTTGTATCCTGCTACTTTACCAAATTCATTGATTAGCTCTAGTAGTTTTCTAGTAGCATCGTTAGGATTCTCTGTGTATAGTATCATGTCACCTGCAAACAGTGACAGCTTTACTTCTCCTTTTCCGATTTGGATTCTTTTTCTTTTTCTTGTCTGATTGTTGTGGCTAAAACTTCCAAAACTATGTTGAATAATAGTGGTGAGAGTGGACAACCTTGTCTTGTTCCTGATCTTAGAGGAAATGGTTTCAGTTTTTAACCATTGAGTATGATGTTGGCTGTGGGTGTGACATATATGACCTTTATTATGTTGAATTAAGTTCCCTTTGTGCCTACTTTCTGGAGGGGTTTTATCATAAATGGGTGTCGAATTTTGTTGAAGCTTTTTCTGCATCTATTGAGATGATCATGTGGTTTTTCTCCTTCAATTTGTTATTATGGTTTGTCACATTGATTGATTTGCATATATTGAAGAATCCTTGCATTCCTGGGATAAACCCCACTTGATCACAGTGTATGATCCTTTTAATGTGCTGTTGGATACTGTTTGCTAGTATTTTGATGAGAATTTTTGCATCTGTGTTCATCAGTGATACTGGTCTGTAGTTTTCTTTCTTTGTGACATCTTTGTCTGGTTTTGGTATCAGGGTGATGGTGGCCTCCTAGAATGAGTTTGGGAGTGTTCCTCCATCTGCTGTGTTTTGAGGAGTTTGAGAAGGATAGGTGTTAGCTCTTCTCTAAATGCTTGATAGAATTCGCCTGTGAAGCCATCTGGTCCTGGGCTTGTGTTTGTTGGAAGATTTTTAATCACAGTTTCAATTTCAGTGCTTGTGATTGGTCTGTTTATATTTTCTATTTCTTCCTCGTTCAGTCTCGGAAGGTTGTACTTTTCTAAGAATTTTTCCATTTCTTCCAGGTTGTCCATTTTATTGGCATAGACTTGCTTGTAGTAATCACTCATGATCCTTTGTATTTTTGCAGTGTCAGTTGTTACTTCTTTTTCATTTCTAATTCTGTTGATTTGAGTCTGCTCGCTCTCTTTCTTGATGAGTTTGGCTAATGGTTTATCAATTTTGTTTATCTTCTCAAAGAACCAGTTTTTAGTTTTATTGATCTTTCCTATTGTTTCCTTCATTTCTTTTTCATTTATTTCTGACCTGATCTTTATTATTTCTTTCCTTCTGCTAACTTTGGGGTGTTTTTTTTTTTTTTCTGCTTTCTCTAATTGCTTTAGGTGTATGGTTAGCTTGTTTATTTGAGATGTTTCTTGTTTCTTAAGGTAGGATTGTATTGCTATAAACTTCCCTCTTAGAACTGCTTTTGCTGCATCCCATAGGTTTTGGGTCGTTGTGTTTTCATTGACATTTGTTTCTAGGTATTTTTTGATTTCCTCGTTGATTTTTTCAGTGATCTCTTGGTTATTTAGTAGTGTATTGTTTAGCCTCCATATGTTTGTATTTTTTAGAGATTTTTTCCTGTAATTGATATCTAGTCTCATAGTGTTGTGTCTGAAAAGATATTTGAAATGATTTCAATTTGCCAAGGTTTGATTTGTGACCCAAGATATGATCTGTCCTGGAGAATGTTCCATGAGCACTTGAGAAGAAAGTGTCTTGTGTTGTTTTGAGATGGAATGTCTTATAAATATCAATTAAGTCCATCTTGTTTAATGTGTCATTTAAAAGTTGTGTTTACTTATTTATTTTCATTTTGGCTGATCTGTCCATTGGTGAAAGTGAGTTGTTAATGTCACCTACTATGATTGTGTTACTCTCGATTTCCCCTTTTATGGCTGTTAGCATTTGCCTTATGTATAGAGGTGCTCCATGTTGGGTGCATAAATATTTACAATTGTTATATCTTCTTCTTGGATTTATCCCTTCATCATTATGTAGTGTCCTTCTTTGTCTCTTGTAATAGTCTTTATATTAAAATCTATTTTGTGTGATATGAGAATTGCTACTTCAGCTTTCTTTTGATTTCCTGTTTCATGGAATATCTTTCCATCCCCTCACTTTCAGTCTTTATGTGTCCCTAGGTCTGAAGTGGTTCTCTTGTAGACAGCATATACATGGGTCTTTTTTTGTATCCATTCAGCCAGTCTATGTCTTTTGGTTGGAGCATTTAGTCCATTCACGTTTAAGTAATTATCAATATGTATGGTTCTGTTACCATTTTCTTAATTGTTTGGGGTTTGTTATTGTAGGTCTTTTCCTTCTGTTGTGTTTCCTGCCTAGAGAAGTTCCTTTAGCATTTGTTGTAAAGCTGGTTTGGTGGCGCTGAATTCTCTTAGCTTTTGCTTGTCTGTAAAGGTTTTAATATCTCCATGAAATCTGAATGAGATCCTTGCTGGGTAGAGTAATCTTGATTGTAAGTTTTTCCCTTTCATCACTTCAAATATGTCCTGCCACTCCCTTCTGGCTTGCAGAGTTTCTGCTGAAAGATCAGTTGTTAACCTTATGAGGATTCCCTTGTATGTTATTTGTTGTTTTTCCCTTGCTGCTTTTAATATTTGTTCTTTGTATTTAAGTTTTGATGGTTTGATTAATATGTGTCTTGGTGTGTTTCTCCTTGGATTTATCCTGTATCGGACTCTCTGCACTTCCTGGACTTGATTGACTATTTCCTTTCCCACATTAGTGAATTTTTCAACTATAATCCCTTCAAATATTTACTCAGTCCCTTTCTTTTTCTCTGCTTCTTCTGGGACCCCTGTAATTTGAATGTTTGTGCATTTAATGTTGTCCCAGAGGTCTCTGAAACTCTCCTCAATTCTTTTCATCCTTTTTTCTTTATTCTGCTCTGTGGTAGTTATTTCCACTATTTTATCTTCCAGGTCACTTATCCATCCTTCCGCCTCAATTATTCTGCTATTGATTCCTTCTACAGAATTTTTAATTTCATTTTGTGTTTTTCATCATTGTTTGTTTGCTCTTTAGTTCTTCTAGTTCTTTGTTAAACATTTCTTGTATTTCTCCATTCTATTTCCAAGATTTTGGATCATCTTTACTGTCATTATTCTGAATTCTTTTTCAGGTAGACTGCCTATTTCCTCTTCATTTGTTTGGTCTGGTGGGTTTGTACCTTGCTCCTTCATCTGCTGTGTGTTTCTCTGTCTTCTTTTGTGCTTAACTTACTGTGTTTGGGGTTTCCTTTTCACAGGCTGCAGGTTTGTAGTTCGCATTGTTTTTGGTGTCCGCCCCCAGTGGCTAAGGTTGGTTCAGTTGATTGTGTAGGCTTCCCGGTAGAGGGAACTGGTTACTGTGTTCTGGTGGATGTGGCTGGATCTTGTCTTTCTGGCGGGCAGGACCGTGTCTGGTGGTGTGTTTTGAGGTGTCTGTGACCTTATTATGATTTTAGGTAGACTCTGTGCTAATGGGTGGGGTTATGTTCCTGTCTTGCTAGTTGTTTGGCACAGGGTGTCCAGCACTGTAGATTGCTGGTCGTTGAGTGGAGCTGGGTCTTAGCGTTGAGATGGAAATCTCTGTGAGAGATTTCGCTGTTTGATATTTCGTGGAGGCCAGAGGTGTCTGGTGGACCAGTGTCCTCTACTCGGCTCTCCCACCCCAGAGGCACAGGCCTGACACCTGGCCAGAGCACCAAGACCCTGTCAGCCACGTGACTCTGTAGAAAAGGGAGAAAGAAAGAATAAAATAAAAAATAAAAAAAATTATTAAAAATTAAAAAGTAATTTAAAAAAAGAAAGAAAGAAGAGAGCAACCAAATGTAAAAAGAAACCCACCAATGATAGCAAGCGCTAAAAACTATGCTGAAAGATAAAAAATGGACAGACAGAACCCTAGGACAAATGGT
Organism: Kogia breviceps; assembly: GCF_026419965.1. Taxonomy (NCBI): domain Eukaryota; kingdom Metazoa; phylum Chordata; class Mammalia; order Artiodactyla; family Physeteridae; genus Kogia; species Kogia breviceps. Next base: position 97,903,953 of record NC_081319.1, on the reverse strand, counting down.
AAAAGCAAAGCTATCCAGAGAAAATCACACAAAGAAGCATACACATATACACTCACGAAAAGAACAAAAGGAAAAAAAATATATATATATATAAAGAAAAGAGGGCAACCAAATCAATAAACAAATCTACCAATGAGAATAAACTCTAAAATACTAAATTAAGATAAACATAAAACCAGAAACAAATTAGATGCAGAAAGCAAACCCGAAGTCTACAGTTGCTCCCAAAATCCACTGCCTCAGTTTGGGATGATTGTTTGTCTATTCAGGTATTCCACAGATGCAGGGTACATCAAGTTGATTGTGGAGATTTAATCCACTGCTCCTGAGTTTGCTGGGAGAGATTTCCCTTTCTCTTCTCTGTTCGCACAGCTCCCTGGGTTCAGCTTTGGATCTGGCCCCGCCTCTGCGTGTAGGTCGCCTGAGGGCGTCTGTTCTTCGCTCAGACAGGAAGATGTTAAAGGAGCAGCTGATTTGGGGGCTCTGGCTCCCTCAGGCCGGGGCAAGCCTGCGGCGGCAGGGGCCGGCGTGATGTTGCACCAGCCTGAGGCGCACCATGTGTTCTCCTGGGGAAGTTGCCCCTGTATCCCAGGACCCTGGCGGTGGTGGGCTGCACAGGCTTCCGGGAGGGGAGGTGTGGAGAGTGACCTGTGCTTGCACACAGGCTCCTTGGTGGCGGCAGCAGCAGCCTTAGCATCCCATGCCTGTCTCTGGGATCCGCGCTGTTAGCCACCGCTCATGCCCATCTCTGGAGCTCCTTTAAGCGGCGCTCTTAATCTTAACCTCTCCTCGCGCACCCCGAAACAATGGTCTCTTGCCTCTTAGGCAGGTCCAGACTTTTTCCTGGACTCCCTCCCGACTAGGTGTCGTGCAGTAGCCCCCTTCAGGCTGTGTTCATGCCACCAATCCCAGTCCTCTCCCTGGGATCTGACTTCCAAAGCCCGAACATCAGCTCCCAGCCCCCGCCCATCCTGGCGGGAGAGCAGACAAGCCTCTCGGGCTGTTGAGTGCTGGTCGGCACCGATCCTCTGTGCAGGGATCTCTCCGCTTTGCCCTCCACACCCTGTTACTGTGCTCTCCTCCGTGGCTCTGAATCTTCCCCCCCCAACCCCCGCATCTCCGCTAGTGAAGGTGCTTCTTAGTGTGTGGAAACCTTTCCTCCTTCACGGCTCCCTCCCTCCCACTGGTGCAGGTCCCGTCCCTATTCTTTTGTCTCTGTTTTTTCTTTTGCCCTACCCAGGTACGTGGGAAGTTTGCCTTTTGGGAAGTCTGAGGTCTTCAACTGGCATTCAGTGGGTGTTCTCTAGGAGTTGTTCCACGTGTAGATGTATTTCTGATGTATTTGTGGGGAGGAAGGTGATCTCCACGTCTTACTCCTCTGCCATCTTGAAGGTCTCTCCCTTATCATTGTTTTAACATGGTAATTTCAGAATAATTTTTACTCATTTTTGGAAGATGTGATTATGAAACAGGTTTTTGGTCCATGTACATTTTTCTTAAGTCGAATAGTGATGCTGATTTTCATACCTCTCAAGATGGTGTGAAGGAGCTGCATCAGATGCCCTCATTCATTTACTTACTCAACAAACCATTAGGGAGTGCCAACGATGAGAGCAAACTCGTGTCAATTCTGAATAACTTGTATCTTGGTTTTGTTTTCCGTTGTTTATCGTTTTTTGGCTTTAGTGTATACTCTCTCCCTTTAATCCCTAGCAGCGGATGTTTTAAGTTGGCTGAATTCATAAAAAGCCTCAACCTGGATACTTTACAATTTTTACCTTTTGTGTCTTAGTCTATTTGGAGACTCAAAGAAAGATGGGAACTCTTCCAACCAAATGCAGATACTCAAATAGACATGAAATTTTGCGTATTTTTTCAGGGGTTTGACCCCCACCCCCGAAGCCCACTGGGACCCAGACAGTGTTTCATTTGGGCCGCAGCATACGTTTAGAGAGGTACTGGGAGATCATTCTGGGCAGGAGCTCAGGCGGAGGTTCCTGAAGGGCAAAGCAAGAACTTTCTACTGGAAGTTGTGTGGACTCCTTGAAAGTCCCTGAGAAGAGTGGGCTTCTGGAAGAGTAAGCTAGAAGCAGTTTAAAATACAGGTTTGAAGGCAGGAGATTCGGGTTGGGAAGGTAGGTTTGGAGACTTGCAAAATCTGGATGAGTAACAATGAGATGAGCAACTGAAGTAAGAAATTTTTAAACGGTGATGCGTCCAAAAGAGAAAGGGATCTTGTGGGAATCAGATCACCAGACTCTCCTGAGCTGGTTTCCATCCTGGACTCAAAACCTCCTTGGTGTGGTTTCCCACAATTGTCACTGTGTGGCTCTTCCCAGCTACTGAGCGTTGTTGAGGGAGCACCAAGTCCAGCAGCTGATACCCTCGAAAGAGAATAATTTCCAAATTCAGTATTGTTGCTCCAGAGGCTGTTTACTTGCTCTGTTTGGCTTCTGTTTACTCATTGCAGTTGGGTTTTTGTTGGTTTTTTTTTTGCAGTACGCGGGCCTCTCATTGTTGTGGCCTCCCCGTCGTGGAGCACAGGCTCCGGACGCGCAGGCTCAGCGGCCATGGCTCACGGGCCCAGCTGCTCCGCGGCATGTGGGATCTTCCCGGACTGGGGCACGAACCCGCGACTCATGCATCGGCAGGCGGACTCTCAACCACTGCGCCACCAGGGAAGCCCTGCAGTTGGTTTTTTAAAACAGTTTCCTCAGCCTCTCTGTAACCCAGACTTACTTAAAGTCACCTCAGTCTTTATCTTCTTCCCATCAGGCTCCAATCATCCATTTTATCCAGTGCTACCAGATTAATCCCTCTGAGGCTCCCGTCTGATCTGTGCCATGTGTGACCAGAGACCTCAGTTCAGACGCTCAGTGACTCAGAGTAAAGTCCTCCGATGACGAATTTCTATAAGTACTGTGTTTCCACCTCTTCTCCTCCCTAAGAACCTTGTTTCACAAGCTTCTCAATCTCTCCCCTACATCTTCAGCCTCTTACTCTCCGCCGGCTCTTGCAGCTCAGCCTACTGACGTGATCCCATCTCCCCATCCCCTTCCTGACACATTTCCTTCAGCTGTGCTCCGTTACCTTAAGAAATAACCTCCGACTCCATAAAGAGGTTTGCAAAGAACAAAAACCAAAACCGCATTATCTGGTTCCAAAGCCCTTGTCCTTGAGCAACCATCCTGTGCTGCCAGTGTCTTCCCTTTATACTCGAAGTTCGTTAAAAAATCTGAAGTCCTCATTATCCCCCCAGTCATGGAAAGCAAAAACTAAAAATTCTTGCTTCTTTGTCCTCCCCCACGTGTATCCAGAAAAATTACCAAGATATGTTGATTTTTCCGCATGCTGGATTGCATCTTTTTCCTCTGTGTCCCTTCTGTCACTGCCCTCCAGACGAGTGCGGTGGCCTACTCATGACTCTCTGACACCTGTTTCTTCACACTCCAGTTCAAGATGCCATTGCTATGAAAATAATACTCCTAAGAAGCACATCTGGTTGTGCCCTGGTGGTAGGTCTTCTCAATCAGGCTAATTAACATTGAGCCCCTCCTCCACCAAGCCACCCTTGATCTCATTTAACGTGTATCATAGTCACTTTTTTTCTTTTCTCCCCCAAGCAAGTATCTTCTACCATGCTCTACAGTTGATTTAGTTTCACTGTGTAATGTCTGCTCCTCACCCTACCTCCCAGGGTAAGCTCCACGAGTTGGCATTTTTCTCTGTTTTGCTTACGGACACAGCCTAAGTGTCTGGTGCAGACTGAGCTTTCCATACATATTTGTTGAATGTCATAATGTCAGTCCCCACTTTCAAATTCTCTTCCTTCTCACTCTGGGTATAGGGTAAAACTCAAACGCCTATTAAACTTCCCCCAGGCTTGCAGGATCTGGCTCCAGCCCCCTCTCGCACCTCTCACGTCTGGTTCCCCATCTTGGCTGACACTCCGGGTTTCTCTGGGTTTCTTGACGCTCCCAGACATGCCATGGTCTTTCAGGCCTCTCTGTTCCTTTTGGATCTCTTCCTCTTTCCAGGAATCCACTCCTCTCTCTTCCTCACGTGGGGAGAACAGTTTCTTTTCTTTCAAAGTCTAGCCCCAAATGGTACATGGCACGCCCGGGGGGTGTTTTCCAGCTCTGTGAAGCAGAGTCAGCTTCTCCTCTTGGCCTCCGTTGAATTTGGCGGAGTTTCCCGTCACAGCACAGTTTTCCACACTGATGCCTCTGTCTCTTCCGCTAGAGTCTGCTCAACCACGTCCAGCTCTTCTGTGCATCTGCTCCAGAAATGATCAGCGTCTGGTGCACTATTAAGTGGTCACTTAAGACAATGATTGAAAAGAGGGGCTCACCCATGCATTGAACCATGTCAAGTCAAAAGCTCAAAGCGGGCTTCCCTGGTGGCGCAGTGGTTAAGAATCCGCCTGCCAATGCAGGGGACACGGGTTCAAGCCCTGGTCCGGGAAGATCCCACATGCCGCGGAGCAACTAAGCCCGTGCACCGCAACTACCGAGCCTGCGCTCTAGAGCCCGCGAGCCACAACTACTGAGCCCGCGCACCTAGAGCCTGTGTCTACAACAAGAGAAGCCACTGCAATGAGAAGCCCGCTCACCACAACAAATAGTAGCCCCTGCTCGCCGCAACTAGGGAAATCCCGTGCACAGCCACGAAGACCCAATGCAGCCAAAATTAATTAATTAATTTTAAAAAAGTTCAAAGTGCCTTCGCCATGCAACATGTCCAAATTGTTACTGCCCCCCTCCAAATTTATGCCCCCCACGTTCCCAGCTTCCATGAATGAAGGAGGCCACTCCGCTGTACCTGTTGAATGATTGAATCTCCTGGTTAAAACCATATTGGATGATAGCAGGTAGAACATCAGGCTGTAAGATCGAGATTCCCAGAACAGCCTGTGTTGCAAAGTCCAGGAAATTTTTTCTGAAGGATGGTGTCAAGAGGCCCAGCAGAGCAGTTCTGGATTGGCCTCAGCTCTAGATGTAATTGGCATTTCTGGAACGGCAAGTCCTTCCCACCTGCCTTGATTTCGCCAAGGAGGTTATTTTCTCTGATGATGCCTGTCCTAAAAATTCAAGTTAGGGTCTCTTTACCTCACTGAGATCTATAGATGCTCATGTATGTTGGAAAAGAGTTTTCTTCCAAGTGATAAGCGGTCAGGGAGATTGTGGCCCTTAAGAAAGTGTCCCCTGGGCATTATGAGTTTGAAGGTCTTCGTGTCCTCAAAATATCAAGCTGTGGGGATTAGTCTAGATGGTACCTAATGTCACACTCAACTCTCAATTTACAGGAATTTTTAAAAAATTATTATTAAAGCAAAGCACCAGGAACAAAAAGACCTAGAGGAATTAAGGCAATTGTAAAATCTCATGAAGTGTAAGTGTTTCTAAAAATGGTCAGTGGATTTTAAGGTGGAGGCACTCACTCACTGAGTAGATTCTAGTGCCTCTGCAGGTCTGGGTGAAGCATGGTTGTAGGAAAGAGCGCTGTGGGTGGTGGAGATGTTGGCACTGGAATAGACGGTTGATCAGTGTTTTCTGCCGCCTCTTTTCTCAGCTGACGGTGTTATAGTGATGGCACCTGCCAAGTATTATTTGAGAAAGTGCTGGACCAATAGCTACACTGGCTGTCATTTGACTCTTCGGATGCCCTGTCCCTGCCTCGCAGGGGAGGCTCCGATGGGTCAGGGGTGCTCCGTCTCCGTTCCTCCCCCACGTCCCCATCCTCCTGCTGAAGCCTAGGTGAAGGCTGGGCAAATTTGCTTGGGGCGCTCCAAATTCCTAAGGTTGGGCTGAATGTCACCAGCCTTTAGAACACGTTGGTATGGCTTCCATTCCAAAAGGCAGAAAGAGAAACGGAAGTTGGGTCATGTGGTTTCTGTTATCTGTAACCATGGCGAGCATTGGCCATCTGTGAGGCTCCCATTTTAACACTTTTCTTTCTCTCGCTCTTTTCCATCTCTTTCTCGGGGAAACAAGCTGAGGAAGTGGAGAGGCTGGCGGCAATGCGATCTGACTCCCTTGTCCCAGGTACCCACACCCCACCCATCCGGAGGAGGAGTAAGTTTGCCAACCTGGGAAGGATTTTCAAGCCTTGGAAATGGAGGAAGAAGAAGAGTGAAAAGTTCAAACACACGTCTGCAGGTAAGATTATGTTTTCCTTTGTTTCTCATCGGGTGTTTGTTGACTTCAGCTCTGTACGTTCATTAGTAGAATTTAATTACCCTAGGCTGTCTGAACCAGAGGAAGAAAATCGAGCCTTAGGATTGCTCTTGTGTTTAATAATTCTTCAGAATGATGGAGGATGGCTTTTAGATCCTATGTGTGTTCTCACGGCTCAGGTTTTTGGTTGTTGCTTTTCAATTTATAAAACCACCATTTCTGTTTGATCTATAAATAGCTGAACTTAGAACTCCACCTTTGCCATACCTGTATGCTTTCATTCTAGCGTTGACAGTCCATTTCTCATTTTTCTTCCTTTCCCTGCTCCCATAAAAATCAACACAGAAGCAGAAAGTAAGTTATATATGGTTATTGGCAGATAGGAATAGGTTATTTCATGGAGACAAAAGCTTGAGTAAGTGAAGTATCATTGTAATGACAAAGATAACTATATAGTTCATAGCCTAGTGGACAGCAAAGGACTCTGGGTAAAGTCAGCATGGCAGGGGTGTGAAGAGCACAGACTCTGGAGTCAGACTGTTTGAGTTCAAGTCCCAGCTCTGAAACTTGGTAGTTGCATGACCTTGCTCAATTTAACTCTGTACCTGTTGTCCACCTGTAAGATAGGGGTGAGAATAGTACCTTACATGACTTAATATTTGTGGAGTGTTTATGGTGGCACGTTATGTGGATATTTTTTAATAAGTAAGAGTATTGCAGAGGGAGATGTATAGGGAAAGAAACGTGAATAGTTCCGATTTCACCCTGTCGGGTTTGAGATGAGGTGATGGAGGAGCCGTGCAGATTCTTTTCGTTTGTTTTGTCCTGATTTTGGTATTTATGTACCCGGGTCATTCCAGGGATACTCTGGGGCTTTTATTTCCTTCTTTCTCTATGTCCTCAAAAATTCAGCCTGCTCTCCCTCTTCCTCAGAATCAACACCTCCTCTATTTCTTGGTCCTCTCCCTGCTTCGGCTCACGTCTAAACTGTGAAATAGGCGATGATCTGCTTCTTGTACATGAATACTCGTCCACAAATCTGAGAATTTTCATGCTAGCTGCTTTGGGGAATGAAAGAGAAGAACAAACATAGGAAAGTTGCAAAAAGTCTTGGAATCTGAAACAGTTCTCATGGTAAACGTCCCCAGTTCCATGCTTTCTGACTGTTTCTGAGATGGAAGCTTCAGTGCCCTGGTGCTGTATATCATTTGTTCATTCCTGAGATTACAATGAACCTCTGAATTCCATGAATTTCTAAATTGTCACCCCGCTGACATTTACCCGACCGCACCCCACTCTTCACCTGACTGCATTCTCCCTTTTGATCATTGTACAGACTTGTTAAGGTGTCATAAAATGTGTAGGTCACTTACATATTTCTAAACACTACTGAGAGATTTACATGCAAGGAAAACTCTAAATGGATGACTCCTCTGTATCCCCTAAGAGTGAAACAGAATAGGGCACTTATATCATTGCCTTGGAGAGGAGAAATCTAAATGAAATATATTTTCAGGCAATGTGAGGGGTAAGACATGTCAATAGGAAAGAAGAAGGGAATGTTCTGTAAGCACTGGAAAAAAGAACAAAGATTCCACAAGTTCCTTTACAATGGTCTTCCTGACTTTGCTATGAAAACGGTTTGTAATAATACAAACATCCATTTAAATAATTGCTATTTATCAGCATGAACTGAATGATGGTGTGGTAGATGCATTTCCTCCTGGCATTCAAGAGCTTTGCCTAGTCCATTTGGCAAGACCACAGGGCGAAGCTCTGGCGCTTCTCATGGGAAATGGCACCTGAACCATCGTGCAGACTTTTTAAGGTGTCGGAGGGCTTCCCTGGTGGCACAGTGGTTAAGAATCCGCCTGCCAATGCAGGGGACACAGGTTCAAGCCCTGGCCCGGGAAGATCCCACATGCTGCGGAGCAACTAAGCCCGTGCGCCGCAACTACCGAGCCTGCTCTCTAGAGCCCGCGAGCCGCAACTACTGAAGCCCACGCGCCTAGAACCTGTGCTCTGCAACAAGAGAAGCCACCGCAATGAGAAGCCCCGCACACAGCAACGAACACCCAATGCAGCCAAAAAAAAAAAAAGATGTTGGAGAACTTGTCCTTTGATGGATACAAGTACAATGTCATGAAACTACTCATGAACCATTAAAAGTCTGAAAATGTTTAGATTTAAAACTTTTGAGAGAAAGAATTAAAACATGAGACAGGCAAAGTTGCAGCTTTTTTTTTTTTTTTTTTTTTTTTTTGCGGGCCTCTCACTGTTGGGGCCTCTCCCATTGCGGAGCACAGGCTCCGGACGCGCAGGCTCAGCGGCCATGGCTCACGGGCCCAGCCGCTCTGCGGCATGTGGGATCTTCCCGGACCGGGGCACGAACCCGCGTCCCCTGCATCGGCAGGCGGACTCTCAACCACTGCGCCACCAGGGAAGCCCAAGTTGCAGCTTTAATCCTTCTTATTATTAACTATTCTTAGCAAGTTCTTGTGATCTCCTTGGCCAAACTGATTAATTTGGCAACCGAATGCCATATTTGTATGTGGTTTTATTGTATTGTATTTTATTTTTTTTGTATGTGGTTTTATTTTAAAGAGACATATTCAGCTCCTGAATTAGAGGAAATAGAGGATAGACTATAGTATATCTATATATCGTGATGGATGGTTATATGATATAACAAGCTATTCTAGGTTTTTTTAAAGTCAGTGGTTTACACTGTAGTATCCTTTGTTCTTAACTGGATTCAGAAATATTATTCCTTATTTTTGGAAATAAGGAGAGACTTTCTGTGCTAGCTTTTAGCTCCAAGGAGAAAAATACTGACAATTTAAGGATGCTTAACATGATAAATTGTATATATGTTCAAATAGTACTTTGAAGTACAGACTTTCCTATGTGTGGATCAGAGTCAAATATTAAATATACAAGAGGGTTGACTGTGGGAATATTAATTGGTTGGCCAATTTTAGCTGTTATGCATTTACTTGTCTTATTTATATGTGTGTGTCCGTAATGTCCTTTCATATGTACAATAATTTCCACAATTTTAAATACAAAGAATAAGTCCAGATATTACATTTATATTATGTGTTTGTATTTAAAGTTGTGTGCGTTCTTGATTACACAAAAGGACATTAATACAATGCATACTTGGCCTGTTATTATCTCCACAGTGAGTTAGTTACCTTTATAATTCGCCAGAATTAGCTATACTGTGGTTTTACTGTAACTCAAGTTACAGGATGTATGTGTCTGTGTATGCAGCATTTTCAAAGGTGCACCCAGAAATCTTGCTTTGTAAGTTGTAGCAGCAATAAGAAAACTACATTGGAAAATTATGATGTCAACATTTTCCTTCACTTCGGCATCAACAATTACATGAATTTTTCAAAGACCGATCGCCGTGTGCCATGCTGCTCAGACCTCTTCCTATCGTAAGCTGGAGGCCGGTGTCCTTAAACGGCCTTCAGCACTGAACTCTGGTGGAGAAAACACTACAGGACAAAGAGCTTCTCTCAGAAGCATCCCCGCATCACACGACAGTAGGAGTAAAACAGTAATGGATAGAACATAAAATAATGGCTCCTCTGGGATAGCTCATCATGCCTTTCAGCCTGTCCTCAGAGGCCCTGTCCAGGGCCTGGGAAGCAATTAGCCTGACATGTCCAGCTTCTTCTGTAGAATCAGGAACAGGGGTCCACGACATTCCACACCTGCCTCAGGAGCAAAGACAGATGACAACGTCCCCTCTGAAATAGAATCGACAGGCCCTCCCCCAAAGAGTCAACTGCAGCCATCTTACCCAGATTCCTTGAAAATGAGGATCGTATTTATAGAAAAGCAGAACTGGCAGAGGAAAAAGCTGTGAAGACGCCACCGAGTTATGCTTTTATTTCCTCTTGAAAGAAAATCATAAGCTGCAAGAGTTGGCCCTGGAGGTCTACAGTGTGCCAAAATTCGCTTTGTGCTTCTAAGCTTTCCTGCACCCCTAGGGCCTTGAGCAAAAAAAAGAAAAACCTTTTCCGGAGTGCCTACCACTTACTGAAACTGGCCGTGGGAGTATGACTGAGCGGAAACCAGACCTTGTCGGTGAGCTCATGGCATGCACGGTGTCTCTGGAGAGACAATCAAATTACAAGAGTAAAGGTTAAGTTCATAGCTGTGATAAGGACAGTGAAGGGAAGCTACTTGAAAGAATGAGGGGGGAGGAGCTTGAGGGAGTAGGGAAACTTTCCTGAGAAAGAGAAGTTTGAGCTGGGATATGAAGGAGGCGTAGGAATTTAGAAAATTAGCCTTCCAGGTAGCAGAAACAGCTTGTGCAAAGGCCCTGTGGTGGAAGAAGCAGGGGTGAGCAAGCTAGGAAAGCAAGGATGACCAGTGGCTGGAGAATGGAAAGCAAGGAATATGGGATGGGCTGACGATATCTACCTGGCCAGAGGTTAGGATTTCAGACTTCTCTAAACCATAGGGAGTTCAGAAACGATACCCACTCGGCATGTTGTGCTTATGTATTTGCCAAGCACTGCCACCGGCGCTAAAAAAAAAAGGTAACAGTGCAGACAGACATCTCCCAAAGGTTATGGTCTTGAGGGGAAAACAGGTAGTTAAGCCAATATTTACAACAAAGTATAAGCGACGGAAGATGTGCAGGGGCTCCAGGAACTCAAAGGAGACAAACCCAACTGAACTATAACTCACCAGGAAAGGTTTCCTAGAGAAATGAATGTTTAACCAAAGAATTAGGCAGTGAATGTGAGGAAGTCTTCTCTCCCAGTGGAAAGAACAGGATGTAAGAAAGCCTGGAAAAGAGAGGAGGAGAGATTGGCAATATATAGCTTGGAAGGAGGTGGTGGTTTGGAAAGGATTGTTGGGCAGGGAGGAGCACAGAGTCCTGAGGGATGAGGTTGAAGAGGTGGGCAGGGGTCTGCTCGTAAACGTTCTTAGTAGAACGTCTTGGAGTCTGGGCTTTATCCTGATGCGTTATCCTAATGAAGCTATCAGAAGACTTGCCTTTTTGAAAGATCATTCTCTATACTATGGGAAAAGTTTGGAGTGGTATCCAATGTTATTTTCAAGTTGTCAGTATAACTTCTTCCATATATTTGTGTCTGTAATGAGAGAAAATTCACTTGGGAGAGAATTAAGAAGATACCTCGTTGCTGTCACGTCCAACGGAATATTAAGCGTGTCTGTTGATTCTGGTAACAAGGAAACTGGTCAGCAGGTGGTTAATTATACTGTTGGGGAGAGATGAAGATAACCTAGGCTAAGAGAGTGGCATTCAGAGCTACAGGCTGTGAACAGTTGCAAGGGATATTTAAGAGACAAGGAGCAGGACGTGATTACCGATTGGATGTGGAGGATAATGGAAGAATAAGAACCACGCTCTTGCTTCTCTGTGAGCAGGGACGTGCCGTTAGATGGATGGAGGTGTACCACACACTGCATCGGGTTTCTGGGGAAAAGGAGCTTTCATTTGGGGGCATGCTGGCTTTCATGTGGTTCCAAGATACCCCAGTTGGGGGGATATTTGTTGAAGCCATGGGATGAAGAAAACTCCAAAGGAGAACTTGACATGGGAAGCAAAGAGGGGCTGTGGCAGCCCCCTGAGGACCCGTGGCCTGTAGGTTATGAGCACAGACAGCCGCGGAGTCTACGGGGAAGGCAGATAAGGCCCCCGCAGAGGGTTAGGAAGAAAACCAGGAGGGGCCATTTGGATCTCCTGAGCAGAGCGGGAGAGAGTTCAAGAGAGGAGGAGGGTCCACTCTGCCAGGTCCCGGCAGGATGTTCAGGACTGAGAAGTGTCTGGAGCGTTCAGTGATAACTCATCCCTGGTGTCCTTGGGGGGACAGTTTCAGCGAAGCTGCATGGCTGGGAGTTTAGAAAGCATGTGGTTATGGTGTGAGTGAGAGTTGAGGAAGCAGACAGACTTCTTTTAAAGAGTTTGGCCGGGAGGGAGAAGGGGAAATATAGAGTAATCACCAAAGGGGGGTAGAGCTTGACGGAGGTGCATTTTTGTTTGAGATTGATTGGATTGTGTCAAGATGCAGAGTTCACCTTAACATGGCTTTGGCATTCCAAAGGGAATAGAAACCCCAGCGCACTGACTGTGAGACCAAATAACTATATTTCCACACATTTTTCAGTGATGACAAGTCTCATGACTAGGAAAAACAGACATGCAAATAATCAGAGCACTGTTGAGCATCTGATTTTAATAAGAAATCAGCAAGTTGTGGAGTTTTCAGCACCTGGCTGGATCACAGTTCTCTCTGTAGGATTGGAAAACTCAGTTTCTTTAAAAAAAGAATGAGCATAGACAGGCACAGAATCTTCTTACCTGAGTATCCATCATGACCCGCAAAGGGAACATCTAGGGGTTAGAAGGCAAAGTAGACTTAGAGGCCCTATTTTTTTTTTTAAGAGTTTTTTCTTCTGTTTTTATTTTTTTTAATGAATTTTATTTATTTATTTTTGGCCGTGTTGGGTCTTCGTTGCTGCGCGCGGGCTTTCTCTAGTTGCGGCGAGCGGGGGCTACTCTTGGTGTTGGTGCGCGAGCTTCTCACTGCGGTGGCTTCTCGTGTTGCGGCATGTGGGCTTCAGTAGTTGTGGCACGAGCACTCAGCAGTTGTGGCTCTCAGGCTCTAGAACGCAGGCTCAGTAGTTGTGGCGCACGGGCTTAGTTGCTCCGCGGCACATGGGATCTTCCTGGACCAGGGCTCAAACCCGTGTCCCCTGCATCGGCAGGCGGATTCTTAACCACTGCGCCACCAGGGAAGTCTAGAGGCCCTATTTTTAAAGGACATCTCTAGGAGGTACAGGCTAAAGACTGTGGGAATTGGCACCCTCCTGGAGTGGGGATTGTAAAGATATCATTGTTTCCTCTCAAAGTGAATGTCATCCAGCACTCCTTGCTTGCATGTCAAGACTATATGGTCCTTGATGACAGCGATCCTGCCTTTGCCTCTGTGTCCCCCAGCATTAAGGAGAGCACCTGATGCAGTGGGTACCGGAATGCGGTGGCCAGCCAGCCGTGTTGTTGAGGCCCTGTGTTTAATGGGTCTGAAAGGGGAGAGAGAGAGGTAAGGACAGTGATTGAAGCATAAGCTGGAAGGTCCCGGCCTTGGAAGAACTTGCCATCCCACGATTGCTTTTAAGTTGTACGCAGGTCAGGTTATTTGGGCAGCACTGTTGCTTGGGTTATCTGTTGCTATGGGACAAAACACCCCAAAACTTAGTGGCTTGAAGCAACAAACTCAGTTGTATTGTGTCCTGTGACTGGGCTCAGCTGGTTGGTTCCTCAGCTGGTGTCGCTTGGGGTCTCTCACGTGTTTGCAGACAGATGGGATTGGAGTCATCTGGAGACTCACCAGGCCCTGGGGAGAGCTAGGCCTCTCCCCTCCAGGTATTCTCAGTGCCAGTGCATGTGGTCTTTTCCCACGGTCTCTCCAGCAGCGTGAGTCAGGGCCCTCAAGAATGTGAAAGTAGGAGCTGCCAGGCCTGTGAAGGCTCAAGTCCGGAATTGGCCCAGTGTGCCATTTGCAGTATTCTGTCGCTAAAAACAAGTCACAGGAGTAGCCCGGACTCGTTGGAGCAAACGAAACAAGGGTGTGAGAGCCAGGAGCATGGTTCACTGGGTGCCATTTTTGGAAGCCAGCCACCTCCATTGTTGAGGTCTGAGAAAACTGCGAGTGCTACTTATTCCCTTCTTTCCAGGTAGACTGTGCTTTAACAATTTTGTATTGACAACAGTAACAGCAGTTTCTATAATCTGTTGGGTTTTCTGTGAAGGTGACACACGCATGACCCCGTCCAGGCGTTATTACTTTACTTTCACAACAGACCTACATAGTGTTGTTAAGCCCATTTGGCAGGTGAAGAAACTGAGGCTTAGAGCAGCTAAATACTTTCCAGTTAGAAATGGAAGAGTTGGAACTTGAACTTAACCTGGAACCTTATCACTTACGTTGCACTTCGGGTCCGTGAGTGTGGGAACTCATAATTCAGATGCTTTAAAACGTATCATTCATCTGCACGTAACAGTGATGTGACAGGACACTTTCCTTTTCTGACTTTATCCCTAGAAAGCTGAAATGTGAAGGAGGAGAATCTCATCAATACGCACCGACCCTGGAGGTCATAACATCTTTCTTGAATGCCCTTAGAGGCAGGGGTTAACAGCTTACTCATCTTTGTATCACACAGTATCTAGTTCAATGCCATGTACACCACAGTCACTTCCTGTTTGTTGAATGGCTAAGAAAAAATAAATTGACACTGGCTGCAAACAAATACCATTCAAAACCATTACATTTATGTTTGCAGTGGAACAAGATGTCTTTCTGCTATTTGGTACATAGAAACAAAAGATGCATGGATTAGGTAAGGAGACAGTGACCATGCAGGCCTCTGGAGCAGGTGCTAGATTTACAGCTAGACATTTGCAGAACGGATTCTGAAAGGACACAAGCCTTATAGCATTTGACATAAGGTGTCTGCTTGGCCAGTGACTTCCAAGATAATCGGGAGTTCTATGTGAGGAGGTGGTGTGGACCAGTGGTTAGGGCACAGACCCCACAGCCTGACTGCTGAGTTATCTCAGGCAGGTTATTTGTACTCCCTGAGTTCAGTTCCCTCAGCTAAAATAGGAATAAAACTGGCACTTCGTAAAGCTGTGAGGGTGGGGAAAAAAGTTAGTTGTGGAAGCTCTTAGAATCATACCTTGCACATAGTAAATTTTTTGTAAGTTTTATCTACCATTATTTCTTTTTCTAGAAATGCATTAGAAAGTAAACAAACATCCAAGAGGAACAAAAGATTTCTTATTTCATAGTTTCAGTGTTTGGATGGTGTGTGTGTGTCTCAGATGACAATTGTGATGAGCTCCTCTTAGATTTTGGGAACGTTTATTTAGGTACTGGGTGTAAGAGTTTGCTTTTAGACACATCGTACAATCCCACAAAGCTGGAGTTCACGCCGTGTTTTCCTAGGTACCAACCAGTGAGGTCACTAAAGTATTTCCTCCTCTCTAAGAATTTACAGTTAAGTGGACACACACAGTGGCCCCTGAGGAAGTGGTTCATCCTGTTTTTCCTTTGCTGCATCGTAGGCAAAAACACTGATGCATGAAGAGGTGTTCTTGGGGGAAAAAACAACGAGCATGTAATCTCCTGAAAAGCAGATCTCTGTGGCAAAGTCAGAATGCTTAAAAGTAGAGAAGGATGTAGGCAGGATACCATGTACTTTATTTTCCAAACCTGGGCGTCTTTGACAGTAAAATGAGATGCCATTACTATTTCTGCCAGGATAATAAGCATGAGGTGGGCCCGCGCCAGGCAAGGCAGAGAGAATGGAGCCTCTAAAGCCACATGGACATAAGTTGCAGACCCTGAGGCCAGTTCTGTTGTGCAGACACAGTAGAAGTGCCAGTTAACTTGCAAGGCATAGTGGAAAGAGCCATCGGGACTGAGACTCACGAAGACATTCAAACAGCCCTCAACTGTCTGCCATTTCAGTTGAATCCATGAATGGTGGTTGAGTCCCTTAGCATCTTTACAGAAGTAAATTTCTTTGTTCCCAGCCCTCATATTGTGTGTCTCTCTCCTGTCCCGCACTTCTGTGGGGTGTCTTGATTGGAAACTTTGTCCCAGGGCCGGTTTCTTTGGCTGATCATGGATTCCGTCTTCCTCCGACACCTCTCCCCGCAGTTCTTGTCTGTGCCCCTGGTCAGCTCCCAGGCCAGCAAGCTCGATGCTGGGCTCATCACATTTTTCTTTGTTTTTGCTTCTTCCTCTCGTCCCTTCCCTTCTCATTCTTTCCCTCCCCTTTCCTTCTGGGAGCACTCATTTGTCCCGTCTGAAGCTCTGATGTCTCCTGAGTCCATTACATTCTTAGTCATTTTCTGGCTCCATCAATATGGTGGCAGTGGACTCAGATCTCTGGTGGCAGGTTCAGCCTCTGCCCTGAGGCCAGCCCTTGGCCGGACCTTCCCACCATCACCTAAATAAGTATGTGTGCACCAAATGCCTCATTTCTGCCCTAGCGGGCTTCCAGTCCGGAAGCACCCTGACTCTCTGAAATGAATCATCATTCACTTTGGGGACACTGGAAATCAAGCATCTATTTTGGTTCCTTATTCAGTCCAATTACAGTGTGCACTCTTTTCTCACGACCATTGCTTTAATATATAACCAGACCTCGTTTTATCATGCTTCGCTTTATTGCGTGTTGAAGATGATGCATTTTCTGCAGGTTGAAGGTTTGTGGCTACACTGTGTCCAGCAAGTCTATTGGCACCATTTTTTTTCTTTTCTTTTTTTTTTTTGCTGTACGCGGGCCTCTCACTGCTGTGGCCTCTCCCGTTGCGGAGCACAGGCTCCGGACGCGCAGGCTCAGCGGCCATGGCTCACGGGCCCAGCCGCTCCGCGGCACGTGGGATCCTCCCGGACCGGGGCACGAACCTGTGTCCCCTGCATCGGCAGGCAGACTCTCAACCACTGCGCCACCAGGGAAGCCCTGTTGGCACGATTTTTAAACAGCATTTGCTCACTTCCGGTCTCTGTGTCACACTTTGGTCATTTGTGCAATATTTCAAACTTTTTAATTATTTTTTACGGTGATCAGGGATCGGTTTGCTGAAGGCTCAGATGATGGTTAGCAATCAAGTATCTTTAAATTAAAGTATGTATGTTGTTTCTTAGAATGCTATTGCACACTTAATAGACTACAGTATAATGTATACATAACTTTTATATGCACTCGGAAACCAAAAAATTTATGTGGCTTGCTTGCTTGTGATATTTGCTTGATTGCAGAGGTCTGGAACCGAACCGCAGTGTCTCTGAAATCTGCCTGTAGAGATTCATCGTCTGTGTTTTCCCAGAATTCTTTGACCTTTTCCCTTAGACTTTATTCACTGCAAACACAATAATAACATATGACCACTAGTAATAACAGTGGTAGTAGGGGATAGTTGAGTGCCCACTGCATGGCAGATACTGAATGAACTTCGGTATAGCTCTCACAGCCTTAACGGTCCTGGGCAGTTACTCCGAATATCTGTTTTATACATAAAGATAATAAGGCTTAGGGCTCGTAACTTCCCGGGGTCACTTGGCTGGTCAGCGGTAAAGCCCTAAACGGTTTGAATGAAAGCCCGTCTCACGCCGAAGTCTTCTAGGCTTTGCTCGGAAATTTCACCGTTACACGTGACTTGGAAGCAGAAAGAATGAAAAGGTTAAGATGTATGTATATCTAGGTAGACAGATACGAAACACACTTGAATTCAGAAAGCAGATCCCATTAAGAAAACAGAATAATACTGGAAATAAGACTTGGTGTTCAATGATTAATGCTGGCATTTCTCAGGCAGAGAGCAATACCTCTATGATGTATATTAACTTGTCTTTTAAAAAAATGATTTCTTTTGTGTGTTGGTTGATTTGTGGTGCTGTTGGTTTCCTCGTAAAGTTGTAGGAGATAGAGGAATGACATTAGGCGGTGAATCAATTATGATTTGGGGCTTGTTTGACTCAAACAAATGTCAAGTAACCTTAATAAGAAAATACACAGCCCACACATGAATCAAATTGTTTCTGAAGGTCAGTTTTAAAGGTCTTCCTTCTTCTTTTGGGTAGCCCAGGGGTGAGTTAGAGTGGGGGCAATGCGTGAATAGAATATAAACTGTGTGAGGTATTCATGAAATCATATGAATGAAAGAAAGCATTGTGTACCGAGAACTGGCCTTGAGTGGTAGTCTGACCTGGGGAGGGAGGACCTGGGTGATAACCTCAAATGCCACAGAGGACTTTCCTGTCTAGTCCCAGTGAGTTATAATTAAGCGATGCTCTGAGAGGTCTTTGTGGAGTAGAAGTCAGAGAGGGGAGCTGTTGATGTTCAGATGCAATGTAATTTCGGCATAGAAGACTGTTGTAACATTTAGTCTATTTTTGTCCTCCAGTTAACCAAGCGTGAGTTTCTAAAGAGAATGAATGTCTCTTCTGTGGCGTAGCAACATCTTTGTGTCCTTGGAAAGGCTGCTTTGTTCCCTAGTGCCAGGATTTATGTTGTCTGGCTTCTTGGGAGCCGGGCAAGGCTCTGAAATTGTAGGAAGCTGCCTCCTACCACTGCACCTGGTTGTCAAGGGCGCACGTGAAAAGGGCCTTTAAATGCTTCCCAGCCTCCGGGAAGGGGTTGTTTAATGAGGTAGTTTGAGCAGCATGGTAATTACAGTTCCAGGTGTTTCTATGAAGATTCTGTGAAGCAACTATGAACTGTCATTTTACAACATCATTTTATAATAATATATTCCTAAGTGGAAAAAAAAGTTATACAGTTTCTCCACTGTAGCACAAAACTCTGTTTCATGCACGGACAACTGGAAAGATTTATTAACAGAAAATTTGCCATTACAGTGGGGATCATTCTTGCCTGCCTCATGAATGACTGAAACTTGATAGATTTGGGTCAGGCCGATATTTACAGAGATACTCATGATAATGGGCCTTGCATGATGGCTGTAGTCACATCAGTTTCTGGTTGTTTTGTAAAGACAACTGGGCTCTTGTGTGTTGAATGCTAATCGTAGATATATAAATATCTCTAAAAAGAGAAAGAGTCGTGTTATGGTATTATCACAAACTGCCTCCCCATGTAAGGTAATTAGTGTCATAATTTTGTATCTAGATTCTAAATAAGAACACTTGAGTTTTTTTTTTTTAAATAAAAAGATTCCATTAAAGCTTGAAAATAGAAAATTCACCCTTTATCCTTGCATGCTTACAAATTATGATCATTTATACATATCTGCTTTCATTCATGCATAGTGACTTCACATAGATGAAATCAAAATATAAGTGCTACCGAACTCAACTTCCTGTGCCCGACACACAGTGAGGCCAGACAAATCGAAATGTCAGAGTTAGGAGCACAGAAAGGTTCATTGCAGGACCATGCAAGGAGAATGGGTGGCTCGTGCATCCCCAAACCCTGAACTCCTTTAGGGTTTCAGCAAAACATTTTTAAAGGCAAGGTGAGGGAGGGGTGTGGCTGGGGTTGTTCCAAAATTCCTGGTGTATGAATCCTTTGCCCTTTTAGCTGTCTAAGTAGGTCCTGTAAACTTCCAACAAGACAAATACTATTCTCTGTTCTGCAACTTTTTATCTCTATATGAATGGAAAAGTGTTATATCCTTAAAGGTCACAGCCTTGAGAATGGGCTCTCCTGTATATTTCAGGCTATAAACAACATTCTTAACTCAAAGCAAAAGCAATAGAATACAAAGGTTAAAGTAAAAGAAACATCTAATATGGAGTCAGATTTGTTCTTCCCTATTACATACATATAATTTGATCTCGCTCGCATTTTAATTTTTTAACTTAATGTTACATTGTAGTAGAACTCTTGCTCACAGCCAAGTCACCTTCCTAATGACTGTAAAACATTCCCTTGGGTGTGTGTTGTTATAAATAACCCTGCCACAGACAACTGTGTTTGTAGCATTTCTTTCCTTTGTACTTTTGTCTTTAGGGTAGAGAATTGGTTCTGGAGCACAGTGGGGGTAAATATTTTTTGGCCCTTGCATTCCAGAAAGGTTGTAATGTGATGTGGAGGGTAATAACTTCACCCTCAGCAGGGCTGGAATATAGGGATGTGTAGTGGTGTTAAGTTCTAAGTGTGGTCAGTGAGAAATCAAGCAGGGAGGAGTAGGCTAGGATGTCTAGGATATTCCAGCATGGGACAGTCTGTGCAGAGTGGCCCTCGGGGAAGCTCTTGTGATCTTTGGCCTCTATTTGGACTAGTTTCTTCTTTTATGGTTAATTTTAAACTCCTGGTGTGAATGTTGCAATCCATTTGTAGTTGAACATTTTCCCCATCAAATGATTGAACTTTAGTGAGAATTTAGTGAGAGCCAGCTGGAAGATATCTAGATGTCATTACCAGTATAAACTAGCAGAAACCATGACAAACGTATTATTATTTTTTTAATTATTTTTAATTATTTTTATTTTTATTTTTTTTTGCGGTACGCGGGCTTCTCACTGCTGTGGCCTCTCCCATTGCGGAGTACAGGCTCCGGACGCGCAGGCTCAGCGGCCACGGCTCACGGGCCCAGCCGCTCCGCGGCATGTGGGATCCTCCCGGACCGGGGCACGAACCCGTGTCCCCTCCATCGACAGGCGGACTCTCAACCACTGAGCCACCAGGGAAGCCCAGACATATTATTTATAAATGGTCTCTGATAATAGGATTAATAAGAAACAGAAAATACTCCAAGAAATTGTCAGAAGTTTCATAATAGTTCTTTATCTAAGGTGAATTGTATGAAAATTGGAATTCCTTCAACCGGTCACCCCATGAGTCTTTACTGAAGTTGAAATGATGCAGACTCGGAATCACAAGCAACTGGGTGTTACTAGACCGTCAATTTTGAGGCCAGGGTAACAAGTACATGAGAGAGGAGGCTTAGAAGGGACCAGACCACAGGCCCCTTTTTGTTATATTAGGGATTCCAGACTTTATCCTATAGGCAGTGGGTCACCATTAAAGGTTTTTTTTTTTTTTTTTTTTTGTGGTACGCGGGCCTCTCACTGTTGTGGCCTCTCCCATTGCGGACGGAGCGCAGGCTCCGGACGCGCAGGCTCAGCGGCCATGGCTCACGGGCCCAGCCGCTCCGCGGCATGTGGGATCTTCCCGGACCGGGGCACGAACCTGTGTCCCCTGCATCGGCAGGCGGACTCCCAACCACTGCGCCACCAGGGAAGCCCACCATTAAAGGTTTTAAGCAGGGTTTTAAGCACAGTTCATATTTTCAATTTAAAACAAGTTGGCAAAGGAAATAACTAGCAAATCAAAGAAAAATATAAATGTCCCATAAATATAAAAATATGTCACTCTCGTAAATAAACACAAATTGACATGAGTGAGATACTACCATTTCTCGCTTATGATTTTGGCAAAGATAAAAGAAATTGATGACCACACTATGTCAGCAGGTGCAAGAGTAGGTTGGGAAACAGCCACTCCCATGTTCTGTTGGTGGAAGGATGAGTCAGTGCAAGCTTTCTAGAGGACAGCTTGGCAAAAGTAATCAAAATTTTAAATGCACTTACCCTTGACCTTACAGTTCATCCTCCTAACAGAGGAGGGTGAGGCAGGAAGAACACTCCAGACAGAAGATGCCGCAAAGTTACAGATTTGAGGGGGGGCGTGCTCAGAAGGAGTCATACGTTTCCAGGGATTTTTCACCGACATGTGTGCTTTGCAGTAAGATGGATGTGCAAGGGTGTTCATTACGGATTGTGTATATGCTGTCAGAAAACTGGAAACAAGACAAATGCCATCAGTGGAGGACTGGTTATATAAACCATGGTCTTTCTACACAAAGTGCCAGTGAGCCACAAAGAAAGCCTAAGGTAGATTCATATCTTCAGATATGGAGAGAACCTTAAGAGGTACAGTTAAGTGTAAAAAGCCAGGTGAGGTGCAGAACAGTAGGTGTATTGTGATCTTATTCATGATCACTTTATTTTTTTACTTCTATATTTCATCTTTTTATTTATTTTATTTTATTTATTTATTTATTTTTGCGGTATGCGGGCCCCTCTCACTGTTGTGGCCTCTCCCGTTGCGGAGCACAGGCTCCGGACGCGCAGGCTCAGCGGCCATGGCTCACGGGCCCAGCCGCTCCGCGGCATGTGGGATCTTCCCGGACCGGGGCACGAACCCGCGTCCCCTGCATCGGCAGGCGGACTCTCGACCACTGCGCTACCAGGGAAGCCCTTAATTTTATTCTTAAATAAAAGTTATATATATGTAAGTTGTACAACATGATTTGATACACATGTAATGAAATGATTATTTCAGTCAAGCTAATTAACATATCATCTACTCATATAGTTACCATTTTGCTGTGTGTGTGATGAGAGTGCCTAAAACTTACTCTTAGCAAATTTCCCTTAATAATACTGTATTGAATACTGGATAGATTATATGTAGACATATTGGTTTCTGAATAAAATTCTTTTCTGCAAAAATATGGAAGAAACATTTAGGAGTGTAGTGGGCTTTGAGGAACAGAACTGAGTATTGTAGTTAGATGAAGGAGGAGGGCTTGGCATTTCATCGTATTCCTTTCTTTGCATTTGAATGATTGCTCAAAGTATATGTTACTTTTATGCAAAATAATTATAAAAGATACATTCTTACTGAATTTTAAAGAGACATCATCTTTGCCTGATTTAATCTTAGTTCATCAACACGTATATTACTAATGTGCCATTTACTTATCTAAGCTTATAACATTTATTAACTCATATTAATAATCACAGACCCATATAAGACCAGAATTATTTTTATTCCCATTTTGCAGATGAGGGAACAAAGGTGCAGACAGGTTAAGCAGCAACTTGCCCAAAGGTCACACAGCTCTTAAAGAGTAAAACCAGTACTTGAACTCCAGGCCCAGCAGCCCAGCCCACTCTACCTTCGTTCATCATTTTAATTTGTCGACATTGAAACAGGAAGGTCTCTCCTAGAGTAAGGTCTTGGTAATATATACCATTACTTGTTACCAAATTGAAGTACTTTTTGTTTAGTCACTAAACAGTTTTATTTATTAAGAGGCTGAGGTTGCTTCTGGCCTCTGTTCCAACAAGTGCCTCTTTTTCAGATGCAGAATTTGTTCAGCCTTCATCTGCCCACGGTGAGGCCATTATATAAGGTGGGAAGCCCCTCCTTCCTCTTTATCAACCCTGGTTTTGCTTTCCCAAAGGGAAATCCACAGAGTTATCCCTTCCAGGTATGCGGTGAGTCTCCACCAGTGGGTTGGCTAGGACACACTCACATCTGTCTTCTATCATCTCAAGCTGCAGGCTCCCAGCCTCAGCTTCCTGACTACCCCAGCGCAGAAAGCTTTATAAGCTCAAGGTCACATGCCAAGGGGTCTTTTGGCTTTCTGCCTACCTACGTCAAGCTTGGAAAAGAAAATAGTGTAACTTAAGCTCGATCTGAAGCCAGGGTGATAAGATGAATGCAGCTAAAACTTTCACTCTTTTCAAACTTACGTCATGGAAATGACAGTAATATCTGATCGGGTGAACCTTCTTAGCAATGGAGTATTTGAGAAAACAGTGCAAGGGAACATCTTTCTTTTTCTGACTGTCTGATGCTACTTAATGGCTCACGGTGCCCCACCGTTGTGTAGCTGCGGTTTCTCCTCCAGATTCCTTTGTTCAACAAACACCTACCCAAGATCTCCTAAATGCCAGGCACAGAAAATTGAGAGCTAAATAAGACAAAAGTCTGCCTACACTGAACACACCCTAATGGAAGAAAGACAACTGGCAACCAGTAATTCCAAGGCTGCCAAATTAGTGATCATGAGACAGACACAGAGTGTCTGGAAGCACAAAAGAAGTAGTTCCTTGATTGTCTTAATTCAGTTCCAATTGAGAATTACTGCATGGGCAAATGACCGGAAGTCTCCATTGGGAAATACTTGGGTTATTTCAGCCCTTTACCTGTGCGTGCATGCCTGCAACAGACACTTAGGTAGCACCTAGAAATGCAAGCACTGGCAGCTATATGAAGACAAGATGGTAGAGTTGTTGCCCATTGAGATGTTCAGCCTTCTAGTGGCCCAACGTTTGGTCTTCTACTTGTTTTGTGAGCATTCATTTTGTACTTACTAAATGTTAAGCACTGAGTTAGGCCCTTGGACAGAAAGATGAAAAAATCCAGTTCCTACTCTTAGGGACTTGAGCCTGGCCCCACTGGTGTAGGAGGAGAGACTGTAGTAGAGCATGGAGGAGCAAAGAAGACCAAGTAAGGTTCTATAAGGACTTTGGAGTGGGCGTTGAAGTTCTGTAAGAGAGAAGAGACATTCCAGGTACAGGAAGAATGCTGCCAAGTTATAGAGAGACAGGTCCAAAAGAAATGAAAAAAGAAACTTGTGTCTTTTTTTTTTTTCAAAGAGTTTTTTAAAAATTTTATTTATTCATTTTTTGCTGTGTTGGGTCTTCATTGCTGTGCACGGTCTTTCTCTAGTTGTGACAAGTGGGGGCTACTCTTCGTTGCGGTGCGCGGGCTTCTCATTGAGGTGGCTTCTCTTGTTGCGGAGCACGGGCTCTGGGGGTGCGGGCTTCAGTAGTTACAGCATGCGGGCTCAGTAGTTGTGGCACATGTACTTAGTTGCTCTGCAGCATGTGGGATCTTCCTGGACCAGGACTTGAATCCGTGTCCCCTGTATTGGCAGGAGGATTTTTTTTTTTTTTTAAACATCTTTATTGGAGTATAATTACTTTACAATGTTGTGTTAGTTTCTGCTGTGTAACAAAGTGAATCAGCTATATGTATACATATATCCCCATATCGCCTCCCTCTTGTGTCTCCCTCCCACCCTCCCTATCCCACCCCTCTAGGTGGTCACACAGCACCAAGCTGATCTCCCTGTGCAATGCAGCTGCTTCCCACTAGCTATCTGTTTTACATTTGGTAGTGTATATAAGTCCATGCCACTCTCTCACTTTGTCCCAGCTCACCCTTCCACCTCCCCGAGTCCTCAAGTCCATTCTCTACGTCTGCGTCCTTATTCCTGTCCTGCCCCTAGGTTCATCAGAACCATTTAAAAAAAAATCGATTCCATATATATGTGTTAGCATACGGTATTTGTTTTTCTCTTTCTGACTTACTTCACTCTGTATGACAGACTCTAGGTCCAGCCACCTCACTACAAATAACTCAATTTCATTTCTTTTTAGGGCCGAGTAATGTTCCATTGTATATATGTGCCATACCTTCTTTATCCATTCATCTGTCGATGGACACTTAGGTTGCTTCCATGTCCTGGCTATTGGAAATAGTGCTGCAGTGAACGTTGTGGGGCATGACTCTTTTTGAATTACGGTTTTCTCAGGGTATATGTGGCAGGCGGATCTTAACCACTGTGCCACCAGGGAAGTCCCAGAAACTTAAGTGTCTTAAGAGCAGATTAGTTGGAATACTATTCAAGGTCAGGGGAGAAAGCTATTACCTTCAACTCCCACAAAAGTGTTTGTGAATAATAGATGAAATTTAGTGAGTACTTCATCTGCCAGGTACTATTATTCTAGATGTGGTTCATGCATGTTCTTATTTAATTCTCACCGTAGCCCCACAAGGTATTATTATCCTCCTTTTGCATTTGTAGAAAGCGAAATGCAGGGAAGTTCACTATCTTGTTGAGGTCACATCTTCGTGAGTAGGGGGGCTAGGATCGAGCTGGTTCTTTGCCCTCCAAAGCCTGCAGACTTAACCACAGCACCACAGCCACAGTCCTTAAACAATGGCTAGACTTTGGACAGAGAGAACGAGGGGAGAGGCTATTCAAAACAGAACAAATGGGATAAGCAGAGACACAGTGGTGGAAAGTCAGGAGTGTGTTTTACAAGTTTGACTTAGTTGGAGCGAGGGTTCATAACAGACAGGTGCTGGGACATATGTTAGGATTAGATCGTGGAAAGTAGTAAAGACTGCGGAGCTGGGCTTTTATTCCCTTGTCGACTTTTGAGCAAGGAGGTGATGTAATCACAGCTGGCCTGTGCGTGAATCCCTGGCAGTTACAGATATAACCGACGGGGACGGTAGAGAGCCTGGCAGGGAGAGGCCAGTTAGTAACAGTCTAGGCAAGAGATAATTGGAGCCTGCAAGGGGTGGTGTCATCACGAAGGAGGAGAAGAGAGATTTGAGAGACACGGAGGAAGTCGAAATGGCAAGACTTGGGAGACAGATATGGGGGCGAGGGAGAATGAGAAATCAAAGATAGCGTTGGAGCTTTGACCCTGGGTGCCTCATGATTGGTGGTCGTTTTTTTTAAACGGGAATAGGTAAGAGTTGAATTCAGGCGATGAGAAGAGAAAGGGCATTCCATTTTTGACAAGGAATCCTCGTGGCCAGAGAGGGCCTAGAAGGCCCCCATCACACAAGGAAGGAGAGGCCATCTCCTGGGAATACCAGGTGCCCAGGCTGGGTTCCATTGTGTCTTGAGAGAACAGCGTTCACTGTCTGAGGCAGTGGTTTGTGTTTTCTAGGGCTCCCACAACAAAGCACCACAAAGTGAGTGGCTTGAACAACAGGAACTTATGGTCTTAGAGTTCTGGAGGTTGGAAGACCGAGATCAAAGGAGCAGCAGGGTTGGTTTGTAGGTTGTGAAAAGATCTGTCCCGTGCCTCCCTCCTAGGTTCTGATGGTTTGCTGAGAACCTTTGTCATTCCTTGGCTTGTGGGTACATCACCCTGGTCTCTGCCTTCATCTTCACTGTGTGTGTGTCTGTGTCCAAATTTCCCCTTAGTATAAGGATTCCGGTGAGATTGGATTAGAGGCCCATCCTGCCTCAAACACCAACTCATCACATCTCTAATGGATTTATTGCCAAGTAAGGCCACGTCCTGAGATACTGAGTAGGGCTACAACGTGTGCATCTGGGGGAAATACAATTCAACCCACACCAACAGTGAAAGAGATGAAGGCCTTCTTGCTCTCAAAAGATAACCAGGTTTCTCTTCTCCTTAGGCATCTTCTGGAGGTTTGTGAGCAAGTCATCATTGGCTTGACATTTTTTTATCATGTCAGTAAGAGCTGAGGTCTGGTGGCGACTCCTTACTGGACTTGCACATATTTTTAATTAGCAAAAGAATGTCAGTACCTCACTTATTCCCACAAACAGCATCCTCCTGGCTTCTCAGCTCTAGAGCACTTCTAAGCAATGACAGTCCTTCTCCCAAGAAGGACTTTTTCTCCAGGAAAAGTAGTTCATAGCCAGGCGCACACGCCTAATAGCTAGAGTACTCTCACTTGGGGATAAACTGCTTGAGAGAAAGGACAGGTGAAAACCAGAGCCCCAGCTGGGAGAACACAGGATGTTCAGGTGCAGAGAGAGTCCCACAGTCAGTACCCAGTAGACGGATTTGCGCCCATATTTTTCTGCTTCGGACATCGAGCTTTGTCAGTAAAATCATTTACAGCTTTTATCTCAAATGGGTTTTCTTCTTCTTAGAAAATGAATTATTTCACCTTGTTGAAAAAACAATAATATCCTCCCCCAAAATATTGTTAAGGGTATCTCTCTGGTTTTTCCAAATTCACACTCATCCTCATAAGGCTTATAGGCTGGTGTGTCCAAGCAGGATCAGAGGAAAACACATTTGGATCAAGATACATGGCCCTTCCTCCTGAAATGCCAACCCGAGGAGACCTTGGCTGTGCTCTGTATATCAGATGGCTGTAAGTTTGGGCATCTCAGGTGGCTGGGCACGCGTGAGTGAATCACAAAGAGCTCTGCCCTGGGTGTTTGTCATTCAGATCCAGTCCTTCCCTAAATAGCTCTTTGGTGGTTTTCCATTTTTCTGTTGGTATATTTACATTTATACCCCATTTATATGATTTTCCAAAGCTTTAGGCTGATAGCTTAAACCTTTCCCTTCACTTCCAATGTCATTGCCCTTCCAATCTCTATAGCCCTGAAAATGAGCTTTGCTGAGCTCCTCATTAAGTTTTCACTTCTCTCCCTGAGGGAGATGCACAGATACACAGCACTAGGATTGCAGGCCAAAGAATGCTTGGCGAGCCACTTCTGTGCCCAGTGATAGGTTTCAGAAACATACCTCCAGGGATTTTGACAAGTGAAATGCCCAGAATCTGCTCACACTCTAATTATGGGGTTCCCATAAGTCCTTGAGAAAGTTGCACTATATCCCAATATCAGGGTGTGCAGTGATTTGCCCTTTCTTTTTTCAGTTGGCTGTTACGCGTAGCAGTGTCATATTATTAGCAAGGTCACTGGTCTAGCTCTTACTAGCTGTATGACCATGGACAAGTGAGTTCACCTCTCTGAACCTTATCTCTTCATCTTTACAATGTGAGGCTTAAATGGGACCCCGTGTCCAAATGTCGGTTACATCTAAGCCTTCTCTCATTTTGACAGCAGCCGGGCATTCTTCTCTACGAGTATAAAGAAAATCACTTAACCGGTTTCTCTCACTGTTACTATTTCTCTAGCCAAGAACAGATTCTATGTGTTGGAAGGCTGAAAAATTCACTGGCATCCAGTTTTATGTAAGAAACGTGCCCCCATGGAAATCCTCCCGTTAGAACAGCTCCATTGCCAGCGCTCTTGACATTGAACACTGTCTCCTGACCTTCCCTGCTCTCCTTCCCACCAGACCCACCAACCTTCACTCCTGATTTAGAAGATTGAACACTTTTCTTTAGGGACATTTTAAAAAGTTATGTCAAATGCTGGAGTTTCACGTTCTATAGGACAAGAGTGGGCCAGAGACTTCTGAAATAAGCCTAGAGGCTCTGTGAGCACGAACGTGCTCCATTGGTAAAATTAACCTTATTGAAATCTTTACCCAGTTGCCTAAATTGGAAATGGGGTGTGTACAGGGTCCAAATGGATAAGGCTTTCAGGATGCTAAAGTAACTAAATCACTGGTGCACGTGATTTCCTTCTGCAAAGTCCTCTCAAATGAGATAACCTTCCAAATATATAGATGGTCTTCTAAGACCTAATAATTCAAATGCTCAGTGAACAAAATAGGATAAATGCTTCCCCCCCCCCCCCCTATTTTCAGCACTGTGCACTGCCTGTGTCTGATGTCTAGAAGTAGTTATCTTGGGAATAAACTTTTGATCAGGAGCCAGAAATGCTGTCTGTGAAAATGAAATTCCCTTACATTGTCCTTGAGGACAATAAACAATGTCACAGGAAGGAAAATATCAAAAGAAACCCTGGTGGAAAAGAGGATAAAGAGGTGTTAGGGATTAGGTAGAACGGCAATGTTAGAACTGTCTCCACCTAAATTTTATGTCCTCTTAGCTTAGAACTTTTTGTAAAAGTTTTTAATGGCTTGCTTCCTTAATAGAAAACCAGAGGATTTTTCAAGCTGAGCTAAAAATGAGAATAATTTTAGAAAAATACAGCAAGCACTCAGAGTACAGACAATTTGTTACATCAACATTAAATCAAAATGTGTTGAATAGCAATGGATTATTTCCCCACAAAAGGAGAGAGTAGGATAGAGTGCAGTATTTAAAATACTGGGTAAGAAAATCCTGAGTGTCACTCTTTTCATGTACCCCAAAAGTGTTGAAAATAAAAAAATTAGAGCAGTAATTATTATGAGTGAAGCTCTGCCTGATGTCCTTGGTGTATCCCTATTTTCCTTCTGGAATTGGGTTGTTCTCCTAGATTAACTCCCCTAGAGTTCTGTTTCTCATGCAAAAAGTGAAGGGTTCAGAATAGATAGTCTCTGAGGCCCTTGCCAGCCCTAATACTCTTTGGTTTTAAATCAACACATACGGGAAAAACGTCAAATTTTATTAAGTTTTCTGTTACATTCAAATATAGTAACAGCAGAAAAGGTAGACAAAAATTTGCAAATATTAGCAAAATATCTCTTTGCACAACACCTTCACCAGCTGCTGTTCCAGATAATAACTATTTGAAAAGGCTGTATGATGTTATCTGAAGACTTATGTAAATAAGAAGCCAAAAAGAAGTGTGGTTTGGCCCTTTAAATGCTATAGAAGTAGGCTATCTTTACAGGGGATTTAGGAATATGATAACAAATGATGGCCCACTTGTCATTTCTTGTTCCTTTCCTACTCTGACTAACAAGTCACAAAGAATTGCAGGTAAGATAATTCTTGCCACCCTTTCTTTTGAGCCAGAGCAGATGTTAATACTTAAAGAGAAAGAACACTATGAGTCAAGAAGGGATAGTTTAAGGTCTAGGCACAGACTTTTGGGGATACCACTGATGGCCCTCTATCCACTCCACATTATTCTACCTCCTACCTCTGTTTATCATAATGTTGCCATCGTTTTTCTTCCTCCCTTCCTCCTCATCTGGTACCCACTCCATGCTTTCCTTCTCCTCCACCCAGTCACCAGTGGCCCTCATAAAGCATCACTTCGCTCCAAGTCAACATACTAGAGATGTCTGACTACTAAAGATTATATCTTTAGAGTCCTGAGGGGGAATACTGTTAACCAGCAATTCTATGCTTGGGTAACCTATCATTCCAGTGAAATAAAAACATTTTTAGCAATAAAAATCTAAAAAAGTTTACCATAAACAGATAATCCCAAAAAGAAATGAAAAAATATAATTCAGGAAGAAGAAACTAGAACGCACAAAAAAGGAGTAGAATGTAGGAAGCAATAACGAGCAAATAAGTTGGTAAAACCTTATAAATATAAATAATCGCTGATTGTTTAAGAATAAACATGATTATTATGAGCAATTGGAGGGTTAATTAAAGGCAGAACTAGTATACTAGTTAACAACATATAAAATAGGAGGGCAAGACCTGAGTAAAGACATTCTAAGCTTACAGTATTATTTGGGAGGTGAGGATAGGGATTCATTTTGAACTTTGAAAGTCAAGTAACCATATTAAATATTTAAGGCTAACCACTAAAAGAACAGAAGTAGATATATAACTTAAACTAGTGACGAGAGAAAAGGAAAAAGAAAAGAAACCTCATCTCTCTAAAAGAAGGTTATAAAGAAGGAAAAATAGAAAGAAAAATCATGATAGCATGAATAAGAGTAGAAATAAATCCAAATATATCTGTGATTATAATAAAAGTAAATGGTCTGTATATACCAGTTAAAAGATAGAGGTTGCTAAAAAGTATATAACAAAATTAGGATGTAAGTTCTTTATGAAATATACCTAAAACATAAGAAAAGTTTAGAATAAAAGGACATAAAAGATATACAAAGCAATATTTTTTTTAAAAGTATGCGTTTATCTACATTAATATCAGGCAAAAATATTTTAAGTCAAGAAACAAAGTTGGATCATTGTGTATTGATTAAAGGGCAGCTCATTAGGAAGATGTAACAATTCAAAAGATGTATCTAACCTCATAGCCACAAAATATATATAGCAAAAGTTGGTCAAACACAAAGATAAATGAATAAACCTATTAATATATGTCAATCATTGATAGGTCAGGCCGACGAAAAGAAGTAAGGATAAAGAAAATAAAAATACACAATTAACAAGCTGTAAGATGGCCAAAGGCCATCGTAAGTTTAGAAATTAAAAATTAACATCTTGGGCTTCCCTGGTGGCGCAGTGGTTGAGAATCCGCCTGCCGATGCGGGAGACACGGGTTCGTGCCCCGGTCCGGGAAGATCCCACACGCCGCGGAGCAACTAAGCCCGTGAGCCATGGCCGCTAGGCCTGTGCGTCCGGAGCCTGTGCTCCGCAACGGGAGAGGCCACAACAGTGAGAGGCCCGCATACCGCAAAAAAAAAAAAAAAAAAAAAAAAATTAACATCTTTCATGGATTATATTATGGATTAAATATGTTATGAGTTATATTTTATGGATTAAATACAAATTTACTTTATGGATGAAAGAATAAATTATACTCAATATTAAATATTTAGAACTGACTGAAAATATATTACATGTCAGAATTATGTGAAATAGAGTTAAAGCAGTAAAGGGAAGTTTATGACCTTAAATGCATACCTTAGAAAAGAAGAAAGATTGAAAAGAGCCAAAAAGATTGAAAAGAGCCAAAGTTAATGAATCAGAAAACAATGAAACAGGGACTTCCTTGGTGGCGCAGTGGTTAAGAATCCACCTGCCAATGCAGGGGACACAGGTTTGAGCCCTGGTCTGGGAAGATCCCACATGCTGCTGAGCAACGAAGCCTGTGCACCACAACTACTGAGCCTGCGCTCTAGAGCCTGCATGCCACAACTACTGAAGCCTGTGCACCTAGACCCCGTGCTGTGCAACAAGAGAAGCCACCGTAATGAGAAGCCTGCGCACCACAACAAAGAGTAGCCCCCGCTCGCCGCAACTAGAGAAAGCCCGTGTGCAACAATGACGACCCAACGCAGCCAAAAATAAATAGATAAAATTTTAAAAATGAAATAATGAAACAATAAATAAGATATAGAGAAATAGAGAAATAGAGACACAGATGTACAGAACAAACGTATGGACACCAAGGGGGGAAAGTGGCGGGGGGATGGGGGTGGTGGTGGTGGGATGAACTGGGAGATTGGGATTGACATGTGTACACTAATATGTATAAAATAGATAACTAATAAGAACCTGCTGTATAAAAATTCTAAATGATTACTGGATTAGAGAAAACTTTATAATAAAACTAGAGAATACCAAGAAGTAAATATAAATAATTACATATTAAAAAAAGATCTATAAAACCTAAAAACAGTTATTTGAAAAGACCTCTGAATTAGATAAAAATGTAGCAAAAGTAATTACATAAAAATGAAGACGACACAAATTGAAAAAATACTAGAAATGAAAAGAGCATAACTACAGAGTGCAGGTTTTTATTCAGAAGAAAAAACTGAACTATTTTATGCCAGAAATTTAAAACCTAAATTAAAGACTTCCTAGAAAATAATATAAGTTGCCAAAATAGGAGCTAGTAGAAACAGAAAACCTGAATAAACTATAACCAGTATCCCAATTAAATTAGTCGTTTAAAAATCATCCTTTTGTAAAACTTTTTTTATTGAGGTATAGTTTACATGCAGTAAATTTCACCCTTTTTCATGTACAGTTCTATGAGTTTTGATAATTAAGTATAGAAATGTAAACTCCACCACAATTAATTCATAATGCAGTTTTATTGCTCTTAAAAACTTGCCTCATGCCCTTTTGTAGACAACTCTTTCTCCTACCCTAGGCCCCAGTAACAGTTGATTTGTCTTCTGTCCTCATAGTTTTGTCCTTTCCAGAATGTTACATAAATAGGATCAGAAAGTTTGTAGCCTTTTGAGAATGTATTCAGATTCATCCCTGTTGTGATGTGTGCCAGTAATTCATTCTTTTTTTCTTGTGAGCAGTATTCCATTGCATGGATATGCCTCAGTGTATTCATCAAACCAGTTGGAGGGGTTTGGGCTTTTTTTCTAGTTTTTGACAGTTATGTATAAACATGGTTTTATTTCACCCAGGTAAATAACTGGGAGTAAGGTTGCTGGGTCATATGGTAAGGGTATGCTTAATTTTATAAGATATTGCCACACTGGTTTCCAAAGTGGCTGTACCATTTTGCATTCCTATTAGCAAAGTAATGAGTTCTAGTTGCTTTGCCTTCTCACCAGCACTTGGTATTGTCCATTCTTTTCCTTTAGCCATTCTACTAGGTATGAGTGGCATCTCACTGTGGTTTAAATTTGCATTTCCCTAATGATTAATGACGTTGAGAGTCTTCTCATGTATTTACTTGCCATTTTTATATCTTTGTTTAAATCTTTTGACCATTTTTTAAAATTGGGTTGTTTGTTTTTCTGTTACTGAGTTTTCAGACTGCTTTATATATTCTGGATAAAAATCACAGTAGTTTAAAATCACCCTTCTTTTAAAAAAAAAAAAAAAGAAAGAAAGAAAATATAGGCCTGGGTGGTAATTTAGTTAAATTCTACCCAACTGTCAAGGAACAATGGCAAATTACATATTCCAGACCACAGAAAATGAGAGAAAGCCTCCCAATCATTTTATGGTATAACCACAATGCCAAAAACACATTGTGAGAAAGGAAAATTTGGAGATCAATTTTACTTGCGAACATAGAATAAATACTATCAAACTAAATCCAGTAAGTGGGGAAAATATGTCCACTTGGGGTTTATCCATCCATTTGAACATGTATTAATGTAATTTACCATATGACCATGTTAAGGAGAAAATCCTATAATTATCTCAAAAGAAGCAAAAGCATTTGATGAAATTTAATATCCATTCATGATATTAAATAAAGAAAAAAAGGTAGCACATTACAAATAAAAGCAGACTTCTTTAACCTGGTAAAGTGTACCTACAAAACACACCACACTAATGATGATACATTGGAAACATTTTTTCTGATGATAGCGCTAAAAGAGAAGAATGTTCACTCTCACTACTTCTATTTAACCTAGTCTGGAGGTCCTAAGTAGAGAAATGAGATATAATGATTTCTACATAGAGAATCTATGTGCAAGAGAATCTATAGAGAACTTACAACTAATATGGAAGATTTGGCAAGATTGCTGAATATAAGATTAATATATATGTGTTTATATATTGATATATATATGTGTATATATATAATCAATAGAGGTCATATATATCAGCTAAAAGTAATAACAAAACATAACGATAATTTTTGAGATTCTATTCTTGACAGCCCAAAATAACCACTGGGAGCTGTGATTCTGGTTTCTACAGTTGATTCTCCATTTCACCCCTAAAGGACCTGAATCTTCTGCTTCTTTACAAATATCTGTTTCCAGGTTCTATCCTCTGTATGTTTATATCTTGGTTCCCTTAATTTTATTCCCAAATCTTTATAAATAATTACTGTGTTTCAGGCACTCACTTTTATCCAGCACCTATTTAGCAGGTTTGCTTTTTTAGATCTGGAAAAAATTCCTCCCTATGTCTGCTCTTCATTGCCTTCTAAACATGGATCAAATAGTCTTTGGTTTGACCCTACTTTCTGTATATAACATTCTTTCCTCCCAAACTTTGCCCACTTTTGATTCTGAGCCTTTTGGATATCATAAAATTGTCCCCCCAGTAACCCTGAAAAAGGCCTTCTAAAGTCAACTTCAACATTTAAATGACTCCCTTGTCTGCAGGAGGACAGAGGATGCAATGTAATACACAATAAAACAGTTCCTCATGTGCTCTCAGGGCTGGGACAGTGTGGCACTATTCAACTCTGTATCCTCTGAGCCTAACAGAGACTCTGGCAAAAACAGGGTGCCAATTATATTTTTAAATATACAGAACTTCAGAGGACCAGAAAACAGTGATTTATTTTAGATTTTCCACAAGCAGGTAGGAAGGTGCTGCTTCATCTCCCCTCTCTCCTTTACCTTTGCTGTCATTGTTCAGTCATAAAGTGACCTCCAAGTAGAGTCCTCCACTGTGAGTTGTCAGGTCTGGACAAGAGTACAAACGCAGTCGCCCTCCCCGTTGGCCCTTGGCTTGACTCCTTCTCTTCCCACATTAGGCCCATGCCCCCACCACCAGGAGCCTCTGGGGCACAGCTGTGGACACTCACCAGAACACCTGCCCAAGGTCCATCTTTTTGAAGGTCTTGGCCATCTAGGCAAAGAATTAAATGGTCCCAAGTACCCAATACCCAGAATATGGTTTAAAAGGGGATGCAGACTTCAGGTGGGCAGACTCCCTTGGCCCAGACGTCTTACCTGTATGGAGGGGCAGAGTTGAGGGCAGGTCTTCTCGGGTACCAGGCTTAAGACAGGTTTTCTCTGCTTCCTGCATCAGGCATAGATCAGTTTGTTTCCTGAACAATTTTGGCTCCACATACTGTCATCTTTTTAGGTATAATCACAACAAGTAAGAACTTGAAAAGACCTTGGAAGTAATCTTATCTGAACTTTTCATCAACGGAGGAAACCAAGGCCAGAGAAATGAACTGACTTGCCAACAGAAGTCATACAATGGGGTCAGCACTAAATAAGTAATAGAAAACCAGGTCTCCAGATTCCAGATGGTATTTCTCATTCCTGTCCTTCTCGCTGTGTGTTCGGTGCCTATCACTGTAGTTCAGAATGCTTTGGCAAACTGTGTTGCTAGAGAATAAAACTGGCAAATTGTAACCACAGTGGAATGAACACATGTGGGGAGGGCAGAGGAAAATGAACTCACATGCCCTGCGGCATCTACATAATTTAGGTTTCTCCCAATTGTGAAATATGTGATGAATGGGACATGTCTTTTAGAATCAGAAGTGGGCACCAGTGGACTTTCAGATAGGTTGTAATGCCGGAAGCCAAGTAATACAACGGAAGGGAATAGCACTGCATTGTTGGCTTCTTTTAAAATCCATTTTTATCCCTTCAAAGATCCCTCCAGAGTAGCATCCCCAAGACAGCTATGCTGGATCCAACTTGGCGTCATAGGTCAGGCATTGCTCAGCCTTGAACGCTATAGCTGTAGTTCACTGAGTGTATTCTTTAGTCAAGTGAGACGAGAAGGAGGAACATAGCTTAGGTCTCTTTTCATTTATATATTATTTGTTCTTTCAACAAATATTTATTGAATACTTTGTATGTACTAGATCGTGTGTTAGGTAATAGGAATATAGAGGTGAACAAGGCAGATATAATCCCTGCTCTTAAGTAACTTCCAGTCTAATGAGGAGAATTATATGAGATCTTCAAGAGGGAAAGGAAGTGTGTGAAAAAGCTAAACCAAGATTTAAGAAGCGCCTGGTAGAGCAAGAAACAAAAAGGAATTCTATGTCTGTGAGTCTGTGACTGTTCTGTAAATAAATTGATTTGTATTATTTTTTTAGATTCTCCATATAAGTGATATCATATGATATCTGTCTTTCTCTGTCTGACTTACTTCACTTAGTATGATAATCTGTAGGTCTCTCCATGTTGCTGCAAATGGCAATATTTCATTCTTCTTTATGGCCGAGTAATATTCCACTCTCTCTTTATGTACCACATCTTCTTTATTCATCCATCTGTAGATAGACATTTAGGTTACTTCCATGTCTTGTGGTTACCAAAGGGGAAAGGGATAAATAGGAGTGTGGGATTAATAGATACACACCACTATATATAAAATAAACAAGGATTTACTTTATAGCACATAGAACTGTATTCAGTAACCTGTAATAACCTATAATGGAAAAGAATCTGAAGCTGTATACCTGAAACTAACACAATACTGTAAATCAACTGTAGCTTAATAAATAAAATAAAATTATAAGGAGAGAGAGGGAAAAGGAAGGAAGGAACAGTTGAATGAACGAACGAACTCTGCCTGTTAGTATGCGGTGGTGGAGATGCTAGATGCTTTGCCGCTGAACACGGCAAATGTTTTTCACCTTCATTGAGAACATGGTGAACTACAGCCTGAGAGACTCACAGGGAGAATAACATTTCCATATTTCAAAAGGTTTTAGAATAGGAAACAGATGTCTAGAGGAGATTATGGAATATTCTTAATCTGACGAACTTTAAAACAGACCCAGTAGCCTAGAGTGGTTTAGCCAGGATCTTGTTTGTGTCTCTGAGTGATGAATTTGGGAAACCCCTCAGGGTCAGTCCAAGCTTGATTTACCTTTATATCGTTGACAGAGTGCTTGATGATTTTGAGCAATATGTATCTACTTTGTTATTTAGAAACTGGTGTTAGGGGTGCTGGAAACTGTTGTGAGATTTCTGTGAGCTCTGGTGAGTTATAAATAAATCAGAAGCACCTAGTTTTTTATTATGCTTACTTCTTAGTGCATAAATATGAATTACAAAGAGGAGGTGTCTTCTGAGCCAGCCACGTGGTTTTATGTGTATATATTTTTTTACAGTAGTTTAAAAATATGTTAGTATTTAGCTGTATTTAGCCAGAAGAATACCAAATGTATCCAAGTCCATAAATGAAGAGTGAAGTTAAAAGTTACGTTAAAAAGTAATGTTTCCAATTATTAGAAATGTTCAATACCTAATTGTTATCATCATTTCCTTCACCTTATC
Source organism: Kogia breviceps (assembly GCF_026419965.1). NCBI lineage: Eukaryota > Metazoa > Chordata > Mammalia > Artiodactyla > Physeteridae > Kogia > Kogia breviceps. Next base: position 97,866,221 of record NC_081319.1, on the reverse strand, counting down.
ACTATCATTGCTATTCCAGCCAGCATGCCACACCAAGCACTATGACAGGAAAATTGCAGTCATGTTCCATATTTCAGGCCAATTTCATTAGTAACTATACCCTCAGCACTGATTTGTCCAACTTAGCGCAAATAAGACACTAAGATAACAAACTGAAAACAGGAGCCTCCGTGCCTTAAATCAATTCAGTTGTGACTAAAATTGGTGTTTCAGTCTGTATCATCTGTATTGGGTTTTAGTCAGGTTCTTTTGTTAATTTTACATTGGTGAAAAGCACTGCTGTTAGGCAAAGACAAAAAAAAAAAATACCAACCATGGACTGAAAACCAGAATGGAAGTTAAAATATTCCAGTAAATAGGCTTGGGGGCAGGGCTGAATCTGATTTTGAAGAGCCATTCTTCCAACAGGGTCTGCTATTTTTATTTTAGGTTAAAGTTAACTGAGCAAACTTTCCATTTTGAAATTAAAACATATTATCTGCATCCTACTTTTTTCCATAATTGTATTTTTTTTAATGGTAATGCATCTTCATGGTTTAGAGGAGGGAGCAGGATATAGGTAAGGAACCCAGAAAAAAGGCTAAAGATAAGAGAGATGTAAGCACCAGACTGATAAGTGTTTCTGAGAACACAAATCAACTACAAAGTTTTGACACAGATGGGAGGATAGAATTCTGTACATTTGGTTACTCTCCTGTACCACAAAGGTCTGCAGCATTATTTCATCCCTTCTTTCTCCTTGGTATGGACTAAATGTTGTGTCCCCCAAATTCATATGTTGAAGTCCTAAAACAAGCAAATAAAGAACAGAACATATTATCTTTCGGTGTGAGTGATTTAAATTATGTATCGATGGTAGATCTCATCACCATCCTTGACACTCTCTCTGGCTCACTTTTCGGGTTGCTCTGCTAGGTCTGCAGGATGGAAGTAGAACAGGCATGGTATCTGCCTTCCTTGGGTTTTGGTTTATTTTAGTCATTGAATAAAGAAAATGTGTGTTATAGGATCTCCAAAATATCCTGACTCTAGAGTGGCATTCCTATGCAGGAATAAAGAGACTGAAAAAATAAACCTACCCACAATGGGAAGGTCATCCAAAGGTTTATGTGCATGAAGGATGAAGGTGAAGAGTGGATGGAGAGAGATGACCTTGAACTTAATTTGGAAATGTACTTGATACTAAACTTTAACAGTTCAAGTGGATTATTTTGAAGCTTTCTGTTCGATCAAAGACTCGTAAAACTAACTGGATGACTTATCAAAAAGAAGACTTGGGTTTTGATCTATTGGCTTATTTCATGTCTGTGTGTTAAGTCATGTAAGAAGAAGTTGAGCGGATAGGAACAATTAGTTTTTGAAACGCAAAAGGTAGAAGGGAGATCTCTTTTGATCTATGTGTCTTTTTTTTTAACTACATGCCTTCCAATAGCTAGAGTCTGAAATAATCACAACTGGGGATGACATTCTTTTCCTTTGTGCTCCCTATTTTTAAAAACTCATCCCCACAAATGATGTGAACTTTTGAGTTTTTTATGCCACTCCACAGTCAGCCAGTGTATTAGGCCACCTACAGAGGTTTAAACGAGAGTCTTTCTAACCCATACTTTTATTTCCCTCTTTATCCCAACATGCTTTCCTGGATAGAAATCAAATTGATAAGTTAGAGAAATAAATGTGACCATGTCTTCTCCACTCCCCTGGTATTAATTCTGTTATCCTAAGAGTAAATAAGTGATGGGCTCATTCACAAGACTCTAAAGGTAAAAGAGAAATTCCTCTTCTGATTAGAGATTAAACTAATGCTTCAGGTCCTTCAAGTACACAGCCTTATTAGAAACAGTTGGACAGCGCTTAGAAAGCAGAGCATGGGGAGGGAAGGCTGCTTACGTACGCATCATCATTTTTACTCTTCAAACACAGGGAAATCCTATTGGGGGAAAGCAAATCAGATGACACTGGGTGCAAATTAATATTAGTAGTTAGATTTGTGAGGTTGCAGACATTATAAAAAAGATATGCACTGCAAGAAAAAGAGCAAGTAAAAGACCGAGGACATGACAAAACCCAGAGAATTGAAGCTTGTGCAGAAATGTCAGTGATCTTCATTTTTCATTTGTTTCTAAAATATTTGGATTTGAGGTATAAGTCAGTGTTTTGACAGATTTGTTTATTAAGCATAGCTTTTTGTATTACTTTTAGGGAAGGGCTCCAGATATACAGGTGCCGGGAGACATAACAAGTAGATTGGATATATTCTGTGAATAGTTTCAAGAGGCATGTAGTTTCTCTCTGCTGTCATGCATGACTTCTCGCATAGTGAAAAGCTCTTTTATTTCTTTTTTAAATCTATGCTTGAATTTCTGTTTTCTTTGGATAGATTTCTAGACGGCAATTATTGGATCAAAGGTCATACACTTAAAAAATTTTTTTTCCTTAATTTTCACTTTTCCAGTCTATTTTATTTTAATTGATTAATTAATTAATTTATTTATTTTGGCCGCGACACGAGGCATGTGAGATCTTAGCTCTCCAACCAGGGAGCGAACCTGTGCTCCCTGCATTGTAAGCATGGAGTCTGTTAACCACTGGACCACTAGGGAAGTCTCATGACAAGGTCTTTTATTTATTTTTTAAATTAAAAAAATATATTATTTTAGACATTCAAATAAAGTATTTGGGTTTTTAAAAATATAAATTTATTTATTTATTTTTGGCTGCGTTGGGTCTTCATCGTGGTGCGCGGGCTTCTCATTGCCGTGGCTTCTCTTGTTGCAGAGCATGGGCTCTAGGCACGCGGGCTTCAGTAGTTGTGGCGCACGGGCTTAGTTGCTCTGTGGCATGTGGGATCTTCCCAGACCAGGGCTCGAACCCGTGTGCCCTTCATTGACAGGCGGATTCTTTACCACTGTGCCACCAGGGAAGCCCAAAAAGGTCTTTCATTGCATCTGTGCTCCACAGGAAAAAAAAAAAGGTGGTAGAGAAAGGCAGGGTAGTATAAGTTTCAGATGCATAGGGAAGAGCTAATCTGATGTTTCAAAGACTCAGCCTGTTCGTTGCCATAAGCGTTCATAATTGGAAACTGTGTTTCCCATCAATGCAAATTTAGACAAGTCAGGCATACGCTAATTTTCCAGAACAAAGTTAGCTCCTTACAACCCACAAGGCTGCAGATAGGGTCAGTTTGAGTTTCCTTGAGTTCTGCTGGTATTCTGGTTAAGGAATGCTGTTTCTAAATCTCCAAATGGTCTACTGGATTTTGTTTTATGTTTTCCATGGAGAATGGGAAGCATGGCACCTGTTAAAGAGGGGTTTGTTTCTAAGAAAATATTATCCAGGCTGTGAGGCAAATTAATCTGTGGCTTGACCTCCGTGATCCTTTCCCCACCATCCTTACCACTCCCAAACCCTGCAACCCTCTTCACCTCCTGCCCAGCTGCCACCAGGAGCAATGAAAAGCAGTGATTGTACTCTAAGATAATTCACTGAGAGCTAATTTATTGTTATTTTTATGCTTTATCATGAGTCACTTGTAGTAATATTCTGAGATTTTATTTCCTTGGTTGTAGAACAACAGAAAGTTATTTTTCTTTTGAGCCGTACAAAACCAGAAAGCTATAAGGCAACTGGCTTAAAGCTGGAGCATGTCCCTCATGCCCTGGCTAGCTGGCTAGAATGGGCACTGAGTAGTTCATGACCAGATTCACATCCAACCACGGCAGAACGCCTCCCTGTAAGTCCAGCAGCCTCACTGTGGCTTCAGTGCCACTCAGCAACCCTATTGCGTTTCTCTAGTATGTCCACGGTCCCGTTGTCCTTAGTGACTCATCCTCCCTCGAGTATCTCAGTGCCTCCCTGCTCCTAGCCCCCTACTCTGGTCTCCTGGATGCAATTTTACCTTCTGAGCCTAATACAGAGAATGGTAGCCCTCAGTGGGGGATACTCCCAACTTCCCACTGTCTCATCTACCTGTTCTCTGCATTGTCCTGTTGGGATAAAAGAAACATCCCTTTCCCTTTTAAATTTCTTTTTAAAATTAGTATTATTTTTTTGACTATGCCATGCAGCATGCAGGATCCTGGGTCCCTGCCCAGGGATCAAACCCGCGCCCCCTGCATGGGAAGTGTGGAGTCTTAACCACTGGGCTGCCAGGGAAGTTCCCCTTTACCTTTTAAAGAACTGTCTGGATACTAGTCTCCCATCTAGTCAGTATCTTCCTTCATCTCCTTTCTCTCCTAGAACTCAAGTTTCATTTATTACTGGATCTTTCCCTTAGCCAGTCAAAGATGCTGCAGCACGTCACATTCAGAATGCTCTCCCTTGACCCTGTGGCTACCAGTGCAGGCGTTTTCCCTCTCATGGCTGAACTTCCGGAGTTGCTCCCTGCTTTTCTGAAGCTGCTCTTTAAAGGGTTCACACCATCCATGTTGCTCCTTCTAAGCTCTCCTCTACCTTAACATCCCAAAGACATTTGTCCAGTTGACCCATCCCTCCTTTTTAATGTCCTTTTCTCTTGGCTTCTGTTTCATTGCATTTTCTTGCTTTTCCTTCTCTCTCCATGATCACTCTTCCATGTGTTTCCTTCATTGCTACAGCCCCTGTGGCTTTGGTTCTGAGCCATCACCTTCCTGCACTTCCTCTCTAGAGGATTTTCATCACACATGTGGCTGCAGGTACATGCTGACAAAACCCAAGTTTATATTTCCAGATTTTTTTCTAAGCTCCAGACTCATACTTGACATCTCCTCTGTGTCTCATGAGGACCTCAAATTTGTTACTGAGTCTGAGCTCGTACTACTCACCACAGGACAGGTCAATAAATTGGGAGATGAGGTGTTGGGGCAAGGAGTAGCGACTTTATTCAGAAAGCCAGGAGACCGAGAGGATGGCGGACTAGTGTCCCAAAGAACCATTTTACCTGAATCCCGGCTGCTTCTTATACTAAAAGGAGAGGGGGTGTGGTTAGTTGCTGCAGACTTCTTGGTGCTGGAGACCTTTGTTCTTGCAGCTGTCCATGTGGGTCCAGTCACATGTTCCTATAAACCTCCAAGACAAATGTTCTCTGTTCTGCAACTTTTAATCTCTATATGAATGGAGAAGGGTTATACATTTAAAGGTCAGGGCCTTGAGAATGAGCTATCCTGTATATTTCAAGCTGTAGGCAACATTCTTAATTGTAGCAAAAGCAATAGAATATAAAGGTTAAAGTAAAAGAAACAGATCCAGTATGGAATTAGATTTGTTCTTCCCTGTTACAAATTCAGTATGACCACAGTCACCTCATCATCCATCTCCCAAACCTGATCTTCCTTCTGTGTTTCTGTCCTCCACCCACTCTCTTGCTCAGGATATACACAGAGAGTGATTCTGAACACCTACTTGTCTACCACCTCTCACATTGTCAATCTCTAAATCCTGTTAATTTCAGCTCCTATTTATTTAAAGGTCATGTTCACTTTTTTTTCTAGTTCCTCTTATTCCTTCCTAGGCCAACTACTATGTTATCTGTCTGGAATTTCACAATAGCCTCTGATGGTCTTTCTATGTACACTTTGGCATTCTGCAATCATATCTCTGCCCTCTAGCAACAGTGATGACATAAAAGTGAAAACCTGGTCATATTTCCTCTTTAAGACATTTTGGTAGCTTCCAGTACACTGGTAGAGCCCAGAGTTCTTGGCGTGGCCAGAAGGCCCTGCTTGAGCTAGCTGTACCTGCAGGCCTTCTGTACTCCCTGCCACCCTTCCCTGGCCCCATTGCTCCAGCCACACAGCCTACCCTATGCTCATTGTTCCTACTCCACCGCCTTGGCACACACCTTCCCAGTCTTCATCTGAATGAATCTTACATATTCCTTCAGTCTTGTCTCACGTCCCTTGTTCAGATATCCTCCAATTTAGATCAGGCACCACTGTCACAGCTCTTCATCATACATTTTTGTTTCCATAGAACTTTTTCAATTTACAGTCACATGTCTCCTCTTCTGATGACCTAACATTCGTAGCCCCCAGTAAACGGCAAGCTATAGGCCCTCTGACTGTTCAGTCCTAGATGCTCCTGGCATAGGGTAGGTGCCCAATGAGAGTTGTTGAATGAATCAGTGAGTGAGTGATGAATAGAAATGCACCCCCCGCCCCCCGGAACTGAACTAGACGCTGGGGGCTCACACTGGCGCCTTTGGTGCTTCTGGTGATGGGACAAGCCCGGTTCCCATGGTGCTGCATCTGAGACATATTAATGAGTGTTCCTGCTTCCTATCAAAAATCACTCCTAATGGAGATATTCTGTTTATATAAACATGTGAGCCCTTTTACCTTCTGCCTCTGAAGAGTGTTTAACCTTTAAGAATTTCTAAATAGACATGAAAGATAACTTATCTGCTAAAATCCAAACATAGTTATATCGGCCCAGTAAAATGGCATTAACTTGGAATGTTTCAACAAGAGCTATTCATGCTTAAACACATTTTTCAGCTTTAACTTTACCACGATAGTACATAGTTTTTTTTTTTTTTTGGGAAAAGAAATAAAATACACATTTGAAAATTAGCACCTGCCCCAAAGAAAGTCCTCTCTAATTTCTAAGTGTTATGGAAGATGGTAAATCAGAAAGGGTAGCTGATTTAATGTCACAGCCAGGGTTAATTCTACTTTACTTGACTGCATAATAATCAGGAATATTTAAACAAGCAAACACTGTGCTATAAAATCCTGGTGGTGAGGGAAGGAATAATAGAAATAAAATTAAGAAAAGGAAGCTGCACACAAAGGCAAAAGACTGAACCCCCTGGCAACAGCACTATACCCAAGACCACTTACCAGCAGAATATTTCATATTCTCTTGATTAAGCAAGGTTGTGAAAATTTCAGATTGTTTCTGTTCTGAATCTTTTTTTTTGCCTGTCTCATTTAATACAAACAATTCAGTCAAGATACAGCTTGAAACATCTGAACGGTCACATCATTCCAAGAGCCTAAGATTTCTAAAATATTTTTCTAGGATTTGCAAAAACGAACTACTAGCCTCAGAGACCTGGCCACCAGTTTAATTCTCAACCCTGAAACCCAATGAATTGTCTGCCTATGGTAGATACATCACAAAACTACGGAGACACACTATTCTGTAAATAATTGGAGAAAAATTCTTTTTTCAGCTCTGCCTACTCACCTTCAAAATTCTGCGTCCCTGTACCCTAGCCCCACATTTATGTACTTTGTATGTTTATTGATTCCTCTTCTACCCTATAATGGCACTCTTGATGTTCTTATTTCTCAGCTTCTTAAATCCCAAATTGTGAACTGGCTGGTTGGTTGGTATTTTAACATCATTGTCCTTACCACAGTATGTGATTATCAGCTTCAGGAAACCCTCTGTAGGTTGAACTCATAAATTGACAAGCACTTACTGTGCAGCTATGAGCTTTAAATGAGGACTCTGCAGGTGATAAGATGCTTGAGCCCTGTTCATGCTTCCCCAGTTACTTAACAAGGCTCAGGTCACTGGGATAAAGAAAAGGGTAGAGAGAAGAGGTGAAGAGGTGCCCCCAGATTGCAATTGCAATGGTTCTAGCTTGGTTAGCCCAGTTCCTCTCAAACTTTACTGTACACCTGAATCTTTTGAAGATCTTGTTAAAACTCATGTTCCTGGGCTTCACCACCCCCCCAACCCTCCAAAGACTCTAATTCGGTAAATCCTACACAGGGCCCATCTATTGTCATCTTTAAAAGCTTCCAGGTGACGCTGCTACCGGTGCTCTGGTCACACTTTGAGTAGAACTGGTTTAGTCTGGCCAACAGCAGGAGCAGCTGACACATAATTTTCTTCCCTTCATTCTTTTGCCGCTTTTGCAATCCATCTGTGCTCACAGAGGAGGAGGCATAGCTGAGAAAACATAGGAGTAGGAGAACGTCCAGTTATGTAACTCACAAGAGTTGTGTGGTCAGGATATGGTGGGCGTGGAACTTAAAACAATGTATTGAGTAGTGATGGTATTTCACCATTGGTCCAAGCAGCACCCACACTGACCATGTGGAAACTACATTGTATATCCAGATGCAGAAAGTATGTTGCCAGAATCTGAATATGTGGGAAAGGACAAGACATCTCTGAAGAGATTAAAAAAGGAGCTTAACTTTTGCAGTAGGAATGCCAATCACAAACTTAATGGTAAGGCCCAACAGTGCTGCTTAAAATCAACACAGAGCTCTCAACCCAGTGGAGGCCCACCCTATTCTTGGAGGAGCTTCTTTGGGGGAGACAGATGCTTAGATTGCTGAGTGTCCCTGGAGGGTTCTTGCTGCCCATGGGTTAATACCACCACTTTCAAAGAGGTCCTGCACGACATCCACTTTCTAGATATCCCAGAGAGCCTCTGAAAAGGCTTTCCTTACCAGCTTGTCAAAATTGGGCTAACTGGGAAAACATTGGTATTGCTCATTGACCCAGAGCTGCACCTCTGCAATTAGAATAGCACTTTCTTTTGTTTTCCCTGAGGGTGAAGCAGTTGCCAAGTATTTAACAAGCAACTTCTAATAAGACCCATGCAAGGAGCTATCTATCGGGCTGGAGGAAAGGCAAGTACAATTCAGACTAATCATCAGAATTCAACATTGACTGACTTGTTCCAGAGATTCATTTAAACCGCTCGCTCTCCTTGGCTTGGAGTATGGGAGTTTCCGGGTTCGTTGGAACAGGTCATCTACAGTGTGAAAAACCATGGTTCAGCAGTTTGGAATATTTTCTTATTCTCAAAGATCAAAAATGAAATGAATAAAAATCGTAGATCTCCACAGTAGGTTTTGTAATTAGAACTGAAAGACAGGGAGAATATTAGTGTTTAACAGTGTTGCTTGTGAATTCACAGCAGTTACACTAAGAAGTATGTGTATTTTTTGTCTTTTTTATTTTTTTGGCTTGGAAACATTGCAGAGCAACCAGAGCTGTTGCCACATCAGTCGTAGATGTCTGCATAGATTGAGTGCAAACTTGAGGATGTACAGAATTGGGTTGGAGGGAAAAAAAAAATTGTTTCCATATGTATATTTGCATTTAGCAGCAAAAACTTATTTTGAAAGTTCACGAAACATCCTGGGGTGATAGCAACGTATACAACCTGGAAAATGTAATTGATGTTTCATTATATATTACTCATAAGCAAACCATGCCTTTTAAAATAATCTCTAAAGTGACAGATGGACGGACACCCACTGCCTGGTTTTTGGCCAGTCAGCCTCTATCCAGGAAGGTTGCTCACTAAAGGAGCTCACAACCTTAACTTCACTCTGCAGAGTAGGGCAGTCCAAACTGTGCTATTTTGTTTCTTTATGGAGTGGCTCAGCCTCCCCAGGCTCAGATGTGATTGGAATTCATTTTATGATACTATCAAAACAAAAAACCAGAAATTTCTACTTACTTCTACCTAGTAAGGTTTATCACACATATGGCTTGGAAACATTCTAAATAAATTACTTTGCCCTGTTGGAAAAAGTGCCATGCTGTTAATTTTATTGCTTTTCTGGCAAGCATATTAGTGTTAAACAGTCGGTCTAATTGGAGGCATATTAGAAATTAGATGTGACCACTGCAGAAAACAAGCTCTGTACCAGCTTTAGATAGAGGATAGCATCTGAATTCTTTTCCAAGGAAAAACAGGAGAGACGCAAACACAACCCTACCAGTGGTTGGTTCATTGTTGCGAGAATTTGTAAATACCTTCCACAAAGTCTGAAGGGTGATTATATTACTTTTATAACAAGAAATTGTAGTAAAAATAACAAGTGATACAATTTGTAGGACTACCATTATTTCACCAACACCCCCAGTACCTGTAGTAGCTTCTTAAAATGAACTTTTCTCTTTCTAGAACCAGCTGAACTTTTTAAAAATGTCAAAATGTTGATATGGGGTAGAAATCTTTCTTTGTTTTGAACTTTTAATTTTGAACTAATTTTAGGCTTGCAGAAAGGTTTCAAAAATAGCACACCTACAGAGCTTCCTTATATCCTGAACCTTGCTTTACTTAATGTTGGCATCTTATATAACCATAGTCCACGATCCAGGACAGGGTATTAACGTTGGTATCATATTATCAACCAAAGCAGAGTTTATTCAAATTCCATCTGTTATGGATTTTTTTCTTTCCTAGGCCCTATAAAAATGTTTCTTAGATTTTTTTGTGTATTTGGTGAAATATATGTGGGAAGATCATGTGTGAGTTTTGGGGGGTGGGTATGACAGTTGAATAGGAAACACTTGAACTCTTTGTTTGCTTGAACAAAAATATTCCAGAGGCCTTTCCAACACATTAATGATATATGACGACTTAGTTTTATTCAATAAACTTTACTAATTCAGATTAATTTTTTAAAAGCCACCACGATTTGGTCAAAAAACAAAGGTTGAATTTGAATTTTTAAATACATTAAAAATAGATTGGATTTCATTAGTTTTAGAAAGCTCTAAATTGATATAGATTTTTCATTCTAACTGTGGTCTAGGAGATATTCTTACATGTAAGGCCAGTTTATAATTAGCATAAGTATTATTTGTATGTAGTAGATTATTTCAACTTCAAAAAATAATTTTATTCCTTAAATATTCTCCCTGAGAAGGATCTTACCATTTTTTTAATTATTAAAAAATGTTGGCTAAGCAGAGATAAACCACAATCAGAATCTTGCCCATATTCTATAAATTTCAAATTAGTGATTCAAATTAATAGGTTTTTGTCATATAAAAACTTAAAGTTGTTACTAAAATACGATTTTGGTGAGCAGTTGAACGATTTATAAACTAATCTATTCATCTTAGTACCTTGGTCCTCGGCCTGTTTTCTCCCAGCACACAGTATACACGAGGTTATGAACGTAGTCCAGTGGGTGAAAATTTCAGGAATTCTCCATGCTGCACCTCTTCTTGTAAATGACTGTTGAATGGAGATACACACATGCCCCAGTTCCACAGACATTGCTTTATTCTTCCACTCTGTTCCAACTATTCTGACACCAACTGGGTATACTGCAATTCAGGTCTGAACTAACCACCCAGAGTTAGCTCAGACCCCACAGGTTAAAGGGTACAATCCACAAGGTTGCCCCGACTTCAGAGACCGGCAAGAAGTGGGACCCCAGGCCACGTGCACTTTTGACCGACCCCCTACAAATCCAGGGGTGCCCCTTTCCTGCTCGGTAATTTCCTTAAAGGAGTCACAGAACTCAGGAAAGCACTTACACTTATGACTATGGTTTTATTATAAAGGATGCAGATGAGGAATCGTCAAATGAAGAGAAGCATAGGGTTGGATCTGGGAGGGTCCTGAATGCAGAGTTCCCATGCCCTCTCCTCCTGGAATTAGGGTGTGTCACCCTTCCAGCACATCCATGTGTTCACCAACCAGAAAGCTCCACTGAGTGGTGTTTTTATTAGGGTTTCATTAGGAGGGAACATTGACCACTTAATTGAACTTAATCTCTAACCCCATTTTCCTTCCCTGGAGATTGGAAGGTCAGGCTGATACCATGTGGCTTAAAGCTTCAATCCTCTAATCACATGGTCTTTCTAGCCTGACTATCCTGAAACTATCCAGAGGCCCACTGTGGGTCACCTCTTTAGCATAAACTATCAGGGCCAACCATGAATAACAAAGATACTCCTGTCACTCAGAAAATTGCAAGGATTCAAAGGCCCTCTCCCAGGACAAAGGCCAAATTCTGTTTTGTTTTTGTTTTTCTTATTTTTTTTTTCCCCAAGAGTAAAATATGTGATATAGCATACTGTTTGGAAAATACAAAAAGTATTGATGCTGAAAACTCAGCCTCTGTGCACCAGTGCTGAATCAAATCTGAGAGGCAGAGTTTCAGGTAAAGTAGAAAAGAATAGCTTTATTGCTTTGCCAGGCAAAGGGGGGACACAGCAGTCTCATGCCCTTCAAAGTTGTGTGTCCCAAACATGGGGGTGGGGGGGATTTGGTGAGGAATTTTATAGCAATGGTTCAAGGGTGGAGTTGCTGAGAAGGATCAGGGTGTGTGCAGGGCCTGCCTTCCTTTAATCTGGCCTCAGGTGGTCTCCTGATATCTCTGGAATGAAGAATGCTGCATCATGTTAACATCTCAAGATGTTAAGATGTAGTTAACATCTGCCATTTGTTGGGGGTTTTAGTTCTGCAGATCCTGTCCCAAGACTGCACTGTAGTTTCTTGTCTCTGCATCTCCTCCCTTCCCTGATTAGCAGCTGTTTGAACCTGCCCTTTGGAACTCAGGGAAGGTCATGGAGGCTGAAGCCTGTTCCCTACAAATAAGAAACGGGGGACACAGAGAGGCTTGCATGCCCAGGATCCCCACAGGGTCCTGCTCGGTTTCAGTATTAAGAAAAAAATAAAAAGCACCCATAATCCTACACAGTGATAACCCCACTGAATATTCTCATATACATTTTTGTCATTTTTTTTCCTCTGCATTATTGGGGCTTCGTTTATAGATTTTTTACAGTTTGTTAAATTATTCCCAAGTATTTAATGTTTGATGCTGTTGCAAACGGTGTTTTTGAAAACTTCATTTCCCAACCATTTACTTTTAGTATATAGGAAAGCAAATAATTTCTGTATGTTGACCTTGCCCTTAGGATATTCTAAACATACAATCATATTGCCTGCAAATAAAGTTTATTTCTTCCTTTCTAATCTGTACTCCTTTTAACTTTTTGTCCTGCTCCATTGTGCTGGCTACCTAGTATATTTTTAAGCACTTTTTTTTTTTCCGGTACGCGGGCCTCTCACTGTTGTGGCCTCTCCCGTTGCGGAGCACAGGCTCCGGACATGCAGGCTCAGCGGCCATAGCTCACGGGCCCAGCCGCTCCGCGGCATGTGGGATCTTCCCGGACCGGGGCTTGAACCCACGTCCCCTGCATCGGCAGGCGGACTCTTAACCACTGCGCCAGGGAAACCCTAAGCACATTTTATAATACAGTACAATGTTAAATAGAAATTGTGACAGTGGACATCCTTAGAGGACCTTAGAGGAGATATTGTTCAGTCTTTCACCATTAAGTATGATGTTAGTAGGTTATTCATAGGTGCCGTTTATTAAGGAAGTTTCCTTCTATCCCTAGTTTTCTGTGAGTTTTTTCAAATCATAAACGGATGTTGCATATTGTCAAACACTTTTTTTCATCTTTTGAGATAATCATTTGATTTTTCTCCTTTGTTCTGTTAATACAATAGATTGCAATTTAAAGACTTTTGGGGCTTCCCTGGTGGCGCAGTGGTTGAGAATTCACCTGCCGATGCAGGGGACACGGGTTCGTGCCCCGGTCCGGTAAGATCCCACATGCCTCGGAGCGGCTGGGCCCGTGAGCCATGGCCACTGAGCCTGTGCTCTGCAACGGGAGAGGCCACAACAGTGAGAGGGCCCGCATACCACAAAAATAATAATAATAATAAAAATAAATAAATAAAGACTTTTGAATGTTACCACAACCTTGCATTTCCTGCGATAAACATCATTTGGTCATGCTGTATTGTACTTTTTAGATACTGTGGGACTTATTAAAGATTTTCATATTTATGTTCTTGAGAGATGTTAATTTGTAATTTTCCTGAAATGTCTTTGTTTGGTTTTATTATCAGGGTAAAGCTGACCTTGTAAAATGAGTTGAAAATGGTTTCCTTCTCCTCTGTTTTATGAATGAATTTTTTAAATTGTTTATTATTTCCTTTTTAAACATTTTATAGAATTCATCAGTGAAGCCACTTGAACTAGAGTTTTCCTTGTGGGAAAGATTTCAGTTTCAAATTCAATATCTTTAATACATATAGGACTATTTGCATTATTTTCTTTCTTATATAAGTTACGATAATTTGTCTTTCAAGCAGTCTATCTGTTTCATGTAAGGCGTTGAATTTTTTGGCCTAAAATTTTTCACAATATTCTTTTGTTATTCTTTAGTATCTAATGATATTCCTTAGTTTTTCTTTCATTCCTGATATTGATAACTTTTAAAATTCTTGATCAGTTTTACTAGAGGCTTATCAATTTTACTGATCTATTCAAAGAATCAGATTTTAGTTTTGATTTTTGTTTATTTGTTTATTGTCATTTTCTTTCTCATTGATTTCCAGTCTTTATTATTTTCTTTCCTCTACTTACTTTTTCAATTCAATTTTGCTTCCCCAGTTCCTTTAAAACGGGAAGCTTATATCATTGATATTTTTCTATAATTTAAGTATTTAAAGTTTTATTCTTTTCCCTTTAAGCACTGTGTCAGCTGCATCCCACAAGCTTGATAGGCTATATTTTCATTGTTATCCAGGTTCGAATATTTTCTGAATTTCCTTATTATTTCTTCTTGGACCTATCGGTTATGTATATTGGTATTAATTTTGTAATACATAACTGTTTAAAAATAATTTTGCTTTTGACTTCAAATTTAATTTCATTATAATCACAGAACACATTCTGTAGGATTTCAGCTGATTTACATTTGCTGAGACTTATCTTATAGACCAGTATATAGAATATCTTGGTGAATGTTTCACGTGCCCTTGAAAAGAATGCACTTTGCAGTGTGGGGTCAGGTATCTTATAAATGACAGGTGAAGCTGATTGACAGTGTTGTTCAAATTTTGTTTGTTTTTGTAAATCTACTTTTCTAGCAAATATGGCAAAAGGAGTTTTGAAATTTTCAAATAAAATTATGAATTTGTCTATTTCCCTTTTCCATACTGTCAATTTTTTTTAGATTTATTTATTATTTAATTAATTAATTTTTGGCTGTGTCAGGTCTTAGCTGCAGCACGCATGATCTTCATTGAGGCATGCAGGATCTTTTCATTGCGGTGCACGGGCTCTTCGTTGTGGCGTGCAGGCTTCTCTCTAGTTGTGTGCTGGTTTTCTCTTCTCTAGTTGTGAAGTGTGGGTTCCAGAGTGTGTGGGCTCTGTAGTTTGTGGCTTGCAGGCTCTAGGTGAGGTGCATCAGTAGTTGTGGCACGCAGGCTTAGCTGCCGCGCGGCGTGTGGGATCTTAGTTCCCTGACCAGGAATCGAACCTGCGTCCCTTCCATTGCAAGGCAGATTCTTTACCACTGGACCACCAGGGAAGTCCCTGTCAATTTTTGATGACTGTATTTTGAAACTCTGCTGTTTAGGAGTGTTATATATGTCTTCTTCAAAAGTTGACTTGTATCATAATGTCATGGCATTCTTTATATCTGGCACTATTCCTTGTCATGAACGTTAGTTATTTTGTCTGATACAGTGTAGCTATCAGCTTCCTACTATTTGTGTCTGAATAGTGTATCTTTCTTCCATCATTTTACTGTTAGCCAATCTTTGTATTTATATTTAAAGTGTGTTTTGTTTGTAGTAGATAGTGTGTAGTGGGTCTCTGCATTTTAATTTGGGTGTTATTTTAGTGGAATTATCAGTATGGTTGGATTTAATCTACCATTCTTGCTTATTTCCCATGTGTCCCACCTGTTCTCTGTACCACTTTTTATGCTTTCTTTTGGATTGAGTTTTTTTTTAACATTTATTTTGCTTATTAGCTATATTCCCTTGTTTTATTATTTTTGATTGCTCTAGGATTTACTATTTTTACAGACTACCTTTATGTAATATTATGGCACTTTATGTGTAATATAAGAACCTTAAAACAGTAAACAATACTATTTCTCTTCTCAATCCTCATGTTACTGTTGAAATACATTTTATTTCTACCTATATTATAAACCCCACAGTGTATTTTTATTACTTTTTCATACAGTTATTTATCTTTTAAGTAAATTAAAAACTGAGAAAAAGAAATAGTTACCATTTTGCTACTCTGTTCTTTTGTGTAAATATGAGTTTTATCTGATATAATTTTCTTCAGCCTAAATAACTTCCTTTAATATGCTTTATAGTGGAGGCCTACTAGGGATGAATTCATACAACTTTTACTTATCTGAAAATTTCTTTATTTTACCTTCAATTTTGTGGGATATTTTCTCTGGGTATAGATTTATAGGTGATGGACTTATTTTTTTCCTTTTGCAATTTAAAGGTATTATTCCATTTTCTTCTGGATTGCATTATTTCTGATGAGAAGTTAGAGATGATTCTTGTTTTTGTTTACCTGTATGTGGGATATCTCCTTAGCTGTCTACTTTTTAAAAGACTTTCTTCTGATTATTAATTTTGAATAATTTGATTGTGATGTATCTTGGTGTTACTTTATTTTAACCTGCTTGGGTTTGTTGAGCTTTTTGGATCTGTGAATTTATACTTTTATAGTTTTTAAAATCAAATTTGGAAGAATTTAACCATTATTTTTACAAAAATTTTTGGCACCATCTCCTTTCTTTTTGTCTTTTAGAACTCAAATTATATGTGTACTAGGACATTTCAAATCATCCCATAGGACTTCTGGGCTCTGTTCAATTTTTTTGTCTCTTTTCTGTTTTTCAGTTTGGATAGTTTCTATTCCTATGTCTTCAAGTACACTGATCTTTTCTTCTGCATTTGTTTAATCTTCTATTAAACCCATTCAGTGAAACTTTTAATTCAGATATAATATTTTTTAGCTTTCCAAGTTTTTGGTTCTTTTTTAGATCTTAAATTTTTCTCAGTTTCTCTTATGTTCATGCTTACTTTTCAATCCTTGGTTATAAATAAAATAGTTGTCTTTAAGTATCTGCAAATCTCCATTATTTCTAGGTCTGTTTCTGTTGATTGATTCTTCTCCTGTTTATAGTTTACATTTACCACTTTTTCATTTGCTTAGTAATTTTTGATTGAATACTGAGCATTGTCCTGTCACATTGTTGACTCTCTGTGTTTTGTTTTACTCCACTGTAGAGTACTGAGTTTTGTTCTAGCTAGCAATTATTTGCACAATCCTTCCAAAGCTTGTTTTCAAATTTGTTTTGGATGGGTCTAGGGTATTTTTTTCCTCCAGGGCTAGTTTAGCCCTTCTAGTACAGCCTTCTGGAGTCTGTACAGAGTGCTACAGGTGTTCAGTGCATTTTATCTATTCTTAATGATCAGAATTTAAATGAATCTGCCTTTCCAGTAATTTTTCTTTCCCCGGAGGTTGTAGTTTGCTCAAAGCTTTGAATATCAGCTAAAAACTGAAGAGGATTTCTGCACCTCTGCTCGGTGTACCTCTCTCATCTCTGGTACTCTAATTCTCATATTCCAGCTTCCTCAATTTCTGTCTCTTCAACTCAACAGGACTGCTAAGCTCTACTTGATATCCAAGTATCAGTACCAAATCTGTAAAGTGCTTCGAGACAGGAATCTGGGGAGATCTCAGGGCTCAGGTCTTTTTTTTTTTTTTTTTCTTTTCTCATAGATCCCAGCCTTCTTCAGTGTGTTTTAACTATTTGAAAACAGTTGATTTTTAAGTTTTGTCCGGATTTCTGGTTTTTTACAGTCAAAGGTCAAGTTAGATTTCCTTGTCATGTCTGAAAGCTGAAATTCTGCCCTTCCTGCAGAATTTTGTTCTCTAATTTTTTCTTTCTTTCTCTCTTCATATTTTAAACCTTTTCCATGCTTTTCAGAAATTCTCTTTTGAATGACTGGAGAAGAGTCTTTTTTGTGGATATACCATCATTTACATAAGAATCGCCTATAATTTACACAAGAACATTGACCCCAGTTGCAGTGCATTAATATTAATGTACATTTAAAAAATTATTTCCATAGGATAAAATGAAATTATTATGTTAAAGGAAGTAGACATTTGCATGGCTCTTTGCACAGATTACCAGATTGTCACCCAGAAAGATTATTTTAGCTTAAACCCAACATCACTATATGAGATTGTGCATATCACTATGACCTTGTTAGTGTTGGATATTAAAATGTTTTTAAAAGAATCTTCAATTTAAGTAAAACGTGCTATCTTATTGTTGGAACATTATTCATCTGGACATTCATTATTTTATTATTGCTATGCTTGAATTTGCATAATACCTATTGGCCATTTATTTAAGTCCCATGAAGTTAAATTATGTCCATTATTTAAAGTATCAAATAGTGGAGAAGGTCTTACAATGAAAACAGCCATCTCCTGTCCCAGACTTCATTATTCCAGTCCTTTTGCTCAAAGGAAACCAGTTTTAACTCTGGATTTCTAAATTAGATCTTATAATGCTACTGTAATATAATGCTACTATTAGTATTAATATTTACTCTTTACTTCTTATTCTTTTAGGTTAGACTCTTACTCCAGTCTTCTATCTTTCTTCCCCAGTCTTCTCAATATACTTGTGTAGTTAAATCAGTAAACACTGTTTACATTATTGTGTCTGTGTAATGATGTTCTCTGCAGAGGTGATATGTTACTACAATTATCATCTTAGAAAACTTTTTGCCTTCCTGGAGTTTTTAATTGTTTTTCTTTTCTTCCTACAGTGTCTTCCTTAAAATAATTTTGTTTTTTAGCTCTAGTGTATTTATATTTATTGAGTGCTTCCCCTTTTCTGAAATGTTAAAAAAGCATTTAAGATCAGGAAAAAAGCAAGGTTGCCCGCTATTCAGCCTTCTGTTTCATCATTGTACTAGTGGCCCCAGTCAGCATAGTAAGAACATTGCATTAAAATTATGAGGATTGGAAGGGAGGTAACAAGACTGTCATTGTTTGCAGATTAAGTGATAGTTAAGGTAAGCACACACACACACAGCTCTTAGACTATTTATTAGAAATAATAAAAATATTGAGCAAGAGAAGCAACAAGTTAATCAGGTTTCAACTGGATAAAAAGCAATAAAACTTTATTAACTTTAGAAAAACAGAAATACTAGGAAAATCCAAAATGGAAACAGAAAGATCTGCAAAAACATTTCACTAACAGGCATGCACAGCACAGATTTCTGATGCTGAAAGTAGCCAAGGGCCAGGCACAGGTTGCTGGTACCACGCAGGCTTAGCTTTCATGCCCTCTAGTTCCATAAGCAGAGTCTTCCCGGTGGCTTCATTTTCTGTTCCCTCTGCCAGGCGCTGTTCCCGCTACTCTCATGGGTTAACTCAAGAACAGGAAAGACTAGTTCTTTTCTTTCCAAAACCTCTCTGTTACCTTGAGACCACTGAGAGAGGTCTCCAGAATAGGGAAAGCAACTGGTCTGGGTTCCTCCCTAGAGCTCCTGGTCTTTGTACACAAGACTAATTGCTTGGTCCTCCCAGGCTCAGGTTCCTTTCTGACTTGATCTGGAGCATCTAGTGACATCTAATTCCCCCTGGGAAATGTTATTCTATTAGAGGATGAGAGGATCAAGATACCAAAGTATTAAGATGTATTATAAATATTACACTTGCTAAGAGACTGATCTTAGTTGTTCTACCTCAAGAACAAATGATGTGACCGGATAGGGGTGTTGGGCAAGTGGCAGTCCTACTGCAGTATAAATTATCAAATCTATGTGTTGTATCCCTTAAACTTACACAATGTTATACGTCAACTATATTTCAATAAAACATTATGACATATATGCTGCATTTGGAAAGTTGAATACTAAAAAGAGTGTTAAGAAACAAATATATAAATATATATACAGCAGGAAGACATTTTGTCACATGATAAATTTCAGAAGCAGTAATCAACAGGTTTAGAGTTAGAATCTAATTTCTCGAGCTCAGTAGTTCACAACCGAGGCGAATATCCTGTAACGGGATATTTACACCCAAGTAACAGGTGTTAACATCATCAATCCTTAGGCACAGCAAGGTCTGGGGACTCATGATCATCAAGTAGTTCATTTCTTCCATTTGATGGTGGTTTTAGCATCTGTAAAACAACTCAGCAAGTGTGCATCAGATACTGTTACCTAGGAACTTCAGAGTGGAGCCACTGCAGAGGGTATGGGGGAGGTGTGTGTGCCAGGAAGGCCCCATGGAGTCCTGCTCAGTTACACTATTATCAGCTGGTGAGTTTTGTTATTTAGACATGATGCTTTCACTTTGTAAAGTGTCAGAGCTGTCCCATTGAAGAGGTGCTCAGCAGCTTCTTGGTTTATTCAAAACCTGAGCCAACCTGCACTAGCATAGCCACTCACTGATGGAGCCTTGTGGCCCAACGTGACAAGAGCAAAGTGGCCCAGTGCCCCATGGGAAGAACTTGGCCGCCATGTTGTTTCAGAGCAGCTGACATTTTTCTGCAGAAACCAGCCACTCTCCTCATCTCTTGGGTTTTCCTTTATACTAAAGGTCACCAGTTAATTGTAGCTACAAAGACAAGAGACCCCTTAATCTAGTTTCTGTAGGCTTGACCCCCCAGCAGGGTTGCCATGTTGATTGCGTTTGGGATTTGGTTTCAGTTGATAACCTTTCCATCCTATGTCAGGTCTGGTGGTTTTTTGGAAACAGTCTTTTCTTCAGTACCAATGTCATGTGGATGTGTTTGTGAAATGGGTGTCTGTGAATAATCTCAGGTAACTGTTAATAAAGGGCAGTTTAAATATCAAATTAAAATACGTCCTTAGCTCTTCAAGAGCTAAAATTTGAATCCCAGTCACCACCTGACTTGCTTGACGCAATCAGGCAAGTTTTTATTTGGCATCTGTTTTATGACAAGTTGGTATGTGTTGTAAGTTTCACAGAAATGTGGTCTTTGGTCAGGAAGATGGGATGTGTGTGAATGTGTATACATATTTCAAATCCTGCTGAGGTAGGCTTTGAAATGGACATACAACATAATTTTCAGTAATTCACCTTGTAATCCTAGCCCACGCACATAACAACATTTCTCCATTATGTTCATTGGTGATTGTAGCACTCTCTCCTTCTGTCACCCTTTGGGTCTTGTAATCATTTTTTGCTACCTTCTTTTTTCTACCTTTTCTCCTCACCCTTTTAGCACCTCACACAGAGCTCTGCACCTGGTAAGTACTTAACAGATGTCTCAAATAAATTAATGCACACCAGAGCCTCTCCACTGAATGCTTGATTTTTATGAGCAGGAGGAGAATTTGAAATATTCCTGTTGCATGTAGAATCTCACATTACTCTCTTACTTAAACCAGGATGCCGTCCTCAGTGCTGGTCCTCGAAGCTAGATGGAGTCAAACGACAGACTCAATGTTCAGTCAGTTTCTACCTATGAATCAAAACTTCAGAGAAATATTTTAAACTTTTCTAAAATGGAAAAGTGAACTGACGGTGTTGCTAGATCTTCTTCTTTGTCCATTTTTACTGCTGGGAAGCACCTAGGCTTCCTGGATATGGACGAAGAGTTGCATGTTCTCCATCAGTTACACCCAGGCACTGTGGATCCCCTGTCCTTCTGAAGGGCCAGAACAGAGGCATTGGCCTCAGGAAAGCAAGAACCCAGGAAGCCAGTTTCCTGGGACTTTTACCCAAGTCCTGGTGGCTTTTGTACCTCTCCATGAGGTCGTTGCTCTGATGCGTGCTCCAGCAGGGCCCCTTCTCAGAGGGCAGTATATGGTAGGGAGGAAAGAACCTACACGCTGGAGCTATAGAACCACCAGGGTTTCACCTCTGCTCAGCCACGTTCTAGACTCAGTCTTTTGTCTCTGTTCCTGCAATGCTGAGCCTCAGATGCCCCATCTGTAGAGTGGTAACTAGAGTTCTTATAATGCTAGTTGGTAGTGAGGGTACCTATGAGTTAAGGCCCTGAACAAATAGTTCTTCTCCCTTTATTGGAGAGTTTGTAAGAAACGTCCTTTCCCTGTTTTCCCTTTTCAGCCTTTCTCTTTGTTTTTTTCTAACTCATAAGGAACAGAGTGAGGTACTTTTTTTCAACATCCCCTCTTTTCCTTTCCAAGCATATTATTCATATGGCAGAAGATATAATAGCAAATTGGGCCTTGTGCATAGGAGGAAAAGCATCTCTTCTAGTGAAATCCCAGTGTCATGCAATGTGTCTGTGAGAACCCAAGGGGATTCGTTTAAGGTTGGGAGACTGGTTGGAAAACACCCGTTGACTTTGGAATTGACTTGAGCTTTTTCAGTGATCAAGATGAGAAGTTTCCTGATCATAGGTCACTTTTCTCATTGGAAAGGCCACCATAGAGTCCTGCACGTATTATGAACCTTTTAAAATAAATAAATAAATAAATAAATTTATTTTTGGCTGTGTTGGGTCTTCGTTGCTGTGCGTGGGCTTTCTCTAGTTGCAGTGAGCGGAGGCTACTCTCATTGCAGTGTGCGGGCTTCTCTTTGCAGTGGCTTCTCTTTGTTGCGGAGTGCGGGCTCTAGGAGCACGGGCTTCAGTAGTTGTGGCACGTGGGCTCAGTAGTTGTGGCTCGCGGGCTCTAGAGCACAGGCTCAGTAGTTGTGGCACACGGGCTTAGTAGTTGTGGCGCACGGGCTTAGTTGCTCCATGGCATGTGGGATCTTCCCGGGCCAGGGCTTGAACCCGTGTCCCCTGCATTGGCAGGTGGATTCTTAACCACTGCACCACCAGGGAAGCCCCTATGAACCTTTTTAGTTTAATTATGAACCCCAAGTTAGAGGAAGTTGATGCTGTCTGATGCACAGGGAGTGCCGAGGGCTCCGCACACACACACATCTCCACCTATGGTGGCCTCCCTGGGCCGTTGGATCAGGACAGGAGCTATAGCTACAGCACGTGGTTGAGTGTGTTCCCTTCTGTGCTTCCCACCAAGAAGTCTCAGGTGGCTGCACGTGCTGAAGCATTAGCCCCTGTGATCTCAAACACCACATCTTCAGCTACAGGAACACTTCCGGCAATACTGACATTTGCCTGAAAAGCTGACCCCTATTTTTCTTTTTCCCATTCACTATTGTCCGTGTCATCTCTGAGGAATCTAAACTTGTAGAGAGAAACCCCGAGTATGCTGAACGATCTTTCTTTTATGGAGGCACCCAAGTCAAACCTCACCTCTATTTGATGACGAGCTTGCTTAGTGAAGATGCACCCCGTCAACAGCAAACACCAACTTGGGGCCACGGTCACATGACCCATCTCTAATCCTAACTTCTGCTTAGTCTTAGTTCTGGAAATTCCTTTCTCTTGTTCCCCATGGGGGAAGCACTTGCCCTTGGCAGTGCTTCAGGGGCATACAGATCTTTTATGACTTGTTCCCACACATAGAGGATAAATACAGAAATAGAATAAAAAGCTTCTTCTCTCCTGGTCTGCAATCTAGTGTTTTAAAATAGCCTCTTCCTGGGCTTCCCTGGTGGCGAAGTGGTTGAGGGTCCGCCTGCCGATGCAGGGGACACGGCTTCGTGCCCCGGTCCGGGAGGATCCCACGTGCCGCGGAGCGGCTGGGCCTGTGAGCCGTGGCCGCTGAGCCTGCGCGTCCGGAGCCTGTGCTTCGCAACGGGAGGGGCCACAGCAGTGAGAGGCCCGCGTACCGCAAAAAAAAAACCAACCAAAACCTCTTCCTCCCTCCCTCCCTCCATTCCGTCCTCCTTTCCTAAAAGGAAAAGAATCCCTTGAAACGAAGTAGGAAAACAGAAGACCCAGTAAAATTGAGTGATGAGGTGTCCTGTTGGGGCATCCTGCGCCCACACTCCTGAGATGCTGAGATGCACCTTCTTGGTGTGCAGGGTTGATAGGAAGATGATGGCTCGAAACGAGCTCAGCAGAGTCAGGAAGGTCTAACTGTGGAAGTGTGTCGCTGGCCCGCTTCTGTCCCTGTTGAGTTGGGATGGGCCAGATGGCGTGAGAGGGGGTGGGAGGGTGGCGCTTTGAAGGAGACACGTGGGGAGAGCTGGTTTCCTTTCTCCTTCATCCCGAGCACGCAGCACGGGGCCTCGCTTCCTCTCCCGCGGACTGCTGTGTGCATGTCTCGTTTAATTCTGCGGGAAAAGGAAGGAGATGGTGGCCCAGGACGTGCTGCCCTTCCTCGCCTCCCTGCCGTCACCCAGTCATTTGTAGGAAAATCAGAGTTTGAGGAAAGACCAGACATAGTTTGTCAGGACTGATGTAGTGCTTGTTGTGGATGTTATTTTAAAGTCTGTGTTTGCTGCTGTTAGAGAAAACTTACCCAACATCGTGGCCCGTGGGGCCAGCCTATTCCTTCCCGTTTTTATAATTCAAATCAGTAACCAGTAGTTGAGAGCCAGCTTCAGCCCTCCAGGTGATAAAGAACAAGTCGTGCTCCCCGGACTAAAGAACGAATCATTTGTGGGGTGTCCAGACATGTGTGCAGTTGGATGGCAACACCGGGCAGACCCGGAGAAGGTACAGAGGCGCTGGGGGAGTGCTTAGTGGGAGAGGATGATGTTAACTCACGTCTGGGCAGTCCGGAGAAGGAAATTTTACTCCCTGGCATTGGAGGTTTTCCAGGTGAGGGTGGCAGTGCCCGGAGGGAGTGACTGGCGTGCTGGAGGGGTTAGGGGTGGAGGCACGAAGAGGGAGGCCTGGCAGGGGAGACAGGAGAGCGTAGTGGTTAGGGTCCAGACTCCCGAGCCGGACGGCCTGGGCTCAGCTCCCAATTCTGCCACTTAATAGCTGGGTGACCTTCGGAAAGTTACTTAACCACTCTGTGCTTCAGTTTCCCCCTCAGTAAGATGGAAATAATGGTACCTCCTTCATAGGGTGGTTGTGTAGTAAGCACTCTAATATATCAGAGATCTTATATTATTGATCATATAATATGTAATAATTGTATAATTTTATATAATACTATACATATAGTATAGTATATACTATATACTATATAGTATACTATATAGTATATATACTATATAGCATACATATAGTATATATAGTATATACTATATATAGCCTATATAGTATATATAGCATATATAGTATATATACTATATATAGTATATACTATATATAGTATATATTATATATTGTATATATATATAGTATAATAGTTGACTATTATAATTTGAGGTTCTGTGGCATAGGGCCTAATATACCAATCTGATGAATGTTAATTTATTCTGTAAGCGATGGGGAGCCTCAAAAGGGGCTCGAGGTGCATTTTATATGGTCTGATGTGGTTTCTAGAAAATAACTCTGGCAGCAGTGTGAGGGAGAGGGGGAAACGGGCGAGACTGGAAGCAGGAAGACACATGTCAGATGCCTCTCTCCCTCAAGACAGGGTTTCAAAAGGTCCATAACCAGGGCTGCGGCAGTCCACCGGGAGCAGGGCTGTGGATGAAGTGATGGAGATTCACATGAACAAGATTCCACCCTGAGTGCATGAGGGAAGCAGGTGGAGTGGGACTTACTGGATTTGGTTTTGTATCCTGTAACCTGAAATTCAGGGCTGCTCTGGGCTTTAAATATATATATTTACATGCACGTATATATGTGTGTGTGCATATATAACTGTGTCTCTGTATCTTTGTGTGTATATATCCATATACACAGAGTCTTGTAAGAGAAGTTATAGGCAGTATTATGACCTGTCGTGCGTTTATGGTGTGATTGTGTGTTTGCCTCTGTGTAATGTGGGGAGCAGTCTGTCCGTGAGCCCTCCGGCCACCCCTTGCTCATTGTGTGTTGAAATGTTTGCCGGCATTTTGTAAATAGTAAGGGAAAAAAAAAATCCAGTGACAATTAAAACATTGAAAAAAACGTTTGAAGAGTTTAAAAAATTACTTTGAAGCGTTTCAGTGCATAAGGGCTTGTTTTTTACATCTTGGCGCCTTGTGTTTTTAGGAGTTATTTTTAATTAGGGTTGCATGACCTGTGACTGATTTAACCCCCAAATACATATTCCGCTTTTGTCTGTAATTAGACTGATGAAGAGAAGGTGTGGTGAGCTTCCTCCACGCCTGATCTGAAAAGAGCTTTGTAATTGTCAGAAGAAAGCAAGCAAGCTGTAAAAACACCTGTGTACGTCAACAGTCAACACTGCGCGCTCAGAGGTTAAGACACCCTGACAGTGTCAAACTGTCTATTGTTCCACCCAAATACAGGGTTTTACTCCAGAGATGTGGTAACTTATTTATCAACCTCGTGAGAATTTTAGTGACACTTGTTGAAAACACGGGGTGAGTAGATGGGGCTTCACTGTACTAATTTCTCCATTTTTAAATACTCTAAAAATATCTTATTTTTTCTTTCATTTTGAAGGAGAATTACACTTTGGGGAGTTGGAAGGTGCTATTAGGTACCATTCCTGAGAGGGGATATGGGATGATTTAAGGGCCACTGGAAAGACCCCTTATCCTTCAGCCTGATGTTCCCACCAGGCTGATACTGACTCCACCAGTTCACATCATGCCTTGAGCCCTTTTGAAGATGAACAAGGGTTACCACCTGTGAGTTTACACAGCGCTCAGCAAATATTCATTAGACAGCAGCAGTTTGCTCTGGTTTATTTGTTTAATGAACGGGCTCCTTTAGAAGCCAGAGGTGTGACATTTAGGCTTCTCAGGAAGTGACTCATGGGATGAATTCTGAAGAAGTAACATAAAGATCCAGAACCGAGCCAACTGCCCGAGGAAAGTGGCTCCCAGAACTTGGAAGGAGAAAAAAAAGGACCTAAAAAAGTGAAAGAGTAAGTAGTTTCTATGCTGAAGACAAATGTTTCTTTCTTAATTTCTACTAAAGCCGGCTCAGCTTGTCTCCAGCTCCTGGGTGCCCGTGATGATTTAGAAGAGAGTTTTATTGCCTTTTCATTGAATGACCAGATTACAGCTAAACTCCCAAGGGATCCGACTGAAGTAGTGGGAACATTTCAAAGATGTTGGGAGAATCCAAATCTGCATATTCTTTTTTTAAAAAAAAAAAATTATTTATTTATTTATTTATTTTTGGCTGCATTGGGTCTTCGTTGCTGTGCCCGGGCTTTCTCTAGTTGCAGCGAGCCGCCAGGGCTACTTCCCGTTGCGGTGCACAGGCCTCTCACTGCGGTGGCCCCTCTTGTTGCGGAGCACGGGCTCTAGGCCCTCAGGCTTCAGCAGTTGCAGCTGGTGAGCTCTGTAGTTGTGGCTCATGGGCTTTAGACGCAGGCTCAGTAGTTGCAGTGCACAGGCCCAGCCACTCCACAGCATGTGGGATCCTCCCAGACCAGGGCTCGAACCCGTGTCCCCTGCGTTGGCAGGTGGACTCCCAACCACTGCACCACCAGGGAAGTCCTGCATATTCTTAGAATTGGAAAAATAGTGAGCACTGAATGGGGTTGTCACCAGAAGATAAATGAAGGACAAGGAGGGAGAAGCTTAACAGCATGTCTCTCTCTCTCTCCCCCAAGGTGCAAAGCATTAAACATTTAAAGGCTTATAATGGGTGCATGTCTCTCAAAATGGGAGGTGGAAGGCCACTTAAATTCAGATCCTATAGCCAGCTCTGGTGGGGGAACATGAAAGTTGTTAATATCTTCCATCACATTGGCAAACCTCTGTCTGTCCTTGCTGGTTTGAGGCAGGGTTGGGCACAAGTGGGGTGTTTTGTTGTTAATCTCAAGTTTGGGCAAGAGTCCCAGAATCCATAGTTACTCTGAAACAGATAAAAGAATATCAAGTTGAAATCAAGAAAACGTTCATGAATTGCATTTGTATACATTGCTAGAAATGCTGGCCCTTATCACATCCCTTTCATTACCTGTGTCCCACGCCGGGTAGATCAGGACATCGCAGTAGCATGTGGTCAGGGGCTGGGGGCTCAGACAGCCCTGAGGGACAGTGTTTCAAATTGCTGGTTTGCAGATGAAGGCATTGAACCCTGCTCAGAGGTCAGACAGCCCAAGTCTCAAAGGGGCAAGACAGCTTGCTATCTCGAGTTTAAGAGGGGGACAGGTCCCCCCATATTCAAATAACCGAAGGAAATGCCCCAGCACTTAAAAGGCTGAGTAAGATCTTTATCAAAGGGTCTGGGGGGAGTTGAGCCACAAAGAGCTCATTTGTGAGCAGTGCTCCAGCATCTGTGTGGGTCTCTCTCTGCCCAGTGTTTTAACCAGATGCATACCGCTGGGATCTTGAGGTGTGGGGTCCTGGGGCAGGGCTGCATCTCCAAGGAACTTGGAAGAACCACAGAGCATGTCTCCCTGTACCATGGGATTCCCCAAGCAGTGGTGTTCACCAAGGTTCAGTTCATTGAAAGCAGTTGAAACGTCTATTTCCATTTATTTTCTTAACAAAATAATTATGTGTGTTCCCTATGAAATGAAACCACTTGAGAGCATTCAGGCAAGCATGTCAGTGCTCGTACCATGTGCAGGCTCATTATGACTCAGTTACTTGGTCAGTTTATTATCAGTCGTACCCCACTTACCTCTGTGCCTTGTGGCCTCCAGTGCAATTCAACTAGTCAAATATTGTTTCATTTATATCTAAAAAGGCTTTTTGATTAAAGACAGCATCTTGTATTAGGCAGCTCAGGCTGCCATAACAAAATACACAGACTGGGTGGCTCAGACAGAAATGTATCTTCTTGCATTTCTGGAGGCTGGAAGTCCAAGGTAAGGGTACCAGCATGGTTGGGTTCGGGTGAGGACTCTCTCCCGGCCTTGCAGATGGCCGCCTTCTTGGTGGGTCCTCACATGGCAGAGAGAGAGAGACAGAAAGTTCTTATGGGGACATTAATCCCATCATGGGGACCCCACCCTCATTACCTCATCTCCCAAAGGCCCACCTCCAAATACCATCACACAGGGGCTTCAACATATGAATTTGAGGAGGGGACACAGATTTTTTAATCTGGGACAAGACCCAAATCTTGAAGTGCAAGTTAAGGGCATCCAGGTAACATGATGGACTGAACACATGACTTTGTCCCCACGCCCTCGTGAAACAACAGTAAATGATATTAACGGGCAGCAGAGACATGAACCTACTAGGACAGACAAAATAGTGGAGGACAGAATAGCAGAGGTAAAATCCAACAAAGTTTCAAAGTTGAAAAGCAGATGAAGGTACTCAGCAGACCAGAGAAAGGTGAAAACTAACTCCTGGCAGTGGGAGAGCCACGGTCCAGACTGCCCTTCCTGCAGAACCCCAGAAAGGTTCAGGAGCTGGAGGCTTCAGGCACCTCTAAAGACAGGGGTGCAGGTGGGGTTAGAAAAGGTAGATTCTTTGAAATATCATATAAGAAGCGATTAGGGGCTTCCCTGGTGGTGCAGTGGTCGAGAGTCCTCCTGCCGATGCGGGGGACGCGGGTTCGTGCCCCGGTCCGGGAAGATCCCACGTGCCGCGGAGCGGCTGGGCCCGTGAGCCGTGGCCGCTGAGCCTGCACGTCCGGAGCCTGTGCTCCGCAACGGGAGAGGCCACAACGGTGAGAGGCCCGCGTACCGGGGGAAAAAAAAAAAAAAAGCGATTAGATCTCTGGATCCCCTCATTCACCCCATGTAGAGAAGCAACTGCTCCCCTGCAATCCTGGTAAAAGAAATGACACTCAGTCATTGTGGAGCTTGAACCAAAGTGATTACGGACATATGGGTCCTGCCCACTAGGGTAGGGGAGCTCCATATGAATAATGCATGACTGCATACTGACCTGTGATGGCGCTCATCTTTTCTCCCACCCCCAAGGGCTAGGATACCAGCAGCCAAGGCTTGTGTTTTCCAAGAAGACTAGAGGACTCAACCAGGGGGTGTGTTCAGGCCACAGGAAAGTCTTCCAGATGTGGACAGTCTGGGTTCCTCCACTAAACAAAGGAGTCTGCCTGAAGCCCTTCACCTGACACCCACCTCACTCTGTACTATTTAGTACATTGACCCTAGTCACAGAGCACTTGAAATGTGGCCAGTAGGATTGAGGAACTGGATTTTATTTGTGTTTAATTTTTTTTTTTTTTTTTTTTTTGCGGTATGCGGGCCTCTCACTGTTGTGGCCTCTCCCGCTGCGGAGCACAGGCTCCGGACGCGCAGGCCCAGCGGCCACGGCTCACGGGCCCAGGCGCTCCGCGGCATGTGGGATCTTCCCGGACCGGGGCACGAACCCGCGTCCCCTGCATCGGCAGGTGGACTCTCAACCGCTGCGCCACCAGGGAAGCCCTTGTGTTTAATTTTTAATGAACTTAAATTTAAATAGTCACAGGTGGGTAGGGGCTACCATACTGGACAGCACAGGTCAGGACAACTGAGAATTTGACTTAGTTTTTTTTTAAAGGTTCTGACCTCAATTTTTACTGAAGCAGTGGTATTAAGTTTTATACCCACCAAACAATTCCTGAGGAATTTCCCTTCTGCCAGGCGAACACACTTACTTGGTAAGTCAGTGATCTCGTTCTAATTCCTTCTTTTCAAACTCTTTCCACCACTGCTAGATTTCCATATTTCTGCGTCAGTGTAACATTATCTATTTACGAGTGAGTAATCCTTCATCTGGGTTGGAGATTCCATGTGTTAATGTTTATGTGGTTGTAGATTTGGGCCTCATCTTACAAAAAAGGCACGATTCCTTCCAAATCATGTTCCTGTAATCAAGTATTATACTTAAGGCACTAGGGCAATTTGATTATCACCCTATTGTGGCCTCATTTGTAACGAGAATAGAGTTGGGAATTAGTCACAGATTTGATGTTTGCGAATTCACCTACGCACTAACGTTTATTTGTAACCCCAAGATCAGTACTCGGGACACTTTTGCAGTCATCTGCAGACATCTGCAGAGCAGTGAAAAAGCTCAGCTCCTCAACACACACATTCCCAGCTGAGGCAAACAAGGCAATCATCTGACTTCTTGCTTCAGCTCTCGTATGGTGAATGTGTCCTTTTCACAGTCTGTTTAGTGCCATGTTTTTTTGTTTTGATGCTTTTTGTTGGTGGTTTCTCTGATTAAGATGGCCCCTAAGCGTACCGCTGAAGTGGTGTCTTGTGTTCCTCAGTGCAGGAGGGTTGTGATATGTCTTATCATACGTGTGTTTGATAAGATTTTTCTCAGGTGTGAGTTATAGTGCTGTTGTCAGAGTTCAAGATTAATGTGCCAACAACATATATTAAAGGGCTTCCCTTGTGGCGCAGTGGTTGAGAATCCGCCTGCCGATGCAGGGGACACGGGTTCGTGCCCCGGTCCGGGAAGATCCCACGTGCCACGGAGCGGCTGGGCCCGTGAGCCGTGGCCGCTGAGCCTGCGCGTCCGGAGCCTGTGCTCTGCAATGGGAGGGGCCACAACAGTGAGAGGCCCGCGTACCGTGCAAAAAAACAAACAAAGAAAAAAACATATTAAAGAAATATGTGAGGTGATGGATGTGTTAATGTAATGGAGTCCTTTCACTATGTATGCATATAGCAAATAATTATTTTGTACTTGTTAACTATCTTAGAATTTTATTTATCAATTATACCTCAGTAAAGCTGAAAAAAAAAAAAGAAAGAAAAACCAGAAACATACATGAAACACAATCATGTATTAATCCCTTGACAAAAACGTTGTGACAGAGGCTCACAGGAACTAACCCTGTATTTCCCCTGGGACCAATGGTTCACTGTTCATTAATCCAGTGTTCTTACAGAACATAACAAATAATGGGCGTTGACTGTAATTACTTCCTGCTATATGTATAGATTTATGGTGGTTTTAGGAGGAATCTTTTTTGAACATTCTTGTGTACTTGCTCTGCTCTAATTTTGATTTGTATTCTTAGATTGTAACTAGTCAACTCAGTGACACTCTTTCTATTACAATTATTTATTTATTTAATTTTTATTTTTATTTATTTTTTTAACGTCTTTATCGGAGTATAATTGCTTTACAATGTTATGTTAGTTGCTACTGTATAACAAAGTGAATCAGCTATACGTGTACATATATCCCTATATCCCCTCTGTCTTGCATCTCCCTCACACCCTCCCTATCCTACCCCTCTAGGTGGATGCAAAGCACTGAGCTGATCTCCTTGTGCTATGCGGCTGCTTCCCACTAGCTATCTATTTGACATTTGGTAGTGTATATATGTCAGTGTCACTCTCTCACTTCTTCTCAGCTTACCCTTCCCCCTCCCCGTGTCCTCAAGACCATTCTGTACATCTATGTCTTTATTCCTGTCCTGCCCCTAGGTTCTTCAGAACCATTTTTTTTTAAGATTCCATATATATGTGTTAGCATATGGTATTTGTTTTTCTCTTTCTGACTTACTTCACTCTGTATGGCAGACTCTAGGTCCATCCACCTCACTACAAATAACTCAGTTTCATTTCTTTCTATGGCTGAGTACTATTCCACTGTATATATGTGCCACATCTTCTTTGTGCATTCATCTGTTGATGGACACTTGTCCATCCATGTCCTGGCTATTGTAAACAGTGCTACAGTGAACATTGTGGTACATGACTCTTTTTGAATTATGGTTTTCTCGGGGTATATGCCCAGTAGTGGGATTACTGGGTTGTATGGTAGTCCTATATTTAGTTTTCTAAGAAACCTCCATACTGTTCTCCATAGTGGATGTATTAATTTACATTCCCACCAAGAGTGCAAGAGAGTTCCCTTTTCTCTACACCCTCTCCAGCATTTATTGTTTGTAGATTTTTTTTTTTTTTTTTTTTTTTTTAGTACACTGGCCTCTCACTGTTGTGGCCTCTCCTGTTGCGGAGCACAGGCTCCAGACGCGCAGGCTCAGTGGCCATGGCTTATGGGCCCAGACACTCTGTGGCATGTGGAATCTTCCCAGACTGGGGCACGAACCCGTGTCCCCCGCATCGGCAGGCGGACTCTCAACAATTGCGCCACCAGGGAAGCCCTGTTGGTAGATTTTTTTGAAGATGGCCATTCTGACCGGTGTGAGGTGATACCTCACTATAATTTTGATTTGCATTTCTCTAATGATTTAGTGATGTTGAGCATCCTTTCATGTGTTTGTTGGCTATCTGTATATCTTCTTTGGAGAAATGTCTGTTTAGGTCTTCTGCCCATTTTTGGATTGGGTTGTTTTTTTGATATTGAATTGCATGAGCTGCTTGTATATTTTGGAGTTTAATCCTTTGTCACTTGCTTCGTTTGCAAATATTTTCTCCCATTCTGAGGGTTGTCTCTTTGTCTTGTTTATGGTTTCCTTTGCTGTGCAAAAGCCTTTAAGTTTCATTAGGTCCCATTTGTTTTTTTTTGTCTTTATTTCCATTTCTCTAGAAGGTGGGTAAAAAGGATCTTGCTGTGATTTATGTCATAGAGTGTTCTGCCTATGTTTTCCTCTTAGAATTTTATAGTGTCTGGCTTTACATTTAGGTCTTGAATCCATTTTGAGTTTATTTTTGTGTATGGTGTTAGGGAGTCTTCTAATTTCATTCTTTTACATGTAGCCTGTCAAGTTTTCCCAGCACCACTTATTGAAGAGGCTGTCTTTTCTCCATTGTATATTTTTGCCTCCTTTATCAAAGATAAGGTGACCATATTGCATGGGTTTATCTCTGGGCTTTCTAGCCTGTTCCATTGATCTGTATTTCTGTTTTTGTGCCAGTACTATACTGTCTTGATTACTGTAGCTTTGTAGTATAGTCTGAAATCCGGGAGCCTAATTCCTCGAGCTCTGTTTTTCTTTCTCAAGATTGCTTTGGCTATTCGGGGTCTTTTGTGTTTCCATACAAATTGTGCAATTCTTTGTTCTAGTTCTGTGAAAAATGCCATTGGTAGTTTGATAGGGATTGCACTGAGTCTGTAGATTGCTTTCGGCAGTATAGTCGTTTTCACAGTGTTGATTCTTCCAATCCAAGAACATGGTATATCTGTCCATCTGTTTGTATCATCTTTAATTTCTTTCATCAGTATCGTATAGTTTTCTGCACACTGGCCTTTTGTTTCCTTAGGTAGGTTTAGTCCTAGGTATTTTATTCTTTTTGTTGCAGTGGTAAATGGGAGTGTTTCCTTAATTTCTCTTTCAGATTTTTCATAGTTAGTGTATAGGAATGCAAGAGATTTCTGTGCATTAATTATTTTGTATCCTGCTACTTTACCAAATTCATTGATTAGCTCTAGTAGTTTTCTAGTAGCATGGTTAGGATTCTCTGTGTATAGTATCATGTCACCTGCAAACAGTGACAGCTTTACTTCTTCTTTTCCGATTTGGATTCTTTTTCTTTTTCTTCCCTGATTGTTGTGGCTAAAACTTCCAAAACTATGTTGAATAATTGTGGTGAGAGTGGACAACCTTGTCTTGTTTCTGATCTTAGAGCAAATGGTTTCAGTTTTTAACCATTGAGAACGATGTTGGCTGTGGGTGTGACATATATGGCCTTTATTATGTTAAGTTCCCTTTGTGCCTACTTTCTGGAGGGGTTTTATCATAAATGGGTGTTGAATTTTGTTGAAGCGTTTTCTGCATCTATTGAGATGATCATATGGTTTTTCTCCTTCAATTTGTTATTATGGTTTATCCCATTGATTGATTTGCATATATTGAAGAATCCTTGCAGTCCTGGGATAAACCCCACTTGATCACAGTGTATGATCCTTTTCATGTGCTCTTGGATTCTGTGTGCTAGTATTATGTTGAGGATTTTTGCATCTGTGTTCATCAGTGATACTGGTCTGTAGTTTTCTTTCTTTGTGACATCTTTGTCTAGTTTTGGTATCAGGGTGATGGTGGCCTCGTAGAATGAGTTTGCGAGTGTTCCTCTGTCTGCTGTGTTTTGAAGAGTTTGAGAAGGATAGGTGTTAGCTCTTCTCTAAATATTTGATAGAATTCGCCTGTGAAGCCATCTGGTCCTGGGCTTGTGTTTGTTGGAAGATTTTTAATCACAGTTTCAATTTCAGTGCTTATGATCGGTCTGTTTATATTTTCTATTTCTTCCTCGTTCAGTCTCAGAAGGTTGTACTTTTCTAAGTATTTTTCCATTTCTTCCAGGTTGTCCATTTTATTGGCATACAGTTGCTTGTAGTAATCTCTCATGATCCTTTGTATTTCTGCAGTGTCAGTTGTTACTTCTCCTTTTTCATTTCTAATTCTGTTGATTTGAATCTTCTCCCTCTTTTTCTTGATGAGTCTGGCTAATGGTTTATCAATTTAGTTTATCTTCTTAAAGAACCAGTTTTTAGTTTTATTGATCTTTCCTATTGTTTCCTTAATTTCTTTTTCATTTATTTCTGATCTGATATTTATGATTTCTTTCCTTCTGCTAACTTCGGGGGTTTTTTGTTCTGCTTTCTCTAATTGCTTTAGGTGTATGGTTAGGTTGTTTATTTGAGATGTTTCTTGTTTCTTAAGGTAGGATTGTATTGCTCTAAACTTCCCTCTTAGAACTGCTTTTGCTGCATCCCATAGGTTTTTGGTCATTGTGTTTTCATTGTCATTTGTTTCTAGGTATGTTTTGATTTCTTCTTTGATTTCTTCAGTGATCTCTTGGTTATTTAGTTGTGTATTGTTTAGCCTCCATGTGTTTGTATTTTTTATAGATTTTTTCCTGTAATTGATATCTAGTCTCATAGTGTTGTGTCTGAAAAGATATTTGAAATGATTTCAATTTGCCAAGGTTTGATTTGTGACCCAAGATATGATCTATCCTAGAGAATGTTCCATGAGCGCTTGAGAAGAAAGTGTCTTGTGTTGTTTTGGGATGGAGTGTCCTACAAATACGAATTAAGTCCATGTTGTTTAATGTGTCATTTAAAAGTTGTGTTTACTTATTTATTTTCATTTTGGCTGATCTGTCCATTCGTGAAAGTGGGGTGTTAACGTCACCTACTATGGTTGTGTTACTGTCGATTTCCCCTTTTAAGGCTGTTAGCATTTGCCTTATTTACTGAGGTGCTCCATGTTGGGTGCATAAATATTTACAGTTGTTATATCTTCTTTTTGGATTGATCCCTTGATCAATAGTAGAGTCCTTCTTTGTCTCTTGTAGTAGTCTATTTTAAAGTCATTTTGTCTGATATAAGAATTGCTACTCCAGCTTTCTTTTGATTTCCATTTGCATGGAATATCTTTTTCCATCCCCTCAGTTTCAGTCTGTATGTGTCCCTAGGTCTGAAGTGGGTCTCTTGTAGACAGCATATATATGGGTCTTGTTTTTGTATCCATTCAGCCAGTCTGTGTCTTTTGGTGGGAGCATTTACTCCATTTACATTTAAGGTAATTATATGTAAGTTCCTATTACCATTTTCTTAACTGTTTTGGGTTGTTATTGTAGGACTTTTCCTTCCCTTGTGTTTCCTTACTAGAGAAGTTCCTTTAGCATTTGTTGTAAAACTGATTTGGTGATGCTGAATTCTCTTAGCTTTTGCTTGTCTGTAAAGGTTTTCATTTCTCCGTCAAATGTGAATGAGATCCTTGCTGGGTAGAGTAATCTTGGTTGTAGGTTTTTCCCTTTCCTCACTTAAAATATGTCCTGCCACTCCCTTCTGGTTTTCAGAGTTTCTGCTGAAAGATCAGCTGTTAACCTTATGGGGATTCCTGTGTATGTTATTTGTTGCTTTTCCCTTGCTGCTTTTTATATTTTTTCTTTGTATTTAAGTTTTGATAGTTTGATTAATATGTGTCTTGGCATGTTTCTCCTTGGATTTATCCTGTATGGGACTCTCTCTGCTTCTTTTCCTTTCCCATATTAGGGAAGTTTTCAACTATAATCCCTTCAAATATTTTCTCAGTCCCTTTCTTTTTCTCTTCTTATTCTGGGACCCCTATAATTTGAATGTTGTTGCGTTTAATGTTGTCCCAGAGGTCTCTGAGACTGTCCTCAATTCTTTTCATCCTTTTTTCTTTATTCTGCTCTGTGGTAGTTATTTCCACTATTTTATCTTCCAAGTCACTTATCTGTTCTTCTGCCTCAGTTTTTCTGCTATTGATTCCTTCTAGAGAATTTTAAATTTCATTTATTGTGTTGTTCATCATTGTTTGTTTGCTCTTTAGTTGT
This sequence comes from Kogia breviceps, assembly GCF_026419965.1. Classification (NCBI taxonomy): domain Eukaryota; kingdom Metazoa; phylum Chordata; class Mammalia; order Artiodactyla; family Physeteridae; genus Kogia; species Kogia breviceps. Next base: position 97,829,572 of record NC_081319.1, on the reverse strand, counting down.
TCTCTTTCCTTATTAAACGTTTCTTGTATTTTCTCCATTCTCTTTCCAGGATTTTGGATCATTTTTACTATCATTACTCTGAATTCTGTTTCAGGTAGACTGCCTATTTCCTCTTCATTTGTTTGGTCTGGTGGGTTTTTACCTTGCTCCTTCATCTGCTGCATATTCTTCCGTCTTCTCATTTTACTTAACTTACTGCATTTGGGGTCTCCATTTCGCAGGCTGCATGTTCGTAGTTCCCGTTGTTTCTGGTGTCTGCCCCCAGTGGGTAAGGTTGGTTCAGTGGGTTGTGTAGGCTTCCTGGTGGGGAGGGGACTGGTGCCTGTGTTCTGGTGGATGAGGCTGGATCTTGACTTTCTGGTGGGCAGGACCATGTCCGGTGCTGTGTTTTGGGGTGTCTGTGACCTTATTATGATTTTAGGCAGCCTGTCTCCTAATGGTGGGGTTGTGTTCCTGTCTTGCTAGTCATTTGTCATGGGGTGTCCAGTACTCTAGCTTGCTGGTTGTTGAGTGGAGCTTGGTCTTAGCATTGAGATGGAGATCTCTGAGAGAGCTCTTACCGATTGATACTATGTGGGGCTGGGAGGTCTCTGGTGGACCAAAGTCCTGGGCTCTGCCACCTCAGAGGCTCAGGCCTGGCCCCCAGCCAGAGCACCCAGACCCTGTCAGCCACATGACAGTGAATATGGCAGTCTCCATTATGAAGTCAGATTATGATGGTCTACAATAGGTGTTCAGCTAGAACAGGCTGACTTGGGAGCCCTTTGTCTATGAGGTTGTCTCCAGCAGCTGGTGGATAAAAGAGTAGGTCTCTCCATGTGCTGCCAGAATCTTAAAACGTTTATATAGAGGTCTTCACTGTGTTCAGTCACGGATTTGGTACACATGGTCTCGAGAACTTCACCTTACTCTCTCAAGGTTGTATGCCTGAAACAGCTCCTAAGCCTGAGGGTCTACTAGCTGCAGGAAGAGGAGAGCACCTCGGGTGGCCTGCAAACTGTGATTCTTGCCGCGAACCCTGCTGTTGCTGTCGTGGCATCTGGCTTCCCCCATCACTCTGCAATGAGTTTTCATTGAAGATTTCTCTCTGTGCTGAGGAGATTCATGCTGCCTGAGTTGCCCAAAGCCATAGAGCACAAAAATATTGGGGCTGGGGTACAAACCCAGCAAATCTGGCTCCAAAGTCTTTGTTACCTCATCCTGTCTGAAGCAAGGTCCTGGCGCAATACCCCACTATATGTGGCAGATGGTGGGCAGGACATGGCCTACAATTATTTTTATAACTTGATTTTATCTTGTTTTCAAGGCCTTGTTTTCTGAGGGTGTTCTAGTTTACCTTTCAGTTATTTTTTAATGTTACTGTCCACGGAAGAAACCCACTGAAAAATCAGTTAGTCCTATGACTTCATCTTCTGTCTCCCTCCAACGGAGGAAGAAATACATCATTCCTAAAAGTCCATTAAAATTTCACTCTGTAGTAAAGGATTTAAATGAGAAATTCCCAACATTTAGAGGCATAGTTTTTGTGTTTTAAAAAAATATTACATTGAACAGAGTCCAGGTTAAATAAATGCCTTTTGTGTGAAGATATTTCCACATGGAAGATGTCCAGATCATGCATCTGTGCCTGGTTAGTATTTAATATTAAGAATTTGATAATATTTAAAAACATTTCTCTTATGCAAATAAGACTTCCTTCTTGGGGTTCAGACCACCATATAACCATGCAAGAAGAAAAGAAAAAGACACAAAAGTAGCATAAATGATATGACTGAGTTAGCTCTATTTATATGTGTATTTGAATTAGAAATTATCTCAGTCTGCTAAATTGTGAACATGCATTATCGCATTTATGTTTAAGTCATAATAAACATCAATGTATCTTGAATCTAGTAAGTACCAGATCAATGTTTGGAGTGCGGGGGGGAAAGGGGAAAGGGAGAGCATGAAAGAGAAGGAATTTAGCTACCTGATTCTTCAAATGGGCAGGAAAGAAAATAACCACAGATGCCTTTATAATACTCCTTGCTAATGGAAGTGTGCTAAATGCTGGATAAACCTCTTCAAGTTAGGAGAATGGGTGACTGGTTTATACCAAGAGATGGAGGCCTGGTTCCCACTAAAGATTGGGATGGCCTTGAATAAGGCTCTTATCCCTAGAACCAAAACATGTAACCCACCACAGTATCCAAGCTAAATGTCCAGCATGTGTTCAGTATCTACCTGCTCATTTAAACATCAGAGCCACCTTATGCGGCAAATATCATCATTTCTAATCCACAAACAAGGAAACTGAGGCTCAGAGAGGCTCAGTAACTTGTCCAGGGTCAATGGAATTTGAACTCAGGTCTGTTGGACTCCCAAATCTGTGTTCCTCACCTCAGTCTGTGTATGTCAGAACTTTCCCATACATATCAACCCATTTTTCTGGATTTGCATTTGAATTGTTGGAGATAAGCATCAGTATATTTTTTAAAAAATATTTATTTATCTTTGGCTGCGTCGGGTCTTAGTCGCAGCATGAAGGATCTTCCGTTGCAGCGCACGGGCTCTTCGTTGCGGCACGTGGGCTTCTCTCTAGTTGTGGTGTGCGGGCTCCAGAGCGCATGTGCTCGGTAGTTGCAACGTGGACTTAGTTGCCCTGTTGCATGTGGGATCCTAGTTCCCTGACCAGGGATCAAACCCACGTCCCCTGCATTGGAAGGATGATTCTTAACCACTGGACCACCAGGGAAGTCCCAGCATCAATATTCTTATTTGCCTTTCCTCTCTGTAGTAGGTGCTGAAAGTAGGGGGCATAAATTAATGTATTTTAAAATGTTCTATACAATACAAACAATTGACACTATTTCTAAAGAATCATATAGAAGTAGAAGTAAATTGTCTGACCAGGAGTTTCATTTTGGCAGATATTGACTACCTCGAGAAAACTCTTAACCTTTGGGAAATCCTTCTCCCTTTTCCATGTCTCCTATCTGACTTCTTAGTATAAGGTCCATATGAAATGCTTATCTGGTTGTTTTGAGGGAATAAGAAGACTCGAAGGATGAAATGCAAAGTAAGAGAGATTTGTGTAGTACATGCATCTGACCTTCCTGAGACTGATTCTTGGTGTGGTTGAAAAGTATCCTAGAGTTTAGCTTTTGGTCATAGTTGCTTGGCGTTAAGCTTCAGCATGTTCATCATTGGAACCTCTCTCAGCTTCTGTGTTTTAGAAGATTGGAATAGAAAGTTCTTGACTTCTCATCCATTCATAAAATATATGATTCCATATCTCTTTGATATTTGCCATATAATGTGAAGACATGTACACTAGCTTATAACTTATAGAAAAAATTTAAAGTGACTTATGTGTTTGAAAATATAAACGTATATGTATCTCTGATGTTGTATTGCATATAGATGATTCATTATGCTTGAAGGCCATGGTTTTTGTTTCTTTTTCTGTGCTAGTCTTTGTCCCGTTTTGGAGTTGAGTGGTTTATACAAAAAAATGGCTTATTTGGAGCCATATTTGCATTCTGTCATGTTTGACCAAAGAGAATATTACTCAAAATCAGAGACCAGTGAGACCCCCAAGGTATCCTCTTACTTTCTAAATGGTAGATGGCTTTAGTGACAGCTCCCAGAGATTTAAATTGCCACTGGCCTTCAGGAATCTCGATGTAAATGAACTAGGCGTGATGGTCATGATGTTGTAGAATTAGAACTGTGTTCTGGCTTCGTCACTTTGAGTTATTACTCTGAACTTCAAAAATACATACTAAAGTTGTTGAAGTGCTTAGAAAATAGTAACATCAGCGTGCCTTTATTAAATTGTTAATTTCTTTGATGTTTTCAATCAAGCACAGGCACACAGTGTTATATAGCTGTATACATAATCCTGTCTCCATGTGATTTATGTCAACTTACATCATTATGGAAATATCATAATGCTTCATTAAGCATTAGGAAATTAGGTGTTCTGCATTAGTGATTTTACCAAAAGATTATCTCTCTTAAACGCCTTAAAGAATTTTTAAAAATCAACCTTCAATAGAAGTCTCTTTGAAGTATGTGCTTTCCCGTTTCTCCTTAGACTACAGTAAACCTAATTTTACATTTTCTTGACGCTTCAGGGTCCTTATTAATACGCTTATTACTATGCGTGCTCTGAATAATGATGCTCTCACTGGCTATTAAGGGTGTAGGACAATTTGGTCTTTTTTGCTTTAAAATCCCCTCCCCCATCTCCATTTCTCTGGGATGCTACTTCTCCTATCAGGCTGCCTCTTGCTTTGTAATTTATGTTTCTGTGGTCTAGAAAACCAGACAACCAAGCCCATTTAACTTGTAACTAAAATTAAAGTAAACTAGCTAGGAGTGGGAGCTCGGGGGGCCCTCAAAATGATTTAACTGCATGAGTTTTAATGCATGAATTTGTGACATCCATACTGCTGGCTGCGTTGCTTTTTTGGCTTCTTGCCAGCTAGAAACTTGACTCCGGTTTAGATTCGTGACTTAAAACTCTGGAAAGTATTTTAAAGTAATGCCTGGATTCATACAGAGGAAGACAAGTTGTTGAATCTATTTCAAATCATTAATAAAGGTGAAAGCCCTCTAAGTTAAAATACATCAGTATAAAAAAAATATTATCTGAGTTTCAGAATCATATTCTCCTGTAACTGGCTTACCAGCTATTCCAGTGGTTTCTTTAAACTGAGAAGAAATTGACACGTATGGAAGATTTTTCTTCCTTTAGCTTCAGCTCACAACCTGAAAGGACTTTTTTCTTTCTTACGTATTTTTGCTAAGCAACTATGAGCCCATTATAAATTTTGCAATTCTATTGAGGCAAATTAAAATTTTAACTGAACCTTCTCATAAACTGGCAATGTGATGCTTGAAAATAGTTTAATGACCTCATTAGAAAATTCATCCAACCTGTGATTTTAGACAGGTGCATTTGAAAATAACCTTTTAGGTGTATTCTAAATGAACAAAGCCTGGTATGCTCTAAAGGAAGCTAGTCCTGTAAAATTTCCACCTCAGATTTGTAAGCTGAGACTTAGATTTGAAGAGGAAAAAGGGGTTAGAAAAATCTATCTCTTATCTTTGGGGTCTTGATAGGAGAATATGACTGGATTTTCTCTTTATCTGAATAAGTCAATTGTAGGCTAGTGTTCATAGGCAGATACATACAAGTTTTGAATGTGTAATTTCCTTATTTGGCAAGTTAAAGTGTCTTTTCTCAGCTATGCAAATTAGGAAATGACAGTAACTTTAACATGAGCATTTAAGAAGGTAAAAATTCTACTTTGAATATGAACGACATAGTAAATCCTTAAGGTGTTCAAACAATAGATCAAACAACCCTCGTGAAATAGAGGACCTCTAGGAAATAGAGTCGTCGTACTCCTTAATATTCAAAACACCTAGAATTTGTTACAGCCCACTTTCCAACAACTTTACTTTTCCCCTCTCACTTTCGGTGAATATTTTTCTTCCAGTTTCATCACTGTGATAGTCTCTAAGGCTCAGTCATTGTCTTTCTGTTGTTTCTCGTCCAGTTTCCCTAGGAAGCCCGTTCTCTCCCTTAATTTTATACTGAGACCTCTTTGGTTGTCCCTTTGTTTCTGATTTCTTGTCAGTTCTCCAATTCCATATATTCAGTTTGACCGTAAGACATTTTCATTGGGATATCCCGACTCATTCAAAAGATGAATCGGGGCTTCCCTGGTGGCGCACTGGTTGAGAGTCCGCCTGCCGATGCAGGGGACACGGGTTCGTGCCCCAGTCCGGGAAGATCCCACATGCCGCGGAGCGGCTGGGCCCGTGAGCCGTGGCCGCTGAGCCTGTGCGTCCGGAGCCTGTGCTCCGCAACGGGAGAGACCACAAGCAGTGAGAGGCCCGCGTATCGCAAAATAAATAAATAAATAAATAAATAAAAAATGAATCGATCCCACCCCCAGCCCAAAGCAGACCCCTTCCTAACCTCCCCATCAGGGTTGGGGTATCACTCAAGTTCAGTGCAGAAAGGGATATGATATAAGAAATTAGGTGCTTACATCACTAGGAGAATGAAAAGGTAATGGAAAGTTATCTGAATGCATTGAGGTGGGTGGGTCATCAGAGTCAGGAAAGAACACAACAGAAACTCAGACGCAGGCCTGAGGATTCAAGTACGTGATTGCATTCCCTAGCAAAAATCTCAGGAAAAAAAATCCCTAGCAAAAGTGAAAGAAACAGGAGAATCTTAGTCCTTAAGAATAGAGTTCAAGGATGAAACTGAGAAAAGGACTCAGTTACTGAAACTGGGGTTCCAGAATCAGAATACTTGGGCAGAGCAGGATTAGCCACAGTTTTTAATACCAGATGCCTACCTGTGTGCCTGGAACATAGGATGTGCTAAAATCAAAACATACCAAGAAATGTTTTTGGAAGAAAGAATGAATGAACTCCACAGATCAAATATTCAAAATTTGCTCGCTGACTTGAAGCAGAGCAGACAGTTGAGGTTTGGTTGTCCTTCCTGTTCGTGTAAAATCCTAGGATGACTCAGGGCACTGGAGCCCAAGCAGAACCAGCCTCTGGTTGGGAGGAATCTTCCATTGAGATTGAGCACATCCAGTGGGGTCTGTCCCTGGTATGTCTCTAAAAATAACTTTAGTCACAAGCTATGTAGATGCTACATTTAATTCCTATTACTCTCAATTAAGTCAAGAGCAAGGTTTATTTTTAAATCCTTTCCGTTACTATTACCCTGTTTTAAAAGCCTATTCAAATTTGTATGAAATTTTAACTTCATTTTATTTGACAACATGTAGCATTGTGCTTTTTAAAATAATAATTAAAATATTTTAAAAGCTTCCTTAGCTTGTTACATCTGTTGGGTAGACCTGTTAAATATTTTTAAGGATTCATTTCAGTGATTTGATTAAACCTCAAACACAAACATGTAATCCTCTCATGTTCTTTTAATAATGTAGAAAGGAGCTTTCACAAAGACAGAAGTTTAGAAAAAGGAGCTTAAACTCATATGTCATTCAAAATTTGACTTCCATGAAATTCCCTAATCTCTTTTCTTTCCATATCCTTTCCAAGAACCATTATAAGTAAAATAGTGCACTAGACTTTTCTTTAAGAAAAGAAATTAATATAAAATAGTTATCAAGGATCTACTGTATATCACAGGGAACTATACTCAATATTTTGTAATAACCTATAAGGGAAAAGAATCTGAAAAAATAGATAATAATAGATAATAAAAATAGATAATAATACATAATAATAGATACATTAATTCAGTGTATAACTGAATCACTTTGCTGTACACCCGAAACCAACACAATGTTGTAAATCAACTACATTTCAATTAAACAATAGAACTAAAAAAAAAAATGAAATTAACAAAAGGAAAAGAAATTCAAATGGCCCCTCACCGCATGACTGAAATAGACCTGAAACTGAAGATTGACTCACATCTCAGGCATCAGTTTTTTCTATTAAAGTAGAGGTTCATGTGCTAACCCTCTCAAAAGAACCTTTCAGAATCGGTAACTCAGAAGAGGTTACAATAATAACTTGGTGGCAGAACTGGTTGAGGCCTTTGTTCTAGTTCTGATTAATCAGTGGAACTTCCTGGCTCAGGTTATCACAGGGCCGACTTCTGCCTTCCCTTCCCATCCCAGCTGAAGTCCCACCTGGCTGCACCTACTAGATGACTCCTCCCTCCCCTGAACTCACAGCAGCCCCTGTTCTCTCTCCCCACCACTTGGCCCTGAGCTTGAAAGCGTTCCCCAGAGACCTGTGCCCTCATCTACACGGCACAACGTGCAAACACCAAGGCCTCCTACCACCCTCCACGTCCCGCACATACGTAGTGATGCGTAGCAGGTGTCCATGACATGGTGGCCGATGATGTAGAGATGATGATTACTATTTATTTCATTGAAGGAGAATAAGTGTCTTTGGGAGGCAGTACAGAAAATTAGCAGTTAAGGCTGATGAATTAAGCAGTGGACAGTCTTTTGTGCCCCGGAAGTGCACCCTTCTTTGCAAAGCCTGGAAATATGAGGCATTAGATTTGGGGTTGCTTTTGTTCTGTTCTGTTTGTCTTTCGTAAGTACAGAAGATAAAAATTAATTTTGCAAGATGTACCAAAAAATCAAGTTAAGGAAATGTGCCAACCACCTAAAACTAGTTCAGTGTCTTAACTATAAAGATACTCAGTTTTGGGTGACCGAATAAGTGAATGACTGAATGTGAAAAGTAGATTTGGACACAAGCCATCTGCATTCAGAGGTTCTGCATACAATGGTACTTTCAAAAGTTGCCTCACTGGAAGGTTTAAATGATTGGGATTAAGTCATCCATTTACCTTTTCCCCCACCCTCTCTTGTCCAAAGTAAAAATAAACAGTCTGGTTTCTATATTTGGTAATGCCTGTGGTTTGAATCCTATGCTATTGTACTGTACTAAATAAGGTGTGGTTATAATACACGGGTGGCCCATGCATGTGGTGACGGGGAATGGGGATGAGAATAGGTAGGTCTGTTCCTGTTGTCATTCGCCTGGACAGAGAGGCCCGTCGCTCTAGAAATCTGAAAGTGAAAGAGAGCAGGCTCCAGCTGGTGGGAGAGGAAAACGTGTCTCTTGGACTCACCTGTGAAGCATCAGTCAGAGAATCTGCTTGGGCCTCTTGGGATTGGAAGGGGCGATGTGTTTCAAGACACGCTAAGGAAAATAAGAGGAGGGAGTTTTGTTCCTCTTGGGGCCTGAGCATTAAAGATGGAGCAGTGTCCCCTGAAGGCAGTGTGGAACAATAACTGTCAAAGAGAAAGCTGGACGTTAGTTTCAGGCCGTAAGACAGATTTTATTCCTTATTACTGCAATCGTAAATAGAACCCAGTGTAGCACTGGGTGCGCTAAAGGAAAAGCACTGAAGGCCAGTAAGGGGTGTGATTGGGCGGTCTGTGTCTGTCCACTGGCTCTTACTGAAGTTCAGCCCCTACCCTCCCACAGAGACTGGAAGACAGGGGCTCTGTCCTTTTTGATGATTATGCTTCAAAGGAATGGCTTCCATATCCTTGAGAAAGACACTCCTGGGTTGTAGAAGATACATATACATCTGCCTGTGTCTCAAAGGCACAGAGAAAGAAAGGATTTACTATTGTCCGTTTTCTAAAGTAAATGCCCAAAGGAAAGGGATCCCAGGGGCCTAAGTCAGGTTCCGGCTGGAACAAACAGTACGTTCTTTGGGCAGTACTCAGCTTTCTCAGGCAGGTACTTTCGGGGGCTACAGTCCGTCATCCAAGGGCTGCAGCCTTGAGCTGCTAGAAACTATATGTGTCGCTTCAAGTCTCTTAGTGTCGTGGGTGGACAAAATCGTTAGTGTTGAAAATTGAGTTCTTCGAGCCCAAGTCAAGATGAGGCTTAGAGGAGCCTCTAGACTAGAGTTTGGTCAAGGAGAGAGTCTTTCTCACCACTTTGGGAGAAAATGCAAGGGGAAAATGAGGCAGATGTCAGAGGGGTTGGTCCAGCGTTTCCTTCCAGTGGTTACCTTGCAGCCTCCAATCGTAGTTAGTGAGGAAAAACATCGTTTCCTCACAGTGGCAACAAGCATTTGTTCAGTGACTTATGACGAAACGTGCCATTTCTACCTGAGATTTTCTTCTTTGTAAAGTTAAACTTTAGCTTTTGAGGAAGTTAGGATTTCAAGGTTCCACATCTGAGATTATGTTGATTCTCATGTATCATAAGCTTCTTTAGCTCAAGGATCAAACGTGTGAACATGACATGGAGCCCTGAAATGCATTTTTTTATGTGAAAACCACAGTTTTATACTTAGTTTTGAAAGCAATGATGTCAAGAAGGTTTCTTTTGACGTCTTTTTTTTTTTTTTTTTTTTTTTTTCTGCCATACAGCTTGAAGGTTTGTTCTTCCTCCTTCAACTTATGGGAAAACTCTATAAAGTTCTTTTTCTTGGGTTTTCTACAACAGGGGTTAGCAAACTATGACCCACAGGCCAGATCCATCTCCCACCCTGTTTTTGTAAAGTTTTATTGGAACACAGCCACCTTATTCATTTGTGTACTGTCTTGAGCTGCTATGGCAGAATTGAGTAGTTTCTTAAAGACTGATGGCTGTCTGCCCTTTACAGAAAAAGTTTGCCAACACCTGCTGTACATATTCACAGACTAACTCTTTTTTTCATTATAAATATATTCTCTACCTGTTTGAAACATAGAGTTGAAATGCTTACAGAATCCATACTTGCTACCTTTGAACGCCATTGTATTTCCCCCCAAATTTTCATTTGAGGAACTCAAGTTGAATGGACAGCATTGTTTCAAGCCCCATTGAAGTTGCAAAGAAAGCAACCACGTGCATACCAGGTAGCCAGGTTTCCCCATAAACTAGAAACTTTGGCTCATATAATTAAAGACTTTCATCACGCACAATGGAGAGAGGTACAAATATTTGCAGTGAAGCTACTGTCCTTCATGAATTATGAAGACATTTGTGGATAAGTTTCTATTTTGGAAATAAAAATGACAATAACAACAAAACTTTTTCTCTGAAAAATGTAAACTTTCCTCTTAACTTATTCCTCCTTTCCATTAAATTTATCCCCACTTTTCCCCTATAAAGAAATCAAGTCTTATAATCCCAGAGGGTCAAAGGAGACCTTTAGCTTGTGATATTATTTCTGTGACCTGAGGTGAAGAAATGACAACTTTTAAAAGAATTTAAGCTCACAGCCAAACATTAGGTATTAGATTCTCATAATTTTCCTCTCCCTGAGTTTTGACATCTTAAAACTAACTTCATCCCATCACACCCATTAGGATAGCTATTTAAAAAAACAAAACAAACAAACAAAAAAAACAGAAATAAGTGTTATGAGGATGTGGAAAATTGGAGCTTTTGTGCGCTTTTGGTGGGAATGTAAAACGGTGCAGCCACTAAGGAAAACAGTATGGTGGCTCCTCAAAAAATTAAGCATAGAACTGCTACATACATGATCCAGCCATCCCACTTCTGAAGCAGGAGCTCAAAGAGATATTTGCACACACATGTTCATAGCAGCATTATTCACAGTAGCCAAGAGGTGGGAGCATCCCTACGTGCCCATCGACAGAGGAATGGATAAACAAAATGTGACATATACACATACAATTGAATTTTTTTTTTTTTTTTTTTTTTTTGCCGCTCCGGGGCATGTGGGATCTTCCCGGACCGGGGCGCGAACCCGCGTCCCCTGCATTGGCAGGCGGACTCTCAACCACTGCGCCACCAGGGAAGCCCCAATTGAATATTTATACAGCTTTAAAAAGGAAGTCCTGTCACATGCTACAACATAGATGTACCTTGCCAAGTGAAATAAGACAGTCACAAAAAAAGACAAATATTGTATGATTTCATTTATATGAGGTACGCAGAGTAGTCAGATTCATAGATACAGAAAGTAGAATGGGGCTTCCCTGGTGGCGCAGTGGTTGGGAGTCCGCCTGCTGATGCAGGGGACGCGGGTTCGCGCCCCGGTCCGGGAGGATCACACAATCCACGGAGCGGCTGGGCCCATGAGCCGTGGCCGCTGAGCCTGCGCGTCCGGAGCCTGTGCTCCGCAACGGGAGAGGCCACGACAGTGAGAGGCCCGCGTACCGCAAAAAAAAAAAAAAAAAAAAAAATGTAGAATGGTGGATGCCGGGGGCTGGCAGGGGAGAAGATGGGGAGTTATTGGTAAATAGGTATAGAGTTTCAGTTTTACAAGATGAAAATATTGGTTACACAGTAATATGAATATACTTAAACTACTGAACTGTACCCTTGGAAGTGGTTACAATGGTAAATTTTATGTCACGTGTATTTTATCACAATTTAAAAAATACTAAGCTGATGGCATCCCTGAGCCAATAGCTTTGACAGAATGTGTGACAAAGTCCAGTTTCTGTTTTGTCTCTGTCTTCATGCTTTCACAGCGGTTAGTTTATCTAGTTAGCTCTGTCAGGTGACAGGATGTTTTGATAGGGAAAGAAATCAAATCAAGCTGATTGATCTGTTTTCATGGCTCATTCCTGTAATATTGTATAGGCACGACCTCGGGCAAGATTTTTCTATTAACTCGTGGATGAGGCCAGCGAAGCCACTTCTGTGGGTTTGTGAGGAAGAAGGGAAATGGGTTGATGGTTTACTTCGCCCTTGAACACCATCGAGATCAGCTAGATTCCCACCAGGACCACGGCCATCAAATCCTTCATCCCCTCCCTCACTGAAGCCCAGATTGTACTAAGAATCAACATCTGAATTCTAAATTGCTGCCCTGGCCCAGACATTTCCTCAAATCAACTCATCACTCAGGGTCAATCCCTAGACTTAAGAGACTGCTGGGTCATTTTATGGAGGCCAAAAAAGTTCCATTCATGATGTCATAAAGAATCAGTGTCAAGCAAATGAAAGACATTGATTTCTGCTATTTCCATTGGTGAATTAAGCCTGGCACATTTGTTACCTTTCACTCTGCGTGCGACAGTTACTTCAAAAGAAGTGCAAAGATACCCATCAGAAACACAACTCAGAAGTTGGGGTCACAAAGGAGGAGCAGAGAAGGCTGCGTGTTCCTTTAAGGGGGCGACATGCTGCTTATCATGTCTCACTGCTTTGTCATAACGGGAGGGGGTATTGATGGCATCTGTAAGAACAAGCAGAGCCTCGAGGAAAGCTTTGAGCAGCTCTGTGCTTCTAGACCTTTGTTCTTCGTTGCATATGTTTAGAGATTTCTTCGGGCTTCCCTGGTGGCGAAGTGGTTGAGAGTCCGCCTGCCGGTGCAGGGGACGTGGGTTCGTGCCCCGGTCCAGAAGGATCCCACGTGCCGCGGAGCGGCTGGGCCCGTGAGCCGTGGCCGCTGAGCCTGCGCGTCTGGAGTCTGTGCTCTGCAACGGGAGAGGCCACAGCAGTGAGAGGCTCGCGTACCGCAAAAAAAAAAAAAAAGAGAGAGAGATTTTCTTCTTCTTTGGGCAGTGGTTATGTTTTTCAGTTTTTCCAGTTGCTTTTGGGTAAATGTTTGATTCACACACCTGCTATTCAAATATTCTGGGATTTTCAGGGAATAATATCTAGGTACTAATGGTTGATTTTTTTCCCCCTAATACAGATTAATAACTCACTTCTCCTATGTGTAGATCATGGCTCTTTCGCCATATTGTTTTTATCATTAGCTGGCGAATGCTTAGGTAAAGAATAGCCAAACCCAGTCTGTTTCTGGATGAAGCATCTTATCATGCAAGAGGAGAAGGTTGAGACAGAAGTGAAAAAATGTGTTTGGTGTGCAGAATAGGAAAGGATGTTCCTAAATTACTTGGACTTCCTCTTAGATTGGAAGGTTTTGTTATTTAATTATATGCAGTTATGCATTTCTTCTTCATGAGCATTTCTGTTCTGCTTTGGTATAAAAGGCTTGATGTAGCTCAGTTTTTCAAGGATATAGCAAATCTGCACATTTCTTACCTTTATAATTCTCTCCATCGCAAATGACTGATGGGAAGTAACTGAGTGGATATTTACCTTTCAAAACATGGATGTTACTTAACATACGCATATAAAAGAAGAGAGTGAAATGATACATTTCTGTGTGACTCTGTATTTCCTTTGGCCAGTTTAACTTTTTCCTAAAGTACAGCGTGATCATAAAAACAGTCACACAATTTATTGAGTTTTACGCGTGAGGCAGGATGCTTTGTCTTCATTTGTGAAACCTCATTTGGTGACAGTTAAGTCACTGATAAACTTTAATAGGATGATTAAAGAAATGATCAGGGCTTCCCTGGTGGCGCAGTGGTTGAGAATCCGCCTGCCGATGCGGGGGACGCGGGTTCGTGCCCCGGTCCGGGAGGATCCCACGTGCCGCAGAGCGGCTGGGCCCGTGAGCCATGGCCGCTGAGCCCGCGCGTCCGGAGCCTGTGCTCCGCAATGGGAGAGGCCGCAACAGTGAGAGGCCCGCGTACCACAAAAAAAAAAAAAAAAAAGAAATGATCAGAGTTTACAAGCTACAAAATTTGGCCCAGAAAATAGCAAAAAACATATCTTTCGTTCTTCTATATATGCACTGTAGCCTGTGTGTACACGTTTGTTTGTTTATGGAGAGTCTGGATGAGTTATCAGGCAATGGGCAGTATAATGTCATGCTTAAGCTTTCACACACCGGAATCACACGGCTTGGTTTCAAGTCCAGTTTTGCACCTTGGGCAAGTTACTTAACATCTTCTTTATCTGCAAAATGGTAATAATCAAGCCTCTGGAGTTGTTGTGAAACTTATAATAAAGTACTACATGGAAAGTGCAGTAAGTAGTTCCTAATACATCGTGAGTGTTACCATGGCAATGGAAGGGAGAAATCAAGTCTTCACACAAAAATGTCCCTTTCCGGCAAAATATTTGTCTGAGTAGACATTTGACATAACTGTACATAGTTGTGGCTTTTAAAACTTTTGTTCAAAATCATTAGTTGACTTTAATCTGACTAGATACTGAGAGCAAATAAATTCCCTCAGTCTAACACTGCTGTCTTTCTCTGTCTTGTAAAGAATCAGAGAAGTAAGATTTTAAAGCCTAAACATCTTAACGCCGCCGCTGCCTTCTAAAGACTTCATTGCAGCAGAGTTGATTGGACCATGAGAGGAAAAACAAGCAGTGAAAGAGGCAAACCTATTTCCATTAACTTGACATCACAAAACCCTTTGAACAAGGGCCCTATTATCTTTTGGGTAACAGGTGGTAGCTGGGCTATTAAGCTGTTCTGGGCAGGATTTCAGATTTCCTTCTTCAGTGCTTTGGGCGATACCCTTCTATCATAAAGTGATCAGTAATAATTAGGTGACTGGAATGAAATACAGTACAGCATTATGCTTCCTACATCTGGAAGAGAAAGTCACTTAACTAGCTCTAAATCAATGAATTTTCTTTTTTATTCCTGACCGGAGTGTTAGAGGTAGCAGAGAACATGATGGAAATGTGAATTGTAGCTTGGTTCACAATCACAAAAAAATTAGATGTTAGGACACACTTCCCTGCAAATAAGAGACGCAAACCCCAAAGCACGAAACCTTTATTTTAACATAAATACTTTCATTACATTGCATTCTCTATCACTGTAGGGCCACCTGTTCCACATTTAATGCAATAAAGTCCCTTGTGTATAGGTGAAAAGACAAAGTGAAGGTTGTAAACAGGGCTTAATCTACATTACTTTTCAGATCTTAGTTTTATTAAATCATGTTCTACCATGTTCCCATAAGAGGGGACCGATAAATGGAGAAGGAATTATTTCTACCGTGTCTTGTAAATCTCCGAAGAGAAAACTGTTAGTTATTCTGTTAGAATTTGGTCTGAAGTTTTCCTGTGCAGGTTGGTGTAGAGAGAGAGAAGATGGAATCTGCCAATTGTAACTTAAACTTTCCTCAGTGCCCTCCCAAGAGTGTTGGGCCTGATCCTTGCAAAACGAATTCCGCTAAGTTGCTTCTTAGGTGCCGCTTCAAGGATGGACTCCAAGAACAGTTCAACCTATTTTCAAAAATCAGAATACTTACTTCTGCAAAATTAACTCACCTCGAAAACTTTCTGCCGGCTTTCTCCCCCTCAAACTTCAGGTCCCTCCCTCTCCTGCTGCCCAGATACTTGCAGGCATTAAGAGCAATCATTCTGTGCTCGTATCGGAACTATTTAAAGAAATGACCAGGAAAGAACTTGTGGCTTTTATTGACTGTGATCACCCTTTCTTTCATTAGCAAGAGTTGTCTGCTGGCCAACTGTATAATTTCATTCTACGGTGGCTGAGTTTTTTACTCTCTTTCAGAGGCTAATACCTCAGCGAAAAGAGAAGCAGAATTAGTAAGAAGGTCCTTTGAATGTTTTTGCTTTGGAAAATAAAACATACATTGAGAAAATGCATTAAGCCTCAATGTACAGTTTAACAGATGGTTATAAAGTGCATATAACTGCTGCCACATCAAAAAAAAAAAAGAAAAAGAAAAAATTGACAGTATCTGGGAGCCCCTTAATGTGTCTCTGTGACCAAAGGTGGCCGCTGTCCTGATTTCTTATTGTCATCATATCCTTGTCTTTGTAGTTTTCAAGTTTAGAGATATGCATCTCTAAACCATATATTTAGCTTTGCCAGTTTTGAACTTTATATAAATGGAATCACAGTGTGTGTATTCTTTTGTCTTGCTATTTTCACTCAGCGTTACTTGTAAGATTCATTCATTTTGTGCGTTTACATTTTATTTTGAGAATTTTCAAACGTGAGAGAATTGTATAATGATATCATTGCACAGTTTAATTGTATAGTTATATAGCCATCACCTAACAGTCACTAAGATATGGCCCATATTCACTGCCTTTTTTTTTTTTTCTGAAGTGTTGTGAAGTAAATGACAGACATCTCTAATCATTCATCTCTAAAAACTCAGGAAAATGTCCTCTATAACCCCAATTCCATTATTATAGGTAGCAAAACTAATAGTAATTCCCTAAAATATCATCTAATACCCAGTCCCTATTCATATTTTCCCAACTGACCCCCAAATGCTTTGATAGCTAGTGTGTTCAAACCAGGATCCAATCAAGATCCATGGAAAAGGTGCTTATAACAGCACAACTTACAGCTTAAAATGAGTCTGTGATCCTTTTTCTCCTACACTTCATCGGTGCTTGAGGCTCCTGTGGGACCCGACCTCAGGCACTTCTCCCACAGTAAAAGGGAGATAGATCGCCTTGTCTGTGCTAATGACACGTCCAGCTCTCATGCCCTCTGACTCCAGAGGAAATTATACTGTCTGCATTACTGTCAGAAGGAAGTACCTAATACCAATTACGTCAAAACCCAGATCGTGGTTTTGGACAGATGCTCTGTAGTAGTGAGCTGATCAAGGTTAAGTCTATCTAGTCTTTACTTATCTGGAGAGTGGATGGGGGACTGCCCATCTGGGGGGGTCACTGGAATGCAGATGTCCACCAGCTGAAGTCGCTACCAGGACCACAGGAGGACTGGTAGATGGATGGCTGGTCACTTTGCTCCATTAGGATCTTTCTGGATCTTTCAGTCATGCCTTGCTCATTTAATATTGCAGGACTTTAGGTTTTCTGTTGGGTTTGATTCAAACATTGACCAGAAAGATCTTTATGAAAGATCTTGGCCCCTCCGTGTCCCTGCTGAGTGAGAAAAGCTGACCTCCCTGGTTCCTTTTTCCAACAGAACAACCACATTTCCTTCCTGCAACCTAGCCTAGATCATTGTTTCGCAGAAGATTCTCCTCAGAATGAAAGACCTATGGTATTCCATGAAAGGGTCACACTGTCAGATGAATTGGGGAGAAACACTGGTCTAAACGGAGTTAAACTGGTTTCTTTAGGTTCTCTCCTGCTAATGAACACTGTGATTCTCCAGTGGTACATGGCATTTCCCAAAATTATTGTCCTCAAACCCTTTCCTCAGAGCATCTCTGGGGGTTACTGTTCTGCAGAGCAGACCGTGGAAAGTGCTGATCTCGAGGACTTGGACGTAATCACAAACAACAGTAAATAAACAATCTCATCTCCTACTTCCTGGGCCAGGAAGAGTTTATGTAAGCTAGCTACTCAGCGTTGCACAAGTACATCGGGTAGCTGACCGTGTTAGAGATGAGGAGCCTTATTCATGCACCCCATTCACTTGGACTGTCGCTGGAGTTCACACTGAAACAGGGTGAATCAGGATCTATGCTTATTATGTGATGTGGACAATTACACCTTAGATTCAATCTTTTAGATGAAATTTCCACATGGTTTAGATTTTTAGAGGGGAAAAGAGTTCTAAACTGGTCAGTGTCTCTGGTTTTTAAAAAAAATTTTATTAAAGTATACGTGATTTTGGGCTGCCCTGGTGGCGCAGTGGTTGAGAGTCCGCCTGCCGATGCAGGGGACACGGGTTCGTGCCCCGGTCCGGGAAGATCCCACGTGCCGCGGAGCGGCTGGGCCCGTGAGCCGTGGCCGCTGCGCCTGCGCGTCCGGAGCCTGTGCTCCGCAGCGGGAGAGGCCACAGCAGTGAGAGGCCCGCGTAGCACAAATAATAATAATAATAATAATAATAGATTTCAATATTGTGTTAATTTATGCTGTACAGCAAAGTGATTCTGTTCTATATATATATTATATATATATATTCTTTTCCATTATGGCTTATCACACGATATTGAATATAGTTCTCTGTGCTATACACTTGGATCTTGTTCAGTCTTTCTGATTTTGAGGATCACTTGGCCTGAATTGCCAAATATATTAAAAGCGATTTTTCATTTTGAATTAGTAATTCAATAAGCTTTCTTTGGATAATCAAGTAATCAAAAACCTTCTTGCCTAGTGATTCTACATTTAGCAAAATGTTTAGATATTCATAGGATCCCTCAACATCATCTGAGTTGGTAAAAGTCGGTGCTCGTACAAATTGCTTCTAGATTAACAGGACTTCTTCTTGAATGTGTTTATCATACTATTCTGTCTGAGACTAGACGTTTAAAATTGTACTTTTCTACTTCTTTCTTCAACACAGCATTTAGATTGACATCCTTGTGGCTTTTCTCCTTAATTTCCTTATGAAATAGAAGATCAACTGGCATTTGTCATCTGACCTTTTGAAATGGAAGACCTCTGGATTTATCCCTTCCTCCAAATCCTTGCTCTCCTTTCCCCGCTTTTATATATCGCATGTATACATTTAATTTTGAAAGAGAGTCTCTTCATCTTAAGGAAAATGGATGCATTTTCTCTGGAGATAGTGTAAATGTGGGTCGGTTGTTTCATGTTGGGTCCTTCTAGGATGTCGTTGCATCATATTAATAATTCTCCTTATGTATGAGGTCAGCTGGGAAGTAGAGGTAGGTTCCAGGTTCTGGAGGCGCATTCCGTTGGTTACTTGTAGATCTCTAGCGTAAATTCACTTTCACTGGAGTTGTCAAATTTTAAAGGGATAAAAGCTACAGAGTTTACTTGCAAGTTGACTATTCTAACCACTGAAAGCATAAGACTCTGCAGTAAGCTACTGCAGATTTCATCCTTTCTCAATTGTTTTTCCCCCTTCAAACTTCTATCGCATACAGCATGTAATTTAAAGGCAGTTGAGCAGAGAATTCAACAGAGATAGATTATCCTAGGGAAAAATACTCTGAGAACCAGATGACTGAAAAAGCTTCAATGTTGCTTTTTCTCCCCATTTCCTCATTTTATGAAATATGAGTTTCTTTCTTCCATCAGTACGGGGAGCACAGCAAAAATGCCCCGCCCAGTAAGTCTAGTGATATATTTTAGAAAAATTCTTTTACCTCTTCACATGGGTGCCTGAACAGGCATATTCACAGTAGCAATATTTGTAGACCAGAAATGCAAAGCAGCTTAAACTTTCTTCAGCTGCAGATGGTGAAATAAGTTCTGGCACTTATATCCCATGTAATGGTATGTGGTGCTCAGAAAGAATGAGGTGCTTCTGTATGTACTGATGGGAAGATCTCTACAACATATTTATAAATGAGAGGAGAAAAAAGAGTTGTAGAACAATATGAACAGAATGATCCCATTTGTGGTTTTTTGGGTGTTTTTTTTTTGCGGTACGCGGGCCTCTCACTGCCGTGGCCTCTCCCGTTGCGGAGCACAGGCTCCGGACGCGCAGGCTCAGCGGCCACGGCTCACGGGCCCAGCCGCTCCGCGGCACGTGGGATCCTCCCGGACCGGGGCACGAACCCGCGTCCCCTGCATCGGCAGGCGGACTCTCAACCACTGCGCCACCAGGGAAAGGGAAGCCCCCATTTGTGGTTTTAAAAACTGCATTTATATAGTGTGGGAGTGTGTGGGAAAGAGGGAGAGAGAGAGAGGGAGGAAAGAAAAGAGAGAATGAAAATATCAAAGAAGGGCATTAGTGAGATTGATGAGTTGGGTCTATGGAAGGAGGGACGATGAAAAAGGAGTTTGTTTTCTGTTTCTTGAATTATTTACAGTGAAAATGTTTCATGTATTTTTATAAATAAAAAAATAAAAGAACACGTGTATGTGAGCACATAAAAAAATAAAAAGAGAATGTCCTAGTTATTTTTAACAAAATCATCCATCGCAGACGTTCACTAAGCAGAGCAAGCCCATCCAAGATGTCTGTTTTAAATTCATTGATATTAAAGAAGCATAGGATTCCTTGGCTTAGCACATACCCATGTGGATAGGGAGACTGAAAAAAAAATAATTAGGGGGAGGTGATGGGGAGCTGGCTTTTAGTAAATATGGCATATACTGCAGTGGTGGCTCAAAGGAGGTTTACAATAGTGATTAGAACTGCTGTCACTCCAGTACCAGCGTTAGTCTCTGTGCTTTGGTGGAATTCACTGCTGAGAATCGGTCCTTCACCAGACTTTCTGTTAATAAAGCACTTGCTCAAATGCAAACAGACTTCAGAGCAATAGAATGGAACATACAACTGTGCAAACCCAAACCCTCATTAGTTTTTCCCTTTGTTTACAAACCAGTGCAAGAATAGGTGTGTTTTAAAATCTAGGCTTTATTATTATTCAGGTGTGGTGAAGCCCACAGACCGAGAGACAATTGCCATTGAAAAGAGAGTCTATTATATTCACAGATACCCAAGAGAAGGGTCACGCCAGGCCATGGAGGGCCACGTGGAGAAGCAACCGGGTTGTTCAGGAAGCGGAAAGGGAGGGGAACATGGGCAAGAGCCTTTATTGTGGTTTCCACAGGAAGGAATGGGCAGGACAGGGTTCACAGGTGTGCCTGGCTAGTGCGAATCATTTTAGTGGCTCTGGGGCATAAGGACTGTCTCTGGTTGTCTGGTACCTGGCTCTGGGGTGATGAGGGCAGGAGAACCTTGGCCTGTAGTGCAAGAACTCCGTAAAGGAGATGATTGAGGATAGGGGCTCTGGAGTGGTTGGTTTGCATATGAAAGGCAGGCTCATAGGCAAGTCACTTACTATCTGTAGGAATCTGTTAGCCCTGGGAGGGGCTGTGTCTCTAGGATCAGCATGGCTTCGAGATGTCAGTGTATCAGAAGTATGAAAAATAAAAAGGCACGGTCAACAGATGGTGATAAAATGCAAGAATACCTATGCCAGCAGCTGCATAACACAGGGAGATTAGCTCTGTGCTTTGTGACCACCTAGAGGGGTCGGATAGGGAGGGTGGGAGGGAGACATAAGAGGGAGGAAATATGGGGATATATGTATATGTATAGCTGATTCACTTTGTTATAAAGCAGAAACACACCATTGTAAAGCAACTATACTCCAATGAAGATGTTAAAAAAAAGGCCTTTCAAGGTTTTCTGCATGGTTTTTATATGAATATTTTGTTTAATGACAAGCTTCGAGAGCCTTCTTGGACATGCCAACCTTTTAATATAATTTGGGGGGGCCATTTGGGGCCATTTTTGGTACAGTAATTGACAAGTACTTCTCGCCATCATTTCAGGCAAGAAAGAGGGGTATGTGAAGCTTTTGAAAATGTGTTTGGGGCTTCCCTGGTGGCGCAGTGGTTGGGAGTCTGCCTGCCGATGCAGGGGACACGGGTTCGTGGCCCGGTCTGGGAGGATCCCACGTGCCGCGGAGCGGCTGGGCCCGTGAGCCATGGCCGCTGAGCCCGCGCGTCCGGAGCCTGTGCTCCGCAACGGGAGAGGCCACAACAGTGAGAGGCCCGCGTACCGCAAAAAAAAAAAAAAAATGTGTTTGGACCTACTCAACTAATTCTTTGTCTTTGTCTCTAAAAGCCAGTCCGTCGTTTTCCCCCTTTTCTTCTTCAGGCTGTCTCACATGCTAGCGTAGAATTTTAGACCGGGTGTCCCTGCAGTAGCCTTGGCACATTTGCTGGTTTATGCAGTTTGGTTTTGATGTTTCAGTCACCACAGGCCCATCTCAAAAGCCTGTGACAGTGTTCTGCACCTACTACCGCCTGGAGATTTGGTTCTTTTCTAAAGATCCACGGAGTTGTATTGTTGTGCTCTGAGCTGTATTTTCATTTTGGGGGGAAACCAGCTAACTGCTTTTTCTATTTTGTTTCTATTCTGTTAGAGGTTAAAATAATTGTTTCTAGAAAGTTACTTTTGTATGCTATATATCTAATCCTTGTATTTTACTGTTGTCCTCTTGCTGACTGTGGCCTAAAGTTTAATTTAATCATCTGCTTAGATTTACTATTTTTGTTAATTTTTTTTTTTTTTTCGGTACGCGGGCTTCTCACTGCTGTGGCCTCTCCCGTCGCGGAGCACAGGCTCCGGACGCGCAGGCTCAGCGGCCACGGCTCACGGGCCCAGCCGCTCCGCGGCACGTGGGATCTTCCCTGACTGGGGCACGAACCTGCGTCCCCCGCATCGGCAGGCGGGCTCCCAACCACTGCGCCACCAGGGAAGCCCTCTATTTTTGTTTTTAACTCATGTTTTTGCCCTGGTGGTCACTATTTTTTTTTTTTTCATAACAGCTTGATTGAGGTATAATTTACACAACATAAAATTAACTCTTTGGACGAGTACAGCTCAATGATTTTAGTAAAATTGAAGAGTTGTGCATCCATCCCTACGTTCCAGTTTCATAACCAAAACGTTTACACCGGCACATGCCCATGTGTGGTCACTCAGAGTTTATATTGCCCTGTGCTTTAATAACTGAATAAAATTGGAGTGATCCTTATCTAGTAGATTTTCTTATTTTAAATTAAGTCCTTACTGACTTTATTTTTTGATATAAAAATTTACCTACTTGTGTGCTTTTGGCCACAAGTTTAACAAAGTAGCTTTTCAGTTTTATTTTCCTTTTAAGAGAGAAATGATGTTGTTGTGTTAACTTCCATTTCCCATCTCCTGAGGCCAACATTCCCCAGTTAATCATCTCCCTACCACACCTCCGCACTCACTTACCTCATTTATTCCTCCTATCCTTTGGACACATGCAGTGCACATTATACCTTCTCTTCCCCGATGCATTGTTCCTTATCTTCTGACTTCCTTAACTTTTCAGTCTCTTCTCTTCTCTTCTCTTTCTGTCTTTGTTTAACCCAAAGCCAAAACTGTTGGAGAGGGAGGATTGGACCTAGCCTTGGTTGGTGAAAAGGAAACCGTAATATTTTCTTTCTCCCCACATGGGATCCTCTTCCCCCCTGGGGTTTATGGCTTAGTAGTAGACCAGGTCAGGTGATTTGAGTTGTCCTCCTCCACTGAGAGCCCATTTTATTTCACTCCCTGGGGCAGTGGGTGAGCTTGTCTTTGACCCTTACCTCGAACTTTGGAGGAACTGCTGAAAATAAGATTAGCAGAGAGGCATCATGTATACCTTGTTAAGAGAGATAGTGAAGAGTGCCTTAGAACGAAGAAGCTCCTGAACCAAAATGTAATTATGTTATTGTACTGTGATGCTCGGCCCCAAATAAACTAGTAATAAAATTGCCTTCTATTTTTAAAAACTTATTCCCTTGAAGTATAGTTGATTTACAATGTGTTAATTTCTGCTGTGCAGCAAAGTGATTCAGTTATACATATATATATTCTTTTGCATATTCTTCTCCATTATGGTTTATCACAAGATATTGAATGTAGTATCCTGTGCAGTAGGACCTTGTTGTTTATTCTTGCCTTCCATTTTTAAAGCGGTATACATTAGATTATATTTAGAGCCTATATGCATAATAACAATCTCCATAATAAAGTGGTATTGTGGAGGCAAAAAAAAAAACCCCACAGGCTTTAAAATCTCTTTCTGCTCTTCTACTGACTGCTCTGTGACTCTGAGCAAGTTAATTTTGCTGGGCCTCAAGTACCACATCTGTATAATGGGAATAATAACACGTCCCAGGACTGTGGTGAAGATTAAATTAAATGACATGACTTCCACCCTTCTCACAATGATCTTTGTATCCTCTCTGGGCACAGGGTTCTGCACAGGAAATGGACAAAGCCAAAGCCTAAATAAGCCATCTCTTCCCAGAATGTCAGTTAAAGGTGGAAATGGGTGTGCATGTGGGAGAGGGTGGGGAGGGGGGTACTTTCTTATTTAAATAAGAGCAGATATATTATGTGAGCTCCACCTTCGTTCTTAAGGAAAAACTCAATACATTAAAGAAATGGCATGCTTGGCACAGGCAACTTCAGTCATACCCTTGGAGCCCCTGGCATTACTCCTTTACCATTCGGAGTGTTCACATGGAAAAGTTTGAGAAACACTGGCGTGTATAGGACAGGCTCACCATCCCTGTTGCATGATGTATCCCACGACATTTCCCGAGCACATACCTGGTATCTCCTCCTGGGTGTTCATCCCATTGAGGTCACCATTCTCCCTCCACGTCTGATTCTCCTTCTGGGGCCCCCCTACCTTAGTCACTGACACTACTGTCCATTTAGTTATTCAAGTCAAGAACCGAGGAGTCCTTCTCGACCCCTCTCTCCACTGCACACCCCACGCCCAATCCTTACCTTCAGGTCGTGGCAACATTGCCAGCTTCACGTGTCTTGAGCGTATCCCTTGTCTCTGTGTCTGTCTTCAGCGTCTTAGGGTAGCTGCCATCATCTTCTGCCCAGACTTCTGTCATCACCTGGTAACTGGCCTCCCTCCAATCCATCCTCCGCGTTAAAATGGGCGTTGGTCTTTCAAATACTTTGATCACTCCTTCCCATTTCCCTTAGGATAACATGGTCAATAAGGCCTCTGCATGGCCCAGGCCCCCTGCCCCTTTGGCCACATCTTAAACCATCATTCTACACCTGGTGCTGGTGGTACAGTGACACCAGATCGCTTTCTGCTTGTCCACGGCACCCTGATTTCTCCGTCAGGAGCCGTTGCCAAGCTTGCTCTATCTGGAGTGTTTCCGTCAGCTCCTACCCAACTGCCCTGGGCTAAGATAAGGTATGTTTATCTTTCAAACTCAGCTCAGGGGTTTCTTCCTCAGGAAAGCCTTTGCTAACTCCCCAGTGGAGGAGGTTATTTATCATACGCTCTGATGGAACCATGTCTTCTTCTTCTTTTTTTTATTTTTTAAATTATTTTATTTATTTTCTTTTTGGCTGCGTTAGGTCTTCGTTGCTGCATGCGGGCTTTCTCTGGTTGCGGTGAGTGGAGGCTACTCTTCGTTGCGGTGCGCGGGCTTCTCATTGCGGTGGCTTCTCTTTGTTGTGGAGCACGTGCTCTAGGCACGTGGGCTTCAGTAGTTGTGGCGCACGGGTTCAGTAGTTGTGGCGCACGGGCTTAGTTGCTCCGCGGCATGTGGGATCTTCCCGGACCAGGGCTCGAACCCGTGTCCCCTGCATTGGCAGGCGGATTCTTAACCACTGCGCCACCAGGGAAGCCCCAAGGAACCATGTCTTCTTTTATGAGGCCCATCTCAATTTGCAGTCACACATTAGGCGATATCATCATTTGATGACTGAATCACACATTAGTCTGTAATCCCTGTGAGGGAGGGGCTGTGTCTTTGGTCACCATCATCTCTAGCCCCTGACAGAGTAGCTTTGCACTCCAGGCAGCCGGTCCTCCATTGTTGAATGAGTGCAGAGAGACAGCTGAGGTCCGTATACCTAAGTGGTTGGCCTGACTGTGTCCATATTCTGCTGATATGTCAGATCTCGGAGCTCTGCGTCTAGGGCTCCGTCCGACTTGCTGCAGATCCTTCCCTTTAGTGCCGTGGGTCAGGTGCATCCACTTTACTCCACGGTTTTGAAAAGCCTCTGGGAAACCTCATTTGGTTGAAGAGAAATCTGTTCGTTTACATGGTTCGGTACAGGATGGCGAAACACCTGTTTATTCACCCAAAAGATCGCTAACGAACGTTTTACTTAAAAAGCCCCGCTTCATGGGCTTCCCCGGTGGCGCAGTGGTTGAGGGTCCGCCTGCCGATACAGGGGACGCGGGTTCGTGCCCCGGTCCGGGAGGATCCCACGTGCCGCGGAGCGGCTGGGCCCGTGAGCCGTGGCCGCTGCGCCTGCGCGTCCGGAGCCTGTGCTCCGCCGCGGGAGAGGCCACGACAGTGAGAGGCCCGCGTACCGCAAAAAACAAACAAACAAAAAGCCCCGCTTCATCTTGCCTGTTCAGTCTTTCCCACCGTGCTGCTGAGCAAATCTTTTTTAAAGTCAGGCAGAACTTTCTAACCGAAGTGCACGCACGTCTCTTCCCCTTCCCCGGGCATTCCTGTTCTGCACGAGAACCCCATCTGCCCTCTTCCCGCCATATCTTGCTCTTTGGGTTGGGACATAAAACTCGTTCTCCTCCCAAAACGAACACCGCTCCAGTGATTCTCCCACTCACCTCTAACCCTTGCCCTTCTGTATAACCTTCCTGTCCTCACGTCTGTGGGTAAATCGTAGTGGCTGGGGTGGAGGCATCAGTGTCCTCCCAGACTGGCAAAGTGACTTGATTAAGAGCACACAGCTAGTGGGTAACATAGTTGCAATCACAATTCTTGTTTCCTTGCTTTCGTTCTAGTTCTTACTCATATGCTTTGCATTAAATTCTATTGAGAGGTAGGGGTGTGTGTGTGTGTGTGTGTGTGTGTGTGTGTGTGTGTGTGTGTGTCTTTAATCTGCATCTAAATTTGTCTGCATAAAATTGTTTCCTTATTTTATAACTGGTATTTTTCCCCCCTGAATAATTGTGTATCCAAAGGATATAAAGAATCTCAAGGTGACAAAAGTGATTGCCGTCACTTCTCACCTCCTCCATTCCGTGTTTACTGAAATGTCAGCTGCTGGAATAGCTATCTTTCCTCTACAGGTTCTGCTGGTTTCCCCGTCCCTACCTGGGGCCGCAGGGCTGCCCTCTCGTGCTGCCCTCACTTCCCCACTCTGGGGCTCTGTGTCCACTAGACTTGCCCTCCATCATACCCACTGAGCCGAGAGGAAGCACCCCCTCTTCCCGGCTGCAGCTCCCACCTGCCTGAACAGTTGGCTCAGGTGAATGGCTGGTCAAGTGGAAGTGTGTTTGGGAACTGAACAGTCCGTTCCTTGTTTGGAGCCAAGAGAGGAGAGCAGTGGGTGGGTGTCGCATGGAGGTCTCCCACCGTCCCCTAGGCTCTCCTCGGGAACCTGGGTACCAATCCAGGGAGCTTTTTAGGAGATATTTTCAAATGACTTTTAAAATAGTTGAGAAGCAACAAAATGCTCAGTGAGACGTGATCTGTATGAACTAGATAATTAAAAAAGAAATCCCACCTATGAGGAAAGGCCACACTCAAGAAGATGCTGTGTGATGCAGAGGTTAAGCCGAGGGCAGAGGTAGTGTTTTCTGGCTTTGAATCCTAGATGCTCTTCTCAGTATGACTCTGATAGGTTGTTGAGCTGCTCTATGGTACAGTTTCCTCAACCATATATCGCGGTGAAATTAAATGTGATTAAAAATGCCTACCTCATAGGTAATTTAATTGTCTTGATGATTAAATGAAATAATTGGATTAAAATGCTGATCATAGTATCAAAACGTATTAACTGGTATCATTAGCTTACATTAGTAAAGTATAACTTACGGAAGCTTTCCCATCTATTACATTTCAATACATCTTAAAATATGATGCTTTTTCGAAACGTCTTTGTTACCTACTCACCCCTGCTTCTCTGTGTTTTGCTCGCAGCCCTGGAAAGGAAAATATCGATGAGGCAAAGCAGAGAGGAGCTAATAAAACGAGGGGTCTTAAAGGAAATCTATGATAAAGGTAAGGGGACCACTCCAGTCTCCATGAGCCAGAAAAAAGCCGTGCATGGAATCTGTGTGCATATTTCTTGGAGTTGGATTCAGTTTTCTGTATCACTTTATCAGAGTTTGAACCTTTAAAACTCCAGACACTTCTGGAGAGATCAGAGAATGTAGCAGACAGCACTGAAGTGATTGCTATTATAGAGGGACCGAAATCTCCCTTTTTCTCAGCACTGGAATCAAACCATAGGATGCTGAGACAAATGATGTGGCCCGAGGAACGGTGTCAGAACTGGTGGTGAGCCTGTTGGCGTCTGAACACACACAGCTGGGGTGAATTTAATTGCTCAGGCTCTTTCAGGCACTAGGGGTTCCCAGGACAAATGTGAAAAATCCACAAGCATCTAGAATTTCTCTAACAGATTTTTTTGGGGCAGTCCATCTCCCAACAATAGGAGAAATCAAAGTGGAGAAAATGATATATAATTTTATATACATGTACACATATTTCAAATGATACTATTTCCAGTGATTACAAATGCGCTGTGAATGTGTCCACAAGTGTTTGCTGGTGAACTTATCCTGTGTCTTTTGCTGATTGAACTACTGCCTTTAAATACGAAGGTTTGCAGCGGTTTACCCAGTATATTAGCTATTCTTCACCCCCCTCCCCGTCCTCTCATCATCCTTCATTTAAGGCTTTAAGGGAAAAGATGAACTGTTAGTCCAGTCTTCTTACAGTTATCAGTAATAACTGTCTGTTCCAGATCTTATGATCTGAGGCCAGTATTATTTGTTGGGCCAGATTATTAAATCACATGTTCCACTTTAAAGAACCACCCTGATCATCAAAGCGATCCTGTAATTCTGACAGTGCAGTCAGTTTTCCCTGTTTTTGTAGGTCTTCTACAGGCCTAGTTTGTGTTCTGATACAGAAAGGCAGGTTGTGTTTCTAACTTGGGTGCTTCTGTCTGATTCCACTGTCTTCAGGGAGTTGGTCCTTATTCCTCTGGTGGTACAGTTCACCCCATTCATTCCTGCCGTGGAGCTTCCTGAGGGCACTTTTGAAGTATTTTTTCTTAGCACACGTTGCCACCCCGAAACGCTGCAAGTAGGCGGTGGCAGTGCTCTCTCCCTAGTGGCAAGGGATGCAGCAGGAAGCGTGTGAAGCTGTACTATTTCAAACCGCCTTTGTTCATTATCAGATGCCCCAAGGCATCCCTGTGGCAGAGTCACGTCCTTCTACTTCTGGGCGAGACCTACCAAGATACACTTTCTTTGGTTGATTAAGCTCTCCAGAGAAAAAGAATGCATCGTTTTGTCACTTTTCTCCAATGTCTTATTTCTGTACAGTCCCCCTAAACCCTCCCGTATATTGACCTTAAGTTTCCATGTTTCGTCTCAAACTCCTTTCTCTATAATCCCTCCCCGGTGAAGATGGGAAGTGTCTGACCGCAGGTATGGTATTACACGGTCAGCATCAAAGGGCTTAAATAAAGATTACTGTCCTCGCTGAAGCCTGTTCCGATCCAGTTAAATGATCCCCTCCCCTTCCCACTTTTCTTCCTGCAAACTTTATGTCTCTCACAGGAAAATTTCAGGAACCCTTTAAAGGAGAGGATACATTTTATTATAGTATTTATTATTTCCATCATACCTAATAACTGAGTTAGGGTAAATATTGCCGGAGTAACTTCCTGACTTAATCAAAGAAGCCATAGACTGTTAGAGCAAAAGCCCATTTTATAGAGGAAGAAACGGGGGACATTGAGTCTGGGGCCTGCCAGCCCCCATTAGGAGTTGCCCCAGGATAAGGAGCTCTGTGTCCTGTTTATGGTCTTCTCACAGCGCGCTCTCAGTAACCCGCTGCGGAGGGAGGGACCGGGCTAGCCGCCGCCTGTCACCACAACTTCTGGTTTTATTTTTGTCTTTGCACTTATCGCTGTCTGCTTTTTTCTGTTCTGTTGTTGGCCGGCTTTCCTCACTAGCACGTTAACTCCAGGGGAACGTGCACTTCATAAGCCTTGAGGCCAGACCCCCTCAGAAAGTGGCCGAGATAGATTGGCTCAAAAAACGCTTATTGTTTGTATGATGGGAATTTCAGTAGAGGGAAACTGAAATTGCACATGGTAGATATAGACGTTTGTCTTTGCTGTGGGTTTTTCTGATCAAAGCATCCATTTTCTATCACTGCGGGTATTAATCACATTACCTGGTACTATGGTCCATCAGCTGTTCAGAACGTGAGCCCTGTAATCATTGCTTGGATTCAATTCCAGTTCCACTGCTGAGTAGCTGTGCAACTTTAGTGAGGTTGCATAACCTCTCTGTGCTTCTATTCGTGTATTTGAAAGTGTGGATAATATTGTAATGAGGATGACATGAGATAACATATCTGTATTAGTTTGCCAGGGCTACCATGACAAAATACCACAGACTGAGTGACTTAAACGACAGAAATGTATTTGCTCACAGTTTTGGAAGCCAGAAGTCCGAGATTCGGGTGCTAGCAGGACTGGTTTCTGGTGAGGCCTCCTCCTTGACTTGCAGACAGCTGTCATCTTGCTGTGTCCTCACATGGCCTTCCCTCTGTGCGTCCACACTCCTGGTGTCTCTTCCGCTTTCAATAAGAAACGCAGTCCTGCTGGATCAGGGCCCATCCTTAGGACCTCATTTAACCTCATTACTTCCGTAAAGGCCCATCTCCAAATACGGTCACACTGGGGGTTTGGACTTCACGTAGAAATTTGGGCGAGGGGGCGGGGAGGGGATAACACATTTCCGTCCATAACAACATGGGGAGTAAAATGTTGGCTATCATCCCATAAGTTCTCAAGAAATTGTTAACAGCCTGTTAGTATCAGTAGTATCATCATCATCCTTTATATTTTTTAAAACCCTTTATATGCTTTAGCCAAGTTCAAGCCCACGAGTTAGGAAGGGACATCATTGTCTCCTTTTATCTTAAGTGCGAGAAGATCTTCAACCCCCTCCCCCCCACACACACACACAATGGCCTTACCAAGGTGGGTGGCCGAGAACCTAGCCCCTTGGTATCTGATTTAATGACCTTCTCACCCCTCCACCCTGTCTCCTCTGTAGTCTCTAAACACGTCATTTTCCTGTCATTCATCCTTCCCCTTTCTACAGCATCATTCAACTTGCTGTGTCTGGGATTCTAGTGCGTAAAACAGACTTTTATTGCCACATCCTGAGTGAACAGCAAGAGGCAAAGAGCCTTTCATCATTTTCCAAGTTGTTGGTTTCGAAGATAAATTTCGTAGATTTTCAGCAGTCCTTCCACATTGCCTGGCTGTTCAGCCCTCATTTTGCACCCGTAAGTCTGGTCACCTGGCAGCAAAACAGTTTCCACCAGAGATGTCATTTGTAGTTTGTAACACGGTCCCTGATTTGCAATTACTGTGTCCGTCAGCCCATCCACGAGGACCAGCCCCTGTTCATGCTGCAGTTCTACTGTTTTGTATGTGATCTTGCTAAGGTGGTGGGAAGCAGTTTTCCTTTAGTAGGTGGGCTTTTCTCTTCCAACTCTTTATGTTATTGACTTTGCTTAATAATGCCATACTTGTTTGTAGAAACTATTAAGATAAACTGTAGGGATATGAGATTTGTAACTGGGCATGGCGGACTTAGAACGAATGAGGTTTTATTATTCTGACGGTTCTCCTCGAAATTCTTTATGTTTTTCTTAGCAGTTTAAAATCCCAAACTAGTCAATAAATTTAAATCAGGCAAAATGAGAGCTTGGATTGAAGAGGGGAAATTTTCTCAGTACCTCTAGAAACTAGTTCGGGAATCCTTCATTTAATGGAATGTAGATGTAAAGAGGTTAAGTTACTGGATGGCTTGTATGTTTTTATTGGTTTCCATATACAATCGTATGCATTTAAAGTTCAGAAGAGGACTTCCCTGGTGGCACGGTGGTTAAGAATCCGCCTGCCAATGCAGGGGACCACGGGTTCGAGCCCTGGTCGGGGAAGATCCCACATGCCGTGGAGCAAGTAAGCCCGTGCACCACAACTACTGAGCCTGTGCTCTGGGGCCCGTGAGCCACAACTACTGAGCCCACGCACTGCAACTACTGAAGCGCGCACACCTAGAGCCCATGCTCCACAACAAGAGAAGCCACCGCAACGAGAAGCCCGTGCACCGCAACGAAGAGTAGCCCCCGCTCACCGCAACTAGAGAAAGCCTGGGCACAGCAACGAAGACCCAACGCAGCCAAAAATAAAAATAAATAAATAAGTAAATAAATTTATAGAAAAAAATAAAGTTCAGAAGAAAGTTTAGATAAAACTTTAAAGATCAGAGAAAATCGTTTGATCTCTGGATATATCAAGGCCATGTAAAAATGCAGCAAACTTTAAAAGCTACAAAGAAGACTTTAAATTGTTAATCACGATGTAGAGGAACATAAAATTTGAAATTCTTTTTCTCCCATTTTCCATATTTTCCACAATATGAATATAGCAATTTCGTGAAAAACACAATGAAACATTGCAGTGAACCATCATCACTCTAAAGAGTAAAAATGTGAAACCAACTACTGATGGAAAATGGTCTATAATTTTGTAGACAGCTTATTTTTAACTATTAGTCCCCAGTTCCGTAGTCTGTTTTTTTGAATTAGAACTTAAGGGTTCTCCTAGACTCCTGGAACATTTATTCATTCATTCAACAAATTGGTACTGGATCCCCCCTCTGAGCCAGGTGCTCTAGGTGTCGAGCTACAGTGATAACCAAAAAAACAAGTTTCTCACCTTCTCAGAGTTTACATTCTACTAAAGGACATAGGAAATAATTAAATAAGCCTATGATATATTGCCAAGGAGTGATGAGCACTACGAAGATAAAGCAGCAGGGTAAGGAGATACATTCAGAGGGGGAGCCATGATTTTATATAAATGCAATCCTGGAGGACCTCTGGAGGAGGTGATATTTTCACAGAGACCTAAATGCAGTGATTGGGTGGCTGAAACAGGAGCATTGGTCCTACTACTACTTCTAAACAGCCTGTAACCTAATTCGTGAGCCCTTAAGTTCCTTAAATTGACTCAGTATGTTTCTTTTAAATTAAAGCCTCTGTATTGCACTTGCCTCTCCCTCAGTTCTCTGTAAATCAGAGCACAACACACACCCCCGTTCAGAGCCTACAGTGGCTCCCCACTTCACTCAGAGAAGTTTCAAGCCCCTCCGACAGCCTACGGAGCCCTCCACGATCTGCCCTCCCACCCCTAAGTTTGCTTCAACTCCCTGGCGGTACTTCCTCATAACGTCCTCTCTGTGGCATCTTGCCAACCCTGCTTTCCAGCCCCTGACATTGGCATTGGCTCCACTCTCTTCCTAGGACCCTCTTACCCCAGATACCCATCCACGTGGTTCACTCCTTTTTCAAGTCTTTGCTCGGATTCCAACTTCTCAACGAAGCTTCGCTGGGACCTCCAGATTTTAAATTGTCACCTCCTTCCATAGGTCTGTAATCCCCCGACCCTGCTCTACTGTGTTCTTTCTTTCTTTCTCTCTTTTTTTCCCTCTATCTCTTATCACCTGCAATGTATAAATTACCTATGTGTTGTATTAGCCTTTTTCTCATCGGTCTCTCCTCACTGAAATGTGAGCTCCACCAGGCAGGGCAGGATCTCTCTCTGGTTTGTTCACGGATGTTGTGGCATCCGACTGCCTACAGGAGCACTATGTCCTTTATTGATAAACAACAAATGCCAGCCTGAGGCTATCTGCATGTACACACGACTTGGTCCGTACACCGGTGGTGGCAAAATCCAGAGCATTAGAACCCTGATCCCTCTTGCTGATTCATTTGTGTGGTTCATGAAACGTTATTGCCCGTTATTTAAATAGGCAGTATTATATCGGGTGTATATTCATGTATATGGATGCCAAATACTCTACTTATAAACAGTGGTTTTTAAGTGTTACGGAGAAAAATATCCTGAAAACAGTGGACTGTTCGGCCATTAGTGAAATCGTGATGATATTTCTCAGGCTTAGCAAGGATCTCAAGAGGTCACCTGACCTGGCTTCTGTTATTTTTCCAAAGTAGAGTAGAAGCAACTGCAACCCAGCGAGCTTACAGACTTGCCTAAGGGTTCACGGCCAGCGAGTGTGGACTCTGAAAACCCCTGCTGAGACCTTCTGTCCTTTGTTTTGGAATTTATAGGAACACAAAAAAACCTTTGTAGTATATTGCCTATTGGTCATCAGAGGATGTTAATAAATAACGCTGTTAGTGGTTATTGCAAATTATCTCTACAAATAAGCATGATGTTGTATATAAAGAACGTTAGGGATAAGAATGGCGATTGTTCTGTATTTTTCAGTCAGTCCTGTCACGTGCTTTGAACAGTATGGGTGTGTTTAATTCACATGAGTGGATATATCACTTCTCAGGAGGGAAGAAGAGGGAAAGGAGACCATCTCTCTGCGTGGAATGACACGCTGTCGCTACTGTATATTACACACCGCCACACCCCAGATGGGGGCAGAGAGCTGGGAGGTGTGGCCACCTGCAGGGATGTAGTTGAGGCCGCTGCAGCTCCCCTGGTCACAAGGTGGCTGCTGACTGCAGTCACACCAAGACCTGGGGGTGGGGGTAGAGCTATAACCCCACCGGAGGAGAAAGACCAGGGGCCACGGAAGAACAGAACTGACTGTGTGCAAATGAGCAACTTCCCTTTTCACTGTGTGCTGGGAATTAGCGATAACATTTCACAGCAAATAATAAAGTGCACTGAGGTGTGCTTTTTTCCTTCATCGAGTTAGAGCAATGTTTTGGAAGGTGTTATTTTAAATTATCAACACAAACAGAAGCTCCCTGAAATGGACGACTCTCTTATGCAGAGGCTACATCTCCCCCCTTCTCGGGCTTTCATGAGAAAAAAGCCTGGTATTTAAATTAAAAGGTCATCATCTTTTAAAAATAAAAATAACAATTCTCCCCTGTATTAGAGGAGCCGAATTCTTAGACTTGAGCCTTTTAAGTCTCGTTGTTTATCTGGTGTCCCAGTTGTGTAGACAAAGTCTTGAAGTTTATGGGAAATGCTTTTCACAGCCTTTAACGGACATTGTTATTTTGTCACGTCTTTAGCTGTTTCTCATGTCTCACCTAGAAATGGCATCTTCTGGAAGCTGCGATTTGGAGTAACCGTGTGAAAATGAAAAGAGTGTTTACTTTCAGCCTCGGCGACATAGAATCATTTATGTAGCGTCTCAGAGCCTAATGCAGTGGATTGCCCTAGTGGGGTAACTGGAAAGCCGATGAAATGAAAACGAATAAAGAGACACTGTGGTCCACATTCTCTTAAGCAACAGTGTTCTTTCAGAAAATCACTATCCCAAGCC
Source organism: Kogia breviceps (assembly GCF_026419965.1). NCBI lineage: Eukaryota > Metazoa > Chordata > Mammalia > Artiodactyla > Physeteridae > Kogia > Kogia breviceps. Next base: position 97,794,524 of record NC_081319.1, on the reverse strand, counting down.
AAAAAATGAATGAAGTTATTATTATATAGGTGAGCAAGTGTCCACCGGCAAAAGTATTTGTCTCTTGCGTGTTTGTTGAATACCCGTTACGTTGCAGGCGTCGTTCTGGACGCCAGGAATGCTAGGAGGGTCAAGGTGGGCTCCCCTAACAGCACTTACGGTCCCGTAATGGGTTCAGGTGCTTGGCAGTTATGATGAGGAAAGTACAGGATGTTTGGGGGTGCATGGAAGCGTCATCCATCAGGCCTGGAGACTCAGGGAGAAGGCATCTTGGAAGCAGCGGTGTCTTCGAGGAAACCTGAAGGATGCTGAGAATTATCCTGGAGAAGGTGGGATGGGTTGGGGAAATGGTAGAAGTGGAAGGACTCGCACGTGGGCAGGCACCAAGTCGGGGATAATGAAAGCTAGAAGGGGTCCGGCACGTGTATATGGTGAGGGGGGGTCAGGGCAGATCTTGCAGGCAGGAATATGATATTAGTTGCTTATTCTTTGTCCTGAGAGCAGTGAGGAGGGGCTCTGGAAGGGCTTTTTGCACCATCGGACTTGCAGCCTTATCACTGCCGTGGGAGAGAAGGACTTGGAGGGACACCAGGCATCAGTCAGGGAGACCAGTTGGTGGGCTGTTGCTGGGATTCATATGATGTGATGGTAAATGGCAGGAATGAGGGTAGTAGGAATGGGGGGAAGGGGAGAGGAGAGACTGGAGAACTGTAGGAGATAGAGTCAGGAGGGCCTGTGACTGCTTAGATTTGGGGAGTGAAGGGGCGGGTGAAGGCACGGCTGACATTCAGGATTGTGGCTTGGAGACTTGGTGGACAGATACGGGGGACGGGTACAGGTCCCCCTGAGCTGGAGACCTAAGAGAAGCAATTACAGAGCACAGAATATCGCGATGGTTTGACCACATTGAGTTTGAGATATCCAAATGGCTAAGCAGAGTACTAAATGTACAGATTTGAAACTCAAGAGGGAGATCTGGGTTGGAGATGCAGGTTTGGAATGGTGCATGTGTAAATGGTCATGAAGTCATATAGATTGATGATATTCCTCAAAGAAGATGTAAAATGAGAAAATAAGTGGCCCTGATAGAAAACACCTTGGCACCCCAGCATTGAGTGATCTGGAAGTTAAAAAAAAAAAAAGATCTGGGAATAAGAAAACCCTCAAAAACTGAGCAGTGGACAGAAAAATAGGAAGTAAACCAGAAATGTGTAGCATTCTGGAAGTCCAGAGACAGTGGCATAGTGTGGAAAAAATTACCCAGTGTCAAATACAGACACATCAAACAAGATAGGAAGTGTCCTTTTGATTATTTTTATGCTGTTTAATTACAGGCTCTTTAGTTACCTGTGAAGCCAGTGTGCAGGCGGCAGGGTGTAAGTTAAAAGGCCTATAGTTTCAGGTAACTAAAGACTTAACTCGAGGAGGCTGCAGCAGTAAGCAAAGTTAGACCAATGATCTTCCTGTGTTTTGTCCTCTGCAGCGGCCCCCAACCTTTTTGGCACCAGGGACCGGTTTCGTGGAAGACAATTTTTCCACGGACCTGGGGGAAGGGGGAAGGTTTCAGGATGATTCAAGTGCATTACATTTATTGTGCACTTTATTTGTATTATTATTATTATGTCAGATCCACCTCAAGTCATCAGGCACTAGATCCCGGAGGTTGGGGACCCCTGCTATTAGTGTATCCCAGATGCCTTGAGCAATGCTTGGTATTTGTCAGCGCTTATTAATTTTTCTTGAATCAGTGAGTGAGTGAGTGAATGAATGAATCTCACGTCATAAAATCCAGTGATAGGGCAGCTCCAGAGTTGGTGAATTTCATCAGCTCAGTAACATGGCGAAGGGATGCCATTCTCAGGCTATCACCCCTCATGGTAACAAGATGGCTGCAGTAGTTCCAGCATTACATGCAGATACAACATCCAGACGGGAGAGAGAGGGATATCCCTCTTCTTGGTCTCTCTTTCTAAGAGCAAGAAAACCTTGCCCCAAAGCTTCTCCAGAATTACCCTCATTTCTCATTGACCAGAATTTTTAGAGATAACCCCTGGATATCTTTTTCCCTAATTTTGACAGATGTTTCCGTAAACCAAAGTGTTGCGGGTACAGTCAGCTCCTGAGAGCTGCCACCTAGTGTGAGTTGTCCCGGGAAGACCCACCATGGCATCACCCTTCCGGCTGCCTGTCCTGGACCCTGCTGGTGAAATCAGGGCAGGGCAGGGTACCTCAGGCGTGGTGAGCATCCCTGCCCACGTCTGACGCTTGATTCCACAGCCACTGACCTGCACTGCTGTTTGTAATGAGAAGGCAAGCCAAACTCTGGCAGGTAATAGCTAATAAAAGGAAAGCTAGTCGTACTTAAAAAAATTTTTCCTGACTTCATACGTTTGCCTAGGACTCAGATAAAGTCAAATAAGTCAGCGGGGCGGGGGGAGGGCATTCAAGCCTTAACGCCATGTAAATATCTATAAAAACAACCGAACTCTCCTAGCAGCCCCAAGCCCAGGATTCTGGCCCTAGCTCCCTCATCTTCTGTCTGTAGAAGGTACAGGGCAGCCTCTTATCTCCCTGGACTCTGCTTTTTGTTTGAACGTAACCCCGGGATCTTACTCTGCTCCAACCGGCAAAGCCATGCTTTCCTTTGATCCTCTCTCACTACTCCCAGCCCCCAGCCTGCTTGATTGAAAACAGCCTGTTACCAAGCAAGCTGGTCCTCCTAGAGTCTCTGGCTACACCCATGGATGCATACTCTTCAACTCCATTCTGCCTTTGCTTATCTTCTCATAGGGTTGTTGGAGGATCAAGGGACACCATTCAGTCTGGGCTTTTAGACCGTTGCCTGCCCAGAGTACGTGCTCAGTAAATGTCAGCAGTGGTCTCCACCAGACATGTGACCTGGACTGCACCTCTGCTCTTCTTAGATGCCCGTCTCCCCTTCCCAGTTCCCCTGCACCCAAGCCTAGACTCTCCCTGCCTCCAAGTGGCAGAGCTGAGATTCTGTCCTGAGGCTTCTGGACTTCTCGGAAGGCCACGCCCACCTCCGTAGCGTGTTGCTGGTGTCGGGGCCCCGACATGCACACGTGCCCGGGAGCACATCTTTCCTCCCTGTGCTGCGGCCTTCACGCCACTGCAGCTTCTCTAAAGGAAACAGTATCCACTGAACTGACCATTCCTTGTGATGTGGACCAGTTTAGCAATGCCAGTTTTATCTCCCAGTTCCAGAAACGGGTTCACTTTTGCATATTCATAGGCCCATTATTGTGATTTTTAAGTCTGTCTTGAGCAGTGCTGTCCCGTAGAATTTTCAGCAATAACAGGGATGTTCCGTCATCCTTGCCAGCCAGTGCAGCAGCCATCAGCCACAGGCGGTTGTTGAGCACTTCAGATGTGGCTGGTCTGACTGAGGAACTGCATTTTAAATTTTATTTTAACTAAAACAGTAGCTGTACGTGGCAAGTGGGTACACTCTTGGAGAGCTCAGCTAAAGAAACAGAGCTGCTTAAATTTTGCAACGGCCAGCCCCCATCACTTTCCTTCTCCAACTCTAGCCATTAAAGTTTTCTTAGAAAATCTTGGATTCCCTGTTAACTCTGAAGGGCCCCTTGCACAGCGATGTATGATTCTGTGAGATTCACACTCTCATCGGAGAGAAACTGTGTCTCATTGCATTCATTTTATATTCAGTGTGTGCCCTAGTTGCATTTTTGATATCAAAATGCCCAGGAATAGCAAGATGGTAAATCCTCTTTCAGCTACAAACCTTGGAGACAAGAGTAATTATTTGGAAATGTGGTCAGAACCATCATACTTCATCAGGATAGATGATGTAAGAACCGACGGGCTTGGCGTGAAGACTGGTGAAGAGGTATAACTGTACCCAGAAAGATGAAAGAAACACCTCTGGGAAACGGACACCACAGTTTGATAGGATGAGGTGTTTGTGATCGAGGAAGCAGCTGAGAATTCACATGAGCTGTGGTTTGCTGACCATGAGGTCCAGCAAAAGGCAGAAAATGCTGGTAAATCCAGCAGGGTACAGCCACAGGGAAGTGCCACTAAAACAAGCTACCCGAGGTTAATACCACTTTTGTGATAGGAAGTCACTGCAACTCACATACTTAAGGGTTTTAGGCAAAGGCCTCTGAACAAGAAGGGAAATATTATTAACATCGAAATAGGATATCAAATCCAGAACAATAGCAACTATTAAAAACAAAAGTAAGGTGATTCCCCAAGCAGAAAAACATGTACCATTCCATTCTGTGTTTAAAATCATCCAATCAGAGTATCACAGAATTGATTACATTCTGAGATTGAAATCCATCTTGCATAGATTTTCAAGGTATTAGGTTCAGAAGGTTTCTCTGAGTTGCCAAAGTGCCTGTGTCAGACACAAAGGAACTTCGCTCATGTTCTTCCGTGTAAACTGGTCAGAATAATCCAAAGACACCTGGCTGCAAACAGACATGAAAAATAAACTGGAAGATAATTTACGGATTCCGGAAATATAGGCTCAGTGATCCTACAGAATCCTGCAGTGTCTGCCCTAAATCCTAAGTGGCACAGAGATACTTTTAGACACACAGACACACACTTATAATGACTTTTCCTCATTCGGAAAGAAAATGCACCAGAAGAGACACAGACGCACTGTAGTTTTTGTTTTTGCAAATAAGACTCTCAGTCTGTCTTTTTAAATGCTCAAGATTCAAATACATTAAGTAGTAAATATGCAGTGTTACTAGGAATGCATGGCTTTCAATGTATGTTTAAAATTCTACACAGTGATATCTGTAGCACCATTTAGTTTAATGACATCAACTCCCTGAACTCAGGCAAACTGAAGAAAATACTTCCAGTGGCCAGGGAGCCATTTCCAACTTCTTAGATTCAAAGCTTTTAATCTTTCAATGAAATCCTTAGATAATTATTTCTTAGCTAACTGTTGCTCCACACATCATTTCGCTGACAATGCGAGAAGCTAGTGGCTTTGAGTGCGGTGATTTAAAAGGTCATTGGGATTAACAGAAGCTTTTCAAAACTCTGTATATTGTTGCAAAAATGACACCTCTGTGGGTTACAAAACAATGGCTGTGCCCCCTTAATGGGTGAATTTTTTTGTACTCTAATGGAAGAAGTATATCAGTGTCAAAAAAAAAAAAAACAATAAAACACAGGGCTTCCCTGGTGGCGCAGTGGTTGAGAGTCCGCCTACCGATGCAGGGGACGCGGGTTGTGCCCCGGTCCTGGAAGATCCCACGTGCTGCGGAGCGGCTGGGCCCGTGAGCCGTGGCCGCTGAGCCTGCGCGTCCAGAGCCTGTGCTCCGCAACGGGAGAGGCCACAGCAGTGAGAGGCCCGTGTACCGCAAAAAAAAACCCACAAACAAACACAAAACAACAGACATTGAATGTAGTCTTTGCTTCGTAGCTCACCATCACCAGAGTGACACTTCTTGGGAAAACACCTTCGGCCACTCGGTGGAGATGCCCTTTTTGGTCCAAGAGCATGTCTGGGAAGCTACAACAGCAGCTCTTGTCTCAAAGGGAAAAAACCAATTAGCAAACACTGGCATTAGGGCTCTTCTTCCATGTCCTCACAAAGATGATGGTTTGCTTTAACAGCTAGCTTCACTTTTTGATTTTGCTTTAATTATAGCCATTGGTGATCGCCAGTCAATTAAAACGTGTTTGAATTTTCACAGGCCGGCATGTGTGAATTCTGCACATTTGCGTTACCAACAGAGATGCAGCATAGCGAACACTTCCCGATGTTTTCAGTCTAAAATTCTCACATGGTGCTTCACTTACATAATCATTTTTCTTTATAGTGGAGGCATCAGTGTAACCATGATTTCATTTCATTATTCTCTACTACAAGTATACCAACAGTCTTTCATGCAGACGTTGCATCCTAGCAACGAGGTAACTGTGGAGAAGGGGTAGGAAGCCAGGCTCAGGGAAAATACCTCCTCAAGAAACCAGAGGAGTGAGGAAGGTTTTCCCCTCCAGCAAAACTATTATGTTTTCATTTAACTTAACAACGCAGCATGCCAGTTTTTGTTTTATCTGCTTATATATGTAAGCATCTCCACAAGAAAAAAAAAAGTTAATGATCATTAAGCTCTACTCATATCAAGCCAAATTCACTTCAGAACTTTGCCAGCTTGCATGCATATTTCATCTTGAGGGCATTGTAATCAACATGTACATTTTGTTCTCCATTCCTGCTTTTGTACTTGACACTGTTTCAAGCACATTTTAAGGGTTCAGAATCACCCACAGGGTCATTTCACTTGCATTTCTTTCATTCCCAGCCAGGCTGTGCATTTCACAAGTGGCACCTGGGACTTGATTTTTATTTATTTGTACAAATACTCTGCATACTGGGAATAGCCATTATTTTATTAGCTATGTTTAGTTCATATTTCCCCATTATGCTGCCTTTTTTTTCTTATATTGGGTGTACAGCATTTTATTTTGCAAATTAAAAATGTAAACATTTATGAGTAAGTTAAAACTATCCATCTGGCTTCCTTCTTATGCAACCTAAATAAATAAATATGTATGTGAGTATATATGCTTGTCTATGTATATACATGTATTTATTTAAACAATTTACCCTAGTTATTTTTTTGTTTGGTTAGTTTTTTATACAACAGGTTCTTATTAGTCATCAATTTTATACACATCAGTGTATACATGTCAATCCCAATCGCTCAATTCAGCACACCGCCATCCCCACCCCCCTGCGGCTTTTCCTTTGCTGTCCATACGTCTGTTCTCTACATCTGTGTCTCAACTTCTGCCCTGCAAACCGGTTCATCGGTACCATTTTTCTAGGTTCCACATACATTCATTAATATACGATATTTGTTTTTCTCTTTCTGACTTAACTTACCTCTGTATGAAAGTCTCTAGATCCATCCATGTCTCAACAAATGGCTCAATTTCGTTCCTTTTAACGGCTGAGTAATATTCCATTGTATATATGTACCACATCTTCTTTATCCATTCATCTGTCGATGGGCAGTTAGGTTGCTTCCATGTCCTGGCTATTGTAAATAGAGCTGCAATGAACGTTGGGGTGCATGTGTCTTTTTGAATTATTCTTTTCTCAGGGTATATGCCCAGTAGTGGGATTGCTGGGTCATATGGTAATCCTATTTTTAGTTTTTTAAGGAACCTCCATACTGTTCTCCATAGTGGCTGTATCAATTTACATTCCCACTAACAGTGCAAGAAGGTTCCCTTTTCTCCACACCCTCTCCAGCATTTGTTATTTGTAGATTTTCTGATGATGCCTATTCTAACTGGTATGAGGTGATACCTCACTGTAGTTTTGATTTGCATTTCTCTAATAGTTAGTGATGTTGAGCAGCTTTTCATGTGCTTCTTGGCCATCTGTATGTCTTCTTTGGAGAAATGTCTATTTAGGTCTTCTGCCCATTTTTGGATTGGATTGTTTGTTTCTTTAATATTGAGCTGCATGAGCTGTTTATATATTTTGGAGATTAATCCTTTGTCCGTTGATTCGTTTGCAAATATTTTCTCCCATTCTGAGGGCTGTCTTTTCATCTTGTTTATGGTTTCCTTTGCTATGCAAAAGCTTTGAAGTTTCATTAGGTCCCATTTGTTTATTTTTGTTTTTATTTCCATTACTGTAGCAGGTGGATCAAAAAAGATCTTGCTGTGATTTATGTCAGAGAGTGTTCTTCCTATGTTTTCCAATAAGAGTTTTATAGTGTCCACTCTTACATTTAGGTCTCTCATCCATTTTGAGTTTATTTTTGTGTATGGTGTTAGGGAGTTTTCTAATTTCATTCTTTTACATGCAGCTGTCCAGTTTTCCCAGCACCGCTTATTGAAGAGACTGTCTTTTCTCCATTGTATATCTTTGTCTCCTTTGTCACAGATGAGTTGACCATAGGTGAGTGGGTTTATCTCTGGGATTTCTATCTTGTTCCATTGATCTCTGTTTCTGTTTTTCTGCCAGTACCATATTGTCTTGATTACTGTAGCTTTGTAGTATAGTCTGAAGTCAGGGAGTCTGATTCCTCCAGCTCCATTTTTTTCCCTCAAGACTGCTTTGGCTATTTGGGGTCTTTTGTGTCTCCATACAAATATTAAGATGATTTGTTCTATTTCCATAAAAAATGCCATTGGTAATTTGATAGGGATTGCATTGAATCTGTAGATTGCTTTGGGTAGTATAGTCATTTTCACAATATTGATTCTTCCAATCCAAGAACATGATATATCTCTCCATCTGTTGGTATTATCTTTAATTTCTTTCATCAGTGTCTTATAGTTTTCTGCATACAGGTCTTTTGTTTCCCTAGGTAGGTTCATTCCTAGGTATTTTATTCTTTTTGTTGCAATGGTAAATGGGAGTGTTTCCATAATTTCTCTTTCAGATTTTTCATCATTAGTGTATAAGAATGCAAGAGATTTCTGTGCATTAATTTTGTATCCTGAAACTTTACCAAATTCATTGATTAGCTCTAGTAGTTTTCTGGTGATATTTTTAGGATTCTCTATGTATAGTATCATGTCATCTGCAAACAGTGACACTTTTACTTCTTTTTCAATTTGTATTCCTTTTATTTCTTTTTCTTCTCTGATTGCCATGGCTAGGACTTTCAAAACTATGTTGAATAATAGTGGTGAGAGTAGACATCCTTGTCTCGTTCCTGATCTTAGAGGAAATGCTTTCAGTTTTTCACCATTGAGAATGATGTTTGCTGTGGGTTTGTCATATATGGCCTTTATTATGTTGAGGTAGGTTCCCTCTATGCCCACTTTCTGGAGAGTTTTTATCATAAGTGAGTGTTGAATTTTGTCAGAAGCTTTTTCTGCATCTAGTGAGATGATCATATGGTTTTCCTTCTTCAATTTGTTAATAAGGTGTAGCACATTAATTGATTTGCATATATTGAAGAATCCTTGCATCCCTGGGATAAATCCCACTTGATCATGGTGTATGATCCTTTTAATGTGTTGTTGGATTCTGTTCGCTAGTATTTTGTTGAGGATTTTTGCATCTATATTCATCAGTGATATTGGTCTGTAATTTTTTTTTTTTTAATAGTATCTTTGTCTGGTTTTGGTGTCAGGTGGCCTCATAGAATGAGTTTGGGAGTGTTCCTTCCTCTGCAGTTTATTGGAAGAGTTTGAGAAGGATGGGTGTTAGCTCTTCTCTGAATGTTTCATAGAATTCACCTGTGAAGCCATCTGGTCCTGGACTTTTCTTTGTTGAAAGATTGTTAATCACAGTTTCAATTTCGTTACTTGTGATTGGTCTTTTCAGATTTTCTGTTTCTTCCTGGTTCAGTCTTGGAAGGTTATACCTTTCTAAGTATTTGTCCGTTTCTTCCAGGTTGTCCATTTTATTGGCATAGAGTTGCTTGTAGTAGTCTCTTAGGATGCTTTGTATTTCTGCGGTGTCTATTGTAACTTCTCCTTTTTCATTTCTAATTTTATTGATTTGAGTCCTCTCCCTCTTTTTCTTGATGAGTTTGGCTAATGGTTTATCAATTTTGTTCATCTTCTCATACAACCAGCTTTTAGTTTTATTGATCTTTGCTATTGTTTTCTTTGTTTCTATTTCATTTATTTGTGCTCTGATCTTTATGATTTCTTTCCTCCTGCCAACTTTGGGTTTTGTTTGTTCTTCTTTTTCTAGTTCCTTTAGGTGTAAGGTTAGATTGTTTACTTGAGATTTTTCTTGTTTCTTGAGGTAGGCTTGTATAGCTATAAACTTCCCTCTTAGAACTGCTTTTGCTGTATCCTATAGGTTTTGGATCATCATGTTTTCATTGTCATTTGTCTCGAGGTAATTTTTGATTTCCTCTTTGATTTCTTCAGTGATCTCTTGGTTATTTAGTAACGTATTGTTTAGCCTCCATGTGTTTGTGTTTTTTACCTTTTTTTCCCTGTAATTCCTTTCTAATCTCATAGCATTGTGGTCATAAAAGATGCTTGATATGATTTCAGTTTTTTAAAAATTTACTGAGGCTTGATTTGTGGCCCAAGATGTGATGTATCCTGGAGAATGTTCCATGCGCACTTGAGAAGAAAGTGTATTCTGTTGTTTTTGGGTGGAATGTCCTATAAATATCAATTAAATCTATCTGGTCTACTGTGTCATTTAAAGCTTCTGTTTCCTTATTTATTTTCATTTTAGATGATCTGTCCATTGGTGTAAGTGAGGTGTTGAAGTCCCCCACTATTATTGTGTTACTGTCAATTTCCTCTTTTAGAGCTGTTAGCAGTTGCCTTATGTATTGAGGTGCTCCTATGTTGGGTGCATATATATTTATAATTGTTATATCTTCTTCTTGGATTGATCCCTTGATCATTATGTACTGTCGTTCCTTGGCTCTTATAACATTCTTTATTTTAAAGTCTATTTTATCTGATAGGAGTATAGCTACTCCAGCTTTCTTTTGATTTCCATTTGCATGGAATATCTTTTTCCATCCCCTCACTTTCAGTCTGTATGTGTCCCTAGGTCTGATGTGGGTATCTTGTAGACATCATCTATATGGGTCTTGTTTCTTTATCCATTCAGCAAGCCTGTGTCTTTTGGTTGGAGCATTTAATCCATTCATGTTTGAGGTAATTATTGATATGTATGTTTCTATTACCATTTTCTTAATTGTTTGGGGTTTGTTTTTGTAGATCCTTTTCTTCTCTTGTGTTTTCCACTTAGAGAAGTTCCTTTAGCATTTGTTTTAGAGCTGGTTTGGTGATGCTGAATTCTCTTAGCTTTTGCTTGTCTGTAAAGCTTTTGATTTCTCCACTGATTCTGAATGAGATCCTTGCTGGGTAGAGTAATCTTGGTTGTAGGTTCTTCCCTTTCATTACTTTAAGTATATCGTGCCACTCCCTTCTGGCTTGTAGAGTTTCTGCTGAGAAAGCAGCTGTTAACCTTATGGGAGTTCCCTTGTATGTTATTTTTCATTTTTCCCTTGCTGCTTTCAATAATTTTTCTTTGTCTTTAATTTTTGCCAGTTTGATTACTATGTGTCTCGGCGTGTTTCTCCTTGGGTTTATCCTGTATGGGACTCTCTGCCCTTCCTGCACTTGGGTGGCTATTTCCTTTCCCATGTTAGGGAACTTTTCAACTATAATCTCTTCAAATATTTTCTCTGGGGGCTTCCCTGGTGGCGCAGTGGTTGAGAGTCCGCCTGCCGATATAGGGGACATGGGTTTGTGTGCCGGTCTGGGAAGATCCCACATGACACAGAGCGGCTGGGCCCGTGAGCCATGGTCTCTGAGCCAGCGCATCCAGAACCTGTGCTCCACAATGGGAGAGACCACAACAGTGAGAGGCCCGCATTAAAAAAAAAATTTTTTTTTCCTCTGGTCCTTTATCTCTCTCTTCTCCTTCTGGGACCCCTATAATGTGAATGTTGTTGCGTTTAATGTTGTCCCATAGGTCTCTTAGGCTGTCTTCACTTCTTTTCATTCTTTTTTCTTTATTCTGTTCTGCAGCAGTGAATTCCACCATTCTGTCTTCCAAGTCACATATCCGTTCTTCTGCCTCAGTTATTCTGCTATTGATTCCTTCTAGTGTAATTTTCATTTCAGTTATTGTATTGTTCATCTCTGTTGTTTGTTCTTTAATTCTTCTAGGTCTTTGTTAAACATTTCTTGCATCTTCTCAATCTTTGCCTCCATTGTTTTTCTGAGGTCCTGGATCATCTTCACTATCATTATTCTGAATTCTTTTTCTGGAAGTTTGCCTATCTCCACTCCATTTAGTTGTTTTTCTGGTGTTTTATCTTGTTCCTTCATCTGGTACATAGCCCTCTGCCTTTTCATCTTGTCTGTCTTTCTGTGAATGTGGTTATTGTTCCACAGGCTGCAGGATTGTAGTTCTTCTTGCTTCTGCTCTCTGCCATCTGCTATCCTAGTTTTAAAGTTTTAGTTTTTGTACCTGTGTGAAATTTATTGCAATAATGATTCAATATACAGTGGTAAAGCAATTCTTTCTACTCATATTCAACTTTTATTTATCAAGTAAGCAATTCTTATCCAACTAGAAATACACTTCTAAGCACAGGCGTTAATGTAAACCATAATGCATATCCTAGAAAATCAAATTTGGTAGTGAGCTTGTTACTGAGTCCAAGCTTGTACTGCTTGCTGTACAACAGGCCAGTAAATTGAGAGACGAGTTGTTAGGGCAAGGAATAGCAACTTTATTTAGGAAGCCAGCAGACTGAGAAGATGGTGGACTCGTGTCCCAAAGAACGTCTTCCCCAAATTAGAATTCAGGCTTCTTTCCTACTCAAAGGGGAGGGGGGTGTAGTTGGTTGGTGCATACTTCTTGGTGCCAGAATCCTTTGTTCTTGCAGCTGTCCACATAGGTCCACATCCTATTACAATGTTCCTGTAAACCTCCAAGACAGATGTTCTCTGTTCTGCAACTTTTTATCTCTTTATGATTGGAAGCATGTTACACCTTTAAAGGTCAGAGTCTTGAGAATGGGCTCTCCTGTATATCTCAGGCGCTAGGCAACATTCTTAACTTGTAGCAAAAGCAATGGAATACAAAGGTTAAAAGAAACAGATCCAATATGGAGTTAGATTTGTTTTTTCTTATTACAGGCTTAAGTTTATATTAAAGTATTTTTGCTTTTCAGAATTAAAATTGAGACTCTTTTATCTTAAGCTCCAAAGGGCCATGAACCCTGAGCTCTCTCAGAACAAAATATCTAACTTTCATGCAATTTTTACAAAGTAGAAACTGTTATAATGGAGGTATCCAGGAGAACCCGAAAGAATTCCTGTTGCCCATTCCCCATGGCAACATTCATCTACTTATGAGGAAAAAAAAAAAAAAACAACTTGTTAACCTTAAGCTTTGAGAAATTTAATTGATCAGAAGTTGATGACAATCGCCCTAAAACCGAGAGTATTCCTAAAGCAAAACAAATAACAATAACAAAACAAAACTCTTTTGGAATATAGTCACAAAGGTGACATCCAGTTATAGGTAGATGTAATTCCTCAATAAACTGAATTAGATCAAAACCAATATTTTTAAATATATCTTTTGAGCCAATCCTCTGGAACACAACTTTTTTTTTTTTTTTTTTTTTTTTTTTTTTTTGCGGTATGCGGGCCTCTCACTGTTGTGGCCTCTCCCATTGCGGAGCACAGGCTCCGGACGCGCAGGCCTAGCGGCCATGGCTCACGGGCTTAGTTGCTCCGCGGCATGTGGGATCTTCCCGGACCAGGGCACGAACCCGTGTCTCCTGCATCGGCAGGCGGACTCTCAACCACTGCGCCACCAGGGAAGCCCCTGGAACACAACTTTTATGTAGACTGTATTTTTAGAACATTAAGAGAACTTTATGCAAGACAAGATCCTCTACGTGATCTCCATCTATTCTGAGCACACACATCTTCCACCTTCCTTCACCTCTTATTTTTCTTCATCCATTTCTCAGGGCTTAACTTCTCACTCTTGCTTCTTTTTCTCAACTCTCACACCAGTTAACTTGCCTGAATTCCTCCCTATCTGTCTCTGTGCATCATGTCTTGGCCCACTCTTTCCCCGAGGCATGTCTGTTTTCTCCTTAGCATTTAGCACAATGCCTGGCTTGTGGGAGGAGAGGCAGGGCAGGGTGTGGTTCAGCTCCAGGGTTTGGAGCCAGCAGACCTAGCAGTAGTTTCTCCATGTATATCCTAAGGAACTAATAGCAAATCTAGTTTTGAAGGTTGGCATTTTCTGGTATGTGATCCCTGTTGTTAATAATCGGGTCTCAACAGGTGTTTGTCAGTTGAATGAATTCATTCACTCTCACCTTTCCCTTCACTCTCCTTGATTTGGTGGTAGCCTGATTGTACCAGAGTCTTCATTTCTTGTGCCCCACAAGAAAGAGAAGACAGTGGCTGTGGCCATTTCTCTATCTTAATCCATTGGCTTCTACCGCTCCTCATTGAAGTCATGACATTGACCTGCACTCACTTCTGCATTCGTTTCTCTACCAGTTCTGTGACCTGATTTTACCTTTTTAGATATGTCTGCATCTGGCTTACATTTTACTTTCCTTCTCCACACTATTGCTCTCTCCAGTCCCATTGTCCTTTGTGACAAGTTCATAATCCATGGTTAGACAATACAGCCTCCTGCTTTCTCTTTGAGATTTAAACCAACCATCTTGGTTCCATGTCAGCCACGTGAACAACGTTCCCTGCCCTAAACCTCATCACGAAAAGGCACTGTTGCTATTCCAAGTTCTCCTGCCTGTCCGATCCTTACCTCCAGTCCAGTGGTTCTCTCAGTGTGGAACCCTGAGCAGCAAAAGCAGCTTTGGCATCACCCAAGAAGTTATTAGACACGCACGTTCTCGGTCCCATCCCCAAACCTACTGGGTCAGAAACTCTGGGGACGAGGCCCAGTAATCTTGTTTACTGCCCTCCAGGAAATTGTGATGCCCACTAGAGTTTGAGAACCATTGCCTTAACCCATCTAGTCTCCTGCCTTCTCCCTTCCTCCTATTCACACTTAATTAATTCTAGTAGGAAACGTTTTATGCTTGGAGGTAATTGCACCATTTTGAAAACCATTATTCCAGATAATTTTAGAAGATCATGTAAAACATCAAAATAATTTCCAATACTCAGTGAGCTCTTTCTCGTTCATCACAGCAAGAGACGGTGATGATCTAGATAGATGAAAGTACAAATAATCCATAAGACTCATTTTATTCAGGAGGGTTAAATTCTTCCTGGGGGTGGGGGGGAAACAGTTTTTCTCATCATGCCGATAAACAGAGCTGGCAAATAGTAAAAAGACACGGAGAGCCTAAACAGTCATAGAGATGCAAACTATTTTATATAGAATGGATAAACAACAAGGTCCTACTGCATAGCACAGGGAACTATATTCAGTATCCTGTGATAAACCATAATGGAGAAGAATATGTAAAAGAATATGTATATATATGTAAAAGTGAATCACTTGGCTGTACAGTAGAAATTAACAGCACTGTAAATCAACTATATGTCAATTAAATAAATAGTCTTCAGATTAATCAAACTTGGAATTACCAAGCATTAGGAATCCCCAGCTAATTCCTTAGCTTGGTGATGAGTATAAAGAGTCCATTACATTAATGCTTCTACTTTTGTGTATATTTGAAAATGTCACAGAATTTTAAAATAACAGCTACTTCACAGTAGCAGCATCATTTTATCTCCGTGTTATATGAATCCAAATCAGATTTCAGTTTTGTCACTTCCCATCTTAGTTAATCATAAATGATATTAACAATAAATTTGTACCTATTGCATGGTTTTAATTTATTTCTACCAGATATGTATATACATATATGTATGTAAGTAGGTAGGTCAATAGATAGAACATGGTTATCAATGTAAATGTTAAGGAAATGACCAAAAGCTAAGAAATTTGTGTGGTCTGTATATTGCTGCTGTGTAAATTGACAAGCCCTGTAGAAAAGCAATTTCACAAGATCTAGGTATGTGTCACTAGACATTAAAATAGTAATACACATTCTCCTATTTTCATTTTTTTAATGGAAATGTGTATTTAGAAATTATGACAGTGGAATTTGCAAGACTGTTTCCTCTCCCAAGCGGTTTGAGCCTTTGTGATTTAGTAAAGGCACTTTTAATCCATAGGGAGCTAAATTTTTTGAGAGTTAATCCGTCCCAAGAGGAGTGAGTAATATTGCTTCTCTGTTACTACCAAAACTTCTAGCACTAAGCAAACTGTTTTGATGAAACAGAGATTCATAGAATCTAACGTAATGCAACTTCTGTTGTATCTTTTTTTCCCTAATATTGCATCTATGGTACTTTTAACAGTTAAAATATATAGCAATCATTCCATCACATCCTTGCCCCAAAGAAGCAGAACATAGCAACAGCCCTGAAACCCCTTCCTCCTCTGGTTGTCTTATCCAAGACTTTTACTACACTTGGAAACATCAAAAATCAAAGTGGTTTCCCAGCGATGTATTAAACCTAATGGCAACTACAACATTATTCCACCAACTGGGAATTTGAAGTAGAGCTCCTTCCCACGGTGTCAGTTTGAACAAGCTAAACCAAAGCATATTAAGAGGACCAGGGACCATCCATTATGGGATGCTCACACCCACAGCCCTTCCCATCCTGGGTACGCTCAGTTCAGCTGTGTACTTTCCATAGCATTGGCCTGAGAGTCTGCACTGCTCTTCTCTTATTAATAAGAAGTAGTCATATTGTTAATCACAGTTATCGTGACTGCTATTACCATTTGAGACACATAAAAAGGCCAAGTGAAAAGAAGGGAAAAAACCCCACAATCTTCAAGCATCAGTGCTTTCTATTGTCTGCTTCAGATGATTTTTTGGTGTCCATTATATATATATTTTTTCTATGTTTTAAAAACATTCAGGTCAAATATCATATGTCCTTGAACCATATGCTATCTAAAGCCTGTTGGTTTGTAAATTGCTCTGTTGAACATATATTTCATCAGGCCAATTCTAATTGGGGGCAGAGGGGGTGGGGCAGAGGAATCTTTTGCGGCCATATTATCACTGTGTACAGAATTAAAGCCTTGGGAGGAACATAGCAAAAGGAAAGGATTATTTATCCATGATTAACCTTGGAGTCATTTTACTGTTTTATTTCTACAAGTAAATTATCCGTCTTCCCATTTTAAGGAAGGTAATTGCTTTGCTGGCTTCTGTGCTTCTGCCGAAACATAACTTAGAGTCTTTCATCTGGATATTTATTCATCTGACTGGAATAGCTTTCAGTCCTCTTTAAAAATTAATTTGACTTTAATGTCTAGTTATCTAGGACTCCCCTGGGCTAGGATGAAATCACAGTGGGGGAATTTTGATTTGACAAACGGCCATTGTGCAGGAGCCTTTGATCCTCCACCATGGTGTTAACTAGCTGCCCCTCGTCTTGCTGAGCTTTGAGCAAGATCAAAGTCTGCACCCCAGCGGGGCAGGATCACTGGTGGGCACTGGAAGAATCCTGGCACCTCCCAGAGTCTTTGAGCTGCTGCAGCCCTTCAGCTGGAGCTTAGAACCCTGCGAAACATTTAGAGAAATTGGATGTGAGCAGAGATAAAGAGAAGACAGGGTGAGTTTTTCCTAGGGCCTTGGGGTACCATGTCCTGGTGCTTGGTGAGTGCTGGAAGCCCTTTGCTCTTCAAAGTAGGAATTCCTGTCCTGGTTTTCCAATCTCTGAGTCCTGCTCGGGTTTTCCAAGTTTTCAAAAATTATGAAGAAAACTTTACTTTCATTTTCATTTCAAGAACACATAGAAAATATGGTAGATAATGATTTTTACAATTTTTTAAATTTTTAAAACTTGGAGTATAGTTGATTTACAATATCATGTTAGTTTCAGGTGTGTACAGCACAGTAATTCAATTATACATATATATGTGTGTTTGTGTGCGTGTGTGTATATACACACACACATCTATTCTTCTTATATATGTATGTACACATATATATACACACACATATATATTCTTTTTCAGATTCTTTTCCCTTATAGGTTATTACAAAATATTGAGACTGGTTCCCTGTGCTCTACAGTAGGTCCTGTTGTCTGTATCTACTTTATATATGGTAGTGTGTATGTGTATGTGTAAATTCTAATTTATCCCTCCCCACCCCCTTTCCCCTTTGGTAACCATAAGTTTGTGTTCTGTGTCTGTGAGTCTCTGTAAATAAGTTCATTCATATCTTTTTTTTTAGATTTCACATATAAGCAGTATCATATTTGTCTTTCACTGTTTGGCTTACTTCACTTAGTATGATAATCTCTAGGTCCATCCATGTTGCTGCAAATGGCATTATTTCATTCTTTTTTATGCTTGAGTAATATTGCATTGTACATATGTACCATATCTTCTTTATCCATTCATCTGTTGATAATTAGAAGAATGGAGAGAAAACAGGCATATGGCTGAAGATCACTGGAAATCGTTGCCCTGGTGGTTACATGCCTTAAAAGCAAAAGAACAAGTGTAGACTTTCCATACCGGCCTTGATACAGATTGTTCAAAAGCATCTAGACTCAGGTAGCAGGCTGTAAGTGTCACCCTTGCCTGGAAGGCAGGCGTGGTCTAACTCTGCGATCTCCTCACTCTGACAGACGGGGAGCTCTCCATATCGAATGAAGATGACTCCCTGGAAAACGGGCAGTCCCTGAGCTCCAGCCAGCTATCTCTGCCCGCCCTGTCCGAGATGGAGCCAGTCCTGATGCCCAGGGATCCCTGCTCATACGAGGTGCTCCAACCTTCCGACATCATGGATGGGACAGGTAATGCCCCCGGTAGACGTGGAACTGGTCCCCAGCATGCGGTGTTAGGGGCCTTCAGCCTGGCTGGACTTTGGCTTCTATTTTGAACCACCCTGAACATAAGGATCTCCTGGAAATGGGGATGAAAGTGACCAGTGAGTACATGCTGAGTGTAAAAATATGGAGGATGTGTCCATTTATTTTTCTACAGTCTTTAAAGACATTTTTATGATCTTAATCTCTTGAAAGAAGATATGTCTTGTTTTGATGGTCTAAAATGTCTGTTGTCTAACCCTCATTTCTGTTAAGATAAAGCGAAAGAGTCCTGTGCTTCTGTAGAGGGTACCAGTCTAAGTCCACCTGGTCACAAGGCCCCGGTGTGCCTTTGAATCCTAATCCCAATATACCAGTTGATAGTAATATCGATTTAGTAAAGAGTACCCATTTACTGTATAAAATCAATTAATGTGCTAATTGTCTGCAGTTTACCGGTATCCTGCTGACAGGTCATGTTGATGCCATCTGTCACCCCCTCTTGGGTCCAAAGCCCTGAGTGGCCGATACTCACCCCCTCAGAGGGTTTGCACAGTGGTCCTCATTAGCCAGAAGATGGCGCCCTCCCGACAGCCAGTAAGGAGAGGTCCTTGCTGTCAGGAGACAAGCCTGGGGGATGGGGCCTCTGGGAATATCCGGAGTCTGGGTAGAGAGGCCACGGCCTTCCCCCACACCGTGTGCAAAGTCTGCGTCACGGAACTCGGACGGGAGGCGATCAGGATGGTGTTTCAGAGTCAGCGCCATGCTTCGCTTTGGGACCCCCCAGCGAGTCACTGCTCCATCCGTGTGTCCAGCACTGAGACAGGGGAGAACCTAGCTCTCCTGAGGGTTGTGTACGGGGCTTTGACTGCCGGAAACACTGCTACCCAGCGTAGGGAGAAGGAAGAGGGCAGGGGAGGCTTTCTTCCTGTAGCAGTGAATGGGGAGGGGGGGGACATGCATCTGGGTTGCTTTTCCTTCCCCCTCCCCAAGCTGGGGAGACTGTTCCAACTACAGCAGTAAATTGAGACTTCTTCCCAGCCTTCCTTGTGATGTTGGGCTCAGATGAACGTGACTGCTGTAGTGAGATGTGTCATCCCAGGGAAGTCGTAGAGTCTCCTTCTGTCATTGGCCGGGTTGCCAGCATGGTAGGAGAGCCTGTGCTACCACCCGGGACAGCTGTTAACTGGAGCCGGTCCTGGTCGCCCCGCCCTCCTCCGCCCGCCCCGCCCTCCTCCGCCCGCCCCGCCCTCCTCCGCCCGCCCCCGCCATGGCGGAGAGGAGGAAGCAGGCCCGGTGCAGAGCAATGAGAAATGGACAAAACCCAAACCAGAAAACCACGCTTCTGGCGAGTGCAGGAGCAAGGAAGGTGGAAAATGAAAAGGTGTGGATTTGGAGCATCCTTCTCCTTATCCGGGTGTATCGGAGCTGGCAGGGGCAGGAAGGTGCCCCTAAAACTGCAGAGCACCCCCAGGATGCTGCTGCCCAGCTCGGATGGCCCCAGACCTAGAGGAGCAGCCGCTGCCCCGGGCATGTGGGGATCAGCTGCCCAGTGTCAGCCTCTAGGCTGTCCTCAGACCCGGGGAGCAGGGACACAAGGAGACCCAGCAGGCAAGAACGAGACCCCGGAATGCCTCCGCTCTTCCTTCCCAGCAAAGGGCAAACAGGCCCAAAGGAAGATGCCAGCGTTTGGTGCTGATCTGGTTCAGAGGGGGCTCCTGGTCCTTGATCCACTACACCTGCCATCCGTTGGTGGTCGCCGTGGTCCCAGGAGTCACCTTTTGGAGCCCCCGTACGATTTGCATTATACACACCAGGGTTGAAGGCATGAAGCTTTGGATGGTTTGAGGCAGTGTCCTCTTTCTTCTTCTCCCTCCTGCTCCTTCCAGCTCTCTCTGTTTTCTGTCTCTCCCTCCCCCTACTTCCCTCACCCTCACCGTGGCTTCACTGGATCTCTGGCGTCCTCTTGAACAACGCGCGCGACTGCGACGGCCTGGGGCAGTCGGTGCTCTGCTGTGTCGCTAGCCCTGTCCTGTGTGCCCCCCGGCTTCCGCCGGCCGCCCCTGCACTGCGTTTGTGTAATGTCGCTGTGTGTCATGTGGTTGTCCCCTCAGTGTCTGAAGAGAGCCCCTCTGCCAGTGAGTCTGGAGTCCTCCTGCCCCAAGAGCCTTCAGCCAAACCCGTCCTGCTCCTGCCCCCCAAAAAACCTGCTGCTTTCCCTGGACACCATGAGGAGACCCCAGTGAAGCAGCTCTCTCTCCTCAAGCAACCCCCCGCCCTGCCTCCCAAACCCACTGCCAGGGTTGCCAACCACTTAACAGGTGAGTCAAGATGTCTTCTGGGGACCCGCAGCCGTGCCTTCCCTTCAAGGGATCCTTGCTTGTGCTTTTTCTTTTTCTCTGGGGCCCGATGCACCAATTTGGCAAGGTCGCTCTGTGGGACATTTGGGGGTTTCTGTGTGTGTCTTGGTACCTGCCGTCGTGACCTGGGTTTGTGTGTTCGTGTCCAGAAGCATGCGATGTACACCTGCCAGTCATAGGCTAAGAGGCTGCAGTCGTGTGCATTTGTAAACATGGACATTGGCATTTATGTGGCTGAGTAAAGATTACTTGCCCGTGTAGGTGAATTAGATTCACCGTCAAAATCTTTGCAGAGGTAAAGAGTAGCGCCTGTTGCCTTCATGATGAGTTTGCCACAGCTTTAAATTTTTTGTCTTTAAATAATTGATCTGAAGCCCAGTGTATTTCTTCTATTAAAATTTATGTCTGTGCTATTCTCTTTGGGGGAGAGGGAAAAAAAAAAGCAAAGATGGTAATTTGCAGAGTATTGTGGGAAAAACTTTTAGAGAAGAGCAAGCTGAGGAATGTTGTCCTAAAATAACTTTTTTAAAATTGAAGTATAGTTGATTTACAATATTGTGTTAGCTCCATATATACAGCAAAGTGACTCAGTTATATATTTCTTTCAGTTTATAATCGGGATTAACAGATACAAACTACTATATACAAAAGAGATACACGACAAGGATTTACTGTATAGCACAGGGGACTATATTCAGTATCTGGTAATAACCTGAAATGATTTTATATTTTCATTGTCCAAGTGTTATTTAACTAATGCACCCACAGTTATTATTTTTTATTTTTTTTTTTTATTTTTTTTTTTATTTTTTATTTTTTTTTTTTTTGTGGTATGCGGGCCTCTCACTGCTGTGGCCTCTCCCGCTGCAGAGCACAGGCTCCGGGCGCACAGGCTCCGCGGCCACGGCTCACGGGCCCAGCCGCTCCGCGGCATGTGGGATCCTCCCGGACCAGGGCACGAACCCGCGTCTCCTGCATCCGCAGGCGGACTCTCAACCACTGCACCACCAGGGAAGCCCCCCCACAGTTATTAAATTGAGCATTTAGTGAAATTGCTCTTCACCGCACATTAGCACACGAATCGGTCATGACTTTGTGATTTAAGGTTGTGGTGTAATCAGAGATTCAAGATTTCAGAGGAGTGTTTCTCCAACCCTGATAATAATCCCACCTGATACTGATCGACAGCCTTTTTTACAATATGTTTGCTATTTTTATAAATAGTCTCTAATTGATCTCTATATACTTTTGTAAGATGGGATGGGGATGAAAGAATATTCACCTGTTTTATCATTAAATACCTGACGTTCGGGCTTCCCTGGTGGCACAGTGGTTGAGAGTCCGCCTGCCGATGCAGGGGACACGGGTTCGTTCCCCAGTCCGGGAAGATCCGACACGCCGCGGAGCGGCTGGGCCCGTGAGCCATGGCCGCTGAGCCTGTGCATTCGGAGCCTGTGCTCCGCAACGGGAGAGGCCGCAACAGTGAGAGACCCGCGTACCACAAAAAAAACCCAAACAAACAACAAACCAAAAAACCAAAAAACCTGAGGCTCAAGAAAACAAGTGACTTTTTTCCAGGGCTGGCAGGAATTCTGCAGTAGAGCCACAATTAGACCCGGTGTTTCCCAACTCCTAGTTGAGTGAATGTTGTTTCCATGGTGGCAGGATGTCTCTCACATGACACTGAGGTTTTTGTTTTTTGTTTTTTGGTTTTTTTTGGCGTTACGCGGGCCTCTCACTGCCGTGGCCTCTCCCGTTGCGGAGCACAGGCTCCGGACGCGCAGGCTCAGCGGCCATGGCTCACGGGCCCAGCCGCTCCGCGGCACGTGGGATCTTCCCGGACCGGGGCACGAACCCGCGTCCCCTGCATCGGCAGGCGGACTCTCAACCACTGCGCCACTAGGGAAGCCCCGACACTGAGTTTTATTAGGTTCCAATTCAAATATAAGTTTGTGTCAAGCTCCTCTATCAATGTACACATCCATCCAAGTCAGGGTTTGTAGTTCAGAAGAGCAAATTTCCTACTAAAGGGACCGTTCAACACATTAATAGCACTTTAGTGCCCCCAAATTTAAATGCATAGAAAACCACAAAGGAAGAAAAGCCCTTGTAAGCCTCCCTCTAAGACATAACCACTGTCCATCTGTCATTTATCTAATAAAAATCAAATACTACTGTACATTTTCTTTTATCACCTGCTTTTTGCTCTCAGTGATGACTTAGGAACTGGTTCTCATGTTAGTAAATATTCCACAACGTGATTTTGTTAGCTACGTGGTGGGGATCCCGCTTTACATGATGGGCCCCTTAAGAGGTTTCCATCTTCCTTATTGTAAAAAACACAACATCTCAACAGTGTGCATGTATTTTTATAAGCATCTCTGAGTTTTTCCTCACTTATTCCTGGTATGAGAATTGCTGATTCTAATTCTAGAAATAAATTATGTACGTTTTAAGGGCTATGTACCTTTTAAGACTTAGATGCCAGATTTCCCTTGAGAAAGATTGAATGTTGAAAAACAAACTCCTGCATGTAGTACATAGTTATTCAGCACATGTAACTCTAGTCAGAATGCTGTGCTAGGTATCAAAGTGGGTACAAATGCATGAGGGTTCAATGCATATGTATATGATATATATATACGGATATGAATATATATTTTAAATACCCCAAAATAGAGCGCCAGAATAACTACTGTTGGGTGCGATACTTGCAGTTCAGCACAAGCCGATAGAAGGGTTCTAGGAGAGCCTGAAACTTGAGCCCACCCTGAAAGCATGGAGGACTTTTATAGCGAATGAGGAAAGAACATTCCAGAAAAGAAGACCTGCACAAAGGCTTAGAGGTGGCCATGCTTCGGGCTGGTGACACGGGGGCTGAGCTGGGGTGGAGGGTCCGTCTTGGGGTGTATTGAGAGAGAGCGTCCATGAGGTAGGGCATGTGAGGATTTAGATTTTATTCCCGTGGCACCGGAGAGGCTTCAGAAGTGTTTGAGCTGGGGAGTGGGTGGTATGATGAAAACTGGACTTTAAGGTGTACTCCTGGGTCACTGTGTAGAATGAACAGGAAGAGGGGAAGGTTGAAGGCCCAACAGAGAAGCCGCCGAGGCCTGCCCTGTGTCTCGTTCTCCAAAGTCACTAGTTGAATTAAATCGAACAATTTGAGGCGGGGAGACACTTTAAGAGGCGGCTCCAGTTGTTGTAACAGAAGCTCAAAGCATCTGACTGATGGTAGTGGGAAGAGAAAATGGACCAGTAGACAAGACATTTTAAAAGAAGAATTGACAGCATTTTTTTAAGCTAACATTAAGTTAAATCTAATTTATCTAGTTACCCATTTAATAGATGCACATGTCAGCTTCAGCCATGAGCCCAGAACTTGGGTCGCTTGGTATCCGCAGGCCTCTCTTGTTCTGTTAGCCCAGTCTCTCCAGCGTCTGTTGTTCTTTCCCCAAGAGTGTATTTTATCTATTATGTGTATCACTCACCTCCATAGAGCTTGCGTCAAATGGATAAAAATACATAAAAGCTGATGACCCTTACCATATTGTACCTGGTAGCCTCTAAAATATGGTGAAGGCAAGACGGGTACAGGGGTGTGTGGACTGCAAGTCTGGTGCTTTCCTTTTGGGTTTAAACTCCAGTAGACTTGCTTAATTTTTGTAAGTCAACAATCAGTCATAATGAATCTGCATCACCATGAGGCAGCCCCATTTACCCTGTTCTCTTACTCATTGGAGGCACCTGGGCCACGTGAGCAGGAATTAATAAACGGAGAATTCTAGAACTCTGAAGTTGAGACTCGAGAGTTTTAGCGTGTTCTCAGTGTCCGTCGTTCTGTTGACATTTTTGAAAGGAAACAGACAACTTGAAAGGGACCGAGCATGGCTGGTAAAGAGTGACGGTGGCTACTGGTCCAGTAGATACCGGAGGAAGCGTGAGCCTGGGCTGAGGCTACATCTGGGCGCACGATCGGGGAAAGATGCGCAGAAATACATCTGCTTTGGCATTTGCTTCCGTTTGGTCAGGAAAATCATGATTAGCTTGGAGACGATCTGCCATATGCGTTTTCTCTGTTCTTTAGCCGGATAGAGGGAAGCCCACTTGCTCTGCCAAACTCCTCTTCTCTTGTCATCCTCGTCCTTCTTATCTCCAACATCAGTGCCCAGCAGAGCTGGTTGCATAACGAATATGATCTGAGATAAATGATTTTCAAAACGCATCCTTCTTGGAATGATGGCCGACCCCAGAGGAGAAGGGTAGCGGAAGCAAAAAATACTGTCTCCTACTTTTCTAAGTCTCCAACAATCGCCTCTCCAGCCATCCTGGCTCCAGGAGTCAAATGTTAAACATTGCGTGAATAATCCAGTCCTTCTGCATAAGGTACCTGTGATTAGGTTCCCCACAAGTGCCATTGGAATGAAGGATAATCAACTTCTGTGACAGCTGAGCTTCACAGTCTGACAGTCACACTTGGGTAATAATGGTGGCTGCCATTTTTGGAGAAATTGACAAGGTACCATTTAGTCCTATGAGGTAGATACTATTTTCTTTATTCCTTCCTTTTCATAGAGGAGGAAAATGAAATTCAGAGAAGTTCAATTACTCAGTCATGGTGACGTAGCTAGTTAAGTCCAGAGACAGACTCTACCCATTTTGTTTTACCCCAGAGACCTCTTAGCCATTAGTTTATACCATCTCTACTATGATACCTATTCTTAAAATTCGTCACAACGGAATCATTAGTTTTCTTTGGGTTTTGTTTGTTTATTTTTTGTTTTGGTTTTCTTTTTTATTTTCTCTTTGGTTTTTAATCTGTTTAAGAAATTAGAAAATCTGCTTTGTTTGTATAACTCAAAGTCAAAAAAATGGTCCAGTCTTTCGAAAATGAGTAATGTTCTAAAGGCACTCGATTATAAAGAGTTTCAAAGAACATGCTAGAAAGAGACAGTCTAAGAATCAAGAATGGGGCAGATCACATGGGAAGCACTTGACCACAGTTAGAAACCGACAGCTCAGCAAAGAAAGGGAATTCTTGCTGATCCTTAGAAACAAGCCCTTCTGCTAATGTGGACAGGCCCAGGGTATAGTTGCACTGTCTTTAGAACCTGAAATACAGGGAAGCTTACTGTATTATCAGAACTGGTTGATTGCTAGTTTTGATGTTACGAACTATTTGCAACTGCACGTTTCCCTGCCACACGGCAGCCATGCCCCGTGGTATTTTTTCAGCCCCAGCACGTGTCTAATGAGAATCCTCTATGCAGAGCTTGTCAAGGTAAAACCAGTATTTCTATTTAGAGCTGTGTCTCTAGTTTTGAGGACAGTGTCTACAGTGGGCTGTGCTATACCCACATTTTGATCTGTAATTTCATTAGGTTTCTCTGTCCCCATTTCTCCCCTATATATCCCACCCCACCCTCCTTGTTTCTCCTCTTTCAGCTTCCTCTCCAACCCTCCAGAATCATCTAACTACTTTTGTCTCTGTCCTTGCCTTCCCTCCTGGTAGTCTACTCAGAAAGTGCAAGAAAACTGATGATGAGACCGTGGAGACCGTGGACCTCATCTGTGCTTTTAAACGGAAAAAATGAATCATAACCCAGAGGCCTCATAAAGAGGTTTAAGATTCACAGTCTCTTGATAACTGATATTTTGAAGGAATGAGAAATTTGCCTGAATTTACTCTTTATACCCATTTCTCCATAGTATTCCGGTCTTGATTTTCTTTTCTCAAAATGCAGAAATTCTTTTCGTAGTGCATCTAAGGACTATCTATGGATTAAAACATGTTTAAAAGGATGCTTTCTGCTCTGACATCTATGATCAAGGCAAAGATTGCAACAAAATACTTTTCTTTTTTTGGAGCGCTGTTAGGTTGGAGATTTAATTCACTTGGCACTTTTCTTTTGGTGGTGAAAACACATAATATAAAATTTACCACCTTAACCATTTTTCAATGTACAGTCAGTAATGTTATGTTTAATCACATTGTGCAACGGATTTCCAGAACTTTCTCATCTTGCAAAATTGAAATTCTGCCTATTAAAAACACCCTTTCTCTTTCATCTCCCCTTAGCCCCTGGGAACCTCCATTTTACTCCTTGTTTCTATGAATTTGACTACTCTGGGTACCTCATATAAATGGAATCATACAGCGTTTGTCTTTTTGTGACTGGCTTTTTTCACTTAGCGTAATGTCCTTAAGGTTCACGCATGTTGTGGCCCGTGACAGGATTCCTTCCTCTGTAAGGCTGAATGGCACTTATACTTTGTGTATTTAAGGCGAAGATGTATAAACATGGTTCTAAAGAAATTCAAATAGTAAGAGATCAAATCCTTTGGGGAGGAATCAGGAAAAGCATCATGGAGGAGGATGTATGTTTAAAACAGGCCATAAAGGTCAGCACAATTAGCAGGGATGGGTGAGGGGCTTTCCAGCAAATGGGAAGCAGGGCTCCCAGAGGCACATGCATGCAGGGCATAGCATGTTCAAGACATAGCAAACAGCGCAGCCTGGCAGGGATGTGGGATTCCTGTAGGGAAGTCAAGAAAGATCAGGCCAGCAGTGGGTTGAGGGTAACTGTGGAGAACCTTGAAAGCCACAACGAGGGATTTAACTCTGGAGGAGGAAGAGGGCATCTTTTGTGGACTTTTAGCAGCATTTGCTTGATTTCAACCCAGCCTGTCTCCTTGATGTTTGGGTACGATGGATGCTACTGCTGTTGGATGGATTTACAACCGGATGGATGAATGGAGCTGGGGCTGCCCAGTGTCAACCTGAAATTGCAGAGGGCACCCAGTGGCTGCCCTTGGCTCTTCCTCTTGGACATTGTTTCAGTGTCGCAGGGGTCAGTTTCCCCAGGGGTGGGGATTTACTCTGCCTTGTTCCCTGCTGTGTCCTTAGCCAGTGCTGTTCGGCAGCAGGACAGGAGGCCATGAGAGGCATAGAGCCCCACTGCAGAGGCATTGAAGGAGGAGCTGGATGGTCATTTGCCCATGAGTTCATAGCAGGACCCTTGCTTCTTTAGGAGAAGCTGTGCATATTGTTCTCCGGCTCTGAGTGCTGCTGAAAATGAAATCTGATTCTCGTGGGTTCTGTGGTGTCTGAAGGAAGCATGATAACCTAGGTAGAAAAGCAACTTCCCGTAAGGGTAGCAGTTAGAACATGACAGTCATCCATCGGGCAAACTTGTGGTCCAGCCTTAGGTGTCAGGAAGTACGCTCGGAATTTCGTGGGGATATGGGGTTACCCTGCAGATGGTTAAACCAGCTACCACCATCAGTATAAATGCAAGAAATCTGAGTGTGTCCTCTGACAGTGAATAAATATCGTGCATCAGATGCATGTAGGGTTAGAGATGAACTGTAGCTGTCCTCATTTGCCTTTATAAGATTTATGGATCTAGGCACTTCCCTGGTGGTGCAGTGGTTAAGAATCCACTCTAGGGACTTCCCTGGTGGTCCAGTGGTGAAGAATCCACCTTCCAGTGCAGGGGACGCGGGTTCGATTCGTGGTCGGGGAACTAAGATCCCACATGCCTTGGGGCAACTAAGCCCGCGCACCACAACTACTGAGCTCGTGCGCCGCAACTAGAGCCCGTGTGCCACAAACTACAGAGCGCAGGTGCTCTGGAGCCCATGTGCCACAACTACAGAGCCCACGTGCTCTGGAGCCCATGCACCACAACTAGAGAAGAGAAAAGCCTGCATGCCACAACTAGAAAGAAGCCTGTGCGCCACAACTAGAGAGCCCACATGCTCTGGAGCCCACGCACCACAAGTAGAGAAGACAAAAATCCGCACACCACAACTAGAGAGAAGCCTGCACACTGCAACAAAGACCCGACGCAGCCAAAAAAATAAAACAACATAAAACATTTTTTAAAAAGAAAAGAAAAGAATCCTCTCTAGGGCCCACATGCTGCAACTACTGAGCCCGAGTGCTACAACTACTGAAGCCTGTGCGCCTAGAGCCCGTGCTTCACAGCAAGAGAAGCCACCGCAATGAGAAGCCTGTGCACTGCAAGGAAGAGTAGCCCCCGCTCGCCACAATGAAGACTCAATGCAGCCAAAAATAAATAGAAAATAAATTAAGACTTAAAAAAAAAAGATTTATGGATCTAGAAAAAAAAAAAAGATTTATGGATCTAGCTTGAGCTTCTTGATACCTTCACCGTGAATGTACTACCTCTTAATCGGGATATGCTCTAAATAGTATTTCATTGTATGTGATCTAAATTTACTGCTTAAAACTTCACAGATAGATCCCCTGGTTCCCGTGTTCTGAGACCAGGGGCACACGTGTACGTTTGCCTCCATGACTTTGTGATTTTGATTTGACTCGCTCTCAGCTTTTGCCTGGATGCTCAAGATAGCAGTCCTCCCTGGTGGGCAGCGTCCAATCCAGGCTCCTTTCCATTACTGCCCATTCTGGACCTTCTTGCCTCGTGGAAGGCTCGCGTTCAACCAGCCAGTTATCAATTGCCTGGCCGTCTCCTTGCCTGGTCTCCCTGGGAGCATTAGCACTAGTCTACACTGCTGCAAAAATAAACAGTAGAGGGCTTCCCTGGTGGCGCAGTGGTTGAGAGTCCGCCTGCCAATGCAGGGTACACAGGTTCGTGCCCCGGTCCGGGAGGATCCCACGTGCCGCGGAGCGGCTGGGCCCGTGAGCCATGGCCGCTGAGCCTGCGCGTCCGGAGCCTGTGCTCCGCAACGGGAGAGGCCACAACAGTGAGAGGCCCGCGTACCACAAAAAAATAATAATAATAATTTTTTAAAAATGATAGAACGTGTTTTTATCAATGACTTACAATTTCTAACAAAATACTGATCTTACGAACAGGTGTTTGTTCTTGTGATGATAGGGACATCTGCGGTTTTGACTCGAGAGCAGTTTCCCGACAATGAATAAGGTGTAGTTTGACTTTTACAAAATCGAATGTAGTTGTGGCAGAGCTGACACGCCCAAGTGACCCAGCTAGCTGGTGAGCCACGCCTCCACTGCCCCGTGTCACCATCTCAGAGAGGCACTCACTTCCCTACTTGCTGGCCTCTCCCCAGGTGGCCTTGGGAAGGGTCCATTTAAAAACAAAAATGTGTCTTTGTGGAAAGTGGCTCTGAAACAGTCAGGTGCTGGTGATGCGTTTATGATCCTGGCCCTCACTTTAGGATTCTGGAAGGTCGCAGGACACAATCCCCACAACGTCAGGTGTTTGCTGAGGTTTCCGTGTGCTGGGCTGGCTTAGGAGAGCAAGCCGGGCTGAGGGCATTGAATACACATCACTTGATATTCTTCTAGCCCTTTCACCAGGAGGGGTCAGTCAACTCATTTTTGCATTTTCAGGCATCTGGCCAAAAAAAAAAAAGGCCAGACTACCTTAAAATCCCCAGGATGGCCCAAAGCGATTGGTGGGGCTCCTATAAACACCTTTCTTATAGCCAGGGGAATCTGATTCTGTGGTTTCGTGGTACTGGACTCTTATTTAAGTTCTAAGTACACTTCTTACAGACTCTTCATGTCCTTGGATGGATGCCTGTATCTATGAAAAGAGATCAGAGATTCTAACCCACTAGAACCAGGTGGCAATTGACTGAGAAATTCTTACAACACTTTTGTTCATTAAGACGTTAAGTGCTACTGTCATTGGCAAGTGTATCTGAATCGTCTATTATAAAGTTATAAATGCTTCTCCAGCTGTTTTTAACTTAAAAAGTGAGGAGAGAGGCTAGGGGTGTGTGTCATTTAGCCCAGACTCATTCAGTGTATAGACTACAGTCCTCTAGCACCAGTCTCGAGTACAAAAGGAATCGGGGGTTTTCACTTTCTTGTGTGAAGTCATAAGCCAGAGGTGTGTCAGGTTCGGAAATACAGCCCCCTTGGGTTTTCTGGCTCTGTGACGTAGTTTGGGTTTAGTTTTCTTGTTCTCTGGAACTGGTTGTTTTGGCTCTTTCCACTTCATCAGCAGAGACAGTTTTATGAATATACTGCATCTCGATCAGTCTGGCTGCCAAAGACTCATCCATTTCTAAGTCAGCAAGCAGAGAGCTTTGTGTATGCCCCAGCAGGAGCAGCCACTATCGTTATAAATGCAAGAGGTAGTGTGTGTCCTCCCAGTGCATCAGAGAGAGGCAAAGTATTGTATTCAGGGAGGTGCTATCAAGGTAAAGAAGGCATTTTTAATCCCTGGATTTTTAGAGGTGAAAGTACCTGGGTCCCAAGAAGCTTAGATAAATTTCTTAGCTAATTAATCCCAGAGAATCCAGGTTTTCTGACTCCTGGTTCTGCATCCTTCTCCACCAGCTCTCAGCACTGATGCGGGACTGTGCATCGGAACGGCACGCTGAAACCTGGACAACACTTGCCTTTTTCCCTTTCCGCAGTGCCATGCTGCAAACATGGAAGACTTCTAGGATGGTCCCTCGGAGCCTCTTTGCTCTGCTACTTGATTCACTTTCACCAGGTTTTTTCACCCAGTTACTTACAGTGGAAGCACCACACACTCTGTTGATTTCTTGGCTTCTGTCTCTCCCTCCCAGGCTGGGAAGCATCAGGTGAGGTAGACTCTCACAGGGATAGCAAGAGTCCTATTTGTCACGCTGCAGATGTATGTCACGCTTTGCAATTTACAAAGCATGTCCACGTCTTCTTGTCTGACCCTCACGATGACCTGTGGGAGAAGCCCGGAATATATCATATTATTATTATTTCAGGATGAATTAAGACTACATTTGTTGAACTCCTGTTACATATCAAGGACTCTACTGGGGTTTGTTTAATGTTTGGATTTTATTTATTTTTTTATGCAGCAGGTTCTTACTAGTCATCCATTTCATACACATCAGTGTATACATGTCAATCTCAATCTCCCAGTTCATCACACCACCACCTACTGTGGGTATTTTATACTCAGGCCCTCTGCTAACCTGTCTGGGGATTTTATAAAGTTATAAAAAGGTGCCCTTTGGAGAAATGAATTACACAAAGCTGCCCCTTCTTCTTGGGTGACTCAAAGCCAGACCTCAGGCTGTATTCAGCCCACTTATCCCCTTACATGGAGGTTGTGTAGATGTTAATCTGTTCACTTCTCATAACAGACCTATAAGGTGGGCAGTGCTCCCTTTCCAGAGATGGGAAAACTGAAGCTCAGGGAGGATAAATGTCTTCGGCAGAGCTACAGGGCTTCTTGGTCTTAGAGCTGAGATTAAACTCCAACTCTTCTGAGTGCTAAGCTCGTGGTGACTTCTCCAGGCCATTGTACCCTCAGCCTGCAGGAGACCCCTCGAGCAGGCCCCGCCCAGCCCTCAGAGAGCAGGCACCGGGCTGCCTGTCCTCCGGGAGGCCCTGGGCACTTGTCATTTTGCCGATGGAGGGGAGGGAGCAGCCTCTTCACAAAGTGGTGGCTCTTAGAGGATGATTCTCGACTTGATTGTGCACTGAGTCCCCTGGGGACCTTGTCGTGATGCAGATTCTGAGTCAGAAGGTCTGGGCTGGGCCCTGAGACTCTGCATTTCCTCCCAAGAGCTTCTGCCACAGCTTCTAGTCCGTGAACCACACTTTCTTTGATTAGCAGACCCTTCGTGTAGGAGAAACTGCTCCCTAAGTTCTACCTTTTCCCACACGATGAGAAGGAAAATGAGCAAACGTGGGCTTCCCTGGTGGCGCAGTGGTTGAGAAATCTGCCTACTAATGTAGGGAACACGGGTTCGAGCCCTGGTCTGGGAGGATCCCACGTGCCACGGAGCAACTGGGCCCGTGAGCCACAGCTACTGAGCCTGCGCGTCCGGAGCCTGTGCTCTGCAACAAGGGAGGCCGCGACAGTGAGAGGCCCGCGCGCTGCGATGAAGAGTGGACCCCGCTCGCCGCAACTAGAGAAAAAGCCCTCGCACAGAAACGAAGCCCCAACACAGCCATAAATTAATTAATTAATTAAAAAAAAAAACCCAGCAAACGTTTATGGAACATCTCCTATGCACTAGGCCCCGCTGGTGAACAGGTAAGGAAACAGCTCCACCCAGTCCGACTTAATTAACACATCAGGTCCACCTGCTGCAAATAAAAATTAGCAACAAGTCAAGAAAACTGAGATGGATGAAATCCACTGTCTGTGAAATGCTGTGGCAAAGGGAGATGGGGGGCCATGAGAGCTCAGTGGTGAGCTCCTGAACCAACCTTGGGGAGGACGGATGGGCTTCCTGAGGAAGCAGCTCCGTAATGATGAAAGTGATCGCAATGAGAATTATAGTTACCACTGATTGAGGAACCAAGTGTCAGAGGCACTGTGCAGCCCAGTTTATGTACTTTATCTTTTTAAATTTTCACACGAATCCCGTGATACATTAATTCATCGCCGTTTCACGAATTGGAAAACTGAACGTCAAATAGATGACGCCATCTGCTGATGCCAACAGAGCTAAATGAATGTGATTTTCTAGTTTATCTTCTATGTCTAGTAAGACAGGTTTTGGTAATGAGGTGGTGCTTCTCCATCCTGTAACTTGTGGCACTTTCTTAAAGTGTGGTGCTCACCTAGGTCAGAGTGATCTGGAGGCTTATTTACAAAGCAGACCCCCGGGCCTCACT
This sequence comes from Kogia breviceps, assembly GCF_026419965.1. Lineage (NCBI taxonomy): Eukaryota > Metazoa > Chordata > Mammalia > Artiodactyla > Physeteridae > Kogia > Kogia breviceps. The sequence goes on along the minus strand of NC_081319.1, from coordinate 97,761,254 downwards.
GTAAACCTACTGGATCTGAATCTTTGACAGCGAGAGGCCCAGGAATTTGCCTCTCCTGCTGAAGCTGATGGGGAAATATGGTCTTCAGTTTTGCTTTGAAGGGTGAGTGCAATTTTGATCATCAGGGAGTAGCAGATAAGGCCGGAAGAGAGAGGGATAAGCACTATTGGGAACCCCTGTGTGGGTTCTGGCCTAACAGGACGGACCAGAGTGAGAGACACCCGGTGGAGTGAGACAAGGATGGCCCGGAGCGTTGCCCTTGGACTTGCAGTGTTTGCTGGAGCCAGGAGCCGTTGGGAGGCTTCAAGCGTGACCTGTGTTGTAGGGAGACGTTTGGTACAGGATGGGGATGGATTAAAGGGCTGGGACCCAGTTGTCAACACAGTCAAAGGAGCTGAGGTCCCAGGCCGGTGTAGTGGTCAGAGGGGCAGAGAGCACAGAAGTTTGAGAGGGATAGACAGATAAAGAGCCAGAAACGCAGAATAGCGGGTCACATGCGGCTGGTTCCGAATCCTGCTTCCAGATCCGTTATGAGGAACGACTTGGTGTTCGGATGTCATAAGAATATAAAAATATGTCTTGCCGAGGTGCTGCCAATCTGAGCTGCTCAGGCTCTCCTCAGTTATCCACATGTTATAGAAAGATGGGGGCTGCAGAGCTAATTCATTGAAAGTAGAGAGTTTCACTTGACTTTTAACCTTTTTCTTCACTTCCTCTGTTCGTACCAAATCCACTGAGCCAAAAATTATTTGACATGATTCACTTTCCTTTTCTACCCCTATTTAATTGGTGACCATGTGCAGTGAAACAACCAGAAGAGAGATGCAGGTAGGAAGGGAGAAAAAGGGGTTCTCCGTGGGCCCTGGCATGTCTTTCTTAGAACCGTGAAAGGAACCACCTCCACTAAAGTGAACCTGTTGGTCATGTCTTCCTTGCCTGTTTTGCTAGAATTCCGGGCATCCACTTGGTCCATTTTTCTGGTGATGAAGCGAAGTACGTTTTGCTGTGGAAGCAGCAGCAAGAAATACTGTGTGTGCAGAAAGTTATAGCTTAGCAAGATGGGTGGAACCCATCAGTGTATCACTGACACCTCTTAGGCAGACAGTTCCATGCTGTCCTCCTGGCTCTGCTTTCTTCTGCCCAAGCAAATGAGTCCCTACTGCCTTAGACAACCAGACCCACAAATGAAGGAGTCGGGGGTTAAGGGTCCCTGGATGAAAACCCTAACGCTTCAGGACACATTGTAGCTGCTGGGTCTGCACTATGGCTTCCAAGAGCCACACGAGTGTCCCCTTCAGGGACAGGACCCAGACAGGGGTGCTGAGTTTCTGCATCTCAGCCACTTTGGTCCTAAACATGGTTACCTTGCGTCCTACGCTTGGAGGCTCATGAGAAACAGGATGAGCTGTCGGGGAGGGAGCCTTTGGTTATGACTGGTTCGCACTTTGTTGTTAGGGGAGCAGTCTTCTCAGCCCTCTGGAATTATTGGGCTTCTCTGTATCTCAGCTGTAGGGTCAGCAGTTTAGTGTCCACATAACCCACAGCTGCACGACATGATCCTAAAATTTCCATCAGTTTTATGCTCCCTCCTGAGAGTTTCTATTTCTGAACAACACGTGAATTAATCCCATAGCAGAGCATCGCAGCTTCGGCTCCCTCTGTACGCACGCTGAGCCTCTTGCCAGGTGAGCCGGGCACTGTACAAGATGCTGAGGCTATAATGACAGAGTATTCACGGTCCTTGCTCTGTGTGGGAGGAGAGAGCTGCGTAAACAGGAAGAACGGTACGGTGTCTTCAGAGTCCGGGGCTATCATCTGTAAAGAGTGAGAAGATCACAGTGTGTACATCCCTGGCTTGTTGAGGGCACGAAGCTGGTGAGATAAGGAAAGCACGTAGAACACTGTCTGGCTCACGGTGGGGGGGTTGGCAGAGTATCTATCACCGTCAGCACGGTTGTTGGCACTGACCTACCACGTGCACAGTGGGTCCGGCGGCTGCAGAACCGGGGGAGTGATGTAATCCATCAGGAAGCTTCTCAGTGGAGGTAACGTTTGAGCTGAGTCTTGAAGGGAGAGTAGGGGTTGATCCAGAAGACAAACCAGAGAACTGAGGGCAGGTAACCAAGGCTCTGCGGCTTGAAACATCAGGTGGTTTGGGGAACCCAGCGGTTCAGGAGTAAGGGTGGTTACCTGGGGTGATGGGGAGAAAAAAAGGCCCATCCAAAGAGGAGGAGGGGCCTGGAGCGCCCTCCTCGGGCTTCTCTGTGAAACAGGAGAGGAAATCTGTGGAGGTGAGGAGCCTCGAGGCCACCAGTGGAGACACAGCAGCCCTTCTGAGCATGTGAGGGACGAAGGCCAGCCAGGGACGTAGCTGAGGAGGGAGACTGAGCGTGGGTCAGCGAGGACGTAAAACCCACAGGAGGAAAGCAGGGTGTGTCACAGGAGAAAAGGAGCTTTTCAGGTGCAACAGGCAAGGTTATTTCCTAGCTGGGGGAACCAGCACAGACTCTGTAGAGATAGAGCGGGGACACAAAGAGGCCCTGAGGATGTGTCAGGAAGCTGGGCTTTATTTCCAGGCTGTTGGTAGGTTTCAAACTGAAGAGCAACGGAATCAGATTTGTGCCAAGAGAATGTCGTTTCGGCAGGACTGAGGCTGTCACACTGGAGAAGGCCACACTCAGGCAGATAGCTGCAAAGAATCGAAGGCCTCAGAGACCAAGAGGCAGGAGCCTTCAGTGCTCCCGGCATGGACAGCGGGTGTGAGGTCACACACACGGCCCGCCAGCCCGCTGCCCTTCTGGCCCGGCTTCTCCCAGGTGGCCTGCAGCCCACAGGACTTAGCCATGGACCCACAGTCCCCAGGGCTAGGTGATTTTTAGGAATAGGGGACTACCAGGTCATCCCAGAGACACCCTGAGGGCTGGTCTGTCTGACCTGAAGCCCCCCTTAATTTGGAGTGTCTCTGGGAAGTGTCAGTGCCACCGTCACAGAACCAATTTGGAGTGTCTCTGGGAAGTGTCAGTGCCACCGTCACGGAACCAAGGGGTGGGGTGGGTGCAGGTGCCATCAGGCCCGCAGAGTGCCTGTCGGAGCCTCCCTGCCGTGGGAAGAGCCCACCGTGGATGCCACGTGGGTCGTCAGCCCAGACACCCTACCCATGCCGAGGCCCGGCACGGGCCATCTGAGCCCTCTCTGTGACCACGAATCCTAGAAAGCCTCCTCTCAGGTGGGACAAGCATCCCCACGTGAGGGAGTTAAGGTTGGTGGCATTAAAGTCCCCTCTGGAGGAAGACACTCTCAGTGGACTTGAACCCAGGGCCGCCTTCCAATCCCGCGCCAGTTAGAAAGCGCCCGCCGACAGGGCGTTTCCACTTACAGTGGCGCAGTTGTGGGCACCGCGCATGCCTAGGAAAGGTCTCTTTGAGGGTGCTCGGGTTTCCGTGAGCAGAAATGCGCGTTTCCCCCTTCCTGCTGGCGAGCTTCAGCCTGGCAGCTGCGTGACACACGCCACCGGGGCACCTGGGTCCCTGAGGGCCCTTGGGGGCAGCGCGCTTCGAGCAGGAAGTGAGAGCCGGCGGGTGCTCGTTGCGTAGCGCTCACCTGCCGGTTCTCCGGTTGAGGCGGTTCCTCTCCGGGGCCCGCCTCCAGGACCACGGTCGCCGGGTGGGCACCTGTGGTGTGCTACGTGTTTTCTGATGCCCCCAAACTCACGTCTGCCTCTCGCCCTCCTTCTGCAGATCCTGGCGCCCCTGTGAAATTGCCTTGTCTGCCAGTGAAGCTGTCGCCTCCGCTACCTCCAAAGAAAGTCATGATCTGTATGCCCATGGGGGGGCCAGACCTCTCCCTGGCGTCCTACGCGGCCCAGAAGAGCGGCCAGCAGGGCGGGGCCCAGCACCACCACACCGTCCTGCCCTCCCAGATCCAGCACCAGCTGCAGTACGGCAGCCTCAGCCAGCACCTCCCTGCCACCACCGGCTCCCTCCCCATGCACCCCTCGGGCTGCAGGATGATAGACGAGCTGAACAAAACGCTGGCCATGACCATGCAGAGGCTGGAAAGGTAATGGAGGGAAGGGGTGAGGGCAGGAGAGGAGGGCTTGGCGATCCGACCACGACCAAGCAGTGGGAAGACCAGTGCAAGCAAGGCTCACACCCACCTGCGGGGGGCGGGGGGGTGTTCGGGAGGGGGGGGTGAAGGTAAAATCAGACCAGAATCTGAATGTCAAGGAGAGAGTATGGAAGCAAAAACTGTTGCCAGCTGCCAAACTATAGGACAATCACGTTTATCGAAAAGAAAAAGTAGTGCATATGTATACATAGGAGTATGCATGAGAGGGTGGGTGGATAGATAGATTGTACATATTGTGCTTCTGTAGACCTTCACGTTTTTTGGAAGCAGGTACACATCATCATTAATGTAGTAACCCCTAGGGCAGGGAGATGGGGAGAAAATCTTTTATTTTTATATTTTGTATCTTTCTGTACAGCTTAATTTTTTACTTTGTGTATATTACTTTTATGATGTGAAAAACGATGTGAATGTAGAATAAGAAGAGATGAGAGCTGGCAGGGCGGTGGTGCAACAACAGAGGGAGAGGTGGAGAGGTACGCCCTCGTTCTTGCGGTTGCAGGAAGCGGCAGACGTAGTCTGATTATACGAGTTTGAGCCTCAGATATTTACCAACAACTGGTGAAGCCCCCCCTTTCATCAGAATCTCCCGCCAGTAGCATTGCAGGGAGAACTGCCAAGGGGGGTTCCAAGGGCAGGCCTGCAGCGGAGACCGTGACTCCCCACCACCCAGGGAGATCTCGTGCTGGTCCTGGATCGCTTGCCTCGGGGTGTGTGTGTGTGTGTGTGTACGTGTACACGCACGCTTTCAAATACCACCTCGCCTGTGCCCAAGAGGTGGCTGACACTTCCCGGTGTGATTCCAACCCAGTCTAGTTAACTGGGTCCTGCAGGCCAGGTAGGAAAACTGCAGCCTGGAAAGCACGCAGCCAGTCACCAGGCAGAGAGCCGGGGGCGAGATGGACACGGCCGAGACCTTTCTGTTGTAGTTTCCTGACTCTCAGTGGCTTTTCCCTCCCTCTGTGTCAACCAAGTATTCTACGTTTGGAAAATTAATGACTCCAAGAGAAGTTGTTATATCACTAAGAATTCTGACTTGATAGGTTCATGTTAATATCTCCCTTCACTGAAAAAAAAAATGTATTTGGCCATTGCCATCATTTTCAACTACTGTTATTGTTACTGAGGACAGTCATAATTTAAAATTTGGATGGCACTTTTTAGTCTATGGTTAATACATACTTTTAATAGTATCTTAATCCTCACACCACCTAGGGAGACTTGAGTCAGCAAAGAAACTAAGGAAGGCTGAGTTCCCCAATGCCAGCTACTCAAACTTGGTGCCCATCTGGAGAAATTGTACAGAAATTGAGAGCAAGCTTTTAGATACCTTCATAGCAATTTGACAGGATAATTTTGTGTCTTATGATAAAGAGGGGTTTTATTTGTCGTGCATTTTTATTATATTTTTGAAAGCATCAGTTTGTGATGGATTAAAAATTAAAATATGTAAATCAACCAACCGACCAACAAAACTTGTCCCTCCCCGTAGACATTTTTTTTAACATCTTTATTGGAGTATAATTGCTTTACGATGGTGTGTTAGTTTCTGCTTTATAACAAAGTGAATCAGTTATACATATACATATGTTCCCATATCTCTTCCCTCTTGCGTCTCCCTCCCTCCCACCCTCCCTATCCCACCCCTCTAGGTGGTCACAAAGCACCTGGCTGATCTCCCTGTGCTATGCAGCTGCTTCCCACTATCTGTTTTACATTTGGTAGCGTATATATGTCCCTGCCACTCTCTCACTTTGTCCCAGCTTACCCTTCCCCCTCCCCATATCCTCAAGTCCATTCTCTAGTAGGTCTGTGTCTTTATTCCCATCTTGCCCCTAGGTTCTTCATGACCTTTTTTTTTAGATTCCATATATATGTGTTAGCATACGGTATTTGTTTTTCTCTTTCTGACTTACTTCACTCTGTATGAGACTCCAGGTCCATCCACCTCACTACAAATAACTCAATTTCATTTCTTTTTATGGTTGAGTAATATTCCATTGTATATATGTGCCACATCTTCTTTATCCATTCTTCTGTTGATGGACACTTAAGTTGCTTCTGTGTCCTGGCTATTGTAAATAGAGCTGCAATGAACATTTTGGTACATGACTCTTTTTGAATCATGGTTTTCTCAGGGTATGTGCCCACTAGTGGGATTGCTGGGTCATATGGTAGTTCTATTTGTAGTTTTTTAAGGAACCTCCATACTGTTCTCCATAGCGGCTGTATCAATTTACATTCCCACCAGCAGTGCAAGAGTGTTCCCTTTTCTCCACACCCTCTCCAGTATTTACTGTTTCTAGATTTTTTGATGATGGCCATTCTGACCGGTGTGAGATGATATCTCATTGTAGTTTTGATTTGCATTTCTCTGATGATTAATGATGTTGAGCATTCTTTCATGTGTTTATTGGCAATCTGTACATCTTCTTTGGAGAAATGTCTATTTAGGTCTTGTGCCCATTCTTGGATTGGGTTGTTTTCTTGATATTGAGCTGCATGAGCTGCTTGTAAATTTTGGAGATTAATCCTTTGTCAGTTGTTTCATTTGCAAATATTTTCTCCCATTTTGAGGGTTGTCTTTTCGTCTTGTTTATGGTCTCCTTTGCTGTGCAAGAGCTTTTAAGTTTCATTAGGTCCCATTTGTTTTTATTTCCATTTCTCTAGGAGGTGGGTCAAAAAGGATCTTGCTGTGATTTATGTCATAGAGTGTTCTGCCTACGTTTTCCTCTAAGAGTTTGATAGTGTCTGGCCTTACCCCCATAGACATTTTGACAAGCACTGTCCTAAGTAGTAAGTCAAGGGGCCGAGCCTTCAAGCCTGGATCGTCCTCCTGCAAATCCAGAACTCTTTTGACTGTAGCACAACTGCTTTCCTAAAGACAGCTAGCAGTGAATGTAATTTACTACCCTCACGTCTCCTGTAACCCCCAGTATATTTTTGTATCTCTTCCGGAGATAATAAGCATCTGAAAAAGATACTCATGAGAGCATATTAGTAGGATATTGCTAAATACATTTGCACCTAAAACATGCCATTTAAAGTTTCCACTGAAAGTACTAACCAATAAGTTATGTGATATTCCTCAGTTCAGTAACTTCCGTGTGTATTTATAGAATATTTCAGTAGACCAATGAATAGGTCTGTTGGACCTACACTGGATCAGGTTCTTTATTGAAATGAATCAAAGACAGCAAATGGGGAAGGAAAGGAGATATTGGGATATTGCAGGTGGAGGAGATTGGAAGAAGAGCAGCATGGTCTTGGCAGCTGAACCAAGGCAATCTCCTGTGCTCTGTGTCACCCCCAGACCCCCCTTACCTCCTGTCTCCCTTCCCACCAACCATAGGCCAAGACATAGTGTTGTTCTGCTGGACCAGCCAGGACACAGGGAATTAATGCCTACATCATCAAGATAGCCCTACAGAGAAAGTGAGGTCTTCTTGCCAAACAAAGACTGAGAATATTTCTGAGGATCCACGTCGTCTTCCAGGAGTCCTGGAATGATCTGGGAGCAGAACAGGGTCATGGGCCACCTTTCAGTTTAGTGCAGGAACTGCCACTGTGTCCAGTGATGTCACTTTCTTTTTACTACCTGGAAATTCTCCCTCCTACCTGTCAACATGATTTCACTCTTGTTCTGACCAAGTTTCATCCAGAAAGGATGATTTCTTTTTTCTCCTGACAATTTCCAGTGACCCCAAAAAGCACTGCAAGGAGGAAGGAACATTCTGGAATGCATAGGCATTCTGACTGCAAAGAACCTGAGATCTCATAGAACGTTCGTACCCTACAGGGTGTTAGTCCAGACCCATGGTCTGATCCTGGGGAAACATTGCAGGTAATGCAAAAATAGAACGATGAATTTAACAGCGTGAATGCCTGACTTTGGACTATAAATTTGAATAAATCGTCATCTTGTAATTGAAAGGGATCTTTAAGACCGTCAAGGCAGCCAGCCTGCTGCCTGTTGTAGCCTTTCTGATGATTTGTCCTCTGGTCTCTGTGGGAATGGGACCCTCCCTAGGTTCCAAGATAGCCCGCCGCACTGTCCAGAAGGTCTGATTACTGCGAAGTTCTTTCTTATGTTAAGTGAAAAGTGTTACTATAATCCCTGGTCCCAGTCTTATTTCTAATCTTCCTTTCCTGTGAGAGGCTTTCAAATCTTTAAAAATAGTTACCGTTCCCTTTATCTAGTGGCTTCTCTCTATGGGGTTGATAATCCCCAGTTCATGGAATCGTCTGTTGAGACGGTTTCTAGATCCTTTACCATCTTGTTCCTGCTCTCACAAGATTACTCTAAATCTGTTTTGACTTGTATGAAGAAGTTCTTAACTGTTAACCTAACCTGAACCTACTTTAATGACATTGAAAAATCACATTAGTTAGTTACAGCGCTGGCTCCCCAGATTTGCGGGGAAGGAAGGAAGGAAGGAACTAGAGACCAGCTTCCGTGTTTAGCAAAGTCACTAGGCGGCCCCTGCATCATGGCTGAGTACATGGGCTCCAGAATCTAACTGCCAGCGTTTCAGTCTCAGAGATACCACTTCTTTTTTGCCTTTGATTCCTCGTCTTTTTTTTTTAATTTTTATTTATTTATTTATTTTTGGCTGCGTTGGGTCTTAGTTTCTGTGCGAGGGCTTTCTCCAGTTGTGGCGAGCGGGGGCCACTCTTCATCGCGGTACGCGGGCCTCTCACCGTCACGGCCTCTCCCGTTGCGGAGCACAGGCTCCAGACGCGCAGGCTCAGTAGTCGTGGCTCGCGGGCTTAGTTGCTCCGCGGCACGTGGGATCCTCCCGGGCCGGGGCTCGAACCCGCGTCCCCCGCATCGGCAGGCGGACTCTCAACCACTGCGCCACCAGGGAAGCCCTGATGCCTCATCTTTAAAACAGGGATAATAATAACACCACCAACCTCGGCAGGGTTGTTTGTGAGGAACAAGTGACGATCTACATCAGTCGTCTTATGATACGGCATACAGTAAGTGTCCAATAAATGGCAGTGAATGTTAAGCAGAATTCTTCGGCGCACAGAATTGACCTTCAGTTCCCCTAAACGGCATATTGCAAACAAATTTGATCCAATCTTGTTGGACATTTCGTGTCCGTTTCCTGGAATTAGATCATCTTCATTTATTTTCTCTTCACTGATGAGTCACCTCTTCTTCGGAGGTGGCTGGCCCCGGGGCCTCCTTCCACAGCAGCGTGGTTGGCGCTCAGGCCACCCCTCCTGTCCTGGTCCTCATTCTTCAACAGCGACTCGGGCTTGAGCCTGGCGAGGACCCTCACTCTTAGCTGCTTTTTCTCTACCAAGGAGAGAGATTGAGCCCGTCCCGGGAGAAGAGCTGGGGAGCCACGGGGGTGTGGTATGAGCGCCGTCTCCCCCACTGCTGCAAACCAGTGTTCTTCCCTTGCCCGTTCGGTGATGGAGAGATGGTGCTGGGACATGTAATGTACCTGCCCAGTAAGTCGGGGAAAGAGGACAGTCAGCAAGCATGGCTCTGCTCAGAGCTCCTAATCTGGCCCTTGGGAGCCAGGAGCAGGTCAAAGCCTCTAGAATCCAGGCCCTGGCAGCACCCCTGGCACCGCTGCAGGTGGGAGGGAGCCTGACTTCTGTGTCTCTCTCCCTCGCCTCCCTGCCACGTGTTCTGCGAGCTCCTTATCCTCAGAATCTTCTGAGCTTGCTGCCCTACCGGGTGGAGACAAGGTCCACAGAAGAAAGGAGGATGTGTAAGAGGCAACGCTTCTTCGTCCTCTGGGGTAAATGAGCTTGACTTGCTACAAAGGGAGAGAACAAAGGCCTCTGATTTTCAGTTTCCATTATACTACTAGAGAAATATACATATATTTCTATAAATTTTTACGAAGGCCTCTGATTTTTAGTTTCCATTGAACTATTAGAGAAATATACATATATTTCTATAAATTTTTACGAAGGCCTCTGATTTTTAGTTTCCATTAAACTATTAGACAAATATACATATATTTCTATAAATTTTTACGAAGGCCTCTGATTTTCAGTTTCCATTAAACTATTAGAGAAATATACATATATTTCTATAAATTTTTACATCTTTGATATGTCTGTACAGTCCATTCCCTTTGCCCTGAAGCCTGAGTGAGCACATGAAAAATCTCTGTGTCCCACTCAGAGGCATTCGTCAATTAAATGATTAAAACTTGAAAAAGTATATATTATTCAATGTTTACTTTTAATATCTGCAATCAGCTCTGTGATCTAGGTGGCATCCATCCTGGAATTCAGACTGAGAATCCTGATCAGACACTAATTTTCTTTCCCGTCTTAGTTCGGTTGATCAGTTCTGTGTGCTCTGGTTTCCGCCTTAGTAAAATGAAGGTGGGGTGTGTACACGTGCGGACCCTGCAAGACTTTTAGGAAGAGTCTTAAGGGAATGCACTTTAGACAGGTCTTTCCCTTCTCAGTGATAGGCGACTTCATGCGTGCCTTGGCTCGTGCCAGAAATCTCGGGGTCACCCTTGACACCTTTCTTTCTCTCACACCCTGTGGCTGAAGGGTCAGCAGGTCCTAAGAGGTCTGCCTTGAGGATCTGCCTAGGCTGGGCAACCTCCCACCTGCTCCTGCCGCCCCGTGGCCTCAGCCCCCGTGGTCCCTCACCTGCTTTGCTGCTTCCACTCCTGCCCCCTCAGTCTGTCCTTAACACGACAGTCAAAGAGATGAGGTTTAACGAAAATCTGATCATGACTATATTCATTCTCTAGGGTCGCCATAGCAAAGTGCTACAGACCGTGGGGCTTAAACAGCAGGAATTTGCTGTCTCAGAGTTCTGGGGGCTGGAAGTGCACAGTCAAGGTGCTGTCAGGGCTGGTTTCTCCTGGGGCCACTGGCCTGAGCTTGCAGACGGCCGTCTTCTCCCTGTGTCCTCCCGCGGTCTCTCCTCTGCGTGTCTGTGTCTTCATCTTCTGCTCTGATAAAAACACTAGTCGTTTGGTTAGAACCCACCCCACTGAACTCATTTTAACTGAATTACTCCTTTAACATAGTCATCTCTGAATGCAGTCACATTTTGAGGTGCTGGGGATTAGGATTTAAGCATGAATTGGGTGGGAGTGGAGTTCAGTCCATAACAACATGCACAAACGCTCCTTGGCTTTCCGGCTCGCAGAGAGGAAAAAGCAAAGTCCCTGCCTCAGCCCAGAAGGCCACCACGGCCCGGGCCCCTGTCGGCCCCATGACTACATCTGCTGTTCTCCACGTTGCTACCCTCTCCTACCACAAGGCCTGGACGTGCTAGGCATCCTCCTGACAGAGGGCCTTTGCGTTGGCTGTTCCCTCAGTTGAGACTGCTCTTCTCTCCAGTATCCTAAAGTCTCCCTCCCTCACCTTCTTTGAGTTCTAAGTCACCTCCTCAGTGAAGCCCTCCCTGTTTGCTCTATTTCAAATCACAACTCTCCTCCCAACCCAGCCTATTCCCCAGTCCCCCTTTGTTCTTTCGTACATTTTTCACCATCTAACATTCTACGTTTGCCTTTTACTTTCCTTGTTGCTCTTCTTACCTAGTAGAACGTACAGTCCGCAAGGGTGAGAACCACTTGGAATGAATGAATGAACGAATGAATGGAGAATGAATGTAGAGCCCCTAGTAGCTGCTATAGTATTTCCTTATTATTAACCCACTTTGTCCTGATGGATATTTAGGTTGCTTCTGCTGTTCTTTTTCACTTTTGAGCTTTGAGTTCTCACAAGACACACATTATGTAAAGGTTAAGTGGTGTTGATGGTGGGGCGACCAGGTCTTTAACCTTTTTGTATTACTTTTTCTCAGGATCCTAAAATTTTTGAATGGTTCCCTTTGTCTGGAATTCACCCCATTTTGCAAAGAGAAATTCTGCTTATTTTTCAAGACTTTATTAAAATACCACATCCTCTTGTGATCGCTTCTCAGATTCCCAGAGGAAGCTCTCTCTGCACACCCTCCTCTTGCACCCGCTGTGTCCTGTTGTGCGTTTCTTGGTGTATTCTCTGTTAGATGTGGGCTGGAGCCATCCTTGCCTTCCCACTCGACTCCCGCCGCCCCCCCCCCCCCCGCCCAGTTCATCACAGGACCCATGATTTAGGAAATATTCAGTAAACATTTCTTAAATGAATTTTATCAAAAGTTCGTATGATCTTTGAAATAGAAAGGTATTCTAATCTGTGAGCATAATTAATGCTTTTCTTGGTCCAGTTCTATTGAGATATGGTTGACATACAGCACTGTATGCGTTTAAGGTGCGATGATCTGACTTACATCCAGCATGAAACGATGACCACAGTTAAGTAGAGAGAACATCCATCATCTCATATGGGTACAAAATAAAAGAAAGAGAAAATACTATTTTCCTTGTGTTGAGAACTCTTAGGATTTACTCTCTTAAGAAACTTTTATGTGGAACATACAGCAGTGTTCATTATATTTATCATGGGATACATGACATCCCTAGTACTTATTTACCTTATAACTGGAAGTTTGTACCTTTTGACCGCATAAAGGTATACTATTATTATCGACTATATTCCCCACGCTGTACATTTCGTCTCCATGAACCATTTATTTCGTTACTGGAAGTTTGTACCCCTTAATTTCCCTCACCTATTTCACTCATTCCCCCACCCCTTCCCCTCTAATATTTTATTGGAAACTCAGTTAATGATGGAAATAGGCTCTAGCAGTGGGTCCACTCCCGATCCCATTGCTGAGTTGTGCCCGTTTTGTTTTGCTTTTGCAGAGATTAGAAGCAAAGAAAAAAGTTCATCCTTTAAAGTTAAACCTAGGTCTTTGCTTGTCGTAATATCAAACTAGAGTTGAAGATGCTGTAACTTTGATGATAACCTCTTCCCGTTGAAGTTCACTGTCCCTTCATTTAATCCTCTTGGAGCATATCCAGCATATATGATAAAGTTGGGGGAAACGATCATCTGTAGCTCCTCCAGGAAATTGTTGAGTTGTAGAGATGTATCATTGATCATTCAGCATCCTGGGACTGAAACTGAAATTCACTTTCAGATTTTTACAGCGAGGTCTGGAAGATGGGAACAGCCAGGTGAAGGGGCAGGAAGAGGATGAGGGGGACACCCTAGGCAGAGTAGAGGAGGGTGTGTATTCGATAGTAAAGCAGGTAAGGCCACATGGAAAGAATAATTGAAATCTCTGGGTTTAAACTAAAAAAGCCAAATATTGAGTTTGTGTCACTATTATCATTTAGGTATATCAACAGCCAATTGATATTTTTAATGTGTTTTATTTTCACCCGCTGGGTTTTGGTTTAGTATCATCCATTTAATTCTAGAGAGAGAAATTTACTTCCTACATACGAGCCTTGAAAGTGGACGAATAAATTACGGTTCTGATAAACTCATTCTTCTTCTACCTCTTCCTATCCCAGAATCCCTAAGCAGTTAGATTAGGAAAGTTCTGACGTTTGCCAGGAGAAAATTTAATCCCAGGAGAAAATTCCATGCAGTCGCTGAGGCTAAGGATTTATACACCTTGAGTGAAAAACAGGCCCAGCGAAGAAAAAGGAAAGTATATCGGTGTTTCCTTAGCAGCCGGAAGATCGATCAACAATTTTTTATTGAGCGCCTTTTCTGAATGGGGCTCTGTGCTTGGCACGGGGGATACCGCAGTGAACAAAATATAGAGGGAGGCTGCCCTGGGCGTGGCTTGGAGTCCGCTGGGAGTGCGATGACCGGGGCGAGTCAGTGCCAGCGAGGGAGCTGGGGGGAGGGGAGAGCGCAGCAGGGGCTCAGCTGGTAGGTGGGCTTCTCTGGAGAGCTGCATTGAAACTGAAATCTCAAAGATAGAAAGAACCAGGAGAAGACGGAGAAAAGGAGTGGAGAATATTCTAGGCAGATTAGAGGAAGGAATGATACACTGCCTCCAAACGGGTGATGAGATTTTTAGGAAGAAAAGGCAGGAAGTTGACAGTTACTCTCCAGCTTTTTAGAGGGACAATTATAGAGAATGAGAGAAGTGACAGAAGATTGTAATCTGATGTAAGGAAGAGCCTGGGAACCGCTGGAGAGAGTACAGGGGTTTTTTTTTTTTTTTTTTTTTTTTGCGGTACGCGGGCCTCTCACTGCTGTGGCCCCTCCCGTCGCGGAGCACAGGCTCCAGACGCGCAGGCGCAGCGGCCACGGCTCACGGGCCCAGCCGCTCCGCGGCACGTGGGATCTTCCCGGACCGGGGCTCGAACCCGTGTCCCTTGCATCGGCAGGCGGACTCTCAACCACTGCGCCACCAGGGAAGCCCCCAAGAGATCTTTTTAAAAGATCAGACTAGCAGCTGTCCCAAATGGTTTACTTGTAGGCTTCATACAGAAAAACCCTACAGGTGAGATTGTCTGCTAATGTCCTGTCCAACCCTGTAACTCCATGTCAGTAATATTGAAGTTATCTCTAATGTGAATGTTTTTAGAAATAGCATGGTTTTACCTCTCCTGGGAAGTTAGCTGTACATCGGTGTTAATACAGATAGTCCAGACCAACAGTGGTCAACCAGAACCAGAAAGGCTTCCAGAACCATCTTGAACCCTTGGCAACACTTACTGAGTACTGCTTACATTAGCTAGAGATTAAATTACTACCTGTCAAGATTATTGAAAAAGGAACAATTTCAGCATTGGACAGAAGAAATTGAAATCAGTAGCCCCGCAAACCCCTTCAATCTTTATTAATTCTGTTATTCCATAATTATCTTTAGACTTTCCAAAGATGACAGTTCATTTATAATCTTAGTACAAAAACATTTTGGGGTGACGGTTACTTTATGTGGCCTCCAGGGTCACAGGAAAGTCTAAAGAATGATTCTTGGTCCTGATCTAGATGGTCCCTGGGGTTTCTTCTAGCTTTAACAGTCTGACGTAATTACCGCATTGGTTTACGGCAGCGTTTGCACCTGCAAATCAGTGTTCATGAAGATGAGCAGCTGTGCCTTTGGTACCCGAGCAAAAATGAACCTCTGAATACACCTAAATGTTATTTGCTTGTGAAATGGCATTTATTTGAGGAAGTTCGGTATTTTGTTCATCGTCTAGCAAATGGCATGCATTTTCAAATGAAATGTGTTTCCAGGGAAAGATTCTCTTTCTTATACTGATGAACATCTCTTCAAAATCTCCTCCAATTCTGGTGAGACATTTGTCCCTGACCCTTTGAGGCCAGAGTCTTACTTTAGGTCAGTACTTCGATTTTACAGCATGTATTTATCATCTGTAAGCGGCTGCATGTAGATGTTGTTTTGCAATTTAACTGCTGCTTTAAGAGGCAGAATGAGATTTCGAGCAAGGTAATGTCACCAAGAGCAAGACAGATCCTCCCCTGCAAGGCTGGTGAGCCATCTGGTCAGAAGAAGGTTAAAATGAGACTAGCTGAACCACTGACATCTTTCAAAGTCTTAAGAGGATAAAAAAGGAAATGTGTTTTTATCAGAGAGAATCTGCCCCTGAATTCCTACGTGTACATCAGTAGAAACCCTGCCCTTGCTTAATGAATAAGTATAGATGCTTTGATCTTCTTGGAAACCCTTGTCCAAAAAGATTCTGCAGACCACAAATATTTAAAAAGCTAGGGAATTCCCTGGCGGTCAGTGGTTAAGACTTGTTGCTTCCACTGCAGGGGGCCTGGGTTTGATCCCTGGTCAAGGAACTAAGGTCCTGCATGCCACGTGGCGTGGCCAAAAAAAAAGTTAAAAAGCAAAAGAAAGTGTTTCGAAATGTAGTATCAATGTCAACTTCTCGGTTTTGACAAACATACCATGGTCATGAAAGATGTTGACATTAGGGGAAGCTGGCTTAAAGGTATATGGGAGTTATCTGTGCTTTCTTTGCAAGTCTTCTGTTAACCTAAAATTATTACAAAATAAAAAATTATTACAAAACAACCCCCCCAAAAAAGAAAAAATAATAAAGGAAGTGTTTTAATAAACTAGTGGATAATATCCATAATGAATGCTTTCTGATAAATTGCTGGTGTTTAAATACATCCTTTGCTAAAACAGCAACTACCAACATTGACGTTTATAAAGCATTATCCTCTGATCTTGTAAGCAGCTGTGAGGTAGGTAGAAAGGTTTCTCCATTTACCTGATGAAGAACCAAAAGAGCAAGATGCTCAACTAGTGAGTGGCCCAGCTGGGACCCAAACCTGGTCCTCACTCCACATCATGCCCTCCTGGCACCACATCCAGCCAGGCGTGACCTAGGACACTGGCTGATGTCTAGGGACAGAGTCATGTGGAAAAGCCACCACTGTTTGGTTCCTCCATCAGAAATGGAGATTGCTGTTGGTGAGATTCTGGGTGTCTTATGATTTTATTCATCACATCCTGACCCCAGACACTATTTCAGAAATGTGGGTCATTGGTCCCTGGAAGGACAGACAAAGGGATGTGAATGAACTAATTTACATTCATTACCATGGCTGGAAAAAAAGAAGCTCAAAACACATCTTCCACTCAGGGAAGCTCAGTCCCCTGGTCTATATATAGAACAGCATCATTTCCTGCTGACTAAAGTCCAACAAAAAAAACAAAGGCTCCAATGTTGAGTTTCTTATCTCAGAAGGCTGTGATAAAACGTACAATGTGTGCCTGCTTTCTTAAAATGAAGCTGATTAACTGTTTTCCTGGGTGTCATAGGTTACTTCCGTCATTTTCCAGCCGCAGGCACTGCAATTTGTAGCATAATTTCTCACACGTTTTTGGGCTCCGAGAAGAAAACATCTGACTGTTCCCTCTCCTTTCTGAAAACTCTCTTTATAAATCTGTGCAGTCAGAATGACAAAAGCTGTTCCTGTTTAATTTCACTTTCAGCATCATATTGGAGGGTAATAAATTTTCTCTGTCCTTTCAAGAGATTATTGTCTTCTTCTTTTTTTTTTTTTAGCAATAGTTGCAGTTGAAATCATATGCGGGAAAGCAATATCCCTTTATGACACGTTTTTCTTTAAAAATGGTGGTGAAATGGTTCCCATGTATTTTCGAGGAAGATGAAGGATTTAAAATAGGAATTTTAAATTTCAAACCTGCCCCTGATTTCCTAGGAGAGTATCAAAGGTGCTGGATAATGGGTAGTCCCGGGCCCGGGGATGGGTCACAATGCTCCAATATGCATCTACCTATTACCGTGTGATGGAGACACAGTGATGATTATAAAGCTCTCTTGAAAGGGAGCCAACTGTTTAATGACCCTGAGTTGTTGTAGATGTCTTGCATTCATTTCTTGATGAATTATTAAAAATAAGCTGCCTCTCCCTCACCAGTAATGAACAGGAAAGGTAAAACAGTCTCTTAATTTTCAAAGTCTAGGGATGTCTTAGAAACATGTGGCTGTTTAAATGGTAGGAAAATGCAGTGAAGGGGGATGGGAACCTGAGGGGTGCCATTGTGTTCTCAATTTATGCCTCTCCTACTTGGTTTAGTAGAGTCAAAAAGGAGAGTCGAATTTATTAAAAACAAACAAACAAAAAGAAGAGTTGAGTTTTCCCAAAAGGAGACTCATTAAACGTTATTCTTGATGGAGACAGGACCAAGGGGAGGGGATACGGCTTTTCACTTCCCTGACATGTCATGGGGACATAGTGAAGGCAAAGAGAGTTTGCAATGAGTGCTTTTTACTGATTTAGGACTGGCATTTTACTCTCAAGCTTTCTGAATCCTATTTTTGTGTGTCTCTTGTAAATAGCAGGCATCCTGTTTTAGGTAAACTTCTGTTTGTTCTTCCTGGTTTATTCATTTTTTTCGTGAAGGAAGATATTCAGGCACTCCCATCCTCTGGGGAGAAAGCAGGACAGAGCCAAGGTGACATCCTCCCAAACTTACCTTTCAGTGCAGGAGACCGATGATACACCAATGAATATATTATCTGCTGTGTATATACATCTCTACACTGAAGAAAATTTCAAGCAGGGGAGTGGGCATCACCTATGATGGTGATGCCTTTCTATCCTCGAGGAACTACGTTGTTGATATGACCACAATAAACCCACTGCATCCCTTCTTCTTCTTGTTGATGACACTCCATTATGCAAGACTAGATGATCCAACTTGGTGATTTTTCTGCCCAACTCTCCCGCATCCTGTCCTCTCGGCAGCCCCCAGCCACGGGCTACTCACAACAAACACACGTGTACCACCCAAGTCAGGAGTTCAAAGGTCTGAACTGAAAAGTTCAAAGGTCTCAGTGTCCCATCATAGCCTCCAACCTTGGGGCCCTTCCCAGCAAAATTCATAGCAAAAAAGGAGTTGAGTTCTGTGAACATCTGTTGTCCTTGCTTTTTGTTATACGATAATTATTATATTCCCGTGGTTTTTTTTTTTAAAGTTTGTGGTGCCAATTGCATTTCCTAGTCAGCATGTCCATATACAAGAAAGTAACGGCCTCGAGGGTTCTTTGGGAGAAGGCAGTGTGGTTAACAGAAAGGGCACAGGCCCTGGAGGGAGAAAACCCACGTCCACATCCCTGTGTGATCACAACTGAGTGATCACTTATTTCCTCAGAAATGTAACGTCCTCATCCATAAAATCAGGATAATAACAATACCCTTCCTAACTTGGCAAGTTTTTGTGAAGATTAAATGAGATCATGGACATTTACAAAGTACTTTGATAGGACCCATAAAGGACCCTATGTGTTAACTATCGTTGCTGTTTTGGAAGATGGCCTGCTCCTTTGTCCTGATTTGTGGAGCCTCCTGGTGTATTTAATTACTAGAATGGAAATATTCCAACATGGTGCAACTGGCCAACATCTTGTGAATGTTATGGAACGCTCTCAGGTTTTTGCATGTTCATCCTTTCATTTCTCAGGAAAACTACATCATTTGGAGAGACCCAGATGGGAGACAGAATCTCATCTCCCCCCCCCCGCCGCCCCCACCAGACAATAATTTAGGACCTTTGGTGTTAATTTAAATTTATCGTAGAACGTCATACAAGAAGAAACCTTCTATATCTTATCTAGCCCAACTACCTCACCTTACAAAGCAGCCTAACTCTGGACAGTCTTAACTGAAGTGGCCTGAGAGTGTAGAGTTAGGAAATGTGCTGACGTCTAGCTGTCTCTGTCACGTTCTGTACTCACACTGTCCTGGGATGGAAGGCACACGGGTACCCTGGCATTCTTCCTTGCACAGATCTCTGTGCCTTATCTCTTTGGATTATCTTCTTAGGAAGAACTCTAGATCACTGTTTCCACAGCTTTAATTCTCCTTTCATAGGATATTTCCCCTACACAGCAAGACTATCTAAGGGTCAGGGATAATTATTTTAGTGAATTAAAAGATGGTAAGTATATTATGACCTACTCTGATTCCTAGAGACTTCAAATATTTGATTGACTTTTCCATCAGTTCCCAAAACGTGCACAAAAACAGGGCTGAGATATGAAGAGAATTAATAATCAGGCTCTGTCTTTGAAAGGCTTACAGTCCACGGGGCAGGGGGTAAACGCTTAGATGTGTGATTGTAACATAACGCGACAGATGCTGTAACAGAGGTGGGAACGGAAGCTGTGGTAGCACAGAGAAGGGACTGTTTTCCACTGAACGATCAGAAAAGGCTGCTCGAAAGAAATGGCATTGGGGCTCTCGTTGAGGGCGGGTGCATTGCTCCAGTCAAACTCTGCGGGGCTATTTCTGAGGTGGGGGGATGGCAGGAAAGCTCACAGCGTGAGAAGGTTCTGGAAAAAGAGTGAGTTTTGAAGCCATTTTATGGCTCTGCTTCTGTCCAGATGACACCAGTACGAGCTCAAGCTCTACAGCCCCTGCTGCCCGAGTTCAGTAATGCCCGCACCCCTCTCGCTGTGACCGTGGCTGTGTGCCTCATTTTTCCCTCTCTAAAGTGGAGGGTAACAGCAGTACCTGTCTAATAGGGTGGTGGTCGTTAGGCTTAAATGAATCCCTCTCTGGCACTGTGTGAGCATTTAAAATGTTAGCTCTTTTTACCATTATGTGCAGTGATCCAGGAGGAGTTAGGGAGGCGCCGCCTAGGAGGTCAGGATGAGGGGCTCCACGTTTACCTGCGGTTTTAATTCCTGCTCACCCACCTGGAAGAGGGACAGTGACCACACAACCCCCATGCGACGAGATCCGTTTGAATTCCAAGCAAACTCAGTGCTTAATCTCCGAAGAGTTTTGACGTGAATGGTCTAGAATAGATCTGATTGTGTGAGTCAGCTTTTCCTCGGGGACTTGGACAGGTACTCCGGAAGATGTGGTGACTCTTTCGGGCCCCCGGAGTGTCATTTTGTACATCACTAATCTGGGCCACATAATGAGAAAAGCTGCTTCCCTCGGATTGGTTTGGAGCTCTTGCATTAATGGGGTAGCTGCTCAGGGACTAGAGCAGCGGCACAGATAACACGCTCAGCGAAACTGTCACGGTGTCAGATCGTTGGTACCGCCCCCAGAGCACCAACCCCAGAGCACAGCAGGGCAGGAACCTGGGAGATGAGATCTGGGCAGTTCATCCTTCAGCAAATACTGCAGATTCCTGAGAGTTTATACCCACGTTGCATGTGAAGAGACTCGGGTGGTATAACTCTGAAGATGCAGCAGGTGGCAAAGCTGTCGTGCGTACTCCAGGCCAGTGGTTCCCAGATGGGCAGTTTTGCCCCCCAGGGGACACTGGGCAATATCTGGTGATATTTTGGGTTGTCACCACTGGGAGAAGCCACTGGCATCTAGTGAGTAGAGACCATGTTTGCTGCTGAATATCCTACAATGCACAAGACAAGCCCCCCCTACAAAGAAGGGTCCAGTCCAAAATGTCAGCCATGCCGAGCCTGAGAGACTCTGGCCTAGGCCAACGTTTAACCAGAATGTGATATATACGTCATTGGTGGTACCCAAAGTGAGTTTAAGACGAGCTTTTTAAAAGTTTTAACGGACACATACTTATTTTAACGTTAAGTTGTAAACACATACTTAACATAAAACCGGTGATTACAAAGATATTGTTGCTTAAGATGAGGCTAAATTAGTATTTGAGTTTTTTCAAGTGTTGACTTAAAAATACAAAGTAAATAATAGCGTAAGTGGACATCAAATGTGGCTCACACAGAAACGCTAAGGAGTGTGGGATGATGGAGGTTAGAAGCCATTGGTTTGGACGAGGAGTCAGAAAACTTCTGTAAAAAAACTGGGTTGTGAATGTTTGAGGCTCTGCTGCAACTTCTCAACAGCGCCATTTTGGTACAAAAGTCACCATGACAATAGGTAAACAGCTGACTTCTTTTCCCATCCTGACTTTTCTAAACCCAGTGTCTAGGATGCATCCTTTAAACTCAGTGCCCCAGGTATGGCCTGACTGTGGCAGGAGAGGACACTATAACTTACCCTGGTTAGTAAGATTTAAAATATTTATAAAGTCATGATACCCGTTTTGTACACATGTTGTGGCCAGAGCGTGGTGTGTTCTCCACCTTGCATGTGTACAGTTAGTGGGGTCTGTGTTCAACCAAAGTACACAATCTTACAAGTATCACAATTCAATTTTTGGATACAGCATATTGAAACAGAGTGGGTTCAAATTCTAGCTCCTTCCTTTACTGCTTACGCCCTCATGGGCCTATTAATTACCCTCTCACAGCCTCCATTTCCTGCTTAATAAAATGAGGATAATGACACCTCTCCTGCAGGGTTGTTATAACAATGTAATGAGACGTGGAAGTCTCCAGAACAGTGGGCAACACATTCAGTAAATGTTTACTTTTTTCCTTTTCTACCTTAGTTCTTTCACATATTTGATTCTGTTATTAGGCCATTAATAAAAGTGCCGATCAAGTCAGGGGTACCTATAGCTCTGCAATACACTGAAAATACTCCCTGAAAATTAAAGAATGATCTCTTCATTAATACCCTTTGAGTATGACTTCTCAACCACTTAAAATGCACCTAGGTGTCAGTGATTCTAGCCATCTTTCTTTCAGCAAAAACAATAAACAGTAACTGAGTGTCCGCCTAGTGTCAGCCATGGTGTCAGGCACCTGCTACAGACATGAAGAAGATATGGTCCCCACCCCTGGAGGCACCTACTGCTTGGCTGGGGAGAGGAAGCTAGTAAGCAAACGAATGTTCCCAATTTTCACAATTGTGGAATCTCCTGAGAACCTAGGCAAAGTCTTGCCCAAGACAAGTAGTGAAAGGTAAATAGAAAGTAACCAGGTGAAGGTGAGATCCCTTCATATCCTAGGCCAAGAGCGTGCAGTGCGTCGTTGCATGTGAACAAAGGGTGAGTTGTATGGGGACAGAGGTGCGGAAGGAGTTGCAAGTCTGGGTGAATAATACAGGTCAGTGTATGCAAGGCATTGCATGTCAGGCTGTGTCTGAATTACTGCTTCCAGGCTAACTGTTCTCCCTCTTCTCTAGCGGTGACACCTTTTATTTAGAGCAGGTCTTCTAAGTGACAACTCCATTCTAGAAAACAAGCGTTACTAAGACTGTTGGACTGGTGTCCCCCTTCCTGCCCATTAGCACCAGCGGTGGAGGCCAGATGTAAGACGGGGCTCCGTTTCGGTTGACTTAGTTCTTTGCTGTGAATAATACAGCTCGTTATGTGGATTTTGGGGAATTTGCCATGTGTATCACTCTTGAAGCACTGGTTTTGTAGCCAAGGCAGACATTCAGGGTTCTAACAGATGAGATGGCTACATCTGAGTTTCTGAAGGTTGCTTTGACGACAGTCTGGAGGATAGACTGAAACGGAGAATGTTTGGAAACCGCTTGAAGGGCCCTTTCTATAAATAACAAGTCAAGGGCTCCCTTGGGGCCATGCCAGTGGGACACACGTGCACCAGACCCACTAAAAAGATACCGTCTACCCGGTTTCACCCAAGGAAACTGAGGCTCAGAAAAGTTATTACCCTGCCCAATGTCACGAGAGAGTCGGTGACGGAACTTGGACTTGGATCTGTGTCTTGACTGCTCATACCGAGGCCTCATCAGAACGTTTCCGGCCTCCTTCCCAGCTAACTCTTCTATCCCCTTGTGTCTTTGCTTGCTATCCTGTGGGCCTCCAGAGCTACCAGATGTGTGGAATCATCTGGTATTTGTCCTCCTCCTTCTCAGCATTTTTCCCGACACAGAGTTGGCATATATTTATCAATAGAATATTTGTTAAGACCCTTTTGGTGGATTCACCCGGCTTGCTGGAAAACACCTTCTTCGTCCTTAATGGAAAGCGGACATTCTGTCACACGCTAGACCGGCCGGATCGGCCAGGCGAGGTCTCCAGCTGTTGCTGTGATACCCCAACCAGGCAGTCGCTTGTCACCGTGACTGGTCCCTATTTTCCAAGGCTGGCAGTCTTATATGTAGGACCTGCCCCAGGGGCTGAGGGCTCTGCCTTATAAGCCCCTTCTTCTCAGGGTTGCACACTTCCCGTAGATCATTTCTTTTTTCTGTTAATACATTTATTTATTTTTGGCTGCGTTGGGTCTTTGTTGCTGCGCACGGGCTTTCTCTAGTTGCGGCGAGTGGGGGCTACTCTTCCTTGCGGTGCGTGGGCTTCTCACTGCGGTGGCTTCTCTTGTTGTGGAGCACGGGCTCTAGGCGCGCGGGCTTCGGTAGTTGTGGCACGTGGGCTTCAGTAGTTGTGGCTCGCGGACTCTAGAGCGCAGGCTCAGTAGTTGTGGCGCACGGGCTTCGTTGCTGCGTGGCATGTGGGATCCTCCCGGACCAGGGCTTGAACCGTGGCTCCTGCATTGGCAGGCGGGTTCTTAATCACTGCATCACCAAGGGAAGCCCCTCCCGGTAGATCTTCGAGAGAGGAGAAATCGCAGTCTCCTCTGTATCATAGACTACTCGGGAAGCTGAGTTTCTTTTCTTTCTTTGCATAGTATTTCTCCTTTCTCTGTCCTCTTGAGGCAGTTTGGAGCTGTCCACCTTAAGGAACTCTTATGCTTTCTAGTTTCCAACTTGTATTTCCTCAAAAGATTTTTCCCACCGGACACGAATAGCTATTGGCTTCTTTTCATTCTTGCTGTTGTCGTATCCCCAGCTCTCCGCCTTCACTGGAGCCAATAATTAAACTAGAAATGGGGAGGAGGGGTGAAAGCAGGAATGGGGCAAAACAGGAGCCATGGAATTAGTTTCGCTTCTTCCACCCCAACTTCCCTTAATACCCAGTGTAGGAATCCAAGCAAGGTCGGAGCACGGTGTCATTGTCCGATGGAAGGGCCACCTCGTGAGGTGGGCCACTGACGCCTTGGCGTGCTCGGTCACCTTGCAGCCAGCTGTTGGATTTGTCATGCGACCCCATCCATTCTGTACCCCACCTTCTTGTTCTCACTGCCATTCATATTAAATTAGGTGGGAAATGGGCCCCCTAACCTGCTCATGTCTAATTAAGATGCTGCATTTTTCTAAATATGTGATTTAATCTTCTTCAGTGGTTGAAGTTTTTTAAGTTGGTTTAGTTCATTTCCTTGAACATCATAGCTCATGATGTGTTAACCAGATTTGCCATTTGTGTCACTAAAGAGTTATGAGAAAAATACAAAGAGAAAAACAGCCCTTTGCAAACAGTGGAAGGAAGAAAGTGAATGGAATTTAAATTAGACATAGCAATCATTTAGAGTGTAGTGAGGGACTTCCCTCGTGGCGCAGTGGTTAAGAATCTGCCTGCCAGTGCTGGGGACGTGGGTTCCAGCCCTCGTCCGGGAAGATCCCACGTGCCGCGGAGCAACTAAGCCCGTGCGCCACAGCTACTGAGCCTGCGCTCTAGAGCCCGTGTGCCACAACTACTGAGCCCACGCGCCTAAAGCCCGTGCTCCGCAACAAGAGAAGACACCGCAGTGAGAAGCCCGCGCACCGCAACTACAGAAAGCCTGCACACAGCAGCGGAGACCCAACGCAGCCAAAAATAAATAAATAATTTTTTAAAAAGAAATAAAAAGCTGAGATTTAGAAATTAGACACATTCTTTAAAAACTTTTTAAAAATAAAGTGTAAGGAAAGTTTTAAAGGAGACCTAGCATGCATTCATATGTCCTTAAGAGTTTTCTTTCGGATAAGATGTTCTAACGCAAAATTATTGCTAGATAGCATAGCCTCACACTCCGTTTCTTAACACGTCAAACACTGTCGGATGGTAAAATGCATTCAGTTTCCTACGTTTAGAAATTCCTTAAATGAAAGACATAAATTCCACTTCAAGTTAATCTGAAAAAGAATGATAAAATTTAACTATGTGTTTCTGGCTCCATTATTCTTGCTGGACTTCATTCAGAGCCGGTCATAAAGAAGGAATTCTAAATTGCTGTAGGAACCTTGGATAGACTCTAATAAGAAAATAACTAATTTTCTTTATTTTTGATAATACACATTTCCTGATTTTCTGGTAATGAACCTCATGTGGCTTTTATTAAGAAGCAAATCATCTTTAATTAAAAAATATTTTTTATCTGAGTTGGTTCAACTAAAGGGGTGAAACCAAAGGTATGATCATCGTTGTTGCTGGGAACATTGACCTGAAAAACCAGACGGGCGTTACCCGTGTCTGCTGAGGGTCTGACGTGGTCCTTGGGAGGGAACTTGGTCTGAGTCGCCCTTGCCCACGTCCACCCTGATGTCACGCATGGGTCTCCAGCCTGATGGTCCCACTTCTTCTGTTTCTCTGCATCTCCATCCATGACATTTCAATCAGCCCCTACCAGTCATGCTGTACAGCTTTGAAAGCTGGAACTTCACGTATTGTCTCTTTCTTTCCTGGCTCTCTCACTTCACCATCAAATGAACCTTTTTACTCCTTTCAGACATGTGGGTTGCAAATGAACCTTCCTTTGACCGTTGGGGTTGCTGCTCTTAGCCAGAAATAAAAAGAGTTAAACTTATTTTAAATTTTTTTTTATTTTCTAAATGGCAGTAAATACACAGGACGTGAAATTCACCATCTTCCCCATTCTAAAGTATACAGTTCAGTGGCATTCGTGTACATTCACGTTACTGGGCTACCGTCACCACCATCCATCCGCAGGGCGGTAGAATTCTCATTTCCTATTCCGTGCTGCTACCACCATCAGGTAACTCAGCTGCCCCCAAACAGTTAGCTGGTAGGTGAGAAATGAGACTTGAGTTGCCCAGTAGACCTTGTGTCTCTTAGGACGGGACAGCTAAGTTTTTAAAAGGTTCTGAGGCATTTAATATGACACGTTAGCCAGAATAAATGTGCTCTTTTCTCCTTCTCTTTAAACAGCTCTGAACAGCGGGTGCCCTGTTCTACTTCTTACCACAGCTCTGGTTTGCACTCGGGTGACAGTGTCACAAAAGCAGGACCTCTGGGCCTTCCGGAAATAAGACAAGTGCCCACTGTTGTGATTGAATGTGATGACAATAAAGAAAATGTGCCTCATGAATCAGACTACGAAGACTCTTCTTGCCTGTACACAAGAGAGGAGGAGGAGGAGGAGGAAGAAGAGGAAGATGACGACAGCTCCTTGTATACCAGTGAGTGCATCCAAACTCTTCGCTGAGGGTGGCAGGGGCTTGGCTGGTGGGAAGAGCTGCCCACCTCTGTGGGTTCTAATCTGAGGTCCGAGGTTACTGTTTCTTCATGAGTGAGATGGAAGGGTAACTGTCCTCTGAACAGCCTCAGAGCACTAAAAATTACAACATCGTGCTGCCATCTCTTGCTTCTTTAGATGTCTCCTTTTTTCTTTGATTGCTTTCATTGGGATGCAACACCCCATCAATTAAAAAAAAAATAGGGAGGAGGGGAGGCACCTTAAAATTCAATTCCAGTCTACAAAATATATAAAAATACTAACCATTGTATATGGAACAAATTCATTTTTAAGCATACCTCAACCACTGAATTTAAATTTCAGTGATCAACTTTTTAATGTGTGGACTTCTATAATAGCAGCCACTGAATTTAAATTTCGGTGATCAACTTTTTAAGGCGTGGACTTCTATAATAGCAGACACCAAATTTAAATTTCGGTGATCAACTTTTTAAGGCGTGGACTTCTATAATAGCAGCCACCGAATTTAAATTTCGGTGATCAACTTTTTAAGGCGTGGACTTCTATAATAGCAGCCACTGAATTTAAATTTCGGTGATCAACTTTTTAAGGCGTGGACTTCTATAATAGCAGCCACTGAATTTAAATTTCGGTGATCAACTTTTTAATGCATGGACTTCTATAATAGCAGACACCGATTTTAAATTTCGGTGATCAACTTTTTAATGCGTGGACTTCTATAATAGCAGCCACTGAATTTAAATTTCGGTGATCAACTTTTTAAGGCATGGACTTCTATAATAGCAGCCACTGAATTTAAATTTCGGTGATCAACTTTTTAAGGCGTGGACTTCTATAATAGCAGCCTTTTACCGGCTGTGTGCCTGACATTATGCTAAGGTTTTATTCTCATCTACATCTTACGACACTCAGGGGCATAAACTACTGCCCCCATTTTACAGTAAGGGGAGAAAATGGAGACGTAAGGGACTTGCCCAGAGACTCACGTCTACTAAGCGGCAGTGCTGAGAGTCGAAGCTGCCTGTGTCTCATTCCAAAACCCACATTCTAAAAGCAGTGGCAAAAGTAGGGAGATAAGTACTTACTATATAAGATCCAAAGGAATACCCCAAACTTGCCACTTCCCAGTCTCCTCCTCTTGCTTCACACTCACCAGGCTTCGGATAGCTCGCTAAACCTGAGTGATGGAAATAGTGCTGGTGGTGAGGAGAGGAGCCTGGACGGGCAGCCAAAGGCCCACATTGTCCATGAGGGAAGGAGCGGTTGCCCAGCCCCTGCTCACCGTTTCCTGCCCGGAGGATGCGACGCTTTATACCAGGGTTTCTCAACCTTGGCACGAGTGACGTCTTGTCTTGGGCCAGCTAATTCTTTGTCATGGCGGCTGCCCCGTGCATTGTAGGATGTTTGGTAGCCTCTCTGGCCTCTACCCACCGGGTGCCGGTAGCACCCTCCCCAGCAAACTCCAGTTTGACAAAACCAGAAATGTCTCTAGACTTTGCCAAATGTCCCTGTGGGGGCAGAAATCACTCCTGATTGAGAATCGTGGATTTATTCCAGATGTGAGGAAGCCCTGCTCTTGGCGCTCAGAACCTCTTACGCTAAAAAGAAAAGCAGACCCAGAATATTGACTGTTTCGATGAGCTTTGCTCCCTCCCTCCCCCCCCCCCACAGACCCCACTTTGCCCAACTTTACTTCCCTCCGTCCCTCCAGCCCCACTGTAGCCGCTCTCTTTCGTCTCCTGTGGTTCCTCTGCGTATCCATCACCTCTGCACGTCCACACACACGCAGATGCCCCCCGGCCTGCTGCCTGTTGGCCTCACTTATCCTGCACCCGCCGGCCTCTCCTCCTCCGTCCCTCCTCCGCCCTTTGCAGTCTATTTTGCACTCCGCAGTCTGTCCCTCCCTCCTTTTGTGATGTTGCCCACATGGCGCGGCGAGTTCCTGGAGGGCAGAGATCCAATCCCAGGCTCTGCGCCACACGCGCCCAGCATACCGCGAGGTAGAAAGGACATGCTGATTGCAGGGACTGTATGACGGTCACATACTGCAACTTTCCTCCTTTGACCCAGGTCTTGACAGCGCTCAGGTGTTGGGCTCTTGTATCCGTCTCCCCGCCTCTCCCCTTGTGGTCCACGGCCGTCCCTGGGGGGAGCCCGAGCAGGTGGGTGACAGCCTTATTGCCTCATGTCTCCCTTCCTGCAGCCTCCCTGGCCATGAAGGTGTGCAGGAAGGACTCCTTGGCCATCAAACTCAGCAACAGGCCCTCCAAGCGAGAGCTGGAAGAGAAGAACATCCTTCCGAGGCAGACGGATGAAGAGAGGCTGGAGCTGAGGCAGCAGATCGGCACCAAGCTCACCAGGTAGGACAGCGCGGCCGCCGGCTGCGTGGATTTCCGCGCGAGAATTCAGTCTCCACCCTCACGTCTGTCGTGCGTGTCTCTGAAGAGCTCCCTGCAGAGAAAGTCCATGGAAAATATTCCATTTCTGCTGCAGGCTTGCTTTTATGGTCCCCTCTTTTTCACTAATTAAAATCTTAGACATTTCACTCGACTAGAGGTTCAAGCTGAGAGGAGGATTTCCAGGGAGAATAACCACCTGTAGAACAATCTCCATCATCCAGTAGAATTGAGGACCTATATACCTAGGCACTGTGGTTTGCTGAAGCACAAAGCAATCGAATAAATGGACTTTTCTGCTAGACTGTGCAACTAGAAGACATCAGTGGTGGGTAAAGATACCTCATTACTGAGCTGGGACTCTTCTTGAGTGATTGCCCCTATGAGTGGGTATTACAGGCACAGGCAGAGCAGTATGTCATAGTAATATGTTAAACACTTATGCGTATATTTATAACCTACTGCATCTTTTTTTTTTTTTTTTTTTTTTGCGGTACGCGGGCCTCTCACTGTTGTGGCCTCTCCCGTCGCGGAGCACAGGCTCCGGACGCGCAGGCTCAGCGGCCACGGCTCACGGGCCCAGCCGCTCCGCGGCATGTGCGATCCTCCCGGACCGGGGCACGATCCCGCGTCCCCCGCATCGGCAGGCGGACTCTCAACCACTGCGCCACCAGGGAAGCCCCCTAGTGCATCTTTATATGGTGTTAGCTAACATCTGTGACGCACTTATTAGCCAGGCATTCCTCTGAACGTTTTGTGTGTGTTCATTCATTTAATCTTTGAGCTCCCCTATGAAATGGACATTTCTATGCCCATTTCACAGATGAGAACGCCAGAGAGAACTTTAGTTACCTGCGTAATGTCAGACAGAAGGGCTGTGGAGAGCTCCCCCTTGACCGTATATGATGCTGCCTCTGTAATAATAGTCACCAGGTGAGCCCTCACTTTGGCCCGGGCACCATGCTCATTGTTTGGATGCAGTGTGTAGAGGTCTCCCAGGGTTTCCTCCTGACTTTCCCACTTACTGCCCCATAGCCTCGTGTAAGTCACTTATCCTCTTCCCCTGTGTTTTCTGCCTTTATAAGATGGGGAGTTGTAAGAATTAAGCAATATAAGTAAAGCACTTAAAACAGACTCTCTAACTTCCTCTAGGGAGCCTGTCCCATGGTGGAAGAGCCTGACTGTTAAACACTCTTCCTTCTCTTCAAGTGAAATCTCTGTCCATGCATCTCCCACCCATTGGTCATATTCTTTTCTTTCTGCAGCTACCTCACCCCTCTTAACACACCTGCTTTCGGGTACTTGGAGGCAACGATACTGGCTCCCCACGTCTCCTTTCCTACAATGCATATAGCCACATTCTCTGGGTTTCAGTGAGTTGGGTGGATATACTTCTGGGCTGCTTCCTGTACCAACTTGTTCAATTTTACACCTGGTACAAATAGGGCTCTCCATTGGGAGACTAGAATGAAGAGGGGACCAGCCCCTCTTCCCAAAAGTCCATTTCCATTATCCTTTGACTAGGATAAAGGAGCAGGAGCATGGGTCTCCTTCATTCTAGTTCTTTCCCTCACTTCCATTTCCCCAGCTTTGTGACAGTATAAGCAGAGCCCCAGGATTGTGGGGAAAATTGAAAACTTCTCTGCAGAGGGATGCGAGAGGCCAGCACATCTAGCTGCCCAAGGTGGCATCTTCTGTGGAGGGAGAGACAAAGGTGGGAGACGTGGAAAGCAGATGCGTGCAGCTGGCCACCCTGCTTGTCCATCACAGAGCATCGTCCACCTGGAGGAAGCTGACAAAGTGAAAAAGGCCACTGTCCCAGAACGCGCTCCTAAAAAGACACAGCCCAGCTTCTCATGCCCGAATCCATACCCGCATCCCACCACTGTGAGCACGTGGCTATGGCAGTGACGCAGCCCAGAGGTGGGAAGAGACACAGGCCACCCATGCACTGCAAGAAGTTCTCTGCATTTGAAGATTTATCCTTGGAAATCATCCCTTTCCCAACCTTTCCTCTTCGGACAGCACTTAAATACTGCTCAGGATTCATGAAATCCACTGAGCGTTCACCAGAGTGATGTCTGTTCCCAACCCTAGTTCACCCTGGTCAGTAGAAGAAGACACGCTGACCAGGGAGAGAAAGATGGAGGTAGAGAGGACAGCATTGGGTATATTCCAAGCGTTGAGCTCTGAGTCCATTTCTTCTTTGTTCACTCTTTCAACTCGGGAGTTTATTTCCTTCTGGTGTAGCCCTCGGCATCTCAGCCAGATTACAGGAACTGGGCCTAAAAGGAAGGGCATCAGGAGTGTTGAGCAGGTCAACAGAGTTGTGCAGAGTTCAGCAAGTCTGGTGGGGAGGCCTGATCCACATCTCAAGGTCTTCTTTAGAAAGGAACGTTAAAGACTCTTCTCTTTTGAATGAGAACCCAGCTGGGTGCTTCCAGCCACTCATGTATCCTGAAGCCGGGGCAGAATGAAGGGGAAATCTGAAAACCAGAAGGTGACCCTGGTAGAGAGAGAACTAATCTGAGGCCCAGAGCCTTGGCTTCTAGCTCTGGCTCTGAGGGTTTCCTAAGCAGACGTTTGCTCACTCTGGGTCTGCACTGCCGAATCTGAGGGGATTAGATCATCTGATCACTTTGTGCAAACTGTGAACTTCGTTATCATCAGGAGTAACTAGAAGTAGGTAGGAATCTGTCGTAGAGTTTGCATTTCCGAAGCTACAAGGCTGCGGCTTTCTTTGGCTATTTGAGGTAGTAAGATGTACTGGAAAGCTCGAGCTCTTTGAAAAGCCTACGGCCAAGGCTGCGGTCCTCATGGAGTGAGCAAGATAGAAAACGTAATTTTCGTCTGACAGTTTTAATAGCGTAAAAGAATAACGTAGCACTGCAAGAGTAATCCCAAATTGGGGGAAGGGAGCAGAAACATCAAGTAAAATGCTGTCAAGTATTAAGGGAGAGTTTCTACCTAAGGATGCAAAAATATTGTTCTTCCAAAAATGTTTTCTCATGGATGCTCTTGGGAAGACTCTCGTAAACCTCGGTCATCAAGTCACCTGGATGCTTTGATAGTAAATAACTGTTTCAACCAACCGCCATTTGAGACGTGAGGGCTGCCCTTGAGACATGAACAGTGTCAGCTGGGTGCGCTTTTCTCTGCTCCTTATGTACACAGACTCAGGCTGGTTGCAGAGAACCAAGGGGTCAGCACGTCCATCCGCTGGGGGAAATGTGGAGACCTCAGGGCCATCCCTCACCCCTCCAAAGCCCCCAAATGCAAGATGCTGCTGCTTTCTCTCTGAGTCTCTTCTCTAGGCCCTTCAACTTGAACCCTAGGAGGTGGTCAGCCTGTGTGATCTTCGCTCTCCAGTCCACTTTCAGCTCCCTTCATTGACCAAGCTTTTTACTCCCCTAAGATTAATATTCGACCCACAGGACTCCATGTTATTTATTTGAAATACATCTTACTACCCACCCCCCAAAAAATCATTATTTAAAAAATTAGACATGGAGCCGTACTTCTCAGTGTTCATAGGGAGGGTGACCTCTTGATCAGCCAGGGGACAGCTGATATGGCCCTAAGCCACCTTCCAGCTTAGGGCATTGATTGGTTGAAGAAATACCCCCCCCTCCAACTAAAGGATGGTGCTCAAGACCATTGGGAATGGGGTTTTGAGTGACTAAATAGCAGTCTGATGCCTAAAGGAGTTGTTCTTTTGCTTCTGAAACATCCCTTAGAAAGTGAGTTATCCTGTAAGTTACTAAAACTACTTATTTTTTTAAAAAGGAGCTAAGACCCTGAAACGTGATCTGTTCTTGGGTACTCAACAGGCAGGGCGCCTAAGCCTCCTCTTGGGAACAGCCAGCCTTTCAGACTCAGCTGTCCAGTCCTCTCCAACTGAGGTCCCCTCCCTCAGTCCCCTCCAATACCTTCTGTAAGGTTTGGATCAGACACGGGGAGAGAAAGCCTGGGAAGGACAATAAAATGGGAGGTGCCTTGAAGTATACGTAGGAGTATATAATCTAAATTAAGCTCAGGAATAAATAAGGGTTCGGGCAATCTGCCTCCATGACATACTTGTTCCCCTAAAATATCTCTTCACCCTTAAAACATCCGTGTTCTGCTCAGGGGTGAACTGTCATCATCTCTTTTTTTACAATTTATTTCTATTATTTGATTTTTTTATACAGCAGGCTGCCATCATCTTTTTTTTGCAATCATGGTTGACCACGATGTTTTCAGCATCCCCCTGAGCTGGAACAGGCATAGCCCCGTCTTAAAATGGGAAGCATCCCTATGGGGAAACTCTTTGGAAACCTTGCTGGGCTTTGGAAAGGATGGTTCTCCTTGTGATGTCCTTTTCCTAGACCAGACATAGCTGGTGATTCAGGCCACTCACCTGTGATCCTTGTCAGCAGTCAAAGGAGATGCTGACTTAATTTCAGCTACTGGGAGTATTCGTTTTCTAGGGCTACCATAACAAAGGACCACAAACTGAGTGGCTTACACAACAAAAATTTATGGTCTCACAGTTCTGGAGCCTGGAAGTCTGAAATCAAGGTGTCGGCAGGGTTGGTTCCTTCTAAGGACCGTGAGGGAGAATCTGTTCCAGGCCCCTCCCCTGGCTTCTGGTGGTTCACTGACAGTCTTTGGCCTTCCTGGTCTTTGCCTTCATCTTCTCTCAGCGTGTGTGTCTCTGTGTCCAAATTTCCCCTTTTTATAAGGAAGCCAGTCATCTTAGATTAAGGTCCAAGCCTCATCCCCTTGTTTTAATTTGATGACCTCTGTAAAGACCCTATCTCCAAATAAGGTCACACTCTGAGGTGCTGGGGATTAGGACTTCGACATTTGTATTTGGGGCAGATACAATTTAACCCATACCATTTGGGGAAGCATAAAGTGGGTCTACCTAGAAAAGGAGCCACAAACTCAAATGCACACCTGGGGCCAGGCAGGTATTGAACATAAGGGAAGCGGGCAGTTCTAAGATTGTTAACAGGGAGTGCTGGGAACTGGAGTGAGATGGAACGTCCATCCTTTATCAAAAGGGGTCACCACTCTTCAGCTTCAGTCCCCTGTTGTTTTGGAGAAATGAAAGACCAGCTTGTCAGATCTTATTTTTTAAAAAATTTGGATTTTTTTAAAAATGAAAATTCCGAATTTTTTAAACATTGGACAGACCAAGCAGAATATAATTATGGATGAAGTTTAACCCTGGGATCATGTCTCAGCCTGTGCCCCCTGGATATAATCTCTGACCTGGAAACCATAGGTTTTCCTATCTACAGTATAGTCCTAAATTCTATGGGCATGCACTGTACACTTTGATGACATGAGATAGAACTCTTCTGTGTGTGATAAATGTCAATGTGAGCAAGTGCATGTGTCTCTCTGTAGCAGTTGGGAATTAATATCTTCTAGGATCCAAGTTAATTTGAATGTGGTTATGTGGATTAATCACTAAAGCAATAAACTCTATTCCTAAAAAGAACTTTTGACCCAGCTTTCAGGAATTTAGTCAGTTGGTTTTCAGAGTGTTTGTGACTATGGAAAAACACATTAAGTTGAATGAAGAAATTGGTTGAAATAGCTGTCACTGCTTTGTTTTCCTTAATGCGTGTTGAGTCTGGGAATCGGAAGGATTTAAGGTTAAAGCACTGGTAATTGTTGATAGTTTGAATCTATACATACAGCATGAGATCCACACCGAGCATCATACGGCAGATCAGATGTAGGACCCACCTTTGAAAATTACCAAAATTCTCCCTCTTCTTTCCTCCCTGGTATTTACGATTGCCACCTCTTAAATAGCTGTTGTCTTTGGGGTGGCAGGGGGGTGGGGAATGAGATAGGGGAGGTGGAAAAATGATGACCTGATCATCCCCATGAAACCTAATGTGCTATTCTCGCTTATTCTGAATTTGATATGCTAGAAAGAAAGGGTATTCTAAATCTGTATTTTATGCTCCTAAGTAGTTCACACTATAGGCAGAATATAAAATAATATGTACAGAGGATTATGTGCCACTTTAAATCATGATACAATGTTCAAGGGAGGAACTTGAAATCCATTTTTCATGCTTATAGCACAGGCAATAAAATGCAGTAATCCTGACTTCTGACTGTAGCTTGCATGCTGTTGATGGTTTGGGAAAATCAGTGTTATGAGTCTCGATACACCGAAGCCTAGTTCCAAGGTGGCAAATGGTATCTCCCCTCCAAATCTAAGGGCTGATGGCTAAGTGTGAGCTGATACCTTCCCAGGCTAGGTAATTTCTGCTGCTGCAAAAGCACTTTCTAAAAAAAGGAATAACAGTCAAAGGCTCTATGAATTCAGTTCAACTTTGGCTGACTGAGGGTGCCCTAGACGTGTGTCCCTGTGAATCACTTGAAAGAAAGAAGGGAGGAAAATAGACTCGAGTGAAGTTTTGAAGGAGCTTCCTTGTCCACCTGGCTTTTGCAGCCTTGAAGCAGCATCTGCACCCTCCTCATCACACCTTTGACTGTGATGAAGGATGGAGTGGAGAGAGGACCAGAGAGGAGAGAGGAGCGACAAGAGGGCACTTGTGTCCACTCATCTTCACATCCACAGAGCCTGGGTGGGAATGGCTCAGGTCAGTGGGCTTTTACTGTGCATCTGAACCCTCCCATAAACAAAACTGAAATTAAGTACCAGTCCCCAAGCTGAACTGAGTGATCAGAACAAGCTAAATCAGGGTGAAATATGACGAGGATGGAGTTATTGAATCCTGCAGCATTTGCATAAAAAACATGTGGAATCTTCGAGCAGCTCAGTTGCTTTCAGATCATTTGACATCTCCCGTTAGCTCACTGGGCAAAATAGAAAATCCTCTCTTCAGAGCCCTCCAGGAAGGCTGACATCTTCTGAAAGGTGCTGAGCTGAGTCGAGGCTACAGTGTGACCTGACTGATAGAAAGTTAAGGGCAACTACACATCTGTTTCTGTTTGTTTGTCTGTTTTTGCTGATTGCCATTCTTCTAATTTTTTTTGAATTTTATTTATTTTTTTATACAGCAGGTTCTTATTAGTTATCTGTTTTCTACATATTCGTGTATCCGTGTCAATCCCAGTCTCCCAATACATCCCACCACCGCCCCCTCACCCCCCACTTTCCCCCCTTGGTGTCCATACGTTTGTTCTCTACATCTGTGTCTCTATTTCTGTCCTGCAAACTGGTTCATCTGTACCATTTTTCTAGATTCCACATATATGCATTAATATACGATATTTGTTTTTCTCTTTCTGACTTACTTCACTCTGTATGACAGTCTCTAGGTCCATCCACTTCTCTACAAATGACCCAATTTCATTCCTTTTTATGGCTGAGTAATATTCCATTGTATATATGTACCACATCTTCTTTATCCATTCATCTGTCGATGGGCATTTAGTTTGCTTCCATGTCCTGGCTATTGTAAATAGTGCTGCAATGAACGTTGGAGTGCATGCATCCTTTGCAGTTATGGTTTTCTCTGGATATATGCTCAGGAGTGGGATTGCTGCGTCCTATGGTAGTTCTAGTTTTAGTTTTTTAAGGAACCTCCATACTGTTCTCCACAGTGGCTGTATCAATTTACATTCCCACCAACAGTGCAAGAGGGCTCCCTTTTCTCCACGCCCTCTCCAGCATTTGTTGTTTGTAGATTTTCTGATGATGCCCATTCTAACTGGTGTGAGGTGATAACCTCACTGTAGTTGTGATTTGCATTTCTCTAATCATTAGCAATGTTGAACAGTTTTTCATGTGCTTCTTGGCCATCTGTATGTCTTCTCTGGAGAAATGTCTATTTAGGTCTTCTGCCCATTTTTGGATTGGGTTGTTTGTTTTTTTAATATTGAGCTGCATGAGCTGTTTATATATTTTGGAGATAATCCTTTGTCCGTTGATTCGTTTGCAAAGATCTTCCCCCATTCTGAGGTAGAATGATATGCTAATTAATTTGATTGTGGTCATTATTTTGCAATATAGATACATATGGAAACATCACATCGTACACCTTAAATATATACAATTTTCATTTGGCAAAAACAACAATAAATAAAAGGCTTTTCACATTGGCTGAAGGAAGGAGGTAGCCAGCTGGCAGTTGCTGTGCAGAGTCATGGTTAATGTGAAGGGAGCAGATCACATGGAAAGTTTGTGCGGGTCTGTGCTGGGGCCAGCATCACTACATGCCCATGATCTGTGTCAGTGAATGGATGCTCCTGAGGGCCAGGAGATCAAAATAACCCCCATTAGAGAAAAATGAGACCTAAAATAAACATTGCTGCTGTTTAAAGAAAAAACTAGCTTAAGTACAACTGGGAGATCTCAGAAAGGAACAGTAGACCTTGAGCTGAATAAGTTTGTTTTCTACGGGCTTAAGGTTAACTTTTTTTGTTTTTAATAATGTGCTATATCTTTCTAAATTTTTTTAAAAATTAATTTATTTATTTTTGGCTGTGTTGGGTCTTCGTTTCTGCGCGAGGGCTTTCTCCAGTTGCGGCGAGCAGGGGCCACTCTTCATCGCGGCGCGCGGGCCTCTCACTATCGCGGCCTCTCTTGTCGCAGAGCGCAAGCTCCGGACGCGCAGGCTCAGTAGTTGTGGCTCACGGGCCTAGTTGCTCTGCGCCATGTGGGATCTTCCCGGACCAGGGCTCGAACCCGTGTCCCCTGAATTAGCAGGCAGATTCTCAACCACTGCACCACCAGGGAAGCCCTAAGGTTCACTTTTCAGGGCAACAAGTTACTAAGGGAGAACCTCAACAAATTGATTCTGTTGGAATTCTATTAGAATTGCTGGTGCACAACACTGTATGAGGTATCATTTAAAAGGTAGCTGGCAGGAACTCCCTGGCGGTCCAGTGGTTAAGGCTTAGTGCTTCCACTGCAGGGGGCACGGGTTCGATCCCTGGTTGGGGAACTCGGATCCCACGAGCCCTGCAATGTGGCCAGAAAACAAAAAGGTAGCTGGATAGTCATCCTTCGAAGAGATTAGTCAGGGTTACGCGTTGTTCTCTGTTTTAGGCTGGGAAAGAGATGCTGATGGCAGGGTCTGTGGGGAAAGTGTGGGTCCTTCTGGAGCACATTCTTTTATTGGTGGGAATGTATTTTCGACTATTTCTCTTTCCATTTTTTTTCCTTTAAATGTTCCTGGAAGAATGGATGGGACAGGGCTCTGGATAATTTAATCACTGAATAATCTAAACATTCATGTGTTAATAGGAACAACTTCAACTTGAGTTGTCAGACCATTTTTCTTGTAATATATATTTTTTCTTTCCTGCAGTCTTTTGATCCCTGTATAAAACAGTCATAAGGATGTGTCATTGCTGTCATACTTTTATTCTTGAAAGGAGCTCTCAAAGCCATTTGTGAATCGACTGGGAGGCAATGAATAAACAATGAGTTAAATCATCTTATGAAGCACCAAACTTTGGTTGAAAGATGATTCTGTCACATGGAATAGTACTTCAAAATCTGGTCTAGTGTTTTCAGATTAGCTTATTTGGAGTTTTTTTTTTTTTTTTTTTTTCCCACAGTGAGCTTTGTACCTGTATCACAAGGAGCCTATTTGTGAGTTTCTTTACCTCCTTCACAACTGCATCTTCTGAATGTGAAGAAGTATAGAATAGAGCACTTTAGAACTTCAGTGGACACTCACTATCACTGCCTCTAGCACCCTTAATTTTACAGTTAAAGAAACTGAGGCCAAAAGAAATTTAGCTGCTAGGCAAGTTCCTGTAGTTATCTGGCTACACTGGGATCTGAAACCAAGACCTCTGACCCCAGCCAGTGCTAAAAATTAATATCCCCCAGAAAAGGGAGAAATGTATTCACTTCTCACTGGAAGAAACAGGCCAGTTATTTGTTAGAAAGTATGACCAGTCATAGATCTCATCTGATTTTCTCAATTCATGTCTGAAAGAGAGAGAAATGACTCAAAGGTTTTGAATTAAAACTTTAAGAAACATTTTCAGAAGTCAAAAAGCCCACGAATAAGGAATCTGTTAATCCTCTCATAGGTAGTTTCTTCCATGGGCACTGTTTCCTCCTCAATCCCACGTAGCTAAAAGAACATTTAAATTAAGTGCCCAAGTGAGAGACATTTCCCCATCTTAATAGTTGATCACAGCTGAGAAAATCTCGTTAATAATTTTTGAAGACTGATCAGGTACTTTTGAAGATTCTGTATCTGATGCCTTAGTTTGGATTTGGCCTGTTCTAGTGATTCTGTCATTCAGATGATAAATGAAGCTCTAATCCGTTATACTTAGGAAGATTTCTTTGTTCTTTGTTTCAATGGTGAAGTTGGCATTTCTAGTCTCCAGGATAATTTCCATGGTATGTAGCGTACTTTCTCCCTCATCCACCAACTTCGGCTGCAGGTTTGATTGAAGGTGATTTTTCGACAGCTCCCCTTAGAGCTTGCACGCAGTCCTGAATATTTAAATAGCAGAACTGGATTACAGCTGAGACATTGGCAGAACAGTTGTTTTTCATAGGTCCCCTCACATCTTTGTTTACTGGCAAAAAAAACCCCCCTAACTCATGCAAAATGCTAATAAGAGTAATTCATTTTATTTATCTTCATTATATTCATTTCACTCTTCTTGGTTTAGAATGCAAAGATTTTTAGAATAGCCTTGAACATTGCATATATGCTAACTAAACAGTAATTTTTTTGACAGAATATAAACAGGAAAATCATCCAAAGATACAAACCCTGGAAAATCGCTTCTCCCTCTGATTCCGAAGGCAATTCCTTTGAAATATAAGTGAATACGCTTCTATTTTAGGAAGTGTGATCATGAAAATTTTATATTCTGTGCCCACTGAACCATTAAAAAAAATAGTTCTTCAAAACGGGCAGCCTATTAGTGCCTTTGAAAAACACAGCAGGCAGACAGATAAATACTGGGTACTGACAGGTGGTCAGTGAGTTGAAGAGAGCTTTACCTACGGTAAACCCAACCCTCCTTTGGACTGTAATGACTTTCCTTTTGCTGCTCAACTTCATGTCGTAACTTATCAAGCTCCCCCTTGAAAGATGCTGAGAGAGGTCACTGCATCTTCCTGTGAGTTAAAATGAGAGCTGCCCTCTGATTCGCGGAAGCGGAGTGAGGTTGAGTGGGTACCTTCTGCCTGGAGCCTGCCTTGTCCCTATGGCACATCCTTGGAGCATGACTCCATCTCATTTCTCTCGCGCGTTACCCTCTCTCTTCACAGTCCTGAACCACATGTAGCCATTTGGGGCCACAGCCTATGAAATCTGATTCTCACCCCACCGTCAGCAGCAGCACCTGGATAATACTCAGGCGTTTCCCACGAAGGAGCTGTAAATTCATACAACTTTGTCCAGGCAGAAATAAAACAAGCTTATTCATTAAAAAAAACAAAAAGCGTATATATAATGTCAGGTTTCGCCTACACACACACACACACACACACACACACACACACACACACACGAGAGAGAGAGAGAGAGAGAAAAGTATACGGCCTACTGTCCACCACGCTGGGAGCTACGGATCCTATGTTAGATAATGTGCTACGGATTCATGGTCTCTTTTTGGGAACATACTTGAGGGGATACAGTCTCTTCTTACAAGCTATCTGTCTCCCAGTCCATTGTATAGATAAGGCCAAGAAATCAGTAAAAGCGTTTATATTTGCTTCCTGTATGGTTAAGGTAAAGTCGATTGAAGCAGCTATATCACGCTCCATTTTTACGTTCTTCTTCTTCTTTGCCTTTCCCATGTAATAGATCCTTTCCTAGACAAATAAACCCATTCCATTATTAGAACTCCATTTTTCCTGATTCTTTTAGAATTAACAAATAGATTTTCAAAAAATGCAAAAGTGCAAATCCAAACTGGTTAGACATTCCTAAAATCCACCATGCTGCTGGGGGAAAAAGGGGTGTGTGTGTGTGTGTGTGTGTGTGTGTGTGTGTGTGTGTGTGTGTGTGTGTATACACACATACAGACATATATATGTGTATATATATACATATATATGATGTCTGTTACATCATATATATGTATTTTATGAAACATTCTCATGGTTAAGCAATTCTAATTTAATGAGAATACCTATATTCTTTACCACTCTTTTGTTCTACAGGACTATTGGTTGTAAAATGAATCTTTATGTTAAAATTGTGGAGTCATAGATCAGGAAACAGTATGGAAATGAGACTTTTAACAAAGGAGAATTATAGAAAACCTTGCAAAATCAGATGATCAAAATCCCCTCTACTGGAAGCATCTGGGACTCTTTGGGGGTTTTTTGTGTTTTCATCTCCAGGTTTCTAAACAGCGTGAAATCTCATCTGAACTGGAGTGGTGATTTGTTCCAGAAATAGGAGCTCAGAAGAGGCCCTGAGAGGCAGCTGTAGGAAAATAGCTGTAGTCCTGTTGAATGAAGAGGAGAGAAGGGGCTGGGGATTCTTGACAGCTCTTTCCCAGCCTCTGTCTCACATAAGACCCTTCAGCCTCTCCTTGGGACGTGCTGATGGCCCCAAGATGACAGGTTGGCCTTTGGGGGAAACAGGAAAAGAGCATGAGCTGCACAGACCCTGTGGGTCCTGGAGTCACCCAGGTGTCATAGTCAGAGCAGGCACAAGAGGAGGCGTCAGGGCACCTACTTCCAACTTTCCATCCCTTGCCTTGCTTTGGAAAGTAGTCAAGGGTTTTATACATCGTTTATTGACGCCCAACAGAGCACGGCATTGGGCAACTCTGGAATCACAGTATTTTGTGGATGAATCCGTAGATGAATAAGTATATATCCTTATGACATTTCTGTATCGTCTAGACTGCACAAGTCATCCTAACCGTGATACCGTCCAGGACAGTCAGTCAACAGTGAACCCCGGAGTTTCCTCGTTTCATTTGAATCACTTTTTGTCCTTGTTCCAGAGATCTGTTCATCAGAAGCGATATTCTTTAAAGAAGTAAGGACAAGAAGTACAGGGGTACCTGGGGGAAGGCACAAGTTAAGAAAAGAATATCCAGATGCCTGTGCCCTTGTTCTCACACTTGGATATGCATGCAGATCTCCTGAAGATCCGTATGTCGTCATGTCCTGTGTTTAAACAACACAGCCTGCTGGGTTCCATCCAAGCGTTCCTAAGTCAGTAGGTCTGGCGCCCAGGAATTTGCCACAGTTAAGGAGTTCCCAGCTACTGCTGAAAAATGACCTAGGAAGCTTTAAAAAGTATATTAACAATGCTTTACCCTCAGATATTTCTGATTTAATTGGCCAAGAGCGTGGCCCAGCCATCGGGTATTTTTTAAGGTAATATAGGTTATTCTAATGTGCTACAAGATTGAGAACCACTGACTCAGAAACCATGGAAACGGCAGAGATCAGGAGAATAGACAAAACGCTATAGGAAGAGGACCAAGGATGAGCTTGAAGTTAACAACTTGAGGATATTTTCTGTTCCCACTTGACTAGTGAGGTGTGTGGTGCTTAGGGGCTGTACTGATGCACTTGTTTTGCCTCACTCTTACTCTTTTGCCAGATCATACTAGACTTGTTGAAGATTCTGATGGAAGGTTATTTTAAAATGCTTTGTGTTCCTGGGGAGAATGTTAACTTTTACAATAGAGCTATATCTATTGAAGGATTTTTTTTTTTAAAGTCAAATTTCAGTTTTTGTGTTTTGGGAAGAGGCTAAGGACAAAAGATAAAACACAGTATATATTTGATGGCGGAACTTTCTCATATCATCCACACCCAGTCGTTCTTGTTAATATTGTTAGTTGCTCTGACTGAAGGCCTAGACCAATGTCTGGTACGGAATGGACAGGTGGATGAATGGACAGACTCACTCATGAGCAGGCAGATGCATGGGTGCATGGACAGATGGACGGATGGATGGACAGACAGATAAGATTAAGCTAAAGGTGACCAGGTCTCCTCAGTCACTTTAAAGTAGAATAGAGTACATTTATTTTTAGTCCCACCTTCCTTATCTTTTGACATCACATTGTTTTAGCATTTCTTTTGGTTGGTTCTTCATGTAAACACGGCCTTATTGAGATGAGTATATTCTTAGGTTAACTTCTTTAAGTATCTAATTTCTATGGTAACAACTCACATACTCTTTCCAGGTGAACTCTTCCTGATGGCTCATTTGGGGCTTATATCTACTAATCTTCAGAACACTACAAGTATTCAGGCTGTCGGCTCTCCGTTTTTGTGCTGTTGGTGTTTTTGAGTTTGATGCTCTGCAACACACATAGTTGCACTGTTTTTCCCAAACTGATTTCATCTCAGCACGACCAGCATGATTCCAATGTGTTTTCTGATTTTATTCCTTACAATAATTTGTCTTTGCCATGGGGTTTCACACTGGTGCCACAGCCTCCAGTGAATAAAGCCAAAACCATTTCTCTCTTAAGAGTAACCTCTAGCTAGTTGAGGTGAGAGACTTTTTTTCAAGTTACCAGAAATAATATTTCATGCTTTATACTTAATTTTTAAAGGGGATTTTCACATCTTCTTCTCATTCGGTTCTCTCAGGCTAGATCGTTGTTACGGCTGTTTGTCATTTGGCGAAACTTGGGTGCAGGGAGAGGTAAAGCCCTGCGATGTGCCCAGGGGGCCTTCTGGCTAATGGTGGATGTAGGCCAGGAGGGCAGGGCTCCCAATCCCAGGCCGTTTTCCCCCGCCTGTGCTCTTTCTTATGCTGTAGCCAGGCTATTTGTTAACAGCTTGAGGGGAATGATGAGGAGGGAGGAAAAGTGGAAAATTATTGACTCAAATTCCTGGAAATCAACTTTTAAATCAACAGTTTTAAAAGTCGTGCTGGGCTTCCCTGGTGGCGCAGCGGTTGAGAGTCCGCCTGGCGATGCAGGGGACGCGGGTTCGTGCCCCGGTCCGGGAGGATCCCACGTGCCGCGGAGCGGCTGGGCCCGTGAGCCATGGCCGCTGAGCCTGCGCGTCCGGAGCCTGTGCTCCGCGACGGGAGGGGCCCCAACGGTGAGAGGCCCGCGTACCGCAAAAAATAAATAAATTAAAAAAAGTCGTGCCGCCTCATTTACAGAGACAAAAGGTAGAGGGCAGAGTACTGAGGGGTAAAAGCAAACTGCTGGCCAACTTCCCAGAGGAGCCCCTCCAGGAGCGGGAAGGCTGTCGCGCAAGCCCAGGGCTCTGGTCATACCCACGGGCACAGCGATGGGGCTAAAGTACTGTGACTCGTCCCTTCCACGCGCCAGGCGCTATACTAAGTCTAGCAGCGCAGAGGTAAATAGGACGTGACGTGTGCCTTTGAAGCATTCACGGTCTAAGTGAGGAGGTCTTCGTGTAAATGGCTGTTACCAGTGTGCTGGATGAGGCGTGGTCACGGTGGAGGAGCACAGCAGACGGAGTGACCAGTTCTGCCTGGTAGAACCAGAAAAGGCATCCTCCCCGATCACGACAACCAAAAATGTCCCCAGACGTTTCCACATGCACCCTGGGGGGTGGCACGGTTGTCCCTGCTTGAAAACCAGCACAGTAGAGTGGCGTGGACAGAAGCCAGGTTGTGATGGGCTCTTGAGGGGCCTCAAGAACATTTAAGCTCCAAGCACAGGCCCCTCCTGCGCGGGGGCGTCTCTCTGCAACTGCCCAGGTCATACGCTCGTGAAGCAGCCCTGGTGGTGGACGGGGCAGGCGTGGCCGCACCGCACAGAGCTTCAGCTCTGGGCTCCAGTGGACGAGGTGGGCGGTGAGGGTAGAAGAAGAAGCGCCAGGATGCAGGAGATACGGGACTGTCGTCATGGACCGTGAAAGCACCTTCACCAAAGGCTGGTGAACAGAGGAAGTGATACTTGAGGTTTAAGCTGCGATCTTGGGGATTACTGTCAGTGCGCCAGATAAAGAGGAAGAGAAAGAATATTTAGACGCAAGGGAGGGCATGCGAATCTGGAAGGAGCCAAG
This sequence comes from Kogia breviceps, assembly GCF_026419965.1. Classification (NCBI taxonomy): domain Eukaryota; kingdom Metazoa; phylum Chordata; class Mammalia; order Artiodactyla; family Physeteridae; genus Kogia; species Kogia breviceps. The sequence continues at coordinate 97,716,294 of NC_081319.1, read as the reverse complement.
AGGAGGTGGGGTGGGTATGTCTATAGAATAGGGCGGGGGTGATTCTTGGCAAGCGGCCAGATCGCCAAGAACCTTATAGGACATTTGGGTACTTGGACTGCCTCCTGCAGGCATCGGGAAGGTGTGCATGGCTTTCCAGCCGGGAGTCGAGGGATCGGATTTGCCCCTTAGAAAGGCCATTCTGTCTGGGGTGGGAGAGGATAGGGTGACAGCATGGGGGAGATGCTGGTGGCCTGCTTTCCGGAGGAGGTGGTGATGGGATGGAAGGAAAGATGGTTGGCACCCCGTGGTTGAGTGACCCCCAGGGGTGAAGTACAGAGGGGATAATTCCCAGTTTCCTGGGCAGCTCCCTGGAGGTCGGAATGTTACTGGTAGACAAAATAATTTGTCCAGGTGGCAAAACCACCTGCACAGGAGGGGAAGAAGGTAAATGAATTCCTTTGGGACCCTTTAAGTTTGATGGCCTACAGGAGTCTAAGAAGGCAGTTTGGAAAGGTGTCTGGAACTCCAAAGTGTGTTGAGGGGTATGGAATCTGGGGTCACTGGCATGTAGACGCTAACTGAAGCCGTGAGTGTTGATGACGTCATCCAGGTAGCATCTGTGGCATCAGGGCTGGTAGAATCTGGGTTAGGTAATTACTAAATGAGCACCTGTGATGTTCCCGGTGGTCTCCTAGGGACCGACGATGTACTGATGACCAGGACCAGACAGAAATGCCCCAGGCTTCATGGCACTGACAGGTCCTCGGGAAAGATGCCAAAGGAGGTGCAGGGGACAGAATTCAGTGCTTCCCCGCTTTGCCTGGCCCCGGCATGCTTGTCTAAGGTGGGGGGAAAACCCCCGTCTTCTCCTGCCTTAGGAAAGAGGACCTGCCTTTCGGTCAGTCTCCAGAAGCACCTTTGCCTCTTCTCTCTCCAACTGTCTGAAAAGGCAGTCACCTCCCTCTGAGATGCAGCAAACAAACCAAAGTCAGTTCTGCTCTTCTTTCCTGAAACGCAGATACAGCTTCAGAGATCCAGACTTTGAAGTCAGGGCCCTCAAAACCGTAAGCAGTTGTAAATACTAGTGAAAGCTGTGAGCTTGCTGTTCCGAAGCCTGGAGAAGGCTCCTTAGATCCGTGCTGCAGAACAAGTCCTTGTCGGCGTCAAGTCAAACCAGTTCAGTCACTCCTTGTTTTGTCCCCTTCAAACATGTCGCATAAGAAAAACAAAAACAGAAAAAGGCCAGAAAAGAACCAGGCGACTGCATCTGGTCGTGGGATCCGTGGGCTGCTTAGCACAAGCCGGTGAGGGAACTTTCTGCAGACACGTCAGCGCATAAGATTCCAAAACACCGGCCCCGCCCTTCTGAGATGCAAACTCCACCTTGAATCTGGAGGGCTTCTTCAAAACATACTGCCCCCAAACCCAAGCTTCCTGTAAAAACCTGGGTTTGACTAAATGGTCCCAGAAAGGTGGCTTTGCATCCCTACAAAAGAAACCCGTTTTCTCAGGGAAAATCAATTGAAAGGTGAGGCAGAGCCTCTAAGAAACTCATTCTAAGTGGCGTCAGGAGTTGCATTCCAGACCTATGACACAAGCTTGCCCAGCTGTGTAATCTCAAGTTTCTTCCTACAGTCTGAGAATGCTGTTTGAGAAAGGACAGGAAGACTGCCGAGTCCAAATTTGGAAGCTCCAGCATATTGTGAATTTCCAAATACCCAGCAGGCCCTTATCAGTGTGAATAACTAACGCCTTCGTGGGGTGTTTTGAGAAGAAAATGAAGAATAGATGTGAGAACGTTCTTACAAATTTAAAAACACTTTGGAATACCATTTCCAGCAGTTTCCAGGGTGCTATGGGGTTTGCAGACAGGTATCTGATCAAAAATCCTTTCTCTGGCATCGAGGCCCTTTCCCTATCTACAGCCTCAGTGGTGATGACATTTTGGCAAATCACAGAAGCAACTGCCAGTGAGCCCTGGATTTAAAATAGTTACACTTGGCGACTCCGTGGACTTCTTATCTTCACTCTGGGTCTCCAGAGTCCATGGTGTAAACATCTTGCCAACAATACACGCTAGTTGCCAAGGAGGGACTCTAACCTCTGCTGCCAGGACAGCACCCTTTTTTACCTCTTAGTCCCACTGGACGACTCAGAGGAACCTCAAACTCCTCCCACAGTTTTCTCATCTCAGCCACACCTCATCCCAATGGGGAAGCAGAACTGTTAAATTCTGCAGGGTTGTTAAGTAATTTTCAAGAGCCTCCGAAATACAAACATCTCTGTGGTGCCGAGGCCCGTTGTGTGATCATTCCTGGAACTTTATCTGGGCATGTGGTTCTCTTTTTCTTTTTTTAAATATAAGTTTCAGGTCTACAGCATTATAATTCAACAGCTGTATACACTGCAACGTGATCACCACCATAAGTCTAGCTACCATCCGTCACCATACAGTGACCCCCTTCACCCGTTTCACCACCACCCCCCACCAAGTCCCCTTTCCCTCTGGTAACCACTGATCTAATGTCTGTGAGTTTATTTCTGTTTTATTGTGTTTGTTCGTTTCTTTGGGGGTTTCTTAGATTCTAATAGGAGTGAAATCACATGGGATTTGTCTTTCTATGTGTGACTTATTTCACTTAGAATAATACCTTCAAGGTCCATCCGTGTTGCAAATGGTGAGATTTCATTCTTTTTCATGGCTGAGTAATATTCCATTGTGTGTATGTACCACATCTTCTTTATCCATGCATCTATCAGTGGACCCTTAGATTGCTTCCATATCTTAGCTATTGTATATAATGGTGTAGTGAACATGGAGGTGCAGATATCTTTTCAAATTAGTGTTTTCCTCTTCTTCAGATAAATACCCAGAAGTGGAATAGCTAGGTCATATGGTAGTTCTAGTCTTAATTTTTTGAGGAATCTCCAGACTGTTTTCCGTAGTGGCTGCACCAATTTACATTCCCACCAGCAGTGTACGAGGGTTCCCTTTCCTCCACGTGCTTGCCAACACTTGTTCTGTGTGGGCTCTTTGATGACAGCCATCCTGACATGTGAAGTGATACCTCATTGTGGTTTTGATTTACATTTCCCTGGTAATTAGTGATGTCCAGCGTCCTTTCATGTGCCTGCTGGCCATCTGTATGTCTTCTCTGGAAAAGTGTCTATTCAGATCCTCTGCCAATGTCTTGTTGTTGTTGTTGTTTAGCCTTTTTTTTCCTTGTAAAGCAACATATTATGTTTATTTATTTAACATCTTTATTGGAGTGTAATTGCTTTACAATGGTGTGTTAGTTTCTGCTGTATAACAAAGTGAATCAGCTATACGTATACATGTATCCCCATATCCCCTCCCTCTTGCGTCTCCCTCCCACCCTCCCTATCCCACCCCTCTAGGGGCGTCACAGAGCACCGAGCTGATCTCCCTGTGCTATGCGGCTGCTTCCCACTAGCTATCTCTTTTACGTTTGGTAGTGTATATATGTCCATGCCGCTCTCTCACTTCGTCCCAGCTTACCCTTCCCCCTCCCCACCGTGTCCTCAAGTCCATGCTCTAGTAGGTCTGTGTCTTTATTCCCGTCCTGCCCCTAGGTTCTTCATGCCTTTTTTTTTTTTAAGATTCCATAGATATGTGTTAGCACACGGTATTTGTTTTTCTCTTTCTGACTTACTTCACTCTGTGTGACAGACTCTAGGTCCATCCACCTCACTACAAATATCTCAATTTCGTTTCTTTTTATGGCGGAGTAATATTCCATTGTACATATGTGCCACATCTTCTTTATCCATTCATCTGTCAATGGACACGTAGATCCTCTGCCCATTTCTTAATCAGGTTGTTTGCTTTTTGTTATTGTTGAGTTGCATTAGCACTTTATATACTTTGGATTTTAACCCCTTATCAGATATATGGTTTGCAATTATCTTCTCCCATTCTGTAGGTTGCCTTTTTGTTCTGATGCAAATTTCCTTGGCTGTGCAGAAGCATTTTCGTATGATGTAGTCCCACTTGTTTTTGCTCTTGTTTCCCTTGCCTTTGGAGTCAGATCCGTAAAAGCATCTCTAAGAACACATGGTCTCCTCTTCGGTATCCTTCCCATTCTCAGGCAACTTCTGTCCCTACATGGTGTCCGTCCACTGTCTGCCCACGCGGCCCCTGCTGTTGCATCATAGCAAGTTCACATCCTGGCTATGATGTTTCACTTGTGGCTAAATTACGCGCCGGCAGCAAGTGTCATTTCTGTTCCTGTTCATTCGCCATCTTCTGTCTAATAAGGCTCTGGTGGCGATGGGTGGGGACCAGAAGGGCAGCTATTGTTCTCTGCAGACAGACATGCTCTCTCCCGTCTCCATGGGGCCATGAGCCTCTGTGTGTTCTGAGTCTGCACAAACATGGCAAGAGGCGAGCTCTAGCCTCGGGGCCGCGGGGAGAGCAGCAGAGGCCATGCTCCCGAAGTCGGGAGGCCACACGAAAGAAAGGGACTTCTGTGAGAAGAGTCCACGCGCCTGGAGGCCCGGAGGAGCTGGGCTGGGGAGGGGCCGATGGAGGGAGGGGTTTAGCTCCACGTGACGTCACGTCCGTGCCTTTCCTGGGGTTGGAAACGAGGAACTCAGGAGGCGTTGGTGGTGAGCGTCAGTCTTTCAGAGCACAGGATGGAACAGGGCCTCCAGCCGCCGAGCCTGCCTCATGTATCTGCGACGGCCGGGGACATTGACGACCCAGGGAGGCTACGATATGGTCCCAAAACTTTTCCTGGATTTCTTCCGCAGGCGACTGAGCCAGAGGCCGACTGCAGAGGAGTTGGAGCAAAGGAACATTCTGAAACGTAAGTGACAGAGCCCGTGACAAGCGCTGCTGTTTTGTGGTGGCGGTGGTTACTGTTTGGTGGCGGGTCACGGGGTCTCCCCCGTGTGCTGGCGCGGACACGATCGAAACCCTCTCTGGCGGCAGAGGCTTCGCCCTCGTGTGTTCGAACGTCTGAGAGAGCATCCCCCACAGAGCAAGCAAATCCGAAGCCACTTGGTTCGTGAGGACCTCAGGGTCTGCAAGAAGAACCTGCCCTTTAGCGGGCTGCCAAGTCAGAGAAGCTGAAAAGTTTGAGCGAGAGAACTTACTAGTAAGTGAGGGCTGGGCTCACCTTCAAACCCAGATGGGCTGAAAAACTGCAAATACGATATTGATGGCTAAAATAGGGCAAGTAGCCATTTGCAAACGAAGACCAGAAAGCGTGACTTTCCACTGCAGCCGGCTGCTGGTGATAAAATCCCCCCTCCCTCTGAGCATTAAACCTAAAGTCTAGGAGAGCATTTCCAAGGGGAACTCCTTCCTGGCCTCCGCTCAGGCCTCCTACAACTGGCCGCTGGTGTAGCTGCCCAGGCTCTCATTCAAGAAACCTCGCTGTCACTGTGTCTGTGGACAGAAAAAGCCGACGACCCTCTTGTTTGGTGCGGGACACAGAGATATTTGCCTAGGTACAGAAAGGCCATGTGGTGCTTAAAATACCTATTTTTAAAATGCAGAAAGAAATCAAGCATCTCATGGGCACCAACCAGTATGCCTCAGTTTAGGGGGAGCTATTCAGCAATCGAAAACTAAAACCTCTCAGCTTCATCATATGCTGCACTCTCACCGACACTGCCCTCCAGATGGTCAACAGATATTTTTAGTTTAATTCAGACCCTTTCTCCCCACACATCTATCCCTTTCTGATTTGCTCCAGAAAAGAGAAATGTATGCTACGCAGAGTTTTACAGAACTTCTGTGCTATGCATGCAGGCGCACGCACGCACGCACGCGCACGCACGCACACGCACACGCACGCACACGCACGCCCCGGTCGCGTGAGGCCCCTGTGTGAGTGGCTGGGTATTTCCACTTCGACCAAACAAAAGTGTTCTTGATTTTGCTTTTCTCGCCTTCCCCGTTGTGGCCTTGCGACTGGGTCCACGCCAAATGGTTTACTGTTCAATGTCACCGGCGAGGGCTGTGATGGGGGGGGGGGGGGGCGTCGTGACCCACAGCACCCTTCCCCCAGGGCACCCACCTGCGGGCCCTGTGCCTCCACCAGCATCCTGCCGCCCTGCTCCCAGCTTCAGCCACGCCCTCGCCTCGCAGTGCCTGTTCCTTTCAGCCTTGACCTTCCTCAGTCCTGAGGGCACCTCACCCATTTCCCCCGATCTCCAGGAAGTTGTGCATATGATTATGTTCTTCCTAACGAAGGGGCGCCTTTACAAGTTTCTAAGTTTACTTTGCCGTGAAACAGAATTAGAATTCTTTCAGATGATTTTCCTGGTTGGGGAAGCATTTGGCCAGCGTGTCTCCCTTTCTGCCCCAACTTGATAGCTGATCCGTTATAAATTGTCTACGTTGGAGAGAGAAAGAAAAATTTAAAGGTGTCCATTTGTTCCTAAAGCCAGAAATCTGGTGAACGGGCTTTCTTCTCCTTTTAAACTTCTCCGCCAGACGTGCCTCACACGGATCCGTGGGCTGCTGAAGGAATCTCTGTACAACTTTCGTACAGGGCCACACGGTACTTGGTACCTCTTAAATGTGAAGAGGCTAAAAACGTCTGTGGAATTGTTCAGGTTTCAGAAGATAGCACTTCTCTCGGCGAGGGCCCAGGTTTGGGAAAGAGAAGGCAGAGAATCCCCAGCTCACTTGGCTCCGAAGGCACCGGCTTCCACACCTCGTCTGCCCAGGTCCGTGGGAGGCGACGGGCAGGCCCCTCGAGTTAGGTTTTTCTCACCCTCCAGAAAGACACTCGGGTCTTAGAGACAGTTACTTGCGTCTAGTGAGCCTGGGGCCTCAGGTTCAGGGCAGCCAAGGGCTTACAGGTTGTTCCCACAGCCCCCTTTCGTCCTGTTGCCTCTTGCGTCTTTGTCCTGTTTGCGTAGTTGCAAAAGGTATAGGTTCGACAGGTGGTAGCTGGGGTCCCCCCAGAGGGACCTCAGGAACACCTGTAGGCAATGAGGGCTCTGTGTTCACGGCTCGGGAGGGGTCCTGTAAGATGAGGCAGCTCCGAGGGGAGTCTGAGGCCAGTAACCAGTGAGGAGGAGGAGGAGGGCTGGCCCTGAGCAAAGTGTGATCGGGGCAGAGGCAGCGTAGCCAAGCAAGAAAGGGAGCTGGACTGTTTGTCTGACTGTCTGTTAGCCATGGAGTGTGTGGCCAGCCGCTCAACTCCCCTGGACCTTCCTGTCCTCCTTTCCAAACCACAAGCAGTAGCCTAGGGCCCCTCCTGGGCCCCTCCTGGCCCTGATCTGCTACAAGTCTGTACATTTCGACCCAGTGCCCTCGAGCTGCCCCCCGGGGCGCTCACCACCCACTCTAGACCTTTCCTTCCGTCCTCCCTCCCACCTGCAAACGCAGCGCTTGGGGGCCTCCCTTCTTCTGGGGCTCGCAGTCTGCCTCCCAGTCTCTCTCTGATACATTAGTTCATACGAAGATAGTAATGGCTGACTAGTTGAACAGGTTTCTTCTATCCAAGAGAAATTCTCATTTTTAAAAGGAACCCTGGGCGGCGGGGCGGTGGGGGAAGGAGGCCCTTTCAGTTCAAAGGAAGGAGCTCTCGGGTGGGATTTGGGGCAGCGGGGACCCCGGGGGACTTTGGCCCATGGCAGGATGGGGCCATTTGTGGAGCGGCCCCGGTCCAAGATCCCGGTCGCCACAGGCAGTCACACTGGCCAAACCGTGCCCCCGGGGGTGTCAGCAAGGACGTGAGTTGTGCTCTGAACCACCACCGTGCCTCCCGGCCGGAGGTGTTGCCACCTGCAGGGTGAGTTAGCTGAGGCTGTGGTTGCTGCCATCGGGCTGGCAGGAGGGGCGAGGGCACCCCACTTCTGGGTACAAGGGGACCCCCGTTTTACAGCCCTGTCCTGTACCGAGACCGCCCAAGGGTGAGTGTGCGCCGCGCGGTAAGTTAATGGAGCTGTGGAACCATAGTTTCCAGGGGTGATTTCAAAATGAGGGAACGCAAGGGCCCTTTTGATGCAGCCTGTGCAAAATCAAGCGGCAGCGTGGTGGTCTCTCTCTGACGCCACCCTCAGTTCAGTAGACGAGAGGCAGAGGCGTGGGAGCCAGGCTGACGTTCGTGGTTTTTCTTCAAGTGAGACGGTATTACGCTGCGATCCGTGCTTCCATCGGAAGGCCTGGGGGGAAAGTGAGGTACCCAAGGTCACTGAGTTACTTAGATACTCGCGCGTTCTCTGTCCTCCCAATGCCGGCTCCCTTCGGCGCTTTACACACCTGACGCTAAGTCACCCCACATATTGAGCTGAGAAGGTTTAAGCTCTGGAGCCTGCTCTCCTAAGACGCTCCTTAGAAGTCTAAATGTAGGCAGTTGTATCCCACACTGTGGCCTCACACGTGCTCTGTGGACTTCTTGGAAGATGCAGAGAATGAATGGCGTCAGGACTTGCGAGAGGTGAGCGTTTTGAAATTCCAGCCTTGCATGTGGCGTCAGCCGTGCCTCGTTTTGTTCCTGCGGCGCGACGCTGCTACCAACATCTAAAGCGTCTGAAATGTTTCTTTCAGCTCGGAATGAACAAGAGGAACAAGAGGAGAAACGAGAGATCAAGAGGAGGTTAACTCGAAAGGTGAGACGATCCTCCATGCCGAGCTGGGGCGGGACAGGGGGCCACCCTCCCCCGCTGTGCCCTGTGTTGGCCTTGCAACTGCCTGGCCCATTGGAAGTGACGTTAATGGTTCCATTCCTCGGGTGTCAGGGCGTGCGGCTCTCTGGACTCTCCAGGGGCCAGCGGTCCACTCAGCTTCGTGATCCTTAGTCCTTTTGGCTGGTGACACTGGCCTGCCCCCACGCAACTTGATGTCAGGTGCATTATATTTGCAGTTACAGTGAATATTTTGTTTTTAAAAACTCACTGTAACCCCATTAGGCAACTGGAAATTCATTATCAAAATCAGAAGTTCAAACATATCGGTTATTTGCTATGACCCCGGGAAAGTGAGTTTTCCTTGTCTCCGCCGGTACTATTACTGACCCGTTACCTAAGAACTATTTGAGTTTATTATGCTAAATCCAATTTGAATGACTGAATTAGGAAAATGCCAAAAGTATTGATAAATCTAATGAAGGTGTTTGAAAAACACTGAGATAAAAGTCAGAAAGCTAGAATTTTTATGTTTTTCACCCCCAAAATAGACGGCTTGGCAATGTAATGTAGACCCAAGTGGATCTAATTCTATGGGTGGCCTCTTTGATAATAAACTCTTATTTGAGGCTATTCTTGGAGGACGTTGACAGCTTTAGTTCATGACACAGAAGATATACTACTATATTCTGTCTGACTAGAGTGTCTCATCAGCCTCCTACAGTGACCGTCTTGAGAGAAAGATACTCAAAGGTTAGAGACAGCTAAGAGACCCATTAAAATTAATTTTTTAAAGGTTTGTTAATGGATTTTTCTCCCTAGAAATACTATGCAAAGGAAGAAATTCAGAGATCCTAAAATATCGTACCAATTATTAAGGTGATGGTTTTGTGTTTCTCAACACTTTTCTTGCCCTTAGAGCATCCCAAACATATGGTGACAAGCCAAACGCCATCCCAATTAAAAGGAGTAGGATAAGCAAGGGCCTGACAAGCCGGTGACGGGCTGGTGTCCCCTGGTGGGAAATCAGAATAAGAGCTAAGGGCCCTCACTTCACCCAGGTGCCCTCACTCCAGTCAAGGTCTGACTCTTACATCCTTAAGACCACCCAGCCTTTGGACGCAGGGCATCCCTTTTCCTGAGACTGAGTAGTGAGGAGGACCGGGGGAGATGCATTACTCTGAGTGTGTCTTTGAAATGATGAGGGTATCAAAGGGAGACTGGTGATGACCCCTCGTTTCTGATACAGAAAGGTCTAGACATTCAGAAAAAAGTGTTTAATCAGATTTTCATAGAGTTCATTGGACTTGATTGTGGGACCCCAAAATTCTCCTAAACTTTAGGGTTTCTTGCTAAAAACTAGTAATAGGAAAAGATTTGGACATGCACCTAATTCTCATCTCTTTAAAAAGAGCAGACGATTTTGCAAGGGAAAGCTTGACTAATTGCATAGTTTGGCAGGACGGGGTGAGAGAAGAGGGTCTCCTCCCACACCCATCTCCCCCAGGAGGGGTAATGCTAGGGGTGGGGTTTTTGCAGGTCCTCAAGTCAAGATAAATGCCTCTTCCTCCTCCTGGTTACCTCTCTTTCCTTCTCCCAGGAAAATTGCCTTGTAATTTCAGCATTTGCCTCCCCTGGGACTGGCTTGGGGAATTAGAAATAATGAGCCTGAGGGAAGGGATAAACAGTTTATGAGGGAGACACCAGGGACAGCGTTCACATCTGGTTTTGTGAACAGAGATGTGGAGCGTGCCAGCCGGTGGGGAATCCATATCACCTCCTGGCTCTGGGTACGTTCTGTTCCTCGGGAGCCTTTATCACACCAAGGCCAGAAGCCAGTGGTGGGAGATGCTTTTCACTTACCCTCAGCCCGAGGCTTTCCTCAATATCATTCTATTTAAGACACTGAGAAAAATAAAAACACAGTAGCAGATGCTGATAGCCACAGACCAGGCATTTTCTTCGGCCAAATTGAGACTAACCTAAAATTCACATGCTTTATCTTGGAATAAATGCCCGCTTCCCACTTCCAAAAACTCGCTAGCTAGCTGGATGGATGCATGAATGGGAAGGATTGGAGTGAGGACGGCTGGAAGGGAGGAAGGAAAGGAGGGAAGGAAGGGAAGAAATGTACCTGGGTCAGGCTGTATTAATAGTGGAATTGGGGTCTCAACGTACCCTCTTGTTGAGTAATTGGTTGCAAACGATATTATTGCTGCCATAGATGGAAACATAACGCTACCAACCTCTGCACCCCACCCCTTCTTCCAGCCCATCATCCCCCGAAAAACAACTTTGGCCGCAAAGATTATTTCCTTAGTGTCCAGGCATGTAAGTTGGGTTCACGCACCCCAAGGGCTAGAGCCATCCATGAGCCAGAGGCACCTCTCCCGAGCCCCGTGTGGCTAGGGGTGTGAGCCCTGGCTCACAGCAGGGTCCGGGCAGTTGTTAGAGACTCTCCCAGCGGGAGAACTCGGCGCCCTCCTCACTCACTCCCTGGTGGCGCTTGGGCCTGGTCTCTTATCGAGCTGGAGAGGTCGTGTCTAATCCCCACCAGATTCAGGCATGAAAAACAGCCCCTCACCTTCGGAGCCAAGCTGTAGGTTTCTGTTCACTCCAGACTCTACCATAGACAGGCTGCATTAATAACATCTAGATCATGACTGTGAGAAATGTAAATTAGAAATTCCGACTTTAACAACAAGCTTTCTCCTGTCATGGCACACTTAGAAAATAGTACTGTTTGTCTAACAACCCCAGGGCGAGCTAGTAAGTCCTTAGAAACAAACTGGGGCTTGGAGTAGAAGTCTTCATGCCCTGTGGTATTACGGTAAATGCCTGTGTACTCTAATGACAGTACAGGGCGCCCTGCACTCACATCTTGGAGTCAGGATAGGCCACCAGTTTTGTTTACAGCACCCCTAACCATAGAGCGTGGGAAACCTCTGGTTTCCTGTGACAGGTCACAGCTGGTGCCAAAATGCCCTGTCCCGGGAAAACCAGGGCCACCTCGGGACAGACTGCAGCCACTCTGAGGGGAGGAGCTGCCCAGCGTCTAGACAGGGGACCAGTGGCACAGCCCAGTAGGCCTCTGAGCCCCAGGTTTTTCCCCCCTGGGCCAAGGGGGCCCGGCAGGCTGCTTTGGTCCCGTCCGGAGCCTCGCAGCAGCCGTCGCCGTGCTGCTCGGCACCAGCCGGGCAGTCGTCGAATGCTGCTCTTCCATTGTAGGCCAGTTGGTAGCAAGCTGGGACACTCTGGCACCAGCCAAAGGTGTATGGCAGCTGCATGCTATACCGTCAAAACGGCCCGAGTGGTCTGGATTCACTTGCGTTTGTTTGTTTCATAGGCCTTTGTGGGAAGCTTCTATTTGACTGCATCTTCTATTAGTAGCATTAGATACAGTCTAGGGCTTAGAGAAAAACTGCTTTTAACTAACGTCGGCTGAACATGAATGGACAGCATCCTAAAGAGGGGGCGACTGTGTTGCTCCAGGAGAAATAAATCTGGAGACAGGAAGAGATGATAGAAAAGTCAGCCTTATGTTGTTCAGGTACAAAGGAAGCGTGCTAGCGGGTAACACTGGGAGATGGTTGAATAACTCCCTTGTTTCATTCCTTCACCACAGACCTGTCCAAAGGGCCCGCCCGAGTCTCCCTTGGCATCCACGCAGGCCGGCTCTGCCTTTGTGGACTCGCCTTTCATTTGAGCTGTTGAGGGGTAGGGTCTCCATGACCTCATAAATCAACATACTCTCGTTGCTGCACACCCCGGAGTTTGCAGACCGTTTGCACACACACTTTCTTTGTGTCTAAGACACACACACACACAGCAAGTATTACAAACCCACCTTGCAGAGAGCACTAAATTTGACACACAGATGTGGATTCACAAGTCGAGAATAATATAAGACTGTTGTGTAAGGTTTCTGTCACCTGATGGGAAAGGTAGGACAGACACGGGAAGATCCACAGCCACGCACACAGACATACCGCGAGTGCAGACCGAGACACCGCGAGACACCGCGGTGCTATCGAGGGACAGCCTGGCCGGCGGTCTGCATAGGCCTGGAGGCAGCTCGTGAGTTAGTCCACTCTTTCACAGAGCCCTGGGGAAGTCCAGGAATCAGGAGCCCCGTGTCCCCTGGGCCCTGCCCCCCACACGTGTGTGATGCATCAGCTGCCTCTCTGGACCTCGTCTTCCCACCTGTAAATTCACGGATGGACCAAGCGATCTGAGCGTCACGGGCTGACTGCACCCACCCCTCCCTCCCGCAGCTCAGCCAGAGGCCCACAGTGGAAGAGCTGAGGGAACGGAAGATCCTCATCCGCTTCAGCGATTACGTGGAGGTGGCCGACGCTCAGGACTATGACCGCAGGGCCGACAAGCCCTGGACCCGCCTCACCGCTGCAGACAAAGTAAGGGGGCCGGGGAGGGGGTCGGGTCTCCAGCTTGCTGCCAGGAGACCGCGTGGTGCCCGGCTCGGTACTGGAGGCCGAGTGGCTGCCAGGCAGGCTGTGGCGCTGCTCCCGGCACCTTTGCCCAAGGGCTCCAGACAGTGTGCGGAGAGGGCGCTGAGCTGGTTCTCCCCCGCTCTGGAGAAGGCACAAGGCAGCGCCGTTCATCCACACACGCATCTAAGGGGACCTCTGCTTGGGGATCCTTTGTGATTCTTAATCCAGGCACCATGAGGAACTGGAGGGTAAGGGCCTTTAAAAAAAAAAAAAAAAAAGACAGTAACTGTGCAGTGTGCAAGTGACAATAAGGGGACTCGGGGGTACACCGGGGACCTTCTCCTAGAGTCCTGCCTTTGCCCCATCCCTTCCCGGGGCAGGTGGCTTCCTCACAGGCCACGCAGGAGGTCACCCGGAGCCCGGCCTCCGGCTGCAGCGTAAGCCCAGGGAAGCCGCTGTACTTGGGAGGGGGGAGGGGGGGAACTGACCCGGCCAGAGGCACCTCCCAGAAACCGTACCCCCCACCACCACCACCGCCCGGGGCGGGCCAGCCCCCAGGTCCTGACGAGTGGAAACCTCACCTCTCCCCTCTATAGGAATCCACGGTGGGCAGCCCCAAGAACCAGCACCCCTCACCTCGGGCAGGAGGCAGGCCCGTCCGCCCCACCCCGGGCAGTTGTGTCACATAGATGTGACCTCGCTCTGTTGTTACACTCTCACTGCAGCGTGCTTGCTGACCAAGGCTGAGGGAACTGGCAAAGGTCAAGGGAAGGTACCAGCTAGAATCCTGAGCAGCTGTGAGGGAGCCTATCCAGTTCCTCCGGGGCCGCTGGGAAGCAGTGGCCACACCTCCCACCCCCCGGCCAGGCACCGTAACCGAGTGCCTTCCTTCCTTGGGAGGAGCCATTCTGATCCTATGTAAAGACTTTTCCAGGGGCTGGGGGTGTGCTGAACTGGGCGATTGGGGTTGACATGTAGACAGTGACGTGTATAAAACTGATGACTACTAAGAACCTGAAGTATAAAAAAATAAAATTAAAAAATACAAAAACATAAATACAGGTCAGGAGAGACGTGAGACAGGCACTCACTCTACACTAAAAATAGTAATTGTAAGACAGAGATAAATTTTTTGGAGAGTAGAGCAATGTATTTTTTTTTTGTTTGGGATATTTACCAATTGCTGGTATTGTCTTCTGGTCCCGTATCAAGGGCTAAGTCTGGAGGACTCAGACCATAGAGTTCCTTCCATGGCATAGAAGAGATTCCCATTGGTCTCTCTTAGACCATGTGGTTTTACTGCCTTAAGGAAGGGGAGCTCCAGCCAAGAAGAGGGAATGCCACGTCGGCTCCTTCCTGCCTGGGGGATAGATGGATAGTGGAAGGAAAAAAAGAATAGGAGGAGTATGGAAGTACGTCGGCAGGGTTCTTAATCTCCCGTCTTCAGTCACATTTTGGAGGCAGAGTTGTGAGAGTGAGGGTGAGGTGATAAGGTTGAAATTTCCAGAGAGGAATAGATAAACTGGAGGACAGCCATACCAGCAGCAAGCGTGGTACCACATCCACTCTGTCCCAAGTGTTAGCAGCGCTCTGGTAGACGGAATTGGCTAGGCCAGTGGGCCTGCGGTGGTGGCCCTGGTTGCTAATGGTTTGGTAAGGAGAGAAAAGAACGCTTTGAGGACTAGCGGACCGGCGGCCTCAGGGGCTGGGGCTTTGGGCAGACGCGGAGTGCGCAGACTTCAGCCGCAGGCGATGGCATGAAACAGTGACCGTGCTGGAGCTCAGCGCTCCGGGAGCAGGCTGGATAGAGAACACAGAGCACGGAGCACGGTGCTTGGCACACAGCGCTTGCACGTCAATGATCATAGTAACGGGAATACGGTCAAGTATCGCGTGACCATTAGAATGTTTACAAATAACTTTATCTTAGGAAGAAACGCTTGTGTTATTACACTTTTAATGGAAGGGCACAGAGTGTGTGTCTTTAATATTACAGATGCACAAAGAGGACTGTAAAGAGAAATGCCATAGTGTTTAGAGTTATGACTCTTCCGGAATGTATCTGCCTGCTTTCCTGCTGCTGGACAGTGCTGCTGTGATGAATCGTGCTGCTGTGAACATTCTTTTTCCCACGTCTCTTCATTCACGAGTGCACACATTTCTCCTGGGGTTGAACCGAGAAGTAGAATATGTGTGTCCTGCAGTGTGGAGAGGATTCGCTGCTTTAGTAGTAATGCCACAGAGTGGCCCAGAGTGAGTGAGTGAATTTACACACTCACCAGCAGCTTATGGATTCTGTTGCCCACTTCGGTGAACATGTGGTGTCATCGCTGCCCTTCTGGGTGTGTAGTGGTTTCTCAGGATGGTTGGTTCCATTTCCCAGTTTTCTAATGAGCTCAAGCCCCTTTGCGTATGTTGACTGGCCTTCTGTGTATGTCTGTTCAAGCCCCGTGCCCATCTTCTCGTGCATTACTTTTATAATCATAAAAATTCTCCCATACACCAAAACAAAAAGTATTAAATCGTTTTCTGCCTTGCCCTTAATCTTACTTATACAAGCAGTCTGACTGAGGGGTAGCATCTTAACTGGCTCTCCAAAAATGGACGACCAACTTGAAGTAGAAATTGTTTTATCTGTTCCTTTCTAGAGATGCCTATCATTTTATAAATTGTTATTATTTATGCACTTATGTCTTCTGTTAGACTGTTAACTCTCAAACAGTGGCAACTTTTCCAATTCCTCTTTGCATAATACACCTAGCACAGTACAACTGCACACAATGAAAGTTTTTTGGATGAATAGGAAAAAAAGACTTTTCCACCCTCAGACTCTCCGTGCCCTGATATCTTCCCATCAGAGCACGTGTCAACCTTAGAAAGAGCTGTGGGAAAGGGCTCACGTTTAAATTTTCAGCCCCCGAGGAAGAAGTGAGGTTTTTTCCAACCCCAGATGTTCTTTTGCTCCAGTCCTCCTTCCCCCTTCTCGGTGGCCACAGCTGTGACTGTAAGGGTGAGGTCACTCAGGTCTATCTCATGTGTGTTTGAGGTTGTTCGAAACGCATTCCATACCCTCCGTGGTGAAATATATCACCTCAGAGTCAACAGACTTGTAAAGGAGCCAAGGCTTCATGAGTCAAAGGGAAAGGGGGCAGCTGGCCGTCACCCCTTAATTTGGTCAGGGAATTTCACACGCCTCCTCCAGAAGTGTCCATCCTGAGGCATCGCTGTGACTCTGACGAGCTTAGATTCACCAAAGAAAGCCGAGAGGCTGGCCTTGCGATGTACACTCAGGGCCCGGGGGTGCGGGCCAGGTGGAAGGGCCCTGGGCAGGATCCCAAGTCGGATTGCTCGCGACTTAGATTTAGGGGGACGGGACTCTCCGTAGGCTCTAAAGGATATCTCAGGTACCTGATTTTGCTTCTCCCAGTGGAAGAATCCGTTTTATGCACGTGTATGGCTTTGTCGAAGAAAGAAGACACAGGAATAAAAGAGAAGGTGAGCTGCTTTCCCTCCTCCGCACTCTCATGGGCTTCTCTCTTGCTTGCAGGCCGCCATTCGGAAGGAGCTCAATGAATTTAAAAGCACTGAAATGGAAGTTCACGAATTGAGTAGACATTTAACAAGGTTAGTATCAAGTGGGCTTTTTTTCCCCTCAAATTATAACACGTACCCCCAAACTGAACCATCCTAGCTGCTTGTGGAGGACAAGTGGTGTGGTGGGTGCAGGGAGGGGAGAAGATAAAAGAAAGATCCAGTGGGGATCCACAGGTTCCACTGTGGTTTCTGAAAGTAAGGGAAGGAGCATGAAAGGCCCAGGCTGAACGCAGCCTTCTCAAGGCCTAGTTTTTAACTCATTCGAACTGAAGAGCTCCTAAATGCCAGACCACCAACATGGTGGGTATTTAGGAGAACGTAAGCTGAGGAGAACAGATCAATTGCCAATTTACTGCCAGTCAGCCGAGACCAAACTAGGATAAAGTACCAAATCCACGTGGGACTTCGGGAGCGGGGTCATGCCTGTGATGCCATGTCATTCTCCCAGACAGTCGTGTGTGATGCTACTTGGGGAAACTGAGGCACAGGGAGATGGGAGGCGCTTATACAAGGTCACAGGGCTAGTCAGCGACAGAGCCGTTGACTGAGTTCTTCTGACCCTCTCCTTTGAGAACATCTGGAGAAACAGTGCCCGACTCAGAGACACAAGGCTGGGGTCCCCCCCTTGCTGCTGAGTCCTTGCATGGGCTGAGGGCCCCCGGGAGCTCCAGATTAAACTTCTCCAAAACCAAAGGTGAACTCGGTGGGCCTGAAGTTCTTGAGGGGTACTGTGGAGATGTATTTGCCTTTGGTTGGAGATGTAAGCCTCCCTGTGGCTGTCAGAAACAAGGAATTCGAGGATGGAGATCTTGGACTGTCAAATCCGACACCTTTCGCAGCCCCTGGGTCTTGATTGAATCATTTGTTTTCCTAGGTTTCACCGACCTTAACAGTCAAATTCCTCTTGAGTGCTATGCTGTCTTCAAAACATAAGTTTATAAGAACCATAAGTGCTGGTATTTATTCACTTCCCCATTACGATGTAAATCTTCTGAACTACCTTTTTTTTAAAGAAGAAGAAAAGGAAAAAGAAACACCAAGCAGGATGGCAATGGTTACGGCTCCGTGGTCAGAGGTGCTGGCCCCACCACTGATGAGGGACTGTGCCCTGCCCCGGGCAGGGCCGAGGGCACCGGAGACTTTCCAGCGCTGGGAGAAGCCCCGGGCCTCCGCGGCCAGGCTGGCAGGTACCACGTTCGTTCAGGCTCCGGCGAGCCTTAATCGACAGACACTTTGGAGGCAGAGTCCAAAGAAAGCCGAGGCGGTGGATCTGGCCTGGGACAACTGTGCAAAGCAGGTGACGCGGCTGGCCTTCTAGACTTGGCCAAATACACTGGCTCCAGGTGTGCCACCTGGTGGGGGGGGGGGGCCCGAGGAGGGGGCGGCGGAGGGAGTACTGTCCTCCTCTCCCTTCAGCCATCACCCACGCCGTGAACTGAAGGGAGAGCCCTTTTCTGGGGGAGCCTGGGGTTGACGGTGTGTGCCCCAGGCCTGGAAGGCTGGCACGAGTACCTGTCCTGTCCCCTCAGGCTGAGCCGGGCTGCCTTCCAGGAAGCTCTGGTTTAGAAGGGGAAAGTCGTCATTAGCAAAGCCCGGTGTCACGGGTGGTCTTACGCACACCGACAGCCATTGGCGGCGTGGTGGTGTCTTGCGTGTAAGCATAAGACCCCTTTTGAGGGCATAAAGGCTGGGGTGACAAACTGCTTGGCCGCCGTGCCCCAGGGCTGGTGACCGGGTGGCTTGGCAGTTAATGGCCTCTGAGTAGGGGACCGAGGCACGCAGGCCAGAAACCATTCCCGAAAGGCTGAATTTCCAGCCGCTGGTGGACTGGTCCTCCAGAACCACCTGAGGGCCTTCCAGGCTTGCTGTGCACCGAAGAGTCTGTGCAGAAGCCCCAGCGTTGGGCAGACACCAGCCACACCCGCTGCGCTGTACCTCCCACCCCTGCTGCTGCAGGGAGCATCCTTCCTCGCCCTCTTGATGCTGGTGAGGGTGACTGGAGATGCATCTCTGCCCGTCCTCCTCACTCAGGACCACAGGAAAGCAGCGGTGGCAGGGTAGGTGAGGGTAGGATGTGCAGTGGAGGAGGGGCCTCTCCAAACCCTGACTGCTCTCTGGAGGCAGCCGCTTGGGCTGCTTCCGGTTTCCTTCCTGATGGAGCCCGCCGTGACCCTGAAGTTCCCACCAGCTCTCCCGGTGATGGCTTGCTCCCCGCCACACAGGCCCAGGCTTTAGAAAGATGCCAAGCTTGGGCTTCACAAAACAAGAGTTAACTGGTCCCCACCCCAAAACGCGTGGCATCAATTTACTCTTGGGCTCCACAGCCACGGGTGAGGCCAGTTCCTTTTCCACTGGCGCTCACGGCCCCCGTGGCCGGCGTCACCGTGCCCTTGGCAGGGAGCTCGGGGCAGCGTTCCAGGCAGTGCCCGCCGGCTGGTGCACGCTTTCCTCGCCCGGTGGCCAGCCCCGGGAGGACATGTCACCCCATCCTTTTTCCTCTGAATGTTGAATCTGCAGCGTTACCGCCGTGGGCGGGGTGAGTGACCGACTCAGGGAAGATGTGGCCAGGGCTGGGGCGTGGCTGTAAACAGCGTCTTCCTGAAAGGCTTACTGACCTTTGAAGGTGCAGATGGCACGCCAAGGGGCGTGGGGCTCTTCCGCGTAATGCCTCCGTGGCGGGTGCGTCTTCCAGGCCGAGGTGCCCGCCTGGCCAGGATCTGAGTCTGGGCTTCCTGTGGCTCGCGGTGGCCTGGAGCGACAGTCAGCCTTCCCCTGGCCCAGGAGCGAGTCCTAAGGGACCTCACTCTGCTGCCTGGACGCCTCGCAGAGGCCAGTGGCTTCCCTGCTGGCCTTGGTTCCGGGCCTTTCGGATTCCCCGGGAACACGATGCCTAAAATCGAGTTCTCCGCAGCCAGCCAGCAGTCCCGGGTTCCCGCCCAAAGTGCCCTGTTGTTGCAGCCACTTTGTGCGTGGAAGAAACCGAACGCAGCTTCTACTTCTCCTCCTGTAGGGCAGCCTTATCCGGCAGTAACTCCTTGCAAGTGGAAGGGTGCCCCCTCCCGTGTCACCACCCGCAAGCTGGGCTCTTCCAAGCCCGCTGTAAGCAGCTCAGCAACTTCCGTAGGTCATAGGATGAGCCCGCCGCCGTCTTTCCTTCCTTGAAATCTTGAGGTCTTTATAGAAATCTATCCGAATTTCCTTTTGGCCACATTGTTATGACAATTGAAAAATGTGTTTCTTTCTTTCCAAGATGACGATTCCATATTAAGGGGGAAAAAAACGAGGGGCTGGCTGGTTTACAATGCATCCCTTTTCTGGAGAAGCTGCAGTTTGAGCCTTTTTCATTTGCATTTAGCATCAGAAGAAAAACGTGAGATTTCTCAAAATGGTTCCCTCTCGAAATCAAACATCGCCCCGAAGTCCCCACCCCATCCATGACAGAAGAGATTGCCATCAGCCTACTTACTGTTTCGAAATTGCTGATATTTTCCTTCCCAAAGGCCCTCAAAGCTCCGTAAAACTTGAGCCTTTATGTCAGATTAGAGAAACCAAACGACGTGACGGTTGATGTGATGAAAACCCCCGAGCTTATTTTTCTCCTGCTTATGAACGTGTATTTATATTTGCCGAATGAAAATCATGGTGTGCGCTTCGGTGAATGGAATTTCAGGCTCTCCCTGTGCACAGCCAGTGGGTGAAGGTCACCTTAAACAACTTTTTCTTCCCATTTGTCTGTCGATCCCCAAACCGGTTGCTTTTCTCCAGTTGCTTCCCGGGTGTCTGTACATAGTTTGTCTTTGTATCAGAGCACTGTCCTGTGTGCTGCTTTAACAGCCGGCGGCTGTACGAGGAAGACAGTGTGAACAGAACACAAATTAAACTGGATCTCTACGGCCTAGGTTTTGTACATACAGAAACTGCATGGTATTTAAATTATTGTTTGTCTCTAATGATGTATGCAGTTTCTTTAAAAACAAACCAAAAAAAAAAAAAGTCTTAAAAACAAATCATTTCCTTGACTCCTGTGTTGTTTTATCGACCACCAGCAGGAATCACTGAAAATTCTTGGTTTGGCTGGGGTAGGGGTCGGGGGAAGGGGGAGATCAGCGCATTGGCAAAATAGCAAGAGTTACAAAGACACAGAACCAGCTCATGTTATCTGGTATTATCGGTGAAGGAAGGATGGCTGGACACAAATAACTTTCTAGATGAGTCCTAGCGTACAAAAGTCTTTTTCTTCCAAACATCTTTTAAAGAATATCTAAATGTATTTACCAACTTTCTGTCCTTTAAGTAACCTGGGAACGATGAATATAAACTGCTGCTCCGAGGGAAAGCCCCAGGCAGCTTCGCTCTTTGAGTACTTACATCTGCCCCCTCTCTTGAGCAACCCAAGAATTTGCTTTATAGGACAGAGACCTTTTCCGCTCAACCTTTTGGTCCTGTCTTGTCTTTTTGAAGGTTTTAGGGGAAGCAAGAAGGGCTGCAGTGCTTGCTGGCTGCATTTTAGGTGGTGGGATTGTTGATAACATGCCCTTGGTCTGGTAACCTAGGAAGGTGGCTCTGGGAAAGAGGACCCGGCCCAGCACCGTTCCCCTGCGCCACTGCCCAGAAGCACCTGGGCGTCCTTTCAAAGTGCAGATGCGGACTCCGAGGTCGAGGTGGGCCTGGGATTCTGCATTTCCAACTAGCTCCCGGGCCATGCTGACGGCCCTGGTCCAGGAATCGCACTTCTGAGCAGCAAGGGCGTGGGAGATCAACCCAATGGGAGCCACCTTCCCTGTGCCTGGGAATCTCCAGCCTCAGAAGCTCAGGGCGACCCCTTCTTATAACAAGCAGGGTGCACTGGTTTATTCTTTGCTGAGCAGCAGGGCCAAAGCCCTGTTGGGGGTCAGTGTGACTGCATCGCCATCTGCGCAAGCTCTCACCTGTGCAGGAAGGGGGACGCCAAGCTGGCGGGGCCGTGGCCGAGAGCGGCAGCGAGCCGCCTACAGGAGGGACTGCAGGCTGCGGGCTAAGAGCTCCTCCAGCATTCTGCCGTCTCCTCACTCCGGAATTCTCAGACCTTAACACGTCAGAATTTGACTGCAGCTGCCTAGGGGAGTGAAAGGACTAGAATAAGAACAGCTCCAACAGGCTCTGGCCTGCAAGATGGAAGGAAACCGGCCATCATCCTAAGAGAAAGCTCTTTACGAAGTAAAGAAGGTCGTGGCTACACATTCTCAATAGGTAGAGGACCTGGTGTGTCCACCCTTGGATCATCGTATGACAAAGTGGTGGCCCTGCCACGACATCTAACTGGACAGTTTTGGCCAAGTCACTTAATTTCTCCGGGCGTCAGTGTCCTCCTCTGGAAAGTGGGGACACTGAACTAGGTGTCCTGTAGTGTCCTTTAGGACATCAGCTTTCTAAGATCTGGGTTTATCTGAATTTTTAAAACACTAAACTTAGTCTTCAGGAAACAGTAAGCTTTGTACCAGTCCTGCTGGGGAAGGCTCTCGGAGAACAGCTTGGATGCCACGCCTGCCACCCCTCCCTGCCTTGGGCTGGCCTCCTGGAGGGCTGCTTGGCACCTGGGACCTGCGCTGTCTCACGTGTCTTCGTGGGGGCTTGTCCTAAAGCTGCTGTCAACCAGATTATGCCGTCCCGCCTCCCCGTTCCTCTGGGCAAAGCATCCTGGAGGGGCTTGTAGGCTTGAGCAGTGATGCTTAAGAAACAGCCCATTGTCCCCTACAGTGCCCCAAGTTCAAGGGCATCTCAGATGTGGGTACTTACCCCTGATTATTAATGCAAAGGACAAGTTTGATGCTGGGAACGCTTCCTGGCTGGCTCCACGGGGCCTGAGTGCTGTCCTGGCCTCAGATGACTCCATGTCTACAGCTACCACTCAGACCCACCCTGAGCTCCTGACCCAGGTGTCCAAATGTCACAAAGCAGCAGTGTGGGTCAAATCGACGCCCTGGAGTCAAATTCTGGCTCTTCCACCCCTTACTAGCTGTGCAACTTTGGACAAGTTACTTAATCTCACTGTGCCTCGGCTTCCTCATCTGTAAAATGGGAATAACGGCACCTATTTATAGGCCTGGCAGGATTAAATATGTGTAAGGTGCTCAGCACAGTGTCTGACGCAGAGTTAGGCCTTACTAAACGTTAGCTCCTGAGGACCCGGCCAAGTGGCGGAGCAGGAAGACCGTGAGCTCGCCTCCTCTCACGGGCACAAGGAGGTCACACCTGTTTCCAGAGCCACTGTTGATGAGAGCGCCTGGAGTCCAGCAGAAAAGACCTTCTACCACTAAGGATATAAAGAAAGAGCCGCAACAAGACGGTTAGGAGGGGCAGGTCTGGCCAAGACCCACACCCCGGGGCGGGCAGCCCACAAAAGGAAGGATGCTTATCGTTGCCGAGGTTCTCCCCAAGAAGTGAGGGGTCCGGGCCCTGCGTCAGGCTTCCCACCCTGGGAGTCCTGCACCAGGACGGCAAGCCCCAGGATGTTTGGCTTTGAAGGCCAGCACGGCTGGCTTTCAGGAGAGCCAGGGGGCTGTGGGACGTGGATGCCGACTGTAAAGGACGCACACAGAACCTCACACTCCGGGACCCAGGGAGGCAGCAGTAATTTGAAAGCAGCCCGAGTCAGACCCACCTGCTGATCTTGGAGAGCCTTCCAGAAAGGCAGGCGGCAACCAGAACTCACACTGGGGTCACAGACACTGCAGCAGCCGTTTCTGGGAGCTTGTCTACCAGGAGAACACCGGGGCCGGCACGCACCAGTTTGGAATCCTCTCTAGCTTCTTAGCACCAGCTGCTTAGCTGCCCTGCCAGTCCGCCTGTCAGGAATAGTACTGGGGCACCTCAGGCCACACAACTAACAGGGTGGGGATACAGACCCACCCACCAGCCGGGCTGCTGCCTTAAGATCCCCTGAGCCCACAGCTGCCCAGGGACACAGCCCTGTCCAGAGGGCCCAAGACCTGACCCCAAACACCCGTGTGCCAACACCAGCCCTGGGACCCACCCACCGGTGGCCCAGCACCAGCTCCGGGACACCCCAGTCCCTGCAGCCAGACACCAGGATCCAGCTCTGCCCACCAGACTGCCAACGCTAACCCCAAGGCCAGCCCCACACACCAGTGGGCAAGCACCAGCCCCCGCACCCCCTGGGGCATGGCCCTGCCCACCAGCAGGTCAACAGTAGATCTGGGAACCCCGGTCCCCCACCCCCAGAACGCAGCTCTGCCCACCAGTGGGCCAGCCCCAGCCCCAGGACACACTGAGATTCCACAGCCAACTGTCTCAGGACCCAGCCCTACCAACGAACGGGACCAGGTGCCAGCCATACCTACTAGACTACTAGACTGCCAGCAGCAGTCAGCTGACCACAACAGAAGAACCCAGGTAGCCTACATAGGGGGCACCCCTACAGCTTAAAGCTCTGGTGACCAGAGGTGAGTGCACTGCTGGGAGGCACAGGACGTCTCCTACAAAAGGCCACTTCTCCAGGGTCGGAAAATGTAACCAACCCACCAGATACGTAAAAATAAAAACAGCAAATGAGGCAAAACAAGGCAACAGAGGAATGTGTCACAAGTGAAGGAACAAGATAAAACCACAGAACTAAGTGACATGGAGACAGACGGTCTACCCAATAAAGGTTCAAGGTAATGATCATAAGGATGATCAAACAACTTGGGAGAAGAATGGATGAATACAGAAGTTAGGAATTTTGAGCAAAGAGTTAGAAAATACAGAGAAGAACCAAACAGACGAATACAATAACTGAGACTAAAAATACAGTAGAAGGAATCAACAGCAGATTAAATGATAGAGAGGAACAAATCAGTGACCCACAAGACAATAGTGGAAATCACCGAGGTGGAACAGAAATAAAGAATAAAAAGAAATGAGGACAATTTAAGAGACCTCTGGGAGAGGGAGAGAGAGGGAGAGAGAGGGAGAGAGAGGGAGAGAGAGGGAGAGAGAGGGAGAGAGAGGGAGAGAGAGGGAGAGAGAGGAGAGAGAGGGAGAGAGAGGAGAGAGAGAGGAGAGAGAGAGGAGAGAGAGAGGAGAGAGAGAGGAGAGAGAGAGGAGAGAGAGAGAGAGAGAGAGAGAGAGAGAGAGAGAGAGAGAGAGGAGAGAGAGGGAGAGAGAGGGAGAGAGAGAAAGGGGCAGAGAACATATCTGAAGACATAATAGCTAAAAACTTGCTTAACTTGGGAAAGGAAATAGACATCCACCTTCAAGAAGCACAGGACCAAACCAAAGAGGATCATACCAAGACACATTGTGATTAAGATGGTAAAAATTAAAGATAAAGAGAATATTAAAAGAAGGAAAATGAAACAAGTTATGTACAAGGGCACTCCCATAAGGCTATCAGCCAACTTTTCAGCAGAAACTCTGCATGCCAGAAGGGAGTGGCATAATATATTTAAAACGATGAAAGGGAAAAACCTGTAATAAAGAGCACTCTACCCAGCAAGGCTTTCCTTCAGATTTGATGTCGAGATCAAAAGTTACACAGACAAAAGCAAAAGATAAAAAAGAGTTCAGCACCACCAAACCAACTTTACAAGAAATGTTCAGGGACTTCTCTAAGCGAAAAAAGAAAAAGCCACAACTAGAAACATGAAAATTATGAATGGTAAAAGCTGATTGGTAAAGGCAGTACAGTAAAGGTAATGAAATCAACCACACGTAAAGCTAGTAGGAAGGTTAAAAGACAAAAGTAGTAAAATCATCTATATCTGTGATAAGTAGTTAGGGGGATACAAAAAGTTGTAAAATATGCCAAAAAACAGTAAATGTGGGAGGAGGGGAGTAAAAATGCAGGGTTGTTAAAATGTATTTGAAATTAAGAGATCAGCAAGGTAATTACATATATAGAGAGAGATAGACTGCTATATATAAACCACATGGTAACCACAAACAAAAAATCTATAACAGATACAAAAGAGACAGGAATCCAAACATAACACTAAAGATAGTCATCAAAGCACAAGGGAAGGGAATAAAAGAACAAAAAAGAACTACAAGAACAGCCCCAAAACAATTAAGAGAACGGCAATAAGTACACGCCTATCAATAATTACTTTTAACTGTAAATGGATTAAATGCTCCAATCAAAAGTGTTTGAATGGATACAAAAACAATACCTGTATATATGCTGCCTACAAGAGACTGACTTCAGATCTAAAGACACACAGACTGAAAGTGAGGGGATGGGAAGAGATATTCC
Source organism: Kogia breviceps (assembly GCF_026419965.1). Classification (NCBI taxonomy): domain Eukaryota; kingdom Metazoa; phylum Chordata; class Mammalia; order Artiodactyla; family Physeteridae; genus Kogia; species Kogia breviceps. Next base: position 97,690,425 of record NC_081319.1, on the reverse strand, counting down.
ATGCAAATGGAAATGAAAAGAAAGCCAGGTAAGCAATCCTTATATCAGACAAAGTACTGCACCAGTTTACACAGTGACATGCTAGGCCACAAAACAAGTTTCAGTAAATTTAAGAAAAACGAAATTCATATCAAGCACCTTTTCTGACCACAATGCTATGAGATTAGAAATAAGAAAATAACTGCAAAAAACCACAAACACAAGGAGTCTAAAACAATATTCTACTAAACTAACAATGGATCACTGAAGAAAAAAAATTTAAAAATACCCAGAGACAAATCAAAATGTAACAATCCAAAAAATCTATGGGATGCAGCAAAAGCAGTTATAAAAGGGATGTTTATAGTGATACAGGTCTACCTCAGGAAACAAAAATCTCAAACAACCTAGCCTTACACATAAAGGAACTAGAGAAAGAACAAACTAAACCCAAAGTTAGTAGAATGAAAAAAATCAAAGATCAGAGCAGAAATAAATGAAATAGAGACTAAAAAACAATAGAAGAGATCAATGAACCTAAGAGCCGATTCTTTGAAAAGAAAAAACTGATAAACCTTTACCCAAACTCATCAAGAAAAAGAGGGCCCAAATAAAGTCAGAAATGAAAAAGGAGAAGTTACAACCTATACAACAGAAATACAAATGATCATAAGAGATTACTATGAACAACTATACACCAATAAAGTGAACAATCTAGAAGCAATGGACAAATTCCTAGAAATGTACACTCTCCTAAGAATGAACAAGGAATAAAAAATATGAACAGACCAATTACCAGAAATGAAATTAAGTAATAAACTCCCAATAAACAGAAGTCCAGGACCAGATGGCTTCACAAACACTTAAAGAGTTAACACCTGTCCTTCTCAAACTGTACCAACAAATTGCAGAGGAAGGAATGCTTCTGAACTCATTCTGTTAGGCCAGCATCTCCCTGATTCCAAAGCCAGAAAAGATATCACAAGCAAAAAAGAAAATTACAGGCCAGTATCACTGATGAACATAGATGCAAAAAATCCTCAACAAAGTATTAGCAAACTGAATTCAGTATTTCATTAAAAGGATCATACATCACAATCAAGTGGGAGTTATCCCAGGGATGCAAGGATGGCTCAACATCTGAAAATCAATACGATACACATTAACAAACCGAATAAAAATCACATGATCATCTCAACAGATGCACAAAATTCAACATTCATTTATGATTAAAAACTCTCAAAGTGGGTATAGAGGGAACATACCTCAACTTAATAAAGGCCATATATGACAAATCCACAGCTAACATCATACTCCACAGTGAAAAGCTGACAGCATTTCCTCTAAGATCAAGGATGCCCACTCTTTTATTCAACATACTATTAGAAGTCCTAGCCGCAGCAATCAGACAAAAAAATAAAAGGAATCCAGATTGTAAAGGATGACATGATACTATTACTTAGAAAATCCTAAAGATGCCAGCAAAAAATAACTACAGCTCATCAATGAATTTGGCAAAGCTGCAGGATACAAGATTAATATACAGAAATCTACTGAATTTCTATACATGAACAACAAACTATCAAAGAGAAATTAACAAACCCATTTATCATTGCATCAAAAAGAATAAAATACCTAGTAATAAACTGACCTAAGGAGGTAAAAAACCTGTACTTGGAGAACTATAAAACACTGATGAAAGAAACTGAAGACAACCCAAACAGATGGAAAGATATATCATGTTCATGGATTGGAAGAATGTTGTTAATCAAAATACCCAAGGCAATCTACAGATCAAATGCAAATCCTATCAAAATACCAAGGACATTTTTCACAGAACCAGGAAAAATCTAAAATTTGAATGGAAACATCTAAAATTTGAATGGAAACATGAAAGACCCTGAATAACCAAAGAAATCTTGAGAAAGAACACAGCTGGAGGTATCACACTCCCTGATTTCAAGATATACTAAAGGGACAAAGTGAGAGAGTGGCATGGACATATATATACACTACCAAATGTAAAATTGATAGCTAGTGGGAAGCAGCCGCATAGCACAGGGAGATCAGCCCAGTGCTTTGTGACCACCTAAAAGGGTGGGATAGGGAGGGAGGGAGATGCAAGAGGGAAGAGATATGGGGATATATGTATATGTATAGCTGATTCACTTTGTTATAAAGGAGAAACTAACACATCATTGTAAAGCAATTATAGTCCAATAAAGATGTTAACAACAACAAAAAAGATACTACAAAGCTACAGTAAGCAAAATAGTATGGTACTGGCACAAAAACACAGAACAGAGAGTCCAGAAATAAACCCTAGCACTTATGGTCCATCTACGACAAAGGAGGTAAGAATGTACAGCGGGGAAAAGACAGTCTCTTCAGTAAGTGTTGCTGGGAAAATAGAACAGCTACATGTAAAAGAATGAAATGAGAACATTTTCTCACACCATATACAAAAATAAACTCAAAATAGGTTAAAAACCTAAATGTAAAACCAGAAACCATGAAACTCCAAGAAAACACAGGCAGAACACTCTTTAACATACATTGTAGCAGTATCTTTTGGATCTGTCTCCTAAGGCAAAGGAAACAAAAGCAAAAATAAACAAATGAGACCTGATTAAACTTAAAAGCTTTTGCACAACAAAGGAAACTACTGACAAAACAAAAGGCAACCTAAGGAAGCAATGGGAGAAAATATTTGCAAATGATATGACCAGTAAGGGGTTAAAATCCAAAATATATAAAGAGCTCATACAGCTCAATATCAATAAAACAACCTGATTAAAAATGGGCAGAAGACCTGAATAGACATTTTTCTAAATAAGACATATAGATGGCCAACAGGCACGTGAAAAGATGCTCAGTATCGCTAGTCCTCAGAGTAATGCAAGTCAAAAACACAGTGAGATCTCACCTCCCACGTGTCAGAATGACTATCATCAAAAAGATCACAAATAACAAAAGTTGGCAAGCATGTAGAGGAAAGGGAACCCTAGAACACTGTTAGTAGGAATGTAAATTGGTGTAGCCATTGTGGAAAACAGTGTGGAGGTTCTTCAAAAAACTAAAAACAGAATACCATATGATCCAGCAGTTCCACTCCTGGGTGTATATATGAAGAAAAGGAAAACACTAATTTGAAAAGATACATGCACCCCAATCAATGTTTGCAGCAGCATTATTAACAATATCCAAGATATGGAAGCAACCTAAGTATCCATCAATAGATGAATGGATAAAGATGATATGGTACATATATATATATACAATGGACTACTACTCAGCCATAAAAAAGAATGAAATGCTGCCATTTGTAACAACATGGATGGATATGGAGGATAATATAAAATAAGACAGAGAAAGTCAAATGCTGTTATGTTATGACTTATATGTGGAATCTAAACTCCAAAAGAAAACAAACGAATATAACAAAACAAAAATAGACTCAGATATAGAGAACTGGTAGTTACCAGTGGGGAGAGGGAAGGGAGGAGAGGCAAGATATGGGGAGGGGATTAAGAGGTACCAAAAGTTAATTAATCTTCAAAAACATGATTCTCGAGTATAAAAAGAAAACAGTGTCTTTAGATTTTAAACTTCAAGCTTTGCTATCTTGTGTTTAGCAACTACGGTTTATGACTTCCTTACAAAATAATGTAAAATTTGCAACGCTAAGGAAACCTACCAAGAAACAATTATCCGTAGTTTCCCCATTGGATTTTCCTATCTGAGTTATCTACCAAGTTTTATCATTTGTATTTTTCACAAAATGTTAATTTCATATGTGCTAACACTTACTTATATTCTTTTTCAATTACCTTTCTTAATGTGAAGTTTCTTAGTCTTTAATTTTTTTCATCTTACATAATCCAATAAACTGATATTCCATAAAAATTTTTTAAAATAAATGTGAGCTCTTATGCTTGGCACACGTTTCACAAGCACCTCAAACTCTGTGTGTCCCAGACTATCGTTTTCCTATGTTCAAACCCCAGCCCTCTGCCCCAGCCCCGCTCCCCTCTTATTTCCTTTTTCAGTGAACGGCATTTACCCAGAAGTCACCTCCTCCTTTCCGCTTCCAGCTGATCGTGAACACTTGCCAGTTAGCTCTAGAAGCTGCTCCACTGCTCTAATTAAGGCCCTCATCCGCCTGCATGCTCACACGCACGGTTCTCCACCCCTGTGGCTTTAGCCGGTCCAATCCTGCCTCCCGTCCCCTGGTCAGACACGAGCTTCCGCGCACCCCTCTCCTGCTCGACATTTGCAGCGGGCCCCACTATCCGACCAATAACATCCCGCTCTCCAGTCCACCATCCTCGGGACCAGTGTGGCCAGTTCTCCTGCCTAGGGGTCCCGGAGCAGACCCCCGTGGTGTGTGTGGCCCGGGAGCCCTGAGAGGGGGCTGGCCATGTGACCATGCTGTGGTGACCCCCTCAGGGACGGCCAGTGCTAACTAGGGGCTTCGTGGACTTAAGCTTCCCTGAACAGAGTCCAAGAGAGGCTTCACTTTGATGACCTCAGAACTCTATCGAGGAGCCAGAGTACTCATACATACCAAAAAAAAAAAAAAAAAAAAGCCACGGTATGAACGGACTAGTTGTCCCGTGTGGTACCTGGCTGTGGCACCCCACTTTCCAACTGCAGCTGCCTGGGCACTCGATTCCTGTTGCCGCCACCATCTACAGCTCCCAAATATTAAACGCTCACTGTGTACCTGGCACCGTGCTGCACCATTTTCACGCACAATTTTATTTAATCCTCACAATGCCCCACAGCTTCCAAAGCCGAGTGTGTTCAGCTCTAAAGCATTGCTCTTAACCTCCCTGCTAGGCCAATGCACGCGTTGCTTCGCCTCCATTCTGTTGAGTTCACGCTTTCTCAGCTTCCGTCCAATTATCCCAGTGCCCTGTCTTAGGTGATACCATCACCTTCTGACACCGAGAACCACAGATCAGGAAAGATACCCAACTGCCTCCCAGCCTCCAGGTAGGGAAACGCTGCTTCCTTAACCTACCTCCTCCTCCCCGCTCCTGTGCACCGCCTGCCTGTGTGCCCACCCGTGGGGACCTCCCACCACGAGCCTGTCAGCCAATACTTATGATTTCCTGCGAGGGAAATGTCGTCGAACGGAGGCTCTTGCACAGCGTGGGTCCACCTAGCACTGTAGCAGCGGCAGGAAGAGAACAGCGTGCCACCGGGTCCACAGAGGAAGAACACATCTGACACTTCATCAATCGTGCGTGGGCGGCCAGGCCCTTTCCTAAGTGCTACGTTTGGTTTAAAAAAAAAAGTTCTGCTCCTTATGTGCCATTAATCAAAACATGCTCTCATTTCATAATAGGGAGCCATGCTCATCCAATCATGAGGTTAAACGTGAAGGGCTCTTGTTACGTGAACTCACGAATCCTTTTGCAGAGGAAGGAAAAGTAAACCACAAAAGCAGAATTTAACTGATTCTTCTCCCAGGCTGTGACAAGCAGCTAAGAGGCATGCTTCTCTGAGCTGGACTTCCACACACCCATTTCTCGCCTCCTCCATAACAGACTGCGACTTTGCATCTCGTGATCGCAGAGGTTCAGTGTTTCCTACATGGTGAGATCATTGCTGTTTTTTTATTTCTTTAATTAAGCACACACGCACGCACCCGAGACAAAATGACGGAAGAGAGGACAAAAAAATCCCATCTGTTCCTTAATTACCTGCCTGGAGCAAGATGGTCGTCGCTGACGCCTTGTCCAGGGCGGGTCTCACAGCGGGGGGTCCATACGAGGCTACATCCTTATGAGGCCTGTGATTTCAGAGTCTCCACCCGGGAGGCGGCAAGCCCACCTCTTCAGCTACACAAAGATATTTTACACATGAGTTGGGCTAATTACCCCAAACTCCCCCCACGATAGAATTAGGGTAAAGGCCTTGGCCCCCGCTCCCCAGGGGGGCTGGCCTTGTTCACACTACGTGCTGCCTTGACCTCTGGGTCGCAGGGACACTGTTCCAAGCCAGCATTAAAAATGCTTCCTGTCACCCCCGCCAGCCTCAGCCCCTGCTCCAAACTCTCCCAGCCGGGGCAACACAAGAAAAGCCCCTGGTCGCGGTGTAACTGTCTTGGGTTTTCCTCAGTTCTCTCCCACCGGACCTGGTTACGACAGCCCCGGAGCAGGCACGGCACAGCCCTGTGCTGTCCCTTCTTTCGTCCTAGCAAGTACGCACAACACCCCGCTCACGTCTAAGCTGACAGAAGCTGCTTCTGAGGAAGCGGCTGGGGTGGAGGGACGGTGGCCGTGCGTCCCATACCCTCCGGTCCCGGCTGCCTTTTACTGCCGCGTGCACGTAGCCCCTTTCCCATTAAAAACTTTAGTTACAGCTATTTTTTTTTTAAAGGCAGGCAGGGGATTGAAAGTACATACCTGTGCCGGCTGCCTCTGTCATCCCTGAGCAAGGAAACTGACCGCGTGGACCACGTCCACTCAGATGGACTTTGTTTCAATCACATCCAACACTCTAGGATAGGAAGAGGCCGCAGTGAGGAGGTGCAGGCATTCTCAGACCATCTAGCGGCCGGTCAGAAAGACGGAGCCCCACCTGGCCCGGCTGTGAGAGCTCCCCTCCCCAACTTCCGGCAGTCCTGTCTCGGCCTCTGCTCTCCTCTCTGTGTGCAAGGAGATAAGATGCCTCTTGATAGTCTCAGTTCATCGTAAGGACGTGGTTTTCGCCCTCCAGGGACCAGCTGGCTCCGTGTGAGTGGGAACAGCGCAGGTGCCCAACGTAAGGATCTGGGGCGGGCAAGAGAGGAAGGTGGAGAGAGATGGCTTCAGGTCTGGAAGGCGGTTGAGAGAAAGCGGCAGCAAAAAGGTGCTCTGGTGTGGATGAAGGAGGTGTGGACAGCTGTGCTGTGGTTGCAGACGTCTCGCTGCGGGTTCCAGGCAGCAGGAGAGAACGCATGCTCACTGCTGACCCCCCAGCCCGTCCGGCTGCTCCAAAGTAAGGAGCTGGGGCACAGTCCCGCGGGTTTCAGCGGCAAAGCAGTGCGGGAGCCGAGACGCTGCCGGCCACCTCGCAGGCCTCGGCTTAAAGCTCAGGAGCTGGCGGAGGAAGGCCTGAGGCAGGCTTCCCAGGGCCCAGCTGAAGGCTACTTGTGCCGCCCCAGTTCCCCTGGACAAGACCAGCCTCTCCTCCACGCGGACGGGGCACTTAGTCCAAGCCCTTTCGGTTCCAGCAGAGGCCGCGGTGCTCTGTGGCCCTCTGGGCACCAAGGTGGGCACCTCTAATGGAAGCACTGAAAGGTGCGTCAGTGCCCGTACGCGAGCTGCACCCCTGCACGGCCCCTCGCTGCTCACATCAGCGTCGGCCACTGCGGCCAGGTGGTCTTTGCATCCTCCCGTCGTCCCGAGACCCAGCCCTCACCCAACGCCGGCAGAGTGAGTCCCGCACCTCGCACTCTGTTGGACTCTGTCACCCATCACCCCCATCTTACGGGGGTGGGGACGGAGGTTAAAGGAACAGGATCATATACCACTAGGAAACGGCACCCTGGGCTGCTGACCCTCAGTCCGGCTCCCCTGCCTCTACATGACTGGGGGACCCCACAAAGGGCGCTCAGCGGGATGGTAGCTTTAGACACAGATTTAAACCCGTGTCTGCCCGGCTAAACTGCACCTGCTCTGGGGGGGCCAGTTACCACTGGGTTTAGCATCCTTCGTGTAATAGGAAACCTGTCAAATACCGGCTGAAACAACTGGATTTTTTGTTTGTTTGTTTGAATGTAAAGGAAGTCTGGAGTTAAGCAGGGAAGGGCTTGTGGTTCCATCAATGTGCCACAGCTCTGTTTTCCTGCCCCACCATCCTCACCATGCGACTTCCATCCTTGAGGTCGCCTCGTGTCCCAAGATGGCTCCTGGAGTTCCAGTCATTCTGTATGTGTTCCAGGCAGGAAGTAAGAGGAAAGGTTACCTGACCGTGGAGTAAATCCTCTGTGAATAAAAACCTTTTCTGTTAAGCCCTACCTAATGACTTTGCTTCTATCTCATTGTCCATTATTCCTCTGCATCAAGACTGGGAAATAAAGTTGTGTCAACGCACTCCTGCCTCAAATAAAATCGACGTTTGGTTAGTAAGGAAGGGGAGGATAGATATGGTTGGTTGGCTGCCACAGAGCTACCCTCAGTAACGAGCTGACCTGTGGTAAGGTGAGAGTGAAACCACCTCCAGTGACCCAACGAGGAGAGCAAATAATTCACAGGACATCTGTGTCTCACTACTGAGATTATAAGGTACTTCGTCAAATCCTGAATATAAACTTTTAGCAATGTCCCCAACATCACCTAGAAACGAAGCCAGGCTAATTTAAAAATGAGAAAATGGCACAGGCAGGTAGCATTCTCTGTAGCTTCTTTCTTTCTTTAGCAATCCGGATTAAAGCTCTGGCAAGGTACAATGTGAAATCTACAGTCCCTGGCTCCTTGCTATTCAAACTCTGGTCCCCACGGACCAACATCATCAGGGACCATATTAGAAATGCAGAACGCCAGGCCCCACCGCCGAGCTACTAAATCAGAATCCGAATTTTAACAGGGGCCCTAGGGGATGCCCACGTACATAAACTTTACCAATGCAAGACAAAGAACCTGCCATGGGCCTCTGATCTCCTAGAACACTTCTCAGGAAGCATCCTAAGATGTTTAGTGAGACTGTAAGTCACAGTGTCACCTCTCTGAAGAGAGCACACATTTCACCTGTTACCGCTTGTGACTCAGTAACACCTAATGTTTGCTGAGTGCTTACCATGCGCCAGGCACTGACATGAGGGTACTGTGTGTCCTTCTGCATTTAACACTCCTCTAACGATCCTGTAAGGTGGCTACCATCACTATCATGTTACACAGGAGGACACCGTGCCAAGGTACCCAGCCAGCAAGCTCCTCGGGGGGGTTAAGGCTCAGAGGACAGATAAGGGCAGTGTTTCAGGATGAGGGAGAAGCTTGGTGTGGTGAAGCATGCGCTAGACAGGGATGGGAGCCAGGATGCCTGCGTTCTAAAGGCTTCTCAGCGACCAGTGGTGACCTGGTAGAACCCCCATCACCACCCGGAACGTCGCTTTCCTTATCTGAGTATTGGGGAGGGCAGTGTCGGCCGGGTGACTGGCACGCTTTCCTCCAGCGGACGTGCAAGTCCAGGTGCGCCTCCCTTCTGATCTTGAAGTCGGTCAGCCTCAGCAGCTGCCGACCCTGACTTTAGCCAGATTCACCCAACGGCCACCAGGTCTGGCCAGAGCCCAACCCAGTCTACAGACACAGATGTTGCACAGCCCAGGGGACACATGCCTCCTTCCAAGCAATCAGAGGCAAATAAACACAGCTGCTGCCGGCCGCCCCCTGCCCCCACCCCCAGCCTTCTCACTGGACTCAGGTGCAGGGGAAGGAGCCAGGCAAAGCCCACTTCCTGTAAACTTCCAGAATTAGACTTGATCGGAAACGTTCCCAAGGAAACACCTGGCCATGCCAGACACTGCTTGCCGAAGCTGCCGGTGGGGTATTCCCACCCCGCCCGCCCCATCTGAAAGGGCTGGCCATACCACCCTCAGACTGGTTGGCAGAAACCAGAAATAAGCAGTGAAGGAAGACCACTCAGACGTAGCTCACGGCGGAAGGCGCCTGGTACCCCTCCTGGCACCTCTGCAGGGCATATCCAGTCAACAGATTCGTCAAATGGAGTGGGAGCTTTTGACAGCGTCTCCCCGTTCACAGTGGCCCCTGTACAGTGTCCCCTGCTCACCAGCCCTGCACTGCCATGGACACGGGGAGGCTCCTGGAGGCCATGAGTCTGTCTCCATGGGGATGGATGACCCATCCACAGGCAGCACCAGACCCAAGATGGACCGCAGGCCCTATTCCCATGGATTTAGGAAACGGGGCCAAGAGACTGTCTCCAGAGGCTGGACCTGTACCAGATAATCTTAGGACCTCAGGGTAAGGCATCTTCCACCAGAGCAACCCGGAGAGCAGAGAGAGAAATAGCAGACACACAGAGCAGGTCAAAGATAAAGGGGGCCAGAGTCTCTAGTCCTGTCCCAGATTCTAGCCCTACCCCTGGTGGGTTCTGAACCTCACCCCTGTATCCTGTGATCAAGTCTCCTTGAGCAAGCCAGCTCCAGAACAATCCTGTTACTTGTCACCAGAGGAGTCAGGCATTCATGTACTCACCTAATACTCAGGGAGAGGCCAGGCAGGCTGAGATGTCCTTGGCACCAAGGGAAAAGAAAATAATAAGACATGATCTATACCCTCGAGGGGCTCACAGGCTAGTGTTCGATATAAACAGGTCATTCTCTAAACCAATATATTAAATGCGGTAAAAAGGACACAGAGTACCATGGAAGGAAACAAGCCTAGGGCAGAAGCCAAGGGGCAGAGAGCCGGGAGGGCTTCCTGGAGGAGAGGATGCTTGAGCTGAATCACAGAGATAGGAGAATATAGCCCCACAGTGGGGAGACAGTGTTCCTGACCAAGATGATACCAGCATGCCCAAAGATGGGTAGGGGACGGCACGGTATCAGGGAGAAAACACATATGAGGAACTATACTAGGTAAAGCAGAAGTGTGCAAAAGGGACCAAGACACAGCCTGGACGCAAGAAGCGTGCTATTTAGATGGAAACCACATGGAGTTCAATTAAAGCTCGAGACCACCAAACCAGACTCCTGAACTGTTATGCGTGAAACATTACAGAAGCCCCAAAGCAGGAGGAGGCACGTGCAGCTTGGAAATTAACAAGGGGAAGTTTCACATAGGCCTTGAAGCACCGGGCAGATTCAAACAGAGGCTGAGCCTGGCCACACACTTGCAAACCACGCTATGCAAAATGTTCAACATTCCTCGGAGCTCTGTACTTCTTAAAGTGCTTCCACATTAAGCTCACCCCATGGTGAGCAAGTTGAGCAGTAAGCAATTCTAGTGCCTTCCTGACGGTGATGGGGAAACTGAGCCGCAGACGGAGTGATCTTGGGTCACAGAACTAACGAGTCGGCGCAGAGGCTCAGACCCTCCCCAGCACCCACCCCCCCTTCCAGGGCTCTCTGTCACTCTTCCATGAGTAAGAGAAGGGGACGAAGACCCATGCACTGCAGAGTAACGCTAACTTTCCTCCAGAGCTTCTGGGCAAGCCCAGGCCACCTCCACCCTTGTGTGGCAGCTCAGGAGTGAGAGGTCCTCTTAAAGACTGAGAAAGCAAAATACATACTAGTTTAGTATCTGTCTTCCCTGCGTGATTACAAGCTCCAACAGGGCAAATACAAGTTAGCAATTAAACTCAGTACCTGGGCCATTAAAGGGAGTGTGTTCAAATCTATTTCATGACTGAACGAGACTGAAGGAGAGAACAAGTGAACCACACAGAACGAAAGAGGAGAAAGAGGTGGAGATGTAGGCCCACCGGGGCATGGACACAGCCTCCTGCTAGGAGTGAACCATCCAAAGCTCTCCTCCTCACTGCCACCCTCACAAGCCTTCATGGCATTAAGCCCAGAGGGCGGGGCGGGGGGGGCCAGGGAAGAGATGCCAACATTTCCAACAAGTACCGGTTGCTACTTGGTAAAGCTCTAGGGAAAGAAGGGTGACGGGAGACGAGCAAAAAGAGACCAAACAGGAGGGTCAGAGGTTAGCATGAGCTCCAGCAGGCCTGAGCACCTCTGTATGAGTTCCTGGTAAACCACAAAAGTAATCCCTACACTTTAGGTGCGATTTGAGGTCTGAACCCTGATCGCCTGCTGTGCTATTCTACTGGGAGTTCTGCTCCGGGACAAGCTTTCTTTTTTTTTTTCCAGTACGCGGGTCTCTCACTGCTGTGGCCTCTCCCATTGCGGAGCACAGGCTCTGGACACGCAGGCTCAGCGGCCATGGCTCACGGGCCCAGCCGCTCCGCGGCATGTGGGATCTTCCCGGACCGGGGCACGAACCCGTGTCCCCTGCCTCGGCAGGCGGACTCTCAACCACTGCGCCACCCAGAGAAGCCCACTAGGACAAGCTTCTTGAAGGATCTTTTCCTTGTCCTCTGATCACGTTCTCCAAGCCCCCCTCCGGGTGGTGGCCCTACAGTGAGATTGTCACCTCGCCTAGCAAGGAACTGCCCATTCACTTTTTAACCTCCATAAGGCAAGGCTGGCAGACCAAAAAGGAAAGGGAGTGACTGGTGAGGAAGGCAGTGCGGGGCCGGCACCCCACCCTGCCCCGCAGGCCTCCGGGAAAGTTCCTTCCACCTCTGTTCACATCACCCCCTCCCCCCGCCTCCCCTCCCCACCCCCCCCCACCCCCACCCCTCAGCCTCTTCAACCTGGCCTCCTGCCAGGAGCCACGAGCAGTTTCACTTGGCACAGACCCTAAAGGAGAAACAGCTCTTTGTTCCATCCACCAGATGAAAAGGGCCCCAACTCCTGCTACAAGGACACCTTTTCACCTGTCAAGGCAAAGAAAAGCGGCCTCTAGACCTTCCAAACCCAGAACACCCAGCTGAAGACAAAAGCTGCTTCTCCTCTGGGACCACTGGAGGATGCAGAGGGCAGAGCCAGAGGCCCTGCCAGCCGTCCACACCCCTAACCCCTCCCAGAGGCCGCCTCGGGCCGAAGAACGCCGCCTCCCTCCTGCTCAGCTCTCACAGCGCTGCTCACAGAGGAGACTGATCTTCGGACCTAGTCCTGGGCACACGTGCTCTGTTTTCACCCTCCCCGTCCTCACCGACTTCGCTCCACACTCTGCACTTTCAGGGAGGAAGACGAAACCCCCAGGCACAGTGGGGAGCTGATGGCCACAAGACAGGGCCCATGGTGATGCTTCCGCAATTCAAGACGAGGCCGGCTTGGCTCACACCCACAACGGAAGAGGATGGAGGCCTTTAGATCTCTCTCCACACATCGTGGGATCTGAGGGTTGCCCGCAGTTTTCAGGCAAACTTTCTGTTAACACAACCAGAAAAAGCACCTCATTCTAACGAACCCTGACCTCATCTCCTGAAGTGGCCTCAGACTCGCACACACAAGCCTGCGTACGTAACAATCTGTCCGTGTGATCTGTCATCAGGCAAAAGCCACACCCACCCACCCCAACCTTCCCTGCCCTCAGATCTAGAGCTTCTCTCATCCATGTTTAAGGCGACACTGTAAGAAGAACCAGAAACTCAACCTAGTAACGTTAAATCCCGGTTTTCCAAGGCAGGGGGAGAACCCCACATATTAGCCACCATAGTTTTGGCCACAACCGAAACCCTGGGTTTCTGCAGTATCCGCACAAAATGTCTGGAATTAAGGGAACGTGGGGCTATTTTCATCAGGAGCTGTGCTTCCCACAGCAGGCAGCGAGCAGAAACATCTTCAAACTACTGCACTCTCAGTAAGAAAAAGTTCTGATGTTGAAATGGCATTGGACCCTCACCTCATCCTCTGTGTCCCTACAGTGGGCCTTAAATTCCACCCAGATGGGGCCCTTTACTCATCTGATAATGAAAACGCATGATAATCAGATTGACAAAACAAAACAAGAAGACCCACACCCTATAGCAGGCAAGGTTTTGCCAAACAGGGTTTGACGGAATATACTGTACTTGCAGAATATTTAATTTTCTATCCCGCAGCAGCAGGGCGAAAGCCTTCCGTTTTGGCTCATCTGGACCCTCACCAGAATTTTAAGAAGAACTCCAGCCCCTTCAGCCCGCCCCCCCGGCCCGGTGCACTCCCTCCCTGTCCCCCCACCTCCCCCTGCTTCTCCCAGTGCTGAGGCGGGAGGAGCACTGACCTCCGGTCCACCTGCCGAGAGACGGCTCATTCTTTGCTTCTTTCTGGAGTTGGAATTCACTAACATCACTTGACCTTATAATCTTCACCAGAAAGTCGTGCAAACTTTTATGGTCTGTAGCGGTGTCTGGCTCGTAAATTAGATAGAAGTAAAGCACTTAGGGCTTCTGTGAATTTCACGTAAACCCCGCGTTCACTCACTAGGTAGCGGACAAGTGCAGCAGGAACTCCTCCTCGCGCGCTTTTGCTCACATCCCCTACTGGATTCAAAGTTCCTCGGGGCAGAGGCGATCACTGGATAAAGGTAAAGTATTAACCGTAAGCACAGTTTGCTTTAAGAAGTTTTCTTATGAGTGTTTTTTTTTTTGCTGTACGCGGGCCTCTCGCCGCCGTGGCCTCTCCCATTGCGGAGCACAGGCTACGGACGCGCAGGCTCAGCGGCCACGGCTCACGGGCCCAGTCGCTCCGCAGCATGTGGGATCCTCCCGGACCGGGGCACGAACCCGCGTCCCCTGCATCGGCAGGCGGACTCTCAACCACTGCGCCACCAGGGAAGCCCTGAGTGTATTTTTGATTAAAAAAAAATTAAATACTCTTGGATATGTTACTTTACACACGGGCCAGCTGGTTTCAACAACTCCGTGTGCTCTGAACTCTCTCTACAGCTATTTTACACATTAGGCAGGGACGGAACTCTCAGAGTGACAGCTCCATAATTCCATGTCTCCTTTTTTTGGGGCAGGGGGATGGGGGCGTGGAGAATCCAACTCACCACTCGGGCTCCTGCAGGTCTGACAGCTGCATGAATCAGTTTCAAACAAAGGGCCCCGTCTCACTCGCCCAGCTCAAAGCCTGCAACTGTCCAACCAACAGTTACCATCAGGGGATGACACGGCCGGGGTGGGCATTAGCTATTAACCTGAACCTGCCCTTCCACCCGTTCCTATTTGGGGTGGCAGAGTCCTCCCCTGATGCTCCCCCAACATTTAAGGGCCCATCAAGAGAAAGCAGGAGCCCAGCAAAATATCAACAAGTCCTCTCTTAGCAGGTAAATTCAGACACATTTTGGTCAGTAATATTCCACTCCAACTGGCACAAAGAGGAAAAAAAAAAATGTAAGGCCTTTATTTAAACCTATTTGGCAAGACAAAGTCTCAGAAAGCAGATTTAGATTTCAGAAGATTTAGAAAGTCAGCTTAGATTTCAACAGGTACTGTATCAACAAAAGCAGAATCCGAGTTGTCGACATAAGGAAGTTGTTTGTCATTCCAGAAATAGACCTTAGAAAGGAACTAGCTTGGTGCTAAGTAGAGAGGCACATGGCAAGCTTGGTTACACCCTGCTTACTGAGGCACCCACCCACCCTGACTCAACTGCTTGACAAGCTGGGAGCTATTTTCAAACAACACTTTTAAAATGCTATTCAGAACAAGTTCCTATTGTATAAGCACAGGGGACTCTATTCAATACCCTGTGATAAACCGTAACGAAAAAGAATGTATATATATGTTTAACGGAATCATTTTGCTGTACAGCAGAAATTAACACATTGTAAATCACCTATATACTTCAATAAAATAATTTTTTTTAAAAATGCAATTCAGAATTGAACTCTGTAGTTCTGTGTAATCAGAAGATGCCATTCCACAACACAGTGACTCTAAGTATCTTAAATAAATTTTGCTGGCAAAACAATTACACTTTGAGCACCAAAGTGAGAACCCTACTATCAATTTAGTAGATCATGTCCCACAAAAGCCGTCTGGGCAGGCCTGGCAGACTGTCCACAATGTCAGGAACGTTCAGGCGGAGTGGACCGGGGTCCCGCAGTGTTTGTGCCATAAGTCGATGGCCTTGCTCACAATCGCATCCGAGCTGTCCTGGGGGATCTGTGAACAAGCAAACCAGTCTCTGAAATGTGTGTCTCCGACTTCAGTGTCTCCCTCATTTTCACTCCGGTACAAATCTCATCTCCACTGGAGCTTTCACCATTTTTCAGAAAGTGATCGCATAGGAGGCTCCTGCCAGGATCTGTTTCACGCGCCACCCGAGGCCGCAGTAAGGAGCAGACGTGTCATACTGCCTACGGTCGAATCCTGCACTGCCCACTACTTGTGGACTCCTGGGCAGGTTACCTGAGCTCCCTGGGTTCAGCTCCCTGTCTCTAAAATGGGGCAAACGATAGCCGCAATTCACAGGGCTCTTCACTGGCTTACACGAGGTAATTCACAAAAAATACTCAGCAGTGGCCCTGGCACTGTGAGCCACTAATTATTACAACAACGACGGTTCTTTGATCCAACATACATTCACTTAGTACTTATTTACCGGGCCACTGTTCAATTGTTAACATTGACTGATTAAAATATATAGATTTGGGGTCCAGTGAAATTCACTCACACCTAAGTCTCTCTACTTGCACCTCTTCTTGCCTGGTTAAGGGTATTCTAAGATACAAAGACAGGGAAAAACAGATTCATTTAGACCCTTTTCAACATGCTCTAAGTTTACATTTCAGCACATTAACAAATCCAACTGGGATTCTACCAGAGATAGAGCAACAGAAATGAAAGGATTTACAAAATCTCTCAAAACATCAGGTTTCCTTTTCCAGGAACAAAGATCAGTCACCCTATAGTAAAGATCTCACCTCTTCCTTTTCTTGACAAGCCTCCTAGTGGTCACATCAGGGGACGCGACCCCAGTCCCAGGTGCATACACTCACGGAGACTCGCTGCTCAGACCACTGACCCCAAAGGACTGGTCTACAATCCACAGACCAACTTGAAACGTTTTCAGGGGAAAATTGTTTCTTATGATGTAAAAATATACTATGTCTCTGAAATAATTTAATGCAATAGAAGAATCTGGCTTGCTAAACTGACTTCCTTTCTAGATTCAAAATTAAAATAAAACAAAGTACACTTACGTTTTCCAGAAACTTTGTTATCTTCTCTGCACTGTTCAGTGCCATTACTTTTATTTTAAAGGTTAAGAGAATTTCCACAGCTACAAAAACTAGTATCTTACAGGATCCACTTATAACTTTATCCCAAACCCTGCAAAATAAAGATATAATCAAATTACGAGACTGAAGTTTACGTTTATTTAAACAGCTCAGATTTCAAAATTAAATCAAATCACATTTTAAGTACCGTCGTCCCTCAGTACCCCCAGGGAATTGGTTCCAGGACTCACTTGCTGTGGATACCAAGATCCGTGGAGGCTCAAGTCCCTTGTGTAAAATGAGGTGGTACAGTCAGCCTTCTATATCTGCAGATTCCACAACCAAGGATTCAACCAACCACAAATTATAAACACAGCACAGGATCAGCTGAATCCGCAGAAACGCATCTGCAGATACAGAGGGCTGAGTGCATGAGCTTCAGAGGAGAGCTAGGAAGAAATCATCATCAAGGAAAACAACACAGATCAGCCATTTGAAATCTATTTCAGACACAAATCAGCAGTGGAAGGAAAAAAGGAACCATCCCTAGAAAGTATCAATATTTGCTCTGCTAGGAACTGACCAGTATGCCAATTCCCTAGTGTTTCAAAACTGACATTTTCGGGCAGGAAAGTCCTAAACCAAAGCTTAGATTCTACTAACATTTTGTAACGTTAATATAATCATTACGTGGTAAGGAACAACAAAAGCAGCAAATGAAGTGATAAATTCAATTTCATTTTCCAGTAGTTTAAATTCCTTAATTAAGGAGCCAGTTACTGAATATACTCTAAAATAACTATTCTGATAACTCCTATAAACTCTTACAGTTGGTATTATTCTATACATGCCAAATGCACTGTCTTGTAATGCCCTCTGTACATTTACCCTTCTCCTCAACTGCAAAGTTGTGGATGGGGTGATCCAGGACACCGAAATACCCGTAACACGTCTGAAGTTGACGGAAGAGCTGAGTTTAAGTCTCGAGTCTCTCACTGCCTTCAGATACTTCAGAAATACACACCTTCTCTAGGACCTGCTCCATTTCTGGAAAAGCCCACATATACTCCTAGAGACTATTTCACACAGGAATACTAAACAGCGTTGAACACGTTGAGGGCCTTCAATTTCTCTAACTGTATGTCGTAACATTTTTAATACTTATATTAATGATATTTCTAATGTTTCATAACTGTATATATAATAAGCAGAATCATGTGTTGTTATGTTAGCTGCTGGAGAAGTCAGCATCAAATTATTGTATTGTTCTAAAGCAAATTTATATTCCGAGATGATCATGTTAAAAAAAAAAAACAAAAATAAAAGAACACAGGATTTTTCTGCCTCTGAGCCTGCAGTCCGTATTTGAAAGAAATACTTGCCTCTGTAAGCTGGATTCAGGCAAGCACCCAGCGAAGCACCTCTTGAACCAGAGATCATAGGGAAGTTTGGACACTGCAGAACTCGTCTTCAGATGACTCAGCAGTCGGCTATCTTCCAGGTTCAAGTATTGTTCGAAAGCCTTTGGCTAATGATTAAACAGGAAGAGATTACTCAATTCCTGTGACATAGTGTTACCTGACCTTACAGCCTGTGATGAAAAAGTGTACACGCTGAACGCAGGAAATGCTAGAAGACAAAGCTTCAGACTCATTTAAGTCACTGGTGAGGCAGCAGTTTCCCAGGTCAGCACTAACCAGAGCAACCAACCGTCCAGGACTAAGGGGGTTCCTGGGACAGTCCCAGGCTAAAAGGAACAGTCAGTCACCCTAGTTAGTCCTAATTGTGGTAGCCAGATTCGACCACCTAAGACAAAAGTCCAAACCAAAACTCAGTTCTCTGGGGAGCTAAGAAAGGCCCGCGTTCTGGCTGCTCTAGGGCAGTAGGTTATACCTTCAGGGAAAGGACAAGGGTAAGACCAAAGAACCAGAGCGGGACTAAAGCAGGGACAGGGACCTAGGAAGACTGGAGATGAAAAGGGCCCAGCAGTCACTGATGCCACCTACGCTGACCCACGTGGAGCGCACTCTGCACCCGGCAGGGAGGGTCCGACAACAGGGACGTCCTCAGGAGGAGCTCTGTCCCCAGCAAGGTGTGCACAAGAATTCCGGGGAGGTACGGGAATAACACAGGGGGACGATGCTCTGGGGTTCCGTCTGGCAGCCTCTCCCATGTAAGGTTACACAGCAGCCAGCATTAGAAGACTGGGAGCTAACAAAGCTGGCTCCCAGACGGGTTTGCTGTATTGACAGGGTTCTCTGGCAAAGCATGGATCCTAAGGTCAAACCCTCAAGTCTGTACTCTATCCAGAAGGGCACAACCAGATCCCATATCACCTGGCCAAATGCAATATATATACATATATATATATATATATATTTTTTAATCTAAATATCTGCACCGCTGTACTTCTGCCAAAGAGGCAATTCATAACCCTTACAATGTCCACCGTAGCCAGACACTGTGCTACATACATAGGGAAGGGAGTAAAAGGCAAGATAGCTTCATTACAGTGTGTTATAGTTAGCTCTTTGCAGCTCTCTCAACCAGGCTGGAAGCTCCTTGAAGGCAGGGATGCTATGACGGGAATAAGCAGAGACGATGGTACATCCAGGTGGGAATCCTAACCCATATACTTAAGAAGCCAGAAAGAGTTTCCCAGGACAGCTGACGTTGGAGCTGGCCCACGAAGAAAGGACGGGACTTGGCCAGGCAAAGAGGGCCACGCGTTAATATCTGGTCCAGCTTAAAGGATAAATATCCCTAAATAAAGAGAGCTTCTAAAAAAGGAAAATGCCAAAACCTCTACAGGAAAAAGTGCACGTGGCTCTAACCCATATGAAAAGATGCTCAACCTGGCTATGATAAGAGAAACGCAACCTGAAGCTACAGTGAGGTATCCTTTCTCAGCTCTCCTGCTGGCAGGAACACACACCAGGTCGGCGAGGCGATAGGGAAACTGGTGCTCTCATCTGCTGACCATGAGGATGCAAAAGGGTATGAGCTCTACAAAGAGGAATTTGAAAAAACCCTAGCTAAGGAACATATGCCTTTACCCCTTACCTAGTCAATTCATTTCTAGGAAATCTACCCCCCAAATATACCGGCAAATATACAAAAAGATCCATGCACAAAGCTATTCACCTGTTATAACAGCAAGAGACTGGAAACATCTCAATTAGCCAACAATAGAGGACGGGCTGAATAAACTAGGATGGAGTGGTATGCAGCTGGGAAAAGGAGTAAGGAATGTCTCTATACACTGCTTATGGCATAATCCCCAGCATATATTAGGTTAAAAAAAATAAATAAAGCAGGGTGAAGAAAAACATGTATCACATGCTACTGCTAAATCTAAGAGGGTGAATATAAACACATATCCATATGTGCTTTGTTTTTCTTTTTAGTGGAAGATGACATTTATACTGCCTGAAATTTTTAGGACACAGCAAATGGTAGAAATGGTAGATGTGATGATTTTATTTATATTTTGCTGTAAAACATTTAGGTTATTTCCAATATTTCCATGACTCTCATATACTTACTTTTAAGTAAAATAAAGCATACCTCAACAGAAGGCAAAACCTGGCAAGAGATTTAACCACCTTGAGAGGAATTTATACTAAACTTAGGAAGAGGCTGCTCACAGTGTTTATTAAAAGAAAAATACCCTCTTGTTAGGACAGCTTTTAAAAATTATATCAATTGCAAGGAAAGAAAACTCACTCACTTTAATGACTAGACACAGTTAAGACTGAGATGGCTTAGAGGCAGTCTGATCTGAAGAGAACAACAGAGACCTGCCATGTCACACCACTGAAGCTGGCCTCTACTCTCCTTGGCAATCAGAGGCCTCATCAAAGAGAATTTCCAAAAGCTTGGATGGAGAGGAAAGCTGTGATGTAAGCCTATAAATCAGAACACTACAACATAAAGGCATCATCGCCAGAAATACTCTTCTCTTTGGATGTCAAAAGCCCGTCACTGTCTATCATGTGCACATTTCCCCAGGATTATGACACCACCTATGCTTTGTGATAACAAATTTGGTAAAACCACAAAAATTTGAAGAGATGACAGACAAGATTATAGAAACTAACAAAAAGCTAGGCAGAAGAGATCTAGTATACAACAACTAAAAATTTTAAGCTGGACTAAACAAGGTTTAACTAAAGACAACTTTTTTTAAAAAACTTGAGTTTAAGTCACAAAAAAAAAGTTTAAGTCACTTGATGGCTAAATCAAATAGCAACACAAAGGAAATTTAGCTTTTCTTATACATTCTGAAATTTAAAAAGAAATTTGCAACTATAAAAAACTACGTGCTAAGTACTATAATGTACATGTGAAAATAAACCTCTTTTTCTGAAGATGGGAAATTATGGTTCAGGGGACATTAAGTATCTTGCCGATTCTAAAATTCATTTCTTTAAAAAAAAAAAAAAGAAGAAGAAGCTCAAGGCATTTTTGAAAAAGAATAATAAGAGGGAAATTTCCCTACCAGCTATCAAAATATGCTAGGAAGTTAAAGTCAGTCATATGGTACTGGCCAGGAAACAAATACTTTGATAGAAAAAAAAAAAAGGGAGTCCAGAAAAAGACAAAAATATATATAAACCTAGTACATGATAAAGATGGCATTACAAAGCTGTGAAAAAAAGAATGAACTGACAAACAGTATAAGTGGTAGTTCTACTGCTTATTAACTGTGTGGCCTTGGACCAGTAACTGAACTGCTCTGTGCTTCAGTTTCCTCATCTGTACAAACAGATGTGTTAAGATGAAATAATTCATCAGTAAAGCAAATTTAGTCTTGGTTGGCATGAATCATGTTCTCAAACTGTTAAGCAGAGCAAAGGAGGACGAGGGCCGGGGGTGCTGGCTGATGCCAGTCACAAAGGTAAGTCCTTCACAAATTAAAGGACTAAATTTTAAAATGTCCAAATATTTGCAAAAGTTAGAAGCTTTTTAAAAACTTGTTTTTTAAATCTCGGGATTAGAAAGGGCCTTCTAACTACGATACAAAACAGCAAAAGAAATACTGATAAATCCAATTGTATCAACTCTTTACATCTTTACACAACAGGGAGAAATATTTTCAGAGAAAATATTTAACTTATTTAACAAAGGATAAACATCCAGCATATAGCAATAATTCTTACCAAAAAAAAGGAAAGACGGAAACAAAATAGAAAGGTAGACAAATATGATGACCAATAAACATATCCAGAGCTGCTTAGCTTCACTCAGAAATGAAGCAATGGAAATGAAAACGGGCTACCATTTCACTACCAGATTGGCAAAATTTTAAGAGAGTGATACTATCAAGTATTGGCAACGGGGTGGGAAACAGGAAATCTCATAAACTGTTGGGGGAAGCAAAATTGGTACAACTTCTGGGTAAGTAACCTGGTAGTGAACAAATTTAAACGTGTCTCTTGCAGTTGAGCGTTTGTTGTATAGGTAACCCACCCTAGAGACACACGCACACACACGCACATGGGAACACATCACGTACACTGAGTGGGACAGCCAGCATGGAGCCTTGACATGAAATTAGGGCAAATTCTTAACAGAAAATACTAGGAGAATTTTTTTTAAGTGGCTCTAAATGAGCAACTCTCAATCCTAGCCTCATTTCAGAATCACTTGGGAGTTTTAAACAAGTAGAATTCTGGGGCCTCACCCCTGAAGATTCTGATTTCATTGGTTTGGTCATTTTTAAGAGCTCACAGGTGGTACTAATAGGAAGTCAGGACTGAAAACTACCTATGTGTATTGACATGGAAAAGCTCCCAGACATTAAGTTTTAAAAAGAGTTATAGGGCCGTATGAAGAGTATGATAATACTTACATTAAAAAAAAAATTATATATATATATATATGTTATATACATACACACACACACACACACACACACACACACACACACACACGTGTTCACGGCAATGCACTCGCACCCCCATCCATTCCAATGCACATAAAATAGTCCAGACAAATACACACCAAGCTGATGACAATGCCTATGTCTTAGGCGGTGGGGGAGGGGAGGTGCTGGTGCAGGCCTATGACACTGGATTCATCTGGATTCCTTAATACTTTGAGAATTATCTGTTACTTGTGTTATTAAAAATAATGAATTTTTAAGCAAACTATCAAAATGCTACTGCATTTACTCCAATAAGAAAAGCGAATTAAATCACAGTATGATTCGGACCTCTTGATTTAATTAGGCAGCTAACATTTCATTTACAATTGCTCCAATGCCATGCTTTTATTTTATTGAAATTAAGTGAATTAAATTTCAAAATTCTAAAAATCAAGTTTTACTTAGTGCAAGTACACAAAAGCACTCCCGTTCAGTGCTCTGGGAAGCCGAGGGCCGAAGAGTCTCGCCGACCACCCTAACGGATACAGAGCAGGGATGAGCTCCAGGGCGCGGCTGACCTGTGCCCCGCACCTGACCCCGCGTCCTGTACCACGGTTACCGCTTCCAACAGAATTTCCAAGTGAAACAATTCAATGACTTAAGAAAAAAGACTCGTTTTTATAAAATGAGGGAAAACACTGGGCAAAGAGATGGCAAAGGACCCCCGGCTTGGGCTGATGACACAAGCGCCGGTCTCCGGATTCCCAAGTCAGAGCGTACAGACCACCGGCTGCCTTCCTCACAGGGCCCGACTCTAACGTGACATCACAATGTGCCTGGCTAAAACGAACCGACCACATTTCCCAGGCTCCACTGCAAACTGGGGCGGCCTGGGGACACAGTCCTGCCCGCCAATAGTCATGCGGAAGGCAAGTCTGTTAAAGGGGGATAGGCTGGCCTGGCTTGTCACTTCTCCTCCTTTACTATCTCGTCTTTGCCTTTCCCTTCCCGCCTAGAACAGAGATGTCACGGCTGTCACTCCAGCATCCGTCATGGGATCACGAGAGGAGGATCACACGGGAGGACGCTAGAACAGGAGCGCGGGAGCCTGGGTCCCTGGCCAGACAATGGCTGTGGCGCCAGCCCTGGGCTGCCTTGCCTCCAGACTTCTGCTTACGTGAGCGAAGACAAAGCCTCTGTTACCTGGGCTTCCCATTCTACACAGCCAAACTTAAACCTTAGCACGGACGGGTAATTCTAGCTGAAGTCAGGGGATTCTGGATCAAGATAAGGAATACTATAGAGCGGGGGGTGGGCAAGCTACTGCCTGCAGAGGCCAAATCCAGCCACAACCATGCTTTTATGTATTTTGTGTGACAACAGCAGAGCCGTGTGCTTGCAACAGAGACATACACACCTAGCCCACCAAGCTGGAAATATTTACCATCTGGCCTTTTACAGAAGGCACCTGCTGATTCCCACCACAGAGGGTCCACGCATAATTGTAGCAGCACCGGGAGGTAAAGGCCATTTCCTAAGGACCCCCATTACCATTGCTCACGCCCACCCCAAAACAGCCATAACATCATCCCTCACCAGCTGGGGTAGAAAATCCCGGTACTTGTTATTCAGTTGGTTCACGAAGCATCGGGTAAGCCAGTAACAGTCAATGCTATCTTCCACCATCTCTTCCATGGCTTTAGCAATGGCAAGAAATACTTCATCTTCTGGCTCCTGCAAGATTAATAATAACTCTCAAGAGGGAGGTAGAAGAGAGAAATACAGAATTCTTTAATAATAGTGAAGCCTTGCTCCCTAGATTCTGAAGGACCTGCAATAAATCAAAGTGGGACCAAGAGCACCCAGTCCATCACTAAAAAGATGACCAAGGGGAGGTGAGGATGAGTAGCCAGAGGAATCTGAGTCAGCGCTGCTTCTGAACACTCAGGCGTCAAGCTGCACATTCAGAGAGTTTCCAACTTCTAACATTCAGGCCAGAGAGTCAACACAAACCCTAAGCAAGGGCCGACTCTACACCCAAAAGTATTCTCTGCACTAGAGGAGAATTCCTTTCAAACAGAAAGGATAAACAGCAAACAACGAGAGACCTCTGCCAATAATTTGCAAACATTAAATGACCCCAAAAGGACTAACAAGCATTTTATTTCAAAGGATTCATACACAGCTTTAAATTTTTGTTCTATCTTTAAGCACCTAAAAAGCTAAAAATGACCCTAGAATCAGAATTTTAGGACTCAGAAGAATGGCATTTCTCAAACCCTGTGTCAATACTCAAGAGCATGAAAGCAAACCCTCAAGTAAATTTCAAAAGATATCTCTCTTGGGAGGATCCTGAGATACACCAAATACAGACTCTGAACCAGGCAAATCAAAATGATTGGCCGAAGGAAACCTGGAAGAAATGCCCCATATAAGTGATTTAAACTGCCACGAGGCTGTGACTCTCTCTTTGAGTCCGCCCTTGTGTCTATCCACACGTACTGTATTCTTTTATCTCCTAATAAATACTTTACTTGTTTCACTAAAAAAAAAAAAAAAAAAAAAAAAAGATATCTCTCAAAAACTGGAATCCACGTGAAAAAATCTGTTTTCTAACACCATATCTTACACCAAAAGGTTTACATTTTCATCTAGGATTTAACAGCGGAAGGATTTTTAACATTAAAAAGAAACTAAAAAGTTTCCCTCTACTCCCCTAAGAAGTCCCAAGTTAAAATCAAAATACCTGTTTTAACAGTAGTACTGCATTTTAGGCCTCCTATCCACTTATTAACACTGTACAAAACGACAAGAATAGCAGAGAGTCTCCTTGCGTGGACTCCCACCCGGCCCTGGGCGCCGTGCTGGGCGCTCCCGAGCCTCTGGCACCTCAGCGCTCCTCCCAGTTACTCCGAGACGCAGCTCAGAGGACCAGCGCCCTCCAGCGGAGGTCAGCTTCGACGTGCCCGGCCCGGTGGCGAGCATCGTCACACAGTCTCGCTAAAAGATAAGGAAAACACAGCTTCTAGGGCTTGGTGACCAAGGAGACGTGAGCCCAGAACAAAACCTGTACAGCATGTCAGCCTGAGGCCACGGTACAGGTGCCCGGACCTCAAGCCTGGAAAGCTGAGCCGGGGACGAGGTGGAAACGATAACCTACCATCTAGATCTCTCGAGCTAATAGATAATCTAACCGAACGTCATATACAGTTTAGGAACTTGTGTAGTACTATCAGCTAACTGCATTCTGCCAATGGGAAATAAACTTTAAAGTTTGAGGGTTCCAACTATTTTCAGGAATGTTCTCTCTTGATAAACTTCATCAAAGTGGACGACCTAAGATTTGCCCATGGGACCCAAAGCAACCTCAAAAAGAAAAAACAAGTCGAAGTTCAAACTGCTGTGCTGGCACACTGCAATCTGCAACAGCCACCAAAAAGATTACAGGACGGCACAGTCTGCAGGCAAATCCCTCTTCTGAACGATTCACTCTGTTTTAGCCAAAAGTTAAAATGCTTAGAGTGAATTGCAAGTTGTATTAAAATAGCCAAAGCCCAAGAGCTATAGTCATTACTTTGCCTGCCCTCCTCCACTCCCCCTCTCTTCCCTTTATAAACAATAAGCAGTCCAAGTAACTAGAGTGAGCAGTTTGTCAAAGGTGAAATCTATAAAGCAGGCTGGAGCCTGTGGGCCTGAGGCCAAGGAGGGGTCAGGGCCAAGGAGGCAGCCAGTGACGGACGACAAGGCCTGTGCGGCCTGCAGGCCAGGGCCAGAGAGGTGGCCGGCCATGTTGGCTACAGACAGAGGAACGAGCAAAGAAATAAATACAAGAAGAGGCTTCCGTTAGCCTCACTGTAACTGCCAGAGACGGAAGTTGCAAATATAAAAAGGGTGAATGAACTTGTGATATTAGAAAGGAATTGGCAGTTTGGGCATTAACTCAGGGTCTTTAATATAGAAATAAATAGACATATAAACATATAGGTATGTGTATATTTCCTAGCTGTCTGCTGAGAGGGCCTAGAAGCAATGACACACCAGAGACAATGAGCATACCTAGCACCCTGTTCTTGGTTTCTAACTATAATACTCCCCCCCCCCCAAAAAAAAAAAGCCTGATTCCAAGCCGGGAGTAAGGAAAGTACAAAATGAGCCTGGAATATCTTTTTGTGCCAGAAAGTAAGAAAGTGCTCAAAATGATGGGAACTTGTCAAAGAGACAAAGAAGTCAGCTTGAAGGGGCTCCCGCTGGCTAAATATGGGACAATTTTAACATCAAAATAATGGGAGTAATGAATTACAGGCCACTGAATAAAAGAGGAATCTATAAATTCATACTGATATACATAAATGCGGGAGAAGGGAAAACTCTTCCTTACAGAAAAGTCAACTAATAAATGCAGAAGGAACGAAGGAGTCAGAAGATCACCATTTAGCAATCACCACAGTAAAAACTGTTTCAGGCAAGAGTCAGTGGATTGATAATTACATAGTCTCAAAGTACCTCCCCACAAGTTACTCATTAATTACAAAGGGAAAATAGCAACTTTACCTTGAAGAAACCTGGCAGACACCACCTTAACCAAGTGATGAAAGTTAGCGGCAAGAGTAATAAGTATCATATTTCTGTAGAATTCCTGCCAGAAACGCATAACTAGATTTTAATCATGAGGAAACACACCAACCCAAATTGAGAAATGTTCTACTGGCCAGTAGTCTTCAAAACTGTCAAGGTCATGAAAGACAGAGGAAGACTGAGGGACTGTTCCAGATTAAAGGTAACTAAGACATGGTAAACGTAATACATGATCCCAGATTGGATCCTGGACCAGAAAACGAACATCGGTGGGACAGTCAGCAAAATTTCAATAACACGTATAGGTTAGCTCGCAGTATTGTATCACTGCTAATTTTCCGGGTTTGGTAAATAACCAGAGTATAATTAAGATGTAACATTTGAGGACGCTAGGTGAAGGTATATGGGAACACAACTCTTTATGCAACTTTTTTCTACTATTTTAAAATGAAGAACTAAAACAGAAAAATTTTTGAATCGTCAACAAATGGTAGAACTAGTAGTTGAAAGTTTGATAAGTTCTGAACCACAACTTGCATTGTTTAGATAAGGGGCATCATTGGGACAACTGGTCAAACGGGAATGGAGTCTGAAGGTTAGATGTTAATACTGTATCAATGTCAACGTCTTGGTGTTGATGACAGAACTATGGTCACCCAGGGGAGGGGTCTCATCTTTAGCAAGTATACGCTGCAGGAATCGGAAGGAACGGGAGGCCGTGTCTACATCTTATTCTCAACTGGTCTGGGAAAAAAAAGTATGTATACATATATAGGAAAAATGACAAAGCAAACATGGTAAAATGTTAATGACAAGGGAACCGGGATAGAGGGTATATGGGATTTCTTGATAGTATTCTTGCAACTTTTCTATAACTTTGAAATTACTTCAAAACAAAATTTTAAACCATTAGGGAGATTGGGTCAACATGTATAGGGCTATGAGTGTCTGGGAAAGATGTGTCACTTTTATTCTACGAAGAGCCGCCACTGAAAGTTTCTAAGGTAGAACATAACACAAACAAAGGCCGGCAGGTGAAGCGGTCCAAAGTCGGACCAAGGGTCAGACAAAAGCGCCACTGACCAGTGGAAAGGAGGGACTTCGAGGCAACTTCCCAGACTCCAGCCGATGCACGTAGAGACAGACTTCAACCTGAGGTGTGGCATCACTGATGAAGCGAATGACTTCCAGGGCGTGAAGGACATCAGAGTACTGCTCCTTGCGATACACCATCACCTGGGCGTGGGACTCATGGTGTGGAGGCAAGATGCCTATAGAGACCCGGGGGGGGGGCGGGGAAAGAGGGCAAAATACTGAGGCACCAATCCAAATTCCTCTTCTACGAAAGAGAATCCTGTGCGACGCTGCCTACCACAATTAGACTAGAACTCACACAGATACTTAGTTACTGTCTAGATTATCGTTTAGAAATTCACACTGTAAGTCAACTTTTAAATACTATCAATATTCAAATGGCAATCACATCACTGATATTAAAAGAGAAATGAGACGACATCATAAAGCCTTTGAATAAATGTGCCACATAAATTCAAGATAAATCACACCAATCACAATAATGATTTAATTCAAGTTTACGGTTGTCAGCCTCGGGCCACCCTTAGCTGCTAAAGGCCTATCTCCACTTGCTGTGCTTGGCCCCTAATATGGAATTGTTCCCATCCCCCAACCTCCACAATTCATACGCTGAAGCCCTAACCCCCAATGTGACTATATTTGGCAACAGGGCCTTTAGGAGGTAATTAAGGTTAAAAGAAGTCCTAAGGTGGGGTCCCTAATCCAACAGGGCTAGTGCCCTTATAAGAAAAGGAAGAGCCACCAGAGCTGGCGTGGTTTCTCCCTCTCTGCACCTAATACACTTTCTTCCACAGAAACTGAGCAAAAGACTGTTTTTCCTTCTCCTTCAGCCACTCTTCACTAAGTTATTCATTTGTGCTTCTAGGAAGTAAAAACTCTTCACTTCCTTTTTTGATTCTGACAGCACTCCTTAGGAAGCTGCACCTCTACAGCTGGGAGTCTCAGAATAACAAATCAAGAGCTACACCCTAGGAGTTAATTTAGCTCAATATCCTCATTTCACAGGTGAAAGAAAAAAAGAAAAAAAAAAAAAAAAAAAAAAAAAAAGAGGCCTAGTGGCATCTTCTGGAAGGTTACCAAGCTGACAGTAAAGCCCAGACCAGTTCTCCTCTCTCCCGGCCCAATGCTCTTCCCACACCTTGTTTCAGGAAGGTGCATCACTGTCTACGATCACCTGACACTGAGTGACACGCAGTGGACTGCCTCTGAAGGTCACCTTCTTCCAGGCTTCCAAAGTGAGTGGTGATTCAGTCTCCCGAGGTCAGACCCACTATTCAGTAAAAGGCCTAAAGAAATCCTCCTTGTTCTGACTGATAAGACATCAGTGATCCCATCGTTCAACATTTTTGAAGATAAAGCTTCCAACTCTTGGAAATCATACCTAGAAGCACCTTCCAGACCAATGCACGGTACATGGACGGGAGCGGGAACCTCTGACTAAAAGTACAAAGTTTCTCAATATCTAGAGGAAGAAAAAGAAAAAAAAAGATTAGATGCTTTTCATGCTGATCACAACAGGTAAAGATGCATTTCATGTCTGAAAACCAAAAGTATAGTGAGACATCTCCTCAGAGGCAGGCTGCTATACAATCAGCAAATCTAGGAAAGGAAACACTAGACTGAGTTCCAGCCCAGGTGTTCCAACTAGCTATGTATCTTTTTTTCCAACTAGCTATTTAAAAACAATTAGCGTTTCACAGTGTAGGAGATGCATTTTGCATATATTACTATATTCACTATAACATCAGCGGTAGTTACTATTTATAGAACTTTTCATTTCTCCACATCACAAGCTTGTTGGGTAGTTATTGTTTTAAAGACGCAGAAACTGAAGCTCAGAGGAGTTTAGTGACTTGACTAAGTTTACACCGCCGTTGAGTGGCACAGTCAGCCTGCAAATCCCCATTCACCAGAAAGCCTCATTCACCCATCCTGGGCCTCAATTTCCCTACTTGTCAAGTGAGAATTATAATACTTAAAGCACAGACTGCCTAGTGAGGATCAAAGATCAGGTGGGAAATGTTTTTGAAACTTTAAAACACTCTATTCATTTAAACTACTGTTTTTAACTATGGCTCAGTTTATTCTACTTTAATTAGCGATAGAACAGACCTTATTATGACTGGCTTAGAAATAAAACGTCGATATATAATGCAGTTTCAGTATTTCCATCAAAGAGAATCATGGCAAGAGTTGCTGCAAATTTACCCAGAAGCTATGATGACACCTCTGAAAACTGAGAAAAGAAAATACATGGGTCTAATAAGAGAAAAAAATATTAGACTTCTAAAGAGGCCTTTCAAAAAGGTCTGGTTCTGACTCAGTGAAATATAAACTTGAAAAATCCTTAACTTCTCCCAAAATATACCATTCTGCTGCCATCGTATCACTAAAAAATTACAGCAGGTAGCCAATACCTCTGAACATCTTTAAAGGTAACATTTAATCTCAGAAGATCTGGGAATGACTGAGAACCAGTAAGGTAAATTTAACTTATAAAACTCACCCAGACAGTCATCTTTTAGGAGAATTTCCAATGATTTCTTTTCTTCAACTCCACGAAACCCCACTTTTTCATAATATACTGAACGGAAGTTTCTCTGGGAGTCCTCAGTCATGTTTCATTCTTGGAGAGACAGGAGAGGGAGCAGAAAAAAGTGAGCCTAGAAACAAATGAAGAATTGATGAAAAATTTAATGATTTTCTCCAACTTTTCCATGAATCTGATACACTATGATAAATGGCCTGCCCTTGTGTAGGACTCAGTATTAAACCTTCCCTTTTACACAAACCTAACATCACCTCACCTTTGCACCTTGGCCAAAAACCAAGATATAAAACAAAAGTCCTCTGAGCTGCTATAACAGATGGCACAAGGTTCATGCCTTAGCACTCCTATTTTGCTTAGGAGAGAACCTAGCACAATGGTATATTCTGCAGCCGTTACACATGTTCAAAGAAAAAAGTTACTGAAATAGGAAGACAGACAAAATGTCATGCAAAAGGAATTACCAAATATATATGATGATTGTTTTGTTTAAAAAAATTTTTTTTAATTAGACTATTCTGAAATGTTAACAGTGGTTATCTTTAGGCAGCAGGATTCCAGATGATTTTAATTTTCTTTCTTTGGCTTAGCTGTCTTTTCTAAAATGAGCATTTGGTAAAACAAAAAACTAAGTTATAAAAAGAGTAAAAAAAAAAAAAAAAACCACAAACCAAAGTTCCTCACTTAGTTTTCCTTTAAACACAATTCTATCAAATGTAATTGTCAAAATTCAAAACCCCAGGGCTTCCCTGGTGGCGCAGTGGTTGAGAGTCCGCCTGCCGATGCAGGAGACACGGGTTCGTGCCCTGGTCCGGGAGGATCCCACATGCCGCGGAGCAACTAAGCCCGTGAGCCATGGCCGCTGAGCCTGTGCGTCCGGAGCCTGTGCTCCGCAACGGGAGAGGCCACAACAGTGAGAGGCCCGCATACCGCAAAAAAAAAAAAAAAAAAAAAAAAAAAAATTCAAAACCCACAACAGATTAAGCATTAAATTATAACCAGAAGAGGTGCAGGAATGTAGCCGGTTGACAGGTGATGTCACAGAGTTGGAGATAAAATAACCACTTAGAATCTGCCATCAGAACTCAGAAAGTTCGTTGGTCTCTGGTTCTTTCACAATACCTTCAGTAGACTGAAGGCAAGTCATCAGGAAAAGGTTAAATTAGGTTTGTGTTTTAAGAACGGAATGGATGTAATGCATTTTCCAAAAAATATAGCACTGCCTGCCCCAAACGCTTAAAGCGTCGGTGCAAAGAGTATAACCCTCAGGTTTTAGAAATTCTGAGATGTCCCCAGGGACTAGGGGAGGGTTGAGTTCTAGACAGCCAAGGTCTTCCTTATTGACAAGATACTCACTGAGACGATTCGGGCACAGGAAAGAATAGAATTCGTTTAGATTCGTTTAGATTGAGAATTCTATAATTCTAGAATAGAATTCTACAGGGTACTGAGCTCATAGGACCAAACGTTTTTTAAAAGCAGGATTCCAAAGCATTAAAACACTAAATAAGGTGGGATTTATTTACAAGCAGCATCCAAACAGCTGCAAAGCGATTCGGTCGCTGCCGTCTAAGGACACCATCCTCTGACTGCCATGCAACAGCAAACGCGCCCTCCGGGAGGAAAGAAAGTAAGTTTCCTTGCTGCCCAGCAGCGCCCACCTGACGGGAAAAGTAAACACACCCTGATCCAAGACCCCAGGTCCCAGTCTCCCTATTATGCTTCACCTCTAGTAGTGGAAACCACTGCCGGGTTCAGACTAAGTGGTCCGGGGAGGCAGCGGAAACCCGGCCGGTGCGCTGACCTGCCGACCGCCCACGGCCGGTCGAGCGGAGGAAGACGGCTGGAGAAACTCGCCCAGGGGATAATACCCAGCAGCCGCGGCGTCCGCCGGACGTGACGTCAGCTCCGCGCCACAGGGCGGTGCAGAGAGTGCGCGCGCGCCGAGAGGAGGCGCGGAACTCCACCCACGCCGTGGGGCCTCAGGCACCCACCCACGCAGGCACTCTGCGACCCAGGCACGTGAAATAGCTGGATGCAAGTCAACCTAGCATCTAAAGCTCCCCGCCCATTCCCCGCACCCATCTGCCTGTTCCCCGTACTCATTCCTGGTCTGGAGGATCTCGCGACTACCTTACTCCCGCTGTCCCGGGCGGTGAGTGCCCGGGATGCTCTCTCTCCCCAACCCTACGCAGGAGGTGATCTCAGACCCCAGGATGGTGCTCCTTAATCTGTCTGCGGTGGCAGACCCCTGCTTTGTTTTTCCTTTTCCCTGGTATGTGGAAATAAATGACCAACCGAATGAGAAGTGTAAAGCAACTTATTGAGAATTTGCTGTACGAAAGAGTCAGCCCCACTATCACTCCTATTTTGGCAGAAACTCAAAGGCAGGCAGAGGAGGAGAAAGGTTGATAGTGGAAAAAAAGGGAAGCTTCAGGTGTGCCCTCGTCGGAGGCTGTTGGCATGGGGAAGCTGCAGGTAGAGGAGAAGCCGGGTGTCCCATGTGATCTGTTAGCCACATCTGGCTTTCTCTGGCTGGTCCTAAGTTGAAAAGCAGGGATACAAATTAGGGAAGCTGTAAGTTACTAATCAAGTCCAGGCCAGTTGCTACAGTAGTTATTGTTCCGCTTCTTGGGTTATTTCTACAGCTAGCAGTCAGGCTGGCTTCCTAGGCTGGTTTTTGTAGATAAGGGGGTGTTTTTCTAGGCAGGTTGTGGGTCCGTTCTATTTTCATATATGGTCGACTACTGTCTGTATATTCAGCCTCTCAGTTAAAGCACTATAAAGATAAATTCTTTGAAAACTGAAGTTTAAAAACAAGATATACAAGCCCCAACTTTTTAGATTCAGCAGACAAAATTACTTTAAAGAAATAGCTATTAAAGTTTATAAACAAACACTTTCTCTGCTTACCTTGTCACAGACCAGCACTGGTCTCAGGGACAGCCC
Organism: Kogia breviceps; assembly: GCF_026419965.1. Taxonomy (NCBI): domain Eukaryota; kingdom Metazoa; phylum Chordata; class Mammalia; order Artiodactyla; family Physeteridae; genus Kogia; species Kogia breviceps. Next base: position 97,656,677 of record NC_081319.1, on the reverse strand, counting down.
TCTGAGCAGCACCAGATGAGTGGGTTTTTAAACCACTTGGGTTTGGGAGGAACTGTTACCGAGCCAGGTTTGTTTTGTCCAATGCATAGCAAGCCAAACGCTGAGACACCAAGGTTTGCAGCAAAGAGAGGGAGAACCATCTCAAATCGGCTTCCCTGAAAGTTAAGAGGCTTGGAATACTTATGGGCTAAAAAAATAAAGAAGCAGGGAGATCAGTCATGGGAAAGGTGACTGGGAAAAGGTGTGGGAAGATCATTCTACGCAGGTGTAACTAAGCTACAGGCCATGGCACGTTCAAAAGATCACCAAGCAGACGCTCACGCATGCCCAGTTGGAGGGTCGGTGGTCCCATCCAGCCTTAACAGCTCAGCTCAAACTAGACACAGCTGATTCCAAGTTCCTGCAAAACAACTCGGGCAAACATCTTACTGTTACTGAACGCGAGTCCCTGTGTCCAACGCACAGTAAGCCCAGCAATACAGAAATGTCAGAGTTTGAAGCAGAGAAAGGTTTATTGCAGGGCCGTGCAAGGAGACAGGTGGTTTAAAGACTCCTTTTATAGGAAAGGTGAGGGGGGGCTGTAGTTAGTTGTTGAAAACTTCTTGGCGTCCGATCCTTTGTTCTTGCAGTTGTCCATGTAGATCAGGTCATGGTCAGGTCATGATGTTCCTATAAACCTCCATCAAAACAAAGGTTATTCTCTGTTCTACAACTTTTTATCTAAAGGTGTAATACTCCTAAAGGTAACAAATCGCGTAAGCAAAGCAACATCAGTACACCCCCCCCCCCATTTTACCTGGTCAAAGTCCGAAGACTCAGCTTTCGCCCTGAGGCCCAGGTCCTAAGAAGAGCGGGTTGCTGCGTGGGCCGGGTGCCCCGGCCGGGTGCATTCGTCCAGCACCCGGGTGGGGGTCCTCTGGCCAGTACCCAGCCTCGGCTGAGGAGGCAGGTCTCAGCTGGCAGTGCCTTCAGGACGGGGTTCCCAGCCCCAGCCCCGCAGTCATCACTGAGGGAGCCAGGCACCCAGCCAGCCCTCAGGCCCCCCAAACAGGGTTGAGTCCCACAGACTGTGACCCAGGGTGACCACCACCAGGGCCACTGCGATGCTGACCCTTGGCAGAGCAGGACCGCTGACGGCCGTGCGCTAAGGCCTTGCCCTTGCACTGATGGCTGTGCACCCGCCCCATCCCCGTTGCTTTATTGCTTAGGCCACGGGCCACCTGGAGGACATGCAAGCCTTAAAACGACCTTGATGAGTGAAGGCAGGTGAAACGGATTTGACCCGTGGTCTCAGTACCACCTAAAGAGAAGTCAGTTCAGTGATGGGAGCGGCTTCCCTAAGAGCCCAAATGTGTACAGAGCAGACCACATGGGGGCCAAGCTCTAGAGAGACTCTTAGAAATCAACACCACCAAAGTCAGTCCAGTTACGGTGTCAGTAGGTTTGTGGTGTAACAGCTACACGGAACTTTAATAAAGAAGCGCGTGATGGTTGAAGGCAAACATTTGTGCTTCTCTCCCCGACCCCACAAACACCATCTTTAGCTCTTCAGCACTGGGGTTCTAAGCCTTGCTTAGGCAGTGTTTCTTCACATTAGCAAGTAGAGTTTTTCAAGTTTTAGCTTTCAAGAATTCCATTTACTTCATCTAAACTTTGGACCAGTCACTAAGTTTTACAATCTTCTTTTTCTTACCTTTAAAGTAGAACTAATAGTGGTGATGACCTCACAGAGGTATTGGAAGGACGAAGTGAGAAAATGTGTAAAGTTCTTGGCAATGCCTGGCACCTGACACAGTGAGGTTATGTGTGAATTGGCTGCTATTAGCTTAATGGTGACAGAACGTGGTTGCCTTTAACTGTCATTCACTGTGCTTTGTGATGAGCTGACAGACAATATTTGTAAGCTTCTATGGGAAAGAAGTCTCTTGGAGACGATTCTCAACACTGCAGCCAGAGTGACCATTTAAAAATGTCCTTCCGGGAGAGCTTCCCTGGTGGCGCAGTGGTTGAGAATCTGCCTGCCAGTCCAGCAGACACGGGTTCGAGTCCTGGTCTGGGAAGATCCCACATGCTGCGGAGTGGCTGGGCCCGGGAGCCACAACTACTGAGCCTGCGCGTCTTGGAGCCTGTGCTCCGCAGCAAGAGAGGCCACGACGGTGAGAGGCGATGAAGAGTGGCCCCCGCTCGCCGCAACTAGAGAAAGCCCTGGCACAGAAACGAAGACCCAACACAGCCATAAATAAATTAAAAAAAAAAAAAAAAAAAAGTCCTTCCGGGCTTCCCTGGCGGCGCATTGGTTGGGAGTCCGCCTGCCGATGCAGGGGACGCGGGTTCGTGCCCTGGTCCGGGAAGATCCCACATGCCGCGGAGCAGCTGGGCCCGTGAGCCGTGGCCGCTGAGCCTGCGCGTCCGGAGCCTGTGCTCCGCAACGGGAGAGGCCACAACAGTGAGAGGCCCGCGTACCGCAAAAGAAAAAAAAAAAAAAACTGTCCTCCCTCTGCTCAAACTCCTGCAATGGCTCCCCATTTCACTCTGAGTAAATACCAGTGTCTGCATCGTCTGCCTCCTCTTACCTTATCAAATACCAGGGTCCTTCTCATGTTCGTCCTCTACGCCTGAAATGCTGTTTCCCCAGAGAACCACGTGGCCTATTCCCTCACCTCAATTTTGATCAAACGTTCCCTCCAAAGTCCTATTCCAACCACCCCACCTAAAACGGCACAGCCATTACCTGAATCTGAGCCTTCCCATACTCACCTCCACTTTTCCTTTCTTCCACAGCGCTTATCGTAATTTAGCAGTCAATACAATTTGGTGACGCCGCATTGAAATAAGAATTTAAAAAGTCACAGGTGCCCTTTGTTTGCATGTATCCCTTGCTACCTTCCCCCCTTAACGCCCTGTAACCTGACTACCCGCTGGTGCTTAATTATTCTTACTAAAATTATGGGAGTAACTGCCCTGCTAGTCAACTCACTTTCAAGATTGAAAGGGACTCAAAAGGTCAGCCCGTTCCGTTCAATGTGATGGGGCTGAGAGCTAGATTTCAGGGTGTGAAAGCAGCACAAAGTGTTTAGGAATGGCGTCACATCTTTTTAAATTCACCTGTGGTAGGATAGTAATTACCAACTACCATCAACCTCCACCGCCTGCCCCTCTTTTGTTAAGAGATAAGGCAATGGAGACCCAGTGAGGTTATAGCTCTAAGGCAACTGTCTTCATTTTGAGCAGAAAGCAGAATTAACATAGTAAAAAAAAAAATCCATGAAAGCCCGATTGGGGGAATATATAAATTCAGGTGACTGACATATAAAATCATACCTGCAAAACATCTGAAGAGGGACAAAGCTGGATGGTCCCGGAGGCTCATTTTCTCCTTCATTTCGGTCGTTTGGTGGAGAACTTGTGCAGCAGGTCTGAGCTGGCTAATCACAGGCAGACAGCAGCCGCAGGCCCCCAGACGCTCCCCTTTCTGACCGGGGAGCTTCCCTTGGCGTCACAGCAGACCTGTGCTTCACCCAACCCCATCACTGCAAATATGTGAAAAATGAAGGGGAAGGGGCTCCCCTTGATTGGGATGTTTGGCCTCAGTGCATGGACCTTCTTGCCTAAGCTGTGGAATAGAATCGAAGAATTGCATACACTCCACTATTTTCTACTTGTAAATTTTCCCTCTAATAAAGGCTACTTTATACTTGCATCATTTGGCACTAGTGGTGTGTTTTCAGGACCCTTTTTCGGGATACATGACTGTATACAGAACTGTCCTGTTAGAGGGAGGAAATATTACTTTACCTGTCAAAACTGGTAGGATATGTATTACGTGGATGTGATTATAGCCTTCCAACACTGTCCTGGTGTATGGAAACCTGTGGTCGGAGGTCAGAGGTTGCCTTGTGCACATGGGGTCATTTAGCTGATAATGAATCCATTAGCCACTGGTAATTATTTGGCCTTTGCCCTGTTTTGTATTTTGCATGAATCTTTGGCCCTTTTAGTGTCAGGATGGCAGGTAAAGTCATCAAAGTTAAAATGAAAACTTCATTTCAGTTTCAGTGAAACCAGAAAAAAATATAAAGTAGCTGAAGAATTTCCAGAAGCAGTAGAGAGCAAGCAGGGCACATGCAGGAGAAAGTAGAGAGAGACCCCAAAGCTGCAGACCTCAGAGCCGGCAAAACACATCTCCCAAAGGCATTTTTATGAGGAACAGATGTTAGAATTTGCCAAATGCTTTTTCTCCATGGAAATAATCACGTGGTTTTTCATAAGTACTTTGTTAATACGGTGAATTACACGGATTGATTTTCAAAGGTAAACAATTTGTGCATTCCTGGGATCAACATCACTTGATCATGATGTATTACCGTTTTTATATATTATTGGATTTGATTTACTAGAACTTGTTTATAAATTTTGCATCTGTTTTCATGAGGGATGATGGTCTTTAGTGTTCTTTTTCTTGTAAAATCTATTTGGTTTTACTATCAGGCTAATGCTGACCTCACAGAACAAGTTGGGAAGTATTCCTTCTTCCACTTCTATTTTTTGGAAGAATTTGTGTACAACTGGTGTTAGTTCTTCCTTGAATGTTTGGTAGGATACGCTAAGGAAACCACCCAGGCCTAGAGACCTTTTCGTGAGAAGGTTTTAAGCTATATATGCAATGTCTTTAAAAGATAGAGGGCTATGCAGGACATCTATTTCTTCTTGATTAAGCTTTGGTAGTTTAGGTCTTTCTAGAAATTTCTCCATTTCATTGAAGTTTTAAAATGTATTGCCGTAAAGTTTTCCGTAATGTATCTTTATTATCCTTTTAGTGGCTATGGGATTTGCAGTTACATGTCCTATAGTGAGATCACCTCTCTCACTCAATGATATTGGTAATTTTTATCTTCTCTCTTTTTTTCCTGATCAGTCTGGCAGGAGGTTTATCAATTTAGTTGATCTTCTCAAAGAACCAGTTTTAGGTTTTATTGATTTTTCTCTATTATTTTTCTGTTTTCTACTTCACTGATTTCCATTCTGATTTTTATTCTCACCTTTTCTTCTGTTTTCTGTAGTTTAATTTGCTCTTTTTTTCTAGATTCTTAAGGTGGAAACTGCTTGGAGACTTTTTTTTTTATAATACATGCATTTATTACTATAATTTCTCCCTGAGTATTACTTTAACAGCACCCCACAAATTTAACTAACTCAGTTCATAATCCTTCCTAATTCCCTTTGACTTCTTCATTGAACCATGGATTATTTAGAAGTAGGTTATTTCGTTTCCAAATATTTGAGGAATTTTCCAGAGATCCTCCTATTTCTGATTTTTAATTTAATTCTGTTGTGGTCAGATAATATACTTGTTATGACTTGAATTCTTTTAAAACTATAGGGAATTATTTAATGGTTTATCTCAGTAAATGTTCGATATACACTTACTATGTATCTTGCTGTTGTTGGGTGGAGAATCGTATGCATATCAGTTTTTTTCCCTCTGTTTGGCTTATTTCATTTAGCATAATGTCCTCTAGATACATCCATGTTGTCACAAATAGCAGGATGAGTTAGCATCCTTGTCTTGTTCCTGATCTTAGAGGAAAAGCTTTCAGCTGTTCATTGTTGAGTATGATGTTAGCTATGAGTTTGTCTTGTACAGCCTTTACTATGTTGAGGTATATATACCAAATTTATTGAGAGTTTTTTAAATCATGAAATGATGTTGAATTTTATCAGATGCTGTTTCTGAATCTATTGAGATGATTGTGATCCTTATGCTTCCTTCTGTTAAAGTAGTATACCCATTTGTTGATTTGTGTATGTTGAACCATACTTGCATCCCAGGGATAAATCTGACTTCATCATAATGAATGATCCTTTTAATGTGCTGTTGAGTTCTGTTTCCTAGTATTTTGTTGAGGATTTTTTCATCTATGTTCATCAGGAATATGGGCCTGTAATTTTCTTTTCTTGAATTGTCCTTGTCTGGCTTTGGTATGAATTTGGAAGGGTTCCATCCCCTTAAATATTTTGGAGGAGTTTAAGAAGGGTTGTTTTTTTTTTTTTTTTTTTTTTAATGTTTGGTAGGATTCATTAGTAAAGTCATCAGATTCTGGGCTTTTCTTTGTTGGGAGGTTTTTGATTACTAATTCAATCTCCTTACTTATTATTGGTCAATTCAGATTTTCTATTTCCTCATGCTTCAGTAGGTTGGTAGGTTGTATATTTCCAGGAATTTATCCATTTCTTCTAGGTTGTCCAGTTTGTTGGCATATAATTGTTCATAATATCCTTTCATTTCTGATTTTATAATATTTGTGTCTTCTCTCTTTTATTCTTTGTTAGTCTAGCTAAAGTTTTGGCAGTTTTCTTTATCTTTAAAAAAACGCTAGCTCTTAGTTTTATTGAACTTTTCTATTTTTTTTCTGGTCTCCATTTATTTCTGTTCTTATTTCTGTTATTTCTGTTCTTCTGCTAACTTTAGGTTTGTTTGTTTTATCTTTTTCTAGTCCCTTAGCTATAATACTAGGTTGTTTATTTAAGATCTTTTTTTGATGTAGACCTTTATCAGTATAAACTTCTCTCTTGGAACTACTTTTGCTGAATCTCATAAGTTTAGTGTGTTGTGTTATTTTTCACATGTTTCAAGATATTTCTTTTTTTTTAAATTTATTTTTGGCTGCGTTGGGTCTGTTGCTGCGCACGGGCTTTCTCTAGCTGCTATGAGCGGGGGCTTCTCATTGCGGTGGCTTCTCTTGTTGCAGAGCACAGGCTCTCGGCGCGCAGGCTTCAGTAGTAGTGGCATGAGGGCTCAGTAATTGTGGCTCGCAGGCTCTAGAGCGCAGGCTCAGTAGTTGTGGCACACGTCCTTAGTTGCTCCGCTGCATGTAGGATCTTCCTGGACCAGGGCTCAAACCCATGTGCCCTGCATTGGCAGGTGGATTCTTTTTTGTGTGTGTGGTACGCGGGCCTCTCACTGTCGTGGCCTCTCCCGTTGCGGAGCACAGGCTCCGGACGCGCAGGCTCAGTGGCCATGACTCACGGGCCCAGCCGCTCCGCGGCACGTGGGATCCTCCCGGACCGGGGCACGAACCTGCGTCCCCTGCATCGGCAGGCGGACTCTCAACCTCTGCGCCGCCAGGGAAGTCCATCAAGATATTTCTTGAGCTCCCTTTTGATTTCTTCTTCCACTCGTTGTTTATTAAGGAGTGTGTTGTTTAATGTCCATATATCTGTGCATTTTTTTCAGTTTTCTTCCTATTATTGATTTCTAGTTTCATACCATTGTGGTCAGAAAAGACAGTTGGTGGGAGATAAACCTGTCCTTCTAATTCCACACCTTCATTGGAGACAGAGGGCCAAACATTATTTTTAATTTTACAATTGTCTTTATTCATTCACCAAAAGTTTTGTCAGAAAAATAATTTAAGAAGAAATTTACCCAAGTAACAATGCATTTGATAAGGGCAACCTAAGTAGCACATAAGAAAGGCCATAGAAATTGAGGTACTGTTGCCTGGAGTGGTAGGTGAAGACACCGTGGAAGAAAGAATTTGAGCTGAGTATTGAGAAGTTGAGCCCTTCCCCTCCTTCCGTGCCCTCTGAGGCCAAACCAAGTGCTTCCACATTCTTCTGGTGCAATTTAGGAGACATGCCAGATGCTTAAACACATTTAATCGCTGTCAGATTAATTCCACGATCACTAAAGAGTTGCTGCTTTTTTCATATTTATTTTTGTAATGATCACGAGCAGGCATGTTTTGTATAAATGAGGGTGTTTTTGACAAAAGAAACAGTACCCACTAACCTCAAAGGAAATGATAATGTGTATGTGGAAATGGGACTTGGCCTATGGCAGCTGTGTGGGTATCACAAGAGATAAGGCTTGAGAGCAGGAAGGGTCAGATGGAGAAGGTCAAAGGAGCTTGCACCAAGTGTGGGCAGCGAACAGGTGACTCAGATCAGGAAGACTTTGTAACCATGGGTCTCAAAGACCTGTAAAGGGAAGAGACTTGGAGGCAGGAAGGCCTCTGTGGAGGTGCAGAGGGAAGGAGGGATGGGATTGGGTGGCTGATAGGCTGTGAGAGGGCACAGCTAACTTGGGACTCAAGATTGGACATCTGGGATATGGGGCATGAAAAATCAAGATGAGGGAGTCAGCAAGGTTTGAGAACTGGCCTCATACCCTTGCAAATAGGCTGAGCTTGAGGCAACAAAAGTCTGCATTTGATGGCAAGGTCCAGAAGCAGTTATAGACCTTATGCCCATGTGAAAGTGCAAAGCTATGCTGTTAAAGGCACCGTGAAGAACAAATTCCAGGACATTCAATCAAATCTGGAGCAAAGTACAGGCTGATAGCTCCCTCCACTTGGGGTGAGCTGTTGCCCGCCTTTCGCCGTAGAAACTCTGCTCGGTGTAATTCTCAGTGGAAGCAGCAGAGGGCAGCAACGGTAGGCGGTTGGGATGTTCCTCGCACTGAGCTAGCGAGAACTTCATGCCGAAGGGGGTGTGGGGATTCTGCCTCCACCAAGATTTAGCAGCTATTTCCAGATGCTAGGGAAAGGAAGATGGACCCTGGCTTGTCAGGTAGACCACAGATCCATCTTCTTCTTGCAGATGGAAGTGCTGAGCAAAGTAACAAAGACCTCTTTATTCTTTCAAGTAAAAAGAATAACAGCTAAATTTATTGAGTGCCTTGTGTTCTAAGAGCTGTATGCATATTACGCCCGTTAACTATTTCAACAAATGGAAGCGATTGGTGCTATTATTTCCAGCCCCATTTCATAGGAGATGAGTTCAAGTGGATGCAACTTGTAAATGGTTGATATCTGGCTCCCATACTTAATCTACATTTTGTTACCTCTCTGTGAAGTGGTACTGTTATTGGGGTGGGTGTGCGCGCGCGTGCGTGCGTGTTTGCTCTTTGCTGCACAGTTTTTGTCAGTTGTTTAGATTTAGGGTAAGATGGAGAATTTGCAGGTGTTTTGGATCTTTCTTATAAACCAGAACACTGTAAGGCAGTAACAAGATTGCTGGAGTAGAGCTACTTCAAGTGTAGTCCTCTGACGAGTGCTGGCCCACGGACTGTGTGGGACGGGTGTGCAGCTCGGGAAGTACGGAAATTCAGACGACACCCTTAGACACTCTGATAGCAATTTGAGAGAGTAGTTTTATGCCTATTGGATCGAATAATAAAAATTGAGGGCTTGAATTTGTGTCTTTTTAATTTCGTTTTCTAGTAATTCATATTTATTATATTTGAGAAAAGTTAAGTCCACAACAGATTGGAATTTTTTTTTAACGCTGGTTCTTTGCCACAAGATTGCATGAGAAGCACTGCAGTGGAGTTCATAACACAGACGTAAAAGTCTGTAGGATTTTAGATCTGTTCCTTTTACCAGGGAAATGGACACCCCACACAAGGATTAAAGCATATGGAGGAGCTACTCCTGCAAACCCTTCAACAGCCCCACTGGTGGTCATGATTAAAATATAACGAAGCAGGACGAGGTGGAAGCAGAGGAACGGGGGCAATGGAGACGGGGACAAAGGGGAAGGAGAAATCGTGATAAGACTTAAGGAGCAGGACCCTCTTCACTTCTTGTAATGACTCAGGAAAAGCACAAAATTATAAAGAAACAGGTGGTGTATGGAATCATTTTGTTTAACATCTGCCCTTAGGTATTGCTGAAGCATCTTTTGCACGTACATTTGACACAGCAAAGGATCCCAAGATCCATGAAATAGCCAGGCTTTCACAAGGATTTATTCCTAGTCACCTATCATGAAAAATACCTAATTTTCAGTTGAAAGATGAGCCCTTGGCCTAATTCTAGCTTCGGCATCAAACAGTTGCTATCTAGGAATGTCGGGGGAGAAAGGTTCTAGGAGAAGTGGCATTTCTCAGAGGAAAACAAAAACACAAGCAAAAAAGAACTTGTCAAGGCATAAGTAACATTTTTAAATGCAGCAGTGGAGTTTGTTACAGAAAAAGAGTAATAAAATGCAATGTTCCTTGTTCACTTGCAGATGTTTTCCTTCTTTGAGGAAATAAAGGGGAAAATGCTCAGCTCTGCCTTGACTCAGGAGCGCCTGACCAGCATCGCACAGAGAGACGTCCATCCACATACTAGGATTTGCCAGGACGTGAGAGTCAGCAATGACTTGGAGAGGTGGGCCTGGGCAACTGCAAGAATAGGGAAGGCGGCAGGTAGACGTCTGGGAGGAGAACTTGGGCCCTAGTTCAGTTTGGGACATAGTAAGTCTGAGATGTCTATCAGACAGCCAGGTGGAAATGCCATGTAGATGATTGATCACAAGTCCGGAGATGTCAGTTAAATGCCTCTCAGCTCCAAATCCACCTTGCGGGGCCTGCTCTGTGATAGTGGAGCTAAACCCTGTAAACATTTTTACTTTGCCCTCTGGCATGATATTAAGGTTTCTCAGCAGAGTGCCCTGGCAGGACACTGCAAGAGGAAAGGGTTTCTTTTCCTGACTCTGGTGAACTCCTCTTGGCAGTCACTTGCACTGTGCATCTGCAGAGCTTGGCTCTTGCAGTGGGGGACAGCCAAAGCCAGCTCCTGGCAGGTGAAGCACCAGACACCCCGTCGTGGATGGCTTCCTTCAGTACCCTTTTGTGCAGCTTTGCCACAGGTTTCAAGGTACAGCACCAAGCAGCCGACAGCTTGCCCAGCACCCAAAAGGGCCATTTCTCAGCGGGTCCCAGCAGAGCAGCAGCTGAGCAAACTTCTCCACCATCCCAGGAACCACAGCTGTTCCCTCTCCAGCCAGATCTGGATCTCAGCCCTAGGGTGTGAATGGGGGGTCCCCTCTTCCAGATTTGTTCCCTCCTTGGGCTCTCTATCTCAGCCCTAGGAGTAATGGCTATTCCTCGTAGCTGCTATTCCTGTATTCTTCAGGGTCGCCTTTATTCCCGGCTAGCCAATCCTCCATTACTCCAGTCTGCTGTGATAATTATATGAAACTGTCCCGGCTCAAATTACTGTGTGGTGTCTGTCTCCTGACTGGTCCAGACTGATGGGAATCAGCGGAGAGGTCCAGGCAGGAGATAAAAATCTGTGAGTTGTCAGCACCTAAAGGCTACTGAAGAGCTATGAGGTCACCATGGCAGCGGGCCGATGAAGGAGAGAAGGAAAGAGAGGACACTTCAGCATCAAAAGGTCAAGAGAAAAGGAGGAATTCACATAAGACAGCAAGAAGGAGGAATCAGTGAGGTAAGAAGAAAATCAGGAGATTTCCCTGGAAACCAAATATTAAAAGGATATCGAGGGACTTCCCTGGTGGTGCAGTGGTTAAGAACCCACCTGCCAATGCAGGAGACACGAGTTCGAGCCCGGGTCTGAGAAGATCCCACACGCCGCGGAGCAGCTAAGCCCGTGCACCACAACTACTGAGCCTGAGCTCTAGAGCCTGCAGCCACAACTACTGAAGCCCGCGGGCCTAGAGCCCGTGCTTGTCAACGAGAAGCCACCGCAATGAGAAGCCCACGCACCGCAGCAAAGAGTAGCCCCCACTCGCCACAACTAGAGAAAGCCCGCGCGCACAGCAGCGAAGACCCCACGCAGCCAAATAAATAAAACAAATATATAAATAAAATTTTAAAAAGTATATCGAGGAGGGATCGATCAGCTGTATCAAATACTGCTGACACATCAAGTAAAAAAGGCGACTGAGAACTGAGCACAGGAGGTCGTTGATGACCTTGACAAGATCATTGAGAGCAAAAGCCTGATTGGAGTGGTTTTAGGAGCAAATGGGAGGAGAATTGGAGACAGAGCATATCAGTGGCTCTTTTGAGAAGTTTTGCTGCAAAGAGAAGCAAAGAAATGGATGGCAGCTGGGGTTGGGGTGATCAGGAAGTAAAGTCCAGAGGAAGAAACAGCATGTACGTATGGTTATGAAATGGTACGGTAGCAAAGGAAGAACTGCTGATCTGGTGAGAACGGAGAGGATTTACTGGAACCACATTCCTGAGGTGGGGAGACGGGCTAGGAGCTGGAGCGCAAGCGGGAAGATAGCTGAAGTTGAGCCTTTAGGGGGTGACCTAAATCGAAAGTCAAGGGTGAACATGGAAATTAGGTCTAGGTGGGTCAGAGCGGGAAAACGTCAGGTGTGAAGGTAACAGGACCGTCAGAATCAAAGCTGCGTTTCTAAGCCATGCCTGCAGGAAAGTGTGATCAGGAGGCTAAGCCCTAAGCCAAAATATGTGAGGGGGACATTTGTGTGAGACTTTGGGTCATGCCCTTAAAGAGAAGGAACACGTTCTCCCATGTCCTTTTTCCTGCCGGCTGGAATGCAGACACAGTGTGAGCCATCTAGAACCATCCAGACAAAGACAACTTCCTAGGGAAGATGGGGCAACCAGGTAAAGGAACCAGGCCCTGACTAGTTGGCCGGGAACACCCACCATTCCAGCTTCGGCCGTTACGGAGAGAGAAAGCTACTCTTACCTTGTTTAAACCTCTGTTATTTTGAGCCTCTATTTTATACACCTAAACATATCCAAATGAATACAGAATTCCAAATATGCCCCAAAGCAAGGAGAAGTTGTCTTGGAGGCTAGCTTGGTCTCATCAGGATTTAACAACAGTTAGAAGCTAAAACAGCCCCTCGATTATTTTTTTTTAAAGTGAATCAAAGATGCAACCGGAAACTTAAAACAATGTACAACAATCTCTTTAGTCATTAAAGCAGTAGGAACTCTCAGAATTAGTGTGTAGAATCTACACATCTAAACCCTTACCAACTTCCCTGAGAAACTTCTAGGTGGTGTGATAGGACTGCAGACCTGGGATCCAGAAGACAAATCTCTTCAGCAGTGAGGGGAGCATATGGAAAAGAGAATAAAAGTGGTCACTGACCTTGATCAGAACACTTAGTAAAAAGTACGGCTCGTGGGTGGATCTAGAGACTGTCATACAGAGTGAAGTAAGTCAGAAAGAGAAAAACAAATATCGTATATGAAAGCATATATGTGGAATCTAGAAAAATGGTACAGATGAGCTGGTTTGCAAAGCAGAAACGGACACAGATGTAGAGGACAAACGTATGGACACCAAGGGGGGAAAGTTGGGGGGGGTGATGGTGGAAGGAATTGGGAGATTGGGATTGACATGTATACACTCATATGTATAAAATAGATAACTAATAAGAACGTGCTGTATAAAAAATAGATTAACAAAAAAAGCGTGGCTATAGGTCTTGGCCAGCTGTACTTGAGTCTCCCAAATTCAAGGCTAGAAAGGGGTTGGGGGTTTGGAGCTGTGGCTGTCCAAGTCCCCCTTCCTGCACATCTCCTCGGGAAAAGGCAAGTTCTTGGATTATAGAAGTGGAGTAGGATGTAGACAAAGAATGGAAGGTGTATTCATATATGTTGAACACATCCAGAACTGTCCCCAGGGTGACCCGGGCCATGGCTGTATGTTCTGGCCCCGTTCCTGGGTTCCTTTTTTAGTTTTTCTTTTTCCTCTCTGAAGGAATTCCTAGACATTACAGGTTTACTTGGCTAATTGCATAATACTCTTGATACAGTATCACCTGGAAACCATTTACCATCTTCCCTCAGCCTCCTAATCGCATCACTTACTGTTGGGGCCAGGGGTGGGAGGAGAGGAAACAACCTATCTTGTTTTCTGGGAAGAAGAAAGTGAACGTACCAGAAAAATTAAGGACACACTTGACCGATTCACTTTCTCCAATCTGGCCCACTCCACTCGTTTTTACAGGGGTGTGTATGTTATCACGGGGGTCGGACAAGCTCCATGAAGATCCATCACAGGCGGATTATTGTAAAAATTTTTGCGGAGCCAGAAAAAAAAGAGCAGGGGGCAGGGGGGAGAAGTCGGGAGGAAAGGTGGGCGGCTGAGTAGAAGTGAAAAGAATCAGATGTCCATGAACATGGGGGAACTGGAATGAACATGAAAGTGGGCTGCCCTCCGGATACACTGCTGGGTGCCCACTGGAACTTTCTAGGGCAGAGTAAGAACACAAACCACTGTGATGGCTTCCTTTTTGGCGTCTGTTTCTCCGAGTACCAACTCCTTTTAGACTCAACTCATATGTGTAAACGCTACAAAAACACAAAAGTGACCAGCTCACAATATTTTCTGCCCATCCTGGAGGGAGTAAAATCAAATAGTAGCAATTCTACGCTGAAGACCAGTTCTGACCTTTTAAAAGCTCTTAGAGTCTAAGATTAATTTTTCTGTTTTTTTCTGGAAAAGACTTTAAGAGACTATCAACTAGCTCACTGACTTGAAGAAAGGAAGGAATTATTCCTCTAGTTTCTGTTTTAGGGATGAGGCAACTGAGCCCTAGAAAGACGAGAGGATTTAATTCTCCTAAAGTCCAGCAGGAAATAAGATGGAGCAGGGTTTAGAAATACAAGTTTCCCCTTCTGGCAATGCTCGCCGTCTTCCCTCGGGTTGTCTGGCTGATGAGTGATCGCGATGAGTTACAAGCAATACATTCCTTCTGTGCCGGAAGGAAGGAGCAGGGAACAAACAAGTTGCTTACAAGGCTGTCACTTACAAGGCTGTCACTTACAAGGCTGCTGAAATCTACAAAGGGAACAGTAGGAGCAGTTCTGGAACCCTGGCTGTCCAGTAGTCACCTGCGGGGTTATGATTGCCCCCCCCCCCCCCCCCCCCCCGCAGGTGAGTTAGATCAGAGCCTGGGGCTGATGGGAGGAGCCGGCGCATCTATTTTGTGAAAGCTCCCCAGGCGATTCCAAGATGCAGCCAGGGCTGAGAGCCACTGTCTAGAACTGTGAATCTTAATGGGGACGGATGGAAGACAGCCTCACCTATGGCCGCGATACAGTGCGCGTGCCTCCCACTGGTCTGGAGGGCTCGCGGGGCTTAGGCCCTGTGTATCCAGGGTCTGGGGTGGGACCAAGGATTTGTGTTTCTAACAAGCTCCCTGCGTGATGCTGCTGAGCCAGGGGACACACTTGGAGAATCGCTGCTCTGCAGGTAACTTGTCAAAGTTACATGTGTGTATATATGTAAAATTCATATATATGTAAAATATATATATAAAGTATATATGTATGTATGTATGTATGTATGTATGTATATATATATATACACATCTGTCCCTAGCCCAAGAGTCAGCTGTACCCCCTAGAACGGACTTGCGGAGCACAGGATGGGTAGAGAACAGTTCTGACTAAAAATCCAAGCAAAAATGATGACAGAGCACAGAACTCCCATTGTAGCTGGCGCAGTCTCTCAGGTGTCCTGCAGGAAAACGTTGCCAGCTAGGAGCCCAGAACATAAAAAAGCAGAATTGAATGCTGATTAGATTTCTTTTCTTAGCTGAGAGTCAAGTCTCTTGAAGCTCACCCTAGACTAGAAGTACTTAACTTTTGGGAACCAGTTCTAAAAAGGCTATAAATGGTCTATTATCAGGCATCAAGGGAAGCCAGCAAGGGCTTTATCTAAAGAAACCCATCTTGCCAGGAGATTTGGGCCTTTTGACCTCCGTGGGGCTTGTCCTGACTCCTTTTCTTCACCTTATAGGGTAATTGCCAGGACCTCAGTCACAGAATGAGGTCTGAGAGCAATCTGATCTCAGAGGAAAGGCAGCAGTGAAATGAAAACACAGTGGATGTGTGATCACCCCCACAGCTCTCTGAATATAACAGCCAGGCCTCTGCGGCTCCCTGGATTCTCCAGCTCGAAGAAGAACCACGCCAGGGCCGGGCAAGGCCCCGATGGCTCAAAGAAATGATGTGTGAGCTGGTAAAAATCTGATCGAGGGGACATGGAATAGAGTTCATGAATGGATGGACAGACAGCGCTGGCAATGGCGGGGGCGGGGGAGGGGCAGGGGCTGCACCAGGAGACCTTCCAGAGAAGCAGCCGTTAGCAACTAAGTAAGAAGTCGAAAACTGCAAAGAAATCTCCAATGAACTTGTGAGTTCAGAGCCGTGCCTCACCACGCCAAAGCCTCCTTCCGTGAAGTCTCGGAATGCAGACGTATGCAATGACACGGCAAAACCCTCCAGGGAGGGACAGGACATGGGAAAATCCTTATCTCCAGGACAGTCACGTCACAGACAGGACCCTACCGATGAGGTTCTGGACAAACTCCCAGAGCCAAGCTACCTGAATGTGGCAGGTACGTATGGAGGCTTTTAAAACTGAGAGTTTAAGTGCTTCCTTCACAGGGAGAGACAAGAATTTGGTGTCACAGTAACTTTTCCAGGTGACTAAGGTAAGCGTCTGACTCAGTGCCCTGAGTCCGTCTGTAGCCAAGGCAATACTTCCCATGGACCTGATGTGATGCGATGGCCCGAGGCTCTGGGAGCATCTGCTGGGCTGACAGTTCCAGGATGCTGTACTCTGGACCAGCTTCTGTTCTCTGTGGTCTGAACTGCTCCAGAGTCCACAGACCAATGGAAGTACATTAAACCCTACGGATACCCCACTGGTGCTGAATTTCAGGGGATGTAACTTATCCGAACAGGCCACTGGTGAAAAGGCTTTTTCCGAGCCCTTTAGCTGGGTCAAGGACGCCAAAACGCCAGTGGAAAACAGCCCAAGGAGGCATTAGCATAGACTTTGGGGGTTGTTTGTGACCAGGCTTGAATTGTTTAAGGAGCCCTGGCTCAATTTCCACAAAGCTTTCAGCACTGAGGATGACAGACATTCCGGAGCTGAAAAGGATTCTGTCCTCACCAGAGCTGGGACTGTGGTGGGGCAGCTGTCTGCTAACTCCTGACAGGCTTAGGAAAGAACCTTTCATCTACTTACATTCTGGTAACACCCACCCGTGGAAAGGAGAGCTTTTGTTTCTGAAAAGAAATATGAACGAGAGGGCCCTGCATGGCAGCAAAGAGGCAAAAAGGAGTAGGGGTTTCCAGGATGTCAGGCTGCCTGACCTGAAGGGAGGTAGGGCCTGGGTCTGCAGCTCAATTACTAGGGGAGCTTAACATTTTTTTTTTAATTGTGGTAAAATCCACAAAACATAAAATTTACCATCTTAACCATCTTTAAGTATATGGTTCAGTGGTCCTCAGAAATTCACATGATTATGCAATCATTACCACCATCTATCTCCAGAGCTTAAAAAAATCTCAGTTAGAATTTTTCATGTAGATTTTTTTCGATACAGCCATGAAAAAGAATGAGGTCAATGTTACATGCTGATGTGGAAAGAGGTTAAAAATACATTAAGAAAAAAAGAGCAAGACCCCACAGTGCGTACAGTATATATAATATTTGTGCGTATACTGGGATAATTTCAGGGACAGGATACAAATTGTGGATGGCAGTTGCCTGTAGGAAGCGGAAATGAGGGTCTGGGATGGCAGGGATTTGAACTTTCATTGTATAATACCTCTTTGTACGGTGCGGGCTGTTTAATAGATGCCTGGGTCGTTCGCATTTTTTCCATTTCCAGCTACAGCTTCTGCCCCCAAATCAATTCAGGCGGTGTGGTGCAAAAATCTGCTTATGTTAAGATGGCCCTTTTGGGAGTGGGGCTCAGCTTTGTTTGGGAAACAGAGCTTTGGAGTAAGAACTTCCTCCAAAGGAAGACATGGGTTCCGACACCCAGTAGGGGTCTTCGGATTTCAGAGTATCTCTTTTAAACTAATTGTGTCATTATTTAAATCATATTCAATAACCATGGAAAAAGTTTACAGCTGAGAGTAAGGAGCATGCTAAGGCTCTTCCTGCCATACTCAGAGGTTCTCAACATTTCTGTGCCTCGTATATCTTGGGCAATCTGGTGGAGCCGATGGATCTCTTTTTGGGCTAATGTGTTTAACCCCCGGAATACTGTTTTGAGTGTATAAAATAAGACACATATGCCTATAAAGTAACAAATTATATTGTTACATTTCCCCCCCAAATTTTTAAAAGTTGTGATAGGGCAATGTATGGGCTTTTTTTTTTTTTTTTTTTCGGTATGCGGGCCTCTCACTGTTGTGGCCTCTCCCTTTGCGGAGCACAGGCTCCGGACGCGCAGGCCTAGCGGCCATGGCTCACGGACTTAGTTGCTCCGCGGCATGTGGGATCTTCCCGGACCGGGGCACGAACCCGTGTCTCCTGCATCGGCAGGCGGATTCTCAACCACTGCGCCACCAGGGAAGCCCCTGTATGGGCTTTTAACTGCAGTGTTAAAGAAAAAGATCTGGTTATAGAATAATGATTTCCATAATTTTAGAGCAGTAATGAGTATGACTATTTCAAGATATCTGTAAAACCAGCGATAAGATCTGAAGGTAGATGTGATTCTTACTGGTGATAAAGTCACAGGTACTGCTAATCCAACTGTAACTTGATGCTACAATGGAAGAAAATGCTAATTTCAGGTAGAGTTAGTGAAAATTAAGACGCAGTGTTTGGGGTTTGGGTTTTTTCTTTCCATCCAAGTTCAAAGACTCCCTGAATGCATACTCTGGCCCAGCTGAGGGATGAAGGGAGAGTTCAGTGGACAGGGAGAGACTCCAGGTGGGGGATGAGAGCAGGCTGGGAAGGGATGAGATGCAGCCTTAGCAGGGAAAGATGTCTGCCTTTGCTTCCCCGGGGCCAGGATGAGGAAGTGGGTCAGATACGACACATGCTGGGTGATCGGGAAAACAGGTGGAGAGGCTCTCATCACATGACCTCCGCTCGGCTGAATGGATAAATGAAAGCAGGAAGGTGTTGTAAACAAGGAAGGGAAGAGCCTGGATTTCACAGGCAAGCTGACGAGACCCAGGACAGATCCGAGGACTGAGCCAGGGGACTCGAGACAGCAGAAGCCACGGCTGGATGCAGCTGCCGAGCACCCGCTCCCGCTGGGCGGGGCCTGCTCCCTCGGGAGACTTCCTTCAGAAAGGCTCTAGTGCAAAAGGAGAAAACAGATGGTAGCAATGGCCTGGCGGGCAGGGTCTCTGAAAGCTGAGGAGGGATGAGGGACTCTGTGTGTGCAGAAAAAAAAGAAAAAGGCTATCTGGAAGATTCCTGAATGTGTCCAAGAGTCCCTGGAGGGGACTAAAGGACGGGGCAAATTGGCAGCCGGTGAATCCTTGAGAACTTCAGGTTTGGGGGCGGGGATTGCAAATAAGAAAAGCAACAAGAGAGGAGGACGGGCTCAGGGTGCACTTGGGGTCTGGTGCTCATTTAACACGGAGGTTGGTATGGAAATTTTTCTAGCAAATGCCGACAGTTGGATCACTTTGAACAGCTCCCAAAGTGAGTCAGTCAGACTCTGCCAAGTTCTACAAGAATTCCTCCCTCGTGCCTTCTCATCCGCTCTCCTCCTCCTCAACCAAGCTGTCCTCAGAGCACGGATTAGGCCTGTCGGCCACAGAGGAACCGTGTTTCAGTTATCTCCTGTAACATTTACTTATCTACAGAAACTTCCATAGCTCAGATGCACGCCTCTGACCTTTCTCCAAGTTTTCTCCCCTCATCTCTTTTTCACCCTTGGCATGAATTTCCGCTCTTGCTTCTCTCTGTGTCTCCCCTGCCCCGCCTTGACCCCAGTTCCCTCTCTCCTTCTTTTCCGCATCTCTTCCTGCTCACTTCTTTCTAGCGATACCTGCGTTTCAGCATCTCACAGCTGCACTGATACACAGCTGCTGGCCCCAGGCTGACTCTCTCTTCTGCTTCATGGTGGAGAACTGAGTGCCAAGTCAGATGCCTAAGCCCAGCACACTGAGGGGTGACCGATGCTCCAGGCTCCCTGTTAGCCACCACACCCCGGACCAGCAGCCTCAGAAGGCCTAGAAAGACAGCGGGGGCTCTGGTCTTTGCTTCCCTCCCTGTAGTTTCACTAGCTATTATGCCTGCTTGCTCTTTGGTTTTGAGGGGTCTGGAGTGAGTCACCATCCCCAAGGCACCCTCAAGCAGCTTTGGTCTGGCTTCGGCCTGATTTAGACCCCTCAGGGCTCTTTAAAAGGGAGGTAGTGACTTGGATAGGGGGGGTTTCAAGACTGGGGACTCCCTGGGGCCTCGTATGCTTTGTGACGTGAACTCCACATCCGTTGCACCCACTCACAGCCCTCTTAGGGTTCCTCCTCCCCAGGGTGTCCTGCTTCCAAGGTGCCGGTGGACAGTGATGAATGGGTCAGAGACGACGGGACTTCGGTACAGGTACACCCCAGATGGTAATTCTGGGGTTGAGCCCCATCAATATACAAATCATCCACCAAGAAAGGAATGAGTCTGCAACTGCCCAAGAAGTTGCTTCTAAAGTTAGCCTTTCATTTTCACCTGTGGCTAAAGGGAGACTTTGTTTTGACCCAAGGTGATCACAATCTGTGTAACATTAGGAGAGAAAGGTGTTCCCTTCGTTAGGATATCTTTGGAGGAAGTCCAACAACCACCTTAGATCTGACTTCACCTTGTAGAGCTGTGCTTGGACCACAGCAATACTGCAAAGGCTGTCCTAGCTCAGGTCATCTCTCAGGAATTCACCCAGCAGATGGAGACCCAGAGGTAGGATTCAAAAGGAAGCCTGACCTTGAATGAACAAGGTGAAGAATTCTGAATGTTTTGCATCAGCTTGTTTGTAGAGGTTTTGGCCCGAGTAAGCGGTCATGCCGTCTAGTTGGTTGTGACATGGCTCAGCTCTATGAAGTGGCGTCTCTTCCATTTCTGTCCTCTACACTTCCTGGCCAGCCTTCCAGCAGGGGGCGCTGCTACTGACAAGTGCATGTGCCTAGGACTATCTAGGGAGAAGGATCTTTTCTGCTCAGGCAAGATTAAGGTCAATGTGTGTTGATAAAATGGGAGCATACAACTTAGAGTGAGGTGCAATTATTATTCTTTCATTTGTGTACAAAACTGTGCACACTTTGTAGATGTGTATTTCATTCTCACAGCAATTGTAGCAGTCATTTTATCCTTCACGTTGTATCACCCAGACTTGTCAAAATAGGTGCTAAAAATGCACAAGATAAAAGAAGGAGGTGAAACCGGAAAATGGTCCTGTGTATCTGTGTGTGTGCGTGTGTATGTGCAAGGTGGGGTGGGGGAGTGGCGAGGGGGCAGATCGGCATAGGAGACATAGATTCTTCTTCGTTTGACCCGTAAACTACTGATACAGCCTGAATGACTTGCCATGTAATTGCAACTGTTCTTTTTAAACAACGGTTCAGAGACTACGAAAGCAATGCGATCATATCCTGTAATTTAGTAGGACAAGGCATAATCCCCGGTTTACGTAACAAGAAATGAGCCTAAATTGAGAGAAACCAGCATCACAAAGAGATTCCAAATCTGTGAAGGAACAACTGGATTGAAAATGTACATAAATGCTCCGGAGCGTGGAGTCTTCCATCAGTGGGTGGCTGGCAGGCCACTTGGCTGGAAGAAACTAGAGAAATGGACCTCATCGCAACCATATTTTCCATTTGGGCAAGTGGGGCTTTCAGCTCTGACAAAGCACTCTCTCTCACGGCCTTCTTCAGAACCGATCTTAAGGTATGAGAATGGTATGTGGGCATTGTCATAATCCATGTGAATGCGAGGGTTTGCTGCAACTTTGTCTGAACGGACAGGCTGCGTTCTGAATGCACTAGCAAAGACTGCAGAGGGTGGAAAGGAAAGACCAGCCCATCCACGAGAGACTTCATCCATGCAAATCTCAAGTTCGGCTGAGCTCAGTCCAAGATGGTGGCCCTTAAACACCGCTAAGAACGACGTAAGCAAAGATGCTCTTCTAAAGAGGCAACTGAGCCTGTTTGAACATGTCTTATAGGGCTTTGGTGGGAGGTATTAGGTTAAGAACCTGATATAATAGAGAATTCTAAAATGTGCTCCCTAATCTAAAGTCTATGTTATCATCTTTGTCTGGACTGGGCTTTCACACACACACACACACACACACGCACACACACCCCAAGTGGCCTTAGGCAGGTTATTTCCCCTCCATGTCCACATTTCCAAAATTTGAGCCAGGATTTGAACCAGACTGCTCTAAAGTGCCTCCAGTTCTAACATTCAATATATCTACCATCAAAAAGCAGAAGGTCAATGGATTGCATTGCTGTTTCATGGATGCTGACACAAGAACAGATTCCCCGCACTAGGCACACACACACACACCCCAGATGCACCACCATCATTCCCACCCCCATTCTTTTTTTTTTTTTGCGGTACGCGGGCCTCTCACTGTCGTGGCCTCTCCCGTTGCGGAGCACAGGCTCTGGACGTGCAGGCTCAGCGGCCATGGCTCACGGGCCCAGCCACTCCGCGGCATGTGGGATCCTCCCGGACCGGGGCACGAACCTGCATCGGCAGGCGGACTCTCAACCACTGCGCCACCAGGGAAGCCCCCCACCCCCATTCTTAATTCAGATCCCACAAACTGGCCAGCTACCTAACTCACCAGGTAGAGCACCCAGGTATAATAACCAGGAAAACAGCTGCAATTGTATCTTCTCTTCAGTCTTTATTTGCTACTTCCATTCCTTTATCCCACCAACACAAACTGGGGAGGACAGCAGGAAGCCACATGTGAAGCAGCACACACGCCAGCTGGCAGGGGGATGGTGGCCACGGCCCCGAGCGCTGCAGAGGTAACAGGAGGCATCAGCTCCGGGCCCGGAGCACAGACTACAGCTCGAGGGCCTGGTAGGGAAGGCCATCTCCCACAGCGGTTTGGCTTTTAAAACACTAAGAACAGGTGCGTTCCTTGTCTTTTTTTTTTTTTTTTTTTTTTGCTTTAATAATAATAAAAAAGAAAACCCAAACCTTCTATAATTTATAAGCTATTTTTTGCTATCTACATTATATATAAAATATAGACTCTGTTTACTTTATAACACACATCTTTTTCCCTTGATAAATAACTCTTTAAAATATCTAGTATACATGCCTTGACTTTTTATGTTATAAGTTTTTTTTATACATATACATATCTATACTCATGTTTGTAGAACAATAAACACATACTTGACATTGACAACCAAACAAATGAAACTTTTGGTTAAAAACAACAACAAAACAACAGTAAAAGCACCAGGCAACCAACAGAAAACCATAATTACTAGAAACTTCTCCCTCCCCTGGGCAAGGCACAGGGCAAGAATCCTAAATACGGTTGGGTGCCTGATGGGGAAGGAGGGGAGCAAAGGAGCGGGCAGGTCGCTTCCTCGGGTTCTCTTTCTTAGCCTGGGACTAGAATCACAAGTCAGTCATGGAGTTTCTGGGGAGAAACCACGGGGCTCACTCAACAACGCAGCCCTTGCGATGGCTGCAGGCGACAGCAGAGACCTGGACCTGGGTTAGTCTGGGGGCCCTGCTCACACCACCCGGGCGAGCATGACTGCCACGCCAAGCACGGAGCCACTGCATGCGACGTGGCCTTGTTATTTCTCTACTCACTGCTGGTGTAAACAGAAAGGGGCAACAGATTCAAGAGTATTCAGTAGTGCAACACTTGAGGAGCCTGACAGAGCCAGGCGCTTGGTGCCCCTCTCAAGAGCTCCAGCAAGTAGGGACCATGACATGGGGAAGAAAATGTCAGTAGGCCACTGCCTTTCATCGCTAACTGGTGTGGAAACTCGGGTACACGGTACTTACTGGCTGCACCTGCACTCTCTGATGAGACCACGGAGCCCAATGCCTCTTAAAGAGGCACAGAAGGTCTACACTCCTCTTGGGAAAAGTTCTGAAGCCCAGCTCGGTCGGGGCTGTCCCCTCAAACCTGGGGTACACTCCCCATCCACCCGCTTCTCTGCCCAGCATGCAACAGGCTGGGGTGGGTCCACGGGCTGCAGACGAGCACAGCTTTTATTTCATTACTTACGCGTCTCCCTGTCCCGGAAAGGGAATTGAAAGGCAGGGCTCTGAGAGTTGATTTAAAAAACAAAACAAAACAAAAAACTCTCCAGTGTCGTGACCTCTGCCCTATAAACTTCAGGATTTGGATGGCCGAAAATGGAGGCGGTAGGTAGAGCAGGAGTCCTAAGCTAGTCAAGACCTAGATCTGTACCCAGAGGGCAGGGTAGAGCCCAGAAGTAGAGCTGGCCTCAGGAAATCCCAGAGGTGAACATCTGAGTGTATGTCCCCCATCCTTGCCAACAGAATACAAATTCGAGATAATTGTTCACATTACGGGCACAATGGGAAATCTTAAACAGCTAGTTTTCTGACTACATTCAAGACATAGTGGAGTTTTAAAAAAACGGATTCAGCTGCAACAGCTCAGGGAATACCTTCCGTTGCAGGTCTGAGTCCTAACTGCAACTCTTGCACCAACTAGCCCTGGGACCTGAGACAAGTCATTTCACCTCTCTGGGCCTCCGTCTCCCCATCTGAGAGCTCGGCAGATCAGGATGGAACTTAAGAGTCAGAAAGCTGGGATTGTAGTCCTGGCTCTGCCACTAAGAAGCGGTGTGACCTCGGTCATCACTTAACCTCTTGGGGATGTAAAGATAAAGGAACTGAATATATTGGGCTCTGAAGTCCCTCCAGATGCGACTGGCTTTACTTTCTCCCCAGGGTACCCTTATCAACGCTGAATTCCTCCCCCGCCCCAAAGCCACCGGAATAAAAGTGATGCAATCAGACACCTACTTTGTGACCACAGGTCGTATTCAACAGCTGCGGCTATGAGACAAGATGACGAGTTAAGAGAGTCTAAAGGTACAAATGCAACGCACAGCTAAAATCTGAGTCACAAACAAATGAACTGTCAAAGCCCCACTCCCTGAGAAAAGACATTTTCCTATGTTATACACTCAGTGAGAGCAAAACCCAAGGCCATCCATGAGAATCGGTCAACGTTCTGAAAATGCCCAACTCTGCGGCTCGCTGCATCGCTTACGATCAGAATCGACTTAGGAAGTTGCTTTGAAAAGAAGCTGAGTGATATTTCCATTTTGGAAGAGGAAGAAAAACCGACTCCTTCTATTTGCAGCTCTACAAGGAACCTTCTGGCAGAACATCAAACGTGGCACCCTGCTCCACAGGCATGTGTCCACAGCAGCAGAGGGGCACCCCACGCAGGTCACATTGAACTCTAGTCACTCTACAGACCCCGACAGGGTTCGACAAGAAGCGCTTTCCTGCCCGGCAGGAATCGCAGAGGCTCAAACCTTTCCTCGCGGGAGGCGACGTGGTTTGGAGGAGAAGAAAGGTTTGGATTCAGGTGAGCCCACTTCTACTTAATAGTTTTGTGACTGGGCAAGTTACTCTTTCTCTCAGCCTCGATTTTCTCATGTGTAAAATGGGACTGACGATACTCAGTACTACAGGGCTGTTTTTATGGATTAAGCGAGATAATGTACTTAAGATACCCTGCACACGGTAGATGATCAAGAAATGCGGGAGCGCAGAGAGTACTGGCGTGGCTCTCTGAGGATGGAGAAAGGGTCTGGGAGAAGTTCACCTTGAGCTGGAGTCAGCCAAGCTGCCCTTAGAGTCCCAAGGTATCTGCTGCCTGGTGGGCTAAGGAGGTTCCGCGGTCCCCTACCACTCCTCTCCATCGGGGGCAGAAGTCGTAGGGGAGCTGACGGTGGTCATGAACTCTCTCTGTGGGAGAAAACTCAGAGACTCCAAGCCTTCCAAATAAGCCCGGAGCATTCCCAAACACTTGTGGTTACCCTGACTTATACCTGCTCTCAGAATTTGGAATCTGGAACATTCTGCAGAGACCGCCAGTGAAAGGAGCCCAAATGTTCAGCATCAGAGGCCCCCTCACAATGACGGGAAAAAATCAGGCAAGTGGGGACTAAATGTGGAGACCCTACAATGGAGCCTCTATTACCCTGGGTCCTTGAGACACATTAAACAAGGCAGAGAGGGCTGGGTTACTCCAGAGACTTCATCTGAGCTCAAACCCAGCTGATGGTACCCAATCCCTTAGGGGACTATTAGGGGTGCTGGGCTGGGACAAAGTCTTTCCATAGAATGTTGTTGAAAGCTTGAGATTTCAGCTTTAGAGTATGACTCCTAATCAAGTCGTTGCAAGTGATAGGACCGGGGCCCAAGGAGCACTAAAGAAGCCATTTACTGTAGTTTTTACACTAAGGAAATGAACTATGTCTTTTCTTCCACTTGTTCCTGCCATCTACCTACTACATGCATTTCAGCGGACAGAATTTAAGAACACTTACTAAAATATTTTTCATGCTTCTTTTTAAGAATGTATATTCTTTCCATATACCCCAGCCTCAAGTGAGAATTTTTGTTTTCGACACTAAATATTTATCACAGAGCTCAGTGATCTTTGCGGGGAAAGAAGTCCCAAGAATTTTAAGTACAGAAACAAAACTGAAGCCCCAGGAACAGCCCTACTTAGATTATAAATGACTTAGAAAAATGAGACTCATAGAGTCACTAGTTTCCTTTCTCTACATCCTTGATCACAGCCTTTCGGGGTCAACTAGAAAAAGAAAATATTCTTTCCACTCAGTTTCCACAAAAGCTATTTATCCAGAGGGGAATTTAGGAAAATCTGAACCAAAACAGTCCATGGCATGGCCCTCTGCTCAAATTCTTACTGGGAGACTTCCATTCTACCCAATCTCTAGTTTTGAACTGGTAGCTAGGAAAGCTGGCAGGCCGATTCTGTCAACGGAGCAGGGACCGTTGGTACGATGGAGAGTTTTAGCTCATTAACCTTCTTCCCACATTGTAGTAAGGGGCCAGGAAGCAGGGTAATTCTTCCGAGGGAGGTGATCCCTACCCCTCCGTGCTAGAAAATACCCCATTCCCGTGGTGTTTGGACACAGCCACGCAGTACCCACGGGCAGCCTGGGATTCATAGTGTATTGGCCCTGGGAGGAGGAAGGAGGGAGCAACTGATCGCACGGTTCATTTTGGGACTTTGCCCACTCAGAGCCTGGGGTTCACTTTCAGCCCTTTAAATTCCCTTCCAGTTCCACCGCGGGGCCAACTGAAGAGATGTTTAAGTGTCACTTGCGTGCCAAAGACAACGGCTGGATTTCTGTGACTGTGAACAAATGCTGTGTACATTTACAAGTAACAGTCTCCACAGCCAAGCTCGACAAATGTCCTATGTGGCGTGAAGGATTAAGAAAAGAGAACAAAAGGATAATTCCCCATTTTCAAAATGTATTTGACTTGGGCTT
Organism: Kogia breviceps; assembly: GCF_026419965.1. Taxonomy (NCBI): domain Eukaryota; kingdom Metazoa; phylum Chordata; class Mammalia; order Artiodactyla; family Physeteridae; genus Kogia; species Kogia breviceps. The sequence goes on along the minus strand of NC_081319.1, from coordinate 97,629,631 downwards.
TCTTTCAAGACTAGGTCTGAATTTTTAAGAGCGATTTTAGTGACAGTGGTGGTAGTGAGCATTTATAAACCCGTGTGTGTGTGTGTGTGTGTGTGTGTGTGTGTGTCTGTCTGTCCGGTTGTTCCCTTCTGGCACTGTCTGCTCCAAGCCTGCAGTTTGCCATCTCCAGTAAAAGCCCTCCCTGTAAGCAGAGGATGACAAGACAAGAGAGACAGGAGACCAAGAGGAAGAAGATGTTTTTTCCTACATTAGCCTTCTTCAGCCTACGGGAACTATACACCTCAGAGGGCTCTCAAACCCCATTCAGAAACACTGAAAATTATGTTGCTTGCTGTCCTTTTGTTTAACACCTATTCAAGATTTTTCATTTTTTGATGTGTGAAAGCAAAAGTCCAAGCTAAGGAAAAGAGCCTTGACTATGTTTTTTTTTTTTTTTCTTTTAAAGGGGAGAGGATTATATCCGAGTGGACCTGAAGGCTTCCCTTTGAAAATCTACAAAGCTGGGGAATCTCCTAAGAGCCCTTCCCCAGCTTGCTAGGAGAGATGGGTCCAGGGCTCACTTTCCCTCCTGCTGGGAATTGCCACTGTGACCCTGGGACGCAAGGCTGCCCCCCGGTCCTGGAGGACAGCACAGGAGCCTGTGGTCAGCCGCACACCTCCTTCCTGCTGTCTCCTCGGCCCCGTGAAAGGACGTCCTCGACGCTCCAGTACCGAATCCCTCCTTACAGGCAACGCCACTCCACCGGAAATAGGCTTTTCATTGCTGGCCAATCCGAAGGGATATTTTCTTCTCTGCCTCATGTGTTTCGGTGCAGGCTGTGCCCCTGCTCTCTCCTTTTGGCTCAAGGGAACCCGATTCTATGCTTGCTGTTCCCGGCCCTCCCTTCCTCTACCTCAGGCCAGCAAAAGGGCACTGAGCCAGTTAGGAAGATACTCCCTCCCTTGGGCTTCCTGCGAGGAAGACCAATGTCTTCCTCCATCCAGAAAGCTGTACACTTCGCTACCAAGTACTTTTTCCTTCAGACACTCGAAGTGGCTTCCTGAAATCTGAACTTTCTCTTTAGCCACTGGCGCTCGCCCCTCCCCGCCCCCGCCCCTGCACACACACACCTGCAGGCTTGCGTGGGCACGTGAAGACGTGCCGTCTCCCGCCACCCGAGCTCGCCCCTGGAAACGGGGCTCAGAGCACGCAGGAGCATTTGGCTTGCCAAGGAGGCCAAGGTGTGGCGGGGGGGGGGGGGGTGGATGAGGAGTGGAGGCAGGCAACCCCTCCCGGCTTCTCACAGTAAAGGGCAGCAGAGGCGACTGGCCGCCTCCGTCTCAGCCGACGCCAGCAGGGACGACCTCGGGGACCGCGGGTCACCGTCCCAACAGTCTCGTTCGGGGCCCCTCACCCGGACAGGGACTCAGCCTCCCAGATGCTATTTTCTCACCCTGCCTTTCCACTTCGCCACCCCTACACTCCTCGAGGCCACCTCTCCCCCAGCCTCTCCCCCTCTCTGGGCCCCAGGAGGGAGCCCTAGGTCGCGCTGGGTCCCCAGTCTGGGCTAACAGTACAGGGACATCCGGCTGCGGCGCATGGCCTCGCTGATCAGGTAGGCGGGGCTGAGCTCGGGCTCCTCTGTCATCACCGCGATGTCCTGCCACTCGCCCGTCTGGCTGGACCGCTTGATGGTGTCCACCACGCACAGGGCGTACAGGCAGTCGTCGAAGGTGGCGGCCATGGTGAGCGGTCGCCCGTCCCACGTGCGCCGGTCGTCCTGGTCCTGGAAGGCCTGGCGCACGGCCTGCATCATCTTGATGGTGCCGCGCAGGTAGGGCGAGGGGATGTCGCTGAAGGCCTTCTCGGGCAGCAGGGAGTTGCTGACGGGCGTGGCGTCCTGCACCAGCAGCTCCTGCGCCGGGGCGCTGTTGCGCTGCCCGTACAGGTCGGTGCCCACCGCCAGCAGGCGCCCGGCTGAGCCCACCACGGTCACGTCCTGCTTGAACTCGCCCGGCACGTTGAAGTTGAGGGTGACGGTGCAGCACACGCCGCCCTCCAGCACCATCTGGAAGGTGCAGAAGTCGTCGCTGGTGATCTGGCGGATGCCCTTGATGTGGTCAGTCTGCTTCACGAAGGTCTTGAGCAGCCCGTGGACCTTAACAGCCTTCTGGCCAGTGAGGAAGGTGAGCAGGTCGATGATGTAGGTGCCCACCGAGTGCAGGCCGCCGCCGCCCATCAGGTCGTCGCAGCTCCAGTTGTACTTCTTGCCCAGCAGGCTGCCGCCGTGCACCTGCACCTCGCACACCAGCAGCTCGCCCACGTAGCCCTCCTCGATGAGCTGCTTCATGCGCACGAAGGCCGGCAGGAAGCGCAGCACGTTGCCCATGATGCTCATGAGCTTGGGGTAGTAGTGGGCGGCCGACATCATGCGGAAGGCGTCCAGCGGCGTGGCCGTGCGGTCGCAGATGACGTTCTTGCCGATGCCTGCGGGCGGGAGGACAAAGAGCACGTCAGGGCGCTGGCGCCGAGCGAGCGACAGGGGGCGCTGTGGCCCCCAAATCGTAGTTTACGGACCGGGAACCAGACCGGACCAGCTACCCTTACTACACTTTTAAAACCTAACACCTTCTACTTATACAAAAATAACGTATTCTATACATTTCAGTGTTACTTTAAATATTTAAGTCGAATTAGTTTAGTATTAAACCATCACATTGATTTAAATATTAAGATTTATTTTCATACATGTAAAGTCTATATTTTAGAATTTTTTTAAATGTTTGCCAATATAATATCAAATGCTTCACTTAATATTTTATTTATATGAATCTATAACATTTTATATACAAATATAGTTTACTTGTAAAGTCAAAATATTTAAATACAAAATGTAAGTTCTATTAAAGTGTACAATATCACGTTCTACATATATTTTATTAAGTTATCTTACATGTGAAACGTTTTATATGTTTTATTTTATTTGTAAAATATAATTTTTATTAAAAATATCATATGTAGAGAAGAGAACAGTGTCTTTATCTGGACAGAACCTGAATACATAAGCTGAAATCATGGTAACGCAAGCCTGATTAAGGATGAGGAAGAATTTCTTAACCATATACTTCAAAAGTCTAAGCTTTTAGCTGTCTCTCCCACAACCAGCAAGCTTGTTTACTGCTTGCAATAATCAAGCAAGAAAACACCAAGAATTATGTCTTAAGTGTTTTCTTGCTTGTTTATTTTGCATTATAGGTTAGAGCTGGCTGTACTCACAGACGTGTTTGTTTAATGTTTTCCGGTTCCTTACGGGAAGAGCGGATAGTCCTTATATCTGAGGGATGCACAGTGACTTGACCCTCATCTGTCTCACGGCCTGGGAGGGTGGGGACGTTGGTGCCTTTTGCAATGGAGCTGAGGCCAAATAAGAATTAAGCTTATGCCATGACTCTCTACCGAGTGCCTAAGTTATAGGTAGGCGGAGGCCCTTTAGGAAACTAAGTGGTTCTGGGTCAGGAGAAAACAAAAGATCCAAGGATAGAAGAGTGACAGGGAATAAGAAAAGGATTTATTCCAAGATAAAGCTAAGAGTCAGGGAAGAAAAACAACTCAGCTGAACCCGGAGAAACAGCCAGTTGGAACACAAAAAATTAAAGTAATCATTTTTTTAAAAGTATACCGACTTGTGAGCAAGCCAGATTGAAGGATGCCGGATTGGAGAGCTTCGGAGTCAAGGCACATGCCTGCCTATGAGTTCCCTGCTGTCTGGTCATGTTCTGCACGTGGACCCTCCTATGGACAGCTCAACACTCCAGCCACAGACAAGGGACATGCCACAAGGGAGATGGGGTGACAAGACTCACACCCATCCTGTAAAATGGGTTGTCCTGACCACAGGCACCTGACTTGACAAAATCCATGAACACCCCCAGCAAGCCCAGCGAAGAGGGTCCCGTGGAAGTCCTACAACTGTGGGCGTCTGTCCAGTGGAGATGCCTGGGCAAGGCCGCAGGCACGTGGTGCTCTCATTTTCCCATCGGAAGAGCTCGCCGAGCAATAGACGTGGCCAGAACAGACTGGAGAAAATAGGTACAATCGATGGCTGTCCGTTTCCAGGTGCACATCGAATTCCAGCCCCGAGGGAAAGGCCTGGAGCCACGCAACGACCCCATCTCCTGGCCTCCTCCACACTGGCAGAGCTGGGCTGGCTTTCCTGACGACCCCGAATGAACAGTAAGAAGCTTCTTTACCTCTGAGTAACCAGGTGAGGACTGAGGCTCTGGAACAGGGGTGAGGAAACATTGGCTTGTGTTACCAATACTGCCGCGCACCTGTGTGACATCGTGTTCTGATAATATGGTCCTATCGGCGTTAGGCTCATGTAACACGGGATCATGCGGGCAGAAGCAGATTTCTATGTAAACAGATGTGTAGGTCACTGCAGGTACAGGTGACAAATGTTGCCAAAATCTGCCTCACACCTGTTGGGTATAGCCTGTGGCCTCTCCTATACCCTGTCTCGGGGTCCACAAAACCAAGACCCCTGATGGCCATTTCTGAGTACACGCTGTTGTCATATTAACAACACATGAAAAAAACAAGTTTCTATTCTAAGAACTATCAGATAAAACAGTAAAAGAAAACATAAATTGAGAAAAATAATTCACTCCCCTCCACATACCCAAAGCAATCATCGCATGGGTATTCTTTGAAACTCTGTAGATGAAAAGATACTGGTGAAAGCTCTAGACTCCCTTTCCAGAAGAATGCAGGCCTGCATCCCCCAAGATTCTGAGATACAGGCATCTCTTCCTTTGGGCTATCTAAGTATGTTGTGGTCCCACACTAGACAGCAGCTTCCTCAAGGATCAAGGCTGGGCCTTCTGCTTTCTTAAGTCTCCTCTCTGCCCGGGGCACCCAGAGGCATGTGATGTGTGTGCAGGAAGCCAGGGATCGTTGCTGCCTGACCCCCCCTCTCCACTCACAGTCCTCTGCACCGTCCACACTTTACAGATGGGTCTTGGCAACGTCTTAACACACAACATCTTCCAAAGTCAAAAGAGACTTTTAGGAATCTATCATAAAGAAATCCTCTAAAATGTAAGCACAGCTTCTCGCCCAAAGATGCCGTCACTGCGTGATTTATTAAACCGAAAAGCTAAGAACAGTGCAAATGCCCAATAGAAGAATGGGTAAATAGGCTGTAATACATCCATATAATGGTGTGTTGTGCAGCCCCTGAAAAGGATGTTTACAAAGATTTTTTAATGGCAAGCAAGATGATTACGAGGTCATGTTAAGTGAAAAGGGCTCTATTCATAGATATCCTATGATCTCAACTCTCTTAAAAGGACAAAAGAAAAAAACCTGGAAGGGAATACCTCAAACTGTTTGCAGTGGTTGATTGATTAGTAGGATTAAGACTAATTTTTATTTTCTTCACTACCTTTTTCCATATTTTATGAGTTTTAACTTTTACGGTCAGAAAAACATTTGTTTTTCTTTTTTAGGTTCAAAGGAGACACGAAGACTTAACATGATGGCAGAAGGGCCCTCCAAAGCCACGGGAGGGCGGGCAGGTTCCAGAGCTCATGAACCTGCCCCAGTTCCTGTGCCCAGGGAGCTGATGAAAGCCCCCCTGACCCTGAACTTGTGATGCTTCCAAGGCTCAGGTCTTCCTGTTCCAATTCCACAGGACTTCTCCATGATTCTGGTGAAGGCTATGAACTCTCTTCAGAAGATCAATTCACACGTACACATAAAACTTTACCCACATCCCCAGCTTGTGCACGGCCCCCTGGAGTTCTGCAGAACAGGCAACTCCATTGTAGGGTGTAAGATAACTCCTAGAAGCCCATATAAAGTATTGTTAAAAATAAGATAATGCTTCCAGCTTCAAAATGCAGAGCTAGCAGACTGCTCACAGGTTTATAAAGCAGAGTTTGTTTTCTCTGTTTTACGCAATCTTCCCTCAATGCTACCTCTTGATAGGGCTTCTGCAAAGTGCTCTCTGGGACCATCCCCCAACCACCAAGATCCTTAGGTTCTCTTGGCCCTCTTTTCCCCACCAAAATCTGCCCTTCCAAAATGCCCAGAACCTGAAACTCCAATGTTCTTAGCAGTTTAACAAGAATCAAGGGCTTAGGCTAAAGAATACCATTCTAATTGTGGACTTTGAGTCATCAGATACTGTGTGTGTGTGTGCGTGTGCGTGTGTGTGTGCGCGCGCGCACAGGGGTGACACAGCCCACAATCCGGGTGTGTCAGATGCCACTGAATATATGCGGGGATTTTTCCCGAAGAAAGCAGACAGATCCCTGCCTTCCAAATTGCCCCTCTCAGCCTGGGCTTTGGGTCTGGCTCTCCAGAAATATCACAGGTCTTTGGTGTCTTCACGATTTTCATATGTCTTGGCACCATGCCTTTCTTGCCTCCTCCAGAGAAAGTGCTGGAATGGACTCTTCAGAGAAAAGCCCTCTCCATTTTGTGCTGGAAAGGAAATAATAAGTAGGGAGAGGCAGAGCCCGCCCTCAAAGCAGCCATGGCTGATCCCTAACAGGAAAATGACCACCCTGGTCTCTGCCCTGCAAACCCTAAGAGGACAGCCTACGCCCTGTCACTCCTGGGTGAACAACTTTGCCAAAAGTACAGCAGTGCCATCTCCGCTGCCCTGCATCCACACGTCTCTCAGACACACACACACACACACACACACACACTCCCTTTAGGTTGGGGGTTCATACCGTCTTGTGGCAAGATGTGTCTTCCTTCTAAGACAAGAGATCCAAAACTTTAGCAAAAATCGTGCCGCAGAGAATCAAGCAAAGGGACTTGAAACGTACGGACCTGATTTCACTCCAAATCCACAAGGCAGTGCGAAATGGACCGGGGGAAAATCCCGAGTGCCCGGGGAAAAGCTGGAGGCTCTGCCAAAACCCAAACATTTCCCGAGCAGCTGGAGGGTGTCAGCAAAGCCCACTGGCTCTCACAGTGGTGCAGAAGAACAGCGGGGGCTTTCTTGGTTCTCTGGGCTGTGGCAGCCGGTGGCCACCCTGTTGCTCCCTCCGGGGATACCACTGTCCCATGCTCAGCTGGCTTCACCCAGGGGCCTGTGGCTGCACCAGAAATGGCTGTCTTGGGACCTTGCTGCATTTGTCAAGGGGGTACAATGTGACGCTGGTGGGTGGCAGAGGACATGTGGAGACTAGTCTGCGTGTCCTGGGGAGTCTTCCTAACCCACCTCCGTGCACACCGTCTGCCCGTTTGCGTGAGGACAAAGAACGTAAGTTGGGTCTTTGGGGAACCTCTGGGCTGGAACCAACTTACTTTATCAAGACAAGAACCCCTTGTCAGCAAATAAAGTGAGAAGAGCTCTCTGTCCGGAGGATGGTGGGGTTAATGCCTTCTCACCTATGTCACGAAGCTGAAGTTGGGGAGAAAATGAGATCATGGGAAATTTCTGGAAGGTGAAAGTGTCATGTGCAAGGCAGTATGCCTGTTCTTTGTCAGGAGTTTTGACATGAAATCATTTCAGAAGGAGTTTTACTGCCCTCCTGAGACTCCCTCATGAGGAGATGGAGAATTGCTTCCTCCAGAGCCTGCTGAGTGTGTGCTCTCTATCTGAGTCCAAATATCCACGGCCCTCAGAGGACTCAGTGCCACAGGGAAGGAGTTTCCAACCAACAGACCCCAAAGTCACTTTCAGGCAGCTGTGCCCCTCACGCCCTCCAAGCTCGGGGTCTCCAAGCTGTGGCTGAGAACCCACCCATCTCTCTTTCCAGAGACTGGAGCTTTTATGAGGGCTGATACTCCATCCCAGGGACCCCAGCAGCAGGGCAAAGGGGCTTCCCACCGACACCTCCGGGGAAAGACACATGCTCTCTGCTGTGCCAAAGAGCTGCTATCCTCTCCTGCCGGTACCTGGAAATAAGGATGCCACCCCGAGTCATTCTTTAGCATAATCAGCCTGGAACTTCAAAGCATCCCTCCCTGCCAGCACAATTCCAATTACACACTCCCTCATCTAATCGACAGTGGCGATCTATGAGGCCGACGCTACTTCCCCACCAGTTCTTCCTGATCATTCCACTTGTGTTGACAGCCCCTTATCTTCTGAAAGGATGCTGGTCCTGGAGGCTGGCTTGCACTGTCCTGGCAGGTTGGCCTAGCCCCACAAGAAGTCCCATCAGATACAGCTTCCTAGCTCCCTCCCCACCCCATTCACCCAAGGCAGAGAGGGCTTTCCCTGCATTTCAAGCAGGGAACTCATTATCTTCCTTTATATTCCATTCCTGCAACATTTCTGTGCTAGGCACTGGGACCCCAAAAATGAGTAAGAAAGATGAAAAGGAGCTCACAGTTTAGTAGAAGAAACCAACCAGGAAATGAGTGATTATGGGATCTAATAGATAGAGGATCTAATAGAAGGATAAACAATGAGAGCACAAAGGAGGGGCTGCCCAACTGACTTGGGCATGGTAGGGAGCTCTGCTGAAGAGGTGACATTTGGGCAGGGTTCTGAAGCATGTGTAAGAGTTCACCTCTTCATTCAGAAGCTTTGGGTCCCATTTAGAAAATGGTCTAAAACAAGGGTGTTTTTAAAAAATTCCTTTATTTGAAATACAATTTGAATTTTAAAAGATCTGCACTGTTCAAAAAATAAAATAAAATAAAACAAGGGTGTTTAACCTGGGTCTGAGAAACCACTAAAATTGGACTATTTTTTTAAAAAATTGTGTGAAACCTGATGTTCATTTTCTGAGGAAGAAGATCATTAGAGCCTTAAAAGTGTCTCTAACTCAAAGGAAATCCAGCAGAACTACAGTTGAGAGTGAAGAAAAAAACATTTTAAAGGCCAAGAGAGACCTCTGGTTTCAAGAGAACTAAGTATCTGAACAGACAGGGCTGTTTGTGATCGTTCCTTCTCTGCTCCCCGAGACACGGGACATGTGGTCAGTTTCACCCCCTCACTGCAACACTCCACTCAGTCCAGCTCAGTCCCTTCCTTCCTTTCTTCCCAACCCACCCCTGTTATCTCCTTCCCCTGCTCCCTGCCCCCTTGGCCCCAACACACACACACACGTGTTTTCTTTCAGCTGAGAAAAGCATCAGCAGAAATGACCTGTCTAAACCCTGCTCTCTGCCCCCTGGCCCTTCTTCCATATAAGCTGGGAGAAGAGCCCCTTTGGAGAGATTAAATCCCTCATCTTCAATCCCCATGACCGTTCCTGACAAACAACTTCGTGACTCACAGCCCTAATCTCACGTGCTGACTACAACCCTGACATAATTTAAAATAGCAATCACCACCACTCAAGGAGAACCAACTCTGTGCCAGAAGAGGCTGCATATTCTACATTCCCTTCCTTTTTGTGTGTGTGTACACAACCCCACAAGGCAGGTACTAACCCTGTCCCCATCTCACAGACACGGAAACCAAGCCTCTTAGAGGGGAAGCTATTTGCCCATGGCGCCACAAAACTCGACGACCAGGACAGCTGGCATTTGAACCCAGACGCATGCTCCCATTCTGGCCAGCCCCACATGTCAATGCACACATGTGCAACGCCCACGGCAGCACAGGAGGGCTCCCAGGAGGTGGTGTCACGGGCTGGGGTGAGAGCACCAGAAACTGGGCCAGTGGTGGGCGGGTGTGCTCAACGCTCAGCTGAGTGACCGCCCGCAGTCCCACGGCAACTTCTAATTTCAAACCTGAGATGGAAATGGGTCAGCGTGACCCACATTCAGCTCCTTTTGTCAAGGATGCCCTCTGTGGGCTCTGAAAGAGCGGGGACAGCCAAACAAAGGAAGTCAGCACGGCTAACATGGACAGGACTTGCTCTTGAACTGATTGAGATGCTCAAGTGCTTTTCTGTATACAACCCGCCCTTAAAGGCCAGCCCCCATCCCACCAACCCTTTTTACGGACTTTCCTCCACTACTCGGGACTGTCATCAGAGCCCTGCTTTTGCACAGGAACCCGTCAGTAGCTAGATTTTCTCAGATCGTTTCACGTATAGTAGTAACATCTAGTCACTGAGCCTGTAACACCCATAACAGGGACGGCACTCCTGAAACACTTCATTTGCGGTTTCCTTATCGGTCGATCGCACATATTTCCACCGCCATGGCTCACACAGGTTGAGGTTGAGGATATAATGTTGGGAAGTTTCTAACCAGCTCCTTCCAGCCCAGGCATCCCCAGGAGAGAAGAGAAAAGCTCGCCACGTCTAGCCCAGGGAAACCAAGAGGAGACGTTTAGAAACAGCAGTGGGTATGTGGCAGCCAGCTTCCCAACCTCCATGCCTAGAGGTGGCCCACACAGAGCCAAGTGTCGAGGGGGGCAGGGAGGTGGTGGGAGGGCCCCTTGGAGGACAGAGGTCTGGGGCTGGGTGCAGTGGCTGCAATGATCAGGACTGGGGACAGAGGAAAATGGCCAGGACCCTCAGTCCCTCTTTGTCGGTCCCAAATAGCCAAATGACACCTACCGCGCCTTAGTGGTCTTTATTCTGGGGAGTGGCCTGCACTGCTACCTCACACCTGGACAAGCCAGAGTCAGAGGTACCACCCGGATCCAGGCAACACGCACAGCCAGTCACGCAAGCCTCACTTTCCCCATAGAAGCCGCCACCTTCTGCAGCAAAGGCGAGCAAAGGGTAGAGTACTGAACACCGGGGCCACCAGACTCCTCAAAGAGAGACCGAGCTGCTTAAAAGAAAATGTAAGCGATTGCGTTGGTGAGATGACCAGATTGCACTATGACTCCATTTCCTACCTACCCTCCTAGAGATGGAGCTTAGAATGGAGATCAGGATGGCTACAGAGAAATAAAGAAATCAGTGCTTCCTCTTCCTATTTATAGTGGGAGTTCTCATCACACAGCCCAAAGGGTGGGAGACCCGTGGTAGCTCCCAAAGCCTCCCCAGGGTCCCCGACAAAACCTCAGTCCCTGTCAAGGGCAAGTTAACACGCTTCAGAGAAGCACTGTCCTCCCTGTACACATAATATGAATGCAAGGCAAGACTTAAAACTAGGCAACTTCTCAAAAAAAAAAAAAAAGTGGGAAACTCTTTCCATTCAAGAGGCATTATGCTTTAGTGAAGGGATCACAGGTCTATTCACTGAGGTGTTTAGTGGGTTTTTTTAAACACTATATTTCACACAGTCTAGCCTCTTTTAAAAAAGAGAAAGATCCAGAAGTATTGGGTTTCCTCCTCCAGAGCCTCCCGCACGACACGATCAGCTGGAGCTGAATAGTGGCCTCTGTAGACTACAGTCCCCACCAATCCCTATCGCCTGCCTATATCAGTTTTCTACTGCTACCCTAACAAACTACCATGAATGTGGCAGCTTAACACAACACCCATTATCTTCCACTTTTCTAGATCAGAAATCCAGGTGGGCACAGCTGGATCTCTGCTCAGGGTTCCACAAGGCTCCCGCCGGAAAGAAAGTGCTTCTCAGCTCATAAGGCTGTCTGCAGAATTCAGTTCCTTAGAGCTGCAGGCCTGAGGTCCCCTGATGCTTTCCTTGCTGGCTGTGCAGCCTCTAGAGGCACCTGCATCCCTCAGGGGTGGCACCATCTTCAGGACAGTATCAGCATCACGCGGAAGGCAGTCCTTCCCACCCCTGGAATCTCTCTGACTTCCCCCTTGGCCAGCAGCTAGAGAGAACTGTCCTTAAAGGGCTCCTGTGATTACATTAGGTCCACCCAGATCGTCTCCCTTTGGCCATACAACTAATCACAGGAGTGACAGCAGGGGGCGAAGGTCATCTTAAAATTATTCCAGCCCAGTCCCTTCCTTTGTCTGTGAGCCCTAGAAAGCTCTGCCAAGAGGAAGATTCGCGAGTATTCTCCCAAGGAAAGCGCTTCAGACACGTGTCAACATCCCTTGCAGACCTCCCTTTGCTTCTATGTTCTTGCAGTAGTTTTTACTCCATCAAACAGGACTCGGTGAGGTACTCTCGGCTTTTTAAAACCTATTATTAGTCTCCTCATTACCGCGGAGATTGTGTCCTCAATTCAGGGCTCCCTGTAGGCAGGAGTAATAGGAACAGGGCCAGGAAGGTGGCGGACTTGGCCTCTGGGCGCTAGAATGAACACAAGGAAGGGAAGGGGAGCTGAAATTGTTATGAACCCACCAAGCACCCGGGCTTCCTGTTGGCTCAGTTAAGCATCATACAGGCATCGTTATACCCCTTTGTCCAGAATAGCGAATGGAGGCCGAGAGAGACCACGATTGCCCAAGATCATAGACATACACAGGTCCGGCTGCAAATTCAGTTCTGTGATCCCAAAGCTCTACGTTTTCCATTTTCCGTGTAGGGAATTGCTACCACTGGGAGGGTGGCAGTAGAGTTAGGTGACTGAGCCTCAGAGCACCAGGCGGGTTAATAAAAGAAACCCAAACCCTTTGGGACCCGCTGGACCCCAGCACTGAGTTGAGAAGTGATTCAGGAAGATGATGGAGGGAGGGCGGAGGCCAGTTACTGCTTGGAGGGGGAAGAGCTGGAGGCTCCGCATGGGAGAACCACAGCCACTGCTGTCCTTGACAGGTAGATGCCGTTGCTCTACACCTGTGGCAGTGAACTGGTCAGAGCAAGTGAAAGAATATTATCAGGAAGGAGAGTGGCCGCGGAAACATGGTGGTGACTGCGTTCCCGCATTGAATAAAGGAAGCCCTTAAGGGTCCGGCCTTCTGCACGCAGGCACCTGCTACCTTGGCAGAAGGAACCACGTAGCAATGGCCTTGCCTCATACTTCACCCCTAAGAAACAGTGCGGCAGCAGAAAAACGACAGCGGGGCCACACTCCTACCCCACCATGATCCTCGGGGGAATAAGTACCTCAGTGTGGCCAGAAACCTGCCTAGGAAAGGAAAGCAGCCTGGTGCTCTAAGCTTCCTCACGAAGAAACAAGGGATCTTGCCCCCCCGAGCCAGAAGCAAAGGGAACAGAAGTGCAGCATTTCTGCTGATGTGACCAGACAACAGTAACAAACCCTTCCCACAGGCCAGGAGGCAAACCGGATCCAGGGCTGTGGATTATCAGGTCGGGATAATCATTAACAAACCACTTCCCAAAGCACCTTCACCTACAGCATCTCCACGTGTTAGACCAAATCTGTGAGGAGGGAGCGGTGGGAAGGTGGTGATGATTAGAAACAGAGAGGTAACCTAGAATTAACTAGGTGTTTGTGTACGTTTGGGTGGGGGGGTGCTGGAGATGCGTAACGTTCAGGGGCTGCCCAGCACCCGCATCTCCCTGCTCCGTGTGGGAATTTCCCACGTGGGCATCTCGGTGGGAAGCAGAGCTTCTTCCCACTAGGGAAGCCAAGCCAGGGGTTGCTTTCCCAGCAGCCTTTGCAGTGAAGGCACCTGGGTTTGGCCAACCAGGGACACTGCCTGGGCCTGGGACCCGAGGAGGCAGACAGGCGGGGAGTCCAGGCTGGCAGTGGGGATAGCAACGCCGGTCTCCAGGGGCTGCGGCGGCAGTGAGGCCAATGGCGGCACCTGCGGCCCAGGGCCAGCACCATTGCAAGCAACGGGGTCCCCGTGCACATTGGTTGGGTTTCTCTGTGTGATCTGGGCTGATTCCAGCTGCCAAGCCTTTCTTTGTTCTTCTTGTTTTCCAAGGCTGCTTCCTCGGGCGGCTGAACATTTCTGTGACGAATTAATGTCCTTTCAAAAAACTCCATTCTGCTAAAATCGGCCAGGCAATTTCTGTTGTTGGCAGTTAAAATGCTTCTCTAGTACAACAGGTTTGCAAGCTTTCTGGACCCCTTTCTGAAAAGATTGATTTGGGCACAGAGGAACCACTGAGGGCCTATAAATAAAGCAGCCCAAGATCCGGCGTGATTTATTGGAAAGGGAATTGGAATGGGGGTGGGGGGGACATGGATTGAAGTTCTGATTCTGGCATTTGGAACTGTGTGACCCAAGCCATTTGATGTCGAGGGAGCTCAGTTCCCTTATTATAAAATTGGAAGAATAATGGCTTCTTCAAAAGGCTGCCTTGAGGATGAAACGACAGCAGGTCCTGTCCTGACACACGAAAAATGTTCATGAATGTCTGCTGAATTCAATAACACATCCAAATAAAAACAGCTCATGTCAGCTCTGAGAGAGATGAAAATTCAAAAGAGATCAGGGGCAGGGAGCTAAGTGCATCACAGCAAGGGGTGGGCGTGGTGGTGTGTGGTTTTGGCACTGGTTAAGGTACCAAGACTTGAAATCAAAATGGGTTCTAAGTCTGACTTTGCCACTGTTGCGATGTGCAAAAGCCATCTGTGAAATGGGGCTGATACCTGGCCCTGCCAGCTTGATAGGACTGCTGAGAATACGAAATGAATAGTTTTTAGGAAAGTCTGCTGGAAAGAATAAGCCTACTGCAAGAATGAAGTTACTGCGGAGATGCGGTAGCAAAAAAGTGCCCCGAAAAAACAAATCTGCTGCAGCGTGCTCTGCCTGGAATCCCTGGGGTTGGATGCTAGACGCTCTCGTGAATGAAAACAAAACACAGAGCCCACAGGCACCGGCTGGGGTGCTGAGTCACTTGACACGGGGCACCCCCCGGGGAAGGGACTTCTGCTGGCATCACTGGCTATGTGGGGTGGCCCGGGAGGCGCGGCCAGGCAGGTGGAAGGGCAAAGGCAGCAGGAGACATTTGGCTGAGCACCTTATCAGCTGTTCCTGTAAATAACTGAAGCTCAGCTAGTGACCGAGGCTGCAGATTGGAATCCCTTCTCTGAGAACCACCCCTCACCCACCCTTGGCTGCAGCTGATGTCTGCACTGACCTGTGCTACCGTCACACAGAGCTCAGGACCTCAGAAATGGGCAAGACTCGGGGAGGGTGGGGTTGGCAGGGGAACTTTGCAAGGCCCCTAACTGAACACAGAGATCCCCGTCGTCCTCCCCGGAGCAGAGCAGAAGTCAGCCACATTCTCCCTCCACCAACCTTTTCTCTTAAAGAGACAGTGTTCAGTTTTTCCATCTCTGGACCAGAGGACAAATCCCCCGCACCGAGCAGATGAAGATTCAGCACATTTAGCCAACCGTGGCTGAAAGGCCCAGGTGCTGGCTAGGGTGAGTCTTAGAGTTTGGGCGACAATTTGCAAACAACGCAGGTTCTTTGTAAAGGCAAAAACCTGGCTGGCAGGAACTCCCAGAAAACTGGGCGTACCTGGGTCTGTTGCCTGCCTGAGCCACGCTAGCTGAAAGCCTGAAAAGCGAGAAAGCCGGGCTGCCTGGTGACGTCAGGGGGAAGCAGCCCCACTGTGCAGATGAGGAGATGAGCTGAGTCAAGTCTTAGTGCTTTTCTCTTCCACACAGGACTGCCCGTGAGGCCCTGAAGGAGGCGGGATACAGGCACACAGGTGATGACGGCTCTTTACACATCCGGGCTGCGCTTCTGCACGGAAGGGGCGCTCTCTGACTCCCAGAGGAGGGCTCTACCTGGGCACAGCGCTGGAGTAAGCCTGGCCTGGGGCTCGTGACCACCCGGCCACACATCAGACTCGCACGGAACTGTGGGGAGAAGTCCAGATATCTTAGACACAGCAGAGCCCTAAAGGTGTGCCAGAAACAGAGGACGAGGACAGAGACCCAGGCCTGGTCTGCTCTGTTCCACAATGGGGCGGGTGTCGTTAAGGGCCCTGCAGAGCAGGCAGGTGTGGCCTGTCCCCGTCCCTCCTCCACGAGAGCCCTCGCCCAGCCACCTCTCATTAAGCCCTCCTCCTGAGGAAAGCCTGTCGTGCTCAATCGCAGACAGTCTCAGGAGGAAGGGTTACGGAAACAACTACCACGTAGTGACTCACGCGTGCACTAGGTACAACGCACCCGGCAAAGCGCAGCTGCGCTCAGCAGACCCTCCCCAAACCCTGGAGAGTCAAGGCCCAAATTCACATCCTAGGAAGTGGTAGAGCCGGGATTCAACCCCACATATTCTGGTTCCCTCCGCGTGCCCGTGACTCACCTTGAAGAGTACATCGCGATTCTAAATACAGCTTGACTAAAACATGACTGCCGAGGAACCCGGCTGTAATCGCGGATTGTCATGTAATTATTCGCGCATCCCACAAACACTTAGTAAGGGCCTCCCGGGGAAGCAGTGGGAGGGGGGGGTCCCCAGCCTCTACCTGGTCTTGTATTTTCCACTACTAGCTTCTGTGCTTTAGAACCACGGTTCCCAGCCTGAACGTCTCGGCACCAAGGCATGCAGGGACCCCATACCGAACTCGCAGGGGCACTGCAGTGGATTTTTAATTTTTGAGGAAAACATAGTGTTACTCGACGTCTATCGGATGCCGCGGGAGATACTCGCTCTAAATAGTTCACAGTTTCAGTACTGACTTGCACTGCATTCCTTTCGGTAACATGCCATCTCTGTGAAGCTCGGTTTTCGGCAGTTGCTGTGATGAAAAGCAGATAAACTAATCAAGGCTGGACGGGAAATGAGGGTGGTGTGTTCTGTCTGACTCTGTGGTTTGAGAAGTTGTGCGGTACCCAATGGGCACACCTATCCCAGTATAACTCATTCTGATCATTTAAGAATGCAATACAAATATTTTTATTCCTTCAATTTATGTGTTATTTTTTCAAGTATCTGGTACGTTGGTGAGACATACTATATATGTCTATTGGATACTATTTGGATCTTATTATTTGGACTTGCTAAATGGAATTGCCAGGTCTTTCTTTTGGCCTAGGAGCACCATGAAAAAATTACTGAGACATTAAGAGCACCATGAATGAAGAATGTTTGGGAACCTTTGTTCTAGAACATTCTATGTACTCTCTCCCTTAACCCATGATTAGACGTTCTTTAAAGGCAGGAGCCATCTTATACTGCTCAATACTTTGGTCTCCCCTTGGCATATTTCTTGGCTTGCTGTAGATACTTTTTAGTACCTGTTCACAATTTACAACAGAAGTCTGAACCTGGCCTGCAGAAGCCCTTAAAGATCCACAGAGGTCCAGCGAGGTGTGAGTGATACAGGGGCTTCTGATACTCCAAGCTCACAGGTCCCACCAGCTAGGGGGCAGAGACGTGTAGGGCACCTTCCTGACCTTAGAGAATAAATAAAATTTTCGGAGCTTTCTGATGCAAAGTAACACAATCAACTGCCTCTTAAGGGTTTTAAGGACACGTGGAGATATAAACTTTAGGTATACATCACTTTAAACTTCTGAGATTCTGTTTAATTTAAGCTAAATCTATGATCATGTCAATGATCTAGATTATTTTTGCTAGTCTCCAAAGGCAAACCCACACCTCTAGGAAGACAGCCCCTCAGCACAGAGGGGAGGGTCAGAGGTGGTGGGCGGCAGCAGAGTTCAAGTCCAGCCCTTGGGTATCTCCCATCTGGAATTCTCCAGCAGGAGTTGCAGGGCTGCTTCTGTATCTGCTGACCAGGAGAGCACAGAGTAAACTGGTTGCTTAGCAACAGCTGCAGCCACTTCCCTGGTTGGGGTGGGGGGAGAGCAGAGGAGGTATACGTCCACAGGGAGGCTGACGTCCACGGGGAGGCTGACGTTCTCACCTCAGGCCTGTGTCAGCATCTCCAGACAGGACTGGCAGGAGAGGACCCACCCAGGCACCTGCTCCCATAGGGCTCTGGTCCCAACCAACGAGAGCTGACATCAGCAAGCTAAAAATGCCGATGCAGCTCATGGAACGGTCTTTAAACCTGGCAAGTGACGATGGTGGGAACCTTCTGTAAAAACCAATCTTTCTGCAACAAGGAAGCGCTGCTATCCTGCTTGGGGCTGGGGAGAGGAAGATAGGGGTCTGAGACCCAGAGAAGATTCCTCTCGTGCATGTCTGCCAGGCTGGGAAAGGAAAGAACAGAATCATTTTTCTTTTCTTCCGGTGCATTAAGGTTAAGCAGTCATCAAGGGGTTTACGAGTACAACTTATGCTATTAGCTCACGGAATAGCTGAGTGCCTTTTTTATGCAGGTCAATTTCTGTTGAGGGGGTGGGAGGGTGAGAGAAGAGAGATAAGTGTTAAGTGGGTAGTATGGGTGAGGGGCAGGTAAAGCACCGTGCCTGAAACAGAGCCGTTCACCCTTTTTTCGGGTGTAAAGCCTAAAGAATGTTCTCTGTGAAGGTTAAAGCACTCATAGAGCAGAATGATAATAACAAATATAACAATAAATAATAATATATAAGAATAAAGTCATGAACTATTCTGTGCTCAGTCATGCGTGCTCTGTCTAGGCAGCTCACTTCTCCTTTAGATTTCTTTTCATACCTCATTTCCATCAAACACCAGTTTGTTTATAAGACTCTTTCCTTATCGGTTGGTTACCTTAGGGTAGTGAGTTTGGGCAAGTATCCTTATTTTTTCAAACAGCAGCTTTCTGTTTATGGACCTCTGTTCTCCTTTTATTCCCAGGCCCCAAAGGGTCACTACATTGATGTCCCAGAGAGTCTCTAGCTCACCCCAATCCCCCTTGTCAAATCCAAGCAAACAAACCTGCACAGTGTTTATGCTGGACACACGCCAATGAATCAGCAGTTCTAGGGCCGCTGCCTGGAAAGCTGACTCGAGGTAGTGGCTCCGCCCACACTGAGGAGGAACCTTGCTCTGCTTGGTGGACACGGGGCTGTCCCCTGCCATCCAGAGCCAGCAGAAGTGTCATTCACCTGGCAGAACCTGCTCTCGAGGGCCGGCCGTCATCCACTCCCTCACCAGTGCGTTGCCAGCACAAAGCTCCTCTCTCCAAACACCCTTTATCTTGCTGCTCTGCCTGGTGGTTTTTAACAGGCAGTGTCCCGCTCCACACACACCTCGCCATCAGAGGCTGAGTAATCAGTATCTGTGGGCACGAGGCCGGGGACAGGAGGTGGAGACTTCTTGCGGATCCTGTTCCCATGCCCCGGCCCCAACTCTGCCCCTGTGCATTCCCTCATCCACAAAGTGAGGGGCTGAGCTGAAGCCCCTCTTCTAAGGAACACCCACCCCACAGGGCGTTCATCGCCCTGCCATGCACGAGAAAAGGATCCTAGGGTTAAGAAGTCTGGGAAGTGCTTGTTAAAAATGCAAATTAGGGCTTCCCCGGTGGCGCAGCGGTTGAGAGTCCACCTGCCGATGCAGGGGACACGGGTTCGTGCCCCGGTCCGGGAAGATCCCACGTGCCGCGGAGCGGCTGGGCCCGTGAGCCGTGGCCGCTGAGCCTGCGCGTCCGGAGCCTGTGCTCCGCAACGGGAGAGGCCACAGCAGTGAGAGGCCCGGGTACCGACCGCAAAAAAAAAAAAAAAGAAAAATGCAAAATAGTTGCAATTCTGTTTTCCATCCCCAGCCCCAGCCTAGATCTCATTCCTCGCTGCCCCAGCAGAGATTCGACTTGCCAATCACCACCCTCGCCCCATATGCTTCTGTGTGTTCCTTTCTTGATGGTTTTTAAAGCAATGTTAAGCATCCAGTTACACAGGCACACACACAATAAATACAAGTTGCAAGCAGCCTCTCCATCAGCAAAAGGTTTCTCTAATATAGTACTTCTTTGAGCCATTAATGATTGCGCGAATCTCCAGGGAATCAACGACGCTGGAACAATCCCCCAGTGATCCAACCTTTCCCCTTTATAGGAAAGCATGTTGGAGAGAAGAGAGACAGCCAGCGTTTGGACTAGATGCTCCACAGAGGGGCTCCAAGTATAACATCCACGATTTATATTCTTTATACGGTGGCTTGCTAAGTGAATCACAAATCTGCATTTATTTGGGGGGCACAGAGAGAAGATGGGGGGCCAGAGGGGCTCTGGTGCTAAGTCAGGGCTACCTGTGGTGCTGCAGCTGGCCCTGCACACGGCCTCAAGGGAGGAGAGCACTTTAGTCCTACAATTCAGGGGTGCAAAAGCACTCAAGGACACGTTGCAGAGCACATGCTGCCCAACCCCCATTGCACACACACCTTTAAGTTGAATGAGTTGAAAAGAAAGAGGTTTGGTAAACTGTTTAGAAAAATTCTCAGCAACTGGGCATCTAAACGACTCACTGCAAAATTCAAATAGAGGAGCTTCTGCCAACTGCTGATATGCAATCAATTTTGTAAAGGTCCATACTGTGTCAATACAGTGGCTTTAAAAAATGTTTAACATCCCTTTTCCAATCTATCTTACTATTAGTCTTTTCCAAACAATGATATGCATATCACACACACACACACACACACACACACACGCACACACACATGCCCCTCCTGTTTAGAAACTTAATCTTTGCCATCACCCATCGTATGGCCTTTGAGACTTCCCATGCCTTGGCCATGATTTATCCCTCTAAAGGGATTCTCTACTTCCCCTCTGCTAAGTCCTCAAGTTCAAACAGGTTCAGCCTCACCGTCCATACACTTTCCCACCCTCAGACCTTTGCTCCCTTCCTCTCCAGTCTCCACTGTGCCAACCCTGCCTCCAAGGTCCAAGTTAAATACTGTCTCCTCTGAGACATCTTTCCTGATGGACTCCTCTGAGGACTCCAAGCCTCAGGTATCTCTCCATCTCTAATTTGCTGCCTGCGTCAGGTATATCCTTCTGAACCTTCATTATATAACATCTGGGATTCTTTGCCATATCTTCACGTGTAATATTGAAGCTGCCAACATCTGTGAATTCTATAACTGTAAGCAAGATTCCCCCAAACCTTCTGGGCTTCGGTTTATATAAAAATGTGGGTAACAATAGTATCTACCTTAACACAGGCCCAGCTGCTCCGCTGCACGTGGGATCCTCCCGGACCGGGGCACGAACCCATATCCCCCGCATCGGCAGGGGGACTCTCAACCACTGCGCCACCAGGGAAGCCCAGCATTTCTTTCTAATAATGCCAACTCGTGCTGCTTGAGTTTCAACATTTTTTTAAAAATTGATTCAAAACTTTTTTGTGTGTGTAGGCATCATTACTTATTCAATTAATTTAGACTCTACAAGATAGCACATTATTTTCCTTGGACAGTTTCTTAAAGGAATAATGTATAGGTATTTTGCTAGCTAGCTAACTGATTAATAAGTATATAAACTGTTTTTAAAAGATTTACTTTATCATTAAACATGATCTTTTTCATGATTCTATGTAAATTTTGTATTTCACATAAAAATGAGAAAGCTCTTCATATATGATATGGAAAGTTATACAAAAAGGGCAAGGGGGGGGCTTCCCTGGTGGCGCAGTGGTTGAGAGTCCGCCTGCCGATGCAGGGGACACGGGTTCGTGCCCCGGTCCGGGAGGATCCCACGTGCCGCGGAGCGGCTGGGCCCGTGAGCCATGGCCGCTGAGCCTGCGCGTCCGGAGCCCGTGCTCCGCAACGGGAGAGGTCGCAACAGTGAGAGGCCCGTGTACCACAAAAAAAAAAAAAAAAAAAAGGGCAAGGGGCAGAAAAACATGCCTGCTATGTTACCATCTGTATAGAAGGCAAAGAATAAATGTATATTTGCTTGGATTTATGTAAAATATCTCTGGAAGGGAACACTGATAACCAGTAACGCTGGGTGCCTCTGGGTAGGAAATGGGTGGCTCAGAGCAAGAATGGGAGGGGGGCTTTTCAGCATGTCTGCTTTGGTTCTCTTTGAATTTTAAACCCAGTGAGTGCATTACAAATTTAAAAATGAATAGATAAAATTACAATTTTTGTTTGAAAAGGAAAAAAAAAAAAAAACCCTTACAATGTCCTTTGGATGGAGGTAGGGGCCTAAGCTTCAAGAGGGAGGGTCGGGCTTCCCTGGTGGCGCAGTGGTTGAGAATCCGCCTGCTGATGCAGGAGACACGGGTTCGTGCCCTGGTCCGGGAAGATCCCACATGCCGCGGAGCAGCTAAGCCCGTGAGCCGTGGCCGCTGGGCCTGCGCGTCCGGAGCCTGTGCTCCGCAATGGGAGAGGCCACAACAGTGAGAGGCCCGCATACCGCAAAAAAAAAAAAAAAAAAAGAGGGAGGGTCATGGGTACATCCAGCAGTGTGACAGCTGGGCCTTGGACAGGGCCCCCCACCAAGAGGCACTGGGTACACGGTAACGAGCCTATAAATCACTCGATACAACTCTCATATCATGGCTGGCCTCTGAAAGGGGAATCTTGTTTTTCCTTTCCTGTAATACAAGAGATTCATGAGTTATCCAGAAATTGAGAGATTGCGGTGTCACGGGCTGGTCGGCTTAGAAGTTGGCCAGAAGCCAGGCCTGCCCTTTAGTTGCTGTGGGAACTCAGATAAGGGTGTTAGCCTCTCAGGGGTTTAGCTTCCTCATCAGCAAAATGCAGGCAGTAACTTCCTGAGGAGCAAATAAAGAGAACTTAACTTACGTAAAGTGCCCAGCTGTCAGTCCTCACTCACAAACGAGCAGTAAAGGGGCCAGAAGCCACAGTCACTGGGATAGCCTTCCTGAGCTCCCTGGTCTTTGCCCCCCACTAAAAAGAAATTTCTTGGGCATAAATACCAGCCAGCATCACTCCCACCTGAGTGAGTCCTCAGCCATGAGCAGGGGAAGCTGGCTTGTGTTATCCCAGCTCTGGGGGGGCTGGGACAATTCCAGGCCCAGCTTGGGGTTCATTCATTCCAGAAGGATCTGATCCTGGGACTAAACGTGCTGGTCACTGAGCCTGGGGTGAGAAGGGCAGGCGGAGGGGAACGTAGGAAGGTAATCCTAGGAGGTCGCCATTGCCTGCCCTTCTCAAACTTGCAGAAGGGGGTTTAGAATTTGGGAGCCTGGGGTACAGCATTTGTGTGTTCAGTATGTTTTTCACAACCGTAGACCCGACATGCAAACTAAGCTGGGGAACTGTATCAGTCCCACTTCTAGGTAGTTCACTAGAAATTCTCCAGGTAATTCCAGGTATCCTTTACTGAGCAGCTACTCTTTGCAGCCACAGTGCTAGATGCTTTACCTTTGATCTTTCCTGCGCAGTTAGGTTACTGCCTGCATTTCACAGATGAGGAAACGGAGCCTCAGAGGTAGTATATTTCACCTGCCAGAGGTCACAACTTCACTACAACAACGAGAGGGTCAGAATTTGAACTCTGGTCTGAGCGGCCACCCTCTTTCAAATGCGCCTCTCAACGTGAGCGCCACGCTGAGTGTCTGCTGGCTGTACCAGCAGCACTGTCCCCTACAGGACAAGTGGCCTTTCCCAAGAGTGAGTGCTAAAGATTCCATGTCCCCTGTGGTGGTAGGTTGAAGGTCAACATCCCAAACCCCAGAATCTGTGAACGTTCTCTTATATGATGGCAAAAGGGACTTGGCAGATACGACAAAGTTAAGGATCTAGAGGTGGGAGGTTAGCTTGGATTATCCAGGTGGGCCTGATGTAATCACAGGGTCCTTATCAGGAGGAAGAAAGAGATCAGAATGGGTGGTAGGGGACGTGTCACAAAAGCAAGAGGTTGGAGTGATGTGAGAATGTCATCATCAAGAAACACAGCCAAGGGGATTCCCTGGTGGCCCAGTGGTTGAGAATCTGCCTGCCAATGCAGGGGACAGGGGTTCGAGCCCTGGTCCGGGAAGATCCCACATGCCGCGGAGCAACTAGGCCCGCGAGCCACAACTACTGAGCCTGCGCGTCTGGAGCCTGTGCTCCGCGACAAGAGAGGCCGCGACGGTGAGAGGCCCGCGCACCGCGATGAAGAGTGGCCCCTGCTCGCCGCAACTGGAGAAAAAGCCCTCGCACAGAAACGAAGACCCAACATAGCCAAAAATAAATAAATAAAATTAAAAAAAAAAAAAAAAAAAGAAAGAAACACAGCCAAGGCAGCTTCTAGAAGCCGGAAAACATAAGGAAAAGGATTCTCCCCTGAAGCTTCTAGAAGGAGCACAGCCCTGCCAGCACCTTGAATTCACATTTCTCACCTCTGAGAATAACTCTGTATTATTTTAAGCCACTAGGACTGTCATCATTTATTACAGCAGCCATAGGAAACTCACACACCAGATGTTTCATGTCAGAGGGAGGGACATTTCCCTCCCAGAAGGAGGGAAAAAGTTCTGGAGTGGCAGTGATCACAGGTGTGCAGTGATCTATTGGAAGACCCACACCTTCCAAGCACAGAGAGGCCTGGTGAGGAAAGTGCTCAGGGAAGGACAAGGGCACCCGTGACAGTCACTTTGCGAGCTCACAGCAGTGACCGGGGAGAATTCCTCAGGGGAGAATCCAGCATTGACCGGGGGCTTTGGAGCCTCGCGGAAGCTGGCCTCAGAGGGAAAAGGGGCGTCTGGCTTCAGGTCCCTCCACTCTCCACTGGGGGACAGCCAGCCTGCTGTGAGAAATTCATCTGCACTGTCACCACCTACTTTCACTTCCTCACTTCCCAGCCCCTCCCTCATCTCGGGGGCAGCCCCTGCCATAGCCAGAAGGATGGGAGACAGAACATATCATAAAACCCAGAGGGGGACCACGGGAGAGACCTAGGGCCCCGACAGCACCTGGCAGGGCAAACGTTTGCCTCCATCCGCCAGGTCAGAAGCCAACGCAAAACAGGAGAGCAGGTGGGGAACAGGAAACATACTTGGCCAGATAGCAATTCAGCCCTAGCAGCCGTGAGAAGACGGTGGTGCCCTGCAGTGGGCGTGTCAGGACACACCACCCATGTGCATCCCCCTGGAGTGTTTTGATCTGACCATTGGTTGGGGGGGCGGTGAACATTTTTTTTATATATATACAGGGAATCTTTTAAAAGTTTATTTATTTATTTTATTTTTGGCTGTGTTGGGTCTTCGTTGCTGTGCACAGGCTTTCCCTAGTTGTGGCGAGCGGGAGCTACTCTTCTTTGCGGTGCATGGGCTTCTCATTGCAGTGGCTTCTCTTGTTGCAGAGCGTGGGCTCTAGGTGTGTGGGCTTCAGAAGTTGTGGTGCACGGGCTCAGTAGTTGTGGCTCACAGGCTCTAGAGCGCAGGTTCAGTAGTTGTGGCACAGGGCTCAGTAGTTGTGGCTCGCCGGCTCTAGAGCGCAGGCTCAGTAGTTGCGGCGCACGGGCTTAGTTGTTCCGCGGCATGTGGGATCTTCCCAGACCAGGGCTCGAACCTGCATCCCCTGCATTGGCAGGCAGATTCCTAACCACTGCGCCACCAGGGAAGTCCCAAGGGGTGAACATTTTTATATTAAGTATGTTTTATATTAAAATAAACACAGACACATGTGGAACCAAATACAAATTCTGCATTAATTTTTAGAAGAAGAAATTTCCGACTATAGGCCATGTCCCCAAGATACTCTGATTCCTTAAGTCTGTACTCCCTTTTCTTAACAAATAACTCAGAAGAAAGTCTGAGAAGCTGGGTTTAGGGAAAAGTGCCAACACTGGAGCCTTCATAGCCGTGTTTGACTCCTGGCACAGCTAGCCACTCGCTGTATCACGTTAGTTACTGTACTGTGATAAATTATGTGATAAAATATTTATTATACATATTATATACAGTATATATAACATATATGTTATATAACACCATATATCATATACAGTATATATAACACGTTATATAGTATTATGTATTATATATAATATACAGTATATGTAATATATGTTATATACTATTATATATTATATAATGTTATGTGCGTATGTATGTGTATATATATATACACATATATATACACATACATACACACACACATATATCTATCAATGTATATATAAAACTTAGCCCTCCTGTGCTTCTCAATCAATGGCGCCTTCTCTCTTTCCTGCCAGCCAGGGTTCAGGCCAGCCAGGTTCAGAGCAGCACCCCAGAACAGGAACCATCGAGGGCCATTCAGGGGCTCAGGGTCTTTTTATTTATTTATTTATTTATTTATTTATTTTTTTATTTATTTATTTTTTTGTGGTATGTGGGCCTCTCACGGTTGTGGCCTCTCCCGTTGCGGAGCACAGGCTCCGGACGCGCAGGCTCAGCAGCCATGGCTCACGGGCCCAGCCGCTCCGCGGCATGTGGGATCTTCCCGGACCGGGGCACGAACCCGTGTCCCCTGCATCAGCAGGCGGACTCTCAACCACTGCGGCGCCAGGGAAGCCCAGGGTCTTTTTAAAGAGCCTCTCTTGACTCTACTCATTCTCTTTATTTCTTCTAGCACAAAACACGAGCTAGTTAACAATAATGTTGGGCATTTAAAAGAAAAGGGCTATCCAGGCACTTGGGAAAACAGGCAGATTTTTTAAAATGTAAAACATATATCGAGGGCTTCCCTGGTGGCACAGTGGTTAAGAACCCACCTGCTAGTGCACGGTACACGTGTTCGAGCCCTGGTCCGGGAGGATCCCACATGGCGCGGAGCAACTAAGCCCGTGCGCCACAGCTACCGAGGCTGCGTGCCACAACTACTGAGCCCGCGTGCCACAACTACTGAGCCCGCGCTCTGCAATGGGAGAAGCCGCCACAATGAGAAGCCCGCGCACCGCAATGAAGAGTGGCTCCCGCTCGCTGCAACTGGAGAAAGCCCACACGCAGCAACGAAGACTCAACACAGCCAAGAATAATAAATATAAATAAAATAAATTTTAAAAATATATGTTTTAAAAAAACACACATATATCGACCCTAAAGCCCAGCAACTCCATTCCTAGAAATATACTGAAGAGAAATAAAAACATTTGTCAACATAAAAAACCTGAACATGGGGCTTCCCTGGTGGCGCAGTGGTTGAGAATCTGCCTGCCGATGCAGGGGACACGGGTTCAAGCCCTGGTCTGGGAGGATCCCACATGCCGTGGAGCAACTGGGCCCGTGAGCCACAATTACTGAGCCTGCACGTCTGGAGCCTGTGCTCTGCAACAAGAGACCGCGATAGCGAGAGGCCCGCGCGCTGCAATGAAGAGTGGCCCCCGCTTGCCACAACTAGAGAAAGCCCTCCAACGAAAACGAAGACCCAACACAGCCATAAATAAATAAATAAATAAATAAAAATTTAAAATCATATGGGCTTCTAAGAAGACCTCTGCTTAAAAAAAAAAAAACAAAAAAACACCCTGAACATGAACGTTCATAGCAGTTTTATTTATGAAAGCCCCAAACTGGAAACAACCCAAATGTTCATTAGCAGCTGAATGGATAAAGGAGTTGTGGTACATCCATAAAATGGAATCTACTCAGCAAGAAAAACAAACGAGCTGCTGAGACATGCAGCAACGTGGAGAAATCTGAGACATGCTACACTGAGTGCAAGAAGCCAGATGGAAAAAGGCCCATACTCTATGACTCTATTTCTGTGAGATTTCTTCAACAGGCAAAGTAAGCCATCATGACAGAAAGCACAGCAGTGGGTACCGGGCTGAGGCTGGGAGGGTAGAGTATGGACCCCAAGGTAAACTCAGGAAACTTTCTGGAATGATGGAACTACTCTACATCCTGAGACTGGGGTGGTGTTACACAGGTATATACATTTATTAAAACTCATCAAACTATACATGTAAAACGAATGCATTTTATTGTATATAAAGTATACCTCCATGAAGTAAAGAGAGAGAGAAACAGAAAGGGACAAAGAGAGAGAGAGAAAGAGAAAGAGAGAGAGAGGTGTCTGATGTCTTTGATGGCATGTTCCCTTTTGAGGAGGCCAATGCATTGTTTCTCTTTCTCCTAAAATCCTCCGCAGTAAATCACGTAATCACTAAGAAGCTGAGTTTCACCCTAAAGAGATTATTATCTATGAAACCATGAGAATGCTGATTTTTATTTTTAAAAGGAGAGACCTCTGGTCTTCTGATATATTGGGGAGAGAGTAAAGATTTGATGGAAGGTGGAAGCTCTAGAAGGGACACAGCAGAGGCTATTATGCAGAAACATGCACAATGCTGGGGCCAAGGTTTAGCCAGTACACAACCAAGTAGAGGTGGAAACAAATTAAAACATGTGTTTATCAGTTGGTCAAATAGCCTCTGCCCTGAGATTTCGGAGCATCTCCCCATCATCCAGGACGCCTTCCCACCTCCCCAAGGTCCAGCAACTTGAAGGTTGGCAGCTACACAGACAAGACCCTATTCCAGTTGTAAGGCGGCTTCTGGGCCGATGGGCTGGTGCCTGACCACCCTGGAGGGGAATTATTTTTAATGCCTCCCCTGCAAGAACAATATGAGTTAAGAGTAATCCACAAGCATATAGTGATTAAAAGAGCACACTTTGTCAGAATGAATTGCTGCCAATGGAAAAAACACAAAAGTGGGATTTTTTTTTTTTTAGGCACACGCCATGTAAAAACTCTTAAGGGGTTTTTCCACTTGTAAGCCTGGCTTTGACCCTAATTGCAGACTTGTGTCTCGCTTCCAGATAAACATTTTAAATTATGAGAAGAGGGAAGAATGTTGGAAGAACAGAGAGAAAACCACATCTGATGACTGGAGGCCAGGGGTGAAAAATGGGAACACAAGGGCCCTGACTGAGAAACTCTTCCGCAGGGCTGGGGGAATCTAGCTCTCCACCCTATTAAATAAACTGAGAAGAGTGAGAGCCTTCTTTGTCACTCCTTAGAACAATTAGTCTTTGTTGCTCAAGTATGGGGGGGTGGGGATAGGAAGCAATGGTGTTGTGTCCAGTATCTTCAGCAGAGATTATTTCTCCTCAGCAGGTGCTTGGAGAGTTAACTACAGCATCATACACTGTGTAGACCAATGGACCTACTGCCAGAGGAAATAATTCTGTTTTCAAGTTTTTTTTATCTGAAATGAAGCAGGAGGATTCTGATTCCAGTTAAGGAGGATTATCTGACTGTAGATGTTAGCTTTGTATGAGGTCAGAGACTCACTGTGCCTGAATTATATAAATTTAAATCCTCAATGCACGAAAAAGAGGAGCCATTAGAAAATGAAGGGGACTTGAAAGATATCATTGCCAGGTTTAAGGGGAGGGCTTGTTTGGATCCTGATTTGAGAAGGCCAACCATGAGAAGACACTCTAGAGACAATCAAAGAGATGTGAATCTGGGTTGTGTAGTGAATGAGAGCAAGGAATTCTTGTTAATTGTTATGGGTCCAATAGTGGCCTGATGGCTAATTGGAAAGAGAGGGAGGGAGGAAGGAAGGGAGCTAACACATGCTAACTTAGGTATTTACAACACGTGGAATGTCATATCAGTATTCTGGATGGTACTTAAATATTTAAAGTTTTGCAGAAAAATGAATGATCTGAAAATTAAGTTAGGAAAACAAGTCCATTAATAACAGCACCAAAAAGGATAAAATATTGGGTTGGCCAGAAAGTCGTTTGGGTTTTTCGTAAGAGCTTATGGGAAAACCTGAAGGGACTTTTTGGCCAACCCGATACTTAGAAATATATTTAATTAGTACAAAACTTGTACTCTGAAAACTCAAAAGAACTGCTGAAAGAAATTAGAGAAGACTTACATAATTGGAAAGATATCCTATGTTCATGGATCAGAAGATCTAATATTGTTAAGATGTGATACTACCCAATCTGTTGATCTACAGATTCAACACAATTTCTATCAAAATTCCAGCTGCCGACGCCCCACCTTTTTTTTTTTTTTTTACAAATTGATAAGCTGATCCTAAAATTCATATGGAAATGCACCCAGAATAGCAAAAACAATCTTGAAAGGAAACAAAGTTAGAAGACGAACACCTCATGATTTCAAACTTAAGGCTACGGTAATCAAGATGGTGTGGTACTGGCATGAGGACAGACAAATAGATCAATGAAATATTTAGAACTGAGAATTCAGAAATAAACCCTCACACTTATGGCTAATTGGTTTTCAACAATGGTGCCAAGACCATTCAATGGGGAAAGAATAGTCTTTTCAACAAGTGATGTCTGAAACTGGATATCCATATGCAAAAGAATGAAGTTGGACCTTCATTTCATGCCATATGCAAAAATTAACTCAAAATGAATCAAAGCCCTAAGTGTAAAAGCTAAAATTATAAAACTTTTAGAAGAAAACATAGGAGTAAGACTTTGCGACCTTGTGTTAGTAGGTTACGACCGTGGCATCCAAACTCCATGGACGTGAACCCTCAGTCTGCCACTTCCTCGTTATGGCCAAGTGGGCGGCTTAATTTCGCTTAGTTGCAGCGAAAATGAAGATACAATCTGCCTCATGAGGCTATTACAAGAACTATATGAGCCAACACTGGCATCTCCCAGAACATGAACTCAGTCTATGTGAGTTCCTTGTTAGCCATGTTTTAGTAAAAGAACATGTAAGCTACAGAGCGAAGCCTATGTATGGACTTGGGTGCAAAACGTAAAATGCCATTTCCAGATTTAAAAAAGAAATTCCAATTTACAAAGCTTGGTGTGAATTCTCTACAATGGGTAATTTTCATGGGATCTGTAGTGTAACCTTTGTTTCAAAGGTCCCATGAGTAGCATGCTGGAGTCCTCTGGGTCAAATTCCACCTGAAGACAGTGCTTATGGAGGAACCAGCATTTAAAAGTTTTGAATTTGGATGCCTTCACATGGGGCACCTCCTTCCAGTGACCCACAAGGCCAACCATTCCTTATTGTATAACCTCAGGCATATCTCACTTGTTTACATCATAGTCTGGTTCCTGAAGATGACTGTTTCTACCCTCTATCTCAAATGCTGTGAAACCTTTGTTGGCTATCCAACTTTCTTCTTACAAATGTTTGGAGAGCCTCTTCTTCTTCTTCTTTTTTTTTTTTTTTCTTAAAAAAGACTTAAAATTTTGGAAGGTTTTAGGGTTCTTTTTAATATTTTCAATAACTTCAAAAATATGGCGCTAAAATATTTTAAAAGGTAACATAGACCAGCACTGTCCCAACAGAAGTATCACGCAAGCTACAAATGCAAGTCAGTTGCATAATTTAAAATTTTCTAATAGTCACATGACAAAAGTAAAAAAAACATATTTTATACTCTTCTTTCAAACTAAGTACTAGAAATCCGGTGTGTATTTTACATTTAGAGTACATCTCAATTTGGAACGGCTACATTTCAAGTGCTCCATAGCCACGGTTGGCCAGCGAACTGGACGGCGCAGATATAGAAAACCAAGGATGAACCATGCGCCGTAAGACCTCAGAGGAAGAGGTGGGGGTCTACAGGAAAAGAACACTGACGTTAGAAACTATTCGAGTGGCAGGTTCTGGGGCTTCGGCGGTCACAGTGGTGACAATGGTCATGTTGAAGTTTGCGATGGAGTGAAACTCAGATCACGTGATTCCAGTGCAGGAGTGGGAGGAGAAGATATTCAGGGCTTCCTTTTCTGCTGTGGTTTCTACTTCCATCCTCCCTACTCCAGGCATAGTGGGGGTGGGGTAGGACAGGGTTGAAGAAAAAGCAAAGAAGAGTAGGTGGGGTTGAGAGAGTACCACTCCTAATATTTAAATCTGCTTCAAGCTCGGGTCCCCACTCAGCGGTGGCCAGAAG
This sequence comes from Kogia breviceps, assembly GCF_026419965.1. Classification (NCBI taxonomy): domain Eukaryota; kingdom Metazoa; phylum Chordata; class Mammalia; order Artiodactyla; family Physeteridae; genus Kogia; species Kogia breviceps. The sequence goes on along the minus strand of NC_081319.1, from coordinate 97,598,322 downwards.
GGTCCTGGGGAGAGGACTCTCCAGCTACTCCTGACCTCCCCTCCCCAGCTTCTGAGGCAGCTTCTCTGCATCCAAAGAACAGGCGTTCCGCCTCTGCTCTTCAAGGAATATTATGTTCTCCCAACTGTGATATTTTGGGTCTTTTTGGCAGGAGGTGGGACGGGCAGGGGTGGAAATAACTCACGGATGTTCTCTGAACAAGAAACCAAGGAAGTACAGCCACCTGGCCTCAGGATTTTGCTGGCTCCAGGGACATCACTGTAAACCCACTAACACTAATTGCTTTCACATCTGCTCCCATTTCTAGCGAAAATAAAATGCCTCTCCGGCTAATGGGAGACGGAGGGACGCCCACTTGCTGTTTGTTTACCTCGTTACTACGTAAGAGTTCTCTCCTCCCCGGGCCCCCAGCCTGAAACCCTTGAAAGGGCATCTTGCGCAAAGCTGGCAGGAGCCTCACATGCACAGAAAGGACGCCTGCGTTCCTGCCAGGGCTGCAGAACTCCCTAATCCTAGACTAAACAGATGTGGGGTGTTGGGGGAGGCAGAAAGGAGAGAGAGAGAAAAGGGAAGGAATCCTACTTGCTTTTAATTCATGCTTCCTGGGATATTTTGGATCTCTTTATTTGACATGAAGTACCAAGATCTGAACCTCAACTTCCGAATTCAGACTTCTGACTGCCAAAGAAGGGAAAAATACAAGTCCAGCTGAAACTGGGGTTTAAGCAAACGGACTCTCAACCCACTGGGCCTGACACAGTTGCCCTTTAAAATGATTTACGGCAGCTCACTGGGAAGCCATCTTTTTTTTTTTTTTTTTTTTTTTTTTTTTTTGCGGTACGCGGGCCTCTCACTGTTGCGGCGTCTCACGTTGCGGAGCACAGGCTCCGGACGTGCAGGCTCAGCGGCCACGGCTCACGGGCCCAGCCGCTCCGCGGCACGTGGGATCTTCCCGGACCGGGGCACGAACCCGCGTCCCCCGCATCGGCAGGCGGACTCTCAACCACTGCGCCACCAGGGAAGCCCGGGAAGCCATCTTTGACGGTCCTGTTCTAGCCGGGCTGCCTGTGTTTACCACTGTGGTAGGACTTACTACACAACATGGCCTGTCTCCCCACTGACCGTTGGCAGGACAGCATCTTACACACCCCTCTATCTTCAACGCCGAGCATGGGTCTCGGCAAAGCACAGGTGTAGCTCAGAGCCCTGGCCGTCCCTCCCCTCTTCCCAAAGATTCTAGTAACAGAACCATTCATTTTTAGCTGGACCCACAGTTGCTAAGAATAAAAACTACATTTCCCAGTCTCCCTTGCAGTTAAGTGTGGCCATGTGACTAAGTTCTAGCTAATAGGATATGAGAAGTGATTTTATACATATATAATATATATAATATAAAGTTCCCATGGTGCAATTCTCCATCTCCCTTCTTCCTGTGTGAATACTGACCAGGGGGAGGTCATCTTGGGCCATGTAGTCAAGGACAACACCCTAGGGTTGGTGGTATGATAAGATAGGTTCCTGGAGCCTAGACAGTGTGGAGTGTCAGACTGCTTTTGGAGGGGCTGCTGTGTGAGAACGAAACTTATTTTGGAACTGGGTTACGGTCGCTGAAATTACATGCTTAGGATTTATTTGTTGAAGAAAAGAAAGGATGATACCCCTAGAACAGAGAACCTCACTGGGATGGTTATTTTGACTGGGCCATAGGGCGCCCTGACATTAGGTCAAACTTTATTCTGCAGTATCTGGAAGGGTGTTTCTGGATGAGATTAACATTTGAACTGGTAGACTGAGGAAGCACATTGCCCCCCCTAATGTGGGTGGGCCTCATCCAATTAACTGAAGACCTGGCTCTGAAGGCTGAGATAAGAGGGACCTCCTGCTGCCCAACTGTCTGAGCTATCAGTCTCTTCCTTTCTTTGAACTAAAACTGAAACATCAGCTCTTCTCGAGTCTCAAGGCTGTTGGCTTTCAGACTAGAACTTACCATTGGCTTCCCTGGTTCTCAGGCCTTTGGACTTGGACTGGAAGTACATATACCATTGGCTCTAGTGGGTTTCCAGCTAACTGACTACAGCTTTGGGACTTCTCTGCCTCCATCACTGTATGACCTATTCCCTTACGATAAATCTCTTTCTTTATTCTTGGCAAACATGGGTTCAGCTGAAAGTTAATGGTTCTGTTATTAGAGAAGAGGAGAAATGATTTGGGGGAGGAGAGGGGCAGCCGGGGCTCTGTGCTACATCTATAATTTGCTGAGACCCGTGCTAGGCGCTGGAGGTAAAGTGGTGTAGAAGGTGCGATCCTGCCAGCGGTCAAATGGGGAGACAGACAAGGCGTTGTCTAATTACGCCATACTGTGAGCTACAGAGAGACAGATATAGACATAGATATATCTCCAATTGGTTCTGTTTCTCCAGAGAGCCCTGAACTAATACACTCAACTCTTTGGCTCTCCTTCTGGACAGCCAACCTCTGGTTCTTGCTACCTCTCTTACTGATGAAGAATCTTACAGCCCTGACTAGATTACATGCTCCTGGGCTACAGAGATTCATCTTTCTCATCACCTTCTTTTGTCTCCACCTCCCTCTATATGCTGCCTACTCTAGGCTGGAACAGAGCAGCACTCCATGACCAGACACTTGAATAAAGGATGATATTAAAAACAAAGCCCTTGGGGGCTTCCCTGGTGGCGCCAGTGGTTAAGAATCCGCCTGCCGATGCAGGGGACACGGGTTCGAGCCCTGGTCCGGGAAGATCCCACATGCTGCGGAGCAATGAAGCCCGTGAGCCACAACTACTGAACCCACGTGCCACAACTACTGAAGCCTGTGTGCCTAGAGCCCGTGCTCCACAACAAGAGAAGCCACTGCAATGAGAAGCCCACGCACGGCAAGGAAGAGTAGCCACCCCCCCTCGCTGCAACTAGAAAAAGCCCCCTGGCTCAGCAATGAAGACACAATGCAGCCAAAAATAAACTAATTAATTAAAAAAAAACCCCAAAGCCCTTTGCCTTGTCCCTTTAGCGGGCTTTTGAAACACCCTGTTACAATGGCCAAGAAAACTGTCCAAGATGGCCAAGTTCAAATGGCTTATCTTAGCATCAAAACCTTCTTCAAAGCAGAGACTGGGTTTTTGTATAAACACCTTCTGAGTAGCCATGATGTTCTACGTTGCGAAATGAAAGTGGAAAATTGGGGGGAAATTACGATCAAATGGGGCTCAGAGAATAAACTGTTGCAACCGGATTTAGTCAGATGGCTTTTCCTGAGTCACTGAATTTCATCAGGAGAGAACTTCCAACACAAACCCTCTGTTTAACATAGCTGGTGATGAAATAAATAGGGTGACTCCGACTCGACCCCCTCCCCTCCTCACACCCTTCCAACTGACTTTCCGAGATTGCCCAAACAAAGAGCAGAAGTTCAAAGAATCTCTTTTCTTGGGTCAGCTCCCAGCTTTGCTCCCAGGAAAACCTGTGATCTGGTGAAGGTATGTGAGAAGGGTGCCCTTCCCTACGCGACACTGCAGAAGGGAGAGTGGCCCGGGGTCTGTCACGGGACTGTTTGTCTCCCCGTGGAGAATGTTTATGAACTGACACATTCGCTCTCCTGCTCAGGAAATAGCTGCCTGGTCAGAACACAATTGAACCTGACCTTGGGCCCCAGCTGTGGCAGGCAGAGGTTAATTTCCTTTCCTCCTCCTCGGGCAGGACCAGGGTTGATTGTCTTCTGGTGCCTAATTACATGTTCTGCACAATACAGCATGCACCTTATCTCGGCCAGCAGCAGGCAGCTAGGCCAAAGCTTCCCCTGGCTCCTCCCTACGGTTTGAAGTAGAAGTTTGATAAGGGGCACATTTCACTTTAAAAAAACAAAACAAAACACTGTTAATTGTGAGGAAAAAGTACTTTTTCTACTGGTACTTTTTCCTCCAGTAAAAATGTACATTTGCTTGTGAGAACCTCCCCCATGTGACCTGGCAGGGAGAAAATAGAGAGCAGCCATGAAAAGGAGCTCAGGTGAACAACTTAGGACCTGAAGAAAAGTAGGCCAGTGGGTTGAAATAAAATCCTGCCACAAGCAAGCGAAAGATTTAATAAGCAGGAGACAGCGTGGCACTGGCGCAGGCCTTGGGCCCCCTACTTTCAGTGTGTTCCCGGCCATCGGTGTGCAATGGCTATCTCAGTTGGGATGATACACTTATTTAAATGTTCATTTATTTGGGGGTGACTTTATTGCCTTTTGGAGAAATGACACATATTCCGTTTTTTGCTTTTTTACTTAAGTCAGAAAACTCTGAAGAGGAAAATGTAACTTCTAAATGCCACCAGCCATCAAGCAACCATCCTTAAGTTAGGTGACCGTGATCCAGTTATATCTTTATGTACATGTACGGTTAGGAAGATGGGTAGATTTATAGGTAAGAAATAATTTAAAAGGAACTTTAGCACACGCTATCCTTTCAGTATTTGAACTTGACAGATAAGAAAGAAACTGAAATGAAACAGAATCCGCAGAATTTCTGAAAAGATACAGATTTCAAGCCTGGCAGGATTCTGAAGGCAGGGTGAACGTCCAAGGCCAACTGAGGTAAATGACGTCAGAAAGGCAGGTAGCACGGGGAAATAAAACCCCAAGCCCTAAGAGATTTGAACTGTTTTCCTTGGCCCTCTGGAGAGATGCCATCAGTTGAGATAGGGTGGCCTGCTCTGGACTCAGTTTTCTGGAAGCCCAGGGCCTGGCTTTAACACCGCCGGTGGTTCATGCTGCATTTGCATAGATTATCTGACCTCTTCAGAAGGGAGCATCTACCTAGTGCTGGTAAATTCTGACAGTAACAATGAAGGTGGAAAAGAGGTTGCTAGTCACTGAGTATGCTGGCAGGAGAAAAGCAGGGCACAATGTGAAAGCTCAGAACTCTTATCAGGGGACTTCCAGGATAGACCGACAGACGTCTGACCAGTTTGGATGAAAGATGAAAAGGAGAAGAGAGAGAGAGGGAGGGAGGGAGGGGGGGGTGGGAGAAAAAGACACATCTGGCAACCCTGACGCTGAAACCCCAAACCTTATCTACCCCTAACCCCATCCCTTATGCTCTGTCTGGGCAGCGGAGGGCACATCATTATTCACACAGCGAAGCAGTTTAACCTCCAGGAGACAGTGGGAAATGCTTTCAAAGTAACCAGGGCCTCGTAGCCAGGTGTATGATAAAGCCTCAAGCTCAGGAAGAGCCAGGGCCCTACCAAGAGCCAAGTTCGCGTGTAGCCCTGTCGGCCACTGTCCTTGTTCCCCAGCACTGCCAGAAGGGAGGAGGAACAACAGAAAGAAGGTTCCAGGCAAGGGGACACCTTAAGCCAGAGACGCCAGCTGTGAAAACAGCGGCTCCAGGCCCTGAAGGAGTCAGACCTTCTGGCTGTCGGCCAGCCTCCTCCACTAGGAGGGGAGGACCCAGAGAGATTCCAGCTGTCTGTTCTTATCCAGCTGCAACGCGCGGCCTGTCCTCCTCAGATGCAGGAACAGAGTCACCTGGGAGACATCCTGCCCCCCACACGGAGGTAAGCGGTTGGCCCCCAAGATGAAGGCCTGTCCTCCCAGCCTGTGACAGGAACCAGGCCTGAGGGTAAAAGAGCACACCGGCTCTTTTTTCTTCTCTCAACGAATTGAGATTGGACATCTCCTCACCTGACACTAGCACGGTCTCCGGTGAGAGACCTGGACTAAGCCTTTGCTTCCGAGGCTGCGTACAGAGGCTCAGCGCATGGGCTTTGGAACCAGGATGCCCAGTTCTGGCTCTGCTGCTTTCTCAAGTTCTTTGTGCCTCTGTTGCCTCATCTGTAAAATGGGAGGAATAGCCATAGCTACCTTAGAGCTACTGCAGGGATTCGAGGGCTTGGCCCACGCAGAGCTCTGAGCACAGCTCCAGGACACAGGAAGGGCCATGAGGACCATTACTACCACTGAGCCCTTAATAAGTTTCAGGGGCTCAATTGTGTCCCTGGAAATTCATATGTTGCAGTCCTTACTCCCAGTACCTCAGAATGTGACTGCACTTGGAGAGAGGGTCTTTCAAGAGGTCATTAAGGTAAAGGAAGTCACGAGGGTAGGCCCTAATCCAGTATGACTGGTGTCCTTATAAGAAGGAGAGATTAGGACACAGATGTGTATAGAAGGAAGACCACGTGAAGACACAGTCTACAAGCCAAGGGAGAGGCCTCAGAAGAAACCAACCCTGCCAACACCTTGATCTCAGGCTTCTAGCCTCCAGAACGTGAAGAAATAAATTTTGTTGTTGGAGCCACCCGGTCTATGGTACTCTGTTATGGCAGACCCAGCAAAGTAAAACACATACAGGTTGACTATTATTTTAGCAGAACTGACATTCAGCCAGCGTGAACCCATGTGGAAGTAGAGCCAGGGTCACATCTGATTGGGGGCATCAGTTATAAAATACTTTTATCATCTGCCCCCTCCCCTCTTCCTGTTAGTCTTATCCCAGAGGCACTCAATCACCCTTGTGTGAGAGAATCAGCCTTTTGCTACAGAATCAGTGAGAATGGGTCTGCTTTCTACCCCCCTCATCTGGCCTCCCCTTCTGGGCTCACACAGTCCAGGGCCCTGCATCCTCTGGGCATCTCTGCCTCCCTTCTTTGAAGCATGAAATTTGCAACAGTGAAGGGGTGAAGGGGGCTTCCTCTGAGCAAGGCCATCACCAAATCCTCATCTGGGGAGCCCTTGGGTTCCTGTCTGCTTCAGAGAGTGTAGCATCTGAGGGATGTGACAGGGTTGCTATGACAACAAGCACACACGCTGTTTGCTCAGCACCGTTCGGTCTCCCAGGCAGTCTCGGTGCCGCCCACTGTACACGCAAGAAGCCCAGGGAAATCTGAACGGGAAAGAAGTTGTACCAGAGCACTGAGTACAGCCAGGCTGATGCCCCCCCCCCCTTGCTCTATCATCAAGTTAGCCTTGGCCATCACATCCCCCAGAAGGTCTGACACCTGCTCAGTGAATAGACCTGTGATCCCTTCACTAAAGCATAACGCCTCTTGAATGGAAAGAGTTTCCCACTTTTTTTTTTTTTTTTTTGAGAAGTTGCCTAGTTTTAAGTCTTGCCTTGCATGCATATTATGTGTACAGGGAGGACAGTGCTTCTCTGAAGTGTGTTAACTTGCCCTTGACAGGGACTGAGGTTTTGTCGGGGACCCTGGGGAGGCTTTGGGAGCTACCACGAGTTCTGCTGTCACCTGGCATTCGCCTTCTCTCGTAAGGCTGCCGGCCACACGATTGGGTGGAGCATTTGCCCACAGCGCCCTGACCCTTTCACACTCTCTCGGGCAGCAGGAGAAAGGAGCAGAGGTGAACTTTCAGTCTCACGAATCTGTCTGGGGCTAGGCAGCGTGGTAAGCAGGTCACCAATTGCTAGGGACCGTTTAGCTGTTACTGGCCTCCACTCTGTCCTGCCACCACGGTACGTGAGCCCAGGCAGAGTCGGCAAAGGACGATGAAGAGGAACGAGCGTGCATTCCTCAGCCGAGGTAATCAAAAGAAGAGGTCTGGTCCAAGAAAAACGAATACAGTCTTTTTCTGATCGGAGGTACCCACAGGGGCATTCGGTCCAGAAGGGCAGGGAGCTCCCACATGGCTGGAATTTAGCTCCTTATTCTCCTCATCTAAAGTAAGCCAAGGGTGAGGAAACATGAAAAGAATGTCTGAGCGTTCTTTGGCCAAACTGGGAGGGGGAGGAAGCAACGCTCTGAAGCAGGCATTGCCCCCTCCCACCAGGGCCACACCAGCTACCACTGGCTGGCACGTCGGGCAGCCCGTGCTTCCCTCAAACTAGCACGTGTGTGAACCAACCCACAGCACAAGCAAACAAACAACCTGGCAGAGCAGCCCCCGAGACTCTGCTGAGCGAACCGGGTTCAAGCTCATCGTTCAGTTTGGTTCCGTCCCTTGAACAGATTACTGAGAGCAGCAACGCCTTCGGGAATTATACAGCACAAAGATGTTCGCTGTAAAGAGGCCAACAGAAAATGCACGAGATGGCTGAGCCCCTAAAACCATCACAGAAATCAGGCTCTGCAGTTTACAGGTGATGCTTTCCTCTGCTTTGCAGTTGCCAAAGCAAACCACGTTTGTTATACAGAGAAGGGCTCGTTGATACCAGTCCAATGCAAGTTCTGTGCACCTGTAGAAGGCTGCCACGTAAGAGGAGGTTACTCTGTCCCCTGGTCCGGCTCAGTGTCATTAAACCACTTCTAAGCGCCCACTGATAGGCCACGTGCTCTGGGGAGACCACGGGAGAAACACAAAGCGCGGCCCCTGTTCATCAGCATCTTGCTATCTGGATGGGGAGCAAAGAGGTGCATGTTTGGGAATGACTGGAGATGGCAGTGCAGTCACACAGGATGGAGGACCAGATCGCGTGACACAGGTATCAGTGCTTAAGAATCTGGAGGGCGCCAGAGTCACCCGGCCCTACCGCACATCCAACCAACTAAACAAAACGAGTCAGCAAAGACTGGAGAGGCCGAAGGGCCGAGCTGCTGGTCTGAAACGGCGCAGGTGGTGTATTTGGTGGCTCAGGGCCGTCTCTGGCCGGACACGCCGCCCAGCACGGAGTGGGAGGGAGCGAGCCTGAGGGCAGCTTCTGGCACCACCACTTGCTACGTGCATGATCTTGGGCCCCCTCACAGGATCCCCCGGGGCCCCCACAGCTCCAGCTGTAAGTGGAGACTGATACACAGCACTCACATCACTGGGTGGTCATAGAAAGAGCTTCCGCACAGTGCCTGGCACACAGGAAGATGCCTGATAAGTGTCAGATGTCACTACCATGGGTCTGGACTTCTAAAGGGCTTCCCTCCAGCTAATGGCGGGAGTCAGGATATTCAGTCTAAGGTAAAAGACAGATTCGTTAACAGAAAGCGATTTTCATTTTAAACGAGACAAGGGAGGGAGGTTATTGACAAAACCGAAACAGACTCACAGTCATAGAAAACCAAGACAAGAAAATAAGCTGCGGTAACCCAAGGGGAAAGGGAGCGGGGGGGGGGGGGGGATAAATTAGGAGCTTGGGATTAACAGGTACACACCACTATGTATAAAATAAACAACAAGGATTTACTGTAGAGCACAGGGAACCATATTCAGTCTCTTACAATAACCTACAGCGGAAAAGAATTTTTTTAAATGCATACACACACACACACATATATATATATAACTGAATCACTTTGCTGTACACCTGAAACTAACATAATATTGTAAGTCAACTATACGTCAAGGAAAAAAAAGGGGGGCGGGGAGGGAGAGGTCCTAGAGTTCCATGAATATGGCGTTAGTCAGAAGAGGCTGTAAGTCAGAGTGAAGGCCACTGTCCCCCCAGCTCGTGGTTAGGAACAGAAGGCTGCCTGCTGTTCCTGCGGGTAGGAACCGGCAGCTGCAGCGTCCAAGCAGGGAACTGAAGTCAACCCTGAAGGCAAGGGTGTCCCAGAACACCTAGCGGCGGGGAATGAGCCCAACTGCCTGCTGCAAGGACTCACTCTTCACTGCCTGGATTCAGGTCACCCCCCGGTGCTGTCAGCCACCTCGGTGAGGACACAGAGAAGAGTCCTCAGAGGCCAGACCCAGACACCGTCCCTTTCTCGTGTCCTCTTAAAAGTCAGCGCCCTCCCCTCTTCCGCCTTTTCCAGAACTTGAACATACAAATCTCCTCATGAGATCATTCTAGAACATGCCTGATCACAGGAAACACGACCTTTCTTTGCCAGCCAGTCTGCCCTGCCCTTCCGGCCACTGAGCCCCCCCTCCAACACTGACATCCCCTCTGAGGCAGGGCGTTCTCTCTCCTGAAATGAACGCAGTATGGTTGAGTCACCCCCTCCCCCCTCCCCACCTTGTCTTGGACACGCAAGCTCAGCACACAAAACACAGCTCTCAGAACGTGGATGCTACTGGGCGTGGTGCAGCCCCGAAGGTAGCTAGAGATCTGGGATGCCTTCCTACCCTCACGTCTCCGCAAGGTGAGGCATCTGTCCAAGTCCTGGACCAGGGCGGACAGGGGGTGGTGAGGATCTGGCTTCACCTCTGCAGGGCATCAAGTGATAGACCGGAACCTGTGTGGGTCTGGCTTCCATATCTGGGCAAGCTGACTTATTTGATGGCTCACGAAGATCTGTTTTGGACCATGGAAAGGGCTAAATGAGATAATGAACACAGAGCACGCAGTTTCGCGTCTGGCACACGATGGCCACTTGCCCACCCGATCATTAGCGTTATTATCTGTACGTCTATTATGATTAGTGTTCAGTTTTCCATTCATTCATTCAACAAACATGGACCGTGTTTTTTAGCATCAACCGCGTGCCAGGCACACATGGTCCCAGGCCTCCTGGAATTTGGAATCTAGTTGGGGAGACAGCCAATAAACAAGTAAACAGAGAGAGACATCGTTTCAGGTCGTGGAAGGGCTAGGAAGGAGTCAAATGGAGTTTGTGACAGGGAATAAATAACAAGAGGGAACGTACTATCGATAGTGTCACCAGGGAAGGCCTCCATGAAGTGACACTTATGCTAAAATCTTAAGGATGAGAAAAAGCAAGAGGGGAGAAAGCGAGTAGTCTGAGTGGAGGGGCCAGCACACATGATGGCCCCGGAGTTGGCGGGAGCTCGGCAGGTCCAAAAAATGGCAGAAAGTCGGCACGGCTGGCACGCCGTCACAAGGGAAAGTGTCGCCGGGTGAGGTGGGAGAGCTGGGCAGGGGCTACAGCCGTCGGCCTCGGAAGGACCTTTGATTTCTATCCTAAGGGACTGGGCGTCTCTGAAAGGTGTTAGTAGATGTATTACACTTTCTTCACTTATTCACAGCAAACATTTATATCTGTCCATTATTGAGCACTCAGTATGTGCCGGCCTAAGTGATAAGAATTTTACTTGTGTTACCTAAGCAACATAGCAGTGACGGATACTAGGGTGGTGGAGACAGGGACAGAGACGTGGACAGATTTGAGACGTACATAGAGCAAAGAGAGCAGTTAGGCTTTGCTGGTAGAATGAATGGGGCTCAGGGAAGAAACTAGCTCAGACATGGCCACTGGCTTCTCCAACTACGGCATCACCATCATTATCATTCCCCAGGCAGGATTATCATTTAACCAAAGGACAAGATTAACTCAGTCAACTTATTTATAGAGCACCAACTATAAACATGGCACTTTGCAGGACAGTGTGTTCAATAAGAAGCACGTGCTAGGGTATCCTGCGCTCTAGCGTTCTCTAGTACCCAGTGCTTTACTTAACTGCCAATGGCTGAGTCTAGAAATAACTTCCAAAAACAACCTGGCAACTGCTCAATGGTCCAGTTGATTTAAGTCAGCTCCAAGAGCGAAGCGAGGGGACAAACCCAAAGACCCAAAGTACCAGTGCTGTTACCAACGCAACGGTGCCGCTAGTACAGATGGCGTCACTTAGCGTGAAATGCTTCTTATTGCGTCAAGCAGCCTGTCGGACAAAGACCCGGAACAATGTCAGCTCAAAACAGCAACAAAGCCCTCGGCCCAGGGACAGCTTCTCCAAAAGGCAGCAGTAGAGAATCGCTGGGACACGGGGTTCTTTCCACCGCAGCGTGAATAACGCCGTCAGCTGCCACGCCATCACCGAAACAGTAATGCATGGCTGGACTGGGAACCTGCTGGGAAATGATTAAGTTGAAAGAGTAGAATCCACCCTCAGTGGGGAATCACACACACTCATTTTAGTGAGACTGCATTTGGGAAGACATGGACCGCGTTGATCAATGCACAGATGAATTACACCACAATGTGCAGCGGGTGTACTGAGGAGACAGAACCAAAGTGAGAAGAGAAAGGGACTTTCTCTAAAGGTGAATGCCTTGGGTGAAGGCCCGAGCCTGGGAGGATGGGTTAACTTGTAGGTAAGGAGAGAGAAAGGCATCAGTCACACTTACCTGACCTGGCTTCCACCCCACACCTGGACTACGGCTGTCATTGTTAGAAGCCAGCCACTGCCCTACTCTAAAGTCTAAACCAAAGCCACCGCACGGGACAGGCAAGGCTATAAATCGTAACAAAATACGGAATGCGCCTTCCCCAAAGTGAAGGCTGGAATTGCAGTGAACAGTCATCCCTTGGGGGGGGTAAATTGTCCCTCCCTTGTTAACTTCTCTTCTGAGATGCAAAAGTCCAACCCAGACGCACAGGCTGATTGACACACAGCTGATCAAACTAGAGTCTGCTGCGGAATATGCAGCCCTCTGGATGATTCCCCCTGCATGGAAGAAGTTTTAGTTTTGTATTCCAGCCTCCAGTTTGTTCATCCTTCCTTTAACAGAACAAGGCGAGTCATGCAGCCCCTGACATCTTGAAAACTATGAATGTGGAGGCCATAAAAAGTGGCACAGAGAAGTCTGCCCTAAACTCAAACCCAGACCACCACTTGGAATTTCTCTCTAGCAGCCCAGAGTATTGGTTTCATCAGTCACTGGTGCTCCTTATTGCTTTTATTTATTTTTTTTTTCCTTATTTCTTATTCAACTCTTCCTTGGAACTGTAAGATGTTAAAGCCGAAAGGCATCTTAGAAACCAAGCTGTCTAGGGCTCACGTTCAAGATTCAGCAACAGGGGACTTCCCCGGTGGCACAGTGGTTAAGAATCCGCCTGCCAGTGCGGGGGACACGGGTTTGCACCCTGGGCCGGGAAGATCCCACATGCCACGGAGCAACTAAGCCCGTGCGCCACAACTACTGAGCCTGCTCTCTGGAGCCCACGAGCCACAACTACCAAGCCCGCGTGCTGCAACTACTGTAGCCTGTGCACTTGAGCCCATGGTCCGCAAGAAGAGAAGCCACCACAGTGAGAAGCCCATGTACCGCAACGAAGAGCAGCCCCAGCTCGCCGCAACGAAGACCCAACGTAACCAAAAAAAAAAAAAAAAAGATTAAGCAACAGACCTAGCAAGGATGATGCTCGCAGGCAGATATCTAGTAGAGCTAGAAGGAAAAGTAAGGTCTCCTGAGCCCTGGTCTAGTGAGCGCCTTCCTGTTATACTGGGAAATGTTTCTCAGCCCTTTTTACTAAACTTATCAAGAATGCAAAGCCCTAGAAGGAAGTCCAACAGGTGCTGAAGCTGATGGGACATTCAAAATGCATTCTGACGATTGTCTGTCCAGTGCTTCCTGGCTGGATCGTATAGTTGCAGAGGTCTGGCAGGTGGTTCCTGGTTTTGTGGGGTTTTTTTCTTAAGTTCCCATCCAGCAGAAAGCTTGGCCTGGACGGAAAGAAACAGATGGCTCTGGCCCAAGTGTGGGCTGCCATGTTGGACTTCTACTGCATTTCCTGTGGAAGAAAACTTGGAAAGAAAGATTCGTGCCCATTTGAGAGGAAAGCGTCTTTCCAAAAAGAGATGGATGTGATGGAGGCTTGGAGAGCACGATTTCAAGGAGGAACAGACTGTTTTAGAAGTTCCTGCTCTTCCCTGGGGGAGGGAGAGCTTTCAGAGCCCTACTCCAAGGAATGGAGTGAAGGCAAGTGATGGCTGACCTCCCTACCCTGTGTGCTCCTGGACACCACTCCTCACACCCCACTCTGCCACCATCTCCTGCCCCCCCCAGACTGTGGCGGGAGCTGGTGCTCTCCTTCCTTCCCTCCCCTGTCTCCTGCTCAACCAGAGCCAGAGCCACAGGCGTGGGAAGCAGAACATCACGTCACATCGTCACCCTGCTACCGACACTCCGGTGGCTTTGCAGTACATCTAACACAGAATCTGAGTCCTTGCTGTGGCTTCCCGAGCGTCCCCGGTGCCTCCCTCCCCTGCCTCTACCCCTGCTCGCCCCTTCATGGTCTCCTGGCCTCCCCCATCACAGAACGCGTCAAACTCGCTCGAACCCCTTTCCCTCCCCCCGGAGCATCCAACCTGTGAATGTCCCCAGAGACTGGTGACCAGTCTCGCTTCCTAAAAATCTCTACTCAAACGTCAGAGGACGCTTCTCTGGCCCCCTGCGGGGAGCCAGCCACCACCCCACCCCCCCCGCATCCCGCCCCATCACTCTCTGTCCCCTCCCGACTCTCTGCGCACGTCCCAGCTGCGGGGCTGCAATCACTCCTTCGGTGTTTCTCTTCCCTGCACTGGAAGCTCTGAGCGCCATGGGAGCAGGACTTGGTCTGTCTGTTTGCTTTTCTGTCTGGGTCAACAGCAGGCACACAGAAGGAACTTAATACATACTTGTTGGCTTGCATGGAACTGAACCCACGCCTTTAAACTCGGTCTGGATGGAGAAAACACCACTTCTGCTGGAAACCCCAAGGCCAGTGGGACCCTCTGGTTTCTTTGGATACATAGATTTGTTTCTGAATATATACCCTTCCATCTGTCTGTGCAGCCCTGCTTTTGAAGAGTGACAAACAAGCCTCAGGGAACGCTACACGGAGGCCTGGCAGGGAGGCTGAGGAAGCAGGATCAGCCGACGACTTCCCAGAGGGACAGGGCCACGGGGGTGGGGGGGGGTAGGGGGGTGGCTCAGATCTCAAGCACAGCCCCGACGACCCTGAGGCATGTCTCAGTGGAAGATCCCATCCCATCTCGTTCTGAGACACAGCTAACTTATGTGTGGAAAGTAGAGGAAGTTAAGAGCAGCAGAGAAGAGCAGAGGATGGCCAGAAGCTGCCATAAACCAAGACGACCCCAGAGCCCTCCTGCAAACATCCCAACTCTGTGAGAACAAAGGTCCGTGTTTTCTCTTTCCAATACGATGCCTCTAATTTGCATCACATGGAAACGCAATAAAAGAGCTGCTGTCTTTTTCTCTAAGTCTCCGGAATAAACTTGGTCAGGTGTCTATCTTAACTTCTGGGGCTTCTATTTATGCAGCTGGCTGATGCCTCTACTTCAACAAAGGGCTGATTTTCCAAGTCTAGGAAGAAGTAGGCAGGGGCCGCCCTCCTCTGTGTGGGAGCGTGACATGGTACTAAAGCTATGCTGCAGTGTGTTTTAAGAGTGCTTGCTTTAAATTCCATGCTCAGTAATTGTGTTTAGAAGAATTCGCTCTAAACAGGATGTCACAAATCAGGCAAAAAGTTACTTGCAAAGATATTAATCTCAGCACGATAATAGAGAAAAGCTGGAAACAACCTAAATATCTCAAAATAAGACTGATTATGCATGTAAAATTCTTAGCCCAACAGGGACCTCTGCTCAATATTCTGTAATAACCTAACGGGAAAAGAATTTGAAAAACAATAGATACATGTTTATGTACGACTGAATTACTCTGCTGTACCTGAAACTAACACAACATTGGTAATCAACGATACTCCAATATAAAATAAATTTTTTTTTTTAAAACCATAAAAACAAAACAAAAATTCTTAGCCCAGTACCTGTCACACGGTGAGGGCTCCCTAAGGGGTAGATGTGACATTTTATTGTGAGTAATTAAAGAAAAAGTGTGGTACACTGTAGGATGGGTACTTTTTTAAGCTTTTTCTCCCCCCTGTTGTATAAAAATTTTTGCCTATAAAAATTTAAGGAAAAGAAAAATAGACAATTATCCTTCAGCAGGAGACTCTCTATCCACCTGTATTTTCAGAAAAGCCCCATCTATCTTTTCCTACCACCCCAAGCCCTGTATCTGACAACTGCACAAAAGGCTATGCCACCCACAAGCTCTGTTCCTTCCACCTGAACTGCTGCTTTGTCAGTCTTTTTCAGCCTTCCCTCTGAGAGGAAGAGGGGGGAAGAAGAAAAAAAAAAAAACAACCCACCATTCTGTAATTCAATCAGCATTTTTAGCATCTACCACGTTTTGTGCTTTCACTGAGATAATTGTCAGAGGAGGGACTATGTAGGTTATTGGGTCAGAAGCCCTTCCTGTCTAAGGAGGTTCTCTCCAGTGAGAGTCCAGAAGGTTTGCTGGGCAAGTATGGCCTTTCTCCACGGCTGTCAATCAAACCGACACAGAAACCTGTGATGGATACACCAATGACTGGTTTCTTCCTCTGAGGAGCGCCAAGGGGCAAGATCTGAAATGATAAGCTATACTTCCTTCGAGGAGAAGTAGTTCTAAGGAAGGAAGAGCACATGGGCAGGCTTTCAGGAAACTAGGGACTGGCTGGGACCCCTCGCCTTCACCTCTCTCTCTATACACACAACACAGGAACCTACGCACTCACACACACAGACCTACTCACCTACAAGGCAACCACACACTTGCAAACATACACACAAACACATGTGAACACACAGTGCACACATATATGCACACATGTACACACGCACACAATCTCCCTTTCCTCTAATCACACCCTTCTGCAGTTAAGGCTGCGATTCAGTCCTTAGGTTCTAATGACAACAAAAAGAACAGGAAGTTCACTTTTATGGTTTGTGATTCTGTGAAAACCCCAGGTGGAACCAGAGGCCCATGGAACTCATACCACCCAGCTAGGTGCTCCGAAGAGTAAAAGGCAGCAGGTGCCCAGAGCGACACAGCTGGAAGGGACTTAAGAGATCCCCACCCCCACCCCCGCCGCCCACAGAGGAGGATGTTGAGGCTTACCACGTGATGCTTAGTATCTCCATGCCGTGCCCTCCCCAGCTCCAACCCCAGTCACCACCCAATAAAACCCCTCCTTCATCCTCCCGCCTTCCCACTTGCTCGGGACTTGGTTTAAATAATGCCTCCATTGGACAGAAGAAGACACTTCCCAAAAAAGCAGACGTGCTTCCACATCTACACTGTGACCCTTCGTAAGTAAGTCACTCGCTGTTTCAGGTGGATGTGAACACAGAAAAAGACAGAAGAAAGAAATCCACCTTCCTTTTGATTCAGATAATTTCCATCTCAGTAGGAAGCATGTGTTCACCCAGATACCAGTGGGCTGGTTCCTTTGTTTAAACAAAGGCTTTCCTGAAAGCTACAGGGAACCAGAGGCCGGGGAGTCTCAGAAAGAATTTTTCTCTTAGTGAAAGCAGGAGGTGCTCTGGTGGGAACGCCTTACCCTGGTTTGACAATTCTGGACATTCAGCCAGCCGGGTAAATTGTGTGAACGTGTGTGACCAGCGGTTTTACCCAAGGAACTAGTTTGCGTCCAGCCTGCTTTAGCTGGCTACTTCCTCTACAGCGAATGCAGATCCTTTTAAATGCATTTCCTCCCAGATGAAGCACACGCGTGGGAACAGATGTGATTCTCACGCAGAAGTGGTGTCTGAGGGGCCACGATACACGTCACAGCTCATCTACTGAACCAATCTTGAAAACCAACCGAGAGAATGCCTTTGAAAGTCTGTTTCACTTCCAAAAGAAAATGATGGAAGGAAACCCCAGACAGCATCATAGCTGAGAATAAATCTAAAGAGCTCAGCATAGTACCTGGCAGACAGAAAGCGACATAAATCTCAGTGTTTCGTTGAGAACATATTCCCATCAACACCTGAAAGTCACACACGGTGACAGTGACACTCCTAAGAGGACAGGTCCCTTTATTGAGAACCTGTTATGTGCAAAGCACTAGTCCAGCTCCTCCCTGTAAGTGTCGCACGTCTCCCTGACAAGGCAGTCAGACCCACTTTACCATACAGAGGAGGATGCTGTGGGTACCAATGTTATTCAATAAGTAAGTAGCGGAGCTGGGCCTGGAACCACTTGGATCCGGGAGGCACTCTCTTCCCGCTCCGTTCCGCTGCCTCACGTGAAGGACCTTCTGAAAGTATCTCAGAGATGGCTCCTTCCTTGGAGATCCTTTATGACCTACCTCCCACCCAAAGCAGCAATGTCCCCAGCAGACGGTCATTCACCCTTTGCTTAAATAATTACAGTGACAATGGGCTCAGAGAGTTACCACTCTATGGCTGAGCTGTGAACCAACTGTCAAAAGTTCTGTCTCGCGCTTCCCTGGTGGCGCAGTGGTTGAGAGTCCGCCTGCCGATGCAGCGGACGCGAGTTCACGCCCCAGTCCGGGAGGATCCCACGTGCCGCGGAGCGGCTGGGCCCCGTGAGCCGTGGCCGCTGAGCCTGCGCGTCCGGAGCCTGTGCTCCGCAACGGGAGAGGCCAAAACGGTGAGAGGCCCGCGTACCGCAAAAAAAAAAAAAAAAAAAAAAAAGTTCTGTCTCTACACTGGGCTGAAAGCTGCCCTCACATAACTTGGATCCATTGGTCCCGAGTGTACTCAATTCTGTAACAGATTTTGCAAACATCAGGAAGACGACGTTGACAATGATGATGACGACGATGGCATCAATGTTCATCTTAAAGCCTCGTTACACAGAGCAGCCAGATGTCAAGGGGTTCCCTTTCCAACCTAACACCCTATACAGTACATATGGGATATATTTGGATGTGAACAAAAGAGAAAGCTTAATCCATTATGTCATCTGAATGGTGGAATATCATAATACCATTAAAATCAGGTTTCAAAGGACACTCTAAACCATAAGAAAATGCCCACCACATACGGTTAATGAGGACATTATAAAAGTAGTATCATCACAATTTTGTAAAAAATAAAACTGTAAACATAAAAATGTATAGAAGGAAATACCAAAAAAAATTGTGATCGCCCTTGATTAATGCATAGGGCTTTAAAAAATGTCTTCCTTTTGTATTTCTGCATCATTTTGAAATTTTACAATGGTTTTTTTTTTTTTTCTTTCTTAAATGTTTTGGACTTAACCATCCAATCTAGGGAACCACCTGTAAGCACATTCATATAAAGATTACAATATTAATAACAGTAGTAATGATAAGAGTAACTGTAGCAGCTCTGAAACTTATATTATTTACCCCAAACCAAGCAGCATTCTTGGGACTTCACACATATTAACACACATTCAAGCCTCATCACAACCCTCTGAGTTAGATACTACCATTGTCACTGTTTTACAGATGAGAAAACTGAGGTCGGAAAGATTAAGTCACTTGTCAAAGGCCCCAGAACTAGTAAGAGGCAGAGCTAGGAGCAGAAAATGGCTCGAAAACCCGCCCCATCCACTTCTGGGTGTATATCCCAAATTACTAAAAACCAGGTCTTGAAGAGATATCTGCACACCCATGTTCACTGCAGCATTATTCACAATAGCCAAGAGGGGCAAGCAACCTAAATACCCATCAACGGATGAATGGATAAAGAAAATGTGATACATACACACACACACACATGAAATATTATTCAGCCTTAAAAAGAGATGGAATTCTGACCCATGCCACAACATGAGTTGTCCTCATGGAGGAACCTGGAGGGCACCACGCTAAGTGAAATAAGCCAGTCACAAAAGAACAGACATTATATAATTCCACTTACATGCGGTACTTAGAGTAGTCCAAATCATAAAGTAGACTGGTAGTTGCCAGCGGCTGGAGGGAGAGGGAAATGGAGAGTTTTTGTTTAATAGGGGCAGAGTTTCAGTTTTACGAGATGAGAGCTCTGGAGACGGATGGTGGTGATGGTTGTGCAACATTATGAACGTATTAAATACCACTGAGGACTTCCCTGGTGGCACAGGGGTTAAGAAGCCGCCTGCCAATGCAGGGGACACGGGTTCGAGCCCTGGTCCGGGAAGATCCCACGTGCCGCGGAGCAGCTAAGCCCGTGCGCCACAACTACTGAGCCTGCAAGCCGCAACTACTGAGTCTGCGTGCTGCAACCACTGATGGCCACGCAGCTAGAGCCCATGGTCTGCAACAAGAGAAGCCCGCGCACTGCAACGAAGAGTAGCCCCCGCTCGCCACAACTAGAGAAAGCCCGCGCGCAGCAACAAAGACCCAACACAGCCCCCAAATTAAATACATACATACATACATACCACTGAACTGTACACTTAAAATGGTTGAGATGGTAAATTTCATGTTATGTATATTTCACCATAAAAAAATTCTGGGAGAAAAGTTCAAAATGAATAAAAACCACCTGAAGATTGTGAGCTTGTGGGGCTACTCAGAGACAGAAACTAGGGTCACAGTCCTCCTTCGGGTCTGAAAGCTTCCAGGTCTCCACTCCATGCATCTTCCTGACCAGTACACGTGGCCCCTGCCAAGACAAAGCCAACCAGAAGTAGGCTCCATGAGGTTCTTCTAGAAATTAAGCTGAAAATGACAGCCATGTTCACCACTTCTTCCCAGAAAGGAGGAAAAGGGTCTGAGCCGTCCCGCTCACATAGCTGTGGGCACAGGCACCTGTCACCAAGTTTGATGGGCGCCATCCGAAGGCGGGAAGCAGGTGAGTCAGGCTGAGGCTGGGTCTCCAGCTCTCTCCCTCCTACCTGCCTCCACCGCGCCTCCTAGGTGAGGGTTCTGGGCCAAGGCCACATACAACAAGGCAAGCCTCAGGTCCAGCCTGCCTGCTCCTGCAAGTCAGAAGACACAAGCAGCGGGAAGCCACAGAAACAGCCAAGGATGGGGCTCGATGTCCCACCAACAACCTCGGGTCCATCCTCTCCCAGCCCCTACTGTGTCCTCTGGGTGACAAGGTGGCATGGGGGCTCTAACTGGGGGTGAGACACAGACCTGCTAACTCCCAGTCAAATGACTGCCGCCTCCCCTCCAGCCCCCTGAAGCTGCCAAGGTCCCAGGGGCACTGCCTGCCCCTTCAAAGCCTGGGAAGTTGCCTTCTGCCCCTGGGATGCTGAATGAGCATCTTCCTGGTGTCCTACAGGCACCCAAGGAGGGCACGTCACAAGAGCCTGGAGCAGGCAGGAGGGCAGCTCCCCAGAACTCTGGGTAGGTGGACATGGCAGACCCCGGGCAAGGGACAACTCGGCACCTTACAAGCCAGATGGGGACCGGAAGTAAGCTCGAGCAGAGGGAAGAGAGCCCCCTGCCGAGGGCGGCAAGCTCTCCGCCGCCTTCTCCTGCTCTGCGGATGGCAGCCGAGTCCGCTGGGAGAGAACATGGCTCTGGTACCAGAGGCTGGCGTTCAACTTCAGCAATTCCTTTTATTCCCTGTGTCTCGGGGCACGTTATTTACTGTCTCTGGGCCTCAGGTTTCTCCTCTGCAAAGCAGGACGAGAACAATATTTGCTCTGCGTGCTTGTGATGAGCAAAACCCCGGGAAAGCAGTGTCTAAAACCACCAGCAGGCTGGAAATGGCCCTGACATCGTGGGTTGTGGGAACCCACAGAACAAACTCACGGTAAACGGGGGCTCACAGCACACGGAGGTTTTCCAGTTTGCCTTAATCATCTTGACGTTACATTTTGCAGAGTCTGCCCAGGACCCGGGCCGTGGGTCTTCACCTGAAGCCTTGGAAGAGAGAAAACGGGCCTGCGTGCCGGGGGCGGGGCGGAGAGGGCCCTTGGCCGTCAGAAGATCCAAAAACCGTGCACAAATCCAAATTACCAACTGGGAGACTCAAGGGAGAGAACAGACCTGAGGGAACTAGCAAGAATTAAAAACACCATTTTTAAAAGTACTGCTTCTTAGCCAACTCCTCCGATGTCTTTGGGACACCAGCTGACACAGGTCTGAGCTCCTGCGTTTCACAGACGCCACCATCACGTCCGATAGTAAAGGAGGGTTGATGCCACCACCTGTGCTGGGCCGGGAGCGCCCTTGGATGGCGCACCTCGGGCATGCGGGGGCCCCGATGGGCACCTCTCCATCTTCGGCAGGTCACTGGACACCAGATGAGCCTCAGGACACTGCAGCCCCTAAGCAGGGGAAGGGACCACTCAACTTCGAGGTCAACTCTGCCAAAAGAGAGCAATGACCCGTCCCTGATGGGTAGCTGACGGCAGCTCCCGGCCGGCCAGATCACGGAAGCCTGGCAGCGTACAAAACCTACAGCAACTCCATCAACGTTCAGACGCTCGCGGGCCTGGGACTCCCGGGCACCATACCGACAGGGGATCCAGGTGGAAACAAACTGCCCTTGCTGTCGACCACGTGTCAGCGCTGAACTCCCTTTTCTTCTTGGTGTTAGAAAAAGCAAAGCAGCCCACTTCCGGCGTCTGTAGACGGCTGGTCCCTTCTCTGGCTCGCAAGCCGGGCCGAACGTCCTCGCTCTGGTCTTGGTGCCTCTTGTGACACAATGTGAGCCCTGCTCCAGGGCGACACTCGTCACCGAGCGGTGTGAAAACCGGGGGCCGGGGAGGAAGTGGGGAGCGTGTGAAAGCAGAGGGGGAGGAGGTGCCGCAGAAGCCCACGGCCAGCAGTGGAGACGCAAACTTGACGTTGCCATTTTCCTGTCACCCTCTCATCTCCAGCACCCAGGGAGACAGTGCCAGCTTTTCACTTCCCCCTGACTTTCGCGCCTGGCATGTTAAAGACGGCTTCAAGAAAAAGAAAAGAAAACAAAAAAAGGCTCAAGTGTTCAAATCATGAAGCTCAGGAGCCGGGAGAGAATCCTCTCTTTATGTCCAGTTGAAGCACCAAGAACCACCTGTGACAGAATCCCCAGGTCCCCTCCTACTCTCCATTACCTGCTCCTGGATGCTTGTCTCTTGTGACACCACAGCCCAGCTCCGAGCTGACAGTGCGCCCGCCATCTCCCATCGGGAGCAGAGGCCTTTCCGATTACTCAGTTACTAAGGAAGGTCCACCAGGGACCCCACCATGTCCAGCTTACTGACTGCTCTGTCTTTGACCTGGTTCACAAGTACCTTGTGAGACATGCATCTTTTTGATCATCCAGAAAGCGGAAATAAGTCTCTTAATTAGTACCAAAGTGCCTGAACATGGGATGCTAGCTCACTAGAAACCCAGGCAAGATCCTAAGAACACGAGCCCAGCCACGAACCTACAAAGGCGTGCTCCCGGGTGCCTCACAAATGAAACGCAGAGAAAGACCCAGAAGAAATCAAGGTGGGTGGGGCATCTGTTCATTCCAGAAAAGCAAGAAAGGCAGAGGTACCCCCCATGCAGGATGCAAGGCTCCAGCCAGACACACCCCACCTCCCAGTCACCGGCCTCGGCTGCCCGGGGCCGGGAAGCGACACAACAGGCTGCAGGGCAGAGCTGGTCCCCACGCGCCAGGCACGGCACTGTCAAAGGGCTGAGTGGCCCCAGCACGAAAGGGTGGCTACATTCAGGAGCTGGTCCCTTCACATGCCATCAGCCAGGACATTCCACCATTTGCTGCTGTTTCAAAAACTGCCCGACTGCCTATTTGATTCAGAGGAGGAAGATTTCAGAGACTATGAGAGGTGAGTTCCATGGTCCTCGCAGGCGGAAAGGTATGTGTTTCCTGCTGGTCAAGGTCTTGGAGTCACTCGGGTACCGCTGATACAAAAAGTTGGCCAGAAACTTTGGTGGTGCCTGGGGACCCTGGGCGTAATTCAGTCACTAGGCTTCTTAGAAACAGCTCTCTGCTCAGGAGTTTACCAGGGCACAACACAAGTGTGCCGTGAAATTGACTGAGTGAGTTGGTAAAGAGCATCTTTCTTAAAAGAATAGAACAGAAAATAGAGTGCTGTCCTGTGTAATAAGTTCATTCATTTTATATATTCACGTATTATATGTATGTAATATACATGTTACTATGAATATGCTATTATACCTATATTAGATATACACATCCATGTATATATTGGTGTGGCAAATTGTATTTTTCAAACGTGATTGCAGTATTTATGATCTCACATATTCCTCTAGAATCTTGTCACTTCCTGATGAAGAGGTAGAATCTATGACCCTCCCCTTAGACTTGGGTTAGTTTTTGTAACTGGCGCAGTGAGAAGAAAAAAAACAGTGCAGTGGAAGTGATGCTATGTGACTTCCAAGGGTCAACTATAAAAGGCGATAGAGCTTCCAGATGACTCACGCTCTCTCTGGAGGCTCACTTTTGGAATTCAGCCACCATGCTGTGAGGAAGCCCAAGCCACACACAGGTGTCTGTGCCAACAGCCCAGCTGAGATCCCAGTGAACAGCCATGCCAGTTACCAGACAAATGAGTAAATGAGCCTTCAGCTGATTCTAGCCTCTCTCCATCTTTAGAGCCACCCAGATGATCAGTGTGGAGCAGAGATGAGCTTCCCTACCAACCCTGTCCAAATTACAGATTCAAGAGCTACATGACTGCTACTGTTTCAAGCTGCTAGATTTTGGGGTGACTCATTATGCAGCAACAGAGAAGCAGAATCATTGAGTTGCAATATAAAATGTAGCTCCTACATCTATCTCACATCAAAAAAGTTTGGGGAACACTGAACTAGACCATCACTCAGTTTATATTCATTCATTCACTTATTTACTCTACAAATATTTACGGAGCCCGGTACGATGCTGGACATATTACATGCTGTTCATTCAGTCTTCCCCGCAACCCTGGGAGAGCCCACCTCGTTATCATTCCTATTGAACAGAGAGAGAACAAGTGAGGCCCCTGACCCCAGACAACAGGTGAATTCTCAATCCTGCTCAGGGCAACAGTAAGGCAAGGGGAGACGAGGAAGAAGAGCTGACCTTTCCATGGCAGAGATGCAACAAGAGAAGGCTGCTTCCTGGACAAGCTCTGTCCTAAAAGGCAAGCTTTCAAGAACTCATACGACTTATTAGAGTTTAGAGTTGGCTTGAAAAATCATCCAACCCAAACCCTCCTTCTACAGATGAGAAATCGGATTCCAGAAAACACAAATCTATGGAGCTAATACATAGCCAAGTTGGGACCAAAATCCCCAAACCCCAGTCAGCAGCCTGGTCCTCTTTCCAGCCCGCCACACTCCAACAGCCCTGTCTGGGATTCAGTAACAGACCAAAACGAGTTTCTTCTGAAAGGAATGGGAACCACAGTGCGGGACGGTGAGCTTCGAGAACAAGCAGAGGGAAGGGATGTGACGAGTTGTGACCTGCATCGTTATCCGTATTCCCGATGCTCCTAGACAGGGCTCCCGGGGAGACTGGCAAACGGTGAACAACGGAGAGGACACCAGTAATGAGAGGAAACGAAAGGAGCTCTTGGAGCCCACCTGCTGCAGGACTGGTGGGGCAGCAGGTGGGGAAGGAGTGGTCCTGGAGCCCATCAGCCCTGCAGCCTCCAGCACAACCTCCAGACGGCGGAAACCAGGGGCACTTGCCAGTCTCAGGAGTGCTCGCCCCCCCTCCACCTCCTCCTTCCAGGATGGCTACCACACGCCACCCTCCCACCTTCTCCCGCCTCTCCAGCAGGACCCCTCCCTCCCATCAGGATACCCCCACCCTAAGGAGTCTCAATTTCCAACTTGTTCAAACCCTTACTTCTGGTCATTGTGCTAAAACCTCGTATGTGCTTTACCTGTTTAATATTCACAACCCAACTTATACACTTAAGGAAGCTGAAGCATAGAGAAAGAGGTTAAGACATTCGCCTAAGGTCAAACCGCTAAGTGACGGAGTTGGGGCTGAACTGGGGCAGTTGGGTGTTGCATTGCTTGTTTTGAGTCACTGTGTGAAAAACTACCCCACGAAGGAAAGTGAGCTGGAGAAGGGAACTGAGACCTTTAGTTCCCAGGGGTGGTGACGGGGGTGACAGTGGTGAGAGGACCAAGCTCTGTGGTGAGGCTATTTGGTCATGGTTTCCAATCTTCACCAGTCTAGCCAAGGAAGAGGCAACTGAGGCTCAGAAACTTGAAGCAGTTTTTCCAAGTTCCCTTAGCCGACCTCCTTTTCTTTCCACATTTCTGCTCACATCCTCCTATGACTCAAGAAGAGCACGGTCCGACCCCACCTTGAGCAGCTGCACTTTCACGTTGCTTGTTCAGACTTTCATGTCCTCTGTGCTCTTTCTTTAAAGTCACATGTCCTAACCTCATCTCCTGCCTTCTCGTGGGCTGCCAGACCTCTAAACCACATGGCGAATGGACCTGCCCAGCCTCAACTCCAGACTTCCTGAATCCCAGTCCCACTCAGAAAGAGCCCTCCTTCCAGGCGCTTCCCACCCACACCAATCGGGCCACATGCCTTTTAACCACAAAGCTTGGTGGCACTTTTCTGGTGGTACCAGAAGACCCTGCAGTCACTCTTTTCTCCATACGACCCTACTCTAAGTAGCAATAGGCAAACTGCAACTTAAGAATAAAGCATATCATTAATAATGCGGAACACACCCAAGCAATAACCCAGCATCTCAATACAAACTTGAATGACCATTTATATTTCATTCCGAGGTTGCCGCCAAGTATGGAACGTTGCCAGCTAAGAACCTCTAATTAAACTCCTTTCCCCCAGGTTCCGCCTCCCTTTTGCCTGCCTTCAAAACCCAGAGCTTTCCGGAAACACTTGATCATTCAGAATCTGTGCTTCTAATAGCAGATTTCATGGAAAGAGCAGCTCTCTCCACACTCAAGATTCACAATCACCAAGACAAAAGTTGTTTCCCCAGTAGCATCCTCTCTCTGCTCTCTAAACGTAGCTTAAGGAAGAGAGGCTCCTCACCCCTCAATGACTCGGCCCCAGCCAAGCCCTCCTGCACACCCGATGGCTTCAGAACCCACCCCGAGCAGCCAGTGTCAAAACAGCAAGCTACAGACGCAGCCACAATGATCAGTCCAAAACCAGAAGACAGTCAGCGCCACACAACGGGTGGTAACCAGGTTTCATCCTGGCTGAATGTTGTCCAAAAGAAATAAGAATCTCGGGGAGAAAACAGATGAGGGAGACAAGGCAGAACTCCTATTTCCACGTCCACAATGACACTTCTGCCAAAGGGAAACTCAGGGGAGGCGGGGTCATAAAGTGTCCCCATCCAGTCCTTTCACCTTCTGTCAGTTTGGGCTGCTACTACGAGAAACCATACACTGGGTAGCTTAAATGACAAACATTTATTTTCTCACAGTTCTGGAGGCTGAAAGTCTGAGATTAGGGTGCCAGCATGGTCGGGTTCCTGGTGAGGCCCCTCTTCCTGGTTTGCAGATGGCTGCCTTCGCCCTACATCCTCACATAGGGGAGAGAGGTCATCCCTCTCCTGTCTCTTCTCTGAAGGGCACTAATCCCATCGTGGGGCCCCACCCTAATGGCCTATCTCAACCTGATTACCTCCCAAAGGGCCCACCTCCAAAGAGCATCACAATGGCGGTTAGGGCTTCAACATAAGAATTCTGGTGAGGCACAACAGGCTGTCCACAGCGCCTTCCTCTTATCAGGACACCCTCCTACACGGTTCCCCCTGTGCATGCACTCCTGTCAAAGGCCTGTGCATGATGGGACCGAGCCGCCACGGTTGTTTCGGGAGTGGGCAGCACAGAGAAATCGATTTGCAGGCTGTGCCTCCTAGGCATCTCCATCATCCCACCCTCTAACCATTTATCCCACCAAACCTGGGTCCTCGTAAGGAGAGAGGCAGAAAGCTTCAATGAACAAAGCAGCCATGTGCCCCCAAACCCACTTCCTCTCAGGATCTAACAGGGAGTGTCATATAACACTCCCTGTACAACAGCACTGGTCAGATGGACAAGTTAACTAGAAACATCTAACACTTACTCACCTGGCCCGAGTCCACGTAATCAACATGTGGTTAAGCCATGGTCCACTTAGCTAGTCAACCTCCCCAGCTGGGACAAACAAAACTGTCCCCAGATACCGCCAAATGGTTCCTGGGGACGAAATCTCCCCCAGTCGGAGACCTGGGCTGACCTGCTGGAAGGCCTCCACGGGGAAAAGCCTACAAGGGAGTTTTCACACCATGCCTACACTTCTCCCCGCTCCAGTTCTACTGCACATCACCTCCTCTCTCTCTTCAGCGCGTTTCCACCGCCTTCACCCGGCGGCCTGTGGCTTCCTTCTCACCCTCCCTCGAGGGTCAGCAGAGAACAGATGCCTCCCTTAGAGTCGTACAGGTCCCTCCAGTCCACAGGGCATCACCTGCTCTGGTTCCTAAAGCTGCTTATCTGCGGACCATTCACTCAACAAGCATCCTTGGCGCCTTCTTGTATGGCCACTCCGGGCCTTGAACGCCAAGAGGAAGCATGTGCGGCCCTGAGAAGTAAGTACCACGTCCTGGGAGAGCATGGAAGTCGCAGGCAGCCGGCCTCACAGAATCGCGCAGGGCAAGTGCAGGGCACCAGGGAAACAACAGGAGTCAAATGCCCAACTCAGCTTGGGGGAGAAAAGGGAGGAGTCAGCATCCCCCAGAGAGGCGATGTTCAAGTCAAACCTTAAAAGACCAGTGGGAGGGCCTCCCTGGTGGCGCAGTGGTTGAGAGTCCGCCTGCCGATGCAGGGGACACGGGTTCGTGCCCCGGTCCCGGAGGATCCCACGTGCCACGGAGCGGCTGGGCCCGTGAGCCATGGCCGCTGCGCCTCCACGTCCGGAGCCTGTGCCCCGCAACGGGAGAGGCCACAGCAGTGAGAGGCCCGCGTACTGCAAAAAACAAACAAACAAACAAACAAACCAGTGGGAACCAGCTGGGCAGATGAAGCGGGACGGGATTCCTTAAGACAGGGCGGCGGGAAGTGCAGTGGGTTCTCGGAAGAGCAAGCTGGAGGCTAGTGCACATCAGAAGCACCAGAAGCAAACAAACAGGGCAAAGTGTGGCCGGAAATCCAGAGGCCCGGAGAATTTGCGGCACGTTCACCAGCATCTGATTCACTTCAACAGGCCCCTCGTAACAGCCAAAGGTCACTGTGCAAACGCACGCATCCTGAGGGAGGGGCACATGTCTCCAACCAAACACCCTCCCCCCGCGGGGCAACCTCAGAGCTGCCCCTTTCTAGGGCTTTCTCTCTGGGGCACCTCCAAGCACATGCTGTGCTACACTCATGACCACCCTCCCCGTTCATCTAAGGGGCTGGGGGCCTTCAGCCTTGGGCTACAACCTCTATTTACCTACCTGGGAGGACAGCGCTGGTAAAGAAAACCAAAGACTAAACTTGAACGCAGAGGAACAGATGGCCCTTGGAGAATGTAAGTTTGATTTGTAAAATGATGGCTGTGCTAAGGGTGCTATAAATCTTCTCCTTGCATCGTGAGAAGGTTACCTTTGCACATGACGTTCCATCTGCCTGGAATGCTGGCCGCTCCCCTCCCCCCATCCTCACTTCTCGAGTTATTAGCAGGTACAAAAACGTTCCTTAAAGTAACTTTCTAGGGTGTTTCTAGTTATTCAATATTATAATGCTGCAAGAAACAATTATGCTAACACAGCTAAATAAATTCCCAGAAGTGGAACTGTAGGGGTGAAGGGTGGGCATGTTTTTAACTTTGATTACCATTGCTGGGCATGGCACCATTCTGCGGCTTTATTTTCTCCCTCTGTAAATCAGGCAAATATTAATGGCTATCAACTCAAAGGGCATGGGTTGAGCTTTCGCCTCCATCCAAAGTGGAATTTTATAGAGATGTGGTACTGACCTCCCAGTGCTGGACACCCCTGCACCTCCCCACCCCTGTCCAACACTGGGCCTCTTCCATTAAAGCCCAGGATAAAGAAACCGCGCGCACAGTGTTCACATAAGAAGACGCAGAAAAGAACATTTCAACACGACGGCGAGGCAGCGAAAATGTTGAGGAACTAGGATGCAGTTTTCCTTCTTCCCAAGGAAAACCGCTTGCAATCATACATGGACTTTTACCGTATCTTGTAACCATCCGAGACCAGTTCACAAGCCTCTGAGAAGATTCAGAGCCACCTATGAATATAAAATTACATCTTCTCGAAAATGAAGAGGAAATAATAAATTTAAATGTAAAACCATGTATGACTTGTTGCAATGGGTAATATATTAATGATATTAGAACAAAATATATGAAATATATATTTATTATATATATTAATAGATTTGCCTACACTACTGAGCATTTATTATGGACCTGACTATATATAATTCATATAGTTTCTAATCTGTATCGCCTGCCGTCCTGCCATATGGGCACCACGGTCACCACTTTACAGATGAAACCGCGTCTCGGTGGCCCAGTTCTGACCTAGGATCCTTACCCAGACTTCCTGAGGCCTGAAGCCCACGCTCTCCATACTCCTCGTGGCCTCACTGACGTGCTGTCCACTCTATCTCACTTGAGGAGGGAGCCCTCGGCTCTGCAGCATCCCATACACACCCCAGTACCACGCAGGTGCCAGTCAAACCCCCTGAACCAGTGAATCTGTGTCAGAGCCAGTACAAAGGTGAAGGCAGGAGCTGGTCGTGTTCTGAGAGCAGATTTAACCCAGACATGATGTATTAATTTTATAATTAATACTTAGGGAGGTGATAAAGACACAGACTAATATTCCATAAGTAGATGGAATTTCTACTTAAGTAGAAATAAGTACTTATTCGATAAGTAGCTGGAATTTTTACTGAAGTAGAAATAAGTACATCGCATAAGTAGATGTGATTTTCTATCAGTGAGTGAGAACAACATCACAGAAGCAGAGGCTGATTTGGATTCTTGACTTCTGGAGACATCCAGCCCTGCAGTCCCAGTACCTGGGAATTAACTGTTCCAGATGTGCCAGGCAGAAGATTTGAGATACAGGACCCAAGCTTTCCTCACACTTGGCTTTCTGGAGACTGCTCCTGGTCAAGCACATCGCAGGACTGGTTTTTAAGCAGCCACCACGATGCCGAGGCAGAGGAGAGGACAGCAGAAACAACTGAGAATAAAACAAGAACGTGTGTTTCTGTGATGTCCAACGGATTTGGTGTGCCTGCAGGTCCGAGAGAGTGAGACCACAGCAGCACGGCCACCCTGTGTGCAGACCTAACCCGGAGGGGGTCCGACACTCAACAGTCCCCTCTGCTGCCCGCGGTGCCAGCTTAGCGCACGCCTGCCTGCCTGTCTGTCTCAAATAAGTGCAAGACCTGTCATCCGAGCCTTCCTTTGTGGATGTGAGAAGTGTCACATCTGCATTTCAAGAGTTCTCTTTGCAAGGAGAACAGCTGAGCTAGTGTAGGCTGTCCTTTACTGAGCTCTGACTACATCCTGGGCGCTGGGCTCAGCACCTGGCTTGTGTGTGTTCTCTCTTTTTTATCTTCCCAGGAACCACATACGTTAGATAACATTATCCCCACTTCACAGGCAAGGAAACACAGCTACTGAGCTAGTAAACTTCTCCACGGTCTTACTTGAGCCGTGGCTCTCAACACAGTTATCCACGATGCGGGGAGAGGGCGAATACTTTAAAAAAATACACGCGCCTGTTTTCCACTCGCAGAGACGCTTATACACCTGCTCTAGGATGCAGCCTGGGCGTCCAGGGTTTTAAGAGCTCCCTGGGCGATTCTAACGTGCAGTCAAGATTGAGACCCACAGCACCAGTGTGAATAAGCAGAGGAGGCAGGATACGAACCCAAGTCTCTCCAATTCCAGAGCCTGCAATCCTAACTGCTTACCTAGAAGACACTCCACGGTGAAATGAAGACCATCAGGTGCTAGCAATCAGTAATCATTGTTACAGGAAATCCAAACAAGACCAACTCCACCTTTCCAGGCTGTCCAGGTCTTCCATGTCGTTTCGGGTCTTTCAATTGAAGGGTTATAGCCTCGAGTTCTCTGTGAACCGCGCCCACCTCCTGGGCTGTATTCAATCAGTCTTAGATGTCTGCTCTCAGAGCTGCCCCTGGGCAGCCCTCCTCATTTCTAGAAAACCAAGAGCTCAGACTTCCTCCCATCCCCGGACTGGTTTGGTCTCCTGGCAGCAATTTTACCAACAAATGTTTTCAAAAATCAAAACCAGATCTGCTTCCTATTAAATCAGGGAACAGCCTTCTATGTAAATAGTCCTTGGGTTATTGCCCAAACAGCCCTGGTTCATTTTAAGAAATAAAGAGCCCTTTCAATACTTTAAAATAAGTGCTTATGTTGTTATCTTCCAAAAAAGCTTCAGCTTTGTCGAAATGGCCCGGGTGTATGTCTGCCCTGCTCTTGAAACACTCTCTCTTTTCTCCTCTCTACTGTTCCTCCCCACGTGACAGACGGGAACCACTGCAAACCTTTGGGTTTTCAGATGGACAGGAATAAAAAGAATACGGTTTGACCCAGTACGCTGATTACTGCATCAGCTAATCAGAAAGTAAACAGACCATTGCAAAGAAGTCACTCCACGATCCACACAGCCAACGTTGATATCATTACACGATAAGCATTTAGCATTAAGTCCTCCTCCCAGAGCCCTCCCTACAGGGGCGAGGGCAGCGATGTGACGCCCTCGCCATTAGAGAGCAACACGTTTGATGTCAGCTCCTAGGACAGAGAGGTGAGCAGGCGTGCGTCTGTAGCCCACACCAATACCGCCCACCCCTGGGTTCACATGCTGTGCCCTGGTCACGGAGAACCGGCCAAGTCCATGGTGTCACAGACTCTACTGCGCTGAGAAGCCAGGAGGCTTATCTCACGACCACTGTGGTTTTTAACCAGCTGTGACCTCAGGCAAGCGACCTAAGACCTAGAGGCTCTCGGGGCCCTCGTTTCCTTATGTACCGAGACCCCCGCCAGCTCTGCAGGTCCATGGCCACCAGCGCGGGCGCCTGCTCTCCTCCTGTGTCCACTCACAGGTGTGCTGCAGCCAGGCCCCTACGTGTTCTGACCTCCCTTGTTTCTGAACTGGTGGGACTTTTGGTGAAAAGCTTCCTGGAAAACAACAAATCTGAGATCACTGCAAACGACAGGTCTCTTTCAAATGAAATGCAGCCCTCATCACGGACACATCCCACAGACACACCCAAGGGCAAAGGGGCAAAAGCTTGAATTTAGAGTTCTCTTCAATGTCATACTTTGTGCAAAGAACTTATCTTTGAATCCTCTCAGCTCCACTATAAAAATCACTCAGGTTATTGAGTGAACCCCCCTAAAAGGGTAACTAAATTAATAATACAAGTTGGGCTTCCCTGGTGGCGCAGTGGTTGAGAGTCCGCCTGCTGATGCAGGAGACACGGGTTCGTGCCCCGGTCCGGAAGGATCCCACGTGCCGCGGAGCGGCTGGGCCCGTGAGCCATGGCCGCTGAGCCTGCGCGTCTGGAGCCTGTGCTCCACAATGGGAGAGGCCACAACAGTGAGAGGCCCACGTACTACAAAAATTAAAAAAAAATAATAATAAAAAAAATAATACAAGTAACAGTCCTCTCAGGAGAGCATGTTTATCACCTGTAATGCGGTGGCATCCTGTCTTACGCACACAGCGAGGGCACCAAACAGGCAAAGAAGCAGTTCAGCCTCTGGCAGAAGGTGAAGTGGAGGAAGATTGGGAGGGAAGCAGAATTCTGGTAAAGGCCACAGCTGGCAGCCATCCGAGCCTGCAGATGCTTCACAACTCCTGTCTGTATAAAGGGCCGGATTTCCTGATGTTCACGGAGCATCACTTCTTATACTCATCTGTGAATACTGAGGAGCTAATAGGCATTTCAATGAGATCCAAGCCCGCCTGATCATAATCTCCTATTTGATCATAGTAATCGAAAAGCAGCAGCTCCAAAGCCACCCTTCCTATCAGATTAACCATAGAATTCAAATGATTTAGGAAAACAAACTCCTGTTTGACAATTTTCAGAGGCAAAGACAAGCAGATCTTGTCCTTCGGCAATGCCTGGATTCTACCCTCTCAAAACCACAGTCTGAAGTGGAGGGAAGATTCCTCCGCCCACAGAACAAGCAGGAACGACAGCTGGGTCTGCCATCTCTGTTCTTCCTAACAAGCTTGCTCTCAAAAGAAAGCTTTCTCCCTTATTCCTTTGAAATCAACAGCTGTACTCAATACGAGACATCGTAACGCTGCAGCTCAGAGGACGCGGCAACATAATAAAGTGCACATCTCATCTTTCAGAGGCCAGCAGCCTTCGGCCACGTGTGGCACAGCCCGTCCTGCTGGGTTGCAACGGTCCACACGTCCAGCCTGTGGCCATCCTAAGCCTCTCGGGCTGGACACCACAGTGAGGTCTGATCTCTTAATACAGCATCACGCCAAGGACCCAGCCAAGTATGGCAGCCTTGATGAAGGGAAATGCACAGGGTGGTAGAGGGAAGGTTGGAGAATGTCTGTTCAACTGCTGGCAGACCAACAAACGCTAGCAGAGGGGGAGGGGACCACAAAACACCGCGCTGGGGCTGAACCTCCCACTTTGCCCACTTTGCTACCGAGCACAGCCCCATTCCTAGCATAACGATGAGGCCAAGAACGGA
This sequence comes from Kogia breviceps, assembly GCF_026419965.1. Lineage (NCBI taxonomy): Eukaryota > Metazoa > Chordata > Mammalia > Artiodactyla > Physeteridae > Kogia > Kogia breviceps. The sequence goes on along the minus strand of NC_081319.1, from coordinate 97,564,287 downwards.
AAGTTAACGACGCCACGGCTCTGGGGGCTGTGCCACCGCAAGGGGACAGGCTTTAGAAGTATCCATATCATTAAAGAGGATTTATGTCAAATCATCTTCAAAACCTCCAAACGCAGATCTATTCACCTATGACTCCCAAACTTGCAGGCTAAAAACCAGCACTCCCAGGCCACCCCAGGAGAAGAAGGCTACAGCATCAAAAGAGAGGCTGTATTTGTTAGAACTCTGAGGACCACTGGCAGGGTGATTACTTATATCACCTGGTAGCCTGGATCTCTAAATTGGAGGCAACAGTGTGGGGAGAACCATCCTTCTGGAAAAACCACTCAAAAGGAAGAGTCTCGGTGAGCAGCCCCAGGAGAGGAGGAGGCTGGGAGAGTGTGAATGACACGGTCAAACGGAAACGGGCAAACCAGGCCTGTCGTGGCCACTTGTTAATCCCAGAGTGAGGGTCTCAAGCAGTGTCAGCAGACACGCCCCTGAGGTTGGCCGTGAATCACATGTGCAGGCTGCATCCACTGCCCCTAACACAGCTATGCAGGTGGCAGCCAGTGACAGCAAGCCCTGCAAGGCTCGGGGGTCCTAGGAAAAAGGAAGAGGCCAACAGGATCCCACTAACTGGTCTGCTGATGGTGAAAAGGGCTTTGAGAGGCTGGAGGTACACATTTGAGCTTTTCCTCTTTTGACCAGCCCTGATCCTCACCAGATCCCTACCTCCTAGGGGCCCCAAGCAGAGGTGGCATCCCAAATTCCGGGTCCATCCACACCAGGTGTCAAAGTTTTGGGGCAAAAATTTGCTAATCAGAAAGGGAGTGGTTAAGGGATGTTTTTGGAACCTCTGTGCCTTCCTGGATGTTAAAGTAAACAAACCACTCTCTCACCGTCACTACAAAAGATCAAAGATTCAGGATGGAGGGTGTATGCGTTTGCTAGGGTTGCCACCACAAAGTACTACAGACTGGGGTGACTCAGAGGACAAAAAGATACTGTCTCACGGTTCTGGAGGCTGGAAGTCAGAGACCAAGATATTAACGAAGCTGGTTCCTTCCGAGGGCCGTGACGGAGGCTCTGTCCCCTGACTCTGCCTGGGCTTCTGGGGGTTTGTGGGCGACTGCTGGCCTTCCTCGGCTTGTAGATATATCCCGCCGACCTCTGCCTTTATCTCACATGATGCTCTCCCTGTGTACGTGTTTCCAAAGCTCCTCTTTTTATCAGGACACCAGTCATACTAGATTAGGGGTCACTGAATGACCTCAGTTTAACTGGGTGACCCTATTTCCAGATAAGGTCACACTCTGAAGTATTGGGGGTTTTATGGAACACCAGTTTTTAAAAATGCTCTGCAAAAAGAGAATCCTTCCACGGGTATATAGTTATCCCCAAACTCATCGAGTTGTATACATTAAATATTATAGATTTTTACACATTAGTCATAAATCAATAGTGCTTTAAAAATAAAAGATAAAATATATTTAATATATGTGGAGATACATTTATGTGTGTGTGTGTGTATATATATATATATAAATATATATAAATATATATATATATATACACATAAAAGAGAAAGGATGAATCCTCTGGTCCAGTATGTTTGAGAAATGCTCCAACCCTATCCCCTAAAGATTCGTTGTTACAAGACACATTTATGAAGTGCCTCCTCCATGTCAGGTACTGACTATGGTTCTGAGACTCCAAAAATAAATAAGACCTGAGGAATCAGGTTTGGGGGGTGATGGAGAGTGGATGGAGTGCACCGTGATAAGTGCTATGACAGAGCCCAGAGGAGAGAAACTTACTTGAGCCTTGGAGGAGAAGGAGAAGGTGTAAGAGAAGGCCTCCCAGAGGGGAAACCCAGCTGGGTTTTGAAGAGTGCATAGGGGTTTGCCAGTCAAAGTCATCAGGAAAAAGGCATTCTGGTCAAGAAAGCAAATAACAGTAATAACCCAGCACACATCTGAGGCAACATCACAAGCCGAGTACTCCTAGTTGATAAAGGACAAGGCGAGTGAGGTGGAGGGGAAGAGGTACAGAGGGCTAAGGAGGGCTTGAGGATCACCCGGAGGGTGAGAGAAGCCACTGGAAGCACTTACACATGGGAGTGATGGAACCAGAACAGACAAGGGGTGAATGAGTGAGAATGAAGGCAGGGGTGCCCGTCAGGAGGGCGTCTGTCTATTTCACTGATCCAGGCAAAAGAGGACAGTAACGCTGGAGTCAGAAAATCATCATTTTGCAGCCGTCATAACACAGACCGGATGAGGTCCACACCACTGATGGGTGCGGGATCCCGGGAGAAATGCTGACGGTGAGCCAAATGGTCTTCAAGAGTCTCCCCCAGATCACTTCTCAGTTGCAGTGGAAAAAAAGTAGACACACACAGAAGAGAAATCGGGCCCGCCTTTACCAGGTGATCAAAACTAACACCGCCGACGCCGGGCAGATGGACATCACGCGTCTCCAGACGTGATCCTGCTGAGAATGTGTAACCTGAATGTAACCATCAGGAGACCCAGATAAACCTCAAACGAGGGACATTCTATTTTAAAAAACAACAAAAAAGAAGAAACCGTATTCTTCTAAAATATCATATCATAAAAGGAAGGCCTGACCATGTTCCAGACATCGGCATTGACATTGGCTGAAGAGACATGACCACGCAACGCAGTGCCTGACCCTAGACTGGATCCCGTCTAGAGGAGGAAATGCCATAGAAGACATTACCAGGTGAGCTGGCAGAACTGGAATATGGAAGGTAGATTAAAGCAATGCATCAATAATTAAAGTCACTGAAGTCGGTAAATGTATTGTGGTTGCCTAAGCGAACACCCCAGTTCTTAGGAAATACACACTGAAATGTTTAGGAAGTTAAGGGCCACGACGTATACCACTTATCCTCAAATGGTTAAAAAGAAGGTGAGACGGGTGGGTGTCTGTGCAGAGAGAAAGAGACCACAAGCAAGGGAACACAAAAGGCATGTTAACAGTCGGTGAACCCGGGTGAAGGGTCAACGCTCTTCTGTGCACTGTTATTCTCACAACCTTTCTGTAAGCTTGGAATTAATTTCAAATAAAAACTCGGGGGAAACGATGACGCCGAGGGCCTGAACTGGGGCAGCACGGGCAGCAGTGAGGAGCAGAGGGGGTACAATCTGGGGAGATTGGTAGGATCTGTGGGCGTGAGGGAGAGGGACAGCTAGAAAGACTTCCAAGTCTCAGGTGTGTGAGTCTGGGGGGCCTCGTGGTGTCCTGAACGGAGCCAGGGAAGGGATTAGAGCCAGCTGGCCTGGCAGGAAAAAGGAGATGCTTCTGAATAAATGTCTGGCTCTAACGATTCCTTCGAAAACCTCTTTCTTAATAACATCTCTAGTTGGCCACGCCTGACTCTGGCTACAAGCCATCCTATATAAGGGAATGTGCTCATGTTCAAGGTATTTTCCATGAATTTATACTTGTGCTTTGCAAGGGCCCATCAATCATTCCTCCCAGGTAATGGTAGGAGCTGCAGGGCTGCCCCCCTTACCCAGCCCAAAGGGAGGTCCTGGAAGCGAGAGAAGCCTGGTCTCCCCAGTGCCCATCCCCATCCCTGTCAGGCACGTGGCATAGCGTGTTCTCTGCTCAAAGGCGATGTTCAATAAAAGCACTGGCCAACAGTTTCTTTCTTTTTTTTTTTTTTTTTTTTTTTTGCGGTATGCGGGCCTCTCACTGCTGTGGCCTTGCCCATTGCGGAGCACAGGCTCCGGACGCGCAGGCTCAGCGGCCATGGCTCACGGGCCCAGCCGCTCCGCGGCACGTGGGATCTTCCCGGACCGGGGCACGAACCCGCGTCCCCTGCATCGGCAGGCGGATTCTCAGCCACTGCGCCACCAGGGAAGCCCCAACAGTTTCTTTTTTTTGTCATTTTGTCATTTTAGCCCCAAGGAAAGGGTGTTCTTATTGGTCTTCCACCAAATAGGGATCATGTGAACAATTTTGAAAAGAAAATGAAAGTTTCCAAATGCCATAGCAACACCCAGACTTCCTCACCAAAGGCAAGAGGAGCAGACCTGCCTACTCCTCGCACGTCATTTGCAGCAGTTTTTTGCATGATTCAATGCCTTGAATCCGCTCTTCTAAGGATAAGGAGAAACGTGCTTACGCCACATGCGGGTAAAGTCAGTGTCTCACCCGCTGAACTGCCAGGGGATTTACAGACTCTAAGTACTGCTTCTGACAGCCATGCTTCTAGCCACCACGCTCCAGCGGGTGGAGGCCTGGAGCGGGTGGAGGCCTGGAGCGCCTCCTGAGCTGCTCTGTTCCTACAGCTGCTGACTTCCAACGCTGCCTCTAGAGACCAGGCCAAAAGCATCTCTGAAGTAGGGGCTAATTTTAAATGCTGGAGCATGAGACATGGTCGAGTGATCTTTTGCCCTTAGAGGGCCAAATACTCAACCACTCAGGCTACCTGCAAGCAGAAAAGAGAGCCGCTTAGAGAATACAATCCGTGATTTGGGTTCTCACGGTCCATGAAAGATATGACAGCCAAACACAAGAGTTCATTCTCTCCTCCATTTGCTTACAGACTCACAGTTCTTGCCATCAAAAGTGCAAGACTCGGGCTTCCCTGGTGGCGCAGTGGTTGAGAGCCCACCTGCCAATGCAGGGGACATGGGTTCGTGCCCCGGTCCGGGAGGATCCCACGTGCCGCGGAGCGGCTGGGCCCGTGAGCCGTGGCTGCTGAGCCCGCGCGTCTGGAGCCTGTGCTCCGCAACGGGAGAGGCCACAACAGTGAGAGGCCCGCGTACCGCAAAAAAAAAAAAAAAAAAAAAAAAAAAAAAGAGTGCAAGACTTGACTTCCCCAGAACAGAACTCTACTCGAAACAGAATGCTTTCCTAAAGCGTTCAGGAAAAGCGATGTGGTTTCTATTCAAAGTTCACATAAACAGTCTAAATATGCTAAGGTTAAGACCTTGCATTTCCTCTCCAGTGATCTTTCCCCCATCCAGGAATTTCCCCGAACATATCAGACTAACTGGCTTTCCTGACTTGGCTCTAGAGAATCTATAACCTCATTTGAGGAAGAATCTTGCTGCCAGAGTTGCCCTGATAAGCCGGCATGCCAGCCAAATCCTGTTTCAGAAACTGCCCTCCTTATCCTGGAATGTCAGGCTGAGCCAAGAGGTCCTGGCTGATTTTTTCACCTGAACCAACGCATGATCTGGCCTCTCGATGGACAGTGCAACATCTGGACTCTTCGTGTGGCTGGAGGGGCCCTTAGTGCTAAGGAGTCAATATTTACAGACTTTAAGCTGAAGCTCCTCTTAGAGCAGGCAGAGGAACCCGGAAGCGTTGTGCCATGAGTTAGCACTGGAGGGCTACACTGCAGTGCCGGGCTTGTCTCTACTTGTTTTCAGTCACTTTACAGTCCATGAGTACGGGGGTCCCCAAGGCCACCCCCAGGCTTGGAAAGAGGTGAATTGGTAGAAAGATTCCCAGAACTCAGCATATAGTTACACCCACATCTACAGTGAACGAATACGAAGCAAAACCAGCAAAAAAGAAAAGGCACATGGGGTGAAGTCTGGGGGAGCCAGGCACAAGTTTCCACGAGTTCTCTCCCTGTGGAGTGTCACAGGGTGCACTTAATTCCTCCAGCAGCGAACGGTGACCACGGGCAGGGAAACCCATCAGAGACTCAGTGTCCAGGGTTTTCTTGGAGGCTGGCCACAGAGGCACCCTCTGCCTGGCACGTGCCAACATTCCAGACTCCCAGAAGGAAAGCTGGTGTCCGGTATAAACCATAACTGTTTGCACAAACAGGTACAATGCGCCACAATTATTCCTTAGGGAAAGTTTTATGTCAGCGTCGGGAACTGTTTGCCAGTCAAGCTCCCTCCCAGACACCGGCCAAGGGTCAGCCTTGCGAGCCGGCCTTTCTAAGCCGAGCAGGCTCAGGCCTGCGCAGTGAGTAAACTGAGACTCAGGCCGAGGTATGTGACTCCCAGACCACAGCTGCCCGGGCTCCTCCTTGTTAAGCTTCCTCCCAGCCTTGGCGTTAGCAGGGCTCTCACCTGAGGGCTAGCCCGCTTCCACGCCCATGCCTTCCTCTCCATCAGCTGTGATGTCCGTTCTTTGTGCGGCCTTGGTAACTCCTGCCGGAGTCCCTGACGGACATCACAGAATTTCTCAGAACAAGAAGGGCCCTGAAAGAACATTGGTTCATTCCCCTCTGGATACAGATGAGGAAAGAGACCCTTAGGGAGGGTAAGTGACTTGCCCAGAATAAGTCTGCATGTGAAAGCCCTTCTTCCTCTGCCAGACTCTCCCGGCCTCTGACACTGAGCCGGCCCTGATCCATGGCCCTCGGCCATGACCCATGGGCCTACCAGGTGAGAAACAGAGGGGCAATGTACAGGCCTGAGCCCAGGGAGCGGCCTGGTTGTGTGACCAGGCCTGGTGAGGTCTGGGGGGGGGGGGCGCCTAGCAGTTCAGTCCTGGTGAACAAGAGGCCACGAAGCACGCAGCTCAAGCCCAGTGCATCCACGTCAACGTGGGGCCCGCCGGCAGGTGTCCTGAGACTTCATCAGCAAAGCCCTCCAAGCAGTGGTGGTGTGACAGCTCCAGAGGCCGTTCAATTTGAAGCCAGGAGCTTGGGGGTCAAGGGTGGCCAAGGCCAAGCAGCTCCCCCTGGCCCCAAGCAAACAGGCGGGACTGTCATCCCAAGGCGGCAGAAATGCGAATCAGCAACAGAACAGACGGCATCAGACCGGAGCGGTAAGGACCAAAGTCGCGGATGATAATCCCAGGTCAAATCCACCTGGAGGGAGGGTGCTGTGTCTTCTTAAACAGACCCCACCTCCCCCACTCTTCATTCTCACACACGGAAGGGAAGCAGGCACGTGGGGATGTGAGTAGGATTGAAGAGACTAGCTCTGCCCGGCTACTGTCTTAAATGGACCAGGAATAAAGGCAGGTTTGAGGGGTGGCAGCTGCTTCCTAACATGCAGATCAGAAAAAGTCAATGGCACAGAAAGCAGCTCCGATGCGAAACAAGAAAGCTCCCCGGTTCCTGGGCCCCTGGCTGGACCCCTCCCCAAGGCTGAGCCACAGCTCCGGCTGGGGCTCCGGGAGACACCGTGGACCTGAATCACGCCTCACCCAGCCCGGCCCCTGCAGGCCTGCTCCCGGAGCTGCTTCTGGGACCTGCAAGCAACACAGGCTTAAGGAATGTGGGTAGCAACAGCTGACCCAAGCTTGCAGCTTTCACTTCTTCACCATGATAAAGAAAGGCTGTGGGAATGTTCCAGATGAAAGGAGTCTAGAGATGGGGGCCGGGGAGGGCGGGGCCCATCAAGTCAGATGTTAGCCCTCAGCGCTTCCCCGGTCCTGATCCTCCAGCTCAGAATCACGCGTGAGCCAGCTCAGGGCCCTGGAGCCAGGCCGTGTGGCTCTCCAGGCCGACTCCACCCCTTCGAAGCTTGAGATCTGACCACACAGTTTAACCGCAGCGTTCCTTGTCCGTAACATGTCTAGTTGTACAGGCCCACCAACCCTTTTCCAAAATCTCTGGCCCCAGATTCCAGGTTTTAAAAAAGGTAATATGGGGCTTCCCCGGAGGAGCAGTGGTTGAGAGTCCGCCTGCCGATGCAGGGGACGCGGGTTCGTGCCCCGGTCCGGGAGGATCCCACGTGCCGCAGAGCGGCTGGGCCCGTGAGCCGTGGCCGCTGAGCCTGCGCGTCCGGAGCCTGTGCTCCGCAACGGGAGAGGCCACAGCAGTGAGAGGCCCGTGTACCACCACCGACAACAAAAAAGGTAATATGGTGCGTCTGCTGGATGTTACATATCACCCCCATGCTTTCCTGTAGAGAAATGTGTGAATGTTCACGTGATGTGGGAAAATAGTTAAACAACAAATTGCCTCACAGCAGTTCAGCTCAGGTACTGTAATCAAATGAGTTTGCACCAAAGCAAGGAAAAATTCAATTTTCAGAGTTGAGGTTTTTGGTTTTGTTCTTTTTCCCCCAGAACTGAGGATTGGGGACCGTAGCCCCATATCCACTTCATCAAGTCACTGTACGGATTACACAGGTTAATCCGGGTGCAGCTCCGTGCAGGACGTCCGTTTCTGCCTGAATGCCTCGCTTTATGTCTCTCTCACTGGCTGCAAGCTCCTGAAAACCCAGAGACAGCACCTTAGTCTTTTTTTTTTTTTTTTTTAATCCACTTGAGCACATAGCAAAGTATTCTGTGCATAGCAAGGCTTGAATAAATGTTTGTTAAGTGAATAAACCTAGTTTCAAAGACGAATTTTTTTCAGTATTCAAAGCACAATGGATCCTAGCAAGTTCCCTGGAGGAGACAATTACTTCGTCATTTGAAGATGTATGAATCTAGAAATCCAGGGGCTAACATCCGTAACTCTTTCAACTCACCCTTTTGAAAGCATCTTCAGTAACACAAAAGGCTCATAACTTTAAACAAGCGAGTGAATAGTAAAGGTAATAGCAGAAGCAACTTACATAAGTGAGAGCTAAATGTGCCATGGGTTGTTTAAAGAACTTTATGTGTATTAACTTACTTGATCCGTCAACCATCTTTTTCTAATTTGCCCAATTTACTGTATGGAAACAAGGCAACAACTTGCCCAAAGACACACAGCTACTTAGCGGCAGTTTTCAATCCCAGGCCATCAGACCCCATAACTCACACTCCCGTGGCCTCTCGTGTAAGGTGAGCACAAAACCCCTTTTACCCCTCTTATGGGTTGAACTGTGTCCCCCCCTCCCGCTGCAAAAGATGTTGAGGTCCCAATCCCCTGTATCTGTGAAGGTCACTTTACTGGGAAAGGAGGTCTTCACAGACCATCAGGTTTATATGGGGTAATTGAATGGGCCCTAGTCCAACATGACTCGTGTCCTGGTAAAAAGGGGGACATTTAGGCACAGAGACACACATGCAGGGAGTACACCATTGAACGTGGGATGTTCTACAAGCCAAGGAATGTCAACGATGGCCAGCGACCCCCCCCCTCCCCGAAGCTGGAATGGATTCTCCCTCCAGGGCCGCAGAAGGAACCAGCCCTGCCGACACCTTAATCTCAGCCTTCCCGCCTCCAGGACTGTGAGAAAATTAATTTCTGTTGTGTAAGCCGCCCAGTGGGTGGTACGTTGTTAGGGCAGGCTCAGGAAACTAACAGAAGCCCATCAAGCTAATAAAAGGAGGAGGCTGGAGCCAGCAGGGCTGACGTCTCCTTCTCAGGGATAGTCCTGCAGTAACAAAGTGACCGATACAGTGACGCATGCTTGTGGGACCGGAGAGCGAGAGGTGCTGGATGCTAGCGGGGCTTCTTGCTCACTGGCACATCCCCTAATCCTACTTTCTGGCCTTTCAGTGACTACTTCTTTTAAAACCAACCAAAAAGAAACCAAGAGAAGACATTTCCACGCTACCCACTGGCTCCCTGGGATGAGTAATAGCGCACGCGCCCCCTTCCAGGAGCGCATGCGCTGTCACACCCACGTCACCCCCGCAAAGCAGCACTTCCCTCTCCTCTGTGCAAGGCCACTGCTGAGCCCTCCACCTCCCATAGACCGCAGCCTTCGGTGATTCAGAGGTGACAGCTGACAGCCGGGGACGGATGCCAATGCCTCCCAGGCCCTCTGGGGGCTGCAGGGAGACAGAGGTGGCCCCCGACAGAGGACACCAGAGCAGTGTTGGGGAACAGCGAGAGGGGTCCCTCAGCCCTCAGGACCTGGCTTCATCCTCTGGCTGTCACGCACAGTAAACCTCCTATCAGCTGCCCCGATATGAAAAACCTCAAGTAGATTATAAATGCGCTTGGGTGAGATTTTATACCATCCGACACTGTGGCTCCCGCTAGAGTTTACGGTTTAGTCATGTGAGGCCCTCTGATCTGAATCTCCGTGTGCACGTGTGCCCGTCACACGGGGGGGTTCTGCACACACACACACATCCCCCTGCCTTCCCCCCAGGCCCCTGCCAGCGTCCGAGCCGAAGCACGCGCCTCCTTAGGCGTTCTGGAAGCTTGGCAGTGAGCGGGTATACCCCGAGAGGTGCCCGGGGGGGTCAGGTTTCTGACCTCATCTGGACTGAGTTTTACGCTGAGGGTTAGTTCTTTCAGAAGTTCCTATCGTTAAATCACCTTGGTAATTCCAGACGCCCATCGGGGTTTTGTTTCCTGAGCAGGAAGCCGGGCCCAGCTCACAGAAGCCGTGGGGAAGCGTCCCAGGCAGGGGGGCTGCCGTGTGTGGGAAAGCAACCTTGTCTCTGGTCTGAATTTGGCTGGAGAAATGCCCGAGATGCAAACACGTGTGATTTCTAAAGGGAACACCCTCAGGACACCGCACCACAGATGGACGGGGAAATTTCTGAAATTGCAGGCAAAGGGCTATCCTTCAGCCGAAACAGGAGCAAAAACCAGAGGCCCTGCTCACTGCTCATCAGCAGTGCTCCGCCCGGGCCGCCTCGCCTCCTGTTTGAACCGAGGGAGCCCCGCGCAGAAGAGAGACGTCTCAGCCACGCTCGGCACAGACAGCCACGCAAAGAGCCACGTCAGATCAGGAAGAACACAGAAGGTCAAAGTGCCCACAGCCTTCCCGCGCACCTCTATCTGGACCCCCTCCCGCTGCAACCTGCTCTAAAGGGGAGGGGAGGGGAGGCTGACTACCCCGATCACCCTCACCTGGTCCCCCAGCTGTGGCGTAGCGTCTGCCTGATCAGCCCTCCGCGGACGGCACAGCCGGACGGACTCCACGCGAGGCCCATAGGACCGTTCTTCTAGCCTGACTACGGCTTACTCCTAAAGCAGTGCCAGGCGAGATTTGGGCACAGCAGGACCGAAGGCTGGGGACCCCCGTGGCTCAGCCCGGCTCAGCCCTCATGCCACAACAGACAGCGGTGTCAGGAGTGGCCCAAAGTGCAACTACCCTGCCTCACAGCAAGATCCCAAAGGGTCAAGAGGAAGCGAGGCTTCTTATAGGATGTTGTAGTGCCGTGTGTGTGTGTGTCTGTGTGTGTGTGTCTGTGTGTGTGGTACGTGGGCCTCTCACTGTTGTGGCCTCTCCCGTTGCGGAGCACAGGCTCCGGACGCGCAGGCTCAGCGGCCACGGCTCAGCCGTGGCCCAGCCGCTCCGCGGCACGTGGGATCTTCCCGGACCGGGGCACGAACCCGTGTCCCCTGCATCGGCAGGCGGACTCTCAACCACTGCACCACCGGGGATGCCCTGTTGTAGCTTTTAAAAAACTGTAATGAATAGCGCCATAACAGAAGAGGCTTATTCCACTTTCTTTTGCCCATTTAAATACACATTAACTTTTAAACTACATACTGCAGCCACCTCTCATCCTTTCTAGAACAAGCAAGACCCGAAATACATATGTAGAAAGAGCGCAACGGCTCTCTTGCTGCCCATGACGAATCCTGAACAGAATGTGAGGTACCATGCCTGCACCCCTCCCCCCCCAACCCCCCACCCCCCCCACACACACACCAGGCATATGGTAGCCTCCTGGGAATAAAAGCTTCCATATTCAATCACCGGTACACTACTGAGTAGAATGAAAAGTTCCCATGAATTTCTCAAGTAAGGACAAGAGACCTCAAAGAGACTTGACCGTCCCAGCAGAAGGTGCTGAGCTCTGCCCCTGCCCCCCACCCTGGGGGACCCGAGCCAAGAAGTTTGGGGAGCACCGTGCAGGGTACTCGGCCTGCTGACACGTGGGGGAACCTTCCCACTCCTCCCTGTGCCCATGACTAATAGGTGACTTTAGTGACCCACACGGCAAAATCAAAGATGGCTCTTTCCAACGTAACCACGAGGCAGAGGGGCAACGCTGCCTACAGCACACAGCTGTGCAGACCAAAGACACAGCTGCCCGAACAGAAAGTGGGAAAACCCATGGGGGGGGCTTAACCTCCCACAACATGCTCCCTCCCACGGATCCTGAGTCAGACTTGCCAGAAGCAAATGGGCACCTGCTAGGGATGTGAGAGGTGACCTGGAATTCCCGTAATTTTCTCGAGCCTAAAACGGAGGACGGTCTCAAGAAAGTTCTACCGCATGTGAAACTATGCCCGACAGGTAGCAGGTGCTCAGTCAACGTTTGGAGATGATGGTTAAGAACCTGCCGCCAGCAAAGAGCCAACCAAGGAACTCAGTCCTCCCACCCACCAGTCCCTATTAGAGCGGGGTAGGGGCCAAGGGTCTCCATTTTTAACAAGCCCCTCGTCCACCCCCAACCCAGGATCCTCAGAAACACTTTGAGAAACTGATGCAGAAAAAAAAAAAAAAAGTCACATGCCCGGGGAATAACAGAGCTGGGACTAGAGCCTGTGTCTGGATAACATTACACTTGATATTTCTCCTATGCCAGGAACATTATTGATTATTGATGGAGAGCAGGTATTTCCCACTAAGTGTTAGCAACCATCTGTAACAAATGCCTGCAACTGGATGTGATTCAGAGCAAGCCAGACGACTTCGACATAGCTCTAAACTGGACTCTGTAACTTACGTTCTTTGGAAGTGGCCGCTGGCCTGTTCTCGCGAGAGAGATGAACACAGAGCTTTCACTGGCTCTGTGCTCAGTGCTCTTGCATCACTCGCTTGGGCTCCTTCCACGGCGACCTTCAGCGGAAAGCGAGAAGCATTTTCTATCCAGGCAGCAGCAGAGGTTCCAGACACGATCCCTGGAGGTCACACCGGGGGTCAGGGGTTCAAAGGGATGATTTCACTCCTTCCCAGCAGCCCATCCCGTCCTACAAGCCGAGGGACTGTGAGTTGTTTGGGGGCAGGGACCCCAACTCACTCTGTTTCCAACAGATTGGAAATAAACCATTGCTGAGTCGTTGCTGAGCCCAACTTGAGTAATTCCAGTGGGCCTCCCCAGAGGCCACAGGTGGCTGGTATTGGATGGAGAGTCTTTGGAGAGAAAAAGGGAATTCCATCACTCCTCTGGCCGGCCCCAGAATCTGCCTTAGGTTTCTGTTTCCCGCCTCTGGGTGGTGGGCACCAGCGATGCCCATGTCTACGGGTTCTAGGGGTGTCAAAGGTACACGGTGAGTCACAAATACCTGAGGCACAGTGGGTCACCTTGAACTTGTCATGCTTGAAGTTGACAGACAGCTCAGCAGAGCAATCTAAGAGGTCAGATGGCAGGTTCAAATTTTGACTCTGATGGTTTCTGTTTTGTTCTGGTTTCTTCTGCTCTGTTGTTGTATAATGTCTACTTTTTGATCTCCCAACTTGGTTCTTTGTTAGCAGGGTCTCCATCTCATCACGTTCTGGGTCTCCTCTGCAGCCACTGGCCGAGTGTCTCGTACACGGTGGCCGCCCCCAGCCCATCAATGCTGCTCCCGTGGCGAGGATGACGGGCGGCCCCCTGCCCCCCCGGCTGGCATCTCTTTGTGTTACTAAGCCGGAGCAGCTGGGAGGAGGGAGGACGCCCCAGTTCAGAGGGGGTAGGAAGCAGCGGGACCCACAGGCCCAGCCCTGCACAGACCCTCACCACGATGCCATCTGAAACGTCCCGGGTCTCCTGAGTCACCCACAACAGCTGTGATTCCTCCAGAGCCTCCTCGGTTGGCTAATGACCCAAAGCCGCAACCCCTCATGTTTTGGGGTTTTTTTTCCTTTTTTTTTTTTTTTTTTTAACATCTTTATTGGAGTATAATTGCTTTACGATGGTGTGTTAGTTTCTGCTGTATAACAAAGTGAATCAGCTATACATACACATATATCCCCATATCCCCTCCCTCTTGCGTCTCCCTCCCTCCCACCCTCCCTATATCCCACCCCTCTAGGTGGTCACAGAGCACCCAGCTGAGCTCCCTGTGCTATGCGGCTGCTTCCCACTAGCTAGCTATTTTACGTTTGGTAGTGTATATATGTCCATGCCACTCTCTCACTTCATCCCAGCTTACCCTCCCCCGCCCCGTGTCCTCAAGTCCATGCTCTACGTCTGCGTCTTCACTCCTACCCTGCCACTAAGCTCATCAGTACCGTTTTTTTAGATTCCACATATGTGCATTAGCATACGGTTATTTGTTTTTCTCTTTCTGACTTACTTCACTCTGTATGACAGACTCCGGGTCCATCCACCTCACTACAAATAACTCAATTTCGTTTCTTTTTATGGCTGAGTAATATTCCATTGTATATATGGGCCACATCTTCTTTATCCATTCATCTGTGGATGGACACTTAGGTTGCTTCCATGTCCTGGCTATCGTAAATAGAGCTGCGATGAACACTGCGGTACATGACTCTTTGAATTATGGTTTTCTCAGGGTGTATGCCCAGTGGTGGGATAGCTGGGTCGTATGGATCATGAGAAATTACTACAAGCAACTCTATGCCAATGAAATGGACCACCTGGAAGAAATGGACACATTCTTAGAAATGCACAACCTGCCGAGTCTGAACCAGGAAGAAATAGAAAATATGATCAGACCCGTCACAAGCACTGAAATTGAAACTGTGATTAAAAATCCTCCAACAGACAAAACCCAGGACCAGATGGCTTCACAGGCGAATTCTATCAAACATTTCGAGAAGAGCTGACCCCCATCCTTCTCAAACTCTTCCAAAAGATAGCAGAGGGAGGAACACTCCCAACCTCATTCTACGAGGCCACCGTCACCCTGATACCAACACCAGACAAAGACGTCACAAAGAAAGGAAACGACAGGCCGAGATCACCGATGAGCACAGAGGCAAAGATCCCCCTGGTGTTTTTCCATCCGCCGTCAGCTCACACCTTCCACCCTCCGGAGCAGAGGGCGGCGCCACTGTGCCCTCGCGCTGCCATTCCTCCTTCGGCAGCTGCTTCCTGTCAGCTGAATCTGCTAGGGGTGTGCTGTTGTTTTCCCCTGTATCTGGTATGCATGAGGTCCACTCTCTCCTTCAGCAGGAGCTCCCTTCCCTCCGCCTCCAGAGAGAGAGAAGGTTCCAGACTCAGCTCTTCCCAGAAAACACACGAGCCAGGCTCAGGCTCCACCAAGAAAGCCAACGCTAGTGGAGGACCAGCATTCGCAGCTCCCGGAGTGACGCTCACCAAGAACGCCATCGAGTGCCTCATGCACCATCTGCGTGTACCGCGCACGGTGCGCTGAGTCATTTATGTTCTAGGGCACAGCAGGCCACCTTCAGCCTGTCAGGCCTGAAGCTTAAAGCCCCAGCAGCAGATCTGGGTTCCGAGTCTGCCGATTCCTAGCTGTGTAACACTGGGCAAGTTACTTAACCTCTCTGTTTCTCCATCTATAAATGAAGACCATCACACTTCCTCGGAACGTGGTGGTAAGAATTAAGTGAGATGCCTGGCACACGACAAATATTGTACTTTTAACCAAAAGGGATGCGTTTACGTGTAGTGGCATGTGATAGAGCTCATCTTCGCTGCTGTCACTGCACCCTTTTAAAACTCCTCTCATTACCTGTCCACAGAGAAAACAACAAGTAAACAAGATGAATGCTCCTAGCAGCCTGCACCATGTGACTCCAATCAGGGGCTGGTTCTTTGGATCCCAGTTTCTGAATGTCACAGGTTAGGGCCTCTTCCTAGAATTTCTGTCCCTCTTTTGATCCTCCCATCGGAGCCGAAATGAACCGGCAGAACATCGCAGCTCAAATCCGGGCTCAACACAGAGCAACAGGCTTGAGCTGCTCGCTCAGCTCACCTTCAGTCTGGTCATCTGTGGGGGGACCTGCCTGGGAGAAGAAACCGCTTTCTGCGAAGTAAAATAAGCTGACTTAGGTGCCCTGCCAAGCCCCACCTCAGTCAAGGTTGACTCTTAATTACCGGAACTTTTTGGAGAGTGAGGAAGACGTCACTCCTCCCCCAATCCTTTCCCAGGTCCCTTAATCTTTTCTAGCAGTGCCCTGAGGTCAGTGAAGTAAAGGGTCTTTTCCAATCCCAACTGCTTGAATTTGAACAAACTCTGTCCGCCAAACCTCAACTGTAATCACTAGCTTTGCAAACCACATACAACAAAAAAGAACGCAGCCTGATTGTTAACCTCTGCACCCCAATTCCCACAGTCCCCTTGCTTTGGGCTGTTACACCTGTCAGGGGAGAGGTTTCCTCCACTCGAGAAGAAAGCCAAGAAAGCAACCGATGGAAGAAAAGCACCTCGTGTTCAGGTCGCAAATGCCACCCAGGAGCCCAGCAAGTCGGTGAAGATGGGCTGCTAAGATTTCATTAAGCAGAAAGCGTCTCTCTTTTCAAACTGCCAAGTCACACCGGTGAGCAATTAAGCAACTGAAAGGGAAGAAGGGAAAGGTTTCTTAAGGACCATTTAAAAATGCAAAGCACAGTTATCTGTAACACCGCCGCAGGGCACTTAATTAACTACGTGCCCCAAGTAATAAGCATCTAGCCTGGCCTTCCTGACCACCAAGACTCCAGAGAGGTGGAGCTGGCCAGCCTGTGGGTGTGGGTGTCCCAGGGGTGTGGTGAAGGTGGGCGCTCACTGCCATAGAGCTAGTTAGAAGCAGGGGCAGGGCAGCCCCCCAGACCTGGACTGTCCACCACTGGAGCCGCCAGCCACCGGCGGAGACTTTTTCCACTTATTAAAATGGAATAAAATGTAAAATTCAGTTCCTCGTTTGCACTGGCTGCATCTCACGTACACAATAGCCACGTGGGGCCAGTGGCTTCCGCATTGGACAGCGCAGAGCCGAATGTTTCCGTCAGCACAGAAGGTTCTACTGGACACGGCACCCCTTCCGATCACGAGACGCCCCAAGTTCTTTCCACCAGGGTTTGGGTCTCACTGTCACCGCAGGTGTGCATCCACTAAGCGCTGTGAAACTGGGTCAGTGGGACAGACCAGCTTTGCTTCTTAAGGCAACAGCAGGGAACAGAAAATGTCATGTCCGTATCATGTGCTAATGACATAAGGGGAAGTGCCAGGTGATAACACTTTTTCAATTTGATTCCATTTTATTTACATACACACACAGCACATGTATGTCCTGCGTATCAATATATTTATAGTTTTATATCTACTGGGCCACGATGTAAAATATATTTCTTCCTGTGGTCAGGGTCAGAAAAAGTTAGACCCTCCGCACCACGGTATGCTCCTTGTCCGTAGATATTTGGGTGCTTTTATCCCCACTCACCTTCCCCTTTTCTGGATGACTCAAATCACGAGACAGTGAGGTCGAGTGTCTGCTCCAGAGCATCACACATGAGTTTTCCTCCAGACCTGATTTACCCTGTGTGCTCTTCCCTGTTAATCCATTTCTCCTGGGCGCCGAGCCAGAAGCTGGAAGGCCCAGGCACTTGTCTGGGCTCCAGGGCCCACACACGGGCAGGGGCAGAGAGCAGGGTGGGCAGACAGACCCACAGCCAAGCCGACGCCGATTCTGTGGCTTGTGAAGTCCGGCTCTGCTACACTTACAGCCGAACAAAGAGCTGTCAGATCATCAACAGCAAAGCTTAAGAAATGCCCAGAAATCATTCTTGCTCCCTTGGACCACACACTTCTCCCACTCCAGCTGTAGCTCTATTGTTCACAGAGGCCAAGAGAAACTAGAATACCCTTTCCCTCGTTGAGGTGGTTAATTTTATGCATCAACTTGGCTAGGAAATGATACCCAGCTATTTGAGCAAACGTTATTCTAGATGTTTCTGGGAAAGTATTTTTTAGATGAGATTAACATTTAAATCAGCAGACGCTAAGTGCCTTATTCTCCATAATGTGGGTGGGCCTCATCTAATCAGTTGAGGACCCTTACTAGAAAAAGACTGATCTCCCCTTAAGAAGAGGGAATTTTGCCAGCAGATGGCCTTCAGACTTGAACTGCAAAACTCGCTCTTCTCTGGGTCTCCAGCCTGCTGTCCTGCCCTGCAGGTTTCAGATTCGCCAGTGTCTACAACTGCATAAACCAATTTCTTAAATCTTTCTCTCTCCCTCATTCATATACACACACACATATACATACACACACACACACACACACACACACATATATACACACACATACAGTTGACCCTTGATCGATACAGGCTTGAACCGCGTGGGTGCACTTACATGCAGATTTTTTTCAATAGTAAATACTACAGTCCTATGCAATCCACGGTTGGATCCATGCAGGCTGCAGATACAGAGGAACTGTGGAGACGGGGGCGGGGGGGCCAACTATATGTTACACGCAGATTTTCAACTCTGCGGAGAGTTGGCACCCCTAACCCTCACGTTGTTCAAGGGGCAACCACACACAAACACACGAACGCACATCCTGTTGGTCTGCTTCTCTGGAGAAAGAGAAGTTTCCCGAACTAATACACACTCAATATTCTGCCCCAAAGAAAAAACCCTCCTCCTTGTTCAAGGCATTCTCTCAAATGCCACCTCCTCTGTGCAGCAACCCCTGATTTCCTCTGCCAACATAACTGCTGCTGCTTCCGTGCTCATTTCTGTAGTACACTCCTTGTGCACATTTTTGCAAACATAATTCTTAATTAGCCTTGTACCATCGTTAAGACTTAGAATCTAAATCCTGTTATTCAAAGCTTGGTCCATGAACCAGTGGCATGCCCTGGAAACTTGTCAGAAGTGCAGAATCCCCATCCCAGGCGTAGGGAAGCAGAATCTGCCATTTTAACAACAGGCTCAGGTGGTTCACATCACATTAAAGTTTGAGAAGCCCTGTTTTAAACAAAGCTCCATAACGGTGAGGAGTTTTTAAAAATATCAGTTGCTACCATCAGAGGCTCTGATGTAATTGGTCTGGGACGCAGGCTGGGCACCCAGGATGCTGAAAACCTTCCCAGGGGTTCCTACTGTGTAGCCAAGCTTGAGAACCGTCATATAAAACAAACCCCTCATTTCATAAGAGGAATTGAGACCGGAAAAGTCAAGAGACGGTCAGGCTGCAAAGTGAGTTAAGCATCAGGAACCGGCCCCCCGCAAGCTTTCCTGTCTCCCTAAAAACGTAAAGCAAAGAGAAAAAGATCCATATGCACTGTCAGCAAATTTAAAACGAAACCTGGATCATCCAACGCCCAGCGGACACAAGACACTGTCATGACACCAAGCAACTCCTCTGTAAAGAGGAACCAACACCATCCTCTATGAACACAAAGAAACACTCAGTTTGGGCTGGATCTCAGGAACCCTTCCCACTGTTAATGACTGTCAAACACTGAAACCAAGTGTAGAATTAATGCTGGGAAAGATGGAGTCACCCTGGTCTAGGGTGACCCAAAAATGTCCTACGTAGACACAGATCCTGCTTTTGTTGGCGCCTTTACCTTCCCCCGGCCCGATTCTTTGTTTACGTAATTCCTGTGGAAGGTACAAGATGATATTACTGCACTGCTTAGTGTTCCCATATGGCACGGATTTTTCATCTGAGTTGGGAGATAACAGGAAGAAAAGATGGGAGGAGTGAACGGAGTTATTTTCCTTTCAAACGTTCTCTGCGCTTATCTCTACGCCGCCGACCAGGTGAAGCCTACTAACTCCTCTGCCAGGGTTACGATCAGCAACACCAGGTTTTCCACCCAGTTTATTCCCATCATGTGCTCTACCTCTTAGGAAGGGTGACTATGGTGCGGAGGGCGCCCATCTTGGGCGGACACCAGCGTGAGAAGTGGCTGCACCCAGACGACTGCTCACGAATGACAGGGTGACATTCTCTCCTCCTATCAACTTTCCCCAGAACAAGTTCTGGCCTGGAGTTGCTTGGAGGGAATATGCCTTTGATCTGCTGCTGACAGTGCAGCAGTTCTTCTTGGGCAAGACTACATCTTCCCTTAGTGCTGCAGAGGATGATGTGCTTCACGAGGCACCTGCAGTCAAAGCTAACCCAACCTCCTGCGCTGATACACTCGTGCCCAGAAATCACACCAAACCCGCTGAGCTACTAGCTTGACAGCTGGTAGTAGCAGCTACCCCTACAGATGTGCTCTCAGCAGTGATATTAAAGGAAAAAAAGGAAACCCACACCATCCAGGGCACAATGCACACGGGCGGGTGTGTACGCACGGGCGGGTGTGTACGCGCGCGCACGCCCCCGCACACACACAGGTGCGCCCACACGCAGACGTGCGCACACAACATAGGCTGACAGCCTTGCCACCAAGCCACACCAGTCGGGCCACTTTGCCCCCAGGACACATCTCCCTTGCAGATAAAGGGAAACTTTATCTTCCTGGTATAAAGGAGAGCTGTGTGTATTTGTGTAACAGATTAAAAAACAACAGGTCAGAGTAATCAACCATGACGGCGGTAGTAATGAAACAGCACTTAAAAATATTTACCAAACCAAATCATTTTGCCCAATCAGTGCCACGCTTTTAAAGCGAGTTGTTGGACTAGATCCACCAGGTGGGAACTCTCATAAACTTGACTCCGGCGCCTGCATTTTACAGCGAAGGTAATGAAAAGTCTAGAGAGGTGAGGTCACTCACCCAAGGTCACAGCTGATTAATTGTGCTGTGGCCTGTCCAGGCCCCCAGGCCAACACCCTCTGGCCGCACCACGTCCCCACCAAAGCCCAGGAAGGAGTTCCAGAAGACGGTGATGCCGCACAGGTCTGGCTCTTTCCACTGCCCCATCCCCATATTTCTTTGGAGGGCTGAAGCCGATAAGAGCTTCACTTCCCACCCCGGGGGGCAAAGTCAGGAGGCAGCAGAAGAGGATGGGGCCCCAGCTCTTTCCAGCAGCGTTTGGCCTTTGGCTGCACGAGGTTAGAAGGACAAATAAATCACCCCTAGAACCAAGAGCCTATGGCCTCTCCCCAGATTCAGTCACTTCCAATTATCACCAACAGCAGAGCTTCTATACCTTCATACATCCACTTCCACTTCCTGGAAGACGGCCTTTCCCCTTCAGCCAAGGCTGGACTAAGTGTTACACATCACAAACGTCTGCACGTGCCTGGAGACAGCTGTCCCAGATAGATTCAAGGGATCTCAGAATATAAGAACTGGACGGTCATTCCAACCAAACATTTTTTCCCATGTTACTGTCTCTTTCTGTTGAAAAAAAAAAAAAGAAATCAGTGTATTTTTTCCATTAAGACCATATTTTTAAAAACTGAAAATCTAGAGAAGAAATAAAAATCCATAATCCCACAGCCCCATGATAACCATCGTTAGGATTTCGGCTGATTACCTACCAGGCTTTAATTTCCTGGGCCTGTGTGTTTTAAACTAGGCTATCATCATCATATACAAAGACTTCTGTATCCTTTTTCTTTACCTACCATTATATCATAAAAATTCCCCATATTGCTACAGTCTTCCTATACATAATTCCAATGGCTATTTAGCATTTAACCAACTATATTTACCGTATTTACCTAACTGCTTCCCTACTGTGGAACATTTATGTTTGTTTCTAGTGTTTCACAACGTAAGTAAGACTTCACTGAACGCTACTGTGTGTGCGCGTCTTTTCATCGTTATTATTTGAGCTTATTTCCTCAGGAGAGCGTCCCAGAAGTCAACCTCCCATTTTTTTCATGGTTGGAGCAACACAGGCCCCGAGTGATTAAATGTCTGATAAGGTAAAAAGCACAGGCTCTAGGGACTCGGCTTCCGTCCTGACCCAGCTGTCAACGATTAGCTGTGTGAACACCAACCAGCCGGTCAACTCCTCTGAGACTCAGTTTCCCTTGGGTGTCAGGGGATAGGTCCCTCCAAGACATGTCACGGTGTCTCTGTCCACCATTCCACAAAGCCTCCCACGAGACACCAAATCACCAGCCCGTCTCCCTTCTATCTGTCTGCTTTTCACACCAGCCGCTCAGGAGAATGACTGGGTCGGAGCCCGTCTGGAGACCAGACCCGTTTAAGCAGACGCAGCCATGCAAGGCCAAGCCTACGACTTGCAAAAGCTGCGGCAGCCACATGGGCTGCTTCTCCCCACCCCCACCCCCGCCCCGGTCCCTGGCACTGCTTGCTGAATCCAGGTCAGCTGTGGAATTCAACAGCCCTCCCTTCATACCTGAGTGAGCTGACCAGAGAGGACAGTGTGAAAACGATAAAACGCACCCAGGCCCGCAAGTGGGGCCTTCCCAGAATTCAGCCACGCAGGGGCCCGGAGCTGGCCTGCGTCTCCTATCAGGGTTCCCTGGGACACTACAGAGGCCGCTGTGCCTGAGACCATCCCCCATGGGTCCCTGCAGGTGAAAACATGGCCCTCAGCCCGGAACACAGGGAACCAAGGGAGGACTCCCTCGCTCCTGTTTCCACCTCGTCCGCAAGAGAGCCTGCCACTTATTTTTGGCCTCTTTCAACAATGAGCTATAATCGGTGCAAGACAATGAGACAACATTTTCTCAGTCTCTCAACATCCTGTTTGACACCTGCAGTTCCCCAGCTACTGTCCCCACAGTGGTGGAATAGATGACGTGAGCTCCAATTTAGTCACCATTTCCCCCTTTTCATACTACGTCTGCGAAAGCCCTATGGACTTTGTGCATATGGCGCACGGAATTTGCAGCATATTGTGCTGGAAAAAAAACGCAAGCTTCGGAGTCGGGCTCTGATTCCACTTCTCCTTAGCTGGGTGAACCTGACAAAAACACCCTGTTTCACAGAATCTAAGCCACCACTGCCAAGACCTGTGATGATTTTACTTACTACCAAGAAAGAAAAGCCACTGCCAATTAAACTATGACCTGACGTCGATTATAAGTCAGGTCCCTATTTTAGATGTTGAAGGGTGAAAAAAAAATGTGTCTTAGAATCAATGATTGTGACACTTAACCTCTCTCCAATTAAACTTCTCACTTGTAAGATGGAGATGCTAAATGCCCACCGTGAAGCTTGGTTGTGAGGTGGGAATGAGGTGACACTTGTGCCTCACTCTGGACCTGGTACGAAGTACTCAATAAAGTGTTAGCTCCTCTTTTCATTCCAAAAGGGATGGGTAGGTTCTCAATAGATTATAAGCTCTTTTCAGAATAGTTATCATATCTTATGTGTCTTTGGCCTCTTCTCACCCCCAATGACCAAGAACAATGCCATACACATTGCAGGCACTTAATAAATGGATTGTGAATACAAGTGTTGAACTAGTTTGAAAACTGATAAATACCCACTCAGGGAACCCCCGTTGGAGGGTGTGACCCCTGCAATCCCGCTGGCTTCCCCAGCACCTGGAGGTGATGAGCACACCTGGTAGTGTCATCCTGGGTCACAGGGGCCGGAAAGGAGAAAAGCAAATGCCAGGTGCTTGGGTGCACATCCCCCGTGGAACGCCCCAAGGGCAGGCTGTGGACAGCGGCCCACTGCACTGGGGTCAGGACCCGTGGCTACGTCTCAGGTCCACAGACAAACGCGGCATTGTGGTATGCGCAGGCCTCGCGGGGAAAGCCGGGCTGCCTCTGTGCCCTCGATGTGAACGGCTGTGCATAATAAGTCAGACAGGCTTATGTCCCCAGGGGCTCTAAACCAGCCCCCAGGACTCCCTGAGAGCAACACGGTGCCGTGTAAACAAATGTCCCACGTGGGTGGTGCTGGAAGGAATGAAAGTTCAAACAAGCAGAATCGTGTGGCATTGGTTTTTTGTTCCCCCAAATATTTACACCTGCTGCTTTTTTCTCCTCTGGTGCCCCAGCTCTATTGGAAAAGGAGGAGAGACAGAGCAGGGGAAAAAAACATCTCATTTTCCACCACCCACTTTCGATTATTCACACTCTTGTAGGAGATGAGAGCGCTGCCAGTGACAAATTTAAATGACAAGTCTTCTAAAATCCTGACGTTGCCCTTGACTTCAGTCAAGATACGCTCTGTCGGAGGCACGTGTGCGCTCACACCCAAGGCACTCACCACTCCCTCCAAGCTCCAATTAGCTGGAATTTCACAGACCCGATTCCCTAAGGAACGCTCACACAGATGGGTTTTGCTTTCACAAAGTTAATGGGACTTGAAGGGGGGAGAAAAAGCAATAATAATTACCAAAATAGTAATTACCTATTCGCTGAGGCTTCATGCTTGAGTGCCTGTATAGCCTTTCCCCTCTCAGGAAGGGAGGACGGCGGGAGCGGGGAGAGGAGGATTTGAGTCAGAACGTCCGGAGCTGCAGAGTGTTGGCCGTGGAGAGGAGAGGAAGGCAGTATTCTCCCCCATGCCCAGGCCCCAGAACCGGCAGGAAGTGTTCTCTTGGGTTCTCTCGGGATTAAGGGGCCTGAATCTAGTCCCTTCCCCCACTACCCCCAGGTGCAGACCCTAAGTCCTTTGGCTTCTCTGTGCTTTGGGCTCTACGTTGGCCAAAAGCAAGGAAAACCTCAGGGGGTTGCTGAGAGGCTAAGGAAGCGACTCTAGCGAGAGAAGCTGCATTCCTGACCTGGCATCACTCAGCCTCATCTGTGCCACCTGCTACCCAAAGCCCCTGGGAGGATCCCAAGGGGGGGGGGGGCACAGTGTCACTTATCTGGTTGTGCATTCCCAACATTTAAAGGGGATTTTAGGAGACTTTCCACAGCACTTCTCCTTCTTGTTAATAAGTCCTTACTAATAAATAGGGAAAGTGGTACCTGCACGTCATTAAACATCCACTTATTACCTATGAGGCTCCAATAGCCCACGCTATGGACTCCCTAGCATCCCAATCCTGGAAAAAAAGGAAACACACCCAAAAGTTCGGATTTCTCAAAAATCCCTGCTTACATCAAGCATAAATGGCTGCTTTGTTCACAGCCGAATCTCCAGCCTAGGGATGAGGGCTGTCCAATAGAAGTTTCTACAATGATGGAGATGTTCTATGCTGCAGTGTCCAGTATGGTAGCCTCCAGCTAGCCACACGTGGTTTTCGAGCACTTGAAATGTGGCTAGGGCAACTGAGGACCCGGATTCTTTATTTTATTTAGTTTTAATTTATGTAAATTCACAGAGCCATGTACGGTTAGCCACTACTGTACTGCAAAGCACAGACCTAGAGAGTGCCTGGTATACAGCCAGTGCTCAATGAAGATTTGTTCAAGGGAAGAATGAATGGACAGTAGCTCACCATAATAAGTCCTGATTAAGCAGGAGTCCCATGTTTTTGGAGCACTCACTTTACACAAATCCCCGTTTATGTCTACAACCTTCTGAGTTAGGTACATTTATTATCTCTGTTTTACACGTAAAGAAACAGAGGTTCCGAAGAGTTAAGTGGCAAAGCCAAGACTCAACACCAGGGGCCACAGGACGGGGCAGCCTCTTAAAACTACTCAACTCTTCCCCTGATGACAAAAGCACCTGGATACCTCACTTTACTTTCTACAGATGACACCAAATTCAACCTTTTTTTTGGAAACCTGGAAAAGGAAAGAACTTTTCCTTATGAAATACAGCAATGAATACGCAGAGTGTCACGGGTGGGGATCTCTGGAGAGCCTAGCCAGCGCACCCACCTAGCAAGGCCCTGTTTAACTGACTCTGGGTCCCAAGTCAAGAACTAACTATACATCTCACCACTGGGGCCGCTCCCTGAAACCATCGCCCACGCAGCACACTCCTCTGCTGTAGCTTCCTGGTCATCATCTCCACGAGTTCTCGCCTCCTAATGCTGCCAAGCTTGTCCGCCTCTCATGCACTGAGTGTCCTTCTCCAAGGAGAGTCCTTCACCCCTTCTCACACGGTGACTCACACAGCCCCAGCCCGCCTTGCCCCTTGGACCACAAGGAACTCAACCGTGTAACAGAAAGACGCCAACTGAGCACGACCTATATAGTGCGTGGTCAACTATAGGAAACCTAATTTTTCCTGAGTGCTGCTACAGAGCCAGGTGGTTCCCTGAAGAGGATTTTACATCACAGAGGCTTCTACAACTCCCTTTCAGTTATTTAAATCCGACATCACCACCCCCATCCACCCCACCCCACCCCACCCGCTTATTGGTCCCTATAAGCCCCACCTCCTCCAAAGGTTCTTCCCAAACCCTTCAGCCCTCAGGAATTCCTCTGTCCTCAGCTCTCAGGCAACATCCATTATCTGCAAGGCCACCTCCTCAGGGACCCAGGCCGCCTGAGGGGACGGGCGCTGGGGACCAGTGTGGCCTTTTCTCACAGGCGCTGTGCATTTTAGCTCTAACCTCAAACTCAAGCTCCTCCCTCATCAAAACAAAAGCTCATCAGTGAACCTGGGCCAGCCCTTCTAGAGGACAACATGGCAATACTTCACCCCCTATTAGAGGAAGCCCCTTCCAAGTCTCACTCTGTCGCATCTCCCATTCCATCCACACAGCACTTTTTATGAAGACAATTCCGTTCAAACATTTTCTGTACTTTTCCCCTTTGTTCTAGCACCCTTCACAGACTGGCACTGTCAAGCTACCCGGGTAGCCAACCCTTAATCCAATACTGATATTTTGGGGTTACTCAACTGCCTTAAGCAAACACTTCCTGCCACTGCAGTATAACGATTCATACTGTACTTAATCGTACGTTTTGTTGCATTGCTGTGTGCTCGCGTGTGCTTATCTTCTCTCAAGAACAAAGGCCGTATCTTTAAAAGCCATTAAAGAAAAATAAATGAAAAAAAAAAAAAAAAAGAGAGAGAGACACTCTCCAGACACTGGACAAAATAAGTAACTGAAAGGTCCTAGAGCACTTCTGAAAAATCTTCAAATTGGGAATGTCCCTCAAAGGGTGTTCTGTATCTCATCAGGGCCCAGGGCAATGTGGGAGCGCTAGTGTCAGCATCCGCTCACATGATCGTCCTGCTCTTTTAAATAGTGAACCATCTCCACGAGTATATGGCAAAGCTAATTTCACTTGGGTTGGAGAATTAGTTCAGCTGTCTCTAGTTCCAAAATCAAAAATAGAGAGAAGTCTTTCAAAGCCCCCCCGTCCCCGCCGCCGGAAACCTACCCCTAACTTAACAACATAACAAAATCATAAAACCATGGCTCCTAACTCAACAACAAGATGACAAACAACCCCATTTAAAAATGGTCAAGAGATGTGAAGAGACATTTCACCAAGGAAGATATATGACTGGCTAATAAGCACATGAAAAGGTGCCCGACATTATTAGTCAGTAGGAAATGCAAGTCAAAATCATAATGAGAGGGCTGCCCTGGTGGCGCAGTGGTTGAGAGTCCGCCTGCCGATGCAGGGGACGCGGGTTCGTGCCCCGGTCCGGGAAGATCCCACGTGCCGCGGAGCGGCTGGGCCTGTGAGCCGTGGCCGCTGCGCCTGCGCGTCCGGAGCCTGCGCTCCGCAATGGGAGAGGCCACAACAGTGAGGCCCACATACCACAAAAAAAAAAAATCATAATGAGATGCCCCTATGCACTATCTATAATGGCTATAAGCAGGAAGACGGTGGGTCTTCAAGTGTGGAGGATGATGCACATCATCATGTGCTTTCTACCCACATGTGGGTGGCTAGAATTCCCTACCTAGCCAGTCGGATTATAAACTGGCACAGCTGCTTTGGAAAAGTTTGGCAGTTTCTTAAAAAATTAAATATACATACTATCTAACCCATCAATTTCACTCCTAGATATCTGTTCAAAAGAAATGAAAACATGGGTTTACAAAAGACTTGTATGCAAATGTTCACAGCAGCATTATTCACAATAGCTAAAACTGGAAACCATCCAAATACCCACTGAATGGTGAATGGATAAACCAAATGTGTTCTTTCCATACAAAGGGATATCGCTTGGCAATAACAAAAAGAATAAACTTCTGACACACGCGACAACACTGGCACACGCCACCACACAGAGGAACATCTAAAACATGCTAGAAGCCAGACTTAAAAGACTACATATTATATGACTCCGTTTATACGAAATCGCTAGGAAAGGCAAAATGTTAGAAACAGAAAGCAGGTCAGTGGTTGCCTGGGGCTATAGGAGTGTGAACGGGGATTGGCCAGAACAAACATGAGGCAACTTTCAGAGAGGGTGGAAGAATTCTAAAACTTTTTGCGGTGACAGTTTCACAATCATGTAAGTTTACTAAAAATCATGAAATCCCTTACAGTGGGTGAATTTACGATACGTAAAGCATATCTCAATTAAGCTTTTTGTTTGTTTTTTTAAAAAGCAATGCTAAAGCTGCAAACCAACTCAATTTGGGGCTTCAAAACTAGTTTCCGTTTATGGATATTATGCTAACTACAAGAGCATCTCAATAGCCTAAGGGCTGTTATAGTTGGAAATCAGAAATTTAAAAACCAAGTCATATCATTTTAATGGAAAGCTATTTTCCACGTTTTTTCATACTCATTAACAATTCTCAAGGAAAGTCTAAACCCCAAGGCATCCCAGACTTGCCCAAACCCGAGAGACGAGCTCCCCCAAAGCCCTGTTGACAGGCGTAGAACCATCAGGGCGAGGGGTCAGCGTGGCTCTCAGCGGTGAATGTGGCCAAGTCTCTTCCCAACGTTCCCTTTGGCTTGAGTCTGAAATAAAAAGAACCCCCACCCCCAAGGTCTTCTGGCTTAGAGAACAATGTTCAGTGAGTGCTCTCCTAGGGGGCCACACCCATCAGCTGAGCTCTCCAGAGCTGCTTCTCCACCACCAAGTCTCTCCAAGCCCACGTCTGTGTGACACGTCTGCCAGGTGTGTCACGGCCCAGCTTGCCTGGCCAGGTGGCCTTGATCCAGCCAAAATCTGTACTCGTCAGGATTCTGCAGAGAAACAGAACCAATAGGATACGTATACATAGAGAGGGGGGGTGGGGTTTATTTTTAAGGAATTGGCTCATGCCATGATGGAGACTGGCAAATCTGCAGGACAGGCCAGCAGGCTGGAGACCCGGGAAGAGCTGGTGTCGCAGTTTCCAGCAGGAAAGCAGTCTGAAAGCAGAAATCCTTCTTCCTCCGGGACCCCAGTCTTTCCTGGCTCCTTAGAGGTCCTAAGCTAATGCTTGAACTCAAAGGATCTCTGTCTCTTGGTGGTCCTCTGCTGGCACACGCCACACAGGAGGTGGCACTCAATAAGGCTTGCAAACCTACAGACGACCATTAAACTCCATGGAGCCGGTCAGGTCTATCTGCTCTTCCATCACGGACTTTCAAGATATGCACACCCTAAATTTAATAATCCTAACAAGGTCGGTATCATCTCATCAGGACATATGTTTTTCTCTCTGCTGTCTTACTACGGTCATTAGAAGCAGAACAAAATGCCAAGTGTGTATTTCACAAAGTAGATAAAGAACCTACGTAATCAAGAGATGTCTACATCTGTGAGGTCTTCACCCACGTCTATGTTCTCACAATCAGCACCTTTGTGGAGAACGGCCCAGCTCAGAAGGACCACTCAATCCGTCCGGCCCCCCTGCCCTCCAGCAGAGTGGTCCCCCGCATTGCCAGATAATCTTCAAAAAGACTGAGCAGGGAGATAGCATCAGGCACAAGCAGGGACGGCTGGGGAGGGGAGCAAGGCGAGGACTGCACTTTTCAGGTGGCTGGACCAGTAATATCTGTGTGGGAGCTACATGTGGACAGTGTCCTGCCCATCACACACGAGCCCAGGAAGCAGAGGAGGCTGGGAGCAGAGCACAAAATGGTAAAACTCCAGAAGTGCAATGGTTTCCAGGTACCTACTGGGACCCGGCTACATCCCTGCCCCGAGTTCCACGAGACAGCCCTGCATCCTTGCCACGGTGATGATAAAGCTTCACAGGAGGATGGTGAGTTCCTGGTAACACCGTCAGCACTTTCTAGATCACGTATCTGTGAAGCAAGTACTGGATTTTCAGCAAAGACAGCACCTGAAGCTTGGCTTATGCATATTCCCTTTTTTAAAATAAAAAATAACTTTTAACTGTATTTTCTGAGTCTAGCAGAAAGGAATCGTCTCATCAGAAAAATGAGGGAAGGGGCTTCCCTGGGGGCGCAGTGGTTGAGAGTCCGCCTGCCGATTCAGGGGACGCGGGTTCGTGCCCCGGTCCGGGAAGATCCCACGTGCCGCGGAGCGTCTGGGCCCGTGAGCCGTGGCCGCTGCGCCTGAGCGTCCGGAGCCTGCGCGCCGCAACGGGAGAGGCCACGGCGGTGAGAGGCCCGCGTACCGCCAAAAAAAAAAAAAAAAAAAAAAAAAAAAAGAAAGAAAAATGAGGGAAAACAAATAAATCTTCAGAAGCACCATTTGGAATAGACTAAATACCTGACCACAGCGGGAGGGAGAACTAACGTTTATTGAGTCTATGCAGACAGCTAAGGGGGGGCCGTGGACTAGGTCTTTAGCCACCCCCCTCATTTTAAGTGTCATATCAACTCTATATGATAGTATCTTTAGCTCCATTTTATTGATGAAGAAAATGAGGCTCAGGAAGGACATTACGTCTCCCAAAGCCACACAGTTGTAAAATACCAAATTTTCCCAGTTAGTTTTGTGTATCACCACATCTTGAATCATGATGCTCTTCGCTGGACCATGATTTCCTTGAATCAAAATACACAACTAATTGCCTGTACATTACTTTCTCGATGAAACCCTTAAAACATGCTATTTACTTTCACTTTTTTTGTTGTTCTTTCCCAGTTTCAGGTATCAAAATGTCCAGCTTCTTCATTTGGCTTCTCCCTGCTCCAATATAAACTTCTGCAGAATTGTACTTTTGCAAAGCCAGATACCATCAACAAAATAATCACTCACCAGAGCCTAATTTCAATTAGATCAAATGAGGCTGGTGATGCTTGACTTTTCCTAACAATAAATAGAGTCATTTCTTTTATTTACATAATGCCCCAGAGCTTCCTCAACTCTAAACCAAATCAGTAGAGCGAAATCATTTCTCTCCACGTTCAGGGGCGGAAACTTGGAGAAAAATGCAATCACATTTACTACAGTCTTCAGACAGGCGTAGATGGAGAACAGACTTGAAGGAAGAACAGGAAATGCAGGGTTTGCTGGAGTTTCAGAAGGTGACTGTCAAGTCCAAATACACCATTTCGTTATCTGCAGCCCTGTCTCTGCTAGTGTGGCAACCATGACCAGTGCGGCCCTGTTTCCTTCCCGCTCTCTCAGGCCTGCCCCGGCAGCCCTCCTCAGCCTTGAGCAATTTGCTGACACTGTGAAGTAGGGCAGAAAAGGACACAGCGCTCCCAGTCTGCAGCTAACGATGCCAAACAAGGTGGGGCAAGATCAAGGCTCAGCGAAACTCTGCAGCCTTGTTCACTATCCCCAAAGCGCCATCCATCCCCCAGAGAGACCTTCCCAAGGGAGCCTGCACTACTACCTCCAAAAACCAGGGCAGGGACCATGAAAACAGATGTCGCCACATGACGCACAAAGGCAACAGGTATTTCAACACAGCTCTCCTGCCAGGTGAACGACTCAAGGCCGTGGATGTCTTCTTTTCCCAAAGGCAGAGAGCCACCACGCCTGTGTCTGGCTGCGGCAGCATCCAAACCACCTGGGTACTGGATGGAAATTCTGAGTCTCAGGTCCCACCCTGGAATCTGCATTTTGACAAGATCCCCAGGTAATGTAACCGCAAATTAAAGTTTGAGAGGTACTGTGCTACTGCATGCAGGACAAAAATGTTCTGTATTGATCGACACATCCTCCTGATAAGCCAAGCATTCATTCATCCGATGAAAAGCATTCATTTGGCATTCAAGAAATATTTATAGTGTGCCTATGAGATGACTCAGTGCCTGGCACTGTCTAGGGGAGATAAGGCAACTGGGTGAGCCAAGCAGACAAAGCCTCTACTCCCTCAAAGAACTTACATTCTGGGCTTCCCTGGTGGCGCAGTGGTTGAGAATCCGCCTGCCGATGCAGGAGACACGGGTTCGTGCCCTGGTCCGGGAAGATCCCACATGCCGCGGAGCAACTAAGCCCGTGAGCCATGGCTGCTAGGCCTGCGCGTCCGGAGCCTGTGCTCCGCAACGGGAGAGGCCACAGCAGTGAGAGGCCCGCATACCGCAAAAAAAAAAAAAAAAAAGAACTTACATTCTAACTGAGGAGACAAATAACCAAGAGAGGAACAAGCAAACAAATGAAAGAGATTATCGCCAACTGCGATAAAGAGTTCACGCAGCCGTTCTACGAGCACGCTGGCATGTGTGCAAAATGACATCTGCTCTCAATTATTCATTACAAGTTAGTGTAAGCAAAAGGTTAGAAACAGGAGAAAATATTTGCAAATGAATCAACGGACGAAGGATTAATCTCCAAAACATATAAACAGCTCATGCAGCTCAATATTAAAAAAAAAACAAACAACCCAGTCAAAAAATGGGCAGAAGACCTAAATAGACATTTCTTCAAAGAAGACATACAGATGGCCAAGAGGCACATGAAAAGCTGCTCAACATCGCTAATTATTAGAGAAATGCAAGTCAAAACTACAGTGAGGTTATCACCTCACATCGGTTACAATGGCCATCATCAGAAAATCTACAAACAATAAATGCTGGAGAGGGCGTGGAGAAAAGGGAGCCCTCTTGCACCGTTGGTGGGAATGTAAATTGATACAGCCCCTATGGAGAACGGTATGGAGGTTCCTTAAAAAACAGAATTACCAGGCTTCCCTGGGGGCGCAGTGGTTGAGAATCTGCCTGCCAATGCAGGGGACACGCGTTCGAGCCTTGGTCTGGGAAGACCCCACATGCCGCAGAGCAAATGGGCCTGTGAGCCACAACTACCGAGCCTGCGCATCTGGAGCCTGTGCTCCGCAACAAGAGAGGCTGCGACAGTGAGAGGCCCGCGCACCGCGATGAA
Source organism: Kogia breviceps (assembly GCF_026419965.1). Taxonomy (NCBI): domain Eukaryota; kingdom Metazoa; phylum Chordata; class Mammalia; order Artiodactyla; family Physeteridae; genus Kogia; species Kogia breviceps. Next base: position 97,531,653 of record NC_081319.1, on the reverse strand, counting down.
GAGTGGACCCCACTTGCCACAACTAGAGAAAGCCCTCGCACAGAAACGAAGACCCAACACAGCCAAAAATAAAATAAATAAATAATTTTTTTAAAAAACAAAAACAAAAACAGAATTACCATGTGACTCAGCAATCCCACTACTGGGCATATACCCAGAGAAAAACATAATTCAAAAAGACACATGCACCCCAACGTTCATTGGAGCACTATTTACAATAGCCATGTCATGGAAGCAACCTAAATGCCCATCGGCAGACGAGCGGATAAAGAAGATGTGGTACATATACACAGTGGAATATTACTCAGCTATAAAAAGGAGCAAAATCGGGTCATTTGTAGAGACGTGGATGGATCTAGAGGCTGTCATACAGAGTGAAGTAAGTCAGAAAGAGAGAAACAAATACCGTATATTAACACATATATGTGGAATCTAGAAAAATGGTACACGAACCAGTTTGCAAGACAGAAATAGAGACACGGATGTAGAGAACAAATGCATGGACACCAAGTGGGAAAAGGGGGAGGGGACGTGGTGGGATGAACTGGGAGATTAGGATTGACATATAAACACTAATATGTATAAAATAGATAACTAATAAGAACCTGCTGTATAAAAAAATAAAACAAAAACAAAAGGTTGGAAACAACCTAAATGTTGAATAGGGAATTGCTTAAGTAAATTTTGGTTTATCCCATACAGTGAAAGACTATGCAGTGAAAAATAGGAGCGAGGATACTTTTACATTCTGAGTTTTAAATATACATCTATGTGTATATATACATAAATTTTCAAGATCCTATTGTTGCATGATGAAAGCAAAGTATATAACAGTAAGTATAAGATGTTACTAATTGTGTGAAAAATGTTTTCCAAATTCTCAACACACATATTCACCAGTCCATACTTAGAAAAGTCATCAAAAGGAAACAAAAAAACTTATAACCATGATTGCCTCCAGTTGAAGGACGGGGCTTAGAGGATTATTTTAGTCAAGAGATGAAACATTTCATATAGAGCACTTACCACGTTGCACAGCGTAGGTACATAACAAGAGGCAGCCCTGGATGCTGTAGAAATTATACATTGCAGAAAAGTCTCTCCAACAGAGAAATGCCTAGTTCGCTTAGGAAGGGATTTCAACGAAATTTTTAGAAATCAAAGGAGGATGTTGTGATTCAACTGACTGCAAGTTCTATGCCTCCATACCGATCACAGCCCTTCTCCTCGACAGGCCCATGACCAGTATGGATCCAGGGCCACAGATCTCTCAGCACTGCCGGGCAAGCAACTCAAAGGACAGGTTGACGAGGCCAGGACTAGTCAAGGTTGGCTTGTTTCAATTCCAGGCAACCACTAATATCTACAAACCTCCAACGGCCAGACCTACCCAATAACTGTTCAGGGTTTTTCACTTCCTGTGTCGTATATGTTGAACCTCTAACTGTGACAGCACAGCACACCAAGATGACCGCCCCACAGGGTACTTGCAGGTACAATGGGAAGAAGAGCCGTCTCTGGGGGTTTTCCACTGAAGAGGAAGCCTGGAACGAGCCTACAGTCCAGCCACATCTAAATCCAAAGCCTCCACATTTCCTACAAGCAGAGACTACCTCAGCATCAGGCAGTCTGATCACCTGTGAAATCAGGAATTTTAAAAAAAGTAAAAAGCCCAAGACTTAGCATGAAAATATGAACAAACCCCTATTCCTCAGTCATGATGATTAAACCAAGGCTATTTCTTACGCCTCTGACACTTGGTTTTGAAAAGGTAACCCACCTCAGTCTTGTCAAGAAAAAAAAAAAATCATACGGGTTTCTGAAAATAAGAACAGAAGAAGTATCCAGAAATGTATCATTTGTGCCACTTCCCAAAGCCAGAGCCCCCAAATGCTTTCATGGCTAAAGTACCAGAGATGGTCAGAAAACAGGAACACCCCTGTTTCCCAAATTGCCCCCCTCCAGGAGACATGCTCTAAGGCTGCTCTGCAGGTCTGACCTGGAGGGCTGCTGGGGTGGGGATGGGAGGGGGAGGGCGGTGAGGCGGGGGGATGTGACAACAAGGTCTTTGCTCTAAGATGGTGATCATCTACTGAATATGCACAGATCCATTGTGGGCACAGAGGTAAGCTATCCAACGTATATATTCGATCAAACAGAAAAGAAATATGGGCCAGAACCTAATGCCATTCCATTCAAGGCCAAAGAAAACAGGCAACAAAGGTCAGAAGCTTAATAAAATTAACATGAAAGCGGACAGCCTTGGACGGTCTCCTTAGGAATCCGTCAGATGCCCCATCCTAGTCAACAACAGAATGGCCTGATGAAAGTGGTTTTCTAGGGAGAAAGAGTTCTACATTCTGGTCACAGTTCTCGGAAGATAGAATAAAATATATGTACATGTCACCTACCCTAAATCCACGCCTGTTTTTATAAATAAAATATTATTTCCAAGATTGCATAAATTATCCTTGGTTTCTGTTCCTTCCCAGTTCTTGCCTTCTAACTCTTTTGCCTTCTAAGCTTTGTCTCTTTCTTAGCCAACAAAAAATTCCAACTTTCAAGGGTGGGCAATAACATTTTCTCGGGACCTAAGGAGTGAGCAGCCTTCCCGGTTCGTGTGAGGACCGCTGATGGACAAAACACGCACTTCTTCCTCTGGGCACGGCAGGGACTCCGATACTCTGCTCTGAGATGGTCCAGTCGGCCTGGGTTAGGTGGGGGAACCCGACGGTGAAGGCTGGTAAGCTCACCCCCAACCTGCCTGTCACCAGGCCCGGGAACTATTCCTGCAGGGAATTAAGGTGGGACTATTGCATGCTTCCACGTGAAACTGTCAGCACGGGGCCTTTCCCCACACAAAGCATCCGTACCTCTGAAACTACTGCGCTCACCCCCTAAAATTCTAAGATCCTACTCCAAATCTGCGCGGAAGACAATTCTTGGGCTGCCGCACTCGAAAGTTAACTCCCTCTGCTTTTATCAAATTAGTCTTTACTAACCTATGACCACCCGCCCCCCGCCACGAAGACGTCCTAATAGATCCCCCGCCCCCCCCCCATCCAACCACTCTCACCATCCTTGCTTTCAGCGAAGAGGAAATAACTCCAGCTAATTGTCACATCTCTATAATCTCCCACTAAACTAACTCCCAGCAGGAAGAAAGAAACTATCCTAGCAGGGCGCCACAGCTGCTGACGGTCAGGCAGTCGGTCGCCCCCAAGAAAACCCGAGACACGTGTGGGCCCTTTATCCCGGCGTTCCTGGGCGCGCACTCGCCTCTCGCAGGCGCGCACGTACGCACGCACACACTCGGGCACTGCACACTCAGCCGGCGACTTAGTTTTGTCTCCCTCAGAGCAGCCCGTCCCCAATCTTAAGAATTTCCTCAGCCTGGTCGACTTCCCCGGAACACACGGCGCCTCCTGCAGCCTGGGCGCCACGCGCGAGTGAAAGCGCGCCCAGGTGGTGCGAGGAGGGAGGAGGGAAGCGTAGGTGTGGGGAAGGCCAGGGATGAGGAAGGAGAAAGCTTCGAGTGGGATGTGGGATCTCAGGTGCCCGGGTCGGCGTAGATGCCATGTAAGCTTCCGGGATGAAGAGAGGGCGAGAGGAGAAAAGCAACAGGGGATGAAAGGAGCGAGGCTGGGGATGGGGGGGGAGCGGAGGGGGAGGGGTCGCTCACCCAGGGTCTTGACTGCGATCTGCCTGGTGAGGGGCGGCGGCAGGTTGATGCACACCAAGTCCACGTCCTGATGCAGCAGCACCTCGTCAATGCGGCTGGTGTAGAAGGGGACGCTCATCTCCTTGGCCAGCTCCTCCGCTTCCTCCTGCGTGCGGCCCCAGAGCGCCTTCACGGCGAAGCCCTCGTCTTTCAGCAGCGGGATGATGACACGGGCCGTGAGGCTGGTGCCGAACACGCCCACCCCGGGAAGCATGGCTGCTCCGGCCCGCCTGGTTCTGCTTTTAGCTCGGATCTCCGGTCGAACACGCGCACGCACAGCCCTCTAGCCAGTCCCGAAGCCGGCTCGCCGCGGTGCGCCAGCCGCCGTGCACCGGGCCAGGCGCCCGGGTGCCCAGAGCGCACGGAGCCGCAGGCGGAGCAGCCTCGGGCGCCTCAGTACGGTGACTGCTGCAGTGTCCGCCACGCGGGGCTCCCGTCCTTCCCGGAGGCGGCGGCAGGGACCCCCCCCGGCGCACCCGAGGCCCCGAAGCCCCGCGGAGCCCGGGCTCAGGCGGCGTTCCCGCCGCAGCGCGGGCCGGCTGCGTGCGCCCCGCCGAGGTCGCTCCATGGCCGGCTCATCCCCGCGCCCGCGCCGCCGCAGCCGGGACCGGCTCTCTCCCGCGTCGTTTCCGCAGCCTGCGAGTCGCACGCAGGAGCCTCGACACACTGCCAGAGCCCGGACCGGCCGGGCTGCGGGGGTCCCCTTCCTCCCCGCCCGCCGCTCCGAATGAAATGCACCGGCGGCCAGCAGGAGGCCGGCTAAGCTGGAGGCTCGGAGGGCGCCGGGCGTGTATCTGGAGCTGCAGCGCGGCGGCGGCGGCGGCGGCCACGACCTGGGGCCAGCCTTCTCATTCTGCTGCCATGTTCGCTCGCCGCGCGGCTCGGGCGGCCTGGTCCCGGGGGCAGGCTAGGGCTCCGGGATCCCGCGGGAGGGCGGAGTTGGCGAGTTTGGCTGTCAGCGGCCGGGGGTTCCTGCCCCGCCCCCGCCGCAGCGCCGCGCGCCATTGGCCGCCGCGCGCCGCCCCCGCCCCCGCCGCCGCGGGCTCGGGGTGCGCGCTGCGCCCGGGCCCAGAACACGCCCGGCTCCTTCCCCGCCCCACCTAGCTCGCCTTCTGACCCTCGCGTCTTCCCTTTCTTCGCCGTCCACCACCTCCTTCTACCCCTCGCCTCTTTCCAAGCCCCGCCCCAAACAAGCCAATACATCTGTCGAGTCAGGGCGCGCTCTAATAGGCTAGTCATCTGTGCCTTGCAAGAGAGCAGCGGGCGGCGCCCGGGCCCCGAGAAGGCCGGGGCACGCGGCCAGGTGTGAACAGCGGGTAATTACCACCTCCGCTCCGAGAGCGTTTCCTCCGTGCCGGGCATCACGCTAAAGAAGCTTTCCTTGCACTCTCCCTTACTCCCCGCACCAACCCTAAGGTTATAGGAAACCCATATAACCGAGGATGTGAGTCCTGGGAAGGTTCAGGGACCTGCGCAGGGTCGCGTAACAGGTAAGCAACAGGCCTGGGATCGGAATCCAGGCTCCAGAGTTTGGGTGGTGAGCGGGGGAGTTCTCCCCTCTCCTTCTAAGAGAGCCTCCAAACGTGCGCCACCCTCTCCGGCCGCGCACGCACCGTCCAGCCGCCTTCACACCAGACGGTCTTGTCTTGCTAAGCTCTCCTTCCCCCGGAGGTGGGCGCGCGCCTAGACCCTGCTGTGCTGGGCGGCCCCAGTGGCGTAGGGATCACCGAAGCGGCTGCGGCACGTGTGTGTCGCGTCTGCGTTTGGAGACGGAGGGGTCGCTGGGCCAGAAGCCACGCCAGCCTCTGGCCTCGGGCTTTGGATCCTTCGCCGCCCCTTTTTGCGGCCTCCACTCTCCTGTCCCCCCACCTCAACCCTCTGCTCCCTTCCCGAGCCCTGGCGAAAGAGCTGCCGGGCCAGGCCGAGGCTCTCCCGGCGACCCTGGAGCGGTGGGAACTCTGTGCACGTCTGGGTTCCTGCCATATCATCGGCACCTCTCATCCTGCCTGCCTGGCTCGTAGTAAGCGCTCAATAAACATTTGCTAAATAAATGAATGGATGTTCACTGAATGCCCATTTTGCCCCCACTTGGTGGTGGGAGGGGTGACTCAAGCTGAAAGGCGGGGGACCTGGCCTCTAGTCCAAAGTCCCTGGAGATGTCAGACGTCCTGTCATGTTCATTTCTCGTCTTCAGCACTCAGCTCCATGTGACACAGGTCGGCCTGAACACAAGAGTGAAAAGTGTGATACTTGGAAGCTTTTAAAACAACAAAAGTAAACAAATGGTACCTAATGAAACTTAAAAGCTTTTGCACAGCAAAGGAAACCATAAAAAAGAGGAAAAGACAACACTCAGAATGGGAGAAAATAGTTGCAAATAAAGCAACTGACAAAGGATTAATCTCCAAAATATACAAGCAGCTCATGCAGCTCCATATCAAAAAAAAACCAAACAAACAACCCAATCCAAAAATGAGCAGAAGACCTAAATAGACATTTCTCCAGAGGATACAGATAGCCAACAAACCCATGAAAGGATGCTCAACATCACTAATCATTAGAGAAATGCAAATCAAAACTACAATGAGGTATCACCTCAGACCAGTCAGAATGGCCATCATCAAAAAATCTACAAACGATAAATGCTGGAGAGGGTGTGGAGAAAAGGGAACCCTCTTGCACTGTTGGTGGGAATGTAAATTGATACAGCCACTACAGAGAACAGTATGGAAGTTCCTTAAAAAATTCAAAATAGAACTACCATACGACCCAGCAATCCCACTACTGGGTATATACCCTGAGAAAACCGTAATTCAAAAAGAAACATGTACCACAATATTCATTGAAGCACTATTTACAATAGCCAGGACATGGAAGCAACCTAAGTGTCCATTGATAGATGAATGGATAAAGAATATGTGGCACATATATACAATGGAATATTACCCAGCCATAAAAAGAAATGAAACTGAGTTATTTATAGCGAGGTGGATGGACCTAGAGACTGTCATACAGAGTGAGTCAGAAAGAGAAAAACAAATACCTTATGCTAACACATATATGTGGAATGTAAAAACAATAAAGGTTCTGAAGAACTTAGGGGCAGGACAGGAATAAAGACGCAGATGTAGAGAATGGACTTGAGGACACGGGGAGGGGGAAGGGTAAGCTGGAATGAAGTGAGAGAGTGGCAGGGACATATATACACGTTACCAAATCTAAAATAGATAGCTAGTGGGAAGCAGCCGCATAGCACAGGGAGATCAGCTCGGTGCTTTGTGACCACCTAGAGGGGTGGGAGGGAGGGAGACGCAAGAGGGAGGGGATATGGGGATATATGTGTATGTATAGCTGATTCACGTTGTTATACAGCACAAACTAAAACACCACCGTAAAGCAATTATACTACAATAAAGATGTTTAAAAAATACAAATAAATAAAATAAAACAACTTGTAACAACTGGCAATGAGGTGGGGCGTGTGGAGAGAGCAGGTTACCAAAAAAGCATGTGTATAACAATACAGGGATGAGGCTGACCTCAGGGCCTTAGAAGAAAGGCACAGAGGACACTGAGTGCTGGGGTGGCTGAGACAAAAGGGGTGTTGCCATCAATACCGACAGCCTTCTTTAGAGCAGAGGTTTTCGAAGAACTGAGGCAGGAACGTCCACGGGGGCAGGGCGCAGGGTGCAGGCAATGCGGTTAGACAAGAGGCACGCTCTCAGTTCCCAGAGGCCAGGTCACATGTCAATGATGGTACCGCTTGCACGGAGCAGGGGATGTGGAACGTGGCATTGGGGCTGGAAGCAGAGCTGGAGCGCCTGGGGTTGGCCCCCCGCTGTGCTACTTACTAGTTGTAGCCTCTTAAGCAAATTACTTCACCTCTGGCCCAGTTTCATCTGTGAGTTTGGAGTAATAGTGGTGTATACCGCCAAGGATTTTGAAGGATTATATGAGTTAGTTTTATAAAGTCCTCGGGATGGTGTCTGGCACGTAGTAAGCTCTACATAAATGTTAAATAATTATGGGGAGTGGGTCTGTTATCAACATCTTTCCTTGATGGGAGAGACAATTGTACAAGGGCAGCAACATCTAGACACTAAGAGGGAGTTGTTTCTGTTCTTTTAAAGGGAACTCTATCCCTAGCTGCAGTGTGAATAAAAATAAACCTTCCATCTACATAATATGAAAAGAAAATGATCACATTTAATTCGCATAAGAAATGCGTAAAATAAACATGATCGCCATTTCACAGGAGGTAAAACTGAATCCTGGCAGCAACTCAAGCTCACAGGTCTAAAACAGAACGCTTCATTTCCAACCCACCTCCCCAAAAACCATTGCTCCCTCAGTTATCCCCATCTCAGCAAATGGTACCACCACCAACCCTCCAGTTGGTCCAAAACCTTGGAACCATTCAGGACTCGTCTCTCTCTCATACAGCCTACAACCAAGCATCAGCAGGTCCTGTCTGCCCTGCTTTCACAGTACATCCAGAGTTTGACTGCTTCTCTGCCGTGGTGGGGAGCCCAAGTCACCATCGTCACTACCTGGACCACAGCGTCGGCCTTCTCACCGCTCTACCTGCTTCCGTCCTTGCTCACCATAGCCCGTATTCTCCACTCAGCAGCCAGAGTGATATTTTAAAAGACAAGTCAGATCATGTCCCACCGGCCTTGACACCTCCCAGTGAATAAACTCCAAAGGCCTCGGGATGGCCTGAAGAGCTCCACCCAACCTACCCACCCCACCCCTGCCTCGTGTATATCCTACCCCTTTCCTCCCCACACCCTACATCCCAGCACACACTGGCCTCCTCGCGACGCGCTGTGCGGACTGAGCCTGGGCCGTCGAACTCACTGTTTCATCTGCCACACCCACCACCAGCCCCTCACATGTCCACGTGGCCCATTCACTCTACTCACGCCTCTGCTCAGGTGTCCCCTCCTCAGGTCTCCTTGCCTGACCATCCTATCCAAAAGGACCTCTGAGGCTTCCCTGGTGGCGCAGCGGTGGAGAGTCCGCCTGCCGATGCAGGGGACGCGGGTTCGTGCCCCGGTCCGGGAAGACTCCACGTGCCATGGAGCGGCTGGGCCCGTGAGCCGTGGCCGCTGAGCCTGCGTGTCCGGAGCCTGTGCTCCGCAAAGGGAGAGGCCACAACAGTGAGAGGCCTGCGTACAAAAAAAAAAAAATTAAAATTAAAATGACCTCTGTCACATTTCATCCCTTTGTCTGGCTTTATTTTTCTTTATAGCTCCTCTCACCGCCTCACATTGTATTAGATACTTGTTTATCTGTTTATCATCCATTTGCCTCAATAAACTATAAACTTATTGAGATCAGAAGTATGTGTGTCTTGTTCATTGCTGAATCCCCAGTGCCTCAAATTGTATCTGGCACCTGCTAGATGGTATATATTTGTTGGACAAATGTTTATACATTCTTCTCATATCCGTGTACTATTATGAGGATTGTATGAGTTAATATTTATGAACTCCTTAGAACTGTGCCACACGCCACATGCAAAACGGTTTAGGCCCTGGAGAAGTAAGGTTGAGGACAGCAGAGCCCTTGCCCCTGGTGGCCTGTTGACTGGGGACATGAATTATGATGGCAATACAGCAACTCAGGCCAAGTAGGGGGCTGCGGGGGATGATTTGGGAGCAGAGAAGGGCTTTGAAATCAGAATGGGAAGCCTTTGAAGGCTTTCAGAGAGAGGAGTGGGCTGGACCCAGGCTTTGAAAGACTTGCTGGAGTTAGTTAGAAGGAAGAGGGGAGGGAGGCTGAAAACAAGCTAACTCAAGGTGGGAGGGTCTGTGTGAAGGAGGCCAGGATGTGACGGGGAATCACTGAGAGACTTAAAGCAGACAGTGAGTGCACCATCAGGTTGGCATTTTAGAACCATCGCTCAGGCTCTGTTATGGATGGTGGATTGCACCCGTCGCAGCCCCGCAAGGAGACCACTGCAGTAAGCTGAGCTAGAAGGAAGGAAACTGAGCAAAAGCGGCAGGCAGGGGACTGAGGATGTGGGCACAGGTGCCTGTGATAAAACAGGGCACTTTGTGCTACAGCAAGGGGATGAAATCTCGGGGGCCTCCTTGCTAACTGGACCTGGGAGGTAAGTGAGTAGGAGTTGGGGCAACTTCCCAGCCTGGGGCTAACAGAGAAGCTGGGTGGACGTTTGTTTCTCACCAGCTCGGCAGGTCTTGCTTGATCAGCACTGAGCTGGGGAGAATTACACATCAGTTTTGAGCTTCTGATAACACAGACCTCTGAACCATAGCGCTTATACACACGATACCCTCCGACACATCTTGTGGTTATTCCTCACGTACTTCCTGTGAAACCCTCTTTAACCTGGATCCTGAATCCCAACACAACCTGACATTTTGATATTTTAAAACAGTTCTGAAAATAGGCCTAGAATTTTCTTTCCCCTCAATCCATGGCTTAGCTGCCAACCTCTACTATTTGCATTTGGGTGAAGATTTCAGGCCCCATTTTAATTTCAGATAATTGTCATGTGACTCCCCCCAAAACATTCTAAACCTTCTTTGAGAAATAAAAATAGAAAGGATTTTTTTTTTTTTTTCTTTTTGCGGTACGCGGGCCTCTCACTGCCGTGGCCTCTCCCGTTGCGGAGCACAGGCTCCGGACGCGCAGGCTCAGCGGCCATGGCTCACGGGCCCAGCCGCTCCGCGGCACGTGGGATCCTCCCGGACCGGGGCACGAACCTGTGTCCCCCGCCTCGGCAGGCTCTCAGCCACTGCGCCACCAGGGAAGCCCATATTAATTTAGTTTTAATGATAATTTAAAATATTTTTCATTATAAAAGTCACTTATACATGTTACAGAAATTTCAGAAAACAAGATGACTCCTACCTTAATCTCTCTATCGTTACATAGCTGCTGTAAATAACTTGGTTAATTTTGGAACTATTTTAATGAAAACGAGAAAGTCTTGCTATTTAGTTTTGTTTATTCCTCTGATATAAAGTAGAAACAGGCTTTGGATATTTTTAGGTGAGTATCCATAAATACCCAAAATCCTTATAAATCTTAGTATTTGTGGAATGAAATCCTTTTGCTCTTTGTAGAAATAGAGCTTTGCCAAGTTGAAAACCTAGCATAGTTATGACTGCCGAAGATTCTAGAGCAATTCTACTAAACAGTTCTAATATGCATCATGCTGAAACTTATACCCAAATTTGTTTCCATCAGGAGAGTTTTTTTAAAGTACCTGTTTATACTTTCAGTTCTTGGTTTTTGTTGTTGTTAATAGCTACCATTTATTGGGTGCTTGCTATACATGAGGCAGAAGCTAAGCACGTTGTACGCTTTTACTCCTCAGAGCTTTTCCAGGTAAGTACAATTAACCCCATTATTCCAAATAAAGAAACTGCTACATAAAAAAGTAATTTGCCTGAGGGTGGTCATGAAGGCAAGCATTTGACTAAAATCACCTGATTCCAAAATCACAGCATGGAGGGCTTCCCTGGTGGCGCAGTGGTTGAGAGTCCGCCTGCCGATGCAGGGGACACGGGTTCGTGCCCCGGTCCGGGAAGATCCCACGTGCCGCGGAGTGGCTGGGCCCGTGAGCCATGGCCGCTGAGCCTGTGCGTCCGGAGCCTGTGCTTCGCAGCGGGAGAGGCCACAACAGTGAGAGGCCCGCATATCACACACACACACACACACAAAAAAAATCACAGCATGGAACCACTAAGCATGGGTGGATCTCTAACTATGGGTAGATACCACGGCCCCTATTTTGCCCTGACAACGGGGCACCTGGCCCTCTAGAGAAGATGGAGACGGACACACACTTGCCTTTCTCTTCTTTGTCCCCTTCCCCTAACAAAGGGCAACTGACCCCCAGAGGAGGGCTTCGCTAGAGCTGCCGTCCAGGTCAGGAGAGAGGTGCCCCGCTGTGCTGCCGCTACCGGGGAGCAGGGGTGGGGACGGCACTGTCCACCGTCATCTCCAGGATGCCCACAGTAGCCTCCTAGCAGCACTGACCCTTACACCCTTGACACCTCTGATTTGTAAGTAATCAGAGAGAACTTTGCCAAGCATGTCACTGACTTGTTTCAAACCCTCTGCTGCTTTCCTCCTGCCCTTGCAGCACAATCTAAACCCCTCTCTGCGTCCCGGGGGGCTCTCTGCTCTGTCCCTCCCCTCCGCGTCTGATACCCACTCATTCTCCAGCTGAGTGTCAGTCACCCTTGCCTCCTCTTGATTCTGCGTTCTTGCCTGGGTCTCTCCTGCCTCAAGACCTTTCTTTGCACTTTCTGTTTCCTCTGCTGTCAGTGCGGCTCCTTGGCCCTCCATTCACCCGCTGGCTTATTCTCAGCCTTTTGGGCTCAACTCACATGTGGCATCCTCCCCACTGCAATGATGGTAGATTCTTTCCAACCCGCTTTGGGCTGCTTTCCAACACCGCCCTTCTTAATAATTCCATTCAGCCATGTACACAATCTTCTGGAGTTTGCTTCCTTGACCACTGCCTGCCTGTCTCTCCTGGATGGAATGTAAGCTCTTTGCACCCAAAACTCCTGTTGGCCTCATTTATTGCTATATTTCCATGGCCTAAAATAGTGCTTGGTACCTTACTGATACATAATAAATCTTTGTTGAATAATTAATCACACAGACAGTAAAATGTTCTAATACCACACAATGGCATGGAAAAATGATTATAGCATAATGTTATGTTGAAAAAGCCAAGAAGACAACACTGCACATATATATTATTGCAACTCTCTATTTTTTAAATTGGGGTAAAGTATTCATAAAATTTTCCATTTTCATAGTTTTAATGTACAGTTCAATGGCATTAAGTACATTCACATTGTTGTGCATTCACCTACATATTTTTTTAACATCTTTATTGGAGTGTAATTGCTTTACAATGTTGTGTTAGTTTCTGCTGTATAACAAAGTGAATCAGCTATACGTATACATATATCCCCATATCCCCTCCCTCTTGCGTCTCCCTCCCACCCTCCCTATCCCACCCATCTAGGTGGTCACAGAGCACCGAGCTGATCTCCCTGTGCTATGCAGCTGCTTCCCACTAGCTATCTGTTTTACATTTGGTAGTGTATATAGGTCCACGCCACTCTCTCACTTCATCCCAGCTTACCCTTCCCTCCCCGCCGTGTCCCCCGTGTCTGTGTCTTTATTCCTGTCCTGCCCCTAGGTTCATCAGAACCATTTTATTCTTTTGGATGCCATATATATGATCAACTACATATTTTTAAGAAGAAATAACCTATGAAATAAAAGCTGCTTCTTTCTACATGTGTGTATTTTCCTTTTTTTCTTACATTTAAAATAAAGGAAGAAAAAGCATGTAAAGGTATAAATGAACTAACAGTTCTGATCACATGCTCAGAAATTTCTTTCATCTCCAGGTCCAACTCTGAGTAAATGAACTCATTGAGGGAGGGAGCCTAAATGCATCTAGCTAGTTACCAGTCCTCTGAAATACAAAAAGAATAGTTGACTCAACTAGGTGGTGTGACAACAGATTTCTTATGTGTTGCTCACCAGGCCAAGAGAAACTCAGATGCCCTTTAAAGCACCACCACCAAATCTGTGGCTCTTGGAGGGTGGAAATGGGTTTAAAGTAAGTACGCAGGTGCTTGGGCATCGCAAGGTTAAGTGGAAAACACAGAACTTTTCTTCTTGATGTGTGAAAATCCTCAGGGCACTTAGCCTCTGCAGGCCCATGATTTCTCTGGAATAATGCTTTTCTGTGTAACTTTCTGCTACTTCCGCCAGCATGTGAAGGCATGGGGGCAGACGGTAGAACTGCTCCATAAATAAACAAAGTATGTAGGGTGCTTTTATCGGATGGATCAATAAGTACATAGGAAAACTCTTCAGCATCCCAAATCATTAACACACTGCTTACATACACAGATTAGCACACTAGAAAAATAACCCTTGTAAGAGTCTGGCAGAAAGTAAATACTATTGGGGAGAGGATGATGTGGCCTTTGCAATTCAAATTTTAGGAACAGTTTCTGGTTTAAAGGGTAAGCACATAAAACAATATACGCTCCATTTTAAAGAAGTCACTATTCATCAAGGCAACATACAGAACCCAAAAGTCAATCACTTGAGCTATACATATTGGGGCAGAGATACCATAACGTAGACTGTGGCCCTGTAGTTACGTGGTCCAAAGGGCTGAGAGACGCAGGGCTTGTTCTTACACAGAGGGAATCAGGAGCAAATTGTGGCCTGGGACAATAATAGCAGAAAGGGCGTGGCATGCAACTCAAGCACAATGGGAGTAGATGGAAACCAAGGCCATTCATTCATTCATTCATTCACTCAGCCAGGGATGATAATAAAACTATTTAATATCTGGTATATCATGGGCACAAACAAACGCCAGTACCCCTGGAGCAGGGGCTCAGAGGCCCCCTGATATATCAAACAGCAACGTGTTAGCTGCTGAATCTCGGTCAGGCCCGGGAGACCTGGTGGAGAGGTCAGGGCTGTGGGGTGACAGCACTCAAAGCTCAGGGCAGCCGCTGACCATTTCCAGGAGCCGTACAACCAGGCTGGGTACGTGCGTGCCAGCTGACCAGCGGCCCTACATTGAATGTAGGGTCATTTCCTGCCTGCTCTGTGTGGGTCCTCTAGATGCTCACTGGGAATACAGAGCTGAAAGATGCCATTGTGTCCCTCAGGGAGCTCGTGGCCTTGGGCATCGGATAGACAAGCAAACAGGCACTTGCAATGTAGTATGTGAGGAGCATAAAACTACAGTTTGTGAGACACACACAAACCACGGGGGAGGGAGGCAGAGGCAGAGGAGAGGTGGTGGTAAAGTTGGGAAAAAGGAATAAGAAATGCTCCTTGCCTCAGTAAAATGAATTTAGAGCCTTTCTAGTAAGCAATGGTGGGACAGTCCACACAGGGGCGGGGGAGCAGCCCTGCTTCTTCTGGAATTCTCTTTGCCTTTGTAGTCTCTCACCAGCTACTGCTACCACCACGATAACCCGGCTCTCCTTCCCCACCTCCCCACCACTGGAACCCCAGGCCTCTTGCGCACACATTTTGTCCTTCCTCTTCACACACAGCGAAGACTTGACTACAACTTTTCAACAAAACTTTGCAGAGGGCTGGGAGCTAAATCATATCAGGTATAACATGAAACTTGAAAATGTGGCTTACAAATTAAAGCATATTTACCTTCAGCTCACAGATCTTGCCTACCTCTGCCACTTCATGGTACACAGATCAACGGTATTTGACAGCACGCTGGGGTAAACCAAGGAAGGCTTCATGGAGGTGGGGGTGACCTGCCTGTGGGCCCTCGGGTCCCCTGGGGCAGGAGAGACCATCTCTCAAGCAGAAATTTAACTCACTGGCGGTCACTGGGCCCTCGGCCTGCAGGTCGGGAAGCTTGCTTGTACGCCACCTAGAAGAATGTCATCTAGCAGCGGAGTGGCACTCGTGAACGTGCAAGACCTCGGTCAGAGAGATGACAGAAAGAGAAAGCAAGGGAGCCTCCGGCTACTGAAGAGCACAGAAAGGAGAAAAGCAAAGCCTGGCTAAGAGAGTCCAGACCTAGAAAATTGGAGAGAAGTCCTGTTCCTGTTGATGAATTTCTGGTGACAATTCTACCCGCTAAAAGAACCAGCCCCACAAGGACTCACACTAGAGCTAAAGGAAGGTCTAGTTATAGGATAGAGACCTTTCCTAGCTAGAACACCAACCCTCAGGTCAAGCTAAATGAATATACAATTCCTTTTAATTTTTTTTTGGGGGGGGTAGGAGTTTATTAATTAATTTATTTATTTTTGCTGTGTTGGGTCTTCGTTTCTGTGCGAGGGCTTTCTCTAGTTGTGGCAGGCAGGGGCCACTCTTCATCGCGGTGCGCGAGCCTCTCACTATAGCGGACTCTCTCGCATTGCAGAGCACAGGCTCCGGACACGCAGGCCCAGCGGCCGTGGCTCACGGGCCCAGCCGCTCGGCGGCACGTGGGATCTTCCCGGACCGGGGCACGAACCCGCGTCCCCTGCATCGGCAGGCGGATTCTCAACCACTGCGCCACCAGGGAAGCCCCAGACTCTTTTTTAATCCTATTTTCCAAACAAAGTATATACTTATTATGAAAACAATACCTCATATTTAGAAATAATAATAGTTATTTAGAAAGAATCCTCGCCCAACAAATAAAGACTACACATCCTTTGTAAGCCCACCCAGAACATTTACACATTTGACTATTGGTTAGGCCGCAAAGGAAATCACAACAAATTCCAGAGGAATGATA
Source organism: Kogia breviceps (assembly GCF_026419965.1). Taxonomy (NCBI): domain Eukaryota; kingdom Metazoa; phylum Chordata; class Mammalia; order Artiodactyla; family Physeteridae; genus Kogia; species Kogia breviceps. Next base: position 97,515,637 of record NC_081319.1, on the reverse strand, counting down.
TCATACAGAATATGCTCTTTTACCACAATGCGCTGAAAATAGAAACCAACAGTAGACGTGTATTCTCCCATCCCATAAATTTGACAATAAAAAAATACTGTTCTAAATAATCTCTGGATGAAAAAAGAAACTGTAATGAAAATGAAAAATATTTAGAAATAATACACAATGAAAACATAAAAACATTTGAGATACAGCTAAAATTATACTCAAGGGAAAACTGAGAGCTTAAATGTATTTTTTTTTTTTTTTAGAACAAGAGTTGAAAATTAATGAATAAGCACTCAACGGAATGATTTAGAAAGAGAAAATAATAATCTAGAAAGAAGGAATCGAAGGAAAATTAATGTAAAGCACAAATAATAGAATCTAAAACCAAGAATATAAAAATTATCAATAAAACCAAAAGATCATGGATTAAAATAATAAAATATACTTCCAGAAAGTGATTAGAAAAAGGAGAAAAAGCAAAATAAATAATATTAGGACAAAAAATACGATAGCAAAATTTTGCCTACAATTCAAAAAACTTTCATGAAATGTTCAACTCTACAAAAAAAATATAAATTACACAAGTGACCCAAGAAGAAACAGAAAATCTGAATATACCAATAACTATTAAAATAATTGAATGGCTAGTCAAATCTCTCTTCTCAAAAAAGACAACGGGTTCATCAACTTGACAGGCAAATTTAACCAGACCTTTTAGGGGACAGATAATTCCTATCTTAGCCAAACAGTTTCAGAGAGTAGGAAAAAGGGAAAAGTTACCTAATTCATTTTATGAGGTTAATATACGTAAAAAGAACAGTATTTTTTGAAAAAGAAACAAAAGTATAGACCAATATCATTTATCAATATAAATGCAAGAATTTTACATAAAAAACTAGCAAATCTAATTTATCGGTAATAAAAGTAATCATAACGAAGTGGATTTTATCCTGTAAAAATATATATGACTCAACATTAGAAAATGTATATTACTATAAAATATGAAGATATAAAAAGGATAAAAACCATATGATAATCAACAAATATAGAAAAATATAGAAAATGTAAGCAATAAAATTCAGTTAAAATTCATTAAAAAAATAATAAAGCTTTTAAAAATCAGTAGGAACTTAACTTGATAAAATATTTCCCCCCCAAAAAACCTATAATAATATCATACTAAGTGATGAAACTTTAAACAAAGTCTTTTTAAGTTCAGGTACAAGTCAGGGCGCCCATTTTCACCCTGACTTTGCAACATTGGACAGGAAGTCCTTGCCAATGAAAGGAGACAAGAAAAGAAGAGGCAAAAGAATAAGGGAGAAAGAGATAGAATGCTCATTATTTGCAATTTGTCTTCATTGAAAATCCAAGAGAATTTTCAGACAAACCATAAGAAAAAACAAGAGGGTTTAGCAAGATTGCTGCAAACAAGATCAACATAAAAAATTAGCATCCCGGGCTTCCCTGGTGGCGCAGTGGTTGAGAGTCCGCCTGCCGATGCAGGGGACACGGGTTTGTGCCCCGGTTCGGGAAGATCCCACATACTGCGGAGCGGCTGGGCCCATGAACCATGGCCGCTGAGCCTGCGCGTCCGGAGCCTGTGCTCCGCAAAGGGAGAGGCCACAACAGTGAGAGGCCTGCATACCGCAAAAAAAAAAAAAAAAAAAAAAGAAAATCTGAATACATTGACAAAAAGAAAGACTTAATATTCTTTCTCCAAATGAATCTATAAGTTCAATATAATGCAATTTTGAAAAAGAAGTGTAAGGATGGGGAAAGAGCAGTATCAGTAATCTACTGACTTATAACAAACCTCTGCAACACTTAGTGGTTTAGAACAACTACCATGACTGCAGCCTGGGATGAGCTCACCTGGGCAGTTCTGCTGCCCTTGCAGGTGGTCACTTAGGCGGCTACGTTCAGCTGGGGGCTCAGCTCAGGACTGGGCCCAGCTGGCTTGCTAAGAGAACTAGTCTTCTCTCTTTCTCTAGGGAGTCTCTGAGTTTCTCCCTCTCTGCATGATATCTCCCAGTGGTGTCTCTCAAGCAAGGTAGCCAGACTACTTACACGGGTAACTAGTCTGGCTCCCGAGAGCACAAGACAACAGCTTACAGGACTAAGGTTTAGGCCAGGAACTGGCATAGTATTACCTCTATCCCATCCTCAGATAAAAGCAAGTCACAAGGCCAATCTATCAATAGATTTAAGAGTTGGGGACTACACAGGTCTATATACAGGTAGTGTGGTTCATCGGCTACATACCCCAAATGACCTATCATGCATCGAGATTTGTAAAGTTAAAAAGTGTAGTGTTGGTGTTGGACCAGATAAATAAATCAATGGATTAAAACAGAGGACCCAGAAACAAATGTCTACTTATGTGGAAAACTGATAAATGATAGAAGTGTCATTATAGATTAGAAGGGCTTTTACAAGTTAGTAGGGATGGGACAAACGACTTTTTACATTTATGGTGGGTTTCAACTGCCACACAATCTCTGATATGCCTCCCTGTAAGATGTGGAATATAAATTCCCCTCCCACTGTGTGTAGGCTTGACTTAGTGACTAGAAGTGGGCTCACTAGTGATGAATAAAGTAGAAGTGACAATGTGTGGCTTTAGAAATTATGTCATAAAAGGCATTGAAGCTTCCTGCTTACTCACGCTTTCTCTCTCTATCTTGAATGGATCTTGTGCTCTGGGGGAAGCTAGCTTCCATGTCATGAGGACTCTCAGGCAGCCTCGAGGAGAGATCTCTATGCGGAGGAACTGAGGCCTCCTGCCAACAGCCATGTGTCTGAGCCATCCTGGAAGCACAGCCTTCAGATGACTGCACCCCACCTGCAACTTCTGAAGAGACCCTGCACAAGAACCACCAGCTAAACTACTCCCAGATTCCTGACCCTCAGCAACTGTGAGGTAATAAATGTTTGTGGTTCTAAGCTGCTAAGTTTTGGAGTAATTGGTGATGTAGCAATAGGTAACTGACAAAATCTCTCACCCGCAAAAAGAAATAAAATTGGATCCCTCCTCACACAAAACTTTAGATTTTTTTAGAAGATAATATGGGACAATATCTATGATTATAGAAAAGATTTCTTAAATCAGACACAGACATGCAGACACATGCCATAAAGGAAAAAACACCATAACCAAGGTTAAAAGATAAATGACCATCAGGGAGAAGGTATCTGCAACCTCTAGTATCCAGAACAAATAGAGAACCCCATCAAATAAGTAAGTAAAAGACAAACAGCCCAATAGAAAAATAGGTAAAAGTAATAAATAGGTAATTCGTGGAAGAGGCAACCTAAATGACCTTTAAGCCATCTCACTGGGAACCAGAACAATGCAACTTAAACCAGGATGAGATTCTATTTCTCAACCCTCAGCCTGACAAAAATTAACAAATCTAAAATTATCCAGGGTTGACCAGGATGGGGGTAAATGGGAATTCTCATGCATTGCTGGTGGGATTATAAATTGTTAGAGCCATGTGGACACAATATGGCAGCCTGTAGTAAAACTAAACATTTACATACACATACACTGTGATCTGATAACTCCACGTATAGCAATTGTAGACTTTCCAGAGAGAATTTCTGGCACCATTGCACAAGAAGACCCATACAAGGGTAGTTATTACTGAATTGATTATGGTAGAGAAATATTTGAAGCAACCTAAATGTTCATTAATAAAATGAATAAATAAAAGACGGTATATGTAAGCCAAACATTACACTAAACTACAGTTATAGATAGATATTTCAAGAATGGATGAATATGTATCAAGTTAATACCATCTCTATATATTTACATATAAATAGTTAGGGTTGCCCTCAGGTCCCATTTCTCCTTAGCCTAATGGAATTTCCTCTTGTTTTGGGAGCCACGTATTTTATTTTATTTTTTTTTATTTTTTTATTTTTATTTTTTTTTTTTTGCGGTATGCGGGCCTCTCACTGTTGTGGCCTCTCCCGTTGCGGGACACAGGCTCCGGACGCGCAGGCCTAGCGGCCATGGCTCACGGGCTTAGTTGCTCCGCGGCATGTGGGATCTTCCCGGACCAGGGCACGAACCCGTGTCTCCTACATCGGCAGGCGGATTCTCAACCACTGCGCCACCAGGGAAGCCCTGGGAGCCACGTATTTTAAATTCAAACATTCTTGGAAGGCACCCAGAATTGCTAACCAAATTCTGGTTCCTTTATGAAATGAACCCTGCATGCATGGAAGTCACAGGATGTGCAAAGTATCGAAGGTGGCACCTGTGTAAGTTCCCAGGACCTGCTGCTGCTGGGTTCGTCGATCAGTGAGCACCTAAACTAAAGGCAAGGGCCTGTCCCAGTGGTGGCTTTACCATGTTACTCAAGAGCCCCAGAGGTAGCAGCGCCAGGTTCATTTTTAATTATTTGGCAGTCACCTGCTCAGGACTTCTTCCTTCTATGGATAACTCTCATTTTCAGTCATTTTCCACTTGCAGAGGACTCTGCTTGGGCTGAGTGCTGAGCAGGTGACCTGCCTCTTCTTGCTTACATAAGTGAGGGCACATTTTTGTTTCATGTTGTAAAGAGAATCAGTAGAATAGTTCAGAGTGGCCACTGAAGCGTCCTAGGACCTGTCCAACACTGGGGAGAAAACCCTCACTAGAATGGAGACAAGTAAGCAGTCAAATGGAATCCCGAAGTTTATTTAGAACTCCCAGTAGAGATATGAGGTGGGGCTTTTATGGCAACATCTGAGAGGGCAACTTGAAAGGCAAGCTTTGGAAATAGAGGTTCAGGTGGAGCCGTTGGGAGGGAAGGATGAGGTAACAGGTTTCTAAGGGCAGCTATACTATGGACAAGTGGGCAGCAGGGTGACAAGAATTGAGAAACCTGCCGCTATGGCCTCCGATTCTCAGATCAGCTTCCCCACCCAAAGTTCTGCTACACAGAGCCGCAGATAGCAGCCCTATTCTACCAGCCAGAGGGTGAGAGAAAGTAGACAAGACAAAGAAGGACCCGCAGCCATTCTCCACCTCAACAGATGGTCACTGTTGGCTCCGCTGGACTGAAGCCTCCTTCCCTGAAAAGTGAGAGGTCTGTGTGAGTAAGTGACCAAGGTCCTACCCAGTTTGCATAAACTAGTGTCCATTGTCTTGTCCTCATTCATTCCATGAACCTGTTCATACCTGTCAGGTGCTGCACTGGACCGTTCTAGAAGTACTTGTGCCATAGGGGCAAAGAGAAGAGAAACTGAAAAATAACTGCTCCGATAGATTTGTTTACAACGTCCACACAAAGAAGTAGACTGTGGTATAACTACAGACCAGTCCAAGTCTGGATCTAAAAGGCAGAATGCTGCCTTTACTTTTCTTCCCTGTGACTCTCATTAACCATAGCATAGTCGTTATAATACATGTGGGTAGGTTTCTGTGGTTAAGGTAGAACACTCCTTGAAAACTGGCTCCAAAACGCAGTAACCACCTTTTTCTCTGAGAACAATGGAAGTACTTATTACTATATCCATTGCATGAAGATCTAATACCCAAATACGCCCATACTAGATGCTACGCCAACTCCATTAACATTCGTAAGATGTTAAAGACACAGGGGCTTTGAAAGGAAAAGTTGGGTGGTTCGTTTTAATCCTTCAAGAACTCAAACAAATTAACACCACACTGTAAATCAACCAAACTTTAATAAAATAAAATTTTGAAAAAGAACTCAAGTAGTTACTCTTAGCAGGAGCATGTAGCTCACCAGTAAGCAAACTGAAACACACAGAAAACATTTTTTATCATTTGAAGACTGGAAATTTTCTATTCATACGTTTGAGCTCCAATCCCATGTCAAGATTGTGTCAAGATTCAGAAAGCCATACTGCACTAGAAAAGAGTTGAGCTGTCGAAAGGTGAATCCTTTCTGTTTTTTTCTTTTTAGCTAATAGAGACATGGACATTTTTAATAAATTATAAGAAAACTGCAGTTTATCTGTAAAGAGAGCTATGAGAATCTTTATCTACTCTATAATCAGAAAACCAACTGATTATTTTTCTTCTAACCTAAACTGTTATACTGATGTCCATTCTGGATATTCCAGATGATTCGGATATACAACTGTGTACTTCATAATGGAGGCTACCTTCTAATTAGGTGAAGCAATGGGAATAAGATTTGGGGAAAAAGAATATATTTTCTCAGATTTAGGTTGCTCTCCTAAAATATTAAAATTTATGAGATTTATAATACATTTTTTATGTTAAAAAACTCATTTATTAAAAAGTTCATTAATCAAAAGCGGGTAGTGAATTATCGCAAGGTGCTCACATCTGTGTAACACCTGCCAGGTCAATAAGTAGAACATTACCAGCACCCCAGAGAGGCCCCTCTAACCCCCTCTATTGCTATCCCCTCCCCACTCCCCAAAGTTAACCACTGTTCTCGCCTCTAACAACAAAGATTAGTTTTGCTAGTTTTAAAATTTTTACATACATGGAGTAATATATATTTTTTGTATGACTTCCTCTCTTCAACATATTGTTTAGGAGAGTCACCCGAGGTGTTCTGTAAAGCTGTAGTTCCTTCATTTGATTGCTACGTAATACTCCATCGTGTGACTAAACCACAATTTATTCACTCATGCTACTGTTCATGGGTATTTGGGTTTGCTTACAATTTGGAGTTGCTAGAAATTGGGCTGGTATGAACATTCTGGTACGTGTCTTTTAATGCATATCTCTGCAGGGATTTCTGTTGGGTATAACACTCAAGAATGAAACTGCCGGGTCATAGGTTATATGAATGTTTGATTTTGAGAAATAATGCCAAAGAGTTTTCCAAAGTGGTTGTGAAGTTTCATTTATTCTTGGCAGTCACTCTTTTTCTACTTCTGGCAACAGAAAGTAGAGTGAGAAGGATTTTTAACGTTTTACAGGTTTCTTGGAACAAAGTATCTTTTTATAAACACTATTTGAACGAGTCAAGTTTAAAGTAATTAAGGGTTCAGAGATTAAATTTATTTCTACACTACAAATATTGTTTTTAAAAGAAGTGCAGAAGTGCTTGGGGCAAAGTACATTTGGGATTTCCTTGTCAAAATATCTGAAAAGATTCCAGCTGTCCAGTTCAAATCATCCACAGCTGGGCTGGCCAGTTTCTGACTTGATATTAAGCTAGGATCCCCAGTATAAAAGCAATATCAAGCCCATGAACTTAAGCAAATAAGCAAACATTTTCAGTACAGCCATAGCTCCACCAAGAAGTGGGGCAGCTTTGAAGATTTTTTTTTTTTCAAGTTTCTGAGGTTGGAAATTTCCTTCTCCCTGATATGGAAGACAGGCAGAAACAAACAATTGTAGCTGGAAACAGAAGTTGTTTTTCAAAGGACACTGCAATGCCCGTTGGGCTGTCCTCTGCCAACTCGATTATTCAGCATAGAGCTGTCTTTCTTCCGGGTAAGAAGTTTGTATTCTCTCTCTGGCAGGACTGAGAGCAGGGGGTTCGCCAGCGCCCCCGCTGGGTTCCTTAATCAATTTCTTGCCAAGATCAGCAAGGTCCCAGTGCAACTGATGAACATTTTTGTGTGTACAAGTTCATAAAGGCTAAAAGCCAGTTAAGAAAATTGTCCGGATATCCTGCACTAAAAACTGTTCAAGAGTTTGCGATTAAAACAGGTAAGTTGTGAGTATTCACACAATGGAATACTAGGTAGCGATCACTCTGTAGCGATGAGAACGAAAGGACTACAGTTACACGGAACAATACCGGCAAGCCTCACTCCACTTCGTGTGGAGGGGAAGAAGGCAGGCGCAAAAGTTCAAAAACGGGCAAAGCTAATTTATGGCGACAGAAGTGAGAATAACGTGACGGTGGTAGCGGCTGAGTTGGGAGAAGGACCGAGGCGGGTTGGTTGCTGGTGTGCTGGTCGCGTTCTGCCTCTCGATTGGACTATTGGTTACGTGGATGTGTTCATTTCGCAAAAGGTTAACAAGGTGTGTACTTATGATGTGTGCACTTTTTTGTTATGTTTGTGTATTTCAGAATTTTTAAAAAATAAAGTTGCTGTTGAGAGAAAAGGTAGGCTGACCTTAATTGTGATTTTTTTTTTTTTTAAGCAGTCCAGCAGTTTACGGTAATGTTAAGTTGCTCACTCCCTGCTCAAGAGCACAAAGCCTTCCTAAATCTTTAGTAGTAATTTTTTAAATGTTTAAATTTTTATTTTTTAATCTTTAGTAGAAATAATTACCAATTTATGGAATAACAGCTACGTGTTAAGCTTTGTGTAAGGTCTTGTACAGACGACGTTATTTCCAGGCCTTCAAACAAACATTCAAAATAGGTAACGTTGTCCCCAGAGCACAGATAAGAAAACAAAGTTCAGAGACGTTTAACCATTTCCCTAGGTCACACAGCTAGTCGGTGCTGGGGCCAGATCTGAATGCTACCTTATTCCTCATCATCCAGCCATTTAGGAAGGCCCCCTGCGTCACCATTGCTGCAGGGCAGAGGAAGTAGGGCCTAGGGCAAAATAAGAGTGCACCGTGCAGTAGAGGACTTGCCCACCTGTGAGCACACGAGGGGCCACATCAGACAGTGTCCAAGACGAGAGGTAAATTCAACTCAGGGTCACTTGATTAAACCCTGATGAACCGCAACCTTCTACCCAGCTGCTATGATCACAGCTTGGAGCATCCACTCCTCTTCAAACCAAGCACGCACAACTCCTCCTCCATGAAGCCTTCCCAGATACACGAGGCCACAGGCTCTCACTCTTTCATCTTAGGGAATCCCTTCCACACACACCGTTTAATTTCATCATCACAATAAGTTGCCGGTAAGTGCTCTCCCCTTTCCTCAAACGGGGAAACCAAGGCTTAGAGAAGCTAAGTGGTTTTGTCAAGGTCAAAACAGTAGTAAGAGGTCAAGCTGGACTTCAAAGTTGGGTTCAAATTCTCCTAGCCCCTCCCCTCCCCCTCTGACCCACAGCCTTCCTCTGCTACCCCATTGCTCCCTGTGGATGGCATCTTTGGCTTTATCACACTTTCCTGTAATCAATGACTTCTGCCTGATAGAGATGAATCAATGCATACTAATCCTGCATCCCTCTTAGCTAGATGTTAAATAACCAACTGTGATTGAGAGGCAGGGAAGTTAAGAGGGGTCAAAGCAAAGACGCCAGGTTCAAATCCCAACTCATCTTCTTACTAGTTGCGTGCCTGTGGGTAGAACATGCAATTTCTCTCAGTTTCCATATTCGTTAAAAGAATGTAAAAATTATCCCTGTTTCATAAGGTTGTTCTCTTGGTCAGTTCAGGCTACTATAATATGGACTGAGTGGCTTAAAGAAGAAACATTAATTTCTCACTGTTCTGGAGGCTGCAAGTCCCAGATCAAGGTGCCAGCAGATTCAGAACCTGGTGAGGCTTGCAAATGACCAGCCACCTTCTCACTGCATCCTAACTTGGTGAAAAGAGAGGGAGCTCTGGCACCTCTTCTTCTTATAAAGGCATTAATCCCATCATGGTGTCTCTAGCCTCATGACCTCTTCTGAACCTAATTACCTTCCGGTGGTCACATCTCCTAATAACATCACATTGAGCATTAGGGCTTCAACATATGATTTGTGTGGACCCTAATATTCAGCCTATAATGGCTGTTATGAGAATTAAATGAATTGAAATATATTAAGTGCTTAGAGCAATACCTGGTACAGAGTAAAAGTAGACGTATCTAGTACAAGGTGAAATTAGCCAGGTTACCTGGGCAGCTTCCAAAGAAAACCACTGTGGGAATACACGGCAGAATTGTCACCTATTCTTGGATGTGCGCCAGACGCCAGGTACTGTGTTCTACATGTCTGTTCACCACCTCGATACTGCGTGGCAGGGATGTTATCTCTGTTTTACAGATGAGAAAGCAAAAGCTTAGTGAGGTGAGAACACTCACCCCGAGACACCCAGCCCATCACCTGCAGCGGGCTGTGAACTCAGGTGTACCTGCCTTTGCAGTCCGTGCTCTTAAACGACGGGCTATAGTAAGACTGGCTCGGGGCACCTGGGGCACAAGGGTGAGATAAGATGTGAGATGAATCTTTAAGTCGGATTTTTAAGAAGTGGAAATGTCTGGGCTTCCCTGGTGGCGCAGTGGTTGAGAATCCGCCTGCAGATGCAGGGGACGCAGGTTCGTGCCCCGGTCCGGGAAGATCCCACATGCCACGGAGCAGCTGGGCCCGTGAGCCATAGCTGCTGAGCCTGCGCGTCCGGAGCCTGTGCTCCGCAAAGGGAGAGGCCACAACAGTGAGAGGCCCGCATACCACCAAAAAAAAAAAAAAAAAAAAAAAAGAAGTGGAAATGTCTGTAGCCCTCATCTTGGCACTTGATGTTCAGCACGGTGTTTTGGATAATGGCTTTGGTGGGGTCAAACCAGAAACTCAGCACTATGAATGTTTGCTGCGGTGGTGGTCCTGTGCAGCGTAGGCTATTTAGCAGCACCCTTGACCTCTACCTACTAGATCCAGTAGCACACCCCTCTCTCCCAGTTATGACAAACAAAAATGTCTCCAGATTGTTCCCCCTACGGGGACAAAATCTTCTGTAGTTGAGAACCACTGGTCTGTGTGTATATGTGGTCTTGATAAAACAGCTGTAAGCAACATGAAGCCAGGAACGTACCATGCCTTTTCGCATTCTCCAAACTGATAACCCAATTCTGGAAACAGAGCAATTGCTCCCCAAAATACTCACTGAAAGGAATTCAGTTGTCATGACAGCCACCTTAACATCTTTCAGAGTAACTCCCGTTTGCCCATCAGATCTCACCTCAAATGTCTCCTCTTCGGGGACGCTTTCCCCACATCTAGACTTGTTGTCAGGTTCTCTTTTCCGTTTTACTCTTGGTGAGGAGGTATTGTTATCTGTATTCTCTAATCCGTTCCTCCAGCACCCTGGCCTGGGAGCAGCACACAGGGCTGTAGCCCCGATATTTTCATTAAGGAAACTAAGGCTCAGAAAGCTACTGAGCCATGTTCAAGATCACACAGCCAGTAAGTGACAGACTAAAACCTCAGTCACGTGACAGCGGGCTGGTCCCCTAGAGGGACAGAACAGTGCATGCTGAGCAGAGCATCAAGGGGGCTGGCATTTGAGGCAGAGCACCCGTCACAGAAGAAAACTGGAGTTTAAGGAGGGAAGTTGGTCAGAAACCAAGGACCCATACCGTGGGAGTAAAAGACTGCATGGGGATGGGCACCTCCAAAACACACCTGACACCAGCCTACAGCACCTGACTAACCCAGGATGAGGGGTTACGCTCCATGGTTAAGCCAACTGGTGAATCTGAGAACAAATGTCTGGCCTTGGTTCAGGCGTGAGGGATGCTGAGCTGCAGGTGGAGAAAGAAGGGGTCTGGATGAGGCAGCTGATCCGTCGCGCGTGCCCAAGTGTGTTGGATTCCTAGTGTGCCGAATTCACTGTCCCCGCCTGGGGACATGCCGGTGATTCACTGAGTGACTGATGTCAGTAATTGGCACCTACTGTTGTGCTGGGCCTGTGATGGGCCCAGAAGAAATGAAGGTAAGCACAGTACAGGTGGTCTCTGTCTCTCAACCTTAATCTAATTATTACACAAATAAATGTTTAATTACAAACTGTGACAGGTCTTGGGAAGGAAAGGCACTGCGTGCCATGACAACATATAACAGATGGACATCTCACCCAGTCTGAGGGCTGGGGAGGTGTTCCCTGAGAAGGTGATAATTGAGCTGAGATCTAAAAAATGAATAGAAGGTAATTATGGTCGTGTATGTTGAGGGGGTAGATGGCTGAAGAAACAGCAGGGCAGTATCTTTGAGGCAGACCATGGAGGGATGAGGTTGAAGAATGCAACACACATGGGCTTCCCTGGTGGCGCAGTGGTTGAGAGTCCGCCTGCCGATGCAGGGGACACGGGTTCGTGTCCCGGTCCGGGAAGATCCCACATGCCGCGGAGCGGCTGGACCTGTGAGCCAGGGCCGCTGAGCCTGCGCGTCCGGAGCCTGTGCTCCGCAACGGGAGAGGCCACAACAGTGAGAGGTCCACGTAACGCAAAAAAAAAAAAAAAAAAAAAAAAAGAATGCAAGGCACAGAACATACAGTTGAGTCCAATGGTCCAATGGGGGGAAAAAAAAGTTAAAGTGATTAGAATCAAAGAAAATAAGGCTGATGCCCCATTCAATCTTCTTGATGGTGAAAGGTTCCCTTCCCCAGAGGACAAAAAATAAAATAAAATAAAATGCTACTTCAAAAAGAGAGGTAGCCTGGCTTTGCAGGCAAGGCTTCCCTCAGTGATGGGATCTTGGTGGGGTTATTAGTCCGGAGTTTGATCTGAGAATGTCCAGCAATTCCGTTTTTTCAGTTTATCCAGTCAATCAGATTCTGGGGATTGACTCACATTGACCACAGTCATGGAAACCAGATGTGTAAATCAAAATGCCTACATATAATCTTGTCATAAGAAATGCAACTGCCTAGCTAATTGAAATATTCATGTCTGTTGGTCAGTGAACGCTCCCTTCCCTATAAAGTGGTCCACGGAGGAGGGAAAATACCCGTCAGGTTAAAGGGGGAGAAGGAATTGGAACAAAGCTTCCTGGTCAAATAATGCAGCTGACCATTGGACGCATCATTCTCCACTACAGATGAGCATATATTCTGAGCCCAAAGTGAGGATGCAGGGCTTAACAAAGAACTCTAACCTGATTTACGAGTGTCATTCATCTATTAGCTGTCTCTACTGGGCTTTACTAATTAAGTAATGACATTATTAAATAATGATATGATTAAATAATTGTATAATGTTATATAGTAATATAATTTTAAAATTATATAATTAATGTTATGTTATTATGTAATGATATAATTAAATAATATTTTCATATTGAATAAGCCACCATTATTAGAATGAATTAAATAACATGAAAAGAAATACAACCAATATTAATTCAATATTTGTCATCATTTTTAAAAAAACACTTATCTATCCAAGTTGATAGTTTGATTTTCCACTAACACTTATTTTCTACTAATATTCAGTTTTCTCAATTATTATTTTTTCTCTTAATTAAAAAAAAAATCTCTGAAAAAGCCTTTGAGTAACTTAAGAAATATTTACAGTTTCACTCATTATTGAAGATATTTTCAATATAATATTACTCATCAGACATGGAAGCAATGACAATTCAGTGGCAATGAGCAATTCTAGCACCAGACATGGTTTCTGAAAAACAGTTCTCACTAAAAGAAAGCAGGGCTCCTTGGAGAAACAACTGATTCAAGATGTGGGGCAGGAATTGTTCAAGGTAAGGCTGGAACATGTTGTTATACCTGAGAGCGAAGCCACTATCAAAGACGCCTGGCAAAAGGATACTGAAACTAACTTGAAGGAGCTCTTCCCGTCCATAGTTGGGTCAATTTGAACACCAAAGAAGGTAATAATCATAAAAGGTTGAAATACATCAAATATATAAAAATCCAATAGCTTATACAATGATAATTTAAAAACAAATTAGTATCTCCTTTGAAGGTTGTTAAGGCACCAACTTCCTGACATGAAGTTAAATAAAAGCATCTTAATTTGCCTTTTCTGTAGAAATTGTATTTCAGGGTGACCTAGTTGTTGATATGAGAAATTATTTCTTTATAGCAGGATCCCAGCTAATAAAAGTAAAACAAATGACAGATTTAGAAAATCATCACTTTCAAATACCTACTGAATTAATGGATCGAGGCCCTAGACATCAATGGTTGCTAAAACCATTAGTTGAAAGGTCCATAGGGATCTGTATTATGAATAGGTCAGGCTGACAATTTCTAGAACCACCAGTCAACTTAAAATCATGAAAAATGGAAATGCAGGACATCATATTTTTCCTGATATGATGTAATAGGAATACACACTGAACTACCTTTCCTTCAAAGGATTCTAGCCAAATGAAGTTGAATCTAAGACGCTAGGTTTCACTACCTGTTTACAAGAAACACAGGGATAGAGGAACACGTTAAATGACATCGAGAGAAGACAATCAGTGAAATCTGGAACGTGAGAATTTCTACAGGACAAATGACTTAGTTTTTTTGATAAGTGAATTACATAAAAAAGGCTGATAGTGGAGAGTGTAAGAAACTTTAGAAGTATATTATATGAGTCATCTCAGGCTGCCATAACAAAACACCATAGATTGGGTAGCTTAAATAACAGAAATTTATTTTCTCACAGTTCTGGAGGCTAGAAGTCTGGGATCAGGGTTCTCATGAGAACATCTTCCTGGTTTGCAGATGACTGCCCTTTTGCTATGTATTCATATGGCCTTTCCTCACTGTGTGCACATGGAAGAGAAATCTCTTTTCCTGTTCTTATAAGGCCACCAATCCTATTGGATTAGGATCCCCACACTTATGACCTCACTTAACCTTAATTGCTCCGAGAAGTCTTATTTCCAAATACAGCCACACAGGGTTAGGGCTTCACCATATGAATTTTGGGGGGAGACACATTCAGCCAATAGCATGTAAGGTAAGCACAATAGAGGTGGTTCTGGTCTGAATCCTGATTGCAACAACCCTAGGCCATGTGTGGACCTTGTTGAAATCCTGATTGCAACAAACCAGCTATAAAAAGATATTTATGGGACACTCAGGGAAATTTTAACATTACCTATTAGTTACAAGATGATGTTAAGAAATCATTGTTATTTTTCGTAGATGTTATACTTTTAAAAAATATTCCTGATTTCTTGGATATATATACAGAGGTATTTACCTTTGAAATTATATAAAGTCAGAGACTTGTTTTAAAATAATATATAGGGGTGGGATGGAGGTGGGGAAGGGGGTAAAGATGAAATAAGATCACCCATATATCAATAACTATTGAGTTGGGGCATGTGCAGTTGGGGCTTTACTACTCTATTCCTTCTATATTTGTGTATGTTTGAAATTTTTCATAACAATAAAAATATTTTTAATGCAAAAGAGAAAGGGAGAGAGACTCAAGAAATATATCAACCACATACAATGTGTAGCTCTTGTTAAATTCTGATTCAAATGCACCAAATGATAAGAAGCCATTCTTGAGACAGCTGAAGCAAATAGAGGAACACGTTTGCTGAAGCAAATGGACCATGAAATGTGCGATGAATGATATTACAAATTGTTAATTTTGTTCGATGTGATTGAGAGTTTTAAAAAATTTTTGAGGTCCTTCTTGTTAGAGATACATAGGTACATATTGAAGTCTTTACTAGATCTTTAGCCAGGGTTCTCCTGAGAAACAGAGCCAATAGGAGATTAGATATAGATATAGATATAGATACAGGAGATATATATAGATATAGATATAGATATGAAAGAGAGAGATTTATTTTAAGATACTGACTCACATGATCTTGGAGGATGTTAAGTCCAAAATCTGCAGAGTTGGATGGTAGGCTGGAAATCTGGAGAAGAGCTGCAATTTGAGTCCAAAGGCAGTCTGCTAGCAGAATTCCCTCTTGCTTGGTCTTTGTTCTATTAAAGCCTTCAACTAATTGGATGAGGCTGATCCACTTTATGAAGGGCAATCTCCTTTACTCTGAGTCTGCAGATTTAAATGTTATTCTCATTTAGAAAAACACTTTCACAGAAACATCCAGAATATTTGACCAAATTGCTGGGCACAGTGGCTGCTATGGACTGAATTGTGTCCCCCCCACTCCACCCCCAAATTCATATGCTGAAACTCTAATCCCCAATGCAACTGTATTTGGAGATAGTGCCTATAGGAGGTAATTAAGGTTAAATGAGGTCATAAGGGTGGGGCCCAGATCAATAGGATAATTGACCTTAGTAAGTGCACACGAAGTAGAGGTCACATGAGCACAGAGGGTTGCTGCCTACAAGCCAAGAGAAGAGCCCTCAGAATCAAGCCCATGTTGCTGGCACCTTGATCTTGGACTTGGCCCCCACAACTGTGAGAAATATACTTTTGTTGTTTAAGCCACTCTGGTATTTTCTTATGGCAGTCCTAGCAGACTAATACAGGGACCCAGCCAAACGGACACATAAAATTAATCATCACACAAGCACTTGTATTACCTGGAGTTTGCTTTAAAATACTCAAAAACAATTTTTTTTTTAAATTAAAAAACTAATCCAGGGAGGGTAGATGAAACATGGTTGGCAAAATGTTGATAATTGTTAAAACTGGGTGCTGCAGAAGTGGAATTTCATTATATTATTGTCTGAAATTTTCTATCATGAGCTATAAAAGAAATATTCATGAGACTACCGTGTCCCAACCCAATAATGACAGGAAGAATTCACACACCTTCTTTATATTTTGGAAGAGGAAGTTTTTTTTTTTTTTTTTTGAAGATGAAGGTTTTAATAATGAAATTCTTTAAGTACTTTTGTCCAGCTCTGATCTGTAGCTTCCTTTTTCCTATTCAGCCAGCAAGTTCTTATTAAGATATGACTCAAGGACCATGGAGTTCATTAAAATGATAGTCATATCACATGGTGGGAAGAACACTGTCAAAAAAAATTCCCTGTCTCCACCAGAGCATGTCATTCAGGGTTTCCTGCAACTGAAACCACAGTAGCTGATGAGGGGGGTTTTTTTGTTTTTCTTTTTTAAGTTTTTGGCCACACCCCACGGCATGTGGGATCTTAGTTCTCCGACCAGGGATCAAACCCATGCCTCCTGCATTGGGAGGCAGAGTCTTAACCACTGGACGGCCGGATAAGTCCCCTGATGAGGGTTTTTGAGATTTGCCTTCCAAAGATCTAGATAATATACAACATTATCATATAAATCCCTGTTACAAGATTCAAAATGCATTAATTACCATTGTTATGCTTCTGTAGTTCTCCCACTTTGCCCGGGAAAAGCTTAGAATATTTTCTACTACAATCATATAGAAATGCAAATATTTGCATCCAGCTCTCTCTGACTACATTTCTGTTTAGCTAAGGAATGCTAAGTGGTTTCATCTGTAAAAAAGAAAAAAAAAAAGAGCCAGAACCAAGGTTGTTATTTAGGATATTTGATTTTTTTTTTCTGAAGAATAATAGGACGCTTTTCATCTAATAATAAATGCACTTTTGAAGGTTGAAGCATTTTGATTATTTTAGGAATAGGCGTTTTCAGGGGGCTTCCCTCGTGGCACAGTGGTTGAGAGTCCGCCTGCCGATGCAGGAGACACGGGTTCGTGCCCCGGTCCGGGAGGATCCCACATGCCGCGGAGTGGCTGGGCCCGTGAGCCGTGGCCGCTGAGCCTGCGCGTCCGGAGCCTGTGCTCCGCAACGGGAGAGGCCACAGCAGTGCGAGGCCCGCGGACCGCAAAAAAAGAAAAGAATAGGAGTTTTCAGAAAACTCATTAAATTTTTTCAGCACCGGCAGAACTGGGTCAGAGAACTTGTTGAAATGGACCGAAAGGAAGAAATTCCCCTCTGCTCTGTTCCCCAAATAATTCATCAGTGGTGCCCAAGCAGGCGTGAAGGACGGGACTCAGCCTCATGGTTTCTAAGTGAAAGTAGAAATCAGGCTTTTAGGGAAGTTGTTTGGTGCGAAATCTTGACCAGTATAATGAGAGCCTTGTCAACTGGGTGCCCTGATTTGACGTTTCAGTCCAGGATTCCAGACCCCGGACTGTCCTTTTCTGTTCTGAGAGGAGTGAGCTGGACAAGGAGAGAGCCAAGCTTCCCCTGAGATGCCGGGTCCCTTGTCAGTCTGTCCGGGCTGCTGGGAGGGGCCCCGGAGCTCTGGGTCTCCCGGGCCTGACGGCAGTGAATCGCCAACAGTGTGGACTCACTGGGGCTGAGTGACAGGCGAGGCAGACAGGACCCGGTGCCTGCAAGTGTCTCTGCAAACTGAAGAAAACAAAACAAAACCTTCAGCAAAGGGGGACTGGGTCAGTCTGTCAGCATCTACAAACACCCAAGTTGGGGCACAGAAACACCCCATCACCGCAGGGCGACCAAGTCAAAGTCACGGAGGAGTAATTTGCTGGGAAAAGAGGACAACGGGAGAGGAAAGGAGAGCCTGGAGATGGAGAAGCGTGGGTCCCTCGAAGGCTGGCACCGTGGCTCTTGGACACAGATGCTGGGAGGGCCTCAGAAAGAGCCTTTGGGCCACTGCCAGGGGAGCGTTTGCATCAGGCTGAGGAGGCTGGCTGAGAGCACTGGAGTCTGCTGGGCCTCAGGCCGTGCCACAAGAAGCAGCAAGGTCATAGGGGAGACACACGGGCTCTGCCGATTCTGAGCCAACAGGATTTTCCCGAAACCACCTAGAGCAAGGAGCACTGGGCATGTTACATGGGAGTGGTCAGTTCCTCTGAAACAAAGTAACAGCAATCATCATTCTTCACTTTTTAACCAGAAATGCCTAGGGACAAACAAAGGACCACCCTGGAGAGGAGGGAGGATCTACCAGATGGGCAGCATCCCCAATACTGGCTGGTACAGATGGGCCCAGGTAAGAGGAAATGCAAACACAAGTGTCACGTGACAGCCTTAGGCTCCCATAGGGTTTCCGGGTCCACTGGGCTGGGCCCTTTGGTAACCAGCAGTGATCTCTGCAGCCCCCTCCATTCCAGCCAGGCTGTGCCCTCTCTATCCTGATGGCCAAATATTCCAGGTCTTTTCTGGGCCTTGTCCTTCCTAGTCACCCAGGTTTCCAGGCACACCCTCACCCTTAGCCAAGGAGAGCTGGCCTTGGGCTCCTGAAGAACATGGCTCCTTTGAAAGCTGAACAAGTACCACACACACACACACACACACACACACACACACACACACACACACACACGCACACCCCACCATACCCCTCACAGATTCCCTCCGTAACCACCTCCGTAAGTATCACCCTGCCTTTCTCTTCTCTTCCCTGGATAAGAATTCATTCCCCACAGATATCAGATGGGGAACAATGCCATTCCTCTCTTGGGAATCCCTCCTAGCAAGATGGTAACTCATGAACCAGAGCAAAGACCCACATATGACATGAGGGAATCTTCTGCCACCATGTGGTTAGACTACCTCATATTTGTATAGTGCTTGCAAGTTTACAAAAACCTTTCCCACTGAGTGAGGCAATTATGAATCCCATGCTAGGAACGTCGAAACTTTGACTTGAAGAGCTTAAGTGATCATTCCAAAGTCACCCACTTACTCAGTGACAGAACTAGAATCCAAACCTTGTCATTTAATTCCAAGTAAGATCCTTTCTCTAATAAGGTAATAAAAATAGCTCCCATTTACTGAGCACTTACTCTGTGCCATGCCCTATCCTATGTGCCTTACATACTTAAATTTAGTTAACTCTCATGAAAACCCTCTAAGACAAGGTGATGCTAATATTATACCCATTTTAGTAATGAGGAAAACTGAGGCACAAGGAGGTTGTGTCAATGCCCAAGGTCACACACTATACCACACTATCCTATAGCTGCCTACAATTTTCCTATTCCTACTTCCCTACAAATCATGAACTCAGGCTAGGAAGCAAAGTAATAAATGGATAATGACCCAAATAGAAAGCTTGGGAAAGGCAGAGCCAACACTCAGGACACTGACAGGGGTGCACAACTAAAAGCTCAGCCCACAAGCAGTCAGCTGCTACAGGTGTTTGCTACTAACTCTGGATAGATAGGCAGCACCAACTTATTTTAAGCCTAAAGGAAAAGAAGGTTTACTGACAGTATCAGCCAGGGCCTGGCAGGAAACAGATGGCACAATCCAGAGTGTTCAACTGAAAAGAATTTAATGAAGGGACTGTTTACAGAGGGTAGGCAGGATTAAAGGAAGCAGCAAGGGGGTGATGAGGCCCTGGAAACAACAAATGCCAGAAGTTGTCACCACCTCTCAGACTGTGGGGTTGATGGAGGGACCGGGTCACCAGAACTCAGGGAGCGCTGGAGCCACCCATGGGACGGCCCTGCCCCTTCCATCTCCTGCAGGTGCCCACCATTAGCAGAAAACCCAGGAAGCCCCGGGGCCGAGGGACCTTGGTGAAGCTGCCTATAGATGCTACGGACCACAGTCAGGGCGGAGGAGGGCAGAGGATGAAGACGCAGGGGAAGCAAGGGGAGAGCATCAGCCAGGGACCCACCCTTCTCGTCCTGACCCCTCCCACCCCCGGACTGTTGGATGCCTCTTGCCTCTCCAGCCCAGCTAACGGGTAGTGGCTCGTGCGTCCTCCAAAACCACAACTGTTTTAAGCAGACCAGTTATCGAAGGGACCATCTCCTGTGTTTCTTCTTCCAGGGACGGGCCCCAGGGTTCAATCAGCAGAACCTTCCAGCCTAGCCTCCCCTAACAAAGGAGAGTTCTTTCCCGACTCCCCAGCCTTTATCAAGGACGAGCAAAAGCAACATCCAAGGGCTCTTTTCCTTCTCTGAGCCAGTCTTTTAACCCTTGGCGTCTCTCTCTCTTTTATTTTTTTTTTCTTTTTAATTAATTCATGAGGAAGGCAGCGACAGAGAGCAGATCAATTGCCAGACATCGTCCTGGAGCAGACAGCGCCGTAGTTGTCTTTGTGGCAGAGGTGACAGGGGGTGGTACACGTGTTGGCCAAGGAGTTCTGCTGAGGAAGGAGGGGAGGAGACGGTGGATGGCGCCCCGGGAGCTCAGTCTGTTACCAACGAAAGAGGAGAGGAAGGGCTTTCTCCTGATAACCAGGAAAACGTGGAGAGAAGGAGGTCGCTTCAGAGCAGAGAGCAACTTCCGAGGCCTGAATACGAAATACCTTCATTAGTGGGACTTCTTGGGGCCAGATCCTAAGGCCCTCCCAGCACTTGGCCGGCCGTTTTGAAGACCCAGAATCGCAAAGCTTGAGTGACAACTGCTTTGAAAACTTTGTGTGGTGATGGGAGTGGGCAGGTTGGAAGGGGAGGTTTTATATTGTATCTTTTTTTTTTTTTTTTTTTTAGCGATGAGGATGGATTTTATTTAAATTGTGGGAAGGGGGAGTTTCTTACCCCCGTTAGACCTGTCACTCAGCTTCATCTCCCACGGCCCCTGGAAGGTCAGAATCCTGATGAGTTTTGACAAGAACTTCTCTCAAATGGAGAATGATTATACAAAATGGCACGTTAGGAGGAGACCCACGCTGAAAGATCCCTGAATCCCCAATACGCTGGGGTGGGGGGCAAAGAAGGGATGAGGAACGGTAAGTGGCCCACCCCAGGTTTCTTCGTCTTGCTCTTGGGGGTCCCACCCATTTTCCCTTACTCACTGTTTTCACAAAGGGTCCGTGGTAGCAACCAGGGATGTGGTGGAGATAGAGGTCCAAAATATCACTATAAAAACGCCCATGGGCTTCCCTGGTGGCGCAGTGGTTGAGAGCACGCCTGCCGATGCAGGGGACGTGGGTTCGTGCCCCGGTCCGGGAAGATCCCACATCCGGGAACCCGTGAGCCACGGCCGCTGCGCCTGCGCGTCCGGAGCCTGTGCTCCGCAACGGGAGAGGCCCGCGTACCGCAAAAAAAAAAAAAAAAAAAAACGCCCAGTGGTGTCATGAGTCTGTTCCACTTCCGGTATTTAATGGCAGGCCTGTCAAACTGTCACTTGGGCCCCAAACCGGGAAGTCATCTTGGACTCTTCCCTTTCCCCCAACATCCCATATTCCAGCACTCACCAGGCCTGATTGAAAAGTCAAATAAAACAGATTTATCGCACACCTCTGACGTACCAAGCACAATCGAGGTAGCTGGGGGGAAGCAGTTCTACAGGCACACAGACCTCATCGTCAAGAAGCTTACAAGCTTATCAGGTGAGATGGGAATCAATATATAAACAAAGTCATCTCAGATTGGGTGTTAAACTGTTTTTGTCTGTTGGGTATAAGAAACTGGCTTAATTCCCATTCTGGCAAAGGCTTCGGAGATTTATGATCAGTGGTTCAAAAATGTCATCAAGGACCCAGGTTGTTTTTTTCCATCTTTCTGTTCCACCATCTTGTTTTTTGGTTTTTTTTTTTTTTTCCTTGGGCCTCTCACCGCTGTGGCCTCTCCCGTTGCGGAGCACAGGCTCCGGACACGCAGGCTCAGCGGCCATGTCTCACGGGCCCAGCCGTCCGCGGCACGTGGGATCCTCCCGGACCGGGGCACGAACCCGCGTCCCCTGCATCGGCAAGCGGACTCTCAACCACTGCGCCGCCAGGGAAGCCCGACCATCTTGTTTTGCTTTAGCCTAAAGCCAGAAGCAAGAGGGCTGCAGCAGCAACGGGCATCCCATTCCAATATTACCAAAGTCAGAGGGAGAAGAGAGGTCTTCTCCTCCTGTGGCAATTCAAGGAGAGAGGGGCCCTTCACTAGAACCCCACCCCCTAGGCTTCCCCTCAAGTCTCATTAGTTATAATTGGGCCACCTGCCTATTCCAGAGCCAAGACTGGCAGAGGGTATGGGGTTCCCTTTAGATCAAAGAGGACGGCCGGAGTCTCTGCCCCAAGGGGCTGTGTGGGAGGGTGCTATCGGACCAAAGTTAGGGTTCTTTTTAGGAAGGAAGAAGAGGGGGACACATTCTGGGTTGCAGCCAACGGTGTTGACACAATATTAGAAGGGCATTTCAAAATTAAATGGGGTAACGACAGAGGGGTCAGGAAAGGCGGGCTTAGATCTCACCCCGTTGCCCCTGGGTTATGGCCGTAGCTTCCTAACTGGTCTTCCAGCCACCGGCCCGCTTCACCTCCACCCTCACTCCATGAACCCATTCTTCACGTTGCCCCATTGGATCTGCCTAAAATGCAAATCTGCTTATGTCATTTTCTTGGTTACAATGCTCCTGTAGCTCCGTATTTCATGGAATAAAAAACCTTTCAGCATGACGAGATAAGTGAATACTCAGCCCATACAAGGCAGTGTTCTCGGCACTTTCTATGGTGTTGTTTAACTCACCTCTCAGGAAGTGCTTTCATAACCCCATTATGTAAGCGAGGTTATCAGACACTGGGATGTTAACTCACCAGTCTCTGTGTTAGTTTCCTATTACTGCCTTAAACCATTACCACAAACCTAGTGGTCTAAAACAACACAAACTCACTACCCTCAGTTGTAGAGGACAGACGTCCAAAATCAGTTTCAAAATCAAGATGCCGGCAATGCTGCGTTTCTCCCCAAGGAGCTGTGTTTTCTTGCCTCTTCCGTCTTTTAGAGACTGCCTGTATTCCTTGCCTCCTGGCCACGTCGCTT
Source organism: Kogia breviceps (assembly GCF_026419965.1). Classification (NCBI taxonomy): domain Eukaryota; kingdom Metazoa; phylum Chordata; class Mammalia; order Artiodactyla; family Physeteridae; genus Kogia; species Kogia breviceps. Next base: position 97,492,459 of record NC_081319.1, on the reverse strand, counting down.
GACCTGCTTCCATCGTGGCACTGCCTTCTCTCCTTTCTGATTTCCTGCCTCCTCTTATAAGGACCCTTGTGATTACATGGGGTTCACCGGGATAATCCAGGATAATCTCCCATCACAAGATCCTGAACTTAATTGCATCTGCAAAGTCTCTTTTGCCGTGTAAGATAGCACAGTCACAGGACACTGATATTAGGACAGGGATATCTTTAGGGAGCCATTATTCTCTCCACCACTCTCGAGGTCCCATGGCAAGGAAGCCTTGGAACCAAGGTTTGAACTCAGGCTCCGCTGCCCCGGGGAGAAGCCTTGCCTCCCTCCCAATCTAGTTGTTTTGTGTCTAACCTGGAAGATGTCTCGCATACCCCAGCCTCTCGTGTGGCTCACTGTCTCTTAACCTTGGGACCCAGCTCACAGGGACCTCTTTTGGAAAGACTCCTTCCCTACTACTCTAACCCTGGACCCCTCAGCTGGGTTAGATGTCCCTCTGCTGTGCTCCCACATACCACAGCTCACTACTAAAATATCACTTATACCTCTCCAGGGGAACTGGCTTCCACAGAGCATGTGGGGCTCGGGTAAACTTGTTTATTTGTCGGTTGGTTGGTTGGTTGAATAAATGAATTGGCTGAGGATAAGACATTTGAAAGGAGAGAAATAATCATAAGAATAGATATTAGGAAGGGGGCTTTGGGCAATGGTCTTTTGAAATCTGTTTTGGGGTTGGGGTACATTTGGGGGTTTGCAATGCCTTATATTTTTAAGAACCCAAAGGGGTCCACGTGGGGCTCCGAGAAAGAAGCAGGTAAGTGGCCAGCCCAGGCTGCTCTAGTTTTCCAGCTCCATCACCAGGTGGGATAGTGAGTGAGTTTCAGGGCAGAAGCTGGGTTCCGGAATAAAAGGTGAGCGTGTGGTTTTAGCGCATCTTTTGCAGATGGGGTGAGATAGATGGCACTGGAGGAAAGATTTTGGAGACCAGGATGACAAGCCTTTAACCACACCCTGACTTATAAATGTGCAGTTCATTAGCTCTTAGACTTTGAAGCCTACATTACACACACACACACACACACACACACACACACACACACACACACACACACTGGAGCAAAAAGAAATGAAATGTGTAGCTATAGTCACGGAAAGTTCTAGAACTAGTAAGGCTTGGAACCCAAATCATCTGGGCTCCGCCCTGTGGGCTTACCCCTGCACTGTGCTGCCTCTCACACACCAACTGTGTTCTATTTTTAAAAGCAATATCTGGAGATTTTGGAGCCTGGCCTAGTGAGCAGAGAGGTCACAGGTAGAAATAAAGGCTAGGAGATAAGAGGGAGGAAGAAGGGGTGAGGACTGATTTCAAAGGAAGAGTCTCAAAACCAGATCCACAGGCGACTCAGCACCTGCACACACACACACACACACACACACACACACACCCGTGTCAGGCAAGTCCTTTGTTTCCTAAATGACTCTCCTTCTCAAAATCTGCAATGGTCATTCTTTGAATATTAGCATTTTTACCAGATGGAAAGGAATCTTAGATGTGAGAGGAGTTTTACGATATAGGTCTATCTAATTCAGTCCTGTAAACAAGAGAGAATGATTTCTCACCCAAAAAGGACATGTTTATCTCATCTATGTAATTGACCAGTGAGTTAGATCACACAGAGGTTCCTAAAAGGCTCTGCCTACTAGTCTAAGTTTTTATCCAATAAAATCAATATAAAACCCTCCTGTGCTAGGAAAGCTAAAATGCCAACACAGGTTGATACAAACCAGGCGTCCCCTAAGCAAACCTGTGTACACTTCTGTTGAATAATAGAGGGACCAGGGCTTTAATTCTTATTTCCCCCAAAGAGGTATTAATATGTACCAACAGGCATGTGTGAAGGCATCGCACGTGTGCATCTTACCCACCCATAGGCAGGTCTCTAATATAAGCCAAAAAGCTTAGCGTGGCAGAGCTCTGGCAAGTTTCCAAGGTTAGACTTTTTCTACCTTAGGAAGCTCTGCATCGATAAAAATCATACTATGGTTGCCTAAACACAACAGTTAACACCTTCAAACATTGAGGGTCATATCTTAGGCATCGTCCAGCCCAACATTTTACAGATGAGGAAGTTAGGGCAAGGGAGATGCATGACTTACTCAAGGTCCTGGAGAAAAAGGGGCAGAGACCCCAGCTGGAGGTATGGGTTTGACGCGCTCCAAGGGAACCAAGAGCGGAGGTAACCAGAAATGGCATCGCTGAAGGGTGAGCAGAGGAGAAAACAGCAAAGCCAGCTGAGAAGGGCTCCTATAGGTGGAAGGAAAGCCAAGGGTCTTGGAAACAAGGGGAGGAAGCTACTCAAAGCAACAGTAGTCAGAACTGCCATGTGCTGCAGAGAGGGCAAGCGAGAGAAGGGCTGAGAAAATCCCACCGGATGCGGCAACAAGAAGACATTGGTGACCTTGGGCAAAGCTTTCCACTGAGTTGTGGGGACAGAATCAGATCTTAGGGGCTCAATGAGTGGGTAGGAGGTGAATTAGTGGGGGCTGCCTTTCAGAAGTTGGGCTGTAAGTAAAGACGAGAGGTTATGCCTGGGCTGGAGGGGTCTCAGGGTGGAGAGAGACACGTCTTCTTGCTCCTGACCTATGGAGAAAGGCTTTAAAGAAGGAAGACTAGGAAGTAGGGGAGAGAGGTGGACTCAACTACAGAGCCACCATGAAGGAGACGGGCAGGGCTTCAGCCTCACTGGAAACCCAGCTGGGGCTCGGCAGCCAGAGGAGCCTGGCGAGAGGTGTTCAGCTTCCGGTGACGTTAGGAGAATTCACCAAAATCTTGATTAACTGAAGTGCTTAGAGAGGACTGACTCTCTAAGCTGGGAGCCCCCAGCTTGTGATTTGAAAGCCTTTGGGATCTGGCCGAGATCTCCCCAAACCACCTTCCCTGGCCGAGGTGCCCTGGAGCTGGCAATTTCCATTTCTCTGTGGCAGGAAAACACTACAGGTATGAAGGGAATTTTTTCTAAACCAAGTCTATCAAAGAGTGCTTTCTGAACCTAACAAATGACTTCAGAGGAGTCCATGATGGTCCTAACTTGGCATTTTGACCCAACCACTAATCTATTTGGGGGGATAATTTACTCTCTCTAGAAACCGGCTGAAAACATGGACTCAACCAGTTTTCAATGATTGTTTTTGCTGTTTTAGATGAAGATAGTTAACAGGCCCTGCCTGTTACCCAAAACCCACGATACGCGACTGTTCTTTATTGGTCCAGAAGGGAATAAAATCCAGTGCCTTCCGGGGGGAGGTCAGGGGATGCCACATGAATGCAGTAGTGTTTGTCTTCTCAGGAGTAAGAGAGAGAGGTCTGGGAGGAAGCCCAGGGCCACGCTGGAGTGCGCCAGCTGTATAACCAGCGATTGGACACTTTGTGTCTCAGATCCCTCAACCAGTGATAATAGATACATGCATCAGATGTTTACTACATGCCAGGGGCTTTCCTAAACAGTTTATACGCTTCCCCTTTCCTACAACCTGTGAGCTGGATGTTATGTCTGGAACTGACAAGGAAACCAAGGTTCAAAGAGATAAAGGAACTTATCAAGGGTCACACGCTAGAATGTTCCAGAACCAAGATTGTCAACCAGACCTGCCTGACTTGAAATTCCCACACTTTACTCGGTGGCCTTGACAAGACAGGGATTAAACAAGTCTGGTCTAGCTGATCGTTCTGAAGATGAAACAAGATAATGACTAAAACTGCTATGAAAACTCAGAAGAGGAAGAGACAAGCCTTGTTGTTGGTCTCCTTTGCACACTTACAGCAAGTTTAAGTCCACAACTTGGGGAGCGGCATTCATGCGTTCGCGGGATCCTGGTGAGGCGGGTGTTTGCAGGCTGTTCCCCAAGTGTGGGGAGGTTGAGTGGAGAAAACATCCTGTGGCCTCTCTGGGGAAGAGTAATCGTGAGGGTGCAGCCAGAGTTAGACAATGGGGACGTCTGTAGACTAGGGCTCCCCCAGCTGTGTGCCCGGGAATTCAGCTGAGGGAGAAGGCACGTGTAGATGTTTTGACCCAGCCCTCTACAAAAGTTTTAGAATCAATCCCAGAGCTTTCTCGGCCCAGATCTTCATTTGCTGACTCCTTCCTCAGGTCTCAGCTCAAATGTGTCTCCACATCGCAGCCCCTGCCATTACTCTGTCTTGTTTTCTTTATCTGTATTCTTAGAAATTATCTTTAAACATTTTGTTTTGTGCATTATCTATTTCTCACACTCAGTCTTCTCAACCCCCAAATGAAAATAGAGGTCTGCTGTATCTCCCATACCTACAATATTATCTTGTATTGAATAGGTCACAGGTAATTCATATGTATTTGCTAAATGGATGGATGAATGAACGCGTGAAATTTCAAAATGGTCTCCCTCTATTTGGGCAGATCCTCTGTCCACAGACGCAGGGAACATTCTCTTTCACTGAAGATATGGCCGGTCCTGTAGTTAAGAAGCTAAACTACTCTAAGAGCGAAACTGTGGGTAATAATTAGTCAAATCCATTTCACCTGTCTTCACTAATCAAAATTGTTTTCATTGTTGCTACAAAAGACGAGCACGTCCCCCGGGCAGCACTTAGCCTCAACACGTTTGCCTGAGTTATTCTCCGGGAACTTGGAGTCAGCTGTATCTAGTTCAAGCTGAACCGGTTAACAATGGGTAGGGCCAACAACCCTCCAACCACGGGCGAGTGTCCTCTTGGTGACCTTTTGACATCGGAGGGCTGAAAACTCCACCCTCAGATCACGCTAAGCGCCTCCATTTTTGAACGGGCAGAGGCCATAGCTTAGTTACACCTGCACAGAAAGACGTCTACCGAAACTTTTTCCAATCACCTTTCCCCATGCTCCCCACGCCTCAGACCACCCTGCTTCTTTATTCTTTATCCCACAAATAACCCAGGCCCTTCCTTGCCTGTAGGGAGATGGATCTGAGACCTGTTCTCGCATCTCCTCACCTGGCTGCCTTGTGAATAAACTCCCGCTTTGCTGCAACCTCAGCTGGCTGCACTTCGGGCAAAGTGAACCTGACTCGGTAAAAGGAGCATGGTAGGAGAGAGGGGTTCTGCTCCCCAAAGCTTCGCAAAGGGGTTGATATTTGATGGTAAAAGGCGCTTCAGTGTGCCAGGTGGAGAACGGCAAAGGTCAGGGGTCAGGTGACCCTGGAATAGCGAGCTGCCCACTGCAGCCTCCTTGCATGGTAAGGGCTGGGCGGAAGGAGAGGCTGGAAGGGGGTGAGGGTCAGGTGGGGAAAGGCCCTGGATGCCCAGATAAAGAGTTTGGACAGTGTCTCATAGGAAATGGGGAGCCCTTGAAGGTCAGGGCAGTGAAAGCACCCTTGGCCCTTCTGGCTACCGACAGTGGGTGTGAAACAAAGTCGAAGAATTATTCAAAGGGCGATGAGGCAGGTCATTAGCCGTGAGTTCAGTCTCCACAGCTCATCTCTGAGAAGCCAGGCCTGTCACCCTCATTCTGGGGTCTCATGTGCTGGGTAAAGTGCTATGAAGGCAGCGACATTGACAGACTGCATGGCTGCTGGTAAAAAACAAAACATCTCTCAATTATCAAACATACAGTAGATTGTGAAAATATATCGTGCTTGTGATATGTACCAACTTCATAGATAAAAAATTTTAAGTTATTCTTGCTGCATGTTCTATATTCCCCAGTTCTTTCCATTCCTTCTCGCTGTCAGTGTTTTCATTCATCTGATAACCGTGATTCTTAGCAATAGGAAAAATACCCAGCCAGGTAGTGAATTCAGGTGATTCAATTCAATGGCTGTGAGTTATCCTTTCCATTCTCACTAAAATGTGCCCAACTTATTTTAGGCTCTTCAAAAATGGAATCATCTCCTGAAAATGTGAATTTTCAGTAAAGAGCCAAATAAGCATTTAAATTGTATTATCTGAACATTATTGCTACTATATCTGAAGTTCTTAACAAAAATTCTAGGAAGGGGCTTCCGTGGCGGCGCAGTGGTTGAGAATCCGCCTGCCGATGCGGGGCACGCGCGTTCGTGCCCCGATCCAGGAAGATCCCACGTGCCGTGGAGCGGCTGGGCCCGTGAGCCGTGGCCGCTGAGCCTGCGCGTCCGGAGCCTGCGCTCCACAACCGGAGAGGCCACAACAGTGAGAGGCCCGTGTACCGCAAAAAAAAAAAAATTCTAGGAAGCCTATTTGAAAGGAGCGAGGAATACTGCACATCTGAAGAACACCTGGATTACCCAGGCAGTGCTTCTCACTATTACAATCACTTTTTAAGAATCCTGATGCCCCAACTGGCCTGGAATATAATTTCTCTGCCTCTGATTCCAAGCCAGTTGGATCAGAATCTCTGGGGGCAGAGCCTGGGTATCAATACTTTAAAGATCTCAAGTGTTTCCAACGAATTTCACAAGCCTACAGCAGCCCTGAATATAGCGTCACTTGGAGAGACTTTTTAAAACACTGACGCCTGGGTCCCCTCCTCACAGATGCTGCCCCAGCTGACCTGCAGAGGACCTGGGCATTTTTTTAAGGTGGCCAGATGCATCTATTGTTCAGCCAGAATTGAGAATCTCTAGCCTAAAGCTGCTCCCTTAATTAAATCAGTCCAGGCAATGAACCATCCTTGAATCCTGCCTCTCACACATCCTCCAATTTTCTACTGCTGCTTTCTGCAGCCAACAATGATAGGAGGAGGTGAAACTCCACTTTTCCCCCCTTCTAGTCTGTATGTGAATTAAAACCAACGCCACCTTAAGCTGTCAGCCATTTATACCTTTGCGCATTTATACACTTCTTTAGGTCAGCACCCCTTTGGGAAGTTAACTCAACTGCTAGTGGCAGAAGGTCAGTGAAAGGCAAATAGGAAAACACCCACAAATCAAACCAATCTCTTCATCTGAACCATTCTCTTAATTCTTGAAATTCCATAGATCTTTCTCACTTGGCTCATATGCCATCCACCTGTGATACAGTTGGTGAAGTGTGCAGGGGGAGGGTGGCCTTAAACAACCCAGGCATGCAGCTGTCTCCAAAAATGGGTTGTCACTGAGGATGAATGAAGAGAAAGATACATTTGGGGGGTGGGGCGGTGCAGGAATTCGAGGAGGTTCACATCCTGCGTATTAAAAGGAATTATCCGGACCCACCGCCTAGAGTAATGAAAATAAAAACAAAAATAAACAAACGGTACCTAGTGAAACTTAAAAGTTTTTGCATAGCAAAGGAAACCATAAACAAAATAAAAAGACAACCCTCAGAATGGGAGACAATATATATGCAAACGAAGCAACTGACAAGGGATTAAATCTCCAAAATATAAAAACAGCTCATGCAGCTCAATATCAAAAAACACAAACAACCCAATCCAAAAATGGGCAGAAGACTTATATAGACATTTCTCCAAAGAAGACATACAGATGACCAAAAAACACATGAAAAGATGCTCAACATCACTAAATATTAGAGAAATGCAAATCAAAACTACAATATGGTATCATGTCACACCAGTCAGAATGGCCATCATCAAAAAATCTACAAATGATAAATGCTGGAGAGGGTGTGGAGGAGAGGGAACCCTCTTGCACTGTTGGCGGGAATGTAAATTGATACAGCCCCTATGGATAACAGTATGGAGGTTCCTTGAAAAACTAAAAATAGAACCACCATATGACCCAGCAATCCCACTACTGGGCATATACCCTGAGAAAACCATAATTCAAAAAGACACATGCACCCCAATGTTCTCTGCAGCACTATTTACCATAGCCAGGTCATGGAAGCAACCTAAATGTCCATCAGCAGATGACTGGATAAAGAAGATGTGGTACATATATACAATGGAAAATTACTCAGCCATAAAAAGGAATGAAATAATGCCATTTGCAGCAACATGGGTAGACCTAGACATTGTCATACAGAGTGAAGTAAGTCAGAAAGAGAAAGACAAATATAGTATAATGTCACTTATATGTGGAATCTAGAAAAATCGTTCAGATGGACTTTTTTGCAAAGCAGAAATAGAGTCACAGATGTAGAAAATAAACTTATGGTTACCAAGGGGGGAAGAGAGGGAAGGGGGTGAATTGGGAGACTGGGATTGACATATATACATTACTATATATAAACCAGATAACTAATGAGAACCTACTTACTACATAGCACAGGGAACTCTACTCAGTGCTCTGTGGTGACCTAAATGGGAAGGAAATCTAAAAAAGAGTGGATATATGTATATGTAAATATAGCTGATTCACTTTGCTGTACAGCAGAAACTAACACAACATTGTAAAGCAACTATAATCCAATAAAAGATAAATAAATATAAATTAAAAGATAAAAGGAATTATCTATCAAACAATCACTTGAGCCTTTAGAGAAGTTAAGTAGCTTTCCCGAGGATGCAGCATGATGACCAGGCCTGGATTCAAAGCCAGGTGTGTGAATCCGAAGTTAGTTGGTTTTTCTCTGAGTTGTATTGGCATCGTGTTGAAATAGGCCCATAATCAGTTACTAGAAACGTCTGGGGCCTGAGTGTCTTGGAATTTAGAAATTTTCAGATTTTAGAAAGGTATATACATTAATATTTCTGTAGCAAAACATACTAATATTTTCACTAAACGGGTCAAGAAGCCTCAGATCAGCCTTTTACCAATTCAGGTAAGGTTGTACCACTACATTTGGGGTGTTCAGAGCTTTGGGGGATTTGAGAGTTGCAGATAAGGGATTGTGGAGCTGAACGTCAAAGGAAATAAATGTATGTACATAATAACGAACAATTACTGAACAGTGAGCATTTGCCAGACATTCTGCAAAGCTCTGGGCATGCATAGCCCTCACAATAACCTTGCAAGATAAGTATTATTACTATTCTCCTGCTCAAAATCAGAGAACAGGCATGGGTGGGCTAAGTAACTTGCCTAAAAGCACCTAAGTCCATTCCTTCGTTCAGTCTCTGTTTTAATTAAAACCTTATAGTTAAATTTTTAGAGCATCACCTTTTCTTATTGAATGGTGGAATATTTCCAGAATAACTGGCTGGACCCTGGGCTTTGATCTGAAAGTCCATGATTTGTAGCTTTAACTTTGCATCCACTTTGTATTATCCATCTTGCCTTAGCAGCAGCCAATCCACACAAAACGGTAGGTCTTCCCCTTCGAGCACAGCTAGAAGTCTTGGGAAGTTCAAGGGGAAACTTGTGGTTGATTCAATTCATTCACTTGCTGCTTGTTGGACACCCACAGAGTACTGGCACTTTCCCAGAATTAGATTCACTTCTGATAAAGCAGAAGAGTGTGAACTTCTGCTAAAGTAGTATTGTCAGATTAAACTTGGATGACTGAGGAAGGCTTTTCCTTGGGAATGAGACTCCACGTGTAGATGCTGAACTTGGCCATAAACTGTGTGTTCTCCCTTTCTCATAATTCAATGTCCTCTGGAATGATAACCTTTGCCTTCCTAAAGTAAGCTAATCAAACTCACAGGAGTGGTTTCCTTCTACTGTGCCTAATATGTTTTAGAATAGGCTTTAAATACTCTCAAGGATTTATCAGAAAAGCATCCCTGTTCTAATAATTCTTGAAATAGAAATTCTTGAACTCCATACAACCATTCAAAATTCTGGAAGAACAATGTGCTTTGTTTAGTTAATCTTTCATTTCTCCCTGTAGAACTTAAAACTATTGTGTAAAACATAAGTATTCCCTAGCTACCATGCATTTGTTTTGTGATTAACTGAATTTTATTATTTCAGGAAATTATATAATCGTTTTTCCTTAAATGTGTTCTTTAAAGACTTGTAGCGATCTTAAGTGATTTTATTACGCCTAAGTAATGAAAATATCCAGTTAATAAAGTCTAGTGAGGAAGAAGGGTTTATCTATAAAAAGTTCAGTCTATGGGCACCTTTGAACACATTTATTCTTAAAAATAATAAGTGTCTTATGTTGAGATGGCTTGCCCTGCAATGTGGTCTGCTACTTTCTTCACAAAGCTCCCCCTGGTGTTTAATAAAGTCCAACTTTCCCCAATTCTTTTTGGACTCTATCTGCTTCTAATTGTCTTAAAAAGCTATCCATTGATGCCTCACAAATTATTATCAAAGCTAGAACATTTGGACAAATTTTGAAAAACGTTGAGTAGATAGTAATTCCTCAACAGGTGCTGTTGACTGGACTAAGATATTCTTACCAACCTCACACCATAAACCAGGCAACCAGGGCAAAAAGAGGTAACTTACTTCTAAACTTTCACCTCCTGGCTGTGTGACCTTGGGCAAGTCACATCATTTCTTTATTCAACAAACATTCACTGATTGTTAATCCATGCTTGGCACCACTACCCCACCTGTCTTGGTGCTAGGGACACAATAGTGGAGAGACAAGTATGGTTCCTGCCTTCACAGACTTTATTAATACAGAGAGTCTCAACTTGCTGTGCGTCAGGATCACCCGGAGGACTTGTTTAACAAAAGGTGCTGGGCCCCACCCCCCAGAATTTTGATTCAGTAGGTCCAGGGTTGGGGGGTTGATAATCTGCATTTCTAACAAGTTCTCAGGTGATGGTGACGCTAGTAGCCTGGGAGCCTACTTTGCGAACCACTGTTCTAAGATGATTACGGCCACAATAGTATAAGTGCTAGCATAAGCACATATACTGTAGAGATAGTTTCTATCTCTATAGTGATAGTTTCCCCAGAGGCAGCATATTTAATCCGTTCTAAGACTTTAGCATCTCTGAAATTGGATTGCAATAAACACTGACCATTCTGTTTTACATTTTAATAGCTCCAAAATAAAAATGCATTTGATGAAATACTGTAACAACACTTGAGCAGAAACAGTAACAAAGACAATGTAGTACTGGCAAAGGATAGACATGTATCTATGTATGGGATAGATACTGAGCGTTCAGAAATAAATCCACACATCTATGGTCAAATGATTTTTGACAAGAGTATGAGAACCATTCAGTGGGAGAAAGAATAGTCTTTTCAACAAAGGGTGCTGGGATAAAATAAGGAAAAGATGAAGTTGGATGCCCTGTCTCATACCATATATACAAAATTAACTCAGAATCGATCAAAGATCTAAATGGAAGAGCAAAACCAATAAAACTCTCAAAAGAAAATATAGGGGTAAGTCTTCATGACCTTGGATTTGACAAAGGATTCTTATATTGATATAATACCAAAGCATGAGCAAGAAAAGAAAAAAAAATAGATTTCACCTGAATTAAAGACTTTTGTGCTTTAAAGGACATCATCAGTGAAGTGAAAAGATAACCCACAGAATGGGAGAAAATATTTGAAAATCATGTACCTGGTAAGGGACTTGAATCTAATAGAATACATAAAGAACTCTTACAACTCAATAATAAAAAGACAACCCCATGTAAAATGAGCAAAAAGAATCTGAATAGATATCTCTCTGAAGAAGACATACAAATGGCCAACAAGCACATGACAAGATGCTCAGCATCATTAGACAACAGGGAAATGCTAATCAAACCCACAATGAGATACCACGTTGCACCCACATAATAAAAGAGACGGGTAATAACAAATGTTAGCCGGGATGCAGGGAAATTGAAACCTCCATGCACTACTGGAGAGAATGTAAAATGGTGCAGCTGCTTTGGACAACAGTCTGGCAGGTCCTCAAGTGATTGAGCATGGAGTTACCATATAACCCAGCAATTCCACTTTAAGGTATATATCCAGGAGAAACAAAAACATATGTTCACACAGGAACTTCTACATGAGTGTTTAGAGCAGTACTTTTTGTTATAGCCAAAAGGTGGAAACAACCCAAATGCCCATCAATGGACAAATTGATAAAATGCGGTACCTCCATACAACGGAATATTATTCAGCTATAAAAGGGAATGAAGTGCTGATACGGGCTCCGAGGATGAACCTTGAGAATATTATGCTAAGAGAAAGAAGCAGATCACAAAGAGCACATACTATTTAATTCCATTCACATGAAATACCCCAGACAGAGAATCATATAGAGGCAGAAAGTAGATTAGTGGCTGCTTAGGGCTGGGGGTGAGAGAGCACGAGGGGGAGATAAGGAGGTGATAGCTAAAGAGTACAGGGTTTCTTTCTGAGGTTATGAAAATGGTCTAAAATAGACTCACAGACATATTGTAGAAAACAGACTTACGGTTACCAAAGAGGAAGGGGGAGGGATAAATTAGGAGTTTGGGATTAACATATACACACGACTATATATAAAATAGATAACCAACAAGGATCTACCGTATAGCCCAGGGAACTCTACTCAATATTTTGTAATAACCTATAAGGGAAAAGAATCTAAAAAAGAAGTTTTGTTTTTATTTTTGCTTTTGTGTTGCGAAAGTTATTTATATACACTATTCTGATGCCAGCCCCTTATCAGATATATGATTTGCAAATATTTTCTCCCCTTTTGTGGGTTGTTTTTCCTTTTCTTGATAACACCTTTTGGTGCACAATTGGACTCTGAGTGCCAACTGTGCCTCAGGAGCCACGGAAAAAGCACTAGGAATGTAGCAGGAAAAAGACACAGGGTGAGGGGAGAGGGTGGTGGTTAAAGGAATTTAGAAAGTTACCCCTTAAGACCCTAGCCTGCCTCCCAGAGCTGAAATCTTGCTGCATAATCCTATTTGGCATGTCAGAAACAGAGTATCATCTCCCTCTTTCTATTCCTTCTGTAACAGATTCTACTTTCCCCCAAGCAAAAAGAAGCCTTGAGTAATTTGAGGCCCAGATCTTTGTTGGATTTTGAGAAGGCAGATAAAGATCCCACTGTGGGCTCTGCAGAATATGGTGGGTGAGCCCCGGGAGGGGCCTGCACGACCACCGACAGGCCCTGGAGCTTAGATCTCATTAGCTTCAAGGTCAACCCACCTCTGGGCTTCTGAGCACTTGGGAACTTTTCTGAGGACAAAATCAATGCTGTTCGCCAGCATTGCTCAGAGGATCTACGGAAGAGGAGGGTTTGGTTTTGAAGGAAGGTGGGAGCAGGACTTCCCTGATCAGTTTGGTCTTCTCCCTGAAGGGGGTCAGCCCCACTCTTTTTGACCACAGATTTAACGGTGAAGCCCAACCGGTTACAGCAACAAAAAGCTGGGGGAGGAAGGAGAGAACACTCATTACGCCACCGCCATTTTTCTGGTTCTATGAGGAGGGATTTTTCCCTAAAACGGTCTTTCTCCCATCCACCCATTCATCCTCGGGGGAGAAGCAGTCACTCATCAGGTTGGTGATTTTGGAAGAAGTCATCCCTTTGTGCCTTTCTCTTTGGGAAGCTGAGTTCTGCAGAAAGCACTGGCCTTTTTAGAAACGTTTTAAGGTCAAGCTCTGCTTCTTCAAGTGAACCTTCACTGCCGAGGAAAAATGTGCAGTTGGGGAAAATTTAATTAACCACGCCAGAAGAAAGACTAGGTTATCTTTCTAATCTTGCTACATAAAATGATATGCGAAAACATTGTTGTGAAGAGATAACCAAGGAGGAGGCAGGAAAACCAAAATGTAGAGGAGGATCAAGCAATTTGTTTAAAATAATATTAATGTTACTTTCTGGATCTGTGATATTTGTGGTACCTGTCAGCTTTAAAAAATTGTAATTTGTTGTGATTTCTTTTCTCATTCTAAATAGATAACTTGCACATATAATTTTATATTCATACTTTTGTGTTTTTTCTTAAAAGGGTCACCATAGTGTATGAGCATCAGGCCTCATAAAACCTAAATCCATTCTGTCCTCCCCTTTCCAATTAACTCCAAAGTACTGGAAAGCTAACAGAGCCTCTCCCTAGGCCATTTCCCATCCCAAACTGTCAGTCAGGTCGTTCAGCGCAGTCTAGTAGAGAGGTGCTGCCATGAGCTCAAATGGTATCATAATGGTAATAAAATGCCAACGATACATTCCTCCTATCATGATGTCCACCACGGATTTAAAGTTCAAAGATTAAAATCCCAAAGAAGTTGAAGTCCAGAATTTTAAAGTTCATTTTCAAAGGAATTAATCAAATATTTCTGCCCTTGTTAGTTCAGTGTGAAGTCCAAATTCCTTGGGTTAATTTTGATATAATTTACAGTCTTTCCCCAATTTCTTCTACTCAGTTCCAACCACAGGGAATCTTGGTGCCTTGGGTAGATTGAGAGACTCCATCTAGGAACACCAGCCTGGAGTGATTGTGTTCCTTCAGGATGTCGGAAACATCATCCATCACAGCACTTTTCAGAAAATCCCGAGTGTCCGCAAGAGGCAAGTCTGTGGGTGGCCCTGGCCCCATACGTCCTCGTTGGCAAAACAAAAACAAACACACAAAAAAACCAAGCCAAACCGTGGCCCTTAGGGCAGCTATCCAGGCAAAAATTATGTTTGAGAAACCAATGCGTCGATGTTGCCAAAGGGATTGATCGCTGAGAGTTGAGAGAGGAAAGAGACGGTCTTGATGTCAACCTCGCCAGAGAAAAACCAGTGACTCTCAATTATCTAGAATCTGTGAGTTGTGCACTTACGTTTCTCTGAGAGACTCTTTCTACTGAGAAATTAATTTTGCAAGAATGTAGGGATGTCTTTAATGCTACTCCTTGAAAAGAAAGAGTTGGACATACAGTGGAATTCTCCCCTATCTCCTGGCATAGTAAACAGAGTGCCGTGGTAATTAATTTCTCTTCCCTTCCCAGGCTCTCGGATTGATTAGGTAACTGATCCCCTGATGACAACCCCAAGCCTCAAGACTATGCCTCGGGCTTCCCTGGTGGTGCAGTGGTTGAGAGTCCGCCTGCCGATGCAGGGGACACGGGTTCGTGCCCCGGTCCGGGAGGATCCCACGTGCCGCGGAGCGGCTGGGCCCGTGAGCCATGGCCGCTGAGCCTGCGCGTCCGGAGCCTGTGCTTCGCAACGGGAGAGGCCACGGCAGTGAGAGGCCCGCGTACCGCAAAAAAAAAAAGACTATGCCTCGAGTTTCTGGTATCTTCAAGGCAGTGGGTTTCAACTGGGAGTGATTTTGTTCCCCTGGTAGGGTTGCCAGATTTAGCAAATAAATACACAGGGTGCCCAGTTAAATGTGAATTTCAAATAAACAACAAATAATTTGTCAGTTTAAGTGTGTTCCAAATACTGCATTACTTATCTGAAATTCACATTTAACTGGGCATCCTATATTTTATCTGGTAACCTGGTGGTACCCAGGGGATAGTGTTGGCAAAGTCTGGAGACATTTTCGGTTGTTACAACTCCAGGGGTGGGTAGAGGCCAAGGATGCTGTTTAAACGTCTTGCAATGCCCAGGAAAGTCTCCCACCAGAAAAAATTATCTTGTCCAAAATGTCAGTGGTGCCAAAGCTGAGAAATCCTGCTTTAAGGCAAAGCCTTTTCCTTTCAGCTTCTCCAGAGAATAAAGCTCCAGACTCTCCTGCCTGACATTTTGTGCCCGGAGTGGGGCACATTCATTTATTTTTAAAATCTCGGCATGACCTATTATCCACCTTCACAGCAAAAACTCAAGCACTCTTTCCTCTTAGTTTTCTTCTGTAGCTAATAAGGAGACCAAGGAAGAGCTGGCCAAGATAAGACAGCATTTATGTTAAGTTCAGGGTCATGAGGGCCAGCCTCTCAAAGCAGCCCTGAAGAGCTGGGGGTGGGGATGGAGGGGGCCTGGTACATCTCATTCAGGCGAGACTTGCACCTTCCTGCCTGGGAGGAGAGCGCTGTGAGCTGCACAGCTGCACTTCTCATGAAGAGACGCTTTCTTCGCGGGCCCTGGGGTGGGAGGGGAGCCAGCAGCAGAAGGTAGGGATGGCATGACACAGCTGTTAATCAAACGACTTTTAAAAGAAGAAGAGAGTAAGGAAGCACAGGGGTAGGGAAGGTTCTGAATGTGTTCTGGTCATGAGATGTGTATAAATTCAAGGGGGGTTATCTGAGGATATTTATCCCAAGCCCTATTCACAGCTGGCCCTGAAATGAATACCAGAACATTAGAATTCAGGGGTCATCGCTCCTTGCTGCAACATCCGGCCCCCATTTCCTTCCCTCTCAGCAGACCCGTGTGTCACACGTGTTGGTGTATGTGCAAAAGAATGAATGTGCACCCTTAGCCACCCAATTTGCAGAACTTGATGGCCCTAGGACAAAAATTGCTCATAGGTTTTTTCCTTTATTTGATTAATTTTTTGCATAAGAAATATAAAAACTGTATTTTAAAAGCCACTAACTGCTGACTCAAGGATAGAGACCAGGGTTTGGGAGAATTCAAAAATTAAACTCCATTCAGGCATTCATTAAGTCAAGTAAGATGAACCAGGCTTTTGGTTATATTAAAAGCTTGGCTCCTTATGGAAAATCTGTCTTTGCAGTTCTCTGCTTGCTGGAGAAAAGAATGCAAGAAGCGTAAGAAGAGGGGCCGTGCAGACAGCTTTATGAACACCGGAAGAGTCCCATTTAGGCTCAGCTGTGGCCTAGACAACAAAATGGGGAGAGTGAGGCGTGGGGGCTGGGAGGAAGGTGATGGCAGCCCCTCTGTCCTCGATGACCAGGACATCGTGCTTTTGGTCCAGTAAAGTCACTGACTTTACTGTCAAAGTTAATGTTTGTAATTTCTGTCTGAACTTTAGTGACTTACTCTATTTCTCTTTGGAAAGTATTCTAAACTAAACTGTTTATTTAATTGAAGTATAGTTGATTTACAATATCGTGTTAGTTTTAGGTGAACAGCAAAGCGATCCAGTTATAAATATATATATATGTACGTATATACATATATATTAGATTATTTTCTTTATATGTCATTACAAGATATTGAATATAGCTCCCTGTGCAACAAGTTCCTTGTTGCTTATCTATTTGCTGTATAGTAGTTTGTATCTGTTAATCCCATGCTCCCAATTTATCCCACCCCGTCCCTTTCCCCTTTGGTAACCAGAAGTTTGTTTTCTATGTCTGTGAGTCTGTTTCTGTTTTGTATATAGATTCATTTGTATTATTTTTTAGATTCCGCATATAAGTGACATTGTATAGTATTTGTCTTTGTCTGACTTACTTCACTTAGTGTAATATTCTCTAGGTCCATCCATGTTGCTGCAAATGGCAATATTTCATTCTTTTTTATGGTTGAGTAATAAGCATTCCATTAAACTAAATTTTTTTTAACTTGGTCTTTTCATCCATTATAAAAGTAGTAGAGATAAGCCAAGGGAAAAACTCAGAATATACAAAAAAAGTAAAAAGTAGAGAAAATAATAATTGAACCATATTTGACCCATAGTTGAATACTCACAGAGACAACCCTTGCCATTGACCTATTTCTTTCCAAGGTTCACTCTAAGCTTAGTTTTCGGCTTAAAATCTCATAATGATGACTCTTTAAATACAAGACTATATCTCATGTTCGAAAAATAGAAACTATCGTTTATTGAGCATTTACTACTTGCTAGACACTCTGCTCAGCACTTTATGTATGTAATTCCACTTAATGGTCAAAACAACCTGATGAAGATACTGTTGCTACTTCCCCATTTTACAGATGAGAAACTGAGTCTCTTACTAGCCACGGAGTTAGTAAGTAGCAGAACTAGGCATATCCTACTTTTTTCACTTAACATTGACTGTGACCTTTTCCATGTTATAACTCAACTTAAAAAAATTTTAATTGCTGTCCAGTATTATGAGTTGTTACGTCATAATTTAGGAAACATTCACCTACCATTGGACATTTGGGCTACATCCGGTCTCTTGTGGTTGTAGGTGATGTTAAACATTTTCATTCTTGACTATGGATGATGCAATGAACATTTTTGAGCAAAGCTATTTTTGGATTTAAATATTTTTAGGGATAGATTTCCAAAAACAAAAATGGAATTACTGAAAATGTTTTTAAAGGAGTTTTACCTATAAAACAGTCACATTGATATCCAGATAGGCTCCTTTTTCAGTGTCTTCATCAGCAATGGACATTTTTATTGAAAAAAAAAATGAGCTGATTTTTTTAGAAAAGAATTTATAGTACATTGTTTAAATTGAATTTTGCTTTATAAGTAGGTCAGAATTTTGTTTCATTCATTTGTTGGCCAGATATAAATTTTTTATGAGTTTTTTTTTGTTTTTATCCAGTTATCTATTGGGATTTTAATGTTTTCTAACCAACTGCAATGAACAATTAGATAGCAAATATTTTGTCAGTGGTCATAGTTTCAGTATTGTCCTCAGGTTGCTATCTTCCTTTAAGGTTTGCATGCTTTTCTTTACAACATTTGAAAATGTTTATTTAAACCTCTGGGTGTTTTCCACTGTAACGTCCTTCACGTAGAGTTCAGATACTCACTTCTCTTTTCTCCAATTAACCTGTTTTTAACACTTCTGAGAAGTTTCTCGGTAGTATTTATTACAAGGAAGGTTCAAAATAACACAGAGAAAAAACGACATCTTCCTATCTCAACCCCAGCCCTATGTGAACAATTGATGGGTGTAAACTACACATCTCCAACCAGCCAGAACTGATTTGTGCAAGCCTGCCCCAGGCACGCTTTGGGCTCCTGCATCCGCCCGGCAAGCCAGCCCTGTATTTAAAAGGCTCTTATTATGTGATGTCGAAAATGCTCCATTACAGCTACTTTGAAGCTCTTCTTATGCCACACAGATCCATTTCCTTTGTTCCACCCTCAGCAGAGACAGAACAGCGAGGCATTGTTCCGCAGGCAAATATTCCTCGTGGGTAGTCCTGGCCCAGTGCACGGTGGGCTCAATAAATATATCTTGGTTAAAGTTGATATTTAACATCTCTAATCAGAACTATTCTCAGGCTTCCTTTCTCCAAGGTAAATGAACTAACTACTTTTTTTTTTTTTTTAACCCCTTGGATCATCTCTATGTGTCTCTCTAACTTACTTCCGGGAGTTCCTGGCCCTCTTGAAGCATGGTCTCCAAGCTGAGACAGAAAAGTCCGTGTCCTCTGGTCACTCCTGCCCCAGGGTCACTCTCAGGGGTGGGCTGAGAGCCACTAGCACCCTCCGGGCAGTTTGGCTCACCCGGAGATGCGGTGTAGAAGGTCCTTAAGCATCTCTTTCTCCCTGTTATAGATGCAGGCTGAGTCAAAGATGTGAGGCCAGAAGGGACAGGGCTGGCTGGGGACAGAACTGAGTGCTCAGGTCCAGGAAGGCTAGGCATGAGCAGTAACTAGCTGTGGCTCACCAGCTGACATTGGATTGAATTTCAGCCAGTTTCAACAATAACAGATTGTCATTAGCAGTGAAAATACTTATCATGGATGCAAGATGATAAAGTCAACAAAGAGTCCTAGTGACTATATGTAACTCTCAAAACGATTAAGATATTTTCTGAGAATGGGATGCCTCCCCCAGTCCTTAAAATATCCTCAGGAAAAGAAATCAGACTAGTACAAATAATAGTGCCACAAGCCTTGTTTCTGTGTCATTTTGTATCTAGGTAATCAGATGGTAGATAGAGGTCATCACTAATACCTTGGAATAAGAGCTACAGAATGAGGGGCTTCTCCGGTGGCGCAGTGGTTAAGAGTCCGCCTGCTGATGCAGGGGACGCGGGTTCGCGGGTTCGCGCCCCGGTCCGGGAAGATCCCACGTGCCGCGGAGCAGCTGAGCCCAGGCCCGTGAGCCATGGCCGCTGAGCCCGTGCGTCCGGAGCCTGTGCTCCGCAACGAGCGAGGCCGCAGCAGTGAGAGGCCCGCGTACAACAACAAAAATACAAAGAGCTACAGACTGGAAAAGCGAGGGGCCTTGAGTGCTGATCTGTTGTTTACTTCAAAACTGATTGTGCATGGTTCGAATCTTAAATCGTCAGAAGTTTCTCTTTCCAATGTTGAAAACCTTAGTCATGACTAAAATTGGATGGAGAACAAGCAATGGAAGAGGTTAGAAGCTGTGCAAAAACCTTGCTCACAGGTGAAAACCATTCCCAACGTAAGGCAAAAAGAGATTGGTGCCTTAACCCTGGGGTTATGGCTGCTTACAGACAGACCAGGAAGATCCTAGTTTTAAATAAAGGTGAAAAAGTAGAATCAGGGAAAAGATACGTAGTATTTCCACCAGAAGATGGTCACAAGAAAACAGGAGAAAGCATGTCATAAGAATTAATTAAACTTCTAACCTTTATTTTTAAAGTCTTAAAATCCTAAAACATCAATTAGTTATATATTTCTAAACTTACAAATGATTCTTGACAAACTATACTCATATTTTGTGATAGTTACGGGCTCTGAAGCTAGGCCAAAATTGTTACTAGTAATAACTTTGTAACTACTACTATTACTATTACCACCAGCTTTCTGTGTACCAAGCACTCTTGACAAGCACTTTACGTGTCATTTAATTTTATGAAACAGGTATTATTATTCCCATTTTACAGATTAAAAAAAAAACCAAGGCTCAGAGAAATTAAGTATTATTATTCCCATTTTACAGATTAAAAAAAAACCAAGGCTCAGAGAAATTAAGTAACTTCGCCAAGACGACATAGCCAATAAGCAGTGGGGCATGATTTAAACTCAAACCTGTCTGATTCCAAAACTTAAGACTCTTAACCTTTGGTCAGAGCTGTGTGAAGCCTGGTTGAACTACTAGCTACATGGCCTCAACTAAGCTTCTTAAACATTCTGAGTCTTTCTCTCCTCACATATAAAATGGACTTCTGTAGTGCCGCCTGTTGCTTTTGCCTGCCCAGCATCTGTTTCTCCTTTGTCTTCTAATAGCATCTTAATTTTCTCTTGGGTGATCATCCTCTTCTGTTCTTATTTAGCACATGTGGCTCAGGTGGAGCTGACCCACCTCTCTCGTCCATAGGAAGGCACGTGACCCAAGTCTGGCCAATCACCACCTTCCAGCCTCCTGGCCCCAGTGATTCACTCATCAGGCTCCGTTTCCACCTGCTCTGGGTCAAGTAATCACATACTTGCCTTCTCTAGAAATACTGCTCCATGCTGCCTTGCAAATAAACAACTCACAGCGAAGAGCTGAGAAGATACGTAGGTGCCGAGAAAACAGAATGCAAGAGTGAACAAAGAAGTTGGTTTAGGCAGAAGCTTTTTCTGCTGAGACTGAAGAATGAATCCTTTTTCTTAGATTCTCTCATTAAATCACTATTGCTTAATTATAGGGATCTCTGGAAAGCCAAGGAAACTGAGTTTGAATTCCCTTCTAGAGCTTTTCTTCAGCCTCTCTGAGGAACGTAAGAAGGGGAACTGGGAGACAGGAAATCTTCTGATGCTGAAGCCCAGAGGTAGCAACTCTTGCTTTTGCATGGCAATGCCCGAGGATTCCTCTTAGTGCTTTTAACCTTCCCTTGCTGGAGAGTCCTACAAAAAAAGCATCATATTTTCTGCCAAATATATTTTAACTTGACCCTAATATTAAGAAAAGAATAATAGAATACTAGCTACTGAGCGTGTTTAAGAAAGAACTACTGGGCTTCCCTGGTGGCGCAGTGGTTGAGAGTCCGCCTGCCGATGCAGGGGACGCGGGTTCGTGCCCCAGTCCGGGAAAATCCCACATGCCGCGGAGCGGCTGGGCCCGTGAGCCATGGCCGCTGAGCCTGCGCATCCAGAGCCTGTGCTTCGCAACGGGAGAGGCCACAGCGGTGAGAGGCCCGCATATCACACACACACACAAAAAAAAAAAGAAAGAAAGAAAGAACTACTACATTAAGCTAAAATTCTTTCTTTTATTATCAATTTTAGTGACTCTGGGTCTAACTCACCTCTTCCATTAATCCCTCAGAAGGCCATTTTTAGAACATGAGTGGGAATATATAAAAACACAGGGAGAGACATCTCAAGGGACAGTTTTCGTTTCAGCGGTCAAGACGCTGAACTGGATTGATTTAGAAGTCCTATCACAGCAGAGTAATTGACTCTTCCTTGGCTGATACTCCCCTAAGCAAGCTTTGAAACACACCAGCTCAGCACTTAATTCATCTTTCCTTTGACTTTTAAAGTGGCCTGGGTCAAGAGTAGCCTTCTTCCGATGAATGACATAGTGTTGGATTCTTTCCCTATAAAATCATGCAATCCCAGGTTTGACAGTGCCTCAGCTCCTGACCTTGGGCCAGGCACTTAACCTCTATGTCCAGGTGGCTGCACTTCAAACAGAAGATGTTAACATTGACCAGAAGATTCAGGAACGAATAACTTATTAATGATTTGAGAGCACTTAGGACCTATAAAGCACTATAAAAATCCTTCCTGCAATAATATACAGAAAGCATCAGTAAAGCATGATAGCCAGTTCCAGAGCGGAAATGAACCACTTAGGTGCCGTTTTGGTGTTCTGTGAAATTGAAGCAAACGAGGATAGCTCTTTTCCACCACAGAGGTTTTGCCAGAGGGCAAATACATCAAAGTAAGTGGACGCTCGTAAACTTGACTTCTACTTATTTCCCTGTGGCTGTTCTGTAAGGATTTGATGTGACCCAAAGCTGCTGTCTTCATGTGTCAAACAGTCTGGGGTCTCCTCATTGCCTTTGGTTGTTTTTTGACCAAGAATGCAGAACACAAAGCTTGTGTTATTAAAGCTTGTTATTAAACATGTTGGAGCAGAAAATGCTAAGAGGTTTGGAGCGTGTAAGGGTCCGTCTAGAAACTGTGGCGGAGCATATGTGGAAGGAGAGACGGACAGACAAGTGGAGACTTTGTCAACCGTCTTTTAGTGTTTCGGAAAATGTGTGTAAACGTTTGTGTAGTAAATTTGGAGAATTCACTGTACTGGAATATGAAGCATTTCTAGACCAGAAGAGGGCAATTTAAGTCAATACTTGAAAGAGATGGTGTCTCCTGTCACAGTGGACGTGTCCTTCTTTTTCGGCAGCTCAGCATCTGTAACTCATTCCCATGATTGGGGAATCCTCCCACCTTAGGAGTTTTGGTGAGAGGCAGAGTCTGCCTTTCGCTCTAGAAGGTGAAAATGAAAGATACTCGCCTTCCCAAGGCACAGCCAGAGGACGGAGGCCTGGCAGGCAGAGGTACCTACCCCGGACTCTGAAAACAGAACTAGTGACACAAAGAAAGAATCAGAGGTAACTCTGTCTGACATTGGCAAAGGATGCAGAAGCCCAGGTTCTTGGGCAGCAGAGAGAGTGGTGCTGTGGCAGCATCCATATCCACAATGACCAGAGTCCATGGTCCAGGTTCAGATGTGGTTCTCGATGGTGGTGGCTGCAGATGTTCTTTCTACAGCAGATCTGCAGTGGGATTTTGAGTTTTGCTCCTGCCTGGAGGTCCCCGTCCCAGTGATACTGTGAGATACCCAGTACCCCTTTGTTGTTATTACCTTTTTAACATGAATATTTCCAAACATACACAAATCCTCATCTGCCTGCCGTCTACTCCTCCTGGTATAATTTACTTACTAGGGTATTCAAACACTGTAGTTGAATAACTCAATGTGTTTTAGTAAATGTATAGAGCTCTATAATCA
This sequence comes from Kogia breviceps, assembly GCF_026419965.1. Taxonomy (NCBI): domain Eukaryota; kingdom Metazoa; phylum Chordata; class Mammalia; order Artiodactyla; family Physeteridae; genus Kogia; species Kogia breviceps. The sequence continues at coordinate 97,468,997 of NC_081319.1, read as the reverse complement.
TCACCCCCATCTCATGACATTTTCGTTTTATCTTAGTATACAGTTCCAGGAATTCTGATCCACGTATAGATTTGTTCAGCCACGACCACACTCAGGATACAGAATCGTTTTCATCACCCCAAAGTACTCCTCTCTGCTATCCATGGTTATACCTTCCCTGCTTCTGACCCCTGAGACCACTGCTCTGTTCTCCATCTCTACAGTTTTGTCTTTTCTAGAACGTCATATAAATGGAATTATACGATAGGTAGTCTTTTACGTCTTCGTACAATGCCTCTGCGAGCCATCCAAGCTGCTGCATGTGTTAATAGTCTACTCCTTTCTAATGAGAAGTATGTTGTTGTATGGATATACCACAGCTGCTTTATCCATTCACCTCTTGATGGTCCTTTGCATTGTTTCTATTTTGTTTTGTTTTGTTTGTGGGGTGTTGGCGTGGGGTGGTGACAATTATGAATAGAGCTGCTACCCAATATCATTTTTTATGCTCTAAAAAATATTTTTCATTTTGAAACAAACTTACAGAAAAGTTGGGAGACTATACAAATAACTTTTTTTCTAAACCATTTGAGAGCAATTGCTCATCTGATGTCCCATGATCCCCCAATACTTTGTATTTTCTACAAATGAGAACATTCTACTATATAACCACAGGACAACAATCAAAATCAGAAAGTTAACCTTGATATGGCGCTACCACCTAATCCTCAGACCCATTCAAGTTTATCCAGTTGACACAATAATGAATTTTATAGTGAAAATATCCAGGTCACAATCACATGGAGCATTTAGCTGTCATGTTTCTTTAGTCCCCTTCTGTGTGGAACAGTGACTCGGTCTTTCAGTGGTTTTCATGACCTTGACACTTTAAAAATCAACAGTCCAGTCCTTTTGTAGAATATCCTTCAGTTGGGTTTGTCTGATGTTTCCTCTTGATTAAATTAAGCCTTATCATTTTTGGAAGCGATCGTATCCTATCATTTTTTTGTCCTATTACTGGTGATGTCCACTTTGATCCTTTGATTTAGGTGGTATATACCAGGCTTTAAAAGTATTTTGTGGGGTGGTACTTGGAAACTATCTAGATATCCTGTTCTGCATCACAGTTTAGATCTAGGTCTAGATCTTGATCTAGATGTCCCACAGTATCCATGCAAGATTGGCTCCAGGACCCCCATGGATACCAAAATCTACCGATGCTCAAGTCCCTTATAGAAAATGGTGTAGTATTTGCATATAACCGATATATATAACCAATGCACATCTCCCTGTATACTTCAAGTCACCTTCAGATTACTTTGAATACCGAATACAATGTAAAGGCTATGTAAATAGTTGTCCACGAGTGGCATGAATTTGTTTTGTTTTTTGAGACGTTCCGGAATTTGGGGGAGCAGGTTTAGAATATTTTCAATCTGCTGTTGGTTGAATCTGAGAATACAGAACCTGTGGATATGGAGAGCCAACTGTTTATCTTTTCAGGTATCTGCATTCCCATGGTTTTCTGTTTTACTTAATAGTTTATAATCCTTTATTCTCATTGCATATTTTGATGCTCAGATTGTCCCAGATTTGGCCAGTTGGGAGCCCCTTCACACTGGCTCCTGTGTCCTCTGATGTCCCCATCATTCTTGGAGCATGTTCTTGCTTTCTGGCCCTACAAAATGTTCCAGTATCATCTTGTTCTTTCCTTGTGCCAGGCATGCTAATTGATATCAGGATACTGCAGCTCTCAGTCTTTCAGTGGAAAATATGTACGTATATACACATACAAATCATTACATCTATCTCTTCTCTTTTCTTCCTTCCTTCCTTTCCTTCCTTCCTTCCTCCCTTCCTTCCTTCCTCCCTTCCTTCCTTCCTTTCTCCCTCTCTCTCTCTCTCTTCCTTCCTTCCTGTGTCTTCTATCATCATCTATCTACCTAATGAAAATTATTAGTTTATACCAATACCTCCAATTCCAAACCAACACTACAGAGTTTATTTTAGTTTTTTCCCCTTTCTTGTGACTCCCTTGCCTGCCAGTGAGAAATATGACTTACATCATTGCTGGATCAATTGCTGGATCATGTGTAGGTCTATTTTTAATTTTTTGAGAAAACTCCATACTCTTTTCCACAGTGGCTGCACCAAATTACATTCCCACCAACAGTGCACAAGGGTCTCCTTTTCTCCACACCCGCAACACCACTTGTTATTTCTTGTGTGTTTTTCTAAAATAATAGCCATTCTAACAGGTGTGAGGTGATATCTCATTGTGGCTTGGCTTTGCATTTTCCTGATGATTAGGGATGTTGAGCACCTTTTCAAATATCAATTGGACATTTGTGTATCTTCTTTGGAAAAGTGTCTATTCAGTTCCTCTGCCCATTTTTAAATCAGATTTTCTTTTGCTAGTGAGTTGTATGAGTTATTTTTGTATTTTAGATATTAATCCCTTATCACAAATATGATTTATAAATATTTTCTCTCATTCCATAGATTACCTTTTCATTTTGTTAATGGTTTCCTTTGCTGTACAGAAGCTGTTTAGTTTGATGTAGCCCCATTTGTTTATTTTTGTTTTTGTTGCCTTTGCTTTAGGTGTAAGCTTCAAAAATCATCACCAAGACCTATGTCAAGGAGCTTATCACCTATGTTTTCTTCAAGGAGATTTATGGTTCCAGGTCTTACATTCAAGTCTTTAATCCATTTTGAGTTGATTTTCGTGTACAGTGTAAGATAGGGGTCCAGTTTCATTCTTTTGTATGTGGCTGTCCAGTTTTCCCAGCACCATTTATTGAAGAGATTATCCTTTCCCAACTGTATATTCTTGACTCCTTTGTTGTATATAATGGACCACACATGCATGGGTTCATTTCTGGGCTCTTTATTTTGTTCCATTGATGTATGTATCTGTTTTCATGCCAATACTATAATATTTTGATTACTATAGCTTTGTAATATAGTTTTAAATTAGAAAGTGTGATGCCCCTAGCTTTGTTCTTTCTCAAGATTGCTTTAGCTGTTCGGGGTCTTTTGTGGTCCATACAAATTTTAGGATTGCTTGTTGTGGTTCTGTGAAAAATGCCATTGGAATTTTGATAGGGATTACACTGTTTCTATAGATTGCTTTGGGTAGTATGGACATTTTAACAATATTCTTCCAGCCCCTGAGCATGGAGTATCTTTCCATTTATTTGTGTCTTCCTCAATGTCTTTCATCAATGTACAGGTCTTTCACCTCCTTGGTTAAATTTATTCCTATGTATTTTATTCTTTATGATGCTTTTGTGAATGTGATTTTTAAATTTTGTTTTCAGATATTTTGTTTTCAGTGTATGCAGAAGCAACTGATTTCTATATGTTGCTATAAGCATAGATACTCCAGCTTTCTTTTGGTTTCCACTTGAATGGAATATCTTTCTCCTTCCCTTCACTTTCAGTTTGTGTGTGTCCTTAAAGCTGAAGCAAGTCACTTATAGGCAGCATATAGTTGGGTTTGTTTTTTTACCAATTCAACCATTCTATTTTTTTTAATTGGAGAATTTAGTCCATTTATATTTAAAGTAATTATTGAGAGGTATAGATTTATTACAATTTTGTTAAGGATTTTCTGCCTGATCTGTAATTCCTTTTTTTCCTTTCTTCCTCTCTTGCTCTCTTCCTTTGTGATGACCTTCTGTAGTGGTTTGCTTAGATTCCTTCCTCTTTATCTTTTATTTATCTACTATAGGTTTTTGCTTTGTGGTTACCATGAGGCTTACATAAAACAAATTATATTTATAACAGTCTATTTTAAATTAATAACAACTTGTTCAAATACATTCTAAAGCTCTACATTTTTACGCTTCCCCACTCCACATTTTATGTTTTCTTACGGTGTTTTTTTTTTTCACAGTTGATTCACAATATTGTATTAGTTTTGGGTGTATAACATAGTGATTCAAATTTTTTATAGATTATACTCCTTTTAAAGTTATTGTAAAATATTGGCTATATTCTCTGTGCTGTACAATATATCCTTGTAGCTTATTTTATACATAGTAATTTGTACCTCTTACACATTTCATGTTTTTGATGTCACAATTTATATCAAACTATCCATTAACAAATTATTGTAGTAACATTTATACAATATCTTTTTAGTAAGATAAATTTTCTTATTAAACAAGCCAGAATTGGTTTCTGTTGCTTGCAGTTAAGAACCAAACTACTATTCTTCTATACCTGGAATGTCCCCAGACCTCATCAGCTGAGGGTACAAAAAAGCTGAGGTCAGTTTACTAGTTAGACACTTATTTTGTTAGTCAAACAGCTTGTGTAACTACAGTATCCCAAGGTTGTTGTATCCCAGCCCCAATCCAGCCTTCAGATGACAGCAGTTCAGCTGACATATTAACTGCAACTTCACGAAAGATCCCGAGACAGAACTACACAGCTAAGCTGTTCCCAAATTCCTGACCTACAGAAACTGTGAGATAATAAATGTTTTTTAGAGCTGCTAAGTTCTGTCATAATTTATTACGGCAATAGATAACTAATATAAAACTGTGTCCTCCTTCTTTGCTTATAAAGTACTGAGAGCTCTTATTTTTTAAAGTCAGTTTTATTGAGTTATAATTTATATACACTAAAACTCATCCTTCTTTCATGTACAGTCTTATGAGTTTCAACAAATATATGTAGTCATATAATCCTCACTACAGTGAAGATACAGACTATTTCTCTCCCCCAAATTTTCTCATGACCATTTGTAGTCAATCCCTTGCTCCACCCCATCACCTGGCAACTGATCTGATTTTCATGTCTACAGATTTGCTTTTTCCATAATGTGATATAAATAGAATCACACAGTATGTTGCCTTTTGAATTTGGCTGTTTTCACTTAACATAAGGCTTTTGACATTCATCCATATTGTTGCATAAGTTATTCATTTGTCCTTTTTTATTGCTGAGTAGTATCTCATTGTAAGGTTGTACCACAATATGACTATCCATTCACAGTTGATGGACATTTGGGTTGTTTCTAGGTTTTGACAATTAAGAATACAGCATTGGGCTTCCCTGGTGGCGCAGTGGTTGAGAATCCGCCTGCCGATGCAGGGGACACAGGTTCGTGCCCCGGTCCGGGAGGATTCCACATGCCGCGGAGCGGCTGGGCCCGTGAGCCGTGGCCGCTGAGCCTGTGCGTCCGGAGCCTGTGCTCCGCAACGGGAGAAGCCACAACAGTGAGAGGCCCGCGTACCACACACACAAAAAATACAGCATCATAAGTCCCTCACCCACCCTTGGGTGTATAAAAGGGAAAAATATTCGTTGGGTATAGTTGTTAAAATGTAGGTGTCTTTCCTGTACCTTCATGGGGGAACAGAGGGGACCTTTTGCCCTCACTTCATGCCAAGTGAGGAGGGCAGGTTGTGTTGGAAATGGCTTCATTTCCAGAGTTCCGCAGGGAAAGTTTTTCATGCACGTTTTTTGTAAGCTGAATGTGGCCCCGTGGAAGGGGAGTTGGCTGGTAGTTTTCATAGAAACGATCCTGTCCCACAGGCTTTCTGCCAGGGTAGAGATGGCCTCAGCCAGAAAAGGTTCAAACACACCAAGATGCAGAGGCTGATGAGGCTTGGACTATGTCAAGGGAACTATGGATAAACGAACCCTCCCAAACTACAGAGGTTGCCCACAACAGGATGAATCAGGATTTGGAAGCTCCTGGGACTTTGATCCTTATCTCTGAAGTACCCTGGAGACCAAGTAGCAAGGTGGAGAGGTCTCAGAAGAGAGATGTCCTGAAGCATGGACCTTCCCCACTTAGCCCTCTCCTCCCCCTACTCAATAAGTGTGAACAGCCTTCCACTTGGTGGTAAACACTCGTTAAGTGTGGAGAACGCAGACATCTTATTGGAGATGGATGGGGGCATGAAAGGAGAGCTGTATCTTCAGATAAAGGTGGAACGGAAGAGACCCAATGGGGAAATTCTCTTTGGGAGGGGGTGTGGTCATTCTTCCAATATCTTTAAAAAGATAAAGGTATTAGATCCACCAGAAAAACCAACAACAAACTGGATGTTTTAAACATGAAAAGAAAGGATAGGGCTCTCAGACATTAAGAATCCAGGTATGGGCTCCTCCACACCTCACCATCCAACCCTGAAAGACTGTTTCCTTCTCATTGCTCCAGACTGTCTGATGTAGCCTTGTCCTCACAACCTTACACTCCTCATTGCAGATCCTGCAAACACCTGCAACCCCATTTCCTGTCCACCCCCACTCAGTTCACCTATTTGTGTCACTGTTACTTCTTCAGCTTGGGCTGTGTGCATGGTTGCTATAATATATGTAGCCATATCCTATGCACATGCACTGACCAGCTGCAGGGGGTAAGAGCCACAAGCCTTGGTGCTGTGTATGTGGATTCCTCTTAGGGCAGGGTCACGCTTGGTGTTAGCCACCCCTCAGGACTCACACTGGAGCCTAAAGAACCTGAGGGGCTGTGCGGAGAGGGCCTTGCTCTCTTGCCTTCCTCCATGAAAGACCCAACACACACGGGGGTGGGAGTGGCCTCGTGGTGTTGATGTTACATTGTCACGATCTCATGGAAGCAGGTTGGAGCTGGGAAATATAGTATCACGTGGGGCTGGGATTTTGCACAATTTCTGGATTGTGTTTATCTCTTGCAGTTTTGTGATCTCGACGCTTATTTTATTGTTCTCCCTTAGAAAGTTTTAGCCTTCTCCTAGTGTGTCAAAATCAATCAGCGAAAGACACCATGCCTAGGGGTTTATGTCCAAGTTTATATTTGTACCAGAGGCTTACAGAGGACAGTCCACGCCTGAGGGGTAGCATGGTAATCAGCAAAGCGAATGGCCCCAAGAGGACGTAAAAGTCAGGGTGGGGGAAGATTGTCTTTCCAGAGGTAAAGCTTGGCATGTCTGAATTTCACTAAAGGAAGGAGGCAGAACCGACTCCCAGTATGCGTGCTCCTAAACTCTTACATCACCTACCTAGTTATCCCAGAAAAACCTCTGTAGATAGGGTGAGTTATCGATAAACTGTTTTCTGCTTATTTATTTGCTAATTGTTTTATGCTGCTAGGGACCCACAAGCAAACATGAAAGAAAAAGTAATTTGCTTCGTCTTCAATTTAGTAAAGTTAGCCAAGCCATTATCCTCTGAGTTCTGGGCTGCTTTTCCTGTGAGGTTGTTCATTCATTCATTTAATACGTATTAAATAAATTCATAAATTGAGCATCTCCTATCAGGCACTGTGAGGGGAGCCTGGTGGGGAGAGAAAATTTCATCAAAGGAACAGAAATCTATTCGAAGTCTTCATTGGGCTAACTGCTGTAGTGCGGTAAGAGCCTGCATCTCACCTAGTAGAGGCAGGGGAGCTGGGGTCAGAGAAGGCTCCTTGAGGAAGTGACAGCTGAGCTGAGGCTGGAAGGATGAGAGGAGTTACTATGGAAGGAATGAAAAATGAACATTCCAGGAAGAGGGACCAGCCTTTGCTTTGGAAGAACAAGGCCATCAAGAAATTAAGCTGGAGTTGCTCTAAGGATGGAAAAGATGGTGGTTGATGCTTCAAGAAGAGGAAGCAGCCTGACACTGGTGGAAGAGTCAGCTTTTGTAAGCCTGGAAGAAGGGATGTGGTCGAGGCATGTGTGGTGGGTAGCTGTGGATGGTGTGACCCCTGGGGCTTGATGGAAGGCGATGCCTCAGTGGGGGCCTAACCTGCGGGGGGTGGCAGAGGGCTACATACTGGGCCTTTGGACCACGGAAGGTTGCAGTGAGGGGCACTGGGCCTTCCCCACAGCCTGCCTTCCCTCCTCCCCCAATGTCTGAATGAAGGAAAGGATTAATACTTGATGGCTAACATCATAAGCACGAAAAGCAATGAAACAACACTTGAATGAGTAGTAGTATATGTGGTGGCATGGACCCTTGTGTCTGGAGCCAAAGCACTTACAAATCCCAGGTCTAGTATTCAACAGCTTTTCCATCTCGGGCAGTTACTTGACCTCCTTGGGTCTCAGTTTCCCCGCTGAGGGGAAAGTGGGGCTAACCCTATATATTTTATCGAGCAGTGGGGAAGATTTCAATTGGTTAATACATGTGAAGTTCTTAGAGGTGTCTGGTGCAAAGTGCCATATACATGTTAGGAAAATATAGCAGCCAGATGTGAGGCCCTTCTCCAATTTTCTTGGACTCCACAGGGCCCTGAAGGCTGGTACTGCCTGCAGGAGCAAGAGAGGCTCCAAAGTGGGCTGGATTTCCAGCCAAACTGAGGGAAGTGGTTGAGGTCTGAGTTGGGAAAACAAATGTTACCATAACATTCTATGCAACCAAGTTCTCAGACCGCTTGCCTTTAGGATTACTGGCGCACCCAGAAGCAATTCTATTCTGAGAAAATTAGTGCTGGTGGTAACCCTGAATCAAAGACAAAGAAAGATGAGTGATTTTACGGGCAATCAGACACGTGGAGCCACGTGGATCACAGAGTCCTCGAGGACCTGAAACTGTTCCCTTCAGACAAGGGGTCAGGATCTCAGCACCGGCACTCAACTTTGGTGGGCTGGCCTGCGAGCCCCGCTAACCATCATTGGAAATAGCGTCTCAGAGAAAGCCAACCTATAATTCCAAGTGCTCTGTCGCAAAGTTGTGCGATCAACTGCAGGCTCAAGGAGGAAAGCAGCTCCTCATTCACTACACATCTGGGAAGCTCACAAAGACAAGTAAGATCCTGTCCCCTCCCCCCGGCCGGCCGTCCCCCAAAGAAAGAAATGCAAAAGAACAATCTTGTTCGACGATGAACAGGTCCAGGGAAGCGCCCCCCAAGCCTCGGGAACCCGGCCAGGTTTGGGTCTCCGGCAGGGGCCGCGGAAGCCCGGGCACGTGGGTCAAGCCGCTCCGCCCCCGGCGTCGTCGTCCCGCCCCCGGCGTCGTCGTCTCGCCCCCGGCGTCGTCGTCCCGCCCCCGGCGTCGTCGTCCCGCCCCCGCGCCAGAGCCGCCGGCGCCGCCGCCGCCGCCGCCGCTCGGTCCTACTGCAGGTGCGTCTGCGAGCCCTTCCCGGGCTCCGGCAGAGCACGCGTTCCCGCGGGGCCGAGCTCAGCGGCTGGGTGTGGACCGGGGGCTCACCGGGCCGGACGCGGGGGCGGGGCCAGCCCAATGGCGCGCTTGCGCGGCTCAAACGGACCCGCCGATTCCGGGGTCCAGGACGGTGGCAAAGGGGGAGGAGGAGCGCGAGGGGGAGGGGAGCGCGCCCAACTTCTGCGGGTGGACCCGGGAGGCAGCCCCGGCCGCAGCCGCACGTGCGGAGGCCCGAGACCCGGTGTCTTCCCGGCACAGCGCGGAGGCAGCTGCGGCCTGAGAGATGAGGGAGGGGAGGAAACGAGGTCAGAAAGTCATGTGGCCAGGGCAGGTGGGCCTGGTAGGCCGCTGTGAACGGGGAGGCCCTGGGGGCCCCGGGCAGGGCGTCCCCTTGGAGTAGAGTCACTCTGGGCACTGCAGCAGCCCGGGTGGCAGATGTGGGGTGGCCTAGGCCGGCTGGTGGGCGTGAGAGGAACAGCCAGATCCGCACGTAGTGTGAAGCTGCAGCCTTCGGGATTTGCTGAGCTGTCGGGCTGTGGGTGCGAGATGCTGAAGGAAAGAAGTGGGCACCAAGGAGGATGGTGCCCTAAGGCTTTGTAGGAAGAAGCTTTGGGGAAAGTTCCGGAGTTCGGGCTTGGCTGTGTGAGGTGGGAGCCATGTGTTGGGGGTTGGAGGGGGGAGTGCCATCTTGAAGCCCTGGGAGAGTGGGAGATCCAGTGAGGTAGGAGAAAAGCCAGGAGAGGATGGCGCCTGGAAGCCGGGAGGAGGAAGTGGTTTCCGGAGAGGTGATCAAATGGGTCAGAGACTGGACGTGATCAAGTAGGAGCCTTGGGTTTAGCAAAGCTGGTTACCTTGACAAGAGCAGGTGGAGAGAGAGTGAGTCTGCCAGTGTCGATACCTGGGGGCTAGAGCATTGCATTTATGTAGCTCACAGGTGTTAAAAAAGTAGTGAACAGCTGTGTAAGTTTTTGCAGTTCCTTTGCAATGTACTTATTGTGTATTTTATTTTTTATTTTTAAAATAAATTTATTTATGGCTGCGACGGGTCTTCATTGCTGCCACGTGGGCTTTCTCTAGTTGCGGTGTGCAGACTTCTCACTGTGGTGGCTTCTCTTGTTGCAGAGCACGGGCTGTAGGCGCACGGGCTTCAGTAGTTGCGTCTCGCGGGCTCTAGAGCACAGGATCAGTAGTTGTGGCGCACGGGCTCAGTTGCTCCGCGGCATGTGGGATCTTCCCAGACCAGGGCTCAAACCCGTGGCCCCTGCATTGGCAGGCGGATTCTTATCCACTGCACCACCAGGGAAGCCCATCATCATGTATTTTAAATTAATGTTCTGTAGATTTTTTTTTCTCTCGAATTCCTAACATAACCTTACATTTATTGTATTTTTCAGAATTGGTGGGGGTGCCCCCTTTTTCAACAGGGAACCTGAGACATTTTTCTTTTTTTGTAATTGGGTAGGTGAGTTTCCAGTTTCACAAGAAAGCCTGGTTAAGTAGGTACTGCCATTCTCCCAGAGTAATATCAGTGTTTGCGAACCTATCCTGCACCCAGAAAGCTCCCAATGACTGTGATGAATGAGTTTTTCTCTCCTGAGGCCTTTCTTCCCACCTGAAGATAAAAATCAAGGCAGGATAATTGGTGGCTTCACCCAGGGCATTTTTTCACCCCTGAGGGCTTTTGGACCAGATAACCTGAGTTCTTCCTCCTCTGACTCGGCGCAGTGGGGACCTTCCGCGCTACCACCGCACCACCCAGGTATTTGCTTTTGCACCTGAATCGGGTTGTGAGCTTGTGGAAGCTGGAAACACTGCCCACCCTGGTCCATCAGGAACGGAGGTAAATGTTGGCACAGAGGATGCTTCCGATGAATACTTTGAGGAAGCATCTTGAAAATAGGCTTATGTTCTGAGCATTTACAATCATGGAGATAAACTTCAGGTGGCACTGTTCTAAAACGTTAAAGTTTTGTTCTTAATCTCTCCTTTGTTTTCACATTTACTGAGAGACTTGGAGAACATCTTGTAAGTGAATGGAAAATTTAGCAAAACAATTCCTACATTCATTAAAAAAAAAAATCATGTGATGATTAATAAAACAGGCAGTAGACCTGTTTAGTTTTTGTAACCCGTAAGACCAAAATTATCTCACTGATGCATTACTTCAGACAGACACGAAGAACTTAGACTCCACTAATAAATTAGTATGATAAAAGATTTGAAATAAGAATATGTGTATTTAAAAGGAGTGGTTTAACTGTATACAATTCATGAGTATGTTCCTATGCATATATGTTTGTATATATATATAAAATATACGTGTATGTCAGTAGACATTATAATGTACATAAGATGAGAACTAAAGCTGTCTTCCCCCAAAGTACTTGGTCATTGCATTTCCTAGAAAAACAATCTAGATACTAGTGGTGTTTGGAAATATTGAAACATGAGCAAGGAAAACTTTTTGCCATTTTATTATTTTGAGTTCAGTATTGTGAAAGTAATTATTATTACTCAATAATGAGAACATTTGAATAGAAAAACTTAGATGATAAATTAATAACATTTTACCCAGATAATACAAGTCTTAATTTTGTCAATTCTAATTAAAAACTCCTTCTTAATATTCTCAAATTTTTGACAACTCTTTATAATTAGCAACAAATTCAGTACTTAAGTTCAGAGTAGAATGAAGATTTGCCTTCATTTCACAGCTATCCAGCAGAAGACCCACCATTTAGACGCTCACGCAGAAGAGCTGTACATATAGCAGTATAGTCAGTTGCTTTATGTTGATGCCTTCGTTGATTGGATTTTAAATCCTTAAATCCTTTTAAATTCTTAATGACTTTAAAAATCCTACCTTCATGTCTAAGAAAAAATATGACAGTTTACTCAGGAGTTGGTCTAGAATTCTTTGAAAATAAGTGGGAATGTTTTCTAACATTTAAAAACTTAACTGAGGAAGAAAATAATTTTCTGGATCAAATGGATGTCTCCAGATTTAAATATTAGAAAGCAACGGTGCAGTCAGACATCTCTGAGAGAAATAACTGAACATACTAAGTACAAAACTGAACATATTAAGCACAAAATAGCATAAGTAACTTCATGCAGCATATAGGGAGCTTTTAGTAAATTGAAGCAGTTTGGAGAACATTAATCTTTACAGGGCTCATCAGGACGTGCAAGTTTAACATTTGTCATCTGCGACAGTATCTTAAAGCCTCAGCTGGATCTGAGAAAAACCCCTTTGCTTGATAATGATTGAAGCTGAGTGATGGGAACATACATACGAGTTAGTGATACTATTCTATTTCTGTATGTGTTTGTATATGTTTAAATTTCTCCATAGTTAAAAAAAAAAATAAAGCATAACCTGTAGATAGTTACGCTGTTACTGGGGTGTTCAAGTAGTTAGTTTTTCCACATCAGTGGAAGTCTGTCAGACGCTCGTGCCCGTGCTGGTGAAAATCCTGCCAAGTTGGTTTCCTCGTGCTTCCTCTCAATAAAGCACTGGGGGGCTTTTCAGGATAGTTGGGCATTCCCGTTGCTGTAGCCTGCAGGCTGCTCACCAGAGTGGCCCTCCCTGGCCACTGGGCATCTAAGCCTGCCCACCTTCTCCGCCGGCGGCCTGGCGGCCAGGGGCCTTGGTTGGCACTATCTTTGCCTCCGACCTCATGACTGCAGAGGGTCTCGTCCCCTGAGGTTGTTCTGGAAACCAACACTACACCGTTTTTCTCTAACCTACTCTCTTTTTCAGAATTCCAAGCTACTTGTCCAGTCTTTCTGATGAAAGCAGAGACAGGTTACAGTGAAACTTGGTTGACATTGAGTTTGCTTGAAAGTTGGTTTGCTTCTTGTTGTTTTTAAGTGAGGTTTATTGAAATGCAACTTATATACTGTAAAAATCACCCTTTTGTCATACAGTCTATGAGTTTTGTAAAAACACCACAAAATAAAGACATAGAATTTTCCCTGGCCCTACCTGCCTTCCCCTTCCCTCAGTCCCTGGATACCCTGGAGGGGATTTCTGTACCTATAGTTTTGTCCCTTCAGAATAGCATATAAATGGTCTCAAACAGTAGGCAGCCTTTTGGGTCTGGCTTCCTTCACTAAGCATAATGCTTTCCTTTTTTCAAAAGAAAGCAACTTTATTTTTGAAATAATTTTAGGTTAATAGAAATGTTGCAGACACAGTATACAGAGTTCCCATATACCATTTACCCAGTTTCCCCTAAGGTTAACATCTTACCTTACTCAGTTTAGTACAATGATCTAAACTAGGACGTTTACATTGATGTAGTACCGTTAACTAATTGGCTGACTTCATTCAGATGTTGCCACTAATGTCCCTTTTCATGTCCTGAATCCAGTCCAGGACCCCACGGTTCATTTAGTGGTCAGGCCTCCTTAGTCTACAAAATACATACAATGTAAAATTTACCATCTTAACCATTGTTTAGGGTGCGATTCAGTCGTGTTACGTACATTCACATTGTTGTACATCCAATCTCCAGAACTCTTTTTATCTCTCAAAACTGAAACCCATTATTTTTATTTTTAAACTATTGTATAGTTTACATGCAGTAAAATTAACCCTTTTTTAGTGCAGAGTCCTATGGGTTGTGACAACACAATCATGTAACCACCGCCACAATCAAGATGTAGGACGATTCTGTCACTCGCCCGTATCCCCTCGAGCCCTCTTCTGTATTCACTCCTCCATGGTCCGGCAGCCACTGATATGTTTTCTGTCCCCATAGTTTTATCTAGCTCAGAATATCATATACCAGAATATCATATACGTAGAGTCATACGTGCATTCAATTTTATAGCAGCCGTGTTGCCTACTGTGAATGTGTCATTGTTTATTGAACTCATCCCCTGCAGATGGACATGTAGGCTGTTTCTAGTCTCTTGCTGTTAATCACGGTCGTCTAAAGAACAGCCCTGTAGACATGTCATTTCGGATGTGTGCAAGTCTCACTGTTGTAAAAATATCCAGACTTGGCATTGCTCAGTCAAAGGGAAAATGCATTTGTTTTTGATAGGTTGTCCTCCAAAGGGATTGTAAAGTTTTGGGAAATGTGTGATTTCTCTATTTTTCTTGTATATACAGACCTTTAATCCTGAGTTCTGCCAACAATGTGATCCACTAGATAGAAGTCAGCTATGTCAGTTACCCTTTTGATGTCATGGATCTGAATATTGCCTTTCTCTGTGTCTGTTTTTCTTTTCTATAACTCCTCAGGGATAGGTAAAGATTTACTAAATGTGCTTCAAGACTCGCGAGTTTCTTTGAGATGATGTCATCTTAACCCTATTTGTTATAGTGCGTATCTTCCCTGCCTGGTTCAGTTCTCAGAATTTACATTCTCATAGAAGCTATATTTTGATGCAAAGTTGAGAAGCCAGTGGTTTTCATACCTTTTTGAAAGCATCAGAAGCTGTGCTTCAAATGAGTTCTCCCATCTGACCCCTTCCCCAGCCTCTCAGACTGTGGTTCTCAAACCTGAGCGCTCATCAGAATCACCCAGAGACAGAGGCGGGCCCCACTGCCGGAGTTCCTGACTCGGTGGATCTGGGGTGGAGCCCATGACTTTGCATTTCTAACAAGATCTCAGGGGATGCTGCTGATTCTGGTCTGGGGACCATACTTTGTAAACCACTATTCTGGGCACCTAGGAGCGCTTGAGAACACACAATGAAAACGGCTGGTTTAGAGGATGAACACCATGAAAATTGCTACGGAAGATTTTTGTTAAGGGCATTCTTTTGCATACGTGTGTATGTATATATTTGCAGAAATACCAGTATTTTCTGATTGTTTCTCTTTGTTTTGTGATTTTTCTAAAGCCCATCTCAATAATTAGTGCGACACAGAGAACCTGATGCCACCTCTCCGGATTGTCCGAAGCCGTTTACTTTCCCAGCTGTACTGTGGACTGAAGCCTCCAGCCTCTGTACAAACCAAGATTTGCCTAACAATGGCTCGTCCAAGTTCAAGTACGTCTTTGTAGCCTGCCATCTCATCTCCAGTGGAATTTGAAATACCTGAAAGTTCCTGCCCTGTGAGGGGGAAATGTCTGTTTTGAAGTGGGTATGGGGCAGGATGCTGGAGAAAGTCACTCTGTCCTGTTTTCCTTAGGGAAGCCCTTTCTAGGACAGGGTCAGAATTCTCTCTCAGTAGCCAAGTTAAGTCCATTTAAGACATTCTGTTGCTTCTTCAGAATGTTTGCATTTAAGCTTTTCACACATGATTTGTGTGAAATCACACAAATTGCCTTGCCTCTTGGCAAGGCAGGAAAGCTAGTGTTCGTCCTATGGGGTACTATGGGGTTAAATATTCTACTAGACAGAAATGATTTGTATCTCTACCTGACAAAAACCTGCAAGTCAACTCTGACCTAGGAATCTATCTGTCAGTAGGATGACAGAGTTTACATTTGAGGTAGCAAAGACCTTTAGGGGAAAGTTCTATGGGTGAACTTTAGGTCCTTAAGGATGTTTGTAGGTTTTGAATCCAGGAGTCATGTAAATAGTTTCTAGAAAAGTACTGATGTATTTTCCTATTAAGCATCTTGTTCTTTCAGGAGATTAGATCAGATTACAACCTCTGACCCACCCAGACTGGGTTTCCTTTTCCGAATTCTTCCTGGTTGGACAGCTTTAGTGGGCCCTGTTTTTCACACTGGCCTGTCCCTGAAAGGGGTGCTAATTCAGGCAGAGCGCTAGTGCGGTTGGCAGGCCGCCGGGCTGGTTACACCCGAGGGCACGGTATGCCTAGACCGCCTTCATTCCTTTGAGCTGGTGCTGCGGAAAGCGTGGTCCCAGAGCTCCAGGACCAAGCGGGAGAGGGAGCCGGAGCCTCTGCATCTTTTGTTTCTGAGGCTCTGCTTTTATTCTGTGTTGATTCTTGCCAGTCGTCAGAGAGGAAGGGAAGGGGAGGAGAGATTTTGAGCCTCTTTTGAGATTCTCTGTCCTGGGCTAGCCATAGAGGCAGCTCTGAGCTTACCAGGGTGAGGAGGTCCCCGCCCTGCCTGGAGGAGCCATCAAGTACGAGAAACCGGTAGGATCCACGTCACCAGCTTGGGGTACACAATGACATCACCTTCCCTTTAACGTTCACTTCGTTGTCTGTGAGCCCCCATCCCACCGTCTTCCCTCCTTTCCTCCATCGCCGGTTCCAGTGTCTCAGGGGCTCAATCAGTCCAAGGGTCGATTAGCCTCGGTTGCCATTCCTCCCGGGGGAGACCAGAGGGCCTGCTCCGTCAGCCAAGGAACCTGCTTCCACTGCAGGTTTAGCACAGATTGGCCACTCCCGGAAGATGCCTGTGCCCGGCAGACCCTGCCCTGGTGGCCCAGGCCAGCCGCAGGCCGTGCTGGTCCACACTCGCTTCTCCGGGTAGGGGCACCGGAGGAAGTCTCTTCTCCCACAGCTTATGCTCGGCTCTGCTGCACTGCTTAGGCCTGGCCTGCCGGGGCCGTGGCATTTCCTCACCCCGGGCACGAGGGCTGCAGGGCCGCAGCGCCTGGGAGAGAGGGTGTCGCGCTCCGCCTCATCTCTGCCGCCAGGAGACACAATGGCAGTTCCAAGTCTGGCCCCTCATCCTTGCCCTGGGAGGGTGACATTCGTTTCAGGACCAGAGTCCACCTTGTGCCGCTCAGCAAGGGCTTGGTGCAGCGCCTGGGCACAGTGAGCCCTCACGGCAGGAGGGCTGCTGCCCCTGTCGGGCTGAGATCAGGCGGCGGGATGCCCGCAGGTGCAGGATTAGGCCCTGGGTCCAGGAGCGCGGGCCACGGGCTGTGACCACCACTGCCAGCTGCCCTGTTATCCTCTGCGTTCGGTTCCCTCTGTTACGCCAAGTCTCTGGGGATGTCTTGTTGTAAAGACCAACCCTTACTCGAGCTGTACAGGAGAAGGCCATGGGTCCAGATTGGGACAGAGCATTTATTCACGGAGGAGGGGCCCTCATCCTCAGCCCGGCAGTGATGCCGAGCGAAGCCGGAATTAGCAAGATCCTCAGAGGGAAGTGAATTTGGAAAGGAAGGGAATGCTTTGGGGTCCAGCGGGCCCGAGGTCAGCCCTCACACACACACAAGCTTGTTTTTACTTTTAAGAAGGAAGATGCATCCCCGTCCATTAGTGCTTTTTAACCCTCAAAGTAGCCCCCCCTTTAGGGAAGGTGCTGTTGTGCACGTCAAACAGCCAAGGAAACCTGGGATAGCAGAGGGTCAGTGGTTCACATAAGTTCTCGCTCGCGGGAGATGGGGTGGGATGCGGGGCCAGTGCTGTGTGCCCCAAGCCCCTGTCTCTTTCTGAAGACGTTGTACACTCACACATCAGGTGCGTGGGGGCGTCTTCAGGGTACGAGAATGATGTTTATTTGCTTCTCTTAAAGTATAATTTCATGCAAGGTCAAGTTTCAAAATACAGGCGATTGATTTGGGATGTAAATGTGCAAATGGTACACGGAATTGACCAAGATTTTATTATCTCTTTAGGTTTGGCTGACTTCCGGAAGGTTTTTGCAAGAGCCCAGCACATCGTCATCATTTCAGGGGCTGGCGTCAGTGCTGAGAGTGGGGTACCGACTTTCAGAGGAGCGGGAGGTTATTGGAGAAAATGGAAAGCTCAGGTTAGTCATGTCTCCAGAGCACCGAGAGGCTCTTCCGCATGAAGCCATAACAGTGTTTGACTCGTGAACCTGTACCTACTCCTGAAACCCAGAGAGGAAAGTTTTGAAACTTACCACGACCCTTTTGTCCTGTTGGTTTTGGCATCGACGCACAGTCCTTATGATGGAAGAGCTCAGATTTAAGCAAAGCAGCCTCTTTCCTTTCTTTCTAGGCATGTATTGATTGCACTTATTCAGATAACGATTGGATTTCTTCCAGTAACTAAAGTGGAACCAGAAAACTTTGGTTAGCATAATTCATTACTTTTCTGTAGATGTTGAAATTCAAGAATTACACATTTTTTAAAAGTTTCTCTGAACTTTTCATGTGAAAAACAGGGTTCAGTTGTTAAAGGCTTAGGCCTTGATGCTCAAAACTTTATATGAAGGTCCTTAGGATGTAAGTTCTCTGGGGGCATATGCAGTTTTCTAAATTCAGTTTTTATTGAGGTGTAATATATTGGGAAAAACCCAACAAACTTTTTGGCCAACCCAATACATGCAATAAAATTCGCCAATATGAGTGTACAATTCAGTGAGTTTTAATAAACGTATACCGTGGTGCAGCCACCACCAGGATCACGGTGTGGAACATTTCTGTGCCCCTGAATATTCCCTCAAGGCCCCTGTAGGCAGTCTCCTCCCCTCCCCCGGCCCAGGAAGTCCCTAGTTTTGGAGGGCAGGGAAATGTGCCTGTTTTCTTCATCACTCTATCCCCAGCTCCCAGAACTCTGGCCCATGTAGATGCTTAATAGATTTCTGTTGGTCGAAAGAAGGCAATCATGAGTAATTACTTCAATACGTGACTTCCAGATTTCATAGGTAATCTCTTACCGAGTGAAGGGTTAATGAATCTGCCCTTCCTTCCCGTTAAATGTCTCAGGCTGGCAGATGTTTAGGATGTCTTGTCACCCGTCTGCTGCCCTCCGGGAAAGTCTGGGGATCATCCCCTTAAAGGTGAGGGAGAGAGAAGAGCAGAGGGCCCTTGGGGTCCCACAAGAAGGAGGAGGTGCGGAGAGCAGTCCCTGGGTCTGAGATGCAGGGCGGGGTAGGGGCCGAGGGGTGCTCAGAGGGCATCAGGAGGAGCTTCCGGAGGGATGGTCGGTGGTGTCAAAGCAGCTCAGGGTTTGTGGGGACCCAAAGAAGTCAGTCGACTGTTTGACCGCGCCTGTGTTCCAGGGCTGCGGCTCCGTGCGCTGCCTGTGACTGCTTCGGGCCACCGGAGGCCTAAGTGGGGACAGGGAGGAAGGCAGTACAGGGTTGAGGTGGATGTGACCCGCGGCACAGACCCACTCCCCCGATGCAGGCTGACTTTCACGCCAGGTTGGATGGTGACCGTTACAGTAAAATAAAATGCATAATCCAAACCCCGCCTCAATCAATTTATGGAACGTTTCAGTCATTGCCAGCGGTTCCCCTCCCCCGAGCGCCCAGCCCCAGACGCTACCGACCACACCTCTCTTCCACCGTCCATGAGCTTTGCCTCTCCTAGAAGAGGAATCGTACTTTAAAAAATATGTATCTTATATATATCCTCTTACTATAATGTATATGCTATTTTTTATATGTGTCGTTGTGTACTTATCATTACAGTTATAAAAACCGAGTTTTTCAGCTGTGGCCATTATCCCTCAGTTGGACATTTTGCATTTTGCTTTTCTTCCTGGATAAATGAGCTTGGCATCCTGTCATGTGGAGCTCCATGAAAAACTGGATTCCAGACGGAATCACCTTCCCGCCTGTTGCTCGACTTCACGCTCGAAACTTACTCGAGTGGAAGACGAGACAGGTTGCAGTCTCCCTGCCTCATCACTGGGGAACTTAAACCGATTTCTCCAAGGTCCCTCGTGAGCCCCAGGCCCCACCCGGTGGCTGCCACGCCACAGGTACCTACACGGACGAGTTCCTGCGGGCACCTCCCAGAGCTGCCTCTCTGCTTAGAACAGAGGGGGCCTGGGAGTGTCCCGCCGCCTGCAGCAGCCCTGCCGCCCGGCTTCTGGAGCAGCGGAGCTTCTTTCCCTCCCTGACCCCTGCCTCCTTTCTGCCCCCCAGGACCTGGCCACCCCTCAGGCCTTTGCCCGAAACCCATCCCAGGTGTGGGAGTTCTACCACTACCGGCGGGAGGTGGTGCGGAGCAAGGAGCCCAACGCCGGTCATCTGGCCATCGCTGAGTGTGAGGCCCGGCTGGGCAGGCAGGGCCGACGGGTCGCCGTCATCACTCAGAACATCGATGAGCTGCACCGCAAGGCTGGCACCAAGAACCTTCTGGAAATCCATGGTGAGGGGCCCTCGGTCTTCCGTGGGGCGGGGGGGGGAGGGGGCGGAAACCAGACCTGGAAACACAGGTGCTGCCATGTCCCAGCTGGGCCCACTGCATCTTAACAAGACCCCAGGTGTCTGGCATGTAGACCACGCTGCTTGGAGGAGCCCGGTCTGCTCTGCTGTGTGCTCTCCCCTCCCTGGGTGTCCTGTTGAGGGGCCTTATGTTCCCAGACAGCCCCCCAAGCTGGGCTGAGGGGAGCAGGAGGTCTGGGCCCTTGAACAGCTGTGGCTTTAGAGGGTTCAGCTCTGGGAAGGCCTGGCCTCCCTGGGGGCACCACTCACTCTCCCTGTGTCCCCGGTCGGCACTGTCCGCCCACCTCGAGCCTTCAGGGAGCTGCCAGCTCAGTGACCTTCACTGCAGTGAGTCCACCAGGTCTGTGACACCGCGGAGTTTGTCTTGGGTGTCTCTGGCTTCCCTTCTCTGCGCTGAATGACACCCTCCTCCCTCCTCTTCCCTCTTCTTAATCCTCTCCCCTTTTTGCTCTCACTGAAAATCTCATCAGTTCACTCATACAAGAGCATAAATGGGTGTGCAGGGATTTCTTCCCAAGGGCATTTAACAGTCTACAAAAGTTCAATCCCAAGAAATGCATTTCAAATTGTGGGATTTCCAGAAGCAGTGACCCAGTGGGGCTCCAGGCTCCCTCTAGTTTAGCCGTCTCCTCAGAAAATAAGTCTCTGGGTGGCCTTGCTTGGATCACATACCTCCCTTTTGACCGAACACTACTGCTAGAAGGATAGGCTGCTACGATTGGACCAGTCCGGAACTCTTGCCCAAGCTTGTATCTGGGGATGTGACTCACAGCTCCGTCAGCTTGGCATGGGAGAGGGGAGAGGTGGCTCCCCAAAGAAGGAATCCTGGACAGAAAGGAACAGTGTGTGTGCACTGCGGTGTGACTGCTCAGCACTGGGCATGGGCTGACTATTTAGTGAATTGAGATCACCTTTTATCGGTTACGCTCAGTAAGCCCTTGCTAGTTTTAACAGTTATTTTCTTCGTTTGTTAGTTGATTATTTATTGAGCTGCTTTTGTAGAAAAGATTCAAGCTTTATGAAGTCAAAATTAAGATTCCGTAAAACACATCCCAAGCTATTGAGCCTTTATCAGTCATATACTTAGTAAATCCTGCCCTTAGGTTTAGATTGGCTTCTTCTACCCAAGTGACTACTTCAGTTCCCCCTGAAGATCAGGGTAATCGGAGAGCTCCTTAGTCATGCAGTAAGTCATTTCATCTGCCTCTCTCTCCTACAGATTATGCAGAGTCCAGGAGGGCAGATGTTCTGGCGTGTTCAATAGTACTGCATGCCTTTATGTTTCCCGTGATACCTGGGGTAGCCCCATTTGTTAAAATGATGTATAAGAACTAAATTATTTTGTACCCTTTTAGACGTGGAGACAGTTGCTCCTGATTATACTAAATTCCAGTCTTGTTTAACTTTTGTTTTTCAGGTAGCTTATTTAAAACTCGATGTACCTCTTGTGGAGTTGTGGCTGAGAATTACAAGAGTCCGATTTGTCCAGCTTTATCAGGGAAAGGGTAATTATACTGCACTACAGAATAGACATATGTCGTTTTGTCTAAGTTGAATATAAATGCGAAGAAATTGAACATTCGTCTAAGATTCCCATGGATATTTATATGATAAAA
Organism: Kogia breviceps; assembly: GCF_026419965.1. Classification (NCBI taxonomy): domain Eukaryota; kingdom Metazoa; phylum Chordata; class Mammalia; order Artiodactyla; family Physeteridae; genus Kogia; species Kogia breviceps. The sequence goes on along the minus strand of NC_081319.1, from coordinate 97,447,279 downwards.
GGAGTATTTTGCTCACAATTTACAATGTTAAGTGAAAACAACATACTCTATGATCCCAACTTTGTATTTAAACACACACACACACACACACACACAGACACACACATCCCATGTTGATGTATCTTTATATAGATAAAAGTCCAGAAGAAAATACAACAAAATATTAACAGGAGTGGTAGGATTATGGGCAATTTTGATTTCTTCTTTATATCTTTTGTATTTTCCAACATTTCTATGATGAACATTTACTATTATTATAATTAGGGCAAAAAATTAAGAGTAGACTCAGAATATTGAGAAAAATTCTACCTGGCCATTTTAAATCAGTATAAATTATTCATGTAACTTATTAACATAATGTCATTGCCGATGATTCCAGCTAGGATGACCTATACCATGCAAATCATGAAACTCTCCTTAGCACAACAGCCACTCCACCCGCTTCCCACATACAAATTCCCTCTCCTGAGGTAGAACCAGTGGTAATCAATTGTTTGGTGTCCATCCTCCTAGTACCCTTCTAAGTCAGTGTGTACTCATTAGGAGTTTTGTACCATATACTGCCAGGCAAAGAGAGTCTTATTGGGTTATCTTCTTTCATTGTTCTTCGATTACACCAGTGATGTTCTTTCTTTTCTGATACTATTTACTTCAGGGCTCCAGAACCTGAAACTCAAGATGCCAGAATCCCAGTGGAGAAACTTCCCCGGTGGGTAAAAATCTTTTGGTGTTCCAGATTGCAAAGAAAGGAAAATTAGGAGTCAAAATCTAAGTTCATTTGGTGAGATGCCTCTTAAATGTGCAAATGCCGAAAGCAGCCCTGATCGATGAGGCCAAGGGCGAAAGGACAAAAGGTGAACCAAGCCAGGCTTAAGAGAAGTGCATCTGTCCCGTCCCTTCCTCCTCTGTGTTACGGCGGGATCATTTCAGGTCTGGAAAGTTTCAGCAGCTGTTATGTTGTAGACACTTACCAGTGTATATGAAGCATAGAGGCTGGCATCCCGGAACTAACGGGTCAATAAGCCTCAGCTGCTATCCTCTGCATCCTCCTCCTCATCATCAGAGTTATTAATCCAGGGTTATGGAGGCAGAAAGAGGTCTTGCAAAGGTGAAGTTGTAGGACCAAATAGAAGTTTTGTAGACTAACAACAACAAAAAACTTTTATGTCCATTTTTCAAAACTAGACATTAAAATAGCTCTTTTGAAAGTGGGGTTTTTTTTTTTGTGCAGTACGCAGGCCTCTCACTGTTGTGGCCCCTCCCGTTGCGGAGCACAGGCTCCGGACGCGCAGGCTCAGCGGCCATGGCTCACGGGCCCAGCCGCTCCGCGGCACGTGGGATCTTCCCGGACCAGGGCACGAACCCTTGTCCCCCGCATCGACAGGTGGGCTCTCAACCACTGCGCCACCAGGGAAGCCCCGCCCAAAGTGTTTCTTAGAGCACTAGATCCATGTGATGTTACAGGCATTACTTGAAAAAAAGATGTCATGTGCTCAAATAAATATGGAAACACTAGCTTGAATGAAGTTAAAGTATGTTTCCTTTACTGCAGGACTAATCAGAGCACTGAATATGTGAAAGTACATTGTTACTCTCTAAAGAGCGATTAAGTTAGTATTTCCCTGGTTGACTTAACCTTTTTTATTTTCTAATAAGGGTTTCCATTACTAAATTCAAAGTTTTGCTCTAAAAGAATAAGTCTTCATTACTAAATTCTGAAGTTTTGATCTGAAAGTTTTGATCTAAAAGAATCTTGAGTAGGAGATTAATATGATGAAAATGGTGTTTGGGGGAGATTATTTTAGAAGGTAATTATAAGATGGCCTGGGGTAGTAGCGAGGGAAAGATGAGAGATTTTGAGGAATTGACACTGGAGAACTTGGCTAGAGGCAGGGCAGGAGAGAGGTGAACCTGAGAGAAGAAAGGAGGAGGTCACTGATGAAATTAGCAAGCAGTTGACGTGTGAGAGGCAAACCTCAGCCCGGTCAGTCCATTCCTCCTGGGCCTGGCTGACGGTGAGCGCGACCGTGAGGAAGCAACCGGGAAAGAGACAGAGCGGCGAGGCCGGCTGAAACGCATCCCCCAGCACGCCAGCCCAGTGCGTCCGGACAAAAGAGAAACTTTATAAGGGCAGGTAAAACTACACCTTCAGGACAAGCTCGTGTGGGCCGGAGGGAAGGGATGGGGGATAGGAAGGCTCAGAGCGACCTGCCTGGACAGACCGGACCTGGTGCAGCTCCTGGCTGTCCCCCGACCCACTTGGGCAGCCCTTCCTGAGAGCGGGTCTTGGGGTTGGCTTAAGGATGACACTCTTCCAGGTGTGAAGAGGCGGCGTGCGGGGGCCTGCTGCGGCCTCACGTGGTGTGGTTTGGAGAAAACCTGGACCCTGCCATCCTGGAGGAGGTTGACAGGGAGCTGGCCCTCTGTGACTTGTGTCTAGTGGTAGGCCATGCCCTTCCCTGGTCCTCCCGATGCTCTGAAACACCCGGCGGGGGGTGGGGGTGGGGGGGTTGCTTCCTCCCTCCCTCCCCCTCTTCTCCTTCCTACCTCTTCCCTTCCTTCCTTCTCCCTCTCTCCCCCTCCTCCCTCCCTTCCTTCCTTTTCTTAAGGGTGTGTTGAGAGTCTGGGGGGTGCCTTACAGAAAAACTAAGAAACAGTGAATAAGGTACGATCTCAAAATATGAAACTGTGGAGGACCGTGTCTGGGGCTTCTCGAAGCCTCTCCCCCCCGGAAGAGAAATAGCGAAAAGAGCATGTTATTGGTTCTGATTTTGAAAGTAACACATGCTCGTTATTAAATTTGAGAAAATACAAAAATGTATACAATTTTAAAGAAGAAATTAGATACCACCAATAATTCCACCATCCCAAAATAGTCACTGGTAGCATTCTGGTGTGATCTCTTCTAGACCAGAGGGGAGCAAACTATGATAATGAACATTATCTTGTGAACAAAGTTGTACTGGAGCATAGCCATACCCTTTCTTCTGTGTATTGCCTGTGGCTGCTGTCACACTATGATAGCAGAGTTGAGTATTTGTGACAGAGACTGCATGGCCTGCAAAGCCTAAAAAATGTACTATCTCGCCCTTTCCACAAAGTTTACCCGCCCTGGTCTAGACCTTTTCTTCTGCAGATGTAGACATATTCAAATTCAAAAGAGGGTTCATACTATATGTTCTGCTTGGAAGCTGCTTTATCCACATAGCAGTTCACTTAGCCTGTTTCATGTCAGTACGTCCAAGTCCACATCAATTTTTAACTGGCTGCGTGGTGTTCCATTGTATGGATATAAAAGGACATAGTTATTAACCAGTCCTCCACTGTTGGACACTTAGGCAGTTTCAAATTTTGATATTTTAAACAGTGCTCTGATGGACGTCCTTAGAGATGACTCTTAGCATGCTCTTCAAGTTATTTCCTGAGGGCAGATTTCCTGGAAGTGGAATTAATGGGACACAGGGCATGCACATTTCAAATTCTCCTAACACGTCCCTAGAAGCGGCCTCTCGTGGGTGCATGTTCATTCAGCTGGTATTGAGCACGTCCCACTGTTGAATCTAGTATCAATGTGCTTGATAGACGGTTCAGCAAGGAAAGCTGGCTTGTAAAACTTGGTCTGGTCTCCCTGCTCTTGTAAAGAATGTTTATAAATATGTATTCACAGAGAAAAACCTGAAAGAGTATACATCACAATGTGAACAGTGATAATCTTGGTAGAAGTAGGATTATGAATGACATGTATGTGTTTTCTCTTGGAATTTTCTAACGGAAAAGGAGCATGGATTATTTGCATGTCTTCAAAGGGTAGAAGCAGAACTAAAACTAACCCCCTTTGGGTGACGATCGAGTCACTTCTTTGCCATTCTCTCCACGTGCGCAGCTCTTCTCTTCGTATCGCGCGTGTCCTTCCCGAATTCCAGGGATCAGCCAGAGGGGTGCCTCCTGCCTCCTCTTTGTCCCTCAGACGCTCTCCATTTATCCCATCCAGCGTAGCTGTCCTCACACCTGCCACCACAGACCGGCCCAAGTTTCTGATAGGTTTTCTGAAAAGCTGTTTCTTCTGGGTCATGTGGTCATTTGTCCGTTTCCGTTTGTTTGCTCTGTAGGTGGGAACTTCCTCGGTGGTCTACCCCGCAGCCACATTTGCCCCCCAGGTGTCTGCCCGGGGTGTACCGGTGGCCGAATTTAACGTGGAAGCCACCCCCGTGGCCAACAGATTCAGGTACGGGGGTCACCAAGGTGGGAATGGACGCTATTGAGCAGGGTTGCATGTGGTCATCCAAGCAGATTGCACCTACTGTTCTAATTTAAAAACACAGAGTTTGTGTTTTCTTATTTGGCATATAGTTGCTTATTTTTGTTTTGTTTTGTTTGTTTGTTTGTTTGTTTGTGGTACGCGGGCCTCTCACTGTCGTGGCCTCTCCCGTTGCGGAGCACAGGCTCCGGACGCGCAGGCTCAGCGTCCACGGCTCACGGGCCCAGCCGCTCTGCGGCACGTGGGATCCTCCCGGACCGGGACACGAACCTGCGTCCCCTGCATCGGCAGGCGGACTCGCAACCACTGCGCCACCAGGGAAGCCCCCCTATAGTTGCTTTGATGGAAGAAAACAAAGTATTAAACCTAGATGAAGGTAGCTGTGTCTTTTTACGGGAAGTTTGCCATAGGGGTTTTGTTTTTCACATTTTGAAAGTTCTTCCTTGATTCTTCAGGCTTTACTTTTATTTGTATTTTTAAGCTAGATTTAGTAATGGCATTTAGAGGTGGGTCAGCCGAGGACTCAGCACGTAAGCCCAGGAGATACCCATGCAGAACTCCATCACCCACTGTTCTCACCGAGGGGCTCCCTGGGCAAATTCCTCTTTGGTCTTACTGTCAAGAGTGTTTGTACTTGTGGCCAGATTATAATACTGATCCTGTTTTCCAGATTTGTGTGGAAAGTGTAGCTTATCTCAGTATTCACTTGTAGTCTCATTCTAGGTTCCACTTTATGTCTTCACCTTCGTTTTGCTTTTTTTCACCCCTGCTTTTTCTCTCTTCATTTTTAATGTAGTTTATATATTCTTGTCAGTCTGTTTAATTCCTTTCCAGAATAAGGTAGACTATAAACTAATAAATAAATATGAATACATAAAAGAAAACGTCACTGAAGCTTCTTGTCATTACTTTAGTCAGTGGTTTTTACCTCAGGTTTTAAACATCTGATGACCCAGGAGATTCTGGTGAAGTTGGTGTGAGGTGTAGCCTGGGCCCCATCACTTTTGTAAGCTTTCTAGATGATTCTAACGTGCAGCCAGGATGAGAACCAGCGCTCTGTTTCATTGGGATACAACTGTGTCTCAGACAGTGTGGAAACACTTAAATCCTCTTCAGGTGAGTGAGCTGGCGTTCTTCCTAGACTCCTCCAGGTCTTTTTAATCAGCTACAGCCAATGTGCTTAGACCGTAGTTCTTCATTTGTGTGTAAGTGGTGGGAACTAGGAAGGCACCTTTTAAATTTACTTATTTAATGTATTTATTTTTGGCCGTGTTGGGTCTTCGTTGCTGCACGCGGGCTTTCTCTCATTGAGTCGACGGGCTTCTCATTGCGGTGGCCTCTCCCGTTGCGGAGCACGGGCTCCAGGCACACAGGCTTCAGCAGCTGTGGCATGCGGGCTCAGCAGTTGTGGCTCACGGGCTCCAGAGCGCAGGCTCAGCAGCTGTGGCACACACGGCCTACTTGCTCTGCGGCATGTGGGATCCTCCCGGACCGGGGCTCGAACCCACGTTCCCTGCATTAGCAGGCAGATTTCTCAACCACTGCACCTCCAGGGAAGCCCCAGGAAGGCACCTTTTAAAACATTGCCTTCTATGTGAAACTTATACTCTGAAAATGACAGAATGCTGCTGGAAGAAATACAGAAGACCTAAGTATATGGAAGGACACAGCTGAAGAGAGTCCAGAAAATAAACCTCATGTTTATAGTCAACTGATTTTTTTTTTTTTTTTTTTTTTTTTTTTTTTTTGCGGCATGCGGGCCTCTCACTGCTGTGGCCTCTCCCGTTGCGGAGCACAGGCTCCGGACGCGCAGGCCCAGCGGCCATGGCTCACGGGCTTAGTTGCTCCGCGGCATGTGGGATCTTCCCGGACCAGGGCACGAACCCGTGTCTCCTGCATTGGCAGGCGGATTCTCAACCACTGCGCCACCAGGGAAGCCCTGTCAACTGATTTTTGAAAAGGGTATGAAAACAAATCAGAAAGGGAAAGAATAATCTTTTTAACAAATGATGTTGGAACAGCTGGAGAGCCACCTGCAAAAGAATGAAATTGGACCCCTTAATTACACCATAAACAAAAGTGGATCACAGACCTAAATGTAAGAGCTAAAACTATAAATGCCTGAAAAGAAAATATAGGAGTAAATCTTTGTGACCTTAAGTTAGTCAAAGCCTCCTCGAAATGACATCAAAAGCACAAGTAGCGTAAGAAAAATGGATAAATCGAACTTCATCAAAGTTAAAGCTTCTGTGCTTCAATGGACACCACCACTAAAATGAAAAAGACAATCCACAGATTGGGAGAAAATATTGGCAAGTCTAATATTTTAAAGGAACTGGTATCCAGAATGTACAAAGAACTCTCACAACTCAAAAGACAACCCAATTAAAAAGTGGGCCAAAGATTTGAATAGACACTTCTCCACATATATATATACATGGTCAGTGAGCACATTGAAAAGATGCTGAGCATCATTAATCATTAGGGAAATGCAGGTTAAAACCACAGCCAGATACCACTTAACCACTAGCATGGCTTTAGTTTAAAAAATGGAGAATCACAAGTGTTGGTGAAGAAACTGGACCCCTCATCATACATCGCTGGTGGGAATGTAAAATGATTCAGCTGCTTTGGAAAACAGTATGGTGGTTCCTCAAAAGATTACGTACACAGTTAACATATAACCCAGCAATTGTACTCCTAGGTATGTAGTCAAGAGAAATGAAAATATATGTCTACACACAAACGTGTACATGAACGTTTACAGTAGCACTGGTCATAATAAAAAATGGAAACAACCCACGTGTCCTTTAACCGATGGATGGATAAACAGAACTTGTCATCTATACAATGGAACGTTATTCAGCCGCAAAAAGAATGAAGTACTGATGCCTGCTACAACATGGAGATGCCTGAAAACATTATATTTAGTGCAAGAAGGCAGGCGCACAAGATCAGATGTTGTATGATTCTGTTTCATGCGAAATATCTGGAATAGGCAAGTCAACGGAGACGGAAGGTAGATTAGTGGTTGTCTAGGGTTGGGGTAGCGGGGGATGGGGAGTGGCTGGGTGCTGATGGGTACAGGTTTACTTTGGGATGATGAAAGTGTTCCGAAGTTGCTTGTGGTGACGGTTGTTGAGTCCTGTGAATATACTAAAAAACCTGTTAAATTATACCTTTAAAATGAGTGGATTGTATGTGAATTATCTCTCAATGAAGTTGTTCTATTAAAAAAGTTATTGTCTTCTGACTTATCCCCTAAAATATTGGTACGTTGTGGCACTTACGTGGTAAGCGCACCTGGGCTGCTTTGCATCATCAAAAGTAACGTCGCAGCCAGGTGACCCAAGCCTCCTGTCTGCTTGAAAGAGCATCGGGATGCTCCCAGGTGGGGACAGGGTACAGTTTCTGAAGCAGGACAGGCGGTTCATCCCCAAATTCCATTTTTCTTCGAATGTGGCTTATTTTCAGTCATTTGATCTCCAGCTCATGTCTCACAAGTGCACAGAAAAGTACACATCATTGTAGACAAGTAAAATGCAGATAGGGAAAAAGAAGAAAATAAAACCCGAGTGTTTGCACACCCCAAGATGAGAGTCGGCCTCTGCCTTTCACGCTCGGGACTGACCAGCAGGGACTGGGCATCCATTGTGGTGGTCTTCACGCGAAAGGAGATGGAGCTTGCTGGGTTTCCATGCAAGTTAAGCAGAGATTCTTGGCATGTACTAATGATACCACTTCATAAGTTGGGCCTCTTTCTAAAGCCGCAGACCTGCTTCGGCTGCTGCTCTTGTTCAACCAGAATTCTTCAGCTTCACGTCCTGAAAACCCGCCGTGTCTCTGTTTAGACAAACGGGCTACTTGCTAGTCAGAGACTTTGATCGGATTTGGACACAGCGCCGACCACAAGGACCACGAGAACACGGATGCCTGTGGGCTTCTTTGGGAGCCGAGACTCTCTGTGCCACTAAGGCTGGGAATTTCCCCAGATGAGTATAACTGACCAGTGAAGCCAGCAATGCTTTTATCTGGGCGTCATCAAAACTGACATTTAGAAGAGACATGGGTGATCATCTTCTCATCCTACTCAGATTTTCAAACGGGGAGCCAAGCCCAGAGTGATTAAGAGGCTTGTTTAAACACCCAGCTCAACAAAAGCAGAAATTGCTCACATCTTATGTGTAACAGGTGTTGGCTGAACTTTAGTTAGGTCAGGGGGTCTGCAGACTGCTGCCTGTAGGCCAGATGCACCCACCATGTTTTTTGTAAATAAAGTTTTATTGGAACCTAGCCACCGCCACATGTTCCCGTATTGTCTGTGGCTGCTTTTGTTCTGAAACAACGGAAGTGAGGAGTTGCAGCAGAGTCTGTCTGGCCTGCAAAGATGAAAATCTTTACTCTCTGGCTCTTTACAGAAAGCAAATTGCCAACCCCTGCTCTAGGTTAATAAGAAAAATGAAAATTGGAACGATGCCTCCTTTTAACATGATTTTCTTCGTCATCTAAACAGGTAGCGGGAATGCTGCCTGTGTTTTAAACTTGGCTCTCACAAGGCTCCTTCGACCTTGTGCAAGTTGTTTGGATTCTTTGCCCCAATTCTAATTTAGACACTAAGTCGTATAGAATTTACCTACCACCGAAATGTACTAATATTTTCAAGGTGTTAATTTAATTAGTTCCAGTTTTGTTTTGTTTTTTCCCTGTCCCAGACGGTTGTCTTAGATGATTTCTGAAAAACCGTTACACTAGGCGTCTTCAGATTTCGGCTTCAAGGTTCTGGCTGTTGCTCATTTCCAGAGGTCCTTGGCAAGGAAGGGTCTGCGTGCATTTGTTGAGGCAGAGATGGGATGTGTGCTCCCGAGACGCTGGTGTGCAGGGCTTTCCAAGCGCCCTGGGCCCCCCACGCCCTGCGGTCACCTGTTGTTCTTCTTCGCATTTCTCTAAACTTTGGAATTTAGTCAAAGCCCCTGAGTGTTTATCTAGTACCTACTATGTACCAGGCACTACTCTGGGTGCTTACGATAGGATGTGTTAGTAAACGGTACACAAACCCTACCGTGTGAAGATGGCAGGGTAGTGGTGGCGGCAAATAGTACACAAGAAGGGTAATAAATGTGCACATTCTGTGGCCTGTGGGAAGTGGGGGTTAGGCTGTGGGAAAAGCAAAGGTAGAGTTGTGGGGAGCAGGCGGGCCTCAGGATTCAGTGGGTAGTTGCAGGGGAGCCTCACTGAGAAGAGATCTGAGCAGACTTGGAGGAGGGGAGGGAGTTAGCTAAAGAGATATCCGGGCTAAGAGCTTTCCAGATGCCGGGCCCACCTGGAGCAAAGGCCCCAAGGGGAAAGCAAGCCTGGGAGGTTTGAGGGACAGCAGGGAGGCCAGCACGGTTGGAGAGGAAGGAGCGGGGAGGAGCTCCGGGAGAGGGAGAGGGAGAGGGAGAGGGGTCAGTACGGTGGGGAAGTGCCCCCAGAGGAAGCTCACTGCAGGTGGGGTTTAGAAGTCTCCGGAATTCTTAGCTAGAAGATGGTTTTAGAGCTTGTCTTATTTATGTATTTACTCCTCAAGAGTATGAAGAGGTTAGTTCTTTTAATTTACGGTTGATCACATTTGATAGGGAACGCCAGTGCTCTCCCAGGCTGGATTCTCAGGGTAGGGGGTAGGTGCCCTGTTAGACCATGCAAAGGGGCCCTGTGGTCTGTTAACCAAAAAAGTCATTTAAAGCAAGAATATAATTAAAAAGGACACATAAGTATTTCATTTTCATTTAAAGCATAAATGTTCATTCATTTGTCTTTTTTTTTTTTTTTTCCTGATAGAGCCAAAGGCCTTTTCTCTGAGTAGGAATCTACTGATTGGAACTCACCTTTCTTGCATAAATCATATTCATAATCCTGCTGCTGTTCCTCAAATTTCCCTGAAGAGAAAAATCACCTGAGCCTTTATTTTATAAGACAAAACAGATAACCAAGAAAATCAGATCCCAAGGCCCCAGTCTGGACTTCCTGAGTCAGACTATCCAGGGCAAGAGGGCTGTTTATTTGTATATTTAACGAGTGACCTAGGTGATTCTTATCATCAGGAAATCTTGGAAAACACTGGACTGCAGCTCCTGGTTTATATATTTTTCTGTTTGTTTGTGTTTTTTGGAGGGCCACACTGCGAGGCTTGCAGGAACTTAGTTCCCCAGCCAGGGGTTGAACCCATGCCCTCGGCAGTGAAAGCGCAGAGTCCTAACCACTGGACCACTAGGGAATTCCCTGTTGTTTCTTTTTCTAAGTGGAGAAAGAACATACAAAAAAAACCTTGTGCAGCAATCCCCCTCATCTTTTCCACCTACATCTAATTTGACAGAATTTTAAAAAATAACTTATGTCTTTCCGAAGCATTCAGTTAATTTTCCTAGAAATAACCCTCTTTTAATAGCTATATTTTTGCATTAATTAAATTTTTAATTAAATTGGATCATTACCTTAACCAGTAAAAGTGGCGTGAACACAGTCTGGGTGCGACACAGTGGTCTTGGTTATCCTACAGTGGGAGGGATGAGGGGAAAGGCACTGGGCTGCCAGAACAGGGGTCTTCAAACACCCTTGTTCTTGGACCCCCTTTACATTTTTAAACTTGACATCTACAACTTATCAAAATCATTGAAAAAGATGTGATTCCGAATTACTGGAAATAAAATACCGACATTTAAAAATAAAACTGCCATTATCCTAAACTGCTATTTAAATGTATCCAGTCAAATCCAAACGTCACAACTACTGGATACCCACATCATCCATGTACAGAATAAATATACAAGCCCTTTTTAACAATGAGAACCTTCACATTTTTTCTTTTTCTCTTTGAACTTGTATTCCCATCCTACTTCTACTGTAGAAATTTATATTAATGTATTTTTATGCTTGGAAATCTTTTGTTGACTAGCCTATGATATTCTGCTGTAAAATATATGAGTTCCTTAACTTTTCAAGATCTTTAAAACTTAAAAATTGTTCCATTGAAAAATTCTTGTAGATGGAATTATCGCTGCAGTACTTTATAGTGCTAAGTTGTTGAAAGGCAACAGATGATACATTTTGATGAATAATTCCATAAAAGTAAAACTGGGAGATGCATCTCTTGATAGATGCACGGGGCGTGAGTTGTTTGAATTAGTTCGGGCATCCATGGCTGAGTATCACGTATTGTTAGAAGGAGACAGAGTTCATGTCGTTGTTGCTCAGCCGGCCTGTGGTCACAGGAAACAAACCTGTATTCTGAGAAGATCAGGTTTCCTGACCCACTGCAGTGAGTGAGACCCCAGGGGAGCCGTGGGGCATGTCCCCAAACAAAGGAAAAGATGGAGTTGTTATAGGATTTGGAAGGAGGGTTGAGTTTAGGTGAAGTTCAAATGAAGCAGTTTTTGATAGACTCAGCAACTAGCAGGGCTGTGGGTGTGGAGAGGGGTCACATCTGCTCTGGCTGCAGAGTGGCCGCAAGGTCCCGTTTCCTTGAAGGTAGATGTGGAACCCTGGTCCCAAGCACCCCTTACCTGGAGCTCTGCACCTGGGTCGGAAGTAAGGCTGCTTCTCGGAGGCAAAGTGGCTTAGGTCCTCCAGACACAGAGGATATTTAATCCTTTACTGCCGTCATACTGGTAGTGTATGATTTTAGAGGACAGGATTTCTACTCGGTAACAAAGCAGTGGTCGCTCAAAGAAGGGAGTTGTTATGATATTGTGCAGCTTGTCCTGTGGGGGAAAAAATTGTGTTTCTTACTAGCTTTGCAGCTGGCTGTATCTGTGTCTCTAATTCCAGTCTAAGGGATGGCAGGGCGGATTTTTACTGGCCGAGCTAAATGTTACCTTTTCAATGTCCAATGTCAGTTGTAATTCTTTGGTTTTTTTTTTTTTAATATTTATTTTTTTGGTTGCACCGGGCCTTAGTTGCAGCAGGCGGGCTTCCTAGTTGTGACATGTGGGCTCCTTAGTTGTGGCAGGCGGGCTTCTTAGTTGTGGCAGGCGGGCTTCTTAGTTGTGGCACATGGGCTACTTAGTTGTGGCAGGCGGGCTCCTCAGTTGCAGCTTGTGGGCTCCTTAGTTGCAGCATGCATGTGGGATTTAGTTCCCTGATGAGGGATCGAACCCAGGCCCCATGAATTGGGAGCGCAGAGTCTTAGCCACTGCGCCACCAGGGAAGTCCCAGCTTTTGCTTTTTATAGATGAAAGTACTGAGAAACCTGGGCCACATAAACCCTGGGCGTGAAAGGAATTTCATTATGGCATCGCCACGCAGATTTTGCACCTCCTTCCAAGTTATATGCTGAAAATACCCATAGTAATCTTGAATCACATTTAGTGATCTGTTCATTGACAGTTCTGTAAGACCCTCTTTCAATTTTACTGAAAGCAAGAGTGAAACGGCCCTGCTTGCACGTGTTACCCGGTCTTTAGAAACCGTTTGTTTTCCCAGATCCACGCCGATATTTCAGACATCCCTTTCTTTTCACGTTCTGGGGTAAGGCACCGTTGTAAGATTTGGGATGGGTGAGGTGGGGTGCAGCTTGCTTTGGTAAATAGGGAGGAGGGTGAACGTGGAAAGGGTCGCAGGGAAGAACACGTGGGCGTTGCGGCTCTCCGTGCCTGGCTGTGCTTCTCGGAAAGTCCTCGAGGGACTGCGCTGGGGCGGAGCTTTCTAGTGGCCAGTGTTCCACTCGCTGCCAGTGGTAGAAGGACCAGAGAGGCCATTTGGTCAGGGATGTCTGTTCGTGGCACAGAGAACAGAGTATTCAAGGGCTAAGGCATTCATGATTTGTGCGGTATCAAGAATAAGTAATATGACCAAAAGCTTTTCTCATTTTTAAACTGTGCTCAGTTGATTTTCTTATTAACAATACACTAGAATTAGTTGGGTATTTCTTCCCCCTGTCCTAAATGTTTTCCCTTGAAGGAAGCAGAAGTCGTTGGTTTTTCTTCTTTTCTCTCCCCCCTCTTTCCTTGATCTTTCTCTTTTTCTTACTTTCTGACTACAAGTCAGGGCTAGTCGTGGATTCCAGTGGACAGCTTGAGAGGCCTTTGACTCAGTTAAAATCCTGATGGTCCGCATGGTGCATGAGGTTCTTTTTTTCTTGTCCTTATTACCTGTGAGTAAGATTTTGTAAAATTTACAATATGTTAGTTATGAGTTTGGCAAAGCAATCACAAAATTCAACCATGTCTCCCCTTCTTCCTTAAAAGAAAATCCTTATTTATAGCACCTAAATTCCAGGCAATTGCTTTCCCAAATTCCCTTGGTGATGGGGGCTAACCCATAGTGAAGTGTCTGCATTTGGAGTTTTCAGAAACTAGATGAAAGAAATGGGCACAAAAACACATCAGACCACATTTGTGAGAATGTGCATTTTACTCTGGTTGTAACTAAGAAAGTTGACTTGCTGAAACAGAATGTTCATTTTGCTCATAACTCTGCTGTGTTCGTCCTTCCATTTCAGGTTTCATTTCCAGGGGCCATGTGGGACGATGCTTCCTGAGGCCCTTGCGCCTCATGAAACTGAAACTGTTTCTTAATTGCCCTGAGGAAGGAAGAAATCACTGCGTATCCAAGTACCAGGCCACCAACAGGAGAAAAGAGTCTTGCAGATGGTGAGCTGAATACTGAAAGGTCTGAAAATATCTTCTGGAATCCAAACTGCTAAGCGATGGGACTTAGAAGAAATAGTAGTCAACGTGTTTAGAAGGAGAAGTCACAGAACTTCTCAAGTCAATTCACGTTATTTTAGTTTGAACCTAAACATAAGATACCTCTGATGTGTTTGGTTGGTTATCAGGAGGGAAACAACTTTGTAATTAGATTGTCTAAAAAAAGTAATTTGTTTTGCTATTTGGGAAGAGGGGTAAGACCCTGGTATTTCTGATTTTTGCGCAAGGTTTGGTGGAAAATAAAATCCCTTTCTACAGCAGGTAATTGACTGTATAAAGATGTTACCCCAAGAAATATCTTTGTTGGGGACTTTTTCTTGTCAATGTTTATCTTGTTTGGCCGCCTAACCTCAGTTCCGGGGGATGGCTTACGACAAGAATTCAGGCAAGGGGGCTTCCCTGGTGGCGCAGTGGTTGAGAGCCCGCCTGCCGATGCAGGGGACACGGGTTCGTGCCCCGGTCCGGGAGGATCCCACACGCCGCGGAGCGGCTGGGCCCGTGAGCCGTGGCCGCTGAGCCTGCACGTCCGGAGCCTGTGCTCCGCAACGGGAGGGGCCACAGCAGTGAGAGGCTCGCGTACCGCTAAAAAAAAAAAAAAAAAAAAGAATTCAGGGAAGGGAGGAAGAGAAAATTAGCAATAAGGTAGAAAATCAGGATTCAGGATGAGAAAAAAGAATAATGCAAATATATGGACTCCAAGGATAAACACAGCTGCCTACAATTTAGCACTGGCCTTCCGAGCAGCCATGGAGGGAAGGGAGAGGCGATGGTTGGTCGTTCCTCAATATTATAAACACAGAAGGACGTTTCTCACTATCATCAACACACACTTCCCCCGACGCTGAGTTTTGAAGGGAGTCTTTCCCATGGGACTTGAAAGTTTTGTGCTCGCAGTACCTCTGCGTAAAGTAGGAAGCCTACAGCCCTCTCCTCAAGTCCCACCATCTAATGCAGCTCCCAGGGATGCCTGCTGCCGAGGCCTGACGGAGGAGCGGCCTTCAGTAAACAGCGCCCACCTTGACTCAGGTGGGCTCCCTGGGTGATTACGCAGCTGGGCCACATCATCCCCACCCCTTACAAAACGGCATTTAATATTACACCCTTGGCGTTTGTAGAAGTAGATGACAAGACACTGTGACATAAAACTTTGTACTGCATTTGCAAGTCACGCCTTTTAATAAATCCCAAGTATCCTTTGCATGGGCAAGAGGGATGCCCGTAACCCACAGGGAGTCTGAAAGACCAGCCAGGCACGCTAAGGGCTCCTGTCACATACTTTTACATGGGTGGGTCAAAGCATGCACACTGAGGGGACTTGTAATCCTTATAATGCAGTTTTTGTACATAAAATACCATCATTCACTTCTAGTAGGTTTGTTGTAGGGCTTATCAAAAGTGCACTCTACACAGTTCCCTAGTGTTAGCAGCGATGGGAGTCAGAACACTGTTTCAGGGAGTCAGACTGTATTTTTAATTTGTAATTTCTATGTGACCAAGATCCAGATACTGCAGAACTGTTCTTTGCAACTCCCTTCCTACTAGGTTGTTGGTAGCAGTAGCTGTTTTTGTTTCTGTTTTGTCATTTTTGTTCATGTTTGGTCTTGTTTTTAAACTAGGAATTGCTTCCAAATCAGAGAAGAGGAAAAGCGAATTGAAAATACTCCAAAATTTATGTGAGGTAGGATTATTCAATTTAATATTTACTAAACATCTACCATATGATAGACATTAGAAATACAGTGCTTAGAGAGAGATGGACCGTCCCTCAAGGAGTTCACAAAGACTGGGTTGGGACAATTGTCATACAAACTGGTAAACAGCGTGGAAGCTGTAGTTACAGAAATTTGTTCAAGATTCAGAGAATGCAGTTAGAGAGGAGCAGAGTGGCGACGGGGTCGACCTTAATAAGGTGCCTGAAAGTCTTTAAGAGGAAGTCAGCCTGGGTGGGAGTTTTGAAGTATAAGTAGGAGTTCCAAGGGCGGCGTGTGTATCACTAGAGCATGTCCAAATGCAAGGTAAATATGAAATAGCTTGGTTTGTTCAGAGAAAGATGAATCATTTGCTATCGTATATTGGGTGAGAGAAGATACAACACAAAGGTCATGAAGGGCGACGCAGGCTAGGAAATGAAATAAGTATACTTGGGGCGGGGGCGGGGGCACAAATATACACAGTACGGGGGTTGCATCACTAAGTGATGGGCAGACACCGTGCAAGGTCCTGGGGTTACGGCAGGGAACCGGGGAGGGGGGTCCCCGCTCTCAGTGAGCTCACGTCCTAACGGGAGAGTCAGACAACAAGCTGTTAGGGTGAGGAGTCAGTGATGGACACAGGCAGTGGCCGAGGGCTGGTGGTCAGGGATGCCCGTGAGAGGGCGGCCGAGGTCGCCACGCACACGTTTGGTGCTGAGGATCGATTTAAATCCGAGTCCGTCGACCTTGTTGCTCGTCGGCGACAACAGGGCTGAAAGGCATGGGGTCCTGCCGCTATAGCGCACTTCTTCCTTTTGAAACTGCACTTCTGTGGGGAGTGCGGAAAACCGAATCTATTGTTCAAATACTGATTAACGGGATCGACCAAGCGGATCTCGGAGCTAAAAAAGGCGGCGATAGGGCGACTGGGGCTTGTGGTCACCGGATGGCGGGACCTGCGAGCCCGCCTCAAGGAGCGCGAGGACCCGGTCGACCCTGCTCTCGGCATCCCCGCCAAGGAGGCAGCAGGATGTATCTTTCCTGCCTAGAAACAAGCACCACGGCCACCTGCTCTCGCAGCCGTGAGCGAGGAGGGAGCCGCGAGGCCTCCTGCCCGCAGCCTCGGAGCCGGGCGGAAGGGGAAGCCCCGCTTTCTTTCCTCAGGCCACGCCCTTCCCCGCTCTGCGCATGCGCCTCTGCGTAGCTCAGCGGGGGCCCGGAACCTGCAGAGGGCGACAGAACCCGCGGCGCCTGCCTTTTACGTCACGCTCCGCTTGCGTGCTGGTTCCGGGTCAGAGGTCGGGCGCAGCTTGGGTCATGGTGCAGCTCAGGCCGCGCGCGTCCCGCGCTCCGGTGTCGGCGTCGGCGATGGTGGACGAGGGCCAGCCCGCCTCGGAGGAGGAGGCGGAGCACGGCCTGTTGCTCGGGCAGCCGAGCAGCGGCGCGGCTGCCGAGCCGCTGGAGGAAGACGAGGAAGGGGACGATGAGCTTGACGACGAGGCCCCGGAGGAGCTGACTTTCGCCAGCGCTCAGGCGGAAGCGAAAGAAGAGGAGCGGCGAGTTCGGGAGACCGTGCGCAGGTTCGGAGCCCGCGGCCGGGCGGGGAGAAGCGCCCCTTCCCATCCCGCTCGTCCCTGCCCGCACTGACTTGTCGCCTTTTCTCCCAGAGATAAAACGCTTCTGAAGGAGAAGAGGAAGCGACGCGAGGAGTTGTTCATCGAACAGAAGGTTAGAGGGGAGGGCGGCGTTTCACAACGCGGCTCGGGGTCGAATTCAAAGTTGCTAGGATGTGGGGTCGAGGAAAGTCGCTAATATTTTCTTCTGACTACAGTGACAGGGTGCGCGTGCCCTTTGCTGCCCACCGATTGAAAGTGGGAGTGGGAAGAGGAGTGAACCTGAAATCGTAGAGTCAGTCCCACCTCCGACGCCCAGCGGAGGTTGTTCATTTGATACTGGGTCGCCTTGAGAATTAAGTGCTTTGTAAACCAAGGGCCGTTCCAACATAGAGGATGATTGATGTGCTCTCTGCTGTTTAGCAGATTGGCCACAGAACGGACTCCATATGGACGTGATACTAACTGCTTCCAGTGTATGACAGTGACCTGAGGGTTCCGGTCTTCACATCTTCCAAAGAATGTGGAATAGGTTCTGAGATGCTTGGTCCCAGTCGTCCCACAGCTTAGAGATAGTGGAGGGCAGTGTTCAGCCCAGTTCATGTATTTGCCTAGAGGTAGGGGTGTCCTTAAAAAGGTAACTTACAAAAGCAATCCAGGGCATACTGTCATGTACATCGCTTTTAATTGATTTTTGAAATGTCTTTAAGAAAAGAAAACTTCTTCCAGATACTATTCTAGAGAAGTTAACTACAGCTTCACAAACTACGTAAGTAATGGATCTCGTTTTATTACTTGCCTTATATGTACAGTCTTTTGAGTTACAAATTGGTACATTTATTTGAACTCAAATAACTGAAGAAATTGTAAAGTCTAAATTAACGAGCTACACAGCATTTGAATTTGGTGGGACAGGTGGAGGGAAATATTCCACTGCTTTTCAGTCTTCTGTTTTTTATTACGTTTGTTGTTGTTCCCGTGGGTAACTCTAGTTTCTGAGTTGCTGATCCCAGTGTGTTCATTCAATAAGTGTGGGCCACTGTCATTGTACTAGGGGCAGGATAGAGGGTGTGAGTAAAACAGTGTTTTGAAATTCATCCTTCAGTGGCGTGCAAGGCAATTATCCATAGGCTCCTGAAACCCAAGTTTGTCCCGTACTTGTGCTATCCGCCACCAACCTGTCCTCCCTCCTTGTTCCCCATTTCACTCAGCAGCTTTGCCATCCACCAGATGTTTAAAGCTTTTCCTCCTCTATGCCAGGGAATCAATCAAACCGTACTGAATTTAGATTTCTAAATATTTGCTGTTTTTTTTTTTTTTCCTCCCTGTTCCCCCTTGTCTCCTCTTACTGCTTTCAGTTCAGAAGTTTAGCCCTGCATCTTTGACTTAGGACAGTGGTTCTCAAATTTTCAGTAAAAGAACTTTTTCCAGAGTTACTCTGTTTCTGAATACATCACGGTGACAAAGTCCTTTTCCCCTTTCACAACCAAGTACAAATGTCACCTGTCTTCTCTCACTCCCCCCACCCCGTCACTCGCCCCGCCGTCGAGCTTTTCCAGTGTGCAAGCGCTTCTGTATAGTTACCTCATTGTATTTTGCCGTTTACCTTTCTCTGCATTAGACCACGCTTCTTGAGGCTAAATTCGTTGTCTCTATCCTCGTGTCTAAATTGTTCAATTAACCCTTCGAGATCTCTCCAAATAAAGTGAGGCAGGCCTACCACCTTTCACTTCGTATTTCAAATACTGTTATTATATAATTCTTAAATATTTCACTTTAGCTCTGTTAACCACAACAGTCTGCTTCTTTGGAAGCCTGCTAATGTATTTTCAGATTTTAAATTCTGCCAAGATACTCCCAACCTAGTATAGTTTGTTGCTTGGGAGCTGTCAAGCAGTTCCTTGGGGAGTGACTCACTCTAAAGATCCCGAGTAAAAACTGAGAAGGGTGGTAGTAAAGGGGGGGGAGGGGTATCTTAGTTGTAAAACTAGATGAAATTTTGTAACAAGTTGAGTCTTCTTTGCTCCCTGCCATCCCAGTTAGTGTTCTTCTTCTTCTTCCTTAGTGTGAAGAAATCACCGGCAAAGTTGAAAGAAGGTATGAACTATTCTAATTTAAATAACTTCTCACTAAGTGTCAACTGCATTTGCAGATATTTGCAGTCAAATGTTACTGACCCTTAGAAAGAGCATGGGAACAGGCCTGGCCAGTTTTAGCTTATTTCTTACAAATAAAAACCACACACTGGTGTATAGTGGGTATTTAAAGTGAACTCCAGTATGTGTTCCTGATTTATTTTTACACGAATGCTAATTAGAAATATAACTCAATTTTTTAGTTAATTTGCAAAAGAAAAATGAAGAATGTGAGAAAGGAAGTGACTTAAAGAAAGCTAAAGAAAAAGTGCAAAAAGTACAGACTGTTGGGTAAGAAGCGTCTTCTTTGTTTGTGTGTAGGATGTAAAGGTGGCCTTTGGAGGAGAGTATTGGCTTAATTAGTAGCAGTTTCAGATTGGATCCTCTGTGGAAAGGTTTTGGTATTTATATTAGAAAAATTTATTTGCTCTACTAAGATGTAAACATTACTTGTAAAATAGTCCTGTAATTTAGTTTTATTATCTTACCCGTGCATATACAAAATTAGGACTTGGGATTTTTTTTCCACTATTTGAGTCAACTAACAAAAATACTTTATTTTGAAAATAAGCACTGCCTCATTTTGACCTTTTATATTGATTACCAGCCAGAATAAAAGCTACTTGGCTGTAAGGCTAAAAGACCAAGATTTGAGAGATTCAAGGCAAGAAGCAGCCAAAGCCTTCATACAAAATTGTTTATATGGTCCTGGAACCAACAGAACTACTGGTAATTTCTTTATGGACTATTTTTCTCCATTTAACTGCCAGTTAAACAAAGCAATGATAAATAATTCTCTTTCCTAGTAAACAAGTTCCTGTCTCTTGACAACAAGAGGTTACCGGTGAAAAAGGCTGCAGCCCAGTTTCTGAATAGTGCTTGGGGTAAGATTCAGCTTTATTCTCTGAATCTGATAGTTTTATATGTTGAATAATGTTCTTTAAAAAAAAACATTATCTATTTGGCTGTGCTGGGTCTTAGTGGCGTCCAGCACCTGGGATCTTAACTGCCACATGTGGGATCTTTAGTTGTGCATGTGGGCTCTAGTTCCCTGACCAGGGATCGAACCTGGGCCCCCCTGCATTGGGAGCACAGAGTCTTAACCACTGGACTACCAGGGAGGTCCCTGAATGATGTTCTTTTTTAAGGAGAGAGTAAATGCTCATGAAGTATCGATTTTTTTCTTACAAGGGCTTCTATTACTATTGCTTCTGAAGAATAGGTCAGTGTAGTGTGTATGCACATATACCTAATTTTAATATTTACACTCATGTATTTAGAAGATTTTACACTCATGTATTTAGAAAATTTGGAATTGTTTCTTGGGAATTTTATCTCTTTATTATTCTTAACTGCACAAAACCTTCTATTCTAGGATCCCAGAAAAAACAAAATGCCAAGAGGTTTAACAGACGTTGGATGGTCAGAAAGATGAAAACTTCTAAGAAGTAAATCGAAGCTAAATGAAGAATGAGTACTTTGTATGTATAGAACTTATAAATATTTAGTTTAGAGCATTTAACTTTGCTGAAAAAATTAAAGACTTACAAATCATTTTAAAGGGTCATTATAAAAATCGTAAGTCTATTTGGGGTAGTAGCCAGTCACATTTCATCCATGGAGTATAATTAACTGTGCCTTATAGTCTTTGAGCTTCCTGGAAGAAAAAGCAGTTTAAAAGGACTTGTTTTCCTTTCTTTTTATAATTGTTTACCCATTTTATTGAACACAAGCAGTGCCCACACCAGCAGGGCTCCTCTGCTACCCCTCCCCCCTCCCTTGCAGGGTGTGGGGCAGGAGGTCTTCCACTACAGCTCTCAGATGTTTTATTTAGTCTCTTGGATATTTTTGTGCTATTCATGAGAATTTCACAGAATACGAGGAAGAGTGCAGTATCTAAGTGTAGATAGATGATCTGTTCTTTAAAAGAAGGTTAAACCTCAGTGTACAAGATACAGCCAACAATCACCATTGCTAAACGAAAGGACGTGGTGGTTTGTTATTCGGTTGAAGAGCTTGTTTTATGTTTTACTGTTAACCAGTTCGGGAGTTCGCTTTAAAAATGGCAGGTCAGATGCCACATTATGATTATGAAAACAAGAAGATCCATTTCCTGCTTGCTTTCTGTATCACCCGTACTATCAGGTGTGACCCTGATCCACGGACGCCAGTAAACTCAAGGCGGCCTTAGGTTGCAGAACTCAGATTTATAGTAGCAACCATTCATTTTAGTTTTACTAACTTTATATTAATCATGAGAAGTATGCAAGTACCTAATATATAAATTCAATTGACACTCTAGTATCTGTAGAAGTAAATTTTTAATGGCTGGTTAATTATATCACTACATTTTTATTGCAATATAGTACTCATTTAAGCACTTAAAAATGGAAGGTGTACAAAGATTAAATTAAGACACGGTAAATTGACTAAATATTTGGTTTTTATATAAATAAAGGTCATGACCACACTGTTGACATGTAATACTGTTATAATACAACAGTTAAACTTGTGAGTCTACAACAGAAGTCATCTGTAGTTAAACAGGAAACAAAGTTGAAAAAGACCATGTTAAAACAAAACTACTGGGACTTACAGGTCGGGATTGTAAGTAGCAACAAACGTATCACTCAGCTCCTGAGTAGTTCAAGTTTTACAGTACACGTTAAAAATGATTTCTTCCATCAACACTATAAATTCATACCGTCAGATGTTTATGCGTTTTGCAAGTTACACTGATTGAATTGCTTACACGGGAGCGGGGGTCAGAACACCTCCCAATTTGAAGTTTACATCACCCACATGCTAACACAAACACAACTTGTTCCGTTTCCTTCCCCCCTCTCTCCCCCCAACAAAGAAGGCAGGATTTTTTGGTTTCTTTTAGGTAATTGTTTTAAAGGATTTGTGATGATCAATTTGAACGTCTGAAATTCAGTAATATTTAACTCTTAGACAACTAAGAGGTTAAAGATGGAAAATAATTTCTCCTAACACTAAGTTAGAAAATCATTTGCATCATGCTGTAAACTAGGAAGCAATGTAAAGCGACAAAAACCTGTCCCCAGTACATAATTTAAAAAATCTAAATTTCAAATCAGCAGAACTGGTCTACTTCCATGTTGACTATATGCCACGATATAAGTGTGAGCTCCGTGGATGCGCAGCTAATGTAGGTAGTCTTCCACTGTGGCAAAAGCACAGGATCCAATTCCTGATCGAGCCATCAGTCCTAGACACTGTGTGGCCTGTCCCATGGCTAGGGCAAGTGGAGGTTGCTTTGGCAGATTGTGGGTTTCTGAGGAAAAACGATTAAAAATGGAAATAGCGATTAGCAATACATTTAAAACAACGTCTCTCAATCAGGAAAATACTGCATTACTTACAAAATTACCAATGTCTATACTGCTCTTAACTACCTAACTAGCAAAGGTGGTTTTTAAGCAAACAGTGAATGCCTTGGACATCTACTCTGACAAGGTAATATGGTTACTGGGTATTCAAGTAATAAGAAAAAATTCTTGCAGAATGGAAACGATGTAATTAATGTTTGCAGTGGGCAGTAAGGAATATTTAGTATTTCCCGTCTGTTTTTCCAAGGTCAGTTGACATTACCAAAGACAATGGCACCAGGTTTTCAGTACAAGTTTCACTGATGGATTCTTCCCCTTCTGGGAACAGGACCCAACAGAGGCTGCCGAATCCCTTCCACGGCATGTTGGTGAATGTCATTTGGGTTGTTGGTAAGGGAGCAGGTGGTGATGGTGACCATGAGAGACAACTGAGCCAAACGACCCTATAATCTGAGGAGTTAATTTGCAATAGATAGGATAAACATCTGTAAAAACACCATTAAATGAAAGTTTTCAGGGTCCTACCTACCAGACATTTGTCAGACAGCTGTAGCACCAATGTAACCATCAGCAAAATTCATTCTTTGCCAGAAATGAAAAACTGAACTAATGATAAAAGTGACCAAACCCATAGAAGCTGATAACTTCTTGTGTGGAGGTGTCCAAATTTTAATTTTAGGCAGATTCCCAGTATCAGTCCTTGTAGGCACAGCTGACAGCAGGGCAAGAACAGAGATCCAGGGCTGGTTAAGGCTCCATGTGGTTGGTTCTGAGGCCGCACGTGGCGGTGGGAGAAAGAGACGTTCGGAAGGGGTGAGGCAGAAATAAAGGGAGCAGGTTCCGGACTTAAAAGGTGGACGGGGAAGTGACACCGCATGAAGAACGGTAGCGTACAGATAACGCAGGAGAAGGAAAGGCGCACACGCTGGTGGGCTAAGGTTATTCAAGTACGAGCTGCTCTCTGGCAAGACGCTCTTCCGCTAAATTCTGATGGGGCCCCAGTGCTTTGGTCGCTCTAAGCAGGAATGACTTTATAAACTAACTCTGCCTCAACTCGAATCAGGAACAGTTTAATTTCTGCACAAAATCAACATAACAGAATAAACAACGAAAAGGAAACCATCCTTTCAAAAATATCTCTTGAAGGTTCACAAGGAAGTAAGCTTGCTCAGAGGCAAGCACTTCATTCGTTTTACTTTGGACAAAAGGGAGGCACATCTGTCGGCACCTTTAAGTTTTTTTAGCATGTGAAACTCACAGGAATTACCTATGATATAACTTTAAGCACTATTTAGAGATGAAGCTATATAATACAGCACAGTATTTATAAACATGCATACACCCGCAGCAATTTAAGTCATTACTTTTGCATGAATTATACACATTTAAAGGTTAAGCACTGTTTACAGCTGAACTACACATACATGGCACAATACATAAGAATATGCATATCCTGGATGGTGATGGTCCCAAGCAATTTACTACTGAAAGTTAATTCCCCTGGAGAACCCAAGGTTTTTAACTGTCACAAGAAAACTGTTCACTTTTCAAAAATTCTTTCCAAGTCTGAGTGTTCACCGAGATATAAAGCAATTAGGGCTTCACGATTACCCATATTGTAGTCATTCCAAAAAGACACTTACAGTAAACCATTATGTGCCCTACGATCCCAGCACTGCTACTAAGTACACTTATTTTTACCAGTAAAGCTAAATGAATTTCGTATGACCAAAGAAAATACACACTGAATTTGTGTAAGAAAAGTATAACAAAAAACACTACTACTATTCCAGAACTTCAGTATTAGACCATAACACCACGAATTAATAATGAATTTCAGAAAGACAGAGAAGCAGATTAAGGCCCAAACGTGAATACTTTCAAATTGCTTCCTTTACATTCCAGCCACATGAGCCCCGGCCTTCACTCCAAGTCTCTGTGTGACACTGATCCCATCTATCTAATAAACCTAACAGGGCCAAACAGCACAGAACAGACTTCTAAACTGGTAGTCCCCATTTTTCTTGAGGAATTACATTCTAAAAAGGTGAAAAATCGCCCTCATCTGAACTACCTCTGAGAAAAATTGCCCAGATACAAGTTTTATGTAAACAGCCAACCCTATCGTTTATATATAAATGCACAAAATGTGCAGTTACCAAATTCATATAAAAGGTATTTCTTCAGGGGACTTCCCTGGTGGCTCGGTGGTTAAGAATCCACCTGACAATGCAGGGGACACGGGTTTGAGCGCTGGCCCAGGAAGATCCCACATGCCGCAGAGCAACTAAGCCTGCACGCCACAACTACCGAGCCTGCACTCTAGAGCCCGCGAGCCACAACTACTGAAGCCTGCGCGCCTGGCGCCCGTGCTCCGCAATGAGAAGCCCGCGCAATGAGAAGCCTGCGCACCGCAACGAAGAGTAGCCCCTGCTCGCCGCAACTAGAGACAGCCCGCGAGCAGCAATGAAGACCCAACGCAGCCAAGAATAAATAAAGATTAAAAAAAATTGTCCTCTGTTTAAGTATTTGTTCAGTACATAAATAGCACACTCCTGCTCTGCAGTGAGTTGCTCACAGGGTTGGCAACTAACCAGGGGACGGCAAACCCCAGTTTCTCACTTAGTGTTCCCCCTGCCCAGGCCTGCTGTCTCCCCTTCCCTCCCTTTTTTACGTGGTAAGGGCGTGTAGTTAAATATGCTGAACTTCAGTGAGAATGTCACGTGTCTCCAAGGGTTGATGCTGACAGCACTCGAGCCCCGTGGGAGCTGCAACACGGGTGGCTCAGCCTGGAAATGCTTATGTACACGTTCACACAAAAACTTCTGTCTTCCAGAATCACAAGATGCACCCCCAATATACCGTTTTTTTCTCCATTTGAATCTATTTAATCTGGGATTGAGATACCAGAGGTAATTTTCTATACTTTAAGGTAATTTTTTTTTTTTTTTTTTTTTTTTTTTTTTTTTTGCGGTACGCGGGGCTCTCACTGTCGTGGCCTCTCCCGTTGCGGAGCACAGGCTCTGGACGCGCAGGCTCAGCGGCCATGGCTCACGGGCCCAGCCGGTCCGCGGCACGTGGGATCCTCCCGGACCGGGGCACGAACCCGCGTTCCCTGCATCGGCAGGCGGACTCTCAACCACTGCGCCACCAGGGAAGCCCGGTAATTTTAATTTTTTAAATGTAGAAAACATTTCCCTTATGATTTTACCAAAATACAAATGCAGCACAAATACCATCTCA
This sequence comes from Kogia breviceps, assembly GCF_026419965.1. Taxonomy (NCBI): domain Eukaryota; kingdom Metazoa; phylum Chordata; class Mammalia; order Artiodactyla; family Physeteridae; genus Kogia; species Kogia breviceps. The sequence continues at coordinate 97,421,303 of NC_081319.1, read as the reverse complement.
AATACCCCAGAGACTAGCTGAAGTACTTTCTGGCTTCACTTACCTAATATTGCACTGTTAAGAGCTGAGCACACAGGTTCTCTCTGAATTGGGTCAAGTTGATTTCCAACTGGGCTGTTCCAAGGATCTGAATAGGCTAGTAAACTGAATGCATCCTGTTGAAAACATAGCAGTTTGGTTTTTTAATTCAAACAGTTCAGCGACTGTGCTCACCACGGTTACACATTGAGAGAAAAGGTAAAATACGGCTTTAAGGCACTGGACTCTCACAAGCCCATTTACCGCTATGACTAGGAGGCTATATATTTTTTTAACAACTAGATTATGCAGCAAAGCCTAATTTGTTTTCATTTTTCTCTTAAACAGCCATTTTCATCATCTACCCCTTATCCCTACAACACATGCAGAACAGAAACAAAATAAAAATGTAAAAAACATTAATTCCTGTGGAATGGGCTACATTACTGGTTAAAGTAAAAAGAAAGAGAAAACATTCGGATGCTTTACATAATTTATGACCACTAATATGAATCTGACCTTAAAAGGTTAGGGCCAGCCCATGTATTTTTTTAAACACATGTGGGAACCGGGCATATGTCACTGGACGTCATCTTCTCAAACTCAGTAACCAACACAATAACATGAAACTGGCTCCCCTTCAGGAACATTCAGTAGCCCCAGCCGTCCTCAAGCCTCCCCTCCTGGAGTGACTGACACACAGGCTTCTTTTCAGACGACGGCTCTGTTTTCCTGTCGTCTTTCTGTGGGCAGCACATAACTACAGTGGTTTCAGACACTGGCTTCAAGTTAAGCTGCATCGCCAGAGTGGCCTTTGGCAAGAACAACCTTCCTGAGTATCAGTACCATCAGCTGTACAGTGGGGATTATAAAAGGTCCTGTTTCACAGAGGTTACGAGGACTAACTGAGCTACACAAAATTAGTCACGTCAGCTCACTCTAATCTTTCAGTAAAGGATAAATTACTGTTTTGCCAAAAGTCAATGCCCTAGTCCAGAATAATATCATCATACAGACACAGACACAGTGAGACACAGGACACCTTCCCAGTTCAGATGGCATACATGGAGAAGTGCTGAGGAAACCAAATCAGCGAATTCAGTAGCATAACACTCAAACTGTTGGTCACTGGAATGTGGAAGACTGAAAATTCCTGAAGAATACCATCTCCCAAGTGAAGCTGCTCCGGGACCCCTCTAGTAAGCTGACTAGTGGGGGTAAGGCTTCCTGGTCAAGCCTGTTCTTTCCCTTTCTCATCTGAATTGGCCTCTACGATGTGACGATAGGAGAAGAACTGCCCATAAAGCAGAGCTGTGCGGCCTGAGGCTAAAGACAGGGATGCATGTGGCACCTCCGCTGCCCTACACTGCTGAGTATCTCATTCACACTAGACTTCTTGGCACAGTTATTAATGAAAGTTCTTTGAAGAACTTACACTATTTTGAATCCCCTGCAGCTACTCAGGTGCCAGTAGATACAAGGAGAAAAAAAAAAAGCTTCATATATCTGCTGATTGCAAGACCTGCTTCTTAACAGTATTTAAGATATTTTATGTATCTCACAAAGCTACTAGATTCTATTTCTGGTTCCCCCCAATCCAAATTTATTGATGGAGAAAGATTACTATCTGATATCCTGTGAAGCTAACTCTAATCAATCATGTTATTTCTAAAGACTGAGCTTTGCTCAAGACTCAATTCACCCCACAACCATCTAATGAGGTACCATCCCTATAGTGCAGATAAATTTAAAAGACAGACTAAAGAATCTGTCCAAGGAATAACTGCTACATCATATTTTAAGCACAGAACTATCCTCTTGCGTCTACATCCTGACATGCTACCAAAAAGGTGAAATGTTGCAGTCCCAAAGGTCAAATCAAGACCATTCTGTCAAATACACCTTCTAGCATTTAAAACAAAATTCACAGAAAAAGATAATGATGGTAGTAATTTACTGTGCACTAATATTGTGTGAGGCAATGTTTCAAGCACTAATGTGTATCATCTCATTTAATCCTCACAATAACCTTAGGAGGTGGTTACTACTATGCCCATCTTAGATGCAAACTGAGGCAGTGAGATGACCACCACACAGCTAGTACTGTTCTTCTTTTAGTAAGATACAGTTTCTTTCTTTTAATTACCAATCTAAATATTAAGAGGAAAAAAGTCTAAAATTTGCCCCCATATTTTCAGTATAGCTGAACACATATTTACTGGACACAGACGGGGACCACCAGGACCTCATCACTGTCTTGAGGACTCACACAGTCCTGCGGGGAAGCAGACGTGGAAACGATGTGCCGTGTCTTGCTTATTAACAGAGTGTGCTGTGTCACACGGAGCAAGCACAGAAACGGACTCAAGCTACATGGAAACTGAGGCTGGAAAGGAGAAAAGGCGTGGTTGGAACCATGGGTCAGGGCTTAGATCCTAAACCACTCTAAAAATCGCACTAAAAAGCTTCCATCTTTTCCAATAAGGCAACAGAGTTTTGCAAAACGGAGTGATATGGATTAGACTTGACTTTAGATGGATCACACACAACACCACTCTGAAGCACAGCTTGCAAGTAGAGTGAAACATTAAGCAAGAAAACTAAAAAAACCCTTAAAAAAAACCACACCAGTTTACACCATCAAGTTCCCAGGAGTAAATATCTAGAACTTTATCTTTCTTTACAAGGGGAATGAAATCAGCAAAGCAACCTTAATGTTTTAAATTCTGCTGTAAGCCTAACTGGTGAGAGTAACCAAAGAAATGCAAATAAGCAATTCTGAGATAACATGTTAAAACCCACTAAAGTAGAATTAAGCTACTAGTGCCACCGGCACATCCCTTTATTACTGCTGGTAAATTGGTAGACGTTTCTGGAAAGCAACACGTAGCAAGAGCCACAATAATTGTATCCTTTGACTCAATAATTCTATTTCTCAGACTTTATTCCAGTGGAATAATTTTAAGGAAGAAACAAAGATACATGTATAAAAGTGTTCACTAAAGCATTTTTTAAAAGGCAAATAGAAAATCTAAAAATAGAGCAATGCTTAAATAAACTGATATAGCAACACACGAGAATATCATGTAGCCATTTAAAAATAATTGTCAATAATGTATAGAAACTGGAAATACATTTTTTATGATAATAAGAACAATACAAATAGGATAACTACAATTACCAACCAGATAAAATATATGCCCATGCGATTTAAGGCACAAAACTGAAAATACTTGTTAAATATCATGGCATTATGGGTTACTTTTTATTTTAGAAAAAACATTACCTCAGTGGGAAAATTTCTGAGGAAATGTGACGTTTAGGTAGGATTCTCAAACTGTACTTACACTTGGCTTAAAATCTGTAGCAGTTTCTAAACAGGGTGTGTCTAAAGTTACTAGATTAAGAGCCACTTGCAGCTGGGGCTGCTCGTTCTAACCTGACTCTCCCAGTCCTCCTGCAGCTGCCCTGCTGCTCTTCGCAAGTGCAGTAAACGGCTGTTGAACAATTCAGGTAGCTCTCCTGGGAGCCACTGGCAGACTCAGGCAGGTAAGCAACAAAAACAAAGACAACAGGAGAACAGGAAAGGAAGACCGAGAAAGAAAAAAGGTCAAGAGAACCACGGCTGCAGCAGGACCCCAGCCCGTGCTCAGCGCAGGTGGGCTGCCCCAAGGTGTGCAGTGCGCCTGCTACGCCACGACTGAGGGGAAGCAAAACACACGTGTACCTCGTGGCAGCTTCGGTAAGTCTTCAGCCAGCCTTAACCAAATCCTGTCTCTCTACACATGTATGCATGCTTCAGAAGTCTGTGCAAATTCAAATAAAACTAAAGATTAAAAAAGCCATTTCAAACCACCCATGACCTGAAGTGAAGAATAAAGGAAAACAGTAATTTCTAAACCTTCTCAACCAGGGCAAAAAAAATAAGTTCTCTTTGTGTTACCCTCAAATCCTCCAGCATTGTTCTTTAGGCACTTAGAAGCTGGATCAGCCACCCATCTCCTCTCTTACCTGCATCAAGGTAAGTGTGGGGAATGGGAGAAAGCAGCTCAGAACGTTAGGACAGTCTCTTGACGGAGCCGGCATTGGCTCAGAAGTCAGAGGTACAAAATCAAAGCCATCCACATTCTCTAGATGACGAGTTACATCTTCACTTAACTCAATATATAATCAAGGAATATCTTTGATGATAGGCCATGTAATGCCATTTCCTGTGCTTCATGAAAATTAGAATCGAAGAATAAGCAATGGAGTGAAATGTTAAATTTTCAAAGGGACTACATAAAATCATACTCCATTAGCATAAAGTATTAACAAGAAAACAGAGTCAGATGACCTAGTGTAAAAAAGCCTATGAATTCTTTTTAAAAAACATTTCACATCCCCAAATATCTCCTAAAACATCAGTTCTCAAAGCATGATCCAGGGACAACTGGGTCGAAGACCCTTTCAGGGTCTCTTGTGAGGGCAAATCTATTTTCATAATAATACTAAGATATTACTCGCTCTTTTCTCACTCTCATTCTTTCAAAACTATACAGTGGGGTTTTTCAGAGGCTACATGTGGGTTATATCACAACAGACTGAATACAGAAGCAGGTATCAGAATCCAGCTTATCATTTATTAAACCTAGCATTAAAGAGATTTACAAAAATGTAAAGCAGGGCCACTCTTCTCATTATTTTTGTTTATTTTAGGAAGATAAAATAACACTTTTATGAAAAATAACAATGACATTTTAAAATGAATTAATAATTTTAGTATTAATTTCTACTAGAGCAAAATCAATAAATATAACTTATACAAACAAGAGCGCTTTGGGAATCTTTAATAGTTTTTAAAGTGTTTAGATACCAAAAAGGTTGAGAACCACTGCCCTAAAACCACCCCAGCACCTAGCAAAGAAGTTTCCCAAATGGATAGCTTTGGATACGTGAAATAATAATAAAGCCTGAGAAGTTTCTTAGCACTGTTGGTATCAGAAAAGATTCTCCAAGTTGTATAATGATGAAACTTCCCAGTCTGGAAAAATCAAGTTATGCATGCCTTTTAATCTGGAGGTGTACATAGTGGCTTCTTAACCCATCCTAGACTAGACAGGTGCTCTACTGAGGCTACAGTGCATGTAGCTGGGATGGGGGTTTTTTTTGGACTGATTTTATGCCATATTTAGCGCTACTATGTGTTGCTCGCTGGCCCTCTCTCAGTTTAGGTCAGGAAGGAATGGCAGGGGTCTTCACTCTCGCCCTCTCCTATACCCAAGCATCAGTGTCAAGGCCACTACATGCATCTCCCCTTCATTTTGGGGGCTTATTTCAAAACACTCAGGAGAAAATATTTGTAACAAACCAACTGTGAGCCCAACCTCATGCAGGACAAACAAAACAGAACAAAAAACCACAACGGCTAGGTTCATGTTTCACAGGTGTACAGGGCTGGTGGGACTTCTATGAACATGAAAAAACCCTCATCTCTACAACTAACTGCAATGCTGACTTAAGGTAGGCAAAACCCCATCTTTAACTGCTACACAGAACTGTGGCTAACTTAATGAACTGTTTCCATTTTCTCCATCTCACTATATCCAGCGCAGGCATCAATCCAGAAGAGACTTGAAGACGTTTTTTCTCTTCTGTGAAAGATGACCCAACCCTTCACCAATCTCAAAATAAAAGCCACACATTATATATTAAAGTTGCTGCAACCCTGAACAATCTCTACTAAAGTAAAAATATCTCAAATTTATAGTTTTATCAGCACCCTCACCTTTCTCCGAATAACTGCCAATTTTGCAGCCGAGAAAACTAAGAAAGCAAGTTGACAAGGGGCACGCGACACTGGTGCGTGGCCGAGCTGAGGTGTAACCTGTACGCTTTACAGAAGTCCGGCGCCCTTTCCAGTGCAGCAGCTGCCGGACCCTGCCACGCGCTTTCACCCTCAACCAGGCAGGAAGCCAGGGAGGAGTGCATGTCCAAGTTTCCCAACAAGAATTCCAGTGTTGCTCAATGTTTTACAAAACTACATTTTAGTTCCTCTGACACATTTTTAAGTTTTCAAGGGAAAACAAATTTACCTTCAACATTTTTTTATTTGCTGTGTTCTTGCCACACTCTCTCCTCAGCTGCTCACTCATCGCTTGTAGCTCTCTTCCGAAGTGAATCATTCTTTCTATGGCGGCTTGACTTCCTCCACACAGCTGGCGTCTTAACTGGCTTGAATCAACTTCTGTAAGCAAAACGAACAGGTATTTTACTACCTTACATCTGGAGTACAATGGAGAAATGAACATAAACTGCTTACAACATTTTGGACGTTTCATTTAGTAACTACTTCCTAATATTTTATCTAAATATGCAGATTTTTAATTTAATGTGGAACTTTGTAGCTAAAAGGTATACTTTATCTAGGCCTCAAGAGTATAGGATCCAATACCCAGCTTGCAGTTCAAAGTCAGGTGACAACCTTTCAGTGTTAGGATGTACATATGTCTCAGGGAGAATTTTATGAAAGGTTAATAAGCACGATTTTCTAAAACTACAGCAACATAAAAAAAAGAAAGAAAGAAAAAAGTAATGCTTCTCAGGCTACTTTAACTGACAAAGAACAGAGACAGAAAGTAAAAAAGACTAAATGACTCCAACAGAAACACAGAAGACACCACATACTAATCAAAAGGGTTAATTATACTACTTTTAGAAAAATACTACTTTTAGGAAAAAAATTTACAGTGTATATCTTGACTGACAATAATCACTGATCAATAACAAACAGTATAAGTCACTAATAACAACATTATAAATCACTAATGATGATGATAATAGTTAATGTTTACAAAGCACTTACTTTGTGCTATTAGCTTTTCACAGATCAGCTATGAGGCAGTTATTATTATACCCATTTTACAGATGAAGAAACTGAGGCAAAGAGCTCCTAAGTAATTTGTCCAAGGTTACACAGCTAGTAAGTGGCAGTTGCAGAATTCAAATCCAGGTGATCTGGCTCTAGAACTCCTGCTCTTAACCACTATGCTCAAATTTCTCTTGGAATGTTGAGGTCGCTTGCTGATGATACCTGACAGAGTGAAGCTAGGCTGCCTTTTCATCATACTCCTTGCTTGAAAGACTGAATTATGCATTGGAACACACAATCCTCAACAACAAGGTGGTTGTGTAATATAAGTTTGCATTTATAAAGTAGTTTCTAACAATTTGAATAAATACCTTTTAATCTCAAAATGCTAAGAAATCTAATGTTCTGACAAATAAGAATTTATAAGCTTCAATAATTTTCACTCTCCAAGTGATGGGAAAGTTTGCTGATGGTTTAACTTTTCGGTACAATTTACTACACAAGTTGTCAACAAAGTAAAATTATGCGTGCTAATGTATCTGTCAGCCACATGTTCTGAGGGGGGAGGAGCCAAGGGGGTGTCAAATGCAGGCACCTACTATCTGCCAGGCACTGGGCTACGCACAGTCACATATATTCACATTAAATGAATTTAAGAAAGTTTGATTAGAACTTATAAAATCATCTCTACCCATTTGGCCTTTATTGGCTATACTGCAATAGGTATAAAAACTTCATATCTCCAACCTTAGCTATCCTAAAGGATATTTAACACTAATAAGTTAGTACTCCTACATTAATGAAAGCACTACAGTTGTGCAGAAACAGTTCAGCAAAGAAGATACTAAAAAATTAAACTCTACTCTCTCTAGCAACCCATTCTCACAAGAAATTTTAAGAATACGTATCACTATAAAATCCAATGGCACAAACGTCTTTAAATTTGATTTATGCTCATCAGCTGTGAATCAGTACAAGTAAAAACATAACCTTGTAGTCATCATTTTTTATTAAAAATGTAAGAAATATCACTGCAGACCCATTTCGGTGTCACAATCTTCCATTTCGTGGTCATGTTTAGAGCTACCATTTAGGAAACCATTGGATGAAGTTTCTCCAACTCCATTGGAGTAGTGATCTGTTTCCATGTCTACATCATTACTGAAAATGAAAAAACAAACCTAATTTTAGAAATAGCATACTTGCAGCTTAGTTTAAAATAAATTACTACTCAACTACAGAGCCTACTTATAAACTGACTTCATAAGGCAATAGCAATCTGGAAGAAAGGTATTTAGTTACATCTTGAATGTATTCAAAGCGAAATCTGTAGCTGACCTTTAACAAATCTGTACTCCTGGAGGTAAGGGAGGAAAAAAGTACATGTACTAAAATGTAGTGGGGTTTTATGACTTCTAATCAATAAGGAGAAATCATTTTTCAGCACATATTTCCCACTATTTTTCAAACTCAGATCTGCTCTCCATTCTTTGTTAATCAACTCCTGCCCCAGAATCCCTGACCCTCACCCCAGCATTCACTTGCAGCGTGTAAGGGAAACCCTCCCTCTCAAACTACTCCTGGAACCCACCTCTCACCTCTTTCCCCACCCTCATACTTGACTCACTTCTAGACATTTTTTTTTTTTTTTTTTTTTGCGGTACGCGGGCCTCTCACTGCTGCGGCCTCTCCCGTTGCGGAGCACAGGCTCCGGACGCGCAGGCGCAGCAGCCGTGGCTCACGGGCCCAGCCGCCCCGCGGCACGTGGGATCTTCCCGGACCGGGGCACGAACCCGCGTCCCCTGCATCGGCAGGCGGACTCTCAACCACTGCGCCACCAGGGAAGCCCTAGATTATTTTTTTCACTAACAGCCTTGATGTTTTGGCATTTGTCCTCACTACTCAAAAATATACTCTTTCTCAAAGGCAAATAATAACCTGAGAAACTACTCAGTCTCATCCCTTCATACCTTCCCAGCACCCAACACTATTTTTCTCTCACAGGCTTTCTTATTGGCTGAAGATTCTAAAATATTGCTGAATCTTAATTTTAAAAATGCTGTTCTGGAGATACGTAGGGCATTTCCAATTCTCACCTACGTCACGCTGGCTGAACGAACAGCGTGTGCCAACAGTTCTACGGGGCCGTGCTGAACTCGTCAATATTTGCCCTTCAGATCCTTCCACACCCCAGGCAACAATGTCTAACCGTCCAAATTTCCCCTATGAAGATCTAGGTTATGATTATACAGCTCAGAAGGAAACGCCTGATGAAAATTTAGAAAATATTTAAGTAAAAATGATCTTTTCTCATTAAAAAGGCAATGTTTGTAGGAAAAAAAACAAACATCGAATACAGATAAGCAAAAAGCACGTTCTGCATAATGCCAGCAAAGATAACCAATGGTTAACAGCTTGGCTGCGTGGGCGCGCGTGGGTGCGTACATACTTCTATCCTTCAGACCTATCAGGGTAAAAAGGCACACAGAGATCTAGGAAGAAGAGGGCAATGGCCCCAGGACATTTTTGTCAGTCAGAAAAGCTTGTTTAGTATCTTGATGAAATTTGAGAATTGATAAGAAAAACCAAACTTTAAAAATAATGTTTAATTTAAGGGAAATCCTTAAGATCGTAGCTTTTAGTGATCTTATTAATATACTGAAGTGCATTTTTCATAATCCAGTATAATATTTGAGAGGGATACTTTCATTCAACGCATATTTAAGAGCCTCTGGGCCATGCTCTGTGTTAGGTGCTAAGGATATAATGAAACAGCCCCTGCCCTCCAGGAGTGAACAGCCTAGAAAGAGCTATAGCTATTCTAGTGCAGAGAATCAGAACTGTGATGACAGTTCATCACAAGGAGTGAGACAACATCTGGCGGGGATACAAATCAAGGAGAACCTCCTGGAAGAGGTGACATCTGAAGCTGAGTTTTACAGCTTGGATAGAAGTTAGGATGGAGGAGGAGGAGAGTCGGGAGGAGAGCGTCTCTGATGGGGGAGTATAATGGAGAGAGCACAAGTCTAGCAGTCAGGCATCCTGGGAAGTAGTCACAGTTCTGCAACTTACTCGTGACTAATTATTGACCTTAAAAAAAAAAAAGTCATTTACTTCTCTGGTACTCAGCTCTACATCTGTAAAATGGTTTTCACAGTTAATACCATCTTTGCCTACTTTACGATACCGTTGGTAAGGAAAACCATCACCAGCTAGAAAGTAACTGTTACTGCTTAACAGTTTAAGGCACTTTAAAAGCTTACTTTCTTCTATACTGCACACAAAAGAGGGTGCTGTGTCATCAACCCCTTCCGTTAAGCTGGCTTCCCTCAACTCAGGTAATAGTAGGTCTCTTTAGCAACTTCCTGCCATGACGATAGTACTTAAGAGAAAAACTCATGAAGAAACTGCAATCCTACCCTCAAACTATGGTAGAACCCTCTAACAATGATAAAGTACTAATATACTATAAAGTACAACGATGTACTAAAGGCTTAATCTTTTAAATGTCCATACAAAATTTTCACTACAATATTCTCGTCTTATATTTTCTAGTTATGTCGTCTCTACTGACCACCCTAACCTCCTCAGCGAGACAGTCCACGTTCCTACTGTTCCTCTCACACCACTTTGTGCACTTCGTTATCACCTGTACCACACAACACCATTGCTTCAGTACATTTTTGTCATTTGTGACAGAAAACCTGGAAATTCTGATTAATCTCCAAATTTGTGAAAACAGATTTTTACACATACTTCTTTCTCCAGAGTCATATTTCTATTAAGAGTCATGGTAAACATTAGGTTCTCTCTCCTTCAATGGAGAATTTTGCACTAATAAACATTCCCCCAAAACGCAGTGACCAATTTATGTTCTAAGACCAAACCAACATCGAATTGATAAAATCCGTAAGAACTTGCTGTCACACACTAGCATTCAATTCAAATGAAACCTTTAGGTTTCGTGAATAGTAACCTGAGTACGTCGTAGGATGCTGACAGAGACATCTCTTCTCTCAAAGCTCTTCGAGTGGAGACCATGCCTAGCAGTGTCTGACATCCAACAGGCTCTCAATACTCTCCTCTCACTGTATGTTTTTACTAAATGACTTAACCATCTGTTATACGCAAGCTACTTAAAGATAGGTTCTCATCAACAAATATTTTTTGTAAAGTTAGTTATTTGGAACTCAGGAAACGCTTCACACACTTACGCCAAAAAACCCACACACGAAGAAAAAAAATAGTTGTAACTGTATCATATGTTAACTGCAGAGGTTAAATATCCGATTGTGACTTCACTTGGAAACCCACCGTACGGGTCTGTGGCGGCAGGAAGAGGAAATGCAGAACCCTGGACGTGTCCCTATCACCCCACTAGAGGCAAGAGTGCTGTAGAGGAAGGGGAAGGAACAGAAGCAGGCGCCTCCATGAATGCCAGGAGAGCAGAAAGCTTTGGGGAACTCACTCCCCACCCTTTTCACCTCTGGGGGCTTGGGAACTCTCAGAGCCCCACTATGGACCATCTAACTCAATTTCTCCAAATTATTAAAAATGATGACACCTATAATTAAGGTTGCTTATAGTAATGCAAAAGCTATGGATATCATTACCTGGTGAAGTTATTAACTTGCTGTGACCTTGACATGTTTATACTGTTCAGTTCCGGTACATTCAAACTGGATGACTGGTGTTTACTATGGCAATATGACTGGTGTGCTTTGTTTGATATTACACCATTACTACAACTTTCAAAACCTGGGAAAAAAGAAAAAAACTTTATAAAAATAGGAACAAACACATAAAGTTGTAACAGATATACCATATTCTGATCATGTATTTAAGACTGTTATAATGCAGGAAAGTCAATGGACTACTTAAATAGAAAACAAATGGATAACTTCTTTGAAAGAACAGAAGGATACTTAATTGTGAGCTGTCATCTCCTCCGACATTTACTGAAGGCTTCATTATGGGTCTCATTGAATCCTCACAACCCCCGGCCCCCACGCACGAAGCCCAGAGCTATCATAACCCCATTTCACATACGAATACACCGAGGCTAAGAATCTGTCCAAGCCTGACGTGACACCTGGTGTCAGAGGGGTGGTGACTGAGGACACAAACATGAGAATCACGCACACTGTGCAGGGCAGTGATGTAAACAGGCTGAGAGGCAGCAACGTAGAAAGGTATATGCTGAGTGAGAAAAGGCAAAGGTGTTGCTCTACTCTTTGAAAGGACAGGAAACAGTATTTGACTTCTGCTTTAGAACGTTAAATGTACAGAGGAAAGATAATACCTTGGGAAAAACAGAATTAAAGAGACAAGCAAAGAAAAAAGACTGAGAAGGATCAGAAATAAACCTGCAGAAGTGATGTCATAAAAGCCAAGAAAGGAGAGAATTTTAATTAAGAGAACACCAAAGGCCTTGGTGAGCCCGGAAGGGGAGAGGAGGAAATGAACAGGCAGAGCTGACTCTTGCCGCCAGCTTGGCTGGGAAAGAGTGAGCAAGAGGCAGCCTGGCTAGGTAGCCGGGTACGGTGATCGGTGGCTTCAGACGTCACAGCCACGTCACTGCCTTTACAGTCGTCCTTTCCTAAAACACACAATTACCTTCTCATTACCAAATATCTCCGATTTAATTTCTAGAGACAGTTTGAATGTTGCCCTTCATTTATGGAGATCTGTTAATAACCTGTTTTTAGAAACAGCTCATCTTTAAGTCACTTGCTGGTACTAAAAACACATGAATCTGACCCACCCACAATTTTTCCTCCAGAACATCTTGAGATCAAGTATACAAATGTGCCAAACGCCTAGCAGACATGTCTAGATTTTTAAGAAAATTTTATTTTGGTTCAAAACCACGAAGAAGGGTAAAAATTTTAAGATAATGTCGTAAGACTGAACCTCACCAGAAAAATGTGCAGCACTTCCTTTGCCTGATGCTAAACTGTGGACACTCATTCCGTGGCTGGGGCTCATACTTGGACTACTAAAAGGTCGAGGACTCACAGGGTAACTGTCTTGAGATTTTGGACTTCGGCCTCCCAGACATCGTACTTCACTATCTGTACCATTCACCATTTCTATAAACTGACGCACTCTGAAAAGAGAAAAGAAAAATTTACTTACATGATCTTCAAATTACTGTTTGTTTATTTAATAGCAACAGATTTCTGAAAGGAAATATTTTAAGAACTTGTATTTATCAGTAAATGTGGCCTTTAGATAGTATGCTAAAAATACTAAACATGGTTCCATATACTGTACTGCTTAGAATCAATTTAAAATTTTCCAGAAAAATGAGAGTATAATGCAAAAGACATTGTATCGCCTTTAATCAAGATTTACTAAGAAAATGAAAATCTATCTGTAGCTATAATAAACAAACCAAAATGGACCTCATTTTTTTTTAGCTAAAATAATCAAAATAATATTTGCACTTGGAAGCAAACCAAATAGTACATAAGAACATCATGTACTTTTTTTTTAACATCTTTATTGGAGTATAATTGCTTTACAAACATGTACTTTTATATACATATCTACCTACCTACAAAATAAGAGCCTAAGTCCCCAAGTTTCCTCATCCCTCTTAACCAAAACAGGCCACATATAAACGTTGATTCTAAAGCAAGACAATTTTGACACTGCGCTTAGAATTTCTGGTGCTTCAAGAGTTTAAATCTTAAACCTAATAACAACTGAATTTTAAAATAATGAAGATTCATATGACCAATTAAAAAAGGCCAAATTAGGATGGCTATTATTTATGAAAAAAACAAAAACAAAAGAAACAGAAAATAGCAAGTGTTGGTGGGGATGTGGAGAAACTGGAACTCTTGTACGCTATTGGTGGGAATGTAAAATAGTGCAGGGCTGTGGAACCGTGAAGACTAATTTTCAAAAAATTAAACACAAAATTATCATATGGTCGACAATTCCCCTTCTGAGTGTACACACAAAAGAACTGAAAGCAGGGACTCTAACATATATTTGTACACTCGTTATGCTAAGTGAGACAAAGCAGTTACCAAAGACAAATATTTTATGATTCCATTTATATGAGGTATTTAGAGCGGTCAAATTCAAATTTATAGAGACAGAAAGTAGAATGGTGGTTGCCAGGAGCTGGGGGGAGAGAGAGAAATGGGGAGTCAACAGTTAATGGATACCAAGTTTCAGTCTCAGATAATGAAAAAAGTTCTAGAAAGGGATGGTTGGTTATGGTTGAAAAACAATGTGAATGTACCAGAAACAATGTGAATACCAGAAAACTGTACATGCAAAAATGGCAAATTTTATGTATATTTTTTCCACAGTTTTTTAAAATGCCCCAAACTTACTATAAGGTACTTTACAGGAGGAAAAATAAGACACCCATCTTCTGTCACTTTCTTAAACGCAGGGACAGAACGACAGCGAGCAAACACAGAGTAAAAGACGCCTCCTGCTGACAGCCCTCAACACAAAAGCATATTCTATAACCTGTTACTTAAAGGTGCTACATTACAAAATTATATCCAAATATCTGAAACAAGGTAAAACAAAAATTAAAACTATTAAAGTATGAAAATAATTTTGATTATATAATACACACATGTATAATTAATGTAACATTTTATTAAACTCACTTTAATGTGAAAAGGAGATTGGGATTTCTTTCAAGTAAACTTGGGTATAACTGTTGTGTTGTTTCAATGGCTTCTCCCATTCTTCCTGCTAATACCAATTTCTGAATTCCTATTTAGAAAAAGAATGCAAAAGATAAATTTTTAAAAAAAAGAATAGAAACAGAAACTTAGTGGACCCTCAAAAAAATTTAGTAAAAAATCTTTAAATAAATTATCATGATTACTTTCCACTTCTTTTTCTAACTCGGTTTCTACTTTAACAAAAGTTTTCAGACAAATTAAAAAATTAGAAAAACAAGTACTTTAATAAACTACTAAAAACCCCCACAAACTCACATACAAGTAGCATAGGAAAAATACCAGTTAAGCAATACTGATGTACTGAACACTAAAATGAAAAAGATGGGTACGTTATGGCATACACTGTGGTGATCATTTCATGGATATATACTTATCTCCAAACTCAGCCAGGTGTATACGCTAAGTATGAACAGTTTTTAACATGTCAACCATACCTCAATAAAAGTGTTGTTTTTTTTAAAAAAAAGACCATAGGAAACATTAAAGAAATAATATTCCAAGTGTCTTATCAAATACTATAACCTTTTGAACCCAGTACTAAACGAATGCTAGCCTTTTGAGTAAGGCCTGAATCCAACAGCTACTAAGTGAGCAGTCCCTGTGGGTTAGATGACGGGGATACGAAGAGCAAGAGGTCACCTCCTGCTTGCCAGAGCTTACAATGCCGTGAGAAAGGCAAGCATACGATTAGCTACAACGCGGTGTCATCAATGCTATCACAGCAGCCTGACCTATAAAAAATTTGTTTTCATCCATCACGATCTCACCCGTAATGTCTTGTTTTTATCCCTATACTTTCATCAAGCCATGCCCTCCCTGATGGCCTAACTGCACCAATCTTAGGATGGCTACTGTGGACCAGCTGTTATGCTGACCTGCCCTGTCAGAACAGACTCCACAGCTCTGGCGACAAGCACCAGGACCTAAGCAATAAATACTTAAGATCAATACTATCTTAAATTTAGACAGCAATTTAAATGCAAAGATACTTAAATTTATTTTACACGTTATCTCCACTAACATCTAATCGTGGACTACTTTACCAATTTAAAAAAACACTGTTTAGTAAATGTTTACTTCCTGAAAGCTCAAGAAAACATATTTTATTTTAAGAAAAAATGGCAAACATTTTTACAAAAATTTCTCCAAAACTGTTATCTTTCTACATCCAGAATACTAGTAAGTGAATTTTTTAATGTAATCTTCAAAAATGTCAATAAAAATAAATTTCAGAAGCATAATTTCAAGTTAATATATTTGAAAAAATTTTAATTAAAAAAATAAAATTTCTAAAAATCAATGTAACCAAACCTATAATCTGAAAACAAGTGTTAGCCATGCACCACAGGGTCCTTACTTTGTCTATTCTTAATGGAAGCTAATTCTTCTAGAACGGTCTGGTCTGTAGATCTGGCAAAGGCCTCTGCTGTGGCACAGTACCCATGGTGGACTAAATAAGATGAAACCATTCTTAAAATAAAAAGAAGAAACACACATCTTTTAGTCAAGAGAATACATGCTTCATACTACAATTTATATAAACAAGGTCTATTCTGATATTACAAGACCAACCTATGCCCTTGGAACAATTAAGGCTTTAAGTACCTCAACTTTAAAATAAGTTTAAAAAAATCATTTTGTCTTATTCATGTAGTATTTCCAAAAAGATAACTGAAAATGCTGAGGTGAGACTACTCTTCCTAGAAACAACTATTACCAGAGAATCAAGGACATTAAATGACTTTGATTCTTGGCACTCCATTATCCCCAGGTCCTTTCCTATTATTTCCCATCCTTATTCAATCGTACCAACCATAATTTCTATTTTACCTTTATCATATGACTTTTCCTAGTAAAGTGTTGGCATTTTGTAAAATAAAACAATTTAAAAACAACAGATTAACTCTTTGTGTTCTGTAGTTGAACCATTTTCTTTATCCATCAGTTACGTAAGACGGGATCACAAGGTGTGAACACGAAAAATACTAAGGTGAACCCAGAGGCAGAATCTTCCAGAACAAAGTCTATGAGGGTGATAATATTAATCAGTGAGGAGTCAGCCTTCGAATCTAAATCAGTTAGTATGGTCATGCACAGGACATTAACTCCTCAAATATGATTTACATGTAAGTGACACTGCCAAAGAGAAAGTTTCTTTTTTTAAAAAGCTACCAAGTGGTGTTGGCATTTACATCTAACCACAAAACGTTAGAAAAACTGTTGACTAACCAATATTAACTTGAATACCCAATATCTCTCTAAACACCCAACTTTTAAACCTGCCTCCATCCAGCACAACTAAGGGGTCCATGAGAAAATGGTGCAAAGCAGTGGTTCAGGAAAAGGGGACTGAGGTGGCAGAGGGGAGGATCTCTAAGAACCAGATTTTTTTTCATTTTATTTCACCGAAGTATTCAAATTAATTTAAGAGCGTAGGGGAGAACCTCTTAAAATGGACTTCCCAGGAGGTCATGGTGAATATCAATTTTGCGAAGCATGGGGTAGGGGAGGGTGCCCTCACTGAACCCTGGCTATAGGATTAAGATAAACAATGCTTCCTCTACAACTATCCTGCCATGATGCTCAGTGGTAACCATTATCTCTTAAGAGATGTGACCCACAGAGAGCAGTCTATCCTAGCTCCAACTCTAACTCATGGCAACTATGGGATTCTGAGTCAGTTTCACTATTCTTTCAACTGTGCAAGACAAAATACTAGTGTTGAGGCTCTGATAACAGCTCTAGGGAAAAATCTTGTTTTCAGAATCATCATCATGTCCAAAATTATCTCCTCCAAAAAATATGCAAAGTTTTATTAGATTTGTAAATTTAAGACTGTTCAAAGCAATTATACAGATATTTAAGATGAACGGTGTCAAGCTGACGGTATCTTTAATTTTCTCAGGTTAGATTACAGTAGGGAGAATGACAATTTAAACTTACTGGTATTTATTTTAAAGTCTACTCTATTTCAAGTTCTAAGAGCTACTATTCAGTACTACTGACATTCATGTGTCATGGCTAGCCTTTCAGGCAAAGGCATAGTCTAAAAGGTTGACTGTCACAGGAGTTACATTTTCCCGCTGACTTCCATATTGAAATTCTACCTTTTCATAAAAAGCTGCCTAAAAAAACAAATTGAAAATTTTGGGTAAAAAATGAGTTGAGGGCTTCCCTGGTGGCGCAGTGGTTGAGAGTCCGCCTGCCAATGCAGGGGACACGGGTTCGTGCCCCGGTCTGGGAAGATCCCACGTGCCGCGGAGCGGCTGGGCCCGTGAGCCATGGCCGCTGAGCCTGCGCGTCCGGAGCCTGTGCTCCGCAGCGGGAGAGGCCACAACGGTGAGAAGCGAGTTGAGATAAGCAGTACTTTTACTGACACCCACTGTTTGCTCTGCTGCTGCCCATCCTCTACCACTGTTACTACTGACTCCTAAGTATTTAACCCGCATTGAGGAATCTTAACTCCATACTCACTGTCCCTTGGTCTTTATTCCCTTTAGCTCCTCTTAAATGTCTAATTATAGAATACACAATAAGTAAATGGAGTTTAAAAAATTCCTTAAGCTGGAGGCTTTTAGTCAGAAAAAAAAAAAAGGGATCCTCGTAAACAAAAATAGCTGATATTATTCTTACACAGCAACCCAGTCACTGGAAAAATGTAGCCAAATCCTGAAACATGAAATGTACACATCCAGTCTGTATTCCAGTCTGTATTCCAGTCTGTAAACTACACCATTATTTTGATCCTTACTCTTACTGAGCAATAATTTTTTCTTCATAAATATTTACATTACTGCTGAACAACATAGCCAAGTTCATGTCCAAATACCACAATGCTGAATTATACAATCTAAAGTATCTTTCTGAATTTATCTTTTGCATTAGCACTATTAATAGTTGAATCATGTAACCTACGGAAACCGTTAAATCCTGTTACTAAGGATAGCAAATGAATTAACCTAAGAGATCTAGTGTCACTTTATTTCTTCCAGCAAATTAATAAATCAGACTAAAATACAATTTGGTATGTGTGTCACCAAATCAAACATTATTAATACATTAAAATCATTAGAATATATATTAAGAGATTAAAAAGCTTCAATAAATAGTCTTTCATACCAAAAGGATGAGATGTTTTATAAAAAATGTACTTTTGAATATGTCAATTCACATTTCTTCACTTACTTTTGTATCATGGTCTGCCACTCTCCTTCTCGATCTCCAACAGGAAACCGGTCTATCTGTGCCTGTATTTTGGTTCTCCACTCTCGCATGTAATCTTCTATATCAAACACGAAAGGATGTTGCCCAAAATTAGCATCAACGACTTCTCCTGGTGTCTGGAGCCCCACAGTAGGATATAAATTGGGCTGTAAGACAACACATTTTACTAAACATCTATCCCTTTTATGTTAAAAACATATTCATTCTTTCAAATGCTACAGAACTACAAATTTACTTCATGAATATTTTAAAAACTCAATCAAAAACTAGTAGAGGAAGACTAAAGCAAATCATCTAAACTACATTATATGCTGGATGAAAACTATCACTTCCTGTAATCTAATCATCAAAAAAAAAAAAAAAAAAAAAAAACCACATCGGGCTTCCCTGGTGGCGCAGCGGTTGAGAGTCTGCCTGCCGATGCAGGGGACACGGGTTTGTGCCCCGGTCCGGGAAGATCCCACATGCCGCGGAGCGGCTGGGCCAGTGAGCCATGGCTGCTGAGCCTGTGCATCCGGAGCCTGTGCTCCGCAACGGGAGAGGCCACAGCAGTGGGAGGCCCGCGTACCGCAAAAACAAACAAACAAACAAACAAAAAACGCAGCAACCTAAGCTACTTATTTATTCAGAGACCATGTGGCATTATACTTCTAATAAATGAAGACACACCATTCTTGCTCTTACGAATATGTCATACAATAGTTGTAGAGATTCAAGTATAACGCAGGTTTATCCTTCTATGTATGATATGTGATGCATTTCTAGAAAGTGCACGTGAAAGCTAGTTACTATGAAAGTACATCCTAACTGGGCATGTACTATTTTCTAATTTCACTTATCAGTACATCTGGGATGCCTTTATTAAGGGATTGTGATAAGAACTTAATTACAAGCAAAACAGTGCCATTAAGAATAGAGATTCTTTACATAAAAATAAAATGCACACATTTCAAGAAAAGGAAAGGATGGATTTAAATATTCAGATTGATGAAGAAATGCATTTACTCCAAGATATACTCCAAGATTTCGAGGTTAAACAAGTTTAACAGCTTCAAAAATTTTGTACAAAAAATACAGGAGTCCTTTCGGCTCTATCCCTAGTTGTTACATCTAAAGGGAGAATAAGTTACTCAATGTCTACTAAACGGCCAGGTTTAATCATTATAATTATCCTGTTAAATCATCATTATTATTATTTGCATTACAAAGATACAGAAACTGAGGATTAGGTGTAATAACTTGCTCACAGTTGTTCTACACTACAGCAGAGGTGGGATTAAAACACAGGTTTATTTAACACCAAATCTAAGTTCAATTTTTCTCTCTGTAACTCCAAATCCTACTTCATCTTCAGTCTCTGTATTTATGCCTTATCTCTTTGCTTTAATGGTTATTACAAGTATTTTCCGTACAAAATTAGGTAAAGATTGAGTATAATTCCTGTGTACATATAAGGTGCTTAGATAGATTTCACTGCAAAAAGCTAAGAGGGTGTTTTTAAAGTCTGCTGACCAACCAAGCAACCAAAATCAGAAACAGGAGTATTGTGTCAAAATATTGAGAAATATACTCACACTGGATAAGGGAAATAAATGGTAACACAATGCACACAAAGGTACTGAACAAATGTACGGATTCTTAACAATCAATAAAACTTACAAGTTAATAGAATTTTAAGCCTCAGACAAGTGAGATACTTATTACAACCTTCTCATTTCACCAATGAGAAAACTGAGACCTAAAGAGCTTGAGGAGTGTCTCCAAAAGCACACAGCTTGTTCATGACACACATAAAGGAAAAAACTCATGGCTCTCTACTCATAGCACAGTATTCTTTTCATGCAACCCCATTACAAAATTGTGACATACTTTAAAACAAAAATATATAAAGCCAAAGACTCTTATGTCAAGAAAACTAGACTTTATAGAAAACAATCTGCCACACACGTAAGGATCAATGTTCCAAATATTAAAAAATATTCTCACAATATAGGAGGACAAAGATTACTAGTTCAAAAAAATTTAATTGGCGATAGGCAATTTGAAGAAATATAAGATGATAAAAATATGAAGAGACATACTGAACTTTTTAAAATGCAAATTAAAATAAACAGATATTTTTGCACATCAGATTAAGATTTTAAAGACTGAGAATACCCAGTGCTGATGAACACTGGGAAAATAAGCCCTCTCATCCACTGTACACACCAATGTGAACCCATATAACCTTTTAAGAAATTCAGCAAAATCTATTAAAACTGACAAGGCAATTTCACTTGTAAGAAATTAATCCCACAGAAAAACAAACGTGCAAAGATATATGTCCCACAGCATGATCTGTAACAGCAAATAAAAAATTAAAAAGAATGTCTATTCACAGGTGGTATTATATACCACAATCATTGAAGCTCAGACCCCACTAACTGCAAGATTTACCATTATTTTATGTCTAAGCAAAAACACTGCCCATTAAACTCTGACAGGCCATGGATTCTAAGATGCACCCCATATCATAAATATTAAAATATGCAAAAATGTACATCTTCAAATTGTGGTAGTACATCATGCAATAAGATATTATAAAAACAAGCAAAAAGAAGAGTTAAAAATGTATATACTGACACAGAAAGAGGCCCAAGATACATTACTAAATGAAGAAAGCAAGCTATAGAACAGTGCCTCAACTATGACCCCGTCTTCTTCCATCCTACATTTAATTATGGAGATACTGGCTAACATAAGTTAAAAACAGATCTAGAAGGGTATACACTCAACACAATCATTGTATCTACAGAGGCTGGGATTATAAGGAACTTCTCTTTTATACATTCCTATATTTATAAATATTTACTATTTGACTATTTAACACTCTATACTACCTTCTGTAATCAGAAAGTGATAATAAACTAAAAATGACAAAGTCAGTTTAGGCTCAATGAAAAGTAACTAACTGTACCTTTTATACCACTTACTCAACCGTAAAACTTGAGGGAGAGATTAAGGACACAGCCCTTAACTGAGTAAACTACAAGTTTTAAAAAATGTACTAGACTTTTAAATTGCTAAATTATAGATTTCTAAAAGCAGAACACAACAATACAAGGGGCCTTAGTATAGTCACAGAGCTGCGCAGCCCTCACCACTGTCTAATTTTACAACATTTGCATCACTCTGAAAAAACCTCCATACCTATTAGCCGTCCCCCTCTGTATCCCCCCAGTTCCCAACCGCTGACAACCACTAATCTACTTTCTGACTCCACAGATTTGCCTATTCTGGATATTTCATATCCACGTAATTATACCATACGTGGTCTTTTCTGTCTGGCTTCTTTCACTTCGCATAATGTTTTCAAGGTGCATCCATGCAGTAGCATCTATCTAGATTATGGATATATGTTAAACAATGTTTTCAGGGAAACTGTTTTTAAATTAAAAAAAAAAAAAACACTCCTGCCTATGTAGAATTAGAAGTGAGAATAATTTAAGTCTCTATGAAGAGAACAGAAAAATACATAGGTCTCATTTCTATTAACCCATGAAAGATGAAGACAGCTACTAAAAATGCTATTCAAAAGCTAAGTATACACAATAAAATTATATCCTCAATATCACAGTTTTGTTCTTTTATATATAAAAGATTTTTTTTCTAAAGAAAGTTGAAGCAAATAATGCTTTCTATAAAAGGTAGATTTCAAATCAGGCCAAGGAACTGGAAAGCAGCATCATTTTAAACGTGAACAGCTTCCATAACAAAAGAATTTATCTAATCCCAACTGAATTAGTCAGCTTATAGATGGACATTTCTCAAACAGGTGAGGTGAGCTGGGGAAGAAAGATCATTTTGAAAAACATCTAAGGTTTTCCGAGATGTAAAGCACCCTGTGTTCCATAATAGGTACACTTTTTTTCTGTGAACATACTCTCCACTGGGATTGAATGCTACAACTGGCTAGTGAAGGATCACAGGTACACAACATAGAAACACTTGTTGGGTGGTGCCTTTAAGAGAAAGACTAACTTCTTTCCTTTTTAAGTAGAAGAATGATATGTTACATGTGGAAGTCCCGGATCTCACAGTCATTAAAAAAAAAAAAGACCTCTCAGAGCCACTGTATCGTTAAAAGAAAACTTACAACTACCACCATAACCACCACTTTACCCACTGCTACAGAGCTGAGTATCACCCTTGGTTAATCACAGACAAGGCAAAGAATAGAACTGGTGATTCTAAAGTGGGACAAAAAATAATCAGAAAGCAACACAAAAATAGTCAACATGTCTACAACTAGCTAAGCCTTTTTCAAATGATCCCCACTAGCTATCAGTGATGAACAAAATCTGCTAACTGAAAAGTTGGTTTTACTTGCTCAGTGCCACAAAAAGAGGGGGAAGAAAGGAAAAGCAAACCAGCTACGTAGGCCCTTTAACACAGTGGTCCCCTACCTTTCTGGCACCAGGGACAGGTTTTGTGGAAGACAATTTTTTCACAGATGGGGGGGGCGGGGGGAGAGATCAGGCAGTAATGCAAGCAATGAGGAGAGGTGGGGAGCGACAGTGAGTGATGGGGAGCAGCATGGGGTGATGGGGAGCGACGGGGAGCAGTGAGGAGCGACGGGGAGCGGTGTGGAGTGACGGGGAGCCGTGGGGAGTGATGGGGAGCGACGGGGAGCAGTGAGGAGCGGCGGGGAGTGACGGGGAGCGGCGGGGAGTGACGGGGAGCCGTGGGGAGCGACGGGGAGCGGCCGATGAAGCTTGGCTGACTGCCCGCCGCTCACCTCCTGCTGTGAGGCCCAGTTCCCAACAGGCCATGGCCCACCACCAGTCCGCAGCCCAGGGTCTGGGGACCCCTGCTTTAACCAACTCCACCCGAAACGGAGCCTTGGCAAAACCCCTGCAACAACAGTGAGCCACGTGAACCTGCCTGCCTGCGCCTGCGCCTAGACCCCGCCCCCCACCACAGCCGCTCTTCTCCAAAGCCTCCCCTTTGCACTTAACACACTGGATCACTCCCCTTGCCCAGGTGAGGGTGTACAATCACTGCTACTTTTCCTCTCTGTATACAACATCAACTGTGTTTCTTGCTACCGAATTGTCCTCATCAGCAAACACCCTGCTGGATCTAACAAAAAATCTCCTACTGTTGCCCATTCTACCACCAGCTACCACATCCCACTTCGTTACTCCTCACTGTGGTCAAAATCCTCCAAAGCTGTCCGTGCTCTATAACAGCTTCCCTCTTCCAATCCTCTCTTAAACCCGTCCCAGTCAGGATTTCTCCGCCATCCCTGCTGAAACCCTCTTGACAAGATCACCAGTGACCTCCACTCTGCTGAACCCGCTGACCGACAGCCCGGTCTTACGTGATCTGTTACAGTGGCATTTGGCACAGTTAACTTCTCCTTCCTTCTGGATATATTTTCTTCAGCTGGCGTTGAGGACACCCAACTCTTAGTCTTCCTCCTGCCTCTCTGATCACTGCTCCGCACCCTCCTGTGGCGGGGTCCGTCTCTTCTCCCCAGTGTGGCACAGCCCAGAACTCAGTCCTTGCTCCACTTCTCTGCCCGCACACACTCCCCTGTTGACTTCAAACCGTCTCATGACTTTCAGTTTAAACACTGAAATGCCACTGACTCCCAAATTTTCATCTCCAGCCCAGATCACTCTCTTGAATTCCAGGCTTGTATAGCCAACTGCACGCTTGACAAGCCCACTTAACTTATCCAAAATGAACTCCAGATTCCCCCCTTCAAAAACGTGCTCCACCTAAAATACAGCCTTCTCCATATCAGTAAGTGGCATCTCCATTCTTTCAATTCTTCAGGCCAAAAATCTTTAAGTCAAATCCTCTTTCTTACATTTTCACATCCAACCCATCAGAAAATTCTCTTGGCTCTCAGATTTCTAAAAAATCTTATTTATTTACCAATCATTTAACTCTTTAATCCATGTGGAACCTACTGTAGTATATAGACAAAATCCTAACACTATATATTTTTTCAAAAAGATAAACACATCTTCCATCACTGCTTATCAAATAACGCCTCTTGACGAGCAATTCTGATCTGTAAGACTCCAAATTTTCCCTGGCTTGTTTTCTATTATAGCTTGGATTTCTTCTGGTTTTTCTAGGATTTTTCTTCAGGAAGATTAATAACCTATAGGATAGGGTGTCTATTCTCTGCCTTTGAGTCTCCGGTCACCTCTCTCAAAACATTTCTAGAGCTGGAATGTATCTTATAATCACTGGCACCTTACGTCTGTTCCGGCAGCTGTCGTGAGGCAGCAGTGGTCACCACCTGCATAGGTGTGAATTTGCTGAAGGATGAGTTCACCAAAAACTCTTGAGTCTTGATCATTTTTCCTGGTCAAACAGCTGGATAAATGCAATTCCTAAGACATTTTAGTCAACAAGCCACTATGGACCAACTGAGAAAGCAATGTCAGAGTCCCGGTTGTGTCAGAAAACCTTTAGTTAATACCTTCTGGTCACATGAAGAAAGTGAGCATATGAAACCCTGCACAATGCGGTCAGGAGCTTGGAAGAAAGTGCCAGAGACATAATGGAGAACTCTTAAGAAACGTTCTTAATGGCAGAGAAGACAATATCATGTAGAAAACCACAGACGTTAACTCTGAACAAGTGTTTTAAAAGGTTGGACTCTGAACATGAAGAAGTTTGGGAAAAACCTTAATCAATTTATATTGTTTACTGGCAACATTTTTAGGTGTGTAATGTGATACTGATTAAAAATTTAAATACCTGAAGAGATCATTCAGTGAATATAAAATATAAATTCTAAATGACAAGAAAGCACTTCATCATAGTTTATTAGTTTGTTCGTTTCCACCACCACCACCACCAGCCCGCCCTTAGGGCTATATATGATGCATATTACAATTGACAGAGCCTTAGATTTGGGGAATAAGGTATGTAGAATCAAACTACTTCTTACATCTCTAGTGATGCTGAGTCACCATCATCTCCTGCCTGAATTTCTGCAACAGCCCTTCACATGTCGGCTTGCTTCTACCCTTACTCCCCCTGCAGTCTATTTTCCATCCCAGTATATCATAATAACTAACACTCTGCAGTGTCTTCGTATTTCATTCAGAGTAAATGCCCAAGTCCTTACAATGTCCCTCAAGGTCTAGATGATCTAACCATCCACCCTGTCATCATATCTGACTCACCTCCTATTGCTTTCATGTCTCTCTACCTCCCTTCATGCTATTCTTCAAACACGCCAGATGTGCTACTGCCTTAGTACCATTCCCCTAACTATTCCCTCTCCCTGGAACATTCTTGTTCTCTGTATCCATTTAGTTAACTCCCTCACTTCCTCAAAAGTCTCTGCTCAAGAATTACCTTGAGCAAAGGTGAGCAAATTGTACCACGTGTGTTCTGTCTTTGGTACTCCCAAGCTCTACTGTTTCTCTTTCTTTAAAAAGTATTTAAATCCTTTAAAAATATTTTAATGCATTATTTATTCTCTAAGTTCCTCAGCTTGAATACTCCAAGAAGACAGAGACCTTTATCTGTTTTGTTGAATAATGCATCCCAGTCACAGAACCTGCAGCGCAGAGGCGCTCAATATACACTGAATTAGTAAATGACTAGAATTGTTGTACAGCCACTTACTAAAAAGTCCAACAATACCAAAGAGAAATATTTCGAATGAATCCACGGTGATACTAAAAAGTGTATTTTAAATAATCATTTCCCATTTCGTTTTTAGCTACAGCTAAGTTCCCTTGGGCAATGGTGTCCAGTCCAATTTGGAGGTTAATTTCTGATGGTCCAGACCAACGGTAGCTTGAGAAAGGAGCTCTAGCCTATGCATGGCATGGCATATAAACTTAATTACCAATAACACTGCATTTTAAACATGATTAGTACTAGTTCTTATATACTTTTAATTAAAAATACAGAACTACTTTTACAAGAAATTATGTCTTACCGGTAAGTCAGTGAAAGCAATACCTAAAAAGAAAAGAAAAAGTGGCATTAGAAGCTGTTTTTCAAAGGCAGAGTATGGTGACAAGCTGAATTTCTAACTAAAAAGAAGGGAAAAAATAGCAAAGGAAGAAAAAAATTAAAAAGCTAAATATAAAATAATAAGACTAATTTTTTTCTAACACCTAAGATGCTTTATCCAACCTTACTATTTAATCTTCCTTACCTATATTTATCTTTTAAATAACTTTGAGGGGAAAGGAAAGATTTTCTGTTAAAAAGGGGGGGCTGAATAGAAAATATAGTACTTTTGTTTCCTTTAAAACAAATCTTATAAAAGTACATTCTCAAAGCTTTGACTACTCTGGACAAAAAATTTTAATTCCTCCTTCAAAGGACAAAGATTTATACAGTTGAGAATTTCTCTTAAATGTCCGCTGACAGTAATTTCAACATTCATGTACCAAATACACTTGAACAATGGCAATATCATTGGAATACATCTACTGACAT
This sequence comes from Kogia breviceps, assembly GCF_026419965.1. NCBI lineage: Eukaryota > Metazoa > Chordata > Mammalia > Artiodactyla > Physeteridae > Kogia > Kogia breviceps. Next base: position 97,394,021 of record NC_081319.1, on the reverse strand, counting down.
CCCAAAGTGATGGTGTAATCTCCCTCCAAATATTCAAGCTCTAGAAGAACGGGTGGCGGGGGCGCGGGGGCACGGTGTTGGTGAGCCGGCTAAGCAAAGCTCTTCCAGTGTAAACACACTGACACATAATACAGCCACGCCAGCACCACTGCCTCTGGTGCCGATCGCCTTCTAAAAAAGGAGGGCCCTCCTGTTATATTACCTTTAAGGTCTCTTCCCACTTTTGAGAGTCTATGACTCTATAATTGTGCTGTATCACCAGAAAACACAACTATCTGACTCTATTTATTCATTTATTTAAGATGTTGGGGATAGAAGTTTATTAAATAATTTATTTATTTTTGCTGTGTTGGGGCTTCATTTCTGTGCGAGGGCTTTCTCTAGTTGTGGCAAGCGAGGGCCACTCTTCATCGCAGTGCGTGGGCCTCTCACTATCGCAGCCTCTCTTGTTGCGGAGCACAGGCTCCAGACGTGCAGGCTCAGTAGTTGTGGCTCACGGGCCTAGTTGCTCCGTGGCATGTGGGATCCTCCCAGACCAGGGCTCGAACCCGTGTCCCCTGCATTAGCAGGCAGATTCTCAATCACTGCGCCACCAGGGAAGCCCCGACTCTATTAAAGTAATAAAGTTAAAAGGCAAAGTGACTATAAATCTCTATTGTACATGTTTTTAAATAAATGGTAAAAACAGTGCTTTGTAATTAAAGTACTGTTTTTATGACTTTTAAAAACTAGTGGACTCACGTTAGCTTGTCAAAAGGAAAAGCGAAGCTGGAGATCCCCCCACCCTCCATAGAACATTCGGATTACCTTCAGCTTCATTAATAAATAGAAAGCAAACTGACTGTGGGCCAAACGAATATGAGAATTTATTCTAAAAATTTCAGAAAACTAAAAAGAACACAGAAAGCAGCAAGAATAAATATGACCATACATATTTCTACCATTTTTCATAAAACAGCAGTCTAATAAATTATTTTCCTCACAAATGTCTGTTGATAAAGACTGTCTAAATTCATATTGTTTTAGCAAAAATTTCCTTCTGTCGGCAATTACTGAAATCCTTACTTTACCAAAACCTCTAATGAAAAAACCAACTTAATTCTATAGGTTAATACTTTTGAACATTGCCAAATACAGCATCCACAACCTATACATATTCAGACCACAAAGATGGCACTTTAACAAGCTGTGTAATTATTTAAATTTTACACAGAAAATAATTTTTCCCCAATTTCCTAATCTGATTATCAAGAGGCTTTTTGAAAAGTTATCTTCAATTGATGAATGATAATCAATAAAACAAAATTTTAAAATTTCAAATAAATTAACTTGTATACTGAAATGTTTCTCCTTTAATTATTTTCTCAAGAACCTTTCCATTTCTCTTCATATGGTAAGTAAATATATATTTTGAAAACCTTCATGAGACAGAAACTAAAGTTGTATCAGCCTTGGGGCAGAAATTATCCACTTTGGGAAATACAAGGGAAGCATAACTGAATAATTTCTTATCTTCTAGATGCTAGAATCTGGACCAGAGATAAGCACACTACTCTATAAAGGGCCAGCAAGTAAATATTTTCTGCTCTCTAGGCCATGGGGTCTCTGTTTCAACTACTCAATTCTGCTACAGTAGCAGGAAAGCAGCCATATACAGTACATAAATGAATGGGTGTAGCTGTGTTCCAATGAAACTTTACTTAGAAAACAGACAGGAGACCGTTTTGGCCCACAGACCACCACAGCTTGCTGGCCTCTGTTCCAGTGGAACACTTTCTGCTCACCAATGTTTTACCACTGCACCCCCAGCACCTGGCCAACGATAATAAATAACCTTTAGTGAGTACTTACTATGTGTCGGGCAATCACTTGAGAACTTCACATACATCACTTCGGTTTGCTCTAACAACTTTAATAAGGTAGGTATTATAGTGATCTGATTTTATGATCTGAGGCTCAGAAATGTTAAGTAACTTGCATAAGGTCACACAGCCAAGCCAGGAGATAAACCCAGGCAACTAAAGAACCCATATTGACCACTGTTATACTGCCTCTGTATGTGCTTAATAAATATTTACTAAGTTTATGAATGAATAATGCCAAATGTTTCAAAGTGGCTTAATTCTAGAATGTGATCCAATCATTAGGTACCCTTTTCTTAAACAGCATCTCACATTTTAAAAACACCTTCCTTATTCAAAAGAAAATTTCAATGTAAATACTTGTGAAAATCTAATAGGAAAAAAATAATATCACATCACCTATGATCTTCTCATCTCCTAAAATAAAATTTCTTCTCTGGAATAAAGTTTGAGAAGTGTAAAAAGATTAATTTTTGTTTTAAAAATGTCGTCTTTTCCATTTTTGAACCAAAGGTCATACCTAAAAGCAGATTTCTCCTGGTTTACTTTAAGATCGCAAATATCTTAAGCAGCCAAAGCCAGCGAAGACTATGCCAGTGAACTGCTTTGGTAAGTCAGAGCTGAGCACTAACAACAAATACACTAAAATGCCTGTATCCTTCTGGAAACCAGTTTGCCACAGCAATCAAATCACAAATACATATAATCTGCATGGTGATCTTTATCAACATTCTTGTACCGAAAAGAATGTAAGAACCTTTGTGGACTTATGACAGCCTTTAAGTTAGATAGCACAGGACTTCAGAATCAATATTAATAATCCGAAGGAAAAGTTTTAAGCCGAATATAAATATGAAGACAACAGTAACTTTATATAAGGAGTATGTTCACACACACACACACACACACACACACACACACACACACAGACTATTACCAATGTAGCCAAAAATTTAGAATTTTCTACTATGAAATTATAGAATAGTTTTTGTATTATATTAAAGAACATTTACTATATGTCTAAGTATACTATCTGCAGCTTAATTTTAAAATACTATTAATAAGCAAACTGAATTTTCTGCCTTCTGGAGTTAGTTTTTGCCTTTTTTCACTTTACCTCATCAGAAATAATTTGCCATGAATCAAGGATGTTTCAAACAGTAAAATAATGTGAAACTTTTTTACATTTAAAGCATCAGTTTTGCTACCCTTTATACTTTCTTTAATACAAAACAAAAACAAACAACTTCTAAGAAAAGGGAGCGTAACAATTATACACAACGTAAAATCTGAAGTATTATGCATATTCAACTAAAACCCTGATTTCCTATTAGTCGTACATATGCAGAGATTTCCTCATGTTTTCATTAATCTACTTATTTGCCGCCTCTCTTTTAGAAGTTTTGCTGTGATTTGCTCATTTTAATTCCGCTCCCTTTTGCAGAACTAACTTGTGGTCACCACCCTTTATCAGCCTTTGTTAGCAGGCCTGATTTTTCAGTATGTCAACGTCCTTCATTCGGTTGTGGGCATCAAGCTTTTTCTCGCTTTGCCATTACCCCTATACTATACTAAAAACTGACAGCTCTTTTTTCTAAGCACCTGTTACCTAGAGAACTGGATCATACTGTGACAGGCTTTATTCAAAGCAAAGCAGAAAACACTTAGCATTTCTACTACTAGAATAAATATCTGAGTATGAGGTTATTTCTAGTTAGTCCTATATACATGATACAATGTGGCCTTCACTGTAAAAAATTAGGGTTTTTAGTTGAATATGTGTCCATTATACTTTGGATTTAAACTGTCACCATTTCCTCAGCTTCCACCTAGAAGGAGCAAAGAAAAAATTTCCAGAGGCATATACTCATAAAGGAGAATTACACAAAAATATTACTACCATGATGTAAGTACAATAATCATAACAACTGGTTATTAACATGCAATTCATTATCTTAGTACCTAAACTATGTCCATTCTTGGTGTAGAAGCAGGTATTGTTGATAAGGTTAACACAACAGCCAATGACATCACCAGTCGTAAAAGTTGGTCCATAAGGTTGTCCCGTTCCAGAAGAACAAAATGAATGTCCATCATCACCATGATAACCATATGAATGTTTATCCCAGCCTAAAGAGAAAGTTCCAGTATATTTACAGTGAAAAGTAAGGTTCCTCTATACTAGAGCTATTCACTAAGATTATAACAAGCTAAGCAAGAATAGTACAACAGATAGTACAAAGATAAAATTCCCAAAAGTACATTCAAATTCTCAACAATTACAGTACATAATTTCTATATAAAACACTGCTTAACACATTAAGGAAAATAAATCCGCCACACAGAATGCTAAAATATATCTTAAACAGAGAGGACTCCTACCAGAAAATGCAAACAAACAGAGCAAGACACATTTTCCATGCACATTTCCTTTGCTAATAGACCAAAGGAATTTTGCTTTGATTTGGTTTAAGCACACACACACAGAGATACACACACACACACACACACACACACACACACTTTAATATAACAAAAGATTTTTCTTTCAATTTTCAAAAAATTTCCTCCAAGGTTAATTTTTAACATTAGTAAATAGAATACCAGAAAATATAATCGAAGAATCACTTCCATATCCTTAATGGTTTTAAGAAACAGTTCTCCTATCTCAATTCACACCTTTCTTAGTTTCCTTATAATATCAGCCTACATTCCCAGAATATTAAAACAACTAAAAATGGTTTAAAAGCTAGGAATGTGTTGGGTAGGAAACAGAACCAACCACATTAAAACATTTAAAGTAGTTGATATGACTATGTACTGGAAGTTAAAAATACCAACCAACAAAACAAAAACAAGCAAAACAAAACAAAACAAAGCACGGTATACTTGTTATATGTTTTGCTAAATAGCATAAAATTTATTAAAACCATTCAGCTCGACTTTGAACTCATAAGTGATTTAAAATATAGAAGATTAATGTACTTAACTATCTCCAAGTTATTACTTGACATTTTTAGCCAGAGTTAGCCATAAGACCGTACTGTAATTCAATTACAAGTGTACCTGGTAGTCTATTCATGTTCACACCTTGAGCAGAAAGACCAATTCCCATGTAACTGTTTAAAAAAAAAAAGGAAGGAAGGAAGAAAAGCTGGTTATTACAGTCATATATGTATAAATTACCAAACACTCTCAAAACATTATCGAACCAAGCCCAAGATGAAACTCACAGGGTAGCTACAAAAAAGTTACTAGAATTCATGAAATAGCAAAAAGGGCAATATTAAGCAACAACAAATCCCAGATTCACAGTAAATTCCTATAGCAATCATTCATAAATATACCCGAAGTATTATTAATACTTAAATACTCTAAAAACTATAAAAATCTTTCCAACTTATCTACACAAATATTTTGAATTAAGACTTCTAACAAAAAGTATAGAGGGACTTGTGGAAGAAAAACGAAATACTAAATAAGAAACAAATGTGTTTTCAAAAGGATACACTATAAATCTAGTTCCACACACATACACACACGAAGACATGGAGACATACTGAAAAAACATCCAATTCATATAAAAACATCTGAAATACTTAACAGAATTATACTAAAAAGTATGTGCTATGGGGTATCTATATATTGATTTTCCAAAATTATTTTGGCAAATTGACAACATGGACTTAAAAATGAGACCCAATTATTAACTTATGAAACACTGTAACAAAATTATCTCCATAAAAGAAATACAAGAGGAAAAGGTAATTATTAAGGTATGCAATTTATTTTAAAAGCTTATAAAATATTAATAAAAACTGATAAAGACAGTTCAAAAGGGGGAAAGCATAAAGAAATATATTTATAAGTATCGATGCAAAAAAAAGAAAAACTAAATAAAAAAGCAAACTGAATCCAATTTGTTAAAAGGCTAATTGTCGGTGATTGTATCATGATTTAAAATGGTATTTGACAAACTTCAGCTACCACTCCTAACAAAAACTCAAATAAAAATAAAAGGAAACTACCTAAGTATGACACACTTTTTTCCAAATCTAATACAGCAAGCAAGGCATTCAACAGTGAAACACTGAAGTCATTTCCATTAAAAACAGGAACACAGAGATGCCTACAACTGTTAAACATTGTTTTGAATGTTTTCGTTTAATAAAATAAGAAAATAGGAAGCTTAATAAGAGAACTAAATAACCAGTATAAATATTACAAGACATAAAATTATCTTAATTGTAGTTGCTCTGATTATATACATAGGAAACTATGGAACATACTAAAAGCTTTTAGAATTAACTAGTTATTTTGGAAAAATGACTGAATTTAAGAAAACATTTTAACTTCTTTTCTAGTAATAACCAGCTAGAGAAAGGAAGTGGAATATATAGACATATCAGTCATAATAACTACAGAAACTATAAAACAAGAGTAAAGAGCTCAAGTAAAGCTCCAGAATGATATATTAAAACTGGTAAATAAATGAGTATTTTAGGTATCTGGATAACTTGACAGCATAAAAATAGCAATCTTTCCAAAATTAATATATACATGTAATGAGGTTCACAATATACTCCAAATGAATATTTAAAACTAGAAAAAGTGATTTTGAAGTTCATATGTAAAAACAGAATTTTGATCAAGACAAAATTTTAAAAAAATAAGTGTTTTTCCTACTAGATATTAAAACTCAGACAATAGAATTAATTCACAAATGCAATTTTACTAATAAGAGTAAGAGTCAAGTGACACAAGAATAACAAAACATTAAGAAACAGCATTTTGGATGTCTAGTCAAGACTCAGCCCCTTTGTTCCAAATACAGTATACAATGTAATTACTTATTTTTTTAAAAAGTAGTAAGTCACAAGATAATCTTTGAGAAGAAACACAAAACTGAGCAGGGGTACAGCTCTGGCCCTGCAAAGCTCTGGGCCCTTAAGCACGCATTAATGGGTAGGCGTTTCTCCTGAGGAAACAAAGACTAAAACGGCTCCACAAGGGGATCATTAGCTATGCTCACTGCTTAAAGCCAACAACTAGAATAGGCTTCCCCTCCTGAAGGGGAAGAAAACACTGATACCACCTGCTGCCTTGGCTAAAATTCATTTGACATTGTTGCCTAGTTGAAGGGAAGGGGGAAGGAATAGCCTCTTAACTAAGATCTGAACAAAGTTACTGAATAGATTTGTGATTGAATCTGCAATACTCCCAATACCACTTTGAAAAAGGACCTGGAAACTCTAATGTAGACCTGGTTTAATCTAGATTGGGGACCCAGGAGTTAGAAAGCAACTATAAAATATAATAAAGGGAAAATAAGTATAGAACTAGATAGATAAACAAAATGGAGAAAAATGTTAAACTTTCCAATTAAAATGAGGCCACAAAAACAAAATTCTAAAATATACCAAATATATATATAAGACCAACGAAATACACAACTGGAACATGAATTCATTCTAGATGGCATCAATCAATGTAGAGTATGACAAAAAAATTTTTTAATACATTTAGGATTATGTGAAAGAAAAAAAGGAATCACCATCACTAAAAAATACAGTAGAGCACCAATATATTTACTGAGATAATTTAGCTAGTGATTTTCCACAAATGAAAAATATGTTGGTAAGTTGAAAGTGCACACCACAAACACAGAAAGATAAAAATAAATTCACAAACACATCACAGACTATCAATGCAAACAAAATCCTAAAAGCTTTCAAAAAGAAAGGCAGATTACCTCAGAAGGAATGACAATTAAAATGACAGCTGACTTCTCCCCAGCAACAGGTGTGACTGTAAACAATGGCACGAAGTACTGAAAGTAAAGAACTGTCAACCTAGAACTTAATTCCCAGGTAAAGCATCATCCAAGAATGAGGGCAAAATAAGATATTTTATGGCATAATAAAGCTAACACTTTACTATCCACAAATGTTCACAAAAGAACTATTTGAGAATAGACTTTAGCAGGAAGACAAGTGAAAACAGAAGGAATGCATGGGACAAAGAAATGACAACTAGAAAATGATGAAATATAATTAAAATTAATTATTTACTGAAAAAAATGCTATTAAGAATTTAAAAAATCTATAATCCAGTTATAATGTGCTAGAATACAATCAAAATTACTTGACATATAAAGACATAATAAAACATGACCCATATTCAAGAGAAAAGACAAACGAGAATGACCCGGAGAGCCTCAAGTCATTGGAATTAAAGCTAAAGTATTTAAGGCAGCTGCTGTTACTATGCTCAAGGATGTAAAGGGAAATATGCTTGTAATGAATGAAATAGGAAATTTCAACAAAGAAAAAGGAACAATAAAAAAATGAAATTCTGGAGCTGAAATATATTTGAAATATTTACTAATGTACCTAATGGCACATTGGAAATGGCAAAATGAGTAAGTAAACAATGACAGAACTGATCTGAAGAACAGAGAAAAAATACTGATGGAATAAAAAGAGAGTCCCTTGGGCAGTAGCAAAAGGTCTAACATACATGTAACCGAAGGCCCACAAGGAGAAAGAGAATGGAACAAAAAAATTGAGAAAAATTCCTCAAATTGGTAAAAGAAAAAAATTTACACATTTAAAAACCATAGAAACCTCAGCAGGTTAAGTACAAAGAAAAGCACACATAGGCACAAATCACAGTCAAACAGCTAAAGACTAAGAATGAAGAGAAAATACTGAAAGCAGCCAGAAAAAAATGATGTATTAGTTTCAATAGAAACACTAAGCTGAATATCTACTGACTTCTCAGAAGAAAATATGGAGGCCAAAAGATGGCTGAACAAAATATTTACAAGAGCAGAAAAGGGGAAGGGGAACCCATGCCAACACAGGGTGTTATATTAAGGAAATATCCTTCAAGAATGAAAGCAAAATATTTCTCAGATAAAAGAAAAAGAATGTGTTGCCAGCAGACCTGCACTAAGAAAAATACTAAAGAAAACCTGCCAAACTGAAAGGAATCAGATAGATATATCATATATATATAGAAATAGATAGATATATAGATATAGATATAGATATACCAGATATAACATATACAGGTACATCAGATAGATACCTGGATTTTCAGCAAGGAAAGAAGAGCACTGCAAATGGCACACACATGGGTACATAATAAAAGACTGTTTTCACTCTTAATTTCCTTAAAAACATGTATGACTCCTTAAAGCAAAAATAACATGTATTGCCCAGTTCATAAGGTAAGTAGATGTAATACATATGGGTAACTACAGCAAAAAGTACAGGAAGAGGCAGTAAATGGACCTATATCATTGCAAGTTTCTGTATTTTATGTTAAATGGAAGAACATTAATTCTTAGTAAGTTATGAAAATAGGGATGTATACCATAATCTTTAGAGTAGCCACTAAAAAACTACAGAGATATTAGTTAAAAAGCCAACAGGTAAATTAAGACAGAATTCTAGCAATATATCAAAATGATAATATATCAAGACCAGGTGGTGTTAATTCAGGAACATAACACTGGTTTAACATGCAAAACACCAATCAATATATTTTATCAAATTAGGAGAAAACTCTTATGATCATTTAAATAGTTCTAGAAAAACATTTGACAAAATTCAACACGTATTCACAATAAAAACTCTCAGCAAACCAGAAATATGAGGGAACTTCATCAACCTACATTTACAAAAAGCCTACAGCTAGCATTCGTAATAGTGAAATACTGAAAGCTATTCCCGTGAGATCAAGAACAAGGTAAGAATGCCAGCTCTCACCATTTCTATTCAACACTATACTGAAAACCCTAAGCATTTCAATAAGGCAATAAAGAGAAATAAAAGGCATAAATAAAAAAGAAAGAAATAACTTGCCCAATGTCACACAGCTAATAAATGGCAGAACTTATTGGGCAAATTACTCATCTGAACAATATGCTGATAATAACAGAACCTACCTCACTAGCTTGTTGTGAGGGCTAAGTATATTTGCAAATGCAAGGAACTCAGAGGTGTGCCAAATTTATAACAAGAACTGTGTCACTGTGACTGTTAGCATTTTATTCTCTGTGCCCAGTGGAGGCCTGGCGCATAGAAGGTGCCCAATGCACAGCTCTGAAGGAATGAATAAATGAATGAATGATTAATTTGATTTAAAAAAAAAATCTCATAAAGTAATGGTATGACATATTTTTAGAGTTTAACATAGCTTGCTTATTTATTTATTTATTTGGCTGCGTTGGGTCTTCGTTGCTGCACATGGGCTTTCTCTAACCGCAGCAAATGGGGGCTACCCTTCCTTGTGGTGCATGGGCTTCTCATTGCAGTGGCTTCTCTTACTGTGTAGCATGGGCCCTAGAGCACATGGGTGTCAGTCGTTGCAGCATGCAGGCTCAGTAGTTGTGGCGCACGGGCTTAGTTGCTCCAAGGCATGTGGGATCTTCCTAGGCCAGGGATCGAACCCGTGTCCCCTGAATTGGCAGGCGGATTCTCAACCACTGCACCACCAAGGAAGTCCCAACATAGCTTATTGTTAAAATTGAATACAGACATATAAATATATTCATCTAATAAAAACATCCAATTTGGGGGGAAAAAAGGAAGAAATAAATCTGACTTTACTTGTAGATAACATTAATTTAACAAGAGATAATCTTAAAAAAACATAATCAGAATGAGTGAATTTAACATGGCTGCAGGATACAAAGTTATTGTATTAAAAAATCTATTGTATTTGTATATACTGGCAGTAAACACTAATAAGATAAAATTTAAAAAACAATTACGTCTATAATAGCACTAGAAAGCATAAAACATTTAAGAACTGAAAAAAAGGCATGTAGAATTTCTCAAATATTGACGGGGGGAATTAAAGAAGATGTAAATAAATGGAGAGATATATCACATTTATGGACTAGAAGACTCAATACTATTAAGGCTGCAATTCAATACTATTAAGGCTGCAATTCTCTCTAAATTGATCTCTAGAGTCAATGCAATCCATATTATACTCACGCTAGGTTTTTGTAAAAACGGACAGGCTGATTCTAACGTTTATACAGAAATAAACAGGATCTAAAATATCCAGAGAAAGTTTGAAAAAGAATACACATGTAGGACTTACACCATCTGACCTCAAGATTTACCATAAACCTGAGTAAGCAAGACAGTATGGTACCAGAATTAAGGATCAACAAATAAATCAATGGAATGGATTCACAAAGAGCTCAAAAAGAGATCCACACTTATATAATCATTTAATATTTTACAAGGGTGCCAAAACAATCCAAAAGAGTAAGGAAAGTTTTTCTAACAAACAGTTATAGAGCTGATACCCATTTTGAAAAGTAAACATTAATCTCTACCTCACACAATATATAAAACTCAACTGAAGACGGATCATAGTCCTAAACACAAAAGTTAAAACTATAAAGCTTCTAAAAGAAAACATGTAAAAATATCTTAATGACTTTAGGATAAAGCAAATACCTATCAGGACACAGAAAGCAAGAACCATAAAATAACAAACTCGTAAATCAGACATCAGCAAAATTAAAATCTTCTGCTCAAAAGACATAAGGCTATCCAATTTTTATAAATGGACGAAAGATCTGAATAGACACTTCACAAAATAATACTGCAAATAACCAAGAAGCACATGAAACTGCTACACAGCATTAGTCAGTCACTAGAGAAACACACATTAGAACCACACTGAGATACCACCATGCACCCAGCAGAACGGTTAAAATGTAAGACTGGCCACACCAGTACTGCCACAGATTTGGCACAGTTAAGAGCTTTCACAGACTGTTGGTGGGAATGTAAAATGGGACAACTCCTTTGGAACCATGGCTGGCAGTGTCTCAAAAGACTGAACATGTACTTACCCCAAGACCCAGCAATTCCACTCAAAAGATAAATGAAGGCACTATGTGCACCTAGAGACTTGTACAAATACATTCATAAGAGCTCTTCACAATGGAGGAAAAACTGAAACAGCCTGGGTATCTATCAACAAATGAATGGATACACAAACTGTGGTATGTTCTACTCAGAAATAAAATGGAAAATGAATTACCGATATACACAACATGGATGATCTAAAAAATGTTACCGTGAATCACAGAAATCTTACTAAGATTTCTTATATGATTCTTTTTACAGACATACCTAATTTTATTGAGCTTCACAGATGATGTGTTTGTTTACAAAGTGAAGGTCTGTGGCAGCCCTGCATCCAGCAAGTCTATCAGCAGCAATTTTCCAACAGCATTTGCTCACTGCATCTCTGTCACATTTTAGTAATTCTTATAATATTTCAAACTTTTTCATTATTATTAGCGTTTTTTAGCAATAAAGTATTTAATGTAAATACTTTTTCTGACATAATGCTATTGCACAATTAACAGACTACAGTATAATGTAAACATAATTTATATGCACTGGGAAACCAAAAAATTCATGTGACTTTCTTTTGTATTTGCTTTATTGTGGTGGTCTGACATTGAACCTGCAATTTCTCCAAGGTATGCCTATATATGAAGTTCCGAACAGACAAAATGAAAATAACAGTCACCTCTGAGAGGGTGAGGACAGGGCCTAACTGGGAAAGAGTATGAGGGAACACTTCTAAGGATGATGGTATAGTTCTATGTTTTGATGGGAGCTTGCATTTCACAGGCTTATGCATCTGCAAAACTCATCAAATGGTACACTTCAGACTTCACTGTACGTAACTTTTATGATGATTAAAAAAAGAATAAGCAAAAAAAAAAAAAAGAATAAGCAAGTATCAAATTCTACTTAGTGATATGCATGGTGTAGTAATTAGGAGTTAAGTCTACTTACTTTGAAATGGCATCAAAAAATAACATGGATCACTGGGTGGACAGAGTAACGGGCAGATATGGGATAGAGCAATTACAGTTAGTTCCACCACAGCATGACATTTGAGTTCCTTAAAATCACTGCACTACACAACACCATGCAATAAAAACCACAGAGCTTATGGGGGAAGTGGGGTTAAGAGCAAAACAGTCAAAAACTTCATTAGTAACATGTTTTTAAAAATGTAAGAATCCAATAAAGACCACCAAAATTCAATAAAAATGGTTTTACACATGCTGAATTGTCAATAAATACATAAATACTATAATAAATAGGTACCTTAACACTGAAAAAGACCTGAAGTTTACTTGGGGAAGTAGGTGAAGCAGGGCTGCAGCTTGTGAGTTATTGTGAAGTGGTGGAAGGAGTTGACAGGGGAAATACGCAACACCAGATGCGGATGGGTGTGGCTCCCAACAAAAAGTGAACCAAGAAAGCTGGTAGATGCTTGAGGTGTTGCATGACATATAAAAACACACTCAAATTCAGTAGCAGTGAGGGAGTGGAAAGATTTGACGGACAAGAAACTTACTGTGTTATCATGTGCAATAAGTCCCCTACATGTGAACCTTCAAGTTGCAAACTTTCAAAGATGCCAGTGTGCATTTGCATGTCCAGTCACATACGTTAGTTCACGTGTCTGGTGTACATTGTCATGTGAGTGCGTCCTCTATGAGTGGTTGTGCTTTTGGTACTTTATTGTACAGTACCGTACAGAGTACAGTATCTTCATTTCAAGCCCAGGATGTCCGGAAGCAAACGTAAAAGCAGCAGTGATGTAGCTGGTACTGCTAAGAAGTGCCAAGTGAGAATGAGGGAAACAAAAGTGAAAACAATTGAGAGAGTGGAAAGAGACGAAAAGATGGGAGACATCACTCGTTCTTATAATATGAATCGTCTAACCATCAGCACGATTCTGAAGAATAAGGACAAGATCATGGAACACGTGAAGTCTGCTGTGCCGATGATGTCAACAATAATATCGAAGAAGTATGGGAAAGTGATGGAGGAGATGGAGAAACTTGTGTAGATGCAGGATCAGCATCAGTGTCGAGCTGCTCAGCTTAATGCTGATTCAAGAGAAAGCCAGAAGGCTACATGAAGACTTGAAGAAGAAACACGGCAAAGAATCAGAGGGCACATCTTTTAACGCCAGCCATTGCTGGTTTCACTGGTTCAAGGCTAGAGCCAACCTTCACAACGTAAAAGTAAGTGGCGAGGCAGCAAGGGCAGATATGGTAGCTGCCCAGGAATTTCCTGAAATGCTTCAAGAAATTATTGATGAAGGCTCATATTTACCCGAGCAAGTTTTTAATGTGGATGAGACAGGACTGTACTAGAAGAGGATGCCAGACCGAACTCACATCAGTAAGGAGGAAAAGTTGATGCCAGGTTATATATAAAGCAGCAAAGGTTAGGCTAACTCAGCTGTTTGGTGGCAATGCTTCCGGTGATATGAAGCTGAAGCCTCTCTCAGTTTATCATTCAGAGAACCCAAGAGTCCTTAAAAACATAGCCAAGGGGGCTTCCCTGGTGGCGCAGTGGTTGAGAGTCCGCCTGCCGATGCAGGGGACGTGGGTTCGTGCCCCGGTCTGGAAGGATCCCACATGCCACGGAGCGGCTGGGCCCGTGAGCCATGGCCGCTGAGCCTGCGCGTCCAGGGCCTGTGCTCCGCAACAGGAGAAGCCACAACAGTGAGAGGCCCGCATACTGCAAAAACAAAAAACAAAACAACAACCAAAAAACCAAAAACAAACATAGCCAAGAGCTCTCTCTTCCTGGTGTGTGGAAGAGTAACCCCAAAGCCTGTGTTACAAAGGCCATTTTCCAGGACTGGTTTTTCCACCACTTTAGCCCAGAGGTAGAGAAATATTGCTTGGAGAAGGACATCCTATTAAACATTCTCTTGTTGCTCCACAGTGCTCCAGGCCACCCTCCCATTCATGGGACAACTTTCATCCCAATGTCAAAGTAGTGCATCTGCCACTGAATACTGTGTTGCTCATCCAACCTATGAACCAGGGAGTTATAGCCACTTTCAGGAAATATTATTTACGTCAGACAGGAAAGGCGAGTGAAGAATCAGGAACAACCCTGTGACAATTTTGGAAGGACTAGAACATCTACAAGGCCATAAAAAACACTGACTGTGCTTGGCATGAGGTTACGGCCATCACCCTGAATGGGGTTTGGAAGAACCTTTGCCAGCAGTGTGTTCACAATTTTCGTGGATTTGAGAAGGTGGATGAGGAGTCCAAAGAGGTCTTCAGCAAGAAGACCAAGTGACACTCAGCAAGAAGCTGGAGCTAGACCTGCAAGAGGACAACTTCACTGAACTCCTTGCTGTGCAACACAAGGAGCTTACTATGAAGACCTGATGGAACTGGAGGTCCAGAGAAAGGACAAAGAGAGACAAGAGGAGGAAAAAGTAACTGAAAAACCAAAGAGATTCACAATGCAGAAAATGGCAAGGGGGTTTTCTTTGAGGAGGCACTGTTAGTTTTCGAGGCACAGGACCCAAACACAGAACAGTACACAAAGGTACCGTTCACGAAGCAGCCGTTCAGAATGTAATCAAGTGCTACCGTGTCATCTATAATGAGAAAAAAAGAGCTACTACCCAGACATCACTGGATCGTTTTTTCAAAAGGGTAGATAAAATTGAATCCAGCAAGGAACCAGAAACTGTGCCATCGATGTCAGGTGTGAATGAAATTGCAGCTTGCCCTCCGTCTCCTGTTGCTGAGGATCCTTCAGCTCTACCATCTCCCACCTCCCTTCCCCCCTCCAGTCAGTAACTCTTCTTGCCTGTTCACTCGATGCCAGCCCCTGTGTGCCAGCTGCTGTACTGTACTACTGCACTTTTCAAGGTACTGTACTATAAGATTAAAAACGTTTTATTTTTTGTTTTTTATTTGTGTGAAAAGTACTATAAACCTATTACAGTATGGTACTATATAGCCGACTGTGCTAGTTGGGTACCTAGGCTAACTTTGTTGGACTTATGAACAAACTGGACTTACAAATGCACTGTCGGAATGGAACTCATTCATATGTAGCGGACTTACTGTGTTTAGAAAGGGAAATGGACATGAAATTCTTTTAGATCAATATATCAATACAAATAATTTCAAATTATACATTATTAGCATTAATAATAGTGTGCCAAATATCAAAGAACAGAGACTAAGAGGACTAGTTTACCTTAATTCCTATTACAGATAGATTTAAGTTTACTAACTTATTATTCATCCTATCTGTTCTTTCCATTTGTCCTTTTCTGTGTTCTTTGTATTTTTGTATTTTATGACCTTTGTTAGCTTTTTGCTATATTTTGGCATTGCATTAATGAGTACCACATAAGTTTAAAAATCTGCACCTTTAATATGTCATATTCTTTTTTTTTTTTTTTTTTTTTTTTTTGCAGTACGTGGGCCTCTCACTGTTGTGGCCTCTCCTGTTGTGGAACACAGGCTCCGGATGCGCAGGTTCAGCGGCCACGGCTCATGGGCCCAGCTGCTCCGTGGCATGTGGGATCCTCCCGGACTGGGGCACGAACCCGCGTCCCCTGCATCGGCAGGCGGACTCTCAACCACTGCACCACCAGGGAAGCCCCATATTCTTGATTGAATTAGTATATTTATCAAATGCTGGCAATGCAACACACAACTTTTAAAAACCCTTTTACCTCTTCCCACACGTTCTGATGCTGTGGTCAGGTTTTGCTTCATTATATGTCACAAACTCCACAAAAGCAAGTTACTATTATTGCTTTATATAACTAATGCTATGTAACCCAGATAGATCAACAACAGACTTCTCATGAGAAACCATGGAAGCCTGAAAGCAGTGGGATAATATATTGTAACTGCTGGAAGAAAAAATATATATAAATCAAGAATTCTATATCCACTAAAACTATATTTCAAAAGAGAAATTAAGATGTTCCTAAATAACAAAAACAGAGAATCTGTTACTAGCAGACCTGCGCTATAAGAAATAAGATGGAGAAGAAACTAGTCAGTTATTCAAATGTATACAAAGAAATAAAGAATGTCAGTAAAGATAACTGCATAGGTAAGCATAAAAGGCAGTGTAAGTATATTCTTCTTTGTAACTCTTTTCTTCTCCTATCTAACTTAAAAGACATAAAGCAATAATTATAACTCTCTGGGCCTAAACTGTATAAAGATATAATTTATGACAATAATAGCAAAAAGGAGAGGGGAGACAATGAAAATATTATGTAGCTAGGTTTAACACACTGTTGGAATTAAGTTGATATTAATCCAATTTATATTGTTTTGAGTTAGGATATTATATGAGTAATCCCCCAGAGCAACCATTAAGAAAATAACTCAAAAACTAAAGAAAAGAAACCACAATAATTATTAAAAGGTACACTAAAAAGTCTACTTCAAACAAAAGAAAGCAACAGAAGAACAGAAAAACAAAAAGACATGAGACCAAAATAGCAGACATAAGTCCTCCCTTATCAGTAATTGCAATAACTGCAAATGGATAAAATCATTCAAAGGCAGAGACTCACAGAACACATTTTTCTTTTTTTAAAGATCCAAAGAGATGTTGTCTACAGAGACATTTCAGATTTGAACAAATAGGTTGAAATTAAAAGGAAGGAAAAAGAAATACTATGCAAACAGTAATCAAATGACAGCTGAAATAGCTATACTTGCATCAGACAAAATAGACTTTAAGACAAAATTTGTTACTAGAAACAATATATTTATCATTTATTA
This sequence comes from Kogia breviceps, assembly GCF_026419965.1. Classification (NCBI taxonomy): domain Eukaryota; kingdom Metazoa; phylum Chordata; class Mammalia; order Artiodactyla; family Physeteridae; genus Kogia; species Kogia breviceps. The sequence goes on along the minus strand of NC_081319.1, from coordinate 97,376,513 downwards.
TGATAAAAAAGGTCAAAACATCAAGAAGACATAAAAATTATATACAAATATGAACCTAATAACAGAGCCCTAAAATATTTAAAGCAAAAACCCACAGAATTAGGGAGAAATACACAATTCATGATAATGGTTGGAGACTTCAATAACCTACTTTCAACAATGGATGCAACAACTGACAGGAAATCAACAAGAAATGTAAAACTTGAACATAACTATAAATCAACCAGAAGTAACAGTCGTTTACAGAACACTCCACCAACAATGGTAGAATACACATGCTCCTCAAGTGCACACAGATTTTCCAAGACATATTGGCCATAAAACAAGCCTCAATAAATTTTTTAAAAAATTGAAATCATACATGGTATACTCTCCAACTACAAGAAAATTAAGTTAGAAATCACAAACAGAAGGAAATCTGGAATGTACACAAATATATGGATACTAAACATGCTCCTAAAAAACCAATACAAGAAAAGAAATAGGGGAAATTTTAAAACACTTAGAAATGAATGAGAATGAAAACACAATACACCAAAACTTATAAGATGCAGCTAAAGTAGTTCTTAGAGGGAAGTTTATAGCTTTAATTGCCTAAAATTAAAAAAGAAAAGATCGCTAATGAAAAATCCAACTCTCAACCTCAAGAAACTAGAAAAAGGACAACAAACTATTAAACCCGAAGCAAGCAACAGGAAGGAAATAATAAAGATTAGAGCAGAAATAAGAGAGACCAGAAAAACAACAGAATCAATCAGCCAAAAAATTGGTTCCACTAAGCAAGAAAAAAAACCTCAAATTATCAAAAATCAGAAATGAAAGAAAAAATATTAATACCAAACTAAAAAAGATTAAAAAATTAAAAGGATTATAAGAAAATACTATGAACTATATAGCAACAAATTATATAACCTACTTAAAAATGGACAGATTCCTAGAAAGTCATAAACTACCAAAACTGATAAGCAATCTTAAAACTTCCCCGCAAAGAAAAGCCCATGCTCAGATGGCTTCCCTGATGAGTTCTACCAAACATATAGAGAAAAATGACCAGCAATCCTTCTCAGACTGTTCCTTCCCCCCAAAGTTAGAAACACTTCCTAACTAATTCTACAAGGCCAGTGTTACCCTGCTGCCAAAATCAGATAAAGATATCACAAGAAAACAACAGAAAAATATCCTTTATGAACACGGACACACAAATCCTCAACAAATTACTAGTAAATGAAGCCCAGTAACACACAAAAAGGATTATACATCATGACCAAGGAGAACTTATGCCAGGAATAAAAGCCTGGTTTAGAAACAAAATCAATGTAATATTAATATAATATGATATTAATATAATAAAGGATAAAAGCCACAAGATCATCTCAACAGACACAAAAAAGAATTAGGCAAAATTCATCACCTTTCTTGATAAAGACACTCAACTAATTAGAAATAAAAGGGAAACTCCCAACCTGATAAAGGGCACCTATGAAAAAAAAATCTGTAGCTAACACCAGACTTAATGGTAAGAGACTGCTTTTCCCTTAAAATCATGAACAAGAAAAAGATACCCTCTTTTACCACTTCTATTCAACATGGTACTGGAGGTTCTAGCTTGGGCAGTAAGCCATGAAAAATAAAAGACACCAGCTTGTTAAGGAAGGAGTAAACATCCTCTATTCACATACAACATAATTTTGTATATAAAAAATCCAAAAGAATCCTCACCAAAATACTATTAAAAATTAATAAACAAAATCAGCATGACTGCAGGATACAAGTTCAATATGAAAATCTAATTTTATTTCTACACACAAGCAATGAACAATTTAAACATAAATTTAAGAAAACAATTCCATTTACAACAGAATCAAAAAGAATAAAATATCTACAAATAAACGTAACAAGACAGTACAAGACTTGAACATGAAAAACTACAAAACACTGTTGAAAGAAATTAAAGAACATCTAAATAAGTGGAAAGGCTACCATGTTTATGGATTGGAAGAATTAATACTGTTAAGATAGCAATATATAAAAATTTTAAAAAGGGCTTTCCTGGTGGTGCAGTGGTTGAGAGTCTGCCTGCTGATGCAGGGGACACGGGTTTGTGCCCTGGTCTGGGAAGATCCCACATGCCGAAGAGCAGCTGGGCCCGTGAGCCATGGCCGCTGAGCCTGCACGTCCAGAGCCTGTGTTCCGCAACGGGAGAGGCCACAACAGTGAGAGGCCCGCGTAACGCAAAAAAAATAAAAAATAAAAAACAAACGACAGCAATATTCCCCTAATTAATCTAGAGATTCAAGGCAATCACTATCAAAAGTCTAACTTGCCTTTCTGCAGGAAGTGACAAACTGATCCTGAAACTCATATGGAAATGTAATAGGGCCCAGGAGAGCCAAAGCAATCTTGAAAAAGAACAAAATTGGAGGACTCGCAGTTCCCAATTTTAAAACTCACTGTAAAGTTACAGTAATCAAGAGAGTATATTACTCGCTTAAGAATAGACATAGGCTTCCCTGGTGGCGCAGTGGTTGAGAATCCGACTGCTGATGCAGGAGACACGTGTTCGTGCCCTGGTCCGGGAAGATCCCACATGCCGCGGAGTAACTAAGCCCGTGAGCCATGGCCGCTGAGCCTGTGCGTCCGGAGCCTGTGCTCCGCAACGGGAGAGGCCACAACAGTGAGAGGCCCGCATACCGCAAAAAAAAAAAAAAAGAATAGACATAAATATTAACGCAATAAAATTTAGAATCTAGAAATTAACCCTTAACATTTATGATGAATTGATTTTGACAAGCTGGACAAAGGAGAAGAAAATAGTTTTTACAACAAACTGTGCTGGGACAACTGGATATATCTATGCAAACCAAGGAAAATGAATCAATACCTCACACCATATACAAAAATTAATTTTAAAATGGAATCAAAAACTAAGAGGGAGTGCTAAAACCACATACTCTTAGACAAAAACACTGGAGTAAATCTTCATGACCCTGGATCAGGCAATGGTTTCTTAGGTATGACAGCAAAAGCACAAGCAATGGAAGAAAAATAAACTAGACTTCATAAAAATTTAAAACTTTTGTGCTTCAAAGGATACTGTCAAGGAAATTAAAAGACAAACCACAGAATAGGAGAAAATATATACAAATCTACATAGCTGATATGTGATTTCTATCTGAAACATATATACAATTCTTAGAACTCAACAATAAAAAGAAAACCCAACTAAAAAAATAGGCAAAGGATCTGAACAGACATTTCTCCAAAAAAGATATATAAATGACCAATAAGCACATGAAAAGATGCTCAATATCATTAGTCATTAGAAAATGCAAATCAAAACCACTAGTATTTCACACTCATTAGGATGGCTAAAATCAAGAAGACGTGTTGGCAAGGATGTGGAGAACTTAGAACTTTCATAGTTGGTGGCAATGTAAAATAGTGCACTCACTTTGGAAAACCGTTTAGCAGTTCCTTGAAATGGTAATCATAGTTTCCTTATGAACCATTAATTCAACTCCTAGGTATCTATTCAGGAGAAATGAAAACATATCCACTCAAAAAAATGTTACACAAATGTTCCTAACAGTATTCTTCCTAATAGCCAAAAAAGTGTTTCTACCTACGAATGAATGGGTAAACAAATGTAATATCTTTACAATGGAATATTATTTGGCCTCAAAAAGAAATTGTGAGTACTGATAAATGCTACAGCATGAGGAACCTTGAAAACACTATACTAAGACAAACCAGAAATAAATGATCACATATTATATGATTCCATTTATATAAAATGGGCAGTATAGGCAAATCCACAAAAACAAAATAGTTAAGTGGTTGCCTAAGACTGGGAAGAGTGGCTGCTAATAGATATAATAGGATTTCTTTTTCAGGTGATACGAATGTTCTGAAGTTAGACAGTGGTAAGGGCTGCACAATTCTGTAAATATACTGAAAACTACCAAACCATGCTTTTAAGGGTAAATTTTTAAGGGTATATGAATTATGTCTCCATAAAACTCTCATTAAAACATAAACAAGAGGACTTCTGGCTTCAGCTCTGATATGTAAAGAGACTGAAATTTGTCACTCCCTCACAACAGGAAAAAAAAAAAGTGATCAAATTGAAAAGCAACCACTCCTCTTAAATTCGTCAGAAAACTGAGTTCACAGGGCAAAATGCCTCCAGGAAAATTGAAGAGACAAGTGAACACAGAGAATGAGAGCTTACCAGGAGTAGGAGTCTCTGGAGACTTTAACTGGTAGAAGTACTTTAAAGGTGAATGAATTGCTGGATGCTGAGTGTGAACTAGCTTGAGCTTTAAACCTCTTAGGGTCCTGCTCTTAGAGAAGCTTCCATATATTCATGAGTTTTACCTTCAGGAGCTCTACCATGTTATCATTAAACAAACAAACAAGCAAACAAACAAACAAAACCCTTCCACTTTTGTGCTGGGGAGAGGAAAAGTAACCATTTTAAGATATGCCCAGAGCAATCTGGTCTCTTTAACAAAGACCTGCCTTCAAGGGTAACTACTTTCCAGAGCCTTTTTGACCTAGAGGGAGGGTAATTAGACAACTCCAGTACCAGCTAGCCTTCCCAATTGAAGTAAGTGGAGAAGGAAAAAAGGGTAAAACTCTTCCAAAGATCACAGCCCAGGAACTCTGGTCAACTACAACTACAACTGGTATTTAATCATAAGTTATAGAACACTTCCCCCTTCCCAGTACTTATCACCACATCAACAAGGCTCCAGTATAAAAACAAATTACAGCTGAGATAGCTGAAAGACACAGACTCTATTTAAGGAGTTTCTAGGGAAACCCAAAACAGCAGGGAAAACAAAAGCAAGGAAACTAGAGGTAAATTAAGCTTCTGACACCTACAAATAATACAAACAAATTGGCAAACATTAAACACAGCCTAACTCTTAGCCAGATAATTATAAAACCTCACACTGAAGACCTATTTACCTGAGTTCCTGCTATCCAATAAATCATGTAGTTTTCAACAACAAAAAAATTCAATGCATGCTAAAAAGAAAAATTACATTCTGAAGAGACAGAGCAAGCATCACAACTAAACCAAATATGGCAGAATTTTGGAGTTATCAAACTAAAAATCTAAGATAACTGTGATTAACATGCTATGGACTACAAAAAAGAATCAAAACAAATGCTAGAAATCAAAAACACTTACACAAATGAAGAATGCTTTCAACAGGCTCATCATTAGACTAAACACAACTGAGGAAACAATCTGTGAGCTTGAAGGTATGTCAACAGACACTTCCCAAACTTAAATGGTAAGAGAAAAAGGAATGAAAAAAACCAGAAAAGAATATACAAGAACTGTGGGACAACAATAAAAGGTGTAACACGTAATGAGGATATGGGAAGGAGAAGTGAGAAACTTAAGGATTTTAAGTAATACTGGCTGAGAATTTTTTTCCAACCCAAAATTCCAGAAAGCTCAGAGAACACTAATAGGACATTTACCCAAACATCAACACCTAATTTATCATATTCAAATTGCAGAAAGTCAAAGAGAAAATATTAAAATAAGCTAAAGAACCAAAAAAAAAAAAAAAAAAAACACAAAACCAAACACCTTACCTATATGAAAGAAAAATAAGAATTACATCAGACTTCAGAAACCATACAAGCAAGAAGAGACTGGAGTGAAATATTTGAGTGCTGAAAGAAAAAAAATCTACCAACCTAGAATTTGATATCCAGTGAAATTTATCCTTCAAAAAAGTTAAGGACAAATAGACTTCATCAGACAAAAACTGAGACTATTTATTGCCAATAGACCTGTCTTGCAAGAAGTTCTTCAGAAAGAAGGGAAAAGACATAGGTAAGAAACTCAGATTTACATAAAGAAAGAGAGTCAGAGAAGGAATAAATGAAGATTAAATATTTTATTTTTCTGATTTTGAATTGATCTTGGATAACTGTTCAAAATAATAACAGCAACAATGAATTATGTAACTACATTTTATAGATAAGTGAAAGGAGTGACAGCAATATTATAAGGGACAGGAGGGAGGAATTGGTTATAATCTGTTACAAAGCACCTGCATTACCTGTAAAGTGGTAAAGTGTTACTTGAAAATGGACTTTTATTAGCTGAAAATGTCTACTGCAAACTCTACCAATAAAATTTTTTTGAATAATAAGCATCCCTTTATTTGCTGACGTCATTACAAAAGCCGATTACATTAGCAACAAAAAGTGTTTTCTTGAGTTGAAGTCAGAGGCAGTTGCTCCCCAAAATGTTAGGTAAAACAGTGTACAACATCAGTATTAAAATGTTAAATTTTACATTGTCCTTACCACTTTTGATCTTCTGAACAATTTTATTGAGCAAAATAAGATAAAAGATTACATGTTTATTTTATTTTCAGGAATGTAAAGGTCTAATTATTCAAACAGTTTTTATTATAAATTTTTAAAAGAAGTGTAATTGATATCTTAAGATATAAGGGAAAATGCAATCATTAAAAAAAAGCTCAATTACAACCAAATGGGGGAAAAGATTTTTAAGAAAGCAACAAGGAACAAACGCAATGAAAAGTTATAATCAAGGTTTATATCACCCCCGACTATAACAATACTCACTTTCAATGTGAAAGGTCTAAATACACCAATTAAAAGAAACTGACAGATTGAATAAGAAAATAAGGCCCATGTATATGTTGTCTACAAGAAACCCACTTTAAATATAAAGACACAAGTAGATTAAAAGGAAGGGATGGAGAAAGGTATACCATGCTAATACTAATCAAAAGAAAGCTGGACTAGCTATATTAGTTCCAAACAAAAGCAGATTTCAGAACAAGGAAAATTATCAGGGATAAAGAGGAGCACTATGTAAAGAGTCAATTCTTGAAGAAGGCATAATAATTCTTAATGTTTATGCACCCAATAACAAAGTATCAAAAGATATGAGGCAAAAACTGATAGAATTGCAAAGAAAAACAGTTAAATCCACTAGTATAACTGAAGACATCTACAAACCTGCATTCAGTAACTGGCAGACACAGCAGGCAGAAAAACCAGTAAAGGATACAATCAAAGTCAACAGCATCATCAATCAACTGGATTTCACGGACATTTACATCCAATAACATCAGAATACACATTCTTCTCAAGTTCACAAAAACATTCACCAAGAAAGGCCAGATTCTGTGTTAAGACATACCTTAACACATTTTAAAAACTGAAATAATACAAAGTACACTCTCAGACCACAATAAAATTAAACTAGAAATCAATAAAAGCTGAAAAATCCCAAATATTTAGAGATTAAGCATTACACTTCCAAATAACAAATGGGTCACAGAAGAAGATTCTCAGGAGAAATTTTAAAATTATTTTGGAGTAAATGAAAATGAAAACGTAACTTATCAAAATTTGTGGGATGCAGCTTTAAAAAAAAGGTGCTTAGAGGAAAATTTATAGCATTGAATATTATAATAATCTAAAATCAATAATTTAAGCTTCTACATTAGGAAACCAGTAATTAAGAAAAATATTAATTTTTCTTAATATTTTAGATTTTAGGAATAAAAAATAATAAAAATCAGAGCAGAAATCAATGAAATTGAAAATAGGAAAACCAAGAAAATCAACAAAACTAAAAGCTTGTTCTTTTTGTGTGTGTGCTAGGCGGGCCTCTCACTGTTGTGGCCTCTCCCGTTGCGGAGCACAGGCTCCAGACGCGCAGGCTCAGCGGCCATGGCTCACAGGCCCGGCCGCTCCGCCGCATGTGGGATCTTCCCGGACTGGGGCACGAACCCGTGTCCCCTGCATCGGCAGGCGGATTCTCAACCACTGCGCCACCAGGGAAGCCCAAAGCTTGTTCTTTATATTGCTAGTCATCAGGGAAATGCAAATCAAAACCACAGTAAGATATCACCTCACACCTGTCAGAATGGCTATCGTCAAAAAGACCACAAATAACAAATGCTGGCAAAGATGTGGACAAAAGGGAACCTTTATACACTGTTCATGGGATTGTAACTTGGGGTAGCCAATTAAAAAACAGTTCTAAAAATAAACCTACCATATGATCCAGCAATTCCACTCCTAAAGAAAATGAAAACACTAATTTGAAAAGATACATGCACCCCAATGTTCATAGTCACATTATTTCCAATAGTCAACATATGGAAGCAACTTAAGTGCCCATCAACAGATAAACGGATAAAGAAGATGTGATACACGCACACGCGCACACACACACACACACACACACTCTCTCTCACACACATACTGAAGTGCTATACAGCCATAAAAAAGAATTCTGCCGTTTGCAACAACATGGATGGACCTGAAGGGTACTAAGCTTAGTGAAATAAGTCAGACACAGAAAGACAAATACTGTATGTTATCACTTATATGAGGAATCTAAAAAATTAAAACGAATGAATATAACAGAACAGAAAAAGGCTCACAGATACAGAGAACAAACTCGTGTTTACCAGTGGGGAGAGAGATGGGAGACGGGCAAGATAGGGGTAGGGGATTAAGAGGTATAACCTACTATGTATAAAATACATATTTTATACATATGCTATGTATAAAATAAATAAGCTATGTGGATATATTGTATGGCACAGGAAATATAGCAGTATTTTATAATAACTTTAAATGGAGTATAATCCATAAAAATATTCAATCACTATGTTTACACCTGAAACTAACATTAATATTGTGAAGCAACTATACTTCAACCAACCAATAAAAGGAGGATGGAATGATTCCCCCCACCAAAAGAAACCTAAAAGCTGGTTCTCTGCAAAGCTCAATAAAATTAATAAACCTCTAGCCAAACTAACAAATTATTAATATCAGAACTGAAAGAAATCAGCAATTACCATTGTCAGTAATAATATCACTAGTGATCTCATGGACATTAAAAGGAAAAAAAATTAATAACAATAATATAGATAAAATGGATCAATTCATAATTAATAATTTAGATAATAATTTAGTAATTTTGATTAAATGGACCAATTCCTGAAAAGACATAATCTACCAAGACTAACAACAGGAGAAACAGATAATCTGAATATGCTTCTATATATTAAAGAAATTCAATCAATAATTAACAACCTTCCAAAAAGGAAAACACTACACTCAGGTAGTTTAATTGTTGAATCCTACAAAACTTTTAAGGAAGAAATGATACAACTGTCTACAAATCCCTTCCAGAAAATACAAGCAGAAGGAACACTTCCTAAGTCATTTTTTGAGGCCAGCATTACCCTAATATGAAGATAAAGAGATTACAAGAAAGGAAAAGCACAGACCTATTTCTCAGGAACATAGATGTAAAAAATCCACAACAAAATATCAGCATATCAATCCAACAATGTATACAAAAGAATTAAACACTACAACCAAGTGCAATTTATTCCAGGTATGCAAAGCTGGTTCAGCCTTTGAAAATAATCCTTCATCAATAATTTAGAAAAAAATCATATGATCATAATAGAAAAGCACCTGACAAAACGTAACACACTCATTCATGATTAAAACTCTCAGTAAACCAAGAATGTAGGTAAACTACACAAAAACCTGTTTGCAAATACTTACTACACCTATACTCATAACTGACATAACCTGGAAACAACCCAAAGTCCTTCAACTGGTGAAGGGATGATAAAACGTGGTACCTCTTGACTATGGACGACTACCCAGTAATTAAAAGCACTGAACTATTGGTTCAAGCACCAGCATGGTTTTAATCTTGAATGTACTATGTGGTCACTATAAATGCTGTTATAAAAATAGTATTTAATAAAATGTAAAGACATTAAACAATAATGGGGGAAGTAAGTTATAAACAACTTGTACTGTGTGTAAAGAAACAATGCTTTCCAAAAGGGTAAATGTGGGGTAGATACGGCCCTTTCGAGTGAAGTAATTCAATGTCAAAAAGACTAGTGAAAAGATGTTTCTGTCCTATGGGATTGGAGTTAGCTTTTAATTTACAAAGTAATTTATTGAATCAGTGTGTTATTTGAAACTCAAAAGCAATTTTACGAACATAATTTCTTAACACAAGTGTTTAGCAATTTCAGAAATAAAGAAAATTTCAAATTATATGAATTTGAATAACTTAGCTGCTCAGTAAGCATTCCTCTAACGGGCCTAACGGTCATCCATCAAATTTCTTGCTTGATGTTTAATTTTTAAATTTCAAATTCTGAATAGTATCTTCATGTTACTCAAGGTACAAGAGGGATCTTTTTGTCTTACAGGATTTTAAAATTACTTAATATCTTTTGAAATAAAATGTTTTATTTCTGTCAAATGGCATCATGAATATAATGAAATAAGACTCCAAATAAGAGGACCAAAAGATAAGTATTGCTGCAATATTCACTGCTGTATGTATATCTAGGTAATATTTCTACATAGAAACTCAGGGACACTTAACCGCAACTCACAAGCTACCAATCTTAAACATTTAAAAAAGACATGAACATACACCTACTATCTCTTCTTTATGAAGAAGAAGAAACATATGTCTACTCTCAACCATTAAAAGTGAACTGCTGGGCTTCCCTGGTGGTGCAGTGGTTGAGAGTCCGCCTGCCGATGCAGGGGACAAGGGTTCGTGCCCGGGTCCGGGAAGATCCCACATGCCATGGAGCGGCTGGGCCCGTGAGCCATGGCTGCTGAGCCTGCGCGTCCGGAACCTGTGCTCCACAATGGGAGAGGCCACAACAGTGAGAAGCCCAAGTACCGCAAAAAAAAAAAAAAAAAAAGTGAACTGCTGACATATATCCAACTGGTGATTCATACAGTAGTGCTATAAAATTAAATCAAAATCATTTCATCAAAAGTTGCAGATGCTCCTGTGAAAATACATGAATCAAGTGTTTAAAAGATGCATATTTCAGGGGTAAAAGAAAAAAATGCAATCACGAACCAAAAGGTTTAAAAAGTATGAAAAAGCAAAAAGCAAGCAATTGTCTAGAAAGCTAAGATTATGAATATATCAGATATTATATGACAGAGTAAACAGATAAACTTCACTGGGCTGGTGCACTAGTCATGTTTTTTATCTCCTGTAACTTGTATGAAGTTTTGACATCTTAAAGAGCTTGCTGGTCAGAGACTGCTCCTTCCCCATCTCTGACCAGCCCCTTCCAAGGCAAGCCTTTTCTTAAGAGATAACAAAGGGCCTGGCCAGGAATATGCCTCTCATATACAAACCAACTGATTCTGAGTCTATAGCCCCCATCATCTCCTTATTTTACTCTCACACACAAGCCAATTTTACCTGCCCTAAATCATCTCAGGTCAAGTCCCAAACAACTAGAGACCACCCCTATAGTGCAAGGCCCGCCAACATTATTCAAACCAGCCAGTCCTAATTACCCTGGCTTGGCCTTGCCTTCCCCCACTATCTTCTGCCACCTGACCGAAACCTGGTGCTTCTCCTGTGACCCTGCATGGCATGCGTAACTCCCTTCTGGGTCCTGTGAGTATAATAAACTTCCTGCCAAGCCTATGCTGTCCCAACAACTTTACCATACCATATCCAACATGCACATTCTTACATATGCACTATTAATATACAAAAAAAATTCAAGAATATGCGTATCTAAAATACTACAAATTAAGTAGTAATCTCTAAATGATATCTGAGCTAACAAAATTGAGGTAAAAATTTTACAGCTGAAATTAGAGAAAATTACGTGGGCCTCTCACTGTTGTGGCCTCTCCCATTGCAGAGCGCAGGCTCCGGACGCACAGGCTCAGCGGCCATGGCTCACCGGCCCAGCTGCTCTGCGGCATGTGGGATCTTCCCGGACCGCGGCACGAACCCGTGTCCCCTGCATCGGCAGGCGGATTCTCAACCACTGCGCCACCAGGGAAGCCCGAAATTCTTTTTCTCAACATTACTATTCAAACCTAGAGCATTTTGATTTCTTGTCTGTAGTAAAAAAATTTTTATTCTAATTCTACACGGACAGTAAAGCAGCTACTTCTTTCTATATATACCATACTACCCCTCCCCCATTTCTCCCAAAGCAAAAGGATCACAGAAAACAAAAATTAACAGGCTCTACTTCTTGCCTTTGGAAAGTCCACAATAATATACATCAACCCCTGAGTTGCATATTTCTTCCACTACCTTTCAAATAGCTATATATAAATACAAAATATAAATACCTTAAATTAAAGCCTGGCTATGTTTCCTAAGATGGACTTCAAGTACCTACTCATTTATCCGGCCTTTTAAGTAATAATTAAGACAATAAAATCTAGGATCAACAGAAGCAGAACATTATTTTGAGAGTTTCTCTAATAACTTTCTATCAAAGAATCTGATTTGTAGTTAATTACAAGAGCAACAAATCAATTTTTTAAAGTAGCCTGTTACAGTGTAAAATGTAGGGTAATGAAAATAATTTATCACATAATAGGTATAAAACACATCCTACTTTCACCTCATAGGCACTAAATTATTTACAACTCCAATAAAGTGAAGTTTTGGGTTAATAAAATTAATTCTTTATATTATAACCCATATTTAAAATCTTCTTACTTCTCATCATCTCCCTAAAAAATTGATGAAGAATGAAAAGCAGTAATTCCAAATCATGCAAAGAAGTTAGTAAGAAACTGCCTCACTTCAATTTTATAAACTTTACAGATACTATCCATCATACCAAGTGAGGTGTACCTATAATATAACTCTGGAGATTGGGGTGTACTTTACTGTTTTTCAGCAATAATGTTTCTCTCCACCAGTGTTCTAACTTCACTTCTTCATAGGAAGTCTCCATTTTTTAATATAAATAAGTAGGAAAATGGTGTTTTTATTAACATTATATGAAAATTAGGAAAAAAGAAAAATTAAATCAGAAATGAAGAAAAACTAAATGGAACACAAGAGTGAATAGACACCAGAAGAAAAGATGGAATAGAATGGAGGAAATTTTTTAAATAACAAAGAAGGAAAGAAAAAAATTCTGTGAGTAAATGATACAGAAGTTAGGCAAAGAAGATCCAACATACACTCAAAATTGGAGTCCCCCAAAACGAAACCTGTGTAATTGAAAAGAGCAAATAATGAAAATTATCACAGAAGAAAACATTTCTGAAATAAAAGAAGACTTGAACCTATTATTTAAGGTCATACATGAAGGTTAACACCAAGACATATTCAATACTGGTTCCTCAAAGAAAAATCTTTTGGGCATCCAAGCAAAAGACCCAATGTCTTGCAAGGAAAAAAAATGGCGTAAGACTTTTGACAGTGATACTTCATATCCAAGTCCACAAAGCTCAAGAAAATGTAAACCAGGGATTTTATATCCAACCAAACCTTCAAATATAATGGGTGTAATGGGCACAAGCAAGTTATGAACCAGAAAGGACTTAAATAATATTGTTCCCATGAGCTCTTCCTGAGCTCTCTAGTAAAGAATGAGCTTCAGAAAACCAAAAAACCCTAAGAGAAGCTTTGAAATAAGATCTGGTGGTAAGTATTAAATATACTGAATTTAGAACTAACACCAATGATGAGGTAACAGAGTTGCGTATGCAAATGTTATGTACTTTTAATGTGTGTATATATATATATATATATATATATATATGTATATATATATATATATATATATATATATATATATATAACAATTAATTAACAAAATGGAGAAGGGGAGAGTTTACCAAAAAGGAAATGTTCTACTGATACACTAGACTACCTAGATGAATCTCAAATGCATCATGCTAAGTGGGAAAAAAGCCATATTCTAAAGGCTACATTTATATGACATTTCCATTTATATGACAAAATACACTCTAGTTTCAAAATGAAAAACTATAGGAACAGAAAACAGATCAGCAGTTGCCAGGAGTTAGGGTGTGGGGGAGGATTTGATTACAAAGAGATATCAAGAGGGAATTCTGGGAGGTGAACTGTTCTAGATCTTATTATGGTGGTTGTTACATGATTCTATGCATTTGTCAAAACTCACAGACCTACACCACCACCCTCAAAAAAGTGAATTTTACTGCATGTGAATCAATAACAATTTTTTAAATACCAAAAAACAACAAAAAAGATTCTAGAGAAGAAGGGAAGGTCAAGAAGAGGTTAGTAGCTAATTCAATCACTGCTCACAACAGAGGATATCTTTAAAAGAGAAGACTACAGGTATTAGTATAATTTTCTAAATGTAAAAATATACTAACTCCTTGCCCAAAAAGCAAATAGACCATATCATTAAAAAAAAAAAAAAATTCAAAAGTGACAAAAATGTTTAAAGTTTCCTTTCACTCCTATCTCCAGCTAACCACTTCCCCTGTCTAGAAGCAACTAGTGTCTATCACCAGTTACTTGTGAGATCTGTTCACACTTTTCTATGGCATATTTGTTTATATTTTCAAAAGGAAATAATACAAAGAAAAAACAAGAACTAGTAAAAATGGTTACCTATGGGGGGAAGACCAGGATGAAGTGAGCCTTCTATGAAGTGCCTTCTTGTACAGTTTTAATTTGGGAACTATGTAAATGTTCAAATGTTTCATTTAATTAAAACAAAAATCAAAAAGAAAAACACAATCCCTATAAACAGAAGATAAATTTAAATAAGTGAAACTAATAATATGTCAAGTTGGTCTAAAACTGTAAAAAAAAAAACCACATACAGTATTCAATATTTTTAGTAATAATATTGGTATGTTAATTTAGAAATGTATAGTCATGTTCTAGGACAAAGCAACTAAAAATTTATGTCAAAAGCATTAAAAACAAAGATTTTCAGAGTAAGAAAAAAGAGATACAAGTGTAAAATTGGAGAATTTAAATAAAACTGATTTGGAAACTCTGACTGTGAAATGCATTAAAAAATAAGATGTGTTCATGGATGGACAGATCTGTGATAAAGCAAATAGAGCAAAATCCTAATCTAAAATCAAGGTGGTATATGGCTGTTCACTGTATTAACTCTTCTTTATGCTTGAAAACGCTGGGGAGGAAAACTGCTGAGATTCCACACCGTCTAAATCACAGAGAAAGCAGCACTGGGATGGAGCACAACTCCTCACCAGCCTGTGTTTCTGTTCCAAAACAGTTACTACTCTGTAATCACTTTAAACATCTCAGCCACTCCTTCTGAAAAACCTACCCAACTGCCAAACCGTCCACAGAAAATCAAAAGGTCCAGGACTAACAGACCATGTCTCCTTATTTTGGAACATTTACTTTCATATAAGTGATCCCAGAAGAAGGCCAACAGCAAGCACTCAATGTATCTGAGATAAAAATAAATAGATTGGTTACAAACTTTCTCTGGTTCTGCAAAACTGAAATATGATTTCAAGTAATACACTCATTATGACAAAGCTATACAACCTTAAAATTATATTGAAAGATTATGGGTATCTTCAAGACACCATTAAAATGGGATTTTTCTCTTTGAATTTTTAATTAAACTCATATTAAGTATAGGTAGTGGTACACATGAGCATAACATATTTTTAAAATCTCTTTTACGTGATTCACATACATCTTAAACCAATTTTTCTTTCTCAGACTAATGTTAAAATTTGTCTGAATAGAGGGGAAAAAAAGGCAGGGAGAATATACCCCCAAAATGTCAACTGTACTTTAGTACGGGTGGTAGGACTGCACATGCTTTTAAAAATAGTTATGCCTTTTTTCTATTTCACAGGATCTGTTTGATTTTCCCTTTTGCATTAAGAATACATTACCTTACAGCTGGAGAAAAGGTTCTTAAAAAAATCCACATGCATTTACTGGGTATAAAATAAGTGATGGAGCAAGGGGTAAAGGTGATTTGGGATTTCAACTACAATGAAGATGGATAACCAACTCGAGAATAATTTAAGAAACGTGATGGCTATATATCTCTAGGGCACTTTTCCCACATTCACTGGGTACTTTGTTAAACAACATTTTCCTCACCAACAGAAATGCAGCTCCCAACCATCTTTGCTGGTTTCAAAATGTCGGTAAAGAAGTATCCCAAATCCAAGGCTCACTTTGTTCACTCCATAAACACCAATACCTATACTCTGTACGAGGCACAGAGCTGGGGGTACGCAGAGGCAAAGCTGTAACCCCACCGACTCCACTCAGGCACCTGTTTTGTGCCTGGCATTGTTCTATGCACTGAGGAGACGGTAGCGAACAAAATCAACCAAAAATCCCTCCTGCTTCTCTTCACATAAGCTGTCTTTCACTGGCACATCCTACCTGGCATCTCCAGAAACCCCACCTCAGAAATCCCACCACACCTCTTCTTAAACCTCACTAGAAACAGCAACATACAAATTTCTCCATTTTGTTTGCTTTTACCCGCTCTTTACTGATTCCATTTCCTCCTTATCCAGCCTGAACTAAAGAACTGTCCATTTAAACATTTCCTCACCAGTAACCTCAACTACTACAACTGTCCTTCTAACTTATCTAAACTATGATTTCCCATCCTGCATCAATCATACAATTCAACTTTCCTCCCCAACCAGCTGAGTACATACAGAAAAATTATTTTACATATGTAAACTGCTGTCACTACAAATTCATGGTTTAAAATCTCACAGTTCAATACTTTTACTTCTCTGATCAATAAATATTTACTAAGTAGCTACGTGTGGGCCAACACAGACTAAACTGTGAAAAAGACAGAAGTCTGTGCTCTCGTGGAGCTGACACTCTAACAAGGAAGACAGAGCTTACATAAATAATTATGAATATGACGAAATCTTATAAAGGGGGAGTAAAAGTGCTATGAAAGCAGGTAACAGAGGAGTCTAACCTAGTTTGGAGGTGGAAAGGTTGTCAAGACAAGCTTCCCAAAGTAGAGATGTTTCTGTTCTAATCAATTCCATGTTCCAGCCCACATTCCGAACTTATATTTAACCCCTCAACCCCACTCCCTCAGCAAAGGAACTAGCCTCCTCAACTTACCCTGGATTCCCTAGTGATTTCCTCTCCTCAATTTACATATATGACCAAGTTTCTCCCGCCCACACGGAAATTGGACTCATCCTTCTAGAGAGTATTTTGGCCAGTGCCTCATGCACCTTAAAAGAGTACATACTTTTTCTTTTGATCCAATAATTCTACTTCAAAAATCTTTCCTAAAGAAATATAGACACCATGCATAAAAATTATTTATAATAGTGAAAAGAGTTAGAAACAACTTAAATAACAATAGCAGAATAGCTATGGACGTGCCTTAATACAATGTTGATGCAAAAAAATAAAACAGAAAGAAAAACGATGGTCAGAGCTTTCAATCTCATAGTAAAGCGCTTATACCTGTAACTAGGTTAAAAAATACATAGTAATAAGTATGTCTTGGTAAATCAATAATAAAAACAGGATGTAAAAATGTGTAAGAAGGGCTTCCCTGGTGGTGCAGTGGTTGAGAATCCGCCTTCTAATGCAGGGGACGCAGGTTCAAGCCCTGGTCTGGGAAGATCCCACATGCCGCGGAGCAACTAGGCCCGTGAGCCACCACTACTGAGCCTGCGCGTCTGGAGCCTGCGCTCCGCAACAAGAGAGGCCGCAATAGTGAGAGGCCCGCATACCACAATGAAGAGTGGCCTCCGCACGCCACAACTAGAGAAAGCCGTTGCACAGAAACGAAGCCCCAACACAGCCAAAACTAACTAAATAATTTTAATTTTTTTAAATGTGTAAGAAGAGTACAGTTGTGTAAAAAAAGTGTATATAAAAAAACTGGAAGGAAACAAGTTGAATTATTAATAGAATTTATACAAGATATACTTTTCTTCGTCTAATTTTTCTGAACGGATGGAGAAATACTGTTTCCTACAAGTGCAGCACAGCTAGGCAGTCCTCTGGCTCCACCAACTCCATCCCTTACCTCTAACTCTCTGATGCACTGCACTCACTCCCACCCCAACTTTAAGGAAATTGCCGGAACAAGGATTAACAACCTCCTGAGTGACAAACCAGTGGACACTTCAGTTCTCCTTTTAATTGACTTCCTTGGCTTCTAACACACAGTACTCTCTAGAATCTTCCTTCTAACTCAGACCATTCCTTCTCAGAATCCTTAGCTAGATTCTTCCCTCCTAATTTCCAGTAAACATGGTGTTTCAGATGTCCATTCTCAGACCTCTTCTTTTTTTACACCACATACTTGGGTGATCGTATCAATCCTCATGGCTTCAACAAGTTACATTCTGATGACTCCAAAATCCACCTACAACTTTTCTCTCTCCTCAATCCCATTTATTTTCAGTCAAAGCCCCTACTATTAATTCATCATCTGGATGTCTCACAGCAGTTCAAACAACATCCCCATCATCTGCAACTTCAAAGTTCCACTTCTCTCCAGTATTTTTTATTATGTTCAGTCACAGCACCATCTATCTAATCGACTGTCCCAGCCAGAACAATGGAAGTCACTCTTCATTCTTTCCCTTTCAACAGCTACCCTTACCATTCCCACCTCCTAATCAAGTTTTTTTTCTTTAAAGTGCTTAATAGCTAATAAATCTGTCTACTTTCCTCACTAACTCCACTACACAGATTAAGCCAATTCAAAGTCATAATGGCCCAACTGGTCCTCTTGTCTCTCTCAGACCTCTCTTTTCTGTATCAGCGTTAACCTCTCCAAAATGCAAATCCAATCGTTGTCACTCCCTTTTAAAGCCAGCACCCAGAAGGTAAAGATTATCCATCAGAAGCCCCTTCACGATCACCTCCAGACACATTCATGCCACAAACTTGCTCTTTTTCCATCGGCAACAGAAGCATCAAGGCTGTGCACCAGGCACTCTACCAGGTGCTTTAAGTGAACTATTTAATCTCATCCTATGAGGTTGGCACTATTGTTTCCATTTTACAGAAAAGGAAATAAAGAGTTTGTCGAAAAGTACAAGGTCACAGAACTAGTAAGTGGCAAAGCAAATATTCAAATCTCCATCTTTCTTGTCCCAAAGTACTGCACTGTATTTCTTAGCAAAAGTAACTAAATCAGCTTCTAAAACAACTACTCATCTTTGAAAACTCTGCTCATAGAGTATCTCTGGAGGAATTCCTAGGAAATCAGTCTAAGGAGGATAAATAGGTAGCTGAAGGACAGGGAAGTGACAGAGATTTATGTTTAACTTTCTTCCTCTTCCATAACTGTATGCAAGTTTTCTAGAGGCTTCCTTGATTGCCACCCCATTTTCCAACAGACTTGGTCACTTCCTCCACCATACTGCTTCTCTACTTTGTTCATATAGCTATTACTATACATTTTTAATGCTATATTTAATTATTTACTGACACGTTCATTTCTATTCTTACCTACAAACTTCTGGAGGGCAGAGACCCTGTCCTGGCCAATCCCTCCTTGTAAACCCTAGGTTCCTAGCACAATATCTGGTACATAATAGGTACCACCCAACAAGTTAAACTACCTCCTCCTCCTCTATTTTTTTAACCTCTATCACAATTCATCCCTAGGCAATAGCCTTGTAGCCTAACTCCTATGTCTAGCCATCTTTCACACTGCCATCACACACTGCATCCCCTCCCCACCCCGTACTGTTTTCCTAAAACAGATGCCGTATCACTGCCCTACTCAAAAAGACTGAAGGCTCCCTACTACCTATAGAGCATTTGCCCTTAGAACTATCATCAAGGCTTTCTAATATGATTCCAATTCCACTCTTACTTCTGTAAACTCTTCACTATAAGCCCTCAAGTCTCCAGCAATACTGAGTCATCTACCTCAGCCAAAGACACCATACAGTTCCACTCCTCCCGTGAGACAAGTCCAGCCATTTATCACAGTCTGAAATATTTTTCCCCAATGAAGTGTCTCAAATTTTTACTCATTTTCCAAGGTCTATCAAACACTACTTCCTTTATAAATCTATTTCCTTGAGCTAGAATTAATCATCATCTCCTCAGTTCTCCCATATACTCTCTCATTCTAAGTACTTAGTATATTACGTCTTAATCTAGAGTTATTTGCATATGTCTGCTCCCTGCTCTGCCCCACTGTACCCTCCAAATACTGACTTCAATATTCCTTGAGAACAAGAATGCACATTCAGTTCACTCAATGCATTTATTGAGTTTCTGCCAAGTGTCAGGTCATCTACTAGAAACTATGGATAAGACAGAGATAGGGCTTCCCTGGTGGCCCAGTGGTTGAGAGTCCGCCTGCCAATGCAGGGGACACGGGTTCATGCCCTGGTCCAGGAAGATCCCACATGCCACGGAGCGGCTGGGCCCGTGAGCCATGGACGCTGAGCCTGCGCGTCCGGAGCCTGTGCTCCGCAGCGGGAGAGGCCACAATGAGAGGCCCGCATACCGCAAAAAAAAAAAAAAAAGGACAGAGATAAATAAAATAATTTCTTATACTCGCTCAGCTGCTGACAATGCTAGATACACCATACCTGTTCAATATATATTAAGTAAATAAATATATAGTTTATTTGATATCTTTGTTCACATTTTCCGTCTGTGTTTCCACTTACTGCTTATCACCAATAGAAACTAGAAGGAAAGGCCTTCTAAAAAGCCTTTTAAAGCTAGATGGGAAGAAAGGCCTTTCTTTCTCTTCCACTCCCCCAAGAAATAATCCAGAAAGTCAGGAAGCATAGAAGGAATGTTCTATGCTTTTATTATCAGCAGAATTTAGGAACAGAACAGAGACTGGATTACTTGCTGATTTCTCCTGAATCACACTGGCAGAATGGCATCAATATTTTGTTTGAAGAGCTAAAAATATCACACTCATAATAAATTATAATTCTAAAAATTTCCAAATAAAAATTTTATTATCTCTCACATTTATAATTAACTGTATCTCCATTGCCTCTATCAGTATACATAATTTAAAACCTGAATAAAATTCCTGAACTGAAAGTACATTCAAAAGACACAGACTACTTTTAGAAATTCATCTTGACAGTCAACAAGAATTAACAAGAACATAAAGTAAATATATACCCTTTAAATATGTCTCCTAAAGAAAATGATTTCATGCAGATAATGTGATTTAATTTTTTGGGTGCAAAATGTGTTAGGAATTCATTTTTAAATTAATCAAAAAATTGAGACAGGCTATTTTGTCCTAATAAAGTAAGCTTATTTTGCTGAACATACACAAAAATTATGTTTCGTTTAAATGAAAATCCAAGGCAGAAAACAGAACATATTATTTGTTTCGTTCAATAAAAGGAACTTCCTTCAAGCCTCACTTCTTAGGCAATGAAGAAAACAAGTACCAATCATCACAGTCATATTCCTAGTTTTCCAAGGAAGACCTAGAAGTCATGCATCTTACAAATAAACTGAGAAGCAATTCATACCCAACTCTTGCCATTTCATGAGAAAACTTGCTACAATGAATTTCTCATAAGAAAACTGACATCTTGGATCTAAATATTTATTTACCTGTCCTAATCTTGGATAAACACACTGTTTAAAAGAAAATTCAATTTTAAATTAAGTATAATAAACTCTCAGACGAGCATGTATCACTGCAAATGAAAGGTAACTAACAGCTGCTCTTTCTGGTCAAGTCTTTACAACGACATTAGGATTTTAGGAAGGAATTTTTATACCTCTTGATACAGTTCAATATATCTCCAGAAAGACATTACTTGGCCAAAATAAGCTACATGGCTTGCTTTTCTTCCATAAATGAACTGTTTGTTCTTTCCTGCCAAAAGCATTGGGTTGGACCTAAAACTGTGTTCAAAAAGATTACCAGAAATAAACAAAATCAGACCAAAGAAACACAACAGTTTTCTCTAAAAATATACAGGAGGTGGGTACTGTTTCTCATCCATCCGTTTGTTCATTCATATGAATGCTAGCTAAAAAGCAAGTACTGGAATTACAGAAATATAAAATAATCCCTCACCCTTGAATCTGTACCGTTATACCATCACCAATAAGCAGACAATTAGCTGTATAAATATTATAATTACAGTCTGCCCAAAAAGCAAAGGAAGCATAATAAAGGCACAATCTTATTTGGGGGAGGAGAAAGTGCCACCAAAAAAAAGTAACTGTAAACTACGACTTGAAAAGTAATTAGTTAAGCTTGGCAAATGGGGAAAGAGACAAGAGAAGGTGAATATAAGGAGGAAGGAAAGAACTTGCACACAAAACTAGAAACATGAGCCAGCAAGTACCATCAGAGAACTACAGAGAGTACCTTACGGCACTACATACCTGCCATCTACTTTCCACAGATGCCAACTCTGATTAGAAAAAAGTCTTTGGGGGTATTTTTGAAACCAAATCCCCCTGCCAGGTTTATGGTTAACCTCTCTATCCAAAACTTTATTCCCTTTCTTGTCCCACCCTTGTTCCCCTCAGGACTGAGGAGCATCAAAAAAAAAAAATGGAGACTGAAACCCAGCAGACCCCTTCGAGACCTTCCCGGGTACAAAAGCCCCTCCCTGTTTCTTGTTTGTAGGAAAAAGGCTTTAGTCTCCTAGGCCTTTCCTGATTTCCAAAGAGCAGACTCAAGTAGTTACTAATTAGGGAAGTGAGGGAATGCAGAAACAAAGGAAAAGCAGTCAAGCAAGAAAAGTAAGGATAGCTTTAAACAACAGTGCAGCCACAAAACAGAGTCCTAGTTCCTCCCCTCAAGGCATATACATAACAATCTGACAAATATCTTTGAATAGTTCTGCAGAAACTAAGACTCACTCCCAAGAGGTGAATGGTGACTTTGTGCTGATCACAAGCATGTAGACCCTGGATAGGATGGAACCAGGAGGCTGATGATTAAGATTCCCAAAACATCACCCTGTTATCTCACCACCAACCAACCAGAAGAGAGTCCACGAGCTGATCACACACCCTACACCCCTCACCCCTAATGCTGCCTTTAAAAACCCTTCCCAGAAAGTCACTGGGAGTTCAGGTCTTTTTAGCATGGGCTGCCCATCCTCCTTGCTTGGTGTCTGCGATAAACACTGTACTTCACCACAACCCAGTGTCAGCAGATCGGCTTTGCTGGGTGCCAGGCAAGTGGACCCCAGTTTGGTTAGGTAGTATTTTCTAACCTATCCCTCTCCTTTGGGGTTCCATCCCTCTCCTTTGGGGTCACTTTATGTTGATTCAATTCTGTTTAACACCCTACTTTCTATTTTCTGGGGCTTATTTCTCCAAACCTAAGCTGGAAGAAAAATGGAAACGGAGATTAACTGGATGCCCCAGTTAGAGCTCCCATAGCTCAGAAAAGAGATGAGGAATAAGAACCTTAAATTTAATCAGGGTGAATGCCAAAATGATGACTGCCCTAAGAAGCATTCTGTTCAACTGAGCTGTCAATTCAGTATTTTTTTTTAAGAAGATGTTGGGGGTAGGAGTTTATTAATTAATTTATTTATTTTTGCTGTGTTGGGTCTTCGTTTCTGTGCGAGGGCTATCTCTAGTTGTGCAAGTGGGGGCCACTCTTCATTGAGGTGCGTGGGCCTCTCACTATCGCGGTCTCTCCCTTTGCAGAGCACAGGCTCCAGAAGCGCAGGCTCAGTAGTTGTGGCTCATGGGCCTAGTTGCTCCGCGGCATGTGGGATCCTCCCAGACCAGGGCTCGAAACCATGTCCCCTGCATTAGCAGGCAGATTCTCAACCACTGCGCCACCAGGGAAGCCACCCAAATCAGTATTTTTAAGTATATCTGTTAAGTCATTTCGTAACCATGTCCACAGGCGTTGACAAGTAATTAATTTAAAATCGAAATAGGGGACTCCCCTGACAGTCCAGCGGTTAAAGACTGCACCTTCCAATGCAGGCGTTTGATCCCTGGTTGGGGAGCTAAGATCCCACATGCCTCCTGGCCAAAAAACCAAAACATAAAACAGAAGCAATATTGTAACAAATTCAATAAAGACTTTAAAAATGGTCCACATTAAAAAAAAAAAATCTTAAAAAAAATAAATAAAATAAAATCGAAATAAAGGAACTACTGAGTTTGTTTAAAAAAAAACAGGTCAGATAAGAATTAATGAAGACATTAATGATGTCTTCAACATCATTAGTCATTAGGGAAAAGTAAATTAAAACCACAACAAGAAACCATTAGAATGGCTACAAATTTAAAACAAAACAAAACAAAATCCCTGACAACAGCAAGTGCTACTGAGGAGGCAAAGCCACAGGAACCCTCACACGCTGCTCATGGGATTGTAAACTAGTACAGCCATGCTGCAAAACGATTTGGCAGTTTCTTATAAAGTTAAAAATACACTTAACAAAGGACCCAGCAATCCCACTCCTTTGTGTTTACCCGAGTAAATGAAAACTCATGTTTACGGAAAAAACCTATACATAAATGTTTAGAGTGGCTATATTCCTAACTGCCAAAAACTGGAAATAACCTGATGTCCTTCAACTGAAGAGTGAGAAGCAAACTGCGGTTGGTTCATCCACATAATCAGCAATAA
The DNA here is from genome assembly GCF_026419965.1 of Kogia breviceps. Lineage (NCBI taxonomy): Eukaryota > Metazoa > Chordata > Mammalia > Artiodactyla > Physeteridae > Kogia > Kogia breviceps. The sequence continues at coordinate 97,352,067 of NC_081319.1, read as the reverse complement.
CAAGGAATGAACTACCAATACATACAAAAATAGAGATGAACCTCAAATGCATTATACTCAGTGAAAGATGCCAGACTTAAAAGGCTACTCTACTCATCATACTCTATGATTCCATTTACATACCATCCTAGAAACAGCAAAACTATAAAGGAAGAAAACCAATCAGTGGTTACCAGGGGCTGGAGATGGGGAAAGGTTGCCTAAAAAGGGGTATGGAGGAATTCTGCAGGGTGATGGAACTGTTCTATATATTGATTGTGGTGATGGTTACAAGACTGTACACATCTGTCAAAACTCACAGGCCTGCACACTAAAAATGGAAAGTTTTACTACATGTAAAATATACCTAATTAAAAAAATAATGAGGGATTCTGGCAACAAAAAGATGAAACTGAAAAATTACAAAGGTCACATCATGAAGGACCCTGCTAAGAAGCTTTAGATTTTTATCTCAAAGCAACAGGTGTACCAAATAATCTCAAGAAAGGGACAGACACAATTGAGTTCTGTATTAGAAAGAAGATGAGCAATAGTTATAGACTGGAGTGAGAGCAAAACAGGGAGCAATTGGGAGACCTCAGTAATTTAGGGGACAAATTACCAAGACCTGACTCAGGCAGAAAGTGTAGAAATGGACAGAGAACGTTTAAGGCAAGAAATTCTCAAGTTTCTAGCAATAGTGAAACCATTAACCAAGCTAGGGTTGAGAAAAAGATTTTAAACAAGCTAAATTTAAATGCCTGTGGGACATTCAAATACAAACATCTGGGCAGATATATTGCTCTAGAGCTCACGGGAATGACCTGAGATGTAGCTTTAGATCTGAGACTCGTCCGAGAATTTGCAGCCATGAAAATATAAGGTCACGGCGGGAAAGGCCGCGGCAGTGAGAGGCCCGCGTACCTCAAAAAAAAAAAAAAAAAAATTAAGAATAGAAACACCATATGACCCAGCTATTCCACTTCTGGGTATTTGTCCAAGAACACAAAAACACTAATTTGAAAAGATATATTGCAGCCCAATATTCATTGCAGCTTTATTTACAACAGCCAAGATATGGAAACAACCTAAGTGTCCATCAGTGGAGGAATGGGTAAACAAAATGTGGTATATATACACAATGGAACACTACTCAGCCATAAAAAAGAATGAAATCCTGCCATCTGTGACAGTAAGGATGAACCTTGACAGTATTATGCCAAGTGAAATAAATCAGAGAAAGACAAATACTGTATTATTTGACTCATATGTGGAATATCCAAAAAAAAAAAAAAAAAAAAAAAGCAAACCAACAAACACAGATATAGAGATCAGATTAGTGGTTAACAGAAAAGAACTAGGTTGGGTGTAGGTGAATGGGAAAAGGGGGTCAACTGTATGGTGACGGATGGTAACTAGACTTGTAGTTTATATAGACCAATTTGTAGCGACCTCTTTGTAGTATATACAGATGTTGAATTATAATGCTGTACACTTGAAACTTACATAAAAATTATATTTAAAGATTAAAAATTAATGAACTATAGCTGTGTGTATTAATATCTATCAGTGAAATTCAAAATAAAATTTTAATGCTGATTGTAAAAAAAAAAAGAAAATGTAAGGTCAAGCTCATGCAAAGATACAATATGTAGAGTGAAAGGTAAAGAGAATCCTGGGAATTATCCTGAGCAACACTGGCATTATGGAGTTGATGATATAAATTGAAGTATAAAACAACTGGCTTACTGGGTATGCAGCAGCAGAGTTAGGAATGGTTACAATCATGTGCCTATTTCAATTTGGGGTCTCTCAACCACTTTCCCGTTGGCTTCTCTGATTTTACCTTTGGCTTGATCACCCTGGGAAAACTAAGGTAGTTAAAAAGTTATCGTTGAACCCAAGGTTTCACTTTGTACCTTCCATATCGTTGACATTGAGAATATTCAGCAAATAAAGAGGAATAATCTACTGAACACACTTATTTTGTCAATTAAACACAGAAGCAGCACCAAGAGGGGTTAAATGACTCACTTCAAGTACAGGTAAACTTACACAGCCCCATAAATTTACCTTGGTAGATGAACAAATGACTCTATAGATGCTTTAAAGGATCTCTGATACCACAATGAAGTTATCAGGAAATACCACAGGATAGACCCAATGATTCTATGTAATTAGCTCTCAGTCAGAGGGATGCACTGAAATTCCCTGTGGAGCTGTCTCAAAATGCCTATCTTCCAAACTCTACATCTGAAAATACTGATTAAGGAACTTCTGGAGTAAGACCCAAACTACTATATTTTTAATAGTCCCCTAAGTGACTCTGATGTGTGTACACACGCGCACGCGCGCGCACACACACACACACACACACACACAAAACCAGTGATCTCAAGTTGAAAAGCAATGATATAAAAGTTGGTTCTAGCATCTACATGAAGTTCTCATTTGGAAGCTTCGAAACTACATCCTAATACTTGGGAATCGCCTCCAACTGAGAGCATACAAACATATATTTCCCTGATCTAAATCTAAAATTCTGAGCCCCCATCCCTGTAAAATATCTATGAATCACCTTTTGGTTTTGGTTAACTACCTTTGAGAAGATTTAACTTCTCAGCAGAATGCAGAAAATGGCAGTGTAAGAAAGGCATGGAAAATGAGTCATTATCTCTCTATAGTTTTATTCCAATTTTCCACTTTAACGACAAACCTACCAGAAAAACCTGGTAATTTCACCAACTCAAGTGTTAACTTCAACTAGTATTGAAGCAGAGCCAGGTACAACATGCTATACTAGAATACTCATATTCCACTTTTCCAATTACCAAAATTTCCAAAAAATTCCAATTTTCCAATTACATCATAAATGGTTAAGAATCAAAGCAAAAATAATTACCCATAAGCAAACGATTTTTCCCATCAAAATGTACACTTACCCATCTCTCCCCTTACTGACGATTTTTACTTCAAAATAATAAATCCCACAGGCTGCTGGTATTGGATGCGTGGCACGAACTGAAGCTGCATCTTTTGGGGTTTTGCCATGACCTGCATAAGGAACAGGAAGGAAAATAAAATCAAGAGAGATAATCAAATGAAAATCTTAACAAAAAATTCAGGATCCAATATGGTTTTTGAATGAGATATACATTTCTGCTTTCATCAGTATAATCAAAGACTTAATAACACATTTATCATCACAATTAATCCAATATGCAAAATAGCCCAACTTAAACATGGAACTCTTCACACTATTACTAGTTTTGATAAAATTTCAGAATCTAAGCACACTGAACCTAGCAGTCCTTTACGCAAATTAAATGAAGTATCTTAATGTAGCCGATATTTTTAAGAGACAAAAGGATACATTTGAAGAACAAGATGAGAATATGATTAATTTTATTAGACCCAAATTTGCATATAATTTACCAAATTCCTAAATAACACTTTTTTGCCAAATAGCCTAACTTTTTAAACCAGAAGCATCTGTATCATACACTATTTTTAAAATTTTATTTTATTTATTTTGGTTTTGGCTGCATTGGGTCTTCAATGCTGTGCGCAGGCTTTCTCTAGCTGTGGTGAGCAGGGCTTCAACAGTTGCGGCACGCAAGCTCAGTAGTTGTGGCACATGGGCTTAGTTGCCCCGCAGCATGTAGCATGTGGGATCTTCCCAGACCAGGGCTTGATCCCGTGTCCACTGCATTGGCAGATGGATTCTTTAACACCATACCACCAGGGAAGCCCTCATAGACTTTTTTTTTTTTTTTTTTTTTTTTTGGCAGTACGCAGTCCTTTCACTGTCGTGGCCTCTCCCACTGTGGAGCACAGGCTCCGGACACGCAGGCTCAGCAGCCATGGCTCACGGGCCCAGCCTCTCCATGGCATGTGGGATCCTCCCGGACTGGGGCGCGAACCTGTGGTACCCTGCATCGGCAGGCGGACTCTCAACCAATGAGCCACCAGGGAAGCCCTAGACTATTTTTTTAAGTGAAATTTTTATAGTTAGATTGAATTGGCAAAACAGCTTTCTTACTTTAAGAATTTACAATTTTGTTCGTTAGATCCAAACTTTGGATAGACTTCGATGGTTTCACTCATTTCATCATCCACATTTCAACTGCCTGAACTTAACAGTGAGATGGGGAACAATGCAAAAGGAAAGCATTTGGCAATATTTATTGTAATCTAATTCGATATAAAAATATTTAAGGGCTTCCCTGGTGGCACAGTGGTTGAGAGTCTGCCTGCCAATGAGGGGACACGAGTTCGAGCCCTGGTCTGGGAAGATCCCACGTGCCGTGGAGCAACTAAGCCCGTGAGCCACAACTACTGAGCCTGAGTGTCTGGAGCCTGTGCTCTGCAACAAGAGAGGCCGCGACAGTGAGAGGCCCGCACACCGCGATGAAGAGTGGCTCCCGCTTGCCGCAACTGGAGAAAGCCCTCACACAGAAACGAAGACCCAACAGAGCCAAAAATAAAAGAAAGAAACATTTTTTTAAATATTTAATTTCCTCTGGAAAATCAAACCTCCCAGATATCAAACCCGAGGAAGGCAAAAGAGAGCTTGAGAGACAAGGGCAGAGAGAGGTTACTATACACAGCATTCAAGGAGCCCAGGGCCCCACCCAGGACTATCCTGGGCTCTATACTCCAGAAGATCTTTAGAAAATCTTCTCTACCCACCTTTACCCCACCCCAAGTCCTGGGAGAAATGCACACAGCCCTGAGATGGTAGAGACCCAGATACACTTGACAGAAATCCCAGGAGTGGTCTTGAGGCCAGTCAATTTTCCAAAATTGTAACTTTAGCAAAATTGCATTGTTAGTGTTTAGAAAAATTAAAATTTTTAATATGTAAAAAAAAATCATTAATCATTGATCACTAATTCTAACCAAAGGCTGATCCATAAAATTTCTTTGGTCTATTACAGTCTTCTGAGAAACATATCTAACCTCTCATTGTCTTTTCTTTCTTTTTTAAGAAAGCAATATAATACCATACTAACGCTGACATCTTTAGAATCTGTTAGATAAAGGCTTTTAAACTTTTTAAATTAGCTATTCCTCAATCTAACCCAGAGTTTTATTCACTAATATCACCTCCCCTGTCCATCACCCAAGACACAAATTACCTTGAAAGCTAGGCATGTGAACAAAACCACGTGAGCAAGAGAAAATATGCCCATAAAACCACCAGAAGACGGGGGCTTCCCTGGTGGCGCAGTGGTTGAGAGTCCGCCTGCCGATGCAGCGGCTGGGCCTGTGATCCATGGCCGCTGGGCCTGCGTGTCCAGAGCCTGTGCTCCACAACGGGAGAGGCCCCAATGGTGAGAGGCCCACGTATGGGGCGGGGCGGGGGGGGGGGGATAAAAAAAAAAAAAAACACCAGAAGAATAAAGCTGAAGTAGCATGTCAGAAAGTATTCAGAGGGCTTCCCTGGTGGCGCAGTGGTTGAGAATCCGCCTGCCAATGCAGGAGACACGGGTTCGTGCCCTGGTCCGGGAAGATCCCACGTGCCGCGGAGCAACTGAGCCCATGAGCCATGGCCGTTAGGCCTGCGCGTCCGGAGCCTGTGCTCCGCAACGGGAGAGGCCACAACAGTGAGAGGCCCGCATACCGCAAAAAAAAAAAAAAAAAAAAAAAAAAAAAAAAAAAAAAAAAAAAAAAAAAAGTATTCAGAGAGAGAGTGAGACAGACTCCACAATCCCGAAAAGGGCTATATGAGAAACAATGCTCCAAATCATTACTCAGGTGTTCTAGTTAGATATGCTTCACCCAATACAAACTTATGTCATTAACCTTTCAGTCAGACTACACCATTACCTTCATGGGTAGCAGAACTCCCCTTCTCAAAGGGGAGTTTTAAAATTAAACACCTCTTATAGGTCAAAAATTATATCTTGTCTATACAAGAACCATCACACACCAATGAGATCACATCTTCCCTTACCATACACTCTGTCAAATTATCAATGCGTATCCTACCATTAAACAGTTAAGTTTATACTTGTAATGCAAATAGCACGTGTTCACGTGGCCTAAAAGAAACTAAATGAACTCAGCCACTCTATTACCATTCATAGATGTCTTAAGTATATGTCTTAATGGGCAGAAGTTCTCAGCAGGATGACCACTGAGAGGTGATCAACTTGGCTAGGAAGATAAAAATGGAGGCAGCAATGTATAGACGCTGATAAAACTGCTTTAATATATGTAGGTAGTATTTACATGGAGCTAAGCAGAAGAAAGTAATGGCATAAATCTGAAGAATGATACACTTATCACTTTTTAAAAACAGACATTTAATAAATTATGGTTTCAGCAAAATATATTTTTCGGTAACATTATGTTCAAATAATTGAGCTGCCTGGGAAAAGGTCATGTAAACTAAAAGCATTTTTAAAATTTAGACAGTTAAAAATAAATCTAAAGAAAACCCCAATTAACCCAGGAATCCTAAATCAACTAGCCCTTATTTTTGGTTTTGGTATTTCTGAAGAGAAATGACCAAAACTTTTAGGGATAAGGGAATCTCAAAGTATACTTAATAATAGTAAGTGATAACAGTTGACATACATTTAATACTATGTGAAAGGCACCATTCTAAAAGCACTGTACTGACAGAGAAAACAAACTTATGGTTTCCAAAGGGTGATGGGTGGGGGTAGGGTGGACAAATTAGGAGTCTGGGATTAACATATACACACTACTATACATAAAACAGATAAATAACAAGGACCTACTATATAGCACAGGGAACTATATTCAATATCTTGTAATAACCTACAATGGGAAAGAATCTGAAAAAAATATATATGTATGTACGTATAACTGAATCACTATGCTGTACATCTGACACTAACGCAACATTGTAAATTAACTGTACTTCAATTTTTAAAATGATAAATAAATAAAAGCACTGTATTTATTAACTCATTTCACATTCAAAACAACTTATGAAGTAGGTACTATTTATTATCATTTCACAGTTGAGGAAGCCAACGGCAGATAAAGAAACTCAGGTCGTACTGCTGGGTGAGAATCCCAAACCAGGATTTGTGCTGGGATTTAAATTCAAGAAGCCTGATCCAGTGCGAGTTCTGAACCCACAGGAAGGATTTAGTTACAGTGAGCGTTCTGGGATCACTTCACATGTATTCCCACCTCCTATTCTAGCTACTTCTGTGGGAAAAGAGAAAGAAAACTAATATTTGAGGGTAAACAATCTCTCAAAGTATTAGGTGCTTCTGTATAGATTTTTCTCATTCGACATCTGTGAAATAGGTATAATTTAACCTCATTTCTAAAAATGGAGAAATTCTTAGAGATTATATAACTTGCCCCAAATTAGTAGAATCCTGCATTAAATCCATGTCTGATTTAAAATCCCCTACATCTTACCATTATGCAAAAATAACTGTAAAGAACTACAGAGTCATAAATCTTCAAGGTTTTAGTATATTCATTATGCTCTACCAAGACACTATAGAAAAATTCTGTAAATGTTAAAAGGATTTGTTCCATTTTAAAATTAACCTTAAGATGTAAATAAAGACTCAAGAAAAAGTTGAGATATAAGATAGTAATATCAGAGTGAAGAGCCTATTTCTAATAATGCTCATCAGCAGGAAGTTTATTACCTTAAATTCTGTGGTGACCAAAGTACAACCCTCACACTACCAAAGTGTACATTTTTAAAACCACAGTCTTCAATGTTAAGTGTTTTCTAGACGGTTCAAGAAGAAAATACATGTACTGCTTCAGGACTCTAAGGCTAGCAAGGTCAGCTCCTCCTATTCAAACAATCTGTTGACTGCATTTAACAGAAAGGGTTTGAATAAAGCATTCCCCCAGACCCCTCCACTCTCCAACCTGCAGCCAAGTGCCTTTCTGAAAATATAAATCAGCCTTCCTTGTACCACTAGCCCTCAAGACAACTAACATTCCTTCCCATTCAGCCTAGAAAAAGATAAACTTCCTGAAAACCTTGTCTGATCTTGCCCTCCCCTCTGCATTTGCCACCTCCTCCTTTCTGCTCCAGCCACACTGGCCAGGCCAGGCTGTGCCCAAGCGACTCCCTCTAACTGGAAAGCCGTACCCTTCCTTCTCAGACTGGCCGGGTCCTCCTCAGCCCTTCCATCTTAGTTCAAGTTTTACTTTAATTATTCTTTCTCTAGTCTCTCTGACTCGGTCTAACCTTTTTTATAGGCCCTCCACACAACATTAACACACGTTAACACTGTTTTTGATTATTTTACTGTTTCTGCATTTTAATTTCCGGACCTCTTTATTCCCACTGACTTCCATTCTAATTTCAATCATTCTTCCTGGAGCCACACTCTGGATGCTGACATCACCTGAAACTACTCCACCTCAGAAATATTAAATTCCAGTAAAGTCTGTTTTGCTACAAAGCACATTTCTTGAATACAAATTAGCCCACACGCACTTGATAAACATGGCAATGATATCAGCATAATAAAGAAGTCATTCAGCTCATAACACAGCTTTTCCCAGTACATTAATGAATTAAAGAGAAAACTTTAGCAATATACAGAGGCCCTAAGTCAAAAAAGCTGGGATTCCTCCAGAAGTGCATTCCTGTTGTGTCCAGTGTCTGGTGGCTTCGGGAACCGCTATACCTGCCACTGTACTAACCCACCTGGGGAAAGTTCAAGTGCAGTACAGATCCAAAAAAGCTAAGATACTTCCTCTTTGTTTATATCAGTATGGACTCATGCATCTCATGCATATCTATTTTATACTTTGGGTTATAATTCAAGACTGGTTCATTTTTTTTTGCTGCTCAAACTGTTCCCCGTTTAGCCACTGGGAGCTTTTTCAGTTGGCTGCTCTGGCGCTCTGACATACCTCTGTTATGTGTTTTTTGTTTTTGTTACTTTCTGGCACTACAAGATGCTGGAAGCTCATCTTGTGCGTTTCCTGCCCTAGTCCTAGAATCAGCCATTTCTCCAAGGAGCCCTGGCTCCTTTTATGGGCAAATGGCATTAGAATCCAAGATCTAGGTACTAGGTATGCTCACAGTTACTGGGGTGTCACTGCTTTTAGGCCCTCTCATTGACAAGAGCAAAGAAATATATGTGTGTATACTAAACCCCTGCATATACACACATCTGTACTTTCTATTTAATCATCTGTGTACGTATCAAGCTAAACACGCATTCACAGTGCTGTCTCTGACTCTAACCCATTACCGTGTGGTCATTCCCACCAACCAGTGGTGAGAAACCTAGCTCCCTCTGCACACCAGGCACTGATTTAACTGTTAAATTCCGGTATTCATGGATAGCAGTATCAGAATTGTTAACTCATATCCCCCTGGGATACAACTTATCAACAAGAATTCAGTGCTTATATAGTTTCTTTTACCTTTAGTTTTACAGACTCCACTGATTTCCAGTTACTTATTTAGGTCAGTGCCTTTTCCCTCCTCTTCTGAGATTGTTTCATACATTTGTAATATAGTTACACTCTTTTGTCACATTCTACATTCTACACTGGGATCCCCCCCCCCACCAAGTGACTTCCTAAAAAATATGTACCTATTAAGGTTCACTCTTTATGTCCTAAAATTCTGCGGGTTTGATAAGCACACAGTGTCATGTAGCCACAATTACAGCATCATACAGAATACTTTCATTGATCTAAAAAATCCGGTTCTTTGCCTCACTCGCCCTCTTCTCCATCCCCTCAAGCCCCTGACAACCACTCACCTTTTTTCCTAGCTCTATAGTTTTGCTTTTCCAGAATGTCATATCACTGAGATCATACAGTATGTAATCTTTTCAGACTGCAGTCTTTCACTCAGCAATATGCATTTAAGATCCCTATATGTCACTCAGCAATATGCATTTAAGATCCCTATGTGTCTCTGTGTGGATAGACAGCTCATTTCTTTTTTATCACTGAATAATATTCTATTGTATGGATGTACTGCAGTTTATCCATTCACCTACTGAGACATCTTGGTTGTTTCTTGGTTTTGGTGATTATGAGAAAAGCCGTTATGAACATTTACATGCAGGTTTTTGTATGGGTGTAAGTTTTCAAACCAGTTGGGTAAATACCTAGGAGTTCAACTGCTGGATCATACGGTAAACTATGTTTAGCTTTGGTAGAGACTGCCAAACCATCTTCCAAAGTGGCTGTATCATTTTGCACTCCCACCAGCAGAGTACAAGAGTTCCTGTTGCTCTCTGCACCCTCACCAGCAGTTGTCATGGCCAGGTTTTCTTTCGATTTTAGCCATTCTAATAGCTAAAGCTAAGCATTTCCAATTGGCTTAAAAAAAAAAAAAAGGTGAAAAGAGCTAAACCCTGAATCAGATTTTTATTTTTGATTAAACAGCTGCCAATAACTTACATCTCTAACAAGAAAGACCAAACCCCAGGGTTGAAGGCTGTGAAGGATCAGCAGCCTGTGATGCTGGGCACACATGGAGTGGAAAGGTAACTGGGCTTGTATTTTATTAGGGCTGTTATTTCTGTAGTACCCTGGTTACAAAGTTCCATAGGTTTTAAGTGGTCTGCCCCAGCCCTATTTTTCCCATCCATAAGCCTTGTTACTTTTAGTGCACAATTCTGTGAAAAACATGAAGTTTTTCCAGAAACACAATTTTGGCATTACAGTGGAAATACCGACATCTTCCCCTAGGACATGCCCTCCTATCCTCTCCAATGTCTAAAGAATTCACTCTGCACTTCAAAATTCAAGGAACTCCAATGCACTGAACCCTTTCTTGTTTGTTTGTTCTTCTCTTTCCTCTTCCAGGATGGTATACATGGTAATTATTTAAAAGCTCCCAAATATCTTGATTTCCCTCATATGCCTATCCTTCCATCATACCCAGCCTGCAAAAACACAGCCTTAAATCAACATTATAATCCACCTTCCCTACTCCTGCACTGAGCAGCTGGCCTTTGTAGAATAAAGTCCAACTGTCCTGCAAACAGTCACCACTGTGAACTAATGATGTCAGCTGGGATCCCCCACTGTTATCAATACCACACAGCAATCTTTAGAAAGATGAAGATGGTCCACAGCTTCATCATTCACTTTAGGCTTTAAGTCCTCTACCTGAATTCAGTGAGCAAATTACCTCGCCTCCTTTATCACAAAACAGGACTGAAATGGGACTCCACCATTATACATGGTTATGTTCTACTCTCCTCTCGTGCATTACTAACTCGTCTGTCTACACCAGTTCACCTCTTCCACTGTTACCGAAGGAACAGTACGTACTCCTCTCCTCTTCAAGGGCAAGCATCTTAAGCTTCTAACCACCTTCCTCCCTCCAAGCCCTTACTCTGTCAGCCTGCCAAGCTTGTATTTTCATCCTTTCCCTCTTTACTCTCCTTCCCTTCAATCTATAAGGGCACAGTGTCCCAAAAATGTATATCCTTTTCATAAAATTATATGTCTCTGTGTTATAAACCCTCGTCAACAATGCACTGGGGTTGGTGGTTAGTATAATCAACTTTTTTTTAAAGTTAACCAGGTGTTGGTACTATTTATCTTATTTGTTAAAACTCGTTAAATTCTGTAGACATTTATTGAGACTCCATATCTTGCGCTAACATCATACTATCATCTAACTTACGTCACTTCAGTTTTACCCACGCAGCCAAACTAAAACTAGGCCTACTTAGAAATGATACAATCGTTTCTAACACAGTACCATCCAAAGGGTTTTCTAGGGATAATTTTAAGTATGTGGATTTTTCATCTTACATGCTGATGTTATAAGCTAATCTCCAAATACACTATAACTCCAATATCAACCATTAAAAAAAAAAAAACCCACAGCTGCCCTAACCTCCATTCTCCTCCAGGTATTGACTAATCTCTTTCCTCATCTATATTTCTCAAGAATAACCTATATTCATTATACTTTCTGCTTGGTCCCTTCTACTGACCCTGATTTCTGCCCCCATCACTCAATTCACACTGCTCTACCTAAGGTCACAACGATCTACTTTCCAAATCCAGTGGAAATTTTTCTGTGCCTATGTCACTAACCCTACCTGTTGCATTTGACACTGAAGTTCACCTCCTCATTTCTGACACTCCTCTGCTCAGCTTCTGTGACACCACCTCCCTGCTGTCCAGGCGCCTCTTAACTACTCCTTCTTGGGTTCCCTGCAGTCTTTTAATGTTGGTCTTGCTCAGGGTTCCATCTTTGGCCCACTGCTCTTCTCACTTTACTCACTCTCTCTCACACTCTGAGTTTCAACTACCAGCTACAGGCGACTCCCAGGTCAGTCATGACCTCAGCCTCTCCTCCAGGTTCAGGTCAATGATGGTACATGCCAGTCCCTCCTAGGAGAAACTGCCCCCCACACTGTCCCTACTGAGAGGAGTGGGACCCACACTATCCTTCCACCAGGATGACATTTTGTATTTCATAACAACCCTCACAACCCTACAGCTGATTCAACACAGGTCAGCATCTACGAGAAGGCGACCAATTCACTCCATAGCACAGAATGAAAAGCTCTGCCCAACTAAGAAAGATGGCAACTAGCTAGGCCAATCTGCTGAGTCTCTTGGGAGTTTAAAATAGGAAAAAGGATAAACCAGTTAGTAGGGAAAAGAAAAGAAAACCATCAGAAACTAGCACTGTAGCTGCGTCATCTGAACATTAGAATAAAGTGAAAAATCAGGAACTCCAGCTGTGGTGATTACACAGAGCCACCTTAACTCCAGAAGACCTCTTTCTGTTCTTTCTCCAATGCTATTTCTTTGGCTTCTTCTGGTTTACATGAAGTCAGATCACATGGCTAAGATTCCCATTTTTACTCACCTCTAAGTGTACTGTAATACTTCCTTGCGATCATTATTTGCTTCATGGTTCAATGCAAAAACCTAACAGGGCTAGAAACCCAGCATCAGCCTTGATTTCTCCATCATTGCATCATATCCAGTCAGATTTACTTCAGCACAGATCACAGATATGTCTGCTCTTCTCTGCCCCCACCACTGACCAGTTCAGGTCCTTATTTCTTATGTGGTCTGCAACAGCCTTCTAAATGAGTCTGCTATGTCCAGGCTTGTGTCCCTGAGTCCACCTCCCAATTAGTTGTACAATCCGACAAAGATGAAAATGAGCCAGTCACTTCCTACTTAAAATCCTTAGATGATTCTTTGTCTCCTACAGAATAAGATCCAAGCTCGAGAAAATATTCTATAAGGGCTCGCACGATCTTTTCCCAGCTAGCTGTACCTTGTCACACACTTAAATTCCAACAACCCCATATTGCTTGTAGATCCAAACATATAGAATAATTCTCTCCTCTATGCTTCTGTTTATGCTTTTTCCCTTGTAATGCCCAGCCCCTCCTCCCCTATATCATACTCATCATTCAAGACTGACCGCTGGCCTCATCCTCTTCAAGCTTTCCTCGACCCACCAACTTCACCCCTGGCAAGGGCGGCCTGCAGCAGACGCTCCCCCTTCTTCCACAGTACTCTACGACACTTCCCAACTACACACACTGCTTGACGTCGTTTGAGCTCTTCAAACTCAAAGACAGTGTCTTTCTTATTAACCTCTGAGTATCCAGAACCTGGCACAAAGTAGACACTCACTAAAGGCTTGTTGAATAAACAAATGAATATATAGAGAGTAACGTATATATACAAATTGTCTAGAAGAGTATCTGCGCTACAGCAATTGCTCAATAAATCATTACCAAAAACAAAAAAATCATCATTACTATTGTCTACTTCTGTTAAGTATGATTATTAGAATCACTTAATCCTTGCAGTTATCAACTAGCATTCTTAAAGCTCAATTTTGGCAAAGGGATCCCTGGGAAAAGCTTGGTTTTTAAATTCCTTGATTTTGAAGCACATTTTTATATCACCTCCCATAAATCTCTAAAGACATTTGTATTGGTAAGCAAGCAAATATGTGTTGAGATACTTGTTCTACATAAAGAAGTGCAAGAAATTAGGTAAGCAATTAAATTGAGGACACATTAAAGGCCTAGTGACTGGTGATACGGAGGGGGAGGGGAGCTGGGCATACCAAAAGTTCAACCTATTTGGTCACTGTTAATAATACTTCAATTAGAAGGTGCAGTTCACTATTCATTTCTTCCTATCATTCCCAACTTTCACTTATCTTACATTTCTTCTAAGCTGCCCTAAATCAGTATAATCAAAGTGTCTGGACTTTTCCATGGCATTAGTGTGCTCCGGGTAGCACTCTACCCAGAGGAGGTACTTTCAACATCAACTATTCTTCAAAGTCAACTATTCTTCAAAAAGCTGTAAATGTGATCACTGGATTTTAACTACTTGAGATAATTAAGTCTCACACAAATTGAAATAGGCAATACGTGTGGTGGAAAGAACACTAAATTTAAAATCAATGAAAATTAGTTTCCAATCCTGGCTTACTTGTGACTGGGAAGCTCTAACTTCCAGGTGCTCCCACTTTTTCTCATCTTAAATGAGAATTCCACCATCTTATCCAAATTCACTAACATGCTCCTGAGTGTATGTATCAAAACGCTTTGCAAAGTAAACAAATCCTGGTAACTTCACAAATATAAAAATGCAAACTGTAACTGAAACATTTAGACTAATCAAACCCATTGTCATATTCATTAAAATGCTTTAAATTGGAATAAAGTGATCATTATAACTAGGTCTAAACTTGTCACATTTATACTTATTCAAAGCTGACAAGAATTTCAAAAATAAAAGGGGCCATACTTGAGGATTTCAACAGTTGGTGTGTGACTGCTAAGCAAAAAGTCTTCTAAAAATTTTTAACAGGTAGTAAACACACCCAATTCCTCTGCAATCCAATCAACTTGGTCTGTATGGCTGACAGTGTTTAACATTAATCCCTTCAAATCATTTAAGGAATCCCACTGTTTCCAAGAGTAACTCCAATTTAGAATAACATCTTCAAAACAGAATACGTTCAAAGCAAAATAAATTTATATTTCAAAGGTAAGAAAAATCCTCATCATATGGAAAATAATTATCCTCAATCGTTTGAAATTCTGTAATATGCAAAAATACTTTATGAACAATAGTTTTTCATGTTATTTTGTGATTTCAAATTTGCTTACCACTACCTAAGACACTTCCCCCTTGCTTAGATGCCCAGTAACTTCTGGTGTGGTCCGCTCTGAAGGCACACAGAAAAACAACAGGAAAAACACACAGGCACATATTAAAATAACAAGATGAGGAAGAGGCAGTAGAAGGGGAAAAGGGGCCTGTGTTTGTGACAAGGGGGAAGCGAGAGACAAAGAGGAGACAGAAGAAGAAAGGGAGAGGAAAGAAAAAGAATGACAAACAGCAAAATCTGTTCTTCCAGAAATAGTGGTTTATGTTTACAAAAGAGTGAAGTTTCCAGAAAGTGAATCTTAGTATTACACAACAGAAAGTAATAAAGAGGCCAAGAGGAAAAATAACTGAGACAGCAGTGTCATAAATATTCCAAACTCCAACCAATTTCACATAAGCTGCACTTTTGCGTGACCCAAATCATCAATTTTATGTAAAAGTAGTTAGTAAAACTAGTCAAGGCATGTTACAGTGCTAAATAGACTATAATCACAAATCTTAGATATGGAAATTCAGAGCTGGAAATCTCGTTACCAACACCCAGCTCAACTCCCTCATCACTCAGAGGAAGAAACTGAGACCCTGTCTGGTAACATGCCTAAAATCACAAATGATGGCAGGACTCGGAAAGCTAGAATTCTTTGTTCAATAATCTCTTATATCTTCTTCCTCTGATTTTATAAGCTATCAACCATCAACCATAAAATTTAAAGTAAAGTTTTGTGGAGTCTAACAAAAAGCATTCTGGTAGCCAGATCAGAAGTAAACACTTCATACATAGCACTGTTCACACAAATTAAAACACAAAATTAAACAACAGCCTTCACAGGGTATTAACAAAATGTCCTAACTTAAGAAAAACCAAAGGTCCCATATTTTGAAAATTTCAGCCATTTAGATTAAGAACCATAACATTTAAAATTGAAAGTACTCTGGATCTATGGATAAAAGGAAGGAATATTCAACAAGGCCTATTTTTGTGCGTTATTCTTTGCAGCCAAATCATTTGGAAGACTTCTGTGGCCATTCTCCTTCCTGATTAAATAGTAACTTATTTATCAAGGTTCTTCTCAAATTTCAGTCCAGTAAACTTTAAGAATTTCACCACAATGGTTGTTTATACCCTCTATATCCATGTCACTAGGATCTGATAAAGACCCTTCCTTTGAAGCCAATCAAAATGAGGCTGCTCTGAATGTAAAAGCAGCAGGTTTGGGGCCTAAAAAACTGGATTTGCTTCCAGATAGACTGACACATTGAATTGATTTTTTTCCCCCAGACCAGTAAACTTGATGCGTGTTATTAACGTGGGCTACATTTCAAAAACTCCCAGAGCAATTTATAATTTTATATACAACTGATCTGCTTAAAGCTTTGTTTTAACATAGGAGAGGTAGGTGAGGGAGGAGGGGGACAAGCACTAGCCTAAGGCTTTTTTTTTTTTTTAACTGCAGGTGGAAAATAGGAGCCAATTTTCTTTAAAATACTAAATAACGTTTTTAACAAATCCCTATTTTCAACGAGACTTTCATAATGCCAACACATAAATATAGGGCATATCCAATCAGTCGTGGTCGGTTTCTGCTCCCCTAAGAAAACACGTACTCCTGAGGTTTCACCTCTCGTACCCTCCAGTTGCTCTTAGCAAGATACACTGACGGCAAACTTGGGGCCCCGGCCCTTGTATTCCCCTAGGCAATCTCTAGCCTAATTTGGGGCAAAAGCCTCCACTGATTACTCCTCCCCTATACATCCCTGCTCTCCCTTAATTAGAAATTATCCCTCAGAATCGTGCCTCTCTTCCCCCCACGTAAGAGGAGAGCGCCTGACCCAACACCACCTGGAGAACAATGTAACCCAACTCCGAGCCCATAGATTCCTCCATCCCAACCCTACGATTTATCTCAAAGGGAAATCAGAAAGCGAGTTATGTCCTGTCATCCTGGATTCCCCCGAGGTGTCCTGCTCCTGGCCTGGGATTACCAGCTCCATTCTACCCAGGACCATTATACTCACCTTCCCCTTCCCAGAATCGCCCGCTTTCCCTCGCACCTCTCCCCGCGACCCCAATCCCACCCTGGGAGCAGCAGAGCTGGCGGCGAGTCCCCTCCGAGGACACCTGGCCCCGGGAGGGCGGGGGCGGCCCGAGGGTCTGCGGCCCCACTCCCACCGCAGGACACACGCCCAGTACCTTTGTAGTGCACCCGCAGGTTGTTCTGAGACAGGCCGATGTAGCTGAACTTGTCCTTCGGACTCCAGGACCGAGGCAGCGGCGTCTCCTGCTCGTCCACGGCCGGGTAGAGGCGCTTCAGCCGCCGCTGCAGCTCCTTCTCCTGCTCATTCAGGGCCGAGTCCCCGTGCGGGAAGGGGGCCGCAGCACTGCTGCCCGCCGCCACGGCCGGGGCCGGGGCGCCTCCGGCCGGGCCGGGGCCCGCGGCAAGGCCCGGGGGCGCGGGGGGCGCGCTGGCGGGGGCGGCCGCCGACGCGGGCTGCGGGGGCGGCGGCGGCGGAGGCGGCGGGGCCGCGGTGGCCGGGGGCGGCGGCGGCGGCGGCGGCGGGTGGAGGAGCAGGGCGGCCGCCGCGGCCCCTAAGCCGCCACCGCCGCCCGAGCCGCCGGGCGAGCCGGCCGGAGAGGAGCCGGCGCTGACGGCCGGGGGCGCCGGCAGGACGACTCCGGACACCGGGGCCACGGCCGCCGGCGGTGGCGGCGGCAGCTGCTGCTGCTGCTGTTGTTGCTGCTGCTGCGGCGGCGGCGGCTGTCCGGACATCCCGGCCGCGACTCAGCCTGCGGCCACCTCCACCTCTTCTCTCCTTCCTCCTCCGCTTCCCGGGGGCGCTGTCGCTGCGGCCGCCGGCACCAGGCGCCCAGTCCGCCCGCCCCGGAAGCAGGCGGCGGGCCGCGCGCCGAGAGGGAGAAAGCACGACGGTTGTGGGGCTCGGAGCCGGGGAAGTAGGCGCCGGGCCCGGGGAGGCCCCAAGAGAACGCTGGCCGGAGCGCGGGCACTGGCCCGGGACGAGGCGCCGAGGGCGGGGGCGAGGCGGGGGCGCGTGAGGAGAAGGCGCGGTGGCAGCAGCCTCGGCCGCTGCTCTCGCGGCTGTTTCCCGGCGGGCGGGCCGGGCCGGCGCGAGACGCTGCGCGCGGGCGGTGCTGGGCGAAGGGGCGGGGCCGGAGGGGCGAGCTCGGCGCGAGGGGCGGGGCCGCATGGGGGCGTGGCCACGCGGGCGGCGGAGGGCGGGCCCTCTGGGGTCCCGGCCCCGGGAGACCGCAGTAGGTAGGCGGGTGGCCTGGCGCGGACTCTGTCTTTGCCCGGGTCTGCCAGCCGCTCGCGGACCGGGCGCTGGGGTCCCCGCCTCTGTTGGGAGCCCGCCGCCTCGCCCCGCTCGCCCGGGCCCTCCCCGGGAGAATCTCCTCCTACTTTACTTCTTTTTGTTGTCGTCGCCCCACCTCCCCAACCATAGGGTTCCCGCTGGCGCGGCGGGGCCCGCTTCTCGCCCAGGCGAAAGTAATCGAGCCCCGCTGGGGCCGTCTGCGGGCCCCAGAGACGAGCGGAGCGGCTCCGGCTCCCGGATCCCAAATCGGGTCCCTGGGGCTAGCCGTCCGCGGGGCGCCCACGGGCTGCTCGGCCTCCAGCTCGTGCACCAGTACAGGTCCCTGTTTGCCGCCTCCCTCTTAAGGAACCAACTGCTCTGCATACTTCATAACCATTTCTGAAGGGAAAGTCTTAAAGTCTGCTCCCACTTAAAAGAGGGAGCATTTTGTTAGGTAATTTTATGAGGACTTAAAGTGAACCCAGGGTGGCAGAAGGTGTCACTAATTTATTAGGAATGCTAATAAAGACTGGCATCTCATCAAAGAGCAGGAACACGAACCGTATGAATACAAGGTGTATTTACGCAGGGCTTCTGGAGGCGTCAAAACATTTTAGAGACTCCTTAGTTTTCATAACAGGCCTCTTTGTTACGTAGCAAAGAATTATGCCCATTTTTAAAACAAGGAAATATTCACTGAGGTCAGCAGAGTCAAAAATAGGACTTCCTACTTTGCAATTCCCAACAGTGCTTTGCTTGGTCGACTAATTGGGCACAACTCGCCAAGTGTTGCTCTCTGACCCGTCCTAACATTACTATTTTGTTTTCATCACATCTCTTTGTTTAGGTTATCGTTTCCTTAGCTGGCAAAATCGAGCTTTACACGTGTAATCTACACCATATAAATTCTGGTATTTTGTTTGCTTACAAAGGTATTATGGTGCTAATTGTTTGGCCAAATAAGCAAAGAGTGTTCTTTGCTGAATAGAGAATTATTTTGTCTTGAAGAGGGTAGGTAAATGGTGATTTAATTGAAGGCCCTCAACGGCTGGCCAGAACTAATAGTCATTTAGTCTAATTTCTCCCTCAATTACCCAGCAACTAGATGCCCTGTTGTTCTTTAAAAAATATATCCGATAATTCTAACCTGCTGTTTGATGACTTTTTTCAAGCCACTGCACTTTAAATTACATGATGTCATTGTATTTAAATTGTTCTAAGACTGTCACTTATTTTACAGTAATGAGTTAAATGTAAACCAAGCTCTATTTAAATGTTGGATAGCCAAGGTAGAATAAATGGGCTCCAAGTCTCATCAAACTTTCTTGAAATAGTCACCAAGGTTTTATTTATGACGGTGTACTTTCTTCTGTCAGCACACTGAAAAACCATTTAGAACTTTACATATCCTAGGAAAGGCAGAGAGAATAAAAGTATCTTGACATTGGGCTTCCCTGGTGGTGCAGTGATTTAGAATCCACCTGCCAATGCGGGGGACATGGGTTCGAGCCCTGATCCGGGAAGATCCCACATGCTGTGGAGCAACTAAGCCGTCCGTATGCCACAACTACTGAGCCTGTGCTCTAGAACCCGTGAGCCACAACTACTGAGCCCATGTACCGCAACTACTGAAGCCCGCGTGCCTAGAGCCCATGCTCCACAACA
Organism: Kogia breviceps; assembly: GCF_026419965.1. Lineage (NCBI taxonomy): Eukaryota > Metazoa > Chordata > Mammalia > Artiodactyla > Physeteridae > Kogia > Kogia breviceps. The sequence continues at coordinate 97,331,997 of NC_081319.1, read as the reverse complement.
AGAGAAGCCACTGCAACGAGAAGCCCGCGCACCACAACGAAGAGTAGCCCCCCGCTCACCACAACTAGAGAAACCCCACGCACAGCAACGAAGACCCAACGCAGCCAAAAATAAATAAATAAAATAATAATTTTTAAAAGACCCAATGCCTTCTTTAAAAAACAAATTCTGATATTTTGTTGGAAGCTTTTTGTAGGAGTGGCTGGTTGCTCTCCAAACAAGCAACCTCAAGAAATTAATGATTTCAGCTGTGGAGGAGGATTCTGTAAAACGGGCACTTCCTCATACTTTGAAGGTCACAGAGAACATCAACATCATTTTAGAAAGCCACATAAATGATGATATTTATAAAGAGACATAAAGGTGTTCATGCCTTTGACTTATTCCCACCAAAAATCAAAACCAAGTAACAAAATCTGAAGTGTCGAAGGAATTTAGGCCTAAAAAGCTTCAACAGATAGTACTGATAGATGAAATATGGAAGCAAACTAAGTGCCCAGCATGAAGGGACTAGTTGACGAAATTCCACTCAATGGAATCAGGAGCACATAGAGGAAATTTGTTTGAATTTTTTTAAAATGCATCCCCTCTGGACAGTGGAATCACCAAAAGACAGGGCCAACTAATTAGAGAAAAGGCACTTCTTTCTCTTGACTTAGTGGATATTGGGCCCAGTTTCTTACCCACTCCTTCCAGGCCTCCTGCACAAGCACAGCCTGAAATAAACATTATATACCCTCTTAAAAATGAAGACATGGAAAAATGATTCTGATGTTCTAAGCGGAAAAAGGCTATACAATAATTTACACTGCCAAAGGTGTTAGCAAAAGGCATTAAGGAAAATCACAAAATGTTTCTATAATGGACAATTATTATACATAATTAAATTTTTATTACCAATATATTAGACTTTTACATAGAGATGTAAATGATAAAAATCCACCAGCCTTGAACTTGTCCACAACATTTTTGCACCTATATTTTCAGTCCTTCCCATGTATTGCTGTAATATTGATACACACATATCTGCTGAGGTTCTCAGTAGTGAACAGTTAGGAGCCAGTTCTGGCTCTCTTAAGTGGAAGCAACTTATTGGAATGATATTTGGTGGGTCTCAGAATTGACCAGGAGGCTAGATGACCAGGCCTAAAACAAAGACCAAAAGGGTTCAGGCAGCACAGATAGACTGGCCCCACCACTGGTCACATCAGCCACTATCAGATGCCACCCCCAACACCTAGACTGTCACCTTTCTGACCCTCAGTCTTTTTATTACTCACTCATGTTTCAAAGTTGGCCAAGCCTAGGTTGCATGTTCATGCCAGGGGCTGCCAGTGGGCAGATATCCCCAGCTTATAGAGGTACTGAGTTATTGAGACCTTCAACTCAGGGTGGGTCTGGAGTGGCTAGAGCCTGTGGTCCCTTCTGGCAGTGAGCAGCCCCGTGCGTTCATAGAGTACTTTACACATCTCGTTCATTTTCTTTTTTTTTTTTTTTTAACATCTTTATTGGAGTATAATTGTTTTACAATAGTGTGTTAGTTTTTCCTTTACAACAAACTGAATCAGTTATACATATACATATGTTCCCATATCTCTTCCCTCTTGCATCATCCTCTCTCCCACCCTCCCTATCCCACCCCTCTAGGTGGTCACAAAGCACAGAGGTGATCTCCCTGTGCTATGCAGCAGCTTCCCACTAGCTATCTATTTTACGTTTGGTAGTGTATATATGTCCATGCCACTCTCTCACTTCGTCACAGCCCACCCTTCCCCCTCCCCATATCCTCAAGTCCATGCTCGAGTAAGTCTGTGTTTTATTCCCGTCCTACCACTAATCTCTTCATGACATTTTTTTTCCCCTAGAGTCCATATATATGTGTTAGCATACGGTATTTGTTTTTCTCCTTCTGACTTACTTCACTCTGTATGACAGACTCCAGGTCCATCCTCGTTCATTTCCTATGCTTGGCATGACATGAAAAAGTTAGAACACACTGCCCTAATGGGACAGTGGCCACTGATGTTCACAGTCGAGGATTTTCCAGTGCTAGGAAAGAGGTTCAGACACTGGCCAGCCAGTTTCAGTCAGTGTCCATGACAGTATCCTTCTAGGTACTGGAAAATGGGATGGCAGAGTGTGCCGTCTGTAGTACTGCTTCAGGGTCTATATTAGTCATCCATTGCTGCTGAACAAATTACGCCCAAACTGAGTGGTTTAAAATAACAACATTTATTATCATACAGTTTCTGTGACTCAGAAACCTCATGGGCATTCAAGGTGTCAGCTGGGGCTAAAGTTATCTCCAGACTTGACTGAGGAAGGATCCACTTCTAAGCTCACTTACGTGGTTGTTTCTGGAGGATTGGATTCTGTTTCTGGAGACCATTGGTCTAAGGGCCTCGGTTCCTTGCTGGCTATTGGCCGGAAGTGGCCCTCAGTTCTTCACCACATAGGCCTCTCCAACATGGCAGCTTGCTTCATCAAAATGCGCAGGCCAAGAAAGCACTAGCAGCGGAACAGAAGTCACAGTCTTTTGTAACCGCATCACAGAAGTGCCATCCCATCACTTTTGCCATAATCTGTCTGTTCAGAGTAAGTCACTAGGTCCAGCCCACATTCAAGGGAAGGGGATGACACAAGGGTATGCATACCAGAAGGCAGGGATCTTGCAGGCCACCTTTGAAAAGCGCGTATCACAGGGTTGTTGCAACTTCCGGTGATCCAGGGGGACTGCACTTGCCACACACACACACGTCAATGATAGCTTCTAGACCAGGAATTGGCCAATGTTTTCTGTAACGGGTCAGATAGTAACTATTTTAGGCTCTGTGTGCCTGTTGAAACTATTCAACTTTGCCTTCGCGGATGAAAAGCAGCCATAAACAATACATAAACCAATGGGCATGGCTGTATTCCAATAAAACTTCATGTACAGGAAGAGAGGCAGCAGGCTGTACTTGCTCTACAGGCTGTACTTTTGGATCCCAGTTCTAGACCCTTCTGTCGACATCTCTTATAAAACATTCTCGGGCTTCCCTGGTGGCGCATTGGTTGGGGGTCCGCCTGCCGATGCAGGGGACACGGGCTCGCGCCCCGGTCCGGGAGGATCCCACGTGCCGCGGAGCGGCTGGGCCCGTGAGCCGTGGCCACTGCGCCTGCGCGTCCGGAGCCTGTGCTCCGCAACGGGAGAAGCCACAGCAGTGAGAGGCCCGCGTACTGCAAAAAAAAAAAAAAAAAAAAAAAAAAAAAAAATCTCAACATTAAATGGCAAGACCGAGTCGTTAGCAATGAAATCCCAGAAGATAACAAGTTCACTTTGTGACCAATAAAGTATGCTTTACCCTAGGGTCCTGGACAGGCTGTATACCATACGTGAACAGAGTCAGGATATTTCTGCCCGTAACGTGTGGCAAATTGCACTGGATGGCAAATGGCTGAACAATGGTAGGAAACTGCAACAGGAAGGGGTCCAAATGGGGAGTAATGCTCAGTGAGCATTTATGAAGCACCTGTTATGTATGGAACCCTGTGTTAGGTTCTGGGCACAGAGTAAGGAAAAGAATGAAGGATTACAAAGATGAAAAAGGCAGTTATGGCAACTACTCCTTCAGTGAATAGAATCTAGTTGCAGAGGCAAGATTAGTACACATGGATGGCAACAGGGCTTCTCAAACCTGGCTGCGGGCGTTTGCTGAACAGGACCTGAGAGTCTGCATCCCTAGCAGGCTTCCCGAGGGTGCCACTGCTGCGGGTCCACAGACCAGCCTTTGATTGAATAACAAGGACTTAGAGAAATAGCCGATGCTCTTTAGAAACAAAAGCTGTAACGTGCCTACCCTCTGAGAGTTAGCCGCCTATTTTGCTGACATGTGGCTGCATTTCAGTCATAATTTATTGAGTGCCTATTATATGCAATACACAGTGCCAGGCAGCATGTGGAAATTGTTTTAAAAAGAGAGAGAGAGAGAGAGAGAGAGAGAGGGAGAGAACTTAAGGTCCTTAAGTTTTGTGAGAGAGAACATTACTTAGAGAACCAATTTTTCAGGGTAGAGTATGAAAAGTGCTACAGTAGCGACAGGGCTATTTTTCTAATATCCCAGAAAAAGTAATTCTGCAGATTTACCCACTGCTGTCACCAAAGTGAATTTTTCAGTGTAAGTTTCTCCGTACCTAGGTTACCGCGTGGAGATAACTAACATGTATATACGTTTTACCATGGTGGTCCTCAGGGAAGGCACAAGGCCTGATTCGTTATCTAAGTAAATATAAGAAGAGAGCAATTCAGTGAAGTGATTTATTTCACAATTCACAATTCACTATTTCTTTCATCATGGCTCTATATAATTTTATGCTCAGTAATTAATTTTTTAAGCATCTTTGCTTGTTTTCCTTAAGGGCCTTTAAAGATATGCAAGGAAAAATATGCCCGGCAATATGTGAGGCTTTTAAAAATTTTAATATTTCAAAGCTGTCAGAACATCTGTATCTTAAAAACTGTTTCAAACACTTCTTTAGTATTTTTCTGTTTCAGCTGCAATTGTCCGAAGACTATTTAACTCAGAAATAGATGTCAGGGCTTCCCTGGTGGCGCAGCGGTTGAGAGCCCGCCTGTCGATGCAGGGGACACGGGTTCGTGCCCCGGTCCGGGAGGATCCCACGTGCCGCGGAGAGGCTGGGCCCGTGAGCCGTGGCCGCTGCGCCTGCGCGTCCGGAGCCTGCGCTCTGCAACGGGAGAGGCCACAGCAGCGAGAGGCCCACATACTGCAAAAAAAAAGAAAAGAAAAGAAAATAAATAGATGTCAGTCATTCAAAGCGGAGTTGCATTTGCTGTGGAATTACAGGTCTGTCTCCTAATGTCACCAACAGTCTCAGTCCTTCATATGTGTCTTATGCCACTGTCCATCTGAAAATTGCACGTAGGTGATTTAATCTTTGGCATTCCTTCTTTTGGCTGCATGTCTTTCGGGACCTTAATTCTCCGACCAGGGATGAACTTGCTCCTTTGACAGTGAAAGCACAAAGTCCTAACCACTGGACTGCCAGGGAATTCCCAATCTTTGGCATTTTTAAGAGGCCCAAGAGCTCTTGAAATCCTTAAACTCCAAATTCTACTATAGCATGTTATGCCACCCCATAAGAGTCAATAAGTATAATGAGAATAATCTACATGATTAGAGAACGCCGAAGTCACACTGACACGTGGGTGTGGGGTAGTTGGTTAGGCTACTCAATGATCAAGTGCATATTTCCATGTCGTGCGCTAACCTCATCACACGTGCGATGCAGTCTGTGCTTGGCAGAATTATGAACCAGAACTATGTCAGGAACTTTCTGGACTGCTTCTCAAGGCTGTGGGTGTTCAGTATGAGTGTAAGTGTGCAAGCACTGCCCTGATCAGATTCTCCCCACGTGCACGTCTCTCTTTATCTTGCTGTGGTTTTGTCTGTACACACATGTACGTACTGTGGTAGACCCAAAAATGGCCCCCCCCAAAGATATCCACCTATGAACCTGTGCACGTGACCTTATTGGGAAGGAGGGTCTTTGCAAATGTGATTAAGGATCTTGAAACAAGATGATCCTGGGTTATCCCATTGTGCCCTGAATCCGATGGCAAATGTCCTTATGAAGAGAAGCATAGGGAGATTTGAGACAGACAGATGAGGAGACACGTACAGAGGAAAAGGTCATGTGAAGATGAAGTGGGGAGATGCTGCCACAAGCCAAGGAATACCAACAGCCACCAGAAGCTGGAAGAGGTAAAGAATGGATCTGCCCCTACAGAAGTGGGGTGCGTGCAGCCCTGTCAACACCTTGAACTTGGACTTCTGGCCTCTAGAACTGTGAGAGAATAAGCTTCTGCTGTTTTAAGCCACCAGGTTTGTGGTCATTTGTTACAGAGGCTACACATGCAGCTCAAACATTTTAGGTCCTGGGTAAAAGAGTTGTACAAAGTCGTTGAAAACATTAAGTATACTGTGGATGGTGGAAGCTAGAGTGATACGGTAACACATCTCTCCCTCATCGAAACTGCAGTGCTTTTTATTGCAATGTACTTTTCCATAAGATGCAGAGCTCACATATTATGTAAATTTTATACATCGATAAAGCAAGTCTAGATTCACGACTTGTCTTCATAATTTTATAGCTTACTCTCTCTCTCCCTCTGGGTTCCAGCCACACTTCAGTAAAAAAAAGGGGGGGGGGAATCTATAAGCACTCTGGTTTGATGGAAAAGTAATTTTATAATTAGGGTATGAATTGAAATCGCTCTTCCACTGAGAAGAAGCATAAATGCCACAGCGCTGCCTTAAGGACACTATTAGAGGGTCACCTTGGCTGCCACAGCTCAGGGCTGTTACTTTTTAACTGTTCCGTGCCGAATGTCAAGTGTATTATACTTTCATAACCATTTTAAAATCTGACTCCATGAGGGTAACTTGGTGGGACAGATCAGAGGGTCTTATATCAGGTTTCCTAGAAGCAGACCCTGAGATGGGGTTTCTGATGCAGCTGACTTTTGGAGGGAGAGTGCTCTCAAGTGAAATCTGTTGGGGAATAAGGGAAGCAGGACAGTGCAGGGGCAGAAGCCAGGAAAAAATGAAGGTTCCATGAAGTCTGGCTTCAGCTTGGGGAGCTGAAGAGTATATAGCACAACAGAATTGCCCTCTCCTTAGGCAAGAGTCCAGGACTTTTAGAACCTGTATTAATCACTCATGAGTCGCAGACCACCTTCCTCCCTGGGGAAACATAACATCCTGGGCACCTCTGGCCAAGGAGGCTCCCTTCAGGCGAGGCTAGTTCTCTGGAGAAGGGTGTGGAGTGAGCCCTTGGTAACCAATGCTCATGGCAGCCTGAGATGGGCACAGCGGCAGGTAAGGAGAACGGGTCAGGGCACCAGTAGCATCTAAGGATGCACGGACTTTGCTTCAAACTGCATTTCTAATCACGTAGCTGATCATTTTAGTGGCTACACCTGCCATTAGAGAACTCGCTGAAAGAAAAAAACATGCTTGCATTACCGAAGAGTGCTGGAATTTCACAAGTCTTGCAAATCATATTATGGAGTTGTAAGCAGCAAATACTTTCCAATCTTGACAGGAATAATCTGGGAAGAGTACTGTTTGTACAGAAATCCGTTTTTAAAATGCACATGTAAGCAGGAGCCCTGTCACAGGTTTGGCTGTGCTGTCGGGCCCAGGGCTGACCTCCGTCATGTCTATTTTCATGGTCTGTATGTCTTCCTCCATTCTCTGTCGGCCACATGAATGCCTGTCTGTGACAGTGTGGTTTATTTTAGTCTCTAAGGTCCTAGTAGGTACAGGTGCCATCTATGTATTGTTCTCTACGTAGCATGTTGCACAATCATCTGCGTAATTACTGCTTCTTGTTGACAGTGCAGTGTAGATATGTGACTATTTGCTTTGGAGTGATGGCAACAATATTCTACTTAATAATTGCCCGGGCATTAACCATATGTCTAAGACATCATCCGAAGCAGGATGTGCACATTCACATACTCCCAGGAGCCAGACGATAATGTAAACGAGTGAAGACAATGAGGTATAAAACAATAGAGATCAGTGGGAGCTGTAACAGACTAGAGACTGTAAAGGAATTCAAATCAGAATGCTTGAAACACAACACGGGCCGAACAAAACGCTTCTGTGGGTCAGATCTGGCTAATGGGTGACCACTTAGTGGCCCAAAGGCTGATCTGAACTCAGAGCTGCAAATTCAGGCCAATTACAGATGTCCTGGATGGGCCCTGCTGTCTTACTTCTGTCTAGCTCCCTGAGGAGTCGAAAACTGTTATTATTTCAGAACCACAATGTGAGGATGTGGAGAAAAGGGAACCCCCATGCACTGTTGCTGGGTGCAAATTGGTGCAGCCACTGTGGAAAACAGTATGGAAGTTTCTTAAAAAACTAAAAGTAGAACTACCATATGACCTAGCAATTCTACTCCTATGTATATATCTGGAAAAAACAAAAACATTAGTTCAAAAAGATACACGCACCCCAATGTTCATAGCAGCATTATTTACAATTGCCAAGACGTGAAAACAACCTAAGTGTCCATCAACAGGTGAATGGTTAAAGATGTGGTACATATATACAATGGAATATTACTCAGCCACAAAAAAAGAACAAAATTTTGCCATTTGCAGCAGCGTGGATGGACCTGGAGGGTATTATGCTAAGTGAAATAAGTCAGACAGAGAAAGACAAATGCTGTATCATATCACTTATATGTGGAATCTAAAAAATACAACAAACCAGTGAATATAACATAAAAGAAGCAGACTCACAGATATGGAGAACAAACTAGTGGTTACCAGTGGGAGGGGGGAACAAAGGGGGGGAAGAGGGAGGTACAAACTATTGGGTATAAAATAGGCTCAAGGATGTATTGTACAACACAGGAATATAGCCAATATTTTGTAATAACTGTAAATGGAAAGTAACCTTTAAAAGTTGTATAAAAATTTTAAAAATTTTTAAACTGTTATATTTGCCTCTGCCCACTGCCCACAGTGGGTGAATTGGAAGCACCAGTTTTTTCAGTCACGCTGCTCTGCCTGTAGAACCAGATGTACAGATCTTGAGATACTTCCTGACTTGCCAGGGAAATCTGAGTCATAGGTGTCCCATTTGCTTAACAAGCCACAAGAAACACCTCAAATGAGCCCATTTCCTATTACAGTGCCCTACACCTAGCAGGCACTCCTTAAAGCCTCCCTGATGCTATGAACAAGCGAGTTTCATAATACTTGATTCCAGGTCTTTCTAACCCACCCCATGGCTTTTATCTTAAGAATGAATTTTTTCAGTTTGATTGTGATGCAAAGACTACATGTACGGGTAGCGTGTTGCTGAGGACGTGGAAAGACTGAAACCCTCATACACTGCTGGTGGGAAAGCAAAATGGGGCAGACACTGTGAAAAAGAGTATGGAGGGTCCTCAAGTTAAACGTAAACACTGTAAATCAACTATACTCCAGTAAAAAAATTAATTATAAATAAATACATGAAGCCAGTTATACAGCAAAAAAAAAAAAAAAGTTAAACATGGAGTAATCATACGACCCAGCAATTCTACTCCTAGGTATATTACCAAAAGGAATGAAAACATATGTTCACACAAAAACTTGTTCACAAATGTCATAGCAGCATTATTCATAACAGTCGGAAGTTGGAAACAATCCAAATGTCCACCCATGGTTGAGTGGATAAAGGCAGTATAGCCATACAATGGAATGGCATTCAGCAATAAAAGGGAGTGAAATTCTGACACATGCCACCCCATGGATGAACCTTGAAAACATTATGCTAAGGGAAGGAAGCCAGTCACAAAATACCACATATTTTGTGATTCTATTTATATGAAAAGTCCAAAGTAGGCCAAGCCATAGAGACAGAAAGTAGATTAGCGGTTGCCAGGGGCTGGGAGGAGGAGGAGGGAGTGCGGACTGCCTACTAATAGTATAGGGTTTCTTTTTGAGGTGATGAAGGTGTTCTAAAATTGATTGTGGTGATGGCTGTACGACTTTTGAATATACGAAAAACAACGGAAGTGTACACTTGGAATAGGTGAATTATGTGGTGTGTGAACTATAGCTCAGTAAGGCTGTGATTTAAAGGAAGATTATATGCACTGTGAAGGTTTTGGTCCTAGACACCAAATACTGTGGGTATGAATCTACTGCAGTATAACTTTCAGTGCTTTCCTCACTGTATGGTATATGGTAGGTGATCAATAGATGTTTATTGAATGAATGTTGAATAGATTTCTAAAAACCTAGAATATTCATTGAATTGGGATGGGGAATTCTGGTCAACTTAATTTTCTGAATTTCTGGAGGCTATCCTGAAAATCTATGGATTTTCTTTCCTATGGGAAAGAACCTAGCATGAAACCTGGCATAGGACATACTCTCGATAAATAGTAGTTCCTTTCTTCTTTTTCCAAAACAGTTTTAAAACCCATTATTCCACTTTCTTTACTTAATATCAAGTTTGTCAGCTTTATAATGGATCAACAGAAAGAGAGGTAAGAATTCAAAAAGACCAATCTTACTTGCATTCAATAGTTCAAGTTATACTCAGCTAAAAAAACCGGCTTTTTGAATGATATTTTGTTTTTTGTTTTTTTGCGGTATGCGGGCCTCTCACTGTTGTGGCCTCTCCCGTTGTGGAGCACAGGCTCCGGACGCGCAGGCCCAGCGGCCATGGCTCACGGGCTTAGTTGCTCCGCGGCATGTGGGATCCTCCCGGACCAGGGCACGAACCCGTGTCTCCTGCATCGGCAGGCGGACTCTCAACCACTGCGCCACCAGGGAAGCCCTGAATGATATTTTGAATAAATGGACTAGTACAGCGGTTCTCAAACTTTAAGAGCGCTTCAGAATCACCTAAAGGATGGAGTCAGGGTGGGGCCCAAGAATTATGCATTTCCAACAAGTTCCCAGGTAGTGTTGCTGCTTCTGTTTGGGGGACCACACTCTGAGATCAATCACTGGACTGGAATTTCTTCTTCATTTAATGTATTTTTTAAAATTTTGAAACAATCACAAAGTTTCAAAGAAGTTGGAAATACAGTACAAAAACCTTTTTTTTTAAATTGAGCTATTTGAAAATAAGTTGCCAACATCATAGCCCGTCACCTTCTAATACTATAGTGTGGAATTCTACAAACCAGGATATTCTGCTACATCACCAAAGTATGACCATTGTGATGAGGAAAGGAACGTCAATACACTGCTACCATCTAATCCTCACACGCTCTTCAACATTTGCATACGGCCCCATAACATTGTTTACGGCCAAAGGATCCAGTTCAAAGTCATGCGTTGCATTGACTTGTCACGTTCCCATAGCCAGTTCCTAGTCTATCCTTGACTTTCATGACACTGATACTTTTGAAGTTCACAGGCAAGTTATTTTTAGAGCATCCCCCCATTTGGATTTGGCTGATATTTTCCTCACGAGTAGGCTCAAGTTATGCATCTTGGGCAGGAATCTCATATAAATATCTCTGTGTTCCTCTCAGTGCATACTATCAGGCTACATGATTTCAGTCTTTCCCATTAATGATGACGTGAACTTCAATCATTGAATAAAGGTGGTATCTGTCAGGCTTCTCTGATATAAAGTTACACTTTTCCCCTTTATAATTAATAACTATTATGTGAAGAAGTATTTTGAAATGATCTAAATATCTCACTTCTTATCAAACTTTCAATTTATTCATTAGATTATTTGCTTATAAGTCTATGGACTCATGGCTTCTTATTTTGTTCAATAGGCTCATAATCCACTACTACGCTCATTCATCCTGATGCTCAAATCTTCCCTGATTTCGTTCGTGGGAGCTCTTTCAAGCTGGCTTCTATATCCTTTTGACATGTCCCCATCATTCTTTGAGCATTTTCTTACTTTCTGGCACAAGAAAATGTTCCAGATTCATTCTGTACCTTCTCTGCTGCAGTCCTGGAATCAGCCATTTCTCTAAGGAGCCATGGTTCCTTTTAGTTGAAAATGGCCTTGAAGCCCAAATCTGGGCACGAGGTGTGATCACTTCTGCTGGAGTGCTGCTCCCTTAGGCGTCCTCAGGGAGAGCTAAGGTACATATACTACTAGTACTAGTATATGTACTAGTCCTCTGTAGCTGCATAACAAATGACCACAAATTTAGCAGCGTATGCCAACCCACAGTTATTATCTTATGGTTTCTGAGGTCAGGAGTCCTGCCAGGCTCAGCTGCTCCTCTGCATCACGGTCCCCAAAATTGTCACCTGGGGCTGTGCTTTTGTCTCCAGGCTCAACTGGGGAAGGACCCACTTCCAAGCTCTCGTGATGGCAGAATTCAGCTCTCTGTGGATTTGCTGGACAGAGAGCCCCATTTTCTTGGCAGCTGCTGGCTAGAGGTTGCACCCACCTTTTTTTTTTTTTTTTTTGCCATGTGGGCCTCTCCACAGGGCAAGTCACCAAACACAGCAGCTTGCTTCATCAAAGCCAGCAAGGGAGACAGTCTCCAAGCAAGATAGACATAATCTTAGAGAGCATAATTGCATACATGATATCTTACTAGTTTTGTATTCTATCGGCTGAAGGCAAGTCATAGGTCATGTCACACACAAGGGGAGGGAATTACACAAGGGCATGCGTAGTACCAGGAGTTGTGGACCATTGGGGACCAACTTAGGATCTTTTACTGTAATCACCTGACTAAGAGGCAAAGGCAAGGGGAGACCCAGGCCTCCCCAAGTGAAGAACTGGGGAGTCTGTACGCTGCAGTCCACATGTGCACATTCACATTATGCCTATATTTCTATCTATCTCTCTCTATGATTTATCCTTCCTTCCATCTTGAAAATCATGGTTCGTGCTAATACATCCAATTCCAATCCAACATCACCGTGTTCATTCTAGTTTTCTCCCTTTCCATATTTGCAATTCCTTTCTCTGAGAGTGAGAAACCTTCATATATTTATTTATCTGATCAATTCCCTATATGCTCACCTCCACCCCTCCCCTCTTACGGATGCTTTCCTCTCCGTTCAGGCTCTGATGCCGTCACATGAGGATGCCTTGGCCATCGTGCTCAGGCTCTGACACACACACGGAGCCACCCCATACATGGACGCTCCCACCCTCATGGGCCCTGACCCCCACGGCAGGCTTCCCTCCTGCATGGAGACCTTCTTTACCTTGCTTGGGTGCCCACACCCCACACCTAACCCTCTCTCCCGCACCATGGATGTCCACTTTGCTCTGCCCCATCTAATACTTTAGGATGACTGGCTCGTAGGGAAGAAAGGGAAGGGCCAGGCAGGAAAAGAGCCACCTCTCCTTAATGATTCCATTTTCCCCTCATTGAGTATGATGCTCCTCCCCTGCCCCCAGAGATGGGAGAGTAGGTACAAACTATTCCCTGAACAGATGGTGTAAAATACAGGTGGCTATTCTATAAAACTGCAGCCTGTTAGCTGGAGTTGGAGGAACTCTAATGTGTGAAGCAGCAGAAAAAAATAAGAAGGAAGGGCAAAAGGGAAACAAGCATTCACAGTCCTTTCATTCTAGCTCTGAGCTTTGCTTGAGCTCATCTGTTTTCCCGTCAGAAAAGCCCACTTGGCTGTCCTTTATATTAGTTCAATTCCTCACTTCATTCAAGGGCCAGCTCGCAAGGCTCCATCTTCCACAGAAGACCCTCACTAACCTGAGACCAGACATTTTATCCCCTTTTAAAATTCCAGTCTGTGCTCCATCTTTGTCACGACATTGTAGCGCTTAATTCTATATGACCTTGCATTGATCTCTAGCTCTTTTATGTATACACATCTTTTCTCCTGAGCTAGATAGTAAGTTCCTTAAAGATATACTTCTTTGTGTCTTTCACATGTTTGTTGAGCCACGCTGGGTAGGCACACGTTACTGGGGTGAAGAAAGACGAGAATATTTTCAGAAGAGTGGGTCACTAGCTATTTCATCTCGTGCCCTTGTTTATAGTTCTGTCTCTTGGCTGAAGGCGAGCACAGCATCAAAAAGTTCAGTGAATATGTACTGAATTAGAATTTGGCACATACAGTAACAGTCTCTGCAGAATATGTGGACCTCAGAAGCCATGTACATCATATTTCACCTACCCCAGGGGCTGGTAGGTGATGGTCAGTGACATGCATATAGAACTTGAGGGATGGCTCTATTTATATCTCTGGTTTTCTGGACCCTGTGTATAACATGAACGCCATAATTTAAAGAGTCTCACTGGACATGGATGCACGATTATATTTACAAACCATTGAAAGAGAGGGATCAAAGATTCAGATCCTCTTCTCACACCAAGTCTGAGTTAAGAAAGGCAGCAGCTTTGATTGAAATTAAAAAAAAAAAAATAAGGAGAACAATTTCCTAGCGTGACATGTACCTTCAGTCTTGGATTGTGTCACAGCCATGGTGTTTAAGACACTTGCTCCTTGTGGATCCTTCAAAGCTATTCAGTAGACGGAGCTGCATGTGATTTGACTTTCAGACTTATTTATAATAACAAACCAGAAGTTTTTCTTATAATAAAATCGATATTAGTCATCACCACAGAAACGTTAACTAGTTTGACCCAAGTCACCAGAAAGCATCAGACCTGGAAAATCTTGACCTTCTGACCCGTACACATTCCAAGAGGCCTTGTGGATATTATTTTTCTTTCTTAGTGGTGTTCACCATGAATAAGACAGTGGCTTTGGGTATTTTGGTGTTCATATTCAAGCGATATTATCAAGCCTTCCCTAATCACCCTGGTTTAACACCCAGCTAGTCAAAACAGACCCAAAGCATAGCCTCCCATGCAGTACACCCTTCACAACATGCAGTACACCCTTCCTCCCGCTGCCGGGTGACAGCCCTGGCTCTAAACATCTGCACAAGGTTCCTTTAAGGGGTGGGAGCAGCAGAGAAGACCTGCGGCCGCCAAAACCCGTGAGCCCGGGGAAGAGGGTGGTCCTGAACTCGTGAAGAGGGTGATGCAAAATGTAAACAGAGCTCTTCTTGGCAAAAACAAGACACAAAAGACATCTCTGAGGAGAAAGAAACAGAATGTTTAGATGTGATAGTTATGGCCATTTTTAGAGGATTTTTCCAGCAAATTCAAAAGTAGGTTTTAAAAAAAATAGAACACTTGATTCTAGTTCTGTAAAGTAATTGAATGCGCGCACACACACACACACACACACACACACACACACACACCACTTGCCCATTTAGTTGGCCGGGAAATATCTGAAGAAATGAAACCAGCATTTTGATTCTGTTCTGTATTCCAGAGATCACAGCGGTTGCCTCTGTGTGTTCTTGTTCCTTCAGAAGCACGAAGGGAAAGGCTGCAGTGTTTTAGGAGAGGCTTAGCTCTACAGGGAACTGTTTGCTGAGGTTCTCCGAGTCTTTTGTCTGCTTAACTACCATTTTAAATTAACATCCTCTCATAATGAGAATGAGACCCCTTGAAAAAGGAGGCTAGACAGTAGCAGACAGCATAAACCTAGTCAGACACATGCGCAGTTGAAAATGTTCTCTATCTGGGAAACTGAGGAAGAAACGAGAAGCTTTTGCTCGAGAGCTTCTGGGATGAGTTCTTTTGCTTAGCCAGTACCCCAGGTATTTGGGCTATATATCAGAATCTCCAGTTATGAGGTTTACTTAAGTTCTATCCATATTAATCAGAATAGTGTTGAAAAACACTGGAAATGCTTGCTTTTTCGTTTGCCAGTCTAGTAGGTGGTGGAAAGGGCATGAGCTTTGGAGCCAGCCCTAACTATAACCGACATCTGTCCGTAACTAATAGCGGGCAGATCCTCAGTGTCTGCATCTGTAAAATGAGGTTGCATTTCCAAACCTCAGAGAACACCCTCCCTGCAAAACCAGGTACGGCGCTGGCCCAGGGTAGCTGCTCAGGGAATGAAAGCGACGATGGGTTTTGTTAATTACAGAGTCAGAAGCCTGCAGAGGTTGCCTGTCATTGGAGGTCAGCAGTTGGACCTACTTCCTGCCTAGGCCACGAGGAGGGACAACTACCATCTCCCCAGAGGTTTCAAAATTGAGAGCGTCGATTCTGCAGGAAGGGCCATTGAGAAAACATGTCCTTCAAAATCCACTGGAGGGGCTTCCCCGGTTGGCGCAGTGGTTGAGAGCCCGCCTGCCGATGCAGGGTACACGGGTTCGTGCCCCGGTCCGGGAGGATCCCACGTGCCGCGGAGCAGCGAAGCCCATGAACCACAACTACTGAGCCTACACTCTAGAGCCCGCGAGCCACAACTACTGAAGCCCGCAAGCCACAACTACTGAAGCCCGAATGCCTAGAGCCCATGCTCCGCGACAAGAGAAGCCACCGCAACGAGAAGCCCGTGCACCGCAACAAAGAGTAGCCCCTGCTCATTGCAACTAGAGAAAGCCCGCATGCAGCAACGAAGACCCAACACAACAAAAAAATAAATAAAATAAAATACATAAATTTAAAAATAAATAAATAAATTTAAGGAAAGAGTGCTTAATCCTATAAAAAAACCTTATTAACTTGAACTCAGTTCCAAATTGTAATGCCTTTACTTGGAATACAGTGAAGTCTTTGAGTGATTTAAGTAGAAATTGTTTAGTAAATAAATTGTCAAGCTAGTCAATTGACTTGCGAGGGGGCATATTTAACTGACTAAATAAAGCCAGCTCCTTTTTTAATTTTAAGATTAGTTTATTAACTGTTCCTGACTGTAAATGAGATATCAACTTTCATTAAAGAAACATGACTGTAATTTTTGATAGACATTCTGATAGTATTTAACGAATTGGTTACATGTAGTTTAACGTACTAGAACTAAATTCTTAGAAATGAGTCTACTATTCATACACTTTTCAAGTAAATTCTACCAGTTTTCCCACTCACCTTCACAACTGGGCTGAATTAATGTGGTTTTATCTTACCAAGTTTTAACTAGTTTTATGTAGTTAGCATGAGTTTCATTAAAACTCGAACTAAGAAAGTGTCATTGGACATCTCTATGCCTCAGTTTATCCATCCATAAAATGGGTATATTGAGGGTTGCAGGCAGGGCACCACATGAACTTGTGCAGGATGAAAACTGCACGGTTTTAGGGGGCCCCGGTCACAACCTGCACGGCTGTAGGCTGCTGCTCTGCTTAGAGGGCTCCTGGGAGGATCACGTGAGTTAATATACTGAGATCAAGTGAAATTGTGCCCGGCAAAGAATAAGCGCTACGTGTTTGATAATTCTAACTGAATGAGTCTTGATTCAATGAGTTATCACCCTCAAATAAGTATTATGCTGAATAACAAGAAAAATGTATTTGGGGAGTATGATGTGCTTTCCTGAATCAAAATCAACTGATCTGGCAAGCCATTGTTTCATTCTCCCATTAAAAAAAAAAAAAATTAGAAAACCTACCTGCAAGATGCACATAAAATGTCTGCCTTCACTGGGCCCATAGCGCAGTGACAGACATACGGGTACAACTTGCTGAGAGGAAGTGGTAGTTAGGAGTGTGGGCCCTGAGACCATCACCTTAACCCCAGCTTAACCTCTTTAAACCCAAGTTTCTGTATCAGTAGAGTCGGGAGAATGATAACGACATCACAAAGCTGTTGCAGGAGTGAAAGGAGACAAGGCACTCGCCGCTGTTTTGGGCGCTTGGTTGCTGGCCTGCTCTGATCTCATCAGGAGCAGCATTGCAGAGGCAGCGACCTGCTTCTCTTCCACTTTGCCTCCTGCTTCCCGACATGCCCACTTCTTTCCAGAGGCCACTTGCTTCCATCACTATGATGTCGATGTTTTTTTCCTCCACAGACTTTTTTTCTCTAGCATTTATTCTTTTTTTTTTTTTTTTGGCTACCCTGAGTGGCTTGTGGGATCTTAGTTCCCTGACCAGGGATGGAATCCGTGCCCTCTGCAATGGAAGCGCCAAGTCCTAACCACTGGACAGCCAGGGAATTCCCTCAAACATTTATTTTAAATCCTTCAATTGAACCCAGTGCAAGACTCACCTCCTTGAACCAAGGCCAAGAGGAAAGGTCAAGAGATAGGGAAGTTCAGTGAGATTCCTTACCAACAATTAGCATCTACTGCTCAGGACTAGCCAAGTGACAATGATTTTGTTCTCATAATATACGTGTCCTCAAATGTAAAAAATGTCTCCTGGGTTTTTCTTTGTTTCGAGCTTAGCAATTCCTTGCATCTAAGTTTTAAAGTAGAAACATTAATTGTTGCCACACTTAGTAATTTTTAAAAGTGGAATTTGTAAAAAAAAAAAATTGCTCATTTGTTCATTAACACCATTGCACGTTAGACATTGTGCTGGGTGGGATACAAAGAGAAATTAAAGGTAGAATTCTGGAATAGTAAATGAAGTAAGCAAGTCAACCTCACTGTCTATACTTAAATGTTTTGTGAAGGTAGATGCTTAATCAGGCATTAGGAAAAAAACTGAAAGGATTTTTCTGTGTCTGTTTCCTTCATTACCCTCCAGGTGCCTTTGAGGCAGGAACACTATTGTTTCTATACCCTGTATCAGACCTGTAGTCCACAGCTAAATACCATGCTCAGTAGCTCAGTAAATACTAAACTAACTGAAGGCCAGAGACATAACCCTCCCTGCCCCAGGCCTGTTCTAGGGTGGGTGTCCTGTGGTGCCCAGGAGGGGGCACTGTGGACACAGTTTCAAGCCCCCAGGGCTCCGCATTATAAGCCTTTCTCCCACCAAGGAGTTAATAGACTACAATAATGCCCAGGAGGTCCAGATCATTCCAGAAAAAAAGCCCATGATATGCCACAAACCCAGAAGCAACCCTGTTCTAAATAGAAAAGCCAAATGTGCATCAGAAATCCTGAACAAAAACTATCCTGAAAAGACACAATCCAGAAGCCACAAGAAAAAAAAAAAAAGGACAAGATTTGACTACATTAAAAAAAAAAAAAAAAGTCATTTAAAAAGTATAAAAAAATGGGAATTCCCTGGTGGCGCAGTGGTTAAGAATCCACCTGCCAATACAGGCGACACGAGTTTGAACCCTGGTCGGGGAAGATCCCACATGCCGTAGAGCAACAAAGCCTGTGCTCCATAACTACTGAGCCTGGGCTCTAGAGCCCGTGAACCACAACTACTGAGCCCGCGCGCCACAGCTACTGAAGCCCACGCACCTACAGCCCGTGCTCCGCAATAAGAGAAGCCACCGCAATGAGAAGTCCGCACACGGCTAATAAGGAGTAGCCTCTGCTCGCTGTAACTAGAGAAAACCCATGCAACAGCAGCGAAGACCCAACATAGCCAAAAATTAAAATTAAAAAAAAAAAAAAAAGTTAAAAGACATATGACAGGCTACAATAAAATATTTCCATTACAAATATTAGACTAAGATTTAGTATCCTCAGTGCACACAAAGAGGTAGAAAGAAAAATACAAATTCAAGGAACAGAGGCAATGGAGATGAACAAGCGATTTGCCTATTAGCAAAACAAGTGGCTGATAAACAATGAGAGGGCTTACCTGTGATCTAAGAAATGCAAATTAAAATAGCAACGAGTGGGCTTCACTGGGCTTCCCCGGGCTTCCCTGGTGGTGCAGTGGTTGAGAGTCCGCCTGCCGATGCAGGGGACGCGGGTTCGTGTCCCGGTCCGGGAGGATACCACATGTCGCGGAGCGGCTGGGCGCGTGATCCATGGCCGCTGAGCCTGCGCGTCCGGAGCCTGTGCTCCGCAACTGGAGAGGCCACAACAGTGAGAGGACCGCGTACCGCAAAAAAAAAAAAAAAAAAAAAAAAAAAGTGGATTAGCAAAAATGGAAAAGATCTAGTGTTGGTAATGGTGGAGGGTAAAGGGCACTCTGAGGGAAAGTGTAACTTGGTTTATTTCTGGAGGGCAATTGGCAGCTTCTATCAAAATTTCAAAGGTAAACATGTTTGTGACCAGAGAGTGCAATTTTAGGAACTGATTCCACAGCGCAAATAACAGCCTCTTATCTTAAATGGGTGCAGTATACCAGACCCCACGCCAGGTACGTTACATGGACCTCCTCGTTTTCTGCACAAGATGGCCTGCTGAGCATAGGTCTATAATTACCTTCATTTTCCAGAAGGAGGAACTGAGGCTTAGGGTAGTTAAGTTTTCACAGCAAATAATTAGTGAAGCCAGTATGTAAATCTGATTCCAGAGCCCACAGGTATAATCACTCCCTTTCTCACAGCATTATTATAATATAGAGATTAAATCTAAAATTCTAAATTGGAAGGATAGTTTGAGAAATGTTACAGCCACACCCTGGGATACTGTGCAGCAAGTAGGTAGTTTTGTTTGTATTGACTGGGAAACTACCCATGTCACATTACTGAGTAGGTAAAACACAGGTTGTAAAGGAATGTGAGTAGTATAATTGATTATTTTTAAAAAGTATACATATGTGTATGTAAAAAAGGACACACACCAAATCATTTACAGTAGTTATTCTTTAGACATGGTGGAAGTGGGAGGACTTGTACTTCTTTACTTTAAATTTGTATCATTTAGGTCTCTTCATGGAGAAGTAACAAAACCTGACTCAAATTAGCTCTAATACCAATGGGGGACTTTTCCTCATGTAATTGGAAGGTTCAGAGGTCTGGTGTGATTTGGCAGCTTAATAATGTCTTCAAGGAGTTGGTTTCTTTCTACCTCTCTACTCTGCCTTCTGTCGTGTCAGCTGAATTCTTAGACAAGGTTCCCTCATGGTAGCAAAAATGTTGCAGCAGTTCCAACTTCTCATATGTACCCCATGGAATCCAGAGGCAGAATGTGTTTGTGTCCCATAATTCTCAGCAAAAGTTTTCAGGTTTGACACTGATTGGATCAATCCCGAATGAACCTCTGTGGCCAGGGGAATGGCAAATGCTGATTGGCTAAGGCCTATATACCCTAAATAAATGACTGTAGCAAGGAGGCCTGCTTGGATCAATCAGGGTGTCCCCTGGAATTGGGAGTGCAATCTGTCTCATGCAAATCACTCAAGGCTGCCACATGATGGAGAGGCGTGGAATGTTTGTTGAGGAAACAACACTACAATACATTTCTGCGTTATTTAAATTTTCTACCAGTTCTCTAGATACCAAATCATCTAATATAGCCATAACTTGGTGATATGACAGGTTCATTTCCAGATCACCGCAATAAAGCAAATATCGCAATAAAGCGAGTCACATGAATTTTTGGTTTCCCAGTGCACATAAAAGTTATGTTTACACTACAGTGTAGTCTATTAAGTGTGCAGTAGTAGCATTATGTCTTAAAAATGTACATACCTTAATTTAAAAATACCTTATTGCTAAATAGTGCTATCCACCACCTGAGCCTTCAGCAAGTTATAGTTTTTTCACAATAGTACAAGATTACTGATCACAGATCACCAACACAAATATAACAGTAAAATAGTTCGAAATACTGTGAAAATTACTAAAATGTGACACAGAGCCACGAAGCGAGCAAATGCTGTTGGAAAAACAGCACCAATAGGTTTGCTCAATGCAGGGTTGCCACAAACCTTCAATTTGCTAGAAAAAAAAAAAAAAGCACAGTATCTGTGAAGCACAAGAAAGAAAAGTGCAATAAAATGAGGTATGCCTGTAGTTCGGTAATTTTAAAAATACAAGAAAGGACTTTTTTTTTTTTAAGAAAATACATTGCAAATGTTCAATTTTATAAATACCTTGTTTCTTCCTCAAGTTCAAATTATGTAGATGAACTTCCTGAATCAAGAGGGTCAGCTTAGAGATGTGATGCAGTATGTGTAGAGGGACCAGTGCTGGATTGGAATTTGGAGGCCTGGACTCAAGTTCAATCTCAGCCAGTAACAATAAGATCTTAGAAAAGTCAGAACTGCTCTGGGCTCGGTTTCCTCATCCGCAAAAGGTGGTGTTGGGTAAGATGGCCTTTATGGCCCCTTCTACCTCAACTATTTCTTTCTTTTTGTTTATAAGATTCTT
Organism: Kogia breviceps; assembly: GCF_026419965.1. Lineage (NCBI taxonomy): Eukaryota > Metazoa > Chordata > Mammalia > Artiodactyla > Physeteridae > Kogia > Kogia breviceps. The sequence continues at coordinate 97,310,484 of NC_081319.1, read as the reverse complement.
CTATCTATCATCTGTCTATCTATCTATCTATCTATCTATCTATCTATCTATCTATCTATCTATCTATCCACTCATTTACTTATGTTAATTTTTTGGTAAAAATACTATATGCATAAGACAAAAATATTCTAACAATGCAAAAAGTTACACAGTGAAAAAGTCAGTTTCTCCCCACCCTTGACTCTACCACTGCAGTTTCTGCCCCGCCCTAACCACTTGTAACAAGCTGTTGTTTATGCATGTATTCTCCCCGTACCTTCCGTATACAAGTAGTAACATGCCACACATGTATTCTCCATTCTGCCCTTCTCATATAACTACTTAAAAACGGACCTCTCGGGTCAGAGGATATGTGCATTTTATATTTTGATAGATAATGCTAAATCGTCCACCAAAAAGGACGATGCTTATTTCTCCCATACCCCATCAACACTTTTTGTTATCACTCTTTCATTTTTGTTAGCCTTCAAGATTGAAAAACAACATCTCGTTGTGGTTCGACTTTGCCTTTCTTCTATCGTGTAGGTTGAGAACCTTCACATGCGTTAAAGCCGTTGACATTTATCATTTTGTAAATCGTCTGTTCCTGTACTTTGCCCTTTTCTCTTTTGCACAGCTATAATTTTTCTTGGAATGCAGAAAATGGGGCATCCTTACACCCCTCGATGGGAAGATGGAACTTAAAGGGCATCGCTATTGAGGCCGTTGGGTCACAGATGGGCGTTGGAGCAACAGAAGTGGGGGGGGGGGCCCAGGAAGAACCCCAGAGCGAGTGGGAGACCTACGTAGAGCAGGAGCCCTCACCTAAAAAGGGCTTTCACATTTGAAAGGGTTTTAAACAACAACAGACAAACAAACAAAAAAACAAAGAAAGAATATGCAATGGGGACCCTGTGGCCCGTGAAGCCTAAAATATTAACCATCTGGCCTTTTACAGAAAACATCTGTCAATCCCTGGAATCTGAGATGAAGAGAATAAGAGGAGGCTAAGACGGAGCCGTCTAGGACGCAGGAGGAGAGTCAGACAGACTGGCAGCCCAGAAGAGAAGAGTCGAAAATTTTAGTAGATTGGAGGAATCAGCGTTTGGCCAAGAATTCAGGTAAGATGAAGATTTAAGAGTGCTTTGGACTGGCAATGAGGAAGCAGGTCACTGTGACATTTGGTAGAGCAGGTTTGGGGGAGGGTTGATACACAGGCTTTTGAGTCACAAGAAAGAAAAAAACAGAGAGAGGGAGGGAGGGCAGGAGAGAGAGAGAGAGAGAAAGAGAGAGATAAGCCTGGGTGCAAACCATGAGTGCTTAGTAAAAATTAACTGAAAACAAACAAACAAACTGGCATGACTTCTTTAAGACAAATCATTATTTTCATGAATGCAAATGTTCCCTTCTTTAAAGCTTGCTTTAGGTCTGTCTGACCCAAGCTTTGGATCTTTCCTTTTCCATCTTTCACTCTATAAGGAAGTAAACCCCAAACGGACATAAAAGCAGAGAGTGTTAGCAGTGCCGGAGGGCCCTTGGGTGCAAGCCAGTCCATCACCCACGTGTTACTGGTGAGGCAGCTGAAGCTCAAAGAGGAAAAGTGACGTGACCAGGCCACACAGGGAACTGTGCAGGTGCTAGAACTCTGGCTTTTAATTCCAACTATTTTTCTACTCTATGGCTGCCATTTTTGTCTTCTTTGAAAGCATCTAACATCTTGCTAACATTTAGTAGATCCTCCATAGATATTTCCAAATATTATGTGTTCATTTCCAGACATTGTATTTCATTCTTTTTCAAACTTCTATTTTGGACACCCTCTTTTCATTTTTGCAAAATCAATACTATTGAGGTATAATTCTTTTTATTGTGGTAAATATATATATAATATGAAATTTACCATTTTAGTCATTTTTTTAAGTATACAGTTCTATGGCATTAAGTACATTCACATTGTTGTTTTAGAAATTCACATTAAGTACCATTTATCACCACATGAAAAAGATGAACGTTTTCATCTTCCCCAAGTGAAACTATAATAATTAAACAGCAACTCCCTATTCTCCTGGCTGATGGATAATTTACTTACAATAAAATCCACTTTAAGTGTACATTTTGTTGGATTTTGACAAATGCATACTCTTGGGTATTGACTCCCATAATCAAAATATTCTCTCATGGTCCTCTGCAGTCAGTTCCCAGACTGCAACTCTGACCTCTGTTGCAGATTTGTGCTTTATTCAAAGCACATACTTTTGCCATCCTGCAGATTGAAAAACCATATCTAGTTGTGGTTTTACTTTGCCTTTTAAAAATTGTGTATGAGTTTGAGAATGTTTCTGTCATTGTAGGTTGCTTTCTTCTTTTCTAGAATTTCATAAAAATGGGATCATAGAGTGTGTACTCTTTGGTATTTGTCTTCTCTCACCCAGTGTAATGTTTTTGAAATTCATCCATGTTGGGTATACCAATAGTTTGTTCCTTTTTATTGCTGAGTAGTATTCCATTAGATGGACATACCAAAATATGTCTATCAAGTCACTTGCTGACAGACATTTTGGTTAATTTCAGTTTTGTTTTGCTTTTATTTTTTTTTATTTCTATTTTTATTTTTTTTAAATTAATTTATTAATTTATTTATTTTTGGCTGTGTTGGGTCTTCGTTTCTGTGCGAGGGCTTTCTCTAGTTGCGGTGAGCAGGGGCCACCCTTCATCACGGTGTGCGGGCCTCTCACTATCGCGGCCTCTCTTGTTGCGGAGCATAGGCTCCAGACGCACAGGCTCAGTAGTTGTGGCTCACGGGCTTGGTTGCTCCGCGGCATGTGGGATCTTCCCAGACCGGGGCACAAACCCACGTCCCCTGCATTGGCAGGCAGACTTTCAACCACTGCGCCACCAGGGAAGCCCCTGTTTTGCTTTTAAACACTCATGTGCAAGTCTTTGGGTGGACATGTGCTTTCATTTCTCTTGGGTAAAGTAAAAGGGGTAGAATTGCTGGCTCATATGATTAGTGTAACTTTATAAGAAATAGCCCAACTGTTTTCCAATGTGGCCGTTCCATTTTGTATTTCCATCAGCTCTACATCTTTGCCAACACTTACTTGGTGGTGTTGTCAGTTTTTAAAATTTTGGTCATTCTAGTGGATTTAATTTGTGGTTTTAGTTTGCATTTCTCGCATTAATAAACATGTTGAGCATTTTTCAAGTGCTTCATCCAAGATTGCGAAGATTTTTCCTCTCTCTTCTTCTAGAAGTGTTATAGTTTTAGCTTTTAGGTCTAGGTCTTTGGTTATTTCAAGTTAATCCTGGGGTTTGGGGTGAGGTAAAAGTCAAGGCTCATTTTTTCCATGTGGTTACCCAGTTTTTCCAGCACATTTTATTGAAAAGATATCCTTAGCTCATTGAATTATTTTGGTACTTTTGTCAAAAATCAATTGGCTATATATGTGAAGATCTGTTTCTGGACTCTTTACCATATTCCATTAATCGATATGCTTGTCCTTACACCAGTACAACACTGTCTTAATTACCATAGCTTTATAGCTAGTAGTGAAATCAGTTAGTGTAATTCCTTTTTCAAAAATTCTTGACTTTGCTATGCCCTTTGCAATTCCATATAGATTTTGGAATGAGCTTGTCAATTTTTTCAAAAAAATGTGCTGAGATTTTTGACAGGGATTGCACTGAATCTCTGGATCAATATTTTTTCACTTAAAAAATTTCATTCTGATTTTGCTAACTCTTGTGCATGAGGGCTTATTTCCTTATATGTTCTGAGATATATTTATTGTGAGCTCATATTCCTTGGAAATCTCTCTCTGATAATTTTTTGAGGCTTGGATTTAAAGTATGTTTATCAGAGAAGAGTTGTACTTATTTTTCCCAGGCATAATTTACTACCCTGGCCTACATTAGACCAAAATTTCAGGTAGGATTTTTCTGGAGGACCATGTAGTATGAACTTCAACCCCAAACCCAGGTAAAGGGAATTCATCAGTAAGTCCAATTTATCCCCTATCTTAGGTCTGGTTTCCCCAGAAACAGACCCTGAGACGTGATCTGAGTGCAAGTAGTTTATTTTGGAGGTGATTTCAGGTAGCCCCACTAGGGGAGGGTGGGATTAGACAAGAAAAGGAGTTGGATAAGGTGCATTAAGGAGGATGAGTTACCCTTGGACAACTGGGGTCCAATTCCACTAAGCTCCTCTGGCAGGTGGTATAGAATACACATTCGATTTGCTTGATGAGAGAAGTGAGGAAACTGGGGTATTTCTCTACCAACTTGCAATCATCCTTGGTTGAGGACTGCTTCCCCTGGGGCAGTAGCTCCCTGCCTTCCAGCCATTCAGAGCAAGTGTGCTACCCACCCCACCCCCACCCCTACCCCCACCCCCCACCCCCCACCCCCACCCCACCCCCTCTGCCGCCAGGGAGGGTCCTCAGTCTGATAATCACACTCCTTTGTGCAAGAGGGAGTTTCCCTCTTAGGTTCCTTTCCATCCAGAAAACTCAGGTATTGATAGAACCTTCAACATGAACATGCTTCTTTGTCTCATCGTTAGTCTGTGCTCCTGTGATGATTAATTTTGTGTGCCAACGTGACTGGGCCCTGGGGGCCCAGATATTTGGTCAAACATTATTCTGGGTGTGTTTCTTTGAGGGTGTTTTGGAAGGAGATCAACATTTGAATCAGTGGACTGAGCAAAGTAAATTGCCCTCCCCAGTGTGGGTGGGCCTCATGCAATCAGTTGAAAACCTGAATAGAACAAAAAGGCTGACCCTTCTGCCAGTGAAAGGGAACTCTTAACTGTCTTGTGTTTGGACATTGGTCTTTTCCTGCCTCCGGACTCAAACTGAAACTTGGCTCTTCCTGGGTCTAAGTCTGCCAGCTTTCAGACTGGAATTTATGCTATTGGCTTTCCTGAGTCTCCAGCTTGCTGACTACAGATCTTGGGACTTCTCAACTGCCACCACCTTGTGAATTGATTCCTTATCATAAATCTCTCTCTCTCTCTCTCTCTCTCTCTCCCTCTGATTCTGTCTCTCTGGAGAACCCTGACTAATACAGCTCCCGTGATAGAAGCTGAACATGAGCCCCCTAATTTTGATTTATTTTCCCACCTGTAAGAGTTATGTTCTTTAAGTTATCTATGAAGTAAACACATTACAGAGACTATTTTCCTCAGGGTCCAAGGTCAGTCCGATCATAAATCAAGAAAAGGATGTTCCTCCTTGGAGCACAGCTCTGGTTTTACTCTTTGGGAAGCCTCAGCTCCCCTCTTACTGTACAGAGAAGCAGTGGGCCCGCTGCTGTCCTCCAGATCCTGCAGGCAGGTTCAAAGAAGCATTTAAAAGTTTCTCTTTTTGGGGCTTCCCTGGTGGCGCAGGGGTTGAGAGTCCGCCTGCCGATGCAGGGAACACGGGTTCGTGCCCCGGTCCGGGAGGATCCCACGCGCCGTGGAGCGGCTGGGCCCGTGAGCCGTGGCCGCTGCGCCTGCGCGCCCGGAGCCTGTGCTCCGCAACGGGAGAGGCCACAACAGTGAGAAGCCCGCATACCGCAAAAAAAAAAAAAAAAAAAAAAAAGTTTCTCTTTTTTGCCATTGTATCATGATGGTGCCCAATCTGACCATTTTGGTTTTTCCAGTTTTCCCGTGGAGATCGGGGTGAGGAAGATTGCCCAGTTTAAGCCATAATAAATGTGTGAAAAATGCAGGAGTTCGAATTGTCTTAAATTAGGCCAACTCAGAGAGGACAGTCCTATTGAACTAAAGTCGGGACTTCTTTAGAATTACAGAGCCACTGAATTTGTTTCTTTTATGTAAAAATTGGAGCCAATCGGTGGCAGACTTATTTTAATCCATTTTTATTACAAATGGGCCATAAAATGTGAAAATAGATAAAGAGGTGTACAATATTAAGCACTGGCGGGATGGAGCCAGAGGGGAGCTGCCGGAGAACAGCAGTGCGTGAACAGGCTGCCAGAGCCTTGCTTTAATCCAAGAGGTATGGGGAAATCAGGGCCAGGACAAGGTGAGAACCAAACCGAGAAATGGAGAAGAGGCCAGGAGACCACCTCCATGCTGCAGAAAAAGTAAGGAAAGGAGGTGAGGGGAAGTCTGGAGGATTTTCCTTACCTGGAGGCCTGGGGACTGGGGGCAAGGCGCTGGGGTGTGATGGGCAGGTCAGTATCCCCATTGTCTGACATTGACTAATCCACTCATTCATTCAACAAATATTTATCAAGCACTTGTTCCTCGCTAGGCCCTGGGGATACAACAGCGCACAACACACTCCCTGCCCTCGTGGGAAGGGGGAAGTTGGCCAATAAACAGATGTATGAAAATGCCAGCAGAGGCTGTGGAGAATCACAAACTAAGCTTAGAGGGATGGGGATGCGGTGGCCTGGGTGCATTTGCCATTCTTTGCGGAGAGTTCAGGACTGCGGACTCTAACGACACTTAGCAGAGACTTAGAGAAAAAAGGGAGCAGGCTCTCTAGACCTTTGTAGGTAGAGTGCTTCAGGCAGAAACATTATGGACCTGAACTCCGAGACCTGGAAGGGCCCAGAATCTTTTTTTTTTTTTTTTTGCGGTACACGGACCTCTCACTGTCGTGGCCTCTCCCGTTGCGGAGCACAGGCTCCGGACCCGCAGGCTCAGCGGCCATGGCTCACGGGCCCAGCCGCTCCGCGGCATGTGGGATCTTCCCAGACCGGGGCACGAACCCGTGTCCCCTGCATCGGCAGGCGGATTCTCAACCCCTGCGCCACCAGGTAAGCCCGGCCCAGATTCTTATATTGGGCTCCAGCGTCTACACAGTTGGCCTAGCTCACAAAGCATTGGTCATGGCCTCAACAATACCTGATTAGAATGAGATGCTTACCTTCTTTAAAACATTTTTTAAAAATTTTATTCTGGGCTTCCCTGGTGGCGCAGTGGTTGAGAATCCGCCTGCCGATGCAGGGGACACGGGTTCGTGCCCTGGTCTGGGAAGATCCCACATGCCGCGTAGCGGCTGGGCCCGTGAACCACGGCCCGTGAGCCATGAGCCATGGGTCCTGAGGGCAACTGGCCTTCTAGAAGGCCCTGAATTCCTGTTCTCTTGCTTCATTGCCAGGCTTGGCCAGGTTTATTCAGTGACATCTGGAAAATGACTTTCCTGCCCCGTGTTTTAGCTTTTTCAAACTACGTGCCATTCTATCATCTCACAGTTGCACTGTGAATGCTTCGGTTGAAAAAAAAAAAAAGTTTAAGATCCATCCTTTGAAGAAAATATTATATAATTCTATTTCCTTTCATACTCGATGTTGGTGGGGAACTAAAAGTGTAATGAGAGGTGTACTCAGTTTTTGGGAAAACTGATACATGGACATTCTCATAATAGTTACATTTGGAAAGGATTTTCCACATTAAAAAATCAACCCTGTGCCCTCTGAAATAATTTCCTGTGTAGTTAAAATAGGATCAAATTTTCCAAAAGCCCCAATCCATAGCCAGCTTCTCAGCATCTGTAGGAAGATCGTCGTTGTACCAAGAGAGGCACATCTGTATTAGTCTTTCCTTGCTCCCGTCACTCAACACAGCAGGATTTGCTTGGCCCCCTCCTCCCCAAGCTTCAGCTGTGCCCCCTGTGTGCTCACCCACAGACTTCGCCCAGTCCAGACTCTGGAACTGGAGCTGTCCTTGGAAGACCCTAGGCTCATCGGCCTTCTCGTGAGCCCAAACTCACTCCAGCTACTGACCCGCTTCTTTGCTCCTCTTTCCAACGAAACTCTCAGAAGGTTGTTGATACCAGTTGTCTCCAATTCCTTTCCTCCCTTTATCTCTTGAACCTGTCGTAGTCAGGCTTTCATCCCACCACGGCCTTGAACTGCTCACGTCAAGGTCACCAGCCAAGTGTGATGGGTGCTGCGCAGCCCTCATCTTACTTGACCTCTCAGCAGCTGACCGTTCTCTCTGCTGTGAACCCCTTTCTTGGCTTGGCCTCTGGACCCCCATTCTCTCAGGCTTCTCCTCCCGCCGCCCTTGTCACTCTCTGCTGGTTCCTCCTCTTCTATGGATCCCCAAGCAATGGACTATTCCAAGACTCAGTCCTAGGACTTCTCCTCTCCTCCTGCATTCAGTCCCTAAGTGATATCTTTGGTCATGTGGCTTTATATATATTGTGAAAACTACCGAATTCATATTTCAGTTGGGACCTCTCCTCTGAACTCCAGACTCATTTATCCAACTGCTGACTTGATGTTTCCACTTGGATATTACAAGATATCTCAAATTTACCATGTGCACAGCTAAGCTCTGATCCCACCTTGCACACCCAGCCCTTTCTGCAGTGTGAATAAGGGCCCCCCCAAATATGTCCATGTCCTAATCCCTAGAATTATGAACATGTCACCTTACATAGCAAAAGGGACTCTGCAGATGTGATCAAGTTACGAATCTTGAGACGGTGAGATTATCCTGGATTATGGGGTGGGGTGGGGCTAATGTCATCACAAGAGTCCTATAAGATAGAGGCAGGAGGATCAGAGTTACAGAGAGAAAAAGGAGATAAGACAGCAGAACCAGAGGTTGGAATGATGTGCTTTGAAGATGGAGGAAAGGTCCATGAGCAAAGGAAGGCAGGCAGCCTCTAGAATCTGGAAAAGGCAAAGAAATGTATTCTCCTCAAAGCCCTCAGAAGGAACATAACCCTCCCAACACCTTGACCTTAGACTTCCGATCTCAAGAACTGTAAGAGAGTAGTAAATTTATGTTGTTTTAAGCCACTAAGTCTGTGCCAGTTTGTTGCAGCAGCAACAGGAAACTAATACATACAGGTTTCTCCATGCCAGTAAAGGGTGGCTCCATCCTCTCTAATGTCCTAGACTCCAGAGGACAGTAGAGTTGCCTCTGTTTTTCCTCTCACGCACTCACACCCCACATCCAATCCCTCAGCAAATGCTATTGGCTCTCCCTTCAAAATATATCCAAAATCCAACAACTTTTCACAACCACCACCAGTACCATTTTGATCCAAACCATCGTCACCTCTTTATCGCAACTATCTCTGAATGAGTCTTCCTAACCCTCTCCCCCCCACCCCCTTTGCTCATCTACGGTCGATTCCACTTAGCTGCTAGAGCGAGTGGCTTAAAACACAAGCTAGAGCTTAGCATTACTTTCAAAAAACCTTCAATGGCTTCCCACCTCCAGTGGAATAAAGGTCCAAGTCCTCACCAAGCCCTCTGAGGGCCTTCACAGCCTGGCCCCTGGACGCCTCTCTGAGCTCATTTTCTGTCGCTGCTTCCTTGCTCACCCTGCTCCAATCGCACCAGCGTGCAGTGGATGGTGGGAGGGGCCACCCAGAACCTTCAAGAACTGAGGACTTAGCGCTGGGTGTGCTGCTGGCCGACAGGCACGGAGGATGCCTCGGAGGAGGGGAGACGGCCCCCCACCCCCTCCCGCCCCTTTCCCACGGCGCCCACGGCTGATGGACACCAGGGTGCGAGAGCTCAGCCCCTCTGCTCAATGCGGGGCAGCCCTGAAGGGTCATCCTGTCTCCAGAACTCCCCGCTGGTGGTCGGAGGCGTTTGTTGAGACCATCACAGCTCTTCCTCTTCTTCTGCCCAGTCTTGCTTCCTTGCCCTCCCTTCCCTTCTACAGGCTGACCCCAAGAGGGTTCCCTGATAAACAACCTGTGTGCTAATCCCCAACTCAGACACTGTTCCCTGGGGAACCCGACCTGGGAAACCCCTGTCTGCTATTCCTCCCACACCCCAAGTACCCTTTTGCCTCAGGGCGTTTGCCTTTACTGTCCCTTCTGCTTGTAAACCTCTTCTCCCGGATATTTGCACAACCTGCTCCCTCACTGCTTTCAAGTCGCAGCTCACATGTCCCATAGCAAGTGGCCCTTCCTGACTACCTATGTAAAATAGCAGGCACCACCATCAACAAGATTGCTATCCCCCTTAGCCGGCTGAACTGTTTTCTATGTGATTCAGCAGTATTTGTTAACCACTTGTTTGTTTATTTTCTCTCTTTATACTCTACCTCCATAAGGGCAGGGACTTCATCTGTTGTGTTCGTGGCTATTTCCGTGATAACTAGAATAGTGCCTGCCACACAGCAGGCCAGTGCTGGTCTTGCTCTGACCTGGTTCTAGTCATTGGCCATTGTCATAGTCCCTGTGGGTTTCCATCTTGAACCCTTTGATCCCTTGATTCTGAGTCAAGGACATAAGCCATGAAGCCCTTTGTTTTGTTTTCCTTTTTTAAAAAAATTAATTAATTTATTTTTGGCTGAGTTGGGTCTTTGCTGCGGTGCGCCGGCTTTCTCTAGTTGCGGCGAGCGGGGGCCACTCTTCATTGCGGTGCGCGGGCTTCTCGTTGCGGGGTCTTCTCTTGTTTCGGAGCACGGGCTCTAGGTGCGTGGCTTCAGTAGTTGTGGTGTGCGAGCTCAGTAGCTGTGGCTCGCGGGCTCTAGGGCGCAGGCTCAGTAGTTGTGATGCATGGGCTTAGTTGCTCCACAGCATGTGGGATCTTCCCGGACCAGAGCTTGAACCAGTGTCCCCTGCATCGGCAGGCGGATTCTCAATCACTGCGCCACCAGGGAAGCCCAGCCATGAAACCTTATATCCTCCATGACCGCCCTGTTATCTCCTCCTCATTCTTTCTAGAGATTGCAATCCTGCCCCCATAGTGCAGTCTCTATATATTTACTATTAGATTAGCGGGAATCCCACCTCTAACTCTCCAGATGCCATTGTATTATCAATTAGTGGACCCCACCCCCCCCCCAAAAAAAATCTAAGTCCTCATTCTCATCAATGTCCCATCCATGGTCTGGGCATCCTCCCTGAAAGCCATGTCCAAACTATGAGCACACCTTGATCTTCAGCCTCAAGGAGGCACTGGAAGTCAGTGTCACTGCCATAGGAAAAGAAGTTTGCATTTGGACCAGGATGGCCTGGGTTTGCAGCATTCCAGCTCTGTCATCTACAGTGGAAAACACTCGGCAAGGCACTCACTTCCCTGTGCTCCAGCTTCTGCCCTTGGATAGCAGTCAATGACGTCAGCCTTACAGAGTGGCTGTCCACAACACATGAAGACGTGAAAAACTCATGGAAGGGTCTGGCACATGGCTGGCGGTCAGCAAATTTCTCTCAATTGTACTGAAATCCTCTGAAACATCTGCCCCATCGTGTTCAATGGAGTAGCACAATGTCCCCAGCAGGGAACTTTCAGAGCCGGTGGCTCTGTGTGCAAAATAAAATGTTTCCCAAGGGAACACGTTCAGCGTTACATGAAATTCCATGATCGTTTCAAACATATTTTTGGAACAATACAACAATAACCTGTGCGGCAAAATTACGTTGTCAGCCAAGTGTACGAGGTCCAGGCATTGTCTCGGGTACAGGAAAGCATGGCTTCAACCTCCAAAAGGTAGCCTTTAGTGAACAGGTGACACTAAAGCACTATGAATAGATGGATTTCCCTCTGCAATCCTCACCTTTGCCAGATTGACTGGAAACATTTACTGTAACCCTTGCCAAATTCACAGAAGTTTTGCTAGTTCCCACTACTTTGCTACTCAAAAGGAAAGGAATAATCGCTTCCGCGATAGGGTGCGGTATATTTCACAGAGCGCTGAAAGCAAGTTCAACACAAGTGACCAATGTTGGCAGACTGCACAGTTCTTGAGTTATTTTTGTGATGGGCAATGTTTTTTTCATTCCATTTTCCTCCCTCTTGAGCTGGCTAATGATTTCCAGCGAACAGAACTGCATCCATCACAATCCAGGTAGCCCACATTGAATACCTGCCGTCCATGAGAGGTGCTGTGTTGACACTCTTTATTTTCATGGACTCCCAGTCTAGTGAGGCTGGAAAATGAAATGCAGTTGGGATGTTCATCTGTAATTTGTACTCTCGCTTTGCAAGTGGGTCATCCGTTCGGCACAGAGACTATGAAAATACACAATAAGGTTACCACAACTTCTGAAGTCAGAGCCATCGTCTCTTGGGGAATCAAAACATGTGTAGACACGTTATGAAAGTGTTTATGAAAGGGCTCATTCTTCGCCGTGACCAGGTGTGGAGTTTCCCTGTCCAACCTGGATGAGCCGTTTTGAGTTGGCTTGACAGAACCTCAGGGATCCTGTATATTTTCACTCCCTGCACTCAGTGGGCTGTTACATTCACCACCAGCTGCGTGTTCTTTGTGATACTGTCAGGAAGAATGTGTTTAAAGCCATTATTGACTACTGTTGAATCTGACAGACATGGTATCTCCACTCAACCCCCTTTATCCATCCCAATGGACAGGGGTGAGGAAAGTATCCTTGAAGATGTGGCCTGTGCACCCAAGAAGGCAGCTAGATTCTACCTTCAATATTCAGCCCATGATTGTTCAGAGATTCCCAAATTCTTCCGGGGGAGCTGAGTGCAGGGGTCAAAGGGAACATGTGAGTCAGTGAATATTTTCCAAAAGAAGCCTTGGCACTGAATCTCCAGATTTCATTTTTAGAAAGTATTACATGCTCATGGTAAAAAAAAATTAAATAATACACAGTGAAGAGTGAGTCTCCCTCAGCCACTGACCCCCTAGTTCTCTCCCCCAGAGGCAGCTACTCTTACCACTTTCTCACGTGTCCTTCCAGGCAGGGTCTATGCATATAAGAGGAGCTTTGATTTCTGAAATGCAGTTTTATACGTCAGCTGAAGTGGTTCGTAAGACGCCTTTTTCAAATAGCTCTCCATGGAAACATAACTTTGGAACACATACAACACACACTCTCACGGACGTACACGAGCACGCACACAGTCATTCTCTTAAGCATAAAATGGAGGGGAAATGATGCAAAAGAAAGTGACTAGAAAACATATTACAGTAAACTGCAGTGGTTAGTGACTCTCAGATGATTCCAGACAGCTTTTTATACAGAAATAGCCCAGCGAGAAAACTCCAGACTACTCAGACTACAGAACAAATCCCAGGAACTTGCTTTTATGCGACCTTCCCTGTGAAGTTCAAGTCTAAACACATCAGAGCTTGGCAGGGCTGCAGGGGTACATTAGCTGACAGATGAAACATTCTAGTTCCTCAGGTTCCCCTTGCTTCTTCCCTCTGAACCTGTAGATTCTTCTAGATTGCACCTGTTCCCCCCACCCCCCCGACTCCCAACAACACGCAGAAATGGAGAGCCCCTCAGGTTCCTCTGGGTCACGCAGTTGAATAAAAACCCAACTCACTCTCACACTCTGAAGGAAAGGGGGTAAACAACCCGGTACGTAGAAAGTTAAGATATATAGGTACATGTTTGGCAGAGATAAGAAAAACTGTTCCATCTACCAGACTATTCTGGAGCTAAGTGATGCAAAGTGTTGTTCAAATTGGGAAAGTGTATTTCTCCTCCGAGTGGAGGTGCCTGACTGGGAGTGATACAGAGTAACTGTATCACTGTTGTTCCAGAGACTTTCCGTAACTGAAATGTGAATAAGGACACCGGTGGACTAGCTTTGTTTTTTTGTTTTGTTTTGTTGAGGTACGCGGGCCTCTCACTGCTGTGGCCTCTCGCGTTGCGGAGCACAGGCTCCGGACGCGCAGGCTCAGCGGCCATGGCTCACGGGCCCAGCCGCTCTGCAGCATGTGGGATCCTCCCGGACCGGGGCACGAACCCGTGTCCCCTGCATCAGCAGGCAGACTCTCAACCACTGCGCCACCAGGGAAGCCCCAGGGTGGACTAGCTTTTACCGAAGTACTAAACAGAATAAAAGAGCTGTCATAATTACCAGTAAAATTAGCCAGTCTATAGGAGACTCATCAAAAGCCAACATTCTAGTACAGGAGCCATGTGGAAGCCAATAGAAAAGGTACCTTTCCACTGTATCATGAAAATACTTGCGAGTGCAGGGTCTTACTCCTGGTTAAGGAAATAGTTACTTGTGGATATGGTTTTGGGGGACCCTGGAAAGATCACTCGCTGAGAAAATAGTACTTCACCTGCTGGCTAGCACCTGAAAATCCTTTGCTAGTTGAGAAAGTCTTAAATTCCTAAATTAACAGAGCAAGTGTAACAAGCAAAGTCCCCTGAAAAGAACAGCAATCATAATAATACTCATTTCCTGAGCACTGACATATGGTAAGTGCTTCACTTACATTCATATTCAGGACTTTACATGAATGATCTCCTTTAATCCCAGGGGTAGCTGGTCCCTAAGATGGGTCCTCAATGACCCTTGCCTCTGCATATTCACACCCTTGTGCAGAGCGCTTCCCTTGAATCTGGGCTGGCCCTGTGACTCACATGTAACTAGTAGAATAGGGCAGAAGTGACACTCTGTGGCTTCCAAGCCTAGATTAGGAGAAGCCTTACAGATTCTGCCTCAGTCTCTTGGGACAGTCACTCTGGGGAAAGTCAACCATCATGTGAGAAATCCACTTCTTGGTGGGGAGGGGGGATAAATTAGGAGTTTGGGATTAACATACACACACTACTATATATAAAATAGGTAAAGAACAAGCACCTACTGTATAGCACAGGGAACTCTATTCAATATCTTATTGAATAATAATATTAGTAATAACCTATTAATAATAATAACCTAATAATTATTAATAATAACCTAATAATAATTAATAACCTAATAATAATAGTAATAACCTATAATGGAAAAGAATCGGAAAAAGAACATATATATATGTAAAACTGAATCACTGCTGTACACTTCAAACTAACACAACATTGTAAATAGTCTATACTTCAATTAAAAAAAAAAAAGAAATTCAATTCTGCTAAAACTGCCATGTTGTGAGGAAGCCCAAGCTAACCACGTGGGGTGGCTGAATGGAGAAAGAGATGCCCAGCCAGTCCTCAGCTATTACAGCCACCCCATGCCAGGTACCAGGCATGTGGATGAAGAAGCCATCTTGGGCATCCAACTCAAAGTAGCCATTGGGTGATTCCTGCCCCAACCAACATCTGACTACAACTACATGTGAGACCCTAAGGGACAATTGCCCAGCTGAGCACAGCCAATCCACAGAACTATTAGAAACAGTAATAAATTGGTGTTTTAAACCACTACATTTTGGAGCATTTTGTTACACAGCAATAGATTACTGTAACAATCTCCCCATTTACTCCACAAGATTTTAAATATCACAGTTAACTCTGCAACATCCATTTTGCTCTTTCTTCACTGTGCAATTTGAAGAACTGACTCCAGTCCAGGGGTAGCCCTTATTTGTCTATGTTAGTGGTTCTCAAAGAGAGGTCCAGCAGCTTCAGTCTTATCTCAGAACTTGTCAGAAAGGCAAATTCTCAGGCTCTTCTCTAGACCTATTGAATCAGAAACTCTGGCACTGAGTTTCTGTGGTTTAATAAATCCTTCAGGTAATTCTGACGATGTTCAAGTTTGAGAACCACTGGTCTGTATACCAATCATGGTAATCATGTCCCTACCTTGCTAGTAATTGGTTTAAGAACCCAGGCCTAAGCCAATCAGCACATAGCATTCCCTTGGTATCAGTTATCAGTTCTTGGTGGAGGGCATTGCCCTCTCTGTCTCGCTGGCAGCCACCCTGATTGTGAAAGAAGCCAGTGTTAAGATGCAGCTGACACTGAGGGTGGAAGGCAGAGATGCAGAAGAAACCTGGGCCCTTGACACCAGGGTTCAGTCAGCCTGTCCCACCTTTGAACTTCCGATTACGTGGGTCAATATATCTCCTTTTGGTTAAACCTACTTGAGTTTGTTTTTTGGCTACTTGCAGTTGAAAGCACACTACCAGGTACGGTGAGTGTTATGACCTGTATTGTACCTAGGAGAGGTCAGGCAATTTGCAATAGTTTAGACAACTAGGAAGCAGAAGAGTGAGAATTTGAACACAGGTCTCTTGGTTTTTTTGTCAAAGCCCACCCTTATAATGAAGCCATGAAAGGGTGAGATTTGCACTTTTCCTGAGAGTAGAGGGTCTAAGGTTTGGTTTTGGTGGGTTAGGGTCTTGAGAACACATGAAGGGAGTGGGCGTCTGACAGAAGAATGGAGACCATGGAATGAGGAGAAGGCCCAGAGAGCAGAGAGGGAGGTGCATAAAAGACAGTTCCTGCTGAATTCTCTTCAGGGCTGGCTTGTGCTCTGGTATTTCTTCATGTCCCCGAGTTGGATGATGCCCTTTCTCTTCTCCTTTCCTCCCAAACAGACTGACATATCATGTTGTTTTGCAAGAAAGAGCCTGGAAGACTGTAAAGCGAGTGTTCCTTTGAGGAGCAGGCTGATTCGTCCAAGTAGTTCTATAAACTGCAGCCGCCCACATCATGCTGCTCCAGAGACAGTTTATAATCACAAAAGGAACAATCTGCAGGATTCTCTAGTTGTCAACGCTGCTAAAACGTAGCAGCAGCAGACCTTTGCAAAGACACATGAGCCATGACATGAATTCAGGAGCTTTATAACCTTGGGGACCCCTGGGCCCCCTCAGTGGATGCCAACATTTGTGGGGGGCTCTCACCTCTAGCCCCCCCCCCCCGTGCACTCCCACTGTATTCCTGCCTCCTCTGGTCCCCCTCAGAGAGTGAGCAGGCTACTTTTAACCTGTCATCTGAAGCCCAGTACAGAGCAGTCCCGAGGTACCAGGGTGGCACAGCTACAGGAAAATTTCAGGCAAAATATGAAACAAGGCTCCCGAGGAACAAGGCAAACAAGAAGGTGACACTCTCCAACAAACATCCGAGTTGACAATAAGGGCGGACCATCCTTGATAAAAATTCTGATGGAGGACGCTGTCCTCTAACTGGTGTCCTTTCCCAGTGCCAAAATAATGCCCTGTGTGCACAGTCTTTGGTAAATGCTTGCTGCTTCCCGGAGCAATCTGTTTCAAATTAGGAGAAATCCTCCATCAGAATTTTTACACCAGTTAGAGGACAGTTCTTCCAAAGATGTTTGGAAGCAACTATAAAACATGTCAACATGTGGAAAATACACTCAATTCTGCACTAACACAAACTGTTTCTAGGTCGTGGGTGCTTATGTATTGATATATAAACTAATTGAATCCTCACGACGGCCCTGTGAAGTAGGTTCTGTTATTACCCCTTTTTACTGAGAAGGAAACTGAGGCACTCACTTAAGTCATTTGCCCAAGGTCACACGGGATTCAAACCGCAGCAGCCTGGCTCTGGAGGCCACGTTCCTAACCAAGCCACAGGGAGGAACACAGACAGCAGTGGAGTTGATCCAGGCAGCTTCTTGGAGGCGGTAAGTTTTAACAAAGCATGATACAGATTCAGGGCAATGTTGGCCGTAAATGAGAATGAGCTAGAGTTGAAAAAAGAAGAAAAAGGCTCCCCTTTTTGCTATCCTATGTTAATTTTAGTGTTTGTAATGGGCACTCTAATGGAAGGTCTCTTCCTTAAACACTTACATTTTATTGTTCCATGAGTCCTGGGTCCTGGGGTGCCCGCATTCCAAGACTGAAGTGCTTTAGAACCAGAGTTAACGGGTCTGGAAAGGACAATAAGAGCACCAGGTTCACCCTCCTTAGTTTATGGACAAAGAAACTAAAGCTCAAAGCGATTCTGCAGTGCCCAGACCAGCACGCCCAGCCTCCTGGCTCTCCGTGAAGGTCCTCACACCCTCCCTCACAGGACAGCCTGGATGCCGCTGCCCGCTGCACGAGGCAGGAGGACCAGGGGGAGGGGAGGGGGAGGGGAGGGGGAGGGGAGGGGGAGGGGGAGGGGAGGGGGAGGGGGAGGGGAGGAGAGGGGAGGGGAGGGGAGGGGGAGGGAGGGGAGGGGGAGGGAGGGGAGGGGGAGGGGAGGGGGGGAGGGAGGGAGGGGAGGGGGAGGGGAGGGGGAGGGGGGGGAGGGGGAGGGGGAGGGAGGGGAGGGGGAGGGGAGGGGGAGGGGGAGTGGGGAGGGGGAGGATGGGCATCTCTCGGAGGAAACCGGAGCCTGAGAAGCCGGTTCACAGCTGGGGAATTGTGAAACACAGTGACCTGCCTACCCAGGCCTGGGTGAGTCCGAGTTGGGGGTGTGGGGATGAATCACCAAGGTCTACTCAGAGTGGGGAGATGGGGGTCCTGGAATGGCTGACCTCTGGGCTTCGCTGCCTTTTATAGCGCCCCCTTCTGGCCCCATGCTGACTCACTCCCTAGAAGAGGCCTCTGGGGTCAGGATGGGCCGCCTCTGTCCCCTCGTGCCCCAGCCTGGCTGCCACACGCATCTTGCTGGCCACTGCGGACGAGAGAGGAGCAAGTTCTAACTCTGCCCCGGGGTGGGGCGGGGGGGTGGGCTACGGTGTCTTTGGAGAGACAAACTCATAAATGGACGAGTTCTGATTCTCTCCCTGTGCTGACCAGGGAGTCGACTCTGCCCCTCATAAAACGTTGCAAACATAAGGTGGACGACTAAGTTATGTCATTTAGTCCTCACTGAGCACTAATAAGAAGTAATTTAGGATTTAACAGCGACCAAAGCATCATCTCGGGAGACTAGTCAGGAGTCATCGGGCCACAGGAGGAGCTGGCCCCTCAGATCCAGCCTGGGTCCCCGGTCACTGCTGTGTGACCCGTGCAGTCGAATGCACAATTCTCAGACTTCAGTGTTTCATCTGTAAACTGGAGGTGCAGAGTGGACATTATTTTTTTAAACAGCTTTATTGAGATAGAGTTCAATGTACAATTGACCCATTTAAAATGTGCTATTCAGCGGTTCTCATTACATTCACCGAGTTGTACAACCATCACCCAGCGTGCCCTGTGTGCCTACACCCTTCCTCCCACCTCCTTGAGATCTGAAGTCTTGCTTTGCTTGAGAAGAGGACGAGATGCAAGGGTTCCATGGAAAGCTGAGAGGAGGCAGGAAAGGTTTTATACAAATAAAGCAGAGTTTGGAAGGGGTGTGAGCGTCCCCAAGGGCCTGGTCAGGATTTGGGGAGCCCACCTTCCTGGGAAACTTGAAAAGCGGCTGAAATTTTTGAAAAGTGCTGCAGATGGTTGACTTGATTAAGAGTGAAATATCCTAGTTAATGATCGTGTCACAGAAAGAAGGGTGCAGAACTAAACAGTAAGGAATTAGTTAAGGCCTAAACTTTAGATGAATCTAAGGCTTGGACAGCGGGCTCCACGCCAGTACCAATCCTTTTACAGAAAGACCGCCAAAGAAAACTGTGAATGGTCACAGTCACCCTGGGATTTATATGAAGGGTTGCTGTGGTATAACACTTATTTCCACGAGGTCCTCTATATTCCTCTAATACCTACTGCAATCTATACACTAGCCATTCAGAGGATTATGTTCTTTTGCTGGGATACTGCATCGTCTGTATCAGTGCTCGGGGGTGTCTGCTAGGGAGCAAGCTAAGGGAGATGGACTTGTTTGGGTGGTGGTGTAAGTAGGATTCCAATTATTACACATGGACTACATTATGTTTCCGTGCATGTATGGTTTTATAGTTCACAAAACGTGTTCACATGTTTGGCCTCACTTGATCCTTACCAAGTGCTCTCAGTTGGGTAGGGTCTCTATTCTTTGGAGTCAGAATCCTTGGGTTTGAATCTGGAGTCACCACTTGGTAGCTGGGTACTCTCGGGCAAGTTATCTCATCTCTGCCTTGATTTCCTCATCTGTAAAATAGAGATCACTATAGTTTGTACTTCCTAGGGATGCGATGAAGATTCAGTGAGCACGTAAAGGCTTTAGAACTGTGGCTGTAAGACAGTAAACAAATCCTCTATAATTATTCCCATTATCATTATTATTGTTATTATTATTTTAGAAATGTGGCACTAAGGATTGGCAAGGTTAAATGGCTTCCCAAGAGTGAAGCAAGTGGTAAGGCTGGTAGGGGGGCTAAGCCCAGGACTTCTGACTCATCATATTAGTGGTTGTGAAATTATCTGCCTGTAAAAACTAGTCTTTGGCAAGCAGACCAAGATATTGTGCTGTCCAAACAAAATCATCATGGTTTTATTAATTGGCAGGAAGAAGTTAATAGACTTTTCTCCATCTTTCACTTTTTCTCTTAGAGTTTTCTTAAACTTTGTGGACTTGCTACTGATTTGCCTCCTACCACTTGCTGGTGTTCATAGCCAAGCAAAGGCATTCACATAAATATTAATGCAGAAAACTCAGATCTCACTGGCCATGCTTGGTTCAACAGCTACATTCTTTTTCCATGAACCCCTGACCTTTTGATTTAATTGCCTACATGCATCAGAAGCAGATTTTCTGCAGGTACACCTCTCCTGGGTTGTAGGAAGCAATTAGATATGTCAGTAATTTGCAGCATTTCACAAAGAACATATTGTTCAGTAGAAAACAGGATGCCTTCTAGGTCCACCCACCCTGAACAAGGCTGAGGGCCACTGATTGTGCCCCAGACATCCTTTCTCGACCTCGAATTCTACCAAATGTAGACTTACTTTTTGCACTTCCTGCAACCACTCGAATTTCAGATCAAGCTAGTATATAGCTCTGTTTAGTCTGTAGCCTGTGTTTTATTTTCACGAACATTGTAACCAACACTGTTGAATGCCAACCAACAACCATTTCCAGACTCCTTCTTCCTTGCCCAGCTCCTACCAAAGGGGCTGAAAAAGTTAAACATTCCCTTTTGCAACCTGCCTTGCAACCATGTGACCTAGTCCTGGCCTATGAGACATAAGAGGATTTCTGTGGGAAGGGTGGAAGATCTTTCTCCCTGATTATAAACAGACAGACATATAAGAAAAGCCCTTTTTGTGCATCTCTTTTTTCTTTGGACGTTGCTGTGCGAGGATGTGATGCCTGGAGCTGTGGCAGCCACGTTGTGATCAGGCAATCCCAAGGGTGAAGTTGGGAGCTAACACACAGAGGAAGGTAAGAGTGGAAAGATGAAGTGTTAAGCTGCCAACCAATCCTGAGAATCACCTATTTCCAGGCTTCAGTAATAAAAGTCATGAGGTATAAGTCACCATTAGTTTTATGTTACTTGCAGTTGAAAGCATCCAACTGATACAAATGTAAAAAAAAAAAATTCTAAGTGCTCTCATGGGTTCACTGAATATCTTGATTCCCCCAGACTTCCATCTTTTCCCCACAAAGTCTTCCCACTGAGATTTTCAAGATAGCAATTCTTGAGGTTTGAGAGAGACACTGCCTGTTACAGTGCCTCTTGGAATGCTGTGAGGTTCATGCAAACCATAAACTAGTATAAAAGTAAAAGAGAATTAGTGAAAAATACTTCTGTGCTAGGCAGACACTGATTTTCAGGCGGAGGGACATGAGGCCGCAAAGCAGTTTTTCTCCTGGGGGAATGTGTATTGTGGAGTCTGAGTCTGAGACAGCTGAGGAGGGAAGTTTTTAAAAAACTTTTCCTGAAAGCCAGTTAAGTGCAGAAACAACACGCTGAGCTGAAGCTGTGAGTGCAGCTCTTAGGCTTAATAAGCTGACTTGAAACTTCAGAATCATGTACAACAGATCTGGGTTTACTGAAGCATAGACAGCATACAAAAAAAAAAAAAAAAAATTAAACTGAAAGGAATAGTTAGGACCTTGTAAAACGTGAGCATGTATCAACTTCTTACTCCTGGGTGTTGGCCTAAAAATAGTTCTCTACATACCTGCGAAATGTGAAAGAGCAGAGGCTCACTGCTCCCTCTTTGTTAGAAATGCCCGGGCTCAGACTCTGTGGTTGACGGTGGCCACCACCATCCCTTGCCGGTGTCTTTGTCTGATCCTCCAGGGGAAACGGCAGAACTAAGGTCGAGACGTGGCTGCCAGCACATGTGCTGAGACTCTGCTGTGGAATGCCAGGGGTTTAGATTCCAGAGACAAAGCTGTTCCTAGAAAATGTTTCTTTAAAACACTTTTCTTACTTCTAAAGGAACCAAAGCCCCATGGCAGAGAACAGGTTTTTAGTTTGTCTGCACACCACAGATGCGACAGTGGGATTGAGGTGAGGAGGCAGATGGATGACCAACATCTGGGACACCATTTTCACATGAGGCTGGGTTTGCAGATCGCGTAGGGCCTTCGAGAAGCCTTACGGCTCCCCCTCAGATCGAGGCAGTTTTTATGTGACTCTCTAACTTTAGTTAAGATTTACGGTTGGAGAAAATGGTACCTAAAATTAATGTCCAGGCTTTCATTTGTCCACTTTCCCAACACGTTCCTTTGCTTTCCTCTCGAGCAGACGTCTGTCCCATGGAAGATCAGCTTCTGCAGGAAACTCAGAAGAGCCCAACTTTTCAGAGGTGGCACGTTTGCTGAACAGGTCCTGGGGCAGAAGCATGGAGGACCCTCCCAGGACCCTTCCTCTGGCTGCTACCTTAGCTGCTTGCTCTGGATTCTTCCATCCAGGCTTTTCCAAAGTGGAACTCTCCCATCCTAAGTCTTAGGGCATGTGCTGGCTACTCCTCCACACGTGAAGTTGGTTTGAGAGAAAAAGTGGAGGTGTGAGGTGCCGGGAGGTGAGTTCTGATGGCATTTTCGTTTCGCTCTTCCTGAACTTTGATCAGGTAAGCCTAGAAAAGCAAATTCTTTGCTCAAGCTAGTCTGATTTGGATTTTATCACCTGTAACCTGAATCTTCAGCAGTTTTTAAAAACTTGTGTATAAACCTCATTTCCCCTCAAGCAAGGAGTTAAAGCACTTTATGCGAGCATACAAAAAGAATTCTTTTGAATAGTAAAAAAAATTATTTTATAAATCAATCACTTTCAAACGTACCCTCTATGCAAATCCAAATGTTTAGGTATTAGATTTAAAAAATAATATAGCAATGTTACCATTCACAATTCGAGGGAATAATAGTTGAAATACAGCGTAGGCAGAAGTTGTTCTAGTTTTCACATTCAATTGGAACAGATAGAAAAGTATATTAGTCACATATAGAGAATTAAATATTTTATTTTAGATCATAAAAACATGCCCACTCTATTATACAGTAAAATGTAACTGAATATTTCCTTAAGTAACAAAAGGGTTAAGAAATGGTTTGGGTTATAATCAGAGGAACATAGGTTATAATTCTGTAGAAAGACTGGTATTTTCCAAATGAAATTCTGATAAAAGGCTAAACAGTCTCAAACATTTCATATAAAGAATAAATTATTCCTGATTAACATGTTTTTGCTTTAGTGTCAGAAGTCACAACACATTTGATAAACATATGTTAAGAGCCAGTTTTCTAGACATGAGTTCCACAGTGCCATCTATATGACATTTGCTCAGAAATGATGCCAAAATTCTTAAGAACACAGCATATCAGGGGGGAGGAAGAGAGGTGCCTGCCAACGCTGACACAGCTAATTAACAGGAGGAGAGGCTGCAAAGGAAGAGCCTGGAACAGAGGGAAGGGCCCATAGCTCCATGTGGCGGCAAAGGGACACCACCCAGGCAGTGACATGGACACTGCAGCACAGGATTTTGGTTTTTAAAGAGTTCAGAGACAAATTCCAGTAAGATGACCGGTTTGAGTCAAGCCTTTCTCCCTGAACTTGTGACTTCTCAGCTGAGGTACTTGGCATACTTAAGGGAAAAGATGAAGACATTCAGATTGAGTTTTGTTAGATACTGGGCTGAAAAACCAGCTGAGGACTAAGACCAGCACAGAAATCAAAATTCAGGTTTCTTGTAAAGAACCGTACACACAAACAGGCTCGCTTATTAAGGGTCCAGGAAAGGAGTGGGGTTGGAGTTTAAGCTCTTTAAAAAAAGATAAAGAGGAGGGGAGGGGAGAGAAAGCAGGAGGGCAGAGGAACCTCCTAAGTGATTTGTGCATGAACAGGAAATACAGAGTCTGTCCACCTGACATTCTGCTTTAGGCACCTGTGCCTGGAGGGGTAATTTTCAGGGCCTTGCTATGGCTAATCTCCCCACATGCCAGACGCAGGGTATCTGGGAATTTTGCCAGGCATCTTTCCCCCTCATGAGTGCTAATGCCCAATTTCCTAAAGTGACCTGCATCCTCTAAGCCAGGTGAGCTCAGGAGCCAGCACACTGTGTCGGGTCCCAGTCACTTACGTGTTCACAGACGTCTGGGCCCACACCAGGAAGGGTACACTTGTATTTCTGGCTCTTATGCTTTTCAAATAGCATACATGTGACTAAAGAAAGGGAACATGGTCCTGAACCCTCCCAGCCTCCGTATACGCATGCAATCCAGGTCACCAAAAGGAGAGTGCACTGTTCCCAAGGCAGGGAAGGTGGGGGGCTGTTCCGTACTGCAGCAAAATCCAAGTTAATGGACAGACTGATGTGGTCCCCTCATCACCACTAGGAATGTCATCTGGAACACTTCTGACAGAGGACAGAAAGTCACCCAACTGAAATGTTACTTAAAAAATATCTTGTCAGGATCTAAGGTCACTTCACTTTCTGCTTTTAACCTATCAAAGTTATTATTTGCTTTGAAACAGCATTGCATACAGTACCTTTTCCTCTTGGGGCTCCTTCAGGCTCCTACTAGCCAAAGTTATATTGCAAAGGTGGTCTTAATGGGATGTCATTTATTTAACTCTTTAATACTTAGGGCAATTGTTAAATGTACAGTATTTTCTGGGGCTCCTTCTCTGAAAGGGGAAGAATATATCTATAAAATATTTTATGAGCCAGTTAATTTTGGATCTAGCTGAAAAAAGATTAAATTATTATTCACTTTGAAACCTACACCACTCGTGCCAGAGTACTTGATGTTTACACTTATCTGGAGCTCAGACTCTTTATGCTACACAAATGTTTCAAACGAGGCAATGACTTACGCTTTACAAAGTTTAGAAATGACACCCAAAGGACAGAGGGCAACTCTTCACCAGCGTGGATGGAACAGTCAGTGGCGATGGGTACTTGTACCAGTTTGATCCAGAAGTCTCTGTGTGGTTTCTCCACTGGACCAGGTTATGTGCGCACGCGTGCACGCGGACAAAGACAGGAAGGTGCCATTCGGTGCCGTCATTTCTCAAACGCTATTCTCTCTACGTGCAGGTCATTCAAGTTAAGGTGAGAATGTGCGTCTCCAAAATACCCCCAGTTGTATCCTGGAATGTGTTTTAAATACAGAGGTAAGGTTGGTATGAGAAGGTCTTTAACAACCAAAGGAATCAACCTAGGTTAGGACACCTGGCATGAAAATGATCTAATTTTCAAAGCCTATGACCTGAGCTTGTAATGGGCAAAGGCGTATTCATTAAAGACATTTCTGGAAAGTACGTGCACTATCTACATGTCTAGATATTGCTACAGAAGTTACACCTTGAGCCTCCCTTGTATAAAAAGCCGACGAAGGCCAGAAGGAAGAAACCCTGTCCCACAGACTGAAGTGGAGACTCTTCCGTGCCGAGAGCGAGCCTGTTGTCTAGGGAAGCAGTGCCACACCTGGGGCGTTGTAACAACTCTCACACCAAGAGGGAGGAGAGGACAAGGGGCCAAGTGAGGGGGAGGGAGGGGGTGGGGGAGGCTGGGAGGGAGAGGAAGTTACCACTCTAGGAGGCTGAGAGAGTCTGCAGCCCAATCACAATGCTTCAGCAGGCAACAAGATTTTCTAGCTGGAAGGCACACAGAAAATGAACAGAACAATAACTAAGACAACGGAAATTACAAGCGAAACATCTCTCTGGGGTGTAAAGTACAAGGTAGCATGAGGCTACCAACCAGCTGGACTTGAAACACAACCTCTAACCCAGGGACTGGCTGACGTTAGGGTCTGGGTCAGGAGGTGAAGAGGATTCAGTGCTCTTGGTTTGGTTACAATGATTCTTCAGCACTTAGTAAAGCTCCTGCGCCTTTTACATGGAGACCCCAAATCCTCGATCAAAACACAAGATTTAAAATTGTGGAGAGTTATACACATATGTACTGTTGGTATGTCCCAGAGGTTAGACCAAGTTCACTGGCCCAGCTGAGGGGGGCCTTCCTTGCTCCGTCCACCACCACCCACAGTTATAAAGCCAACTAAACAGAGAAGATGGAAGAAGCAGTTATGAAATCGCTCACTTCTCTGCCTTGGTTCTATGGCCATTATTTGCATAAAATAAATAATATGCATTAAATTAAAAATCAGCATTAAAATTGGAAATGAGGGAAAAAAAGCACAGCAATCTGGTATTTTTAAGGCAAAACAATAAAATGCTCTTTAAACAGACGCTTTATTATATCCACAGACGATAAAATCCCAGAGCCACTGTCAGGCACGTAAATACAGATCCTGTAAGAAAAGAAACAATTGTGCAGAGTATTAGTTCTATGGACAATTACTCGCGGGAACATCCTTTCCTTAACAAAACAGACACTTATCCACCAAGAAAGTAAAACCAAACCCAAGAAACCTGGCTTGCTCACTGCTGTGCCACATCCCATGAAACACCTGCCTATTAGAAAACCCCACACCTGGACCACCATCTTTAAAGTACAAATGCATCCAATATCCAAGGAAACTTTTCAGTAAAAGTACAGAATCACAAAAATTCTGTGGTCACAAAGTATATGCACATGGAACACACAGGGACACACCCTTTAACTTGATGAGCAAATCCTACTTCTAAATACTATTAGACTTCAAGATATTGATTGATCCAAAATGTTAAATCTGAGTTAAAATGATGGCTAAGTAATTTTTTTTGGCACATGAATCTTCCTTCCCTCTTTTGGCTCAAAAGTTGCAAAAGCAAAATAACACCTTATAAGGAGTGCCACCCATTGAAGCAGAAAAGATCACAACTCAACTATCTGTAAAATATTCCATCTTGAGTGTTACTAAAAATAACTCCAAATAACTATAGTTTGATGACAGTATCTCATGAAATTTAAGAGTCCATCAATAGTAGTAAATAAAATCATGTACTTTACAAAGAAAGAAAAATGCCAATTATTGTTATGATATTCCATCTACTGGAAATTGTAAGATGCCTTCCAATTTCAGAGATGTTAAAACATGAAAAAAAATGGTGTTAGAATCAACCAAATGCAATATCTTTGACTTAATTTATAAATTTTATTTATTTGGGGAATTCCCTGGCAGTCCAGTGGTTAGGACGCTACGCTTCCACTGCAGAGGGCACGCGTTCGATCCCTGGTCGGGGAACTAAGATCCCACATGCCATGTGGCATGGCCAAAAAATTTAAAAAAAAAAAAAAAATATTTTTTTGTTTAAGTTTATTTTCAGCTTGTTTTAACTATCTAGAGACAAAATGGCTTACCTGCTAAATATTTAATATTATCAAGCTTGTGTGACTCAAGCATGGTTTTGAGGCCAGCAACCTCGGTATCTATCTTCCTGTCTGTCTGCGTGATGGCCCGATCTTGCTGGGCGTGCTTTTGAAAGAAAGATTCACAGCATTAAACCACTTTGGATGCATCCCCTCTGCTGTTAGTCCTACAGTCCCTTCCCAACAGGACCAGATTAAGGAGACCTGGGCTTTAGTCTGAGTTCTACTGGCCTCATGCTGTATTGTACGGGTCAGGGCTGTAGCTATCGCTAGGCCTGTTTCCTTCTGTTTGAGACAAAGAAAAAGGTAACACCGGCCCTGCCTTCACATAAGCTGTTTAGAGAATCAAGTGTGATAACTGATGGAGGAAAGCTTTTTAAATTACAGACTGCTCGGCAAGTAAGATTAAGGTTATGAAGCTGGTCTGTTCTCAATGGCGATGACTATTCCTTCTGAATTCCTCTAAGTGAAAGGTAAACAGAAAGTGCTTTAACAAAATGAACGGAATCTTAGGTAATCTAAAAACAATAGCGCTTGCCTTGATGCTATTTCTAGTCACATTTTTAAAAAGTTTTCTTCCTTTGTAGTTCGAATGCCAAGTGTTTTATTATGAGGCTTGGCTATACCAAGGACCTATATGCGTTCTTTCCCAAATATAATACAGTTAAACCACATGCACAATTAACTCCCAAAGGGTGGTAAGTTTGGCTGATGTTATAAAGGGTTTGTAACATTTCATTAATGCATAAAAGCATTGGAAATACTTCACTAAAAGTCCTAGGGCAAGTAAGTAGTTCCCTGTGGTGACTAATTCAGGTAATTAATGAGAAAATAAATGCCTGGATGAATAAAATATTCCAGAGGAATATAGTTCAGTATTCTCTCATGGAAGTCTCCTGCAGGTTTCAGAGGTCCCAGGTAATACAGGATGGAAAATAAGTTATGCATGCCATAAGCTAAAAACGTAATAAAACATCTCCATTGCTTATTATTCTTCAATCACTGAGATTTAAAGTTTCATTAAGATAATTTAAGTATTTTGTGTACCAAAAAATCCTATGATATTCCACTTCTCGGTATATATACCCAAAAGAATTGAAAACAGGAACTCCAATTGATATCTGTATGCCCATGTTCATAGCATTATTCACAATGGCCACAAGGATAATCAAAATGTACTACATCCATACAATGGAATATTATTTAGCCTTGAAAAGGAAGGAAAATCGGACACTTGCTACAACATGGAGGAACCTCGAGGACATTATGCTGAGTGAAATAAGCCAGTCACAAAAGGACAAATACTGTATGATTCCACTTACGTGAGGGACCTAGAATAGTCAGATTCATAAACAGAAAATAGAATGGTGGCAGCCAGGGGAAGAAGAAAGGAGGAGTTGGTGCTTCAAGGGTAGAGTTTCAGTTCTGCAAGATGAAAAGTGAATCTTTTCTTACCAATGATACAATTTCTGTTTTTATTTCCAGCAGCTTCCTTTCGTTTAATGAATACTGAAACAAACACGTAACATGGGTCAGATTCTGATTTACGTCTCCCTCTCTCCTCCTCCTCCGGTGCCTTAAATATTCTGGTCTCAGTAATTCCAAGAATATGTACCACTAGAAGCCAACCCTAGGGTAAAGTAGCCTACTTGCCTTCTCCTTTTGATCTGTGTTTTGGGGTTTCTTATTTATACTCACTCATCACTCCAACATCTGGATTCCCTTTTGTCATCCTCCACCACCCTCTGCTGGTTTTTCTCTTTTCATCTCTTCGCTGGGATGTTTCTAGGTCCCCCCCCACTATTATTAACAGCATTCCCTGGGACCAATTTAGATGGACATATACTTTTTGGCTTTGAGAGGGTTGGAAAAAGTGGGGTAACAATTCAATTTAGGAGCTAGCCCATTGTAACCACAAACAAAATTGGTCAATATCTGAGGCTTAGACAGAAGAGAGAAAAGATATAAAGCTGGGAAAAAAAATAGTTTCAAGGAATATTATTCTGTGACATAGATGTTGCCCTGTGATTCTAAAACACTATGTAAATATACAGATACAAGAAATACACTAAACCATCACATGTTGGTTTTAACTGAAAAAAACAAAAAC
The DNA here is from genome assembly GCF_026419965.1 of Kogia breviceps. Classification (NCBI taxonomy): domain Eukaryota; kingdom Metazoa; phylum Chordata; class Mammalia; order Artiodactyla; family Physeteridae; genus Kogia; species Kogia breviceps. The sequence goes on along the minus strand of NC_081319.1, from coordinate 97,281,232 downwards.
CAAACCCACATGGGCGTTGTCACAATCCAGTGTTACTAAGGGAACTGACTAGTTCTACCCAGAATTAAAATGGTATTTTGCCTTTGGCTATTAATATCTGTGCAAAGATATTGTGCAATTTTGTTGACACTGAGACCAAAATCAGACACATCTCCTTAGTGGTGGGCGTTAGGATTCAACTGAGCAAATGAAAATCTATAATTTAAGTGAAGAATTTAAAAACGTCAATAAATTAACATTGCTATAGGGGAAAAAAATTAATGGTTTTGAAGTATCTAGAAACTTTCTAGCTATACAGTGTTCCCCTGTGACTACCAGGGGGATAAAGTATAGAAACAGCATTGCTTAGGAGTAAAAAAAAAAAAAACCCAAACCCCAAACCAAGAACTAGTTGCAAGACCAAAGAATGCTCAACTCCAGGGTTTCAGAGAAAGAGAAAGAGAAAGAGAGAGAGAGAGAGAGAAAGAGCACGAGCGAGCTATGCGCCAGATCACCACCAGAGGGCAGGGTGGAATAAGATTTTCTGCACCTCTTAAAACTCCAGTTTTCACTAAGTCAATATTGACTCAACCACAAGAGAAAAGAAAAACCTAAGTCTTGATATTGCCATGATTTTTTTAAAAAAAACATCTGTATTGGAGTATAATTGCTTTACAATGTTGTGTTAGTTTCTGCTGTATAACCCTATATATATACATACATCCCCATATCCCCTCCCTCTTGCGTCTCCCTCTCACCCTCCCTATCCCACCCATCTAGGAGGTCACAAAGCACCGAGCTGATCTCCCTGTGCTACGTGGCTGCTTCCCACTAGCTACCTATTTTACGTTTGGTGGTGTATATATGTCCATGCCCCTCTCTCACTTTGTCACAGCTTACCAACTTCCCCCTCCCCGTGTCCTCAAGTCCACTCTCTATGTCTGCGTCTTTAGTCCTGTCCTGCCCCTAGGTTCTTCAGAACCATTTTTTTTTTCCTTTAGACTCCATATATATGTGTTAGCATATGGTATTTGTTTTTCTCTTTCTGACTTACTTCACTCTGTATGACAGACTGCCATGATTTTTAAAATAACATCTGTATGGCTCCATCTCCCTGCACCCCAAAGCAGTTTACAGGCTACACTGCTTTTGAAACTGGCTGTAAATATCACCACAGTTAATTTTGTTGAAACAGTATTATAACTTTGTTGAACAAGAGAATGAGAGGTTTGAATAGCTTATCTTCCTCAGTGCAGATAAATTCATGTTAGCTGCATACTAATATACTACTGCCCTGCACTTCAGAGTAATCTGAATTTAGGATTACCAAGAACGACTTCTCAGCTAGGTTAGAAAGTCACATAAATTCATTGGCTTTAATCCATGTTCACATCCCCTATCTCCCAATCTCCTAAATGAAGTTCTTCCTGGCTCGGTTAGCTACAGGCATCTTCCTAAATCAAGTGAATAAGGAATTCCTGCTAAGTCTACAATCCTAAGGACAAAGGTAACCAAAAGAGTTCCTCCTCTTCTAGATCCTGTCATACGCTAGTGATCATGACATATTTTAGTAATACTAAGTGATTTAATGCTCAAGGTTAAAAGTGTTTCAAGACTAGAAAGACAAGTAACATGGACATAATAATTATTCTGTAGAACAAAGCTCACCTTAACTCTTGAAATCCAGAGGCAGTTCCAAAATACATTTAAGTACTTGTCTGAATTTCAACATTAGCTTCATTTATCATTGTAGCACATTTTGGTTAAAAGTAAATTGTGAAAAATGAGGTGAATACTCAGTTTCTGCATGTGCATCCAGTTCTTTGTTAGTAAAAAATGCTGTATATGCCCTATTTCTGCTTATGCTGAGAATAAAAAAAGGTATCTAACTAATAAATAAAGAAATTCAAATACAGCCTGAACAAGAAGACAGACGGGTTAAAAGTCACTAGAGGCAACCCAACACATATAAAACATCCAACTTATCGTATCCCATGTTCATTGCAGCATTACTTACAATAGCGAAAACGTGGGAGGAACCTAAGTGTCCGTGGATGGACGAATGAATAAAGAAAACGCAGTGCGTGTGTATATATATATATATATATATATATATGCAACCGAGTATTAGTCATAAAATTTAAAAAAAAATCTTGCCATTTGCAAGAACACGGATGGACCTGGAGGGTGTTATGCTCAGTGAACTAAGTCAGACAGGGAAAGACACGTGCCATATGATCTCACTTATATTTGTAATCTAAAAAAACCCCCAAAATCCTGAGCTCAAGCTCACAGATACAGAGAACAGATTGGTGGCTGCGAGAGGTGCGCGGGAGGGGGTGAAATGGGAGAAGGGGGGTCAAAGAGTACAAACGTCCAGTTACAGAATAACTGCGTTTTGGGGATGTAATGTACAGCATGGTGCCTAGAGTTAACAATACTGTATCGCACCGCTGAAAGTTCCTAAGAGAGGGGATCTTAAAAGTTCTCATCGTAAGAAAAAAAGTTTTGTTAATTATGTGGGTGATGGATGTTAACCAGACTTCCTGTGGTGATCATTTCACAATATATAAACATATTGAATCATTACACTGTACACCTGAAATGTAATGTTGTATGCCAATTATATCTCATTAAAATTAAAAAATTTACAACAAGAAGTTACTGTGAAAACCCCGAGGGAAAACATTGTATTTATATGTATTACCTTTGAAATGCACATAAACGGGCATTTCAAAGGGCAGCGGAGCAATATTTCCACAGTTTTCTTAGGTCCTGGGCATGGATCCCATAAGTTATTGTACTGACATATATGTGTGTGTGTGTGTATATATATATGTCACATATATATGTGTCATATATATATATATCTCCCACTTATTTACAACCCACATCTTGTGGTATCTTTTTGGTAACAAATATATAGCACTACTTTCCCTAATAGAAAATTTCAATTTAATATAACTTCAAGAATCATTTAGAATCTATACTTCAAAACAATGCAATAAAGTCATTAAGATTTCTCTATTAAAAAAAACTATATGGAAATATTTTTTAAATCTTGAATGTTTAACAAAGAATTTAATGTTATTTAATATTAATAATTTAATATTATTCAAATCAGATAATCAACTTAACTTTTTTTTTTTTTTTGCGGTACACGGGCCTCTCACTGTTGTGGCCTCTCCCGCTGCGGAGCACAGGCTTCGGACGCGCAGGCTCAGCGGCCATGGCTCACGGGCCCAGCCACTCCGCGGCACGTGGGATCTTCCCAGACCGGGGCACGAACCCGTGTCCCCTGCATCGGCAGGCGGACTCTCAACCACTGCGCCACCAGGGAAGCCCTCAACTTAACTTTTGAAAACTCGGGACCAGAGAGGTTTAAGTCAATATCAAATAGATCAAGATTGAATTTAATTTCTTTATTCATGCCTAAGTGACACAAAATTTAGTATCTCTGAAACATACAAGATTCAAACTTGATTTGACCAAGATTTTAATTTTAATGTTACTTTTGAAAGCATCAAATTTAAGCCTTAATTCAAAATATAGTCAAAATAAAGAAAAAACTGTGTCTAACAATGATATACAGGTAAATATTTAACAGTACTTCTGAATGGTACGTAAACAGACTTGACCAAATGTTCCATCCCGCAAAAAATTAATTCATACTATATTTTTAGTAAAGAAACATACCAATTCTTTCACTCTGCTCTTTTCTAGATTGAAATCTAATTTGGTATCTGTTCGGACTTTGATCACTTCATCCTAGTGGGAGGGCAAACAACAAAGAAAGAAAGAAATCCAAAGTAAGAGATCCAAACTCTGTGAGGATGTGAGCCTTACCTGCTGCTTCACTGCTCCACCCGAAGGGGCTAAGGGAATGGGCTGGGCCAGGGGCACGCAGAGAAATGGAGCTGGAGACTAGCAAGGTCAGGAGACTCTGGATAAGCAACGTCTGCAGTCAGCCCGGCTGGGACTTCCCAATTATACATACAAATAATCCCCTTTTATGTTTAAGTCGGTCTAGAGTGGGTTATTGTTGCTTTTAACCTCAAGATTCCCAATGCAATCACCTGGTGAAATTTACGAATCAAGCTGTTCCTTGGACAACTTTGGAAAAGCAGAGATGGACTCAAAGAAGCAAAATATTAAATTCTGGTTTAAGTAAAGTCTTCCTTCCTTCTGACACTCATCAAAACCTTTTCTTCTTTAACATCAATGTCCCTTCGACTTAAAAAGAATCAAACAGCTGGCACAGTCAGCAGTTTAAAATCACATGTAATTCTCTAAAGACAGTCTCTCCTAAGATAATCTAAAGGTTCCAGGTGGCTATTTTAGAAAATTTTTTATTTAAAAATGACTTCATTCCTTCTAGATCACAATTTGCTTAATGAATTTGGTTACAGACATCGGTAACTTATTCATTGGCTATGTTCTTGGTTCATCTTCCAATGTGTACTTTCGAGACACGTCACACAAATATTTAACTCAGAATTAAGTTTTTAAGAACATATAAGTATTTCGGACATTATATTTATTACTAAGCTCGTGTAATTATAAACAAGCAAGCAAACAGGAATGAAGATCTTACCATTACTTGTTGTCTTAACCGATGTAGTTCAAGTTTTATTTTCTAAAAATACATTAACAAGAAATGTCAAGGATATATTTAGAAGATTATAAGAAAAACATAATAAACAACTATTAGAACATGTATTGATGAACAAGTTCTTTCCTCATTCAACACAAATTTGGCCACGTTCAGAATAAAACCATAATTGAATAGTCTCAGTGGCAGAAATGACTGCTGTGTCAGGATGGTACTACAATCATGGTGTGTCTTGAGATACGTCTTAATCCATCTTGAAGGCCACATAAAATTAGTAACACAACTGTTTTCAATATATTCATCTCCCTTCAGAGGCCCTGATTTAATTCCTCCTTCAATTTTTCTTTTAACTAATTCTGCCCTTAAATAACTGACTTCAAGACAACTTTGACAGTTTTACAGTTTACCTTTTTCTAGCAAAAGAAGGATCTTTTGCTAGGCGGTTTCTTATAAGATTAAGACCAACAGATAAAAAATGAACTTCCTTCATGGGACTTTAAATAGGGCTGAAAATAAAGGAAGACACGAAGACAGCACTTATTTGAACACTGATCCCAAACACCACACTTTAAAAAACAAAGCGATATTTTACAGCAGCACTTATTCATAATAACCTCAAACTGGAAACAACTCTAATATACATCGCAGTAGAATAATGTGGCATATTCCAATAATACTATAAACAATGAAAAAGAATGACCTATCACTGCAAGCCACGCTGTGATTCCATCCGATAAAGTTCTGGAACAGCCAAACCATTCAATAGCCATGTTAGCCAGGATAATGGTTTCTGCTGTGGGAGGAGTGACCAGAAGGGGGCGTCAGCAGCACTCCTGGGGCACTGGTCTCGGTCTATTTCTTTTTTAAAAAAAAAATATATATATATTTTTAAATTTCTTGATTTGACTGATAGTCTATACTGAAAATTCATCGAGACGTACATTTGTTTGTACACTTTTGTGTATGTATATCATCTCTCAATGTCTTATATAAAGCATTTGGTAAATATGAGCGGTTCTTTAGTTTTACCTCATTTTCTGATCTGAGGGCTGAAAATTCACTCTTCTCCAAAATAATCATATCTTTTTTCACATTAGCAATCTGAGACATTATTTCCTGAAGAGTGATCTCCTGGGAAAAGAAAAACAAAACATATAACCTAGTCTGGCCTAGGAAGTCTACTTCCTACTGTCTCTACCCAGTATCATCTTATTGAGAAACTAGAAGGACACGGGAACAAAGAAAGAGGTTCAGCAAGGTCCTCCTCTGTCTGAAAATGAGAAAAGAATAAGAACTCATTTCCAGTATCGGCATCAAGTGAATCACAGTTAAAAGGGTGGCAGTCAAAGGACCAGCTGCTATAATTCTAGTCACATCTCCATTTATTAAAGCATGGTTGACTAGATAGTCAGTTTTCAAACATAAGTGATTCTATAACAGCTGACTAAATAGCTTTGAATAAATATTTTTTATGCCACTGTAACCATCTGTCTCTCGTTTATGTTAAAATTACTATATGCTTTTCAACAATATATTATCCCAAAACATATATTACAAATAATACCCCATCATTAAATTTCAAATTTGCTCAAGTGCCCCAGCAAAGCTACCTGCTGCATCTTGGTGACCATATCTTTGTAGACGATATCCATGTTGGCCTCCATGATCTTGACTAAGGCAGAGACAATGATTTCTGCTTGTTGAGTAGTAAACCCTAGGCAAACACACAAAGACAGTCACTCAGGAGACTCTAGTTGCCAGAATAAAAAAAATCCTTCATAGAAAGGGGGAGAATGCAAACTGACACACGCAGGTGATGTCTGAATTCGGAAGCAGGTGGAAAGCCTAGTGTAGCAGGAGGGTAGAGTCTAGCCACAGGCTGCGATGTGTCTGTCACTTGGAACAAGTAGGACACATCGGACGGTTTCCTCGTGTAAAATGAGGGGTTGGGATGACTGAGCTCTGACGTCCCTCCTAGACGTCAAAAACCATGTTTTCAAAAAGAGAATGCCTAATGACACAGGGGATGCCTGCAGTGAAAGGTCAAGTGAAAAGATGCAAGACTCAAAACTATAGATACAATTTATGTCTTCTGTAATTTAACAAAGACTCTAGGTAATTGTGTGTCTAAATTTTCTACAATGGATGAGACTTCCTTAATTTCAAAATGTATATGTTAGTAAAAAATAATTTACTTAAGTAGAGAAAGCTTATTTATTTTATTTCTAGCACAAATCGGTCAAATCAGTGGCTATATAAATAATAATTCAGCTGTTAATTTACTTAATGTTAAAAGACAAAATTGGCTCTTATATTTTTCTTCCATAATTTTCCTCAATCACGAGTGAGGGGGGGCTCAAACTGGAAAAAATATATTCTTTTATACTCAATAAATGCTGCTGAACTGAATAACATAAAGACTCAAATCAGCAGTGCTACTGTTTTTAATAACTTTAGGTAGTAACATATTTTGCATTGAAAATTCTAATTAAAATGCTTAATTTTAAATGCTTAAGATGCATAAGTCCCTGGAATACAATTCTTTCTGTTAAATACTTCCAGCTATAAGAACTTCAGAAGAATTTACTGATTCTTATAATTAATCCATGGCACATTTGTTTGGATAAAGTTATAACTGATTCAATTTGGATGAGATTAAGCGTATTTTATAATCAAAAAAAACAAAACAAAACAAAACACAAAGCAACAAATTTAAAGGAGACAAAAAGACCTCCAAAGACCTACTCTTTTCAATTTATTCAAAATCCTTTAATTTTCAATGTGTGGGTCATGAACAGCTAGAAAAAAATCACCCAAATGTGAACACTGTTTAACTCTGGTACTGGGATTCAGAGTAGTTTTTCTTGTTTCTTTTCTGTCTTCCTAATTTTTTAAAAATGAACATGTCTTTAGAAAATTTTTAAAACTTATTAATAAGAGTTCATAGTTAAACATAATTAGGTTTGGGAGTTAGAAAGAGGGAGACCAAAGAGAACTTACGCTGATAAGAAAAGAAACTTTAAAGCCTTATAATTTAGAACCACCTATAAGAGGAGAAAAAGATAAGAAAAAGGAGAAGCCTGAAAACCTCCTGGGTTGCCATATGCAAATTAATTTTTTGTAGGAATGAGAGAATGGGACAGAATCAGGGCTAATGAGATTACAGACACAGAGAAAGTTTTGTGAATCAAGAGACATAACTCTGGAGAGAAAAAGGGATAAAGGATGGAACATTCCTTGAGGGGTCCTTCCTGGCCTTATCCTGACCCAGCCATCGCAGACACCCATCATTCATGTAAGCACCTTCACGCCCTACCTCCAGAGGGGTCTTCACATCACTGGTCTTGAAATATGCAAATATTCATGGGCCAGGGTTTGAAAACCAAGAAAAGCAGGCAGTACATATATTGAAACATCACATTTTAAACATTCAACATCTGCTATTTCTAATTTGTCAAAAATAAATAAATAAGTGGATTTTGAAAGCGGGGAGGGGAAACAAATACCACCTACCTCTCACTGGGAAACAGGATTTGGGATCACTGCAGCTACCTGGCCATAGTTACATGTAACTACTGATGTGCCTTTAATATCATCAAACATCTAGTGTATGTTGAGATGCCCCATTATCTCTAAGATGCCTTTTTACAACTGGTTACTTTGAATACAAGAACACAGGCCCATCAAAAAGAAAAAAGAAAAAGAAACAGAACGAAAGAAAAAGAAAAGTAGAAAGACTTCTGCTTAACAAGATAATTTTAGATGCCCCTCTTCTCACTTTTACTTTTCTTTTTTAAATTCTGAGCTGAAAGAAGTCTTGGTGAAAAAGGCCAACTGTTTCAAGTTTGAGAAGAAAAGCTGTAAAAATTATCACAGAGCATGTGACAGTTCTCCCAAAGTGCATTCAAGTACATTACTTAACACTCAAAGGGCTCTTTGGAATCCTTATTATGCCCACGCTAGCAAGGGGGGAATGGGAACTGAGAAGGCAGAAAGGACTGTGAGACCACGCGGCTGGAACGTGGCAGAGCTGCTAACTGTCCCAACAGAAAGATCCACCCGAACACGGTGTCCTAGGCACGTAAAGCACGTCTACACAGGGCAGTTTTTCAGATATGAACACACACAACAGGATGAATAACTATACAATAAAGTCAAAACAGATTTATTTCAGACATAAGCTATGATATCTGAGATTCTGATTTTGAGAATATATGTGTCACAATAGAATTATAATGTGTATTAAATTGTGTATTTGTCTAGATAAGATTAAATATGAGAATGCTACCTATACACTAAGTGCACTTTCAATAACTATCATACATGTCGGAGCAATCTTTTTTTGTTTGTTTTTTTTTTTTTGGTAGGCAGGCCTGTCACTGTTGTGGCCTCTCCTATTGCGGAGCACAGGCTCCGGACGCGCAAGCTCAGCAGCCATGGCTCATGGGCCCAGCCGCTCCGCGGCATGGGGGATCCTCCCGGACCGGGGCACAACCCGTGTGCCCTGCATCGGCAGGCAGATTCTCAACCACTGCGCCATCAGGGAAGCCCCTCAGAGCAATCTTTTACATTAGTTAACTCAACAGCAGTAAGAGAAAAAGTCTGAATATTTTTAAAAAATCACAAGTTAAAATTATCAATAATTGTTGCTCAGCAACATTTTAATTTCATAAAAATTTTAAAGCACACAAGATGCACAGGAACGAAACTATCACTTTTGTGCTTAGACAGCTGTCATAGGAATCATTCCTATGACATAGGAATCATTTTGCTGGCTTATGTCTAATTTTTCACCTATAATACCATACTTCCAGAGTAATGTTACAAACATACGCTTCACTCGGACAAAGAGAGTATGTGGGAGAAAAGTCTCAATTGTACTGATGACGCAAAAATGTGCTTAAACAAAAAACAAGGACTTAAAAAATGGAGACTGACCAAAAGATTACCTACAGACTTAAAAGTCAAAGAGAAATATGAGAAATTCGATAAGATCATAAGGGAAGTCCTAATTTATACTGTTTTTCCATGGCACTGAGTAACCAAATGAGAGAGGATTACCATTTTCTTCGAGTAAACACACTAAGGCATGGGTGTCAAAGTAAAGCTTCCTATTCCGAGAAGAGGTGAAATCTCTCGTTTTGCTCTCCAGACGCAGGTTCCCAGCACAGACGCTCAACTCTAGAATGGAAAGGACAATACGGTTCAAAACAGGTGGATGGTAAACAGGTGGATGTTTGATGATAAACAAAAGCAACTCAGCACCATGAAAAAACAGGGCATACCTCAAAAGTCTATCTGGTTTTTTATAACAGCTTAATTGAGACGTAACTTAGACACATATGATTCACCCATTTCAAATGCATACTCCAGTTGTTTTCAGTATATTTACAGTGCTGTGCAACCATCCCACAATCAACTTCAGAACATTTTCATCATCCCCAAAGAAACCTTATAGCCTCTAGCTACACTCTAGCTATCACCCCCTCATCTTCCTACTCCCCCCCAGCAATCACTTATCTGTTTTCTGTCTCTATGAATTTGCCTACTCTGGACATTTCATTTGAATAGAATCATTAGGATATGTGATATTTTGTGACTGGTTTCTTTTACATACAGTGATATTTTCAAGGTTCACCCACCAGTGTAGCATGTCAGCATCTTATTTCCTTTTATTGCCAAATAATATTTCATTGTATAGATATGCCTTTTTTTTTTTTTTTTTTTTTTACCTCGTCATCAGCTGAAGGACTAACTGTATGGGGGTTCCAATTTCTCCCCGTCCTCAACATTGGTATTATCTGTCTTTTTTATTATAATTATCCTATTGGGTGTAAAGTGGTATCTCACTGTAGTTCTGATTTGCATTTCCCTGATGGTTAATGATGTACATCTTTTCATGCACTTACTGGCCATTTGTATATCTTCTCTGGAGAACTATCCATTCAGACCCTTTGTCCATTAAAAAAATTGGGGTTATCTTTTTATTGCTGAATTAAGAGCATTCTTTATACATTTTAGATACACGTTCCTTATCATATGCATGATTTGCAAATATTCCCGTTCTGTGGGTTGGCTTTTACTTTCTTGATGGTGCCTTTTGAAGCACAAAACTTTTTAATTTTAATTAAGTCCAATTTATCTTTTTCTTTTGTTCCTTATGCTTTTGGTGTCATATCTAAGAAACCACTGGCTGATCTGAGCACACAGAGATTTACATCTGTTTTCTCCTAAGAGTTTGGCAGTTTTGGGTTTTTTTTTTTTTTGCGGTATGCGGGCCTCTCACCGCTGTGGCCTCTCCCGTTGCGGAGCGCAGGCTCCGGACGCGCAGGCTCAGCAGCCGTGGCTCACGGGCCCAGCCTCTCCGCGCGGCATGTGGGATCTTCCCGGACCGGGGCACGAACCCGTGTCCCCTGCATCGGCAGGCGGACTCTCAACCACTGCGCCACCAGGGATGCCCCAAGTTTTGCAGTTTTAGGTCTCACATTTAGGTCTTTGATCCTTTTGAGTTGATTTCTGTATATGGTATGAGATGGGGGTTCAACTTCATCCTTTTGCATGTGGAGGTCCCGTTGTCCCAGCACTATTTTCTCCCTTAAATTGTCTTGTGACTCTCATCAAAAATCAACCGACTGTAAGTGGGAGGATTTATCTGTGGATTCTCGATTCTGTGCCCTTGATTTATATGTCTGCCCTTCTGCCAGTGCCACATGTTCTTGATTACTTGTAACTCCGTAGTAAGTTTTGACATCAGGAAGTGAGTCCTCCAATTTTGTTCTTTTTCAAGATTGTTTTGGCTATTCTGAGTCCCTTGCATTTCCATATGAATTTTAGGATCAGTTTATCAATTTCTGCAAAGAAGCCACTTGAAACTTTGATAGAGATTGTGTTATATCTCTAGGTCCATTTGGGGGAGTACTGCCATCTTAACAATACTAAATTCTTCCAACCATGAACATGGGATGTCTCTCCATTTATTTAGGTCTTTAATTTCTTTAGTAATGTTATATGTAGGTTTCAGAGTATAACTTTTGCGCTTTTTTTGGGTGAAATTTATGTATTTTATTCCTTTTGATGCTACTGTAAAGGGAACTGTTTTTTAGATTTTTCGTTGCTAGTATATAGAAATACAACTGATTTTTGTTTTTGTACAATTTGTATATTGATCTTGTACCTTGCAATCTTGCTAAATTTGTTAATAAGCTTTAACAGTTTTTTTAGTGAATTCCTTAGAGCTTTCTATGTACCAGGTCATGTCATCTGTGAACAGTGATAATTTACTTCTTTTACAATCTGGATGCCTTTTCATTTTCTTGCCTAACTGCCCCAGCTAGAACTTCTAGTAGAGTGTTGAATGGAATGGTGACAGCAGACATCCTTGCTCCGGACTTTGGAGGGAAAACACTCCTTCTTTCACCATTGAGTATGATGGTAGCTGTGGGTATTTCAGATGCCCTTTATAAGGTGAGGCAGGTCCCTCTGTTCCAAACTTGTCAAGTGTTCTTTAACACGAAGAGGTATGGAATTCTGTCAAATTCTTTGTCTTCTGCGATGACCATGTAGTTTCTCTCCTGTATGTTGTGGATATGGCGTACGTACTACATGAATAGATTTTCAGATGTTAAGTGAACCTGCTATTCCTGAGACAGAATCCCACTTGGTCATGGTGTATACTCCTTTTTACATATTGCTGGATTTGGTTTGCTAGTGTTTTCATAAAGACATTGGTCTGTAGTTTTCTTTCCTTGTCTTTGCAAAAGCCTACCTTTGGAGCGATGTGTTCTAACAATTTATATATTACCTTTGCTATGGATTTCTGTGCGTTTAACCACAGATCCAACCTGTTTTGTAAACCTGTTTCAAGGTGCTCATTTTAAGGAAGTAGTATAGTAATGGTTCCCTGGCTTTTGTATTCCACAAACCACAAAAAACAGCTTTAAGAAAACATAGAACGATTGCAATGCGAACTTGTCATTTTGCCGAGAAAGGACGTTTAAACATAACAGCTCCTTACAATCACGCTAAAAAAGACATTTTGACAGAAAAAGAAAAAAGAGAGATGGACGATATAAAATAAAATCTTTCATTTAAATGTAATAAACATAACTATATAAAAATCTTGCTTCATACTTGTTCTTACTTTTCCATGATGCCAGGTGTTGAAGCATGGGAGAAGACAGAATAGCCATCTAACTCAAAGTTCAAAGGTTTTCTCAGTACCTGTCTTAAATGACCAGAAAAATACTTCAGCTAATCAACTCTTATTCTCAACCCCTAAACACTCAAAGGAAATTCCAAGTAAGCAAAAAGTGTGACATGGACAGGACCCTACAGATCTGCTGCTTTTCTGTAAGACGATAGCAGTGGTTCCCAAATTACTAGCAACGTGGAAAGAGTAGGGTGGCCGTGGTCACAGTCTGCACCAAGGTAAGTACCAGAGAGCCAGGAATCACTCTGTACCAAACACGGTTTGCAGACTGACAAAATATAAAATGCAACAACTCGTGTTTACATGTGTGTGTTTAATGGTTAAAAAAAAAAAAGGTGGGCGGGATGGTGCTTAGATTCAAAGAAGCACTAGCCTATAGTGTAAGGCCCTTGGCAAGGCATACAAAGCCTGTCCTAATTTAGCCACTTATCGTTTCAGCGTTTGTTCTAGCCACCTAAACTATTCTGTTTCCTGCACGTGCAGACCTTGGTACTCCATCCTTCAGCTTGGCTTGCTCCCCTTTCTCAACCGGTAAATTTTAAGCATCCTCTTTACCCTTCCTCATCCAATGTGACAACGTGCTAAGCATCCATTATGTTCCGGGCAGGGCATTATGCTACCCTGTAAGGTTCTCTCTGCTACCTCCTCCCAGGTCAGGGAGCAAGCTTTATTGCTTCCTTATCTGTGTTCTCAGCCCAGTACAGATAGCTCTACAACAGCACTTACGTTTATTCCCATGTCTGTATATTAGTCCAAGCTCCCCAAGAGTGGTCAGTTATTTTTATGTCACTAGGAGAGGGCCTGGTATACTGCAGGCCAGAAATAACTTAAAAGAAAATTCAACTGTATGACTTCTAAGATCCAAATCTAGAGACTATCTAGAAAGAAAGTTTGCGATGAACTCCTTTCTGCTCTTCACCTATGGTCTTCCCTTTTCACATAAGTGAGCTCACCTAAATCTGGCACCTCTTTTTCCATCCTTTATCTCCAGCCCTGGGCAAAAACTGGCCTCCATGAGAAGAGACCCTGACACAGAACAGCCCGAGCTGGATGGCAGATAAATGAATTAATGAATGATTGCACCTCTTACAGGGCTCTTTACAAGCCACCCTGCCCACCGTGCTGGACTGTCCTGTGGGTCAGGGAGCTTGAGAACATTTGGGTCTAGAACTGGCTTGTGAAAAGTGATGGGATTATTCTAGTCCCAAATTCCTTTTTTCTAATAACAATAATCATTCATGTGATTTAAAACAAAACTGCAAGCTTATTTCAAAGGTATATTGCGGGCTGAAAAGAGGAGAAAGGGCCTAGTCACTTGCCACTTGGCCCTCCAACTCTGGCTGATGGAGGGTGGATTCCGTCTTGCCTCTATCATAGGGCAGCACCTGGGGACACAGCAGTACTCTGGCACTGGGAACACCTCTGACTCACTTTTCCTCCTTTATTGTGACAACAAAACGAGGCCCAAGAACTATGAATTCCCACTAATAACCGGGAAACAAGTAAAGAGAGCTATGTTAAAGTGTAATATGTAATTCTCCTTTGGGGGGCACCTTCAGCATATCAAAAGGATGTGAAAACACACACACAAAAGAAGCCCAAAGTTAGCCCCGGACAGAGGAGGAAAATGAGCACATATTTCCTATTCATAAACATCCTTAAGTCTAAGTAGCTCTACTGAGAACCCTGGACACCGAACAGACCACTAGGCTGAAGACAAAGCTGATGGAATTATGAGAGGAAACCAAACCACAAATTACCAGTTTGTCAAAAAAAGAGCAACAAAAGGCAAAGTACAGAAATAAAGACTCACAGGTACTGCAGGACACTGACAGAGTTCACCACTCATTTCCCAGCCTCTGTACATAAAGCTGCTTTCACTCTTTGCACTACCAACCAGTTTCTCCCCCAAAGGTATTCTTAAATTTTAGATGCAGCTAACATTTACCGAGCATGTCTGTTGAGAAAAACGTTTTTTTAAATAGCCATCAGTGTAGTTACTGATAGCCACTGATGGGTATGCATAGACTATCCAAAGTTAGATTTTTGCCAAGTTTGCTAATTAATAAGGATTCTCCCAGATGATTTTTTAATCGGCAATGTGCAACCTAGTAAACTGAGTCTAATCTCATGCAGGCCGTTACTGACTGCTCTCACCTCCTTAAAGTATTTAAGGAATGCCAACTTCTCAGTGAAACAAACTTATTCCAAGGATTCCATTTAAATTAGCAACTGAAGGCCTACTCCACCTCCTAACCTTTACCCCCTATCTTTTCCGACAGCATTTATCAGATGTTATTATATATGTATGTATATATATTAATCGCCTCTGCTACAATTAAGCGCCAAGAAGGAAAAGAGTCTGTTGACTGATAACCATCCCGAGTTCCCAGAAAAGTGCCAGGCAGAGTAATGAACCCACGAGAGTTTGCAATTAAATTGTGAAACAATCCCTTCGTCTCCCAGAGCTTCGAGCCTCAACTCGGCAGCTTCCTGCACACCCATTCACCCAAGCCCCCAAACGCTGTGCACCTGACAAAACGGCTCTACAAACGCGCGGGCATTGTGCCCGCACACACCGCCCCCACCCCACCCCGCCGCAGCCCATCACGATTTGCGCCAGACACCTGGTGCCGCATTCCGAATAATTCGGGTCTTTTCATCCGAGGAAGCCCAGGTTTGCGTGACCCAAAGGGCGGGACAAGACAGACCTTCAATCCCCACGCCCGGAGGAGCCCGGCGACCTCGGCTGACCCGCCCAGATCCCGCCGCCCCGGCCCTCACCTCTCCTGGAGGAAGCGAGGGCGGCCACCTGGCCGAGGCACAGGTGGAGCGCGCCCGCCGCACAGGCGACGCCCGGGGCCAGGCCGGGCTGGCACCTCCTCGCGCCGGCGCGCCCCGCCGGGGCGGCCGAGGGCCCGGCGCGCGAGCGCTCCCAGTCCGCCAGCGGCCGGCGCGGGGTGGCAGCGGCCAGGCGCGGGGAGGGCAGCAGCAGGAGGAGGAGCAGCGGGGAAGCACGTGACGTGCCACCGCGGGCCGCCGGGACGCGGGGGCGCAGCGCCCCCAGACCGCCGAGGAGCCCGGGCAGGAGGCGGCACGTGGGGACGCCGCGGCCTCCAGGGCCTCCACCGCGGCCGGCGGCCAGGGAGAGCAGAAGCCGCCGGCGGCGCTTCGGCTTCTCGTTCGCGACGGAGCCGCAGTCCATCCCTCACGCGGTCACTGGCCCACGAACGCGCTCATGCCGGTCACGCGCTGGCCCAGTCAGACACAAACACCAGGAGGGACCGTGGGCGATAGCGCCGAGCCTGCGCTTTCCTGCCGAACGGGCGGGGCTCCGGGTATTCTCCGGGGGCGGAGCTGAGCGGCTAGGCGGGGCTCCGGGCTCGCGCCGGGGGCGGGGCTGGGCTCCCAATGTGCGCTGGGGGAGGGGTTGGGCGGCGGGCGACCGGGGCGGGGCAGAGCTCATCCCGCGGAGCAGGCACCCCGGGAGGGGCGAGTGTGGTCCAGAGCGAGCCCCCGGCCAGCTGGGTGTAGGCGACTGGGAAGACCAGGAGGTGGGTGTGGGCCCTCTCGGAACTGGAATGAGCTCGGCGCTGCCACGATTTGCATATTTATAAGGACATACACGGATGTCCTTATAAGGACATACACGGATGTCCTCACAAAGACATAGTTACCCTGCCGCCCTTCAGAAGCCCATGAAAAGTCCGTGCACCACCGGGCTGCCCTGGGTTTTCCAGACTTTCCCCGTCCGAAGTCCCCCAACGTGTTAGCGCTGGGGTGCATTTTAAGGAATTATTAACAGGGCCGAGGGAACAGCGCTTACATAGTCCACACATTTAAATCTAAACTTTCAGAGCTTGTTTCCGGATTAGTGTATCATAAAAGTGAGAAAGTCTCAATCTGGGAATTTCAAACGTAGGGGCTTGAGTAGCGTGATCTACTGGTATACAAGGATATCTGATACTAGCGGCGTTCAGTTCAGTGAGCTTTTTGAATGCCTACCGCACCTGTCTCAGTTACTGGTCCGTTGTGTGAACTCTGTACTGTTTCTTGAATGAAGGAATGAAATGCACAAGGCACCAGCCTAGAAGATACAAAGAAAAATGAGGTTGTTCTTGTCCTCTAGGAGTGGTTTTCTTATCCACCCATATGTGTACAATACATGAGGCAAGAAGAATGTGTTATGAGCCATAAGAGAGCTACAAAGTGCTGGTAAGAGAGAAGAGGGCATATGGCTGTGGAAGTGGCTATCAACATATAAAGAATTAAAAATATTAAGGTGCAAGTAGACACTTTTATAAAAGGTTAGTAGGAATTATACATTTGTAGAACTGGTAGGGAAAGCAATTTAGCAATATGTACAAAAGTGTTTTATGGTCGTAAATTTTGCTCAAGTCACCCAACTCTGAAAATGTAACCTAAGAGAATAGTCCAAAATATTAAAAATCTACTAGATTGGACCATACGAACTTGTCATTTTTATAGGTCGAAATGTTGAAGATTGGTAATTTCACGTGGATCAACCTAATATATGCACAAAGATATTCGTTGTATTATAGTTTATGATTGTGAAAAAATGGAAAAAAAACGAATGTCCAACATTAGAGAGGAATGGTTAAATAAACAGTGGCACAAACTTTATTTAATGAAAGCCCTTTGTAATTTTTTGAGGTTGAGGTATAATTTGCATGTAATAAACATGCACAGATCTTACTTCGATTTGATGATTTTTAACAATTATATACCTCATGTAACCACCACCTAAACAAGATATAGAACATGTTCGTTTTGCCACGCTGCATGGCTTGCAGGATCTTCCTTCCTCGACCAGGGATTGAACCCTGGCCCTCGGCAGTGAGGGCGTGGAGTCCTAATCACTGGCCCATCAGGGAATTGCCTAATTTGGTCTGTTCTTGAACTTCATATAAATGGGATCATACAATAAGCATTGCCTTTCATCTGACTTCCTTCTGTCTTGTGTCTGTCTTCAGTGTAATAGCTGGGAGATTCATCTATGTTGTTTTATCAGTAATTAGTTCTTTTCTATTGTTGAGTAGTATTCCGTTGTATAACTGTGCCACGGTTTGGTCATCCACTCTCCTATTGACGGCATTTATTTTGTTTCCTGTTTTGGGGTGTTATGAATAAGGCCATTACGAACATTTTTGCATAAGTCTTTGTGTGGACATACGTAATTTATCCCTTGTTAAAGAAAAAAAATTAGTCAACTACACTTTTTAAAGCCCAGTGAGGAAGGCTTTATTTAAGGGAGGTGGACTGTCTCATTAGGTACGGGAACCACTGTGCTGGAATGTTGTGGTGGCAGGGAGAGAGAATGGGGTCAACTTGGAGCACAGCTGGGGCAGGTGGGAATTTATAGCCGTGGAGCAGTGTGGGCAGAGGTGGATGGGAAATTACGAAGAGGAAACACCGGCAGTAAAGGGGCATTTTGGCTAAACCAGCTAACAGGACTCTTGCTGAAGAGA
Source organism: Kogia breviceps (assembly GCF_026419965.1). Lineage (NCBI taxonomy): Eukaryota > Metazoa > Chordata > Mammalia > Artiodactyla > Physeteridae > Kogia > Kogia breviceps. The sequence goes on along the minus strand of NC_081319.1, from coordinate 97,262,943 downwards.
GGCCATTGTGATCAGACGTCACACAGAGGATGGTAGAGGATGAGGAACCCGACCAGACATGGAGGGTGATCAGATACCTTCTTTCCTTTGGTCCCAGCGCTCCAGTTTTCCACGGGGAGCCAATCTTCCCTGCCCTTTGTCCATGTGGTTTGGGTGGGCCAGTCCTCCTCCGGGCTCCAGGCGTGGGCATGTCACCCAGTCAGGGTCAATGAGCTTCAATTCATTCCTCACTGAATTGCTCATTGAGCAATTCATTGCTCATTCAGTTCAATCCTAGGATTTTTCTAGGAGTTATTGGAAAAAGAAGGTCTTATTTTATTGTGATATAGATTGTGAACCTTGAGCCCTTGGGGCTACTACATGGCCTGAGACTGAAACTATTATGGAGAAAGCAGACCTGAAAGATGACAAGAAATGTTCCTGCTTCTAGCTCAGCCTGAAATCGACATTTTTATTTATGTAACCAATAAACCGCTTTCGTTTAAAATAGCTAGAGAAAGGTTTCTGCCTCTTATCCTGACTAATACAGGAGTCTAATGGATAGAGAGACTAGATACAGAAATCTAAAGGACACATGAAAAAGAAGTATCAACAAATTAAGGCTTTAGGCAGGGGCCAAACAACCCCCAGGGCTCAGGACTTTCTGACAAAGTTGGACTGGAGAATAAGCTTGGACATGGGGCCAAAGTGGGGCCCGCCTACTGTCTCCCCACGTCTGGACCTGGGGACCTTCCATGAGCAGAGTTGGGTTCACAGAGCAGACCCTCTGAGATCCATCAGCTGTGAGGTCTCTAGGTGGGCCTCACACACTCTGAGGTCACCAGGAGAAAGGAGAGGAAGGATGGCAGAGCTGTCGCTAGAAGCTCTGGGCCTGCCCAGTGTGTACTTACCAGGAGGTGGCAGAAAGGTGACAAATATAACATAACTACAGAGTAAAGGGGCAGGGATAAAGAGACTTCTATGGTAGTGAGGTTTCTATATTGCACCTGAAGTGCTAAAATACTGATTCTAAATAGGTTTAGAAAAGGTAAATATGTACACTGTAATCCCTAGAGTAATCAATAAACATATTATCCAAAGAGATGTAGTCCAAACACACAATAGATAAAATGTGATAATAAAAAATGTTCAAATAACCCAAAAGGAGACAGGAAAGGAGAAAATGGAAGATCTAAAAGCAGAGGGAACAAATCGAAAGCAAATAGTAAAATGTCAGACCTAAATCCAAACGTAGTAATAATGATATGCAATGTAAATATGATCTATACCAGAGAAAATCAAGCTAAAATACTGTTAAATAAGATATGTTCTGTCCTTCTTCCATGTGAAGAGTAGCAGACTATGCCACCCCAAAATATACCACTTTGGCAAGAAGATTATTTTGAGCTGAAGGCAATTGAGGAAAAGTAGATACAAGAAAATCTCTCTACTCTTCCCCCGTTGGCCTAAAAGCAGGACATAAATTTGTAAAGTTGTCCCCCCTCCCCTCTCTACCAGGAAGGACAGAAGGTAATCAGCAGAGAGAACCCTCACCAGCCCAGAGACAGAAGCAGAGGAATCTATATAGTAAACTCACTCAGACTAGCCCTTACCTACCATTATTCGCCATGTATTTGCCTTCCCACAATTTGCTGCCCTAGGAACTCAAAGTCCTTTTCCTTTGTGTTGCCATTTCTCTGCAAAATTATTGTTCTTTGCTAAGATACTGTGTGAGCCCAAGTTCTAACCACTCCTCTGTGTTCCTCATCTCTGAGTACTCCCGTGTGAATGCGCTTTGTACATGTTAATAAGCTTCTGTTTGTTTCTCTCTTGTAAATCTATCTTTTTTATTTTTTTATTTTTTTTGCGGTACGTGGGCCTCTCACTGTTGTGGCCTCTCCCGCCGCGGAGCACAGGCTCCCGACACGCAGGCCCCCAGCGGCCATGGCGCACGGGCCCAGCCGCTCCGCGGCACGTGGGATCCTCCCGGACCCGGGCACGAACCCGTGTCCCCTGCATCGGCAGGCGGACTCTCAACCACTGCGCCACCAGGGAAGCCCCAATCTATCTTTTTTAATCAGCCTAATATATGGGGCCCCAGCCAACGAATCTAAGATAGGAAGAGGGGAAACAGGTTTTCTTCCCTTACACTTGACAAATATACTTTCAAACTGGAAAAACAGAAAATATGTGTAAAAGTCATGATTTTTCATGGTTTTGTACGGTTTTTACATGACTGAAACTTGGCAAAATATTCAAGATGGTGAATGCAGTTATCATTGGGCACATTTGAGTGAGTGTTCTGTTCCTTGGCCATCAATGCTTAGATGAGTACTGAAAGACTCTCCTAGTTCATCTATTTTTGTCTACTCTATGAAATTAATTTCAGCAAAATCACGAATTATCTTGGTATAATGAAGATTTTCACATTGTTTTTGTTTTCTTAGGATAGGAAAGATCTAAAGGATTAAAACGTAAAATGTACTCAAATTGAACAAAAGTTGAATGATTTACATCAAAAACATAAGGCAAATATAAAAAATTTAAAAACAAATTGCTTTGATGATTTTTATTTTCTTCTAAAATATAGAAATTTCTCTTTTAAAAGACAAAAATAATTACAATTAACAAAAATCAAAATTTTAAATCAAAATTAAAGTTGACATTTTAATTTAATATTTACAAATTTTAATATAATTATAGTAAATCTTCTTGTATTGAAAAACTATTTGCAGTTTTAGTTTTTCATGTCCACATAGTTACCAATGTAAAGAATTAGAATCATGCTTCACGTATGTCGTGTCTTGAGTGTATGTATGTACACGCTTAAGAATAATATATGAATTATTTAATACTGCAGAATGTTCTTTGGATGCCATGTGCAACAGCTGTGAATAATGTCAACCAAAAAAGAAAAACAAAAAACACAGAAGGCCTACATCTGACACCATGTAATGTCAACCAAGAAAACCCGCAAAAGGCTGCAAATAAAAAAGAATTTATTTATGGTCTTAAAAATTGCAATTTGGGAGACACAGATTTGGGTAAAACCAAAAGAGTGTTCCAAGGAAGAGAAAGAGTCAGGGTCTTATAAAGGCAAAAGCCATGAGGCTGTACTCTAATACAGGAAAGGAAATATTTGTCCTTAAGGGATGGCTGTCAGAAGTTATTTTAGGGGAAGGGTCCATGAGTATCCCGAGTTTCTAGCAGATGTTCTGGACGCCTTTGTTAGGACAATAAATGGTCAAAAGATCCGATTCCATCCAGACTGAGATGTGCATAGGTCACACATCCTCAGTGGCCTCCTGGCTCCATTTCAGGGAGCTCTTTTAGCAATATGACTCCATTTTGATTTTCCTTTCATATGAATCCCCTGATTTTTTAGTATCTCCCAAACCAATGAATTAGATGCAAAGGGAAATGACAAAAAGGAAGCTTGGCCTACTGGGAAGCAATATTTTGTTAGACAAGAATCTAATGGATTCATGATATCTGAGACTATTTGATAAGCTAATTAATTGGTCCTTTATTTTTCCTAAACACTTCAGCTCAAATCCTGCACCTATTCTCAACCAGTGGCCGTCTCTGAGGTTGGCAAAGGCACACGAACCTTCATGGCATTTGGCATTCTTCAATGCATTTGAAGAAATGTTTCCTTGGGGCCTGAGAAGTATTACTTATGAAGCAGAGTTTAAGGCTATGGATTTCACGGTGCCAGAACAGAGCACTGGAGGTGGCTGTGTGTTCTTTAAAGTTTATTTTCCTGGATGTTTGGAACATTTGTGAGATCACCAGCCCTCTAAAGATGAGGGTCCCAGGCAGGGATCTCTTTTGCTTGTGTGTAAGGGTGTATTTAAGAAACAGAATTTATTCAACGATACTTCAAAAAAAAGAAACAGAATTTATTAGTTATTCTTTCTGTTTTTATTTTGTTTGTGTAGAATTACAGATCTGTCTTTTCATATCATTGGTTTGTGTTTCATCTTGTCTTTGAGTTCGTGGGATTTTTAAAAAATTAATTAATTACTTTTTGGCTGTGTTGGGGCTGCATTGGGTCTTCGTTGCTGTGCACGGGCTTTCTCTAGTTGCGGCAAGGAGGGGCTACTCTTCGTTGTGGTGCATGGGCTTCTCACTGTGGTGGCTTCTCTTGTTGCAGAGCACGGGCTCTAGGCCCGCGGGCTTCAGTAGTTGTGGCTCGCGGGTTCTAGAGTGCAGGCGCAGTAGTTGTGGCGCAGGGGCTTAGTTGCTCTGCGGCATGTGGGATCTTCCCGGACCACGGCTTGAACCCGTGTCCCCTGCATTGGCAGGAGGATTCTTAACCACTGCGCCACTCAGGGAAGCCCTCGTGTTTTATAGAATTCATATTTTTATTGAGTTGTTTTATAGCAAAGGCATTATAGATAATTCTCTTCTTGAGTTATATTTTCTTTGATACTGGGTTCTGTCTTTATTTCTAATCTTGTTTGTTTCCTTCTCCTTTAAAAAATATATTTTCATAACACATAGCGTGTTTTCACCTTCTTAATACTTAATGTAGGCAACTCTATCCAGACCTTCAATTTGCTTCGATGTGGATGAACGCATCACAAATCTTTTCTCATTTTGTTGTGAGACCTGTTTGTCTCATTGTCTGAACTTCAGCTCGAGGGCGTGGTTCCTGTGCTCTATCCACTTTTCCATAGCCTAAAGCTGTAACATTGATGCGAGAGAGCTCGGCTGTAATTGCCTCCAGCCTTTCTTGGAGAGATTGCACTCTAAAATCGTTTTGAGGTTTTATTAAGTATCTTGCTATAGACTTTGCTTCACCACAATGGGTTGGATGTTGAGGAAGAGGTAATGGAGGAGTAATTCTATTTCCATGAGAAGGAAAAATTTCCTCGAGTGTATGTTTCTGTTAGAGAGAGTCAAACCTGCCTATTCAAGCCCTCATTTTACTTGCCTTCCCCCAGTAGCTGGAAAATAGCATTTTTGGAAGATTAGTCTTGCATCAGTTGTCAAGATGGATTGAAATGGAGGAGATTGGAGTCTGGGAGAGCAAAGAGGTAACTCTTATGGTAATGTTGGTGAGAAATGAATTAAGTTGAAACTGAGTATGAAGGGCAAAAAGTAAAACATTTGAGGGGAAAAAACCGCCACAAATCTATGGTGATAGACAGAAGAGACAAGATAACTAAGGATTGAAAATATTCAAAATTTATATATTTAACCATGGAGACTGAAAGATTGATAATGCTATCTGCTGCATGCTGAAAACTGTACTGATTTTTTAAAATGTGCAGGAAAAGATTAGCTCAGTTTTAGTATACAACTACTTCAAAAGTGAAAAAGAAAGCAATGTATTATTGATTACATATAATCAATAATAATAAACATAGCATTATATATAATCAATATATTATTAATATAATGATAGTATATGTTACTATCATGTAGTAGAATATACATATACTATATATTATTATATATAGAGAGTAATATATATGTTATTCTAGAAGCACATGTATTAAAATATTTAACACATATTTTGCAAGGGGGTTTATAGATGGATTTATTTTTCTTTGTACTTTATTTTTCAACTTTTCTACAAATGAACATGTATTCCTTTTATAATACAGAAGAAGTTGCAAAAAAGGGAGATATTAAAGTGTATAGTACTATATTTTATGCAACTCGCCATGAAAAATTATTGAACAGTTTATTAAAAAAAACCTTGACCAGAGAAGCCTCAGTGCTACTGAGCATTTCAAATGCGGCTGCTCCCAACTGAGAAGAGCTGTTAAGTGTAAAATACAAAATGAGGGACTTCCCTGGTGGCACAGTGGTTGAGAATCTGCCTGCAAATGCAGGGGACACGGGTTCAACCCCTGGTCTGGGAAGATCCCACATGCTGCAGAGCAACTAAGCCTGTGTGCCCCAACTACGGAGCCCGCGTGCCACAACTACTGAAACCCACGACCTAGAGCCCGTGCTCTGCAACAAGAGAAGCCACCGCAATGAGGAGCCCGCGCACTGCAATGAAGAGTCGCCCCGGCTCGTCACAACTAGAGAAAGCCAGCGCGCAGCAACGAAAACCCCAATGCAGCCAAAAATAAATAAATAAAAATAAGTAAATTAATTAAAAAACAAAAAACAAAATGAGCTTCAAAGATTTACCACAAAAAAAAAAAAGAATACAAAATATCTCCTGCATTTTTAGACATTGGTTACACATTGAAATGATAATTTTGGATATAGTAGGTTAAATGAAATACATTACTAGCTCCATGTATTTCTTTTTATCTTTTTAAAACATGCGTATTAAAAGAAACCTTTAAATTACATGTGTGGTTTGCATTTGTGACTATGCTTTTATGAGGCAGTGCTGCTCTGTATTTCATCCAACTTATTTATTTATTTATATTTTATTTTTATTATTTATTTTAATTTTATTTATCTATTTATTTATTTTTATTTTATTTTATTTATTTATATATTTTGGGCCATGCCTTGCGGCATATGGGATCTTCGTTCCCTGACCAGGGATTGAGCCCACGCCCTCTGCATTGAGAGCTTGGAGTCTTAACCACTGGACCAACAGGGAAGTCCCCATCATCCAGTGTTTAATAAACCAGTGAAAACCAAGTGACTTCAAGTGCTCTGTTTTCCAGTGTCAACTATTTCTGTAGCATTCGATAAAAGGCGTTACCCTCTCTGAGCCATTTTTACTCACACTTCTGACATCAGATGTGTGGGGAGTTTTTCCACACCGACTTTCTCCAACTCTCCAGGCACCAACTAGGTGTCTTATAATTCAATTCAACAGCTCTGGGAGTTAGTGTCAGACTACACGTGTTTAAGAGCTCAGTCCCACAAGACGGTCCCCACTTCAGGTGCCAATTACAAATCTCAGATTGTACCTGTTTGTACTGCTCTTTTATATAAGAGACTTGAGCATCCACGGATTTTGGTATCCACAAAGTCCCAGAACCAATCCCCTGTGGATACCAAGGGATGACTGTACTTCTGACTAAATAAATGGCTATCTTCACCGCCCCAGATGCTGTCTGAATTCTGTTATTTAGGGGCTTTTATGGAGCTTTCATTACTTAGGCATGATTGATTAATTCGTTGGCCATTGGTGATTGTCTCAACCTCTAGCCCCTCTCCCCTTCCTGGAGGTCAGGGTATGGGGCTGAAAGTTCCATGCCTTGGTCTTTCTGGAGACCAGCTTCCGTCCTGAAGCTATCCAGGGGCCCCCAGCCACCAGTCAGCTCAGCCCACAAAAGGCACTCTTCACTTTGGATATCCCAAGGGTTTTATGTGCCAGGAACTGGGGACAAAGACCAAACGTGTGTATTTCTTATAGTATCACACCCTCCATCCTATCTACTAACAGCATCTAGTTCCTCTTTCTACCCCTTCCCAGAGTGCACTGGATTGGGGACAAACCCAGAATTAATCCGCAGAGCAGCGGGGCTCGCTGCTGGAACTTGTCATCTCATCATTCTTGGGAACGGTATGCATTTTGCTGTTGGTCACTACTCCCCCACCCCTTTTCATTCCTTCTCCACAACAGTGCTAATATGAGGCTTTTTGGACTAACAGATGTTTATGAAGTTTCAGAGGATAACTACAGCAAAAGCAGAAAATGACTTCGAATGATAACGCTCTCCCTGTACGTTTTCCCGTCACCCTCTTGAGAGGGAGTCTCTCCCTCCATCAGCAAGCTCTGCTCCCACTGTGAAGGACCCCGCCACCCCTACCTTCTTTCTTCTGGGGTCCGTTTCCCTTCCTCATAGCCCTGGCTGACAACTTCAGACTTTCTTGAGACTTTATCGTGGAGAGTATTTTGTCTAAACATTTTCCATATAGACTCTGCCCAGGCAACTTTGCATTTCAAAACCAGATGGGCCCCTTCTGGGTGTTTCCAGAAGGTTAAACTCTGCAAATTTCCATGAGATCTTTACAGTAATCGCAATTCATTAGATTATGCTAGTTTTGTTTATGGAGAGGCAGGTGGTGTAAGTCTCATTATGAGCCAAGCTCTATTGTATTAACAATTCTCAGGTAACAGACAGGCTTTTGTCCTGGAATGTTGTCTATCTTCCAAAAATTACGATCTAACAGCAGGCTTTTGTCCTGGAATGTTGTCTACCTTCCAAAAATTATGATCTAACATCTATTATTCCAAAAATTAAGACCTATTTGCAGAATAGCATAGTGGTTAAGATCATGGGTGTCCACTCTGACATTTACTATGTGACCTAAGGTGAATTTCTTGTTCTCACACCGAATTATCCCATTCTTAAAGAGAATTCTGTCATAATAATACCATCTACCTCTTAGGTAGGATTAAAATGAACGGTCAAAAGTTACTAATGTGCCTGGTCTATAGTATGTGATCAATAAATAGCACTTATTTTGTTTATTAATACTGTATAAGGATCCAAGGAATCTGAGGTAATAAGAGATTTATACCTCCGCAGTGTAGTGTATCTTTTAGAAATGCTTTTTGGTCGTAAATAACAGAAAATTTGACCTGTGGTAGCTCCCAGCGATTAAGAGTTTATTTAACTTACAGAATCCAGTTGGAGATTGGCAATTTGGGGTTGATAGTGTTCTGCAATGTCATGAAGGACCCAGACTCCTTCCTACCCTGCCCTGCTCAGGATGAGGTTTCACTCTCAGGCTTGTTGGATTTGTGGTTACAGGATGGCTGCTGTGCCGCTAGACCTCACAACCACATTCCAGGCCTGAAGAAAAGCAAAAGATGAAGGGTTAAAAGCTTTTTCATACTAAGGGTTTGCCTTTTATTTCAGGAAGGGGTGCCCTTCCCAGGGAAGTCAAATATTTACCTTCTCTGCCTCCATAGAAGAGCAAAGCAAGGCAAAAGTAGGGAATGGATGTTGATCCAACCTCTATCATCTGGACAGGGAGCTAGTATAATATGGAGGGCTTCTGTGAGGTCAGCTTCTATGGAGGTGGCATCCTTTCCGCACCTCAGGGACCTAGGAAAACCAGAGCAGCGGGATGTGGGCACATGCGGAAGCATTTTACTTCCAGCCAAGCCCTTGGGAGAGAAAGAGAGACTCTTCTTTTTTCTTTCATAACACTTACCAAATGGCTGCTGTGTAGCTGCAACTACACAGCTGAATAATATTGGCACAGCCATTGTCTTCAAGGCTGGAGGAACACCTACTTCTCACACGGTGTGGTATTCCATCCATAGAGATATGCACAGGATGCTACGGGGAAAACACAGAGGAGGGAGTATTTGGCTCAGACTGGAGAATTAGGGAAAGCCGCCGAGAGGAGGTGACACTGGAGCTATGTTATGAAAGGTGACAAAGATTTGAGAAGGCGAACAAGGAGGTGGCAAAGCATTATGGGTAGAGAAAACATGCGCAAAGCCCTGGAGGAGAAAGACCACACAGATGACTCAAAGTACCCCGGGCGTTTGTTAGGACTGGAGCTTAGGGTCTATGTTGGGGCCTAACGAGAATAGGGCTAGAGAGCTAGGCAGAGGAAAGCTCAAAGAAGCCTTGTTTGCCAAATGAAGAAATTTACCGAGGGACTTCAAGTCGGGGAATGCCTTTACATTGGCTTTCACAGGCAATGGGCAGCATGACCCGAGAAAGGCAGATGAGATCAGAGGCAGAAGAATTAGAAGGTAATTGAAAGGTTCAGGGAGAAACAATGACTGAGCCAGTGTGGTTTGGGGAGGGCATCTAGTGGTCTGGGAGATGCTGAGGAAGTAGAATCAATAGGACTTGATAACTGATTGGATCTGTGTGTTAATGAGAAACCCAGGATGCCCCCATGTTTCTGTCTCAGACAACCGGGTGGCTCATGAGGAGATGGGGGATACTGGAGAGGCGCGAGGGAATTTTTTAGGAAAGATGTTGGGTTTGACTTTGGACTAGTTGAGTTTGCGGTGCTTGCGGAACAATTAAATTCTTTATGGCCATTCCAATGCTTGCTTGCTATAGTATTTTATTTTCCATAGAAATGGCCTTAAATACGACAACCTGTCTTTTGACATGGTAGACATTAAGTAGGTTTTAAATAAAATTTAATTTTGAGGAGTTATATTCTCCAGTCAAGGGAAATAATTTAATAGCTTAGCATCTTATGTTAGAATTTATAACATTTAGAAGTAATATAACAAGCTGCTAAATTTTAACAACAGTTAAATCTTTGTACTGAGGACAAATTTCGTAACTAAACAATCGCTACAAAACAATTAGTAGATTCTAGTTTATTTCCATACAACAGTTACATTTGTGAATTATAAATGTTAAATAACTATTAGGTGTTATACAACGATTGTGGATATAAATTGTGAACTCAGCAATATCATTCTGATATGATAAAATGACAAATGATATGAACTCAATATAAAATACCAAATGTAACCAGTATACTAATATCAAGAGAGGATTTGTTATTAATTTTAAGATAATAACAGATTAGTCCATCATTCAGGAAAGGAACAGCTCATGCAGAAACTCAGGTTACTTCAGTTCTTGATAGATCAACAAGGTCATTTCTCCTCTTTCATAAGTTAAAGTGGCATCATTTATATTGCCCGTGTTAGAACAAGACACTTCACTTCCATTTGCTGGACAAATTTTACACTGAATGTACAAAAATGCCCACATCTGGAAGAAAAAAGGTATCATAAAAACACACATACACAAAAATCAGAAGAATAAAGCTGTCTGGTGCGAATGTTGTGTGGTGATCTCACGAAGTATACGACCTAAACACACGTGCATGGTGGTGGCCCTGAGCGTGCGGATATCGAGGAAAGGTGGAAGAGGAGGTGAGGGAGGGCGAGAGAACACCAGCCACAGCCTGCCGGAGTGCCCTGAGTTGGCATCATGAGCTTTACTCAGGGGGTTATTTTCCCTTACTCCCTAAGGCAGCCACAGAGGACATTTTAGCCTCCCTTTCACCACATTCTTTAAAGGGCCAAGTTGAGGGGCTTCAGTAAGAATGCTTAGTGTAGACATCTGCGTGGCTCGGGGGCACCCAATAGGAACAGTACTACCAGGAGCCCTGCCAGGCACTTTGGGGGCAGCAGGTTTGCAGAAGTACCGCTCGTAGGCCCACCCTGCAGGGACCGGCTAGGAAGGGTCCCGGTGGTTAAGGAAAGGAGCACGCCAATCCAAACTCCTGGAAGACTCCTGGGTAGATGGGTGAGAACATCCCGTGAGCTCTGATCCAGCCCGACCAAATGAGTCATTCAGGAAAGCAGCTCCCGGGATGAGTCCAGAGGTAAGAAGGAGGAGGAGATATTCTGAAGGTCGCAGAATAGGCTTTCCTGTCTTCCTCTTCTTCTTCTTTTTGTTTTTTCATTTTCCCTTTCATTATTTCCTTGAAAGGAAATCTAGGAAATGGGAATTTAATGTGCAGCTTTTGTGCAGATCGAAGTGGAAAAGTCTTATCCCAGAAGAAGTTTATCAGGGCTAAAAGACACACAGGATGTGGCTTTTATACGTGTAGGGATTTGTCCTGGGGATGTCAGGGCTTTGGACGTATACCCACTCAGGGTGTCTAGGCCAGTGAGTGGTTCCTATTTGCAAAGAACAATTCTGGGGAACTGCATGGAAGAACGTTCTGGTATAACGAGGACATGAAATGACAGGATGGCTGAATTGAGTGAATTTGCAGCATTCAATACCCGGGGAGAATTGGATGGAGGCTTGTGATTGGTTTAAGATTGATGAGAACATTGGGGGGACTTCTGCCATTTTCCTTTTATGTCTCAACCCCGAGTATATCAGACTGTTCAATAAAACTCAAAGGACTCATGGATTTAGAGCTAGGCTTCATCACGGTCCTTTGAAGGTGAGCAGTGTTGTAGAAGCTAATATATCCGATGCCTTTCGGGTACTGCTTCACGTCCTCTCAGCCTCAACTCTGATTTCAGTAATGGCTGGAACAGATAGTTTTCTGTGGGCTTGGGCTCATTTCTTGCTGACAGCATCTCACCTTGAGCATAAACTCTGTGTCTTTTATTTTCTGCCTAAGGCTTCTCCAGCGTAACAGTACAGGATGACAGTGGGTCTTTGCCCTGCACGCACGACTGTGAAACCCACTGGATGGAAGGAGCAGGCTTCCTGAATTGCCTCATGGAAGGCTGCCTGCTGAATGCATGATTGGTCTGTGATATGAGTGGGAAAAAACATCTCTAATATGATAAGCCTCTGGGACTTGGGGGATCTTGGGATACGTGCCAGCGTACCGTGACTAATAGACCAACTGTACAGCTCTGAGGAGAGCCACTCACATAACTAGGACGTCGTGCAGTGCGTAGCCTGCATGTCTGCAGTGACCCTACTTACCCCTACAAGAGAGAAGCCAGAAACTCACTTTCCTTACGTCTCTTGCAGTTGGATATGCTACTGAATCTCTACCCATCAGACACATGTGTCAGAGTGGGACTTTGATTGGGAAATGAGCAACGTGAGGGGCAAACACCATTTTTCTGGTAATAATGGTGGTTGGGACATACAGTACAGGGGCATGGTGGCAGCAGCTTTGGCATCTAATGCACAGGACAAAAGTGATCTGCAGGGTCTTTGCTGGTGTAATACCGTAGCATGGTTTGGGCATTGTTCCTGGCTGTGTACCCTCCAAGCCTGACTCTGATACTCCCACAAATTTTGTAACCTACCTAAGACTCTTCATTAAATTAATTTTCTGCTAGACTAAGGCAAGAATATTATAGGACAAATATCTGTGTCCCCTCCCCCCAAATTCTTATTTTGAAGCCCTAAACCCAATGTGATGGTATTAGGGAATGGGGTTTTGGGGGAGGTAATTAGGTTTAGATGAGGTCATGAGGGTGGAGCCCCCATGATGGGATTAGTGCCCTTGTAAGAAGAGGAAGAGGCACCAGAGCTCCCTCCCTGCCACGTGAGGACGCAGTGAGAAGGTGGCCATCTGTAAGCCAGGAAGAGAGTCTTCACCAGGAACCAAATTGGCTGGCACTTTGATCTTATACTTCCCAGACTCCAGAGCTGTGAGGAAATGTCTGTTGTTTAATTGCCATGCATGGCATTTTGTTATGGCAGCCCAAGCTGTCTAATACACTAGGTAAATTGGCATATTAATGAGGATATAGGATTAATTCAGCATCTAAAACAGAGACCTCATCCCTTCCAGTGAACTTCAGGAACAGTGGAGTCTGTGGGAAGGAGAAGGAAGAAAGGGCACCAGGCCTTTTCCCAGATGGAAGACTTGACTGTGGCCAGAATTGCCGTCACGGCACTGGTGGTAGGAGAAGGTGCCATCTGTGGTGGCAGTTCAGCTCTGGCCTTTTCCCAAGAAAGCTACATCAGTGCCATAGCTCCCTCTGAAACTAGAAAAGATAATGTCACTTTAAAACCTTTTTTTCTGTTCTCCCCAAAACAATGACTTTGATTTTATATGAAAAGATATACATTTATAAAACTGAGGAATTTGGGGATGAATTTTCACTTCAGCATAAGGGTTAAAACTCTAAGTTCTAGAGACAGACTCCATGAGTTTGAGGCCTGGTTCTATCACTTCCTAGTCTTGTGACTCTGGGTAGGTTATCCTATCCCTCTGTGCCTCAGTTTCCCTATCTGCAAAATGGGGATGATAACAGTGTTTATCTCAAGCCCATGCAAACAAAATGAGTTGTGTAGATAAAGCCTTTAAAGCAGAGTAAGCATCCATAAGTACTATTATTATTATCATTGTCATTTAAATAATGGGCTCCTTTATTTTGTTTGAAATATTTTATTATGGGGTATAAATGAAGGATCCTTGGACTTGGATTCAGAATCAGTGAGTTTTGATCCCAATTTTCCGTTATTCCCATAAGACGCCTTGAACATGTTGCTTAACCTCTCTGGGTCTGACCTTCCTCATTTATAAATTGGGATAAGGGAATTCCCTGGTGGTCCAGTGGTTAAGATTCTGTGCTTCCACTGCAGGGGACAGGGGCTCAAACCCTGGTCGGGGAACAAAGATCCTGCGAGCCACACTCAGTGTGGCAAAAAAAAAAAAAAAAATGATAAGATGATATCTAAGTACTCTTTCAATGCAAATATTATTTGCCCATTCTTATGACTTCTGCTAAAACTTAGAGCTACCTTAAGAAACTTGTCCTAGTACTGGACCTACAGCAGTAGTATCTACACACACACACTCACACACACCTTATTGAGGGATTTACTTTACACACCCCTAGGCTGATGCAGAACCATCGAGCAAAGTGGGAATTGTATGTACTCTTTTTCAGCTCACAGTGATACCACACTGCAGAAAATAACTAGAGTTGTGTGGCTTAATACACACAGGCACAAACAAACAAACCCAACATCTTACCAAGAAGACTTTTCAATATGAGTCCATAATATGTTGACAAATCTTCCAGCCTGGCCATTTTGATATAGATTCATTTTGAAAAGCTAACACTATGAAGAAGAAGAAGGAGGAGGAGAAGGAGGAGAAGAAAAAGTTAGTATGAAACATACACGTTTTGAAAAAAAATTACCATCATAGTTTGAATACTTCTTGAGAGATAAGCCTGAATCAAAGACTTGAAGGTAGGATGATTCCAGGAAAAAGAAAGGAAGAAGTGGAGAGAGGTAGACCAGGAAAGAGGGAAAGCTGATGTATGGGTGAGTTATCCAGGTGATGGGGGTTCAGTTCCACTTGCCCCTGAGCAGGGTATCTCCCAGAATTATCTCTCTGCAGGTTAAGACTTGGGGTATCATCCACCACCAGCTCTGTCAGGCGCCATGGGTTAGGGGTCACCCTAGGAGTGTTAATTGCCCTGTGTGTCCGGGCCATGTCTTCATGAGGTCCAAGTGGGCTCCTTAGAGTTCAAAGAAATACTTGAGGCAGGTCGTGGAGACAGGAGGTGAAGGCTCGGAGTGGGCTCCTTAGGTGTGGGTCTAAACTAGTAGGAACTGCCTACTGCAGGTGTGACCAAAATCAGAGCTGAGTCAAGGGGGCGGTGGAACACAGGACACCCAAAGAGATTCTACAATTTCCTGTTAATATGGGCATCTAATGTCTCACTCTGCCTGGACACGCATTTTTCTTGAGCTTCTTTCCATTATTGTTGGGGAAACTTCCTCTTACTGAGCTTTTGTAGCTCTCTGAATCAGAGGCTCTTCAGTGTCACTATATGAACAACCACAGGAAGTTGTAGGTTAGGTAACATAGTCGAAGGGTCTAGCACAGTGCCTGGCTTATAGTTGGCAGTGTAAAAAAGTTAATTATTTACATTTTATATTTTCAAGTCCAAAAGATTTAAGTACCTTTCATGACTCCTTTTATCATTTACAGAGATTCAGAATTGCTCCTTTGATAATGAAAGTTCCGTTTGGGGCACATATGGTTAAAAATACTTTTGGCTGCAAGTAATATAATATTGATACCAACAAATAGTAGTTCAAGCTAGAAAGCATGTAATTACAGCACTAAACAAGAAGTTGGGATAGACATTTCCATGTTTGGTGCAGCAGCTCAACAGTATCTTCAAGGGCACTTCCTACTATCATTTTGCTCTAGCCTAAGCGTGTTACTTTTTCATGCTAAGCTGTGCTGCTTCACGGTTACCAGGTGACATAACAGCTCCAGATACTGTGATTACATTTGAAGATAGGAAACAAGTGGTAGAGGTGAGGGCAGAATGGCAATCTTTCTTTTTCTTTTTAGGGAGTTAAAATATATTTCCTATAGTCCCTGCTCCCCCAAGGAGATTTCTGTCACAAACCTTTGGCCAGAACTGGGTTTTTAGCTACCCTGCCTTCAAGGTATGTTGGCAAAACAAGTTTCTGAGGTTTTCATCCTCTCTAGTTTATAGTAGGTGAAGGACAAACAGGCAGGGAACTATACAACCAACAGCATCTGTTACCGCATGGATACTGGACAAAGGGAAAAAACAAATAATTTTAGCTTTCCACTTGTCTGAACATTTCCACCAGTTAAGTGGCTGCTGATATAAGGACTTCTTTTAAATTGCATTTTGGGTTATACTTTTAGGACTGAAATGTTTATATTTATTATATTTTAGGCATATGCTATAAGGAAATCACACATACATTCCCCTGATAGTAAAAAATATTGACAATATCTCATTTGTTTTCTTCCTGGTGTTTATACTACTGAAAGTCAACTTCCAGGCAGGGTGCAAGTTGGGAAATCTAGCCACCTCATGACCTTCACGTCTGACCTCCTATCCCATTCTGCTAAGTGCTGTCCAGGTATGAACAACATCTTGAGAAAAGGGGGTGCTGAGTTTAACCTTCTTCCAAGAATGATAAGCACACTTCTGGGTGGCCACGCTCATTAGGGCTGCATATTTTGGGAGAAGTGTTTCCCTCTTCACATGAACGGGGGTGGGATATTCAAGTCACGTCATGTCATGTCAACATGTCAATGTAGGGTCAACAGGAAAAGACCTACAAAATCTTAAAGAGAAGGAGTCAGACGGCCTGGGACTGAATCCTCGATCAGTCACTACCCTGGTCAACTTTCATATCCTCTTTATATATTCGTTTCTTTGTATGTCAAACAAAGGTGATATCTATCATGTCCCTGGCACACATCGGATACTTCCTATTCCCTTCATTTTAGGAAAATTCTGTCTAAAATTCAGATTCTAGTTCAACACAGTTATTTTACAAGCAAAAATGTTGAAGAAAAATGTAGCCATTAGCTAACTGACAGGAAGAGTGTTCACTAAGTGTCCGAATTGTGACTGGAGCTCAACTGTCCTGACGTTGGACTCTCAATCCTTCCAGGAGTCACTGGTTGATGGCTTGTGATGCTAAGCTTAATCATTAGAAGAACAGACTTTCTTTTGTGGGAATTTCATCTTTCGTAAATTATTCAGTTTCTCATTTAGTCTGATGACATGGTCTAATTTTACAGCTATGGAGTGAAGAGGTCGGTGGTTTGCTCCAGAGCATGGGGGGAGGTAAGGGGCAGCGGTAGGACGAGACCTCACTTTTCCTTCAAATGAACCTGAGGATGGAGTAAATGAAAAAATGTGAATACATTTCTATACCAGGCCAATAATAAGAATGCTGCTGTCTATAATGTCCCATCAACAGCACTGATGGCATTATTTTCCATTATACATGTAGTAAGTGGTAATTAGAAAACTGGAAACTATGAAAATGTGTAAGGAAGAAAAACAAGAGCGCCACCGTCAAAATGACATTATTCTCAGCTCTGGTATATTTCTTTCTGTTTTATTTTCCATTGAAAGATCTGACTGCACACATTTGAAAATATAATTTTATATCTTGCCATTTACCCTTAATATTATAATGTAAGCATTTCATGTTATTTTATAGGCTTCTTGACACTTCTTATGGAAAGGCTGCATAATATTTTATTGAGAATGACAGTTTATTTAACCGTTTTTTCTGGTAACCACTGGGGTCATTTCCAACTTCCTGCTATTACAACAGAATTATAATAAACAGCTTTCTGGATAAAGGTTTTCTGTATCAAAGATGACTGGACTAAAGGATATGAACAGTGCTTGTGGCACACGGCAACTCTCTAGAAGGATCACGCTCTGTTTAGATATAAACTGTCATTTAAAACTTCTGGTTTATTAATTTAAAATTTATTACACCTATTTATATTTAAAATGAGACAGAAGCATTAAAAAATTACAGAAGTAATATGTGATGCTTGTAAAAATCTACATGATGCAGAGATAAATAAGGTTGAAAATGAAATTACCCCATAATGTCATTTCCTAGAGTAATTACTGTCTATAGTTTGTTGTATATTCTTCCAGATTTTGTGATATGCACATACTGACATTTACTGCCGTTATCATTAGTATTAGAAACACACACAGCGTTTTGCATCTTGCTTTTTTCGTTTATTGGTAGACGGTAAAAATCTTGGCACGTGTAGATCTACTTCATTCTTTTTCATAGCTTCATGGTAGGAACATAACACAATTTCTGTATCTCCTCTCCCTTGATAGACTTTTGGTTTAGCTTCAAGTTTTCTCCTCTGGCAAACAAAGCTGCTATGAGAGTTCTTGACTCTATGGTTTATTTTTAATGAGCATTTACTGCTGTGAAAATGTGACTTTGAAAATAATTGTTGGCAAGATCATTCTCTCTGTGTGTGCTGAAACATACAATATGTAAATGTCATTTAAATTTTAAAACTTGAATTGAGTCATTTCCATGAGAACCAGGTTAAAATCACAGTGATCTTTTTCTGTCATAGAGGAACAAATCGTCTTGCCCCAGATGGGACATAAAGCTCCTTAAATTGAAATTCATTGCACGGGGGCCCTGATGGCCCTTAACAGATGGAAGTACAATCTCATTTGGATGCTTATGTAATTCAGTGATGATCATGGAAGCTGTCGGATAGCCTCAGACAGGAGGGCGGAGTCAGGCTCTGTGGCAAAGGCAGGTGAAGAGGTTGTGTGTATTTATTTGCCAGTGTCAGTAAGACTAGAATCTGAGATCTGAGCAGTATACCATGGTCTGGTCCAACGACTAACCTTGGGATCTCAGAAACCGAGCATTTGGATACCTGTGGGAATTCAAAGTTTCTTGTTCAACGACCTTGGGAGGATCCTTCCATCTCTCTGAAGGTCTCATTTTCCCTAGTATGCCAGATAAGGCCTCTAGGAGGAGGGTATGATATTAATATTTATTCATAGATATTTATTGAGCTCTATGTGCCAAGAACTAAGTGCCAGGGATGGAGTTGTGAACAAAAGAGATAATCTATTTCCTTTTTCCCCTGAAGGCGGGGCTGTTGCCTTCCTCAGCTGCAAGTAATCAACGAATCTACTTGAAGTTAGTCAACATACCCCACCAAAGTTTAGCCTTTATGCATTACATCTTCGTGGTAATGTAGGCTAAACCACAGCAAACTTACTAGCTAAAACAAATGACCTCATCTGAACTTATCCATCCAACAAGGCACCATTTCTCCTGCCTTGTATCATGCCTGCATTGCTAAAGTTAGCACTCATATTTTCAACACACACTAACATCCCTCCCTCCCTCCCTTCCTTCCTTCGTCCTTCCTTTTACCGGTAACAGTGCCTAGAATAAGCACCTAGAACAGTGATTGGTACATATTAGGTGCAAAATAAATGTTTGTTGGCTCAATATCTAAAAATATTTATTGTCTAAACTTTAGGCATTTGGAATCCCTTTGGAGGATACATGTATAAAATACTACTTCTGCTTTCAAATGTCTCACATCTACTTAGGAGTTGGCATATCAACCAGTAATATGGAGGATGCTTCAGGAATTGTGTGCGCAGCGTGTCTTCCTCCAGCGCCCATTTGAAGTCGCCATTTCCCATTTTCTTGTTCTAGTCACCTACCCTAGACTTTTAAATTTGCCTAAAATCAGCAGACCAGACAAGCCGAAACTTTTTTTGTTTCTCTTTTTGGTGAATCAGAGGTTACATTTCCTGTCCTTTTCAAGGATGTCTTTGGAGGCGGAACTGGTAAATGTTTTATACTTATTTGAAAAGCTGGTATAAATACTTCAGGTCACAAGTGAGCTTTTCACGTTAAAGCCCATTCTTCTGTTTCTGTATGCATAAGTTTTTAGCTGTGGAGTGAAAGTACTATTTTAAAATAATTGTGTGTCAGGGGGATGGGTTGGGAGATTGGGATTGACATATACATACTACTACCTGTAAGGGTAGATAACTAATAGGGACCTCCTGTGTAGCTCGGGGAGCTCTTCTCAGTACTCTGTAATGACCTGTATGGGAGGGGAATGTAAAGAAGAGTGGATATATGTGTATGTGTGACCAATTCACTTTGCTGTACAGTAGAAACTAATACAACATTGTAGATGAACTATACTCCAATAAAAATTTTTTTAAAAAAGAAACCTGACTAATACAATGGCATATCAAATCATCAATTCTAGAAGTTGGAATATCAGATCATTCTGATCTTAACCCAGTGTCTTTCCAAACTGAATATTGGCTAAGACTGGGCCATACTAATGAATAACACTTTCTCCTTATCTAGAAGTGAGTTGTAAGAACCAGTGCAATTGTGCTGTTCCATCCACATGCATGCTTATCCCATAGCTCCTGCACAATATTTTTTTTTCAAAAGACATCACGGAGAATGTTGTAGTGTAGTAGAGAAAATAAAGCATTCTCAAGTGACCGGTCTATTCATTTTAGGAGAGAGTATGTATAATGAAACGCATTTTTGCTCAGAAATGAAAAGGGTCCTCTCTGCTATTGTCAAACATGTTTTTATAAACTCCTATTTTACATTTTATTTTGGTACTTTTGGTATTTTGAGTACTTCATTGGTAAACCCCTTCCCTATGACAGTACAGTGTGTACTCAATTTTGGAGCATGGAAAATACATGTACTTGTTTTGTACCTCTAGTTTGGATATATCATTGACATCTTTGTGCTTTGGTGTTTCAACAATTTTAAGGCTGTAATGAGGAGTCACATTTACAATCATCAATATACACTCTACCATGAATATGCTCCCTTAATTAAATCATGATGCTGGAAAAACACACACACACACACACACACACACACACACACACACACAAAATAATTGTGAAGAGCCTAATTCCATGGTAACCATGACAAATGGACTTTTGCTATAATAGGTTTTGATGAGCTTATTTTCCATCAGAACAATGACTTTTTGTTATTAAAAAATCCCTTAACCTAATATGATCTCTGCTTTTCAGCTTGCTCTCTGTTAAAGGCTGTGGTGGACTAGAGAAATCAGAATCAATTTATTTTTCAAACCGATAGCATAATCTGTGAATCACTGTTCTCAGGAAGATTTGGTGATATTTGTTGTAGAGTTGGTAGATAACTTAAATCTTCCTTCTTTTGTTTCTGCATGAGAGAAAAATCAACAAATAAGCAAAAAAATCTTTGGTACTTTCCATAGAATTTCATTTGAATGTGCAGTAATGGATATGAGACATTTTCATTTCCCCTTAAGTCACTTTTAATGTCCTACCCATAGATGGCAGCAAGTGACTAGACTGATGGGCCTTCTAGCCCCTTCCTAGCAGACCTCTGGGTTGTAAAACCCCGGGAAAGGAAAGAACGCGGAGGATGACAGATTACCTCTCTGATGGATGTTTCATTTAGTTGTCTGAGATGCGGTTCTTCTCTTCAGAGCTGGAGAACTCTGTTCTGCTTTGATTCTTCTTCTGAGGCTTCAGAGAAGATCCCCAGCAGCACCGAAGCAGCGGTCAAGGCCAAATAAGGAGGATCAAGGCTGAACAGGGAGGGCCGAGGCCCTGCAGGGAGGGTACGTGGGCGAGGGCTTCCCTGGACTGCCCAGTGCCTCTGCCTCCTGCCTTGACTCATTCAAGTCAGGCCTTACAAATTGGAAGTGCTCTGACAATTCAGCCTCGTGCATTTGGTCCCTGTGGGTCTGGAGTCCCTCTTTCTAATTTCCCAACCTCTCAGCCAATTGTATTCTTAGGCAGCGCCTATCTGAGTCCTGATGTGCACTGCTGGCCCCAGGAGGTTGGAGAGTCAACATGCAGATGATTTTAGACTGAATAATTTAAAGTCAGCATAAACTGATTGGTAGGTATATGTCTTTTATTCCGTGCTTATTATTTGTCTAGTACTATATAACTATATATTGTATATACTATACAACTTCTCAGTTACTACTCATAAGGGCCCTATAAATTAGAGATTATGAATTTCATTTGACCAATGCAGGAGTGGAAGTGAATTAACTTGTTCAAGTTTGAAAATCTGGTTTAAACTGCTTTGGCTAGTTTAAGGAGGCCCCTTCTTGAGATGTGGGAAGATTTTGACCTTCTCAGTTAGTATGTACAGATTACTTCCATGTGCATCGTGAAAGATATAAATGTTCCATGTCTTTGAAGACTTTACAGTGGGAGGGCTTACACACATCAAAATGACATCAAGGCAGCAGAACTTGAGAAAACCCAAATTATGGTAAGTGGGGCCTTTGGAAGATATTGGAATAAAAGAGTTTTCATAGATACGAAAGAGGCCTGGGTAGAAATATAAGCTAAATAGAAGGCATATTGAACTCAAGATGAACTATCCTATCCTATCAGTTTCCCTTGATTGGTATAACGTTAAACACATGGCTAGTGTCCTCACCTGGCAAGGGCCAAATTGTATCTGGATCAATTTGGATCTAAGAACTGGATCTTCTCAAACTCTCTTGGGGGGCTTCCCTGGTGGCGCAGTGGTTGAGAGTCCGCCTGCCGATGCAGGGGACGTGGGTTCGTGCCGCGGTCCGGGAGGATCCCACGTGCCGTGGAGCAGCTGGGCCCATGAGCCATGGCCTCTGAGCCTGAGCGTCCGGAGCCTGTGCTCCGCAGTGGGAGAGGCCACAGCGGTGAGAGGCCCGCATACCGCAAAAAAAAAAAACCCAAAACAAAAATCTCTCTTGGGAACCTAGGACCTGGATCTGCTCTCAGAATATCTCTGGTGATATGTTTCCTGAAGCATGAGCAAGAGGTATTTTATAAAAATCCATAGCTTACAAATGGCCAATAAGCACATACAAAGATGTCAACATCATTAGTTATTAGAGAAATGCAAATCAAGACCACAATGAAATACTACTTCCCACGCATTAAGGATGGCTAGAATCAAAAAGTCAGAAAACAACAAATGTTGGTAGAGGTGAGAAGGAATTGGAATGCTTATGCACCGCTGGTGGGAGTGAAAAATGGTGCAGCCACTTTGGAAAACAGTCTGGCGGTTCTGATTAAACACAGCGTTACAAAAGGACCTAGCAATTCCACTCCTTGGTTTATACCCAAGGGAAATGAAAATGTATGTCCACACAGAAACTTGCACGTGATTGTTCATAGCAGCATTGTTCATGATAGTGAAAATGTGGAAACAACCCACATGTTCATTAATTGATACATGGCTATATCCATACAATGGGATATTATTCAGCAATAAGAAGGAATGAAGCGCTGATATGTTACAACATAGATGGACCTTGAAAACACTACATACCAAGTGAAAGAAGCCAGTCACAAATGACAACGTATTGTATGGTTCCATTTATATGAGATGGCAGAATAGGCAAATCTATGGAGACAGAAGTAGATTAGTGGTTGCCTAGGGTTGGGGGGGGTGGGATGTGAGGGGATAGGGTGATAGCTAAAGAGCATGGGGTTTCTTTCTGGGGTGATAAAAATGTTCTAAAATTGAGTGTCATGGAGATTGCACAACTCTAAGTATACTGAATCATACATTTGAAGTGGGTGAATTGTATGTGTGTGAATTATAGCTCAATAAAGCTGTTAAAGAAAAAAAAAAAAAGAATCCATAGTCCGCTACAGCTACTTATGTAGAACTTTGTCAGGTGCTCTGCTAAGCGCTTGACCTGTGTTAATTTTTGTGATCTTCACAACAATCTCATGAGGTGGGGACTTTAATCTTCCCTATTTTACAGTCAGGGAAACCTAACCGTAGACACAGGGGGATTGAAGGATGCCGCCCAAGGTTATTTAGCTTTCAAGAGGCTGAGTTAGAGTCTCTTGGGTAGAACTAGGAGGCTCTGAACCTCTGCTCTTAATCATAGGTCGTGCTGCCTGTGAGAGAGGAAATCACCTGGTTAAACCCCTCCTCATTTAATATACAGGAAGAAAGAGCACACTTAGGGTGGAGCTGACACAGATGTCCCATCTACAGCTCCCCATCTGGGACTCTTCGTTGAATCCTGTCACCGAGGTGTAGAAGGTTTAGCAAGGACAAAGTCCTAGCCGTTGGCGTACACAGGCAGACAGTTTTTTCTTAAACTCTATTTTTATTATTTTTGAATCTGCGAGGAGAGGTAGGTCAGAATGCATAGATGGTGTTGGAGGAGTATTAAAAAGGAAATGATGGAGCGGGTAATAAAATTGGTTGGGGATTTGGGATTTATGAGTGGTAAAGTGAAATAATATGCAAGCATGTCCATGAAATAGTGCCTGTTTCATTCTTCATTATGTATTATCAGAGGATTTCAAGGCAACTAAATTTGCAGAAAGATCTTGCCTGAAGTTAGAGTGATTCTTTTTTATAGGAGAAATATTAGGTATTCCACATTCCACTTCTGCTTCACTGTTAAATCTAGTGAGAAAGTGGGTGGCTAGCAGCAGGCTATGGAGAAAGATGGGGGGCAGAGACAAACCTTGACATTCTATTAAGTGACTTAAAGTCAGAGTACCAATGAAAGCCTTCGGAATTAGCGGATGATCGAGTTCTCCGTCACTGTTCCTCCTCCTAGCTATCTTTCATGCATCATTCTCTTATTTACCTAAATCAGCCTTCTATAGCAGACCTCCGACAGCTCTCATGCTCCTCCTGTCTCTTTACAATATGGGCAGTCATTTGGTCCAAGGTCTTCTGAGATTTCTTTGAGCCTGAACTATCTCTCTGTTCCCTGGCATTTTCATCTGCCTTCTTGAATTGTTCAATTGCTCTGTTTGTTCCCGTTGCTGTCTCTTGAACCGCTCAAAATGGAGCTGAGCTTCAAAGAACACTCTGATATTTGTAGACTTACATTAGATTTGTAACTTTGAAGGTTTCCCTCGGGGGGAATTTCTATGTCTGTGGGCAACATTACATTGCAACGCAGTCAGAAGAACAGGGCAGTGGATCTGTGAATCCAAGACACAAGGGAAGAGCCATCCCTGCAAGAATAAAGGAAATAAATTTGAGGTGAGCCAGAACAACCATAAAAGGAAGGCTGTCAGGAAGCATCCTGGGAAGCAGTGATAAAAGATAAATGGCAGCTGTAGTCAGGCTAGCAGGAAGTGACAAAGGTTGGGTGACTCCGTTTGAATGAAAGCTCCCAGTTATGGACAGATGGAGAGGAATTTTCCCACAGGTCGGGATAAGCCTCCAGGGCCCAGTAATTATACACAGCCACTATTTAATTTAGCAATGAGCGTGAAAAGAATAAACAGTGATAGCCTTTCTGCTTAATTTAAGTAAACATAAGATAAATGTTTTCAGTAACCCCGTATAAACACATCCAGGACGATGAAACAAACTAGAGCTTAAATCAAGAAGACAGCCTTGGTCTTTTAGATTCAGCCCTTTATTATCCTCCTTCACTCTTATCCGTACTGATTTATTGCCCATAAAGTACCTTCTCAGTACTGAACTAGACGAAGAGCGGTGTACAGCACTTAGCAGGTACAGTGGGCTGCCTGCCCAATAACCCTGTCCCCTTTTCCTTGCTCTCAGAACCCATTTCTTTTTTTACCTGACAATGTGCCCAGCTCCAGCGACTGATGTCATTGGTCTACACCGATCATGGCTTCAGAATTTCTCTTCAGTGGTGATTGGCCCAGGTGAGCATGTGACCCACCCAATTCAGTCCACCAAAACTAAGGCTGCTGAGAAATTCTGGGAAAAAATGTTCCTCCCTGATTAAAGGGAGGAACATGATGAAAAAGGCCTTTTGTCACATCCCATTTCTACCTGTTGGAGGTAGTTGTGTGAAGACATGACGTTTGCGGCCATGCTAGACATTTGGGGACGCTGGCAATTACTGGGAGAGGACAGCAAGAGCCCATCCTTTGCAGATGCCATGAGAATTGCCTTCCTGCAGAACTGCCTTCCTCTAGACGTCTCGTTTTATGAAATAAACACAATTATTGGTACTACTTTGGGTCAGTTATTTCCTTCCCAGTAGTTGAAGGCACCCTTCCTGCTCTAAGTTGCTATGGTCTGAATGTTTGTGTTCCCCCCAGATTCATATATTGAAACCTACTGCCCAATGGGATGGTATTAGGAGGTGGGGCCTTTGGGAGACGCTGAGGTCATGAGGGTGGACGCTTCATGAACGGGATTCATGCTCTTATAAAAGAAACCCCAGAGAGATCCTTTCTCCTTCTGCCATGTGAGGTCAGAGCAAACAGATGGCTGTCTATGAACTGGGAAGCTGGCCCTCACCAAGATGAATCTGCTGGCACCTTGATCTTGGACTTTCCAGCTTCCAGAACTGTCAGCAATAAATGTTTGTTGTTGAAACCGCTCAGTATGTGGTATTTTTGTTATAGCAGCCCGCAAGGACTAAGACGCGGGTACTTTAATGTAATTGATCATCTAGTTGCCACGGATGTGAAAACAGTCAAGACGAATATCTGGGACGTATGCCGTTTGTTTGGCCCAGTGTCCCCGAGGCTGAGGTGTCTTTCTGCTCCCTGGCACTTCAATCACTTTAATCATCTGATTTTGCACACACGCATTCCAGTTTTACAAATAAAGTCCCTAGAGAGAAAACAACACTAAATTAAAAGTTTGCTTAAGCAAATGGATCCTATAAAATCCTTTCGGAGTAAAAGCTGATGAAACAAATGTGTCTCTAGTGCTAGGGTGTTCAGGGCTAAGCAGGGCAAAAGTCCAAGAAGGAAAAAAACCTCCAACAAAAGAAGCCCACGTGAGTAATTAGGGACGCAGGGAAGGAAGCTCAGATTGCAGCTCCAAAGCTGGGCTTTTGTGCCTTCAGGACAGTGGGATGAGTTAATTTCCAGGCCACGTTTTACAAATGGGCACCTCTTCAGTTTGCCTTCACTCAGAACCCCCAACAGCAAACCACCGCTTCCCACACAAAAGAGAAGAACAAAACAAATCGTCGATGTGCACTCTTGTCTGACAACTAAACAAGATGCCACAGCAATGACCCTGATGGAAGTTACACCTAGGCTGGGAGTTCTATGTGGGATGAAATACTTACCTAATTAATTCAACAAACAAACTGCCAGTGGAGGGCAAGACACCAGGCTAGGGGGAAAGAAGCCATGCTTGGGGCTATGAGGGATTCAAAGAGAAGATACCAGACTTTGTGGTTCAGGAGTTTTTATTCCTGACATATGCAAATACCACCCTAGCACAAAATGCAAGGTAGTAAGCTCAACAAGAGAGATGCAAGGTCATGTGCTAAGGGAGCTACTGGGAGATTCTATCCTACCAGAAGGATGAGAGATTGCTTCAGTGAAGGGTGGGCATCTGAAGTGAGCTTTGAAGGGTGGGTAATATTTGAACCCGGGGAAAGTTGGAGAAAAGGGCACTCCAAGCTGAATAAACCTGTCACTACAGATGGACAGTATGTTTTAGTTCAGCTGTGGCCCGGAGACAATGTAGTAGGCATTACAACGGGAAAAGTAAGTCAGTGCCAGATCGCAGAGAGCAAAAGAGTTGGGCAAGTTTGTCTTTCTGTAGGCAAGGGGGAGTTACAGAGTGTTCAGGAGAAGAGCATGGCATGTTCGAAGCTGTGCTTTAGCAAGATGAAGCCAGAAACAATGAGTCACATGACACAACGTGAAGGGGAGACTGAATGTCACATGACCAGTTCAAAAGCTATTATGATATTTCAGATAAAATATAGTAAAGTCCTTACTAGAATTATGAGAATGAAAGTGAGTCGGAGGGTGGGTTTGAAATTTAAGTAAAAACATGGAATTGACAGAATGTGGCAAATTGCCAGAGAGCAGAGAAAAAAGTTCACTGGGGGTTTCCTCTATAATGTGAGTTTCTGAAAGGACAGAGTACCTCTCAGCCAACAGGTTTTGTTTTCATGAAAATCAAACTGTTCTAATGAATGTCTTTCCTGTTCAATGAGTTAACTGAAGCCCCTTGTGACTCGGCGGCCTCCATCAGCCTACACAACAGGCAGCTTTGGAGGATTGCTGGCTCGCTGCCTTTCTCCGGCAAGCTGTCATTGAGGACGTTGACAATGGCGCTGGTCTTGGCGACACTGGATATCCATCCATGGGAACCTGGACTGGGACCAGCCAGCCTCTTCACTTCCAATACACTTCATTATTAATCACATTCTGCTTTAATATTTGCTCAGCTCTTTTGAAGGCAGTCTCAAAGAGAATGTCAAACAGCATTCCAGAAAGGATGTGTGTGTGTGTGTGTGTGTGTGTGTGTGTGTGTGTGTGTGTGTTCACCTAGAAAATAAAGTCCCAGCTCTTCAGCTGGAAGAACTAGGGTCCCCTGAGGCTGTTAGTATTGAGAGTCACCAGGAAGTGGGAAATTCCAGGAGGGAGGAGAGTTAGGCTCTGGGAGGTCCTGTTCACCAGGAAAGAATTTTTCCAGGGCTAGATTTTACTCTCCTGAGTTTTAGTTTTACTAAAGAAAAGGACTTTTCCTTACAAAAGTCCATACAATCGGGTCTTTGCTACTGTCCCAATATCATTCCTGCCACTGGCCCATAAATACCTTGAATTCTGGCCACACTGAATCAAGGTCTCAGAATATGATACAGTGGCTCAGCATCTTAGCACCTTGCAGCTGTTGTTTCCCCTACCTGGAATGACCCCCTTCCTTTATTCAAGAGCCAATGGGAAAATTACCTTCTTGGTGGCCATCAAGACCGGAAGCCTGACCTGCAGACTGCTACAGACGGCTCACCACCTATGCTACGGTTACTGTCACCCTTATCTGCCCTGCGCAGCTGCCTTCCCTCAGGGCTGGGCTGCTCCTTCTTTGTCTCTGGATCTCTGGCCTAGCCCAGAGGTTGCACGTGGAAGGAATAAAACCTTTGTATTAGCTAAAGTTCATCAACAGTAAAACAGGCTAGTGTCTTTACTAGTGGCTTATTCTTCTCTTGGTATATCTGTTCTAATTTGTTAAAATGTCTGTGGCTTTTCTTTTTATTAGAGGTTGACCTATTTGGTGCATTCCCTGGTCTTCATCCAGCCCCTCGGATGAATTAAATTTCTCCGTGTAGAAATCTAATTCAGCGGCAAGTATTGGCCTTTTGCTGGTAAGGTCAAGAAGCCACTCGAATGAGATCAAGGAAGAGAAAAGGTTATTATAAGGACCTGGCTATTTTACAGCATCCAAGGGTAGAAAACAATTTATGGCCGGCTCCCTGCGAGCTAGAACCTGGAACTGGGAAACCACCCGGTTCAGAACCCCTTCACCAGGCCTTTACTGAGTACCCACCGTGCCAGCTGCTGTTCTAGGGGTGGGGGCATCAGCATGAAAGGGCCAGAAAAGTCACTCTGGTCTGGAAGCTTGCATCCTAGAAGCAGGGGTGGTGGACAGCACACATGTAAGCGAGTGACAATTTTAGAAGATGGTGTTTTGAAAACAAGAGAGGAGGATTATGATGTGAGAATGAGAAACTGGGCGCTCTTGCAGATTGGATGGCTGGGAAAGTTTTCTCCGAGTGGGTGACATTTGAGGGGGTATCGGCAAGATACAAGGGAGGCAGATCTGGGCAGGGGCCTCGGACAGGAATGCACTTGATGTATTCGGAGAACGGAAAGCAAACCCGTGAGGCTTTAGGCCTCTTGGAGAGTCACACAACTCTGGTCTCTGTTTCTCTCTTTGCGGCTGTTTGTCCCTCCTTGTGACCTGGGATGAGCATGGTGGTCAGCACTGGCCGTGTATCATACGTTCCAGCTCCGTCCACTTCTACCCACTCTTCTTGCAGGAGAGAGAATCTAACTGGCGCTCTCCCTCAGCACGGAATCCTTCACGGCAGGCCAGAAACCCAGAAGGCATTCTTGGTGCAATCCTCTCCTTCTTGTCCTGGACGAAACCCCTCCCTAAGACGTCTCTGTTCTTCCTCTAGATGCCTCCTTCATCTTTTCACTTGTCTCCATCTCCTCTGCCATCAGCCACCCAGCCCAACTCAACATCATCTCCCACCTGATCTACTGCATTGATACACGCATGAGTCTTCCTGTTTTCATCTTGCTCACCCCAAATCCGTTCTCCATAAACTAGAGTGATCTTCAGAAGATTGCTAATTGGGGAGATAGCCTCATTCACGTGGTCATGCCTGTTAGAAGCTTTAGGGTGGAGTTTTTCAGACTCTAGTATCTCCTTGCTGGGAAACCTGTTGCACTTCCGGGTTCTCAGGCTTCTTTGGTTCTGGAATGGTTTGGAGGCAGAAACATTGAGAACCATCCTTCTAGCCCGATGTTTTAAGACTCACTGTCAGCTCCCTCTTGTTACTGTAGCCTCGATCTTGTCCCCTGTTCTAAGAACAGCATTCTTCCTCTCCCAGAGCTTGCTCACATCTGCCCTCACTTCCTTTGTGGACCATTCACTGGCACTGCCATTATTAGCCATTGACCATGAGGGTGTTGACGAGAGATCTTGTTCTGCCTACCAGAACAGGTCCTTCCCAGGAGCTGCATCTGTACCTGATGCTGCCTGATTTAGCAAATAAAGATAGAGGATGCCCAGTTAATTTGAATTTTAGATAAATACAGAGAATAAACGTCTTGGTATCGGTATGTCCCAAATACTTGGTGTCCTGTATTTTGTCTGGTAACTCTACCCTGCCCTTTGCCTGGAGTCCTCCCCACCCCACTCCACGGAGCAGAGTTTGTCTCCCACCTCTCCCCCTGCCTAAGATGCCCTGTCTGGCCGCTGTCAACGAGCCTACATCTGGGTATTTCCTGTCATCTGTGCCTGTCTAGCAAAGCGAGGGATGCTCTCAGAGTTGATGGTGAGGCAACGTTGGGAGGCTGCTGGGCTTCTTTGCTTCGACGTGCTGTGTGCCTCATCCATGAAGAGCCTGTCTGGTCACAACACCCATGGCGTTGACGGCACAGAGCTCTTCATTTATAATCTTCAAAAGACCTAGTCACAAGGAGGGCCTTTCAAATCATTTTACTATTATAATGATGTGTACAGCACATGGTTTCCCTTTGATATACCAATTCTAGTCTCTCACTCCAAAAGTATTTCAGCATTAGAATCACTTAGAAGCTTTGATCACTGAGCTTTACTGAATGATCTAATGCAAACTTATGAAATTCTTTCCTGGGAATAAGGGCAGCCTTCAATACCCTCATTTTATAGACGAGGAAACTAGAAACAAATCATTTCCACTCTGCTAAGAGCTAATTTGCAGCTGTGTCAGGGATCAATGAGTAAATGAACTATGAATTTAAAACATGACGTTGGGACTGGTTTATATTCGGACACATTTTTGCTGCTGGAATGAGGTAAGCTGTGAGTGTGGAGAAGGTGTGGTACCCGGGAGCCCTGAAAAGAGGTGTGAGCCTCTATTAATGACCTGAGAAAAGGAAGCAACGTCTTTACACTGCCTCTGAATACAACATTTTAGAACACAGCCTCAAATTAATTTATTTAAAACAAAACTTATTTAAACCAGATTAAAGCACATCAAAATTTAATAGAATCTGGTCGATATCATATTATACTTTTGGCTGGGGTATCATGTCGGATCTCTCCATAGAGAGCTCTTGGCAAGGAACTGTGATGTACTTGCTTGTTAAACTCTCTGTTTCCCTGCCATTTTTCCCACTGGCAAATAATATGTATATATTTTTAATTGGGCTGCACAATAAACACCAGGGACTAAGAAATGTTAAATAGGACAGTGCTTCTCAATCCTATCTACTTTTGCCTGTATTCTCCAGGATTCTTACAGGATACACTTCTCTAATTAGCAGCAAATTTCTCACACAGATGTTGATATGTCAGATAGCTCGGTGGTTAAATACATCGCCACTTCCAATTCTTGACAGTAATTTTCGCAATACCTGGATAAAGAGCAAGGTAATTTCAAAATTCATCTTATCTTTGTGGAATGGATTGCAGTGAAAAGTTAGTTCTCCTTCAGCCCTATCAGCAATAATGGATCTGTTTGGCATTGGTAAGAAAGCTAGCTGGAGCCATTTGGGAATCCGTAGTCTTTTGTCAACCAACACATTACACAAAGTGCTCATTTCAAGTTAGGTGACATTCTTGTTGTTTGCTGGATCCTCTATTTCTCCCAGAGATTCACACTGATGAAGGAATTGATATACAGAGCTCATTTCAAGTTAGGTGACATTCTTGTTGTTTGCTGGATCTGAATCTCTCTAAGAGATTCACTCTAATGAAGGAATTGAGAATGCTAATTGGGCATCTCTTGGACACTTTGAAACAAATATGATTTAAACTGTCCTGTATGGCCACGGGTTTTTTAGTCCAAGGGATCCAAATACCTTCTTCGAGCAAGGATGTCCGTACTACTTAAGGGCAGTGTGTAAAGGAGTGTGTTTTTCTCTACTTGCAAGGATACGATAGTCAATATTTGCCTTTTAGAACAGATTTGCCTAGTGTCCTGGTTGAGGGGGGTGGTATTGGGAGGAGAGGAATTTGTGAGTTCTGAATTTTTAGCTTCTGTAGCCTCTGCAGGATGTTTGGTTTTTTGTTGTTGTTGTTTTTATTTTTCCCCAAGACTTCTAAATGGCTGGAACTGGGCTTTTCCAATAATTTTGAAACAATCCATGACGAAAATTAATTTTAAAATAGCCAACAGAAGTATTTTTTTACATGTGTTTCGAATGTGTTGGTATTACCTCATTAAACAGTGTCGGAACATGACTAGGAGGCAGGGGTCAAAGGAGATATACTTAATGAGGTTGTAACTGGAGAAGACTGAAGTTTGTTGTTTTTTCTCTGTTTATTCCTAAACTCATAGCTTAATGGGATAAAACATATTTGAGCTCAAGCTCTCAAATAATTTAAGGAAATTTCTTAGTGTGTAGTGCTTAAGAGTCTAGTAATTTGGCTACTAAATAACTGTGTGACCTTGGACAGAGTGTGTAATAAAGATTAGCTCTTATTATGATTTATAATTGAAAAAGAAATAAGGACTCAGGTAGACAAATTCCAAATTATAGAACAGGAAAATTTTTATATAAATGCTTCAGTTGAGATATATTGTTTATTTCACATATTAGGGATTTGATGATAATATATAGAATGTATATTATCTTGAGGATATTTGTTGCATTTTGTTAAATGTGAAAATTTTATCTTTTATCAAAATGAAATTATTATGAATGCTGATGTAATTGAAAATTTTCATTTATTTTCCTATTTTAAAATGGCTCAAAATAGCTTTGATTTTGATAATAATTTTATAACCAGTTCAGAAGTGAGGAGAATTAAAATTTGATGGCTCAGCCACAGTGCCAATCAGTTTATTTAAACGAAGATGAAAAGATTTGTTATGACTAACCAGACAAATAAAGACTAACCAGAATTGAATGTTAAGAGAATAAGTGACAGATTTGACAAAGTATAATAAAAATAATAGTTAAAATTTATTCAGCGTTATATATGATCAGGCATCATAATTAGAATTTTTCATACATTCATTTATCTCATTCTCAGAACAACTCAACGAGGTAAGTACCATTACGACGCCCATTTAGCAGATGTGGAAACTGAGGACCAGATGTATTAAACTGCTTGCCTGGGTCATGTAGCTAATAAACAGTAGAGCTGGGATTCAGGCCCAGGTAATCTAACTTTAGTGTCTGTGGTAAAATCTTTCTAAACTATAAGCAGATGAGCTACTATTTGTCTATGACATTTTTCTATAAGTTTAACATTTTCAATAGGTTGAAAACATTTAACATAAATTGCTATATTATGGCACATGTATAAATTGGAAAGCATTAATGAGGTAATGATATTTTGTTTTAACCAAAAGTTAACTTTGGGTTTCTTGATGATTTTTAGCATAAACACTAGTTCTAAAACAGAGCTGTCCAATGTGTCACATATGTAATTTAAAAGGTTTTAGTAAGCATGTTAAAGTGAAAAGAAACTGTAATAATTTTATTAATATATTTTATTTAACCCAATATATTAAAAATATTATTTCATCATGTGATCAATATAAGGATTATTAATGAGATATTATATTTTGGGGGGGTTATTGTTCCAAGTCTTTGAAATCTTGTGTGTATTTTGCACTTACTGAATGTGTCAGTTTGGACTGGCTCCATTTCAAGTGTTAAATAGCCACGTGGGGCTCGTGGCTACTGAATTGGATGGTGCATCTCTAGAAGGTCTTTTTAGGAAAGTAAATTCATTATTTTACATATTTCAAAAATGGTGAGAATAAGAATGGCCAGTCATGCATCCATACAATAATTTTCTCAGCTGTACTACCTTCATTTCCAACTTAACTCATTGGATTAATGGCTGCCACTTGTTCAAATGATATCTCCTGGCAGATAAGGTGACAAATTTTAAATGGATGGTTTCCTTACAATCTTGTAATTTTGTCTGAGAGCTAGAATGGGGTAGACCTTAAGATAAAACTAAATCTCCTTGAGAAAAGCGAATGTCTACAAGAATAACTCACAGAATAAGGGAGAACCAGGTCACGAAGGAATTCACTACGTGTGGGCCCGACGTGGGCTTTCCCAAGCCTTCAGCATCCGGGGTTAGGGGCGGCAAACTCAAAAGCTATTCCCTGCTCTGTATTTAGTTCTCAACCAGGCAGCAATGCATAGGTCAACAAACACTTATGAAGGGTCTTTTGATTCTTCATTGAAAAATTACTAATACTTGCTCACTGAAAAAAAAATCAGACCAAATCGAATTGCATATAATTCTTCAATTCTTAAACTGTAGTTTCAGAGGTAACCACTATTAACAATTAGGTGTGTATTTCCCCAGACCTTTATCTATATGTATATGTCTATGTTTCTATCTACCTAGAAATTTCTGTACAGAATGGGATCAGCCCATTTCTATTGTTCTGAAGCCCCTCTTTTCTATTTAATAAGAAATCAGTATCTTTTAATGTATTTTATATATTTTGTTCTTTTTTTTTTTTTTTTTTCTGTACACGGCCTCTCACTGCTGTGGACTCTCCCGTTGCGGAGCACAGGCTCCGGACGCGCAGGCTCAGAGGCCATGGCTCACGGGCCCAGCCGCTCCGCGGCACGTGGGATCCTCCCGGACCGGGGCACGAACCCGCATTCCCTGCATAGGCAGGCGGACTCTCAACCACTGCGCCACCAGGGAATCCCTATTTTGTTCTTTTTAATGGCTGCATAGTATTACACGGTATGAGTGTGCCAATTTATTTACGCACATCACTACTGATGGACATACAAGTTGTTTCAAATTCTTGCTATTACATAATTGTTGCAATGCACACCATTGTACATCTATCATTACACACTTGTGTATTTCTGCATGACAAATTTCTGAGAATCGAGATAGCTGGGTGAAAGGGATGTACATTTTGTGTGTGTGTGTGTGTGTGTGTGTGTGTGTGTGTTACGTGGGCCTCTCACTGCTGTGGCCTCTCCCATTGCGGAGCACAGGCTCCGGACGCGCAGGCTCAGCGGTCATGGCTCACAGGCCCAGTTGCTCCGCGGCATGTGGGATCCTTCCGGACCCGGGCACGAACCCGTGTCCCCTTCACTGGCAGGCGGACTCTCAACCACTGCGCCACCAGGGAAGCCCAGGGATGTACATTTAAAATTTTGACAAATACTATTAAACTGCTTTTCAGCCTGTGGGAAAGATCTCGTCGCTTGACTTCATCTGGAAGTACCAGTGTTCCTAGTACAGGAAAATGGCCAACCGTTGTGAGGAACAAGCTGTTTCTATTCTCCACCATAAAATGAATCTTCTATTTTCATTAATTAATATGTGTAGCTTCAATTGGTAATAACATTGTGCTGCTTTATGGCTTCTCAGCTAGGTAGCAAACCCAGGAAACATCAGCTACCCTGGGGTTTTGTTATAAGTTATTGACATTCCTTTGGTGATTCACAAGTGCCAGAATATAAATGCCATGCTCCCTGGGGTCTAAGCGAGGACGTTGTACGTTTTGGGTTCAGTAACTGATCTTTCAAGAAAACATAGTATGGGGTGATGACTCACCCCGTGGTAGCTGTCCTCCAGCTCTGTCCTTTGGAGGAAGCATTACGGTGGGTGTGCTAGTACTTTGCCCTCCCTCACCAAGAATTTCCTTAGGAGACGATGCCTAGCATGTGCCAAGGTTGGCCTCACCCTTATCTTCTACCGAGCACGGTGGCCTGCAGTGCACGGTCCCGGCTTGGCACAGGGAAAGCCAGCGCTCGAGGTAGACGCTTAGCAGTCACGGCCAGGAGCTGAGCCGTGGCAGCAGCAGAGATTCACAATGCAGCCTCAAAGTCGAGTTTTAGCGTGTGAGGTTACAAGCGTACCCTGTGTTTACGAGAAAAACTGAAGCCCCCTTCCCTCTCTTTCCTCCTGGAGCCCTCCGCCCGATTTGGGTGGAGTGAGCCCAGACCCAATGAGGCGAAGCTTGGTGCGAGAGGGAGGAGGCGGCGGCGGCACGTGCGTCTTGGCAGCTCCGAGGTGGCGGCGGCAGCGGCCACGGCCACAGGAGCACCAGGACCAGTTGCTGCTCGCTTCGTCAGTTTGCACTGCTTTCTTCTCTCTTCAGTGAATTTCCATTTTGAGGGTACAGCTCCAAAGCAGAAAGGTGTGGAGGGGGCTTTGGAATGTCCAGTGTGGGAGGCCAAAGGGGGTGCCCACTACGAGGCAAAGAGGAATTGGCTCTGGCCCCCCTTCCCCTCTTGCTGGGGCGAGACCGACGCTTTGGCGACGGAGCCTGCGAGAGGGGTGTGTTTGTGGTGGTGGCGGCTCCTTGGGGGTCCTTGTCCCCTCGGAGCAGCCAGACTGCTGAGGAGAAGGGCAGGGGTCCCGGCGGCGGCCCGGCGGGTCCTGGACCCCGGGCGCCGGGGGGGGGTCCCCACTGGGCCTGGGGGCCCCGGCGGTTGCCATGGTGACGCAGGGTCGGTGGCTCCGCGCAGTGGAAACAAAGCCGCTCGCCTGCCCGCCGGCTCCTCGCCCGAGCTCCTCCTCCGCCGGCGCCGCCCTCCCCTCCCAGGCGCCGTCGCCGCCGCCGCCGGAGCGGCTCCCGGCCCCGCGCCCGCCGCCGCCGACACCGCCGCGGCCGCCGCCGCCGCCGCCGCGGGCCAGGTAAGACGAGCGCGCCCGCCGCGCGGAGGGCTCCGGCCGGGCGCCGGAGGTGGGGGTCCGTCCGCCCGCTGCCGGGAGCGGGCGCCGGGGCCCGGCTGCACCGGAGCCCCCGAGGGGCGCCTCCCCACGGAGACGGTCTCCCCGGCCGCCCCGCAACCTCGAAGGGCGCCCGGGGCACGGCGGCGGCGGCGGGCGGCAAACTTCGCGGTCGGCGCAGGGCCCGAGGCTCCTCCCGGCGCGACGGCCCTGCCGGTGCCGGCTCCGCTCGACGGCGTACGGGGCGCGGGGCTGCCCGGAGACGGCCCGGCGCGCGGGTGAGGCTGTGCGGAGAGGCGGGGGTGGTACCTGCCTGCGTTATCCTCTCTCTCTCTCTCTCTCTCCCCCTCCCTCTCTCTCCCCCTCCCTCTCGGCGTGTTATCGAGGCTTACAGAAAAAAAAAAAGATATGAAAATATTTACCTCTGGACTTTCATGTTTCCTAGTTGATTCTCTTTGAGGACGGGATGATGCTAGGGTCTCCAAGGGAACAAACGAGACTTTTTTTTAAAAAAAACAATCTCTGAAAAGTGAGCCCAGGCTTCCATGCCTGGGACGGGAGCATTTTGAGGTGCTTTTGAAGTTCGTTTGGATTTTGAACATAACCGCCTCTATCTTTGGAAGGTGTAACTAAATGGAAAAGGTAGCCCGGGTTTCCCATCCAGCAATACCAGCGTTAATAGGATCAATACTTTGTAGATTAGATACTTGGCACCGATGTCATTGCTGCTGTTTCTGGAAGGTATTGTGTTCGTGCTTTAAGGAACTGGAAAATGCCTTGCGTTTCTATGTGTGAGGAAGCAAACTAAAGCCCCTCTGAGGGCAGGTACCTGGGCGGTGTTTGCATCTGTTTATGAGTGTGATGCAGAGGGTTACGATGGCATTGCTAAGGGCATTCGGGTACTGGATGGGGAATTGCTCAAGTTATGGGTAACCTCCTCTTTTCTCAACGGCCCCAAGCCTCGCCATCATTTCGTGGTATTTAGTTTGTTGCAGACACAAAGAATGGATTAAAAATAGGATTGTGAAGACTGTTTTGTAGCTACTTAGGTATCATCTTAGGTGTACTCATGTGAAAGACGGAAAACAGTTTTCATTTTTAGAAATATAGCTGATCAATTCAGAAGGAAATGGTGTATTTGTTAATATTTTTTAAATTGGGGAGAAATGACACATTGATAACTGGAAAATAATTCAACTTATTAAATTGTATACCCAACTTAGTAAAATAATTTATAAGTTGGAAGAGGTCAGTTAGAGAACATTATATGGAAAGCAAGAAATTATGGTTTTGCTAAAAGGTATTTAACGAGAAGAAATCATTGGCAGTGATCATTTTGAATTGCAGTTAAGTTGATTAGAATTACGGATGTTAAAGCTACTTGAGGTGTCAGACATAAAGTGGTATTCCTCTTCCCTCTTTTGGGATTTCAACACCTGTTAGCTAGCTGATTGCTAGGTTTCTAAGTCTGTTAATATTTGCTAGTAATTTTTTTAAAAAATTTATTTATTATTTTTGGCTGCGTTGGGTCTTCGTTGCTGCGAACAGGCTTTCTCTAGTTGCGGCGAGTGGGAGCTACTCTTCGTTGTGGTGCAAGGGCTTCTCACTGCAGTGGCTTCTCTTGTTGTGGAGCACGGGCTCTAGGCACGCGGGCTTCAGCAGTGTGGCACGCGGGCTCAGTAGTTGTGGCTCGTGGGCTCTAGAGTGCAGGCTCAGTAGTTGTGGCACACGGGTTTAGTTGCTTCACGGCATGTGGGATCTTCCCGGACCGGGGATCGAACCCGTGTCCCCTGCGCTGGCAGATGGATTCTTTTTTTTTTTTTTGCGGTAAGCGGGCCTCTCACTGCTGTGGCCCCTCCCATTGTGGAGCACAGGCTCTGGACGCGCAGGCTCAGCGGCCGTGGCTCACGGGCCCAGCCGCTCTGCAGCATGTGGGATCCTCCCGGACCGGGGCATGAACCAGTGTCCCCTGCATCGGCAGGCGGACTCTCAACCACTGTGCCACCAAGGAAGCCTGGCAGATGGATTCTTAATCACTGCGCCACCAGGGAAGCCCTTTGCTAGTAATTTTAAGTCATGTCACTTCATTAGAAGATTGTATTGGAAACTAAAGAATTGAGTTGCAGCAATAATTTGAAGATTATTTCATAATTGGGTTTGTTGTTAAACTGAATTTTACCTGTAGAGTGATTCACAGATGTTCTGCTAAATACTCTTTGATGATGGTAATGAAATGGGACATTGATTAAAATGAAGTCTATCTGTTTTCAGAAGATAACCAGGAGAGAAAAATAAGTATTTTCTCATTTAAGCATGAAAGGCAACCAGGATATTGAATCCTGGTCCTGTCATATAGACAGAATATAGTTTCATGTTTTGTAACAAAAATAATCATTTTTGTGTTCTTTCTAAGGCACCAAGAGTACAGCTTTATTCACATCTCTGTTTGCAAATCCAACATTCAAGTGAAAGTATTCTGGACCTGCTTTTCAGCCACATGGGCGCCTCACTATGAGTTCTAGTTCTAGTGGCACTTAGTTTGTATTCTGAAGAAAGGAGATAGCCAAAGTTAATTCAGCACAATAAGGACTCATGTTTTGCCTTTGCTGCTAGCTCACACAAGGCATAGGATTCAAAGTAGTTTGGCATCTTTAAAGCTGTATCACTTTCTGCCAAAAAACTAAAGTCAGTAAACATCAGCAATAAACAGGCATGTATTGCAAGCACCGCTTTGTTCTAGTGGTTTATTTACACAAGCTCTGAAGCAGGAAATGAAGCTTTTGTCAGTGAAGTGAAAAACAACAAATTGGCATGCTTATATATGTTACTAGCATCATGAGGTATGTGCATAACCAAATAATGAAAGCAAAAAGTGCTGTGATATCCACAGTACCTTCTTAGGAAATGCAAATGGGAGTGTGGTGTACGTCCTTGGTTGAGACTGGCCACCTGGTGAAAGTAGGGAACAGCACACAGCATCCTCAGGTGTAAAATAGCAATTGTCACTCTTGCTCATTCACAGTAATTGGAGTCTTCTGCAATTCTAGCCTTCAGAGTCTTAAAATTAGAAAAGTCTTAATTTTGTAAAATTATTTTATAATTTTGTAAAGTCATAGTTTTATAAAGTCTTAATTTAATGATTTAAAAAACCACCCTGGTCCTAATTTTTGGTTTACGTTGTAAAATTTGGTCTGATAATTAAAACCACAGCCATTGTTCTACCTGAAGAATTATGTAACTGCACTTACCAAGCAGGTCCAAAGAGATAAAAAGAGCCAAGGCATGTTCTTGTTTAAGTAGGATTAACCTTGTACTTGTGCCATTGAAAGTCATTTGTTTGTAACCATATGAGCCTGCGTGGACAGTGTTAGGCCACTGAAGCCTTTGTTGGCTGTTTCTGGGTCAGTGTTCTCTAGCAATTTCTAGCACTGTGGTAATGCGACGACTGCTTGGTAATTTAGCATGTTGTACAATGTGTTGTAGCGTTTGTAAAAGCACATTTCTGAAAAAGTGATAGTTTTTAAACAATGATTTCTTCATTACCAAAACACTTAGGTTTGGATTTGTGGCTCGGGAGAATAATGTTAGTTAGCCCCGTGACCTCGGGGAAAAAATGCTATAAATGTAAGGTATTGTCAACTGACCTGCTGTGTGTGGTGGGTATTGATCATAAACCACTGTGCTGAGAAAAGGCATGGGAAACCCATGCTGGTGGTGATATGAAGGGGTGTTTCGTGCCGTGGATTATTAGTAGAGATTGACGGAGGTTGTAAAAAACATTTGTGGGCCCATACTTCATTTTTTTGTGCCCTCAGTTAAAATGAGGATAAGCTCTCTTAAGCCATTTTATAAACCACTTTACAAAATGGGAAACACATATATTTATACAGTCTAGCACAGAATTGGAGTGTTATAAACGTAGTTCGAGGTCAGTGATTGATTTCCATATGTGCCAGTTCTTTGTAGCAATTATATAGTTTTAGACATCAGTCAGCAAATGTTTATCAAGTGTTTCCTTCTCTTTATTCCGTATCACTTGATAAAGTCATCTGAGCTCTTATGGTTGAGGACTTACTTGTTTTCCAACTATTATGATTATTCTTTTATTGTATGTGGAACTCATTACATACAATACCCAAATATTCTCCATTGGCCTAGTTTTCAGCCTTCCTTTTCTTATGCGGAAAAGTTACCAGTTAATTCTTTTTTTTTTTTTTTTTTGTGGTACGCGGCCCTCTCACCGTTGCGGCCTCTCCCGTTGCGGAGCACAGGCTTCGGACGCACAGGTCCAGCAGCCACGGCTCACGGGCCCAGCCGCTCCGCGGCACGTGAGATCTTCCCGGACCAGGGCAAGAACCCGTGTTCCCTGCATCGGCAGGCGGATTCTCAACCACTGCGCCACCAGGGAAGCCCTACCAGTTAATTCTTAATGCTATTTAAGTAATTTTATATCCCCAGGGATTTTAGAAAATATGAGTTGGTAAATTTGCTATTCAATTAGAAAAATATTAGAAACTTAGTTTATAATGGTGTGTATTTAAAAAAAACCCACAACACATGTTATAATCCTTAATTTCACATTTCGGACATGTACAGAAGTTGTATGGTGGGTAGGAAAATTTGGGATCCTGTTAGGTGACCAAGTGCTCATTTCCCTAACTGCCTGGAATTAGATCTCTGCTTCTTTACCTCATAATCAGTTGAAATGAAAGCCAAAGAACCTCCAAGTGGAGGCTTCAGTGAGTTAAAAAGTGTTCGAAAGGGAGATTAATACACACTGAGACCCCCGCCGGGCTTGGAGTGAAGGGAAGGGGAGGAAAAAGATGGATGGCACTGACCACCTCTTCAACACCTTATGGTTCAAGATCCTGAAGCAATTCCCCACGGGCTGTTTACATGGTTTCCAGAGACTGCTGCCACAGAGGTGCTGTTCTGGTCACTTACCCCTGCTTTTTCTCCCGACTGAGTAAAAAGTGACTCCCCTGAATTGCGGTGCAAGTGCACTTTGACTATTATAAACCACAAATTAGGGCATAAGAATAAAGATTTTCGACACAGATATATAATCTCATTGGTCAGGGCGAACAGTTAGATAATCAAGACAGTAATGGAGCTGTAAAATAAAACTGTGTGTTTGTCCCACACATTTGGTGTGTTCAAACGAGAAGTTGTTGCTCTGAGTATCCATCCATTATGAACTGTCTTCCCTCTATGATAACCAAAGTCGTTCAAGGGAGACGTGGCATTTTACACAATTTTATCACTACGTGTTGTGTCAGGCATAGTTGTATTGAAGAATAGATGCTTACTAGACTCTTGAATGGTAAACCTCTAATGAAAGGTTTCTGTGTGGTCTTATCTGGCATTCCGTCTTGTTTCATATAGTTTCCTCCGACCCTGGTTAGTATGATTGCAGTTCCATCTTTTTTCTATCAATCAAACCCTTGCTAGTGCTTCCTAATAGAAACTGTGTTCTAAACACTTTACAAATATTAATTTATTTAATCCTCTTAAGAACTCTATGAAGTAGGTACTACTGTGATTCCCCATTTTCAG
This sequence comes from Kogia breviceps, assembly GCF_026419965.1. NCBI lineage: Eukaryota > Metazoa > Chordata > Mammalia > Artiodactyla > Physeteridae > Kogia > Kogia breviceps. The sequence goes on along the minus strand of NC_081319.1, from coordinate 97,220,614 downwards.
AAGGAGGAAACTGATACGATCAGTAAAGTCAGTATTGAGGGCCTTAAAAATGTCAATTTTAGGGTCTTAGGAAAGTGACTCAAATTTCTTAGAGTAGTATTACTTCAGTTATCCCAGTTTCAAAATGTATCATTAGGGCACTATACAATTACTTTGAGCTTTTAGTTATTTGAAGTACAACATTAGAAATCAAATACCATAATTTCATTTTCAATTTATTTGGATCCCTGAAGGTCATATCTTAAAAGGTTATATATAAAAAGCATAAAAAACACTAGCTAGCTTAATTTTATACTAGCAGTTATGCATAAACTTTTGATTATTCTAGTCAAAGAGAGCAAAAAATGGATCTTTAAAAATCATTTACGTTTGTCTTCATAATGCTTTTAGTATTTTACCTTCTAACCTCCGTCCCCCTTATAAGCTCATGTTCTCACTGTCTCCATAGAAGAGTGATTAAGTGTTTTAATTTCAGGGGGCTTTTCTTATTTAAGCTATATGAAAAGTAAGATTAAATAAGAAACAGGTGTCCATAAAAGCAAGTAATGAAATATAATTCATATTATATGAAGGTGAGGTTTTTGTGTAGAAGGAGGGGGAGAACGTTTCCCCTGAAACCTATTTTTAGAATTAAAAACAAAATGAAAAGGATTTATCTTCTCTCTCCTGAATTTGTTTTATTTTGTACTGTGCCCTGGATTCAGCATTAACCCCCAAAAGGGCCATATGAGATGTTATAGGATGAAAAGAAATGCAATGAAAAGTAGCGCAATAAATGTCACATGCCTCAGGCTGGACTTCTTTGAGGGTCAGAGCAGTCTGTTCTCTGTCACTGCCGGAGAGTTCCTTGTCTTAGGAAGCTGGAGGCCTGCAGTGTATGGGGATGAGAATGAAGTCAGAAGCCTTGAAAACTGTTCTCATTTGGGTCACTCCCTTGTACGTCATGGTTTTTTCCTGGAATTCCTACTGCAGACCTTTCTTGATAGCTACTGGGAAAAAAAGAGGAATGGAGAGACTTTTAGTTAAAATCTTAACAGCATGTAAAAGCTCACTTTTTTGAACAATTAGTTATTTTTGTCGATGTGAGCTTTTTTTCAGGTTCAAGGGCAATCTGAGAGTCAGTAAAGCATGGTGGTTAAGAGCATGCATTTTGAAGCCAGGCAGCCTGGCTTCAAAATGAATGCTGGCTGTCCTACCATCTAGCTGTATGACCTTGGGGCAGCTACTTAATCGTGCTGTGCCATCCTTTCTTGACTATGAAATGGGGAGAATAATATCACTTACTTCATTGGGTTGTGAGGATTAAGCGAATAAATATTTGTAAAGTCTTAATTATTAGCTATTAAGAGTACATTTTGTCTACAGAAAGGACAACTGATATTTGATGTTTTTACAGGTAAAAATAAAAATTGAGTTTCCTTTAGGCCTCTAAGTTCCAACTTACTTATCTTCTTCTTCTGCTTATAGATCTGGTGATTGTGAGCCATCACCTTCACTTTCTGTGATGAAACTTTAGTTCAAATCGAACAGATTGAGTGCCTTAAACTATCAGTCTCATTGATAAACTCAGTTAAATTTAAACCCTTAAATATTTTCAATTGTGTATATAAATTTAATATATTTGATTTTCTTTTTAAACAAATCAGATGCTTAGTGGGCAAATGTATGACTCACATGAGTGAAACCTTTCCAAATACTTAGCTCAAGTTCCTTTGACTGTTCCATCACTTACAAAATTAATATTTTATAGACGTAGCCAAATCCTCTTAAACATTTCAATCTAAATAAATCATGTGCCTAAATATAGCACACATTTTAAACGAGAATCACAGGGCTAATCTATCAGTTTATGTCAGATTCTTTTAAACATTAAAAACATAAGAATTATGCACAAACTGTTCCAATTAATATAAAACATATTTCTAAACTTTTCTAAAAAGTATTAACGTGAGTCTGATTTCCTTCATCATGTCTATAAACTCTAAACCTTCTCTAGATTGGAAAGGCACTTACCCATTGGAAAGAAGTTTATTATCTCGGGTAAGCTGGAGGTACCATTTTAGGTGAACTTTCATTATCATACCATTCCACACTGATTTCAAGTTACTGCTTGACTGTTTTTCATTAAAATATGGCTCCTTATTGATCACAGATTTAAGGCTTAGATGCTGCACTTGGGCTACACACATCCTGGATAATTCTTCCTGTGACCTTGAATGACAGGCTCCACCCTCTTTTGTAGTCACCATGACAACAGGTGACTCCAAATTGTGCTCTTCAGATAGTACTGGTGTTTTAATCCTTAGACCAGTGCTGTCCAATATGTAATTTTAGGTTTCAGGTAGCCCTATTTAAAAAGTAATTTTTAACAATAGATTTTACTCAACCCAACATATGCAAAATATCATTGTAATTTCAACATGTAACAATATAAAAATTATTAACAAGATTTTTGACATGCTTGTTAATTTTTTCATGAAATCTGCCATGTATTTTACACTTACACAATTTCTCAATTTAGATGCTAAATTTCCACCAGTTACAATGAAGTGTAGTCCTGCGCAAATGGTAAAGTTGTAGTTGATGGAAAAATATTTGACATTGCTTCAATTTCTAAATTTAAATTAATTAAAATTAAATAAAGTTAAAATTTCTTTTCCATAGTTGCACTAGCTGTAGTTCACACGCTCAGCGGCCACATGTGGCTTGTGGCTACCGTATTGACGAGTGCAGAGCCCCAAACTGGATTCAGATTTGCTTCTCACCTAATTTTTCCTGTCAGCTCCAGACTAAGCCCCACTGCTGTTTCAGGTATCTTCTTCTACTCCGTTGGATTCTTCATTTCTCCAGCTCACAGCAATTTTAATGGCATCCGATTGGCTTGAAAGGCATTTTAGTGTCATTTCATGGAAGCCCAATTTCAACTCTTTCTATTTTTACAACTGGTTTCTCAGACAGTTTTTTCACTGGTTCATATACAGCAGTGGTAGTAGTTTCAAAGGAGATGCACTGTTTCATCATACGCAGTTGGCCAAGTAGAGAGAAATGTTAAGACTTAAATGTAACCCATGTGTTACGTGGTTACATGTAACCCAAGTGGGTTACATGTTACAGTCCAAGTGGCTGATTCTGGCAGCCCTCCTCCTTTTTCCTATCTGCTCACTCTCCTGCCATCCTCAGCAACCATCTCGCATCTTCTTCTCTCCCCTCAAACACGTGCCCCCTCTCGCCTCCTTGCCCTCTGCCGATGACCTTGCTTCTAGAGAACTTCCACAGGCTTCTACCACTGCGTCTTCAGTCTCACCTGCTTCTGCATGCATGCCTACTACCGTCTCCCCGAGGGACCCCAAGTGGCTGAGCTCCTTCCTAAACCCTCCTCCTCCGCTTGTGCGTTGTGGACCTTCCCCTCTTGCCCACTCACAGATAATGGTCTTTTTCTCTATCATCAGTTTCCCCCCACTATTGGATCATTTCCATCAGTTTATATACCGTAATATTATAAACTTTAATAATTTAAGCTCACCTTAAAAAAACCCCACAAACACAATACTTCCTTAACCCCATTCTTCTGCAGCTTCAACACCATTTCTCTGCTCTCCTTTAGAGCAAAACGTCCTGTAAGAGTTGCTCTTTGCTGTTTCTCTCCTCCCATCCTTGAATCTATCCCAGTTAGAGGCGCACACCCAGCATTCCACTGAAAGTGCTTCAAAGTGACCTTGCCAAATCCGGAATCAGTTCCCAATCTTCATCTTACCCAGCCTCTCAGTAGCATTTGAGAGTTGATCAGTGCCTTCTTCTTGCAAGACTTCCTTCACTTGGTGTATACATTCACTGGTGCTTTAGTCATGCTGCATTACAAACCAACCCTAAGAACTCAGTAGCTCACATTTAATTTTGCATTCATAGGTCTCCTAGGTAGGCTGCATTTCAATTGATCTAGGTTGGGCTGAGTTGGGTGGCCCTGCTCCAGTCTGTGGATTAGGTTCGGATCTGCTCCTTGGGTATTTGTTCTGGGCCTTAGGCAGAGGAGACTACGCAGGGTCTGCTCTTGTCATGGAAGATCACTGGGGTCCCACAGTGAAGTCAAGCCACACAAGCACACCGAAGGTCTCTTCTGTCATCTTGTCCACTAATGTTCCTGTTGGCCCAAGAAACTCACTTAGCCCGGCCTGACACTGGCAGGCAGGGACGCCACTCCGTCCACAGTTGGGAAGGGAAGGGGAGTGAATATTTGCTGAACGGTCATTCAGAACATCACATGTAGCTTGCAGGACACCTTTCTTTCTTGCTTCTCTGCCCGTCTCACTGGCTTTACAGCTGAGTGTCCTTTGGCGGTTTCTGCAGATTTCTCGAAGCCTTGTAGGACCTTCAGATCTAGTCTTTGGAGTCCTTCCTTTCTTTGTCTACCCCAGTTTTCTAGGTATCTCATCTTATCGCACAGCTTTTTTTTTGCGGTACGCGGGCCTCTCACCGTCGTGGCCCCTCCCGTTGCGGAGCACAGGCTCCGGACGCGCAGGCTCGGCGGCCACGGCTCACGGGCCCAGCCGCTCCGCGGCACGTGGGATCCTCCCGGACCGGGGCACGAACCCGCGTCCCCTGCATCGGCAGGCGGACTCTCAACCGCTGTGCCACCAGGGAAGCCCTCGCAGAGCTTTAATATCATCTTACCTGGTGATGAATCCCCAATTCTTATCTTCAGTAGAAAATTCTTCCCTTCCTTTCACGCTCATGTGTCCACTTGACATTTCGACTTGGATGGCTAAATAGGCATCTCAAACTCAACAGGTCCAAGAATGTACTCCCGAGTCCCTGTGCCAGCACTGCCCCAACCTGCTCCTCCCACAGCTTCTCCCAACTTAGTAAATTGCATCTTCGTTCTTTCAGTTGCCTTGACCCTAACTTTGGAGTCACCCTTGACTTCTCCCTTTTCCCTTCCGACGTTAAATTGAATCCATTAGTGAATTTGTTGACCTTGCCTTCAGATTTGATCATTTGTCACCACTTCCACCACCCACAGTACAGTACAGTCTGCTACCATTTCTCTTTTGTTTTACCTCAGGTACCTTCTAATTGGTTTGCTGGCCTCTGCCCTTAATACCTTACAGTCTGTTTCCTTTGTAACAATGAGAACAATCTCTTGGAACTTGGGATCAGCTCCAATCCTTTCCTTGCTCAAAGGACTGTGATGCCAAGAGAAAACAAAATACAACCCCCCCTCCCCCAGGTTCCCTCCTCACTTAGAATGAGTGGCAAAGTCACTTCAGGGGCCTCCGAGGCCTCCGCACATGCTCTGGCCCCTGCTGCCCCCCCCCCCCCCCCCGCCGCCGCCTCCCACTGGCTCACCGCACTCCGGGCTTGCTCTTCTCTGAACGCACCAAGCCTTCTCGGGCCTCCAGATCTTAGCACTGCTGTCCCCTTTGCTGGGACTCTTCTTTCGCCAGATATCTGTATGACTTACTTCCTTGTTTCTTTCAGGTCTGTGTTATCAGAGTGACTTCCCCCAAACACTCTGTAAAAATGTAATCTTTCTGTCTCTCAAACTCTCTGTCCCCCTTACCTGTTCTTCTCCATAGCACTGTTACCACCTAGCACCTCGTGCAAACAAACAAAAGGTCTATATCTCTTTGTCCTCCTCTTTCTTCTACTGTATAAAACCCATAAAGACAGTGGCTCTGTTTTTTTTTTTTTCCTACTGTATTTTCAGCTTCAATGCCTAGAACGTAGTAGGTGTTCAACAAATATTTCTTGACTGAATAAAAGAATTTTATTGGATGCCTGTTTCCAGCACAGGGGATCAATCTTAGAAAAACTCCAGAATATTAGAGGAGAGTTTTAGATTCCCATAGTCAAGGCTTAGTGTTGTCAAGCGGTTGTCTCTGTAACTTACTAAATGATGCCAGAGAAGAGCACAGAAGATGCCATCCTCTGTGCTGGTAAACAGATCAGAATTACTTATGTGGTAGAACTTGAGACATCTGTAACCATCGAGACATGAGCATTTCCACAGCAGAGACTTTTTCTATTAGGTGAGGGCTTATAATAGTTCCTTTAGACGTTAACCGTTTTGTTGAAGTCTTAAAAAAAGAAAAGATATAGTTCTGTCTTCTCAAGTCTTTGTCAAAATGGATATAAACCATTTGAAGATCATTTTTGAACTCTTGCCAATGTAAATAGGAACTAGAATTTCTTATGTGCAACTCTAGGGCTAAGAAATAAGAGGAAAACACCTAAAACCCACTTCTTTATAAGCTTGAATTAGCAGTTTGCTTGCAGATATTCAAATATTAATGATAATAACAAGCACTTTAGAAAACATAGTGTCCCAAGAGCTAGAGCCTGCAAAATCAAGTAAGACTGATAGATTTATCTCTTTTTCAAACTGAAGTAAATGTATTTTGGGGAGGAGAGGGGTTGGAAAGTTGCGCTTTAGCAGAGCTTTTGATTGTCTCATAATCACTGAAATGTGAACAGGACTATAGAAAATACAAAATATATCCCCACTCCCAACCTATGAATTAAAAAACAATTTTGCTATTAATTGTAGCTGATGTGTGGGTGTCATTTATGAACTTTCTCCTTTTGAGCTCGCGTCCATGTGTCCTGAGAAAGTGAACAGGCTTATTGGAGATTATTAAGGTAGCTCCTAGGTACTAAAAGATGGAAGTTATTCATTGGTGCATGGTCTGCCTTGCTGTCTCACGGGGCCTGCATTGCGTGGACATGGGCTCGGGCTTGGGCTTCCTGGTGGTCAGATCTGGTCCGAGTCCTGGCTTTGCCACCTAGTGACCTGCGTGACCTAGAATAAGTTCCCTTCCTTACTACAAAGTGGAGCGCTAACGGTACCTATCATGGTGAGTTGTCTGGAGGGTTAAAGGATTAAATGAGGGAATTCCTTGGCAGTCCAGTGGTTAGGACTCCAGACTTTCACTGCCGAGGGTCCGGGTTCAATTCCTGGTCGGGGAACAGAGATCCTGCAAGCTGTGCTGCACTGCCAAAAAAACAACAAAAAAGATTTAATGAGGTTATATATGTATTTATTGTTATTTGTTATCAGCTTATTTATTATGTTTCTTATTAGCTATACAATATTATTAATTTGGGGAGATTATAATAGAAGTGGATAGTAGTAATTATAATTTTATATGGGAAGATGGTATAACTATCTTGAACGTAACCTTTTCTAGTGCTGGGAATTGATTTGTGTAGATTTAAAGACGTTTTTGTCATTAACTCCTTTGTAAGTAATGGCAGTTTCATTGGAGTTACAGTGCACCAGGATTAGAGTGTGTGTTCTCGTAACTGATATCCGTCTGCAGGTGGGAAGTAATTAGATTTAGCTCTTCCTCTGAAGAGAGGGCTGTTAATGAATGATTTGGAGAAGGTTGGGAATCAATAAATCTATTAGGATACGGCAGGAAGTTCAAATTTTAAAGAGCACTCTTTTTGTTAAAGCTCTTATTATGGATAGTTCTGGTGTCAATCTTATACTTAGCCCATGAATTTTTTGGTTTTATAAGAGAATATATTCATTTACATAGTGCATTGACACAGGTAAGATAAATGACACATATTACTATTAAGTAGTTTAACATTAAAATATCAGACATACTTACTATAGTATCAATAATATCTCAATGAATAGAACGAGGGTTTCTTATTAAACTAGATCTACAAATAACTTTTCATCAGTTGATGTGTTTTATAAAACATCTTTCATATAGCAGGTTTGTTTTTTTTAGATGGAGCAATCAATTGAAATCAGGATAGAAAAATAAGAATAGAGATGATTAAATTATGGGATTTAGGTTAAATTTATTGTAGTAATGCCTTTTAAAAAAGTATTACTTATTGAATACATTATAATCTTTTTTATATGCCAGATTTGGTTTTATTATTATGAAACAATTATGTAGTGTTTTTTACATAGAGCTCTTGTTTTTGCTCAAACTTGACAGGCGTATTAATCTCATTCTGTGAGAATTGCCTTTATGCCCTTCAAACAGCTAACCGATCTCTCCTAACATCTTTCTCAGCTGTTACTTCCTTTTGGACTCTGACCTCCAGTCTCATGCATCTTCTTTTAAGCCCTCATTTGTGCAGTGTTTCCTTCTGCCCCTGGGCCTCTGCACTGGCTGTTCCTTCTATGTGGATGTCCTTCCCTTCCCTCTTCCCTCAGTAACTCCTGCTTGTTTTCCCGATTTCAGCTCAGTTGTTAATTACTTCCTTAGGGAAATCTTCCCTTACACTCCTGACCAGGTCAGACACCACTATTCATTCAACAAATATTTATTGAGTGGCTGCCCTGGATCAGGCAGAGTTCTAAGCTCTGGGAATATAAACAGACAGGGTTTCCCTATGTTTTATAGACAATGATGGAAGCGTTTGAGACCTTTACAAATGTTTACTGCAGCAGTGAGACACATAATTAGGAGGAGCTTAAAGCATTTTAGAACTCAAAATTATATCTGGACTGAGGTTCATTTATTCTTTGGTCTGCAGTAAATTTAAATGGTTTGATTATTAACCTCTAGGTCACGGTTGATTGGTCTATAAGTGGTAGACTTTTCTGCCAGGGAAAGTCCACTTAAAAAAGGAGACACCGGCTGAGATTTGGATTAGGATTTCATTGAATTTGTAGATCAATTTGGGAGAGTTATAACATCTTCACAATATTGAGTCCTCTAATCAATGAACTTCATATAGCTCTCTGTCTAGGTTGTCTTTAATTTCTCTAACTAATGTTTTCAAGTACTGTTTGTAGCATTCTTACATATCTTTCATTAAGTTGTATTCTTTTCATCGTTACTGCAAATTACATGTTTTAACATTTCACCTTCTAATTTTTGTTGCCTGTATAAATCTACTGCAATACAATAGATTTTGGTGTGTTGACCTCGATTCCAAGGATTTTGCTACATTCACTTCTTAGTCTTAATAGTTTATCCATAGGTTCATTTGGATTTTCTGTGTGCATGATCATTTTATGTGGTAAAGAGTTTTATTTTTTATTGTCCAGTTCTTATACTTTCCTTTTTTTTTTTTATTGCCTCATTGTACTAGCTGGGACGTTGTTTATAATTTTGAATAGTAGTGATGATAGCATATGTTTATCTTAATCTCAATTTCAGGGGAGAAAGTTTTCAGTATTTAAAGTAGGCATTTACTTAGTGTTGTTCAAACCTTTTTGCTAAATTAAGAAAGTTCTCTTATTTCTGATTTGATAGGCATTTAAATCATGAACATGTGTTGACTTTTCTCAAAAGCTTTTTCTACATTTATTGAGATTATCATATAATTTGTTTTTCCCTTATTTTTTCAATGTGGTAATCATATTTAAAAACGTTAAAACAATCTTGCATTCCTGTCATAAACCCAACAGATGTGCTATCATTTTTGTGTTTTGTTGGATTCAATTTGCTAATATTTTGCTTAAGAATTTTGTATCTGTGTTTAGGGAAGAGATTAGCTTGTAATTTTCACTTTGTGTAATGAACTTGCCTTGTTTTGGTATGAAGGATATGCTGGTCTTATAAAATCTATTGTGAAGTGTTTCCCTTTTTCATCCAGTTCTCTGTAAGAGATTGGTATTACTTCTTCCTTCAATGTCTGGTAGAAAATTCATTAATGAAGCCATCTGAGACTGGCATTTTCTTTGTAGTAAAGTTTAAAATTATGGATACAATTATATTAAGTATAGACCTATACATATTTGCCATTTCTTCTTATGTCAAGTTTAATACTTTTTGGCTATAATTAGCTGTTACTTTTCTAACTTTCTGTGAGAAAGATACTTAGATAATTGATTTTCAGCCTGCTTTTCTAACATGCATTCAAAGGTCTGCATTTTCCTTTAAACCATGGTTTTAATAGCATCCTATAAGTTTTGATGTCATATTTAAATTTTTCTGCTCAAGAAGTTTTAAAATGGCCATTGTAGTTTTTTTTCTATGACCTATAGGTAACTTAGACACTTAATGCTTAATTTCCAGTTATTTGGGATATTCCAATGATCTTCTAAAATTGATTTCTAGCTTAATCCCATTATTACCAAATAACATGCTGTAAAGATTTTAGTCTTTTGATATTTTTGAGACTTGTTTTATAGCCTGGATGTGGTTACTCTTGGTAAATGATACATGTACACTTGAATAGACTGTACAGTATATTCTGTAGTTATTGGTGTAGCATTCTATATCTGTAGGTTAGATCAGATTCATTAATTGAATTGATCAAACTTCCTATCCATAGGTTTTGTTTTGTCAATTCTGTCAATTATTGAGATAGATAAGCTAAATCTCTCGCTGTCATGATGAATTTTTATGTCTCCTTTTAATTCTGTTAGCTGTTTCAAATGTTTTGAAGATATGTTATTAGATACATACAAATTTATAATTGTTATATATTCTTGTTGTATTGGATCCTTTTATTATAATTAAATGCCTCTAGTTCTAGTAATGGTTCTTGACTTATAGTCTACTTGTCTGATATTAGTATAGCTTTCCTTTGGTTAGTGTTTACATGGTGTATCTTTTTAATACTTAACTTTTCAGACTTATTTTTGAGTTGTTTCTTTTATAAGCAGCATGTAGTTGGATTTTGCTTTTTTTCTCTCACCTTACAAATCTTTGGAGTATCTAATAGTCCATTTTATTTATTTATTTATTTATTTTTTATGGTACGAGGGCCTCTCACTGTTGTGGCCTCTCCCGTTGCGGAGCACAGGCTCCGGACGCACAGGCTCAGCGGCCATGGCTCACAGGGCCAGCCAATCTGTGGCATGTGGGATCTTCCCGGACCAGGGCACGAACCCGTGTCCCCTGCATTGGCAGGCGGACTCTCAACCACTGCGCCACCAGGGAAGCCCTCTAATAGTCCATTTACACTTAAAGTAATTGATAATATATTTAGGTTTAACTTTACCATTTTACTATTTGTTCTCTAATGATCTGATCTGTTTTCTTTTTTCTTGCACTTTTAAACTAATCAGGTATTTAACATTCCGTTTTTTCTCTATTGGCTTGTTAATTATATATTCTGTCATTCTTTTAAAAAAATTTTTTTTATTTTTTATTTTTTGCGGTACGCGGGCCTCTCACTGTTGTGGCCTCTCCCATTGCGGAGCACAGGCTCCGGACGCGCAGGCTCAGCAGCCACGGCTCACGGGCCCAGCCGCCCCGCGGCACATGGGATCCTCCCGAACCGGGGCACGAACCCATGTCCCCTGCATCGGCAGGCGGACTCTCAACCACTGCGCCACCAAGGAAGCCCTGTTGTTATTCTTTTAGCCATTATCCTAGAGAGGACAACATCTGTCCTTCACTTACGAATTTAAATTGTTACTTTAACCACTTCCCTCACAGTGCATGGTTCTGAGAATACTTCAGCTCAGTAAATCCCCTGCTCCCTTCTGTGCTGTTGCTGTCATTTATTTTAATTTCCCATATGAATAAAACCTCATGACATATTGTTATTGCTGTTTTATGCAGTTAGTATTCATTTATATTTACCATTTCTTTTCATTCCTGCATGTGAGTCTTTGGTTCCCTCTGGGATTATTTTCCTTCTGTTGGAAGAACTTCCTTTAGTATTTCTTTGTATTTTTGTTTGTTTGAGACTCTATATTTTCTTAATTCTTTTTTTTTTCTTAATTCTTAAAGTATATTTTTGCTGCATATGTAATTCTGGGTTATCAATTTCTTTCATTGCTTTAAGGATGTAACTTCATCATCCTCTGTCTTCTGTCTTCATCATCCTCTGTCTTCCTCTGTCATCTCTCTGGTGGATGAGGCTATCTAAGAGGCTTGTGCAGGTCTCCTTATGGGAGGGACTGGTGGTGGGTAGAGCTGGGTGTTGCTCTGGTGGGCAGAGCTCAGTAAAACTTTAATCCACTTGTCTGCTGATGGGTGTGGCTGGGTTCCCTCCCTGTTGGTTGTTTGGCCTGAAGCAACCCAACACTGGCGCCTACCTGGGCTTTTGGTGGGGCTAATGGTGGACTCTGGGAGGACTCACGCCAAGGAGTACTTCCCAGAACTTCTGCTGCCAGTGTTCTTGTCCCCATGGTGAGCCACAGCCACCCCCTGCCTCTGCAGGAGACCCTCCAACACTAGCAGGTAGGTCTGGATCAGTCTCCTCTGGGTTCACTGCTCCTTCCCCTGGGTCCCAATGTGCACACTACTTTGTGTGTGCCCTCTAAGAGTGGAGTCTCTGTTTCCCCCAGTCCTGTCGAAGTCCTGCAATCAAACCCCACTAGCCTTCAAAGTCTGATTCTCTAGGAATTCCTTCTCCCATTGCCGGACCCACAGGTTGGGAAGCCTGACGTGGGGCTCGGAGCCTTCACTCCAGTGGGTGGACTTCTGTGGTATAAGTGTTCTCCAGTCTGTGAGTCACCCACCCAGCAGTTATGGGATTTGATTTTGCTGTGATTGCACCCCTCCTAGGGTCTCACTGTGGCTTCTCCTTTGTCTTTGGATGTGGGGTATCTTTTTTGGTGAGTTCCAGTGTCTCCCTGTCAATGATTGTCCAGCAGCTAGTTGTGATTCTGGTGTTCTCGCAGTAGGGAGTAAGAGCACATCCTTCTACTCCGCCATCTTGACTGCTCTCTTACCTAATAATTTTTAAAAGCCATTTTCAAAACAGATTTTTACTTTCCATAATACAATGAAAAGTATTAAATTCAAAATAAACTAAAATGAAAAATTAAGCATTCTGTGTCATTTTCTAAAAAAATTATTTTAAGTTGACATCAATAAGTTAAATATTTGTGTTTTCTAGATAATAAACTCAAATAACATGGTTCTTAATATTCCACAAATTACAAATAAAGATCTACACTAAAAGTCATATCTTTTTTTGTAAAATTGCCTTATATATTTATAAGTGATTTTACTGTAAGAAATAATGAAGAACTGATTCAAAAGAAAGTACTCAAGACACCAAAATTATAACAACACTGCAGGTCAGTTTAGGCAAAACAGTTTAGTCTCTTAGCTATTGATATATATTGAGTAAAATTTCTCTAGTTCAAATTTTGCAAGATGATTTTTTAGCCTTCCCTGTCTAGTTATTATATCTTCAAGAGGCTCCTGATTATTCCAAGATTCTAATCTAGCGGAAAAATATTGCGTGATCATACATCTCTTTGTCAACTTAGATCAAATAAATTAATAACCCTAAGAATGCTTTTGGAGTTCCACTTCCATAAAGAGTGAAGCAGTCTGTATAAGACCAACGATCCCATGAAGAAAGAGGGGACAAAATTTACAAAAGCAAAAAACTGTTTAAGTTCTTAAACAGCAACCAAAGCTGCTGGAAAGAAAGGAAATGCACTAAAGTGGGCCTGACATTCTCTACCACTTCAGTGTTCAAGGCATTTGCCAATTTTTGGCACACTTGGGGGCCAGGAGGCCAAGAAGAAAGTGGCAGCTCAAGTATTTTGGTTCACTGCAGTACGTGCTCAAAAATTAGAGTTCAAGTTTACCAAAGTGAGTAGGACTGGACGAGCCAAGACCCCAAAGAAAAGAGAAGTGCCGAGAGCAAGACCAATATTCTACATAACATTTCCCTTCAAGATTCCTAAGCTGTGAAATATGAAAAGCCAGAAAACCAGAGAAAGTGGCATACATGAGGTTAAAATACTAAGTAGAGCTTTTGGTAGATTTGTAGAACTGATGAAAGAGAAAGTGGAGCTCAGTCTAACCAAGGAGGAAGACCCCAGTAAACACCTCAGGTTTTCAGTTGGGATCTCTAAAAGGCTATGCCCTAGGAATAAAAGAAAACCAAAGTACAATATTCCTCAAAAAGAATGAAACTCAGAATAAAATCTTTTCAATTCGTGACTGAATCAGAACAGGCGGTCCCTAACTCTGTCTTCCAGAAGAAAACTAACTGCATTCTGAAGAAAGATAACATCATTCTGAGCATCTACAAGTTTTTCAAATACACTGTCTGACATTCTGTCAAAAATATCATGCTAGGGGACAAGACCAAATGACTAACATTGGGACAGAGGAGTCGGGGATGGGGGGAGACATAAGACAAAGTGACCCACTGGTGATCCAAATACTGAACTTATCAGGCATGGACATTAAAAGAACTATGACTAATATATTCAAAAAAATAAAGTGACAAGTGAAGAATTTCACCAGAGAACTGGAATCTGTTTTAAAAAGAAAAAAGAAAGGTAAGAATCAAATAAAGATTGTAAATCTCAAAAATACAAGAACTAGAACAGATTCACTTTGTCATGATGGAGTGAAGAGGTTGATAAATCCTCTCCCCACAAAGCAACTATAAAACCAGTTAGAATTGTCAAATGCAATCATTTCAGGATTCTGGAAATTCCGGCATACAGCAAACTGAGAAAGTGAACTTTGGGTGAGATTAACATAAGTATTGTAGTACTCTGGCCTGAGGCCCCTCCCATCACCCCATGCCCCCCTTCAGCATGCTAGTTGAACCAGGGAAGAACCAGTTGTGAGAAATAGCAGCTTTGCTGCCATGTTCAAGGAAAGGAAGAGTTCCCAGCTCATTCTATAACACCAGCATTGCCTTGATTCCAAAGCCAGATAAAGCTATAACAAGAAAACTATAGAGCATTACTCCTCATGAATACAGACACAAAAATCCTTTTAAAAAGCAGACTGAATTCCAGATGGCAGACAGCAGAAGCAAGAAGAACTACAGTCCTGCAGCCTGTGGAACAAAAACCACATTCACAGAAAGACAGACAAGATGAAAAGGCAGAGGGCTATGTACCAGATGAAGGAACATGATAAAACCCCAGAAAAACAGCTAAATGAAATGGAGATAGGCAATCTTCCAGAAAAAGAATTCAGAATAATGATAGTGAAGATGACCTAGGACCTCAGAAAAAGAATGGAGGCAAAGATCGAGAAGATGCAATAAATGTTTAACAAAGATCCAGAAGAATTAAAGAACAAACAGACATGAACAATACAATAACTAAAATGAAAAATGCACTGGAAGGAATCAATAGCAGAATAACTGAGGCAGAAGAACGGATAAGTGACCGGGAAGACAGAATGGTGGAATTCACTGCTGTGGAACAGAATAAAGAAAAAAAGAATGAAAAGAAATAAAGGCAGCCTAAGAGACCTCTGGGACAACAACATTCGCATTATGGGGTCCCAGAAGGAGAAGAGAGAGAGAAAGGACCTGAGAAAATATTTGAAGAGATTATAGTCAAAAACTTCCCTAACACGGGAAAGGAAATAGCCACCCAAGTCCATGAAGTGCAGAGGGTTCCATGCAGGATAAATCCAAGGAGAAACACGCCAAGACACATAGTAATCAAAATGGCAAAAATTAAAGACAAAGGAAAATTATTGAAAGCAGCAAGGGAAAAATGACAAATAACATACAAGGGAACTCCCATAACGTTAACAGCTGATTTCTCAGCAGAAACTCTACAAGCCAGAAGGGAGTGGCATGATATACTTAAAGGGATGAAAGGGAAGAACCTACAAACAGGATTACTCTAGCCAGCAAAGATCTCATTCAGATTCGATGGAGAAATCAAAAGCTTTACAGACAAGCAAAAGCTAAGAGAATTCAGCACCACCAAACCATCTCTACAACAAATGCTAAAGGAACTTTTTTTTTTTTTTTTTTTTGCGGTACACGGGCCTCTCATTGTTGTGGCCTCTCCTGTTGCGGAGCACAGGCTCCGGACATGCAGGCTCAGCGGCCATGGCGCACGGGCCCAGCCGCTCCACGGCATGTGGGATCCTCCTGGACTGGGGCACAAACCCATGTCCCCTGCATCAGCAGGTGGACTCTCAACCACTGCGCCACCAGGGAAGCCCTAAAGGAACTTCTTTAAGTGGGAAACACAAGAGAAGAAAAGGACCTACAAAAACAAACCCAAAACAATTAAGAAAATGGTCATAGGAACATACATATCGATAATTACCTTAAACGTGAATGGATTAAATGCTCCAACCAAAAGACACAGGCTTGCTGAATGGATACAAAAACAAGACCCATATAGATGCTGTCTACAAGAGACCCACTTCAGACCTAGGGACACATACAGATTGAAAGTGAGGGGATGGAAAAAGATGTTCCATACAAATGGAAATCAAAAGAAAGCTGGAGTAGCAATACTCCTATCAGATACAATAGACTTTAAAATAAAGAATGTTACAAGAGACAAGGAAGGACACTACATAATGATCAAGGGATCAATCCAAGAAGAAGATATAACAATTATAAATCTATATGCATAGACTGTATACAACATAGGAGCACCTCAATGCATAAGGCAATGCTAACAGCTATAAAAGAGGAAATCGACAGTAACACAGTAATAGTGGGGGACTTTAACACCTCACTTACACCAATGGACAGATCATCCAAAATGAAAATAAATAAGGAAAGAGAAGCTTTAAATGACACAATAGACCAGATAGATTGAATTGATATGTATAGGACATTCCATCCAAAAACAGCAGATTACACTTCTCAAGTGTGCATGGAACATTCTCCAGGATAGATCACATCTTGGGTCACAAATAAAGCCTCAGTAAATTTAAGAAAATTGAAATCATATCAAGCATCTTTTCTGACCACAACACTATGAGATTAGAAACGAATTACAGGGGAAAAAGCATAAAAAACACAAACACATGGAGGCTAAACTAAGTTACAAAATAAGCAAGAGATCACTGAAGAAATCAAAGAGGAGATCAAAAAATACCTAGAGACAAATGACAATGAAAACACGACAATCCAATACCTAAGGGATGCAGCAAAAGCAGTTCTAAGAGGGAATTTTATAGCTATACAAGCCTACCTCAAGAAACAAGAAAAATCTCAAATACATAATCTAACCTTACACCTAAAGGAACTAGAGAAAGAAGAACAAACAAAACCCAAAGTTAGCAGAAGGAAAGAAATAATAAAGATCAGAGCAGAAATAAATGAAATAGAAACAAAGAAAACAATAGCAAAGATCAATAAAACTAAAAGCTGGTTCTTGGAGAAGATAAACAAAATTGATAAACCATTAGCGAGACTCATCAAGAAAAAGAGGGAGAGGACTCAAATCAATAAAATTAGAAATGAAATAGGAGAAACTAAAACAGGCACTGCAGAAATACAAAGCATCCTAAGATACTACTACAAGCAACTCTATGCCAATAAAATGGACAACCTGGAAGAAATGAACAAATTCTTAGAAAGGTATAACCTTCCAAGACTGAACCAGGAAGAAATAGAAAATATGAACATACCAATCACAAGTAATGAAATTGAAACTGTGATTAAAAATCTTCCAACAAACAAAAGTCCAGGACCAGATGGCTTCACAGGTGAATTCTATCAAACATTTAGAGAAGAGCTAACACCCATCCTTCTCAAACTCTTCCAAAAAATTGCAGAGCAAGGAACACTCCCAAACTCATTGTATGAGGCCACCATCACCCTGATACCAAAACCAGACAAAGATACTACAAAAAAAAGAAAATTACAGACCAGTATCACTGATGAATATAGATGCAAAAATCCTCAACAAAATACTAACAAACAGAATCCAAAAACACATTAAAAGGATCATACACCATGACCAAGTGGGATTTATCCCAGGGATGCAAGGATTCTTCAATATATGCAGATCAATCAATGTGATACACCATATTAACAAATTGAAGAATAAAAACCATATGATCATCTCAATAGACGCAGAAAACTCTTTTGACAAAATTCAACACCCATTTATGATAAAAACTCTCCAGAAAGTGGGCATAGAGGGAACCTACCTCAACATAAAGGCTATATACGACAAACCCACAGCAAACATCATTCTCAATGGTGAGAAACTGAAAGCATTTCCTCTGAGATCAGGAGCAAGACAAGAGTGTCCACTCTTACTGCTATTATTCAACATAGTTTTGGAAGTCCTAGCCTTGGCAATCAGAGAAGAAAAAGAAATAAAAGGAATACAAATTGGAAAAGAAGTAAAACTGTCATTGTTTGCAGATGTCGTGATACTATACATAGAGAATCCTAAAGATACCACCAGAAAAAAGAAAAAAAAAAAGATGCCACCAGAAAACTACTAGAGCTAATCAATGAATCTGGTAAAGTTGCAGGATACAAAATTAACACACAGAAATCTCTTTCATTCCTATACACTAATGATGAAAAATCTGAAAGAGAAATTAAGGAAACACTCTCGTTTACCATTGCAACAAAAAGAATAAAATACCTTGGAATAAACCTACCTAGGGAGACAAAATACCTGTATGCAGAAAACTATAAGACACTGATGAAAGAAATTAAAGATGATACCGACAGATGGAGAGATACACCATGTTCTTGGATAGGAAGAGTCAATATTGTGAAAATGAATATACTACCTATAGCAATCTACAGATTCAATGCAATCCCTATCAAATTACCAATGGCAGTTTTTATGGAAATAGAACCAAAAAATCTTAAAATTTGTTTGGAGGCACAAAAGACCCCGAATAGCCAAAGCAGTCTTGAGGGAAAAAAACAGAGTTGGAGGAATCAGACTCCTTGACTTCAGACTATACTACAAAGCTACAGCAATCAAGACAATATGGTACTGGCACAAAAACAGAAACATAGATCAATGGAACAAGATAGAAAGCCCAGAGATAAACCCACGCACCTGTGGTCAGCTAATCTATGACAAAGGAGGCAAGGATATACAATGGAGAAAAGACAGTCTCTTCAATAAGTGGTGCTGGGAAAACTGGACAGCTACATGTAAAAGAATGAAATTAGAACACTCCCTGACACCATACACAAAAATAAATTCAAAATGGATGAGAGACCTAAATGTAAGACCGGACACTATAAAACTCTTAGAGGAAAACATAAGAAGAACACTCTTTGACATAAATCACAGCAAGATCCTTTTAAATCCACCTCCTCGAGTAATGGAAATAAAACCAAAAATAAACAAATGGGACCTAATGAATCTTAAAAGCTTTTGCACAGCAAAGGAAACCATAAACAAGACGAAAAGACAACCCTCAGAATGGGAGAAAATATTTGCAAATGAATCATCGGACAAAGGATTAATCTCCAAAATATATAAACAGCTCAGGAAGCTCAATATTAAAAAAACAAACAACCCAATCCAAAAATGGGCAGAAGACCTAAATAGACATTTCTCCAAAGAAGACATACAGATGGCCAAGAAGCACATGAAAAGCTGCTCAACATCACTCATTATTAGAGAAATGCAAATCAAAACTACAATGAGGTATCACTTCACACCAGTTAGAATGGGCTTCATCAGAAAATCTACAAACAACAAATGCTGGAGAGGGTGTGGAGAAAAGGGAACCCTCTTTCACTGTTCGTGGGAATGTAAATTGATACAGCCACTATGGAGAACAGTATGGAGGTTCCTTAAAGAACTAAAAATAGAATTACCATATGACCCAGCAATCCCACTACTGGGCATATACCCAGCGAAAACCACAATTCACAAAGACACATGTACCCCAATGTTCATTGCAGCACTATTTACAATAGCCAGGTCATGGAAGCAACCTAAATACCCACTGACAGACAAATGGATAAAGAAGTTGTGGTACATATATACAATGGAATATTACTCAGTCATAAAAAGGAAAAAATTGGGTTATTTATTGAGACATGGATGGATCTAGAGACTGTCATACAGAGTGAAGTAAGTCAGAAAGAGAAAAACAAATATGGTATATTAATGCATATATGTGGAGCATAGAAAAATGATACAGATGAACCAGTTTGCAGGGCAGAAATTGAGACACAGATGTAGAGAACAAACTTATGGACCCCAAGGGAGGAAAGCCACAGCGGGGTGGGGGTGTGGGTGTGATGAATTGGGCAATTGGGATTGACATGTATACACTGATGTGTATAAAATTGATGACTAATAAGAACCTGCTGTATTAAAAAAATAGAGAAAAACTATTTATTAGGTTTATAGACGTGTGCAATTTAAAAAAAACAACAACAGTACTGTTACCTTGAAAAAAAAAGACTATACATTTTCCTGTAAGCACAGCTTTAGTCACATCCAAGCTTTGGTATGTAATATTTTTATTATCATTCAGTTCACATTATTTTCTAACTCCAATTGTGATTTGTTTTGGGGGGGGTTAGTTAGAAGTAGTGTATTTCATAACTTCCAGTTACTTTTTTGTAACTGATTTGTAGCTTAACTACAAGTCAAGAAACACACTTTGTATAATTTTAACACTTTGAAATTTGTTAAAATTTGCCTTATAGCACTATATGGTCAGTTTTAAAAGTGTTCCAAGTGTGCTTGAAAATAATTTGTAATTTAAAGTTTTGGAGTATCGTGACTATATCTTCTTATTGAATCAAATTTGCTGCTGACGTTATTTAAGTTTTTTATATCCTTTTTTGGGGGGTCTGCTGGTTCTGAAAGAGGTATCCTCTATCAGTGAATGACAGCAGTATGTTAAATCTCCTATTATATAGTAAATTTGTCTATTTTTTCCTTGCAGCTCTGTTGCTCTATATAATTTGAAGTTAAGTGCATACAAATTTAAAACTTCCTGGTAAATTGGTCTTGTTGATATGAAGTGCCCTTGTTTATTTCTAGTAACACTTTTGCTTTCAAGTCTACTGTATCTGTTATTATATAATTTCCTTTTGGTTTATATTTGCACAATATATCTTTTCCAGTTCTTTTACTTTCAAACTTTTTGTACCATTATGTTTTGTTTTTTTAATAAATTTCTTAAAACCAAAAAAAAATTATTAGGTAAGATTCATCAGTTGTAACATGTACCTCTTAGATGAATGATGTTGATAATGGGGGGGGCAATGGGTATATGGGAAATCTTTGTACGTTACTCTGAATTTTGTTGTGAATCTTAAACTGCTCAAAAAAAAATAAAATCTTTGAAAAAATTGTTAGATACACAGAAATCACATTCACCTATTCTGATATACCAGTGTTACCCTGATATATTGCTGGAGAAATCTTTTAATTATTAACCCTAATTTATTTTTATATATACCACTGTGGTAAACAACCAATATTGTGATGAACTATAATGTCCTTATGTTTGTGTTTTTGTTAGGCATTGATTCTGAATTAATAGAAGCTCAAAAGTGGAGCCTGTAACATTTTAAAATAAATGTTTTCGTTCAATATATTAAGTTTATGAATATTTATAGTATGCTGAAGAACGAAAAAGGAGAAATCAGTGACTTTACAGTAACATATGAAAGAAAACCTTTCCCTGTTTTTTGTCTCTTTCTGACATTCCTATTTGGTAGATTAGTAGATACGAAATAAGGCTTGATAGAGTTATAAGTATTTAATTACACATAGGGGACACTAACGGCTACCTTATAGACATCTAGATAGTGAAAGATGTTTCTAAATTTTAAAGTGCTATACACCTTCACTCATCCAAGTAAGAAAGTATAACTAATAACAGTATGTGTATCAAAACCCTTGATGAAATTACAAAATGCTACACAATGTAAGGCATTATTACTAGGCCAGTGGAGCTTGCTCCTGCTTTGCAGTTCACGGTTTTTCAAAGGAAATACAGAAATAGGACTTCTTGCAGCAAATAAGTTAGACTACTTGGTAAATGAACATCGAGATGCCACCGGCATGTATCTCGCTGCCTTGTAACTCCTGTGTTTTATGTACATGCTAGTCCCTGTCACTAGATTGTGAGCTCTGTGAGGAGGGTGACAGCGCCTTGCTCCTTATTAGGTATATGGTGCCTGGAGGTACTCTATAAATGTTGGCTAAGTAAGTATGTTAAAGAAAAATTTTATATTGGACACTTGTTGAAAATGGCAAGACAGATTTTATTCAGTACTTCTGCAGTGGGGAGAGAGACTTCAGTGTAAACTGAGCCACGGAAACAAAAGGCAGGAAGCCTATGAAATCCTGGCGTGTGCTAACAGAAAGGCATTAAAGGTCTTTAAGGGGAGTTGGTCCAGATGGTTAGGTCATCTGGGTTTGTTCATTGGCCCTTATCTGGAGGAGAAACAAACCTCTCCTATCTTTAGGACGCGAAGTAATTTTGCAACTTGGAGCAAGGTGCCCACTGAAGTTAGGCTCCTATCCTCCCATAGGAACTGGGAGACAGGAGCGCTGTCTCCCTGGGTGTTTGCATTTCAGAGAGGTAGCTCCCAGCTCACTGGGGACATGTTTCTGGGTGGTAGAAGAGTTACATCTCAAAGGGGCAGGAAAAGTTCATAACTGCAAGCTTTTTAAAGCTCTAAGAAATGGGAGGTCAGGGGTCAGTAGTCAGGTGTTGGCTGGAACAAACAGTGAATTCTTTTGGCAGTTTTGAGCTTTCTAAGGCAGGTATTTTAGGGAGCTTGGGTCATCATTCTAGGAATATGGCCTTGAGCTGATAGAAACTATGCTAGTGTTTGCTTACGTCTCTTAGTGTGCTTAAGGGTGGATGAAATCCATTTGTGCTGAAAGTTGTAGGTCTCATAGGCCAAGGTGAGGCCCAGTTGAGTAGAGGTCACAGAGGAGCCTGATGCACGTTTGGTCAAGGAGAGAGTCTTTGTCAATAACACAGGGCAAGCCAAGGCTATTTTTTTAATGGAAATCCAGGGTGAAACCAGTGGCATAGAGATCAGGAATGTTTAGAATAATTTAATGTCCAGTAATTGCTGGGGGGAGAGGGGACTAAAGTTTGTTTACTTGGGCATGTTACATCTGTTATTTTTACTTAATCTTTCTAATAACCCTGTGAGGTCAGTACTATCTTCATGTTAAATCCAGAGACAGAGATTCAGACATTTTAAATAACATAATCAGGGTCATAGAGTTAATGACTGGTGGAGTTAGGATTCAAATCCAGATTTTTTTGACTTCAAGTACCAATATATGATCCATGCATGATCATGAGGATGTATTTTAATATTGTTATACAGCAATTTGCTTTTCTTAGAAGTAGGTTACATTAGTAACAGTTAATATTGATAAGCTGCTTACTAAGTGTCAGATCCTAAGAGGTAAATTCAGGAAGATCTAATAAACTTTGTTTTCTTTTTGTTTTAATCCAGCATGTTTTTTATTTTTATTATTTTAGGATTTTTTTGACGTGGACCGTTTTTAAAGTCTTTATTGAATTTGTTACAACACTGCTTCCACTTCATGTCTTGGTCCCTTGGCGGCGACATGCTGCATCCAAGCTCCCCAAGCAGGGATCAGATCCGCACCCCGTGTACTGGAAGGCCAAGTCCCAACCACTGGACCGCCAGGGAACCCCGTAAGGTCTAATAAACTTCGAATGGTGAGAAAGTAAGAGTATTACTAGTAATTTGCTTTGTCCAGATGTGGGTGCTCTCAGCTGTCAGTTTGAATGACTGCTGACACCCCCGTACATATGGAAAGGCCACTCCTAATCCTAGATCCTTGTAACGTTGGGACAGGAAGGTCTTTAGCCATCAAGTCCAGAATCTTAATTTCTCAGGAGAAACAGCCATGACCCAGAAAGGTTAAGTGATTTCCCCGAGTGATTTACTCAAGATCCCAGAGCCTACTCATTAGGAAACGCTGGGATTGGTTTAACCAAAAATTATTGCGGCCCAATTTGGGGATTTACCTAAGATGTCCTTACCACAGAATATATTTACTATTTGTCAAAGTGCCACAGTGTTGCCACTGCATTGTTTTAGCAAATAACCTTCAAAGGTGAGGTTCCCCGTGGGTGGAGATGGCAGTGACTCAGCAGTGTCCCTGTAGCCCCATCAGTGATTTAGCAGAGCTCTCTGTGTCAGACGCTTCTGCCTGAATCTGCTAAATCTCTTTTGAGTGACCCTCCCCTTCTCTGCCCCCGCCCCCAGCCCCAAGACTATACTTTAGGCAGAAATAAAGTAACAGCAACTTGACAACAATAAGAAAGCAATCAACGCAGATCTAAAAACAAAAAAAAACCTTAAAAAATTTTTTTGCCTAAATGTGACCGTTAGAGTGTTTTAAAAATTTCAGAGATCGAAATACACCATTTCTCTTAACTTATGTCAAAACCTATTCATTTATGCTCTTTTAGGTGTTAAACAGTAAGCTGGTTTTCCTCCTTGTTCTTTCCCCTCTGTATTCCTATGCCTAAATTTCATCTTTGCCTCTGCATTTTTTTCAGTACTGAAATAACCCATTTTTAAAAACTGCAGTAAGAGCACTTAAGATGAGATCTACCCTCTTAATGATTTTTTGAGTGTATAATACGTTGCTGTTGACCATAGATTCAATGTTGTTCAGCAGATCTCTGAAACTTACTCATTTTGCTTAGCTGAAACCTTTTGCCGGTTGATTAGTAATTGATTTCCCCCTCCCCTCAAACCCTGGCAACCTCCATTCCACTCTTTGGTTCTGTGAATTTGACTACTTTGGATACTTCATGTAAGTATTGGGGGGGGGGGCAAAGAGTTCATTCGGGTTTTCCGTAAGATGTGACAGAGAAACCCGAATGAAGTTTTTGGCCAACCCAGTAGGATCATGCAGTGTTTGTCTTTATGTGACTGGCTTATTTCACTTAACATAATGTCTTCAAGGTTCATCCATGTTGCTGAAAATGGCAGGATTTCCTTCTTTTCTATGGCTGTATAGTATTCCATTGTATGTATATACCACACTTTTTTTCATCCGTTTATCCATTGATGGACATTTAGGTTGTTTCTACATATTGGCTGTTGTGAATAGTGCTGCAGTGAACATGGAGTGCTAATGTCTCTTTGAGATCTTGATTTCAGTTCTTTTGGATAAATACCCAGAAGTGGGATTGTTGGATCATACAGTGTTTCCTCCATTATGTTTTCCATGGTGGCTGCACCATTCTGCATTTCCACCAAGTGTCCAGGGGTTCCAGTTTCTCCACATCCTTGCCAACACTTGATGTTTTCTGATGTTTTTGACAGTAGCCATCCAGACAGGTATGAAGTGATGTCTCATTGTGATTTTGATTTGCACGTCCCTGATGATTAGTGACATTGAACAGTTTTTGGTTTTTTTTTTTTACCTTTCAGCCATTTGTACGTCTTCTTTGGAGAAATGTCTCTTCAAGTCCTTAGCCTATCTTTAAATCAGATTATTAGTTTTTTGCTGTTGAGTTGAAGGAGTTCCTGATATATTTTGGCTATTAACCCCTTATCAGATATATGGTTTGCCAATATTTTCTCCCATTATGTAGGTTGCCCTTTCACTCTGTGGATTGCTTCCTTTGCTGTGCAGAAGCTTTTTAGCTTGATGTAGTCTCACTTTCCCCCCGCCTTCTGGACATTGTTTTCATCCCGGTTATCCCTTTGGATCCCTGGGTGTGGAAACATCGCATGGCTCTTCATTCTATTGGGTCACACGGAGGGATAGGTGGAGTTACTAGCAAAGCTGTAGAGCAGAGGGGTTAGCGCTGCAGCGGACATGAGCGAGTGGGGAGTTGTTAACGACCAATGAGCATGAGTAAGTAGGAGAGCAGGGGGCGAGGATGGGAGTTGGGGGCTGTCAGATTAAGTCACTGCAAAAGTGAAGGGCCGGGCTTCCCCGGTGGCGCAGTGGTTGGGAGTCCGCCTGCCGATGCAGGGGACGCGGGTTCGTGCCCCGGTCCGGGAGGATCCCACGTGCCGCGGAGCGGCTGGGCCCGTGAGCCATGGCCGCTGAGCCTGCGCGTCCGGAGCCCGTGCTCCGCGACGGGAGAGGCCACAGCGGTGAGAGGCCCGCGTACCGCAAAAAAAAAAAAAAAAAAAGTGAAGGGCCCGTGGGGAATAGAGTGGAGGCGGAGAACGGTGTTTCATTTTCATGGAGTCATGGAATAGGCAGTGGGAAACCTGGGCTATAAGATGGAGTCAGTCAGGACCACTTAGAGAAAGGAAATCTACTCCTTAAGAGAGAAAAGTAGAAAATCAGGGTATGTTAACTGTAATGTAAAAGAATATTAAGGTGTGGAAACAAGGAAGGCAGGAGGTGTAGCTCCCCCTTTCCTGCATCCTCTCAGCATCCTTTGACTCTTCCTCTCCCAGCGTTTTATCATCAGGTGCTGTCATAGCCGAGTTGCTTGGGCTCCACCTCGAATTGTACATTCCTTGAGGGTTAGATCATCATCAGCACCAAGCACGAGGTCCAGTAAATATTTGGTTTATGAACAGATACACATGGTGGATGAGCAGTAGGAGAAACTCAACATCCTTGAACACAAACGTTGGAAAGCAGAGACAGGAAGCTTTGCTAATGGTTTTTATTTTGGTCTTTTTATTATGGAAGAACTTTAAACATATTCAAAAGTAGAGAAAATGGTAGAATGAATCCCTTTTTACTAATCTTGAAGCCTTAACAATGGTCAACATATGGCCAATCTAGCTTCCTTTATCTGCCCCCTCCCCATTGGATTATTTTAAACAAAGCCCAGATGTTGTATTATTTCATCTGTGAAAACGCCAGGGTGTATCTTTAAAACAGTAAAGAGACTTGCCTTTTTAAAAAATATAACCACAATGCTATCAGCACACCAGAAAACAGCATTCTTTGCTGTCATCAAATATCTGATCGGCGTTCAGATTTCCCTGATTGTCTTGTAAATTTTTTTTCCCAGTTGGTGTGTTAGAGTCGAATCCAAATAAGGACTACACATGCATTTAGTTGATAAATGTCTTAGGACACTGTTAATCTATAGGTTCACCCTTTTTTCCCCCCTTGCAATTTATTGAAAAAAAACAACAGATCTTTTGCCTGTAGAGTTTTCCACAGTGTGGATTTTTGCTAATTATACCCCCTGGTGTAGCTTAATTTTTCTGTCCCCTATATTTCCTGTAAACTGGTAATTAGAACCGAAGCTTTGATAGATTTTCCATTTTTTGGCAAGATTTCAGGAAGGGATGGTATATACTTTCTACTGTAGGACATCAGGTGGCACCTACTACCTGGTCCCCCTGTCTGTGAGGTTAAGTTTGACCTGTGAACAGGTGTTAGCTGATCCATCCATCATCAACTTCCCCATCTGCTTTGTGCCTAGTGGTTTTAGCAACCATTGATAATTATTGTCTAGATCAGGGGCTGGCAAACTTTTTCTGTAAAGGGCTGGATAGTGAATATTTTGGGCTCTGAGAGCCATATGGTCTCTGTCATTGCAGACAGCAGCCTGATGCAATATGTAAATGAGTGGGTATAACTGTGTTCCTATTTACCAGATTAGATCTGGCCTGCTGGCCCTTATTTGCCAATTCCTGACCTACATCAGTTATTTCATTAGGGGTTGCAAAATAGTATTATGATTCTGTCATTCTTTCTTTGTTTATGAAATGCTTCTATAAAGAATTTTGCCCCATCAATTATTTGGTTACCCTAGGGAACTGTTTGCAAAGGAAAGGCAGGGTAAGTGCTTGAGTCTTTCCCTTTATTTATTATACATCTTCAGAATAAGGTGTTGGGTTCCTAGCATCTTCCAAAGGTGATCACTTTGTTTTTTTAAATATCATCATGAAATTATTGATTAAAAAAAATTTTTTTAATGTGTTTATTTTATTTTATTTTTGGCTGTGTTGTGTCTTTGTTGCTGTGCACGTGCAGGCTTTCTCTAACTGGCGAGCGGGCGCTACTCTTCATTGCGGTGCGCGGGCTTCAGTAGTTGCAGCACACGGGCTCAGTAGTTGTGGCACATGGGCTCAGTTGCCCCAAAGCATGTGGGATCTTCCCGGACCAGGAATTGAACCCGTGTCCCCTGCATTGGCAGGCAGATTCTTAACCACCGCGCCACCAGGGAAGTCCTGAAATTACTGATTTTTTACATATTTGATGTTTCAGTCCTGCTTTACTTAGGCCCTGTAGGTGCACAGGAGAGCCTAGTGGCTAGTGTCTTAAGAGTCACACTGCAGCCATGTGGCACTTCCTAGTCGTTTTTAGCTGTCTGGCAGAATGTCTTAGATGTACACTTGTTATACAATAAATCAGTGGTCTCCATCTGCAGCTGTAGAATCCATGATGCTCTAGTTTTCAGTTTTATTAGGTAAGGAAAAACAATGTTTTTCAAATTCAGCAACTAGATTCCTTCTCGAAGTTTTACGTGGTTTTTAATCTATGTTAAAATACTTGTTTTTAATCATGACTAGGTCACTGCTATTAAAAGCAAAATTGACATTTAAATGTTGATAATGGAGTATTATTTAGTTAGCCTACAATCTGAAATTTGATTTAATACCCTTTGGTTTTTCATTAGTGCCTAGCGGAAAACAAATGGACAGTTTTTGTTTGTTTGTTTGTTTTGCTGCACGCGGGCCTCTCACTGCCGCGGCCTCTCCCGTTGCGGAGCACAGGCTCCGGACTCGCAGGCTCGGCGGCCACGGCTCACGGGCCCAGCCGCTCCGCGGCACGTGGGATCCTCCCGGACCGGGGCACGAACCCGCGTCCCCTGCATCGGCAGGCGGACTCTCAACCACTGCGCCACCAGGGCAGCCCGAATGGACAGTTTTAAAGAGCTCAAATTTAACATTGCTGTACATATGGAAAGGCGGCCTCCTGATTTGCTACCCATGTTGCACTTCAATCAGCGGACTGTTCCGATGTCCCTCCTCACTTCCTTTCTCCGTTGTTGTAGCTCTCGAGATTCACTGTCTGCATTTTCTCTCTGCTGTGGCCAGACGTGCACCCTCAACCCGTGGAGGTGTGTCTTCCCCCTTAGATGTTGGTGGTTTTGTGAGGTCTCCTTTATGTGTTTGTGTCACTGACCTGCTGCTGCTTTTGACACCGACTTGTCACCCCCTCTTTCCTTGGATTTAGGGATGACCTTTATTTTTTCCTTCTCAAGCTCTTCTTGCTTCCTTTTCTCTCTTCTCTTCTCCTGACCCGTTAGCAATGTTCCTGAGTCTGGTTTTATCTCTCCTCAGCATTTCTCTCCTTCTTTCTCTCCGAGCCTCTCTGCCTTGCTTGGGAAGCTCCTAGTTTGCCAGTCTTGGTTTCATGATTTCAGTTATTCTCCATATGCACATGATTCTAGAACTCTGTCTCCACTGCTGAGCTCTGATGTTTCTGTTTCTGTATTTATCGTCAAGGATGAGGTGTTTCAACTTTGACTTCTTTTTTTTTAACAACTGAAAATAAAATCCAAGAGAAGAGAGTACATCATGTTCCTGAGGTACCCCATCCCTCATGGAGCTCCCAGCGGCTGCTTGATGAGCGAAACGATTTTGAGGATGGGTTTAAGACCTTCTGAAAGTAGCCTCCCGTACCTCTCTGTTTCCATCTTCGGCTGCACCCTGTCTCTGCTCTGGCCCAGTATCTGCTGGCTGTCCTTGCTTTAGACTACTCTATGACATTTCTCCATTTAATATATCTCGACATGCTACAAGTTTCCCTCCTTTCCAGGAAGATTTTCCAGACGAATTCTGACCATCTTCAGGGATACCAGCAGCTGAGTCCTTTTTCTCTCAACCGTAAAATTAGGAGGAATTTTTTTTCATGACTTAAAAACTTCCCCAAACCCATTATTTTCTGGGCCAGTGAGAAGGGAAGCAGTGTTTGCCTTTTGAGAATGTGAGTGGTATGTCTGACAGGCAACAAAAGCACTTAACCTTAAAGTGTAGTAAATGTAAAACTATCTTTCCTAACAGTGCCCTTCTTCTCTTATACAAATATCATTTGTTTTTTCAGGAGGAAGAAAATGTTTACTTTATCTCATTTAAAAAATCACAGTTCTGGGCTTCCCTGGTGGCGCAGTGGTTGAGAGTCCGCCTGCCGATGCGGGGGACGCGGGTTCGTGCCCCGGTCCGGGAGGATCCCACGTGCCGCTGGGCGGCTGGGCCCGTGAGCCATGGCCGCTGAGCCTGGGCGTCCGGAGCCTGTGCTCCGCAATGGGAGAGGCCGCAACAGTGAGAGGCCCGCAAAAAAAAAAAAAAAAAAAAAAGATTACAAAAAATCACAGTTCTTTGCTTTATTCTAATCTTCACAGTTGAGTATATGTGGATCAATAAAGCCACTTTATGTAGCTGTGTTGCAAAGTGACACATTCATTAAGAGTGAGGCCAAAAGGCCTTTTGAGAAAACTCATTCAGGGCAAATAAATTCAATAACATTTAAGTTAATATTTCCGTTTCTCCTTGCCAAGCTTGGATTAAGGCATATAGTAAACGTGGTAGAGTTTAGAAAGTGCTTTTTTTCTTTTAAAAATCTTTTTGCCCATTATTAATTGAAGTATTGCATTAATTGGATTGGTCACATTTTACTGAGCCAGAGCACAGTTGGACTTTGGTAAGTATAAATGTACTCAGGACATGTTGTAGCCATTTTTATTAATGATGGAAAAGAGGTGATATATTCTTTATAATTATGGGAAATGAGCAAAACACTTTTGGGAGAAATGAAAAATATTTTTGTGACTGTTTTTACTTTAGAATAATATTATAACAAGGACATCTTTCTAGCTTTTACTGCATTTATAATTTTGAGAAAGCTGTGAGTTTTGAGAATAGTAGTGATGACTTTTGCTTAGTATATAAGGAAACATTTAGAGAAAATTTAAAAGCTTTAAGGATAAAGTATGCCTCCTTAGCTTGATGTCTGGACATTTACAGACAAACAGTCCTATAGAAGTTGTATTCTATGACTTTTATTAAAGGTTGTCTAGGAGCCTAAACCTGAAGTTGACAGTGGATAAATATTTCTGAAAACTGGGGATTTTCAATGGTGAAGATAAAAGAATTCATTCATTTGTTTAACATATATTGAGGGCTTTCTAGATACTATGATTTATGAATCTTTTTACATACTTTAAAAAAATTTATTTTATTGAAGTCTAGTTGATTTACAATGTTGTGTTAATTTCTGCTGTACAGCCAAGTGATTCAGTTATTCATATATATACATTCTTTTTCATATTGTTTTCCATTACATTTATTACAGAATACTGAATATTGTTCCCTGTGCTATGTAGTAGGACCTTGTTGCTTCTCCATTCTATATATAATAGTTTGTGTGTGCTAACGCCAAACTCCCAGCCTATCTCTCCCCCACCCCCGACCCCTTGGCAACCACAAGTCTGTTCTCTATGTCTGTGAGTCTGTTTCGGTTTTGTAGATGAGTTCATTTGCGTCTTATTTTAGATTCCACATATAAGTGCTATCACATGGTGTTTGTGTTTCCTTTCTGACTTACTTGACTTAGTATGATAATCTCTAAGTCTTTCCATGTTACTGCAAATGGCAATATTTCATTCTTTTTCTTTTTTACATACTTTTGTGTGTGTGTGTGTGCGGTACGCAGGCCTCTCACTGTTGTGGCCTCTCCCGTTGCGGAGCACAGGCTCCGGACGCGCAGGCTCAGCGGCCACGGCTCACGGGCCCAGCCGCTCCGCAGCATGTGGGATCCTCCCGGACCGGGGCACGAACCCGTGTCGCCTGCATCGGCAGGCGGACTCTCAACCACTGCGCCACCAGGGAAGCCCAACATACTTTTATAGTTAAAGATTTCTTGGGGAGTTCAGATAATCAGATTCAATATTTCTTTACAGAAATGGTGGGGTGTTAGATTTATAATTTAAAAATCTGGATTAAAAATGTATAGTATTCAAGAATATTTACCAAGACAACGTGCTGACTTCACCACACTTAGAAGGGTATGTTGTACCATCATCACACATTGGTAGAGATAGGAGGAGTCTTGGAGACGACGCAGTCTATTTATTTAAGTGGCAAGTATTTAATGAGTATTTACTCTGTGCTGGCTTCTGATAGGTGCTTTTGCTACAGTGGTTAACAGTGGATGGATGGCTCTTGTATTCTTAGAGTTGACGTTTTAGTTGTGGACATCAAGAGTAGACAAACGAAATATAAGTCAATTTGGGCTTGTAGAGGTCTGTTGAAGAAAGTAAATGGGGTGCTGTAATAGAAAATAAAGGGCAAGGAATTTAAAATATAAGGTACAGGTTGTCCTTGCTATCTGAAGGTAGAGTGTTCCTATAAAACCTTTCGTTAAGCCGCAATGGTGTAAAGCGAAGAAGCAATGACCTTAGAACACATCTTGCTAATAGCTGCCCAAAATACATTGAGGAAAAGTACAGATGCTCACAGACACAGTTCAAAGCTATGGCGGCTGGATGCTGAGATGTTGAGATGCTGAGCGCGGTCCCTAGGAAGGAGCTTGGTGGGGCCCCTCTTGCTGCTGGGGTGCGCGCTGCCTCTGTAACGGTTGCTGCAAAACCAACACTGAACACTGTTTTCGCTTGTCGCCTTTTTTCATAGAATTGAAAATCTTCCATAGATTTCTTTCGATTAGCAAAAACAGGTATTAATGTAGGTCTTTTGTAAAAGGGAAGTGACATAATGTGAACTTTCAAAAGGCGGGGGATACCTGTAATTAGGGAGGCCCTCTTTGAGGACTTTCTGTTGAAGTTGAGATCAATAAAACGGAATGAGGGCTTCCCTGGTGGCGCAGTGGTTGGGAGTCCGCCTGCCGATGCAGGGGACGCGGGTTCGTGCCCCGGTCCGGGAAGATCCCACGTGCCACGGGGCTGCTGGGCCCGTGAGCCATGGCCGCTGAGCCTGCGCGTCCGGAGCCTGTGCTCTGCAACGGGAGAGGCCACAGCAGTGAGAGGCCCGCGTACCGCAAAAAAAAAAAAAAAAAAAAAAAAAAAAAAAGGAATGAGCTTGGCAAGGACATTTCATATCAGCCTAAAGCAGGAAAGAGTTTGGACTGTTCCTGGAACTTAACAAAGGCAGATGTGCCAGGAAGGCAATATGGACGGTGACTCAAGACGATACTGGAGGGAAGGCAAGGGCCAGATTGTACAGTGAGCTCCTTGCTGTATGGAGTCTGGATTCTACTCTCTGCGTAACAGAAACTATTAAACAGTGGTGACTGTTTTGCTTAGTATATTAGGAAACATTTAGAGAAAATGTAAAAGCCTTAATGACAAAGAATACCTCCTCAGCGTGATGTCTATATACATATAATCTAATTTACATTTTTAGAAGCTCATATTTGGCTGCTGCAAAGAAATTAGTTTGTACTAGGGCAAGATAGAAGCAGGAAGGTCAGTTAGGAGGCAGTATCGTAATGGATAAGATCAAATGT
This sequence comes from Kogia breviceps, assembly GCF_026419965.1. Lineage (NCBI taxonomy): Eukaryota > Metazoa > Chordata > Mammalia > Artiodactyla > Physeteridae > Kogia > Kogia breviceps. The sequence goes on along the minus strand of NC_081319.1, from coordinate 97,187,568 downwards.
TGGGTGAAGTTGGAAGCTTGGAGACACACTTTGGAGGTAGAATTGACTCATGCTGCCAGTGGGCTGGCTGGATGTGAGGAGTGAGATTCAGACAAACCTGACTCCTAGGCTGTGGCCTGAAAAACAGAGAATCAGTGGTGCCATTTATTATGATGGGGAAACTGTGTTGGGTGTGGTTAGAAGTGAAGATCCAAACTTGTCTTAGATTTAACTTACGTTTGAAATGTTGGTAAGAATATAAGGGGAGGGGGTCCAGTAGGTGGTCTGGAACTCAGAGAAAAGGTATGAGCTGCAGACACAGAATCTGAGGAGCTGTCAGGTGGTATTTAAAGCTGTGGGAGCAGATGAGATGATCTAGGGGAAAGATTGCAAAGAAGAAGAACAATGGCTCAAGACCAAGTTCTTGGGGATTTGGTAGAAGAGGAGTTGTAGAGAACACCGAGAAAGAGTGGTCAGGAAGAGAGCTGGGAAAGCGTGGCATCCGATGAGAAGAGAGGGGCTCAGGAGGACGGGCGTGGGCGATATACCAGTAGGTATATCACCGCTGTCTTCCAAAAGAAAGGCAGTTATATTGGTTTGGAAGAAGAAGGAACATTTGAGTATGTGTGACTTTGTGTGTGTGTGTGTGTGTGTGTGTGTGTGTGTGTGTGTGATTAGTTTCATTTAGTGAAACAAGCATTAAAATAATTAACTTACTTCTACCTAAGTTTGAAATTATAGAAATTGTGCAAAACACCTATGTTAGTTTCTTTGATCATTTGATTCTTTCTTGATATGATTAGAGAGTTTTATTAAATTCTGGCCAAGGGAAATTGTGGGGAAAGGAATTAATAGCAAAGAGATTTGTCTAATGGGAAAGGGCTCAGTCACTTTTAATAATGTAATTTGCAACCTATATTCCTATCAACCCTTGATCTTCTTATTGTTACACCTTTGCCTCCTCCAAGTAAAGAGTAAGGTACCAAGCAAGCAACCTAAACTTATAAGACTTATACATTATCTGTTCGTGCCCCATATAGATAGAATAAAGAAGAAAAAAAAAAACTAATGAAATTTCCTTTTCGTCTCATCAGGCAGTGGAGATTATTAGGATCCTGTACACTTATGTTCTATCTATAGATAGAAAACCTGGGTACCTTTCGATACTGTGTTTGGTGCATATCTTACATCTACTGCCAGTTTAGAATGCTGAAGTACTAAACGTCAATGGATACATTATTTCTAAATTTCTAATAGCATCCCTATAGTGCTAATTTATGTAAAAGATTTCTACTTGTATGATTTCATTGAGTCCGTACAACAACCTGTGAGGCAGATGTTCTCTCCTAGTCCAAGATCACATATAACGTGTCAGTACTGGAGTCAGGCCCCACGTCTAGGTCTCCTGATTCCATTTCAGGCTACCTGCATGCGGTGGCCATGCTTCTGGCTGCACAAGTCCTGAGGCTGCAGGCGTGGCTATGTGTCGGGTGAGCAGTACCTGCCTTTTCTCCCTCGTTGCTGGACATTCACTGGTTTAAAAGCGCTGGCAAATGATGCATTGTAAATCCCTTCTCCATCTGTTTAAATAGTGGCCTCTCATCCAGAATTACAGCCTGGAGCTCTAGGTCATTAATTTGGCTGTATTCTAATAAATAGATTATGGTTCCCCATCAAATTATATTGCTTGGTCTTGGAGGAGGGGTAAGGTAAGAGTTTCAATCCCTGAGGGAAGTTTTCTGGAAGTGCTTAGAATGCTGCCAAGCAGCCACTAAGGGTTATTGGTGTTGGAGGTTATATTCATTAAGAGTCAGCTGTCGATCCTTCAAGAATGAGCACTAGGCAGCTGCTGAGCCTCTTCTTCCAGAGTTTTCTAAGTTAGAGCCTTTTATTGTAACAAGAAGGATTTTTCTTAATGTAAAGGCATAGCAAAACCCCCAAACTGAGCCTATCACGCTATACAAAAGCTTAAATATTGTTAATGTTCCCTAAGGGAGAACTATAATAATTGGGACTGAGACCAGCTTATTATTGAGGATCTGTAATCATTAACAGTCATGTGAGTCTTTTAAACTCTAACTGGAAACCAACTTAACAAATCTCTACATGGAAAAACTGGACCTTCTTGAAGGTAGATGCCACATGTATGGTTTAATCTTAATTTGAGACTCAAGTGCCACAAACACTAAGATTTGGAGTGTAGGGTTTTGTGAATGAGAGATTTGGCATTAGCGAGATAGCAAGTGTGTGTCATTTATCAGTAGCTGAGCTTAAAACCAATGTCCTGCGTCGGTTATTCGCAAAGAAGGATGGTGCCAGAAGTGTCAGAATCTCTCATATGTTGGGGGTAGGGGAGAGCAATTAGTCAAAGAATTTAGGATGTCAAAAACTGATGAACAAAAACCGACTATGTTTGAATAATGATGTTCCACTTTGCACAAAAATAAATTAACGATAGAAGCAATTCTTTAGCACCATCTCTAAAAACAGGAACCACAGATAATGAAAGTGACAGTTGCTTAATTTGTATCAGTTTTTTGGTTAGAGAGCCCTTTAAAACATATTGTCTCTCAAGTAGGGAGCAATGTTAATACTGTTGATTTTCTATGATGGGAGGAGGATCCAGGAAATGAGAATTAAAACTTGGCAGTGTTGCTGTTTCATAAGGGGAAAAATATAACCTGTCCTGTTAACGACAAATTAAAGTGGTTGATGGACTCCGTGAGCGTGATTCAGGCTAAATGAAAGCTGTATGAGAAATACTCGGAAGAAACTAAACTCACCCTGAGACGTATAAATATAATTCATATGGTCAGTGGGGTGAGACACAGGACAGAGCCCTGGACAGGCAAAAAACAGGATCACAGTGATGGCTTATTTTTTGAGCTCCCTTTGTCCTGACTTTTTATATAATCTTGGAAAAAGGGCTTATACCTTTCATGGGCATTTACACATCTGTTGAATGGGAATTACGGTGCCTTTCACTATTGTGAAGGCTATGCAATGTTTCTAAAATTTTTTTGCGGTACGCAGGCCTCGCACTGTTGTGGCCTCTCCCGTTGCGGAGCGCAGGCTCCGGACGCGCAGGCGCAGCGGCCACGGCTCACGGGCCCAGCCGCTCCGCGGCACGTGGGATCCTCCTAGACCGGGGCACGAACCCGCGTCCCCTGCATCGGCAGGCGGACTCTCAACCACTGTGCCACCAGAGAAGCCCGATGTTTCTAAAATTTTTGAGCTTCTTAAAGAAACTCTCTTAAGTAACAGAAGTCATTATAGTAAAAATTATAGAAGTTTATATACAGAAGAATATACAGGAACTTTATTTTGACCAAGAACTTTCTAACACAAACAAAAATTTCAAGAACTACAGGGTTAGGCAGTTTCAAAGTGTGTAAGAAATTCTTCTAGGTAGGATGATAGCCATGGATAAATGAAGAAAATTTCTTTGGGACAGAGATTAGCTTTGGATTAGCTTTGGATTCGTTTGGAAGGGGATAGTTGAGCGTGATGGGTTGATTATCTGTTGTTACAGAACAAACCACCTCAAAGCTTAGCGGCTTAAAACAGCATTTTATTTGCTCATGATTCTGCGGGTCAGCATTTTCTACTGGGATGGTTTTTTCACTGGTCTCTCCCTGGGTCACACTTTCAAATGTCTGTAGTCACTAGTGGTTCATCTGAGGCTGATTGGTCTATGATGGTGTCACTCACATGACTTGTGTTGGTCTGGCTTTTGTCTGGGCTCCCCCTGCCCCCACCCCCCACCCCCTTTCTGGTTTCTCATCTTCAGGGAGCCTAGCCTGGGCTTCTTTACATAGTGGCCCAAAGTTCCAAGAGGCCAGGAGCAGAAACTGCAAGGCACCCTGAGGCTAGGGTTCAGAACTGTCACAAAGTTGCTTCAACTTTGTTAGTCAAAGCAAGTCACAAGGCCAGCCTAGATTTAAGGGATCCGGAAGCAGATCCCTCCAGCCATTGATAGGCTGAATGGAAAGTCACATCGCAAAGGCTGTACAGGGCTGTGGAGAATCACCATAGCCATATTACTACCCCTTACACATGATGGGGGAAGGCCAGAGGATAATTAGATGAAATGGTCTACTAGTAAATTTAAGATTGAAATAGAAGAGTTACCTCATGAAAAGCTGGGGAAGGAAACCCCAAACAAAGACCCTGAACAGTGTAAGTTTTTAAAAGTAGATATGAATGTTTTTGAAATAGAAAAATATGAAGAATCCTTATCTAATGGCTTTTTGATATAAATGGTGTGTGCTAATACAACTCTCTGAAATAAAATGTAGAACTTGAGAGGTATAATTTAGGAGAGCTATCCAAGGGGAAAGTAAAAGGATTCTTATACTCTTGGGTGTCATATTTATTGATTCTTTGGGTTAGACAGTTTGCTACAGAAGAATGAAAACAAACAAATGTGCAGAACGGAGAATTTTTTAAAAAGGTATGAACTTAGGGATTAAAATAAATAAAGTTTAGGACTCCCCTGGTGGCGCAGTGGTTGAGAGTCCGCCTGCCGATGCAGGGGACGCGGGTTCGTGCCCCGGTCCGGGAAGATCCCACGTGCCGCGGAGCGGCTGGGCCCGTGAGCCGTGGCCGCTGAGCCTGCGCGTCCGGAGCCTGTGCTCCGCAACGGGAGAGGCCACGGCAGTGAGAGGCCCGCGTACCGCCAAAAAAGTTTGATACGTATCTTTATGTAATAGTCACTAAACGTGATTAGGACTGACAGTGTTCTTCTCAAATTAAACTTTTATCACAAATTCCCACCTTTCCCATCTGGATAATTATTTGAAAAAAATAAAATCCAGGGATTACAGTTGGCAAAGGATTCTGGGAAGATAGCAAGATGCAGTGGCTCCCTAGCCAGCCAGTCTCAATTCTACTGTTTCTGGCTCTCCTGACCCAAACCATTCCTGGAGCCAAAAGAGCCCTGGGTTCAGGTGAAATCCTGAGCCCTGTGGAAGTTGGAGGTGACGGGGGACAGGTGAGGGCCTTCTTCCTGGGCTGGGCTGGGCTGGGCTGGGCTGGCAGTGAAGATTGGCATCTGATGAGTCTTGGGGGAGGACCAGAATGCACTGGGTGCTATAGAGAGCTTGACCTACAGAGGCTGGGGGGCTTCTGGGAGGAACATTGAAAATTGCCCCCATCCCACTGTATGTATGTGAGTGTGTCTGTGTGTGGGTGTCCCACAAGAGACCTAGGAGAACTTGAACACTTGGGCTGAGTGAGTCCTCCCTGGCTTGTAGGCTGGGAGGGTATGAGGAAAATTTGCAAGAAACTTCCCTCCTGGTGACTTGGCAGGACCCTGGTGTCTGTCTGCTGTCGCTCTGTGAGGTCGCAGGAGTAGAGACCACCGCGCTCCCACCTTTCACGGAAGCGTAGTCACGTGGGTCCTCCAACAGTCAGACCAGAACCCCAGTGATGTAACAGAGAGACAGCTGGAGACAGACGCCGAGCGGACAAAAAATAGTAAGAGCACATAAGGAGATTTAAATGCAGCACAAGAAGACTTCCTAGAGATGAAGGGCATGCTTTTCCAATCAAATGTTTCGGTAACTGAATTGAAGGAGACGATGATCATCCCTGAGACCTGAATGAGGAGCCAGGTAGGTGAAGTGGAAGAATCTGAAAGCACAGAACAAAAATATAAAGGGATGGAAATCACAAGAGAAAATAGATCTAAGAGATATAACATGTGACTAACAGGAGAGCCAGAAGGAGAAAAAGGACAGATGGAGGAAAGGCAATACTTAAATAAATATAAGAAACAAATTTTCTGAGCTTAACAATCAAGACTTGACTCTGTACATTCAAATCGCTCCTCAAGTTCCAAGCCAGATTTGCAAATTCTCTGTGTGTACTGGAAAAGTTCTTGAACTCTGAAGAATACAGGGCAAAATCTTACAGTCTTCCAGAAAGAGAGAACAAATTACCCACCATTAAGGGGTATCAGCCTAAGCAGCAGATTTCTTATCTGTGACATCTGAAGCTAGAGATAGTGGTGTAACTTCTGTAGAAAACGGAGACAAAAAGCCAGCAGCCTGAAAGTCACGTGCATAGCCAGGCTGCCATCTCTCTGTCAGGATATAAGGCATTTACTGTTACGCAGGAATTCAGAGATGTCATCACCCATTTTCTAACAAAAATACTCAGGGAAAGAGTATCAAACAAAAAGCATCCAAACAAAAAGTTAATCAGAACTACCTCAAGGTGAGCAGAGATAATAGCAGAGGAAATTTTTCTTTTCTTTTCTTTCCTTTTCTTTTGAAAATTTCTAAATTAACCATTTAACTCAAGTGGGAAGGAAAGAATAAGTTCAAATATAATAGTCTTTACATTAAATGTGAATGAACTGAATTTTCCCATTAAAAATTTGATACTGTTAGGCTAAGTTAAAAAGCAAAACCCGGGCATATGGTATTTTAAAGAAACATTTGCAACAAAGTGATAGAAGTTGAAAAAAAATAAATGATGGACAAAGATCTCAGGCCAATATAGAGAGTCAGAAGAACTAGCAATATGAGGTTTAGTATTTAAGTTATATTTAAGTTAAGTGCATAAATAGGATAAGGAAAGAAATTATATAATGATTCTAAAAAAGCACAGTTTATGAAGAAGATAAAGAAATATGTATGTATAAAATAACATAGCCACTAAATCTGTAAAGCAAAGTATTAGAAATGCAAATGCAGTTATGGTGAGACTTAAATAAACCTCTCTCATTTGTCGCAACCCGTCTTAACTTTGTGCAGACCCCTAAGATGGAGAAATTGAATAAATAAAAAAAGTTAGATTTAACGGATATGCTAGAACCTTACATCCCTCGAATACAGAATATTCTGTTCTGGATTACTTACAAAACTTGATTGTATACTTGACCACAAAGAAGACCTTAACAAAGCCAAAGGAAAAGAGATTTTTATAGATCTTGTTCTGTGATCATAATCCAGTAAGATTAGAAATAAATGAGAAGGTAATAAAAAAGAAACTGTTTACTTGGAAATTTAAAATCAGTCTTTATAACATTTGTATCAAAGGAGGAGGCAAAAGTCACTTTACGAGATATATAGAAATCAATAAAAGAGCGTGATTTATTCCAAAAGCTATAGGGTAGAATGAAAGCTGTAGCCAATGGAAATTTTACAGCCTTTGAATGTGTTCCTTATTTAAGAATAAAGACGAAGTGTATCTCATCATGAAATGAGAAAAAAGATGACAAAACAAACAAATAAATTAGAAAGAGGTAATAATAAAGATAAAAGCTGAAGTTAATGAAATAAATAATAGAAAGGATAAATACATTAATAATAGCTGGTTCTTTGAAGCAATAAAATAGATATAAAGATTATGTGTCTGATTAGGAAATTAATAAATAATAAAATATTTACAAGACAAAATGAGAAAAAGGACATAATCAGAGCTATAGGAGCAATTCAAAGAAGATAACAATGACAACTGCATTCAACTCTATGGCAATGAATTTGAAAAATCAGAAAAAATGGATTATTTCCTTGCCAAATATAAATGTGTAAATTTGACTCAGGAAAAAGTGGAAAACATGAATAGGACAGTACCATAAAAGAGATTGGAAAAGTGATTAAAGATCTTCCATTTAAAAAGGCAAGGGGATCATATGAAGTTACAGCTGAGTTTTATGTAAACTTTAAAAAACAAATAATTTTATCATTATTTGGACTGTTCAAGAAGATGATGAAAAGCCCCTAATTCATTTGTAAGATAAGCATACATTTAATTACAAAACCTGATAGAGTACAAAACTAGTCTGGAGACCAATTTAATGTTGAATATGGATGTAAAATTCTAAATAAAAGATTAGCAGATAGAACCCATCAGTGTATTTGAGGACCCAACTATGTATGACTAGGTAGGGTTTATTCCAAGAACATGAGTGGAAATTTTTCAGTAAAATCCCTCACATGATCAAATTAGGGCTAGAAAACCACATGGTCACATCAATAGATGCTGAAAAAGTATTTAATAAAATGTATAGACACAACTAATAAAAAGTATAAATTAAGAATGGAAACTACATTAATATAATAGGCCATTTACCAAAACCAACAGTATCATTCTAAACAGCAAAACACACAAAAATTTACAGTTAGTATTAGCAACTAAACGACATTGCTATGACTTATTCATTTAACAAATGTTTTTTCAGCACTTGCTTTGGGCCAAGATGTTGGTCTGTGTTCTCAGGAATGAATAAAGAAGAGAAAAGGCTGTGACTCATGGAGCTTACATTCTTGTGGGAATTATTAACCTTGTCTTAGAGTTTCTGGTAAGTTTGTTAAAACAAGAAAAATGAAATAACTGGAATAAATACTGGAAAAGACAAGCTAAAACTATCTTTTTCTTCCCCTAATGATATGATTGTATACCTTGTAAATCCAAGACAGTCCAAGTAAATCCTGTAAGAATGCATAAGAGAATTTGGTAAGTGCCTGGATTAAAAATAAATAAACAAAATCAAAAGCCTCCTTCTTGCCCTATAATAGCAACAGGCCCTTAGAAATGAAGAGTAGGGACAAATTAGAATAGTGACAAAACCTTAAAAATACTGAAGAATAAGTTTAAAAGAAAGGCATGAAACATGGAGAAAATGAAAATGTCTTATTGAAGAACATAGATCAAGACTGTGAACAGGGCTTCCCTGGTGGCGCAGTGGTTAAGAATCCGCCTTCCAATGCAGGGGAGGCGGTTTCGAGCCCTAGTCCTGGAAGATCCCACAGGCTGCAGAGCAGCCAAGCCTGTGTGCCACCACTGCTGAGCCTGCGCTCTGGAGCACGCTAGCCACAACTGCTGAGCCCACGTGCCACAACTACTGAAGCCTGCGTGCCTGGGGCCCGTGCTCCGCAACAAGAGAAGCCACCATCGTGAGAAGACCGCGCACCACAACGAAGAGTAGCCCCTGCTCGCCACAACTAGAGAAGGCCCGCGCGAAGCAACAGACCCAATGCAGCCAACAATATATAAATAAAATAGATTTTTTTAAAAAAGATTGTGAACAAATTAGAGACTTGCCATGTTCTTGGATTGGAAGTCTTAATATTGAAGTATACATTTGATGTGATTCCAATCCCAACAGTTTTTTTTTTCAATTTGATAAAATGATCAGAAGGTTTATAACAGAAGGTTAAGTGCTACCAGTAGCCAAGAATATAATTCCTCCATTGCCTCCCTCCAGACCACTGGAATGTAAGCTCAGGAGGGAAGGAATTTTGCTCACTATTGAATCTTCAGCACCTATAACTGTGTCTGGAACATAGGAGACACTTAATAAATAGTTGAATGAATTAATAAAAAAACTCCCTAGAGGAGCATAACTTACCAGGTATCAAAATATACTAAAAAGCCATTGTAGGGGCTTCCTTGGTGGCGCAGTGGTTGAGAGTCTGCCTGCTGATGCAGGGGACGTGGGTTTGTGCCTCGGTCTGGGAGGATCCCACATGCCGCGGAGCAGCTGGGCCCGTGAGCCATGGCCACTGAGCCTGCGCGTCTGGAGCCTGTGCTCTGCAACGGGAGAGGCCACAACAGTGAGAGGCCCGCGTACTGCAAAAAAAAAAAAAAAAAAAAAAAAAAAATCCACGGTATTCAAATTGTTATGGTCGAGACAGATGGCTAGACAAATAGATCAATGGAATACAATAGAAAATCAGAAATAGACCTTGGAATGCATGAGAATTTAATATGTGACAAAGACTGTATTTCAGTTAATCAGAAAATGATGGATTATTTAACAAATGGGATTGACACTGATGGCTATTGACCTAGAAGAAAAGAAAATTAGAATCCTACCTTACACCATATATAAAAATTAAAAAAAGTTAAAAGTAAGGCACGAAAAATTTTGTAAGAAAATAACTACATGTACAATATAAGGAACTGCATATACGATATTAATATTAACTATGATCAGAGACTTAGAAGCTGCAAGAGAAAAGATAAATATATGACTGTTCAAAAAGTCAAATATTTTGCTTTTCAAAGGATATTAAGCAAAGCAAAAATTTACAAAGTCAATAGTAAATTTGGGGAAGTGTTTGTAATACAGAGGATAGAATTTAATACTTGTAAAAAAAAAAGAGCATTTATAAATTGAAAGGACCAACAACCCAATAGAAAAATAAGTAAAAAATATGAAGACACATGAGCAAATACAGAGGCGGCCAACAAATGAGAAAACGGTCAAACTCAAATAATGATACATCACCCCTCAGACTGGCAAAAATTATAAAGCTCAATAACAGCTATTGCTGTTAGAGGAAAAGGGCACTCATATTACTGAGTTGAAGTACATGTTACAGTCTTTTTGGAAAGCAATCTGGCAACATGTGTTAGGAGTAATATCTCTTTGACCCAAGAATTACACTCCTTGTTCTCTTAAAAAAAATAAAACACCTGTATGCACGGATGTGTATCACAAGATTGTATTCTGCAATAATGTTAGTGTTGGGGGAAAAAAAATGGAGATACATGAATGCTTACCAGGGGAGGAATTGGTGAGGTATATTACATACCTTCAAATGGTGAAATGTTATACAGCTGATAAAAAAGGAATTCGGGGCTGTATTGGTGGAATTGAGAGATTTTCTGAACCATTATTGAGTGGGAAAAAGGAGATGCAGAAAACTGGGTATAGTAGTTAGAAAAAAAACAATGGAAAAAATGTGCTTATGGTGTCTTTACAATTATATGTACATGGATAGATACATGCATGTGGAAATATATATGGAAGAAAACACAGCAGGTAGTTAATATGGGTTACTGGGGGCAAGGGTGTGGCATTCAGGCTGATGTGAGTGGAGGGACGTGAGGAGGAGAAGTTAACCAAATAAAACACACACACACACACACAGACCACTAATAAAGAAACAATATGTATGATGACTTTTATATGTTTATGTATATAAATTTGTGTGTATATGTTCAGGCATGCATGTATGCACACACGTGCAAATGAAAATTTAAAAAGCAAAGAAGTCCTGTTTGCTTTGGGTTGTTTTATTCCATTATTTATTTATAATTTCTGCAGTACTAAGCAGGAACCTAGCTCTAAAAGCACAATAAATTCTCAAAGTCAAATGCAGCATGGTAATTGTATCCTGGCTCTCTGTGTTGTGAATAGCAGCAATCCAACCAAAAAAACCAGCGTGAACAAAGATGGGGATTTATTGGCTTGTGGGAGCCTCAAACAGGATTAGGTCCAGAGGCTCAGTTCAGCTCTCATCAAAAGCATTTTGCCTTTGTCTGTATCTCTGGCTCCTGCCTTCCTTGACTCCTCTTTTTGTTTTTGGCTTTATTCTCTCTTAGTCTCCCTCTTGATGGCATGACATTTCCCTGATACATCCTTTTCTGGTCTGTGTTCCTTCCCCTGGCCCCTGGCATGTTTCTCCTTCCTCCAAGCTTCACATTTAAAAAGTCCTAGGAAGGAGCTTTGACAGGGCAGGTCTGAGTCGCCGGCCCACCCGGACTGGTCCTTGTGAGCAGGGGGTTAGTGGAGCCATGTGAGGAGCCGGCTGGGTCACAGATCCGCGGCGTGGGAAAGAAGGGAGGCACTGAGATTAGTGCAGCAACCCAACCACAGCCACAAAATTTGAGTGAGGGGAAGACTCCCCCAAAGAAGCCATGGCAGTTGGGAAGGAAGCAGTGTGGTCTAAAGGAGAAAAGAAGACCCTAGGTAGGCAGACGACAGATATCCACGGGAGGGACTCTGCTTCGAAATACAAGCCAAGTTTGCATCTTCATTACCAAAGGAGTTGAGTCGTGGAGAAAGTGGATTTGAGTCAAATATTACGTAGGGCAATGAAAATAGTCATTTGCCCAAAAGCTCAAATTGATTGATAAGAATTATAGTAGGTCATTATCTCCTTGTATATTCTTACCCCAGATGATTTTTAAAAGGCTTAAGTGATTAATGAGAAATATCAGCTTCAGATATTTGAATAGGTGTTCTTCTAGGAACAGAAAATCTTTTGTATTTGTTTTTTCCCCCAGCTTTAGGGAGGTGTAGTTGATATGCAACATCATGTAAGTTTAAAGTTCACAATGTGATGATTTGATACACATATATATTGCAAAATGATTACCACAATAAAATTAGTTACCACGTCCCTCACCTCACATAAGTACATGTATTTATTTTTAAGGCAGTTTTAGTATGCCAGATTCTTCTTTCCCCTGTGCCTGGTGAGACATACTTTTAGCAGTTGTTCCCATCAAGTAGCGCTCCAGATTTGCTCACCTTAAAGATTCCATCCTTTTTAATATTGATTTATAGTGATGCTTGGATATTTAGGTGATAAATGAATGACTGACATTTCAATTTTGTGAAAAAAAATGAATGAATTTACAGATCACAGAGGAAAAAATAAGTTGATCTGAAATACCCATTGACAGAAAAATCTGGGCTATCAAAGTAGCTAATGTATTTAGCCATGGATTTTTCTTTTTTAACTTTTTACTGTAAAGTTGACACCAATACAGAAAAATGTCCTGCCTGACGGTGTAGCACGACGTGGACATTCACAAGGTTCCACCACCCAGGTCAAGAGATGGAACCTCGTCAGCCTCTTAGCAGCACCTCCCCCCTCCTCTCCCCACCGCAAAGGCATCTGCTGTCCTGACTTTTATGCTAATCGCAACCTGGCTTCTCTTCTTAGTTTTACCACCTAAACTTGCATCTCTACTCCAGCTTAGTTTTGCCTATTTTTTGAGCTTTCTAGAAATGGAATCATATAGTATGTGCTCTTTGGGGTCTGGCTTCTTCCTTCATTGAACATTTGAATTGTTGCCCGCAATTACGGAGTGAACGCAGAGTGGGAACGGGCTGGAATGCCCATCTTTTAGAGGATCAAATTAACACCTCCACTGATTGTAACCCTATAAAGTTACAGATTATTATTCAAATTTTGGGGGGCCCTTAGAATCATAATGAGATACATAAGGTATTTAAGAACTCTAGCGGTTGGTACCCCATCCTCCCAAGAGGAGCAGTCACTGTGCTGTTTATGCCATTCTAGAAAGAAACACTTGTGCTGGTCCCATTTCCAGGGATGCCACCAGAGCTCAAGGCTTTCAGCCAGTCCTGCCCAGAAGTGCCACTTTCAGAGGCAGGAGTTGATGACGTATTTCAAGCTGATGGAGTGGGTTTGCTAGAAAACTAGGTATCTCTTTGATTGGATGTTTGAACATTTAGTATTTTCTTTGCATGTTACCAAGAAGCCCCCATATGAATTTTTATAAATATGAACATTATGATCATAACACTGTATCTTAACATATTCAAAGGTATGAAGAGTGTTTCTGTGAAAAAAAGAAAGCTTTATTTAAAATAAAGTTATTCACTTAGACAGCTCAATACTGCCTAAGTGAATAACTTGTTCCCAGAATTAGGAACTAAAAATTGTGGTGGACCTAACATAGAACATTCTTACCCCTCTTCTAATGGTAAGAAGCTTGGTACAGAAAGTGTTCATGTAACCAGCTAATTGTCAAATGCTGACAGTGTAATGTAGTCTCACATAATGCATATGCCTTTAAAAATTTTTTTAAATTTTTCCCCAGTTTTATTGAGATCTAATTGACATACAGCACTGTAAGTTTAATGTATACAGCATAATAATTTGACTTACATATATTGTGAAATCATCGCCACAATAAGTTTAGTTAACATCCATCATCTCATATAGATACAGAAAAAAAGAAAAAGAGAAAATGTTTCTTCCCTTTGATGAGAACTCCTAAGATTTACTCTCCTAACTTTCAAGTATACCACATACAGCATTGTCAGAACTATAGCCATCACGTTGTACATTACATTCCTAGTACTTATTTATCTTATAGCTGGAAGTTTGTACCTTTTGACCGCCTTTGTACCAGTCCCCCTTCCCCCACCCCACCTATGGGTAACCACAAATCTAGTGACCTCTTTTTCTATGAGTCTGTATTTTTTTTTTTTTTTTTTTTTCCGGTATGCGGGCCTCTCACTGTTGTGGCCTCTCCCGTTGCGGAGCACAGGCTCCGGACGCGCAGGCCTAGCGGCCATGGCTCACGGGCTTAGTTGCTCCGCGGCATGTGGGATCTTCCCGGACCAGGTCACGAACCCGTGTCTCCTGCATCGGCAGGCGGATTCTCAACCACTGCGCCACCAGGGAAGCCCGAGTCTGTATTTTTTAAAGTTTCCACATGTAAGTGGGATCATACGGTACTTATCTTTCTCTGTCTGACTTATTTCACTTAGCGTAATGCCTTCACAGTCCATCAATATTGTTGTAGATGGCAAGATTTCCTTTTTTATGGCACAATAATATTCCATCATATATATATATATGAAGAAGTTGGTATATACACATATACTTCTTTATTCATGTTTAACACTTAGATTGTTTCCATGTCTTGGCTATTGTAAATAGTAAATAATGCTGCTGTGAACATGGGGGTGCAGATATCTCTTCGACATAGTGTTTTTGTTTCCTGCAGATACATTCCCAGAAGTGGAATTGCTGGATCATATGGTAGTTCTATTTTTAATTTTTTGCGGAAACTCCCACACTGTTTTCCATAGTGGATGCACCCAATTACATTCCCACTGACAGTGTGCAAAGGTTCCCTTTTCTCCACATCCTCACCAGCATTTGTTATCTCTCGTCTTTTTGATCATAGCCATTCTAACAGGTATGGAGGTGATATCTTATTGTGGTTTTGATTTGCATTTCCCTGATGATTAGTGATGTTCTGCACCTTTTCATGTACTTGTTGGCCATTCATATATCTTCTTTGGAAGAATGTCCATTCCTGTGCTTTGTCCATTTTTAAATTAGAGTATTTGGTTTTTTGCTGTTAAGTTGTATGCGTTCTTTATATATTTTGGATATTAACCACTTATCAGATATATGGTTTGAAAATATTTTTTTCCCATCCCATAGGTTATCTTGTCATTTTGTTGATGGTTTCCTTTACTGCGCAGAGCTTTTTAGTTTGATACAGTCCCACTTGTTTATTTTTGATTTTGTTGCTTGTGCTTTGGGTGTCATATTCAAAATGAAGTCATTGCTAAGACTCAGGTCATGGAGCTTTGTCCCTATATTTTCTTCTAGGAGTTTCATGGTTTCCAGTCTTACATTTAAGTCTTTAATACATTTCGAGTTAATTTTTGTGATTGATGTAAGGTAGGGGTCTAGTTTCATTACACATAAGCCTTTTATTGGTGTTTCTAGATGTGTACTCTGGCTTTCTGTGCCTGTAGATGTAATTGTGCTTATTTATCCTCACTGAATGTTTTACCCTCTCTTTTCCTGATGTCTTTATGTATGTGCTTGCATTCTTTTTTTTCCTTATTCACACAACTTCACGTACGTCAGTCCTTTTGAGAGTAATGGAGGCAGTTACTGTTGTGAGTTCTACTGTTACCATCAGCTCCAGCAAGGCTGAGTGGGAAGGTAGCTGCAGAGAGAGTACAACATGTTCTCTTGGGATGGGCCTTGGCTTTGTGTGTGGCTACCAAGAGGGCTGAGGGAATGGGAGCCGTCCAGGAATTGGATCACTAGCGACCTGCCCAGGACTAGGGACCGTCCTCTGCAGGCAGCTAGAACTGGGAGTGGTGACAGGGATAGAACTCCTTCTTTTTTTTTTTTTTTTTTTTTGCGGTACGTGGGCCTCTCACTGTTGTGGCCTCTCCCGTTGCGGAGCACAGGCTCCAGACGCACAGGCTCAGCGGCCATGGCTCACGGGCCCAGCCGCTCCACGGCACGTGGGATCCTCCCAGACCAGGGCACGGACCCGTGTCTCCTGCATCAGCAGGCAGACTCTCAACCACTGCGCCACCAGGGAAGCCCTAGAGCTCCTTCTTGTCCCTTGACTGTTGTCCTGGAGATGTTCATCCCCCAAGAGAATGAAAAGCCAGCTTTGTAGAACTGTGGCAAGATAAAGTCACATTTTGCAAGGACTTGGGCACGTGTATCCTGAACAGGATCAGGGTCAGGAATGAATATTTAGGGCACATGGAAGGAAAAGGGATAGAAGAGCTGATGTTGGTGTCTATATATTCTTTTTTGCATGTAAGTGTGGATACAGAGAAATTAGCTTACGGTAGCAATTTTGAAATACATGCATTCATATACAGTAACTCTATTAAAAAAAACTCTACCTACATTTTTTTGGCTGATGCCAGAGATTCTATTTATTGATTGACTTCCTTTTCCCACCAAGAGTATCTTGCCACGCTAACCATTTATCCATTCTTGTATTATATGAAGTCAATTTAAAAATTAACTAAGGTCATAATGAAAAGGGAAGATAATATGTATTCACAAACCAATTATTCATGATTTCAAAAATCATCCAAGCTTACCTACCCACTGCCTCTTCTCTTTAAGGCAGTTGGATCCATAACAAACTTAAAATTCTAGCAGAGTTGCAGTCTCCCTCTCAGAACTGTTATGACAGCCGTCTGCTGTTATGCTTGGGGGTCTGCTCAGAAATTCAATTACATTCTGATATTTTTCCAAGCGGAACATAATTTAAGACAAATGTACTACTGCCCCAATCACATTATATTAAAGCAAAATAAAAATTATTTAGAGATTTCCCAAATTGCCGCCCCCTTCCATTAGTACTAATAATTGAGAACAGACTGTGTACGTGAAATCAGCTTTCAGCCGTTTGTCCAGAGCCAGTAGTAATAGCAACTAGGGGTCAGCGTTAAGGACTGTTGAGTGTATAGGGCTTTCTGTAGGCAAGTGGGTGAAGTCTGAGTACTTCTTGATAGCCAGACATGCACGATTCTTCATATTTGGAGACATAACTGCACATGTGTTCTGTGTTTACTTCTCTGTCTTGGGAATTAGACTTGACTTGGTTATAATGCTTATGTCAGGTGTCATATGCTTCACTCTTCCTTGAGTGTATGTATGTATACAACCACGGTTTGCAAGACTAGTATTGAAACAAAAAGTTTGAAATTGAATAGTCAAATAAGGAAGGCATTTATAACAGATTTCTTTACACTGGGAAGGTGAGAAGCGTCTGCTGTATTTAAATGCGCTCTCGTCTTTATAAAGCACTTTCTGAAAACACATTTTAAATCTTTGTCCTTAAGATTTCCCTTCTTTTGTGTGTTCCTAAGCACTATTGAGGGTATTTAGACAATTGGAGCTTATACCAATGATCCGCCGAATGAGTGAGTCTATATGGAATGGAGTTTTATTGCAAACATCTATTTCTGATAAGTGTCCCATTCAGTCTTCATAGAGGCCAGCATTTGTTACAAGTTTCAGAGAGAAAAATCTCTATATGGAGCCATACGCACAGTGCTCTGGAGTGTACTTTACACCACTACGCTTCTTAATTCCTTCTTTACTATCATATTTGTGGACTGAAAAAGCTAAGCATGGAGATAACAGTTTCCTCTCCTGGAGGCAGAAATGTGTGAAAAGATGAAGGGGATTTAACCTTTCAAGTCCACCGCTTCTAACCGTTGAAGGAAGTTCCATAAAGCACTTTTCAGTGAACTGTTCACAATATTAGAATCTCTTTTCCTTTGCAGACCCTTCATGTGGCCTTTGTAAAAATGCGTCTGAGACAGAGAGAGGTATGTCGCCGCTGAAAAAAAATGCCTGGAAGATTTCTGTCCCTCCTCTTCCTGCCCATTTGCATCTCTGCCTGATCCGGATGATGTGATATTCGGGGAGACAGCTTCATCGAAGTCGTCCTTCAAGGAGACCCGTCTGGCCCAAGCCTGGATGTACAGAATTCAGGATGGCCAGTCAGCCGCCAGAGGATGCGGCTGAGTCTCCGGTCTCGGACGAGCTGGAGTGTAAGATCTGCTACAGCCGGTACAACCTGAGACAGAGGAAACCCAAAGTGCTGGAGTGCTGTCACAGGGTGTGTGCCAAATGCCTCTGCAAGATCATAGACTTCGGGGACTCCCCGCGCGGCGTCATCGTCTGCCCCTTCTGCAGGTTCGAGACATGCCTGCCGGATGATGAAGTCAGCAGCCTGCCCGATGACAACAACATCCTCGTGAACTTGACGTGCGGCGGCGGCGGCAAAGGCAAGAAGTGCCTGCCCGAGAACCCCACGGAGCTGCTGCTGACCCCCAAGCGGCTGGCCTCGCTGGTCAGCCCTTCCCACGCGTCCTCCAGCTGCCTGGTCATCACGATCATGGAGGTGCAGAGGGAGAGCTCAGCGTCGCTCAGCTCCGCGCCCGTGGTCGAGTTCTACAGGCCCTCCAGCTTCGACTCCGCGACCACCGTGTCGCACAGCGGGACCGTGTGGAACTGCACGTCCCTGCTCTTTCAGACGTCCATCCGGGTGTTGGTATGGTTGCTAGGCTTGCTGTACTTCAGCTCCTTGCCCTTGGGCATCTACTTACTGGTGTCCAAGAAGGTCACCCTCGGGGTGGTCTTCGTCAGCCTTGTCCCTTCCAGCCTCGTCATCCTGATGGTATACGGCTTCTGCCAGTGCGTCTGTCACGAGTTCCTAGACTGTTTGGCACCGTCCTCTTAGCCGAGACGCACGCTCAGAATTTGACACACGTGGCCATGTTTCAAGTTCGGTCATTTAGCCCATCTTTTCTCGCGTATTCTCTGTGATCGGTGCCCTTGGCGTGAACAAAGCCACTGGGCATATATTCCGTGGTCCGTTTTCCATCCAAATGTTGACTCAGTTGGTTCCCCTGTACGCTGGAAGTAGAAATGTTCGTTGCTACTTATGTGTTAGCAAAAAAAGGAAACGGGTGAATCAGCCAAGCCTTCCTAGAGCCCTTCTGAGTCTTCCCAGAGAAGGGGCAGGTTCCGCGCAGAGCTGCTGCTAGACAGACACCAGGGCCAGGCGTGTTAGGCTGCCGTAGGGGTCTTTGTGGACAGTTAGGCATGAACTGATTCCTCTTCTCATAATCTTAGCCGGGGATGGAGGGTGGGCCAAGAGGAGAGCAGCCCCGAGACGCACCCGTTTGCTCAGTGCTCAGCCCCTGCCCCTGTCCCATTGTTGGCACTTCTGCGTATCCTCTTCAGCCTGGATGCCGCTGCCCCCTGAGCACGTTCCTTGCCAAGAGGACCCTCGCCTCTTGTGTGGTTTCCGTTGTGTACCTGTTTTGCCGCATTACTAAAGAGAATTAAGGACATTGAGGAATTTGCATCGGAGTAAACGTCAAGGCGAAATGTGACCGCTTGTTTTTGAGACACACCCTTGCCTCCACGTTTATTTTCCACTCTCCAACCTTCTCTGAAATTCTCTCAGAGCAGTTATCGTTCACAGAGATCTGATTTGAGCTTTTCCTTAAAGGATTTTCGTTTAGTTTCTTTTTTTTTTTTTTAA
Source organism: Kogia breviceps (assembly GCF_026419965.1). Classification (NCBI taxonomy): domain Eukaryota; kingdom Metazoa; phylum Chordata; class Mammalia; order Artiodactyla; family Physeteridae; genus Kogia; species Kogia breviceps. The sequence continues at coordinate 97,168,242 of NC_081319.1, read as the reverse complement.
ACCACGTTGTTCAGTCAGCCCCATCCCTTATCCTGAGTGAGGTTCCGTTTAAATTAGTTGCTATAACTTTATGTGGATTTTGTTTTTTTTCCCCATTGTATTTTAAATTCTATTACGGACTCAACTTAATCCCATAGCAATTTGGGGTAAATTGCGGCAGTGGAAACCCAGAAGCAATTCAGGAGCTGTTCAAGCTCATGGTTTGATGTGCTGAGAACCTAAGTATTTTGCTGCGCTTTACCGAGCTGTACCAAAATACTATGGTTTAGGCTTATGTGCCAGACTGTGTTGCAGTAGGCCAGGCAGAAGGGTGGGCAAGAAACACGCCACGTTGATACCCCGAATCGAAAAGATCCTTCAAGGAAGTAAGATGGAGGCGCAGAGTGCAATCTGACTGTCTCCCTGTTAAGTCCCTTTTAGAATGGATTCAAGTTCTTATGCAACCTGTTTCAAATAAAAGCATAAGCTATGTGACGAGTTAATGAACTTCTTTTCACGATGTAGGGGAAGTTGAATGTATATATTTATGAGAAGAAATTGGTTAGCAGATTTTAGGTTTGAGGGAATAGAATGCCCACAGAAAGTAGGCAAAAAAAAAAAAAAAAAAAGCTTTTTAGTCTAAAACTCATTACTGATGATAAACATTTAAATATTTATAACTCTTAGAAAGGGGCATTACTAAGACTACTTTAACTTGTTTGTGATGAAACATTTGTTGCGTGAAATACAGTGAACCAGTTCCAATCTCTTTATTCAGTAAAAAATGACACTTATTTCTAGAATAGTAGTTTGACTTTAATTCTGTAACTATTAACTTTGAGAATATGTATGCCCAGGGTAGGTATGACAGGAAAGTATATGTGGGATGTGGCCCAATGAATTTAAGCCCCAGTACAGGTAAATACACTTATAATTTCGCAAAATCTAGTTTAGATAGCATTGTGAATACAATTTCCAAATATCCATTTGTACTTAGAGTAAATATAATGTTTAGGAGATGTTTTGTGGTCTGGATTTATATATTTATAAGGTTTTAAAAAAATGTTCATTTTGCCTGAAATGTAACATCAAATAATATGTTTGAGTTATCGTAGGCTGAGGTTTCTAGAAAGCTCTGGATATGGGTACTATGCATTTTGCTTATTTATATAATGTCTGCAGTGCTAAATTTGTGTCTCTCTTTGTATTGTGATAGTCTTTTTTTTTGTTTTTTTTTAGTTGTAAGTTAATTTGGTGTTAAAGAGTTTTAAATGTATGACAACAAAAAACTCTTCGTGCTGTTGATTGAAAAAAGGACAGTGCTTCAGTCTTATTTATTGTGGTTATTATGTTTTGTTTGTCCATTAAATTGTTATTATTTCCAAGCTAGAAGTTTGATTTCTCTGACTGATGGTTGAAATTCAGTTTTATTTTGGACTTCTTTTAACATTAGATAACTGCAAATGTGAGCTTTCAAAAACATTGATTAAGCTAATCCCTTTGTCATACGAAGGAAGATTCCAGAAGTTTCTGACAAAGCTGATTTGCTCCATCCTACTTCTAAAAGGCCTTCATACCTTTTTTTTAAAGAAAAAAAGGAAAAAATAGGAAAGATGAAATAAAAACATTGTCTTTATAATAAAAATTTTTGGTTTTAATTTGTTTGATTTCTTTTCCAGATTTTGCCAAGCTACTCAGCAAAATAGAATCCATTTTAGTTAGGAATTCACTAATCTTGTGTGATCTGGGCAACTTTTTAAAAATTACCTGATAATTAAATATGACCAGTGTTAGGCAAAGTAGAAATAATTTGGGACTATGTAGCAGTTTTATGCTTATGATAATTAGTGAATTGGCACCATATGTTAATTGAGAGTAATGGTTTCATTCACTTCTGAAATCGACATAAATGAGGAAAAACCTGTTAAGGAAAACAGTTACCTGTGCTAGTCATAACCTAAGGTGTGAATTCATGCTTATCTGCTGAGAGACCCTCAAGTGATGTGCATTTGCCTGATTGTAAAGAGATACTAGGCTTCCAAGACACCCTGAGTTTGAAGAAATTTCTTAATCCGTCAACCAGGTAGATGTGGAAACCAAAGGAATCTGTATTGATAGGCAAATTGACAGTCATTATAAATACGAGCCCTGTGAGTCCTGGGGTGTAGAAGAGATGGAAATTAGTTAACTTGAAAGAGTTTATTAGAGGCAAATTACGGTTCTACATGTTTCTGCATTTTGGGGGAATTGTTCTCTTTTCACTCTTCTTGGTAATAATAAATACTTGCCCTAATTCTTTTGAAACACTGCAGAAACACCACAAATTATTCCAGAATCTTCCTCAAAACCAATGAGCAGTTTGGTTAAAAGTAAGATCCCTGAAAAAGTTTAACCGTTTGCTCTTGAACTTGAGTCTTGTATGTTTTCCACCTCTTTACCCCTATGTTAGATGTCCACTTCTCTTTGCCTCAAATCTTTTATGAATTTTTACTCCTCTGTGAGATGCTAGAATATTGGGTCTTCCCTTCAAGTTTAGGTTTGTGTGAAAGAGAAGAAAGAGAATAAGAATAGTAGTAGTAGTAGTAGTAGTAGTAGTAGTAGTAGTAGTAGTAATAATAATGCACAGGTAACTAAATGTTAAAATGTGAGTAAATTCCAAGTGAGTCCTGGAGACAATACAGATTCAGTTCGATTGCTTATAGCATTTAAATCTGTGTTATAATCCAAATCTAAGTATACTCAGTGTACAGATGATCTATGGTTCTGACATGAAGGTACTTTAATAGAAATAAAAAAGAAATTATGTCCTGAATATTTTGTATACTAAGTAGGAACAGGTGCTAATATATCTGTAAAAGTGGTTGAACCTTGATTTAATTAAACATTCAATTACATGGAACAATTACTCTATATAAGCATTTTAATTAATCAGAAGTTTATACATTTGCGACATATTAACATTTTCCCTTTAAATTTCATAAGAGAAAAGAATATGCTCTTAGTAAGTCATTTTATTTTATTTTATTTATTTATTTATTTATTTATTTAAATCTTTATTGGAGTATAACTGTTTTACAATAGTGTGTTAATTTTTCCTTTACAACAAAGTGAATCAGTTATACATATACATATGTTCCCATATCTCTTCCCTCTTGCATCACCCTCTCTCCCACCCTCCCTATCCCACCCCTCTAGGTGGTCACAAAGCACAGAGGTGATCTCCCTGTGCTATGTGGCAGCTTCCCACTAGCTATCTAATTTACATTTGGTAGTGTATACATGTCCCTGCCACTCTCCCACTTCATCACAGCCCACCCTTCCCCCTCCCCATATCCCCAAGCCCATGCTCCAGTAAGTCTGTGTTTTATTCCTGTCCTACCACTAATCTCTTCATGACATTTTTTTCCCTTAGAGTCCATATATATGTGTTAGCATATGGTATTTGTTTTTCTCCTTCTGACTTACTTCACTCTGTATGACAGACTCCAGGTCCATCCACCTCATTATAAGTAACTCAGTTTCATTTCTTTTTATGGCTGAGTAATATTCCATTGTATATATGTGCCACATCTTCTTTATCCATTCCTCTGTTGATGGACACTTAGGTTGCTTCCATGTCCTGGCTATTGTAAATAGAGCTGCAATGAACATTTTGGTACATGAGTCTTTTTGAATTATGGTTTTCTCAGGGTATATGCCCAGTAGTGGGATTGCTGGGTCGTATGGTAGTTCTATTTGTAGTTTTTTAAGGAACCTCCATACTGTTCTCCATAGTGGCTGTATCAACTTACATTCCCACCAGCAGTGCAAGAGGGTTCCCTTTTCTCCACACCCTCTCCAGCATTTATTGTTTCTAGAGTTTTTGATGATGGCCAATCTGACAGGTGTGAGATGATATCTCATTGTAGTTTTGATTTGCATTTCTCTAATGATTAATGATGTTGAGCATTCTTTCATGTGTTTGTTAGCAATCTGTATATCTTCTTTGGAGAAATGTCTATTTAGTTCTTCTGCCCATTTTTGGATTGGGTTGTTTGTTTTTTTGTTATTGAGCTGCATGAGTTGCTTATAAATTTTGGATATTAATCCTTTGTCAGTTGCTTCATTTGCAAATATTTTTTCCCATTCTGAGGGTTGTCGTTTGGTCTTGTTTATAGTATCTTTTGCCATGCAAAAGCTTTTAAGTTTTATTAGGTCCCATTTGTTTATTTTTGTTTTGATTTCCATTTCTCTAGGAGATGGGTCAAAAAGGATCTTGCTGTGATTTATGTCGTAGAGTGTTCTGCCTATGTTTTCCTCTAAGAGTTTGATAGTGTCTGGCCTTACATCTAGGTCTTTAACCCATTTTGAGTTTATTTTTGTGTGTGGTGTTAGGGATTGTTCTAATTTCATACTTTTACATGTAGCTGTCCAGTTTTCCCAGCACCACTTATTGAAGAGGCTGTCTTTTCTCCACTGTATATCCTTCCCTCCTTTATCAAAGATAAGGTGACCATGTGTGTGTGGGTTTATCTCTGGGCTTTCTATCCTGTTCCATTGATCTATATTTCTGTTTTTGTGCCAATACCATACTGTCTTGATTACTGTAGCCTTGTAGTAGAGTCTGAAGTCAGGGAGCCTAATTCCTCCAGCTCCATTTTTCGTTCTCAAGATTGCTTTGGCTATTCGGGGTCTTTTGTGTTTCCATACAAATTGTGAAATGTTTTGTTCTAGTTCTGTAAAAAATGCCAGTGGTAATTTGATAGGGATAGCATTGAATCTGTAGATTGCTTTGGGTAGTAGAGTCATTTTCACAATGTTGATTCTTCCAATCCAAGAACATGGTATATTTCTCCACCTATTTGTATCATCTTTAATTTCTTTCATCAGTGTCTTATAGTTTTCTGCATACAAGTCTTTTGTCTCCTTAGGTAGGTTTATTCCTAGATATTTTATTCTTTTTGTTGCAATGGTAAATGGGAGTGTTTTCTTAATTTCACTCTCAGATTTTTCATCATTAGTGTATAAGAATGCCAGAGATTTCTGTGCATTAATTTTGTATCCTGCAACTTTACCAAATTCATTGATTAGCTCTAGTAGTTTTCTGGTAGCATCCTTAGGATTCTTTATGTATAGTATCATGTCATCTGCAAACAGTGACAGCTTTACTTCTTCTTTTCCTATTTGGATTCCTTTTCTTTTTCTTCTCTGATTGCTGTGGCTAGAACTTCCAAAACTATGTTGAATAAGAGTGGTGAGAGTGGGCAACCTTGTCTTGTTCCTGATCTTAGTGGAAATGGTTTCAGTTTCTCACCATTGAGAACGATGCTAGCTGTGGGTTTGTCATATATGGCCTTTATTATGTTGAGGAAAGTTCCCTGTATGCCTACTTTCTGCAGGGTTTTTATCATAAATGAGTGTTGAATTTTGTCAAAAGCTTTCTCTGCATCTATTGAGATGATCATATGGTTTTTCTCTTTCAGTTTGTTGATATGGTGTATCACGTTGATTGATTTGCATATATTGAAGAATCCTTGCATTCCTGGAATAAACCCCACTTGATCATGGTGTATGATCCTTTTAATGTGCTGTTGGATTCTGTTTGCTAATATTTTGTTGAGGATTTTTGCATCTGTGTTCATCAGTGATATTGGCCTGTAGTTTTTTTTCTTTGTGACGTCTTTATCTGGTTTTGGTATCAGGGTGATGGTGGCCTCATAGAATGAGTTTGGGAGTGTTCCTCCCTCTGCTATCTTTTGGAAGAGTTTGAGAAGGATAGGTGTTAGCTCTTCTCTAAATGTTTGCTAGAATTCGCCTGTGAAGCCATCTGGTCCTGGGCTTTTGTTTGTTGGAAGATTTTAAATCACAGTTTCAATTTCAGTGCTTGTGATTGGTCTGTTCATATTTTCTATTTCTTCCTGGTTCAGTTTCGGCAGGTTGTGCATTTCTAAGAATTTGTCCATTTCTTCCAGGTTGTCCATTTTATTGCCATACAGTTGCTTGTAGTAATCTCTAATAATCTTTTGTATTTCTGCAGTGTCAGTTGTTACTTCTCCTTTTTCATTTCTAATTCTATTGATTTGAGTCTTCTCCCTTTTATTCTTGATGAGTCTGGCTAATGGTTTATCAATCTTATTTATCTTCTCAAAGAACCAGCTTTTAGTTTTATTGATCTTTGCTATTGTTTCCTTCACTTCTTTTTCATTTATTTCTGATCTGATCTTTATGATTTCTTTGCTTCTGCTAAATTTGGGGTTTTTTTGTTCTTCTTTCTCTAATTGCTTTAAGTGCAAAGTTAGGTTGTTTATTCGAGATGTTTCCTGTTTTTTAAGGTATGATTGTATTGCTATAAACTTCCCTCTTAGAACTGCTTTTGCTGTATCCCATAGGTTTTGGGTCGTCGTGTCTCCATTGTCATTTGTTTCTAAGTATTTTTTGATTTCCTCTTTGATTTCTTCAGTGATCACTTCGTTATTAAGTAGTGTATTGTTTAGCCTCCATGTGTTTGTATTTTTTACAGATCTTTTCCTGTAATTGATATCTAGTCTCATAGCATTGTGGTCGGAAAAGATACTTGATACGATTTCAATTTTCTTAAATTTGCCAAGGCTAGATTTGTGACCCAATATATGATCGATCCTGGAGAATGTTCCATGAGCACTTGAGAAAAATGTGTATTCTGTTGGTTTTGGATGGAATGTCCTATAAATATCAATTAAGTCCATCTTGTGTAATGTATCATTTAAAGCTTGTGTTTCCTTATTTATTTTCATTTTGGATGATCTGTCCATTGGTGAAAGTGGGGTGTTAAAGTCCCCTACTATAATTGTGTTACTGTTGATTTCCCGTTTTAAGGCTGTTAGTATTTGCCTTATGTATTGAGGTGCTCCTATGTTGGGTGCATAAATATTTACAATTGTTATATCTTCTTCTTGGATTGATCCCTTGATCATTATGTAGTGTCCTTGTCTCTTGTAATAGTCTTTATTTTAAAGTCTATTTTGTCTGATATGAGAATTGCTACTCCAGCTTTCTTCTGATTTCCATTTGCATGGAATATCTTTTTCCATCCCCTTACTTTCAGTCTGTATGTGTCCCTAGGTTTGAAGTGGGTCTCTTGTAGACAGCATATATATGGGTCTTGTTTTTGTATCCATTCAGCCAGTCTGTGTCTCTTGGTGGAAGCATTTAATCCATTTACATTTAAGGTAATTATCGATATGTATGTTCCTATTACCATTTACTTAATTGTTTCGGGTTGTTCTTGTAGGTCTTTTCCTTCTCTTGTGTTTCTTGCCTAGAGAAGTTCCTTTAGGATTTGTTGTAGAGCTGGTTTGGTGGTGCTGAACTCTCTCAGATTTTGCTTGTCTGTAAAGGTTTTAATTTCTCCATCAAATCTGAATGAGATCCTTGCTGGGTAGAGTAATCTTGGTTGTAGGTTTTTTTCCTTCATCACTTTAAATATGTCCTGCCACTCCCTTCTGGCTTGTAGAGTTTCTGCTGAAAGATCAGCTGTTAACCTTATGGGGATTCCCTTGTGTGTTATTTGTTGTTTTTCCCTTGCTGCTTTTAATATGTTTTCTTTGTATTTAATTTTTGACAGTTTGATTATTATGTGTCTTGGCGTGTTTCTCTTTGGGTTTATCCTGTATGGGACTCTCTGTGCTTCCTGAACTTGATTGACTATTTCCTTTCCTATACTAGGGAAGTTTTCAACTATAATCTCTTCAAATATTTTCTCAGTCCCTTTCTTTTTCTCTTCTTCTTCTGGGACCCCTATAATTCGAATGTTGGTGTGTTTAATGTTGTCCCAGAGGTCTCTGAGACTGTCCTCAGTTCTTTTCATTCTTTTTTCTTTCTTCTGCTCTGCATTAGTTATTTCCAGTATTTTATCTTCCAGGTCACTTATCCGTCCTTCTGCCTCAGTTATTCTGCTATTGATCCCATCTAGAGTATTTTTCATTTCATTTATTGTGTTGCTCATCGTTGCTTGCTTCCTCTTTATTTCTTCTAGGTCCTTGTTAACTGTTTCTTGCAATTTGTCTATTCTATTTCCAAGATTTTGAATCATCTTTACTATCATTATTCTGAATTCTTTTTCGGGTAGACTGCCTATTTCCTCTTCATTTATTAGGTCTGGTGTCTTTTCATCTTGCTCCTTCATCTGTTGTGTGTTTTTCTGTCTTCTCATTTCACTTATCTTACTGTGTTTGGGGTCTCCTTTTTGCACACTGCAGGTTCGTAGTTCCCGTTGTTTTTGGTGGCTGTCCCCAGTGGCTAAGATTGGTTCAGTGGGTTGAGTAGGTTCCCTGGTTGGGGGTCTAGTGCCTCTGTTCTGGTGGATGAGGCTGGATCTTGTCTTTCTGGTGGGCAGGTCCACGTCTGGTGGTGTGTATGGGGATGTTGGTAGCCTTATTATGATTTTAGGCAGCCTCTCTGCTAATGGATGGGGCTGTAGACCTGTCTTGCTCTTTGTTGGGAATAGGGTGTCCAGCACTGTTCGTTGCTGGTCCTTGAGTGAAGCTGGGTCTTGGTGTTGAGATGGAGATCTCTGGAAGATTTTCGCCATCCGATATTACGTGGAGCTGGGAGGTCTCTTGTGGACTAGTGTCTTGAGGTTGGTTCTCCCACCTCAGAGACACAGGTCTGGTGCCTGGCTGGGCCGCCAAGAGCCTTTAATCCACACGGCTCAAAATAAAAGGGAGAAAAAATAGAAAGGAAAGAAAAGGAAGGAAGGAAGGAGGGAGGAAGGGAAGGAAGGAAGAAATGAAGGAAGGAAGAAAGCAAGAAAGGAAGGAAGGAAGGTGGAGAGGAGGAAAGGGAGGAAGGAAGAGAGGAGGGGAGGAGGGAAGGGAGGAAAGAAGGGGGAAGGAGGGAAGAAAGGAAGAAAGAAAGGAAGAAAGAAAGGGAGAAGACAAAGTAGAATAAAGTATAGTTATTAAAATAAAAAATAATTATTAAGAAGAAAAATTTATATTAAAAAAAAAAACAGAAAAACGGGTCGGTCTAACCCTAGGACAAATGGTGAAAGCAAAGCTATACAGACAAAATCTCACACAGCAGCACACACATACATACTCACAAAAAGAAAAAAAGGGGAAAATAATAGTATATCTTGCTCCCAAAGTCCACCTCCTCAACTTGGGATGATTAGTTGTCTATTCAGGTTTTCCACAGATGCAGGGCACTTCAAGTTAATTGTGGAGCTTTAATCCGCCGCTTCTGAGGCTGCTGGGAGAGACCTCCCCCTCTCCTCTCTGTTCGCACAGCTCCTGGGGTTCAGCTTTGGACTTGGTCCCGCCTCTGCGTGTAGGTCGTCCGAGGGCCTCTGCCCTTTGCTCAGACAGGACGGGGTTAAAGGAGCAGCTGATTGGGGGGCTCCGGCTCACTCAGGCTGGGGGGAGGGAGTGGCACGGGGGCGGGGCGAGTCCGCGGCGGCAGAGGCCGGCGTGACGCTGCACCTGCCCGAGGCGCGAGGCGCGCCGCGCGTTTTCCCAGTGAAGCAGTCCCAGGATCCCGGGACCCCGGCAGTGGCGGGCTGCACGGGCTCCCGGGAGGGCCGGTGTGGAGAGTGACCTGTGCTCACACACAGGCCTCTTGGTGGCGGCAGCAGCAACCTTAGCGTCCCACACCCGTCTCTGCTGTCTGTGCCGACAGCCGCGGCTCGCGCCCGTTTCTGGAGCTCCTTTACGCGGTGCTCTTAATCCCCTCTCCTCGCGCCTGAGGAAGCAAAGAGGCAAGAAAAAGTCTCCTGTCTCTTCGGCAGCTCCGCGCCCGTCTCTGGGGCTCCTTTAAGCGGCGCGCTTAATCCCCTCTCCTCACGCCCAGGAAGCAAAGAGGGAAGAAAAGGTCTCTCGCCTCTTCGGCAGCTCCGGACTTCAACCGGACTCCCTCCCGGCCAGCCGTGGCGCACTAACCCCTTCAGGCTGTTTTCACTCAGCCACCTCCAGACCTTTCCCTGGGATCCGACTGAAGCCCGAGCCTCAGCTCCCGGCCCCGCCCGCCCCGCAGGTGAGCAGACAAGCCTCTCGGGCTGGTGAGTGCCGGTCGGCACCGATCCTCTGCGTGAATCTCTCCGCTTTGCCCTCCGCACCCTGTGGCTGCGCTGTCCTCCGCGGCTCCGGAGCTTCCCCCTCCGCCACCCGCAGTCTCTGCCCGCGAAGGGGCTTCTAGTGTGGGGGAGTCTTTCCTCCTTCACGGCTCCCTCCCACTGGTGCAGGTCCCGTCCCTATTCTTTGTCTCTGTTTATTCTTTTTCCTTTTGCCCTACCCAGGTACGTGGGGAGTTTCTTGCCTTTTGGGAGGGTTGAGGTCTTCTCCCAGCGTTCGGTGGGTGTTCTACAGGAGAAGTTCCACGTGTAGATGTATTTCTGATGTCTCTGTGAGGAGGAAGGAGATCGCCGCGTCTCACTCTTCCGCCATCTTTAAGCCGTCTCAGTAAGTCATTTTAGACCTTGGTTTGCCCATGAAGTGTGATGGTTTAGGCACGAAAGTTTCTTTCAATGTTCAGATTCTTTTGCCCCAGATCAGCGGTCTGGCCCGAAGACTTATATTTGGGACTCTTTGGCATTTCAATAGCGACTGAAGCTAAGGGAATAGAGAAATGGAGAGTGAGAGAGACTGCCTAGGAGCAGCCAGAGCGAGGGAGGTGGGAGAGGCATGGAAATTGGGGCACATGTGGTCACCGGAGCCGAGAGACAGAAGGTAGAATTCGGATTATTAGGTAAACACAGATTAGTATGTTAAAAGATTTTGCAAGCTTTTTTCATGAAATTTAAAATTATACAGAAAAGTTGAGAGAATCCTATAGTGATCACTGGTACACTAACCACTTAGAGTAATCAGCAGTCAACCTTTTGTTATACCTGTTTTTTCTCTCTCCCCTAAGCATAAGGGACTTACTCCAACTAAAATACCATTGTTATATCTAAGACCATTAAAAAATACTTTTGTGATATTATTTAATATGCAGTCTGTACAGATTTTTCTATTTGTTCCCCAAATATCTTTTAGAGTTTAAAGCACAAACCAGGATCTGGTTAAGCTTCACATGTTGCATTTGGTTGTTGTGTATTTTATTCTCTTTTATTCTGGAACAGTCACCCCACCTTGTTTTCCCTGTGACATTGACTTGAAGCAGGCCAGTTACTTTGGACAATGTCCCACGTTCTGGATTTGTCTGACTTCCAGGCACATGGTGGTGTTCAATGTTATTCTATCACTTGTATTTCCTGTAAACTGAAAATTAGGTTTAGAATTGTGGTTGGATTCAGATTTGGGGCAAGAGGTTGTCTTAGATGATGCCATGCATTTGGAATTGCATCACATGAGACATGAATGGAAAGTTGCCCCACCATTAGATATACTGACCCATCAGTCAGTTAAGAGGGTGACCTCCAGGTCTCACCATTTCCCCTGTGCAATTAGCAAGTAATCTGTGGGGTGATACTTCGGTACCATGCAAATTATCATCTTCCCTAAACATTTTTACCTGATGGCCTTAGCATCCAGAGATTATCCTTGCCTGAATCAATTATTTCATTCTCCCAACGATATGAAATCTAGTCTAATCTAGGTTTTCAAGAGACAATGGTCCAGTGCCTCTCGGCAGGTGAATTGTGGAGGAGATGGAATCATAGGAGCCTACACCCGTCTAATGCTTTGGTAAATCTTCAGGTTGGAACACACTGTAACAGTCATCCAATTATTGAAGGACTAAACTGAAATGTATAATAATCTTCTATCTCCTGAGGTATTTTCTATAAGATCAGAGAAGAAGAAACCCAAATCTTCTGTGAAATAACAGTGTTTTAAACCTGTAAATACTGCCCTTGACTCTAGCCTCACACTTTCCATGTACCACGTGGGTTTCTTAACCACCCATCTGAAACACGTCATTACTCTCTTACTTAAGTTGCTTAACGAGCTCTCTGCTTAACTTTCAAATCATGTTTGGACTATGTGTGATTTGTGTTAAGACTCCTTTGCCTAAATCTTTATAAGATCTTCTTCTTGAACTCTTCACTTCCGACAGCTCCATTTTCTTGTTATTCTAGTAATTAGTTCACTCCTCAGTTTATTCTTCAAAGCGATCTTTTTTGGTCAGAATAACCTCTTGTTTATTGTCTGACCGTTCCCTCCCTTCCTAAAACCCGTCTAGGTGGTGGGTTCATTCATACAGTTCACTGTATGTTTCCAGCCTTGATACTGTTCTAGAACTTTCCCCACGTGCACTCCTGTTTTTAGATTTTCCAGTCCCTTGAGTGGTAGATGGAATGCATGCAGAGCTATTGCCAGGGCACATAATAGATTCTATAGTCTTTACATAATGTTTTAAAATGTTTAGTAAGTATTATGCGTAGGTAAGATGTACGCTGTATAGCCCTAAACTTAATGTCTCTCCCTAACTCTTGCCAATACAGTTCTAATTTGATTGAACCAATCATGAATTATCTTTTGGCTAATAAATGTATACTGGACTAGGGTCAGATCATTCTGAGAGTTGGCTTAATGTCTCAAATTCCTTCTCAATAGTTTAGAATAAATTAAGATTTTTATTGTTACATATCTATAGATAAAAAAGCTTCACTTCTAATGTGGAATATGAGATGAATTAAAATAACACCTTTGCTATGAAATGTTATTTTTTTAATACTAAATAACTTATTAGTCAATAAATGAACATCTGTGTTTGTTACGTGCTGAGCCAAAACCTCTGCACTTTTCCTTTTTTCCCATTTCCTCTGATTTCTTTAATGCCATTTATTTATGGAAGAACCCTCCCTCCACATCTCCTGCACATGCGCGTGCGCACACACACACACACACACACACACACACATACCAAGTCTTCACATTTTATGAAATTTGAGATTTTGAAAAGAACAACATTAGTTTCCCACCAGTGGTAATTATCCATTTAAGGACCACTTAAAAATATTTTTGTGGGGCTTCCCTGGTGGCGCAGTGGTTGAGAGTCCGCCTGCCGATGCAGGGGACGCGGGTTCGTGCCCCGGTCCAGGAAGATCCCACATGCCACGGAGCGGCTGGGCCCGTGAGCCATGACCGCTGAGCCTGCGCGTCCGGAGCCTGTGCTCCGCAACGGGAGGGGCCACAGCAGCGAGAGGCCCGCGTACGGCAAAAAAAACAAAAATTGTGACCTCTGACAACTACATGTGTGACTTCTCATAGAATAATGGATTCAGCTGCTGGTCTCAGGGATAATCATTTCCTCCTGTACAGTATTCACCATTACTAAGCAATGGAAATTATCCTGAGCCATACGATGGGCTGGTTGGTGACACTGCTTCCATTAGATGTAATTTTTCAAGATATTCCAGCTGGAACTATGTATTTCTATGGTTAAGTTTATTGTCATCAAAAATTTTATTTTTGGTTAGAGTTTTAAAAATTATAAAATTATTCTCAGCTCATAATTTGACCAACTCTAATCACTAGTTGAAAGGGAGCAAAATGTATCATAATTTTGTGAGATTTTTCTGCTGCTACAGTGGAGGATGGAGTGACATGGCACCAGGAGACCAGTTCTTGGAACTGAGGAGGAAGATTGCACGTCTGATTACTTAATCCTCTTCCTTACCTACAGCTTTATATCCCAAATGGGAGCCTTGTCAGATTTTTTGATAAAACGATTCATTATTTAACTCACATTATTGACTCCCTATTATGCATAATATACAAATATTCCTTGACTCTTTGACATGCTACCCATGTCTGTCACACTTTATCGAAAAATATAAAGACAATGTTGGTGTTTAAAAAGAGTATCTTATTAAAGCAGTTGTTCTGAAATATATGACATGGAACGTATTCAGGTAGGTGGTCCAAGAGAGGACCTCCTGGCTGTGCATGTTTGAGTAGCTGTGCACACTGTATCTTCTTCTTAGAGATGCTCACTGAGCATCAGCCCAGTAAAGTGTCCAAGACATTCAGATAAAGAAACCTGCTTAGCGATTTAATCCAATGTTTTTTCAATCTTAGTTTTTCTCAAAACTTCGATTGATATTGTGTGGAATGAGTGCTCTGTAGAGCCCATTTTGTGAAATTTTCACTAGAAAATTGTTAAAACAGTCATAGTGTGGACTCTGCCTGCAGATGTAAATCACAGGGCCAGTACATGAATTAAGAAGGCAGTCGAGAAGAAAGTCATAATTAGACAGTAGGTCCGAGTAGAATGGTGAAATGCAAAGGAGGACAGGAACAGGCTGACAGTAGCAGCAGCAGTAAAATGTCGATAATTCCACTTGTTTCCAAATTAAACAATTCACATTCTTATTGAAGTTTTATGGAATGACATGTTCAAACTATGCCTCTCACCCAGCATCTGTATTCACATTACACGTAGGGAAGTAGCTAAATACATGCAGAAGGAGGGTGCAAGCAAAATAAACTACTGGTTATTTTTGAGCCTATGAAACTTCCCCCGTTAATTCTCAAACAATGGAACACAAGGTTCCAAATTTTGAAAAACATGTACCAGACTTAAAGTTTTGATCATCGAATGTTAGGGCTGGAAAGATTTGTAAGATTACAGTCCAGCTGCTTTATTTCACAGACTGTAAAACTCTGAGAACAGGTCAAAGGAGTCATGTGAGAAGTGCTAGAGCCAAGTTCTAACCAAGGCCTTTGAAGTCCAAGTCTGCTTTTTACCTTACACGTCCCTGCTGCTGAGTCAACATCAGCCAACTTCTGTTTTCCACATGGATTATGAAATTATGGGCAACCAATATGCAACTGGACAGACATTATTTTATTCCTAGAAGTCATAACTAGCTGTAAAAATATGTAATGAAGACAAGAAATAATCATGGGAATTATTCAACTTCCTCCTTTTTCCTAGAGGAATAAGATCGAAGCATTTGAGTACTAAAAACTTATCTGTAAAACAAACACGAAGAGCTTTATCACACACAAGCAGGCAGATAGCTGTGGTCATTAGGAGAAGGAAAAGGGTATTGAGGTGAAAGATTAGTACACATGTGACAACTTATCAGGATCTGGAGACTCTCACATCTATCTCTTCTTTCCATATTGATAAAGAAAAATATTATTCTAACCATTAAGGAAAAGGTTATTCAATGACACTTGTTGGAGCAGAGCAAAGCAGACTTTATTTAAGGGGGAGCCATCGAGATGGGGGTAGAGACCGCTGTAATGGGGTCTTGCAGTGGGGGAGAGAGATTGGACTCATCTCCAACTCCAACAAGATTAAGTGAAAATTTATATCCAAGGAACAGAGTGAACATCAGTGGCTAGAAAATTACTAAGAGGAGACATCAGGTGTCAGGGGGATTCTTGTTAGACTGGTCTCAACAGAAATCTTGCTGAAGGCAGGCCAGAGTGATGATATCGAGGCTGGTCCAATACCAAGGGGAGGGGATTTTCGCTCAACGAATTTAGCAGAATTCTTGTTCCAAATGGCGTCTTTGAGGTCAGAGAAGGAAGCCCAAAGTCAGGCTTAGTTGAGCAGGGGACGCAGAGGAGCCTGATTAGGCTATGGAGAGAGTCTTTGTCAATATGTTCTGTCCTAATTTAGACCCTTACCTGGATAGTCACAATGGTCTTTGAGGCAATTTTCCTGCATGGTGAATAGGGATTCTCTATGCCATTCTGGCCTCCTCAGCCTCTGGAATGACTCTCACATCTGGGAGGATGCTCCTCTGATACCTGGTCCCTCAGTGCCTAGACCTCAACTCCAGGGAATGGACCTCCCTCCCTGTGCCCTACCCCCTCACATTCTCACCATCCATTCGTACTCTTGAAGTGCTCACAATTGGCTTTGACTACCACGACTGTAATGAAACTGATTTCTCAAAGGGACTGATAACTTTTTAAAAAGAGTAACTTCTATTTTCACCAAAGTTATACATGTTCATGGTGTTAAAAGCTAAATGTATAAGGACATATAATAAAAACAGGTGCCTTTGACCCATCCCTCCCTGTCCTCTAAGGGCAACCACTTTCTTCTCTAAAATCTTTTTTTCCTCTTTACTTCCATATTTCTGAAAACTATACTTATGTGATAATTATTTAAATTTAAAAAAAATTCTAGTCATTATCTACTGTCTGTTGTGGAAAATGAGGATTTAGTTTCCTACTACCTGCCCTCTACTACACACACACACACACACACACACACACACACACACACACACACACACACATTGCACTTCTTTACATCCTCTCAATATACTTGTATCATCACATTTGTTGGTAAAATCAATATTCAGTGCTTAGATCATTAATGACTGTAATATTGTTCATAAGTGAGATAATAGTATATTGTGAATCCATTTTCTTTCTTTTAAAAACAGCTTTTTTGAGGTATAAATGATATACAAAAAAACCTGGACAGGGACTTCCCTGGTGGCGCAGTGGTTAAGACTCCGAGCTCCTAATGCAGGGGACCCGGGTTCAATCTTTGGCCAGGGAACTAGATCTCACATGCAACTAAGAGTTCTCATGCCACCACTAAGGAGCCCACCAGCCGCAACTAAGGAGCCCGCCTGCTGCAACTAAGGAGTCCACGTGCCGCAACTAAGGTGCTGGCGAGCCTCAGCTAAAGGAGCCTGCCTGCCTCAACTAAGACCTGGCACCACCAAATAAATAAATAAATTAATTAATTAATTAATTTAAAAAACCCTGGACATTTTAATGTATACAATGTGATGAGTTTGGAGGTGTGTATATACCTGTGAAACCATCACCACACTCAAGGTAATAACCAAATCCATCACCTCGGGTAATTTCCTCTTGTCCCACCTCCTTTTTCGTAGTAAGAACACTTCACCTGAAATCGACTGTCAGTAACACTGAGCTGTTAACCGGGAGGCGGAGGCGCAGTGTTGAAGGGCGGGTCTCTAGCACGTAGCCCTCTTGAATACTGAACGGTAACTCCCTGTTTCCCCAGCCCCTCAGTGCCTGGAAACCACCCCCATTTTCTTTCTTTTACAATTTGTAGTTTTCCCTGGAATTAATTGCCTCGTTGAAAAATGTACTTCACTTTCTCTGCACTTGTAACCGGATCATCCTTGGTGTCTCTGACTACTGAAAAGCCTTTCCTTCCTCTCAAACAGGATGGATAATCTGCCCGTTTATCCTCCTGCAGCCCTGCGACGTCTTGACCTCATCTAGATTAGTTGCTTTCTGCACAGCTGTCATCCAGGGACTTCCTTTCATCCTGGGAATCCTCTTTGCTTAAATCACATGCCATCTTTTTCTTGGTTGATTCATTTTTTGATGAAGCACATTGTCCAGCAGCTTGCAGGGGGAAAAAGGCATAAGGGGTAAACTCTTTAAGACCTCGTATGTCTGAAAATATCCCTATTCTAGCCTTAGGCTTGATGGATGCTGTGTTTAGAAGTCATTCTCTCTTGCTGCTTCTTTGCCATGCAACCCCAGTTTGCTATGGAGAAGCTCTACTGTATTCTAGTCTTGGAGCCTTTGTATGTGATTTTTTTTTTTCATTGTGGAAACTGTTAGTGTCTTTTTTTTTTTTTTTTTTTTGTGGTCCACGTTGTTCTGAAATTTCACAGGGAAAAACTGTTATACATTCTTTTTCTCCCCCATTTATTGTGCTAGGAGTTCAGTCCCTTTCTATGTGGAAATTTCTTCCCTTGGTTCTAGAAATGGTTTTGTATTCGTTTTTACAAAATATCCTCCCCTCTATTTTTTTCTCTTCTAGTTTCTGGAACGCATGTTGGTCAGCTTTGGAACCTTCCTGATTGATCTTCTAGTTTGCTTCTCCTTTCTCTCCTATTTCTCATCTCTTTCATTTTTGATCTAATTTCCTAGAATTTTTCTCTATTTTATCTATCAGCCCTTCTCTTTTTGTTTGCCATCGTTTTAAATTTCTTAGAGTGCTTTCTTGTTCTCTGAATGTTTGTTCTTTTTTTTTTTTAAACAGCAGTCCCCTCATTCCATGAACACAGTATCTTTGTACCTCAGTGAGAATATTCATTCTAGAATTTTTACGTGTTCTTTTGTTCCCCGCATCATCTGTTTCCTCCGAGTTAATTTTGTCTGTTTCCTTTAGTCTCTGTCTTGCAGGGAGAACCATCCCTCATCTGTCTGATCCTTGGCTGTCTTTTCAGTTTAGTGAGGAGCTAAACACGCCGGGTGGAAACTGTACACATGGCTGGGGCTTGTCAGCTGATGGGCCTCTGCGGATGGTCCTCCTGTTTCATTGGCGGATGCTCAGTTCTCATTCTATCTAGGTCTTTCTTTTAAGTTGATGAGTTTCTCCACAGAGGAAATGCTGGCTGCCAGTGTTTGGGAAGCTGAGTGAGGGGAGGAAGGTGTCAGATTCCCTTTTCAATACGTAGCCTGTCATTTAATACCTCTGTTCTCGGTAGGACTCCGGACCTCCACCCCCGGGTGCCTCCTGTACCTCTGGAGAAAGACTTTCTCTGATGCAACCCCTTTAGAAAGAAAGCCTTCATCTTCAGCAAGCTGGGGAGGAGACAAGAGGACCCGGGAGGCTAATTTCCTCTGTGCCATCTCTCAACAGCTCTGTGACCCCATCTTCAGAGATGGTGCCTCTTTTCTTGAGCTTTTCCAAGGTTTTGGTTCATGCATCAACTTGCTCCTTTGTGACATCCTTCTCCTTTACTGCCTCTCCTGCAGGCTTAGGGGCAGCTTCCAGTAAAATGTACGCTCACTATATTTATTAGCTGCGGTGATTCCAAATGAGCTTCCATGGGTTCCAGAAATTTTAGAACTTTTTCTTATAATGTGGTCGAGGTATATATACAACACAATGAAGGTTAAACATTTTCAAAAAGCCCCTGCACTGTCGTATACGGATTCCCCCTGAAACATGGATGGAGTCCCTTGGGGTTCAGAATTGCAAGAGACACCCATCCTCGGTAGCAATCCCACCAAAGAGAAAGGTTTTTTATCAGTGGGTGTTATTATCATCTCACTATATTAGGGGGTGAAAACTTGGGCAGAGCAGCCTGGTAGATTTTTTTAAAGCTTACTCTTTCCTATATTTAATGGAGAAATGGGAAAAATCATTGCTGGTTTAATAATTATTTTTAATAGAATTTGAATAGCCATGAACAGAAACCATTTTATTTTTTAACTTATGTCTAATAAACATTCCACAGCCCTTATGGTAGAAGGTAACTCTCTAGCAGTAATGAGACCTAACACTTGCCATGATTAATGATTGCATAAACTGAAAATCTCAGATCATCAAAGTCAGTATTTTTCTTTTAAAAGGTTTACTACGGCCAAGCTCTTCATCGAAATCTATTTAGCGAGATGCTGATATTGTTCTAATATGAAATTCAGAAATAATTAAGCATTTGTCAGACATCATTTGTTTTCAGTTACACAGGTAAATGTGAGGCTGGAGTCTGTTGCCTGTAAAAGCATTTGACACATTGGTACATCAGCTAATTACTGCTTAGCACTGGGTTGCAAAATGATAACATGCTATACTTTAAGCAGTCCTAAAGCGGAAATGATATCTTCTGTTGAGCAATTAAGTTGTTTCCTGCACTTGTTAAGTTACCTTGTGCTTATGAGTCAAGACGCCTGAGGAACCTGAGGCCCTGTTTCCTCTTCCTGTGGCATGTGTTTATGGAGGCCTGCAATGGAGTCCTGTCTGGGGTTTTCTGGACACTTAAGCATGTGCTACACTTCGGGTGAACCATGTGCCTTAGGTTCCTGATCTCAGTCAATTGTCACAGCAGTTGTCTTAGTATCTCCATCTAGCAGCTAAATTCAGGATGCTACCAGGTGAAAAGTGAAAGTTTTCTTCTCCCAAATCCACCTGCACTTACTAGAAGTATTCCTTTTAACCATTAAAATGTTAGACATGTTTTTTAAAAACATGTCTCCTTTACACAGTATTTCTTGATTCCCCTAAGAAGGCAAATATTTAACTCACATTACCTGCTACTTTCTCTTCTCTCCAGTTTTGTTAGTTATGCTATTTCTAGTCTTTCTGTTGATTATGTTTATAACTTAATATATATACTTCAACTCCCAGGCTTATTTCTCCATGACTGGCTGCATTTCCCTGTTCCCTAAACTCTTAGATCCAAGCTTTCTGTTGATTTGGGATGGAGACTCTGAGGAAGGCTTAATGCCAAGCTTCTGAGCAACATTAAGTAAATATTTCTTTTTTTTTTAAAATTTTTAAAATTTTTTTGCGGTACGCGGGCCTCTCACCATCGTGGCCTCTCCCGTTGCGGAGCACAGGCTCCAGACGCGCAGGCTCAGCGGCCATGGCTCACGGGCCCAGCCGCTCCGCGGCACGTGGGATCCTCCCGGACCGGGGCACGAACCCGCATCCCCTGCATCGGCAGGCGGATTCTCAACCACTATGCCACCAGGGAAGCCCAAGTAAATATTTCTTAAATAAACTTTTTCTTTTAGAAAAATTTAGACAATTATATAGAGTCCCCGTATACTCCACTCCTAATTTCCTCTCTTATTAATATCTAATATTATATGGTACACTTGTCAAAATTAATGACCAATATTGATACATTATTATTAACTACAGTCTATACTTTATTTGGATTTCCTTGGTTTTGCCTTAATGTCCTTTTTCTGTTCCAGGCTCCCATCCAGGACACCACGTTACATTTAGTTGTCATGTTTGCTTAGGTGCCTTTTGGCTGTGTCAGTTTCTCAGACTTTCCTTGTTTTTGATGACCTTGAAAGCTTTAAGGAGACTGACAAGTAGTTCTAAGGAGACCTTGGCAGTTTTAAGAGTTTTAGGTGTTGTGTACAATGTCCCTCAAGTAAAATTTGTCTGAAGTTTTTCTTGTGATTAGACTGGGGTTTGGGGTTTGGGGGAGGAAGATTGCAAAGATAAAGTGCCATTTTCATCTCATCATATCATGGTCCATACTGTCAACATCACTTTTCATGGTGGGTATGGGCCTTGATCACATGGCTGAGGTAACATTTGTTAGATTTCTCTGCTTTAAATTTACTCTTTTTGTTTCACGGATGCTGATTTTGGGGTTGTATCTAAAAATTCCTCACCAAATCCAAGATCACCTAGATTTTTTCCTTTGTTTTATTCAAAAAATTTTATGGGGACTTCCCTGGTGGTCCAATGGTTAAGAATCCGCCTTCCAATGCAGGGTACGCGGGTTCTATCCCTAGTCAGGGAACTAAGATCCCACATGCCGCAGGGCAACTAAGCCTGAGGGCTGCAACTACTGAGCCCTTGTGCCACAACAAAAGATCCCGCATGCCACAACTAAGACCCGATGCAACCAAAACTAAAAATAAATAAATAAATAAATACTTTTTTTAAAAGTTTCATGGTTTTATGTTTTACATTTAGGTCTATGATTAGTTTTCAGTTAATTTTTGTGAAAAGTTTAAGGTCTGTATGTAGGGTTGTTGTTTTTTTTAATATGGATATCCAATTATTCCAGAATAATTTGTTAAAGACAATCCTTTCTCCACTGAATTGCCTTTGCTCTTTTATCAAAGATCTGTTGATTATATTTGTAGTTCTTCATTTCTGGAGAAAACATGAAAGAATGGTGAAATGTCTTTCAACATTAGGTATGCTGCTATGTAGAGTTTTGTAGATGCTCCATCAAGTTGAAATAATTCCCCTCTCCCAGTTTGCCGAGAGTTTTTATCATGAATGTGTGCTGGATTTTGTCAAATGCAATTTCTGAATCCATTGATATAATTGTATGATTTTTCTTCTTGAGCCTGTTGATGTGGTGGATTACATTGACTGATTTTTCAAATGTTGAACCAGCCTTGTATACTTGGAATAAATCCCACTTGGTCGTGGTATATAATTTGTACACATCGTTGGATTTGATTTACTATTTTGTAGGGGGGTTTTGCATCTATGTTCATGAGAGATATTGGTCTGTATTTTTTCTTTCTTATAATGCCTTTATCTGGTTTTGGTTTTGGAGTAATGCTGGCCTCATAAAATCAGTTACAAAGTAGTCCCTCTGCTTCTATTTTCTGGAAGGGATTGTGGAGAATTGGCATAATTTCTTCTTTAAATGTTTGGTAGGATAACCAGAAAACCATCTGAAGTTGGTGATTTTTCTTTTTGGAAGGTTATTCATTATTGTTTTGATTTCTTTAATAGATATAGGGTTATTCATGTGATTTTCATGTGATTTTTGTGTATTCTTCTTATGTGATTTTTGGTAGTTCTGTTGAAAGCTAGACATTTTGTATTACGTACTAGGAACTGAGGTAAATAGGCGAAACTTCAAGGACTTCATATTATCAATATAATTGTGTTTGAATTTGTTAGCCTGGCAGGCAAACACCTCCGTATTTTGGCTTCAATCTAGCATTTCAGCCTTCTCTTCAAACAATAATGTCATTTATTGAACACATACTATTTATAAGCGTTTAACACAAAAACACTGGTAGACATATATAAGTATCTCAGTTTTACAGATGTGAACTCTAGATGCAGCCAAGTGGAATAACTTGCCATGGTTACATAGATAGTAAATGACTAAGCCAGGACCGGATGTCCTGTCTCTCTGGTCTCTGAATCCCATACTTTTTCTCACTAGACCTTAATGTTTAGTCCCTTGATCAAGTCCTCAAGTCTAGCCCAGTCAAGTTTGTCTGTTCATCATCCCCCAAACATGCTAATAGCTCTTGCTGTCCTCCTTGGAATGCATTGCCCATCTGTATCAGTGATGGAATAGCCAACAAAACAATTAAATAATAAATGCATAGTTATTTCATATTACAGAAAATTTGGAGGTGAGCGGTCCCAGAGTGGACAGAATGGCTCTGCAATGTCACCAGTGACCCAGACTTGTTCATCCTTGTGTTCTGCTATCTTCATCATCTTGGTGAACGTTGAGAAATCAACAGACCAAGTTGGTGGCTGAAGGGCTGTGTTTTGGGTGTAAACATGCAACTGTGGCTTTTCAAAATTCTAAGCACTTATTAAAATAAGATAGCCTGAGAGAGCAGCAGGGTTATGGGCTGTTTCACAGAGCAGCCAGTGGTTTGGAGGAGAAGAGGAAAGAAGGCTGGGGCTGAGGCCGAAGGATGGTGTTACGATGCTCCTTCCACTCCCAGGATCTAAGCAATCTGCTTGGTGTTCACTTCTTGTAAGATCACCTGGGGTGGTTATAATTTTTACTTCCATAAAATAGATCAGAATTTTATTTCTCAATCCTAAGGAGAAAAATCACTTACTACTGCTATAAATCAGATACTGTATAGGGTAATTTATATACATCATTCTTATTTAATTCTTCTAGCAACCCAACAAAATAGGTGATATTATCCCCTTTGTACTGACGGAGAAATGGATAGTGCAGTTGCCCAAGGTTACAGAGCAATGGTAGACCTGAGGTTCTTCCCCCCCAGATTCTAAAATCTGAGTTTTTTTCCCCATTTTTTTCAAAGCAGTTATTCTCCACCTTGGCTGCACATTAAAAATCACCTGGAAGCCTTAAAATCCCTTACCGCCCAGGCCACATCCCAGATGAATTGAATCAGACTCTGCAGTTGGGACACAGGGGCCTCACCAGTTCCAACGTGGAGCCAAGTTTGAGAACCAATGTCTTCCGAAGCTGGCTTATGCAAAAGAGTTATGGAAATGCTAGAATTAGGATTTACTGATTTTAAATTTATTAACGTAAGTGTGGGAAGGTGAATAAAACACTGATCTGGGGTTCACCTTACCATTTGCTCATTATGAGGCCTTGGGAAGTCATAAATGAAAAAAGTTTCATTCATAGAAAAGTACAGAGAATAGCAATAATGAACATGTGTGAACCCACTTCCCAGCTCTGTCCAATTTCAATTCAATCTAAAGTTCAGCTGTATTCATTTCATTTTTTTCTTAATAATTAAAATGATACATATGCATTAGAAGCCCCCTATGTTCCTGACCCCAATACCCTCTGTCCTCAATTGTGTTTATCATTTCCATGCACCCTTTAGTACTCTTACTGTATACGTACAATGTATGTATGTATGAATGAATTAAAGGGTATGTGTTTGCAAATTGTGTAAAAATGGCACATATACCACACAACTTGTGCAACTTCATTGTTTTTGTTGTTGTTTAGTGTTGTGTTTTTGAGATTTATCCATGTTGACACAAGGGGCTGTGTACTATTCCATTGCATGTACGGCAAATTACTTCCCTTCCCTGCTGATGATGGATATTTGAATTGTTTCTAATTATTTGCCATTAAACACAAGCCTGCAAAGATTATTTTTTTCTTTCTGGCCATACCGTGTGGTTTGTGGGATCTTAGTTCCCTGACCACAGATTGAACCCAGACCCTCAGCAGTGAGAGCATGGAGTCCTAACCACTGGACCATCAGGGAATTCCCTGAACATTCCTGATTAAACATCTCCTTGTGCAAATGTGCAGCAGTTCCTAGGAAATACACTAAAAAGAAGAACTATTATTGGGTTGAAAGGTATGCCTGTTCTCAACCTCACTAGACTTGGCCAAATTGCTCTTCAAGTGTAGTTTTTCTTTACATCCTTGACAATCATAGGTATTATCAAATTTTACGTTTTTACCAAATTGACCAGTGTGAAATGGCTTAAATTGCTTTAATGGACATTTCTCCAATTACTAAAGGATTTCAACAGTTTTTCTGTATGTTTATTGTCTTTTCACATCTTTTGCCTATTTTTCTTTTGGCTTGTTTGTCTTCTCTCTATCGATCTTTAGGGTATTTTTATGTATGTTCTACACTAATCTTTTGTCGGTTATACACACTGCAAGTATCTTTTCCAGTTTGTGGCTTATCTCTTCAATTTATGGTGTGTATTGGAGAACAGAAGGCTTTAAGCTGGATGCAGTCAAATACACTGATCTTTTCCGTTATGGTTTATAATTTTTAAAAACCTTCAAAAGAAGTCTTTCCGTACTCTGATGTCAGAGAAATATTTGCCTTTTCAAAACTTTTATAGTTTTCACATCTAGATCCTTAATCACCTGGAGTTTAATTTGGGGTTTATTTTTGTATTAGTTAGGAGGAGGCTAGGTTATATGGAAGAAACCAACAACCCCAAATCTCAGAGGTTTAACCTCCAATTCATGTCTCATGACGCTGTTGTCCACTGTGGGTGTGCTGGGTCTCTCACTGTCCCTCAGGGAGCCAGGCTGATGGAAGCTTGTCTAGACAGGGGCATCCAGGATCCTGGAAGCAGGGAGCGGAATGTGGCAGGTCACACGCTGTGCTTGAAGGTGACGCACAGGTCTTCTGGTCAGATTTCAGTGGCCACAGCAAGTCACGTGACCATGTGTGTCTAACTTCAGAAGGGACGGGAAGTGCAACCCCATCCTGGGTCCAGAAGGAGAGAATTGGAGTATTTGATAAATAAAATTAATTTTTTTTATTGGAATAATCAATTCTCTCAACACCATTTGGGAAGAGTCCATGCTTTCCTGATTGATCTGTAACACCGCCTCTGTCACACATCACGTTTTCACATTGGCGTGTCTGTTTCTGGCTTTCTCTTGGGCAGCATTGTTCCATGATACCACATCATTTTAATCACAACAGCTCCACACAGCTATTGATCTCATATCTTACAGTGAGAGGTCCCTAACCTTGGTCATTGCCTTTAAAATTGGCTCAGCTACTCCCGATCCTTTGCTTTTCCTATGAATTTCTAAATCAGTTTGTCAAAGTTTATGAAATTCCTCTAGGATTTTGCCTAGTGTTCCCCAGCAAGCAAATACTGGTGCCAGAGTGTGAACTTAGATCTCTCCGATCCCCACGTGAAAAAGACATGGACCTGTCAGCCTAGGAACTGACGCCAGCAGGTGAGGACAGGTGAGGACAGTGTACTTGGCTTGCTTGGGTCTTACAGCACCCAGCATGGGGCCGGCCTGGAGTAAACACCACTGGGTGAATGTTTATGTCTGTGCATTTCACTGAATGTGAATATATGAGTCGAGAGGTCTTGGTGCCCCCAGGGGAAAGGGGCTTGGAACATTCTTAATAGGCTTGGAGGGTGAAAATATAGAATTTGCTCCTACAAGAGATGGCCTGATCTCATCACTGGATGTGTTGGAGGAAGGCCACATTTGCAGAGTAGGGACAGAATTTCTCATCAGCATCCAGAGCCAGGCATTCTGGAAATGAAATCTGTTTGCCACCTCTTCCGAACGCACTGATCTCTGATCATGAGTCACTCAGACCCCAGGCGCCCCCTTGCAGCTAGCTCAGAAGGATTCGTCACCTCCATCGCTCGGTTTTTCCTCCCTGGGGCAAATGGTCAGTGTATGTACAACAAATGCTTATTGAATCAGACTGAAGGGAGATGGCAGCAATTGAGCCCTCAGTTCATCCTGAAATATGGCTGGTTGGAAAAAAAAAAGAATGCAATGGAACATATCAAAGAAGATGTTTCTTCCATGCCCTTGACTACTCCAGTGGGATTTCTCTATTACCAATGTCCTCTATGACTCACAGCTCTTTTCCCTTCCCTGCCCTTTTGTGGCAGGAAAGGAAAATTCTGTGCTCCGGCTCACAAATTGTGCTTCTCATGACTCAGTCGGTCAGCCGGTTAACATTGATTTGTTCTTCGGGGCTCTATAAGTCACAGAGGAGAGAGTGAAGCGTGCTCTTGCTTTTTACTTCGTATTGATGAGGCCAGAACTCGAGGCTGTTTATTTCCATCCACATACCTAGTACGTTTGCTGCCTCGGAGTGAATGCTGGTGCCTTGGTTATGGGCTAAGCTGTAGACGCCCACATATTTTTCTATGCAGCACCCTTTTTTTTGTGTGATATGCGGGCCTCTCACTGCTGTGGCCTCTCCCGTTGCGAGGCACAGGCTCCGGACGCGCAGGCCCAGCGGCCATGGCTCACGGGCCCACCCGCTCCGCGGCACGTGGGATCTTCCCGGACCGGGGCACGAACCCGTGTCCCCTGCATCGGCAGGCGGATTCTCAACCACTGCGCCACCAGGGAAGCCCCTATGCAGCACCCTTTTATTGAATGTCAAATAGAGCTTTATGTAAAAACAATAGCAAAGCTTAACATTAGTTAGTATTGCTAACAATTATATTGCAAAAGTATGACACCCCTACAATGAAATAATTGGAGTTATTCAGTAATTGCGTGCATTGCCCCAGGAACAGTGGCCCCACCCCTGGAAGTGTTCCATGGAGGCTGGCTGAAGTGAACATCGATCCACGTCGGGAAGGAGACGTGCATTAAATAGGAGGTTGGATGAAATTGCTTGTAGGCTTCCTTCTGTTATTAGTTTTCGGGGGCTGCTGAAACACGGTACCACAAACCGAGTGGCTTAAACAACAGAAAACTGTTGTCTCACAGTCCTAGAAGCTGGAAGTCCAAGCTCAAGGTGTCAGCAGGGCCCCCCTTTCTCTAAAGCCAGTAGGGAAAGATCTGTTCCAGACCCCTCTCCAAGCTTATAGTAGTTCCTTGGCTTGTGGCAGCCTAGGTGCAGCCTACACATGGAGTTCTCCCTAGATTTCGATCTCTGTGTCCAAATTTCCCATTTTTTAAGGTCACTGGTCATATTGGTTAGCGGCCCACCCTACTGCAGTATAACCTCAACTTGATAATTACATGTGCAACAACACTACTTCCAAATAAAGTGCCATTCTAGTGTGGGAGCTAGGATGTCAATATATGCATTTGGGAGGGAAGCATAATTCAACTCTGCAATTCAGTCAGGTTCAAGAAATGTAAAAGTCTAATTAAAATGAATAGCCATTGACACTATTTCTAAACATTTTTTGGTTATTGCTCATCTAACCCTGGTGTCCCCAATGTCTGGGCTTAAAGAGACCATGTCTTTCATTAAACCCTGAAGTTCTTTTACTTCCCATCTTTCTTTAGTTCCATGAAGGACTGACTAGAGCCTTTGCTTACCTCTAACAAGAGATTCTTGGACCTGATCTAATAAAGTTATTGATAATAGAAGTACAATCTGGGCTTTAGATCAGCAGTTAATTTGGCTTTCCCGATAATCCCTCTGTTCTCTTTTTGTCTCTGCGTTTGTCAGCCTGAAATCCTGGCACTGGCTTTTCCAATCTGAAGGGTGGATTCTTCCCGCATCGATGTCCACTCTTCACCCCTTGAACCTTGGGTATGCAGGTGCGGAAGGTCACACTCAAGACTTAGAACCAACTCGCACAAAACTCAGTCACATTGGCACATTACTTTACAATCCCTACTTAATCAGAACCTAATGAAACCTTGAAGCAAAAGCATTTAAAATGTGATGAATGATTCTATCACAGGAGGGCAAGAGCAAAACAGCTAATTAGGAAAAACCTTGTCCGCGGGGTTTCTCTGGTAATGTGAGAACTTTCTTCTTATAATGTTGAAAGAAAAATAATCAGGAAATAAGTTTATATTTTCAGTACAATTTCAACTATGGGGAAAAGGAAACAGAAAAAGAGCTGGGGTGGATTGAAGCAATGTGTCAATCGCCATTATTGACAGTTCATAGAGTACAGGTGATAAAATTTTTTTCTTTATAGTTGCCATTATTTTCAAATGTCTTTAAAATAGCCCATGTTTTATCCTTTACCTTTCTTTGTTTCATCCCACCTTAAACATTCAATAGGCACAAGGATGTGAGTTCCTGAACCTCAAAGGCTGTGCTGTGTGTCACATAACCTACGGGACTTAGTTCTTGGTCATGAGATGTTCGCTCAATGTTGGTTGAATAACTATAGGAGAGTGATGGTTTGGGCTGTGGAGCTTTGTTTGAGAAATAGTGCAGAGTAGACATTTTTCTCATTTTCTTATCCATTACGCTTCCAGTGCATATCATACGCTACAGACATAATGAAGTTATGCTCAGGGGGCCAAGTTTAGATGAAAATGAGAGTTTAGGTTGAAGGTCAGAAATGATCCCATAAGCTGCTAGTGATAGAGACCAGTTATGCAGGCTGCTGTCTTTCATTTATCTTGGTAAAGAAACTTATTTTGTTACTGGAAATTGATGAGCTAGAGGAAGATGAATGGAGAGAGATTTAAGATTTAAATGTCTGACTTAGTAGATCTCTTAATTTATATAGACATGTGTGATAGCTGAGGCCTAGATCAGCATACATATTCTTTTTTTTTTTTTTTTTTTGCGGTACGCAGGCCTCTCACTGTTGTGGCGTCTCCCGTTGTGGAGCACAGGCTCCGGACGCGCAGGCCCAGCGGCCACGGCTCACGGGCCCAGCCGCTCCGCGGCACGTGGGATCCTCCCGGACCGGGGCACGAACCCGCGTCCCCTGCATCGGCAGGCGGACTCTCAACCACTGCACCACCAGGGAAGCCCAGCATACATATTCTTATTCAAATTGCAGGGTGAAAGGAAAAGTCAGTGCACTTCCTCAACCCATTGCAAATCTCCGCAGCAACAGAAATAGACGGACCTCCCAGGTATGAACGATGAGGAGCCATTGACATCTGTACAAAAGACGCTACCCAGCTGCCCTGACTTTTCTCAGCACACCCTGCTCTTCTTGCTCCTCATGACTAACTCCACGGTAAGCCATTCTGAACACGTAAAATGGAGGAAGATGGAAAATCCTCTTTCTTTTTTTCTTTTTACAACGTGTGTAGTTTGTTTTGTTTTGTTTTGTTGTTTGGGTGTCTCTGGCCATGCCTCACAGCTTGTGGGATCTCAGTTCCCTGACCAGGGATCAAACCCACGCCCCCTGCAGTGGAAGCGCAGAGTCCTAACCACTGGACCGTCAGGGAAGTCCCTGAAAATCCTCTTATTAGGATTCCTATTTTATGACCTAAACAGAGGACTCCATTGGGTTACTTACCAACTGAGTGCAGGTGAGCAGCTCAGAATCCTCTAGTGGTAAAGTCTCAGGGCAGCCCTAAGACAATCACTCAGGTGTTTCCATTCAAGGCCGCGGGCACATAGCCGAGCTCCCTGCTCTACCTGATGCTTCCTTTTATGCAGCATAAAAATCAGGACCACAACCATCTATGTCCCTAAATTTGAGGGAGGCATTTCCAGTGGAAAGTGCGGTTCTCCTTTTCCATCGCTCCAAGAAGGGCTCATCCTTGGCATCTCAGTGTCCCTTTAACACCACGTCACAGGATGCGCTCTCTGTTCCAGAGAAGAGGTGAGTCTCACCACGACTCCATGGGTGGCAAATGAAAGTCCAGAGCAGAGGAGGACATTTGTATCTTAGAGTTGGAACTCTTTGTACCTGATGTTCTGTGCTTAGGTTTTAGATTTTCCTCTGAAATTCCATTTGCTTTTTCAGAAGGAAAAATATCCCTTTAAATCTTCAAACTGACCTGAATTGCAAGGCAAGTGGAAGCCACCAGCAGCCCTGCACGTGGTTTTAGAAGAGGCCCCCACCCTGTGCCTGTCCTCTCCCTCGGTAGCCCACCCCTGTGTGTCACCTATTGGACTTGTCCTGCCATCAGCTTGCGGTCGGCTGTTCCACACCCAGATCTGCCTTTTGTGGTCTTTTCAAAGTGAGAATGTCACGTTCCCTAGAGAAACGGAGCTTAAGACCCACTCCCAGATGACACTTTGTCAGGCTTTGTTCCGCTGATCTATTGTTTTCCTTATCATATAAAAAGATTTACTGATTTGCTCTTTGGGATTCTTGCATCACATTTTCTCTGTGTTTAAGCCATATAGCAGGCAAAACAGGTGAAGCAGGTACCTTGGAAGGTGCTTCTAGCTCAGCACTGGGGGCGTGTCTTTACAGGTTAGGGTGATTCTTTCCCTCCTCTCCCCTCTTTATTCCTCTTTTCCCAGATATAAATGATGAGGATTCCGATGCCCGCCTCCTCCCCGCCCTCCCTAATTCATACTCTCTCTTCCTTTTTTCCAAGGAATACATGCTTCTTAGATTCATGGCTCCTTCAGGGTGGAGGGAATGAGTTTCTATAAGTACAGTTATTCTTATCTTGTCCTACACCCTCATTTCGATTTTCCCAGTATATAAATTTCATTTCAAGGACTTTCCCCATCTCAGCATCCTCTACAAACACTTGCCAGTCCTGTCACTGCTGAATTTCTCCACCGAATGCTTTGGAGGGAGCAGGAAAGCCAGCGGAGGCCTCTGCAGGGTGGCCGCCTTGATCTTGTCATTGAAACCAGTGCATCGCTCACTGCCAGTGCCTGCTGTCTGTGAGAGAGACTTAAGTGGAGTTTTTTTTTTTTTTCTCTTTCTTTCTTTCTGTCTTCTTTTTTCAAGCTTGACAATTTTCTCCAACTCACCTGAGACTTAATTTTAACTTCATGATCCTTTACATGTTTTGACATTTTAGAAATCAAAATGTCAGTGAGATGAAGTCTCAGCAGAGCTTGATCAGGTATAACACAGACTTTACCAAAACAGTGATTAGTCTCACCTGGCTCTTTGCTGTTGAAGGGGGACTTAAAAGAGTGGTTCAACTTTGAGTCTCTCCACCTGGGGAGAGGATGGGGGAAGGATCTGAAGGTCTGAGTTCTTGCCCGGCTCTGCCGCTTACTCACTGCTGTTTGCCTTCTCTGCCTCAGTCCCTTTCTAAGTGAATGTTTGCCCCGTGCCCATCTTTTACTCAACGGCAAAAGCCCCTTCTTGCACTTTCAAGCATCTTTCCGAGATAAAGTCTAGGGAGTCAGTAAAGAAAGTCAGGGGCATCGACGAGTTTCTAATCCTTGGGTCAGAGGCCTTCATGTCCCATCATCACCAGGAAACATTTGTTGGGGGCCTAACTGCAGTGGGCCCTGTGTGACGTGTCTCCCCATTTCCCTGTGCAACGTGCCATATGGCTTTGGGAAAGTCACTTCTGGGTTTCTCTGTTTCCATTTATAAAATGGACACGCTGATTTCCATTTCACCTATCTCATAAAGCTGTTCTTAGGTTACCTGGGAATGAGTTAAAATGCTCTGAGTTCATTAGCAAAGAAGACTTTTTTTTTTCTGTTTTCCTGGTGTACAAGCTTTTGTGGGCTTAGTGAAAACCAAATGCATCCTCTTAAACATTTGTACTCAATAGTAATCTTGTAAACACTGGCATTATCAAGATCTTTGAAGCAACTGTCAGCCTCAAATAGCAGAAGATACTCCTGGCTGTGTGTAATATACCACATTGCAAGCTAGAGAGAAAAATGCTGAAATGAAGGGTTTTTTTTAAAAAGTTGTGGGTTTTGGGGGGAAAAAAATCTATCAGTAGTGTGCTGGAAATGGACATGTCATTACAAGTAAGTTTCTTCAATGAAATTACTGTGAAGACCATTACCCTTCTATAATAAGGCACCTGAATTTAAGTAACGTGGGAGATGACATAGGCTACTTTTGAGGCTAACAGCCTCAGATCTTTTTCTGTGTCTGCTGTCAGAGCTATTTTCATTCCTCCTGGCTGCCTCTGGGAGACACAGCCCCAAGCCAGCAGCACATCCCCCCCCACCACCACCACAAAGGCCACAGCCTCCAGATGGCTCCACCACTGCTGTCCTTGCTGTAGTCCCCAACCCTCCCTCCACGCCAGTGCTTATGTGAGAGTTTGCTGCATGCTCTGCACAGATGTCATCAGCTGTATTTCCAAAGCCCTCACTGTGCCTGTCTCTGTTAAGCTCATGCTTATGTTTGAAACATGCGGGGAGTCTTCTATTCAAATACAAGGATCGTTGTTGCTCCCTGACAAATGTCATCTGTCTGTCTGTCTATGAACGTCCTCAGAAAATGGGGCTCTCTGGGGTGAGGGGTAAAACCTTCCTCTAATTTAGGATAGAAAAAATATCTCATGAGAGTGGGTCCTGTCCAGTATAATCTTCTTCCCTTTTTATCCTGAAGCCTTTTTCTTTCTTGATACAATTCTTTTTTTTTTTTTTTTTTTTTTTTCCTGCGGTACGCGGGCCTCTCACTGTCGTGGCCTCTCCCGCTGCGGAGCACAGGCTCCGGACGCGCAGGCTCAGCGGCCATGGCTCACGGGCCCAGCCGCTCCGCGGCACGTGGGATCCTCCCGGACCGGGGCACGAACCCGCGTCACCTGCATCGGCAGGCGGACTCTCAACCACTGCGCCACCAGGGAAGCCCACAATTCATTTTTGATAGTTAAAATCTCTCCACCTGCTCTTGCACGGCATTTCACTGTTTGCAACGTCCAACAGCTACAGTTGTTGTCAGGACTTAGCACGTAGTGTATTACAGAACAATCTGACTCTCAGCAAGGTGACAGATTTCCCAGTAAGATCACACTTCGCTCCAGCAGTAATCCGTATGCAGAATCAGGATCGTGCTCTTAGGACTGATGCCTAGCATGTGAAACACTTAAAGGAGCAGAATTGGGCTTCCCTGGTGGCGCAGCGGTTGAGAATCCGCCTGCCGATGCAGGAGACACGGGTTCGTGCCCTGGTCCGGGAAGATCCCACATGCCGCGGAGCAACTAAGCCCGTGAGCCATGGCCGCTAGGCCTGCGCGTCCGGAGCCTGTGCTCCGCAATGGGAGAGGCCACAACAGTGAGAGGCCCGCATACCGCAAAAAAAAAAAAAAAAAAAAAAAAAAAAAAAAAAAAAAAAAAAAGGAGCAGAATTAAATGTCCATAGAGATGGTAATAAGTAGGCAGAACATACTAGGGGTGTGTGTCTGTGTTGCATATATTTTCGTCAGTCTTCCCAGGGAAGAGTGAATTCACTAATAAACCTATTACGCAATCGGTTTGAATTAATACATACTTGTTGATGAATATCAGCAGTCACAATTTTTTACCTGTGTAGAGCTTTACAGATTACAAAACACCCCAGTGTGCCTATAAACCAAGCAAGCAGACAACAGCTGATTATGCACTGATTTTTTTTTTTTTTTTTTTTTTTTGGTATGCGGGCCTCTCACTGCTGTGGCCTCTCCCGTTGCGGAGCACAGGCTCCGGACGCGCAGGCCCAGCGGCCATGGCTCACGGGCTTAGTTGCTCCGCGGCATGTGGGATCTTCCCGGACCAGGGCACGAACCCGTGACCCCTGCATCAGCAGGCGGACTCTCAACCACTGCGCCACCAGGGAAGCCCTATGCACTGATTTTTTAACAAGACCCGCTGTGACTCATTCAGCCTCAGATACTCAAAAAATGCTCAAGGTCTTTATCTCTCTTGACCAACCCTTGCTTCAACCCTTCCAGAAGCAAACTGGGCTGCCTTTCAAAGTTTCCAGTTGTCTTATGGTTGTAGAGCCTGAATTTGTAACAATACTGTGGTGAGTTCAGAATTAACCCCCAGTGGAGGTAGTAAACCCATACCCATGTATCTCTCTTCTGATACAGGATGTAGAAAGTCATCTAACCACAGGTAGGAGCCGCCCAACCGTCAGATTTTCCATGGGCTCATTTGATTGGGCCCTGAGTCTGCAACGTGTTTTCCAGTTGGGGATGAGGTGCCCGTCACTGGAGGTGCTCAAAGACAGGTGCGCCGTATTCGTGTGGGTGATGAAGGGGAGGTATGAGAGACGGTCCTAGGGAACAATGGTGAAGCTTGGCTGGTTACCCATCAACGTCTTTTCTCTTCCTCCTGAACATCTACTAGACTACACTCTCTAAATTTCTTCACAATTTTGACTTTTATTTTAAGTCACTAAGATTTCTGGGTTTATTTGTTTTAGCAGCTAGCAGTCACCTTACCTAATATCAATACAACAAACTTTAAATTTCCATCCAGTCCTGAGGTGCTAGGATTCTAAATCATGAGAGATAAGGTTCAGTTGTGATTACTTGTGACTTTCTCACCACTTATAGTCGATTCTTCTTATCTTTTCTCTCCGTCTGGTTCTCCACAGAATTTCCATTATCCGCCTTTTGATTTTTGTATAGGGCTGCCGGTTTACTCACGGACAAGGAAGTGGCTAATGTGGGTTTAGCCTGTGAAGTCGGCCAGCTTAAAAGCATATGCTTCCTGGGCATGTGTTCAGCCTGCTGTGCTTGAACCCAGGTCAGGGGGGTAGGCTGAGTGCATGGGACAGCAAGGGTGACACAGCCCCGGGATGTGGTGATGACAGATGGCATCTGACAGAGACTGAACCGGGGGTGGGAAAGGGGTGGTGGAATCAGTGGCATAGCGGTGGCTGCTAAGAGTTACCTGCAGGAGACGGCCAGGCTCTGAGGCTCCCACGATACCATTAAAATTCGATTTCCCTGTGTATCGCGGCACTGCAGAAGCCAAGTAAGCAAGTGCTAAATGACTCTAACGTTAATTTCTTCTGGTGTTTCCCCCTGGGTTGCTAACACACACTGCACAATCGTTAGGTAATTAATAGAAGCAGAGGCTTCAGAACTTGGGAGAAGGACTTAATGAAATTTGTTTTCAATGGTAACTACTTACTGATAAACCAAGGGAATCGGCTCTAATTAGCATAAATCTCTTTCCTGAGACATTGTGTGTTCGTTTTAGGGTAAGTTTGAATCGGGCTGTGTCGATTTTTCCCTTTAAAAGGAAAAATCACTTTAAAGCACATCTTTCTGAAAAATCCTGGTTTTTGTTTTGGAAACTTTAAAAAAAATCATCATCAAGATCGTCACCATCAGATTTAGAATTTCACTAATGTTAGAATTCTGGCTCAAGAGATTGAAACGCTTGACCAATATTCTGATTCTTCCCTTTAATTTTATAAAAGAGGGTGTGGAATGTGTCTGCTCAGCCTCTTGTCTGGAGTGGGAGTGATCGTGTGTGTGTGTGTGTGTGTGTGTGTGTGTGTGTGTGTGTGTGTGTGTGTACTGAGGGGGGTGCTTTCCCAAAGACTTCAACATGTAATCATTTTTATCACATTATACTTGTCAATTACTCTTGACTCAACTGAGGTGCGATCATATTCTCATAAACAAATGTGAACACTGGAGTGCTTTATTTAATTTAAAAGTGTGCCTTGTTTGAATATGTTTATTTACCTGAAGCCTTTTAATAAAGTGCTTCTTGTGTACACTTACAGGATTGCAATAAGCGCTGAAGGTGAGGCAGTTATTCAGCTGAGGCATATGTGGTATTTGAGGTTTTTTGCCCTCTTCTTTTACTCAACCCTTTGCTGTTGCTAAGATCTTCACTGGTATCTGTTGCTGTTGACATCCAAACCAACAAATATATTTAGCGCAACACACCAGAGGCTGGAAAGTAAAGCTTTTAATTAACCTGCAGGGAATTTTCTAAGATCACAGGTTTTAAAAAAAAAAAAAAAAAAAAAAGAGGCAGGAAGTGCCCTGACAAAGGTAACACAGGCATTTTTTCCTGACTTCTGGATGAGCAGGAGTTACCTCTGACCCACCAGGGTAAAGCAGTAGGTTACCATTAAAAAGTGTACTTACACACTCTGAATGGCCCTATACAATGAGCCTGCCCTGCAGAAAAGGACAAGGAACATCCAACAAATGTGTTGCTGTGGTTACTTTGAAATTTCAAAAGCCCAGCAGCCCCAGGCAAAGTCACTCCCTCCTTGCTGATGTCTGCTCCTCACTAGGGGCCCCTCATCCCTGCCCAGGGCCTGTGCCCTCCTGCTGTTCCCTCTTTTTCCCGGAGCCAGGAGCCCTGTCTTGAAGCCAGCCCCATCCATCTCCCTCCCCTCCCCCACGAGGCCCAAGCCTATCTATGGGGCGCCCATCCCTGCTCTCTGCTTTCCCACATAATAAGCATTTCCAAGTTCCAAACACCGTATGAGTGTGTTGCATTGAATCCTCAAGACCATACTCTACGGTAGGTGTTAGTATGTCTACCCTATAAGCAAGGAAGCTGCGGGGAGAGAGGCCGATTCTTTCCTTCCCTCCCCTCGTGTCCTCTTTCTTAAGGGAGGTTTCCTGGAAATAACTACTGCTTCCCTCCCCTCTCCTCCCCCAGAATCCTTTCTTGTTTGGACCCAGTCTGCCTGCAGACCCCGTCCAGTTGTTCATTGGACTCTCCAGTCCCACAGCCGGTCAGCTCAGTTTTGCATTTTTCATTTTCCCCAAGTGGTCACCCTGAGTGAACAAGGGGCTGGGTGACAGGGGTGATGAGGCTGGGTGTAGCGCTGAGGCCAGCTGCTGGGAGCCATGCAGGCCAAGGTGGGGAGAAGACAGCATCACCCCCGAACCAGGAAGAGAAGCCCCTTCCTCCTGCACACCCCCTACAGAGCTCCTTGCTGACAAAGCTTAATATTGCATTTGCTGCAAAGGAGAAGTGCTTAAAGCTCTCTTGTCACAGAGCAGGTGAAGAAGCGTGGGTTTGAGACCGATGGGCAATAGGTGTATAGCCGGACCCTGGCCTGTGACCGCTCCCCCTGTCTGGCTCAGGCTCCTCTGATTCTACTCTAGCCTCTGATCTTCCTGGACTTAGGAAAAGTGTTCTCCCTTCTCTCTTCGTGGTCAGATTCTACCCGTTCTGCTCAAGGCTCTGGCGGGCATCCGTGGACTCTGCCTCCTTGCTATCCTCCCGTTGCGGTTCAGCCAGCTCTGTGACATCCATTCTTGTCGTTTCCCGATTGTCTCCCTAATAAGATTGTTAAGTTTTTTGAGAACAAGGTCAGACACTCTTTCTCCATGTTTTACTCTGTTGTCTGGAATGACCCCCAGTCAATATCATGATGTGATTGATGGAAGGCCTGGAAAGTTCTGGGTTGAGGAGCTACTTGGGGAATGTTTAGAAGTCTCTAGAAAAAAAAATCCAGCGGCTACTTCTTTTCTCCACTTATACCCAAGACTCCAGCCTGGGTGTTTGCAAGAGATTGAGAGCCTCCTTAACATGCAGCTCTACGTTCTTCCCTTCTCTAGCAAGTAGAGTTATTGCAGTGCACCAATTAATAGCATGTGACTCCCTCCCATAATTCTTTGTACTGGGTGAACGAGATGCAAAAATGTCAGGAATGATGAAAACGATTTTGCCCACTCTGACCTGAGTCTGGTTGGGAAAGAATATCTTTTTCTTTTTATCACTTTTAAAAAACAAGAGTTGCTTTAATAGTAGAGACTTATTTCTCAAGATGAAATACTAGCGATCAAAAAGAAATAGAGAAAGAGAATGACCCAGGTGCTTTATAAGGGACAATTTATTGGATCAGGGCCTCTTTGACTTATTACTCTGTGTTTTCCCAAATGACCCCTAAGTGATTCTCGAATCACTGTGGTCTCGGCCTCTATGGCCAGGACCAGATTATATTAAAAGCTTTGGCCTGTGCCATGAGTCACTTGTTATTTGTCAAGTAAGGCTCCCCTACCCCCTCCCTGGCATTTCTAGACAGTCCTTTATAAGTTATCAGTTTCCTGTTATATTTGACTGAGGTCTTCCCAGGCTACCTCCTCCTACCATCGGATTGAACTGATGTTCCTCTTTTGTATTTCCTAAGCATTAAAAAAAAGTGTGTGTGTGTGTAAATATCTCATATCACTCTGTATTATAATTAGTAGTTAACTTGTAGTCCTTCTGGAATGTACCATCTTTAACTATAGATTCCCCAGGATCTAAATCTGTGACTTGCACATAGCAAAGGCTTAATAAATATTGTTGGAATGAATGGATGGTTGAATGAAGAAGCAGCCATAGTTCTTTTGGTAGCCAACACCCAAAACCCAGTTTAATCTCTTTCAGGCATAAGAGAAAATTTATTGGCTCACGTTGTTGGGAAGATCAGTGGGTACCGCTTACGGCTTCAGGCTTGACTGGACCCAAGGATTCAAACTCCATCATCGGGATTCTATCTTTCTCTCTTTCAATACACTATATTTCAGTTCTGTTGTCATCTAGATTTGCTCCATTTTCATAAAAGGTCTCTCCATGTGGCTTAAACAAACAAACAAACAAATAAATAAAGCCACTGAAAGTTCCAGCCCGGGGTTTCTCAGTGCAGGGGCTATTGACGCTTTGCAATAGATGATTCTTTGTTGTGTGGGGCAACCCCGTGCATTGCAAGATAGTCAGCATCCCTGGATTCCAGGCATCAAACGCCAATAGGGCTGCCATCCATCGTGACTGCTAGCTACGCCCCCTACGTCTCCAAATGCCCCTCAGGGAGGCAGTGTGGCTTCTGGTCGAGATCCCAGAGAAAATGGCCTGACTCTCTGTCGCTTGGTCTCCATCTCAGTCCCTGTAAGGATACCTACTGGCTCTGCTTAGATTGTGTTTACGCCCCTGGACCGATCATGGTGTTCGATGTGTTCAGGAGTTTGTCTGATGGGCCCATGTATTAGTTATCTATTGCTGTGTTGCAAATTGCTCCCAAATTTAGCAGCTTAAAACCTTTATTATGTCAACTAATTTCTGTGGGGCAGGAATCTGCCAACTTCGTTGGGTGGCAGTAACTCATGGTGTCTCACAAGGTTGCAGTCAGGCTGTTGGCCAGGGCTGCCATCTTGTCAAGGCTCACCTGGGGCTGGACGGTCCACTTCCAAGCTTGCTCACCCATGTGGTCGCTTGTAGGCCTCACCAAATGGCCTCTCCATTGCCCACCTGAGTGTCCTTTCCATGTGGCAGCTGGCTTCCCCCAGAGTGACAGGAGGGAAAGAAGAGAGGGGAAGAGGGGGGAGAGAAGAACCCAATATAGAAGCCATAGTCTTTTACAACCTCATCTTGGAAGTCACATACCATCATTTCCTCTGTATTCTCTTGGTTATACAGACCGACTCTGGTCCCCTGATGGGGGGGGCTACATCTTTGTATGGGCACAAGGAGGCAGGATTTTGGGGTGGCCATCTTGGCGGCCGTCCCCCTCAGACAACAAGGGCACAGAGCATGTTCATTCCTGTGCGTGGAAGGCACAGTTACAGGAATGACAGCTCCGGGAAATCACAGGGGGTGAGGAGGAACATTTCCCAGAAGGAAGTCATGCAATGGAGACAAAAAGTAGACGTCTGCCACAAATGAATATCTAAATTCGCTTGTTACCAACTCAGAGCAGGGCAGGGGACGGTCTGGTTGAAAACAGTGCTATGAATTAACTTCTTTCTATCTGAGGATCATCACCTGTCCCTTAAGAATCCTTTTCTACTGCGGACTAATGCTCCTGGTCAGCATTTATTGGTGCAAAGGTGTTCCCCAGCAATTCAACGGCTGATTTATAAATAGGTTTTGTAGATCTTGGGAGTAGACCAATATTTGAGTGGGTGTCTCCTATAAGTTGCTCTGACAGTAGCTTACTTTCTCTCCAGAACTCTCCTTTCTTTGGTGCTCTTGTAATTTTTTTTTTTTTTGATTTATAGCAGAGAGAAAGCATCTGCTATATCCTAGTATGTTTCCATTAGAAAGAGGTAGGGTGCAGGGCTGGAGCAGCCCCGGGGATAGAGCGCAGCTGAACGCACTACAAGATTGCAGATGACTGTTCCAAAGTAGGTATTTTGATTCTGTGCATCAGGATAGATTTTTCTGTGGCTGTGTTCCCCAGAGACTATGTGGGACAAGTAAATGCTGTTTTCTCATTAGGGGTGACTGGCATACACAGACAAGGTGAGGTCTGAGACGTCCGTCTTCTGTTGAAGTGCCGCCAGCCGCTGCGCCGTCCTGAAACCCCACTGCTCTCAGTGATGAGAAACCACTATTTGTCTCCCCACCGTCCTGCCCTGTGAGAAGCCTGCCAGGTATCACATAACCAACGCCCCGGAGAGCTGATCGAAGATTTGGCCTCCTTGGAGTCTTCCTGCAAAGCTTTTGGAAAGTGATCGTAACAACGTAGAAAATGAAGGACTCGGGACTAAAAAGAAGTCTTGCTAGGGTTTAATCACACAGATGGAGACACTGCATATCCCCTCACTCTCTCAGCTACTGAAGACAGAGATGCTACGTGTGGGACCCTGTGTTATTTAAGCTGCATCTTACACACGTCCCGCGTGTCACATGGGGTGCCCATCAACAGTGACAGATTTGTGCAAAGTGGGAGAAGTCGTCTGTCTTGGGGCAGCTCGATGGATCGCCAAAAGCTGAGGCCAGGATTTGTCGGGTCTTTGGTAGAATTTCCGGCCCACACAGCGACCGTGCTGCACGGCAGTGGTGTGCAGATTTATGCACTGGCCTTTGCGGCGGATCTTCAAAAATGATTAAACATTTGAAAATGACATCCCCCCATATCTGTTTTGTCCCCTGACAATTCCCACCCCTTTAACTTTCGAGGTAGCTGGCAGAGGAGAGTCGAGGTGAAGAAAAGTGAGGAAAAACACCATCATCTGTGAATATACTCCCTGTTGCCCGGCACATCCCAGCGCAGACCGAAAGGGAGGGAAAGGAGGAGGTCACATGTATTAAATTTTTCGTCTTATGCTGCATCTTGCTGCATCACACAAGGCTTGATGTTTCTGTTTTACGTTGGTAAGACCCAGAATATCTGGGCAAAAAACAATCTATGCCTAGTTGGAGTCACAGAATGGGGGTCACCCCGAGGGGTACTGGAAGGAGAGTGGGTTAGGGCTGGCGTCACTGCTGGAGGAATGGATGGGGTGTCGTTCGCCCATATCTGTGTCCCTATTTTTCCCCCTGTACTTAGGCTTTGGCTGTTCTGCTCAACCATGTTCCTCTCCCTGTTGCCTAACCCTGAGAGGCCACTTGACAGGGCTAGATGGGAAGGAGCTGATGACAGCACTCAGGCCAGCCCGTTTGGCAGAACATTTGAAAAAGGTCAGGGTCTCAGGCTATGGGCTCAGACAGTCCTGAGTTTGAATTCTGCTAGCTGTGTGAGCTTGGGCAAATTACTTAACCTCTCTGGGCTTCTGTTTTCTATGTGAACAATGGAGATAATCGTAGTACCTCCTTAAGCCATGGAGCTGGAGAGAGGACCGAGTCAGATCATGCAGTGGGGGGCAGAACTTGGGAAGGATCTACTCTTCCTTTTTTGTTTTTGTGCGTGTTTAATATCAGGCTTTGTTGTGGGTGGATTGGTGGGTAGCAACCTTACGAATCCTTTGTTACTATAATCTGCACTTAAGCTAGATGTGATCTGTTTCTGCTTCTAAGGGCCGGATTATTATTCACATT
Organism: Kogia breviceps; assembly: GCF_026419965.1. NCBI lineage: Eukaryota > Metazoa > Chordata > Mammalia > Artiodactyla > Physeteridae > Kogia > Kogia breviceps. The sequence continues at coordinate 97,126,415 of NC_081319.1, read as the reverse complement.
AAACTTGTGTTCTGGGCTTCCCTGGTGGCGCAGTGATTGAGAGTCCGCCTGCCGATGCAGGGGTCATGGGTTCGTGCCCCAGTCCGGGAAGATCCCACGTGCCGCGGAGCGGCTGGGCCCGTGAGCCATGGCCGCTGAGGCTGCGCATCCGGAGCCTGTGCTCCGCAACGGGAGAGGCCACGACAGTGAGAGGCCTGCGTACCACAAAACAAACAAACAACAACAAAAACAAAAACAAAAAAAACTTGTGTTCTTCCAGTCTTGTCCATCTCATTGACTGAATCCACCCAAAGCATCTCCTCTTCTGGTTTCGGTGTCCAGTATGGGCCGCCCTCCTGGTATTGCTGCGTTTCATGGTCCCAGGAACAACGGAACACAGGGTAGCTGAGCTGGAGGGACCTTATTGCTTACAGGGTACCCTTCCCTCCTCGGTGCTTAAGGGTCGAAATCCAATCTTGTTGTTGTTGCATCAGGCTTCGTGGTTTTTCTCTTGGGGAGGAGGAGTCTGTAATGCTCCACCTGCTTTATCTTAGGGAGTCAGGGGACCCCTGACACAGCCCTTGGAATTACCTGCCACTTGCCGTTTTACTGGAAGAAACAGAGCTCCGAGGACCTGCCACATGATCTTTCTTGAGAAGGCTTGCCTCAGTAAAGCTTTAGGAGGCTGCATGTAGACAATTTCTCCTATCATTTAACCCGGGTTTTTTTGTTAAAGGAAGAAAGGTAATAATGGTGAAATGCAGCCTGTAGGGAATAAACAGAATACTTCTGTGCTTAATAAGCCTTTCATTCATTGTCTTAATCTCCTGCTAAGGACTTTCTTTCTTTTCTTAAATGGAAAAATCATTTTGTCTATGTTTTCCTCACTGAAAGACCTTAGTAGAAGAAATATTCTGGGATATTTGGTCCTCTGCCCTTCTTTCTCCTTCCTAAAGCTCTGATTTAATCACTCCAAAGCATTGCAGCCGGTTAGGAATAAAACAGGATGGGAGTGGCGCAGCCAGCTTGCCCAGGGGGAGCACCTCACCGCCTGGGGGTGCACACGGTGGGGCAGGCTCTGCCCTGCATCTCAGAACATCGGCGTTGAGTGTTTTATGCACAGAGCTTTCGGCCAGCTGACAACACGCTGGAGTGCACGTCCAGCCCTGGCCCAGGACGCTGGACCCCCGCTACCCGGGGTTACCGGGGGTGCGCCTGCCGGCTAGGCTCATCAGACGTGAGGGACCCAAGAGAATAGGCACGAGCATCTTTCAGTCCCACAGGGGAGGTGCAGGCGTGAAACAGAGGGCCCCAGGCAACGAATTTCCGACAGACAGCCTTAGGGAGTGAGGCGTCGAGGGGCGTGGTGGGGGCTCGCTCTTTCCTGGACGCTCACGGTCCAGGGAAATCATTTGAAAAAGATGTTCTGGGGAGGTCTTCCTTCCCAATCATGTTTAAGACTGAACTGGGTGGAAAACGACAGAGGGTGGAGGAAGTGGAGGAATTGCAACTACCAAGAAGCCATCAGCCTACTCGCACCTATCCGGCCTCCCTGGGTGGATGCTTCAGGAAGCGAGCCGGGTTCGGACTCTCCTGGACAGACCGTGGTCATCCCGAGGCTGCGGAGGAGAGGTCATGAAGCCCAGACCCCCTACCCCAGGCCTTGCTGAGGTGTGGACGCCAGCCCCCATCCCCTGAGCCCCACCGTTCCACCCAAGTTAGGGATGATCTTGATGACGTCGTTCCACGCATCCTTTTGTTTGCTTCTGCATTTGCAGCCAGGACTAAAGCCCAGCCATTGGTTTTGTCTCTCAGCATCTGGAACATTCTCCTCCACTGCTTTCAGATAGTGTCTAAAGGACACCACGAAATGAAATGGAAGCAGTCAGATCTCTGGCCCCGGCTAGGGTCTGCAAATGAATGACACAGCGGAGGTGGCTTCCCTTGCCCACTCCTGGCACTTAATTCACTCAAGCGTCAGTGAGCTCACCTCTCAGGCCTGGCACATCCGTGACCTCACCCAAATAACTCTGCAGGCAGAGGCAGAAGTGGCAGCCTGTCCTGGACCATTATGTCACTCCCCAACCCCTGCCCAGTGTAGACAGTCTCCGACGGTTTACCACCGCGTGTGACTACATCCAGCGTGCCGAGCCTGGCATCGCAGGCTGCGAGCATCTGGCCCCTGCCGCCTTTCCAGCCTCCTTCCCCATCTCCATGGGACCTATGCTCTAAAAGAATTCTGTCCACCCTTCCCTGAACATTCTCTGCATCTTCCCGCTTCTGGGCTTTTACTGACGGCATTGCCTTCACTGAAATGCCCTTCCTCCATCTCTACCTGTTGAAATCCCATCATCCTGCGGGGCACAGTGTAAACGCTATGTCCTTGATGAAGGCTTCTGTGATTTCCAGAGCCCGAAGTGATTCTGGGCTTCATTGTGACTTTTTGAATTCCCATCTCCTTGTCCCTCTCAGTCCCTGGTTATCCTCTCAGGCCTCATCTTTGGTGTGGGTCTTCAGCTTTCTGGACCAATTTTTGTTCCACAAACATCACTGAAGTTCTTCCAGTTCCAACTACTATGTTAGATACGAGGATGAGTAAGAGACCGGGGGGGGGGGCTTCCCTGGTGGTGCAGTGGTTAAGAATCCCCCTGCCAACGCAGGGGACGCAGGTTCAAGCCCTGGTCCGGGAAGTTCCCACATGTCGCGGAGCAGCTAAGCCCGTGCGCCACAGCTACCGAGCCTACATGCCACAACTACTGAAGCCCACATGCCTAGAGCCCGTGTTCCACAACGAGAGAAGCCACCGTGATGAGAAGCCCGCGCACCACAACGAAGAGTAGCCCCCGCTCGCCACAACTAGAGAAAAGCCTGTACACAGCAATGAAGACCCAATGCAGCCAAAAATAAATAAATAAATACAAGAGAAGAGACTGAAGGTGTCTTTGAGGATGTCAAAGCCCAGTGAGCAGACAGGCAGGTAAACACCTAATTGTGATGACATATATTGAGACACAGGAACAGAGCTCTGGGACTGCACGGGGATGGACAAGGGCCCAGAGCTACTGAAGTTCCCTGTGTGTCCAGGGAACTGTCCCTGGTCTCTGAGTAGGCCAGAAGAAGTGCTCGTGTAGGAGCATGATAGGAAGAGAAGCTGGAACACCCAGCTTCTGGTTAATTTTATGTGTCAGCTTGGCTGAGCCCAAGTACCCAGATATTTGATCAAACATTATTCTAGATGTTTTTGTGACAGCTCGTTTTAGATGAGATTGACAGTTAAATTAGTGGCCTTTGAGTAAAGCAGATTACCCTCCATAATGTGGGTGGGCCCCGTCTAATTAGTTGAAGGTGTTAATAGAAAAGAGACTGACCGGGCTTCCCTGGTGGTGCAATGGTTGAGAATCCGCCTGCCGATGCAGGGGACACGGGTTTGTGCCCCGGTCCAGGAGGATCCCACGTGCCGCGGAGCGGCTGGGCCCGTGAGCCATGGCCGCTGAGCCTGCGCGTCCGGAGCCTGTGCTCCGCAATGGAAGAGGCCACAACAGTGAGAGGCCTGCGTACCACAAAAAAAAAAAAGAAAAGAGACTGACCTTCCCCAAAGAAGAGGGAGCTCTGCCGGCAGATTGCCTTTGGACTTGAGCTACAGCATCAGTTCTTCTCTGGGTCTCCAGCCTGCTGGCCTACTCTGCAGATCCTGAACTTGCCAGCCTTCACAATCAATGAACTAATTCCTTAGAATAAATCTCTCCCTCTCTGCCCCTCCTTGGCAGCAGTGGCATCCTGTCATGCAGCCATCGGTAAGGAGTTTTTGTCCCATTACCTGCAATGTTTGGAAAGCCGTCACTCTCTTTCCATTGCCAACAGACTCAGATTGGACTTTCGTCCTCAGGACCTGCTGAGACTCTGTCCTACCTCATCTCTCTTGCTCTCTCCCACCCCGCAGAAAGCTCTGCTCTGCGCTGCCTGCCTGCCAAGGGAGCTAGCCATGCATTCTGGAAACTAAGTGAGGGAAGTGAGCGTATGGGTTAGGAAAGCACCCCAGGTGGAGATGCTGGCCTGGGCAGCTGTCATCACAGCTGGGGCCACACAGACAGAGCCTGTTGAGTCCTGTCTACTTGCTGATAGGCATTGAGAAATGCGTGGCCCTCTGCAGGATGAGGTGGGGAGAGCTAGGATATGGCTTAGGAACTGCAGACTTTCGGACTGCCCTGCCCAAGGTGAGTGAGGCATCAGGACACTAGGGCATAGCCCAGCTCCACGGACGGACCCAGACTGCAAAGGGCAGTGATGCTCAGACTCGAGGCGGTTGGATCTCGGAGGAGCCCAGAAGCTCAGGGTCACTGGTTCCGCGTCGGGGGGTGTCACTTAATCCCATGCCGCCCTGGCTCAGGAGGCTGATTTTCTCCCATTGCTGTGAGATCATGCTCGGGTTCTGGAGGGGACCAGCAGGGGCTAGCGCTGGGGCTGGCTGGAGGCGGCAAAGGCCGGGGAGGCGGGGCATGGCTGACAGTTGTCCTGGTACCATGTAGCCTTTCTTAAATTAGCGGTGGGGAGAGGAGATAGGAAAGGAGAGCCAGAAAGTCAGCCATCAGGCTTTTCCATACCATCTGTGATGGGAAGCAGAAGGCTGCCGAGAGAAACCACGTGCTGGGGCTAATTGGTAGCACTTGAAAGCAGAAGTGGCATGCCATCCTGCTGAATCAAGGGACTTTTCTTTTTTTTTTCTTTTCCCCTCTCCTCCCCGCCCCCTCCCCTCCCCTCTTTCCCCTCCCCTCCCCCCTCCCCTCCCCTCCCCCTCCCCTCCCCCTCCCCTCCCCTCCCCCTCCCCTCCCCTCCCCTCCCCCTCCCCTCCCCTCCCCTCCCCCTCCCCTCCCCTCCTCCCCCCTCCCCTCTCCTCTCCCCCCTCCCCTCCCCTCCCCTCCCCTCTCCCCCCTCCACTTCCTTTTTTTTCTTTCTTTCTTTTTTAAACACAGAGCTCTGTGGAGTCTCGAAGTCATGGTACTACTAAGAAAATACAGATCTAACATTTGGGGAAATAGGAAGGGAAGCATGTAAGCTAACGAGCCGAGATTAAACTGAGCCACAGTGGATGCTTCAGTGCAAAGCAATGCTAGCTTTGAGTGTACGAGTTCGATGTTTTAAAATCTTGCTACAAATTGGATTCCTAATCTGTAACACCATTTAAGGGATGTTATTTTTCAGAGAAGAGAATCACCATTGGGTCATTACATGCCTGAATTTCTTACCTTTTTTTATTACTCGTGATGAGGAGTTGTTGAACGGGGGGGCCTGTGCTGCCATGTCTGGCCCAGCCAGCCTCTGGTTAGTGAGCAATCCACGTCTTGGAGGAATTAAGGAGTCTTTAGATGAGTGCTTGACACCTGCCGCCTTATTCAGATACGTTAAGGGCCTCATAAAGGGTGTGCACCTCTCGGGGGTGGAGTACTTCCGTCTTTGCTCAAGTAGATGAGGGAACCAGACCTCTGAGGGGCTGTAGAACCTGAACCCAGTTGACAGCCAGTGGTTTGCAGAGCCAGCATCCGACAGGGCTTGTGTGATTCAGAAGCCTATTCTCTTTCTGCCACATCGTCTTCTTCCTGCTGCCTCTTCACCAGTCCTAAGGGGAGGAGGGGGTGGCCTGGAGGTGGAGAATATCTACCCTAATTTGCCTTTAGCCCATTTTCAGTCCTCTAGCCTCCTGCTTCTACATACAGCAATCGCTGCCCTAAGCCGATGCCCCGGTGATGTTACACACAGGCCCGGCATCACCTGAACACGGCTGTGTACCTTTAAGCACAGCTCAGCCACACGTGCCTTTTCTCTCCTGGTGCCTGTGGTCTTATCCCACCGTAGCCTGGCAGCCCAGCTGACGCATCTCCACACCACCTTCAGGGATTGCCCTGCGTCTTGCTCTTCCGGTGGCGCATGCTTAACCGAGCGACCCGCCCAAGGACACATGAACCTGTCACTGTGCACCGGCAGGAGACACAAGCGTGGCCCCAGCTACCCGGTCCAGGCGTCTCTCCTTCCACCAGCCTGATGCTCAGCGGGGCATCCTCAGAGGGCCTCTCCGGTGTTGGCAGTACACTTTGCTTTCTTCCTCTGGCTGAACTGATCACTTCTCAGCTCTCTGTTGGGTGTTATTAACTATGGCTTACGTGGAATTATTGCTCTGCGAGCAGGTGACAGCTTGTTCTCTCACTCCTGATGCATCGTATCAGTAACTGATTGTTTTGGCAAGGTAGACTCTTTGAGACTTTAAACACTAACAAGGAACTTTGTTTCCTATGAAACGAAGACACCAACCAATACTGTGTCTTTACTTGTGGTGAAATAGAATAAGTCGTGGACTGAGGGCCAGAAAACCTAGATTGAGGCTCCAGCTGCTTGACCCTGGTTGCTTCGCATCACTTGGTTACCCTTAACGTCTTCAAGTGTGAGAGGGAGAGGCCCAGTGTGAATTCCTTACCGGGAGTCAAAAGGCGGTCAGGACGTGAGAGGGCACTACCCTCTACGAGAGTTTAAGCAGATGCCAGGCATCGAAGGTTAAAACCGTATCCTTCATCGTTTCTCCTCCGGGATCCACAGGCTCGCAGCCGCTCTCATTGGGCGGAGAGAACATGTGGGTTATAGACCACACAAGGCCCTAAGGGCAACCTGGAGATTTTTATGCTCTCGCTACCCCTCATCTCCATGAGAATCACTAATGAGAGCATAAAGGCTGATAGAATTGTGTTTCACTTCAAATGGTATAAAGGAAGGGAAAAGATGATTGCTTGTCTTAACATTATTTTATCCATGCCCTTCCCCCACTCTCTCCCTCCCTCCCTCCCTCCCTCCCTTCCTCCCTTCCTTCCTGTGCACTCAACCATGCACCCATGCGTCCATCCATCCATCCACGCATCAAATTTTCACTGCCCACCTGTTAGACCCTAGTATGTGGGGATATACAATTGATTAGGTCACAGCTTTTGCTCTTCACTTGCTTACTGTAGTGAGAGAGACAAATGAGTAAACAAAGAATTAAAATGTTATATGACCAAGTTCTGTAAACTTGACCAAGCAGCCTCCCCTCCCTCCCTCCCTTCCTCCTTGCCTTCCTGCCCTCTTTCCTCCCTCCCTTCTTTCCACCCCTCCATTCTTGCATGCAACAGGGTGCTCAAGGGGTGCCTGGACTCTTTTCTCTTTTTTCCTAAGAAACATCAATATAGGAAGAAACTGCTCTTTTTGAAGCTGCCTGTAACGTTTCTTTTCCTCTAGAGATAGAGGACAGATTTTTCATTAATTGCAGGATAACACTTTAATGGACCTTCTGGTTATGAAACTCATAAATCCCAGATCATCTTCTGCAATGGAGACGTTTAAGACAACAAGAATCTAAATGGTTTACATAATTAAAATGTCTTCACTGAGGGCAGAATTGTAAGTCTCTGATGATTTTTCTTTAGAAACATTTTTTTTTCTTCTGTGGAAGCCTCAGAAAAGACCTGCTCTTTTTTATTTATTTATTTATTTTTTTTTTGCGGTACGCGGGCCTCTCACTGCTGTGGCCTCTCCCGTTGCGGAGCACAGGCTCCGGACGCGCAGGCTCAGCGGCCATGGCTCACGGGCCTAGTTGCTCCGCGGCATGTGGGATCTTCCCGGACCAGGGCACGAACCCGTGTCTCCTGCATCGGCAGGCGGATTCTCAACCACTGCGCCACCAGGGAAGCCCAAGACCTGCTCTTTTTGAAGCTGCCTGTAATGTTTCTTTTCCTCTAGAGATAGAGGACAGACTTTTTCATTAATTGCAGAATAACACTTTAATGGACTTTCTGGTTATGAAATTCATAAATCCCAGATCATCTTCTGCAATGGAGACGTTTAAGACAACAAGAATCTAAATGTTTTACATAATTAAAATGTCTTCACTGAAGGCAGAATTGTGTCAGATGATTTTCCTTTAGAAACAACATTTTTTTTTCTTCTATGGGGGCCTCAGAAAAGACCTGCCTGGCCTCCAATTTGGAAAGACATGGTCCTTTGGAAGCCAAGGACAAAGCAGTGAGAGAATAAATTTCTGTTGTTTTAAGCCACCAAATTTGTGGTAATCTGTTACAGCAGTTCTAAGAAATTAATACATCAACACACACACACACAATTCTACACCAAAAAATGCAGAAAGAAAACTGTAAATAGGGAGGAGTACTGAGGTGTAGCTCTTCACCAGTTCTTGAAATTTAGAATGTGAAAAACTCACATGCACAGAAAGGTAATGTCTCCACTATGGGAGGGAGAGATCGCTGGAAGGGATTTACCTTGTCTCTAGAGGGTCAAGGAGAGGCTGGTGGATTCACGCGGCTGCTTTAAGCAGTTGTCTCATCTGTATTCCCTCCAAGCCCGTGGGTCCCTCTCAGCCACAGAAGGGACTTGCTCAGCGAAGCCTGACACTTTCTAGTTCTTGGGTCTGCAGCTGCGACTATCCTCGCCAGGCAGGGTGAAGGACGAATCCCTAAGATGTCAGCACAGAATTCCTTGGGTGGCCTGGATGTGGCATGTCCTCCCCTCCCCTGAAGAGAGTGTGTCTCAAGGCTCTGTGTTAACAGATGGCTATTCTCCGAGCAGAATTATGAATACCCTAGTGGCTACAGGCGAGTTGAGACCAGGGTGGCCCCCTTAGCTCGGGATGGCCAAACTTAAAGAAAAGTTAGTTAAGGTTATGGAGCAGTTTTGTTTACTGGCCCCAATTTAAGCTAACCTGGAGCCCAAGTGAGTGTCCATTCAACATGTCAGAAAGCTCCCTTATCCACAAAAGGTCCAAGGTTTGCCTGACTGGGAACATTGCCCCCGCGGAACTGGTGTAACCAGTTTACTGAATGGACTAGACTTGATGCAGTGTCAGCAAGAGAAACCTGATGCTTCCTCTCCATCCTTGCCTTTTCCTTCCCCAACTTTTGGACCTGTTTTTCTGATCTCACAGCTTTCCTGGTCAGTTTTAGATCTTAATGAGCAGTCCTACTTTTAGGTTTTAAAAAAAATCAAGTCTACGGGCTTCCCTGGTGGCGCAGTGGTTGAGAGTCCGCCTGCCGATGCAGGGGACACAGGTTTGTGCCCCGGTCCGGGAAGATCCCACGTGCCGCGGAGCGGCTGGGCCCGTGAGCCATGGCCGCCGAGCCTGCGCGTCCGGAGCCTGTGCTCCGCAACGGGAGAGGCCACAACAGTGAGAGGCCCGCGTACCGCAAAAAAAAAAAAAAAAAAAAAAAAATCAAGTCTAATATCAAAGCTTGAGTGTCTCCAATTTAAGGCTTTTCACCTGGAAGCCTGGAGGGGGTAGAAGAGCCTTGGGGGCTGCTTGCTTCGATCCCGACTGACCCTCAGCTGGGCGGAGTTGCCCTAGCTTGTGGGTCATCTTTGCTCTCTTGCTTTCTTTCTTTCACTTTCCTTTTTAGGCAGTGACTCTGAGGCTTGACTACTTGTGATCAGGAGGATATGCCCTTGTCAGGATGGTCCAGGAGGGGAAATTTGAGGCTGATAAGCTTTGTGATAAGCTTTGGTGAAAGGTTTGGGGAAGGAAGTGAAATGCCGTTTACATTTAGATGACTTAGGGATTCAAGCCCTGTCTTTATTAGATTATTCGTGGATTTAAATCCTAAAGTTAATCCAGTCTCATGTCTGGTAAAAATATTTTAAAATCAGTTACATGGGTTTGACATCATAGGAATTAAACTATATGAACGTAATTTGAATTTATTTTCTCCTAACAGGTAATCCTGCTGCCATTATAGAAATGTTTGCCTTATACAAGTTGGGCAGCTGGATACATAAGCCCTCCAACATATCAAGGACATTTAAACCATAATCTCTTAAAACCAGCTTCAGTTTTGATAGAAAGAATTATGCGTTACATGGAAGTACATTACATGGAAAAGTATTATGCATTACATGGAAATAATATACACTTGGTATATTTATACCTCTAAAATATTTGAATAAACAAGTGTCCTTGCAAATAGGAAGTTGACGTTTGGAGATGGTTTTACTATGAAAATGCTTATCACGAATACATGGCCTTTTCTTAAATTAATTTTTTGATTGGAGTATAGTAGATTTACAATGTGGTGTGAGTTTCTGCTGTACGGCAAAGTGAGTCAGTTACACATATACACAGATCCACTCTTTTTTAGACTTTATTCCAATATAGGTCATTACAGAGCATTGAGTTCCCTGTGCTATACAGTAGGTTCTTGTTCGTTATCTATTTTACATATAGCAGTGTGTATATGTCAATCCCAACACATTGCCTTTTTTTACTACTACTTAAGAAAACTAATATTTGTAATTTTCCTACTTCACACCCCATGAATTGTATGGCAACAAGAGCACAGGGTCAGGACAAAATAAGAAGCCAAAAAAAGTTGCATTCTGTAGCTGGACCATGAGTATTGGGGGGGGGGGTATTTATCCTCTGCAAAAAATGATACTCCTGCATGTCCTGTGTGCAACAGTAAATCATATTTCAAGTTCTGCACTGAATGAACTTATCAGCAGCCTCTGCCCACGTCATTCATTGCCTCTGACAGATCTACCACCCAGCTGGTGTTGATTTCTCCTTGCGGCGTGGGGAGACCATTAATCTTGCATGTTTTCTCACTTGGTGGGTTCTTTTTCTTTACTGAGATTTTAAAACAGATTGTGGCTGCTTCCACTGACTTTTGAGAGATTTGTCATGTGTCCTCTTTTAAACAGGTTGTGTAAAAACTAATTCCTTGAGTAGAACTGGGGTCACGGGCAGAAATTCTGTCGCCAGCAGGGAGCTTTGATTTTGTCATCCTTCCCCGTGTCAAAATTGGTGGTGGGGGGGGGGACTGCCCACGGAGGCATTTATTATGAAGCATCTGAAGAGATGCTCTGGTACCATCCTGACTGATGATTCTTCTCCAGGCCTGATGAAGCCACCTCCTGCTGCCTCCTGAGCTACACTGATAAGGCAGTGGAGACTCACAAAAATCAAATGCCAACGGCAAGTGAGGAGGGAATTCCCGAAGGGGCAGCTGCCCTGTGGACCTCTGTAGCTGAACGTTGCGGTGGGCAGTTCTCTGGCTACAGAGAGAGAAAGGGTTGTCTCTGCCCAGGCAGCAAGGAGGAGAGTGACAGAATTATCTAGTGAAGACAGGAGTTTGGAGACATCAATTCTTGCTGAACAAAAGGATGGGTGTGCAAAACCGGACAATCCACTTTAAGCTTAGTAAGCCCTTCCTTCTCCTTGGCTGGTTATTTCTTTTTTTCTTTCTGAATGATTTATGGCATTATCTGAACTGCCCACTCCATATAAAATTTCCATTTTCTCTCATAAAAAGGCTTTTGATTTAGTATAATTATTTTAAAGTGGCAAGGACACCCCAGTTATTGAATGCTTACATGGCTTCTCACCCTACCTTAAAACTCTTCGTAGGATTCAAAGCAAGTGAGACAAACCTACAGAGCAAAAGCCTGCCTGCTTCTATCAGACTTAATCCCCTATCACAGATGAGTGGATAAAGAAGATGTGGCACATATATACAATGGAATATTATTCAGCCATAAAAAGAATGAAACTGAGTTATTTGTAGTGAGATGGATGGACCTGGAGTCTGTCATACAGAGTGAAGGAAGTCAGAAGGAGAAAAACAAATACCGTATGCTAACACATATCTATGGAATCTAAGGAAAAAAAATGTCATGAAGAGCCTAGGGGTAGGATGGGAATAAAACACAGACCTACTAGAGCATGGTCTTGAGGATATGGGGAGGGGGAAGGGTAAGCTGTGACGAAGTGAGAGAGTGGCATGGACATACATACACTACCAAACGTAGGGTGGAGAGCTAGTGGGAAGCAGCCGCATAGCACAGGGAGATCAGCTCGGTGCTCTGTGACCACCTAGAGGGGTGGGATAGGGAGGGTGGGAGGGAGGGAGACGCAAGAGGGAAGAGATATGGGAACATATGTATATGGATAACTGATTCACTTTGTTGTAAAGCAGAAACTAACACATCATCATAAAGCAATTATACTCCAATAAAGATGTTAAAAAATGCATCTCTTTCACGTTCCATTGACTGCAGAGCCTGTGAGGTGACCTGCTGGCAGCCTATCTGAAAGGTCCTTTCAAGCCCCATTCTGCCTGCATTTGGTTACGGGCACCAGATGAAAAGATTGCTTATCCGCCTTTACAGGTTCACGCTGAGCCCTGCTTCTGTTCTCGGTCGTGACACCTTATGGAGACACCCCCCCCCAGTCAAGACACTGCTGCTCAGCCTCTGATTTCCATCCTTCCCTCCTCTTCTTCCCCATCTTCTCCTCCTTCCCCTTCTCCTTCTCCTGGATTTGATGTGAAGCACTGTGTGATCTCTGGTTACGAACGTGGGTTCTCTTGGTGACAATCTTGGTCTATCCTGTCTGTATCTTCAGGTCTCCTGAGCGTACATTGTTCTGGTTATATTTGACCCCAAGACCTTCCCAATCCAGTTCCATCCCCAGCAACGTGTACCAGGTTCAGCCTAACCCTGGAAAGAGACAAAAGGCCCAATGAATAAGGTGATTAATGATAGAATGTTCATGATTAAAAAAGAGTTGCAAATACATTGGAAAGAATCCAATAATGTATATGGAGGCACTTGTTTACTCTTGATTTCTGTCCACTTTCAAAAATATCGTTGTTACTGACAAAGGCAGTACTAAGTAGCTGCAGTGTTTAACTGTATTTGTGTTGTTAACTGTGGCGTGGAGTTCTACCTGGATAAGAGACACCAAGGCTAAGAGGCAGAGATGGGGTTTTCACCATGACCTCTGAGCTCTGAAGGAGCATTTGGCCTGTGGAGGTGGTGAGCCCTCCTACTTGGTGCCTGGAGAGGGTTAGGGGCTATGGCTATGACCAGATACACAAAGAAATAGGCAAGTGCGTAAATAAGAAACTCTCAGGTGGTCTACCTGAGGAATCTCCCTGAGCTTTTTTTTTTTGTGATATGCGGGCCTCTCACTGTCGTGGCCTCTCCTGTTGAGGAGCACAGGCTCCGGACACGCAGGCTCAGCAGCCATGGCTCACGGGCCCAGCCGCTCCGCGGCCTGTGGGATCCTCCCGGACCGGGGCACGAACCCGCGACCCCCACATCGGCAGGCGGACTCTCAACCACTGCGCCGCCAGGGAAGCCCTCTCCCTGAGCTTTTGAAGGTGAACTGATTGGACCCCTTTGTCTCTAACTCTCCCCCTTCTAGAAGCTGTCCACCCACGGGAGCCCCCCTGCCCCGTAAGCTGTCCTCACCACTCCTGTGCCCAACAGAAACAGTCAGGCCCCAGCCCATCAAATCTTCCTAATTCTGCTAGCACTTGGGCTTCCTCTTCCTCATCCATAAAATGGATGGTTAGACTCCATCTTGAAGGTCTTTCCTACCTCTACAATTTGAGGCTGAGAAACCGAGGTGGCTAGGACAGGAACACAGGTGAAAAGAATTGTTTTCTTCTTCCTATGCCTAGAAAGATGTGTTATAAGTGTTCTTCTGGGGCAGATATTTTTAAGTTTTTTCAAGTCAGAGACCATATATCCGCCATCCCCATTAAAAAAGAAAACATTGCCTAATACGGGGCTGAAAGCCCAGAATATGCCGACCTGAGACCTGCTTATTAGAGTTTTTTCCATCACCCTCACCACCATCGTCACCATGGCTACCATGTTGCAGATCCTAAGGTGCACCTGGAACTGCTATATAGTTGCATATACATCGTCTCACTTAACCCTTACTGTAACCCTGCAAAGGAGACCAAGTTCTCATTTCAGGGTAAGACAGTGGAAACTGAAAGAGTTAAGTAGCTCTGCCAAAAAAGTGGCAGAGCTGGAATCATATCCAAGGCACTCTTTTGGTACAGCCTATTGTATTTGTGCAAATCTTTAACAAAAAAGTGTACATAAATCAAACACCTATCAAAATTGCAATTATGGAAGCGTCAGGAATACAAATGTGATTTACAATCCTCAGCTGCTGCCTTGTAAGGAGAGGCCTTTATTGCTGAGGACGGTGATGGACAATCAACGTCTCTGCTTAGACCTCACCTTGGGGCCTTCGGACTCCTTCCTTCTGTCTCCGGATGTCTGCACAGCCTCCTCCCTCCCTCCCTCCCTCCATCGAGACCTTTGTGCAAATATTGAAATATAGTCATCCCTCAGTATCATGGGGGATGTTCTCGACCCCCAGACCCATGGCTACCGAATTCCAAGGATGTGCGAGTCCTTATGGCACAGCATTTTCATATGACCTATGCACATCTTCCGGTATAATTTCAATCATCTCTAGATTACTTGTAATACCTAATGCAATGTAAATGCCATGTAAATCGTTGCCAAACACATGGCAAATTCAAGTTTTGCTTTTTGGAAATTTCTGGAACATTTTTTCAAATATTTTCCATCCATGGTTGGTTAAATCTGCAGATGCAGAACCCATGGATATAGAGGGCCGACTGTACTGTCTTCTCAGAGTGGACTTCCGGCCGCCTGTGACAGTTACCAATTTATTACCTCTCAGCTCCAAATGTACCCTTCAGTACCTGCTGTGCAGTAATAGCACGGAGTCTGAAAGCGCTTCTCCTTACAGTGGTCTGATGTTAAGTTCTGTCAGTAGAGGGCGCTGGAGGGCTTCTTTTCCCGGTTCCAGGGCCGCTGTGGTTTTGTTTTCTCTTGCGCCTGTCGCACAGCGTACCCAGCAATGCACGTGCAGGGCGTGCAGCTCCTTGCGGTGCGTGCAGCTCTGGCCCTGGCCCTGGCCTGACAGCCACCTCCCTGTGCCTCGCACCCCCACGCAGGCCCTGCACACTCCGGGCCGGGCACCGCCCAGCCGGCCGGCACTGCGATCCTATCTCCTGACCTCCTCTGCACCCACCTGCTGGCCTCCCATCTGGTGGGCTTTCTTCAGCTCCGGGCTCCTGCTGAGCACACTTTCTCCAGTGCTTGACAGGCGCGGTGGCGCCCTGTCCTCTAGCGTGAGGCTCCTGCCGAGTCACTTTTTGTGACCATTTGTCTCCTGCGGCACTGCCGCTTTCTCCAGCTCTTTGTTTCCTCAGAGACTCCTTCCCCAGCTCCCTTTCCAGCAGGGCTGGGCCCCCAGCAGCAGCGCCCCAGGGGTCAGATTTCCACGGGGTCTAGCCGTGACTTCCCTACCAGCCAGTGAACTGAAGCCCCGGCCTCTCCAAGGACGTGGGGAATCTCAGCTCCGGGGCTGGGCTCGTCCTCGGGTGGTCTATCTCAGCCCTGGAGGGAGTGTCTGAGCCTTACAGCTGAGGCTCCTGTATTCTTCAGAATTCTCTTTAATTCTCCCCAGCCTCTCTGTCAATCCCCTGTTAATCATTCTTTATATTTACCTTTCCCTGTTCAGGATACTGTGTGGCTTTTGTCCCTTTATTGGGAAATGCCCTATCTCAGGGTTTCTCAAGTTCGGCACTAGTGACATTTGAGGCTGCATCATCCTTGGTTGTGGGGCTTTCCTGTGGGTTGTGGGATGTTGAGCATGACCCCTGGCCTCTCCCCACCGGATACCAGTAGCACTCTCACCCCTGTAACAATAAAAAGTGTTTCCAGACATTGGGAAATTCCCATGGGAGGCAAAATCTCCCCTGACTGAGCACCCACTGCCCTATCTCACACCTCCCCTTCCCACCTTGTCTTTTCCTATTTCTTTTTTTTTTTTTTCTCTTCACAGCACCGTTCGTTCACCACTTAGCAGTATATTTATTATGCGCAGATTCTTTGCTTCCTGTCTTTCTGAGTAGAACGTAAAGGACATAAGGGTGCGGGCTTTGTTTTGTTTCCCGCTGTCACTCCAGCACCCAGAGCTCTGATACATTGCGGCTACTCGATAGATAGGAATGAATGAATGAACGAATGAATGTGTGTGAGGAGACAAGTTTGGAGAAGGCAGGAGAAAGTGCAAGGCCCTGAAAAGAAGGGATAAGATGCAAAGAGAGCTGGAGGGAAGGACCCGAGGGTCCAGAGGCTGGGAGACCCTGCGTGAGGAGGGGTGGTGGGCGTAGAAGCAGCTGGTGACCCACAGGGCACGTGGGTCAGGAGGTGCCCATTGGATGTGGTTGAGTTTTGCTGCACGCAGACGTTGGAACCCTCTCTTTATCAAATCTGCTGAACTGTGTCTCTCCGTATACTGAGTAATGAGGTTTTTCTTTCAAGGAATGAAGGCAAATTCCATGTTCTGCCCCACAGCTGGCACTTACTGAAGATAGACCCTCCCAGGAGCGCCCAGTCAAGTCTGAGTGACCCAGATAAACACATTTACCCACCAGGACTCTGAGTCACCTCAATTCCAGTGACACTAACGCCTGTTCTCCAGGTTGGTCTTCTTTAAGGTTCACTTTCTCCCCGAGGAAGCCTGAGGACCCCAAGAGACTGGTAGCAGAGGTGTCGCTAATTACATGGGTGTGATGAGCAGTGCAAAGCGCTAATGAACAGAGACTAAACTGGCTTATTTAACAGTTATTTTGAGAAGAGAATTTTTTTTGCTTTTGCTGAACTGGTCCGTTTGTTTAAATTAAATGAGATGGTAATGGGTGTGACGGTGTCGGTTCAAGTGCAGGGCTTCATAAGACAGAGAGGCGTGATACTATTACTGTAAGTGGACACGGCTGCTTCCTGTTAACGAGGCTTTGAACGGTGGGGCACATCAAAAGGTTTGCTGGGGAAGAGATTCTGCGCCACCTGCTAAGGATGCCTTTTGAAGAAGCCAGGGCGGTCAGCCGGCCCTTCTCCTGTCCTCCACAGGGGGCGCCACTGAGCCAGGTGCGGGTGTCCCAGTGTCTCCTGGATACACCCTCCAGTTGAACTGGAGATTTCCCTGGGGGCTGAAGAAACTTCTGTCTACTGTGACTGCCAAAATAGCCTTCTCAAGTGTGTATAGGCAACCGAACAGGGTTGCAGGAACTTGGCAAGATAAGATGGGATACCGCCGACGCTGTTTCAGTGCTCCGTGATGTGAATACATACCTCCTAGCTCACTCACTGTGCACATTTTCCAGTGGCTTTTGATGACATTTTCCTGCTCCATCAGAGAAACAGAAGGTCTTGTGAACAAACACAGATCAAAACCAGATGTTTTATGTTCAGAAAGGAAAAGACTGAAATGAAATCCACCACCATGACATGGATTGCCAGTTTCTTTTTATGGAGTCTGATTTTACTAATGGGTGCCCTACCTAGATGAACTAAAAAGCATCAAAAAGAAAATAAAAGTTTACTTATTTTTTTCTCATCTTCTGCAGATTTCTGGGTCAGTCCATTGCTCTGAACCAGGAGTCTCCAGGTTAGAATGTCCTTCATTTTCTACAGAAGCTATGCATCTCAAAAACGTTTTGCCCCCCCAAATTCCATTAAACAAGAGTTAGATAGTGATTTCAGTTTAGGTTTTAGGGCTGTTTATGGATAGCCTGAAATCCCACCCTCTTCCTGGAGCTTTCTGAGCCTCCATCATAGTAAAATGCGTACCATGTCCACATCATTATATGGTTGAAGGAGGTGGTGAATAGTGTAATATGTGAACAATAGAGCATAGTACATAGAAAGTGCTCAATAAATGATAGGGATTCTTAAAGTTACTATTGTGCTTCAACGTTTGGAGGCATGGCTTTTCTACCTTGCACCTGCAGTCAGGTAAAGCCAGCAGGCAACATAAATGACTCTCTGGGAGGCGACTGTAGAGGCCAAGTCGTTGAGCCGTTAATTCAGTCTCCAGGAAAAGGGTACATCAGTTAAGAGGATGTTTAGCAGATGCCCACCCCCTGCCTTGCAGTAAAAATAGGATTTGAGTGTTTCCTGTGTGTGCTGGACATCGTGGGGGCAGATGGAGGTGTGACACGCTTTCACAGGTGGTGACTTTGTGGGTCCTGAATTTTATCGAAATCTTGTTCATGCTTTACTGAGTCCAATGAGATTAGGTGCCCACTCTGAATTCCAGGATGTTTCATCAGTGGGGTCACGCCGTAGGTTGGGGGTAATGAGGAACATAATGTATTGTTTTTCTCTGACTCCTTCCTCTAAAGATCCGGCCATTTTTCCTAGTCCCCTTTCTTCCAGTGACTGCTGTGTTATAGGACCTACATTGTGTCAAAACAACTGACTACGTCATGAATCAAACCCTGGTTAACTAAGTGAGGGGAGTGGTCAAGCAAACACTGCAGATAAAAGTCTCCTTAGGCCGTGAGAAGTGACTGAACTCATTTCTGTGTGTGTATCTCGTGAACTCCACCTCAGAAAAATCCTGGAAAAAAATAATTTTTTCTTCCAATTAGGAAGACTACTATTAGGGCTGGACTACTGGTTCTGCACAAGTAAGGAAAGAAAATTCTCAATACAGTAGAAGTATTTTTATGGCCTGGCGGCAATTTAATAATAAAATACTATTGAGAAGTATTTCCTATTGAGCTCAGCTCTCAGAAATATGTCCTGCACTCAGCTGCCCTCTGTTGGCTGAAACATGGATTATTCTCCCTGCCAGTAGCTTCCCTGAGGATCGAAGAGTAATGATAATGTGTTCACAAATACTCACCTGGTGCATTTTGTACATGTGGACCAGGATAAAGGTCTATTTGGATTTCAGATTAACACATTTTTATGAAATGTACCCTCCACTCCTTATCTCACCTCCTTGACTTGCCTAATTTCTCTTCTTAGCACTTATCCCATTTTATGGATATCCACTTATGTATTTGCCCTTTGTCTGTTTCCTTGACTAGAAGGTAAGCTTCCTGAGATCAAGGACTTCATTTGGTTTACAGCTGTATTCTTGAGCCTAGAAGAATGCCTGGCACTTAGCAGCTGTTCTATAAACAGTAGTTGAATAAATGAATGAGTATCAGGTATATCTTAGGACTGGGTACTGTGATCAAAGATTAATAACACATGGTTCTGGCCTTTTAGGGCCTACAATATAGAAGAATTGTACCAAAAAATGATGGTTAGAGGAAGAGCTGTCAGCACAACAGGTGCGCTGTAATCTGGGGGAGATAGTCTCCAGGGAGTCGCTCATACTTAGCTTTAGTATTTGAGGAGCTGTCCTGTGGAAGATATTGGACTATTTCAATTTATTTCCAAAGAACATATCAATTGGTAGAAGGCACAGGGAAATTATTTTGACTCAGCAAAAATCTCAGAATTGTCTGAAGTCGTCTTGGATGAGTTTTCACCATCATCTGAGGCACTTAATCACAGCCAGGAGGACTTCTGTCAGGAGATGTCATCAATTGTAATGATTCTCAAACTGGGATTTTTTTTTTTTTTTTTTCCAGTACGCGGGCCTCTCACTGTTGTGGCCTCTCCCGTCGCGGAGCACAGGCTCCGGACGCGCAGGCTCAGCGGCCATGGCTCACGGGCCCAGCCGCTCCGCGGCACGTGGGATCCTCCCGGACCGGGGCACGAACCCGCGTCCCCTGCATTGGCAGGCGGACTCTCAACCACTGCGCCGCCAGGGAAGCCCCGGGATGTTTTTAAAGACTCGTTTGCCTGAGACCTTTCCCCATCATACTGAATCAGAATATCCAGGAGGGGGTCCCAGGAACCTCTTTTTTTAGAATAAGCTCCCTGGAGAGTCGGATGCAGCTTCTGCAGACTCTTTGGGCATCAGTGGGCTGGCAGACTGAGGCCTCAGAGGGGGTAATTGGGCTGAGTGATCTCACATGTCTGACCATAAGGTTTTATGGCTCCCGAAGATCAGAGAAGTTACTGTCCTTTTACTAATGGTAATAGTGGTAGGTGTAGTCTATGGAAGGACTATCCCCAAGATCAAACACCAAATCAAGAATGCCAGGATGGGATTCTGGCAGGTATTTTAAGCAAATATGTAGTACAACTCCATAGAGTCTATCATCCTCAGAGGGTAGAAATGGCTAACCTTTAAAGCCCAGGCTTAAATATCCCACCTTCCAAATTCTGTATTGTGGTCAAGCTTGCGATGAATAATTTCTATGTGTCTCATTTCCAATCTTTAGGGTTTGGAGAGGGAACTCAGATCATGGGTGGGCTGCTTTTAGGGAGATTTATCACATGAAAGATGTATTTTGAACCCAGTCAAGGAAGAAAAAAGGTTCCTTGCTCACTACACTCTACCCAGAGAAGTTACTGTCTTTGTGTCATGCCCCGGACCTCTGTGTACACTGTCTTGGTCTTGTGGGAGGTTTGGTAATGAACGGGGGCGAGTAGAGAAAGAGTTAAAGGTTAATCACTCATCTTTCTCAGCTTTTAATGCAAACGACTTTCATTTAAGAACTTGGACGCATTGGACAAGTCCCAGCCTGCACTGGTCCATCCACTGTAAGTGCCCAATAAACGCCAGTTGCTGTGATGGTTATTTACTGAGTGCCAGGATGCGGGTGTGAACACAAAGATGAACTGTCTGTGGTCACCGCCCTCAAGGAGCTTGGAGGCTGGCTGTGGCGATGGAATCACAACAAATGTGACAAATGTTATACTAGAGTCCTTACCACATGTGCCAAAGTGTGTGTCTCTGGTGTCCCCAGTCCGGTCTGAGCAGACATCGTGTGAATGAGGCCAGTTACTTGCCCTGCCCGCGTTATTAACTTGCATGGGTTCCTAAGCCTGGTCACCTTCCTGCTTTGTTTTGTTTTCTTAAAGGAGGAGGAGGAAAGGTTTATGCCTGGGTCCCAGGATAATCAAGAAGAAGACAGGAACCTGGAGGGGCAGCGTGGCGCCCTTCTCTGGCCTGGTCTGAGAGGCTGGATCAACAGAAAGCAGAGAACAACCGAAGGTGAGGGGGAGCCCTGCAGAGTCGGGGCCCACACACAGTGTTGCAAGGCCCAGGGCATGAAATGAGGCACGGAGCTGAAGGAGAGCCATTTCCCTGTGCAGCTCCACAGACCAGAGAAGCCCAGAGAGGCAGAGGAACCAGGAAGGAAAGACCTTCCACCAGGGCGTCTGCTGGGCAGATAGGGGTGTCTTCCTTGAGGGGACTTGGGGTATCGTATCTCTAGGTGAAGACCAAGGCCCAAGTTTACCCTTGGAGGGCTTGCTGAGGGCCTTTACTGCAGTCCTTGGAGGCCCACAGAAATAACTGGGGGATACTTTGAGGATGAACTTAAGGCTTGGGTCAGTAGATTAACAAGCTAGTAAAACTCAGGTATTTTGGGTAATTATTTTGTATCACAGGCCAGGGAAGCCATGACCATTTCTGTCGTAGGAACACAGAATGGAGCCAGGAACCTGTGAGAGAGGCCAGGTGGAGGGGGGCAGGGAAATCTGTGATAAGGAGGACATTGTGAAGTGAGCTTTGCAGGATGAGTAGGAGTTGGTTAGGCTGACATGAGTCAGCGAGTTTTCTCTTTTGAGCGTCTCCCTTGCACCTTCCCGCCCTTTCCCCAATCTCCAGTATCAGCCCAGTGCTGCGCTGTGCCTTCTAGATAGAGAGAGGGGAACAGAGCAGACTTTGGGGTCTCTCTCCAACCAGGTCTTCTCCCAGGCATGCCCAGTGTAGACTGCTGAACCCTAATTCCCCACCTGGCCATGGTGGGGCTTGGGATTGGCCCCAGTGCTAGACCAGGGAGCAGGAAGCTGTCTCCATCCTTGTCTCCGTTCAGATTATGTATTTACATAGGCACATACAAGGGAGAGTGATTCTTATTAAACTGCAAGACAGGTTCTTCTGGAAGGCCCCTTGTTCTCCCTCTCTTGGCTGCCCGCATCGTGGCTAGACTGCTGGGCATGGAGAAGGATGGAGAGACAGCTGGATTCCCACACAGAAGCAGGCAGGGCAGGTGAATGAGGGGAGCTCAAATGAACCAATCAGAGAAACACTTTAAGGACCTGTTGAGGCCAGGCAGGAGATGGCTTTCCTGAGGAGCTTTCAGACTCAAGGGAGATCACATTGATCTGTCTGCTGCTAACAGAAAGCAGGTGATTATTTTTGACCAAAGGTGTCAGGAAGCACACGAATCTGATAGACTGTCCAGTGTGAAGCATCAGGCTTGGGAACTTGAGTCCCCCCGCCCCCCCGCCACCAATCCCCTTTATTTTTATTATTATTATTTTTTAAATATGTATTTATTTGGCTGTGTTGGATCTTAGTTGTGGCACACGGGATATTTGTTGTAGCATGTGGGCTTCTCTCTAGTTGTGGCGTGGGGGCTCAAGAATGCGTGGGCTCAGTAGTTGCAGCACGCGGGCTTAGTTGCCCCGCGGCATGTGGGATCTTAGTTCCCTGACCAGGGATCAAACCCGTGTCCCCTGCATTGGAAGGCAGATTCTTAACCAGGGTCCTGCTCTCCGCAACCTGGACACACTTCACTGAATGAGCCCGGAAAGCAGCAAAGGACCAAAGGAGAAAGTGAAGTATGGGGACAGGGACTCCACATGGGGAGAAGGTGACACTCCCCATGCCAGCTCGGGCACGTGTGACTCTCCTGCAGTGCTCTTGCCCCAAACACCAGCAGAGCCCTGAATGTGTTTTTATTAACTGGTGTGGTGAATTCAGTGGGAGAAATAATTCCCACAAATCATGCTGCAGTGAATGCAAATAGATTTATTTTTGCTGTGCTGCTATTTAATTAAGTCAATGCAGACTCTAGCACATAGCGAA
Source organism: Kogia breviceps (assembly GCF_026419965.1). Classification (NCBI taxonomy): domain Eukaryota; kingdom Metazoa; phylum Chordata; class Mammalia; order Artiodactyla; family Physeteridae; genus Kogia; species Kogia breviceps. The sequence continues at coordinate 97,103,845 of NC_081319.1, read as the reverse complement.
GTAGAAGGTATACATTTTGGGGTAATAGGATTCAAACCACTCAAAGTCAAGTAATATCAATGATGGCATATTTGGGGCTGGCTAATTGGATGGGGTAGCATGTGTTTTGTTTGTTTGTTTGTTTTTCTGTTTGTTCGGGGGTTTGGGGTTTTTTTTTTTTTTTTTCAGGCAATCTTGTCCACATGGTGTATTTTTTAAATGCCCCAAAAAACTGTTAAAAATGGTAGTTAGATTCCTAGGCTAGCCCACAAAAGCTTGTCTAACTCACACAATGCCGGACTGCAGGGCTGGTTCACTGGTCCATTGGAAACATCCTATATCCCTTGTTTTGTAGGGACAGCAGCCTCTGAACTCTGAGGAGGACGGCACAGCTCATTTGTTTGGTTCTAGGTGTTCTTACTATAAGAATCTTTGCTCCAAGCAGTTTCACCGCACAATGAATTGCGCCCTGTAAGACTGTTTTGCTGTAAAAGATAGAATAACAATAATAAAATAAAAGGACATTAAAAAAGACATAATGAAATATGAAAAATTAGTAACAAATTTTTAAAAGATTTTATTGTGAAAAATGAAAATACAAAACATAGTTGCATACATATAATATGTGTGTAGATTCATGGTTGTAGTTTTATTCCTGTATATCTTAGAGAAAACGATGATACTTGCTTTCTCAAAGTCGATCATGAAGGATTCAGGGTCTAATGTTGGATCTAAGTCTTTTATGATATGAAAAAATCTGCAGTGACTCTCTTCAGACTTCCCTGGAAGTAAAACAAACAGACAAGGGATGCTGCTATTTCTTATCAATATATGTAATGTATATAACTGGTAGCTCATGTCTGGACTACATTTAAATGTTATGTTGCATACCTAGACCTTGTATTTCACCCAATCATCTAAGGCAGATTCTGTGCCAAATAACCACAATTCTGTCTACATCCTGTTCTCCACCTTCAAATAGCAAAAAAAAAAAAAAAGTCACCATTTTCAAGAAACTTATACTCGTCAGGAATCACGTAACCATTTTGGGGGGTGTATAGGAAAAGCTCGATTGTTCTTTTGCCTTCAACTTCTAATATTGCATGATAGATTTGGTAAAGATGTCACGACAGAACCACCTGTTTTATCTAGAACTAGCGAAAGAATCGATCATTGAGGACTGTTGTCAATTACTAGCCTCCACTTTTGTATTTGCCATAGTTTGTGGTAAACTTTTGGTTTTGATGGGTGAGAGGGATGTCGGTGCTCACCGACGGACTTATAAATGCTATGCTGTCATTTTCTCGTGGAGAATGCAATCTGGCTTTGCACTCTCTTATCTCACATTTCTGGTAAGTTTTCTTATCACTAAATTTTCTATCAAGTCGATATTCATAGCTGTTCTCGTTGTGTTAGCACACAATTCACAAATAATTATAAAATACACCGTACTGTTTATTGTAAATTCCGTATAGCCAATTGACACTTGCAGAGTGCTTTTGTTGATTTAAGCTGGACTCTTGCATCCATTGTCTGTCTACAGTTGGGATCAGACCGTGAACTGACAAAATCAGACTATGAATAAATGTTTGATTACCATCCGGTTCAGCAAAGTCACTCAAAGCGTTGACAAATGAGAGTGGCTTAAACATGAATGTTGGTGGATGCTGTTATTTCCTTTGAATAAGACAAGAGAAAAAAAATGAAGACATGTAGGCACCCCATTCATTCATCAGTATATGACATCTTCCCTGAATCAGATCACAGTTTTTGAACACTAGAAGAGTATTTCCTCATTTTTTGGTGTTATGCACAATCGAGCAGCCACAGATATGACATACTGTTATGTTTAATCTGCATCATTCACATTTTCTCCATCACCTTCTTAAGTCTGGACAAGCAACAACAAAAAAGAAACCAAGCCCTGGTTTGTAGCGTTTGCCAATTTCTGTGGTGCAAATACTCCTTCCATTATTTCACACTACCAACTTGAGATGTGTAGTAGCTTACAGTCATGTAGTAGTATTTCCATGATATAAGCACAATAGTAGAAAATAACCGGGAGACCATAGATAATAGCAAAATGTAGTAAAATAATTAGGAAGAGATATAAAATTTGAGTATTTATTACCTTTATTTTAAATATAATTTAAGTGTAAATTTATACAATTTACATTTTTAAAATAATAAATTTATTTATTTATTTATTCTTGGCTGCGTGGGGTCTTCGTTGCTGCGCGCGGGCTTTCTCTAGTTGCGGCGAGCGGGGGCTACTCTTCGTTGCGGTGCTCGGGCTTCTCATTGCAGTGGCTTCTCTTGTTGCGGAGCACGGGCTCTAGGTGCTTGGGCTTCAGTAGTTGTGGCTCGCGGGCTCTAGAGAGCAGGCTCAGTAGTTGTGGCACTTGGGCTCAGTAGTTGTGGCACACGGACTTAGTCACTCTGCGGCATGTGGGATCTCCCCGGACCAGGGCTTGAACCTGTGTCCCCTGCATTGGCAGGTGGATTCTTAACCACCGCTCCACCAGGGAAGCCCACAATTTACTTTTTTTTTTTTTTTTTTTTTGCGGTACGCGGGCTTCTCACTGTTGTGGCCTCTCCCGTTGCGGAGCACAGGCTCCGGACGCGCAGGCTCAGCGGCCATGGCTCACGGGCCCAGCCGCTCCGCGGCACGTGGGATCTTCCCAGACCGGGGCACGAACCCGTGTCCCCTGCATCGGCAGGCGGACTCTCAACCACTGCGCCACCAGGGAAGCCCACAATTTACTTTTAAATCATGGTTGTATTTAACAGCTGGCTAGCAGAAATCCTGAAAATTTCACAATGGGCTCTCAAGAGCCGGTACAGACTGGCTTGAGCGCACCACCACCCGTATCACTCCCATGTAGGTGGGAAAGATTAGCTCTTACCGTAAATGCTGTGAAACTTGGCTGCTAAAGTGGAACATATTAAACAGGTGCTACGTGCATGTATATTGAATGAATGAAGACTGTCAGCAGATTCTCTATTTGCTCTAATCAAAGCACGCTCGTACAACCAAAGGCAGAGTAACTACATTCGAACTATACAGTATTAGCAAATAACATACTGACGGCAATCAGTCTGTTTTCTCAGCTGCAGCGTGATTTTTCTACCCTTCCTCTGAAGGCACAGCTTGCATTTTAAAACTAGGCCCCTACAATTTGATCCTCTCTTGTTCAGTGTGGAATAATAACCCCTAACAAAGCTAACTGAAAAAGACCAGCAGGTTTCTTAGGCCCCGGAATATAATGTCATCTCAGACGAGCAGCTGCTAATTGACTAGCTGGGGTCTGGTCTTCTGGGATTTGTCTCCACGGCTGCTGACAGGCTGTTTACCTGGGAGACACTCACCTTTATCCTTGCAATTAACTAGAGGTGGGGCCTCGGAGTTGAGCTTTTGACTCACAGAAGCGGAACAGCTTCCCCTGTGGCGCGCCCCTCTGTGACGTTATTCTGTGAGTGATCTGTCGGTGGGTTCAGGGAGCCGCAGCCGCAGGAGGCGAGCCTAGAGTTGTACTGGCTTCACTTCTTCGCAAGCACAGAAGGCGGCAGCCCTCCATCAGAGGGTCAGGAGATGAGCAGGGACACACCCTGCATGTGACTGTGCCTCTGACCCTCATTCATCTTCACTTGTTCTCACTGCCTCACTCAGCTGATGAGTTCGTAAGTACCAAGTGCCTACCTGGAATCTGAGCAATGTGAATTTTCAAGCATTTAAGGGCTTCCCTGGTGGCGCAGTGGTTGAGAATCCGCCTGTCGATGCAGGGGACACGGGTTCGTGCCCCGGTCCGGGAGGATCCCACATGCCGCGGAGCGGCTGGGCCCGTGAGCCGTGGCCGCTGCGCCTGCGCGTCCGGAGCCTGTGCTCCGCAACGGGAGAGGCCACAACAGTGAGAGGCCCGCATACCGCAAAAAAACCCAAACAACAACAACAAAAAACATTTAAGAACCTTCATGGACATTTTCTTACAAAAGCAAAGCATATTTATTGTAGAAGACAATTACAAAATAGTATACAAATAAGTGAGAACAAGAGCGAAACAATCATAATCACTCTAAGGTATTTATTGTTGTCTTCCAGACTTCCTAGTGCATATATTACACGTGGTTGCAAACTTGGGATCATACTTAATATCATGCTTTTTGACTTAAAATTATACAGTGAAGAAGTTGTAATATTAATAAGGTTTTTGCACTGGTCTTGGGAGGGACAAAATGTCCCTTTGGCCTCATCGTATTGGAGGAAGATAAAGTGATGCTTCTCGTGGGAACGCGATATTACAATGGAGGAAACCAAGTGATTCGTACAAGCCCTTCTCTCTAGAATATGCTCTTCCTGGGGTCGGGGAATCTGAGGTCTTGGAATCCTGTCATGGTTTTTTGCGATGTCTTTTGAATTAGAATCTTGATTTTGGAAATTAGACTATTGCTACTAAATGCATAGTTCTGTAATGACTTTCTTTAGCTTACTCAATGGTAAAAATAGTAATGCTGCCTGTGCTGAGAGGAAATGCAGAAAAGAGCTTTCGGGTCTATGTTGCCTCTAAAATAGAGGAAGCAGCGGTCTCCTGGGTCTCAGACAGGGGTCACCAAGATCAGACGCTTCCACCCTGTTTCCACCTCTGGTTTCTTGGCAACGGTATCCCCACCCCTCAAGCCCGTTGGGCCATCTTTTTGCTATCTCTCTTCTGTTATCTCCACTGTCACTGGCTTGGCTCGGGCCCTCATTGTTGCTCACCCGCATTGCTGGAGTACCCTCCTTCGTGGCCCGCAGCCCTGCCCCTTCCAAGCATCAATGTCACGGTGACCTCTCTATGGCCTTTCTCAGCAAGCATGATTCCTGGGCCGGTAGCAGCAACGTCACCTGGGAACTAGTTAGAAATGCAAGACCCGTATTCTCTGTCAGTGAGGATGCGGTATGAAGACAGTTTCATTAATTCGAATAGAGACATTTTAATAAAACAATTGGATGAGTGGATAAATAAATTGCATGCACGTATGCAGTGGAAACCTACTCAGGAAACAACACGAGTGAATCTCAGAGGCCTTGCGCTGAGCGAAAGACTCAAATCTCAAAATAGTACACACAGCGTGATTCCATTTATGTAACATCCTGGAAAAGACAAAACTGTTAGGGGCAGAGTTCAGTGGTTGATGGGGAGACTTGACTACAAAGGGGCAGCATCAGAAAATTCTGGGGGTGCTGGAAGTGCTCTGTGTTCTCATTGTGACGGGAGGTACACTTGTCCAGACATGTGTTAATACTTGTAGAAGGAAAGCCAAGTGGACGGTATGTAAACTTAAACATGGTTATAAATAAATAAATTAAAAATGATAGTGATGAGTTACAAACCATTGAATAAAATCTGAAACCTTGAGTTCATATTGATATACGTTCTTGCAGACAAACACTTAACCAGCTGCAAGGGGAAGGAGATTAACGTTACGGTGGAGAAGCCTGGCTGACCCCCATTTAATGGACGATCAAAGTTAATATCGCCAGCAACAGATGAAGCTGAATCGTTTACCATCTGAGAATGGAGCAACGTTAAGAACACAGATAAGGTGAGCTTCACAGGCGTGAGATGTTTGTAGTTGCGCAGGATCCCATGCTTGGTTTAATGCTCTGCTGTCGCTGTCTTGAAATTCCTAAGAATTTTTAAGTAAGAGGTACAGCATTGTGTAGAGGGTCCTCTGGCTGTAAAGGATGTCGTTGGGACAGTTAGTGGCACTTGAATGAGGTCTGAGGACCGGATAGCAGTAAGGGACCAGTGTTAACTTCCCCACCTGGTTGGCTGGATTATGGTTGTGTGGGAGAATATTCTTGTCGTAGGACTTCCAGACTTAAACATTTGAGGCTGATGGGGCATCGTGTTGGCAACTCACTCTCAAATAGTTCAGGAAAAAAAGGCCTTTGTATTCTTTTTGCAACTTGTCATTACGTTTGAGGTTGTTTCAGACAAGAGGGAGTGATAGGGAGGGGAGAGAGTTGTGGGGGAAGGAGGGCCTCTCTAACAAGGTGACGTTTGACCTGGGACCTGAAAGAAGTGAGGGAGAAAGTGAGTATCTGAAGGCAGAGCATTCTAGGAAGAGGGAACCGACTGTGCAAAGGTGTTTGAGAACTAGCGAGGGGGCCAGTCAGGTCGCTGCAGAGTGATGGAGCAGGAAGGTGGCAGGTGAGGAGGCCAGGGAGGTAATGGGGACCAAATCAAAGCCCCGGTCAGGATTTGGGGCCGTGTTCTCTGTGCTGGGGACACACTGGACGGTTTGCTCTGCAGAGGGGTGCATGACCCCACTTAGGCGCCACAAGGATTGCCCTGGCTGCCACGTGGAAAGGGCGCTCTGGAGCATCAAGACTCGAAGCCAGGAGGCCAGTTGGGGAGACAGTGGGTACCATTCACTCTGCGACGGACACTTGAGCTGCAGAAACTTCTGAGGAGGCTTTAAAGAGTTTCTGACCAGCCCCCAAGTGCAGAGCATTGGGATGGCTCAGCCTCAACATCAGTGAAGACATCTGACTGCTCTCACCCCTTCCTGCCCATCTTCCCCCGGAGACCTGCCCAGATGTGTCCCGCACAGAAGCTGCTCGCCAAGGGGCAGCTCTGATCTTGACTTGCCAGGAAGGTTGAGAAGTCAGCTGATTACATTCTTAATCCAATTTTTCTATCATTTGGCACAAGTGCTATTATTTGGCAAAAGTGTCCTTTTAAATTAATTACCATAGAACCAAAGACAGGCTCAGGGGGAAATGTTGTAACCATCAGATCTTGCCTCCTTTCCTGGGGCTGCCTGACGACCACGGTACTTCTGTGCAGAAGCCCCCAAATGAAAGGATCTTGGGGTTTTATCTGGTCCCAAATGACAAAGAAATCTGTGCATTGACCCACGAATTTTGGATCCAAAAGGACCCTTGGTGAGGAACAATTCCAGTCTCCTCTTTTTCTGGACCCACCAGGTGACTGACAATGTATAGCTTGATTAGTTTTGTTTTGCCCCAAACTTGCTCTCAGTGGTCATACAGTCCCAGTGAGAGAAGGACCTGAACTTAGGTCCAAGGAGTTGTATTCAGCTCTTGGAACCCCCAGTGATCTCAAGGACATACGTAAAATTTCATGTCTTTTTTATGTTTGCACAATGCTGTTTGAATCTATTGTGTGATTCTTTTCAAACATAAATATACACCTGTGGTGTTATCCTTAAAACACACTTTTTAAAATCCAGGAACAGGCTCCCACTTGAAGATCAACATGTAAAAACGTTTCTCCCCCACCTTTAATAACTGCACATCTATCGTAAAGTGCATTTCAAATGTGATCTTAAGCCTCTAAGATAGTTAATCCCTAGTGTACAAAGCATCGACCCGCACAATTAGATGATGATTTGCTCTAGGAAGGAGACAAAGCCAGTGACCTTGGTAATGAGGCAGCTAGTTAGAGTTGAGTGATTTCCAGGTCGGGACTCAGGATGATGTACGGCCAGACAGAGCTCTTCCCGCTAATTTTGTTGGCTTGATCACGACTGAACTGGTTCTTATTTGGCCTATGGTGCCTGCTCTTAAATTCAGAGTACAGTGATTTAGTTTCAATTTTGTTTGAAGAGATTTATACCATTCAAAGGGTAAGATAGAAAGATGATCTCCTGGGCTTCCCTGGTGGCGCAGTGGTTGAGAGTCCGCCTGCCGATGCAGGGGACGCGGGTTCGTGCCCCGGTCCGCGAGGATCGCACGTGCCGCGGAGCGGCTGGGCCCGTGAGCCATGGCCGCGGAGCCTGTGCTCCGCAACGGGAGAGGCCACAGCAGTGAGAGGCCCGCGTACAGCAAAAAAAAAAAAAAAAATCTCCTTCCTTAATAACTTTTAGGATTATAATTCTCAGGCAGATAAAACATTTAATTCTAAAACTGCAGTAGAAATAGTTAAGCCTTAAAATAAAAACACTGTCATGAATTTAACCTTTCAAGCAATTTACAAAACACATGAAGCACCCTGCAATGCTTTGATCTGTCAAATTCACAGTAGCCCTTTCAAAATCATCTGCGTTTCCCGTGACCACAACTTATCTTTTTGTCTTACTTCCTGACAACCATTCATAGGTCTACTCACTTGGGACACGTACTTCCAATACATTTTTTACCACCTTCATAGACTGAATAAGCAAATTCAGAATATCTAGGTCTTGAATATACTAGCCATGTGATTTTAAGTCCCTATGCACGTTAATATTCTCACCTGTGGGTTTAATTCTCATCTGTGTTCTACTGCATGCTATGGGCTGTATTGAATTCATATGTTGACGTTCTAACCCCTCTGTCTCTCCGAATGGAACTGTATATGGAGATACGGTCTTTAAAGAAGTAATTAAATTAAAATGAAGTCATTAGGGTTGGCTCTAATCCAATGTAACTGATGTCCTTATAAGAAGAGGAAATTTGACCAGCGCCCCACTGGAACCGGTGAGGAATACAAAATAAGCAGAAGGTGTAGTCTTGTCTCCACGTTAACCAGAAAGCAAAAAGTAAACATATGTCTCGGCTAACAAGCTACATAGCAATCTTGGGATAATACATTTCTAGCTTTCCACATTAATTAATTGGTTAACTTCTAAAGGCAGGTCAGTGAGCCCCATAACGTTTTTTGGAAATATAATAAATGCAAATTAGATTTAGAGTTTTAAAAGCTTTTATTGTTTTGGTGAGATGCCATTTTTTTCTTATAACTTCTGTGATTGTCTTGAAAGGAAAAGGCTTCCCAATCGGAGGTTCACGTCACAGTATGCAGCTCCTGTCAAGCATAGAAAGTTATGATGGGGACTATTTGTGAATTTGGTCACTGATTTAATTAGAAATGGTCCCGACCATTAAAATGTTCCCAGGAAGAGAAAAAGTACCATTTTGCATATCTTGTTTTTGCAGCTGTAAAGCAATCTGGATGCTCGAGTTGTGATGTCTACCATTATTTAGTACAAACCTCCGGGAAGCTCAGTGTGGGAGTTTCCTGTGAGTGAGAGGCCTTTCCCTTACAAATCCACATTCAACCCCACAACCGCTTTTGTAGCGTGCCTTCTGGAACATAGGTGTTAAAATTCTGTCTTCTCCTTTTACAACGAGGTAAAAAAAAAAAAAAAGCCTTTGCAAAATAATGATAATGATAGTGACAATTATTGTATAATATATAAAGCTTTTTGCTTTCTAATGAATCTACTTTAAAGAAGATCTTCAGATTTGATGACTCCATAATAGGGTTCTGGGAGGTGGTATGGAAATGTAAGCATAATCCCATCAGTGATTTAAAGGAGTCCAATGGTGAATTATTTTGTAAACTGTAGAGTTTTTCTTCCTATTTGAAGACTTTCCCACTCATTTTTGATTTATACGTTTGTATTTCCATGTATTCGATTGTCTCAAAGCAGGATACATAAATCAACATAGGGCCAAAAAGCTATGAACTTTCCGAACAAGGCTCTCACAAAGAGCAAATCCGTTCTGATCCCACACAGCTGGGCTCCACTTACGACGCCCCGCAGCCTGGGACAGGGCTGTGCCTCAGGTCCTAGAAAGACAGGCCACGGTGAGGGTGCTGGACTCTGCCGTCAAACAATCCTGCACACGTATCCCAGGGGGCCCAGACATTGGAGAAAGAAAAGCTACTTCCTAAAAGCAAGGTTTGTTTACATAATCAGCCCATGAACCCTATCTTCTTTTCCTTCCTTCACTCTGAAAAAAAAGGTTCACTACCTACCCATTCCTAAGGCAAACTAGCCAAGACCTTACCATACCTCCTTCAGGCTTTCATTTTTCCCTTTTAAACTCCTTTTGACATTCTTACTTACCTGGTTCCGTGCGTGTCTCTGTTCTGCAGAGGTTATGTGTGTGTGTCTGTGTGCATGTGTCTGTGTGTCTCTGTACTCCGGTGTGTTAGGCAACTCATTCTCTTTATACAGTTAACTGATTTACTCCTCATAACCCTATGAAGTTGAAACTATTAGCCCCAGTTTACATATGAGGACACTGACACATAATCTCTTGTAAATAAATCCAGGGGAAGGATTTAATAAACTGTCCCTCCAAGGTACTCTCTCCTTAGGCTCACATGCTTCAGTATGTGTGCATGTCTCTGTATGTGTGCATATACTGTGTGTATGTTTGTGTGTCTCTGTATGTGTGCATATAGGTGTGTGTGTATATGTGTGTGTATGTGTATGTATGTGTTTGTGTGTGTGTGTGTGTGTGTGTGGAGAGAGAGTAAATATAGAAGACGATTTGCACAAACCCCCATCAAATCATCTTATTCCATTGCATCCTTCATATGAGCCTGTGGCTTTCTTTCCCTCCTTCCTCCACCCCAGTCGACAAGAACAGACAACGGTGGTGACTGACCATCAGGTAGGTAGCCTTGGCATCTGGTAAAAATTTCCTTGAGGTTCTCCTCAGCCTTGACTTGAAAGTTCGCAGGCTGTTTCTAAGCGAGTGAACCACAAATCTCCGTGGTCCATTACTGCCACCTAGAGGTGACATGTTGAAACACATTTTTCTAGACACGGGAACAGAGCAAAGCAAAACAAAAAGTCACCCCGGGTCCTGTCCTAAAGCAAGTTGTTTTAGTCTGAGCTAAAGGGCTTCACGTAGATGCTTCCCCTCCCTCCAAGTGAAGAGCTGTGCTGGTACTTGTTCAGCATAGAGGAGTGCAGGCTTATTATGTAAAGCTTCCAGTCTAGGCAGGCTCTAGGGACACTGCAGTCCAGGGTACACACTGTGACTTTTCCGGCCTTCCCCTGCCTGCCCCGCCATCAGGAGGAGGAAGGCAGTCTACTAGCTGCATCCCACCCCCTGGGCAGCTCTCCCAAGCCAGGCCTGGCTGTGGTGAGTGGGGCAGGAGTGAAATCAGGACTGTGGGCGCTGCAGGGCCAGCAGCTGGTGGAAGGAAGAAGGAAGGGAAGGGCAGCTCGTGGAATTCATTTGGAGCTTTAAAAAAGTTCGTTATCCCAATGCTTCCTTGTGAAAAGGGAAATTCTCAGTATGACTCAGACACACCTACTCATTTCCCTAGTTCCATCTCTGTTACTGCAGAAAGCCTAAGGGATTTTGTGAAAGCACATGGGCCACATCCAACGAACAAAGTGGACATGAGCTCACCTCTTCCCAGCATTCGACTCATGTCAATAGATAAACCACAGAACTCTCCAAAAGAATTAGGAGGACAGCCTGATGGCAAGACCTCTTGGTTTTTAAGGGTCTTTGTTTCTTGAGATGACAGACACTAAAATGATTTGGACTGAATGAAGGAAGACTAGATCAGAGGATGTAAATTTTTTTATAATTTAAACAGTTCATTTTGGTAAATATTCTTTTAGTTTTTTATCTACATCAACATTTTATTTTATTTTATTTTTTTGCGGTACGCGGGCCTCTCACCGCTGAGGCCTCTCCCGTTGCGGAGCACAGGCTCCGGACGCGCAGGCTCAGCGGCCGTGGCTCACGGGCCCAGCCGCTCCGTGGCATGTGGGATCCCCCCGGACCGGGGCACGAACCCGCGTCCCCTGCATCGGCAGGCGGACTCTCAACCACTGCGCCACCAGGGAAGCCTGGCAGATGGATTCTTAATCACTGTGCCACCAGGGAAGCCCTAAGCATACATTTTTAGGACAAATTCTCAAGAATTGTATACCTGGATCATACAATGTAAATGTTTTATCTAAATCAGTATTATCATTTTGCTTTGCAAAGAGCTGTGCACATTGACAATACCACCAGCAATGAAGGATGTTCTCATGTCATCAGAAATTCAGCAGCACAAAGTCCTGTCTTAAAAAATTTTTTTTGCTAATTTAGAGGGTATGAAACAGTTCTTTTCATTTGGATCTGCTTACTGATGAGACTGGACATTCCCTCAAACAACCGTTTTCTATTTGTATTTTCTCTTTGGGGGAGTTATCTGTCCATATCTTTTACAATTTATCTAGTGGGTTCATCATGCTTTCTTACTACATTAGAAGGGCTTCTGTATGGATATTAACATTTTGCTGTTCATATTGGTGGCAAATAATTTTATTTTTTATTATAAAGAAATATAGTTGACATGGTCAAGCGCATCAATCTTTTTATTTATTGGTGATTTCTCCTAATGTTTCAAATTTTAGAGAAGTATCATCTTCAATGATTTATTTAGTATTTTATTCTCATTCCTCACTTTTAAAAGTAATTTTGAATATTTAAAAATTTTAATCCTTTAACCCTCCTGCAGTTTGTTTTGGTGACTAACAATATCTCTCAAATATTGACCGTTTGCATCAGAACCAGTTGGGGCACATGTTAAAAGTCCAGATTTCCAGAAACCCTAGATTTACTGAGTCAAACCATTGAGGTGGCACCAGTGCAAACACGAGAGAAAACACTGGAAAAACAATGTCCCTCAGAAAAACTGAGGGACATTGTATGAAATACCTGGCCGGCACTCCTCGAGACACTCAAAGTCATGAAAATGAAGGAAAAGACTGAGAAACTGCCATAGACTGGAGACGCCTAAGGAGATGTGACCACGAAACAGTGTGGGGTCCCGGATTCGATCCTGGAGCAGAAAAAGGACAATAATGGAAAAAATAATGGTGACGTTTCAATGAAGTCTGAGTTCACTTAACAGTAACGTACCCATGTTAGTTTCTCCGTGTTGACAAAGTATCGTGGTCATAACCTCAGGGGAATCTGAGTGAGGGGTATACAGGAACTGTCTGCGCTGTCTTTGCAGCTTTTTCTGTAAATCTAACATTATTCTCAAATGAGTTTATTTTTAAAAAATACATTGAGGGTCTTTATTTTAATAAGCCCATCAAGTGATCCGTACTGGTGGCAGGCATGGGTGCACATCTGAGTTACTCACTGATGCTGGGATGGGCAAATGTCAAAGTGGTTGGTGGTCAGTGCAGGGAAAATCTACCACTTCTCTTTTACTCTGAAAAGCTTACTGTAGTAGGGTTTGTTTCTGAATTCTCTAGTCTGTTGCTCAGGTCTAGCATTTGGCTTTTGGAGCATTAAAACTGTCCTAACCCAGAGCTCAGTGGGCAAGAGCTGCAGTGTATCAGCTGAGCGAAGGTTAAAAATCAGCCAGGGCCAAGCTGGGGCGAAGGCAATCACAGTTACCACCTCCAGCCTCCCACCTCCTCCTGGTTAGTGGCCTCTTGTTTTCCACCTCAACCCTCAGAGCCCAGTCTGTGGGCTCAGCGTCTGTTGTTCTGATTCCTTGATATTTTTCTTAGCTCAGCTTCAGCCTCGAGCCCTGAGCTCAGATGCAAACATCCAGGTTGGGAGGAAGAGAAAAAAAGGGGAATCGTTGGTCCCTCTGTGCACATTTTAAGAGACATTTTAAGGTAGTAAATTGTCACGATGTTCGTTTAAACTATGGCAAAACATCCTGAGAAGAAACAAGGAGAAAATAAGGTTGTGAGGCATTTAGAGAAGGTGGACAAGGAGAGCTGTCTTTGACCCCAGGTTGCATGATTCCATTACGTGAAAAGTCCAGACAGGACCAACCCCTAGAGGCAGAAAGCAGATTGGTTGCTAGGGGCTGTGAGGAAGGAGGGGTGGCAAGTGACGGTTACCGGGTTTGGGTTTCTTTCTAAGGTGACAAAAGTGGTCTGGAATGCGACAGCAGTGATGATTGCATAACTCTGTGAATATACTAAAAACCCCTGAATTTTACAGGGTGGATTTTATGGCACGTGAATGGCCTCTAAAAAAGTTGGGTGCTGTCTTTTAAAATGGTGTTCACTAATACCGTCCCAACCGAAGGCACAGGCCCTTGTCCTGTCCAGAGGTTGTCTAGCCCATGTTAGCACAGAGCCCTGTCTTGCTCCATCTCTAGCCTTGTTTAGCCGGGAGCCTGACACCCTAAATGCCTGGCAGGGAAAGACACAGACAGGATTGGAATCTTGGCTCTGTCAGTTTCCAAATGAATAATCTTGGGCAGGTTACTTAACCTTTCCGAGCCTCCATGCCCTCATCTGTCAAATAAGGATGAGGGTAATATTTATCCCCTAGGTTATTGAGAGCATTAATATACTTGGAACAGTGCCTGGCATGGAATAGATGCTGTATAGGTGTTAGTGTCTGTTCTTATTCATTCACTCAACAACTAAAAAATGCTGTGTCTGTTCCTCTGCACCCTGGTCTGTAGGGATGCAAAAGTGGACAGGATGTGGGCCTCTGCCCTCAGGATACCTGCCACGGGGCGGAGTAAAATGTATCTGACTTGCCCCTGGGGCTGCTCAGAGGCCGGATGTGAGATTCCTCTAGTCTGGGGAGCTGGGATGGGCCAAAGTGGACCATCTGGGCTTTCAGCGGTGTCTCGTGCGCACAGGAGATTAACCTTCCCCTTGGTACCAGCAAGGGGTTTCGGGAGGAGTCTGTGGTTTCTACGCTGCAAATTTCACAAAGAGCTATTTTGTATGAGATTATGAGGAGGAACAACTAAGGCAGACATTTATTTCTTGGAGAGGCCGACAGACCTAAGGCCCGCAGAGACAGCCCCCCAGTATCCAGGATGCCGGCCCAGCCAGGAGTCTCTGCGGCCCAGAAGCCGGGTGTCCTGGGACAGCTCCCCTAGGTCTGTGTGGCAGCCTGGGGTCCGCTGACCTGGCCTCCCTGCACGCGATCGTCCTCCCCAGCACTGGCCTCCGGCACCAACGTAAAGTTTGCTGGAGTTTATTTCCTTGTGCAGACAAAGCCTGCAGTCAGGACCACCAGGTGCAGCGTCTGGGGTGTCGCCTCTGGCCCCAGTGCTGCCCTCCCCTTGCTGTCTGGTCCTCACGCAGCCTCAGGAATTCAGGATGGCCACGTGTGCTAGGACTTTAGTCTCCGGGAGCCTGAACTTCCTCCTTTAAAAAACAAGTTGGGGGGCTGCCCTGGTGGCGCAGTGGTTGAGAATCCGCCTGCCGATGCAGGGGACACGGGTTCGTGCCCGGGTCCGGGAAGATCCCACGTGCCACGGAGTGGCTGGGCCCGTGAGCCATGGCCGCTGAGCCTGCGCGTCCGGAGCCTGTGCTCTGCAACGGGAGAGGCCACAACAGTGAGAGGCCCGCGCACCACAAAAAAAAAAAAAAAAAAAAAAAAACAAGTTGGCATGGGCCGAAGGATCTTCAAACCGGCCTTTCTAAAACCCCTCAGGGGCCCGGGGTGAAAGGCCAGGGGGGACCTCGGCAGGCTGCTGGGCGCCCCACCATCCTAACCTGAGCGACTTCACTTTACCAGGGCTTGTGGGGAAGCTTCCTTTGGAAGAGAGAATCCCAAGCTTTGAAGCTCGATGAGCCACCAGGATAGACCTCTCTGAGGTCTCTCCTGGTTCTACCTTTCTGTGGCTGTGAGAAGATCGAAGGTGACACGTTTTCTGCCATAAAGGACGTGTAGAGACACGCGCCTTGTCACCCTTTGTCACCATCAAACCATCCCGACAGTTCTTCGTGCTCCAGTTACCCCCATGGGTTCCCTTATGCAGTGGCCTCTCGGGGACCCTGGGCCTGACCCCAAGCCGTGCGAGCCTGCCCAGGTCCCTTCCCGAGGCTGCAGGGGGGATGCTTCCCCGCCAGCCACACAAGGTGATTTCTGCGGAGGAGCTCCTTTCGGTACTTTGACGTTTTAAAGCCAGGAAGGCCTTATTTAAGCTCAGCGGAGTCTCTCTCTCAGCGCTCTTTCCTGCAGAGTCCGCCTTCAAGGGCGGAAATCTGCAAACTCCGTCAGGCCTGGCTTTGCCGGATTGGTTCCACTGTCTCAAGGCCCTGAGTTTGTGGGGTTACAGCAAAGTGGCATCGTGATCTTTATCGTGTCCATCTCCCCCTGCAGTTGTAAATAAGATAATTAACTAAATCAGTTCTTAACTCTGCTTAAACATTTAAATCACCTGGGGCAGGGACCAGAAAAATGCCGATGCTGGGTGCCTCCCCGGGAAATCTGAGTTTATTTTAACCGCATCTTGGGGTGCAGGCTGAGGGTAGGTTGTTAAACTCCCTCTCCCTTGGGGCTCTGTGCAGACGAGGGGGAAACCACTGGGCCAATGGAAGCGTTCTGAGGAGACCAGTAAGAAACACACAGAGAGACACACACGGACACACACAGACACAGACATACACACACAGACACATATAGATACACATACCCTTACAGATACAGACACATACACACGTACATACACACACACACACACATACACACACACATACATACATACACAGACTCACACAGAGACGCACACATACCTACATACACACATAGAGACACACACAGACACACACACACAGAGACACACATACATACACATACAGACACACACATACAGACACACACATACAGACACACACACAGACACATACATATACACACATACACACATACATGCATACACACACACTGGATTTAATATCTTGAAATGTGTCTGTTCAAAAATACCATTGGATAATTTCATCTCTCATTGTATAAAAGGTCACAGGGAGAATATTTGCTTCAAAGGAAAATGACTTCTGAATTGTGAGAATGATCAATTTAAAGGGAGTGGTCAGAAAGAGAAAGGCAAATATTATATATTAATGCATATATGTGGAATCTAGAAAAATGGTATAGATGCTCTTATTTGCAAAGCAGAAATAGAGACACAGAAGTAGAGGACAAAGGTATGGATACCAAGGGGGAGACGGGAGGGGTGGGAGGAATTGGGAGACTGGGGTTGACACACATACATTATTGCTACTGTGTATAAAATAGACAACCGATGGGGACATGCTGTAGAGCCCAGGGAACTCTACCTAATGCACTGTGGTGACCTAAACGGGAGGGAAGTCCAAAAGGGAGGGGAGGTCTGTGTGTGTCTGGCTGATACATTCTGTTGTGCCGTGGAGGATGACACGGCATGGTAAAGCAACCGCACTCCAATAAAGATTAATAAAAGAAATAAATAAAGGGAGTGGCTAAAGTAAAATTCCAGGTCTAATTTATAAGTGAGGTTTCTACACCTACTTTTCCCCACAGTTCATCTTGCATTTTAAATCACACAGTAGACTGTCACAAATGGATCACATTTTCCTCCAGGGACCCTGCTCTAATCGTTGGCTGACTGTTGATTAAGGACCATGCATCCCATAAATTAATCAGAGTAGTGGTCTATCAGAAAAGCAGCTATTCATTGGTTAAAACGTCCTTATTTTATAGAGTACAACCACCATTCAAATCCAGTACACGGGCATCATGTGTTGTACACACAGAGTATATCCGAGGTGGCTAAACGTCTATGAAATGAAGATGTGATACACAAAAATACACCCCCACTGTGTTATCAATTTAATCTGAAGCTAAATAATGCCAGCTATGACAATTACCTCAAAAGATTGTTCTGGAAATTCAGCTAGGATGAAGTGTGTGAAAGAGCTTATCGAAAATAACAGTTATAACCACTCCAGTTTAAGTGTCGACTATATGCAGGTCTCTGGGTCTGGACACTGAACAGACCTCGTCGCATTTCCTTCTCTCATTAATCCGTTGATGAGGAACTAACTCACCCCTCATTCAGGCCACACTGCTGGGAAGAGGTGACATCAGGGCTGAACCCAGCATGGCCTCACCCAGATCTCCTGCCCATAAACCTTGCTATGCTCAAGAGCCATACAGTTGGATGATATTGTTATCAGATAAGGTCCTCTGAGAATTTAAAAAGGTACAGGATTATTTGGGAGACCCAAATAGCTTTAACAAATTGCTTAAGGAAGTATGAGCTGACAGTTTCTTTTTCACTTATGAAAACTTCTGACGCCACTAGGGACATTTCTTCTTTCTGTTGGCCTTGTAGCTGTTATGATAGGAAAACATTTTTGTGTTGGATGATGAAAAGGTCATTATTTAAAGTAAGACTTCTAATTTCAACTCTTTCTACCTTTATATCTCTAGGATATATTAAGTGAAAAAAAAAAACAAGCTAAAGAAAAAAAACCAAGCTCTGAGAGCAGATAAAATGCTAAACTATATATAATCCTGGGGCTCAGAGCAGGCTGCCCTCAAATATGCCAGAGTGGCATATTCATTATTTTGAGTTAACGTTACTTAAGAAACATCCAGTGCCAGAAAAAACACTCTGACCACACCCCGCCCCCCTGTCTTCCTGAAATTGGGAAATAAATCTCCCATGTGGAGATGTCCTCCCTTTTCCAGGAGGATAGAAAGCATCCTATCACCAGAGTTCCGGAATTCAAGGATAAGAGAGCTTATAAAGAAATTTTGTTACTTCTTAGCTAATTTGCTACCCCAAGCACAAGCCCCTTTGTTTTGTTAAATCTTCACAAATAATTGTTTTGTTTTGTTTTAAAAATGACACATAAACAGCCTGCTTTGCTCGTTTCAGAGGTCCTATTTCTATGAGATCTCTGTACACACAAATTAAATTTGGTTTTTTTTCCTGTAACTTACCTTGTATCAATTTAATTATTAAGCCAGTAAAAGAACCAAGTGGGCTGGAGGGAAATTGTACCCCTCCCCAACAATAAGAAAGAGGGGAAACACATAAACACAGAGTCCTATTTGCTTAATTTTTTATGTAGTAAGATAAAGCAAAAACTAACAAAAATGGTTACTTATGGGGGAGAAGGGCAGGCTGGAGTCGCAGGAACGGAAGCCAGATACTCTGAATTTACCTTGGTTTGTTGATTTGACTATGGACTTACATAAACGTTTTCTATAATTACCAAATAAAATTAGGGTGGGTCCTAATCCAATAGGACTGGTGTCCTTATAAAAAGGGAATATTTGAAGTCAGACATGCACATGGGACGAATGCAGTGTGAAAATGAAAGCAGAGATTGGGGGGATGGTGGTGCTTCTACAACCAAGGAAGGCCAAAGATTGCCACAGGCCACGGGAAGCTGGAACAGCTTCTCCCTCCAAGCCCTCGGAAAAGAGCAACCCTGCCACACCTTGATCTTGGACTTCCAGCCTCCAGAACTGTGAGACGTTAACTTTCTGTTGCTTAAGCCACCCACTTTGTGGTACTTTTCGTTATGGCAGCCCCAGCGAACTAAAATAGAAACCTATCGACTGAAAGACACTCCAGAGGCAGGTTGACAAAAAGTTCTGCGTGACTCTTGTTTGGATCCTGATTCAGACCAACCAACTCTATAAAAATACTCAGTTGGATATTCGATGATATTAAGAAATCATAGGGGGCTTCCCTGGTGGCGCAGTGGTTGAGAATCCGCCTGCCGATGCAGGAGACACGGGTTCGTGCCCTGGTCCGGGAAGATCCCACATGCCGCGGAGCGGCTAAGCCCGTGAGCCATGGCCGCTGAGCCTGTGCGTCCGGAGCCTGTGCTCCGCAACGGGAGAGGCCACAACAGTGAGAGGCCCGCATACCGCAAAAAAAAAAAAAAAAAAAAAAAAAAAGAAATCATAGGGTCTTGGGCTTCCCTGGTGGCACAGTGGTTAAGAATCTGCCTCCCAATGCAGGGGACACGGGTTCGAGCCCTGGTCCGGGAAGATCCCACATGCCACGGAGCTACTAAGCCCATGCGCCACAACTACTGAGCCTGCGCTCTAGAGCCTGAGAGCCACAACTACTGAAGCCCATGTGCCACAACTAGTGAAGACTGCGAGCCTAGAGCCTGTGGTCCGCAGCAAGAGAAGCCACCGCAACGAGAAGCCCGCGCACCGCAACGAAGAGTAGCCCCCGCTCGCCGCAACTAGAGGAAGCCTGCGCATAGCAATGAAGACCCAATGCAGCCAAAAATATGTAAATAAATAAATATTTTAAAAGAAGAAATCATAGGGTCTCTTAGGGATAATAATGGTATTTTGGATATGTTTGAATAGATTTATAATTTAAAGACATGTATTGGATGGAGTATCTTTGGATAAATTGATAAAATGCCTGGGATTTGCATCCAAGTAAGCCCTCAGGGACAAGAAAAATCAGTGAGTTTAGGTGTAGATAGAATAAGATAGCGGCAGGTGATCATTTTGGAAGGTGGATTATAGGGTCAGGTGGTAATACGCTGGTAAACTGGCTGGGGAAACGGGAAGCCCTGATTTGAAGCATTTGCCAATGTCTGTGATGTTCCTACCATGGCCTGTTTCAAGCTACCAAGGCTTTAACAGGCAGCTTGCAAAATTCCTAAATAGTTAATATTCAGGTCTTGGGAGCTGGTAGTAGGAACTGGCTCCAGCACGCCACTGTTCCATTTTCTCTATTTTTATAAAGAAAATAGTCCATAATTTTTTTAAAAAAAATAGGAGCATAACCTGGAAAACATTTCTACTCTTCATTTTCTCCTGGAGTTTGGTGTTGGAAAAGAGAACTTGGCCTTGGAAGTCCCAGCTGAGCCTCAGTTCTGGTCACTTAATTTTCCTGAGCCTGGTTCCTCAGAGAAGAATACTATCTCGTACAGTTGTTGTGGGGATAACTTGAGGTAACATAAATGGTTTTTTAAATGTCCAATATTAAAAAAAAAAAAAAAAAAAGTCCAATATTGTCATCATGGTAATTACGGTTGTTGACTGTCAGGCCGAAGACTCAAAGGAAGTAAATGAGATTAAGACCTGACAGTAGACAGCTATTAGCATTTTCTATGATCCTTTGAAAACCCTTAAACCGTTACTGAGTCATTAGCAGGAACTTTTTAAGGAGATCTTTTGTGAAATCGCGAATAGAGGCGCGGCCAGGACATTCAGGGGACCGTGAGGCCTGTGACAGTGGCAGCAGGACTGCTGTGCACTCGGAAGTCTTGACAAATGGAGCGTGAAAGACCTAAAGGTGGAGGCAACCTGGATTGAAAAATGCTCTCCAGGACTGTGGAGCTGGGTGGGCAAAGAGAGGAGTTTAAAGGGCGGATCCTTCATACAATGCAGAGGACCACACGCGCATTCCAGTGCACGCGGGTGAAGAAGTCACTCGGGAGTTGCGTGGAGGCTGGAGGGACAGCGAGGGACGTGGAGGTGGGGACAGCAAGCCGCCCCGTTGCCTGCGTACTGGTCGTCTTCATATGAAAGTCCCTTTCCCTCTTTTTCTCGGCTTGGAAATCCATCTCCCTGTCTGATGAGAGCCCCACTCCGCGGCCCTCCAGATGGCTCTGACGAACCCTCCTCATCAGCAAGGGTCTGCTCACCCGATGGTGAGGGCAGAGGACGTGGACACTCAGTGACGAAACTGGGAAAGGTTTGCAAGTGACATTCTTCCCATAAGGGCCCCTAACCCTAGGGAATGCCATTTTCCTCTGTGAATAAAAACACGACTCCCAGGTCTCCACAGTGGATGCTGGATGGAGAACTTTCTGGGGTGGAGGGGTCATCAGACCCCAAGGCCTGGCTTCTACATATTCACCATCTCTGCAGAGAACAATGGGCTGGAAGGGAGCTCTGCAGATGGCCCCAGCTGCCACCATCGTGCTGACCTCGTGCTGACCTCGTGCTGACCTCAGGAGGCGTTGCTTGCAGGGCGGGAGGTGGGTGAGTAAATCAGCCCTCAGCCTTCCAAGGCACTGCAACCGTCCCCTCATTTTAATAAGTGGTTCCTCAAAGTCCCCAGGACAAACATAAACAAAAACAAAAGCCCGTAGATAGAACAAACAGTGATAGGAGATGGGTGCTGATGTTTTGGGGCCAAGGCCCCGTTGCCACCCTCTTAAATTGCGATTTTGTGTAAGGCTGGCTAAGGGCTACCCAGAGGCTGCAGATCCCTTAGCAAATGAGGTTCTGTTCATTCACTCCTTCATTCAAATGAAAAGTTGGTACATACCTCCGTGTGTGTACTCGGACACAGACACGGGGGTGCTGAGATAAAAAGAACATGGGTCCAAGTTCCGGGAGGCAAGGTAGCACGGTGTTTAAACTTGGGGGCTCTAGACCAGGCTTCTGTGTGACCTTGGCCATGTAACTTGACATGTCTGTGCGTCAGTTTTCTTATTGATGAAATGAGGGATTTAATAGAATCTCTCTCCCAGAGATGTTGTGGGAAACAAATGAAGAAATAAAATGAAAAAAACATTTAAAACAGTTTCAGTCACCTAACATGTACTCAGTAAATGCTTATGCTATGATGATGATAATGATTGATAATGATGATTCTCCCAGGTTTCTGGGTATCAGAGTAAATTTAAAAAAACAAAACAGGGCTTCCCTGGTGGCGCAGTGGTTGGGAGTCCGCCTGCCGATGCAGGGGACACGGGTTCGTGCCCCGGTCCGGGAAGATCCCACATTCCACGGAGCAACTAAGCCCATGTGCCACAACTGCTGAGCCTGCGCTGTAGAGCCCGCGAGCCACAACTACTGAGCCCAGGTGCTCAGAGCCTGTGCTCTGCAACCAGAGAAGCCACCACAATGAGAAGCCTGAACACCTCAACCAAGAGTAGCCCCCGCTCGCCGTAACTAGAGAAAGCCCGCGTGCATCAGCGAAGACCCAGTGCAGCCAAAAACAAATAGATAAAATAAATAAATTAAAAAAAAAAAATCCACACGCAGCCCCATTGCAGGTCCTGGCATATGACCCCAGAAGTGACATGAGGAGCTACCTTCTCTGCAGCTGAGAGATAACCTGGTTTCAGGTTGGGCGCTTTCCGTTCACGTAGCCCAGTTTCCCAGCCAGCGCTCGTCCCCTCCCCCATCACACTTCCACCGACACACAGAGCGGCCGCCGTGAGACCCCACTGACCATGCCGCTCGATCAATTTCTCTCCAGGCTCAGCACGTCCGGGGGACCCCAGCTTATCGCTCAGCTCAGCACAGAACACACGTGTGTCCTCACTCATCCAGCGGCTGTGCCCTTGTCCTGCTTTCCTGACGATGAGACGGAGCAACTCAGCCTGTCTTATTTTCTGTTTCATAACACCAACAATTCTCTGTGCATCCGAGTTCCGAAAATCCCTCAAGCTCCTGCCCGTGCGGGTTTCAGTTGACAAGGGGAGAAATCACACGCTGTAATCGTGCACCAGTCCAGTCTCTGTAACCGACGTGTGTACCAAGTTTCCACAAAGAGAACCCCACTGACTGGGGGAGGTGAAGAAGTGCCTCCGAGGTGGGAGTCTTTGGATGTTACCAGATGAATGGGTCCAGGGCAGTGTGAACAACGACTGGGCCTGTTCAGTATGGAAATTAGACATACTGTCCCTTTAACAGCTACTCCTCCCTTTGTGTCCCCTGATTTAATAGAGGATTTTACCTGTTTAAATCACCTCCTCATCATCTCCCACCCTAGAGTTTTGGGGACGGCTGGACATACGACCCCCAGTGCTGGATAGATGAGATGGACAGCACTGTATCAGTCACGTGTACTCACAGCCCGGGTGAGGACACAGAACGGCAGGCAGGGCCACATGGGGGCTGCACCTGGGAACGCAGTGAATGACCAGGGACTGTGGGGACAGACCTTGTAGTAGCAAGAGCGCGGGGTGCCCCCTACTTCCCTGGGAGAATGTGATTGGCCTTTCTGTTTTTTTTTTTTTTTCGGTATGCGGGCCTCTCACTGTTGTGGCCTCTCCCGTTGCGGAGCACAGGCTCCGGACGCGCAGGCTCGGCGGCCACGGCTCACGGGCCCAGCCGCTTCGCGGCACGTGGGATCCTCCCGGACCGGGGCACGAACCCGCGTCCCCCGCATCCACAGGCGGACTCTCAACCACTGCGCCACCAAGGAAACCCTAATTGGCCTTTCTGAATAATTCCACAGGCTGGCAGGGAACTGAAGCCCACTGCTCAAAGAAATGCATATATTCCCCTTGAAAAGTTTGTTTTTTTAAACTTTAAAAATTAATTAATTAATTAATTTTGAGGGGGCTGCGTTGGGTCTTCGTTGCTGCGCGCGGGCTTTCTCCGGTTGCGGTGAGTGGGGGCTACGCTTCGTTGCGGTGCGCGAGCTTCTCTTGTTGCGGAGCACGGGCTCTAGGCGCGCGGGCTTCGGTTGTTGCGGCACATGGGCTTCAGTAGTTGTGGCTTGCGGGCTCTAGAGCGCAGGCTCAGTAGTTGTGGCGCACGGGCTTAGTTGCTCCGTGGCATGTGGGATCTTCCCGGGCCAGGGCTCGAACCCGTGTCCCATGCATTGGCAGGCGGATTCTTACCCACTGTGCCACTAGGGAAGTCCCCAGAAATCTTGAACCAGGCAATCAGGAATCCGCCCCCCCCCCCCCCCCCCCCCCCCCCCCCCCCCCCCCCCCCCCCCCCCGGCTCAGCACTAGTTAGGTCATCTGCATGACAGACTCCTGCCATCCTCTAAAGGAAAGTACCTTGCAGTGACCAACCCAGTTTGTTGCCTGGTATAAGTTCCTTTTTCCTGCCCCTTTCTGCCTCTAAAAATCTTTCCTTCTGTACAGCTCTTCGGAGCTCTTACAATCTGCAAGATTGGATGCTGCCTGATTGATGAGTCATTGAGAAAAGCCAATGTGATCTTTCAGATTTACTCAGTTGAAGATGGTTTTTTAACACAACGCATAGCTGTCCACTTGTTTGCACAAACCGGAGAGTAGTGGGTCTCCTACTTGACCCTTGCCTTTCTCTCCACCCACATCCAACCAGCCGTTAAATCCTGTTGCCTCTATCTTTTTAGTACATGAAATGCACTCATTCTCACTGTCCCCACAACCACTACCCTAGTTCCAGTCACTTCATCTCTCGCATGATTTTGCATAATTATCTTTATATTTTCTTCTAGGACTTCTGCAATCTCATCTTGCATCTAGATCTCATCTTCATGTGGTAATGCTTCTTACACAGAGTGCAAGAAATAGATCTAGTCTGATGTGGGGTCTCTCCACTACAGGTGCTGGCCCCTGGGGACTTCTTCCTCATTGGAGGGCCCACGGTGGTGAGCTCGGCCGTGCTGGGGTCCACCCCGCTCACCGTCTTGGTCTGGCGCTGTCCTACAGGGCACAAGCTGTACAGCTGCCTGCAGCTTCTGGTCTTATCTCTAGTCCTGTTTCCCCTCTCTAGAGAGCTATGGAAGGAGAAAAGAGGACAATATCACTGCCTCTTTGCTTCAGGAGAATCCCATCTCATTGCCTCTGGCTTGAGGTTCTTCATAAGCCAGCCCCTTCCTTCCTCCTCTGACTGCCCTTCTCTCTCCTCTTGCACCTTTCACCTGACTCAACCACCATAAACTAGTTCCTAGACATGCACCTCCCACCTTTGGCCTTTGCGCGTGCCGGCCCCTCCTTGCTGAGCTGCTCTTCTTACACAGACGCACCCTCCAAGTCTCTGGGGAGACCTCACTTCTTCCACAAGCTTTCCTGGCCTTGGCCAGGCTTGGGTGAGCACCTCCAAAGCACGCTTCGGCGAATCCTGCGGTAGCGCTTCCATGCTTTGGCATTTGCTCCTCTCTCTACCAGCCTGTGAGATCTTCCAGGACTGAGTCTGTGCAACACGGGGGCAGCACCCAGTAAATTTCTGTCAGCCGAGTAACGGGCATCAGCCCCAGAGCAAGAGTGTTTGCGCTGCCAGCAACCGAGGGTTTATCACGTGCCAGCTTTTGTCTTTCCTTCAGACAACTCTGAAGTGAGGTGACTGCTATTATCATCCTCATTTTACAGAGGATGGTAAAATGATGGGTCCAAGG
The DNA here is from genome assembly GCF_026419965.1 of Kogia breviceps. Classification (NCBI taxonomy): domain Eukaryota; kingdom Metazoa; phylum Chordata; class Mammalia; order Artiodactyla; family Physeteridae; genus Kogia; species Kogia breviceps. Next base: position 97,078,301 of record NC_081319.1, on the reverse strand, counting down.
CCTCACTGCCAATGAATAGAGCCAGCTTTTAAATCCAGGGCCTCCTGATCGCAGACACTTGCTGGGAACCACCACTCCATGTTGACTCTATGCAAACACGGGGCTTAATTTTAAAAGGGTGGGGAGGTAAAAGTGACAAGCCATTTGGTGTCTTTCCTGCTTAGGGTGTGTGCCCGAAGGGAGGGGCTGGGCCAGGAAAGGTGGCCTGAAATGTGATTGGCTAGATGGAAACAATGGATGCTAGTGGGGGAAGCTAACAAGCACCGACAAGTGCGCCTTGGAAAGATCAGCGCAGAGAGGGGGGCAGGCCAGGGCTGCCTCCGGAGGGAGGGCAGGAGGAAGCTGTTATGGAGAAAGTTCCCCTTGAGGTGGATCTGGTATCAGAAGGGTCTGAAGCACAGATTCTGGAAGTTTCTAGGGCAGACTTCAGGGTTTACACCTTGGCTAGCTTCAGGCTTTAATTGTAAGTTTTGAAGCACAGCCCCAAGAGAGAAGCTGTTCCTTGAAGTCCATGTGTTAAGAAACACAGATGTAATACTGATGCCCGAAACCACTTAGGGGGTGATTCTGTGCAGCTTTCCCCAGCGATTTATTGGACAGGCCTGGAGATTTGCAAAATGGTTTTCATTCAATTCATATTTTGGTTCTTAATCCCCCTTTCTGCCAAATTCTTCACATTTCAATTTGGTATTTCAGAACATATTTAAATAAATCATGAGAGCTTAATGGAAAAAATCAAAATCAAATTAAATAAATGGGTTAACTGTTCAGCTGCTAGGTTTTACTTCAGCCATTACAGGGTCAGGAAAAACCACGGAGCAATTTAGAACTAACCCCTCTGCTTAGGGAGAGACGTCTATATCAACCATTCCCTCCTGGGCATACTTAACCCGTCTCAAATGACACATCGAGAAAACATCTGCTCTTTGACAAATACCTACAGAGAACAATTCAAATTGCAAACCCAAATCAATAGCAAACAAACATCCTGCTGCATTTTAAATAGATATAGGAGCTCTAGTAGAATTCATTGCAAATCAGTAAAGTTTATTTACCAGGCTTAATGCTTAGAGGGAGTTAAATTCCTTAACATGGAGAGAATTAAAGGAGAAGAGAATCTGAGGGTGAAGAAATGTGTTTCCCTGAACTCATCCTTCTCTTTGGGGTCTCAAAGGTTCTCAAACATTTTTAGGACTCTTTCTTTCTCTTCCACCCCACCCGCTGCTTTACTAGCTACGCTGCGATTCCATCTCATATTACTGTTGCTGGAAAAGGTTCTCGAAAAGGTAATTTCCGCTCATTTGGTAAGGCTGTTTTCTTGCCCCTGTTTCACCTCCCATCTTCCCTCCCTTTACTTTGATATGCTGAAGAGTTGTCTTAATTGCTGGTGTATTCGATTTTTCTGCAGTAACAGCCCCAAATTTTAATGGCTTATGAAAGCCAATATTGATTTCTCTGTCATGGGACTTTAGGTCAGCTGAGGCTCAGCTGTGTCTTGCCTGAACTTGCTGGACTCCACTGAACTTGGCTAGGCTTGGTTTCAAGCTTCAGGTCAGGTTCAAGTCTGCTCCCTGTGTCTTTTATTTGAAGTCCCAAGCTGGAGAAGCAGTGGCCACCGGGGGCATCTTTTTCTCATGGAAGATGGCAGGAATGCAAGACGGGACGCACAAAGACACAGCGCCTCTTAGAGCCTCTTCTTAGTACTGGCGCGCTGCCGTGTCTGCTACATTCCACTGGTCCCAGCGCGTCGTGCAGCCCAGCCCAAGGTCAAGGAGATGGGAAGGCATATCCCATTGTGGGGTGTGGGCAAGGAGCGTGACTACTGACTGAAGAATGATATAATCTACTCTAGGTGGGAGGGTGTGCAGTGCAGGGTTCTCGCAACTGTTTTTTCTTGAGAAAAATCCAATAGCTCTTCAACGTTCGCTATGCTGTTACGCTCTGCGCTTCCTTTCCGCGCTCAAGGTTAGTGCATCCACTCCTCTGGGGAAAGAAGGCCGACTGCAATATAACTAGTCAATAGTAATCATGGAAGCACTTAGAATTTATTGTGTGACTCCACACGCACAGGCCCTTTATGTGTAATTCATATAGTGAATACTCTTTTCAGGCTTTGCAAACAATACTTTTTGTGAGTGTACTTAATTTCCACCTCAGTTTCTGTTCAGTGCTCCCATTCCAAAGAGCTGCAGAAACTTAGTCATTTTGGGGTTGGGGCTGGTGGAGTGAGGTGCGGGGCTGCGGTGCCTTCATTCACACCCGGTCCCTGGACAGGGACGGACGTGGCACTGTCTCTCCCGCCTCATTTTGATGAGGCCCCTCGGGTCTGGCCCCTCCTCAGCCACTCCTTTGCCTTTTTCTCCAGAGCTCAGAAAATCTCAAGCTGTAATTTCTTCCTTGATGTGCCCCCCTACTAATTTCTGCTCTACTGCTTCCCGTCATGCTGGGCTCAAGGGACTTTGAGGTCTTCTGGACTTTGAAGGTTTTACATGTGTTCTCGGACCTTTAAAGCTGGCTGGCTTTCTAGCCATCGTCTTCCCTCTCTGGGGTTAGCGCCAGATGGGCTGGGGAGGGGCAAGAAGCAGGGCTCTTTCTGGAACCACACGGTTCAACGACCAACGCTCTTGACGTCTATCAGTTTCTCTCTTCTCTCAACCGATGGGATATTATTCTCAGTTCAGCCGGGCTGATCTGGCTGCAGAGAATCTTCCCACACGCATTGTTTACGGCATAATTGTACACTCTGAGACCTTCACCTTCATCACAGGTAGAGAAGTTGATGTTGAGGCAGCTGAAGTTGGTTGACTAAGTTTGGAAGCGGGGGAAGGGGAACTTGTTGAATTTTAAAGCTGGCCCCCACCTCCCCCAGGCTAACCTGGCGCTACAGACAAAGAAATGTTTTTGAGCCAAAAAAGGGCAAAGTGGGGGATCTTTGGGCATCTCAGCTCTAGTATGAAGATTGCAAGGACTTGTGTAGGACCAAGTCAAAGAGCATGTCTATCTCAGGACCTCCCGTCAGGTGCTGGGAGAAGGTCTCGGATGCTGGGGCAGAGCGGAGCATTTTCAGATCTTATCTCTAAGGCTCCAGAACACAGTCCAGATGGAGAGAGTCTGAGGCAAAGTTTCACCCTTCCTAGAACTGGATCCACGAGGGTCCAAGGGAGTGGTGGCTCACACTGGACTCAATGATTGGGTTTGGGGTTTGGAAAACAGGCTTTGGTTTGTGTGCCAGGAAAGCTGTGCTTACGTGTGGCAAGTTCCTCTTTGGGGAGGGACCTGGTAGATGGAGGCTGTCGTTCTGTCTTCTCTGGTTTCTGCTGCAAGTAGTATTTCTTCCATTTTAAGAGATTTTACTCCATGGCTAAGTACTAGGAACTAAACTTTTGTGATTTAATTAAAGCCAGGTTCTCGCTCCCCAACCCTGCCCTGCAATACTGTCTACACGAATGGTTTACTTGGGCAGACATCACATTCTCTTTATTCTCTGTTAAAGCCACATCCTTTTCTTCTCTCTCACTCTTGGTTTCTCTCTCACTGGTCCTGCATCGTGGTGGTGTGCCCAAATATTATTCATGCAAGATAGTGTCACCAAGGAACAGGGAATAGGAAATCAGACATCCTCTTTTGTGTAACTGTTCACCTTTTTCAACCTCTACACATTTGGAAAGAAGTTGGAAGTTAGAACACTCTCTGAAGTATGACTGTTTGCCTGTTACTTAGCTTCCCTAAACCTCATGAAATAATGATAGGAATATTGATTGGGGAATTAAAAGTGAGGGGAGGGCCAAGCTGCATATATGGCATATCCCACTCGTGTGAAAATATATACATAAAAAACTTGCTGGAAGAAAACATACCAGTGTGTTGATGGTGGTGGTCCCTGGGTTGTGAGATTATGGGCAAATTTGAATTTCTTCTTTATATTACTCAGCTTGACTGCTCTTCTTTTTCACTAAACTTGCTTCCAAATGACTTTTTCTGTTTCCAAAATTATATTCATTCTCAAAGACAGAGATTTGCTTTTAACAATATTTTTAAAATGTACAGCAGGCCTTGAAGGAAATTACAAAAAAAGATTTTCAGCACAGTTTTGAGCACTGGTAATTCTTGGCATAATTGGATGAGGAGACTGATTTGAAGGAACAGCATTCATTTTGTTATATAATTTCTGGCAGCATCAGACATGATGCTTTGATAATTATGTCCATAAATTGAAAGAAAAGATAGCTTTTTCTACTGTTCAATTTTTTTTTAACTCCAGATCAATGTACCATGTGAAAGTAGTCATTCAACCAGTCATCTGGAAAATTCCCGTATATGAAAAGTAAATATGTACCTTAAAAACCCCAGTTCACTGAGTTCTTTAATATAAAACAAGTCTTTCTGCTAACATAAATAAAAAGAGGAACTATGCTGTGTTTGAAACTAAATTGTGAAAAAAAATGTGATTCTGAAGAATTGTCTCTGCTCTCAAAGATAGAATATGAAAATCAAAGATTACTGGCTCTCATACATAAAATTATGTTTTATTAAGAAAAATGAGACATTTAGAACTGTAACATTGGAGTGAATCTGAACTTTTCACCGGTTTTACTTCATAGATATTTTAACTAGGTAGCTTGTCTGGCTCAACTTGTATTTTTATTAACATATTTTGGATGGGAAAGGGAAATTTTTTACTTTCAATATCTTGTGGAATTGATAAGTGAATATTATCTTTATCAGAAGAAGACAAAACATATGAAATTGAATGTTAATAACTCAAAAATACTTATCTGATTGACAAAAACTCAATCACATTTGCCTTCCCAATGAACATTTCATAAATATTTGAAGGCCTCTTGTGGCCACTGTGTGCAAAGCCTTTTGCTGGCCCCGGTATATGAAATAACAGTGTGCTTCTAAGTAAATATTGGAAGCCCTGTTCTGATAAGAATGGGGGATAGTGGTACAGAATATATGTAATTAAGAGTTTTATTGCCTATACTATATTCAAATGGTCCCTGTTCTCAACGACTTCATGGTCTTATTGATAAGGTTTCAAATATGCAATTTTAAAATAATACATCAGGCTGATTTCTAGAAAGTGTTATACTGAATATAAACAGGGGCCAAAATATAGGACACAAAGAAGAAGGGCTCTGAGTAGTCAAGTTGCAGAGAATCTGAAATAGCCAGGGAAGTTTTCATGAAAGAGGTGGTCTTGAAAGGTATAGCATGCAAGGATCAGGTAGTGATCTGGCTATAGTTTGGATTAGGCCTTACAATTTAGATACGGTAGTATAACAAGTAACCCCCCAAATCTCAGTGACTTGCATCACAGACATTTATTTTTCTTGCTAACAAATAACCCCCCAAATCTCGGTGACTTGCATCACAGACATTTACTTTTCTTGCTCACAGATCTACAGGGCAGCTGAGATTCAGCTGATCTTGGCCGGACTCAGCTGGGCATGGCTCCACTTTGGTCCTTCCTCTGTCTCTTCCTGGGACTTGGTCCCACTTCCCAGGGCATGGTCCTCTCATGATTATGGCAGAAACGCAAGAGGCCAACTCAAATCAGGCAAAAGCACATTTAAAGCCTCTGCTGCATTATTTCCCTTAACATTCTGTTGTCCAAAGCAAGTCATGTGACCAAGCCAAATATCAGTGGGGTGAGGAAATACTCTGCATTGATTCTTATGAGAGATTCTGCAAGGCACATGGCAAAGGTCATGGATATATAATCCTATATAACAGGGAAAGAGCGAAGAATGGGAAACCATAATTCAATCTGCCACAGTCACATATTTGAAAAAAACAGTGGAAAATTGCAAACAGCACAGATGAGACCCCCCCAGTGAAGAACACAGGTATAGATCATTGTGCTTAGTTGACTTGAGATGAAATGACTGATAGACACATTATCTTTAAGATTTTGGAGGTTTGTAATAAGACTAATGCTGACTAGTTCATCTTCCTGGATAAAAAGAATAATAGACCAAAGGTAAATAAGAACTTGAGTTGGAAAAAATTTTTCTCTATTTGATAGCTAAAATGCTGGCAGAAATTATTGGAAGAGGTGGAGTATCCATTTCTGGCTCTTCCGGGAGAGAGCTGTGTCTCGTCTCACAGAGGTGCCGGAACAAGGTGAACCCTCCAAGCCTTTTTCGGTTCTATGTTCCTGTGATGTCCGTGTCACTTCCCCTCCCAAAACTCCCAGCAGTGGCCGAGTGTCAAATGCTGCACGACAAGACCCATGACAGTCTTTGCGAGTTCTTCTTTTGGTTTCTCTGGCAGGAAGTGATGGAGGAGGAGTGAAAGCCTGGAGGTCTGCTTTGGAGTCACGGTCCTGGGATAGCTAACTGATGCCAAGATACCACCCCAGGAAGCCTGGTGGCCAACCCCTGGCAGCATCCCTGTGCTGGAGAGTGCTGTGTGGACAACAACAGGTGCCTGATTGGTGTGGACAGGGCTTCAAACAAAAACCAGGGTCTACTTTCAAAGTTTTCATAGAGATCTTAGGCTCCTCAGAAGTAATCTAGGTGGAACGAAATGTTATTGAACCTCAGTGCACAGTGGGAATGGTACCAGCAACCTCTCAGGGCTGCAGTGCAGATTAAATGAAAAATACACGTAAAGATCCCAGCACCGTGTCCAGCACATACTAAGTATTAAATAATTGGCAGCTTTTAAAAATACCACACCAAAAGCATCCCATTCTTTGCAAACAATCAGATGAGATTTTTTTTCTTAGTAAAATTCAGTTTGGCGCTACTTATTAGATTAGCTACTGCTAATCTCAGGCAGAATCTCAGACCAGTGGCAGGTCTGAGGCACTGGTAAAAGATTTCTGAGAGGCTCCCAGCAAGGGGAGTCTGGTTAAGAAACTGTTACAAAGAAATGTTTATTGAAAGGCAATATCATCTGGCAATTAGGCCCCCCTGCAGAGGTGTAGAGGTAATTTGCACAGGCCTCCCTGACCCCCATTGGTTTCCAGCCACCAGACACACACTTGACCAACTGGCCTGTAATTTGCTCCAGGGTGAAGGCAGTGTCTTACCCACCATTGTGGGCTCCCTTGTGTTAAGCATAATGGACCGTAAACTCTAGGTACTCAGTTAAATGAATGTCTACTGAATGGTTGAATATATCCAGCATCACCCTATATCCTCAGTACATCTACATCAGCTCAGGGCTTCACTGATTTTCAAATCACGGGCTAAAAATGAACAAAGTTTATGATTATACCTTAGGGTATAGGAGGCATTCTATCTTCTAAGACCTTCACATTAGCTGAGTTTGAGAACCAGCACCCTGTATTGAATTAGCTCCATAATGAACCACACTGGCTGCCTGGCTGCCAGGGGCCCCTGGTTGACATTTGATTAAGCTTTGACAGACCCCTCCCCAAATTTACTGAGAACTTTTATTTCCTCTGCCAAAGCATAAAACTAGATTTAGGGGAAATTCCCCAGAAGAGGCCAAACCTGCCTCTCATGGGTTCCACATGAGAACCCACCAAAATGTCACCAGCCTTTGTAAAGTTCCGCCCGGGGAACAGGAAGTTCCCCAGCCAGCTGTACCTGTTCACACCACCAGGAGACGAGGCCCTGCTCTGGACTTAGGCCATCAGCGTCACTACTTCCTCTGCAGGTACCCAGAGGCTGGACTTCTTGCCTCTGAACTTGCTTCCCTCTGTCCTTGACCCCGTTCTTACACCGACACCCCTCAAGCTCACCACTAGACCACATGGCAATCCCCTTATCTGGAAGGATAGCCTAGATTTGGTATCTCAACCAACAGAACTTGAACTTGAACTCGAGTCCTAATTCCCCTTCCCTCTCTTTCATCTATGAACTTTATGTAGCCATCTGCATTTACAGCTGTGCTTGTGGACTCAGAGCCCTGCCAGCACCAAGCAGGTCACATCGGGAGTGGAGCTGGTGGGCGGCATGGGCAGTGGGGGAGAGCAACGTGGGCCTCTCTGCTACCCCTTTTCTTCTTGGGTTTGGAGGACACACGGTGCAGAGCAGTAGATCTCGGCCACGAGACAGATAGCAGTGTGAGATGCTGAGTGGCCCCCGGCAGCCACCCCCAGTTCAGCTTCAGTGGGAGGTGGAGTGGGTGATGGGGAACCGTAGGGCAGGTTAGCGTCTCATGACTGAACAAAGGGGCACGTACGTCACAGTTCTGGTCAGCGTTCCCAAGAGGACACTGGCTCCTTTATCGTCCAGAGGACGCAAAAATCTGAAGCTTTATGTGAAATATCCCAAGTTTCAACACCGGCTGGCTTATTTTTAAAGCTCTGGCTGATTAAAACCGCCTGTGGGCTGCTGGTGGGAGGCCTGGCTCACCCAGCCCCCCCCCCCCCCCCGAGAGGCAGCTCCTTGGTTCCTTGTGGCGTCATTCTTACTCGCGCTTCCCGTGCAGAAGGCCCGCGGGTGAGTGGAAGAGCCAGGGTCTGGAGCCGCATCTTTCAAGGGCAAGTCCACGGCGAGTGATTTCCCAGCTGCTGAGTGCGCTCCACACGCATCCCGACGTGCTGCGCCTGGGACCCGGAGCCTTCGTCCGGCCCTCCGCAGCACTGCGTCCGCCGGATCCCAGAGGTCTGTCTGGGCTGACGGGTCTTAGCGCTCTGCCACGAAGCTCGTCCCAGCACAGCGGGAGCCTTGGGGCCTCCACGGCGGCCCTAGAGCATCTCCCGTGTCCCCGCAGGGGTGGGGTGGATCTGCCTGGGCGGTCAGAGGCCGCTTGGGGCAACTTAGGCCGTGGGAGCGGGATGTCCAGCTCTCCTCCTCCAGCGCCCCTGCTACCCTGGACGTACTCTTCTCTCCTCTTTCTCCCTCAGGTGAGCCTGGGCTGAAGGCCACCTGCCGCACTGATTCTAGCCTGAACTTGGACCCAGACGGTCCGCGTGTTAGTGCCGCCTCTGCCCTCACCTCCCAGCGTGATCTTGGACTCCCTTTTCACCTCGTCGGGCCTTGGAGCCCACGTCTGCAAAATGAGAGGCTTCTACTAGTGTATCTGTAGAGACCCTGAACGCATGTGACAGAAAACCCACCTCAAGCCGGCAAAGGCAAAGACTTGGAATGATTGTTGACGTCCTTAAGTAAAAATAGTAGGGTTTTGAACACCATTTCTGTAAATTGGTCTCTTAGGTCTCTCAGCTCTGCTCCCCTCCGTTCTGGCTTCCTTTCAAGGTGGCTGCTGGTCACTCCAGGTCTTCAACTTCCTGGACTCAAGTGCAGTGAAAAAGAGGAAGGTGACCTCTCTCCGAACAGCAGCAGCTGAAGGTTTATGGCGGGTCACTGGCTCAGTTTGCGTTGGGTGCCCGACCCTGGGCCAGTCCCTATGGCCAGAGAAGTACAGTATGCGGGACTTGTGGCGCATACCCACTCCCCTGAAACACCCACGGGATGGGCAATCTGGGAGGAAGTCAGGGTATGGCCAGAGGGGCAGAGGGCTCCTGGGTATTCAACTTCATTATTGATTTCATTTTATGTTTTGATATGTAGAACACCAAAATGCTACCGAAAGTCAAAACTATACAGAAAGGAAGGCTCAGAAAAGCATCCCTCCATACTATAGTTCACCCCATCCCCCCATGCACCTTGTAGGAAACCAACTACATTACTTTCTGGATTGTTCCTCCTGTGCTTCGTTTTGCAAAGAGAAGCAGATATATGCAAATCTTATTATTTCCCTTATGTCTCATATAAAAGATAGCAGATGATATATGCTCTTTTGTACTTGACCTTTTCACTTCGTGGTATCTCCTGGAAATCATCCTATTTCCACTTACAGAGCTCTTCCTCATATTCTTTAATATCTCATTACCTCGTTGTTTGTGTGTACCATATTTTATTCAACCAAACTCCTGTGCTTGGGTTTTTAGGGAGTTTCCAATATTTTGAAACTATAAGTAATGCTACAATAAATAATCTTGGGTATCTGTATTTTCTTTTTATTGAAGTATAGTTGATTTACAATATATACATATAAATATATGTATATATATATTCTTTTTCAGATTCTTTTCCATTATAGGTTATTATAAGACATTGAATATAGTTTCCTGTTTTATACAGTAGGTTCTGGGTATCTGTATTTTTATATTGCTGGAGGTATACATTTGGAGTAAATTTCCAGAAGAGGAATCGCTGGGTGGAAGGGTAAATGCACGCGTAGGTTTGTTAGGTATTGCCAAGTTCCCCTCCGTAGAGGTGGACCCATATCACATTCCCACCAGCACTGTTCCTGAGTGCCTGTTTCTTTAGTCTCACCAACAGAGGGTACTGTTAAACTTTTGATTTTTTTTTTTTTTGGCCAGCATCACGGGTAAAAAATGTTATTCAATGTGGGTTTAATTTGCATATTTTATTATGAGTGAAGTTGATCATATTTTCATATGTTTGAATTTTATATTTCTTTTAATGGATTGTCTGTTCATGTCTTTTGCTCACTTTTCTATTGGCTTTTTGGTCTTTCTTAATTTTTAAAATATTAGATATTGGTTCTTCATGATCTATGCTACAAATATTTTTCTGTCAGTTTTCATTTGTGTTTTGACTATGCTAAAGCTTTTTTTTGTAGTCAAATTGATCAGTTTCTCCTTTGTAGCATGTAGATTTTTAGTCATATTAAAAAATATATTTTCCTACCCCGGTTATATAAAAGTTCATCCATGTTTTCTTTTAGTACTTGTGCAATTTCATTTTACATCTAGATCTTTGATGCATTTGGCAATTATTCTTATATATCATGCAAGAAAAATGACTATCCACTTAGCCCAAAACAAGTCAGCCCCAGTGATTTTCGGATATCTCCTTATCATAACCTAGATTTCTTCAAGTATTTGGGCCTATTTCTTTACTTCTCATTTTTATTCCACTGATCTGTCTGTCTTTTTAGGTGTTGATACCACACTGTTTGGATTATAGAGGCTTTGTAGTGTGTATTAATACCTTATAGGACCATTCCTCTTTCACAGAAGATTGTTTTCAAAAGACAGGAGTTATTATAGAATATTTGTAGGCTGAGGGAAATGACCAAGTAGAGAGATGAGTCAGGAGAGAGAGGGGAAAATTTTGATGTCCTTGAATAAGCACAAGTGGAGAATTCTGGAAGGAGCCAGTGAATACAGATTCAGAAGTCGGTAGACTTGTTGGTGAGAAGAATTCTCTTCTGACTTTGTTTTCCAGTGAAATAAGAACCAGGGTCATCAGCTGAGAGCGGGGAAAGGGGAGAAGAAGGGGAATCGCTCAGACGGTGCTGAGGGCCCACTTGAGGTTTGTGGTAATAAATAGAAAGCAAGACCCATCTGCATAGTTATGTGTTTTCCTCTAGCCTCACACAACGGTCTGAGCTTGGGAGCCGAGTAGGCAAGGAGTTGAGTTTAAACAGAGTTGGGATTTAGCCAAACAAGCATGACAAATGGAGACAGGGATTGAGTAGTGAAGGCAGCACGGATGCAAGTGAGTAGAATGATATGCGAGGGATCCAAGTTGAGTAAGGAGGGAAATAAGGACAGAGGTCGAGGGGGGTGGATGTGAAGAAGACGGTAGTGACGACGGGTTAAAGATCCTGAAAAGGTTTAAGAAATGTTGGAGTCTTTGGAAGGGAAGATGATGCTCCTGGGGGTGGGTGGATAAAATGGGATAGAAGAAAGATGTCAACAAAGATATAAAAAGACTGAAGGGCCCAGATGTGGGCAGGTTGTCTTTGTGGTTGAGATGGTAGTGACAGAGAAACAGTGAGCCTCATCCTAAAATCTTCATGAGTAAAGGGCAGTGGCTGGGAGGTAGGAGGTGCCTGCAAATGAGAGTGGAGAGCGGGTGGGTTCTCAGTTAATCATTCCTCAAGGACTCACAGAATTTCAGCACAGGAAGTTCAGGTCCCCACCACCCCTAGGAGTCTCCTAATGCTCCTTTTCAGTCTGTTGCCCTGGCAACCTTCCAGGGTTGGATTAAGCTGTGAAGGCTGAATCCAAGAGGCTTTACTAAGAGATTTCTCTTTAAGTTTGTAGAGCCTGGCATTCCTTAAAACTCAAAGACAATTTGAGAGCCTTGAGAGAGATTGTAGAGAGCCAAGAGAGATCGTAGGGACACTTTTTGCAGGGCTGGCTCGAGTTGCATCATAGGAAAGATCCTGGGATTCCTCTGCAGTGCAGGCCAGGTGAATCGAGAGGCTACTTGTTGTCATACAGGAACACAAGGGGGTGAGCTTAAACCCTCAAAGGGTCAGTTACTCTGGACAGCCCACCCTGGCTACAAAACCAAAGCCATAGCTCTTTCTAAAAGAGCTCCTAAGTGTTGAAAAACTATCCTCCTACTTCAAGCATCCTGTTCCATCCAGACTTTCTGAGAATTCCCCAAACATCTGAAGTTAGAGCCTGGAAAATGATGTGTCCCATCCAGGTGAACTGGACATGGGTCACCTTCAAAAGACCAAAGCTGTAATGAGCCCTGGTGGACTGGGTGACCCCAGTGTGGCTTTGGCCATACACTTGAGGCTGACTGTGTCTGAGGCCTGTTGACAGGAAGGGCTCTAGGTCTTCATGGGGGAAAAATAGATAATGTGAGAAGTTAACCTTTAGGGGAGCAGGAATAATTAATGGACTTAGGATGGGGTCCATGTGTGAGGTGACAAATGGGACATGTGGAATGTCAGGTCTGGGTCTTTGTTGAGAATGAAAGATTATGGTCCAGGACCAGTTAAGATGTTAGAAATAAGATTCAGATGTAGGTTATTTTCAGTCATGTATAGTACTTTGTAAGTTGGCATAAAGGTAGAAGAAAAGTGCATACTGGACTTGGAGCCCACTGGCTTGTGCTCATGAGGACTGGAGAGAACAGGTGAGAAAAACCCCATCTCGGTTTCCTAGCTGTGTCTCAGGAGGTCCTGTGTGGAGGCGGGGCAAGGTCCTATCAGCTCCTACTCTTAGGCTGTAATTTGCCAATGGGATTGGGTTCCAAGATTGACAGATGGGACCTGAATTGGGGTAGGAGAGGGGGAGGGGGGAGGGGGGGGAGGTTCCAGACACCTCCACCCTCACCCATTCCTGTGGCTTCCTTTGCTCAGAAAGAAGTGGTGCTTGGGGGTTCCCAGCCCTGAACCCCCATCCAAAAGAGGCACCTCAATCCTGTAGAAACACACAGACATGCACACATAGACCCACTCCCACTTAGGCATATCCTCAAATCCACAAACCCCAAGTTGTAATTTTTCTCACTCAGTTGCCAGCAGCAGCTGTGGATCCTCTACTCGCTCAGTGACTCGAAGTGAGAAAGAAGAGCCTCATCACCCAGAGAACGTGAACCCCAAATGCCAAAGTTTGTTAAGACAAGCAGATCGGTGGAGATGCTCTTTGACAAATAAAGGCTCTCCAAATCCCACAACTTGCACAGCTTTTAGCGGGTTATGTTTCTGTCTACAACACCCAGGCTCATGACTCAGCAAGCTCAGGGAACAAGTCTGAAGGCCCCGGATGGGAATCTGTGCTCAGCTTGGGGGTCTTGGTCTTGCCTGACTTCCACCCAGCTGCCCAGAGTCCTCAGGTCAAGAGTCTGGCCTTGTTTCCCAGCCCGACTTTCCTGCCCAAAACCTGGGCAAACATTGTCACATCCCCTGATACCGATCTTCCACCTTCCTGACCCACCAACCCTGAACACACACACACACACACACACACACACACACACACACACACACACACACACACAGTCTGCCTCTTCCATTCTGGACCAACTTACTATACTTCAGATGCCGTTGAGATGTTGGCTTCTGCTCTACAAACATCTCACCTCTCTTTTTCCTGGTTGGCAAACTCCCTTTTACAGGTATACTTTTTGGACTCAAGTCCCCACACAAGCCTGCCTTCGGAATAGTAGACAGTTGACTGTGCTCTCAGGTTTAACCCTTTCCGTAAGGTCTATTCCGTTAGCCGGGAGACCTGTGAAAGTTAGCGTTTAACTCAGTGACGTCACGGTATTTTGCCCTCGTGTAAGCTACTGTGTATGTGTTTTTAAGGAACTTTCTTCAGCTTGTTTGCCTCTCTGTTATGTGAGTGACCATAAGCAAATTTGAATCCTCTCTTCCCTTTTGGCTTGATGCTCACGTGTGTGGCCTAGGGGGCATTTGTGGAATAAGTGTGGTAGGGTACCAAAGTGCGGGGTCACTGGGCTCTTCCTGGCAGAACAACGGAGCGGGCATAGATTCTGAAGCCCCAGCCAGGGACCGTGGCACAGAGCATTCAAAATCTGCAAAGTCCAAGACACATGATTAATTAACATTGGTCTCTTGGGTCAGGACTATCTGGGCATCAGCTCCCTGAGGTAGAGAAATAGAAATTTGAATATCACCCATCAGAATTATCCTAAGGATTAAGCAGTGTGATGTGTGTGTGTGGTGAGTACCGCTCAGTAAATGTTACTTTCTTTTCTCTTTCTGGTCCTAGTGGAATGTGCTTTCCATGGCACTGTTGATATCAGTTCTAGAAAATGAAACCCTTAAAGAAGCTCAGATGCTTTTGACGCTCTGCCATCTCGGCTCTTCCTCCGGCGGCTGCTCACAGATCTGTTCGGGTGGGGGCGACTTTTCCTGGCCTTCCTCAAAACCATCATTTGTGCAGCACCCCCAGGGCTACGAACAGCAAAGAAATGAGGGAAAGCAAGCAACATCTGGTCTTAAACCAATACCATCATCTTACAAATGACTCATCTCTGGGATAATGACTCTTGCGTATGTATAGCAGAGGGACGTCAACCCCAGGACCCGATACTAGAGAATAAACACCTGAAAGGCAGTCCTAGGACTTCCTGACAGCTCTACTGTGTCTCCAGCTGAATTCCATTTTGGAAAAAAGAGGAGGTGCTCATGTTCATAGCTTTTAGTCAGACCAGACAGAAAGCTCACCTCCTGTTCTCTGTTCTGAAGAGCAGAATCTGCAAACATACAGCATGATAGTAGGTCCGTGTTTGGGGTGGTGCCGGGCAGAGGGTGAACTTGTGAGCATCTCCTGTCTTTCTCCCTCGCCCAAGGCCAAGACCATGTCTGTTTGTGCTGCTGCTGGTGCGTTTGGGAGTTCCTGAGACGTGCTCAAGCGTCATCCAGAGAGTTATACATGTAAATGGCTAAGACAGATGTTTTACACCTTGCTTGGTTATTATGGGTATTATGCCCCAAAGAAGAAAAACGTTAAAGAATCATTTTGTGACACTTAAATGACTCCTCATTAAGCTGTGATGGGAATGGCCTGCAGCCAAGTGGCGATGGAGAACTTTGTCATTGGCATCCACTTGTTCAGTCTTCTCTCCTCTTAGCATGATTTTTCTCTCTCTCAACTGAAATCCATCATCTAGCTTCATGTGAGGCAACTAGTCACCTGGCACTGACCCAGGCCATCAAGGATCCTCTCTGTAAGGTCCCAGACAAGACTGCTATCACCAAATGTTGTATCCTGTGACATAAATGACAGCCATGGATGCGTTTGTTTTGTCCTGCATAGTGTTTTGAACAAAAATCAATGGTTTGCAACATTTAAGAGATTTCATATAAATATCTAAATTCTCAGCTTCTCTGGAAAAAAATCCCAGAAAGATTTGACCATGCTGGGTTAACATTTTCACATTAGCAACTGTTGGCTGGAGCTGAGTAGTGGCTGCTCCTTTTAGGTGGGCTGTTGCTGTTCAGTTTGCCATGGACCCCACTACTCCCTATTGCCTCCATTCTCACATAGGTCAAATTTAGTGTCAGGCAACTGGCTCTTTTTATGCATTCATGTTACCTTCATGGCCCTGTAGGTACCTGTTTGCAGTCTCTGCTTTAGACCTTCCAAGCCTCCAGTGATGCCAACCATGTAATCAGAAGATTGGAACTTTCAGTCCCATCTACCTTCCCCACTCCCCTAATTTCCAGGAAGGGGAGAAGGGCTGGAAATCGAGTTCAATCACCAATGGCCAATGATTTAATTAATCATGCTTATGTGATGAAGCCTCCATAAAAAAAACAAACGGAACCCTGAATATTCAAAGCGATTCTGAGAAAGAAGAACAAAGCTAGAGGCATCACCCTCCATGGTTTCAAACTGTATTAAAAGCTGTGGTAATCAAAACAGTAAGGGATTGGCATAAAAACAGATACTAGGGCTTCCCTGGTGGCGCAGTGGTTGCGAGTCCGCCTGCCGATGCAGGGGACACGGGTTCATGCCCCGGTCCGGGAGGATCCCACGTGCCGCGGAGCGGCTGGGCCTGTGAGCCATGGCCGCTGAGCCTGCGCGTCCGGAGCCTGTGCTCCTCAACAGGAGAGGCCACAACAGTGAGAGGCCCGCATACTGCAAAAAAAAAAAAAAAAAACAAAAAACCAAAAACAGATACATAATTAGCAGAACTGAGAGCTCAGAAAAACACCATCAATTATGACAAAGGAGTCAAAAATATAGTGAAGAAAGGACAGTCTCCTTAATAAATGGTGTTGGGAAAACTGGATAGCCACATGCAAAAGAATGAAAATGCACCCCTATCTTACACCATACACAAAAATCAATTCAAAATGGATTAAAGACTTGAATGTAAGAACTGAGACCATAAAAATCCTGGAAGAAAGCATACATGCTAAGCTCTTTGGCATTGGTCTCTCTGATTATTTTTTTGTATTTGACACCAAAAGCAGAGGTGACAAAAGCAAAAATAAACAAGTGGGACTACCTAAAACTAAAAGGCATCTGCACAGAGAAGGAAACTGTCAAAAAAATGAAAAGACAACCTACTGAATGGGAGAATATATTTGCAAAATCATATATCTGGCAAGGGGTAAATACCCAAAATACACAAAGAACTCTTATGACTCAATAGCAAAATAAAAAGTTCAATTAAAAAATGGGCAGAGGATCTGAATAAATATTTCTCCAAAGAAGACATACAGATGGCCAACTGGTAGATGAAAAGGTGCTCAGCGTCACTAATCATTAGGAGAATGTGAATCAAAACCACAAGGAGATATCGCCTCCCACCTGTTAAAACGGCTATTATCAAAAAGGCAAGAAATAACAAAAGTTGGCGAGGATGTGGAGAAAAGGGAGCCCTTGTGCACGGTTGGTGGGAATGTAAATTGGTGCAGCCACCATGGAAAACAGTATGGAGTTTCCTCAAAACAAAACGAAACAAAACAAAACCTAGAACTACCATATGATTCAACAATTTCACTTCTGGGTATTTATCCAGAGAAAAGGAAAACACTAACTTGAGAAGATATGTGCACCCCCATATTTATTGTGACATTATTTACAATAGCCAAGACATGGAATCAACCTAAGTGACCACCAATGTATGAATGGATTTTAAAAAGTGATATATATATATATATATATATGTATGTATAAATATATACTGGAATATTATTCAACCATAAAAAAGAAGGAAATCTTGTTAATTATGACAACATGGATGGACCTTGTTGGTGTTATGCTAAGTGAAATAAGTCAGACAGGGAAAGACAAACACCGTATGAGCTCACTCATATGTAGCATCTGGAAAACAAACAAAAAACTCGTGGATACGAGAACAGGTTAGTGGTTGCCAGAGGCAGGGAGTGAGGGGTAAACAAAATGGGTAGAGGTGGTCAAAAGGTACCTATTTCCAATTATAATGTAAATAAGTCATGGGGCTGTAATGTACAGCATGGAACTATAGTTAATTACACCGTATTGCATATTTGAAAGTTACTAAGAGTTTAGATGTCATAAGGACTCATCACAAGAAAAAAAATTTTGTAACTATATATGGTGATAGATGTTAGCTAGACTTATTATGGTGATCATTTTGCAACATATTCATTATATAACATTTATACAGCAATTTTTAAAAAGATACAACCCTAAATTCTAGTGGAGGAAACAAAATATAAAAAGCAAACTAATATGTGAGATAATGTCAGATCATGAGAAGTACTATGGAGAAAAATAAAACGGGATAAAGGAGGTGGCAGAGGTTGACTCTTTTATATAAAGTAGTTAAAAGAGACTGTTCTGGAAAGGTGATGTCTGAACAGACTTGAATGAAATGAGGGAGGAAGCCGGGCCATGATTCAGGGCAAGAAGTTTCTAGAAGGACGGAGAGCAAGTCCAAAGACATAGGAAGGAGTGTGTGAACAGGTCACTCCAGCGTAGATGTTACTGTAACACAAGGAATTCATTGGATGGCAGGTCTTCTTCACATGGCCTTGGAGGAGTCTGGTGCCTGGAGGAACCCGGTGTGGGAGAAGGCTTTCCTCCAAAGCACCTCAAATCAAGTCTGAGGCCAATTTCTCTGTGTTTTGTTTTTCTGCAACTTGTACCTGTTGTGAACGGCATCTCTAAATGCTTCTAGTTTCTCAGAGGAGAAAAGCAAGCCAGCCAGAAAAGTACAGAAGCAAGAGGTCTTTCTATTTATTTTGTTCACTGAGCAAACAAATGAGCACAGCACTGGAAAGTACAGGGTGACTAAGAAGTAGTCCAAAGGGAAAAACCGAATGGGGGAATTTTATGAAAGAACATAATTTACATATCCACACTTTGGGTTTCCCTCTCAGCCTCTCTTTGGTTCTCAAAGCCCCTGGGAGAAGCTGGAGTGGTGGAGGGGTATCTGAAGGTCCCATCAGCTTGAGCGCAGGGCTGTGGGAGTGAGGGCCCATGACCACGTGGCCAGCTGATAAGAGCTCTCCACGCAGGGCTGTTTGTGGACCAGGAGGCGCTTGGCCACAAACCTTGACTCTTGACAGGGCTCAACTGTGGTAGATTCGTTGGAAGGATTAGTTCAAGAGCATTCTTTTTGTTCAAAAACCCTTCTCTTGAAAGGAGGTTCAGAAGGCACCCTTGGGGCAAAGGGGAAACCCACCCTTTTCTTTTTATAGGACTTCCTCATCCATCAGGTCAGTCAACACAAGAGGTGAGAGTCTGGGTAGAGAGAAGGGTGCCCAGAGCAGTACCATGGATTTTGCCCCCTGTCAACTAGCAGCAGTCACCAGATGAGCTATTCCTAGTCAATCACAAACATCTTTTGCATATTTGTGATGTGCTCAGCATTTGATAAGCGTCTGACAACTTCAAACACCAAAAATGTGTTCACTGGCCCCTCCTGTAGGACTTTCCGTCAAAGGGCATGCTATACTCTCATTTCCTTTCTCTCCTGATCCAGTCTCCACCTTCCCTGATTCCTATCCTCGCTGTCTGTCCGTCCCCTCTTTGTAGAACCGCCCTCAAGCTCTGTACTCCACACCCCTGACCCCCAGCCTCTGACCTTCAGAGAGAAATTGTGTAGAATTGAGAGACAAAGCAAGGTCCACTTGAAAACAGTGTCCGCCCATGTAAACTTCTTCAGAACAATCTTTGCACAACGTACCTGCTGCTTAGTAAATGTTTAATAGTGAACTAAAACTTCCTCCTTTCCATGCCCATCCCCCAGAGCCCCTGCCCTGGGACGGGGGAGGTGAGGAGAACTGAGATGATGTAGTTCTTCAGCTTTCTCCTCTCCTGGCTTCCACACTCTGCCCAGGTTCTCCAATGTCCAAATTTCAAACATGATGACCTGCTCTACTGGCAAGACCTCTGAGAGAAACAGAATAACAAGCCATAGTCCTGGTGTAAGTAGTCGTGCGAAGGGAGGGTTTGAGGGTCAGCAGAAGTGGCGAGGGCACTGGCTATTTTTGTTTTTTTGCCCAAGGTGAATGCACGCCTGCCATTGGCAGTGAGAATGTTTTCTAATGATTTAGGGTTTTTCTTTTCTTAAAGAACGGAGCAGAAACACGAGAAGGTGACAGCTACTGGTTTCAGAAAGATCATATGCACTTCTTCGTGTTCATTTTACTTTTCTCTCTCCAGTGAAAGTGAAGATCAAGCCATCTGTAAACTCCGTTCTCCTGTTCAAGGAAGACCCCCAAGGTAGGGCTTGGAACTGTTCCTTCCTACAATCACTGCCACTTCCAGTACACTCTGAGATCCTCTAATTTTTTATTGTAATGTGGCCTGTATAACCCGAGAATGCTTCATAAGGAGTGGACTTCTCAGAAATATGTTCATACCTCAGTATGAGGGACTTTTTAGAAAGTGAGGAGGAATACATTAAGGATGAAAAATAATGTGGGAATTCTGGCGGTTAAGCGGGAGTTGCTGTGAAGTCACATTTTTAGGCTGTTAAATAACAGATTGGGGAGTTCTATTTTCAGCAACATGGTTTTCTGTGTAATACGAAAAAATACCCCACCTTTTGCAAATTTCTAGAAATAATGAATAAATTCTAACCAATATCTAGCTGTACCTGCAAGAGAGTAAGGGCAATCTGGAGGGTAAAAAATGAAGAAAGAGCTATGAGCCTGTATGAGCTGATGCTGGCACTTCTTGGTAGGGGCAGGGGTGGGGTGGGAGAGCAGAGGGGATGCAGGTGTGGAAAAGCAGTTGTCTCGGCTTCAGAATTAGCTGTGGAATCAAGGGGCTTAGGTTTTAATAACCAGCAGGCATAGAGGAGGAAGCCTGGGCCCCGGGAGAGGAGAATGTGGGAACTGAAACCCACCCCCACCCCAATGTAGGGATGAACTACAAACAATTGCCTACTCACCCAGCGAGGTGACAAAGAAGCTTTTTTTAAAAAAAAAAAAAACACAAAAGCCTACCCTTAATTTATTAATTTATAATCATAGAGGTGCCCTCACAAAGATATGGTATTTAAATTACCAGAGTGGTCTAGGATACATCCCACTAAGAGATTAATATAAAATGCTGTCCCAGGCTGCTAATACCTTTGGGGCACCTGGCTGAAACAAACATAAAATCTCTCTAGGAGGCTATACCCTGCTCCCAGGCCCTCTAGGATCCCCCTATGTGAAGCCCCAATTAAAGATTAACTTACAATGAAAAATTACAAAATACATGAAAAAAAAATCCATAAAAAACAAGAGTTAACAAACAAAGCAAAAATCAATAGTAAAACTCCAAGAACTTCAGATAATATAATCATTGGGTAGATTATAAAAGAAACACGTTTAAAATGATAAAAAGTCATCAAAGGATTAATGAAGAACACAATAAAAAAAATAGGACACCTTTGGTGCAGCCACTATGGAGAACAGTATGGAGGTTCCTTCAAAAACTAAAAATAGAACTACCATATGACCTAGCAATCCCACTTCTGGGCATATATCCAGAAAAGATGAAAGCTTGAATTTGAAAAGATACATGCACCCCAATGTGCACTGCAGCACTATTTACAATAGCCAAGCCATGGAAGTAACCTATGTGTCCATCAACAGATGAATGGATAAAGAAAATGTGGTGTGTATATTATATATATATATACACACACACACACACACACACACACACACACACCACAACGGAATATTACTCAGCTGTAAACAAGAATGAAAAAATGCCATTTGCAGCATCATGGAGGGACCTAGAGATTATCATACTAAGTGAAGTAAGTCAGAGAAAGACAAATATCATATGATACTGCTTATATGTGGAATCTAAAAAAATGATACAAATGAACTCATCTACAAAACAGAAAGAGACTCACAGACATAGAAAACAAACTTATGGTTACCAAAGGGGAAAGGGGGGGGGAGGGATAAATTAGGAGTTTGGGATTAACAGTTACACACTACTATATATGAAATAGATAAAAGACAAGGACCTACAAAAAAAAGTATAAGACACCTTCAAAGAAAACCAGACTGAGTTAAATAAGAAATCCAGTATAACTTCAGAAATGTTTTAAAAATTATAATTTAAAACTTGATATGTTAAACTGAAGATGCATATCACTGAAGAAATAATAGTGACTCTAGAAAGACAGGTCTGAGGACTACGTGGAAGCCTGCACAGAGAACTGAAGGGAGACACAACACTTGGAAGAGGGGCTTTACTGACATGGAGTGTGGATGCGAGGGTCCAACACACATCTATTCGGTGTTCCAGAAGGAAACAGCAGAGAGAATGGAGGTCAGGCAATATTCCAAGACAGTAAAGGAGATTTTCCAGAACTAATGAAAGCTACGAACCTCAGCAGGTTAAATAATATGAAATTCTCTACTAGACACAGCACAGTATAACCGAACCAACACCAAGTAGAAATGCAAGATCTTAGAAGCACTTATAGATAAAAGACAGGTTGCCTACTAAAGAACGAGTATCAGTTTGTCCAGAACTTTGCAATGGCAAAAACAGAACAGAACAGAATAATATAGTCAAAGTGCTAAGATAAAACAGCCATCTATTTATAACTAAATTATTATTTAAGAATATGGGCAAAATAAACATTTTCAGGCAAATAAAAATGAAGAGCATTTACTACTAACAGATCTTTGCTGAAAGAATTACTCAAGAATATACTTCAGAAGAAATTGACCCTATAAAGAAGCAGTGAGATGTCTGATATTAGATAGATTTGAACAGATACTTAATACATAAAAAAGACTAATTGGGGAGTAGAAACGCAAGGTGGGGTGAAGGTACAGGTCGCAATAGTATGTAAGATGGGGAGGGGATGTGCAGAGGTCAGGCAGTCGGGCATTTGGGGGAGAAGGTTGGCAACATTGATTTTTTAGACTTTATTAGATCGACTATGCTTATTAAAAGTTATGTAGAGGTAATCACTTAAGATGAGAACTTCTATGTATAACTTTTCAACTAGTAGAGAACACTATTGAATAGAAGAGTGTGGTCAATATAAGACAGAAGTAAGAGAGAAAATAAAGAAGCAGAGAAAAGTCCAATTAAGTATGAAACAAGATGACTGAAATAAATTCAGATATAGCAGAATTCAGGAAAAAAGTAAAATTAAACTCTCAAAAGTCAGTTGTATTGGATTAGAAAAATCTAACTGCATGCTTTAAAAAGACATAGAACTTAAGGATAAAGAAATGTTGAATGTAAAAGTATAGAAAGTTACTAGCAAAACATTAACCCAAAGAAAGTGATGTGGTTATAATAAGAGTAGACAAGACTGTCTTTGAAGCAAAAAAGAAATATTCGGGGAAAAATGGTCACTAAATAAAGATAAAAAGGAACAATTCACTGGGAAGGGATAATTATAACTTGCAGGCACCTAAAACATAGCACCAAGTTATATGAGGCAACAAATTGATAAAATTTCAGATACATGGGCAATTTCATAGTCACAGGGGGATTTGGGGACACATCTCTTGCAGTAACTGACAGTTTAAGGTGACAGAAAGTTAGTAGGGCTATAGACTTAAGTAACACAATGAGCAAGGTTGATCAGACACCCCTGTGGCAAACGTACATTCTTTCCAAGAACACATAACACATTTACTTAAAAACCACATATTAGGTCACAAAGCATTTCTTGATAAGCAGCAAAGAATCACACAGACCACATTCTTGACCATACTCAACTGCTGGACCAATTAAAACCAAGCCACATATTTGGAATTTTGGAGGAAAAAACCAATTCAAACCAAACCACATATTTGGAATTTTGGAGGAAAAAAAACCCTTTAAATAATTCACGACTATAAAAGTGTCTTAATGGAGAGTCTAAGAACAAATTGTTAACATTATAAGAAAGTTCGGCAAGATTGCTGGCTATACAAAAGTATAAAGTTTTATTCACTGGCAACAAGCAACTAGAAGAACTTAGTTTAGAAAACTATACAGGTGAAAATAGCAACCCCAGATAGAAAGGTACCTAGGAATACATCTACCAAGAGGTGTAGAAAACTTTTATGTATGAAATTTTAAAACTTCCCAAAGACCTAAATAAATGGAAAGATACTCAGTATCGATGGATTTGTAGAATCGATTTCTAAAGATGTTAATTTTCTGCAATTTATGAATTGAATGTCTTCCTATTAAAATTCAAGCTAGGTTTTTTTGAGGTTCACAAGTTGATTCTAATGTGTATAAGGCAGAGCAAAGAACCAAGAATGCCAGGCCAATTTAGAAGAGGTAGATAACATATGAGGGCTCACTCACTTCATCACCATAGTAAGACTTAACTCTAGTGCAACTAAGCAATAAGAGAGTGATATTAGCACAGGAAATGACAGGATAGAGCCCAGAAACAGGCCCCCACACACATGGAAATTTGTATATAACAGAGATGCTATTTCAAATCAATGGGGAAATAAGGACTTTAAATAAGCAGCATTGAAACAACTGCTTATCCACATGGAAAAAATAAGTTAGATCCCTATATCAAACCATATTTAAATGGATTAAAGACCTACATATGAGAAAGCATGACTTTAAAAGTTTTGGAAGAAAATGAAAGAGAATGTTTTTATGATCTCAGGGTAGGAAAAGATTTCCTAACCACAACACCAGAAGCACAAACCATGAATGAAAAAAACCAATAAATTTAGCTACATTAAAATATTTTAAAAAATACTTTTGTACATTAAAGGGATTATAAAGTGAAAAATACAAAACTGAGACTTGGAGAAGCTCTTTGGCCCGCACTTTACCAAGAAAGGATTTGGCCCAGAATTTATAAACAGCTCCAGTGGAAAAGGCCAAATGATATGAGGACACCCAAAGGCCTCAAAACATAAGGAATGATTTTCCTCCCTCCTAGTGATCAATGTCATGTAAATTAAACAAAAGGGAACTAACATTTCATATTCATCACATTGGCAAACATGAAAAAGAATCAGATGATGCCAAGCCCTGCTGAGGAGAGTATGAACGGACACACACATTTTGGAGAGCAAGATGTCAATATTTAATACAGCGGTGGGATTGCTGGGTCAGAAGATCTGAGCATCCCCAGCTCTGTGCAACATTGTTTATAACACTGAGAAATTGAAAGAAAGCTTAAATGCAGGTATGGGATCTAGCAAGGGACAGATGTTTAATTAAGAATCTATCGCGGGCTTCCCTGATGGCGCAGTGGTTGAGAGTCCGCCTGCCGATGCAGGGGACACGGGTTCGTGCCCTGGTCCGGGGGGATCCCGCATGCCGCGGAGCAACTAAGCCCGTGAGCCGTGGCCGCTGGGCCTGCGCGTCCGGAGCCTGTGCTCCGCAACGGGAGAGGCCACAACAGTGAGAGGCCCGCATACCGAAAAAAAAAAAAAAAAAAAAAGAATCTATCGCATACAGATATGTTTATTTTCTGTACCTATTTTTGTATCTTTAAAAATTTAATTAAAACATCCGTTTTAGTGGGGGTTATGGGGAAAGCGCACTGGCACAGAGCTACTGTGACTGTCAATTGGTACAGCCACCTCCCAGGGCAAATGAAAATGTCATGTGATGCAATTCTTTTTAACCCCTTGAATGGACGAAGGTGGAATAGTTCCATAACAGCTTGCGTTGCCAAGAGTGTTGGGAGAGCGGCGTGTTCATGCGCTGCAGGTGGGAATGTAGTTTGAGGACACCTCTGTGGAGGTAATTTAGCCAACAGTTAATAAAATCGTAAATTCCCTTTGACCTGGTACAACGTCCTCTAGGTATTTATTCTAAGAAAATACGCCATTTTAGAGCAAAGCTTTATCTACACAGAAGTTCATCATAACAATCACAGCGTTGTTTGTAGTTTAATAATAGTAAAAGAAATAACGAATACTAACACTATCTAGACTACTAACCCTAGACTAAACATGTCCAACACTAATAGGTTCTAATTTATGGTACAACTGTAGGATGGAATATCATGTAGCCATCAAAATGATGCTCTTGAATCTTTTTAATGATGTGGAAGCTCTTGCAAAATATTAAGCTAATATGAAGTCGATTACAAAACAGCACGTGCAGTATCTATGCACTGAAGCAAAGACACCAGAATGTTACCAGAGGTTACTTCGGGATGGTTAGAGGCAATTTTTATTTTCTTCTGGATTAAAAAAATCTTTCTCATACATTTTCTCTCTCTCTCTCTCTCTCTCTCCGTGTGTGTGTGTGTGTGTGTGTGTGTGTGAGAGAGAGAGAGAGAGAGAGAGAGAGACCTTCGTTTTAATAGGAGAGGTTCTTCTTTGTTGAAATAATTTAAACAGGCTGGATGATATGGACGGACAACGCCAGAAGGCCGGGGGCCGAGTATGACGGATTTGCCGGGTTCCTTGGGAAAACTAGTCTGATGATCACAGAACGTGGAGAAGGGCGAGTACTTGGGTTCAATGGGATGTCGCCACTGGCAGCTGGGCGATCGGGAGAGCTGCTCCTCCTCTCGGAACCTTGTTTCGCTTCCGTGCAAAAGACCTAACAGCCTCGGCTGGCCTGGCTCCCGGCTCTGTTTGGAGGGTCAGCGGGAAGGTGTCTGGCGTGCGCGCGCGGTTTGCCAAGCCGCGGGCGCGGTGCTTTCCTCGGGGATTGCTGTCGCCGCGGCTGGGCGGCGGCGGCAGCAGCAGCGGCAGCACAAGCAGCAGCAGCCCCAGCAGCAGCCGCAGCAGCGACGCGGGGGCGGGGCCGAGCGCGGGGGCGGGGCCGGGGCAGCGGGGGCGGGGCCGGGGGCGCCCCGGGTGGTGGAGGCGGGGGAGACGCGCCGCCGCTTCCGCCGCCCGCGGGGATCCCCCGGGACTGCCGCCCGGGGAAGTCCCGGTGCGTGCGGGTACAAGAGGCAGCTCCAGGGCCCCAAGCCGGCAGTCCCCAGCGATGTCGCGCGGCCTCCAGCTCCTGCTCCTGAGCTGCGGTAGGGCCCGCGGACGCCCGGCGCCTCCCGCCCGCCTCCCCGGGACACCCCCTTTTCTCGCTTGCTCACGCCGCTCTCTCTCCCTCTTGCAGCCTGCAGCCTGGTGCCCGCGGCGCGGGAGGTGACGGTGGCCTGTTCGGAGGATGTGGACTTGCCCTGCCCTGCCCCCTGGGACCCGCAGGTCCCCTACGCGGTCTTCTGGGCCAAGGTAAGCGCGGCGAGGCCGGCGAGTTAGGGTTGGGTGGTTTAATTGCAGACCGGGCAGCCACCTTCCTTGGGCTGGCGACCGTCTGTGGCTCGGGTTCGGGGGCATCTCCCATAGCTGAACTCGGTACCCGGTCTTCCCACACGCCTCTCCCATCCCGGCTCCAAGCCCAGCCGCATCCAGGTACAGGCCGACTTAGATTTAGTTCCGCCGGGGACCCTCAATCTTCTTGCCTCTAAAGGTGGCCCTGAGATGAATGATCCAAATAAGACGTTGTGGAGGGCAGAGAACCTCTTATCTGGATTAATTCCAGAGCACACCTGTGGTTATGGACAACAGGCCAGGGAGGAAGCAGCTAGTGCAGATTTGGCATTGGACGCGAGGAAGGTCTCCGGATTTCTGATTTCTGGTGTTTTGTGACTGTGGTGCCCACACGTTTGGGGAGGCGGGGAGGGGGCAACTTGAGAGGAAGGACTGCCAGAGAGACGTGATAGGCTTGTTTCTTAGGTGGTGGTTATCTGTCAGTCATCCCCGTTCTGGGGCACCCTTGGCCTCCTGCCGCACCGCTGGCTGCGTCTCCCTCTGGCCCCCCTGAGAGGTCCGGCGAGGAGGGCGTCTGTGATGGTGCACGGAGGCGTCCCCGCATGTAAGAACAGCGGCACTGTCCCTACTGTAAGAGAATTGAGTCACACTGAGGCTTTTTTAAGGTTTCCTCTGAACTGGAACCTTTTCATATTCTAAGATTGTGGTGCTGGTGGCATTGGAAACCCAGGCAGCCACTGTTTGCTGTCACCGTTTTTTTTTTCTTTTTTTTGCTCACCGTGCTCCCCGCCTTTAATGAGGTTACTGCCACAGTGGCACCTCTGGCTGAAGCACAATGACTATGATATCCCAGCCTTACTCTGCGGAACTCACTGATGTGTCATCTTACCTTGCAGGAAATCTCTGTGCGTTTGTAGCTTTCCACAAAATGCTGGGTTTTCTTTTGCCCACCATAAAAGATGCTCTGAGAACCCGCGCAAGTATCTAGCCATTTGACAAGGCAGCACAGGACCGTTAACCTGTGTGTGTGTGTGTGTGTGTGTGTGTGTGTGTGTGTCTCCTAACCAGATTGTCAGTTCCCTGGGGACAGTGCTGCGCCACTGCTTTTGTGTATCCCGCATGGTACCCAGTGTTTGCCCTGCTAATTTTGAAGGTGCTCAGTGAATTCAGGCTGCCTTTTATGATTATGCACAGTGGAAACAGTGCTGGGGCCTCGGGGCGCTGTATTGTGTATGAAAGTAGGTTTGTTATTATTCCTACTTCGTTTCCACCTTATTCACTGTGGGATCGGAGAACACAGCAATTCCAAAATTGTTCCCTTGTAAAAACAACAGTATGTAAATAAAACTATTGTAAAACCAATATTATTTGAGTACTCACCATCTGCCAAGCTCTGAGGTAAATACCTATGTACATCAGCTGTTCCAATCCTTCCAATGGACTTAAGAGATCAATACTGTTACTGTTCCTGCTTTACAGATGAGGAAACTGAGCCTTAGGGATTGAAATAATCTGCTCACTGTTACACAGCGGGCTAATCGCTGGAGGTGGGATTTGAACCAAGCAGTCTGGCTCCACAGCCTAGCTTCTTAGAGGTCTATCTTGTTATTTCTGTTTTCTCCATTAATTGCTTAAAGAAAATGAAAGTGTCTTTGGGCTAGCCAGGCAGGGACTTGGTTATCTAAAAGGAGGGGAAAAACATGAAACCACTGTTCCTTTCAGAGAGCAATTAAAAAGGGACAACAATATGAATATCCTCAGGGGAGTGATTACAAAGTACTCATGAAACCAGTAGATGAAATTTCAGACTGTAAAGTTCAAACAGTTGTCAAGTTAAATCTTGCACGAGGTCATTTGGAATGATGCAGTAAACCAGAGTGATTAACCTTTGACTTTTCCTTGGGTGTCAGCTGATGATGTAAGTCTATAATGTATGTGCTTGTTTGTTGAACACAGTTCTTGCAAGCTTTAAAGACCCTGAAGGTCTCTCAAAGCTCTGTTAAGAGAAAAAGACAATAGGCTCTTGGCATTCTCTTTTTTCTGTTGGTCCGTGGAATAGGGTCATTGAAAACTCATACCCTAGTTATTTTTTTTTAAGGAGGAAACTGTGATTGAGTCATGGTGGATAGGAGAGCTTTGCTATGCCAGTAAACTAATCGGGTACCTTGAAAGTGATGTGCTTTATTCTTCAAGTACTTTTGAACAAATCTCAGCATAGTCTGTAGATGTTTGTTATTTTCCAGCCCAGTAATTATACTTTTGCATCAATCGTGCCTGTACAACAACAATGGTTAGAGTGTTCTGGAAATAAGGCCAGTGGTGAAATGCTGAAATTCTGCATTTTACAGAAGATTATCTTGTCATTTCCTCCCACCACTTACTTGTAAAATGTTTCAGTGATGCGGAGAGGTAGCTGTGAAGTGAGGACTTTAAGCCTGGTGGCTGCAGCCAGCCTAGCTGGGTCATCAGTAGGGCGGTTTGTAAAACCACTCGGCACAGTTGTAGGCTGCATGCCGATCGAGCAGGCAGAGAGCCCCTTGCAGTGCGGGGTTTCGCCGTTCGCCAGATTGAATCGCATCCTTGCAGGCCTTCTGCCTATCGTGGTTACGGTCATAACGACTCAACAGTTTAAAAATCCATTTACTACCCGGTTCTCCGGCACCACAGAGCGTCCTGCCGCTATCCCGTTGGCACTGATTACTTATGATTAACAACAGGACCCATGTAAACCATGTGTTTCTTATCATGTGCCTTTTACCAAAAGACTCAGAGCAGACAGAGTCCATTTAGTGTTTGCAACATTAGGGTGAGTTGGGAAGGAACAGTGTCCATTTTATTCTCTCTGTTGCAAAGGTACAACGACAGGGGACTGGGTGGGGGGTGTAATAACAGACATGCCCAGGGGCTCAAAGGTGAAGTCAAGAGTGGGCAGAGATAGCCCAGTTCCTGTTAGCCCAACTCTTCTTTTCTGTGGACTGATGTCTTCCCAACTGGGATCCAAGAACGGGGCCTCCTCTCATCCCTTCCCGTATTGTACCTTTGAAGGCAGAGTGAATGACTGGGAAGAAATAGAAAAGTTACTGCGGTCTATCCATTCAGTTTAGCTCTTAGGATTGTGAATAGACTGTGGTTGTTGAGGGAGGTATTTTTAGCTATTCTGAGGCAAAGAGACGTTGGTCTATCACTCTTCTACCAAAGTAGAAGAACGTGGCTGTGACCTTGGGTTAGATTCTAGCACAAGAGGGTCATAGCCCAGTCCCATGTCTGCCAGGAGTAAGGACATCCGTTAAAGAGCTACGTCTGTGCTGCACGCGGGAGTGGGTTCACGCTCTCTTTAATGAGGCTGCACAAGGTCTGGAAGGGGAGGACGACGCTGGATGAATGGAGCGCTCGGGCATGGTTGAAGTTCGCCACTGCTCGTAACGAGTGGTTACTTACGAGGGTGACGTAGCACCGTCTCGTATCGTGCTGGGAGCCCCAGCACCCCAGGTTGAGGCATAATGAAAGAGGATATATAGTGTCATCTCTGAGTGACACCACGGGGGTGAGGACGGAGATGCGTCACAAGACAAGTGCCCTTTTTAGATGATTTCCAGAGGAAGGGAGAAAGGGGAAGTGAGACCGTGATTTCAGAGAATAGATCACACTTGAACCTTACAATATTTAGGAGAGGTGCCGCTGTGGCAGGTCGCGGGCTCTCCTGGGGACTAAAGGAGAGCAGATTTGTGGGCTCGCATTGAAGCTGCTTGGAAAGTTCCAGGACAGTCGCTACACGGATATCGCTTGTCCTTGATTTGTTATGAGCTGTCCTCCATGTATGTTGCTAATCTCCTATTCAGTGGAGTCCTGTTTGTCGTCTCTAGCATCTCGTGTGATAATGAGCCCCCAAGCGAGGAAGTGCTAAGGAGGAGCCTTCGGAGGGGCTAGGGGTGATGAATGGCCTGCGCAGGTGGCATCTGTACGGCCACCGACCCTGATGGACCCACGAAGGAGACAATGCACGCCGCTCACTGCGCTTACCTGCTTCTACAGCGACATGTGTTTTAAGATACATTTGAGATGTTTTAGGAGACAAAGGAAACATTTCTACATTAAATACAGAAGCGCCGAAACATTGAAATGTGAAAACAATGCACCTGTGTGAGCATCAAAGAAAAATCACACCATCCCCACTGGCACCTTTACTGCTTGGCCTGATTGAATAACCTTTAGGTCAGACGATGAAAGGCAAAAAGTGAATTTTCAGATGTCTCCCATATTTACATTTTCCTCGGTTCGTAAATATTTCTATGTCCCAAATGTGTGCCAAGCCCTGCGCCTGGCAATAGCCATCCTAAGACCAGTATGGACCTTTTGCCAGAGGACTGTCAAAGGCATGGACACAGGAATCCACACGCATTTTGGGGGACTGAGGGGAAACCCACGATCCGGAAGGGAGAATCATACCACAGAGGACTGAGAGGTAATGCCAGCAAGCAGGCTGGGGACAGACTGGGAACACCCCCGAATGCTGAATTATAAGGGCTTGAACTTGGTCCTTTCGGCAGCAAGGAGCCTTTGAAAGTTTTTAAGCAAAGAGGATAACATCGTGAAAACTATGTCAGAGGAAAAGCGTATTTCTTGTGGTGACAGACAGACTATAATTCATCCCAGAAAGATGAATCTCAGAGGGGAGCTTTAGTCTTTCACTGCAGTGAAACTGCCATCGGATTAGCTTGGCGAGGCTGCAGCACACCCCCTGGGGGATACCTCCCCTTCTCTCTTGGTCACCAGTCCTGTTGCCCACATGGTTCTAGGGAGGAGTGGGCCAGGCTCTAGAAGAAGTCCCAGCCAGAGGAGAATGATGGAGCACTGAGATTTTTGGACAATGATGAGACACAGCAAAGTTGCTAAAAATCTCTCAGCTTGGAAGAGGGTAAGGAGGAAAAAGGCAGCTGAGAGTTAAAGAGAAAAAAGGGCAAACACTTGTTTTCCATAAATAAAAGGGGGAACCCGAGTCACTTGAGGACTGATCCTGTTAGTTCTGTACTTGGTTATGTCACTACACAAAGAAGAGGAAGTTAGAAGAAGGTCTTAGTGACATCAGGGAAGGTTTTATGTAGGGCAGGACTAAAAGGAGATACATTGCCTAAAAAGAGGGTTCCTCAACTGAGACTGTTTCCGTTAAGTCCTTCCTGGCCACTCTTGGAATAACCTCAGATTTTCTACCAACGGTGCTAGCTCAAACCAGAGCTGAACTAAAGTACTTCCCTAAGACTCTTTACACCTGAAGCGTATTTTTAATTTTTGTTTTTGCACTGGGGTATACTTGGGTAAAATTTCTGTGTGTGTCATGAAGTTCTGGTATAGAAGTAAGAGCCCAAGGCTTGTGAATATCACTTGATATTTTTGTGGCTCACCAGCTAGTCTACTGCACGTTCTTGTCCCAGTTGTCCAAGAGAAGGTAGATTCCAGAAGAACTGGTAGTTGTCTGGGATGATTGGTCCAGGTGGGGAAAACCTACGGGAAAAGATAGATGCTCATTGCCATAGACAATTCATGTTCACCCAGGGCCTGACTCACTGGGTCAGTTCTGGAGAAGAAAGGACCCGGGTCCACTCAGACCCTGGTGTCTCTTCCACCGAGCAGTGGGACGCCTGTGAGCCTGAGTGACAAAGCAGGACTGGCCTTGAGGTTGGAGCCGCGTGGAGCTCGCCCCGCACGTGCCACATTTATTTCTGGAGTGGGGCGAGGTGCTCCTATCAATTAGGAATCTTTCCGTTGTGAAGGCTTGGAATCCAGTCAAAACTAGCTTAAAGGGCTTCCCTGGTGGCGCAGTGGTTGAGAGTCCGCCTGCCGATGCAGGGGACGCGGGTTCGTGCCCCGGTCCGGGAGGATCCCACGTGCCGCGGAGCGGCTGGGCCCGTGAGCCGTGGCCGCTGAGCCTGCGCGTCCGGAGCCTGTGCCCCGCAACGGGAGAGGCCACAGCAGTGAGAGGCCCACGTACCGGAAAAAAAAAAAAGAAAGAAAGAAAAAACTAGCTTAAAGAAAAGGGACTATATTGGCTCATGTGGTTGAAATAAATAATTTTTAAAACTCAAAATATAGTTCCTACTTCAGTTATGCCTGATGTTGTGGGTTAAATCGGGTCCCACAAAAAAGTTATGTCTCAGTCCTAATCCCTGGTGTTCGTGAGTGCGACCTTATTTGGAAATAGATATAACCAAGTTAAAGTGAGCTCATACTTGATTAGGGTGGCCCTGAATCCAATGACGGGTGTCCTTATAAGAAAACAGAAACACAGAGACAGATGCACAGGGAGAACACCACGTGAAGGTGAAGGCGGAGACTGAACTGACATGTCTACAGGCCAAGGAAGGCCAGTTTCCAGCAACACCAGAAGCCAGGAGCGAGGCATGAAACAGATTCTCCCCTAGAGAGAGCAGGGCCCTGCCAGCACCTTGATATCAGACCTTTGGCCTCCAGCACTGTAAGAGAATACATGTCTGTTGTCTTAAGCCACTCCGTTTGCGGTAAGGCTAAATTTGGAGGTTCGCGAATATCCTCAGGGCTCGGTGACTTTTTATCTCTCAACTTTTCCTTCCTTTGTGTTGGTTTTATTATCAGCCTCCACGTGGCAGGGAGATAGTAGCCGGTAACTGCAGACTTGTCTGTCCTCCCGAGATCAAGTGCAAAGCAAAAGACTGTGTCTCTTGCATCTCAGCAATGTCAGATTACACTTAAGTGGCTTTGATTGGGTCATGGGTCCATCAGAACCATTCCCTCTGGTCACGGAGGTCAGGCCAGAGTCAAATGTGCCTTTTCTAGAACCAGATGTAGTGCCCTCTGAAGGACATGAGCTCAGAGCCCGTAAGGATGCCCCTCCCTGTCCAGCAGGACCCACGAGCAACTAATGGAAGAAGAACGGTTGGCGTGAACAGCGAGTGGCCTAACGTTGCCTTCAAAGCCCAGTTCCAAAGGGTATTTTCCACCTTATGATGGTGCCTTTGAAATTCAGAATGTTGTGGCTATTTTGGAGACCTTGTGGGCAGAAAAAATTTCTCCCTAGAGCAGAGATTGGGACTTCTAGAACAGCTTTGCCAGAGGAGACTGGAAGTATCAGCTGGAAGAAATGACTGAATGGGTGGGTGGAGTAGAAAGATATTGGATACAACAACAGTTCCTGTTACCAACATTACCGATTAGGAAGCACTATTATGTGTTTTCTCATTTGATTCTTAAAATAACCCCATGAGGGAAGTAAGGTAGTTACAGATGAGGAAATCCAAGTCAGAGGTAAAGTGATTTCCCGACAATGACCCAGCTACCTGATGCTTGACTTCAGGTCTTCTGATTCCAGAGCTAGTGCCCTTGTGTCTTCCTCATTGTTTCTAAAATTCACTCATCCATTAAATAAATACTTTTTGAATATTTCCTATGTACAGGGAACTATTTAGAACTTAGCTGTGAAACAAAGAGTGGTAACACTTTTAGCGCTTTCTGTGTGATTGACACTATGCTACAGTGCCCACCTACCTCATCATAGGTATATTCACACCAACTTTGGGAGGTGTAGTTACCCTCCCCCATCTCAGGGGAGCAAACGAAGCCTGAGAGCTCCAGGCCCTTCGCCAAGAGCAGAGCTAGTAGCCATGGTGGGGCTGGGGTTTGTTTCCACGTCTGTCCAACACCAAAGCCTGTGCCCTTAATTACGTTGCCTCTGCCGTTCTCATAACTCTGTTAACAGCCATAAATCCAACTCTGTCTGTTAGACCCAGTAAATTTCAAAGTGGAAAATCATTTTTCCAATAAAACTACACTTAGAAAAAAAATGATGTTAATGCTCATACATTCTACCCCCATTATGACATCAACCTCTGAGCCAAACTATTTTGCATGTTATAAAGAGCTGTTTTTATGATGAATGGGGATTATATTGGCACTTTAATTGAGTTGGAAACCAAGGTACATGAATGTTAGTGCATGGGAAATGCAATAAAAAAAAAGCTGTTCGATGTGATTGGAATATATCAGATTAATTTAATACCACCTTTAAATACTAACATCCATTCCTTTAAATATGTTTAATTAAATTGTTGGATTAAATATTTATAGGCATATATATATGTGCACACATTTTTCTCCTCAAAAAAATCTCTTCCCTTTTTTTTTTTTTTTACTTTCCTATCACATTCTTAACAGACCTCATGCATGATAAATTTGGATTTCAAGGCTGTGGAATCAAACTTCTGTGCAATAGGAATGGAGCTTATATCCAAAGATGGTAATCTAGGAAGTTAGCATATATTTGGATAAAATTATGTAAACTTCTAAAAAAATCTCTTTTCACAATAGGGATTTGACTGAAATATTGGTTCAATTTCAGCTATATTTAGATATTTATTTGATTTCTTTCTAGTTCAAATGTATCCAGCATTAAAAAAACCAATTCACATGCGTTTAAAATTACTACTTGTATTTGCTTGGTTTAGTATTCGGCAAATTAAAGAGAATTTATTTTAACTTAGGGCTTGTGGTTTCCTTAAGGTCAGATCTCCATCTTAGAGAAGGAATATGGTATTTAAATTATTTAGTCAAATTGGAGGCCTTGAGACAAAAGTCCGTAGGCTTTCTGAAAATGAGATGTCTTATATTTTGCCTTTTCTAATTCAATCGGAAAGATAAAATTTTGTCAGCATAAGAGTTAATGCATGGAATGTGATTTTTTTTTTTTTTTTTTTTTTTTGCGGTACGCGGGCCTCTCACTGCTGTGGTCTCGCCGGTTGCGGAGCACAGGCTCCGGACGCGCAGGCGCAGCGGCCACGGCTCACGGGCCCAGCCGCTCCGCGGCACGTGGGATCCTCCCGGACCGGGGCACGAACCCGCGTCCCCTGCATTGGCAGGCCGATTCTCAGCCACTGCGCCACCAGGGAAGCCCTGGAATGTGGATTTTAAAAACATAATTTGGATGAGTGTTTTGAGGAATTAATTTGCCCACAGCGTGCTGTGGTGTAGCCCTCCGCAACATGAGCGTCGCAAAGTGTGCGTTAAATAGTTCCTGTCCGTTACACTCGGCTGTGAATGAGTCAGAGGGTTCCTTTTGTCATAAATGACTATTTCCTAAAATGCTCTTGCAGAGAGGCAATGAAACACTTTTAGATTTGGAGTGTTGAGAGTCCTTCGTGCCAGCGGTTGATTTTGAGCCAGCTCAGCTGTTTACAAGAATTCATAAAACCAGGCGAAGTTGAGGGTGTGGCCCATTTGCTGTTATTCCCTGTGCCTCCCCCTGAAATTCCTTCGGTGGTTGAGCAGCGCTGCTTGGGCCGCGGCTCGCTCACCCGACAGCGCGGGGTGGTGGCCGCGTGGCCACGGTGCTTCTGAAGATGATGATTTGAACCTCTGCGTAAAGTCTCTTGGTACTACTAGCGCCCCACTCGCATCTTGAGCATGTGACGTTAACATGGAAACTACAACTATTTTTGCAGCTGTAGAGGCAGAACGAAGGGGGAATAGGCTGTGTGCACACCTGCAGCTTGAAGCTAGAAGGAAGGTCCTGAACTATTTCCATGTGCACTGTGTGGCGTTACAGAAGGTTCCTTTCGTTACAGGTAGTTATCAGGCGCAGAGAGCTGTTCATCACTTTGGCAAGAGGTCCCAGGTTAAGCCAGTACCTCTCTCAGTTCTCCGGGTCTTTCAGGAAGACCCAGGAAGGGGCCATTGGAAGATGACCCCGTGAGAGTTGCGATATTTTGCCACGATCCCACTGATGGCTGTGGTGGTTCAGTAAATCAGAATTCTGCAGGCTGCTTTGGGGTTCTTCGTTTTGACTTTCCCCTACCTCTTACTTTCATTCTTATGATTTCGCCCTGCCTTGGCTTTGCCGTTGTAAAATAACCTCTCCGGAGGTTTTATCAGAGACCCGTGGAAATCTGACCATCACATAAACTACTTTTTGTTGTTACTGCTGATTTTTAAAATGAATTCTCTTCTGCAAATAGGCAGAAGGCACTGCCAGTCAGTTCTGATCACCGCCACGTACTTGCTTCAGCAGTTCCCAGCAGCCAGCGTGATAAAGAGGCCATCTTTATGTAAATAAAGCACAATAGTTTATATTTCCACCAGCTCCAGAGGGGTTCTCAGTTTTTTGTTTTCGTTTTATTTTATTTTTTTTGATCTTGGCTTTCAGATAGGTCTTTTTGAGTTGAGGGAGGGGTCACTGGATAGGAGAAAAGACCACCCTAAGGAGAAAATCTGAGGTAGAAAATCTCAAAATGATTGTTGCAGCCAAGCTTCCATCTTTTCGGATGCAGGGATTTCTACGAAACTGAATTCCAGTGAAATCTATTGGAAAGAAATCTGAGTTGAACACATTTGGAGGTTAATTTAGGAAAGAAAAGCAGATTGAGACAGCATCCTGGGGACTGCAGAGACTAAGCTGAGTTAATTCGTTCAAACTGGCCTTGGGGGGTGAGGTGAGGGAGGGAGTCTTGGAAGCGGTTGGCCCGGGACGGTCCTGGGCACCTGACCCATCAAAAGCTCTGGTTGGAGGGAGCGCTTGTGCCAGGCGGCAGAGAAGAGGAGAGGTGCAGGCACGTGATAAGGCTGCAAGTTTGGGTTTAATCAGACTTGAAAAGGGGAAAACTGGTCAAACTTAGACGTGTTCTAAAATCGGTTGGATACCTAAGGTTCCTTGACCACACCCCCTTTTTTCGTTTGCTTGTTTCCTTGCTCTGTTTTTGAACACCTAAATGCCCCAGTCTTGATTATTTTGGAAGGAACCTTTCAGCCCAAGGGCTGTCAGGAAATGGGATTTACGTTCGTAGACCTCGCCTGAGAAAAGCTATTAGTCTCTCAGCCCAGCGCTAGGAGTGAATGAAGCAGGGTTTCTTGCAGAAGCGATAAATCAGCCACCAGATGTCTCTGCAGGCCACTCCACAGGAATGCCATTAGGAGCCCGAGCCGTGGAAGCTGGAATCTGAGCTTTCCGTGGACCTCAAGGTGCATTCCCCGACTTAATAAATGAAGCAGAAACCAAGGAGGGTGTGTGTGTGTATGTGCATGTATGTCTTCTGCCCTGGGCTGCCTCTGCCTCACTGGGTGTTCCCCCCATTCCTTGGTTATTTATTTCCCTGTGCTGATTGCCTTTTGAAGAGTAGGAGAGGAGTTGTAGGATGCTCCCAGGACAGGAGATCAAACAGCGGCAGGTGCAGGCAAAGACAGCAGCAGTGTCTGGCTGCGGTGTCTTTTCCTAAGGGGGCCCTTTGGTGCGGCCACTACGCTGGGGACAGGGAAGAAATGCCACTGAATCCCAGGCTCCCTGTCGTTCCCCAGCCACCCAGCAAAGGGCTCGGGGCTGCCCTTGCACCCTGGAAACGGTGATTGGCTTTACTGTTTATGTAAATGAGTTTTAGAAGCTTTAAAACATGTCAGTGGAGGATCAACGAGCAAGTTAACTTAGACACATTAAAAATATATCTGGGGAAAAAGGGAATTGATGGTGAACATGACGTGTGCTTAATCGTGGAAGTAGGAGATGATGGAAAGACCCCACCAGTTTAATTGCAAAGACTGTTCAGGGAAAGAAAACCAGCCAGGTTAGTTTGGCTAAATTTGGCATCTAGCCCAGTTGGGCTGGTCCATCCTGGGTACGATGATTTAAGCCGTAGTTGCCCTTCCGTGTATATCTTGATATTACTACCA
Source organism: Kogia breviceps (assembly GCF_026419965.1). NCBI lineage: Eukaryota > Metazoa > Chordata > Mammalia > Artiodactyla > Physeteridae > Kogia > Kogia breviceps. The sequence continues at coordinate 97,039,775 of NC_081319.1, read as the reverse complement.
AGTGACCTGACCCATAAAATCTGCACGCGGCGCTGTTGTCTGCTGTCTTCCTGCCTTAGCAGAGGCGTGAGCGTGGTTCATCCTGCAGCGTCACAGGTGACCCCACAGCCACGCAGCCTCTGGAGAACAGGGAGACTTCATGAGAGGCACTGCTCATCTGCCTCTCTGTGTTTTCTGTTGAGTTGTTTGGCAATGACCTTAACAGATTTAGAAACGTTTCCAAATAAAAGGCAGGGCTACAAAAATAAGAATCAGTCGGTGGGTGAGTTGGTGTCTGAAGAAAACACGAGAGCATTGAATAGAGAACAGCCAGCAAGAGAACGTGATTCAGTGTGATTCATACGCTTCATCACATAGAGTCATCAGTGACATACGGTTATGATCAGCAGGAACACTCTTTCCTTCATGTAGGGATACAGAGAGTCGTAAAATGCAGTCCTGATCTTATTCTAAAAAAGACGGAGCCTTAAAGAATTCTCCTAGATTCTCTCCTCCTCCCCCAGACGTCACACACACACACACACACACACACACACACACACACACACACACACACACACACACAGTATCTTGTTTTAAAACAATTAGCTGAGGATGGATTTTATGAAAACAAGAGGTAGAAGCTTGATGTGGAGCCAGTGCTTGTAGGTTCTGGCAGTAGAGCATGATGTGGTTTGATTCTTGTTTTTTAAATTTATTTTATTGAAGTACAGTTGATTTACAACGTTGTGTTAATTTCTACTGTACAGCAAAAGTGATTCAGTTATACATATATATATATATTCTTTTTCATATCTTTTCCATAATGGTTTATCACAGGATATTGAATATAGTTCCCTGCTCTATATAGTAGGACCTTGTTGTTTATCCATCCTATATATACTGGTTTGCATCTGCTGACCCCGAACTCCCAATCCATCCCTCACCCACCCACCTCCCCCCTTGGCAACCAGTAAGTCTGTTATCTATGTCTCTTCTCTGAGTCTGTATATGATTGTTTCTTAACAGCTCACAAATGGAAGTGCAGAGAGGATGGAGGTGCCCCAGGAGGACCTGCAGTACTATCAGCAGAGGGCCTCTTCAGAGGCCCCCAGGGAAAGGCTGTATTCCCTGAGGATCCAAAACACTACTAGCTGCAACTCGGGGACCTACAGGTGCACTCTGGTGGATCCAGAAGGGCAGAGAAACCTAAGTGGTACCACGATCTTGAAAGTGACAGGTGAGGTGATCTGCGGCGCCTGTTCTCTTCTTACAGTATGCAGGGCACTTTCTGTAGGTCCTAAAGTTGATCCCCTCAACCCAAGTTTACCCTGTAATTCAGAAGCTTTGGATAATATCTGTGGCTGAAAGCTAAATTCTGCTGCAAGGATGTCATAACTTTCTCTACTTTCTTTTTAATAAGGACAGATCTACCCCAGTCTGACTGGGGTGGGTGCCAAATGTAGTGAGACAACTAAATCAAACAACTCTTACTCATGTTAAGAGTCCTTCGGAGCCAATAGGAAGTGTCCAAGTCTAATTTTTGGAAGACAGAGAAACTGGGTAGTCTCCCGAATATATCAGATAACTGTGTAATATTCTGCTCATTGGGGGCTTTCTAACCTGGCCGAAGGGAGCTGCTTCGTGTTTCCACCTTTTTCACATGAGAACAGCATTCCTCTCCCACTTTACAGCAATCGAGTGTCCCAATACCTCAACTCAAGCCAAAGAAAAAGGGTACAGCAAGAAAATAGCGTTCCCGTGATAGAAGGCACATTTTTGCTCTATGCAGTAAGACCAGGAATCAAGTGTAAAGACAAGGATTATCTCCTTGGACTTATTTCCATAACTTTTCTTTATGTAGCTTAAAATACGCCTTACAATTTGACTTTGGCCCAACTCTTGTTAGTGGCTGAGGCTTGAAATGACAGACATGTTGTTACAGAGGCCCTGACTTTGTACAATGGCTACTTTCTCCTTCCATGGAGAAGCGGAAAGGAATCTGACTCAACATAATATTCCCACACTCACAAGAACGCAATCACTGGTTAGGGGTCAGTGTTCGGATTTGGTTCGCTGTCTTACACACACACACACACAGAGCACGTTCGGACTTGGTTCACTGTCTTACACACACACACACACACACACCCTACGGACTTGGTTCACTGTCTTACACACACACACACACACACACACACACACCCTACGGACTTGGTTCACTGTCTTACACACACACACACACACACACACACTCACACACACACACACCCTATACCCTTCTCAGTCTCTAGCCCTTGACGCTGCTTCGTTTGACTTCATGGCATTTACCGTACCTGCCGTGGTACGAGTATTATTCACACGAATGAGAAATGCGAGCAGCCTGGCAGGGAGGGCAGAGGGGGCAGGCGTGTGCTGCGGGGAGCAGAGAGGAAAGGGATAGAGAGAAGCTGGCTTGCTTTCCTGTCCTCTGCGAAGGCAGTGCTGCCTACAAGTTGAGTGGTCAGACTAGAGCCACTTGGATCTGGTTCAAATACTAGCTCAGCTGCTCGTTAGCGTCTTGCCTTGGGGAAACCTCTGAGCCTTGGTTTTCTCATCTTTAAAATGGGGATAACATCATATTGATATTATCTACAAAACAGGTATCTATCTACCCAGCTTGTGGTGAAGGTTGAATGAGATATCGCACTGAAATGCTCAGTCTGGTGCCTGGGGTGGGGGGACTGAATGCTTGATAAATGTTAGAACCATCAGTGGCTCTCAGCCCTTCTCTTCTGGGGTCACAGACCTCTGGGAGAATCCATCCCCAGACCACTGCACAAAATTTGGAATCGAGTATCAGGGATCGACAGCTGTCTGGAGGCCCATCCGTGGCCCTGAGGGCGGAAGCCCCTCCTGTCACCCTCACCCCATCCGCTCCTGGCCCAGTGCTCAAGCCAGCTCCCTGAGCAACCTTGCTGCACGTTGGATGTCGTGCTTGAGTGGGGAGAAGCTGTCCCCGCCTTGTCCCCTCCTGGGCTGAAGGCCTCCCTCCACCTGCACTTGCCCCCTTCCCGGGGCTGAGGCCACAGCCTTTAGCAGCCCCCAGGGAGCTGTTCCGTAGCCCCCCTTGGCTGTCAGCCTTGGTGGAGGGGCTTTAACAGGTCTACAAAGACGCATCGACTTGTTCCGTAATAGCAGGGCAGCTCTGCCACCTGCCTTAATCCGTCAGCCTCTCTGGGCCCTGGCTCCTTCTTCTGTAAACTGGGGCACTCAGACCTGCCCCTGAAGGTTCAGTGAGATGCTGGATGTCAGCCCCTTTGCATGGAGCCAGGCACAGGGTGCGTGTGAACGCCTGCTGCGGTCGCCGCCGTCAATACCGCTGTCCTTCCCACGGTACAGACGTGAGGGTAAGAAGCGGAGACCAGTAGGACTTTAAAGAGCCAGAACAAAACATCCTTAGCTTTTTCCTCCTGGTAGAAGAGCCCTGTTCAACGGCTTCATATTTTACGTATTTCTTTTTCAAGGATGCTCTAAGGGACGCAAAGAAGAGACTTTTAAGAAATACAGAGCTGAGGTTGTCCTGCTGTTGGCTCTGGTCATTTTCTACGTGACACTCATCATTTTCACTTGCGTAAGTATCTTTCTTAAACATCTCTCATTATTAAAAGATCACCTGGGTTACCAATCGAATGCGTTTTGTAGACAGTGTGAGTCATAATGGCAAGAGACCTATTTGCAGAACCCTGGCCTTACTGAGGCCCCCAGACTGTGGGAATCTCTCTGGGAAGCTCCCAGCTTGTTTTCCATCTGGTGGCTCCACACAGAGCCTTGTGAAGAGAAAATGAAATAAGACAGTGATGGAAGTTTGTGAAACGCCAGAGGATCCTCCCAAAGCACCAGCAGGCCTTGTAGAAACGGTGGAAGAAAGTTGGACCCTGCCCGTCCACCATCCGGGCGAGGTGCTGTTCTTCCTGTAGGCAGGTGAGCAAGCCCGGCCACCCTGGTGATGGATCCATCTCCTTGGTTGGCCCGTGAACTCTTTTCTCCTAGAGATTCCCTCTTATAATTTTGGTACTTCCACCCCTTTTTTTTGTTTGTTTTTTTGGTACTTCTGGTTGCTATTTTAGATATCACTTTTTAAGAATTAATCCAGAGAAGCCAGAGGTACACAGGGTGCAGCCTGGGGTAGAGGACTTCTGGCCAGTACTTGGGTTTCCTTGACATGCCCTTGACCCATTGGCTGCAGACTCCAGCCTAGACTCCCTGCCCCCCAAGCCTCTCTGTGTGTGGCTGGTCACCTGGGCTGACAGTGGTCATAGGGGAGCAGGGCCAGCTCTGGGCCTGACCCACCAGGAAGTGGTCTGTCCCATATGTCTCAGCAGGATCAGGAAGTGCTGGCTATTTGGGGACCAGGACATCGGTCACCCAGGAGCTATTCCAGCTCTGGTTCTTGTCACTCACGGGCCCCTTCTGTTCACTTGCTTGACTCTGGCCAAACACTCATCTCTCTGGTTGCTAGTTTAGATGTCAGTCCATCAGAAGACTCCCCTGAGCGCCTACTGTGTATAAGGCATTATGCTAGGCACTGGAGGGCATGTTAAAAGGCATAAGAACTATGTCCTTCCGCCAGGGAACTTACAGCTTGGTCTTTAGAGTTATTTGCATATAAGAAGATAATTAGCATTACCTGGTGGCGAATTTCCAAAATGAGTGACTCTAGTTTTTTGTTGGCAAATGCCTGTTTCTTTGGGCACTGATTTTCCATGCAGGAAATCCTAACGTTAGGGTCTGGAAATGGCCCCGGTCTTTAACTCCTGGTTGAGGTTTGGAGATACCAGCGAGATAGCACAAGCCCACTGCAGAGTGGGTGAGGTAGCCCGCACCACGAGGGCTCCCATATGAGCTGTCCAGTCAGCTCCTAATGAATGGAGCTTAAGTCCAGGAGACAGCTGAAGCATTTTTCCAATTATTCACTTCTCAACGTATCTCTTTGATTTTCTTTTTCAGAAGTTTGCACGACAGCAGAGTATTTTTCCAGACTTTCTTAAACCTGCCATGGAACATACTTTTCTCCCAGTTATCCCCCCAGATAAGCATTTGGACTCTTCACAAAACAGAACTGGTGTGAGCAGGATTTCTGCAGATTGTTTTTCCAAGGTTGAAGGCTCCGTGGTGTGTGTCCACGTCACACCGGACAGGAGAAGCCTGAGCCCCACGCTGAAGACACCATCCTTCCTGTGAAGCCCTTCACTTGACTGAAACGTCCAAAAGTGGATCGCACCCCACTTTTTGTGAGCAGGGCCTTGAAAACTGTGACATGACCGCAGAGCACGGGGCCGCCTACAGGGTGCTTTCCAGTGCTGCTCCTTTACGACCTTCTTAGCGTTTTATTCAGCTATCTGGTCAACCTCTTGGACAAGTTTTTTTCAGTCTTAGAAAAGCTACGGTGAGATGCAGTTGGAAAAGGACCTTGGGATATACGAATGCCTGGAGTTGGCCCTGTGTAGACCCTTGAGGGCAGCTGTCCTCTTCCACATCTGGAAAACATCTCTGAATTTGCTGTGTTTTCTTGTCTAAGCCCAGATGTCTTATGTCTGGGAGAAAGTGACAGGCTAAGCTGAGAGACAGAGGGAAATATTTAGCAAATAGTTTCCCGGCATGAAGGCCCCGCTATGACCAAGTAGTATGATGTGTACGCAGAGATAACAGGTCGATGAACTGTCCCCAACAGGGCCTTTTTATCTGGGAGAGGCATCCATAAAGAAGCAATAGAGAAGAATGTCACGATTATTTTTGTATCTGTGTGTACTCGTCAAAGAAGGATCTGTGCTCCTTCTCCTTTTGAAATCTGTATCTTCAGTTAGATATTGTTGTTAACTGACAAGCAACCTGCATATGGAGGGTGAGAAGAAGTTGGAAACTGTGACAATAGGAGGGAGAGCTATTTAGGGACCTGATGAAAATGCTGGACCAATTGTGCAAACTGGATGCGGGCCCCAGTTGTCCCACTACTTAGCTGTCTGATCTTGGACAAGATCCTTATGGTTTCTACTTTCTCAGTTGTAAACCAAAAGGTTGACGTATGAGTTGATTGAAAAAAACGTATGTGAAAATTCTTTGAAAGAGTATAAAGCACTATCCAAACTCCAGACTCCTTTGGGTCATTATCCTTATTGCAGTGGTGTTCTGGGCATGAGAAAATGCTTTTCATTTTTTATGTTTTCCATCGTTCCAAACAAAGAAGGCTACAAAGGACACTTTCCCGTAGTCTTCTGTATGAATTCCTTTGGGGAAGTGAGGCCAGTTCAGTGGTCTGTTCGTGAAGCACCGGCCAAAAGTACTCCAAGATATGGACACTCACGAGCCACCAGGCCACCGGGAGAAGGGAGTTCTCAAATGTTCCATTGACGTTCTGGCAATTGTTGAGTTTCTCTTATCAGACTTGGCCCTTTCCCTCCTTATTCTCCGAAGAGAATATTGCCCATGCTAATATTAGGGAATAAAAGGGACGACAAGTGTAGTATTTTTGCCTCTTTGTCATAGCTTTCACGTTATTAAATGTATGCATGTGAAGAGGGAGTGTTTTTCTCTTTTATATTTAAAACTACTCGTAAGACTTTGAGAGGAGTGCTGGTATGTAAACGAGTTTGAGAACCAGACCCAAGATGAAATTCTACAATTGAAAGCTTGGCCGAGTCCTTCCCCTGAGTGTGTGTGTGTGTGGGGGGCATTTATGGCAGGTAGACGTCTGTGAAACGGCATCCCCTTCTCCCCAAAGATGCTCCTGAATCCATCCTCGAGTCGCCACCAGGCAGTCCATGATCAGCTTGACCACATGCATGACCGTAGGTGGGAGGGATGGAAAGGAGGAGGGTGTCTACTTCAGAAGGATGTGTAAAGTCAGGGGCTCTGTACCTGGGATTCACGGGGTTTCACTCAAAATTCTCAAATAGTTCCATTACCTCCCCTCCCCCAACGGTAAGAACAATCTAGGGCAAGTGGTTGGTGGTTGTAATAGTTATAAAAGCATTATAGGTGAATCCACTTTGGGAAATGACTCTTTGTGAAGATGAATGCCCATAATATGTCTGTAAAAGCTATAGATTCCCTTTCAGTGGAATCAACTCCATCCTCAAATGCTTTACCGAAAATGCTGGTGAGACCATTGGCATGGTAACGAAGAACTCAAGAGTTTTTAGCTGGTTTGACGCCCAGCTTCACCACTTATAAATTTTACCACCTTGGGCAGGGGATTCACCTCTCTAAGCCACAGCTGGTGGTACTTTAGAGTAAGAATAAAAATAGTACCTGCTTTTTAGGCTTGTGTGAGGATTAAATGAGATAATATATCTAAGAGCCTAGCCCAGTATCTGGCAAAGAGTAACATTAGAACAAGATTGACCTGAGAACAAAAAAGGAGAAAAAAGCAGCAGAGAAAGTGGCAAGGACAGTGAATATTGGGCAAAGTGCTTTTGTTAAAAACAGGATGGACTTGGTGGGAGAGTCATGGTCATTAGAATTATAGTACCTGAGAGGCCAGGGAGAGGGGGTGCCCTTATCAGTTTGGATTGATTTAAGCTAAAAGAAAATGATGGAAATTTGAGATCAGGTAGACTCAACATTCATACTTAGTCTTTGGTATAAGAAGAGAGAGTGTGTGTGTGTGTGTATGTGTGTGTGTTTAAGAGAAACAGATGAGAGAGAGAGAGAGAAAGGTCAGGGTGGGAAGGGCAGAATTTCTCAAGAACAGTGAGCTGCTTTTCCACTGCCATCATTGAAGCCTCTCAAGGTATTTCAGAGAAGGTAGATGATCATCGACCATATCTATTCTTTGTCTCTGTTGCCAGGGAGAGCTTTGTTTTCAGAGCCCTGCTTTGTCTATGGAACTAGATCTACGATTATAATAATTTCACCTTGGGATGTCCCAAGACACAAACACGGACATGAATATTAGCTCCACATTATCCCAAAAGAAGGCCTGTGGGTTTTGTTTTCATAGTAATTCTTAGCAGATTTCATCATAGAAAATACTGAGCCGCACTCACAGAACCCAACAGAGCCTGATAATTTGCTGGGGTTGCCGGAGAAGAGATCACACAGCAGCCTGTGGACACAGAGAGTCCTTGAGACTCGTGTTCAACCCCACAGCACAGTAAGATTGGGAGTCTCAGAAAAATTCAGTCTGGTTCCCAGACTCTCTCCTCACTGGCAACTTTATTTGGCTGCATTACCTGGTAAATCGTTTAATACTCCATCTTTTCTATGTAAAATACCAAAAGGCCTAAAAATTTTAGGAGCTATTTGCTTAATTCAACAACAGTTGTCTCTCACAGTTTTTCAACGGATTGTTTGAGACCCAGATTTGATCTAACTGGTTGGGAAGATACAATTAATCAGTTCTTTGATCGGAGACTATTGTTGCTATTTATTATCTTCTCAAGACCAGATGGGTTTCTTTTCTAATTTTCAACGTTAAATTGCATAAGAAATTAAAATGCTACCACCTGCCTTTTTGTAATCTCTGTGTGGGGGTTGAATGGATGAAATTAAGCATAAGGTTATTTGCTGAGCATTCACTCTCACACTCTGTGTAATACTCAAAAAAAGCAAAGGTACGGTCCTTCCTTTCAAGGAGCTTATAATCTAGTGGAAGGAGAAATGAGCTCAGAGCCATAGGCACAGCTACTTGTTTTACTGAACATTAGGGAATTATTCAAAGATAGTGGGAACACAGAAAAAGGACCGGTAGTGTTCCCATTCATCTAGGAGCACCTTAGAAGGATTTATAGAGCTAATTCCATTTGAACTTGGACTTGAGAGATAAGCAGGATTTCGAGTGGTAGTAATGGTCAGGGGTGGTGGGAACGACAGAGGCACGATCTCTAAGGTAAAAAGGTAGAGAGCACACCTGAACAGAGGATTGTATGAGTTTCTGTAGGCATAGGGCACCCACAGCCCAGACCAAGCAGGAAGGAGGCGATGATGGAAGATGGACAGGGTACTGTAGAGAATTTGCACAGCTGAGCAGTATGGAAGGATTCTGAGTTGCGGAGCCTTAGAATTAGATCCATTTCTAGAACAATCACCAGGAAAATAAAGTGAAGGGTGAAATGAAAGAGCTGGAGGAGACGGGAAGCAGGAAGGCCATCCAGGAGGCTGATGGAAGCCCAAAGAAGCAGAGCATCCGTGGAAGAGAAAAGGAGGGATGGAAACAAGCTGGTTCCTACGTGTTGTCTTCTCAATTTTCAGTCTTGGGTTTTCTTATGATCCTAGCTGATACCTCTCTCCCCTTATCTCCATATCTATCTATCTATGTATCATCTATGTATCTGATTTTTTTTTTTACTTAGTTCTCCTTTCCTCTCTTTAAATAATGGAATGGAAAGAAAGAAACAACCCCTTCCATCTTGACCTCTACATAACTTACAGAACATAATCATCTTAGACCACAGAAAACGTTCCCATGTGGCACAGCTGTCCCAATAGCTAAGAGGGCTCTGAATAATTATAAGAGGGCATCATAGACGTTACATGACTAAACCTGGTTTTATACATCCTTACTCCCAGTCCTGCCTCAACTTACCTGTCCCAGCAGAATATTCCTTGTTTTCCCTGTAGATAATTTGATATCACATTTGATCAGTGATTGGCTGACTGAGGAAACATCTGTGCTCTTTTGTGTGGCGAGCATTGCCCTCTGAGGAAGGCGCCATTCAGACCCTCATAAGCCTCAGGGCCCGATTGTACTCTCCTTGGTCTGCATCCTGGACTTTATGGTATGAACGTAAAAAAGGAGATGGCCTTTGGCCAAATCGCTCCAGGGACCTGCTCAGTTACTGGGGGTCCCTGGTTGTTCCCTAAAGCTAGGAAAAGCAACCCTGGAGGGGAAATTGGTGCCTTTGAGGGAAAAGCCGAGAAGCCAATCAACGAGCTGATGCCGATAAGGCGTGACTAAGCCGAGAAGCCAATCAACGAGCTGATGCCGATAAGGCGTGACTAAGCAAATTCCCTGCTTTAGGGGTATATATACGGCTACGCTTTGTCGTTAAGCTTGCCTTGCAACCGTCAGTTGTCTGTGCCCTTCTGATCCCGTACCTTGGTGCGTTCAGTTCCCTACCCCCTCTCGTCGATGGTTGCTGCACTTGGAGGACCCGCCGCGGCTGGCGGCAAGTGGCGCCCGAGCAGGGACCGGACGAGAGGGACGTCTGAATCTCGGTAGGTAAATCCCCGGAGTTACGAGTGAAAGTGTGGCCACATAGTAAAGTTGACAGTAACTCGGGGCAATAGTCAGAAGTAAAAAAATATGGGACAAAAAGTATCCAAGGAGCGACCTGAGATCACTGATCAAGAGAAGGAGTTGTCCACCAGTGCTTTCCAGGCTTTCACAGCTGGAAATTATGATGTCTGTCTGCAACATCTTGCCTGCCTACAAGATATAAACAAAGACGATTATAAAATAATTTTGAATACGGCAGTAGCTGAGTTTTTCAAAAGTAACCAGACAACAACAGATAGTTTAAGACAGACACTTAACCAATTAAAGAATCAGGTGCACTGGGCTGTTGAAGAAATGGATGGACTAGATGATCTTGAAAACAGTATGTTGTATTACAATCAAGCAGTCGTCCTGTATCATGTCCGACAGTATACAGAAGCCATATCCGTTGGTGAAAATCTTTATCAGTTCATAGAACCTTTTGAAGAAAAATTTGCCCAAGCAGTGTGTTTTTTGCTCGTAGACCTGTGTATATTAACCTACCAAGCTGAGAAAGCTTTACATCTTCTTGCTGTTCTAGAAAAAATGATTTCACAGGGCAACAATAACAAAAATGGAAAGAATGAGACTGGTAACAAAGATGGGTCTAATCATAAAGCTGAAAGTGGAGCTCTAATAGAAGCTGCAAAGTCAAAGATACTATTTTTGTGTTGAAGTATATGTAGGAGGACAAGGGACTTTACTGGTCTGCCATAGTTTAAAGGTAGTTAAAGCTGTTACAAGTTTGAAGTTTCCCTCCTTTTTTCCTTCTGATTTTCCCCAATCTGATTTTGAATTCTCAAATCTGGTGCACCTTAAATTATAATAATGGTACCGTTCTAATTTCTTCAGTTTCTGTTACTGATAATAGTTTGGTTTTTTATAAGCATTGGGATTTTGGGAAGTTTGCATTGTCTTATTCTTATCAACCGGTTATTACTTGTGTTACACCCTCATATGCCTTGCTAATAGGAGATTTACAGATTGAGTTTACTTCTGGTTCCTTAGGATATAATATAACTTGTCAGAATTGTATTTTTAGTACTTGCATTCTGCCTATGAAAGGAACTTTTTCTGTTATGATGTTAAAACAACCTTCCTATGTAATGCTGCCTGTAAATATTTCTGAACCATGGTATCATAGTACTAGCATGCAAGCTTGGCTAGAATTATCTGAAGCTTTAAAAAGACCTAAACGATTCATTGGAATATTAATATGTAGCATATTAGCCTTAGCCGCTTTAACAGCCACAGCCGCTACCGCCGGTTTAGCATTAAGTAAAACTGTACAACAAGCACATTATGTTAATCAATTGTCTAAAAATACCAGTATTGCATTAGCATTACAAAGTCATATTGATACTCAACTAAAAACTGAGGTTGATGAGTTAAAAAATGCTCTCATAGGTTTAGGAGACCAAATTATGGCTTTAAAATTGAAAATGCGTTTGATTTGCCGTGCTAAATATACTTGGATTTGTGTGACTCAACACGCTTATAAAGAAACTGGTATTGGAACAAAGTAAAAATGCACTTTTTAAGTGTATGGACTGATGGACACATTAGTTTGGACATACAAAAACAATGCGGAAATACAAGCAATTCAAGAAGCTCATCTACAAGAAGACGGGCCCCAACAATTAATTCAAGGACTCTTGGATCAGCTTCAATGGTTAAACCCAATGCATTGGTTTCAAAATGGACTCACAGGATTGATTACCGTGGGGTCATGTGTATTGTTGATGTTAATTGCCTTACCTTGTTTATTACGCTTTATTGTTGGCCGTCTCGCTGCTCTTCGTCAGGAGGTGTATGGGTTGAAATTGCATTATCAAGCTTTAAAAAATAAAAGAGGGGGAAATGTGGCGAGCATTGCCCTCTGAGGAAGGCGCCATTAAGGCCCTCATAAGCCTCAGGGCCCAATTGTACTCTCCTTGGTCTGCATCCTGGACTTTATGGTATGAACGTAAAAAAGGAGATGGCCTTTGGCCAAATCGCTCCAGGGACCTGCTCAGTTACTGGGAGTCCCTGGTTGTTCCCTAAAGCTAGGAAAAGCAACCCTGGAGGGGAAATTGGTGCCTTTGAGGGAAAAGCCAAGAAGCCAATCAACCAGCTGATGCCGATAAGGCGTGACTAAGCAAATACCCTGCTTTAGGGGTATATAGATGGCTATGCTTTGTTATTAAACTTGCCTTGCAACCGTCAGTTGCTTGTGCCCCTCTGATCCCGTACCTTGGTGCGTTCAGTTCCCTACCCCCTCTCGTCGATCGTTGCTACACTTTGAGGTCCCGCCGTGGCTGGCGGCACTTTTGGTTTAGTTTTTCTGTGTTTACAGTGATATAGCAAACGTTTGCATCTTTTTTGTTTGTTTTTGTTTTGTTTTCAATATATTAAAAAGTAACATAGTACAAATGTTGTAGTTAATATTAAAAAGGATCCAAATTTTTCAAGGAATGAATTTTTATAAACAAGTTCTACAATGAAAGGGAAACAGCATATTGATACATAAAAGTTTTGTTAAACAAGATTTAAAAATTTTTAAATCAAAGTGTTTTAGACTAAACTATTTCAAATGTTCAAACAAAAACAAAAAATCCCTGTACAATCTCCATAATAAGATGTGTCCTCGCACTTTGAAAATGTTAAAATTTTAGAAATTTGAGTGATAGAGGCAGCACTTAAATGTTTCGTGAACCTTTTTTTCCCAAAAAAGAATACTTTCGGTAAAACACTTTACTATTTTATCTGAGTGCAGTTACATTTTTGTTCTTCCAGAAAAAGATTTACATTAACTGTATTTTTACTGTAAAAAAAGTTAGAGATATTTAACTTCCTGAGTGGCTTCAGTCATACATCGAACATGATTTAATGAGCAAAGTTTAAAATTTTATAATGAAATAGCATGTGCAGATGTATACTTGTATGCTCACTTACAGTAAAACTCAAGATCATGTCACAGAACTTACACTTAAGTTCTCTAAGAAGTTACATAATACGATTAATCCCCAAACTTGACCAAAAGGTTTTCTCAAATGTTAGTAAATTGAATTACTGAATTTACATTTTCTCATTTATTAACAAAATACTGAGTCATTTCAGACTATCAACTTGAATGTTTTCCATTATATACACCAAAAATCTGATTCCCTAACAAGAAATTTCTTGCAATACAAAAAGATAACAGATAATTAAAATATTTGCTTCATAATACAGCTAATCCATAAAATACATCCCTTCCTCAATTGTCTAAAATGATTAGGAATTGTGGCACCACCTTTAGCATAAAGCCCTTTCCTCTTCTTAAAACTGTGCAGTGAAAGGTAATTTATGTAATGAAACTAGAACCACAATTCTTCTCATTTCTGTATTGGACTGCAGTTAGGTTTTAAAAATTTTATAAAGAAATGTGGCAACTTGTAAAGCTGCTCTATAGAGTTTTTTTTTAAGAAAACATTCCCAGAAACAGCTTAACAAAAGGGCCTAGAATGACCCTATGAATACATCCTTTTAACACTTGTCAGTGTCGAGATGAGCGCCGTTTTCCATCTCTACCACTGTCTCTTCTGTTATCATAGTCATGGCTCCAGTCGTCGTGATTTCTCTCTTCGCAGAAGAAATCATCTCTGCTTCCTCTGTAATCCTGGTCGGCCCCGTGATCAGCGTAACGCTGTTCACGGCTGTAATGTCTATCCACTACGCAGGGATGAGGATTCTGTCTGGCTTTTCGCTGTCATCATGGTGTATCTTGGCCCCACTGGGAGGTTGAAGACTGGTTAAAAGTGTGATTATGTGACTGAACTGATGGGGAAAATCCGGACTGATCCAGATGTGGAGAACCAAATTTCCCCCCATATGACATCTGTCTCAAAGCACCCTTCATCACTGCTTGTCTCTGAACATTTTCTGAAGAAGAAAAAGATCTTTGAATTCTCGGTGTTGATGGAGTCATGTTAGCCACTGTAGGAGATGTGGAAGTAGGGCTTGAACTTCCAACATGATGCTGGGAATATGACAAACTGAGCTCCTCTGAGGCATGGCTACTTCCTGCTCTAAACTGAATTTTGGTGGGCCTGCCAAAAAGTTTGATTCCGTTAAGCAGATTCATGGCAGAAGGAACAGATACTTCACGTTTGAAATTCACAAACGCCAACTGCTTTGGTTTAGCATCGTTATCTTTTGGAATGTGCACTTTTATTACTGGCCCAGCCTGTCGGGTGCCGGGGCGGACCGTCCTGCTTGTGCCAGGAAAGCGGGGATGGCCGTTGGGGCGGGCCCTACCGGGGCCGGAAGACGAAAGGGAAGGCACGTTTGCATCTTTCATTGGTCCTGTACCTCTATGCTTTTGTCCAACTGATTATATGTTACCTAATTGCTCCTGAGTGACTTTTTAAAACAAAATCTTCTAGCAGTTGACTAACAGACCCTGCTAACCAAGCATTAAGGTAAAGCAAAAGATCCCTTGAAGGGATCCTAATGGATTGTGTGTGGGTATCATGGGGTGAGTATGACTACGCTTTGGAGAAAAGGAAAATGGTGCCTTATGACGTTGTTTTTTGCCCCAGAGCTGGATGAATTACACTCGGGCCCCATTCTCTCCTTCAGAGACAAGGCATTTCACTTGCAGACACGTCTTGTTTTCGATTCCACTTCTTTATTTCTGTCTCCCCGAAGGATCTCAGGCAAGTGCACAGTTAGGCAACGAAAACTAGCAGGAAGACATCATCTAGGTGGGGTGTATTCGCTTCCATGGTTCCTGAGAAGTTAGAGTGAAGGAAGGAAGCGAAACTTGGGCACTGAAAGCAAATCTCTTCTTTCCTCCTTTCAATGCATAAACATGTACAGAGTCCTTCTGGGGAAGGGAGACGGAGCTCACTCAGTGATTCATTTGGATTCTGCATGAGAAGGAGATATTGTTTTAGTCTTCATTATAAGAGGGGCCATTTCTTCAAATTGACCGTTTTTCCCTCTAACTCTTTTCCAAAGTAGCCTGTTTACAATCTACTCTTGTAGATTACAGTACTCAGTAGAGACAAGGAGGGAGACATTCAGACCTTGAAAAGCTTCAAGACATCCCACAGAGTTGGAATGCTTTTCTCAAAGGGAAACAAAAAAAATCTGCAAATGTGTATGTACTTGCCTGTGTGCCCGAAAGAGCCAGCTGGACAGACCATAAACAGCTCCCATGCAGGAACAACAAAAGCCCATGTCAGAAGTCAAGGGACAGGGAGCTGAGAACTAATAATAATTTTGCACTTACACAGCAGTTTTCATCTGAAGACCTCAGAGTGCTTTATAAACATTAATTAAATTGCCCCACAGCCCTGCGAGATGGCTGTGTGTCACTGTTTCCAATTTGCAGGGGGTGGAGGGAGGAGAAATGTGTGCCTGGAGTGAAGTTGGAACCAGGCCATGCTACAGTGCACGTGGATTGTGGACTCAGAAAAAGCAGTGGGACCTTTTCCTCTGTGAATTTAAGGCTATGGCCACATCTCACGGTACCTGCTGGACCAAGAAGGAGATGGTCTGGCAACAGGGCTGTCCAGGGCGACCCCTCAGCAGGACCCACCTCCTGCATAAGGCAGAGCCACCTGCACTGGGCTTGAGAGGCTCCGGCACGATCTCCCCGACAAACTCATTGCCGTTACTACAGACGCATCCCTTCAGTGGGGCTCATGAGGGCAAGTCACGCCCACCTGAGGTGCTGGCTCTGATTGCTTGGAGGTGTGGTCAGGACAGCTGCTTGGAGAAGGATTGTGGTGGGTGCTCAGCAGAACATCCTATGATTGATTATTTTATCTGCCTTGCGTTTGGGAAAAAGTAGGTGGGGGTTGAACTGTGTCCCTTGAAAAGAGATCTTTTTTTAACAAAACTAATTTTAATGAAGTATAGTTGATGTACAATGTTGTGTTAATTTCTACTGTACAGCAAAAGTGATTCAGTTTTATATATATATATATATATATATATATATGTTCTTTTTCATATTCTTTTCCATTACGGTTTATCCCAGGATATTGAATATAGCGCCCTGAGCTATACAGTAGAACCTTGTTGTTTATCCATCCTATATATACTAGTTTGCATCTGCTGACCCCAAACTCCCAGTCCATCCCTCCCCCACCCCACCCCCTTGGCAACCACAAGTCTGTTCTCTATGTCTGTGAGTCTGTTTCTGTTTTGTAAATAAGTTCATCTGCGTCATATTTTAGGTTCCACGTATAAGTGATGTCCTACGCTGTTTGTCTTTCTCTTTCTGACTCAGGTCACTTAGTATGATCATCTCTAGGTCCATCCCTGTTGCTGCAAATGGCATTCTTTCATTCTCCCTGAAGAGATGTCTTGAAGTCCTGACCCCGGTACCCATGCATGGGACTTCATCTGGAAATCGGGTCTCTGTAGATGTAACAAGTTAAGATGAGGTCATACTGGATTAGAGTGGGCCCTGACTCTGAAGGCTGTGTCTCTGAGACAAGGGCAATCTGGACGCAGCCACAGAAAAGCGTGGTGCCTGAGGCTAGAGGCGGTGATGGGCGTGGTGTGCCTGCAAGCCAGATGGCCAGGATTGCTGGCTGCCACCAAAGCTAGAAATGGCAAGGAAGGAGTCCTTCCTAGAGCCTTGGCAGGAGCGCAGCCCTGCTGACACCTTGACTTCGAACTTTTGGCCCCTCTAGAATTGTGAGAGAATAAATTTCTTTTGCTCTAACCCACCCGGTTTAAGGCGCTTTGTTACAATAGCCTTAGGAAATTAATACAATAGTCTAAATATTGGAAGTTGCAAATGCAGGATCATTAAAATGGTCCTTTATTTAAAGACACATCCCACCGTTGTAATAAGCGAAGGAAGGTTTTCTGGAGAGATTGGGCTGTGACGATGGAGATGAGGATATAGGGTGAGCACATCGTAATGATGGTGACAGTGACATCACTGGTCCTCTGACCTGGCACGCGCTGATGGTTCTCAGCCACTTAGATGTTTTGGCGAGTCAGTGTGCTGTTGGAACACGTTGAATTATAATTGTGAAAATTCATTGAACGCATGCCATTTCTCCATCCCTAGAATGACATAGAAAGAAAAACAAGGAAGGCATCCAGAAGCCCGATCGAGGATAGCAAAAGTCAAAAATAACCTACGAATAAGAAAAAGGAAAAATAAGATCCAAACACTGGGAAAATTAATCTGCCGTGGGTGAAGTTGCAGACGTTTGGGGCAGGAGATCATCTGTTGTATTCATCTTTAGTCTTGCCCTTTGCAGGCTCCCTTTAAAAAATACAAACAGTCCTGGGATGGGCAACACATATAAAACAATACAGTCATGTCAGGCTTTGGAGTCAGGCAGGTGTGAATGGAAATCCAGGCTGTGTCATTTACTATCCCTATGGTATTAGGGAAGTCACTTGACCTCTCAGTGCCTTAATTTACTCATCTGCTAAGTGGGTATAATGATATTCTCATACGTTTGTCGTCAGAATTAAATGAGTTAATATCTGTTTCAAAGCCTGCTCTATAGTATGTACAGTATTATCAGTAGCATTCGCTTCTGCTCAATAAATAACCCTCCTTCCCGTGGAGAGTGGATAGATAAGCTGGAGAGGCGGCACAGGGAGAGGCTGGGGGAGATGACCCAGTGGAAAGATCCTGCATAACGGAGTCTGCCATTGGACTGCGGTTTCAGGAGAAGTTGCTTCCTTCACCCTGTGGTCTCAGGGTGGCCCTGCCCCCAAGATTCTCCTCTCCTCCTTGGCTAGGGTCCCCCAGAGCTGGGGGAGTGACAGAGTGCCCACAGTTCACGGCCGTGGGCAATGGAGCTGCTTCCTTGTCTGCCTTTGCTCTCTGAGCAGGGCCCCCAGCCAGGGAACTGGAGCTGCGGAGAGCCTGGAGGCAGCTCCAGCTGTCAGCGGAGTCCTTTCCTCAGGCTGGGAGCCAAGCAGTGCCAAGAAAGGAAGCAGAAGTTGTTCCTATCAGACTGGGCCGAGGAGTCGACAACCTCACCTTCTTTGATAGTGATTTTTGAGCCCCAGTTAAATGGTTCAACTCCTATTTACCCAAAAAGAAACAACCTTGACAAACGGTTCATCATCATCTTTTTTTTTTTTTTTTTTTTAATTTAACAAATGTGAACAAGTTTGGCCTCTCTCATTGAGGAGCACAGGCTCCGGACGCGCGGGCTCAGCGGCCATGGCTCACGGGCCCAGCCGCTCCGCGGCACGTGGGATCCTCCCGGACCGGGGCTCGAACCCGTGACTCGCAACCACTGCGCCACCAGGGAAGCCCGTCAACAAGTTTTGAGTGTAACTTATTTCCCCAGGCTCCACACAACCAAAGGCATGAGTGACAGCCCTGATCAAAATATAAATATTTTAACGTTGAGTTCCCCCACCAGATATGGCTGGTAATAAACGCAGACCCAGACCCTGTGGGTCCTGAGTGGCCCACCGTTGCGCTTGGCCACCATCATGTTTTCCTCTTGGGATGGCCATGCCGCTCTCACTCTGCCACCTGGTGGCCTGGTTCTGCAACTGCATCTCCCATACCTGTAGCTTAGGTCTCAGGAGACAGTTATTTGGTGCTGTTCCTGCGGCTGTTGGGCCCATGAACATGGGAAAGGCCTCTCTCGTCAATAAAATCTCCCTAAATAAGAAGTTAGCTAATTGCAATTTCTTTCAGTTCCTAGAATTGGGGCACTTTCTACCTCCCAAGGCTGCATTCAGAAATATCTTGCCCCCCTACCATTAGCCAAAACCCCTAGCCGGGCCCAGGCACTCGTCACAGACTCTCTCCTTTGACCAAACTAATCAACCTCCTGGGAGCCCTCGACTGGACTAGGCATGACCTTGGGCTTCCTTCTCCGTCCTTGTAGAAACCAGTTTGAGCAAGAATCCTATAAAGTCAGCTTAGCGAAAGCTCCCCACCTTTGGTGTCCGACCACCCTTGATATCACGCTGATATCAGCAAGAATTCTGTCGAGTCCGTCTCACAAGAATTCCCCTACCCACGATGTCTCTCCTTAGAGTTTTCCGTCCACTGAGCGTCACCCTGCTCCTTCACGACAAATCCCACTGTCCTCGTTAAGCCTGGTCTCTGTCCCCTACCACCCCCACCCCCACCCCGCCCACTGTAGTAGCCTTACCGTCACTAGCAAGTGTCAGAAATCATTTTTTCTTGGAGACATTTCAGCTGTCACTGCAGGAGGCACCCCTGTCCACCTGGGTATCCCAGGCTGGAGCAGACTTTTTTTATCCCTCTCTGAGACTCTTAAGCCCAGAAAGGTCCTGACCCATCAGATTTAAAGTCTCCCAATAATCTCTCCCAGGAGGACTAATACTGAGGCTGGCAGTCGTATATCTTAGACCTGGGAGGGCATTCATAATTTCACATCGCCTTCCTCACAGCCAACAAATAAGTCCTGAATTTTGGGTTTCAATAAAATGTTCCTGTGTTTCCTGCTTTGGCTCTCGGTCTCCCTCCTGATCACCCCAGCTGGTGTCAGCGTTACATGCCTGGGGCTCCTATTGTCCCCTTCCAATGTCCAGCCGTCTCCTTCAGCCTCAGAGCCTGCGTCTCTGTCACGACCTTCCCCGCGACTTAGCTCAGGGTCACAGCCGACTCACTGGCTAGGCTTGCTTTCTCAGCTCCTCGGACTAGACAGGAGCCCGGGAGAAGAGGAGAAGAAGACATGTGCCTTCGTTCTCTCTCTCCTCCCCGCCTCCCTGCCTATAACATCATCAGGCCGCTGGGCAGGTGACGCGCTGATCTGGCTATTTTTTCCTCCTGAAAATCCGACCCCATTATCCCTGATGCCGAATCCTTGGTAAAGAGAGGGCCAGGCTGAGCCTCGAACATGAAGACAGGAAGTGAAGGTAGCCCTGAGATTCTGGGCATAAGAAAGCACCAGTTAAGAGACGGAGAGAAAAGAGATCATAGGTGGTGCATCTCTGCTGGGAACGGGGGCCGGACATGCGTGAGGAACATGAGATCTGCGCCAGGTACTTTCCATCCATTAGCTTTTCCCACGTTATAGAGTAGATAACTGAACCTCAGAGAGGTTAAATAGTGTCCGCAGATGCCGTAGCTCGGGAGTGGAGCCAGGATTCGGACTTGGGTCTGCAGATTTATTTGACTTCTACGCTCCAGCTCTTTCCACCAAACCCTATTCCCCCCGTGGCGGAGCGGGGGGCGGGGCGGGGAATGTGTACGCTCCTGGGGACAGGGATGCAGTCCTCCCACGTCTTCTATAGGAGGATCCTGGCTGTCTTCAGTCAACCACCCCTCTGTGCCTTGGATCTTGTCACCGTTCATGCCGTTTCTAATAACATATTCGTAATAATCTCTGAGGTGACAGAAACGGCCCCAGTCCGCAGACATCTGGAAGGGCTCAGGGCTGCCATGACCCCTGGCACAGTCTCCAGGCTCAGCCGGTACCAGCTGTGAACCTCGGATGCCTGGAATCCGATCCCCAGGCTGGCAAGGTACGAGCAAAACGGCAACCAGGCCTGGGAGGGTTCCCTGAGATGGAGCCATGAGCTACGGCCCTTTGGTAAGGCCGATCTGTGCAGCAAGCCCCCGGGAAGCAGATAACCCAGCCTGACAAGCGACCTTGACAGAGGGACAGCAGTAATATTTTCAGTTGGTTGAGCTAGTCTTGGCCGATTTCTCTAGAGCATTAGGTGCAGACGTAAGCCTGCTGCCCCACATTGCACACGCTTGCGTTGGCCTCTCCCCCTCCCCCGCTTCAAGTATTTATCCCGTGGCTTGTACAAGCCACGTCTTTCTCTTCCCCAGTCAGAGTGAGAGTCTCCAAGCTTCCTTGCCCGGCCGCTGGATGTGCAGCGAAGCAGTGAGGACAAGAATCTTGTTCCAAGCCCATCAAGCCGGGCTAGCATTGGATGACCTCCGGCACCAGCCAGCCTGGCTTTTGGGGATTGAAATTGATTTTCTTCCTTTCTGTGTGTGAGCACGACCCGAGGTACAGCTCTGTTACCAGCGCCCATCTCAGGTGTGCATTTACAGGTGAACAGTGGTACTCTTAAAAAGATAAATGGCAGAAGTTCTTGAAGAATGCCCTCTGTCACCTCTGCGGCTGAACAGGATGTCTGCTTACATTTCCAAAGAGTAGCTTTTAGTTTCTCCATGCTGGTGTGTGTGTGTGTACACAGGGCTGGGGGTGACAGGTTTCTGAAGCTGTGAGAGAAAATGTGTAAAACTCCAAATTCTTGTCCACATGGCCAGCCTGAGATCAAGGCATGCAAGGTGCTTGCCTCTGGTGCAAGATTTAAGGAGGTGACCAGAAAGTCAGTACTCAAAATGTGCTAATGTCATACATTTTAAAAAATCAAAATTAATGTAAAAAATCCACTGTGAGCAGCATATCAATATTTTAAATACACAAATAGTTGACATTCCTGGTTTTTCCCTTTGTTTCAGATTCCAATATGACTTGACGTGGCACTTTAGAAACTTTTGATGTGGTGTTCTTCATGGATTTTTTTTTTAACATTTATTTTTTAATTATTGCATGAAGATATTCTTTATCTTGATTACTGAGTTTTTCCTGGTGTCCCTCTAAGTTTTGCAAGCCAGTGGAATTGCCTCTCCCTGGTCTCAGCCCCCTTCAGACATGGCCTGAATCAGAGGCAGGGCTGTTTTTGAGAATAGCTGAAGATACTCGCTGGCATTTATATTCAGCCTCCAAATTGAAACTGAGTTGTTGAACTCTTCCTCTCGATGGTAACTGTCTGAGCCCAGAATGGCATTTGGATTTTGTCATTGACTTGGTCACAGCTAAAGTCATCCTGAGTGCCAAAAGCAGGAGTAAAGGAGAATTGGCTCTCTTGGGGGTAGTATCAATTCTGTATATACCATGGATGCTCCAAGAACTTTCCAGGCCACAGGAGGATACAACGAGGCTCTTGGTGGATGCTCAAGTTTAATTTTTATGCCCAGTCCTTGCTGATGACATTTGTAGAGGAACCTCAACCTCCTCTCCCAAGGTACCCAGTTCATTGCTCAGCTGGGCACTCAGAGCCCTTCTCCCCGCCCCCACCCCCCACATCATCATCCCTGGTGTCCCCAGTAGCCACAGTCTGTGTGGGTATCCCTTCAGTAGCTGCCTTTTAAAGATACGGCCCGGTGCTTCTGGAAAAGCTAGCTATTTCATAATTGTAAAATTGACCTCTATTCCACAGCTCTACTACACACTGGTGTATTTCCTGGCACATCCATCTAACCCAAAATTAAATGACATTTCCTGGCAAGAGATGGGCCAGTGGTTGAAAATATCATAGCAACAGCTCCGCTCCACTTGCAATATTCCTTTACATTCAATATCTCAGGTCTTTCCTGGGTCTATTAACTGGCAAGTTTAAGGGTCGACATTGTGGGCTTGGAGTCTTGCCATTTGGAATAAGAGGCCAGCGAGAGGCTGCCTGACTCTGGTTTTCAGTTTTACTTTTTCCAGTGTATTCTTTCCCGTCTCAAGCCTGCCCCTCCTCCTCCTGTATGCTTGCTTTCAGGAGTCGACATCAGTGCCCATACCCACACACACAGGCCCAATTTTACCTCCTTAACTGTTTAGATCCCATCCTGCTGCCAGAAGGATCCTGTTAGAATGTTGATGTGATCGTGTCATTTTATTGTTTAGAACCCTCTGCAACAACTCCTCCTGGCCTAGAAGGTGAGGTTCAAGGTTCCTTTTCTGGCTCTGCCCACCTCACCGGGCTCATGGCTCACTGTTCTTCCCACCCAAACAGCTGCAACCCTGGCTCAACCCCTGGGCCTTTGCACACACCCTTCCCTCTTGTCATACTCCAGCTTCCTGTCTCAGGGTAAATTGCGTGGCTGCCAACCTTCTTGGAATGAGAGGCCAGGTGGCGGTGGGGTCTTAGGGTCCTGCATGTGGACTTTCACTTATAACCCTGATGTCAGTAGGGTACCACCCCCCGTTCTCCCACATACCTGATGGTCTTGATTCTAGCGCCTCTCATGTACATTTCACTCCCACATAAGACCCCTGTACCCCTTAGTGGTTGGGGAAGGGGACCAATTGCCTGGCTGGACCAGCTAACGAAGTAGCCTGGGAGATCTTGCCTCTTTCACAACTGGAAACAATCAGTGCTCTTGTTTTCACTTTCCTGCCTTCCTCCCATCTTCAAGGACACTCAGAGCCTCCACTGCCTGAATCTTTCTAGGGTTCTAGAGAGCAGATCGTTATTTATTTATCGTTGATATCCCTTTCTGGAGGCACTTAAGATACGGCTTTCTCAGATTGGCTAACATCCTCGGTCTGACTTCATTTTACTTATCTGTAAAATGATAAAAATGTTATCTCACTTTCAATTCCATTAAAGGAGTTGAATGAGCTAATCTCTCAGGTGACTTCTAAGACAGGACTATCTTATGATTCGTCAAGGAATTTAGATTTGTGGGCATGTTGGATTTCTCTTTCTTTCCTAGTTGACTGTGGTTGGAGGGAAATCAGACACATCAGCTCCAGGATAATCTGGCAAATTAACATACATTTGTTTTTAAGTTAAAGCTTGTGCAGTATCTTTTTTTTTTTTTTTAATGACTCCCCATCTTAGTAGAGTTTTTGATTACTTGACAGACAACGATATTGTGGATAGTACATTGGATAAGAGAGCTTGTGAAAGGAAGCAACCAGGGTTTCAGGCAGAGGAGGAGCCGAAGGACCTAGAGAGGCGCGAGTGACATCACCCCAGGCAGAGAGAGTAATCTGTGTCCCCTCTGTGCCTTGGCGGGTGACGTGTAAGGTTCAGGAATAGATGTTATTGGACCAATTAAATAGAGCCCTTAAAAAAAGACCAAGTTTTCACTCTGCTTTCCAAGAGTGGGCCGTGATTTTGATTTAAGTACCCACAAGCCACAGGAGTCTGAGATGCATTACGACTCAACGTATGTAACCGCTGCAGGGTGTGCGGGGGATGGCCCTGGATTGCTGCCCTGGGAGTCACGCGCGGTCACTGCTGGCAACAGCCCGTCACCCGGGCACTGCGTTCCTGGCAAGCGCGGACCAGGGTGTAGGGCTGTGATGATCTTGGAAGGGAAAAGGAGCAGATGTGCCCCTCCGCTGACTCCTCGGCCTGCCTTGGGACACATTTGCACGTTGCATGGGGGCCCTGATACCCCAAGGCGTACGGTTGCCTTTGGTTAATTGTATGACCATGTGCAGGAAGAATTCTGGGTGCAATTGCCAAGTCTTTCATTAGGGCCAGCAATGGAAAAATCTTTCAAACAGAAAATGAAGTTTGGTTTGGCGTTCTGAGAGCTCGTTAGCTAGCCTGAAAATGTACCCTTGGCTTTGCTGGGGGGCTGGAAGAAAGGGAGAGTAACTTTGCAGGGTTTAGACGTGCTGCCCGTGGAGACCAGCCTCCTGTCCCACGGGCCCCACAGAGCCCTGGGTCTGGCTCTGCTTCAGACCCGACGCTCCCGCCCCATCTCCTTCCCGTTGTGGGGAGGGTGGGTACCGCCCAGAGTCTCATTCACCTGGCATGGGCATCTGGTGGTTACACTTGGTCTTTTCCATCTAAGCACTCCCCCCAACATGACTTGGCCTCACTTCTGCCTCTGCCCGCCCCTGCACGGTCTACAGCGGCAAGTTCAGAGTGGACGCTGCGGTCATTCCTTCTTATGTCCGAGTCCCTTCTCGACAAGCTGGTGACCCTGGAGGATCTTGTCTGGTTTAGTTTTGTTTTTTGGTTACATGGCTCCCACATGCATGGTTTACCCAACTTCTGACGTGACTAGATTTCATCCCGTGTGGAAAGCAATGTAGCAGTCTTTGGACATTCACAGCTGGGTTTGGAAGCAAGCTGACATCACCGATGACGTGTGCATTACACAGATTTATGTGACAAGCTTGTCTGGCCAGCCATACCATCGAGGCCACGAACCCCGGTCCTTTCCAAACTGCAGCCGAAACGTATCTGTATCTTGAAGTGTCATAGACTCAAATGAGGGCTGATGCCAGAAAGAGTTATGAGTTGACTCTATGAGATGGGGGGGCAGGGAAGGGCAGGGGGTGAGATATGGGGGCCTGGTGGAGAGAGGGGGTGCGGTCGGACAGCTTGAGGGATGAAAAGAGGGGATTCTAAGGAAACAAAATAGACTATTCCAAAATTGATCTCTGGGACTTCATGTTGGCATAGCTCATAGGGGAAGTGCAAAAGGACAGGGGCTGGATGTGCCTTTAGGGTCCTTCTGTGGAGTCTGAACGCTGACAGCGCTCGTCACTTACTTTAAGACTTGACTCTGAGCCTCAGTTCCCGCTGTTGTTGACGCCATGAAGACTAAATGGTCAACCGTCATGGAGGCGCACTGGAAATTTTATGAGTCTGTTTCAAAGTGTGGAGTAGAGCGGAACTGTCCAGGGCTCACTGAAGTTCCCCACGGTAACTGGAGGTCAGATGTTAGAACTGGGCCAGTACAGGAGAAAGGGGGTCATTTGCCTGTGAATAGAGCCTGGGTGAGTAATATAAGAGAAAATACTTTAGGAAGAAATCCAAATCAAAGCCAAGCAGGCCATCCTCAGGGGCAGAGTGTGTTGTATTTGCTGTACCTTTCAAACTGTGGCCTCAGAAACCCATAGAAAGTACACCACCGAGAGTAAGCCTTAATTAAACTGTGGACTTTGGGTACTTATGACGTGTCGATGGAGGTTCATGGGTTGTAACAGATGGACCACTCTGGTGGCCAATGTTGGTAATAGGGGCTGTGTACGTGCAAGTTTATGGGAAATATCTGTACCTTCCCTCAATTTTGCTGAGAGCCTAAAAGTGTTCTAAAGGGGTAACGTCTTAATACAAATTTAAAGTAAAAATGTGTCCTAGCAAGCAGACCCTAGATGTTGAGCCTATCTGACCAATAAAGAACAGGCCACCACACCTGGACCTGGGCATTTAAACCTTTATTAATACTAAGTATTTCTTTTTTTATTTTTTCTTTTAAAAGAATCAACTTATACGGTGGCTCAGATTGGTTTGCGATTATTTGAAGCTGTATGTGAACATGCAGTAAGGCTGCTTCTTCCAGATGTTGTAGTTGTGTGTTTGATTTTCATCATTCTAAATACAATATTTTATATTCAATCCTACCATATCGAATTGTCTTTGATTTGGCCTATTTTTCCAGCTTGCCAAGATCTTTTTGAGACTGAGGTCTGTTTTCCATTATGTTATATGTTATCCTCAGCTTTCTGGAATTTGATATGCATGTTTGCTATATTTTTATCGACAAAAAGTGTTGAAAGATAAGGTGAGGAACACTTTCTGTAGAATTCTGTTAGCGATCTCTTTCTAGCTTAATATATCAAGCCATTAGTCCAATCTTTCTGGGTAATTTTAATCAGTTGGCTATTGATCACCTAAGTCAATATGCCAGATACAGAGTCTAGTCCCCCATAATGGCTAGTGGTCATGCTGCCCGGACCATGTCCTTAGCACCCTTCCCATCTAGACCACATCCCTCCTAAGGAAAACTCCTTTACTTAACCGCCTACCTAGGCAGCCTTGCTTTCTATCCTGTGGTCATTGCCCCTTGCTGGCTCATCCTCACTCAAGAGCAGCAATGCTGTCACCTTTGGCCTCATGCAAAAAGCTGGGCCAATCATATTCTCTAACTGTAAAATCTGAACTAAGGAAACCGAAAGGAATTTTATACTTTCAATAAATCTAGCAGTGAAGAAACATAGCCTGAGGTTGAGTTGGGGCTGAGGAAAGCCAAAACTTGCCTCTCTCTGGAGAGAGAGGTGATGACAAGGTTTGAAAGCTTCTTTTGTATCTTAGATCATTCTGAGAACTTTAGGAAAGCTATGGACTCTCTCCCCTGAGAAATAGATAAATTAACGTATGTACAGCACTTTGCTTACAGCTTCAAGATGTTGATAGACCTTTTCAGTCTTGGACTAGTTAATCCTAGAAAAAAAGGTAATAAATCTGGTAGGTATTGAGGCCTTGAAGAGGGGGTGCAATGAAAAATAGGGGTGGAGAGAGACAGAGACCCCCAGGCCTGCCTCGTTTCCTGAGGTCTCCAGGTCTGATTTCCAGTCCACCTGACCTTTCCAACAAACTCCAATTTTCTTGAGATTAATTGAGTGAGTCTCTGTTTCTGCAACTAAAAGTGCTTTCCTCAAACAATCAGGTCATCGTCCACCCAGTCATGCAAGCTATAAACCCTAGAGTCGCATCTCTAACTCCAGACATCCCTTTCCAAGGGCTTCATGCTTCACCTTTCTTACTGTGCTGATATCCCAGGCCCAATCCAGCCCTCCTCCCTCACTTTTTCCTAATGTTTTCCATGCCTCCAGCCCAGATTGCTCCCCAAACTGTATACTCGGGTATCCAATCACCTACTGGACATCATTACTTGGTTGTCCCATAGATATTGCAAATGCAATAGGCTCAAAACCCAACTCACAGTTTTCCTACCACTGAAAAGGAACAGAAAACAGAAATAAAAGTCATACAAAATTCCTCTTTTTTCTATTTTTGGTCAACGACATCCATTCGAAGAAGCCTAAGAAACATCTCTGATACCCTTCTCTCTCCTGGCCTCAATTGCGTCAGTCACCATATCTTGCCGATTCTGTCCTCTGAAGAGTTCTCATAGCTGTATGTCTCTGTCACCCTACCGCCATGAGCCTTATCCTGCCGTCCTCATCCATCACCTGGACGAGGCTTGTTGTAAAATAAGACTCTAATCTGTCTCCCTGTTTCTAATCTTGACCAACCCAACCTGTCCTCCAGCTGCAGCCACGAGATCTAAGATACACTTCTAAGAACACTCCCACCTAAAGCTCTTCAATGGTTCTGCAAAATCTCCGAGATAAATTTCACATGCGCTACAGGACCGAGGAGCCTCCACGCTGTCTCCTGCCTCTTGTCCTTCTGGCCTCATCTCTTACGCCTCCCTGCACCTCACTTCGTGCTCCAGCCAACTGACCTCCTGACACCTCCAGCCCAGACCATCCCATTTCCTGTCCCCAGACTCTGCTGGGGATACCCTTCTCTAGCTGAAGATTTTTCATAGGCTCCTCTTTGGCTGAATTCCTTCTGGAGGTCTGAAAAAATACATATACAAATTACACCAAATCACGGACACTTTCATAAGGAGATTGAGAAGAATTGTACGTCATACACTCCATGGCCAAACAGCATTAAATTCCACTTAAAGATCTCTCTAACACACTGAACACAAACAGTGCTTACTATCTAAGGTCCCCAGTGGTCCTGCTTTGATGGTCTGTTCGAGGCTCCTTTCTGCCACCTGCAGCCCCTCCAGCCACGTTCACTTCAGCTTTCTCTCCTCTGATATTTGTACTCATTCACCCTAGTTCCTGTTTTCAAAATGGAGAGCAATATGGTTCTCATTTAGACTTTCCAAGGAGCGTCCTTCCGTCCGCAGATGCAGTATTGTTCTAGGAGCTCGCCTTCACTGGAAAGCAAGGTGTCTGAAATACGTGAATTTTAACTAATATGTGAATTTTAAAGGACATATAAATTTTTGAATAACATTTTTTTTCTGGTTACAAAAGGAACTTCTGCTCATTGAGGAAATATTAAGAAATAACAAAGGAATATAAAGAGGGCCATAACAAGTATCACACAGCTAACTGCACAAATGTAACATACTGTTTTCTCTCTCTCTCTCCCTGGTTTGGCTAGGACCCCCACCAGAAACCAGAAAGAATCTCTCCTAGGACCTCTTACAAGGCTGAAATCAAGCCTATGTTGCAAAAACAAATTCTGAAGAAAGTTGACTTTTTCTTTTCTTTTAATGGAAACAAGCTGCTGTAACCTGGAAACCCATAGGTATTCACTGTCTTTAGGAAAAATGATTGATTGAGTTAATGTTTGAATAAGTAGTTCATTCACATGATTCAGAATTCTAGGACTATAAAGACTTAGTGTGGTTTTTAAATATGTCTGCAAATTCTTTGCCACTTCTCCCATCAAAAGATAGAGTCAGATTCCTCTCCCCTTGAATATAAACTGCCCTTAGTGACCCAGCTCCTTGGGTATCCATCCAGAGATTTTTGTGTACTTGAAAAAAAATAGAAATATATATTCTTTCCCCTCATTTTTATACGTTGTTTCATACTTTGATTTTTTTTTACCTATCAGTACATTTTGGAGATCTTTTATTCTTTTTTTACTGTTGAATAATATTGCCTTGTCTGGGTCCCTTTCTAATGGACATTTCAGTAGTTTCCTATCTTTTGCTCTTAACAGTGTCGCAGCATATAACCTTGTACACGTATTACTTTGCATATATGTGGGTATAACAGTAGGATAAAGGCCCGGAAATGGAACCGCTGGGTCAAAATGTAGGCACAGCTGTAATTTTAATAGATATTGCCATGCAGTGATAAAGTTTTTCCCTTTATTTCAAACTTCACCAACCCAGTATGTTATTGGACTTTTGGATCTTTGCCAATCTGAGTGGCAAAAAAAATAGTATCTCAGTGCAGTTTTAATTTATATTTTTAAAATGAGTGATATTGAACAATTTTTTTTTTTTTTTTTGCGGTACGCGGACCTCTCACTGCTGTGGCCTCTCCCGTTGCGGAGCACAGGCTCCGGACGCGCAGGCTCAGCGGCCACGGCTCACGGGCCCAGCCGCTCCGCGGCATGTGGGATCTTCCCGGACCGGGGCACGAACCCGCGTCCTCTGCATCGGCAGGCGGACTCTCAACCACTGCGCCACCAGGGAAGCCCTCAATACAATTTTTTGTTTTAAAGTAATGCAAAGCCTTGAAGGGGTGTAAGCAAATTTGAATATTTAGATTCTCTGATTGCAGTTGGAGAATGAATTGCCAAGAGTAGCTCTGCGGAGACCAGGTAACCAGCAGTCTGAGTAGCTCAGGTGAAGGGCCAGGGCCATGAGCAGGTCCAGCTTAGCCAGTGACACAGCAGGCACAGTGCCCAGGGCCCCCGAACACATCTTACTGGCCTGTGAAAATGTTTAATTTCAGTTTATCTTATAATCAGAATTTTAAAATGAATATAATAATGAATCCAGCTCGGTTTATATTTGTCTTTGTACCAACTAAAGTCATAAAACATAATTTTTAAATATTTTTTTTATGCCAAAGGGGCCCACGAAGGTAAAAGTGCCCAGGGCCCACTGAAGTCATAACGTGGATCTGGCCATAAGGGCAGAGAGAAAGTGACTCAGATGATTTCAAGAGATATTTAGAAGATAAAAACTGACGGGCTGGTGATTGGCTGTGGGGATCACACGACGAGGAGGATGGTGGTGTCAACTGCTGAGACGGGAAGCGGTGGGAGAAGAATGAAATTTGGGGGGAGGATGAGCAGTTCAGTTTTGGACACGTTTGCTCTGAAACGAATGACATTTCATTTCATTTCGGGGGACCCAGACGGTCTGTGGGTGAATCGTGGTGCGGTCAGATTAGCAAAGTTTCGTTTCTTTGGTCCTTGTAACTGGGATAGGGAAATCGCTTTACCCAATAGCTTCTTTTGAAATGTCCTCATTACACTAGAATTTTACCTATCTTACTTTTATTGTAGTAAATTGAGGTCTGGGAACTGTTCGGAGAGATTCAAAGAAGTATCGTTCTTTTGCTGAAATGTGTAAATTCTATCAGTACCGATTACATTTTGTAAGGTGCAGAGAACCCACGTTGACTTAAAAATTAAAAAAAAAAAAAACACCACAGTTATCCACCTATAGCCCCTCTTTACACATTTAGGCAGACGATACCATGAATGTTGGAGCATAAGCAACACATTATATTAAACAAGCCATGCCATGTGTATCTCCATTGGAAACATTAGGAAATGAAACTCAGCAGCTACCAAATCTACTAAATGATCAAATCAGAAGGAAGTGAATGTCTTTTTGAAGCTTGCCAAGAGAATTTACAACTGAAGTGTTAAAAAATCAGGAAGATAATATGTATTTGATGGTGACCTCAGAAACATCTTAAATAGCTTTTGACAACATCTTTCTTTTAGCTTTCACAAAAACCTTTGTTTCTTCAATTACATCCAATAATATGAAGCATTCTGTACATTAGAAACTGATGCCTTCGCTCCTATAAAAATGCTCATAATAAAAAAAAGATATGGCATCCCATTTAGTCTTTTCATAATAAAATAAAACACAATGTAATAAAAGAGAAGTTGAACCAGATCAGATGATCTACCTCTGAGAAATTGCACAAGTCATCATTTTGATAATCTCCTTCCTGAAACATCAGCAGAAGTGGGTCTTTTGTAAAATTAGCTCTATGCTAAGAATCTTTTATCTTTACATTTCTTCCTGACAATTATTAATTTTCAAGATCGACCAGAGCCATAAAAGCTATATACACAGAGATCTAACCATCTCTTTTCTTCCTTTTGACTCTGATGCCTGGGGTAATGGTCAGGCCAAAAACAATTAAGCAGAATGTAGGTCATTTTACCAAGTGATAAATTTACCCGTTCCTCTGGGTTCTCACTCTGAAGTTTCTGAGGCTAACCCTACGGCAGGTGCTATTTTGAGCCGAGATGAAAGAAAAGAATCTTCAAAGAATGTGACTGCACAGTACACGTTATAGAGCACGTGGCAGAAAGGCCTGCAGGAAGGGGCTCTTGGCTTCAAGAGAAGCCTGCTGCCCTAGAAGCAGCCAGAAAACTTAGAGGCTACATCTGGCAGCACATGTCTTTTAAAAAGAGGGAGGAGAAAACGTGGAATGGAAGAAACTGGCTAGAAGGGCTCAACTCTTTTGTGGAGTGCACTGAACTGGGAGTCAAATACTGGATTCCAGGCCCCATCAGACCATGAAACAGCTGTGTGTATGTGGTAAGCATTTCCCTTCTCTGGGCCTCTGTTTCCTCTTCTGCAAACGAGGGCATACGTTGATGTTTCAAGTCCATGAAAAGTCTTGATGGCCTAAGACTCTGCTGTTAATTAATCTATCCCTTTCCACTGGGTGTTTATTTTTTGTTTCATCATCTTGCCTTCTTCCCTAGTGCAGCAGGCGGAATAATGCCCTCCTCCCCCCCGCCAAAAAATGTCCACATCCTAATCCCTGGAACCTGTGAATACGTTTCCTTCCATGCCTAAAGGGCTTCGCAGATGTAATTAAGGATGATACCTTGGGGAAATTACCCTGGGTTATCCTGGTGGGTCCAATGTAATCACAGTGGTCCTTCTAAGAGGGAGTCATGAGTGTCAGGGTGAGAGAGAGAGAGAAAGAGATATTTGAGGGTGCTGTCCTACTTGCTTTGAAGGTGGAGGAAAGCAGCCGTGAGCCAAGGAATGCAGGTGGCTTTTGGAAGCTAGAAAAGGCAAAACACATTTGCCCCTGGAGCCTCCAGAAGGGAGCTCTGCCAACCCCTTTTAGAATTGAGACTTATAGAAATACAAAATAATAAATTTATGTTGTTTTAAGCCACTGAGTTTGTGGTAATTTTTTGTCACAGCCACGGGAAACTGTTACCCTAGACCTCGGGGTCTGGACCCTCCCTCTGGGGGCATGGTTAAGTAGCACGGTAGCAGCTGGCCAGTTAGAGTCCATCCATCCCTAAAGAAAGATGTCTTATTTACGGGAGAGGTAGGAAACCATCACAGAGGATGAACACTGGGCAATGGAGGAGAGTGAAGCTTACAGGCAGCAGTTAGCCAAAGAGGACACCTTTTTGTTTACCTGAAGCCATGGAGGTCTATACACACCCCTTCTCTGCAGAAACAGTCGATCTTCGGTGGGGAATGAGCATTTGGACACTGACCCGGTGCAGGTAGCACCGTCTTCGAACTGAACCTTGCACTGGACCTGCACAGTATCAATCAGAACAGAGAAGTAAAGATTCCTGGAGAAATCAGCTGCTACTGAGTCAGCGTTTGGAAGCCCTTAGTAAAAGGATTTAAACAAAGCCTTGGACTTGTTAGTAAAAGACGTGATTAAGGAGACGTTCCAGAGCATGACACCTTACGTGAGGCAAGGATTATGTGTGACGCTTTGGATTATGCACGTGACCACTCTGGTCACCTACTCCAAACTGTTTAGATTCCATCGGATGTAAATTCACACAGTGGATTTCACTGTTCTTTCTTTTTTTTTTTTTTTGCCGCTCTGGGGCATGTGGGATCTTCCCGGACCGGGGCGCGAACCCGCGTCCCCTGCATCGGCAGGCGGACTCTCAACCACTGCGCCACCAGGGAAGCCCTCACTGTTCTTTCTAATTGAGCTTTTCTATTGGCTTCCGGAAATGCTGAGTAAAAGTACACTTTCTGTTCTTTTATTTGAAAAGGACGTTTTATTTATATTAATACATATAGGCAGCTGCACAGTGGGTGTGGCTGGCCCCCAGGCTCAGCCTCTTGCGCTCCAGGTGGGTGATGGTATGTATACAGCGTCCAATGAAGCACAGAGGCTTGGGACGCTGAGAGCTTGGATGCGTACGTGGTTTCCGTCACTTCACAGCTCTGTAACGAGAGCCAGTTACTTTGCCTCTCCAGACTTCAGTTTTCTCATTCTTAAAATGGAGGTTACAATAGTACCTCCCGCTAGGACGCCGAAGAAGAAAAACAAGTACTCAACGCACACAAAATGTGAAGCAAAGTAAGTGCCCGGCACAGAATCAGCATTGACTATATCCTCGTTATTATTAACGATCAGTTTCTCCACACGGATTAGTTCTGCCAGTGGGTGCTACACGTGATGATCAGGTAGGCAGAAGTTGTGAGTTCAGAACCATACCCAGGGGACTTCCCGGGTGGCGCAGTGGTTGAGAATCCGCCTGCCGATGCAGGGGACACGGGTTCGAGCCCCGGTCCGGGAGGATCCCACATGCCGCGGAGCAACTAGGCCCATGAGCCACAACTACTGAGCCTGCGCGTCTGGAGCCTGTGCTCCGCAACAAGAGAGGCTGCGATAGTGAGAGGCCTGCGTGCCACGATAAAGAGCGGCCCCCGCTTGCCACAACTAGAGAGAGCCCTCGCACAGAAACGAAGACCCAATACAGCAAAAATAAATTAATTAATTAATAAACTCCTACCCCCAACATCTTCTTTAAAAAAAAAATTGTTTTCCAAATATTTTAGGAGGCCACTGTGGGAGATTTTAAATTAGTGGAAAGGAAAGGAACTCATACCTCCGTGAGATTTTTATTAATTGAGAATTTGGAAGAGCTTATGTGATATTTCAAATGGAAGAAAATTTTGAAACGTTCACAGGAGGGTTCCGTTAGAAAGTTTGAAAAGGCTTGAAAAGATGTGTTAAAAATAATTCCCAAAAAAAGTGGGGGAAAGAGAGAGAGAATAATTACCAGATAAGGAGGCTTTTTATATGGCATAGTGATAAAACAGGCTGGTGATTAACCTGGCAGGTAGAGAGGAGACCCACGATGGTAACTGGGGAAATGAGTACTCAGGATGGTAATTCTTTCCCTTCTTCCATTCTTCTGAGGAAATAAATGCTTTACTGAAGCGGTTCCATGAGGATCTTTACAATTTCTTGGAAGAGTTGGTAATTCAAGAGGCTTCTGTGACTACAAAACGGTTATTTAAATCACTTCCTGAGGAAAGAAGTTTGGAAGAAGACTTAAAAAATTCATGCCAGTTTAGCTGTTCGTGTGGAAAGCGATCAGGACTGAAATAGGTGTTTACCATCCGCACAGTGTTTTCTGTAGCTTTAAAGGCAGTGTCACAGCTTGGAGATGTGAGAGCTGAGTTGCACCGTCGCAAACTAGGAACCACCTCCCTTCCAGATTGAATATCATGATGCAGCTTTAGGAAGCCTGCAAAAGGCATAATATTGTGTGTCAGGGTTTAACGGTAGGGGGAAAAAACCAAGGAAAGTCGAGCTCAGGGACCTGTATTTCCCATACTTGAGGATTTGTATTTGAAGAGAGATAGACTTGTTTTACTAGCGGTTCATTGGAAAATGGTCTAAGTCTAATAACTTTGTCCTTCAACAACCTACATCAGGAGATAAGCGCAACTCGTGTTAAGAGGAACATAAAGTCTTTTTCATACCGGACCTTTTACAGTGAATATACAGTATGTATAGAATGGACCAAACGGTCCTGGGAAAGAGTAACATAAACCATTGCTGAACTGGATTTATGTGATTTCTTAGATATGTTAAATAAATAATTGTAATTTCACAAGCACATGGGGTTAAGTCACAGTGTTTTTCACTTGGAATACAGAAAGCGGATTATAACGAATTTTTTCCAAATGCTACCTGAATTATGGGCATTTGTAATTTCGTTTGGCTTTTAAAGAGCCTATTCCTAATAGCCTTTTATAAATAAAACAACTGTATGCATATTCAGCTTTTCTTTTAGTATTAAGTGCGCATTGCTAGATTCTCTTAGCATTAAGTGCATGTGTAGATGCCTTTCCTTTTTATATCAGCCTTCCCTTGCCTGATTCTTCAAGGGGCCTGATATTCTCATGTGCGCGTGTGACATCGTGCCCACTTGGTGAGTGATGAATTGGGTGTCACTTTGAAGCAGTCACAATGTATCATGTTAGTAGTTTGCATTTAGTTGCGGTTAATTAAATAACCTCTGTCTCTTACTGCAAAAAATCTTGAGCTTTATTAAGTTAGAAAATTTACAACCAATAGCATAATCAATAAAACATTAACAAACATGTCACCCTGACAAACCTTTCGTATTGATTTTCACATTCTTATAAAGCCTGTAGTCTGAAATAAAAACACCACCACTATAATGGATGTAACGACTCTAGGTAAATCTACCACTCCACAGGGCAATTGTGAAGTTTTTCGAATTGCCGTTGGTTGTAACTATTTGGAAGTCTCTACTTATGGATGTATTCGGAATGGCTTCACCGTTGAATGAGTTTAACTCCTGGGTCTACCGTGAAAGACAGAACTCGTTGCAGAGATGACATTCGCATCTTCATTCAAGGTGACTGCAGACTGAAGGAAGAACTCAAGAGATTTTCTTGCTAATACAAACGGCAACTTCAGATTTGGTTTAGTTGTCTGAATTTTTCAGGAGCCTATAATTATTTTCAGTCTGAAATATCCACATGACAGCTTTCCCTCCCTAGGTGTGCATGTGGAGAGGGCCATTTTATGGGCGAAGTGTCTGGGAGTTGGAGCTGAAGAGATATTGGATGTGGTGACAGAGCAAGTTGCTTCTCCTGCATGGTCTCTGTGCAGCCAGCAAGAGCGACAAATGCATTCTCAGATGTGAGCAAAGGAAAGTCTACATCACGCTGTGGAAAGGGAACTTGTAGCCTGGATTTGCAATTCTGAGAGTTGCCCGAGATGGCTTAGGAAAGGATTCTGTCTTGTGGCTCCGTTCCCCTGTATGGTATTTCAAGTAAACAGGGAGCCATGTGGAGGTGCTGCAGGCTTCCCTGGAAGGAAAAGGACCCACAGGTGAGGGAAGCGGAGAGTGGGTAGTTAAGTACCCCCCCCCCCCCCGTATGCACAAGAAGCTGTATTGTAAGATCCTCTCCTTAGTCCTGATTCTATAAATGCATCCCACCCTGGCAAGTAGCAGAAATGATGTACCCACCCAGCTGTTTAGTTTCCGATTTGGAGAAAACCCCCTTGGGAGGAAGGGGAAGGACTCATAGAGTTGAAGAATGTACATATCTTGTCTGATGAATTTTTTTTTAATAAATAGAGTTATTTATTTATTTATTTATTTTTGGCTGCTTTGGGTCTTCGTTGCTGTGCACAAGCTTTCTCTAGTTGCGGTGAGCGGGGCTGCTCTTCGTTGCGGTGCCGCAGGCTTCTCACTGCGGTGGCTTCTCCTGTTGTGAAGCACGGGCTCTAGGGAGCGCGGGCTTCAGTAGCTGTGGCTCTCGGGCTCTAGAGGGCAGGCTCACTAGTTGTGGCGCACGGGCTTAGTTGCTCCGCGGCATGTGGGATCTTCCCGGACCAGGGCTCGAACCCGCGTCTCCTGCATTGGCAGGCCGATTCTTAACCGCCACCAGGGAAGCCTGGTCGCCTCTTTCAAGCTCGCTCCTTGTGGCCCTTAGAGGGCTGGTCTGAGAAACCAACTGTCCTGTGCCTCGGGTCAGCACTCCTTCCTGTTCCCTGTGGGGAATCGTTATTCGTTCAATGAATGTAAGGTGACTGTCAGAAGAGAGAAAAAAACAAACAGGACTTTGTAGAGTAAAATGATGCAGGGGGCTCACATCTACATAGTCTTTAACACGGAGCGGATTCCTGTTAGAACTTGATGCTGCTTTCCTCAAGCTCTCTTCCCATTTTCAGAAGTGACCATGGTGAACAGAAGTGCTGAGCCCCTTAAGAGCAATGGTTTTTGAGATAGAGATCTTTAGTAATATGAATAATTCACCTGGGTTGGAAATGAGAAAGCATGGGGTTTCTATCCAAGCAAGAATCTTTCGAGAAAATTCTGGAAAAAAGCTTCCCAGAGAACAGAGATGAGACAAAATCTACATTTGTTATGTGTCGCTTGTTATTTTAAGTTGGATTATATTTCCAACTTAAATAGTCTTGGGATGAATGGTGTCACCCCCCCCCCAAAAAAAAGATATCTCTAAGATATTCCATTATCTGTAAATATGACCTTATTTGAAACAAGAAGCTTTGCAGATGTAACTAAATTAAGGATCTGGAGATGGTATCATCCTGGATTACCCAGGCCTGCCCTAAATCCAATTACAGGTGTCTTTCTTTATGAGAGACAGAAACGGAAAGAAGACCACGTGAACACAGAGGGAGTGATGGCAGGGACGCAGCCACAAGCCAAGGAACCCGTGCAGTCCCCAGAGGCTGGAAGAGGCTCTCCCCTGGAGCCTCCGGAAGGAGCAGGGACAGGGCTCCGCCGAAAAAGTGATTTTGGACTTCTGGCCTCCAGAAGTGTGAAAGACTAAATTTCTGTTGTTTTAAACCCTGCAGTTTGTGCTAATTTGTTTCAGGAGCCCTGGGAACATAATACATGTGCCAATTCACTTAAGCCTCTGAACCACCCCAGAATTAGGTACTATGATTATCATAACCCATATTATAAATAAGGAGCCTGAGACTCAAGGACATGAAGTCCTTGGCCTTGGACCTAACTGACTGGTTCTACAGTCCATCTACATCATTGCATCAGGGGTCCCCAAAGAACCACCCCAGAATTAGGTACTATGATTATCATAACCCATATTATAAATAAGGAGCCTGAGACTCAAGGACATGAAGTCCTTGGCCTTGGACCTAACTGACTGGTTCTACAGTCCATCTACATCATTGCATCAGGGGTCCCCAAAGAACCACCCCAGAATTAGGTACTATGATTATCATAACCCATATTATAAATAAGGAGCCTGAGACTCAAGGACATGAAGTCCTTGGCCTTGGACCTAACTGACTGGTTCTACAGTCCATCTACATCATTGCATCAGGGGTCCCCAAACGAGACACAGGTTCCTGAGCCTTTGAGACAAAACACCTGCCTTTTGTAGGCTCCTCCAGCTTTGACTTCAATCCATTTTTTTAGAGCTAAATGCAGAAAACTTGGACAATTCAGAAAAGAAGAGAAAAACCAAAACACTGAAAATGTCCACCCTTTTACCGCCCAAAGAGAACCAGTGTTTACATGTAATTTACACACACACCCAGACCACACACCCACACATAATATTTCACTTGAAAGTGATGTGTTAGCATTCATCATGATTCCCAGATTTCCTAGTAAAATTTCAAAACAACACATAGGATTACCATACCAACTGTTTGTTTTGCTAACTAAGGCCACCGAAACCGCAGCAAAACAACAAACAAAACCTACCATCCAAAAATCACCACCATAGTACAAAAGAAAGGAAGTTTAACCCTATAAAAGCAAGATTATAATCTCAGCATAAAGACTATTGCTACAAATTCAATATATTTAACTTTGTGAAAAACTCAACACATTGCCCTGATTTTTCTCCCAATGTCACCGGCCAGAGGAAACTTTACTGTACGCAGATAGCAGTCTGCCATCTAGACCAGTGCTTCTCAAATTTCAATGTGCATTCCGAGCATTTAAGGCTCTCGTCAAAATGCAGATTTTGATTGAATAGGTCTGGATGGGACCTGAGATTCGGCATTTCTACAAACTCCCAGGCGCTGCCGATACTGCTGGTCCAACGACCATCTTTTGATCCACGCACCGTAAGCTCCTAGATAGCAGTACACCTTTTTGTAGTCTGATTTTTTTCTCAGAAACCTATTGTGAACATTTTCACATATCAAGCAACATTGTTCTACAAGGTGATTTTTAATGGTTCTATTTATACCTAGACGCCTGAATGTATCTCAATTTAATCTCCTAGTCTCTTATTGTTGATTATCTATGTTGCTTTTTTGCTTTCTTCTCCCTCTCTCTCCCTCCCTCTCCCTCCCTCTCTCCTATCGTACATGGTCTATGATGAACATTCTTGTACCTACATATCTGTGAACTTGTCTGATTAGTTCTTTAGGAGATATTCTAGAAATGGAGCTGCTAGTTCAAAGGAAAAGCACGTTTGACACATACATTTTTAAGGTATTTAGTATGTTTCCCTTGCATCCTAACCCAGCCCTGAAGACCAGATATTGTTTTTCAAGTCCTGATGTCACGTTGCATATTCTCTAAGAAGACTTTCCTGACACCCAAGTCAGGGTGACGTGCCTCCCTTTTGCCTGCTCAGGCCCCTGGTCCTCTCCCATCCTGGCTCTTACCCCAAGGTCCTGAGATTGCCCTGGACTATCCAGGAGCACTGAGTTTCCTGAGGCCAATGCCCGAGTCTGTTCAGTCCTCAAAAATGCATGTTAAATGCAAGAATAAAAAAGAATTCCTAATAGACTTTATAGCTAAATGGTTGTTGCATATGCCTAACTAGCACCAACTTGAATGACCCAGTTACGCAAAACACAACAAAGCAAAATGAGAGAATTTCTAATAATTTGTTAGGCCTCTTCATATCTATAGAACTTTAACATTGGCCTAGAAAAAAGCAGAAGAAATTATAGCAACTGTAGCAATTAATGGGCTCAGGCTATGAGACCATCAAGTTTAGTTCATATTTTCCCTTCCTTAAAGCAAGCACTGGCCTGCTTTACTTACATTAACCCCTAGAAGGTTTGGGAGAAGGATGGAATATTCTGATGTGCATGGTCTTAACTCTCTCTCTCAGCCCAGCTTCCACCTCTGAAGGAACTTCCCCCAAACACTGTAGAGAAGAGAGAGACCTGGAGCCCGAAGGCTCTTCAACTGAAATTCTTTCAGGGAGAAACAGACCCTTGTTCCCTCTGAGATGTGACCCTGCCAAAGGTAGCAGGATGACCCACAAACCCCCCTGGAGGGTCCTTCCACCCTAGTCTTCAATGGGCATCAGTGGATGCTCCTGTAAGAATAGCCAAAGGATATGCAAGTGAACAGGTCCTTGGAAGAGGAAGGAAAAAAATGAAATTCAGGAGACAGGGGATTTCAGTGTGGCCTGGTCTTTGATAAAAATGATGGCAAAACATTCAGGTGCACCAAAATGACTCTCTTCTCTTTCCACTGTATTGAAGGAGGACAGTGCTTTTGTTTTGTTATTACCTTTTGCGTTGCTCTGTCCCAGCTGTAAACACCTCCATGACACAACGCTGGGTTATACAGATGAATAAAGCATGTCAGTTGGTAGTATGGAAAGGTATGTTTCTGACGGTTCTTCACCAGGGGTGACGAAATATATGACACAAATATTGCAACAAACCCCAGCCCCTCTCCCCACTGCCGCCCTCCCATGCTGGCCCATTCCCTTTGTGGACATTGCTAACTGGTCACTACGCTCTTTCTAAACCGACCCCCAATCCTGGTCTCGCACTCGGGGCAGCTGGCTTTGTACCACTCTAGGGTGCACCTGGTACTGTGCTCTGTGGGAAGTCTCCCCGCCCCCTCCTTGCCCCACCCAACTTTTAAAATGTAGCAGCCCCGCATTGTGCATGGGCCACATTAGGCAAAAAATTGTTGACTGAACGTGGATGTAGCAGCGTAGATATAACCTCTGAATCCTTCTCAACATAGCACTTCAAACAGCCACTGCACATCGATTGGATTTGGCATATGCAAGGCGAACCCATTTGCTATTCCTGCTTCAAGGAAACACAGTAAGAGGCTGCCAACACGGAACATATTTAATCATCTTTGCACAAGTGTGTGTTGGGTACATGCATAATGTGTATGCAAATACAGTTTGCTTAGAACATGTAATTCTCTCCCCTCACTCCCTCCCGCTCCCTCCCTAAATACACAAGTTAATGAAAACCACACCTGCGACTGCTTATTGGGATGGGAAGGGGTCCAACTTATGTTCTCAAATTTATAACACTTGTATGTGAATTTCTAAAACGTGGTTCCTGTAATAAACGACAGTGCCTGGCAGAAAGGTACAAAATATTTATATCTGGGCCTCACGTTCTCGTTGGCTTCCACAACCTGAGTTGATTAGAGCCATGTTTGTGGACATTGGTCTTTTCTTTCTCTGCCCCCAGGTTAGTTTCTTACCTGTCCCCCCCCATCACAGGGCCCCATCTCATTAGACTGAGAAGAATGAGACGCAACCCACGCTAAAGTAGACGCTGGCAAATTCCATGTTCTTTTAACGTTTCCAGGAAAATCAGTAGAAAAAGCAGCACAGGAAAGGAAGGCAGAATTTGCACATTTTATTTTTGTCTTCCAGGGTCCATCACTGTTGCTCAGCTTCATGGCAGGATAGGAGATGCACTATTTACTTGTCATGAAACATTTGGAAAGGATGTTGAAATCCTGCTATAAAGACCATTTCAGGGACTTCTCCGGCAGTCCAACGGTTAAGACTCCGTGCTTCCACTGCAGGGGGCGCGGGTTCGATCCCTGGTTGGGGAACTAAGATCCCGCCTGTCACGTCATGTGGGCAAAAAATTAAAAAAAAAAAAAAAAAAAGACCATTTCACAGGAGATCTCCTTTCAATCGTATTTCCCTTTTCGGAAAAATAGTATTAACTTACAAGTGCTCAGTGCCTGACCAATCACATGGAAAACTATCTTACTTTCACTTTATCCTTTCCTTTACACACAGCTCAGAAACCCTGGGCTCAGTGGAAGAGGTCCTAAAATAAATTCATGCCATTACTTTCAGAAGCTTATACTGAGTTTACAATTTTGACAGTGTAATTCTCTACCCCTGAGTCTGTGGCCTCTTTTGCTAAAGAACAGAAGGTAAACTTCTTCTCTTGGCCAAAAAGTAAACATGGCAGGCAATAGCAGAGGGGAAGAAAATATTTGGGATAGATGAACTATGGTCTGATTCAGTTAGAACCATGACATTGGGCTATTAAAAGAGCCCTGATGGATAAAATTTGGCCCTAAATTTTGTGGTGAGGTTAAGATTACCCTATGGAAAATGCAAAACACTCTTCATTTATTACAGTTTTGGAAAATATCATAGGAAACAAAATTAAAGTCCTTTAAGCACTAAAGTTTAAAGGAGTTGATAGGATTTCTTCTGGTAAAAGACTGGGTAAAAACAGGAACTTGTAGTTTCCCAACAGTTCAACCTTTGGTAGCAGTTGATAATATGAGTTAAATTAATCAAAATGGGGAAAAAGCTAATGACACACTTGGGAACAAAAACAGCTCCTTAATGAAAGAAATGGAGTTAAGAAATTATAATAGAATATCGGCTGATGTGCCCTTTGGAAATTATAAATTTGCAAAACCCCCTGATGTAGTTATTAGTTGGAGTCAGATTATCGCCCAGTCTGACCCTGGAGATGTGTGCTCGGGAAGCGTGCGTGAGAAGAGCCAAGGTCCTGCTCGCTCCTCGAAGCGTAGATTTTGTTGCCTGTGAACAGCACGAGCTGGTGGCTGGATTGTGTCTGAGTCAACTTTGCTGTGGTTTCCTCACAGGTTTCGTCAATGCTTGTTGAGAGTTGGCTTCCTTCCTCTCCAGTTTTCAGACACGGGGCTCCTGGGACCAGTCATCCTCAGGTCAGGCTTTTGGAGAAGGCTCACATCCAAGGCAAGCGTGAATTTTCTGAGCCAATTTAATAGATGATTGGTCTGGGCAGAGCTCATGTATTACCAATGGATAGAGATGAAGCTGGGAGGTTCATGGCGCCCAGAGCGGGGAGAGGATTCAAGCCGTGACCAAGAGACTTAGAGGCAGGCTGAATTCGCACAAGCCAAGGACCAGGAGGCTTTCTTCAAGGTGGGTGACGGGCAGCTGAGCGTGGTTCTCTCACTGCACCCCTCCAACGACAGAGCCACCAGCCGTGGAAGGGTTCTGGAGCTGTGGCAAGTGGCACGTACAGTCTGCAGGTAGCAAGGCCTTATCTGGTCTCGCCTGAATCCGCAGCATCCAGAAAGCACAGTAGGTTCTCCATACTGGGTTTTGTTGTTT
Organism: Kogia breviceps; assembly: GCF_026419965.1. NCBI lineage: Eukaryota > Metazoa > Chordata > Mammalia > Artiodactyla > Physeteridae > Kogia > Kogia breviceps. The sequence continues at coordinate 96,996,198 of NC_081319.1, read as the reverse complement.
GCCAGAAAGAATACAGACTTTGGTGAGCACAGCCCCTGTTTCACCATTAATAAGCGGACAGTCCCTGGGTCCATTACTTACATTTGCAAAGCTTCAATTTTTTCCTTCCGTAACATGGCATGAGAGTACCATTTATAAGAGGACAGTCCCTGGGTCCATTACTTACATTTGCAAAGCTACAATCTTTTCCTTCCATAACATGGCATGGGAGTACCTCCCTCCTAGGACTGTTCTGAGGACAAAACGACACCAGGTAAGGAAAATGCCTATCACGGTCTCTCAATAAACGTTCATTATTTTCATTATGTATTAAGTGAATGATTCACAGTAATAAAAATGAATCTGTACTATGTCCTAGGCATCGTCCTAAGTGAGGTAGATATGATGACTCCTCACTTAATAAATAGAGAAATGGAGGCTCAGAGATATAGAGGAATTTAGAGGGGCCATAGCAGGGACTGTGGTTGAGAAGAGAAACTACATGTTCTGCAGTTGCCTGAGAAGATCAAGGAGAAGACACTGGCCAGAGGCTTTCTTCTTGATGAGACCCAGGTCCTCGTTTCCCCTCGGCCGGCCGGCCAGCCTTCACCTCGGGACTGGGCAGAGGATCTAATGAGCTGCCTGAAGCTGGTGCTAACCAAGGATTTATGGAAGATTTTATGGCTATTTCCAACTGAGAACTTCTCTTCAATCATTTATGGAAAACATAAAAGCCAGTGGGAATCAAATAGGATAAAACAAGGTCGGAAGCACTCTTCCAGATGCTGTGCACAGCTGTTTTTTGCTTAAGCAGTGGGAGGAACAAAGAAGGATCTTCGTTTGCTATTTGGGTAAGAAACAGCACCGTAAAATCTCTCCTCCATAATTCATCTTGTCCCAAATAGAAGGTCAAATTTCAGACCCTCAACCCTTTTTGTCAGTCTTCTTCTGTTCTTTTTATCTCGTGGGACTAGTCTGGAAAAATAGTAAGGATTCTATTCCATAAAGGAAAAAAAAAAAGAAATCTTTCTGGGGTGGTGGATATCGAAATTCCAGAAACACGATGGAATGCACAGAGGGCTTCCTTACGTGCCAAAATGCAGACGGCTCTTTCTTCCAACTTCATTTCATAGAGCTAGTGAGTCTTAGCCCTGGGAACAAAGAGGAAAGGGGGACCTATCCTGATCTTAATATTCATAACTCATGTGCAGGCTGAAAGGGTTTTCTGCAAAACACAAGTCGATGGCCCTTTCACCCAAGGGGCTTTGGAGGGGTTGAGAAGATTCAGCTAGCCAGCTTGGTCTTCCCTCCTCATGGCCTATAGATAGAACCCCTCCCGAGGTCTCAGCGCAGAGAAAGCATCTGTCCATCCACGTCGGTGTCCAGAAGAACCCGACTCCCTCTGGCAGCACCAGAATTTTCTTAGACTGTCTGCAGTCTGTGTGTAAATGCAGAAAGGACCACACGCAGGGGCTGATATCAGGTTGGCCCAGCCACACGTTCTGGTGTTCTTATACGCTGGTCCTAACACAAATCCCATTCCTCCTTGTGGGGATACACACTGGAACGGGACAGAGAGCTGAGGCCAGCTGCCTGAAGCATGGGATGGGGGAGGCAGGGTGAACTGGGGAGGCGTGGCGGGCATTGCCTCCTGGTAGACAGCTCTGCTGGCTGAACCCAGGGACCCAGCCTCCTGAAAGCGGAGGGGGGGCTGGGTTTGTACTCTGATTGGCATTTTGATGAAGGGTCTGAAAGAGACACCCCCCCCCCCCCCCCCCCCCCCCCGAGACAGAGGAATGATTATTTAAAGGATGCAAGCATTTCCTCTTCAAGTGAGAGAGAAAGGGAGGAACTTAAAATGCCCTCATTTCTGCTCCTGGGAAAGCATTTAGGGAGGGAGTGACACCGAGCGGAAAGGAGGACCAAAGACTGTTAGAGGCTTCATCTTGCTTGTTTTGGGAATGCTTGTGAGCTATCGAAAAAGAGATGCTCAAGAAGAAAAAGCAAGCGTGGGAGACATAGACAGGTAAACGAGACCTTTGATTAGTCTAGTGGTTCTCCAACTCCAACAGCATTAGAATCAGGTGGAGGCAGGGAGGTGACTGTTCAGTGCCCTTTCCCAGGACCTATTAAGACTGCAATGCAATCGGTCCAGGGCAGGCTTTGGGAATCTTCATTTGAAACATTCACCCTTGTGCTCATGATGTGAGTCCTCAGCGGCTCACACCTTGAGAGACACTAGATTAGAGTGAGGGTGGTTTAGGAGGAAAGGGCGGAGAATCAAGAACCTCTGGAAAATTGCTAGTAGGCGCTCAGAATGCCTGGGGTGGGGTGGGGTTGAAAGAGCGGCAGCTGCTGAGAAAGCAGCCCTGTGTCTCGCGAGGCCAGGTTGCAGCGCTCACGAGGGTCTGCAGAACCCAGGGTGAACGTGAGGACAACGTGGGACGCGTGGGAAGGCCGAGAGAGAGTGGAATGCATGAGAAGGTAGCTCCGGACATGCGCCCTGTGATGTGCTGGATCATTTAATGGTTTGCAAATAATTTAACATCCCACCAGTCAGGGTTCCCAGGGTAACCTGTCTCCATTCCCACCACAGAGGAGCTGTGCTGTCCAATTGCTTACGGGCGGGGAGCCCACTGTACTTGGATACTCTGGCCAGAGCTTTGCTGGAAGTGACACCGAAGCAATTACGGCTTAAGAACTCACTGTAATTATTAATTATAATCCTAACAACAATTAAGGCCGTGCATAATTCTTTCTGTGGACTGCCTTTTGCCTGCGGAGCTCATTTCTCAAACATCTCATTAGTCTTATAATAGTCTTTTTTGCTATATATTTTTCTTCCAAAGTCACTTTTCTGTTAAAAACAAAAACAAAAACTATATAGTAAGAAATAGATTTCTTTTTAGCCAAGAGGTGGCAATGCTCAAGTTTTCTTTCTGGATCCGGTGCTTATTTCCCCTTTTCTACTTAAATATTCTATGCTTTTATTGTATTGAACTGAGATTTGGCTTTTTTTCTTTTTTCAGGTAAAAGTAGAGAAATAAAAACACACTTGGAAACTCATAACATCATATGTTTAAGTGCCAGAATATAGGTTAAAATGGAATTCTTGATTTTTACCACAGATAAAGTTCAGGAATACTATCAAAGTTAAATTAAAAAAAAAAAGAAAGCCCAACATATTACCTCTGGGAAAAAAAATGAAACCCTGTGATACAGTAGATTATGCTTATGATTTTATTTAACAGTTTAATCTTTATACACAAACCCAAAAACTACCTGAATGGAAGCTGGTTTCTTAAAAACAAAAGACGTGAATATTATAATAAATGCCCTTAACACATCCCTGCTCCTGACACGGCATCTTTTCCGATGTTTAATTTAGCCTTTCCTAACATCAAGTAGGGGGCTTGAAGTCACTTTGCAGCTCGCAACTGCTGTGCTTCAATTGCTTCAGGAAGCACGGAGAGTCTCCGTTGCTGCTGCAGATTTAGCTCTGGGCTGGGGAGGAAGCGGGGAGAAGTCATTTGCATCAAAAAAACACTAGCTGTCTCTTCCCATTAGTAGAAACACTTGGTGTTTTAGTGCAAATTATTTTAAAAGGGCAGATAACTTATGGATGCAGAAAGGGTAATCCACAAAGATGTATGCAATTTTGTTCAGTTGGATGTCCTCGGGGCGAAAACATCAAGGATAACAAGTGTTCTAAATACAAACAGACACAATCATGAAATATGACACCTATGATGAAAATACCCTTTTCAAGGGTCTCCTGCACTTAGGAGAGAAGCTGCCTTGTTAATATCAAGGCCCATCATTTCCTAGACCGAGGCAGGTTAAAGCAATGATATCTTTTCTATCTTAACTGTATTCTGGGAAGGTTGTACAATTCTGTGGCTTTAATCAGACAAGCCTAGAATCACCAAGCTGTTTAGTGAGGGTTACAGCTCAGGCTTTGTTTGGAGCAGGACGGATCAGGTTCTGAATCCCAGGTCTGATGCTTACACACTATCTTCTTTGAAGTCTAGGAAGCTTCATCTGCAAATGGGAAATTGAGTTGTTGCGAGATTTAAACACAACAAAACCAGAAACCCAGAGGTAAAATGCTTAGTGTAGTGCCTGGTACAGAAAAAAAAAAAAGTGTATTATGTGTGTTTTTCTTCCCTTAGTGCCTGCTTACAGAAGAGATATAAGAATGGAAAATCTCTCGTATGTGATGGGAAGAGATTTTTATGGTTTCAGAGAAACTGCACCAAAATATGGGTGGTTTTACATAGTAAGGAGGAAATGGAATCTCACAACTGTCTAAGTTTGTGGATGGCACTGATACAATAATTGTTTATTGCCAAGGCTTAGGCACACTTCCATTTATCTGAGTATAAGAATTAACAGCTATTGAGCACTTACTTGGTGTCAGGTGTCATTCTAAGTGTTTTACAGGCATTGTTTCATTTAATTCTCACAACATCTTCATGAATATGTACTAATATTACCCCCATGCCACAGGTCAGAAAACGCAGGAACAGAGAAGTTAAGTAACTTGTCCAAGATCACACAGTTAGCAAGTAGTAGACCCAGAATTTGAATTCAGGCACGTATTACAGAGTCTACCCTCTCGGCCACTGTGCCGTGCGTTTTGTTTACTTATTTTTAAATCCCTCACAGCATCATACACAGTGCTTTGCACCTAGTAGGCACTGAATATTTAAATAAATATATTTATAGAAATAAGGTATAAAAATTTATATAAATAATATATAGTATTTATATTTAAATAAGATATTTGCTTTTAAACGGGGGGGGGGGGGGGCGGGGGACGAAAGGGTTGACTTGTTTTTATTGGCTTTTAGAAAAATAAAGTCCAGGAAACTGCCTAGCCAGATGACGGACGGCATCTTACCAAAGACCAACAGGATAACAATATTTATGCAGCCCTATGGGCAGTGAGCAAGTGACTTCACTCTAGGTTTAATTCTTCAATTCAGACCCAGAAAAATGTCAGCAGCAAATGGCATGCTGATAAAGAATCTCTCTCAACACTACCAGCAGAATGACCTAGAAGGTTAAGATCAACGTAATCACTAAAATCTTGTGAAATTATCAAGTTTTAGTGGAAAGATCACAAGGTCTGGTTCTGACTACACCTTAATCAGACACCTAACTCCATCTCCTAACAGCTTCATGACCTTGGCTACATTATATGGCCTCCCTGAGCCTTAGTTTGTCCAATTTGAAAAGCCTTAGTTTGTCCAATTACCCACATATCCGTGGTGTAATGCAATGAAAAAAAAAATTTCCTAATCCTTAGGTAACTCCAGTCTATGTGGGAATTTAGAGACCCAAGCTCCATCTTGTGGCTCCTCCATCTCCATAAGTTTGCTGTGGAAAATAAAGAGTGTGGGAAAGTCCTACAGGAAAATTTTATGGACGAGTCCATGACCACTCCCATGTGCAAGGGACCCTGGGAAATGTAGTCTGGCAGTGTGTCCAGGGACCAATGGAAATGGTTCTGGTAATCAGCTAGCAATTCCAGCTCCCAGCTTTTTCCGAGGCTGCTGTAAGACTGAGTTAAAGTATAGGAGAGGGCTTTGTCAACCATAAAACACCGTAGAAATCGTACTAGAGCTGATGTCTGTACTACAGATGTCTGAACACAGGAAAATTCCAAAGCATGAAAATTTAGAGCTCTCATCCATTTTTCTTCTGAATACCAAGAACAGTTTGTTTAGGCACATGGTGTGTGGTGACGGTCGCACAAGGTGAGCGACCTCATAGCGATTCAGTGCGGGCAGGTAGTGTGGGTAGTAACGGGCAGATCAGAAATGATTCTCCCAGAGGCCATTTAATCTTGTGAGAAGCTCACAAATCTCAGAGAACAATGGTCATTGACTGCTGTGCAGCAGACTCATAGGATAAAGAGGTTGAGAGAGAAATTTGGAAAGAGAAGTATAGCAAGAGTCAACCAATGATACAGATAGTTCTTTGCAAGAGAGCTGTTGCCTCTTCTTTCCCTTCATCTATGATACCATAATACTGTCTGAGGGAATCTGCCATTCCACCATGTGCAACCAACAAGGATTTCTCACTGCAGAAAAATTTCATATATTTTTCATTGTAACATGATTATTTTTTGTTTGTTTAGGACATTTTTAAGGTAGCGAGTATTCATTGAATATCCTAATTTTCCAGGAAAGGATTAGAAAATGACATATATTCATTTTGTTTCCATCCCTAAATATTTTGGCTTTTTTTAAACATAGTATTTTTGTTTCAAGGTAAACCCAGATATATTCAATGGAAGGAGAATGATGACAGATTTTTAATATAGTCTTTGGTGGATTCAACTGATATGTGTATAGTATATAAAGTGTTCTCTAGGGCATACTCTTTTTAGCTCCTTTTTTTTCTTGCCATGGTGTATGTCTCATATTGTGTGCCATTCTTTACCTAGTAAAACATCTTTTTTCAATTACTGTACTCTTTGGAGCTAATGGGTCTAAATTCTGGAAATAAAGTTAATGGAGAAATGGGTTATCAGAAGGACCTTCCTTCTGTGACTACTTGATCTAATATGGTACACCAGCCTCACTCTGCTTCATTGCTTTATTTGTCTTCTTAGCCTAGTATATATTTATATGTTTATTGCTAGTCTATACAGTAAGTCCCCTACACACGAACGAGTTCTGTTCCGAGAGCACGTTCGTAAGTCCAACTTGTTCATAAGTCCAACAAAGTGAGCCTAGGTACCCAACTAACACGATCGGCTGTATACTACTGTCCTGTAATAGGTTGATAATACTTTTCACATAAATAATCCATAAAAAACAAATGAACACAAAAAATTAAGAAAACATTTTTAACCTTACAGTACAGTACCTTGAAAAGTACAGTAGTACAGTCCAACAGCTGGCACACAGGGGCTGGCATCGAGTGAACAGACAAGAAGGGTTACTGACTGGAGGGGGGAAAGGAGGTGGGAGATGGTAGAGCTGGAGGATCGTCAGCAACAGGAGATGGAGGGGAAGCTGCAATGTCACTCACACCTGACATCGATGGCACAGGTTCTGGTTCCTTGCTGGAACCACATGCATGTTCGCCTCTTTGATAGTTCACAACTTGAAGGTTCGTATGTAGGGGACTTACTGTGTATATGTGTATGTGTGTGTGTATATATATATATATATATATATATATATATATATATATATATATATATAAAATGTTCATGAGGGCAGCTTTGGATGTCTTTGTTCCCTGTATCCTTGGACCCTGGTCCCTGGTCCCTGGAATGCTGCCTGGTACCTAGTAAATACTCAATAATATTGGCTAAATAGGTACACACATGAAAATTAGGGCTTGGGCATTCTGGATCAATGATCTTCTGCTATATATTTTTCTCCTCTTAACACAGGCATTTTTGTGGTTTATATAAACAAAGGTATTCCTCAGAAAGTCTACACCAAGATATTGGTAACGTTAGGTAGTGAGAGGAAAATGGAATTGTACAACTATCTAAGTTTGTGGATGGCACTGCTGTAAGAATTGTTCACAACCAAAACTTCTGTATACCTGGTTCATTTGTCTAACTGAGCTAATTGAGTTAACAGCTATTGAGCGCCAACTTGGTGACAGGTGCCATTCTAAGTGCTTTATGTGTTGTTTCATTTAATCCTCACAACACCTTTGTGAGAAAGTGTCTGAGAAAAATGACTTGACCCCGCCCAGCCACCTCCATTTATGTCAGCACTGTTAAAACTCAAAATTCAACGGAGCAAACGTAAAGGTCCACTTGTCTTCATGAGGAGATCCCTGAGAATGTCCTGATCGCCTCCCGCGCCCCTGACGCTACGCTCTCACGTGCTGCGTCATTCACTTTTCACAATAGTCCTTTGAAGTATTGTTCCCGCTTCTCAGATGAAGAAACTGGACCTCAGAATGTGTGATGTGTTCAAGGGAAACTGGCAGAGCCTGGAGAGCTCTGTCTGAAGGCCTTTGCGTGGAGGTCTCTCTGTGACCCCCCTGCAGCCTCTTCCCGGGGGAGCACCGACCATTGGGTGTGGGGTTTTGGGGGGGGTTGAGGCAGCAGTAGCACCATTCAGGTTGGAATTTTCAGGCATTTGGAAATATTTCAAAGCTATCCCTCAGCCCAGAGCATTTCTCAGTGCTGTTCCTTTGCCCTGTAAGCCCTTACCAGCCCGCTCCCCTATATGCACACACAGACCCAGACACACAGCAGACCCAGACACACACACACACAGAGACACACACAGAGACACATTGACAGAGACACAAAGACACAGACACAGACACACACACATAGATACAGACACACACACACACACACACCCAGTCACACACACAGATACACACATACAAACATACGCACACACGTGGCTCTTCCTCGCAAGCTCAGGCGCTAGCCTCCTGATTCCTTGCTCACGCCCACCTCTGGTTTCTTCCCTGCTGTCTCCTTTGCCACTTGGAGAGGACACCTTCTGCAGCTTGTCCCCTGCTCTCCTGTCCCAGAAACAAGCACTCGTCGTTCTGAGCATTTTCCAAGCACTTGGCTGTTAGGAATCACGAGACACGTTCCGAAAAGTTTCTGTTTCCTAGAGATGCCATAGAGAAAGCCAGCGCTTCAAAAGGCCCTCCTGGCTTAGTCAGCGTCCCCGTTTCCTCCCTGCAGGGGAAAGCTGGCCTCTGAAGTGACCGAGCTCTCAGAAGGAAAGCTTTGTAGGCGAGGGGCTAGAATCCTCTGGGAACGGGGCTGGTGTAGCCTTCTCTCTCTTCCTTTTTATAGGGTGTCACTCTCAGGATCTTTCCAGTCTCCCACCAGCTCCAGGAGTAAGTGAGGCAGCTCTGACTGACAGACACCGTGAGAGAGGTGACAAGAGAGAATGTCTGCAGCTGGGTCCGAAGGGGATTTCTCAGGAACCAGTCCTATCCCCCTCATTTATATTTAAATATAAAGTCTGCTCAGACAGAAAGAACAGTCTCATTTGAGCCTATTTGTCCATATAGAAAAGCCTTACACACCAATGTGCAACATTTTGGTGCTGGTGTAAACCACACCTGGGCTTGCTTCCTGTGTCTCTGGCCCCAGTTTTATGAGACGTGGCCTGTCATGGACTGTAGTATAAGAGGAGACCACAGGCCCTGGACTCAGAAACACATGCAGTAGTTTCCAGTTCCCCAGCCTAAGTAAGTCACTTTATCTCCCAAATCCCTGATTTCCACATTCATAAAATAAGATAATGGTATCTCTCCAGGTTGTTGAAGATTAAAGAGGGTGATATGTATAAAAGTACACAGGGTAGGGCTTCCCTGGTGGCGCAGCGGTTGATATAAGATATATCAATCTCTACAGTCCTCCTGCCGATGCCGGGGACACGGGTTCGTGCCCCGGTCCGGGAGGATCCCACGTGCCGCGGAGCGGCTGGGCCCGTGAGCCATGGCCGCTGAGCCTGCGCGTCCGGAGCCTGTGCTCCGCAACGGGAGGGGCCACAACAGTGAGAGGCCCGCGTACCGCAAAAAAAAAAAAAAAAAAAAAAGTACACAGAGTGTAAATTCTTGACCCGTTTGCAGTGTCATTATTATAAACATATAGGGTAATATTAAAGTAACCAGCGGTCACAGGCAGAGAGAGGCGGCTAGAACAGTCCTGAGATTCCACATGAACACAGAATTGCTAGTGAACTTTGGGCAGTTCCTCTTTTCCACTGAGGACATGGATTTGTGGCATAGAGCACAAACGTAGGAAGGCCATAAATCCTGGTACTTTTTACGGAGCAGAAACAAAACTGACCCTAACCATCCTGACTCCAGTATTCAAGTGGGGAGAAAGAGTTCTCTCTCTCTTCCCCCTCTTCATGTTCGAATCAGAGGCAAGTCCTGGAAGGTGAAAGAGAGTCACGGCCAGGCTGAAATAGCAACACTGCGGAGATGACAGAGCCCTGCTGGAGGGCGGCCGGAGGGCACTCTGGCTGTAATGGAAAAAATCCCTTCTCTTCCAGGCTAGGAACCCAGGGGTCTCAACCCAGTTTCTCAACATGGGCATTTCCTAGGGGTTTGGCTCTCCTGTGGGTGCACCTCTTGATCCAGAGCTCCTATCACAACAAAGGGAGGCATAAGAGCCCTGTAAGTAGCCTGGAATGGAAGATGGGTCTCTTCTCACTGAGGTATCATTCCTTATTAAACCCCTCACTTTTGCTGCATTTTTTTTTTAACTGTCCCTTCTCTTCATGAAACTATTCCTGATCCAGAGGACAATAAATAGGTCTGCTCAATGTCACATCTCATAGAATCCCGCTGCACGGATCTTCAATGTGTGCTCCAGGAATCCACCCAGGGAATTTCCAGGGAATTAGGCAGCAGCCTTTACCACGGGCTCTTTTTTATGTGCTTGCTTCCAGGGTCCCTGGCTTGGCCTCCAGTCCCCAGAGCCCCCTTTACCTTTCCTCCCTGTCTATCCAATGTTCTCACTCAGAAGAAACTCCCTGCTTTTGTTCGTGAGAATTGAGCAAAGACATAATTTTAGAGCTGGAAGGAATCTTAGAAAGATATCATCTAATTTTAGCTCCTCACTGTACCCGGGACTAGAGAGGTGAAGTAATTTGTCTGTAAGTTCACATCTAGTTAGGGGCAGAGCTAGAATCAATTCTCGGTCTCCTAACATCGAAATCAGAGTTCTTTCCGCTGGAATATTCCCTCATTCCTCAAGGGGGATTCCCCAAATGGAAATGATCACCTCAGGGAGCTAGTAGGGGGTTCATATAATTCATATGTGGTCAGCAAAATGTGGGGCAGTTTTCAAGCAACTAAAAATAGATTGGAAAAGAAGTACATCTTTGTCTGCAAAATTGAATTTATTGGAGGAAGTGTAATTTACATCCTCAATACAAATCAAGATTAATCTAATATAAACAAGTAAAGGAGAATTAGCTCTTCCACTGTTATTCTTGAGAATATGCATAACTGCTTCCTCTTTCTTGATAATGAATGAGATTATTTTTTATTGTTTCTGACAGCCCCAGTATTTCAAGACAAAATGTGCAGGTTCTTGAGGTTGACATTCTCAACGGATTATTTTCTACTTAATCCATTAAATACATGTTAATAATTTGTGTACTTAAAAAATTATGCTTATCTTTTATGCATGATTTTTTTTCTGGTCTTAGGATAACTGGATTAACCCAAGAGGTCCTAAGGGGAAGGGAGCCCTGGTGGACCCCACTCGACAGTGCGTTTTTAAGAGCAGGGACTGTGTCTCATCCATCTCTGGATCATGACTGCCCCTCCTTGTATACCTTGCTATTTTTCACTTTCAACATCATGGAAACCCAAACATTCCCCAAGGTCTGTGGAGACTCAATGGGATTGTTTTATTCCAGGGAAATCTAAGTCTTTGGTCAGGAGGCAGGTGGGGCCCTATTTGTCGCCTGATGGAGCACGTAGATGTTTTGCAGGGTGTCCATGCAGGAGCAGTGACCCCAGGGGTGGGGAAACCAGAAACCAAATTGGGCAGCCCCGTCCCCCATTCTGGACACCCCAGCTTCCTGAGAGGAGGGTTCTGCTGCCATTTCTTAGCTGTACTTGGCTACATACATGGCATCATGTTGGTTGCACACCCACCAGGAGATTTAGATGCCAGGCTTTGCCTAAGGGGGTGTGTGAGGGGAAGTGACAGGAAGGTCTTGGTCAGGCATCACTGGGCTCCCCTTATCGCTCCTGCCTTGGTCATTTCTGGGCAGTTGTGACCTCATGGATTCTGAGTGTTGGGGCACGCTCACTAGACAAAAGTCTCCTCTCCTCTTCAATCCTCAGAGGGCTGGCCGTGCTGTTCCCCCAGCACCTCCAGCTCCCCAGGTGATGTTTCCACCCTCTTCTGCCCCAGCAACCACTTACGGGTGCTTCTCTAAAGATGAGAGAGCAGTAACCAACGTAGAGGTGATCTCTCCTGGCAGCCCTGAGGAAGTCGAGGTGAAATTCTGACATAAATTAAACATTAGGTGCCCTCTTTCCTCGGTGAACTCTAAGGCAGTTCAGTAACGTGAAACAGTTGACGCAACTTGGCATCTGGGAGAAAAGTAGGTTCAAATGCTGGATTTGTCACTTACTCATAGCGTGACCTTGGACAAGTTTCAAAACCTCTCTCAGCCCAGTTTCCTTATCTGAAAAATGGGGAAAATAATAATACATACATCATAGGGTTGTTACAAGGAATATCTGATAAAGAAGGCAAAGTGCACGTCTCAGGAAACATTAACGATGATGAGAGCTGAGCTCTGTGATATGGAATATGACCCAGTTCAACCTCCCTCATCTTTTGGATAAACAAACCGGGGCTCAGAGATATGGGCTTATGTTCTGATTGCTACACAGCTAGAGACAGTGAGAGTTAAGATGAGCTCTTTGGCCTTGTGAAAATCAGTTCAGCGCTTTCCTACATTGTACTTTGAGTCAAATTTGTAATACGCCTCCCCCAAACTTTGAAAAAATGATCAAGTGAAAAAAATGATGTGTGTTTTTGGAAATATTTCCGGCAGAATCTCATTGTATTCGTTGCTTACAACTGTGGATGGTCTGCTCTCTGACACCAGATGACTTGAAATTCTGTGCTTAATAAATAATTGTTGGCCAGCTGGAGGAGGCTAAAGTCGGGTGGTTGGAGATAAGTTAACATGAAATGCAACGCACTGTTTCCTCCAGAACAGACAGTTAGGTATAGCAAGTCTCCGAGGCTGATGTTTTTGTTTATTTTTATCTTAAATGTTTTGCCATTCCAATACCAACAAGGAGGGTTTTTTTTGTTTGTTTCTTTTGTTTTTTTTTAAAGCCATTACAGTGAAAGTCAAACTGTACCAATTTGTGTGGACTGTGAGATTAACCTAAAAGAGCTGCCTGTAGACAGGAAGGATCATGGGATTAGAGGTCACAAAGAAGGCAGATCACACGTGCATCAGTTGGGTACCATATTGTTTACCGCTTGGGACAAAACTCCCCTCTGCTCCCACTTTTAGGCACAGCTTCATACCAATTACTCAGGTCCAAAGTTTACTTCTGATTCCAGCTTTAACAGACCAGTGCTGAGCCCATCAAGTTTTACTGCAGTCAATACACCTCCCTTCCAGAAGCAACTGGTCACAGCCATTTCCAACACAAAGCCGCTTGGGCCACCCTTCCTTCTTTTTATAGTCTGTTTCCAGACACTCGGTGACCCATAAAGTTAACTTTTAACCAAGTCACAGCCATGACCAGAGCTGTTGTTCTTGTGTCCAGCCCTGAGGTTCCCTGCCTTCCCAGGCAGGGCCTGTTGCCTTCTCCCAGGACGTGCGTGCTTGGAGGCAATGAATCAGACTACTTGCCTCTTGTGGTGTCCTTCCTCTCGGTCCAACCCCAGGTCCTGGATACTTAACCCAGACTGTTTCCTTGAAACATTCCCCAAACGCTGGGATTTTCTGGTTTGCCCTCATGAACGCCCATACTGCATTCAGTGCCTAGCAGGACCCTTATTAATGGAGACATGGATCTCGCTTGGCGAGCTGAGGTCGAGGCACGTTGTGAGCTCCAGCCACCTGGGCGAGCACAGCAGTGGTTCAGTGGATATTTCTAGCTCGACGGCCTGGTGGTGTCATTGACAACCTAATTTATCTTCTTTCCCACCTGCCTCCCCTTCCTCTCCAAACAGGGTGAGTATATATACCGAGGAGAGTGCGATGGAGAGACTTGGCCTGTAGGCAGGGTGGAATGTGAACGTTATTGAATTTAGAGAAACTCATTAGGGCATGGAGTCCACAAATGATCAGGAGCGATCCTATGATTACTAAGTCACCCAGCTTCTTAATTTTATTGATTTGGCTGGGTTAGTAAGTTTCCTCGACTTGACCAAGGGTGGGGAGCTCGTTAAAGGCAAGGCCACGGTTATCACACACATCTTTTCGCTCCCAGTCTGGGGTTCTTCTCATTACAGGATACTATGTTTCATCAAAATCTAATTTCGTTTTGTGACAGGAAGATTGGCTTCACAGATAGGAAGAGAGGAATGAAATGTATTTTGGTTTTAGGAAAGTTGGGGCCTATCTCCCACAACATATTAATTAATGAAGGAAGAAAACGGGGGTTAAATCTTATCATAGAAACACACGATATTGGAACATTCTGATTTGTAGAATTTTAGGACTGGAAGGTACTTTAAACATAATCATCTAACACAGCAGCTTTCACACTGTGCTCGGTGGAATCCTAGGGTCCCATACAGGTGCTTCAAGGGCCTTCTAAGGATGGCGGAAAGAGAGTATGTAGGACTCTGAGCCTTCTCCCTTAGGGCCACTGGAGCAAGCCTGTCTTCATCAGTTTTATATGTTGGGGTTTTAGGTTAGATTTTATCTCAAAAGGGGAATCCACTTCTAAAGAAAGTATGCAAACTTTAAATCTACTTCAAACCCCTCAATTTACAGATCAGAAAACCGAGGCCTCGAATCTTGGCCCTGTGGAGTTGCAAGGCAAGTATCATCCCATTCTAGGGATGTGGGAACCAAGATTCGAAGCTTAAGAGATTTGTAGAGACGTATGGATTTCATCAAGTGACAGAACCAGGGCTGGAACCAGGTAGAGTTGTTTTTCAATTCCCAGCCCATGACGTTTCCTATCGTGTCACATTGTTTAATAATATTGAACATGTGGGTGACCTAATAACTGCATGATTCAAGAAGTCCCCCCAAAGAATGTGGGGCTGAAACAGGAGTTTAAGAGGGAGCAGCAGTCAGCTAGTGTGGGGTTCACGGGACTGACTCCCGGACCACGGAAACGGGGGCATCCGTCCTTCCTTCCTTTCCTCACGAGTCTATTCCTTTATGCAAGTTCCTTGCTGCAATACTGTATCCCCAGTACCTAAATGAAGGCCTGGCACTTAGTCAGAGCTCAATAAATATTCGTTGAATCTTCTTGACATCTTCAAAACCCCTTCCTGGCCAAGGACTTGAGAGTATGGTACATTAAAAAAAACAAATACTCTATGAAATTTGCATAAATATAACCATCAAGTACAGTCGATTTATTTCCAGACACAGTAACGCACAAGGCCTGTTCACTGAGTGAATCAATGAACTCAGCTGGCAGCACTGAACTCAAAGAAGAAAATATGACTCAGAGTGGATCTCCTTCTCAGAGCTGCCCTGGCAAATCCCCACAGGGCCTGGGCACCAGGCAAGGTTCCCGGTGGCAGCTGGCACCACTGATCTCTGTTCCTGACAGAGGGAACATAAACTGCTGGGCAGATGTTCGACTGCAGTCTGGGGTAGCCTGACCCTGAATGAGCTTAAATAGAAACAAATAAAACCTGGGATCAGAAAGTTCTTATTATATCTTACCCAAAATGGTTAGCATTTGTAGTAGGTTATAAAAGAGTCCTGTACAACATCTTTCCTTAAGGTACTTTAAGAATAGGAATGGCTAGATCCTGCAGGTTTTGAGATATTTTTGTCTCTACAATAACACTTTACAACGGTATCACAGTTTAAAGTCTTTCAAAGTGCCTTGAGGCAGGGCAATGGATTAGATGCCCTTCTGAGGCCATCTACGCCCTGTATTCATTTCAGATGAAGAAAACACGAGGTGAACTCCCAAACAACAAAAATGAAGTAAAAGAGCTTCCTGGAGAACATTATAAGGCAATGAGAGAGAGACACACACACACGCAGAGAAAGAGAAATGCCGTTATTGAGATCAAGTGTGTACTTGACCATGAAACCAGAAGAGCGAGAATCTGATGGAAACCATGCTTGTCTCTGTTGGTCCTGGGTTCGCCCATGCTCTGGAATACACCTGACATTTTGTGTTACGGTCTTCTCTGCGTTTAGGGGTGGGCTGTTTTGTCGACATGGTGGGATTACGGTAAAAGTCATTAGATGTACTTTTGGATGTGGCTTTTCCATTTACAATTATTAAAACCAACTACTAAGCTGACATTTTCTTTTGACCCCATTCCCGACTTTCTTCTGCTTCAGCCTCCTGGGGCTAAGCCTTGGGCTCCGTGAGGGCTTCAAGACCGTGCGTGTCTTCCCTACCTGTTACAGGCAGGGCGAAGTTGCCAACAGGGACAGGGCTCTGCCAGGAACCTCATTATTCTTTTTGTTTTAATCCCCTTATGTGGATCCAAGTGGCAATTTCAGCCCCAAGGCTTGGCACGTCGACAACTGGCTGATGCAAGGGGTGCACCGGGACCAGGCTCGGGGCGGGGTTTCTGGGGCTCTTCCTCTGCTTCCCACCCCGCCGCGCCCACCGGCCCCCAGGGGCGCTGCTTCGGGTCCTGCGAGTGGGAAAGTCCTATTTCATTTTATTTTATTGTTATTTTTATTTATTTATTTTGCTGTACGCGGGCCTCTCACTGCTGTGGCCTCTCCCGTTGCGGAGCACAAGTTCCGGACGCGCAGGCTCAGCAGCCATGGCTCCGCGGCCTGTGGAATCCTCCCGGACCGGGGCACGAACCCGTGTCCCCTGCATCGGCAGGCGGACTCTCAACCACTGCGCCACCAGGAAAGCCCTGAAAGTCCTATTTTAAAGCTCTCTGCTATTTTCAGTCTCTCGCCCGCCCCTCCACCGCCAGGGGCTTCCCGCCAGAGAGGCGCACCCTTTTAGGAAGCCTTTTCCCGGCCCAACTCGGCCCCGGGCGCACGGAAGCCTCCACTGCCGCCTGGCCTCTCCGGCGGCGGCGAACGCAGGCACCACCTGACTCGTGCTCCCATTGGCTGCTGCCTGTTGCTAACCCACGTGACCGACGCCGGCGCGCCCCGCCCCCGGCCCCGCCCCCGCGGGCTCCCGAGGCGCGGCGCGGCGCGTTCCTGCGGGCGCCGGACGCGCAGGGCTCCCAGCCGTCGCCCGCCCGCCCCGCCGACTGCAGCCTGCGCTCGGCGCTCGGCGCTCGGCGCCTGGCGCCCGGGCGGCCGGCGCCCACAAGGTGGCAGTGCCGCGCTGCTGGTGCCCTGGCCGGGATACGCGCGGAGCGCGCGGGGAGGCCGGAGCCCGTGTATCCCTCCTGCGAAAGTTTTAATGAACATAGACCCAACCCGGGCCTGGGGCGCTCCCAGGCCTGCTAGCCGCGGCCCTCCGACTTCGGGGTTCCTCTGGGAGAGTTGCACGCCTCGACGGCGTCTCTCTTTGTCCCCGACTGAAGAGAATCCGGATTCGGGGCCTGTAATTGAAGTAGGTATATTGATGTTTTCAGCACTGTTTTTTTGTTGTTTTTTGTTTTGTTTTAGAGCCCTTCTACTGGGAATTGATTCTGAAAGAGACATATTAACACAAACCGATCGACAATTATTCCGTCTCTGTTCTTGAGAGCCTCTCCCTCCAGAGAAGCAATCTGCAGCCTCCTTTTGGGGGGTAAAAGACCTATACCGCCACCGTTTCGGAGGATCCTTCCCTGCACCCGAGTCCTGGGATCCTAACCCGCTTATGTGGAGGACCCGGGGAACCTCCCGCCCCGCAGCTGTCCGGGGTTGCCCTTAATTCCAGGCGCACAGAGAGCAAAGCTCCTCTGACCTCGTTTGACCCAGCTGCAGGCCCGGCGTCCTCATTTAGTGTGTGAGGGTTGGACGGCCGACTTTTCTCTCGGCTCACTGGAATTTTTTCTCTGCCTTCTCTTTTCTCCTTGGCTCGTGGCTGGTCTCATGTCCCCCGCCGCAGCCCAGCCCCACTCCACTCACACACACAAACGCACAAGCACGTGCTTGCCAACTCCTTTTCGATTTTAAACGAGCACAATGTTCTGAGGGTCGGGAAAGAGAAAGGTCAGAGGATGTGAGGGCAAGATGGTGACTTGGGGGCACTTTCCTACAACGGAGAAGGAGAGAGAGAAACGCTCCTAGGCTTCCCATCGTCTACACCACCGAGCCCAAATTCCATTCCCTGGTAGTCGAGCCCTTCCCTGGGGCCCCCTAAGCTGCCCTCCGGGGGATTTTCCCACCGTGCTTCTAGTCTGCTGCAACCTAGCATCCATCCACCTGTGACAGGACGATAGAGGGGGACTGCTCTGCACACGTGCTGGAAAACCCCACAGAAGGACCCCACAAGGGAAGGAGCCAGCATCTGAACGTCTGCCGCCAACCCCTGATTACAAATGAGCCTTCCCTGAGGAGCTTCGTTCTTTGGGCCCTGAGAGACCCGAACCACCAGCCAGTGATCGGAGGATCTGAGAGGAGGAAACAAGCACTGACTACGTTCCCCGATTCCCAACCACAGGTCCCCAAACCTAAGCCAGCTTCCAGCTGTTGGTAGAAGGAGAGAAGGGCTGACTTAAATGAAAGGGTCAGGTTTTGTATGTTGATTGGACTCAACTTTTTAATATCGGGGACGAATAATACTGACAACAGCACACATTTACATCGTATTTAGCGTTTTACCTGTATTAACTCATTTAATCCTCAGCCAACAGCCTTGAGAGGTAAGTCTTATTATTCCCATTTCATAGATGAGGAGGTTGAGATCCGGAGAGGTTAAGGAGATAGTGCCAGGTCCACAGCTAGTAAATGGCAAAACCAGGATTTGAATGGAGATTTCAGAGCCTAGGTATAGAATTAAACTGCTTCTCCATCTCTGAATCGTTATTCCTGTTCTTAATCAAACTTCAGCCGAATTCAAGGCCCACCTCTAACCTGTTACAGTCTGAGAACCCTCCTTGGTAGAGCCAGCTGAAGAGGCCTCCCTGCTCTGTCATGTTTTCAGGAGTCCGGCCCTGGCTGCGGAGATGCCATCACCCTAAGGAGAGAGGGAGGCATCTTCTGAGGAATCGCCTTCAGAACCTGAGGCACGTCTGTTCATACCTTCAATCCTGACAAGCTGTTTTTGAAGGCGAATATGAAGTTTGGAACCATCCAGAAGTCATTTGGAGTCCAGTGAGAAAGCCAGCGATCAAGGTAAGAGAAACTACTTTTGGTAAAAGGAAATAGTATACACTCTAACTGAAAGAGTCTGGTTTTCTTCTGTGGCTTGAAAACTGGATCTCAATGTAATTCCAAAAGAGAAAATTCTCCCAGGAAGTGAGTCCTGGCTGCCTTATGGGAGAGCATGTACTCCCAGGCATGCAGGCAGGGTGAAACTCATTTGGAAGTACACATTGTTTTTCTAATTATATGTATTCTAATCATGCTCATCACCTTATCCTCAACTTTCATTTATATTCTTTCTGCACAACCGGATTCTGAAATGTGAGGAAAGAGACTGTATTTTTTACTTCTTTATATTCCCTTTCACACCAAGTGTGTTACATGCAAAATGAGTATGTTAGGCTGACAAGGAGACGTCTATGTTGGGGAAACTTTCTGTTTGAGTAGAATTAAGAGGGGAGCCCTGGTCTGCACATGAGCTGGGGTGCAAAGTTGAAGGAAGGGGACAAGGGTGGAATAACTTGAGAAATACTTGCCTCCATCTCCTGGGGGCAGAGTTTATTTAATAAAATCATGGGAGATATAATTAGAAAGGGATGTCTTATGGGTAGATAGGTCTTTATCTTTTAGGCCAGTGGTTTTTAATTTTTTTATTAGAGATTTTCTCCTGCTCCCTCCTATAAAGGCCCCACAAACAGAAACGCAACACAGGCATAACTCCTTTTTCTCCCCCGCTCTACACTTTATTACTCTTCTCAGGTGTTGTGTTTTTTACAAATTGAAGGTATGTGGCAATCCTACAAGCAAGGCTATCAGTGCCATTTTTCCAATAGCATTTGTTCACTCCATGTCTCTTGTCATATTTTGGTAATTTTTGCAGTATTTCAAACGTTTTCATAATTATTATATTTGTCATGGTGAGCTGTGATCAGTGATCTTTGACACTACTCTTGCAAAGATTACAACTTGCTGAAGGCTCAGGTGATGGTTAGTATTTTTTAACAATAAGGTAATTTAAAATTAAGGTACATATGCTGCGTTTTTAGGCATAATGCTTTTGCACACTTAATAGACTACAGTAGTATAAACGTAACTTTTATATGCACTGGAAAACCAAAAAATTCCTGTGACTTGTTTTATTGCAAGATTCGCTTTATTGCTGTGGTTTTGAGCTGAACCCATAATATCTCCGAGGTGTGCCTGTATGTAGAACAGATAAAAGTAAGAGGTCTCTGGCCAGAGTTGTGGAGGCAGGGGCCTGCAGCTGGCTGCCTCACTGTGGTCTCTTGTGCACATGCCCAGGCACCTCTGAGGAATCCTAGGGCTCTTCCAAAGCAGTTTGAACCACCGGTGTAGACAATGGGGGCGAGGGGGGGGGGCCTTGAAAGTGTGCACCTGCCCATCTCTGTGTCAGTGTAACCTCTAGCTTCCTGAGAGTTCCAGCCCTTCTCCTCACATCTTCAGATTTGTCCTGTTCCCGAGTCTTACAGGACCACTATCCCTGAGGCATAACTTGCCTAACACCCATTCTCCTTTTTTCCTTGCTAATGGAAGCCAACTTTAATCTGGCGGCCATGTACTCAAGCGACACCCACCAATGAATCATGATTGGTCTTAAGGAGGACTTGGCCAAATCCAGTTGCTGAATCTTTTGATAAAATTTTATTGGAACACAGACACTCATTTGTCTACCTCCTGTCTACAGATGCTTTCATGCTTCAACAGCAGAATTGACTACTTGTGGCAGAGACAATATAGTTTGCAAAGACTAAATTATTTACTATCTGACCCTTTATAGAAAAAGTTTGTACGCAGCCATGGCAATCCCATTCTCCTTTGCCAGGTGTATGCAGACATATGATCACTTTTGAACAAGGATGTATAATGTAAAGTCTGCTGGAAGCAACTGAAAAAGGTTTTCCTTCCTGATAAGAGAGAGGAATATGAGGAGAACTTTGTTTTTGTCCTTTTCCTTTCCATTCTATCACATGAAGATGTGATGTCTGGAGCTGTGGCAGCCATGATGAGCCTGATTCCCTGATAGTATGATTAAGTCACTAAACCTACCTTAGGTCCATCTACTTTCAAACTTCTTGTTGAGCAAAGAATAAAAATCCCTATGGTTTATGTAACTCTTCATTGGGTTTTTGTTACTTGCCACCACATATAGGCTAACTAAGGTATTTTGTTTAAAGCCTAACAGCAAAAGGCCAAGTGTTCTTGTGGAAGTTGTGCACTGGAGTGGTATATAGCAAATCTAGTGGATACTAATAATGATAGCTTATAATTATTGAAAACTTCCAGCATGCCAGTCACTCTACCAAGTACTTTACCTTCATTTTCTCATGACCACAAAACCCTGTGGAAACACTTTTATCATTATCCCCATTTTACAGATAAGGAAAGTGAGGCTTAGAGAAATTTAATGATTTGCCCAAAGTGACACTTTTGCCACAGTTAAGCGGCAAAGTTCAAATTTGCACCCACCTCTGCTGACTTCAAAAGCCAAGCTCTTAACCGTGACTTTACATGGCCACTTCTATCCACAGACCTGAATTCAAATTCCAGCTCAGCTACTTGGCAGGCAAGTTACTTAATCTTCTTGAGCCTCAGTTTCTTCACAGTAAGGGGATAATATGTTCCTTAAAGAGAATGTTCCTGCCACAGTGCCCGAGACACGGTGTTTCACTGTATTTTCTCACGTGCTCGTTTCTTTAGGGGTACGTGGATGGCAGTCGGTGAGCTGGGAGAGTAACCAAGAGGTAGAAAAGAGAATAGCCAGGGAAGGGAAAAGACACACCAGTTCCTGGAAAATTAAAGGAGGCTGGCCTCGGGCCTGGACCGGGTTCTATGAGGAGGGGGAGAGGGGAGAGAGAGAAAGAAAACCAGGATACTCCCACCTCATGGCCACCCCTTGTGTTTGACCAAGGACTTGGTGACCTTATGGTCAAGCTGTGACCTGAGAGCATGTTCTAGCCCATTGTCCTGTCTCAAGGTGCTTTGAAAAATTGTAAGGAACTAAACAAAAAAGAAATTCCTTGAGGGGTAGGTATCATTCCCCTTTGTGTAAAACTGAGCCACTGTGCAGAAGCAAATGTTCCTCAGAGTGGAGGTCATTGGCGGCTACGGCCATTGGCACGTTGTTTGCTTCCTTGCTGTCCCGAGCTGCCTGCCCGTGAGGAACGGACCTCTGAAGACACTGAGGAAGGATCAGAGGTTCCCTTCTTGCTTCTCAGCTTTATTTTAGAGGTTTCCGCTCGGAGCATTACTGTACGGGCTTTTAATGGAAAAGAATAGTCAAGACCAGTCCACTCAAAGAGCTTATGGAAAATATATGAAATTTAGAGTTTAAAAACCAGATTTAATTGTTAGGCCTATTTTTAAAAAGCGAGCAAAGGAAAGCAAGAAAAACGACCCCAGTGGCTTATTATGTAACACCAGATGTTTGGCAAAGAACAGAGCAGATGAGGGGGTGATTTTTCGCTGTTCATCTGGTTGCTTTGGCCTCACTGTAGAGGCAGTGAGAGAGGCTTATATAAGAAGCTCTCTGGAGTGACCTCGGCCATGCTCTCCACTTGCCCTTCGAGAGACCCGTGAGCATTCAGCTGCATTTTTAAGCTCCAATGGGGCAGATTCTTAATGAACACATTCCTTTGACGAACACGGGCTTGAGAAGCTTCTGGAAATCATCTAACGATGATTCCAGGTGGACAGAGCAGTGGGGGGAAGGTATTTTCCCTTCTCATTCAGGTGTCATAGGCTCGGGGAGACCTAAAGTCGTTTCATCTTAAATGTACGGATCTAACGTAACATTAAAACGTGCCCGTGGGCTTTGAAAAAGTGACAGCTGCTCTTCAGTGTGATAGAGAGATGTCCACACTTCGGCTTGCTTTGTCTGTCAGTGTGGATGTTTGTTCTTGCCAGAAATGCCAGCGAAGGGCAGCCAGCTCCGTTCTGCTAGAATGCGAAAACCAGGACCTGATTAGTAGACGCATTTGTTGAAAAAGCATTTTCACTGCACACTAATCTCTACATATCCTGCGGGGAAATCCTCTCAATCCCATACCTGATAAATGAATCTGGGAAGTGAATAAACACTCTGGAAGTCTCTTACTGATACATAATTCCACGTGTTATGTGGGTTCCGCCAGCCTCTGAGCTGGGGCAGCCTGGTGTACCTTTCAGACTGACCTGGAACAAAGCTTGTCGAGGAGAAGATGTCTGTGGTTCCTCCCTGCCCAGCACCGAGCACTTGGCTTCAGCCTTTCGCAGGAACCAACGGGGTGTTCAGGGCTAATGCTGACATCCTGGATTGCAGTTTTTATTGTCTGGTGCTTTTGTTGAACTTGAATACTCCACCAGGCGTTGTGTAATACTGCAGATCAGAAACACCACGCTCTGTGTTCTTCTGGTTTTCCACTCAGGGCCAGGGTAGGGGCGTCCTGAAGCTGCTACAAAAATCCTTTCCAAAAGTTAGAATTGAGTCTGCGCAAACATTCTCTCTTCTTGAAAGCTCACGCGGTCTCCCCACCCTCCTCCAGGGGTCTGGGAATGCTACTCCACAGTGGTTGTACATGACTATGTGATAGTGATTTTCCTGGAGGTTCTTGAGGGCACAGGCCATGCCTTTTCATCTTTGTAAAGATTGGTGCCTGGTGCGTCCATTAGTAATTAACTAGTTATCAGTAATTAATTAATGCTGAATGAATGAACTGCAGCCCTTGGTAAGTTTGTGGGCCCATGTATGTGAGACATTGCCGGAGAATGACAGTTAGGTCTTGCTAAATTAGGGATTTATTTGAAAGTGAATGAGGGAGATTTGCTGAAGTCCTTGATAGGACCTTCAGAGATGAAAAAGTGTCTGCTGGCCAAGTGTAGTCACAGGGCGACTACACCAGCACCATCCCAAGGCACGTCTGTGTATATCAGAAGGAGAACTGTACAAAGAGAACGTCCTAGATGTACCCCCAGGTCTCTGGGCCGTACACATGCACATGTCGAAAATACCTGTATAAACCCCAAAGGATTCAGGTTCACTGCCTGCTATGTATCATCAGTCATGTGTGCGTGATGTTGAAACACGTTTCAAGAGGCTACTGGTGAAAGAATCAGACCGTTTGTTTGATGTCTTATCAACAAAAGAGCTTTACTGTTTTTTACTGCTGCATAACAAATTACCTCTAAACTTAGGGATTTAAGGCAACAAACATTACTCTTAGTTTCTGAGGGTCAGGATTCTGGGCATGGCTTAGCTGGGTGGTCTGGCTCAGAGTCTCTCTTGAGGCTGCAGTCAGGATGCTACAGGGGCTGTATTCATCTGAAGGTTCGCTGGGGCTGGAAGATCTGAGTTCAAGATGGCGCTCTCACACGGCTGTGGGCAGGAGGCCTCAGTTCCTCCCTCTGTGGGTCTCTCCATAGGCTGCTTGAGTGTCCTCACAATGTGGCCATTTATTTCCCCCAGAGTGAGGGACCCAAGAGAAGGACCAGGGAGGACCTTGCAGTGCCTTTTATGATGTAGTCTCCAAAGTTACACACCATCACGTCTGCTTTATTCTATTCATTAGAAAATCCCTAAATCCAGCCAGTACCCCACGGGAAGAGAATTAGCCTTCACTTCTTGAAGGGGGGAGGTGCATCAAAGACTTTCTGAACATATTTAAAATCCATCACAGAGCTGTTAACTTTAATTCGACAGGTGTATTTTGAGCACTAGCTGGCCTTTCCATATGTGCATGTTGAATATGTAAATCCTGCTTGGTCTGGAGGAAGTCCTCCTTGAGTTGCCCACTGTGAGAAACAGGTTGTCTGAAAATCAGGACCTGTGGTTCTGAGTGCTTGACCTTGTAACTTCCCTTTGAAACCATTTTTGTTTTCCCTGTCTGCAGCATGGAGAGGCTTTTCACTGAAATCCATTTGCAACCTCTTAAACAAGAATAACAATAGCACTCACTATTAGCCATGCTAAGAGTTCCACAAACACTATTTCATTAAATTCTCTGTGAGCTAGATGTTCTTATCATCATCCCTGTTTTACCGATGGGGCCACAGAGGGCTGGCGTGATTTGTCTGAAGTCACCTAGCCAGTGAATGGTAACACTGGGATTTGAACCCAGGCAGTCTGGCTCCAGAGTCTGGGCTCTTACTTTCTCCACTGTGTTACAGTGTCACCCCCTTCAGCTGGCCTCTCTCTCTCTCTCCACCCAAGACCCCTAAAGTTAAGTTTATTTGTATGTTGTGTAGCTTCTACTTTAAATGAGCCCATCTCAAAAACACTCTGCAAAGTAGGAAGGGATTGGGTCTGGTATTTATTACCACTACCGGGTCCCCATTTAGACCTCCCCACCATCATAACTCATTCTGGGTTTGGGAAACCATTCCCTTTTCTTCCCCTTCGGGTCTGGGAGGAATAATAGCTCCTACATTGCAGCAGGCAGGAAAATGAGTCCCTCACCCCACCCCAAGATGTCTGTCCTAATGCCTGGGACCTGTGCATGTGGCAGAAGGAACTTTGTGGTTGTAATTAAGTTGAAGATCTTGAGATGGGGAGATGATCCTAGATTATCCAGATGTGACCCATATACCAGGATCCGAATGCGTGACAGTCAGAATTGGATGTGGATTTGAGGAAGCTATGCTGCTGGCTTTGAAGATGGAAAAAGGAGCCATGAGCCAAGGAAAGTGGGCAGCGTCCAGCAGCTGAAAAGGGCCAGGAAACAGATTCTCCCCTAGAGATTCCAGGAGTGCCAACACCTTGATTTTAGCCCAGTAAGAACCATTTCAGACCTCTGACTTCCAGAACTCTACGGTAATAAATCCGTGTTGTTTTACACTCCACTGCCCAGAAAAAAAATTCCATGGAGTTGCTGAAAATCCACCCTGCTGTTTTTACATAATACAATAACAGAGGAAGAAATTACAAAACTACATCTTATTAGAGATTATATAATTATATAAACTGAGCACATGCTTAAGTTCCAGGCTGTGGGATACAAGAAATTCATTGTGGGAACTTAGAAATTCATTCAGAAGAACAGGCGTACACACGTCAAGCGAGCAGCAAATCTTTATTTAAGGGAAAATGTGTGCAAGACCAGTAGTGATCCCTGATAAAGTGCGGAACCAGGTCGGGTCAAGGACGCTGGTGCAGCTGAGCATGTTCTGGAACTCTACAGTTATCTTACCATGTCTAAAAGACCACCTAGGGAGCAAGAAAATAATCTTACTGATAGGTACTCTCAGACACACAGCGTTCTGGAAGGTGTAAAACAGCTCTCTGCTTTTCTCATTGGTCACCCTTTAATTGACTTAGAGCAGCCTCAGATGAGTCCCCACTTTCTCTGCTCTCCCCACGTTTCTTTTTTATGCCCCCAGCCTCTCCTCAGGGTCTGTGCCCTCCTGCCAGTACCTGGAATGGTCCAGAGGTGGAGATGCTCCAAGCTCTGTCTGGTTGGACAGCGGGGACCCTTACACTCGCTGGTCCCCCACCGAGCGTCTCTGCGTTTGACGTAGGCTCACCAGTCTTCAGAGGTGAGCATCCACAGGATAACAGAGCTCTCTCTCTTTAATCACAGTCACCTCCCACAACCCAGGGGTGAGAGGGGGTGAGTGGAACGAGGACAGACAGGCAAAAGCAGATTCCAGGGTCCGGAGGACTCTGAAGAAGGGCTGGGGTGTGAGTATGGGAGGAGGGGTTAAGAGCATTCCGGGCCTGGAGAAAGCATTTGCAGAGGCCAGGAGGGAGGAAAGCACGGGCAGACGTGTGCTGTAGAAGGAGGTGTAGATGTGTGTTCTTGGGGCAGGACTGTTCCTCTAGGGTAGATGGAAGAAAAAACTGCGTGGGGCGGGAGTGACGAGATTGTGGTGCGCTGGGAAAACTGTAGAGATTGGGTGTATGTTTGGGGAGCCCTTCAAGGGAGTGAGTGAATCCTTCCATTTTCAGCCCTGTTTTGGACATTATTTGCCTCTGGCTAACGAGCGAGGGGTGGCTGCTGGCGGGAACCCTGGGGCCACACGTGGGAAAATTCCCACAGCTCCGCCATGCCTCTTCCTGCGGAGCTCAGAGCGCTGCCCTGGATAGTCTGCTGCGGAAACCCTAAGAGTTATTGCCAGGCCTCGGAAATAATTAATACACGTACTAGTCGGAGTCACATCTCCGTGTACACGGGTATGTCCCAGGGTGGGCAGTCCTGCTATTTGTCGCGTTTTCCGGGAGGCTGCCGGGAGCCCCGTGCGGGCTGTGATTCTCGCGGCTGATCGCGCAGGTGTCTGAGCGCGTTAGCGTCGATCCCGGACCTGGCTGTCGCATCGCACTCCCCGCGAGCAACATGTTTCTGTTTTCTCTAGTATTGAGAGCTGAGTTCTGTGCCCTCCGCTATGTGGATATCAAATATAAATGATTTCAAGCCTGGGCTTTGGGTGTGTGGAGACTGCCTTTTTCTAGGCGAGTATTTCACGAGGTCTTTTCTGACGTGCTGTTTCCATGCTGTTCCCCTCCAGTATATCACGGCATTTCTTTGGTTCCCGATACTGATAGGGAGAAGATCCTCTGTCTTGGTGGCAATATCTCATCCAGAATTTCTATCACTTTTGTAAGTGGGATATTCACACCTACTATAAATATTCTAGGTCCTTACTAAAATGTTTTTTCATTTAGAGTAGAATTTGGTATTCGAAGTTTCCTTCTTGGATTCCAGCCAATGAGTTTTAGGGGATTACCCAAAGGATTTCGTTATGAGACTGAGCCACTTACAGATTGCTCTTACGGATAGGGGCTTGTGTGACGTAATGTGGCTGCAGTGTAACTGAGAAATGAGAAAAGAACTTTGGGAGCTTGTCCCAGTTTACATTGCAGTGAGAGGGGAGAGCCTGCTAGGTAGGATTGGGTTTATTAGGTCAAATGGTTTACTGCTTAAATGGTGAATTTTCTGCTCTTTTGCTTTCTGTTCTGCCACGTGGTTTCCATAGCGAGACAACACCGGTGTCTATCTAAGAGCTTGGGTCCTGGAGTCAGATGACTGGGATTTGAAACTCAAGCACAAGTTATTTAAATCACAAAGCCTTGGTTTCATAATCTGGAAAATGATAATAATAATAATAATAACAGCAACAATGACAACAATCATATCTAACTCAAAGGGCTATTTTAAAAATTAAATCACAAAATTCACATGAATCGTTTAGTATCTGGCACATAGCATAACAAGCAGTCAGAATGCTGTCTTTTGCTGTTAGTGATAGTAATATTTTTCTATTGTTTGTAATGAATTGGAAGGTTCAGAGTACACAAAATTGAGATAATGCTGATGATGGCAAAATTTTAGAAAAGAGTACAAGACATCTCAAGTTTGGGATGATAATCAGGAATGAAGTATTTGCTCAGTCCCTTACAGGCATTATCACTCTATTTCGCTGTAAAGAGATTTATTGCCAGCTCACAGAAGAAGCCCTTCCATTCTTTGGCTTGCATACACGTGGGAGTGTGTGTGTATGTGTGTACATGTGTGTATGTGTGAGTACATATGCATATTGCTTCATGGGGTACCCCCTTGCAAAACATAGAGAGAAGCATTGTGGGCTGTAAAGGAGACCATCACAGAAAAAAAAGAGATTTCTCTTCTGTCCTTTCAAATGGACCACTGCCCACTGAAGCACCTTTTTCTTTTCTCTAAAGCCAAGTAAAGGCATTGGGGAAGATCGTCTTTCAGCAGCACTCTTTTTTCTTCTTCTGTTTGGATTTCTCTAAGCATGGTTCCCCAGGCGTCTGGAAAATTAAATGAAAGAAATAAAATAATTCATCGTTTTTTCCCCCTTGGAGTGAGGACCTGCAGAAATAAAGGAAACCAAGATACTTATAATAGGATCCATGTAGGTGTTAGGGAACAAAGAGTGACAACAGTCATATGGATGGCTTAAAATAGCTACACTTCAGGGTAGACCTATTATGCAAGGAAAACTATGCTGCTGGTAATTCCAGCCACTTGAAGGAGGATACGATCATCTTACAAAGGAAGCTACTCACCACCATCAAAAGGTTTGCTTTTTGGTTACAGGTCTCTCATTTTGGTGATATAGACAGTACTAGTCAGCAGTATGGGGGGAAATTGAATTGGGAAGGGCCAGAAAAGGTGGAAAACAGAGAGAGGTATTAGCGATATTAATTGGAGCTAGCACCTCTGATTCATGAGGTGGTTTGCATCCACATTGGTCAGGCCTTTTCAGAGCAGGCGTGGTGGTAACCTGCGGGCAAGGTTTTGAGAAAACCTGAGCAAGGGTGGAGAGGGCTTCCCCGACCCTCTTCTCTGCTTTACTGTCTATCCTGAGAGCTGATAAGCATGTGGGCTGCTGAGAGCATGATATTCAGAGTACCCTTCCTCAGGAGAGCCCCAACTATTCAGGCATGGTCTTTTATGCTTTGGAAAACCAAACAAGAGAAGGATCAGGAAAGTTCTAAGAGGAAGAAACAGCAATTGCATAGTCTGTAACATAGAAAAGACTTTCATGTGTTTGGGAAACTGAAAGGGGACCAGTAGGGATGGAGAAGAGAGAACAAAGGAGGAGAAAGACTGGCCGTGGGGGAAGAGAGCCAGGCAGGGGCCAGTTTATGCCAAAACTTGCCGGTTGTGGGAAGGAATTTAGATTTTTATGGTCAGTGCATTGGTAAACCACTGGGGACCTTTAAGCTGGGGAATTACAAAATATGTGATGCGTATTCACCTTTAGGAAGATCTCTAAGTAACTTCAGGACACTCTCTGAAATGAAAGTCCTCATCAATATTCAGCCCAGGATCTGGGAGGCAAGCTGGGAT
This sequence comes from Kogia breviceps, assembly GCF_026419965.1. Taxonomy (NCBI): domain Eukaryota; kingdom Metazoa; phylum Chordata; class Mammalia; order Artiodactyla; family Physeteridae; genus Kogia; species Kogia breviceps. The sequence continues at coordinate 96,966,530 of NC_081319.1, read as the reverse complement.
GCTTGAGATCAGCCCTTCTCTCCAGCGTCGCTGGGTCTGCCCGCAGGCAGGCACAGCATTCCAGACCCCTCTCTTCACCGCCTTCTTGTGTCAACAGGGTGTTATTCAAAACCGAGCTTACTGTTTTCAAGAGGATGGGGAAATTGTCCGTATTCCGGCCCCAGGTTAAGATTTTGAAGAGGAAGGTCACAAATGAAATTTCCCCTCGGAGATTTTCTGGATTAGAAAAATCCCCAAAGTGTCACTAAACTGGAGAGAACATAGCGATCACCTGAGATTTCAAGAAGTCTTCCAAATGCCAATAAAGTTGCCTTCAGGTCCTTTATGCAAGTCCAAGTCAGGCTATAGTGATTTGTTAGAAAGAAACAGACCCTACTCTAAGGCTCCACATCTTTGAAGTGGGTAAAATACAGGTATATACTTTTGACAGTCGGCTGTGTTTTAGTTATACTGCAGTAACAAAGAACTCCAGCCCGGCGTCTTCACAAAAACAAGGGCTTTTTCTCCCGAAGTCACAGTTTGCAGGGCACCTGGGCTCTGCTCTGTGCTGTTTTTATTCCAGAACGTAGGCTAAAGGAGCAGCCCCCTCTGGGACACGTCAACCTCACGGCAGAGGGAAAGAGCGGTGGTGAGACCCTGTATTAGCTTTGAAAGCTCCTGGCAGAGGTGACACTGGCCACATTCATTCACATTTCATTGGCTAAAGGAAATCAGGTGGTCAAGCCCAGCATTAGCAGGAGGAGAAGAATTACTGTTCTGCAGGAACTGGTCTGCGGAGAGGGGCACTGAATATTATAAACAAATAATACAATGTGTAACAATGCCATATTTTGCTCTCTCCATTTTTTGAAAACCGATTTCAAGGTGAAAATTCAGTAGCAGTCTTTTGTTAATAGAGATGGAAACTTTCAGATACTGTAATTAAGGATAGGATCCAATCGCTGAAAATTAGCATCACAAGCATTCTTTTGAAGGCTAACTTGTGAAAGTCTGAAATGTGCAGTTTGGAAGTGATTAAGCCGAATTCTACTAGAAGAAAAGAACATTTAATAAAAGAGTTCTCAATTCCTCATCTCATCTTGTACCAATTCCCCAAACATTTGAGACCAACTGCTAGGAGGACTTTTATGCAGAGAAAAGAGAAAAGGAATCTTGTATTTCTTCCCTCAAGTTAGGGTGAAAGGGATGAAAAGGATATATTGGTAACACAATTTTAGTTAATGTTAGGTTCCATTTAAGAAAGTCTGTATCATGTGGTTAGCTGTGGAGTAGGAAACTTTATTTTCACCAAGGAGGACAAAAATCCCAGTTTATGTAAGCCAAGGAGAATATAAGCCAAACATCAGATATATTACTTCTGGTAGAGGATCCACCCGTTCTTGCCTGGACTATTGCAGTGGCCCCAGCTGACCCCTTGTTTCTGCCCTGGCCCACACTGACATCTGTTCACCACGCAGCAGTCGGAGTGGGTCTTCTAGAACTTAGAGTATATCATGTTCTGCTCAGAACCTGCACATAACCCTCTAAGGAGACTCCCAACTCACTCTGAACCGTATCCAAAGTTCTATCCATGGTCTGTGGGATCCTGCATGATGCGGCCTCCGACGGCCTTTATGACCTCATTTCCCACCACTCACCTCCCCCCTCACTCCACTGCAACCACACTGACCTCCTCACTCTTCCTCTTCCTCTAACCTGCCAAGCCTCTGCTGTCTTTAGAACCTTTGCACTGACTGTTCCTCTACCTGGGACACTCTTGACTTCAAAAATCCACATTCCACATATGTTTGCTTTATTAGGAGGCCTTCCCTGACCACTTTACCTAAAATAGCACCCAGACCTTCTCTGCCTACTTCTCCTGCTTTATTTTTCCTTCTTCACATGTGTCGCTCCCTGACATCATATCCATGCTCATTTTCCACCTCCTTTTACTAGATTATAATCGCCAAGAGAGTGGGGTCTTCATTTCACTCACTGTTTTATCCCTGGTACTAAGATCAGTGACTGGCACTTAGTAGGTGCTTAATAAAATTTGTTGGATAAATGAAAGAAACTATTGCTGTTATTCCTGATTTCATCAGATTAGTGTAAATACTAATGTGCCATTAATACAGAAACTAATAGAAACGTGTTTCCATTCCATAAAACTCTGATGAAAAACCCTACACATTAAATACCCTACACATTAAATGTTTTAAAACAGAAGACCACAATCCCATAATTTTCTCTGCTTTTTGTTAATTTTCTTCTGCGAAGTCTCAGGGTTTATACTACCCGGAAGCACGGCAGGCCATCACACAATCCTGCATAACGGACTAGATGAAAAAGTCATCAGATACGTTTCCACATGAATGATGAACTGTCCTTTGTAAACTGAACAAGGTGGATTATAGTTACAGCGGCAATGATGAGAGTAAAACGATAGCAAATATCAGGGTGATGCGAAAACAAAAGCAAACACGGGGCCTAAATGGGCTGATAAGACAAGGATCAGGATGACTCAACGGAAGTATTGGGCTGGCCAAAAAGTTCGTTCGGGTTTTTCTGTAAGCTGTTATGGAAAACTCTGAAAGGAGCGAACTTTTTGGCCAACCCAATAATAAACAAACCACCAGGCCCAGAACAGCCTGGTTTCTAGTCAGCCCACACGCTAGTGATCAGGACTTCTGTGATCTTGGAAAACCGTGTCCCAAGTTCCCCCACCCTTCTGTTTCCATGAAGACGGCTGGGGCCACCGTGATGACACATAGTAAGTCCTTATGCACTCTTGGAAAGAATGCGCGATGGAAAGAGTGAGTTGGATTTTCTTGGGAGACTGAATGAACCCTCTGCAGCGATGATGAGCGATTAAGATGCTTTGATGGTTGAGAGTGGAGGTAGCTGATTATGACCCCGGAGCCCGAAGCTTAGTGAAGCACCGCCCCAAAAGGGAGGCCTTGCCCCAGCAGGATGAGTGTGGATTCTCAAAATTCGGCCTCAGGGAGGAGATCCCGGGTCCCGCAGGCCGCCGTGGCCTTCCTTGCTGTGTTAGAACACGCGCGTGCCAGCTTTATCCTTGGCTGGGGATGGTTGCCCAAGTCTGTATGACACCCATGAAGCACCTGCTTCTCCCCTAGCGGTGAGCTGATAAAAAGATCTTCTTCAAAGGCCACCCAGGCTGCCAGGCTGGGGAGCTGGGGAGCTCAGGGAAGCTGGTCGCTGGCGATGGGCTGCAAGTTCATCATGGCCCTCATCCCTTTCAGAAAGCCCAGGGGCGAGGCGTTTGTTGTCAAAGGCAGAGAAAAGGAATTCACACGTGTAAAATTGGTAACTCACCCCAGGCGAGCAGTAGGTGCCCCACAGACATCATATTTCATTGTTGCCTTGGAAGAACCTTGCCCGCTTAGTATCACCATATGCTCATTCTAGAGGTGAAGGAGTCACCACTCAGACAACTGTCCCATCAGTCAGCACCTGCACGGGAATCTCAGACCCCCTCAGAAGGCTTTAACAGAAGAGAATTTGAGGAAGGCTGCTATTTACGGAGGCGCGAGCAGGGCTGCAGCAGGGGGCTAGGAACGGCAGCTCTGGGGGTGGACGGCCGTGGGAAGCCATGGCTGGTCCTCGGCCTGAAGGGCCAGGGGGGTTGGTGCTGCCAGAGGCTGTGAGTTTGGGGGCAGTGGATGGGAGCTGGCCCTGTCCAGGTACGCCATGCAGCCCCTCTGACCATGTCCTCACCGCCGAAGCAGGGAGACAGCGAGGGGAGTGCATACTTCTGCTTCTCTGAATTCCTGTCCTCCTGTCACCACCCTTCTTCCTCCTCCTCCTCTTTCTTCTTCCTTCGTCTCTCTCCTTCTCTCCCCTTCTCTCTCTCTCTCTCCCCCTCTCTCTTTTCCCTCCACTCTTCTTTCCTTCCGTCCTCCCTCCCTCCCTTCCTCTGCTGCAGACCCACCAGGCATTAGGACATCATTAATAAGACCCGAATCCCTCCACGAGGTACTTTCTGCAGCGTCAGGCTATTAGGGAGTTTGTTCCATTAGGGACACTCTGTGTTTTCAAGCCCTAAGCACAATGTACTTTGGACGTTTATTTTTTAAAAAGGCTCCATCTGTGAAGTCCTTGGAGATCCCCCAGGCAGGAGGGCAACCTAAGTTTACAGCCTTTTTCCTAGGGCCCTGCACATCCGAAGCTGCCCCCATTCAGCTGACCAAGCCCCAAGCTTTTGCTGCTGTGCTTTGTTCATTTATTTTTAAATGTATTTTCCACTCTGCCTCAGACCAAAAAGGACCCATGTCTTTCTGCTGTCTTCGTTTTGAAGGCTCCTACACCTGTGAATTTTCTTGGGAAACTGGGGTGCCTGGGACCAAGCCCTGTAGCCAGTGCCCCCTGTTTAGGCCAGGGAGACCCTCCCCACGTGGGAGCCGAGGGGCGTCAGGCCCCCGTCTGGGCTTCCCTGCCTCCTCATGCTGTGGACTGGGGCCAAGCACTGGTGCCTTCTCTGCGCCTCTATTTACAAAGTGGACATAATGACCCCTTTTTCTTTAAATGGGAGTGCCGGGGGAGGCTTTTGTGCATTTTGAAAGGACTTGGAGCCCCCCATCTGGCGAGCGGAGAGTGCAGGGCGCTCTGTGGTTCTCATTATTCACAGAGAGGTGCCTTCACTTCAGCTCGCCCTGTGCTCTCGCCGTCTTCCCTGGTGTTATTGACTAAAGTACTCTTCAAGAAGAATTTCTCCGAGGCTCCCATGTTGACATCCTACTAGTGTTTCGAGAGTCAGGCTTGCTAAGCTGTTTAGCTGTTTGTTCCATTGGATGAAGGCCTGCGATCGCTCTATTAAACACTCTCCATTCAACAGGAAGAAGGAGGAGAGGTGGAGGGCGGGGGAGGGGAGCAGGAATCCAATAACTGCTCACAAAAAATAGGTGCTTCTCAGCGTCCCCCCTGCTATCTCACCACCCTAGACTTCAGCCCTCGTATGCTTTGAGAAAATAAATCTGGAGCACGTGTATCTGCTGCAAGGGGGATTGGGCTTTTCCACAGGATGGGTTGCTGTGAGAAGTATTGTAGGGCCGGGTGGGGCATGATGCTGGACTAACTCGTCGGCTGGGGTGGAGATGCTGGGTTGCAGTGACTCAGTCTCTCTCTCTTTCTCTCATCTTTCCAGAACAAGCATTTGGCCTTGGGACTTTCCTTCTCTAACTCTCTGCCACTGTTTCCCCACATCAGTTCTTCTTGCCTTGTTGCCAGAGAAACCAGCAAAAGAAGGAAACTCGCAGACCATGCACACATCTTACGTGCTTTGTAGGGAGGAGGGACCACTGTTTGTATGCAGTGGAGCCCAGACTTCTGGGCAAACGTCTTTGCCTAGATATCAGGGCAGAACAAAGCAACAGCACCTTCTTCTGGCAGCTCTGGGGCATCCTTAAGAGGCAGCCCACAGAGGCGGAATGGGCGCCCACTCAAGAATCAGAACTTACCGTTTCTTTCATCTGGACTTCATCTTGAGCAGCCTCGTGACTTTGGACAAGTCACTAAGCATCTTCAGACCCAAATGTCGAAGTCGTATGATTTTTGTACGTAACTGGTTTAGCAAGTGTGCGTTGAGTGCCTCTGTGCCAGGCACTGTGCAAACGCTAGGGCTGTCAGTCTCTGCTCTCAATATGTTTCTGGTCTATGGGAGAAATGGACCTGACATAGGCAGAAACAATAGTGTTTGATGAGTGAGTACAGCGTGCTACCGTAGGGGTGAAAGAAAGACGAGTCACAGGAGGGACACCCAGCCCCATCTTGGGTGTTTAGGGAAGCCTGCCTGGAGGAGGCCACAACCAAAGAGAGAACTGACCAGTGGAATAAGTTGGCAGGGAAAGGGGTACAGAGACCCAAGAGGGCATCACCCATCAATTCAGAACGGCTGCAGAGGAGAGAGAGAGAGGAAGAGCAATCAGGGTAAGGGGTGCGGGCAGTGGTGGGGTTGATGGGCGCATGCCTGGAGATTTAGGCGGGAACAGTGCAGAGGTTGTGTCAAGAGGTTCAGGCATCATCCTGGGGTAATGAGGAGCTGTTGAATACGTTTCAGTGAAGGGATGACAAAATCAGATTTGCGCTAAAGGAAAGTCACTTGAGCCGCACGCAGTGTGGAACTGAATCAGAGAGGGTGTGCTTGATATTTTCCATTTGCCCCTCCGGACCCGCTTGCTGCCTTTCTCCATCCTGCTCTGTGTCCCAGTAGGCTGACATTTTTTGGACTACAAGGGCAGGTTTCTCTGCCCTCTGATCTCCAGACAGGTTCAGCCCATAGGAGGCAGGAGCAGGAGATGGGAGGCTGGAAGGAGTTAGAAACTGGGGAATCTGTTCCCCAGCTCCCTCCCTGCTGTGGCCTCAGATTGGTGGAGTGGGGGTGGGTGGGTGTTCCCCTCCTGCAGCCCCCGGACCCTGCCTGGCGGACCTTTCCCCCTGCGACTCTCTCTCTAGGTTATGTGTAGTAACAGCTGCCATCAGGTCCAGGCACCTAAGCCTCCCCTTGCTGCTAGCCCCAGGGGGCCTCTCCACCCTTTGTTGGTTTCTGTCAACCCTGCCAAGACCCTTTGTAAATAGGGATTCTTCAAGGACCGCACTGGCAGTGTGCCATCTGCTGGGTCCTGGCCTCAATACAGGGGATTATGGCTGGAGCAGGGAAGTGTGAGGCCCTTGCATCCATCCGGGCCACTGTGAGAGTGGGGAAAGGTAGTGGGGAGTCCGTGGATCCCAAAGATACCTGCAAGATGAAAACAACAGGGCCTAGATATAGGGGTGAGGGAGGGAAAGCTGCGGTTGACCTCTAGGTCCTGGCTTCTAAATGGGAGGATGGTGGTGGTATTCACTGAACTACCAGCAGGGTTGGGGTAGATAGGTTTGGGGTAGAAGGAGATACTAAGAGTCTTTGAAATAGAAATTCTCAATAGGCATTTGGATATAAAAATCTATGGTTCAGAAGAGGAATCTGGGCTGGAGATTCTTTAGCATAGAGATGGTAAATGCTGTAAAAGAAAGTCTAATGACCCAGGCAGAAAGCATAGAGTGAGAAGAGAAGGAAAACAAGGCGGCCTCCCTGAGGAAGAGACACTTGGGAGGGCTGGGCTGATGCACACTGCAGGCTGAGAAGCTACTGTCTGGGGCAACAGAAGCGGAGGTAGGAAGCTGCAGAGACCCAGAAACCCTTCAACAGAGATTCTTCCAAGTGTATGAAAGATGATGTGGTCAGCGGCTTCGTTGTCCAGTCAAAGGTCTCGTCTCCGGCCAGAGACCTTTTCCTTTACCGAAGCCCCTTTCTTGGAGAGAAGGGGAAGCACAAGATAGTCTTTCGACTCCATGTGTATCGGTTGACTGTTTAGTAGACATGAGTCTCAGAAACTCCTCTAAAACCAAGTGGCCTCTGGGAGCACATGACGTGCAGGGCCCATGTTTCCTATTAAAGTTGTGGTAAAATGAACATAACATAAAGTTTACCACCATCATCATTTTTAAGGGTACAGTTGAGTGGTGTTAAGTGTGTTCACATTGTTGTATAACCAACCTCCAGAGCCCCTTTCATCTTGCAAAGCAGAAGCTCTGTACCCGCTAAACTATAACTCCCTCTCTCCGCAGCCCCTGGAAAATACCATTCTACCTTCTGTCTCTATGAATTTGACCACAGGCAGACCTCAGGGATGTTGTGGGTTTGGTTCTAGACTCCCGCGGTAAAGCAAGTCACATGAACGTTTTGCTTTTCCGGTGCCATGAGACTTATGTTTACACTATACCGTAGTCTGTTATGGATGCAATAGCGTTATGTCTAAAAAGCCAAAGTATACACCTTACTTGAAAAATACTTTATTGCTAAAAAATGCTAACCATCACTGAACCTTCAGCGATTTATAGTAGTAGCATCAAAGATCACTGATCACCAGAACAAATATAATAATGATCATGAAAAATTTTGAAATTTTGTGAGAATTACCAAAATGTGACACAGAGAGCAAATGCTCTAGGAAAAATGGCAGCAGTAGGCTTGCTGGATTCAGGGTTGCCACAAACCTTCGACTTGCAAAGAAATACAATAAAGAGCAATAAAACAAGGTGTGCCTGTATTCCAGGTGCCTCGTATAAGTGGAATCACACAATATTTGTACTCTGTGACTGGCTTATTTCACATAGCACAATGTCCCCAAAGTTCATTCCTGTCATAGCATGTGTCAAAACTTCCTTCCTTTTTAAAGCTAAACAACGTTCCTTTGGATAGACCACATTTTGGGTTTTATTCATCCGTCGATGGACACTTGGTTTCCTTCCACGTTTTGGTTGTTGTGAATAATGCTGCTATGAAAATGGGTGTTGTAAATATCTGTTAGAGTTCCTGTTTTTAATTCTTTGGAGTTTATCCTCAGAAATGAAGCATCAGAGTATTTTTTGCATTTAACAAAATACTAGGTTATCGTAATGAAAGTTTAAATCTCAGTGATTGAAGAGTAGTAAGGAATGGTGGGGGGAAGTTTCTTGTGTTTTTAACTTACGCACCATGCATCACTTCTTTTCCGTCCTGGCATCTCTGAAACTTACAAGAGCCTTCCATGAGAGAATTCTGGAATGCTGGGGTATTCCTCTGAAATAATTGTCTCCTCATCCAGCCATGTACTTCCTTATTCATTGCCTGCGTCGGTGGCCACAGGGAGCTACTACTTGTGTGACTGTCGTGTTTCGTTAGCGTAGTGGCAGGGTTCACGTGCATTGTGATGTGAGTCCGGATTTCCCTCCTTTTCAAGGTCGCACGCCGGTCTCCTATTGTACATCATAGAGTGTTTCTCAGTTCACGAAGGCCTTTCATACCCATTCTCCCTTTCACCCTCATTTCCCCCACTTTGCAGCTGGGGAGTGGTTACTACTCCCGGGTTGCAGCTGAGGAAACAAGCTTTGCGGCATCGGGACCACACAGAAAGCCCAGGCCTGGGACCAGCACACAGGCTTCTGGTGTCTGGTCTGTGGCGCTTTCCCTGGAGCACAGCTGCATGTGCACAGCCCACTGGGCGTGTGCTGGGCAGAGCAGACTCTGGAGAAGGCAAGGGGGCAGGAGACACCCCATGAGAGAGAACAGGTCCAGTGACAAGTCAGAAGTGGAGGCAAGGCCTGGCGTGGCGGAGGACCTGGTATCAGGCCTCCTCTCTGTGTGGGTGGAGGCTCTCTGTCCCTCTGGGACACAGGAAAGGGGATTTTCCAGGCCAGCCCCGGGAGCGGGGTGACCGGCCAGCCCTCACAGGAGGGCTCCTCAGACTTAACACCAGTGATGAGGGCAGCCAGGCAGGAGAGAGGGTGATGAAGTAGGGGTGTGATATATGCAACGCCGGCTATGGGCACGCCGCCTCGCGGTGTCGCCACTGGTGTTAGAACTCCCTTTGATTTCAATAGCCGGGGCATAGAAGCAACCCAAATGTCCATCAGCAGAAGAATGGATAAAGAAGATGTGGCACATATACACAATGGAGTATTACTCAGCCACAAAAAGGAACAAAACTGTGCAATTTGCAGAGACGTGGATGGACCTAGAGACTGTCATACAGAGTGAAGTAAGTCAGAAAGAGAGAAACAAATATCGTATAATATCGCTTAATATGTGGAATCTCGAAAAATGATACAGATGAACTTATTTGCAAGGCCGAAGTAGAGACACAGACGTAGAGAACAGATGTATGGATACCAGGGGAGGGGGAAGGGGTGGTAGGATGAACTGGGAGATTGTGATTGACATATAGACACTACTATGTATAAAGCAGATAACTAATGAGAACCTACTGTACAGCACAGGGAACTCTACTCAGTGCTCCGTGACGACCTAGATGGGAAGGAAATCCAAAGAGGAGGGGATATGTGTATATATATAACTGATATGTATACACATAACTGATTCTGCTGTACAGCAGAAACTAACACAACATTGTAAAGCAACTATACTCTAATAAAAATTAATTTTAAACCCCCCAAAAAACAAACAAAAAATCCCCCATGGTTCTATCTGAACTAGAGAAAAAGAAGCTCCCTAAAATAAAATGAGTGCACTGCTGTCCCCTGGGGGAGTTCTCATTGGGGCGTCATGCTGGGGTTGGTGGGGAGAATAATCGTCTCTCCCTTAGCGTTCACGTCCAGACCATCAGACAGTCCTGTGTAATTGTGTAAGAACAGACCTTTTGTGCTTGGAGAACACACACGTCGTGAGCGCTAACCGCTTTTTTGGATGCTCCTGGCCTTCAAGCTTATGAGCAGTAGCTCTTCTATCCCTGAAGCAGCTGAATAAACCCTGTGGCCAACATTTAAGTCATAATCTCTGGGACCTGGGCTTAGGCCAGTGGAGGAAATGTGCAGGGGGTTGCTGCCTCTGGGTTCCCACGAGGAAACTGCTTCATATACTATGCTGCTTAATTTCCCATTCAGAGACTGTTCCAGAACATTTGCTGTTTGTCATGGTTAGGAGATGGGTTATCCCAGTTAATCATATATTCTAGTTAAAGGTGAGCTATTAGTTCTCATTCATGGAGCATGACTTTTCAAAAGCATTAGAATGCTACAAAATACTCTGAACAGTAAATTGCAAGGAACATAATCCAATCTATCTTTTAAAACACTGACGCTACTTGTATTTCCTCAGGAACGTAATTATGAACCCCATGCACCAAAGAATTGGTAAAACAGGCAAGAGAATGCTGGATAAACGGCTTCTAATGAACTTCCCAAGTCTTGATTCTGTCATGTGAATTTTCTTAAAAGGAACAGAGTATGTTTGACGGTGATTAAGATTCAATAAGCTAATAGAAGAGAATGACCTTAGAGGCAACTTAAACCAGCTCTGCATCTAGCACAGAATGCCCCTCTCTAAACTTTCTGACAATTATTTTTTCCCATTAAAAAAAAAAAAACCCACAAAACCCTGGTACCAAGGAGCTCACAACTGCATTCCATTTATGAGTTTACTATTAAAAATCCCTTTGAGTCTCGCCTCTGAAGCCATGGAGGCTAAGTCCCATCTCTCTGTTTTACAGTTCTTCAGATGATTAGGACATTTGTGTACCCCTTTCCCAGTTTCCTTTTAGCTAAGCCTGTCACCTCCATTTCTTGCAAACTTCCTCAGTGTTTGCAGAGCATCCTTTGGCTATTCACTTGTTTGGGGGGCTCCAGAGAGAACTATGGGAGCAGATGTGTATGGGAGCAGCGCCAAATGCCGTGGGACTGTCCCCTCCCTCCTTCTGAGCTTTATACTTCCATGATCGTGCCCAGGAGCTCTGCCTCTCTCCATGGTCATTCTCCCTGGGTTCAAATCCTGGCTCTGCCACTTACTACCTTGTGGCCCTGGGCAAGCAGATAACCTCTTTTTTTTTTTTTTTTTTAATTGGGGTATAGTTGCTTTACAATGTTGTGTTAGCTTCTGCTGTACAGCAACGTGTGAATCAGCTATATGTGTACATATATCCCCTCCCTCATGGACCTCCCTCCCACCCCTCTAGGTCACCACAGAGCACCATATTACTCAGCCATATAAAGGAACAAAACTGGGTCATGGGTAGGGACGTGGATGGACCTGGAGTCTGTCATGCAGAGTGAAGTCAGAAAGAGAAAAACAAATATTGTATATTAACAAAAATATGTGGAATCTAGAAAAATGGCACAGATGAATCTACTTGCAGGGCAGGAATAGAGACGCGGGCATAGAGAAAGGACATGTGGACATGGGGTTCGGGGGGAAGAGGGGGCGGAATGAATTGGGAGATTGGGATTGACACATATACACTACCAGGTGTAAAACAGGTAGCTTGTGGGAACCTGCAGATAAGCTCTTTAATGCTATTAAAGGGGCCAAATTATAGTATCAACCTCACAGCCTCACAGGTTTATGGCAGTTGAGATCATGCATACATCGTAAATACCTAGACCTGCAGCATAGTACATACTCAATAACTGCATCTGCTTGGAGAGCAGTGACGGTGAACACAGATGATGATGTCTGAGGGTCGGGTTCACACGCCAGCTCACGTTCACATTTTGACCCCATCATCTCTGAACTGAACAGCCTTGGGAAAGCGGCTAAAGCTCTCTGTGCCTCAGTTTCCTTTTATCCTTATTTCCTTATATCTCCTGGGAAAGGAGATTACATGTAAGGTGTTTATTACATGTAAGGGGCTTGCAACAGAGCCTGGAAAATAAAAAAGGGCCGTATAAACGAGAGCTATTATTATTATCACAGCTTGAAAAGACATCTTTTCTTTAAAAGGAGTCACATCAGAGGCTGGCCCGTGTAGGAGCCGTGGGTACCAACTCGCTGGGTCCCATAGCCCCCACCGTCTGACGGTCTGTGCAGCCACAGTTCTCACTACTGACGTTTCTGTATCTCACGCTACTCCCTTAGCAGATCATCCTGAAGACGGCAGGTGCTTCAAGAATTCCTGGTCTTTGCAACCACATCTGCCTTTCCTCTGAACTATCTGAAATCTGCTTTCTTAGTTTCTGGATAGTTTAACTACATCATTTCTCTCCAGACGTGGCTTGAGGATTGCCTATTCTGAAAGCTGCTTGGATTCTTCTAGGTGGGATCAACACCCCCCACACACACACACTAAACGTGCAGTGTTCCAGAGGCAGGGCACTGCTCACGTGTGTACAATAGCCTTTACTCCCTGTGAGACTGTAAGGCCTTCGAGACAGGGCTGTGCTATTTACTGGGTTCAGGTACATTTAGAGTAAAGCCCAGCTTCTTCATGGCCTTGTCCTACTGCCAGTTGGCAAGAAAGTCTTCCCTTTTTAGAAGCACTTAGCAGAGGGTAGGTGCTTAAAAATGTTTCTGGAGTAAATGATATGCTTAACCTGGTCTGGCAGCCCCACCTGTGAGAAAAAGGACAACGTGGAGAAACTTGTTTAAACTGCAAAGTATTTCCAAATGCTTATTCCCATCACTTCTAAAGCAGCAAAATTACTTGTCCGAGACCTTTTTTTCTATATCCCAATTGGCCTTTCTCTGAGGAAAAATCAGAATTAAGTCTGGAAGAGAAAACATCCTTCTTTATTTTTTCTATGTGTTACAATTTAGAGATTCAATTATTTATCAAAATAAAATACAAACTTGGACTTTGTTTTTAATAAAATGAGACTTACACCAGACGTACAGATACTTGAGAGATTTCCATTGCTTCTACGTATTGCCTTTAGGCCAGTTTTATCACTAAGGAAAAACACTGAATTATTTCTTCCCATTGGCATACCTTCTGCCAGTTCCCAACTCCAGCTTCTCCACGTGATTATTTTAGCCTGATTTTACCTGCAATGGAAATATTAAGCCAAGGCACCACAAGCAAAATCAAAAGCAAACAATTGGGGAAAATATCTGCAGGGTGTATTATATAGACAAAATGTTAGTGTCATTACGTTAGTAAGACAAAGACCAACCCCCAGTATAGAAATGGGCAAAGAATATGAACAGGCAATTCACAGAAGAAGAAATATGAATGTTGAATACATATTTAAAGACTGCTTTACTTCACTAGTAACCAAAGAGGTTAAAATGTAAGCTGTAATATATTTTTCACCTATCAATCAGCTTGACAAGATTGAAAAGAATGAAAATAACCAGTATTAGCATGGTGTTGCAGTAACAGAACTCTCAAGAAATATTAAAGGGAAGCCTTATGGAGCAATTTAGCAGTGTTCTTTGAGAACTTAACAATACTCATCCTGATCTTGATAATCACTTTCGAAATGTATTCCAAAGGAATAAAACTGACAGTTGTACAGAGATGCATGTAGAAGGACAGCCATTGTAGTACTTTATAATAGCAAAGAAAACTCTGAAGCGACATAAATTTCCATCAGGAAGAGACTAGACAAATGAATGGTGGCACACTAGCCCAGCAGAGTAACGTGCGCCCATTACAGAGGGTGAGGGGGAGGTGTGGGTCCCTGATAGGCGTTTAAGTAAATATGATGTGTGTGGTATGGTATGATATAGTTTGATGCATCCTTATTTTATAAGAAGCATAGAAAAGATTAGCTGAAAATACAGTTATGTTCTGTTTTATACATTTCTATACCTTTCGGATATTTTAACGTATGTGTATTTAACAAAAAGCGCTTGTACCTGAATCCTTGACGTCTACTGGGAATGATTTGGAGATTGGCAGATAGGCAGTAATATCCCCAAGTACTTTAAGTTTCAAAAGCTTTAGGGGACGCTTAGGCCCACTACAGATGGACCTAGCCCTTTATTCTTATGGGCACATGTGTCAAGGGGCTAAATCTCAATACAGAACAGTGTCTGGGCATTCACGCAACAAGTGTTTTAGGACATAGTAAAAGGGGATTCTTATTACCTCAAATCTGCCTTGACCAATCAATCTTCTCTACCTTCCCCACCCCAACCATCAACGCTGTGTCTTTAATTTCCTTCCGGCCATCTCTTGGGGATCCCGCAAGACATGACATGGAAAAACTTATCAAATTCCTCTCCAACCACGGGATCCTTTCCCACTCATCTCTCCTGACATCCTACTAATCCTCTTGGGCTTTGCTGGGGGCCACCCGCCACGTGTGGTCACAGAACACTTGGAATGTGTTATGGTATGCAGCGAGTGGAAAACACACACCAGATATGGAAGATTTAGTATGAAAAAAAAAAAAAAACCCAGTAGGAAAAATATTAACTTTAAACGATGATATTGGGACATATGGGGTTAAATTTAAAAATTCTCAGAATAGTAATATTATTTATTTCTTCTTTGCTTTTTTAATATAGCTCCTAGAAAATTTATAATTATATACGTAGATTGCATTACATTTCAATTGTATGAAACTACTCTAGTGGCTTTGCAATCCCGGAGTTATTCTTTATTTCTTGCTCTCTGGTTCCATACCAAATCTGTCAACAAGCCCTGGCACCGGGTCTCTTGGCCCTTCATCCTTCCCCTTCCTCTCCTGAATCCGGAGTCCAGACAAGCCCTCTCCCTGTAACAGCGCCCCCTGCATCCACTGGCTTCCAGAGACTCGACTCTAGGCCTAATTCAGCTGCCAGTGAACAAACTTGATAACCTGAATAACGGGAGTTAACCTCGTTAAAATCCCTCTCCGGGTGGTGGGGGGGATCTAAAAGAAAACAAATAACAGAATAAACTCTGGGAATAACTGCTCTGTCTAAGAAGAACTCTGATGTGCTAGAGACGAAATAACCAGCCACTCAATTTTATGTACTGCCGTCAACATAAGCCGGCGCCTGCTGCCCGCAAATGGAAGGCTCCTTGAGAGCGGAGCAGGAAGCCCTTTTCAAGCTCCAGAGGAAGAAGATGGAGCCCCTGACCTTCTAAACCACCAACAGATACACAGTGTCTTTTCGGTTGGGTTTTCGCTCAGTCTTCCCAGACACAGCCTTCGAGGGCCAGGCTTTCTTTTAAGAAGGCATTATGGATAACACGCACGCATTTCTGGTCCTGCGCTCTGAGCTTTGGGGATCATGAATCGACCAAAAAATCTTCTGGAAAATCCAACCCCCTCTCCACCCAGAGGAAGAATCAGTGGTGAGAAAGTCAGAATGGAAATGGCCATTCAGTAGATTAGATCTTGGGGGTGACTGGGAATGACTGAGGTGAGGATTACTCAGTTCTTATTCTCTTCATCCATCTCTTGCCTATCCCAGGGCAGTGGCTGGCAGACGTGAGGGCCGCCCACCAGAAGCAGGCACACCTGGGCTTGGGCAGAGACCGGAGACCCCAGCCCGGGTCAGAGCACCTGCCCTCCAGCCAGCAGTGCTCCTCTTCTTCTGAGGGGCTGTCTGATTCTCCTGAGGTCCTTGGCCTGCCCCTCCGTGACAGCTGAAAGCCGCTCAGGACCTGTGCAAACCCCTGACCTCCAGCCACTTCAGAAAGAAAGGCAAGCCTCCTAACTGCGGCCACTGTTCTCTGTTGCATCCCCGACTGATGACATAGAGTAACTAGATCTATTCCGCCGGTTATGAACCCAAACTGATGTTATTTCCGTTTTCAAGCTCACACCTCGTAAACGTGTCCTTCTGACTGGTCCAACAGGCTAGGCTTGGAGAGCGAGGCCGTCGCCAGGACAGTAGATCTTCTTTCCGACAGCAAACACCAAATGCAGTAAGGACCTCGTGGAGCTCTAGAGGAGAAGGTGAAGGGATTCCCTTTGCTGCGTCGCAAATGTGGATTTCCTTCCACATCCACACTGACGGGGACACTCCAGATGTCCTCAGGCGGGAAGTTAAGCGGAAATGGAGGCACACACCACCCCCACCCCGGTTCATCTGTCCCATTTTTCTAGGTGCCACATATATGCGTTAATATGAGATATTGGGATTGACGTTTATATACACTAATATGTATACAATGGATAACTAATAAGAACCTGCTGTTTAAAAAAAATAAATAAAATAAAATTAAATAATTTTAAAAAGGAAGTGGAGGCACAGGTCAGCCCGGGGGTGTGTGTCCAGTGCTGGCCTTGGCGTTGCTAGCAGATTTCCAGGAGCCTTATATTTTGTTCTTTTTCTCTTAAGCACCAGCTGGCAGAGCCAATTCCTCTCTCTCAAGGGCTGGCTCTGTGAGTCACTGCCCGTCTGCCAGCAGTGAGCAGAAGGGGGGGAGCATCTCACAGAGCCCTGGGTGCCTGCCCCGATTTGCCGTGAAGACGGCGTGAGGTTTGCGGTGGCCCCCGGTAGGACAAGCAGTCCCAGGCCTGCCTCACGCTCGTCCCCTCCTGCTGCCCCCGACAAAGGACGGTTCATCCTCTGTGATGGGTCCCTCTTGAGACTGGCTTGAACTCCTCAGGCTGATGTAAATGTATTTCAGATGACATTGGACTTGCACTGATTGTATCACCCTGACTATGGGCCTGGTAGGCTTTTAGACTGCACTAGAATCAATCAGACCTGGAACTCTGGCCGCTGAAGAATAAACAAATGCTTCTTCTAACAGAGTGGTTTTATATCCATCTCCCAGATGAAGGGACGTCAGCTCAGAGAGAACGTTAACCAGAAGCCGAGTTATGCCGTCAGAACAACCTCAAACTCTCAGTGGCTCAAGACACCAGCCTTGCAGGTCTGAGTGGTTCTCCTGGGCAGTTGTCCTCCACGTGGTGACTCAGAGACCCAGCTGCTTGGATACTCTTGGATCTGTCATCTCAAAACGAGGCTCCTAAATGTGCCCCAGCAGGGGCGGTGGTGAGAGCCTGGGGTGTCTCAGAGGGGACTTTCACTGCCTCAGGCTGGGAAGCGACACATGTTACTTCCGGTCAGATGAACCTGCTTAAGTGCTGGGGCTAGAAAATGTCATCTTCTTGTTGTTGGAAGAGGAGCAGAGGAGAGACATTGGTGAGCGCTGTCACGTCCGCCAGAGCGAGATCGAGGAGCTCTCCCTGGCCTTGTTCCGTCTAGGATTTGTGCCCCCTTCTGCCTGCCTGTAAGGTTCTTCTCTCTCTTGCACACTGGCTTCCTTGCATTCTGTGGTCCATACGTTGAAAATGAGGAGCCCCGACAGCGCTCAGTGTTAGTGGCATGGATCCAGCCACCCGGAGCATCTGGTCTCTCTCTCTCTAGCCTCCCAAATTTCCCAGGGAGAGGACGAGTTGGCCCAGTTTGGGTTACCTGTCTTCTCTAGACACCTGTGCCCGGGACAGAGGGGAGGAAGGCCGTACGATAAGAATGTGGCGGTTCCTACTGCAGCCAGCCTTGTAGATGGAACATAGGTAAAGAAAGGGTCACTAGAGATTGTTAAGTGACAGAATGAGGGTTCTCACCCAGGTCTGTCTCCCTCTGAAGTTCTTTTAAATTTACTACACACACAGCTGCCTGGATATCTTAAAGGTCAAATAATTGGGAGAGCTAGTCCCTGTATATATAAAACCATGCATACTGCTGAAAACTCTGTATCTTCAGACTTACTATGGCATGCATACATTAATCGAAAACTAAAGGAAATAGGAATAGGTTTAACAGATCCTACAGTACTCCAGATGTGGTGTAGCCATCCCAATGCCATATGATAAAAATGATTTCTTTTCCCCTCAGGGGTCTAAGCATCCAGATCTACTCTCCAATACAGTAGCCACTATACACGTGTACTTATTTGACCTTAAATTCATTAAAATTTACATTTCAGTCCCTTAGTCACATTAGCCACATTTCAAGTGCTCGAGAGTCACATGTGGCCCGTGGCCACTGTAGGACAGTTCAGATGTGGAACATTTCCATCACATCCTGTGTACCGCTCAGGACGCAGCACATCCTGTGGGACAGCAGTGGTCTAGACCTCAAACTCAGGAGTCTCTATACAGAGGAAGCATATTCTGAGATATGGGGAAAAAAAATTAAAACATACTGGAATGAATCAAGAAGTTTCACACTAAAGCAAATAAGCTGTCTTAATAATAACTCGGCAGTGCTCTCGGTGGTCCCCTGGATCTGTCTCTCGCTTCCACAGTGTTTGGACAGAACAGACCCAGGGACGCCCTTTGCTCCAGACTCTGACGATAAGTGAGTGGGATATAACCCAGACGCTATGGAAACCGCCATTCTCATGGAGAAGGACCTGAACCAGGCCCTTTTGGATCTGTGTGTCCTGGGTTCTGCCCTCACAGACCCTCACCTCTGAGGCTTCCTGGAGAGCGGCTTGCTGTATGAGCAGGTGAAACTCATCAAGAAGATGGGTCACCACCTGGCCCACCTCCGCAGGCTGGCTGGTCTCCAGGCTGGGCTGGGCCAGTAACTCTTGGAAAGACTCACCCTCAAGCATGACCAGGAGCCTCTGAAACCCAGCGGCCTTTGAGGAGCCCCTCTGGTGTCAGGGCTTCTGCCTGAAGCCTTCTCGGCAGCCACTAGGCAGCTTTTTAACTACGCTGGAGCCCTCTCCCAAGCCTTGGATCAAATGGAAACAATAAAGCTTTTTGCAGCAAAAAAAAAAATAAAAAAATAAATGAGAAATAAAAACTCAACTAAACCAACCTAGGACCCCAAAAGAAGAGATGGCAGGAGAGGCAAAAGAAGAAATAGGATCTCACTGCTCATGATAGGAATGATTTGAACATAACAAAGTGAGGGTTAAACCGCATTAATTACCTTCGTAAAAACTGGTGGCTTCATCGTAGATACAGTTCCACCTCATTCCTCAGGAGTGAACCACACATATAGGCTGCACAGTCTCCCGCAAAGGCAGTGTGTCATCTCTACAGCTCTTACGTGTATTCACCCTCTTCCCTTTTTTCCTTTCTCCATCAACGCTTTCACCCTGACTGTACTTTCTGCTGCAAAACATTTACCCTCCTTCTACCCTCAACTTCCTTCAACTCTTAAGCCAAGTCAGAGATCTAAATGTGATCCTTTTCCAAAGGGTGCCCTACCAGCCAAATAGCTGTGAAGGCAAGGCCAGATTGAAGGGTCCTGAAGGATGAATGTGATAATCCAGTGTTGAATGCTGCCCTGAGAGATGCTTGTTTCCCTTTCATAGGACACAGAGTTGAGTGTATATAGGGTACCAGTGAACATAGAAGGTAGAGTGTCAAAGTGTGGAATGAGAGTTAAAAGGTGTTAGTCAACCAGATCAAACCAAACCAATAGTTTCCATGTTCAAACAAATTGAAAGCCATACTAGGTTAAAGAATACATATCAAGAGCTGTTGATATACAAATGTGTCCTGTGAATTTCCAGGAGGATGTAATAATATGTCACACTTCCTAAACTTATTTCACACCAGCTAGCTCCCTTTAGTTTGGCACGGTTTTGTCACTAGATGCAACACTCAGGCCTAAAGTAAGAAGGTCGGTTTTCATGAGTGGCTTAGCCCTGAAGGTGGTTTCAAAGGAATGCTTGTTCCAGAATATTTTGAGATTTGAGAGTGTCATTGTAATAAGAATGTTCCCAGGTTGATCATGAAGAGAAAGTCTAGTCTGAGCATCTGTTCTTTTGTAGTCAGCAACAAAAGTTGCTTTCTAGATACTTGGTATGTTTGGTTGACAGAAAAATTTGGAAGTAAAGAAAACAAGGGAAAGGGAAAGCGAGGTATAAAGTATGAAGCCACAGAGAGAAAAAACTAACTCTTAATCTAGACCAGGCTTGGCTTCAAGCATTTAAATTGTCATGTCTAATGATATGATGGATATCTCCTTTAGAAATTGAGTGACATTTGTTAAGGGAATAGTATAAGAAGTGTTTAGCAGTCCTCGGGGAAGAGGTGCTTATTTTTCCTAGCCAGATCTAGGCTGGCAAGGTTATAACTTTTTTTTCCAAACTGCTCCCTAATGCATATGGTTTGGTCAGGTTGATCCATAGATAACATGGTAGTTGGCTGCTGGACGGCACATCTCAGTGCTTCATTTCCTTTCCAATCTTTCTTGGCTGCATTGCTTTTGATACAGTGGGAGGGCCTGTAATATTTCTTCATTTCTTTTTGGGATTGTGAATTGATTCTGATCAACAAGCCAAGTTATGAGGCTTTTGGCTACATTTGTCTCAAGAAATGTGGTAGGTGAAGAAAAACTCTGTAGTAACTATTTCTAATAGATAAATATGTAATTCTAGAATCATTCGGCTCAAAATTAAAAACACTCTACAATGAACAGCATTTGAGTGAAAACAGAAGCTACCACACAAAGGTACAGCAGTTAGGAAATACCAGGTTTCAGTCACGTTGTATGAAGGCAGCTTCATGCTGTGTTGGAGTTAGCAAAATTGCCTAGAAGACCACACAGATCAGAACACAAGGAGATAAACAGAAAATCGCTGGCAGAAGTATTTGAAACCTAAGTTTAAATAAAAATAAAAATAGGTAATGAGATGAAAGAAAGCATTTGACAAAATTCAACAGCCATTTGTAGATAAAAATCTCTTATCAAAAACAAAACACTTCTTAAACCTGGAAAAGGGCAAAGACAAAAATTCTACTGCTAACTTAATATGTAATGAAGAACTATTGAACACATTCTATTTAAGATAAGAAATAGGACAAAAGCACCTGCTTTCATTGCTTGTATTCAATAGTGTCCTGAAGGTCCTAGCCACTGTAATAAGGCAAGAAAAAGAAACAAAAGGCATAAAGATTGGAAAAGAAGAAATGACTGGTCCTTAGATACAAATGACATGATTTTACACATGGAAAATCCTTAAAAAAATCTACAAAGTAATGCTAGAAATAACAGCTAAATTTATCAAATTTGCAAGATATAGGTCAATTATAGAAAAATCAATTTTATTTTAAATACTCATAGCAAACAAATTTAAATGAAATTTAAAAAATAATTTATAATAGCACCAACACATAAGATACTTGGGAATAGAATAAACAAAATTATAAAATAATGTTAAGAGTTATTTAAGAAGACTTAAGTTATGAAGAGATATATCATATTCAAGGACTTTATTTCCTGAATCAGGAATTAAATATTGGGGTGGGATAGCAAGGGTGGGAGAGAGATGCAAGAGTGAGGAGATATGGGGATATATGTATATGTATAGCTGACTCACTTTGTTATAAAGCAGAAACTAACACACCATTGTAAAGCAATTATACTCCAATAAAGATGTAAAAAAAAAAAGGATTAAATATTAAGAGGTCAGTTGTCTACACATAGATTCAGTTTATTCCCAGTCAGAATCCCAGAAGACTTTTTGTTTGATAGAAATTGACAAACTGGTTCTAAAATTTATATGTAAATGCAAATGACCTAGAATAGCCAAAAAACAAAACCCCAAAACTTTAAAAAAGAACAAAGTTGGAAGAGTAATACCATAAGATTTCAAGATGCAGTGTAAAGCTACAGTAATTAGGATATTGGCATTATAATAGACAAATAGATCAATGGAGTACAGAAAATAGACCCACACATATACAGCAAACTAATCTATGGTGTTAGAAATTAGAATAGTGGTTGCCTGAAGAGTAGGAAGATGGAAATTTCTTCGGTGATAAAAATATTCTGTATCTTGATTGGGTGGTGGTTATACAGGTGTATAGTTTTGCCAAAACTCACTGATGCACACTTACGATCTGTACCTTTTACTATGTATAAAATGTACCTTAAAAAAAAGAATAGCTGTTGACTCTGAACACATACTTTCTACCTCCTGCTTACATACTTCATATTGGATTTTTGCTGTTGGTGCTGGTGGTGGTTTTGTGGCTTGAAAAGGAAACTCTGAAGAACAAAACCCAAGTTGTATGTAAAACTGAACATCCCATCATGAAGAGGAATCACTTGTGCAAACCAATCTCCGTTTATTATGGACACATCTCATAATGCACAGAGGAAGCACAGTGACCTGATAATTACACAGCCATCAGAGCTAGTCAAGAACTAAGGCTTTGGGTTCAGGCAGATTTGGGTTTGAACCCTGGCTCCAGTGTTCCCTGGCCATTTGACTTTGGGTAAATTACTGGGCTTCTTGTCCCCTTATTTCCTCACCTGTACATAAGTGGCATCATGCTTACCTCATAGAGTTATTAGGAGCCCGGATAGGAAAATACATGCAGATTGATAGCACGTGTACTGTACACTGCTAACAATATTAAGAATAAAATGAGGGTTGCTTCTATATTAGATAATACACCAGAGAATTTTGGAATTTTACTTAGAAATTCGCCTGAAAGTTCCCAGAAACATTTCCTTCGATGCTTTTCCCATTAAATAAATAAGTTAGTTTATGATAAAGAAATGGGTCCCCTGGACTCACATCTCCCACCCTTCCAAAAGATTATTTTCACCTCCCACTCCCATCTTTATCTCCCATTCTCACCTCTATTCTTACCTCCCTAATAGAGGAGGGGTTCTCAGATTCCAATTTCACGCAATCGAGATGCAGCACTTTATTTATTTTACATATCATTGAGATCTGGGTTACTTCAGGCCTTAAATGGGAAAGCTTGGAACTTTAGCACCCACTCACCGAGCAGGTGAAATGTGCCCATCTCAAGTGGTTTTGGGTGTCAGAGTCTGTGCCAATCTGATGATACTCAAGGTGTGCAAATACAGCCAAAGAAGTTCCTACAAAGGAGATACACTTCCAGAATTTGAGTTGTATCCTGAACTAATACTGTGTCCTTCTCTGAACCTCTCCCAGAGACAAGAGTTGGACAGCATTGTTTAATTACCACCTTTCACAGCTAAGGGATCTGTGTGACATTGCAAATGTTGCTTACCGTTGCGGATCTCAGTCGGACAGATCTGGGAATGGAGCTGCCTGGAGCTTACAGCTCTCCCACATCGCCCAGACCAGAGCCCAGCTGCCAGACTTTTCTCTTTGCCTTGGTCCCAATTCAGGCCAGGTTCGGTGCATTGCTGGCACGGTGCGGTGCACCTATATTGCCCTGTGGCCTTCTTTAACTGTCTTCTCTGAGTGGCCACAGCACATCCTCTCTGGTCCTCTCATCGATGCATGTGCAGAACTGGTGCGAGCGTGAGAGCTCTGAGGTCGAGCAGACCTGAGTTCAAGTCCTACCTTTCTGACCACATGACCTCGGGCCAGTGCAAACCTCTCAATCTTTGTTTCAATCGAATCAGTCTAATAACAGCACTTGTCTGTCTTCCTAAAGATTCAATGAGATAACACATGTAAAATGTTTATCAAAGGGCCTGGGACTTAATGCATGTCAGCCACTATACTTATTGTATTTACTAATTATAAGAATTCTTTGTATCATTCTCCAATTGCTCCCTATAGGTGAAAACTTGGGTCCCCATTTATGTGAAGGTGAAGGCAGTTTGCATATTCTTTTTATTTTTATATGCGCCACTGTACCTCAGGTGGTAGGGGCTAGAAGCAGCATCAGTAACAGCTGAATGAGTGACTATAGGTGACTTGGTTGGCTTCCTCATATGATACGACTTACTATGTTTTTCCACATACAGTTTATATATCCACAGTGAACGGGTGACCTGACCTAATTGCTCTGATATTGCAGTGCTCTTCCCCAAAAACCTTACTTTGGAGACACGTTCTCTTCCTGCAGATGAAGTATTGATATGTATGGCTGGTTCATACTACACTTTTATTTTCTTTAAAATGTGGCTTTTCAGTAAGCCCAGGTGAAACCCGGTGGGGTATTAGTTGCTTTTCTCCTTTCTGAAAGAGGACAAGGGATCGAGGCATTAATTAGCAGATTACAAAGATTTAAAAAAAAAAAAAAAATCTTCCTAACTAGTTCACTTACAGTGTATTCGTTACAGTGAAAACGATGGCCATCGCCCCTGGAGGGAACACAGAGAATTGGGTGACACAAAGGTGCAGGCCAGCTGGATCAGTGCAAGAAGCGTCCTCAGGTGACCCGGGCTTTTTCATGAGAAAACAAGAGTGTCCTCACTCTTGAAAACAGCAGAAGGTGACATGATTCATGTCAGGTTATGAAATGACTTCAGCGGGTGCCTCAAGGGAGAGTCCCCTGGGCCTGCTGGCCGATAGTAAAGCTCGACCTGTGCAGGGCTCAGGCACAAGGAGAAGGGCTCCTGTGAGCAGAGGTGGGCCTGGGCCTTGGCTTCCTGCTTCACCCCTGTCAAGACTAGAACAATGCCAATGACTCGACAGCCCTCAAGACCAGCCAGCGCTGCTTGCAGCCCGGAGGAGGGATGCTTGGAACCGTTTGTGCGTGCTTTTCAGATCCTTTTGTAAGAGGCTGGCATGAGGGTAGGAGGGTGGGGAGCATTAGCTACTTCTCTGCGGTCTCTTCCACATCTCAGGCCCCGAGGACATGCAAGAGACCAGGACAGAGATTCCCAAGATACAAACGGAACGTCAAGGAATTCCCAGAATCTGTTTTCTTCTGTCTGACCATTGCCTCTGTCTCGAAGACAGAATGGTTCCCAAGGACCTTTGTCTGTCTGCATCCTCCAGGATTTCAGTTGTTACTTTTCACTTGAGCCTCTTGTTTTCGGTATGAAGCTAAATCAAAAGTGAGCTATGCAAAAAAATATATAGTTTTTTAATTTCTTTTTTTTTTGGTCTCTGGTAACAATTTAATTTCTATTTTGAGCCCCCATTCAGCCAAGTGGTAAAACCCTGCTCTTAGCCAAATCAGGGTCCTCCTCCTCAAGGCTACATCCACTCTCTAAGAGGCATACAATGCTGAAATTAGGGGTCTGGGAGCAGGGGGGGGTCATCTTAGCCTGGGACTTCTCTTTCCAGCCTCTGCTGAGATGCCCTTCTTCCTCATCTGTGGCTGAGACTCCTTCGGATCTGATTACAAAACCTCTTAGGGTTCTCTCTCCCTCCCCCTCCCTCTCCCTCCCCTTCCCTCCCCCTCCCTCCCCCTTCCCCCTCCCCCTCCCCCTACCCCTCCCCCTCCCCTCCCCCTCTCCTGCTCTGTCTCTGCCACGTCTGCACCACTCTTGAAAGCACAGAAAACACATCACTGGTGCAGTCCACACTGAAGGAGGGCTTCTGAGAGCTGTCCACCCACGTAGACACATTTCACAGACATTTTTTCCACTCCTCACCTTGCCAGGCATGGTGGCATCAGGTGCAGGAAGAGGTGGGAATTACTACAGGTCGTGGCTGGGGGCACGATCCTCTCTGGAACTCAGGGGTTCCGTCGCTCCTTCCCCTTACTTTCTTACTTGACTGAGGGGAACTCAGGACCCAATAGCATCTCAGCTTTCTTTCCCTCCCTATCAACTTTTCTCTTCCTCACGCCTCCAGCCCAGAGAATCTTTATCTAGTCCCAGGGTGGGGAATCCTTGCTTTTCTATCATGTATTTTTTTTTTTTTTTTTGCGGTACGCGGGCCTCTCACTGTCGTGGCCTCTCCCGTTGTGGAACACAGGCTCCAGACGTGCAGGCTCAGCGGCCATGGCTCATGGGCCCAGCCGCTCTGCGGCATGTGGGATCTTCCCGGACCGGGGCACGAACCCGTGTCCCCTGCATCGGCAGGCGGACTCTCAACCACCGCGCCACCAGGGAAGCCCTATCATGTATTTTTAATGCCCCGAGTCTCCAAGCTTGTATTGAGTTCTTCCCCTCTGTGGTCTGGTGCAGTACTGTCCTTGACTTGGATAACTGGGACCCCTGCCCCAGGCCCTGTGCCTCAGGGAAACCTGCTCTTTGAACTGTCTTCTTTGAACCTTTCTAAATCCTCCTCTGGCCCCCAAAAGGTATATGGGCCCCATTCCCATTGATCTCCTGTGAAGCACTGTCTGACCCTTTTCTGCATGAGAGGGTCTACCAGATGCTGAGGGGCCCTAGATCTTGAACCTGTAGGATCATCCAAGGGCCCTAGTGCTGGCCTCTTTTCTAGAAGAGTAGCTTGGCGATAAGATCACTTCCACTGGATGGAGCAGTGATTCCTTGTCAGAATTCTAAGAGATTGGGCGAACATTCCAGTGCTACTGACAGGATAATTTGGAGTGACTTCAACTGTTTATATGGACAGTTCCCCACCCTCTGCAAAAATATCTGCCTGTCACCCTGAATACCCTAGGGGTGACTTTGTTTTTATATCTCTTTCCTTCACTCAGGCAGTAAGCATAAAATATCAAGTTAATTATAGAATAAAGGGAATAGACACAGGGTAATAGAAAACATAGGGAAGAAGCACCTCAGCAAATCTACTTAAATTTTATGCTGCCATTCTCATGAAAAGCAGCATAGTAGGTAGTCTGTATTGAGATTCAGGAGATGAGTTCTATTTTTAGTTCTAGCCCCGACTCTGCTACTAACTAGCTGTGTGATCTTGGGCAAGGCACTTCCCTTCTCTGGACCTATTTCTTCATCTTTGAAACGAGGTGAATGGGTGGATGGATGAGTGGGTGGGTGGGTGGGCCCAAGGATGGATGCATGCATGGATGGATGGATGAGGAGGTGAGGATGCCTGCCAGACAGACTGAAGAGACAGAGGAAGGAGAGCTGGTGGCTGTCGGCTGTCCGGACACTCTAGCCCTATCTAGCTGCTGCAGATTTCCCGTTTTCCTGGTCATCTTGCCTGCCCCTGCTTTTTGCTTCAAGAGTGGTTTGGTGAGGTAGTTGAAAAGATTGCTCCAGAAGTCAGAAAACCTGAATTTTTCTTCTGCGGTGTTTGTTGTGTACTGGCTGGCCCTTGGGCAATTCAGAAACTCTGTCAATTTCCTAATCAGTAAAATGGAGTTAATGACACCTGTCCTGTCTGTCCTGCGTGGTTGTGTGGGAATCGAATATGATAATGGATGTGGAAGATGCTCTGCAGCCAGGAAGCCCTCATGCAAGGTCATGTTTTGTGAGGTATTTACTGGGACTGCTTTCCCCCTCCTTACTCCCCTTTACAGCTGCCCATAGGACTCATGCATGGCTTACAGGAGACTGTCCCGGGGGGTTTCACAGCTCCTGGAAGAGACAGAGTGACAGGAATCACGAGCTAAGGTGGTGATGCCATGTTGCGCTCACCACATCTCAGGGAAGAGGACTCTTTTTGTTGTTGTTCTTTTTATATTTCTGTTAAGACGCTGCAGCCAGAAGCGTACCATTATTCCAGGGAGAGTGAAAACCAGGGGTTATTCGTGTATGTGCGGTTATCCACCTGAACTAAATGAGGCGGTGGGAAATTTCCAGCGATAGGCTGAGCCGACACCTAAGCATTTGTGGGATAAATCAGCTTATCTATGACAGTGCTGAAAGGTGAAGGCTGAAGTCATCCTCTTGTTAAACATCCATATTAAGGTTGTAAGAGAACCGTCGCATCTCATCCCGTTACCCAGAGCCAGTCACTCTTGGTCACTTCTTAATAATTCTTATTTTGTAACATCGTAAAATCTTAGCCTCCAAAGAGCTTTAAGTGATCTGATCCGGCCTTCCCCGTAGTCTGATGGTTCTCAAAGCATGTCCTTGGACCTGCAGCTTCAGGGCATCACCTGGGAACTCATTAGAAATGCAATTTCTTGGGCTCCGCCTCAGACTTGATGAATTAGCAACTCTGCGGGCGGGAGGGACCCCAGTGATCTGTGAACAAGCCTTCCGGGTGATTCTGATGGACCTGAAATTTGAGAACCAAGGTTCTAATTCATTACTTCTCTAAATGGCATACCTGAAGGATGAGCTCTGTGGCCTCTACCTGAGTATTTCTGGCTACAGGGAGCTCGCTGGTTCAGAAAACATTTGGTGAGAGGCCCTAACAATTAGATATTTTCTCCTTGTAATGAGATAATTCTGACTTTTCGTCCCTTCCACCTGCTGGCCTTGTCTCTATCTGCTAAATGCAATGCAGAGTTTGAGCTGACTGGAGATCACTGGTAACTGGGCTAATTATTCACATAGTAGGAGCCTGGGAAAGTGAGTACAAGAGGATAAACTGGGAGGGGGGCCAGTGCTTCGAATTTTCTTTTCAGCCAGATAAAACAGCAAGATTAAGGGCTGTCCCCTGCATTTGTGAGATTATGATAAATATCAGTATTAATAACAATAGTGACAGTAATAATTACCCCCGGCTCTGTTTGGATGCAGGTCAAGAAACCATCCAAATCAAATTACATGTAAAAAAAATATGTGTGTTCGGTGCTGGGAACATTTTCAAAGAGGAAGAAAAATTGTTGCTATGAAAAACATTTCACCTTCTAGTGGGGATAACTTCTCCTTTCCATTCAGAGGAAGCTGTAAAAGAAAGGAATCTCCCAGCAGGATAGAGATATTTTATGGTGAGGTCCCAGCCCCCTCTGACTAAAGGTGTATACAGTCATTGAGGCTGGAGGGGGGAAAACGAGCCTTTGCCTGGTTGCCCCTAAACCTGGAATGCTTTGAGTTAAATACACTTGTTTGACCAGATTTTGTTAGTGATAGTCTTTTCTGTTTGTTTCTGGTGGGTACTTGGCAGAGGGGCCCGGGAGAGAGTGTGATATTCTCATATTGGAATCCTCCGGGAGGCAGGGAGGCTGGGAGGGTGGAGGCTCCTTGCCCGGAGGGTGAGGCCACTCTTGATAGCCTCACCTCCCCTTATCCAGTGTAGGTCTCTTCTTACTCCAGTGCCTCCTGTCTTTGGACTGAAAGCACTGCAGCTCCAAGCCCTTCCAGGACAGGCTCACAAATGATTTCTCCTCCCCCCAGTTTGAGCCTGGAGAGTGTTTACTTCCTGTCAACCCCCAGGGACCTGCTGATTTTTCCCATTACTGCAAATTGCTGCTCTCAGTGCTTTGCATTTGTTATTAAGATGCAATCAGGGTTTCCTAACTGATTAACAGCCTCACCCTGCAACCCCCCGACCCTCACACCTGACTTGGAGGCAACGACAGTGGAAAACAGGATCCCTTGGCTGCTGGGCGTCTGTTCTGTCGGGGGGCTCACGGGTTTGGGGGCAGGCAGCTGGCGGGAGCTGGGAGGACACCACGGAGGGACAAAGAGGCTCCTCTGTGAATCGTGGGCGTGCCGGGAAGGAACTTGGTGCCTCTCAAGTCCCTGGGCATTGTGGTGGGTGTCGGGCCGTGTGACAGGCCTCTGAGATGATGACGGCTGATGGCTGCTACGGCCTGCCCAAGGAGGCGGAGGCGGCCTGAGCTGGGCCTTCCGGACCGGTAAACACAGAGCGTCTCTTAAGGCTGAGTGGCGGGATGACGAGCACGCGGGCGATGGCCCAGAATCACACGCCGGTCAGCCGGCTCCGGAACGGCCCCCAGCCCGCTGCCACCCAGATGCCCCCCACCTCTGCTTCCCCACCCGAGGACCCCTTTTCCTTCCCCACCCACCACGTCAAACCCACTCAGCCCCTTCCTTGGTCCTGTCTGTGCTCAGAACCAGTGAAATGCACATAAACTCTTGTCCACACACATGCAGTGGCTTCTGAGCACGTGTACAAAACCAACTCATGGTGCAAAGCTCGCTTTCTTAACAACAACTGTGACCCTTTCTCCACCCTCCTTGTACTTGTGTGTGTTTTTTTTAAAAAGTGTCTCGGGCTTCCCTGGTGGCGCAGTGGTTGGGGGTCCGCCTGCCGATGTAGGGGGCGCGGTTTCGTGCCCCGGTCCGGGGGGATCCCGCGTGCCGCCAAGCGGCTGGACCCGTGAGCCGTGGCCGCGGAGCCTGCGCGTCCGGAGCCTGTGCTCCGCAGCGGGAGGGGCCGCAGCAGTGAGAGGCCCGCGTACCAAAAAAAAAAAAAAAAAAAAAAAAAAGTGTCTCCATTCTCATTAAACAAATGTCTTCGCCCTTGCCCTCACTGAAGTCTCATCGTTGCCTGAGAAAAAAGAAAAGCCCTCGAAGATCAGAAGTCTTATTGAATCCCTGAAAAGTGAAAGGGTGAGAGGACTGGGGGAGAAGCCCTGCGTCGCAGCTGTCACGGAGCCAAGCAAAAGCTTCAAAACTTGATTACGGGGTGAACAGAGCTGGAGTTCTTTATGTGCTGCTCGACGCGAGGCAGAGCTGCGTGGGCAGTCTTGGGGCCGATGGGACACTGGTCCTGCATCACCTGGTTTTTCATTAGATCTACTGAATGTGTTTTGGGGAGAAACAGAGAGTAGGAGGTTAAGGGAAAAGATAGGGGGGAGGGATTTTTGTCCCACTTCTGGTGCCCAGACTTGAAAAGAGATGGGCAATTCCAAGTTCAATCCCTGCTTGTTCCATTTACTGCCTCTGTTATCTGAGCCTGTGTTTCCCTCTCTAAAGTGAAGATAATAAATCTTCATCGGGTTGTCGTGAGTCAAACATAAGGAGTTATATACAAAGTACATGGGATTTACTTTTCTCTTTCTTTTTTCTTTTGTTTGGGGAAGTGGGTAGTTAAGGCAACATTTAAAAACATAAAATTATTATTGGCATCTTTAAAGACTAAGATGAAATCTTAAGGTTCAGGTATTAAATGCCAGAGTTACAGCATCTCATCCTCTATATTAATTATATTACTTCCTGGACACAGCTTTCAAAGCAGGTTGCAGGGCCAAGGAAAGAGAGCTCAGAATGGACACTGTCTTTGGCCCAAGGAGGCAGCTCCGAATATGTTTAAGGAGAAGGATAGAGGCTGTGAATCCCTTTCATGAATGTAGATTTAAAATTCTTAATTAAAATATTTGCAAGTCAAATCCAGTGATCTATAAAAAGTAAAAATCAAAACCAATCTGGGTTAATTTCAGAAATATAGGAATGGTTTAATAATCAAAAGGCAGCAATCATAATTTAACACATTAATAGAATAAAGGAGGAATATAAACTGAATGTAGAATAATATACACAATATAGAATAATAAAAATAGAATAAAGGAGGTGTGGCCATCTCAATAGATGTAGAAGAAGCACTTGATAAAATTCAATATGCATTCTTGACAAAATTCTTACTCATCGAAACAAACATAGAAGTCATTTCCTTAATCTGATAAAGGGCATCTACAAAAAAAAATCTACTGCAGATATCCTACAGGTAAAATAGTGAAAGCCATCCCTTGAGATTAGGAATGAGAAAAGATATCTGAATCACCTTTCTTCAGTGTTGTACTAGAATTACTAGCAAGAAAAAAGAAATAAAAGCAACGAGGTTTCAAAAGGCAGATGTAATATTACTGATATTTGTGGATGACATGATTGTACATTTAGAAAAAGACAAAAGAATTTATAGAAAAACTATTAGAATTATTAAGTAAATTCAGCAAAGCCACTGAATACATCACTATACCACAATCAGTTTATTCCTACATACAGTATTTCCTCCTTATCTGCAGCAGATATGTTCCAAGACCCCCAGTGGATGCCTGAACCTCGGATAGTACCAAACCGTATTTTTTTCTGATACAGGTACTAATGAGATGGGTAGCATATATAGCGTGGATACACTGGACAAAGGGATGATTCAAGGTCCTGGGCAGGATGGAGAGGAACAGTGAGAGATTGCATCATGCTACGCAGAACAGCACACAATTTAAAGCTTATGTATTGTTTATGTCTGGAATTTACCATTTAATATTTTCAGAACATGGTTGACTGCAGGTTACTGAAACCACAGAAGTTAAACTTTGGTTAAGGGAAGAACTATTGTACAAGCAACAATTGCAAAGGAAATAAAATCCATACCATTTACAAGAGAATCCTCCAAATTTATTAAACTATCTAGTCTAGAATAAATACAATGCAAAATGTGCTAGAAAACATTATGAGAGAAATTAAATAAGGTCTAAATAAAGGAGGAATAGATTATATTCATGGATTAGAAGATTCAATATTGTAAAGAAGCCAACTGATCTAAATATTCAGGATTTAGGATGTTTGTGTTGCTTATTTTCTTTTTGGGGAAAGCGACAGGCGCATTATAAAATTCTTATGAAAATGAAAAGGATAATAGCCAAGTACTCCTTGAATAAGAAGAATAAAATTGCAGGGTTTATTATATTAAGAGGTATTATAAAGCTGCAGCCAATTAAGAGGGCTTACTATTCATATAAAATAGAAATATCAAGCAATGCGTCAGAAGAAAGTATTAAAAACAGACTCATTCATATAAATTCATACTTGATTTATGACAAAGTTAACACAGCAGTGCATTAGTTAAAAGATTTCTTTTTTCATAATGGTCTGAGTCAATTCGATATCTGTATGTCAAAATCTTGATTCCTCTCTTACACTGTATAAGAGACATCAGGAAAATTACAAATCTAAATGTGGACGCTAAAATAATTCAGCTTCTAAAAGTGCAGACAGATGCCTGCAGGCGATTTGTAACACTAGTTCATCAGACACCCAGGTTCTAGCTCCTGCTTTAGGTCTCTGGGGACCCTTGCTACATGGTGTGTGAGTTAGAGATGATTTAGGCTGCAAGTAACAGAAATCCCAAATGGCACCTTAAACCCATAGGCATTTGCTTTTTCACTTAAGAAATCTGGTGGGAGGTGGAGGCTGATGTTGGTTCAGCTGCTCAGGGAGCAATGTGGTTTCTCTCTGTTCACTCTGACATCCTGAGTTGTTGACTTTTGTCCCCTCTCCTTGCCATCTTGAGGCTGTAAAATGCCTTTTGCAGCTCATAGCTTCAAAACCCTGTACAGGGCAGAAACAAGGGGAAGAGATAGGAGAGCTTACTCTTCCCTTACCTGTCTCTTATCAGAGGAAAGGCTTCCCATGACCCAACCCTCATCCTCAGCAAACTTCCCTGTGTCTGCTTGGCCAAGACCAAGTCACACTGGCACCCCTAGATACCAAGGACCCTGGAAAGGGAGTAGTATTTGGTTCAGAATAGCTTTTGCATAGCCAGCCAACTGTGGCAGAAGACAAGTCATTCAGAATGACAAGCAGAAGCCGAGATGTTGTATAATCCACCTACAACTCTTGAGTAATCAAGAGTTGGATTTACCTGTTTGCCTTTCTTTGGGGACAGAGGCGTACTTGACTAATCTCCATGCAACCTTTGAAATTACTTGCTTGGTTTTTCTGTGTTTGCGGTGAAAATGAGGTTTTTTCCTTTGGTAAATATAATGATTTCCTAATAAAAGTGATAAACTATTTCACTGAGTGGTGACTCCAGACACCCCTCCCAGCTACTTGTTTGAACATCAGAGTCAATTCCCCCAGTGTCATCCTAGACAGTTTGATGGAGGAAAGGAATGGGAAGCCTCTGTTCAGTCGAGTTATCTGATTAATACAGGTGCGGGATGCAAATTGCTGACTTTCTAAAAATTCGAATGAGATTAAAAACATGCTTACAACCGTCCTTACAGTCTCTCTTCTCTTTCTCTAAACCTCTTAACATCTTCTCCCAACACTACCTGCTATGTGTGGTAGGATGCTATATTTTCGAGACGGTTTTTATTTTCCCCTTCTTTTCTTCGCCCTAATTGCTCTCCCCGCCGTCTTCTGTGCTTCTCTGCCACTCTTTGCTGACTGTCTAATGTGGGTGCAGCGATTCAGCTGAGAAAATGACAGGTTGCAAAATGTGTACACTAGTATTAAACCTAATCACAATATCTGCCCTCATCTGGACATGGCACCTCCCCATGAACAATAGGTACCTGTTTATATATAAGGTGTTTTTACGACCTAGTTCTTCTGTCACTGCTGGGTATTTCCAGTCCCGTTTCACAATGCCTTTTCAGCAAATGCAGCGTGTCAGGAATTCTAGATTATCCTTCCCAATGTACTTGGAGGAGATAAATTGACAAGCTGTTTCTGTTTTTGTGTCTACCTGTATTTCATGCGTACAGATATACAGTGTGTTTTGTAAATGGTTGCTGTTTTAATGATTCCTTCCGTCAAAACAGTCCACGACCCTGCTTGCAGCTCTTGGCATGTTAAAGGTGTGCTGTAGTGAAAAGCTAAAGGTTTAAGGGAGAACCAAGGATAGAAGAGATGGTTTAGAAAATGCAGGATATGCTAAGTAAGAGAGGAAAGGCAAAGAGCCTGCACATGGGGTTTTAGGGCACAGCGAAGGAAGAAAATTTGACTTTTAAGGTCAGGGTCTGAGAGGTGGGTAGCCTGACTGATGAACCAGGTGGCCAGGGAATCAGAACTCCAAAACCGTGGGGTTCTGCCTGCAGCCAAGCACCGTCTCCTGCTTGGAACAGTCACCCAAAGCTGAGCTCAAATCTCAAAGGTGTAAACCAAGTGCAGGTAAACCAAGTGCAAAAAGAATCACAGGGCTAAGTGAGAGTCTTCGCTGGTGGTTCATAGGACAGTGAGAGCAGAGAGAAAGGGCAGGGTGTTTTAGGAGGGAGCATCGAAGGTTCCAGAGGTTCTGATCTCCACTGCTTGGGTGAAGGCTGGTAGAAACCATGAGAGCAGAATAAGGTCTTTGCAACGAAGGGCACATACATCAGGGAAGTCTATGGAATGAACTGTTTGTGTTCTTGCTTCTAAATGGATGGGTAGGATTCAGACCTGTACTTAGTACATTTAACCCGTAAATGAAGGTCCCTGTCCCGATTGGCTTTCCCAAAGCGTGGGAGTTGGATGAAAGATGTGATAAGAAAACCGACATTTATTGAGCACCGAATATGAGCCGGGGACTGTGCTACGGATGTGTGTGTGTGTGTGTGTTTGTGTGCGTGTGTGTGTGTGTACATATATTGTCCGTGTCATCTTCACGGTGAGTGTCTGAAAGCAGTTGTTGTCACTCATGAGGAAACTGAGGCTCAGAGAGGTTTAGGGATTTGCCCAAGGCCACACAGCCAAAGTCATGGGCCTAGATTCAAACCTGGCTCTGCTTTGCTCGAGGCTCCTTCATTCAGCATTTTCTGCAAGTTGACTCTCAGCCTGAACTGGTTGTCTGCCTCACAGAGGAGGAAGCTGCGCCGCCTCCCTGGGTGTTCTTTTCCTTTCCACTCTCCCCCTGGCTGGGTGCGGCCACGTTGACAGGCACCTGGGGTTTTCCCAGACTGCACACTTGGGGAGATTCCACTCTGGCTTATGGCATCGCCACTGTCTTTCAAGCCTGTCACCTCTTGTGGCTTTGCTTCCTGCCCCTCCCGCAGGCAGCACGCCTCCTTTGATCAAAGCTCCCGCGAGGGTAGCCCTGGGCAGGGTGGCGTGTGCTGAGGCTCCCTCACAGGCCGTGCTGAGCGCTGGCCCCTTTGCAGCTCAGGTGCGCAGTGCATTCTACCCACACTAGACTCGGCTCACAGCAGCTGCCTGCAGATCCGGCATTTCCCGTCCTCAGGGTCTCGTGCAGAAGGAAGGGGAGAAGGAGATCCCCTCTGCAGCCTGGGCTCCCCGCCGCTCTCCTTGCCTAGCAAGTTTGGAACAAGTTCTTTTGGGACAGTTCATTGATAATCCCGCCGACCACCCAGTCCTGCGGTTGGAGTATGGCATTAGGTCACAGTGTGACAAAACAGACACAGTGATTAGAGTAAGGCAGATACTGGGCCAGAGGTGGGGCCAGTAACCAAGTTCTACACGGGATCTGTGGACCTTCAAAACTCCTGGATTTGACATTTATTGAACTGGTTTAAGAGTTTCACTCCTTCCCGTTGGCATAATAGGGTGTTTAGAGTTCAAGGCCCACTGTCTCAGCCACTTTATCACAAGGGGTATTGGATAATAGGTCACATTTTCAAATTATTCCGTGCAACCTCAATCGTGAAACTAAAGGAAAGCTAGAAACTGGCAATAACCTGGCTGTCCAGTTCTTAGACATTGTTTTTCCCACCCCCCTGCTTAGCAGGTTGTAAGGATCATTCAAACTCTTTGATAGAATTGTCCCCTGTTTAGCCAGAGGGCAGTTGTGATAAAGAGGGTGAGGCAGAAGAGTTGAGAATTTTACCACTAGTAAGATTTGGGGGCTGAAATGTCGTGACTGCTCCGCGCCTGACCTTGCCCATCTGGACACAGCGGTGGTGACAACACTTCCTTCTCAGGGAGGTGGTGTCAGGCCCAGAACCACCCTCTGGACTCTAACCTCCTTGAGGATGGAGGCTCCCTTGCCCTTGCTGTGTCCTCACCCAGCGCCATAGGAGCCTGTCCAGTGGATCCTTCTAGACTACGGTCCTTCCTCCCCCTCCATCCGTTCCTCCTTCACAGCACAGGCAGTGCCCCTTATCTCCTGGATCAAGACTGGGATTTGCCTGGATCCTTCTAATCTCTTCCACATCTCCCCGTGTGGTGGAAATGGCTGTTTCCAAAGAACAATTGACTTTCACACAAAGCCACACCCATGTGGTAAAAAAGTCAGAAACCCAAATGAAAAGGGGAAGAAAATGAAAAGATGAAAAGGGTGGAAGGGGGAGAGCAGAGGGAGTGCAGGAGCAGGACAGAGACCCACCCTCAAAGGGCTTAGCACTCCTGCAGCCCCATTACTGACCTGCCAAATACCTCTTGCTGAGCCTCTGAATGGAAAAATGGGATAGAACAATAGGTGCCGGAATTTGCAGCGCCTGTGAAAGCAATGCACTCCACTCCCCGAATATGCCAAGTTTTGCTTTCCAACCAGAGGAGCTTTTTCTGGCCCACATGGCCCCACGGCAGCCTGCAGAAGACAGCAAACCCTCCACGGCCGTGACCTCTAGCTTGGCCCCTCTGTTCCTTCTGTGTGTATTCTCTGTGCTTAAAAAGGCCAAGCATGTTTCTACAAGGAAGAGGAACACGAGGTGTATAGTTAATGAATTATATATCAATAGGGTCTTACGTCCAATGGCCTGCTTTAGCAAAAATGTATGTGTAGGCCTCCATCAAGTCACTCAGCGAGATGACCGAGACATTCCTGGCTTTACATGGAGGGAGTCAGGCTCTACCACTGCTGAGACTTGAACGCAACACCAGGTGCACTTTCATCTGTTCTTAACACGTTCCTGATTTGGGTTAACGGTGCTGTCCTCCAGTCGCGAGCCAGAGAAACCTGGAACAATCCGTAGCTCTGTCCTCTCTCTCACCTCCCCTCACCAGTGTGGCCACGCCAGCCTGTCTTCTTTCCTCTGATTCAGGTCACACCTCTCCATCTCCCTCACTGCTCCCCTCACCTTGACGAAGGAAGCAGCCTCTTCTGTCTTCTAATCTTTCCTTGTTTTTGTTCAACCTCCTGGATTCTCCCAGGTTTTGCTTCCTTTCTCCAAATCCAATCACATGGCTCCCATTTCCCCACCTCCCCTGGGTTCTGTTTGACACGGGAGAAAACTGCCAAGACCAGGGAGAGTGTGGGGGGTGGAGCCCGTCCTGGGGACTCTCACCCTAGGAAGTGCCCCGGAAGCTGGCTGGGCTATTGCTTTGAGACTTGCTGAGTCGCTTTATTCCTTTATTTGAACAACAACTTTGATTAAGCCCCTATTATGTGCAGGCAACATTATAGGCCCTGGAGATACCGTGCTGAACACAAAAGCCACCCTGGCCCTCCCGAACTTAGTTTGCTGGGGACCGGCTTCCACGAGAATCGAGCACAGGAGCAGAGGCATCTGGGGCCAGGGTCCTCCTGGGAAAGGCTGACCCCACCAAAGAACCGAGCAGGAACCCCCGACGGGGGAGGCCCACGTGGCTGTCAGCGATGGGGTAACGAAGGGCTCCCGCTGCTGTGAAACGCAGGTGCCTCCTTGTTTGTCGAGGTTGGTTTTGTTCGTCGAGGTCGGTTTTAGGGGCTGTCAGAGAACAAGAGTGAGGAGTGGGGCGCTAAAAATGCCCAAGGATGTTCCCAGAAATCTCTGGGTGCCTTGCCTCCCACTCTGCATAGCTTGCCAGATGCCGTGGCCGAGATTCCACCTCTGAGCTCTGAACCCCACCTGTGTCGGGGTTGGATCAGAGTTGCTGCTAGGGCAACCGCTCAAGGACCAACCGAACAGCTTGGGAGGTATTACTGCTGGTCCCCTCACGGGAAGGCTGCGTGGCCGTTAGACATGCAGATGCGACTGACTTCAGGACCCGACCGCTCAGGGGCACCCCCTTATTTCTGAGGGTCCCCTTTTGTCCCCTTTGGGCCTCTGCTCCCTGCTCTTTCAGGTGCACATGGAGTTCTCAGCCCAAGGATGCTCTTGGGTCTCTGGGAGCTCTGGAAATCTCCAGGCTTGGGCTCTTTCCTTATCCCAGCAGCAGCGAGCCTGGTGAGGCTGGAAGTCTGCAGTGAGGCCCAGCAGTGTCTCCATCAGCGCCCGTGGGCAGCTGGTGTGAAACCGCACGGGCCGCGTTGCAGTGACAGACAGAGATGCGTCTGAGCCTGGGGGGGCGGGGAATGAGGGAAAGACGTGTGCTCCCCCCATAAGCAGGGATGCGGCTGTGTGACCGGGTTGGGGAGCTGCCTTAGGAGCCCAGCCTGGACTGGAAGGGTCCCCCACTGCAGGGATAGAGTCGGGGACCAGGCAGGGAGAAGTTTCCCTTGAGGAAGCACAAGTCCGAGGTTGGACCGGTCATAGCACCTCACCCTCAGTCTGCGTGGTGTCTTCGTGTTGGCCCCTCTGGAAGTGGATGCAGAGGCAAGACTTCAGGTGCTTAGTTAGGAGGTGATGCCGGGAAGCACGGCTAGGGGAGTGGGAGGGGACAGAAGGGAAGGAAGACAAGGAGGGGGCTTTATTAAGCCATTTGCCACCATGGGCAGCTGGGGCTTGATCTCACCAGGAAACCCTTAAGAACACGCCTCAGACAGACTCCAGCCGAGGGCGAGGGAGATGGGCGTTGCTCATCACTGATGGACAGATGTTTTCTGGGGCCTTGACCTTCTGGCCCTCTGGGTTTCCCCGCACGTGGCACAGAGGGCTCCTGTGGTCAGGAAAAAGCAGAGTCACAGGCTTTGCAAGAAGCAGGCTCCGGGCATAGAGGGTGATGTGGAGGGGACGTGGGCGGAGTGCCAGGGACATCTCGGCAGAGTAAGAGAACCCAAACAGGGTGCCGCTGGCTAAGGGTGCCTAAGAGGGCGTGAATGGAAAGTGGAACAAGAGGAAACCCTTGAGGTGAGAGAAGAAGACAGTTACTCACCTCTGTAACGGGGCACCTGGGCTGTGGGTGGGGCAGGTGCCTGGATGCCGGGCCCAGTCACTCTGGTCTGAAGGGGAGATGCTGGACTATCGCCCTTCCTCCCTGCTATGGACTGAATTGTGTCCCCCAAATTCATAGATTGAAGCCCTAACCCCCAATGTCACCGTGTTCGGAGACAGGGCCTATGAGGGGGTAATTATGGTTAAATGAGCTCATAAGGGTGGGGCCCTAATCTGATAGGGCTGGTGTCCTTCTAGGAAGAGGACAAGGCGCCAGAGCTTGCTCTCCCTCTGCACAAGCACAGAGAAAGTCCTTCCTTTGGTTTACTATCAGCCTAGCAGTGGGGGCAAATGGGGAGACGGTGCAAGATCAAGTTCCTCCTCTGCTCAAAGTCCTCCATGACTTCGTGTCTCACAGGGGCTGCTTGTGGTATGCCCTTACAGCATCTCTCTGGCCTCCTCTCCTACTACTTCCACTCACTCACTCACACTGCTCCTGCTGGCCTGGTCCCTTTGCTCTGTATCCCAGGGCCTATGCACACACAGTTTCCTCTCTCTAGAACGCTCTTCCCTAATTATCTACAGGGCTCACTCTTCTACCTCCTCAGGTCCTTCCTAACATGTTACCTTCTTACTGAAGCTTTCCCCAGCTCCGCTCTTCAAAAGAGGACCCCTAGTCATCCCCCCTGTTGCCCTTATCTTATTTTCTTCTCCTCTACAGCATTTCTAATAGGCTATGCATTTTTCTTACTCATCTTCTTTACTGTCTGCCTCTCCTCCTTGAAAGTGGCCCATAAAGGGCAGGTATTTGTCTGAGTTCTATCTGCTGCGTGCCCAGCACAGAATGATGCCTGACACATAGTCGACGTACAAAAATAGGTGTCAGATGAATCTGTGGAAGGCGTCAGGGTGGTAGGCAGGATGGGAACACCCGCTGGGCTTCCCTTAAACCAGAGGTGCAGCCTAGATGCTCACAGAGACATTTTCTTTGGTTTGCACAATATATTTCAAAAACTTTATTAGTTATCAATTCATAAGAAATTGGTCACTCATATAAAATCCAGATACCTGGCATCATTTGAAAAGTACGGGAAGATCAACTGCGTCCCCCTCCCCATGGCACTGATGAGTGGGGCTGAGCGGTGGCCATGCACCAAGCACACAGTTGGACATCCTCTCCTGCTGTGCCTGCTTCTCCAGGCCAGGCTGACGGCTGGAGAAGAGGGAGGGTGTGGCGTGGGTCAGGTAGGCAGAGGCAGCAGCACGCGTCAGTTAAGACCTTGCTTTTATCAAGGAGGGAAATGTCCTTGGCGTTTAGCTGCCCAGATTCCCATTGGTGGCTGCTCCCAGCTTCCTGGTCCCTGTGATCTCCGAGCCTTTGTCACATCCTGGCTCCCTACACATCCTCAGAGGCACGTGGTCAAGAATAGATGGATGAAGATGCAGCTTAAGAGAGAAAAGAAAATGTACCTGTTGGTCACGTGTATGTGGTTCTCCACGCACACGTTGGAAGGTTAAAGTGGCCATAAAGCACCATTTTTGCTAAATAGAGCATTTCTGTGTCGTTGGCAAAGTGCGCCTGAGCACATCTTACACGTGTCAACTGGGTGCTCACTGAACAGAACTAATTAAGGAGAGAGAGAAAGAAAGAAAAACAAGACCTCAGGATACAAGCTTTCAGCATCTAAGGAGTTACTGTAATTAACGAGCAATAGAGAAAATGATATTACTTATTCCTCACCCTGTGTTCATTTAGCCTCTTATGTCATGTTCCTTCTTTTACTCCTGATTCAGTGCACAGTTTTGCCTTTGGAGGAGCTGGGGCAGAAGTACTCAGTCACAGCTTCTCTCAGTAGATTTAGAAATAACAAAAGACCTGTCAATTAGTTGTACTATTTATAAAATATTTCTTGTTCACCTTTTATGCTTACAACATTAAAAAGATCCAGGAATAACATAGTAACACATACAAGTTTCTATATCCCTTACCCTTTTCTTCAGAATTTAAAAAGCACACATCCCTCCCATCTCCCCACCCCGCATGCCAAACAGTTTTGATCTCAAACTTAAACCTTGAGACAAAAAGACTTCGAGTTATGAATAGCATGAGTTTCTGTAATTGATTTCTTCTCTCAGGTTATTCAATGCCTACACTGGAAATACGATTAATTAGACTCACATGTATAATGACACATACCCATTTGAAAAAATCTAATACTGTGTTAAGCTACTTGGACCTTTGGTTCAGTTTTGAAAAGAAGTTATTATTTCCCACTGCTCAGCATATCACGTTTCCCACAGTAGAAGCTGAAAGTGGATTTACCGACTAATTGTTGGACCACTGTTTATGTGTAGGTGAGAGAGATTTCAGCCAGTCAGTCAGCAAGTTTGCTATCACCTCTTATGTAAGAATCATGGCTCCAGGCTCTCTGAGTCAGTTCAGGCTGCTATAATAAATTATCATAGACTCGATGGCTTAAACAACAAACATTTATTTCTCACAGTTATAGAGGCTGGGACATCTAAGATCAGGGTGACAGCTGATTTGGTTCCTGGTGAGAACCTTCTTCCTGGTTATGGTCTCACATGGCCTTTCCCTGGTGAGTGTAGGCACAAAGAGAGGGTGAGACGTCCTGTCTCATCCTCTTCTTATAAAGGCACTAATCCTTATCATGGGGCACCCACCCGCATAACCCTAGATGACTAACCCTAATTATCTCCCAAAGACCTCACCTCCAGATGCTGTCACACTGGGGGGGTTAGGGCTTCAATATATGAATTTTGCAGGGTTAACACAGGCCATGGGGAAGCAAAGATAAATGAGGCAGTGAGACCCTCTGGGACTCACAGTTCATAGAGAGATAAACATACAAGCAAATGCAGCATTTAGGAAACAAAAAGAACTATAAGCAAAGTGCTGTGGAGAATTGGGGAAGGAATGATGGCTCTTAATGAGCAAAGGAGCTAGAAGGACATGTCACATTCAGGGAATGGCACCAGCTGATGATAACAGTGGTGGCCACTGCTCCTTTGGCCACCTTCTCTAAGGCTGCTGGACAGTTGCTGCTCCCATTTTTTGCTGTCACACTTGGCCTCACTGGCCATCCCTCTTGGGGTGCGGTGCCGTCCAGTGAATTCAGCCTCTATAAGCTACACTTTTCCTGTTGCCTTCTTGGAGGAGCCAAAACAAGTTTCCCAGAGACAAGAAAGGAGGCTACATTGAGGTACCCGACCCAGTATGGCAGCCAACTTGGTTCTTCCTGGCTGTATTCCAACTGGTGTCTCTGGTGGGTGCTCTCTCTGGCCACCTTCAGGATGCTTGGCAGTCCTCTGGGTGTGCCTGGTAGAGACATGCTGGGGTGAAGGGGGAGCAGTGGGGTATGTCGGGGTATGAGGTGGAAGTGGTACTCCCAGCTCAACTGGGTGGAAGCCACAGCTCAGTACAGCCAAGCCCTGGGGATTCTGGCACTGCCGCAGCCCAAATTCTAGGCATGCGTCAGGGGCCAATCTAAAGAGATAAGCGAGTGAGTGGATTTGGGAGCATGGTGGAGCTGGAATGCTTCACTTCAAGTCATCAAATGGGAACTGTGCCTTTATGTAAAATGTGAAAAGGGAAGCGCAGGAATACCCCTCTGAAAATCGATCTTGCTGAAAACTCAAGTTAATGGGATAAAGCAAGGGTGATTACCCACGACTGTCTCTCCTTTTTATACCTGGCAATTCCAGGGCCTGACTATCCTTCTCCTTCTCCCCATTTCTTCAGAGAGCCTTGAAATCTTTCATCTAACAGGACACCTGCTGGCACTTCCTGGTGTCCCAGAGTTCCCTTGGGCTCATATGAAAATTAGGTCCTCACCACCATCCTTTCTTTACCGTGAGACCCTCTCATTTCTGCTGAGTTTTGGGTCACACCAAACCCTAAGTGCTAAGGACCCTCACCATTCTAATTGACCTGATGACCGTTAAAGCTTCCAGAAGTTTCCTGCCACCTTCACTTAAAGAAGCTTTGTCAATAACTTATGGCCCTTTGAGCAAGTCACTGATTCCCAATATCCACTCTATAGGACAAGGGGGTAGAATTAGATAATTTCTAGGAGTCCCAGCAAGTAAAGAGAAGAATACTAGCATCGACTCAGACTCCTACACCCATCGGATCCCGTGGAAAGTAAATTGAAAGGAAATGGGAAGGAGAGACGGCACGTATTGGTTTTCTCATTAGTCCACCGCCTGGTTCTCATTAGCGAGCCGTCTGGGTTATGGGCACAAGGGCCAGGACTTATTTTCATGGCTGAGTAGCACATGTGAAATGTAGACTATTTCTAATCCATATTATATGAGCTCCACACTTTGCTATCTCATAAAGTCATGGGCAGTGCTCAAGGAAAACCCCACCAGAATGACGGGCTAATCCTTGAGGGGGAAAATATTGCTGTTCTGCATAAGCTTTTGCTCCCTGCTTAATTAATCCCTAAAACTTTCAGGCCTTAATGAGAATAATTAGACTTGACAGTACTGAGCTTAATGCACAAGCACAGACAACAAAAAGCGCGTTCAGTGTATAAGCTTCCCAGAGCTTTGCTGAAAGACTGGCTAATGTTATTTACAGCGGCCCCAGTTAGGGGCCGGACGAGGGCTCAGACTTGCAATGTGGCTCGAGCTCCCCGGGGACCATTTCTCTGAGGAGCCCCTGCTTTGTGGTTTTCACGCCCTAACACGCCGTGGTCTAGACAGGACCTGGCTGGAAACTCCCTTATTACCGCCCTGGTCAGACTACGTTCATCATCACCTTGAGTGGGACGCGATAGCACAAACCTCCAGCCCTCTCCTGTTCAAATAACGAATCGAGGGGGCCACACCACTGCACTCTCGTGTCTGCCAGCTTCTGGGAATCCCTCATTTTCCAGGAAAATGTTCATTTGTCAACAGAGGGATAATGTTAAAACCTTAAAGACAAATCAGACTGAAGCGGGGTGGGGGCCGGCGGGGGAGAAGCAGGTAGGGTAACGCCTGGGAAAGATGGCTGCTTCAGTTCAGGGCAGTTTCTTTTCTTTGCTAGCCTTGCGCCAGCCTCTCTGGCTTCTTAAAGAAAAGGTTTAGGTCTCCTTTGAAACCGTTTGGGTTCACCCTTCCCAGACGGGGCGTCTATAAGCATTCCTCTGGCACCGCAGGGATGACGGGGTTTATTC
The DNA here is from genome assembly GCF_026419965.1 of Kogia breviceps. Taxonomy (NCBI): domain Eukaryota; kingdom Metazoa; phylum Chordata; class Mammalia; order Artiodactyla; family Physeteridae; genus Kogia; species Kogia breviceps. Next base: position 96,922,092 of record NC_081319.1, on the reverse strand, counting down.
GTCTGCGTCTGTGCAGGGGCCGCACAGAGAGGGATGGAACGACCAGGCAGGTTCTTGGGTTTTTCGGTGGTGAAGCTGTCCGGGCTTGGGGCACAGGCTCGGAGAAGGGCTGGCGGGCACTTCGAGTAGGGGGCGGATTTCTGCACATTCAGCCAGTGGTAATTGGGCAGGAGGGTGGTGGGCGAAGCTTCCTAAACCACTCTCCCGGTTTACACCGAGAGTTACCACGTCCGTTTGGAGAAAGATCTTCCTCTGAATCAAAAAACAACAGCTAAGCAAAAGGCTTCTCAATAGATCTAAAGAGATTAAATTGTACATCTAAAGAGATTAAAGCAAAGGGATGCAACATGTTATTAGAAAACCAACATGTGACCCTTTTAAAAACAAATTAGCATAACACACACACACACACACACACACACACACACACACACACACACACACACACACACACACACACACACACACACACACACCAATGTGAGGACAGGAACTTTGACCCTGTAAGTGGCACTAAGCTAGCGACTTTGTTTTTAATTTTCAATCAAGGATCTAAAACAGACTTCAAAGGGCATTTAAGCTGACAGTTTTATTTTCTCCTTGAGGAAGAGGAAAAATGAATAAGCGTAAAGCCAGATCATTCTCAAAATAATTGCAGCCCTGACATATCTAAATGAGTTTGTAAAAGAAAATACAGTGGCAATTGATCTTATTAATTAGAGATGTACCAGGATCGTAATACCCACTTATCCACAGACTGCCTGCAGCTACAAAAATAAAATAAAATAAAATAAAAAAATAAAATTAACCACTTTCTCCTGGGGAACACAATTTCTTTCCCTCCCTGCCATAGAAAGTCAGCTGGAAAAAACCCCCTCGTTACTACTTTTTTTCCCTCCACAGTGGGTAACAGCCAGAGAGAACAGTTTGGATTGGTTTCCTTTCTGTCTGCAGAGCCCAGGGTTTACACTGGATTGCAGAATGCCTTGCATAGCGCAGTGGCTTGTTACAATTAATTGAACGTGTAATCTGACAAACAGACAAACACACAAAATGTGCTCCAGGAAAATGGGAGAGTTGTTTTTTCCTCGGCCTGTGCATGTCATTTACGTGTGAGAGATGGCGGCCGCGGGAGCCCAGGGCAGGCAGGCCCGCCTCTCTCAGTTGCTCATTCTGTCTCTGCGTCCCCCGTGATCCTATTGCTACTAACCATCGCTTTACATGTGGGACGGACTCAGTGGAACGGCCCAGTGATAAGACGCTGAGTGACAGTTACCTCCAAGAGTGGCCCAGCCCTGAACTAGTGGAGGTGAATCATCAGGTTGACTGCACGTAAAACTTACATGGATATAAACGTGCACTGGGTTGCTGCAGAAGAGAGAGGATTGGAAAGAGAGAGGAGGAGAAAGAGGAGAGAAAGGAGAAGAGGGGAGAGAGGAGGAAGGGAAGAGTAGAAGAATAATGAATTGTTTAGTGCTGGGAGGAACACCTGGTACGACCCCATTGATTTCAGTGAGAGTCTGTGTGCGTGTGCGTGTGCGTGCGTGTGCGTGTGCGTGTGTGTGCGGGTGTGCGTGTGTGTGTGTGTGTGTGTGTGTGTGTGTGCGTGTGTCTGGGGCAGATGTGGGCAGGGGACTCAAACGGGGAAGGCAGGCACACTGGGCCTACAGTTCGTTGTAAGGTGAGTGGGAACTAAGACCTAGCGTTGGCGGCTCACCCAGGTGGGCACCCTGCAGGGACTTGAATCTGCCCTTTTAAGGGCAGCCTCTCTTTAATTTACACAAAGGTGCAGCGGGGGCCAGAGGCAGTGCTGCAGGGAGAAGTGTGGTGTCATTTGAAAACAAAGCGGGGCAAGAGTTTTAATACTAAAAGTGACCGTGTTGGGCTTCCCTGGTGGCGCAGTGGTTGGGAGTCCGCCTGCCGATGCAGGGGACGCGGGTTCGTGCCCCGGTCCGGGAGGATCCCACGTGCCGCAGAGCGGCTGGGCCCGTGAGCCGTGGCCGCTGAGCCTGCGCGTCCGGAGCCTGTGCTCCGCAACGGGAGAGGCCACAACAGTGAGAGGCCCGCGTACCACACACACAAAAATAAATAAATAAAAGTGACCGTGTTACCTTTTATCTTCCCACCCCTCTAGAATAGAAAAATGCGTGGCCCACAGACTCTGTGCCCATACTGGCATCACCTACACAAAGCTAAACCAACCAACCAACCAAAGACAAAAATCTTTCAAAAGCAAAATACCCTCTAATATAACAATGGCTGTGATTTGACTTTATCGGAGTAAAAAAGATTAAATTGATTATGGAATACTGAATAATTTAAAGGACGGCCTAGCAGCTTCCACTGGGTCTAGGGATGCCAAAGGCTATTGTACCTTTGTCTTATGTCCTGGGAGCTGGGTTCTTATTGAGGTGTGAAGAACACATGTGGCCACGTGTCCCCTGGTGTAGGGACTCACCAGCTCTGACCTCCAGATTACCTAGGGTGAATGCAGATGCCAGAGATGCTGTTTGGATGCCAGGGATGGCCATGGAAAAGTACAGGCCCTGAGAGCAAGCCTCCAGCTCTGTCTGGAGTAGTCGACAGGCCCCAGTCAGGGAAAGAAAAAGAATGCTCCCAACAGATCAAAGCCCTCAGTCTCTTAAAATGGAAATGAACATTTTACAAAGGCCTTTCTCAAGGGAGAAATATGCAGTAAATCGGAGCTTTTGAAAGACAACTGGGGCCTGTGCTGGTTTTTGAATAACTTGCCATTTAATACATGTTCTATTTTTGACCCTTTAGGGAAATATACAACCCCATCTGAAATTTATGGGCCAAAATAATTTAACTTTTTTTTAAAAAAAACCTCATTTTTATAAGTTTTTGTGATGGAGACAAATGATCTGAAAGCTTTCTTTTTACGGTACGATGACGAGGCGAGGTCATTTAACAAGAAGGAAACGCTTTTCTCTGCCGACCAAGTCAGATCTGGTGAGTTTTTGGCAAGTTGGGTCCAGTGCCCTGGGTCTCAGGATCTGTGAAGAGAAGCCAGTGTATGGAGCAAGGAAGATCCGTTCTTGGGTTTCCTTTGTATGACCCTGATGATGTACCGATATACCCATTATATATTGTCTCTTCCAAGACGCGTGTGTGTACATACATAGAGAATTTGAAGCCCAAGACTGTATCTCACGCATCCCCAGTCCTGGTGAAAAGGAAGTACTCAGTGTATGTTTGAATTCAGTTTTTGGGTGTTTTTCTCATCTTTCCTAATTCCTACAGTCCTGGGTACACAGTGTGTCCACAATACACTCTTGCTGTCTTGTAAAATCTTACCTGTCCTTGACCATCTTTGGATTGGAGCATACAGGACCCGGGAAAGTAGCATCTTACTTACCAGAGCCTTGAATTGTTAAAAATCACGCAGGCTTACTTCACCTTTGTTTCGGGGGTAGAGTCTCATTTTCATGAGCGGTGCAGCAATTGCACTTACTCACATCACTCCGTCACCATCCCTTTCTGCTGACTCCTGAGAGCAACTGTCCCCACAGCATCCACCTGGGATTCCCACTAGCCCGACTCAGATTCAAGGGTTGAGAGAATTCAGAATCTGAGGAATGACTCAAAGACCACATGGAGTTTGGTTTTGCATGTTTTCTTTGAGAGCCGGCCAGCAAAGACCGTGGCCTCCCATAATTTTTCTGCCGGGTGTGGAAGAGTGCCACAGAAAGATGATTCATGAGAAGAAATTGTCGAGTTTCTGCCTGGAATGGGGTGGAAAAAACTTGGTTGCAAAAAATCCCAGACATGCACACAAAAGACACATAGAACCAAATTTATATCTTTAGCTTTGGGAATCTACATTCATTATTTCTCTCACTTGACTTGAAAAAGGGTGAAAATTGGGCCACAAAGCTCTTGTTGGGTTATAAATAAGATTTTTGATTATACATAAGTGTCTGGGCCACAATAGTAGCCAATGTTAGCTTTGTGTTCCTCAGTTCCTAAAGTGCTTTTCCTATACATTTAACCTTCATATTAGCCCCGAATATGGGTATTGTCCTTTTACCAACATTACCTGATGAGAAAATGGAATCTTTATGAGAGGCTACATGGACAGTAAGAGTACAGTCATTTTAACCCAAGCCATCTGCATCCTGGGACCTTCTGTTTCAGCCACAGGGTGACTTACCGCAGTCCAATGCCAATTCCGCGACATCAACTGGGAGTCCACAACTGAATTCGGTTCTTACGTTTAACTAACCAGAGTTTGCATCAGATCCCACAAGTGAAAGGGCAAGGTGTCTAACAAGACTTCCCTTACTTCATACACCAGCCACAAGTGGGGTCCCCAGGCTACCCACACTTCTGCCATCTTGGGTATAAATTCAGTGGTTTCCATGATTCCTTCTGACTCAAGAATTCACTAGAATGACTCACCAAACTCAGGAAAGTGCTATACTTACAATTACCATTTGATTACAAAGCAGACAAGTGAACATCCAGATGAAGAGATACATAGGGTAGAATTCTGGGGAGTGAGAGGGTGTGACTCAGCTTCCATGCCTTCTGCTCCTGGAATCCAGGTGTGTTGCCCTCCCAGCACATCAGTGTGTTCGCCAACCAGGAAGCTCTCTGAGCCTCCTTGCTTTGTTTCTTCTTCTTCTTATTTTTTAATTAAGTTTTCCTCATGTGGGCACGGTTGATCAAATCATTGACCAGTGACTGAACTCGATCTCCAGTCCCTCTCCCATTCCCAGAGGTCAGAGGATGGGGCTGAAATTCCAACCCTCTAATCACGTGGTTGGTCCTTCTGGCAGCAGTCTGGATGCTGAAGTTATCCCCGGGCCCTATCGTGAGTCACCTCATTAGCATAAACTCAGGTATGGTACAGAGGGGCTCCTCATGGATTTTAAAAGACACTCCTAACATTCAGGATATTCCAAGGGCTTCTGAAGCTCTGTGCCAGAACCGGGAACAAAGACCACCTACATTCTTTACTATATCACAGTGGTCTATAGTAGGTAGGTTCCAACTAGGGCCACCAATACCCACCTCCCACCCCCATAGCTGCAAGTGGCCCCCAACCTTAAAAGGGGGCTATTTTTTTCTCTTGTGGAAATTCCCTTTAGAGGTCAGCTGCATGCTTTTAGAAAGTTCAGTTGTTTGGAAGACCAGAGAGTACATTGAAAGGGACCTGGGAGGATGAGAGGCCCTGAAAGCAGATAAGGTTGGGGGTTCCTGGAGGAGGAGAACCGGTCACGGCTCCCTTGATGGAAGAGAAGCCATTTTGGGCCTAAGCCACTTGGTGATCTAAGCCTGGCCACAATGCTTGCCTTTGAACGGATCTCAGTAATTAATGACCTTAAGGGAACAAAAGAATGCAGAAACAAACTACTGTCTTCAGGCAAGAGAAGTAACAATACCAAAGGTAATATATCAGTTGTAAAGCCTCCTAGTTCTGTTTCCCTGGTAAAGATTCGCCTGAAGCACTCAACCACCAGATCAACTGGAACCTAAGGGAGGATGGTATTGACATTTTCTGACCCTCATGACTTCAGTCAACTAAAGCTTGGACTCTGGACTACTCAAACCCCTTCAATAATATGCATGTACCCTTAGCTTAAAACTTCCCCAATTGTGCTGTTTGGGGAGACACTGCTTTGGGAATGATCCCCGTGTCCTCCTTCCTTGCTGCAAGTAGTAATAAATCCTTCCTCCTCCTGCTCTTTGGGTTGCTTGTCTCTCTTGGCTCAACATCCATCTAGAGGGGAACCCTGATTGTGGGTAACAGCCCCACTGAATGCAGCCATGTCAGTGACCCCAGCTATTGCACATGGAGCAGAAGAGCCTCCCAGCTGATCCAAGCCAACTTACGGCATTGGGAGAAATCATACGTTTTTGTAGTTTTAAGCCATTAAGTTTAGGGTAGTTTGTTACACAGCAGCAGATAACTGAAACATGGCCCTATTGAGATCCTTCTGATAGTTTGGTATTTCGACAACAGAACTTCACAAAATGTCTTTCCCAGAAGCATTTCAGTTACGCAGAACTCTGCTACATAGAGAAGAGTGTTAAAGGAGGCCTCCATACAAGACAAATTTAGAGGACCGTGTATTAAAAAGAACAATATTGAGCCTCACTAATTTTGATTTTCCTTTCTCCAGTGTTTCTTTTATTTCTCTTCCCGTCATCACTTCTGTGCCCTTTTCTGTGTCCTTCTGGTTTACTCCCTTGGTGAGCCTAATTCAAGGACTAACTCGAAACTCATGAAACTCCTTCCTAAATATCCACGCAAAGACTTACTTATCCAAGTAGGTTTGGTTACTCATTATAGTTACCATTTTCATTGCCTACATTTTGTAGAAGCTGTAACCAAAGACCCCAAAATTGGTATTTTAAGAAGAAAAGAAGAAACTTATATTTATCTTAACAAATCCAAGAGGAGAGAACTGGTTGGCAGGGCAGAGCTACACCATGCGGTCTTTCAGGGAGCCAGGTTCCTTCCACTATGCTGCCCTGCCATCTCCTAGGGAATGGTCAGGGCTGGATTCCTGTGGCTCCTGGAGGGTGGTTAACGTGATGGAGGAACAACGCACAATACTTTAAACTGAGGTCTGGGAATGACCCACAGCACCTCCATTTTCCACTGAGAACATTGTCATGTGGCCACACCTGGGGTACCCACGTGCCCAGGGGCCATTTTCTTATTATGACAGCCACATACTCAGCTTCTGCTTCTACAGGAGAAGAAAGAATGAGTTTTGGTAAATAATTAGAAATATGTACCATAGACGTCTTATAGTCTTTAAAAGCAATCTCAAAAAAAAAAAAAAGAGAAAAAGAAAAAATAGGCATTTCAAAAAAAACATTAAACAGTAGCAGCATCATTTTAATAATTAGACTGGCTACAAATCTAAAAGTATGGCAACTGACTTCCAAAGGGAGTGTTCCATAGAGAAAAAGTGGAAGCTACCAGTTCTTTTAAGACCTGGGCTCAGAAGTTTTGGAACGTCATTTTCTTTGCATTCTGTTAGTCAAAGCAAGTCACATGGTCAGCCCACATTCAAGGGAGGGGAAACAGATACAGCTCTTAAGGTTGGGGGCCACTTGCAGCTATGGGGGTGGGAGGTGGGTATTGGTGGCCCTAGTTGGAACCTACCTACTATAGACCACTGTGATATAGGAAAGAATGTAGGTGGTCTTTGTTCCCGGTTCTGGCACAGAGCTTCAGAAGCCCTTGGAATATCCTGAATGTTAGGAGTGTCTTTTAAAATCCATGAGGAGCCCCTCTGTACCATACCTGAGTTTATGCTAATGAGGTGACTCACGATAGGGCCCGGGGATAACTTCAGCATCCAGACTGGTACCAGAAGAACCAACCACGTGATTAGAAGGTTGGAATTTCAGCCCCATCCTCTGACCTCTGGGATGGAAAAGGGACTGCAGATTGAGTTCAGTCACTGATCAATACTTCAAAGGCAACAATCTATTTTTTGTATGTACGGAGTCTGCACTATTTGTTTACAAAGCCCATTAAATTATTTTTAGTCCTACCTGATATTCTCCCCTTTTCGGTACCTCTCTCTTTTCCTGAGAGCCAAGCCAACAGTGGCAACAACTCCACAGCATCAGGTCCCAAGGAGCCGCCGTGGAATAATTGGCAGACAGCAGCTCACACTCTGCCCGCTAGGTACCTCAAATGACTCCTCGAATAAGTATGCAGAGCCATTTCCTCATTCTCTTGACTTCTAACAGCCCTTTCTCAACGTTGTATTTTCACCAGTGTTAACTTGTGAGGGAAAGCTTGCACCTCATCTTCTCATTTTGTGTTACTTACGAATTGCCACACATCAAATGGACATATTTGATTCAGTAGCATACATTTAAATGTTTAAAATATGAGGAGTGTTTGAGGGATGCCATTTCACTTAGCAGTCAGTGCTAACATCATTTTTTGAAATGCTCTCCATTTCCGTGATGTAGCCAAAGCTTTATTTATCATCAGATTTGCATTTTGTGATGTATTCTTGAGCCAGCCAAACTCATCTAAAAGCGAGCTCATTTAATGCAAAGTAGATTTAAATGTGACTGCTTTAAAATGGACCACCCTGTTTAAATGCTCCTCCGGATGTAATTAGAACAAACTTGAGTTCCACAGGCAGGAAAAAAAAGGCAAGCTAAATGATCTCCTTCCCCCTGAGTAATTTTTGACCACGCACCAATAAAACTGCTTATCAAGAAATGGTTTATTTTTAATGTAACTTTCCCACAAACAGTTTCACAGGAGGTACTTTAGGACTGACACACCACATTCAAATAGACATCCAAAACGAACAAATCCGGATGTTTCCAGCCCTCAGTATCCCTCGTCTCTTCAGACAAGAGAGAAAAAGAGAAAAGAGATAGAAGGAGATAAAGAGGGAAAGAGAGAAAGAAACAGACAACAAACCAAAAAAAAAAAAAAAAAGGGGAAAGAAAAAACGAGTAGCGCTATGAGACAGTCTAAACTCCAATTGTGACTTATATTCAGAAGCATCTTATTATCTCCTGAGTGAACTAAGATTCTGTCACTTAACTCCACTTGCGTCCCAGCCGCAATGACTGATGGAAATGTTATTTGGGAGCTATTCACATAAAACGACACCATCCAAATAGGACCTGGTAGTATGAGCATGGTTGTCAAATCTCCCATCCCCTACACAGTGAACCTCAGAACAGAGCTGCCGCTTCCCGAGTCCTGGCGGATCCAAGCTTGGTGCCAGCCATTAAAAATAAAAGCCCGTTAAACTTTCAGGACATACTTGCACATTTTTGGGAGCCGCCAAGTTTTCAAGAGTTGAGCCAGTTCAGTGGTGATATCACCAGACCAGCGTCGCCTAGGCAATGAAAGTAGTTGCCATGGAAACCCCCAGTGCTGCGCCCATCAACAGCTTTACAATTTTGACAGTTCAGAAAGTGACTATTTAGGAATTTCAATTAGAGCAGAAATATACACATTTAAGTGAACAAAATGCTTTAAAAGTCTATAGAAAATAATTTAGATTTTTTTTTTTTTTTTTTCAAATCAGAAGGCAGACCTCGAAATATATTCTATGTGTGGAAATGAATTTCGGGAATAATGTAAAAAGCACTCTGTAAAGAAAAATAGATGTTAAAGTTCTTTTATGCCCTTTCCTTCCTTGGAAAGGAAATAGGCACCAAGAATAAATAAGTTGTGAAAAATGATCAGTGGATTTTTTTTTAACAGGGTAGCCACAATATGCCATGCTTGTTAAGTCAGAACTCGCGCATAATATTAAGAAATATTTTAGAATTTTATATCTGCCAGTTCCTCGTATTTGTACAGTTCTGGCAGGGTATTCTTTTTCACAACTCTGCCGTGAGAGTTAGAACTCTTCTTTCCCTTTTATGTTAAGGGAAATTGAGGTTCACCAGGGTGGGAGATGGGCAGCAAGTAGGGGAGTGCTTGAGATTCCAAATCAGGATGAGGCTCCACTTGCTTTGGGCTCTGGTTGCTCTTTAATTCATGGGCACTGAAAGCTGCCCAAATGAATACAGTGATGTTGAAACATCCTTCAAACAGAAAGCCATTTAAGAATAAAGCTCAAGTCTGTAACAAAAGAAACAGGTCCTGTTATTAGAGATACCCAATGTTAATAACAATAATATTAATTTGCACTGGTTAATACTAATACCAAGATCATTACTAAGAACACAGCTGTGCTAGTTAGGCTTCGTTCGTCTCCTCCATCTGATGTGCCCCCAGAGGCTGAGCCCATGGACAGAATCACCTGGACCTGCCCAGTGCTTCCGGTTGGTTTGGGCGATGGAGACATAGGCAGGAGATCAGAGGTGGGAGGAGAGAAAGGTTGGTGTGTTCAGTCCTCCAATCCCTGCCTCTTTGACAGCTCTGGCCTCAGACTGTTGCTACCCTTAGCCACGTCCCCATCCTCACGGACTCCTGTAGCCTGTCACCACCTCTGGAAATAGTACTGACATTCAATAACTCGTAGTTAAACTTGCTGTACCATCTGTGTCCTGCCCAGACCTGACTTTTATTTATTTATTTATTTTTTTGCGGTACGCGGGCCTCTCACTGTTGTGGCCTCTCCCTTGCGGAGCACAGGCTCTGGACGCGCGGGCTCAGCGGCCACGGCTCACGGGCCCAGCCGCTCCGCGGCATGTGGGATCTTCCCGGACCGGGGCACGAACCCGCGTCCCCTGCATCGGCAGGCGGACTCTCAACCGATGCGCCACCAGGGAAGCCCCAGACCTGACTTTTAAAATAGCAAACATTTATATAAACGCTTACTCTGTCTTTGCTGCTATTCTAAATGCTTTATGTACATTGACTCTAATCTTTGCAATAACCCTATAAGGTAGGTGCTATTACTATACCCATTTTACAGATGAAAGGTTAAGGGAGGAGCTGTTGAAATGCTTTTCAAATCTATTATTTCCTTGGTCCCTCTGAGTTCCCTGTGGGGTGGGAGTGGGGAACCGTGATACGAGAGTGAAGTTAGGAGAGAGCTCAAGGGCACTCATGCCTCCTTGGCCAGTGGATTTTCTCTCTTCTCTCTGTTCTGTCATTTATCTCTGGTTTTCTCCAATGGGAGGTGTAGGATTTGATGATATTATTTTATTCCTCAGCTCTGGCTTTCTGCCAGATGCCCTCACTTTGAGAACAGGGCTTCTGGTGATGAAGAGAGGAAGGGCCTCCTGGCGTCCTTTGGCTGCTGGGTCCTCCCTCAGGGTTGTACTTAGAGTACAATATGTGTGTACAGGGGTGCTCAGTCCTGGTGTCATGACTGTCAAGTGCCCTGTGATGTTTTTAATCAGGCAGCTAGAACTACCTTGGGGTGAGGGGAATGGGGAAAGGGGAGGGGGAGGTTCTACTTGAAAACCTGTTCAAAGCTTTGAAGAAGTTCCCACACTGAGCACTTTCCCTGCCGGCCCACCAATAACATCCCCTCCCCTCACCCCACCCCATGTTCCCTCTACCTGCACCTCAGGCTGCAAGTTGCCCTTCTGGGACATTTCCTTCTGTTTCTCTCCCAAAGTTTTCTTGTTGTTCATTTAAATCAGATGTTCCCTTTTGGAAGAAGTGAAGGGGGCAGAAAAGCACTCTCGTAACGTGTGATTTGTCCTGGGTCCATTGCTCCATGTGGGCGGCCCTGGGCGCTTGCATTGGTAATAAGAGGGACACACTGCACGACCACTCAGGGTCAGGTACCCTCCCGGGCACTGAGACAAATAAACAAAATTCCTGGCCCGGAAAGATCTTGAGGGTAAAGAGGCATCCTGTGCTCTGTTCTCCCAGAGTGTGGCCAGGTACCTGTCACGTAGAACATGCTTCATAGATATTCAATATATAAATGAGTGAATAAATGGACAAATCTTCTACTTATAACTACATGCCTGTGGACAGATATGAGCCGTAAAATATTGAAGAGGAAGAGGTGGAGACAGGGGTCAAGTGCCTGCTCCGGAGCAGGTGTTCCTGGATGCCGAGGAAGGGCTGGGACTGGGCTAGGGCTTCCTTCTGTGTCTGCAGGGCTTCCTGGGGCTCAGAGGTGGGGACTTGCAGGTCTGGCTGGGAGGTGGTAAAGGTGGGAAACGGTCATTCCCAACCCTCTGCTTCTCTCTCCGAGTGACTTGGAGCTGCCAGCCTGGGTGAGGATTCCAGAATCAAGGCTATGGGACTGACAGGGGGAATAGGCCACCTCCAAAACAGAGGGATACGGTCTAGGGCATGTGGCAGCAGCTTTGGGCCATAGTCATCAAGATATGTCCAGGGTCAAAGCCACAAGTTACAGCTCTGAGCTCATCCCTCCACTTCTCCTCACACCCTCATTTCTCCAGTGAAGAGGTCACATTAGCAACCTTACTTCTTGGCCAGCATCACCCCAGATCTGCCTCATGCGTTTCCAAGATGGTAACAGGAAGCTAGAGGCTCAGTCTCTCCGGGGCTCGTCTTGCACGGTGATGACTTCAGCAGAACGCTATAGGCCACCTCCAGGCTCACCTATGGCTGATGGATGCCCAGGACGTCTTAGAGCCTCGGGGTGGTCACAGACCAGGGTAATGGCTTCAAAGCTCAGGCCGATCTGAAGGGTTGGAGGGCCTCTTCCTGTCACGGAGAGGGTTTATGTTGACCCAAGGGAATCCTGGTTAGGGAATGGGATAGGGAATCAACCCTGATTTAGTTTTCTTTCTTCAGCAAGGGCTTTCCCTTAGAATCAGAGAGAAAGTTGGAAAACATATATGTAGTCAGAAAAAGGAGAGAAGAAAGATAGCATTACTTTTGTAATTCTTGCTGGTCACAGACCTCGAACCTGCCCCTATCTCTGTCACTAGACTCTCCGTGCAATCGGAGAGTCTAATTCTCCAGTGCAACTTTTGGAGTCTAATTTCTCCAATGCAACTTTCCAATATAGACTCTAACCTTTCTGTTTTAAACTGAGGTGGGAAGAAATTACCAATTAATCTTTACTTTTAAGCAGTTTTGAGGCTTTTGGACTTAAACAGCTATAGGACTTTTGGTTTAAAAAAAATACCTTAGGACATCTGCTGCTTTTAAACAAATTGCTTACATTATGTAAAGCATCTGCACCATTCTTATGTCTATCCTCCCCAATGTTTACAATCCCATAATGCATTTAAAGGTACCTTTATTCCCAAAGCGCATTCAGATTCTGGTTCATGGTCACACCAGAGCTCCTGGGATGTAGCTCAGCAGAGGTACCAACCCCATCACTGAGATGCAGAGACCAGATCATAGACCTAGTGCCACCAGCCTCCCTAGTGGTGGAGCAGGATTTGAACATCAGCGTGTATGACTCGAGTGTGTGCTGTTTAATTCACACTGATGCATTGAGAATTTAGTTTCCAAAATCTCATTCATTAGTGTCCTTGTAACCCCAATCAAGCAGCATTCCTTCTGTCACTACCAGGGAGCAGCTCTTTGTTAGGTCAGGGGATATGGAGATGGATAGCTCAAGTCTACTCAAGGAAACAGACACTCAGAGAAGTAGTTAGCAACGAGTCGTCTTCATTCTTCACCCAATTTAGTTTTGCTGAGAACCTTCAGAGTCCATATTAGAAGCATCCGTGGGAAAACCCACACCACACACACCACACGCACATGCGCGCGCGCGCACACACACACGCGCGCACACACACACACGCACACACACACACACACACACACGCACACTGTTGCCCAGTGGGAGAAGGTGAGGTCAAGCAAACTTATATGAAGCAGAAGCAAAGAATGTCCTGGGCTTGTCTAGTTAATTCCATCAAGGTTTATAGTCCACCTTCAGATATGATGCAACAGTGATTACAGATCTCTAAGGAGGAGCTGTGACGTTAGTAAAATCATCATGGGAATTCCAATATTTGGAATTCCCAAAGCAGTTAATGGCCAAAGGATGGACCTTCAGCATCCTCTTTCATGGGTGTCCTCAGGGACTTCAGCCAGATGGATTTCCAGAGCCTTCCACCCTTCTTTCTGCAACCTCTATCTTAGTTCTAGAGTAAGACCTGCCTCAGGGCTGAAATATTTTTTTAAATTGGAAAAGTTTTTAATATACACATAAGTAAACAAAGAGAATAAATGACCCCAGGTACTCATCCTTCATTACCCAGTTTCAGTGTGGTACCACTCCTATTTCACTTCTCTCCCCCCTCCACTTTGGTGTTTTTGTTTGTTGATTTGTTTAACATGATATAATTTTTCTCCTAAATACTTGGAGGAGGTTAACGTTTCAGGCAGCGGTTAGACTCGGGGACAGAGGCCCAACCCTGCCTGCACTAGGTTCCCTGAGTCCTCCATCTCCTGCCTGAGCTTTAGGGGCCCTGGTTTCTAGGGAATTCTCATAATGGCCCTGCTCGTTTAGTTAAATGACGTCTATTAATCTGAGTGTTGACTTTCACAATTCCTTCTCAATAGTCCTTATTATGTTTGCTTTGAGGATCTAGTTTTTGCACCTCCGCTTAAGGACAAGCCTGAATAGCTTCATTTGCTTTGAGAGAAAAGCAAAAGAAGCCAGTCAACGTCATGAATGAATGGAAGGAAAAAGCAGTCAGAAACGCGTAACTAAAAGTCATTGAGTAAAGATGGGCACAATTTGAAAAACAGAGGGAACGTTCCCAAACATTGAGATAAACAGATCCTGTTCACTGAACAGCGTGTACAGAGGTGCCTGCCAACCATTGTTAGTGTTGAATCACCAGTTTTTAGTACCAAAAATAACTAGAGAGACTGAACTAACACTCTCACCATTTTCTGCATCCAGAGACATGAAGTAATTTTCTTAAGGTCACACAGCTTGCTTTCAGATGCTAAAAGCCTGAGCACCTAACCACTGTCCCACACTGCCTCCAAATACCGATGACGATGGCAAGAGATGAAGACCTTTTAGAGAACTTGGCAAGGGGAGAGCCAGACCCCAGCACCTTTAACTGCTGACGTTTTCTTCAAGGAAAACAGTTGCTCTGTTTGTCACTCACGCATACCAGATCGGTACTAGATCGTAGCACAGAACTCACTGTAATATAAGGAAATTACTATTTTCAGGGAAAAGGCCCTCTCCGCGGCATGGTTAGCTCAGATGCGAGAGTGAGGCCCAGATGACACCGAAAGTCTCTCCCTGCCCCGAAAAGAAGGCAGGCCTGGCAAACTGGCAACTCCCCTCCCACTGGTGGAGAAATAATTCCAGGCATGTGTCTACCTGATGGTAGGTAAATTGTAGCACCTGTAAAGGTGGGGGAAAAAATTAACTCAGCATAAACAACCTCAAGGATATGGGTGTGTGAAAGCCCTCAGCTGTAAGAAATCATCTCTGCAAGCTCTGCAGCCCTGACTCATTTCTTGTGCTTCCGTGTTTGAACAGTGCCTGCATTAATGGCGGGAGCTAATGGTGTCGTCAAGACTTAACTTTTATTTATCCGTAAAGGTGTGGGAGGACCTGGATGGCCCCTGAAGCAAATGCAAGAAAGGGAACCACCCTCTGCCCCTCCATGCATGGGGTCCTGGATGCCACTATTGGAAAAGAGAGATAAATAGCTCCCTGTAATATGGGTTGTTGAACATTATGGGCTACCTCGGAATGAGTTAAATTCTCTTCTGTGACTGACCATAATTCACTACTGCAACTCTTCTCCGAGGTCTCTATTTTTTTTTAATTTTTTTTGCGGTACGCGGGGCTCTCAGTGTTGCGGCCTCTCCTGTTGCGGAGCACAGGCTCCGGACGCGCAGGCGCAGCGGCCACGGCTCACGGGCCCAGCCACTCCGCGCCACGTGGGATCTTCCCGGACCGGGGCACGAACCCGCGTCCCCCTCATCGGCAGGCGGACTCTCAACCACTGCGCCACCAGGGAAGCCCCGAGGTCTCTATTTTTGAAATGACTAGAAATGCAGAGATGGGCCATCCCGGAGTCTGTCATGGAGTTCCTCCCTGAATTAGCTCAGGTCCCAAAGGGCCAAGGTGCTGTCTGTGACCTGTTCCAGGGAATATTGTTTACCCTAAAAAACAGGCCTCAAATATTCTTGGCTTGCTATCTCCTGGGTAATTAAAGGGAGAGAGTAAGTCACATACTGGAAAGCAGCCCTGAGAGCTTCAGTGCATGTCAGTCACGGAGACTGGCATCTGCACCGTGGCCGGGACCTGGGGTTCGCATTGCGCGCAGCACAACCCATGAGATCGTTAGGGCTACGTCAAGTCCATGGCTTTCTGGGCAGCCACAGCCCCTCCCGTTTGCCCAAGTAAATGCAGTCACATTCGACCGGGAGCAAATTAGGGAGGCAAAACAAAGCGCGTCACTGAAAACCAGCAAGAAACTCTACTGTCTACTATTAGAAAAATTAGAGACCATTTAACAACACGAGACCATTTTGTGTTGGAAATAAAAGAGGCCCTGAACGCAGAAGGCCAGGCCAGAGCTCAGGGCCGGCGTCCAGGTGAGATCAAACGCGGACCGAGGGGCTGGCTCCGGACTGAGCTGGGCTCACGTACGTCCTCATTAGCTTATGGGCGGAGGGAGGCTGCCCGGCAAACCAGCTGTGTGAAAATTGGCCAAGCACCAACTTTCCAAATCCATGACATATTTTCTTGGTAGACTTACTTGTATAATTTCCCATGTAAGAGGAAAAATATCCCTGGCAGTGTTTTCCAAAAGACCAGCACCATGTTGATTTCAGTCTTTTGAAACTTGGACTTCTAACAGGGCATCCGTAACTGCAGTCGTGGCCAGCCTCTTTCTTCTTCTTTTTTTTTTTTTTTTTGGTATGTTTTTCTTCCCTACTTCCTTTTAGACCTCATAGTCACACCTCATATGTTAAGACTCTAATTTGTTTAACATCTAGGTGCTGAGCATAAAGGGAGTGGTAAATGGGGCTGGGGGACTGCACAAAGGGAGAGAAGAGTACACAGATGATTCTCATTTCCTCGTAGGCATTCTGCCTGGAAACCTGTACAAAGACCTGAAATAGTATAGCTCTAAAGACTGTGAGTGTTTAAAATGTCATCTTCAATTAGTAAGTGTCTTTGAATCTTCACTCTTTTGTCACGTTTTAGTAATGTTTATTACACACCATAAATCTTATTCATATCCACATAAATTGAGTCCTCCAGCCACAAGGGAGACAAGCACTTCTACTGGCTGATCTGAAATTCTAGAGCAGTGGATGACATCAAATATGATGACTGAAACAAAGGAGTTCTCCAGAGCAAACTGGGTTGGGGAGAAGGAATAACCTTCTACCTCCATTGGTGAGGAAAATGGTAATCTCTCTCAAATTCTGTTTAGTGATTTTAGGCGTTCTAATAAATGCTCATGTTTCTAATGCAAGTTTAAATAAGTTGTTTTGAATAAGCCTGCATACAGGTGGATTTCAGGAAGTACAATATAGTGAATTAAAGTTGTTTAAGTTGTTTTGAATAAGCCTGCATACAGGTGGATTTCAGGAAGGACAATATAGTGAATTAAATAAGTTGAATAGAAATAAAAATTTGTTAAGATATTACCCCACCACCCCAAAAGGAGCACATTTAAAAGGTTCAGTTTTATCTGTGGTGTAATTTGAGTGTATGTAAGGAGAAAGGGTGGAGGGGGAAGAAAAGACCTCTGTTTAGAAGACGAAGAGTGACTGTTCCCAGATTCCTGGGTTTCAAAGACCAATAAAAACCTTTTGTAAATTTCAGGGACTGACATGCGATTGACAACTCTTTATTTTTCCAAATAAGGAAATTTAAAATGTTATTATTATTATTTTTTGCATACTCTAGATAGTAGAGATCCTTCTACTCAGACTTTTAAAATGTATGTTTAGCTTTAGGGAAAATGCACCTTTCTTTTCTCATTTTACCATGAATTAGCAATGAAATGCAAACAATTATTTTGGAATTGCTGCAGGTTCCAGGGAGACCTGTGTCTAATCCCAGTGAGCTCTCCAATATTTTAGGGAGCTATTGCCTACCCCTGCACCTCGGTCTCCTGAGCTCTGTCTGCCTCAAAAGGCTATAGTCTGCTGACTGCTCCGTTTCCTAATCAAAGGAATGTGCAGCTTGAAGGCTTAGGTGTTGAGTACACTGACCCACCAGCTTTCGTTTCACCAAGGAGGTCAGAGATGGCCTGGTGGAGAGTTTACGGTGGGCTGAGGAAGTCTGGACTAAGCTAAGTGCTCCCTGACTGCTTGGCAAGTCCTCCCTCAGCTTGCCAGTTTCAGTGTAAGAGACAAGGCCTCTTCTAAATCACTCCTGACCAGCTCTCTTACCCCTGGATAGAATAGAACAATGGTTGGCAAACTCTGTTGATCAGCAGAACAATGTAGAAAGCATTTTAAAAATGCAACTTCGGGTCTCTGGAAATTCCAATTCAGTGGCTCTGGGGTGTGCTCTGCAAGCTGTACTCTTTACAAATAAGACTCCCTGCATGATTCTGAAGCCCAGGTTACAGAGCACAGGTGGAGTGCCCACTCCTGCCTATGCTCCCTCCTACCCCAGGAGAGACTTGGTATCATATCCCTTATAACACAGTGCAAGCACAAGATGGCTTTTCTCCCCTGGTAACTGTCCCCCCCAACCCCCATGCCTGCCCTGGCACCAGCCCCAGCACACACACACACACGCACACACACACGCACGTATACCGTTCCCTGCCCCACAAATTATGAAAACTTTAGGCAGGGAAAAGACTTATGTTAGCTTCCAGAACATCTAATGTAATGCCTGGCACATAATAGGGGATAGCTAAATAAATATTTATGTGATGTCTATCAGTAAATAAGTCCTTTCCAACTCTAAAATTCTGCATTTCTCTCTTCCCCATTGATAAGCAGTAAGATAAGGTAATAGAAAGTTTAGACTCACAAAGAATGATAAGCGGGGAGCTAGAGGTCCTGGTGTAATGGAAATATCTGGGTGTGTGTACAGGCTGTACCGCTGCAGCTACAGGACCATGAGCCATACAGGTAATTCCTGAGTCCTCAGAAGGCTCGGCTGTCAAGCGTTCTGTCAAGGCCAAGTGATTTCTGTGATCCTTTTTCAGCCCTAAAATTCGATGATAAATAGATGAACATAATTTTCTTTTGAAAATTAGAAACTGGCTTACATGTTTCTTAATACTTTTAAGTATTAAAGACACTTCTTAAGTATCTTATGTATTAAAATACTTCTTAGTACGGAAATTATACAGTGCCAAGGAAAGCACGATTCCAGCCTGAAGGGCTGGCGTCTAATTTATCTCTTTGTGATTACTGTTTCAAAACAAAAAGGTTTGGGGTTTTTTTCGCTCTCTTCCCACTAGCACAATCCAGTCCCCCACTGATGAAATGGTTAATGGAGAAATCCTACATAAGACTTTACCTGAGTTCTTATTAAAGTTCTTTTCAAAAAAATTATTATTATTTTTACATTTTTGGCAGTGTCATGTAGCATGTGGGATCTTAGTTCCCTGACCAGGGATTGCAGTGGAAGCGCGGAGTCTTAACCACTGGACCGCCAAGGAAGTCCCAGTCTTTCTTTAAAAAGTATATGTTGTCACCGGTGTTACCAGCTGTCACTAAATCAGCTGACAATCTAAAAAAAAGACAAAGAAAATAGTAAAAACGTTGTCAAAAAATTAAAAGCCAAAATACTCTTCATTTTAAAATGAGGAGACATTTTAAGACTCTCCCTAGCATGCAACATACACCCAGACCATCATCTGAACATTGCCTTCACTTAGTGGTATATTTTCAGCATAAACTGAAGTTAATGTAGATTGGTGTCAACTGTACCTGTCAGAAGATGCTGGAAAGCCATGTCACCATGAGAAGTGGACCAGGAGAAATAAATAACCTCCGAAGTGGTAGTCTACAAATATTGACATACATGGCCAGGATTCTACATAAATGATAGCAAACACGGCACAGATACAGACTTCAGGGCCCGCACATTTATGTATCCTGGTTGATCTGCTTTTCATAAATCTGCTTAGCACTAATGACGAGGATGCATTTTTAATAAATTAATTTTGAATAGATGGCGCTCTAGAGGGAAGCTGGGACTTTCCTTCATGTTATTAATAGTTTAAGTGGAAGCATCCATTGAGGAGCACACCTGCAGCTGTAGAAATAGAGTCCCACCAAAATGAGCCCCCTGACAGATGACCCGATCGCACTGCAGATCTGTGTAGCCCTTCAGACCCGGTGGGTTTTCACAGAAGTTTTCATTTTGGACAAACGACCCGTTGTGTTTAGAATACATGTTTGGAGCTGGACGATAGTCGTGACAAGCACGACGGGCTTATCCCCGCGCCTCCTTCATGTGTTTACTATTGCGGGTGTGCAAGGCAGCCAGCGGGGGCCCAGCACTGTCTGTGAGGATGCGATAGGAGGCTTTAACTGGCACAGAGAGTGTCGGGTCCACGTGTCTGCTTTATCCAACTGACCTAAACAGAACCAAGTC
The DNA here is from genome assembly GCF_026419965.1 of Kogia breviceps. NCBI lineage: Eukaryota > Metazoa > Chordata > Mammalia > Artiodactyla > Physeteridae > Kogia > Kogia breviceps. The sequence goes on along the minus strand of NC_081319.1, from coordinate 96,902,155 downwards.
TGCCTCAATGCCTGTAGGTTAATCCCTACAATCCCTAACGCTCAAATATAATGTTTACATGAAAGTTGACACTTTTCTAGGTCACCAGTGCCTAAAATTGGGTGACCCAAGAGCCAGAAGTAGCAGAAGACTTGGTGGGTGCCTGCAAGGGCTCCATGACAGCAGGTGCTGCATGGAAGACCTCACGGGGTCTCCTGAGACCTAATTCCCTGTGGCCAAAAGAATGTAAACTCCCAGTGGGCAGGGAAGTTTCTGCTTTCTGGGCTATTGAACACGCAGCGCCGATCGGAGTGGCTGGCTCTTAGTAGGTACACACTCGATTCGTTTGTGTTCAAGGAATGATCGGAAGAATGGATTCTAGGGTTTCCACAATGAGCAAAATAGCTTCATTCTCTGCATTTTCTTTATCACCCAGCGTCTAACTGTCCGTCCCCTTCTTTGCAGTGACCTCTCTTTGCTGTGACTTGGGCTGGTGAGGTAATTGTCATTTGCCTTCCATAAGTGAGAGAGCATTGTTTCCCCTACATTTCACCAAACTCTTAGGGATATCCAGGGAACGTTCTCTGCATAAACATGCGAGCCTCGTAATATCAGCGTCAGCCTTGTATTGAAAATTAATGACTATTTCATAAAATATTGAGACCTAAGACTGGCACTTAAAACAAGACCATCCTTTTCTCTTCCCTTAAAACCGCTCCCACTTAGATAATTGCCAGACCTCAGCAATGTTGTGAAATAAACCTGCAAACACACTGCGATCAGAGTGACACTGCATGCCCGGCTCTCAGGCTGGCGGGCCGGTGGCTGGGTGGTTACAACACCCATTAGCATGAGTTAATGAGTAAGCCTTCCCTTCACTGTCACATTCCTCTCCTGTTATTAGCCAAAACCTGAACTTTAGCTTAATTGCAGAAGCCAGCCCACCCCAGCAGATGAGGGCACGCTCTCCAATGTTGTGATTGCGTTCAAAGTGCTAATTGGGGGGGGACCCTGACAGATAACATGCCCGGCACCGGCACGGCAGAGAGCAGTAGGTGGGGTGCTGGCAATACGGATTCTGAGATGAAAAACTGCATCTTCAAAAGCCCGGAGGATTTGCTTTTCCTCACACTGGCTCGGCCCTGCACACGGAACCAGATTTCCCAAGTACAAGAGGATCTCGCGTATCTGGCTTCTTGAATTTTACTTTAGTCTCTCATCAACTTCTCTGACTTTCGAATTGATCATTTCACTGACTCTGAATAAACACCCCTTCCCTCTTGAATTCCATACACCTCTCCTGAAGCTTCTGTTTGTCTCTCCAGAGATTTTACTTTCTTTAGCACCTAAACAACTGGAGAATCAGAATTATGTGACAAGGAAAAGACATAGGTTTTTGTACCCGCGACTCTGGCTTCTGAGTTTTGAATCTTGTTAAACTCTTTTGTATTTGCAAGGTACTTTGGTTCTGGAATATTTAGGATCTGCTCGTCCTTCTGTAGTTAATTTATACAGCTTCATTACCGACTGGGCGTTAGTTTTTTATGTGCGCATTTCTTCATCATAGAAATGTATATAATCCTACCTGATGTGCACCTGATGCCTGCATCAATTAGGATTACTTTGGCTTCAAGTGACAGTAAACAGCCAACGGGGTTAAGGTGAAAACAAATTCTTGACTTGTATAATTGAAAAGTCCAGGGAAAGGGCTGGCTTCAGACACAGGACGATTCAAGAGCTTAAATGTCATGGGCACTTGTTTCTCTCCTACTCTGGGTTTTCAGCTGTGTTCTCCTCAGTAGCCTGTTTCATTCTTAGTCAGCACGTTCCTTGGGGTCAGCAGATTGAGACTGTAACCCCACAGTGCGTTTCTCTGTCCCTCGTACCCAATGGAGAGAAGAGAAGCTGTACTTCCTACACTTGAGTCTCATTGACCTTCACTGGCCAGAAGTGGGTCATGTGCTCCCCCCTGAACCAATCACTATGGACGGGGTGTGGCCAGAATCTGCTGATTGGATGATCCTAGCTAATCACGTGCTTCACTCCTGGAGTTCACATTATGAGAACAGTGTGCACTGAGAGTCTTGCGGGTCAGGGATTCCCCAAAGCAAAATCAGGGTACTATTGCCTCAAGGTGGGAAAGTAAATACTGGGTGGCATAAACAAACATCCACTGAACTGTCACCGAAAAAGCACCACTAGTTGAAATTAGTAAAGCACTTTGAATCACTTGAATTCAAAAAGCAGTATGAATTCACAAGATGCAACACATTTCCCTTTTTATATCCTGACATAGGGAGATAGAAGTAGCACACTGTACGAAGTAAGTATTATTTGGCATTTGTCTGAGTGAGAGTATCATGCTTCAGTTGATATAATGTGACCTCAACTAAGTTCAAAACTGAGAATATGGTCCTGGCAGACTGAGGTCTTCCTTTGCAATCTCATACTTACCAGCATGGGCTATCGTAAGAGACAGGTTTGCGGTGATCCGCTGACCCCCGTTTTCTAGTCTTATGTTGTTCTTACCTACTGTGGACTTTGGGAAGGAGTCAATTAGAGAAGTCCTTCAGCCCGTATCATAATGAGCAATGGCAGCATTTACCTGGTTGCTAATGGCAGAGTTCACACGATGCCTCAAAGCATCAGTGGTGATGTGTTCGGCAGCAGCGCGTTATGACTGTGATTATCACTATAAATTAAGTTTATGTTGATATAATTAGCAGTTAAAAGCGAAAGTAATATTTATACCGATACAAGTTCTATCAAAGCCATACTAGTGCAAACAGATAGCGAATGTTGATACAGTGGGAATAAGTTGATCTTGGAAGGCGGGGTATTTTTGAAACTGAGATGTCCTGCTGGTATAGAGTTGACCACAAACGGCTTTGCAGACTTAGGGTCCGTGACTCAGTCAAGTGATCCCCGCTGAGGGGTTTCCTTTGGTAGCTTTGGCCTTGAACCCGAGAGAGAGGAGAGAGAGAGAGGAAGTACTGAGATGGAAGGTGGCGTCCGGGTACAAGGTCAGCGGTGATGAGGACAGGGTCTTGCCAGTGTGGGTCCTTTGTCCCAAGGGGCACCAGAGAGGAGGATGAGCTGTTTCATTGCAAGAACATGATCCCCCTTGAGAAAGTCTGCTCGGGGCCAAGAGTCATGGATGTGTAGGCTCCCTGCCCCGCCTTAGGGGCTCCGAGGCGTGCGGTATCTCAAGGCCAGCAGCATCAAGATGGCGTTCCTCCCCTCCGGAGTGGGGACCAGATGCTCCCGCCAGGTCCTCAGGCCCACCAACTAAGAGTGCCAGGCCACTCTGGATTCTTCTCCGCACGTGACGTGTTTTACATGCACTGTCCCTAATCCGTAAGACCCTCCCCGAAGTCGATGGGCTTTTCTTTGCTTTAGAAATAAGGCAACCGAATGGAGAAGGGTAAGTGACTTTCAAGGTGCTTAGTGCTAGTAAGTGGTGAGATGGAAAGGAGGTCTGAGGCCGGCCGCCTTTGAAGCCATTCTACCCCTGAAGTATTCATTCTCTCAGGAACTGTATGTTCACTCAACACATATTTTTGAGGACTTCCATCTGCCAGGCACTTTTCTGGGAGCTGTATATACATCAGTGACCTGTCCCACGGTAGCCTGTATTTCAGGTCTCTCCTGGGAAGCATGTGATCTAGTGAGGAAATCCTGGAAAGGCCAGCGTATGCTTTGCTCAGAGCCCTCGCCCGTCGCTCTGCTGGGGGCAGCCTGCTCTCTCGAGGTGTTCCTGGTGGTCTCGCATCTCTCTTTGCCTGAAAAACTTGGATGGAAGTGCTGATCACTTAGCACTTTGAATACTAGAAGGGAGGCAGTTGGTGGCTTTTGCAAGTTGAGGGAAGCAAGAAATGGCAGTGGCAACTGGCTTGTGGTCTCTTCCTGAGACGAGAAAACTTGTTTGTTGTGCCTCTGGTGGAAAGAGAGAGAGAGAGAGAGAGAGAGATGAGTGGCGTCCTCAACCCCGAATCCGGTCGTGTCCCCTCCCCCTGCCCTAGGTGACCACTAGAACCAAGAGCTCCTGACAACCTATTAGGTACCAGGCGGGGTTTGTAGATCATCTTATTTAGTCCTCACAGCAGCCCCTGTGCAGTGGACATTATGCTTCTAATTTTATCAGCGAGGAAGCTGCGGAGCAGCTAGTTAACCCATCCACATGGATTCTAGTTGCTGGGCTGGGATCCAGACCCTGGCCTGTCTCACACCCAGCTGGGGTGCCTTCCGACTGTCCTCACCCCAGCAGAGGGCACCCAGAGGAAGAAGGGTGAGCCACTGCCTGGCCTCCTTCTTCTCTGTGCTCCCTCCCCCCCGAGCTCCCCCCGCCCCCATCAGCCGCCATGCTCCCTCAGGATGCAAGAGGGAACTCCTGTGCCACGCGGCTGCTTCCCACTAGCTATCTATTTTACACTTGGTAGTGTATATATGTCCATGCCGCTCTCTCACTTCGTCCCAGCTTACCCTTCCCCCTCCCCGTGTCCTCAAGTCCATTCTCTACATCTGCGTCTTTATTCCTGTCCTTTCCTGAGGCTCATGAGAACTTTTTTTTTTTTTTTTTTAGATTCCATATATATGTGTTAGCATACGGTATTTATTTTTCTCTTTCTGACTTACTTCACTCTGTATGACAGTGTCTAGGTCCACCCACCTCACTACAAATAACTCAATTTCGTTTCTTTTTATGGCTGAGTAATATTCCATTGCGTATATGTGCCACATCTTCTTCTTTTTTTATATAAATTTATTTTATTTATTTACTTTTGGCTGCGTTAGGTCTTCGTTGCTGCGCGCAGGCTTTCTCTAGTTGTGGCGGGCTACTCTTCGTTGTGGTGCGTGGGCTTCTTCATTGCAGTGGCTTCTCTTGTTGCAGAGCACAGGCTCTAGGCACGTGGGCTTCAGTAGTTGTGGCACGTGGGCTCAGTAGTTGTGGCTCACGGGCTCTAGAGTGCAGGCTCAGTAGCTGTGGTGCACGGGCTTAGTTGCTCTGCGGCATGTGGGATCCTCCCGGACCAGGGATGGAACCTGTGTCCCCTGCATTGGCAGGCAGATTCTTAACCACTGCGCCACCAGGGAAGTCCCTGTGCCACATCTTCTTTATCCACTCATCTGTCGATGAACACTTAAGTTGCTTCCATGTCCTGGCTATTGTAAATAGAGCTGTAATCATAGGGAGGGTGGGAGGGAGACACAAGAGGGAGGGGATATGGGGATATATGTATACATACAGCTGATTCACTTTGTTATACAGCAGAAACTAACACACCATTGTAAAGCAATTATACTCCAATAAAGATGTTAAAAAAGGGCTTCCCCGGTGGCGCATTGGTTGAGAGTCCGCCTGCCGATGCAGGGGACACGGGTTTGTGCCCCAGTCCGGGAGGATCCCACAGGCCGCGGAGTGGCTGGGCCCGTGAGCCATGGCCGCTGAGCCTGTGCGTCCGGAGCCTGTGCTCCGCAACGGGAGAGGCCACAACAGTGAGAGGCCCGCGGACCGCAAAAAAGAAATAAAAAAGATGTTAAAAAAAAAAAACAACAGAGGGAACTCTTGCCAGGGAAGCAGTTCCTCTTAAAGGGACACTGGTGACAGACTTTCCATAGGAAACAGAGAATGGAGAGGCAAAACCTGCAAGAAGGAGGTTTCCCTTTTCTGCTTTTAAAAAGCTGTGTGAGGACTAGTGGTCTCTAAAAGGATATGGAAAAGTTCCCCCCACCAAGACAGAGGGGGTTAAAAAGAGGAGTCACAGCTGTTCAAGAATAACTAAGAAAATTAACTGGGGGAAGATGTTTACCCTTTGTGTTTTGAGGTTTTATCCAAACCAGCAATAGGTGAGGGAGGGCTTCGACGCTGGAGGTTTGTGTGCCGAGGCTGAAGAAGCTTCTCTGCTCCCTCTCCAGGGCAGTCCCTGGGGTGGGGTGGCAGAGGGCAGGTCTGTTCCTTCTTAGGCTCCAAGGAGCTGGGAAGGAGGGCGTCTTTCAGGCACCATTGGAGCACTGCACAGGCAATGTTTGCTGACATCATTTTCTCCTGATTAGACCTTTTTTAAAGACAAGAATGTTTGTAAGTGAAAAACAAGGACCTCTCCAGAAAGGTGGCTGGTCCATCCTAGGGAATGATGGGGGGCTCAAGTCAAGTGAGGCACGACACCCCTTTTATGTTCCTGCAACTGCCAAAAGTAACAAGTGTGTTTCCTACACGAGGGTTAGAATTTTCTGGAAGACTGTGGACACTCCCAACTCCCGAGACTGGCAGCTAATGCTAATTCCCTCCTGGGCTGGTCTCATCTTGCCCTTCTGAATATGTCGACAAACTGTCTTCCTCGTTCTTCTGTCAAAGCACACCTGCGCTTCTCCTCTGTGGTCAGAAGAGCTTGGGCGGAGGTGGCGAGGTGCGTACCAGGTCCTGCTGTGCCGCCAGTAGGTGCCGTGAGGCAGGCTGTGGACAGGCCGCCTCGCGCTTCTGGACCGGATGCGTTCTCTCCAAAGTCCTTTCTCTGCAGTTCTAACAGCTGCAATGTTAAGCATGAGGTGCCCAGGCAGGCACATGGGCCCCCACACGCTCACACACACCAACACGTATACACTTCCTTTCAGTGCCCAAGTAGTGACATTTTATTTTCAAGGTAAGAAGCAAAGGGTCAGACAACCCCTTCCTTAAAATCTGCCCGGGCTGCCCTTTGCTTTGGGCATCTCTGTGGCAACGAAGGGGAGCAGGCCGGGCTTGCTGGCTTGGAGTGTGGTGCTGGGGCCCACCCCGCGCTCTCTGCGTCTTTGGGGCCCAGCCACTCCACGTCTCGGGGCCTCAGGCTCCTTTGCAGTGAAAGTGGGGTGGTGACGCCTCCTGACTCACAAAGCTTTGGTTGGGAGTCACTGCATTAATACGTACGAAGCCGCTAGAACGGGGCTTGGCACCTGCCGGTAGAAAGAGCTACTGTTAGCTGTTAGCACCTCACCAAGCCAGGTAAACCTCTGGCTTCATTTCTGTGGGGATGTCTTCCCTTCTCATCTCAGCTCTCGGTCCTGCCAGCCTAGGCTAAGAAATGTACTAACAACATCTTTGGAAGTTCCCAGCGGGAGTCTCTTTCCACTTCTGCCTTAGTAAAGTCATATTTTTCAGTTTCAACAACAAACAAACCCCAGCCAGTCCAAACCTCCTGCCACTGAAATCACTTGGAAACACAGTCATTAAAAAGCATGTTCTCTGGTGCTGGGGCTGGGCCCTCTTCCCCAGTAATAATACAGAAGGAAGGGGGTTATGGCTGGCAGGAGTTTCTGAGGCAGTTTGTGCTAGCGGTGGTCTTGCTATTAGGGTGCTGCCCTGTCAGCAGAGCTGGGGGACATTAGGCCACCCCAGGAAACCTCCCAGGGAAGGTGCCCGGGACAGGCACCATCTGCCTGCGGCTTTGTCATTTAGAGATCATCAATTGGTCAATTCATTAGAGCTGAGCCACAGAGAGAGCTTGGTTTTGACATTTGGGAAGAGGAAGGGTGCCCAGCAATGTCTTTCCAGGTTAGATTTGCCCTGCTTGACTGTCATTTGCTATTGTTTCTAGGGGGGGAAATGTATACTGACTGTGAAATCTTCCTTTGACAGTGTTTTCTGTTAGCTTACAAATAAATCAGGGTAAATTTGAACCTCGTCTTAGATTATACACACCACCCCCTCCAACAAACTGCTTACATGCTAAGGTCCTGTATTCCAGTAAGGCTTTAATTTATTTTAATGGGCAAATAATACATCCCTCCAAAGGCAGTGACTGGAATGGAAATGCTGACGGGTCCTTTCACAGTGACATGCTGCCTGGTGCCACTTTGACACGGGGAGATGGGGTGCCTGGGGGAACGGGTGCCCCGAGTCAGGATGACGGAGTGGGAAGAGGCTGCTGAGTTCAGAGGCGGTGCCTGGGCCCACGGGTCTCACATTAGTGCCGGGATCAGCGACAGGAAGCCATGTGTCCCGAGCTCATCAGAAACAACATGAGAAAACGTGAACCATTGTCATGGTGTTTGTGGCGTGATTTCCTGCCTCCCAGATGGGGTCTTACTCTGTTTTACTCTGCAGAGCACAGTTAGTATCACTTAGAGTCATAGAGGGTTAGATGTCAAAGGTCATCTCATTTCTAAGAGCCTGACCACAGCGGGGACCCAGGGTCCGAGGGAACCGTGCAAGAGCCCCGATTGCTCTGGTTCTTGTCTCACTCAGTCACTCACCAAGGGGCACTAACAGTCCCACCCCCGTCAGATCCGGAGGCCCCCATCTGTCAGCTGTTCCTCAACCAGCACCTGCCGTTTTCTTCCTCGCGGGTGACCCCCATTGGCGACAGCCCCCGAAGTCGCCCGATGTTCGCTCCCCACTGCCATTGCCGAGGCTCCCAGGAAATCACCCCCATTGCCCTATGCTCTCAGGGAGCCGGGGCCTGTGTTGGGGAGGTAGAGCCTCCTTCCCCTCCCCGCTCCCGTCATCTGGGAACGTGTGTGCAGGGCCTGTGCCTTGTGCCTCTTCTGAAGGATGGCCCCCTCTGTTTAGCTCAGGGCCACACGGACACAGTGGGCGGGGCCGGCCAGGGCAGCAGCCACTCCCACTCTCACTCTGCTTCTCTAGCCCTTGGGCACCTCCTAACCTCCTTCCGCCTCCTTAGTTCAAAACAAAACCCATGCAAGTCAGATTCTGCAAAGCAGATCATTTTGGCCACGCCCACAAGTAGTTAGACATGTTAACACTTTCCGTTTAGGTTAAAAAGAGTCTTCCTTGAAATACTTTATCAGTACGGAGTCCAAGGTCCAGAGACATTGAACTGTAATCTTAGATATCAGGAAAGGCAGGTTTTTTGGATGGGTCTCTGTATCCTTTTCCCCAAGGGCGTGCGGTGCAGAGGATGAGAATTAGGTACCTATGCCGCCTCCTGGGTCTGCTCTCTCCCCTCTGGATCTCACGTTGACTGACACGCGGCTTTGAGAACGGAGCTTCTCAATCCCCTGCCCAGATGCCTCTTGGTGTACCAGCACGCCCAGGAGCCATCTCCTAAATTCTCCGACTACTCCATTCCTCCCTGCATGCGGAGGAGTGGGCATCTGACATCTCTGAACTCCCTGAGTATCTATTACTGGATTCTCACCAGGTTCCGATCAACCCATAAATAGGGAAGCATGTCACAAGTGATGATGAAGAAGAGAGATTGTCCTAAAGGACACCTGCTGTCTAACAGAAGTTTTGATGCTGGGTTGGCACAACACATGGGTTGAACCCAACCAGGGGATGGAGGTGAGGAGGATGGCAGATATGGCTTCACATCTCTGCGTCGCCACTCACTAGGAGAAGAGTCGTAGGCAGGTCACTTCGCTGAGCATCAGTTTTACCACCTGTAAAATGGGGATGATCCCTCTGCTCCAGCATCATCACAGGCATCAGAAGCGAGATAGATGGCGCACACTTGTACATCCATGTTCACAGCGGCGTTATTTGCAGCAGTCAACAGGTGGAGGAACCCAGATGTCCATCACTGGATGAATGGATAACAAAACGTGGTATATATCCATACAACAGAATATTATTCAGCCTTAGGACACACAATACAGCATGGATGAACCTTGAGGACATCATGCTGAGTGAAATAAGCCGGTTGCCAAAAGACACGTGATGTGTGATTCCACTTACTTGAGGTTCTTAGAGTTGTCAAGTTGATAGAGACAGAAAGTAGAATGGTGGTTGCCAGGGGCTGGGGGAGGAAGATGGGGAGTTATTTAATGAGGATGAAGTTTCAGTTTTGCAAGATGAAAAGAGTTCTGGAGATGGATGGTGAGGGCTGCACGGTGTGAATATAGTAAATGCCACTGAGTTGTACACTGAAAAGTGTATACAAAAATGGAAATTGTATGGGATGTATATTTGACCACAATAAAAAGAAAAATAGGTAGCACTCTTAGCATGGTGCTTGGCACACGGGCAGATACTCAGCATATGGTTGCTAGGATCATCGTCTTCAGGGGAGTGGACTCACGTCTGGCTCCACTGGGAAGCAGCTGGGACAATTTATGTCCCTCTTTGTGTGGCATTTGCTCCATTTGTAAAAGATGACTCACATGTCTCCCTTCTTTCCTATGTGAGACCCAAAGGCAACTGATGGATATTTAGGGGATATTCAGGAAATATTTAGTGTAAGAGGAACGGGAATGGGAATGGAGCTAAGATACATTAAGCAGTTTCTCAACGTGCTCTTTGGAAAGAGAGCTTTGTGTCCCCTCTGGCCCGCCCCCAGCTGGAGATCTTTGCTTTATCCAGACACCAAAAGCAAAAGGTAAAGTTTGGATCACCTGTTCATTCTTGGCTTGGAATCTGCAGATGCCCCTCTGCTCATTGAGGACTTTTTCTTACAGAAAGTCCCCTAAAAACAAGAAAACATTTTCTTCTGTCCAAAAAAATGTAGCCCCAGCCCGATCCTCCCTCACATTGTCACTAAGAAAGCAAAATGCCTCGAACGCTAACAGAGCCTCAGTTCATTGCTTCCAGAGCCTGTAGCGTTTTATACTCACTCCTCGAGCATAATCAGGGGAGTGATTCTGAACCTTGTTAATCAGAAAGGGCCCTTTAAAAATGTCATGCTGTCAATATAAAACTTGGCTAAATTGCATTATAAATGCCAGATTCAGTCAACTAACACATTTAACACTGTTTCTTAAGTACAGTTTAGATTTTATCTGTGCCAGGGAGAATGAGAAAAATACCTCAGGAGAGCCAACGCCCGTGGATGCCTTGTGCTAAGCTCACTGCCCCCAGAGAGGGATTATAAATATTTAATTCCAAATCCAAGCCACTCTTCTCCTAGCGCTATTGTCAATAAGGTGTCCCCACCAAAGTTGCTAGCTTTACGATTGGATGGTGCTCACAGCTGAGAAGGTTACAAGGGGTGAGCGTCTTAGGCCTGTTTTTCAGTCAGCAGGGAATTCCCATAGCTGTTGTTTTATACCAGAGAGGAAAGGTTTCCTGTGAGTCCCGGGCTGAGCATTGTATGCACACCTGCCATAGGAGGAAAAGGCTTCCTTATTGCTATCTATAGAGTCCAAGACAGCCCTCCAACCAGAAACCACCTTGTTTGGGGGAAGATTCCTTGTCACACAGAAATGAACAGAGAACTAACCCCTGCATTCTCCTCTCCTCCCACCAAATAAAGCTATTTCTACACCCTTTTGACTAATTTGATGGTATCTTTTTCCTGTGATCCTGTTCAGACTTGGCCTGGTTTAACTGGAAACTTTGAGCTCTCAGTTTGACTAAACAGCACAAGAGAAAGCAAGTTAAGGATCTGAAAAACGGTCATCAAACATTGTGACTTTTGATTTAAAAAAAAAAAAAAAAGGTTTGTCTCAGGATAACTAGATGACTTCTTTCCATGGTCAATGCATTGGCTTAGTCCAAGATGAAAGGTTCTAAGTATACACGGCAGGATAATACTTTGAAATATTAACCAATTTTCATTTCTCCCCACCTCCTTCCTTTTCCCCATTTCCTTCTTTCAAGCTAGACTGTTCTACACTCATTATCTCAAGAAGCAATGACATAGGTGAAGCTTGGAGTGTTTTTCAGGCTTCTGAATTTCAAAAGTCTTGTCCTCAGAAAAAAATTTGAAGACTTTGTATACATTATAAAATAGCTAGCATTTACTGGAAACTTTATATGTGCTGGGCATGATTTAAAGCATGTTTTTATGTATGTTAATTTTCATTACAACCCAGTAAGATAGGTATTATTATCATCTCTATTTTACAGATGAGAAAACTGAGGTAACAAGAAATGGAGTACTTTGCCCAGAATGGTACCTCTGATGCTATAGGCTGAATGTTTGTGTCCCCCTCAAATTCATATGTTGAAATCCTAACCCCCAAGGTGATGGTATTAGGAGGTGGGCCTTTGGGAGGTCATGAGGGTGGGACCTTCATGAATGGGATTAGTGCCCTTATGAGAAACATCCAAGAGAGAGCTCTCACTCCTTCTGCCATGTGAGGTTACAGCCAAAAGATGACCGTCTGGGAAACAGGCCCTCACCAGACACTGAAATGTGCGTGCACCATGAATTGGGCTTCCCAGCCTCCAGAACTATGAGAGGGAAGCGTTGGTTGTTTGTGAGCCACCCAGTCTATTTGGTTTATGGCAGCCCGAACAAACTGAGACATCTGGCAAGTAGCAGAGCCGAATCCCTAATACGGTAGTGTGTCTCCAGAGCCCCGCACCCAGCCCCTCCTCCCTGTGCAGGAGGGTCACTGGAGAACACGCCCAGCATTACCACCTGGGCAAAGGAAGGGGCGTCAGCAGGACTGGGTAAAAGAGGAAGTTGGGCTGGGAGGCAGATTGTGAAGGCCTTGGCTGACCCCGGGAAGGGCTCTGGAGGTGGAGGGGCCCTCCAGCATCGTGCCACGTTGTGGCAAGGCATTTGTGTTTATACGCCGGCATCGGCCAACCAGTGGATGAGGGCTGCCCTGAGCAGGCTTTGGGTTGAGCTCCCACGAGGGCTCCCAGCCAGGGCTGTTGGTGGCAGCGCTCGCGGCCCCCGGGGGATAAGACCTTCTGTCCTGGAGGGGGTCTGGGCGGCACACCCCAGCCTCCACTACGGAAAGGAGGACGGCCAGAAAGAGTGTGACTGCCAGCCTCGGCCTGATCCTGCAGCATCAATTATGCCTCAGAGTTTGTGTCAACTCGAGATAAGAGAGCTGGGCTTTTATATGTCCTCACCCATCAGGCTTTGGCTAAAGACCACCCTGGGAGGGGGGGGTTTGGATATCAACTCCGAGACCCTTCAGGCTCTCTGCATGTGTATGAGCTTTAGCTCACGGAAAGCAGTTCCAACAGCCCCGTGGGGGACTCAGAAGAGAGTCACAGGTGCAGGACATTAAAAGCAAATGCACACAAAGGCAGGAGATGGGCATCAAAGGACAGCTGAAGGATCCCCGTGATCTGGCCGAGGCACCCATGGCGTCCGCTACAGCTTCGGTAGATCTGAAAGGGTTTCCCAGTCTGGAGGCAAGTGATGAGCCAGAGGAGAGAGATGGTGTCACTAGGAAAACGCCCTGCATCTGCTAGGAGAGCCCTGGGCCTCAGGGGTGTCTGCGGGTCGGGAGATGGAATCTATGTTTCACTCTCAGGGGGAGCCTTGCAGGGGAGACAGACTCTGGAGTAGAGAGGGCTGTGGGGGGGGGGGGGGGTTGAGACGCCGTGGTCTGCAGCCTCTAGAGTGGCAGCAGCCAAAGAGCTCCATGGACCTGGGAGAGGCAGGGAGGCAGCTGGAGTTTTCTAGAGTTTTCAGCATCCCTGCATGAGTAGAAGTAGAACAGCCTGTGAATGAGAGAAGACAGAATAATGGAGTAACATGGAGGCTGCAGCCAACTGTGTGGATGGGTATCTGGGGACCGGGCCAGCAATGGGCATCTCAGTGGATGCCAGTGTGAATACAGAGCAACAGGAACCTATACCCTGCCTGGCATCTTAGTAGAACATTGTCACCCTAGAGTTTACATGGAGAAAGGTTGGGGGGGTGCCCATGAACTGACCAAGAATATGTCCCAAGTACCTGGACAGATGGAGACTCAGAATAGATATAGATTTGAAGAAAATGAAAGGAAATTAAATTTCTTATCTGTATGCGTTTATGAGCTATTTGTTGCTGCCACATGTAGTAACTATGAACAAGGTCTCTTGGAAACCTCTGAACGATATAGTGCATGGACGCTTCGGACGACAGGTGTTCGTAATGCCTGTTTTAGCTCAGCGTAATTACTGTTTCGTTGACGGGTTCCTTTCCTTACGTGAAGAAGGAATTATGCTGTGATGCAAGGACTGAAACAGCTGATTGAGGGACAGAAGATTATGCAAGTAACACCCGGGGCCCTAAGGCAGAGAACATACTTTATGTATATCACTTTGATTATTTGTCTGCAGTTTTGACATCATAACCCATGTGTCCAACACAGCACCACGTGGGCACACACACACGTGCATACACCTCTTCTGAGGCTGTTATTTCTTTTTCTTTCTTCCTTCTTCATGCTACAGTGAATTGGAAGAACAAAAAAGCTAAATACGTGCCAGCTTAGAGCCGCGAGGGTGTGTGTGTGTGTGTGTGTGTGTGTGTGTGTGTGTGTGCACGTGTGTGCGCTGCTTTTTTCACCAGAGGTCTCAGAGCTGGTTTCCTGCTTGGAGCTTTTCTTGTCTGTTTCAAACCCCCTTCACAAGCTTAACACTGACAAGGAGAACAATGGAAAGTGAGCTGGAGCTTGGAAATGAACAGAAAGAAGTGACTGACTTTGGGCTACTCCCGTGGGGTAAATGGACTATAAAATGCAATTTTAAATTAAATAGGTGCTTTATGTGCAACACAATATTGATTTTGTTTCCACAGGCAGAGGCTGAAGAATTGCGCGCAGTCCATTTGTGTGTGTGTGTGAACGTGTGTGTGTCAGACAATTTAGGAAGTATATAAGGGTGGGTTTTAATTTAACTTAACTGCCCAGGAAGGACTTAATGATTAATATCTTTGGTTTTCAACTCTTCTTGGTCTTGAAACAATGACTCTTCCCCCTTCTGACCTGTATGCTTGTAAAGCCTCTGTCAACTCCTTTAAAAAAGTCCCTCCTCTCTCCCCACGCTGGCGACGATGGCATCTCCCGCCAGCCGTACACGTCTGCTGTTTCGCTGTCATGCTTTCACTCTTTTCCTCACAAGGGAGTGGCAAGACAGGCCACACCCGACATTCAGAAGCAGAAAGATATTGGTACCCTTACGTCATTTTACCACCCTTTCACATCACCAGAAAACAACAATAAGATGTACAAGGTCACATATAGGGGACCCTGGGATTCCTTCTCCAAAATGCTGTTTGAAAAGTAGCTTCGGTAACATATAAAAGGAGAGTTTGAACTCGGACATCCTGAGTAAAGCTGGGAGAGGGAGGATGTCTGTCTTCACTGCCCTCGGCATCACCACCTGTGAAGACCTGTCTACACCTTTGACACCCTTTTAGCAAGTCTTGCATAGCTCCAAACCCAGGGTCTAATATTTCCTAGAATGTTCTATGGAGGAGCAGACGAGCAATCAAATTAACGTATTTTCACTAAGAATTCAATGCATTTGAAGTTAAAAAGAAAAGAATAATCCTTGGAAGATATTTTTTAATCATTGGCAGGGAGGGGAGGGGAGGAGAGGCATCCTCTTATACCACCTGTGGGGAAGAATTTTGTGTATTAAAGTCTTAATCTCTACACCCCGTGATTCGGTCATTCCTTTTTCTAGGACTTTATCTTAATGAACTAATGGAGGATATGCACAAAAATGTATGCATCTGGATTCACTGTAGTGTAATTTACAACAGAATGGCCACAAACTGAAAGTAACCTAAATTTGAAAAAAAAAATAGAGTGCCCTAAGATTCTGTAGAGGCAAGAGGCAGAAGCCAAGACCAGCCGGCCTAAGCAAAGGAGTGGGGCTGGTGATACAAAGACAAACATGTCTCATGGGACTGAGGTTACGAACACAACTGGGCGGCCCTGACTTTGACATCTGTAACTTTCGGCAAGAGGGCAAATGAAGGTCCCCATTCCAGCTGTCTCAGTACTTAAGGGTTATAACCAAGCTATAAATATAATATTTGAGCAGTTAACTATAATGATCTGATTCCCTACCTTGACAAATATACCTTCACAACAGTCTGGAGGACTAGACTTCTCAGAGTTTTGTGTCAGAAAATGCAGCCTGTGGAAAGCCAGAATCTCATCCCAGGCCCCCTGGTCCCCTGGCACTGACTGGCCCTTTTTCTCTGATCACCTCCTGGTCAGCTCTACATCTTGAGGGACCTTGCTGATCATCACATGTGTGGACTCACCAGCCCACCCATTCAAGTCCATTCTCACCCCCTGCAAACTACCACGCTAACCTAGTCTTTGGATCTAGGGGGTACATGTACTAGCAAGGCGAAATGCCGAAACCCAGGGAAAGGGTCCCCGAATGGGCTTGGGCCATTTGGGCTGGGAGTTCAGGGATCCTGGTTTTTTGGAGCATGGTTCAAAAAAGAAAGTTTGGGTTTCAGTTGGGCACATCCCTTAGCCCCCATGGGGAGGGCTTGGCTAGAAGGAGGGTGCAGCAGGGATCCTAAGATGGGGGCTCCAAGGCAAGGGGCTCAAGACAGGGGCCCCCTCTTGCCTGAGTCAAAGACCGTAATGCAGCTGGTCCTTGGGAAGTGACTGGTGTCTCCTTCCTCTGGCTCCCTTAACAAAGTACCACAAACCAGATGGCTTAAAACAACAGAGATTTATTCTCTCGCAGTTCTGGAAGCCGCAAGTCTGAAACCAAGGTGTCAGTAGGGCCACCATGCTCCCTTCGGAGGCTCCAGTGGACAATCATTCTTGCCCTTCCGCCTTCTAGTGGCCCCAAGGTGTAGGGGTCCCTTGGCTTGTGACAGCATAAGTCTAATCTTTGCCTCTGTCCTCACATGGCTTTTTCCTCTGTCCCTGAGCCCCACCTCTTCTTATAAGGACACCACTCATTGGATTGAGGGCCCACCTTAAATCGAAAATAATTTCATCCTGAGATCCTTAATTAATTACATTTGCAAAGACTTTCTTGTAAGGCTACATTCCGAGGTTCCAAGTGGATAGGAATTTTAAAGAGACAACACTATTCAACCTACTATAGGACTAAAACCTGAACATGAAAAATCACAGACAACCCGTGGAGTTACTTTCCTTCCATCTCTTGTCCCTGATTTTTTCATCTGTATCTTAGTCAGCTGTTTATTTCTGCTTCTCCTTCCCCATGGGAAGTTATGGCTGCCTTCCAGCTACCAAAAAATGTGCATAACAACACAAAAAACTGGGAATCTATAGGCCCCAATTCCAAAGTCCTGGGAGAAAGAATCTTCCTGGCTGAGGTTGGAAGCCTGGTCCACTCCAGGCTGATAAATGTTGACCAGAGGAAGAGAGTCAAAGCTATATTACAGCTTTGGAGTAAAGGCAGTTAATTGCCTGGGTTGGCTTTATGGACTGAAGGGACACCGACTGTTTGAAACATAGAGAATTGGTTAAATTACGGCACAGCCCTAGGAAGGAAGACCGTGTGACTATTAAAAATTATGTTTTAGAATAAATGTTAATGGCAAGGTAACATGTTCGTAATTAAGTGAGAAAAGCAAGTGCTGAAACAATGTATGTATAATATTGTACCCATGTGGTTAATAAACACACACACACACAGAACTAAGGACAGAAAAATGGACATCAAATATTTAAAACACCGTCATTAGACAATAGATTATATACAGTGGGGGGGGGGTTACTTTTTTTTTCCAACAATTTACTGTTAAATTGTTTAACATTTTATTAAATATGCCTGAAGAAGGATTTCTAACAAAAAAATTAAGACTTAATAATAGTGGAATTTAAGACATAAATAAGAGAAAATTTGGGGTAATAAACCTAGGGGGTATCTATTGAGATATTTGCTTAATACACAAAGATTCCTCTTTTTTTGGACTTTCACTGGCACCATCAACTATAAACTCTGTCTCCAAAGGGGCAGACATATTCTCCCGCTTGGACCAGAGACGCTGAACAAGTCATTCTACAGAGAGGAGAGAAGAGAATGGGGCTGATGTCAGAATACGGGCACAGATGACAGAGCACCTGAGCGCACTTCAGTCCGATTTAAACCCTCCCCAAGATCTGTTGATTGACATTTCTGCTCTTGGGCTTTTTTCTGATGCTTCTTTATATTTTATAGTAAATGTCTTTTTGTATTTTTTTTTTTTTTTTTTTTTTTTTTTTTGCGGTACGCGGGCCTCTCACTGTTGTGGCCTCTCCCGTTGCGGAGCACAGGCTCCAGACGCGCAGGCTCAGCGGCCATGGCTCACGGGCCTAGCCGCTCCGCGGCATATGGGATCTTCCCGGACCGGGGCACGAACCCGTGTCCCCTGCATCGGCAGGAGGACTCTCAACCACTGCGCCACCAGGGAAGCCCGTCTTTTTGTATTTGAAGGAGCTTGAGTTGATTTCTGTTACTCACAAAGAATTTTGACCGATACAAGATCCTTCCCAGTTTCTCCAAAACATAACCCACAAGTGACCATGGCCTGTTACACTCAGTTCTAAGAAGAGTTCCGTAAGTAAAAGCTTCAGATCTGAGACCTGATCTTTTGGATTAAGTTAGGCCCTTGGGTGCCTAAGGCACAAGCAGATGAATCAGAAAAAAGTAATAAAAACAAGAAGTTGATGAGAAACAAGGGACTGAGCAGGGGGCAGATCAAAGAGAAAGGCAGGGGAAGGTGAAAAGGAAGCCATATGATGAGAGTTCTAGAGTCTAGGATGCAGAAGTCACCCCCATGACTGACCTTCACTGATCTTCAATTCACAATCCCATGTGCAACCTGCTTGCCTTTCATGAAGGGTGGATGAATTCCAAAATCAGTTGAGTTGATCTTCATGGCCTTCAAGTTGGCCAGCATACCATCCAACTCCTGTGTGTCCAAATTCCTTCCACTGGTCACAACAACCATCCAAAGGCCCCAAATATTGGCCCTCTGGGAGGGAGATTATTTCTTAACACCACCCACAATGCATAACCGCAGACTGGGCAGTTGTGTTGGCCCCAGGTCAGTTTTCTTTACTGACCGCAATCCAAACCAACAACTCATGAACAGCAAGTTCCATTTCCCAGGACGCTTGAAGAAAATGTATCCCAGGGACCACTGAAAAAGTCAAGCAACACTTCTGTATGGCCCATCAGATCCCAGTGTATCACCGTCACTATTTAAAAATAAATTTCACATTAATAGATGATTATCCATTAAATAAAATAAGAATCCATGAGGCCAAACTGATATAAATAAATTTTTCGTTAAATAAGGGGGAAAGGGAGGTGGAATGCCAACTAATAAATGTAGAAGGAATGGCAAAATTAGAAAACTATCATTTGGCAAACATCACAATGACAGTTGATTCAGGTAAGGGACATCAATGGACGCCACTAAACCTGGCCAGTGAAAGCTTGATGACAAACAGGATATTGACTTAATTGTAAAGTATCTCTCCACAAGATTATTTTTAATTACAAAGAGGAAAACAGTAACTTTTTAGTAGAGAAACCGAGAAGACTGAACTTTAGCCAAGTGATCAAAGTCAGCCTCACTGCTAATGGGACCAATCAAGTTCACTTGCCTCCTGATACAATGGGTGAGGGGGACACATCTCTTCTGTGACATTCCTGCCAAAAGTACATAATCTGAATCTAAACCTGGGAAACGTGAGACAAATCCAAATGGAGGAACATTCTGCAGAAATTTCAAGTTCGTAAAAGACAAAGAAAGACTCTAGAGTGATCCTAGTTTAAAGGAGACTAAAGAGATGAGACAGTTAAATGCAGCCCATGATCCTGGACTGAACCCTGAACCAGAAAAAAAATTATTTTGCTATGAAGGACATTATTAGGATAGGGTCTATCAACTAGATAATAATATCTTAATGATTTGGGGGCAAAAGGACATAATAACTGCAACCTAGTTCAGAAAGAAAATTATATCAATATATCCATATCTATATCTATATCTATACATCTGTGTATCCATCCTTCCAGAGAGAATGACAAAGAAAATGTGGTACAGGCAAATGTTAACATTTGGGGAATCTGGGTGAAGCTATCATGGGAATGTTTTGTTCTATTTCAACTTTTCTCTAAGTCTGGAATTATTTTAAAATAAAAATAAATACCACTCAAATCCCTTAGGACCAAGCACTTGTGGCCCATTTTCCCAATAGCTGATAAAATGTCATTTTGTGCCAGCAAAGTGTCAGCTTCGACTATCTCCTGAAGCTTACTCCATTCCTTTCCCAAGATCCACTTGTTCCTCTTCCAGCTGCTTGGCGTTTGTCAGCCCTGGCCTTGTCCCAGGCTGTGAAGGACCCCCCCCCCCACCAGGCCTTCCCATGGTGCCCATGTGGACAGCCCCCTGGGACACAGCCTCTGCTGGTCTGTGTGGGGCTGGGGCATCTGCAGTCTAGCTCAGGAAGCCGGGTGTTGTCCTGGCATCTTCTGGCACCATGGCGACAGGGGGCTGCCCTGGGCTGCTGGATGGGAGGAGGAACTCTGCTCCAGGAAGGAT
Source organism: Kogia breviceps (assembly GCF_026419965.1). Classification (NCBI taxonomy): domain Eukaryota; kingdom Metazoa; phylum Chordata; class Mammalia; order Artiodactyla; family Physeteridae; genus Kogia; species Kogia breviceps. Next base: position 96,882,026 of record NC_081319.1, on the reverse strand, counting down.
CTAAATATAACACTGAGGGAAGGAGGTGAGAGTGAAGTGGGGGGGAACATCTTAGCTTTTCCTTCCTTTCTGGGAACAACCTTTAGAAATGTTTTAAAGAGGCTTTGTTCCTCATCATTACTGTCCGATGTATGTTCTCCTGGGTTTCTTGGTACTTCAGAAGAATTAATCTTTCCCTACTAGACTTCACAATATCCCCTGTCCCCTACACACACACACACACACACACACACACACACACACAGAGGATGGCTCCTTACACAAGACTTCCCTGGGAGCCCATCTCAGCCTTATTACTCAGCACCCAAATGCTTTAGCTTTATTGTTGCTCCCCTGGGGATTTGATCCCAGCAAATCCTTCACCTCCAGAAAGAGAGAAGGAAACTCAACAGCAACGGTTCAGTGTACATCTGGGTACAGTCACCGGCCAGCAGCACTTAGCAGGGCGCCAGGTGTGGGCAGAACAAAGCGGGTTTTCTGGGAAATTATAAGTGCCCAGGGTAAAGGACCTTTGTCTGATTCTGTCAGACACATCGTAAAACCTTGGAACTTTCATGCTGATGGTAAATGTCCTTCACAGTTAGTTGCCTTTCCTTAGGGCTTTCAATAGGGCATTCATTGAAGGTAGGAAAACATATACCTTGATGTCCCTGAAGGGAAGTAAATGGAACACTTCAGACGTGATGCCAGACGGTGTGGTCATTGTGCCACAGTTCTGCATGGATTGATTTGGGCAGTGATGCTGAACTGCCAGCAGCCAGCCCTCAGATACCCATGATGAGAGCTTCAGCGGGTCACCGTCTGGACGAGATTTGGCTTGAGATGGAATTGGGTGGCACCGAAGGGAGTTGGAGGGATGGTCGAGTCTGGGAACCAGCTAAGTCATGAGGTGAAGCCTATGGCTGGGGGCTGCTTGGTCTATAGCAGAGACGAGGGGCCCACATCCCCCGCACGTGACATGCCATCCACTTTGGAAAGTAGAAGGAAGACACGAAGGGGCCAGAGATGTCACAGGGAATTTATGAGGGCCGTTGTTTTGAAGGGACCTTTCAAGAAAATGCTTTTCCTTGAAATGCTGAGCTCACTTAGAGCTGTAAGTGAAGACTAGCAGGGTCCTCAGTCCCGGAGGGTGGCGGGGGATGGTGACAGACACCCCACTTGGAGGTAGCCAACTGCAGTGGACTTGGGTGAAGAAATGCTGGGAAAGAGTGTGGTTCCTCCTAAGGAGCAACAGGGTGGGACTGATGGATGATTAATACTGCATGACTTATTGTGATGCGTTCTCAGGACGTTGTCCAAATCTTTTCTTGATTTGGGTTTGTGTGGATATCTATCCTGACCATTCATGACAGAAAGATGGGTTGTTTCAAAGCCTGACTCAGAAAGCTGCTGGGGTATGCATCTGAACCACTGGACGTCATAAAATCCTATCTTGGTGCCAATAGAAGAAGATGCTTTCAGAGACTGTGATGAAGTTTCACTTTGAAACCTTGTTTTGAAATCCCTGGGGAATGATAGATCCTCTCGGGGCAAAATGGAAAAACCGCTAGTGTAGCTAGCTAGTAAGCTAGATTTTGTTCTCAAAGTTTGGGACCAAGGTTTTCCTGGTAAGCAACTTGGTTATCCCCAAAGAGAGGTCGAGCATTTATCCAGACTGCAAAAATATCAAGAAAGCAGGAAACAAAGTGAGTTTAACTTAAAAATATCTCACAATGTTCAAATAATCTGTCATATGTTTTCTCATGTCACCCTCACAACAGTCTTTAACAAATGTGTACTGTCTGCCAACAAATAGTTCTGAAAGCCTCAAAGGCTTTGTAACTTGGGAGAACATGGGAGAACAGACAGACATGGTCTCTGCTCTCACAAATTTAGCCTGTCCCAAAGAAGAATACAATAATTATAAATGCTCCTTCATTCCAAGGTGGAATAGCAATTTCTTTCTTCAATTTTACTGAGGGAAAAACTGAGGCTTACTGAGGTTCAGGGATAATTCTTCATGTCCAGAACTAAAAGAAAAAGCTATTGCCTTTTCTATTCTGTCATTCTGCTTCTTAGGGCATACAGCTTCAATTTGACTATTTTATTAGATAACATTTCGTTGTCACGCAAAAGTAAGTTCAGGAGAAAATTTGCAGTGTAAAAATAACTAATATTATAGGAATTTATTAAACCTAGACAATTTTCTCCACCTATTCTATTTCTGGCCTATTTTTGTTGTATTAGTATTTTCTGATAAGATATCAAGAGTTCTCGTTTCCTTTACATACAATTGCAGTGGCACTAAAACCTGCACAAGGCACGGCTAACTATAACTTTGCAAATCTATCCTTTTCTACAACATGTTCTCAGTCTCCAGAGTATCCTTACAGAGAGGATTCACAAAAGTAGATTGTTTTACTCCTTTCTGGCTACTCAGTGCCTAGAACGATGCCTGACACCTAGTCGCTAGATAAATGTTGAATAAATGAATGATTGGTCTCTCTGTTGTTTTAAGAAAAGAAAGCCCTATGTTTTCCTTCTTTCTTCAGACAGAACATGATCTTGAATTTCATGAACTGCCCTGATTATTCACGTGAACCTACACAACCTATAAAAACCAATGTCAAGGTGAAATTGTCTTAATCCTATACATAAAATTTCAATTAGCCAAGCTAATTAAGGAGGAATGATTTCCAAATAATTCCAGAAGTTAATGGTAACAGAACTGTTATAATAGGATATCCCAAAAGATCTTTCCCAAAGGGATGGTCTAGTTGAGAATGAGTCCAACTGTATATAAACATACTTGGAATCACCTCGAAGCATGTTTCAACGTGCCTATTGACTATGTGTTTTTAATATGGATTTTGTTTTCACTCAGAGTATAGAGTCAATATTTTCTGTGATGACAAAATCACAATTTTGAACATTTTGTTTCTACTAGGGGAAAATACAGGTCCGAGTGAAAAGGAGGTAGCAACCAAACAAATAGGAGTGTGGAAGGGGAAGGGTTCCAACAGGAGTCAGACCAGATCACTTCAGGCAGAAGGTAAGTGAGTATGTTTTGTGGCCTTTCCAAGGAGTCTGTGCTTCAAAGTTGTTTTGCGTCCTTGTGTCATGAATGTTTGAGCATGTACATGGAGCCCTAAATTATCACCACCTGGCTTCGGTCCACCCAATGGCACATTGCTCTTGTCCAATGATGCCTTAGCTCGTGGTGTATGGTTGAGTCACTTGGAAATCCAGAGAAAGGATGGGATCAAGTCCCACGCATACAGTGATTGGCCGGCCCTTGTAGCATCAGACTGTGGTTACTTCCACTCCTGGATCCCTTGACTACAGGGATGGTGACTTAAGACATTTGATGATGTTGAAGCATCATGGTGTCTGTTCCTTCTAAATCCAAGAACTTGTTCCACCATCAGAAGGGTATGCTTGATGAAAGATGGGTCGGAGTCATCTGAAATGACAGGCTGTATTTAGCAGAATAATCTTGTTTTCTTTTATTTATTGCCCAAAGAACTGAATGTTCATGGGAAAGAATTTCTAGGCATCCTAGTATTTGTTTTTGGAATGTATTTTTCTACATATGGTGGCATGCAGCATCTGCATGATGGATGGTAGACAGAAATTTTTTACTGCAATTCTTCATTACAAATAGGAGAAAACTGGAGGACAGAGAGCCTCAGTAACTTATTCAAGGTAATCAGATTCGTTAGTAGCCAAAGCTAAAACCCAGGACTCAAGATGCCCCGTACTTCACAGATGATTTCATAAGAACAGGCAGACATTCCAAATCAGATTCCTCCCTCTCTCCCAAGCTCATTCTTGTTTTGAGTATCATTTGTTTTTCTGGAACTAATTACAAATTTACAGTTTAGGCACCAAGCCAAGCCCAACTATTATGGCTTCAGGCTCTGTTAGGGTAAATATAAGCAGAGATGTTCTGACTATGCTCTGTGAAGCCTCTTCAAGGGTCACAATGCAGATGTGTGCTCACGTGAGCGTGTGCACGTATGTTGCTCATGTGTGCATGTGTGGTTGTATGGATAGGGACGGGGCATCCTCTAACTTTGACAAGATTACTTCCTTCTTTACCTACTTACCTATTGGTAAGATTTTGTTTAAAAAACAACAAAAAATGTCTGTAGTGTCAGACATTCCTGTCACACACATCAGCATGTCCCGTAGATACTTTCTCCTGAATCCCAGAAGAAAACATTGTATTTTAATTGTAAATTATTCTTTATGGTATAGAGTCTCTATTACTGAGACTTCAGTAACTTTGGGCTTTTTAGTCCACAGGCTCCATTACGTTACATAGTGGTGGGTTTTTATTTGTTCACTTACTTGCTTGTGCGTTGAATGATCAACAAGGCCAACAGACATTTTATATACAGATTCATTTTATCGTTTATGTGTTACTGAAAATCCAAACTTTACAACAGAGCAATATGTTAATGCAGAGAGTTTATTAGTTGAGGCCACAAGCCTGGATCCTTCTGAAAGAACACATCAGATAAAGCCCCATCAGGATATTACTTTTGATAATAAATGTACAGACCAGACCACCCCTATGCCCCTCTGTAAACCGGGTGAGATACTGTGGGCACACGCCCCTCCATCCTTCTACACCCTCAACACACTTTTTGGCCTGAAAGCACATCCTCACTTGGTGGAGGGGAAAATGTGGAAAGTGTTAGGACTGAAGCTGCAAATTCAGATGAAAATGCCTTGTGGTGTGTAGCTTATTCTTAGGTAGATAATATACCTGAAGGTATCTGAAAATTATCTTTTTTTCATAAACATATGGTTTTGTTGGCTCTGCCTCAAGGCAAACAACCATGCGACAGATAGTACAGAGTTCTTATCAGATGATTTGCCGTAACAAGATAGACTAATTAGCTCTTTCCTAAGAGTTTGGTTTGAGTGAGCACCGCCGCCGCTGTGGAAGCTGAGGGGAGAGAGGGATGTTACTGAGGAGGGATGCCGGACAGGACTGGGTGGTGACACGAAGGGAGAGATGCGGAAGGCAAACTACGCAATGTTCTGCGTTAAAAAGAGGCCTAAAGACAGATGGCCAAGAGGCGCATGAAGAGCTGCTCAACATCACTAATTATTAGAGAGACGCAAGTCAGAACTACAGTGAGGCATCACCTCATACTGGTCAGAATGGCCATCATCAGAAAATCTAGAAACAATAAATGCTGGAGAGGGTGTGGAGAAAAGGGAACCCTCTTGCACTGCTGGTGGGAATGTAAATTGATACAGCCATCATGGAGAACAGTATGGAGGTTCCTTAAAAAACTAAAAATAGAACTACCATATGACCCAGCAATCCCACTGCTGGGCACATACCCCGAGAAAACCATAATTCAAAAAGACACATGCACCCCAGTGTTCATTGCAGCACTATTTACAATAGCCGGGACATGGAAACAACCTAGATGTCCAATGACAGATGAATGGATAAAGAAGATGTGGTACATATATACAGTGGAATATTACTCAGCCATAAAAAGGAATGAAATTGGGTCATTTGTAGAGACTGGATGGACCTAGAGACTGTCATACAGAGTGATGTAAGTCAGAAAGAGAAAAACAAATATCGTATATTAACACGTGTATGTGGAATCTAGAAAAATGGTACAGATGAACCGGTTTGCAAGGCAGAAATAGAAACAGGTGTAGGGAACAAATGTATGGACACCAAGGGGGGAAAGCGGGGGCGGGGAATGAGATGAATTGGGAGATTGGGATTGAGATACATACACTACTATGTACAAAATAGATAACTAATAAGAAATAAAAAGAGGCATAAAGAGCTAAAATTTGGCATCTGAAACCATTTCGTTCTTGACTTGCTCACCCAATAAAAACGTATAGGCTTCTTAAAGGCAAAGATTGTGTCTTACCAATTTCTGCATGTCGAGTGCTTAATATAGAACCAAGCACATTGATATCACTCCTTAAATGTTTATTGTTTTTAAGTAAATGAATGAATGCTTAATGCACGCATACATGTTTCTCTACCAGAGAAAAAGATTTCCTTTTTTTTTTTTTTTTGGTTGATGCATTCCATGGTATTATATATGAAATGAGATGCCCTTTTAATCTGCTCTGTATGAAACTGACCATTCTGAACAAAGAAATTGGCCTTCTCTGAATTCTGATGCTCTTAGAAATTGAGATAAATATTTAACCATCCCTCCCTGTGCCCTTGTGGATCTGTGTGGAATCCTTGAGCCGGTTAATTGAACATTAAATGTATAAGTTAAACTACTCATCTCTCAGTAACAGAGGAGGATAAAGTTAGTATGAAAAGAACATTCTTCTTCCTCACCTGTGAACATAAAGCAAAACAAAAATCTGCAAGCGTATTTTGAGATAGGTTTATGAGGAGCTTTGACATATGCATATGAATTTGATGATGAAGTTTTGACATTTGTACAACTACACACTCATAAAGTTGTATCAGAAACTCTTTAAAAAACAACCACCACCATATATACATTTTGCTGTTTTTCTGGGAAAAAAAAATAGGTACTCCTAATCCATGGAGTTTCCATTCACAGAAAAAGCTGTCAGGAAAGAAAAAGTCAGCCATAGAAAGGCATTCTATTAGGGAAATGAACCAAATCAGAAAAGGAGAACAGTATTTGCAATTTAACCAGCCAAGTTAAACATGACACGATTAGAGCCAATCTTTGGGGACCAAGTTAGTGGTAATTGTGCCTTATTTAACTTGGCCAATTAAAGGCTGAACTCTTTTCTAAATTGGCTATTTTCAAAGCAATCACACCTTTGCACTCAGAATTTTTTTCAGCTTGCCATTTTTAATTTAGTATTTGACTGCTTAATGGATGTATGTGTACATGGACCCATGACTAAATATTTGCACATAATACAAAATTAATATGCATTTGTATTGGGCAGAATGAAGGGTTTCTTATTATAATAGGCTTTTTAACCAGATCAGGGTCATATGTGTTTCTACATGTCCAATAATTTCCTACATCTGAAGAAAGTATCTAAGCTGTGAAATATATTGCCTAAGGGAAGACTCCTAGAAAATAACTACTATAACTTGGAAAAATAAAATAACCTAGGGAATGAGGGTTTCAATATGTAGAAAGAGTAGAGAAGAGGACAAAGTGTTGGTTTTTCTACCAACCATAAGTGTATCTTTGTTTACTTTGTCACCATGAGTCAGTTACTATTTATTGAATGCTCATTCTGTGCAGAGAACTGCTCTTGACCAGATGATTCCAACCAAAGCCCCGGAAATTATCCCTGACTCAAGAAGCATCTAGTCTTAAAAAAAAAAAAAAAAAAAGAAGAAAAGACCCAAATTGTGTGGCAGCATAAATACAAAGACTGAAAGCTCGAATCAGCTTCTCAGCTTTCTACACTGGGATAAAAGTATTCATATACGTTAGTGTTAAGACGAGAAAACAGTTGAGGGGAGGAGGTCCTCATAGCTCTATGAATTGAGACTGACGGAATTAGTCAAAAAAAGTTTTTCTGGAAGAAGGGTAAGAGGCTCTGAAATGAAAGTAAATGACTGAAAGTTAGCTTTGTAGAAAAATAACACGGTAGGTGCTCTACACTAAAACAAATCGATCTTCCCAATGCCTTTAGGAATTAAGGACATATGTGTTTTTACATAAAGTGTGGATCCAAATACGTAGACTAGAGTAGACTTGACTTTTCAAGATCTAAAACCATTCTCTGCCTAACAGAATGAGTAGTTGCTTAAGAATTTCAATACCATGTTGTATGCATTATGGTTAATTTTACAGCCAGCTTTTCTACACACACTTTCCATTCTTTGTGGAGATGGAAACCTTAACGCTGTCACCTGTTTTGATCAACAGAAGGAACTGATTACAAAGAGAGGTAATCCGAGCTCAGGGTAAAGTTAGGGCAGAGGTAAAATGAAAACTCGTACCCTGAGGCCATGTAGGGGGGCTTGGTGAGGTGAGCTAGAAGGAGCACTGGATACTTGGCGTCTAGGAGAGAGAGCTCAAGGCTCTTTCCTTGCTTCCCTCGGGTTGGGGGTGGGGTGGAAAGAACTTCACCCCCCAAAGGAGGTGTTGCTGTCTTTGGTCACACTTTGTGACACTTGATTGGCTGACATGGTAGTGGGTGTAGTGGCTGGAGGCGTCACGTGTTAAAAGATGGGTCTGTCCTCCATTCAGCTCCTCTGACGTGATCCCTCTCTTACTATCGATTTTAGATGCTCTTTCTTCCCCCATGGAGTAGACTCCTGGCTGGCTTAAGAAAGCCTGGGGCCAAAGACCTAGGCCAGCATTGTTCAAGTGTTGGCCGGGGTTCCTGCTTACTCTCTGGCTCTCTCTGGACATTTGAATTGGCCTTTCTTCTCTTCATAGTGATACAGTCTGAAGGCTTATGTTTGGGGAAAAGAACAAAGGACAGCGGGCCTCTGTCTGCTATGATCCTAGGTAGAGCTCACTGAGACAGGATCTGGTCCAGCCCTTAGAGGGGCATTGTAGTTTGGAGGCTGAAATCCCAGCTAAAAACAAAGTGTTGTTTAACTTTGCATATCATTTCTCTATGCACGTATTTATTTTGGGGGCCTTGTGGAGAGGTAAGTCTACTTGAGGACAGAATTTGCGTATTCTAAAATGCAAACAACTATCAACATACCCCAGTAAAACTATCATGATGATCATCCTTTAATGTCACTCCAATCTATAATCACCAACAAGTATGGGTTCTACAAGTATCTCCTATACCCTGCTGTGCAATCTTGAGTGAGGTGTTTTTCCAAAAGCTTTTATTTTCAAAGTTAAAGCTCAGTGGTTGGTTAAAAAAGAACCTTGGCCTGATACCATATGACATAGCACTTAACATTTATTTTTGGAGACATAGATTGAGACTTGACTGCACGTAAGGTATTGTGAAGAGTGTTGAGTTACCAAAACCAACAAGTCATGGCTTCAGCCCTCAATCTGGGGAGAGGTAGATCTGTTTAAAAATGGTCCCTGGGACTTCCCTGATGGCCCAGTGGTTAAGACTTTGCCTTCCAGGGCAGGGGGTGTGTGTTCGATCCCCTGTCGGGGAGCTAAAACCAAAAACCCAAAACATAAAACAGAAACGATATTGTAACAAATTCAATAAAGACTTTTAATATGGTCCAAAACAAAAAAATGGTCCCTAAAAACAATCGTAAACAGATATACATGAGATAGTCAATACAAGACAGCATAGAGACGGAGGTCATGAGTTGGTTGAAAAGAGATTCTCTATAAGAGAATGAACTTGTGACCAGTAAAGGGAAACATTGAAGAAAGGAAAAAACAGTGGAGAAAAGAAACGATAATGGATCATAAAGGGAAATGATGTCAAATAAACAACAGTATTGCCCTTTAAATCTTTCCATCCCATTAAGAATTTGAGTGGAGTAATCATAAGAAAAGTACAGTAATTTTGTCTTTTTATTCTGATGCATTGACACCTTGGGGCCATGCAGATCCTGGAGAGCCTGCCCCTCCCAGGACTAGCTAACTCCTAGAGATAGTAAAGGACTTTCCTGCCAGCTCACCTTTCATATGCAAACCAGCCACGCCCCACACCCCCAGCCATCTCCTTTATGGGGCTCTCACACTCTGGGCCGCTATCCCCTGCCTGAATCACCCCATGGCCAGTGCAATGGATGAAATGTTTGTGTCCCCCCCAAAATTTATATGTTGAAATTCTAATCCCACTGTGATGGTATTTGGAGGGGCTTTTGCGAGGTAATTAGGTCATGTGTGTAGAGCTCTCATGAATGGCGTGAGTGCCCTCTTGAAAAGAGGCCACAGAGCTAGCTGCTTCTCTTCCTGTCCGGTGAGGACACAGTGAGAAGGTGCAGTCTGCTCTCACCAGCACCTGGCTGTGCTGGCATCCCTCATCTCAGACCTCCAGAGCTGTAAGAAAGAAATGTTTGTTGTTTAAGCCACCCAGTCTGTGGAATTCTTTTCTGGCATCCTGCACTAAGACGGCCAGGTACTAGGCAACTCGGGACAGCCCCTATGCCTCAGAGCCCGCTGAAATCACGCAAACTAGACAATCCAAAGCTTGTTTACCCTTCCTCATGCATTCCTTCCCACAAAAACCCCCATAAAGGCTTTGCCCACATTTCCCTTTGCTCTCTCTGCCTCCTGACCACCCTGGTGCTTCCCCGCGTGCCCCCTCCTGCCCCACCCTGTTTCTTGGGAACTGTGAATAACAAGCTGTCCTTTCAGTGGCAGTTATCTCCTGATCTGTTGCCTTCAGCATACCTCAATAATAATAAAACCTACTTTTTAAAGCAGTGAGTTATATGTCAATGGAAGATTGTAAAAGGCCACCAGGAAAAGAAAACGCAAAAACCTAAAATCTCAGCAGAGGAGAAAGAGTTTAAAAGTGCAGCTGGAGGGCTTCCCTGGTGGCGCAGTGGTTGAGAGTCTGCCTGCCGATGCAGGGGACGCGGGTTCGTGCCCCGGTCCGGGAAGATCCCACGTGCCGCGGAGCGGCTGGGCCCGTGAGCCACGGCCGCTGAGCCTGCGCGTCCGGAGCCTGTGCTCCGCAACGGGAGAGGCCACAACAGTGAGAAGCCCGCATACCACACACACAAAAAAAAGTGCAGCTGGAGAAAGTGCTGGACAGAGGCCAGGTGGGAGATGCCTGAACAACACGCACCCCCCCCCACCCCGTGTCAGCCACGGTGAGTGGAGGGAAAGACATTTGAAAAATGCATCTTAGGCTGCAGAGGCAAACGCAGCTTGTATACTTCTTTTCCTGCCTTTGTTATATGCGATTTCATGTTAAGCACATTTCTGTCCCTAACCTTGCAGTCAGAATGCTGGCAAGAGAGCTCGCAGGCATATTTGCTGTATTTCAGAGACCCCTGAGATTGCTAGGATGAAGAGAGGGTGGTGGTGGGCTAGAGCAGAGACCCCAGCAGAGGGGAGAAGAATCTGCTGACAATGGAAGCTTCCTGCTACCTGTCACTCCACTCCACTAATGCTGTCTTCATCTACTGAAAAATTAAATCTAAGCGTGCTACTCTCCGATTTTGAACACTCAGATGTCCGCCGCTACAATGTTTGGCATATAAATGTGTCCACGATTGAGCTGGATCCTACCTTTCCAGTACTTTCACCCAGTGAACCTTACTGAATGTTCAGTGTCATGGAATTTCTCACCACTTCTTGAACAGACCATGCTTTTGTAACCAGTGGAGCGCTAACTCAAGACCAACAGAGAAATGGGAAAGTAATCCGTTATTAAGAGATGGACAAACCCCTGCTTACGAAAAAAGGCAGGGCTGTCTGATAACAGCATGATTGGAAAACATGGTTTCCTTTCAGGGCTGAATCTGTCCTCCCTTTCATCACAAATAGCTGACTTATGGCTTAAATACTCAGGGGCACTTGAGAGAGAGAAGGATGTGGCCGGACCTGCAGAGCAGATGACAGATCCCCTTAAGTAGCCAGCTGCCCGGGCACAGCTAGTGGCCTTCTTTACCTACTCACTGGCAGAAAGGGGAGGAGAGAGCTAGCAAGACGGCCAGGCTGCCTAAACTGTTGATATTTGCAACAGGGAGGCTGGACATGCAGGAGTCAGGACTTTCCTACATGCGTCTTCTAGCGCAGTCACCCTGCCCAGGGCTAAGACACGGCTCGGGGAATGTCAAGCTCTAATTCATCGCAATGCAGAAGGCATTTGTCTGCATAGTTCTCTTCCTCCAGTCCAAGTCTGGGAAGGATGAAAGTACTTCCTTTGAAACATAAGAAGAAAGAATCCATAGTTTCTCCATTATCTTTAGTAAGTGGACTCTTTTTTTTTTTTTTTTTTTTTTGCGGTACACGGGCCTCTCACTGCTGTGGCCTCTCCCGTTGCGGAGCGCAGGCTCCGGACGCGCAGGCGCAGCAGCCACGGCTCACGGGCCCAGCCGCTCCGCGGCACGTGGGATCTTCCCAGACCGGGGCACGAACCCGTGTCCCCTGCATCAGCAGGCGGACTCTCAACCACTGTGCCACCAGGGAAGCCCGGACTCTTCATTTTTTAAAATCTACTTTCCCCCTTGGTCTCCTTCAGGACGGGAACCACATTATCCATCAATGCTTAACACAGCAGGTGGTTAGCAATAATAAATTTCCCTTTAGTGAGTAATAAACAAATGAATAAATGAGTGATGAACAAATCCCAGGCAGCGGGGAGAGAATGCACCTATATAAACTTTTATATTTTTATTACAAAGTCCAAAAAATAAGCCGTAACAATAAAGATTTCACATATATAATGTTGTTAAATCCTCAAAACAATCCTGGGAAGGGAGGTTATTCTCATTTTTTCCTATGAGAAAACTGAGGATCAGAGAGAACATATTAACCACTGAAATGCACGCAACTAGTGAGTGACAGCACTGGGGACTGAGACCCCAAACCTTCTGGTTCCAAGTAGACAATACCAGAGCTGTCCGGTGAGTCTCATGAAGAAACTCATCACAGGGAGGTAAGAAGAGAGCTAGAGCGGGGAGAACAGGAGCGTGGTTTTCAGATTTCACTGTGCTTAAGTATGAATGGAGGTTCAATATTCAAAGATACAAGTAATGCCTACGAATCACTAAGAAAGAGACACAGAATCCAAAAGAATGAGGGGAGAAGATATGAAGATGTAGTGATAGAGAAAGATTCTCAACCTTTCTAGGAATCAGGGAAATGAAAATTAGATGGATGAGATAGATGTTCTTACACCCAATACTGGCCAAAATTAAGAAGTCTGATAATTCCAAGTGTTGGCGAGACTACGAAGAAATGAAATGGGTACCACTGTACACTCCTGATGGGAGTATAACATTGTATAGCCACTTAGGAAGACCGTTGGCAGTTTCCATGAAAATTTAAAATGCATATTCTTTATGACCCAGCCGTGGTCTAGAAGGTGGATTCTGTGTATCTCAGGGGATACGCCAGACTCATTCAGTATCAGGGAAAATACGGTAACTTCCATTTCTGTTCAACTGCGCACCATCCTCTTAAATTTCGCGTTGAGAATCTATTTGTGCGGAGGGTGCTGTGGAGCACCGCCTCGATGCCCTTTCTAGCTGGTTCGCCAGCTGGCAGGAAGGGTGACTGCCAAAGGCTCACGGCTGAGCGACTCCCAGGGAATTGCCCTCGGCCCAGGGGAGCTGCTTTGCCCATCCTGGTCAGCCCGTGTCTGATGACTGGTCAAGTTGGGGGTAGAAAGACTAGCCTCTTGCCTCAATTCTAAATAGCACCAAGGGGCCATCCAGCCATTGAGCTCACCTTCTCTCCCCGGTAATGTCCCAGCATGCACAGCTCAGAGCCTTGGTGTCTGTTTCCTGGGGAGCTGACCTAAGGAGGTTGTATAAGGCACAAATGAGTACAAAAGCACACACATATAATTTACAAATATTTAAATGCACATATATTTTGGTGAATGCTCAAAGATGTGCTTTAGTGATAGGGTTGCCCTGTCTACCTAATATTCGTATGTTGAAGTCCTAACCCCCCTGGCCCAGTCCCTCAGAATATCGTCTTGTTTAAAAATAGGGTAATTGTGGATATGATCAGTTAAGATGAGGTCATACTGGAGTAGGGTGGACCCCTAATCCAATATGACTGGTGTCCTTATAAAAGAGAGATGTAGCCACTGAGACACACACACACACACAGGCAGAAGGCCACGTGGAGGCTGAACTTGGGCAGTCACATGCTGAGGAACTACCAGAGTCTAGGAGAGAGGCCTGGAAAAGGTCCTTGCCTGGCACCATCAGCAAGAGCACGGTCCTGCTGAGGCCTAGATCGTGGACTTCTAGCCTCCAGAGACAATAGGTTCCGTTTTTTTAAGCCACTCGGTTTTTTTGTTGTTGTTGTTGTTTTTGTTTTTTGTTACGGCAGCCCCTGTGAATGAATACAGTGCCTGAGAGAAACAGTCACAAATATGCACAGGGATATATTCTTTGCAAATTCATAATAGTGAAGCAGAAAAAAAAAATAGTATAAACAATGTAAATGTTTGTCAGTTAACTGATCACAAATAAAATAGAGCATATTCATGCTATGGATATTTAACCTCAGTTTAAAAGCATGTGGTAGGTTTCATTATATTGACATAAAACCTTCAGCAATCACTATTACTGAGTAAAAAACGGGAGAGGTTGAATGACATGTGCAGAATAAAACCATTTAATTTATGTTTAAGAAATGCAAAAGAATACTCTATCCTTTGATACATCTGTCTATGGATATGAATACACAGAACAATGACCAGAAGGATATGGTCTAAACTTTTGACAGTTTGCCTCTGGGGGAAGGGTGAAGAACCGGGGGGGTTGCTAAAGGGATTTTTCATCAGTAATATTTAACTTTTAATAAGAGAATATATTCACAAATTTTCTTCGTAATTAAAATTAATAAAAACAAGCAAAAAAATCATCAAAGGGAATGTAATGTGGCATCCTAGAACAGAAAAAGGACAATAGGTAGAAACTAAGGAAATCCAAATAAACTCTGAGCTTTAGTTAATAATAATGTCTCTATACTGGTTCATTAATTATAATAAATGCACCATAGTAATGTAAGATATTAATATTAGTGGAAGCCGTGTGCAGAGGGTTATATGGAAACTTAGTACTATCTGTTCAGTTTTTCTGTAAAATCTAAAATATAAGGTCAATTCTAAAAAAACTCATCTAGGGCCCTTGAGTTAGAAGAATGTAGATTCTCAGGCCCCACCTCCAGAGATTCTAATTCAGTAGGTCTAGGTGGAAGCCCAGTAATTTTTGTTCTTATTAAGCACCCCGAGGGGATTCTGGTCATTTGAGTTACTATGGGCTGGAAAAAAAAAATCAAAGAAAATCCAACCATACCCATTGGGTTAACAAAGCTGGTGCTTGAAGTCTTTTCACAGGTTGGACTGGGAGTTAGGAAGGGAAAGAGGTGATGCGGAGCTTGTTTCTACTCTGGGGTGGCTGGTCCAGGAGAGCGGAACTCCCTGTCGTGAGGTTGGGCCCCGAGGGCCCCTGAGGACCTGACGGCCGATGGGCCGCCAGCTAGTGGCACAAGGAGTGGCCTCTGCCTTCCCATCACCACACTTGGCATATGGTTAGTTCTCCGGCTTTTAACTGTATTTTGAGAATAGTGTGATAAATAATTGATCTTCCCAATTAAAATGTTTTTCTTCCAGCTAAAATTTTTATGAGTGACCTGAAAACATGGCATATTTAGCTACCCTCCCACCTCCCCACTCAGGCACTCAATTCATCGTTCCGAGTTCTTGTTCCCTTAAGATAGTACACAAACGCGATCGTAACGGTTATTACAACAGATGGTAGGTGTGCGTGAACGTGGCCTCCACCACTGGCTTGAGAGGGCGCTGAGCCTCCTCATCTTGGTAAGCAAGGGTGTCTGGCCCCATACCGAGCATGTTACATGTTACTCACTCACTCATTCATTCATTCATTCACTTATCCTCCCAGCGTTTGCGGAGAGGCTAGCGTGTGCTCAGTATCCTGCTAGGCGCTGGTTACCCAGCTGTGAAAAAGATGACAGATTTGTCCTTCATAAAACTGGTTATTGTTAGTTGGACTGAATTGTCCCTCCCAGTCTCTACAGTCTAATGAATGATGTCACAGTAAAGCTGATAAATTATTTCAACTGGAAAATAAGACACTTCTGTGACAGTGTTTAACACGGATGGACTCAATTACAAGAGTAGGCTTTTAGATATTCCTCAAAACATACAATCTTGAAGACAAAGACTTCGACTGTTCCTAATACCACCATTAACCCTCCTGTTTCCAAGTCGGGTTAGTGCTGTCAGAACCTCACCACCAGCCTCCAGAATGGCGCAGCCGGATTTGCGGTCCTCAAGGCCAGAGAGTGCCTGGGGGCACCGTTTCCAACATCATCATACATATGGCTTTGGAGACCTCCAGCCTCATTTTGGGAGAATACACTGAATACACAAGAACCTTTGCCTTTAAAGCACTTAGAGTAAAAACATCATCTGTACTTTCACTCATCATGCCCTTAAAACTGGAGGAAGTTGGTAACCAAAAATAAAGCCAGAAAACTAAGGGAGGAGGAAGCATATTAGAATATTGACATGAGGATCATTACAGATACAGGGCACAGCTGGAGTCTATGTGAACTTTTCAGAAGCCTGCGTGTAGGACGAGAGAAGAGGAGGAAGAAGAGAAGGAGGCGGGGCTTCCCTGGTGGCGCAGTGGTTGAGAGTCCACCTGCCGATGCAGGGGACGTGGGTTCGTGCCCTGGTCCGGAAAGATCCCACATGCCGCGGAGTGGCTGGGCCCGTGAGCCACGGCCGCTGAGCCTGCGCTCCGCAACGGGAGAGGCTGCAACAGTGAGAGGCCCGCGTACCGCAAAAAAAAAGAAGAGAAGGAGGAAGGCAGAAAAGGGGCAACCGGGCTGGAGTGGAAAGGGTTAAAGATGGACAAGGAGTAGCGGAGGGAAGGGAGTGATGGTTAGCACTGCAGTCACGTGGCAGGTAGTGTACACACATCTCCCGTTTAATCTCTACAACAAGCTTTGAGAAGTGAACACCAAAGTGCCCTGGGATGCACACTCAGGGGGCCTCCCTACCCGAGGCCACGGCCTTAACCACTGCAGGCCCTGCCCTACCGAAAGGCAAAGAGGACAGCAGCTCAGCCCTCTTTCCATGGGGGCTGGGGCACCTGCAGGCAGGAGAACTCTGCAGTCCAAAGGGTCAGCTCCAGCCAGGTATCTGCCAGGAACTTGTGATCGTGCCCCATGGAGTCTGTGCAGGGACACTGCCTGGCCTTGTATTTTCCCAAAGGCTTTCACTTAGGAGAAGGGCCTCAGCTAGTCTACACAGCGAACCTTGTGCCAATTTGAAAAAGTCACCCCCCCCCCCCAACTGGGTGGACCAGTTAGAAAAAGTTGTCCCTTCCCAGGGGTCTGCGACTTCAGCCCCAGGCAGGACACAGGGTTCGGGGTACCCAGGGCTGGGCTCCGATGTTTATGCACAAACTGTGCAGCCGTCTTTGGGGCTGGTAGGGCTCTGAACGAGGGAGCGAGCAGGGCCCAGGCATCCGTCTGGGTTTGGAAGGGCAGCTCGTGTTTTCCCCACAATGTAGAAAGTAAACTGTGTCAGGCAGCAGCCGTCCTCTTTTGATATCGGGCATTGAATTACTCAAAAGAGCTTTGATTGGGAAGCTGGTTTTCAGCATTTCTATTAATCGAATAGCCAAAGCATAAACTGGCTTTCAAAAGGTAGTTAGAAATGAATTTTATCCTTTAATAGGCAGGAAAAAAAGATGAAGTGCCAACCATAAACCTTCACAATGGAATACCCAGGAAAGATAGACAATAGCAATAAATAGTAAAACCTTTGTATTAATAATATGCTTCTCTGTGAGGGGTTCAAAGCCTCTTCCTGTATTTTTAAATATACTCCCGCCTCTCAACCTGCCTGTGACACAGGGTGGGCAGGTATTATTATTCCCATTATTACAAGAACTGACGCAGAGAAACGGAATGGCTGGCATGAACTCATATAACACATCAGCATCTGAGAGAGATTAGAATGCAGCCTCCCGATGGCCATTCCAGACACGGTGGTAAGCACTCGACAAATGCCTGAAGGACTGATTGGGTGTTTGCCCCGTTAGTGACAATAATCATTTCTTTAGGGGTTTACTGTTTGCGGGGAGCTGCGCTAAAGCATTTCATCTTTCAAAACTCTCACGACCACCTTGTGAGGAGGAAAGCGCAGCCTTTACTGCAAAGGTGCTCAATGTGCGGCCGAGCAGGAACAGGCAGCCGATGCTCAAAAGACCCAAACTCCGCAATGGCTGTCAGGGAAGGGGCTTTAAAGGCAAGGTTAGGGGTGTGTGTGGCAGGGAGCCTGATCTGCTCGGCACAGCTGATCGGTGAGGTAGCGGGGTGATGTTTGGGGAATCTCAATGACCAGCTTTCTGGCTCCGGTCATTCCGGGGTCTACGTGCTGGTGGTCGGCACGCAGTTCACTTCTTCCACCTGGTGGGGGGTTCAGTATCTACCAAACAGCTCAAGGACGTGGCTCAGAATGGTATCTACAGCCCTCGAGGAGGAACTAAATGTCCTTGACTTTGTTTTATGGCCAAACTATTATTATTTTGTCTTGCTTAACTGTTTTACTGTGTTTCTGCATTTTTCTGACTTCTCTGATTACATGTGCACTTTGGAACTTGGGGAAGGCCTGGAAGGCTAAAAGCTTCTCTACAAACAAGAGGCAGGGGACACGGCGGTCTGTTCCTAGGGAGGTCCTGCAGGGTCCTGCTTGGTTACAAGAGTTGATTTATCCAGGAATTGGCTCATGTGGTTGTGGAGGCCAAGAAGTCCCACAATCTGCCATCTACGAGCTGGTCCTGTAATTCTGTCTGAGTCCAGAGGCATGAGAAACAGGAGAGCCAGTGGTATAAGTTCCAGGCTGAGTCCAGGAAACCCCCAAACCAAGAGCATTGATGTCCAAAGGCAGGAGAAGGTTGGTGTCTCAGCTCAAGCAGAGAGAGGGAAGTTGCCCACCCTCCACCTTTAGTTCTGAGTCCACAGCAGGTGGGCTGATGCCCACTCAAACTGGTGGGGCAATCTGCTGTACCCGGTCTACCCATTCACATGTGAGATACCCTCATAGACACACGCAGAAATCAGGTTTACCAGCTCTCCGGGCATCCCTTAGCCCAGTCAAAGTGACACAGAATATTAACCATCACATCAATTTAATTCCTAGCCAAGATTTTTGGTGAAATAGACTAAACTAGACTAGATAATATCAGAGTGCATCTCAGGAAATAAAGGTAGTTACTGTTTTGTGAAACAGTTGTTTCAAATGGGTGTGTGTGTGCAAGTGCGTACTACTGGGTGGTGACATAAAGACTATTTATTGGGGCTCATTAAAGAAAAGCCCGAGAAGCACAGATTCAGGGTCCCCTCTGCCCCTCAGCTGCCTTGAGCTTCCCTTCTCCCCACTCACGGCCACTTCAGAAAGACCCCTGCATCTTGGAACGCACCTCGGTGGTATCGGTGATGATGTTTGCTAAAGATGGACAACAAAAACTAGAAATCTTCCTTTCAGCTCCACTTGCCTCCTGGGTTTTTGTTCATTTCATCTTTTGAATTGCACGTGGGCCTCACGTTGCAGGAGCTGGTGGTTAGGGTCTCTTGTGATCTGACGTTGATGGGGCAAACCTGGAGTCCACCAGCAGGTCCTGTAGGGTCACGGAGGAGCAAGAGAGGCTGAATAATTAATCATTCAATAACTGAGGCTTGGAGCAAGCTTGGAACTTGCAAGAGTGGAAGGAGAACGTTTAAACCTCTCAGCCAAGGCCATGAGGGGCACAGGCTTTGTTGAATTTATATCTGAGTTAAGCCAGCTGAGAGCATGAAGCACACTGTGAGTTTGATTCAGAGGTATGCAGAGTGTTCCCCAAGGCTCTCTCCCCCACTGTAGGCATGTTTCGTGGTACGTGGGGGACCATCTGGCCCCTGGGCTGCAACAGAGAAAGAAGCAGAAGCTCCCACTGCGAGGAGGGTCTGTAAGAGGACACTCCTACCTCCCAATCCCATTTTCAGAGTCCCCGTGGTGGAAGGAGGGAAAGAAATGTGAATATACCGATAATGAACAGAGGCTGGGATGGGAAAACAGCTAGCTGAGCGCAGTTCTTTCCCTGTCTCTGTCTTTGTCTGCTTGGGCTGCCATAATGAAACACCATGGACGGTGTGGCTTAAACAACGGACATTTATTTTCTCACGGTTCTGGAGGCTGGGAGTCCGAGATCAGGGAGCCCGTGTGGTCAGGTTCTGATGAGAGCTCGCTTCCTGGCTTGCAGATGGCTGCCTTCTCCCCAGGGGCCCACAGCGTGGAGAGAGAGTGAGCTCGCTCTGGTGTCTCTTCTTATAAGGACACCAGTCCTATCAGATCAAAGCCCCACCCTTATGACCTCCTGCAGCCTTAATTCCTTCTGTAAAGGCCATATCTCCAAACATAGCCACATCAGTGTTAGGGCTTCAACATATGAATCTGGGGGTGGGGCAGTTCTGTCCATAGCACCCCCATTTCAGCACATACCTTGACACTACACTGACCATCTGTCCTTCCTTCCCACTAGCCAAGACTCGAGGAGCCCTGCCATCGAAAGCAGGTGTGATCTAGGTGGAGAAAGTAGTTAGGGAAGTCAGAACCACCCCCATTTGCAGGGAAAGAGGCTCAGCCTGGTGTGCTAAGGAGAATTACCTGATTCTGTTGTGAGTTTCCTGCCGATTTCCCATCCGACCAGCCATCCTTTTGTTTTCCCATAACTACTAACTACGATGGAAAATTAAAATAAACCCCTCCCATCATACAGATCTCCAGAGGATACGATTATAGGGGTCTTTCAGTCTCTAATTCACACCTTTCATGAATGCTTGCATTTTTAACCAATGTCACGAGTGACTTTGTAATTAAAAAAGTAACACTTTCTAAAAACAGCACAAAAACACTTTATAAAAACACACAGTAAAAGCGCAAGCGACCGGACTCACTGAGTAAATATACAAGGGTGATGAAAGCTCTTGGCTCACATCCTATAAAGTGTTGTGAAAGGGTGGGATTTGGAGAAAGGGACACCTCTGAGGGGGCTCTTTTCCAGTCTTCTGCGTTCAGAGGGGAGAGTGAAGAGATTGTTTCTCTACACAAACAGAAAGCCTGAGAAACAAGTTAGCTGTGTGTTTAAAGGTAGTGATGCAGCCCACCTGCAACTAGAGTGGAGGCACTCTAGAAACTTCTAGAAGCTTCATGATTCCTGGGAAGTCCTGTCACCTGATTAGGTCGGGAGCTACCGGCACCCAACTCCCTTTCCCACCCCACGCAGGCTGGCTGAAACCCGTGGCTGCTCGCAACCTCGTCCTAAGTACAAATAAAGCATCCTTTCCGTTTCCAACACCGGGGTGAACTGCAGCCCTGGAACACTGAAGGGGCTTTATTAGAGCCCTGAGTGTGGGTGGAGGGAGGCCGCTGGGCCTGGGCTTTATTAAACCGTAGCTCTTCCCCGCTGGCACCTCGTTATTGCCGGGGCTGTTGTGAGGCTGAGGGGAGAGACCTCAGAAGGAAGGACGAGTCCAAGTACAGGAGAAGCGGCTTCTGCTTCTCACCACATAGAAGAGCTTAGGGCTAACAGTCGCACAAAGTGCACACGTCGCAGAGAGACTCGGGGACCAAGCAGGGGTCACTGGGGATCTGGGCCACGCTCGGCTGTAGCCAGCACTTGAGCCCCATGTCTGGAAACAGGGCTCCCTTGTGGCTTTTGAGAAAGATGAAGCCCTGGCTTTAAGGGGCCTCCTTCCCAGAGGGGTTTGCAGTGCTTCTCTGTCAGGAGCTGTGGATGCTTCCAGCAAGGATGCCATCAGCAGCCCAGGCAGCCCCCTAGTTCCTGAGATGTTCTCCTGCAGGAGGCACATCTTCACTTTGCTGCTGGGAACTTCCCACCAAGCAACAGAGGGGAATTCTGCTTCATACTTTCTTAAGGTGTGAATGAGCCTAGGTCTGTGGATGTGCTTTGTAAACCGTAAAAGGCCCAGCAGAGGAGGGAACACAGAGGCATTATGGTTTCCCGAATAAGGTGTGTGGATTTCCCAGCCCTGTTTGCTGAACATGTATGAACTCTTCTGACCTGCTCTCAGTGTGGGCTCACTCGTTGCTACAAAGCGGTCCCTCTGCTGTGGTTTTAAATGGCTTTTTCAAACCCAAGTTCCCAAACAGGGACATGATTTAACCAGTTGCAGCTTGGGGAGGTGGGAGGGACGAGTTGTGGTGGGGTTGGTGGCTCGGGCATTACTCTGGTCTCACCGGGGAAGGGTACCGAGCCCCTCGGGGTTTGCCCCAGGGGGCCTGACCTCTGAGCAGGGCCCTGCACCGCAGCCTTTGCCCTGAGCCTCTTCTGGCTTGGGTCCCTAGTGGAGACAAGTGGCTGTGAGAGCCTTGGGGAAGAGTCTCTCCTCTATCAAGACTGGACAGAGCCGTGACTGTCCCCCCCAGAACTGGAACAGCCCTGGACCCCAGGGCCTTATCTCAGTTCCCTTGAGATTGGTGGTGAGAAAGGTGTATGTTAGGAGACCCAAGCAGATGGAGCCCTTAAGACCACAAACGAAATCATGATGAAAGTGAGAGGAGAGAGGAAAAGGAAGTGAGGGACGGCCAAGATCAGAAGCTGGGAGGAGTGGGGTGCTTCATGTTAAGCCTGAGCACAGATGTGCAGGGTTTGCTTTGATGTGGAGTCGCGTCCCCTCTTCGTCAGGATGTGATGCTGTAAGACAGGGCAACCTCTATGAACACCATTCTTTTAAACCCAACGGGACACCTAGTGCCACGATATCTTCTTCTCTCCTTGTCTCATTGATTATTTAATATTATCATGTAAAACCTTCATAAAACCTTGTGAAATAGACATCTTAATCCCATTTTATAGTTGAGAAAAACTGAGTTCAGAAAAGGTCATTGTCTTGGGCAGGTAGGTAGAAGAAGGCCAGGATTGGAACTGGCCTTTTCCTGAGTGAGTCCCTGATCTTTCTACTTACGTATATTGTCCCTTCTTCTTTGTTCTCTTTCGTTGCTAATTGGCAAAAGGTCACGATGATCATCATCATGTTTTGTTTTGTTTTTTTTTTTTTGGCCGTGCTGCGTGTCTTGTGGGATCTTAGTTCCCTGACCAGGGATTAAACCCGGGCCCCAGCAGTGAAAGCACCAAGTCCTAACCAGTGGACCACCAGGGAATTCTCCATCATTGTCTTTCTTAAACTAATAAGATTTGAAAGTGCACACTCAAACTTTGTTCATTCAGTAAAGGGCTTATCGAATTCCTACTGTGAGCCAGGCACCAGACTGGCACGGAGACACGTGAGCCAGGAACCCAGAGGGAAAGCCCATCTCCCAGTAATGTCTTCTCTTGATATATTGCATCATCACCACTCCTGTTAGGGTTATAGGGTATAATCTGAACAAGTGCAGGCCAGGAAGACTTAGAGCTGAAATTCCTCTCCTGTACCATCAGAATCATGTGGATTTCTTAGGAAAATAGCTGTGGATAAAATAGAGATTTCTGTAGTGTCCAGAAACCTGGGTCGTGGCACTAGCATCGCCATGTAAGTAAGCAGTGTGACTCCCTGGGCCTCAGTTTCCCCATCTGTCCAACCAGGGGGTCAGGCCACGTGATCACTATGTCCTTCTCAGCTCTAATATTTCACCAATTTAACCGAGTTTTCCACTTCAATCCACTGTCTAGGTGAATGAATCCTGAGGCCCATTTTGAAAATGTGAGCTGTTGGCATGTTTTTCTCATCCCTAAGCCTTAGGTTCTCCTGGTGACATATGGCTTAATCAGTTGTTTTTGTTTCTGCACCTGAGTCATTTGTCATTTGCAGATGCTTTATCTTTGCCATGGTTAGTAATGTTCACTTCTGTAAGAGACAGGCACACACCCAAAATCTAGAGGTATACTTAATTATGAGCTATATATTTCCTTTGAAAAGCAACCAACAAATCAAGAAACTGCAAATTGAATCCTTCTTTCAATGTAGCAGAACTGCTTGCATTATTAAGAGAGAATAAAAAGTAGATGCAACATATTTTTGTTTGCTAAATATGCAGTTTTGTATAACCAGATTATTTTCATGTGAGATGAAAGAATAGTATTTGAAAATCTACTCAAGTTGGTACAGTTTATTTAAGATAGGGGCCAGGACAGCTACATGTAAAAGTATGAAATTAGAACACTCCCTAACACCACACACAAAAATAAACTCAAAATGGGTTAAAGACCTACATGTAAGGCCAGACACTATCAAACTCTTAGAGGAAAACATAGGCAGAACACTCTATGATATAAATCACAGCAGATCCTTTTTGACCCATCTCCTAGAGAAATGGAAATAAAAACAAAAATAAACAAATGAGACCTAATGAAACTTAAAAGCTTTTGCACAGCAAAGGATACCATAAATAAGACCAAAAGACAACCCTCAGAATGGGAGAAAATACTTGCAAATGAAGCAACTGACAAAGGAGTAATCTCCAAAATTTATAAGCAACTCATGCAGCTCAATAACAAAAAAACAAACAACCCAATCCAAAAATGGGCAGAAGAACTAAATAGACATTTCTCCAAAGAAGATATACAGATTGCCAACAAACACATGAAAGAATGCTCAACATCACTAATCATTAGAGAAATGCAAATCAAAACTACAATGAGGTATCATCTCACACCGGTCAGACTGGCCATCATAAAAAACTCTAGAAACAATAAATGCTGGAGAGGGTGTGGAGAAAAGGGAACCCTCTTGCACTGCTGGTGGGAATGTAAATTGATACAGCCACTATGGAGGACAGTATGGAGGTTCCTTAAAAAACTACAAATAGAACGACCATACGACCCAGCAATCCTACTACTGGGCATATACCCTGAGAAAACCATAATTCAAAAAGAGTCATGTACCAAAGTGTTCATTGCAGCTCTATTTACAATAGCCAGGACATGGAAGCAACCTAAGTGTCCATCAACAGATGAATGGATAAAGAAGATGTGGCACATATATACAATGGAATATTACTCAGCCATAAAAAGAAATGAAACTGAGTTATTTGTAATGAGGTGGATAGACCTGGAGTCTGTCATACAGAGTGAAGTAAGTCAGAAGGAGAAAAACAAATACCATATGCTAACACATACGTATGGAATCAGAGAAAAAAAATGTCATGAAGAGATTAGTGATAGGACAGGAATAAAACACAGACCTACTAGAGCATGGACTTGAGGATGTGGGGAGGGGGAAGGGTAAGCTGTGACAAAGTGAGAGAGTGGCATGGACATATATACACTACCAAACGTAAAATAGACAGCTAGTGGGAAGCAGCCGCATAGCACAGGGAGATCAGCTCGGTGCTTTGTGACCACCTAGAGGGGTGGGATAGGGAGGGTGGGAGGGAGACACAAGAGGGAAGAGATATGGGAACATATGTATATGGATAACTGATTCACTTTGTTGTAAAGCAGAAACGAACACACTATTGTAAAACAGTTATACTCCAATAAAGATGTTAAAAAAAAAAATAAGATAGGGGCCAGGCACAAAATTTTTTTTTTCCTAGAAACTTCAAGAAAGTCATTTTTCTCTTCCTGGTGATTTGTTGGTTGTCAATGGCTATACTCATTCTGTGCCAACTGTACATATTATATAGTATCTAATCCTTAAACAATCCTTCAAGAACAGCTATTGCTGTGTTCATTTTGTGGATGGGGACAGTGGAGTCCAGGCAGGGTATGTCATCTCTGCAGGTTCATTTGGATGGAAAGTGGCAGATGTGGGGTTCAGGTTCAGTTCAGTGTAAATCCAAATGGTTACACTTTCTCTGCGTGGAAGGGAGAGTATCCATATATATACACTGCCTGGAAGGGAGAAGAATGGATGAATATCCAGATGGTTTAAAACATGCCCAGAAATAAGCAAGGAGAAGGTGGCTTCTGTAAGTCTTTCTCCACAAAATCAGGAGGAAACGTGGGCTAATCTCAGCGCAGTATGCCTTTATGTGAGTTAGTAAAAGGTCCCCCTTCCTGAAGGGTGTGCCCTCACATGCCAGTGGCTTGTTGTGTGCAGGAGGGCGGGCCTCCGACCCCTCGTATAGGGAACCCTGGCCTAAGGAACACTTTGCACATCACTAGCCTATGGATGGAGAAGGGGAGGTGTCAGTAAGACGGGGCCAAGGGAACCAGGAGGGTCTTGGAGTGTTGGAATGGCTGGAAACCAGAAAAGGACGGCAGTATTGATTTTATGATCTTCAAATATTTATTCTTCTCACTCTTTCTTTCTTTTGCAAATACTTTAGCGGGCAGAGGGGGAAACTCTTCTTATGGTTGAAGAGGTTTAGCTTGATTTCCAGATGCCAAGTCAGTTAGAGTGTGACCACACTTCCCAGAGCTGGTCTGGCTGAAAGCCAGGGAAGAAGTAATTCGGGGTTCTTATTGTTACTAGATTGTCCCAAAGAGAGTTCAAGGAGTCTTATCTCAGAGGTATTCGCTTCTAATAACTAGGCTGCCAGTCTGATAGCGTGTTCCTCGGACTGTCTGCTGTTTCTCCATTTCTCCGTCTCCTCCGCTTTCTTTATTTTATTTTTATTTTTGGTATGCGGGCCTCTCACCGCTGCGGCCTCTCCCGCTGTGGAGCACAGGCCCCGGACGCACAGGCTCAGCGGCCATGGCTCACGGGCCCAGCCGCTCCGCAGCATGCGGGATCCTCCCGGTCCGGGGCACGAACCCGCGTCCCCCGCATCGGCAGGCGGACTCTCAACCACTGCGCCACCAGGGAAGCCCTCCTCCGCTTTCTTTAGCTCTTCTAGGTCTCTGCACAGTCAGTCTGTGATGTTCGCGCTTTGATTAATCATAGTAATAATACTGTAATAATAATCCAAAGATAGAGATGAAGGAGCTGAAGGAGGAGGAAGAGGAGGAAGGGAACTCAATCACATGGACTAAACCTAGGTCTGTTGCCAATGGGGAGGATGAAGGAAGAAAGAGATGGGACTAAAGCAGAGAAAGAGTTATCGCCACTTGGAACATCAAGGGACTGACCAGAAAACTCAAACTGTGAAGTGTTTCCTCTGGAAATTATCTTAATGATTAACTAATAGTACCTAACATTCATAAAGATGTTGCACTTCTCACATGCCGTCGCATTTACTAGTAAGAGCAACACATACTAGTCAGATCTGTCAGATCTGTGATAACAGATGCCCATTTCACAGGTGAGAAGACTGAGGTTGGAGAGGTTGAGTAACCTGGACTTGGCTAGGGACAACTCCGTTTTACCGCTCGTAGAGTTTTAGCGACTTGGGGGCAGGGCCCAGCCTAGGATTTGACACTGATGGGTGTTTCATAAGTGTTTGCTTTAGGAATAGGTGAATTAAGTTATACATTGGAAAAATAAATGAATCTTGTTGCAGATATAAGGGAAAAGTGCGTGTGCGTGCGTGCGCTCACACTGTGACAAGGTAGTGGGGAGGGGAGCCGGAGGTGAGAGTTGTGGAATCTGGGGAAATGGGCCCATCTGTCTGCTGCTTGGAGCACCTCTTGTAGATCAGAGAGAGAAAATCATTGGTGACTTTTGGCATCAAAATGGGATGCGTGGAAAACTTCTCAAAGCCATTCAGGCTGAGATGGCGACATAGTCCTGTCCACTGTAAGAAAAATTCCTCCCCAAAATTTGGAGGGAACACGTCAATTAACTCCTTCTCTTCCCTTCCCCGCTCTGAAGCCTCTTGCTTCCTCCTGTGGGTCCAGATCGCCAGACAAATAACTTGGGGGTAGGGCGGGCAGTGGTCAGTGGAGCCGGGATGTGAAAGTTCTCTTTCTCCATCTTCCAGCTTTCCTTACCATTAAGTTGTGGGTTGAGACTGGTTTTAAAAAATTCATATAACAGGGCTTCCCTGGTGGCGCAGTGGTTGAGAGTCCTCCTGCCAATGCAGGGGACGCGGGTTCGTGCCCCGGTCCGGGAGGATCCCACGTGCCGCGGAGCGGCTGGGCCCGTGAGCCGTGGCCGCTGAGCCTGCGTGTCCAGAGCCTGTGCTCCGCGACGGGAGAGGCCACAACAGTGAGAGGCCCGCGTACCGCCAAAAAATTAAAAAAAAAAAAATCATATAACAATTAAAATAAGATACTTTAAAAAATAACTTCCAGCATATGGAGTATTTGGCGCTCTCTCTCTCTCTCATTCTCTCTCTCTCTCTTTCTCTCCCCACTTCCTTTCTCTCCTTCTCTCCCCTCCCTATACCCCACCTCATGTATTCCTTTTATTCCAATTTATCTGTGTTCCCAATGAGCCGTTTCCACCGAAGCTGGAGCCCTTCCTGGTGAACGTACACCTCAGGTGCTGTAGAGCACGCCCAGTGTGTGGATTAATCAGCGCACAGCACCATCTGTCATGATTCAGGCTTAATTGGAAGAGGGACCTCACAAAAGGAGACTTCAGATGGAAGGAGGGGCTGGGAGAAGCAGGAAAGGCAGGAGCTCTCCCTTCAGGAAGGAAGCGAGCGGGCCCTCAGGTGCGAGCCCGGCTCCAGATCCAAGGGGAAAAGAGGCCTGCACCTGGGTGTATGGAGCGCCACGCCGGGCCATGCTGGCAGCAGGCAGAGGGTGAAGCATCCGCAGGAGGGCTCTGAGAGGCACAGATTACATGGGAGTAAAGTCAGCGTCACCGTGTGAATTTCAGCTGACTTCCAGATTACTCTCCAGGATACTCTTCCATAGCTGGGGGGGGGGGGGGGGGAAGTAACAGAGAACTAGGTCCTGCCCGCCCCCCTCATTATACCCATGGCCCCTCCCATCCCCTCACCTTTAGAAAAACAAGCAAACTAGGTTGGCCAGCAAATTCAGTTAAAATAGGCACATTTCATTTTTGCAAAGTTGAAAATTCAAAAAATTGGCTTTGGATCCACAGACCCTGCAAAGCAAGGGCAAGGTCATCTGGTTACAGAAGCCTGCTTTTCCCATCCTTGGTGTTCCTCCTCTAAATTGCGTGCTGGAGAGATGCTGTGACACTTCTCAGCCACTCTGTTACCTTTTTTCCAGTAGCAAGTTTATCCACCTGCCAAGTACTCAGTTTGCTCTCCGGGGGTGGATGGGACCTGTGAGTGCATGTCGGATTTATCACACACACACACAGTATTTATTTGTGTGAGAGCCATGCCTCCAGCACGTGTGCACCTTAGTGACTGGGTCATGCTCATATTTATGGGGACCTGGTCACATGGTAGGCACTCAGTGACCAGTATAAAAAAAAGCTAAATAGTTGCAGGGCAATTACAGGGCTTCTGACACAATACAAGATATACATGCTGGGGCTTCCCTGGTGGCACAGTGATTGAGAGTCCACCTGCCGATGCAGGGGACGCGGGTTCGCGCCCCGGTCCGGGAGGATCCCACGTGCCGCGGGGCGGCTGGGCCCGTGAGCCGTGGCCGCTGCGCCTGCGCGTCCGGAGCCTGTGCTCCGCAACGGGAGAGGCCACAGCAGTGAGAGGCCCGCGTACGGCAAAAACAACAAAAAAGATATACATGCTAAATCTCTCCCTCTGTTTTGAGTGGCTTCGAACTTTTTTTTACTACTACTACTCAGAGCTCTTTCTTAATATAAGTACAGAATTACAACAACCCACCTCATGATTTGCTACACAGTAAAATTTCCTTAATTGGGCCCAGCATTTTGGAATTTATATTAGTTAAGACACGATCTTATTGGGTAAGAAGTTTGAATGAAGGGTTGTAATTTCGAAATCTGTAAGTTCATGAGATCTACACTTATTAAACAGTGTTTGTATAAATGTAATCCTAGATTCATTTAGCTAATTTTCCTTATTAGTACCCCATTCATCTCTGAAGTTATAGCAAAAAAGAAAAAAAAGGAAGAAATACTGTAACATAATTATCAGTATTTCTTTAAACAAATCCTAGAGTAAGAATGTTTTTTTAAACGTTAATTCAAATGAGCCTCACAATCTCCCATTTCTCAAAATAATAAGATTTTACTCTATTTAATTCCAGTTCCTTAGCAGCCTTCTTTATCCAGGGGAGAAATAAGTTAGTGGAAGCCTTGGGAAGGAGACGTGGTGGTTCAAAGTAAAAAAGCTGAAGTTACGTGTTTCTAGATGCTGCTTGGTAGATGCCATTTCTTCTTTCAGACCTACTGTGGCCAGGAATCACTTCACCTTTTCTACTGACTGCAGCTGCCCCTTGATTATTGCAGCTGTTCCCTTCCTAGTCCAGTTATTACTTTTCCTACAGCAACCCCAAAAATGTGGGATTGTCACCTTCCTTTCCCCACAGCTCAGGAGTCTGGGCACATTTTGATGAGGCTTTGTCTAAGGAGGTGGGTGGAAGGAGGTGTCATAAAGGAAAACTTCTCCCCCCCCTGGGCAGGGAGAATCTCCCCTCCTGCTCACCTCTTCTGGGAAGCCTTCCTGGAACCCTCACTAGGTCTGGGTGAGTTGTCTTTGCTCTCTTAGTGCACTTAGGGGCAACATGCAAAAGAATGGGAGTTTTAGAGCCTCATACCCTAAATTTGGATCCCAGTGCTAATATTTATAGCAATGTAACCTTAGGCAAGTCTCTGAGCCTCTTTCAGTCTACTTCCTTAAACAAAGGAGAAGATAAAACTTATTGGAGGGTAATGGGAGGATTAGAGATAATATGCGTCAACATAAGTAGTACCAGAATAGTAAATACTCAAAAAATGGTAGCTCTTTTTATTATGATGGCACTTCCCACGCTGTTCTGTGATCATGTTTACCTGTCTGGCATCTCCTCAGGACTGTGAGGTGTTTTAAAGGATATTTTATTTCTGTATCCCTGGACCTTGGAACAGAATCTGGCACAGAGGGGACATTATGTGAATGGTTTTTTTTTTTTTTTTTGGAAGAGTGCATCAATGAGTCCACGAGAATGCCTGGATTCATCTTTAAGCAGGCTGACTTGGTTCGTGCATCATGCAGCAAATTTATTTCTTGAGACATATTTGAGATAAGAGACTCTTCTAAACAATGAGGAAATCAGAAAAAAGGAAAAGAACAAAGAAATTGGATTCAATATTTTGGTCCTTAAAATGTAGCATACCCATGAATCATGATAAGACTCACTATATGAAAACAAGAGGTAACTGGCTATATCACAGGCCAGATCGTGCACATTTTGTGCATTCAAACCATGGGTGGGAAATGAAAAACTGAAACACAGAAGGTTTTTTCTCTCCCTCAGCCCCCAGCATTTCTCATTTATTGGCAGGACAATCACTATTTTACTTCTAGGTACCAGTCATGGGAAGCATTGAGATCTTAGAGAAGCTTGCAGAATGAACAGTTGTTGGCACCTCCTTGGGAAGAACAGAAAAAACCCAAAGCTTTGATAGATTTTAAACCGCAACCCTCCTGGGATGCTCTAAATGGCTTATAAATACAGCTGATGGAATATTGCCTACATGTATTTTCTACTTACAATCACCTTTGAGATCTTTTCTGGCCCCTTGAGAATCAAGACATACAATAACAGAATTGCTGATGTATTAATCTTTTCTGCTGATCTAAGCATTGTTTTTCCTACCAATATTGGAATAGGGCTGGGGAGGAAGTGAAATCTAGACCACTCTGAAAAAAATGGGGGGAGAATTTAATTTCCAGACTTCAGGAAATACACTAAGTATTTCTCTTTTTTCTAACCTCACTAAGGCATCTTGATGGAGTGCCCTGGCTGGCCCAGAGCCATGGATTTCAGATGATCACCAGCATCCTCTATCTTGGTTTTGTGACCTTCTTAAGACAAAGCTTTAGCTCCAGGTAAAGCCTGGGCCAGAAGTTCCATTAGAACAATAAGCCTCGTTCTCTAGAGCCACGGCCCCTGCTCGAAGGTTTGCATTACCATTCCGCAGCCTAGCAGGGCAGAGGGACAGTTTTTAGGTTTTGAGAACTTTCGCCTGTGAGTATATTTTATTGGGGCAACTGATGGTGAACATCCCCAGGTGGGGAAGGAAGGAAGACGATCTCCACTGGAAATTAGCAATGCCATACTGTGCTAAGAGGCGTCAGGGGAAGAAGCAAAGGAAGAGACGGTGAACAGGTTCCGTTGTACCTTTGATTCTCTCCGCCAGCTTCTCTTAGAGATGAAGAGATTGATAGCAAATGGAGGGGGAAAAAATCAACTCCTTTATTTTTGTTTTCTTTTGGTTTGGTTTCTCTTCCTGCTCCTGCTTAGAAAACGAATAAGATTCTGATCCAAAAGATACACAGATGAATGGTATGTGACTTCCTCCACCTCAGGGTGAGGTATGAAGTCGAAGGGCAGGGGACAGGGCGCATGGCTGCGGGGTAAGAGGGTGCTGGGCTTAAGCGGCAGGACCTTTGCTTCTTGGGTAAGTTGCTTCACCTCTAGGACTCAGGCTCCTCCCCTTGAAAATGGCAACAGCCACACCAGCTTCTGCCGTGTAGGGACACCTGCAGCATTACCAAGAGAAAAGCAGCCATGTTTTTGGTTTTTATAGTTTATTTATTTATTTTGGCTGTGTTGGGTCTTCGTTGCTGTGCGAGGGCTTTCTCCAGCTGCGGCGAGCGGGGGCAGCCTCTTCCATCAGCCTCTTCCATCAGCCTCTTCCATCGCGGTGCGCGGGCCTCTCACTGTCACAGCCACTCCCTTTGCGGAGCACAGGCTCCAGACGCGCAGGCTCAGTAGTGGTGGCGCACGGGCTTAGTTGCTCCGCGGCACGTGGGATCTTCCCAGACCAGGGCTCGAACCCGTGTCCCCTGCATCGGCAGGCGGATTCTTAACCACTGCGCCACCAGGGAAGCCCGCAGCCATGTTTAGTATAAGTCTGACATCACGTGGGGTCCTTCATAAGGAAATGAAGCCTGGAAGAAACGGCTGAACCTGGGTGCTTTTATCCTAAGTTTGATGAAGAGTGGACAGTCGTGGTAGGACAGAGAGTACAAGGGAAGTCCAACAGACTGGGGCAAACAGCAAAGCCTATGTGTCCCCTTCGTCTTAGGAGACAAGGATGCTTCTCTCCTCCGGGTATAGGGAGGCCACTTCTCACGTGAGGGTTTTATGTCCTGCTTCAGGGGAGAGTCAGAAAGTCCCTCCTGCACGTGCCATTTCCCACGTCCTTCAGCTTAAAGTGTTCAGTGTGCCAAGGTGCCATATCTGGGGGTAGCGTGTCCTGAGCCCCCGTCACCAACGTGGTGTGAGGATTAAACAAGAGAAGGGAAAGCAGTGGACTCTGTTTTGTTCTGTGGCGACCCTGGGGGCCTTCACTGTGTGAGTCCTGATGGGGAGGCAGGATGCTGGCCCCACGGGCACACTGAACCTTTCAGTGTTGTGGGGACACTGGCAAAGTCACTCCTGGTGGCTGCGTCATGGGTCCAGAGTCTGACAACGGCAAGGTCCTAGCCAGAGGGGTCCTGTGGCCAGAGCCACACCGAGTCCCCACTGCTCAGCCTTCCTTTATTTCTGCCCACGTTCAGAGTTTTCGGAGCTCAGTTCTCTAGCCTTCTATTCAGTGAACTTCTGACACTGTTTCCGTACTTTCCTTTCCTGCTCACGGTTAATAAGCTGGTATCTTTTGTTTGAATCTAGGGACGCTGACCGTATGTATATGGTCAGTATGTGAAAGTATACGAAACAGCCAGAGCACACAACGGGGTGTTCACCAAAGCAGACCCTCGATACCTGGCACCTATTGCTATGATTAGCCTAATGGCATATGACTACCCTCAGTGTTGCAGGAATTCATATTTGATGCTTCAACTGTTCAGATGTCCATGGTGTGTTATATTTTGCTGGGACACCAATTTAAATTGCCTTTGGAATACACATTAGATTATTTCTTAATTGTTTGATTTGTTTACAGGGAACATATAACATCTTTAATCCTCAAAAATAATAAATACATTTCCATTAAAAAACACATGACTTTGATTTGAACTACATAGACACCAAAATTATATAAACAAAATTATATAGACACCAAAGCAACAAAGCTTTGGTGATTTACTGACCTCAAATTAATGACTAGCAGGCCTAGGTTGTAAGAGAGAGAAGTGTATTCTGTAATTGTGTTCTAGAATGGTACCCCATGGCTGATCAGGATCTTCTGGTAGGATTGACCAACTCTAAAGAAACTTCGGTGGTTAAAGAAAGTCTAAGAAAATAAAGTTTAATATTCTGAATTAAGGCCTGGGTTATAATCTATATTCAATGAATAATCTACTAATACAGACACTCGGTCCACCATCAAGCTTGAGTGTGTATGGACCAGCACCAGAGCATCCTGTCAGTCAGCCAAGTCCTTGCTCCTCAAAGAGGATGCTGTCCCCAGGACACTAGCATCAGCATCGCCAGGGAGTTTATTAGAAATGCAGACTCTCAGGCCCCATCCACACCTACTGCATCAGAATCTGTATTTTACAAGATTCCCTGGTGATTCATAAGCATATTAAAGTTTGAGAAGTATTGATAAGTAACTTAGTCATTAACAGCTGGGAGAAACGTCAGGGCTAGTTTCCCCAAACTAGATGGCGATAAAATTTGCAACCCATTTTCAGGCATCAGTGATTTACTCTGGGGTTGCTAACCTAAGTGAGTGCTATACTCTTTAAGGAGGTGACTCAAGGAAATTTCTGCCTTACCTCCTATAAAACGATCATTTTTCCATATTTTTTTTCCCTTCCGATTGACAGGTTGAGGGGAGTAGAAACCTCTTTTCTGCTTCATCTGCCTCTGGCTTGAAGCGAGAATGTAAAGGGCAACAGAGAAAATAATCTTAAATTGTCTACATCACTGAAAAGTAGTGATTTCATCTTTTGGGGTGGGACTGGGTCAGCTCGAATCTTACTTATGCCATTTGTTCAGGACGAGAGGTTTCTGCACAAGAAATAGCTGAGTATAATGGGGAGAAGGGATTGGATCCTGAGGAAGCCATTATCATGGAGTGTCAGTGAATAAAATTAACATGTATTTTTAATAAGTCTGTAATTACTAATTCTACAATAGACCATATGGTCTGTTCACTTTTGTGGACTCAAACACTTAAGCCCTCAAATGCCGTTTTAAACACACACACACATCCACACACCTCTTCCCCTCAAAGAAAACAAAAGAATAGCATTTTGAGCTCCATGACATTTCCTTAAGGAATAAAAATTCAAATTACTGTCGAAGCCATGACTTTTACACTCGTGTCTAGAAAGCACACTGACGCGTTTTTGCTGTGCCTTGTACCTTTTGGGCCTTCTCTTTGTGACTTGTTGACTCGATAGTGTGGGCTGAAGGCAGCCTAGCTGTGCTAAGTTTTCAGCTATAAGTGCTGATTTCCTTGTTTTTGTGAATTTTTGAGTCAGACCTGGCATTGTTATTTAAATGGATCATTGGATGTTTTCATATTAGAATTCCATTAAATTGAGAAACAAAGAACCCTCTGCTGCTTTCAAGGAGAAAATGCCTTCATTTTCCCACTTCTAGACTGTAAGTATTTTTTAGTCAGGTCTTTTTATAATAGTCTCATGCATGAACATATTTTCAGAGACATGCATGCATTTTATGACTTCATTTGGGTTTTTTTAAACTTCCAATTAAGCAATGCCCCTAAAAATTTTTTTTTTTTCTCTACTCTAAAAGGCTGCAGGAAGTCTCATGTTACTATCATTGCCTTAGAAGGGTTCCACAAAAAATTGCTATCTTGCAACACGTTCTTAAGAATGGGGTAATAAATTCCAGCATTAGGGGGACAAATCAGTCAATTTAAGATGACAGTGTATTTAGAAAATTCATTAACTGAATTTTTTAAAGTCCATCTGATCACTATGGACAATTTCACCTTTGAAATAGGCAAGAGAGGTAGCGTTGATGAACGGGATGTGGACGGCGCAGGCTCACAGCTTGTTCACGTCCGTCCCCGAGGTGGAGATTTAGAAGAATTCTCTGCAATTTGGAAAGACCCATTCCAGAGGAGACCTGGTAGACAAGGCCTCCAGTTACCCTTCTTAAGTTTCCAACGCAATGTTTTCAGCCATCAAGAAAGGGCGATGAGACTTAGGACTTAGGCTGTCCTGTTATCATCTTTTCCTTTTCATGGGGTTGCACACAATCACAGGGCAGGAAGAGGTGCTAAAGAGGCCCGTGCCAAGCCCGGTATGGGGAGCCCCTGGGGACCCCGATTCTTGGGTTTCGCCTCTTTGTCCCCAGCACATGGGCAAGTCCAGGACTCAATGTATCTCTCATCTGTGGAGCAGCTAGAGAGTCAAAGCTGCAACCTTACATTAGTGCCTCCCTCTTAGGACCACCTCTGTCTTACTGGAGCTTCTAACTAGACGTCTGATTCTTCCTTCATACTTGAGAGAGGAGCTTCAATAAACCACTAGAGAGCCGGACACATAGCCTCTGCAACTAGGAACTCATGGAGGATTTATATCAGATTCATCCCTGGGAAGAGCTTCAGTGACTTGTGGTCACCAGAAGGAGGGCTGAGCCATGGCACGCCCCACAATGGCAGGCAAAGCTGCCTGAATCCTAGGGACCCAAGATGCAGCCCAGTTTGGTACTGTTGGTCTGGGGCTGTTGTAGATGGCATCCTGAAAGCATTTAAGAGTCGAGAAGAGAGAACACATAAGAGTGCCCACAAGAAAAAGTCAACTTGAAACGTCTGTACGGTCCAGAGATCACGATGCCCTCGTACGACAGTGTCATTCAATTAAGAACTTTACTATCTCTGTTTCCTTTCCTTTCTACCCCAAAGGGTAGAAACTGTAGCCAGTGGATGGTGGTGGGAAGGTTGACCAGAAAAGGTGAGAGCCATACCCTCTCCCCAAAGAAAGGCAGTACAGTTGCTGGAGAAGGAGGTGTAGTATCTCAATGGGGTTCAGGATGCACTAACCCCAAATATGGCACCTTGGCATAGTGACTATTTCCAGCTGAAGCAGTTTGAGAAACCAGCAGTAGTGGGAAGGTCACTTTGACCTTTCCCCACCCTTCTCCCATGAAATAGGTCATAAAGCTCTCAGGTGAGAGGGCCCTCCCCGTACCTGGAGGAGACAAAGGGACGCAGACAAAGTCTGAACACCCAGGCCTGGCCAAGTCTCCCCCAGTTCACTACCCTCACCTCATACTCTTTAACCTATCTTATTCCTCCACGACTGTCTACTCTTCATGAAAACTAGAACAATACTCAGGGCTGTTTCTTCAGGGCTTCATTTCTTCATGAAGGCTCTGGGTCATGTAAAACTTATAGTAAATAAATTTGCTCGCATTTCTGCTGTTAACCTGTCAGTTTCATGTTCAGACTCAGACAGGGACTCTAAGAGGCCCCTGCAATCTTCTCCTCTCCTGCAATCTTACCGTGAATACGGAAATTGCTCGGTGTACTGGGCTGCACACCATTTTTTACTAAATTAACAGAGACGTGGCTGAGATTTCAAAGGAATGCGTGATTTTTTTCCATTGCCTGAGAGTAAACGGAAAAGCCATGGGGCGTGGAGTGTCCTCACTTTTATTCCCAGACAAGGCAAAGTTTCCCTGCTGGGTGGTTTAAAAGAATAAAGGTGTCAAGAATATTACAGCCCTTGAGAACTGGGTGATTAGCCGGAGCAAGAAAACTGGGAGTTGTTTATTTGCTTGGAGTGTGGAATTCAAGGTGAGGAAGAGCAAGAAATGAGGGTTGCGAGACAGGCAGCATCACATCAGGAAGAGCCTCATAAACCATATACTCAGCTGGGGTTTTCGTCTTGGGTCCACGTCAGTTTTTAGCAAAAGGGAAGGATCAGACTTGCACTTTTGAGTAACTTCTCCAAAGCAGAATAATAAGAAGAAAATATTAGATACTTTAATCCCATTGTTTAAAATTGCGCCCTTTAAATTTTTCTCGTTCTGTGTGCTGTTTACACGTGCGCTTAATATGGTAGCCACAGTACGTGCCTGTCATTTATAAATATATGCACATTTGAGGGTGCCGAGACAATTGCTTTAGAAAGGTCTCCCCTGCTGCAGTAGGTGACAGTGTGGAGCGTGGGTTGGAGGGCAGCAAGGGTGGAGGCAAGGAGACTAGTTAGGAGGCTGTCGTGCTGATTGAAGTAGGAGTGACAGTGGCATCGAGGATGCAAGGAAGTGGCTAAGTAAGAAGCCGGCTCTAATGTCACTTCAGGCTTGCACGTGTGACTGTCCCGTCAGAAGCCTCAGCACCCACAAGCGAGCTGACAGATGAGGGGTATAAAGAGCACAGGATGTCAGAAGATCCAGGTGTCGAGTCCTGGTTTCCTCACTTAATATGTGATTTGGGCAAATCATTTACTTTCTCAGCCTTTGTTTCCCCAACCATAAAAATCGGGCTATTGAAACACGGCCTCACTACTTCCTGGAGCAATTGTGTTGACTCACTGGAGTAACCAGTAAGAGGTGATTCTGAAATCAGTGAAGCACGAGACACACAATAGATGTTATTCCGTATCTATCATTATTCCATCATAGAAAGATTCCACAGGTGCTGTATTTCCGCGTGTGCATTCTCAGGCTCCACCTCTAATTCTAACAAGGGAAACAAATTACCCTGGTACTTAGTAAAAGCCAGCATCGTGTGTCAAAAAGAAATAAATGGGTCCGGAGACCTAGTTATGCCCTTTCCTCCCTGGGAAGGGCTGAGACTCAGTTTCCTTATCTGTGAATGGGGAAGAATGGCATCTCTCCTGCCTACCTGTCCGTTGAACTCAGAGGGAGTTGTGAACACACACTGAGCTGAGGCCAGGAACTCTCTTCGGCTCTGCCTTTCCCACAACTTCCCTGGGTGACCTCTAACAAGTTACTTTCCTCATCTGCAAAATGGGCAGACGATTTGTTTGACCTTTCAGTTATGAAATATCATTATTCTATTAAAGATGAACGATGAGATGAGATGAAATACAGAGCACATTCATGACAATTGTGTATTAATTTTTCTCTGTTTTGCCTGGTTCAGTGGGGAGGAAAGGACGAATATGTTGAAAGGGGAATAAAAAGTTTACCACTAGAATTATCTGCACATTAACCAAGGCATGGAAAATGGAAGAAGCTGTGAAGATCTTCTCAATATGCAGAGCCACCAGGCAATCAGTGACAATAACATTGTGAATTCAGCAATTCCGTGCTGGGTTTTAATTTTCTGGCGCTGGCGTGCCCATTACTTAAGCTTGCATTTGGGTTGGTGCCAGCCGGCCCCTCTTCCCCACGGCGAGGGAGGGGTGCTGAGAAACTTCCCCCAGCACACACCAGCGGGCTCGGGACTCCCACAAACCCACTACTCTTGAAAGGTCAGGAAAGGGAGGTGGCACAGCAGACTTTATAAATGACAAAGGGAAGCTGGGGGAGAATTGGTGAAAAATGAAGAGTGAGGAAATGGAGGGAAGAACTAGAAGAAACAGGGGACTAGAATTAAGGGGAGGAAGGAGACAAGACCGTGATGGTCAGTGCTGTTTCACGGACAACAAGAAAGGGAGAAATTAGGTGTCAGAATAAGGTATGAGAAGAGGATGGAAGATGGGGAGGTACAAGGACTGTATGGTCCAGATCCCTTTCTCTTCCCTGGTCAAGGATGCAGTCAGGTGACACCTCCAGCTGCAGAAACTTTGCACCTGCCTGTGTCAGCGCTGAGCCTCTTCCTGGGTACCTTCCAGCCAGTGGTGAGGGTCTACGGCCTAACGTGAACCCTGCCCCAGAGCTCCCCGCTGGGCTAGCTGAGGATTTCTCAGAGCTGCCTTTACATGGAGACTCTTCCTACCCAATCTCCCTTCCTTCTCCCCGATGGTGGTTTGTTTTATATGTCAACCTGGCCGGTTGACATATAAATAGTCCCCCGTCATATAATTACACTAATCTAGGTGGTCCTGTGAAGGAAGGTACTTGGTACATGTGGCTAATCATCTCTAATGAGATGATTTTAAGTAAAGGAGATGAGATGAACTGCCACAACGTGTTTTGGGTCTCATCCAATCAGCTGAGTGCCTTCAGAGAAAAAACTGAGGTTTCCTGGAAAAGAAGGAATTCTGCCTCAAGGCTGCAGCATCAACTCCTCCTAGAGTTTCCAGCTTGCCGGCCTGTCCTACAGATTTCAGACTTGTCAACCCCCCAAAATCACATGAATCAATTCCTTAAAAATAAATCTCTTTATATATATATATATATATATAAAAATAAATATATATATATATTTATATATATATATATAGGAGATATATATAATATATAGCTCTCCTATTTGTTCTGTTTCTTTGGAGAACCGCGACTCTCTCCTTTTACAAGCATCAGACCTGTAGTCTGAAGGCTCTCCCTACTTGCTCCTGCCCCGCCTCCCCTTTACCTTCCATGTTCTTACCCCAATAAATCTCTTGCACTCTATAACTCCATCGGGCCCTCTACTTGCTGAGGAAGCCAAATGCTGAAGAAGCCAAATGCAGTCTGGACTCTCCAGACTATGTCCTCATTTTAATTTTAGAAAATCTGGGCATAATTAGCCACAGGATCTTATAACACTTGAGTGGGAGGAAAAGAAATGGAATAAATACAGTATAAAAAGAGAAATGAAAGGAAGGTCAAAGGCTAAGAGAAACATCGGGTCGCAGCTAGGAGATGCATAAAGGAAATTGCCTGTCCCCCCCCAAATTGTGGCAATGTCAGATTTGGATGTTGTTTTTAAAGCCCAGGGGCTTTTTGCAAACAGTGGATTGGGAAGACACCAGGCAGGAAAGGAGAGGAACAAACACACTGGTGTTTGTCTCTTGTTTGCTTTTGCTTATTGGAGAATTCATTGAAAATGTATATTTCCCCTTTGCCAATTGCCATCTCTTAAATTACCTTACTTAAGAACACACACAAAAACAGTATTCATCGCATCTGCTTCAATTTTCTCAACTTTTATGGATTCCTCTGCGTGGCTTCTTAACAAAATGAGACTGAATCGTAGAACCGTCTGCTATTGCACAGATCATTTTTTCCCTTAGTTGCTTTACTTGTGGTTTACATAGAGAGTATCCTGGATGGGTTGATTCCAGGGACCATCTGTGATACAGTGATGAGGTGAAGACAATATGACCGGAGCAGTCCGCTGTACAAGGCTGGGAAGGAAACGGCAAGTGCTAATTAAAGCCGCTGGACCTGTATCCTGGCACAGCATTACCTGACAGCCTCTGAAGCTGGATTTTCATTTCTGAACTTGTGCTGACTTCCCTTAAATCTGAAGAGCTCCCATTCATTCATTCTTTCATCCATTTATTCGACAATAGTTAACTCAGGGCCCAGCAGGTGCTGGGCACGGTGCTGGATGCTGGGGAAGAAAAACAGCATCCTTGCCTGCTCACAAGGCTTCCGGTTCTATTGGTTGGTGAATGCTTACGAGGCCGACGGTGTTTCTGGGCTGCTTCTTTCACAAAGGTGTAGCTAAAGCCAACTTTAAAAGCTTCCGTGTCCTTCCCCCAAGGGTTGTTGTGTGGCAGCCATGCAGAGAAGGCATATCGAGGATGTCCCTTGGTCCACATGGTCAGCGAAGAAACCACAGGCCTTACTGGCACCACAGTCTTTTTTGTTGAAAGCCAGTTGGCATTAGCCGCTGGTCTCTCCTCAAATGGATGGAGCACTTATGGGTGGAGCAGGGTGTACTGCTCTTCTACCAGCCAATGCAACTCCTGCCATATCTCAGTCACCAGGATGCTGTCCCGAGGGCATCCGAATTTCTTATGCATATGACCTTTGCATTACCCTGGTATATTAGAGAAACCGAACCAGTAGGGTGTGGGACTGGCACGTGCAAAATCTATAGGGCAGGCTGGCAGACTGGAAATTACGGCAAGAGTAGAAGGTGCAGTCTTGATTCCAAAGGCGGTCTGGAGGCAGAATCCTGTCCTTTTCGGGGGACCTGAGTTTTTCTCTTAAGGCCTTCAATTGATTGGATGAGTCCCATTTAGGAAAAGGATACTCTGCTTTACTCAAAGTCTACTGATTTAAATGTTAATCATATCTTTAAAACACCTTTACAGCTGCACATAGACTGGCATTTCACCAAACAACTGGGCTCCATAGTCTAGCCATGTTGACACATAAAATTAGCCATCACTCCAGTGAACTCCAATTGTAATATTTACCAGCCCCCTTCTTGGATAGAGTGGGGGTAGGTTTCAATTTTTATTTTGTTGATTGTTTCTTTTGCTTTTTAATTTGATGAAGTCCCACTTGTTGATTTTTGCTTTTGTTGCTTGTGCTTTTGGTGTCATATCCAAAGAATCATTACCAAGACCAATATCAAGGAGCTTTCCCTTTATGTTTTCTTCTAGGACTTTTATGGTTTCAGGTCTTACATGTAAGTCCTTAATCCATTTTGAGTTAATTTTGTGAATGGTGTAATTTAGGGATTCAAATTCATTCTTTTGTTTGTGAATATTCAGTTTTCCCAGCACCATTTATTGAAGAGACTATTCTTTCCCCTTAGTATTCTTGGCTCCCTTGTCAAATATTACTTGGCCATATGTGCACTTTTGATTATGTTCCATTGGTCTACGTACTTGTTTTTATGCCAGTACTACACTGTTTTGATTTCTATAGCTTTGTAATATAGTTTGAAATCAGGAAGGGTGATGCCTCCAGCTTTGTTCTTTCTCAAGATTGCTTTGGCTATTCAGGATCTTTTGTGCTTCCATATGAATTTTAGGATTGTTTGTTCTATTTTTGTGAGAAGTACCATTGGAATTTTGACAGGGATTGCACTGAATCTATAAATGGCTTTGGGAAGTATGGACTCTTTAACAATATTAACTCTTCTGATCTATGAACATGAGATATCTTTCCATCTATTTGTGTCTTTTTCAATTTCTTCTGTCAATGTCTTAGTTTTCAGTGTATTGGTCTTTTACTTCCTTGGTTAAATTTATTACTAAGTATTTTATTGTTTCAATGCTATTGTAAATGAGATTGTTTTATTTCTTTTTCAAATAGTTTATTGTTAGTATATAAAAAACAACTGATTTTGTATGCTGATTTTGTATCTGGCAACTTTACTGAAGGAAGATATTAGTTCTAACAGGGTTTTTTGGTGGAGTCTTTAGAAGTTTCTATGTATAAGATTACATCACCTGCAAACAGAGGTAACTATACTTCTTCCTTTCTGACCTGAATATCTTTTATTTCTTTCTCTTGCCTAGGACTTGCAGTGCCATGTTGAATAGTAGTGGTGAGAGTGGGTATCCTTTTCTTGTCTCTGACCTTAGAGGGAAAGCTTTCAACATTTGACCATTGAGTATGATGTTAGCTGAGGCCTGTCATATATGGCCTTTATTATGTTGAGGTATGTTCCTTCAATCCTCAATTTATGGAGAGCTTTTATCATGAAAATATGTTGAATTTTGTCAAATTCTTTTCCTGCATCTATTGAGATGATCGTATGATTTTTATCTTTCAGTCTATTAATGTGGTGGGTCACATATACTGATTTGTATCCCTTGCATCCCAGGGATAAATTCCATTTGCTCATAGTGTATGATCCTTTTAATATGCTGATGAAGTTGGTTTTGCTAGTATTTTGTTGAGAAATTTTGCACGTATATTCATCAGAGGTATTGACCTGTAATTTTCTTTTTCTGTAGTATTCTTATCTGGCTTTGGTATCAGAGTAATGCTGACCTTGTAAATCAGTTTGGGAGTGTCCCATTCTCTTTAATTTTTTGGAAGAGTGAAAAGTATTGGTATTAATTCTTCTTTAAATATTTGGTAGAATTCACTGGTGAAGGTATCTGGTCCTGGGCTTTTCTTTTCTTTACTGGAAATTTTTTTGATTCTTGAATAGAAGATTGAATCAGTAGATTTTCTATTTCTTCATGATTCAATCTTGGTAGGGTGTAAGTTTCTAGGAATTTATCTATTTCCTTAA
Organism: Kogia breviceps; assembly: GCF_026419965.1. NCBI lineage: Eukaryota > Metazoa > Chordata > Mammalia > Artiodactyla > Physeteridae > Kogia > Kogia breviceps. The sequence goes on along the minus strand of NC_081319.1, from coordinate 96,838,572 downwards.
GATTGTCCAATTTGTTGGCATAAAACTGTTCTTAGTAGTTTCTTATAATTCCTTCTATTTCTGTGGTGTCAGTTATAATATTTCCTCTTTGATTTATAATTTTATTTACTTGAGTCCTCATTCTTTTTTCTTAAGTCTAGCTAAAGATTTGTCAATTTTATCTTTTCAAAAAATAAACTCTTAGATTTCTTGATCTCTTCTATTGTTTTCTATTCCTTATTTCATTTATTTCTTCTCTGATCTTTATTATGCCCTTCCTTTTGATAAGTTTGGGCTTAGTTTGTTCTTCTTTTTCTAGTTTCTTGAGGTCTGAAGTTAGGTTGTTTGTTTGAGATCTCTCTTTTTTCTTAATGTGTTAATCACTGTAAACTTCCTTCTTAGAACCACTTTTGCCGCATTCCATACATTTTGGCATGTTATGTTTTCACTTTTATTTGTTTCAAGATTTTTAAAAATTTCTTCTTTGACTCACTGGTTGTTCAGGAGTATTGCTGCTAATTTTTTTTTTTTTTAACATCTTTATTGGAGTATAATTGTTTTACAATAGTGTGTTAGTTTTTCCTTTACAACAAACTGAATCAGTTATACATATACATATGTTCCCATATCTCTTCCCTCTTGCATCACCCTCTCTCCCACCCTCCCTACCCCACCCCTCTAGATGGTCACAAAGCACTGAGGTGATCTCCCTGTGCTATGCAGCAGCTTCCCACTAGCTATCTAATTTACATTTGATAGTGTATATATGTCCCTGCCACTCTCTCACTTCATCACAGCCCACCCTTCCCCCTCCCCATATCCTCAAGTCCATGCTCGAGTAAGTCTGTGTTTTATTCCCGTCCTACCACTAATCTCTTCATGACATTTTTTTCCCTTAGAGTCCATATATATGTGTTAGCATACGGTATTTGTTTTTCTCCTTCTGACTTACTTCACTCTGTATGACAGACTCCAGGTCCATCCACCTCATTATAAATAACTCAGTTTCATTTCTTTTTATGGCTGAGTAATATTCCATTGTATATATGTGCCACATCTTCTTTATCCATTCATCTGTTGATGGACACTTAGGTTGCTTCCATGTCCTGGCTATTGTAAATAGAGCTGCAATGAACATTTTGGTACATGACTCTTTCTGAATTATGGTTTTCTCAGGGTATATGCCCAGTAGTGGGATTGCTGGGTCGTATGGTAGTTCTATTTGTAGTTTTATAAGGAATCTCCATACTGTTCTCCATAGCGGCTGTATCAATTTACATTCCCACCAGCAGTGCAAGAGGGTTCCCTTTTCTCCACACCCTCTCCAGCATTTATTGTTTCTAGAGTTTTTGATGATGGCCAATCTGACCGGTGTGAGATGATATCTCATTGTAGTTTTGATTTGCATTTCTCTAATGATTAATGAGGTTGAGCATTCTTTCATGTGTTTGTTAGCAATCTGTATATCTTCTTTGGAGAAATGTCTATTTAGTTCTTCTGCCCATTTTTGGATTGGGTTGTTTGTTGTTTTGTTATTGAGCTGCATGAGTTGCTTATAAATTTTGGAAATTAATCCTTTGTCAGTTGCTTCATTTGCAACTATTTTCTCCCATTCTGAGGGTTGTCTTTTGGTCTTGTTTATGGTATCCTTTGCTGTGCAAAAGCTTTTAAGTTTCATTAGGTCCCATTTGTTTATTTGTGTTTTTATTTCCATTTCTCTAGGAGATGGGTCAAAAAGGATCTTGCTGTGATTTATGTCGTATAGTGTTCTGCCTATGTTTTCCTCTAAGAGTTTGATAGTGTCTGGCCTTACATTTAGGTCTTTAACCCATTTTGAGTTTATTTTTGTGTGTGGTGTTAGGGATTGTTCTAATTTCATACTTTTACATGTAGCTGTCCAGTTTTCCCAGCACCACTTATTGAAGAGGCTGTCTTTTCTCCACTGTATATCCTTCCCTCCTTTATCAAAGATAAGGTGACCATATGTGTGTGGGTTTATCTCTGGGCTCTCTATCCTGTTCCATTGATCTATATTTCTGTTTTTGTGCCAGTACCATACTGTCTTGATTACTGTAGCCTTGTAGTAGAGTCTGAAGTCAGGGAGCCTAATTCCTCCAGCTCCATTTCTCGTTCTCAAGATTGCTTTGGCTATTCGGGGTCTTTTGTGTTTCCATACAAATTGTGAAACTTTTTGTTCTAGTTCTGTAAAAAATGCCAGTGGTAATTTGATAGGGATAGCATTGAATCTGTAGATTGCTTTGGGTAGTAGAGTCATTTTCACAATGTTGATTCTTCCAATCCAAGAACATGGTATATTTCTCCACCTATTTGTATCATCTTTAATTTCTTTCATCAGTGTCTTATAGTTTTCTGCATACAAGTCTTTTGTCTCCTTAGGTAGGTTTATTCCTAGATATTTTATTCTTTTTGTTGCAATGGTAAATGGGAGTGTTTTCTTAATTTCACTCTCAGATTTTTCATCATTAGTGTATAAGAATGCCAGAGATTTCTGTGCATTAATTTTGTATCCTGCAACTTTACCAAATTCATTGATTAGCTCTAGTAGTTTTCTGGTAGCATCCTTAGGATTCTCTATGTATAGTATCATGTCATCTGCAAACAGTGACAGCTTTACTTCTTCTTTTCCTATTTGGATTCCTTTTATTTCTTTTTCTTCTCTGATTGCTGTGGCTAGAACTTCCAAAACTATGTTGAATAAGAGTGGTGAGAGTGGGCAACCTTGTCTTGTTCCTGATCTTAGTGGAAATGGTTTCAGTTTTTCACCATTGAGAACGATGCTAGCTGTGGGTTTGTCATATATGGCCTTTATTATGTTGAGGAAAGTTCCCTGTATGCCTACTTTCTGCAAGGTTTTTATCATAAATGAGTGTTGAATTTTGTCAAAAGCTTTCTCTGCATCTATTGAGATGATCATATGGTTTTTCTCCTTCAGTTTGTTGATGTGGTGTATCACGTTGATTGATTTGCGTATATTGAAGAATCCTTGCATTCCTGGGATAAACCCCACTTGATCATGGTGTATGATCCTTTTAATGTGCTGTTGGATTCTGTTTGCTAATATTTTGTTGAGGATTTTTGCATCTGTGTTCATCAGTGATATTGGCCTGAAGTTTTCTTTCTTTGTGACGTCTTTGTCTGGTTTTGGTATCAGGGTGATGGTGGCCTCATAGAATGAGTTTGGGAGTGTTCCTCCCTCTGCTATCTGTTGGAAGAGTTTGAGAAGGATAGGTGTTAGCTCTTCTCTAAATGTTTGATAGAATTCGCCTGTGAAGCCATCTGGTCCTGGGCTTTTGTTTGCTGGAAGATTTTTAATCACAGTTTCAATTTCAGTGCTTGTGATTGGTCTGTTCATATTTTCTATTTCTTTCTGGTTCAGTCTCGGCAGGTTGTGCATTTCTAAGAATTTGTCCATTTCTTCCAGGTTGTCCATTTTATTGGCATACAGTTGCTTGTAGTAATCTCTAATAATCTTTTGTATTTCTGCAGTGTCAGTTGTTACATCTCCTTTTTCATTTCTAATTCTATTGATTTGAGTCTTCTCCCTTTTATTCTTGATGAGTCTGGCTAATGGTTTATCAATTTTATTTATCTTCTCAAAGAACCAGCTTTTAGTTTTATTGATCTTTGCTATTGTTTCCTTCACTTCTTTTTCATTTATTTCTGATCTGATCTTTATGATTTCTTTCCTTCTGCTAAATTTGGGGTTTTTTTGTTCTTCTTTCTCTAATTGCTTTAAGTGCAAAGTTAGGTTGTTTATTCGAGATGTTTCCTGTTTCTTAAGGTATGATTGTATTGCTATAAACTTGCCTCTTAGAACTGCTTTTGCTGTATCCCATAGGTTTTGGGTCGTTGTGTCTCCATTGTCATTTGTTTCTAAGTATTTTTTGATTTCCTCTTTGATTTCTTCAGTGATCACTTCGTTATTAAGTAGTGTATTGTTTAGCCTCCATGTGTTTGTATTTTTTACAGATCTTTTCCTGTAATTGATATCTAGTCTCATAGCATTGTGGTCGGAAAAGATACTTGATACGATTTCAATTTTCTTAAATTTGCCAAGGCTAGATTTGTGACCCAATATATGATCGATCCTGGACAATGTTCCATGAGCACTTGAGAAAAATGTGTATTCTGTTGTTTTTGGATGGAATGTCCTATAAATATCAATTAAGTCCATCTTGTGTAATGTATCATTTAAAGCTTGTGTTTCCTTATTTAGTTTCATTTTGGATGATCTGTCCATTGGTGAAAGTGGGGTGTTAAAGTCCCCCATTATAATTGTGTCACTGTCGATTTCCCCTTTTAAGGCTGTTAGTATTTGCCTTATGTATTGAGGTGCTCCTATGTTGGGTGCATAAATATTTACAATTGTTATATCTTCTTCATGGACCGATCCCTTGATCATTATGTAGTGTCCTTCTTTGTCTCTTGTAATAGTCTTTATTTTAAAGTCTATTTTGTCTGATATGAGAATTGCTACTCCAGCTTTCTTCTGATTTCCATTTGCATGGAATATCTTTTTCCATCCCCTTACTTTCAGTCTGTATGTGTCCCTAGGTCTGAAGTGGGTCTCTTGTAGACAGCATATATATGGGTCTTGTTTTTGTATCCAATCCACCAGTCTGTGTCTTTTGGTGGGAGCATTTAATCCATTTACATTTAAGGTAATTATCGATATGTATGTTCCTATTACCATTTACTTAATTGTTTCGGGTTGTTCTTGTAGGTCTTTTCCTTCTCTTGTGTTTCTTGCCTAGAGAAGTTCCTTTAGGATTTGTTGTAGAGCTGGTTTGGTGGTGCTGAACTCTCTCAGCTTTTGCTTGTCTGTAAAGGTTTTAATTTCTCCATCAAATCTGAATGAGATCCTTGCTGGGTAGAGTAATCTTGGTTGTAGGTTTTTTTCCTTCATCACTTTAAATATGTCCTGCCACTCCCTTCTGGCTTGTAGAGTTTCTGCTGAAAGATCAGCTGTTAACCTTATGGGGATTCCCTTGTGTGTTATTTGTTGTTTTTCCTTTGCTGCTTTTAATATGTTTCCTTTGTATTTAATTTTTGACAGTTTGATTATTATGTGTCTTGGCGTGTTTATCCTTGGGTTTATCCTGTATGGGACTCTCTGTGCTTCCTGGACTTGATTGACTATTTCCTTTCCTATATTAGGGAAGTTTTCAACTATAATCTCTTCAAATATTTTCTCAGTCCCTTTCTTTTTCTCTTCTTCTTCTGGGACCCCTATAATTCGAATGTTGGTGCGTTTAATGTTGTCCCAGAGGTCTCTGAGACTGTCCTCAGTTCTTTTCATTCTTTTTTCTTTCTTCTGCTCTGCAGTAGTTATTTCCACTATTTTATCTTGCAGGTCACTTATCCGTCCTTCTGCCTCAGTTATTCTGCTATTGATCCCATCTAGAGTATTTCTCATTTCATTTATTGTGTTGCTCATCGTTGCTTGCTTCCTCTTTATTTCTTCTAGGTCCCTGTTAACTGTTTCTTGCAAATTGTCTATTCTATTTCCAAGATTTTGCATCATCTTCACCATCATTATTCTAAATTCTCTTTCAGGTAGATTGGCTATTACCTCTTCATCTGTTAGGTCTGGTGTGTTTTTATCTTGCTCCTTCATCTGTTGTGTGTTTTTCTGTCTTCTCATTTTGCTTATCTTACTGTGTTTGAGGTCTCCTTTTTGCACGCTGCAGGTTTGTAGTTCCTGTTGTTTTTGGTGGCTGTCCCCAGTGGCTAAGGTTGGTTCAGTGGGTTGAGTAGATTCCCTGGTTGGGGGGACTAGTGCCTCTGTTCTGGTGGATGAGGCTGGATTTTGTCTTTCTGGTGGGCAGGTCCTCGTCTGGTGGTGTGTTTGGGGATGTTGGTAACCTTATTATGATTTTAGGCAGCCTCTCTGCTAATGGATGGGGCTGTAGACCTGTCTTGCTCTTTGTTGGGCATAGGGTGTCCAGCACTGTTCTTTGCTGGTCCTTGAGTGAAGCTGGGTCTTGGTGTTGAGATGGAGGTCTCTGGGAGATTTTCGCCATCTGATATTACGTGGAGCTCGGAGGTCTCTTGTGGACTAGTGTCTTGAGGTTGGTTCTCCCACCTCAGGGACACCGCCCTGGTGCCTGGCTGGGGCGCCAAGAACCTTTAATCCACACGGCTCAAAATAAAAGGTAGAATAAATAGAGAGGAAAGAAAAGGAAGGAAGGAGGGAGGGAGGGAAGGAAGGAAGAAAGGAAGGAAGAAATGAAGGAAGGAAGGAAGAAAGGGAGGAAGGAAGAGAGGAAGGGAGGAAAGAAGGGGGGAAGGAAGGAAGAAAGGAGGGAAGGAGGGAAGAAAGGAAGGAAGAAAGGAAGAAAGAAAGGGAGAAGACAGAGTAGTATAAAGTATAGTTATTAAAATAAAAAATAATTATTAAGAAGAAAAATTTCCTTTTAAAAAAAAGAAAAAAAAACAGAAAAATGGGTCGGTCTAATCCTAGGACAAATGGTGCAAAGCTATACAGACAAAATCTCACACAGCAGCACACACATACACACTCACACACAAAAAAAGAAAACAGAAAAATGGGTCAGTCTAACCCTAGGACAAATGGTGCAAGCAAAGCTATACAGACAAAATCTCACACAGCAGCACACACATACACACTCACAAAAAGAAAAAAAAGGGGAAAATAATAGTATATCTTGCTCCCAAAGTCCACCTCCTCAACTTGGGATATTTCGCTATCTATTCAGGTTTTCCACAGATGCAGGGCACTTCAAGTTGATTGTGGAGCTTTAATCCGCCGCTTCTGAGGCTGCTGGGAGAGACCTCCCCCTCTCCTCTCTGTTCGCACAGCTCCTGGGGTTCAGCTTTGGACTTGGTCCCGTCTCTGCGTGTAGGTCGTCCGAGGGCCTCTGCCCTTTGCTCAGACAGGACGGGGTTAAAGGAGCAGTTGATTCGGGGGCTCCGGCTCACTCAGGCTGGGGGGAGGGAGTGGCACGGGGGCAGGGCGAGGCCGCCGTGACGCTGCACAGGGCCAAGGCGCGCCGCGCGTTCTCCCGGGGAAGCTGTCCCTGGATCCCGGGACCCCAGCAGTGGCGGGCTGCACGGGCTCCCGGGAGGGCCGGTGTGGAGAGTGACCTGTGCTCACACACAGGCCTCTTGGTGGCGGCAGCAGCAACCTTAGCGTCCGACACCCGTCTCTACTGTCCGTGCCGACAGCCGCGGCTCGCGCCCGTTTCTGGAGCTCCTTTACGCGGTGCTCTTAATCCCCTCACCTCACACCCGAGGAAGCAAAGAGGCAAGAAAAAGTCTCTTGTCTCTTCGGCAGCTCCGCGCCCGCTTCTGGGGCTCCTTTAAGCGGCGCGCTTAATCCCCTCTCCTCGCGCCCAGGCAGCAAATAGGGAGGAAAAGGTCTCTCGCCTCTTCGGCAGCTCCAGACTTCAACCGGACTCCCTCCCGACCAGCCGTGGCGCACTAACCCCTTCAGGCTGTTTTCACTCTGCGAACTCCAGACCTTTCCCTGCGATCCGACTGACGCCCGAGCCTCAGCTCCCGGCCCCGCCCGCCCCGGCGGGCGAGCAGACAAGCCTCTCGGGCTGGTGAGTGCCGGTCGGTACAGATCCTCTGCGGGAATCTCCCCGCTTTGCCCTCCGCACCCTGTGGTCGAGCTGTCCTCCGCGGCTCCGGAGCTTCCCCCTCCGGCGCCCGCAGTCTCCGTCCGCGAAGGGGCCTCTAGTGTGTGGGAGTCTTTCCTCCTTCACGGCTCCCTCCCACTGGCGTAGGTCCCGTCCCTATTCTTTTGTCCCTGTTTATTCTTTTTTTTTTTTTGCGGTATGCGGGCCTCTCACTGTTGTGGCCTCTCCCGTTGCGGAGCACAGGCTCCGGAAGCGCAGGCTCAGCGGCCATGGCTCACGGGCTTAGCCGCTCCGCGGCATGTGGGATCCTCCCGGACCAGGGCACGAACCCGTGTCTCCTGCATCGGCAGGCGGACTCCCAACCACTGCGCCACCAGGGAAGCCCGTCCCTGTTAATTCTTTTTTCTTTTGCCCTACCCAGATATGTGGGGAGTTTCTTGCCTTTTGGGAGGTCTGAGGTCTTCTGCCAGCGTTCGGTGGGTGTTCTATAGGAGAAGTTCCACGTGTAGATGTATTTCTGATGTCTCTGTGAGGAGGAAGGAGATCTCCGCGTCTTACTCTTCTGCCATCTTTAAGCCGTCTCCTGCTGCTAATTTTTTATGTGCAAATTTCCAATGTTTTCCTACAACAATAGAGCCATAGTGTAGATAATATTTTAACTTGATATTTGCACTTGATCACATACTGTGTGAATTATTCCAGGATAGTATGTATATATTTCTCTATAACAGCATTCTTAATTATTATAACATATTGTATTGCATGAATATACCATTGTTTATCCAACCAATCCTCTATTGATGGACATTAAAAGAGTTTCCGAATGTGCCCCTTTTATAAACAAGTATACACTGATTGTTTGCAGTCATACATCTTTGTCCATTTGTCCAAACATTTCCCTCTGATAAATTCCTAGGAAGGGAATTACTAGGTCAATAGGTGTGCACTGTTTAAAAGGCCTTTGGTGCCTATTGATAAACTGCTTTTCAGGAAAATACACCAATTAATACAAGGGCTGTTATTTTAATAGCATACATTTATCAGCTTATATTAGTTCCATATGTTACTGAATACCTCTGAATCCTCTATTTCCAAAATTAAATTTGGAAGAAAAATGTTTTTAATCCTGGGATAATAAGAATAATTAAAAAACAAAAACAGCTTAATCCTACTGCTTTGGCTTTGAAGAAGATTCTCTTTATGGACTTTTGGCCCTCTCACTGTTGTGGCCTCTCCCATTGTGGAGCACAGGCTCCGGACGCGCAGGCTCAGCGGCCACGGCTCACGGGCCCAGCCGCTCCGCGGCATGTGGGATCCTCCCGGACCGGGGCACGAACCTGTGTCCCCTGCATCGGCAGGCGGACTCTCAACCACTGCGCCACCAGGGAAGCCCATTTAAGGACTTTTAAAAAAAATTAAGTATATTTCTTTTCATCGATGCACCAGTCTGCTACAAAATGGCGACCACATTACCTAAGTGTAAAGAGATTTAAGAAGCAGATAATTTCTTAAAGAATATATGTATGTTGATGGCGTTCAGAGCACACTACCCCAAAATATGGCAGCTTGCCATATTGAGCATTTTATGCTGAAGGGCATAGAAACGGCAAATGCTGGAAGGATTCTCTGACCTCCCCCTTCTTCCCTGATGCAGGTCATAAGACCCTCCCATGGCAGGTGGCCTGTCTATACCTGGAGGAAAAGAGCATCCCTATCTCCAAAGATGAAGGGACCCCCAGGGGAATCCAAATGAAAAGGCCTTGCTAAGTTTCCCCCAGTTTACTATGTGTATCTCCTACTCTTTTCTCCTATTATGTTTTCCCACAACTATCCACTCTTCATCAAACCTGGTATAAAACCCTCTGGTTTAATCATTTTTTTTCAGGTCTTCATCTCTTTCTGAAGGCTCCTGTGTCATCTAAAACTTATATGGAGTACATCTTTATGTTTTTCTCTTGCTAATCCTTCTTTTGTTAGTCTAATTTACAAATCCCCAGCTGGAGAATCTAGGAGGGAAGGAGAAAAAGATTTTTTTCCTCCCTTAGATGTACATGAATGAACAGAGTTGATGATGTAGCTTAATGTTTGAGGACTGGAAGGCTGGGTGAAGTGAAGTACAGAGATAGAATAACCAGACACCCCAGTTCTGGACTCCACACATTCAATACTTTTTTAGTAGAGATAGATTCTCCCCAGTCATCAGTATTACAGCACTGCGTCAATTCAGATCGTAGAAACGCCACAGCCAGACTTAAAGCAAGTCCAGGACAGCAGGCTAGCACTCAGGCGCCTGGGTTGACATGCAGCTCTCACAGCTAGACATCGTCAGCACCGAACGTCCCAGCCTCCTCTGGCTGCCGTAAACACACACCAAACACACACCCACGGGGCCAGCTGCAAGAATCACCTTGACTTTGTCTCAAAAGTGATTTTGTTAATGACTCAGCAGTTTGGATCAATTATAGTGAGAGGCTCAGTACACGTTTGTTGCATTGAATCGCTCAGTGTTAATTTTCTCATCCTTAGGTGTTCGCTTTGTAAAAGCATAAATGGGGTTTTTGACAAACTGACATTTTTATTCATGGGTCCCTAACAAGATGGAAACCAAAGGAAGCAGAATGAGAAGTGTGGTTAGGTGCCCACTTTGTTAATGTCCATCGGGGGGTCAGAGGGGTGGAGGGAATAAAAGAGATCGATGCATCTCAGCATAAGGTTAGTGTAGCCTCTGAACGGTGGTCCTGTGATCTAAGAGCAGCCCTGTCTGCCTTCCACTGATAGCAACCACACGCATTTCCTGGGAGTCGAGAACAGTCAAGGCGTGCGCGTGCGCGTGCACACACACACACACACACACACACTCACTCTTCAAGGCAGGATTAACCTGGAGGTGATGTCACTTCTGCCCCTGTGATGCCTCACTTCTAAGCTGTCATCGCACACCTTTTAAAATCCTAATGCCAACGTACCAATTAAAAGCCTGGTTTGCAGTGGGACGATAGAAGGCAATGTGAGTTTCATTCTTTTCCAGCTGGACAAAAGCAATGGCTTTGCTCTGAAGGGATTATCATAACCCGTGTGACTCAACCCCCACCAAGGGAAAACAATTCCGAGAAACATCTGGTTACACCCTGCCGAGAAAAAGCACAAAACACGAAAATGTAAACTAGGCATCCGATAGCTAACCAATCAAGGAACTAGAGCCAAGTTCCCACTCCGGTCCGTCCGGAAACAAACCAATCAGGAAGACCCTCAATATATCCACACTTTGCATAATGAAAAATAACCACGAACAAACAAGTACGGCGGGGGCAAGAATGCCTAAGCCAATGAGTTTAAAGGTCGCCCCGTTTACCCAATCATTGTGACACTCCAAATATACCCGCGCTATAAGTGAATAAACCTATAAAATGTGTGTGATTCCGTTTTTACGGGTTCCTCCTCGGCCTCCTGCGTGAGGACCTAGGAACCCCGGTGCACCGGCGTTAAATAAACCTCTTGCGTGTTGCAACGACTCTCGACTCTTGGCGGTTCTTGGGCGAGCTGAAGTTTCTCGGAGACCGTTTGGGTCCAACATTTGGGGGCTCGTCCGGGATCATTCACTCGCCCCCGGGTCACAAGATCATCGGGAGTCGGAGGTATCAGGTAGGCTCGAGCCTAAATTGTTTGTCTGTCATCTGTCCCTTGCGAGCCACCATCAGGGAAAAGACCAAGAAATTTGATTCTTGGGTGTCGGATTCGCAACTAGGCAGACGTGCTAATAGTTGGAATCCACGGACCCTAAGGGACGCCTTAGGAGTCCATCGGGAAGGAAAGATTAATTTTATCTCTCCTTCATCTGGTTTCGGCAGATTGTACGAACTGCCATCTGAATCTGAAATACTTTTGGTTTCGGGGTAAGCTCGCAAGGGAATATTCATTGTCTCTGTTTCTCTGTGTGTGTGTCCTAGAACTTTGCTGTCCTTTTATAAATTGTATCCTTTTCTCCTGACGGACGATAATGGGACAAACTATGACGACGCCTCTCTCTCTCACCCTAAGCCACTGGACCGAAGTTAGGGCTAGGGCCCACAACCTTTCGGTAGAAGTAAGGAGAGGGAAATGGCAAACGCTGTGTACCTCTGAGTGGCCTACATTTCAGACAGGGTGGCCACCCGAGGGATCCTTTCTGTTAGATCAGGTCAGGCTAGTCAAGTCTAGGGTCTTTAACACAGGACCCCACGGACACCCAGACCAGATACCATATATCCTGGTCTGGGAAGATCTGGTTCTCTCCCCACCTCCGTGGGTCCGGCCCTTTGTTCCCTCCACAGGCATGTCTGCATGTGCACCAGCACGGTCGGAAGTACTGGCCCTGAAGAAAGCCCCAGACGCCGAGAAGTCATCTGCAGCCCTGGACCCACCAAAGGCGATATATCCAGACTTGCAGTCCGATCTGCTTCTCCTCGATCCCCCCCCACCACCTTACCCTCCAGCCCTAGACCCCATACCGCCTCCCGATCCCCCAGCTCCACAACCCTCCGCACCAATAGGGCCACCTGTTGTGGCAGGGGGGGGGGGGTCCCTCGGCGGGCACCAGAAGCCGGAGGGCTATTTCCCCGGATTCTACCGCTCTACCCCTTAGAGAATATGGCCCCCCCGATAACCACGGGAATAGGCCCCTCCAATACTGGCCCTTTTCCTCTGCAGATCTTTATAACTGGAAGATGCATAACCCTACTTTCTCTGAAAATCCACAGGCTCTCACTGCTTTAATAGAGTCTCTTGTCTTCTCCCACCTGGGACGATTGTCAACAGCTCCTCCAGACTCTCCTCACAACTGAGGAGAGGCAGCGGGTTCTCTTGGAGGCTAGAAAGAATGTGTTAGGCGCCAATGGGCAACCTACCCAGTTGCCTAACGAGATTGATGCCGGTTTTCCACTCGTCAGGCCGATTTGGGACTTCAATACCCCAGAAGGTAAGGAGCACCTGAAGATGTATCGCCAGGCTCTGGTGGCGGGTCTCCATGGAGCGGCCAGGCGCCCTACGAATTTGGCCAAGGTAAGAAAGGTAACTCAGGGGCCCCAGGAGTCACCAACCGTGTTCCTAGAACGCTTAATGGAAGCTTTTAGACGGTTCACTCCTTATGATCCAACCTCTGAGGAACATAAGGCCACCATAGCAATGGCCTTTATTGACCAGGCGGCCCCTGACATTAGAAAGAAGTTACAAAGGCTGGATGGCCTACAAGGTTTCTCCCTTCAGGACTTAGTAAAAGAGGCAGATAAAGTATATAATAAGAGGGAAACAGAAGAGGAAAGGGAAGAAAGAAAGCAGAAGGAGCAAGAGGCCCGTGAATTAAGGCGGGACAAGCGGCAAGAGAGAAATTTGAGTAAGATACTGGCCACTGTAGTCAGAGGAGGAAATATTAGAGACAGGAATAGACAGGAAGGGCGGACAATGGATAAAAGGCGACCATTAGACAAGGATCAATGTGCTTACTGTAAAGAAAAAGGTCACTGGGTAAGAGAATGCCCTAAAAAGAAGAACGGGGGAAAACCAACCAGAGACAAAATTTTACCCCTGGAAGAGGAAGATTAGGGAAGTCAGGGCTCGGACCCTCTCCCCGAGCCCAGGGTAACTCTCAAAGTGGAGGGGGAACCCGTCCAGTTCTTGGTAGACACCGGCGCTCGGCACTCAGTCCTCCTCCACCCAAAAGGCCCCCTCTCAACTAAAAGGTCATGGGTCCAGGGGGCTACAGGAAATAAGCAGTACTCATGGACCACACGAAGGACAGTAGACCTTGGGGTGGGACAAGTAACCCACTCATTCTTGGTCATACCTGAGTGCCCATACCCTCTGCTAGGCAGGGACTTACTCTCTAAGGTGGGGGCCCAGATCCACTTCCAACCAGAAAGGGCCCACCATAACTGACAACCAAGGGAGATTACTCCAAATTTTGACTATGAAGCTGGAAGATGAACATAGGTTATATGAAGTGCCCTCGCCTCCACAAGTTGATATGCAGGATTGGGTGACCAGGTTTCCACAGGCTTGAGCAGAAACTGCCGGTATGGGAATGGCAAAATATCGCCCCCCCCCGTGGTGGTAGAACTCAAAGCAACCGCCACCCCGGTGACAGTCCGCCAGTACCCTATGAGCAAGGAAGCCCGGGATGGCATTCGTCCTCACATACAAAGGTTGCTGGAATTAGGGATCCTGGTAAGGTGCCAATCTGCATGGAATACCCCTCTTTTACCAGTTAAAAAGCCAGGAACTAATGATTACCGGCCGGTACAAGACCTACGTGAGGTGAACAAGCGGGTAGCGGACCTCCACCCCACAGTACGCAACCCCTACAATCTCTTAAGTACTCTTCCACCTCAGCACACTTGGTACACTGTTTTGGATCTTAAAGATGCTTTCTTCTGCCTGAGACTCTCCTCTCTCAGCCAGCCCTACTTTGCAAGTGGAAGGATCCAGCTTCTGGGATGTCAGGCCAGCTGACCTGGACTCGCCTGCCACAAGGATTCAAGAACTCCCCCACCATTTTCGACGAGGCTCTCCACCAGGATTTGGCATCTTATAGAGAATCCAATCCTCAGGTAACTTTACTTCAATATGTTGATGACATTCTTTTAGCTGCTGAGACCCAAGAAGACTGCATCAGGGGAACTGAGAGGCTGTTAACAGAACTTGAGACATTGGGATATCGGGCTTCAGCAAAGAAAGCACAAATATGTCAACGACAGGTCAGTTACCTGGGGTACTTGTTAAAAGGAGGACAGAGATGGCTCTCGGAAAGCAGGAAAAACACCGTTGCCCAGATACCGGCCCCCAAGAGTCCCAAACAGGTTAGGGAATTTTTGGGGACGGCCGGATTCTGTAGGCTATGGATTCCAGGGTTTGCTGAATTAGCAGCCCCTTTGTATCCCCTGACCAAGAACGGCATCCCTTTCGCTTGGGGTGATAAAGAACAACGGGCCTTCGACCAAATTAAACGAGCCCCACTATCAGCCCCGGCTCTGGGGCTACCAGATGTAACTAAGCCTTTCCATCTGTACGTGGCCGAGAATAAAGGTATCGCAGGGCTTCCCTGGTGGCGCAGTGGTTGAGAGTCCGCCTGCCGATGCAGGAGACACGGGTTCGTGCCCTGGTCCGGGAAGATCCCACATGCCGCGGAGCAACTAAGCCCGTGAGCCATGGCCGCTAGGCCTGTGCGTCCGGAGCCTGTGCTCCGCAACGGGAGAGGCCACAACAGTGAGAGGCCCGCATACCGCAAAAAAAAAAAAAAAAAGAAAAAAGGTATCGCAAAGGGAGTACTAACTCAGAAACTGGGCCCCTGGAATCGCCCGGTTGCGTACCTATCAAAGAAATTGGATCCTGTGGCAGCAGGATGGCCCGCCTGCTTAAAAATAATCGCCGCCGTGGCCACTTTGGTCAAAGATGCTGACAAATTGACTTTGGGACAGAACTTAACGATAACAGCCCTCCATGCATTAGAAAGTGTGATTCGTCAGCCACCTGACAGGTGGCTAACAAATGCCAAAATGACTCATTACCAAGCCCTGCTGTTAAATTCAGACCGTATTAAGTTTACATCAGCCACAGGACTTAACCCGGCCACCTTGCTGCCTGACCCCGACCTGGAAGGCACCACCGTCATCCATGATTGTCAGGAAGTACTGGCTGCAGCACACGGTAGCAGGTCAGACTTGATGGATCAGCCTCTCCCCGATGCCAACGTTACCTGGTTTACCGATGGAAGCAGTTTCCTAGAAGAAGGTAAGCGTCGGGCGGGAGCAGCCGTGGTAGACGGGAAAGAGGTCATCTGGGCAGCCGCATTACCGCAAGGGACATCGGCCCAGCGGGCTGAACTAATTGCCATGACCAGGGCATTGGAACTAGCAGAAAACAACAAGGTAAACATCTATACGGACAGTAGGTACGCATTTGCTACCGCCCACGTCCACGGGGCCATCTACCAACAAAGAGGCTTGCTCACCTCGGCGGGCAAAGAAATTAAAAACAAAGAAGAAATAGTGGCCCTGCTAGCTGCCCTCATGCTCCCCGCTAAAGTCAGCATCATTCATTGCCCCGGGCACCAGAAGGACAATACCCCGGTGACAAGGGGCAACAACATGGCAGATAGGGTGGCACGAGAAGTGGCACTAGGGGAAATCATACTAGAACTATCGGATAAGAGTCCTGGGGAACCAAATGACAGGGGAAGAACCCCCCCAGCCATAACCAAAGGAACATCATCTCCTCAACAAGCAAAACCCATGCTACAACAGATTCACAGATGGACACACTTGGGAACCAAAAAGATGGTATCCCTACTACACAAGGCAGGTTATGATACCCCTGGACTAACCAAATTAGCTGAACAGATTGCACGGGAGTGCATTCCATGCCAACAGGTAAACTCCCATAAAGGAAAACTTGAGAGCGGGAAAAGGCTCAGAGGAGACCGCCCAGGAGCCTATTGGGAGGTCGACTTCACTGAAATACGCCCTGGAAAGTATGGTAACAGGTATCTCCTAGATACCTTCTCAGGATGGATAAAAGCTTTCCCAACGAAAAAGGAGACAGCTACTGTGGTAGCCAAGAAGATCTTAGAAGAAATTTTCCCCCGGTTCGGGGCACCAAAGGTAATAGGGTCCGATCATGGTCCCGCCTTCGTCGCCCAGGTAAGTCAGGGTGTGGCCAAATACCTGGGGACCGATTGGAAATTACATTGTGCCTATAGACCCCAGAGTTCAGGACAGGTAGAAAGAATGAATAGAACTCTAAAAGAGACCCTAACTAAATTGTCCATAGAGACTGGCGGTACAGATTGGACGGTGCTCCTTCCCTTAGCCTTGTTTCGGGCTAGAAATACCCCCTCCCGCTATCATCTCACTCCATTTGAAATACTATACGGGGCCCCACCTCCCCTTCTCACGCTCGGGGAAGGAATAAGTCCTGGCTGCCAGAATAACACTGACTTATATGCTAGGCTGTTGGGACTCCAGTTGGTCCAAAAGGAGGTGTGGTCCCAGCTGGCAGAGGCTTACCGACCGGGAACACTGGCAGAGGCTCATCCCTTCCAAGTCGGAGATTCCGTGTACGTCCGTCGGCACCGAACCCAGACACTAGAGCCTCGGTGGAAAGGACCATACATCGTCCTGCTCACCACCCCCACGGCTATAAAGGTAGACGGCATCGCTGCTCGGATTCACGCCTCACACGTAAAAGCTGCGCCAGCGTCTGCATCATCATCGGAATGGCAGGCCCCAAAGACCAGCAACCCGCTCAAGCTCAAGCTCCTGCGCTCACCAGACTCATAACTCTGACTTTGTTACCCCTATTGGCTGTGAGTAACTTTAGTCCTCACCTGCCCCAGCATTTAACCTGGCAGGTAATTTCCCAAACTGGAGATATAATATGGTCTGTTAGCCATACCGCTGCCCCTTGGACCTGGTGGCCAGACCTCTTCCCCGACGTTTGTAAATTAGCCATAGGAGCCCCTTATTGGGATCTAGAAGAACATTACGATCAAAACACTGTCCCCTCCGTGCTCTTGACCATGAGCGACTACTCTGGGACAGGTTGTCGTAACTCATATCGAAGACTCAGGCTCAGGACCCTCTCCTTGTATGTATGCCCTGGGCTCCATCGTCACCGGTCCCTGAATTATAGATGTGGGGGGACAGAAAGTTTCTACTGCCAAAGCTGGGGATGTGAAACCACGGGGGACACCTACTGGAAACCCACCTCTAGCTGGGACTTTGTCAAAGTAATGGCCAATTTCACTCATCCTCAAACCCTCCTAGACTAGGATGGCGAGGGATGTTCAAACTGGTGCCATCCCCTTAAAATTTCTTTTAGTGAACCTGGGAAGAAAAACAAAGACTGGATAAATGGCCACTCATGGGGTATCAGGTTTTATAAAGACGGGTATGACGATGGGTTGCTAATGACCATCAAGTTAAAGATCGAAACCCCTACTCCCGTCCCTATGGGCCCCAATCCTGAGATTGGGCACTCTCTGCTACCCTTGGCCCCACCCACAATGCTACCAGGGATAAGAAACCAGACTTCTGGACCAAGGAAAATAACAATCGAACCCAAAACCCCCCGGGACCGAATGCTCTCGTTGGTTCAGGCGGCTTTCGGGGTCCTAAATGCCACAAATCCAGAGGCTACCAAATCATGTTGGCTTTGCTATGCTGCTCCTCCCCCTTATTATGATGCTATAGGATATAGTTCGAATTTTAGTAATGTCAACTCTCCAGATCAATGTCGATGGAAACAAGAAGGAAATAGTAAATTGACCCTGTCCTCAGTATCAGGAAACGGTACATGTGTAGGAACGCCCGCGCCCCCCACCCCACCCCCCGTCCCATCGACATCTCTGCACCAATTCAAGCCTCCCACAGGGCTCAGGATATCTCCTCCCTCCTCAGGACGGATGGTGGGCATGTAGCACAGGACTGACCCCTTGCATTTCTCTAGAGGTCCTCAATGCTTCGGCCGACTTTTGTGTGTTAGTCCAGCTGGTCCCCAGACTCATCTATCATTCGGATTCATCCTTTCTAGACGAATATGAAGGCAAAAGGAGATTTAAGAGAGAGCCCGTAACCCTCACCCTGGCTGTACTCCTAGGACTAGGAACGGCAGTCGGGGTAGGAACAGGTGCAACAGCCCTCATCCAACAACCTCACTACTATGCTAACTTAAGACAGGCTGTAGATATCGACCTCCGGGCGTTAGAAAGTTCCATAACTCAGTTAAAAGAATCACTCACCTCGCTCTCAGAGGTAGTAATGCAGAACAGGAGGGGACTAGACCTGCTGCTGTTCCTTAAGGAGGGTGGACTATGTGCCGCACTAAAAGAAGAGTGCTGTTTTTATATTGATCATTCTGGGGCTATCACCGAAACTTTGGACAAGCTTAGGGAGCGCTTAGATAAAAGACAAGAAGACAGGGAAAATCAAAAAGGATGGTTCCAGTCATGGTTTGACAAATCACCCTGGCTTACTACTTTAATTTCCACCTTGTTAGGACCCCTCATTATTTTGTTGCTGCTCTTAACTTTTGGACCATGCATTTTAAATCGCTTGATAGCCTTTATCAGGCAACGTGTCAGCGCAGTACAAGTGTTAATGCTAAGACAACAATATCAAAGCTTGCAGAGAGAGGCTGAAATTCCATGATTGAAATTAGTTACAAAAGAAAAAGGGGGGAAATGAAGGGATTATCATAACCCGTGTGACTCAACCCCCACCAAGGGAAAATGATTCCGAGAAACATCTGGTTACACCCTGCCGAGAAAAAGCACAAAACACGAAAATGTAAACTAGGCATCCGATATCTAACCAATCAAGGAACTAGAGCCAAGTTCCCACTCCGGTCCGTCCGGAAACAAACCAATCAGGAAGACCCTCAATATATCCACACTTTGCATAATGAAAAATAACCGCGAACAAACAAGTACGGCGGGGGCAAGAATGCCTAAGCCAATGAGTTTAAAGGTCGCCCCGTTTACCCAATCATTGTGACACTCCAAATATACCCGCCCTCTAAGTGAATAAACCTATAAAATGTGTGTGATTCCGTTTTTACGGGTTCCTCCTCGGCCTCCTGCGTGAGGACCTAGGAACCCCGGTGCACCGGCATTAAATAAACCTCTTGCGTGTTGCAACGACTCTCGACTCTTGGCGGTTCTTGGGCGAGCTGAAGTTTCTCGGAGACCGTTTGGGTCCAACAGCTCCTCGAGCTCCAGGGACAGTGAGCCTTTTTTGAATGGTCCCCGCCACCGCACACTTCCCAGATACAGTCACTGGCTAGGCGGGTAACAAAAGGGGAGCAAATGGTAATGAATCAGAATTTGCAGAGTCGAGCGGCTGCGGGGCGAGGGAGGGCTCCAAAGAACAGCAGAGTGACCTGTTCCACTTGTATCACTTGTTAACCAAAATTGTCAGTGAATTCTGGAACAGTTACCTCCTCCCTGACACCAAAACCCTAGCCAGCACAACAACTCTTGAGCCTCCCCACACCACGTTACGAATCACATTCACAGTGACTTCCTTAGCAGGCTACAGCATTAGCTGACTCCCAGACACTCCGAAGCGAACAAATTAAAGAGGATCTCTCTCTCTGCTCCATGTCTATTCATCCAGCCTATTCATATGCTTCTCCACTTCCACTTGGCATTCTAGCCATGTTGCATGTATTTTTAAAAAGCCATCTTACAGGTCAATAATGTTAAACTCTTACCCATGACAATTATTTCCTCTTGTCCAGTGTGTACAGACCTAGGGAAGGTGCACACACACAGCGTGCGTGTGAGCATGGGCACAGAGCCCTTTGGTCTCTCTCTGCATTGTGCGGCCTCTCTTCCCATTGTGTTTCAGCCTTTCACTGGCAGTCTCTTTCTCCTGCAAAGAGAGATTACAAATACAATCCTAGAATTGCAAATAGAACAGTGGATGCTTTTTGTTCAGCTTCCTGTCCAAGTTGTTACCACCTTTGTCATGATAATGAGCCATCAGAATTTCATAGCCTGAATATTCTCTCCACTCCTCCTGTGCATTGAGGGCCTACATTTGGATGAGTTTGCGGTCTCCTCGCTTGCCACCCCTGGATAAAGAGGGCTGGAAAAGTTGACCGGCTTTAAGATAACCAAGGGTTCTAAGTGGAAGGAAACAGTTCACTGACGTTTTTGAAGGGTTCACACCACGACCTGTATCAACTCATGAAAGCCTTATCTGGAAATCTGAAGAGTAAAATACGCACCTGCCAAGTTTTTCCGTTGGGTCTTGCAAAACGTGGATGGATCTTCCACCCTAGATGAATTTTCCCCAGTCGTGACAGAGCAATTTTCATCATTCATGCAGGGGATGCGTGCCGAGTCCCTGAGCGTGTCGAGTGCCTGCTCGGGCATAGACGTGCTGGGGGGGGGGGGGGGACAGACGTGGCAGGGCAGAAGAAGAAAGGCACACAGGAATTCGTATTTATGCCTGCACGCAGCGCAAAGAAACACAAAACTGCGTTCATCTCTACATGTCGCTGTTATGTGACTCTCAGATCAAACTTCACCAGTGAGAGCCCATTTATAACAGCCTGTATGCAAAATAGCAAGCCACAAATTCACCAGTGGAGACCCATTTCTGACCTTGGCCATGCTCTCTCAAAAACTGTCCAATATTGATCAAGATAAGATAACAGAAGTGCATTTGTAGTAGCTGGACTTCCCAATGAGAACTCTACTCACCCCTAACACGTAAATCTCTGTTGGAGCACCTCCTACACTTAGGTTGTGAATTAAGCTAACACATACATGATACCCCATTATCTATGCTAAAGCACTTTATAGCAAATTACAGACATCGGAACAGTTTACAAGATGATCTGATCTATACTTGATTCTGACATGTATGAATAATTTATTTCACCAGTATTTCATCAAAATTGTGCGCTGCTAATTAGATGGAGGGTTTTTGTGACAAAGCACAAACTGCTGGGGTGGGTGGTCTGTGAGGCTGTAGAACATAAAAGGGCTTTTTATCCCCCCAGCAGATGGGGTCCCCCAAGGATGAAAGAGGCTCGAGAGCGACTTAAATGGGCCTCAGGGCTGTTTGTGATTGAAGCTAAGTGCTCGCTGTGATTAAATTTATGTAAAGTACCTAGCACAGTGCCTGGCACTGAGTAGCTGCTGGATATCTGTAAGACGCTTCTTCCCTAGAGTTGGGTGTACATGGTTAGAAAATCACTGCACCGAGATACCTGGTACCATTTCCAAGTAGGTGTGACTTTTAGTTCAGTGACTCACCCTGGGTTTGTATTGAGAAATCATTGATGAAGCCAAAAACAGAACTCAATTTCTAGTCAATACTTCCTCTTGCTGGGATGCCAGCCCTCCGCAAGCACCTCTGCCAAGAGAGAACAAGATTCTCAGAGAAACCGAAGTGCTCTGGTAGTTTTTAAACAGCCAGTTCTTGCTTCCTCTCCAAATGTACTTTGCTCTCATACTTGCAATTTCAAAGTAGCTAAACACAGAGGCCTCCCTCCCTCCCTCCCTCCCTCCCTTCCTTCTTTTCTTCCTTCTTTCTTCCTTCTTTCTTTTTAATCCAGTCGTCTCCAGTATCAGGCTGAGGATTGGGCAAGGGGGGAAGGAAAGAAAAAATAATTTTCCCTCTACCCTTCTGAGCTCTTAGCTGGGGCCTCTGTAATAAAAGACAGATTAACAAGAGAAAAACAAACAGAAGTTTATTAACTTGGGTACCTCATGTATACATGGGAGATACCAGGGGGAAATGAGTAACTCAAAGGGGTGGCTTAGAATTCAGGCTTAAATATCATCTTAATAGGGAAAGGGGAAGGCAGATGCAGGGCTCCTAGGGGAGAGTAAATGATGTTTAGGAGAGATGAATGGGCTCTTAGAAAAATAGGTGGGAGGAGTGACCATTTGTGACAAAGTTTGTCTGGGTGTGGTGTCAACTCTTCCCTCCTGGGATAAGAGTCAATTTTTCCTGGCTGATCAAACTCCCAGGGAAGGGAGGGGAGGGAAGCGGAGTGATGGAGTTCCTTTTGGAGGATCTGTCTTTAGGCAAATAAGGGGAGTTGAGAGAAAGCCTCTCCCAGAATTTGCTGTTGTTCAAGTGCCGACAGCTCGAAATGGTCAATGTGCCAAAGTGGCATAGTTTGGGGTGGCATGTCCTGAACTCCCGCAGTCATATTTGGGGGTGGCATATTCTGCTACCCTTCAAAAGAGAAGGAAAAAAAACTGTGCTGACTTCTTTATCTCATGTGTGTGTATTGGGGGCACAAAAGTGGCAGGAGGTGGGGGTATAGAAGAAGGAGCACAGACTCATCTGGTGCTAAAATACTCAACTGTAATTTGAGAAAAGTCAGACATATGGCTGGCACAGCATTGTTTTTGTTTCCTTAAGAAGACACCAAAGAGGAGGAAAAAGTTTTTCGGGAGCCTCTTAGGGTGCCTGATTGGGTGTGAACCTTAAGTTCACAAAGACAGATGAACCAGAGATATGTATACACACGTATTGAGTATAAGGTTTATATGACACAGGAGCCTCATAAGGAAATGAAGACCTGAAGAAAGTGAGATCTGGGTGTTTCGATGCCAGGTTTGATGAAGAGGAAGAATACCTAGGACAACAGGTATGAGGTCAGAGTAGTAAACTGGGGGACGCTTAGCCAGGCCTGTGCATCCCGATTCTTCTTGGCATATCCCTTTTTCTCTGGAGATAAGGATGTTCCTCTCCTCCGGGTCCAGGGAGGGCACCTCTCACAGGAGGGCTTTACTGTTTCAGGAAAGAAAATCAGAGGGAAGGTCAGCGTGACCTTCCTGCAACTGCAGGGAGTTTTCTCAAACTCCTTTAGCTTAAAATGTTTAACATGCCAGGTGTTGTATGTTGAGATAGCGTGTCCCGAACTCCATCCACACCCTTACTCAACCGATGATTAAGAGACCTCAAGACTCTGCTTTCTCTGACCACAGTCCCCTGAATTATCAAGGCGAGAACCATCGCGGGATCGACTTTACATCTGCAAATACAGTTATTCCACAAGGTCAAGGCCAACACTGCTTTCTAACAGCTGTCAGGTCCACAGCTACATCTCCTCACGCTTTGACTTGGCCCGTAGCCTGAAAACGTTAGGAGTAGCAGCGCCCTTTCTCCCCATCCCGAGCTCTCCTTCTCTCCGTGGTTCCCCTCCCTGCAGAAAGGAAACTCCTCTGTTTTGCTCAGAAGTTTCTCAAAAGCTACAATGCAAATCACCCTAATCGTCTGCTAGATGAACAATGATCAAGTCTAACCTCCTAATTAACATTGTTAAAATCTGCTAACAAAGGACATCTAACAGTATCTTAATTAGGAAGGATTTCCAATTTGTGATATGGAGCATGTTAAACAAACAGGGCACAATTCTCTTTTTGTTCCTGGGCTCCGCAGCCAGAGAGATTACATGATATGACACAACATGTTCTGCGTTTGCCATTTATCATTCTATCTCCTTTACACACTTGCGCTATATAATTAGTGTCGTGGCTAATTTTACCTGGGTTATTGTTTGCACTGTAATTTGGAGAGAATAGAGTGGGTGATGCCGGGTGATGGAAATTGGGGCAGGTGTCTGGTTCTCCCTTGGAATGACGGCAGCTTCAAACGCCTGCTGGAAAAGACCTCGTCTAACCAACAGCAAACCTGGGGGGCCTCCAGGCGCAGATTATGGTGTACAAGGTGAAGAACCTTTTGGAGTCACATTCCAAGTAAATACGTGGATGGCTAACCATCTCAGTCTCCCCTCCTTTTCCAAAAGCTCTTACAGCTTACTTTAAAAGCTCCTATTATCTATCACTTAATTATTAAAAAGTGTCTACTCTGTTTTCATAAATTATCTATGTGTTAGAGATGTTGGTGTATGAGAGAGAGAGAGTCATGGAGATAAGGGAGGTTCCAAAGCCAATTATCCCAGCTGGGAAGATTTTAGAATACAGTGGGACCCTTGAATTATTCTGTACTAGACCTTTAAGGATATGTGTGTGTGTGTGTGTGTGTGTGTGTGTGTGTGTGTGTGTGGTTAGAGTGGATGGGGGCTGGGGGTGGGGAGGAGAAAGGGTTAATAATTCCTCTAATAAGTCCTCTTTTATTATGCTCATCTACTTGCAAGGACATCCTTACTGCTGGATCCTTTTCCGGGTATCTTAACTTCTTTATCTTGAAGACAGAAGAAATGCTTGGAAGATATTACCAACACAAATGTTATCTGGAATTACTGTTTATATAAACTACATCATCTAAAGTAAATGAGAAAACATAAGGAAAAGGCTTAATAGCATGTCTGGCACATAGTTAATATTCAATAAATTGTAGCTGCAATAAACTATGTCATATTATAAAGCTGTATATACTATACGATGACATCTTGGGTGCATTACACAGTCGATGGTGCTATATATAATACATACTATATTTCATATAGTATGTAATCTAATCAAATGTTCAGAGGCTATTTCTAGACTCTGGTCTAAGTCCCTGAATGGTCTCTTCTATGAAGACATCAGGCAACAGACCAGAGGTGCAACTTCCTACTCCCAACTCGCCAGAAACAACCTTCAAGGATTATCCAGTAAGATAGAAAACAAAATAAAATGGAGGAAAAAAAAAAAACTTTACAGTTAAATAACTGTGGTCCGAGCCCATACTGAAAAGTTGCTGACCTTGAATTGGCATCTGTTCCTCTCTCCCCTCCTTACACTCCCCCCTCCCAGAAAAAAACAAAACAAAAACAAAACAAAACAAAATCCCCGAAAGCCCCTAGTGCATGCCACGCTTACACCCTTACCTAGGGAAGGGGGGACTACTGACGAGGGTGCTGTAGAGTGGTTCCTGGTAGAGATAAGAAGCATGGCGAACGTGCCTTCTCTCACAAAGCTTCCTCATAAAAATTTTTGTTCAAAGAAAAATACTACTCCTAGCATCATCCTCTCCACCCCCATATCTGCAACTTCTACACACACACACACACACACACACACACAAATGTAAGGGAGAAGAAAAAAAAAAAATCCTTTTCTCTATCCTTTAGGTTCTGTGATTAGGGGCCTGCAAATTAACTTGACAGAAGACAGATTAGCAAAGGGAAAAGACAGATTTTGATTCACATACATACATGAGAGTTCACAGAAAACATGTGATTCAAAGGAGGTGGTTAGAATATGGGGCTTATGTGCCATTTTTATAGGGAAGGAGAAGGGAAAAGGACACTTACGAGAAAACAAATGACTTTTAGGAGAAATAAGCAGGCCCTGAGGAGAACAGATGGGAGATATGATAGTTTCGTGACCATGCCTCTCTGGGTGTGGTGCTGATCAGAAGGTCTCTGAGAAGAGGAGGTAAGAGTGGCTCCCAGGGCGGGAATAAAACAATTCCGTCCTCTGCAGAGGCTCTGCGTTTTGGCAGAGAAGGGATTTCAAATGCCTCTAGCTCAAAATAATTCTTATGCCAAAGTGGCATATTTGGGGTGACATGTACTCTTCAACGACAGACACCACAGTGGCCTAATACACTACTGTTGGGACATATATAGGTAATGTTAACACTTAAGAGTTGGAAGACACCTTAGAAATCACCCCCTGCCTTGTTTTATGAATTAAGAGAAGGGCGGCTCCCAGAAGGAAAGAAACTGCCTCAGCTTCCCTTATGTTCAGGGGGAGACAAGGATGTCTGCTGTCCCTGAAGGCAACAGCTAAACACAGTTCTCATTTCAAAGAGAGACTAGGAAAGAAAAGACATAGGAAGAAGAAGAAAGAGCTCTTGTTCATCAAGCTTCGTCGGTTTCTGCTCATTTCTGAAAGGGTGGAAAAACTAAGATGAAAGCAGTTCTCCTGTAGAGGGTGAGGGAGAAAAGGGGTGAGAAGAGAAAAAAAGAGATAATTTAAATTGACATGCTCTCTCGTGACTGCTTGCCAAAACAATCACTTTTTGATGATACAGCAGCATTATCGGGAGAAGTAATTTATAGACACCATTTCAAAGCGGGGGTGGGGCTGGGGAGTGGAGATCCTACAAAACCTAACAGCACAGAAATGCACAGGCAGTATCGCTTAGGAGAAAAAAAAATAAAACAGTAAACTTCTCCTGCACTTCCTATGTTGAAAAGGTTTGACTGTAAATCCTGATTTTGACATTCATCCCAGATCCATTTTAGAGACAGCCCACAGACTCAACAGGGCGAGAGAAAACACTAAATCATAATTACCTCATAAAGGCCAAGCCTGTTTCTCTGAATGCTTGAGAACTGCTGTAGCTTCTCAAAATATCATAAATCTATTGTGTTCTCTCCTGTTTTACTTAACAGCCAATTAATGTTACTGTTTAAAAGAATTAAAGCCATGGCTTGGAAGAGGGTGTGTGTTGGGGGAAAATAGAGGTCTTTAAACTTTGACTAGCACCCAGATACTGTTTGCAAATGGGCCCTCATTAAGGAACAGCTCATTAAAAGACTTCGGCCGCGGAAAAATGCTGCCACGATGCACATCCACTGATATGATCTTGTTCTTATTAGCATACTGGAAAGGAAAACATTTTTCAACACAATCTTGAGTCGCTTTTAATATCCTACAGGGTGATATCGGACGTGATGGCAGGAGGCCTTGCTCCTCTCTTGCAAGTCCTCCTGCGAGAGAAGCTTTGGGCCACCCACACGGCCAGTGTAATTAGTGGGAGCGGTAGGATGGATCAGAACAAGGCAGACACACAGCCCAAAAGGGTCCTGATGCCATCAGTAACTCTGGACCGCAACACAGTCTATGACTACGCCACACATTTCTAGATAAAGACAATAAAATCCTCGTTTGTTCTCCGAGGTCTCACTAGGTCATTCCATCAGTTGTCACCCTAAATTCTCAGCAAATACTGAGACAGCTGGCTGTGGGCACTCCTGGCACTGCATGAAAACCAGCATGAACAGATGCTGAGTTGGGAGCATTCAGACCCCAAACTATCTCCCACTCTTTGCCTGAGTTCCTTATCGGGAAAATGAAGATGCCAGTAACTGCCTAAGACCCGTGTGGCAAAAATATTCTAAAATGACTTAGACTGTTAACTTTTGTCAAAACAGTCCTGAACCGAAGCAAGGGAAAAGCGAGATGACACGGACACCCAGGAGATGGCCAAGAAGCAGGTGACCGTTTGAAACTGGGATGCAAGGAGTGAGTGCAGCTGGACTTAAGCAGAGTTGAAGAGCATGTGCTTTGGAGCCAGACTGCCTTGGCTTAGATCTCATCTCGGCCCCGTATATATGGCAGGAGGCAAGTTACTTAACTTCCCCGAGCCTCAATTTTCCCATCTGTAAAATGGAGATAAAGTGGAGTCTCACATGTGAGATAAGACTGAACAATTGAAGTAAAATATCACATATATCAGAATTTATTCTTGACAATGCTCCAAAATGCGTCTATATGGTTTCTCTTCCAAAGTCATCTCCCAAATCATCTCTCACTGGGTCTCACACAGCTAGATTTTCCTCCAACAGTGGAACAGATACAATCCTGGCCTCAGTTTGTGAGCCATTTTGGAAGAAAAAAACTGTATTGCAAATTTAGGCACTGAAATCAGTCTTGGTGCCCTGAGACGCTAAACACCACTGGAGGCACCCTGGTAACAGAGGGTTTGAGGAAACACACATCTTCTGTGTGCTCTGGTGCCTGAGTTCACGGAGTGAAAGGGAGCAAAATCACTTGCACCAATTATATTAAATGCAATCTCTCTCTTTTTCCACTCCACCACCACCTTCTTCTCTGGGAAGTACACACAGTTTAATTTCTCTAGGTTGAATAAATCAAATGCATGCATCATGTAACTCCGCTGTAATTACAGACACACCTCACATGATTGTTGTGAAAGAAAACAAAACAAAAAAGTGAGAGGGTTAGTGCTTGTCAAGGGTACAGCATGAGACTTGGTATGTGTTCAGTCAATACTGAGTACTGCTTTCCTCCCTCACATTTGTAGAAGCCCCATTTATGACTATTTTCAAAGAGAATCAGACAACTCACATTGCATGGAAACCCTACCCTCATCAATATCTTTATCCTTGAATGACCTTGAAGGTGACTGCTATAGATTGAACATCTGCGTCCCCCGAAAATTCATATGTTGAAATCCTAACCCCCCGGTGTGGTAGTATTAGGAGGTGGAATTTGGGGGAGATGATTAGGTTATGAGGGTGAAGCCCACATGAATGGGATTAGTGCCCTTATAAAGGAGACCCCAGAGAGCAGCCTCACCTCTTCCATCATGTGAGGACACAGAGAAAAGACAGCTGTCTATGAACTGGGAAGTGGGCTCTCATCAGACAGCAAAGCTGCTGGCACCATGATCTTGGACTTCCCAATCTCCAGAACTGTGAGAATTAAATGTTGTTTATAAGCCCTTCGGTAGTTTGTTACAGCATCCTGAATGGGATAAGACAGTGACAAGAAGATAAAAAGGAGGGAGGAAAGGAAGGAAGAAGGGAGACCGTGAAGAATATCTATGTCAGTGGAAAGAGTTTCAGTAATGATGATATTGAAGGCTGGTGTAGCTGGGGAGATGTTACAGCTTTGATTCTATGTGTATTATCAGTTAATCTTTTTTCCAAAATTACATTTCTTACATATCTACCTCCCCAAGCAACCACCATTATCATTTGAATATATATTTCTTTCCATGCTGTATTCTGGGCATAGTTTTGTCACAGTTTCTCACCATATATATATATATATATATAACTTTTATTAAGAATAAGGCCACGTCTACATTGCTGTGATCAGAGCTAGAACTTTAAATTTGGGACTTCAAACAAAATTTTGCAAAGGAACTGCTGTTTTCCCTTTTCCCCTTTCTTTCCTTCTTCCTTCCTTCCTTCCTTCCTTCTTTCCTTCCTTCCTTCCTTCCCTTCTTTTTCTTTCTTTCACTTTTTAACCTCACTCTATTCCTCCAGCTAATTATAGTTAATATTAGTGAATTACTTATTGATCATTTCTCTTGCTATGGCCTTATACTAGGCCTTTGCATGTGTAATTTTAAAAATCAAGGATTATTCAGAGCCTCTTCCCCTTTCCACCTGTATGAAAGGTTTCTGTGCTGTTTTCTAGTTCTTTGTTTGCAGAATCAGGTTGTAGGGCAGAACTGAAAGTAACCAGGATTGGCTGGAGGGATGCATGTTGGAAATGACAGTGTTTCTAGTGGAACAGAATTCAGTCAGGAGGTGAGGAGAGGAGTCAGGTGGAGTGGGGGGCCTGGGCTGAGCAGTAATGTGGACTTGAGATATTCGAGGAGTTTGGAAGAAGAGAGAAGAGATGTGGAGTGGGAGTGGGCGACAGTTACTGGGACAGCATGGGAGAGTAAGGTTCTAAGGACATTTGCAGCGTAAGAGAGATGAAATCCCATTTGAAGGGAGTAAAGTTTCCATCAGCCTTTACATAAGTTTTAGTCACCACCATTCTTCCTTATTTTAGTAGCTTACTTAAAAAAAAATTCTTGTAACTATTATAATTGTTTCGTTCAAGCGGAATGATTTCCACGCCACCTTGTTGATCTTTTCTCTCTCTTCCATTTCACATAATGACCAGTGAAATAATTGCTCAGGTCAGTCCTTGAAATATCAGTTTTTAAAAATCCATAGAAAATTGCTGTAATTAACCAGACCCTCCAAATTGAGCAGTATACAAAATGACTCTCATGCCCTATCCATAGGCCAAAGTTGGAGAACACCTAGATGCTTTCCAAAGACTTCCCCAAGTAAATCGGTAAAAGCTGTCGTCTTCTTAGCCTGAGTAATAACTGGGGCACAGCTGCTCTCAACAGCAGACTCGTGACAGAAAATCAAAGTAGGCTGATTCAACAACTTACACTCAAAGGGACCTGCACTGCCTCCTGGGTGCCTCATACTTCCAGAGGCGTGAAGACAGAGGCATGTGTACAACCTCAAAGACTCATGTGAAATACGGAATCCTGGAAGGGACATGTGGGACCAGGGCCACAGTCAGAGAAATGGGGCTTGGCTGCAAATTAAACAGCCCGTCTGCGGAGACCTGAGTCACCACCAGACATTGCAAATTACTAATACCCACTCCCGCTAAATCCTTGGAATTTGCAAGAGAGTGCCTCACCATCTGAAGCTGAGTTTTCCAGCTTCCAGCTTTGCCCAGACTGAGAAAGGCAGGAACAACAAGAGAATTAGTCAGGGTCTGTCCTTGGAAGACAGAGTCTCAGCTGCTCATTTCCTTCTTCCTGAAAGTGAAAGGGGCACTTGACACCAAATCATCCAAGAATCTCAGGGCATCAGGCAAGCTGGTGAGTTGGAGGTTTATTGTTGAGTTGGCTTGTTTGGTTGCTTTCATAATTAACAACTTGCAAATACACCTTTCTGAAATCTTGGACTTCACTTTCTAATTATGCTGATGACTTGGGGTTAATTGAACAGAAAGCTTTCGTCAGTCACAAATAATCCTTTCATTCCATAGGATTCCAATACATCTTCTGGGTCCATTAAAACTGAAGTGAACAATCACTGTATTTCTGAATCTTTTTTTTTTTTTTCCATTACAAATATCTACCATCACTGGGCCCTGGGGCTGCAAGGTTAGATACAGATACAGTATAGCAACATGACACCTGGAGTCTGAAAACAAGGGAACTTGAAAGATGCACTATCGGACAGTCCATGGTGTCCTGTTCTCTGGAAGCGGGCACTGATGAGGTACTAAGGGTTAGGCTAGCAATTCCTATAAGTGCCATCTCTGTCACTTTTCATGTGAGCATATATTTTATGACATCCCCCTCTGGGAAGATGTGCTTTGCATCCAGTTCCCAGCTGTTTATATGTCCCATTCTACCAGCTTCAAATGCCTTCTCTGATAAGAAAGGGAAAATGGTGACACAGGGAGGGATGTGTGATAGTCATTTGTGTCCAGAACTCGATCATGTTTCAGAAGTTTATGACAGCATATTAAGACATGAGGACATCAGATGCAACCTAAGTTTCTAAGAAAGTGTTTTGCCTTATTTCCAACGCTCATCTGTAGACTTCAGCCACAGCACCAGCAGGCAGCGGGGAATCTCTAATTGACAGCAGGAGGGGCAGGGCAGGGTACAAAGGGCACTCAGCGCTGGTTAAGGAGGCAGCGTGCAGAGTGGGTGGGCGCTCCACGTCACCGTCTTAGCGTACAGGTGGAAAGTGGTGCCTCAGTCTCCTGCTTCCTACCCCTACACCTCCTGGATGAATTACCTTTAGCCTTCACCATATGGTGACACTTGATATTTTCTGAAATAATAACAGAGACCATGAGTCATACAGCTATCATTTCGTCCCTGGAATGATCACTAAACGTGCACTACCTCTGATCCTTATAGCTCTGCATGGCCTGGAGAACCTCAAAGCTACTCTACAGACTCTATACCACCTTGAAGCTCCCACGGTCTTTCTAAAGGTCCACTCTTATTCTGTCCTCCTCGTGGATGAGAAAAGGAGCACACTTCAGTTAAGAGATACTTTATGCCCCAGGAAATGGTTAGCTTCTTTTGCCTTTTCTTCTCCAGAGTGAATAATTCTATTCTCTTTACATTTACTCATGAACTTCTTCGCCAACTCTCTTGTCATCTTTTTTGTCTCCTTCTGTGCTTAGAAAACTGGGCCATTGTTTTTCAAGGCCCTTTCTAAAACACAATGATCTCATTTTGTTGTATATTTTTGATTAGTACAACATGTCTAAGTAGACTTTAATTCAACTTTAGAGTTGAATTGAAAATTGTATTAACTGTGGTCATTTGATACATAACTGTATTAATTTAATCTACATTTTTGCCCCCATAGCTAATATTTTTCTTGCTATAAAATCATAGCTAGAAAAATTAAAAGATCTAATAAGCCGGTTCTCAAATCTCTAACCACTAAAACTATGAAACATATGAAGTTCTGTAAAATATCCAGACTTCATTGTTTTAGTGTATATTCCTTCTTTCTCTGCAAGGTGTAATAGGAAAATAGAACAAAACAAAAACATTGGACTTGAGCCCTTAATCCAATACTTCTGTCTTCATGAACTCAGATGAGTCATTTAACCCCTCTGTGTCCCCAGTTCCTCATTTATAAAATAATAGTGTTGGATTATATCAAGTGGGTTTTTCACAGTTCTTTGTTTTGCTACGAAAACCTATCTTAAAATAAATCTTTAGGGGCTTCCCTGGTGGCGCAGTGGTTGAGAATCCGCCTGCCGAGGCAGGGGACATGGGTTCGTGCCCCGGTCCAGGAAGATCCCACGTGCCGTGGAGCGGCTGGGCCCGTGAGCCGTGGCCTCTGAGCCTGCGCGTCCGGAGCCTGTGCTCCGCAACGGGAGAGGCCACAACAGTGAGAGGCCCGCGTACCGCAAAAAAAAAAAAAAAGAAATCTTTAGGTAGAAGCACGGTGCATATAACAGATAAAAGCAGAGCTCTCTGGATGAAGCAGGGATGGCGAGACCCCCAACCCCAAGACTCATCCACTTAACCCCTCCACCTAACTCTCACCCATTCCCACCTCATTTTAACAATGCATGGTTTCATATACAAGCACAGCTTGGGTACCTGTGAGCCTTTACCTTCATAGCGCATGTCTTGATAGGAATACGTGCAAGCGTGTGAGATTATGTGTGTTTCTGTTAGTGGATAGAAGAAATCCAAATTTCCTCCATGCACCTTCTGAGACTAGAAGCGAGATCAGAGTTCACGAGCTCGCTGGCCATGAGCCTGACACAGAATGGCAGCCCCATGCCCACTAGCCCCAAGGATTCCTCGGACCCACCCTCCTGTGAGGGAGAGCAGATAGTCTCATTTGCGCTCTAGGAGATGCAGCTGCCCTTCTGCCGCTGCTCCACTGGAAGAGCAGAGGCTTCCTTTGCCGCTGGACACCAGAACACCTGCCCGTGGCCGTCGCATCCGCTGCTCCCCCAGGCAAGGCTGTCTCTTGCGGGCTGGTGGTTCCACACCATCTATCACTGTTCTGAGGAGCAGGTGGGGCTCTGCGGCTTCCCCAGTGCCCACAGCGCCCCCAGGAGGCTGTGCTGCTGCTCGGCCCTCTCTCCTGGGCAGCAGCGTCCCCAGTGCCGTGAGCGCTTACCAGACCAGCGCCTCGCGGCATGGCGGGAAGCATGCCTTCTTCAGTTTCGAAGCAGTGTCTGTCACTCAGGCCTCAAGATTTTAAGAGTTGCAAGAGACACCTCTTTCAGTTTTTATTTACACCCTTTCCCCATTGCCAGCTCTTCTCAGGACTCAAGCAGGCGGGTATCGAAGCAGAGGATGCATCTATGTGACAGAGATCACACGATCCTCAGAACTGCCCTCCCCTAGAAGGATGGCCACTTTTACTGAGTCAGAGTCATTAGGCCTGGCTTATTTTTCCCTTCACGCTCTCCCAGGAGGCTTCTCAGCCCCTGGGCAGATAACCTTCAGTTCTCCAGATGTGTCCCAGAGTGTTGGAGCCCCAGCTGACCCATCCTGGGCTCTTCCTGAGACCCTTTAGGCGCACGTATGTATGTGGACGAATCAGTGCGTGGTTACAGAATAAATCAAGAGCGGCTTGTCGGCAAGATAACCGACAGCTAGGGCATTGGGATCTTCCCCACAACTTTTCGTTCCGGGAAGCATATGGAAACTCTAAGTGTGATAGGTAGAGATTAACTACTTAATTCTTTAGCTGGAATCAAACTGGCAGGCTTCAGAACCATCAGGCTCTGCGTAAGAGGAAGCGGCTTCAGATCTGGGTAGGGAAGTCTTACTTCTCCAGCAATGACACTGCCCTGGTTTTTGGCAACTGGTTTCAGAAATAACACAAAGAAAGCCTATGCGTAAGAACTCTGTTTAGATAAGTATTTCCCAAAGAGTGCTGTGCACAGCCTCCTGTATTATGAGATTCTCTGGAAGTACACACATGCGTGAACGGGTCTGGAGACCCCCACATCCTGTGTCTTAGAGGGTGTACTTTGGCAGACTCCAGATTGGAGAAAATGTTGAGTAGAGAAACTTTTAATATATTGACAATGGAAATCTTTTTAAAAAAAATCTAACACATTAATATCCTCAGAAGTAATGTTTTATGGAGTGCATTTTGAGAACATTAGCTTAGAACAGGCGTCAGAAAACTTTTTCTATAAAAAATCAAATAGTAAAACCTTTCAGCTTTGTGGCCATACGCTCTGCGGCAATGACTCTGCTGTAGCACGAACGCAGCCGTAGACAGCACATAAAACAGCCAGCGTGGCCGCGTTCCAAGAAAACTTTGGTTATGGACACTGAAATTTAAATTTCATGTGTCACAAAGTATTATTTTTCTTTTGGCTTTTTCCAACCACTGAAAAAAGGGGGAAAAAAATTCTTAGCTTGAGAGGGCTGTAGAAAAACAAGTGGTGAGCTGAATTTGACCGCCAGGTTGCAGTTCCCTGACCCAGGGCTTGGAAGCAGCATCAGCTAGGAAAGGAAGTGAACATCTGTGCAGATACCAGACCCAGAGTCCACGGAGCAGAAACCCTGTCTATTTACGCCCCCTCCCGCATTCAATCTCCAGTGCTCAGTTTGCCGCCTAGGACTTCGCCGAACCATACGGTACATGCTTGTAATGTTTTTTGAACCAAGGGATAACCATCGATTCAATTTATCTGTTAGTAGCATGGGCAGAAGTTAGTTTGTACTGGTCCTGATTGCTGGATGTCATCATAAGTGGCAAATAGGAACACATGACTCTGAGGCATTCAATGCCAGCAAGAATTTCTACTAGAGCATGGACTTGAGGACACGGGGAGGGGGAAGGGTAAGCTGGGACGAAGTGAGACAGTGGCATGGACATATATACACTACCAAACGTAGGGTGGAGAGCTAGTGGGAAGCAGCCGCATAGCACAGGGAGATCAGCTCGGTGCTCTGTGACCACCTAGAGGGGTGGGATAGGGAGGGTGGGAGGGAGGGAGACGCAAGAGGGAAGAGATATGGGAACATATGTATATGTATAACTGATTCACAACAGTGAGAGGCCCGTGTACCGCAAAAAAACCCACAAAAAACAAAAAACAAAGAGCTCACGAGGTCATGGGAGAGCCAGAGACAACAGAACAACTTCGCTAACCTGAGAACCTCTCCACCTGCTCTTGACCACACGCAGCCTGGTATTTTCAGTGCCCTTTTCTGGGGCCGATGCTAGAAGCCCCAGCTGGTTACGGATTCTTGACGGCAGGCGCCATGCCCTTTGTCTTTCTCACCTCTGAAGTGCCCACACAGTGACCACCTACAGAGGAGACTCTCACCACGTGTCTGCAGACTTTATTCTAAAGGTTTCGACGTGGGATGCTTGGTTTCCTCATGACCGAGATTCAGCCAGACGTGTGTGCGACTGGCGACCAGCGGACCCAACGGTAGAGGGGAGGGGCGGGGAGCTGCAGTGGGACGGCCACCTGTTCTGGGTGGCGCAGGAGAGGCGGCAGGGCTGCAGCAAACAGGGGGGCGCAGGAAGGGATTAGCCCGCCCTCCCGCTCAGGACCCAGGACGGTGTGTTTGGTGGACCCTTGGCTACCGTGGGCCCCGAAGAACTCACTTTCTAGGTCTAACCCCCATTCCAGGAGGAGGGTCCCTCCAGACCAGATCCAATTCAAGGGGAGGTGGGGACACTTCAGTTTCTATAGGAATTTTCAAACCAACAGGGTAGCTTCAGCAAAATGGCTGAGCCACGCAGTAGGGCCGGACACCAGACAGCAGCGGCCCTGCCCGGTGCCTCCTCTCAACCCCACCAGCCACACGACAGCCCGGCCACATAGTCAACACAGCTACAGCTGGGACCCCTGCCTCCGTTTCACATGGAGGGGTGGGGTTCTGGTGGTGAGGCTTTGGAATTAAGCCTCCATTGGTTTAGTATCTTTTTCTCTGTTGTCTGGGACCAATGATTTTATCCTTCTGAGCTTTAGCGTTTGCATCTACAAGGTGGGGACAATGATATGTCCTGCCGTTGTGAGGACCGCAGGAGAGAATGTAAAGAGCCGGGCACCAATAAGCGTATCACGAATGGTAGCTGGTATTATCACCTTCCTCCCACAGGGACTGTCTGCAGGGCCGTGCTCACTCCTGGCCACCGCCGTTCGTGGACCCAGGAAGTCCTGCGTTCTGCAGAGTGCATCGGCTTGATTTGCAGTGGGGACCCCCCTGGGCGCTCGGGGTTAACTTTCCGTACATCTATCTACGAAGCACCTTACCGTTCCGCCATCTGTTTCTCATCTCCATCTATTGTGGTTCCAGATTACAGATGTCTCCCGCCCTTAACGAATACGGGGCTTGTGTTTCTGTTTCTTGTTCTCTGTGCTGTTTCGGAGCAATTCCTGAAAAAAAGAAGGAGGGCAGAAACATCTTTGCTCTGTCATCTAAAAACCTGGTTATCTTTTCAGATACATCGAAAAGCACAACACGTAATAGAGTATCTTAGAAATCAAAAGGAAAAGCAGATCTTTCCCTCCCACCTCCGCCTTCCATACTCCCTCAAATGTAATAAAGACACAATAGCCCGCTTCTTCCGTCTCCCTGCCTGTGCTGCCATCAGCACATTCCTCCTGCATGTCCCACAGGCCCTGCTCACAGATGAAGCAGTCAAGGCTGGAGCCTGACTGACTTGTAGGGAGGGGGGACGTAATCGGAGGGAGGAGAACATTACAACAACCCAGCTGCTCTTCCGAGGTTGATTTCCATTTTGGAAAATAGCAGAAGCAATTACCGTGGCTCATTAGAAGGCCTAACACACTGGCTGCAAAACTATATTTGGAAAACCGTATTCACTTAGCTCCAGAGTGGTGAGAGGGTGTGAGAGGGTGGCAGGAAGTGGAAAAGACAGACCGGGGCCGGCCACTGTGGAGACTCGAATCTGCAAACAGGTGACTTGATTGAATTCTGCGAGGAAGAGGCACTGATGGAGCTGGGACACGGGGCCCACCCGGACCCGCGTCTCAATGCTCTGAACCTTGGGAAGCTCCAGCCCTTTAGAAGATTGAGGCTGTTCATGGAGAGGCCCTTCTGCCTAGTGGGAAGTGGGGTGAGATAGAGTCTCTTTCATGTGTCCTGAGAAAGCCCAGCTACCACCTCGGATGTCCAGGGAGCAGCGGTGGGCTTCTGTGGTCTCCCTTGAATTTGCCGTTCGATTACATCAGGGCCCGTGGGCCTTTGGAACAAGTTTTCATTCTTATCTATCTGCTTGCTTTCTCGCTAGGAAGTGTCGACAACACAGGCCGTTCGTTAGCTCCTGTCTTGTATTTGCTCATAACTAAAAGGAAGGTTCTGGGATGGGAAGGACATACTTTGGGCAAGAAAGGCATGGTTCAGGAAGTTTGTGGGGTAAGACTACCCCAGATAGAACTTGAAAAAAGTCACCTCTGTTCTCTGCTGTTGGATGAGGGCATCTGGAGCCCTTCACCCCAGTAATACTTCTTATCTAAGTTATGCGATGGAACTATTTAATTTGTACTTAAATCATCGTCAATGTTGGTATGGTTCTTTATATTTTACAAGGTACTTTCTTTATATTTTGCCAGGGCTGTCAGGAGCTGCTTCCTACTAAAAAAAATAGGGGAAGAGTCCCCGCCAGCAAGCAGAGAGGGGGGGAAAATGGTCTCCACGTAGCATTTGTATTGATAGGCAACACACAGGATCCAGGCACTTTGGGAGATTCCACAGTCTAGGTAATTTGTATTAGCTTCCCCTGCCCTGTTGATGACCCCTGGCTTTCTCATAAAAGATCTCATTTAAAACCCAGGTACACATTATTGTTTCTATTTTACAGAGGAATAACATGAAGTTCAAGAAGATTTTACAACTTGCCCAGGGCCACCCATCTACAACAACATGGCTGAGACGTCAACTCAAGTTACTCTTATGTCGGTTTCTCTTGACCATAGTGCCTTAGTCAGAAATGTACCTCCCTTAATGGAAATCCTGAGTGACAACTGAATCATCTAGGATTTATTTATCTCAAGTCTGGGGAACTTGCTCCAAGGAGGCAGGTTTACTGTCTTTCTGGTCTACCAGCCTTATTTAGCATATGGCTTCTGTCCTTATGCTCATAAGACGTCTGCTGTTCCTCAAGGAATCATATCCTCTTTCTAGGAAGAAGAAAGAAGTTTTCTAGAGCCAGTGTAACAAAGTACCACAAACTGGGTGGCTTAAAACAATAGACATTTATTGTCTCACATTTCTGGAGGCTGGAAGTCCAAAATTAAGGTGTGGGCAGGGCCGTCCTCCTCCTGAAGGCTCTAGGGAAGAATCCTTCCTTGCTTCTTCCAGCTTCTGGGGTTGCCAGCAATCCTTGGTTTTCCTTGGCTTCTAGATACATCACTCCAAGCTCTGCCTCCATCTTCAAATGGCCTTCTCCCATGTGTGTCTGCAACTGTGTGTCCAAATTTCCATCTTCTTGTAAGGACATCAGTCATATTAGATTTTAGGACCTATCCTAAATCAGTAAGACCTCATCTTAACTTGATTACATCTGTAAAGACCCGTTCTCCAAATAAGGCTGTAGTTACGGTAGACATGAATTATTTGGGGATACCATTCAACCCAGTACAAAAGGGGAGAGGCAATGCCAGCAGATTTCTCCTGTGTCATATGGTCACCTTAACTGCAAGGGAGCTTGGAAAATCAAGTAGAGGCGGGCAAGGGGGGAGGAAATTGGAAGGGAAGTTAGGGAAGTCTGATACACACAGCTATTGTTTAACCAGCTTCTTTGTTTCAGATGAAGGGAACTAACATCTTCTGAGATCATACAGTAGTCTTAGGTTCTTTATATACATTACCCTATTTAATATTGTAGCGCCTTTCCATGTGTCTCTCTTCTTGGGTTGTCAGCTCAGTGAAGGCAGAGCTGTATCTTCTATTTCTTTTATACACCATTCAAATTGGAGCTCAGTACACATTATATTGACTAAATTATTGCCGAGTCTTCCTCACTTGTTGCTAGCCCAGTCTTTCCCAAGGGCCTCCTGTTGTCAGCCATGGAAACTGGTCCATGCTTGATGTTGTTTTCCTTCTCCTCCTCCCTCTTCACCTCTGTTTGTCGTCATTGTTGTTATAAAGGAAATAAGCAGCAGTTATATTTCATAAGTAACTCAGTGGGCTGCCCTCATGTGACCCAGAAGAATAAATTCCTTTCTAGGTACCCCCACCTTGGAAGGACTCTGAATGAGAAAGACTGTGGAATAAGGGATTATTATTGTAAGAAGCTAAATTCTAATTCTGAAATGGAATCTAGAGTTATGTGCTCTGTTCTCCGTAACCACAACTGTTCTGTTTCCAGTTTCTGGAACTGCTCTGATTTGTCTTCTTAATCAATCCTTATAAGTGTTTCTGAAGGAAAAGGAGGAGGATAGTAGAATCAAGATCCAATATCTCACAATCATACCTAGGAAGATAAATATATAGGTAGACAGGAGGAAAGATGGACAGATACATGGAAAGGTAGATGGGGTATTTGAAAGGATACTAGGGAGTTCGGAGTGTGTGCCATGCTCACTCCTTGCCCTTTGTACCAGGAATTCTACCTCCCTGGGCGTAGCTGACTGGACTAAAGGTGAGCACCTGGCCCAAAGGCAACCGTCGATGGCACTGGCTGTGGTCCAGAGGGGCACAACAGGGTTACCTGGAGAGACTTTTCAAAATATCAGATGTCCAATTCAATATCAGATGGAGATCTTAATTTATGACATATCAGCGGGTTCCCTGGAAGTATATTTTGAAAGAGCTGTACGGTTGCTTCTGATGTGCTCCCCTGGTAAGGAACGTCTGAGTGCTGGTTTCAAGGCAGTTTTTCCCCAGAGGGGTTCCTTATATTCTGTAGTGATTAGGCAAATCATTCAAACCCTTTCTGGAGGAGTTTGACTTCAGAGCTCACAGAGAGTTGATGATGCCGAGAAGTCCAGAACAGTGGAACTGGTGAGCCGGGGCGGCTGTTTCACTGACATGCCAGAGCCCTGGAGCGGAGAGGGAGGGCTGCGTGATCGGAGCAGACATGAGCAGATAGATGCCGTGTCCTCAGAGGGGCGACCAGGTTATAAAGCTCCAAATGGATCCTAAGCGGTGAGATCCATGCTCCATCTCCCCGTGGAGTTTCCTGAGCCCTCGCGTGCTTGTGTGTACCGTATCAACACCCACTCACCGAGGTAACCCCAGTATGTCTCTACTGTTTGCAAACTGAAAGGACTCCACATAGAAACATATCTGTATAGATTCACTGAATGCTCCTCAAGCATTTATTTCATAATGAGAATACAAATAAGATAAAGAACATACCTATTCTTCACTAAAGAAGAAGTGGTGAATAAGACAGACTGTGTCCCTATTTGCACGGCGCCTGCATCCTAGTTGGTTAATTAAACAACTGCGAAGAAATCAATAAGACAGTTTCAGATGAGAGTAAGTGTCGTGTTGGAGAATGACGGGGGAGGGCCACACTTTGGATTGGCTGCTCAGGGCAGACGTCAATAATTCTTGGCAGCCCTTCATTCTTTTCTTCACTTGGGGCCAGCTTCTTTCCTAGCTGAAGGGGTACAGGACTGCAGCAAAGGGTGGAAGGCCAGGCAAGTTTTGCAAATTACAAGGGATTCCTTGAGACAGAAGCATCCGTCCGACAAATATCTATCTTCCCCAGAGATTGGAGGGGAGAGGACTGAAAGAAGAGGGAGGGAGCATGGAGAAAGGGAAGGTGATCCTCTCCAAATCGATTAGGAATGAATGTAAGACTTGCTCCCAAATTAAAATAACCATCTACTAAAGGTAGGTTTCCTTCGAGTCACCCTTAGATGCTCATGATCTTCAGCTGTTTAAAACTCCTTGCCCCTTCTCCCTCTCCGTCTGCCTGGGTCTTTCTCCTCCCTCTACCTCTCTCCCTCACCCCACGTTCCCATTACTGTCAGGAGAACGAGCTGCATGCATGCCAAATCAGGTCATTCACAAATATAGAACAAACGTCTGTCACTACAGATTTACCACGATGACTAAAGCATGGCCCTTCTGTCTGTGAAAAGTGTGACCATTAGTTATGTGGCGTCACAGCCTGCATAGCCTTTTAACCCTCTACCTTAGCTTCACGGAGGTGAGCACTCCTCCAATACGCATCCGTCTGAGTGTCTTTGAATGATTTATTGTGGTGGCTTGTCTAAGGAGAAGACAAAGTCAGCCTTTGCATTTAACCCTCCCCCCCCAGCACACATACAAAGCCATTTTCTGGAGTTGAGGGCTTAACTGTAAATATTTGTTCTGGCTGAAACCTGCTAGAGAATATTTACCTAAAATGAGATAACTAACAACACTCCATTAAAGAAAATGAGCATGAACTGACAC
Organism: Kogia breviceps; assembly: GCF_026419965.1. Classification (NCBI taxonomy): domain Eukaryota; kingdom Metazoa; phylum Chordata; class Mammalia; order Artiodactyla; family Physeteridae; genus Kogia; species Kogia breviceps. The sequence goes on along the minus strand of NC_081319.1, from coordinate 96,797,105 downwards.
AGCTTTTCAAGAAAAATTGCTAACTAAACATTAAATTCAATTTACGTTATTTAGAATCCTCTTTTAGTTTTATTTATGATCATTATTATTTTAAAGAACGAAACAGGTATATTTCTTTTGGACTACCTGATACAGAGGATAGTGTGGTATGGATGGATAGTATGAATGACAAATAATACAAATATATTTTATTTGAAATAAACAAAAATGCTTACGTAGCTCAACGGGTCACTTGGAAATAAACTCTTGCTTGACTGTGTTACCGAGCAAAATCAAAGCTGAAACACAAACTCTTCTTTTGACATGTATTTGGAGGAAGACACTACTCGGTTTTTAAAAAACTGACCTTCTCTTAAGGCCTGGTCATCGAAGTGTAAACAATGTAAATGAATCCGCCATTTCCAATTGTCATATCATATCTATGTTACCTGTGCATTCTGAGATCACACCTGTACCTGCCAATATACCTGGGAAGGGTTGCTGTATCACAGTTACATTTGAGTTGGCAGGCAGGACTGAGGAGGAGTAATTTGGAAAAAGTTTTACATCCTGTTTAGAACAAATCACTAGTATTCCCTTAAATAACAGGTCATAATAGAAAGATACTGTCCGACTATGACTGTTAACTATGCTAACAGTCATAGTTGTTTGATTCATTCGCTTAGAGTACAATCCTGCCACAAAGTATTAAAGCACAGGATAACTATTACTCCTTCAACATCTGCAGCTTTTCAAGTTTTATACTCTACTATATCCCTAGTATGTCAGCAGTTTTTGAATATTAAAAAATAATAATAAATGGGTAAAACTCTTCTAAAAATGCACATGTCTATAACTATAATGGTACTAGATGGGAAAGAGACAATGAGGGGAGGGAAAAAAGCAAACATTCATTTGTAGGGAATGTGGTTCAAGCCTTTGGATTTAAAAATAACTTCCCCAGAGAAGCTGGCTATAATGGAATTTCCAGAAAACTTCCTTTGCCTCCAAAAAGGACCTGAAAAGCCCCAATCCAAACGTTTGAAACTATAGTTATGGGATGTTATAAATCATGATCAAAGCAATTGGAGGGAGAAGGATGAATGTGTCTTCCATTCAGCTATAGTTTGTAGCATAGCCTCTTTAGCTGTTGGTTGATCAGTAAAAACCAGTGAAGTGCCAGAAGTGCTTTGAAGGATGGGGTAGAAAAGTACTGAACATATTACCTGTCTATGTCAGTAACAGGGCTTCATGGCTAGGAAAATTTTCTAAATAGTAAAATGACTCCAGGATAGATATCTCTCTCCATCATTAAATGTGGCAGAATTTAAAAAAAAAAAAAAAAAGATTTACAAGTAGATATAGTGAAAACAGAAAATTACAAGGCAGAAAACACAAAAGAATCAAGACAATGCTATAAGTTCAACAGTATTCCATGAGGCTAGAAAACCTGTTAACTTTGAAAGCCCTAGAAAAATATCGCTCTTGTTTATAAATCACTTATTTATCATATGACCACATACTGAATCCTTTCTTTCCATGTACTTTAGAATCCTACATTCAGCCTTTAAGCATTCTGCATTTCTTGGCCAATCTTTTTTTTTTTTTTTTTTTTTCTGCTCACGGGCCCAGCCGCTGCGCGGCATGTGGGATCCTCCCGGACCGGGGCACGAACCCGTGTCCCCTGCATCGGCAGGCGGACTCTCAACCACTGTGCCACCAGGGAAGCCCTCTTGGCCAATCTTGTAGCTGAGTATCTTGTTCCAGTTGATTTTGGTGCAGGTAACTGGAAGTTGCTGGCACAAGGCCTCGAACGTGGTGTCTGACATTGTTTGATGGTTTTCACTCATTGCTGTCTGATACTCATTTTCTGCATGCTCTATGATTTTAATAAACTCCTTGGCAGTTTGGACTTCATTCAAAACAGTTACTGACTCCTGTACATCTTTATGACTAACCAACTTAACACTGCCATCTTCATAACCGTGAACCTAAATCTTAAGTACTCCAACCACTTGGGCTGTAGAGGGTGTGATGGTGAACTTCCATTCTGATCTCCGACGACCATTCGAGAAGTTTTTAGGCTGAAACCGATGGCTTTCAATACATATGGCATACGTGGATGCCATTTCTTCAGTGACGGTCTGTTGCCCATCTATAGTTTTAGCATAAACAGTACAGAAGCCGTTGGAATAATGATCTTTCACATAGGCCCTTAAAGCACTGTCACAGGATTCTCTCCAAGACTTCAGACCTCCATCTACTTCCTCCAGCTGAGGGTCACTTGCTTCTTTCCGTAAGTGATCAAACTTAAAGGAAATATTGTTTCTTGGATCTGAAAATCTGCTATTACCCAGGTCACCGTGTTCTATAATTAAGACCCAATCCTCATATCCTTCTATCTTCACAGGCGTGAACTGACCCATGTTATACTGGGCAAATACATGTGCTGCCCCTTCCCTGAGGAGACTGTCATTATTAAGTAGTAAGTAGCCGGACATCGTTGAACACTTCATTAAACTCCCCTGGGGGTGCGTGAGTACTGAATTTAGCAGCTATGCGGACCTTCTCCTCAGCCGACACCCAGTCCTCGAAGTCAGCCATCTTGGGCTGCTCTCTAGATGTTTTAAATTCATCATGTACTTTTACCTTGTAAAAACCAGATCAATTTTCCTTTCAATCTGATATTAAAATATATCTGATGATAACTGAGAGAAAGAAAAAGTGAGAAGAAAATAATAGTGATTTCTAAAGGAGGATAAAATAAATTTTTGAAATACCTATTTATCTTTAAAGTAGTCTTGTTTTCAAGTGGTTTAGTCCATGTTAAAGTACAAGTCCACCCTGCGTTTTATAGGTAACTAAAGCAAAGCCCAAAGATACATATGTATGAATGAGAAAATTGGTAATGAAGAATATCATTCAATACTGAACACAAAAATTCCAAAAAGCTAGAGTCTTTTTCTGTTTTCATTTCAGCAGAACAGTCCACGGAAATTTTAAAAGACCTCTAAAGCCTAATACGAAGAACATAAATAAAAGCACAAACTACTATCCATACAACTTGTTTCCACTTTGATCATTAGGCTGGGCCAATTTTCACTGAGACTTTTTATTTTTTAAAAATGTAAAGGCAGCAGAAACCACAAATGCTAAAATGAGAAAGTCAGACCTGTTCTCACTGCCCCCAAATAACTATATTACCCTACTGACCCCAGTCGTAAGTGCCTCGCCAGTTACGTAGGACACCATCATTACTGTTATCACCATTGTTATTATTTTGTTCATTTCTTTGCTCATTAGTTTCCTGGTTCAACCATCATACACGACTGTAATAGAAATTCATTACCATGTGATAGCTGTTGGGCCGCCTATGGGAAATGACTTGATAGTCTTGCAAACACTGAATCGCGCAGGAAATTAACACTCATTTTCATGCACGTTTGTTTGCATGTTGATGACCTGGAAACACATGCTTACACTCCATATTTTCCCTTGTTGCTCTTGATTTGTTTTTCCTCTGGTAGGAACAGAACAATATGGGCTTCCTCCAGGGGACCAAACAGCACCTAACTACTGCGGCACGCAAGGGCGAGAAGAGCAGAGAGACGCAAACTACACTGTGAGGAGACCAGCAGAGGGCACACAGAGGGGGAGGGCAGCCACCTGGCATCACTCCTGGGCACTGCCAGCCGTCATGGCAACTGGGCGGCCTGGAGAAGGGGAAGGCCAGGAGGAGAGTAGAATCCGACAGTGGATCCCAGAACACTCCCCTGAGGATGTCATAGGGAGCTTTTGCTCTTGGGGCCACCGAGTTCAGAAGCTCAGTTCCCGTGTCGCCCTTCCCACACCAAAGAAGGGGGATGAACATACATGGATGCCATTTCTTCATTTCATCAAATACCTCCTTGCTTGTTACAGTCTTTCTTCCTTCAGTGGCCAAGAAGACCAGTTAAACTCGTCCTTTATTCACTAAACCTTGTCTTTCCTGGCCTCTAGAGTGAGGCCAGTGACAACTGCTACGAATGGCAAGCTATCAGCACTTCCTCAGCAGCGCTGTCCCATAGAACTTTCTGCAGTGGCGGAAATGTTCCGCATCTGTGCTGTCCTGTCTAACAGCTGCTAGTTACACGTGGTTACTGAACACCTGAAATCAAGGCTAGACAGTTCATTTTAAATTAAATGTAAATTCAATTCAATTTATATTTTCCATAATAAAACTTGTCGTTGTTGTTTAAGGACCCTGAGTACTCAGAAATGTGTCTTAAAAGTCCATCAACTCTCGCTTCTCTAATTCTGGTTGAATCACGTGTGGCTAGCGGCCACTAGGGACAGCACAGATCTGAAGAGCAGCTCTCAGAGTTGGCGTCAGAACTTTCTGGCTATTCCTGTGTCAATACAGGAATGTGCACATAATGCCTCAACTTATGTGTAGAAGACCTCGCTGCCTTATTCTTCTTGTTATAAACCAGGATTCAGGCCAATGCTATCACACCCAAGTATATGATTACTGTCTATAATCTGATAACCCTCCAATCGACTTTCAACCCCCCGAGCTGACTTCTTTGGCTCATGTAACACTCTATCTACCTTGACAGTGGGCCCAAATCTCACCCCAGACATACAGAATCAGAATCTCTGAAGGGTTAGCTTAGCTTAGAAATTTACAATTTTAATACGTTTCTCAGGAGATTGTGATGCAAACAGTCCAATGTTGATTATGACCAGCTCTGCATTACATTTCAGACCAGATGTATCACCACCAACCAAGGAGAAGATCAAACTCTTCATCTCCTTCTCCTGACTTCTGCCCTTTGTAATTCGTCCAAACCCAGGAGGTAAGGCCATAATTTCCGTAAGTCTGAGAGTCATCACTCGTTGATTAAATGTACCAGTTGGACAATGGCTGGCACATAGGTAGCATTCAACCAATATTTAATCATTGTGCTTTTCCCTTGTGTCTTTCGTTTCTCATATCTGCTTAGTTGTGAAGCAAGGCCTTTTCCCTCCATCCTGTCTCTTGTGCCCATTTCACTCTTTCTTTCTCCGACTGCCACTAAGTTAGTTGATAATTTAATCCTCCTTATCCTGTGATACTGCATCTCTCATCATCGTCATCGTTATCAACATCCAGTCCCTTTGTATTCAGTCCACAAATGAACCTCGTGATACGGAAATTACGATTCCCATTTTACAGAGTATTCCGTTTAAGGAATTTTACCCAGTGTCATTCAGCTAACAATTGTCAGAGAAATGTGCATTTATATCCAAGGTTATGGTCTCTTCTACTAAGTGGGACTAACTACCTGCTGTAAAGCCCCCATTATACTCTCTGGCAGTTCTTCCCTGGACCAGTTATCTTCTCTGTTCATCTTGTTGACTGTGCCATGCCCGCTGTGGAATAATGAGAGAATCATCAGTGGATGCTCAAATCACTGGGTGAGAAACTGTCCAGAGAATGGGACGTTCACAGTCTCAAATATGACACCACAGGTGACTCATGAATACCAAGGGGAAGGTGGCAGGCACCACCTTAACCAAGTGGGAAATAATGGGATAAACTGACATCAAGCGCCTGCTGATGTGATGTAGTGAGAAAACCACATCACCTGTGTAGTATTTCTGTCAGAAATATTAAACTTGAATCTAATCATGAGGAAAGAGTCAGACAAATCCAAACTGAGATACAACAGACAAAAAAATGGCCTAGGTTCCTCAGAAATGCCAATGCCATAAAAGACAGAAAAGTTCAGGGCTTCCCTGGTGGCGCAGTGGTTGGGAGTCCGCCTGCCGAGGCAGGGGACGCGGGTTCGCGCCCTGGTCCGGGAGGATCCCACGTGCCGCGGAGCGGCTGGGCCCGTGAGCCGTGGCCGCTGAGCCTGTGCGTCCGGAGCCTGTGCTCCGCAACGGGAGAGGCCACGACAGTGAGAGGCCCGCGTACCGCAAAAATAAATAAATAAATAAAAGTTCAGTGAATGGTTCTAGGCTGAAGAGATATAACAATTAAGTGTGACATCTGCTCCTTGATTGGATTATGACCTTTTCAAAAGCTATGAGGGCCATATGGGGACAACTGAAGAAAACTGAACATGGACTACATATTAGAAAGTAAGATTGTATCAATAATAGTTTGTATGATTAGACTGTGGTTCTGTGGGAGAATGCCCTCATTCTCATATATATAGACATATGTAGGGTTGAAGTGTCCTGACAGCTAAACCAGTATTCAAATGTTCCAGCAACAAACAAACAAACAAACCACACCAGAGAGTTAAAGCAAATGAGGTAAATGTTAACAACGGGGGGATTTCGATAAAGAGTATCTAGATATTTTTGCAACTTTTCTATAGGCTTGAAATTTATTCCAAATAAAGAGTTGGTTTAAAAAAAAGAAATAATATTAGCAATACTTACGCAGCCCTTACTTTGTGCTATAGATACTCTTCCAAGCACTTTACACAGAGTAATTCAGTTAATCTTCACAACACCCTGCACGGTATATTATATTAGCTGCATTTTACACATGAAACAATAGAGGTTCATAGAGGTTAAGTGATTTGACTGAAGTCAACAGAATGGAGTAGAGTTGGGATTCCAACTAGAGCCTGTGCAACTTAACCTCTGTGCTCAGCTTTTACTGGGCATATCCTAGTTTTCAGCGTCTTCTGAGGGCGTCGAAGAGGTTGTCCATCACACCTCAATAACTCAAACACTTTAACCTTCTTCCTTGTATTAACTTGAAATTTATTCCCTGATGGATTTGATCCATTTGTTCTATTTCTGCAGTGGGTCCATCCAGAGAAAACCACTCTTTCCTCCCCTAGAATGTAAGCTCCACAAGAATTAAGAATCGGTCATGTTCACTACTGTGTTCCCATGTTGGAAAAATACCTCCTGGCACACGGCAGGAACTCACTAAATATTTATCGAATGACTGAATGACTGAACGAATGAATGAACAACAGCCTTTCAAATATTTGAGGTCAACTGCTGGCAATTTTCACCCTCTGTTGAAAACCTTCCTAGTCCCTTCAATTGTGCCATTAATATTCTAGTCACTATCCTCTAAATAATTCCAGTTTCTCTAGTGTTAAGGGTTGTTCCCGGAACTGAAAACAGTACTCCAGAGTTCACCGACCACCGCCACTTTCCTTGTTTCAGATGATTTCCTTCTTTTAATTGAGCCTAAGGAATCACAACCGTTTTTTAAGTGGCATTGTAAACACTGCAGAAAAGTTTTACTGGCAAAGACAGTGGACTAAACATACATGTTAACTATTGCTCTGTCCTAGGCTCCACTAAAACAACAGTAAAGGATTTTTTTTTCTTGCTTAAGCCCCTGAGAACAAAGGTAATGAGAGATACGGAAATAGTAGTAATGTTTTAGAAGCTAGAAAGCAGATGAACAAATGGTAACTGACTTATCCAACCTAAGAAAGATGAATCTTAAGCCAGCAGGGAGATCAGGTGTCACTAAAGAATCCCCAAAGTTTCAGAAATTGGTGACATCAGTTACCTCTAGAAGGAGGGCTTCAGGTGCAGAGTGAAAACAGGGGGATTGGTCACAAATCTGTTTAAGACTTGAAATGTCTTTGTGGCCCTCCTTTACGCAGCAGAAACCTAAGGGTCTGTTCTCCAGAGGGGTCACAGAGAAGGTCTCCAGACAGGGGTTACACCAGACACAGTTTGGGGCAGGGGTACCTTAATGAAAGGAGGACTAAGTCGGATTGGAGAAAGATTAAATAAACGTTTCCATACTGACTGCCAAGTCCTATGCCCTCTTCCCCCACTCTGCTTATCTCTATCCTTCAGGTAAGAGTTTGGAAAGTCTTTCTCTGGAGAATCCAACTCGTCCAAGAGGAAAAACTTAGGAAATTGACAATGAGGGGTCCCCAAAGAAATGGCTGACTCCATAGCATGTAAACCCCACCTATGAGCTCAGAGCCTCCAATGAGCTTTAAAACTTAAAAATAAAGAAATTTATCATTCATTGTAGCTAAATATACATAAGATAAAATTTTATCATATTAACTTTTTGTTTGTTTGTTTGTTTTGCGGTACGCGGGCCTCTCACTGTTGTGGCCTCTCCCGTCGCGGAGCACAGGCTCCGGACGCGCAGGCGCAGCGGCCATGGCTCACGGGCCCAGCCGCTCCGCGGCACGTGGGATCCTCCCGGACCGGGGCACGAACCCGCGTCCCCTGCATCGGCGGGTGGACTCTCAACCACTGCGCCACCAGGGAAGCCCCCATATTAAATATTTTTAAGTGTATAGTTCAGTGGCGTTAAGTACATTCACAATGTTACACAATCATTACTACCATCCATCTCCAGAACTTTTTCATCACCCCAAAAGGAAATGTACTCATTAAACAGTAACTCCTCGTAAACCCATCCCCTTAGTCCCTGTAAATTCTGTTCTACTTTCTGTCTCTATGAATTTGCCTATTCTAAGTTCCCCATATAAGTGGAATCATATTATTTAACTTAGCATAATGCCTTCAAGTTTCATCCATGTTGTAGCATGTGTCAGAGTTTCCTTCCTTTCTAGGACTGAATAATATTCCATTGATGGAGCAACACCAGACAAGAAACTACAGAGTTAAGGGAAAGCCTTATGTTAACTCATAGCCTAGAGAGATTCCTCTACCTTCCCAAAGCCAGGATGATTTCTAAAACCTCCTTTCACAGCAGCACAGAGAAGCCACCCCAGGTTCTAATCTCTGCAGCAGCAGATGGATTTGCAAGACCCGACGGTAAAGGAGAGTAAGCTTTGTAAAGTGCATTCTAGACGGTATATAGATCTGTGCAGCAGCACCCTGAGGCAGCTAGCTAGGGCGACACAAAGATAGCTGATGCAGGTCCTGGACCCTGAAGTCTGAGTTGTGAACAAACACATTAGCAAAGAGAGAGAGAACTCCTTGCTGCTGGGAGCACAGCTTTGATCTGGAACAACCACCCTGGCATGAACCACCACAGAGCACGAACTGGTGTTTAATACAGGAAATGACCACCGTGAGGTCGGCCATGGTCTGAGGACCCAGACCGAAGTGGAGATGTTTACACTCGGCCCCCTTTATAAGGGGTTTTTCCTGATCCCTATCAAAAGCAATGGTGTTCACATGAAAATGATGTTCTTTTTAAAAAAATGAATGAATGAATTAATTTATTTTTTGGCTGCATTGGGTCTTTATGCTGTGTGCGGGCTTTCTCTCTAGTTGCGGCGAGCAGGGGCTACTCTTCGTTGTGGTGTGCGGGCTTCTCATTGCGGTGGCTTCTCTTGTTGCGGAGCACGGGCTAGAGCGCGCGGGCCTCAGTAGTTGTGGCGCGCGGGCTTAGTTGCTCCGCGGCACGTGGGATCTTCCCAGACCAGGGCTTGGACCCGTGTCCCCTGCGTTGGCAGGTGGATTCTTAACCACTGCGCCACCAGGGAAGCCCCTTCGGCAAAAGCACTTTAAACGCAATCGCACTTGAGACCTGCTCTCCCCACCCTGGACTGTGCCCTGCGTCTGCAGGTACACTGGGCTGGGGTGTGGGTGGGGATGGAAGTAAGGCATTGTAAAACGGATTTGAAGAAATAAATCATGTAAAATAGGTAACCAACAAGGACCTACTTTATAGCACAGGGAATTATACTCAATATTCTGTAATAACCTATAATGCAAAAGAATCTGAAAAAGAGTGTGTGTATATATATATATAAAACTGAATCACTTTGCTGTACACCTGAAACTACAATAACACAACATTGTAAATCAACTATACTTCAATAAAAGAAGAAAAAAAGCAATAATCATGGCACAAACTGTTTATCTTGAACTGTTTAAATATAATTTAAACATTAGCAATTTAGTATAATGATTTCCCTGCAACATAGTTCTGGGAGGATCCTAGAACCAAATTCTTGAAATCTTCTCAGAATCAGAGAACTTAAGTTATGCCAGCAGCAACTCATCTTCCAGAAATATGCTACAATGTTGTTTCTCAAACTCCAGCTGTGCATAAAGATCACTCTGAGAGCTTAGTAAACAGACTTCTGGGCCATCACCCCGAAAGATTGTGATTCAGTAGATCTGGAGCTGGCACAAAGATCTTCATTTCTAGAAAGTTCCAAGGTGACATTTATGCCACTAGTCTGAGGGGCACGCTTTAAATAGTACTGTTCTACAGCATTAGAAAATATTGTCCAACAAGTTCTCTTTGCGATGTCTTCCTACTTTGCATGATTTTCTATCCCCCCTTTTCCTCTCTTACTTCTTTGTAACCTTTGTTCTTCCTTTTCCTCTCCCTGCCCTCGAAATGTGGATATGCTCCAAGATTAAAACTTTGCTTCTTATCTCCTTGCCTTTCCTTCCTTTATAAGTTCAATAACTACTCATTGAGAATCTCCTAATTGTTAAGCTGGCTCTAGGTACCATGTAAGGCAAAACCAGTAAGGTCCATGCCCTTTGCTCCCAGATTATCTTCTCTGTGAAAATTTTCTCAGAACGTTCTCACAAACATGACCGTCTCTTCCTTTGCTTTCCCATAGCTCTTTATTTGTTTCACTCATCTGGCTTTTATTTCATACTTTCTTGGTTGGGAATTCCCTGAAACAGGATCCCAAATCTTGATTGCAAACAGGATCTGGACCGGGCAAAACTCTCTCAACCTCCAATTTTGACTGTGTCACCAATCCGTATTTAATCTTCCACTCAAAAGCAAGGTGTAATAACTATATGAGCCTTGTAATTGATCAGAAAATTGTGCCAATCTTTTCAATACAACACCGTCTTATACCAATACAAATATACATTGGAGTTATGCGAAATTTCGATTAGTATTTGGAGATGTTGCAAGATGACAGGGAAAGTGAAACAAAATTCCACTTCTAAGCATGTTAGCGCAAGGCAAATATTTGCTGCGTTCACTTTTACCTAATTCAGTTCAATCAACAAGTATGGACAAATCACAATATGCAAAATGCCGTTCTACTGTACCTGCATGTGTTTTCTTTTCCCCTCTAACCTGTGTCACGCCTCTTCAATGGGGGGGGGGGGTACATGTAAATTGGCCTTGCTGCCTCCACCCAGTATTGTGGCCACAATCAACGACAGCAGTGCTCAGCTCTGTGGATGTGTGTGGTTAAAGAGGATAGAAGTCGGGGGGAGCGGGGGAGAATATTTTCTCATAACGCTTCGGTAAATATCGGTGGAAACCTCTCTGAGCTATCTCTGTCCTGTCCTCCAGACTTCCTTCTCTGTGATATAAAGTGCTCATATAAGCAGTCAGAGCTGTGACGGAAATCCAAGGCTGACCTGACTTACTAAGTCCTCAAATGTTGACCTCTCCTGGGCAAATAAGTAGAGCAGGAGGGCATTTGGATAAGAAAAATAAAGAGGAGCCATGAGCAAAGCAGTAGATCTTTGGAATCAAACAATTTAACATAGAATGAATACCAAGCATTTCCTGGGGAAGGAAGGAAGTGTGATTCTGCCTATCCACTAACCTTAGGACCATATCAAATTTAGACTATCCTCATCCCTTTTGCATTGTAGTGGAGACATATCACACTCACATTCAACTCACACACACTCAGCCACATGTTTGCAGAAAACAACAGCCACAGCAACCATAGTTCTCACACAACATGGCCCCAGATGCAGGCCATCTACTTCATCTGCTGCTCAAGAAACAGAGATGTGTTTTAATAATGGGAAAAAAACACCTGGCTATATTGGCTCCACTGAAAGATGGTACATGATATATGCAAAGCATGCATACTGTTCTTCATGGGTGATTTAGGGGACCTTCTTTTGTGGAAAAACAGCTGATGTCTCAGTGCCCCTGGGGCTTCCATAGGCAGCTGTGGAATTAGGCCAGTGGCTTCAGAGACTGCTCTTCTAGACCACTGGCTGATGAGAGCATGAGGAAGGCTAGGTCTCTATGGAAACCACCTTCCCCTTCCTTTCTATCCTGCACACTCCCTCCCTCTCGCCTCCTTTCCATTTCTCCTATCAGAGAACTTTCCTCACCTCACAAGATGGCGCAGTGGAGGTGATGCAGTGAAGGCTTCATTGACAGGGGAAGTTGGTACTGTGCCCTTTGGGTGGGAGCTTTCACCCCAGATCAACTGTGTGGACCCCTCAGGGCTCAGAAGTCCCAGTGTAATACAGTAGCTACTTCCGGCTAAGCCTCATCACAGCTTGGTGGTTTCCTAAACATGAGAGACCTTGGGTTGTCCTCACTGTAAATTCAAGCTTGGGACTATTTCTAGGCAGGACACTATCGGAGACTATTTTTATCTCTGTCAAACAGTAGCCCTTCTTCTAGCTGAATGATTACCAGGTTTTAAGAGGACAGAAGTTATATTTATTTTTATTGTTGTGCAGAATTACGGAGAAAATGTGTAATTAGAAGAAAAATCCATACCTCCTGAAAGAAAATGGGCGGCAAGGGCAAAGAGGGAACTCACGGTACCAGGGCAAGTTGCTAATCCATCAGGGGAGCGTTGTGATTGCTCCAGAGGAACGAGGTCACCAGGAAAACCTTTGCTTAGAAACTAAATTAAGAATAAGGTCCCCATTGTTTGTCTTACAGTGGCCAGAGTTCATGAGTGTCTTGCGTTGTCCCCAGGGGCTCTGTTTCTCCACTCTAGGCCAGCTCTGATGAAGAGGAAGCCATATATCTTCTAAGAATATTTCTGTCTTGTGCTTAACTCAGTAACATTAACAGAGGGAAATGAGGTTATGTGAACTTCCCATGGATATTTGGATGGGAGTGACTCAGTTGATACAAAGGATTCCCTGTGAAATACATCCAAATACATAGAGTCGAGTTGATTCTTGTGATTCCCTTAGGTTTCACCAGCTCAGGAAAGAGGAAAGAATATCCTAAGAGATAGTGACTCTATAACTATATGCAGATGGCCAAAACACATGGTATGAGATGCTCCCACAAAAATAAAACAGTGTAAAGATCTTCCACTGCAAATGGATTAGATGTGGAATATTTTAATGATAGAGTCATTTCTGGTGCAAATAGCTTCCTCATTGTTCTACTTTCCAAATAAAAGGTTATTCTTGTTGGTAGTTAGTGTGTGCTAGTTTCAAAACCTACCTTATCTTTAAAATCTTCCAGAGCAGAAAATTGATAGTAATGAGGAAAATCAACTCTGAGGCAAAATAGTTTAGATTCACTCAGAATTTAGCAAATGTGAAAATTAGTACATTTTAAAAAGAAATTTCGCCATTTAATCCTAGAAACAAACTTCTTACAATCCCCCAGACACACACACACACACAGACACACACACACACACAGACACACAGACACACACACACACACACACTCTTATTAGACTTCTACTTTTCAGGAAGTGTTCATTATAGCTCGTAGAAAATATTCAACCTTAACACAGGGAAAAGCAAGTCACTTCCCTCAGCAAGGGATTAGAGTAGGATACACGTTCCCATTTTTGGACCTAGGAAAGAATCAGTTTGGGTCTCCTCTCTGAAATATGAGTGAAATTTGAGTGTCTAAGGGGCAAGGTAGAGCCACAGGGGGAGCTAAATTGGAGAGAAAACAAATATCTTTGACATTGCTAGGTAGGTTCTATCTGCCTTTGGAATCACCTGAGACACAGAATCCTTGACTACCCTCCTTCAGTTCTTATCCGATCTGTTACCATATTTTTTGTATTTATCTCTTTCCTTTAATTTTTGATTCATCCCTCAGAGTGATGAGCCAATGCCTTTAAAATAGTTATTCAATAAATATTCCACAGACGAATGGATTTTTCTCCTTCACTTCTAGGTTTCCAGTGCTTGTCCAGCTCTATCTCTCAACAGGTATCGGTATGCAGGAAGTTTAGAAATACCACTACGGCAATTACTACAGGAATTACTTCTCCTGCTTCTTTAACAGCTGGGGCGTTATATGCTAGAGTGGGTTACTCAAACCTGAAATTACTTACCATAAAAAAATGTGGCTTGGGATCAAATACAGATGGGAAGAAAGGAAGACTTTGATTTCTAGATTCACCTCAACATCACAGAAACATATAGGCATCTTCCTCTTCTTTCACCCTTTCTTTCATGATCAGTGGCCAGTAAATGTGAAGGTAACTAAGGCGCAAAAGGAAGGACAATTCTCAAAAAGGCAATTAGAAGTTTTAGACAGAGAAGCATAGCTCTGACACGTCTTTTTCGAGAGCGTCTGCGCCCTCCTTTCAGAATGCCACCAGCTTTTGTTTTCATCCATAACTTCTATCACTAGTTCCCGGGTTACTCACATAAATTATGGATAAAGAATTGGTAACAGAAGTTCCATAGCTTCTCTGGATCTGGTAAAATGAGAGGGAACTGTCTTCCTTGATAGAAATGTTCCCACTAACACCAGTAAAGGAACAAAGAAAAAAATTGCCTTGATGCTCGTCCCCCTTGTCCTTCCTACTTCCTCACCTTGAAAACAAATTATTGAGAATGTTCACAGAAGGAAGCTTCTGCTCAGCCTTTGGGAGAATGCAGTACCTAATCTATATTATGCAATGACTTGAGTTAACAATATCAGCAAATATGTTGCACTCAAACAAAACTCTTTCAGGATAGAATAGAAGTGATATCAAGAGGTAAGGCTAGGGCACCACACCTGAAAGTACCAGAGAGCAGAAGGTCTTCCAGGCCTGGAAGAAACCAGACTCACTTGATCTACATGTGGTTTTCTACTAGACCAAAATGAGACAGTAGCAAATGTCCAATTACACATCGAATAAACTCCAGAGCATTTCAGAGAAGCTCAATGCTTCTTCTCAGTAGTAATGTTGAGGCACAATTACATCAGCTTTGCAAAGTCAGATCCTTTGGATAAGTCAGTTCCTGTGGGATATTTACATAACACACACGTGTTCAAAAGCAACTCTGGGAACTTTTCCACAATCTTCTCAAATGTTCCCAATTCTCTGTTTTGTCTCCTAGAACCACTTCTTCCTGTTCAACACATGACAACCCACCAAAGAAGAATCTCATAGCCTTCTTAAGTCTTTCCCTTTTCTCATGATGAAAGAGTAGTTGTCATTATTGAGTCTTCTCTTCTTCCACAAAAGATGGTACACAGTATTCGCTGTTCTGGACAAATCATTTTGTAAAGCACTACACAAGTGTATTCGGATGAAGGCTAATACGGGGGTTTTTGAACCATTGGTGAGGGATGAGTTAGGTCTGGTTATCCAGAGACTGCAAGGCTTGTGCCTTTGGCCTTTGCTGTGTGAAGCAGCTCTGCAGCCAGAATGCAGAATGAATCTTTTGGGACCATTGGACCCGGATGTGCTCATGAAACTCATCTAAAAAAGTCCTTATAAGGTACAAAAGTGGAGGAAAGAAGCTTGACAGACCCAGCCAAGACCTTAACCCTCAGTGTCAATTGCAAAGACAGTCGCATTAACAGGGGGCAGATGCCTTCCGTTCTATTCTTAGTCTTTCGGGTCAAACTAAGGTATAGTTCAGGGGTCAACAAGCCAGTGCCCCTCGAGCCAAATATGGCCCGTTGTCTGTTTTTATATGCCTGAGTCAAGAATGATTTTTACATTTTTTAATTGTTGGGGAAAAAAACCAAAAGAAGAATCATATTTTGTAACACATGAAAATGGTATCAAATTCACATTTTAGTGTCCATAAGTAGTTTTACTGGAGCAAGATTATACCATATAGATGAAGGCTGCTTTTTCTCTACACAAACAGAGCCAAGTAGTTGCAAGAAACCATATGACTCGCAAAGAAAAAAAAAAAAAAAATCCCTTACAAAAAAGTTTTCTGACCCCTGATAAAGTTCATTCTTAAATTTAACCTCGTTCCTTAAATAGATGTGTGAGGACTTGCTCAAATGCATGGATTCTTTTTAGAGGATCGTTATGTCATCTATTGGGGAATGAGCCACTCGTTTTTATCAAATAGAAACTGACATGGGACAAGTGACTTGACCACCCTTGACTAATAGTCAGGGAAACACAAATTAAAACCACGAACAGATATTGTGTCACACCTACCGCTTTGTAAAGAAATTTTAAGTCTGATAACATACTGTGCTGTAAAGGGAAAGCGTAATATGTATGGGCACTGCTGGTGGAAATGAAAACTGCCACAACCGTGTTGGAGAGAGCAGCGTGGCAATTCCTGGTAAACTGGAAGACATATTCATAAGACGACCTATGATTCCACTCCCAGGTTTATCCTCTATTCTGAAGAAATTCTAGCACATTCACAAAAGGGAACATGTAGAAGGATGTTCTGTGTAGCCTGGTTTATGTGGTTAATGGTTTTCCCCATCCCTTCCAGGCACATGGTAGGCTGTGCCTTCAGCTCCCTGGTGGCTGGGTAGAGCCCTATGGCTAGTGTTGGACATTGGGTTGTGAGCAGAAGTGACACATGTCATGGCTGGAGTGTATATAAGGCCAATGTGAGATGCTTCCAAGTTATAACAATCCATAGAATCAAAGAAGAAATTATAGTGGAAAATAGATAATACTTCGAGTTAAATAATAGTACTCCATATCAGAACTTATCATTATACTATCAAATACTACATATCAAACCTATAGCCATGCTTAAAATGTAATTTATAGCTTCAAGAGCATATTAGGAAAGAAGAAAAATCTGAAAAAAATCAATAAACTTTGAATCTTAGTTTGGACTCCACTCCCCAGAAGCAGAGCACAAGCCAATGATTCAAGGGCACACAGTTTACTGGGAATAAATTAGTTTGCCAGGGCTGCCGTAGCAAAGTACCCCAGACTAGATGCGTTAAACAAGAGAAACTGATTTCTTCACAGTCCTGTAAAATGGAAGTCTGAGATCAAGCTGTTGGTGGAATTGATTTCTTCTGAGGCCTCTCTCCTTGGCTTATAGACAGCCACCTTCTTCCTGTGTCCTTCCATGGCCATCTCTCTGTGGCTGTCTGTGCCCTGACCTCCTCTTCTTATAAGGACAGCAGTCAGATTGAATTAAGGCCCATCCCAATGACCTCACTTTAACTTAATCACTCATTTAAAAGTCCTATCTCCAAATACAGTCACATTCTGAGGCACTGGGGGGTGAAGATTCCAACATATGAATTTTGAGGGAAACACAATTCAGCCATAACGGGGAGGGCTGGGAAGGTAGAAACACAAATAGAAAGTGAGACGGAGAAGGGAAGGCAGCCAATAAAGGGTATATTATTAAGGCAGCCATCACAACAGGTGACTGGAGCTTGATTACCAAGGAATACTCTATAAAACTATGTAAAATACGCATCAGAATGATCCTGGCCAAAGGACAAGAAGATTGGTATATTTACACCCTGACAGCCTTCGGCCTTTGGTTAAAGGTTTCTCCCACGGATGTTAGTTCCCAGGCACGTCTAGTCCACTATTCCACAAAGAGGGTTCTGGCAGCTCAGGGGCAGCCCTCTGACAAAGAATCAGATGTTGGCCCTTGGAACTCAGGCTGGTGTGCGTGAGAATGGCAAGGAGGCACTTGGGCAGAGCCCCAACAGTGTCTGCTTAGCAGCCCTCTCCAGAAGTTACAAAGAGAGGAGTAAATGAACCCAAAGAGAATGCAATAATTAAAACAAATTCAAATGTATAAATAGATAAATCTACAAAACTATGGATTGGTTCATTAAAGTACTAATAAAATTTTAAGATTACTGTTAAGACTTCCAAAATAAACAATGTGAGGAATTTTAAAACAGGACATCATTACAGTTCCCACAGACATGAGCTCATTAAGAGAAGAAATAGAAATAAAAGAGAGAGCAAGTAGCAATTCCAAACCTAGGTATATACTCAAAAGAATCGGAAACAGGTACTCAAACATAATACATGTACATGCATGTTCACAGCAGCAATATTCACAAAAGCCAAAAGGTGGAAACAACCCAAATTTCCATCAATGGTTGAATGGACAAGTTGTGGTATATCCACACAGCAGAATATTATTCAACCATAAAAAGGAATGAAGTACTGATATATGCTACAACAGGGATGAACCTTGAAAACATTATGCTAAGGGAAAGAAGCCAGACACAAGAGACCATATACTGTATGATTTCATTTATATGAAATATTCAGAAGAGGTAAATCCGTGAAGACAGAAAGTAAATTGTTGCTTGCAAGTGCCCAGGGGGAGAAGGGAATGGGGAGTGACTGCTTAATGGGTTGAAGGTTTCCTTTTGGGGTGAGAAAAGTAGTTTGGAACTTGATAGAAATGTGATTGTACAACCTGTGAAAGTACAAAATAACACTGAATTGATCACTCTGAAATGGTTAAGTTGATATGTGAATTTTACTTCAATAAAAAAATTAAGTGAGGGGTAAGGGGGACAGGGATAAATTGGAATATTGGGACTGACACATACACACTACTATATATAAAACAGATAACTAATAAGGACCTACTCTATAGCACAGGGAACTCTATTCAATACTCTGTAATGACCTATATGGGAAAAGGATCTAAAAAAGAGTGGATATGTGTATATGTGTAACAGATTCACTTTGCTGTACACCTGAAACTAACACAACATTGTAAATCAACTATACCCCAATTAAAAAAAATTTTTTTTTAATTTTTAAAAATCAAGAGAGAGTATGAAAAAAGGAGTGGAACTATCTGGTGGTATTTAAGTATGGAGTGCAGACCACATGCCAGATCTACAGTTGCCACACCCTGACCATTTTTAATATTTTGATGATCTCAGCAAGCATTCCCAGTTGTCCTGTAAGGTGAGGATTAATAATAATATTCATTTTTATAGAGGAGAAGGGAGTTCATGGGAAAGACCTGATCATTTCCCTGTCTTTTTGTCACTTTGTATTTTGCAGAGTTGATCCAGAGTATCTCTCTTGAGAAGCAGAACCCAGAAACATAGATGAGCTTACTTTAAGGCTTGGAGATGTCTCAGCTAAAGGAAGTGGGCCAGGGCAGAGTGAAGTGCTCTGACATTCCAAATATAGCCCGTGCTTGGTCACTTAGGAAGATAGATTTGTTGCTAGCAACAAGTACTTAGAATGTGTGTCATTTGGCATGTCTTGAGCTGTGAAGTAGATGCAATGCAGGCAAAAAATTGATGATGTTACAGGGAGGGGCTGTGTGGGGTGCTGACTGCCATCTGCAGTGCCTGGAGGAGGGGTGGAGAGGAGTGAAGAATCTCTTTCTTTTTAATAGATTTTCAAGATGGGGAAAATCATATTGCAATCCCTGAGCATTTGGGAACAATTGTACTTAAGGTAGAAAGTACACCTAACATGAAGCTGGGAAAACTGTACACTCTCTACAAACTCACTTTGCAGATTCCTCGGTGTCAGAAGAAAAGGTCAGAGCATTTCAATTGCCAGTGGTCCCCTTACTCCCTCCAGCCACTTATGTGGAGCCCCAAAGAGACAACAAAAAGCAAAATAGCAAGTACTGATGGCTGTGGGATTTGTAATGACCACATAGAGTGACTTCTATGATCTCTGGAAAAGTATGCAAAAGATGTTAGATAAGATGGTAGCAGAGAAGTGATTGAAGCCTAAACCACAATGCTATAGGCATGTGGTGAAGCTAATTCTTTGGCTCGGTTTAGAATTTATATTAGAAGGTACATTAGCAAAATCTCTGAGAAGAGTATGTTATTCCCTACAATTATACCTGGAGAAGTAGGTTAATATTTAATCTTTATTTTAATTTTATGAAGGAGAAAATTTTATATTACAAATGTTAAAGTGAAAATTAGCATACAATCATAGGTCCAAAAGCTGAAAAGAATTTTGACTAAGTCCTAGAAGAAATCAAACTATTGAAAAAGAAGGGAGAAGAGGAAGAAGGATTAAAGTAAAGTTAAAAGCAGAAAACCTTAGACTGAGAGCTTGGTTCAAGATGGCGGAGTAGAAGAAAGTGCGCTCACTCCCTCTTGCGAGAGCACTGGAATCACGACTAACTGCTGAACAATCATCCGCAGGAAGACACTGGAAGTCACCAGAAAAGAGACCCCACACCCCAAAACAAAGGAGAAGCCACAATGAGATGGTAGGAGGGGTACAATAACAATAAAATCAAATCCCATAACTGCTGGGTGGGTGACTCACAGACTGGAGAACACTTATACCACAGAAGTCCACCCACTGGAGTGAAGGTTCTGAGCCCCACGTCAGGCCTCCCAACCTGGGGGTCTGGCAACGGGAGGAGGAATTCCCAGAGAATCAGACTTTGAAGGCTAGTGGGATTTGACTGCAGGACTTCAACAGGACTGGGGGAAACAGAGACCCCGCTCTTGGAGGGCACACACAAAGTAGTGTGTGCATCAGGACCCAGGGGAAGGAGCAGTGACCCCATAGGAGACTGAATCAGACCTACCTGCTAGTGTTGGAGGGTCTCCTGCAGAGGCGGGGGGTGGCTGTGGCTCTCCACAGGGACAAGGACACTGGCAGCAGAAATTCTGTGAAGTACTCCTTGGTGTGAACCCTCCCAGGGTCCACCATTAGACCCACCAAAGAGCCTGTAGCCTCCAGTGCTGTGTCGCCTCAGGCCAAATGACCAGCAGGGAGGGAACTCAGCCCCACCCATGAGCAGACAAGCAGATTAAAGATTTACTGAGCTCTTCTCACCAGAGCTACACCCAGCTCTACCCACCACCAGTCCCTCCCATCAGGGAACTTGCACAGCCTCTTAGACAGCCTAATCCACCAGAGGGTAGACAGTAGAAGCAAGAAGAACTACAACCCTGCAGCCCGTGGAACGAAAACCACATGCACAGAAAGATAGACAAAATGAAAAGGCAGAGGGCTATGTACCAGATGAAGGAACAAGATAAAATCCCAGAAAAGCAATTAAATGAAGTGGAGATAGGCAACCTTCCAGAAAAAGAATTCAGAATAATGATAGTGAAGATGATCCAGGACCTTGGAAAAAGAATGGAAGCAAAGATCGAGAAGACACAAGAAATGTTTAACAGAGACCTAGAAGTATTAAAGAACAAACAACTAGAAGCATTAAAGGATGAACAAACAGAGATGAACAATACAATAACTGAAATGAAAAATACACTAGAAAGAATCAATAGCAGAATAACTAAGAAAGAAGAATGGATAAGTGACCTGGAAGACAAAATGGTGGAATTCACTGCCACAGAACAGAATAAAGAAAAAAGAGTGAAAAGAAATGAAGACAGCCTAAGAGACCTCTGGGACAACATTAAATGCACCAACATTCACATTATAGGAGTCCCAGAAGGAGAAGAGGGAGAGAAAGGACCCGAGAAAATATTTGAAGAGATTATAGTCAAAAATTTCCCTCACATGGGAAAGGAAATAGCCACCGAAGTCCAGGAAGTGCAGAGGGTTCCATGCAGGATAAATCCAAGGAGAAACACGCCAAGACACATAGTAATCAAAATGGCAAAAATTAAAGACAAAGAAAAATTATTGAAAGCAGCAAGGGAAAAATGACAAATAACATACAAGGGAACTCCCATAAGGTTAACAGCTGATTTCTCAGCAGAAACTCTACAAGCCAGAAGGCAGTGGCACAATATATTTAAAGTGATGAAAGGGAAGAACCTACAACCAAGATTACTCTATCCAGCAAGGATCTCATTCAAATTTGACAGAGAAATCAAAAGCTTTACAGACAAGCAAAAGCTAAGAGAATTCAGCACCACCAAACTAGCTCTACAGCAAATGCTAAAGGAACTTCTCTAAGTGGGAAACACAAGAGAAGAAAAGTACCTACAAAAACAAACCCAAAACAATTAAGAAAATGGTAATGGGAACATACATGTTGATAATTACCTTAAATGTGAATGGATTAAATGCTCCAACCCAAAGACACAGGCTCACTGAATGGATGGATACAAGAGACCCATTGTCTACAAGAGACCCACTTCAGACCTAGGGACACATACAGACTGAAAGTGAGGGGATGGAAAAAGATATTCCATGCAAATGGAAATCAAAAGAAAGCTGGAGTAGCAATACTCAAATCAGATAAAATAGGCTTTAAAATACAGGATGTTACAAGAGACAAAGAAGGACACTACATAATGATCAAGGGATCAATCCAAGAAGAAAATATAACAATTATAAATATATATGCACCCAACATAGGAGCACCTTAATACATAAGGCAACTGCTAACAGCTATAAAAGAGGAAATCGACAGTAACAAAATAATAGTGGGGGACTTTAACACCTCACTTACACCAATGGACAGATCATCCAGACAGAAAATTAATATGGAAACAAAAGCTTTAAATGACACAATAGACCAGATACATTTAATTGATATTTATAGGACATTCCATCCAGAAACAGCAGTTTACACTTCCTTCTCAAGTGCACACAGAACATGCTCCAGGATAGATCACATCTTGGGTCACAGACCAAATTTAAGAAAATTGAAATCATATCAAGCATCTTTTCTGACCCCAATGCTATGAGATTAGAAATCAATTACAGGGATAAAAACATAAAAAACACAAATACATGGAGGCTAAACAATACAGTACTAAATAACCAAGAGATCACTGAAGAAATCAAAGAGGAAATCAAAAAATACCTAGAGACAAATGACAACGAAAACATGAAGATCCAAAGCCTACTGGATGCAGCAAAAGCAGTTCTAAGAGGGAAGTTTATAGCAATACAATCCTACCTCAAGAAGCAAGAAAAATCTCAAATAAACAACCTAACCTTACACCTAAAAGGACGAGAGAAAGAAGAACAAACAAAACCCAAAGTTGGTAGGAGGAAAGAAATCATAAAGATCAGAGCACAAATAAATGAAATAGAAACAAAGAAACAATAGCAAAGATCAATAAAACTAAAAGCTGGTTCTTTGAGAAGATAAATAAAATTGATAAACCTTTAGCCAGACTCATCAAGAAAAAGAGGGAGAGGACTCAAATCAATAAAATTAGAAATAAAAATGGAGAAGTTACAATGGACAACACAGAAATACAAAGCATCATAAGAGTCTACTACAAGCAACTCTATGCCAATAAAATGGACAACCTGGAAGAAATGGACAAATTCTTAGAAATGCACAACCTTCCAAGACTGAACCAGGAAGAAATAGAAAACATGAGCAGACCAATCACAAGTAATGAAATTGAAAGTGTGATTAAAAATCTTCCAACAAACAAAAGTCTGGGACCAGATGGCTTCACAGGTGAATTCTATCAAACAGTTAGAGAGGAGGTAACACCCATCCTTCTCAAACGCTTCCAAAAAAATTGCAGAGGAACACACCCAAACTCATTCTATGACATCACCATCACCCTGATACCAAAACCACATAAAAGATACTAAAAAAACCCAAAATTACAAACCAATATCACTGATGAATATAGATGCAAAAATCCTCAACAAAATACTAGCAAACAGAATCCAACAACACATTAAAAGGATCATACACCAGGATCAAGTGGGATTTATCTCAGGGATGCAAGGATTCTTCAATATACGCAAATCAACCAATGTGATACACCAATATTAACAAACTGAAGAATAAAAACCATACGATCATCTCAATAGATGCAGAAGAAGCTTTTGACAAAAGTCAATACCCATTTATGATATGAACTCTCCAGAAAGTGGGCATCGACGGAACCTACCTCAACATAATAAAGGCCATATATATATATGACAAATCCACAGCAAATATCATTGTCAATAGTAGAAAATTGAAAGCATCTCCTCTAAGATCAGGAACAGGACAAGAATGTCCACTCTCGCCACTATTAGTCAACATAGTTTTGGAAGTCCTAGCCACGGCAATCAGAGAAGAAAAAGGAATAAAAGGAATACAAGTTGGAAAAGAAGAGTAAAACTGTCACTTTTTCAGATGACATGATACTATACATAGATAATCCTAAAGGTGCCACCAGAAAACTACTAGAGTTAATTAGTGAATTTGGTAAAGTTGCAAGATACAAAATCAATGCACAGAAATCTCTTGCATTCCTATACACTACAACAAAAGATCTGAAAGAGAAATTAAGGAAATAATCCCATTCACCATTGCAACTAAAAGAATAAAATACCTAGGAATAAACCTACCTAAGGAGGTAAAAGACCTGTACTCAGAAGACTATAAGACACTGATGAAAGAAATCAAAGATGACCCAAACAGATGTGGAGACATACCATGTTCTTAGATTGGAAGAATCAATATTGTGAAAATGACTATACTACCCAAAGCAATCTAAAGATTCAGTGCAATCACCATCAAATTACCAATGGCATTTTTTACAGAACTAGAACAAAAAATATTAAAATTTGTATGGAGACACAAAAGACCCTGAATAGCCAAAGCAGTCTTGAGGGAAAAAAACGGAGCTGCAGGAATCAGACTCCCTGACTTCAGACTATACTACAAAGCTATAGTAATCAAGACGATATGGTACTGGCACAAAAACAGAAATATAGATTAATGGAACAGGATAGATAGCCCAGAGATAAACCCACGCACCTATGGTCAACTACTCTGTGACAAAGGAGGCAAGCATATACAATGGAGAAAAGACAGTCTCTTCAATAAGTGGTGCTGGGAAAACTGGACAGCCACATGTAAAAGAATGAAATTAAAACACTCCTTAACACCATACACAAAAACAAATTCAAAAAGCACTAAAGACCTAAATGTAAGGCCGGACACTATAAAACTCTTAGAGGAAAACATAGGAAGAACACTCTTTGACATATATCACAGCAAGATTTTTTGGACCCACCTCTTAGAGCAATGGAGATAAAAACAAAAATAAACAAATGAGACCTAATGAAACTTCAGAGCTTTTGCACAGCAAAGGAAACTATAAACAAGACAAAAAGACAACACTCAGAATGGGAGAAAATATTTGCAAATGAATCAACAGGCAAAGGATTAATCTCCAAAATATATAAACAGCTCATGCAGCTCAATATTAAAAAACCAAATAACCCAATCAAAAAATGAGCAGAAGACCTAAATAAACATTTCTTCAAAGAACACATACAGATGGCCAAGAGGCCCATGAAAAGCTGCTCAACATCACTAATTATTAGAGAAATGCAAATCAAAACTACAGTGAGGTATTACCTCACATTGGTTAGAATGGGCGTCATCAGAAAATCTACAAACAACAAATGCTGGAGAGGGTGTGGAGAAAAGGGAACCCTCTTGCACTGCTGGTGGGAATGTAAATTGATACAGCCACTATGGAGAGCAGTATGGAGGTTCCTAAAAAAACTAAAAATAGAACTACCATACGACCCAGCAACCCCACTATTGGGCATGGACCCAGAGAAAACCATAATTCAAAAAGACACATGCACCCCAATGCTCATTGCAGCACTTTGCCAGGTCATGGAATAGCCAGGTCATGGAAGCAACCTAAATGGTCGACAGATGAATGGATAAAGAAGATGTGGTACAGATATACAGTGAAATATTACTCAGCAATGAAAAGGAATGAAATTGGGTCATTTCCAGAGATGTGGGTGGACCTAGAGACTGTCCTACAGAGTGAAGTAAGTCAGAAAGAGAAAAACAAATATCGCATATTAATGCATATATGTGGACTCTAGAAAAGTGGTACAGAAGAAGTGGTTTGCAAGGCAGAAATAGAGACACAGATGTAGAGAACAAATGTATGGACACCAAGGGGGGTAAGCGGGGAGGGGCAGCCTGGGTGGGGGATGAATTGGGAGATTGGGATTGACATACATACACTAATATGTATAAAATAAATAACTAATAAGAACCTGCTGTATATATAAAAAAAAAAGAAAACAGACTTACACTTTATTTCTTAAATCCTAAAACCCTGTGTTCATCTGGTCATCAAATTGATCAGCGCTTGATCCTTTGATTTAAACTCTGAATTCAAGTCCTTCCTGCCACTTTCCTGCCTTAATTCAATCCTGGGTTATTTCTTTTCTTTTTTGTAAGTATGTTTTTTTATTGTGGTAAAATACACATAACAAAAAAATTTACCATTTTACCTGTCTTCAAGTGTACATCTCAGTGGCATTAAGTGTATTAACAATGTTGTATACAACCATCACCACTACTGAGAGTGGAACAGAACTTTAAGTATGAGCTTCCTGAATTGGTTCTGGGAATTGACTCTCTAATATGATTAGATTTTAAAATGCTAATGAGTCTACTTTCAGTAATAAAGGCACAAGTAAGTTACGTGAAGAAGTGCTCAAAATGCCTATGGTTGCCACTTCTGGTCTACTGCCTTCTCTCTCCTACAAGAAGAGGCTAGGGTCTGGTTTATAGACGGTTCTGCACGCTATGCAGGCACCACCCCAAAGTGGACAGCTGCAGAACTACAGCCCCTCTTTCTGGAACATCCCTGAAGGACAGCGTGAAGGGAAATCCTCTCAGTGGGCAGAAATTTGAGCAGTGCTCCTGGTTGTTTACTTTTCTTAGAAGGAGAAAAGTCCAGATGTGTGATTATATGATTATATAGTGATTCATGGGCTGTGGCCAATAGTTTAACTGGATGGTCAGGGACTTGGAAAGAATATGATGGGAAAATGAGTGATGAGATTCCAGGAAGAGCTGTGTGGATAGATGCCTCTGAATATGGGCAAAAAAATGCACAGGTGTTTGTGTCCCATGTAAATGCTCACCTAAGGGTGACCTCAGCAGAGGAGGATTTTAACAATAGGATATCCTGTTTTATAGACTCCAGTTGGCCTTCTTCTCCAGTTACCACTGTCATCACCACAGTGGGCTCATGAAGAAAGTGGTCATGGTGGTAGGGATAGAGGTCATGCCTGGGCTCAGCAGCAAGGACTTGCACTCACTAAGGCTTACCTGGCTACCGCCATTGAGCATTCAATCTGCCTAAGGCAGAGATCAACATGGAATCTTCCATATGGCACCACTACCTGTGATCAGCCAGCTACCTGGTGGCAGGTACATTGATTTCATTGGATCACTTTCATCATGAAAGTGGCAGCATTTTGTTCTTAACACAGTGGAAATTCAGGATGCAGACTTGCCTTCCCCACATGCAATATTTCTGCCAAAACTACCGTATGTGGACTTACAGCACGCCTTATCCACTGTTGTGGTATTCCACACAGCAGTGGTTCTAATCAGGAAAACCACTGCACAGCAAGTGAAGTGCACGGTGGGCTCATGCTCATGGAGTTCATTGGTCTGACCATGTTCTCCACTACCCTGAAGCAGCTGGCTTGATGGAGTGGTGTCATGGCCTTTGAAAACTCAGTTACAGTACCATGTAAGTGTCAATACCTTGCAGGGCTGGGACAAGGTTCTCCCGAAGGCCGGGTATGCTCTGAATCAGTGTCTAATATTTGACACTGTTCCTCCCACAGCCAGGACTCATGGGTACAGGAATCAAGGAGTGAAATTGGAAGTGGCACCACTCACCATTACCCCTCGTGCCCAACTAGCAAAATTTTTGCATCTTGTTTCCTCAGCCGTGCACCCTGTTGGCCTAGAGGTCTTAGTTCCAAAGGGAGGAATGCTTCTACCAGGAGATACACAAGGATTCTGTTGAACTGAAAGTGAAGACTGTTGCCTGGCCCCTCTGGACTCTTCACGCCTCTGAATCAACAGGCAAAGAAAGGAGTCTTTTAGTATTACCAGGCCCCTGGATTAGGGTCAATGAAAAACTACAACAACCCAACCCAAGAAGGATTACTCATGGCCCAGATTCTGGAATGATGGTTTGGGTCACTCTACCAGGTAAAGAACCACAACAAGCTGAGGTACTTACTGAAGGCCAAGGAAATACAGAATGGGTAGTGGAAGAAGGTAGTTATAAATACCAGCTACGACCACATGACCAGTTACATAAACTAGGGGTAACAGACCCAAGAGACTGAAACCTGGATCCCGAAGGCCGGTTTTGAGCAGCTGAATCAACCAGCTCTGCTGTCTGCCCTACCTCCGGACTTCTTATTAAGTGAAAGAAATAACCTTATTGCTTAGGTCAAGGTTTACTTATACTTTAAGCCAAAATTATCCCAACCGATACAGTCTGGGGGAGTTAGCAATACTGTTTCTGTTATGAGGGCCCCAAAGTCTGGGCCATGGGCTGATTTCCGAAGTAGGAGTGAAAGACATCCTTACACTATCACAACCCCACGAATACCTCTTCCCTTCCAGACTCCTGAAATTCCTTGACTAGGTGACAAAGATTATCTTTCCATCATTGACTATCAACCAGCTGACAAAGGAAAATAGTAGTAGAAAAAAATGCCTGGGAAAAATGGTCAGTCTAAAAACTAATAAAGCATGCAGATTTAAACAAGACACACTTTACACTATCAAATTGATTTTAAAAGATCCTCACATTCAAATTGCTGGCCAGGTTGTGCTAATGCTTTTGAAAACAAGAAAAATGTATCAACTTCTCTGGTAAGTATTAGTCTCCTTGGGTTGCTGTAAAAAAATGCCATAGACGGCACGGCCTGAACAACAGATATTTATTTCTCACAGTTCTGGAGGCTGGAAAATCCAAAATAAAGGTGCTGACAGTTGGTTCCTGGTGAAAGCTCTCTTCCTGGCTTATAGATGGCCGTCTTCTTGCTGTGTCCTCACATGGCCTTTCCTGGATACATGTACATGGAGAGAGTGAGCTCTCTCTATCTTCCTCTCCTTATAGGGGCATGAATCCCACCATAAGGGTCCCACCCTCATGACCTCATCTAAACCTAATTACTTCTCAAAGGCCCCACTTCCAATCAGCATCATATTGGTGATGAGGGCTTCAAAATATGAATTTTGGGGGGACACAAATATTCAGGTCATAACAATAAGCAATGTTAAGTCCTTATTAAAAACCAGAAAATGGCTCACACTTTGGTCAATGCCCTCCAGCCAATGACCACAAGGAACACACAGCACACCTGTATTTGACCAAGTTGGGTTTAATGCTTGTGGGGAACCACGGGGAAGCTCGGTGAGAGTCTCAGACAGGACTTACGCTAGGATTCTGGCTAATGTTAGATGCTTTGGGGGTGGATTTAAGGAAGTGGAGGTTTTCTCTGGATTGTTTGCTGTCAGGAAGTAAAGGTAATTCTATGAATAAATCTCATCTAGAAAGAGGAAAGAATAGGGTGAGGCTAATGCTAAAACTGGTAAAGAAGCAGAAATCACTCATATTATCCAGGATAGGAAGATGTTGGGTTATTTTTGTGGTTTGGACAATGTTCATGATTTTTCTGAGCTCAGACATGATTGTGGAGTGGCCTGGTCTAACGTTCGTGTTCTGTGAAATTATTTGTGTTCCAACGGGAGAACTAGAAGTTCCAGGCCAGCTCCTAGATGCCAAAGGCTGCTTTTCTCTTTACCTTTCAACTCAAACACAGTGTGTATAAGTCAGCTGGGCCTGCCTTAACAAAATGCCCCAGACTGGGTAACTGAACAGAATTTTCTCACAGTTATGGAGGTTAGAAGTCCAAGATCAAGGTGCTGACAGGGTTGGTTTCCCCTGAGGCCTCTCTCCTTGGTTTGCAGGTGGCCAGCTTCTTACTGTGTCCTCAAATGGCCTTTCTTTTGTACATGAAGAGAGAGAAAGGTCTCTGGCATCCCTTCCTCTTCTTACAAGGACCCCCGTATTATCGGATTAAGACCCTACCTTTATGACTTCATTTAACCTTAACTACCTCCTTAAAGGCCCAATCTCTGATACAGTCATTGGGGGTTAGGGCTTCAACATATGAATCTGGGGGGATGTAATTCAGTCCATAACACTGCGCATCAGGGCCCAAGATTTCTAGAGAGATCTTTCACAGGAGATAAAAGTACTATACATGTTGATCTACATTAATAGTAGAACTAAGAAATAACCAAGTATCAAAAGCAGCGTAGAAAAGACAGGTGATAGCTCAGAGGACAAATGAGCCCAGGGCTGGCTCAGATAGTATTAGGGTAGTGGGTTAATTGGTAACTGTTTTAATTATTAATTTTTTCATGTTTCCGTGATATTGCTTTTGCAGCAATTATGATACAAATACCTATGGGAAAGTTGATAAATAGATTTAAGCTTTTTTGCCCCATGGGGTCAGTGAAAGCTAGCAAGTGCCCTGTCAGCATGTTTTAGTGTGTTTATGGGTGGGACAATCCAAAGAGGGGACCCACGTGGCACTGAGGTGGCGAGGAGACCCACGTAAGCAGTGGGCTTCGCGGAAGAACGGAAAAGGCAGCTAGGGAAAACCCGGGAAATCTCCCGCCTTCTGACGTGCCTTTTGTCAGTCCTGCTGTATCATCAGCCCGTGATGACCCAAATCACTTCCAGGCTCTGCCTGCAGAACTGAGCCAAGCTCCCGTGTGTCAGCTGCAACCCCCAACCCCAGCTGAACTCTCACTCAGGTCAAGAAACGTTCCCTTAGGTAGGAGATGCTGAATGAGCTTCCTTCCGGTCTGTTTTTGCTGTTGTTCTCCTAACTGTTCTTTCAGGTTTTTTTTTTACCTGAAAGAACTGCCCCAAATATAAAGACTAGGTGGGGTAGAGACCTTTATTTAAGTTGTAGATCTTGAAAAACTGCCCCAGATCCCTAAGCGTGTGGACGGTACTGAGTTTTGGGACAAGTCATTACTGAAGAGAAGAACATACTGTAACCTTCATTCTCCAAGTAGAGTCCAATGCTACTATCTGGGCCAAATCTATTTTTAGGATAAAGGCTGCAATCTCTGGTAACAACAGATTCCCACTAAACAGTACGCTGTGCCCTGCCAGGCACGGCGTCGGAACGCCAGACCACACACACCTCCCCGCTAACGCGGCACCACACCCCACCCGCTCTTTCACACAGGGGCCCCTGGAGGTTCAAAGAGCTTATTTTGAAATGAAGCGGCCACTGGAAAAAGCTTTTACTTTCATATGGGACAAACCTCATGAAGCATTTATTTCTCTTGATTAGTGTTCACAACGGCAGCTCAGAATGCTTTCTCTGGCCAATTTGTCGTTGATCTTATAAAACAGATCTCTCTTCTTGATCTGATTCCCCCCACCCCCGTGCATTTGTTCTGCGTAAACCTTTCAGCACGTTTGTTAACTTGAGTGACACTGAAAAAAATCGCCACCCCATTAATGTGGAGTCATGCCATCCACGGGAGCTTGGTTCCTTCCCAGATGTTCCCTTTCAGCAGATACCATTGTGTTTTAAAACTTTGGATAATTATAGCTCTGTAAACCTAGAGGACAAGATTGGTTGGCTCCAGCCAGCTCCTTGCTCCTTATGTAATAGCTTCATTGTTTAGTAATCGCCCTATTCACAGAGCAAAGGGATCCGTGTCAGCCAAGACATCTATTCAAAGCACTTGCCCTGTGCTGGCTAAACAGGAGCAGAAGCAGTCTTACCCAGAGAACCAGGACACTCACAGGAGACGTGCTACCAGTTTGACCAGGGCTGCTTTTCCCTTCTCAAATGGAACCCTCCTTCAGAAATGGCTTCCCCTTTTCTTCAGTAACGAATCAGCCTGCGGACAGAGGCTTTCTGTTTGCTGGTGAAATCCCTGCTAAATGCGGGGAGCCCCGAATGGGTGGGGCAGGCCAATGTGGGTGGTGGGTGAAATGCTGGGCCACTGAGAAACGAGACGAAGGGTGTGGGGTGAGACACAGAGCACCGTGGGATGGTCCACACCTGTTGTCCCTGTCTGGGAGGAAGAATTTTTCCTCTATCCTTCTAGGTTATCCTTCTGGTCTAAGAATTAAATTGACGTGAGACAGGTTCACAGGAGAAAATCAAACAAAAATTTGATAATAGGTACACATGGGAGAGACCCAGGAGAACTGAGTTACTCACCAAAATGGCCAAAGCCCTCACCTTAAATACCATCTTCAGCTAAAGACAAAAAGGGATGTTGGATGTAGTGGTTTGGGACACCAAAGGGGAGGAAGGCAATTCACATGGAGCTGGTTGAGCAAATGTCTGGTAAATAACTGTGTGCTGGACCCTGCAGAGACAATAGGACATGGAGTGGACTCCATGATCTTTAGCCCTTTCCTAGAGTTCCTTCCACCAGACCTAGCCTGTATTCTTTGAGGATATCTACGGTGATAGCTCTATTCTGGGTATGTGCCCTCTGTCTAAATTCTTTTAGGTAGTTAAGGGCAAGGTCAAAGTTTCTTTCTGAGTCTTTTGGGCCTCGATAATTTTCAGCTTGAAACAATCTGCATGACAGAGACATTTTGGGGTGATGAGTTTTACTCCCCTACGTTCCCAAGGATGAGAGAAAGGAGAGAGAAACTTCCCTAAGCTATTTCCTGGAAGAATCCAGAATGACCTCTGGGAGCTCTGTGGGGGAGTTGAGAGGGAGCCACTGTGCAAGGTAGGAAGAGGTAGAGAGTTCTTAGACTTTGTGGAGGCTCTTCACCAGGGAGTCTATGCCCATGTTTCCCAGCCTGTAGGAGCCCAGTGAATATTGGAGCCCAGTTTCCTCTGGCCAAGAGCCTGGGGCTGCCCCATCAGAAAATAGAAGGCCCTCAGCAAAGCACCCCAACACACAAGCTGCCCTTCTGCCTCCCCAGCTCTCTCTCTCCCTGTCCTGATCCTGCAGCTCCAGGAGAGCAAACAGTGGAGAATGAGAGAAAAAAACAGAAGGAGATTTAAAGAATAACAATAAATAGCGATATAGAACACCCACCGAAGCTGATTCAATATGGACCCAGAAGGTGCAGAAATGCTATGGCCCATCCTTGAGAATCAATGTGCTTAAGACTGATTATTAGAAACATTTCTTTTTCTCTTTTCTTTTCTCTTCTTTTTTTCTACATATGTATATATATTCTTTTAATAATATATTTATATATTTTGTATGAATCTATGCATGTGTGTGTATATATATATATATATATATATATGTATGCATAGCATCATGGTTTTGGCATAAAAATTATTTTAGAGTGAAAATATTTGAAATCTTACCTGAACTTCCCTTATCTGACTAAAGCAGAGCCTTCCGAAAAATACAGCTGCCACCAACCCCCGCTCCAAGGGGATTCCCTGCAAATTCCAGGAAGGAGACAGACTTCCCATTCCCATCAACATCAAGGAAAACCCAACAGAACCTGGTATACTTTCCCACTGAAGCCCCCCACCCGTTCTGTTAAGTTGATATAGAAATCTTGACCTCTGAGTATTCAGCAAGTACTCATTACTGAGAATTCCCACAGGCACGTGTAAATAAACCTTGTCTTTTCTCCTATTAATCTATCTACTGTTAGTTAATTTGCAGGCCCTGACCATTCAACCTAAGTGGGTGGAAGAAGGGCTTTCTCCCGAGAGTTGTTTATACGTGCAAACACACACACACACACACACACACACACACACACACACACACACACACACACACACACACACACACTTTCCGCTAACTGACCGAACCCACAGGCCCTTTCAGATCTGAAAATATTCCGACTCCCTGTCCCACAATGCCCCACTCTCACTCCCACCCTGACACACACATTGCACACATGCCGCTAGAAGTGGGTCTCCTCCCATCGGGCTCTGCTTCTGTTGGGCGCATCAGCTGTGTCCTGCCTGGTCTGCCGGGCTCTCGCATCTCCAACCGCAGCTGAGGCCCTTGGCCTTCAGGACACCAGAGTCGTCACTGGGCCTTCTTCTACTGTTGACAAGAACTGAGGCCGGGGGTGGAGGGGGTGTCCTCTATTCCTCGTGTGATTTTCTATCAGAGATCTTACTTTTAAGCACACTGTTTCTATTGTTCTGTTTTGTTTTCTTCCCTTTAAAACCCTGCCTTCTCCCCATGGGGCTTATATCTGTATCTGATGTGGCCCAGAGAGGGACTGTCCCCATTTGGAACCCCCAGCTCCTGCAGGCACCTGGTCTGCGGTCCTCAGTGCACTTCAAACACCGCCTGGCACCCGGCCCAAGTCCACAGTCCTGTATCCATAAATCTAAAATCCAGAAGTCTCTGAAAACAGAAAGATTTTTATAACTGCTTTGGTGTGAAGTGATATAAGGCTCCATTTATCCCACGTAGTGTGAATATTCATGTATTTTGCTGGTACAGGACTGTGGAAATATTGATGTGTTTGATTCCCAGGGTGTTGCCTCAGGATCCCTCTGGGATGTTATCAAACATTTGGCTTATGCACCATAGCGCCTTGCTAAAATCTGAAACATTCTGAATTCTGAAACCTGTCTGGCCTCCAGGGCTTCAGATAAGTGACTGTGGACTTTGCATGTTCCATTAAATATGTGCTGATTGAACATCTGACCCGCTCCTTCCTTCCTACACCCGGGTTTCCTTGCAGGTCAAGTTCTCGGTGATGTCTCCTGCCTCTGCGGTAGCAGCTGTCCCCAGGCTTCATGCGAACAGGCTCAGCGTGACCAGCGGGGACAAACCACACGTGGTCCAAAGCTGGGCCCTGACTGCCTGTGGGAGTGTCAAGACACGAAGCTCATCCTTAGCATCACTTTAAGAAAAAAAAATAGACAGATAGACAACATTTTTTCAGATCCGAGCGGGCACGTGGGGCCAGCCAGTTAAAAGGAAAAAGAAAACAGAACAACAATGAAGAAAGAAGAATTTGATCTTGCTAGCAGTCAGTTACAAACACCTGAATGGATGAATATTGACGCTCCAGCCGTACTGAATCGGCTTTAGGTGGGTGTTCCAGAATCCTTTCTGTTACTTCACTCTCCCTCCTTTTTCCCTTCTCTCTCTGCACTGCCCAAGGTCCGGGCTCTGCTCCTGGGGTCCCAAATGGACATGGTTGGATTCATCAAGCCTCTTTCAAGACCCTGTTTCTACCTTTGTATTTGTATATAGGATTTCTACTCCCTCAAAAAGCCTCGCCCCGCCAAACTGACTAAGCTCTGGGCCCTACAAAACATGGATGCTCTCTGGGGAGCTGATAGGCAGCCCCGGCCCCAACCTGAGGACCTGCGGGGGCTCCCTGCCGTCTTAAGTTTTTCACATTCTTCCTGGGGGAGCATCTACACAGCAGGCCCCCCTCGTGCCGACAACAATGGCCTCTCCACTTCATGACTTGAGTTTTTTATGCTAAAATGCTCCCTCCCTTCCAGGAGGCAGACCCCCGAGAAAATAAGTGACTTAAAGGAAAGTGTCTATCTCTTGGGTTAGGCATTTTTGCTTTCACTTATGGATGAGAAAGAGGATGCTCAAAGCACTGAATGAGTCATTTATGTAAGATCACGGAGCTGGTTAGAAACCCAGTCAGAATTTGAACCCAGGTCCTCAACTCCTAAACTGCTGTTTCTTATTCTATTCCATATTTCTAATCCAGCAGAGGCATTCATTTGAAGAAAGAAAGAAATTCGGTTTTTCTGATCAGAGCTAGTTAAGAAGCACATGGGTCTTTTTGAGTAACTGAGACCCCATGTTTCCAGCATTTTCAGTAAAGACATAACTTTTGAGGCTGTGTTCTCTCCTTTCATTTTGTTTACACTAATGGGTGTTTCCGTAGGAATGGCATTCCTACGTTTCAGATTCTAACGTGCTTACTCCACTTAACGATGTTTGGCTTAATTATTAAGAGCGCTGTGAGGCCTGAGGCCAGAGCAGTCCCAACGTGGCTACATCCCGTGCGTGTGGATATCTGTGCTTGTGGCAGGACGGAGAGGCCAGGGAGGCCTAGAGGCAGGGGGCTGAGAGGCAGGACCTCCTTGTCCCCCGCCTGTGACCTGGTGGGCTTCCAGGTGAGGATCCAATGGGATGTGTAGTGCAGAGGTGACAAGGAAGGGACACTATTAGTTTGGTAGGGTTGCTGTAACAGAGTACTACAAACAAATGACTTAAACAACAGAAATTTACTCTCTCACAGTTCTGGACATTAGAATTCTGACGCTGAGGTGTCGGGATGGCCAAGCTCCCTCTGAAGGCCCTGGGGAAGAATCGGTCCCATGCCTCTCTGTTAGCTTCAAGTAGCTCCTTGGATTGTGACAGCATAGCTCCAATCTTCACATGATGTTCTCTGGTGTGTGTGTGTGTGTGTGTGTGTGTGTCTATGTCCAAGTCACCTCTCTTAATAAGAACAGAAGTCATATTGGATCAGGGCGCCACTCTACTTCAGTATGACCCCATCTTAACTAGCTGTGTCTGCAATGACCCTATTTCCAAATACAGGCACATTGTGAGATTAGGGCTTTAACACATGAATTGTGGGGGACACATTTTAAGCCATAACGGCGCACCCTATGGTCCCCCTAAATTTATGTCCTTCTCACATGCAAAATACATTCATCCTATCTCAACAGCCCCCAAATGCTTAACTTATTCCAGCATCAACTCTAAGTCCTAAAGCTCATCTAAATAAGGTATGGGTGAAAGTTGGAGGATGAGTCGCTCTGGGGCAAAACTCCTCTCTGTATGAGAACCTATGAAACCAGACCACGAGTTACCTGCTTCCGAAACACGACGGTGGGACAGTCATAGGACAGACCTTCCCATTCCAAAAGGGAGAAATCGGAAGGAAAAAGGGTCATGTGTTCCAAGAAAGCTTGAAACCTAACAGTAAGTTCCATTAGATTTTAAGGCTTGAGAATAATCCTCTTTGGCTCAATGCTTTGTCCTTTGAGTCCACCCACATCATGAAGGGTGATCTGCTTTTCTCAAAGTCCACTGATTTAAATGTTAATCACATCTAAAAACAAAAAACAAAAATGCTTTCACAGCAACATCTAGACTGGAGTTTAACCAAACAACTGGGCAACATATCCTAGACAAGTTAACACATAAAATTAGCCATCACTGATATTTTGGGGGAAAAGTACTATAATGTGTCCAAGATGGGGGAAAAATCAGGAAGAGACA
Source organism: Kogia breviceps (assembly GCF_026419965.1). NCBI lineage: Eukaryota > Metazoa > Chordata > Mammalia > Artiodactyla > Physeteridae > Kogia > Kogia breviceps. Next base: position 96,760,361 of record NC_081319.1, on the reverse strand, counting down.
CTTCGAAGAGAAGGTGGCGGAGACTTTTGGGCAGTCTGACCTGGGCAATGTACCCGTGGGGCAGGACTCAGAGGGGTCAGCTGAAGAGTAGTTTTAATCTGTCCCAGTGGTTTGGATCAGAGAAATGGACAGAAATGGTGGTGTGGAGGGTGGGAAACACAGATGACTAGAAAGTCAGGGCTGTGGCCCAAGGAGAAGCCCTAGAAGAGAACTGGCTGGTCTGGAGCTAGGTACACTGGCAGGGAGTGATGGGCTGAACGTCTGTGTCCCCCCCATGCTCATATGCTGGAGCCCTAACCCCCAACCGTGATGGTATTTGGAGGTGGACCTCTGGGAGGTGATTAGGTTTAGATGAGGTCATGCAGATGGAGCTCCCGTGATGGGATTAGTGCCTTTATAAAAAGAGGAAGAGACACCAGAGTTTCCTTTCTCTGTCACATGAGTGGGGAAGAATCTAGGAGCTGGATGTCACTGAGAACTGAATCTGCCCGGCCCTTTCTCTTGGATTTGCATCCTTTAGAACTCTGAGAAATAAATGTCTTGTTTTTTAAGCCACTCGGTCTTTGGTGTTTTGTCATGGCGGCATGAGCTAAGATACAGAGGAAGCCACTCATGGCCTCCTGCACGTGCCTCGCCTGGGCAAGAGTCTATTGTATTGTGCTTGTCTCCATGTCTATCTCCCCACGAGACCTCAGCTGCCATGGGTTGGTCTTATGAGAGGATGTCTCCTCAGCAATCAGCACAGGACCTGGTGCCCAGAAGGTGCTCAAGTAAGGGCTGTTGAATGAAGATGTGAGTGGACTCTACTCAACTTCTTAAAACTCAGCGGTGGCAAGAAAATTTTATAACGGTGGACGGGGATGGATGCGGTTTACCTTGTGGGGTGTAGCAAACCTATCTTGAAGCTGTGTTGACCGGGCAAACACACTGCTTCTCCCTGGGACGTGTGGTTATTTGAGTTGGCTTAGGGAAGGCCCACGGCTGAAAAGAGAGAGGTGTTAAAACTCTCCCAGCCACCCCTTGGCGTCTACAAAAGCCTGGAGGTTGTGTGAGCCCACGTTAAGGCAAGGTGACCTTTTAAGAAGACCAGCCGGTGAGTGCCTTTCTGCTGTTAGTCTGTTACCAGAGATCTTAATCTCTACACAGAGTAGAGGTTCACACCTAGAGTCTAAAGGGCACGGAGGGAGAAGGAAGGAAGGAGCACATCTGAGGGGCAAAGAGAAGGTAGGTGAAGCTCACGGTCCTGAGGAGAAATGCCTTCCCACTGGGTGGGACAGTGACATTCACCCACTTAAATCCTTCGTGGGACCTTCAGACTGTCCGTCTGTCACGGGTCCATCTCGTTTCTGCAAAGGAGGGAGGGCGTGGAAGTGGGCAGCTGGGCTGATGATGATATTTCCACGTCAGCCCACTCGGTGTCCACACGCGCCACAACCCACGTGACACGCGGCATTTGGTTCCCTCGTATTTTGCTAATGTCACTCAGGGGCCCCCTCCCTTTGCACAAGACTTGGAAGAGGATCTTCCCACGGACAGAGAAGCAGCTCCAAACTGGGATCACTGATTTCCATTTCAAAACTGCCTTCAATTTAGTTGATTTAAACGACTTGACTTTGCTCTGTGAAATGACCGTGGCCTACAAGCTCAGCCCGCTGCTCTCTGAATGGCATAAACACGCTCCCTGCACCCTGCGGAGACCGATGGAGCTCTGCCACCCATTGTTGATCTAAAAACAGCGTTTTATTATTGTCGCTCAATTAGTCCAGACAGCGGACACAAATGACTCTCAACAGCTACATACCCTGCGCGTCACACATAAATGCCAAAGACGGCTCTAATAGCTGGCTAATAAAATCAAAATGTGCCTGCATTGACTCTGTGATTACTCAAATCGTCACCCTTTCTTCTGAAATCTCTTCTTAATCTAATTACGTACAATATTTTCACTTTAGTAAAAGAACATTAACCTCAATAATCAACAATTCTGTTCTCAATTTATTTATGAGCAGCCAACCAAGGTTCTTTTGAACGTAAACTTTGGAGGGGAGTTTATTTTCTATAAACAAACGAGCATATTTTTTCCCCTCAAGGTCAAAATATTATTGCCTGTGTAGGGTTTTTTCCTATAAACTTTTTTTTTCTAAAAATTGCACAATCTGTCATTTCACAGACACCCACGAAAAGCCACCCCTAATCACGTGCAGAAGATAAGTTTCTCCCGGTTTAAACTCACTGCTGTGAAAATGCTATTATACGCAAATGTTTCATCCGTTTTGCAAACATATGCTTTCACACACACATACCACACAGGCAGTGTCTGAAATAGGAAAGGTCTTTTGAAAAAGACAGAAAATGAAATGCATTGAGCCACTTAACATTTCCCATTTTTTCAAATCCATCTTGGAAGCACAGGGGGCTGATGCTTAAAAATCACATGCCACTGGGCTTCCCTGGTGGGCAGTGGTTGAGAGTCCGCCTGCCGATGCAGGGGACGCGGGCTCGTGCCCCGGTCCGGGAGGATCCCACGTGCCGCGGAGCGGCTGGGCCCGTGAGCCGCGGCCGCTGAGCCTGCGCGTCCAGAGCCTGTGCTCCGCGACGGGAGAGGCCACAGCAGTGAGAGGCCCGCGTACCGCAAAAAAAAAAATCACGTGCCATTGACTGTGCCCGAACCGCACTCTTTGAATGCAAAGATGCCCGCTGGCTGCTTCAGACCTCTAGCTGATGACTGAAGAAGCTGAGGGTCAGCGAGGTGAGGAGATTTAAGGTAGGTTAGCAACCAATCATACACCCCTGGACGGTGTATGACTGAAACGCAGAATCTGAGAATTGGGGTTAGTAAGGCTCCGTCCTCCCGGTGGGGGTCACAAGGGTCCGAATGCCGCAGGTGAGGTTTAGGTGTTGAGTTTCGCTGCACTGTGGCCACCTTCCTTCCCCTCGAATCCCTCTATCCCCATCTTTACCCCCCCAAACGTACACACATGCACGCTTTGGTAATAGAACATTTCTAAAGTTTTCATTCGAGTTTACGGTTGGAACGCCTCCAGGCCAAACGTAAAGAAGATCTCCAAGCCGGCCCTCTTGTCCCTCTGGTTCCTGCCACGGATGGGGAACCAACATTACCGCACGTCTCACAACTCCGTCCCTGGGCAGGCGCACTTTGGCCCCTCTCTGCTCTCTGCTCGGGGTGAGAAGAAAGGGGGTGAGGTCGGCGCCGTGAGAGGAATTCCTCTTTCCACCCAGAGAAATTACGTTGTCCGGGGCTGAAGGCCAACGTGAAGGAGCCTCCCCAGCCGTTCCAATGGCGGAGGCTGTGGACGGGCTGGGGGTTGGGGTTCGGGCTCTGCGCTCCTGAGGGGGGCTTCGTGCTTCTTCCACTGGACCAGCTTCCACCGTTTCATCAGAAGAACAGGAAGCATTAGGTCATCACCAAAGCAGCACCTAAGAGTCAAACGACCTTAACTTTGGTGCCCGGCGAATGCCTCTGCCCCTTACCCAGGCACTGCTCTTGGGCGCATATCGCTGCTTCTTTATCCACAGATTTTCCTAATGATTCGTATCTCTGCTTCCTGGGGGCGTGGCCCACGCAGAAACGCGTACTCTGTCCCCTCGGTGCGATTCCTATTTGAGCCCCTCTCCTCCTTTCATGGAACGATGCTGAGTGCCGAGGAGCGAGAAGAGGTGTCCGACGTCTGATTAGTGAGCTGGAAAGAGACGACCCCGGCAGGAGCACAGCGTGGTTTTATTAGATACAAGCTGTGACTTGGGGCTCACCTGCCGTGCACACACCTTTCAAAGAAAAGACAGTTTTCACAGCGTCACATTCTTCCGGGTCGGTGTCAGCCGGCCAGTTTCTCCTTGCTCTCCACCTGCTCTGCGGGGTGAAACGCCACCCCATCTGGAAGCAGCCACCAGTGAGCCGCCCGGCTGAGGGACACGCTTCCTGTGTTTCCACGGCCCAACGTTTCAACGGTATCGTGCTCTCGCTGAGAAAGCTTTCCGCAGGAAGCCACACGAATGACCCTCAAGACGGGTGGATCTTCCCGGGGTGACTCACCCGGAATTTTTAGGCTCTCACCCCTCTCTTAGGTTCCTGCCCCCCTTGCCTTCTGAATCCACAGTTAGACATTCTCATCTCTCAACCCGAAGTCACTTTGGCAATGCAGTCAGATGTCACCTGGGGTCACCATCGCCCGTCTGCGGTGGAAAGTTCCAAGCGGCTGCAGTTGCTTTTGTGATCTGCCAGTTGACGTGGCGAGAGCGCCCTGAAACCCAACAGGAAGGTGGCTTTCCGAGGCAGCTTAAAAATACGTTTACGTCTGTTTATATACGAGCGATTATTTTTAGCCTGAGGCAGAGGCTCGACAAGGATCTGGAGGCCCGCGGTGGCGTGGCTTAACCAGCGGGATTTGCACCTGCACAAAACCAGGAGTCTGGGTTTTCCTGCTTTGGGTCATTGCCTCAGGTCCCTGACTCCGTTCCGGTCTCCCAAGGCTTCAGGATGAGGTACAACCGATCCCAGAGCTGCCTTTGTGTCTGATTTCTGTTTCTCTGCAGGCTGGCAGGCCACCGCGAGGCAGGCCACACTTGAGAGGCCGACGGCTGGGCTTCAGGCCTCGAGAAGCTCCTTCCTGCGGCTAAGAGATGAGGGCCATGCCTTCGGAAGTCTCTGTGCAGTGCTGGGCTCCGTGGCTACTGACGGCGGGCTCAAGTCACACCTCTGGGTCGTGTGGGCAGACGGTTCCTACTTCGCTGTAGGAGTTCCAGGCTGAGGGACGGCCAGGAAGTTTAGAAAGACACGCTGGTTCTTTAGCCTCTGCCTGACGCATTCTTTGCCGACGTGGGCAACAGAGGAGACAACAGAGAGGTGCGTGGCCGTCCTCCAGCTAATACGCACCATCACCCCACCATGACCCCCACCTCCGTGCAGTCAAGCAGGGGCATGGGAGCCAGAACAAGCTGAGACAAATGGCGCACCCCCGGGGGACCACGGGTTGACAGTAACCCTGGGATGAGTAGGAGGGCGTCGGGCACTCATGCATCACCAGTGACCACCTACGTCCTTCCGTCCTTGCTCCCCGGGGATCGCTCCAGCAGAGCTTCTCGTACAGATGACTGTACCTGCTCTGTGGTCACCTGCCAGCCTAAGGCTATTGGGTCCACACGAGATATAGCTGATGTGGTCGGTGTTTGCCCACGTTCCCTGGGAAACTTGTCTCATTTTCCTGCACACCAGCTCCAGGTGTGTCCAGCAGCACCTACGTCTCTTTGTCAGAGGGCTACCCTCAGGGTTCTGGAACTACTTTGCCAGCTTACCAAAAGTAATAATGGGAATTTGCATCCTTCCGGGGATGACAGCCCTTAACCGGTTAACCGGTGGCTGACGGGCGGGGAGAGGATATAAAGACTTCCCTGGGCCCTAATCAGGAGCGCAGCGGAGGTCACAGCGAGACGCTGGAGAGGGTGTCAGTCACACCTCGCCACTCCCCTCCCTGGGGCTTTGCACCGTGTTGCACACTTACCCAGCATCCTTCCTTTCTGGGGCTGACTTCCCAAACCTTCTACCAGATTTTCCCGGGGACATTCCTTAAACGAATCACTCAGCGTTCGCTTCTGGGGAATCTAACCTAAGTAAGACACGGACAAGGCACGGGAGGCAATGTTTGTTCTAAGGCCCAGAATCAACCCAGTTTCCCCATCAGCTCCGATGGTTTCTCATCTCTTTAAACTTCAGGCTTCCTAGATCATCCCATAAAGATTCTTAGAGTGAAAGAGTCTGTCGTTCTGTTGCACAAGCATAATAGGGCAACTGTTTTCCCACTCTACAGTCTTCTGTGAAATCTCAACTCAAAGTCAGCCCCAGGGCCCTGGGGGAAACGCTGCTTCCTACGTCTTAATTCAGAGGAACGTAGGCCTTGGCCAAAGCTTCCGACCATATAATCAACTCGTGTTTCCCCCGTCCCTTTAGCCCAGCAAAAATGAAAGCCAACGGGGGCCTTCTACGGCATTTACAGACTTCGGAAAACTTTTCAAAACTAGTTTCAGTTCCTTTCTTATTGTCTCCCCAGAGTCTGATAATTCCTGGAAGGAGGACTGTAGGTTCATTGAAACCTGGGGACTCCAGCAGAAAATCAATCCCGTAGCTCAGGAAAGCTGTACAAAAACCCCACACGCTCCCCTGCCGGGGCTGTCAACTCCCTCCTCCCCCCTGGCCCTTTGAGGCCTGGGGGTAACTCCTGCTTCTCCGCAGATCAGGCAGCCACAGACGCCACGCAAACAGGGAAGAAAACGGTGCAAACTGGGAGAGCGCCAGTTCCTCAAGCTTGCCCTTCCTCCCCTTTGTGTAATCTCCAAGAGCATCTAGTTGAGGAGAAACATCAACATTGGTTTCCACGTGACACATCCGCCAGGAAAGTTCCCGCACATCACGAAGCAGAGTTTGGGCTTGCGACCCCTGTCGGTCTTGGCCCAAGCCTGGAAACATGTGAAAACACAAGCCCGGACCAGAAGAACTACAGGCAAATGCTCCGAAGTCCTGTGGCTGAGTCTATCTTGGCACATACCACTCACATCAGGGCCTGGGGGGGTCAGGAGAGGGGAGGGAGAAACAGGAAGAGAGGCGAAGGGCAAGCTCTCCAAGCCCCAGATCCTGTGCTTTCCTTCACCTGTCAAGGCCTCATGGTCTCTTCCCGGCGGACGGGGACCTGGGAATTCATTCAAGTTCTAATCCTAGAGAGGATGCTTCTGAGGTGTGTCAAGAGGAGGAGAAGCTACCTGGGAAGGAGACAGGTGGCGTGAGGGAGAAGGGGGCCATGGGCGGCCACAGGATGCACCTGGTATACGCAGTCAGTGATTCAAGTGGCGCTCGGGATGCCCTCAGGGCCTGGCCTTTCCCCACAACCTGCAGACGCGAGGGAGGCCCGGTGAGCATGGCCACCGTCAGCAGGAGTGTTTGGATTTTCGGAGGAGGGATCGTCTTGAATTCCAGCCTCAGCCAAACGCTTGGGCACTCGGCCACCCCAGGTGTGGCAAACAATGAAATGTGTTTTTCTCTTTTCTTCTCCGTTCTCTTTCCTTTCTTGCCAGGGTGAGTGAATTCTGCGCTGGCCGTCGTGTTTTAATTAATTTTTGATGGGGGGAGAAAAAGAAGGGGAAGGGAGTTAAAATGAAAAGCTGCTACATAAAAGCAAAGCAATTTCTGGAAGGCCGTGAGCTCCTGCTGGCAAGTGCGCCTAGGGGTAGAAACAGCGTGCTTGCTGTTCTGAGAGCAAACCAGCAAAGCCGATCCAGGCTGGAGAAGGAAGGCTCTCTTGGCATAAGTCGGCGCTGGGTGCAGCCGGGGACTCACACAGACCTCTCTGGAAGTGGCCTGAGGAGGGAGGGCTGCGTGAGCGATGGCCCGTCCAGAGTCTGAGGCCTTATTCTCTGGTCTTTGCTCTTCTGAGCTTCCCTGGGGAGGAACGGGAGGGGGAAGGAGGGGAGAGTCTGACTCACCCCTCTGTTTCCCCATCAGCCAGCACAGTGCTTGGCATGCCATAGGCGCTCAATGTGTGCTTGTGGATGACAGGGGAGCTGACCAAAGCAGTCCTGTTCTCTAAAACTTTTCACTGAAGAGGTGAAAACAAGATCCAGGGGGAAAACACATAGGGATGTCCTTAATTTCTCTCTTTCTAACTGTAAAAATTAGATATGCCATTAAGATTTGTGAGAAAGGGGAGAAGAGAAGAGTTTCTTGAAGCAAGTAATCCATATTTTATTGCTCCACTTTAGGGGTAAGAAACCGGTTTGGTGTTGTGGAAAAGAGCAAACATGGGCCCCGTGCCTGGCTGCCTCGGTCGGCGTCCTTGCTCTGCCATTGGGGCAAGTTATACACTTCCCTGTGCTTCGGCTCCTCCTTTATAAATTTGTACTATTAACAGGACCTATCTCATAAGATTGTTGTGACAATTAAATGCATCAACATACACACAGCACTTATAACAATGCCTGGTACATAACAGGTGCTAGTTACGTGTTTTTATTATTATTGCTTTCAGTCAGTCACTGTACTAGGAACTTTATGTAGCTTGTTTTATGTTTCACGTACAGCATCTCTTAAAAATAAACACTATTTTATAATTGAAGAAACTGAATCTAAGTGAAATTAAGTAATTTGGTCATGATCAAGCCTCTGGTGATCTTTTTTTTTGCGGTACGCGGGCCTCTCACTGTTGCGGCCTCTCCCATTGCGGAGCACAGGCTCCGGACACGCAGGCTCAGCGGCCACGGCTCATGGGCCCAGCTGCTCAGTGGCATGTGGGATCCTCCCGGACCGGGGCACGAACCCACGTCCCCTGCATCGGGAGGCGGACTCTCAACCACTGCGCCACCAGGGAAGACCCGCCTCTAGTGATTTTTGGACATTGTATTTGAACCTAGATCTGTCTGACTCCAAAGCCTGTGCCTTTTCTAAGTTACGCTCAAGGTGACATGTTTGGAACTTCCCCTGCTTGCCCTCCTGTCAGCATTCTCTCAACCGCCAAAGCTAATGAAAACATGGCACTGAGGTTAGCTTCCACTGGACTCTGACAGAGGAGCAGTTGTATCTCCATCCGAGAAAATTCTCAGCACCGATAATCATTCTAGCTGCTGTGGAATACTTAGAGGAAATGAATTTAGGAAGTCTCAATTAGAGACCTCCTAAGATTTCAGGGATTCGATGAGAAAAATATGAAGGAGATGGAATAATTATTCTTCTACTCGGATTGGGGAGGTCAAATTCCCTTTATGTTATGAAGATTGAAGTTCCAGGGCTCTGGAATAGAGTTCTCAGCTACTGCATATTATAAAAACAATAGAGTTCCAAATATATCCAATCAATCCATCCCCATCTCTAGGGAAACCTAAGTCTGAGCCATCCGGTATGGAAAGCCACGTGTCCTGTGAGTAAAACCACTTCCCATGAGACTTAACCGTGGAGACTGGCGGGAAAGAGGGAGACCAAGGTGGGACTGTTGCTAGAAGAACAGAATTGCATTATGGTTCTTCTGACTTTGTGACCTCATTCTGTTCTCCCAACCCGATAATTCTGAGAAGAACCGCTCTGGATGTATTCAGAAATTATTCCTTCTGTGCATTGGATCACTAGCTAGATGACCTTTTACGTTTAATATACTGGAGCCATCTGGGTCTTTGAATGTGTGGGCGTTTCCAAGTCCTGTTTCTTTGTCCAGCTGCTTTGCAATCTCACCTAACCATCTATACAGCTACTGTGTCTTGCCCTACTTTGGGGGTTGAAACAGGTAGTTGGAAGAAGAGCGGTGTTTTTTTTTTCTTTTATTCCAATAGACTTTGAAAACCCTTCAAATGAAGTGTTGCTTACATACAGAAAAGAACATAGATCATAAGTTTACAGCTCAATGGGCTTTCACAAAACGAACACACCTGTGTAAGTACCACCCAGGTCAATGAACAGAACAATATCCGCACCTGAGAAATCCCCGGCAGGTTCCCATCAATTACCACCACTCCTCTTCTCTCCAAAGGTAACGACTCTTGACTTATAACACCATAGGTTCATTTTATTTGCATTTGGGCCACATATGAATAGAATTATACATTATATATTCTTTCAGGTCTGGCTACTCGACATTATTATTATTATTATTTTTTGCGGTACACGGGCCTCTGTTGTGGCCTCTCCCGTTGCAGAGCACAGGCTCTGGACGCGCAGGCTCAGCGGCCACGGCTCACGGGCCCAGCCGCTCCGCGGCATGTGGGATCCTCCCGGACCGGGGCACGAACCCGTGTCCCCTGCATCGGCAGGCGGACTCTCAACCACTGCGCCACCAGGGAAGCCCTGACATTATATTTGAAAGTTTTTCATGTATATGTGTTTAACAGGAGTTCATTTCTTTTCATTGCTATATAGTATTCCATTCTACAAATACATCGCAATATATTTATTCATTCTACTGTCCATTTAATGGGCATTTAGGTTGTTTACAGTTTGAGGCTATTATGAATAGTTTTCCTCTGACTTATAAGTGAGGAAGGGAAACCCTTTGGTGACCGGTAAGTACAGGCACGTTAAGGGATGTCCTTGGTATGTTTGAGGTCTCTGACTGCCAAGAGTTTCTTAAAGGAAAGTTATCTCCCCATTGGTTTGTCAGTTCTTGGAATGCCTTTGATAGAGACAAAGCTTTTCAAAGAAATATCTCTCGGAGAGGAGACCCCTGGGGTAAGAACAAGCAAAGGCATAAGGAATGTAAGAAGAAACCAGTGGGGCTGGGCGCTGGTACCTGAAAGGAAGTGGATCCCAAACAGAGGTGGAGGCTGATCAGGGGAAAGCCTGGAGGCAGATGTGTAGTGAGGCTGGTAGTGCTTGTGTGGGATCTTCCCTCAGAATCATGCATTTCACAGAGGAGATGAATTAGGGCTCTGCTTTGAAGGCCTTTAGAGAAAAAGTTACACTCAATGGACAAGGAAGTGCTGCCATTTTTCTTAGAGTCTGAGAGTGATGAAGATAAGTGGGCAGAACAGTAATGGCTGTTTGTCAAAATTCATGCTCCTCCTTCCCTAGTAAAATGCTGCTGCTGGGCAAAAACGATGCCATCAGAGACGATTTCCAGCACCTTCTTGCATCTGGGCTGGGCCAGGAGAATAAATGTAGAATTAGTATTTGTCAACTCTGAGCCACAGCAATTAAGAAGAAGGTGTAGCTTCTCCACCCTCATTTGTTCTTTCCATGGCTGTATACTAAGCTCCTATGAGACAGCAAAGCCACAAGATGTCAGGCTCCTTAATTCTTGAGTTATCTCATTGAGAAAGTTGTGTGCCCACCAGACACGCCTGCACTGGACTGTTCTGTAAATGAGAGATAGACTCCTGTTGTGTTAAGTCACTAACGCTTGGGTTTATTTGTTACAGCTGCTAGTGTTGCCCTTACGCATATAGTTGGCTTCTGAAATAATTCACAGTATAGACAGAAAGGAACAAAAGCACAATGTCCTTGTATTATTGCCATTTGATTTGATAAAAGGTAAAAAATGAGAAGGGAGGCTAACTCAGAAGAACGTTCCTCAAACCTTCTTAAGTCATTGGAGAATATTCACAATTAGTATAAAAAGAGGACAATAATAATGTCAACACATAATATCTGTGCCTAATAGATGTACACTCCCCCAAATTGCATTATAATTTCCTGGAATTGGCTCACGACACATTCTTATGTGGGATTCAACACTTAGCGACAAATAAGACTCCTTTCTCTTGGCACTTCTTACTCCTCCCTCCCCCCAACCCCCACCCATATCCTTGCTGCCTTCTTCTTCCCACAAAGCTCATTTTTGGCAAAACAATTTTCATAAACCACACATTTTGATGAATTAAGTGCAGCCCCACAATCACACTTGCATTCTCCCACAGTCCCCTGACTTACACATGCCTCCAGCTATGGGAATTCTCCCTTACACCTCCAGAAAAGAAAAATAATGCATTAAAAATTCTATCTGTAAGTAGAAAAGTTATGCACAGAATGTGATGGCTCTTCCACTTTTCTTTTTCTTTTTGGGAAATACGAGAAAGAAGATGACTTTCAAACATTGCATGTCCTCTGAGAAACTAAAAAATTCAGTGCTGTTTTTTTTTTGGCAGTAGCAAAACTGGTTATTCCGCCAATTTCTCCCTTTATCCTTTTCAGTGGGAGCTTCGTGGAATGGCTTCTGCCTTGCCAAAGAAGACAGTTGAGGTGTTTGACAGCAGGGAAGTTTAAAAGAATTTCAAAGACGAAAAGGACCTTATAAGTCACAGTTTCCAGTCTCCTTATTTTAATACCAAAGCTCATATATAGGTGGTTTAACTTGTCCAAAGTCATAGCACTAGCTGACGGCTTTTGGACAATTTAGCTCTATCTGACCTTTACAGTTCATGTCACATGGAGTTCCAAGCACTGATAGAACCACTTCTGTTAGACAGGCGAGGGGACAGATGAGTGCGAAGAAGAATGCCAGGTCTTAGGATCTAGCCCCTTAACACTAAATCCACGTCCTCAGATCCAATAAACTTTCCTCATTCTTTTGGGGGGGCTGGGGGCGCCGACTATGCATTAACGCTTGACTAGACAAAGACGTGACCTCTGTCCCCAAAGAGCACACAGTTCCCGGAGGGCAGATGATGCCAATCGGGTCTGATGAAGGCTCCGGTCTTCTGCTCCTGGCATGCAATCACTTCCACAGTAATGCTGGCTTTTCCTGGGAAAAACACAGCAGCAGCCCGTCGCTGAATCATCCAGCGAGGAGGCACCAACAGCTTTGCCTCCCAACTCGGAAACGTCTTACTCAACCTCCTCCCACCGATCACCATCACCACCTGCAGGTTTGGAACCAAGAAAGGCTTTGGAAACTAAAGATCGTGTGCTAATAGGATGTTAAAGCGAAGCTACCTCACCACCAACCACCAGAGGTAGTTTGTGTAACTGTGTTATTCCCGAGCCCCGTGATTCGTTTCATGACTTCAGCTCCTGGCACTTTGCTAGGTTTGAAAGTGTTGCTTATCCAAAGAGCTCAGAGATTGCTTTTGGCAAAGGGCTCAAAGCAGGCGGATCCAACCCTTCTCGCTGTCTCTCTCTTGTTGCCAAAATAGAAGACTCTTGGATTTATGGAAAACTCGTGTGAATTCTCCTTCCAGTGAATAACCTGAGACTGCAGTTAAAATTAAGTAGGAGAGAAAGACTGGGAATCAGGAGGACTAGGATCTGGCTCTGAATTTGCGTCTTATCCGAATTATCTCTAAGGTTTCTAACAATTCTGGCCCGGTATACACTCAAAATGTTACTTCATTTCGGAGAATACTTACTGAGTACATATTACAGGCTGGTCCTTACGGTAAGCACTGGGGTAAAAAGATGAAAGTCCCACCCCCCTCACAAGTAGCAGACAGATTCCCTCGAGAGTTAACGGGAACTCAGCCAGAGGTGTGGGCTCCCAGAGGTGTGCATGGGAAGCTGCGGGGCGCAGAAACAAGGCACTGCCGACCTTCTGATGCGCTGAAGAAGACCAGCGCAAGCCACCGCAACTTATGTCACTTTGGCATTTTGTTTTGAACTGAAAGCACTTGGGAAACAGCAGACGCGGGAAGGGCTCTCCTCCCCCTCCCCCTCTGTGCTTGAAAGCAGGACACAAATGTTCCATGAGAAAGGGTACCCTCCCTGTACCAGAAGGAGGTGAATAGTCCTACAGCCAAGATGGGGAGTTGACCCTGAGAGGAATCTGTAAAACAAACTTACTAAAATGGCCTTTATCTTCCATTAGTTTCCCCCATATGTTTCGTAGTCACTTTCCCATAATTTACTGCTCCTAGCCCAAATCCCTTTCTCCTTTGTCTTGTCACACCTCTACAATTTATTGTTCTTTTCGGAAATGGTATGTAAGCTCTCAGGCCTGTCTACTTCTTTGGATCTTCTTTTCTATGAAGGCTTCTGTGTCATGTAACCATATTAACATCAAATAAAATGTGTTGCTTTTCTCCTCTTAATCTGTCTTTTGTCGGTTTAATTCTCAGACCCAGTTACAGAACTTAAGAGGGAAGAAGAAAAGTCTTTCTTTTTTTTTTTTTTTGCGGTACGCGGGCCTCTTACTGTTGTGGCCTCTCCCACTGCGGAGCACAGGCTCCGGACGCGCAGGCTCAGCGGCCATGGCTCACGGGCCCAGCCGCTCCGCGGCACGTGGGATCTTCCCGGACCGGGGCACGAACCCGTGTCCCCTGCATCGGCAGGCGGACTCTCGACCACCAGGGAAGCCCCTTTCTTTCTTATACCACCTTTTTTCTCTTCCCTGAGAGGCTGGCCTACGTGGACCACAGCAACAAGGCTCTCATTGGCTCCCATCAATGGGGGAGCACTCCAGGAGATCAGACGGAGAGGAAGGGAGTTCAGGGGTGTTTATTTCCCTCCCTGGGAGGAAAGCTGAATAGAGAGTCACTGCTCATCCTCCACTGACCTACTCTCCACCTCATCTTCTCCCTGGTGACAGCTCTGCCGCTGCTAGCCCCCGATTTCTACACCAGCTCCTGTGGGTCCACTGAACTCCACCCACAAGTTCATAATTAGTCCCTTGTAAATAAACTCTCCTTTAGTCTAGACAGATCAGAGGGTGCCATCTGTTTCCTGCTGGGACACTGGCTGATACAGACATGAAGCCCGCTTTTGAGAAGTGTGTACGCCAGACGTAGTCAGGGGAATAGGGAGATGACAAGAAGGAAGGGGCAGGACAGGAGAACAGTAAAGTGTCCCAGAGGTAAACAAAGCTAAGGCCTGAAAGATACCCTGCAGGTAAGGAACTTCCAACCAAGGCAATGACGAGAGAAGGGAGAGATCATTTCAGAGAGCACATGTGGGTGTTCAGAGAGACATGAGAGTGTCCTGTGGAAGGTACCGTGTTCAAGATGACCGTAAGAAGAACTAGTAAGGAGAGAAGATGCTAAATGATGAGGCTGGACGGGGAGGGATGGGTGAGATCATGAAGGACTCTGTATGTTCACTTAATGAGTTTGGAATCTACCCTGGAGACGACGGGAAATCACTGAAAGACTTTTAAGCAGAAGATAACATGATCAGGCTCGTATCTCAGAAGATTTAGTCTGGTGAGCGGTGTGGAGGAAAGCAGCACTGGAAGCAGGAAGATTGGTTGGCAGGTCCATGCAACGACTAAGGCAAGAATTAATGACAATTTGGAATTTGTCCTTGGTGGTGAGGCAGGAAGGGGCACATATGAGAACTGTTGAGGAATAGAGAGAATTTGGTGAGGAATTGTGTATGGCGGTGAGTCTAGAATGACGCCCGGGGTTTTGGGTTTGGCGAGTTGGTAGATGATGGAATCGTTTGTCAATAAAGGAAATCCTCAACGGGGATCCAAATTCAATTCACTCTTCATTTTTTTTCAATGCTCTAACGAATTCCCTCTGATTATTAGCTTTTGTCAAACATTCGGCTTGAATATTGCTCTTCCATCAGTGGCTTCTGGTTTTATTACCCAGCTGATGGGGATAATACCAGTTCCTCCCTCATATTTCACAATTAATGGATGGATGCATGTACTATTCCAGGCACAGGATGAATATTCAAAGGTAATTGTCAAAACCAATGTGTAAACTCAATGGAAAATAGTCATAGAACTTATTTGCTCATTCTACAAATACTTTTTGAGTGCCTGTGTCATGCCTATTATTTATTCCTTGCGTGGACAGCAGTCAAGAAGCTTTGAGGGCTTAAACTATTAAAATAATTTATGTTTTCTTCTTTTTCTTCTTTGTATTCGTCTTCATCATCTTTCTTTCTCTTCATCATCTTTCTTTCTCTTCTTTCCCTTCCTCTAGCTTTCTTTTCCCAATATGTACATAGCTTCCATTTCCAGGAGGAAAAACATCCAGAAAGCCAGATTTTAAGGAGAGGATAAAAAAAACTTGGCTGAATTATTGATTCATAGCTTTATAATGCACCCAGGATAGTAAGGACATTTATAGATTTCATGAGCTGTTTAATATCTATTTGTGGAGCTCCGCCACGTGCAATCGTCTTGGACTCATTATGTTTCTTCGGCTGCCCAATGAGTCATAATGAGCCTCTGAAAATGTAAAATAATGGGTTAGAACTAGAGGGAATGAAGTAACAGCCAAAGTCAGATATAAAATTATTATTACACACAGTCTGTAAGAGCGATCAAGACAAGGAAGGGATAGAGGGCCTATTATTACACGCACACATGCGCGCACCAACTTTAAGGAGAGTTTGCAGTGAAGGAGGAGGTAGGTGAGGAGCCCTATGAACAAGATCCTTGAAAGTGATGGGCTGCAGATCTATTTTCCATTAAGATTCAAGCAAAAGGGGGTGGGGAAGCTCAAATTATGGTGAAGAAATAGAAAAGCCAGTGGAGACCCTTTTGAGAAGATGGAGCCCTGTACTGAGAGGATAAAAGAGACTTTATAGTCCAGCACTTAAAGTGAAGAGGAAGAGATCATTTCTAAACAGGGCACAAGAAATGGCTTCATTTCTCCCTATTAACCTCTGTTCCCCTAAAGAAAGCCAGTTGAAGAAAAGCAGGACCAAAGAATTCTATTCAAACACAATGAAGAGTATCTTCTATAATGAGAGCCATATTTTGAAAAAGTATTCATGTAATTTTCTCTTTGGGTTTGCAAGTGTGGGTCCTTCCTCCTAATTGGTTCCATGGTCATCTGTCCAGAGACCTGTGGGTGTTACACAGAGTATGCAAACAGAAAGAAAGAGTTGATATTCAGCTTTTGATAGTCAAAAAAAGAAAAACTTTTTTGAAGTAAGACAATAGTCTTGCAAAAAAGACTATTTTTTCAGAGACCCGTTGGAATTCCTTTATCTCCTTCTTTGCCCTGCTAAGCACCAACCAGAAGCGCCCAGAATCTCCGTGTTCCCCTGCAGGCAGAAAAGTTATTCCCCTGGAGATACAACTTGCTTGCTGCTCCAGGAGAGGAGGAGATGCCCCAGGCAAAGGCAGATCAGCCCTGCCCTTCCTGTCCCAGGAGATGATGAGAGGATTAAGAGAGTTGGGGGAGGGACTGATTTAGGAATATGTGAAAGGGGTTCATGCAAACACTCAGGAGGCGCTGAGACAACACAGAGGAGCCCGGCTGGTTAGGGGGATAGGGTGGAGTTGGAGACAGGGTCTAATCTGCACTTCTAGGAGATTAGGTCAGACCCTATATGGTAGTGAGACATGAAATATACAAACAGGAAATTGCTAGGCCATGTTTAAAAATAGAGCCCTGACCTACAATCTGTAACAATCTGCCCAGAAAGCCAACTCCTTATCTACAGTAATCAGCCTAGGCAGGCAGCCCACTCTGAGTCAGTTTTGCAGGAAGCCGGATTGCTACCCCTAGTGAGAATCCAGGAAGCTAAACAATAACTTCTGTAATAATCAGCCCCAAATGGCCAGGACTTGATTAATAACTGACATCTTTCCTAATCTTTGTCCCCACTTCCATCTTAGGGCCAATCAGAAAAAGTCAAATGCACCCACACCCCAATCGATCACATAGGATACCCTGCCTCTAGTTAGCCTGTCTACAGCTTCCCCAGGCCAACAGCCTCCAATCAGGGCACACCTTCCCTGCCTTCCCTTTTGCTCACTCTAAAGTTTTCTCCCTCCTCTGCCTGCCTTTGGGTCTGCCAAAATGCAAGTGATGGTGGCTGACTCCCTTTGCTACAGCAAGCTCAAAACAAATAGGCTTTGCTTTTCTCATTAGGTTGGTCTTCGTTTATTTCCACAGTAGAGAAGCTTAGACTGAAGCCAGTGGGCCGAATCGGGGGGCCCTATGGCAGGGTACTTTGGTCTGAATGCTTGTGTCTCCCTAAAATTCATATGTTGAAACCCGAATGCCCAATGTGATGGGTCTTTGGGAGGTGCTTAGGTCATGATGGTGGAACCATAAATGGGATAAGTTCCTTATAAAAGAGACCCTGCAGAGACCCCTCACCTCTTCCACCTTGTGAAGACACAGCAAGAAGTAGGCAGTCTGCAACCCAGAAGAGGACCTTCACCAGAACCCAACCATCCTGGCATGCTGATCTTAGACTTCTGGCCTCCAGAACTGTGAGAAATACACGTCTGCTGTTTATAGGCCACCCAGTCTGTGGTATTTTGTAATAGCAGCCAGAACGGACTAACACCCAGGGTACAGCCCACCTACTCTGGGCAAGAGAATGAGCCAACAGAGTTACACGTGTTGCAAATGGGTGATGCTGAGAGGAGATCGAGTCACCCAGAGAGACCCACCAGCCCTGAACCAAGTGAGGGGACCAGAGTAAGTGTCATCCTGCACACCAGCCTCTGTCATAAGAGCCAACATGGTACATAGCAAGCAGGTGGCCAAAGGCCATTGTTCTAGAGACCCCAGGAGCCAGAAGACCCTGAAGGGCCCCTTTTCCCTCCGCTGAGAAGACACACAAGTCACATCCCTTCCTTTATACACCCAGGCACAATCTTAGAGAGGAGCTGGGGAGAAGAGTGGAAACGTGAAAAATTGGGGAGAAAATGGACATTTTTACCAAGACTCTGAGTATTGGCTAAGGGGTATTAAACAACTGAGTATTAAATGACTACATCACTGACTTTGTTGTTACTTCCCCAATTAGTTGGCTCACCCAGAAGGGCAGATCAGTTATAGGCAAAATATTGAAACTGTATTTTTTTCTGCATGTTTAAATTGTAATATAAGCAAAATCTGCAAACCCAACAGAACCCAAACTAACATATTCTTCCATTACTGTGCTAAAGAATTCTGGGACAAAGCATAATTTCCTGGTTTTGAGCTGAATAATGCTGGGACCAGGCAAAAATAATTAAACTACCAGTAAATACTTGCTCCTGGAAAATTAGACTGTGGAACTACTAAAATAGCTAATTCATATTAATCCTGTATCCTGAAACTTTACTGAATTCATTGATTAGTTCTAGTAGTTTTTTTTGGTGGCGATTTAAGGGTTTTCTTTTTTTTAAAAAATAAATTTATTTATTTGTGGCTGTGTTGGGTCTTTTCTGCTGTGCGCGGGCTTTCTCTAGCTACAGTGAGCGGGGGCTACTCTTCCTTGCAGTGCGTGGGCTTCTCATTGCAGTGCCTTCTCTTTGTTGCAGAGCACGGGTTGTAGGCACACGGGCTTCACTAGTTGTGGCTCACGGGCTCTAAAGCACAGGCTCAGTAGTTGTGGCGCACGGGCTTAGCTGCTCTGCGGCATCTGGCGTCTTCCCAGACCAGGGCTCAAACCTGTGTCCCCTGAATTGGCAGGTGGATTCTTAACCATGGTGCCACCAGGGATGTCCCAAGGATTTTCTACATACAGTATCATGTCATCTGTAAATAGTGACAGTGTTACTTCTTCCCTTCCAATTTAGATGCAGTTTATTTCTTTTACGTGGATGTTTGCTGTGGCTAGGACTTCCAATACCATGTGAAATAGAAATGGGGAGATCGGACATCCCCGTTTGTCTTGCTCCTGATTTTAAAGGAAAAGCTTTCAGCTTTTCACCATTGAGTATGATGTTAGCTGTGGTTTGTCATAAATGGCCTTTATTATGTTGAGATATGTTCCCTCTATATCAACTTTGTTGAGAGTTTTCATTATGAATGGGTGTTGAATTTTGTCAGATGCTCTCTCTGCATCTATATGGAGATGATCATACACAGGGAATATAGCCAACATTTTATAATAACTTTAAATGGAGTATAATCTATAAAAAACACGTGCAGCTAATATAATATTGTAAATGAACTATACTTTAAATAAATAAATAAAATTAAAATTAAATAGCTAACTCACCAAGACTAACAGTTTCCTCGTCAAAGCGCACTTTTAGACCCTCACATCTCTGTGCCTACCAATCCACAGCCATTGTGCATTAAAATTCTGTCTCATCCCAACTAGTTCCCTGCCTTGCAAAACCCACCTTAAAGCCACTCAGTGCAAGCCCTAAACCCTAAGTAATCTTCCCCTGACTTCTCCCTTCTGAGACGCTTCTAGATTCTGTCAAGGTAAAATTTCCCCTGATTGCAGTAAGTCGAAAAAACCTAGCTTTTCTTAACCAGCAATTTTTTTTTTCCTGGCAGTCTTTTAGGATAAGCCATAGCCAATATGTTTTGGTATTGTATGGTCTGGCTGTGGAATCCCAGGGAAAAACAGCCACGCAACAGCCTGTGGCAACCGGAAATGGATGAGCTCCTTCTGAACAAAAGTGGCTACAACTCGGGAGGCCAAAGGCCAGAAGTCTACACACAGTAGATGCTTTAAACACATACCCTCGTGGCAAACACAGGGGCAGTTTCTGTACGTGGCAGAGGCTAATCACACCACCTTTATATCCCGTCATTCTCTGCACACAGAAAGAGCAAGAGTGAAATTTAAGAAGGAGGGTAATAAAAAGGAACATAGCAAATACCTACATAAATGAAAGCATAGATACAATGGGTAATTGGGACCACACAAGTTAGAGGGCTCATTTTCCACCTTTCCCATTCTTTTTATTAAATTGACTCAGTAGTTTTTAAAAAAGAAAGGAGGGGGAGGAGGAACAAGAGAAAAAGAAGGTGGCCCCGACTTTCCTACGGCTCTTGTGGCTGAGAGAGAACCTCACGCCCTCCTTTCCAAGCCCACACAGAGAGAGGCTGAAAGGACGGGCCCGTGGACAATGGCAGAAACCGGAAAAGCACACGTATCCAGTGCTCCCAGGCGTCGCACGCACAAGGCCCAGTCCCTTCTCGCGGCTCCAGGCTCGGACCGAGGGGCCCCGGTTGCTGAAGGAGGGCTCAGAGTGGGGCTTCCCGTTTTCCCGAGAAGCGTTTGGACTGTGTCTTGACACTGGGAATTAATTCCTCGCTTACCGCAGTCTGCGAATCCACCTCCGTGTCACCCCCCTCAACCCTGAATGCTTTTTTCCCTCTGCTGGGCTGTACGGTGAGACGTCGGAGTGCGCTTGCTTCTATATTTAGCTCCCAGATGGCTGGCTGCCCAGTTGGAAGCAGCCAGAACGCTCTCTCAGCTCCACCTCGGTTGGGCTGTCGTCTCCCCGCCGTCGGTTCCGATGACACCTCCCTGGTTTCTTGGGCTGCAGATGCCTTGTGTCAGGCCTCCAGAAACACTGGCCTGCACAGCAGCTGGCTCCTCTCACTTGCTCTCCGCCCCACCACGCCCACCCACTTGGGAGCCCCAAAGCCACCAAACTTCCCGGTGTGACCAGGAAGAAAGCCGCTCTATTCCTCGTGCCGGCAGACACAGTCCTGCTTCTGTTCTCCTCCTTATATTGACACTGTTTAGACCAGACAGTCACTTCCAGCCCCCAAACGTCTGTTCTCCAAACATCTCTTTGCTTAAATGAGCGAGTCCCTCAACACTGTATATCTCCTTACACCATCACTGCAGTACCATCTTGGTACAGCAAAATTAGTTCAAAGAAGTAAGGCTGTAAAACTTGGTGGGGGCCGGGGCCGGGGGAAGAAGTTTTATGGAAAGACAAATATTTAACTTTACATGCTTAATGGTAAGAAAACATTGTACTTCTTTTGTAAAACTCTGCAGAGCTGAAACTATTGGTGGAAATTACAGGAAGGGAGATCTTGGCTAAAATAAAGGAGACTTTCCTAACAGTGATATTAAAGTTAACAGGCCTGCTCGTAAAGTTTTAAAATTTGGATTATTCAGATGTATTCTCTTTGTGGAAGTTTATCGAGCTATGCACTTAGGACTTGAGCACTTTTCTGTATGTATGTTATATTTCAGGTAAAAGTTACTAAAAATGAACAGGCCCGTGCCTTCATTGTTTGCGGTTCTGGGGCCCTTGAAGCTGAGCCCAGATGACACCTTACTGGGACCATCGTGGGAGATCCACACCCAGAACAGAAAGCCGGACAGCATCTCAGTTTCCTTGGACTTTATGATTCTATTTTCAGGTTCTTCCTAAGATACGGAACTAGCAATAGTGTGCAGCCTCCTGCCACCAAAATCAGCCCTTGAGAAACCACAGAAGCAAGAGGAAGAGGTGGATTCTGGGCAGTGAGAAAGAGAACGGCTGCACAAAGCCTCGGGTCATCCCTGGGGTGGCGGAAGCTTGCCACCCCTCAGTGTGAATGTGGGAGGAGGTAGGTGGCTGGAGAAGAGGTTGGAGGAAAGCTCTGGAAATGCTGCTCTGGTCTCCCTGCCCCGACCCCCACCTCCCAGGAGCCTGAGGGCAATCCTTGACTGTTCCTCCTCCACAGAAATTGGCCGCAAGGGCTCAGCGCTGGTGTCTGTTGTCTGAGATCTCGGGGGTGTGCAGACAGCGCCAGTATCTGGGCAGGAGAGACCCTGGAGGGCAGTGGCATTAAGTCTCCGCAGCTGCCCTCAGGCTCTCTCTCCCCAATGCCCCCAGGCCCCTAGGCTGGTGGGAAACCACCTTGGAGACGGCGCCCTCCCAATGCAGAGTCACTGGAAGGGTTTAACAGTTCAACCAAACCAGAGAGGTTTCCGGTGGAATGACGGATGGTGGTCCTGGGGTGACCGGGGCTCCCCCAGGAGCTCATGACCTCCCTTCTTAAACTCACCCGGGCAGGCCTCTGACCATTCCCCAGAGCACAGCACCGGAGACAGCACAGTAGCTGCTATTCCTGGGGGCTCTGTGAGCTCATCCGTCCACAACTAGATCCCTGGTCCACAACTAGATCCCTGCGGAGTGCTGATGCTGAAAACCAGTATTTGCACAACAAACACCACCTGACACAGAAGTATTACGAGGGCTTGGATTTAAACGATCGTGAAAAATATAAGCGGAGAAATAAAGGAAGGGATTATCAATATGAAATATTGTGAAAAAATTGTGAAGAAAAATAAGGAAGTTTTAGCACTAGATATAAAAACTCTATGGGTTGCTATCCTGTTGTGCTAAGTGTTCTACACACGTTACTTAATTACTTCGTACAACAACGTGAGCTGGGTACTGTTAGCAAGCCCACTTTACAGATGAGGAAGTGGAGGCACAGACTGGTTAAGTAACTGGCCTCCAATTACCTGCAGAGCTGAGATTTGAACTCAAGCAGTCCAGCCCTTGACACTGAACCCACTCTCAGGCTGGGTTAAGGAGTACAATGGAAGGGGAAATGGTGGAACAAGGAATGAACCCACGAGCTAGAATATTAGACTAAGGAGCTCTCCCTGAAATATAAAGAGGAATATATAAACGGATGGAAGATACCACAGGACAGCCAAGAAATACAGAAGATGAAGTCAGAATGTCAACATTTAGATGGAGACCTGGAAACAGGAAAAGAGGTGGAAAATAGGAGAATTCTATAATTCCTAAACCAAACTGCTTAAGAAAGGTCCTAACACCGCTCCTGGCTGAGTTTCACGCCTACAGTCGCTACCTGTGCCTGCACAGGGCGGGGAATTTATCAACAGAATCCTGAGCCCTGAAGTCACCAGCCCTCTGGCTTTCATTTAGGAGCTTTCCCTGTCCAAGCTCAGCACCCGGGGTTGGTAAGAAACAGGGTGGAGAAAGCAGAACCACATAACAGAGGCAGACTGGCCTCCCTTCCCGGCTGTAGCTGGCTAAACAGAAACACGGGAAGGGTCTTCTTCCAGACCAAGGGTCAGAAGACTGTAGCCCACAGGCCAAGCTCGCCTGCCGCCTCCTGTTGCGAACCATCTTTTATTTGGGTCACAGACACGCCCATCGGTTTACCAATTGTCTGTGGCCGGTTTTGCCCTACAACCTCAGACTGGTTGCGACAGAGAGCGGATGGCCCACAAAGAGAACACATTATTTACTATCTGGCCCTTTACAGAAAAAGTCTGCTGACCCCTGACCTAGGTGAGTGCTTCTCAGTCAAAATGTGGCAGGACATTTTATGCCTGGCTTGTCCCCTCCCTCCATCCGCCCTCATATGACTCTTCGACTCACCCTTCCTTTCCCGTCCCCAAGTACCACCGACCAAGGGGCGCGCTAGCTGGGCTTCACCCCTCACTTGTGGGCTCCCGGGGGGAAGGTTAGCTCTTTTGTTGGCACCTGAGCAATGAGAAGGGCGGTTTCTATTCCTCTGTGAGGTGCTGCCCACCTCTAAATTCAGCCTCCTTGATAGTAGGTGAAGGGAAGGAGGGAAAAGCCATAAACAACCAGGGGGCAGTTCCCTCAGTCAAAAGTTTGCTCAGTTTACACAAAGAAGAGAGACAACATGACCTACTGCTCAAGGGGGAAAACATACAGCTGGGGCTGGAGCTTGGCTTTGCTGACACACGGTCTCTCCAGTTAGCTGAACACACAAATCACCCACGCTTATTTGCAAAGTCCATATGTGAGATAAAGGCAAGAGAGTCTGACTGAGCACGGGAGAAGGGGGTGAAGAGAAAGAAGAGACACAGGGGCTATGATGCCTGGCCAGACAGAGCCTTTCTCAAATTAGGCCACTGTTTACGGAAAGAGTTAAAACTCCCCCGAGGAGGCTTTCCCCAGCTTTCTAACATTGGACACGGCTCTCTCCACCATCCCTGGGATGCAGTGCAATAAACATCACAGACCACATGACATCACACCCAGAGAAGCAGGAATCATGAAATCACATTGAGGGAGGAGCAAAAGCATGCTGGCGACGGGCGCACACGTGTTCTCGCTGCCTCTGAGTTTTCCCGCTGGCTTTGCCTGTCTTTCTAGTTCCCACATTTTTATCCTTGGGCAACCGTGTACCCCCGAGAGCTACCACGCACAGGGGTCTACACGCCAGTCGGCCGACAGCATAAAGAGCTCCAAGCCCTTCCTCCCGGGCCTTGTTACCACCCAACACTGCCTCAGTGACTCTTCAGCATGACCCCAGAAGGTGCCGCCAATGGACGGGAAAGGGACAGTTTCAGAGGTTTGCCTAAGGTCCCGGAGAAGGCAAGCTGCTGAGAGGCCCGGTTTTCTCTGAGCTTCCCGCCGTAACACAGCTACTTTGTGACCTCCCCGGAGCTCCGTGCACCTGGCATTTTAAGTGGCAGTTAGAAAGGATGTCCCCCAAGAACAGGGCATCTGTCGGTCATGCTCCTCGGTGCATCTCTGGCCTCCAGCACAGGGCCTCTGCCTCGTCACAGGCGCTCGATACATCTGTGTTCAGTGAAGGTCCTAACATCTGCCTATTTGCTGTCTATTTGACTTGTTTCCCTAGTCGTCTTTAAAGGGCTGGACTGTGGTTTTTCTTTAACATGGGGTCAAGCCGGTAACCTCCACCTCTGCCTCCCAGAGATTTAAATGGAAATAAAATCTTAAGCGTAAGGTGGACCCACCCAGTCCGCCAAGCATCGCGACTTCAGCGGCCTCCCTGCTGTCAGAATGTCTCCTTTCCCGCTTGGGCATCACTGATACCATTGTTGACGTCCTGCCTCACTCAGCAGCTGCATCTGGTCGTCAGATCCTTCCCTCCCTGTTTGAATTCTATATCTATGTGTTTAAATAAGCCAGAAAGCACTCGCTTTGCCAGCTCCAGATTAGTTCTTCCTTTCGTGCCTTTTCTGTTTCCTGGCTCCACGCCAGACTCTCCCTCCATTAGAATTAGGAAGCGGGGCTCAGAGTCGTATGTCTTCACCTAGTTAGCACCTCTCTTCTGGGACAGTTCCTCTTGGGTGGCACCTGCCCATGCCAGGCTCTTCTCCTAGTAATTCCCGAGTTATCAGTGTCATGGGCAGGGGCCGGGCTGCGTGAGTCTGAGCTCTGACTTCCGGCACGTGGGGGTGGGGTGCATTGTGTTATCACGTGCGACAGTCTGTCTCAGTGACGGAAGGAAACTGTTTCTTGGCCACGCATCTAGGTTGTGCTTTAAGGAAGCCAGGAAGGATTGGTCGTATCTCGAGAAGAGCTATATTTGAAACCTTTACATGAATAACGAAAGCTCGTCTCGCCATCTTAACCAACTCTCCAGTTGTTGTTGTTTTATTTTAATTTTTTATCCTGAGTTTCATACAGATACCTGGAATTCGATCACCCCAAGTCAGGGTCCCATAGAAGTTATGAGCCAGCACCAGCTCTCCTTCCGGGAGCACCTGTCTTGGGAAGTCGCCTCAGCTTCACTCTTCCTCTCCATCCTCCCCGACACTCCCCTGTAACCATCCTGCACGGCTCTTACCACCCTGCACTGGGATTATTGGCTTCCTTGTCTCTCCCTCCCTCCCTGTCTCCTCTGTTCACACGGAGCCGAGTTTGTAAGAGAAGGTCAGCAAAAGACAGTTGAGTGGATAAACAAATGAATGAAATTGTCATGACATCCAGATTTTTTTCTCAGATTTTAACAAAGGACAACTGTACAAGTATCACAAAAATCGAACTGATCCAAGGGAAATCACGCACATGATTATTGAATTATGTTTTAGATTTTAAAATACATTGCTTTTGCAGTCCTCCTGCTTCAACTACCTATTGCTTGGTACCAACCACCTCCCATCATGCCTTATAAGTCTGCAGTCGATCGGGATCGGTGAGTGGTTCTTCAGCACCACGTGCAGTAGCGGAGGTTACTCGCGAGGCTGCGTTCACCTGGGAGTGGGGCTGGGACATCCTAGATGTCCTCTGTCCTCTGAGGTCTTTCTCTATGGGGTGACTTATCATTCAGTGATTCTGCCCAAGCTTCTTCACAGCCCGGCGGATGGAGTGGAAGAGGAATAATTTCATGAGGACAAGCCCCAATGTACCAGTGCTGATCAAGTCTCTACTTCGTCATATTAGTTGCTGTTCCATTGGCCAAAGCAATTCACGTAGCCAAGTCCAGAGTCAATGTGCAAGGGACCACACGAGGGCATGGCACAGTCTACCACACCTCCCATCCTTCCTTAAATACGTTCTTGTCTCATACTCTGGTGGTTCTTGTAGACTGGATGACCTTGAGTTGATCGATAACATGTATTGAACACTGACTAGAAGCCAAGTGCCCTGGAGTGACAGGAAATAAGATCCTGGCCTCAAGGACTAAATATTTTACTTGGGAACCTAAAAGATACATCTTTGGAAAGATTTTAAGCCTTCCATCTGTGTAATTTATGCACATCGTAAATACATTAGTCACTAGAGCCACTGAAGTAAGCACAGTGAAAAATTTAATTATCAGAGTTTCTATATGATCCAGATTGACACCTCTGTTTCCGTGCGAGAAGTCTGTTGTCTGTTGATGCCAATTCTAAGTACAAAGACTCCAATAATTCTCTTAGAGAAAAAATGCCCCATGAATAAAACAGTTGTAGCTCTTTGTCATGATTATCACAATCTATATAGTTGTTTTGTTTAGCATTTAGCTTCCTTGCTCTTAATCACTCACCTAAACGATCATCCAAAGCTATCGGGAGGGAGATGAGTGAGAGGCAACATCACCGAAGGTGGTGTTTTTCACAGTTAGTTTCTTAACCAGCAGCACCTTGGAAGTGATTAGAAATGCAGATTCTCAGGCCCCATCCAGACCTACTGGATTGGAAATTCTGGGGGTGGAGCCTAGCAATCTGTGTTCTAACGTCCCTCTGGTGATTCTGATGCACACCAAGGTCTGAGAATCACTGCTGTAAGGACCACGATGTTAGGCTATGGTTTTTAATGTGGTGATGCTATACTGAATGTGTTTCCTCAGAATTCATATGCTGAAACCTAATTCCCGGCAGGATGGTCTTTGGAGGTGGGGCCTTTGGGAGGTGATTAGGTCAGGAGGGTGGAACCTTCATAAATGGGATTAGTGCCCTTGTAAAAGAGACCCCAGAGACCTCCCCTGTCCTTTCCACCATGTGAGGTTACAGTGATAAGACAGCCATCCATGAACACAGAAGCACGTTCTCACCAGATACCAAATCTACCAGTGCCTTAATCTTAGACATCCCAGCCTCTAGAACTGCAGAAGTCTATGGTACTATTATAGCAGCTCATACAGACTAGGACAGGTGACTTAGCTGGATCAGGTAATTCTAATTATAGGATGACTGCTCACCTACCTGCCCTCTGGTCACTGTTGCAGCATCTACCCTAACAAGCAATGAGGGATGAAATGTAATGCTTTTGGTAAAATCATCCAATTTTTCAGAGGTAAGAAAATCCTCCAGAGAATTTCTATGGTGTAGATTTAGCATGTTATGTGTACTAATTTAGACATACCAATCAAAAACTTCTTTTTATTCCTCTTCTATAGAAATTTCATACAGATGCTCAGAATTTCAAGTTTAAGTAACTGCTAGAGGAACCCTTTCATGGAGTGTCTACTTTTACTCTATTTTTTTCTTACTATACCCCAGGCAAGAATGGTAGATGAGAAATCTGAAAATCGGATCAGAAAGAAAGTAATCATACTTCTTTGAAAAAAGTTTATTCCCAGACCCAAGCTGAATATTGTAAAGAATTTCATCCTTCCAGAATTGTCAAGCCATCTGGCAAAAGAGCTGACTGATACAACTTCTATTTCATTGACCAGATCCTCATATCCACTTCCTCTTTTCCTCATAAGTGTAAATATTTTCCAGTTAAATCTTTGGGGTTGGAAGTGGTGGTGTGGGTTGTTCTTCACTGAAAACACTGTTGGTTTTCTCCTTTTAAAACTAAGTGGAGGCAATTTAGAATTGTGACTCAAAAGCCTTACACATTCATATCTTCAATTCAACAATAGCATGTCTAGGAATTTATACCAATGAAATAATTAAGAATGTGTGCAAAAAATTAGCCATGAAGTATTCATTTCATCATCATTTATAGTAGGAAAAAACTGAGAACAACCTAAATATTCAACAGTGGCGGATTGTTTAAAGAAGTATAAACGTGTTCGCATAGAAGTGAAAAACTACAGCCATTAAAATGGCAACTGATATGGATTGTAGAAGAATAGTAACTGACTTGGAAACATGTTCTGGATATATTATTAATAGGAAAAAGCAGATTTCAAAATAGTATGTACCGTCACTTTATACCCATTAGGATGGCTATTATAAATTATATATATACGACAGGAAATAACAATATTGGTGAGAATGTGGAAAAACGAAAACCCTTATGCATCACTAGTGGGAATATACAATGATGCAGCCACTGTAGAAAATAGTTTGGCAGCTCCTTAAAAACTTGAACAGAATTATGATGTGGTCCAGCAATTCCACACCTAGGTATTCAATTCAAAGAACTGAAAACAGGATTCAAATTGATACTATATATCAATGTTCATAGCAGCATTATTCACAATAGACCAAAGGTGGAAACAACCCAAGTGTCCATCGCCAGACAAACTCAATGTGGTATATTATTCAGCCATAAAAATAAATGGAATTCTGATACATGCTACAACATGGGTGAGCCTCAAAAATATTACGCTAGATGAAATGTCAGACACAAAAGGGCAAATACTGTATGCTTCCACTCATATGATGGGTAAGCAAATTCATAGAGACAGAAGGTAGAATAGTGGTTATCCAGGGCTGGGAGGAGGAGGAATGGGGAGTTATTGATGAATGAGTAGAGAGTTTCTGTTGGGGATGATGAAAAAGTTCAGAAGAAAGGCAGTGGTGATCGTTACATATTGTGAATATTCTTAATGCCATTTAATTGGAATCTTAAAAATGATTAAAATGATTGATTTTATGTTATGTACACTTTAATACAGTAAGGAAGAAAAAACAGGGGGGTAGAGTGCATGACATGAGTGAAAAGGTCAAGAAGTACAAATTTCCAGTTACAAAATGAATGTCATGGATATGTAATACAGCATGGTGACTACAATTAATAATACTGTATTGCATATTTGGAAGTAGCTAGGAGGGTGGGTCTTGAAATTTCTCATCACAAGGAAAAAATAATTTGTAATTATGTGTGGTGATGGATGTTAACTGGACTTATTGCGGGGATCATTTTGCTATGCATACCAGTGTTGAATCATTACATTGTACACCTGAAACTAATATAATGTTATGTCAATTATACCTCAATTAAAAAAAGAAAAAAATAGTATGATATAATATTTTCTACAAATATATGATATCCACATATATCTTTGGATTTAAGACGTCATCATTTGTAGGAAACAACTATAACTTAGTAACAGCCTTTCGGGACAAAAGGAAACGCTGCCATGGTATATGTACCCATAGATTCAATCTGATTTCAGAAATACCAAACTTGGAAAAACTTGCATCTTAGAAATTAGGAAATGTATACAGAAGCACGGAAAACAATCAGGAAGATCCTCACAGCTAGTGTTTTGGGTGATGAAATTATGGCTAGTTTTTATTATTCTATTTTTCCTATGTATGTATTTTTAAATTTTTCTGTATACAGTACTATTTTCGTAATAGTAATTTTTAAAAACTATTTTAAAATGCTTTTTAATAGAATGATTTATTTGGAATCCAAGAACTTATAATTTAGCCTACAACACACACTCCCACTCTGAAAATAATGCCAGAGAATTAAAATCAACGTGAGGAGACCTTTCTGCACTCAGTCGGGGTATGGAAACTTGCCTTCACTAGCTCTTTTTTTGTTTCATCCAACCTCCCTGTGCCCGGCGTCCACATCAATATTTACACACTCCATCATTCCTCGGGTTATTTATTTTCCTTGGTCCATTTTGCACAATGGCTAAGTTTTGCAGCATGGAAGTTGACAGAATTTGTCACTGATATCAATCTTTATTAAGTTGACTGCTGAGAGCTCAGAAAATGGTGGCTCTGGAGGAAGGCACAGGGTGGGAGAAGGAGGAATACCGGGCGATAATAAAAGCTGTGCTTATTTTTTTAAAAAAAGTGTTTGTCATTGTTGCTCAGAATCTTGATTTACCTAGGCTCACATTTCTCTGTGATGCTTTTAATTTTTTACACAAACAAACAAAATCTCCCACCCTGCTCACCAGCCACTGTCACCACGAGATAAAGAAGGGACAATCCTCATGGTCCCTCATCGCCCCCAGACCTGAATCCCAGGGGCAGCCTTCTGTTGAACAGCCAGCCCCTCACAGACAGCTGAGGCTCTGTTGAGAAATCTTCACGCTATGGGTCTCCTTCTGAAACTGAAGACACAAAGACTGTGTAGCAGGAAGTTGATTGTGTCTTGTATTGTGTGTGTGTGTGTAAAGAGCAAGGGCTCTAGAAAGAACCTTAGTACCTGGGCTTCCCAGCTTGCTAGCTGTGTGTTCTCTGACAGATTACCCAACTGCTCTCTACTTCTGTTTCCTCACCAGTAACATAGGACAGATAATATTTCCTACCTGCCTTATCAGTTCGGGCTGTTAAAATACCATAGAGTAGGTGGCTTAAACAACAGACAGTTATTTCTCACAGTTCTGGATGCTAGAAGTCTGAGATCAGGGTGCCAACATAGTTGGGTTCTGGGGAGGGCCTCTTCCTGGTTTGCAGACTTCTAGCTGTGTCTTCACATGGCAGAGAGCAGAGAGAGAGAGAAGAAGCAAGCTCTCTCAAGGGCACTAATCCCATCATGAGGGCTCCACCCTTAGGACTTAAGTACTTCCAAAGCATCACCTCCTCATACTATTCCATTAGGGGTTAGGGTTTCAAAATATGAATTTTGTAGAGACACAAATATTCATTTCATAACTACCTCATGCAGTTGTTATGTAATCAAATAAGTTACTACATTTCAAGCACTTAGAATAGAACCTAGAGCATAGGCACACACAACAAAGATTAGTTTTAATATTATAACTTGGAACAGGTTCCCATGAAAGCTGGAAATTCTTCTGGTGACTTCTGTTTCACCTTCAACCAGGAAGACCTGTGATGAAGGAGGTAGCTCTTTCTCCCTGCAGATTTGTACAAGAAAGAAGTAGCACTTTTAACCTGCTCTTCATGCTGTACTTTATTAGCGTGGGTTGACAGCCTCAAGCAATGAGGCTAGGCAAAAGGATGCTAGGGGCCAAAATTAATGCAAAAACTTGACTACTGTGCAGCCAAGGGAGATGGAACAGGGCAGTTTAAACAGAGCTGCAAACAGCAATAGGGTTTAAAGTTCTCAGCCACTGTCTCGGATGAGCTTCATCTTACATGCAGAAGAACATGTAATAAATAGTTCGGTTCTATCAACCTTTTTAGCCATTCCACCAAGCGTGAAAATTAGTTCCATAAGCAAAATACCTGAATTAGCTTTTGAACTGTTTTTTAATTGAATGAATTTTTACAAAGTAAACACATCCATGGACTCACTACCTAGATAAAAATATAGAGCATTAGTAGCATCTCCAAACCTTCTAATAACTCCTGGTTATTAATCACCTCCTTCCGAAGGTGACCATTCTGACTTGAATCATAATAGATCAGTTTTTCTTATTTTAGACTTTATATATATGGTATCATATATAAGTACTTATTTGTGTCTCGTTTCTTTTGCTCAATATTATGTCTGTAAGATTCATCCATGGCAATGCATGGAAGAGTTTGCTATTGCTGTATAATATGAATATTATGTTGTCGTAGTCTGCCATATAAATATGTCCATTCTACTTTTGATAGGCATTTCGTTTGTCTTAATTTTGGGATTATTACAAATAGTGCTGCCATGAGCATTTTTGTACATATAATTTGGTGCATAGATTTCTGTTGGGTATGTACCTATAAATGAAATTGCTGAATTACAGGGTTGATATATGTTCATCTTTAGTCAATAATGCTAGTTTTCCAAAGAGCTCGGATCAATTTAAACTCCCATTAGTTATATATGAAGTACCCATTTCTCCATATTCTCCCAAATACTGATTTCTGGTCGTTTTATTTCATTTTTAAAGTTGTAGCCTTTTTGGTTGGTATGTAGTGGTATCCCACTGTGGTTTTTATTTTTATTTCTCAGATAACTAATGATTTTGAGCAATTTTTCATATATATGAATCAACCATTTGGATATCACTTTTGTAAAGTACTTGCTCAAGTCTTTCACCCATTTACTATTAGGTTGCTCTTTCTGTTTTCAAAAAAGTCAAATTTTGGGCTTCCCTGGTGGCGCAGTGGTTGAGAGTCCGCCTGCCGATGCAGGGGAAACGGGTTCGTGCCCCGGTCCGGGAAGATCCCACGTGCCGCGGAGCGGCTGGGCCCATGAGCCGTGGCCGCTGAGCCTGCGCGTCCGGAGCCTGCGCTCCGCAATGGGAGAGGCCACAACAGTGAGAGGCCCGCGTACCACAAAAAAAAAAAAAAAAAAAAAAAAAAAAAAAAAAAGTCAAATTTTGAGTTATTTATATATTCTGGATATAAGTCCTTTGTCTGATTTATGTATTGTAAATATCTTCTTCCAGACCATAGCTTTCTTTTTTCATTATCTTAAAAGTGTCTTGATGAACAGGAAATTTCAGACTTTATGAAGACTAATTTAACAACTTTCCTTTGTGCACTTCCTGTCCTGTTTATGAAAACTTTGCCTAGCCCAAAATAATGAAAATATTCTCTTATTTTATCTCCTAGAATATTTATTATTTTACCTTTAACATGTAAGTCTACAGTCCATATAAAAGTAATTTGTATATTGTGAAATATATGGGTTAAAATTCATTCCTTTTTTATCCATATTGATCCAGTGCCATTTATCAAAAAAAAAAAAAAGAATATCCTTTCTGCTCTGCACTGCAGTGCCAGCTTTGTTGTAAATCAGATGACTTAAATGTATAAGTCTACCTCTGGACTCGTTATTCTGTTCCATTGGCCACCAATGATATCACACTTTTAATTACCGTGGTTTTGTAATACTTCCTAATACCTGGTACTTTATTTTAACTATATTTCTTCAAGATCATCTTAGCCATTTTTTGCCATTTGCATATCTATATAACTCTTATAACTAGATTGTAAATACCTACATACATTAGAAAAAAAAAAACCTACTGGGATTTTGATTGGGATTACATTGACTATATATAGAAAATGGCACCTTTGCCAGCACTAAGTCTTCTCATCAATGATCATGGTATATCCCTCCATTTTTATTTTTTTTATTTTTTTATTTTTTTGCGGTACGCGGGCCTCTCACTGCTGTGGCCTCTCCCGTTGCGGAGCACAGGCTCCGGACGCGCAGGCTCAGCGGCCATGGCTCACGGGCCCAGCCGTTCCGCGGCATGTGGGATCTTCCCGGACCGGGGCACAAACCCATGTCCCCTGCGTCGGCAGGTGGACTCTCAACCACTGCGCCACCAGGGAAGCCCTATCTCTCCATTTTTTAAAGATCTTCTTTAATTTCCATTGGTAAAGTTTTGTAGTTTTCTGGGTAGTGGTTTTGTTCTGGGGAGTGAGTTGTTTTATCCTGTTTTGAAAAATCATTTTGCAAAATTCTCAGAAAGAATATTCTTTAAATATCTTTATAATTACACATATGTTCGGCTATGTGAAATTGTTTCACCGCTCACTGATGCTTTTATCATTTATTTGGATTTTTTTTTTTTGAGCTTCATTTTAGATATTTTTTGCTGCTATGTCTTTAGGTTCACTAATCTTTTCTTCAGCCATGTCTAATCTGCTGCTAATCCCACCTAATGTATTATTTCATCTCAGACATTGTAATTTTCATCTCCAGAAGTTTGAATTGGGTCTTTTAAAATTCTCTTCCATGTCTCTACTTCACCATTTGAACATATAGAGTACAATTCTAACAACTGTTTTAATGTTTTCGTCTGCTAATTCTAACATTTGCATCCATTCTGGATTGGTTTCAACTGATTATTCTCTTCACTATGGGTCATGTTTACTGTTCTCTGAATGCCTGGTAATCTTTGTTTGGATGCTAGACGTGAATTTTACCTTGTTGGGGACTGAATATTTTTGTCTTTATGTAAATAATCTTTATCTTTTTTTCTGGGATGCAGTTATTTAGAAATAATTTGATCCTCTCATATGTGATTTTTATAATTCGTTAGGCAGGTCCATAACCATGCTTTATCTAAGATTAATTATTCCTTATTGCAGATGCACAATATTCCTGAGTATTCTACCCATATGTCTAATGAATTATGAGTTTTTCCAGTCTGGTTGATGGGGTCACTATTCCCAGCTTTGTGTGAGTGCCAGCTATTGTTCTCTTATTCTTTTGGATGTCTTCCCCCCACACTTGGGTAGTTTCCTCACATGCATGTGTTGATCTATACTCTGCTGTATAGTCATGGGGCACCTCTGCAGATCTCCAGAGTTTTCTCTCTGTGCAGCTCTCTCCTCTCTAGTATGCTGTTCTATGAACTTAGGCCATCATGATTTCTCAAAGCATCAGGTCCACCTCCTCAACTCTGCCTGGTTGCCCCTCCTTGCACTACAGCCTGGAAGGTCTCTTGAGACAGTAAATTAGGGCATAAATTAGTTTTCTGTCTCTTAGGGATCACTGTCCTTTATTGCTTGATGAGCAGTCTTGAAAGTTGTTATTTTGTATATTTTGAATGTTTTGTTGTTGTTACTTCAGGAAGAGGGTAAACCCAGGCCCCTTTACTCCACCTTGAGCAAAAGCAGAAATTAGTACGTTGTGTTTTAAAATTTTATTTGACTACGGAATTTTTCTTATGGTGCATACTTTGGGAAATTCTAGGTTGAAACATTCAATCCACGGGAATAACAGAATCTGACAGACACTAGGTACTCTATTTTTTGAACTAAGAAATGAAATTTACCTTTTAAAATTTAAATCCCTTTGAGAGGTAAAACTCCTTAAATCATTAGCATTTATTAGCACTGATTAGTTCATCTGAAGATTGGTTTTCCAATTATCTCCTTGTCTAACAGGGAACCAAAAAATGGAAGAACTGAAATTATAGAGTCAGAAAATTAGGTTGTGAGGAGAGAATAAAGATAAGGGCCAGAGCTTGATAGCTTCAAAAGAATCAGTCTTTAGAGCCTCTTTTTACAAGTGAGGGGAATCCTTCAGAGGTTAAATGATTTGCCTAAGGTCATACAGTTTGTAATGGAAGAGCTGGGATTATAGCCCCATTCTAAATTAGAAGACACACTTAGGTGTGGCCTGTAGTATAGGAAATGATCAATAGATGCTAGTTTTTCTTTTCTTCTAAATGTGATGCTGGGGCAGGGGTACTGAATGAAGAAGTGGGGTCTTGTGATATTCTTTGAGGGGTCCGCAGTGAGCAGTCTAGCTACTCTAATTGACCTAAGACATTGGGACAAGCAGGCCAGGGATAATGGATTAAAAAGAAGGAACCATACTGGCCACTAGAGGACAATAATCCTAGAATTGGGTGGAAACAAGTGACATATATGGCAAATTAAAAAAAAAAAAAAAAAGCCACTGCCAACAACTGGAAATACCTCCAAATATGCCTGCCTGCCTGCCTGCCTGCCTTCCTTCCTTCCTTTCTTCCTCTTGGAATCCCCTCATACACTGGTTTCCCAACACCCATGAATCCACTGACTTCCTATCTTGTTTCAGCTGCTCTTGATTTAATAGACCAGCTTTGGTCTGGAAATTTAGTTCTAACCCACCAACTCTAATGCCAAGCATCCACCTAAGGCATCTGTCCAAAGTCCTCAGTGCCTCAACTCAGACAAAAGGTACCCCTCCTTCAGGTCATCTCCACTGCTGGCTCAGACTCTAAAGGAGTGAAAGTGCCAAACCCACACTGTCCAAAACTTGCCTCCAAGCCAGTGTGACGTCTGAATGAGAAATGAGCTGTGTCTTGATTTCTGCTACAGGCTCAACACAATCACAAAGGAGGAAAAGGTACTTATCCTTTGCCCCAATCCCACCCTCATATAGCACAACACACCTTTAAGAGAGTAGTGAGGTGAGGAAGTTTTCCATTCTACCGGTGGAACGTCTTTTGCTCCACGGGAGAATTAACAGACTTTTGTTTAAAGACTGTTGTCCTAAAGCTACAGAATTGGATTGACCAGGAGGCCATGGGCCCATTGATAGAGAGACAGGGAAAGAGACTCTGAAACTGAGTAGTTGGACGGGTAGAAAAGACACTGTCCCCACTCTGCTATGGGAGGGCAGCTAGTCCTCTGGTGGGCCGGCCCGTGGATCTCAGAGAACTGGAATCTTGGAGCACAGCTCCAGGTGAGGGTCCACCAGTACTGAGTTTGGCTTAGGTGACGACTCTGTAGTCTGCCCAGAGCACACGCAGGTGCCCAACAGGTGGTAGAGGACCAGGACTGGATAACACATCAAGGGGCACAAGGAGGGGACTGATAAGGGATGGTCATTGTTATAGACTAAGGATCATACCGCTGTCCTGTTTTGCTGGCGTCACATAAGTCTCTCAATTCATAACAATAATCATCAAAGTTATGATCAAACTGACACCTTCTGAACAC
Source organism: Kogia breviceps (assembly GCF_026419965.1). Taxonomy (NCBI): domain Eukaryota; kingdom Metazoa; phylum Chordata; class Mammalia; order Artiodactyla; family Physeteridae; genus Kogia; species Kogia breviceps. The sequence continues at coordinate 96,723,616 of NC_081319.1, read as the reverse complement.
TTGATATGAAACAGGTATTGCTCTAAGAACTTATGCATACGGTTTCTTTTAATCTTCCACAACAACCTTCCATAAACAAGAGAGGTACTAATAGATTGTAGATGGAAGATTTTAGCTTGTGTACCAACAAGCCCTGATGAGAGTTTGGGGCTCTGTCTGTAGAAGTGGAGTGACTTTGACTGTGGCTATCATGACAATAGGACTGTTCATACTCAGAAGTGTCTATGGAAAAAAATCTCCAAATTCCCCTTCCTGGAAAAGGATGGAGAAAGGAGGAGGCAGCTCTCCCCCAGGGGCAGAAGAAATATTTTCATTAGTCTGAAGGGTCTTGAAGAGAATTCCATGCGGAAAAACTAAAACTAAAACAACAAAGACAACATCAAATACCCTTGATTTTTTTTTTTTTTCAATTTGGATTTCTCCTTATGGATTGACACAAATTCAACTAGTTTGCTACTCAATTTAAAATGTAAGCAAGAACCTTAATATAACTGGGAGATTTTCAACTGAATATCTATTATTTCTATAATTTATACTATCCAAGGCAAATTTCCCCAAATATTTTGATCAGCATTTTTAAGAGGCAGAGAAGCAGGCGGACAATAGTTCAAACTAAATGCAATTAGCAATTACGAAATGAACGGAAAAGTTGGGCTCTTAACTTCGAGAAGTTTAATCTAAGTGGAGGTACCAAAGAAATACACATCTAAGGGCTTAACAGAATGTCCCCAAACAAACCACTGCTGTGCAAAACTATGTACCCTAGTATGAATGACAGCTACTATTGTCATAATTTACTGAGTTCTATGTGTCGGCACCTAGGTACTTTATACATGTTATGGCATTTAATCTTCACTTTCAGATGAGGAAATCAAGACCAGGGAGGTTAAGTGACTTGCCTACAACCGCACAGCTAGCAACTGACAGAACCAGATGTCAAGGCCAGGTCCGTCTGACCCCATCACCCTTGCTCCTATGACTGCCGTTCTAAAGACACACAGAGCAGTGGATTCTTAGACACCAGGTGGAACTGGTAACATATAAATCCTTGACAGAGATCAATTTAACATCAGCTTAGCTGGGTGGACCCTGCATAGATTGGCAAGGTAAAGGGGCACATGTGAAAACTTAAAAATGAAATGCTGTCACGTGGCAGTAGAGTCAAGAAAAAAAAAAAACCTTAAATTTTAAAAATAACAATAATAAAGAAAAACAGACAGGGAAGGATGAGGGCATGTTGACCCCTATTTCAACTTCCCTGGTTTCTTCCTCCCCAAATCATGTAGGAAATAGACAGATAATAACGGGAGGGTACAGGCACTTAATCAGAGATTTTTACAAACCACTAAATCAAAAGAGACTGTGAAATTCCCGCCCAGGGAAGCTAACAGTGAGATTAAGTGGATTAGTCTACTGTACAGGAATCCAGGGAATGCGGCTGCATGTGCTTTTGTTGTGGATTACTCAGCAGTAACATTATGGTTTTACATCTCCCAGAAACATCTGGGCATGTGCCCTTCTGCAAACCAGCAAGGAATAGCAGCGCCTGGCCTGCCTCCGTCCCCGCCCCACGCTGGCTGATTTCAGGAGGGGAAGATACTGACATTTTATGGATGGTCTGTGCAGGGACCATGTTGGAAATTAGAAGGCAGCCAGGCTAATCACACCCCAAATTTCTACCCTCAGAGCCTGGCTCCTGATGGCCAAGGGAGGAAAAAAGAAAAAAGAAAAAAAAAGCTGCTGGAATTAGGAGTTCTGGCATCATCTTTGCAGAGAAAAAAAAGAGAAGGCCTTTTGACAGCACAGCTCCCAAACTTTGGAGGAAATTGCTACCTGATGGTAGCTGAGAAGCTTCCTTTCTAAGCTGCTTTCCTTTTGGTGTTAAGTGCCCCAGCAGCAGCATGTGGAATTAACTGGAAAACCACACAAATCGCTCATTTTCAGACATCCACACCTAAACTCCAAAAAGCTAGAGCACTGGATAGATACATGTACAAACTATGACCTGCCAGAGTTAACAGTTTACATCAGCAGTCTATAATAAATAATTAATATAACCCTAGGAGGTATAAAGCTAGTGACATGGTATCTCTCGCTTGGCTCTAAATGGAACTCCAGATAACCTACTTTGAACAGTAATATGTTCACAGTATGTGGGAATTAACTGCTCAATATAATAAGTACTATTGAATTTCCCATCTCCATGCAGATAAAGGGCAACTGCCACCAAAAACATAGTAATAATAGTAACGAGTGATGAGGGGGGGAAAAAAGAAGAACCCCCTTTTTTTTATTACCACCTTAAAATGTTATAGGTTAAAATAATCTTAAAGCGTTTAAAAAACAGCAATTAAATCTTTCCATGTCTGTTTTCCAAGACTGCAGCTGAGAAAACGAGAGCCTAAGAGCCATCCTGTGCTAGCCTTGTTAATAACGCTCTGTGAAAAATCTCATTAATTCAGTCTGGCTCTTCAGATCAGCCGCTAAATCCTTGTATTGTCACTCATCCTCTGGCCTTTTCAGGATTTCCATAGCCTAACTAGCAGTATCTCCATGGAAACCAAGCAGTCCTGCTTTGCACATCCCGGAACTTTTTGTTCCTGACAAAGCTTGACAAATCACATGCAGCATGGAGAGTTTAACATAGCGAACTAAACCCTGACCCACACTTAGAAATGATAAACCCAAGCATACCAGCTTTATTATAAATGATTTCCTTACAAGATACTTAACCAAGCCGGTGAAATGTTGAACCAGACAAGTTTCAAGAACAAGGTGCTGGGGGGAGAAGGGGAAAAAAAAAAAAAAAACACGACAAATAAATAAATAAATAGATAAATAAGAACCCCAGGCATGTTCAGCCGTAGGTTTTGCGATCTCGTTTTCTGTCTAATTGACTTAAATTGAAAGCAATCAAAGGAGAAAAAAAAGGGTGAGAAGGATGCTATTTCTGGGTCATTTCTGAGCCTGAGAAATGGCCTTCCTTTCCCACTCTGAGTCAGAAAGGGACATCCTAAAGCCATGCCCTGTTTTTCCCTAACTCCTGCAGAGCACGGCCTTGGGGATCTAACCGGTCTGTAAACCTGGCGAGCACCTTCTGGCTGTTCAGTCCGACTCGCAGCTCTGGGAACCGTGAAGACACTGCCGGTCTTGAAAGTGGGGCTGGCTTCGCTGGGGAGGGAGGCTGAATTCTCTCACCAGGGCGACAAAAGGACAGGTAGAGATAGCATTCTCCAGGGTCCTATCTCCATTTGAAGTGCCAGCACCCCTGCTCGTTCCCACTGTTTACCTGGCGAGCCTCCCTTTCTGTCCCCCCTCTCCCTTGGGCATCCGTCCAGGTGATGGAGCCAGGTTAGAGGTCCTCCCCACGGGGAGCGCTGTCCCCAGAGAAAGGAGAAGAAGGAAGGTGTGTCTGTGGGACGGGGCGGCCAGAAGCAGACGAGGACCCTGCAGAGAGTCCAGACACGTCCTTGGCTTCAGCTTTCACTTCCTCACAGAGTGGGTGTCCCGAGTTACACACTGCCTTCTCAGCCTTAGCCAGCCTCGAGGGTGGAAAAGTGAGGTACCTTCCGGAGGAGGAAGAGCCCTTCAGAACCCCCCTGGTCTCATCACTGCTTTACTGGCCACTGATGCCTCCTGAGGGTAGATGGGGACGAGGGCATCCAGTGACCCTTAGGTACTGGCGACCCAGGAAGGTAAGGGCCACCAGTACCATTAGCCCCCTCTGTCTCCTGCCTTTCTTCTGTCCTTTCTGCAATACAGCAGAACAGCAAGGGTGAAGGCGTGTGACAGGAAAAGGCACGGGGGTGGTGGAAAGGGGCCTGGGAAACACACCAAGGTCTAGACTTGATTCCGTCTCCTTGGTCTGGGTCCTGACTGCACTTGGAATCACACTAAGGCTATATAAGGGTCTGAGACAAGAGGAACCTCTTTGGTTCCTCTTGGTTTTGAGACTGGCGATGTTTTAGAGATGCCATGATACTGGCAGCCTTGGGAATGTTTTGCCTGAACAAACCAGGCAGGACCAGAGTGACCTCTGTGTTGGCAGCAACGTCTGAGCCCTCATCACCCAGGAACTCGCCCCGCACAAATGCTATTGGATGTTTGCAACAATGACCGGTTCTGGACACGTTGTACCTGTTCTACAAATATTTGCTGATTAACTGAAATGGTGCCTGTAAGATCTCACTCTGATCCTTCAAAGCAAGAGTAAATGAGGCCTAGTTTCATTTCAGCCTTCAGTGAACTTTACTGCATTCTTTGCCTTTGAAAGTTGAGAAGCCCTACAATAATAATAATAGTGATAGCAATAACAATAACAGTAATAATAAGAATAGCAGCTAGCTCTTCTCATGTTCTTACTCTGTAACACCAGGTATTCTTCTGTTTCCCAAATAATATAATAGCTCCTTTAATCCTCAAAACGATCATCTGGAGAAGATGCTATTAATATACCCATATTATTGACTTCATTTTACCCATGAAAATTCTGAGACACAAAGAGCTTAACTAACTTGCTCAAGTTCACAGAGTTGGTTAGTGGTAGAACTGCACTTTGAGACCAGGCAGACACATTCTACCTTTTGCTGTCTTGTTGTACTATCAGTGCTAACTGCCCCAAACCAAAAACTCAGCTGATTGTAACAGCTGACAACTACTAAATGTTTGCTATATGCCAGGCACCACTCTAACTTGACATGCATCCCCTCATTTACCCTTCACAGCACTCTCTGAGGGCTGTATTACCAGGCAGATGCTATTATTAGCATCATTTTACAGATGAGGAAACTAAATCACAAAGAGGTTAAGTAACTCACCCTAAGTCATGTAACTACTAAATGACAGAACCAGATTCAAACCCAAGCAGCATGGTTCTAGAAGCTTCTGTCAGCCAGCCCCCATTTCTGTGATCATTCCTGGCAAGATGGAGAATAACAGTCCATGGAACTATTATTCCAGGCAGATATTTTATTCCTGTACGCCCCCGACTCAGCCCACCAGATGACCCTGTATGAGTGTATTGTTTCTTTCCAAGACTCCCTTTCAAACTGCTTTTATTCAGAGGTTCCCCAAACAAGTTGAGGCCCAGCAGTGAACCTGTGAGAAGGGCCTCCCCATCCCCAGGTCCTAACGGGTCACGCCTGAGCAGGAACAGCCTCTCGTCCCTTCCTGGGGCGTCCAGGCCCAGAAGGGTGCTGCCCACCTTTCCACTTGCACACAGGACTGTCACGGAGCTCAGCGGAGTCCAGCTCTTGGCACAGACGCTGGGAGATCAGACAGCGCGCACTGCATAGAGGGACACTGCCAACGCTTAGGGACCTAAAATTAGACCTACCAGCTGTGTTTTGGTTTTGCAGGCACGTGCATGTCTGCTCCATTCTTGAGCACGCCGGGTGTTGAAATATATATGAAACCTGCTCTCTGAAGTACAGGGAAAGCACGAAAATTCTTGCACCTTTTCTGTAATTGATTGTTGCTCTTCTGAGGCCCTCTAACTCTTTACTGTCCAGGGAATGACACTTGTTCCTCGTCCGTTTTCTCTGATGAGCCGATGCCTCCAAAGAACGTATCAAGGCTCACCCTTAAGAAACCCAGACAGTCTCTCTGGAGACTGAGCATGGAGCATGTGATTCCCACTCTCGGTCCAGGCTCTCTGCTTCCTGGATCACAGCCTCTTCTGGAATATACAGCCTGCTGAGCTTAGCAAAAGGGGGCCATGGATGAGCCTCAGGTCGTCCAAGGGCTAGGACTAGGCCTGGGAGTGAATAGGGTCGGTGTGTGGCTGTGAGACATGGGGTAGAGAGGACCGGGGTCCACATCCCATGAGGATGGCCCCAGGTGAGGGCAAGCCAAGCACCAGGGAAGGTCACAGGTGGGTCTGAGAGCGCAGGCAGGACACCCTGGGTCCATTCAGGCTGCTATAACAAAATACCATAGGTTGGGTAGCTTAGAAACAACAGAAATTTATTCTTCACAGTTCTGAATGGTGGGAAGTCCAAGATCAAGGTGCTGGCAGATGTGGTGCCTGGGGAGAGCCTACTCTCTGGTTCATAGACGGCCAACTTTTTGCTGTCTCCTTACATGGTGGAAGGGGCAAGGCTGCTCTCTGGGATCTCTTTCGTAAGGGCACTAATCCCATTCAAGAGGGCTCCACCCTCATGACATAATCAGTTCCTAAAGCCCCTACCTCTTAATACCATCACCTTAGGGGTTAGGATTTCAACATATGAATCTGGGACGGACGCAAACATTCAGACCATAACAGCACCCAAAACGAAAGAGTCAGCAACAGAGATCTAGCAAGACGGAACTGGTATTAGCAGATAATGCCTAGAAACACTCCCAGAGGAATTTGATCCAGGAGAGTGAGATCGTTCCATAGCAAGAGGGTCCAACAGAATTTTCTGTGACGCAGAAATGTTCTACAGCTACGCCAACCGTAGCATAGTGAGGGAGCCATTAGCCACATGTGGTAATCGAGGATGTGAGACGTGGCTCATGTGACTGAAGAGCCAAATTTTAAATTTAATTCCATAAATTTAAATATAAATGGCCACCAGTGGCTAGTGGCTGCCATATGGGGCAACTCACGGGGGGAAGAGGAGGAAGTTCGGCCAGGTGCACATGAAGCACCACAGACTGGAACGAACGCCCGGGACAACTTCAGGTTTTCTATTCCGGCTCCTGTCTCCACGCAGGGCGGGCCTCAGTCCGCATAGGGCTGGCTTTTGGCCCTCCTCCTGGTGCCCTCGTGGGAAGATGTACCCATTTTCCCTCTAGAGCCCTTTTCAGAACATAACAGCCCTGGCTGTGAGGAGGTCCCTCATAGCCTGAATGGATGTCAAGCAGTCCTTCCCGCCTTGGGCGATGTTCTCGTCTCACACCCAGTTTCCTCTCTCAGCTATCCCCGCCTCAAACCCACCACCTCCACCACTCGATTCCTGATGTCATCACCTCTCACCTGGGCCACGGCAGCCTCCTCGCTTGGTCCTCTGCTCAGCACTGACCTGTGCGCACAGCAGTCCAGATGACCTTTTTAGAATGAGAATTGAGACCTCTCACTCCCATGTTTCTCTGGGGACTTTCCCTGCACGATTCAGGCTCTGCTCACCTCTCCATCACTTCTCACACTGCTCTCCCCATCGTCTCCCCTCAGCTCCTCCCTATTATGTCACCCTGACACTTAACACTCGATAAATCCCCGAGGGGAGGGGCCTGTCTCCTGTGTTCATAGCTGAGGACGCAGAACTCAGCATATAAAAGGTACTTAATAAAAATTTATTGAATGAATGAGTGATGAGTGAATACTGGATTGGTACACCAGGGCCATGATAAGTGCATTTATTACGAATGTTTCACTACTACTAATAGTAATAATGTAGTGTATCCCTTCAAAGTACTAAATGTGCTTGAAAGACATTTCTACATTGATCCTGAAATTAAAATGAAATATGTGTATCTTAAAGGCTGAGCCATAAACCAGGAAAGAGACCATATATCTCAGTCCTGTGACTCCCTCTTCTCCTAAAACAGTATCTTGGGCTTAGATCTCAAAATGTGCCACAGAGCCCCTTCCTAGCCATAGTTACACGTGAGCATGTGCCATTTTGGAACTAAAGTCTTCACGAGGAGAATAGAATTTAGGGTTTGGGCACCGAGATCTCAAGTGAATCTATTAAAACCTTATACAGTTTTTTTTTTTTTTTTAGTTAAATAAAACAGTAAAGAAGCACAACAAATTGATAGGTTATAGTTGGTATTTTCAGTCCTTAAATGAGAGTATGGCCCAGGTACAATTTTCAAATTTTCATTTACACTTCCTCACTCACTCCAAACCTTTCAAAATCTTCACGTCATACAGTTTCAATGAAACGTGTTTTTGTTCTGTATCTTTTTTTCTGTCCAAACACTTTGTGTTTCTGATCTTGAGTCTGGAGGCTGTGGATGTCCACCAGCCAGTTCCTGTCCCTCGGGGCTCACTGTGGTCACAGAGAGAGTCATCCATTTGATCAAAGTGGAGACATCTTTGGGAAGCCTTTAACTAATAAAAGCTCAGCATTCCACAGAGGGTTTTCCAAACCCCACCCTGGAACATGGAGTTATACACCTTTCCTGCTGCCCATGATGACCTGGCGCTCGCAACGGTGGAGGATGGCAGACACTTCGCCAAGCTCGGCCGGCGAGGACCCCTCAGCCCAGTAGACCTCGGGGTCTCACCCAAAGGCCCTGCTTCACTGCCCCCACCTTCTGTTGACTCCCCCAATGCCAGTGTTATGGACTAAATTGTGTCCCCTTCAAATTCATATGTTCAAGTCCTATGCCCAGTACCTCAGAATGTAACTATATTTGGAAACACAGCCTTTAAAGAAGTAAGGTAAGATAAGGTCACTTGGGTGGGCCTTAATCCTATATGACTGGTGTCCTTATAGGGAAAGATTAGGTTACAGACATGCACAGAGGGAAGACCAGGTGAGGATACAGGGAGAAGATGGGCATCTACGAGCCAAGGAGACGGGCCTCAGGAGAAAAGAACCCTGATCCCAGACTTCTGGCCTCCAGAGATGTGAGGAAATAAAGTTTTGTTGCTTAAGTCCCCAATTCTGTGATATTTTGTTATGGCATCTTCAGCAGACAAATACAACCAGGTCACAGAATCTTCTCCCCTCCCGCCTACTCTTTAGAGAGTAGCTCCTCCTTTTGATTGATTTTGTCAAGAACAACCAGACATTTGAGGATGATCAAATTAAAATCCTGAGACATGAAAAGGTGTACTGGAAAAACATCTGCACCCGCTAGAAGTTCCCATAAAGGGGACTTGCTGCTGGAGCAGGGAATAGCCAACTTCAAAGGCCCTATAGGCATAGCCAAAGTACTTTCTCTATGAATTTAGCAGTGGTTTTCAGATAAGCCCGAATGCATCCTAAGTCACCCTGTGGGATGTCCCCACGGGCCAGGAGACTGTGGAGTCTATTTGAGTGTTACATTATCTTGAGGGAAGGGAAAGCCACGAGGAGGAGGTTTCGTACACGGGTATCTGTGGGAAGAGAGAGGAAGTGCCGGAGCAGACGGGGTCTGACATCAGACTGAGGTGAACGTCTGAAGAAAGAGGGGCTGGGGGCAGGGAGATGTCTCCCTGAGGGACTCTGCTTCAGAGCCCAGGCTCTTGGAGGGCAGAAAGGGATACTACGTCCCCTTGGCATCGCACGGCTTTACAGCCGTGAGGATTCTGGGAGACATTTCCCTGGGCAAGGAGTCTGGAAGAACTGTTCACAGGTCCGTAGGAGAGGCTTTGAGGGCCACGCAGGCGTAGCCGGGGAGGCTGGAGGCCTTGGGGGCATCAAACAGGCAGTTACAGTGCGCCCGCAAAATCCCAGGTGCTACTGATGGGACCACATCCTCGCACAGGTATTGGGTGAAACCAGAGGAAACTAGGCCCTAAGTTTCGGCTCATCCTGAGCATCCAGGTGACGCTAGTTTATGAGTTAGGACGTTCCTATGTCACCCTCCCAGTGACATCTTCCAAAGGCTTGCAGTAACAGAAATACGAAGTTATTCAAGCCTTGGATTAAGGAGATTGTGTTTTGACTACTGAAAAGGGCAGAGAAAAATCAGAGAACCACACCCCATTTGGGAAATGGACTCTTCCGTTTTGCTCAGATTGGTTCTAATGAACCTCAACAGGTGTGAGTGACCTTTCAGTGTCCCCCAGGTTTAAGTGCATCTGACCATGGACAGACTTCCACACATGGGCCTCAAAATACAGGTTTTCACGGAGGCCGTAACGTTCTCTTCATAGCTTCACTCCCGTTGCTGCCTGATCTAGGATCTAACTGAGACCCACGGCTCCAGCCACCTCTCACGTCCGCCAGTGTCCTTCGTCCCCCGCCTTTCCATGAGTCCTGCTCAGCAGACACAACCCTCAGGCCAACGTAACCACCAGTCACTTCTGTGGTGAGAAAAATCAGTCTGTACCTCGCCTCCGCATCTTTGGCCGCGGCATCGCGCCGTCCTGAGCCATCCCCACACGCCATGGACTCCGCCTTGCTCAGACAAAGGTATCAGTGAGAAGCTTTATATCATAAAGCCATGGAATTTTTTTCAGGGCACATTTTACTTTCTCTTCCTGAATTATTTGGCTCTGTTAACCATCCACGCCCTCCCCTCCCCCCACAGAACTATTTTTGAAGAAATGAAATTCCCCCTTTCTTTATATTCTTTTCAAAATTTGCCTTCCACAGCACTGCCCTCTCCTTCATTGTCCTTCAGACTGTTGCTTCCAGGCAAACCCTGCCTTATCTTTCCACATTCAATTCAAGTATCATATCCTAATGAATTCTTTCTCGATCCCCCCAGATAAAAATGGCCACTTCCTCCTTCCCAGCACTCGGCAGAGACTTTCTTCCAGTTCCCACAATATAATATTGACTGTATCTGTAAGCCCCTTAATGGAAATGACTGGAGAATTCTTGCACAATCTAGGTGCTCTCAAATGCACAGAAACTAAAACAAGTGTGGACAAGCATGTTAAGGAAAACGTGTTGATATGGCTCCAGTTTGACCTGGTTCCACGTGTGCGTGTTGCACACGCGTGTGTATGTGTGTGTGGATGGAGTTTGTTTATTGGGGGGGGGAAGATATTTTACAATCCCATCAAAATTAATGGATATCGAGGATAATAATCTGAGCGTATTAAAGCCATGCATTTTCATCTTCAGTAGCCTAGTTCCTCCCTGTGCTGCGGCCCCCAAATCCAGAGGGCAGCCTGGCAGGCGCACCAGGTTTCTTCCACAGGACAGAGAAGAAGCTATTCCTGCCTATGACTGCCAGGCTGGGAGGTTTATTGCCCCAGGGAAGGAGGCGGAGGCGGCAGAAGAGGAGTTCCAGACAGAAGTGGAAGCCCGATCAGGGATACGTGTCTTGAGCCGCCAGCCAGCCAAAGCCTGTGGGGAAGCCTGAACCAAAGGCTCTAGCTCCCTGCTCTGTCTTTGGAACTCCACACGGGGCTGTCCCATGGAACGAGCCCGTGGCAACACGAGCGCGCTGAACAAAAGTGACAGAGATGGTGTGGTGCTGTTGGGGGAAAGCCTGAGGTAGCCCTCCTGAGCCTCCCTCTGTGCCCATGGGTCATGGAAGGATCCAGAACAAGAAAGGTAGCCAAAGGAGCTGCCTGACAATCTGCCGAGAGGGTTGCTGTCGCCACGGCAAGGTGGCCAGTAGTCCCTAGCGCTACAGGGCAGGATTTCCAGGCCAGAGATTGACAAGGAAGGACAAGCTGACCCCAGGGAGGGGTCGGCAGTGCCGGCGGGAACTAAACAGGCTGAACAAATCACGGAGCGCCACTGACCCTGCCTGAGCCAGGAGGACCGACCGCAAACATCACTTCCAGAGTTTCTGTCCCCGGAGACCAGATCCAACCAGTACCGCCTCCCTACCTGGATCATCAAAGAGACCTGGAGGATGCCAAGGGTACCACACAGCCCCCAGACCCTCTCCTTCACCACCAAGGTCACACAAGCTCCTGGTCTTAAACACTAGACACCAGGGAAAGAAGAAGAGAATTCGGAAAAGCCCAGATGACGCATTAGTTGCCAATTATTCTAACAAATAACTCCAAAATTTAGAGGCTTAAAAAACAATAAATTTTTTGTTATTTCAAGGCTTTAAAAACTATAAAATTTTACTATCTGTCACAGTTTCTGTGAGCCAGGGATTGGAGCGTGGTTTTAGCTGGATGCTTCGGGCTTGGGGTCTCTCACGTGACTGCAGTCAAGATGCTGTGGCCAGAGTGACTGTTATCTGGGGGCCTGAGTGGTCGGAGGACCCCCTTGCAAGGTGGCTCACATTCACTTGTCTGGAAAGCTGGCGCTGGTTGTTGACAGGAAGCCGCAGCTTCTTGGGCCGCTTGGGTATCTTCACGATGTGGCAGCTGGCTGCCCTCCAGAGAGAGCGATCCAAAACAGCAAGGTGGAAGGGGCCATGTTTTAAGGGGCTTTGCCTCAGAAGTCACACACCAGGACTTCTGCCGTATTCCACTGGCCACAGAGGATAACCCTGCCGCCGTGCGGAAGGGGCTACACCAGGCTGTGAGCACCAGGAAGTGAGGGTCCTTGGGGGCCATGAACTCCATAGTAAGGAGTTGATTTTTGAACTGACTGAACAACCACCAGAAAAGTGATTGATTTACCCGGAAGAGACAGCCAAGTTCCTGGATGGGTCTGAAGTTCACACGAAGAGACTACCATACATTTGAAAAGGAAACTTTCCGTTTTTCCTGGTCTACCCATAATGATGGGGCTTGAGAAGCAAAGCTGATATCAGTTATTTGGAAAAATCAAAGAAAACAAAAACCAAAAAACTTTACGTTTGCCCAGCGCTGAGGTGTGACTGATTAAGTAAATCTCCTGTAGGTTTTTACTCAAGTTCGGTCCCATGTTTGACAAATGAGTGTTTTTTTTCTAGTTCGTTGTCTCTTTCAGTTCATATCTCTTATGCTTAGTTCTTGATTATTCATCTTAAAAATAGATAAAGTATTTGATCTTTCCCTTAAGGGATTTATACTATGGATAAGAAGCAAAAAGAAAGGAAACGTCTTCTTTCATCAAGACACGTCTCCCAGGCAGCACACTTACGATATGGGAGGTGACTTGTGTCAGGGGACAGCCCCTGAAGCAGGGCCCCTTCAAGTCCGTGTTCAGGGCTTCAAGCACCGAGAGGAAACATCAAGTTCCTCGCAATTCCTAACCAGCAGGCAGCCCGGACCCATCACGCTGGGATCCTGCTCCTCCCCGGGCAAGCTGGCCACGAAAGGGGAGAAACAAACCACCTCCAGAGGGGTTCCTCAGCTCACAGCCTTACCCCAGCGGCTTCTGGAGGATGGAAAAACCCGCCAGGACACTGGGGCTGGGAAACGCGTTCTCCCGAAACAGGATTCTCCTAACATACCAGAGCCCAGGTTTCCAGGGTAATTGAAACCTTTGGTATTAACTGGAGCAGGGGATGGGTTGGGGGCGGTGGGGAGGGGGAAACCTTTTCCTGCCATTGCTGAAAAAGCTCACACTGTGGTTTTGGAGAAACAAGTAGTCCAGTGTTCGGCCTTGGACCTGAACGGGGGAGGGGAGCACTGCCTGGGGAGGGGGGAGGGGGAAATGCTCTGTTCCGTCCACCTTTGGGGTTGGCCAGGGACAGACGGCTCAGCGTGGTGCATCAGGGAAGGGATTCCCAAATACTTGTTATTTTAGAACGTGTGGCTTTGCACCCAGGCACCCAGAGGCCCCGGGCTCAAACGCGTGTTGTGAATTCGTCCATCAGCAAATATCGTAACTGTCCAAGGCAACTGGCACATCCACTGAGATGCTCAACAAATAGTGTTCAGTGACGATGGAAAGAAATTATGCAGTTTTTAATTTTATCATTGCAACACCACAGGAAGAGCAGAGCAGTCCAGTAGACAGAAGTGAGAACTAAAAATAAAATTCCTCATTTAGCATCATTTGCCTCCCAGTTGTATCTACTTAATAAGCACTGTGTGTCTGGGTTATGGTGAACTTAATCCTCTCTCCCCTCTCACTCCCCTTCCTTCCAAATAACCCCGCATAGGCCTGAGGGCTCACACTGAAAAACATCGAGACTACTGATTAAGAGAAACTTCCAGAAGAATACCCAATGGGGAGAGCGGACGATCCAGGGTACCTCAGCCTAGAGCTGACTTCCCAAGGGGCTGGGGTGGTAGCCTTGGTCTGCAAACACAGTATTTAGGAGCCCTTCCTCCTTGCGTTCACCAACTTGCCAACACGAAGCTTTTTGCAGGACTGCTGCCTTAGTTGTCTCATCTGTAAGGTGGGTATAATACTTGACATATGTTACAGGGCTGTAAAATTTTAATGAAAAGGTATCTGAAGTACCCAGCACGGCACCTAGAGTGAAAACCGTACCCTTCTCTCCCTAGTCTCCTCTGCAATACGAGGGAAATCTTTGCCTCACAAGGCTATGAGGGTTCAATGAAAAACGTAGAAAAGCATCAAGTATTATATCTGATATAAGGAAGCTTTAACAGGCTGAAATTGAAAAATAATAATATTTGCATAATAATAATATTGTTGGTCTCCACCTTTGTAATTTCAGAGAGGAATCTGAAGAGTTTTGCTCTGATTTCTACACTCCGACCTCCCCAACCCCTGCCCTCACTTACATGTCTTTTTTGTAAATTTTTTTGAGTCTTTGAAAGCTTGAGTTATGGACTTCCTTGCCCCAAGGGGAGTCGATAGATTCTCATGTGCTTCAGGGGCTGCATTTAAAGATAACAGGCAGGGCTTCCCTGGTGGCGCAGTGGTTGAGAATCTGCCTGCCAATGCAGGGGACACGGGTTCTAGCCTTGGTCTTGGAAGATCCCACATGCCGCGGGGCAACTAGGCCCATGAGCCACAATTACTGAGCCTGCGCGTCTGGAGCCTTTGCTCCGCAACAAGAGAAGCCGCGATAGTGAGAGGCCCGCGCACTGCAATGAAGAGTGGCCCCTGCTTGCTGCAACTAGAGAAAGCCCTCACACAGAAACGAAGACCCAACACAGCCAAAAGTAAATAAATAAATATTTTTTAAAAATAAAAATAAAGATAACAGGCAGCCAAACTTTGGCTTAGCAAGTCAGGCTCAGCCAGGGGAATTAGTCTCCACGTTGAATAGGCAGGCAGGACTGACCCTACAGATAAATATTCAGAGTCTGGGAAGAGAATGGAGAGCAGAGAGGGAGAGGCAAAGTCACCAACAGTGGCAGACCAGGGCTGGCTCCCGGGCAGCACCTGGAAGGGGACAAGCCTTTACACAGCTCCAGCTGGGTGTCTCCCCAGGAGAACCAGCCTTCATCTTCAAGGCCTGGGGTGCCTCAGTGGGCATCTCTATGGTATCTGGGCTTTGCCCAACGAACACAAAGCAGCAACATTGCACAGCAGACCAACGGCAATGCAGACAGTGACCCCCATCGACAAAGACACAGGACTCCCTGTTCCCTGCCTCCCCTTCGGTCCATTTCTACCCCATCTTGGAACCCTGAGACCATAAGAATAATCCAGCAGTCTGAAAACTTCCTTAATAAAATGAGTCTTTCATAATGGAAGAGCTTTGATATTTCTGGTGGGCATAGAGGTGTGAGGTGGACAGCCTAACTGCTCGCTCACTAATATCTCATTAGATAGACAACAGTCTCCCCAACGCATCCTGCCGTTGGCTCTGTTCCCAGGGTGTCTCAGGTAAGCAAGACACACAGCATGTTCCCTGAGGCCTAATTTCACATCGCCTCTGCGATGGTTAATTTAAAATTTTAACTTGACCCGGCCCCTGAGTGCTCAGATATTTGGCCAAGCTTTTTTCTGGGTGTTTCTACGAGAATGATTTGGGGATGAGATTAGCTTCTGAACTGCTACACTGGGTGAAGCAGATTGCCCTCCCTGTGGGTGGGCCTCGTCCAATCAGTTGAAGGCCTGAATAGAACAAAAAGGTGGGCCCTCCCCTGGGGAGGAGAGAATTCTTTCCTGCCTGATTACCTTCAAACATTGGCTTTTTCTCAGCCTTCAGACTCAAATGGGAACACTACCTCTTCCTGGATCTTCAGTCTACCAGCCTTCAGAATGGAACTACACCGTCAGTTCTCCTGGGTCTCAGGCCTTTGCACTCAAATTGGAACTCCACCATCATCTGCTCCGGGAGTGCAGCTTGCCAACTCCTCCTGCAGATCTTGGGACTTGCCTGCCTCCATAATTACATGAGCCATTTTAAAAATAATAAATCTCTCTCCCTATACAGATGTGTATATCGACATACAGATATAGATATAGATAAAGAGAGAGATGTAGTTATAGGTGTAGATACATCCTGCTGTTTCTGTTTCTCTGGAGAACGCCGAGTAACACGTCTCCTTTCACTCACTTCCCAAGTCCAGCTCCCTCTTGGTCAAACATTCTCCTTTCTTTTACGGACTGCACATATTTCAGTAATGCAACACTGGGAAACCCTTCAGAGAGTAGCCTGGACTTTAGATCAACTGCTTGAAATTACAACTCCAGTTCCAGGCCTGGGGTTTTTGTGCCAAATTCTAAGAAAAAGATAAATGAGAGCAAGAGGGGGGAAGAAAATAGTATGTGATGTGAGGCTTTGATTGATGTGGAACATCTGAAGGCACTCCTGGGTGGGTCATCTTTTATCTAGAAACTCATAGTGCCTGTTTGTTTTTGCACTTATGAACTGCTTCTATTTATATAGGTTACATTTTCAAAAATCAAAGGGGAGATCCATTGTGAGGAACACAAAAATCGCCTCCGAGCCGGACAGTTCATCAAGTGAGCAAGACAAAGTTTCCATCACTACACATGCAACAAAGTCCTTGGAGCAGAAAAGGGGGCTGATTTCCACAGAAAGGTGCATCTACCTTGGAGCTCTCGGGGCTGGGGAAGCATTGAGAGTTTTCTTTGAAGCCTCGGTGGCTCTGTTATTAGGTTTGTCTCGAGCTTGTTGAAAAGCATGTATCAGAGGCCTTCTTGGTCCTTCTTCTGTCTGACATGCCATAACTTTTATGACATAGAAATAACCAAAATGAAGAAGCCGAGACAACTCAGAGATTATTTGCCAATTCTCCCAAGACTGCTGGTCATTTACCCGAAGAGCACGCAGGATAATTTATGGAAGCACGACTCATCTGTAGGAGTGAAATAAGGCCCCACGCTCTGCGGCGGTCATAATGAACAAAATAAATCCCATCGTTATGCAGATGTTCCACGAGGGCTGTCAGCGTATCGGGGAAAATTTACTCCCTGTCACTGATGCTTGAGACAAATAATTCCACGAGATGAAAAACAGCACAAGAGGAGAAAGCAGAACCTGGCTCTCTGTCTTCTCTCGGAAGTTTTGCTCTGCGTGTTTCTCATCCTAGTATTTTGACCTGGAAATATTTACAGAACCCTGGAAAACAAGAAAACTCTCCGCTAGGGTTTTTTTCTTTTTTCTGTTTTTTTTTTTTTTTTAAATGACAGTTTCTATGTGGCTACAAGAGAAGCTAAAATAAAATACTGGTTGCTTTGTAGAAACCAGAGATGATTTCCATTTCCTTCCACCTATATAACTTGCCTCCTCCTTTAAAGAAATCCAGGAAAGATTCTCCCCAGTGTCTACCACGCGCCATCTACACTTTTGCCAGTTACAGCAACCTCTGCCAGAAGTGCTGGATTCCTAAGGGTATCCCCAAGGAGTCATCTCCCCTCACCTCTCTGTCTGGTTTTGTTACAATTTAGAAATGGCTGTGGTTCTTTGGACGGTGCCAAAGAGTTACATATTCAAGTCTCCAAGCCACCTACAATTACTTTTCTTGGCTCTGATCTGTACTGTTCTCAGTCCCAATGGTAATGTCACCGTAAACCATGTCTCTTTCCTTTTATTGTATTTTATTTGGAGGAAGGGGCTCCTCACCAGGAATTAGTATCTCATTCGATGGCTTCGTCAGAAGCACCAGCTTGCTTTGCTAGAGAAACCTTTTACAGATCAGCAGTGGTTATGTTCTGGCTACGCAGCCCCACGGATTTCTCCTGGCAAGTCCATTAGCCAGGTTCCCTGACATCTGGAATGCACCTGATTTGTCCCCCAAACTGTATGTATTGGCACTTTTTCTAGGCCTCTTTTTTTAAAAAAAAAATAACCTCCACAGAAAAGCAGAAGTGAACATTAATGTGTCTGGGAAACATTCCAGAGGAGACTGTAAAGGAGAAGATAGCTTGCTTTTCCTTTCCTCGATTTTCAGGAAATCATACCAAAAAGTAATTAGCTATCTATCACCAATCGTTCATTGCTCAGAAACATGTAACTTACACCACAACCCTCACTGCCAGATTATCCAACTTACATTGCTAAGAGGGTAGATAAAAGAATTCTCTTCCCGCGTTTCGTAAAAGACAGAATCACACTTGGCAAGGAGCGCGCAGTGGGCCTAGGCTGGTGACCTTTTTCTTAGAAGCTGAGTAACTCCAACCCAAAGAGCCCTTTAACCTGGGTCTCTCTCACAGTTCCGGCATGAATTTACTATGAAATCATGAAGCAAAACATAAAAAGAGAATGGCAACGGTAAAGCAGCTATGCCACAAACTCGACAACGCTGATATATTCTATCCAGGGCACACTTAACTCTCTAATTGCTAATTGTAATTTAAATGAAAACATGTGTTTTTTGTTAAACTCATCAGCTACATTTTTAAGTGCTACCAAGGAGAGCGGTGACTGAGGCTGACTGCACCTCAGGGTTTTGGCAGCCCGGGGCTCAGGTAGTTCCTGGGATGTCATCTGAAGTTGGAGGTTCTCAATGCACATGTTGCTTTCCGAACCAGACAGCTCAGCAGAATCGAGAGGGGAGCGTCTGGGAGACACGGCTCGGGTGGGATTCTTCTGCACGTCGTGTGCTGCTGTCTCCTCTGAGTCTGATTGTTAAGACTCTGAGAAGTTCGTCGGGATCCGGCCCTATTTGGAATCCAGCGTTTTGCCAGCTAAAGATACTCAGTGAACTTATAACATTCTGACCAACGGGAGCAACCTCCGGCCAAAGGAGCCGGTTCTCTCTGCAACCCTCCTGCTCCCACGGACGCCACCCGTCCCCCACGGGCACAAGAAAGATGGTCAGTAGAGTGATGTCTGTGAAGACCCCGTGTGACAGACACCATGTAAGGACAGACCGTCCGGCGCCAAGCAGTTGCTCGGCAAACATCGTTCTCATCCTCTGACCAGATAAGCACAAATTTGATACGAAGAATTAAAAGGAAAAGGAAAAAGCCCATTTGCTCAGCTGTGCTTAGGGAAAAGCCAGTTTTAAATCATCTAAGTCTGGAATAGAGACTAGGTTCTAAGTACACCATTGCTATGTTCAATTAGAGATAGTAATTAGAAATGGTTAATTAAATGACATTTTGTTTATTTTCTACTGAGCTCACAAGAACCATTTGTTAAGAGCTTATCAATCTTTGTGGAAAAGCATCTGTAGAGCATTTGGGAGTCTGTCCAGGTTCTCCACCGAGACAAAACCAATAGGAGATATATACATAAATATATGTATGTATATATATATATACATATATATGTATACGTATATGAAATTTCTTTTAAGGAATTGGCTCACGTGACAGGGAGGCTGTTTCCTGGTAAGCTAGAGACCAAGGAAAAGCTATGGTGTAAGTTCCAGTCTGAGTCTGAGTCCCAAAGCAGGAGAAGCCTTGCAGGCCAGCTCAAAGAGGGAGAGAATTCTCCGTTCCTCAGCGTTTTTTGTTCCATGCAGTCCTTCAGTGGGCTGGATGGAGCTCACCCACATTAGGGAGGACAGTCTGCTTTTACTCAGTGTACTGATTCAAATGTTAATCTCATCCAGAAGCACCCTCACAGACGCACAGAATAACATTTGATCAAATATGCGGGCACCCCAGGGCCCGGCTGACACACAAACTTCACTGTCACAGGGTCTAAGGTTATCTTATGAGGTATGTAAAGCACTGCCTCTATGGCATGTCATGCAACGTGTGTGTATTTGGAGCCAGGCGTATCTACCCTAAATCCTGCGGCTCCTCTGCGTATTTGGTCTGGGCTCCTGGAGAGCCACATGACCTCACTAACACTCAGTCCTATTGTGGCCACTGTAGACAATAATAATAAGCATCTGCTCATTGTGTCTGTCACGTGCGTGGTTCTAGGTGCAGCCAGCGTGCCCCGGTCCGTGGACGAGCCTAGTGCTGGAGCCCCTGGCCCCCGGCCATGTGCGCTTGGGGAAGTAGGGTCTGTTTTCTGCTACCGTGACGATGACAGGAGCATTGGTAGCAAAGGACCGGTGACCCGGAGGCCTGGTCCACTTGGCCGGTCCTCCATCAGCCACTCTCACCCACGTACTCACTTGCTCTTGTTCACCTGTTGGGTTGCTCGCCAAGTCCCTGGAGGACTTGGGCAGAACTGCCCGGCAAACTCACAGACTCAGGACACCCCAACTCTTCTCTCCCAGTCTCCTCCTGGGCTCTGGGAGATTCTCCTTTGGATCTGTTTTGAGGCAACAGTGTTACGGTTGAAGAGCGTCTCTCCAAAATTCGTATGTTGAAATCCTAACTCCCAATACCTCAGAATGTGACTGTTTTTGGAGATAGGGCCTGTTAAAAGACGATCAGATTAAAACGAGGCCATCGGGGTAGTGTCCTTATCTGAAGAGGAAACTTGGACACATAGACAGGCAGCCATCTACAAGCCAAGGAGAGAGGGCTCAGGACAATCCAAGCCTGCCCACACCTTGAATTCCAGCCTCCAGACTGTGAGAAAATAAGTATGTGTTGTTTAACTCCCTCAGTCAGTGGTACTTTGTTATGACAGCCCTAGAAAATTAATACAGGACCCTTAAAAAACACAAAAGATCTTTCCAGAGCAGTAACAGTGGTGGGCTCCCCCAGGCAGCCTGACTGCCCAGAGGTCCTTGCATCAGGGGAACGGGACAGGGTGGAAAGGATAATGTCCTTCCTTTCAGCGGGGCAGGATTAATGACATGGGTTCTGACGACCAAAGGCCTCCTCACAGACAGGCAGAAGTGCCTGCCCAGGAATCCTCATAGGTATGTCCTGGTCAACGATTAAAAAATTCTTAAAACAGAATTTGGTCAAGCTGATCAGAAACGGACATAATTCTTACTGATAAACTTTTGGATAAGTAGAATTTCAGATGGTGCATTAGTTTCCTAGGGCAGCCGTAACGAAGTACCAGAAACTTGGTGGCTTGGACAACAGCAATGTATTGTCTCACTGTTCTGGAGGCAAGAAGTCTGTGACCAAGGTGTCAGCAGGAAGACTGGAGGAAAGTCTTACAGCAGCCAGGGTGACTGCACTGCCCCACTCTTGCAGGAGAAAAGAGGTTTAGTTTCTGGAGAGATTTATCAAAGGAGCCTTGGGCCTGGGGACAGCAGACAAAGGAAGGGAGGATGAGATGCACAGAAACAGGGAAATCAGAAAATCCTGAAGGCCTCAAACGCTTTCAGAAGCAAGTCACCTACAAAGCATCGGGAATCGAGATCACTAGTGAGCTTCTCAACAGCAATGCTGGAAGCTAGAAGACCAGGCAGCAATCAATGCCTTTGAAATTCCGAGAGGAAACTTTTCCAACCGCAAATTCTGTTCCAGTTAAATGATCAAACCGGTGTGAGGGTTAAATGGAGACAATTCAAATGTGCAATGCCTGAAACTTTACCTTCAATGCCTTGACACACAGGCTCCACCAAAACAAAAGGATAAACTCAAAAAAGAAGACATGGGGCCCAGACATCCCCAAAAGGATATGGGCAAATGGAATTCTCTAGAAGGTGATGAAGACATAGCATGATAGCCGTGCATCAAGTCTATAGAGGGTAGAGGACTCCAGGGGGGATATTTCCAAGAAAATCAAAGGATCTCTTTTCTTGAGAAAACTGGTAGAAGTATTAGTTATAGGAACATTGAAAATTAAATAAAGAAACCAGACATTTACTCCAGGAAAAACAAAGAGTTGTAGAAGAGAGAAAATATAATCGTAATATGCTATGATTATGTATTTCCATTGTGAGCAAAATTGACCATGAACTATAGTCATAATAATGTAAACATCTAATGGTAATGTAAACATCTAATAACCACGTTGGGATGATGCGGGGAGAGAACACGTACAGGTGTGTGTAGCTGCAGGTATCTAGGAGACTTTCCAGGACAGATCTCCTGAGTATCATTTATGTAAGAAGCCAATAGATTGTATCTAAATTGAAAAAATAAACAATAAGTATGATAGTTAGAAAAGTGGCGGTAAATACGAGAAAAAACACTAAAAGAATTAAAATTGGTTGCCTTGGGGGCTTGGGGTTCAGAGGTGTGGAGGGCAGGGGAAAGGGATACCTTTTTCTTTAAATGACCTGTAGTATTCTTTGACCTTGTAAATTAGGTACATATATTACTTTGATAAAAGTTTAAATTATGATAAAATATTTTAAAGAGAAGTTTCGAGTATCCTCTTTTAATTTATGAACTATCTCAGCTCTGCTCACCAGCTGGCTCTGCTAACCCCCGCCCTGAGGTGTTGAGAACGACCTAAGCACATGGAATTGACATTTCTTCCACCTGTGACCAGGGGTGAGACAGTGATGCTACTGACGGATAAAAGGTTTTAATTAAGCTTCCAAGCGAGCACCATTCAACAGTGAACAAGAACAGTTCACAGCTCTCTCAATGTCCTGTTTCACATTGGCCTGATTGAACAGTAGGGCGTTTATAGCTAAGGATATCTTTGTAGACCAAAAACTGAGAGATTTGGGGGTTGTTTATTTTTAATCGCAGTTTAGAAATCTAAAAGACTTTAAAACAAATGCAATTAAATAGTCTAAATTGTCCAGATAAGTGGAAATGAACTACTTTCTCCTTCAACCCGCGTGCCCATAGCAATGGGCTGTGGCCAGAGAGGAAGTGAAATCAGAGCAGACACCAGCTGTCTGCCCGGGCAGTGGCAACCGCCTGCCTCCCTCCCTATTGATCTGCAGGTTTGGGCTGCTGCCTGGCCTTATCAGCTGGTGACATCAGTGCTGCCCTCTCCTCCTGTGAACCCAGAAAGTGCTTCTGAGGGCAATGAGAACCAGTAAGCAAAGACTCCGTACCTCCAGATAAAGAGCATGCTTGCAAGGAGGCGCAGGCCTCGCTCCTTTGAAGAAAGATAGCTTTTCCACGTAAAGAAAATAAAGGAGAAAATGAAAAGCCTCCCCCTAGACGTGATATTCCCCCTACGGAGCATCTTGGTGCTATTTTGATAGACATGGATTGTACTGCCCCCTCTTAGAGAAGTTTCCAGCTCTAAACAACATGGAATATACATGTTTGCGTGAGCACATTTTATCTGCATTTATACCAAATCTTGAACAGGGTGGAAAGCAGAGATCATCTCTGGGAGAATTGGGTATTGTCCCTGAAATACACCCAACTTTGGCCTGTCTTTGAGTTGTTTTCAATTGACTTATATGAAAAATAGAAATGTCAATTTTAAAGATAGATCAAAGGTAATAAGTAAGTATTAGACATTTTAGTCAAATTCTAAGTACTTATGTGACATTGCATCCACTTGAAAATGTGGAGTAATTTTTTCAAAGCTAAAGACGGTCCATTTTTAGCCTTGAAAAATATTTTGGTCAGTGTCCTAGGAAAAAGATCATTTACCAAGTTTCCACATCTCCAAAGCAGCTGTGGCTTTTATGTTTGTTTGTTTCTGCTCAGATTCACAAAGTTCTTGGGATGCACAATATTGGGTAATTGAAGATGAGGCAAGAGAAATCAGATCTGAGATCCCGTCCGAATTATCTGACATTCTTCCAGGATTGAAAGAGCATCTATCATCCTGAAACTGCTTCCATTCCCTTCAAAATCTGGCTTGAATTTTACCTCCCTGGAAGCCAGTTCTGAATATATATCCTACACCTTTGGAATGAAATCTTCACCATGTCCTTTCCTTTCTCTTACATTCTCAGACAGGAAAATATCTGTTTGTCCTTAATCGTTCTTTTGTTTATACAGATCTTTGCAGTTTTCTCCCAGCATACACGTTATTCACCGACGCTGGGATGCAGTCTCTGAGACCAGTGTGGGTCTCCCCAGAGCATCTAGGACAGGACGCCGTCCTCACGTGGCCCAGCCTGTTCTTGTCATCTGCCTCTCTCACTCGGAATGTTTGCACTAATGACCCAAATAAATTGACCTGCTCCAGGGAAACCACGATTTAAAATCACGTGAAAATTTTACGCTTGGAGAGAGAAATTATGTAAGGATTTGTTTTCATAATACCTGAAATTTCATGTAAAAAGGGCATGCTTATTCTAGAAAATATATTAGATTTTTTATAAGTCCCAGCAGTTGTTAAATAAGCAAGACTACAATTAAGATAACAGCTGTGATAGATGGACAGTAAAATTCTTAGAAGTTTAAAAGGAACATGATGAATGGAAAGAGTGCAAGATTAGGAATGAGAACACTGGCATTCTTGATCGGAACATCAGTTTCCTTGTCTTAAATAAAGGGAGTGGATATGATATTTATGAACTCTGTAAACATTCCTTGTTTACCTTTTTTTTGTAAAAGTTGTTTCTAAGCTTACAAAGGTGTCCTGAGCCCCTTATAAAAATGACCCCTCCCTATTACTCCTCCCTGCCAGCCCCCTTCTGCATTTCTA
The DNA here is from genome assembly GCF_026419965.1 of Kogia breviceps. Classification (NCBI taxonomy): domain Eukaryota; kingdom Metazoa; phylum Chordata; class Mammalia; order Artiodactyla; family Physeteridae; genus Kogia; species Kogia breviceps. Next base: position 96,699,400 of record NC_081319.1, on the reverse strand, counting down.
TACACCACATATATGTTCGTGTACACGTCAAAATGCAGGGATTTTTTTGGTACATAAATGACATCATAATACACATACTGTTCAGAGCATTACTCTCTTCACTTACTAAGTGACATCTTTTCCTTCTCAGTACATTCAGATCTGTTTCATCCTACTAATGGGTTGCATACATATTCTGTATAATCATTATATCGTAGTTATTCCTCTATTGAAAGCCACTCAAGTTCCACCTTATTTTTTCGATATTACATGTAGCGCTTCCATGAACATCCTAGCACATATACCTTTCAGCGTGTAGATAAATATGTCTGCAGGACACTTTCTAGAAGGAGAATTTCTGGGTCAAAGAGTTTGTGTACTTTTAATTTTTTTTTTTTTTTTTTTTTTAGCGTTACGCGGGCCTCTCACTGTTGTGGCCTCTCCCGTTGCGGAGCACAGGCTCCGGACGCGCAGGCTCAGCGGCCACGGCTCACGGGCCCAGCCGCTCCGCGGCACGTGGGATCTTCCCGGACCGGGGCACGAACCCGCGTGCCCTGCATCGGCAGGCGGACTCTCAACCACTGCGCCACCAGGGAAGCCCTGTACTTTTAATTTTGATGGGGTTTTCCAAATTCACTTCCTAAAGGGTTTTGTCCTCTCACTGATGGTACATGAGCGTGTCCATTTCTTCAGAGCTTTACCAACACTGTGTTATCATTCTTTTTATTATTTGTGTATTTATTTATTGGCCTCTCTAACAGGTAAACATGAGATGTTTTAATCTGCATTTTTCTGTGTTTTAATTTGCATTCACCTGATTATTATTAAGATGAAAAACTTTTTATTAGTATTGATTTCTGTGTATCTTTTTCTCTTTTGTACAAACCTGTATTGATTTTATCAAATGTCTCATAATCCTGTTGATCATTCTTGTTATGAACAAATTAATAAATGCAGCAGGATCAGCAGTTGGATTGCATTTCTTCTTCAATGATTTAACCTTCCCTTCTGCAATGAGCCTTCCCCCCGAACTGGAGGGCTTTGGTGAAATATGCATGATAGGGAACCGGTACAAAACCTGGAGGCTTCATCATTTCCAAAGAGAGCCGGCTTTGTGCTCCTTTCTGTTTTTCCCTTTCCATGCCGTTGTAGATATTTGAATCTCTGCCTCTCTCTCCAGCCTCAGTATCTAAACTGGATGGTCTCCCTCCCAGATCCTCCAATTTACTTAAATAGTAGCCCCAGGAGCTTTGGTTTGGGAGCAAATTCCTTGAAGCGAGCCAGTCTCTGTGGGCCAGGAGGGAGATGTCTGGGACGGCCCCAGCTATTCTGCAGACAGGCCTTCTTCTCTATTCACCTCACGTGTCACCTGCACATTCCACTCCTGCTCTAGCTGGAGTTGACCGGCAAGTTCCAAAAGGACTCTTACCTCTGAAGCAGCCTCTTCTTGCATGTGTTCTGGGCTCCAGTTCACCCAGTCCACCTAATCAAATGGCTCTCAGCTCAGGACAGTTTGCCCCCCCCGCCACTCTCAAGGGGCATTTGGCAACGTCTGGAGATGCTTGGCTGTCATGAGTTAGCAGCGGTGTCTCTAGTAACTAGTTGGTAAAGGTCAGGGGTGCTGAAAAACATCCTACAATGCATAGGACAGTCCCCATAACAAAGAATTATCCAGTCCAAAGTGTCAATAATGCTGAGTTTGAGGAACCATCATCTAATCCCATTTACTTTCTATTTGAATGAACCTTTTCCTATTTCCCAATGCTTGTAAGGCTTTATTCTTTTAAAACACATTTTTTGTCATTTCAATGAGATTTGGTGATGGAGAGCAAGTATATGCATGAGTTCAGTCTGCTATCATGAACGAGAACACAGATTCTATGATTTTGTTGATACACTTTGGGTCAGATTGATGTGAAAACCTCTCCTAAACACTCAGGTTCAAATTTCATTCGTTAACTCCTCTTCCTGCTACACTTTTGTACAACTGCCCTCTAAGTAAAATGAATGCGTAGTGCAATCTTAAGGGGTGAAAAATTTGAAATTAAAAAAAAAAAGTAATCAAGATCAGTGATTGACTCTCGCAAAGTCTCTTCAGCCATTCATACTACAATGTAATTATAGCAAGCTGATGTACAATCCTGAAAGAGCTGTAACCTTGTCACATTGATACATAAGCATTGAGTGATGAATAAATGAAAACAGAAAAAATATGCTAAACAAATAGATAAAGAAATAAATAAGATTTTTAAAGTGCCAATATACATGAAAGGGCTGCGTGTCACAGGGGGAAATATCGTGCCTATTTTGTCCTCTTGGTGATACTAGGATTTGTAGCCTGTTTGTGATCCAGGGGTATGTTTCTAAACTTGATATTAAAAAATGAGAGCACGGGACTTCCCTGGGGTGCAGTGCTTAAGAATCCACCTGCCAATGCAGGGGACACGGGTTCAAGCCCTGGTCCAGGAAGATCCCACATGCCGCGGAGCAACTAAGCCCGTGCGCCACAACTACTCAGCCTGAGCTCTAGAGCCCGCGAGCCACAACTATTGAGCCCACGTGCCACAACTACTGAAACCCGCACGCCCAGAGCCCGTGCTCCGCAACAAGAGAAGCCACCACAATGAGAAGCCCACGCACCACAACGAAGAATAGCCCCCGCTCGCCGCAACTAGAGAAAGCCCGCGCGCAGCAACGAAGACCCAACGCAGCCAAAAATAAATTTAAAAAATAAAAATAAGTAAATTTATTTTTTTTTAAAGTGAGAGCACATAGATTGTTGGCGTCGAAAGGACCTTAGGGATCATGTGGTCTGTGGTGGATTGTGACATCACGGCCTCCATGATACGCACACCCTGTGGAGTTGCCCCCCATGTTGGTCTGGGGCTCGGCCATGGCTCTTGCTTTGGTCAGTGGGACATCAGCAAACGTAATGCAAGAACAAGTTTGATAAGTGCTTATGCATTGGGGCATTCTCCTTTCAGAACTCTGCTGCACCACGTTAGAAACCCGGGATATCCTGCTGGAAAGACAACATGAGAGAAGACTGAGGTATCCTGGCTGACAGCCCTGGCTACACCCCAGACGTGTGACGAGGCCATCTTGGACAGCCCCATCTCAGCCAAGCTGCCAAAAGACTGCGTCCACGTGAGCGAACACGAGCGAGAGCAGCAGGAGAACCACCCAGCTAACCCCAGCTTGACTGCACAATGGGGAACAAATCAATGTGGCTGGTATAAGCCATTGACTTTTGAGGTGGTTGGTGACACAGCAGCAGGATAACTGAAACGGAGTCCAGCTTCTTCCTCTAGAGATGAGGCAACTGAGAAAATCGTACTCTACAAACTGGCAAAATTTCCAGGCCAGCTCCTTAAGAGCCCAGAGTATACCTGAAGGTGGTACAAACGATCCTCTTTCAACTATTCCCAACAACCACAGCACATCTGAAGGATGCTTCTTGGTCTCAATGTTGCAGGACAGGTTTGTACTTTCTACCTTCCTCCCTAACACTCCTACCACCACCACAGGTGGGTTAAGAGGGAGTAGGATGTGTGATAGTAACTTCTAGGCAGTAACAAATTACCTTTCTACCTGAGTTGTTTTTTTCTTTTTTAAGTATTCACAAGTCCTAGTCTGCATTAAAGAAGCATCCTTCCAGATGTTCTGAACTGAGGAGCCCGTTAGGCGGTGGGTCCTGCAAGGACCCAGATCTCAAAGAGAATAAGAAATTCATTCTTCCTGATGTTGGGTATGGGAAGGGCCCATCTTAAATTCCAGTTTTCGAAGCCGGGTACTACCCATCTCTCAGCACCAAGGGTTTCTCCCAACCTGACATCTCCTGAGTCACATGGCACAGAAATACTATTCTTACTCTAAGGATGGCTGTGGGCTGGGTCTCATGAGACAACAAGAAGTTTGAAGCATAATTTTAGACCCCAGGGAATTTCCAATCCAAATGGGAAGAAAGATCACATAGTCATAAGAAAATGACATCATTAGAATGTATGTTTGTTTAAAGAGTTATAGTCACACCGGTTGTTAAATCAGCGAAATACTTCCCTATGAATTACTTCTAGTCTCCTGAGAGCTCCTCCCCTTGCTCCAGTACTCCTGGCTCCCCCTCTGGGCTCCAGGTCTCCCCAGACTCTGGCAATCAGCCACAGAAGCAGTAGTGCTCTGTGCTGCAGGTGCCTCCAGGCCTCTACCCACCCCTGCCCTGTCCACTGTGATGAGTCAGTGACCATGAAGTACAGGTTGTCAAATGTTTTTACTATCACCCTGGAGGCACTGAGATAAACTTGAGTTTCCTAATGAGTAAATGGAGATGCCAGATGTTGAATAGGTTCAAAGGGTGGAGGCAGAAGCGCCATATGACACGGGGGTGATGAGGGGAGGTGAATTTTGAGCAATCTGGAGACATGGGTGGTAGCAAATAATGAGGAAAGGGGCAAGACCCTCGCTGTGTGCAGTTCATGAAGTAGAATTAGGGCAGCACAAGCACCAGCCAAAGGTCACCCAGTTAAATGGCTGAACTAGGATAAATTATTTTCTAAAACGAGGATATGGAGGTGGATGGACGAGGTGTGCTCAAAGACGAGGGTGCTTCCTGCAAGTGAGATTTTTATGAAGAAGGCTAGCAGGTGATACTCTTGAAAAGGAGGAAAAGAGTGACAGGCCAAAAAAATGCACATATTCTGGTACTCCCTGGCTTCCCAGGGATGCAGATCCATGCGAATAGAAGACAGTAGGTTTTGTAGTTTTTGCAATTCAGTATACTTTGCTGTAGAATCATACCATTAAAATGTCACCAGAAGACTTTTTTTGTATGACCTGTGTTCTTCAATATAATTAACAGCACTACTAAGTATACTGAACACTCATAAAAGTCAAAATAAAAATACTGTATTCTCACACGATCACACAAACAGACAATATTATTTTTCACTGTTTCATTCATCTCTATAACTTCATATGTGTAACTAACGATACAAGTTATTTCATACATGTAATTACAATGTTCACTATGCTTTCTCTTTATATGATCTCATGTTCTGCTGTAATTTCAGGCAAGACTTTAAAAATTTTTTCATTTTAAAGCCATTAAAACTTTCACTTGAAAAGAGATCTCCAATTTGAGAAAGGTGGTTAGGGAATGAAATCCTAATAGATTTTCAACTACATTTTGGTTCTGCACATGTCCGTGAATGATTTAGCAGACCTTTGAGGAACTGTCTGCCCCAGCAGCTTTTTTTCTTAAAAAACTATCTCCCTCATCCCTGTGGTTGCCATGGGATCTGCTGTGTGAGAGCAACGGGACAGAGCCCATGCCATGGTGGATTGGGCCAGTGGTGGGTGCTAGAATCAAGCAAGGTCAATGAGCCCCTTCCCCAGGAATTTTGAAATTGAGGTTATACAATTTGAAACTTGGGAGCCATTTTTTTTCCGTGTTTTCCACTTACAAAAACAGAAGAACTAGATTGTCAAAATCAAGAGGAATAGCAATGTGAAGTAAGAGTCTGGTGGTATCAGAACTCTTCATTCTAATTGTTTCTAAGACCCAGCCATGTCCCGTTGTTAGGTCAGAGAAGTGGATTCGGATGGTGCTAATGCATTCTTCTTACAGCAATCTAATATGAACTGGTTCCTGCACTTTTGTCCATTTGTTCTCTCCGAGCAAATCATCACAACCTTGTAATTTTAAGAAAAATTTATTGGAGTTGAAAAACAAGTTTGGATGCAATTGACTGGGTAGTTCCATTCCTGGGAATTAATCCTAAGGAATTATTCCAACTCGTGTGCAAAGATAGATAGATAGATAGATAGATACACAGAGAGACAGGTCATAGAGCATTATTTATGATAGTGAAAAATAATGGACAACCTACGTGTTCACTGAAAAGACACTCGTTAAATAAATAAGGATAGGATACATCTATCTTATACAATCATGAAAAGCGATATTACATGTTTTTAACTGTTGAGATGGAAAGATATCCACACTATACTGTTAAAAGAAAAAAAAAGAAAGTCCTGTTTAAGAAAAGGGGAAAAAAGGTGAAGAAAACAAACCAAAAAGAAATACACAACATGTGTACGTATAGTAAAACATCTGGAAAGATATAACCAAAATGTTAGCACTGCTTCCCGTGGTGTGTGGTTATGAACATTCTATGTTACTTTTTGTGATTTTTCTGAATCTTAGCTTTTTACAGTCATCATGCATTATGCTTACAAGTATATAAAGCCATAAAGCTACAAAAATTGTACAAATTAAAAATTCAACTTGTGGTCTCGGTGCAGTACTTCTGCAGATCCTGCTTTCCCAGGAGACCTAGTGATGAGGGAGTGGAGAACACGGTGAGAGTGGTGTCAGGCTTGATCAGCTCGCAGAAGACAAGCAAGATTGCAGGAGGCAAATCAGATCGCGGCAGTAGAGCCTGGGTTAGTTGGAGCTAACGATCCACGCAGCCCACTTACTCCGTATCTCTGCAGCCAAGTGCCTGGCTTCTTTCTGCTTCAGGAAGAGGAACACTCATACCTGTGCTGCAACTTGAACTCAAAGTGAATGTCCTCAGCCCGTGAGCCACTCCCTCTTAGAGGCAACTGTTAGAGTAATGATTTAACTAGAAGAGACCTTGCCAAAGACTCAGCTTGGGCTTATAGCTTCAAGAATAGCAAAGAATCTGAGATTTCACTCTACCTGCAAGCTCACCAAGTAGCCTGCCCTGCAACAGTTTTCTGGATGCTGGCTGAGACACAAGACCCCTGAGTCCAATGAAGAAGAGTTTATTTCTCCAGTATGCGGTATCCAGAGGATCATCATTTTCCTGGCCGGTTCCCCGAGCCCCAGTTCCCACAGGATGCTGTGCAGAGGGCCAGGTGATGCCTACACATGTGGGGGGGCTGCACTGCAGGAGAAGGAACCCCAACTTAGGAAACCCAAATCTTTTCCAGTAGGCTGCAAAACAACCTGCTCTCGGCCCTGGAGGGAGACACTATCTTTACTGTACTGGATACATGTGCACTTTGCTTTGGAATGAGACATGACCTCTGTCTTCTGAGGCTGTCTGCTAGGCAAATACCTTTGAGAGGATGGTCTGGAACAAAATCTGTGGATGCCTCTGTGTACAAGACATGTGGAAATGTGAGAGCCCGGAGGAGAACTGGCCCCAACGGTAGCCGCTGTTGGCTACTATTGATATTGTCCTGTTTTCACATATTGTGTGAAAACAACATCCATTCACCAATTTTACTCTTGTTCAATTTTACTCATATTCTGGCCAAGGGGCAGAAGTCAGCAGTGACCATGTGTGTTTATTCCTTTATGAGCTGACAGAGTTATCCAGACCAGCTGAGGGGTTATTGCTGAATGGACCCAAGAGGAGAAAGATGGTTTCCCCCTAAGTCCCCAGTAGGTCAATGTTATGAATATCCTCCCTGAGAAGAAGTGTCTGGCAGCACTTAGTGAAGCTCTCATTCCGAACGTCCGAAGTAGGTGCTGAACAAGCCACCTAAACACAACCTACCAAACAAAAACACACAACCTTAGGGTCGCTTCGTAAGTGTCCAGGAAATTTCTTGATTTAAATATAAGGATATTTTAGAAATCTTAAAAATAAACACAGGGTGGGTGTTGATTGAGAAGGGTCACTGGGAAACTTTCTGGGGGTGATGGAAGTGTTCTGTTCCTTGATAGGGGTGTGGGTTACCTGTCTGTGTCATTTGTCAAAACTCACGTCATTCTACTCAAGACCTGTACCGTTCACTAGCTGTACATTATGCATCAGTTTAAAAAAACACAGGCAGCTCTCAACGCTCACAACTCTCAGGTACTCAGGGCCCATGAACTCACGATGGGATATCAAATTTCTTGTTTTACATGCTTATTTTTTTCCTCCATGTTTTACAAACTTAGCATCTCCTTCTTCGTCATGTCACGCGTATTAATGCCTCTGCCGGAACGAATGCATTGGCAGGTAACGGCAGAAAAACTCAACTTAGTTACATAAATCCCTTGTTTAAAAAAACCCAGCTCAGCAAAGTTCCTGGCATCCAGCAAGTGCTCACTGGGTGTTTCCTGAAATGAATGACTTGAAATTAGTTAAGAGTAAAATTGGTGAATGGAGGTTGAACACAAGATGGCAAAACCTTGGGTCCAGAGTGTTTTGGATTTATTAGTATATTTTCTTTACCTACTGCATTTTAAAGCCATTGTGTAGATAACCCCAAACACTGGAGGTAAATAAATAGGAGCTCTGTGTCTCATTTCCCATCAGGTAAAACGTTGGTCCTGAATGGCAGTGAGGGTCCCTCCTCCGTACCTTGATACGTCCTTTGTTCTTATTATAGAGGGAGGAGGAGGTAAGATTAGCGAAGAACAAGGCAATGGACTCTGAATGTCAGGGTCACAGATTACAGACAAAGAAGCACTTGTGAACCCCATACTTGGGGTAATGGAGTCAGCAGCTAGCACACTTTTCCTCTTTTCTTCTTATTCTAAACTCCCGGTCATACCAGGCAGTCTGTCCTGGACACGTCTCTGATGAGAGGGATGGGGCGGTGGGGGGGTAGCGGGGAGATTGTGTCACCAGAAACACATGTCACTCAAGTGTTCTAGGATTCCAGAGCCTCTAGGTTCAAAATACAGCATGTGGGACTTCCCTGGAGGTCCAGTGGTAAAGAATCCGCCTTCCAATGCAGGGGACGCAGGTTCAATCCCTGGCCAGGGAACTGAGATCCCACATGCCGCGGGGCAATGAAGCGCGTGTGTCACAACTACTGAGCTCATGCGCTTCAACGAGAGAGCCCAAGTGCCACAAACTACAGAGCCCATGCACCCTGGAACCCACGTGCCAGAACTAGAGAGAGGAAACCCGCACGCCACAACTAGAGAGAAGCCTGCGTGCAGCAACTAGAGAGAAGTCCACGTGGTGCAACGAAGAACCCGCCCCGCAAGGAAGGATCCCGCGTGCCACAACTAAGACCCGATGCAGCCAAAAGTAGACAAAGAATATAAATAAATAATTTAAAAAACATACAACGTGTTAGGTTTTGCTAACCCCAAAACCGACTGTTTAGACAGGAATGTCAGACCTGACAGGGCTTTTATCCAATAAGCCGTCTGGCTCACTGCATACCCCTGGGGGGGGGGGGGGTCCCTTACAAACATGCCTGTCTGCCCCAGGCCCTGCGAAATTTGGCCTCACCAAGTGTCTTGAGGGATCATCCCCGCCCTCACCACGCTAGGCCATCAGCAGGTGACTGATGTCCTTGTCAAGGCTCCCAGCCCCTCTCACTCCCAAAGCTGGTCGTCTTTGAGCAGCCATTGAAATACGGGCATCTATGCACCTGTGGCCAGAAGACCTTCCTTCCCAACTTCTCTGGCTGTTTCCAGGCCCAGAGCACAAAGTCTGGCATAGAAAGAGCTCCGTCAGCTGCTATGTCCTCTCCTCCTCAAGTCCCCAAACTGGGCCACGTGTCGGGGCGAGGGACAGATGCCCTGCTTCTCCCCAGTTGTCCTTCTCTCTACAACTCACACAAACACACAACTCCCTCCTCCTCACTCACTACCCCTCCTCCCCCACTAAAAACCACACAGAACATCACTCGTGCAAACACATTCCCCAAAGATCCCTGACTGACCAAGTCAGCAAATAACCCAACTAAATCGCAGGCACGCACAATCAGGACCCCCCGCCACACCTGGGGCGCCTGGGCTTCTCCTAAAACGAGAGCAAGGGGAGGCTGTCTACTCTGACTGGAGAAAAGGTTCTCCTGGTTTGCTTTGCCGGAAGGCAAGTGAATCGACAGGACCTCGGAGAGCTTTGAAAGCTGCTTCTTCCTGGATGCCACCCCCACACATTCCGGATTATGATTTGCTGAAATTCAAAAGGCCTCGAAGTCATCTGAGACCTAGGGGTCTCACCAGAACTCACAGAACACGTGCCTGATTCCAATCGCTATTCTAGGTCCTTACAGGAAGTAGGTTCTCATCACCCCCATATTATAGACGAGCAACTGATGTTAAATGAAAGAATAAGGCTCATACAATTAAAAAAATATGGAATCAGATTTAGACCCCTGTGATCTGAAAGAGAGCTTGAGTTTTTAGCCATCTTACGGCCCTGTCTCATGGGAGGAGCCGGAGGCCCAGGGTGTAGGAAGAGGAGAGTAAGTAAGACGCTGAAGTTCAAGGTCATCAGAGGCCCGTCTGCAATCCACCCCGCCCCCCCAGCCCCGACCACCACCACCAAAAGAGAGACGATGGCATGGGGAAGGATGGACAAGGCATTCCCTGGGACACTGTGACATCCACACTCTCAGAAGAATGAAAGGGTTTAATTTTGCCCAGTTCAACATCTAATTGAAAGCATAGCATGTGACCGGACAAGTGTGCTTAATTTGATTTAAGGCTTGTGTGGTCTGGGCTCTTAAAAGAAGCTGGATGCAAAAGAGCTTTCCTAAGATGCCTGAGAAGAGCTCTGCGTGGAGACAGTGACTAAGAACCCATCCATGTGTCTACAGCATGGGATGCGCCCTCCGTGCTCCCCGCACCGAGTGCGTCATCTACCACTGGGGGGCAGGGAAAAGGGAACAGGGAAGGGCCTGGTCCAGCAGCATCAATGGTTTGTATCTGTATGAGAATCGTCTCCCCCAGGAGAGAGTCAAACAACGTTGTTACAACTACTTGTTTTCTTTTCCTTCCGCGACACTCCGCAGATGAAGAAGGCAAAGAGTGTTTCAAGAAGAGGGAACAAGGGCTTCCCAGGTAGCGCAGTGGTTAAGAATCCACCTGCCGATGCAGGGGACGCGGGTTCGAGCCCTGGTCCGGGAAGATCCCACATGCCGCGGAGCAACTAAGCCCGTGCGCCACAACTACTGAGCCTGCGCTCTAGAGCCTATGAACCACAACTACTGAGCCCACGTGCCGCAACTAATGAAGCCCACGCACCTAGAGCCCGTGCTCCACAACAAGAGAAGCCACCACAATGAGAAGCCCGTGCACCGCAACGAAGAGTAGCCCCCGCTCGCCACAACTAGAGAAAGCCCGCACGCAGCAACGAAGACCCAACGCAGCCAAAAGTAAATAAATAAATTTATTTTTACAAAAAAAGAAGAAGAGGGAACAATGCATGCAGGTTTGGAGAGAGGATTGTGGAGCGAGGCCATGTGTGAAAAATGATGGGGGTCTGGTGAGGTTGATGGGGCCTGGCTGATATGAACCGGGACAGGGAGGTGAGGGTGCGTGTGTGTGTGTGTGTGTGCGTGTGCGTGTGTGTCTGTGTGTGTGTGTCTGTGTGTGTGTGTGTGTGTCAGGTTTTCCAGACTCGGTCTCCATCAAATTAATGGTGTTTGTGTGATAGAATCTCTCCGATTCAGTTCTGCATAATAGTCCTAAGTGGCGTCCCCAACTCTATTTTACACTTAATAAAATAGGAGCACGCTAATACCAGCTAGTGGAGGCCTGCCCTGAGAAGGTCCGGTCCTTTGTAAAGCTGATGTCTCCTCAAAGGCCTACAGGTCCTGAGGTGAACCAATTAACGTGGCCAAGAGCACGTCCGTTTTTTGGCAGAACTACCAAGACGTCTGTTATGGGCTGAATTGTGTTTCCCTAAATCCTTGTGTTGAAAATCTGACCCCCAGTACCTCAGAATGTGACCATATTTAGAGAGGTGATTAAGTTAAAATAAAGTCGGTAGGGTGGGCCTTAATTCCACACTACTGGTATCAAGTCAGGAAGGGATTAAGACACAGAAACGCACAGGGGAAGGACCATGTGAGGACATAGGGAGAAAACGGCATCTTCAAGCCAAGGATAGAGGCCTCAGGATAAAACCAACCCTGCCCACAGCCTGATCCCAGGTCAAGCCTTCCAGAGCTATGAGAAAATGCCTTTTTCTGTGGTCTCAGCCCCCAGTTCCTGCAGCCCTAGCAGACTAATACAGATACCATCTCCCAGCCACATCGTATCAGGACCCCAAGCGTCCTGCCTCGTGCGGGACCTGCATTATTAATAAGTCCCCTCTCTCCCACACCCAGACAATCTTTCTTCCTGTCACCTGAAGAGACAGAGGGGAGCCGTGAGCCACCCTTGGCCCTCTCCTCCAAGTCCTCTAATCAAAAATAAGCACAAGGGAGGGGAGGGAGGCAGGAAAGAGGTCCAGTAAGACACCCCCCCCCCGGTAAAGGAGGGGTCCTTTGAAGGAACAGAGGACACTGTTGGTGCAGGGCTGAGAGGCCTTTGTGGGGTCTGTGCTCAGACGTGCCCCAAGACGCTGTCCTAAGCACGGCTTATTTTGAGGGGAAGGTGGGCAGAAGGAAAAGGCCCTCGGTCCCTGGAAGGACCACGCTTCCTGTTCAGAGAGCCTCAGCCAACTCTGGCAGAATAGCACACAGCCAGGGGGTGCTGGGCTTCTCCGGTCCCTACAGCCTGGCCCACCCCCGTTTCCCCCAAACAGACACAGAAGCAGGTGCAAGAAGGCTCCGGAGGGTCAAGGCTCATCCTAGAGGTCACTCCATTTAACCCTTCCCTTCTGCCTTTCCCTCGGCTTCTCACTGAAGCCCAGGAAGTTTGCCTGGTTGTGATTTTTGTTGATTTATTTATCGTAATCGCATCCTGCCTTTCCGCTCGGAGCAGCCCAGGCCGCTAAGCCAGCTGATGAGGTGGGATTAATTGGGGCGCGAGGCTTCTGATACCCAACCTCTGTGCGCTTTTTTGTGGGTTTCCTCTCTCTCTCTCCCTGCGAGCCCCGGGTCTGCGGGATGCACCGAGTCTTTGCATTTGAAAGGAGCAGATGAAAGCCGCTTCTCTGAGCTGCCTAATTGGAGAGAATTGCAGTTGAGTGGTGAGGGGTGAGAGGGAGAGGGGGGCAGAGGGGAGGGGGCGGATACAAGGACACGGGCTCTTTTTGATGAAAATGTGGGCCTCCCCACACCCATTCCTCTTCAGCTGCTGCCTCGCAGATGGACCCTTTAATTGAATTTTCCTTCTGGCCTGGGGGAGGGAGCCATTTCAGGCCAGAAGAGCAATTGAAGTGAATCCGATGGCTTTGGTTTCTTTTCCTCGGGAGCTGAAGGGACAGGTAGGATGGGTGTCAGTCTTGGTGTTTTCATCCTAGCCCTGCCATCCTCTTCTCCTTTTCAGTTCACCTGATTTTTTTTTGTTTTGTTTTGTTTTTCTTTTTCGAAAGTCCCCACTCTGGGCTATTTTGCTACACTCTGGCCTTTGTCGCGGGGATCGGCTTGGAGGAGGACGACTTAGAAAGGGAGGGTTTGCTTGAGTCCACTGGATTCTCGGCAGCACTTGGTGGAGTATCCGCTGCGTGCCTGGGCCTGGGTTCTGCTTGGAAGAGGACGGTGGCGAGGTCAGTGCCTGCCTTCTGAGAATTCATCCTCGATCAGGAAGAAGCCTCTTTCAAAACAGCAAAAGGAAAACCGCAATGAACAGCAAATAAGCAGAAGCAGTTGAAAGCATCATAGAAGCCAGCGTGAAGTTCCCTGTTGAGTAGGTAGGTGAGGGACTAAATGGAGGGTGGGGCGGCCAAGAACAAGACTCTGGAGGTTGGAGGCACCGGGGGACATTGAATCTGGACCACAGCCTGTAGATTGCCTTGTGGGAAAAGTACATGTCGAGAAGGCAGAGCACCCCTCGACCAGAGACTATTCGGGAGAAGAGAAGACCAACGAGGCCTAGTTCTCTGCCCTTGTGAAAACAGTGGTGTGCACCCGTGATCAGGATTCAGCTGAGCGGACTGCAGAGGTCAGAGATGCCAGTGTGATTCCGGGAATGCCATGAGGAAGACGGAATGCCTGCCTGTCCACAGCTTCAGTCATCTTCCCAGACCTTCATGAGATAAGCAATTGGGTGGCAGAGAGGGGAGGCAAAAACCTTCGGTTCCAAAGGGGAAAAACAAAAAAGCAACAACAAAATTGGTTCATTTGTTCATCACTGTTTTTGCTAAGCTTGTCCGCCCTGTTTCTTACTCATTGTTGAAATCTGGAGACGCAAAGTCAAACAGCACATGGCCCCTGAGGCTTAGAGGAGGAAAGAGCTATGGCAGCACACTTAGTTCTGTTAAATAGTATTTTACAGCAAGAAAATATATTAGTTGAAATGTGGGCAAAGAGTAGTGCAAAGAGGTGGCAGGTGAAGGGTAAGCACTAACTGCCTCTGTTTAAGAGCTCTCCCCAGAAACAGACACTCTGAGCAAAGCGTAAGTCCACAGACTCTTCACCTCGGCCCTTCGTGGGGCCATGGTGCTTCCAAGCGCAGCGGCCGTTCCCTGGTGCTCAGGGCATAGCGGCCAAGGCATCAGGGAAGATGGGTGACCAGGAGAGACAGGCCCAGAGCTGTGCTTCAAGAGAGGAAGAGGATTTGCACGGAAAGAAAACCAAGGCTGCTCTGAGTAGCTCACTGGTGGCCAAGATGCAGAGGTGGCCTTGAGAAGGGATGTAGGGAGAGAAAGGGAGGTGTCAAGCCCACGCGGGGGGGAGGACTGTGTTGTGTGTGATGGGGGAATGTTTAGGCAGGTGAAGTAGAATCATTGAGGCAGATCCTTACTTGCGTGAGGAATTTATCTATTCTTTAATAAGCAATCAAATCAAGACAAACCAATTAACTCTTTCAAGCTCCCACTCTGGCCAGTGGCTTTCCTACTGATGATTTATCATTGCCACCACCGCCTTCATCATCGTCACTGAATGGAGTAGCTAATATTACCCATTTCAGAGGGCAGGAAACTGAGGTTCAAACAGTACAAGTCACGCAGCCAGGGTCGCACTGGTGACTGGTGTCGGTGGATCTCTCATTTGCACACCACCTTCTACAGCAGGGTCACGACCGACATCCTCTCACCCACTCCCTCAGGCATGTAGGTATCTTCCAATCTTCAAGACACGTCTCAGCAAAGGGCTGGCTCGAGTCCTCTCCTGAGAACCCCCAGGCGACCCTGGAGAGGACATCCCAACCCACGGTACCAAACGAACCACCCAGGCAAGTGCCGTGCCTGGGGGGTATGGTGACCAGCGGAGAGGCGGGCAAAGCCCTCCAAGCAGCACACGGGCCACTATTTTAACAAACAGGCGGTACCCAGGCAACCCTCCAAGGCCTGCCTGTCCTAATCTTTTCCTAATCACAGGACCATTTAAGTGTCTATTATGCCACCTGCTGTGTTAGGCACTTTGCATTCATTATTCCAATTAATTCTCACACCAACCCAGGAAAGTAAGAATTATGACTCTTGTTTTACACATTAGGAAATGGCGGCTCCAAGAAGGGGTTGGGCTGAGAGTCAAAAGCCAGTTCTGACCCCCAAAGGCAACCCCGCACCTAGAGCCGCACCCCACCCCCACGTCCGCCAAAGTCTTGAGTTCAGACTCAACAAACTTCTTTCCAGAGATCAGTTCCTGCCACCCACTGCCATCACTTAGCCTGCCTTGCCTCTTTAAAATACAAGAACAAAACCCTTCAATGAAGGTACGGGTTCCTAAGGAGTTACACACACTGCAGGGACACCTGGTGTGAGGGGGGCACCGGATAGCCAGCTGCGGGTTCGGCCTGGCTCTAGTGACCTGTGCAGTCACTGGGAGGAGGGCAGATCCAGTTCCTCCCCGCCTCCCAGGATCAGCTACCAAGGATCGTGGACTCAGCCATCATGCAGTAACGCGTGGAGACGGATGACTGATGATCAAGAGTTGTTGACTGCTGTGTGCCGGCCACTGTGCTAAGAACCTCCCACGTATGGGAGACTCAAACCAGATTTCAGAGCCGTTTCTCAGCCTTGGCACTATTGACATTTTGTGCCAGATTATTCTTTCCTGTGGAGCCGTCGGGTACATTGTAAGACGCTCAGTGGCGCCCCTGGCCTCTCCCCACTAGATGCCAGTAGCACACCCCCTCCCAGGTACGACAACCCAAAATGTCTCCAGACATTGCCAGCTGCCTCCTAGGTAACGACACTGCCTGCAGCTGAGGACCACTGTTTGAAAGTATGAACCGATGAGCCTCTATATGGATACAGTGAGACCAGGCACCAAGTCTGAAGGCAAAGTCGGCTTTGACTTAGGTCATATCCCAGGCCTTCTGCACATCCACCCGGAGATCAGAGAAACGGGGTCATGCCTGCAAGCTGACCTTCCACAGAGCCAACGTGTAGCAATCCGAGTCTCACTAATGAAAGACCCAAAACAGAATGAATGGGCCCCAAACCCCTGGACCTTGGGCTTCCTTGAGTTGATTTGCTTGGGAACAGCAGGTAGTGGTCACAAAACCCTGGGGGAACCCTTTTCAAATCCTGCCTGGCTGCTAATTAGACGTGCAGTCTCGCAAAGTGACAACCTCTCCAAGCTCAGTTTTCTTGTCTGTGAAATCAGGGTAACAGAAGCGGCACTTCTGTCACGTGGGTTCTTGGGAGGATTAAACAGGATGTTAAATATAAAGTTCTCACTCCTGTGCAGGCACATAAGTAGGCCCTAATAAATCAAAATTGCCTTTGCCCTCACCCTTCTCTCACCAAGACAGAAATAGGATCTTATCTGGAACAAACCCAGTGGGGGGCATAACGAATTCCATCGAGCAGAGCCTGTGTTATGAATGGGGGTGGGGGGGGGGGTGGTATCTCCTTCCAAGCATGGCGCTCCGGCTCGGCATAATCCAGCCCCTCTGTGAATCTCCAAGTCATCTCTCTTTGACCGGGTGCCCGGGCCTGTTGAATCGGGGCTGCTGTCGGAGGCCTCGTGAAAAGGGTTGTGGGCCCCTCTGCAGGTGTCTGCTGTCCGATAAGCTTGTCGGCAGAGGCTTTTCTGCGCCTGGCTCATCTGTCAGATGTACAGGTGTGCCTGAGCTCCGCTTACACTCTTGAGTCAGGGTCATCGTTGCCAGGACGGAGGAGTTTTTCCCCGGGGATGGAAGCTTTTATCAACCTGAATGACAGCCTGCTGTAGCCTGGAGCCCACGGGGGCCGATGAATAGGCTTCTCTGTGCCCTGCATCTGAAAACCAAGATCCCAAGTGCTTGCGTGGACCACACTGCTGGGCTCTCTGGGGGATGAGGTCAGGGGGGCTCTTGGTAAAGCTGCAGGTCACAGGGTTAGCAACAACAACAAAAAAACCCCGAGGAAGTAAATGGGAGCTACCCGGCAAGTTTTGTGTATCTGAGAAGTCACGACTCATTAAATGAAGCCTCGGCTGTGCCACGGCTGGGAGTCCACTCCTGGATCTCCTCTCATGTCCTTTCTCAGGTAGGCATTTCCTTGAATATCAGTAGACAGAGACCGAGAAAATGGAATAAATAAAGATGATGCTCAAGTCTGAAAATCTTTCTAGTATTTGCAAATTAGAAAAGTCATTTTGATGGAAGAGGAGGGTAAAGCTTTGGGCAAAATGGAATTTGGGGAGTAATTCAGGTTTCATTTCCATTTATTCACTTCCTTGTTTCTCTCTCTCCAAGTCAGCAAGACCCCCTAAGATGCTGTGCATCTGGCAGCTTGCTTTTGCTGTCGTCCGGAGGGTGTTAGCTGCTTGAGTGGTCTCCCCAAGAGCCACAGAGGAAGAACCTCAGTACCAGCGTGCCGGGCGCAACCGGGTAGGGGGGGCTTGCTATGCGACGCTTGTGAAAATTGCTTGATTGGAGGAGCATAGACGCAGCTGGACTAAACTTCCAACAACTATAGGACAAAATCGCTGATACCTTTCGGGGCTTCCCTTCCCTGGTGGCGCAGTGGTTGAGAGTCCGCCTGCCGATGCAGGGGACGCGGGTTCGAGCCCCTGCCCGGGAAGATCCCACGTGCCGTGGAGCGGCTAAGCCCGTGTGCCACAACTACTGAGCTTGTGCTCTAGAGCCCGCGAGCCACAACTACTGAGCCGTGTGCCACAACTACTGAAGCCCACGTGCCTAGAGCCCCTGCTCCACAAGAGAAGCCACCGCAATGAGAAGCCCGTGCACTGCAACGAAGAGTAGCCCCCGCTCGCTCCAACTAGAGAAAGCCCGCGCGCAGCAACGAAGACCCAATGCAGCCAAAAAAAAAAAAAAAAAGAATAATGCCTTTTGGGGTTAGTGGATGGTGAAACCTATCAACGTGTAAAAGTTGAAAGTAACTTTTGTTACTCCAAGTAAACAATGAGGCTACCTGGGATCCAGACGAATATCATCTAATAATGAACAGCACAGACTCCAGGGTCAGCCCTGGCTTCCAATGCCAGCCAGCCCACTAGCTGTGTGAGAGCTGTCAGGCTTCTTACCTATTCTGTGCCTCAGTTTCTACGTCTGTCACAATGGTCCCTGTGCTAGTTTCCTAGGGACGCTGTAACAAGTTATCGCACATTTGCTGACTTAAAACAACAGAAACTTACTCTCTCACAGTTCTGGAGGAGAGAAGTACAAGGGCAATCTGTCAGCAAGGCCACGCTCCCTCTGAAGGCTCCGAGGGAAGCTCCTTGCTTGTCTGTTCCAGCTCCTGGTGTTTGCCAGAAATCCTGGCTGTTTCTTGGCTACGGGTTCATCACTGAGTCTCAGTCTCTGTCATCACGTGGCATTCGCCCTGTGTCTGCATCCTAATCTCTTTTTATAAGGACCACCTTACAAGGCCCACCCTAATCCAGTATGACCTTGTCCTACCCAACTGCATCTGAAAAGGCCTTATTTCTAAATAAAGTCACATTCACAGGTATCTGGGGGTGGAAATTCAATGTATCTTTTTGGGAGACACAATTCAACCCGCAACGGTGCCTCACGGGGTTGTTTTGAGGATTAAATAAGATAACGTGAAAAGAGCACAGACCAGGGCCTGGCATGTAGTAACACAAACTATTAATTAGTGTTATTTCTAAATTGACAACAAGCTTATAAGAGTGGGTATTATTGTCCTTCTTTGACAGGAGAGGAAGCCCTGGCTGGGGGTTAGGGAAATTGGCCTAAGCCCACCCAGATAGTGAGTGGAAGAGCCAGAACCCATGCATGTCTTTCAGGCCATTATTCTACACTCCTACAATGACGTGATTTTCCATCATAATCTAGCTTCTTCTTACATTACCCGTAAGACTTGCTTTCCAACCCTTGGGTTCTTCTCTCAAATTTTGTTCACTAATTTAGAACCCAGATAGAATAGTACTATTCTTACATTTAATACACGTGTCATTAGTCCTTCATTGTGCTAAGTACCATGCTAGGTTTGAGCACCAGGTACTGTGCTTAGGTTTAGGACACCGAAGTAGACCGTGACGTTCCTTCACTTCAAGAGTTTGCAGATGAGATACTTCCAGAACTAGCCATTTATAAACAAATTTACAATGTGGTAGATACTGTTATAAGTGCTTTAACAAACGTTTTAAAAAACATTTAACAAATGTTTAATAAAACACATTTAATTCCTTTAACAACTCTGTGAAGGAGCTACTAGTTCATTCCCATTTTACAGATTAGAACATGTAGGCACAGAAAGGCTAAGATTCCCAAAGCTGGAATGTGCCAGAATGATCCAGAATTGGGACTTGACCTGGGTCATCTGACTTTAGGTTCCAGAGTCAGTGCTTTTATGTGCTGTGTCCCATGTGAAATGGATGTATTTAAACCTTCCTTGGATATTAAGTTATCTTAAACTTTTTAACATTAGAGACAATGCTTCAGAAAACATTCTTTAGCTAAATCTTTGTGCACATCCTGAGTTATTTTTCTTGTAGGAGAATGGCTGTGTCAAAGAGTAGGCATGCTAGTAAGGCTTTGTTACCTAACGTCAAATTGCAAGAATGAGGAAAGGAGTTCTCACGAAGAGAAAATGTGATCGGGAAAAGCATCACGTATATCTGGAAAATGGCAAACTCTCCAGTCTGAATGGAATGTAAAGGGCTTGAAGATGAGAGATTGAAGGACTGCCTCTAAAGCGGTCTGGAGCCAGCCTGTGGAGAGGTTTGAATGCCACGCGGTGGAATGTAGATTTTTTGTCAAGCGGCACTCCAAAACCAGCATCCGTTTCTAAACTGGGGAGTGAAATGATCAGATTCTGTCTAAAATAATTTTTAAAATAACTTCCTCTCTGTGAATTTATCACAATTCAGTGCAGATGGATTGAGGGAGGAGGTAGTAAATATTTTACTTATTTTTTAACATGGTGCATTCTTGAAATCATCTACTTTGACATATAGAAAATATAGGGAATAATACAAAGAATAATATATTAAAAATACACAATAATTCTGTATTATATATTTTACATTATATATTTATGTGTAGTCTATGATATAAACTATTGAATATAATATATTTAATATATAATTATATATTCTGACATATTAATAATATGTTATAAAGAATAATATAAAGGATAACCTGTCTTCTGACTCTGGATTTTTTCATCTTCATGCACTTTTTTTATACCTTCACTATGTACATAAGTGCATATGAGCAGTAGATATGTTTTGTTGCCTTTTTTTTTTTTTTTTTTTTTTTTTGCGGTATGCGGGCCTCTCACTGCTGTGGCCTCTCCCGTTGCGGAGCACAGGCTCCGGACGCGCAGGCCTAGCGGCCATGGCTCACGGGCTTAGTTGCTCCGCGGCATGTGGGATCTTCCCGGACCAGGGCACGAACCCGTGACCCCTGCATCGGCAGGCGGATTCTCAACCACTGCGCCACCAGGGAAGCCCCTTGTTGCCTATTTTTAACTTTCATATGAATAGAAACATACTCTGTATATTTTACTGCAATTTGAGTCTTCATTCACTATGAAATGGTTTATATTTGCCCTTATTAGTTAATACATGTGACTCTACATCATCTTTTTTTAACTGTGGTATAGTATTCCATTACAGGAGTATACCAGGATTCATGTTTTTCTCTTCTTGATGGACGTTTGGGTTGTTTGAGAATTTTTTGCTTTACAAACAATGCTTGCTGTCTTCTTGTTTACTCTGAACTGCAAAACAGAGAAGGTAATCAGAGTAACTCTTAAGTTCCCATGGAAGGCATATAACTAGCCCCATTCTAGATTCATAAATGAGAAGTTAATTCATTTCATACACTGATGCCTGAGAACATAAGGGGCTTAATTCTCTGCATAAATGTTTGAGCAAGCCTTCTGGGATATATCCTAGGAGAGGAACTGCTGTTGGGTTTGAACAATCTCAATTTTACTTGATGGTGCCAAACTGCTCTTCAAAGTGGATGTACCAGTTTACACTCACACCGACAATGGAAGAGATCCACTGCTCCTCAGCATTGCCAACAAACAGCACAGTCGGAGTTTTCAAACGCTTGTCTCTGTAACTGGGGTAAAATAGTATCTCAGTGTTTTAAGTTGCATTCCATGATTACTTGTAAGGAAAAGTTTTCTTTTTTTATTTTCATGGACCATTTGGGTTTTCCCGCTTCGTGAATTTCCTGTTCAAATGTTGGTCCATCCATCTATTTCTCAGTTGGATGGTCTTTCTTCCATCATTTTGTAGACCTTGTTTACAGATTCTGATAATAATCCTTTACTGGTGATATGCATCATGGCAAGTATTAAATAAAGTGATCTCTGGTGATGAATTTTAGGAGGTTCTGAGTCCTGCTGCAAGGCGAATGCATGGCAAAAAGAGAGGTTTCCCAGAGGGACAGTCGACATGTGGATTACAATTATTCAGTAGACAAATATTGCATATTTTCGATGGATTAGAGTCTGTGGCGGAAGGTCTGGGGATATGGAAATAAATAGGACAGAATCTCTGCCTTTAAGGGATTTGCAGTCTAAAGCAGCACACAGACAAATAACCATCTAAATTCTGTTACAAGCCCATCAGCACCATCGTGGTTAGCAAAACAGTATTACGTGTCTTACCACAGGGATGCCACTTGAGGCTAAAAAGGATAAAATGTTTCTGCTGGTCATTATCCCATGACTGAAGGAAGAAGAGCACTGGAGAAAGCGTCTCTCCTGGGTGTCAGGTCCCATTTCCCAGTGGGGTGGCCAGTTCAAGGGTGTGGCCGTATCTGGCATCCTCTAGCGTTAACATACCTGGCAGGGCCAAAGGCCTTCTGAAAAGTACATTCTCTGAAGTATATATGTGCTCTTTGTTCCCTCACACCTCTGTAAACAAGGCTTTTTGCCTCTGTTCCTATCAAGCTGCTCCCTGCAACTGTGCCTGCAGAAAGACCGTCACAACAGCACTTGTCAGGAACTGCAACAGAGCAAGCCATGACAGCTGGTGGCACGGGCAGGCCAGGCATCTGCTTTTCTCTCTCTGCCAGGCCTCCCTGAATAACGTGAGGTCTTGTGTACACAAGAATGATGTTATTGATCTGCCAACAGTGGGCCCCGAGCTCTGTGTTTTGTTGTTTTTTTAAAAAAATTTTTTTAAATAGCCGTGGGTTGCATTTACTCTGGTCCGCTCACACACTGTCATATCATTCTCTCTGGGACCCAGGGGACACATTTGCACTTGGTTACAAGTGCAAAGATCCCTGGAGTCCTTATGGGGAGAATGGGGGCTTTGGTGGTGGCCTTGTCACATACTAGCTGGGTGGCCCTGGGGAAGTCATCCGGCCTTTCTAAATCTCTTTCCTCACATGTAAAACAGGACAGTAATACCTGCCCTGTCTCTCTCGGTATCCACATAAAATCACTTCTTAATTGCTTTGTGTGCTTTAGAGTGTGAAGCACATATGAGGGATTTAAAATCATTTGCAAAGATAGAGCAACTCTGTACTTGACTGTGGAAGGCACAGTTCTAAGGGGTCCATGAATTGCATCTTGTGGTTTCTGAGCCGACATGTCTGTGAACCGACACAAGTGGGCACAAACCTTTCTCCTTGGACAGCTGATGCGCTCCGCCCCAGCGGGGGAGTCTAAGGAAGGCAACTGAGAATGCTCCTCGAATACGTAGAACCATGGACCCTTAAATCCAAAGGGGCCTGCCCACCACCAGTGGAATGACCAGGTTGGCTTAAATTTGTTGCTCCCAAACGTTTTGTTCAGTCAAGCATTCTTCAGCACACCCTTTCAGTACATGAGTATTTATTCATTTATAAATGATAGGGCTTCCCTGGTGGCGCAGTGGTTGAGAGTCCGCCTGCCGATGCGGGGGACACGGGTTCGTGCCCCGGTCCGGGAGGATCCCACGTGCCGCGGAGCGGCTGGGCCCGTGAGCCATGGCCGCTGGGCCTGCGTGTCCGGAGCCTGTGCTCCACGACGGGAGAGGCCACAGCAGTGAGAGGCCCGCGTACCGCAAAAATAAATAAATAAATAAATAAATATAAATGATAGACATGTACTAATGCTGGTATATAATGTGCATTGTAAAATCATATACACAATTAGAAAATCTGAACGTTCAAAGGAAGTTCTAGTATGTTCTTCCTGCTGCACGAAGTGGATCCATTTTGCTCACCCCATGAGAGCGCATGCCCGTAACTTAGGAGTCCACTAGACAAAAGAGGAAACAGAGGCCCAGAGAGATGAAGCGATTTGCTCAAAGCCACACAGCTAGCTGGTGACACAGCTGACACACTGGTCTGAGTGAGACTGCTGCTTCCTGACAACGTGTGGGATCCTGGAGTTGACCCTACATTGCAAATCACTTGGGTGGAACTGTCACACTTATCACAATTTTTTCTTAGTTTATTCCTGATGCATTGAGGTTTTGTTTTTTTGTTTTTTTGTTTTTTTCCTATCTTAAAGCTCTTTTTGTTTTCCTTTTAATTTCTGGGAACGGACCTGAAAGAGTGGGTATAGATTTCTTTCACATAACAATGTGAGAAATAATAGAGCGAGAGTGTATGTCACAGATGAAAATGCTATATTTATGCCTCATTGTAATCCATTCATTGCTTTATGGATCCGAAGTCCCCTTGGGGATGTCACAAATCCACATAATGTTCCTGAGTGCCGGATTTGGCATTTGGATCTCTGATTTAGCTGTCAGATATGTAAAATCACATGTAGCCAGACAACTCCCCGGGGACTCCACAGCTGCGAACACTGAAGAGCCACAGTTATCCCAACAAGGTCAGCTTTCATTCACGCCCGGATCGTGCTCCCCTTGCGCTGCCCTCTTGCCGCCCCGTCTAATTTTGAGTGTGGCTCAGAGGGCTCAGTGGGGCGAATGCAGGAGAACTCTCTTCTCAAGCCCAGAGGACGTAACTTTCAAAGGAGTCACATGCCCTTAAGAGAGACAACAGTCATCCCAAGACGGCTGAGGCCGTCACACAGCTCTGCTCACTGCGACGCCCTCCCTCACCTGCCTTTCAGCTTCTCAGGCTCCTTCACACAGTGGCCTTGCTCTTAGGACCCCACGCAGGCCGTGTAAATAGCTGCGTGGATGGTTCTCCCCCCCGGACCAGGTAACAGTCACCTCAACATCCTCTCCTACGTCCAGACTGGTTCTAATCGGTGATCGATGAAAAATGTAAATGGACACAAAATACTTTTTAAAGGAAAAATAAGCTGGCGGGTAAGTTATCATTCCCTTCAACACCAGGGGGGCACCAAGAGAAATTATTTTATTGGGTAAATGCTTGAAGTGAATGGTCTCTTAATATTCCCTTCCACATCTTTAGAAAACGAGAACGTAGAATCAGAAGGCCTGGATTTAAAATCTCCCTCTGCTCGTTAATAACAGAAGGACCTAAGCACTTAAAGGGTCAAGAAATATTTGTTACACTGTGCAAGTGATTTCACTTTCCTGTGCTCAGGTCTTCCTGTGAAATGGAAAGACAATAACTGTCCTTCCAGGATTGTTACGACGATCAACACTTAACAGATATTTACGTAAATGAACGACGCGATAGAATTGGAAAAGAAACAAGAAAGGTCTACATGTTTTAATCAACTAGTGCTTTGCGAACCTTAAGAGTGGACGATTCCACAGCAGAGATTTCCACGAGGGCTCGCACCTTTGGCACCATTTCTGGACGTGACAAGCCTGGAAGCCATTGCTGTCCTCTTAGGTCCCCTCCTGAGAATGATGCACTAAAAGTGAAGCACTCACTGGAGTCAGGACGAGTGAACGGTCACTGAGTCACACCCTGCTCAGCCGCTGCTCCGAATCCTTCTGGCCTCATCTACAATGCCAGTCACTTGCCCGCTGACCCACCTGTGCAGGTTTCCTGCCGGCACAACCTCATCGGCCCTCACCTTAGGCATGGACCCCATGCTCCCCACATCCACCCCTGGACACCTCTTACTCTAGCAAGTCTGCAGAGCCCACCCTGTACCCACACGTACAAGCCAGAAGCACGGGAGAGTTGACAGCTTAGGGGACAAACCTTGGCCAGTGGGGGATGGGAGCTGTCTGATGAATGGACGTCCCCTCAGAGAGCAGATCTGAGACACGTTCCATCAGGCTCCACAGAGAGTCCCGGGAAGTGAGCCTCCAGATGTGACCAAATAATGACGCACCTCGGCACGGACCCTCCCTCCCTCCCTGTCCAGTGTCCGTCTCAGCTCTGTTTCTTGGGATCCATTGCTGAACGAACCCTTCTTTGGGGGAGCTTGGGCGAAGACACCACCATGTGCCAGGCACTGTCACAAGCTATCTCATTTCACCCTCTAGGGGGGCCAGCAAAGTACAACCCAGGTGCCACGCCTTGCCCACCTGCCTCCGATTGTGTAAATAAAGTGTTACTGGAACACAGGCAGGCCCACTCATTACGTACTGTCCATGGTGGCTCTCAAAGTACGACGGCAGGGCTGAGGAGTTGTGACAGAGAGTGTACGGGCCACAGAGCCTCAAATATTTGCTATGTGGCCCTTTACAGAAAGAGTTCGCCAGGCCCTGCTCCAAGCGGGCTACCTGGGCCACCCGCAGAGGATCTCACCGTGTTAAAATGCAGCTTCACATCCCCAGCTTCGATGGGTCACAAACTCAGCGCCCACAGAAGCCAGGCGGGGGACAAGGTGCATAAGCGGGACCGGTCTGTTGTCGTGGCACGTGCACAATTTTGTACGTTAAACATGAGCAGGAAGAGTGTCCTATTCTATAAGGAAATGTGCTCTCGCTCATATTTGCTGAAACAGTCCGCTCGTGTCCCTCTTTTGACTTCCACTGTGATACGGACATAGAAATTGACAATGAGACCACAGTGCAGGCTGAATGACCACCCGGCACTTGGCCTCAGAGCTGGGCAGACAGAAGGTCACCCTGAAGAACCTACCCTGTTTGCAAGGGGCAGCCTCTACTCAGCTCTAGGCAACTATCGCCAGGAGGAAACTTTGGGCCTTGGGGACCCTGGATGCCAGGCCTTGTGATCTGTTTTTAAAAGAAGACATACTTTTGAATCTCCCCATTTTGAAGGTTCATCCGTATTTCTTTGTATTACCCTATGAGTTAAACAAGATGAGACTTCAGGCCACGTTCTATCCAAGAGACATTGATACACTGTTTTGGTTTTCATTTTTATATTCTTTACCCCTGGCTAAGCTGTAATTAAAATAGTGATCATGGGCTTCCCTGGTGGCGCAGTGGTTGAGAGTCCGCCTGCCGGTGCAGGGGACGCGGGTTCGTGCCCCGGTCCGGGAGGATCCCACGTGCCGCGGAGCGGCTGGGCCCGTGAGCCGTGGCCGCTGAGCCTGCGCGTCCGGAGCCTGTGCTCCGCAACGGGAGAGGCCACGGCAGTGAGAGGCCCGCGTACGACCAAAAAAAATAATAATAAATAAATAAATAAATAAATAAATAGAATAGTGATCATTTTTAAAAAGTACTAGCCAGGGCTGTTATTCAGTAGGTGGGCCTGGGTACAGTTGTGACAGTGTTGAAATATACCTGTGCCATTTGGTAAGCAGACACTGTCCCTTGTGCCATCGCCACCGCCAGTTTCCCCCATCCCTGCTGCCCACCTCCTTCCGGGAACCAGAGGACCCCTCCTCCACTGATTCAGAGACTTAAGGCCTCCTGGGGCAGCAGGCGCCTTCTCTGGCTCGGACCCGCCACCCGGAGCAGCGGGCGAGTGTATTTGCTCTCCCCCTGTGACAGTCATGGCAGGGTTCTTCCTATGGCCAGAGCTTCAGCTGTTCCATTTGCCCCCAGACAGATGGCTGGGTAGGGCAGGGCTGACCCAGCTGCGCAAACCATAGTCGACTTTAAATTGACCAGAGTCCTGATTCTGCATCGTTCCTCTTCCCCTCCCTTTTTTTGGGAACTCTGTCCTCTTCTCCCACCCGCCAGGCTTCCAAGCCCTCCCTAAAGCTCCAAAAGAAAAATGCCACCCCACGCCCCCATGTCTCTTGTTCACTAGGCGATAAACGAATCCCACCTGCTCTAATGCACTGGGCTCAAACTTGAGCGCTGCTACCCATAAGGCAGGTGGCTGTGGGCAAGTCACGTCTCCTTTCGGAACTCGAGTTTTCATTTGCCCGTCAGGAATAATTGGCCCAAGCTTACGGGGCTCTCCGGGATCCTGGTGGACAAGGTGCGTGAAGTGGCCGGCACGGAGGGAGATTATAGCAAATATAAATTGGTCTCTGCCCCTGGCTCCTGGCACAGAGCTCCTAAACCCCTTGTCATCTCGTAAGTGACAGGAGCACTGGGAGCATTTCTTGTCCTAATGAGACAACGCTGGGTGGCTCCTGGATGGAGCCAGTCACAGAATGACCAAGCCAGGGTTAGAAGCGGGGGATTTTCACCTCCACACCCCACCCTTTGTCCAGAGAGGAAAGAGGGGCTAGAAATGGAGTTAACAACTGATCACGCCTACGTGAGGATGTCTCCGTAAGATTCCAATAGTATGGGGTCCAGAGAGCTTCCAGGTGGGTGAACACACCCACAGCAGGAGCGTGATACACCCCAACTCCATGGGGACAGGAGCTCCTGCACTCAGGACCCTCCCAGACATCATCCTGGGTATCTCTTCTTCTAGATGTTCATCTGTGTCCTTTACCGTATCCTTTAATAAACTAGTAGATGTAAGCAAGCAATTCCCTGAGTTCTATGAGCTGCTCTAGCGAATTAATCAAACCCAAGGAGAGGATCACGGGAACCTCACCTTTACAGCTGGTTGATCTGAAGCGCGGGCCTTGAGACTGGCATCTGAAGTGGGGTGAGAGCAGTCCTGTGGGACTGAGCCCTAACCTGTGGGAGCTGACACTACGTCCAGGTAGACGGTGTTAGAATCGAGTTAAACTGTAGGACACCCAGCTGGTGTCGCGGGGAATTGCTTGGGGTGGGGGGAAGATTTCCACATATTTGGTGACCAGAAGTGTCAGAAGCGTGAGCGTTTTGCATGAGTTGTGAAGGAGACGCGGGAGAAAGACTCACAGGAAGAAAGAACTAGGTGTTTCTAATACAGCACCCAACAAATCACAGACCCGGCTCCCTCATTCCCGAGTGTCACCTGAGCCAGGTCCTGTCAGTTTTAACTGGAGTCAGTTCCTTGAACTAAAGGGAGCAAAAGCACTAATGATCAGTCCTTCCCTGGATTTCCACGGCGTGGGGGGGGGGGGGGGGGGGCAATACCCTTATTTTATAACCCAAGGCACAGTGTACCTCTCCGCCGTGCACTTATCGAATTTTTAAATTATGTGTTTATTGCTACAATCCTTCAGTTAATATTTGCTTCTTCACTAGCCTGTATATGTTTCATGAGGGCTGGGATCAGCTCTGTTTCTATCACATCCCCAGTTATGTAGTGCAGGAAGGGAAGGGAAGGGAAGAAGATGCCAAGTGTATGGGCAGGAGATGTTTTTCGATGTGGTCTTTCTCAGGACTCTGGCTCTTGTAACTCTGGGACTTGCAGAAAGAAGGGAGAAAGGGTCTTTAATTCCCTTCTTCTCCCTCCTCCATCCCATTCAGCTCCTAGCCTCATCACACCTCCATCTCTACTGGTTAAAGATAATCTGTGGGGATATTTGTGAAAATAATGGTATGCATTTCCAAAGCCCAGGCATAGGAAGGGGAGGGGCAAAGAAGGTACAAAACTGGCTGAGGCCCTACCCTACCTGTGCTTTAGCTGTTCTTGGGAGTGGGAGAAGAAATAGACTTTGGTCTTCAGGGGTCTAGACAAACAGAGGACTTTCCAGCTCTTCTTCAAACTCTGGATATGGCACATAGATAGGCCCAACTCACAGACCCCTCCAGAACACAGGTAGCATATTCCATCTGGATTTCTCTCACTCCTCCAGGAGCTGGACCTGATATTCGGGTCCTAACCCAACCCAGACTGTCCAGCTCGCACCCCCGGCCCCATCTCAAGCTCAGAGATGACCAGTCAACTTCTCAGGACATTAGCCTTAGCAGAGGTCTTTGCCAATGACCATCCTGACCTCTCTTTAGCCTTAAGCTTCCCAAGGCCAAGCCCAGGCAGAAGAAGGTACATTATCAGTGGAGCCCAGTGCCTGTAGCAGCCGGTCTAGAACGGCTTATTTGACTGTAAATGCTTTATGGAGATAAGTTTTTTAAAAGGGCAGGAGAATGAAAAGCTTGCCCCAATAAATGATTCACCAGGGTCATACAAGTAAAAAAAGAATTGCTTGGATCTCCAAGCCAAGGTTTATGGAAGCCTAAGAACTGCCCCATCACTCCCTCCTCCCCACAGTACAGCACAATTTTCTAGCATCAGAATCAGAACAGTTACCAGAGTCTGAGTGATCACACCAATTCCTAGAAGTCAGCTTCCCAATGGACCACACTGCCTAGAGACACCATGCTGATTTCTATCTTACATTCACAATTTGGGACAGGATTTTCCTTTGGGGTTATCGATTACACAGGTCAGTGTTCTGTCCGTTGCTGGTGGCCGTGCACGAGCATTGACATATTGATGAAGACACAGAGATACAAAAGCAAGACCTTGTCCTCTTTCAGCACACATTAAAGTCAGGGGGATACAGAAGCAACCCAGAGATGGATAGCAACCTGGGGGCAGGGGCTGAGTTCCAAACGGGTGGAAGAAGCAGACCATTGAGGGAGTTCAGAGGTGGGAGTGACCACCGTTAGGGAAAAAACTTCACTCCTGTGATCATTAGTTAGTGGACTGAGGCCAAAAGCTACAAATGCAAAGACAGCACTCCCTCAAATCTTCTGTGTCCCCATACCAAGCACAAAGCCAAAGCTGAGTATAACCTGTGGTTGAGTGAGCGCTGATGAGCACACTCCAGGATCCCTTTCAAGGTGTCCCTTTGTAGTACTATGCAAACATTTAAATAGTAATTCGAACGTCTTACAAAAGTTTTATGAAAACCTTGGGATCACCTCTCTGAACCACAATTTCCTCACCTAGAAAATCAGGAGACCGAACTGGATAAACCCAACAATGTCTCAGAGGCATGAAATAAGGTTTTCTTTTTGCTTGTGACAATAAAAGTAATGTAGATTCTCACTGTAACATAATTAAGACAATACAGAAAAGTATAAGGAAAAAGGAAGAAAAAATTCTTCCAAGATCCCGTTACCTAGAAATAGCCGCTATTCTAAGACAGAGAATGAATGATGGGTGGATGAGTGAAATAGTAAAATAAGCCTGGCAATGGGCTCTGGTGATGGTGGTACAACGTGCCACCATGTCCCGGAACTCCATCACCTTCGTCAATAACATGAACACAGCATCACTCCTTGGGCCTCTCTTTCTCATAGGAAAATCGTAGGTGTAGAGGGGGTTTTGTGGGCAATTCAAAGGTCCTTTCCCAGATGTTTGGTACACAAGGAGACTTACATGCATGGAGTCCAGATGGTACTGGGAGAAACAGTTAAAGAGTCCTAGGCATGGTTGGATAGAAGTGGGGGGGGGGCAGCTATGGGACACTAGAGGGGGTGCTACAGAGCAAAACTGTGGACATGGAAAGAAGTGTCCCGGTAGGTACGAAACAATAATATCTGGGTTCTAAGGGCACTAAGCTAAAGAGAACACTTTTTGGTGAAACTAAGGTGTGTGTCCATTAAATGTCTCCATACCAACCCAGGGAAACTTGATCCAGATGAATTATTAATAAACGGACTCAGTAGAGTGTCAGTGAGGTACAGCTCTCCCCACCTATGAAAGTATTTGAATATCCTATAGACTAGGCAGGATAATAACGAATCTGTCAGGATTCCTATAGAAGAGCTTCCTGTGTTTCGGGACTAGGTGCCAAAGGTACTTTTCATTACCACAGACACTGTTGCTATTTCATCAGTCAGTTCAGTTCAACAATTAAGTAGGAAGAAAAAGACTCAAATTGATTGTTTTACTTTTTTGTAAAAATTGATTGTTCAACTCGGACAAAAATGTTGATCCCATTTGGTATGTGGAGATAGTCAATTTAGAAGAATTGTTCTTGCTGGCCTAAGCCAGGGGGGACAGAAATTAAATCTGACACTGCAGCAGAGGCTGGCATGTGGGAGAAGGTGAAGGAAGGAATCACTAAAATCCTTAGAGCTTCTCCCTCTGGTTCCTTGGCGTTTTGCAATCTGGTGGCCGTGGCCGAGTGGTGTTAATTATTGACAGTTCAATAAACATTATGCCAACATTTGTAACTGGCGGTATTTTGATGCGGCAAAATCACCAAGTGATTCTCTCTGACCAGATGATGCCGTGGATAATGGCGTGGCGATAAAAAGTAGCCCAGAGAGAAAGCTACACCAGAGTCGGGGATGGGTTTTCTTCCCTTTGGACTCCCAGCCCTAACGGGGAAGTGTGGAAGCCAGCAGGAATTAGCCCTGTGACCTGCACTGCACTGGTGGCTGTTTGCAAGTGGAAGCATTCGTTTTACGTGCAAACTACTGTTCATAACTGAGAGTTAGGTGAAGTGCACAAGGACTGCCTCTCTGGATGTTATATATTAGGGGGTAATGTTGGAGAAAATGCAAAGGGTAATGCAAAAAGAAAACCAGGAGGTTCAAAATGTGTGTGTTTGGGTGGGGAGATGGGGGGATTAAAACTGGAGCCAACAGAAAGAGATTAAGAAAATGTGTCATAGAAAAAGCCAAAGAGAAGAAATTCTTCATTCTCAGAGCTTTGCAGGTGATATGAGACTTGTCCTGTGAAGGTGAAGACCAAATTTCCGGAGAAGAATGTGGGACGATGCGGAGTGTGCCCAGTCCTCAATGAATGCGAGGGAATTCCCTAGGGGCGTAAGACAAGAGGCGCACGCTGCGGTGTTGGGACTCCCTGTTGAGGAGTGAAGGGAAGTCCTTGTGGAACAGCCATGACTGAATTTCTTGGATCAAGTATTTGGGACGTAACAGGAAGTCCTCCAGATTTTTTTTTTTTTTTTTTTTTTTTTTTTTTTTTGCGGTACGCGGGCCTCTCACTGCTGTGGCCTCTCCCGTTGCGGAGCACAGGCTCCGGAAGCGCAGGCTCAGCGGCCACGGCTCACGGGCCCAGCCGCTCCGCGGCACATGGGATCCTCCTGGACCGGGGCACGAACCCGCGTCCCCTGCATCGGCAGGCGGACTCGCAACCACTGCACCACCAGGGAAGCCCCCTCCAGATTTTTTAAATTCACAAACCACATCCACTGTTACTACTCTTAGGGGTATCAATAATGTCATTTGAAGGGATCAGAAATATATTTTTAAGGATTATAAAATTTTAAGCAAGAAATGGAAGGATTTGGAAGCCCAGGTGGTGTTTTCATTGATCCTTTAGATCAATATCTGGGATTTAGGAAGAGAGAAGTCAAGGAGGTGAGCAGTTGACTTCTGCAGGCTGTACTGTGGGAAGTACCTAGATGGCTGGACCATGGTTCAAGATGCCAAAATGATGGAATCTTGGCTGAGAACAGAATGCATTTCATGAGGACAGGAAAGAATTGGCCCAGAAACTCAGTGATCCAATCAAGAGTGTTTTAATAATTCAAGACTGGCAAAATGTTGATAATCTTTTTAGAGTAGACACAGAGATATGCTGATTGCCTCTAAGAAAGGATGCTTGGCCCAGCTGCAGAGAGGGTGCTTAGAGACACCCTCCTCTTGTTAACTCCTTCAAGTCAACCTCAGCTTTTGAGTCAAGGCCACATTCTTCTCAGGGTAGCCCCAGCCAGTGACTGAGCAAAACTGTGGTCCAAGGGCTTAGCCATTTAAACTCAACATGGGATTCCTTTAATGGGTAATTTTTGCTCCAGACCTCTCCACTGGGCTGGCAGAAGGGAACACATGTGCACCCAGGAGATCCACTTGGGTGCCTCTTGGGCCAACCTTGCTCAATTGTAATTATGAATGGAAAAGTGCAGCAAGCTTGGAGGTGTGTGTTCAGCTGACATCTTTTAGCTGTTAATTGCTTCAAGGACACTAGAGGTCACAGTCTTCTCAGGGTGGCCCCAGCCAATAGCCACCAAGGCCAAGGGCCTTGGTCCAAGGGCCCAGCCATTTCTGTCAATACAGGACTCCTCTAGAGACAGTCTTGGCCCTGGGCCTCCTTGTTAAACTGTGACAAACTCTGTCAGATCTCCATCACCATCTGACAGCTTCCCCTACCCAGTCTTGCTTCCTCCCATTTCCTTCCGTGGGTGTCACTCCCCAGTAAGACTTTTGCTCTCCTAACTCCATCTCAGCATCTGCTTTCTGAAGGTTCAACTGACATACAGCCGAAGCCAAGAGATGTACATTAAACTTCATTGTATTTGTCTCTCTACTTTGAAATGTTCTTTTAGTATTTTCACAATAAAATGTCTTTTAAAAGGAAATAAAACTGAAAAGGGGAAAAAGAATGCCTTAAACATAAAGTATGGCTGAGGAGAAATAAAATGTCCAAATAAATCCATAAAACTAATTGCTGTGAAAATCAGAAGATATTACATAGAAAAAATAAATGAGTAAAGTGTCGGTGATATTTTTTTAACCAGAAAGCAACTGAGCAGGGGGAACAGAAAAAAATTGTTCTAATCTTAGAAGTCTTTTTTATGTCAGTCAGCAGAGCATGAGTAACAAAATGAATTGGGGATAATTTGAAAGAAATTCTTACAAGCTAGGGCAATAAATATGAACTGTTTCACCAAGCCTGGGAAAGAAGAGATACAGAATTGAAATATGCTGATGGAAGCATATGCTCTATTCAAGACAAACAGGCGTGGTAGAGGGAGAGACTGACTAGAGTCTATGCCAAGAAGCAGACATCTTTGTGGAAATCCATGGACCTGTGGATGGATGTGAGCTGAAGAGCCAAGAGATAAGGGTACAAAACTAGAAGGGATATTGTTGTGGTACAGGTAGGTCAGTGCTTCTTAAACCTGGCCAATCATCAACATTGTTTAGGGGACCTTCAAAATGCAATTTCTTCTTATGATTTCTATTAAATCATAAATTCTGGGGTTGGATCCTAAAATTTGTATTTTTACCACTCTCCAAGCAGTTCTGAGGATCAGTTAGGTTTGTGAATTTCTAATATACAGACTGGGCCAGTGGGCCAAATAAATAAAAAGTGTAATATGTTCCCAACACATTTTTTTTTAAATGACTGTGAGTGTGATTTGGTAAAGAAGGGGGATTTCAACTCTGCGAACATCTACTCAAAGCCTCATCGGGCCCAAAGCAGAGCAACCTAAAACTTGCCTTGCTGTTTCCAAAAAGATGCTCAAGCACACACATGGAGAAATTCCTGTCCTAGATTGAATTCTGACCTACTAGGATAAAGCAGTGTTTATCAAGGAGGATGAAAAGGGAGTCTTAGGGCAAAGGTCACCGAGTTCACAGACTGTGAACCAACAGACATGAAGACAGCATGATTCCCAGATAAGATTCATAGGTAAAGAAAAGCAAAATTCCGAGGCATGAGGAAGGAAGGTCCATTGCACTCAAAATGTTTCCGAAATTTCTCAAACATTCAAATCTTACAACGCAGATACAGGTAAGGCCAATGATAATGAGAAAAAGAAAATCTAAAACAAATAACAAAAACCAGCACACAAAACCAGAAACAAACAAAACTAATATGCCACTCCATTGTACTTCCAACTTTGGCTATCCACTGGGGGTCTTCAAAAAAAAGAAAAAAAAATACAAATGCTTCCATCACTCCCTGAAGTTTTGATTCCATTTGTGTAGGGTGAGAAATCCGCATGTCATTTTTTAAATCTCCCCAAGTGACCCCAATATTCACTTACGGTTGCAAAAACATTTCTCTGGAAGCTCAGGTTTTAAAGGACAGGATGGGATGAGGGACGCAAACTGAAGAAGCATGGGAGAAAGTGACACAGACAGCATTCTGTCATAACGAACTCAGGCTGACAAACAAGCAAAAAGGCAAAAGCGAAAACGAAACACCTTTCAGCTCTATTTGGGACTAGTTGGAGATCAGGGACAGGATAGGCATGCTGTTTGGGAAGAAGTCAAAAGATCTTAGAAGGCTGGAAATGAGTAAATATCCTTCCAATTTTCTCAAATGGATAGAAAATGGATTCTGTAAACTATGGATGATTGAGCTTGATATGGATCTCAGACAAGATTCCAGAATGTATTACTAAAGCGATGTCATAATAGGCACCCAAAGGACAAAGAAGTGATTATAGGACCCAGCATGGGTTCACAAGAACACATCCTGTTAGTCCAGCCCATTTCCATCCCTCAGTAGGGGGGGCTGCCAGATAAAGGCAATGTTCACACATTTCCATTCAGGCATCTGGGCTATAGCAAAACACTTGGTGATGTCTCTAATGATATACTTGTGCTTAACACAGAGAAAAATGGGTCGGATGCTAGAACACTTTACTGGGTTATTAACTGTTCAGAAATCATATCCAAAGAATACTCATTAATGGATTGATATCAAACCTAGTGAGGGCTTCCTTGTGTCCTGGTGATCCCTCAGAGAAATAGTTCACAGCCCTGTGCATGCCTCCACGTTTTTGATGGGCCAGAGAGTAAAAAGCAAAATCTAAAGATAATTAGATTTAATAAGGTTAATAGTCTGGGACTTGAGTCCTAAAAATCTTACAGCCCATGTAGAGGAGAAATTCAATATAAAGTCAGCTGACATTTTTTAAGAGCCTTGAGAGCTTTAGTCAACAATTAATCCAATACCAGTTAAAAGCAATGTGGCTGCTATTATAGTGAAAGTGACCAACTCTGACTCTAATAAAAGTAAAGAATCTATAATAAAGGGCAGCACTTTCATCCTGAGTGCTGCTCAGATCAAACTTGGAATTTTGCATTCATTTCTGGGTTCCACCTTTTTAAAGTGAAGTATACAATCTGAAATATGTTTCAGGGAGAACCCCAGCAAGGTGAAGGAACGTCAAACCAAGCTACACAAAGAACAAATGACGGAACCGTGTTGCTTATTAAGAGAAGACATAAGGGGATGAGATGCCTGTCTTCAAATAATTCAAAGACTGTCTTGGAGAAAAGGAATTAAACTTATCTTGTGTGTTCCAAAGTGCTTAAACTAGAACAAGTACCTGGAAGCTTTGGGAAGGCGGAAAGACTTTCCATATGTAGAACCAAACACGAGCAACACGCTGTCTGAAAATAAAAACAGTGCCCTCAGGAAGCTGGGTTCTCCATCACTGATCACGTTTGGGCAGAAGCTGGGCGCTCACTACGAGGGACGCTGCACAGGGAAATCAGGCACCAGAGAAAACTGGATGAACCTTGGAGGACATTTAGATCCTGGTAAGTCACGGCACTAAGAACATAGAATAGACTTGTACGGCGCATTAGCACACTCTGTCCCCGGGGGAAGATGGGAGGTGTCTCTAGCTACAATGAGGGTGAGGGCAGAGTCTCACCAACTCCTTGGATAGGGAACTGATCATCCATTGATTGGTACCCTCTCTACCCAGCAATCCAAAATGGGACAGTCCACCGCCCGTCAGGCAGTTTTGGAGCAGGAGCAACCCCTTTCCCAATTCCACCATGCCAGTGCGGCCCAAACTACATACATACTGAAAACCAATGGAGATTTAGGTTGACCTTTTACCAAAGGGTTCAAGTGAGTATCCCGGAGTTGGGGCTGGACGGTGGTGGGGACCTGCACCTTGACTGAGCTACTCCCGCTCTTATACCGAACGGTGGAGCAGGCGCTCACTCTCTCGGCCTTCTCAGAGAGCCTGTGTGGGCATCGTCTCCTTCCCAGCATCCCCTGTCTCCTCTGGTCTCCCTCAGGTTCTCCCGCTGTGTGCTCCTGAAGCCCTTCTCCCCAGATTAACTGCAGATTAAGCCAACGCACCCTCAGATTAACAGAGCCCTGTCTCTTCTTGCAGGTTGAAGATTCTGCTGCCTCAGGCTTTGGGTGGGGGTCAGTAGAATCTTCCTTTGAGAGCTCAGGTGTCTGCTGGCTCATTGGTGAAAAGAAGCATGAAAGAAGTGGAAGCAGGAGCTCTTAAGGGGACACATGGTGGCGGAAGAAGAGTTGACTTTACCTATACCTTGATTTCTCTCCGCCAGCTGAACTCTAGCCATTATCCCTGGAAGGTCCATGAAGAAAATACATCTTCCATGGCAATAATCAAATGATCTCCTAAAGCCCACAAATTCAAATGTAGGGGTGCATACATCTACAGACATGCCTCTGACTCATTCCTTGATAAATAATGGCTCTCGCCGTATTATTTTACGTCATTATTCATTTGCCTCTTTTCTGGCGGGGTCTTTAAAAACCATCAACTCCCACTGTATAACCATGTCTTTTATTTTCTGTATTCTGAGGCTATTAATATTTGGGGACTTGCTGACCATGGAGGCTCTGCTCCTTTCAGGATTAGCCAGTTCCTAGAGATAGTAAACAGCTCAGGGCAAGCACACTTTTCAAATGCAAACCAACCAATCCAGAGCCCAGACCCCCGACCACATCCTTTATTGGGCTCTCACACTCTGGTCCACTATTCATCTACCCCGATTATCCCAGCGCCAGGTCCCAGACAACTAGGGACAGCCCTTATGCCCCAGAACCCATCTGCTTACCTACTTTGTTCACTCTTCCCTGCGAAAACCACTATAAAGTCTATGCCTACATTTCTTCCCATTCCTTCCGCCTCCTGACTGACCCTGGTGTTTTCCCACATGGCCCTGCAGGCACACTTGTGCCTCTTGTTTCTAAGGAACTGTGAATATAAACTTTTTCCTTCAAGACAGTTATTTCCATATCTCTGTGTCTTACTAAACCTGGTTAAAACAAATCCTGGATACCCTTAAAACAACGAACTTAGCTCCCTGATTCCTCTTTACCCTTCTCTAGTCTTAGTCTCTGCACAGCAGCCAGAGGGAATTTCCTAAAATATGTACCAGAGCTCATCACTCCCCAAACCCTTCAGTCACACTTGGAATAAAATGCAAACTCCTTCCATGCCCACCCACACTACAAGTTCTGGATCCTGCCTACAGCTCCAGGTCCTCTGACTGAAGCCCCTAGGGGTCTCTGCTCTGCTCCAGCCATGCTGGCCCTCAGCATGCCATGCCCCGCCCCCTCAGGGCCTTTGCACTTGCTGGTCTCTCTCACCCAGATCATCACGTGACTTGTTTCCTCACTCTCAACTGGTATCTGTCCAGGTTTCAGACCTCCCACACCTGCCGCATCTAAACAGTTTCCTGTATCTTTTTCTCTACCGTTTATTCTGCTTTCTTTTTCTTCATTGATCCAGCATCTGAAACCATATATTTATCTGTTACTTGTTTCTGGTCTCCCCCTCTAGAATGTAACCTCCATCGGGGCAGGCATCTTGTCTGTCTCGTTCATTCTCAGTGCCTGGAACTGTGTCTGGCTCTACAAATATTCTGTTGAACAAATGAGCCCAAGTTGAACCCTGATTGCAGGGCCTTTGAGGCATAGCACGGAGGTTACTTTTCCTACCCACCCCACGCCAAGCTATCCCACCCCTACCGGCTTGTGAAAACGTAAGAGATTGATTAGTTGTGTTTGGCTTCATCTAATCCAGGAAAACGGCACTTGCTTTTCCTGATATTCCCAGGCCTCTGGGTGTCGTGGACAGCACACCTTGGTTAATTTAAACAGGGTCCAGCTGTAGGTTTTATTTGAGCGAGAGTGTTCTCCAGGTATCTTGGTAATGAAACTGGGCTTTCTTCAGAGGTAAGTTAACCTTTGACTGCCCTCTGGTTCTTTGTTCCAGGTGGGGAATTTCTCTCCAGGCTGCCTGCTGCTTGTTAGAACAGCCCCAGAGCACACAGCGGTGGCGTGAGTCATTAAACCATCTGTCTGGAGTTCTAGATTAGGAAAAATCATAAAGCCTAGAAGGAGAATGATAGTGAAGTCATGGCCGAGTAAAGCCTGGGGATTCTTGGTATATTTAATTTATCCAGATTATCCCCTAGACCCCCCACTACCACAGAAGTGGGCATGGCTGCACATTTATTAAATGATGCTGAACTTAATGTTCTGTGCTAAAACATCAATTACCCATTCGCCACCCAAATGTTCATATCAAATGGTTAGAGCATCCAGGCTATAATGGCCAACTCTGAGCCCCAGGAAGGAGAAGGTGTAGTTAAGAAATATTCATCCTGAGAAGTTACTATAAACCTGGGGTAATTTTTTAAGGCATGCAGACATGAAAATAAATTGTAACTGAGCATTATAATTATATTACTAAGTATAGCTTCTGTTTACGTTGAAAGGAGAAAACCAGCAAATGAGAGTGATGATTACAGATGATGACGATCCCTCACTTGACACTGTGTTCCTGGCACTGTTGTTCGAAGGGCTTTACACAGAACAGTTTAACCCTCACAGCAGCCCTGTGAAGTCAGTCCATTACCCCCATTTTACAAATGAGGAAACTGAGGCAGAGAGTGGTTATGTCACTTGCTCGTGGTCACACAGCTATGAAGTGGTAGCCTTGGTACTTAGGTCCAGGCAGTCTCTTGACCACTATGGCACACTGCCTCTCCCGAGCTCTTGGGGACACAGCCCTAACCTCAGGAAGGGAACCCCAGACTTGGCTCAACTACACTTTGCGGGAGAAGTTGGTCCTCAGAGGCAGGGTTGCTGGTTCATTCTTTCATTCATTTCAACTCGTATTTTTTTTTTTTTTTTTTTTTTTGCGGTACACGGGCCTCTCACCGCTGTGGCCTCTCCCGTTGCGGAGCACAGGCTCCGGACGCGCAGGCTCAGCGGCCACGGCTCACTGGCCCAGCCGCTCCGCGGCACGTGGGATCCTCCCGGACCGGGGCACGAACCCGCGTCCCCTGCCTCGGCAGGCGGACTCTCAACCACTGCGCCACCAGGGAAGCCCTCAACTCGTATTTCTTGAGCAACGCGTGCAGGCTCTAGGAGAAGGGCCTTGGAGTAGTCGGGGGCGGGGGGGGGGGGCAGATCTCTCACACCTTTGCTCTTTTCTGCAGTCTGCATCTCCTCTCCTTTTATACCCCCAGCAAATCCTTCCACAAAAGAAAAGAGGCCCGGCCGGTCAGATGAGCAGATACCGGAGTGCAAAGCAATGCATTGGATTCCCCACTCTTCCGGCCTCTCCCTGCAGACCTAACTCCACTCCGATGACAAACCCCAGGCCTGTGCTGAGGCATGACCGCTCACTTCTCCCAACTCTGCGTTCAGTGACATCACGGCGGTGCCTTGAAATCGGCCACCGCGGGAGTATTTGCACCATGAAATCAGCAGATTTTACCAATCAAGGTGTGTGTGTCTGTGTGTGCGCGCGTGTGTGTGTGTGCGCGCGTGTGTGTGCGCGCGCACACGTGTGTGTGCGCGCGCACACGTGTGTGTGCGCGCGCGCGTGTGTGTGTAGCGGCTTGCCAGCTCACGACTCCACACACCACCAACTGCCTCCCCAAGAGACAGGATGACGAGCCTCAGGCCCTTCCCCTCTCTCCAGTAACTGCATTCAGGACAAGGCACAGCACCCACTTGTCTTCCCCCGTGATTCCCTCCAGAGCCATCACCATCTGTCCAGCAGAACTTTCATTATGAACATTTGCACTCCGAAGAGGCACCGAACCGCCAGTCAGCCCGCTCACAACTTTCTCCGGTCACGTCATGCACAGAGCCAGCGTTTCTTCACATCTGCTGGCCCCTTCCCCACATTCCCAGCTCCCAGGCCCTTTCCTACCTCTCAGCACGGCTGGATTCTCTACTCCTGGTGTCAGTTAGAGTTGGACGTGCATTCGAATCTCAGCGTCATCACTGTAGATCCATTTAGGCCTCAGTTTCACCACCTGTAAAATGGGGATGATGGTCATGCTCCAGCTCAGAGACTTGGTTTGAGGAATAAACTCGTAAAGGTACACAGAGCACACAGCAATCCCCGGCATGACAGCAGAGGCAGCTATTGTTACACACTCTCTCACAGGCAACTCTGGACACGAACTCTCATAGGCTGCTGCCCCGCCCAGGGATTCTATAGACAGGGCACATGTGCCGCCCACTTCCCCTCTCGCTTGATGTGCTCACATCGCTTATTCTGGAAGGCCTTTCCTCTGCTGAAGTCCTACACGTCCTTCAAAACCCTACCGAACGCCTCTGCTGTAGGGAATCTTTGCGGCTCCTCCTATTTGCATTAAACTTTGACTCCTTGGCTCTACAGGAGGCCACTGGCTGACTCAGATGATGACAGCCTCACCTTTCCCCACCCAGTCTTCTTCACTTTGCCTGAAAGGCTGATGGAACTCCACTCCTCTGGGCTCAGGGGCACAAAAGCATTGTTCAAAATGTAAATGTGTTCTGGGAGGGATCCGCATTTTCCCACGCTTGTGCATCCTCCCGTATTCCTCAGCTTACTGATTTCCTAGCCTCAGGGGGTCATAGTGCTGGAAGGGCTCCTAGAGGTCTCGGGCTGACCTGCATGTTTCACAGATGAAGAAACTTTGAGGCCTAGCAAGCCACTTAGCCCACATCACACAGCTGGACTTAGAACCAGGATGCCGTGACTTCCCGCCTGATGTCCTGGCCATCCCGCCAGGCTCTTGGAAGATCAGGACAAAGCCCAACGGGAGTAGGTTGAGGGACAACGGTCTGAGCGTGGAGGGTTCCCGAAGAAGGCTTGTGGGGCCTCCAGGAGGGCAGGACAGCCAGGGCAACATGAGGCCATGGGTCTAAGGGAGGGGAGAGAACCAGGCAAAGGGCTCGAAAGAGTTTCTGAAGCCAAAGTCCTGGAGAGCAATTGTCTACCTGCCTCAAACTGTGGTCCATATTTTTTCAGGCTCCCTACCCACCACCTTGGCCAGGCCACAAATGGCCACGGGCAGAAGGCATCAGGCTGGGAGCCCGTCAACACTCTATTATTTACGATGTGGGCTTTTTACATTTCCTAATGGTTGCATGGGTTCCTGTCCTTGGAAGAATCCTGAAGTCTAAAATAGCCACCACCAACTCGCCACCTCTCCTGGGTCTCTGTTCCTTTACTCTGCTGTATGTTCCTCAGCTTCAATGTGCTTCTCACTACTTGTAATTTTTATTCATTCATTCATTCATTTTCCTAGGTACCATCTGCTCCCCCATTAGAAGAAAAACTCGAGGATTAGGACTTTATCTTTTCCTCGTATGTAGTAGGTGCTCAGTAAACATTGGCTGATGAATGAATAAGAGTCCTTGCCATACCGCTTTGTTAGATATTCGTTCTTCGTACTTGCTTGGGAGCTTCATTCTGCTGTTCTTTTTCTTTCTTCTTAAGACTGATGCTTGGCTCCATCATTTTGCTCCTGCTTTTCTAATGCAAGCATTAACTTAAGTACTGGTTTAGCTGCATTCCCAAGTTTTGATTTATAATATGTTAATTATTCAGTCCCAAGTATTTTCAAATTTTCATTAGGATTTCTTTTTTGACCTATAAGTTATTTGGAAGCCTGTGTATGCTGTGCATACGTGTTTACTATCCATATGCATGGGGGGTTTCTACATTTTATTTAACATATTATTTCTAACTTAATTTATTTGTGGCTTGAGACTGCAATATGGGTGAGCACAATCTTCTGAAATCCAGTTTTATGGCCCAGAACTTGAGCAATCTGCATTACTATTTCATATGTTTTAGAAAAAAATGTATTTTCTCCTACAGCTGCCATGCTCTATGTAGGTCCATTTGATCAAGGTCTCTAATTGTGCTGATCAAATCTTCTGCATATATCCCTTCTTCTGGATGGGTTATTATTTACTTCCTTTTCTATTCTACTTTTAGTCTCTAGTTGTTTGAAAGCTAAAGGCTTTGGTCTATTCTTTAGTATTTACTTTTCCTTTTACAGAAGATAAAGGACCTCATATCTCTTTAACTGTGGTCAAGGCTCTCCCATCTTACATGCTGTTGTTCTGTAAATATTAGCTTCCCTAGCCTAGATTTCCACACAAACTGGACATTATTTTATAGTTTTAAAGTCTTTATTTTTGTTTGTTTGTTTGTTTTCGGGTTGTTGTGTTTTTTTTTGCGATACGCGGGCCTCTCACTGCCGTGGCCTCTCCCGTTGCGGAGCACAGGCTCCGGACGCGCAGGCTCAGCGGCCACGGCTCACGGGCCCAGCCTCTCCGCGGCACGTGGGATCTTCCCGGACCGGGGCACGAACCCGCATCCCCTGCAACGGCAGGCGGACTCTCAACCACTGCACCACCAGGGAAGCCCTAGAAGAAGATTTTTTTTTTTGCTGGTACGCGGGCCTCTCACTGTTGTGGCCTCTCCCGTTGTGGAGCACAGGTCGCGGACGCGCAGGCTCAGCGGCCACGGCTCACGGGCCCAGCCGCTCCGCGGCATGTGGGATCCTCCCGGACCGGGGCACAAACCCGCGTCCCCCGCATCCGCAGGCGGACTCTCAACCACTGCGCCACCAGGGAACCCCAGAAGTGTGTCTTTTTTAAAATCAATATTTTAGTTGTTTCATTTGGAAGCGAAGGCTATCTGCCATACCTACCACACTATGGGAAACAAAGCCCCTCCGGGAAGAATAGATCAGAATCACAGTAACCAAATGAGGCAGTTTTAATAAATGACATGTTATGGAAGGGGGGGTAGGGTGTGCTGAAGTTACCAGGACCCAGAGGGGAAGAGATCTTTGAGAGAACACAAATGGTAGCTATTATAGAAAAGTAAGATCCGCTCACATTTATCGCTCAACAAAAACAGTTACCTGCTCCACATACATAAGAATGACAAGAGGCAAAACATATCAATACTTTTCTTGAATAGAGTTTGTCAAGGATTGAATTGTGTCCTCTCCCCCCGCCAAAATTTATATGCTGAATTCCTCACCCCCAGTACCTCAGAATGTGACCGTATTTGGAGACAAGGTCTTTACAGACCTTGTCAAGTTAAAGGTAAGGTCATTAGGGTGCATCCTAATCCAGTATGACTGGTATCCTTATAAAAGGGAAAATCTGGACACGAACACGTGCACATCATGTAAAGATGAAGGTAGAAGTCAGGGCGATGCATTTACAAGCCAAGGAACGCCAACCCGCCAGACGCTAGAAGAGAGGCCTGGAGTGGATTCTCCCTCACGGTCCTCAGAAGGAACCAGCCCTTCCACATCTTGACTTCAGACTTCCAGCCTCTAGAAGTGCAAGACCGTAAGCTTCTCTTGTTTAAGCCACCCAACCTGCGCTTCTTTGTCATGTCAGCCCTAACACACTAAAACTCTATGTAACGTCTTCTAGGAGAGACAGCCCACCGGGGTCTTCTGTGTGGAGCTAGCTCAGACCACATGTTCTTTAACAGTCTGGAGGAACCTCGAGGGGGTAAGAGGGTTCACCGGCATCTTCTGCAACATTCCCAGAATTGGGCAATGTCCTCTTCTATTAATATTTCAGTTTCACAGAGAGGTCCTAGAATACCATCAATTCTTCTCCTTCAAAGCGCTCTCCTGAAAAAGCATGATGCTCTTATTGACACTGCACTTAAAAAATGTTCTGAAGTAAATCTACACAGCACTCTGGCTATTCACTTCCGGAAACTGGTTAACCAATAAGGATATAAAGACACAGAGAGATGCTCTGGCAAGGTGGCAGAACAATTTGTGCCAGATATTAGAATAGAATCAATGCTCTATTGCAGAGCATGGTCAAGGGCCTGGATAACCTCCAACAATTGACTCTGTTAGTCCCCGGGATTATGGGTCGGTGGGTAGGGTCTTTAGACCAGGAAGCTCCTATCGTCTCTTCCAGTCCAACAAACCCCAGTTTGAGTCTGTCAAAGTCAAAAAGAAAAACAAGATATGGGTTAC
Source organism: Kogia breviceps (assembly GCF_026419965.1). NCBI lineage: Eukaryota > Metazoa > Chordata > Mammalia > Artiodactyla > Physeteridae > Kogia > Kogia breviceps. The sequence goes on along the minus strand of NC_081319.1, from coordinate 96,654,439 downwards.
CCCAAAATTCACTTAGCAAGGACCCAAAATCATGCAGAGTAATAGAGACTTGCTGGAATCTCAGACCCCCCAGCAGAGCAAATGGAATATGTCCAGAACCAGACTCAACTTTCCTAAAGAAAAAAGACAGACCTTCTCTCTGTTGTCAGGTATGTGTGTTCCTTCCATTTCTTTTAGCAACCCTCCTCCCTCCTACCCCACTGCATCCATGCTATAATATTAGATGCAAAACGGATGCAGACGCTCCAGAGAATCCTGAACTGAAAAGCTTCAGATGGGGGAAGGATATAATTAAAGCATAATCACACACTGTTCACCAAGAATTCATGTCAATACCATATGTCATAGGGCTTCCCAACACACACGCACCCTCCTCTGGATTCTGAGCTCTGGCACCACCTCTCCTCCAGCTGAGCTTTCCCCGGGCCACACACTAGACCCTTTCAGCACAGAACGAATGTAAAGGAAAGCACATTGGTGGCGGAGCTCCCCCTGACCCCATTCCTTCTTCCTCTTCCACAGTGCTGATGTCAGAGCAGCCTCCGAACCAGCGCTGTCCAAGAGGGAGACAACCCAAGCTACAAAGACAGACAGCAAAGAGAATTTTAAACTCAGCAGCCCCTTTAAAAAGGTGAAAAGAAATAGGTGAAGTCAATTTTAATGATGTGTTCTTTTTAATTCAATATATCGAAAATATCATTTCAACACGTAACCAATATAAAAAGTTATTAATGGGATATTTACCTGTTTTTGGTAAAGTCTTCAAATTTTGGTGTGTATTTTACACTTACAGCACATTCAATTTGGACCACCCAGATTTCAAGAACGGAATGTGTTCTTGTGTCTAGTGGCTACCATACTCGACAGCACTGGTCTAAGAGTTTAAAGTGACCTGTTATAGCTTCAAGTCTTGGCAAGGTGTGTGATTTTAGAGGACAGATGTTTCCTCTTATATTTATTCAGTGGGGTCCATGAAAGTGCCAATAAATTCTTTTTTCCAATAAATTCTTACTGAGCCCAGTTCCCTGTCTCTATATACCCAGTTGTCTGCCTGAAAGGACCCCCTTCCCCTATAGGCCTCAAGGACACCTATTTTTTTCTTCTTTGGTTCAAAAGTTTCTTCAGTGAACCAAAGCTGAAACAAATGTGGCCTATTTGAATGTTCCCTTTTCCCACTGTTATCGTATATAGTACAGGGCACTGCATCTGCTTGAGAACATTTATCTCCCTTAAGAGACAGGATTACTTTAAAAAGAGGGGATGTGCCTTATTTCTGTGTACCCCATACTTAACACAGGACCCCTCACAAGGTTGCTCTTAACATGGTACCTGCCTCCCCGGGAGCGGATGGTCTGAGAAAGCAAGCAAATGAGGGCAAAGCATCCAAGGCAAGAGCCATGGTGTCTTTCAGAACCTGACCTTGCAAGTGACACACCATCATGTCTGCCGTATTCTCTTGGTCACACAGATCACCCCTGGCCCAGTGTGGGAGGAGACTACACAAGGCGTGAGCACCCGGAGGTGGGGGTCCTTGAGGGCCATCGTGGAGGATGGTGAGCAATGGAATGTGCCACCGCCGGACAGCGGAAACCCTGAATTCAGGCCTCGGTGGCACGTAAGTTGCTGACCTTAAGAACCGATGCAACTGGCGAAGTCCAGCCCTTCCCATTCCTCTCTACATGTGCTCTCCTATCACGCTGACTCTGCAGCTCAGTATCTGTGCTGTTCCATCATTTCTTGCCTGCTTCGGCATGACCTCACACGCGTCCATCTCAGTAAGCCAGCCCCGAAGCCTGGTGCGCCAGCAACCTCAACCTACGATGCGTAAGTGGACCTTGCTACGGAGAAATACAGCTCCATTTACTGTGATGAATGGATTCCTTTGTCAGGGTTTTTTCAAATTTTTGAAGATTTGGAAGAAATTTTGAAAGTGGAACCTATAACATCAAGGCTTTCTGCAGTTGAAAGCAATTAACCACACAGCAGTTGTAAACAAATGTAAAGAAAACAGCTGTTCAATCCCACTACTGGGCATATACCCTGAGAAAACCATAATTCAAAAAGAGTCATGTACCAAAATGTTCACTGCAGCTCTATTTACGATAGCCAGGACATGGAAGCAACCTAAGTGTCCATCATCGGATGAATGGATAAAGAAGATGTGGCACATATATACAATGGAATATTACTCAGCCATAAAAAGAAACGAAATTGAGTTATTTGTAGTGAGGTGGATGGACCTAGAGTCTGTCACACAGAGTGAAGTAAGTCAGAAAGAGAAAAACAAATACCATATGCTAACACATATATATGGAATCTAAGGGAAAAAAAAAAAAAGGTCATGAAGAACCTAGGGGTAAGACGGGAACAAAGACACAGACCTACTAGAGAATGGACTTGAGGATATGGGGACGGGGAAGGGTAAGCTGTGACAAAGTGAGAGAGTGGCATGGACTTATATACACTACCAAACGTAAAATAGCTAGCTAGTGGGAAGCAGCCGCATAGCACAGGAAGATCAGCTCAGTGGTTTGTGACCACCTAGAGGGGTGGGATAGGGAGGGTAGGAGGGAGGGAGACGCAAGAGGGAAGAGATATGGGAACATATGTATGTGTATAACTGATTCACTTTGTTATGAAGCAGAAACTAACACACCATTGTAAAACAGTTATACTCCAATAGAGATGTTAAAAAAAAAATCACTTGGCAGCAATAACGGCCTTAACTTCTGAATAAATATGGTTACTGAAAATCTAAAATAATACATTATAAACTATTTAAAAAAAAAGAAACAGAATCATTTAAGATATTTTATAAATAGAGAATTAAATTCAGTGATGTGTCCCAAAGACTCACTAGTGTCTTACATTAAAAATGTTACTTTACCCCTCCCCAAATTATACTTTAAAATGCTTTTCACTAAATAAAAACTAAAAAGAAAAAGGGGGTGCATTAAAAAAAAAAGATGAGATTTGAGGATCAATATTTTTTACCACATCTATCAGGATATAATACAATACACCTAACATTTTGTAATTCTAATATTCCTATTAGTAATAATATCTAGTATTTATTGAGCACTTAACTATGTGTTCACCACTTGACATGAATTACTATACTTATTCTTCATAACTATCATATGAGGAAACTGATACACAGGTTATAAAACACAGACAATCACGCAAAAGCAGATTTGAGGTTAATTCTAAAATCAGTATTTGATATTACTTAAGATTACATCATCTTCCATGTATATGGCTTCCATGTATATATAGCTCACCAATACAGAAAAAAGGCAATTTTTTTTTTTTTTTTTTTTTGTGGTACGCGGGCCTCTTACTGTTGTGGCCTCTCCCGCTGCGGAGCACAGGCTCAGCGACCATGGCTCATGGGCCCAGCCGCTCTGCGGCACGTGGGATCCTTCCGGACCGGGGCACGAACCCACGTCCCCTGCATCGGCAGGCGGACTCTCAACCACTGCGCCACCAGGGAAGCCCCCCAAAAGGCAAATTTTTAAGCATTTGTTTACCTTTAAGAATATTGGACTGACTGATTATTGATTTCAGTCCTTCTAACATTACTCTTCAAAGACAGTCAGTGTCTATTTCTAGAGAATAATTCCCTGTATTAGTTAGAGTTTGATCAGGAAAATAAAAGCCATTCCAGGTTTTTGGTGTAGGAAGAGGTTTAATACAAGGAATTAATGCAGAACTACTGGAAAGTTACAGGAGTAAATGTCAGGAAAAATATTTTCAGGAAATTCAAAATAGCAGAGGTCAAGAGTCTACCAGTATTCTCAGCTGCCAACAATACCAAAGTGCGAGATTCTCAGGAGAATGCCCAAAAGTCAGTTGCCCGAAATTTGATGCTGCTGACAGGCCTTCCCAGCGCTACAAGGAAGAAAAATGGCTGCTCTTCCTCTGTCTTCCAAACCTTTTCCTGAGCCCCTAATTGGCAGACTCTAGCTGGAACTGTGCTGGCAAGGAAAAAAGTAGTTTTTAGGCTTTGTCCTGCTGCAGTGCAAGCAGAATTCAGAATGTCAAGGGTGGAACTGAGAATCAGTAACAATATCAGGTAAATTCTGCTCTTTGGCTATTCCACGTCCATTCACAATCTTTGGCCCATTGTTAACCTTCGAAAAAATAATAATATCAAAGATGCATTACCAAAGCATAAATACAACTATTTCTCTTTTTCTTACAAAAAAAAAAAGAAAACAGCTGTTTCACAAGTTGAAAAAATACTGTAATTTATCTCAACAAAGGCAACAAGATTAGGTAGTAACAGTATTAATAACCTAAGTTCAAATGTTATCTGTTTTAAATTTTAATGTTTGTATGGACCTAAAAGACTTGGTAGGCAAACGCTCTGTGAATTTCCTAAAAGTTGAAAGCAAAACAGTTTTGCCACCCTATCGATAAATAAAAAAGAGTAAACTGGCATAATATCCACACAGAAGTGTACCACAGTGAACCTTCAAATGTAAATGATTAAATACACTAAAATAATGAGGTGTCTGGGGCCTCTGGGTCCCAGGTCCCCACGGGTACCTGGGAGGATTGTGGACACTACAGGTTTGCCCTCCCAATTTAAAAAAAATGTTTGACCACGGGTTGTAATATTTATGTATGTATGTGAAACATGCATGCCCCCCAAAAATGTTAAGCATGAGATTAAAGAATAGACAGAGATTCCATTTTTAAAATTTCCATACCACTGTGTGAAGCTCACATTGCCTTAGATAAAATTATCCTGCACACAGGCAACTTGGACTTGCCCCCCATATCTCATCTAACCTTAGACATCTACGCAGGAACTCAGGGGAGGAAAAAGTGGATTGAACTCTAATATCCCCTGGGTTTCTAGAATCTAGAAGCATGTCTGGTGAACAGTAGCAGTCCCGGAGGGAGGCCAGGTGGAAAGAGAGAGCAGTGGGTCTTGGAGAGGGAACTCACACTGAAGGGCTAGAATGTTAGACAGGAGGCTGGGTGCTGGGGTAGACGTGCAAGTGTGAGTTGATGGAGCCGATTACATCAGCTCCAGGCAGATTTACTGTGAACCTCCTGCTGATACAATGTAGAGCTGGGGGAGGGAGCATTCTCTCTCTTACCATGGAGACACCGTCTGGCTGGACTGCCAAAGGTCCCCTGAGAGCGGTGGAGGTCTCTGCTTGATGGGCGCCCCATCCCCCCAGGTCGGTGAGGGCTTGAGCGGCAAAGTCAAAGCTCAGCCACACCAGGTCAAGAGGTAAGTCGTAACACAGAAAGGTCTGAGACCCTCCAGTCCCAAGCGTCCCAACACTGGAACTTGTCTCTCACCTCCCAAGGGTGGTGATGTTGCGGCTAAGGGATGTGCCCGAGTTTCTCTGCCTTTGGGAGCAGGGGGGCCTGTTTTCACCACCGATGGTACCTGTAGCTGCGCCAGCAGCAGTGGGAGAAGTATTCTACCTTCAGAGTGACCGCCTAATGGAAACTTCCAGCTCAAGACCCTTGTGTGGGCCTGGTTTGGTCAGTAGTGGATTCGTAAATGACCAGAACTGATTTCTGGACACACGTGAACACCCCCTAGGGATTCTTAGAAAAACACTGAGAAAAGAATCCTGGAAGCAATTCATTTTTCTGCAGCCAGGAAGGGTATATTTATAACCCTGGTTTCATTGATATGAGCAGGCGAGTAAGACTGAGAGGTTCCTTTTAAGCACCAAGACTGTCCTGCTAGTGCCACCAGATGAAGTCCGAGGACAGTGCTGTGAAAATGAAGCAACCAATTCTGGCCACCTCACCAGATACCCCGCCACCTGCTAGAATAGATAACGTAATGGCAGCCAGTGCAGGAGCTTTCATTTTAGGACAGTACAAAAGCATCTGCAGGGAAAATAAACAATCCCGTGCCTTTGGCGAAAGGCTTGGACCGAGTAAGTATGGAAACCAAGTAACCAAGCTGCCTGCTCGGAGGCGCCGACACACCCGTTCCTCCCCTCTCCCTGCCGGAACCTCACTAAAATGCAGATGAGAAATAAAGGTGGCTCAAACCCACATGGCCAAAGAGACCTGGACAGGAGATGACGGTGCAAAATGGATGCCAACCAAAACTGAGAGCTGAAAGGTAGATTGCAGCTGACTTGGAAGCCCAGGAAGAGCCGAAACGTAAACCTGCAGCAGAGAGCGCCACGAAAACTGTCTTCCCCTAAAGAATCTTGGAAAAACCCAGCTGTTTGAGTTACAGGCCCCTCCGAAGGCAGGGAAAATAGGAGGACTAGTTAGAAGACATTGTAAGTGGCAGCAAGATCCCCAGATTCTGTCGCTGACTTCCTGCAGCCAGATGGCTGTCCCCCGCCCCACCCCCCCCCCACTGCCCCCAAAGACTGCAAGTTTAGAGAGGTTCAAAGAGACAGACTTTGGACTCTGGACAGCTGAGGGCAGACAGAGAGCCTTTACCGCAAAAAGGAAATGTAGGTGAAAGTTTACACCCTGAACAGTGGGGCCCCCAACTTTTCCTCCACCTTGGTGGGTAGAAGACCGGCAGCCAAGGCAGAAGATTAGAGTCGAGCTGTCCAATATGGTAGCCACTCGTCAAAATAAGTGGTAGCTATTTAAGCTTAAATTAAGTAAAATTAAACAAAATTAAAAATTCACTTTTTCAGCCATAGTAGCCCCACTGCTAGTACTGAAGAGCCACATGTGACGAAAGGCTACCATATTGGAAAGTGCTGATACTGAACATTTCCATGTTCAGTATCCACACGAGCTGGACAGCACTGGATTAGAAGAAGACCCCTCGCTGAGGAAACTGACCAGGCTGAGAGAAAAGACCTACAGAGACTGACATCCGTTGATCACCCAGAGAGAAACACAACAGTTGACAAGCTCTACTCATGTAAACAGAGCTTTCTGTCAGAAGTTTGGTGACCCATCCTTAAACAAAGATGGCAAATATGAATGACCAAAAATTTGAGGAAAGTCCTAACCGTGAGAGACAAAAGGAGATCATATAGTATGTTGCATCCATGAGAGAAAAGTATAAAAATATGATAGGCAAATAAAAAATGAAATGGGTTAGATGGTAAAGTCTCTTGGAGTGCCAAACAAAAAAAGAGTTAAAAAACAAGAGGGAAAACTTGGGATATTAACATATCTGTCCATGAGATTCATCTTTCAATTGGAAGGATTTCCAGCAAAAGAGAACTGGGGAAAAAGGGGGAGGAAGGAAATTACCAAAGAAATAATAAAATGAAATTCTCAGAAGTTTCCAGATTGAAAGGGGCCACTGAGTGTCTAGCACTATGGGTAAGACAAAATAAACACATACCAAAGCACATCATGACATTCTGAAAACTGGAGATAAAGAGAAGTCTTCCTGAGAGCAAAAGCAAGTCCCATACAAAGGATCAGGTATCAGGATCACACTAGTGTCATCAAAAGTGACACTGAGGGGCTTCCCTGGTGGCGCAGTGGTTGAGAGTCCGCCTGCCGATGCAGGGGACGCGGGTTCGTGCCCCGGTCCGGGAAGATCCCACGTGCCGCGGAGCGGCAGGGCCCGTGAGCCGTGGCCGCTGAGCCTGTGCGTCCGGAGCCTGTGCTCCGCAACGGGAGAGGCCACAGCGGTGAGAGGCCCGCGTACCGCAAAAAAAACAAAAAGGGACACTGAGAGCTGGAAGACAGAACGACACCTCTAAAGTGCTAAGAAAAAATGACTTTCAAACTCAAACTCTATACCCAAGGGTGAGGGTAGAATAAAGACATTTTCAAACTTGCAGTGCATCAAAAATTTACTTCTTGTGTCGGTCAGTGCGGAAAACAGAGGGCTCACTCTGACTGGGGAGAAGTCACTGTTTACTAATATACGGTCAGGGTTAAAAGAATCCAGCCAGGAAAGGTGCGGTACCCTGAGGCCAGCCAGAGCAGGGAGCTGTGACAAAGCTAAGTTCCCAAGACTGGAGTGAGCTGCAGCCATAGGAGACACAGCCACCTGACTGAGGGCGTGGCCAGCACCCACTCACAGCCCAAAAAGAAGTAGCTGGAGAACACAAACACCCCTCCTTCCTTCTCCTCGCACTCAACTTCCGTATCTCCCACTGACCAAACTCAACTGGAAGCCAGAAGGCAGAGACTGCTGAGGCAGGGTCTCCATAAGTGCCAGCCTCCCGGGGCCCAGAGCAGGCGGAGAGGGCTCTGGGGTGACAACTGGAGAACTTCCCTCTACGTACTCTTGCTCAAGAGGCCACTGAAAGATGTGATTCAGTAACACAGGAGAGTAAATCAAAGAAGGAGAAGACACAGGATCCTAGAAACAGAGCCTCTAAAACCAAAAAGGGGTGGAGGGGGGTCCCGGGATAATAGCAAAGGAAGTCTCAGAAGCCATCTATGCCGGATCCCCAAAGAGCAAAATTCCAAACTGGAGAAGACAGACTGCTCTTGAGGAGGGGTGCTAAGAAAAGAAAGATGAAGTCTAGTGGGCACGTTTAGGACTCAGGAGAAGATAATCAGCTTTATCAGACAGTTATGAATTAATTAATAAATTAACTTAAAAAAAAATAAGCGAGTGGGGGAAAAAGGCAATTATTAGCTCCAAAGAAAATTTAAAAGTTGTATAGAAAGGAAATGTAATTATGATTCGCTACAACACACATTATAGTAGTGAGCAGTATTTACATAGCTGTGGTAGGCTGAGTAATGGCCACCAAAGATGTTCACATCCTAATCCTTGGAAGCTGTGAATGAAAGGGACTTGCAGGTTTGATCAAGTTAATCTTGAGATGTGTAGATTATCTTGGAGGACCCAGCTAGGCCCAGCGTAATCAAAAATGGGAGAGGGAGGCAGGAGGGTCAGGGTCAGAGGAGATATGATGATGCAAGTAGAGGTCAGAGTGATACGATATGAGAAAAACTCAACCTGCAATTGCTGGCTTTGAAGATGGAAAAGGGCTCCGAGCTGAGGACTGTGGGCCGCTTACAAAGCTGAAAGAGGTGAGAAACAAGTTCTTTCCTACAGCCTCCAGAAGGAATGCCGCCCTGCCAGCACCTTCAGTTTAGCCCAGGAGGACCCATTCCAGACTTCTGACCTCCTGAACTGTAAGATAATAAATTTGTGCTGTGGTAAGCCACTAGGTCTGTGATAATTTGTTACAGCAGCAGTACAAAACTACTACAGTAGCCACAGAAATATAATCAAATATTATTTAATTTAAAAATTGTGAAGAATCTGTGGTAGTTTTAAAACATGTCCACAAATTCTGGGACATCCCTCTTCTCACAAAGGCCCAATTGCCTTCCTTTCGTGATTCACTTCTAATGAACACAAGGTACTAGAAGCAATGGTAAGTGACTTCTGAGGCGAGGTCACAAAAGACATTGGAGTTTCTGCTTACACCTTCTTGGATCACTCACGCTTGGGGAAGCCACTTGTCGTGTCATGAGGACCTTCAGGGAACCCGTAGAAAGGTCCAACCGGGGAAGAACTGAGGCCTCTGTTCAACAACCAACATTAACTGGCCATCCATGAGAGGGATCTTGAAATCAGATACTTCAGCTCCAGTGAAATTTTCAGATTACTACAACTTTATGAGAGACCTTGGGCCAGAACACCCAAATTCCTGGCCCACCAAAACTGTGAGATAATAAATGTTTATCATATTATGGCACTAACTTCTACAGTAATCTGTCATGCAGTAGAAGATATCAGATACATAATTCAATTAGGAGGATAAGAGGAGGGAAAGAGTGTGTGTGCGTATGTGTGTGTGTGTGTGTGTGTCTGTGTGTGTGTGTGTTGATGTATGGTGAATGGAGAGCGAGAAACTATACAGTTAATTTTTAAAGAAGAGAGTCACTAGTAGTATAGAAAACTGAAAATCAGAAAACAGAGGCATACACATATTGCTTAAAATACAGAAGAAACATCTGAAAGAGTGGAATGTGTTTGCCTCAAGGTATAAAGGAGTTGAGAGTGCGGGATGCGGTTGAGTCTAATCACGACAGTTAAGTGTGATATTTGAATTTTAACCTATATACATACCATACTTTTATAAAATAAAAATTTTTTAAAGCAACTTCCACGGACCTCCCCACAGGATCTGGTGTCACCTTGCTCGGAGAGAAGGATGCTCCCACCTCTTTGATTTGGTAAGAAGAGTATCAGGGCTTCCCTGGTGGCGCAGTGGTTGAGAGTCCGCCTGCTGATGCAGGGGATGCGGGTTCGTGCCCTGGTCCGGGAAGATCCCACGTGCCGCGGAGCGGCTGGGCCCGTGAGCCATGGCCACTAGGCCTGCACGTCCGGAGCCTGTGCTCCGCAATGGGAGAGGCCACAACAGTGAGAGGCCCGCATACCGCAAAAAAAAAAAAAAAAAAAAAAAAAAAAAAAAAAAAAAAAAAAAAAAAAGAAGAGTATTAAGAGGGAGTATTCTGAGATGAGGGTCCCAGGATGCCATAGGTGGAAAGACTCCAGGAGAAGATAATCAGAGCTGGATGACCCAACCAAAACAGGTCATAAGGTTCACGAGACCCACAGCAGCACGGAGACTAACCTGGAGCTAGAAATAAAGACTAGGGCCCTCATGTGGAAAAGAAGGCCAGGAGACGTCAGACGGAGCATCAGAATCCTTCCGGGACCCCGGGGAAGACGCTGCTACTAATGAAGCCGAACTGGACCAATGTAAAAGATGAGCTGTCTTAAGGGGAAGGGCACTGGAGGAATGCTTAACTGGATTTACATATGCTTATTGGACAACTTACAAAACTAATGACAAATGCACAAAGTGGCTCTTGTAGGACTGCATTAATACGTTATCATCTGTGCAGGATGTTAATGCACTTCCTTCACTGAAGACTCTGTGCTGAGTGGATTACTTTAAGCAATTCACCTTCAAATTATAATAGTTGCCGTCAATACCATCATCATCATTATTATTATTATTCCATTTACTATGGTCTTGATATCTTTTTATAGGGGACATACTGTATTTTAAATGGTTGAAATAAGTCTTGGAATTCATTGCTAAAGGCCCAGAAGCACTGTCTTCTGAATCAATGCCAGATTCCCATAAAATGAATCACCAGCACCGTAAGATTTTTAGTGTCTTATGGGTGCGATCCTCCACGATTGCCAAAATGATGGACATCATTAGCGTAATCTGCTCTAAATCGGGTATCTTTCCAGAGCAGCTTCTGCAATGAGAGGTTCATGGTGGTCTGCTGGGAAGAGTTCCTATAACCCTCTGCCCCGTATCATGAAGGAATTGCTTAGCTGGAAAAAGAGTGTGAGGTTTTGGAGACATCGCTTCCGTTGGGTGGCCTCATCATTCACAACTGCCTGGGGAAGTGCAGACAAGAGAACAGGGGAAAGGCCACCCATACTGAAGGGAAAGTGAAGCTTGGGGTTCATATTCCTTATTTGCTTCACACGGCTCTTGGCTTTCACTTGACGTGCTTTCAGTCTCTGCTCATTTTCCCCTCTCCCTTGCCTCATTAAATCCTGCTTTTCCCAACCCATGTGTGATGCTGTGGTCTCTAACCTTGCCTCTCAGGTCTGGCTGCCCCTTTCCCCCCCCCCTCCCCTGACCCTACTTTCTTCCTTCTTGCCTCTTCCCAGCTGTGCTCTCTCCTTTTCTGGCACCAAATCATCACAGTACATCGAACTATGTAAGTACAATAACATTTGGAGGTCCTCTTCCCGCACCTCCGCATCCATCTCCATGTCTCCTTCAACCCCAGGAATTCTTTATTTCATTACTCAAGCCAGCAACCGAGTATGCCATTTCCAAGCAGACATTCACCCCAGCCAGGCTGGCTCAACCCACTAGCCTATTCCTGTATCTGCTAACATCTACTAGATGATTTTTAAATACAAAACAGACATCTCCCTAAAGGCCCTTGGTTCATAATAAGGAAAAAAGTCTTAATTTATTACCACAGAATTAGGCACCTTTCAACAGTAGAGTCCCAAGTCAAGCCACAAACTATTTCTACATTGCTGTGTAGACAACAAGGTCTGGGCAATAAACCCATCAACAATCAGGGAGACAGAAGAGCAGAAGGGCAGCTCCCGCCCTTGATGGGGCCTTGTGTGAGTTTAGGAAAAGACCCAGGGCGGCGACAGTCTATTACACCAGGTATCATCACTCACTCTAAAGGTCTTCAGAAAAGTCACACACCTACTGGAAACCAAGAGACAGGCTGCATATTCAGGATGGGAACGAATCGTGGGAAGGAAATCATCCCTGTAATGTGGCTAGAGGAGGGATCAGATCACAGAGGGAAGGTTCGGTGAGCCCACCTTCAGAAGAGGACAAGACACCTCCAAGGCTTCCGCTCGCGATCCCAGAGGGAGTTTAAAATTATATACAAGGGCTCAAGGCCATAAGAACTTCGAAAGATGCTTCACTATTTACTGCTTCTCCATCTCTGTGATTTTTGGGATGCTGTTTTCTCTTTGTGATCAGTAGTAAAAAAGCCTGAAAAACAAAAAGCACTTTTGTGTTTGTCTTTGGAGGGCATTAAGGAAACAGACTCCAAAGGACAGTGGCGGCTTCTGAGGGAGAAGGAAGTGGCTTGGTTTCCTGGAGCCTCAGCAGACGAGCACTGCTTTGGGCTGGAGATTGTCTGAAGCCAGTTGGTGGCATAAAAATGCGACCAGGCCCACAGTCCCCCACCCCTCCCACCTGTTGACTGTATTCCTCCAGGACTGTTATAAAACCATCAAAATGCACCTCAAACCTAAGGCTGGGAGTGGTCTGTCCAGGGCCAGGACGCACTCCTCATCTTCACGGAAAATTCACTGAGTTCATTAAGTGTCTCGCTTCACAACAGGCTCTAAAACTACAAAGGGGCCTTAGAGTTTTTTCAATAGAAAAGATAGACTATTCTAATGGGACAGCTGCATGCTGTAAAGCTTAGGAGCACTGGTTTGGGAGCCAGTCGGCCAGTGTTCAAATCACAGCTCTGTCACTTACTGACAATGATTTCTTTTTTTTTTTTTTTTTTTTTTTTTTTTTCCCCGTACGCAGGCCTCTCACTGCCGTGGCCTCTCCCGTTGCGGAGCACAGGCTCCGGACGCGCAGGCGCAGCGGCCATGGCTCACGGGCCCAGCGGCTCCGCGGCACGTGGGATCTTCCCAGACCGGGGCACGAACCGCGTCCTCTGCATCGGCAGGCGGACTCTCAACCACTGCGCCACCAGGGAAGCCCTGTTTGTTTTATTTTGTTTTGTTTTTTTTGCGGTACGCGGGCCTCTCACCGCTGTGGCCTCTCCCGTTGCGGAGCACAGGCTCCGGACGCGCAGGCTCAGCGGCCACGGCTCACGGGCCCAGCCGCTCCGCGGCACGTGGGATCTTCCCGGACCGGGGCACGAACCCGCGTCCCCTGCATCGGCAGGCGGACTCTCAACCACTGCGCCACCAGGGAAGCCCCTGACAATGATTTGTGATTAATCACCTAACTTCTCCGTGAGCAACTGCTCATGCATATAATGGAGACAGGACGAGTACCTCCCTCATGGGGTAGTTTTCTCAGGAAGAGGTGCACCTTGATCTGAGCCTAAAGGAAACGCAGACCACGTGTAAGTCAAGAGACATACAGGAGCCCGCCAGGCAAAGGGGTCGTCGGGCAAAGGCACAGTCGAGTCTGAGGCAGGAGACTGACAGACCCCATGTGGCGTCTCGTGACTTTCGTGACCCTCCGTGCTTCCACAGGAAGCACAGGTTGTGGAAATTATATACATGCCTCTAAGGCTGGGCTGGGCCTTCTCCCAGGACACAGTGTGGCTCACAAACAAAAGAGGGAAGCTCTTGTACAGAAGAATGATGAACAGGTGGCCGTCTTTGTCCTCGGGTCCCACCTTCTTTCACAGGGTGCTCACTGAATACCCTCGGGAGGCGGCCGAGCACAGGACCACTCTAGGAGGGGGTCCTTGTTCAAAGCCTGCTCCGTCACAGATTTAACTTCACACCCGGAGCCTCAGTTTCCTGGGAGACCAACATGGTTCGGCCACAAAACCATGCAGACCCAAGCCAGTTGTTTGCAGCTCCTCAAACAAACTCCGCCCTCTCCCGCCACTTCGCCTTGGGGGATGCTGTAGTGGAGGTGGAGTTTGGGGATCCAGGTCCAAGGACGTCACCGTGTGAGATTTACCATGTTACAGTGCTGAGCATGTCACAGATGGCCAACACATACATAAGGACTCATCAGAGTTACGTCTCTGAAACCTGGGCACGAGACTCGTACATGCACAGAACTCAAATCTGCACCGGCAAACTGCTGGCCGGTTTTCCAAAGGACCAGAAACTGCTCCCAGCATCTCAAGGAGAGGCTGATAGTTGCACACAGAAGCTCCTGCTCTCACACGCACAATTACCCAGTTTTCACATGCAAATATCCATCTGCACATGGTCTCTTTGGTAAATGCCAACTTCAGAGGTGCAATCCAGGTGCCCAAATTGGAGAACTTGGCATAGACAGAGGAGCACACGAGCTTGGAGTCAGTGATGGCCTGGGACCATCATTATAATTAGTTCCAATGGATGTGTCTGTCGTTCAGTAACAATGGTGGATGATTCGGTCTCTCGCTGCCTCATCTTGTTGCCCCCTTCCCCCCCCTCACCCCTCTTATAAGAAAAGCCAGCCACGTCTTGCTTGACTGTCCTCCCACCCCCATCCACACTCCCGCCTTTTAAAATGAAAAGCCCAGATGTGGGTGACCCATCTGTGGTGTGTGTCACGTTTTTAGCATCTTCTTTATTTAGAGCTGGGAGAAAGAGACTCATTAGAGAGGAGGTCCACAATGAAATTAGGAAACGTTTGATCAGACCATTGTCCCGACACAATACGTGCAATGAGGGAAATGCTGGAGTCGGCTGTGAACCCTAACTGTGTTTCAGTCTCACTGGCTTTCTCGTCCTGTGCTGACCACATGGGATCTCGAGAGCTCCCTGGGCAGCATCCAAGCTTCTGGAAGTGGGGAGCACCATTAGGGCAGGCAAATTCTCTCTCTCTCTCCTTAAAAGACTTTGCCTTTTGAGAAGAGCTTTAGATTCACAGGAAAAGGGAGAGGCAGGTACACAGGTTTCCCATCCATTCCCCGCCCCACACATGCACAGCTCCCTCCCCATTACCAACATTCCCCACCAGGGTGGGACAATTGTTACAGCTGATGAACCTGCGCTGACACATCACTATCACCATGGTTTGCACCACAGTTCACTGGTGGTGTTGTCCAGTCCCTGGATATGGACAAAATATGATGATGTGTATCCACCGCTAGAGTATGATACAAAGTATTTTCACTGCCCTAAAAATCCTCTGTGCTCTCATGTCTTCTTCCCCCAACCCCTGGCAACCACTGATCTTTTTACGGTCTCCATAGCTTTGCCTTTTCCAGAATGTCATAGAGTTGGAATCATACAGTATGGTACCTTCTCAGATTGGTTTCTTTCGCTCAGTAATATGTATAAAGTTTCCTTCATGTCTTTTCGTGGCTTGATAGCTCATTTCTTTCTAGCACTGGATAATTCCATTGTCTGGATGGACTACAGTTTATCTAGCCAATTCTTTTCTTCCCTGTGGCCTCACTCTGCTGTGGAAGTTGGGGCATCTACTGCTACGGCAGTTAGGACACCCTTGACCTTCATCAGTGTCAGTCCTTCCCTGCGGCCTCAGCAGAGGCATCTACAGGGACCCAGTGGTGAGGACTAACTCATCCCAAAGCATCTAGCCTTTCCCTCAGCTTCTTGGCATTTAAAGGGAAGAGGTTTGCTGCTGGGGACCTTATGTCAAGGGCTCAGTACATGAAAACCACTCTTGAACTCCAATTCCATTTCTGGTATCTCAACTCACTTATTAAGCAAAGCAGAAGGTCAGAAATATACAGACTCCAAAACAGATGCATTGATGACACCTTTCAAGCTCTGGGTAAACCATTTTTCTACAAGGATGTCCAGTCACATCCCCAAATACTTAATCTGCGCTGCATCAAAATCAGCCTAATTCTACATAAGGAGAAATTAAACCACCAAGAAATGGACCCTAGAGCCCTGAGTTAAGACTGAAAAGACTTGATTTCAAAAAATGAAAATGGGCTCTAGCCCTGACTCAGTCACTAGCTATGGATCATTAGGACCTTTCACCTCACGTCTGACAGAGCTCAGACTAGTTGTCTTAACTTAGAAGATTCTTGTGAAAGTACAATATAAAGACAGTTATTAAAGCAATCAGGAGCATTAAAACATCATATTAAAGTGTTTGGTTTTATACTAACAGACCACACAGTAAATTCTCTACCATTTGTGGCATTAGAATTCATCTCCTACCTGCTAAATCCATTGCTTCTTCATCTAAGTGACATATGAGATTTGCCATTCTGAAAAGACATGGAAAATCCACTTCTTGGTCCAAGTTACAGAGCACAACATTTTGCACTGAATATGGGAACTTGAATAGAAACAACTGACTAAATAACTCGATCCATGCCAGCACTGAATGATACAAGCTTAGCATCTGGCACACAGTAGGCACTCAATATATACACTTGCTGAATCAATTAATTAATGTAAAATATGTAGAGAAAAATCCTACTGAAAACAAAGGCAAATTTATTCAACAAATACTTGTATCAGTGAATACCTAATGGGTACATGCCTTTGTTGTTTAGCTAATGTGTAAGTTGAATCAGAACTCCTTTGTCCATAAGTCAGTTCTCCATCAACTTTCTCTGTGTAGAACTTCAACAAGCACCACCAACCATCACTTAGAAGAGAAGGGATTAAACAGAGAAGCATACCGAAAACAGTGAGAAGTGACAATGGACAATATAGCAACCAAAATGAGGTGGCAGGAAATTTGGAAACAAAGTTACAAAAATTATGAGTTTGGGGTAAATATCCCCATACATCTCCATAACCCTTGGAGGCATCGTCGTATTGATTTCTTTGAAGACACTGTAGTGTACAAGTCCAAGTTTCTTTCATTATTGCATTAACCAAGATAACGCTGAAACTAACTTAACCCTTTCTTAATAACTCACCATGTGTTATTTATTTATTTATATTTTTTTTTTTTTTTTTTTTTTTTTTTTTTTTTTTTGCGGTACGCGGGCCTCTCACTGTTGTGGCCTCTCCCATCGCGGAGCACAGGCTCCGGACGCGCAGGCTCAGCGGCCATGGCTCACGGGCCCAGCTGCTCCGCGGCACGTGGGATCTTCCCGGACCAGGGCACGAACCCGTGTCCCCTGCATCGGTAGGCGGATTCTCAACCACTGCGCCACCAGGGAAGCCCACCACCATGTGTTATTTAAAAGGTGGAAATATCTGTGGTATATTTTAACAGAGGCTTATGTTAAACACAGAAGATGCATGAGGGGTGGTTAATCATAAAAGCTTCTTTATTTTTATTTTCCACTATTCCTTTAAACCGGTTCTATGGGATAATGATTTCACTGTTCCTGGATGAAACTTCAGGAAATCTCCATGACTTTTCTGGTTTTCTTAGGCAAAGTCTTATAGTCAGGAGAGAGGTACCAGTTTCTTAGGCAAAGCCTTATAGTCAGGAGACAGGTACCAGTTTCTTAGGCAAAGCCTTATAGTCAGGAGACAGGTACCAGGTTCCTTGTGCTTTCTGCCTGCAGAGGATGCTTAGCAACCCAAAGTGGTCCCACGGAAGCTCTTCCGTGATTTGGGCGCACTGGTTGCCGTGTTCTAAAATCCCCCCTCATAAGATCAGTAGGAACTTAACCACAGCCTGGGTGAGGGGATTCTGGAAGACAGGCATAGCAGTTGTGAATAAGTTTCCAGACATTTTCTTTCCACGTTTGTATCTCAGTGTCCTGGCACACACCTCGCTTTGCTATCCAATATCTATGATATCTTTTGCCTCAGTCCAAACTTCCAAATTAACATTTGATTACATTAGAAACTTTTCACATTGAATAATATACATTGGGGAAGGGAGTTAAATCTTTAATAAGATAGCCACTCAACACACAGAATTATTCATTCACCAAGGGGTGTAGGTAGGTTTTTTGGGTTTGGGGTTTTTTTTTTTTTTTTTTTTTTACTATATTTGGAAACATCTGGATTTTTGATGAAATGTTTCCAATTTAAATCCAGATGTTTGAGATCATGTAGAGTAGCCAAAAGTTGGAAAAGTAAATTACAGGATAGCAAAAAGAGCCCTGTGTTTGCTATCATTATTTAGATGTGATCTGACCGCATATGGAATTATATATCTGAAAATACGGATCCAAATCTATACCTGGAAGAAGCTACTTATGCCTCTGGACTCAGTTTCTCCATAACCAATAAAGAGATTTACGTACCGTGTTCTGAGAATCCAATAACGTAAGTAGCTAACCCTATTGTGAAAAACTTATATTTTGTTTGGAATACGAACAATAAAAATGCAGTTTATGCCAAAGAATTTGTGGTGGTTTTACAACATGTCCACAAATTTCTTTCATATGCCTCACTTCAAAAAGTGGAGTGTAATTCTCCTTCCCTTAAGTGTAAGATGCACTTAGCCACGGACCTTTCATCAGTAGAATGTGGAAGAAGTGACAGTGTATGGCCTCCAAGATTAGGACATGAAAGGCAGTGTGGCTTTTTCCTTTCTCTCTGATCACTCCCCCTGGGAGAAACCAGCTGCCATGTCATGAGGACACGGAAGCAGTCCACGGAGAGGTCCACATGGTGACAAACTGCAGCCTCCTGCTAACAGCCATTGGGAGAGTCAGTGGACCCTCCAGCCCCAGTCAAGCCTTCAGATGATAGAAACCCCGGCTGTCAGTGTGACAGCAACCCCATAAGAGACTCCAGGCCAGAACCGCCAGCTTATCCACTCTCATATACCTGACCTACAGAAACTGTAGCTTTAACCCACTAAGTTTTAGAGGAATTTATTGTGCAAAAATAGAGAAATAATACGAAATTGATCAGATTTTCTAATCTGTCTATTATGAGAATCAACAATACTCAAGAAAGAAGTGATTTAAAAACAAACAAACATGAATCTCACTTTGAATAGAAAAAAATACCATTTCCAGATTTTTATCATTGAAGTTCTACTTAAGAAACAGTTCTTGAATCTGGTCCGTTTAAACCACTAGCTCATTGAAGGTGCTGTGTATATGCAACAAATTCACATGATAACTAAAATTATCTTTAAATGCATGGTAAAAGCACAGATATTCACGACTCTAAACTGTGCTATGTACAAGGCTGACGCTAAAAAACTTCTTAACAATGCACCTAAGGATACTTCTAGATGTTTCTTGTATTGGCTGCTTTTAAAAGGGCATCAATTTGCTTTTTATTTGTTTAGGAACTTGTTTTTAAAAAGGAAAGCATAAACATGTTTATTATAAAGATAAACCTTACCTTTTGTGAGAATTAGATCAAAGAAGTTGCATTTAGGATACTAAATATGCTTATGCATCATAGATGATCAGGACGCCACATACCCGCAGGGAGTTTATAGTTGCATGTACTTATCTCATTTAATCTTCTCAACAACACAGGAGAGCAGGCATTATTTTCTCATTTTGCACACGTGATGGTGCAAAAACTATTACTGTGAGAATCCTCTAGGATGTACCTCCTCTTCCAGACCACCAAAGGTAATCCTCTATGTCTAAGCCCAATTTCTCCTTTCCTTTCCCCTCCTAAAGATGTAGCATCTGCGCTTCCCTGGTGGTGCAGTGGTCGAGAGTCCGCCTGCCGAGACAGGGGACACGGGTTCGTGCCCCGGTCCGGGAGGATCCCATGTGCCGCAGGGCGGCTGGGCCCGTGAGCCGTGGCCGCTGCGCCTGCGCGTCCGGAGCTTGTGCTCCGCAACGGGAGAGGCCACAACAGTGAGAGGCCCGCGTACCGCAAAAAGAAAAAAAAAAAAAAAGATGTAGCATCCTTTCTGGAAAGAGGCAGATGTTGCTGTGCCGGGGATAGGCACGTCGGGGTGAAAGAAAGCCTCAGGCAGCTACAATTAGGAGGATGGAAGAGAGGTTCTTGGAGAGGAAGATGTTAAGGAGAGAGAGACAGACACTGGAGCGCTGTGGGATGTGAGGGGAGAGGGATATTTTAATGTATTTTATGGACAGTGTATTTGGAGCTCCTTTAACTTCATCTGAGCAATGTGAGAAATTAATAGAATTTGTTTTAATTGCGTTTGCCTGTTGAACTGTGCTTTTTCAACACATCACTTTAAAACTCCTGGGTTTTAAGGTGGCACACTGGAGAAAGTTCAGGTGCAGAGAGTATAAATGACCTTCTCAAGAATCCAGATCTTCTAATTAAATCAAGTGTTTTTCCCACTTTATCACTTGGCCTCCTCATTCATTCATTCATGCGACAAATAGCAACTGCTCACATAATAAACTCCAGGCGCTATCTTAGGCCTTCAGGAAATAACTTGGCTTGGAGCTGCAAAAACTGTCATTTTGAAAGTCAGCAAAAGAGTTAGAGAGCTAAATTCAGTCACCTTTGGGTCTGATCGTTCCCATGTTTGGAATAAACAACCTGGCTGGACTCCTTAATTACCCGAATGCAAAGCAAACACCCATCCATTATTCAGCACTAAAGCTGTGAAATGACAGTAATACCATGTTTTAGAATGAGAACAAAAGCCTTCTCTAATTGTAAATTTTTACCTCTGGTTGAGCCAAAGCTTTTGTTGATTTTTTTTCTCTTGTGGTCGTTCTTTTCATTTTTCCTTTTAGAGACTGAACGGCAAGAATATGCCTTTTCTCTATATGGAGCTGGTGTTCCCTGTGCCAGTGAATCTTTGTTTCTCTTGAGGAGACAAGGATGCTCGGGCATGACCCTAACTTTAGGATAAAAGAAGGAGGACTGTGAAAAGGGCTCTTTGTGGTTCAGGCTGTACTAGGATGTGAGTGTCCTGCACACTGTGTTATTTAAGACCAGATAAAACACCTTGGGAAATCCATCAGTGTTAGAATACAGTGTTCCAATGTGCCAGCCCCATTGGGTGTATTCCAACTGCCTTAGAATACATAACAACAGCTTGGGAAGAAGCCCCAAGCCAGGCTGAAGAAGAAAACAATGTACAGTTCTCTGTCTTCTTATTCAAGTTTCCCATATTCCACTTGAGGACTTCCTGTCTCTTGATGCTCTCTCCTCTCTTGGCTTCTACAATACCACTCTTTTTTGGTTCTCCTCCCACGTCACTGGACGGTCTTCTGCAAACTTCTTTTCTGGCCCTCATCCTCCACCCAAGTTCAAATACATCAGGAGTTGGTTGCAGATCTTTCTTTTTTCCATAGCTGCACTCTCTCCCTCTGCTATCTCATCCAGTATCGGGGCTTTAACAACCACCTATATTTTGATGTCTCCTACATTTATATCTCTAACCCTACCTTTTCCTTAAACTCAAAACTTACATATCCACTGCCTTGGATACCTAACAGGCATCTCAAATTGGAGGTCTAAAAAAACCCTTGATTTGGCACCAAACCTACTCCTTCACCAATACCCCCTTCTAAGGAAATGATGCCTTTACCCACTCATTAGCTCAAGTAAAACTGGGAGTCAAATTGAATTCTTCTCTTTTCTCCTGCATCCATAACTGATCAGAAAGTTGCATCAGTTTCTATCTCCAGTACACACCTACCCCTCTCCATCTGTCCTTCCACCTCCACAGTACCAGTCTATTGCAATAGTCCCCTACCAGTGTCTCCACTTGACACATTGCTGAACTATTCCACTAGTCTTTTCAGCAGTCAGAGTAATCTTTTAAATAAAATGTATCAGGTTATGACCCTGTTTTAGTCACATCTCCCTCTGTGTTTGCTCTAAAAAGCAACCTCCTTTCCATGTCTACAAGCCTCTCCATGATCTAGTCCCACCTGACTCTCCAAATTAATTTCCATTTCATACCACTCTCCCACTCATTTCTGCCATAATATCCTCCATTTAGGGGAAGGAAAGCCTCGCCACCGCTCCGCCCCCCAAGTTAGACTAGCGGTAACAGCACTGTCCCAAGGGGAATGTATGGTCCTGGCCTTTTGGGAGACGACAGCCAGAACTCAGTGAAGATCTTGATGAAGGGGAGACAGAAGCAGCACCACAGCCTCATCTCAACTGAGTGCCACGAGCGTGGGACACCACGAGATGCTCCCAAAACACTGGAGAGACCAGGAACGTCAGAAGATGGGGCAAGGCTGCCACCACTGAGACGGGACTCTGACTCACTGTAATCTACAGTATTAACAGAAAGGTGAGCCCACCACTTGGTGACAGGCACTTAAGACATTCCGTTTTTGCACCAATGAATCAGACAGAGCCTCTGCCCTCCAGGACTTTTCAGCCTAGTAGGAAAGACAGACAAGTAAACAAATAATTGCGATACAGTGTGATAAGCGCTCTCACAGGAATAGATGCTAGTAAGAAAGATGGCACAAAGGTAGCAGTGGGTAATACTCGCTCCAGTGTGGCGCCAAGCAGACATAGCGATCAGGGGATTATTCTCCTGTGGCTTGAGTTATGGCCCCTTTGGGCTTTTCCAGAGAAAATTTCCAAATGATCAGATTTTAGATTTCAATATTTTCAGGAACAAAAAAGACCGGTACTATGTTTACAGAAACAAAGGAGACCGTGTTTATTAGATGATGCCCTTGATTTAAAAGTGCCACTGAAAAATAGGAGTTTGAGGGCTTCCCTGGTGGCGCAGTGGTTGAGAATCCGCCTGCCGATGCAGGGGATACGGGTTCGTGCCCCGGTCCGGGAAGATCCCACATGCCGCGGAGCGGCTGGGCCCGTGAGCCGTGGCCGCTGAGCCTGCGCATCCGGAGCCTGTGCCCCGCAACGGGAGAGGCCACAACAGTGAGAGGCCCGCATACCACAAAAAATAAAAATAAAAAAAAATTAAAAAAAAGAAAAATAGGAGTTTGAAATTTTCACAGAAGAGAATAAAACCTATGTAAGTTGAGCTCTGTTTTTGTGTACATTTTTAGTGCCATGCCAATTTTATTATTTCCTTTGGGGAGAAGTATGTTTTTCATTACAATCCCTGAAAACTAGGGATCCAGCAAAGGGAGCAGTGGAGGTACCTTAATAACTGTAGTACAAACGCTGTCATTTTGAGAGTGGCAGGAAGGCAGGCTCAGATCAACAGACAACTGTTCCACAAACCAAGAGATGCCAGCAAAGTCTTTGCTTTTCCTCCACCCCTCTGCGGTCCAAACGACACATTTGAGTCTTACGCCAGTTTTCCGCTTTTGGAAAAGTTAAAAAGGAAATTTCATCCTGAATATCTATGGTTTTTCCCCCTCTTGGGATCAAAACATTATCAGAGAGATAAACCATGATGTTTTTCCTAACACCATCGGACAGCAGTTTCCAGACTCACCTCCATTTCCCCACCCGCCCCATCCCAAAGCTGTCATAGTGGAGTAGCCTTCCCAACATACAGTATCATTTCAATACACCAACCATTCACTAATGATAAGGAGCACAATTAGATTAGCTTTCTGGAGGCAGGAATCAATATCCTGGCATATGTGAACCCAATTAGCCATTGCTAATTAGAGCTCTCAGACATTAATCAAATACCACATATGGGGCTAATCAACCAATGTGAGAAGCAAAAAAAAAAAAAAAATCTATCGTCTCCCCTTGAATTCTCCAACCTGTTCACCTTGAAATCAGACCCAGAGACAGAAAGCCTTGCAGAAGGTCTGCATGAACTAGGCTGGGAGGCTGTGCTATTTCACGGGTTCCTGAGTGTCCTGGAGAGTGAGGCGGACGTGACGTCATCAGGATCCTTCTTACACAAACACAGGCTCCATCCTGCAGCCTGGACACACTTCTCATTGACTCCATGGCAGTTAAGGATGTGTGCCAGGTGCAGGCTAGACCCAGAGAGGCAGACCAATACTCCTAGGCCTGAATGATAAATAAAACTAAATGCTTTGCTAACGAATAGATTATTCATGAAGTAGCCCAATTGCCATCACGCTACGTACTTGTACTCATACAATAATTCCTGCGTGTTTAAATAATGAATGTTAGGTTTGTGTTCAGTAACACAAATTGCTGATTAATCCGTATTCAAAGCAAACAGTGCTTTATATGAACTCTTTGAAATACTGTACTAGATCAGTTTGTCTACCTCAATTTAGGAATAGTTTCTATAATGCTAATTCTAAGGCATGCGATTGAGCCCCTTAATCTGACAAAATCTTACCGGATAAACCAGGCTTGAATAAAGATTCTGCTGACAATGCCGGGCAAATCCAGATGTGATTCAAGATTTGTGGAAAATATTAACAATATTTCCAGCAACTATGCCCTTCATTCCTGACTCTTTAATGCTTCCAAGTGTTACCTTGCAAAAAGCTACTTACTGCCCAACAAGCTCTTTCAACCTCATCACAATCTCCTTTAAAAAGACATTTTGCTAAAAAGCCACAACATGTGTGCATGCTATCATTATATTATTATTATTATTATTATTTTTTAGAAATAGAAAGTCAGCTTTAAATAAACTCAACTCCCAAAAGGTTTACTTGAGATTTGAAATTCACAACCTATAAGAATTGAAGTTTTTAGGCTCTAAGAAAGCACGTTTTTCCAACCATTCTTAACATTGTCAGTTTTAGACGTAAGTAGTGAGATGGAAATGGAATTCCTAGAACGTAATTATAGGGCAAACTGAACAGCACTGGAGGAAGAAACGGTATAAAATAGTAAAAATAAGCATGGAATCAAATCTTGCTTGAATCCTAATTCACAACACATTAGTTGTGTGGCCTGGACAATTATTTAATGTCCCCCTGAGCTTCCCGAGGACAGTAATGTCCAAGGTCATAGTGTGGTTCTGAAGGTGATCTGAAGTGATACACGTGAGAGCTTGAGACAAGTCTTCCTGGAGTGAGAATCTCAATAAGTGCTAGTTCCCATGGCCTCTTCCCTTAATGCTGGTTCTATGGGACATAATGCTCTGGAAAGTAAGAACTGCATCTGTATCTTCAGTGCCTGGCACTATGGTGGAGCATACTTGACTTAATAAATCATTATTGAGCCAAAATTAACTGCCAGAAAAGCCACCAAAAGATATTTGGGGGACAATGTAAATGTTTCTTTACCCTCCTTCCCAAAAGTCAATATTGGACAGAATCTCCAAGGCAGTAATTTCCAGAAATCAGGGGAAACCTTCCAGAAGAGCCAAAGCAAATCCCTCCTGCAATTTCCAGTATTGAAAAGTGTGGTTATTAAAAAACAAAACAAAACCAAAAAACTCTCTCTTTTACTTCTCTGGCCCCTTTCTCTTGTAATTTGGGAGACAGTCATGCATGGAAAATGTCAAGCAGGGCATGCAATGCAAATATGATAGGTATCCAAAATATTGATTTTATGAGCTATAAAATATGAGTCTGGGTAGATGGTTCGTGAAAACACAAAAATAGAGTATGGTGCATAGATATGGGAGAAAGGGCAAAGCTTAAACGAGGGACATTATTAATATCTGGTGTGATTCTTAAGATAAACACATCAAGTGGGAAATAGCACAATTCGATTCCTTGAGTTTGGATCAGGGATACACCGTGGGCTTCCAATGAATTCAAGTGTTGAGAGGATAAAGGGTACCTACAATGTGCCTTAGCCATCAAGGTTTCCCTTGAGGGTGCACTCATCAGCAGGGCCAGTAGTAAAATGTCAGACACTTACTGAAGGGACCGGCCTTAGAACAGGGGCATAGAATATAACCAAGAGCATGTCTTTCTGATTAAAAATCATATTTTCATTTCTTGAAGTAAGCAAATACAGTGTGATGTAATTTTTTAAGTTGACTCCTAACATTTATATTGTCCACATGTTGTGATGGTGGTGATTAAAATTTGAAAAACTCTACAGAAGTTAGGAATGTGTTACTTTATCATATGTTGACTATTTAACATATTATTTAGCATTTTCTCATATCCCACCAAATCTCACTGTGACACATTTTTTGCAGGAAAATTGGGAAAAAAGATGGCCCACCAAAGAGATCTCTCCTGCCAAGTTCTACATTACTCTTGGTCTCAGATGAACTGTCATTTTTTTTTAACAATGATTCTTAATTGAGTCAATCATAAGTCTTTATTTATAACCAAAGAACATCTAAATTGAATAGTTGGCACCATCTCTTTCTCTGTGTTTAGGAATTAAATCTCTACCATTTGGAATCAAATTCTTAATTCCAAAAGTATTGGGAGTCTCCAGATGAGCGAAGGCCTCGCCCAGGGACAGTAGAGGGTGATAGAAATTCAACTGAGTCACACACAGAGCATCTGGCAGCTAAGCCTTTGCTGCAGTGGTTGTTCAGTCTTTATTCAAATGGATATGGGCTCTGCAAGCCACTTTGTGTTCTAGAAGAAAAACAGCAGATGCTGATGCACAAGGAGAAAGGGCTGAATTTTTCCTTAAAATTCTGAGCCTCTGAATTCATGGTTTCATCCCCAAACCCCTTCTCCAGGGCCACCCCTGCCAGAACTCTATTCATTAGACTCCATCATTCCAAGTCAGTTCAAATACACAACCCAAATTTCCTGTAATGAGGGGCTTCTGAGACACAAACACTGCACAGCTGCGCTGAGTCTCAAGTTATCATATTATGTTGGCATAACTTTAAATATTAAACAATCTTCCCAGCCTCTGGTTATTGTCACTCACTATGGTAGACATATGTCATATTATCTGCACCACATTGTTTCTCGTTTTCTGACAAGAGCACCCCTTTTTCCTGTAGGTAATTATTCCTCCGCCACTCCGTATACTGCCAGGGTATCTGGGAGATAATGGCTTCGCCAGCACAACCAGCAGAGACCTTCCCTAGATTTTATATGTGGACACTGAGAGAAGAAAATAGTGTTCTTTGAGTGCCATACGTTACGGCTTCGAAAGCCTGGAGCTCTCTCTGCAGACTTACCCACCCCACAACCGACCCTTGGCCATTTGAAGGTCAACCCAAAAGATAAGTAGAGAGACAGGATGACATCATCTAAATCCTTGGAGCCAGGCGGGCCTGAGGCCAGCTCAACCTCTACTTCCAAGTTACACCGGCTGTTATAAGACTTTCAGTAACAGCGTGCTTTCTACAACACGTACATTTTTTTAGTCCACAGATCCCACTTTTAGGATCCTCAGTTGTTACTCAACACTTCTCCAACCCACCAGGCTGGGTTGAAAACTTTCTTCCCATGCACCTAAACACAGAACATTGGTCTTTTCTTCTTTTGCTTACATATCCAGGCAATTTTATTTCACGATGGAGTGTTTCTCACCAATTTAGCTGCTATCTTTGGGGATCTGTCCCCCTGGCAAGTTTTAGTGAAACTTTCTTCCCATTAAGGCACTGGGTTCTTGCTTCACTTCCCTGATATAACTGTCTCTAATTATACTCTCTAGATTCTCCCTTCCACTACTTTGCTGTTCTTATGTTCTTTCTTCCTTTGCTGTCTTTTCTTCAATGCCTCCCTAAAGCAGGGGTTCTTAACAAGGTCCATACACTATCCATCAATGGGCTTCCAGGGATTTCTCAAAGTCTCTTGAAATTATATGCAAGTTTTACATGCATATGCACATATACACGTGTTATCAATTGCTGTGTAACAAATTTCCCCATAATTTAACAGCTTAAAACAATAAGCACTTGTTATCTCACAGTTTCTGTGGGTCCGAAATCCAGACGTAGCTTAGCTGGGTCCCTCTGCTTCCTCACAACGCAGCAGTCAAGGTGTCAGTCTGGGATCTGAAGACCCTGAAAAAGGAAAATACACTTCTAAGTTCACTCATGATTGCTGACAGGATTGAGTTTCTCATGGTTTGTAAGCTGGGGACCTACCAATTCCTTCCCACAGGGGCAGCTCACAACGTGGCAGCTGGCTTCCCTCAGAACCAGATGAAGAGAATAACAAGAGGGCGAGCAAGACAGATGTCACAGTCTTTTGTGATCTAATCTCACTAGTGACATCCCATGTCTTGTGCTATGTTCTATTGATTAGAGGCAAGTTGCTAGATCCAGCTCATCCTCAAGAGGAGGTTACACAATGATGTGAAAGTCAGGAGGCGGGGATCACTGGAGGCCATCTTAGAGACTCCTGCCATAATATACTGTGGCAAGGAAGGTAATCCATATCTTTCATCATATTTTTAATTTATGAATCAACATTTGTATTCTCTCTTTTATTTCTGTCTCAACCATCAGTTTTACCCAAAGTCTTCTACATTTTCACAGAGTCACTAGAAATCATCTCTCTGAAACATGCTGGACTTAGCCCCCCTTTCACAACAGTTGTTATACCCCCTTTTCTTAAATTTTTATGATGCAAATAATCTATGTTGTCACCCATCCCCATCACACACACGCACACACACACACTTTAGTCCAAGGTCACTTGATGAGCAGTGGAGTGTTTTGATCACACAGGACAAGAACCCCATATTGTAGAACACTGGTTCTTATACTCGGACTCCTTTACACTCTTAAAAATTATCAAGGCCCCAAAGAGCTTTTGTTTATTTAGGTTATATCTATTCATAATGTACTGTGTTAGAAATGAAAGCTGAGAAGTTTAAAATATATATGTTTATTCTTTTAAAAACAATAAGCCCATTATATGCTAATAAATATTTTTATGAAAAGTAAAAATATTGTTTTTCTAAAACAAAAAAATATAAAGAAGAGTGACAATGTTTTACATTTTTAGAAATCTCTTTAATGTCTGGCTTAGTAGAAGACAGTTGGATTCTCTTATCTGCCTCTGTACTCATACTTTACAAATATGTTGTTTTGGTGTAAGTATATGAAGAAAATCTGGCCTCATATAGTCATATAGACATGTCAGTGTGAAAAGGAGTATTTATGTAATTGTAGATTTTTTTTTTAATACTAAACCAAAACTTGTCAATGATAGTTTCTTAAAGATTATAGAATATGAAATCTGAAACTCTATCAATGACTTCTTTTCACATTCTGCCACATTAATATCCATTAAAATCTTACACTTAAAATGGATTTTTTTATCAATACATGATTTATCGTGCACTGGCCATTTGAAAGAAATATATATTGTATTCACTGAGCTACACAGATCTCCCAAGTGTTGGCACATTTTGTTACAAAATATCCAAAAATCACAATTGTAAATATCACGACCAATCCCATCATGAGTCTTCAGGTACTGGAAAGCAGACAAGTTGCTTCATGGTGAAAAATATGAGTTTTCCAGAATTCTACATTTCACCAAATTTTATAATTGGCTATAAACACCGTCAGTTATTTTCCTTGAGGTAACAGGCCCATTTCATTCACTTTTGAGAAAATATCTGCCTAATATCCAAGTCTAAATAGTCATAGTTCATCTGTCAGTTGTTCCTTCAAATCAAAATCGTGTTCCATGAAAAAAACAGGCCAGTTCAACTGAAAATGTGTGCTTTTCCTTGAGACAACCATTGTACTTGATACACAGCAGAATGCTTGATTCATACATTCTATTTTGTCACACAGAATAGTACAAAGATGTAAAGTGGTGAGATTTAATACAAGTAATGAGTTTTACTGCTTTGTCAAGGTTACTTATGAGCGACACTGGCTTTTCTTTCTTCGGCCAGCGTGGGGAAGTGTACAACCACCACCCAGTGCAGTCTGGCGCCACTGCCTGGAACTGTCTGAAGACACCAGCATTTTACCTACCATCGCTTTTGCATCAACAGTGCAAATATCAATATACTGAAAAGAGCAAATAACATCTCAGTATTACTATGGAAATAGTTCTGACGTCATGAACGCATTCAAAGTGACTTGGCAACCCCCAGGGATGCATGGACTATACCTTGAAAACCATTGTTACAGACTGTTTTATATTGTTTTTTAACCCTAACACTCATTATTACAGTGAAGGAGCCAGATGTGATACACCGTGTACTCACTTCTGCTTATCTAGATCTGACGGGAGAAGGGGAGTCCTATAATAAAATTACTCTTTTGATTGATTGAGCATGACCCATCCAATATTTCCCAAATGTCAGTAATTCACAAGTTTTGTCAGAGAAACATAGTCATTTTTTAAACTTTGATAGTTAAAAGGACCTTTTATCCAGCTGAAAACAAGTATGCTATCCTAGCACAAATAGAAGACATATATTAATACCCTTAAAGTAAATATATAAGGACTCACATTTTTGAAGAACCTTTCATCGAGAGTATTACCTAAAATCATTCCAGGTGCCAGCACTGAGAGCTCACTTTTGAAAAGATGGCAATAATCCCTTCCTACCTTTGAGCTCCTTCACTTTGCCAAATTCCATTATATGCAAACTTATTTCCATATTTCTTTTAGATTTTTATATCTACGGATTGCAAATCCCTCCCGTTGGGGATAATTTTTAAAAAGGAAACTGGGGATTGGGAGAAAAGAAAAGGGAGGTAAAACAGATGGCAGCAAAGAAAGAGAAGTTTGGGCACGAAGCTCTGGGTGAGATAAAGGGAGAGGAGGAGGAGGATGGAGCCTCTGCATTGTCCTCTCGGGTCTGGTGAGGCTTGGAGATGAGGCGGAAGTAAACGGGACTGCTAAAATGTTCTGCCGTGTGACGAGTGCTGAGCTCTGGCATTGGAAACCAAAAATGCCTACCAGCTGTGTTAAATAAAACTTGCTGCAAAATTTTTCCATGTGAAAAATCCAAGCACTTTTGTGTCTAGGAGACCAAGGCTGGATTCGGGACATGGGAATAACCAAATCTAAGTTATAAAATCAGAAGGGCATTGAGTATTTGGAGGAAAGGAAAGTGTAGGTACCCATGTGTGCACACACACATACACGTACGCGTTGTCTCTGGGCGTGCACGTGTTTGGCAGTGAATCAAAATAAAATTGAAAGCATCTTGTAAATGTGGGGAGAAGAGACCCTGCAAAGTCGCCTTTGAGCAAGAGAGTGTAAATGGAAATTAATAGTATAATGTCCATCATAACCCATTCACGTTGTGAAAATGCCTTTCATATTCTTATTTCTCCTGCTATCTTTATTGTTTAGTGTCAACAAATATTTCATAAAGTATTTATGAGGACTTTTATTGGCTCACTTGTTATCTTGGTTCTTAAAAACTGTCTCTGCCATAAGGCAGTGTTTTCAGGTTCACCAGAATATATTAGGGGTGGTGGTTGGGAAAGGTTCTGAGCTCCATTGACTTTCTTCTGTGAGGACGTCTCTGCTCTGACCTAGTTTGCATGTTAGCCTTCTCCCTAAGATTTCATCTAAAGAAAGGGCTCTGGTGCTATAAAGACACGTTTTTAAGCAAGAAAGCCAATGTCATAAAGTCTAAAGTCTCTTTAAAATGAAGAAACACTACATGCCAAAAATATATGCGAAATAACATACAGAGACATGAACAGGCACATAATAAAGAGGTCACCCAAAGAGCCAATAGGCATATAAAAAGTGTTCAACTCCATTAGACATCGGGAAAATACAAATCAAAACCACAAAAACGATGCCATTGCACACCCACCTGCTGAATTCAAAAGATGACAATACTAAATTGTCGGCAAGAGAATATGGGAAAATGGGAACTTTCACTGAATGCTGGTGGGTGTGCAGATAGGAAAACAAATCAGAAAAGAGCAGCATCTACCAAAGCTGAGAATGCACATACCCAGCAGTCCTGCATTTGTAGTCCTACAAGTATATTCCCAATACAAGGCACCAGAGGCCATTCAGGAAAGTGCAAAATAGCACTATTGTTAATTGGCAAAAAATGGAAAGAAACAAAGGCCACCAACAATAAGGGAGACAGTTAAATACTGGCATATTCATACAATGGAAAACTACACAGCAATGAAAAGGAATGAACTGCTGCCATATATAATAGCAGCGAAGAAAAGAAGCTAAGCATAAAAGAGAACGTGTTGTATGATTCCATTTATATAATGTTCAAAAGCAGGCAAAACTATAGGAATGGACCTGAAGATAAGAGTCATCCTTGTAGGGAGGGGTCTGGGGTGCACATGGGGGGCTTTTGTGTACTGGCAGTGTTGTGTCTTCATCTGGGGGTTGTCACCCAAGTTTGTTCCCTTTGTGAAAATACATCAAGATGTATATACTCTAGACATCTTTGTGGTTTGTGCCCTCAAGTTGTTGTATTTTAATAAGAATTTTACTTGAGAGAAAAATATGAAATGTCATTTTCAATTATGTAGAATTTCAGGGTCCTTTCCTGTCTCGGTATTTCTGTGAGCCCTCCCACCACCCACATCCTCAGCCCACACTTTTTTTTTTTTTAGTTTTCTTTTCTTGATTCTGGACCAATTTTAAATTAGCTATTTTTCAACAAGGTATATTATAATGGATTGTTACTCTAAAAGCAGAAGAGCATACTCTCCTCATCCTTGTACACCTGCCCTGAAAAGGTGGATTAATACACTAATTCAGTACATGTGTTCTGAGCACCTAGCTGGGCCAGGCACTGAGCTTGGCTCTGGAAAGGCACGGGTGAACGGGGCGGACACAGTGCTGGCCTGGGGGACTTTACTGTCTAAGGGGAAATCTGCGGTTAAACGCAATTGTCAGGGTGTTAAATGCTGTGGTGAGTGAAGGTCAGGTGCTAAGGGGCCACACAGCAGGGCTGATGTCTCTTCTCACGTCTCTGGGACCACATTTCTCTCCCCTCATTTGAAGGCCAGCTGTACTTACCGCTAGTACCCCAGAGTGTGGTGATCACGATTGTTCTCTGCTTCCTGTCTTTAACCTGTCACCTCTAATTAAGCACGGGGAATTGGTTTGATTGGGTATCTCCTGTTGGATTTAACTGTGGGCAAGAATTAGACCCTTTAAAATACCTGATGAGGGGAGGGAGGAGGAAATTGGAAGGAACATCCATAAAGAAAGAGACTTTTCAGCAGAAAAGATGGGGGGGGGGGGCATTGCTGAGACACAAACGGAAGCAAGAAGCATCTCCGCTGCAGAAAGTCAGAGGGCAGCAGCCTGAGGATGGTGGCCAATGGTCGTCTCCCAGAGCTCGGGTCTGTAGGCACTCAGGACCTGTGGAAGGAAGGTTCTAGAACCACCTGCCTGACTAAATTCAAATAAGAAAAAAATTACTCTGACTTACCTTTTCTACTAAGGAAACCAGGATATGTTTGGGGAGAGAAGAGGATCACTCCAGAAACATGTCTACAGCATTAGAAACCTCCTGACACCTCATCGGCTGTAGCTAACGTCTTGACACCTTCCTACCATAGGGATTTAAGAGACAGCGCAGGGCTCACCTGATAAGGTACGTGTAAAGACCTTGCACAATGCCAGGATTCCCAGCAGCAAAACACTAACAGCTTAAGCTCCAGGAGAGACAAAAATGGGGAATTAGTGGGAGCGGGGAGAGGGAGGAAGGAGAGAGGGAGATTGCTTGCCACAGCAAGAAGGCATCAGGATGCTGAGAAATACAGGGAAGGGAAAGGTGATGGGAGGTGCAAAGTGATGCTGCCTTCATTTCTTAAATTACCAGGGAATGAGCCTAATTACAGTTCTCCATCTGGTAACCTAGCTAGAACATTCTCTAACCAGCAGGGCCCCCCATCAAGCTGGGATTACTGTGGTTATTATTATTATTTAATGCGTGGTAATACTCAAATACCTAAATTACACAACTAATCCCCTTAACTGCCACACTCTAAATAAATGCTTTCCAGAATACCACCTCTCGTTATCAGAGTTTACAACTAATTATATAGTACCCCAGGTCCACCTACCTCTTTATCATAATATTCAAAGCAATTACGTTTTTTAAAAAAACAAAACTCTAGGCATCATGCCTTCCCATGTAATAGCAATGCAAGTTCCTCCAGAGATTCTCTGAGTTGTGGCTCCTGCCTTTGCATTGATCCTCTGTCACGAGCGGCATGAATGCTGGTCCCGTGACGGGAAGTAGCACGCCTCGGAAGGCAGGTGCCGGTGTG
This sequence comes from Kogia breviceps, assembly GCF_026419965.1. NCBI lineage: Eukaryota > Metazoa > Chordata > Mammalia > Artiodactyla > Physeteridae > Kogia > Kogia breviceps. Next base: position 96,620,519 of record NC_081319.1, on the reverse strand, counting down.
GCACATTAACCCCACTTTGCCGTTCCGGAGGCTGCAGCCTCGAGACCCCTTCTCCAGTGCAGGCGCCCATGCGTCCATCAGCTTCCTATTGCAGGATCTGTATATATAATTCATGCTTCTCCTTTGGTTTCCTTTCCAGGTCTCTCTGGGCTGGTGCTTAAGCAAAATCTCTACCCACACCAGGCACCTGCTAATCCTCCCTCAGTTAATAATTCAGAGCAATGGTGACAATCAGGAGCACATTCTTAAACAGTGGTTATCTTCTGTCTTTCATCTAAGGGTCACTTCTTTCTTTGCCTCAAGGGGTACTACTGAGGCACAGAGGTGACTCAGACATCCCCAAACATCACTGGCTGAATCTTATGTTGCAGTTAACAACAACAACAAAAAAAAAAAACCAGAGAACCTATAGTGGACATGTGTTATTTTGCCATCAGAATCTGAGCTGTCCTTCATGCAGCAACAATGTTACATTTTGCTTTGAGGGAATGCTCTTCCCTATTCCCTACCCGACTCTCAGCCCCTTGTCCTCAGTTGAACCCGAGTCTATCCTCAGGCTACATGAATGGAAACCACCACCCAGATTAAGCCAACAAGCCTAGTCTGTATCCTTGCTACTCCAAGTATGGTCCTTGGATCAGCAGTTTCAGCATCATCTGGGAGCTTATTAAAAATGCAGAGTCTGAGGTTCTCACCTGAGACCTTCTGAGTCAGCAACTGCCTTTCAACAAAATTCCCAGATGATTCATATGCACATTAGAGTTTGAGAGGCTGTGACTCAGGGATGACACATTAGGCCGATTAGGACCAAGGGGAACCAATTCCCCAAAATTTTATGTTATTAGTCAGGAAAGTAGCTTCTCATGGTGACTGTATTTGAACCTACAAGTGTGTATCTTCCAGTTGCTGGCAGCACTCTTGCAAGCAGTAAGGGAGAGAATGCATGAAAATCAAGCCCACTCAAAGGAAGAGAGAGTGACCAACTAGACCCTCAATGACATGATGGAGCCTGTCTTGACCTGTGCTAAAGGGCACATCTGTAACAAGATTGTTTGGATACCTGAGACACACACCTTTTTTTTTTTTTTTTGGTAATAAAGGAAATACAAATTTGGCTTTCTGTCACTTGCAACTAAAAGAATCCTAAATGATTCAGGGCCCAGCTCCCAAAAGAATTTATCCTCTGCCCAACCACCAGGGCAGGCAGTTTCTGACATTCTAAAGGCAAGTCTAAGCTTGGTTTTTTTTTTTTAACCTGGCCTTTCAAAACATCTCCTAGGTTAGGCCTTTAAAATACGCACCACCTCAGTGGAGGGAAAAATCCACAGGCCAAAGGGTACCAAATTGCTTAAAGGTTTCCTTTCTGCTTTTAATATATTAGATGCGACCCCTGCTTCCCCTTCTTCTCTTAGAGATGAAAGACTTCTTGGAAATGCAGGCACGCAGCTGTCATTTGGAAATGACAGCCAGGCCGGAGAAGGTTAATGCTGTCATCAAAGATGTCCATCTTCTAAGTTGGTTAAATGGACTTTTCTGGTTCGCCTGACACTCGTTCTTTTCCCAGACTGCCCAGCAACTCAGTGAAGTGTTGTTGCAATTTAGGTGCCTTTGCCCCAGTACTTCGGGCATCCAGGCTTCCCATGTGCCCCAGGTTTAGCAAAACCCAACCACAGATGTGCCCAGCACAAGCCAGAGGAGGCAGATCAGGACAGGTACTTCCTCTGCAGGAACAAAGAGAAAGGGACACTAGAGTGTCTGTCACAGAAAACTTGTTCCAAAAACGAAGGTCCCAACTGCTTGTTTCTACTCACTCCATCAACTTCCCAATCCTGCCAAACGCTTGGCAAACAGCAGCCCACATGCCGCGTGTCTCAGCATGGCCTGGGGTGTGCATTACCGCTGTGGGCCCCCGGGCCTCATGGCTCCTTCTCCAGACTGTTCGAGCCCCAAATTAATTATTTCACTGGAGCTGGAATTGATGTGCTTAAATAAAGGTCCTTTCTGACTCTGAAATTCAATGACCCTGTCAAGACAAAAGGATAACACCATCGCTGAGAGGCGGGTGTTAAAAGCCCACGGTCAACCTGATGAGAAAGACTCGCCGGGATTGGGAAAAGAGGGAAAAGTAGTCTTGAGTCAAGTACACAGATTAGTTGATTCAGTCAGCCAATCACACAGGCTTGCAGTGAACGAAACACAGAACTAGGAGGTTTTATGGGATATTGAGGTGTGAGTGGGGAACTGGAGAAAAGCAAAAAGTGACTGAAAGCAAAGAAAAAGAGAGGCTCCATGCAACTCCCATGGCAGCTCCTCACCTCACCAAAGCTCAGACACTCCAAGAAAAATCAATTACCTCCCTAGACAAGTTAGCAGGGTTTATGAAACATCTTCAAATGCAGGAGACTCTAAAACCTACTGGCAGACTGTCCAAAACATTTTGGGGCATTTTGCTTTGTATCTTGGAAGAATTTCCAGATAATATTAGTTTTAAACTTAGCTCTGTGATCTGTTTCTAAGATATTCTTAAACAACTTAACCTTCTACCTGGGCCAGCATGAGTAGATCAGAGCACAGACACTCATTTATTCTATTGGAAGAGCCATCCTCTGCTCAGTTCTGCTGTTCCTCTCAACACAGCTCTGCTCTGAGAAAGGGCCTGAATGTACAGATTGGGAACACGTGGGTTTATCTCCCTACGATCACGCCGCCAGTGTTCTGCATGAGGCAGGCAGCTCTGTGTGTGCCAAGAGCAGCCAGATGAGAACCAGAAAGCCATGTTCCCTCACTCTTCAGCAAATGTGACAAGAACAGTATTAAGTGTCCTATCACTGCTGTAACCAACTACCACAAACTCAATGACTTAAAACAACCGAAATTCATTCTCTTATAGTTCTGGGGGCCAGAAGCCTGAAAGGAATCTTGCGGGGCTAAAATCAAGGTATGGTCAGGGCTAGATCCTTCTGGAGGCTCCAGGGGAGAATCTGTTCCTTTCTCTTCCAGTTTCCACTGGCTGCCAGCATTTCTTTGCTTGTGGCCACATCACCCCAATCTCTGACACCATCTTTACATTGACTTCTCCTCTCCGGCAGTCAAATGTCTCTGCCTCCCTCTTATAAGGAAACTTGTGATTTCAACTGACCCTTGAACAACACAGACTTGAACCGTGTGGGTTCACTTATACACACGTTTTTTTTTTCCCATAAATACTACAGTACTACACGACAAGAGATTGGTTGAAGCCACGATGTGGAACCACAGATACAGAGGGCCAACTATGGGACTTGAGCACCTGTGGATTTGGGAATCCAAGATGGGTCCTGGAACCAGTCCCTCAGGGATACCAAAAGACCACTGTACTTTTGGGGCCAACTCAGACAATCCAAGGTAATCTCCCCATCTCAAGGTCCTAAGTGGAATCACATCCTTCAATATTTCTTTTTCCATGTAAGATAATATTCACAGGTTCTGGGGGTTAGAATGTAGCTATCTTTGGGGGCCATTGTTCAGTCTACCACGACCAGATTTGATAACTGAAGAATGAGCTTGCTGGGGCTGGGGAAAATACAGTGTCGGCACTTTCTGAGAAGCAGCCAGAAATCCAAGGGCTTGCCCCTCTATGACTGGCTCCATCTCATCTCACGGAGTTGGAACATTTTAACTCTCAGAGTCACATACATGAAGGTGACAATGGTTGTAGCTTGGAAAGAATTCCCCCCGCTCCACCTTGCCATGCATTTGTACTGGCCATGTTACACTTTTAGTTTCTTCTGGACACACCTGACCTGAGTGAAAGAAGAAAAGAGTTTATGAGCTTACTTTACAAATCAGTTGAAGACACTTCCAAGTCAAAACAAGTGGACCCGAAATTTCTTCCACTGCTGCTTATTGTCTGAGATGGAGCCTGGTTTGACAGAAGTTCCAACAAGGGATAAAGGGGGAAAAAAATCTACTTCACAAGTTTTCAGGGGATGCCGAGAGATGCGTTTTTTTTATGTGCATGAAAGGGATGGCTTAAGACAGTCTGATTTTGTGGCCAGAGCAGGCATTTAAGTATGGGGTTTTATGTCTTTTTATGTTTGCCTGGGAGAAGAATTCTTTGTAAATCAATGACGTTAGCCATATGAAAAAATTACTGATTCTTTGAACTGAATTCCCACAAAGTAAAACAAAATCTAGTCTAAACACATTTTCTGACATCCTGACACCATCTTATGACTGCTCCCTGTTGAACACTTCAGCTGGTGATCAGGCAGTCTACTCCTCGATGCCTCGTTATCTCAAAACCACAGGTCAATGTAGGAGCTGAAACCTAGTCTTATAGGATGAAGTTCCCTAAGCCCCAACATTTCCCATTTCTCACAACATCGCTGCTGCTACTCCCTCTGGCTCTGGAATGCATTAGTTCCCAAATACTTTACCCCAGAGGATCTTCCTGCTAAATTTTTTTTTTTTAATTTATTTTTTATTTTTGGCTGCATTGGGTCTTTGTTGCTGCACGCGGGCTTTCTCTAGTTGTGGTGAGTGGGGTCTACTCTTCGCCGCGGTGCACGGGCCTCTCACTGTAGTGGCCTCTCTTGCTGGGGAGCACGGGCCCTAGGTGCACGGGCCTCAGTAGTTGTGGCTCACGAGCTCCAGAGCGCAGGCTCAGCAGTTGTGGCGCACGGGCCCAGCTGCTCCGCGGCATGTGGAATCCTCCCGGACCAGGGCTTGAACCCATGTCCCCCGCATTGGCAGGCGGATTCCCAACCACTGCGCCACCAGGGAAGCCCCCTGCTAAATATTGTAGATTACCCTGAGCACTGACAGCCAACAGGTTACGTATCCCTTCCTTCCCTCCTCCATGGAACCTAGACTTCCCTGCAGGCGCTTTTTAAAGTCTCACTATATTCTCTGCTTCTTTTCCTCTGTCTCTCAGAAAGCTAGACCTTGCTTCAACCTCTCCTCTATTCTAGATCTTTCTCCCTCAGCAAAAACTTCTAGGCCCGGGATATTTATTTACACAATCAAACAGCTTTACGTGGTGCCAGAATCCCACTCTGTAGAGTTGGTTTTTTTTGAACAGCAGCTTTTGGACATTCAAACATTTGGAGAAAGTTAGAATAGAAAAAGCCCAGAGGTAGCATAATCCCTTTGAGGTATTGACAACTAAAGAGTGGATATATTGGGTTGAAGAGGAGCAATGGATTTCTAGCAAGACCAGTTTCAGCCAGAGGCAAATAAACAATCCTGCAATTTAACAATCCTGCAATTTACACTACTACATAGAAGGGCAATGTGAGGAGAGCGAATTGGAGAAACAAAATCCAACCCTCAAAATTCTGTGACCTTAAGCACAAAGTTGCTCCAGAATGGCCCCAGCAGTCTGAAAGGCAAACAACATGGTTATTCTTTTTAAGTCTATAAGTGTGTTTTACCTGCCAGCAGAGCTGTTAGAATTTAACAGGCTCATACCCCAAGCTCAAGTGTTTTGAAACACCTATTACAAGGGTTGTTTTCAAAACGGACTTTTGCCCAATCAAAGGCAAGGGAAATTAACCCTGTAAGAGAAACAGGAAATTGACTGCGAGGATTTGACTTTAGTGACATAGGCTAGAAGGCTCTGAGTTGATGTACACATCCTCTAATGGAACTCGATCTCTGCAGGTCTGTGGGCTGTATACAGAGAAACACCTTGTTTGGACCTCCATACGACACCACTAAGTGGAGACCCAGATCATGAGGGACACCAGAGGAGACCCATCACCTGGCCCCCCTTTCATAGTCACACCTGGTCTGTGTATGGAGTGGTCACCATATGGAGGCACAGATGGTGGCCTTGAGGCCAACAATGAATGTTCACAACAACCTGGTGGGTTGGTACTATTGTAATTATTCCTATTTACAAACAAGGAAGTTGAGGCTTAGAGAATCCAACCTCTTGCCCAGTCACAGTCAGAAGGTAACAGAGTTGGGGTTTGGGCCCAGGGCCGTCTGCCTCAGGAGACATAACCTCCGAGCACCGTTCCCTGGAAAATGTCTAAGGATGGTTGGACCGTGGGATTGCTGAGGTACCTGCTGGCCATTTCTCCCTGATTCTTCTAATTTGTTAACAATTTCTCCCTCCAAAATGTTGTGTTTTCTGTGCCATTTCTATGCTGCAAAGCACAATCTCACCACCCCCACCCCCCGCCTGCTCTTCCTCACCGGATACTACCCTCTGACCTTAAGGTGAAGCATCGATGCAGAAATAAGCCCAGTGCTCAAAGCATGGAATATTAATAAAGGCCCCAATGACTGCTGTGCTCTTTTTTGCCTTCTTATGTGATTTCTTTGCATCCAATACCTCTTTTCAGCCTCCCAATAACCCATAAGGTAGGAATATTATTACCTCATTTTACAAATGAGGAAACTGAAGATGCAAGACGCGAAGTCATTTGTCCAAGGCTGCATGAAGAGTTCATGGCAGAGGCAGGATGTGAACCCGGTTCAGTGTGACTTCGCCCCCTACATTCTTTTGCCTCCACTGCTCTGCCTTTCTAGCTCCTAGAGCGGGAGAGCGAGGTGTGCACCCTGCCAGACCCAGCCGCCCAGCTCCTGCCAGCCAGCTGCTGGCTGCCATGAGGTGTTAGCTCACTCACATATCTCCGAGGGGAGGTTCCAGCACACACGGGCAGCCTCTGCCTGGCAGCCTTGGTGGTTCAGAAACACAGCTCTCCCTGTCTGCAGTGACACAGCCCTCCAGTTAATTTACAACAGACATCGTGAAGCTTTGGGTGCACATGCTGGTCAGGGACTCGGGTGCCCATTCGTGGCACATGTCCTGCCCTCCACGGCTCAGCTGCCTCAGGACTTACGGAAGGACCCTTGCCCCACAGATGGATGAGCTTCCTAACGCAAGGCAGGCGAATTAAGATGCCAAATCCTTGCACAGGGAATACCTGGGTGCTTCTCCTCTCCAGTTCAAATGAAACCCAGAACATGTTATCCTGCACCAGAGGTCATGAGGGCCACATGGCTAAGCCTCAGGGTCTCAAAGGCCTCCAAGGTTCACTTTTGGCCTTATGTCCAAATGAATATAATGAGATTAACCAACATGACTGGAATAAGCAGCAGTGGTCCAACAACCTGGAATTCAGATCTCATTACAAGGCCACACTACTTTTAATGTACCATAAATGAATAGTTTCAATAAATCCTATGATTATCTTGTTTTTAATGCATGTACGCATCACTGGCTTTGGGGGCTAAGAGCATTCATTTTTTATCAGGGGGCAGCAAACGTTTTCTGTAGGGCCAGTTAGTAAACATTTTAGGCTTTCTTGGCACATACAGTCTTTGTGGCATATTCTTTGTTTTTTTTTGTTTTTGTTTTTTTTTTAAATGACCCTTTTAAAATGTAAAATCCATTCTTAGCTCACAGGCTGTTCAAAAACAGGCTACAGGCCACACCTGGCCTGCAAGCCATAGTTTGCCATCCCCCAAATTCAAACATATAAACTATATTACAAACATTTTATTATACCTTCATTTTTTATTTTTTTTTTTTTTTACTGGATGCCTCCAAAAGTCATATAAGTGGCTGGAGTTGAGGTCCACCAGAACCCAGCTAAACCTCCGTCCATGGAAATATGAAGTAATCAGCAGGAGGGAGATTTAGGAATAAGCATAACAAATATTAAACTGTGACTTTTATTATTGCCTGTGGATGAATCTTTGGAAATCATCCATCTTTCCACTTAGGTTTCCCCATCTGTACAACGAGTGTAATAACGTTGGCATAGATCCTGGGCAGTAACCAGAAGGTTACTTGTGTTCCTGTGGTCTGGCACATTTCTGCTCAGAAACTACAAGTTTTCAGGTCAGTTCCTACTCTGTGGCTTTTCCGTGGAAGCATTTACTATTGCCTTTGGCAAGAGTAGGAAACTGTTGATGGGAAGGTGAATAATCCTGGGTCAGCAAAATACTTTAGAGTCTGAGGAATGGCATCCGCTCCGTAACGCCCATTCCAGGAGTGCTTTGCTCATTGTGACATGACCTGGGGTTACCTTAGATGACCCTTAACCACACCAGGCTTCCCTCTGCACTGACTCTGCTCCTCTAAACAGACTAAATAAGGGCATTGGAACCAGCCCTGATCACCCACATGGTCAGGAATTCCAGAAGGTCTGGCCCAACTCTGCCACAGCAACTCCATCTTCCCAGGTGGATGCAGAACAGAGATGTATCCTCAGGGATGCAGGGAGCATCCTGTAGAGCAGCGGTCCCTGACCCGGGAGCCAGCAGACCTGGATTCGAGTCTCAGCTCCATCCCTAATCAACATATTACCTTAGGGAATTTCTCAATCCTACTGAACCTCACTGGATAAAATGAGAGCTTTGAACTAAACGGTCTCTAAGAAATGTCTGCCTCTAACTGCGTAAGTCCCACTAAGTTAACTGCTCCCACCCCACCCCAGTAGATGCCATTAATTCCTACTTCCCAAAATAGTTCCTGAGATTTGAGACTTGTTCTCCTGTCTTCTCCTTGGCTGCCTTGTGAATGAGCCCTGCCTTTGCTGCAAACCTCGGACGTCTCAGTGTTTTGGCTTGCTGTGTTTCTGACAAAGGGAACCTGGCTCTGATAAATCGCCCAGCAAAGAAAAATCCAAGACACCAGTCAGATTTTTACCACAAGTTGTCTACGCCATGTGGCTGACAGGGTATTGGTGCTCTGGCTGGGTGTCAGGCCTGAGTCTCTGAGGTGGGAGAGCTGAGTTCAGGACACTGGTCCACCAGAGACCTCCCGGCCCCATGTAATATCAATCGGCGAGAGCAATCCCAGAGATCTCGGTCTCAACGCTAAGACCCAGCTCCACTCAATGACCAGCAAACTCCAGTGCTGGAGAGCCCATGCCAAACAACTAGCAAGACAGGAACACAACCCCACCCATTAGCACAGAGGCTACCTAAATCATAATCAGTTCACAGACACCCCAAAACACACCACCAGACGTGGTCCTGCCCACCAAAAAGACAAGATCCAGCCTCATCCACCAGAACACAAGCACCAGTCCCCTCCACCAGGAAGCCTATACAATCCACTGAACCAACCGACCCAATGGGGGTAGACACCAAAAGCAAGGGGAACTATGAATCTGCAGCCAGAGAAAAGGAGACCCCAAACACAGTAAGTTAAGCAAAATGGGAAGACCGAGAAATATGCTGCAGATGAAGGAGCGAGGTAAAAACCCACCAGACCAAACAAATGAAGAGGAAATAGGCAGTCTACCTGAAAAAGAATTCATAATAATGATAGTAAAGATGATCCAAAATCTTGGAAATAGATTGGAGAAAATACAAGAAACGTTTAACAAGGACCTAGAAGAACTAAAGAGCAAACGAGCAATGATGAACAACACAATAAATGAAATTTAAAATTCTCTAGAAGGAATCAATAGCAGAATAACTGAGGCAGAAGAACAGATAAGTGATGTGGAAAATAAAATAGTGGAAATAACTACTGCAGAGCAGAATAAAGAAAAAAGAATGAAAAGAATTGAGGACAGTCTCAGAGACCTCTGGGACAACATTAAATTCACCAACATTTGAATTATAGGGGTGCCAGAAGAAGAAGAGAAAAAGAAAGGGAAGGAGAAAATATTTGAAGAGATTATAGTTGAAAACTTCCCTAATATGGGAAAGGAAATAGTCAACCAAGTCCAGGAAGCACAGAGAGGCCCACACAGGATAAATCCAAGGAGAAACACGCCAAGACACATATTAATCAAACTATCAAAAATTAAATATGAAGAAAAATATTAAAAGCAGCAAGGGAAAAGCAACAAATAACACTCAAGGGAATCCCCATAAAGTTAACAGCTGATCTTTCAGCAGAAACTCTGCAAGCCAGAAGGCAGTAGCAGGATATATTTAAAGTAATGAAAGGGAAAAACCTACAAGCAAGATTAGTCTACCCAGCAAGGATCTCATTCAGATTCAACAGACAAATTAAAACCTTTACAGACAAGCAAAAGCTAAAAAAATTCAGCACCACCAAACCAGCTTTACAACAAATGCTAAAGGAACTTCTCTAGGCAGGAAACACAAGAAAAGGAAAAGACCTACAATAATAAACCCAAAACAATTAAGAAAATGATAATAGGAACATACATATCGATAATTACCTTAAATATAAATGGATTAAATGCTCCAGCTAAAAGACACAGACTGGCTGAATGGATACAAAAACAAGACCCATATATAAGCTGTCCACAAGAGACCCACTTCAGACCTAGGGACACATACAGACTGAAAGTGAGGGGATGGAAAAACATATTCCATGCAAACGGAAATCAAAAGAAAACTGGAGGAGCAATTCTCATATCAGACAAAATAGACTTTAAAATAAAGACTTTTACAATAGACAAAGAAGGACACTACATAATGATCAAGGGATCAATCCAAGAAGAAGGTATAACAACTGGAACTATTTATGCACCCAACACAGGAGCACCTCAATACATAAGGCAATGCTAACAGCCATAAAAGGGGAAATTGACAGTAACACAATCATAGTAGGGGACTTTAACTCCCTACTTTCACCAGTGGACAGATCAACCAAAATGAAAATAAAAAAGGAAACACAAGCTTTAAGTGATACATTAAACAAGATGGACTTAATTGATATGTATAGGACATTCTATCCAAAACCAACAGAACACACTTTCTTCTCAAGTGCTCATGGAACATTCTCTAAGAGAGATCATATCTTGGGTCACAAATTAAGCCTTGGAAAATTTAATAAAACTGAAATCATATCAAGTATCTTTTCCAACCACAACTCTATGAGACTAGATATCAATGAGAGGGAAAAAAATGTAAAAAATACAAACACATGGAGGCTAAACAATATGCTACTAAATAACCAAGAGATCACTGAAGAAATCAAAGAGGAAATCAAAAAATACCTAGAAACAAATGACAATGAAAACACGATGACGCAAAATCTATGGGATTCAGCAAAAGCAGTTCTAAGAGGGAAGTTTATAGCAATACAATCCTACCTCAAGAAACAAGAAAAATATAAAATAAACAACCTAACCTTACACCTAAAGCAATTAGAGAAAGAAGAAGAAAAAAAACCCCAAAGTTAGCAGAAGAAAAATAATAAAGATCAGATCAGAAATAAATGAAAAAGAAATGAAGGAAATGATAGCAATGATCAAGAAAACTAAAAGCTTGCTCTCTAAGAAGATAAACAAAATTCATAAACCTTTAGCCAGACTCATCAAGAAAAAAAGGGGGAAGACTCAAATCAACAGAATTAGAAATGAAAAAGAAGTAACAACTGAAACTGCAGAAATACAAAGGATCATGAGAGATTACTACAAGCAACTATATGCCAATAAAACGGACAACCTACAAGAAATGGAAAAATTCTTAGAAAAGCACAACCTTCTGAGACGGAACCAGGAAGAAATAGAAAATATAAACAGACCAATCACAAGCACTGAAATTGAAACTGTGATTAAAAATCTTCCAACAAACAAAGGCCCAGGACCAGATGGCTTCACAGGCGAATTCTATCAAACATTTAGAAAAGAGCTAACACCTATCCTTCTCAAACTCTTCCAAAATATAGCAGAGGGAGGAACACTTCCAAACTCATTCTACAAGGCCACTATCGCCCTGATACCAAAACCAGACAAAGACATCACACACACAAAAAAAACTACAGGCCAATATCACTGATTAACATAGATGCAAAAATCCTCAACAAAATGCTAGCAAACAGAATCCAACAGCACATTAAAAGGATCATACACCATGATCAAGTGGGGTTTAACTCAGGAATGCAAGGATTCCTCAATATACAAAAATCAATCAATGCAATAAACAATATTAACAAATTGAAGGAGAAAAACCATATGATCATCTCAACAGATGCAGAGAAAGCTTTAGACAAAATTCAACACCCATTTATGATAAAAATCATCCAGAAAGTAGGCACAGAGAGAACTTTCCTCAACATAATAAAGGCCGTATACGACAAACCCACAGCAAACATCGTCCTCAATGGTGAAAAACTGAAACCATTTCCACTAAGATCAGGAACAAGACAAGGGTGCCCACTCTCACCACCAATATTCAACATAGTTTTGGAAGTTTTAGCCACAGCAATCAGAGAAGAAAAAGAAATAAAAGGAATCCAAATCAGAAAAGAAGAAGTAAAACTGTCATTGCTTGCAGATGACATGATACTATACATAGAGAATCCTAAAGATACTACCAGAAAACTACTAGAGCTAATCAATGAATTTGGTAAAGTAGCAGGATACAAAATTAATGCACAGAAATCTCTTGCATTCCTATACACTAACGATGAAAAATCTGAAAGAGAAATTAAGGAAACACCCTCATTTACCACTGCAACAAAAAGAATAAAATACCTAGGAATAAACTTACCTAGGGAGACAAAAGACCTGTATGCAGAAAACTATACGACACTGATGAAAGAAATCAAAGATGATACAAACAGATGGAGAAATATACCATGTTCTTGGATTGCAAGAATCAATATTGTGAAAATGACTATACTACCAAAGCAATCTACAGATTCAATGCAATCCCTATCAAACTACCAATGGCATTTTTCACAGAACTAGAACCTAAAATTTCACAATTTGTATGGAAACACAAAAGACCCCGAATAGCCAAAGCAATCTTGAGAAAGAAAAACGGAGCTGGAGGAATCGGGCTCCAGGACTTCAGATTCTACTACAAAGCTACAGTAATCAAGACAGTATGGTACTGGCACAAAAATCAAAATATAGATCAATGGAACAGGGTCGAAAGCCCAGAGATAAACCCATGCACCTCTGGTCAACTAATCTATGATGAAGGAGGCAAGAATATACAATGGAGAAAAGACAGCCTCTTCAGTAAGTGGTGCTGGGAAAACAGGATAACTGCATGTAAAAGAATGAAATTAGAACACCTCCAACACCACACACAAAAATAAACTCAAAATGGATTAAAGACCTAATTGTAAGGCCAGACACTCTAAAACTCTTAGAGGAAAACATAGGCAGAACATTCTATGACATAAATCAGAGCAAGATCCTTTTTGACCCACCTCCTAGACCTAATGAAACTTAAAAGCTTTTGCACAGCAAAGGAAAACATAAACAAGACAAAAAGACAACCCTCAGAATGGGAGAAAATATTTGCAAGCAAAGTAACTGACAACGGATTAATCTCCACAATATACAAGTGGCTCATGCAGCTCAATGTCAAAAAAACAAACAACCCAATCCAAAAATGGGCAGAAGATCTAAATAGACATTTCTCCAAAGAAGATATACAGATTGACAACAAACACATGAAAGAATGCTCAACAACACTAATCATTAGAGAAACGCAAATCAAAGCTACAATGGGGTATCACCTCACACCAGTCAGAATGGCCATCATCAAAAAATCTACAAACAATAAATGCTGGAGAGGGTGCGGAGAAAAGAGAACCCTCTTGCACTGTTGGTGGGAATGTAAATTGATACAGTCACTATGGAGAACAGTATGGAGGTTCCTTAAAAAACTAAAAATAGAACTACCATATGACCCAAAAATCCCACTACTGGGCATATACCCTGAAAAAAGCATAATTCAAACAGAGTCATGTACCATAATGTTCATTGCAGCACTATTTACAAAAGCCAGGATGTGGAAGCAACCTATGTGCCCATCAACAGATGAGTGGATAAAGAAGATGTGGCACATATATACAATGGAATATTACTCAGCCATAAAAAGGAATGAAATTGAGTTATTTGTACTGAGGTGGATGGACCCAGAGTCTGTCATACAGAGTGAAGTAAGTCAGAAAGAGAAAAACAAATACTGTATGTTAATACATATATATGGAATCTAAAAAAAAAAAAAAGGTTCTGAAGAATGTGGGGCAGGACAGGAATAAAGACACAGACGTAGAGAACGGACTTGAGGACACGGGGAGGGGGAAGGGTAAGCTGGGACGAAGTGAGAGAGTGGCATGGACAGATATACACTATCAAATGCAAAATAGCTAGCTAGTGGGAAGCAGCCGCATAGCACAGGGAGATCAGTTCGGTGCTTTGTGACCACCTAGAGGTGTGGGATAGGGAGGGTGGGAGGGAGACGCAAGAGGGAGGAGATATGGGGATATATGTATATGTATAGCTGATTCATTTTGCTATAAAGCAGAAACTAAGACGACACCGTAAAGCAATTATACCTCAGTAAAGATGTTAAAAAAAAAAAGTTCCTACTTCCCAACGAAATAAAGGGCAGCAAAGCTGAACTTGCCCACACCCTCTTCTCTCACACCCTCTAAACGACTGACTCCTCTCTCATGTTTCCTCCCCAATGCCGTAAAAAGGAAGTGAGGTGTCTTTTCCTCTGTGGCTAAGTGCCCCCTTCGACCCCAATTCCACCCAGTCCCCCCAGTCTCAGGATCACATTCCTCCCGCCTGCATCTGCACTCTCCCTCTCCACCTGTCCCCTTAGCTTGTATGGAAAAGCATCCCAGTAGCCCTGTTCCTAAACCACCACCATGAACCCCCCATGGACCTGCCTCCCCTCAAGCTGATGGTTGACAGCCACCTCCAGCAGTTCTGGCAGGGGCTCCTGAAGCAGGGGAACTTCCCCACTATGGCACAGAGCCCTATAAGGAAGGGTCCCTGAAAAGTCTGCTTCTCAACCCAGTTTACCCCAGCCCTGCTGAGAAACATGGCTGGGGGTACCCTATGTTCCTCGTTTCTGAATCTCAGAACCTGTCCCGCTGCTTGGCGTAGAGTAGACTCCCCGGCGCGTGTTTCAAGTTATAGGGAAATGACAGCACCGAGGAAGGAAGAAGGAATAACCACTTCTGCAAAACCAGACCTCACCTCTGCTTGGGAAAGCTGGCCCTTGCAAAAAGGCCCTGCTTTATTTCCCCACAGCGAGCTGGGCTCCTTAGTTTTAATCTATTGCGAATCCTTATTACCAGACTAGAATGCAGCGCTGGATAGAAAGGAAGGCTTAAATGGTTCTTTTATTTTCTGGGCATTTTCCTCTTTTGCCTCCCTCTTTAAAAAACTAATAATAATAATGGGAGGGAGGGGGCAATTAAGGAGCTGAGGTTTTAAACCTTCCCAGAGGTCAAACAAATTGCATTTTTGCTACAAAGACGGGGCAGGGGGAGGGGAGGGGCAGATGGTAAATCGGCCCTGGAGACCCTTCCGTGATGTCTTTCACTGGGCCCCCAGCTGGCGAGACCGCGGCAGCGCGAGGGCCAGCCCCTCCAGTGGGCAGATCCGATCGCAAATAGAGAAACAAGGCGTGCCAGCAGGAGTCTCACCGGCTGGGAAATTATTTCCTAATAAAACTACAAAGGGAAGGACGATAACTGGGCACTGCTGACAAGTATTGTTGTCTTGTATCAAAATCTCTTTATAAACCTGTTTGAAGAACAGAGCTGGCTTCTCTTTGAAGTCCCATTTCAAAGCCTCAAAGCCATTGACTTGCAGGGTTCCCAGCTCCGGAGGGGGCGGCCAGGGAAAGAGAAGTCAGAGGAACTTAGCAAACGCTCGGTGCTCGGTGCTCTGGGACGAGTTTTTAGTTAGCTTTCCCGTTGAGCTCCTAATTATTAGTAACACCCACCACAGCGAGCAGGCGCGTTCTGCAGATGATCTCATTTAACACCGACGGCCCTGGGAGGTAGACACCGTCACCCACAACTGACAGATGAGGAAATGGGGGCCGAGCCCCCAGCTCTCAGGCTGACTCCAAACCAGGCTCACCCTCCAGCCCATGAAAGCCCGGCCTTTCCTCACCGTACGTGGGCCAAGTTGCCATCCGGCCAAGTTGCCTGACGGCCCGGCTGCGTTGTATCAGCAGCACCAAGCAAAGGTCAGGATAGAAAAAAAAAGGAACCGCACAGGTTCTGTCTCCCAGCAAGCTCTCAAGTTTAGACGACACAGGCCTTCGACACAGGCCCTATGGACACGGAGAGAGGATCTCTGCCTTAATGTTGCCACACCCAGGTAGGAATCAGGCCAGTAAGGGGCACAGCCCAAAGCCCTTCCTGGAGGAAAGGAAAACCTCCTGTTGCCGGCTGAATTGTGTGCCCCCCACCCCAAGGGTTGAAGTCTAACCCCCGTCCCCCCACCTGTACCTATGAATGTGGCTTAATTTGGAAATAGGGCCTCTGCAGATGATCAAGTTAAGATGAGGTCAGCAGGGTGGGCCCTAATCCAGTATGACTGCTGCTCTTATACAAAGGGGAAACTGGGACACAGAGACAGACAGGCACAGAAGACACAAGCAGAAAGCCACCTACAGATGCCTGCAGCCACCAGCAGCTGGGGGAGAGGCCTGGGCAGACTGTCCCTCACAGCCACCAAAGGAAACAACCCTGCCGACCCCTTGATTTCAGACTTCCAGCCTCCAGACCGGGAGGCAGTAAATTCGTGTTGTTTAAGCCACTCTGACAGCGGTACCTGGTGACGGACGGCAGCCCTAGCAAACGAATGCACCCACCAACCTCGGACACACCTGCAAAGGTCAGCAGAAGAGAAAACCCGTGCTGTTCCTGGACTGGAGCCTGGAGAGAGGAGAGCATATCCCTGCAGGCAATGCTCCTTCCTAGAGGGTAGGAAACAGGGTAGTTAAGGGAGACCTACCCACACCTGGAACGGGAGAAGAGTTATGTTCCCGGCCTGGGGTAACAGCCACTTACCCGCCTCCAGTCCTGCGTGTGTCCTCACCAGCCTGCTGTGTCCATCAAGTACCTCTTCCTCCGGAGCCCTCTCTCATCACCTGCCCCCGATTTCTATCTCCTTTTATCTTCCTGCACCACCTTCTCCCCAGTACCTCTCTCCAAAAGCAGGTCCGTTAGTTCTCCAAATCAGTGCTTTCAAAGGCTGGGCCCCGAACCAGCAGCATTAGCAACAGCTGGGTAGAAATGCAAATTCCTGGGTCCCACCTGGAGCCTGCAGAATCTGAAACTCTGGGGGTGGAACCCAGCAAGCTGCTGTCAGGACACCCCATGACATCCTGATGTTTGAGAATCACTGTTTAGAAAAGTGGCCGGCAGCTAAATGTTGTTTTTCCTAAGATCACAGTCACAATACACTGGAGTTAGGAATCAATTTCTTGTACCGACATGGGCATTTCATCATAACCACAACATTCCAACAGTTCATCCAGCTGAGGTTTAAGGCAGAATGATGACGTTTTCTTTGAGGAGGCAGGCCACCTTCCCCACCTTCCCTCTTTACGCGTCTCCTTGAGGAGGTACTAGGCCCGGTAAAAAGCTGTGCCCTTCTGATTTACCAGCAAGGTCATGGATCCTAAAACCCCTGCACTGTCAACACTTAGCGCAGGAATGAGCTCGGGGGTGTCTCGCAAGGTATGCATGAGACAAACAAGGGGAGTCCTCTTGTCTCGAGGAGATAAAGTTTTCACTGTTAGTTCTTCTATTTTCCTGGTATAAACTGGTGTGAAATTCTGTCCAGACCCGCTAGCCACTTTGGGGCTCCCTCCCATGCACGTAACCCCAAGAACACTCGCCCGGCGTTGGGACGCTGTTCCTCTCTCTTCCACTTCGGTAGGAAGGGGTATTTGTTGGCAAGGCTATTTCCCTAACACAGGGCCACGGTTGCTAAATACTCTGCAGTTCTTTTGCCTCGTCATCCAAGCCTGGGAGGGGGGTTTGGGGGATGGGTAGAAGACAACTGTCTTCAAACGCCTTCTCTCCCGGATTTATACCTCGGAGACCTCCGTGGCCGTCTCCCCCCCAAGCCTGAGCAGACACGTGTAGGCGCCACATCTTCCCAGGAGGCCCTGTTCTCCCTCCCCTAAGAGTCCCTGCCCATCCCGCTCTTGAAGAGCAGACCCAAACCAACACCCTATTAGTAATCTCCCCTGAAACAAAACAGCCGGCAAGATGGAAAGCTGCTGGAGGGGGTGTCCCTCAGACCTGCGCCACCAGTGGGCTCCCTGCCATAAAAGTAACCCAGCCATCAGTTTAGCACAGATGCCACATTGGGACTCATAAACACATCACCTCAGCCAGCTTCTCGGCAGCTTCTCTGCTGCCAAGGGAGCAGAGGCCAGGACCCCGGGCCGACAGAAAGACGTGCAAGAAGGAGGCAGGGTGTTGGGACGGGCATCTGTCGTCTCGGCAGGTCTCGCCTTGGCAGAGAATCCTTGAATCCCTCGTGCCATGCAAATGCGGTGCCGAGGTCACTGCCTTCTGCCGGATTATTATCTCTGACATTTTATTCATAATAATTACCGAGCCTTTCCACCTTCAAAGTGCTTTGCAAACAATAATTAATTAATTAACACTCGTAACACCCTGGTGAGGTAGCTTGGTGTTATTAATTTATCTCTACAGTATATTATTATCCACTGTGTCCTCCCTCCCCACCCAAGCCGGTGAGCTCCTGTGCTGTGTTTCTGGGCCATTCCTCCCAGTTTCCTGCCTCCGTATTCCACTCTGCTCAGCAACGATATGCCTCGGAGTATGCCAGCCGTGCACACCCCTCTTCAGAGGGGGGACTCGGTTCGCTACGAAGTACCAACCACCCCACTTGTCTGAGTCAGAGCTAAGGCCGAGGATAGTATTTGTTTCCCTCCACGCCCAACACCTTCTATTAACTCAATTCTCACCTCTCTCTCCGCCACCCCCTTTCATTCTCTCCTGTTCCGGCCGCATTTTCCCCATCTCCAACCTTGTCTTTTTTTACGATTCCAGCCCAGACAGAGCTCTACTCCCCCATCCTTCAGCTTGTCTTCGCCTCTGTGCTTCCTTCCGTCTCTACAATTCTATCTACCATTTAGCTCACCATTCATCCTCCTAGTTATTTGGATTTTAATTATGTAAATTAGGCTTCTCTGGGGGGTGCTTAAAGGAAGGCTAACCTTCAACTCCTCTCTCTGCTCCAACTCCTCACTGTTTCAATCTCATTTTCTTCCCGGTGCATATTGCCCTCTCCCCGTCTAATCCTGTCACCCCACAGCCCATCCCTTCATCCTGTGCTTATTCCACACCAGTCCTTGAGTGCCTGCTGCAGGCTAGGTTCTGTGCTCGAGTGCGGGCAGAGGAAGAAGGCAAAAAAGATAAATTAGAACCCAGGCTTCATCCTCAAAGAGGAGGAGATAAGCACTGCAATAGAAGGCTCTGAGAAGCTCTATGGAGATTCAGAGGTGGTGATTAATCGCAATTCTGCCTAGGAGTAGGAAGAGGGGAGGGGTCACAGAGATCTTCACAGAAGTGAGGACACTTGAAAGATGAGTGGGTTGGAACTTAACTGGCAGGAAAAGAGGGAAAGGGTGTCGCAGGCGTCGGGAACAGCGTGAACAGTAGGGTGTAGGCGTGGCCTTGGATGACTCAGCTTCTGAGTAATATGGCTTGGATAACCCAGGCTTTGATTTCACCTTGGGCCATCTGTAGGCAGGGCCTCCACTGCCACCCACTGAAAGAAGAGGGGAGGGGAGGGGACAAGATGAATGTCACCGGCATGGAGGGGGGCAAGGATTTTACCAAAGGTTTTATAGGGAGAGAGAGCAGGGCCGATTCACGTCGCCTAGCAGGCAGCATTTCTCTCCAAAACTCTCCCCTCCACATTTTGTCTTCCCCATCCATCTAAAGTCCCTTGGAAATGAAACCCAGATTAATCTTTCCCCGGATCACACAGCCTCCAGGGCCCAAACCGCAAATTTGCCCGGGCCCGTCACACACTCCCTTTCACAACCGGAGATTTTACTTTCTCACTCTTCGTCTCCTGCACCCTCTCTCACCCCCTCACCTCAACTGTCCTCTTGGGGATAGATACCCTACAAACAAAAAGGAGCTCTAGATATTAGGATCCTGGCAGATTGGGAAGAATAATTATAAATATCAAATAATGTCTTCCTGTGACAAGTACTTCAGTCATTTTTATTTGTTGAATTACAAATAGTCCGGTAGCATAGTATGTGGCTGAAGCATTGTGTGTGTGTGGGGTGGGGGGGGGGCGGCAAGGAGAGTGGACCTCAAACATCAGGCTAACAAGCTTGATTGGTTTCTGCAGGCACTGAGGCCTGTATCTGCTTCCTATGGCTGCAATAACAAAGTACCACAAACAGCGTGGCTTAAAACAGATTATTTATTGTCTCTTAGTCCTGGAGGCTGGAAGTCCAAAATCAAGGTGCCAGCAGGACGGGTTCCTCCTGAGGGCTGCAAGGGAGAACCCGCTCCACGCCGCTCTCCTAGTTTCCGGTAACAGCTGGCACTCGTTGCTGCCCCTTGGCTTGTAGATACGTCACTCCCATCTCTGCCTCCCTCCTCACCTGGCCTTCTCCCTGGGTCTCTGTCTTCACGCATCCGTCCTCTTATTAGGACACCAGTCATGTTGCAAACTCCAATATGACCTCATCTTAACCAGTTACATCTGCGATGACCCTCTTTTCAAATAAGGTCACACACTCTGAGGTTCTAAGAGCTACAGGACTTCAGCACATCTTTTTGGGGGACACCATTCAACGTACAACAACGCTCAATAGCAAGTTTTTAAGTAGGTCAGGTAGTCACCTGAATAGATCCACAGAGAGTCAGCTGAACAGATCCACATCTAGTCAGAAAGGCCATGGGGCTGCAGCAATGTGGAGGACAGACAAGGTGTCAGAGAGACTGGAGGGGGGGGGCCACCAGAGGATGGCGGGGCCATCAGGCCCACCACCTCAGTGTTCCTTGCTGCGCACCTGCACACACATACAACCCTCCAAGCTATCCCCAGTCTCAGCCTCCCCGTCCACCTCTCAGCGAGTCTCCAGTGTTACAGACGGTACTGTCGAGTACAGTCCTCGTGGGGTGCATTGCTTCTCTGCACTTATCCATCCTGCAGAACTGCCACTTTGCATCCTTTGACCACCATCCCCCCCATTCCCCTCACCCCCCTGCTCCTGGTAACCACCGCTCTACTTTCTGCCTCTCTGAGTTTGACTTTTTTAGATGCCACATATGAGATCGTGCAGTTTTTTCCTGTGTCTGGTTTACTGCACTTAGCATAATGTCCTCCAGGTTCATCCGTGCTGCAGATGGCAGGACCTCCCCCTTTTAAGGCTGAATCATATATATGATATAATAATATTTATATGTATATAAAATCATATATCTCACATCGTCTTTATCCATTAGATCTGTTGATGGACACTTACGTTGTTTCCACGTCTTAGCTTTTGTGAATGATGATGCAACGAACGTGGGAACACAGATACCTCTTCAAGGTTCTGATTTCACATCCTTTGGGGTATGTACCCAGAAGAGAGGTTGCTAGATCGTACGGCAGTTCTAGTTTTAGTTTTTAAGGAAACGTCATACTGTTTTCCATAATGGCTCTACCCATTAACATCCCACCAGCACTGTATAAGGGCTCTCTTTTCTCCACATCCTCGTCAACCCTTGTTATCTTTTTTCTTTTGATAATAGTCCTCCTAACAGGTGTGAGGTGGTATCGCCATCTTAACCATATTTAAGTGTACATTTCAACAGTGTTAAGTACATTCAGGCTGTTGTGCAACTTATCTCCGGAACTCTTCATCTTGCAAAACAGAAACTCCACCTGTTAACAACTACCCAATCCCCGCTATGACCCAGTGTCTGGCAACCACCATTCCACTTTCTGCCTCTATGAATCTGACTGCTCTATGTATTCCCAACCCCCGCCTTTTTTATTGTGTCATGACTGTGTCATGAGCTCAGTACCAGAGTCTATCCCTCCAGTGTGCAGAACATTTTTATTTTAAACCATCTTAGTCCCGCTCTGAGCTCCCATCCTGGGGCAGTGGCAGAAATTCCAGTATAGTCATTCCTGGGCCCACCTGCTCAGGGCTGGTGTGCAGTGACCAGGCCTCCTCCATCACCAAAGCACTAGGGAGTCCCCACCCCTCAGCGCTTCTTGGTCCCCAAATTCTCCCGTTGCCCCAACCCACCTGGGCCTCCAGGGTCAGCGGCTCCCGTGCCTCAGGGTCTCATCTGGGGAGTTTGGGGTGAGGCTGGGATCCCCTGTGCCTTGCCAGCCCCTCTAGGTCTGCTACACCTGCACCTTTGTGACCTTTCCACATTTCCTCAACTCTCTGCCTTGCTCCCTCTCCTTCATCACCCTCAAAGCCCTCTCTCACTCAGCCTCTTGCCCGCAGAATCATGTCCCTTTTCTCCTGATGCCCTCGAAGGCATCCTCTCTCTCCTCCTTTACCCCTGGGATCCCTAGCATCCCTTCTTCAAAGAGCCTGGGAATTTTACAAAAGCCTTTGACTTCAAGCAGCTTCTGTTTCCTGCCCTGAAAATATCCTGAGGCAAGGACGGCAAAGCACGCATCTACCTGTTGATCTGAGGGAACATAAAAATAGAGCAAAATACAAAACAATCACTCAAAGTCTCTTTTGCCATATTTATATGTTTTCGTACTTTTCTCCCTGCTAGACTGGACATACCTTTAGCACTGGGTGTCATCTCCTCTTTGTATCTCTAATATCTCTGCAACCAGAGTAGCTCTCAATAAACAGTGCGGATACAGAGGAATGAGGGTAATGCAGGATTTGTCAGCCCCAGCTTTCTCTCCCCTCAATAGGCACAGAGATGCACCAAAGACCCACTCGTGGGCTCCGGCAGAGGATATGTAAGTGTAATCCTACTACCTACAATATTTATTTTATCCTTGGGTTTCCTCAACTAAAAAAGTGTGCACAGGGCTTCCCTGGTGGCACAGTGGTTGAGAGCCCGCCTGCTGATGCAGGGGACGCGGGTTTGTGCCCCGGTCCGGGAAGATCCCACGTGCCGCGGAGCGGCTGGGCCCGTGAGCCGTGGCTGCTGGGCCTGCGCGTCCGGAGCCTGTGCTCCGCAACGGGAGAGGCCACAGCAGTGAGAGGCCCACGTACCGCAAAAGAAAAAAAAAAAAAAAAAAAGTGTGCACAATTCAAGATTTTTTTAAAAAAAGAAAAATATATTTTATTTTAAAATCTGGGTCATTGGGAGAGAGGGTGGACAGAGAAACAATGATCTCCTCACTCTACAAGACAGCGTGAATGCTCTGCTCTCACAGTACAGCATGGAACTACTCGTCTCCACCCTCAACCCCCCGCCCCCATGCCCAGTACTAACCCCGGAATGGGAGAAGAACGCGCCACGTTCATTCTTCTTACGGGGTCCTGCTCTGGGAAAGAGTAACAAGAGGGAGCGGAGGGAATGGATTAACAGATAAAGGATTTCATGTTAAAACTGGGAGCAAACCCTGGATGCACAAGGGCATTAGATTAACCCCTTAGCAACTTAAGACCTGCTCTTTGGCATGCCCAGTTGAGAGTCTGGGATGCCACAGTCTTCTGCAAGCTTGGCCAGCTCAGATGGAAAGAGAGCTATGTGGCGCTCAGATCTCGTAGGAAATCTCGGCTCCTGCAGTGGGGCAGTGTCCAGACAGGGATCCCTGGTCTGGCCATCTGGAATGGCCAGCTCTATTTACTGACCCCAATTCATCCTCTCCTATTCACTTCAGAGGATGTCCCGTGAGGGAAAGAGACAAAAAGCCATCAGGGGGATTGGGGGA
The DNA here is from genome assembly GCF_026419965.1 of Kogia breviceps. Lineage (NCBI taxonomy): Eukaryota > Metazoa > Chordata > Mammalia > Artiodactyla > Physeteridae > Kogia > Kogia breviceps. The sequence goes on along the minus strand of NC_081319.1, from coordinate 96,596,955 downwards.
GGGGGGGAAGGGAGGGAACTGGCTAAATAATTAGCCCTCCAACCTTCAAAGTACTCTATAATCATTCATTAATCCACCCAACTGGGATCTATGGGCAGATGGAGACCGCCCTGACACACCCATTGCTAAGTGCAGCCTGGGGGCTGAGCCAACGCACACAGGAGCCAGGGGTGCACCTGGCGGGGTGTGGGGATCAAGACCACAATGCACTGGCTCCAGATTTGCTGTTAACAGTAATCTTAGGGTAACCTGAGCGAGGCGACACAAGGGGGCCCAGAAGGCTTTGAGAAAGAATCCACCCGAAGGCTGTGGGGGAAATAGAACCAGTGGGCGGGCTTCCACTCCAAAGGCCAGGAGTCAAGGGTGTGATGGCCCTGAGTCTGCAAGGAGGCTGCCCCCACGAGAGTGTATCTGAGTCCTTGCTGGGCATCTCCCTGAGGAAGGAGACTTCTCCTGAAGCCATGAGGACCACTGATGGGTCCCACCAGCAGCCTTAACAGCAGCTGGCACCGTCTTGATCAGAACCAAGGAAGACACCCAGGGAAGATGTCCCAGACAGACACATGTGTTTGAATTGCAGGCGCCAACCCGCTCCGTCCCTCTACTGTGGAGCCTGCCACAGGGAAATCTGTCTCTCCGGGGGTGATTCTAGATTGTTCTGTCCACACCTTTTCACCAGGTCTCCCATCTACCACTGTGCAATGCCCGCAATAAAATAAGGTTTCAGCCTAATATTTTTCCACCACATACGAGCTCACACTTCCAAATTCTCTATTTTCACCAATGCCTAGAAAGGACAATGAGTGTGGAGGCTGAGACGTTGACAAGGAGAGAAACTGCTAATTTCTCAAGATGCACGAGGAATTATTCACCCCAGCAAATTCACGGAAATGCCCGGCCCCCAGGCAGGCATACCCCCCAACTCAAGTTCAATGTCTTAAAGTGTTCTGGACTCAAGGAGAGTGAGTCATACTAACAAAACCTACAAGAAACTGAGATGTAGCATCAAAGTGAATTATAGGACGATCACTACCATTACTGGACCCTTACTGTGGAGGAGGCATTCAGCAGAGCACTCGTCAATATGATGTCTTATTCTCCTTATTCCTCACGTTCACCCTGTGACATGGGACTCTTCCCATCCCCACCTTTCTCAAGTGGATACTGAACTTCCCAGAGTACAAGACCCTGCTCCAGTCCTCACCTACTATAAATGGAACAGCTGGTCTTCAAGCTCACGAATCTTTCCTACGTCCAAGTTTTGACCACGCCTCTCTGCTGCCAAGACAAGTGTGAAGTGCCAAGCCCAAGAGATCCCAAGGCCGCCACGTCCCATGTCTTCCGCCTGCAGGCAGGCTCTGTGCAGAGTCAGATTTTCAGAAGGTTGCTCACCGTCGATGAAATATAAAAAGGGGAAGCACTGAGATTTGAGAATGTCAAGGCTTCCTCCGTTTTTACAGCCCTCTTCACCCTGGGGGTACCTGCCAGGCCATCCCTAACGGAGCAACCACCCTCTTGCGCTCAGCGGGGGTCCCGTCCAGGCTGCCTTGTGAGGCTCTTTTCTGTTTTTCCATTGAGGGTCACCACAAGCTTCTGAGGAACTGGCCGACAACATAGCCACATCCAGGCTTTACTCCCGTTGTTCGCTGCCCGTCTGTCTCTTTTTTTTTTTTTTTTTTTTTTTTTTTTGTGGTACGCGGGTCTCTCACTGTTGTGGCCTCTCCCGTTGCGGAGCACAGGCTCCGGACGCACAGGCCTGGCGGCCATGGCTCACGGGCTTAGTTGCTCCGCGGCATGTGGGATCCTCCCGGACCAGGGCACGAACCCGTGTCTCCTGCATCGGCAGGCGGATTCTCAACCACTGCGCCACCAGGGAAGCCCTCTTTTTTTTTTTTTTTAATAAATTTATTTATTTACTTATGGCTGTGTTGGGTCTTCGTTGCTGTGCGAGGGCTTTCTCCAGTTGCGGCGAGCGGGGGCCACTCTTCACGGCGGTGCGCGGGCCTCTCACCGTCGCGGCCTCTCTTGTTGCGGAGCCCAGGCTCCGGACGCGCAGGCTCAGTAGTCGTGGCTCGCGGGCCTAGTTGCTCCGCGGCATGTGGGATCTTCCCGGACCGGGGCTCGAACCCGCGTCCCCTGCATCGGCAGGCAGATTCCCAACCACTGCGCCACCAGGGAAGCCCTCTTTAAGGAGTCTTTGCAAACCTACGTTTTAAAATAATCTGTGCCAAGAATGGGGGAGATACTGCATGACTCCACCCATATGAGGTACCACAGTGGGCAAGTTCACGGGGGTCAGCAGGGGCGGGGAGCAGGGGGAGTTAGTATTAAACGGGCACAGAGATTAGGCTGAGGATGAGGAGAAGTCTGGGTACAGATGGTGCTGACGGCTACACCATGTTGGGAATGTATTTAATACCACTGAATTGTAGCCTGTGAACGGTTAAAACGATCAATATTATGTATATTTCACCACGATAAGAAAGAAGTGCAATTCTAATACATGGGACACATGGATGAACCCTGAAGATATTATGTCAAGTGAAATAAGCCAGACACAAAAGAACAAATGCTGTATGATTCCTTTGCATGAGGTACCCAGAGTGGTCAAAATTCACCGAAGCAGAAAGCAGGATGGTGGTTGCCAGGGGCTGGGAGGAGGGGGCAATGGGGAGTTATTGTTAAAGGGGACAGAGTTCCAGACGGGCAAGATGAAGAAGCTTTGGAGATGGATGGTGCTGATGGATGCACAACGACGTGCGCGGACTTGATGCCACCCAACTGTACACTTTAAAATGGCTAAAATGGTAAACTTTATGTTACACATATTTTACGACAATAACATTTTTTGTCTTAAATGGGGGGGAGGCTGCTTTGTCCAGCACACCCTCGAAAGGAGTCTCCCCAGAGCTGAGAGCCCCGGGAGCCCCAGCGCTGCGACACAGGCGATGCCCCTCCACTCGCCTCCAACTTCTGGGAGGGGCTCCCGATTCCCCAGGGATGGAAGGGCGTAGCCAGGCAGGACCCAAGGCCGAGAGCGGCGCGGCTCTCATGGGCTCCAGGAGCCCCAGCGTCTCTGCAGGATTGGCTGTGCACGGCGCCCCTCTTCCAGGGCCGCGGGCCCCCGTCTCCCTGGCTCAGTGTCTGGCTAAGAAGCTGTGTTCTTGGAGGTTGTCAGGGAACTGCTCTTGGCGAGTTCACAGCTCCAGAAATCTTTGTAATCTTGTTTCCATTACCACTATCCCTGCTCTCAGAAAACTCAATATTCCCAACTCTCAATTTACAAACAGATAAACCCTGATTGCAATTCTTCAGGGTTCTTTCCCTGAAAATGAGCCTATCTTCCATTTAAGCTACACCAATAAATTCTTTAGAATACCCAGACTCCATTCTCAAGGGCACGCACTTCCCGTAAAGTAAGACACACTGACGACTCTCCTGGAGCTCCAGGCACGACCGTCGCCGTCACCTATCCCAGCCCAGAGAAGGTGGCAGGCACCTCCCCATCCTTCCCACCGCCGGGCGACGACCCCAGCAAGAGCCCTGGTGAGAAAGGCACCCCCACCCCTACCCGGGGGCTCACAGCACCCCAGCAGCGGAACAAGGACCACAGCAGGTGGCATGTGACACCAGGAGCCCTCAGGGCCGGGGGTGCCCGCCCAGAAATTTACCCAGGGATGCCAGGTCTCTTGGAAACCTCCCGGAGCTGGCAGGGAGGAGGAGCCATCCCAAGACACCGCGTGCAGATTCCGCCTGACCACGGCTTCCTGAGAGCGGCGGCCCCAAACCGCACCCCTCCCCCCGGGCCCCTCCCCCGGCTTGGGCTCTCCCGCAGCAGGTGGAGAGCTTCGGAGCGCTGGTTTTATGACTGGAGCTGTCGGCTGGAGAGACACATTTTAAAATTCATGACCTTTCCCATCAGGGTTCGGAAACGGATCCGACTCCAAGACGAAAGCTGAGTTTATTCTTTTACTGGTCCCGGCGGTCCCCTCCCGCATCTCCCACTTCACCCCCGCCCCCCTGCTTCTTCCTCCTGGAGTTCGCGTTGTCCTCCAGGATCTTTTGCGTTGATCCCAGTTTTAATCCCACCTTCCCCCCAAGAAGCCAAAGCAAAATGAAACTTCCGTTTCCAAACGGAGCGTGTGCCTCCTGTGACTATGAAAGGTATCTCCCTCGGTCAGGTGGGTCAGGGCCACGGAAGGTAAGGCCGCGCAGCCAAGGCAGAGCAGGGCTTTGAACAGAATGAGAGTCGGCTGGGGCTACGGCGACTGCCTTCGCCCAAGAGAGGCGTGGGATGGGGGCCCACCTGAGGCTGGCGGAGGTGGGGCCCAGCTCGGGCCCAGCAGACGGGCTGGCAGCCACCCGGCGCCGCAGACCCTGCCAAGGAAAATTAAAGAGCAGTGTGTTTGCTTCTTGCCATGAGGATAAACAACAACAAAGATTCTCTGGGTGGAATTCGTGCCTTGTGACTTCAGTCGGCTGTCCTCAGCTGCCCCCTCGCGTGGTCGTTGCTCTTCCGGGGCCTCCACTGACAGCGCCCACACCTAGCATCCTAGTTTATCCCGGGGGTCAGGAAAGATCAACCTCCTCCCAGGGACTTTACTGCAGCCCCAGGAGAAGTGAATGGAAGAGAAGCAAAAGCTGCAGCTGCAGGAGCCTTGGCCTAGGGACAGAAATGACATGTCCCGGCCAAAATGAGAGCAAGCATTTCCATTTCCGGGGAGCAATGACAGGTAATACTTTGCCAGAGTGTACCTGTGCCGGGCGAGTTCTAAGCTCTGTAACTGCACCAGCTCACCCTCTCCTCATGGCCACCTTCTGAGGCAGATCACAATAGCCACGTGTGACGGTTAATTTCAGGAGCCAACTCAGCTGGACCAGCGTCTCCAGGTATCTCGTCAGACAACCAGACTAGATATTGCTGGGGAGGTAATTTTTATACCGGTGAGATTAACATTTAAGTCAGTGCACTTGGAGTAAAGCAGGTCACACTCCGTCATGTGGGTGGGCCTCGTTCAACCAGTGGAAGGTCTTAAGAGAGAAAGGACTGAGGACCTCCTGGGAAAAGAGAATTCTGCCTCCAGACGAGGGCCTTAGGACTCAAACTGCAACATCAGCTCTTCCCTGGGTCTCCAGCCTGGCTAGCCTGCTCTGCGGATTTCAGACGTGTCAGCCTCCACAAACACTTGAGCCAATTCCATAATTAATTCCCCTCTCTCTCTCCACACACACACACACACACACACACACATCCTATTGGTTCTGTTTCTCTGTAGAACCCTAATACACCCCACTTTACAGATGAGGAAACTGAGGCACAGAGAAGTTAGCTCCCTTGCCCAAGGTCTCAAGGCCAGTAAATGGTGAAGACAGGATAGGAATGCATCCTGCCTGGCTCCAGAATCTGCACACTTCCCCCCAAACTGCTGCTTCTCTCGGCCACATCTCCATCAGCAAACTAAAGTGGGGAGGGAAATGTAGTGGAAAATGCATTCAAGTAAAATGGAGCTGGTTCAGTGGACATAGACAGGACAGACTTCGAAATCAATGAGATTTGTTTTCAATCTAGGCTTCATTTTTTTTTTTTTTTTTTTTTTTTTTTTTTTGCGGTATTCGGGCCTCTCACTGTTGTGGCCTCTCCCATTGCGGAGCACAGGCTCCGGATGCGCAGGCGCAGCGGCCATGGCTCACGAGCTTAGTTGCTCCGCGGCATGTGGGATCTTCCCGGACCGGGGCACGAACCCGTGTCTCCTGCATCGGCAGGCGGATTCTCAACCACTGCGCCACCAGGGAAGCCCTAGGCTTCATTTTGATGTCTGTGACTTTGAGCCTAGGATGGAAATCTCTCTGGGCCTTCATTTTACTAATCTGCAAAGTGCCATAAAAACTTTACAAGGTTACTGAGGGATTAAATGGGATAATTTTGTAGGCATACAATATTTCTATTATGTGAATGAAATCACATGGATTGTCTGCTTAGACAAAGGCTCCAGACTCAACTGTTTTAAGCCCTCCCTTGCTTGACTTATGCGAGATGCAATCTTCTAGAATTAACTCTCTCCCAAGTATGTTTCAGTTCCTCAGGGGCCCTGACCTGAGTCCATCTCAGGGGCAGGGTTCCCACAGGTGGAGGTCACACCCACCTTGAGTTACTACCTCTGATCTAAGCAGCTGCCAGCCAGAGCACAGCTGCACCTACTGCAGGTCCGGGCTGTGTTCCAACGTGGGGTCATCAGTCCCCAGACTCTCACTTGCCTTCCTCCTTGGGCTTCCCGCTGGGCCTGCTAAACATCTCAGGCTCTTGCTTGTGGGGACTGCTCACCCAGGGCCCTCCCCTCCCCGTCTCCTGTCCTACCCACCAGTCTATACCGTCTGTCTCTGCATGCCCACAGCCTAAAGGTGAACAGGGCTCATGCACTTCTCTCTCAGGGGAAACACACATGCACAAAAGGATGTACAGGTAGAGGAAACTTCACCAGCAACATTTCTGTGACAGATCAAACCAGGCCAAAAGAACAAGGAGCCTTGTCTGGGCTGGGGTAGTTGTTTTGTTGTGTTTGTTTGCTTTTCAGCTTTGTTCCCCTTGTTGCTTCCCTTACATGTTGGAGACATCCCATGGCAAAATTCTTGACCTGCGTTTTCTCATTTAGTCCTCTCAACACCTCTGTTGTACCATTACTGTTCCTGCTTTATGGATAAAAACATGAGGATCAAAGGAGAGAATCAACACGCCACTGCTTCACAAATAGTGCCAGAGCCTGGGCTTGTCTGGCTCCAGAGCCCTCATCCTTAACCACTACGCTGCCCCTTTATAATGGGTATGTCTATCTATCACCGACAAATATTAGTTACTTTCTTGGGAGGCAAGAGACATTACTTCTATCCCAGCTCTGTCTCTTAGAAGTCAAATGACTCTGAACAAGTCACTCAGTCCTTCAGGCTGTTTCCTCATCAATAAATGCAGAGAAATGGAATAGAAGAAGCAAATGGTCTCTTGAAGCTCTCAACATTTACAATTCTAAGAATTAATGGCCAGAGAGCCTAAACTAATACATTTACACCATGTCCTCTTCAACTGGTACTCAGCATTAGGGAAAATTCTTAGAAACAGAAACAAACGAAAACATTAGGTATAAGCCGTCTATTAGATTTACAAATTATGTTGCAAAATTTATTGTGCTCTTTTTTCTTTGAATGGGAACATCCAGATCTAGGATATACAGTCATAATACTGCCGAGATAGAAGTTATTACTGACTGGCCAAACACATGCCCAATTCCAAGAACCTTCTCCGAAATCACATGCTTGATAACGCTAATATTTAAATCCCCCCTTCACGCAATAAGCAATATGGAAAAACATTTGTCTTTTTTATTTCAAAATAAACATTGAGAATTTCTCTTTTTAAAATGGTGAAAACAAGCACGGAGATAGGTCTAACAACAAAGTCTTGGAGAAGAAATGAGAGAGAATGGGAGAAAAAGTTGACGGGACAGCGTCTCTTTGCACTCACCCTGTTCCTTTTGGCTTAATGCCACCTCCTACAGCACAGAACTGGAACCCAGGGCAGATGAAGTCTTAGCCCTCTGGATGGGTAAAGGCACTTTGCAACATTATCAGGGAGGAAATGTTGGGGATGCGTGTCAGCGCACTGAAATCAATTCACCTCAACACACACATTGCTCCTTTTTATTCCCTACACCTGGGCCTTGGACACTTTCGCCCTACCTCGGTAAGAAGGAGCTTATAATTTTGATTAGGAACGCCAGTGCATCAATCAGAAGGCGCCCCACAACCCACTCTAGCGCACACACTCCAGAAATCTCTCTCCTCTTTAGTTTTTCATTTTCAGCCATCTTTAATGCATTCATGTATTTATTTATGTATCGCAAACGCACAACAGAAGTGTTCCCATAGGGGCAGTCAAATTCCAAGAGAGTAAACCTTCATTTGTTCTCTCTACAAATATTTACCATGGGCCTACTATGTCAGGAGCTGTCTGTACAGAAGCAAAAAAGACAGTCGCTGCCTTAAGGAACCACCTGAAGGGGTCAGCCTGGCGATCACCTCCTCCAGGATGCCTTCCCCAGCATCCGGGTCAAGACAGAGGAGAAGCACCCCCTCAGGGTCCCATGGCATTGGGTCCTTCACGTCCATGACCTGCATCCCCCCGGAGCGTAAGGCAGGCTCTCCTTGCTTCAGATCCAGTGGGAGAGTTTTAAATAGGACGCATCTCAGCGCATCCTTGGACAAAGCATCGCAATGATGGTGATGATGACATAATGAAAACAAAATGTAACCCCCTTTTCTAGAGGTACTGCTTGCCTATCCCCTTCTGCCCCAAATCCCTGGATGTGCCTACCTGCACACTTAGAGGGGTATCTGAGAGGATGCCAAGACAGCAGTGGGATGCCACTTTCTCGTGGGGCACTGCTCTCTGATGTGTACCATCCTGACTAATGTGCTTCAGCTGTATGGGAATGAAAAATGAATGGGAAGGAGATCTTGCTGCTGAAACATATGTGTCAGAAAATCATTATGAGTATTAAATTACAGCAATAAAATGAACCAGGACTAATTTTGCAAATTAAGATCCAATACATTTTTTTCATAGCCACACCTTTTCTTTAAAACAATATATAGCAAAATGAGACTGAGGCTAACAGTATTAAACCTGCGTGTAAGGGGGGTGGGGTGGGGTGAGAATATGTATAGAGCCAGAAATTTCAACATGACAAACAGATTAGCATTTTGGAGGGTTGGGGGTGGAGGTTGTCTGGCACGTGTGCCGAACAGCATAATGATCAGGCTTTGAATTGACATACGTATGTATTTTACATGTAAAATTTATGTATACATATTCCCCTTCCTCTCTTCTGCCCCCCCCCTCACCTGCCCACTCCCAAGACAAGGTTCTGCTGACACAAGAAACTAGTAAATTTCTAAATTTCTGACAACTGCTTATTTTTAGAAGAGACTATCACTGTCTATCAAATTAACTCTGAAGCTATAAACAAAACTTTAGAGCTGTGCCTGATCTGGAGAATAACAGGATATCTCCCTCCACCCTCCAGCCTGAGAAAGAGGCTGTAATTAGATCATTGTCCGGAATCACCATAGAGGGGGCGGGGCGGCAGACATGCTCCCTTTCAACCATTCCAGGGAGATGGGGGGGGCGGGCGGATGATAATTAATTCACTTCTACCATCTCCTGGGAACAGGGTTGAACACAACACCTCGTTCCAAAAGGGACACTGGGGAAAGAGTTGAAATGCCCTGGCCAAGGACTCACAGACAGGGTCCACCAAGAAGAGGAAAAAACAGGATTCACCCCCTGCTGTCACATTCCTCCAGGCTCAGGCTCTGGCAGAACTGCGGGAAGCGGCTCTGCTCTACTCCACCCTTGGAACCAAACTATTTATAGCCACACAATCATTATAAATTAAGCTGTTTATAACATGGAACCTTGGCCCTGCATTAATTAAAACTGTAAACTGGCAGCTATAAATAACTCTGTTATAAGCTCAAGTGTGGCTACTGACTGATACTTCCTCAAATTGTGACAAATAATGACAAGTTTGTTTAACAAACATCCCACTGACATTAATCTGATTTTGAGTAAGCTGTGCTGCTTTTTTAATTTGGTCCCTAAGGGCCGGGGTCTGGGGAACTTCCTTTATTCTTTCCCTCCCTCACCTCCTGCACCAGGAGACTGTCCTGTGTGTAGCTGTTTCCCGCCCCCCCCCCTCCCCACCAATCACTGGAAGGGATTTGGGGCCGTTTAAGTGGAAGCTTATTAAATCCACTGCTTCTCTCACGGGATGGTTCTGCTCTAGGGGCTTTGCAAGGGTCTGGGGAGTTTTGTTAATGACACAACAGCGACAGAGAGGGGGGAGGGGGATGTGGGCCAGAACTGGTGTTGGATAAAGGTGGGGAGGGATTCGGAAGGGAAAGGCAGGTGTGAACGTGTCGGATTGTTGGAGTCTGCCTGCAAGGGGGACCTGGAAACCTAGAAATGCTGGAAGTGAATCGATAGAAGACAAGGCTCTGGACAGAGGAATTTACCTCCCAAGGCCCCTGACCTGAGAGACCTTGAATAGTCCTAGATTGGGGTCCCCAAGGCTTGGGTGCCTGCTCTAGGTGAACGGACAGTGATGTAGGTCAGGAGTCACATGGGATTTCAGAGCTCTGGGGGACCTTTGGGATTGTCTGATGTTACCCAGTCATTTTACAGGTCGGAACAGTTGAGCTAAAAAGGCTCCCACAACTAGTTAGTGCAGAACTAGACTAGAACTCAGCTCTCTGGGCTCCCGGCTGAGGCTGGGGGGCGGGGGCGGGGGGGGGGCTTCTCCCATCGTCATTAAATTAATTAATACATGTAAAGCGTTTGGAACCGTTCCCGGCCCTCTGAGAGCACTTCCTGAGTGCTAGCAATCGTGGGAGCCGTAAGCATGAGCCAGTTCTTCTGACTGCTAGACTCGATGTATTAACTCTTTAAAAGGGACTCTTCCATGGCTCCCCACCTTCCGTGTTCCATGTCTTCTCTGTCTGATTTAACCCCTAATTATAACATGTACACAAGCTCACCTCCCCAGCCCCACTTCTCCCAGTCTCTCCGAAACAGAGCTTTCAGGTCACTCTCTGGTCCCAAGTGCAGGGCCCACACACCTGAGAGAACTGCTCCATGAATGTCTAACCTCAGGTGCTTCACTTCCTTCACCCTAGCCTTGACCCTGCCTCTTCCTCCACCAGAATAAAAACCCACCCACTTGTTCCGTTGGTTCAGTGTCTGCCAAGTGTGCTACAGACCTCTTCTCAGGCTGGCTAACATTACAGGCCCCACCTACTTCTCCAGTCCAAATCTATGCTTTAGCCCAAAGTGGACTCCTTGCTCCTCCCCAAACACACACCCTGAGTTAATTTCCCCATTGCCTTTGACAAGGGGGCCCCCCCTTTACATTTCAAAACCCTGAGCTTCTTTCAGGACTTGTTGTAAATGCCTCAGGTAGTCTTTGCTGATGGACCAGGCAGCTGTGACATCCTTTCCTTGGAAGTCCCATTACCCTTATTTTGTGTGTCTCTTTCAACACCAGCCTGTCTTAATCCTGCCTTGCAGTTACTGCGCACGTGCTTCTGTTTAATCCTCTTTCCTACTGGTAAGGGGAACTCTTTCTTAATCATTTTGGTATCTAGCGTAGTGTATATTTAGAAAAGGGTAAAACATTTAAAAACTGCACTTTCTAAAAGTACAAGCAGAAACAAAAAAGACTTTGAAAGTGATAAATAACATATCAGCTAGTAAATATTTGCTGGGATGTGTAAATAAACAGCAAAACCTAGAATGGGTCCAGGCGTTTCGCGGCAGCCCAGCCTCATGCAGTTCCAGGAAAGCTACATAAGGGATGTCCACTTGCAAATAGGCAGGTCCTCTGTGCTGATGACAGATGCAAATGCCTGCAAGGTACCAAGAGAACTGGCAATGAAAAAGGCCAAACAACTGGGCAAGCCTGGCAGTTAAACAAGCTGGGGGAGAAAAGGGGTAAGTATCTAATCAACCCATCAGTCGGCCGCCCTCAAACATTTATTTAGAGCCTGCCTGCAAAGTACCTGACATAGAACTACCGGTAAAGAATAGATGTTTTCAAACAAACAGACGCGTAGAAAAGGAAATCAGATCTGTGGTCCCCAGAGGCTGGGGTGGAGAGAGTGGGAACTGGATGAAGGTGGTCAAAATATACAAATTTCCTGATGTATGGAAGTCAAACCATCATGCTGTACACCTTAAACTTATACAGTTCTGTATGTCAATTATACCTCAATAAAACAGGCGTAAAAAAACCATAGATGTTTTCCCCACTTTCTAGAATTGTCACCTCCACTTGCTACATTTTTCCCCACTTCTTACGCTTTTATAACACTAAGACCCATGGAACCCTAAGTCTCTTGTCAGCCCCCAAATTCTTATCTTTATGATGAGAGAATTTGCCAGGCTTTGCCTGGCCTCCCAGTGGGTTCCACATCCACGTGCATGTCAGCCCTGGCCCATCGGCCCCCTGCAGCCTGCCAGGGCCCTGGGTTCCCTAAGGTCCCCTTAACACTCCACGGACACAGGACAGGACTCACCATGTCAGGACTAACCCATCCCCGGAGGAGAAGCCGATAAGGAAACTTTCAGCTGACAAGCTAACCACCAAAGAGGAAAAGCACAAACTGAACATTCCTACGACAGTCTTCTTTCTTCCTCAAAAGTGACACAAGAAGGAAGGCGCCAGGCAGGACAGAGGCTTTAGGTCCCTTTGTGTGATTCTGTATTAACACAGTCACACTTTGCTATGCAGATGTCACTTCCAATAAACACCAGGGCTTTGCCGGCCTGGGACTCTAATTGAAGGGATGGTTACTGTTGCTGAATGGCTGGGGAATTAATTAATGCCGAGCCAACCACTTCATAAATGCCTGCTTTGTGAGCGGTCCCAGCGTCCCAGGGACCGCAACTCCTGTGGTCAGTGCAGCCCCAGGCCTCTGTGTCAGCAACTGATACTTACTATTGCCGTCAGCCGCTTTCTAACACCACCAGGAGAAGGAGGCCTCACCTGGAGCCTGGCGGGCACAGCCAACCATCCTCCCATTTCTCTAGGGCTGAGCACGCAGTGTTGGAAAAAGCGCCCCCAGTCTTCCAGACTTTTCATGCAAGACCTGACTTAGTTTTTGAAGAAAGGCTTTGTTTGCAAGTCATAAAGACGGGAACAGGCATGCAATCAGATAAAAAGCTTTTCTCAATCCACTCTATTCCTCATTTGGTTACTTGAGGTCTACGCAGATACAAAAACACAGGCACACAATCGAGCAGGGACACACACACACACACACACACACACACACACACACACACACACACACACACACACGGAGAGTCTCTGATCTGCACTACTCCCAGTCTTCACCTAATTTAAAAATCAGCTCCAACTTGAATGCGGCAAATGGACTCTCCAGGCTAACTTACTTCCTAGGAATACAGAAGGGGGAAAGGAAGTGGTGAGACAACACACGCGCTCTCTGCCTGATACACGCACACCTCACGGAATACACACGGGGTGGGCGGTTTTATTTTTCCCCCAGAAAATCAGTCCCCGGTTCTGCTGACATCGCATGTCCAGGCCCCACGTCAGTTTTTGCTGTGGTGGCTTTGTAGCCTCCTCAGTCTAAACTGCCGTGGATGCAGTCCTGAAAACTCCCTTTAAAATAAAAAATAGGGCTTCCCTGGTGGCGCAGTGGTTGAGAATCCGCCTGCCAATGCAGGAGACACGGGTTCGTGCCCCGGTCCGGGAGGATCCCACATGCGCGGAGCGGCTGGGCCCGTGAGCTATGGCCGCTGAGCCTGCGTGTCGGGAGCCTGTGCTCCGCGACGGGAGAGGCCACAACAGTGAGAGGCCCGCGTACCGCAAAAAAAAATAAATAAATAAATAAAGTTAAAAAGTGCCACAATGCCAACAGTGGAGGAATGAAGGAAGTTTTTTTTCTTTGCACTTTGTTGTGATATCTAAATGACCTTTGATCTATGGTGAGGGTATATGTTTCATACTCTAGAAAAAAATACATGATGTAAAAGAATTATTTTAGGTTCATAAAATCTCTCAAGATCCTTAGGTTTTCTTTGGCGGCTTTATCTGATTTTTGTGGAAGTGGTGTTCAGGTCTTAAAAATTAGCCTGGGTCGTAAAACAAGGAGACTATGACACTTGCCGAAACTGGATCCCTACGCCACTGGATTCTGTCTAAACTTAGTGGAAAAGAAGGAATGGAGAGTTTATCTTTGGAAACTTCATTCTCCCCTTTCCACGTTCTTATGCCCCTTCCCATGCCTTTGCCACGCCTGCAGTTCCCATCACTTTGCCTCTTTTCCTTTGGGTTTTTTCTTACTCTTACCTTAAACACATTCTGCAGAGGATGGGGTCCAGTATCAGTTATACCTTTATATGAATTAAAATAATCAGCATTTATTTCGTTCCAATGTTAAAAGTGCACATTTGCATTTTAATTCTAAATTCAGTCGTATAATGAAAGGTATCGGCTAGTAGATGAAAGAGCTCACCAACTCCCTGCATCTCTAAAATCAGACATCTAGGCTCCTGGCTCCCCTGCGAGAAAGGCAGTCCCTGGGACCAATCACAGAGCTGGCTGCAATTAACGCTTCCACTTTGGCTACAGAGTATCACCATTTAGTGTCCCTCTCCCTTTTGAAGTAGCACACACTCCAGGGATACTGCTAAACGTGGGAATGGCTGAAATAACGTGCAGTCTGGAAGATATTCACAGGCCCCAGGCTTCTGAAAAACTATATTCTTTATTCTTATTTAGAAAATTATACTTACCCAACTTATATGCTGAGTATGCATATCGAATGTCTGATCAAGAAAGATAAGCAATGTTTTTGAGTGCTAGATTTTAGAAACAGATGAGGAAACTGTATCCCAAAGAAGTTCAATAACTTGCTCAAGGTCACTCGCTGGTCAAGGGTGGGCCAGCACAAGAAAAGAAGGCTTCTGATTCCTAGCCTGGGCTCCTCTTGTTTCAACACATCATCTTTCAACCCACCAAATCCAAGTCCCAGACAAATCTGACTACTTCACGCTGATGGATGACCCTCCTAGTGTCCTCCCCCCCCTCCCTTGTGGGGAATCCCTGGCTAAGAAGTGAGGCTGAACGAGCAAACACCGTGTTTCTGGCCCTCCTGAGCCTTCTCTGCCGATCAGACCATGCTCTGCAGGTAAAACGGCAATACGGAAGAAAGGAAAACTTAGGAAGAAACAATCATTTGTCATTGCTGCCTTTTCCATCATTCTGATCCATATAACTGTGGTTCACCCCTGGTTATCCACACACCCTCCAGGACCTAGAGAGAGAGAGAGAGGCAGGGCCACCAAGGGACCACCAAGGGACCACCCTCGAGGCAGAGTTTCCCAGTGGAAGTCCACCTCCCAAGCCAGAAGGGCGAATTCGTGGTGGTCTTCTATCATTACAGGTGGTAATCAAGACTTGACTCTGCACCTGTGGCTGGATCTGGGGTCACCTCCCACCAGGCCCCAGGTGGACAGCATCTTGGTCCCCCAGTCACTGTGTACCTGTATATTTGCCACACTGCCCCGCCTGCCGTCACCTAAAACCAAAATAAGATCGTGACCTTGGCTCGCCAATGTACGCCGCATAAAGGATCTCAGTACCAGCCATTTATAGATTTGTTCATTTCTTCAGCTAAAATATGGCAAGCGGTTATCACGCACCAGGCACTGGGCCAGGCTCTCTTGCTATGTAAAGAAACAGGACACACAGCTCTTGCTCTTGACAAGCTGATGTGACAATCAGAGAGAAAGGGACAAATGACAGGGAGCCAAGTTAATTTATAACCAGATCGACAAAGGCCTCTTGCCTCTTTAAGACTCCGATCAGACACCGCCCTCTTGAGAAGGCTTCCTGTTCATCTGCAGGCAGTGACATGCTGCCTCTTCTTCTGGGCCCTGATAATATTTGGATGGTTCCTTGACACCAACATTTCTCATATGGTTAAAATTATGTCTATGTACATCTACTTCATTCCTTGGATTGTGTGTGAAAGGGGGAGGGTGGAGGATGGAGGGAGGAGAGGCAGAAACTGTTATTTACCATCTCCAAACACCACAGTATCTGGGACTTTTCAGACGAATGAATGAATGGGTAAATGGATGAATGAATGAATTCATTTCCAAGCTCTCTTGCCCTCTGGATTTCCTTGACTCAAGTGTGTGTCCACTAATTCAAACAAGGAATAAATTTCCTCGTGGCTCCTTAATATGTACAGTGTGTTTATTTCCAGTTCATTACACAAACCTGCAAAACTTGGGGAAGCGAAAGCCTCGTCGTAGCCAACAGCACTATTCTGCTGTCTTTGTGTTTCTCCAGGCACATAACTACAGTACGTGTGAGCGGGTGTGAGTGTCGCTCCTGCACATAATCTGGTGGCATCCTCAGTAACAGGTGTCCCTCCTGTAGGTCTCAGTGGTGATGGAGGGCAAGGAGGGGTGTGCCAGGAAGATGGGGAGATGCCGCCTGCCAAGGCCAGTCACATTAAATCTTAATGCTCATTCAGGGCCTGTCACAGGAGGAGAAATCCGATGAACACCCGAGTGTTGGGGTGGTTAGAGCATCTGTTAAATGGCTTGTTAATGTGATTTTTGAGAATTTTACACAGAAATGACACTGGCTACAATCAAAGCAAGGCAGGCCTGGCTCCAAGACAGCTTCTACCAAGTACCGTCACCACTTCAGGCCAGGTGGATGGAGGTTTTGCTGCTACCTGGCCTGGCCTCCTGGCTGCCATTTTGAGCTCTCTCTCTCTGTATTGTAATCTTTTTTTTTTTAAGAAAAGGCTAGCAATCTCCCCCCAAAAGATACATAGGGTCATAATATTTGCCTGTTCTTGCACTGAAATAAATATCTTTTACACCAGAAATAAAGAGAGTTTGGAAACAATCTGTCACTTTCATTTCTTTCCATGAAATAAAGAAACAAGACATGAGTAGTTAGGTCAGGTGGTACCAGAGTCCAAAGAAAGTGAAAAATCATTGAAGGGCAGAGCACAGTGACACCCAAGTAGCTTCTAGCAGCTCTTTCCCTTTGGTTTTCTAGAGAGTCTGGACCGCAGATGACGGAAATCAATACTCAATGAGTCACCAACACTGAGTAACCATCTGCTTGGGCAATGGACTGCCTTAGCTGGTTTGGGGGACAAAAACGGAAGTTACATGAGTCTTGTCTACAAGTAATCTGACTTAAAGAGGACAGATAAAGCTAAAAAAAATGAAATTTTGTTATTGTACAGATAACTGACGGAAATGAGATTTGGGGTATTAGTAAAAATCCTTAAGATCCTTTTACAACCCTCGCTCGTTCATTTCTTCAACTTCCATTCATTGATGTCCACATTGTGCCATACTATAATCATGTAGCCCTTAGGAATACATCTCCCACGTACATTTTATTTTATTTCATTCTATTCTATTCCATTCCGTTTGGGGCAGGAAAGGGTATGTATCAGAAAACATTTCATATTGTTTTGAATATCTCAGTAAGAAAACCTTTCTTCAGGGCGAATGTGTTTCATTAATATTCAGACAGCAATTATAGACTCTGGAGGTGATCGAGCCGACCTCATAGTGGTGACAACAAAGTTAAGTTCCTGAGCCAGTGCACGGCTGGCGCAATAGCCCGGGTCTGCTGAAGGTCCGTCCTGCACACCTTCCCCCTCCTCCATCCCGCCCAACTGCGTACAATTCAACTGCCCCGCGTCTGTCTTGGGTACCAAGAAACACAGGCTGCTCTCTCTGGCCCGGCCCTGGTCTGAGCACGTCTCTGACATTTCCTCGCTGTGTGCCGCTCTGGTCTCTGGAGGAGGATGCTTGGCTCTCCAAAGTATGCAGCCCACCGCCCCCACCCCCATGTGCACAGTGACCCAGGCTGGGCGGCACAGGACATTCTGGGGAACAGACGGGCCAAACCGGCCAGTTATCCTTGCTTACTTGGGACAACTAAACCCTCCCTGCCTGCGTCCTTTTCTTTCAACCCCTGGTAGTGGCAAAAGATGGTTTCTCAAAGGCCTGGCTTAGAGAAATGGCAGTCCTGCCCCGGACCCACGCTCTCCTTCTCACTGGGTCTCCTCTCTCCTCACGCGCAAAGCCTGGAAATATTTTTCTGGTCTATTGAAGTGCGTAGGCCGGTGCGCGTTCCAGGTCTCAATGACACGACTGCACTACATGATGAGCTCCTGCGGCTCCAAATCTTTAGCCAAGGCTGAGATTTCTTTCAGTTCCTCACGGCCTCTGGAAATTAAGATCCACCCTCCCAACCTCTCCTGACAATCCCATCCCTGCGCCCGAGGCTCTGCCACCAGGAATCCTTCAGCAAGCCTCTCCTCCGCCTCTTCTTTCCAGTATAAGTCCAGCTTTGTGTGCTGGTTTTAACGGCTTTTCTTGAAGGCAGGTTACCCTCTGGATTAGTTTCCTAGAGCTGCCGTAACAAAAAATCACCACCAACTGGGGGTTTAAAAATGACAGAAATGTCCTCTCTCACAGTTCCGGAACCCAGAAGTCCAGAACCAAGATCTTTAAACATAATTACCTCTGAAAAGATCCTTTTCCCAAATATGGTCACATTCCCAGGTTCTTGGGGTTAAGATACGGACATATCTTTCTGGAGGCCACCGTTCAACACACTACACCCTCTTCCAGTGATGCAGTTCACCCTAGATCAGAGGTGAAACATCGTACTTCGGAGTCATTGAATGATTCAGCCAGTACGTCCTGAGTGTTGCTTAGGCCCTGGATGCTGGATATTAGTTTGCCACTAGAGATACAAGATGAATGGCTCCTGCCCTCTAAAAGTTCGTAATCTTATAAATCAGATAGAAAAGCAAATAGATCATTATAATACAACGTGAAAAAAAAATGGAAAAGTCCCATCACTCAAGGATTCCATGGCCCATTTTCCCTGATAATTCCCATATTCCAAGCAGCGTCACTCTTTGTTCATATGCCACGGAATCTGCTTAACCAGAAAAATGAAAACTGATGGAGGAAGGGGAGTGTCAAGGAGGACAAGGGAGATGTCTTCCCCGGAGAAATTTCTCTCAGCCACAAATATATCTGTCTGAATATTAAAAATAAGGGCAGGCATCTGGTAAGACAGTGCGCTGGGGGCGTAACGTTTCTGAAGTCTGAGCGGAGAGCATCTCAGAATCAGAGATGGCTCACCTGCGGACAGAAGTGATGGCTCCCTGAAAAGGCTTCTACATATTTGTGCACAAATCAACCACCTGGACGGGTGCCAAGAAGCGAGCACGCTCTTTCACTGTTGAGTTGCTTAAGCGTTTTAATACTTGAGTTATGCAGGGCCGTATCTGCACTCCCATGTGGAGCCCCCCACGTTCAGCACTCTAGGTAGGAGATGGCCTAGCCTACAGACAGGGAAACAAGGCGAGCGCTTCCCTCCACTTCAGATCAGAGAACCCTAAAGCCTGCTGCTAAATTTCCTGAGGGGCAGGGAATGGTGGTATGGAAGATTATTCAGGATGATGAGGAGGCCACGTGGAGGGAAATCAAACACACACGTTGTTAAGTGATTCTAGAAGACTCCTATTTCACAGCAGAGATTTCCTTCAGGAGCAAAGCTTTCCACAATTTAGGAGACAAATGGTGGATAACATTCATCCTTGAAAACTGAAACATACAGATATAAAGGAGACAGGCAAGTAGGCAATGTGCAAATTGGCTGGAATATTGTGATTCAGAAATAAAACTCAATTTTGTTTGCTAGAGTGACTGCTCTGCATTTTAAAAAAAATATGTAGTATCTTAGAGTAAAATGACTTTTCTTCTGATTTTTTTTCGGAGCTGAGACTCGATGAATAAGACATAGATAATCATCCTCAGCCAGCCCTTATCTTTGGTTCCCTGCTATTATCTTTGAGAAAAGAATTATGTCCTGGAAGAGGGTTTCTAAGAAAATTGGCAAAGATCCACCGGCTGTCCAAAGAAAGTTGAAAGCACAAGAGCAAAATTTTCTAGAAAGCTATGCTTTGGTGACTGTGCCCAGTAAAGAACTTTTTCAGCCTGAGGTAAGCGGCAGTTAGAAAACGCTCTGTTACAGATTCCAATCTCCGCTCTAAAAAACGACTCGTGTTAAGTCCTGAGGGTAATATTTTGACAAATAAAAATAATTGTTATAATATCCTCAGTACTACAAAGGAGAATACCTCCACACACCTGCTCATACAGCTGAGAAATATTATGGAGGGGATTGACCTGGCTGCCTCCCAGTTTCTCCCAGCTTATACTTTAGCTAAAAGAAGATGATTTATGCAGACCTTCTTCAGCTCTTAAAGATCAGGGTGACCCCAGCAGATACTGGGCTCCATCGTGCAAGTGAGCTCGCCACAAAAATTCGTTCTAATCCGTTTCCCCTTCCTAATTCAGTCTACCTGAAGAAGCAAGAAAATGCCATCCTTCAAAGAACAGAGGGAAATGCAGGTGGTGAATCACGTCTACAGATCTCATTTAGGAAAGTGTCAGCCTGACGTACTGTTCGTGAGCCTCGGGTGACCAGCCCACAGGGTCCTGCTGCCCCAGACTGCGTCCACTGTGTCCCTCCACCTGCCACTCCTGCCCCAGGACAGGGGTTCCGAATCTCAGGTTCACCAGCGCGGCCGCCACCTCTCGGACAGCACTGCCCTAAGCAAGATGTGGGCAAAATAAGAGGGTCTATTGGTCGGTCCATCTGTACCTTATGTAGCAGGTGAAATAGAGGCCTTCATAACGATAGGTCCACGCCCTGGACCCTGCGAATGGGACCTTATTTGGCTAAGGAGTCTTTGTAGATGTGACTAATTTAGGAATCTGGAGACGAGATCATCCTGGATCGTCCAAGTGGGTCCTAAGTCCAAGGACAAGTGTCCTTCTAAGAGACACAAAGAGGAGAGACACATGGAGAAGAAAAGGCCATTGGAAGATGGAGGTAGAGATTGGAATGATACAGCTACAGCCTAAGAATGCCTGGGGCCACCAGAAGCTGGAAGAGACAAGCAAGGATTCTCCCTCAGGACCTTCCAAGGGGGCACTGTTCCCTGCCAACACCCTGCTTTTGGCCTTTGGGCCTCCAGAGCGGTGAGAGAACACAGTTTGATTGTTGAAAGCCACCCAAGATGGTGGTGATCTGTTACAGCACTAGGAAACTCACACACCTTACTGCATTTTCAAGGACAAATGACATTCTCATGATCCAGAAGGCTGAGTCACACTATGATCAAGCTCACAGGTTTGAAATTTGAAGCCTCACAAATTTCTTTCCTTTTATAAATTGGTCATATCTCTCAGACTAATCGATTAGTCGATGAACATACTTCAAATCTACTAATTTGTTGTAGCAAGAAAAAGACAACTGAACTAGAAAATACTGCTAGACACATGTTTCAGACTTTCACTAATATACATTAT
The DNA here is from genome assembly GCF_026419965.1 of Kogia breviceps. Taxonomy (NCBI): domain Eukaryota; kingdom Metazoa; phylum Chordata; class Mammalia; order Artiodactyla; family Physeteridae; genus Kogia; species Kogia breviceps. Next base: position 96,575,936 of record NC_081319.1, on the reverse strand, counting down.
AAACATACATGTGATACATCTTTGAAGTTGTCTGTCCTTGACAATTTAATCTCCTTTTTCTGAGGATCACACCCGTCATCCACAGACTTGAGCTCCAAGACATGTTGGAATCACGTGACTCCTCTCCACTCGCCATTAGGCTGGTTATAAGCGACTAGAGCAGGGATGGACCTTGACCCCAGCTGGACCAATCACGCTGTCTCCCCTGGGAATCTGAAACTGAGATGAAGATTGCCAGGCTTACTGGGCTGGTTGGGTGCTAGAGGAGAGACAGATAAACTCACCAGCTACAGAGAGGCCATCTTCCTGCACTTTTACAGATGGAGAAGGTCAGTCTGGAGAGGGAGACATGGGACAGATGCCAGAGAAAAACAAAGATCAGAGATACAAAGGGAGTCCTCTCTGGGTTCCTCCTGGCTCCCCAGGACCTCATGATATTCTCTCAAGGAGCCCCAGAGCCCTTGGATTCCGTGCAACATTCCAACCTCCTCCCTGTTACCTTCTTTTTTGCTTAAACCAGTTCAAGCTGATTTCTGTCGGTAGTTTCCAGGAGAAACTTGATTAAGATGGAAATGAGCGCCAGCAAACTAATGAATAAAGATTTCCATTTTACAATGGACACATGCAGAGATCAATTCATCCATCTGTCTATAGATATCTATGTATCTTTATCTATATACAATACATACAACACTCCTTAAACAGGCACAAAGTACTTTGGGATATAAAAATTTAAGGAATCCTTAAGCATTGCATCCCTGTCTTAACGAAACTAGTAATTTTATTCCACCCATTACTCACTAAATTAGAATTTAATAAGTGTTTATTGCACGCATACTAAAGAGGGTTCTGCAGCGTTCTTTGAAAGTCCTTTCTTCCCCTTGAAGAACTTATGATCTAATTAAGAAGATAAAATATACACTGTGACCTAGTGCCCCTATTTCACCTTGTCATAATTACTAGTAGTTTTCAACTTTCATAAACCGAAAACTCTCTACCCCGTCCATTCACACAATTTACACTGACTTCTCTCCACCAGTCTTTGTGTGCCAAATTCAGATCTTTATACATCAGCTGAAAAATGAACATTTTGGGCTTACTGCATGGCAGTGCTGTCAGCCGAGCGCTGAGTTTTGGCAGTGTTGCCATTTTTATCTGCACGGCACTGTTTCTGCAATTATCTGAAATTTTTATTGCATTTTGCCCCTATGGCTTTATAAGAATAAAGTGGAGAAATGGAAAAATGAAAGCACTTAAACGTCATTCTCATCAACTTAACACAATCAAGGCAAAGCTGGAAATAGGGCAGCCCAATGTGGCTGAACATTCACTGGGTTTAAACAGGTGAAGGAAGGTAACAAAACTCAGGAGCTTTTGTGAAATGCCGCAAATATGTCTTCAAAGCGTAATTCGGAAAGCAGAGGTATGACTAGAGACTTGATCCTTCTCACAGCCTGTTGGGGGTGGAATCCCTCCTCTTCTATTGTTCGACTTTCACTCATCCCCGTGAGATGGAAGTTTCCGGCAAGGCATCGGGGATAAAGATAGGAGAATGTCTGTGGACCAACCTAGGTCAGTAGGGTCTTGAATCTGACTTCCACTCCTATCTGTTAGAAATTCTAAGAACCTCCATGGAAAGGTAAGGAAGGCACTGGTCTTGGGCTAACTCCTCCGCCCCTCTTTCCGCAGTTCACGGATTATGCCTTCTAGCTATAGCTTACAATTGGAGTCTTGATCTAGCCAGTGGTTCTCAACCGGGCAAGAGCCTTCTGCCCCCCAGGAGACATCTGGCAATGTCTGCAGATACTCTGGATTGTCGTGGGGGGGGAGGCTGTAGCGTTACTGGCAGGTAGCGGGCAGAAGTCAGGTATGCCGCGATACATCTTACGCAAGACAGCTCCCCATTACGACGACGATCTGGCCCCAAATTTCACACAGGGCTGCCAAAGTTGAGAAAACCACTAGCTCAACTCTGCTCTTAATTTAAGAATTAATGTTTCTATTTTAAAACTCCCTGAATCCAATTAACTACGGGCAGACCTTGGAGATACTGTGGATTCGGTTCCAGACCACCACAATAAAGCAAACATCACAATAAAGCAAGGCACACGAGCTTTTTGGTTTCCTGGTGCATAGAAGAGCTATGTTTACACCATAGTGTAGGCTATTAAGTGTACAGTCACATCACATCTGACAAAAATGATGTATATTACCTTAAAAATATTTTATTGCTAAAAGATACTAACCCTCATCTGACAACGCGGGGTGGCCACAAACCTCCAATGTGTAAACACCGCAGTATCTACGAAGCACAGTAAAGCGGAGTGCAATAAAACGAGGTACGCCTGTAACCTCTGGATGATGGGTTTTTCTCTCTAATTTGCGTGTGAGAAGGGACTATGCACATGTGGATGGAGGCGGAGTCGGAAGGGAACTGAATAACATCCATCACTTACTGAGCACGTACTATGCGCTGGCCACGCGCTGTTCTAAGAGCTTCGCGTACACGACCGCATTCAACCCTCGTAAGAGCCCTATGAGGTAGGTCCACTATGATCCTCATTTTACAGACGAGACATCCAAGGCTAAGAAAGGTTAAGAGAGATGTCTGAAGTCACAGAGGTCTTAAGTGCCGAGCCAGGGCTGGAATAGAGGGAGCCTGACTCACGAGCCAGGCGAACAGGCTTGGTAGTTGAGTGAAAAGACAGAAAGGCAGGTGAGGCTCCAAGGCCGCGTGGATGGGAAAGAGGAGAGGGGGGACTAGACAGAGACACACGTGGGGAGATCGGTGGGGCAAAAATGGGTCCACAAGGGCCCTCCTGGTTCTTGGTGCTGACTCAGCTGCAGAAGCTGCAGTTCTGAGCCGTCGGACCTGAACTTGGGGTCACTCTGCGGGCCCGCTGTTTAATGTTCTCACACCGTGCCTCTCTCGTGGCCTGTAGAGAAGAGGCATTTTCCCCCTGTTCAGACTCATTACATTCTGTTAACCCAGAACCTGTTTTGTGCAAAAGCTGCGAACTGTGGAGAGCAGCGGAAAGCACGTGATATGTTTCAATATGCAGGAGTAAGATGCTGGGCCGCGAGGTCTGTTTATTAAAATCTTTATGTGGGGTGAAGGCCAACCGAGCTTATGTCAGCTGGTTTCTGGAGAGGCCCCGTTTTCAAGATCAGTCTGCTGTTTGTCTTCTTTACTGAGCTGACAGAGGACATTCTGGAGCGTACATTATGCCAAAAACATCTGTAGTACAGAAAATCAACAATGAAGGGTAACAGCTCCAAATGGGGTTAGTACTTTGAAAGGCTTTAATGTGTCAACAGATTAAACTGCTATTTTTATCCAAGGAGGAAACGAGCGGAAGTAAACCCGTTTAAAAGAGAGCAGAAACCAGCCTATTCTTTCTGCCAAGTTATTTTGCACACTCAGAAGGACACAGAGTAGGTTTTTGTTTTGTATTGTTTTTCTTTAATCGGGGTACTCAGGCCGACTTTTTTCTTTATTTTTGTCCCCCACTTGGATGCATGCCTCTGGATGAGACACGAGGCAAAGGGGTTTGCCTCTGATGAAGAACTGGGCACTTCATATGCCTTCCTATTTAAAAACCCTGGGGTGTCCCAGGCATACCGAGATGTAACAGGAACTAAATTTGTCACCAACACTTTCATCGGGATAACAAGAATAATAACAATAACCAGTTGCTAAGCACTTACTATGGCTACTAGGTATTTTTCATGTGTTATTTCATTTAATCCTCACCTCTCTATGAGCTAGGTGCTATTACAATCATCTGCCTTTTTAAATTAACTTTTTATTAAAGTATAACATATATACAGAAAATTACATGTTTTTAAGTATGAAACTCAGTGCACTTCACAAACTGAACACACCCAAGTAATCACCACCCAGAACAAGAGACAAGACACCTGCAGCCCTCTCCTGCCCTTGCCCAATCACACCCCCTCAAGGGTAACCGCTAGCGCAACTTCGAAATACATAAATTTGTTTCACCAGGCTTTGAACTTTATCTAAGTGGCATTATACGACAGGAACCCTCTTCTTTCTGGCTTCTTCCCTTCAACATTTTGTTGGTGAGATTCATCCATATTGTTTTGTGTAGTTGTGTTACGTAACTGTATTGTGCGTTGTGTGTAGTTGTAGACTGCCCATCCCCCCAGCTGTAGAATATTCCATTATATGAATACGCCACAGTTATTTTTTCACTTTGCTGTTGATGGGTTTTATGTCCATTTCAAGGTTGATGTTAAAGGTGAAGGTTAAGATTGAAGATTAAGAACACTGAGACTCAAGAGGTTAAAAATAACTTGCCCAAGTTCACAAAGCTAGAAAATGGTGGATCTGAGACTAACTCAGGTTAGCCTAACTCCAAACAGTTAGGTTTGTAGGGACCTCTCTCTGATGGGTGGAAAGGTCTTTTGTATGAACAATTTGGGAGGACCACTGGAAGAGGATATTTGAGTAACACAACACGATGGAAAACCACCCACCTCTACAGAGCTCCTTGCCTTTAGGCATGTCTCTTTACCCTTGGTTCCCATCTAACCTTTCTCCCTTTTTTGTTACTTTGACTGACTGTTCCAATAGCTCTATTGAGATCTCAAGCATTGTGGCACCTCACTGAGTTGTAGAGGCAGGAAACACACAACTGCACCTGAGACCTAGAAAAAATGTTGAGTGTAAGATACATCCTTAGAGAAGCAGCCACTGAAAAAGGTGAAGGCTTCAACGGATATGTCAACAAAAGAGGGAATGGGGCATGCCCAAATTCAGTACGGACGTGCACACATTTGTGGGTCTTCTCCAACCCATGTGCGGGCTCACTCTCCTCCCCTCTCTAACATTTCTCCTACGAATAGTTTACGATGCTGCTACCAGGTCACTCCTACGGTGAGCATCAATTTGGCACATCCAGTGAACTGATTCACTTTTAGGATAATTGTACCCTAATTGGCATTCATACTTTCCACGTTTTTTTAGGAGGAAAAGAAAAGGAAAGAAAGAACAACCACGCTTTTAAGGAATCACGTTAACAATAAAGGAAACATGAATGCTTGCTCTCTTCCTAATATCATGTCCTCTTCAAATGGAAGGGAATACAGTGAAGAGATGCCATTTAGCCCAGTAAAGAGAGGGAGCCCCTTAGGCAATCTTTTTGGTCCCACCCTTTGGATCCTTCTCCAACCTCACACTCAGAAGTGACTAGAGACACAGGGAGACCAGCCATAGAACCTACAGGAAGCTCAAGAAAGACTTTCTCACTCACTGCCTCTCAGCCTAGCTCATTGGTGTTTTTCTGCAAACAGGCACAGAACTCACATGTGTCTGCTAGATTCTTTAGCCAGTTTACAACAAATCATGAGGTTAATGCACAATTATTGTGGGCCAACAAACACTGCTTGTTAAAATGACAGAAATCACTGAACCAGCTGAGATACGGGCCAGTTGTTTCATTGATAAAAACACCATTGGGGATTCCAGGTATTATTCTAGAATAAAACCACCTTGCTTTGCAGAGTCTCAAGAAGCCTTTCCTTCTCTTCTCCATGCTCCCCTGAAGGAAAGAAGAGACACTGGCACTGGCCAACCGTACTGGTTTGCTGTGGATGATGCAGCTAAGCACCACCGATGGGGTGGCTTGAACAACAGAAATGTATCATCCCACAGCTCTGGGGTCCAAAAGTCCGACATCCAGGTGTTGGCAGAGTTGCTTCCTTCTGAGGGCCGTGAGGAAAGGATGTGTTTCACGCCTCTGTCTTTGGTTTGCACGTGGCCATCTTTATGCTCATACTGCATTCTCCCTGTGTATGTCTCCATATCCGAATGTTCCCTTCCTATAAAGACATCTATCGCTCTGGATTAGGGCCCCCTCTAACGACCTCACTTTAATTTGATTGCCTCTGTAAAGACCCTACCTCCAAATAAGGTCAAACTCTGAAATACTAGGGGTTAGGACTTCAACATATGAAATGTAGGGGGCACCCAGCTCAACCTATAACACTGACTCCTACAAAGGTGTCTTTGTCTCAGTGCACCATCGGTTCAGCTCTCCCCAGCATCTCTAGGGTCCGCACTCTGTGTGCTCTGGCCCCAATCAAATAAGCTCACTGAAAAAAAGGGAGTGAACTTGACATGGCCCCAGCTCCAAATTCTTTGTGGTCTTCCAGTATCTTATCACCACAGGGAATGATATTCTGTTCATCAGGGTCTCCTGAGGTCAAAGGCGTCAGGGGTGCCCATCCAACTTCTGGCTCGGTCTCCCCCATCCTCTTTCACACACCTGCCGGTCTCAGCACCAGACGTCTCTCATCACTTCATGCGGCCTCTTCCTTCCCTCCCTTTGCTGAGGCCCCCCCGGCTCCTGTCTCCTCTTGCTCTGCCCTGTGAGCAATCTTTTCAGATCTCACTCAATTCATGTCTTCTGTGACGGGTGCTTTTCACCCACATCATCCGAAGAGGGAGCATCTTGTTCCAATTTGTTTTACATGATTTGATGAAGGAAGAAGGAAGGACATCTTCTCCTTCCCTCTGCAATGTCTCAGTAGCTCGCAAGAGCTGTCACTGATATCCCGCTGCCAGATCTCAGCTTCCTGGGGCCACGGAGTCCTCTTCCAAGTATCTTACCTTTGAAGCTTCTGCCAGGCGAGCAGAGATTGGACAGCTTGATCGCACGGATCTTAGACTGATGACTGCAAACGTCCAGGAGATCTCAGCCACGGTTAAATGAGAGGAGAGAGAGTCGGGACTTGATTTTCACTCTCCTGTATGAAAACATCACTTTTTAGAGATCCTGTTTTGTCTCTGGTGCTATTTCTAACGGAGTCTTTTCTTTCAAATTGACTTTTAATTTTGAGAAGCTACTTCATCTCCTCAGAATCTCATAAAAATTCCTCCCATTCAGTTTGAAAGCAGAATCAAGTTGCTGGTGGGAGTCATCACATGGATAGAAAGGAAGAGGTATGCTGTTGGGAGTGACTTGTAAAGGGTTTAAAAATATAACGTTTGACCGTATTTCTTTAAGAATGTAAAACTGGAGGATTTCTTCTGAGCATTTGGAAGCCCTCATGAAGGGATGGGTGGGTAGACGTGTATCAATTAGGAGACCTCAAAACCATTGGCAACACCTGGCTTAGTCTTTCCAGGGAAGGAATACCTTTCTAGTGAAAACCCAGGTGCTAAGGGAAGCACACTCTTTCAAGATGGAAATCCATTTCTTACAGTACCACTTGCTAACAGACCCAATTATTATCCCCAACCAACTGATGAAAAACTGCGAGAAAGACAGATCAAGTATAGGCACGCACCTAGCCCCATGCCTGAGACATAACTCTCGGTACATGTTAGGTTAGGCAAATCCTAATCTGTGTTGAAAAGTCAAAGGCAAAGAAAGAAAGAAAAGACCTATTTCCTAAATCAGTTAAGTTCAATTCACTAAATAGGCTGTGTTTTTATACCAAAATGCAAAAGTGCCTCACGCCAATGAGTAGATATGATCAAAAAAGATATGCGTTCAAAATATTTTGACCCCTACCCTTGTATCAATAGTTCCTTTGTGTAATAACAATTTCCCGCATACTTCTTACATGAGGACAATGAGAGTAACATGCAGTCTGCCAGGCAAAACAGAAAAGTTAAGATGCTCGCAGTGTAATGTAGAAGAGTATATAGGCAAGCCACTTAACCCGGCCTTGGAGGGGAGAGAACTGCTGAGAGGAAGTGCTGTCTCAGCTGAGGCCTGAAAGTTAGAGGGATTACAATAATCTAGAAGCAAGATGAAAGTGGCCTGCGCAGCGCATCGGCAGGCAAGATGGAGAAAAGTAGTCAATTTAGTGAGATTTTAGGAGAAAGGATCTACCAGACTTGGTAGGACTGTTTCCTTTGTGTCTTCCAGGTCATGGTACTGAAGCCGGAAGAGGAACAGATGGGAAGGTGATTTATTTTACACAGCGACTAACAATACACGAATACATCTGCTTTGTCGATCTCTATTTTCACATGTAGCAGGTTTGTTTACAACGGAGTAAATAGCAGGTGCGCAGCAGATTTGACTCAGTTGAGAGTCTTTTTATACCAGTGGGTCCCTTCCACTGTCTCATTCAGACAGCCTAGCTGCTAGGCTGTATACCTGAGTTGAGAGTGAAATTCTTCTATCTCCTTTTAAGCAGCAATCAGAGGCTCCTTCAGTCTACATGCCATGATATGATGACGAGGCGTGCTCAAGTTGAGCAAACACTGATTTGTTCTGTGTGGATAAGACATCATTTATGTAGCAACTTCTGCGTGTTAGCTACTGGAGATTCCCCCACATGGATAATGCCCGTTCTTGAGCTTCTACAGTGGAAGAGAAAAGACAGAGTGTGGTGAGCGACATGAGACAGGTGTGGACAAATTCTTGTGGGAACAAAGTGGAGGGCACATGCTTTGAGCCTGGGCCTGGGGAACAGCCAGGAGGGTGTTCTCAGGGAGAAGGTAGCAAGGAGGCTCCACCTGCATGCATCGGTAGGAGCTGCCCAGATAGACAGGCGCACGTGTGAATTCCAAGGAATCGAAACATCCTGAACAAAAGGATCAAAGTGGGAAAGGGGAGGGAAAGTTGAGGAACAGTAAACAGACCCTGTGACACAGCCAGAGTGCCCAGGGTCGCTGAGGAGAGTGAGAAGCAACCTGAAGGGAAGACACTAGGAAGGGCTGTGAATGCCAGAGAAAGGGGAGCCGTGGACACAATGGGGGGCCATGAGCAACTGTCAAGCAACAGAGTGAGGTGACCAGCCCTGCTGTCAGGAGCAGCGTGTCGGTGGCAGATTGGAAGTGAGAGAGACGAGTGTTGGGGATACCAGCTAATAGACTCTGAAGCAGCCCTACTACGATTTGAGGAAGATCTGAACCAAAGCTTTGACAGTGGCAAGAGAGAAAAGGAGCATGGCCAAGTGATATTTCTGCAATAGGATCTAGAAAAGCTGATGACCAACAGGATATCAGCTGGAAAAGAGAGAAGAGACTCTAGAGTTTCTTTCTTAGTTCATCCGGGCAGCTATAACAAAATACCATACAGGTGGCTTAAAAACAACAGAAATTCATTTCTCATAGTTCTGATGGCCAAGAAGTCCAAGGTCAAGGCACCGGCAGATTAGGCGTCTGGTGAGAACCTGCTTCCTGGTTCACAGATGTCCCTCTTCTCACTATAACCTCATGTGGCAGAAGAGGGGAGGGAGCTCTCTGGGGTCTCTTTTATAAGGGCACTAATCTCATTCATGAGGGCTCACCCTCATGACCTAATCACCTCCCAAAGGCCCCACCTCCAAATACCGTCACAAAACCGTTGGGATTAGGTTTCCACATACAAATTTGGGGGAGGACACAAATATTCAGAGTAAGGAATAAAGGGAAGGGATAAAGAGTTTTCTAGAATTTGGAGAGTAAGAGTCTCTGAATAATTTGGGGGGAGGTTGGGATAGAGAGTCAAGCAGGAGAAGAACCAATTGCTGTTTACTCTGTGCTTAGATTCCTTTTTTGATGGTCTTTGAAAATGTGAATATAGGACTTGGGTTATTTTTATGTTCCTTTGGAGGCTAGACCGTTTCCCAAAATTCAGCATTCCCTTCTAGACTGGACCACATGAGTCTCTTGTTTCTCTGGGTTACACTGGGGCAGAGTTGCTTTTAGAATGAGGATGAGTCCTTCAGCTACTGGAAGTGTGTAGAGTACCTGACGACACTCATTTGCATATAGGAGGCAGGGGAAGCTTTTGGAGGAAGAGGGTGAAAAAATAGGAGCATTGATGGCAAAACGTTGGGCTGGGCCAGGTTAAAGAAAACACGAGGAAGGAGAAGCAAACAAAGGGGGCCTCAAAAGAGGAGTCATGAAGTGTAAGGGAAATGGAGTGGGCACAGGGTCACTGAGGTCAAGAGAGAAGGCACTTGGGAAGAATATTAGAACCTCTGGTCGGGAACCGCAGAAGCCCGAAATCATCACCTTCTGTGGTGCCCAAAATGAGGAGTAGATGCCCGTAGTTTTGACCCTCTCTCCCCTGGGAACAGCGCTGTCCTCCTTTGGGCATCCCTCTTCACTCCACACGTGTGCTTTCAGAGGAATGACCGTGTTGTAACGTGATCTCACCCCCCAATCCACAGCAGACAGGCATGGGTACCATTTCCAAGCTAGGCCAGCAAGGCCCTTTCTCTAGGATTATTCTGCAAGGACACCAGCGTTTCAGCCTCTTTCCAATGGCTAAAGCTGTCGTTCAGAGGGTCTCAAGCTTTAGAGTAAATAAGAATGAACCACACAAGAAGTCTCCTTGAAATTCAGACTCCCGGGCCACTTCCCCAGGGACCCTGACTCAGTGGGTGTAGGGTGGCTCACAGGCCCGATGTTGACCCTGCTGTTCTGTATCAAGCATGGGCGCTGCTGGGGGCCAGGCTATGTGCAGCGTGAAGAGAGGAGACGGCGCGGAGGGAAGAGACGAGAGACAGTTCTGGGTGTCCTCCACGCCCCGCCCCCAGCTCCCCCGGTAAATACCATTACCAGACCTATCACTGGGTCCACATCCCAGATTTTATAACAGAGGGCTCCTCTTTGTGGGAACCAGTTCAAACGGTAGTCCCATCAGCTGCAACCACAGAGTTCCAACAAGCTCAGAATTCGTAGGCAATCTTTTCCCTGAGTGCTTAAGAGACAGAGAGCTTGTGGACAATCGTCCCTTGAAACACTTGCGTGCGCACCCAAAAACATAATGTGCACCGCGAGAAAAAGCTTTGCGTGTGCGTGTGCGTGTGTGTGTGTGTGTGTGTGTGTGTGGTGCTGATGAGAAAAAGTAGGGAAACAGAAAGCAAGATGATCACCTACAACGCGCTACTGTTGCCACCTTCATCTGGGTGTGTTTGCGGTGGTGGCCTTGAACCTCAGCCCACGAGGGCCTACTGCAGCCCCCCACCCTGCCTGAGGGGAAGAAACTTGGTCTCTGTTAATTCTGGAGCTTCCTTTCCCCTGGGCAGAGCATTTCACGCGGAGCAAGATCCTGTAAGCGGCGCTGGCGCGGGTCCGGACGCAGGGGCAGAAGGCAGCCGGCGGCCCACAGGTCCGCGGAAAGCCTGCGCCACTGCCCACCAGGCGTTTCCCCGTCCTCTGTGCACAGACAGGTGAAGGGCAGGGGGTCATCCCGGTCCGGCCCGTGCCACACAGGGCCATGAGGTCTCTGCAGTGTGTGCTGAGGCCGCCCGTCAGCCCCTGGAAGTAGGAGGCAGGGCTCCTCTCCATCTGACCATCACTTACCCACTGTCTTTACTCCTTTCTTATCCCCAGGGAAAACCTCGCCTAGATTTGGGGGTAATGAGAGGTGCAGGGACCCAGGCTCCTCTCCTGACATTTCTCCCTAAGGGCGTAGTTCTTTGAAACGGGTGTAAGACAGCAGAAAGCAGGCAGGCCATTTGTTCCCCATTCTACCCCATCCTTCCCCCCAGGCAAGGAGCAGTAGACGGCCTAGCTGCTTCTGAGGAGGGAGGGGCTGGCAAAGGGAGAAAGGTGGGCTGGGGGAGGGAAGGGACGGAACAAAGGTTAACTTTTCAAAACCATTATCTTGGCAGCAGATCCCGGTAAGGTTCCCCGTGCCTGCATGCAGGCAGGAAGTGCATATGCATTATTAATTCACCTGGACATTTTTACCCTTTCCAGACTGTGCCCCCGGATCTCTCTACTGTCTGCCACACCCGTTTCCTCAAGCCCAGAATTTGAGTGGCTGTCACTCCCTGGAAAGCCAAGCTCAGTAGTTTGGAGAAAAGGACACGCCAGTCCCACAAAAGAATGATATATGCCAAAAGGAACTGCATTAGGCTCTTCATTAACTGGAGAGCAAATAAATTTATGAAAATCGTGAATCAGTTAATCCACCACTTAGAACAATTAATGGCTAATTATCACGAGGGCGGGCCTGAGGCTTCTGCTCACCTCCACTCACTCCGGAGCACCCACGTGCTCCAGGGCAGAACACCGAACTCGCGTTGCCTGTATACTGTGTGTTACCCTCAGATCCCTGGCGGCCTCCCAAAATGGGATGGACTAAATGTAACCTTCTCTTAATATTGGAATTTCTCCTGAGGGCTCATGCATTTTTTTTTTAACTTTTTAAAAAAACTTTTTATCATGAAGACAGTCAAAACATATGAAAAGCACAACATCAACATCAACTACCTTCAACAATTATCAATACACGGCCAATATTATTTCATCTATGCACCCCCCTCTCTGGATTATTTTAAAGCAAATCCCAGGTTTCCTAGTGTTTCATCTATCACTATTCAGTATGTGTCACTAAAAGAGAGGGACTTTTTAAAGCATATTAACAATACCATGACCAGACCTAAAAAAAATAATGATAATTCCTCAGTGCCATTAGATTTTCTCATGAATCTTATAGTTTTTAAGTTTGTTTAAATTCGGATACAAATATGAGCTCGACGGTGTAACTGGTTGATGATACTCTTTTAAAATCTACAGGTTCCTCCTCTACCACTGCTTATTCCTTACAATGTTTTGCTGAATAAACTATGTTGTGTGCTCTTAGCCTTTGACACAGTCTGGATTTTGCTGATTGCATCCTTGTAATGCTGGTGTGTGTGCGCGCGTGTGTGTGTCTCACATCTCCGTGGAAGTGAGATGTACGGAGTTGGTTCACACCAGCTTGGTTTTGTTCCGTTTCGGCAAGAATTCCAAAGGTGGTGGTGTGTGCTTCCACTGGGAGACACATGAAGTCTGGCTGTCGCTCTTTTTGTCATGTTATCACAGCCACTGGTGATTATTACCTACAGCAGTGTTTCTCGACCAGGGGGATTTCGTCCTCCCAGGGAACATCTGGCAATGTCTCGAGACAGTTTTGGTCATCACAGCTGGGGGAAGAGATGCTACCGGAATCTAGGGGGTGCATGCCAGCGATGCTGCTATAATGCACAGTCCCCCCGGCACAGAGAATCATCTGGCCCTAAATGTCAATAGTCCAAAGTTGAGAAACCCTGGCCTAGATCCATTTATTCATTTGGGGTTGCAGAATGTTATATTTCTAATTTCACCTTTCATTTTGTAAATTTATTAGCACTAATATTGGTATAAAGAAAAACTTCCTAATGAACTATTTGATTTCCCCAAGGTAGAATTCATGGAGTAGATGTAAGCTAATGTTTAATTCTTTCATTTGCCAGTTTTCAAAATCATAAGGTAGTTTCCTAGACTCTTCCAAAGGTGACCAATAAGATTGTTTCTCATAAGAATCATGTATAAACTTGAGCGTATAAAGGGACTGGGTATGTTCCAACCACTACAGCGATTATCTTCACTGATGCCTAAATTATACCTTCTTTGGACATATGGAGCTTATTCAGGGGGGTTTCTGAGTCTTTCTGACACACGCTCGTAGTCTTTAAAAGTTTGCTTGCATTTCAGGATGACAAGATCCTCTAGGGTCAGCTTGTGTACAGTACTTACTTTCCTGGACTGGTATCAGCCACTTCTCCAAGGAGCCCTGGTTCCTTTCAGTGGTAATTAGCAATCACCATCTAATTATGCATGTTAAGACATAAATAGCCCTTGTAGTATTTTATTTTTCTCTAATGATGGAATTTTTTGAACCATATTTTACACATGGAAATATTTATACAGTTGACCCTTGAACAACACAGGAGTTAAGGGCGCCAACCCTCCGTGCACTTGAAGATCCAAATTTAACTTTACAATCGGCCTTCAGTATATGTGGTTTCACACGCATGGATTCAACCAACCCCAGATCATGTAGTACTGTAACAGGTAGTTAGCGAAAGAAATCCACGTAGCAGTGACCCATGCAGTTCAAACTCACGTTGTCCAAGGGTCAACTGTACTCAAGAGAGTGGTTTCACCCCAACTCACCAACTCAAACTTAAAACAAATGGAAATTTTTGAAAGCTGGCAATACACCCACCCCCATTTCCAGATCCTCTCTTTTGGTCAGCAGGCCCAGGAATGGGACAGACTGTCCTGAACGCCCAATAATGAGGATACAATGACAAAACAGGCTGGATCTAGGGGGCCAAGAAGGCCTGGAAATGCCAGAGTTGTTCTGAACTCCGGGCCTCTGGTCTCTCCAAGACTAGGAATTTCCCAGGCCCCTTCTCCTGGGCTGCAGATGGAAAAACAAATCCTGCAGGCAGAGGCGCAGGCGGGCCGGGGAGACCGCAAGGAGGGTCAGCCCCGCCAAAAGTCTGGGGAGATGAGTGGAACGTCTTCAATATCACAGGCCAGGTACAGAAGTTTATACGAACAGATAAGCTATGGAATAGCACGCCAGAGTGCCATTCACACTTAGAATACGTGACCTTGAAGAAGTTTCTCCTTCTTGCAGGTCCCTCTGAGCTACATTGAGACCCCAGAGTGCAGAGACCTCTGGTCCCCTGGCATCAGGGTTATTTTAGGAGAAAGAGTGAGAAACACTGTGAGGCAATTCCAAACACATTCTGCTGCAAGAAAGGGCCTCTGACTTCATTATAAATTTAGGTAGCCTAAATTATATTGAGAAGTCAGAAGTGCGTCATTTGTTTAAAGTCAGGAATTCTTTTACAAAGGGAATTGCTCTCTCCTAATTTCTCTTTTCTTCAAGCGTTTAATATCTCAGAGCTGCCTAGCTCAAGTTTAAGCTGAAGCATGTCGGGTTGAAACCAGCCTTAAATCCTTTCTGGCACAAGGTAGGAAATGATGCAGAGACAGGGATAGAGACAGAGATAGAGACAGATAGAGATAGAGATCTTGTGGACATATACATTGTGGAAACATACCTGCTGTCAGAAAAAAAAAAAGTGCCTGAATATATATATATATATATATATATATATATTTTTTTTTTAGCCCTGCAGCCACCTCTGAGTGAGCCCAATAAAGAACTCCTCTGCCCAAGTGATGAGATCAGCTTAGCGGGCCCCAGCTCTCATGTCCTGTGCTGAGGGAATTAGAAGGGGCTGATGGTGCTGGAACGGGGCTCTTTTGCATTTCTCAGTGACATCCTCTAATGAGCTGACAACGGGGAACACCAGGCTGCTGTCTTGGAGAAATGAAAACAATCCAGTGGTCATTTCACATCCTATCATCCTAATGACAACCCATGAGCTGCCTTCTTCTTGCCTTTGATTAAAATCCACGGGACCTGCCCAAGGAATTGAGACTAAGATCCCCAAGAGGGAAAGAGACCAAAGAGTGCTGCGTGGAGGGAAGGAGGAGGCCTCCCAGGGAAAAGCACATTTGGGAAAGTCAGCAAAGTCAAGGGTGACTAGGCTCGGTGTTGCCTGAAACTTGGCACTCTTGGAAATTGTCAGCTCCAATGCCTGATTAGCTTTCTCCAACGGAGCCAGTGAGGGATTCCACCAGAGAGATCCAGTGCTACGTCCTGGCTCAAATGTGGTTCGAGTGAACCACAGCAGCACAAATGATAGGGGTGATGCTCTCCAGGTGGGAATTCAGCTGGCGTGCGCCGGGACAGCTGGACTCACTAAGATATTGAAATGCTGCATACTAGTGGACGAAAACCCCTCCCCAAGCCAATCTCCCACCCACTGCCTCAGCTTCCCCCCACCCCACCCTCTCCTAAAACCCCTAGTCTCACCCCCCAAAACCCAGCGATTTCACTCAACAGGCAAGGCTTGGCAAGAGAGGGTGCCTGCCCGTACCTGGATTCAGCGCGTGGTAGGTGACTTCCATTCTGACTGGTCCGTGTCCAGGCCAGACCCATGATTAAATAGTCATATTCCATTAGACATGCCCGCGGTGAGCCTTCCCAAGCCCTGCCAGCAACCCACAGGGGTGGGGCAGCCGCTGCGGGACTGCTCTGCGCCGTCTGCCCCCGGGGCCGTCTGCCCGCCCCATGCACTCGTCCCTGACCCTGTGGAGGAACGAAGGAAATGAGAGGCCCGGGATTGTCCTGGCTCTCAGAGGACTGGACACCCTTCTCATGCCTGGCAGGCTGATCGCCGGAACTTTTTTACTGCCCTTTTCTTGTTGCCAACCCTTTTCAAGCTTCCTAAATTAATAATGATGAAGCCCTTTCAGCTGTATCTCCAGTCTGTTTTGGATGATTTCCATCCTCTGGGGCCTTTTTCTCCCGTTCTGGTAGCCCTTTACCCCTCTCTCCTTCATTTGTATCCATTCTCAGATAATCACTGATTAGGTCATGGAGGGAGGGGGGAGGAAAGACAATTAGGAGAAAGAAAGAAACAGCCATTTGGGTATTGCTGAGTCAAAGGTCTGGGTCAGAAACAACATGAAATTTCAAGGGCTGTTTCCCCAGTGAAAGGACGGAGGAGGAAGAGGATGGAACATCTCTGAAGAGTCATGCGTAACATCTAGCGCACGGCAAAGAAGAGGGTGAGTGTGGGACACCCTCCAGGACCAGCGCTTGAACCTGGCTTGAGCCTGCCTGGTAGAAGGAGGGGAAACGTTTCCCTCTAAAACAATCGGTTTATCATAAACCAATAATCCTCTGCTTTGGGATAACCATCTATTCTTTCTCCGGTTCAGCAGAGTTCCTCCATCCTTCCTACCTCCCTAGTGTTTCTGCATCATTAGATTTTTCTCATCCCATTGAGGAAACCCAGAGAGGGAGCATTCCAGAAGGCCCTGGGCTGCCCACCTGGCAAGCCAGAGTCTCTCTGTGCAGCATCAGACTCGGGTGGGAGCCAGGGATTCCACTGTCGACCTTCCAACAGAGGGGAAGGGCTGCCAGCTACCGTAGAAAACCAGAATGTCACAGAGAAGCAGGGATGCGTCTATGAATCACTCACCACTCTGCTCTAAGTTTCAGCTTCTCCAATTCCACCCAGCACAAGAGAAGTAGGTTGGGTGGAAGCGTGCTGGGTGCAATTGTGTGTCAGAGGCTGTGCAAGGTACAGGGAATCGCGGAACAGCAGAAGACACTTTCTCTCAGGGAAAAAGCTCATTGTTTGGCTCTGAGACCGCTATAATTAGCCAATCTGTAAAACACTGACAATAATAACTCTCTCTCTGTGACAGGCACAAGGCTGTGTGTTCACCCGGTCTAGTTCATTGTCTCCCTGGGCACACGTCTAGACCTTTCCCAGCATTCCATGCAGTGCCCGCAGGAATGAGCTCTCGCTAGCGGGAGGTGGATAGGACGGGTGAATGTCACTTCCGGGACGGTCCTCTGAAACCTCTCCCCCTGAAATCTTCCCTGGATTGTCTCTCGCTCTTTAGCCAGCAGGATGCAGAAACCCAGCAGAGGACTCAGAGGCCCTATAGGAAGTGAAATCACTGGATGAAAGATTCTGAGTCCCTCAGAGACTACAAAGAACAGAGCCCCCCAGCCCAACAGACACACACACACACACACACACACACACACACACACACACACACACACACAAACATGGGCCACACTGGCTATGATATGAACAAAAAATAACCTTATTGTGTTAACCCACTGAAATTTTAGGGTCGTTTGTCACAGCAGCTAATGTTACTTACCCTATCTAACATACACGTGGGTTGCATTAACAGATAGAATGAGAAAATATATTTACAGTGCCTGGTTCTATGTCTGACATATAGCAGGTGTCTGGCACTGTGCCAGAAACACGGTAGGTACTAAATAGCTGCGCTTCATTTTGCAGGACCAGAGCAAGGATTCCACTAGACGAAGAGGAGGGATCAACAAGTACCCTGACCCAGAGGCATGAAGCCACATGACACAGCCAAGAGAACACAAACAGTTCCCACAGCTACAGGTAAAGATACACCAGGGCAAGCAGATACTGGGCAAGCAGACATCAGACCAGAGAGGCCAGCAGAAGTCAATTCTGGAAGACCCTTTATCCTTGGCAATAAGAAACTAACCAAGTGTTCTTTTTCATTTTTAACGACTTTATTGAGACAGAATTCAAATACCATATGACTCGTCCATTTAAAGTGTATGATTCGATGACTTGCATATTCACGGAGTTTTGCATCCATCATCACACTCGGTTTGGGAAACTTTTCATTACCCCAAAAAGGAACCCTGCGTCCCTTAGCTGTCCCTCCCCAGTCCGCCTCCTGGGTATGTGCCTAGAAGCAGTGAAGATCACTCCCTGACCTACCACTGCCCAAGGCCCGACACAGTGCACACGTGCGCACGCGTACACACACTGCTCTCATCGTCCTCACGGTGTACGTGTGAAGACCAGCCCCAGGGACCTTACACTCGCCACCAGCTGAACCACTCAGGCGCCTGTCCCTGCACACCAGGCCCCGGTTTCCCCGCCTCCGCCTCCCCAAGAAACACTTGAGGAAGCCTAGCTGAGCCGGCCTTGGCCTCAGGCAAATGCACACCTTTGGGTTCTGCTTCCTGGTGGCTGGAATTGGTTGATCTATGCTCTGAGGCTGCTCCTCTTGGCCTGTTTGTTACCCTCTGAGTCAACTCCCTCCCCCTCCAGAGACTCCGTCCTTCCCTCCCTCCCTGTCCTGCCACACATCCCTTTCCCCTTCCCTCAGAGGGACAGAGCCTGGAGGCGATCGACAACAGTGGTCCACCGCGGTCACACCTGCAGAAGTTCTGAATTCTCTCAGAACCCACGTGCACGGAAGACAGTATTGTCCTCGTGTTATTGGGTTGGCCAAAAAGTTCGTTTCGGGTTTTCCTCAAGATGTTACGAAAAACCCAAATGAGCTTTTTGGTCAACCCAACAGAAGTGGGGAAACTGAGGTTCAGAGAGTTCAAGTACTGTTCCTAAGGCTGCACAGCACATGAGTGTCGGAGCCAAGCTCCCACCCGAAGCGGGGAGGCACGGGCAGCATTTAGGACCCCTCTCAGCAGCGTGAACAAAACTTCCAAATACCAGCTTAGTCAGACGGGGATGGTTTCTTCTCACCCAGCAAGAGGTCCGAGTGAGGAACTGGAACAGCACATCCTTAGCGACAGCCAAGTCCCAAGCTCCTTGTGTCCCTCTGCTTTGCCATCCTTAGTCTGGGGCTTTCATTTTCATGATCAAAATTCCTACTCTAGACCCTGTGCTTTTTTTTTTTCTATCAGAAAAGCAAGAGCTCTCCCAGAATCTCCATTCTGGGAGGCGTCTCTTCCGTCTCATTGGCTCATGAGGAATTTGTTTTTGTTTGTTTGTTTGTTTGTTTTGCGGTACGCGGGCCTCTCACTGCTGTGGCCTCTCCCGTTGCGGAGCACGGGCTCCGGACGCGCAGGCTCAGCGGCCACGGCTCACGGGCCCAGCCGCTCCGCGGCACGTGGGATCCTCCCGGACCGGGGCACGAACCCGTGTCCCCTGCATCGGCAGGCAGACTCTCAACCACTGCGCCACCAGGGAAGCCCCTCATGAGGAATTTGTAACATTCCTGCTACAAACAAAATTAGCATTTGTCACCAAGGGAAAGAGGAGAATGGGTGCTGGGTAGGGAAGCAGCCGCGCAGGCTCTGAGCAGAGTCCAGCCCCTCCGGCCTCTCACATTCGATCTGCACTGGCTGAGGGCTGCTGCCCACCACCTCCTCCGCTCCTCAGCATGCGCTGGGCTAAACCACAAGGCGGGGCCTAGAGCTTCGGGAGAGAGGAAAGCCTTTCTAGATCATCAGCGTGATCAGCTGAGTGCCCATTCCCACCGGCAAGAGAAGACGTTGTTCGTTTACTCTGGTTCAGCGGAGCAAAGTCCCCACTTTGGAAGGCGTTAGAAAGCCCTGGGAATACACCCACCCTCAACTCTCGAGCACTCACAGCTGCTGCAGGCCTTAATGGAAAAGGGTCTGATGCACTCATTTCCAGGCCTGCCACAAAGCCCTTCTGCAGAAACTTCAGACTCTCAAAAGGGCTCAAGAATAAATTATGCATTAATCACCATCTGAAGATGAGTGGAAAAGATCAGACACATATAATTTCTGGCCGCATTAACCTAGAAGTTGGGGGTTCGGGGGCTGGAGGGCAAGAGGCGATATGGTGAGATGGGAAGAAAAGGAGCCTCTCGGGGGCACTGACTTCACCTAGATCCATCTATCTCGTCCTCCATTCCCTCTGGCTGAACGTGCCCATGTGACTGAGGAAGCTGCATCATGGGATATTTTCACCAAAGAAAAGAGCCTTCCTTGCAGGGCTGGATGCTGAGGCCTGGTCCCCTGGAGGTTATGACATGTTGAATCACTCCTCCCACATCTCACACTTCTGAACAAGGTGTGACGTGAACCTCACCCACGGTGCCTTCTTCCCGGGCCCAGAATGCTCCCTGCTCTCTGAATATTAAACCTCTGAGAAGCCTGGCTAAGCAGCATCTTGGGTTTTTAGCAAACACCCTTTGAAACCGAGACCCCGGGGGGAAAAGGTTCCATGCAAAGCACTATGTCATGGAAAGATTACAGGCTTCAGGGGCAGCAGCCCTGGATTCCAGACCCGGATTCTAGATTCACCATGAGCCTCCCTGGCCCCTGGTCATCAGTCAGTCTTCTTGTCCGGAAGATGAGGGCTGGAATTAGTGGAGACTAAAGATCACTTCTGGCTCCCACTCTATGACTCCAGGGATGGACTCAGCGTGGTATTTCCTTTTCGTATGAATTTTCTCAGAAAATGTGAATTGATCAAGGATATTCATGACAATGACATTTGAGTGATTACTATGAGCTCTGGCAAAGTGCTTCAACCTGGTAACTCTCAAGCCTCACAGCAATCCTCTGTGGAGTAGGTGGGTATCATCAACGGCTCCAATCTACTGATGAGGTGACCAGGCACAGGGAGGTAAGTAATCAACCACTCCATTTCCACTGGGATAAGTCCTAGAGGCATCTCCAGTTGAGCAGGTTGGAAACTGAACTCCGGACTCCCCCACTCCACCCCAGCCAAACCTGCTTCTCTCTCCATCTGTCCCTGCTTGGCAGATGGCAACTCCTTCCTTTCTCTCTCATACCCAGGCCAAAAGGCTTCAAGTTTCTCCCACCTCCGATTCGGCACAAATCACGTCAGCTTTGCTCTCAAACAATAGCTGGAATCCACTGTTTCTTAGCACTCCCAGTGCTACTACCCTAGCCCACGCCTTCATCGTGTGTCGTCTGGACCACGGCAAGAGTCTTCTCACTGGTCTCCCATTTCTAGCCTCTGTTCCCCATCACGTGCACACACATACATGCACATACACAAGCACACGTGCACACACGCACACACTGAGTATTTTTCTAGACCACAGCCGGCATGATCCTTTGCAAATGTAAGCTATGTCATTCCTCTGTTCAAAACTTTCAGTGATTTCCCATCTCACTGAGGGTAAAATCCAAAGTCCTTACTCTGGCCTCCGAGGTCCTCCAAGACCTCCCCCCCACCTCTCTCCTCTCCCCTCTCCCCTCTCCTCCCCCCCACTCTTCCTTCAGCTCACCAGGCATCCTCCCGGCTCAGCCCTGGCCCGGCCGCCCTTCCCCAGACAGTATCCCAATGGCTTTGCTTCACCTCGCTGCCGACTCTCCGCTGAACCGTTTCTCTGACTAAATAAAACAGCTCCTCCCTCATCTGTCCGTGTCCCCCTAGCTCGGTTTATTTTTCTCTTTAACTCGCATCTCTACCTGCCATAGTTTATATTATTTGTTTATTTTCGTGTCCTTCTCCCGCTACCAAAGGTAAGCTCTGTAAGGACAAAGACTGCGCGTGTTCACTGTTAAGCCCCCAGGGCTGAAAGAGTGCCTGGCATTTTAAACAGTCACTCGGTGTGACCTATGGTGGTGATCATTTTGCAATGCATAAGTGTATCAAATCAACATGCTGGACACCTTAAGCTTACACAGCGTTATATGTCAATTATACCTCAATGAAGCTGGAAAAAAATAAACCATTCGATTGATACTGGTGGCCCTTGTTATCTGAGTCTAATCTGTACCTGAAATTCCACTGGATAGGGAATTTGTGGGTAGCGGAAACCCATATTCTATTACATTAAAGGGAAAAATAATAATGTGTTCCCTATATCACCTAGATTCCTAATCACCTATAAAACAACCCACTGTGGATTTCTGCATAAGTCATTTAATACACCCATTACCTAATTACCTGACTCTTAATGAACTCATTAGTGAATATATGTGTGTGCAGTATGTGCTACAATACTGAAAGCATTACGTTTTCCTTCTACACAGAAAGCAACTATATACTGTAATATAAATAAACAATAAAATGATTTGTTAAAGGTACCTAATGAATGCCAACATAATTACCAAAACAAAATAAACAGGTTATTTTTACATTACCTTTTTTTATATAAATGTATTTGCGGCTGCGTTGGGTCTTCGTTGCGGTGCGCGGGCTTCTCATTGCGGTGGTTTCTCTCGTTGCGAAGCACAGGCTCCAGGTGCACAGGCTTCAGTAGCTGTGGCTCACGGGCTCTGGAGCGCAGGCTCAGTAGTTGTGGCGCATGGACTTCGTTGCTCCGCGGCATGTGGGATCTTCCCGGACCAGGGCTCAAACCTGTGTTCCCCGCAGCGGCAGGCGGATTCTTAACCACTGCGCCACCAGGGTTTAAATGCTTACTGACTGCACGCAGAGTTGGCCAAGTGCGAGGCAGAAGTTACTGAGCCGCACGCCTGTGGGGAGAGAAAAGTCAAAGTGAGCCGGGGAAGGAGCAGGTGAGACCATCCAACGCCCCAATGCACAAACACTTCCTAATCGCGGAAGTAGTGGGCAGTCTTCTCTTCTCGACGTTCAGGAGTCTGGGAAATGGATGCATAACTGTGGACCATCGCCCAAAGTCACAAATGAGGCAGCAGGATTTTTAGAAAAACACTAAAAACAGGCATCTGTTTTAACTACTGTGTAACTATATAATTTATTATCCACACTGGGGACAATTTTGAAAGTGAAAAATATATTTTAAGAATTTTTAAAAATATATTTTTAAGCATGCATTCATAGATTGACAAGTTGGTTTTATTATATAATGGCAGGCCTATAAAATAATTCCAGTGAAAAATTATGTTCAAAAATAAAATCATTTCTAAAAATAAAAAAATCAATCCGTATCCATTAAAGCAAAACATTTTAAATTATTCAGAGTGAGTAGTCTAAACGGTTAAAAATAACAAGCAGAACAGTATTATTTCATAAACATTTACTGTAATAAGTTCTAGAGTCATATCTATATCTAATGCTATGCTACAGGTATTTTTCTAAAGAATGAATTTTTAATATATATTTCTATTTTTTCATAAAATTGCCTTCAATCTTTTTCAAAGTTGTATTTCATGGTTTATAAATTTAAAATCGGGGCTTCCCTGGTGGCGCAGTGGTTGAGAGTCCGCCTGCCGATGCAGGGGACACGGGTTCGTGCCCCGGTCCGGGAAGATCCCACGTGCCGCGGAGCGGCTGGGCCCGTGAGCCATGGCCGCTGAGCCTGCGCGTCCGGAGCCTGTGCTCCGCAACGGGAGAGGCCACTGCAGTGAGAGGCCCGCGTACCACAAAAAAAAAAAAAAAAATTTAAAATCGTTGGGACTTCCCTGGTGGACCAGTGGTTAAGACTCTGTGCTTCCACTGCAGGGGGTGCAGGTTCGATCCGTGGTTGGGGAACTAAGTTCCCACATGCCTCGCAGAGAGGCAAAAAAAAAAAAAAAAAAAAAAAAATTGTTGACACCATCAGTTTGAGGTAGGCTGGGACCTGGGACCCTTTGCTGCAGTGCTTGCACCTGGACAAACATCTCCTTGAGCAACAAAATACAAAGAAACTATAAGGGACTAAACACAACTGCACTGCATGGGCAGTTGGGGTCAAATTATGGAAACCAAGATACAAAAAGACCAAAAAGACCTACTGCCACTTCTGAAGAGCTGGGAGCAAAAGCAGGGTCCTAGGCATGCCCCCTGCACCCAACACCACCAAAGGGGCGGGTGGACCTCCTAAGCCACCCCTCCAGCCCGTCCCCTGGACCCACCCCTACCCTCACCCCGTATAAGGAACCACTTCAACAACCCCCACCCCCACCCCCACCCCCGTGAGCAGGGAAGCAAGCAAGGGAGGGAATCTGTGGCTTGTTTTAGCTCCCCCTCTGCTGCAGCAGGGGCCCCAATAAAGCCTTGAATGAATTTCTCATCTGGCCTTTTATCAATTTCTAAGGACTGAGGAGGCCAAGAACCCTGGCGGCAACAAATTGACTCTTCTCATTTGACAGCAGTATTTTTAATTAAGAAAATAGTCTTTCTACAGGTGCTGAGATACCTGGTAAGTGAAGAAGTAATTCTGATAAATGGAAAATATTCTCAATTCTAATTTTTTTCTTAGTGAAATGTGTTACTATTTCAGTTCAAATCTTTTCACAGGTACCATTCTTTTGTCATTCAGGGAAACTGTGACAAATATTTTATGAGACAAAACTCATCAAGTAAGCCGTCTCTATTTATGATTTTTTTAAATGTTTTGACAAATTTAGATGCTACAAAATCACAGAACTTCACAATTTCATTCCATTCCAGTATATAATGTAAATCCATCCAGTTAAATATAAAAGCTCCATCAAAATGTTCTTCCTGTAAGATATTTCAAAGCCTAAGTATTTACTCTCAAATTTAAAATTATTTAATTTCTTCAACTCCTTCTTTGGTTTTGTAGGTACAAATTTTGTTTTCAATAGTTATACTTTCCTAAAAGCTTCCAGAGCTGAAGCCTTTTGGCTCACCATTCCTTGAATACTTGATTAAAAATTACCAACTTATTTTAGACAAAATGCAAACAAAATTTACAGTACTAGTTTGTTTAAAAAAATATTTTTAAGTAAAAGGTCACTAGGTATTGTATTACACTTGGGTTCATTTACAAAGTAGCACTTCAAAGGCTGAACATTTCTCAAATCTAAGAACATGCAGAAAAGGAAAAAAAGCACATACTGCCAGGCTGAAGCACTTTTTAGTTCGACATCAGCTCTATCACAAATATTTTGTAGCTCAGTTTCTCTGTGTATAAATAAAAATATTTATAATGTCTGTCAACTATAGCTTCTATTTTGTTGGTAGACTGTCACAGCTTGTTTGGATGCAGTTTTGAACTATGAACGCACTACATCTAATTCCAAATACATTTCTGCTCCACAGATTTCTTAATTTAGTAATAACACTATTTTTCCCATTATGCTGTGCTCCACCAAAAATCTGTATTTTTAGTACCACCACAATCTTCACTGTTGAATTATTTTTAAGTGAAGTGATAAACTACAATAATGTCAGATGCTATATCTTTGACAAAATGATCTTTCAAAAGCTTTGAGTCCATGAATTGGATTGAAAAAAAATAATCAAACCATTATTTAAATTAACTGGCTTTTTTTGAAGAAACTGATATAAAACTGCATCATGTAACTGTTTGTGACATTCTTCTTCTGATAGTGGAGCCATCCCACAAATATCCCTTTACTTTTCCTATGTGCACAAGAAAAGGTGAAGGCAAAATTAACTTGTTAGAATAATCATTTTACCTAATTGAAAAGTCATACTTCTCAGACTGATATAAAAATACAACCAGGCATAACTGTCTTAAAAAGTTACTAATTTTTTAAATAGATGGTGATGCTTTTTCACAAGATTTTGTCTTCTGGGTTTACCTGTGGTCAGTGATATTACCACAGCCCCCAGAGCATCTGGCAAATGTTAACAAGTTTCACATTCATCAATACTCTTGAGCAAAGGATATCCAGTACTGAATTTTTCATTAAACGTGAACTTTTTTCTAAAGCTCAGTGCTGCAGGAAGAGTTTGGTTTGGGGGGCTTTTCTCTCTTTTTTTTGGTAAAAAAAAAAAAAAAAAAGTATTATCACAAGATAAAAACATATAGATTTACACAATGCAACAGATGGCAAGCCACTGAGGTGGCAACCACGAGAGCATTCAGACCATTCTATCTACACTCCACAGGGACACCGACCTCTCAAACTCTGTTTCCAGCAAGTGTTTCACACCCACCCAGTCCCCCACGTCTCATGCATCCTTCTGACTGCAGTGACTCAACGTCCTGGTGGCTCCAAGGTCAGCCCAGGGCTGAGGCGCATAGCCCAAGTTGCCAGCAGGGGCAACAGCAGTTGAATGCATTCAGACCGACGTATCCACCAACCATGGATTGAAAATATTTAGAAAAAAAATTCCAGAAAGTTCCAAAAAGCAAAACTTGAATTTGCCACACTCTGGTAAATATTTACATAGCATTTGCATTGTATTTACAATTATTCACACAGTATTTACATTGTATTAGGTATTATAAGTAACCTAGAGATGATTTAAAGTATACGGGAGGATGTGCATAGGTTATATACAAACATTTATCCCTTTTTTTTTTTTTTTTTTTTTTTTTTTTTGTGGTATGCGGGCCTCCCACTGTCGTGGCCTCTCCCTTTGCGGAACACAGGCTCCGGACGCACAGGCTCAGCGGCCACGGCTCACGGGCCCAGCCGCTCCGCGGCACGTGGGATCCTCCCAGACCGGGGCACAAACCCATGTCCCCTGCATCAGCAGGCAGACTCTCAACCGCTGCGTCACCAGGGAAGCCCTATCCCGTTTTATGTAAGGGATTTGAGCATCTGTGGATTCTGGTATCCTTGGGGGGGTCCTGGAATCAATCCCCTGTGGATACTGTGATTCTCCCATCATTAAATACATAGATCAGAAGGAATTACTAGTCCCTGGCCACTCGTATCTGAGGGGAACCGTCTCTCTCTCTCAGATCCCTCCAGAAGGAATCCATCTTGCTGACACCCTTCCCGGCCTCCAGAACTGTGAGAGAATAAACTTCTGTTGTTTGAAGCCACCGACTGTGGTACTTGTTACAGCAGCCCTAGGAAACCAGGATGCTGCCTTCACTCCTAGAAGTCCCAGTCTTGATTTGCATGTGGAGAACCACGTCTCTCTGGTTTGGCAAACTGGCCCTTGCAAGTTGTAAAGCTTTTGGACAGTTCTGGAACTGCCCTGGCACAGGAATGATTTGTGCATCTTCTCTCGTGACACATTCCACTTTACTGTCCACTCATCCAAGGGGAGGCGAAGGGGACGTGGTGGGTCTGGGTGGCGAGGGTGACAGGAGTACTTCTGATATGTCACATCTTCTGGGTGACATCCAGATTACTACACAAAGCTATGTAGGCTTGTCCTTAAATCCTGCAGCACCCACCCCTGCCCGAGAGCCTACTCTCCCTTAATACTTCAATAAAATAGCTTAGCCAGACATCCATGAATTTGTTAACTGTCCAAGGCTTACATTTTCCAGGTCATTTTTAAAAATTTTTATTTTATATTATAGCCTAGTTGATTAACAATGTTGTGTTAGTTTCAGGTGTACAGCAAAGTGATTCAGTTATACATATACGTGTGATGATTCTTTTGAAAATTCTTTTCCCATTTAGGTTTAATCCAAATTCTTGTCTCCACTCTGGATGCCACCCTTCA
The DNA here is from genome assembly GCF_026419965.1 of Kogia breviceps. Lineage (NCBI taxonomy): Eukaryota > Metazoa > Chordata > Mammalia > Artiodactyla > Physeteridae > Kogia > Kogia breviceps. The sequence goes on along the minus strand of NC_081319.1, from coordinate 96,548,540 downwards.
CTATTTCCTCAAAGCCGACTTAATACCAAAGAGAAAAGTGAGGAAGAGTTTACTGAAGCTTTGGGAAGAATGGAGAAGGTGGCTGCATAGTATGGAATAGGAAACCACCTGAAACTGAATACCAGGCACCATTCTGAAGACGCCCTTGGCCATCTTCCTCCCCTGGCTCCTGGTCCGCTCTTCCTGCGCTCATTTTCTTTCCTCTGCGCTCCTTAGAGACATTTCTCCTCAAGGACACACAGGCTGTTCAGCTGTTCTCCCAGGTCCAATGCCTACCTCTGATGCCTCCTCCTTGTGTAATCCGGAAACATTAATTAACCTTTATGTGCCTCCATTTCTTCATTTGAAAACCAAGTATAATATTACTCACCCATAAAAGGAAATAAGTACTGACACAGGACACAGCACTGATGGACCTCAAAAGCAATATACTATGTGAAAAAGCCAGACACAAAAGGTCACATACTGTAGGATTTCATTCATAAGAAATGCCCAGAGTAGGTAAATCCATAGAAACAGGAAGCAGATTGGTGGTTGCCAGGGGCTGGAGGAGAGAGGACTGAGGAGTAACTGCTCAGTAGGTATTGTAGGTTGAGTTGTGTCCCTCAAGAAGATATATTGAAGTCCTATCCCCAAGTACACCTCAGAATATGGCCTAATTTGGAAAGAGAGTTTTTACAGAGGAAATCAAGTTAAAACAATGTCATTAGGGGCTTCCCTTGGTGGCACAGTGGTTGAGACTACGCCTGCCGATGCAGGGGACACAGGTTCGTGCCCCGGTCCGGGAAGATCCCACATGCCACGGAGCGACTGGGCCCGTTAGCCGTGGCCGCTGAGCCTGCGCGTCCGGAGCCTGTGCTCCGCAACGGGAGAGGCCACAACAGTGAGAGGCCCGCGTACCGCAAAAAAAAAAACAAAAAACAATGTCATTAGGATAGCCCTAATCCAATACATGACTGGTGTCCTTATAAAGAGGGGAATTTGGACACAGAGACAGACACACAGGAAGAATGCCGGTTAGCAGATGGAGGCAGAGATTGGACTGATACAGCCAGAAGCCAAGGACCACCAAGGGTTTCTGGCCACACTAGACGCTGTGAGAGTCAAGGAAGGATTCCATTCAAAGTCTTGGAGGGAGCACAGCCCTGCAGACACGGTTGATTTAGGAGCACCAGCCTGCAGAGCAGTGAGACAATACATTTCTGTTGTTTTAAGCCATCCAGTTAGGAAATGAATACAGTGGATACAGGGTTTCCTCTCCAGGTGATGAAAGTGTTCTAGAACTCGATAGAGGAGGAGGTTGTACAACATTGTGAATGTTACTGAATCGCTCACTTTCAAATTCTTAATTTTCTGTTACGTGAATTTCACCTCAACACACAAACATACACACAAGTATAATATCAATCAACACCTATCAGCTGTGAACATTCAATGAGTCAGCACGCAGGAAGCATTTAGAACAGTCCCAGAGACACAGTAGTCGCTCAAGAAAAGTTAGATAGGGGCTTCCCTGGTGGCGCAGTGGTTAAGAATCCGCCTGCCAATGCAGGGGAGCCCTGGCCTGAGAAGATCCCACATGCCGTGGAGCAACTAAGCCCATGTGCCACAACTACTGAGCCTGTTCTCTAGAGCCCGCAAGCCACAACTACTGAGCCCGTGCGCCACAATTACTGAAGCTCGTGTGCCTAGAGCCCATGCTCTGCAACAAGAGAAGCCACCACAATGAGAAGCCTGTGCACTGCAATGAAGAGTAGCACCCGCTCGCTGCAACTAGAGGAAGGCCGTGGGCAGCAACAAAGACCCAATGCAGCCAAAAATTTAAAAATAAATAAATACATTTATATAAAAAAAGGAAGTTTAGATAATATTACTATTTTCAAGTCTCTCTCCAAACTTCCCACCTCTAACCATCAAATAATGAGCAGCAACTAATCCCCCCAACCCTTTTTCCTCTTTATGCACAGCACTTGTTCTCTCTTCTTCCAGACCAAGCTGTGTGAGTACTAAGTCTGAAATGCCTTCTCTTTATACACAGCATGACCCCTCAAGTCATTTTCCCCAGAGTTTCTCACCCACAAGATGAATGGTACCTCCCACCTACCCACCACCCCTACCACCAAGTATTCAAAAATTAGCAGCAGAGAAATTTATTTTAAAATGGCAATTATTTCCATCCCACTAAGAGGCTGCATATAAAAATGGACTCATTTCTCTACTACGTAAGGTCAGGCATTTTCCGTCCTCACTCTTGGGGGCGGGGGTGGCACACAGGGTGGGATGACTTATGGGACCCAATCACACTCTCTCCACCTGCTGCTAACCAGTGTTCCTGTAGGCTATGATGGCAGAAGCCAGGAAGGTGGGTTACCTGCAGGAAAATCCGATACCTAGCCCCAGGGCTCTGGGTTCCATCATCAAGTGAGTTTACTGTCCTGTACTCAGTTCATTCCAGGAGAAGAAAGTCCTAGTGGGTGGGCTGTCAATTTATTAAAATAGTGCAAAACCCAGAAGAACTAAGAACTAAGGTCTTGATTCAAGAGGATAAAGAAACCAACAGATGAACAGTAAGGAAGTCCAAAAGGGAGGGGATATATGTATATGTATGGCTGATTCATTTTGCTGTACAGCAGAAACTAACACAACATTGTAAAGCAACTATACTCCAACAAAAATTTATTTAAAAAAAAAAGAAACCAACAGAAAATTACTTGCTGACTTTAAAGCTGTCTTGCTTTTCACCCCACCTCACAGAATTACAGAACAGAAAGATAGAAAGCTTTGCTAAGTACTGAGAAACCAGCCTTTGAAAGATTTGATGCTTTGTGCAAGTGGGAAATTGATCATGGAAGAAAAGGAAAAGAAAAAATTGTGCAAGCCAACTCGAGCAATGAAAGAAAAAATTCAAGGAGACATGTAAGACCACAGCAGCCAATTTGAATCAAGCATGCCATAGATTTGGGGCAGGCTCTTTTGAAAATAGATGCCTCAAATTACATTTCATAGAATTGCTGTTAATGCCCTACAACTTGTCATAACATGCCGCATCTTCAGAAGGCCCTTTTTTATTACTAATATTTTATTGTTTTTATAGTATGCACCCTAGGAGAGAGTATGTAAGAGTGAAAATGTATCAGCCATGCATCCAGGTGGTAGCGCAAAGCACTGGTTTGAATGATTCTGTTACAAGCTAGATACATATTTATGTCTGCGATGCTTTCTTCTTCATAAATATTTTCTCTGGTGTCTCCGTGGTCTCCCCTATCCGTTTAGGGATCAGTTAAACCCACAATCAAACACTATTGGGCGAGCCATGGAAACAGACAGCTGTTTCTCAAACAATTGCAAAAGGAGGAAATATGTGCAATTCTCATCACAGTAGTAACAGGTTGCTGGGAAAGGATACCCCTTCCCTTTCATCTGTTGAGGTTATCAGAAAAATCGAGGCTACATTTAGGAAGAAAAAAAGACTCCTTACTATAGGACAGAGCAAGTGAGAAATTTTATGAGTCAAACAAATAATGAATGTATAACTATCAAAATAATTGCAGTCACCATTTATGGAGCACACAGGCCAGGCTTTGTGCTGAACGGTCTACATGATTTATCTCATTTAAACCTCCAGCCACCCTATGGGGGTAATTGTCATTATACCCCTTTCAAAGATGAAGCAACTGAGACTCAGAAACCATTGCCAAATTCATAAGCTGTTAAGTGGAGCCAGCCCTCCGATTTAGATTTATCTGATTTTGAAGCCCATGGTGTTATTTACAATGCCCCTAGCCAAACTGAAAGTTCTCACATGCCCAAGGACAATGCTACCAGTTCTCTCCAGACGATTCTTAGCTTCTTTTTGTCAAAGGATGCAATTTTTTGGCATAAATAACCTGTAGTTTCCATGGCTGGCATTCCCATTGTGGCCAGGCCTGCTTTTCTGAAACTGAGAGAGATCATTTCCTTCTTGCTACCCAAGGTAAGCAAAGCACACTTGGTCTGATGAAAGAAATTAAAAATGATACAAATAGATGGAGAGATATACCATGTTCTTGGATTGGAAGAAACAACATTGTGAAAATGACTCTACTACCCAAAGCAATCTACAGATTCAATGAAATCCCAATCAAAATACCAATGGCATTTTTCACAGAACTAGAACAAAAAATTTCACAATTTGTATGGAAACACCAAAGACCCCGAATAGCCAAAGCAATCTTGAGAACGAAAAACAGAGCTGGAGGAATCAGGCTCCCTGACTTCAAACTATACTACAAAGCTACAGTAATCAAGACAGTAGGGTACTGGCACAAAAACAGAAATATAGATCAATGGAACAGGATAGAAAGCCCAGAGACAAACGCACACACATATGGTCACCTTATCTTTGATAAAGGAGGCAAGAATATACAGTGGAGAAAAGATAGCCTCTTCAATAAGTGGTGCTGGGAAAACTGGACAGGTACACATAAAAGTATGAGATTAGAGTCCAGTGCCAACAGCCAGCATCGCGGGGACGTGGGAGCGCGGCATGGAGGGGCAGGCCTAGCTGGGGCTCGTGGCTCTATGTCTTCTGGCTGCGACGCCGGTCCTGCGCACGCTGCGGGGCCACAGCCACTGGGCAGTGGGTGCCCAAGCGGCCGGGAGGCAAGCCAGGGTCCCCAGGCAGGTGTGGGCATCGTGTCCGCAGCCAGCATCCCCGAGGCCGTGCTCGGGCTATGATCACTTGATGAAGCTGTGCCGGGACAGCACGGCTGACCTCTTCTCATGCTGTGAGGACCTGTGCGCGCTGCAGGACTCGGAGCCTCTACCCGCCATGCGCGCTTCCCTGCGGGAGGGCCTGCTGGAGTTAACGCCGACCGCCTCTGCAGGGTGGACTGGGTGCTGCTCCTGAGCACCCTCTGCCCCTGATCTGTATCCAGAGCTTCCTCCAGCCATGGCTTGGTGAGACAGGTTCTGACAGAAATAAAGTTTACAGGAGTCGTGTTCCTGCGATAAGAAATAAAGATGCAACCTTCCAGTTGTGTAAAGCTCTTAAACGCTGTTTAAGTGTGTCGGGTGCGCTAAGGAACCTGGAGCTAAGTGGGCTAGTTGTGAGAGAGAGAGAGACTTAATTAACTATGTTAACAAAGGAGAATCTTGGTACCAGCACCACACAATGAAGAACTTGGAGTCCCTGTGGCTAATCCAGCAGAGAGAAAAGGAGAAACAGAGATGGGAGAGAAAACAAAGGGAACTCTTGGTGTAATTTGGTGCTGCCGCAGGCCCAAGTCCAGATTTCTGCATGTGTGTGCCCCCATGATGAAAACATCATGAAAATAAAATATCATGAACAGACTCTTAAGAAGCAGGGTCCACTTAAAGTCCTGGAAAATGTGAAAGCACTAATATTCATGGACAACTCTACACTCTGAAAGTTACTCCAAATTTTGTTGATCTCTATTTTGTCTAGGAGTTTTTCAAATTTTCTACCATGATCATTTGTTAGTTTTATAATTACATAATAAAGGCATTACATCATACCAAAAAAAAGTATGAGATTAGAAAACTCCCTAACACCATACACAAAAATAAGCTCAAAATGGATTAAAGACCTAAATGTAAGGCCAGAAACTATCAAACTCTTAGAGGAAAACAGAGGCAGAACACTCTATGACATAAATCACAGCAAGATCGTTTTGGACCCACCTCCTAGAGAAATGGAAATAAAAACAAAAATAAACAAATGGGACCTAATGCAACTTAAAAGCTTTTGCACAGCAAAGGAAAACATAAACAAGACAAAAAGACAACCCTCAGAATGGGAGAAAATACTTGCAAATGAAGCAACTGACAAAGGATTAATCTCCAAAATTTACAAGCAGCTCATGCAGCTCAATAATAAAACAACAAACAACCCAATCCAAAAATGGGCAGAAGAACTAAACAGACATTTCTCCAAAGAAGATATAGATTGCCAAAAAACACATGAAAGGATGCTCAACGTCACTAATCATTAGAGAAATGCAAATCAAAATTACAATGAGATATCATCTCGCACCAGTCAGAATGGCCATCATCAAAAAATCTAGAAACAATAAATGCTGGAGAGAGTGTGGAGAAAAGGGAACACTCTTGCCCTGTTGGTGGGAATGTAAATTGATACAGCCGCTATGGAGAACGGTATGGAGATTCCTTTAAAAACTACAAATAGAACGACCATACGACCCAGCAATCCCACTACTGGGCATATACCCTGAGAAAACCATAATTCAAAAAGAGTCATGTACCACAATGTTCATTGCAGCTCTATTTACAATAGCCAGGAGATGGAAGCAACCTAAGTGTCCATCATCGGATGAATGAATAAAGAAGATGCGGCACATATACACAATGGAATATAACTCAGCCATAAAAAGAAACGAAATTGAGTTATTTGTAGTGAGGTGGATGGACCTAGAGTCTGTCATACAGAGTGAAGTAAGTCAGAAAGAGAAAAACAAATACCATATGCTAACACATATATATGGAATCTAAGGGAAAAAAAATGTCATGAAGAACCTAGGAGTAAGATGGGAATAAAGACACAGACCTACTAGAGAATGGACTTGAGGATATGGGGAGGGGGAAGGGTAAGCTGTGACAAAGTGAGAGAGTGGCATGGACATATGTACACTACCAAACGTAAAACAGACAGCTAGTGGGAAGCAGCCACATAGCACAGGGAGATCAGCTCGGTGCTTTGTGACCACCTAGAGGGGTGGGATAGGGAGGGTGAGAGGGAGGGAGACGCAAGAGGGAAGAGATACGGGAACATATGTATATGTATAACTGATTCACTTTGTTATACAGCAGAAACTAACACACCATTGTAAAGCAGTTATACTCCAATAGAGATGTTAAAAATAAATAAATAAATAGAATAATTTGGACCAAAAAAAAGTCAACAGATATAAACAGGTGAATATAGTTACTGCGAAGACAAACAATAAAAATGGAGCCACTGGATGGAAACCTGACTGCCCTGCGGTCAAGACATAATTGCTAGAGAGTTCAAGAGAAGAGAAAGAGGACGGAGGAGAAAGATGAGGAAAGCCAAGAGACCCACTCAGAGCATAAGGTAAAGGCAGAGAAAAGTAAATGCTTTTCTTGCATAATTAAAACTGGGATCTTACAAGATACAAAGTCAGACACTGAGTAAATTACATATTTCTAACTTCTCTGCTGAGGCGCCATGGGCTGGAGACAGCCTCCCAGGTATTAATGAAAAAGTCTCAGTATGGTACTCTAAATTTCCCGCAGCGTGCCAAAATTAACAAAATAAGCTCGGAAAACCCGCAAAAATGGCAAAGTCGACTCCTTTGATCAGTTATTTCTCTTAACGGCAGCTGTTCTCAATCTGATCACCACCCCCCCCCAACCCCACCCCCACCCCCGCCAATGCACCACCGTCTCACATACACACGTGTTCAAGCGTGCACGTGTGCATCACACATACAGAACGAGAGACAATTCTAAGAATATTTTCTGGATGGCTTGCTTTGCCTATGAAATGTGTTTCATTATTCTTTAGCGAAACTTAAGACATGTCATCGTCCTGCTGACAAACTAAGGCCTAATGACCTCTGCCACACTTATAGCAAGAACGAGCCATTCAAATCCTTAGACAACGGAGCTACAGCCTAAGACAATGGAATTCCACTTCCTCTTTGGGCAGCTTTTGTTTCATTCCATTTCTTCTAACTGGGTGAAGAGAAGGAGTGTTAAAGGCCAGCCAGGCTTAACGCTCTGAAACAGGCAACTCACTGGTTCCTGGGCCAACTCCTCCTTACTCAGAATCTCCAAGTCTCCGCACTTGCCCCTTTCAAAACCTCTCCAATGTCTAAGACCTGCTCAGACCCTCCTGGTGGGGTGTAAATTCATACCATCTTTGTAGCAAGCCATTTGGCAGTGTGTATCAAAAATCTCAAGAATATCCTTTTCTGTGAATCACACAAAAATATAATCCACACCAAAAATGTATGCACAAAAAAATGTTACAGAATCATCTAAAACAGGGAGGAAAAATGCAGTGCCCAATTATGGGAGAAAGCGTATATATACGCTTTAATGATCTACCCATTTATGCAAGGATATTTTTATCATTAAAATTGATTATGATATGAAAAAAGTTAAAAAATAGCTACACATTTATTTATAGTATAAACTCAACTATACGAAATACCACCCACAGAATGAGGAGAAATGCCAAGTGTAGTTACCTCTAGTCTAGATGGTGGAATTATGATTATACATAAAATAATAAAGGAAATAATATCTTTTCTCATAGCTATCTTTTCCTTTACTGTCCAGATTTCTGCAATGAGCGTTAATGTCTTCAAGGCAGGAAAGCTTAGTGGTTAAGAGCAGTGTCAAGTCAGAAAACCTGGGTTCACAGCCTGAGTCCACCACCTATGGGCTGCATGACTTGAAGCAGGTTACTTAACTCCCTGGAATTCAGTTCCCTCACCGACAAAACGAAGAGGATTTTATTGTTGGAAGGATTAAATGAATTAATATACAGACATACCTCATTTTATTGTACTTTGCTTTACCGTGCTTCATAGATATTGCACCTGTTTTACGAACTCAAAGTCTGCATGCAGCAACCCTGTGTTGAGAAGTTGATTGGTGCCATTTTTCCAACAGCATTCACTCACTCCCTGTCTCTGTGTCACATTTTGGTAATTCTAGCAATATTTCCAACTCTTTCATTATTATTATATTTGTGATGGTTATCTGTGATCAGTGATCTTTGATGAGACTATTTGAAAAAGATAACTTGCTGAAGGCTCAGATGATAGCATTTTTTAGCAAAGTATTTTTTTAATTAAGGTGTGTACATTGCTTTTTCAGACATAAAGCAATTGCACGCTTAAGAGACTATAGTACAGTGTGAACATAACTTTTATATGCAATGGGAAACCAGAAAGAATGTGTGATTCGCCTAACTGTGGTGGTCTGGAACTGAACCTGCAAATTTCTCCCAGGTACGCCTGTATGTAAGGTGCTTAAAACAGTGGCCTAGAGTAAATGCTCAGTAAACACTCTACCCATGTTATTAAACATTTACTGAGTGCTTGTTGTGCGCCACGTTGAATGTTAAGCGCTGTGGATAAAAAGATGACTATGACTTATTCCTTGTTCTCGAGCAGGGAAAGCAGACATGTAAACAGATACCCACAATTCAGTGAGTAAGTTCTGTAAGGAAGGGGAGATACAAGATACTATGGAAGCAAAGAAGAGGGTCCCTACCCTGCTAGGGCAAGAATTTTTACTACCATTGGAATTAGAATTCCTCAAATAGTTTCAGATTCTTCTGTTACTTCATCTTTATATATTTTAGGCGACTCAGTAGGGAGTGAGTATCTGTAGGGTAATTGGTATCTTAAGTCTACAGAGCATTTTATAGTTTCCAGACTGCTGTCATCTACACCATCCAAATTCACTCTCACACGACACCTACGAGGCTGGCTATTTTTTGGCAAGGCTTAGAGAGGTGAAGTGGGCTAAGGCTCCTCAGCTAATAAGGGACAGAGATGAGACACAAACTCAGGTGCTATGGGAGAGAATTGGATGTCATACCATAGATGTTGCAGAAAGGACTTCTCTGTCAGTAGACACTCAAGTTTCCCTTCATTATGTTCACAGTTTCTAATGCTACGTGAGAACAGTCATAGGAGAAAGAAGTAGGAAGCTAAAGATCTAAAAAGGAGACTTTGAGCCAGCCAAGCATATGGTTGTCTACACAACAAAGTTAGGATCTGAAAGATTCACCCCGTAAAGATCTCTATTTGACAAGGGAGTCTCCCACACCACAAGGGCAGCAAAGGGGTTCGGTGCACCAGTGAGCTGGTAGAAGACGGGGAAGGCCAAACATGAACCCCTAGAGAGAGAAGGTTTGGACAAACTACCACCAAGAGCTCAGACTTCTTATAGGAATGCTAGACTGAGATACACACTACTTGTTGTTCCAAGGACTACTGACCTTATACACCCTCATGCCTACTAATTTAATTTAGGCTTTCATCTGCTGGCTGCTTTTGAGCCTATCATTCATCCATAAAATTTTCTCTTATGTACCCAGCTACTGAGAAGCAGGGTAATCTAAAGGAGATAACAATGAACTTGGAAGCCAGTGACCTGAGATCAAACTTAGTTGAGCTATTCATCAGTTGTATGACTTTAGCAAGAGACCTTCACCTCTGTAAGCCTTAGCTTCTTCCCTTATAATATTAACATGAAAATGTCCATCTCTTAAAGTTGTTGGCAGATTAAATGAAATATATGTTTCTGAAGCATTTAGCAAAATGGCTTGGCTCACAAATATTACTTATTCTTCTGAATAAGGGAATGGATACTTGGTGCGAGCCAACGACGTCATCAGCACCACAGGGTCATGTGTCAAGAATCACAGGGTCCTGACTGCTCTGCACGCATGCCGGTCAGCTGGACTACAGCTAAGTCACCAACAGAGACATTTTCCACCGGAACTAGAGCCTCCATACTGAAGAGTTTCCTTTTTATCCAATTCCCATGGCCTTCACCCAACTGAATGGATTAATCCACTGTTTTGAACATCTAGGTCAATAGTCTTCATTGTTGTCATAGAAAATTGAGAGCTGCTCTAGGATAAAAATAAATCTCTCCCAAGACCTACATTTCTGTATGGAGTCTGAGATGTGCTGAATTGCTCTTGATCAACACATTTTTCCATTGCCAAAATGGGTCTTCACACAATAACAGCCGTGCAGACTCTCAGAGATTTCACCAACCATAACGCTATGCACGACTGTCGTGAATGATGAAATATGATTAGGAGATTACAGTTCTGGCGTTTTATTTTAAGGGAACTTAAGGAAAATGAATGAACTGAGCTATTTTGCATTTTTCAGTAGAATCATTTAAAAGGAGTGGGTAATGGAGAACTCGAGACTGGTAGAAAAAAAAAAAAAGGCACAAATAATGCCACTTCACAGCCTATCAGCATAGCTCATCTGTGCCTCCTGTCCTGAACAGTTGTGCAATGTTGCTGTACTTGGTTAAACAGCTGCTATTTGTTTCTGGCATCTTTATTTCAGTGCTGGATAAACTGCCCTGGAATTTTTTTTTAATTACTTTATATCTAAAGGTGTAAAAAAGACAAGATCTTTATCATAACATTTCACATTGTGCTTTCTTTATAAGTTAGGTCACTTACAATAATATCTCTGGGACTTGAGTAACGGACTGAACTCCTCTGGCAGGTACAGGATGTTTCCTGTTTTATATCACATCTACTTTACAATGAACTGTACTGTGGCAAAGTTCAAGGTTCTTAGAAATCTTGTTAAAAATAAAGGTGCTTTCCTACTTTCAAATATCTTTTATTGTAACAACAGTGCTTTGGCATTGCTAACTTTTCTTCTGTCTTCAAGTCCTAGGCTTATAATTCTGACATCTCTCCCATGGAGTTGGCAGTAAAGCAAAATTCCACACACAGCCTCTTTTATTTTCCCACTGATACTATTATAAAATTAGAGGTGCATTTCTATGAAAATAATTTGGCCCTGAAACGTAATCAAAAGCACATTTAAGAATGCAACACATATTTTAAGCACATGTTTTAAAAAATAAAGATAACTTGTGTTGAACAATATTCAAAATAGCCGTACAATAAGGGGAATAGCACTGGACTTGGGTTTGAATCTAAGCCCCAACAGTTACCAGCCATGCGATTTGCAGCATGTTATTTACCTTCACATAGTTTTGTTTTGTTTTGTTTTATTGGACTAAATACTTACTTCCTGGGGTCATTATAAGGATTAGGAGGCACAGAAGTATAATAGCTGATATATAATACAGGTTTAATAAGTATTATTCAAATTGGATGAATGACCAAAAATAAGCTACAAAACTAGCTACATGAAGTGGTAGCACTGATAAAAAAACAAAATTGATTTAGTTTCTGAATATTTTTAACGTACAAACCTCACATTGCCCATATTTTTAAAACCTTGATTGACTTTTTCACAAATTACACATGTAATACTGGACAAAATAAAACATTTCAGAAAAACATGATAACAAGTAATGAAAGTTTCTCATAATTAATGAATCCATAATTTTTGAGCCTGGATTCAAACCCAGGTCCAATTAAGGTGGCTATCTACTCTGCCTTGCCTGAAACTGTCAGTTTATGCCTCACATCCTGGCATAATTAATACTGCCTCTTTCACAGTTATGGACAGTATGTTTCCCCTCAATGCCTAACTTACCTCCCCAGAAGAATCACCCCCTACAGCTGGGTTCCATGCTTTCCGTCTCTCTGCTCCTCTTCATTATTAGTTACCCTTAAAAAAGCATTATTTGCTTGTTTTCCACAATTTATTTTACTTTTAAAATTTTACTTATTTTATTTATTTATTATTTTTTACTGTGTTGGGTCTTTGCTGCTGCGCGCGGGCTTTCTCTAGTTGCGGTGAGCAGGGGCTGCTCTTAGTTGCGGTGCGCGGGCTTCTCACTGCGGTGGCTTCTCTTGCTGCCGAGCACAGGCTCTAGGCACGCAGGCTTCAGCAGTTGCGGCTCACGGGCTTCAGTAGTTGTGGCTTGCGTGCTCTAGAGCACAGGCTCAGTAGTTGTGGCTCACGGGTTTAGCTGCTCCGTGGCGTGTGGGATCTTCCCGGACCAGGGCTCGAACCCGTGTCCCCTGCGTTGGCAGGCGGATTCTTAACCACCGTGCCACCAGGGAAGCCCCACAATTTATTTTAACTTTTCCTCTTATTACACAGATTAAATTTTTGTAGAAATGTAACTCCCATATGTGTTAATTTTCCTATTTGAAATAAGACTGCATAATTTTGTTTTAAATGCATTTTGTATTTCCAAGAAGACACGCTAGTTGAGTAAAAATGAAACATAATACTAGTTAATGCTGACTTTTTAAAAGTTCCATGAAAAAGGTAATTTTACTTGAGTTCTGCTCTGTAAATCTCATCCAAGTGAGCATAGATGCAGAAATAAACATTATTCAAATAAGTGAAGTGTAATAAAATCTCACTAGTTTGGTATCAAACAATCTGGAATTTGAGATCATTTGGATAAGATCTGAACTGAGGTTTACTCTTAAGAAGTCATTTCTTCCTGACAATGAAAATGAACATTTTAAATAAGATTTTAGGGCCAAATGTTTAAGAGATCAAGCTGCATGTTATAAAAGGGTTATAAAAGAAAAATATATGATTTAGTCTAATTTGACTTAAAGCCTGAGCTTGAAATTTTTTTGATTATCTATTGCACGGTTCTGTAATTCAGGCTATTCCTTAAACTAGAACGTCTACTGAGGTGCGAGGGCAACCTCCATTGATTAGCTACTCAACACCCACATCCACTTCCTTCTCCCTTTTGCAGCCCAGATACATTCCCAGCCTGCTTTGCAGCCAGTGGTGACCCGGTCCCAGCCAAGTCCCTGGAGGTGGAGATGGAAGGGAAGGGCACAAGGTCTTCGAAGAAAATTTGCTTTCCTGAAGCAAATGTCTGGTGCTGCCTGCTCCCCACGTTGCCTGCCTTGGATGTTTGGAGTTGCACCTGCATCTCACAAACATGAAGGAAAGGCTAAGAGCACTGCAGAGACTCCAACTCAAATAACGCCGAGCAACTAAACCAATACAGGCAGCCGCCTCACTCCAGACTTTTTGCTACATGACAAAAATAAACCCGTATTTGTTTAAGCTACTGTGAGCTGGATGTCCTGTTACTCAGGGACAAGTGCATGCCTAACCAACACAAGGGTTTGGGGGCCCAGGTTCCTACGAGATGTCGGTGCCCACAAAGGCAAAGTAAAAGCAAAAGTCTGTACAGACCAAAGTCATGAGATGCCGTCCAACTGTCAGTGCACAGATGGAAGTAATAAGGTTGACTCCAAAGTAGACTCCAGAGCTCCATAGACATAGACACACACACACACACAGTGCAGGGGGCTGAGCATTAGCTAATTCTTAATCAAGAATTCAACAGAATCTTGCTGAAACAAGCCTACTTTACTTTAAACTGATTTTTTGTATCCTTCTAAAAAGTGATGTGGTTTCCTTCCAGCCATTAAAAAAAAAAAAAAAAAAAGAGAGTAGTTCCTCTCGAATCAATTTAGCCTTTTAACTTCAATTTGGACTCCACTATTTTATTTTGAAGTAAATATTCTCAGAACAGCTGGCAAAGCTATGTTCAAATATAAATGTTAAACCTATTCCAGATGTAATTCTTTTTATTATTAACTGCCATTCCACGAAGTTGTGGTAACAAACACGGGTTCTAGAATTGGAATGCCTGGTTCCCAACCCTAGCTCTACCACGTACAGACCTTGTGAACTTGGATTTGAGCTTCCGTGCCTTAGTTTCCTCATCTGTAAAACAGAGAGAGAGTTCCTCTTTAATAGAGTAATTGTTATAAATTACTGAGATGTACCATGTTTTAAAAAGTGCATGGAGGGCTTCCCTGGTGGCGCAGTGGTTGAGAGTCCGCCTGCCGATGCAGGGGATACGGGTTCGTGCCCCGGCCCGGGAGGATCCCACGTGCCGCGGAGCGGCTGGGCCCGTGAGCCGTGGCCGCTGAGCCTGCGCGTCCGGAGCCTGTGCTCCGCAACGGGAGAGGCCACAACAGTGAGAGGCCCGCGTACCGGAAACAAAACAAAACAAAAAACAAAAAAACTGCATGGAGTAGGAAGCACTCAATAAATATCAGGAATTATTATGAATGTTTAAAAGTTGATTCTATTTCTTATATATAAATACACGGATTATGCATGTATGTATATGTACAATCGTTTGTGTTTACTTTGGATTCTCAAATAAAACATGGAATAATTTAAAAACTGGATTATCCAGTCCTTGTAAACCTAGACAAACCCTAATGAATAAATTGTCCTTAATCTTTTGCCTCTATTTTTAAAAATTCTGTGTCTAAGAGCTCATTTGGTAAAAATTTGTGTAATGGAACTCTAAAAACCATTTACTCTTATTTCCATGAAAGACCTGAAAGAATATGGGTACTTGTTGAAAATTCTTGGGCGAGCCCTCTTGAACGTCAACTACTACTATCTCTCCACACCACCCATTAGCAAACATATGTTTTGGGTTGTGTTTCGTTGGATTTTGTCTTTTTATCTTTTCCCTTCTTGCAAAATTGCCATAACCTCTGTCTGCTTCTCACTGTCTTCATCTGTGCCCTGGGAACGCTTTCCATTTCTAAGTTTAAACGCGTGACCTGTTCCTTTGTACCTCTTAGGGCACGTGCTCTTCTTAATATTTTAACTATGGTTGCTTGAACTTTAGCTCATCTGAGAATACAGGAATTAACCAAGTGGGCTGCCTCTAAGGTTCCCAGTCTTTCTTCTCCTTAGTGAAAGAGGTTTGCTTTTCCCCCCTGCACACCAGCTTGTTCCAAGCCACCAGCACCCCTCCAATCTCCTCTGAACATGTGTCTCCGGGACTTGCTCCTCCCATGGGGCACGCTTACTGCAGCCCGTGCTCTCCACCCAGCTTCTCCTTCCCATCCCAGCATCTGCCATCCTGAACGCTGCCACTGAAAGATCGCTATCTTCCAAATTGCCTTCCTGAGCTGCAGCCGCCACCACTCCTCAGCCGCGGTCAGCGTCAGGTCTGAGAGAACTGTCCCCTCGCTGGCTTCCCTATCTCCCACATTAAAATGTTGTCATCGTGACATTTCACTTGTCAGCAACATGATGCATGAATCAGATACTTCCTTTTTTACGCCTTCATCTTTGCCACATGTAAGAATTAGTGTCTGATGACACAGAGGCGACAAGTTAATGGAAATTTAATTAAAAAAAACTACCATCCCGGCAGGACTTGAACCTGGTGGCCTCAACACAGAAGGGAGGTATTTCATCCGCTGGGCTCTGGAGTTTGGTTTAGCATTCTTGGGTATAGATGGTATCACTATGGTAAACAGATAATTCCCTTATTTTCCTAGTATTACTTTGGTCAACAGAAAAAAAGAAGGGAGTGGGTTCTGATTTAAATGTCAGGGCTATCCACTTTCAAGATTCCAAACAGGGGAGTTTTAATGAAAATAGGATTTAATTTCCTGTAAATGTTTGAGTTCTTCAACCCTAATATATAGAAAATAATGAATATTTATGCATACCTTCCTCTTAGTTAGAGCAGCATTTAGTCACTCCTGCCCAGAAAAACTCCAGGAGAATTTTTCAGGGATTATGAGTCAAACCTCAGATTTTTCTAGAGGAAATAATATTATCGGAATACTTTTGTCCCTCCTTCTTTCATATTTTTCTCCAGAAGAATAAGTCATGAAGAAATGGACAAGGTACACAATTCTGATGATTCAACAGTAATGGAATCCTGTAGGAATTTAGACCATCGGGCTATCATTACATAGTTTTTTAAGAATAAATTAAGCTTAATAAATATGCATGATCCAGATTAACCTAGAGCTTTCACCCCATCGCAACACTCAAGATTGAGTGAGGTTTCCTAAAAGGTTGAGAGAGGTATCTATCCTCAGCCCTTGGTTTGCGTTCAGCATTTTAGAACATTTTGCTACCTCCTTGTGCCTGGTTAAGTGGCTGTATGCATCACAGTATTTAATTTTAACTAACTTAACCTTCAAATCATTGAAAAAACTGCAAAAGATTCACAGAAAGAAACCACAGATTGAAAGTACTGCCAGTAACACCAGCCCCAACAAGCCATGAGAAAATGGCGGAGCCCACAGCTTTCACTCTTTGACAAGCTCTTCACCCATCACACCACAAGTGAACAACATGGATGCCTTCATTTCCAAAAGGTCAACCAATAAAAGACCTCAAAGTTATTTTCCGCAATCATTAATGATGAACCTTGCATTAAGTGTCTATTATGACTTGAGACATTAGCCAGTGATTGTATGAAATCTTGATGATTACCAAGACATTAAAAACAAAGCATGCAGGGGCTTCCCTGGTGGCGCAGTGGTTGGGAGTCTGCCTGCAGATGCAGGGGACACGGGTTCGTGCCCCGGTCCAGGAAGATCCCACGTGCCGCGGAGCGGCTGGGCCCGTGGGCTGTGGCGGCTGGGCCTGCGCGTCCGGAGCCTGTGCTCCGCAGCAGGAGAGGCCACAACGGTGAGAGGCCCGCGTGCCACAAAAAAAAAAAAAAAAAAAAAGTGTTTTAACTAGGCTTAAAGTTATGTGAAACCCAACCAGGATTTATAAAACTTGATTAAGCATAATGATAAATATTTAAAAGCCTCTCTTTTGTGAAGGCTAAAATGGTTTTTTGAGTTGCTAACAAATAAAAATTTTTTTTGAATTTTATTTTATTTTATTTTTATACAGCAGGTTCTTATTAGTTATCTATTTTACACACATTAGCATATGTATGTCAATCCCAATCTCCCAGTTCATCCCACCACCACCACCTCCACCACCCTCTGCTTTCCCTGCTTGGTGTCCATACGTTTGTTCTCTACGTCCGTGTCTCTATTTCTGCCTTGCAAACCGGTTCATCTGTACCATTTTTCTAGATTCCACATATATGCTTTCATATACGATATTTGTTTTTCTCTTTCTGACTTACTTCACTCTGTATGACAGTCTCTAGGTCCATCCACATCTCTACAAATGACCCACTTTCGTTCCTTTTTACGGCTGAGTAATATTCCATTGTGTATATGTACCACATCTTTATCCATTAGTCCGTCAGTGGGCATTTAAGTTGCTTCCATGACCTGGCTATTGTAAACAGTGCTGCAATGAACATTGGGGTGCATGTGTCTTTTTGAAGTATGGTTTTCTCTGGGTATATGCCCAGTAGTGGGATTGCTGGGTCGTATGGTAGTTCTATTTTTAGTTTTTTTTAAGGAACCTCCATACTGTTCTCCATAGTGGTTGTATCAATTTACATTCCCACCAACAGTGCAAGAGGGTTCCACCCTCTCCAGCATTGCTAACAAATAAAAATTATGTTGCTGAAGTATTTTTACCTTTACTTCATCCATGTTAAATTGATTTTTATGTATGTTTTATAAAATACATACTATAGGGCCTTCCCTGGTGGCGCAGTGGTTGAGAGTCCGCCTGCCGATGCAGGGGACGCGGGTTCGTGCCCCGGTCCAGGAAGATCCCACGTGCCGCGCGGAGCGGTTGGGCCCGTGAGCCATGGTCGCTGAGCCTGTGTGTCCGGAGCCTGTGCTCCGCAACAGGAGAGGCCACAACAGTGAGAGGCCCGCGTACCGCAAAAAAAAAAAAAAAAAAAAAAAAAAAAAAAGACATTCATTGATTTACAGCTGGCATTTGTGAAGCCTACAGTAAAATGACATCACATGCATATTTAACTTGTACATATTCAACTATATCCATTCAGGGGGAATAAGCAGTGTGAGAAGTGGGGGGCACACAGGGCAGCGGTAAGGAGAGAGAGGCGGAGAGGGGGAATTTTCCAATAACATGAGCAATTCCACCTACCTTTCTCTCAGTGAGCAAATGTCCTGGAGAGCGCGGGAGAGGAGAGATGTGAATCTACTCTGCCCTAAATCAATCTTTGCTCCTGCTTATGTCTCAGAGCCTCTTGCTAATGTTTAAGGATTTGGCACTGAAAAATTAAACGTTGCGTACGTGGTCTTTAACTGTATACGTACTTTGTATATACTATACGTACCAATGCTATAAACTACGTACACTGCATGAAAATGGGCAAATTATGGGTGAATTTTTAAAAATATAATAGCTTCTCACCCTCCATACTGACTTTAGAACCTAACCCTCTCATATGGTATGATTCCAGTGCATATACACTGGGACTGAAAATTCATTGGGAAGGTTGGCAACGGTGCAGGAACAGGGAAAAGGAGTTTCACAGTCTACAAAACAAGAGTACTAGCCTTAGCTTCAAAAGGAGAGGGAGGAGGAGAGAAGCACTGCTGAAAATGAGAAGAGCTTCAGGATTTATCCTCATACGGTGTCCCCAGGATGTACAGATACTGTTTTGAGTCTCCTCACATGACTAAACCAGTTCCTTCCTTCTCTCTGCCTCAGCTACCTGTCTCAGGAAATGGGGCAGAATATCCGCTTCTTGCTTATTGTCACAAAAGAATATACCGCGAGTAGGGATTAGACCTAACTGCTAGGTAATCCATCCAGCAATGCTTAAGTGTTGAGAGAATCGAAGAAGACAGCCAAATTTTCACTGGAATAACCCGTCCGGGTTCTGTCCACCCCAAAGAGGGCTGAACTTTGAGGTGCAGGGACAATTATGATAGCGTGAACGTCACTTTGCCTGAAAAACATCACAGTGATTCTCTTAACTTAATCCAGTGCATCAGGAGAAGGTTTTTCCCAACGTTAATCCAGATCGAAAAGGCTTCATTTGAACTGCTTCAGCTTCCTAATCTCAACTGAGTAATATCCAAAATACATACACAAACAACCAACCAAACTGGAAAAACCTTATGAGCTCCTGCAGTCTGAAAAGCTGCCATTAGTAATAAGCCCTCCTGCACTCACCCTGCCCTGAACTCTGGGCCCCCTGCTGCCTTCCACGGTACAGCTCTCCCTAACATGCCAGGTTAATGCTGAGAAGGAACTTAAACCACAAAGGGCCAAAAAGCAAATATTTTTGCCCAAAGCTAATGTAGCAAATTACATGCAAGATCTAAACTCCAAGAACCTTTTAAATGGTGCAAGTCTACACAAACACATAGCATCCAGTTTGCCAAGACTTAAAAACTAAATTAAATCTAAGTCAAGTCCCACTGGGGGATTTATAGAACCAGTTAAAAGACCAGGGTTCTGGTCTTGGCAGGACCGCTGGCTTACATCGTCCCCCAGGTGGCTAATTTCTCTCACTGGGCTTCTGTTTGCCTGCCTATGAAGCCAGCATTCTGCTCTGACAGCACAGGAATGAACAGTAACGTGAGGAGGTAGGCAGGGCACTCAGAGCTCCATGCAAGAAAGACGTCTACGCATGCTCAGAAATTCATCCACGCACTCTGTCACCCGAACTGGGCTGCCGTGGACTACTGTGTAATCTGTGAAGTGCTAGAGGGCGCAGGAGGAGCTAAAGTTAGGCCTTTTTTCCACCTTGAGCAGGACTTCACCCAACCGGAGGAAAGGGTCTCATCTTCACACACGGCGCTCTCTGCCTCCAGGCCCAGTCAAAGGTGTGGACTTTTTAAAACTCCCTTAAAGATACCCAATAGGTCGTGTGGCCCAAGCCCTAACCAGGAATGGAGCAACTATCAAAGTTGATGGCATTTTGCAGAAAGCCGGATGAACGAATCATTTACAAATAAAGCTGCTCTGGCGGGGTCACATTCACCATGAGCATCTGTGGTCAGAAGCCTGGAAACGAGCAGAGGTGCCGGACTGAGAGCCCCCTTTGCACCGAGGCTACGTTGCCGAGCATTTGGCCAGATTCTCCGTGTCCTGCTCCTCCACCTGCAGCTGCCGCCCCAAGAAGCAACGCAGGTGAAACTGAGGAAGCTCGCGTAGAGAAAATAAGTGCAGTAGGAAAGCCGGTCATGGCGGCGCGGCACGAGAAAGCCTGGAGGTTAGCTGGCCGTGTCTGGCTTTGCTGTGCCCACACACTCAGCTGGACACCAGGCAACGGCAGTGGCTATTTTTTGAGCACTTGGGGGAAAATGTACTTTTTTACGTCCGTGTGCGCCATCAGTTCTGCATCGTTTTCATTCCTGACTCTCTTTATGTGTAGGTTTCCAACTGTATTTCAGTGAGGCATTTTCATCCTTGTCTATTAGTAGGGAAATGAGTTACTGTCAAGGATGATTCGCATATTTCCAAGGATCCTGGGGCTACAAATGTGACCCTGAAAAGCCAGGATAGTAGACTATCCTCCAGTGCCTGGGCAAGAGCTCCAGTGCCGAGAGCAACAAGCAGCTGGTCACCAACAGAAGGCCCAGTGGCCTAACCTAGATTCAAGTGCAGAAGTCTAGCAATGGGGAAAATCTCACACACACTACCTGCTGGCCAGATACAAACAGTCATCCAGGCCAACATGCTGGTCGATCAACAAACTTTTTTTTTTTTTTTTTTTTTTTTTTTTTTAAATTCTCATGGATTCTGAATGTTTCTGAGCTGGGGAGAATGAGGAGGAAATGTAAGAGACAAAAGAAGGATATTCCTCACTCCCTGGCATAAGCCACTCTCAGGAAATTAGCATTCACGATTATACCTCTGACAGGGAGTCTTTCTTGTTATCTCTATTCTTTCCTGTAGTTCCCTAATTTTCTACCACAAATGAGCAGTTTCTAATAAGCAAGAAGTGGGGAAAGTACCCTTCATTATCTAAATTTATTTGATTCCTAAGTTCTGACAGTGAGTGTATCCGGACACTGATTTTGGAGAGGAAGAAATCCATTGGGTTCTGAGTTTCAGAAAACAAGAATTGAGATTTCAGAGAGGGATGGATTTCTCTGAATCAACTTGCTTCCCAAGTTCTGAGAGGGAAAATCTGGATGGCCACGGGTCAAACAGCAACAGACACCTGCACTGAACTTTGAATAAATAAGCCTTTCCCACCCCTTTCCACACAGAAGCACCAAAAGTCCACCCCGATGGGCCATTTTGCAATGTCTATCTCTGAAGAAGTTTTACCCCACAGTGCTTTCTTGTAACAAAATTTCATGCACATTTTGGTTGCTTTTTAAGGTAAGGAAGTTTCTGAGGTGAGTCATAGAAACAAAGAAATCGGGGACAACACAAGTAAGGTAGGTTTCTCTGTCAAATTCACACGACGGAAATACCTGAGTAAGGATTACGGTTTAAAGTAAACATGTGTTCTCTCAACTACTATGTCAATGATCTGAGATCCACAGGCAAAATGTGTCAGGCAAATATGAAGTACGATTTCTTGGCCTCAGCCCACAAAGTCTTCACTTGTGACTTAGACAAATTAAATAAGAGAAAATCCTGGCCAAACCCATGACTATTACAGACTTTCTATGCCAAGGAAGTAGAACTCATCAAGACACTTGGAATTGGGAACTAGGACTTCACCCCCCTGCCACAGTACCAAAAAAGGAGAGCTCACAGGTGTCGAATGAACACGGTATTGCTAATATCCCTCAAGAAAAGATGCAACCAGAGGACCAAAATGTTTTATACAAAAAGTGGAAGGAAATCAGACCCCTTGAAGAATTTTTTCCCTTTCTTTCATAGCTTCCAAATATATTTGAACTTTGTTCCCTGCTTGGACTCATTTCATTTCTGCTGATCTACTTCACGGATGTGAGTTACACTTGGAAACACAACTCAGGTTGTGGCTGTGACCCACGTGGGTTGTGACCACGCACTGGCTCATGAGCACCTCCGATGATTTCCACAGCACCGACGTCATTCACCCTCCGTGCTGCCCACCTCCCTGCCGGCAAAGGGCCACATTACTCAGCACACGGTGAGCCCTGACTCAGTCACTGTGGGAGGAGACTTACCATCCAAGCCTGTGTGAGTCCAGGAGAGAAAGATCCCAAATGGCTCATGAAGACTGCTGACCTGCCAACAGCTCCACTCACAGGTTACTTCGCTCTTCTTCCCTTCTTGGGCTTAAAAGTGGCAGAATTTGTAACTTGTCAAACAATACTGGCTTACTTCCAGTTGCCTGGGCTCAGCACTCCATATTCCAGATCACAAGCCTACGCGGATGTGCTTACTAAGTGTGAGTGAGGGGTGAGAAAGGACATATGCAGGAGTAACTGCCAGGGCTGACCGACAACTTGTGCTGAAACACACAAACCTCTCTGAAATTCTGATTTTAAAATAAAAACAGTCCCCACTTGTTGGAACCTTACGCTAAGCTTCATAACAGCCTCAAGGAAACGTAGCGTCATTCCCATTTTACAGATGAGAAAATCATGAGTGGCAGGTTGGGTAAGTTGCCCAAGATCTCACAATTAGGCAATGATGGAGCTAAGTTGAATCTCTGCTCTTCCAAATCTCTAAAATGTAACAGAAATAATTAAGCTGAGTGTGTTTAATAAAATAAGTTTGGATTTAAAAAAAAAAAAACTATAGAAATGTGGAGAATGGTTTGGTCCAAGATCTCCTAAGTCAGTTATCTTATCTTCATGTTATTCATGCTACTGCTGACAACCTAATTCAACCTAACTTCCTTTATGTAGAGAAATATCAACGAAAACATTCAGCACTCTGCTTTCTTCTTAAATAACCTCCTTCCAGCTTCCCTTATCCTTCTTCCTCTCAGCTCACTGCCATGTTGGCCAACAAGGGCTCCCCAGGACCTCATCGGCACGAGACCGCCTCCCCTCCTGATCTCCTAACCCAGAAGGCTCTCCTCCCATTCCTCAGAGTCCACCCACCCAGGTCCGCGGAACCTTGCGCTTAGCTGTATAAATGCTGCCTTCGT
The DNA here is from genome assembly GCF_026419965.1 of Kogia breviceps. Taxonomy (NCBI): domain Eukaryota; kingdom Metazoa; phylum Chordata; class Mammalia; order Artiodactyla; family Physeteridae; genus Kogia; species Kogia breviceps. Next base: position 96,525,155 of record NC_081319.1, on the reverse strand, counting down.
CAGCAACTGAGACTTCATCCTCTGAGACCCTCCCCTTCAGGTCGGCCCCACCAACTCCCGATCCTTACCTCTTGAATCACAAAACACACCTGGAGAAGGGCCCACGACCCCCAGACCTGGCCCACCACAGGCTCAAAAACGGGCCCGATAGAGCTTGGCCCTGGCACATGCTTAGTAATCCTGGTATTTGCCCCTCACCCACCCCCTGGCTCCTTTTCCCAGTATAACTATTACAGCCCTTCTCATCTTATCTTAATACCCACATCCTGGCCAAATACCCATCTCCTTTTGCACCAAGAGCCAGACAACTTTGAGAGGCAGCTTTGCCTTTGAGTTCCCCTTCACCTACCATAATTCCTTTCTTCTGCCTGTTCCCCTTCCTCTTCCCTTCCCTAAGGCCTATTGCCCTTCAACCCTCCTCTATCAACGCTCCCCTGAAGTCCTGAAGCACGTCTTGTTTGTACCTCTTATTTGACTTTTAAGGTACAGTTGCCAAGAATTTCTTAGCTTTCTTGCCTTTGAATCATCATATAATACTTTAAATTGCACAAACAACAGTCTGACTTATCTTTTTTCGTGCACATATCCTGTCTACCCCACCGGATTGGGTGCCTTCCAATGTTCTGTCCTTTCCCATCTGCTCACCTCCCTCTCTAATGACTCCCTTGGAGAGAGCTCATCCACTTGTGAAACACCATGTGTGCTACACGCGTTTGTGCCACCAAGCCCCTGCTCTGACTGCCCCGGCCTGAGGGTCCTTTCCTCTTCTCCTCTTCACTCTCAAGCCACACTCTTTCCTCAAGGCCACTTCAAATTCCAATGAAGCCTTCTCCAACCAACATGGGTCCACAATTATCTATTCTTTCTCTGAGTTTCTATAGCACTCCTGACTGTACACATTTTCATGCTTATGTGTATTCTTGTTTTATTGTGTCTACGAGTGTGTAGCTTCTATTTCCCTAAATAGATTGGGAGCTTCCTGAGAACAGTAACCAAGTCTTTGATTTTGGATTCCCCAGAGAGTACGCAGCACAGTGCTACCTACTCGGAGGGTACCTGTCAATTACCTCCTACCTACATACATCCTCCATTTCAAAGCTAAAACGTAGCTCAGATTTCTTGTTTCAAATCTGGCACGGTAAAATGAGGCTGTAGTAGCTCTAAATTGAGCAAAATCTGAACCAAAACTGGGCAAAATCTAAGCCCTTGGAGTGAGGGGCTTTATGTGCTTAAGGCTCTCCTTTCACAGGACCCCCAAGTTCAGTGACACTGCAGACAGCACCCAACCTCACAAGGTTATCTTGTCTACTTATTTGAGCCCAGAAATACAACACCTTGAAAGAGCCTGTCTGAATCAAGAATTCAGCCCTCATTTGCCCAAGTGGAAAGCTGCATGTAGCCAAGCAAAGCTGACCTGATGAAAGCCAGTGTGTTCAACTTCCTTTCTAATCAGCAACCGTAATTGCCACTAGCATTTAACATGGCACCAATCGCACCTGTGTTCAGGGGCCAAGAACAGTGGCCAGCTCACCACCTTCTGAAACCCGGGTGGCTGAAATCCAAGGCAAACACGACTGAACAGATGAATCGCAGCAGTGAGAAACTGGGACGTGCCCCTGTAATCCGGGAGCTTCCCCACTCCGGCAGGCCAGCGTGTAACGTGTAACATGCTGGATTTAGGGTCGATTCGACCATCAACCCCGGAAAGTTGGGTCTCCACTTACCACTAACGTGAAGAACTTCTCTTGCCTCTTCCTGGTCTGAAAATGTTGTCAGTCCTCCGGGATTGAGGAGCTAGGCCTCATCACAGAAGTGAAGTGCGGCTGTCCCCTCAGCAGACCACCTTGCAGAGACAGGCTATACACAGGTGACAACAAGACAGCAACCACCATTCCCAGGCTCTTCTGTTACGAATTAAGGTCCACTGCAGCCGGTAGCCACTTAGAATGTTCCATAAAATTCTCAGGATAGTATTCTAGGAAGGCAGCCCCTCAACGTCCATCAGTGCAAAACCCAGTCAGAGTGGAGAGTAAGGGGAAAGCTGAGATACCACAGACTCAGCAGCTTCTAAATGTTGTTAGGTATTTCCCCCCCACACACCCAGGTCTAGCAATAGCAATTGGGAGAAAAGGAAGAAAAAATACAGCTCACTGTTCAAAAGTACAGCCAAGCCCATGAACGAGAGGGACGCAGACGCTGCCAAGCCTGCTGTCCCTCGCCGAGCAGTGGAGAAAGCACCTGCATTCATTTTCCTAGGATGCCAGCACCCTCTCTAGGGTCCTCCCTGAGGCATGAGGACAGAGTCACCTGGGCCTGGGGCACCTTAGTCTTAGTCCTGAGAGTCTAGAACTTCAATTCACTCAGTCACTCAACCAACATTTATCAAGCATTTACTACGTGTAAGGCAAGTGCTCTGAAGCCTGGGATACGCAATCGCTACAGCAGCAAGAGTCTGTGCCCTCCTGGATCCTATATTCTAGCCAGGGGCAGACAGGCAATTGCCAAACAAGTACAGACACAGCCTGGCAGCTGGTGATAGGCCCTATGGGGAAAACAAGTCAGATTAAGGAGGACAGGGATCCCCCAGGGGTAGGGGAATGCGGCCTACGTGGGTTAGTCAGGGAAGGTCTCGCTGAAGAAGTGACATTTCACAGAGACCCTGCGTGGGTGGGGGCGGGAGGGCGTGCGTGGCAAGGAAGGAGAAGCCACGCAGAATCGCAGGGAGAGTTTTTCAGGCAAAGGGCTCCTGAGGCTGGAGAAGAGCTGGTGCGTTTGCAGAAGAGCACGGGCTAGAGGGGCTAGAGGAGAATGAGCAAGGCGGGCAGTGAGAGGAAGACGGACAAATGAGCCGGGCGGGAGCCAGCCCACCTGTGACCTCGGCAGCCGCGTTCAGGACCTGGGCCTCGACTCAGCATATCAGTCAGGGCCCAGCTGGGAGACAGAAGCCGTACCAGTTATTTTAGCAAATATCAGTTAGGAAAAAAGGCAACAACCAGGTAACTGAAAGGGTGAAAGACAGCAACTGCGGAAGCCGTCTCCACTCCTGGGGCTGGGCGGACAAAAGGGTGAATTATTAAAACTTGGAAGCTCAGAAGAGGGTCCCGTGAGGCTTGAGTCCAGACCCCTGCAGAGGGGAAATGGCAGCTGGCCCTGAGGCCCCTGAGAGAAAGCACAGCGAGCTTGGCTCCTGAGTGTGAGACAAGCTGCAAAGTGGATTTAACCGCTGCGGCAGGAAGGGGCGGCCTCTGCCAGGGTGAAGCGGCAGGGCTGGGGTACCACGCGCAGGGGACGGCAGCTGACGGGAAACCCGCAGAAAACGGAACAGGAGGGAGCAAGCCCCTTCCCCCTTCTCCAGGGTGCGGTCTCGCTCGAGCACCTCCTACTGGCCCAGCCCGACAGGCAGCCAGCTGGCCAAGGAGAAAGGTGGCTTCCCGAGGCCCGCCCTCAGCAACATAAAAGCGAGTGTGGAAGGCTGGGTTTGGCGCTGAGGGGCAATAACTTAATAGCTGGCACCCCTGAATGGGACAGGAAGGGAGCAAAGGATTTTGAGCAAAGGGGTGGCAGAAGCCGACTCGTTCTGACGGTGGTGTCGAGCACAGACAGCGCAGGGGCAGTGACAGTGGCGGTGGGTAGAGGCGGTTGCATTCTGGGGTGTTAGTCCCGTTGGATCTGCCGATGACCTGCGTGCGGGCTGTGGGAGAAGGAGAGGAGTCAAGGGTGACGCCCACGTTTGGCCCGAGTCACGGAATGGAGACGAATCTACGGAGAGAGGGGAGGCCAAGCAGGAGCGCGCTTAGGAACAGGGGGGGGCAGCCCGGAGCTCTGCTTGCGGCGGGTTAGCTTTGAGGTGCCTGTCAGAAATGCAAGTGATGGTGTCGGGAGGCAACTGGATAACCAGGCCTGGAGTTCAGGGGAGGCTCCAGGTGAGAGGTGTAAAAGGGAGAGTCACCCACCGTACAGATGGATTTTAAAACCGTGTGGCTGGATGAGATCACCAGCAACGTGGCAGCACGGCTCGGAAGGCGCAATGGCTAGAAATAGGATCTGGAGTCAGGATGACATAGATCTGAATACATCTCTGCCACCACCGCACACGCCTGGGCAGCTCTCCACTCTACGCCTTGATTCCCTCATCTGTAACATGGGGATGACAATCGCACTGACTGCATTGGTCCTATGTGAGGATTCAGCACAGCAGAGTGAGGGAAGCCCTTGTAGCAGCGCCTGACGTGCCTTCCACGCTGGCGAATGGGGTAGCAGTTGACTTTGTCCTCCTCAGTGAGAAAACTAAGGACAAAGGTCCGGAGGGGACTTGAGTGCCTCCTGATGTACATGGGCATGAAGGCGGAGGAACAGCTCCTCTTACTTGTAAGCAACTGGCCGGGCACAGCCATCAGATATGCACAAAAAGGAAAGATAGCTTCACAAAAGTATTCTTTTTTTTTTTTTAAAAAAGCAATCCTTTAAAATGCCAAAACTGAGTCTGCAGGGTGAGAGCAACATAGAAACAGAATCCTTGCTGCAGGATGAACTACTGAGACATCCGTGTGTGCCTGTCGTGAGCCAGGTGAGCTGCAGATGAGTCAGGCTGAGCTCTGCATCACGACACTCGGCCCCCACAACAGTCACCACTCACTCCAGATCTGCCTGGGAACGGAGCCCCGGCCTCCCATTACTTGCTCACCTCTCATTAGGCCTTCGCCCACGAGGCAGGCGTTTCTTCCCAAGTGCTCAACGGCAGGGTTATGTAAGGTTCTACTGTATTCCTGGCCCCCAAAACTGAGACCAGCTGCTTACACAGGGCACTCCCTTCCTAGGGGGTAGGTCGATTCAGGAAACCAAAGAGCAAGCAGATCACGAAGCTCAGAAAATCCAGCAGTGGAGCGAAAGAGGCTGTCTGTCCTCAGGGGCTGCTTTCCTCAAGCGCAGCGAGCACCCTGCCTGCTGGACCCCCGGTGTGAAATCACAGCTGCCCCCGCTCTACCCCCCAACCCCCGGTGTGATGGACCTTTTAACGAAGTCTCTCCACCGTCACCTCGTTCGCTATCAAAGCTCTTTACATTGTTGTGCTTACAGCAGCCCTTCCCACCCAAGTTCCCAACACTTACACAATGGAAAAAACTCAACTGTCCAGGGATCATATTCCAAACAGCTGTTCCTGGATGCTGGACAGATCCATCTGGAACAGTGATTCGCAACCCAAGCTGCAACTGGAGTCTCCAGGGGAGGCATTGAAGTGCCGATGCCTAGGCTCCACCCGGACCAATTGTGATGGGATGCACTGTGTCCCCCATGAATTCGTATGTTGAAGTCCTAGCCCCAGTACCTCAGAACGTGACCCTATTTGAGATAGGGTCTTTAAAAGGTGACTAAGGTAAAACGAGGTCCTTAGGATGGGCCCTAATCCAGTATGACTGGTGTCCTGATAAGGAGAGGAGATTAGGGCACAGACCTGGACACAGGGAAGACACAGGGAGAAGGTGGCTGTTTGTAAGCCCAGGAGGGAGGCCTCAGGAGAAACTAAGGCTGCCAACACCTTGACCTCAGACTTCTAGCCTCCAGCGCTGTGAGTCAATAAACCTCTGTTGTGTAAGCCACCCAGTCTGGGGAACTTTGCTAAGGCAGCCCCAGGAAACTAATATACCAATTGAGTCGGAATCTCTGGGAATGGGTCCCAGGCATCAGTGGTTATGAAAGTTCTGCAGGTGTTTTGACGGTGCAGCTGCATTTTAGAATTTGCTGTTCTAGACTGTAAAGTCCCTCCAGTCTGCTAAAACCGATGCTGATCGTTTCACTAAGAATGCATCATGAGTGATACTTGGTATAATTTCTTTCCCTCTCTCCCTTCCCTCCCTCCCTCCCTCCCTCTCTTCCTTCCTTCCTTGACAACAGTGAACAGGACAGATCACAGCCCTCACCTCAGTGTAAACAAAGCGCCATCTAACATCCTTCCATTAATCCACCGGGTGGCTTCTAAGAAAATCTGTGATAAAGCCTAGGACCTGGAAGAGGGCTCTAACCTGATGGAAGACTCCAAGTGAGAGGAAAGGCTGCTTCAAAGGCAAACAGGGGAAGATGAGGCAGCACCTTCCCTCTTCGGAGAACACGCCCCCGTCAGACAGGACGTCTTTTTTGTTTTGTCCACGGCGACACTGTCCTAGGAACGGTCAAACGGTCGCCGTAAGTGCAGGCAGGGGCAGAGCTGCAGCAACTGCAGACAGACCTGTGTGAATGGCCAGGCCTCACTGTTCTGCCCCTGGCTGGTACAGAATAAGCTACCAGCGGTGACCTGGTCACTGCACCTCTTTAAATAAATAATGGTACCAAGAGGGCCTGGAGAGGGTGCACACCTCCTCTCCTGCCCTGTGCCTCTGTGTGCCTGCCTGCGACACAGACCCGGGAAACCTGGACCTCTGGGCACCACGCATGGGAAGGTGAGCTGTCAAGAGTTTTAATCCTCCTCCTCCTCAACCTTAACCTGCGTATGTTTCCCCGCGCGCTTGTGTGCCATCCCTTCCCCCTCCTTTTTTTTATTCATTCCTGAAAGCTTCTATTATCAGTCACTGCATGGGGTAAATTTTCAAATCAGCAGTCAGTGTTTTTAAGCCGCATGACTTCTGTTACAGTCTAAAGGAGGCAGGTGACCGACATCGAAGCTGTCTCAAAAATCTACTCACGGTTTATTTCCTTAGTGTTCATTCATTCATTTTCATGGCCTTATCAAGGCTGGGTTTTGATAAAGGCTTCTCCAAGGAAGGGTCTATCTTTCACAGATGGTCCAGGGCAAGAGGGGTGCAGAGACACTGAGCCAAGAGAGAGGAAGGGAGGAGAGCGCGTCTGCACGCCATTTTCCTTGTGTTGGGTTTGGGTGTCTGGGTCTCCCGCCATAATTCTAGCTTCCCTTTGCCGAATCATCTAAGTGTCCTTCAAGGATGCCTTCCACCCCCGGGCAGGTCCATCCCTGTACAGGAGGTCCTGACCCACATCCAGCAGCTCCGGGGCCCTCTTGGCTCTGCCTGTCTGCCGCATGGGGGCACGGTCTTGGCGTCTCCACTCTGGTCTCCTAGTTTTCCCTCTGATCCAGCCATTTGGACCTTGGTGCCTGACTGACCTCATTTTTACACCCAGACCCTGCCTTTTACATGACATCTAGAGGTTAAGGAAACCTCCCTATAACCTCTAGGCCACCCAATTCTAGGCCGCTGCATGTCCAAAACCTTCCCTGCAATTTCAGCCAACTTGGGGGACAGCCTCTCTGCTTCTGGTTCCCATACCTGCACATCCTGTTTCTGGGCTGCATCCTAGTGACCCCCTGTATTCAATCCCGCTCCTACAAAACAATCACTAAGGACCGAAGAGAGGGGCACAGAGGAAAGAGCTACATCGGGCACAAATGAAGACTCCGTACTATATCCTCAGATTCCTCCGGGCAACCCCGCAGCGTGGGGCAGGTGGCAGGGCTGCGGGCTGACCCTCGTTCCCCTGCCACCCTCTGGCCCAGCAGCCAGCTCGCTCCAGGATTTCCCCCAGAAACTTGAATCGTCTTCCCTCCACCATGCAGAGCAGCTCGGGAAGAACTGGCCGACACGAGTGCCCGGAACAAGGGTCTCCCCCGCACTGCGCGCGCAGCCTTTCTCCGAGGCACGGGCTCGCCGGGGGAAATTCCTTATTCAAAGGCCGCCTCCACCGAACAGGGTCCTGCCTCCACGTCCACCTGATGAGAGAGAAGCAGCGCCCGAGGCAAACGAGAGCCGGCCGGGGGCCCGAAAGCTCTGCCGAGAGGGAACCGACGCTGTGCGGCGGGCAACCTGGGCCCATCAGGTCTCGCGGGAAGCTGGGCTGCGGGCTCAAGTCACCGCCGCAGCGGCGGCAGCTGAAGCCGTGAGGAGCGGAAGGAGACACAGCAAAGGCTGCCGTGGGGGGCGGAGGCCAAAGCGGGGAAGGGGCGAGATGGCCCCAGGAGACCAGACGAGGTGCTTCGGCACGAAAGAGGCACCCTTTTCCCTGCCGCTGCCTCCGTGTCCTCCGCTTGCTTCCTTCCCCGTCCGTGTGTGCAGGACTTCTCTGCCCCTTATAACCTAAAACCGTGGGTCCAGGGCCTCTGCTCTGCACAAGCTCTGCTCGCCTGTGTCAGAGCGCTCACTCCCCATTTGCCCCCCCCACCCCGCCCTGCGGAGCAGGATCTGCTTCCCACTCAGACATCCAACCCCATGTTCACAGCCTCGAGTACACAGCTGCCTCTCAGGGTCTGATTTCCTTCCATCCAGCCCATTACACTATGCCTAGGATGTGAGCCTAATTTCCTACCATTCCTTACAGGTCATGAGGCAAAAATAAACACTGTATAAAAATATATGCCCAAATACTGGACTTATATACACTACCAAATGTAAACTAGATAGCTAGTGGGAAGCAGCCGCATGGCACAGGGAGATCAGCTCGGTGCTCTGTGACCACCTAGAGGGGTGGGATAGGGAGGGTGGGAGGGAGGGAGACGCAAGAGGGAGGGGACATGGGGATATATGTTTATGTATAGCTGATTCACTTTGTTATACAGCAGAAACTAACATACCATTGTAAAGCAATTATACTCCAATAAAGAGGTTAATATATATATATATATACACGCCCAAATACAAGACCTTCAACTTTCCTCCTCCAGGTTGACAAACTGCAAGGGGTAGTTTAAACTAGAATATCAACTGGTTCCCATGGAAAGACAGCTGGAAAAGACCTTTTGCTGTAAAAACAAAAGCCATGATTCCTTCCCCCATGCACTTGGGCAGCCATCCCGTCACTGCAGCCACAAACCGGAGAGCTGGGGGGCTGTTGGGGTCTCCTGTGTTCCGAAGAACTGTAGAATGGGCAAGCCTGCAAGTCCTCGTGTCAAGTACAAAAACTAGGAGCTTTCCAGTTCTACCACAGCCATTCTCCACAAAAAAAAATCTACGGAGGAGTTGATTCTGCAAAACTCAGAGAGGGGGGAAATGGATCAACGAAATCTATGCAGCAAGGATCAGGAAGCCCTACAACCTGGGTGACCCTGTCCACTGAATGGGGCCGATGCCAAATAAGTGTCAGCCTTTTGCCTTCTGTCAGAAATGCATCAAAAGAACAGATTTCAGCTATTTTTTCCGAAGGAGACCTTCCTTTTCTGTCTTCTTGCTAAACATTTTTGACTCTTGTTGATAGCCAATATGTGAATACAGCTTATGTAGGTTCACGTCGCATGGCACTTATTACATAATAATCATCTCAATTGAGTCTCAGCTTCAGAAACTCAGATTATCATGGTGGGACGAAAGTACACAGACCCGTTCTGTACCACCACCCTCTTTCCCTACTCCCCATTAACTAGAGAGGTCCTGTAGGCCGCTCTCCAATGGAAATCAACCACATCCTCCCAAAGTGAGCTGTGGAGGTGCGACCTCTCATGGCAGACCTCTATATTTCTTCTGACCCAGCTCACAACTCAGACTACGTTCACACCAACACAGCCCCACAGGCATGCCCACAGGCCAGGTGTACACCCATCCCTTCCTCTCCCACTCAAGGAAGTAAGTTAGAACGCAAGACTCTAAGAGCAGCATTTCTAAGGGGGTTCACTCCGGAATGCGTTGTAATTTACCAACAGAATAAGTTATTCAAAACTTTGATATTTCAACAATTATTAGTTAACAAATTCCTTCCCACATCCAGTGTAGACACCGTGGGTTGAGACACTGACTTCCGGACCCCTAAGCAGCCTACCACTATAATTGCTGGTGTCTGACTACTGAGCGAAAAGAAGAAATGCTACTATTAACTGGCTCACGGAAGATCCCAGCACTTTAGAGGGAATCAAGTCACCTCCCCCTTCCTCGGAACACGTTCACAAAAAAGACAAAATCTCCAGTGACAGTAGCAAGTGTATGATTACCCAATAAAGGCTCTATCACTCTCGGAACAAATGCAATAGGATAAAACATGACAGCCTTATCATCATTATGGATGATGTTTATTTATTTTTTGTGGTCTTGTATACTTTCTAATCCCCCTAAAATGAATATCTGTTACTTTTTTAATGGAATATCATTTAAAATGTTATGTTAAAAAATGAAATCTTTTCAACAGCAGGAGTGGAAGATCATGTGATTTGAGGAGCTTCTACAGGGCAATGAGAAGGAGGGGAATTTTTAAAATATCTCCAAAGCAGGGGTGGGGTGGAGAGGGGAAGATCAATCACTTTTCACTGAAGGATTCCTTGACTGCCTCCCAGTGTGACAGATATTATAGCGACACTCCTATGCTCTCAACAAACAAAAGACACCTCCTTCTGAGTGTCTACAATATGAGACATGACCTGGAGGATCTAGTATTTCAATACGTGTTTACAAGTCATCTATCAGCTAAGCTCCTATGAGTGAAAGGCACAAGCTTCTAGAAAAAGCATGTCCCAGAACTGGAAATGAAAGCCGATCAAAGGTACCTATGCCGCTAACCAACGCCAAAACCTATTTGGTCACTGAGAAAACAAAGGCTCGGGCTATTTCCTCCCAACTGTCCGGGCAGCAGTTAAATGGCCGTCAGGGGATTAAGATGCTGGAAATCCAGAGGGACCACTGCACGGCCTTTCCGTACAACTCACCACTTCTCGTGAGGGAAGGGGGGGGGCACATACATGGAGGCAGGTGGTCACTACAGGAAGGAGAACAAGAATCAAGAGGAAGAAAAAGAAAATGCAAGCGGCTAGAGATAAAAATGAAGGCAAGAAGTCTAGCGTTCCTCCTTACCAACGGAGCGAAGATGACCTAAGTCTGTTCTTCAAACTCATCAGGGGCCGGAACATTCACGAAAGTCACAGGACAGGGGAGGTCCCAGGGTGACAGAGACTTTGCAGTGAGAGAAAACACACAGGGAGACCAAGTTGGCAGACGTTTACGCAACGAAGCTGGGGGAAACCTCCACTATCTCGCAGGCTCAGTCCTGTCAAATGACAAATGCCTCTTTTATGTGAGGATCAAACGGTGTTGAAGGCAGTAACATAAGCAAAACTTCAGTGACATTGATTTTGCATGTTCGTACAGTTGCTTCTATCGACTGCCGGAGAGTTTCTTCACCTGAAAACTGCGATTGTGCAGCTCACTTAGCAGCCACATACAGGCCAACAGGAACAAATTCATCCAGCCCTTCTGACAGCATCACGTTGACACTTCAATTACCTGATAACTGCAGCAATGTTTTCCTGGCTGAGCAGGAAAACTTCAAAAGCGCTTACTTAACCTTTTCTCCTCTCCAGCTTCCTGCAACCTTCCACCTCCTTCTGGCTTCATGGCCGAGTCTCCACGGTAAGGTTGTTACCAACACGCAAATAGAAAACAAAAAAGAGTCCAGGCCTAAATTCAAATCCTATCTCCACTGTTTACCAGTGGCATGACCCTGGGTGTGTTGCCTAGACGCTACTGAATTTCAGTTTCCTCGTCTGTAAAACAGAAGTTGCAGTGAGAAATCACAGAAGAACTCTTTGGAACACACAGGTGCTGTGATGATTCATTGTAATGCCAATAATAGCAAGTGAATAAGGATTCAGCTCACTCTAAAATCTAAAAGGAAATGCATTTCTTCTCGCTTAAAATGCTCACTACCTCTTGAGCAGGTTATAAGTAGCCAATCTATCTTTGGTTTTATGTAAAAACAGTCTGCTCCAATTATACTGAAAACTTCTCAAGGGAAAATTACTGTTCAATCCACTAACATCATCCTCCCAATATAAGCAAAACAAACAAACAAAAAACAAATACATTTTCTATGATCAAAAATAATTATAGGTGATTAACATGACGATAATGTTAAAGATAAAGAAAAATATGGTATAGTCAACACCCCAAATTTACTTATAATGGGTTTGGGGTTTTGTTCAGTCTAAAGATGGCAGCAGAGAATATTACAAATATCCCTAGGCTCCACTCTACTTTATACAGATTTCTCTCCACTAAAGCAACTGGAGTGCTTTTACTGCATTGGCTTGTTTGCCCCTCACTGGAATGTGAGCTCCTACGGGTAAGATCTGCATCTTAGCCATCCCTGTATACCTGATGCTTGGCACAGAGTGGGCCAGAATGGATGGGTAGATGGTCAGTCCACCTGCACTGGCAGGCAAAATAAGATACAATCTTTTTTTTTTTAAATTGGGGTATCATTGCTTTACAATGTTGTGTTAGTTTCTGCTGTACAAGGAAGCAAATCAGCTCTATGTATACGTACGTATATCCCCTCCTTCTTGTGCCTCCCCCCATCCCACCCCATCTAGGTCACCACTTGAGCACCGAGCTGAGCTCCCTGAGCTATACAATCAGGTTCCCACTAGCTATCCGTGTTACACACGGTACTGTATATGCATCGATCCCCAATTCAGCCCATCCCGGTCTCCCAATTCATCCCCACCCCCCGTCTGTACGACAGACTCTAGTTCCATCCACATCTCTACAAATGACCTAATTTCGTTCCTTTTTATGGCTGAGTAATATTCCATTGTATATATGTGCCACATCTTCTTTATCCATTCATCTGCCGATGGACATTTAGGTTGCTTCCATGTCCTGGCCGTTGTAACTAGTGCTGCAATGAACATTGGGGTTCATGTGTCGGTTTGAATTATGGTTTTCTCAGGGTATATGCCCAGTAGTGGGATTGCTGCGTCATACGGTAGTTCTATTTTTAGTTTTATAAGGAACCTCCATACTGTTCTCCATAGTGGCTGCACCAATTTACATTCCCACTAACAGTGCAAGAGGGTTCCCTTTTCTCCACACCCTCTCCAGCGTTCACTGTTTGTAGATTTTTTGATGATGGCCATTCTGACCGGTGTGAGATGATACCTCATTGTACTTTTGATCTGCATTTCTCTAATAATTCGTGATGCTGAGCATCTTTTCATGTGCCTCTTGGCCATCGGTATGTCTTCTTTGGAGCAATGTCTATTAAAATGAAAGCTATTTTATAAGTCTATATTATACTTGTACCAGTTAAGATTAAGCTCAGGTGCAACTATCAAAACCCTAACAAAAATGGCTTAATCAAAACAAATGTTTATTTCTTACACAGATGTCTAAAGGTGGTCTGTCTACAACTCCACTGTGCCAGGGACTCACATGCCTTGAATTTATTGCTCTGCTGTGTGTGGCTTTCATTCCCAAGTTTACATCTTGGTCCAAGATGGCTCTGAAGCTCCAGATGTTATAATCGCAATCCAGGTAACAAGAAGGTGGAAGACAGGTATGCATGGGTATTTGGGAAGCAAAATGGATGAACTGTGTCAAAGAATGCACTTTTCCTCTCAATATCCATGTCTCCCCTTTTCAATAAGAGAATCTCAATTTTCATTCTAGTTAACTGCCATCCACAATAAATACTATATTCCCCGGCCTACCCTGCAGCTAAGTGTGGCCACTGAATTAAGCTTTAGACAATAAGATATAAGCAGAAGTATTGTATGGAATTTCTGGCAAGTTCCTCCTCTTTAAAAGGAACACAGATATGACGGCTGGAGCTCTAGCAGCCATCTTGGACCATAAAGACAAAAGCTACATTCTAAGAATGACAGACTAATGAACTAGAAGAAATCTGAATATCTGAAAACCTCATGCAGGAACTGTACCAGCCATGGACTGCCAACTCCGAACATCTTTTATGTAAGAGAGCAATCACTTTTATCTTTTCCATGCCCTGTTGTATTTCCGTCTCCCATAAAGCTGAATCTAGTACAGTGCTGAAGAAATTTTTTTCCTCCCCATTCCGATCTACCAGTTTCCAGGCATCATTTTCTCCACCAACAATGGCCATCACTGAACGTTCTTTCTCTATCTTAACCTTTCCCACAGGGAGTAGGAAATAAAGGACACATAACTCATAACTTTTACTTTTGCAAACTGTGACGATTTTATAACAAAAGGAAATAAAACATGAACTATCAACAATTCCCTGTACAACTACTGTGAGATAAAATTAAAAGAATACACCTCCAAAATCGCAGAAGCACTTCCCGTTGCTACGTAACATCTATGGCCATGTTTGCAGTGTGTACTTGGTAAGGAAGAGAATATATCTCTAGGTAAATGGTTCTTAATTAACTAATATACTTTAAAAAATAAACTCAGCAGGAAAAAAATAGTTATTATTCTATATCCAAGAGGCAGATCAAGACATCTCTGCTATCTGACCTAAAACTCAGTTGAGCAAGATTACTCCATTTTATTTCTTATAAATTCCTACAGTAGAAGTTCAAAGCACGTACATCATCAAAACAACTTTATAAATGAGCTGGTGCACACACACCATGAATACTAAAAATATTTTCCAGACTGACAGTTGTCTTCCCTAAGATTCTATTGGAGTTATGCCTATTGTAATAACCTCAATTCTTATTTTATTTATATTTAAATGAGTTCAGTTCATCCACAAGTATAAGATAAAGAAATTTCTAAACTGACACCATAGAGAGATTAGTAAGTTTTAGGAAGACGGTGAATTGGTAGCTTCTTTGAATCTTTCTGCAGGGTGATGATATCTGGCCGCCAATGATCACTACAGATCCTGTGGTGGAAGAGAAAGACTGATGTACCTAGAGTTTACTTCAGAGACCTGGATTCTTGTCCTAATTCCATTTCCGACACGTAGTGTAAATTTGGACAAATGTCTTAATCTCTTCAGCCTCTTTTCTGCTAAAAGAGAATAATACCAACTTTAAATAATTTTTTTTTTTTTTTTTGTGGTACGCGGGCCTCTCACTGTTGTGGCCTCTCCCATTGCGGAGCACAGGCTCCGGACGTGCAGGCTCAGCGGCCACGGCTCACGGGCCCAGCTGCTCTGCGGTACGTGGGATCTTCCCAGACCGGGGCACGAACCCGTGTCCCCTGCATCAGCAGGCGGATTCTCATCCACTGCGCCACCAGGGAAGCCCTAAATAATTTTGATAATATGTGAAAGCAGTTTATAATGGTAAAGAGTTGCATAAATATATTATCTGTATGTCTGTATTGGTTAGTGATGTTTGGGCTCTAAGTAGTAGAAACTAACCTGTGTCGCCTCAAGCATGTGTACGTGTGTATATGCAGATATGTGGGTGCTTAACGTACATAAAACGTTCTGGGAGAAAAGGAAACAAATGGTTAAATAACAGTTCCCCTTTGAAGTAGGGCATTTATCTTTTTCCTGTGGATACTTTAGGTGGTAGCCATACACTACTTTTACAATTAAGGAAAAATATGTACCATGACTGAGGTTGTTTTTCCATGATGAAATGGGAGGAGGCCCAAGCTGAGGGATTCGTAAGAAGCAAACCTTTTACTTCTGTTCTTTTAGTGATAATAATGAGTCCTCATATCTACAGTCCTGAAGGTCCCTACCCACGTGACCCACATAACTCCCACTTCAAACGCATGTTCATGCTAGGCTGGCCCCCGCAAGAGAGCAACAAGGTTTAGAAAACAGAAATACTTCCAATTGCTTGAAGAAGCCCCTGAATATTCAACACAAGGGTTTTTCTAGCATTAGGGGCCAGCGGCACCCATATTCCCAAGGACAACCTTTTTATTCTGGTAGCACCTCTATCTGCACGGTCTTCACTGGAAAGCAGTGTGTGCCCTCCACGATTCTGTCAGTGTCTGCTACTTCCCTCCCTCTTCTTCACCCTGTGTTCTAGAAATACTCCAACACTTTTAACTAAAGCCCCATAGAAAATTCGGAGGTGATACGCTGAACAGGTGTTACGCCTCTGAATAATACCTAGTAATCAAGAACACCCTTGCCCTCCGTTCTCCCACAAATTAAGGCAAACTCCTTTACCTTTGTGCAAAATAAATTACTCCTGCTCTCTTCACTGGGGTCTCCAGTGTCCACCATGAACGTCCATGGCTCCAGCTTCTCCTGCCTCATCTGCTCTAAAGCCCCCAGGACAGGCGCCTATAGAGTCCAGAGTACCGTCCTAACAACAGACGCCACCTCAATCCATACGTCCACCTCCCTCTAATGCCATCCAGGGGGCTGCTCAGGAGCAAACGGTCCAGGTGAAAATGATGCCAGAAGGGTGCCGCTACAAAAAACAGTATGGCAGGTCCTCAAAACACAAAAACAAAAAACTACCAGATGACGTAGCAATTCCACCTTTGAGTAGATACCCAAAATGACTGAAAACAGGGTCTTGAAATGATATTTGTATACCCATGTTTACAGCAGCATTATTCACTATAGTTCAAAAGGTACAAGAACTCAAGAGTCCATTGACAAATGAGCGGATAATCAAAATGTGATCTATACATACAATGGATATTATTTAGCCTAAAAAAGGTAGGACATTTTGACACCTGCTACATGGCTGAACCTTAAGGACATAATGCTGAGTGAAATAAGCCAGTCACAAGATGACAAATACTGTATGATTCCACTTGTATGAGGTGCCTAGAGCAGTCAATTCATAGAGACAGAAAGTAGAAGGGTGGTTGCCAGGGGCTGGGGTAAGGGGGAACGGGGGTTAGCGTTTAACGAATATAGAGCTTCAGTTGTCAAGAAGAAAGAGTTCTGGACACTGACTGCTAGACTATCTGAATGTATTTAACACTACTGAGCTGTACACTTAAAAATGGTTAAGATGGTACATTTTATATTTTGTATATTTTACCACAGTGTTTCTTAAAAAGGAGGCCAGAATCTTCTGTGTCCTCCTCCAGAGCCATGAGCGCCACACATCCAGCCCACCTGGGCTCACTAAAGCCCAGCCTCAGAAGGCCAACCCAGGTCCCACTCAAATCCTGCCCTGAGCAAATTCCTTCCAGCAAATGGGAGCCTTTCCATCGCTGAACTTCTATAACCACATAATGAAGAACTAAATCTCAGTCCCAAACTCTGTTGTAGAAGAAGAGTTTTAGACATAACGAGGTCCCTGTATGTGTAGAACTTTAAGAAGCTGCAATAATGTTCTGTTTCTTGATCTGGGTGGTGGTTACATGAGTGTGTTCAGTTTGTGATAATTCGTCAAGCTGTACACTTAGAATTGTGCATTTTTCTTTGTGTAACTTAGACTTTTATTTCTTTTACATTATTAAAAACTTTCTTCCATCCTACTTTGTCACTGCTTGCTCTATTCACATGATCCTTGGTCTCTCACAAGATTAACAGAGGAGGCCTCACAAGAGCCTAGCAGAGTGCCAGGCTTCTACTAAGAGCTTCATATTTGCCCACTGACTTCACCAACATCTGGAGATCCAGGGGATATCAGAGGGACGCGGCAGTGCACAAGACACTAGGATGGTTTTCCAAACTCCTTCAGCATCAGGGAAACAAAAGCTTCCTGACCCCAAAGTCACAAGTTAATAAAACAGCCAGGGTAATCCATAGAGGCTCAGAGACAGAGGAAAGTCAGCTGTGCTGATGAGAAGCCACACCCTGGGAAAGTAACGATTTTGATTAAGAAAAAGATACACACACACACACACACACACACACACACACACAAAAGCACAGTATCAGTAGAGCCCAACTCCAGCCTCCCCACAAGAAAAATTAACATGATGGGGTGAAAGTCAGTGCCTGTACTGAGAAGTGGCTTAAACCGGAAGCGACAAGCTGAACGCCCGTGAGTCCATGACGGCTGATTCTCAAGGAAAGTCAAAGTTTGAGCGAGAGTCCCTTGGTCTTGAAAATGCTGATGACTCCCATTTACCCCAAGAAACACGAGGGCTGGTCCCAAAGCAGAAAGGCTGGAAGCAAAGGACCTTCAAAGGGGTAAGAAGGAGCCCCGCAGAACCACTGGTAGGAGGGGATCAGCTTGAGCCTCCAGCTGGAGACCTTTGGACTCTGAGACGCTAAGCCTCGGGCACTGGGAGGCGGGTGGTGAGGTCGTTTCCATTTCGGCTGTTTCTCTGTTTCTCGGGGTGGGTGCCGGAGGGCAGAGTCCCGTCTGGCAGGGCTGGGCAGTCGTACCGAACAAGCACTCTCCCCGCCCCAGGAGTCTCGCCCGCGCTCTGCCCTTGTCCCTCTTTGCCTGGATGGAGAGGGAGGCAGGCGATGGAAGGAGGCAGGGGGAGGATCTGATGCCGCCCAGGAGATGACTAAGGTCTGATGCAAACACTGCGCGTGCGTGGGACTCGTGAGACAGACAGACACGGAGCAAACGGGTGTTCTGGTCACGGGGCAGGGGAGCCCGACGGCCCCCAAAGCTCACTAGGTAAGATGTGCATTCAATGTCCAGGTCGGTCTAAGGTGGAGGGGGCACCAAGATGCCCTCGGTTCTCGTGTTTCTCTCTCTCTCTGGTTTTGTCTTGTTTGACAAATCAAACGGAATCCCAAAGGAAAATCCCGGGAGGAGGGGAGCGGCCTCCTCCTTCCAGCAGATTTATGGCATTCTGGATGCAGCTTGTGTCTGTCAGGCCAAAATGGTGAGGGTGGGCTAATAGAGTAGAATTACAGCTTCCTATAATGGGGAAAGTTAAATAGACAAGCTCTCCGAGCCCGAGGAGAACGAAGCAGAGGTCAGTGCTGCTGTCTTTGAACACGAATGGCCCCTTCCCGTCCGCTCCCTTTCACATGTGGCCTGGCAACAGTAGCAGACAGATGCGACACAAAGACAGACACACCTGATTAACCATGAATACGACAGCTGTCGTTTCCCTACCGCCGCCGCTGCCCACACCCTGCCTCTTTCCGCTGAGTTTTTTCCCTTCCTTTCAGCAAGCGTGAGGAAATTAAACCTACCATTAAGGCCCACGTTAGTGGGAGGGTGTCAGCGGTAGGGCCTTTGTTTCTCCGCTCACAGACTTGTGATAGGTGCCTTCTGATTTGTCCTTTTGTCTGAGCACGACGGGGGGGGGGGGGGGGGGGCGGGGGGAGCCTCCGCCAGCTCCCGACCCGGGACCCACAGAAAGGCCAGCGGCGGGTGACGGGACGGGGCTGATTCAGACAAGGAGGGAGGCAGTGGACTGAAAGCAGTGCGTTTTGTGCACCTGAAAGTGTGTCTCTCCACCCCTCCCCCCCTTCTGTTCCATTCTCTTGCCTCCAGCGGCCAGATTTCCCTGTTGCTAAAACACCCACCCTTGAAACAAACTGGCAGGAATGTACCCATAAGTGGCTCAATGCGGCACTGTCATTCCATGAGAACTTAGTTATTTTGCCCTATTTTGAGCTGCCCTTAACAAGGAAGAACCAGGGCAGGTGTTTGGGTTTGGTTTTTTTGGCTTTTTTTCCCCCTCTCTTGGGTAGCCAAATCCTTGAATTCCAGTTAACTTCCAAGACCTTGAGAATCGGGTACGGGAGAAAATCTAAGTGTTGACAGGTGAATGATTTCTAATGACGTAAAGTATAATGTGATTATGGGAGCTTCCAGAAACCTCTGCAATGGTAATTACAGCCTTGAGTGTGAACCCTGAGTTTTCTTCGGGATTTTTTTTTTTTTTTTTTGGTCAGTCTTGATTTAATCATTTGAATTCTGTAAGCCTGCATTTCTAGACCCTGAAATGGCTCTCTCAATGGTCAGAAAGTTCCTTAAGTATTTGCAAAGAGAGACTAAGAAAAATGATCAGAAATCACTCAGCAAACGTACAGCCTTTATAACGTAATAGTGGGGTGATAACTGGATGATTTAACTCAACCTCACAAAAATTCAACAAATATCCCCAGTTTCCTCGTGGGTGGAAACATGGTGGAATAATTCAAGCCTATCGTCCTTAGGTTCACAGTTTCTAATGAAGCCCCGAGCCCAGAGTATACTTCGGACTTCTCCTAAGAACTCATGGAGATATTTCCATCAAGATAATCAGGAAAAGGGCTAACTGAATTGCCTAGAAATTTTTGTTTCAGGTAACACAGTAAAAGTCCCAGGAGCCATGTTTGTGTAGGACATTGGGATTTGTTCTAGAACACAAAGGTAGCCTACAGTGGTTGGTAACGTCAGGCTCATCTTTCATCTAACTGATGAAGAGCCATATCCACTATTAAATCAACTGAGGGTGTCTCACCTCAGAGCAATCTGAAAAGACCCTGTGCGCTTTGCCATCAAGACCATCTCCACAACTCTCCTTCTATTATCCAAATATCTTTTTCTTGCTTCACAGCCCACAGTTTAAGCAGAGTAAGCCTGTCTGTTTTCAATTCTTAACTTTTCACACACACGGCAAATGAGAGGAACTTCTGAACACTGCGATGATCTGGCTGATGAGAAAGCTGTTTTCCATTTCTGGCAACAAATACTTTTGGCTTATCTTGACGGGAAGAAAATGGATGAAAATACACTCTGGTTGGATATCATTGATAGCATTTGTCATCTTTGCAGCTAAAAAAAATTAGCTTAGAAAAATTTTCCCTCGGTATTGCAGAAGATGGCAAAAGAACTGACACCACCACTGAGATGCCAATTGAACTGAATTCATAAATGAGGTAGCCTACTGTGATCTTTTTCATAACAAACACAGTATCTCATCATGAAGTGGGATGAGGACCTTTGGGGCCTGGACTGGGAAGCTCCATGGGTAGACACAGTACCTTTAAAGGTTCACTTAACATGTCTGAAACCTGTCCCCCTTTGTATTAGTTTGCTAGGGCTGCTGTAACAAAGTACTACAAACTGGGCAACTTAAACAACAGAAAGGTATTGCCTCACAGCACTGGAGGCTAGAAGTCCAAGATCAACGTCTTGGCAGGCTGATGTCTCCTGAGGCCTCTCGCCTTGGCTTGTAGATGGCCACCACCTCCCTGTGTCTTCACATGGTCTTCTCTCTCTATGTGTCTGATCCTAATCTCATCCTCTTATAAGGATACCAGTCATACTGGATTAGGGCCCATCTTAACGACTTCATTTTGATCTGATGGCCTCTTTCAAAATCCAACCTCCAAATACATTCTGAGGTACTGGGGGTTAGGAGTTCAAAATATGAACTTGGGAGGAACACAATTCAGCCCCTGACACCCTCCGAGGGACTCGTTTAACTGAAGAAGCTCAGCTCTATCTCAGCTCTGACAGACTCCGAGCCTATGGCCTGGATCCACAAATGAAGTGAGTGGGGTAGTCACATGGCATCCATCTCGCCACGATTCACTCACAACAATTCACGGAGGAAGTTAAACAAATGGGCGCTTCACTTGAAAGCAGGGAGGTCCATATCATGGATTCTAGGGGCTGTGAGAATCACGATGCCACCTCTCAGAAGCATCAGAAAGACCAATAAACAAGATTACTTCCACCCTACGGTGAAAGGGTTTTACGACTGCATTTTCTCACCCTCACTGGCCATGCCCATTCACCAAAGCCCAGAGCAAAAGGGTTTTTCCCTTACAACATTTAGAAACAGCAAAGAGCAGAGCAATGAATCATCAAACAGGCAGAACACTCCTCTTATGACTCTTTTACCTAAGTGAAAACAGTACTTCCTGAAAGAGTGAAAACAGTACTTCCTGAAAGAGTGAAAACAGAGGAGAGTGGCAGGAGATGAGTAACAGAGGTGACTGGGCTGATGCCGAGAGCTGCAGGACAGCGTGAACTTTAGAAACAGGCAAAGGTCAAATGACGGAACGAAGGTGGGTGAGTACACTCCCTCAGGGAACTGACGCTCTGGGGGGGGGGGGGTTGTGAATAAGAGGCTCCCCAAAAAAGATGTGTAATTGACTTTATAGTCCCACCGACGTGCAGCGGTGGGTGGGGTAGGATGGTCCTAAATACCCTGTGACACATATTTACAAAGAAACTGGGTGGCTTTATGTAAATGGCAACTTCTCATTCATCATCGCCTCTTGCAGCACCGTTAGTCACCGGGGTTCCTAGAGCAGCTCTGCTCAGTCACGAGCCATGTGCTGGTCAGGAAGTGATGGGAAGGGCAGCAGCTCACGACTACGGAGTTTCATGGAAAAGATATAGCTCTGCCTGATGCCCTGTGTTATGAGTTTATTTGTGTCTCCCCAAAAAGATAACGTGGAACTCCTAACTCCCAATACCTCTGAATGGGACCTCATCTGGAAAGAGGGTCACTGCAGATGTCATTAGTTACGATGAGGTCATACTACAGGAGAGCGAGCCCGTACTCCAAAATGGCTGACATCCTTATGAGAAGAGGCTAAACTGGGGCAGGGAAACAGAGATATACAGACAGAATGTCATGTGATGATAGCAACAGGGGTTGGAAGAGGCATCTACGAGCCAAGGAATTCCAAGGATTGCCAGCAAGTACCAAAAGCTAGGAGAGGCAAGGGAGGACTCTCCCCTACAGGTCTCGGAAGGAACAGGGCCCTGCTGACACCTTGATTTCAGACCTCTTGCCTCTGGAACCGTGAGGGAATCATTTTCTGTCATTTAAGGCATCCATTTTGTGGTACTTTGTTACGTGGCAGCCACAGGGTGCTAAAACAGCCCATCACACACTGTGGTGAACCCCACAGGATCCACAAGTTCTGCTCCATGGCTTCTAAAAAAACACCCTGCCCAAGGGCTCCACTTTCAGGAACTTGGCTTTTTTTTCCAGTTTTTAAAAAAACCTTACTGGTCCTCCACTTCTTACACCAACATGCTGCACAAACACTCAGCAGATCAGAGCTGGAGACGGATTATCTACCTGTTATAAGTGATGACTTCTGTAATCTCAGCTTACCACTGATCATGACCTTGGGCAAGTCTGTAGGACTTCGTCTCTTCATTACAAAATGAAGGACTTGAACTATAGTCATTTCTAGTCTGAAACACTGAAGACCAGGACCCTTCTTTTGCTTCATCAGTGTTTTACACTCCAAGATGATAAATGAGAAAGGGAGCAAAAAATGTGATTAGTTTCCTTCTCTTTTGTGCTGTTTCTAAGGTCTTGATACAAAAACTCAATGGAAAATATTTGTTGAATAAACTGTTCAGCAAGTCGCAAGAGGGAAGAGAAAGAATATCAATTCAAAGGAGATGTTTCAAACTGTCATAAGTAATCAACCAACGCTTACTGATACCTACTGAGAGACTGAATATATTGATACAAATGAACAATGGCCCCATCATATATAAACAACAGAGTTCTGACCTACAATCTGCAAATAACCAGCCCAGGAAAACAACACATTTTCTACAGTAACCAGTCCAGGAAGTCAGCCTACTGTGTCAGGGTTATAGAAAGTCAGCAACAATCCAGGAAGCCAAATAATAACCCCCATAACAACTGGGCCAAAATGACCAGAACTTAGTAACTGACAGCTCTCGTAATTTTTGTCCCCCTTCCAACACCGGACCAACTAGAGAAAATCAAATACACACCCCTAACTGATCCCATGGGATGCCTTGCTTCCAGTTACCTGCCTCCAGCTTCCCCAGGCCCACGGTCTCCAATCAAGACACACCTGAAGCCTGCCCTTTTTTCCCCTATAAATCTTTCCCACTCTTCTTCATTCATTTCCACACTAAAAAATGCAAATAGGGCTTCCCTGATGGCGCGGTGGTTGAGAGTCTGCCTGCCGATGCAGGGGACACGGGTTCGTGCCCCGGTCTGGGAGGATCCCACATGCCGCGGAGCAGCTGGGCCCGTGAGCCATGGCCGCTGAGGCTGCGTGTCCGGAGCCTGTGCTCCGCAACGGGAGAGGCCACGGCAGTGAGAGTCCCGCGTACGGCAAAAAACAAAAACGAAAACAAAAACAAAAAATGCAAATAAATCCTATGCTAGACTCTTGGCAGGTAGGGAAAAATACAAGGAGGTGTAAGACATGGTCCTTATACTTACCAAACTTTAAAACATTGGGATTTGAGATAAAAGGCACAGAGAACAAGAACAACTGCCACAACAACTAAGCGAGCAATAAAATCATTCCGGAATGATAATTCTCAAGTGCAAGTTCTAGGCAATGAGTGTGGAAGTCTGAAGGAGAGAGATTACTTTTGGCCGGGGAGATCAGATGTGGACTGGATTTCAGCACACAGAAAGGAACTATTCTGGTAAATGAGTCTCCTTGCTCACACGATTACTTCAACTTGAAAGTTTGTGGGAACAGGAAGGAGCCCTGGCAGGAAACGTGTTTGTTCAACGGCTACTTTGTCACTAAAGGAGGGTGATTTGGGGGGAAGCCCCCTCCTTTCTCTTCACAAGCGCCAACTGAGTCAGGACCTTCCCTGAGTCACTCAGACTGCAGACAGGAGGAGCTCAGCCAGTGGCCTGTGTGTTTCCATTCCAAATCTCTGCCCCCAATTCGGGGCTGCCCTCCAAGTGTAGATGTTTATCCCCACCAGGCAACTGCTGAAGGCCAAGCAGAGGAGCCCTCTCTGATGAGGCTTTAGGGAACCCAATAAATAGGACCCCTCTTTCCTGCCCAAGTTCTGGGTCAATTAAGAGGCATAAGTATGAGACAGATAGAGGTAAAAACATCCTTTTTTTTTTTTTTTCAAATTGACAAAGTCTTGGTTAGAGAGTGTGACCTCAGGTCTGCAAACTTGCTACTGTTGTACCACTGAACTGAAGTCCCCTAGCCAGCACCAGGCAGTGCTGGAAGGCAGGAAACTTTGCCACATGAGGAGCTGCCCCTTAAAACTTAAGGCTTGGAGGAGCAGAAAATGTTCACTTTCTCCAGGCAATTCCCATACAGAGAGAAAGGAGACAGTGAGACACGCATCTTCAACCGATTCTCCCAGACTAACCATTTTCCCCTCCCTCCGATGAGGTGAAGGAGATGACGGAGAGCGCGAGCCCGGGGGAGTTACTCAGTGGAAGCACGTTCCCCTGGAAACAAGAGGAGTGGGGAATAAACATTCCTATGTAACACCTACAACAGGCAGGGCTAAGTCTCTGCAGGGTTGAAGTCTCTAACACACACACACGAGTACATGCTCACATGTGAGCACACACGGCTACCAATGCTGTGGTCATGTTTTCTAGTTCTAGAATTTGTGACAACTTTTAACTCTAAGTGGAACAAATGTATTCATGGAGAAAATCTCCCAAGTGACGGACTGCCCTCAGCATGACCAGTGTTAAGTGCAGACCCCTAAGTCAGGTGTCCCGAATCCCTGTCCTAGTCCTGGCATTAAGTGGCTCTATAATTATTCAAGTTCACTTACCCTCCAGGTGCTCTGTCCCTGATTAGGCACTGGTAATCATGGCACTTGTCTTGCCATGTGTGTAAGATGGGAGACAAAAGGAGAGATGGTCTCTAAATAACTCAGC
This sequence comes from Kogia breviceps, assembly GCF_026419965.1. Classification (NCBI taxonomy): domain Eukaryota; kingdom Metazoa; phylum Chordata; class Mammalia; order Artiodactyla; family Physeteridae; genus Kogia; species Kogia breviceps. The sequence continues at coordinate 96,500,016 of NC_081319.1, read as the reverse complement.
TTGTCCCATATTAAGAGAAAATAGTAATTTTTTCTTGAAATATGGAATAAACGTGGAGCAGCCTTCCGTCACCACTTCAAATGTTTTCAGCACTAGCAAATTCATCCAAGAGTGGACCCCACAAAAGAGAAACAGAAGAGATGGGTGGTGTAGGTCCCTGAACCTGTAAGATTAAGAGCTGGGTGTTTCCCACACAATTTGGATACATACCCAGGTGCCGCCAGCCGCTGCGGGTCCTCAAAGTGTAGCAACGATCGACGAGAGGGGGTAGGGAACTGAACGCACCAAGGTATGGGATCAGAAGGGCACAAGCAACTGATGGTTGCAAGGCAAGTTTAACAACAAAGCGTAGCCCCGTATATATACCCCGAAAGCAGGGAATTTGCTTAGTCACGCCTTATTGGCATCAGCTGGTTGATTGGCTTCTCGGCTTTTCCCTCAAAGGCACCAATTTCCCCTCCAGGGTTGCTTTTCCTAGCTTTAGGGAACAACCAGGGACTCCCAGTAACTGAGCAGGTCCCTGGAGCGATTTGGCCAAAGGCCATCTCCTTTTTTACGTTCATACCATAAAGTCCAGGATGCAGACCAAGGAGAGTACAATCGGGCCCTGAGGCTTATGAGGGTCTTAATGGCGCCTTCCTCAGAGGGCAATGCTCGCCACACCCAGGGATTCAGTAACATATTCGTGATTAATTACACAGGTAACTCTGAAAGCTGAGACAGGTTCTCTCTTACCGTCAAGGAAATCTGATCTGAATCGTTCCTTAAGGAACAAGGGACTAAAACACCCCTATTCCAAAAGGTATCCATCAGAGGATGGTATGATTTTGAAAGGGCGCCCAACTTTTTCCCCTGCACTTTCCTGAAGGGGACTCACTACTGTCAGATTCGCCCCTGTTCCTGACTTCTTTGCAAATTCCTTGACAACAAACTGACTTTAGACCTAGTTTGAGAAATGGTGGGGAGAAAGGAAAGGAGAAATAAAGGAGAAAGTAGGGTTGAAGAAGGAGAGAAGAAAGAAGGGTTAGTCTTGCAAATACAAGACAGGAAGAAAAATAAAGTGCAGAATTCTTCCAATTCCCGATTGGACTTTCCCGAGCTGCCCCTGAAAGGGGCTATAGAGACCTCGAAGGCAGAGCTTTGTTTACTGGTAGACACACAGAAAGGCTCAGTAAGAAATGTAACTTCAAATGGAAAGGTGTAGAAGGACCTGCCTTATTTCACTTCGTCACACTATTTCTCCACCTCTACTCTCCACCTCCCTTTCACATGCTTTCATTCATCACAAGCTAGGAGCCAGGCACTGTGACAGGTGCTACAGACACAGAGGACATCTAAGACGACTCCCTGTTACCTTCTGGGAGATTTGGGCCAGGTAGGGGAGACATGAGAACCGTGTTCTGTTACAATACCGTGAGACAAGTGCTGAAGTAGACGCAAACAAAGGGCATTCAAGAGCCCAGAGGATAGGGCTCTAACTTAGGGAGTGAGATCCAAGGGGCCACAGGAGGGGTCCTCCGTTGGGTTCCCCAAAACACAGACCCAGAGGCAGATTCGTGCGTTCAAGGCTTCCTGGAGATTTTTGCTCACCTGCGAGGGAGGGAGGAAAAGAGGGCCAGGCAGAGGAAGAAGTTTCACTGCGGTGCAGCTGCCAACGAGGCCTTGGCTGACCCCTCAGGGAGCTCTAAAGCTGGGATGGCCTTTCAGAGCTGTCACTTAGCTGAGGCAAAGGGGCCAGGCCTTGGGGCGGGGCTTCCACCCCTCATTAGATGTGGGCCGTCCCAGGGGAGAGGTGTGACCTTAGGCAGGGCTGCTCCCTCAGGCCACGGACAAACACCAAACACCGGAGAGGGCTTTATCGGCGAGGCAGCAGCACGCAACACCCGGATGCTGAGATGATGGGTGAGCACCGCAGGCCTGAAGGGGAGACGGGCCAGCGCCCACTACAGGAGGCTTTCCGCGAGAGACCTGAGCTCCGTGTGGGAGCGAGCCAGCGCTGGCAAGAAGAGAAACGTGGCCCGGGCAGAAAGAACAGCAATGCGCACGGGCGAGGGACCTTCGGAAAGCACCGCGCGGGTGGGAAACGACCAAAAATCCAGCAGAGCCGTGAGGAAGGGCCGGGAGGCGGGGCCCGAGGAGAGGAGCAGGAAGAGGCGCGCCGGGAGGGCGGGCAGCCAGGTCACGAGGAGCCCCACCGCCGACGCCCAAGAGTCTGGACTTTGCCTGGGAAATAGGGAGAAGCCAGCGAAGGGTTCTCAATACTGTTTACAAAGCTGTTTTCGGATTTATTTATACTCATAAAGTTTGGAAAATGAGTTAAGTACAAGGGATAAAATAAAATATCCCCATAATCTCACCACCCAGAGAAAACCGTAATTACCATTTTGATGGTTTTCCTTCTGGTATTTTACTATTTATAGATGTATGTATCTAGGCAAAGAGAAAAAGGTTTTCAGAACGTCAGATTGTACCACAGGTACGGTTTTGTATTTGCTCTTGTGATTTATATCAGAAGCACCTTCACATCATTAAACGTTTTCCAAACATGTGATTTAAATAATGGCATAGGAGTCTATTAATTGGATTTAACGAACACTTTCCTTACTGTTAGACAGTCTGTTTTTTTTTTCCAGATCTTTATCTACAACTCTTATTATATCCCTAAGATAAATTTCCCCCCCAAAAAGGAAATAATTGGGTTAAAAGATATGAACATTTTAAGATTAAGAACACCGATGGAAGGTTTAAAAGATAAAGCTGGAAGCATAGAAAGTTATTGTTTACTTCCTTTATGTTCTGTTAACTCCCTTACTTGTCTTCAATGAAGGACAAGGAGAGAGGCCCAAGCAACTAATGGGTGTTCCAGGTAATGGAAGGTTCATGAGGGTTATGAGGTTATAACACGAATCCACGGGGATCACATTCATTCTCTGATACTGCCGGGGTTGCAGAGGTCTGGTGGGCTAGAGCCTGCGCCTCGTCTAAAACTTAATCCGTCCTGACCCTCAAACAACTGGCGTATTCGGACTTCATGTTTTCCTTCCTGTTGGAAAAAATCCAAATGTCCAAAGCCCAACGTTGGATGACCTTTTCCCGCTGAAATTCTCGGACTGTATCTCTGCAAATGTTCCTTACGAGTGAGCTACATTATTGGCAGTACTTTCAACACGATGCTCCTTCTAAGGCAGACAGAAGGAAGAACCTTTAAGCCCTCTATTGACATAACAGAAATTTTCCAAATGCCCTCAAATTTATCTTCATTTGTGCTGCTGCCTATAAATTACTTTCTCATGGGATATGGTCTGAATTACAGAAACAATCCCCCATTCCTTCCCCAGGGCTGCGGAATACTTCTTTTTGATGTTCATATCCTAGTTTTAATCCATATGTCATGTTCTGTTGATGGTCCCTGGAGCTAACATCAGACATAATTCTTGGACAAGGGGAAGTTAGGTTCCGGTAATGTGACCAGTTCCGTTTGTCAGGACCCTTCTGACAACAAGCTCTCTCTAGACAGCCTTCCTAACATATGTTTATAATCACTTGGCGTTATCTCTGTGGCACCTGAGTTGCCTTCCATCTAAAGTGGCCCTTGCAGTAGCACTCATTCATCCAGCCTGCCCCTGGCTTTGCGGTTTTTAAACCTGGCATATCTCAGGAGGCAGAATGCTCTAACTGAAAGAGGACCAACCTCGTATCAAGACGCCTAGATTCTTGGCGAAGTTCTGCCACTAACAATCCAAGTGACGGAGAGGAATCTGCCTCCCATCTACCCATCTCTCGGAAGTGTCATGAGCATAAAACAAAGGAATACTCATCAAACTAGAAAACAACGCATACACGCTTGCCTTGATGGAGGTGGCACAGTCAGTTCCGGGACCCCCCTCGGATACCAAGCTCTGAGGATGATCAAGTCCATTACATGAAATGGCGTAGTGCAGTCGACTCTCCATATCTGCAGGTTCCACATCTGAGAATACAGAGGGCTGACTGTATTTTATTGCAGTAATCTCATTTATATGAACGGAGCAAGAAATAATAGAGTCCATAAAGAAAGTGTATTCATTCACAAAATGTATTTAAGCCCGCCAGGGGTAAGAGCAGGCACTTGGAGAAGCAAGAAATACAGTATCCAGTCCATGCGGTCAGGGGGTTCAGAGAGGGCGTGGAAAAGAGTATCTGTGGCAATGAGAAGGACCTTAACGGACGTGTGTGACATGATGTGGAGCCTAGAGGAGGTAACGAACCCTGCTCAGGGGAGGGCAGCAACAGTCAACACGTGATGCTTGAGCAAAGTCCTGAAGGATGAAAAAGACCAGGCAGATAAATCAGGAAAGAAAGCATCACTCACAAAGACCCCTAAGAAGTAAAAGGACCCAGCACGTTCAGAGAACAGCAAGTCCGTCCATGCGGGCGCGGGCGCGGGAGCGCGAGTGTGTCAGGAAGTGGCGGGGCTGAAGACGTGTGCTCCTGCCACGACGCCGCATTTGTTCTCTGGGCAGGACGGAGCTGGTGACGAGCTTTAGGCATGGTTATATTAGTCATGGTCCAGGCAAGAAGCATATGGCACACTGAATTTGGTAACTTAAGAAGTGTTTACAAAGGGATTGCGTTCAAAGGTGTGGGCGGGGTGTAGGGAGACCACAAGGGGCCCTGTTGCCATCCTTGGGCCTGAAGGGTGAGGGGAGAAACAGTAAGGAACTTGGAGGAGAGAGTCGGGTGGAAAAGCGCCATCTGACAGCCTGGCAGCGTCCATCGAGGGATGAAATCGGCGTGTGGGGACCCCCAGGGAAGGGGTCAGGGAGGTAAATGACCCTTCCCGCTGCTCCACCGCCCCCCCGCCTGACCACCGCCTTCCACTAGCCAAACCCAGCCAGAAGCCAGAGGGCCGAAGAGCTTTGGGGGAAGAAGGCAAGGTGAGAAGGATGGCTCTGGAGGGACAGATGAAAGCTATCTAACACCAGGCAAGTGGCACCAGACCGGAATTTCATGAAGCTCTTCAGGCAGCAATACGGAGAGAGGGCGCTAGGGAGAAAACGGGAGAAGTAAGGCATAATCCAGGTGAGAAATGATGGGGACTTGACGAGGCAGTGGTGGCAGTAAGGAAGGGGGTGCAGTGGAGTCAGAGGATGTTCAGGAGGTCCAGTCCAAAGAACGCGAGGGCTACTGGCTGTGGGTGTCTCAAAAGTTCTTCCTCAGACGTGTACAGCTCATCAGGCAATAAATAAAACAACAAAGAAACCAGACGATTTTGGGCGATACAGCCCCTTATTTCTGATGGCTGAGACCTGTCTTTCTTCAAGCAACTCATTTTCGTGGGGGTACCAATGCCTTGGATTTGGAAGCCAAGACCTTAAGGGGTTCCATCCTTGTCAACTATCTCGATATCCACCACCTGAGAAGAAAGGGGGTGACTGTAGTGGGCCAAGTGGTGGCCCTTAAAAGATATATCTGGGCTTCCCTGGTGCCGCAGCGGTTGGGAGTCCGCCTGCCGATGCAGGGGACGCGGGTTCGTGCCCCGGTCCGGGAGGATCCCACGTGCCGCGGGGCGGCTGGGCCCGTGAGCCGTGGCCGCTGCGCCTGCGCGTCCGGAGCCTGCGCTCCGCAACGGGAGAGGCCGCGGCAGTGAGAGGCCCGCGTACCGCAAAAAAATAAAAAATAAAAAGAATATATGTGGAACGAGGCCAAATTTCAACTTTATTTTTTCCCTGTGTCAAACCTGTCTGGTGAGCTGGGGTAGTGCCTGGCTGAAACAGCAAATGCTTTAAGTTGACTAAAGCCAGGCAGCAATGCTTTAAAATTCCATATTTACACCCCCAGATGTGCAGGTGTGACACTCACGGCACAATCGGGTGAAACCAGCTTGTCTACAGACAACTTCTGCAGCTCACCAGCCCTCATATCGCCTGTGCCCAAAGCAATCCTGCCAAACCGCCAGAGGAAACGTCGGCTCTATTCAGCATTCAACCTAACACGTGCCTTTAACTTCAGCTGCTAAAACGTTCGCCCCAGAAGAAAAACACACGAGGACTGCACTTGCTTGTCTGATGTCACACATCCTGGATGCGGCAGATGACCCCAGTGAAATAAAACCTGCATTAAAGACAGACCGTCACAGCCATTTTAAAACGTGTTACTGAGTATGTCTATCACCTTTCACTTTACCAAGTAAGTTTCGTGCCTTTATGGGAAAGGACTTCTGAGACACTGTAGCATACAAGAGATTGCTAAAAAAATATTCCAATCTGTTGCTTGGGTGTCAACGAATATGGTGGCATCACTGAACAAACCAGAGAGCCCAGGAGTAGGGGCAGGTTTGAGGAAGTGCGACAGCAACGTGATGGTCACCATTTTGAGGGTGTTGGATGTAAGATGCCTGAGCTCACGAGGTGTAGATTTCTGGTAAAAGCAGTTTTGAATATGTCTGAACTTAAGAGTAAAGTTTAAGAGGAGATTTCAGATAGCTGTTTTCCCCTGTAAAAGCAAGAATTGTTCTTTTGTGGATGTATCTCTTTCTAAATACGTTAATATTTAAATCAAACGTAGAACTGAATGTCCCTTCCACATAGCTCAAGGTTTGATCCTTCTCACCAAAAGCAAGACTTCCATTTGAATCTACCTTGCCCCCCATGCAGCCAACTGACCCCATTCCTAGATCCCAGAGTGCATCCTGTTTTAGTCTACACCTCTAAGGGTAATTCCATATCCTTCTTTCGGCCAGGTGACTCAATTCTGGCTAACAAGATGGAAGGACTAAAGCCTTTCTGGAAAAGGAGGTCCGCTGCTTTCCTGGGGCAAGTACTGGGAGCCAGCTCCCTCTAACTCACACTCTCGGGTCAGGATACGGGAGCACCTGCACTAATGCTAGTGGCTACCATCCTATGCCCATAAGGAGAGTCAGCCTTAGGGTCAAGTCAGTGCCGCACACACAGAGGTGAAGACAGCCTGGGCTCTTACACCCATCACTGAACCACTGGATCAGCCTTTCCTGAGCCACTAGATGTCCTTACCACTTAGCCCACTTTCACATTTTCTATTAACCGCCAATGCAAGCATCCTAACCCATTCAGGTGTCTCCTGATCACCTGACCCTAGACCCCTCTGGTGAAGCTCCTGTCACTTGTCACTTCTTGGTGACAAATGGGACAACATGGGTTAAAGCCCCTAGCATGGAACTTAGCACACGTGAGGCCCTGGGTAAGTGTCCTGTTGGCTTGCTTCTCAGCTTTGAGCGCTGTCTCGCCCAGATCCCCATTGTTTCTGAAATGCTTTGTGTGCCAGGATCCAGGTCCAAGCAGACCTCCAGATAGTTGAGGGGTGAGAAGCCTGGCTACCTGGGAGGGCTGCACCTGGGAACTCCGTGACCCCAGAAACAGCAGCGAATCAGCCACCTTCCTTAATTCGACTGCCACCATGGCTAATCCCAGAGATCCTTACTCTTCAAGGGATTCAAATATGGTGGGATAGCATGAACACCACCATTATAAGCTCAGTAAAACTTGGTTTCTGATCATTCACAGCCAGTTCAAGATGTTCACACCTCAGTCATCATGGCCAGTATCAGTGCTCACATTGCAGACATGCAGAAAGACTGATTAATAAAGAAGTCTGATTACTACAATGTTTGCAGTATCATTAAAGGAGAAGGCTGAGACTCTGGCCAGTAACTTCTTTTTAAAAAGAAACCTCTGGATTTCCCCTCCCTTTACCCTGAATGCCTTAGTTCTGGGATGTCGGCCCATCGGAAGTTGTATAAATCTTCATTTAGAGGTGTGTCTCAAACTTTGCTGAGCTATAACACTGCCCTAGAATGGCCTGTTCTATAACACATCCTAAAAAACCTTCCAAAAATGGCTCTGTTTTTTGTCCTTTTGGTTTTTTGGTTAAAATTCATTTGAATTCAATATGTGAATTTTACAGTACTCTCATAAGACACTTGAAGAGTCCTTGGGGTACTGTGGAAACAAATGCTGAAAATACTGGTCTGGGAACACGAGCCTGGGTGGAAAGTGGCCTCCCCATCTTGCCAGTGACTCACTCTGGTGACTCAGTGCTTGTCACACCAAGATCCACTGTAGCTCACCTTCCTCTGCCTCCCTGGAGGGAAATTAGGGATTCATTAGATAAAGGGTACAGAGTGCTTTCAGTTTTCCAGATACAAGTTAAGTAAATAAACGGCATTATCATCTCCCAGATGTTAAGGAAGGAGGGTGGGGAGGAGAGAGGATAGGATCTTTCTTTCACAAAGGTGGGAACTAAACCAAAGGCCCCTGCAAAGCCAAGACCTAGAAATTTCACAAAATGGAGAAGATTCTGATTACTGCTTTAACTATCAAAAATTTTAAATTTCCTGCAAACTTTAAGAAAAAAAAAAAAAAATCTTGATGAGCTAGCCCAAATGCCTCTGTCATATATGTTCAATTCCCTTTCTCCCTGAAAGACTAAAGCATCCAGTAATATTTTAATATCTACACTTTTATTTCTTTGCCATATAATCACATCAACTTGGACTCAAGGCAAATATGTGAAATTTTCAAACATAAAAAGAAGCCAGGTTACTCACTGAAGGGAAACCCTGTGTCAACCTTCATTACCACATGCCAAAAATGTCAGGCAAATGCACTAATTTACTCAAACCGAGGCAAAACTAGCCTGGCAGTGCTCAGGAGTTCCTTCTCAAACACGGGCAGGGTAACAAAGTACTGAACCTTAAACTCACTTGGAAAACGAACGTGTGAATTTTTTTCTTAGCAAATGCCACTGGTTGACCCTGCCTTCAAGTCAAAAAGCTGAAACTCAGCTTGTCTTGTTTCCCTTGGGAACTGAGTTCTAAAGGCCACTAGTTTCAATACATTTTGCCAGAAATAACTTGAAGGCACTTCTGAACAGGCACCAAAGCCCTTGTAATGATGTAGTCATTTTAAATTAACATCCTAACTTCAAATAACCTGATTTTTGTTTGTGACCAAAATTTATATTGGAACACCTCCGTGGAGGTGAAATCGAGTGCATTCACCCCAGGCAGGGCACTTACTGACAAACAAGAATTGGAACAGGAAGTTTAGGTTCAGATGCCAAAAAACCAAGGCTGTTTCTGAAAAGAAAGGCTTATCTACTTTGTCAGCCAGTCTGGGATGAACCTAAGCCTTGGTTTCAGGTGAAAGAACCAATGGGTGAGTCTTCTTCTTCCAAAAGATTTCCTTCTCCTGCAAACATCTGCTAGAAAGTAGCAACTTGGAAGAAAAATATAGAGAGCAAAGATTATTTGCAAGCCCCAAACTGGAAACCACCAAAATGTCCTTCAATAGGTAAGTGTTTGGAATACTACTCAGCAATAAGTGGAAATCAACTATCGATACACACAGCAACTTGGATGGAATTCAAGGGCCTTGTGCTGAAAAAAAGCCAGTCTCAAAAGGTCACATCCTGTATGATATCATTTGTATAGTATTCTCAGATTAGTGGCTGTCATAGGTTAAAGATGGTAAGTATGATTATAAACAGGTAACATGAGGGAGATCTCCGAGGTGATGGAGTACGTCCGTTTCTTGACGGTTACAGGAATCTACACGGGTGTGATAGAAAGGCACAGAACTCTCTGCACACATTGAACCGATGTCAATTTCCCAGTTTTGATACAGTACTATAATTACATAAGAGGTGACCTTGGGGGAAACTGGGTAAAGGGTATATGGGAACACTCCGCAATTTCTTTGCTATCATTGCAACTTTTTATAAATCTATAATTGTTCAAAATAAAAAAGTAAAGAGAGAGCAAAAAAAAGAACAAGGGAGGAAGGAGAAGAGAGGAAGGGAAAGAAACAACTTGGGATGAATACTGACAACTCCAGAGATGAAAGGTGACAGGGAAGTCTTGGAGGATGGGACGGTAAGAGTAAATATTAGAAGTCACAGTCAGGCAAGCAGACAACCAGAGACTGTTTGGATTGTAAATTATAAATGAACTCAGTGGACAGAGAAGGTGGAAGATCGTTGAACTGTTACCCCTGAATGACAAGGGTAGAAATGAAGCACAGTGAGCAAGAAGGCTGAGTAACTGTGGCAGCAGGAGCTACGGAAAGGGCCGGTGGAAAGAGAGGGGGAGGTGCGGGGGGTGGTAGCGTAGCAGCTGATGTCCCTTAAGATACGACATACGTCCAACAAGAGACAGAAGAATGATTGGGGACGATCCTTTCATTCTAGGTGTGACCTAGAAAGAAACCTTGGGAAGGAAGATGTGCCATAGAAATCAGTAAGTTGACAAAGAAGAGGCAAAATCATTGGACTTGAGCAGAATTACTGATCAAGTAATGGGAGGTGATCAAAGGATATCACAGCCAGGTGAGTCAGAAGGAGAAAAGAGCACACTCAGTTTTGGAAAAATGCCAGAAAACAGGTCTTCAAGGAAGACAAATGATGAACAACAAAACACAATGACTTCCGGAAAGGCGTTTTCTACATGGGTTTAAAAGCCAACAGCAACACGCCCCGAATTTCCCAGATTTATTTAACAAGTATCTTTGACAGCCTAGTACATAGTGAGTATACATCAGCCTGATTTTTATTTCAGAAAATATGACCTTAAAAGGACAGCTATGTAAAAGTAACACAAAACTCCAGGAGGATGAATTTTGTAAGGGAGGAAAGAATTTACAGGCCATCTTTTGGGCAGACATCTTGGAGTCTCCCAGGGCTATGGACCAGGATCACCAAACTTCCGTCTCCCAGGGAATAAGCAAGTAATAATATTAAAATCAAGAAATTAATATAGTAATTCTAAGATCTTTGAGGTTTAGTGTGGTCATAAAGGAATTCTTATCACATGGGGAAAAGTGAAGTTTCTGATTGCTGCAAGAGACAGTGGGAAATTCCAAGGAGGAAGCCCCTAAGAAAAGAGAAGGAGGAAAGATGGCTGTCCACTCTCCATGGATGAAGAAGCTAAAAAACAAAATACTGGTCTCTCTTCCAGCTACTGGGTAAACATCAACTCAGAATTCTTTGGACACACTCACTCAACAGTGGGGAAAGAACTGATGTCATCCTGAAAATGTGGTTAGACGGAAATCCATTTCTCTCCACTACCTCCAAGCCCAACCTCCAGCCTTAGATAAGAGGTCAGCAAATAACATAAAATTAAAAACCCAAAGCACATGGTAAACCTTGCCAGGTATTATTCCCTGATAAACTATGTTCCTGTGGCAATACGGAGAAAATCCCATTTTTCTTAGCAGTTTTACATGAATTCCTTGCAAGGAGCAGAGACATGCATTTTTAGGAGGAATGCTTTGATAAACCCGCTCGAAGGCTGGGTGCCCAGGGCCGGTGGGTGGCTGGAGCCGAGGGCTGAGAGAAGTGAGGAATGGCTACATGTTCCTGCAAAGAGTCAAGGATTGGTGGAGGGGGATGGAGAGTTTGAGAAGCTGCTGGGTAGAAGGTTTAAAAGACACAAAGGCCAACAGCAGAGAACAGACTTGGGAAGAGACAGCTCATGGCAATTTGGGGCATGAAGTCTAAGCCCTGTGAGATGTAAATCTCCTCTTAGTCTTCCTTATGAAATCTTCAGTCAAATCTGCATTCTCTGCCTTGAGGAGTGGATTTTCATTGAGGGAAAAATGAAGAAGAACAGAGCTCTGCCCAAGGGCAAAAACATAGGCTGTAGCAGTTACCTATTTATTAACTATTATTTAATTTAAGGTATGAAGAACCAGAGGAAACAAAGCACAGGGGAAGGAAAAAGATAGGAGAGACTGCTGGTTGAGTACCTTCTTTTACTAAACTTTTAAATTCTTGAGGCACTTACTTTCTTGGTTTCAAATCAGGCTCTACGGGAGAGGTGTGGTGGCCTAAGGTTTACTGTGTGGGTATCATCTCATTCATGCTCTCCAAACCCTCAAGCAACATTAAGAATGACAAAGATCCTTTTCAGCTCAAATGTCCTTTTCCCCTGCCAGCATCTCAAAAGCCTTCTCATCCTCCTCAGAAACAAATTTAGGTGTCTTTAAGGAGATTACACATATTTCGTTGTTCTGTTGCTGCTTCTCCCTATGGGTTATCACCTGATTACAATCTGAAACAAAAACCAAGGCACATAGTTCCTTATCCCCAACCACACAAATATTAACTGATCAGAAAAACAATTAATGACACACTTTTCTCCCCCAGCTCATCTACGATTTCTCTAAGTCACTTTTTTTTTTAAATGTAGTCCTCTCTCTGCCACAATTCTGCCTCTTGTTTTTTCCTTATTCCCCTCCTCCGGGATGTAAGTATTCTCCCCGTGCTCAAGAGAAACCGAGCTACAATCATTTGCTACAATAACTACGCGTGTTAGAGGTACCCCGAGCTGGGTGATGCTAGGCTGCTGGCTGAGGAGGGCTGGCAGGCAGTGTCAGGGGTTACCCAGTGTGGATACTGAGGCAGGGGTGACCCCATCAGAGCAGAGAGTTGATTATTTTCCAGTCACTGAAGGGCCTTATTCTCCTTGTTCTCCCACGCAACACCTCCAAAATCCTCTCTATAAAGTACATCACGCATTCTCTGCTCAAAAATTTGTCAGTCATCCAATCCACAAATACCTATTGATTGTTTCTCCCAGGCTCTCTTCCTTGACCGTCAGTCAAGATGATGTCGGATTTACCCCAGCAATAAAAGACTCAGGCAAGTGCTGTGCCCACAGGCCTCCGTGCCCGTCAGAAAGCTTTCTTTTTCAGTCCCTCCAGCCTCCTCCCCAGCTGTGCAGCAGAAGCCCCAACTGCAAGAAGCCATCACAAAAGGTTATGGATAAAGAAAACCACAAGAAGCAGTTTTCTAATACTCTTCTGCTTTTCTATAGTTCGTGAGCCAAACTGTTTGCTCTAGCACCACAGCCTCTCTCTGGCCTGTGGCCATTCCCTTCCTGTTCTGTTTTCTCAGCAGGTCTGATGCTGTTTTGCATCCCTCACAGCTGGGAGCACAGCGCTCTGCAAATACTTGGGCTCACTGGAGACACAGCGTCTTGATCTGATTTCTCCTAGGATCTCAGGTAGCTTGACTGGCTTGGTTCTTAGGCTTCTGATGCACCTGATGGGTACGGTTGCCAGATTTGGCAAATAAAAATACAGGATGCCCGGTTCAATTAGAATTTCAGATACACAATGGAAATTTTTATATGTTCCTTGAAATGTTTGGAGCATATTTATACTAAAAAATTCACTGCTCATCTGAAATGCAAATTGAACTGGGCATCCTGTATTTTATCTAGAAACCCTACTGGTGTGTCACCCGAAACTGAGCAAGGGAAGTAGTCTATATATAAAGTCGGTGACATCTGGACCACAGAGATGGCTTCTGCGCAGCAAAACTCATAATCCCTGGCTCCAGGAAAGACAGAAGGGGAAGGGAGGATGTATCAGAGTTGCCTGGTAAATTATCATATATGAATAATCTGGAAAAGGGGTGCTTTGTCCCACTCTACTGAGTCAAGGTGGCCAATGGCATCTTACGTGATGGTGCCAGACGGGTTGAGCAGGGAGGTGTGGAGGCAGAGATGACTGCGGAGGAGTGACATACAGCAACTGCTGCCCTTCTAAGACAGTGATTTCTTCCACGAGGGTTCCCACCGGCTCCGCCTCCTAAACATGTCCTAAATCAATATGGAGTCGAGGCAGCCAGGTGGTCCACTGGGCTCCCCGGAAAGTCCTCACTGTCCACTAAGTCACCCCACTCCTCAGAGTCACGGCCTCAGATATCTTTAGACAACAGAAACACACCCATGGCCACAAGTCAGGAGCATCTCCAGGGATTCTGGGCAACTCCCACAGTATCCCAGAGAATTGGCAGCCTATCTTCTACCTAGAGAATGAGGGCGCTTTTTCTTCTGTGATGTGATTTCTTGGCTGGAGAGGAAGTGTTAGGTACCCTGAGATGCTCCGTAGAAATGCAAGATGATATTGTATTGTATTAATGTCACTTAATGGTAGCTGTCAATGATGGTGATGGAATAAATATGGAAAAGGAAATTACTGTAATTGATTGACAGTCTGGAATCTTCCATATTCGACCTAATGAGAGAAACCTATGAGCAGCAGCTTCCAGTGCAGGCTATTAATGCAAATCTTATGCACCGTACTGGCATGCTGAATTATGCAATGCCATGTGAATGTCTAATCCATTTCACCAGGCTTGTCTTTATCCAGAAAAAAAATATTTCGCTGACATGCTGATTAGTATATTAGGAGAGTTTAAGAAGTTTGGTGGTAAAGTAGGTGCCATCGTGGTGTTATTAATTTAGTTCTGAACAAGACAAACAGCTCCATGAAGCCATCAAAAATCACTACATAAGTCTACAAGATAACTTTGTCAAGACTGATGGGAATTTACAGAAAAGTCTTGTGATATGCGGAAGGAATTAGCAAACAGATAAGGAGCACATCATTTTTCTAGAAAACCACTGTCAAGGACTCAGTACCCATGCAGAACCAGACACCTGCCAAGACATCTACAACGTCTGCACGATCGCTTTCTCGGATGCTCAGAAACTTGTGGAAAGTTAGAACCAGAGGTAAGAGGTCAAGCAAACGACAGGTACAAATAAGGTTTAGGGCCTTCTTTGGGGACCCCATGGAGATTTAAGTATTGCCCAGGCATCATCAACCACCACCAAATATTCCCGGTGGGAATATACTTTATGTGAGAAGAAGTCTGTTGCGACGGAAGAATGAGTTGCCCGTTACTTACACATCCCAAGAACTCAGAGCTTTGAAAACTCCATAGCCGTCATTTCTTTACTCCCTGCACATATCAATTCTTAAAATTTTGGATCAATAGAGAAAGTACCTAGACTCCTAACTATGTAACCCACAGCTTCCTACGAGTCAGCTGTGACCTGGCCGCTCACAGGACCCCGAATGTCCCCACGTTGGAAAGCACTGGGATAGAAGAAAAAGAAGGAGCGGGTGTCATACACTGCAATTTTCCACCGGTGGTCTCGAGACAGTCTGAGGTCAGTATACAGATGAAGTTTTTATCTAATTTCACAAAAATTTTCTGAATACCTTTTATGTTCTAGGTACGATGCTATACCATGGATATACACGCACTCCTCCTGCCCATATAGAGATTATATTCTAGTGGAAGAGGCAGATATGAGGTGATAATTACAAGGGGGTGTGATGATTACGAGTGTTACAGAAGAGGAAGCTGGGGTATATGACAGGGAGACAGACTTAAGTCTCGGGGGTTAGCAAAGGTGTCATCAAGGAAGGGGTGCTTAAGTCAGGACTCCGTGTTTCTATTTTTTTAATTTTAATGATCATGTAGTAATACAATGTGTGTTAGAGAAAATATGCTCGAGAAACTTATGTTCTCACTGTCATATATACTGATGCACATTTTTCCTTTTCAAGTAAACCAATTTAAATTAAAAAGTGAGTCAATTTAAAGAAAATATTAAGCAAACAGTAATGCAGTTGGTACTCAAATATACCACAAATTGTGAACTTAGTACGTGAATGACTGAAGTTTGGGAAACCTGCATGAGGGAAGGTGACAAGAAAGATGAGGGCCCACTGGGAGGGAGGGGCCTCAAGCAAAGAGCTGAAATAACGAAAGGAAGGTAAAGAAAGACAGACAGAAGGTTCCTCAATGTGCTTTCGCGTACATCGTTTCATTCTTTCACCGTCACCAGTCCCCTGTGGTGTAACGTATTCTCGCTGAATTTTCTATAGAATAATTGAAGCCCTTGCAAGGTTAAGTAAAACACTAAAGGTCATCCAGCAAATTAGCAGCAGAGGACAACACAGGCCACCTCTCATCCATCTGAGAACAGTGCCTCTTGCCTCCAAAGTTCCAAGTGTGCCGCACGATGGAAAATGAAATTTTATATAAAGCAAGCTAAGTAAAATAGAGGACTTCTAAGGGAAAAATAAAGGCTGCAACTGTTTTGAAAAACCTAACTCTGTTATTTATTACTGCATGTCCTTTGAACTGACTCAGTTTCAGGGTCCATGTAGAAGCTTGTGTAGTGTTTGTCCTGTATCTTTTTCTTTTTTAAAAATTTTCTTTACTTTTTTGGCTGTGTCGGGTCTCAGCTGCGGCACGTGGGATCTTTCCTTGCGGCGCATGGGCTCCTTGCTGTAGCACGCAGGCTTCTCTCTACTTGCGGCGTGCGGGTTTCCTCTCTCTAGCTGTTGCGTGTGGGCTCCAGGGCGCGTGGGCGCTGTAGTTTGCAGCACGCGGGCTCTCTACTTGAGGTGCGCGAGCTCAGTAGTTGTAGCATGTGGGATCTTAGTTCCCCGACCAGGGATTGAACCTGTGTCCCCTGCACTGGAAGGCGGATTCTCTACCACTGGACCACCAGGGAAGTCCCATTCTGTATCGTTTTAAGGAAGAGATAAGCCCCTAAAAAGCAAGGGTAGGGAAGCCCACATCCCATTCAACCCAAGGTGTGCCTCTCACCAATACGGAAGGGCGTATTCCGTGGAAAGTGGGCTTGTCCTTCTTAATGTCAACTTTATCCTTGGGTTTTCCCCTCCTGGCTCCCAATTATCCAATAACTCAGTAAAAGGCAACGTGTCAAGCATGAGTTCCTCTTAAACCATGGGGAAGCTAGTTCTATTTTCCAGCCTCTAACAATCTGGGTTTAATGAATTCCACACCCTACTCATCACTGTGTGAAGAAAGGGTGCTCCCCCAAAAGCTCTTCAAGGAATCCCAGGCACTCTTGTTTCTTGGTCTGAAACAATCCGGAAAGTCCAGCTGCTGTTAAATTCGCTGCCCTACCAGTGCCCTGTCACCTCTCCCACCACATTTCATCGACTCCGTCCTCCTCCCTGCCCTATCTTCTTCTCTCCCTGACCCCAGTCTTTCACAGATTCCCAGCTCTGGGCTCAGGATTCATTTATCTGACCAGCACGTACATGTGAGCACCTACTCTGTGCCAGGCTCTGCTCTAGATCCTGGGCTTACCACACAGTCCTGCCCTAACCAACTCATGTTCTAGTGGGAGGAGACAAGCAGATAAACTAACAGGTTTTTTAAAAATCAAATAGTGGGCTTCCCTGGTGGCACAGTGGTTGAGAGTCCGCCTGCCGATGCAGGGGACGCGGGTTCGTGCCCCGGTCCAGGAAGATCCCACACACCGTGGAGCGGCTGGGCCCGTGAGCCATGGCCGCTGAGCCTGCGCGTCCGGAGCCTGTGCTCCGCAACGGAAGAGGCCACAACAGTGAGAGGCCCGCGTACCGCAAAAAAAAAAAAATCAAATAGTGATGTTGCTATCCGTTGCAGGAGTATTTTTTTTAAACTGATGTGAAAGTGAGTGAACAAGTGGACACTTTACCGTCTGGAAAGCCACTCTGAGAAGACTGCATCTGAGCTGAGATCTAGCCCATGGGAAGAGCAGGGAGAGCATCCCGGGCAGAGCCACAGGCGAGCTGGGGGGAAGGCGGGCAGTTTCACAGAACCGAATGAAGGCTAGAGTGGTGCAGGAATTCTCAGCGGGGCCATCAGTGGCTATATTGTGTGGGGCTTTTCCACGCACTTGGAAATTTCTACCATCCCTGGCCTCCCCTCCCATTAAATGTCAATAAAGCCCCTGGTTCTAATTACCACCCACCCACCCCCACTTCTCCCGGTGCCATGTGGGCAGCCACAGTGTTGCCCCCGTCAAGAAGCACAGTGACTTGGATACGAGCACAATTCAAAGGGAGGCCCTAGAGGAAGGTGGGCGCAGATCCTACAGGCTTTGTAAGCAGCTGTATTAGTTTCCTGGGGCTGCCGTAAAGTACCGCCAACCAGGTGGCTTAAAGAACAGAAATGTATTCTCTCCAAGTTCTGGAAGCTGGAAATCCAAAATCAAAGTGTCTGCAGAATTGGTTCCTTCTGAGGCTATGAGGGAGAATCTGTTCCAGGCCTCTCTCCTGCTTCTGGTGGCCTCCGGCACTCCTGAGCTTGCTGCTGGCATTCTCCCCATGTCTTCACATCATCTTCCCTCTATACAGGTCTATTTCTCTATCCAAATTCCCCCTTTTTATAAGGACACCAGTCACACTGGATTAGGGCCCATTCAATTATCCCATTTTAACTTGATCATCTGCAAAGACCTTATTTCCAATAAGTTCACATTCACAGGTACTCAGGACTTCAACATCTCTGGGGAAGGACAGAGTTCAACCCATAACACAGGGTAAGGAATCTGGATTTTATTCTAAATGTAACCCCTTGGAGGATTTTAAGCAAGTGAGTGATGCGATCTGATTTCTGCTTTCAAAAGATCACTCGGGTTTATACGTGGAGAGTGGCTGACTCGGGACAGGAGGGGAAGAAGGGACACCGGTTAGTGTAGAAATCCAGGCCGGAGATGACGCTGTCTCGGAAGAGGTGGCCTGATCCCTGTGGTCAGGTCTCTACAGCATTCAGCCGGGCGTGGCCTCCCAAAGAATTGACCAGGAAATGGACTCATCCATCTGGAGAACCTCTGCTTGGCGAGGGAAAGCTACCTGGGGAGAGTCCACCCAAAGAGGTAAACTAGAGCCTGAAGACCATCCACCTCCATGTAGAGACCAGAAAATGACTTGGACTGATTTCTGAGTGCCGAGGGCAGAATCCGATGGTATTTCAAGCATCCTTCCAAGTGTAGGCGTATGTGGTGCTAACAATTTCTACATTATAAGTCAAGGAACTACATCTGCCACCTTCAACAACCCAGGGCCACGAGCAGGCAATGGTGCCCCTGCCTCCTCGTCCCCCCATTCCTCTCTGGGTCCACAATGGTACCTGCCGGGGTCACACACCACCACTGTCTTTTCAGAGCTGTGCTGATGATACACATCACTTCCAATGAATTAACATTTCCATCTCAGCGAGCAAAAGCAAGTTAACTCATGGACAGTGTGGGCTACCTTCCAGGATTTTTCTGCTGACAGATTAAAGAGTGTGTCAACACGGCTTTATGTTAACAAGTATTGCAAAGCAGAAACCTTTGTTTCGTTTCGCTTTGTTTTCCTGGTTTTGTGGTAATGTCGGTGAACCCACACCTGCATCCATACAAAGGTGGATGGACCATGTTATGTCAGCCTGGCTGGGATATCTTTTGGGAAAGACACCGTTCAACCCATAACACAGGATAAGGAATCTGGATTTTATTCTACATGTAACCCCTTGGAGGATTTTAAGCAAGTGAGTGATGTGATCTGATTTCTGCTTTCAAAAGATCACTCGGGTTTATACGTTGAGGGCAGCTTATTCGGGACAGGAGGAGAAGAAGGGACACCGGTTAGTGTAGAAATCCAGGCCGGAGATGACGCTGTCTCGGAAGAGGTGGCCTGATCCCTGTGGTCAGGTCTCTACAGCACTGAGCCAGGCGTGGCCTCTCAAGGAGTGACAGCAGGACATGGACTCCCGCCCATCTGGAGAACCTCTGCTCGGTGAGGGCAAGTCCACCCAAAGAGGTACACTGAAACCTGAAGACCGTCGGCCTCCCTGCAGAGATCAGACAATGACTTGGACAGGTCATGGTGACAGTGTCAGCAAATGTCAGCAGTCAGTGCCTCACTCTGACTGCCCAGTCAGCCCGGAGAGCACAGCCAGGTGAGAGGGTGTGTAGTTTCTTTATTATGCAATTTGGGGTAATGACCTGGCTGTTGTAGGGTGGCAACCTAACCTGTCAAAAGATGCACTTTTAAGTGCCTGAATTTTAATTTCAGTATCAACGGAGGAAGATGGCAATGCAAGGGCTGAGGGCTAGGAGAGCCGTTTGGCAACTTATCACAAAGAGTTAAAAAAAAAAAAAAAAAAAGGTATCTTTTAATTCTTTAAATAAGGCACTAACTCTGGGCCTTTTCTCACTCTCCATTCCCAGTGGCTGCCTGTTTACAATAGGGATCAACTGGCTAAACTCGCTCCAGCGTCGCTGGAATGGGCAAGGGCACGGGACTACCCCGAAGAGGGCTCAGCCAACCATGGCCCCAGGGCAATGCCACTTCTGTACAGCCTGCGGGCTAAGAATGGTCCTCCTACTTTTAAGGGTTGCAAAAATCAAAATAATCTCTGTTTTTTTTTTGTTTTGTTTTGTTTTTTCGGTATGCGGGCCTCTCACTGTTGTGGCCTCTCCCGTTGCGGAGCACAGGCTCCGGACGCGCAGGCCCAGCGGCCATGGCTCACGGGCTTAGTTGCTCCGCGGCATGTGGGATCTTCCCGGACCAGGGCACGAACCCGTGTCTCTTGCATCGGCAGGCGGATTCTCAACCACTGCGCCACCAGGGAAGCCCCAAAATAATCTCTTTTTAACACATGAACCACATTGCATGACACATGAAAATTAACATTCTGTGAAATTCAAGTTTCAGTGTCCATGTCCACAAAGTTTTACTGAAACACAGCCATGCTCCTTTGCTTCCTTATTAACTATGGCTGCTTTTGTGACACATCAGCAAAGCTGAGTACCTTTGTCAGAGGCCACATGACCTTTGAAGTGGAAAACGTTGACTCTCTGGCCTTTTATAGGAAAGGTCTGCCGACTCCTGCTCCAGAGGCTTGAGGAAGAAGCCCCCCGGAATCTGGCCTGTGGTCGCCCGGCGTTTTCAACCAGTGTCCTAACTCTGTGAGAATTACTATTTTGTTCATTTGGAAATATATATATTGAGCTCCTACTATGTGCTGGGCTCCTACTATGTTCTGGGGGTATAACTGGGAACAACAGTAGAGCTCAGGGTCCAGTAGAAAGGCAGGTGTTGATGCAGTGGCCTGAAAATGTTCAGGTGAATTGGCCTCCTGTTCTGAGATAGCAAGTAAGACACGGCTAAGTATAGATTAATGACTAATTTGGGATTTGGAGGAAATGTTGACAATAACAAGGAGACGAGGAAGAGAAAAATCACCTACTTCCATTTCCTGAACACACCACCCTTCTTACTTTCCTCAACCCTTTACTGTAGCTCTGCCTGGGGTGAAGCACCGAAAACAAAAGGAGTGAGGAAGCAGCGGTAGGGAGGGCCGGGCAACGCAGCGCCTTTGAGGCCGTCTGAGGATTCTCTGGCTTTACCCTAAGAGCAGTGGGAAGTTGTACAAGAATATTCTTAGCAGCACTGTCCCCAGCAGCAAAACTCTACGAGCAACCAAAAGACCCATCCACTGGAAAACAGATAAATTATGGCATATTCATAAGATGGAATATTATAGAGGAGTTAAATCTATCACACCTATATGCAACAATGTTGATGAATCTTAGCAACATATTATTAAATGGAAAAAGCAAGTCCCAGGGCTTCCCTGGTGGCGCAGTGGTTGAGAATCCGCCTGCTGATGCAGGGGACACGGGTTCGTGCCCCGGTCCGGGAAGATACCACGTGCCGCAGAGCGGCTGGGCCCGTGAGCCATGGCCGCTGAGCCTGCGCGTCCGGAGCCTGTGCTCCGTAACGGGAGAGGCCACAGCAGTGAGAGGCCCGCGTACCGCAAAAAAAAAAAAAAAAAAAAAAAAAAAGCAAGTCCCAGAAGATAACACATAGAATGATAAACTTTTCATAATGTTTAAAGTAACTAAAATTTAACAGGGCACTTTTAAGGAATACATTTAGGTAATAAAACCATATTTAAATAAAGCAGGAGAATAATTAAATACAAGGCTCAGAATAGTGAGTTGGCGGCATTATGGGATGGAGCTCAACGCGTAAGTAGATGAACATTCTTGTTAATGTTCCAGTTCTGTAGGCAATGGATTCATAGGTATTTATAATATTTTTTAAAAATTTAATTGCAATGAGAAGCCATTAAAGCAATTTATAACAGAGCATGACATGGTCTGATTTGCAATTCAAACAATCTCTCTGGATGCACTGAGGAGACTTGTTGGGAACAGGGCAAGAGTGGAAACAGGCAGACCAGGCAAGAAGCCACTGCAAATGGACAGCAAGGCTGGGCTCCAACTAGGGAGACGGTGGCAGAGATGGACTGTGTCATCCCTTTGCTCCCACTGACCTGTTGTCCCTGTGTACATTTAAAGCATCACTGTTAAAGAAACAGTAACTCAACACTGCATTAAATGGATGGTAGGAAAGGCAGATGGACAAGAAAATAAACCAGGAGAGTGCCTTTAACCAACAGACTTCCAAGCCTTCCCATTAGAAACCATGTTATCAGATGAATAAACATCGACTACATCTGGATGAGGATTTGGAGACCATTATCAGCAAGGCCAGCTAGCTTAGCAGTGCTCACAGAAAACCCTCTTATCTCCTGGAAAAATAAATATGAGAAAATCACAACAAAACTACACCCGAACAACAGCCGCCCACCCTCCCCCGAGTGATTTTCTCCCCTCACTTGTATTATATCTCCCTCCCACCTCCACCAATGTACTGAAAATTCTCCGAAGTACCAATTCTGGGAAACTGATTTCCCCACTGACATGTTTACTTCGGCTAGCCTCTCGCTTGCAGATGCAATCTGAGGCACAAGGGTCAAGGCTGGAGGCCAGCAAAGCAAGGGGCGGTACTGATGCCCATTCCTACCGGAAGGCTTTGCAAAGTTAAACAGAGGGCTGCCATCTTCATCAGGCAGCGGTTAGGACATCGAAAGGCAACAAGTGTTAGGCTTTTCAGGATTAGGCTGCTCTAACTCTCACACGTCCTTTACTACGGGCAGTCCAGGAAAGGGACCCTCACTGGCTAAGGGACGTGGGTGGGTGCTGACCTGTGACTCTGACGACAGCAGGTCCATGAAGTGTTGGCTGCCCTTCCCTAAGAAGCAATCTCAAAAGATAACAAACAAGTTACCTACCTTAGGTGAACCCTATTCTCTGCATCGTTACCAAACGGTCCAAAACAACTTGTCTCGCTACCGGTTTCACTGAGCAGAAGCCAGTGAAGTCTGTTCTCGGAGGTGACAGACTCCTGTCTTTAGGCCCTGCTGCATCCAGCCGCAGCCCCCCGCTGAGCTGAGGCCAGGCCTTACCCCTGCAATGCCGAGCGGCTTCTCTTTGTTTTCCCTTCTGCTTGGTTTTCAGTGTCTGATTACTTGCTGGTTATTACCTTGTAAATCAAACAACTTCAAGGAGAAACAAAAGCAAGTTAATGGGTCAACTGCCCTTATGTCCACCACGTCCACCACGCTGGCTCCATCTCCTTTACCAACAGACCCCCTTCTCTTCTTCCCTCCTCCTTCCCCAAGAAATAACGATGACATTATTTACAAAACAGCTTCCACAGTGTTAAGCTTTAAAGCCTTTCAAGCCAGTTTTTTGACTCTGGGGGGTGGGGGGGGGATGTAAGATAAGAATCTGCCCCTCAAACGATATGAATGGTAATAACAGTCATCTTTTTAAAAATTGCCCAATGGCAAAGGCTGTTAAAGCCCTAGAGAAGAACAAATCTTTAATTCTGAGAAACTCAGAGGGTGGTTGCTTGAGACATTCTCACACATGCATGGTCCAGTGATGTCGGGGGGCGGGGCGGTGTGATTCTCACACAAGAGCTTCCTGAGCACACGTTTCCACGCCTGGTGGAAAGGGAATTATGCACACTGGTGACCCTGGCGACACACAGTCGACTCATTTACTTCAAAAGGCGAACACATTTGCCCCAAGTAACAGACAAACATTAACGTGTATTGTAAATCATAGCGCTGCAGAGCTGGGAAGGGTCTAGAGATCATCTAACCCCACTTGCTTATGTTACGGAAAAGGAAACTGAGGCCCAGAAATCCCAAGTTAGTGGCCCTGCCGCCCCCAGCGGCCGAGCTGGGGCTCAGATGCTGCCTTCCTGGCTCCCAGTCCAGTCTGCTTTTCTCACAAGCCCCCACTTGCCTCTGAACTTGAGTGAAACGATTCTGTTATCTTACAACAGACAGAAAAGCAATGAGGGAAACAAGATGAAAAAAAAAAAAAAAAAAAAGAAAAGAAAGAAATTGAAACAGAGAGAAAAGGATGGAAGAGACAGAGAGTGACAGAAATTACAGGAGGAACGCTCTGTCTGCCCCTATCTGTCTCCATCTTTCTCTGTATCTGCCGGATCCCATTCTCTTCTGTAACCTGTCTCTATTCTGTCCTCCACACATGGGCTCCCGAAAGAGCACAGCATTATTTCATTTCTTCCAAATACTTCTGAGGAAGGCCTGCACGTGGACAGCAGCTGGGGGGGGCTGGGAGCAGTCAGAGGAATTCTCCAGGACTTCCGTGCCTTGCCCACCCCACGCACACCCCCTACCCTCTCCACTGCCAGTGAGGACGGAGGTCCCATCACGTAGGCCTCCAACTGTGGCTCCTGGGCACCGCCTGAAGCTGGTAAAACTGCAGAATCTTGGGCCCCACCCAAACCTAAGGGACCAGAATCTACATTTTAACGAGATGCCCAAATTATCCACGGGGACTTTCAAGTTTGAGAAGCCATGACGTGGAGAACATTGGAAATGTTTCTTCACAAGTACACCTCCTTCAGTTACAAACTTTCTTCCAGGCCCAAGGAGGAAGACAAGTCAGAGATTTTTAAAGACTGAATAAGATCTACAGTCTTTTAGCTGGTAGGATCCATCCTGGGACCCGCCTCAAGAGCAGATACGTTCATTTTTCCACCGTTCATTCCGTGGCACTTGTGGCTTGGTCCTTTCTCCCCGGGCTAGCTGTCATCTGTGACAAACTCTCAAGAATTCCTATAACAGGCTGGGTTTTGCAAAATCCAAAGGGATGCAGATTTCCAATATTTCCAGCCACTCCTGAATCAAAAAAGTATAAACAGCAGGCAGGATTTAAATATTGTGAACTTGCCAAATTCTGTGGCAAAGCAGATCTCCTTCCACGCCTTGCTGACAAGGCGGGACTCGGGTGGTACCACGTTGGAAGACGTGGATGGTTCTGCTGCTGAGAGAAGGCAGCCAAGATTTCTAATGAGCAGCCTTGTTGCAAAATCACAATAAAAATTAACAGGAGAAAATTTCCAGGTGTCACTTCCCATCAGGGAGTAACAGACAAGAAATAGGATGCATCTTACATGAAAGCATTTCCAACTTTGAAGCTGGTGAGAGAATATTGACTTAAATCTTTCTTTTTCCCAAGTGTGATGTCATCCCATGTGTCACGTTAACACTGACAAGGATTTCTTGTTAAATAATCCCTTTGCCACCGCGGGAGAATAACAGCCCTGCCCTGTGATCTAAATAGATATGATCTTGAGAGCTACCTTGCTTACACATCTTCAGTTAGGCTGCTCTAAATAAGATTTCTGAAATACGACAGAGGAGGAGAAGAATACACATAAAAGTACAATGAGTAAGCTTTAAAGAGCGAGAACAAATTCTAGAACGTGCATCCTATGAAGAGACACTGCCAATGTGCGATGTGTATAAAGCATTCTACACCCGTCACAGATTTTATTTAATCTGCAGACTTTGCCAATCACTTTCACATTTATAGCTGCATGCAACTCTCCATAATGCAAAATCTAAAACAAAGGCCAAAACTTCTACCCTGGAGAATCTGAATTCCGTTGCTTTCCCTTCTTTCTTACTCTCTCTCTCTCTACCTCCCTCTCTCTCTCTCTCTCTCTCTCTCTCTCTCTCACACACACACACGCACACGCACGCACACACATGCACGCACATGCACACACGCCATACTAAAACTCTCCTGTGCCCACACGTGGTGCCACGCCTCAGCACACAGCCTCAGCCACCAAGGCTGAAAGCAAACCTCACTCCCACGTTGGATTCCCCCTTGTCACATGGAGACGTTAAGCTTGGCTTCTGGATTACAAATACTCAGAGGGAAGAAAGAAGCTTCAGAATGAAAGCAAAACCCCAAAGTTACTGCTTCACTCGTTGCAGTGACACTGTAACGGGAGACACACACACACACACACACACACACACACACACACACACACACACACACTCATGCCCACACAGGTTTCCTGCGCCTTCAAAGTTTATTTTTCTCTATTTTTTTGGAACGTTGAATCCAGTACCACAACAATGAAAGTCTGAAGCAGTTCTAATCTGCTTCATATTTGAGCTGGCTCTGGGCAATGCAAGTAAATCGTTGGTGAGTTCCATCCTGCTATAAAAATCAGCGGACCTGAGCCTCAAGTCTTCTTTTCATAATGGGCAGGTTGACGGCGGCCAGAGCCCAGTTCTAAAGATTTGGGATATTTTGTCTCTTCACAAGAAGTCTGGGGGACATAGTGAGGAAAAATACTTTAAATAAGGAATCAGCCCTCTGAATTGGAAGGCAACCAGGGAAGGGAGGGTTTGGCTCACTGCCATTGTGCAAATGTGGTTGCAAAACCAGTTACAGGGCTTCTCTGGTGGCGCAGTGGTTAAGAATCCGCCTGCCCTGGGTTCAAGCCCTGGCCCGGGAAGATCCCACATGCCACGGAACAACTAAGCCCGTGCGCCACAACTACTGAGCCTGCGCTCTAGAGTCCGCAAGCCACAACTACTGAGCCCGTGTGCCACAACTACTGAAGCCCGCGTGCCAACAAGAGGACCCACCGCGATGAGAAGCCTGCATACCACAACGAAGAGTAGCACCCCACTCGCCGCAACTAGAGAAAAGCCCACATGCAGCAACGAAGACCCAATGCAGCCAAAAATAAATAAATTTATACAAAAAAAAAAAAAAAAAAGAAAACAATTACAGCGCAGGGATCAGGCAGCATCCCTGCTCCTCCACCAGACTGCTTACACCAACAAGCTGGGTAGGGCTCTCCTAGATGCACCTCTTTCTTGAGAACGAGGGGACAGTCTACAAGAAGCCTCTTGATAGAAGAAAGGATTCCTTTGAAAAAGGACATCTTTTATTTCCACATCTGTTTCTTCTCACAGTACAATTTGCGGTCAAATCAGGTCTTACAACATTCTGAAAAATAATTTGGCACTTTCCTCCTATAAGTTTGAATACATAAAGAGAAAAGGGCTTATTTTTACTACCTCTTTCAGCATGGACATGGCTGGAGGGAACGCTCCCCAGCTGCCTCTGTGTAAGAATCTGTTATAAACAGAAAGGGGGTGAATGACTTTTGATGGGGAAAAAAAAGGATACCCGCTCCCAAGGAAAAGGGTGTTAATTGATTGTTTTCCCTGTCTCTGCTTAAAGCAAATGAGGCATCAATGCTGCAAAGACCACATTGGGCCTGTGGCACCCAATGTCTCCAAGTGGAAGGAGAGTGGATGGCCCCTTCACGTGGCTATGGAATCTTCTGAAATGGTCAGGTTTGGTCTTCGAGTTCAAGCTACTGGGACACGGAATGAAGCAGCAGTGGACACTCAGTCACAAACAACTTAAAACTTTTACATGAATCCCCCAAAAAAGGATGAAAAAAGCAAAGAGTCTTTATTTCTAGCTGCTAAAAAAAATGACCTGTCCTTGCTCCTGGCCTTCCTCTCCTCACTGAGCCAGCATCAGTGGGGTGAGCTCCCTGAGTGGAGAGGTAATCAAGCTGAAGGTGTGCTGCCATGGAGCTCAAGTCACTGAAGGAGCCATACAACCTCCATCACCACATCCTCTACTCCCTGGCTTATCCCCAGCAGCAGACCTCCCCTCCTTCCCCCTCCTCCTTGTCTCCAAAGCTCAAAGGTAAGGGAAGCAACATCTGCTACAAGCACAGCCCAGCTTTTTATTTCCAAATATAGTGCTAAAGAGAAACTTAAAATGAAATCATGTGCAACAAAATGGCCCTTGTGAAGGAAACACCAGTCCCATACAATGAATGCTTTGTACCACCAGCTAATGGGGAAGGGAAGGATACAAAACAGACAGAGGTATTGTTTAAATGGACAGTTAAGTTTCCCAGATGCTGTCAAGGAACATACCTTGATGAAATTAGAAAGTTAAATTCTGAAACTCGAAATGATATGAAAATTTTAAATCCTTATCACATTACATCATAATTAGATATAACGTCTAAGTATTAAGTTCATATAATTTTTTTTTTTTTTTTTGTGGTACGTGGCCTCCCACCGTTGTGGCCTCTCCCATTGCGGAGCACAGGCTCCGGACGCGCAGGCTCAGCGGCCACGGCTCACGGGCCCAGCCGCTCCGCGGCACGTGGGATCCTCCCGGACCGGGGCACGAACCCGCGTCCCCTGCATCGGCAGGCGGACTCTCAACCACTGCGCCACCAGGGAAGCCCCAAGTTCATATAATTTTAAAAGCTTCATTTAAAAAATGTTTAAGTGCATCTTATTTGTTTATTTGTTTGTGGGGGGGGGGGGGTTGGTTAACTGGAAAGCTCCAACATGCTGTCTGGCTCAAAAGTAAAGGCCACTGCATCTCTGTAGGACAGCAGAGCCCTCAAGCTAGATTTCTCAGAAAGTACTTCAGCCTCCCTCTCCATTCGGTTCACATGGCTGTCACCCTTCCCGGGGATGCTGCCACACCAGGAAGGGGCTTCTACAAGGCCCTGAGTTTCTGAGGCTGGACCTGACCACGCGGAAGCAAGCTGGGCACTGAGACCTCCCTGGTCTACCAGGGCCACGTGGGCTGAATGTCTGTGTCCCTAAGGCTCATCCGTTGAAGCCCTAACCCCCAGAGTGATGGTATTTGGAGGTGGGGCATTTGGGAGGGAATGAGGTTTAGACGAGGTCATGAGAGTGGGACCCTCATGACAGGATTAGTGGTTTTATAAGAAAAGGAAGACAGATTCCTTCCTTCTCCCTCCCTCCCTCCCTCTCTCTCTCTGCCCTCACCCCTTGGCCAACAAGAAATGGCCATGTGAGGACACAGTTAGAAGGTGCCTGTCTACAAAGTCACCAGAACCCAGACCTGCCAACATCTTGACCCTGGACTTTCAGCCTCCAGAACCATGAGAAATAAACATGTTGCTTAAGCCCCCCAGTCTGTGATACTGCTGCAGCAGCCCAAGCTAACTATGACACATCCAGCTCTGTCCGTCCCCCTACAGTCAGCCAGCTTTTCCAGGAGGTCACCTCTAAAAATAATCCCCACCTTAATCACGCCCAACTGAGCTTTACTTCCTTCCTTCTAAAGATCATGGGATTAAGCTGCTGACTTCTGGGAGGGAAAAACAGAAAGTGTGTGTGTGTGTGTCTGTGTCTGTGTGTGTCTGTGTCTGTGTGTATGTGTGTGTGTGTGTATGTGTGTGCGCGCGCACTAGGCAGAGAACGCACTCTCTTTCAAAGACCAATTAGAAAAATATAACAGCCACAGATGCGTTGCCATGAACATCATTCCGGAGAGAGGTACACTCCCGGCCTCTTTCCAACTGTGCTTGGACTCCTCTTGAGTTATCTTTCTAACATGTGTGCTGTCTGGTTCTTATAAATATCCTCTTGAAGAGGGTGAAAAGGTCATCCTGATTCACATGGACAAAGACAAGAGGGCATTTGGCTGAGCTTGTCTCCATCAATGATCTACTTTTGAAACCTCCCAGCCACAACAAGCCTCTGTTATTGAAGTGAGATGTTTTTGAAACATGGAGCCACAAAAAATAAACAACGTCTGGGTACATCCAGACACACAAAACTCTTGCACTTGACAATGCAGTTACATTTCAATGAAGTTAGCGTGGTGAGAGCTGGCAGGGCAGAGGGCTGAAGGATGGAGTCCAAGCTGAGATGCAATTTTCACACTACGTTCCCCCTACTTGTCCCTAAATAGGGTCCATTTCCACACACCTGGAGATGGTAGCTCTAGACTACACTAGGTATTAAGCCTTGGTTTTCTCAAGCTTTCCCAAGGTCGAAAGCATCATGACGGACGCTATTACAATGAAACCACAGTTACCATGGCCCCCACATGCTGCAGTAGAACATGAAGGTATAAGGAGAAGGTGTGGTCCAGAGAAGGAAGTTGAGAGAAGAGAAAGCTGGACAAGAGGGAAGTGCTGAGGAATGTGGGGGGGGGGGTAGGCCCCAGTCCTCCAGGGGAAGAGAGGAGAAGGCTTGCTGGGCAGATGGGGAGACTGGGGGAAGATTAAAAATAACCCTAAGTGGACTGGGCCATCAGAAGTTTCTGGAATGTACACAGGAGGGGGTGAGGGAGCAGATGTAATTCCATAGACATGAGAACATTTGCTGCATCTTCTAGATGATCCTGTCTCTGGACATGAGGCCCCACAGGCTATGTCCTTAAGAGGGACAGTCAGGGCCTTAAGAGCGTCCAGTCAGGATGGTTTTATCGGGTCAGATCTACTGGGAATTACTAACGTCTTATGTGACAAAAAAAGTAAAAGTAGGGCATGAACTCCAGGGCAGGGACCATGCCCTGCTTGTCCTGTGTCTACATCACCATGTCCAGCATTCACAAGCCTTCGGCTCTTGGATGCTCTCAATTCTCTCTTCTCTGTGGCCCTGCAACCCCCCATCTCCCTGTTCTCTCCTCTATATCCTGATGTATTTTAGTAGGCAAGAATGGCCTTGTTTCTGCCTGCAAGATAAGCTGAGTGCTCTCCAGACCCGTTTCTCTCTGCCTCCGAAGATGACTGTGATGGTGGTCGTCGGTCCCCAGATACTTCCTGACTTACTGGTGGTTAGCCAGAGCGCCTCCTGGTGGTGAACCCTGAACCATCACCCAACTCTGATGGCTGCTCTTTAAGGAATTCCTTACTGGCAAGCCAGGGAAACCTTTCTCTAACCTTACACGTGGAATGCTGATGGATATAATCACGCTTCATAGCTCTGGGCACAATTTCCTCGCTGGTCCATGTGGGGCCCTTCTCTTGTCTGACTGCCTTTCTGATTTTGTTTTATCTGTCTTCTTTGTCACCACTTATTACCCCCATTAACTCCTCCCCATAGGCGATTATTCTAATGTGTTTAACATCCATCTTTTTGTCTACATCCTCTCTTACAGTGTTTATCGCTCTTTGGTATAGGTCTGCTTTTAACTTACACAAATGGTTTGTACTGAATTTTTTATCCATTTCTTACTCTTTTCAACCAGCATTATGTTTTGTTTTAAACTTAAAAACTTTTGCAATTTTTATTGGTAAAAATGGTATCTCATTTTTCTCTTTAACATGTTTCTTTAGGAGTTCAGCTGAGCATCTTCTCATGTAGATCTTAGATTTTTACATATTCTTAGTCAATTTTTCTATTGGGTTAATTTTTCCTTATTTATTAATTTATTTTTAACAGATCTTTATTGGACTATAACTGCTTCACAACACCATGGTAGTTTCTGTTGCACAACAAAGCAGCATCATGTTTTTAAGAGAATTTGTATTTCTATTGTACATTGAGTGCATTGCTTCTAATCGCTGCGTGGCACTTAGATGACCTTGATCTACCATGTTTTACCTGGTAGTTCTCCTGGAGATTGACAGGTAGTCTCTAACTCTCAGTTTACACAACAGTATGGTACGGGCTTCCCTGGTGGCGTGGTTGAGAGTCCGCCTGCCGATGCAGGGGACACGGGTTCGTGTCCCGGTCCGGGAGGATCCCACATGCCGCGGAGCGGCTGGGCCCATGAGCCATGGCCGCTGAGCCTGCGCGTCCGGAGCCTGTGCTCCACAACGGGAGAGGCCACAGCAGTGAGAGGCCCGCGTACCGCAAAAAAAAAAAAAGTATGGTAACTTATTGTTACATATTTCCCTGCCCAGAGCAATGTGAAAATTTCTCTGGGATATATACCTAGCCATGGAATACCTGGGTTACAGTTTATGCAGATGTTTCATTTACTTAAGTAGTGCCAGATTACTCATGAAAATGGCTACAGGTCAGTCAAGACTCAACTGGAGGTGTGTGAGAAATACTAGATAACTCAAACCCCATTCTCCACCATCAGCCGACATCATCCATTGTTTTCCTCGTTTTCCAGTTTAAGTTCATGAAAGTGAAATCTCATTGTCCTTATTTGCATTTATCTGCTTATTAATATATATGAGCATTTCTTTATGTTTACTTCCTTTTAGGTTTCCTCCTTCCTAAAATGCCTGTTCATAAATTTTGTTTTTCCATTGGAGTTGATTTGCAGGCCTTCGTTCCATATTCTACATCCTTTGTCATTTTGAGACATTGCAAATATCTTCTTCGACTTGAGTCTGTGTCCATCTTTGAGACTTCTGTTCCATTTGGTATATACGCCTGTAAATACTATTTGTATTACTACGGCTATGTTGAATGTTTTAATATCTGAATATATAAGTCCCCCTTTTCACTTTTGTATTTCTTCTTTATTATTCCCTTATCTATTTGTGAATCTTTCTTCTTTCGTAAATTTATTGAGATCCTGAAAAAAAATTCAGCTGGAATTTTGATTGACCGTTCATTGGAATTATATATTAATTTGAGAATTGCAAACTTTATAATATTAAATTGTTCATCCAAGAACATGATATTTATTGATATTATTTTCTTTGTCTTTTATTAGAGTTTTAAAGCTTTTCCCCATGGAGGTCTGACGTAATCTTGGTTAAATCAATTCCTAAATATTATGTTATTTCTGTTACTATTGGAATGGCATCTTACTTTTGTAATATATTTTCTGGATGAGTTAAATGTGAAAAGACCAGGACAGCCATAGCAGGAAGTGAAATTGTAACTCTGTCTAACTTAATTATTCCTTCCCGCTGAGAAGGGGAAGAGGTCTTCCTGAACCTAGCCCCTGCAAGGAGAACACCCCATCCGAAAGCTCCACCTCTCACATTTCTCACTCTCTCTTCAATCCCCCCTGTTTTCCATAGTCCTCTTCTTCAAGTCTCCCAACATGGAGCAGTCACTTCTCTCTGAAAAGTCCAGCCCTCTCAACCAGTAGAGGACTTCTACCCCTTGATTCACTCTTGCTTCTTGCAAATGCTTAACTTCAGCTGATACAAGTGGAGGTTGGGGGCATGAGCAGAGCAGGGGATGAGCTCCAGTTCTGTGAAGGAGAACAAAATTGGGTGTCCAGGTCCACTTTAATATCTTAATCATCACCAGGAAGCGCTCTGGCTAACCACCGGCTGGTTTCCTTAGTAATTGCAAAGGACACCTTGCCAAGTCAACACTGGAGACATCACAATGTTATTTCATGGGAAGAAAGGGCATTCCCATAGTAAATGTGACTTTGACCTTGCCCCTTTCAAAATAATGAGCTCTGGCATGATGGTACCATGGAGCCTCTTCCTCTTTCCTGGGCCAACGTATATTGCAACAGCCATCACAGCAGCTATAAATGGATCTCTTCCCATCATCCTCAATGGACAGCACTAGCTCTGATTAAGTTTTCTGGTTTGTTTTGTTTTGATGCCCAAGAGCTCTCTACTAGGTGGGGTGAGCGTTAAGGAGCAGGGACAGTTTAACCTACCAGAATGTCTCCTGACCCTATAGCAACACTATGGAAATGATGGGATCCAAAACTTCCGTTCTCTCTGCCGTTCCAAGATCAACCTAGAAAAGACTACATCCTATAGATAAATTTCTACAGGCTTCGAGGGGGCAGTGGTGAGAATACAAAACATTCC
This sequence comes from Kogia breviceps, assembly GCF_026419965.1. Lineage (NCBI taxonomy): Eukaryota > Metazoa > Chordata > Mammalia > Artiodactyla > Physeteridae > Kogia > Kogia breviceps. The sequence continues at coordinate 96,466,654 of NC_081319.1, read as the reverse complement.
AGGGCCCAAGATGTCAAAAGGAAGTTTAGTTGCAAGGGAATTTGATTGTTTACAGTTTTACCAAATTCCCCGTTACTTACATGTAAGCTGGGGTCACTCTAAACCTGAAGAACATGATTCCCCTTGTTAAAGATATTAGCTCCACTCATTCCCACAGCTGTTCAATGCTCCTGTGCCTTCAACCAGACCTTTCTCCCTCTCTTCCCCTCCTTTAATCAGAGACTCTCAACTGTCCACATTCAAAACCACCCCTGGTTTGAGAACCACTGAATTAGAGACACAACTTCAAACTGTAAAGTTTACAGTGAATTTCAACAGGATTTTAAAAGCCAACCCTCTCAGGACCCTTTATATGCCCCTGTTTTCACAGGAGAATTCACCACTTCCTGTCCTAAATCACTGTGTACTACCCCCGGGCAAACACACCCATCATACCCAATTAGGCAAAGCCAGGAATCTCAAGGAATCCAATTCTCCTCTCCTTCCTTCCTCTCTTGTGCTGAACTGTGGCTGAACACAGCACCTTGGCGCTTAATTATCCTCAGCCTCATGGCTTTCCTTAAATCTGCTCACACTCTACCTCTGCACTTAAGCCCAAAACCCAACGGTCAGCTCCACAAGGAGCACGCACACCTGGTAGATTTCTTCTGGTCGCTACTCGCGGAGAGGTCGAGCCTCAGGGGTTCTCAATACATACTCCACTAACAGGATGACTCAATTTCTAAAACTTTCATGCAACCCTTCCACTTAAACCCAGTTTCAAGTGAGCGAGCCATTTCATTGATGGGCAGGGAAGAACCAGAGACAGAAGCCGTGCTTACATGTGTACTTTCAGTCAGTGCGTCCCCACGTTTCCTGTGTCCCCTGAGTTTCACCTTTTCTCTTTGAAGAGAGGAGTCCTGTTACACATTTCACTGTCACATAAGGATTTACTCACACCCAAGTGTGAGGGGGAAACACGCTCCAGCCTCTATAACGTGTGCCCAAGGAGCGATACTGTAGCCCCGAGGATTTTTAAGCCCCCTGATGAACAAACCATTCCGCATTCACACAGAGGGGCGCATTATGTCTTCAGCAGCCTGCAAGGGAGAGGCCCTGCTGAGCGGGATGGAGAAAGTGCCGCAATTAATTGGGAGAGTTGAATTGTTAACATTCTCTCCACCGTGTTCCCAGCACAGGGCTCCTGATGGAACCACTGGAGAAAGTAACCAAATAACGGGGAGGGGGTATGGAGGAGAAAAATTTCTCATTAAAACCCCAATCAAGCCACTTTAGCACCTCTTCTTCCCACAAGGCATTGCTTGGAGGGCAGAACGATACACTTGTTGCACACTATTATCGTAACAGATCTCTGCTCTGTCCTGAAACCTGGAATTATTTGCTTTCCTTGGGAAATTTTTGTGTGGGGTGTGTGAGTTGAAAAGCTCATATGCTGCATCCTCAAAAGAGCATATGTTTGCACTATAGTATCTCAGACGATATGCATTTCTGTATATGGGCATACATATATTCACACCGAGAGAGACAGATGTGTGTGTGTGTGTGTTACAACAGAACCAGGACTCATAACACATACCAATTTCTGTCTATTTCTTTTTCTTTCTTTCTTCGTGTTGGGATGAAAAAGAATCGGCTATTTCTTAAAAGTGGACCTTAGGTTAGTGCCTAGGAAACCTCTCTTCATACAAAGACGGCTGTGATAGCAGACACCTCACCTATTAGATTGTATGTGCCGTCCTCCTTTCTGGAACAGCCCTCCACCCCCCTGCCCTGGTCACAGGGAGCTCCCAATTGCCATGTCTGTTCAACATGGTCCCTTAGCCCCAGCCAAGCTGACTAGGACAAGAGTAAGAACCAGACCCATTCCAGACCAGTGAGAATCTCGAATTACAGACCCCGCGACTCTGGAATAGGAATTAAGGGGTGGACGCCAAGGTGTGTCTGTGTTTTCCACCATGTGGACTGAGGTGACGATGAAATCATCCTGCTGAAAGAAGGAGGAAAATAAAACAAGCGCACACAAAGAAATGGAAAAGGAAGATGGAGGGAGATTGCTGCCTGGGTGCTCAATGGCCCAGAGCAGCCTGCCTCTGGGGCCAGCCTGTCAAGGTGATTTCTGAACGCGTGGAGCTAAAGTCCTTTCACTGACCTTCAGGGCCAGGGAAGAAAGGTCAGGAGAGAAAACCCCGCTGAGGATCCTAAGAAGGGAATCTTCCTGGGAGAAACATTCCTTTGCCTCCTCTATTATTCCTACCTCCCCTAACAGTGAACTTCTGGCAACAAAACATATCAACAAACACATCTTACTCCGGGTGAAAGTATCAGTGTATTATTGTCATGATGAAATTGAACCCGTATCAGAGTAACTACTCAGAAATTCCATGTGCTATATACTTAAACGCTTTTACTGAGAAACCTACAAATATAAAGCATAGGAGGAAAGGCCAACTTTTTTGTGAACATACCCAAGATATTCCTAAATATTGATATTTACAGAAGTGAGGTCATTTGAGTGACACTGAAAGGACTGGCTGACCCCCAAATTATCCCCCACCCTTTCTAACTGCCATGCTGCTACCTGCAAATTCCATCATTACCATCATTCCTCTATATTACAATCAGTTCTCTGTTGCCAGAAATTTCCGCTTAAGGTGTAAATGTCATGTGGAAAGTTTTACACACTAAACCAGTAACAGAGTAGTACGAATTTACTCTTCCAATTAGTTGCTTGATCTTTTAAAAGCCTGAGGATCTGGGCTATCAGATGGTAATCTTTAATGGGTGAGAAAGCAGATTTCCCTCGTGTTAGAGAGAATTACTGAGTCTCCACCATATGTCTGAGATTCTCTCGGTGATACACGACGAACGTGACCTGTTTCTTCCTTAAGAAACCAGCGCAGCCAGGCGCACAACAAGTACAAGACATCGCTAGATATGCGATAATTGACGTGCAGACTCGACGCAATAAAAGCACCTGGGATGGGATGGGGGAAGTACCGAGTTTCATATATGAGACGTGGGAGGCTGGGCTGAGTCTTGAGTACAGGTAGAAGTCCATCAGGACACCAGCCTGTGCACACAGGTGGCATATGCTAAGGAGACCTTCAGCATGAATTCGATGTGGCTTTCCATCAAACAGAAGTGGGGAGAGGCTGGAAGGAGGGGATGAGATGGAGATTCTTGGGGCCGTATCATAAAGGCCCTTAACGTATACAAGGGAATTCTGATTTTTTATCAACACACACACCTCTGGAATCTTTGCTAACTCGGGAGGCTACCTGCCAGCCAAGGTGAAATATGTGGCGCTAACTGGAACCATCCAGAGGGCTGTTTCTGAATTCTCAGAAGGAATGCAAACGGTGCTCAAAGGAAAGCCAGTGTCTCTCGCTCAGCTTTTCCGAGTCCTGGGCCCCAAGGCCCAAGGTCACAAGTATTTTCTCATGCATTTTTCTTCCTCTCTTGTTTTGGTTATTATAGGGGTTATTACTAATGCACATGGCTTCCTATTCACAACACTTATAGCCCTATTTCCGAAATGACTGATGTTCAGGTCATTTTATGGTTAACACTTAGGGGTTTTTCTGCATTAAAGCTCATTCAGTGCCTCATTCGGGCGTGCTGAGGCCCACATCTGCGTGATGCTCTCCATGGCTATATGTGAAAACCCAGCAAAGTTCACGTTAGGCTGAAAAGCTACTCACTTTTGCTCATAATCAAAGGATCAGTTAGGGCTATTCAAAACCAATCTTTGCAATACATTGTGGAGAAGAAAAAATGATTTTTTTTTTTTTTAAAAAAAAGGATACCATGGACAAAGCTAACAAGGAACAAATTGAAAGAAGATATTTGCAAATGTCAAAACCAACAAGGCGCTGCAATCTAGAACGCATACAAGTAACTCAGGGCTTCCCTGGCGGCACAGCGGTTGGGAGTCCGCCCGTCAATGCAGGGGACACGGGTTCGAGCCCTGGTCCGGGAAGATCCCGCATGCCCGGAGCAACTAGGCCCGTGCGCCACAACTACTGAGCCTGCGCCCTAGAGCCCCCGTGCCACCACTACTGAGGCCCCTGCTCCTGGAGCCCGCGCACCACAACAAGGAGTAGCCCCCGCTCGCCGCAACTAGAGAAAAGCCCGCACACAGCAACAGAGACCCACTGCAACCAAAAATAAATAAAATTATAGAATATATGTAAGTAACTCCTGCCAACCTACAAAATCCAGGCAGCCATTCTGGAGAGAATCTCGCAGTGCTCAGACAACGTAAGGACATACACATTCTGCGACCCGGCAAACCAGCCTCTGAGTCCTAGGGCATATATGCCACGAATTCTTGCTAGTCAACAAGGGGACGTGTTTGCGGATGCTCACCACAGTGTCTCTGGGGACACGGGGAGTGGGAGGCAGTCACCGTGGGAACAGCTGCGTGAAACAGGGAAGGGGCGCAGAGCAGTGAGGGTGCCTGTTAACATCCAGACAGAAAGAGGGGAAGAAGCAGAGCGAGGTCTCTAATGTGCCATTTATGTAAACGCAGAACATGTGTTCACAAAGCAGAAACCCATGTTCTACAAGAGTACAAGCAAATAAAGTAAATACATACAAACACATTAAACCGACGGCCTATGGAGAGGACCAAAGTGGGGGTGGGGAACGGGAAAAAGGAAAGCATGCCACCCATCAGGAGATGGGCCTCCTCGAACAGACCAAGGACCACGGTGTGCTGTGACTGGGACTCCGCACCTCAGGTGCAAAAACAGACAAAAAGGGGCGGGGATGCCACCGGGGCCTCGGGTCCTTGAAGAGAGCATGCGGCGGGCTCCCTTCTGAATCCCGACAGCAGCCAGCCCCCATGTGTTATCTTTGGGCCACATCTGCTAGCCGGACAACAGATATTTGACGGATAGATGCGTAAACAAATGAGGGGATAAAAGGCACAAACAATCTAATGGAGAGTGGCCAGGAGACATGGAGCCACTCTCCATAAACAAAGAATGACTGATGCTCTCTACATGCCAGGCACCATGCTAGACCCTGGGAATGAACCGAATGATGAGACAGGCCCTGCCCTCCTGCAGCTCTGCTGAGCCAGGGGAATGGATGAGTTAGTAGCAGTGATAACACTGTATTGTCGGCTACGTAAAGATCAGCACAGGGGACCCTGGGGTCGGTGAAGAGGGGCTCCTAACCCAATTGTGGAAGTTCAGGAAGACATCCCAGAAGAGACTGATGCCTGTACTGAGTCCCAAAAGATAAGTAAGAGTTATGCAAGCAAGGAGGAGGGAGGGAGGGGTGAACAAGAGGCAGTAAAAATCACACATGCCAGGAGGCCTGGGGTCAGAACAGGTATAATAACTGAAGCCTATTTCAGAAGGGCCTGTCTTCCCAGCCTTAAGATATACCATAGCAGTTGCTTTAACAGATGAAGCTGCACAGCATTTACTAGTGTTCTCGAGGCATCTTTCTCCAACAAAGAACTGATCCCTGCGTAAGGAAAGAAAAACCCTTCAATCCTCTTTTCAGAGCAAGCAGATGTGCACACCCAAGTCGATTTTGCCCAGAGCAGCGTCCACCAGGAGACAAGCACTTATCACTGTCCTGTGAAATCATCTCAGTTGGACTTCAGAGAGAGAGAGAGAATTCTGAAGAGAAAAAGGCTTTCAACCTGCCAAGCTAGTTCGCCTTTCTAGAGTTTTCCTTTCATCACACGATTATAATTCTTCGTTTATATATCAGCAAGGACGCTTACACCTGATACACCTGACGAGTCTCACTCTGGAAATGTTACGACGTGTATGTAGGGCTTTGAGTTTGTACTGGCTTGATGAGCTAAGACTAAGAGGCATATAAATGCCAATGCTAGAAACATCTTCCAGGGGCTGCATGTGCATTAGCGTCCCCTGCAGGGCTTGTCAAAGCAATGCAGATGCCTCGGTGCCACCCAGTGGGGCTGACTCAGTCGATCTCAGCTGGGGTTTCAGAATCTGCATATCTAACAAGTTCCCAGACAAGCTCATGCTGCTGGTCTGGGGACCGCATGTGAGAACCACTGAACTCTTCTAATTTTAGTGATGAAGAAACTGAAACTCGGAGAATGTAGGGGAAAGAAAACCTACACTTCTCCTCCTGTGTCTCTCCTTTACTCTCACACGACTACCACACGCACACCGCTTCCGACACCAGACGTGTGGAGCTTTTTCCCACAGCGAGCAACTCCGCAACACCAGCTGGCTGTCCTACAACTTCATTTCTGACGCTCTCAACCTGGGGCTAGCGTCAGATCCCACAGGTTACGGGCTCCGTCCCACAAAACTGGTCCTCCCTACCCCACTTCAAATGCCGAGAGCAACGTCACCGGAGCTTCTGACCCATCAGCTGTAAACCGGAGACTCCCACAATCCCCTCTTCGGGTTTGATTCATTGACTAGAGCAGCTCACGGAACTCAAGAGTCTACTTTACCAGTTTATGATGAAAGGATATGATAAAGGGCATGAATGAACATCCAGATGAAAGAGATGCCTAGAGCAAAGTAAGCGGGAAGGGGCACAGAGCTTCCATCCCTCTCCCTGGGCATCACATACCACCCACCCCCCCGAACCTCCACGTGTTCACCAAGCCAGAAGTTCTCTGAACCCCACACTTTGAGGATTTTTGTGGAGGCTTCCTCATGTAGGTACGATCAATCATGAGCTCCATTTCCAGCTCCTCTCCCCTCTCTGGAGAATGGGGGAGTAGGGCTGAAAATGTGCAGCTTCTAATCAAGGCTTGGCCTTTCTGGTGACCAGCCCCTATGCAGGAGCCCACCAGGAGTCCTCCCGTTAGAACAAAAGGTACTGTGAACACCCAGGAAATTCCAAGATATTTGGGGACTCTGTGCCAGGAACCGGGGGCAGAGACTAATATATATATTTTCTATTGTCTCCCAGCAAGTGACATACATAAGATCACACAAATTTTTGGCGACCCAATCCGGGTCTTAAGAGAATACAGTAAATGGGAAGTAGGGCTACAAAGATTTTTGAATGAAGGCCATCTCGATTAGCGGCTCACAGGCACGTACGAGACGTCTTACCTGGTTCTTACAGCCCACACTCGACAGCACTCGGAAAAGACAAAAACGTGCTCCTGCAGATCCGCTCACAAGAGCCTGCCCCACCTGCCGGCCTGCAGTACCTACGTGAGGATGGCTGCTTCAGCCTCCCACATCCCCTGAAATCCTCTGAGGCACAAAGGGATCCCTACCAGCCCCCCCCCCCCCCCGCTCCCATTGTGCCCCTGCCATCGCACAGGCGGCTTTCAGGGAGAATGACGGCCATGGCAGTTGTAGGACTTGCAATGCTTTAAACAAATGGGGGAAGGAGGGAGAACTATACAAAAGCAATTGCAGGCCTGTTGACCAGCGAAGGCTTAATGGGCTTAGAGAGAAAGAGCAGGAAGTCTGTGCTTTCACTCTCACTTGTCAGCATCGTGGTGAAGAGTCTAGATGGATAAAGATTCTGGCTTGTTCTGTTCTCCATGCACCCTGATTCTTTTTATGAGGAATTTGATGGGAGAGGAAAAGTAAGTCATCAGTGGGGGCCCTCGCCATCAGCAATGTCAGGTATTGAGTTGGAGGCGCATTGTTTAGGCATTAGGAGTTCAGAGGTCAAGTCTCTTTGACTGTTTATTACACCTACACCTCTGGCCCAGAATGCTCTGGATATGTAAAACTATTAACTGAGATTTAATAACCAAATTATTTCCAATGGACCTCATAATCATCTGTGATTACAAAGATGGAAACAACTCGCTTTGCAAGAAGCATGCTTTTGAATTCCACCTAAAACAGTAGTCCTGTCCCATGAGTGGTTCTGTTCAATGAGATGTCACAAGAAGGTGGTTCCAGGGCTGCTAAAGAACTGCTGTTACTTTAAAGCTACGAGTTCTAAATTTGCTTTAGGTTTCCTTTCAGAGCTGCTCAGATAGGAAATTTTTCTCCAGAGGTTTTTGGTTACAGTGTGACTTAAGAGGAGGATTTAAGTATTTCATTCCAAGGAATCCTAGTTTTAGGTGACTAGCTAGTAACCAAGGAAGCCATGTAACAATGAACATTTCATTTTACCACAGAGCGGTATTTTGTGAAATATTCATGGACTGCCGTTTAAGCCAATTTGCAACCCAATTTTGAGAGCTGATATTTGGTGGATAATCATGGAGCTCTGACCACTAGCCCGAGCTACAGCTCGCCTGACCTCCTATGGCCACGGCTGAAAAGGGCGAAGGAATCGGGACCCATTGGCTCAACGCACGAAGGTCTTACGTGTCAGAAGCTAGGGCTTCCAAGGTTCACTCCAGAGGGTCAAATTCTCTTTACTGCACCTTTGTTTCTGATTTTAATAGCCTAGTTCAGGAATTTGAACGGTGGAGGCTCCCAGAACAGCAGCAGGCACCATGATGAACCTAAAACCGCCCTCCAAAGTTAAATCCATGCCTGTGGTTTACATCCTTCGCCGTGCTCTCCCTGACCACAACGTGCACACAGGCAGGACTCTGATGTGGTTTTAGGTTTTCAAGGGTCACCACCTGACCACCCAAGACTTGTGTAAAGATGCCCCCTACAAAATTCTTTACACATTTGTTTTAAAATCGTGGGAATGGCTGATTTACTCCCAAAGAACGTTTGGAGATTCTCAGAGCTATGCAAGGATCCATAATTATCAACAATGGCTAAGACGGCTTAACCCTTATGTAAAATACGATGCATACAAATGGGTTTATTTTGAACCAGTTCACACTATTAAACTTGAGCCTGGTACGGGTTTATCGCAAGGCAGTGCTCAATAACAGATAGTAGCAAAACACCTTGGCTATGTGTCTTCCTATTTGGTTGGCTTGTTTTTATATCTTTGCATGTTTAAGTAGGCAATGGGAGTGCTAATTAAAATGCAATCATGCAGACAGATTATACCATGTTTCTAAAAGGTAAAATGAAAATCCTTTTGATTTCAAAATCTTTGTGATATTCAAGGCAAAAACACAGTGTGATACTGAATACAGAGAAAACCTTTCATGATCATGGCATGTTGAAAACCAAACTTCTTTTTTGTTTTGGGGGTCCTTTTTAGATGTAACAAATTAATTATGAGTAATTTCTTATGGGAGTCAAGACTCAGGGTCTCTAATGCAAATGTTCAAACTGTAGGTCACTCTGAACAATTTGTACTGTCTGTCTTCTGCCTGTAAAATGGGAAATGTAATGTGTATTTCAAAGCCTACTTTGGTCTAGGGGTAAGGGCAACCCCTAAACCAGAGATCAAGGCTTCCCCAGTGGATTTTCGTTCCATCTACAGCTTACCAGCTTTCCGGGGAACCTCACTGCAAGAACCAAAGATAAAAACAATATGCTGATATCCAGCAAACAATTTCATCTCTCTAAGCCTCAGTTTCCTCTCCTGCAAAATGGGCCACAGGAAGGCACTGCTAACTGCTTTTGAGATTAGAGACTGATTTGAGAATCTGATGAAAGCCATTCGCACTGTTCCCAAAACAGCAGGTATACACATCCCCACAAAACTGTATACGTGCATCCAATGATCCTCTGATGCCTGTCCATGGACCTCCAGTGAAAAACTCCAGGTCTTTACAGTGGTGAGATTCCGCATTCTTCTTCCAAGACCTGTTCTGGGCTCTAACCTGCTCCTTTACTTACTGTTCTCTGCAAAATTCATCTTTCCCCCTCCGAAAAACTCATATAAAAATTCATCTTTGTTTCAGTATGAGGGTATTTTGCCCTGTATACCATTCACAGGCCTGAATATAACTAGAAACCATGTAAGTAATACAACTAGTTCAGTCTAACTGAAAGCATCAGGTAGCCTGGGAGTTCTTATGTGCCCACCCCCTCCTTCTGGAAGGCACGTATTGATACTCCATCCTGGGCCTCACGGGCAGATTGCCACTAGGGTACATTTGCAGTCCCAGGCTCAGACCTGCTCAGACCTGCTCTCAGCCTGCTCTGGTGCTGCCTGCGTGCTGGATGCTCACCTTTCAGCGCTCCTCCACATCCCTTAAGAGGTTCTAAAGCACACCCTGAACTGCCCTCTCCTCTCTCCAAGTCTGTTCTAGGACAGCATTTCCCCTGGAAAGTTATCAGAAAACAATGTGTTCTGTGGCCAAAAGAATCTGGGAAATTCTGCATCTTGGACACTCCCAAAGCGTCTTCTCATGTTAAAGCACTGAGATGTCGTCATAAAGAAACCAACTTAATGTTGTTGTCCCAATTTTTTTTTTTTTTTTTTTTTTTTTTTTTTTTTTTGCGGTATGCGGGCCTCTCACTGTTGTGGCCTCTCCCGTTGCGGAGCACAGGCTCCGGACGCGCAGGCTCAGCGGCCATGGCTCACGGGCTTAGTTGCTCCACGGCATGTGGGATCTTCCCGGACCAGGGCACGAACCCGTGTCTCCTGCATCGGCAGGCGGACTCTCAACCACTGCGCCACCAGGGAAGCCCGTCCCAATATTTTTAAAATTTATGTGATCATAGAATAATTCTGTTCCTGAGACATTATTGGAAAATAACACGTAGAGAAGCTCAGAGAGCTGGTTTCTACCACATCCTCAGTCAATGGACTCTCAATAAGCTTAACCTAGATTCTGTTTACTGGCTTCACTGGCCATTCCTTTCAGCCAAACATCTTTGGTTTTTCCCAACTTTGCTTGCTGGTGTTGTCAGGCCACCTGGTTCTATTCTCTTCCACCAGTTCATATCCACCCCCCCTTTTGAAACTCACAATGCACATTTGCATATAAAAAGACAGACATCATCCTGTCCAGGAAATAGCTCTCCTTGTCTCTTCTTCAATAGAGACAATGTTTAAATAGAGTCTTAGCAACTTGGAGCTGAGTGGGCTTCAGAGATCCCCCAATCATTCTTCTAACTTTATAAATAAGAGAACAGACCTGAGAGGTTAATTGACTTGAGAGAGATAAGACAGGAGCCGAGATTTTCTGATCCCCAGTCCAGTGGCCCTAGCAAGTGGCTTAAGCTTCCCAGAGGCACATGAGATGGATTCACACCAGAGAGTAAATTTACTAATTTGCAATGAGGAGTGACATGTGTCTGGCACAAGACCAGTTATCTAGAGAGAGAGAGAGAGAGAGAGAGAGAGAGAGAGAGAGAGATCTACCCAATGAGTAAATTATAGCTGGATGCTTCCTAGATAACCGTGGGCTTAGAGAATGAAGAGTTAGATTTTCTTTAGGAAATGATGTACTGGAGAGAATACTGGGCTGGGAGTTAGGAGGCTGATTCTAATTCTAATTCTCCCACTCCAAGATCTTAATGTCCCTGGGCTTCAGTTTCAACATTCGATAAATGGTAGGAGATCAGACAATTACCTTTACATCCTGTCTAGCTCCATACTTTAAGATTCTGTGAGTCTACGTTCTTTCCTTTCAATTACTCTGCCTTTATATTTTCAGCATCCCTTTTTATATGTTAATACACGCACCGCTAGCCCTTGGTCTGAGTGTCTTTCAATTCACAATCATTCAGTTTGGGGAGTGGGTCCTTTTTGTCCCATCATGGGCATTAGATAAATCATCTCAAGATGCTCGAACAGAGGGCTCTTTAAGCAAACGAACAAGCAGATATCCACGGCTGCCGGCAGACCCAGAATAAATATTAACGTCCCCCTCTCTTCCTGGAACCCCTGTATTAATGCAGTTCCCCCCACACTCACCAATAGCCATTCATTCTCTCTCTACTGCCAGACCGAGAGCTCCCAGGGAAGGCAGAGCCACACTGTGGAGTCTAGACACCTCCATTTGGCAGTCTCAGCAGCTTCCTGCAACACCAAATCAGTGTCATTAGCCGCAGATGATTATGGCAGGGTCCCCTAATCCCAGTCTGTGATAGTGCCTTTCAATCACAACAACTACTGAATTGTTTCACTTATTTAAGGACTGTCCACTGGCCCTGGGGCCTCTGGGCACGGGCACAAAGTGCTGCTATCAGGAGGGTCCGCGGCAATCCTCAGCAACCATCTAGCTGCTCATTGCCACACTTCTACCAGCAACACCGAGAACATCAACAAGGATGAACTATAAGAAACATATGATTCTTGTTCACACTTACCTAAAATAATGACAGTGCTGTTAGTAATTAGTTACCAGATCCTCAACTGCTTTGTTCTTTGGCACTAGTAATATGCCACTTGAAGTTTTACACCAAATTAACATTACCCACATTCAGCTGTTTCCAACCCCTTGAAAATGTGTCATCCTTCTTCACAAGCCAAGACCACGAACGAACGAACGTGCCTGATAGTAAGATAAGCACTCTGCACTGTTTGCTCCCGGCCTCGAGGGTATATGGTGTGTGACCCATTCTGGTACAGGATCATACAGTTCAGACACTTAGCAACTGTCTGTCCTTAGATGTGAAAGATTATTTCACTATGTGAAACTAACTCACCTGTCTATGCAATAAATCTTCTAACATGTGACTCTGTCAAACTGCCACGCCTAACGGAGTAAAGTGAGGGAAAGCAAACTGAACACAACCAAGGCACTTCCTCAACGAGGACTCATTTTGGTTCCACGGTCAGCTCGTACACAGAAACATCATGTCAGATGTTTACGGATCAGGTTTGTAATCAATGCTGCTAGGTCCCTTAAATTCCGTTTCTATTTTTTATATTTGTAGAAAGTTAATGACATCTGTTGAGAGCTACATTTCTTATGACGATAAGGTGGTAACTATATGAACCACTTCCATTTTAAAGGGAAGAAAGTGCTTTTGGAAGAAAGAGGATTCGTGTTGACCAGACAGAATCCCAAAACCAGCATCCAAATTCTGTTCCCAAAAGAGTGGGCATCTACACTGTCAAGAGAAAAAACTGTCTCTCGTTCCACTTGGAGTAACTGCCCTACCTTTATAAATGACCCCGTAGACAGTGTTTATATAACACCTAGAGATCTGTGTGTCTGTTTTCCACTGACACTATAAATCAAATGTTTTCAATTGACACTGTAACTAGAAAACTGGATCTAAATCTGCTAACTGGTTAACATAGCCTTACATGATCTGGAGTCTTGAGGCTTCGTTTCCAAATCCATCTGAAACTTCCAGATCTTTGACTATCCATTTCCAATCGAACTATGAAATGTGTCAAGTTAGCTATCTGGCTGAGAGAGTACACGCTGAATCCAGAAACTCCAGATTTTGCCACAGGATTAAATATTTTATAAGCTATAAATGCAGATCCTAGAATTACATTTAATCTTTTTCTTTCCTGTATTTGAACTTAATCAAATGCAATGTTGTTCTTGTTGTTGATTAGTTAATGGTGCTGTCTTTCACGTACGGAAGTTCTGATTCATCAACAGAAAAACATGCTCTTGAGTTTTTCAACTAGTGAAGAGAGATTCTGCTGTTATTACCCACCTTTCACCAAATGCCTCTTGCAACCATATGAAAGATGACTGGCTGGACAAGCCCCTCTGTTAAACTAGAAGAGAGGGTTTGGGTGTTTTGTTTTGGTTTTTTTTTTTTCATTAAGTAACATGAAAGAAGTTTAAATTCATGATCTTTCATTCTTAATATCATGGTCTAATCAACAGAACTAACTATCCCAGATATTATAAGAATGTGATCCAACATTTATTGGGGAAATATTACCTTATGTATTTAGTTAATTAATATATTCTAGATTCTAATGTTTTCACTATGTTGCAAACAGAGAAGAACTATAGGATTGGTAACAAATGTTTTGCTTCTGCAAGTAATTATTTCGCTTAAAACAAAATACTCAACTTTTTTTTTTCCTTTCCACAATGTGGATTCTTCAATCCTTTTGGATAAAAGGCTTAGATGATCTGTTGTCTCTAGCCAGAGTGACTGCATATGTTCAATAATATATCAGTTTCATCAGCTGCCATAGAATAGGCACACATGACAATAAATCATGTGGGGAACTTCCTGAATCCCAGCCAAGTTGTAGACAATAAAAGATCCTGCTTGTAAAGGCAGCTATAAAAGTTAATTTCATACAGGTTCCCCAGCACGCATGCTCCAGTTCAGTTCCAAACAGATGTGGTCTTGGAATAGCAATGGAAAATGGCATGAGGCGTTTTTGCTAACTTTCCGTATCAGGAGATTCAAATACTTGGTGTTCTGTGCAACCTTCGGTCATTAACACATTGCAGCAGGTATGAAAAATGAATTCTTCAAGCTTCTCTAATGTTGTTTCCAGTCTGAACTATTCCTCCACATTGGAAAGATTATCCATCAAGCCAGACATGCAGAGACTGAGAAAATCCACCCAGAAAAATAACAAAGACAACAGCAGACATTTGGGGCTACATTCTGAGAGAATCTCTTGAAACAAGAACTTTTATTTATGTCCTTATTTGCTTTTGCCAGTAGATGCCCTGGCAGATCGCTGCAGATACAGTGAGCTACTCCACTCAGCCATGGAGTGAACACGAAGAAGAGATGTGAAGGAAAGGAAAAGGCTGAACTAGACAACGGAAGCCCAATTACATGAACTGACTGAAAATGTTCTTTTTGTCAAACATCACACTTGGTCCTTGCTCTTAACTGAGGCCATGTGGACACTTTCCCTACCCCCTGCAGAGGACCCCTGCTCAGGCTGGTTCATTCCTAAGGTTCCCCATGATAGGAGACTAAAATCACGTTTCTCTCAATTTCAAACAATAGTTCGAATGCTGGGAAGTTGCATGTTTGTCTGAATATTTATAATTTGATCCATTCTCTATTTCGGGTCTCAGTAGCAGAGCTCCCTATTAACAGTTCTCTGGAATTGTCTTGCAACAATAATGATCAATCCTTTGGTTTATCTTTTGCTGGAAAGGGGATTTTCAAAATGTCAAAAAGATATACCCTCTCTTACAAAAGCCCTGCTGAGCTTGAGAGTATAGAGTACACCTGGAGTCAGAGAACTTGTAGAACAATTAAGTGCTGAGGGCTGAATTAGGGTGTCACTAACATATTAATCATACACCTGAAATTAATTAAGGCCGACCAAGGGATTAAGGTGTTCCAGGCCAAAAAAAGAAAAAGAAAAAGAAAGAAATGGATTGATGATGTTATATAGCGGATAGTTATATAATCACATCTTATGCCAGCAGATTGCTTTAAAGTCACAAATGACACTTTCCAACCATTAGTTCATATGAACATCAGGCGAGGGATTCTTATTTTGAGGGTTTGAGGAAACAAGCTCAGTGACATTAGGTGACAATCCCAAAAAGAACAAAGGAGACAAAGGCCACAGTCCCAGGGGCATGGCCTTGAAAGGGCAGTAGACTAGGAGTTCTAACATGGCTCCAGGGGTACCACACACACTGCACTCTGGGACTGTGCTCCACAGAAGAAACAGATTCCTGTAACAGCTCAGCCACTGACCGGTGACTTGGCAAGTCACTTTAACTCTTGGGCCTTTTCTCATCTTTAAAAGGGAGGAGGGTGAACTAGAAAAGGAACCCTAAGTTCCCTTCAGAGCCGACCTTCTACATGCGTCCTCTGGGTGGAGGTGGCAGAGATAAACTGTTATTGGCAAGAGGCGCTAGGAACCACGCTTTGCGGGCCTTGGGTTAATGGTACCCCTACCCCTCTACCATGTTTCATCACAAGCACTT
Organism: Kogia breviceps; assembly: GCF_026419965.1. NCBI lineage: Eukaryota > Metazoa > Chordata > Mammalia > Artiodactyla > Physeteridae > Kogia > Kogia breviceps. The sequence continues at coordinate 96,451,020 of NC_081319.1, read as the reverse complement.
TGCATTTTCAGGTACTAGATACGACTATGTCAAACCACGGGTGGGGTGGCCTCAAAGCCAGAGGATATTATTTGTTCTCGTACCAGAGTGAGAGACAGAGCAACAGCCAATGCAGCAAGTCAGGAAGCAGAGAGGCCAAAACGGGTCGGTCTCACTAGCCCCTGTGCCACTTTCAGGTGGTTTCACCTGGGGTGGGTTCTCAGTTCAGTGGTTGGTTTTCTTGGAAGTAACAGCAAACGGTCTGTTTCAACAAGCAGGTGAGAAACCAAGTACCTGGGCCGTGACTAGCCTGACCCTATGCCGACTGTGGTATCTCTCTCCAGAGTCAAACAACCTCCGCTTTCCACCAGTGGGGCTGGCGCCACAAGCAGGAATGGATCTTACACCCAGTCCTATCTCTAGTATCCTCCTCTTTCTCTCCCATTTTGCAATTTGGAACACGGCAGGTCTTCACTGGCAGTCTACCAGGGGAGTATTCACGGTCCCAACTGTTTCAACTGTAATCTGTGGCACTCAACAGAAGTAGGACTGGCTTGATGTCCAGACTCCACAATGACAACGATGCCTTCATTCAGCAATCCCATGAAAACCGCAGTCCTGTGTCTATAATAACTAGAACATCAATAGCTTGTAGAAATTACTCTCTATCACCGTCTGTTGTCATCAGAACATACCCATTTACAAGATAATAGAGCTGATTTTGTTTTATTTTACTTAATGGGTCAGCTCTCTGGAAAAAACCTGGTATTCTATAAGGTAACAAATAGTACTTTAGTGTCATAAAGAGTCCTCATCTGGCACCCGGGGCATAGCCTTCTACCTGGCAAGATACGGATCATTGGTTTTCAGTCCATATTACTTCCTAGAAGGTGTGGGCTGAAAAGGAACTCTTCTTTCTGTATTCCAGTGTTTGAGTAAGTCTCCTTTACCCAACAGAGTGTCCTAAACCAAGACCAGGCGGTTTTAAACAATCTCCGCCCTCAAATGCCTTCCAGCACCCCACAGAGCAGCATGACAAGGTAGGAGTCCAGCAGTGGGCTTCCCATTCGACAAGTAAAGAACCTACCACAGAGAAGAGATGAGCCATTTGTCCAGATCACATGTGTCCAGAGACATACTCTTGGCTTGCAGACTTTCTGCTCTGTATTAACAGCTCTGGGTGACAGCCATAAGAACAGTTCAAAGGAAGGGCCTTTCGCATTGATCATGGATTTCCTTTCATCTTGGAATTATTCTGTAGGTAACATAATAGTGCCCTGCCTTCAAGTAAATAAACCTAGAGAACATGATAATCCTATTTGAAACACTGTCATCCAGATACAAGACTTCAAGGTGGCTTCTCGTGGAGGGAGAAGGAAAAAGTCATACACAGATGCTGTTAGCCACGAATCTTCCCTGGTGTTTTCACAATCACTGGGAAGAATTTTTTTTTCATTCCAGTTATAAAATTTATTTTATTACCAATCAATTGTACAAGTCTTATACCTAAGAAAGAAAATGAACCATGGACACATCTAAAGACAACTTCGAATACTTTAGAAAACTTGTGCTATCTCAAAAGGAGACTAGGCAGAGATTTTTCGAGCCCCAATTCAACCACTACAATAAATTTTTTAGTTTTATACAATTAGTAGTTGAGCTTCAAAATGCCCAAATTGATATCAGGCCACTCAGAGTTATTTAAAAGTAAACTGACAATTCATAACAGTAATAGTCATAACAGCATCTAGCATCTGTACCATGCTTGAGAGGATTGATCTAGAGCTTTCACACCTAGCACATTTCATCCCCACCACCTCTCTAAATTGGTTACTATTATCTCCCTTTCATAAATTAACACTGTGGCCAAAAAAGCTCAAAAATGGGACTCATACTCAAGTCTTCTGAATCAAAACCAAAACTCCTTTCATTTTACCACAAACAAATCCCAGCAGCGCCAGGTTAATTTAAAATATATATCGGGAAATCAGAAGTTGACTAAAGAGTAATTCTACATTTCTGAAACTGTACATGCACTAATTTTAAAATGAGTAAAACACCGTCATAAAAAGCAAGAGGATTAAGTCTGGCACATGATGTATTCAGCAGTTCTCCTTAAGATGTAACACTCTGCACAATGCCATACCTATTTGTAATGTTTTCCCAACAACCAACCAAAATCACTTTAGTTCTCTGGGGCAAAAATCTCTTGGCTCTCCCAGCAGTTTGCATCTGCACCTCATAGGGGGTTTAATCATCCCACTCCACCTCTGTCTCTAATGTGCCTCCAGAGGAGACTTCAGATCCCGGGTAGAGCTCTATACCGTCAACATCTGTAGGATTACAGGTGGTTGGCAAATAGGATTCAGCAACTGCTGCTTCTATTTCCTGTAACCTCCTTGGAAAAGGGAAGGAAAGGGAAGCCTCTTAAGGAAAATTTAGCTTAGGTACTACATCAGAGACTACATGTCCACCGATATTCATTCTCTCCATTTTAATAGTGCAATTCCTAAGTTGTACCTGTGCATAGCCCCTCAACTGGAGACTCCATTTCCCAGCCTCCCTTGCAGCTCAGTGTGGTCATGTGATCACGCTGCAGCCAAAGGGACGTGAGCAGAAGTATAGATGCCACTTCCAGGCCACTCTCCTGGCTCTTTCCCTCCCTCCTGCTCACTGCAGCTGTAGCCGCCGCTTTGCCTCCAGCTCCAGCCTGCTGACCACTGGACTGTTATGTAAGAGAAAAAGAAATTTCGATCCTATTTATGTCACCACATTTTGGGATCTTTCTGTTTTAATAAGTTAGCCTGTGCCCTAACATTTTTAATTACGGGGCCTCAGGACCTGCATCTTACAGTACCTAGCAGGGCATACACCTAAATTGTGAATTACTTGGGTCTCTTGTTCAAGTGAGCGTTCAACTTATGTCAATCAACTTGCTAATCAGTTAATATTTTCTGAGTATGTGCTCCATTCAAACATTCTGCTTGGCACCAGAGATATGACATTATCCAGCCCACAGGAAGCTCATCATCTAGCCACCAAGACCAGAGAGACACAAAAATACCACAAGTCAGCACTGTTCACCGTTAATCTCCACACAAGTGGCACCAGTGGCGAGTGTCTAGCCATGCTTCTCCCACCTGCACTAGTAACGTTCTTCTCTTCTGGCCTGAGAGGCCTCCCAATATGTAGTAAGACTATGGCGTTTGAATCTGTTTTCCCTTTCCCAGATCACTTAATTTTCCTCCACCTCAAATTTTCCAATTACCAAACAGTCCCAGTGACTATCCAGGTCCTCACCCCTTTAAGACTCGAGGCTTGCCAACCACGCCACTACGTGTTCTCCTCTCTGTCCTAAGGCACGAGGAAGTTGGCCTAGGCGATTGCATATTTTGTTTGCAGGCCATGCGCTATCAGTGTTGGAGATAATCAATCACTCGGCGCCTCTCTCCCTGCCACCCAAACGGCAAATCTCGCACTGCTGTATTGGCCCGTGAGTTCCCACCTGCTGAATGACTGCTTTCCAGGAGCCGGAGAAAAGTGGCTGTGCAAATTGGCCTGGATTCCCCGGGCACCAAAGCTAGAAAAGGAAAAAATAATCAGGCCTGAACAAAATCAGGAGACAGACTAATGAAATGAAGAGGAATATAGATTGACTCTCATCATATGCCATTGGCAAGTGAGTCTAGAGCTGTTTTTTAAAATTAATCAAATGCTTTTGTCGTTCACTAAAGCCAAGGGTAACATCTGCTCACCATATTGACCAACATTAAAACACACACACACACACACGTGAAATGAAGTTTCACCTACGACGTTGGATTAATTACATCCCCAATCTAGTTACGTGGGGGAACTGGTGCAATTCCTCAATGTCAGTTGATTCTGAGAGCAATCTCCATCTACCTTTAAGGGAAACCACTTGAAATACAGCGAAGAGAGGATTTGTTTTGTGTTAGAAGAGCTACCTGACCACTTACTACAAGTCCAACTTATCCAGCGTACTTCACGTGTGAAAATGGGACAGCAGTGCAGGGTTTCTCTGAGAGTCACTGATAAATGAAAAAGCCTAGCATGCTGCCTGACCCAGAGTAACTAGCCACTAGGTTTAGCTCAATCAGAAATGGACATTCAAAGAATGCTAACATTTGTCCTCAGATGAAAGTGAGAACCTAGAAGGAAGGGCTGCCAAGGGATGAAATGTAAAAACTGAAAAAACTGATTCGTGGGAGGAAACCAATATCCTCTGAAAAGGACAGATTTCAGAAAACATGAGAAAAATGGCAAAGACACGGCATGAAGTGACAGAGAAATGTGTAGGGATGCTCTGAAAGCAGAGGGGATCTCCAAGGACGTGAGCCCAGGAAAGAGGAAGAATAATACACTGAAGTATCCCATGAGCAGGACATCGGAGCAGTCCAATCCCAACAGAGACTGTGATCTTCCACCACAAATGAGGGAGGGACCTTGTGGAATTTCCCCAGTGATCAAAGTTGAAAAGAAGCAAAGGGAAAACCTATAAAGGGAACTGGAGAGAGATATAAAAGCCCGAGTTAAATGGCATTAAAAATAAGATAAGATTCTGTATCCCTGCAATTTGCCAAAAACTGTTGTCGAGTTGACCCCAGGAGGCTTCCACGTGTTGTAGTAAATCACTCTGGACACTGACTGAACACGTGTGGTGTTTCAGAGGTACCAGCTTTGGCGAGGAGTTGGGGGCTGCTGAGGGCCGTAACCTACATTGTATGAGGAGCGAAAGGAACAATGATTCCAAGGGCACAAAGGGTGCGGCCGTGGGAGCCTCCATGTCTCAGCCCTTCTCCGGGGACGCTCCGCATTCTGGTCTCCAGGCATACCCTGAGCCCGTGACGTCACTGGACTTGTACATTTCAAACCCCTTTTCTAACGGAGTAAAGAATCGGGACAGCCGTCCACAGCCGTTAGGTCACGGTGGAAACGTCCACCTCTGGGCTGGTGGGTATACAGCCCACAGAACAGAGAAGTGTCTCCTCCAAGGGACTCAAGAGTTCCTGATAATTTGAGGGGAAGAGAAGGAAGAAAATCCTTCCCCGAACCCCTGAGTTCAAGGTCATGGCCACTTCCACCATAATGTGTGGTTCTACTTCGCTTTCTCTCAAGAGGCAGGTGGAAATCCTACCCCATCCACCCCGCCAGTGTCCAGCTTGTAAGCAGAGCTGGGGGCACCTTCTCAGTGCCCATGCTCAGGGGACACAGGGGCAAGGCAACTCTCAGCGCACTGAAGCATGACGCAGGGTTTCCCCACCAGGCGGTCTCCAGGTGGACACACCCACCCTTCCCTTCCATGTGCCTCCAATCCTGCCCCCACCCAGCACCTCGCACCCCATCCTCCCCGGGCCTGTCCTTAAATCCCACACCCCGTGGAGGAGAAGGGATGAGGGAAGACAGCAGCACAGCAAGCAACCTAAAACAAAGCCAGGCAAACTGCGCTCTGACCCCCGTGGGGCGGCCAGATGGCCCGTCTTCTGCCTGGGAACGCGGTTCCCTCGGAGACCCCCAAGCTCCGAGGCAGGGAGAGCGCCTGCAGCTGAAGACAGACCTCTGCCTCGCTCTCACTGCCCAACTCCAGCAGGGCTGGAGGACCTCGGCGCACCCTTGCTCCTCTGGACCCTCAAAAAGCTCAGAGCCGTTGATTTGCCTTTGCTCAATCTCCCCTTTTTGCCACCAGGACAGTGTGAAGTCTGGAAATCTGTGCTCAGCACAAGACAAAACAGAGAGAGGAAGAAGCCAGCACGAAATGCTTTCTCCAGCGCGCTGCCTGGGGAGCCAGGCCTTGACTTTGACATGTGCTGGAGGTGTGGTGTCCAAAGTAAACCTTTGAACTAATTTTTTGGAACCTCCAAAAAGACCTTGCACATCAAAGGGGGATCTGATCCCTGCTCCGTGAGTTGCAGGCATGGTTAAGCATTTTGCATGAATCAACTACCTTCTGAAAAAGAAAGGAAGCCCAAACTCAAAGCACATTGACAGCCCTTGGACCCAAATGTGGCCACGAGCACATGCTCACCACATGGCTGTCCCCGCCCCCCCCCCCGCCGCCCCCATTCGGCGGAATCAAACCCTCCAGACACGCCCCGGGGTCCCCCATCGCACAGCAGTCATTGCAGAGCCTCTCTCTGCAGCCTTCCAGTTCAGGATACAATGGGGCCGCTTGTGGGAGCAGCCTCGTGCCCCTCGCCGTGCCTACCTCAAGGGAGCCCGTGTGCGCTTGGACACCAGTCATGAGGGCAGCCCTGCAGGGCCAGCCCCCTCTGCCCCAGACGCCAGTACGGGATGCAGTTGGGGGCTGAACAGGGAGTCCTATGTGAGCTCCCTGGCACCATGCCCAGACAGCCACATCTTCTGCCAGCACCAGCATGGTGGGCACAGCAGAGAATTCCAGTCCCTGAAAGGAGGAGGAACAGGGGCGTGTCTCCTCAGTCTTGAGATTCTGCCGCCTTCTGCCCTCCTGGAATTAATTCAGTTCACCACAGGCAGCTATGGTGGTCAGCGGTGGATGAGCTGAAACTCAGAGGTCACAGGTGCCCCAGCAGCTCCTAGAAACTGTTAAGATATTTTCTTCTTGACCAGCCTGGGGAGGAAAGCATTTTCAGGCCCCTACCTACCAGCCGTGCTATCTACAGCCCCACAGCTGGGCCATCTTTGGAGGGCAGCAGGGAGCGGTCCTGGGAGGCCACTTGTGTCCTTTCCAGCCCCTAAAAACTTTAACCCACTAACAGCTTTCAAAGAGCCGGGAAGATATCCGACCTTATCATTTCACTGGAGGCACGGGAAACAGTCTGGGGGACAAGATGCTATCATTCTTGGCAACTGTCTTCTTTAAAGTCATTTTCTCCGGTAAGCAAAGCTCTAGGTTCAGGAAAAGGAAAAGGGGTTTAAGACTGCTAATGTCACCTGATAGGTAAGAGTTTTAATTAGCAGCTCAAAAACTGCCCACATTCTGTGTTTTTAATTAATAGGCACAGTTTCTGTGGAGTTCTACTTCAATGGGAGCTATATAAAACCAATGAGTGGGTGACATTATTCCATTCAAAGAAGAACTATAAGAAGAAAAAAAAAAAGCTGAATTAGGAGGTACAGACAAGACAAATGAACTGTTTCTCTGGGCTCTTCTGTTATAAATAAACATTGTTACCTAACACCTCTTGCTGGAAACCCTTCACCCCATAACCAATCAATCCCTTGAACCCTTTTAACACCTTGACATTTTGACCCTTGAGTCCAGACACTGGGGATCCCAGCCAGATACCCTCATTCAGAAAAGACTGATGGAACGTGCTATACGCCCAGCGCCAGGCAGGTACCAGGGATGCTGAGATGAAAGGGCGGGTCCCACTGTCCAAGGAGCTCATAATCTTTTTTCTTTCTTTTTTTTTTTTTTTTTTTTTTTTTTTTTTTGCAGTACGCGGGCCTCTTACTGTTGTGGTCTCTCCCGTTGCGCGGACGCGCAGGCTCAGCGGCCACGGCTCACGGGCCCAGCCGCTCCGCGGCACGTGGGATCCTCCCGGACCGGGGTACGAACCCACGTCCCCTGCATCGGCAGGCGGACCCTCAACCACTGCGCCACCAGGGAAGCCCTGAGCTCACAGTCTTATAGAAAATAATCAAATAAGAAAAAAAAATGCTGTATGACTGGGCTATAAGCACGCTGAGAACAGAAAGGCTGTCTTATTTTTTCTTGTATTCCCAGAATCCAAGCAAGGTCCAGAGAGAGTAGGCAATTATCAGACGTCTGTCAAATGAACACAGGGCGGGTAACAGGTGCTCCGTGTGTACGGCAGCGGCACAAAGGAGGGACCATCAACTCTGGCAGGGTGGGGTTCACCCAGAGGTCAGTTACCCGGGGCACAGAGGCAAAGACCACACCAAGAGCTCTCCACGTTCTAACTGCTCAGAACCCAAGCAGACCACTTGTTAAATATGTTGATTATTATCCACAGGGAGAGAGGTGAACCCCTGAAGCTGGGTCTTAAAGACCAAGTGGGAGGTTTCCCAAACAGAAAAGCTGGGAAGGACCTTCCAGATAGAAGAAGCAAGATGGACAAAGGCAAGGAAACCCGCAATGTACCAAACAAGTGGGGGAGTTCTGAAGAGGGAGGCTGGGTTGACACACACAGGAGCCAAATCCTGCAGAGCCTCGTCCACCGCGCCCGGGCGTGCAGCTTTCCCTGGAAGTCTCCGATCAGAGAGAGACCTGACTGAACCACTGTGATGAGAAAAGAGACACATCTGGGAAGAGCTCAAAGAGCTTGGAGATGGACAAGTAGAGAGATGTGAGAGGGGTTGGAGCGAAGGCGCTGGCCGTGGGTTAGAGGGGATCCGTGACTAATGGGGGTATCTGGGAGGCAGGCTGTCCTCAGACGAAACTTAGGAGACTATTAGAAGTGAAGGATGAGAAAACAAGAGTCTAAAATAACTTCCATCCTTCTGGTTTGGGTAACTGGGGAGATGGTGGTTCTACTAAGATGACAGGACACAAAGGAGCCCAGGAAGTCCGGGGCAAGGAAATGATGAATTTCTTATGGCGAATGTTGCTTTTGCCGTGACAGATGGAGCAATCCAGAGTGGGTCGTAGAGTTCCAAAGCTCAGGCAGAGGATCTGTCCTGGAGAACTGGACCTCTACTGCTCTAGGATTTGCATGGGGTTTTCTTCTACTGTCTCGTGCAAACACAGACACACACAGACACACCCTCCAAAAAAATTCTGATGTCATCTCTGGTAAGAACATTTCCATGTTTGAGATAAACCTGATACTAATTCAGAAGACACCACAGAGAGCAGTGCACAATGAGAAAGTGGCTATGACACTGACAAGTTAGTTATGACAAAGCAGACGCCAGCAAGACTTCCAAATAGGGAGAAACGTTCAAGCTCCATTTCTCGTATATGTTCCAAAGAGCTCAGAAAGAAACCTCAGTGCTGTCAGTAACCTCAAGGAACCTTTCCTCCCTTTAAAAAAGAAAAGAAATAATAATTTTAAAAAGAAAGAAAGAAATCGTCTTACCACATGTCATCAAAGCCTTAGTCTCTGCTCAGTTGCTCAATCAATCTGAAGCACACAGTGAGGGTCCCACCGGACATCTACCTGTCGAATTCTAAAGAAACCCTGAACAATCAATGGATGGACTACCTTATGATCTCCTTCCCTTTCGATATTTTTTTCTTATAATCCTGATTTCCCCAAGAACCAAGCAAGTCTTACATAAACTTCACATCAATTAACCTACCACAGATTCAACAAATCCACTCCTATCTATCTGGAGCACACTGGAATTTCCAGGTGGAGAATAAAACCCAGGAAAAGATCCAAACCTATATGGTTGTAGCATAGCCAAAGGGATCTTCATGATCACCCTGATCTTCCACCAGATCTGCCTATAAATTGAGTCCATCCTATCAGTCTCATTTTAGTACCTGACTGGGGCTCAGAGAGAATAAGCAACTTCCGTGAGATGATACAGCAAATTGGCTTTAAGATAAGAATTCCCAATTATAATGGCCAGGAATGCCTGTCATTGTGAGAAGTGAGTTCTAGGCATCCCTGTGAAGAGGGCAGTCTGGATAGCTATTACTGGACTCTAAGGCCAGACCAGGTGAGATGCCTAGAAAGAGGCACAGTGAAGGGTTTACAAGATCTTGTGTGTTACACATGTTAGCTGATACTCATTATTTGTGGTAGTTGGAGTCTATAATAATTACTGGACCATTGCTCCTAGAGAAAATGCAAAGTTAGGTTCCTGAGAGCCTCTGATCACAGCATCAACCGGTCATCAACTAATCAATACAGAACCTTGTCTTATGTGTGTTTCTGCTTAAAGACACCTCATTCAATATATATTGTCGATTTGTTAACACTGAACTCGTGGCCAACAGCCCTATAGCTCATGCCTGAATGAAGATTCTCTAACACATGTATTTAAGTCACAATCACAGCCTTCTTGCACTTAGCAACACTAGACATCACTTCAACACTACACTAGGGGACCATTTAAAATAGTAAAATCACCAAGAAAAAGCACCAAAATGTGGGAAGTGTGGCACTAAATAGACCACGAGAAGGAAACTTGTTCACAGTACGAGAGGTGAAACCAGAAGGCAGAGCGTGGCCTTGTTCAGCCTCAGCTAGAAATCTGTGCGTTGGGTGACTCAAATTTTTCACCACTCTGTGCGTGTCCACAAATGACTGTCAAAGTACTGTAAGTATTGATTTGGGGGTTATAAATAAATTTTAGCCAGTGGTGAATTCGCAAATACAGAGCTATGAATAACGAGGATCAACTGTAGGTTGTACTGTAACTCTTTCCTGTAACCCAGCTCTTCTGCAGGGAATTTTGGCTAGATGTTTAAACACATCATCATTTAAGTTCAAGGTCATTCAAGCCGCTTTCACGTGGGGGAGGGGATTTTAGTATATTCTTACAACAAAAGTTAAAATGAAGAAATGATCGACAGGGTTATTTTTTAAATGCAGTCTATTTTTTTTTTTTTGCGGTATGCGGGCCTCTCACTGCCGTGGCCTCTCCCGTTGCGGAGCACAGGCTCCAGACACGCAGGCCCAGCGGCCATGGCTCACGGGCTCAGCCGCTCCGCGGCATGTGGGATCCTCCCGGACCAGGGCACGAACCCGTGTCTCCTGCATCGGCAGGCGGACTCTCAACCACTGTGCCACCAGGGAAGCCCAAATGCAGTCTATTTTAAATGGTTATGTCTGAGAAATTAATGCCTTTAACTCGCAACACTGATATAATGCAATGCAACTGGCACTGACCGTAAGATAATTTTTTAATATTAATTCATAGATCATCACAAGCAGTATGGTCTGGAGGAGAAACACAAGTTTTCAGTTATATGTCAATCATCTTTTACTTTATCTGGATCTTTCTGTGTCTGTGACCTCATTTGGAGAGAATCCCAATGTCTATATTTGAACTCCTTTGAGAACATGTGGCTCCAGCAGATGATTTTCCTGACCCTCCCTGTGATGGGCTCATAAGTGAATATGATCCAGGTCTCTTCAAGGAGTCGGTCACTCCCTTTCTAGTTCACAATGCAATTAAAGGAACCTATTATTCTATCTTCTGGGTGACTAGCAACAGAGGCCCTAGGAAGGAAGGAGGCCAGGACACAGTAAAGGAGCAGGTTAAACAAAAGCCACAGTCCAGGCGGTCCTTCCAGGCTGTGTGATCTGCCCCAAGTCACTTTCTGTCTCCAGGCTTCAGTTTCCTCAACTGGAATTAGAAGATGTTTTAGATCAGTGGTTGGCAAACATTTTCTGGAAAGATTCAGATAGTAAATATTTTAGCCTTTATGGATCAAGAGGCAAAACCAAGGATATTTGTAGGTAATTGTTATAACAAGAAAGAAAATTAATGTCCACATTTTTTTTTTTTTTTTTTTTTTTTTGCGGTACGCGGGCCTCTCACTGCTGTGGCCTCTCCCGTTGCAGAGCACAGGCTCCGGACGCGCAGGCTCAGCGGCCATGGCTCACGGGCCCAGCCGCTCCGCGGCACGTGGGATCCTCCCGGACCGGGGCACGAACCCGTGTCCCCTGCATCGGCAGGCGGACTCTCAACCACTGCTCCACCAGGGAAGCCCCACAATTTTTTTTTCAACCATTTTAAAATGTAAAAACCATTCTTAGTTCATGGGCTGTACAAAAACAGGCAGCGGACTGGATCTGGTCACTGGGGTGTAGTCTGCTGACCCTTCTTTAGATCCCATCAGTGCTGCGCAGCAGAACTTCCTGTGATGATAGAGATGTTCTCTACCTGCACCATGGCTACTGAACACTTGCAATGTGGCTAGGGTGACAGGGGAACTGAATTTTTAGTCTTATTTCATTTCAATTAATTTAAATTGAAATGGGAGCACAGAGCTAGTGGCTAAGCACAGCTTCAGACCTTTCCTCCACTTCCTCAGGCCCTAATATTTCACGGTTCCACAGATCACTGCCTTCAAGAGCTTCTGTTTCATGAAGTTGGCAGATGCGGACAAGCTTTGAAGATTTTGCCCTCGTTGATTACTTTGGCCTGCACTGACTTTCTCTTCTCTAGTCTTCTACCATGTCTCTAGTCTGCCATATCCATTCTAATGCTAAATTCCAAACTGGGCAGGGAGGTACCACAAGGTGCCCCAACAAACTCAAGGGATGCTACAGAATATTTTAAATTTGAAGAAACCACGCCATACTCAACATTTACCTATCTGTACTAGTGCAAATGACTACTAGCTCAACATCTATCCAATAGTTCATACACAATGACTAGTTTGTAACTTCATCATTAGATAGAGCTACATTCCTTTCGATGAAGTCATATCTTTGCAGAGTTGGGTTTTCAACAGTGATCAAAAAAGCAAGGCATGCAGTGCTGCCTTAGTTCTCTTGCACTGCTAGAACAAAGTCCCAGAGCCTGGGTGACTTATAAGCAACAGAAATGTATTTCTCACAGTTTTGGAGGCTGGAAGTTTGAAATCAGAGTGCTAGCATGGCTGGGTTCTGGTGAGAGCTCTCTTCCAGGTTTCGGACAGCCAACTTCTCATTTTGTCTTCCCATGGTGGAGTGAGAGAGCTCTCTGCAGTCTCTTTTTATAGGAGAGACTAATCCCACTTATGAGGACTCCACCTTCGTGACCTAATTATCTCCCAAAGGCCCACCTCCAAATACCATCACACGGGGATTAGGGTTTCAACATACAAACTTGGGCGGAGAGGGGGAGAGAGGACATAAACCTTCAGCCCATTGCAGGTGCCCAACCTGATGCCAAGATTTTCTTAAAGTTCAACTTCTTTTATCCCTTTCTTTCTCTCTACCTCAAAAGCTGTGCCTCTCAGGTTTTCTGATTCACAAAGCTCGGCAACTTACTTGACAAAATTCCCACCACCGATGAGTCCTGACAAGAACTAGATGAACTTTCTCTGCCAAACTCTGGCTAAGGCAGATTTTGCCTAAGGCTGATGAGAAAACTCTATTGAAGTAACTGACAGATGTAAACTGGGGTCCCTTAGCTGGTCATCAGGAGCACCTGTTTGTTTTATTTTTAGAGGCTTTAGGAGAAGCTCTTATTTTGTTTGTCTCTTCAATGGTTAACCCAGCATTTATTCCTGCTTTTGGAAGGAATGGAGAGAAGCCTGGTTCTGATACTGATCTACATTCTCCCTGCCAGGGAATAAGACCCCATTACATGATCCTCCCTGCCGGCGAGCTGCCCCTTCTCCACTTGACCTGCAGACACAGTAAGTTAACAAAGTGACCTGCAATCTTTATGATGTTCTAGCCAACTCCCGGGTTTCCCTGGTGTCTGGCTGCTGCCTGCATGAAAGGCAATGGACCTAAACCATTAACATTTTTTCTATGTTGACTATGGGGGAAAACTGGGATACAGAGCAAGTGGCTACAGGAAAAAAATATATATAGTCTGTGCCCTGTTTGTCTCTAGAACCTTCATCAAGAACCTGAAATCCCAGGTTCGAGCCATGTGAGGGGTCACCTCTGCTGACTACTGAGGCAGCTCAAGGGCTTTGTCCAGTTTCGTGGGGAAACGCCTACAAGTAGAGCTGCCGTTGCATTCCACCCCCCACCCAAGACAGTGGGCCACACACAAAACCTTTCACCATGGGGTCAGGTTGTCGGATATTCTGGCTTTCAACCTACAATTTCCCTTGGTTGAAATTCAGCCCACTTTACTTAGTTACTCTCTACTCTTTCATCCTGGGGCAAAATCTCTCTTTGCCACTGAAAACAAAAGACGATCATAAGATCCACTTTACCAAAAGTAAAAAACTCAAGCCCTATTAAAACACTTCTGAATTTTGGCAAAACCCACTGATGGGCTGGTGGTGGCAGAGAGTGTCAGGGGAGTTATAAACCCAGAAGATTCCTTCTCTACAAAAACAAAGTGCGTATATTTAAAAAGCTAAAGGAAAGCTAGATGACCTTCTCACTCTGAAATTTCATGATTCTGTGGATAGTTCTGAAGGATTTCATAGGCTCTCTTTGCTACATGATGGTGGACAAATTCTATAAATTTCTTTTCCTTAATTTGGCTCAATTTAGAAATCTACTATGAGCCCAGAAATATGTTAGGTGCTAGAGATATAAAGATGAGTAAGGCCCAGTCCTTGTCCTCAAGTAACTCAAAGAAGAGGAAGGAAACAGATGCATGAAAAATAACTCTAAATGTCCTCCAAGAACAGGGCAAGGGAGTCAAGGAGCTCTAAGGAGAAGATGTTGCCTGGAAGAGGAAGCACAGGTCTCCTGCAGCATCGGGTACCAAGGAAGAGCATCTCAGGAAGAAGGGAAGCATGCACGTGGCATAGACACGTGCGACGCATTCAAGTAAAAGCAAAGGTTAGCCTTTCCCAGCCTCTTATCTCCCAACTCTGGACTTCCCCCTCCAATCCATTCTTCACTCCAAGTCAGAGCCATCTCCCTAAAATGCAATTCTCTTGAAACCCCTTGGTAGCTACTCTTAGCATGGTTTGAAATGCACTCCATAATCTGACCACTCCTTACCTCTCCAGCCTCAACTTAATCACCCAACCGGTCCTCTGTTCCCACCACGGAGCCTAGCCAACTCCACTTGCTCTTCCACGACGACGTCGCTTAAGGGTGCCTCCAATAAGAAGTCTTTCCTGACTCCCAAGGCTGGTTTAGGTTTTTCTCTTAAGTATCCCTGAGTTATCCTGTAGCATGACATCAGACTGTTGTATTGTAACGTCTGTGCCCCCCACAGGACTGTCAGCTACTTAAGGTTAAGCACTCAATAAATACTTGTAGAAGGAAGAAAGGAGGGAGGGAGGGTAAGAGGAAAGTAGAATAGAACCCTGGAAAAATCTCAAATGTAAGAAATAAACTAAAGAAGAACTAAGAGTCAAGGAAAAAGTAATGAGAACGATGTGGGGAAAGAATGGTATCATGGGAACAAAGGAGAAGAGAACTTTCATTTGGAGTCTCTTCTTATTGTAAAAGAAACACTGTAGAGAAATCAGGCAGCTGATGATTAAAACTGGGTTCTTTGCCCTTTTTTTGTGCCACGGGCCTCTTTGACGGTATGGTGAAACCAGTGGACCCCTTCTCAAAATAATACTGTTAAATGTATAAAATACAACATATATGATAAATTACTTAGATTGCAACACAGTTATTGAAATATTGAAACATTATATTATGGTCATATATGTGCTTCTTTATTAATGCATTAAGTAACAAGATCCAGCAGTAGGTCCAGAAACCACTGTCATTTCTCAAGAGCAATGAAAGATACAACACTTCATGATATCTACTATAACTGTAATGTGAAATTGAAATATCTAGGGATATTATTAATACTAGTGTGGTTTATTCCCTATACTCATAGCGGAAAGAAATGCTAAATTTCAGTTAATGGTTAGTACTTTCCCCACCAAACTTCACAGACCCCAACCAAGTCACCATATCGGCAATGAGGTCCTAGCTGACCTTTGCCTGAGCAGTTTCAGGCAAGTGGAAGGGGCAAAAGCCAGAGTGAAAATTAAGTGACAAACGAATGAGAGACGAGAGGAGGGAGGACATGGCTACAGGCTCCTCTTTCCAGATGTTTTTGTAGCCAAAAGAATGAAAAGGCTTGGAGTAGCTTGAAGGAGAAGAATGTCCAGGGGACACGGCAACAGAACAGGCCCTCTCCTTGGGACCCAAAAAGTAATGTCAGGAACAAGGCTAAATCACTGTTGGAAGCAGTCCCCACATTGTGAATAAAAGGCAATAAATCAGGACACCGAGTTATCAGCACTGTTTTTACTAGTGTAGGGAGATGGCGAAGATCTGCACAGGCTTAGAAGCAGAATTGCAGAGAAGAGACAGTCAATGCCAGGAGATTCTTTTTCTCTGAAAAACAGCTATCATTGTTTGGAATAAAACAGATAATGGGCTGAGTTTGGAGTTAGTCCGTGATTTCCACTCTCCATGTACTGCTGATTATAGAAAGGACCATAAAAAGAATTTTTCTAGTCTATGGGGAAGACACAGTCTCCCAGAAACCTGCTCCAGATACAGCTTTACTTGTACAGATGTGAATTGGTCTCAGGGCAACAAAAGTTATTTAACCTAATCTTTTTCTGGGTCAAGATTGAATACTTTCAATAGCAGTCAATGTCTGAGGCATCAGATGCTAAAAGAATATATGTATGAGAGACAGAAACAAAATTCAAGAAAATGGCAGGACAGATCCAACAGTTACTAAACACAGAACATAACTAAAACAAAAATAGAGAAAGTTTGGGTTTCTTAATAACCACCCTTTTTGAGCCAAAGGAAAAAAACAAAAAAGGCTCCTGAAATCCGATGAGCTGTACAGTAGGAGCCTTCGGAGAGTTTGGGGAGAAAGTGAACAGAAGGAAAGCTGTGCAGATATGCAAATACCCTATTCAAACCCAAGCTTCGCTTTTCCTGCAACTGAGGGTAATTAAGTGGTTAGAGAGCTGCCTTTGAGCCTCTGCTCCTAACAAACAATCGTGGATTTGTTGGCTAGTTGACTTCATCCGGCCTAAGCCAGATCAAGATAAATCAAATTAAATGTCCACTGACACAAAACCCAGAGCCTGTGTGACAGGGAGCGACTATACAGCTTCTGTGGGTGTGCAGCTCTGTACTGTGACTGGAGCTCAGGTGCTGCTAGGCAGGAGACTAAAAGGACAATTGCACCCCCCTGTATTCCTCACTGGACATCGTTTATTATGCCTCCCTGTGCAGAGAGCCCAAAGCCCTTTCCAGAAGTGACCTCCATTAGCCTCACCCACACCTCCGTGAGCCCCCCCAGCCGGCAGCCAGACTGTCTCATCAGCCCACGTTCCAACCCCAGAGTGACGGGGGCGGGGGGGAAGGAATATATTCAAGGTTACCCAGCAGGTGGAGGCCAAGCCTCGGGTAACACTCACCCCTAACCTTGGGTCTTATCGGTCACAGCACTATTTATTTCAACCTGCAGCCAGGGAAATAGCATTAAAAACAGTGCTTTTCCAAGAGCGTTCAAGGTCGTCCTCTGTGGGACCAACCTGGAGGTCTCCGAGAAGCTAACACAGGGTTTAAGGGGGAAAGATCATATTTTCCAAACCTAAGTGCGTAGGGTTTTAACACCCCACCTTCTAGCTGCATGGAATAAACTAACTCTGGATTCCTGGAGACAAGATGAATTTAACACGATATAGAAATCAGAGAGTTAACACGCTTCTAAGGAGTATGAGACTCCGTCAACCACCAGCTTTGGGGTAACTCCAGATCTCGGGAAGCAAGTCCTCAGCGTAGGTGCTTTGCGCCAAAGAGCCCCTCGGAACCGTGGCAGCTCACCGGGGAGATTAATGAGCGCCCTCCAGCACTCTCTGCTCCGTTTCTGATCAGGGAGGGTGCTCTGCAAACAACCCAAACCAAGTGAAGCTTCTGCCCGGAAGAGTGTGGCTCTGGGCGCGTGGAAACGGAGCCGGGCCAGCCTGCTACCCGGCGGGGCCGCGGGAGGAACTCTCGCAGGCTTGGCACGGACACTGGTTTCCAGGCCACAGGGTTCCCGGTGAGCAAGCCCTGAACTCTGACCTACCTGCCCGCCGCAGGTTTGCCCTGGGCGCTGCCCAGTAACTTTTTTTTTTTTTTTTTTTTTTTTTTTTTGCGGTATGCGGGCCTCTCACTGTTGTGGCCTCTCCCGTTGCGGAGCACAGGCTCCGGACACGCAGGCCTAGCGGCCATGGCTCACGGGCTTAGTTGCTCCGCGGCATGTGGGATCTTCCCGGACCAGGGCACGAACCCGTGTCTCCTGCATCGGCAGGCGGATTCTCAACCACTGCGCCACCAGGGAAGCCCCCCCAGTAACTATTTGATGCGGGCCCACAAACAGTCTGATTCTTTCCTGTCACGAGCGCAGCTGAGAGAGGACGGGAAGGGCCCTGGGTGGGGGCACGTGTCTGCACTCACCTCGGAGGCCCACCTTCTAGCGTTTTCTCCCCTGCGACTCCGCGGCGAGCTTCCGCCTCTCGGTCAACCAGAGGCCTGGTCCGGAGCCCCGCCCCACACGCCGCCGGCGCCTGCGCACCCCGCGCTCCTTCCCGGAAGTGCTAAGAACCGCGCTGCTTTTAAGAGGCGTCCCATGTATCTGCGAGTTTTGCTTTTTCCTGAAGCCGAAAACACCTTGACCAAGTGAAAATGCCCTTGAGGTACTGCAGGTGAAGGACTCACATGGAATGAGAAGAAAGAACAAACAGAGGCTCTGGCTACGCCGCAAACACACAGATCGTGAGGGACACCGTTCAAGTTGGAGCAAGTGATCTACTGGCCCCCCCCTTACTCCACATTTAGTACTTCAGAACTTCTTTAGTTCTTAACACGTGTCATGGAATCCAAGAGTCCAGTGGCCAAAGGGAACCCTTCTTTCACCATCTGTTCTTGTGAAATAAAATGAGACATCTACGAAAGGATGGCTAAACATGCTTTATGAGATCCTTTCTAAAGAAAAGATGGGGGTGGGAACCTCCACATCACCAAGAGACCTCTTTGCCTGCTTCAGGCTCCTGCCAAGTCCAGCATCCAGTCACCACCGGAGGCCATCACCACGGCTTATCTGCTCGGCTCCTACGGAGGGCCAAGAGCCCTGAGGAAGAAAGAGTCACGTGCCGCTCTGCTCCCAATGCGAGATGCCCATCCAACAGACACCTCCCTGCTGCCTTGCAATCCTTTGATTGATTCCTGCCCATCTCCCCTCCACCCCACACCCCCCTGGGGCTCCAAAGCTCCCTCCACACCTTCTACCCTTGCCTCCAGCTCCAGCCTGCTTCTCTCTGCTGACCATACCCATTTTGTCTTGTGTCCCTCCAGCCCAAGAAGTACAGAAGACTTCTCCACTCTTAAGACAGCCACCCCTCCTTTAGCCCCCTAACACCCAACAGACTTCACATCCACGACCATTTTTTCTCCACACCTTTATTCTGGCCCTTTCTACAGCAGTTGCCTTTCCGCCCTTGAACCATGTCATTCTTCCCCTCCTGTGGTATAGGCATGGGGAGTTCCCTTTGAACTGCTTCACCTCCCTCCTTCTCAGCCGAACTTCTAATCTCCCCTACCTTACATTTCCTTAGCACTCATTTCTTCCCTACCCTAGGCAGTCTGGCCTACACCACACAGCGGCCCTGAAACCATGCTCTCTCAAATGTCAGCAGTAATTCTCAACCACATCCAACAACAACCTTTTCTAATTTCTCATTCACCTTTAACTCTCTGAAACATTTCACACTTTGGTAACAGCCACCCCACCCCCCAGGTGTCCGCCATTTTGATTTCTATGGCACTCTGCCCTCCTGGGTTTAACCCCCTGGGTGTTTCCCTTCTGTCTCCTTTATGGGTCCTCTTCCAAAGGTGGGAGGAGAAAGAGCCATCCCCAAGGCTCTTATTATTCCTCATCCTTGTCCTTTTCTCATCATTCTCTTCTCTGAAGCAGCCCATTGATCCTCACTGCTAACAGGACAAAGTACCAATTCATTATCCTAGGCTTTGAGGTCTTCCACATGACCCTACCCAGCCCACCTTATCTCCAACCAGGCTGCTGGCCTCATCCCTGGACCACAGGCTTTGATCAAGTCCAAGGCTCTACCTGGACCACATCCCTTCTACATTCCTCCTCTCTACCCAAATTTTACTCCTATTTCAAAGTCTAGCTACACTCTCATCTTGTCTCACTTGTATTATTAACACACAGAAAACCGAGAAGGTATCTTTACTCTTGTAAATCTCCTCAAAACCCATGGTAGACATAGAGAAGCCAAACAAAGCCAAGCAAAGAAGGTATTAAACAATTTATTTAATAAATATACTTAATCTATACATTTAATAAATATACTTAATCTATGCATCCTTTTGTCTTGACCATCACAGCAACAAGCAAAATGTGGGACGTAGTTTTTCTTCAAATATTGCTTACTTTGCAAACATTAGTGATCATAAAGTCTACCATTATATATTACAGTTTTCATTTCATAGGTTTAGGTTGACAAATTCAGTACTAAATAGACCAATTTGTTCCCCCTACTTTTCGGGATTAGTGTAAGTGGTCATTAGCTAGTGGCAGTGTTTCATACTTGACTATGTGGCCTAAATGAATGGCTTTGCCATCGACGTAGTTTATCTGAAATGGTGATAAGCAGACTTTTCCTATTTTACAAAATAGAGCTCTTTGTTAAAGCACCTAATTGTAAACACCCAGTAACATCACACCAAACACTGTGTTTAAAAGACAACACTGGTGGGTTTCCTTCCCTGGTGGTGCAGTGGTTGAGAGTCCGCCTGCCGATGCAGGGGACGCAGTTTCGTGCCCCGGTCCGGGAAGGTCCCACATGCCGCGGAGCGGCTGGGCCCGTGAGCCAGGGCTGCTGGGCCTGCGCGTCCGGAGCCTGTGCTCCGCAACGGGAGGGGCCACAACAGTGAGAGGCCCGCGTACCGCAAAAAAAAAAAAAAGAAAAGACAACACTGGTGTAGCTTACTATTAGAGAAAACAAGCACCTAGGAAAACAATATCTTTTTTTATTCATCTTTGTTTATAACTTAATCCAAATTTTTACTCTTATTTCACACACTGATTGAAATATCATTCTTCAAACCACATCTGCTGTATCAGAAACAGCGAATTATCCCCCAGTGTGCATTCCCTTCTTTAACAGGTGAACCCCTAACGTTTAGCTGGCTATTGCCCAGCCTGCCTTTCAGCTAGATATGGCCATGACCATGTCTGGCCAATAGGATCGAGGAGAAATGTCATGTGCATCTTCTGCGACGTATCTAAAGGGAAGGATTGTTCCTTTCTTTCTCTTTTCTTCCTTCCTGATAATTAAATGCAGATGAATAACTTGGACCCTACAAACCTATTGGCTGCTGAGGGGAAGCACATTTGGGTGATGGGGGAGTAACCCAACAGAAGGAGCCTGGTCCTTGATTTTTACAGAACAGACACACTAGCCCTGCAACACCTACCTCCAGAGTTCATTTCATGAGAGAGAAACAGATACCTTCTCTATTTAAGTCACTGTTATTTGGGGTTTTCTGTTATGCTCCACTAGACCTAATCCTAACTGATATACCAAACTGAGAATCAAAACTTATAACTCTATTTGTAATTTCCAGAAAGTCCAAAACAAAATTCTGCCCAATATACATGTACACAGCTTTGCTTCCAAAGTCCAATACCAATTCCTTCTCTTTTTTGGGGGATATTAAATGGGTCCATGGCTCATTTCAACAAAATAGGCCAAAATAGTATTACTGTCTTTCCCCATCCTTGTTCCTTTGTGACTTTCTTCACCAAATAAAAGCGAGGCTGAGTGGTATCATAGAACGCGCATGCAACGTGCAGTATGAGAAGTTAGCTCTCACCTCTGCCTTTTTTCAGCCACATGACCCTGAATAAATGACATCCTGTATTCAAGAAGCGGAGTGAATAACTTCCATTTGAATCATTCAAAATCCCCACTGGGGTTGCTGTATTTAATGATATAAATACGTTAAAGAGCCTGGCAAGTGTCTGATGTGTCGGAGGGGTTTGATAAATGCTTACGAAATCTAAAAAAAAATAAATTCAACCACAGAGCAAACAGCTCGCAAGAAATTGACTGTTAATCAATAATTAACAAATTCCTCTTTTAAGCAGAGAGAAAAATGGTGCTCCTCACAACAGGTGTCAGGATCTTCTGTACACGGCTGGATGCTGAGGCTGTTTACCTTGCAAGGTTAGAGCTGTGAAGTCCAGCTCCCCCACGGGCAGTAACAATTCATGGGGAGTCCAAAACAAAAGCCATCATTTGGTGTGAGTTGAAAGGTACAGCAGGTCATCTGCAAAGATGGCAGCCAATCACCCTTCTCAACTCCATACACACATGTGTGCCCCACTCCACACAGCAAGAGGCAGACAATTTTCCCCTCCCTGTGACTTGCTTTGACCAATAGAATGCACCAGAGTAGCATCTGGTGAATTACAGGCCTAGACCTTAAGAGGCATTGCTGCTTCTGTTTGCTCTCTTGGAAGCCAGCCACCGAGTAAAGAAGCTTAGGCTAGACTACTTATTGAATGATGAGGGACTCCTGAAGGGAGGTCACGTAGAAGAGAACCAAGGCCTCCCAACTGACCACCAGCGTTAAGACCCCAGACAACCGCCCTCCTGGATGTCCCAACCCCAGCCAACTCCAGAGGAATGCACCACAAGTGGCCCCAGCTAACATCAGCAGGAGTAGAACTGCCTCGCCGACCCACAGAATTGTGAGGAATAATAAGTCGTTGTTGCTTTAAGTCACTGCATTTTGGGATGGTTTGTTACACAGCAGTAAGTAATCGATACAAAAGATGAGCATTATCCCCTAGGGTGCTTAGAACACAGGACACAGGACCCACCACCTCAATGCCTCCTTCCAGTAAACTCCCAAGCCTGTGACCTCAATCAGAGAAGCTGCAGTCTCAGCTATCCCAGCTTAAAGGCACTTACTGAGCCCTGCATACCCATACTGTTTGAGGTAACTGCTTTAGTGTGTCCTTTTATTATTCTCTATCTCCTGTGTATTACCATTAAAATGGCAAATAAGAAACAACATAAGGGAAGAATTGTGAAGATAACCCAGGATCCAACAATGAAGTTTCTCCCCACCAATTGGGTGCCAAAGCACTACAGTTAAATTCCCATTCTCTAATCCTAAGTGAATTTCTTGTTACTAAACTCTAGAGTAAAATAATGATAGCTAACATTTATTGTGTTCTTACCACGTGTAAGGCACTGTGCCAAGCTTCAGAAGTAGGATAACATTTCTTTTTTTAAACAACTCTACGAGGCAGATTCTATTCACTTATGTATCAAAGGTTAATCAACCAGCTACTGTTCCAGGTACAGTGGGATACAGAAATAAACAACATAGACAAAGACACTGCCCTCGTGGAACTTGCATTCCAGGGTTGGAGAGAGACAATAAATAAGTATAGGATGGTGAGAAATGCAAACTATGGGAAAACAGAAAGCAGAATGTGAGCCTTCCTGATCAGGTGATATTTGAGCAGGAAATGAGGATGTTAGCCCTGGAGATGGATATGAGGGGAGAACATTTCAGGCCAGTACAATTCCCTGAGCTAGGAATACACTTATCGTGCTCTAAGAAGAGCAAAGAGGTCTGAACAGCTGGATCAAGAAGAGAATATTTAGAGGTGAGGCCTGAGAAGTAGCGAGGAGACAAAGCAAGTGGGGCCTTCTAATCCATGGCAAGGACGTTGCCATTATGAGCTGGGAAGGCACTGGAGAGTTTCGAGCTCACCTTTTCAGAATCGGTCTGTCTATTATATGGTGTGGGGAGGAGGGACTGGTAAGGAGGCTAAGGTAATCATAATATGGCGATGATGACTTGGACCACGGTGGCAGCTGAGGACATGATAAGAAACAGCAAGCTTCCAGAAATATTTGGGAAGCAGAGAGAGCCCTATTACTGTTAGCATTATTACGCCTGTTTCACAAACGAGGAAACTAAAGGTAGAGTAACCTGCCCAAGATGATATAGCTCGTACCCTCAGAACCAGAACTCAGCGCAGGGTTTGACTCCAGAGCACATCCTCTTCACCTCACTGCCCTACTGCCTGACTTTTAAAATCTCTGAGCTTCATGAGTCAGAAATTTCACAGGTCAAACTGTCCCAACTCTACCCTGGTCCATCTACACATAAAATAGAAATAGGCCGAGCCCCAGCCCAGTATCAGTTCAGCAGACTGTTGAAGGAGCACTGTGCCCTCGCGCCTTAAAGAACCCCTCCCCTTTATGTGAACCGAGACGCAAAGCCGCGCTCTTGGATGCGGACAAGCTCTTGGCCCCAGCCACAGCAGGCGTGACTAATTCCCCAGGACTGCCTAAACTCTGGGTGAATGGCTCTTCTCCGTTGAGGAGGCGGCCAAACAATTCCTCACAACTGATGACCTAAAGAGATCAGAAGGACGTCACAAAACAGTCCTAGAGGAGACTTACGAAACCATATGCTTTTAAGTGTTCAAATAATTTTATCATCACCTGCCACTCGGTAAGTTAAAAAGTGAGGCTGGGAAAGAAGGTTTCCACTAACAATTTCCAAGAATTGGAGAGTTTTCACCCTCTTACTCTACTCGGAATTTTCTTGCTCATCGAAGTTTACACTGTGATCCAGTGATGATCCAACTGTGTTTGTGCTTCTTAGAAGAAATGTATATATACAAAGGCCCTGACACAAAAGAACACATCACTGTAAGTAATCGGATCGTCATGACCTTGACGCACTCCGTTTTGAAATTAGAAAAAAAAAAAACAAAAACCCTTTTCTTATTAAAGTCTTGTTAAAATTCTCTCACATAAAAGTTTTCATTAAAGAAACCAAGACCCCTTCCCCCGATTTCAAATTTCCTATCAAAGACAAAAAGGCCTTCTCTGACTCAATCTCTCTCTCTCTCTTTTCTTTCCAAAACAGAGGACTCCAAGATTTTCAGCTGCAAAGCCTTGAAGACCCCTGAGGTTCAACTGTTAAGAACACCAATTTCCAACTGAGGAATCACATGCAAAGAGAGTGAAGGATAACTGACACCACAATTTATTGCCCCAAAAACAACCTTCTCAACTCAAAGCAAAACCGTAAGTATTGGTGAGAAAGACACTGCCTGTTAACTGGCTGTGAAAGAGTGATTTACAATGCATTTTCCCTCACAGTAGAAGGCCTCTTGGCAGCCACAAATACAGGTTTTGTGCATTCAGAAGCAAAGCTTAGAGGAACAGAAGAGAGTAAAAAGGATATTCGGCATGGGAAGTGTGCCCTTTTCCACCACACTTATCCCATAAGGTCACGGCACTAAGAGCTCTTGGAAAATTTCTCATTAAGAAAACAAACTTTCACCATGATAAAGACAAAAATGGAACACTTTCTTTTTTTTTTTTTTCTTTTTTTCCTCTTAAGTAGTTTCATATCCATTGAAATCTCCTGCCCGGCACTTACGGCTTACAGGAAGATAGACTTTGCACAAATGAGGAAAATGCTAATACAATTTTAAGCCACAGAATGACATGACCTAACGTTGCCAGAGATAGATGATGTAAAATAGCATTAAATTCTTGTATCTGAGGGAGCTGGCGAGCATTACAGCTAAAACAACACTGTAAGATAAGCAGGCGTCTAAGAGGATGCTTTCCTGACATCACCCGGAGAGAGGTTAGTTCAAAGAGATTGCGGGAGGATCTGGGAAATCAAAAGGGTGGAAGGACAGAAAAGGAGTCTGGAGGAGAGAGAAACTCGCCTAGTGACCAGACCTTCAGAGGAACTGCCTAGTAAGAAACTCTACACTTCTTTCCTGCAGTCCCCACCCCAGGTCACAGATTCCTGGGGCGCACTGGAGTGGGAGGGGAGCCCACGGAGCCTTCTCCCCAAACCTGGAGAGCTTCTAACATGTTTGCCTTAGTTCTTCCAATCAGCACAGATGCCCCGGATGCAGGAGCATAGAACTCCTTTCCCTCCTAAGACAGACATGGTCTCCAGACAGGATTCATCTTTGGGAATTAGTCCATTTTAGGACTACTGGGACACGGCTGGATATTAAGAGAAAACTGGGTGTAGATGACAATTTTCTTCACAGAGTTTCTTTAGCAGACGTGCGTGTGTATAACCACACAGTGAAAAGGTATGGAATCCAGAACAAAATGAAAGGAGGGGTTCCAATGCAGTCTGTCTTTAAGCAAGGAACTTAAACTCTGGGTCTTATTTGTTAAATGGGCTTGGAATAACTGTATCAAGGACTCGCTGTGGATCTGACAGGCTCTTTATCCCAAGTGCCTGCCTGGCACAGGGCACCACTGAGTCGGGACTCAATGCATGGGGGGTGCCTCCCGTGCTGAATCGCCCGAGTTGATCCCCCTAAACCCAGACGTGGGGTCAGTAGGGCTGAGTATCCATTGGCTATGCTGACTGTTCTGAGGCTAAGAATGAGAAGAAAAACATATATATATATATATATATATATATATATATATATGGAAAAGAAATACATCGTCCCCTGTCAAGAAGACTAGATCATACAAAGGGAGAGGGAGACAGCTGACAGCCCATCAGCACACCAACCAGGGGTCCTGACCACGCACAGGATTGCCACCCAAAGTACAGGATGCCCAGTTACCTCCGCATTACAGGTAAACAAGGAATAATTGTTTAGTATAAGTATATCCCAAATATACATATGCTAAAATTGTATTTGCTGTTTATCTGACATTCAAACGTTCCTGGGCACCCTGCACTTTTAGTTGCTAAATCCGGCAACCCTGAGCACCCCGTGCATTGGTCCACCAAAGCAATTTGGAAAGAGATCCAGAAAATTGCCTGGAAAGTCCGAAAAAGAGAAACTCAGGCGGCCTACCATCCACTTTGCACACACTGACTCCAGGATGTCGCCCCCCCATTCCTGGGCAGGATCAAGTGTCTGAGGAATGGAGAGACTGTCTTCCACTAGTCATTTCCAGCAGGCAGGGAGTTAAGGACACAGGTTTCATCATCGTTGCAGCGTCACTAAGCCTCCCAGGGACCCGGGACACAGCTCACGTTCCACAGCAAGAACCTGGGCTTTCTGCACTCAGATGATTGCTTTTCTCTAGACAACTTATTGCATTTACCCTAATTGCTATGTCTCTTCCCACCTGAGGATGTAAGTAACACCCCCTCCCCCCCAAACCTCATCGGGTCCTAGGCTGGTCCTCCCATCACCCAAGATATACACCACATCTGCAAGTTCTCAGTAGCAATTCCCCTTTCCCCAAGGCCTGTCCTTCAGGCTAAGCTGAGGAGGGTGTGAGAGGTGAAGAAAATCACAACCGAGCCATGAGGCCTTCCATCGAGGGTCCACAGTCACGGGCTGAATGGACACACAGGAGAAGGCCTTGGAACGCTGCAAGGGCAAAGGGCAGATGAATACACCGTAGACAAAGTCGATTGGAAAAAACTCAGCCTTCGGTCCTCTGGGCCACGGGGAACGTCCCACTGTTTGTGACATGTTCGGACCTCCCCCACTCAATAAACATAGTCCTGAGGAGCTGAACCCAGGACTAGTGCAGGACAAAGAAACCCAGGGGCCCCAGCAGCAAGCCAAACAGTGGTTTGTTAGCTGTGAAGAAAAGACCGACTCTTCAATGTCCTTCTTGATGTGGAAATACATCGTTGATGAAGCTCATACCATCACGCACGACCCACACACATCACAGAGCAGAAGCCGCCAGTCTGAGAGTCAGAGGAGGAAGGTATGGGGAGGAACTTGCAAGGTCAAAGTGACCACCTGGGGACGTCTGATGACTTGACACGTTTAAACCATTCTTAGACAGTCTGGAAGGATTAGGAGCAGAATGAAAGGGCATCCGAAGGGCTGTGGAAAGAGAAGGGGCCAGAAAATTGAGAGTACCTCCTGGAGTTTTACTGAACAGCCTGCAATCTCCTGGAGCACAAGTTAAGAAAAGGCAAACGGGCAAGGAACCAGCCAGCCAAATACAAAGGGAGAGGAGTGTGGAGGAGAGGTTAATTGTGGCCGTCAGAGATGAGTGGTTACACGGGGAGCTTCACTTAAAATTAACGAGGCATTGGTTGCATTTTATAGGTCGTGGTAGGAGCAGAATGGAATGGCTCCTTGGAAGCTTTTCCTGACCAAACCCTTCAGGCCAAATAGACAGACACGGGGTCTCCACGCCAAGAAGCACAAAGGGACATGGATGCCAAGAGCCAAGGAAAGGAGAGGGGTCCCGTCCAATGAGCTCGGGCCAGGGTCAGTCCAGGAGAGGTCCTGGGGGAAGGAGAGGCCATGAGGCCCTAAGGATCAGCATGCTTGGAACTTGAAGCTGAACCTCTTGCTCTGCCCTGAGATCCCATGCAAGAAAGAAAACCCCAACACCAGCTGAGTCTGAGTTTCTTCATCTTACTATCCCCACCCTCAGATGTAGAAACAGTGTGAACAGGGAGGAGAGATGCTTCTTGGACTCACCCCGGCAGTGCCAACAATTTGGTATGGATGCTGCTAGAATCTAAGTTGGGATGGGGGGGTGAGCGTGGACTAGCCTCTTGGTGCCTCTATCAGGATGATCCTAAATCATAAAACAGGCTGAAAGTTGCCTCCCTTGAGAAGTCTCCCCTAAAGTGCAGGTGGAGGGAATTGCTTCTTACTTTGTGCATTTTGTTCAAATTTCTATCATCTCATCTTACGGAATTTTTTTTTTTTTTTTTTTTTTGCCATTGCTTGACTCAGGAATAAGAACTTTGTCTCATTTATCTTTCCCACCACGCAGAATAATGAAAGCTTAATAAAATTGTCTGTAGGTAAAGGAATGAAAAGACAAGAGTGAGGTTCTAAATATGGTAACTAACCAGAGGTGGGGACACACCAGAAAAGAGAGAGGACTCCGGGTTAAACAAAATGCACACATCCTAAAGCTGCAAGCTCAGAAGGAAAGAGCATCACGGTAATGGGAAAGAACTCCAGAAATATTCCAGGGGAACTGGGAGCCTGGAATTGCAAGCACTGGGCTGGGGAATGAAACTGAAATAAAAAGACAAGGTGCCTCTATCTCTTCTTATAGGATCAAAGTTTCCCAACACCAGGAAACAGAGGCTCATAAGACTATCAGGAATCAGAAATCATGAAACATTCACAGCCTCATCTAGCCCCAAATGCTTTGCCCCTAGTGCCGAGATGTCTAAAATTGTAACTAACTGTTTACCAGTCGATTTCTCATCAAATCCACCTTGTTAAAGAAACCTGAAATAGTGGGGGAGAAATACTGACATGAATCAACAGCTCATCTTTTTCCTCTCTAAAGAAAATAGCTTGAAGAGTGTTCAGGTAATATACCCACAATCGAGAGAAAAGGAAACAAGTTGCTCTGAAGAGACATCAGAATTCAAAGTAAAACTATAGATACAAAGGACTAAATTCCAAGCTGCATACTGGTCAACCTTTCTTCCCCCAGGAAGACTCCTCTAGGACTGCTTTGGAGATCTCAAGCGCAGACCCAGTGGCCAAAAAGCTATTTTCCTCTTTATTCACTTGTAGTTCCATCCGCACAAAAATATACACGTTTTGAACCTCCAGGGTAAGGAAAGAATGTCTCATGTATCTTTTGCAAACTTCCCTGCTTCTTAGTAAAGGGTAGGCTTATAGTAGGTATTCCAGGCCACGTGACCAAGGCACAATGAGGACGGGGAAGAGAAGCAATTCAGGACTATTATTCTGAGTGTAAAGCTGAAAGCAAATAGGAGTTGGATGGAGAAGGGCCATACAGCCCACTTAAAAGGCTTTGTCTTAACTCTATAAGAAATGGGGAACCATTAAGGAGCATCAGGGAAGGAGTCCCGAGTCCTTTAGCTCAGAGAGATGATTCTGCAGAGGGCAGATCAAGGGCAACCAGCCTGGAGGCTACTGTAATAGGACAGGCAAGGGCTGATGAGAGCCTGAGCTGGGCCCTGCAGTATAAGGGAGGAGGGGGAGGGGAGAGAAGGTTGTGTGGCACTGGACTAGGCACTGCAGGGGATAGCACAGTGGATCACACAGTCCCTCCCTTTGGGCTCTGGGGAGGGGCCTGACTGAGTTGCTGTGGGTCCAAATGCCATCATTAAGTTGGTTGGTTGACCTTGGAAGCCAGACTCACCTTGTGGGTAAAAAGTGGCACTTTCTTCTTAAGCAAGCGAATGTCCCCATTATCAACCACGTTGGGCCATAAAGAGAAAATGAGAGACTTTAGACTTGGGGAAGGTATCAAAGAGGAACTGCACCCAACATCTGTTTAAAACAGCAAGACAGATTTTATTCGAGCTACTGCAGTAGGGGAGAGAGACTTCAGTGTAGAACCGAGCTCGACTCTAAATATCGCAAAGACAGCTGGGGATTTATAGCCAGTGGGTAGAATGAGGGAGTCAGTGGTTGGAAAATCACTAAGAGGAACTTGATTAGATATCAAGGGTGGGGGGATTCTTGCTAAACAGGGCTCAGCAGGCCAATGATGAGGCTTAGTCCAGGAGAGTGTTCAGAGGAGCCTGACTAGAGTTTGGTCAAAGTGCTCTGCTCCACAGGGCAGAAGGCCCACTGAAAGGGCCCCAAGACAACTCCACAGATATGCAGAGGCAGCAGGGAAGAGGTAGGTGGGAATCTGCTGGAAACTAAGCAAGGACCTGAAGCCAGGTTCAGGGCCTCTGAACCGAGAGAATCCACTGCTGGGGTGAAAAGAAAACATGAACGTGGAAAAGTGAGCATAAGCATGGAAAATTTCATGATAGAGAGAAAAAGAGACCAACAGAGAAGGTCAGCAAAACCAACAAGTGTTGATTCATGTGTCAGGTTTAAATGACAGGATCCCACCAGGAGAATGTGTGGAACAAGCCGGCAGTCACTGGGGAAACCCACAGTCTATAAGCAGAATCCTGAAAGAGTCACTGAACTTCTTGCCTCTGGATGTAATGGGGGTCTCAGAGTGATTGTGGATAGACCATTACAAGAAATGTGACCTTACTTTATTCTCTAAACTGGTGAGTAGGCCATTCTGGCTACTACAGGCTTTATCTGTATAAATGGCCTATGTTGCAGGGACCAACTCTACTAAAACAGATTAGAAATGTTTTTGTTTGGGGGATGGGAGGAAGCAAAGTTAACCTGAACTCAGGTTAATATTTCCAACTGGGGAACCCAACAGATTCCTTTGTCCACCCAGAGCCCTGAGATCAACAAAACAGGGCTTGCCCAAGTGACTCTTCCAACTTTCTGTCAGAGAAAGCTCAACTTACAAGCTAAGAGCTCGGCTTGATTCAATTCAGCATGTTAAAAATCCCTCCCTCACTCAATTCCCAACTCCTCTTGGCTTTATTATATATGATCCAGTGAGTTTGAATGAAACTGTCTCCAAGTCCTCATTTTTCTTTCATACTGACGATATTATTTTTATCAAGTTCATATTTCAAGAAGCTTTATTCTTCTCTGACTTTCCTGAACCAGAGGAAATTATCTTGTTCCTTTCCTTGGGTTTGAAAGAAAACCTTTCCATAACTAATGTTTATCAGCAGTGCCATTTCTTTTGCAAGAAATTGAAACCCCCTTGACATAGAAAGGAAAAGGACACCAGAGCTGGGATGATAGACAGACACCAAAAAAACCTTAAGGGAAAGGGAAGTCCACCTTTCCAGAAGCTCTGCCCTCTGTGTGCCTCTCTGGGCAATGGCTTGCAGAGTCTAGCCAAGGATGCTTTCGAAATGTGTAACAGCCAGTGCAGCCTGGGGGCTGACCAATCAGAACAGAAAAGGGTCCCTGGCTGGATTCCTGCCAGGCAGGCTTTAACCCTTTCACTTCTGGATGGGGGAGAGGGGATTTCTAGGAAAGCACAGCAGGCGGTATATTATGCATGGTTCTCCAGAAAAACAGAACGAATAGGAGATATATATATGTAATATATGTATAGAATATATATATTTGATATATATACAGGTATACCTCGTTTTATTGTGCTTCGCTTTACTGCACTTCGTGGATAGCGTGTTTTTTTTACAAACTTAAGGTTTGCGGCAACCCCGCAGTGTCAGATGATGGTTAGCAATAAAGTTGGGTGGTTTTTTTTTTTGCGGTACGCGGGCCTCTCACTGCTGTGGCCTCTCCCGTTGCGGAGCACAGGCTCCGGACGCGCAGGCCCAGCGGCCATGGCTCACGGGCCCAGCCACTCCGCGGCATGTGGGATCCTCCCGGACCGGGGCACGAACCCGCGTCCCCTGCATCGGCAGGCGGACTCGCAACCACTGCGCCA
Source organism: Kogia breviceps (assembly GCF_026419965.1). Lineage (NCBI taxonomy): Eukaryota > Metazoa > Chordata > Mammalia > Artiodactyla > Physeteridae > Kogia > Kogia breviceps. The sequence goes on along the minus strand of NC_081319.1, from coordinate 96,419,210 downwards.
CCAGGGAAGCCCGAGAAGTATTTTAATACTTTAAATAGTAGCCCTGGTGTCCTCCCTAAATGGAGTTTCTATAAAAGCTCATCGCCCTTTTGTAGTTGCAGCTACAACTTTTTCAACTGGTTCTGGGCATGCAGCCTCACAAGAGTTCCTGGTGAGGAAAGCAGAAAGAAATGGGGCAGCCCCATATGGGCTCTAGGAGCAGTTTCTAGGAGAGGCTGCTCTACAGTGAAGGATGGAATGTCAAAACATCTGGCCTTCATGACAAAATTCAGCTCTCCAAATTCAACTCACTCCCAGGCCATTTGGGGGAAATGGCCACCATCACCCTAAGAGGAAAAGCAAATTTACTATCATCATAACAACAACTCCTATTTATTGAGAACCTGCTGAACAAGGTGTCATGAAACCTTCAATAAAAACATGTAAAGGATAAGAGTGAGTATCCCTCTCCTCCAGATAAAAAAACCAAGACTTCAAAAGATCAAGTAGCTTATCCAACATGATCCAGGTAGTAAGTGGGAGAGCTGGGATTTAAACCCAGCTCTGTTCAATTCAAAGTCCATGTTCTTGGCACAAAATTATGGAAGCAAATAGAAGTGCTAACCAGCGGATGGTGAGTTACTCTAGCTCAGGTAGTCTGCCCAAGGTTAAAGACCAGCAGTTTTAACCAGAGTGGAAAAGTAGTTTTCATTGTTGCTGGTTCATCTCTGGTAACTAAAACTCAGACACTATGGGTAGCGCTAATTTTCCAGAAGATCCATGAATCCTTGGTTTTGCTTTGGTCCCGCCCAACTCCCATTTTCTTCCAGTTCCGTGAGTCCAATGCTGAAGTTTCTAACAGGATGCTAACTAGGGTTGATACTCTAACACACATAACTTCCTATTAACAACGAAGTAAGTAACTAAAAATTTATCAGCATGTTTTGCTACTGTATTATTCTGAAGGACATCCTCCTTGCCCCCAAAGCAATAATACTTTGATTGCAAACTACTTCCCTAACCAAATATACTCCTTCCCACAGAGAACCGCTACCATGGAAATCTATACAATAGATTCATTTTTGTGGCACGGCATATCAAATTTGACAACATAATTTTGACATTTGGTAAAAGTGCATCTTTGTCTACAACCTCATAAGAAGGCTTGCCTAATGGTATTTTTCCCAAATGTTCCTACCGTACATATTTTACACTGACATCAAAAAATGGGGGGGGAGTTATCTTATTTTTGGTCTTGCTTTTTGATTTATGTTTTTTAGACATCTGAAGAGGGAGTTTTCGCAAAGTTAAAAAAATACCTGCAAGTAAGGTTGTGATGAAAATGATCTGCAACTCCTACAGCATTATTCACTATTATGAAGTCAGTACTAATGACCAAGCTCCCCTTTGCAACACCTCCAGCCACGTGTGTTCCTCAACATTCTCCCTGATGCCAGACTCCTCTGGAAAGATTACTCTGAATGGATTCATGGGAAAGAAACTGGGCTTATTTCACTCCAAGAAATTGGAACCACATATAATAAAATAATGCCAAATTATGCTTGGAACTAGGATATGCTTGTTTCCGATTTCTTGTGACAAAAGAGTTCCAGATTACAACGAAAGTGTACAATGTGGAATAAATCCTTTCTTATTTTTGGATATTATAAATATCCCTAGCACTGTGTAATTTGCAAAAGAAATTCTTAACTTTGCTCAGTCTTCACTATATTACTGTTCCCTAAAGGGCAGAATTTTCTATAAAAGGGTATCTTGGACATCATCCAAAGGTGTTTACTTACTGAGGCTGCAAAAAGGGCTTACTATGAAATGGTCTCTTAGTTGATTCCAAAGCATGAAACCCAGGTAGTGTTTCATAGTGAGACTCTAGTGAATTCTTTTTAAATATCTACTGAACTCAATGTTAACAGCTTACTATTGACAAAATAATCTGTCATTTTACTCTCCACCCAAATGAAAATTGCCTCAAGTTTACTTCTGTTTTAATCTCATGTATGAAAAACAACTGAGAGGGGATACCTACTTTCTGGTATATAGATGAACGCTTAATGCCTCAAAAAGCATATTTCAATCAATGATTTTTTAAAACATGTGTAATTGAAGGTATTGATATGTTCAGTTTCTATACCCTGATTCATTCTCTAGTATTCCTTGTCATTATTTTGAGCTTAGACAAAAGACCAATTAGAAATGATGTCCTCCATTTGTTTCTGCCAAAATATTGGCAGAGAAGCTCGTTGACCTATACCTGTGTTAGGAGCGATGAGAGATAGAGACGTGCATTAATGATGGTCCAGCCCTTGAGAAGCTTAAATACCATTTAAGATGACATATGCATTTGCTTAATGATTATTAACAATGCAGACAAAAAAAAAAAAAGACAGTGAGTACTCTAGTGTATCACACATCTATCCATCTATCAGTCTCTTGATCCATCCATCAATCCATCTTATTGTTTTCTTCTGGATGTCAATGTAAGTTACAGACTTATCCCTAAACACATCAGCATGTATAACATCAACTAGAGTTCAATAAAACAAAAAACGTTGAACATGATCAAATCTGGGGATGAGAAAAACTCACTGGTGTCAGTGGGAAGTATAACATGCAAGCGAAATGCTCAGAGGCTGGAGATAGTCACGGGGGCCATTCCCAAATGTCCAGAGAGAGATGATGAGGGCCTGGACCAGGGCAGGGATGGAGGGGGCAGAGAGGAGACAGTAGAATTGACAGCTCTTGACAATTGGTAAGACATGGGGGGCAGCATGAGGAAATGGGAGGAATCCAAGGTCACTTCCAAATTTCCACCGTGAGCGACCATTAGGAACTGACTTTAGGCATCTGAAATATATTTGGGGGAAAAAGTTGTAGGTTGAATTCCGGATGTAATTTTTTTTTTTTCCCCACACCTCGCAGTCTGTGGGATCTTAGTTTCCCAACCAGGGATGGAACCCGGGCCCCAGCAGTGGAAACATGGAGTCCTAACCACTGAACCACCAGGGAATTCCCTGGATGTAATTTTTAAATACCTATTAGACACCCAGATAAATTAGCCCAATAAATGGGATAGAGAGATCTCAGTTAGAGACACAGATTGGAGAGTCCGCAGTGTTTGTGTGGTGTGAAAAGGAGACTGTGCAGCCAGGGCCAAGAGCAGAGCTTAAGGCAGCATGTAGACTTAAAGGGCAGGCAGGGGAGGGATGCCCATAAAAAAAAAAAAAAAAAAACGGAGCGGAGAAGTAGCTGGTGAGGAAAGAGAAGAACCAGGGAGAATAAGATCTTGAAAATAAGGAAAGATGACAGTTTCAAGGAGATGACCTTGTCAATGGTATAGAATGCTGAAAACTCCAGAAAGATGAGGGCATTGCAGAGTCTATGGGATTTAGCAACTTGGGAGTGGATAGCGATTTGTAGAAAAGTTTTCATGAAGCTGGGGAAATGGAAGCCAAACTTCAGTGGGTTGAGAATTGAATGGAAGATGGAGTCATGGAAATAGTACACGAAGAGTCATTCTTCTAGATATCTGGCCATGAGAGGAAGGAGAGAGGCAAGACACACGCATTTACAGGAGAGGATGAGGGTCATGGAAGGATTAGCCTTACACGCAGAGCACCTTGGCCACACATAAATGAATGCTGGTAGTATTTAGCTGACGCTTAAAATACATGGCCTTGGGCTTCCCTGGTGGCGCAGTGATTGAGAATCCGCCTGCCGATGCAGGGGACGCGGGTTCGTGCCCCGGTCTGGGAGGATCCCACGTGCCGCGGAGCGGCTGGGCCCGTGAGCCGTGGCCGCTGAGCCTGCGCGTCCGGAGCCTGTGCTCTGCAACGGGAGAGGCCACAACAGTGAGAGGCCCACATATCACAAAAAAAAAAAAAAAAAAAAAAATACATGGCCTTATGTTGACAACTGTTATTGTACGTATGTATTATCGATACCTCCTTGGTCAGTCATAAACGTCCATGAACAAGTGGACCATGTACTGCACTTGCAATCTAATGGAACGTAAAAGCATGACCATTCCAGAGATCATTTACTACAGCCCCTGATCTATGGTTGAAGACCCTCAGGCCAAAAGACAGTGAGTCATAGAAGGACATGCACGGCATAGTTGGTAAGGAACCACCCAGGCCCTTTACGTGGCGTTTTGCAGTAAGGAGAAAGGTTTCGTTGTCCGACACAGTTGTATGAAAATTCCAGTCTGGGAACCGTCTCAAAGGGATAGCCCTGATCAAGTGGATTTCCTTCCTGAGTCTCCTAGCAATGTGTTCATGTCTAGCTGGCTACAATACAGCCAATTTCCACCTGTGCCCCCAGATTGGAATTGATTTGTTGGTATAAAATTTCCAGGCAATGTAATTTTTCAATTCCTATCACCTCTCTACTTTGCTCACATCTGCCTGTGGGAGTATTTCATGTTGCTTCAGGGAAGACAATATCTGATTTTCCCGGCCTGTCAGTAGCAGACGCAGAGCAGAGCTTCCGAAAGAACACTCGCCTTCAGAACCCCACATATGTCCAGGAAGAGTATTCTCTGGGTTCATTTTGGATTTCAAATGATGGATGGATACGGGCCAAACCTTTTAACCTTTTCAATTTTCTACTCCTGCTTCTCCAGCTCCCTCTTCAACTTCCTTTAATTAGCTCAACTTTAAGACCTTTAGAATCGCCCGATGTCAGGCAAATGTAGTTGCCCTGTGCAGAGAAAGAGAAGTATGAGGTAACCCACTTTCGGGGCAACTGATTTATTACACGCAGAGAAATTTCTTGTTAGCTTCCCAAAAGTTATCTTTTCTCTTGTTATTTGGAAAGCACAGTAATTTTCCACTTATTCTTTACTGATGTAAAACAGATTTGTCTGACCCTTAGAGGAAGCTCTATTTCACACTGGGGTGTGTGTGTGTGTGTGTGTGTGTGTGTGTGTGTGTGTGTGTGTGTGTGTGTGTGTGTGTGTCTTTTTTCCTAGTCGACCACTACGATCCTTTGGCTGTGCACAGCTATATTGGGCTTGGTTACTGCACTGCACTACACTTGCAAAAATGTTCTTTTCTAGAAAAAGCCTCTACAAGCTAAACTAATAACATCTGCCTTTCCAAAATGCCTTAACTGTATTGGCAAAAAAGCATCTCTTATTTTTTAAAGCCTACTTTCACTGGATTGTTGAAGCAGCACAATTAAAAGGATAACGACAATGATACCCTCAAATAGATTTTCTTAAAATAATTGCTTTCCCCCACTGAGCGCTGGCACGGTGCTGGCGAAATTCTGCCAGGGTCAGCACGTTCTTTGATGTGCCACCACAAGACTGTCTCTCGCTGACCCCCCCCCTTTCCTTCCTCATCCACACTCACCCCAGTTTTATTTCACTATTGAAACTTGTTTCTGTTCACAGCCCCTTCCTTTTGTTTGTTTAATGGTAAATAGGTAGCTTTCTCAATGGGCCAGCAGTTGCTGCTGCTTTATGTTGTCTTGATGGAAATCTTTGTATCCTGGGAGTCAAACACACATTGATTTTGAGAGCAGCACCATCCCAGAAATTGATGGGGTGGCCACAGAGTCATGGGTCTTCATATTCTGATGCTTATCTTGGGTGAACCTAAGAGGTGTGGCGATGTGCCGCGTGAACGGGGAGCATCCAGTCCCTGCTGGGAGGGGACTGGAGTCAGGACCGGCCGTGCTGCCTACCTGGGCTGTTCTTCTGGGGCAGGGAGCGGAGGGGAGTCTGGCTCGTGGATGGGCGTGGGTGAGGCTAGCATGAGGCTGTGGAGAGGAAGCAATAGGGAACTGAAGCCTGTGTCTCTGAAACAGGAAGGCTTTAGAACCGAGTCCAAAACATCAAGCCACATGTGTGTGGCAGAGAACCGAGGAGAGGTGAGACAGAGAAAGGAAGGGATTCCTGGAGACAGATGCATGCAGATGGAGAGGGCATTTTATAGTTGCTCTTTGCCCTGACTCTGGGCAAAGAGGACCTTGTTTCAAGAATCAATTTATACAGGAAAAAATTGGACCACATACTCATTGTTTTATTTTATGTCCAACTCAAACGGAGGCAGCCCATCAGCTAACGTAGGATATACTTAATCTCTGTGAGAACGCAGTAGCTCCCTATCACTATACGCACCCAGTCAAAATGCAAGACATTAGCTTAATTCCGTTGACATTGGACTTCGGTTCAGCCAGTGTCATTGGATAGACAGACCACCTCATGGAACCTACCCAGTTAGTGAACTAATTAATGGTGTATACCATGGAATATGAAGTTTTTCTCTCTTTCCCTCTGTTTATAATGATATTCGCGATACACAATCAACACTGTGAGCGCTTGCTTTCTCCCTAAGTGATGCATGGAGGATGGATGGAGGAAAATTGAAACACTTTTCCACTGCGGTTACCTTTTCAACCCATTTGTTTACAATTTATCAACCACTTATAGGTTACAAAGAAAATTCGCCACAATGTATTGCTTAGAAAGATGATGCAGGGAGTTCGAGAGAGAATCACTAACAAATTGATGGTTAAGTGCTTTGTTAATATAGCGTGCTACTGAAATGCATAATGAAGAGTGGCCCCCTTTAAGGTCACGCACTGAAGAAGAGGCTAGAACTCTGGATGCCTTACTCTTCATCCAGAGTAAGATGCTGGCATACAAGCCTGAATAGAGTATGTTTTTAACCCCACTTGGGTACTCCCCAGAGGGGTCTCCACTTATTTCTACCCAATAACCTGGGTGAGGTTAACAAAGTAAACAAGAAATAGAGCAGTGCTTCTCAAGCTGTAATGAACAAACAGATCACCTGGACTCTTATTAAAATGAAAGTTGTGATGCAGTTAAGTCTGGGGTGCGACCTGAGATGCCGCATTTCAAATAAGCTTCCAGGTGATGCCCGTGCGGCTTGTCCAAAACGCTGCTCCAGCCGAAACATTTGGAGAGCCCCAGAGGCTCTTTTAGTCACTAGGATTTCAACATGCGGCTGGAAAAGACCATCTCTGAAGGATACAAAATACAAGATACAAAAATTAAAACATCCAGACAGGAGTGCCTTGAAGGCCACTGGACATGTAGAATTGGAGTTTAGGAAGAGAGTAGGTCTGTGGACGTTTCGAGAACCATCCGTGTCAATTGATGCCGTGATAATTCCATCGACAGATGATAGATTGATAAATAGATGAAATATATGGAGGACCTCAAACTTCTCAGTTCATAGCACAGTATCATCACTGGCTCATGCAAAGCCCCATTTTTGTTTGATTTTTAAAATTATTTCATTCATTCATCCTCCCCACCAAAGCAGTGTTTTAATGTGTTTGATGTGTAGCCTTTTATTTTGATAAGTCTTCTTATATAATGTATCTCATTTTGTGTGCATTTTTTTTTTTTTTTTTTTTTTTTTTTTTGGTACGTGGGCCTCTCACCGCTGTGGCCTCTCCCGTCGCGGAGCACAGGCTCTGGACACGCAGGCTCAGCAGCCACGGCTCACGGGCCCAGCCGCTCCGTGGCATGTGGGATCTTCCCGGACCGGGGCACGAACCCGCGTCCTCTGCATCGGCAGGCGGACTCTCAACCGCTGCGCCACCAGGGAAGCCCTTGTGTGCATTTTTAAATTGAGGTATAACTGCATACAGTGACGTGAAAGGACCTTAATTATACAGCTTGTTGAAGTTGCACACGTGTACACATCTACGTAACCAGCACCCAGATCAAGACATAGAATATTTTCTGCAGCTCTGTGCACATATTTTTAATTTACATAAGTGCCATTGTCTAACAGGTATCATTGTGTTTCGTACCTCATTCCACAGCACATTTTCAAGGTTGATGTATGTGTCTGTGTTTACATATTTGCGTCTGACTACTTCAGAGCATCCTCTTTGTGCATCTGCCACATTTTATTTAACATTCCCCAATGAAGGACATCTAGATTTACCACAAATAATGCTAGGACAAACATCCTTATTTGCGTTCTCTTATGGACCCAGATGTGATTTTCTTTTCTGGGATATAAAACCAGAAAAGTGATTACTGAGTCTTGCTGTGTATACATACCTATTCTAACTACAAGTTGCCAGATTGCCTCCCAAAATGGCTGCACCAATCTGCATGTACAAATACTTTTTTCTAGAGTCAAATTTGTATTTCTTGTGAATGTTCATTATTGTGTTAAACCGGACTCAAGGCAGCCAGGTTTTCTTTTTTCTTTTTTTTTGGCTGCACGGCTTGTGGGATGTTAGTTCCCCTACCAGGGATTGAACCCATGCCCTCGGCAGTGAAGGCACAGAGTCCTAGCCACTGGACCACCAGGGGATTCCCAGCCAGGTTTTATTAGAGTTACATTTCCATTTTGCCTATGACTGCCAATCGATTCATTCACTGATTAACTATTTATGGAGCCCCCATGGTGCTCTAGGTACTCTTCTAGGGGCTGGGAATAAAGCTGTGATGGAGACAAATTCCAAGCCATATGTTTACGTTACAATTACGTTACAGTAATTAAAACATTAAGTGGGTGGAATCACTTAGGAAGAGAATATAGAACAAGTAATAATGAAAACTAAGGGCAGAATTCTAAGAAACATCAAAAGATTAAGGGGTAAACAGAAAAGAAACCCTGGAGGGAGATCAAAAATACTCTGAGAGGTCGCAAGAGAACGAAGAGAAGTAATGACACAGAAACCGAAAGAGAAGAGAGTTTCAGAAAAGTCCAGTCTTCAAGAAGAAATATAATTAGGAGGTGACTCGTCACCAAGAAGTCTTTGGCACAAATCACTGATGGAGAATTGGAGAACATGGGCTAGTGCACACCCTATGGTACTCAGTCATGACCCCTTGGACATGTAACCACGTCCCTCACCCAAGCCCATGACCTCCACTTTTCTGAAAGCATTGGGACCCTCTTTTCTCCCCTTGGTGTGCATTCTTTCCTAAGAAACTCTTTCCCTCAATAAACACATCTGACTTTTCCATCTCTCTGGACAAGAGCATAAATTTCGAATTCTGGTATAAATACTGCTTATCGATCAAGGATATTTTGCTGGTTATTCCAAAGAGATGGACTCTCATCCTATCTAAGAATTTTGCCAATCTGTGTGCATTTATCAAAATTAATCTGCAGAATTAAAGAAGATGGAAGAGTGAGGAATAAATGGAAATTTTTTTCCTGGTCTGAGAGTTGAAAAGATAGCTTCAAAAGTCATATTACTGCTTTGATGTAGGACATAACTATGACTTTGTCTCATTGCTTTCATTCATCACCATAATCATTATATATCAGGTACGTTTGATTTTTTTTCTGTAAAATGTCTGTCCCATGTGTTCAATCCTTTGTATTCTCACAGTTCTCCCCCATGACTTGGGCATGATCCTCATTGCCTCTGGCCTGAATCATGCAACAGCCTCAGGACAGGCACTCTACCTCACCTCTCCCATCCCGAATGTCACCACAAGGTGGGACACTCCATTCCCAAAATCATCAGTGCTTTCCCACCATGTCAGGATGACTCCCACGTGCCAGATTCACAGCCCTGAAACTTGGATTTCCCACCTCATCACAACCGTAATCCTGTGCTCCAGCCACACTAGACTGCCTTGACCTTCCGCAAATGCACTATGCTCTCACACGCCATCATTCTTGTTCCTGCCATTTAGGATGTTTGGAATTCCCTCCCTGTATCCACAGTCCATCAGGTCCCATATCCTTAACCTTCCACTGCTCTGTCCAAACTCCCAGAACGGCAGCTCTTACACTTTCTGGTTTCAGGACACTTTTACATACTTAAAAAGTATGAAGGACCTCAAAGAGTTCTTACTTTATGGATTATCAACTTACCATTATATAAATTAAACTGAGAATGTTTAAAAATATTTAGCAATTGCTTCTAAAAAACCATTACATATTATCATAAAAAATATATTTTATGAAATAACTATCTTCCCAAATGAAAAAAAATAGCGAGAATAGTGGCAAAAATGCTTTATATGTTTGCAAATGTCTTTAATGTCTGGCTTTACTGAAAAGAAGGTTTCTCATATCTGCTTCCACATTCAATCTTTTATGATATGTTGTTTTGGTTGAAGCCCATGAAGAAAAAAAATCCAGCCTCACCGAGATTACACTGGGGTAAGGGAGGAGAATTTTAATAGCCTTTGCAGATAATTGTGGACATTCCTTTTTCATAGTAACCAAAACTGGAAAACTGATAGTCTCTTAAAAGTTAACTCGCAGTGTGGAGTCTGAAACCTTATCAGTAAACTTTTCCTACTCTGTTATATTAAAATGTATTTGTTTATCTTGCACTTTGAATGGATCTTTTATCTACTCGTTATTAATAGCGTCAAGCATTGACCATTTGGAAAATATTGGTTCTTGAACTTATGCAGAACTTCCAAATGTTGACACATTTCATTAAAGAATATGTTTTTAAAATCCCACGTATTCACATCACCACCAATCTCATCAGAAAAGCTTCAAGTATTTAGAAACTGTCAAGCTCATGACGGTGAATCCAAGTTTTCCAGAATTCTACTTTTTACTTGAAAGCTCAACTTTTCTAATTGGTAACAAGAATGCCAGTTGCTTCCTTTAAAGCCATGGGTTCACGCTGTTCATTTCCAAGGAAACGTTGGGCAAACACCCAAGTCTGAATAACCATCGTTTATCTGTCAGTCATCGCCATAGGCAGAAATAATGCCCTCCCCACACCAAAGGTATAGTCACTTCCCAATCTCTGGAACCTGTGATTATTTACCTTCTACAAGCAAAGGATGTGAATAAGTTAAGGCTCTTGAGAAACAGGGCTCATCCTGGGTTATCCGGGGAGCACATACACCAAGGACAGGTCTCTTCTAAGAGAGAGGGAGAGAGAGATTGGAGACAGGAGAGGAGAAGACATAGAGACACAAAGAGGAGAAAGCAGTGTGCAGATGGAGGGGGAGATTGGAGTGATGCTGCCACAAGCCAAGGAACTCCAAGGCATCAGTCAAGGCCTGCCACCAGAAGCTAGAAGAGGCAGGGGACAGATTCTCCTCCAGAGCCTCCAGAAAGAATGTGGCCCTGACAACACCCTTGGACTTCTGGCCTCCAGAACTGTGAAAGAATACATTTCTGTCGTTTCAAGCCACCAAGGCTATGGCAATTCGTTAAGGCAGCCCTAGCAAACTATTAAAGTCATCTTGCAAGTAAAAACTGGTGTTCCGTGAAGAAGGCTGCTAGTTCAGCTGGCAACTCAAACAATCACACAGGTGCTCTTCCTCCAGACAGTCGTGATATTTCAACACGGACCTCAGTGCTTTCCACACACTTCTCATTTTATCACTCCAGATATTAAAAAGATATGTACTCAAGAACTGAGATTTAACAAAACTAGTAATCTGTAATGCTTCATCAAGGATGCTCTTAACTGAAGCTGGCATTTTTTATACTACAAGTGTGTGGCGGTCAAGAATACCATACTGCTGGCATAGCGGGTGTCACGGCCTTAGTTCATGCCAAGGCACGAGAGTTTTACCTACTCTTACTTTTGCCCAATCAGTGCAAGATCAACACAGAAAAAGAAAAAAAAAACAAGAAAAGACAAATAACATTGTAGCATTATTATGAAACTTGTTTTGACTGCCAGGTTGCCCTGAAAGTGGCCCCTCCTGGCCTGTGGTCAACGTTCGTGAACTACTGAAGCAAATTTAGCAAGGGACTAATTGTTAAGCATAGGTGGTAGTGGCAATCACTGTACTCACCTTTAAATTTTTCTTTTTTTCATTTTTGTAATGAAATGGTGCGGGGGTGGGGAGGGGAGTTTTGTGTACCTGTAAAACACTTTAAAAAATTGTTAGCTCGCTTCCCGTTGCCAAAACTGAAGGGTGAAGCGACTAGCCCTGGCCTGCTGTGCTCTGGCTCAGGGCTCCCTGTCTGGCCCCATCACATCCTCTAACCACTCCAGCCACCCGATGACCTGCAAACACTGGACAGCTTGGAGTCATCCACGCACACCACGGCCTTTCCCATCCCCAGGTCTTTTCACCTGTGACTCCTTGAGCCAGAATGCAATGTTCTCCCCCATCCATCCCTCCTTGTGCTCCAGGAAAAATTTAATTTAGCCTTCAAATGTTGGCTCCAGTACCTCCTCCCCTGAGGAGCTTCCCTCCCCAGGGAAGAATGACTTTGGGGTTTCTTTCTACTCCCAGAGTCAGATTAAAGAGCAGAGCAGCCGGGCACCTGCTCAGGACACTCACAAACATGGTCAGATAAACATCACTGGAATAAATTAGACAAATGATGCTAGTTATTAACTCAGGTTTCCACAGGCAACTCTTTATGGAACAGGTGAAATATAAATTAGTAATGACTGTTGAAGCACACGGTGATCCAAAACGGAGTCCCTCAGCCTCCACACCGGCCTGCCTCTCTAAGAGTGTTTGCCCTGGACAGGGGAGTCACCCCAAACAAACGCAGGCCATTTCTGAGACACTTGCCTGAAGTCATAGTTGGAGCTCGCAAAAACTCTTGAGACAAAACAATGCAAGATAGGGCAGTATTTACCGGAAATGGGTGGGGGTCATATCACTGTATAAAACTTAAAACACTTTAACATGCCTCCCCCAAAGTTGCCTGCTTTCAAAAATTGTAGTTCCTAAAAAGGTTAGCTCTTCTGGTACATTCAGTGTCTGCCCTGAATCCCATACTTTGAACAAGAACAAAAAGGTAAACAGTTTTTATTACTAGAGAATCCTCTCCACATCCACACTGATTATAGGTTGAATGTATATTAAAGGAATATCGGTTTGAAGAATGTGAAATTGTTCGTGTGTCTGGGATACCCATGTGTTTTCAGCCAGTCCAAGCTTCTGGCTTCCTCATACTTTACCCATTCATCCATCATTGCTTGGTTTCATCTTAACTTAACTATTTTGACTTCCATCTTCCCACGTGACAACAAGCTCCCCGAAGGCAGGGACTACCTTTGCATCCCAGGGTCTAGCCCAACGGCTGGTACCTGAGACATGCTCAATAACTGACTGTTAACTAAGTGAATATATGATGGTGGGGGAGGCCTTGGCACGTGCGAAATTTCAGACATCTGTTATACAAATTCCACATACAGTACCTGCATTGATAACAGAAGCAGAAGTCCCAAAGAGAAGACCCAGCTCCTTTGGTGATCCGCGTAATGAATCAAGTATCTGTTGAACGACAAACAGCAGCAACTTGCCAGCCTCAGAGCTGAATGCTGGGGGAATGCAGCACAAAACAGGGTTCCTGCCCTTCTGGAGTGAATAATGCAAACTCTGTAGACAGCTGTGAAACAATTCGAGAAAGATTAAGTGTGTGGAGTACCATAAAACAAAAGCTGGCAGAGGCCCTTAAGGGGACCCAGAATTTGAATGTAGGGTGCTGCAGAGACCCGTTCCTTCCTCTATTGTATGACAGTTGAATGCAGACAATGGAACTAGGGAATCTGAGGCCCAGAGGTCCAAGTAAGCTAATAGACCATGCAGTATGTGACCACCACCCCCCCCCCAAAAAAAATCAAGTTAACAAGAGAGGAAAGAATTCTAAAAGGCATTTATATATTGTGCATCCAAATGTCTATTCAAGGAAAAACAAATTTTTAAAAATCTCTTTCTGGGCCAACTGACTGTTTGTCAGGTTCTAAGGTTAAAATGCACCGTTTCCCACACCCAGGAGAGATTCACAATAAAAACAGTCACCCTTCATCAAGTCACTTTACGTGTGTTACCTAATTTAATCCCTCTAACCCCTCTAAGGATGACAGTCCTTAGACCTGGCAACCGGGGCCCCTGTTCTGGGACCCACACCCTGGAGGTCCCATTCCTGCTCTCCTCCAGCCACGCCCTTCCCGTGGGGTGAGAGGCCAAAGCAAGGTGCCACCCAGAGCCCTCCCCCACATCCGCACCCACATGGTGGCCAGATGTAGCACACACAGGATGCCCCGTTAAATCTGCATTTCGGGTAAACAGGGAAACATTGTTAATAACGTCCCGCACTTCGTATATGCGTGTCTCAGAAGAGTAGATCGCTACAGCTTTCATGACTGAGCCAGAGGCCCTCATTCCCGCCCGGCCCTGCCCACAGGTGGACGCAATCACTGCCTCCTCTGAACACCCGCGGGATTTATCTGCACTTTTCTACCCCACAGCACAGGACTGACCCTCCTGTCCACTCTCACCTGCTCTACTAAACAAAAGCTCTTCACTGACAGAGCCCTGTCTTAGGAGGGTACCCGGCATCACACATTCGTCCACTAAAGTGTTTGAGCCTTGTCTGCCGAAGCCTCCCCCTTCGTCACGTGCAGGGGTTCATGGCAAGCCGGAGTGAGGTCCGTGCATGGGACGCCGTGCCCCTCGGTGGCGGGGAGTCACTGGGAGCCCCGGGCCCCCCCACCCCTGTCTCCATCCTGTCCCCGAGTAGGATGGCTTTCCAGAGCATCACTGAGGGAAGCGGACATACCACAGAGAGGCTCCCCTTGCCTCTCTTGCCCTTGTTCTGAAGGATCCTTAACTCTCATCGGGGAACATCTGTCCCATAAAAATCTGTCTCTTTTTTCTTTCTGAAATGATATCAAAACCCAAACTATTTAAATCAGCAAGAACCGTAGGAGCTGGCAAGTGGGAGTAGTTACAAATCAATAAGGAAAAGACAAAAATTCCCCGGTAGGTCAGGCCATACTTCGTATCATTCACAAAACGTACAAAGAGGCAAAAGGGCATTTGAAGAAAGTTCAAACTCATTATTCAAATAAATGGCAATTCCTTTTCCTTTAAAATGGCAGGGAAAAAATTTAAATGTTTAAGACGCGGCTTTGGCAAGCGTGCATTGCAACGGGCACTCTCGCGTGCTGCCAAAGGAAGTGTAAACTTGAAAAACGTCTCCGGAGAGAACTTTGTCAATTCGTATCCAGAGCTTTGAAAATATTCATAGTTTCTGACCAGACTCCATTTATAAAAATTTCCCGTGAGAACACAACAGATAAGCACTTGAGTTTTCACAGCTGCGCTTTTTAAAAAAGAAAAAAAAAAAAAAAGTGTGAAACAAAT
Source organism: Kogia breviceps (assembly GCF_026419965.1). Classification (NCBI taxonomy): domain Eukaryota; kingdom Metazoa; phylum Chordata; class Mammalia; order Artiodactyla; family Physeteridae; genus Kogia; species Kogia breviceps. The sequence continues at coordinate 96,404,164 of NC_081319.1, read as the reverse complement.
AAATGCCTAACAACAAGGAGATGACTCAATACAACTTAGAATACACGTATAATGAAAACTTATTGCCATCATTGGAAACCGAGTTCTCAAGCATATTCCTGACATCAGAAAGCACTGTATTAGGGCTTCCCTGGTGGCGCAGTGGTTGAGAGTCCGCCTGCCGATGCAGGAGACACGGGTTCGTGCCCCGGTCCGGGAAGATCCCACATGCCGCGGAGCAACTAAGCCCGTGAGCCATGGCCGCTAGGCCTGCGCGTCCGGAGCCTGTGCTCCGCAACGGGAGAGGCCACAACAGTGAGAGGCCCGTGTACCGCAAAAAAAAAAAAAAAAAAAAAAGAAAGCACTGTATTAATTGGAATAGGCTAGGTTATGCTGCAGTAACAACCTCAAACTCTCAGTAACTAAACACAGCAGATAATGTTCTTCTTGATCACGTTTTACGCCCAAACGAGATGAGGCAGGTAAGGCTGGGGGAAGTGTTGTTCTCAGTACAGTCAGCCAGGTCCCCAGTGCTCAGAGGACCATACGACCACCCTCTCAGCAGGGAAGGAGACCCCCAGATGGTCCCACACAGCCAGTACATGTTCAGTCCAGAAGAGACACCCTCACTTTTGCTGGCAGCCCATCTACCTGCAAAATGGGTGAAAAAAATGTAATCCTACTATGTGCCCAGGAAGAGGAGTGAGCCAGATACGGGGCAGCACTGAACGTTGCTACCATTATACTTACGATATAATAGCAAGAAAAATGGAATACAAGATTGCATATTTAACACTATCTCATTTTAGAGAAATATTTATGACACTTTCATATTTGCATGTATAAATGAAGAAGATCCTTATAATAAAACAGGCATCTGGGTTATGAAATTATAGATAGTTCTGATTTTCCTCTTTAAACCTGTTTGAATTTTCCAGATTTTTCTATAAAGAACACATTAATTACTAGGGGAAAAAAATTTTGTGCTTCAGCATTACTCAGGCTATCCTCTATTTTCTTACCTTCGGAAAACAAATTTTTCTTTTCCCTAGCTCAGCAAATTCCTTCAGTCTCAGCTCCATCTGTAAAATGGGAATAATATTACTTGCTCATCTTCTACCCAGAAGAGAGCTGAACAAAAAGTATAAATGTTCATCTAAAGACATTTGCATTCAGGGAAAAAAATATATGTTCATAAGACACAAAACATTACGATGCTTCCCTCAGAACTAGGAATACAATTGTGTCACTCTACATAGGAGATTAAATAATATCTCTCTGCCATTTAGCCAAAAGATATGCCTAATTCAGTTGCTTATTCCCTAAGGAAATATGACCCCTATCAAATAGTTCAAACTTAGGGTGAAAAAATAGATCCGAATATTCATTCTCATGAATGAATTCAACTGCATGGATTTTATGACTTGGTTACCAAGTTCACTGTTGATATCCATTCCATACGCCTTTGTGGCTAACACGGGCTCCAAGCGCGTCTGCCTTTCTCTGAATCTTCTTTGTTCACATAGTCTATCAGACAAACCAACCCCAAATTACTTAACACCCTGTTTCAAGTGCTGATTTCCAGGGTTCTAGGAAAGCTGGGACTCCCCACCCCACTTGGTTCCTCTCTTGTAACCCCCTTATGATCTAGCCTAGCACCAGCATAGCTCAGCACCGCTTAATAAAGAGTTGCGGGCTTCCCTGGTGGCGCAGTGGTTGAGAGTCCGCCTGCCGATGCAGGGGATACGGGTTCGTGCCCCGGTCCGGGAGGATCCCACGTGCCGCGGGGCGGCTGGGCCCGTGAGCCGTGGCCGCTGAGCCTGCGCGTCCGGAGCCTGTGCTCCGCGACGGGAGAGGCCACAGCAGTGAGAGGCCCGCGTACTGCCAAAAAAAAAAAAAAGAGTTGCCCATTTGAGCCGATCCCTTTAGAGGAAAAAGTCACTTGAGGGTGTGATCCTGGTCCCTTCCTCACAAGCACCTAATGCAGTGTCTTTAGGCTCCTGCTGGCCACTGTCCATCAACTGACAGACTAAACCCAACCAAAGAGACACACAGATTTAGAAATGGGAGCAGAGTAGAGTATGACCCTCAGGAACCAAACTGAGATTCCATTATTAAAGAAAAAACATCACATGCTATAGGGCTTCCCCGGTGGCGCAGTGGTTGAGAGTACACCTGCCGATGCAGGGGACACGGGTTCGTGCCCCGGTCTGGGAGGATCCCACGTGCCGCAGAGCGGCTGGGCCCGTGAGCCATAGCCGCTGAGCCTGCGCGTCCGGAGCCTGTGCTCCGCAGCGGGAGAGGCCATAGCAGTGAGAGGCCCCCGTACCGCAAAAAAAAAAAAAAAAAAAAAATCACATGCTGTATCTATTCAAAGAGAAAATATGTCATTTTACAAGCCTGTCAGCCCATCTTCCAATGAAGAGTGAAAAGAAAATGTGACTGAAGAAAATCTCAGAGCATCAGGGACAGATGGAACGCTTGCGTTTGGGGTCTTTTTCATTTTGAATATGCCTCACTGGCCAAAGGTCTCCACAGATGTAAGGAAAAGTTAATTAGTGGCAGCATCACCGTTGTGGCATAGTTTAACTAACCGCTGATATGACAGAGATTGGGAAGAAAAAAGAGAAGGATTATCAGAAAACAGGGGAAGTTTTCATTAACGGTGTCTTGAGATGTCACTTCTCCTGGAACAAAGTAAGAATGACCTCGACAGGTAACTGATCCAATGCCACATTCACTGCACATCTGCTTTAGATAACTTGCTTTATCCAGGTGGTTCCCAACTTGAAGGGGAAAAGTGGAAAACATTGCTAAGGTGACAGGAACACTCTCTGAGCTTCATCACATACCATCTCTGCAGACCCAGGGACACAGAGCCCAGGTGGGGCCTTGCAGGGTGATAGGTGGACGCAGCAATTTTACTAACGCTTTCACACTGGCCTCAGGCTGTGAAAAATTGCGTGTTTTAACACAGGAATCACAGCCGTACATTAAAAATGATTACCAACCCCTTTTGACTTCCTAGTTGTAAGTACGAGAAAAAAATCATAACATTTGGCTCTGTGACTGATGGATATCATAAATCACACTGTGTTTTCAGTCTGGTGGTGTCTGCCACAGTGCTAGGAGACCACAGCAACCGGCATCTTTGGAAGAGATAAAAACAAGACAGCTTATAAAGATATTTTGGAGGAAACGGCTTACCAGGAGCTGGAGGAAATGGTCCTAGCCACAGAAATCTTTCAACATCCTTCTCCACTGGGGTGTGGGTAGGGGGCTGTCACCGGTCTTCCTCCACCATCTTGAGATCCACCCTCCCCAACCAAACGGCGGCACCACTCATCGCATCCTCCCTTGATAGGGACACAGATAGCACCACTTATAAAATCAACATCACTCTGCTTTTGCCTAGCATGAATTATTACTCTCCAAAGATAGCAGGAAAAGTTGCGAAGGGAGGACTGATTTATACTGCCTCCTGGCACTGTACTGGTTTGGGGAAATGGTGGAGAAGAAAGTCCAAGTTCACTAAGCTAATCAAGTAGCATGCATTTGAGCTATCTCATAGCCCTACAGGGACCGTTATTCAGCACACCCAGCCACTCTGTCCTACCAATGTTGCTTCCTTTGTTTCTCATCTACCTCACACCACTCACTCACTTCTGGACCTCTGCAACTGTTGGCTTCATGCTAATGCTTAATAATCCAGACAAGGTTTGTCTACTATATTCGTTTGCTAGGGCTGCTGTAACAAAACACCACTGACTGTGTGGCTTACACAACAGAAATTACTGTCTCATCATTTATCTCCAGTTCTGGAGGCTGGAAGTCCAAAATGACGATGTCGGCCAGAGTTGGTTTCTTCTGAGACCTCTCTCCTTGGCTTGCAGACAGTCGTGTGCAAGCTGTCTTCTCCCTGTGTCATCCACGGGGTGTGCTATCTGTGTCCTCATCGCTTCTTAGAAGGACTCCGGTCATATTGGAGGAGGGTCCACCCACATGACTCTGCTTTATCTTAATCACCTCTTCAAAGACCCTGTTTCCAAGTAAACTCACACTCCAAGGAACTGGAGGGGTAGGGCTTCAACGTATAAATTTGGGGGTGGACACAGTGCAGCCCATAACACTGTTTTTCCCCTGGCATCACCAAGGTCAGCATTTACATGTGTGTACACACACACACACACACACACACACACACACACACACTTTATATTTTTCTGTATCTTGCTCAGAAATTCCTACTCCAACGAGTATGGAGGGGTGAGGGAAGAACTCAGCTTCTTGTGGCTCAAAGCAGCCTCATTGGAGTAAACCAGTCTCTTCCAGCAACTGCTCAGCTTTCCAGAGTGTCTCCCCTTCCCTAAGGGCTCACCCACCCCCCTGAGCCAGGCCTGGAGGGAAGGAGGGCCTGGGGCCGTGCTCTCCTCCAGCTGGGCCACTGTCATCGCTGTTGTTGTTGCTGCAGTGCCCCAGGCCAGCGTGACCTAATTAATGTCTGTTCTCCTGGCGGGGTGCCACCCTGTCACTGCCCCGGGGCCCTGGGCCTTCCTGCTCTGCCGACTGGGCCCACCCCAGCGCTCCCTGCACCGAGGTCTGGCTCCAGCTACCGTTAGATCCTCAGCTTCATCAGTCAACTTCCCAACCCTCTTCTGCCCCATGGTGACGCCCTCAGCAAGCTCACCGAGCCAGCCCCTCTGCCACCGTCCCCGTCTCCCGCTGAAACGCCCCGTTTCAGCAGCAGGAGGCCAGGGCCCAAGGCTCCCTGGAGTAACACACCACACGCCCTTTTTCTTCTCCGTAGGGCCAGCAGCAGCACAAGAGGGGATCTTTCGCGCTCTGAGCGTGGAGTGGAAGTCCAGGCCCTCCACGCTGACTCCCTCTCAGCTTCTCTGGAGTGTGTGTTCTACCTGCCACCCCTTACCTCACACAGCTGCCCTCACCAAGAGGCTTGAACTCAAAGGAAGGAACAAGAACGTATCTCCTGTTACTCCCTTTCTTGTTCCCTCTCTCCTCAGCGCTACTTCCCCAAACTGGAAGGACTTTCCATTTCCAGCTGAATGGGAACTTCATTTATGTCACAAGCTCTCCTCTCAACATCATGGTTCAAAATAAGAACACTCTATCTCAGGCGTCCAAGGTTTACTCTGGACATACAGAAGGAAGCTTTTCGGAATTTGGAAAACACTTCTCTCTCTCAGCAAAACATGGATTTGAGACTCTCTCACTTTTCACAAAACAATTCTAACGTGAAACCCAAAGCTGAGCCAAGACTCTTTATTCTGGGTGGTCTGCCTCCCACTTTCCCCTGAATTGATAGATTCAATCCCATGACATCCCCATAGCAAGGAATGAAAATACATTGATATGTCGGGAATACGGTTCCTGTTGCACTAGAGACTGTGACACAAATATTCTAGTACATCCTCCAGAACAAGCTGATTTGTTCAGGGCATTTATTGATCTGGTGAACACTGTTATTTTCCTTAGTAGATAGACAACTAGGGAAGTAATGCAAAGAACCATCGAATTTGTTCATTTAGAATTCATTGGCAGGGGCTTTCTCTGGTCCATAGATAGAAATCTTTGGCACCCAAAGAGCTAAGGCAACAACACTTACAGCAATTGTCTTCCCAGGAACAGGAAGGTAACCACTCTCCTTGCTATTTGCCCTTATCTCATTTGGGACCACTAAGGGTTATGGAAACTGGCAGAAGAAAAGCCTCAGAAGACTTCCAGTACAGAAGGATCGGATTGGCTGGATCCCTGACAATGACATTAAGACAGAAAATCTGACGTAGAGGCAATGCAACATGGTGGGTAACACGCGAACTAGAATCAGACTGCTTGGCTTCGTGTCCTGACTCACCACCTTTCTACCTTGGTCATTCCAACCAAGTTACTAAATCCCTATCGGTCTCCTCATCTGGTATAGTGTTGTTGTGAAGCTTACAGGAGTTAATAGAAGTAAACTGCTGGAGCCGTACTAACACATAGTGGACTCTCAGTAAATGCCGGTTGTGGGAAACTATCAGGTTGTAGGAAAGTGGTCATTATGAATAATATTAATAGCTAAAATGTATGGAGTGCTTATAATATGCCAGGTAATGTTATAAATTCCACACATGTGTAACAGGGGCTAAAACATTATTATTATAAGAGTATTTGTAAAGTCTTTTTTCCATCCCTTCCAATGTCTGTCCACCCCCGCTTCCACTAGTAAAATTCTGATTTGGTTCACTTGCCATTTCCCCATATCCTCAGCTTGTGGGCTTTAATCCACAGATTGGGAGAAAATACTGTAGGGCAAGGAGATTCATATTTGAAATGAAGAGAAACCCTGGCAAAAAAAAAAAAAAAAAAAAGACTAACTCTCAGAAAGTATGGCAGGGAGAGCAGGAGAAATTTTAGTTGGCAGTTGAGAGTGGAATAAAGAGAGATTTTCAAGTACAACTACTCTCTGTTGAAAGTGAGACGTGGACAAGGTGAAGGCAGAGAATTCTTTTTTTAAGTTTAGCTATTTCTTAGGCATATACTACCCTCTTGGAATTTTCTTAAGAAACTGCAGTAACCACTTGAATTGCTTTTGATTAAGCTTCTCTGTTAACTTGTTTTGTTTTTTAATGTGATTCTATGCAAAGACAGGACCACATAAGAAGCAACCTTTATGCAGGTTATACACACTCTCTTTCATTTTATCCTCACAGCAACGCTGTGAGTTGCATACTATTATTATGCTTTGTTGGAAGAGAAAACCAAAGCGTAAAGGGATAACTCACAGTCACACAGAAAGCACCAGAGCTTGAATTTGAATCTACATAGTTTGACCTCAGAGCATACACACTGACCATTGTGCTACACTAACGAATCGATTATCCCTCTTAGCCTGCATTAAGTCATGCTTCCTCAGTTGTCCTCCTGAGATTGTTGTCAAAGAAAACTAAGTCCAGGTTTCTTCCCAATACATAATGTTTCTGTTCAGTTAAAAACAAAAGTCGAAGTGTGTGTGCATGTGGGTGCAGTACCTTTGATTTAATTAAATATTTACATTGTTTAAAATTCAAAAGGTATAAATGAGATAACACAATGTATCCCTTCTAACCTTCTTCCCCAGCCATCTGGTTCCCCCTCCCAGAGGCAAACAATGTTGTCAGCTTCTATTGTTTATTTTCAGGTAAAAGCATTACAAGCAAATACATTTCTCTCTCTTTTTAAAATGATACCACAACATATTCAATGTTGAACATTTTGATTGTTTCTATTTATCAATATATCTTGGAGACAATTCCGTATTGGTCTAGAAGGTGTGTCCTCATTTTTCTTTACAGCTAATAATAATGTTAGCATGCACCATCATTTACTAACAATTCTCTAACTGCTGGACATTAGAATATTTCTAAACGTGTACTATTGTAAATGATGTGACAATGAATACCCTTGTATCGTACATAATCTCATCCTGCATGTTAGTACAGGCATAGTATAAATTCCCAGAAACAGAATCATTGGGTCAAAAGCCATGTGCATATGTATTTTTAATAGGTACTCCCAAATTGCCCTACATAGATTTTTTTTTTTAACAAAGTACATGCCTACCAGCAATGTGTGAGATTGTTTACTTTCCCTTACCCTCTCCAGCACAGTGGATTATTAAACTTTCTGGTCTTTGCCCATCTGATAGATGAAAATGGAAAATCCATTTCTTCTTTTGCCTCCGGTTACTTGAGTTTAAACTATAACTTGCTGCCCACAAACCCCTCCATTCATTCATTTAAATAGTATAAGGCATTAACCACACATAAGGCTCTATCCTAGTCATTCCTTTGCCTTATAAAACAGAATCTCTCTCCAAAATCATATGTGGCTTAAGATTCTTCCAGATGACTGGGATTTGAGTAACTCCTGACATCTTAAACATAGAATAGTAGAATGATTATTGGGGTTTTGGAGGAGCAAATAACAAATAGTCCTGCCCCATTTCTCTCCCCAACCCCCATCCTACCCAACTTCAAGTTGGGACCAACCAAGAGACAGTCACAGGAGTCAGACAGATGGAGATGAAAATATCTGCTTTATGTCTGATAAAGCCGATTGGAGTCTAAAGCTTAGTCCCAGAAACAGATGGGTTTTCTAATATCCTCCCTGAACCAAAAAAACCCATAATTAAACCCACATACCCAGTCACAGGCAGGCCTGGACAAGGGCAGGCTCTTCGGCAGTAATGGACACTTATTACAGGACCTTGGAGGAGAGTGGGTTTCCTGAGGACAGCCTACAGAAGGCTCGGCCACATGGGCCACCCAACCAGAGCAGCCACACGTGTTACCTGTAGCCACACAAGTATCCCTCCCCTGTATCTCTCCTCGTGAGACAAGGAACTTCTCACACCCATGCAAATATAAGGAGATGGGGATAAGAATTCTCCACCAACTGTATTTAACCTTCAGGGATGAAATTATCAAGAAAATGGAATCTTTCGGGGGGGGGGAGTTTTTTAATGTGAGAAGAATGAATAATGTATTCATTATTTCATTCAACAAATATTGATTGAGAATTTACCTTGTGCCAGGCTCTGTGCTAGGATCTGGGATTATGAGGTAAATACAACTCAGATCCTACCTTCTACACAGTTGATATTGTACAAGAGAGATAACCACATAAATAAATCATCCTTATACAAACTCTAATTGAAGCGTGGAAAAAGGACTTTCACAGGGAAGGTGCCTTGAGCTGGGCCAGAAAGGATGGGTAGGGCACAGCAGCCTGTACAGAATGTTATTCTGCATAAGGTGTCTTTAGATCAGCACAAGGGAAGGCTGTATCAGGAAAAGAAAAAACAAAACAAAACAAAAACAGTTGCAAAAGTAGAGAATGGAATCAGGTTGTATTTGGGGCCTGGAAAATATTTCTGTGTGTCTAGAGATCTGGGCAAGGAGGGAGACAGGGTCACAGGTGCTGTAAGATGAGGTTGAGAAGGTGCCCTGGGTTAGATTGAGAAGTTTTTGCCAGCCACACTCAGGAGCTCATGCTTGATTTTTAGGCCATGGAGAGCCTTTAATGCTTTTTGAGCAAAACTGCCATGATCCAATTTGTTTCAGAAAGATCACTCTGGCTGAAAATAAGGAGGATATATGTGGGGGGGTGGGCGGTGGAGAGAGAGAGAGAGATCGAAGGCGAGAGGGCCAGTTAAGAGTTAACCAACTGGTCCAGTAGAAAGAGGCGATAGAACAAAATTAGCACACGGGTGATAAAGAAAAGTAAAGAGATTCAGCAGACATTTCACAGGTAGAATGATCAAGGTGTGGTGATTGACTAGACATAGGAGGTGGGTGGTAGGGAGTCCAGAGCAAACAGGTGTTCTATTTGAATGGTGAGGCCATAACTGAGACTGGAAACAAAAGAGCTACAGGTCCGGGGGGAGAAGGAAATGAGTTTAGTCTGGGATACGTTATGGTAGAGCTGCCTGAAAGATAGCTTGTAGGCTGTATCCAGCAAGTGCCTGGAAATAAAAGCCTGAGCTCAGGAGAGAAAGCAGGGCTGCCAAGTCTATTGCTACATGAGCTGTAGAGGAAGCTGTGGGAACACTGTAAGAGCAGTCAGCTGAGAAATCAGTGAGGCATGAGAGAGAAATGGGACAGTGCAGGAGAGCCAGACAGGCAATGGGCATCTGGAACAAAGAAGAGGTCAATGGAGGACATTACAGTGGGGAGTGAGGGGGCTGGGAGATAAGGAGGAGGGAGACCCCTTTCAGGGTATCATGGAGAGGATCACATTCTTCCTCCTCCTAGATGCTCAAGGCCATGCTGCACCTTCAGGGGGAGCAGTTTTCTCATCTGTGCTTGTCCTATAACATTCACTCTTCTAAGTCTCCCTGGTAAACTGGGTGACAGAGAGAAGGATGGGGACAATTGCTCAGCAGAGGACCAGCTTGCCCCCACATCCCTCTCTGCAGGAAGTGTCTCCTCCTTTGCCACAGAGTGAAGGACGAGAGAGCCGGAGTGTCTGCAGGAACACCTTCCGACAAAACCTTGCGAAAGCTCTGCGTTTACAAACATCAGAAGGAAATCTAATACCCTTGTTTACGGTTTCTCACCAGCTAAGCCCATTCTATCTGACAGTGATCCCTGCCAGGCTCCTTCCTGCTCACACCATCTGCTCCAGTCAACAACCTGGCCACCCTCTAGGCTCACCTTTCTCCAGTCATCAGATCTTGGCAAAAGCTCATCCACGTGCCTGGAACATCCCTGTTCCTTCTATAAAATTTCTACTGATTTCTTCAATACCATGCTCAACTCTAACCAGTCCATGAAGCTTCCCTTTATTTTCTGAGTATGAACTCAACATACGTCCTTTGGCTAGAGAATTGGTCTGTTAATTTTGTTAGTGTTGTTACAGAAAGCATTTCATTTGTCATAATTATTTAGGGGGGACCAAAATAACCACAGTTAACCAAAAGCTCTGCCTGGGGAATTCCCTGGTGGTCCAGTGGTTAGGACTCCACACTTTCACTGCCAGAGCCTGGGTTTAATCCCTTGTCCAGGAACTAAGATCCCACAAGCTGCGCAGCACAGCCAGGAAAAAAAAAAAAAAAAAAAAACTCTACCTGTAAAAAGTATCAAGATTTTATTCCATTCATTCAACTAAACCAATATTTACTGAGCTCTTACTTTTTATGTGCCAAGCACTGTGCTCCGCAACGGAGATTTCAAATAGAGGAAAGTAGACAAAGAGAAAGCATTCATTACACAGGCCAAGAAACAAACCTGGGCCTCTTGCAGAGGGTGGAAAATTTACTTCTTAACTACCCCCACTGCCTTGCTTGATAGATCTTGCTGAAGTAGATGATCCTCTTCCCTGCCTTTTTAAACAGTAAGGAATGAATAAAATCTGAAATATTTTATGTTGTTTTGGATGCATCATATTGGACACCCTGTTTTAAAAGAAGAGCTTTTCTTTTTTAGTTAGAAAAATAATATGTTCCCTGTGAACACTGAAAATGATTTTTCTAATCACCCATGGTCAAACCATCCAAAAGGCAACTGCTGCTAACATTTTTGTGTATCTCTTTCCAGGCTGTTATCCAATCCATTTGTAGGGAGTGTTGCCTTAATAACAATGCAACATATGGAACCTAAAATTCATAGCTTGCTGTCTTACACGTTCGCGTTACAGTAGAGACAGTTTCTAGCAAGATCCTTTGTGGAGCAGTGTCTTGTGGCAGAGTAAACTAAGACTCCTCCCCTCCCATTTGCCTTCTTCATTCTCCCAACACAGGAGTTCTAGATCAGAACTACTACACCGTGCTTTTAAAAAGCATTTGAGGGGGGCTTCCCTGGTGGCGCAGTGGTTAAGAATCTACCTGCCAATGCAGGGGACACGGGTTCGATCTCTGGTCCGGGAAAATCCCACATGCCACAGAGCAACTAAGGCCGTGCATCACAACTACTGAGCCTGCGCTCTAGAGCCCGCGAGCCACAACTGCTGAGACCGAAGTGCCACAACTACTGAAGCCCGCGCACCTAGAGCCCGTGCTCCACAAGAGAAGCCACCGTGACGAGAAGCCCGCGCACTGCAACGAAGAGTAGCCGCCGTTTGCCACAACTAGAGAAAGCCCATGCACGGCAACAAAGACCCAACGCACCCAAAAAATAAATAAAATAAAAGTGATTTTTTTAAAAAAAATAGTGTTTAAGGAAACAGAGTTTACAGACAGAAACCCTAAATGGAAAGACCTTATGGTTTTGTAGATAGTGACTCCAGTCTTTGTTGTACAAAGGTTGGGGGAGCTGACAAGGTTTTCGTACAGTATTTTCTCCTTCATTATACTGAAGGAGAAAATGTATAAAAATGTACACATTTTGTATATTGTATAAAAATGTAACTTTACGTGTCTAACACATATTAAAAATATTAAATATTCTGATGCAAAAAAAAAAGGCCTGCCATGCCACCAGGAGAGAAGTCCCGGCCCTTACTGTTTCCCCCACCTCTCTGCCCCCTCCCACCTCTGTGCACGGGAGCAAAGGCTCACCCCACCCTCTGCTATGACAGCAGAAGCTTGAAAGAGCAGATAAGTGGTGGCCACTTAACAAATGCCTTAAGGTGTAAAATACGTAGGACCCAAGAATTGAAAAATTGAGACGGAGTCCTCCCCACTTCCATCGAGAAGGATTCCAAGTCCCAGGGCGCAGAGTCAGTCTGGAAATCCTAGACAAGGAGACAGGAAAACATAAAAGGGAGAAGTTGTGGAAAGTGGCAAAGGATGCCCCAAAGAGATGGGGGGCATCCGTGTGGGATACCCTCTGACTAGTGGGAGTGTCCACTGTCCTCCAGAGTCACTGGCAGAAAGGGGTGATGGCCTCTTGGAGACGAGGCTGTACCAGCCGAGAGGGAACATCTCTGAAATCTGTCATCCAAGGGGTGAGTGCAATGTGCCCCATCTTGAAGGCCCCCAAGTTCCCATCTTTCCCATTTCCAGACCATCCTTGGGGACATACCCCACAAGACATAAAAGGCACCTTTCACGTGGGTTATATTTGTGATACAGTGACACCTCTCAGGACTACCGCCAACCAGGAAAGAAAAGCATATCCCTGCTCCCTGCCCAGGACACCGTCTCACTTCCATGCGCCCCAAGGAAGACACAGGCTGCTTATAGAAATGTGAAGGGTAACTACTCCTACATGAAACAGCCCCAGGATGCCACACAATTAAACTCCCCTTGTTCTTCCTTAACCGTCAGTGCAGTGACTCCCAACCTTGTCTGCACGTGAGAATCACCTCGGTAGCTTCCGAAACTACCCACGCCCGTGTACCCACCTCTGAAGATTGTGATTTTTCCATCTTGGCTGTGGCCTGGGTTTAGAAATTACTAAAGATACCCAGGTGATGCAGATGTGTGTCAGACAAGTTTGAGAGCTACTGCTTTAACGTCAGGTTCTGGAATATCACTTCTCCTTGTAGGTGGTCTACAGCCATTGCTTGGGACAGCCCATCTCCACAATTCTAATCCTGCATGCTCTGGAAATGCTATCTAGAATATATCCAAAATAAGGAGGAACGAATTTGGAACAATGCAAGTAACATGCATGAACTGTAGAATCATAACTTTTGTTTTTTTTAAGCATCAATGTGTCTACTCAGAGAACCTCAGCTTTTTTCAGGAAAGCTGAGCTGGCTGAAGAACTGACCTCCAGATAAGCAAAGTTTTAGAGTATCTCTATACATGTGATGCGTTATGTACTTATATATGCATATGCTTATAGCTCTTTAGCCTAAGAGTGATGCGTTCAAACTACAGTGGCTTCCCTGATTGTTTACGCAGTTTGAGAGCAGGTATCATATCGTTACTGAATCACTGTGTGGCATCTTGAAGAGAAACTTTACACAGTAAATGTCCAGAGTGACCTTTTTTTTTTTTTTTTTTTTTTTTTGCGGTACGCGGGCCTCTCACTGTTGTGGCCTCTCCCGTTGCGGAGCACAGGCTCCGGACGCGCAGGCTCGGCAGCCACGGCTCACGGGCCCAGCCGCTCCGCAGCACGTGGGATCTTCCCGGACCGGGGCACGAACCCGCGTCCCCCGCATCGGCAGGCGGACTCTCAACCGCTGCGCCACCAGGGAAGCCCCAGAGTGATCTTTAACACTCTTGTTGCTGCTGATTCTCCCAGAGCTGTGGCTAACGGGCCAAGGAAGAGCCACAACTCTTAACTGACAAGGCGCTCCTTTCCAAAGTGGTGTCTGGGGTCCTTCTTGGGGAGATCAAGTAAGATATCTTTCCAAATAAAATATTCCAGATGAGCACTATTACTCCTTCCATAGGGAAAGCACTATTAGAAAAGCTAAAAGCAATGAGTTCACGTCACAACTGCCCTGTAAAGGTGAAAACAATTACTTTGGTCATTCTGAGCAAGAAGCTGCGCAAGTTCTCTGAGCAATCTTGAGAGACCTGGACCAGGGAGAGAGCTGGTCCTCAGAGCTCTTGGCTGATGCAATCTGAGGCCATTCCCCAGGAGACATACTCCTCACTTCTCAGTTTAATAAATTAAAAGTTCAGGAAAACAACCCTATACATTGCACTAATTGACTTCAGAGACAGGAGACTGAACTAGCCCGTGATACCTGATACTTCAGCTCAGAATCCAGCAAAGACCAAAGCATCCATGAGAGTGTGGATGCCACCAGCGGAGGGTAGGTATGTTCTTTCGGTGCCATTACCACACGTGCAGGGCAAACCAAAGCATACTTGCCCTCTGCCTTGTCTTTCTTTATTTTTACCTTCTTTAAAAACCGATTTTTCATCATAGCAGAACCCTTCATAGAGACTCTCTAGTGATATATTTAATTAACAGAGTACAGAATCCAATCTCAGTTGTGTTTCACCTCGCTGTGCTACAGGGGATCCCCCAAAACTCTTTATGAAGAAATAACTTAAAATGAATATTTGGGATTCACTTTGATCTTAAATAAAATACATCATTTGACATATCTGGGGAGATAGATCAATTGGTGGAGGACGGAATGGTGTTTTCGTGTGTTTTTTTTTTAATGAAATAAATAGGGTAGTGCAAGACTCCAAAAGAATCACAAGTGCTGTGGTGTCATGACACAAATGGCCCCTGTGACCACCTTCTGTGGAAAGATCATTCTGAGAACAGCCTTTTTGTAGAAGGAAGGAATCCTCTGGCCATTTTCCTTCCTGAACCCTCTTGTCTGTTTTCTTTCTTTCTTTTTTCTTTTTTTTGGCTGCACTGCGCGGTTTGCAGGATCTTAGTTCCCCGATCAGGGATTGAACTTGGGCCCTCGGCAGTGAACGCCCAGAGTCCTAACCACTGGACCACCAGGGAATTCCCTCTCCTCTGTTTTTCGAAGTACTGTGTCTTTAGTAACCACTCTGTCCTCTGAACATTCTTGATTTCCATGGTACCACTCTCTCCTGGCCCCTTCCCTGACTCTCTGTATGCTCCTTCACTGTCCAGCTCATGGGCATATTAATCTCAAGAGGTGGGCTCCTCGGACCCTGTCCTTGGCCCTTTTCTCTTATGCTCTCTCTGGGTGACCTACAACACTTCCATGACATCAACTGTTATCTGTAAAGTGATGACTTCCAGATACATATTGTCTCTACTAGTCAAGGTCTACAACCCATCACTTCCTGGACATAGATTGGCCATCGTAGAGATCCCTCAAACTCAATGCACACAAAGAGAAATGCATACTGGTTCCTAAATTCCCCTTCCATTCCTTATCTTTGCAACTAGCGCCATCATCTACCCCATCTGCCAGCAACAAATTAGAGTTCGTCCTCCAACCCCTCCGCTCACCCCCCACCTCCAATTTATCAACATTTGTCTCAGTTAGGAAGTGCTTTGGGCCACTGGATGGAAATGGATGGAAACCACAGTGGCTTAAACAAGAAAAGATTTGTTTATTGTTCTCACACAGCATGAGGTTCAGACCATCCAAAGCTGGTACGTTGGGCCCGCCGTGTCATCAGGGCCCTGGACTCCTGTTTGTCTTCTCTGCCATACTTTTCACAAGGCTCCCATCTTTAAGAGCACATCGTGGTTACAAGATGGTTATTCCCAAGTTCTAGGCAGAAAGAAGGATGAAGAAGGAAGAGAATTAAGGCACTTCATTTGGTTCATATCTCATTAGCCATAAAGAGAAGGGTAGAATGGCTATTAGTAAGGCAAGACAGAAATCCGTGCCACCTTTTCTACTTTCTTAACATCTTTCAAATTCATCTCCTAATATACTCACTTCAGACCCTCATCACTTCTCCTGTAAATTTCTTCAATAGCCTCCTAATTAGACTCTTTGCCCACCATCTGTGCCCCTCACAGCCATTCTTTCACAGCATTGCCATCACTATCTTTCTTAAATGTGAACCTGTGCCCTGTTTAAAATCTTTCAGGGGCTCCCCTTTAGCCTTCAAGAAAAAGCCCACACTCCTTGCTGGCTTTAAGCCCTTCCAGATCTGGCTCAAAACCGCTTCTGAGCCTTCATTCTCTTCTCCCTTCCCCCAAGCTCTCAGCACACTTTTTCATCCCAGAACATCTCAGTTTTCTCTTGCCATCCCACCTTACAAGTGCTGCCACTCTGTCTGCACCAATTACACATGAAAACGAAGACATTTTCATGTGCAATCAACAATTAAAGATCTGAGGAAGAGCCTGCACAGCAAGACCACCTGTTCACATGGTGAAAAATAGTCAGCAAAATATGTTTTCTTACACATGTATAAAGATACTGTTTAAAACACAACAAGCCTGCCTCCTCTAAAGCTACCTCTCCGGGAAGAAAGATGTGGGAGAATTTTACCCATCACTTCCTCAATAGTCTAATTAGTCCAGACCTCCACACATCTGAGAGGAGAAAGGAGAAATGCAACTTCTTACTTGAAGAGCCCACCTTGTCAGCTGAGACACCACTATGGACATGAAAGCAGACCACAGCAAAAGCGAGTAATGATGAAAGAAAAGGTGAAGAATGATAAAAGAAGAGCTGTACCCTAGATACATAGAAATTCCTGCAAAATACATTTACCACCCTGGACTGAGGCCTGAGATGTGTGGCTTGTGGGCAAGAACAGAGAGAATCAAGAAAAAGCAAGAGGCTAGCTGAAGCCCAATGTGATGGCGCTTTTCCTGGTTTTTCTAAAAACTAAGCTGCTTCCTGCGGAAGCCAGGGAGGGGAAGAAAATCACAGTCAAAAGTTACCGCTGGGCAGACAGAGGTGAAGGTAACCGAAGGTGACGTGTGTGCGTGTGTGTGTATGATGCCCTGGGCACAGCTCCTCTGGCTATTGGGAGACCCCTATGGAAAGTGGAACCCTGAGTCTATTTTGCCATCTGCTGACCGGCTCCTTCCTGGGATCCTTCTGTGGACCTTGTTCATCTTAGTTCAGTGGTGTCCCCCGTGCTGTAAATAACTGCCGCCCACAGGGAGCTGGCCATAACCCCAACTAGTACTAACACTTGGCAGCTTTTTCCAGCACACACGTCACCAGGAATGAGGTTGGTAAATGAGTCAGGCATTCTGGAGAAAGAAATACAGTGACCACCAAGGCTGTCTAGTGACAGAAACTGCTGAGGACCCTTATCTGCTCTCTGTCTATTTATGGTGCTGTAGCTCTGTGGGAAAATTCTTCTTAGAGTGTTGGCAAAAAAACAAACAAACAATTAGGGATCTTCGTGTTTCAGTGACGTTTCCTCTTGACGAGTTACTGCTTCTTCACTCTGTACTCTTCAAAGAAAAAAAAAAAAAAAAAACCATCTTTTAGGCACAAATGATTAAAGAGAATTGCAACCCAAATCAATTTTGGGGAAAGAGATTGGATAAATTATGAAAGGTAAATGAAGTAAGTGTCTAGAAAAAGGGAGGTTGCGTCACAATGTGGGAAAAAAGAAACGAAAAGTGCCACTCAGCCTTAAACTTCCCTGATATTCACACAGCCTTTGTAGTCACAGGTTGCAGCCATCTTTGTGGATACCTAGAAAACTGGCCATCAAGACTAGAATAGGGCTTCCCTGGTGGCACAGTGGTTGAGAATCCGCCTGCCGATGCAGGGGACACAGGTTCGTGCCCCGGTCCGGGAAGATCCCACATGCCGCGGAGAGGCTGGGCCCGTGAGCTGTGGCCCCGGAGCCTGTGCTCCGCAACGAGAGAGGCCACAACAGTAAGAGGCCCACGTACCGCAAAAAAAAAAAAAAAAAAAAGACTAGAACAGATTGGTGTGATGTGGGGTGAGGGTCATCCTCAGAGGACCTCCAGCAGAGCCCTTGATGAGTGGGTGCAGCCCTGGAATTGCCCATCCCTTTATACCCGCTTTATACCATTCTCAAGGCCTGGGGTAGCTTGAAGTACCCCATGCACTGGCCATGTGACTGGCCTCACACCCTTCTTTCCTTCTTGTCATGTCTAGTTCCCCAATATTCATCAATAAATAACACGGCAAGGAAGTCCAGCACCTTTAGAGAGCGCTAGTGATCTGCTCTATCTAGCGTACAACGGCCTCACTTGACATCTCTTATTTGAAATGGACTTCCTGTGGTTATGAAGATAACTCGCCAGTCCATTATCTTGTGCTTGGAGGCTCTTTGCTTAGTAGTAAGGACTTGGATCCATCTTCATTAATCTTTGGCTATGCCAAGGTCGTCAATGAAATTGCAGTCAAAAAAGACTTAGAGTAAGTAACGCAGCAGTCAGTGACACAGTTAATCATGTGTGCCTCTAACAACAATTCTGGAACAAGACCAGGTACAAATCAATAAAATACAGTAGATCTGGGAGGTTTTTCTTTCTTCTGCAAGCTATCCCCTGCTACGTAGAGAAGAAAGATAGAGATTGCACGTGTTTGGGAGAAAAATAAGAAGGCAAAGACAAACGTTGGTACCCTCAGGTACCAAACACCCTTCGGTGTTTCTAAACTTTTAAGTTGCACTTTTGTCTCTCACACATTTTTAACCCAGTTAGGTGAACTAGGCAAATGCTACCGTCCCAAACTAGGCTAGACAAAAGGCCCTGTGTCTGTTCTGAAGTTGAGGTGCTCAAGGAAGGTCACCAGCTCTCGATTCCCAGCTCAAAAGCGACAGGCCAGTGTTGGGTGAAAGGCAGCTGCCTGGGAGCAGAGGCAGTGATCAGAGTTAACAACTGTTCTCCCCTTATTCAATGGCAAACAGATTACCCTCTTAATTTCCTTGTGTCCCCTGGAGAGATTATAATCTACTCACTAAAGCATCAGAGGTTTGGGCTGTTGTTTTAAAGCAAAGAGTTCATGGATGAAGGAAAAATGGGGAATTATGTCAGCCACACATTTTTCTTCTGAAATTGTTGGGAAGGAGAGTAGATAATCATCAATGAATATGGTATGGGATATACACCATTCCAAGAATTTTACATTTCAATTTGTTTTCTAGTATGGGTTGCCCAAACTTCCCCCAGGGAGTCATTTATTAATACTTGACTCACCAGAGAGAATAGCAACAAAGCAGGCAAAATTGCCATGCCTGAGGCAACTTCTTTTAGGATTCAACGGAGCACTGATGTAAAACTCCAGGGAGTCTCACAGTTAAAACCACCTAGGAAACTGAGAGGGGAGAAGCTCTTCCTTTTTGCCACCATTTACCACATTTAAATTAGAAAACCAAAGGACTGCTGTACAGCAAGGCCTAGAACACTTTGGGGACAAACAGGCGTTTGAAGGAACTGATCGCACGCCTGTCTCTTGAGCATCCATCTCTGAGGTTTGCAGCGACGCCTCTGCGTCATTTCACGTGCGTATCTGAGAGTTAGCTCTAATACAGGACAGAAGGCACTTTCTTTGTAGGGGTGCAATCAAGAATGGGGAAAGTAGACTCGGGGACCATACTCAGGGACATGAATTCCAACTCTTTGGAAACCGCTAAAGCTGACTTGCTTCCTTGCACAATCCAAAGAGAAGAGTCAGAGGCACGTCCACCCCCACGCCCTCTGACATGACTGCGGGAAGTTACGTAAAGACTTCTGAGATGACTGGACGCCAATTATGATGCTGCCAATGTTTTCCACAAAAGCTTTTCTCCCCCCGGTTCAGCCACAGTCATTCTGATGAAAAGGCTGAGACACGGAGAAACATCACCACTGCAGAAAAAGGTCATTTGATCCTTGACGTCCCCAGTCTTCCTAGTGAGAAAAACAGCAGTAACCATTCATAATGAGTACTGTTTTCACTCAGCTACATCCTCTAGGCTTTCTTGAAAGTGATGTGGACTCTAAGCATGGAAAGTTCCAGACTTAGGGCTTGTTTTCAAAAGAAATCAGATCTGCGGGCTAAGTGTTGGGCCACAAAATACATCATCTCCCAGGAAAGCCCCTTAAACTCAGCCAAAATTCTCTCTTTATTCACCTGTGGTATTTCACCAGAACTTGTAATCATTAAATGTTTCTAACCATTAGACAAATGTCAGGTGGACAGAACAGAGAAAATATATAAAGCTACATTCCACGCCAGGTGAATAATGGTTTTTTTGTGTGGTTGTTTCCATAAATTTAGCCAACAGATTATACCTTCCTTTTCTTTTCCTTTTAAAAGCCAGTTCTGAGTTTTATCTCCATAGCATCCTGTCACCTAAGGAGTGATAGAGATTTAAGGGGAAAAAAATCCAGTTCAGATTGATTTTTTTTTTTCAAATCGGTTTTCTAAATGCAAGTGATAATGACCAAAGACTTTTAAAAAAAAGAACTCATTTCTAAATGACCTCATCTTTCCACCTTGCACACATATCACTTAATTCAATACTCTCAAACAGGACCATAGGTTCGTTAACTTTCCCGCACTTCCTCTATTGATGACCATAGGTCATCCTATTAAAAGGAAATGGATGAGCCAGGATATCTCACTTTAATTTTTAAATCATAACAGTTTGCGGTGAGAGTGAAGCAGAGGCCCATCTAAGAAAGGAATAACCCCAGCAAGTGGCAATTAGGAGAGCAAAAGAGAAAACAAAGTAGAATTTCCCTTGCTGATCTTATTCGTATTCTTTTGGGAGATTCTCTCTCTCTCTCTCTCTCTCTCTCTCTCTCTCTCTCTCTCTCTCTCCCCAGCCTTAAGATCTAACAAGGCTGGTAGATGGAAAAGCTAAAAAAACTTCACCTGCTCTTGAATATTCAGGTGAGGAGACTTCCTTTCAGTAAGAGATGCAGGGCAAGACTTGGAGGCCAAGGTCCCCCCACTCCCCCCCCCATCCAGGTGTCCCCAGGGAGACATGAAGAAGCCCTTCAAAGGTCACCCTGGGTGCCCTCCTGCCACACGGCACCTGCCTCCAAGGCAAGGCCATTCTGGGGTGACTCAGACAGCTTTAGATGTTGAGATGTACAACCATCTTGTGCTTCTGAAAACTACAGATATGAAAAACAGACCACAGTCATTCTTTGACAAATTGTGTCATTTTCTACACAAATCAGGGCTTTAAAACCCTGGGAGGGTATAAATGGGAGCACGGAGCAAGGGTGACAGGATGCAATGAGTCATCTCAACTTCCTGCTAATCACAGGAACTGACAAAAGCTTGATGTGTCTCAGATTTGGCTGGGGGTTTCCTTCTCCATTCAGCCTCAGATTTCTACGGCTTGCCCCTTCCTTCTTTGTCTTTCTCCCTATGTATCACTTTTGTCTGAGATCCTTGATGGTCTATAAATAATGTCATTGTGTTACACTGGACGTGGGGTTTTTAAATGTCAGCATCCTGTGCACAGCCTTCCATGATGAGATAACATCCAGTTTTTCTAACTGCATCCCTATGACTCTGAGCTAACTGAGACATTCAGCTGCTAAAAACTGTTCAAATGGTGATATTTTCATAACTCTGATAGAGGAGTAGGGAGAGCAGCATTAAGGTAATGGGTAGAATATTCTTCAGTGTCTTCTTCAGAATTTACTTAAACTTGTAGTTTTTGTGACCTCTTAGACTAAAAGAACAAGCAAGAGGGAAAATTGGGACAGAACGTTAAGCTGCATTTCAAGAAGCAAGAATAATAGCATTTTTTTTCTCTTTCTGAATCAAATTTATTATTTCTGGTTCCCACCTGCCTGGCTGGTGGGAAATGCAGTCTCAGTTGTTACTGGGGCTTCTTTGCGCCTCTGTGGCATCATGAGTTCCGCGTGGTACCAGGACCGGGAGGAGGGAGGAAGGGGAGGGAGGGAGGTGCCAGGAAGCTGAGCTGGGGAGGCCGCCATCACGACCAACAGACCTTCTCTTCCTGCTGCTGTCGTGAACTGGTGTTAAAACTTATTCTGACACTTGTTAAAAACGACAAGGAAAACTTTATTCAGGAGACAACTGCATTCAATAAGGAAAAGTGGGGGGTTATAGCCAAGAAGAAGGAGGGGTGTGGAGACAGATGGAAAATTACTAAGAGGAGACATCAGGTGTAAGAGGGGATTCTGGCTAAACCAACTTGATAGGATTCTTGCTGAAGAGAAACCAGGATGATCAGATACCCAGGGTGGAGGATGAGGCATTTGATCAGACATGGAAGATGATCAGGTATTAAGGGTGAGGGTTCTTTCTAAACTGTCCTAACAGGATTCTTGCTAGAACTGGGAAATGCAGGCCCAACAAGGATAGACACTAAAGCCCAAGGTCAAAGTCTAGCTGGCTTAAAGGAGCCTGACTATAGTTTAGTCAAGAAGAGAGACTGTCACTGGTTGCCTGACAAGGTCTGGAGAATCTATTCTGAAAGGACGTGGGAGATGCCCTCTTAGAGTCACTGTGTCCACACACTTACCCACGGCTAGGTGAGACCCACCCCTAACCACTGCTCTGTAGCAGTCAGCCACAGTCCTTAGGAGGCACTCGGCATGAGAGGGGCCCAGGCCCTTCCATGCTTGGAAACCCCCAAAGTTGGGGGGTTAGTTTCCTCTTAGTTTTATGGAATTTCCCACTCCCCACGCACCAACACTGAGCCAATGCAACTCCTCAACTGCAAATACTTTCCTTCACCCCCTTCTTCTCCTGGACTACCCAGTTCAGCACTTCTCAAAGGGTCTTTAAAACAAAGCATTGGGTAGGATTGTCTTCTGGGTACCAATAAAACGTGCTTCGGCCTCATAACACAAAGGCTTGGTTTTGCAGGATGGGGGAGGTGAAAATACAACAGGGAGAACAAAAATTAATCTCTCAATAAATTATCCCTCTCAATTATCAGTGGAATGACCTGAAAACATAATGGCTCTGTTTTGGATACATGTGTTTTTGTATGGCAATATTTTATTGCATACCTGCAAATACCATCGTCTCATCTAGATTGCTGGTAAAACTATTTCAAGTTCAGGATATTTTTCCAAAAACAGCAGATTTCCAGTGCTGTATCCCCTGAAAATGTTGCCAATACTGTATGTGTGAAAATGCCTTGTGTCCTGTCAGGGACGTGCTGAGTGTGGAACAACCCCTGGTTGGCTCGGAATTACATCCATCATCTGACTCAATGGGAGGGAAGGGGGAAAGAGAATGAACTGTTTTGAGGATGGAGCCTCTCAGCTAAGAAAAGGAGTGAAGATGGTCCCCTTAGTGCTGAAGTCAGACAATTCCTCAGAGGATAGAACTGCCAGATAAAATACAGGATACCTACGGGTTCAACCCCTGGTCCGGGAAGATCCCACATGCCACGGAGCAACTAAGCCCCTGCGCCACAACTCCTGAAGCCTGCACACCTAGAGCACGTGCTCTGCAACAAGGGAAGTCACCACACTGAGAAGCCCACGCACCGCAACGAAGAGCAGCCCCTGCTCGACACAACTAGAGAAAGCCCGCATGCAACACCGAAGACCCAACACAGCCAAAAATTTAAAAAATAAATAAATAAAAAGTTTAAAAAAAAAAATACAGGATACCTAGTTAAATCTGAATTTCAGATGAACAGTAACCATTTTCTTATACGTATGTACATACCATACAATGTTGGGAACATACTTATACTAAAACTTTTTCTATTGTTTATCTGAAATTCAAACGTAACTGGGCATCCTCTATTTTTATTTGCTAGATCTGGCAACCCTAATGACAGAGTCCTTTTCTAAGCACCAGCTTAGGCAGTTGATAATACGGACCTTAAGCCTGACAGGGGGCGCCATGTTTAAAATCGTGCCCTGAACTAGACGCCAAAATGTGTAGGTCAAATAATGCAGCAAATCATCCTCATCTCTTTGGCTTCCAGGCCTGCATGGCTTGACTCAGTGGCACTGGGGCTGCCACTGTTCTGGTAGGGGGGATGCCACACCCCGAGCAACAGGCAGCAAGGCCTCGCACAGGACGAGCGTTGCCTGGGAACATTTGTTTGCTTCGTAGGTTCCTGTTCAACGTCCAGTCCCAGGCCCCAACTCAGACTCCTGCTCTTCTTTCCTCACACTCCTTTAAGAGAACATTTTTCCACGCTCACGGGTTCAGTCATCTCCTCGGAGTAGATCTCTGTCTCCAAGGCTTCAGGAAGCAGCCTGCTGTTGAGTCCCACGTGGGTTTCTCAACATTTTCTTAAACTCAAACAGCCAACGCAAAACTCATCAGCCTTCTTCGCATTCAGCTCCTCCTCTCATCGTTGGTACCTGGGTCTCTATGGGCCCCAACCCTGCTGTCATGTTTAACACTTTCTTTCCCTCCCCATAACAATCAGTCTCCAAGTCTCAGTACTTTTTCTCTGTAAACTGTCCTTTGCATGTCGTCCTTCCCACCGGGACCACATTCGCTTAGGCCTAGCCCTCACGTCTCAAATTACGACACCCCCAAACCCTGGGTTTCCTCTCCAAATCTGTCTCATTCTTGTTTCCATGGCTTCCAGCTTCCTGAAGCGTTAAACTTAAGCTTCTTTCCCTGGTTCTCATGGCCCTAGTGATAAAGCCCCACCCTCCTAGAAACGTAGGCTCCTGTTCGCAACACATCCCTTCTCCAAGAGCAAGGCCCCGACCCCGCTGTTTCATGTCCACCCCACTTCACTCATTCCCACCGAGAATGTGCTTGCCCCTGATGGCTGACACCTGCCCATCCTTCAAGCACAAGCGCAATTTCTTTTCCCCTTGTGGAGATTTCCTTGTCTAATCCAGCCTGCCTGGATCTCTTTCTACAATGTCTTGACCTTACAACAAAGTGCTCCCTTACCCAG
The DNA here is from genome assembly GCF_026419965.1 of Kogia breviceps. NCBI lineage: Eukaryota > Metazoa > Chordata > Mammalia > Artiodactyla > Physeteridae > Kogia > Kogia breviceps. The sequence goes on along the minus strand of NC_081319.1, from coordinate 96,379,551 downwards.
ATCCTGGCTTCCCTCTCTGCGTAACCTCCTCGGTGATGGGGTTCAGAATGCGCTACCCCAAAACATGGCACCTCGGCAGAGTGAATATTTTAAACTGAAGGAGTCTGAGAAAACAGCAGAAGCAGGGAGATTACTCCGACGCCCCCCCTGCCTTTCTCCCCTGAATGACCTCTCCCCTTTATGACCTGAAGCAGGTCATAAAACCCTCCGGTGAGAGGTGCCCGCCCCCCATACCTGGAGGACAGGAGCATCCTTATCTCCAAAACAGAGGGACACCGAGAAGAATCTGAAAACATAGGCCTGGCTGAATTTCCCCAGTTTACTACCCTTACCTCATATCCTTTGTCCTATAACACTTCTCCAGCACTGTCCACTTGTCATCAAACCTGGCATAAGAACACACGGTTTTAATTGTCTCTTCGAGTCTTCATTTCCTTACAAAGACTCCTGTATCACATAAAACTTATGTAAATAAATTTGTATGCCTTCTCTCTTATTAATTTCTCTTTGTCAGTTTAATATTCAGACCCAGCCAGGGACCCTAAGAGGGTCGAGGAAAACATTTTCCTGACCTACATCAGTGTCCTCTTGGTTTGACAGTAATTGACTCAGGAGAAATACCTTCCCGGTCCTCAGGCAAAGTCCCCTCCTGACCTAGGCCACCAGAATCTCCCGCCTGAGTCCCCATACCTTGTGGAACATATACTAAAAACGAGCCTCCTGAAGTTGACTCTTCCCTTCAGAATGACAACGAGAAAAATCTAGATTGTCCGCATTATGATAAAATCTTCCTAAGTGTTAATTTAATGCATAAGAAGTCCTTATGGCTCTTTTCTGGTCTTAGCAAAACATTTTTTTAATGTTCTTATTGTAGTTTTTTGCACTGGTCAATGCTAAAAGCCAACCCTTTGAGGAAGTCTCAGTTTCCTGATTTCTTATGTCACAGTCTGATTCATACTCTGCCTAATTAACACCCTGATGTCCTGTACTCACTGCTCTGTTTGTGTAGTGGCTTCCATCTATACGTACACATGATGCACCAGGGCAGGGTACATCCTCCAAAAAATCCACTTCACATAGAGTCCTTAAAGCCCATGGTGAATAAAGTCATGGTTGGCCTAATTCCAATCTTTCTTTTTGAAATTCGGTAAGGATCAATATCTCCATAAGAGTTCTAATCCTTTCCAATTTCATAGATATCCAGGTGGAACAAATAAAGACGTTGATTCTAAACGGCCATTTCCCTTGAGACTGACGGGTTGGGACTAACTAGAAAGATGAATGGAAACTGTTTCAAATTCTGTTTGAAAACGGGAAAAGTAAGAACCATATTTGTAAAAACATTTAATAGACCAATAACTAGCAATGTGATTTTAATGATATCCCGGGACCTTGCTCTAACCAGCAAGAGGAATCCTGTGGAACGCCAATTCTGGCAGGACCCCATCCAAGGAGGGTCATTTATTGAAGTAACTCTGGGTACAGAATGGAGGGGGGCAGAGGCCAGAGGCAGTGAAGCCAGTTAGGAAACTCTGGCAGAGGTGTAGGTGAGGTCACGAGGGCCCCAAATAAAAAGGAGGAAAGGAGGAGGGACTCCCAGATGTACCTGGTGAGGGTCTACGCTCTGGGGGAGGGGCAGAGGCCAGTGAAATTCGAGTTCCTCCAGTGAATTTGACCTCATCTGTACCCACAGGCTGGCAGGGCCTGGGAACATTCATGTTACAAACGGACCCGGGCCCGCCCCTACTTACCACCTTACACGACACTGCGCAGTTTACGTAAGTTTCTCCCTCCCTTTGCCCAGAGCTTCTCAAACAGCCATTCATGTTTCTGTTCTCAGTACAGAGCACATGAGCAGAGCAGGTGCTGGGTCTACATGAGCCTATAAACAGCTGAAACGCCAAGAGGGCTCTCACTGTCACACACCCGTGGAACGCAGACCCCTGACCCTAAAGCAGCATTACTACAAAACTCCAGCATGAGAAGTAAAAATCCACACTCCTGCAACGGGAGCCACGAACCCCAGGACGACGCCGGGGCCCGCAAAGGGGCTGCGCCTTTCAGTTAGTACCAGCAAAGTGTCTCCGCGTCCTCCGCTCCTCACAAAACATATGCATTGAAGATTAGTCAAATGGGCTGCGTGGCCAAGAGCCGGCAAATTCAAAGAGGAAAAAACAATTCTTTTCCTTTCAGGGAGGGGGGTGGGGAACATGTTAATTAACTATTTTGGAGTCCAACAATTTAAACGACAGGCATCCCGAGAAAAAGAAAGTCCAGCAGTAGCCCACACTGGGAGATGTGGCGACGGAGTCAGCTGATCCAAGAGGTCCCTGTGTCCAGAGTCACTTGGACCAGAGATTTGTTTAAAATGAGGGTCTGAGAGGCACTGAGGGAGGAGCTAAGGAAGGAAGCACTGCGACAGAAAGGTCACATGGAAGCAAACAGAGCCACCAATTCAATCCGCTGCCTAAACTCCACGAGGAGAAGCAAAGTTTGCCAGGACGGGGAGGAGGAGCGGGCAGCCCGGAGAAGCCACTCTTCCCTCCAGAAGGTCAGCCAACTGCCCTGAGTTAGGGATTCCTGGCGTCACAAAAGCCATCATGTGATATGAAACCTCTGTAACCGACAGAGCGCAGGACGACGTCAGGGTCCCCGGCACAGGCTGCAGAGACCGCTGCCCCGCTGCTTTGCTTGGCAGGCTCGCGACACAGGGGAATCCCTTGAAGCCCCAGGGCTGTACCTCCAGCCCCACGATTTACGGCCACGCTGGAGCTGGGGTCTCACCAGTTAAAGCAATTCAGACCCACTCTTGGTGACGACGCTGTGTGGGAGCCGGCCTGGGAACGGGAGGGAGGAAGAAGCAGTGAATTCGAGATGCTTTTGCATTTCTGATTCATACTGTTCTCCCTCCCCACGCATTTTTTTTTTTTTCTCTGCCAGTCATTGATGGTTTTTCTTCACCGCTCTAAAGCAGGCCCACACTTCCGGCCCCTGGTCCCCTCCCCTCGCTACTGATGACCAGGAACAGAACAGGTCCCAGACCCAGGCAGCATGACTCTTCCAACATTCAAAGGCCACAGTGACCCGAGTCCACTGCCAGGACCAGAGCGGGCTCTTTTCAAGGTCTGCAGAGAATTGTTTCCAAAGCAAGAAGAATAAGAAATATCCGTTATAATGTTTAAAGAATTTGAAAGCAAGTGTTTGCCATTCCAGCTTACTTTTCTAGTCTCAGCATTTGCAAAACACCATGTATTTCCAAATACTACACTGTTTGGCTTTTGACTTTAAGACCGCCTGGCAATATTTTTCTTAGGATCTGTGTGGTACAGCAAGTGGTGTATCTGCTCATCACAACTGCACAGGAAGATTCAATAGTCCATAGTAGCTGGGACAGGACAAAGAAGCACAAGAGTATCAATTCCAGGTCTAAGTGAGACTGGCTTAATAGACAGATATGGCTTTAAAGTACACCAATTTTCCAATCACCCACTGAGTAGGTATTTTCGAACACTATCGATGAAAATGATATAAAGATAGATCAGTCATGGTTCCTGCCCTCAAGGACAATTTATCCTAGTCTTTGAGATCTTACACATGTATAAAGGACCAGGCTAGAAAGCAGAGAGAAGTGTAGTAGCAGACATTCAGGAGACAGACGTGCTTCAGGATGTGGAACGGCAGGCAGCTGCTCTAAGTCAGGGAGTTTGCAACAGGCAGGCCTAAGCTGAGGACAGGAGAAGCCTCCGGGGAAGGGCAAAGTCTGTCCATTTGGACACCAACCACCAATCCCTGTACGAAGACCTTCTTAAGGCAAAACAGGGCCACACAGAGAACGGGAAATAAACTCTTCTAGACCAGCTCCCTTTGGACCACTGCCAGCTTCCTAAAAGGAGAACAGGAACTAAAGAACAGTCGAAAAGCTCTGTCACTGTCCTGGCAGGGTGTGTCCTGGTATGGGGAGATGGGAGATTGGTAATTCCCCACCCACTCGCCCGCCCGCTCTAAACCAGAGCCTCGGTGAACAGAATGAAGAGGAAACCACACAGGCTCTTCATTCACGAGGCCTCCTCCAGAATACACCTAGAGCGGCCAGATCAGCTGTGGAGGTGCTGGTTTTGGTAGCTGCATCACTGTCAAGCCCGCTGACAAACACTGAGGGACTCCCCATTGGTCCCCACCCCTCCTACCAGAAGAGCCCACAGCCCTGGAGTCCCAGGTATGAGCTGCTGGGTGAATCAGGCACCCACTGCGTGTCCTCCCCCCGGGGAGAGCCTCACAGCCCGGCTGGATGGCTAGGAGAAACCCCGGTTGCCCCTTAATCAGGGGGTTAACTACAGCCTACGTGAAGGGTTGGGGAAGGACAGCATTTGGATGCCTGGATCAAGGAGACGCATGCGTCCAAAGGTTTCACACGAAAGCATTCAGCGAGGAAAAAAATCGAGGAGAAGAAAAGGGGCATTTCTGGGAATAAAAACCAATTAGATGACAAATACACATACGCACCCTCATTGTTTTTTGCCTTCCTTCCTGCAATTTTCCATACTTTTTATCAGCTCAGGGACAGAGCCTTGACGGCCCTCCAATTGTTTTTCCACAGCTCAGCTCTCTAGTGCTCATTCATCACAAATTTCAAAAGACTGCTGGGGCTTCCCTGGTGGCGCAGTGGCTGAGAATCGGCCTGCCGATGCAGGGGACGCGGGTTCGTGCCCCGGTCCAGGAAGATCCCACGTGCCGAGGAGCGGCTGGGCCCGTGAGCCGTGGCCGCTGAGCCTGCGCGTCTGGAGCCTGTGCTCCGCAACGGGAGAGGCCGCAACAGTGAGAGGCCCGCGTACCACAAAAAAAAAAAAAAAAAAAAAAAAGACTGTTAAAGTTCTTAAGTCATTCCAAATAGATGTAGCAACCCTCACATACCCGCTCCTGCGGAATACCTGTTCCTGCGTCTGTCCCGTTCACCATCCCTATTTTATTTTTATTTATTTATTTATTTATTTATTTATTTATTTTTTTTTTTTTTTTTTTTTTTTTTGCGGTACGCGGGCCTCTCACTGTTGTGGCCTCTCCCGTTGCGGAGCACAGGCTCCGAACGCACAGGCTCAGCGGCCATGGCTCACGGGCTTAGTTGCTCCGCGGCATGTGGGATCTTCCCGGACCGGGGCACGAACCCGTGTCTCCTGCATCGGCAGGCGGATTCTCAACCACTGTGCCACCAGGGAAGCCCACACCATCCCTATTTTAAATTCACCACCACACACAGGCGAGTTTCCTTTCTTCCTCTGCAAAAGAGTTTCTCCTTGTTGTTAGTCTCCTGGGCTATGAAAGTTGGGGACAGATCTCCTGTCAGGGCAGGACAGAGAGGCGGGGAGGGCAGACCAGGGGTCTCTGGCCTGAAGTAAGGGCCTCCTGCTGGGACAAGGAAGGTATTAGAGGCTGCAGGTGCTCAGAAGGGAGTCCATGTCATGTCCTGCTCTTTGAAGGGTGGTCTGGGGCCCAGCAGTGTCCGCATCACCTGGGAGTTGTTTAAACAGGCAGGATCTCAGGCCCAGCCCCAGAGTGACTGAACCAGAATCTGCATTTGAACATCTGCGTGAGTGGACCTGAGAGCATAATATTACATAACAGACCCTCCACCTAAACTCTCTCTTTTAATCCTTTGAACAACCTGGTGTCATATCTCCTTTGTACAGATTAAGAAACTGTGGCTCAGAGAGGTTAAATAATTTGCCCAAGACCACACAGCTACTTTGTGACAAATCATATGTTTGAGCCCCAGTCTGGTGGATTTCAAAGTCATTGTCTTTTCCACCGCATACTTGAAGTTCAATTCAGAGGGAAGAAAGGGAAAATCTAGCAACAGGCCACACTGGGAGATGTGGGAAGGCATGCAGCTAGGCCATTATCTGACCATCTGGCAGCAGGTAAGCAAGGCTGCGGGCTAGGGACCAGGGGCAGGAATCCGTTTCTGCAAGCCACAGGGAGACCGGCATGAACAAATCCAAACCCCAGTTCTCAGGGGTCTGGAGCACGGAGTAGGGCCGCCGGGGACAGACCTGTTCCATCTGGCATCAGGAGAAAGCACAAGCCCAGTAACCAGTACTGGACCCAACTCAGCAGGCAGGAAGCAAACTGAGGTCTGGTGGCTCCGTGCCAGAGCATCAAACCAGAGCATCTTAAATCCTTCCTGCCTTCAGTCAACCTGGGCCCAGAAGGAAGAGGCAAGGGATGGAGGCTCCCAATGGGGAAGGGGCTCTGAACAGATGCTGGTTGAAGCCACTTCCTTGCTGGGGTGAGGGGGGTGGTGACAGGTTCCCAAAGTCACGGGCAGCTACTGGGTCTTTGCTACGCTGTGGGAAACGGCCTCAGCCATCTGCCCTCACAGGACAGGAGGGCCGGGCAGAGGTCGCAGGGCTCTGCGAGGGGTGAACCCAAGGTGCTATGGGAGCACACACCCCCTCATATAGTCTCCAGGGAGCCCCTAGCCTTCCCAACTTACTGCAAATGCACAGTCTCGGTTTTAAAGTGAGACCCTCCATGCATATCTGTTTCTGGTTGAGCAAAAGTTACTGAAAAACTATTTCTTCCTTTCTACTAAACATCCAGAAAGCAACAGAGGGATGGTAGAAAAGCCACATGACAGCCGTTTGGAAAAGCTTTTCAGAACTGCTTTTCTATTCTTCTGTTTTGCAGGCTCTGGGGGTCCACTGAGACTTCCACAAACAAGCAAGGATCCCATTTCTTAACTTTGGCCAGCCGTCCTTTCAAATGCCAGGACACATGCCTCGGGCAGAGCCATCATGTTCTGAGGCGTTTTCTAAGGCACGGATTGCAATAGCCCCCAGCTGGTCGTCTGCCCTATGTGTCCCTCATGTTGTCACCAGATACGTCTTCTTAAATCAGCACGTTCACCCTGTCACTCCCTTGCATAAGGACTTCTACTGCTGGTGGGAGCAAGTCCGAACTTGGATTTGCTTCTGAGCCCCTCCGTCAGCGGGCCAGCAGGTCCACTTCAGCCGGGAATGCTTGGCCCTCGCCGTTCCCTCGCCCAGAGCAGATTTTAGCTTTTTTGGGGCCAAGCTCCTTGGTGCCCCTGAGCTTTGCTACCGCAACTGCTCCCACCAACAGAGCTCTTCTAGACCAGCCAAATCTACACAGTAGTGAAACCAAGCCAAGGCCAAAGTCATACCCCAACAAACCCACAAACTGGGTGGCCTCTACTCAGCTGTGAGTGTTGCGTGGAGGTTGGGGGCATGGCGTGCTGGTACATGTTCAACAACAGGCTTTCCAGGGGACACAGGTATGTGCATATGTATACATACATAGGTCTGTTATAAACACACACACTCCCTATAGCCAGCTGATTCTCACAGATGCTTCCACTGATTTTCCACAAACTCTCACGTCTGTTGCCAATCCTAAGCTTGTCACTGAGGAACAAGGATATTTCTGACCCATACGCTGAACAAGAGGAGGGCAAAATGACAAAGGTCTATGTCAGAACTCCACTCATTTGTCCTTGATAAGAGCAACTTCTCTGCAGAATCAGATAATAGTTTTCAAATACTGGAGGCGTATTTTTTCCATTTTCTGTGCTATCACGACGTAATGGCTACACAGAGGCGCACGTTAGCCGCACGTTAAAGTTTTATCTGTGTTTTTAACATTGTCCACGTCACTTTCTTAACTGTAGGCCAAAGGTCAGCAGACTTTTCCTCTAAAGGGACAGATAATATTGCCAACTTTGTGAGCCCCTTTGCCCTTTTAGCGTGGAAGCAGCCACGGACAATAGGTAAAGGAGCCAACACAGCCACGTTCCAATAAAACTTTTACAAAAACAGGAGGGGGCCCAGATTTGCCCCACAGGCTGTACTTTACCTACCCCTCGCCTAGACAACCAAGGAATGATGAACCAAACCCGTATTTGCGGGGTTTGTTTGCCAATCAGCCTACTCTGGTAGATTTCACGCTCTCAAAATGAAGTCAAAGAGTGAGGAGCTGGGGGAGGGGGAGGGGCGCAATCCTTACACAGTGCGGTGTTTCCACCTGGACCCGCTTCCTGGGGCTGTCTCACAGCAGCGCAGATGGGGCGCCTTCCATGACAGAAACGTACTCTCTCAGAGTTCTGGAGGCTGGCAGTCTCAGAACCCGGTGTCAGTAGGGTTGGACCCTCCCAGGGGCTGGGAAGGGTAATCAGTTCCAGGCCTCTTTCCTACCTTCTGGGGATTTGCTGGTCATCTTTGGCGTTTCTTGGCTTCTGTGGCATTGCACTGATCTCTCCACGTTCACATGGTGTTCTCTCTGTATGTATGCCTGTGTCCATTTTCCCTTTTTATAAGGGCATCAGGCGTGTTGGATGAAGGGACCACCCTAATGACCTCATCTTAACTAATGACATCTGCAAAACCCCGCTTCCGTATAAGGTCACATTCTGAGACTGGGGGTTTAGAACATCACATATAAATTTGGGGGGACATAATTCAGCCCACAAGACCACCAAACAGCTACAACAGTTGCTAAGTAACCTGCAAAGCATAGATAATAGAAAAATGTAGCAAAAAACAGGGAACTGATGAGTTTCAGTTTTGATTATCTTTGTTTTAATATAGTTTGTTAAATTGTAAGTTTATATAAGACTTACACTGTTTAATTTATAATCCTAATAGATGGGTTTAACAGCTGGCTACAACATTCCTGAAAATGTATCCATCAACCCTCTCAAACCTATAGGAGTTGATGGCAGCATACCACTGGTAGAGGGGAGTGTGTGCTATGGACAGAGACCCCCAGAGGGGTTATGTCCCCTCCAAGGCCTAGAACAAGGGAAACCAACCCTCAGGCTCTTCTCTCTCCATCCTGCATTCCTCTCCCAGGAGGAACCCAGGGAGAACAGAGTGTAAATACCAGTCATTTTCCCCACCCCTCTGGCCTTCGCCAGTCACCTCAAATCCTCAGCTTTGGGCTTCCCTGGTGGCGCAGTGGTTGAGAGTCCGCCTGCCGATGCAGGGGAAACAGGTTCGTGCCCCGGTCCGGGAAGATCCCACATGCCACGGAGCGGCTGGGCCCATGAGCCACGGCCGCTGGGCCTGTGCATCCGGAGCCTGCGCTCCGCAACGGGAGTGGCCACAAACAGTGAGAGGCCCACGTACCGCAAAAAAAAAAAAAACACCTCAGCTTTGCTTGGCCAAACCTAAGTCCCTTGCTCCAGAGAGAAAAGGATGGGTTCTTTTTGTGCTAAGCAGGGCATAGCAGGCTTCACATCACTCTGGTACCCAGACTCCCTTCTAGGCCACATAGAATCCTTCCATCTGCTAAGAGCTTCTCCGACCAAGTGCAGTCCCTTTGCTGAATTCCTATAGAATATGTTTACATATGGCATCATATTATCCTCTAGTTGATTTCTGTATGGATCTCTTGATTCTCTATTTAATTTATAAAATTTGAGAAGAAAAACTGGATTCTTTGCTATTTCTCTTAGTCCCGGCCCAGGGCTAGACAGACAACAGGGACTTATTAACGTTCGTCACTTACGTAGAGAACAGCAAATGGTAGTCAAAAAGCAAGTTTATCTTAGGCCGGGGTTGGAAAGAACCAGCCTTTGGTTCAGGGAAAGGCAGAAATGAAACTCAAGGGTATCAAGCATTTCTACTTACAAGCTTCAGCAAGTTTGAAAAGGAATGAACAGCTGAGACCAATGAGAGGTCTCCTGACTTTTCCTCACGGGGGGGTATGCCCAAGGTGGAAGTGGTGGCCAGCAGCACATGAAAGACTAGAAATTCCCTGAGTATGAGTTCAGCTAATACTCTCTGTCATAACCAACATGCTACGATTTCTCAGAGGCTTAACAAAATATAGAGCTGTTGAATTTTTCTTACATAAGCTCCGTGGTAGAACTAGTGGGGTGGGGGCAGGGGACGCAGGGGGAACAGAGGAGTCAGACCTCGGCTCACACAGCCACCGTGGACACAGTTGGCAGGGGCTCTTCCACACCTGGGTCCCATCCCCTGGCCCTGGGAGTTGACGTCAGCCAGCATCCTGGGAGAGAATGCACGTACGGGATCACTCAGCAGGGGTTGGGGGACAGATCTGGAAGTGGTTTCATCACTTCTGCCCATATTCCGTTGGCTAGAACTCAAATGGTCGACCTGATGACTCCAGCTAGATCTATATGGACTGGGAAAGCAACAACTCTGCACTGTAGGACGGGCACACAAATCACTAAGGGGCTGGTGCAAAATTTTCCCTAAAAATGGGCCTGACTAGGGCTTCCCACAACCCCTAACAAGGAGAGACCAAGGTGGAGGCTTGATCGACTCTGATACATAGGGTTTGGCTTAGAGGTCAAAAAGGGGACCAAAGTCAGAAATCATCCATGGAACTTGTCCTAAGCCAGGAAAGAGCCTTATTTAGCTGGAAGAGGTCATTTAATAAATGAGAATAGACTTGATATCTCAGATTCCTTTCAGCCCTGGAAGAATCCGTATCTTACCTCCATGGGGCTGGAACACCCTTCAGTTCAAGCGAAGTGGTAAGAACTGTAAATAATCTCCCAGCTTCGTGTGATCTCCCTTCAGATGGTTCTCAGTTGCACTGAGCCAGAAACCAACATGCTACTGAGGGTGATAGCAGTATAGAGGCTCAGTCTTCAATGAACGCTCAGGAAATTCACCCTGCAGACCCAGAGATGCCAAAAGCTATCGGTATTCTAATGGCATTCTCCACGCTTCAGCATCTCAAAAAGGGAAACTGATACCCAATTTTGATTTTCTGGACTAGGATGGAAATTTGACTCACTCTTTGCAAATAGTCTGGAAATCCACTGGACGGAGCCATCATATGACTTCAAAACACTTACCACCGGGAGTCCTCAGGAATGCGATGCCCTCAAATTGTTTCTTCTTTATGAGCCATGAAACCAGAGTTAGAAAAACAGCTAAAGTGGGGTGGACACATCAATAGAATAAGTTCCTCCAAAAATGCCAAGCTAGGAGATAAAAGAGCAATGAGAGGAGATAATAAAATACTAAGCTTTAAACGGTATCCATATGTGGAAAGAAGTGGAACTGAATTAAGAAAACTGTTGCACCATGTCCCTTGAAGGGAAACAGAAAATAAAAATAAGCATTCTCACACATACTCAAAAAAGAAAAACTGTATATGGTAAGACTATTGGGCTTGACAAATCCTAACCCTGCAGTTTAGAAACTTGAATATATTCAAACTGGTTTTACATTAGAAGGGGAGAAGGAAAGAGATAGAATCAGTAAGACAAGCTTTATAGGAAAAACATACCAATTTTAAAGCTGCTTTATTTACCAACAGAAGAAGTGGAAGGCCTGCAACCAGCTCAAAGCAGACAGATCACCCAGGTCCTTGGGAAAAGCAGAGATTAGATGTTTATTAGTTGAACAGCACACAACAGCCTTATAGGAGACCACTGGGTGGGTGACAAATGGCCTCCCTTCTGAAATACTCTCCTCTTTTTGTCCCAGCAGAATGCCAAAAGTAAAACATATGCTCTGGGTGTCTGAAAAAGATGATGAACGGTATGGCATCCTACCATGGCTTTACTTTAGACATATGAAGCTCTCAAAATAAAACCTAAGGGGGAGAAACCAAATCAAACAACTCAAAGTTCAGCCTATGTTTAAAAAATAAAACCAAATAAAAATAAAATTCCGGGGCTTCCCTGGTGGTGCAGTGGTTAAGAATCTGCCTGCCAATGCAGGATACATGGGTTCAGCACTGGTCCGGGAAGATCCCACATGCCACGGAGCAACAAAGCCCGTGCGCCACAACTACTGAGCCTGCGCTCTAGAGCCCGGGCGCCACAACTACTGAGCCCGTGTGCTACAACTACTGAAGCCTGCGCGCCTAGAGCCCGTGCTCCGCAACAAGAGAAGTACCGCAACGAGAAGCCCGCGCACGGCAAAGAGAAGCTGCACACCGCAATGAAGAGTAGCCCCCTCTTGCTGCAACTAGAGAAAGCCCATGTGCAGCAACGAAGACCCAATGCAGCCAAAAATAAAGAAATAAGATTTTTAAATGAATAAAATTTTTTTTAAAAAGAGGCTTCTGCTCCTTGCCTTAGGGCAGAATAGTTTCTACATTGGAAGGAGACAAAAGTACGCCACTGGGGTCATTACACTGGTTGGTCTCCAATAACCTAAGCCTTCTGATATTTACAACCTTGTGTAGATTCCTCCCACATTGATGCTGGGCATGGCCACGTGACTTGTTTTGGCCAGTGAAAATGGGCCAGGATGGCATAAGCAGAGGCTTATCCTTTTGGAAGGAATGCTTATTCTTGGAAGCCTGGGCCGCCATGTGAAAAAGTCTACCTAGCCTACTGGTGAGCCCGGTGGAGAGAGAAATGCCTCAAAACACCCAGCTCTTCCAGCCACCCCAACAGAGGCACCAGACCTGTGAATGAAAAAGCCATCTTGGATGATCCAGCCCCATGGAACAGAATAAATGCCCAGATGAGCTCAGCCCAGATTGCAGAATTGTGAGAAATCATAATTTGTTACTGTTTTAAGTACTATTTGAGGTAGTGTGTAATGCAGCAATAGAGAACAGGAACAGCTTCACATGACAGGAATTCTAGTCAAATGCTTATGATCTTGGGGATGAAGTGGACTTTAGCTCAAATCTTATAACTACCATTTACTAGGCGTGTGATCTGGGGTAATTTCTTTAACCTATCTTCGTCTTCTGAACGATAAAGTGGGTCCCTGTGGCTTGCTCCCCAACCCTAGCATCCATGCTTCTCTCTGCTAGGGCAGCCAACTCTACCATAGCTCCAGAGGTGGACCAAGGATCTAGGAAAAGCCAACGAGTGTATTCCATTACTTGACCACAACGGAATGGGCCAGGGCTAGATTTGTGACCTAACCCAGTCCAATCAGAATGAATCTTGGGACTTCAGTGGATGACATGAATATTTTTTGTCCTGGAAGCTAGGCTGAGGATGAAACCAACACTCACAGCAGGAAATATCCAACAAAAGGAAATAACAGAGAAAAGGAGCTTGAATCTAATCAAAATGTTCCTGAAGCTAAGTTCCTTGAACCTAACCAAAATGTTGAAATTTTTAAGTCATGTGAGCCAACAAATTGCCCTTACTGTTGGGATTTGTTACGTGCAATCCGAAGCATCTTACCTGAAACCATAGATACCTAGTGTTCTTTCTGCCTGCCCCCCCCCCTCTTGCTTCTTCCAGAAATACTACTCTCCTTCTTTGGGGGAATTTTTCCTCCCCAAAAAACACATATTTCTAAAGGAGGCTGCCAATTAAAGCATACCCCAGCATTCCTTCCCAAGCCACAAGGGGAAGTATAAGCCCCAACAAGACCAATCAGAGCATCCCCCTAATTTTAGGGACTGAGGAGGTAAGATGGCCCCTCTCTGGTAATGAAGCTGAGATGCCTACTTCCACTTTGGGAAGAAAGTCTTCTGAGAGGAAAAAACCAACTAAAAGATGAGTGGAGAGTCCTGGAACATTCCAGACCAGGTTTCCAAATGATCCTAAGGCTATCTTCCACCTAACCTTCAACAAATCGACTTTGTAAACCAATGAATTCCCCCACCCCTCATCCCTGCATCTTTGGGTGAGGTGTGCTTCTTTCTCTACTTTGACCAGGACTCCTGGTTCTGCCTTTACAAGCTGAAGCAGTCACTCAGAGGCTCCCAGGGACAAGTCACAGAACTCTCTACCTTCTGTGTGCTAAATGAAGGGGTTGAATGGAAATTTCTAGGGTTCCTTTTGGCTGTCTTCTGTGCCTGAAGCCCTCCCAGTCTGCTGTAGGCCTCTGTGGCCTCCAGGGAGGATGAAAACAGTATCCACTTGGACTACGTACAACTTTTCACACACCTTTTCTCTTTCTTATTAGCATATCCCAATTTTTGTTGCATATAAATATTGATTCATAAAGTTAACAGTGACTATTCAGTGTGTGCATAATAATATCCCCCGCTTCCATTTATTGGGTACCTATTTGGTGCCAAGTTAGGTGTTTCATGTATTGTTTCCAATCCTCATAACCCATGCATAACAGGCTTCTCCAGGTGTTGACCACAAATGAAGGCAAATGTACAGGCAACCCCTCACACTTCAGGACTCAGGTCCCTGTTCATTCCTCATCTCCAAATATCTCTGAGAATCCCGTGTTGTGAGTCCTAAGACAATTCCGTAAGAATTTGCCCCTAGTTCCCTCCCATGAAAGAGTCTCAAACTTCCCCCTTCTTGTGTCTTTCCAAGGATCCTCAAAAGGGGAGGGGGCCCCCAATTGGAAACTATGCCCCAATGCCCATGAACAACAGAGTGGATGAAAATGTTGTGCTATTCAATACATTTACTCAACGGAATATTAAGCCACAATGAGAGTGAATGAGCAACTTGCACCCACAACAGTATGGATAAAGAGCACAGACACACAGCTGTGCAGAAGAAGGAGGACACAAAAGAAAACACAGGAATGATCCCATTAATATAAAGATCAAAACTGATACGCTTTAGCAATCCCACTTCACTTCCAAAGGAAACGAAATTACTGTCTTGAAGATATACATGCACACCTATGTTCACTGCAGCATTATTCACAATAGCCAAGACATGGGAACAACCTCACTGTCCATCAACAGATTCATGGATAAAGAAGATGTGGCGGGGGGGGTGTATGTATACATATATATGTGTGTGTATATGTATATATATATACATACATGTACACCATGGAATAGTATTCAGCCATAAAAAAGAAGGGAATCCTGCCATCTGCAGCAACGTTTGATGAACCCTGAAGGCATTATAGTAAGCAAAATAAGTCAGACAGAGAAAGACAAATACTGTATGATCTCTTTTAGATGTGGAATCTAAAAAAGCCAAAATCATAGAACAGAGAATAAGTGGTAGTGGCCAGAGGCTGGGGGGGATTGGGGGGTGGGGGTTGGTAATGGGGCCATGTAGGGCAATGGGTACAAACTTCCAGTTACAAGAGAAAGAAGTTCCCAGGATCTAATGTACAGCATGGTCACTACTTCTAACAATACTGTACCGTGTACTTGAAAGTTCTTATCAGAGTAAGTACCAAATCTCCTCACCCTAACAATAGCAACAAAATGGCAGTTATGTGAGGGGAAGGATGGGTTAACCAACCTTACTGTGGTAAGCATTTCACAATATATATGTGTACTAAACCATCACATTGTACAGCTTAAATTTACACAATGTTATATGTCAATTATATCTCAAAGCTGGAGAGAGAAAATAGCCCATTAAAGTGGGGAATCATTAAAAATCATATGCACATTAACATTTTAATTAAACCCTAAAAATGTACTTACATACACCAGTATTTTGATGTTGGGCTAAACCTTATTTACTTTTTTAAATGTGGATCCCCTCATTGGTGCTCTAAGATGGGTTTTTTTGCTTCAACCATAACCATAATGCATTATCTATGATTTCTAGTGTTGGCTTCTTGAAAGCCAAACAAAAGTTTAAGGCTACTTGCAAAGCAATCTCAGTGTTGTATCCCTTGAGATTTTTATTCTTTTTCCCAATCTTTTATGCTTGTCTCACCCACACTAACTTTGACAGCAATTTTTTGCAATCATCTTTGTCTTTACCAAAGCAGTCAGTTTAAATTTCGTTATACTATACATAGAAAATCGTAAAGATGCCGCCAGAAAACTACTAGAGCTAATCAATGAATCTGGTAAAGTAGCAGGATACAAAATTAATGCACAGGAATCTCTTGCATTCCTATACACTAACAATGAAAAATCAGAAAGAGAAATCAAGGAAACACTCCCATTTACCATTGCAGCAAAACGAATAAAATACCTAGGAATAAAACCTACCTAAGGAGGTAAAAGACCTGTATGCAAAAACTATAAGGCACTGATGAAAGAAATCAAAGACGATACAGACAGATGAAAGTTATACCATGTTCTTGGACTGGAAGAATCAACATTGTGAAAATGACAATATAACCCAAAGCAATCTACAGATTTGATGCAATCCCTATCAAATTACCAATGGCATTTTTCACAGAACTAGAACAAAAAAATTTTACAATTTCTATGGAAACACAGAAGACCCCAAATAGCAAAAGCAATCTTGAGAAAGAAAAACAGAGCTGGAGGAACCAGGCTCCCTGACTTCAGACAATACTACAAAGCTACAGTAATCAAGATAGTATGGTACTGGCACAAAAGCAGAAATATAGATCAATGGAACAGGATAGAAAGCCCAGAGAGAAACCCACACACATATGGTCACCTTATCTTTGACAAAGGAGGCAAGAATATAATATACAATGGAGAAAAGACAGCCTCTTCAATAAATGGAGCTGGGAAAACTGGACAGCTACATGTAAAAGAATGAAATTAGAACACTTCTTAACACCATACACAAAAATAAACTCAAAATGGATTAAAGACCTAAATATAAGGTCAGACACTATAAAACTCTTAGAGGAAAACATAGGCAGAACACTCTTTGACATAAATCACAGCAAGATCTTTTTTGAGCCACCTCCTAGCGTAAGGGAAATAATCAAAAATAAACAAATGGGACCTAATGAAAGTTAAAAACTTTTGCACAGCAAAGGAAACCTTAAGCAAAACAAAAAGACAACCCTCAGAATGGGAGAAAATATTTGCAAACAAAGCAAATGACAAAGGATTAATCTCCATAATATACAAGCAGCTCATGAAGCCCAATATGGAAAAAAACAACAACAACAACAACAACCCAATCCAAAAATGAGTGGAAGACCTAAGTAGACATTTATCCAAAGAAGATATACATATTGCCAACAAACACATGAAAAGATGCTCAACATCACTAATCATTAGAGAAATGCAAATCAAAACCACAGTGAGGTACCATCTCACACCAGTCAGAATGGCCATCATCAAAAAATCTAGAAACAATAAATGCTGGAGAGGGTGTGGAGAAAAGGGAACCCTCTTGCACTGTTGGTGGGAATGTAAATTGATACAGCCACTGTGGAGAACAGTATGGAAGTTCCTTAAAAAACTAAAAATAGAACTACCATATGACCCAGCAATCCCACTACTGGGCATATACCCTGAGAAAACCATAATTCAAACAGACACATGAACCCCAACGTTCACTGCAGCACTATTTACAATAGTCGGGACATGGAAGCAACCTAAATGTCCATCAACAGATAAATGGATAAAGATCTGGCACATATATACATTGGAATATTACTCAGCCATAGAAAGGAACAAAATTGAGTTATTTGTAATGAAGTGGATGGACCTAGGGTCTGTCATACAGAGTGAAGTAAGTCAGAAAGAGAAAAACAAATACTGTATGCTAACGCACATATATGGAATCTAAGAAACAGTACTGATGAACCTAGTGGCAGGACAGGAATAAAGACGCAGACGTAGAGAATGAACTTGAGGACACAGGGTGGGAAGGGGAAGCTAGGATGAAGTGAGAGAGTGGCATGGACATATATACACTACCAAAAGTAAAATAGATAGCTAGTGGGAAGCTGCTGCACAGCACTGGGAGATCAGCTCAGTGCTTTGTGACCACCTAGAGGGGTGGGATAGGGAGGATGGGAGGGAGGTGCAAGAGGGAGGGGATATGGGGATATATGCATACTTACAGCTGATTCACTTTGTTGTACAACAGAAACTAACACAACATTGTAAACCAATTCTAGTCCAATAAAGATATAAAAAAGAAAAAAAACTACATCTCTCTTTTCTCACATATATTTCATCAGTTTACGAAAATTTTAACTCAATAAATCAATTAGAATAAGAGGGAGGAAAAAAGATAAAAATTAGGCAAAATGAACCAAAGGCTTTAGATGTCAGGATAGTGGTGTCCTTGGAGAGGGATGACAGGGGGCTTGAAGTACCACTTGTACTTGAAGTACAAGTGGTACTTCTGGGTGTTGGTTACATTTTGATTCTTGATCCTGGTCACAGGCTGCGATCAGTCTATAAATGTTCATTGAACTGGATACATGGTGTGTGCATTTTCCGTTTCTTTCATATACTCCAATAAGAAGTCTTAAAAAGAGGAAAAGGGCATGTGTTATTCTGGTATCTGGCTGTAGATCTGGGCTGCCAGCACCCTGATTCCTCACCGTCATCTACAGAGCTTTAATAAGGAGCCAACACTGCATTTGGGCCACCTGGTCTACCCAGCCCACAGAGGTCCTGGTTGCCATGCCTGGTCCCTCTGCTGTGGCTGCTTTCTGAAAGCCTTACACTCCCAGCCTGCCAGTCTCCAGGATTTACCTCTCTCTCTCAATAGGGAGAAGCCCTTTCCTCCTCAGATGTCTAACTCTTTTGATGCAGGGGCAGGGGACCTCTCATGCTATAGTGACTTCTGTTTTATCACCCAACTCTCTGAGAACGCTTTCCTCAAGAGAGTTGATTATGTTTCCAGTAATAAAGAGCCCCTATTTTCACCACTGCTTCTCCTGCTCTGGGTGTGCTGGCACTGCGGAAGGCAGTTAGTTCAATGAGAGCCATGTGGTGTAAAGTTTAAGAGCCTGGCTCTCAAGCCCAGCTCTGCCACTTACCAGCTGTGTCACCTTGGACAAGTTACTTACATTCTCTGGACCTCAGTTTCCAAATTCAAAAACTGGCCTCCTTCATCGGGGTTAGGTAGATTAAAAGAGCCCTTATGCTTTAATTGCTTAGAATGGAATCTGACATATAGTAGGATAATTTCAGCCAGTCTTCAATAAGTAATCATTTGTCCCTACCTGCAAACAGGCTTTTATTGCTTCTCCTGCCCTGCAGTCCATCAGCAGTGTCTGTTTATTTCTGAGCCCTGGTTATAGGTGAAGTCCATGTTCGTTCATAAGAAACTCCAGGGGCCCATACAAACCAGAGGATGGAGCTGAAACTCCATCTAAGGGTCCCCTAACATTCTATGCCAGTTAGAGAAGTTTTATCTACACAAAGTGCACAAACCACCTTCCTGAGTGGGTCTCCTAACTCAAAATGCTAGTATTGCTATGTCTTAGGTCTGAGCCACGCAGGACACCAACAAACTCCTAATAATCCTGTGGAACAGGTAATGTGATCCTATGGTGCAAATATATTGACCTCGGAGAGGTTGAACAACTTGTCCAAGTTGACATGGCAGGTAAAGAGCTGAGTTGCATTTGAGCCCAGTTTTTTCTGACTCTAAAACCCAGCCTTCCCATTAGTCCATGCTGTCACCTCAGGCACCAGGCACTGTGCACAGCAAGGAAATGAAAAGCACTATTTACTTCCCATGAATTATAATCCAGGAGGGGAGGTAAGACACAGACCTGCATCAGAAGTTAAACATCAGTGCAGGCCACAGATTATTAGGCCTAAACACGCAGGGACCCTTGTTTAGTAATGTGGTCATCAGTCAACCACCTGAGGTTGGATATTTTCTTCGCCAGAACAAAGTTTCCAGAAAACAATCTTTAGATCAAGCAGAGAAAGCAACATCAGTCATTGGATCCAAAGGGTCATAACAGGGCTGGAAAGGATGGACAAGCCAAGAATCAGAAGTTGAGTAAAGATGGAACCAAATTTACTCTAAGCCAGGCACTGACCAAAGCACCTTATATTCTTTATCACTGTTTTGGGGGTCCTCACAACCACCCTAGGATTCAATGACTTGCCAGAAGGACTCATACAATTTGGAAAAACTAATTTAGTCACAGTTACATTGATTCTAGAAAAAGGATACAGGTTAAAATAAGCAAAGGTTGGGCTTCCCTGGTGGCGCAGTGGTTGAGAGTCCGCCTGCCGGTGCAGGGGACACGGGTTCGTGCCCCGGTCCGGGAAGATCCCACATGCCGCGGAGCGGCTGGGCCCGTGAGCCATGGCCGCTGAGCCTGCGCGTCCGGAGCCTGTGCTCCGCAACGGGAGAGGCCACAATAGTGAGAGGCCCGCGTACTGAAAAATAAAATAAAATAAGCAAAGGTAAAAGGCATATAGGGCAGAGTGCAGGACAGACCAGGCACGAGCCTCCAGTTGTCCTCCCCCATTGAGGCTGCACAGACAGTGCTTAATCATCCCAGCAACAATGTATGACATGCACAGAGTATCGTCAACCAGGGAAGTCACCGAGCCTTGGCGTCTAGGGTTTTATTGGTGGTCATTCATGTAGGCATGAAGTGCCAGCATGGCTCACCCTAGTTGCCCAGTCTCCAGCCCTCCAGCATTCAAACTGGGATGGTGTGACCCACGGCCTCCATCATAAATCATATTGTTAGCTTGAAGTATCTGGCGTGGCCTACGGTCCCAAGTAAACAGACACTCTCAATTGCCAGGATATTCCAAGTGTTTAGGGGTCATCTCCCAAGAGCCGGTCAAGGGCCAGTTTCTTTGGAACAAGGTTTGAACACTCCAAACCTGCTGAGTGAACCTTCTACTGCAAGTCCCATTTCATCTTTACAGTAATCCTATATATTGGTACTATTATCCTCATTGGACAGATGAGAAGACTGAGGCTTAGACAGTTGAACCCAATCGCAAGGTCACACGCTAGTTAACGGAGGAGCCAGGGTTGCATTCCAAGTCCATCTGGCTTCAGAGCCCATGTCATGCACTTTACTCTGCTGCTGCCCTGTTCATGTCTTACTGGTCTGAAGAGGGACTAAATAAAGCTTGTGAATAATTCTGCGCTCTCCCTTCCAGTGAAGAAGGAACTTAACGCCAGGCTCAGTTCCATAGGTCTGGACTGTCTGCCTGGAACAAATCTCTGTCCTAGCACTCAGCACATGGCATTGCTTATCTGTCCCTCCCACCAAACTCTGGAGGCTCCAGAGGAAGGCTGTGGCATGAGTCACTTACTTGCCTCAGTGTCCCCTATAACTGGCACATGTACTGTGAACACAACAATTATCTTCTAGCTAAACTAAATGTCTTCCTGATGATAACTTTGAAAAACTATCTTCACAGGTTGAAGACAGAATATGTAATTCATATGATTGACAACTACAATTATAAAATAGCAAAATTTAGGACCAAAAGTCATCGATATAAGAAAATAATACAGCTAACTTTGGACCACTAAAGAAAAAATAAGATATATGATTTTCAAAAAGTGGAAGACATGCAACTTTGACACATGTAAAACGTGTATCAAAAACTTACGTAAGGGCTTCCCTGGTGGCGCAGTGATTGAGAATCTGCCTGCCAATGCAGGGGACGCGGGTTCGTGCCCCGGTCCGGGAAGATGCCACGGAGTGGCTGGGCCCGTGAGCCATGGCTGCTGAGCCTGCGCATCCAGAGCCTGTGCTCCGCAATGGGTGAGGCCACAACAGTGAGAGGCCCGCATGCCACCAAAAAAAAAAAAAAAAACCTTACGTAATCCACTAATGAGGGAAGATTAGGATAGAATCTTCTAGTTCAGAGGAGAATTCAAGGAACAGAGGTTTACACAGTCAGTTTAAAAAGGCCTGGCAAAATTACTTTCTTGAGTTAGAGGCCAGACTGGTTAATGACCTACAGGACAATAAACCTGTAAGCGTTGCGGTTGACTTCTCTGCCATTCAGAAACCATTTGTACTACAATGAACAAAAGTCTCTAGGTTAACATGTAACTTCACAATGTCTAAGCCCTAAGCAAAAGTAATAATTCAAGCAAAAGTACATTCTCTAGTGAATTAAAATAACCCTTGGATGGGCTTGCTGGACAATGTCCCAGGATGACAGTGAAAGCCTTAGATAATTTTTCTTAATAATTGATATAATTTTTAACATAAAAATAGCTTAGAGTTTCACATCAACAAATCACAATTAGATTGATATCTTCAGATTCTCTATCTTAGGTCTAAAGCAATTTGCAAACAACTATTTTGTCATTTCCCAAGCTTACCTGATGGCAAACAGAATTTCCTATTCTGTACTGCGGGTATAATGTTAAAATGCAACACATTAAAAGACTATTGCCAAAGCAAACAGAGGCATCAACTGCCAAGGAAAAACAGGGATTATCAAAAGAATACCAGCTAAAAGTAAAGCTCTATCAAAAATAGAGCCCTCCAAAAGTACTAATCCTCTAGTATTATAGTTAACTATTTGTTTAAACACATTTAATCCATCAAAGATACTGTTTTGATTGTCACTTGTCCTTATGAATAAATGGTAATGGGCTTGAATTTCCACTACACTTTTTAGACTCTTTAGAGTCCAATAATTGCTATTTTTTGAAAATCCAGCAGAGGCTGTTCTGAAGTTTGTTTTTCACTGTGCATGAAAAAAGAGTTTGATAAGAAGCTCAGTAGGGGCAAACAGGTTTAGAGAGCAGGCTTAGGAAAGAGTTCTTTAACCACTTATTAACTTTTAAAATAGTGCAAACCCTTTAGAAGAATCTATTTGCATAAAATCAATGCAGTGATTAGAGATGATCCTTATCTTTTCATTAAGAAAAGTCCCTGAGAATCTCAATTCTTCACTTTGTGTCAGTCCCTCATCTGGCTTCATCTGGAACACCTGGAAAATGCTTGAAAAACAGAAACACATAGAACTCAACCCACTCCTGAGATTCTGTTTCAGTAGAAGAGCCCAGGAACACACAGAGGAAAACCCCACCAACGAGTATGACGCACACCCAAGTATGGGGACAGCCAACAAGAAAGGACATTTTCCTCTGGTGGCCTTTTCCATATGAAAGGACATCCTTGGCAATATTGGCTCCCGGAGACTAAAAATAACTTAGAAAACATGTAGCCTGATATACTTGTAGAAATTCTCTCGGTATGTTCTACAATTCCGACTTTTAAATGAAGTGGGCTGGACTTAGCCCCCACAGAGTTCTACTTAATGAGCTTTTCACTCTGTATTTTAACCTTGCATTTCAAAGAGGGAACTCAGGTTCAGTCAACCCTATCAAATGTTGGACACTGGAGCCTAAGTCAAGGGTTGGAAAATGATGGCCCATGGACCAAATTCACCCCTCTGCCTTTTTTTTTGAAAATAAAGTTTTATTGGAACATAGCCCTGCTCACTCATTTATACATCATCGTATACCTCCAATGTAAAACACTAAGGACACAGTATCACTTCTGTGGGTTTCCTACCAGAAATGCAGAATCCAAATGGAAGCATGAGAAAACACCAGATAAAGATTAAGAACATTCTGTGAAATAACTGGCCTGTACTCTTCAAAAAATGTCAGAATAGTAAAAGATTTTTTTTTTTAATGAAAGACGATTCCAGATTAAAGGACATAAGACGACATGAGAACTTAATGCAATGAGTGATTCTGGACTACATCCTGAGCAAAAAAGGACATCATTGGAATAATTAGCAAAATCTTCAATAAGACCAGTAGATTACATAGTAGTAGTATTGATGTTAATTTTCCAGTTTTGATGACTTACTGCAGTTGTGTATGACAATGTCCTTATTTTTTAGGAAATTCATTCTGAGGTATTTAGTGATAATGCAGCAATATATTTGCACCTTATTCTCAGAAAAAAATAAAAACATGTATTCAATAGATGTAGTAGTGTGCTGGTGTTCAATAACCAGCTTGCCAAAAATATGTGCAGGACACACAAAAGTTCAGTATGAATTTTACTGATAAAGAATGTGTAGTATACAATTTACAAAAAAAAATTAAATATGCAGTACACTTTGTTGTAAATTCTATACAGCCAGTGGATTCTCACAGAAGCTTTCGGTGATTTTTGCCAAACTCTTACACCTGTAACCAACTCGAGGCTGCCACTCACATTCAGCTGCAGACACACTACACAGTAACCTGCATCATCAGCATCTCATCACTTTCTTAAATCCAGATAAACCAAAAAAAAGGTAACTCAAGCCCTGATTTGTCTCTACGAGAGCTCACTAAATGCAGTTGAGATGAGATGAACAGTAACACTCCACGATATCATATTTCTACTATAAATAAAAGAAAATCACCTCCAGAACATAGACGGTAGTAAAATAATCAGAAAAAGATGTTTTGAGTATGGATCTATTGTGTATTTATTTGAGTTTGGAATGTGCAGGAGGCATTGGTCACTACAACATCTGCCTCTTTACTTTTACTCTTTGTTTTTAATATTGAATTGTAAGCTAAAATAATTTAATGCTTGACAACGGCTATGTTAAACAACTAGCTCACAAAGGTCCAGAAATTTTATCGATGGGCTCTTCCAAGCCAGAAAAAACTGGCCCCAGAACACCACTGTGAGAGGGAGCGATGAAGCAAACGTGGTAAAATTTCAATATTCAGGAGATATGGGTAGAGGGTATACGGGAATTCTTTCTACCATTCCTACAACTTTCCTAAAATCTGGAATCATTTCAAAACTCAAAAGCTTAGAAAATCGGGCTTCCCTGGAGGCGCAGTGGTTGAGAGTCCGCCTGCCGATGCAGGGGACACGGGTTCGTGCCCCGGTCCGGGAGGATCCCACATGCCGCGGAGCGGCTGGGCCGGTGAGCCATGGCCGCTGAGCCTGCGCGTCCGGAGCCTGTGCTCCGCAACGGGAGAGGCTACACAACAGTGAGAGGCCCGCGTACCGCAAAAAAAAAAGCTTAGAAAATCAATCAACAGAACCAATTCATGGAGATATGTTGGTTCTCTCCTTATACAGACATGACACAAATTACATCATTATGGCACTGCTAGGAAATGAAAGGGAAAATGTGCTCTCAGGGAAAGGTGAGAAGCGACTTTGCAGGGACCATCCTCAAGTCCCTCAGCCGCTTCGTTAATGGCCCATTATTTTACAGCGAGGTCAGTTCAATCTGTCTATGTTTAAGTTTTCCCGGATTGCAAGCAAAGTGTGATAAAGCAGGTATATATGAAGTACCACGGGAGCATGGTGATTTCTGACCTTTCCTCCCCTTCTCCTTCACATACCTTCACCTGTTCATCCCTGTCCTCTATTTATGAAAGAAGCAAAATGAGAAGAAAGCATGCGTGATAAGTGACAGTGGGTTAGCATGCAGCGAGGAGGTCTCATCGCCCTATGGGGCATCTGTGCTTCCTGTGTAAAAGTCGAATGGCGGGTCTGGTCTCTTCCCAGTCTGACATTTTAATGTCCTGTTTTAGACATTAGTATCCAGACAGCTTGGGAGTGGAGACTTGGCATCTATACCACCTACGATAGTGGCCCCTACATCATGGTGGCACGCCAGGCTTCACCCCTCCTTCCTCGGCTGGAACAAGGCCATGCCTTGATGTGAAGCAGCTGTCCCATGGCGCAACAATGCAGGGCAGTTTGGGACAGGAAGTGAAAGATACCACATCCTCGTGAAACTGCAAGGAAAATTTATTAGGCCTATTATCATGGCTTCACAGTTGTTAAGAAGTAGCAGTTGGGCTCTCCTATTACCAGACAGTTAGAGGGAGGCCTTGGTTTCTGTGGTGTCTGCCTCTTGACTTTCATCTGGAGAGGAATGTCATCACCCACCCCAAAGCTTGACCGGAAAACTTCTAAGACAATCACTCCAAAAGCCCCCAGAGGGGGTCACTGTAAATATGTATTGAATGCTTGCTATGCCATTAGGGGCTTGGATGCACATTAAGATGAAGCCACTAAGATTCTGCCAGAGCTCTTAAAATTCATAGACTAGGAGGACTTCCGTCGTGGCGCGGTAGTTACGAATCTGCCTGCCAAGGCAGGGGACACGAGTTCGAGCCCTGGTCCGGGAAGATCCCACATGCCGCGGAGCAGCTAAGCCCATGCGCCACAACTACTTAACGTGCGCTGTAGAGCCCGCGAGCCACAACTACTGAGCCCACATGCCACAACTACTGAAGCCCGTGCGCCTAGAGCCCATTCTCCGCAGCAAGAGAAGCCACCGCAGTGAGAAGCCCACACACCGCAACGAAGAGTAGCCCCCGCTCGCCGCAACTAGAAAGAACCCACGCAGAGCAATGAAGACCCAACGCAGCCAGAAATAATTAATTAATTAATTAATTAATTTTAAAAATAAATTAAATAAAATACACAGAATCAGAGACTTCTAGTAGCCTTGGAGCTCATTTCACCCAATCTGACAATTTGGTTGGAGACAAAATACACACACTGGCAGAGATCCCCTCTGCAGTTCAAGGCTATACATTAAAGGCATCAGAGGCATGCTAGGGATGGTAGTGCAGGAAGGCATAGGGAAGGGGTGATTATGGAAATCTTCAGGACACCCTGCTCTGCCCGGAGAGGGGAAGCTGAGGAAAGCTGCCTTCAAAACCTTAATTTCCAGAACAAGTCTTCCACCTGATGAAACAAGAATTAACAGGCAACAAAGATAAAAGGAGAAATGGGCTCAGGGTCTTAGGGCCAGGAAAGGAGAGGAACAGGTGGAAGTTAAGGGGGAAGGTTTAATAACATGAGATTCCATTGGTTCAATGAAGAAGGTCCTACTCTTAGAGCTGACTCTCTACACATACAGGTTTACAATCAGAGGCCCCAAAACAGTAATCAGTCTTCAGCCTGCAGTAACACAGACTTGGTGCATTGGAAGAAGGGAGTAGGGAAAAAGAGTCTGCCTTTGTTTTTGGTTTCTGGGTTTTGTTTCCTTCTGGCCTCCCTACATCTGTTTGTGCGCTCAGCCCAGCGCTCAGCGCCCACTGCCCACTGGACTGTTGGACCCTCTTCCTCCTCTGGTTTCTCCCCACTACACTCACCTTCCTTTTGCATCCAGAGCTCTGGACGCAGGGTTCAAGAGGTGCATGGCAACCAACAGCACTTACACTACATCAGACATAAGGAGGAGAGCCTGTCTGGCAAGCCGCCAAGCTTGGCTCTCTCGGAGGTTCTGGAAAGGGAGATAACATGTGCCTCTGCAGTGAAATGTTCGCGGACTTTGTATCAAATTCAAGTCGCAGACAGCCGGACACGAAGCAGAATCCTGAGTCCTGCTTGCTGCCAAGGCTGGCCTCCCACCGTGGAGGCGAGGAATTGTGCAGCCCTGGCCTCCGGGGGTCTACAGAGAAAAAAGGGGTCGCCAGGAGGTCTGGAGATGGGGGCCTGTTACCCACCCACAGGGGTCACACAGATGACATCTGACACAGGTCCACGGGTGCTGCCTGGTGGCCCCCTGCCTCTGCACTAGCCCGTCCTGGGGTAACTGGCCAGTCCAAGCAGGTCGGGGCCCTCCAGTTTTCAGTCGGCAGTGACTTGTTTACAAATCCTCCCCATTTCTGAAGTTTAGTTAACAGACTCCCGCTGGAGCACCATGAGGGTCTCCCAACCGCAGAGGCCAAGGTTAAAGCCCTCCCAACCTCAAGCTTGAAGGAAGCTCTCGGGTCAGAAATGAGTCATGGAGAGACCAATGGCGATTACAGCTCCAGGCTCCCTCAGACCTTACGACAGTCCACTCGAAGGCAGGGCTGAGGTTGACCTCAGGCACCTCTAGTAGAGCAGCTGCTCTGCCTCAAAGGCCAGCATGTCATCTTGCCTCCAAGTCATCTGATGCTGGCTTCTCTGTCCCCTGTCAGATCAGGTCCAGCTCTAGACAAAACCCAAATATCCCTTTCCCTCCCAGTTTTTGAGCTCCTGTAGTTACCAGGGATTAAACCAATTCATGTCACCTTGCTCAGATTAAGATGTCACCCTGTAAAACTGCAAAGATGTTACCTGTCCTTGCTTTGCAAGTTAATTTTTCAGGAAGAGCTTGCTTATGCCCAGCAAAGAAAGATCTGAGGGAATCACAGTGGGACAGGTACGTTATGTTAAGGAAGCTGAGGAAAGAGAACTTCAGGAAAAAAAGAGTGAGACAGGGAGACAACTGGATAACAGGGAAACAGGATAAAAGAAGAGAAAGATCAAAGCAGAATTAGCGTGAAAAAGTGGCACAGCTAAGGACATACTGTTTACCTCTTGCAATTTTTGCTGGAGTCAAACTTTAAAAACTGAATAGCCTCCCAACAGCTGCTACATCTTTCTTCCCTTTGCTTGAAGTAGCATTTGGAAGAGACTTATTCACACTGTGCTCTCAGTAAAGCATATTAGGTGATGTATCTGTAAGGCTCAGACCTTGAATCGCCTCAGTCTACACTAAATCAGCCCCGACTCACTCCTTCTGCAGATTCAGAGTTGCAGCCACTTCCTAGGGCAAAGGTGACCCTCTGGGTGGCCTGCACTCTCATCCTAATTGGTATCAGCCGGCCTTTGGGGAAAGAGAGTGGAATGGAGGCATAGGAACACTATGGATAGCAAAAACTATCTGCTCTGATTAAGAAAACAATTATATTTACAATAGCCTCAAAAAGAATAAACTATTTAGGAAAAAGATTAACCGAAGAGGTGAATGACTTGTAAAACCACAAAATGTCACTGAAAGAAATTAAAGACACAAGTAGAAAGACATCGTGTGTTCATGAATTAGCAGACTTAATATTGTTAACGTGCCAATACTACCCAAAGCAGTCTGTAGATTCAATGCAATCCCTATCAAATCCCAATGACATTTTTTGCAGAAAAAGAAAACTCCACCCTAAAATATATACAGAATCTCAAGGGACCCCAAATAATCAAAACAATCTTGAAAAAAAGAACAAAGTGGGAGGTCTCACAATTCCTGATTTCAAAATGTATTACAAAGCTACAAAATCAAAACAATGTGGTACTGGCACAAAGACAGACTTATAAACCAGTACAACAGAACAGAGAACCCAGAAATAAACCTATATTGCTTATGTGGTTAATTATCTTCAGCAAGGTTGCCAATACCATTCAAAAGGGAAAAGACAGCAATCGATGAGAAAACTGGATATCCACATGCAAAAGAATAAAGTTGAACCCTTACCTTACATCAAATACAAAAATGAAAACAAAATGGATGAAACACTCAAATGTAGGACCTAAAACTATAAAACTCTTAGAAGAAAACATAGGAGAAAAACTTCATGACTTGATTTGGCAATGATTTCTTGAATACGACACCAGACAGACAAAATTTTAAAAAGACATATTGGACATATTTTTGCATCAAAGGACACTATCAAAAGACTAAAAAGGCAACCCCCAGAACAGGAGAAAATATTTACAAATCATATATATGATAAAGGTCTAGTTTCCAGAATGTATAAAGAACTCAGAACTCAACAACAGAAAACGTGATTCAAAAATGGGCAAAGGACTTGAATATTTGCAAATCACAAAACTGATGAGATTAGTATCCAGACTATTTCCTCAAAATATAGAATTATCATATGATCCAGCAATTCCACTTCTGGCTGTATATCCAGAAGAATTGAAAGCAGGGTCTCAAGAGATATTCATAGCATCATTATTCACAATAGCCAGTAAGTAGGAACCAACACAAATGTCCACTAACAGATGAATGAATAAACAA
Source organism: Kogia breviceps (assembly GCF_026419965.1). Classification (NCBI taxonomy): domain Eukaryota; kingdom Metazoa; phylum Chordata; class Mammalia; order Artiodactyla; family Physeteridae; genus Kogia; species Kogia breviceps. The sequence goes on along the minus strand of NC_081319.1, from coordinate 96,350,244 downwards.
AATGTGGCATATATGTACAATGGAATACTATTATGCAGTCTTAAACAGGAAATAAATTATGACACATGCTACAGTGTGAATAAACCTGAGGATATCATGCTAAATGAAATAAGCCAGTCACAAAAAGACAAATACTGGGTGATCCTACTCACATGAAGTAGCTAGAGTAGCAAAAATTCATAGAAACAGAAAGTAGAATTGTGGTTGCCTGAGTCTAGGGGAGGGAAATGGGAGTTGTTTAATGGTTATAGAGTCGCAGTTTGGGAAAATGAAATGAACTCTGGAGACAGAGGGCAATGATGAATGCACAACATGAATATTCACGTTACTGAACTGTACACTTAAAAATCATTAAGATGGTAAATTTTATGTTATGTGTATTTTACCACAATTAAATATTTTTAGGCTTAAAACTTTTCATTAAAAAAACTTTAACTGTCTGTCTTGCTACATTTAATTCAGGGGAATGAGTTTTAGTTCATCCTAAGAAACTTACTATAAGCTTGTCACTCCCTCCAAACCCACAATCGATCACTCACGGCTTTATCAACTTGGCTTGATCCAAGTCTCATCACCAGCTGCTCTCCAATCCCTTCCACAGGTAATCTTGTCTCATACAGGGCATATCCTTTGGTCCAACCAAGGCACTGTTCCCCGGTCTTCCCTCCAGTTGTGCCAACTACCTAATATACCCTCCTTCTAACCCATTCAACCTCTTTCCAGCCTCCTTCCTGACCGGGCTCATGTCCCCACCTCCTGCACAAAGACTACACCAACTATTGGCAACCCACATCTCCCCATTCTCTGAGGTCCAACTGCACCATCATCTGAATGCCACTTTATTTGTCTAAGAGCGATCAAGTTCTTTTCACACTAGACTAGAGATTAGGTCCATCAGCTACTGCTCTCCAGTTGACCCATTCATAACTCTTGCCTGGACCACTAGAGGGTGAGTTTCTTACGGATGATTCTACACATATCTTTCCATGCTTCCACACATGAGATAGTGCCAGGGCCAACATAAGGAATTCATTGGTGTTCGTTGCAAATTTAATAGCAAAGTGGGTACACTAACGAAAGGATTTTAAAGTCTTAGAGTCTGAACAAAAGTTCAAGAGTTGGAAAGTTTGCCAGATGTTAACTAGACATCGTTGTGGTCATTTCACAATATAATCAAATATCAAATCATTGTACACCTGAAACTAATATAATGTTATATGTCAATTATATCTCAATTTTTTTAAAAAATACTTTTGAGAAATTGAACGTAAGCATTTATTTACGCAAAATTCCTCCTGGTACTCCTTCCATCCCCCATTCTAAAAAACAAAACCAAACCCCCATTAAGTGAATAATAGAAAGGGAGAGGCATGGAATCAAGATAGGTGTTTTGAAGGAAAAACTGCTTGGAGTTTGTCATATTTCATTTGAATTTAGTCTGAAGGCAGTATGTTAGCAGTGTTAGCAAAGGAAGAGAGTTTAAGGACAGAAAAAATGGGCTAAGAATCCTTCCTTACAGTTTGGGTTAGCATACTTCGGCTTCATCTCCTGCGACAGTAACTAGACATGCGGTTTTTAATCCAGCCATCCTCCCAGAAGCTCAAAAGCACAACTGGGAAACCACACCCTGGACTCAGTGGGCTTCTACTTCTGACATAGCCCGTTCAGAACATCTGATTGAATTTGGGATTTCCAAGTGGAGCAGTCACCTCTCCGATCCAGTGAGTTCATACTGAGTAAATATAATTATGTGTGATTTCAGATTTCTTTTTTTCAAAAGGAACCAACTCATGAAAATGTCATAGAAAGGAAATAGAAAATCAAGGGCAGGATGTAAAAAATGTGAACAATCATAGAAGCAAATGTGTTAAGTGGGAACTTCCTAAAGGGTTTTTACTGTCTCTGGTTATATACTCTACTTATCGCCAAAACTGAGACTAACAAGCTTCTGTTTTCCTTAGCAGATTTCCTGAAGGAAGCAACCAAAGGAAGCGGTGTTCAGCGTGTCCCTTGTGGAAGCTGCTCCGGGCATATCTACCCCTGTCCGGTCCACCTCAGAGTACAGCTAATACTGGATCAATCCTGAAGGGTCTGGCAGCAACAAAAGGTGTTGGCTACTGCAGTGAAAGACCTACTTAACCCAAGCGCTCTGCACATAGACATGCTTTTGCCCCTGCTTCTGTTTGCCCGGCATCCATGCCAGGTCAGGCCCTTCAAACAAGCCCCTAATGTCCCCAGGAAAAAGGCAGGGCAGGCCCAGGTGGGAAAGGGCCCATGTTTAGACATCCACAATCTATCATGCCAAAGGGAAAGCAAGGAAAATATTTAACCGACAACCAAACCAGGGCAACTGGGCCAGAAGGCAAGCAGCTGAGGTGTGCTGAGGGGTCCAAGGGGCTTTCTCCACTCCAGTCGCTGTTGGAAGATTAACTTTCCCTTGCTGTCTTTCCTCCTTCAGAGTCCTGCCTTGCTAACACTGGCTCAGAGGGCTCTTCTGAAGGCTGTGGTACTGATGACACTGGGTCTGTACAGAGCTCAGAGCTGGTGGACACCGTTGAAAGGCAAATGATCGGAACGTAAGAGGTAGACCAGGCAGTTTTTACAGCACAGCCAGCTTCTGTGGTTTCTATTTTATCTCCCAGGAATTTTGTCTAATTAAAAGAAAAGATTTTTTAGCAGGATGCATGTTCCTATTTTATTTCCTAAAGATGAGTGAACTTTTCAACCATAAGAATCCCTTTTAGGTCAGATAATGTTCTCAACTACCACGTGCTAGTAATTGCATTTTAATTTCCTTTGATGGAGCAAACACACTGACAAAGGCTATTATAGATTATGTAACTCTATAAATATGTATAATATCACAACAGCCCCTACAGACATTTGAAAAATTCACGTAGAGACATTTTCTTTTGCCACCTCCGGTCTCCACCCTGCCAATGCCGCCCCTCTGTTCCTGTACCTCCTCTTCAAGGATTAACCTCACAGGTTGTCCTAGGCCAGAGCTCACAAATCCCTGAACTAGCTCTCAAGGCAGACAGAGGTTTAAGGGAGGAGAATATTATTTTGCCCGTAATTCACCTCCTCCCCTCTTCTTAACAGCAGAGACCAGAAATACAGCAGACACTGGTGGTAGCAGGGCTGGGGCAGTCAGTCCTGAAGGCACATGGTTTTCCACCGTTGCTCCCACCGAGGGAGCAATGGCTAAAAAGCCTAGGAGACAAAAGGGTTGAATTTTCAGTGTTGGCTTCTCAAGAAGAGAGTGACCAACTGAAATCCGAGACTCTCCATTTATAAAACTGGGAATAGATGGCATCATCTGTTGAAAAAGCCCAAGCCTGGAGCTGGATGGTAGCTACCCCAATGGGTAAAGTAAGCCAAAAAAAAAAAAAAAAAGGTTCCCTTATTTTCTCCAGAGCCAAGCATTCTTTCGGACATCTATCAACATGAATGTTGGCTATTGAAATAAAAAGTGATGCAGTCTCTTGTCCGGTCTTAAGCAGGCAATCAATTAATATGTAATGACTGAATGAAGGAGGAAAATGTAGCCGTGGCCGCCACGCAGAGGGCAACACAGGCGGTCTGAGCGTCCTCACACAGGTTCTGTACCTCGGGGCCTCTGGACAAATTAGGTCCGCAGGTTGGGCGAGTTGGGGCCACGCCTACGCTCACTTCCCATCTTTCATCCAGGCAGGTCCCAAAACACTTGTCCGGCCCAGCTGATGGATGGGCCTGGAATGGCCTTGTGTGCCGTCCGGGTGAGGCGCGGCAGCTGTTTAACAGCCCTGCCAGTGACCCTGGTCAGGACTTTCAAGGCAGGAAGCACAGAAGAATAGAGTGTCCACTTAACGTGACCACAAAGACAGTAGGAGGAGGGGCTTCCTCCCCCTTGGAAGGGGCCGGCAGCCGGGCCCTCTAGTTACGTGCACACAAACTGGGGACGGGGAGCACGGGGAAGGGAGGGGGAAGGGATCAGAGCTGCTCCCGGGGCCTCCTAGCTTGGCCCCTCGCTCCCCTAGAAGACAGAGGAGCATGGGGCCCCTGTGAGTTGCACGCAGATCAGGAACATCAAATCTCCACCGGTGAGGCAGGTAACAACATCCCAGTCTTGGCTACTCTCTGGCTCTTCCTCGTGGCTCCTTCAATTGTCCCTCTTCTGAGGAACTATCGTGTTATGTATCTCCATAGTCCATGGGAGCCTCACACAGCCTGGAGTCTCTTCCTGGGCCCTGCTCCCCCTGGATGCCCCACTGCTCCTTGGCTTCTCACCCCACATCCCACATGTCACCACTGAAAGAAGGAAAAAAAGGAAGTGAAAACACTGATTCTAAAAGATACATGCAGGAGACGGCTTCAAGATGGCGGAAGAGTAAGACGCGGCGATCTCCTTCCTCCTCACAGAGACATCAGAAATACATCTACACGTGGAACTTCTCCTATAGAACACCCACCGAACGCTGGCAGAAGACCTCAGCCCTCCCAAAAGGCAAGAAACTCCCCACGTACCTGGGGAGGGCGAAAGAAAAAAGAATAAACAGAGACAAAGAATAGGGACGGGACCTGCACCAGTGGGAGGGAGCCGTGAAGGAGGAAAGGTTTTTCACACACTAGAAGCCCCTTCGCGGGCGGAGACTGCGGGTGGCGGAGGGGGAAGCTCCGGAGCCGCGGAGGACAGCGCAGCCACAGGGTGCGGAAGGCAAAGCGGAGAGATTCCCGCAGAGGATCTGTACCGACCGGCACTCACCAGACCGAGAGGCTTGTCTGCTCCCCCGCCGGGGCGGGCGGGGCCGGGAGCTGAGGCTCGGGCTTCAGTCGGATCCCAGGGAAAGGTCTGGAGTTCGCAGAGTGAAAACAGCCTGAAGGGGTTAGTGCGCCACGGCTGGCCGGGAGGGAGTCCGGTTGAAGTCCGGAGCTGCCGAAGAGGCAAGAGACCTTTTCTTCCCTCTTTGCCTCCTGGGCGTGAGGAGAGGGGATTAAGCGCGCCGCTTAAAGGAGCCGCAGAAACGGGCGCGGAGCTGCCGAAGAGACAAGAGACTTTTTCTTGCCTCTTTGCTTCCTCGGGCGCGAGGAGAGGGGATTAAGAGCACCGCGTAAAGGAGCTCCAGAAACGGGCGCGAGCCACGGCTGTCGGCACGGACGGTGGAGACGGGTGTGGGACGCTAGGGTTGCTGCTGCCGCCACCAAGAGGCCTGTGTGCGAGCACAGGTCACTCTCCACACCGCCCCTCCCGGGAGCCCGTGCGGTCCGCCACTGCCGGGGTCCCGGGATCCAGGGACAGCTTCCCCGGAAGAACGCGCGGTGCGCCTCGGGCCGGTGCAGCGTCACGACGGCCTCGCCCCGCCCCCGTGCCACTCCCTCCCCCCAGCCTGAGTGAGCCGGAGCCCCCCAATCAGCCACTCCTTTAACCCCGTCCTGTCTGAGCAAAGGGCAGAGGCCCTCGGACGACCTACACACAGAGGCGGGACCAAGTCCAAAGCTGAACCCCAGGAGCTGTGCGAACAAAGAGGAGAGGGGTCGGTCTCTCCCAGCAGCCTCAGAAGCAGCGGATTAAAGCTCCGCAATCAACTTGAAGTGCCCTGCATCTGTGGAAAACCTGAATAGACAACGGATCATCCCAAGTTGAGGTGGACTTTGGGAGGAAGATATACTATTATTTTCCCCTTTTTTCTTTTTGTGAGTGTGTATGTGTGTGCTGCTGTGTGAGATTTTGTCTGTATAGCTTTGCTTTTACCATTTGTCCTAGGGTTAGACGGACCCGTTTTTCTGTTTTTTTTAATAGAAATTTTTCTTCTTAATAATTATTTTTTTATTTTAATAACTATACTTTATCCTACTTTATTTTGTCTTCTCCCTTTCTTTCTTCCTTCCTTTCTTCCCTCCTTCCCTCCTTTCTTCCTTCCTTCCTCCCTTCTTTCCTCCCTTCCTTCCTCCCTTCCTTCCTCCCTTTCTTTCTCTCCTCCTTCCTTCCTTCCTTTCTTGCTTTCTTCTTTCCTTCATTTCTTCCTTCCTTCCTTCCCTCCCTCCCTCCTTCCTTCCTTCTTTCCTTCCTTGCTTTTCTCTCCTTTCTATTTTTTCTCCCTTTTACTTTGAGCCGTGTGGATTAAAGGCTCTTGGAGCCCCAGCCAGGCACTAGGGCTGTGTCTCTGAGGTGGGAGAACCAACCTCAGGACACTGGTCCACAAGAGACCTCCCAGCTCCACGCAATATCAAGCAGCAAAAATCTCCCAGAGATCTCCATCTCAACACTAAGACCCAGCTTCACTCAAGGACCAGCAACGAACAGTGCTGGACACCCTATCCCCAACAAAGAGCAAGACAGGTCTACAGCCCCATCCATTAGCAGAGAGGCGGCCTAAAATCATAATAAGGCTACCAACATCCCCAAACACACCACCAGACGTGGACCTGCCCACCAGAAAGACAAGATCCAGCCTCATCCACCAGAACAGAGGCATTAGTCCCCCCAACCAGGAAACCTACTCAACCCACTGAACCAACCTTAGCCACTGGGGACAGCCACCAAAAACAACGGGAACTACGAACCTGCAGCCTGCAAAAAGGAGACCCCAAACACAGTAAGAGAAGCAAAATGAGAAGACAGAAAAACACACAACAGATGAAGGAGCAAGATGAAAAGACACCAGACCTAACAAATGAAGAGGAAATAGGCAGTCTACCTGAAAAAGAATTCAGAATAATGATAGTAAAGATGATTCAAAATCTTGGAAATAGAATAGACAAATTGCAAGAAACAGTTAACAAGGACCTAGAAGAAATAAAGAGGAAGCAAGCAACGATGAGCAACACAATAAATGAAATGAAAAATACTCTAGATGGGATCAATAGCAGAATAACTGAGGCAGAAGGATGGATAAGTGACCTGGAAGATAAAATAGTGGAAATAACTACCGCAGAGCAGAATAAAAGAAAAAAGAATGAAAAGAACTGAGGAGAGTCTCAGAGACCTCTGGGACAACATTAAATGCACCAACATTCGAATTATAGGGGTCCCAGAAGAAGAAGAGAAAAAGAAAGGGACTGAGAAAATATTTGAAGAGATTATAGTTGAAAACTTCCCTAATATAGAAAAGGAAATAGTCAATCAAGTCCAGGAAGCACAGAGAGTCCCATACAGGATAAACCCAAGGATAAACACGCCAAGACACATAATAATCAAACTGTCAAAAATTAAATACAAAGGAAACATATTAAAAGCAGCAAGGGGGCTTCCCTGGTGGCACAGTGGTTGAGAATCCGCCTGCCGATGCAGGGGACACGGGTTCGTGCCCGGGTCCGGGAAGATCCCACATGCCGTGGAGCGGCTGGGCCCGTGAGCCATGGCTGCTGAGCCTGCGCGTCCAGAGCCTGTGCTCCGCAAAGGGAGAGACCACAACAGTGAGAGGCCCGCCTACCACAAAAAAAAAAAAAAAAAAAAAAAGCAGCAAGGGAAAAACAACAAATAACACACAAGGGACTCCCCATAAGGTTAACATCTGATCTTTCAGCAGAAACTCTACAAGCCAGAAGGGAGTGGCAGGACATATTTAAAGTGATGAAGGAAAAAAACCTACAACCAAGATTACTCTACCCAGCAAGGATCTCATTCAGATTTGATGGAGAAATTAAAACCTTTACAGACAAGCAAAAGCTGAGAGAGTTCAGCACCACCAAACCAGCTCTACAACAAATGCTAAAGGAACTTCTCTAGGCAACACAGGGAGTATAGCCAACATTTTATAATAACTATAAGTGGCATATAACCTTTAAAAATTGTGAATCACTATACTGTACACCTGAAACTTATATAATATTGCACATCAACTATACCTCAATAAAAAATAAAACAAATTAAACATAAAACACACACACACACACAAAGAAAGAAAAACGGAAGCCCGCTTCCAGTGTACTCTCATTGCCCTCACTGGTAGCACTGACATTTGTTTAAGCATGGTAGGCAGCAGGAAGGTTCCATGTAGAACTTCTCCTATTGGTGCAGATTTTCTGTTCCTCCAGCTACCTGCACCATGAGGCAGCCCGAAACTTTGTGCCTTTTCCCAGCCAGGTTTAATGAAAACCTAGGAGATACTGGTCTACCAAGGGCTATGGTTTCTTGTTGCAGAGGCAGATGGAGGAGGGTCCACGTTTTGCAAGACCTGAAGCTGGTATAATTTTTAAAATGCAAAACATATAGAAAATTATAAAAGCATATTAGGTGAAGGGTCTGGAAAGAGGCTAATGCAAGTGATGGGCCCCAAAGCTTAAGTTTCCTTAGCTTCCTAGTAAATCTGCATCTGGGTAGATGTAAGTACATAAACGCTCTTCTCAAGTTTCAGCTTCCTGAGAAGGTGCCAAGTCAATCTAACCCAAATCCCAAGTAGGTACTAAGGAACCACTTACAGGAGTCAGGAGGAGCCGCCCTCTATGCATCTTTCTTCTTTATTTTGCTTCCTCACTCCCACTTAAAAGCTGTACAAATAGATGCAGATATGTACTGAGCCTGAGCCCTCCCAGGAGAAGCTGTAATGGGTCCACCTTGACTGGTTGGCAAATGAACCCAGCCTCCTGATAAGCTCCTGGCTGGAGCGGGCAGCCTAACGCTGAGTCATCAGCCCAGGCAGCCTTGGACAAGCACGTATCCGGGGCCTCCTGAACGCACTGCGCCCAATGAAGAGCTATGAAAGGACAGTAAAAGCAGAAATAGTAGTTAGCCCTTTCCTCCACGTAGGAGCTAAAACTCTTGGCCCAGGGACCATGGAACTTGGCAACCCTTGGTCATGCAGCATTGTGCTGGGATAATTTAGCATGGCCTAATGGGCTTAGGCCACAGAAGAATTCAGTGCCCTGTGCTGGAACTAACTGTGTGATGTGGATAAGTCAGAACCCTGCGCTCTGGGCCTTGATTGCTTCCTCTATGAAGCTATAGAAGCAAGCTTGCCTGAGGTCCCCTCTCATCCTGTCAATTCACAGGATTTCCATCTTGGGATTTGCTCTATTTATTTGAGCCATCATATTCCTCATACAGTCACCAAGACCTGTACCTCTCTTGTCCCGGCTTCCCAGGCTGCCCCTGCCCTATCCCCACTCCTGCCCTAAACAAGACTTCTAGCCCATCAAGTTGCAAACAAATGGGCTTCCCTGGTGGCGCAGTGGTTGAGAGTCCGCCTGCCGATACAGGCGATGCGGGTTTGTGCCCCGGTCCGGGAAGATCCCACATGCCGCGGAGCGGCTGGGCCCGTGAGCGATGGCCGTGGAGCCTGTGCGTCCGGAGCCTGTGCTCTGCAACAGGAGAGGCCACAGCAGTGAGAGGCCCACGTACCGAAAAAAAAAAAAAAAAAAAAAAATTGCAAACAAACAATTGTGTATGGAAATGGGAAGACAGCTTTCAGTGCTCCAATATGCAAAAGGACATATGGAGACATGACAGAGAAGCTGAGACAAGGGAACAGGTGAGAAAATAAAGACCAAGAGCCCTCCTCTTTTGAAGAATGTGTCCTATTGGTTCCATGATAGCTATTATACCAAAAAAAAAAAAAAAAAAAAAAAAGCAAAGGAGACAACGCCCTTTGCAGAGGCCAGTGCCAAGGGTAAGAGGAGGTGCCCAGGGAGTGATAACTTCTACCAAACCGGATGGGCAGGCTCCTGTGATACCAACCAGCCAAGGGAAATAGTCCAGGGCACGGTCAGCCTTAGCTAGTTTCCTCCAAACTATAGTGAACTCAGGTTGTTCCCAGGCCCCCAGCGAGTCCCCAGTTGCCCCTAGAATTGCATCCGTGCTTCACCACAGCTCATCAGTCGTAAAGCAAATAAGGAGGGCCCAGTTCATTTTTTCTCCAAGACCCCTACTGTCAGGCTGCCTCCCAGCAGGCCTGTTCTTCCTCAAGCCCCCTTGCATCTCACGAGATCCTTTCCCCTCTTGCCCGCAGTTTCAGGACGATCCTTCTCCCTTATGGCCCAGCGGAAACCTTCCTGTCCCACAGCCGGAGCCTGTAACACTGTCCGGCCGCAATCTCCTCTCCAGCACCCTCATTCTCAGGTTCCCTCTGGCTCCTTCTCTGGCTCTCCTCCCCTCGCCCCTACCCAGCCACCTCAAATAATGCAACTCCTTGCAGAGGGAACTTCAAGGTGTTTAATAAACAATATGGATCGTGACCCTGTCCTGAGGCCCCTGGTGACCGAGCTTCATACAGAGCTGATTTCAGGGGCTAATATTAGGTTGAACCATATGAAATTGATGTTATTCAAGCATGTTGACATCCAAAGAGAATGACAATTTCGTGAGCTTCAATCTAATAAAGGAGGCTGGTCTTCAAATATTAAACACATCTTCTCTGACTTCCCACCTGCTCTCGCTCCTGAACAGTACATACAGATTTGGAGGTGAGATGGGCAAGCGGTGTTTACTGCTCTCTGCGAAATGCAGTGCTTCCCAATGGCGGGTAATTCCGCCCCCGCAGGGGATGTCTGGCAAGGTCTGTTGTCACCATGGGGTGGGGGACCGTTAGTGGCATCTAGGAGGCAGAGGCCTGGGAAGCTGCTAAACAGCCTCTAATGCATAGAACAGCCCCCACCATAAAGAATGGTCCTGCCTAAATGTCAACGGCACTTACCGAGGTCGAGAAACTATGCCACCAAGTGTCACTGGGGACCCAGAGCCTTAGCTGTGCAGTTAAGCAACTGCGTTGAAAATATGGCTTTATATGCCATAAAGGGCGGGGTCAGCATCCTCTGTTCTGAGGCGGTCAGAGCTGCAGCCTCCGGCTCCTACAACCTGCCTCTGATCTATAACTGCCCTCCCACCCCCTGGCCAGCACCAGCCACCTCTCAGAAAGTCGTAGCCCGACATGATGGGCATTTTCTGAGGATCCCCAATCCACAGTCCAAGCCCCTGAGTTAGAAACCGGACTCAATTCCCGAGCTCTTGGAGTTTCCCTGCAAAGGATAGGCAGTCGACCCATTCCTCCCTCCGGCTTCACCCAGCAGCATGCAGAACTTACCACAGGGCTGCTGCGGCTGGGCTGCTGGAACCACTGCCCAAACTTCCAGACCAGCAGAGAAAGCGCGCCGTGGCCAGCTGTGGTGGGCTCACGTTGTTTCCTGGAAGAGATCGTGTGTCGCTCTCGGTGACGGAGAAGAGGCTCCCCAGCGCAGTATCACTTACCTACCCCAGCTGCTGCTGCCCGCCACGAGGCAACGCGCTGAAGTCGAAAGAGGCTGAGTAAATACAGCTCGTTTTCACGGTTCGTGAGCTATATTTGCTCTTAATGCACAACCACCCAGCTCTTTCCAGCTCTTTCCAGCTCTTTCTGCTGCAAGTCTATACAAGGCTGAAGCACACTCACATTTATTTATGAACTTGAACCCAAGGTACAGCCACAAAAATCACCTACTCACAGAAATGGAAGGAATGTCGAGAGTCATCTAAACAAGGCTAAATAGGAATTTCCAAAAATAACACAGTTGGAATATTTTGCTCCAGAAGATTCCTGATGAAAGACGTTCCTTAACCTCCCTGCAAAACCCACCCTGGCATCATGTGAAGCTCTGAGGCCGAACCCTCCTCCTCCTGTCCCAGCCTCTGTGGCCACAGCTGCAACTCAACACTCAGCAATAAAACGGGGGGAATATTTCTGAAAATAAAAACACGAGACATACGATCCTGTTCCAATACTTAGCCTGCTCTCCGCTTTTCGGAATTTAAACCCTGCCTGCCGTTCACCAAATGACAGAGAGTGCTGGTAAATGGGGCTGAGAGAGACGGCTGAATGTGTTTTAATGGGACCATTAGGATTATGTCAAAAGGTGAGGAAAAAAAAAAGCATTCGCCAGGTGAGAAAAGAAAGGCATTCGCCAGCCGAGAAAATAAGCATTCCGCCTAAAAGAAATATAACGTGTTCCATCTCTCTTCCCTCCAGTCCCTTTTCCGCTTCCTATGAGAAACTCATTCAGCAGGAGAGTCCCTGTTTCATGCATGACAGGTAAATGCACGGTTTCTTTTTTTTTTTTTTTTTTTTTTGCGGTACGCGGGCCTCTCCCTGCTGTGGCCTTTCCCGTTGCGGAGCACAGGCTCCGGACGCGCAGGCTCAGCGGCCACGGCTCACGGGCCCAGCCGCCCCGCGGCACGTGGGATCCTCCTGGACCGGGGCACGAACCCGTGTCCCCTGCCTCGGCAGGAGGACTCTCGACCACTGCGCCACCAGGGAAGCCCCAAATGCACGGCTTCTTAAACCAAGCGTTGTGGGCAGAAGTATCTGCAGGCAGACGGAGGATAGCCCATTGGAACAGGGGAAGCCAGATTGGATCAGCACAAGTTTCAGACAAACGCAGATTTACACTTCGACCTTACTTTTGACAAACAAACCAACCATCATATCCTCAGTGCCGGCATTAATAAATAACCTTTTCTCCGTGCTTCCTAATTCTGGCTATTAAACCTTGGGACTACACGTAAATCTCAGAGCAGAACAGAGACCTTCACTTGAACCAGAAAATGTTCTATTTCTGATTACTTTCTAAGACCTTGCTCAACACCGCTGAGGGAAAGACAGGACTAAATTTGCTCTGTGATTTTAGCAGGTACAGGTGATTTAGTCATCCATCCCAGGAAGAGACAGTTCCCAACAGCCTTTGCTTCTATGTGGGGCTTTGTCGTAATAACAGCAAAAGCAGCTGGCATTTGTATGGCTTTTCACAGCTTACACGGCAATTTAACACACGTTTTTTTCCATGGGCTCCTCAAGGGGAGAAGAAAACCCACAATTTCAGTGAGCTTACAAGCCCCATTTTACAGATAAGAAAACAATCCAAGAAATTAATGAGAAGAGCCTGTCCGTGACCGGCTAGGCTAGCACAAGTCATGACAGCAATATTGTGAGGACACCAAGCCACCAGGAAAGTGGCTTCTCCTTCTCCATCTGGGGGTCAGGGACCTGAAACAACAGCTAAAATCCAGACGTCTGCCTCTGCTGATGATATTCCTCAATTCCAGAAATATTAACACTGCCCGTGTGGTGAGTTACTCTAAAACATTGCAGTATCAACAGTGTGATATTTGTGTGTGTGTGTTCATTGTAGGCTAGCGGTGGTTAGATCAAGAGTCCACCAAAGTTGCTGCAAGTGTGCATCAAAAAGCCTAATGAGGGGCTTCCCTGGTGGCGCAGTGGTTGAGAGTCCACCTGCCGATGCAGGGGACACGGGTTTGTGCCCCGGTCCAGGAAGATCCCACATGCTGCGGAGTGGCTGGACCCGTGAGCCATGGCCGCTGAGCCTGCGCGTCTGGAGCCTGTGCTCCACAACGGGAGAGGCCACAACAGTGAGAGGCCCGCGTAACGCAAAAAAAAAAAAAAAAAAAAAGCCTAATGAAAATGTACACCAGAGGACTCATGATTAGCACCAAAGATTAAAATTTGTCTTTCTTTTGCTGAAGCATTTAGTGTGCAATATATTGCTTGAAAGGAAAACTGCTCGGATACTACCAACCAGTATGAAGAAGGCAAAAAAACCTGTAAACCCTAATCTTAATATTTTAGAGGCAGCACAATGAGTCTTCAACTTTGCTTTGGCCTGCATCTGTCTATTCACTGGGGACACTGTCACCTGACCCCAAATCAGGGCAACTGTGTCACTTCAGAGTGAACCTGTGATGCGAGGTGCTTGTTCACGTGCCTGAGGACAGAGGGGACCGCTTCACCCACCTATGGGAACTTGCTATCAAGTGTTCAGTCTTAGACTTGGCTTTCAACTTGGCGATGAGGCCAAGGGGAACAAGCTCTCCAACCCCGACCTGTCACTAATTCCAAAGGCAGCCAATATCACCCAAGTGAGTCTGACAGTGGCTGAGCTTCCATACTGACCAGCTCACCTCCACTGTTAGGGGCCATCCTGTGTGCTAACCGTGGGCCCAGGCTCTGTCCATGATGCAGGGATGAGTAGAACAGGCCCAAACCTGTATGGCCCGGCTCCCCCGGAGACAGGATAAGGCAGATAGGTGATCAGTGCCTGAGGGGAGGTGCAAACACATGTTAAAAATGTTCAGATGCTGGAGAGAACACGCCTGCCCCCCACCTACATTCCTGGCCCCCGTGCCCCGTCCCACACTCCACAGCAAACTGCAGAGATAGCGGGCATAGGCTAAGAAAGGAAGCAAGAGGAACTTTCTCATGAAGTAATAATTCATCACCTGAAGAAAGAAAATCTCCTGGCCGCAGAGACTAGTGGTGGGGGAGAAGCTGGAAGCAGTAGAAAATACCCCTCAAGAACAGGAGGGGTTAAGAGACGATCAGGAAAGGAAAGAAACAACCGCAGACACTGTTTCCCATCTTCAGTGCCCCGCACACCTCCTCCAGAATTCACGTCACATCCAAGGGCTACCTGCCACGTAATATCTTTCTTTAAAATCAAGTCACATTTTATCTTTATTCTCACGTTAAATAAAATTTTGACACCAACCGTGAAGTGAAAACCAGTATCACTTGCCATAGACAGAAGAGAATCATGAGAATAAACACAGCAAATACAACGTTATGAATTCCAGTTGATGATACAAAAGCCTGGGAGCCTGGGCCTTGCTCCCTCTTTGTCTCACACTGATAATGAAGAAGAGGAAGAGGAATAAAACTGAGGAGGAGAAGAACTGGAGGGAGGGAGTGTTCAAGACATTTTAGGACCAAATTGAGACTCTTTTGCTGCATCAGTGGGCATTAAACAGCTATGACAAGGTAATGCTTTCTCGCTATGCAATTCAATACATCATTTAATGCCAAGTGTGGGTACCACCTACAACCTCCCACTCTTCAGGAAACACGTTGTCCCCCCAGTGCTGTCAGGCAGGATGACCTTGAACTGATCTCAGAGGACCACCACTCAGAGAGGGAGAGTTCATCATTACCCACAATAACCACTGTCAAGTTTTGTTTTCTTATGAAATGCAAGGACTATTTTGATATAATGACATTTACTCTTTAAAATAAGTACGGGGGCTTCCCTGGTGGCGCAATGGTTGAGAATCTGCCTGCCGATGCAGGGGACACGGGTGCGAGCCCTGGTCTGGGAAGATCCCACATGCCGCAACTGGGCCGTGAGCCACAACTACTGAGCCTGCGCGTCCGGAGCCCGTGCTCCGCAACAAGAAAGGCCGCGAGAGTGAGAGGCCCGCGCACCGTGATGAAGAGCGGCCCCTGCTCGCCACAACTAGAGAAAGCCCTCGCACAGAAACGAAGACCCAACACAGCCAAAAATAAACAAACAAACAAATAAATAAATATTTAAATAAATAAAATAAATACGCAGTCAACTTTTAACCCCGGAAATCTCCCTTTAAGATGATCTCCAACCCCTTGCAGCTGTAAACTCTTTGATAATGTATAAATTGATTATATATCAATGGGGGCAGGAGAGGAGAAACCCCCATGAAAGTGTCATTTTTCAAAATATCTGAAAACAGGCATTATCAACAGGAGTTGACAGTGGCAGGCAGTTAAGCAGAACAAACCCATAAGGAGGAATTGGCAGAATTAGGACAAAAGCTTACTTTCTGGGCGTGGCCAGTGGCAGAGCCAATCACAGATCAGGAGTAAGATTCAAATCACAGTCTCCCAGAGGTAACTGGATGCCCAAACACTGGAAACTTTGCACTTGGCTTTGAAACCTTACAATTCCCTGGTGCCCATTACAGATAAGGGAAAGGTCTGATTGCCCTCTGGTCAGCCGGCTGAGTGCTGGGCCAAGAAACTCCAGGTTAGAGGGAACACACCTAGAATTACAAAGTCAGGGGTGCCTCAGATAAATTGCTAACGTAACGAATAGGCACGCAACCTCATCTCACATTCCATCTCATGCCCAAACTCAGGACCTGCACACAGAGACTCACCCCCTCCCTCCAAACTGCGTCTCACCCTCTTCAAAACCCCACCACTCAGACTTCCCTGGTGGCGCAGTGGTTAAGAATCCACCTGCCAGTGTAGGGGACATGGGTTCAAGCCCTGGTCGGGGAAGATCCCACATTCTGCGGAGCAACGAAGCCCGTGAGCCACAACTACTGAGCCTGCGCTCTAGAGCCCGCGAGCCACAACTACTGAGCCCGTGTGCCACAACTACCGAAGCCCGCGTGCCTACAGCCTGTGCTCCACAAGAGAAGCCACCGCAATGAGAAGTCCACTCGCCGCAACTAGAGAAAGCCTGCTCACAGCAACAAAGACCCAACACAGCCATAAATAAATAAATAAATAAAATCCCACCTCACCCCCCCTGCAGTTCTCAGCTGAAGTCCTGTGTGACTAAGACACAAATTGGTTAGGACCATTTGTATTTATTTAAATGCTTTTACTCAGAGTGACATATTCAGTTTTCATTTACCAGATCTTTTTGGCAGACCTAGTGGGAGCCAGGGGCTGTGTTTAGGGCTGCCTGGTGTCCTCAAAGACTTCCCAAGCTACAGAGAGGTCTTGGTAAGGTGAAGGGGTCTAGAATAAGCCACGGTGGCATAGAAAATTACTTTGAGCTGAAGTCATTTGAGTTCCTGAAATCCCTTATCTACCTAAAAGCAGAGCCTTCCAAAGAATTCAATTGTCATAAATTCCCTCCCCAGAGCAAACCTAATCTTCTGTTCTCCAGAGAAGACTGTATCACACCTAGACAGACACTGTCACAAACTATGATACCTCCTGCCTATTCTCCTAAGGGCTCGTTTATCTTTCCAAAAAGTCTTTTGCTTTCCCATAAGTGACCTTTCTCCCCTCTCCCTTCCAAGAAGTCCTCCAGAAGTACTCCTCTGCCCCTCCCTATCCCCTATTAAGATGGTATGTAAACCGAAAATTCTAACCTCCTTAAGTCCTATTTCTTTGTGTATTCTCAGGCTTATATATATACTTAAATGGTTTTTTCCCCTCTTGCTAATCTGTCTTTTGTCAGTTTAATTTGCAGGCCCCCAACCCTGAATATAACAGGGTAGAGGAAAAGTTTTTCCTCCCCAACACAGGCAAGAACCACACAGGGCAGGTGGTGCAGGGAAGGCCAGACACTGGCCACCTTCAGCCTTCTCACAAACACCTCCCTGGCTATTGCACACGGGAGAGCACTGTAGGTCACAGCACCTTACAGTAACTGCAGGCTCACGGGGGCCTCCAGGACCGCAACCTTAGCTAAACACAGGCAGGGAAGGCTGGACGTGACAGAAAGGAAATGGCTCCACTTGAAACAGATGGACAGTACGTTGGGAGAGCCTTCTCTCCCAAGAGGTGGTGCCGTGCATTCACCTCGGAGGCACACATGACCAGCCAGCCCAGTGGGCCGCTTGTCTGGGGTTGTAAACAGAATTTCTGCTCTCCAGTCTGTCAGGCCAGTACATTTTGCCCACATGAGTTTAATAGACTTTAAAAAAGAAAAGAAAACCGGAAGGGGCCACATGCGTGCCCTCCCCGCCCGGCCTAGGAAAAGTGGGAGTCCCTTCTTCTCCTTATGCCAAAAGTTGTTTTGCTGGGAGAAGCTTCTTTTCACCAAGCCTCTAGGCTCTTTAGCAGCCAGGGTCACACAAAGAGAACCACAGAACAAATAAACCAAAACAGCCCACAGAGAACAAGGATAGGAAAGCCCCCAGTTGCAGATGGAGCCAACTTCCCTCCTACCCACCCCCATCCCTCCCCCACCGACCCGAGATCCTCTGGCTCAGCCCAGCGCAGCCCCTAGTGAAGCCGGTGAGGACAGCTTCCTCCACTACCAGCCCCTGCGTCAGAACGGCGAGTGTCAGGCAAAAGAATAAATCCAGAGAGCTTGTCTCTCTTCGCCCCTTCTTAAAATTACTAACATCCACTTAAAAGAAAGGGGGCGGGATTGGGGTGCGGAGCTCGCCCGCTTTGCAAATTGCTTGTGAAGCGAGCATTGCTTATCACAACAGGTGCACCGGCCACTCACAAAAAAACAGAGGCAGAGTGGAGCTGAAAGGCTAAGAAATTACTTGTTCCCTTTGTCAGCTGCTCCTACAGGCCGTGCAGAGCCTGCTTAGGAGGGAGATATTGTCTCCCTGTTTTAAAAAAAAATAGGCGGGAGAAAGGTTTAAGGTTGCCAAGAGCTAAGAGAAGGGGAGAACAGCGTTGGAGGTGGGGGAGGCCACGGGGGCGTGGGGGGAGGGCTCCTTTCGGAAAGGCAATGGAGCCTGAGGCTGGATTTTAAAAGTCTGTCCCAAACTTTCCGGAAAACTCTGGCAGCATATTCCAGACGTCCTTGACAGGATGGAGACAAAAATGACACCCAGGCTGGTTAAAACACGTATCAGGGTGACCAGCGAGCAATGTATGTAGATGATGTATATAGTGTGCCATAATATATTACATATATTAAATAAAATTAAATAAAAAGTATTGCTCAGAAACCACCTTGTACAGCAGGCAAGACAGAGCTGGTTTAGTTATTCCTTAGGAGGCACTAAGTCTTCGAAGCTATGCTCCTCAGCCAACTCTTCAGACAAGCAATTTACTTTTAAATTAGAGAGTTGCCTGCGTGGTCCTGGCCAAGCGACCTCCAGCACCCAAGTCCTCTAGCGTTCTCGTCCTATGCTCCCAAAGCTGTAGAAGAGCCCCAGTCAGCTTCCCCCAAGCTGAGTCCTGATCGATCCAAGATCTGTAAGATTTGGATAAACTGAAATTTCTTCCCCTGGGGAAAGTTGCCATTATCATCTGGGAGATTTATTTGTTTTGCTTAAAAATAAAGATAGGGCATTGTTCCATGTAAGTCATCAGAAGACAGGGCCACAAAACCAGCTGGGCCTCTAAGTCTTGCAGTGATTCTGCCATTAAAAGGAATGACGTAGATCTGAATACAGGACTTGGAAAGTCGGCCACGATAGATCATTAAGTTAAAAAGAAAGCAGGACTTCCCTGGTGGTGCAGTGGTTAAGAATCCACCTGCCAATGCAGGGGACACAGGTTCTATCCCTGGCCCAGGAAGATCCCACATGCCGCGGAGCAACTAAGCCCGTGCGCCACAACTACTGAGCCTGCGCTCTAGAGCCCATGAGCCACAACTACTCAGCCCGCGTGCCACAACTACTGAAGCCCACGCGCCTAGAGCCCATGTTCTGCAACGAGAAGCCACCTCTCACCACAACTAGAGAAAGCTCATGTGCAGCAATGAAGACCCAACACAGCCAAAAATTAATTAATTAAATTAATTAATTTAAGTTAATTTATTTTATTTTATTTTAAAAGCAGCAGGAGCTAGCATGAATCTCATTTTTGTTTACTATATGTCAATCATATTTTCCTTTAATCTTGCGGTGAATTCTGAGAACCAGAACCCCTACACACAGGCTTTGGACACTGAGGACACACACCCACCAACCCCTACCGAACATTCTCCATTAATGTGCCTTGACTATTCCACCGTCTCCATTAGCATAATGTCACTATTCCTGCAGACTCTAGTCAGGAACTTCCTGAAAACCCCATTGACTCTTCAGTGGAAAACAGACAGTATGAGCCGTGAAGTGTCAGACCCCTCACCTCAAAACCCTCACCTTGCTGTTTCCACCAATCCTGGACTGTGGGATCATGGTCCTTAGCCAATCTTAATCAAGTCTCTGCACTGAAAGACGTGCCTTGAACTAAATTTCCAATTCTCTGTCCATTTCAACCTTGCCATTCCCTCTGGAGACACTGCCAAAGCTCTAAATGGCGTTCCGCTCACCTCGGGAAACACAGGATGGGTTGGTGACATTTGGGAAGCCTGCATTCAACTAAAGGAATCCAGAATACAGCACTGAGAAGAGGCGTTTGGAGTTTTTGTTGTCCCACTCCCCCCACTCCCAACTCCACTTATCTGCCTAAAAGCAGAGCCTCCCAAAAGAATTCAACTGTCTTAAATCCCCTCCTTGGGAGTTTCAAAACCAGTGAAAATTGACTCTTATCACTAGAGACAAGAAGCCCAATGCTGGGATAAGAAATTACCTGAACAGACATTATCACAAAACTATCATATCTCCCATCTATTCTCTTAAAGGCCCATTTCTCTTTCCTAAAATTCATTTGTTTTCTCATAAATGCCTTTCTCCCCCCTCCCCTTCTCCTATCAAGATGGTATGTAAGCCCCAAATTATAACTGCCATTTTGAGTCACAATTTTCTGTAAAAACCCTCTTATGTGAATAAAAATCTGTCTTTTCTCTTGCTAGTCTGTCTTTTGTCAGTTTAATTTGCAGACCTCCAAAGACAGAACCTAAGAGGGTAGAGGAAATGTTTTTCCTGACATGACAAATCAGAGAAACGACAGCAGAAAAAGCCTCTATCCACGATGACAGTTTGTAAGATACTAGTACATATCAACTCACTAAAATCAAACTTACTGAACTCTAACTGAAAACAGTAAACGCTTGACATTCAAAAGGGATATATATTCCCAGATCTCCATGACCCAAATATAATTTCTCCCAGGAGAAATTATGTCTTCTTAAGAACCATATTCCTTAGACCTCTTGGTCCAGTGCCACCACCCCATTGGTAGCACTAGCAATTACATTTCTTTCTAGAAGCTTTCCTTCTAATTAACAGACTTCATTTTAGAACAGTTTAGATTTATAGAAAAATTGAGCAAATGTTACAAAGAATTCCATTTGTCCTCCACCCTCACCCTACACACAATTTCTCCTATTATTAACATCTTGCATTGGATGGTATATTTGTTACAATTAATGAACCAAGATTGATACATTAATATTAACTAAAGTCCATACTTCAGTCAAATTTCCTTAGTTTTTACCAAGTGTCCTTTTTCTGTCCCAGGATTCCATCCAAGAAACCACATTACATTCAGTTGTCACGTGTCCTTAGGGTTCTCTCGGCTGTGACAGTTTCTCCCATTTACCTTGTTTATGATACCTTAATAGTTTTCGTGAGTGCCCGTCAGGTATTTTGTAAGACATCCTTTAGTGGGAATTTGTTGGCATCTTTGCTCAAGATGACTAGAGTTATGAGTTTTGTGGAAGAAGATCACAGAGGTGAAGTGCCATTTTCATCATGTCACGTCACGGTACATACGAACAACATCACTTAGCACTGTTGACGTTGACCTTGATCACCTGACTGAGGTGGTGTTTGTCAGGTTTCTCCACTGTAAAGTTACTCTTTTCTTCGCCTTTTCCAGACTATACTCTTTGGAAGGAGGTCGCCATGTCCAGCCCACACTTACAGAGGGAAGAGTTAAGATCATCTTCCTTGAAGGCACGGAACTCACATGAATTATTGGGAATTTCTCTGCAAAGGAGGTTTGTCCCTTCTCCCTCATTCATTGATTCAATCATGTACTTCACGTATTTCTATCCAGATGGACTCATCGATATCTATTTCATCCTTTAGGTTAGAATCCAGTACTCCTTGATGCATTTTGTGGCTCATTATGTATTTTGTGGCTCAAATGTTCCCACTTTGGCCATTGGGAGGTCCCTTGTCCCTCCCACACACCCCTATCATTGTAGTGGGTTTTGGTGTTTTCTCGTGTGTTTTGTCGTGTCTTGTCTAGCACTTACTTACTGGCACTACAAGATGCTCCTGGTTCACCTTGTATTTTTCTGTTCCAGCCCTAGAACCAGCCCCTTCTCCAAGGAGCTCCAGAGCCATTTTTCACAAAGAAATTGAGTTTCTGTCACAATTCAAAAGAGTGAGAGTGCAGACAAGCAGAGAACAGAGAACAAAGCTGAAAGGAGAGGCTGATGAAAGCTGGCTGATGGATCTGCAGGGCACCCTCCTTTGTGCTGCCTTATAGCTGCTGCCCACACCCCTGGTCCCCCCAGACTGATGACACACGAGTCAAGTTCATGCCTCAATTTTTATCTTCCGTTAGTATTTTTCAGATGAAAGCATTTGTACAGAATTATTTTTTAAATTTATGCCTCAGTAAAGCTACAACACGCTACGGGGTCATGGTTTGTCTAGAATTGTTTGGGAATAGCTAAAGCCACACGTGTTAAATTCAGAGACCCCCAAAAATCACGACCTCCCAGCCATTCTAGCCTGTGGTCATGTCCTGCGTCTCACTGAGGCAACATCCTTGGGTGTGAAGGCAGCACATGCCTCTCCTCTGACAAACCGTTCAGTCTGCATCACACATATTGTCCTGCTCTCACTTACCGCATCTCCAAGTTCAAAGCCACTTTCCCAATTGATGGGTTTTCAACTTTTTAGCAGCAGAGCCCTTTTTTCATATGAAATCATCACATAGAAAAATTTTAACACATGAAAGTAACAAAGGTGATTTTATTAATACGCTTTTCTTTTATAAACTCAAAATAACGATATTTACCTAGTATAAAGTCAGTAAGAACAACGGTGTTTTGATGAACATATTTTTAAATTGGGAGTCATGGAAAACAGTGGCAATCTTCCATCAACCTTATTATCCAGTTTATTTCTGTATTTTGTTTTAGATAGCAAATATCAAGACATTTTTGATTAACGAGGATTTGTGTAAAAACAGACCCCATTTGCAACTACTTCCCAGTTTGCCTTACAGTCTAAAGATATTCTTCAATTAAATAGAGGATGCAGAAGAAGCTGCCTTATAAAGTCCACACAAAAATGCATTCATTTGAAAAGAATGCTCAGCATCACTAATCATCAGAGAAATGCAAACCAAATTACAATGAGGTATCATCTCACACCAGTTAGAATGGACATCATCAAAAATTCTACAAACAACAAATGCTGGAGAGGGTGTGGAGAAAAGGGAACACTCTTGCACTGCTGGTGGGAATGTAAACTGATACAGCCACTATGGAGAACAGTATGGAGGTTCCTTAAGAAACTAAAAATAGAACTACCATACGACCCAGCAATCCCACTACTGGGCATATACCCTGAGAAAACCGTAATTCAAAGAGTCATGTCCCACAATGTTCATTGCAGCTCTATTTACAATAGCCAGGACATGGAAGCAACCTAACTGTCCATCGACAGAGGAATGGATAAAGAAGATGTGGCACATATATACAATGGAATATTACTCAGCCATAAAAATAAACAAAATTGAGTTATTTGTTGTGGGGTGGATGGACCTAGAGTCTGTCATACAGAGTGAAGGAAGTCAGAAAGAGAGAAACAAATACCATATGCTAACACATATATATGGAATATTTTTTAAAAATGGTTCTCAAGAACCTAGGGGCAAGACAGGAATAAAGACACAGACACAGAGAATGGACTTGGGGGGGAAGGGTAAGCTGGGACGAAATGAGAGAGTGGCATGGACTTATATATACACTACCAAATGTAAAAGAGAAAGCTAGTGGGAAGCAGCCGCATAGCACAGGGAGATCAGCTCGGTGCTTTGTGACCACCTAGAGGGGTGGGATAGGGAGGGTGGGAGGGAGACACAAGAGGGAGGAGATTTGGGGATATATGTATATGTATATGATTCAGTTCGTTATAAAGCAGAAACTAATACACCATTGTAAAGCAATTATACTCCAATAAAGATGTTTAAAAAAAAGTAAGAACATTGATAGCTACAAAAGAAAAATGCATTCATTTGACAACAAATGATAACATGTTGGTACTCCAATTTTTTAATATTTGGCATTGTATACATGTTGTTTTTCAGCACATATTTTTAATAGCTTATATTATTTTTAAATGAAATGTTATAATAAAACATTTATGGACCCCTTAAGTGCCTTGCCAGAACATTAATTTTGTAAAACACTGCTAGAGTCTGGCAACTGTATCTTCCAAAAGTCCCTCCCCCTCCAGATAAGTGACTTAGCTATACTATTACTAATTCTCCTTATTTGGCATTATATAGCCCATTTCCTCAGGCTCTACTAGGTAACAGAATTCTTGCTAAAGCGTTAATGACTGGTATCCTACAATTGGCTTCTAATTACACCTGTGTTTTAGTAATGGCCTTTGAATTTCTAAAGAAAGCCTTATGGAAGAATTTCAGACAGTAGGACATGCAATGGGAGACATTTTCGAAAAGACAGACTTTTCCCTATTATGATGATATACAAAGCCAGTAATAATTATTATCATAACAAATAATTAGGAAATATAGTGCTGACTACAAAACAGGCACTACTCTAAATTATTAGTGTCTTGCATATGTTAACCCACCTAATTTAATCATTGTAACAAACCTGTGAGGTAGGTATTATTATCATCTACATTTTGCAGATAAGAAAATTGAGGTCCAGGAGAAGTTAAAAACGTTTCCCAGGTTGCACAGCTTGTATGTAGGAAAGCTAGGATTTGAACCAAATCCATGCTCTTAAACAATATACTGCCTCTGGACACCATAATTTCTGTAGTCAGTGGGCCCACAGCACACTTACGAATTTATTCTACAAATGTATTCTGCCTGTTTGCAGAGTGCCTGTTCGCGGCCAGGTTCTCTCTTAGATGGTACAGGAATGCATCAAAGCCCCACTCCATACTTAATCAAAGCCCTCTACCTTCCTTTTCAACCTTAAGCCTCCCATCTGCAGCTCCCACGTTTCAGCTGCAGTGGCCTGTGGGCCATTCCTCACCGTACCCTTATGCTCTGCAGCCTCTACGTGTTCACTCAAGCTCCAACGAACACGCCTCTCCCTCTCCCGCTACTCTGGTGAAATTCTTCTTCTTTAAGGCCCAGCCCCAACCCTGTTTTGTCCATAAAGTTTCCAGAGCCCCTGGATGAATTTCTCTCTCCTTCCCTTGCGTGTATATACACTTTTCTCAGTACTTCTATTCCAGCAGCTCTCATGGATGGTGAGCTTCTTAAGAAAAGAAAGCATGTCTTTTTCATCTTCTACATCCCCAGCATTTATTTGTATGTATATATTTTTAAGTAAATATATATTTAAATTCATATATATCATTATACTCACATATATATGTAAAATATAACACTCGAATATAATGAGTGCCCTAAAAATGTCTGTTGAAATGCATGAACAACATATGCTAGGTGCCCACTGGGAAACTAACCACAGCCTAGAGAAGACATAGTTCCTATATTCAAGGAGCTTATGGTCTAACTGCAGAGACTCTGCAGAAAAGAACAGCCACAAATCACTGATAGGTAGACAGTGAGATGGGGTTGAAACATAGCAACCAGACTTCAGAAGACCCGAAATGTAGTCCTGGCTCCAACACCACCTGTGTGAACTTGGGCATGTCGTTTTATTCTTCTGACCTTCAGTTTCATCCTCAGAAAAAGGCAGATGGATGGTGTAAAGCTTCCTCCTGGTCCTAGTAGCCATAGCGAGTCTACGAGCAGACTGGTGATCGCCAGGAATGCTTTTATTTATTTATTTTGCGGTACGCGGGCCTCTCACTGCTGTGGCCTCTCCCGTTGCGGAGCACAGGCTCCGGACGCGCAGGCTCAGCGGCCATGGCTCATTGGCCCAGCCGCTCCGCGGCATGTGGGATCTTCCCGGACCTGGGCACGAACCCGCGTCCCCTGCATCGGCAGGCGGACTCTCAACAGCTGCGCCACCAGGGAAGCCCCAGGAATGCTTTCTGAAGGAGCGCATCCTATAAGAGAGGTGTCAAACCCCAATCTGCGAAATGCAGGTGCCTCTCTCTTTGGCATCAAGAAGCAACCAACTGAGATACACAATGAAATCCATAAAATTCGGAAGAGGACTCTATTGGGAAAGTACTGAAGTAACAACGTGTTGTGATGACGGGAAGGTCTGAATGGAGTGCAGAGGGCGAGCTGGGAAGGAAGAGGTGGTTAGGGTTTCCGCATCTGTGAATCTGGCCAGGGTCACATCATCATTAGAATGACACACCCCCGCATAGTAGAGAAAGCGCCAGGCCTGCCTTTCACTTAGACTGAAATCTCCCCCAGAGCCATCCAACTACTTTCACTCTGATTCCCTGAATACTGGCTGAGCAACGTTCTAATGACTGGTTTTGCTTTCCAGTTTCTGGTCTAATGAAATGGAGGAAATTTTCCTTCTTTAGCCGCTGGAATAAGGCTTCCTCTTGGGGACAGTCCTATATTTACCAGGAAGAAATCCATTGATTAACCACATGGGCTGAGGTATGAGACCACAAGCAGTAATAATAGTGCTGATCTGCCTTCTTAAAGAAGTTGGGTCTTACCACCTTAAGGTCCTTTATTTTGTGAGCATTTCAGTGGGTTTGGGTCCGTAAACTTGACTGTGAGTTTGGTTACAAATGAATTGCTCTGCTTGATAAAAATGTGAAGAATTTGAAAATTACAGGAATATCCAGGTGAGGGGCTGGGAGACCAGCCGGAGAGCTTGGGCAGTGGGTGGATTAAAGGGACTTCGGAGAGAACAGAATATTTAATGGGAATTTTAAGTTGTTTGCTGTTGAGTATACGATTTAAGTCTCCTCCTCCATCTCCCTTACAGAGAATTCAATAACGTCTTTACTGCTCTTTTGAAGAAACCTGAAGAGGTTCTAAACTCTGCATCCAGCTTGGTGCAGAGGCTGCAAATAGAGCCATGTCATCGAGAGCAGAGTGGAAGAGTAGACGTCTGTGTTTTCCCAGGAGGAGAGAGGCTGGCGCAGAGAAGCCCTGGGTCATCGCCGTAAATACAGCCCCGACACAAAGTAGCTCCTCAGCTGTCTGTGGCATACATCACCCTGGTGGGAGTGAGGTTAAATTGTATCAGCCTCTCAGAGGATGATCACCACTGGTGAAGTCATGAAACAGAGTTTCTAAACTCACCCAGCTGGGGAACAGGCAGAAAAACCCAGTGGCCTTAACCATCCTCAGTGCAGTCTTATTCATTGGCCCCTGAAAGACTCCAGGGATCTAAAGTCTTGTCAACAGGTGCCACACTCATACTCCCGAATCGCGACCTTGGTATATTGAACCACAAGGCTAGTAGAAGACGGTAACTGACGTAACACCCCATAACACCCCGTTCAAAACTTTTATGTTCCCCCAACACTATTCTTCTCATAAAACTTGCCCATCTTTTTCAGAGCAAGTCCCCTACTGTCGCTTTCTAACTGGTACTAAATTGATCAGTTCAACAATCCCCTCCCCCCACCAGCATCACCAGCAGCAAAAGGAGAGTAATCACTCCCCAAAGCAATCGATCTGTCCCCAGAAGTCACCTCAGAATCCAGGAGTCTGCTCTCTAGTTTTGCATGTAGACAAGAACATCAAAGCACAGAAGGCAGAGAAAGAGATCGGAGCTGGAATGCCCCCACCTGCACACCCTCACATCCTGTCCCATCTAAATTACTAATTACTTTCAGAGAGTAAATGAAATGGCGCAGGGGAGGGAGTAAAGGCCAAGAGAAGACGGTAGATACTGGATACCTCCGAAGATCTAAGCCTCTGGCTTTGTGTCCCTTTGGCAAGGGAGGACCACACCAGCCCAGGCCAACAGCAACAGCAGCTGTAAAGAGAGAAGCCGACTTCAAGGAACTACAACAGGAAAGAAAAAAAGGGGAAACATAAATCAAAAAATCCCCAGGAAGGATCAGATAGTGCTTTCCAGAGCATGCTCACAATCGCCTGCCCAACTGCCTGCAAACTAGCCTTAAAGACAAGTCACGATAATATAAACCAGGTGCTGTAACTTCCTACCATAATGGCTGGCAAGACCATCAGTGGAGAATAATAATAACAACAACAACATCTGAAGTGCATCTGGGTTTAAACACATAGGAGGCATCTTTTTTTCTTTCTTCTCCAAGTAGGTGTCTGTTCTGCATTTATATTGTGATAGCATCAAGGAGACAAGGGACCAAAGGACCAAGGGACCTTCTTAGAAACAGCTCCCCCAGACTTGAGAGTAACACTGGTGTTTTGTTTTGTTTTGTGTTTTGTTTTAAAAGAAAGAAAATACTGATGACAGGAGATGCTGCTTCAGGGAGGCAACTGGAAGTCTTAAATTCTGGGAGACAGGGATGCTCGGAGGTGACCCCAAGGCAAACATAAAAACTAGAAACTTAGGAAGCACCCAAACTAACCTTTCCCTGATACATCCTCTCAGGTTGCCCTCTTCCATAAAAAAAGAGCCCCCCACATGTCCTCGGGAACACAGGCAACATTTTTTCAGAAGTAATACCTCAGGATTGAACAAAAACCCCTTCCCTTTTTTGGAGCAGTGTCTCCAATTAACCTGTTTGAGGCTGCAAACTGAGATTCTTCAAAGAAAAGAGGAATGGGTATGGTAAGAATTCACCAGTGAATCACAGCGCCTCACATAATTCAACTAAGGCTCCATCAGGCTTCAGAGGGACCCAAACTGGGAACTGGAGGAGAGAGTCACACTTTTAGTCCTTCAGCCCATGTCTCTTTCCATTTCTCTCTCTCTGCATTTCTGCTCTGGTCTCTTCTCTTCAAACAAGTTTCCTCTGCTCGCTCATCTGAATCCTAATCCAGAATGCCGACCCCTGGCCTGTGTCTCCAGAACCTTTCAGTCCCAGGCCCTACAGCCAACGGGAACATCTCAGCACAAATTTCCAGGAGACGACCTGACTACGTCTTGGTTCACTTGTTTGGACCAAGTCATACAAGTCACAGGGGGCAGGCCAGGCCTTCCAGCCAGGGGTCCCCCCGGGATCCAGTCAGCCGTGGCCTATTCCGGTCGAGTGGTCCTCGGTAGGGAAGGCTTCCTGAGAAGCAGACACGAGAGCAGGAAGAAGATCACACTGAGCGAGTGCCTTCGTTTTTATTTACTTGACCACTTCCCTATTTATATCACCTGCGTGAGACTATCTCGTTACTAGTTACAAGCCCCATAACAAGACCACAGGACATAGGGCTGGGTTGGGTTTTTGAAAGAGACCCTTGTGTAATTTCAAGGCCTAGGACACAAGCCTGAGAGCCACAGCCCTGAGTTTACCTGGCCATAAAAGCAGGAACACTTTCTGCACGAGTGGGAACCTCTGCCCCATCTCCTGAGGGCGCCCGCAAAGCTGAGAGCACTTCCGGGTAAGAGGCCCAATGGCTCTGGGGAACTGAAAAGACTCAAGGGGTCCCAAAGCCCGGAGACGGAGAGGCAGGGGGAAGTGCCGCTCGATAGGGCTGTTCCTGGCCCGCGGGGCAGAACCACATTTCGTGGACTGGGGCAGAACCGCACGGTGTTAGCAGCCCCAGCCGCAGCCTACGAAGTGTCCCCAGCGCCCAGACACTGCGACCGTGACAACAGCAAAAAATGACAACCATCCCCCGTGTGCTTCTAAATGCCCTCCTGGGGGAGCTCCACCCCTGGAAGAAGCCTGGAACCAGATGCCACAGGGCAATTCTCTAGTTTGAGAACTGCTGTGCTCTGGGAAAAAGAAAAGGAACACATTTATACCCATCAAAAACATTCAGGTTTGGGCTTCCCTGGTGGCGCAGTGGTTGAGAATCCGCCTGCCGATGCAGGGGACGTGGGTTCGTGCCCTGGTCCGGGAGGATCCCACGTGCCGCGGAGCGGCTGGGCCCGTGAGCCGTGGCCGCTGAGCCTGTGCGTCCGGAGCCTGTGCTCCGCAACGGGAGGGGCCACAGCAGTGAGAGGCCTGCGGACCGCAAAAAAAAAAAAAAAAAAAAAAAATTCAGGTTTGACCTGGACAGAAACCTTTTGGGAGTCAATTGTAAAACACTGGAGCAAATTGCGAAACATGGCCATAGACTTTTTGGAGTTACGAGGGTGTGTGTGTCTCTGGGTATGTCGTTAATAAATAAGACAACCGTCTTCCTAAAGCAGTTTAAGTACAACCCCACACAGACATAAGAGAATAGATGAATTGACCGCCGGAGGGCTTAAGATTCTGCCCGGAGAATTGTTAGTGAAGAGTCTAAGAGACCAGAATTGATGTCCCATATTCTGTTAAAAGACATGTAATAATATCATTACTGACAGACACAATTACACATTCTAATGAGGCACTGTCACATGTTAATAGTACTTATGGTCATTTAAAAATAATTAGCAGTAAGGCCTAGACAATACCTCATTACAGTATGCAAATGCATTCCTGTCCTGTAAGCAGGCATGCAATGTTGCTGCAGACTTGCTTAGAGGAACCTCATGTTCAGAGCCAGCTTTGCCCGCAGCATGCCTCAGCTCCCTATTGATTTTTCCTTCCGCATAGCCCAAGCCACAATTCCCCATGATAAGAATAACCAGTAGCCTTCCAAATTTCCCCAGAAACATGCTCAGTTGGATTTTGCACAGCTACGAGGAGGAAATTAATACGGGAGCCAAACAGGTCTTGTTCTGTCTTCTCACCCACTCCATCCCCACCTGACCCTTTAATCAACTCAACCTGTTTAAAAATAAATTTTATTATATCAGGAAAGAGAAGCAGCCCAGGGCTCCATGGTCACTCAGAGCAGAAACTCCAAGGCATTGCCTCATTTTTCAGGAGTTTGGTTCCTGCATGTATTATTTCTCTTTATTCCCAGTCCCAAAACAAAGCCCAGGGGGTAGTGGGAAGTACCTTGCCACTAGCCAAGTGGGTTTGCTTCCTAATTCCTTCAACGGCTAGTTTGTGAATTGGGGCAAATATTTAACTTTCCCGAGGATTCTGCAAGGCAGTAGAATGGCCCTAGTGAAACCTTGCTTGCATACTTTGTGAAGCTGTAATGAGGAGATCAAAAGAGCGTGTGTATGAGACAGAAAGGGTGCTGATCACTGCACACATAAAACACAGTAAGGTGGCTGCTGGTGACATAGCAACACTGAGCCCACAGTTTTACTGAGGGCACCCCCGAAGGTGAGGCTGCTTCCTGGGTTTGAGGAAGCAGAGATCTTTGGGGCAAAATGGTGATTCTGACCTAAATCCTCCCACATTTATCAAGCACTCATTGTATGCACTCAGTCAGGGCTGGGGGAACACAGCAATGATTAGATGCAAATGGAGGGGTCCCAGAATATGCCAACCCAAAATATGCCCTAATATGTCTCTTTGGCATATGGGTTCTTTTGAGCGAAAGGCCCTTGAGAACTAAGACTCAGAAAAAGCTCTAAAAACAGGGCATAGTTTTCCTTTTGTAAAGGAAATTTACATTTATGAAGGAATTTTCCTTCTGTAAAGATGCCTAACCTCTCCTATACCAGGAAGAGGACTCTGACCAAATTTTATGATGAAGAAGGAATCAACTTAAACCTGCACAGCAAACCTCGCTAAAAAACCTTGTTTAGGGCTTCCCTGGTGGCGCAGTGGTTGAGAATCCGCCTGCCGATGCAGGAGACACGGGTTCGTGCCCTGGTCCGGGAAGATCCCACATGCCGCGGAGCAACTAAGCCCGTGAGCCATGGCCGCTAGGCCTGCGCGTCCGGAGCCTGTGCTCCGCAACGGGAGAGGCCACAGCAGTGAGAGGCCCGCGTACCACAAAAAAAAAAAAAAAAAAAAAAAAAAAAAAAAAAAAAAAAAAACCTTGTTTAGGGGACTTCCCTGGTGGTCCAGTGGCTAAGACTCTGGGCTCCCAATGCAAGGGGCCCAGGTTCGACCCCTAGTCAGGGAACTAGATGCCACAACTCAGACCCGGCGCAGACAAGTAAATAAGTAAATATTTTTTAAAAAGAGAGAGAGACAAATCTGATTACGAAATTTTTTTTTTTTTTTTTTTTTAAAGCAACCTTGCTTACCTTACTTTTTCTGGTCACCTTCCCACAACTTGCCTCTCCCACCCAGAAGCCCCAAACCACTTTTTCTCTGTTTTAGCATAGAAACATCCCCTTTGGGTTACTCATCACCGGGTGTTCCTATGTGTACATACATGCACACTGCAAATGTTAATAAACTTCAGTTTGTTTTGCTCTTGTTAATCTGTCTTTGGTCAGTGTCATTTACAGAAACCCAGCTGGAGAATCTCTAGAAATTCTAATCTGAAGCACTCTGCGTGCTGTAGTTTGGGGTGTTTAGTCTGAGTATTCAGGGAATCCCAGAAAACCATAATACTTGCCACTGCTGGGATACTAGTTGCTCTGAGTCATTCACATGGAGGCACAGACTGTCGGAGCTGGAAAAAGAATCCAGATTTCTCATTTTAGAGATAATAAAACTGAGGCCCAGATAGGTGAAGAATCTCATTCCTCACATAAGAAAGCTTTCTCCTGAAAATTGCCTCCTTTATAAATCCTCAAATGAGTAGGTGATATTCGAATGCCGAATGATGCTGCCAGACAGGTGAGCATTGATTTAAACGCTGCTCTCTGACAGATCTGGCCATCAATCACAACAGGACATCTCAGGAGAGCCATCCTGTAGGAAAGGACTTGGGAGTGACATGACCAGAATTTGCCGCTGAATCAACTGCACATCATAGCTGTCCTTTCCCCAGCTGCTAAGGTACTGGGTCTCAGTCCGAAGCCTCTGTCAGAATCACCTGAAGGGTTTACTGGGTCCACCCCATAGTTTCTGACTGAGAAGGGTCTGGGGTGGGGAGTGAGAAATTGCATTTCTAACCAGTTCGTGCTGGGGAGCTGGTGCCATACTTTGAGAACTCCGTGCCAAGACAAAGAGGTCCCCTACACGTTTAATTTATAGAAATTTTAAGAAAATGGTCATTGCGTTCATCAGTCTTTTATATAGTGCTATGGGTAGAAATGTGCCTCCTACCCACACGCCACCCCCAAAATTTCACATGTTGAAGCCCTAACCCCTAGTACCTCAGAATGGGACTCTATTTGGAGATAGAGCCTTTACAGAGGAAATTAAATTAAAATGAAGCTATTTGGTATGCCCTAATCTGATACGACTGGTGTCCTTACAAAAAGAGATTAGGAGACAGACACAAGAGTGTGTGAGGACCCAGCAAGAAGGCAGCATCTACAAGCCAAGGAGAGAGGCTGCGGAAGCAAGCAGCCCTGCCAAGACCTTGATCTTGGACTTCTAGCCTCCAGAACTGTCGGGGGATACATTTCTGTTGTTGAAGGGCCCCAGTCTGCAATATTTTGTTATGGCAGCCCTAGCAAACTAATACACACGAGAGGCAGGATGGCATGAAGGCATATATTATACTAGGAACCGAGAGATGTGGGTTCCGGTGTCAGCCCAGCCTTTAGGTAGAAAGATTCTTCCCCTAGACTCTCCGGACCTCCACCTCAACTAGTAAACACCCTGTCGAACGGGGATAGTGACCTGTGCCCTTTCTCCCACATAGGGTTTTTGTGAAGATTAAAAAATGGGAACTTACAAGAAAGCGTTTTCTAAGCCGCAAATTTTTCGGCTCTGGCTCTGAACAATTAAAAAAAAAATCCAAAAACTAATTATCTGTTTGCAGACACTGGAGAGCTGCTGAACTCTCCAGAAGTGCCAGGATCCAGAGGGAAGGGAAGCTCGTAGAAGTGAACCGACATTTCATTTGCTGGTTTTTAAGTAGTTTTGAGCTAGAGGCTGAGAATCATTGCAGAGCTTTTGGCAACCCCTCAGGACTAGAGAAACACAAAGTGTAGTTGGAGCCAAAATGCCAGAGAGAAGACAGGAGCAGAGCAGTGAGCCTGAGGCTTTTCACTGGTTTTGCCCTCCAGTCGTTTGAGAATTCTTAAAATGCGAAGGCAAGAAGCTCAGAGACCCAGCTAAAAGCAGCTGGAAAGCTCAGTGGAGCTTTCAAGTCTCCAGGCGCTGGGAAGACAAAGATTCGAGTTTGGGATCCACCAAGTGGGGGACACTGACAAAACTCCAGGCTGTCAGTGGGATCTGTGTGTGCTGGGAGGACCCAGAGGCAGGGTGAACCTTGCAAAGGATGCAGCCCAGCCTGAAAACTGTTTGGACACCGACTGATTAAAGTAACATGACACCGCTAGCTGCCTCCAAGAGGAATGGGTGAATCCTCTTTGGAAGAAGGGAATATCATTCTGAACCTCTACAGTATTTCATCCATACTGTCTGGCAATCAAAAGATGACCCGGTGAAACCGTGGGTAATTATTAGTCACGTCCATTTCACCTACCTTCGCTAATCAAGGTCGTTTTATGGCTTGCACGTGGCCTGAACAATCAATAAGATGTTTGCCGGAGGTGTTTCCCAGGAACTTGGAGTCAGCTGTGTCCTGTTCCAGCGAGCTGGTCAAGACTGAGTAGGACCACCGACCCTCCAACTGGGCATGCGTGAGTGTCCGCCCGGTGACATGGTGACGTCAGAGAGCCCAGCACTCTGCCCTCAGCTCGTGCTAAAGCCTCCATATTCCAACGTGGGGCGGCCCGTAGCTCATTACGCCTGCGCAGAACGTGGATTACGCACCTTTTCCGATTACCTTTCCTCACGCCCCCATCGCTCGCCTCGCCCCAGAGCGCCCTGCTTCTTTGTTCTTTATCCCAGAATACCTGCAGCCCCGTGCCTAGCGAGAGGCTGCAGAAGGTATATCTGAGACTTGTTTTCCCATCTCGTTGGTTGGCTGCCCTGTGAGTAAACCCTCTCTTTGCTGCCAACCTCGGCGTCTCAGCATTTTGGCTTGCTGCGCATCGGGCAAAAGGAACCTGGTTCCATAACCCGGGCATAACAAAATCCAGGACCGAGAGAGAAAAAACAGACAATAGAAGCAGCCCCACAGGTGGCTCGTTTATGACCCTGTTCATCTGTGGGATGACCAGACACAAACTTTTAAAGAGCTGTGGTAATATATTCAAGAAAAGACAAGCGTAAACCAACTCTACTTCAGTGGTTTTTAAAAAGAGAGACTTTAGTCAAAGAACTGGACTCAATAAAAAAGAAACTAATGGAAATTATATAACTAAAAGATACAACTGAAGTTAGGAACTCGATAGATACGTTTAACAACAGATTGTACACAGCTCTAGAGGGTACTAGTGAACAGGAATATGTCAGTAGAAAACATCTAGCCTCAAGTTTAGGGGGAGAAGGGGTGGAAACGCAGAAAAAGAGCATATGAGACATATGGGGCATACGCCCCCTAAAAAGATTCAACCACCAATGTAAGGAGGTTAAGGTCAATGTCATTGGAGTCCCAAAAAGGACGGTAATGGGGTAGCAGCAATAGTGGAAGAGATAATGGCAAAGAATTCTCCAAAACTATCACTAAACATCAAGTCACAGAATCCAAAAAATAAAAGCACTACAAATCCTGGCAAGGATGTGGAGAAAAGGGAACCCATGTGCACTGTTGGTGGGAATGTAAATTGGTGCAGCCACTGTGGAAAACAGCATGGACGTTTCTCAAAAAACTAAAAATTGAACTACTATGACTTAGCAATTCCACTCCCGGGTATATATCCTAAAAAAAAGAAAAACATTAATTCAAAAAGATACATGCACCCCAATGTTCATAGCAGCATTATTTACAAATGCCAGGGTATGGAAATGACCTAAGTGTCCATCAGCAGATTAAGGGATAAAGAAGATGTGGTATATATATACATATATATATATATATATATATATATATATATATATATATATATACACACACACACAATGGAATACTACTTAGCCATAAAAAGAATAAAATAATGCCACATGCAGCAACATGGATGGACTTGGAGGGCATTATGCTAAGTGAAATAAGTCAGAGAAAGACAAATGCTATATGATGTCACTTACTATGAAATCTAAAAATTACAATAAACTAGTGAATAAAACAAAAAAGCAGACTCACAGATATAGAAAACAGACTAGTGATTATTGGGGGGAAATGGGATGGGGGGAAGAGGGGAGGGAGGAAAAGGGGGAAGGGGGAAGGGAAAGAGGGAGGGGTAGAGGGGAAAGGGAGAGGGGAAGAAGGGTTATTATGGGATTATATGCAATCATGTGTGTAAAACTTTTGAAGATTGTGAAGCACTATAGAATTTAGACTCCTTCAATTAAAAACAAAATTTTTAAGCACTATGAATCCCAAGCAGAATAACTCTAACACAAAGAAAATAGTGAAAAGCTGTACAAGTACATATAAAGTTTTGTTGTGTCTTAATTATACATACAGACTGGTGAAAAAAGAAGAAAGTGTTGGGATTGTTTGTTAAATCCAGAGGGTGAAAAAGAGCCAAGGAGTAACAACCCCCAAGAAAAGGATGTCACAACCAATTGAGTAACAAGCTAATACTAAGCTATTCTTTGTAGATATTAATTCAGTTTTACTGGCAAATAGTTGTAAACATTTAATTAGTATACATAAGGTACTTAGAAC
Organism: Kogia breviceps; assembly: GCF_026419965.1. Taxonomy (NCBI): domain Eukaryota; kingdom Metazoa; phylum Chordata; class Mammalia; order Artiodactyla; family Physeteridae; genus Kogia; species Kogia breviceps. The sequence continues at coordinate 96,314,215 of NC_081319.1, read as the reverse complement.
AGTACCTGATACATAGTAAAAGATATATGTGTTTTTTTAAAAAATAGTAAAAGTAAAGTAAATAAATATTGAGTACAATGTATGTATAGGACACTCTGCTTAGGACCTCAGTTAGAGAAATACCAAGATAAGAAGCAGATATTTTAATCAAAACAGGGATTAAAAATCTAAGAATCTACAATTTTCTAAAGCAAGGGTTCTCAACCTGGGGTCCTTGGACCCTCAAGGGGCCCATAGACAAAGCTCAGGGGATTCAAAAACTGGCAGAAAAGATTTTTTATTCTTATTTTCACTCGCTTCTAACTGAAATTTAGCATTTTCTTCTATTCTGAATGTAAGCAACAGACCACAGTAGTATGAGCAGTAATGATGATTTGTCACCAATAAAAATTACATATCACGTACAGTTTTTTTAGATATCACAAAATATTGTTTACACATTACCATTTTGGAATCATGGTGGGTATTAGATCTGCCACTAGGTCTTGTCTGATGCACTAATAGAGGAGCACATATATTACTGTGTGGTAAATTTGTTTTTTAAAAATATTTTTATAAATACAGTTTAATATAATTGGTTTCCTTTGTAATTCAATATATTTTTTTAATTTTATGCACTTAAAGACATTATACTGAGAAGGGGTGCAAACATTTCACTCACCTGGCAAAGGGTCCATGACATTTAAAAAAAAAGGTTAAGAGCCCAGATCTAAAGGAACATTGATCAGTTTCTCAAATTCAGTTTCTCAGAGTAATTTTACTTTGTGGAATGTGAAAAAGGAGAGACTTTAATTCCATAGAAGGGAGAGGGTCAAAAGCCCCCAAAATAACTAGGAGTGATTGTACTGACCAATTAGCTTAAAGGATCAAGACAAGGTAAATGTAAAAGAAGTTTTTGTTTTTCCCCTCGTAGTTTCTGAATAATTCATGAAACTGGGTCCCTTGATTTACACTTTTAATGCTATTTCCCCCTCTCATTTCCCCTTTCCTCCTCCTTGGTGTGCCTTTTGTGGAAAGCACCTCCTGCAAGCAGCCACCAAGACAAGCTTCAGCAATCAAAACCAGGTGTTTCCAGCTCGCAACGCCGCCCCTCTTGTCTGCGGATCCTCCACACTGAAGAATGTTATCCAACCAGGAAGATTCACTGATAGGCATATACTTGGGCTTTTCCAACATCTTATCAGTCCCTCACGCCCACCCCAAACAAGCCTAACTAAGACCTCAGGATAATTACCCAGTTCAAAGCAAAGAGCTCATCCACGCTATAATTGAGGCTTCTCTGCTTTCAAGTTGGCTTCAAGTTTGGTCTCTAAAATATATATATATATGTAATTTCTAATCAGGAAAAATTCAACTGATCAAAAAAATGTATGAGGGGGCTTCCCTGGTGGCGCAGTGGTTGAGAGTCCGCCTGCCGATGCAGGGGACGCGGGTTCGTGCCCCGGTCCGGGAGGATCCCACATGCCGCGGAGCGGCTGGGCCCGTGAGCCATGGGCGCTGAGCCTGCAAGTCCGGAGCCTGTGCTCCACAACGGGAGAGGTCACAGCAGTGAGAGGCCCACGTACCGCCAAAAAAAAAAAAAAAAAAGTATGAGGAATAGAAAGAAAGCAATACTTTTTCACCACTGTCCCTTTATGTCAGCTTCTGAGTATGACGGTTGTATTAAAATTAAATTTTTCCTCATAAATGAAATAAGCTCTTCTGCATCCAATAAGACACTAATTCCTTATTCCTAAGTACACACAAATTCGTAGCCATGTTTAAAGTGTCTATATGAAGAGATTAAACTGTGACATAGAGAATAAAATATAATGGAATAGTAATATTTATTTGAGTTGAAGATTTGATTGTATGTGTTATTATGTGGGGAAGAGGAAAGCACTGATCTTTTATGAACACATCAACCTAAGGCCAAAGAAGCCCAGAAGCATGCTGAATTGGGGGGAAAATCAGCCAAAACCGTCCTCTGAGATGTATCCATCCATCCTTCTTTGGTGGTGGCCCTCAAAACTGTCCCCTCTCGGGCTTCCCTGGTGGCGCAGTGGTTGAGAGTCTGCCTGCTGATGCGGGGGACGCGGGTTCGTGCCCTGATCCGGGAGGATCCCACGTGCCGCGGAGCGGCTGGGCCCGTGAGCCGTGGCCGCTGCGCCTGCGCGTCCGGAGCCTGTGCTCCGCAACGGGAGAGGCCACAGCAGTGAGAGGCCCGCGTACCGAAAAAAAAAAAAAAAAAAACAACTGTCCCCTCTCCATTCCCTTACCATTGCCATGGTGTATTCCCATCACTTCAGCCGTGGACCCCAGCATCGGGCTCCTACACAGGCTTCCTGCCACACCCCTCCTCAAAATCATCCTTCCCCACAAGGAGTAGAGCTGTGTGCACCCCGTGACAGGGCCTCCCAGAAGTGGAGGGAAGCCTGGGCTGCTTCCACTCTTTGCAACTTCCAATATATTATTAAAAAGAGGGAGAACAAGAAGGAGGAGATAAAGAAAAGGAGGAGAACGTACAGCAAAAAGTTAACAAAGAAAGCTTGACTGCTGTCTTTTTTTTCTTTAAACTATTGAGGGGTTTTAAAAATTAATTAATTTATTTATTAGCTGCGTTGGGTCTTCGTTGCTGTGCACGGGCTTTTCTCTAGTTGCAGCGAGCGGAGGCTGCTCTTCATCGAGGTGCACGGGCTTCTCATTGCGGTGGCTTCTCTTTGTTGCAGAGCACAGGCTATAGGCACACGGGCTTCAGTAGCTGTGGCACGCAGGCTCAGTAGGTGCGGCGCACGGGCTTAGTTTTTCCGTGGCATGTGAGATCTTCCCAAACCAGGGCTCGAACCAGTGTCTCCTGCATTGGCAGGCATGTTCTTAACCACTGTGCCACCAGGGAAGAACCTTGACTGCTATCTTTAGAAAGACCTGCTTGCAGGGTTGGTCCCTGGCTGGCATCTGGGAACTTGGATTTCTGGGGGTTTCCACCATTCCCTGAGAAGAGTGGCTCATTATGTCTGAATCAGTTATACAGTCAACATGGTTTATGCTTTCCTTCTGGGGGTCTGGAATTTGGGAACATACCAGTCAAAGGGGCCTACATGACCAGGCCCCAACGAAAACCCTGGACTCTGGGTCTCTAATGAGCTTCCCTGACAGATGCCATTTCACACGTGTTGTCACGACTTTTTGCTGGAGGAATTAAGTGCATCCCGTGTGACTCCACCGGGAGAGGACTCTCGGAGGCTGGCGCCTGGTTTCCCCCAGACTTTATTCCATGCACCTTTTCCTTTTGCCAAGCTTGCTTTGTATCCTTTCACTGAAATAAACCATAGACATGAGTATGACTGTATGCTGAGTCCCTTGAGTCCTCTTAGGGAATCACTGAACCTGGGGTGGTCTTGGGTACCCCGGCACAGAGAAGAAGCAGGAAAGTAATACTAAAAAAGGGAAGCCACACTGTGGGTTATCTTCAAATGTTTGTTGATGGTTTTTAAATATCATTTTACAAATCAATTCATAGATCATATATATAAAATAATTTTGTTATTCATGCGATAATTATAACGTTTATAAAACATACACATGAATTCATGGTGCACTAGAAGCAGTGTGGTCCCGTGATGAGCCCAGAGGGCCTATGGTGCCTGGTTTGCAAGCCTTTCTCAGCTGGGGAGCCTTTCATGAAACTCAGGAGAGTAAAGTTCCTCTAGTTAAAGACTTGCTCATGGGCTTCCCTGGTGGCGCAGTGGTTGAGAGTCCGCCTGCCGATGCAGGGGACGCGGGTTCGTGCCCCGGTCCGGGAGGATCCCACGTGCCGTGGAGCGGCTGGGCCCGTGAGCTGTGGCCGCTGAGCCTGCACGTCCGGAGCCTGTGCTCTGCAACGGGAGAGGCCACAGCGGTGAGAGGCCCGCGTACCGCAAAAAAAAAAAAAAAAAGACTTGCTCAGCTTCCCCCTTCGAGGCCCCCAGGGAACTCCTCAGAACCCCAGAACCTAGAGAAGGACAGACTGAAAATAGCTGATCTGACTTCACTCTTTCATTTGGAGGTAAGAGAGCCCAGGCTCAGAGCAGAATGGTTTGGAACCGAATTCAACCTTTCCTAAAGCATTTTTAATACCAACAAAGAAATGAATGAAAGCCCTCTTGATAACCTCTCCTTTCTTTAACTTCTCTTAGTTGTTTTCTAGCCTTGCCTGCGCCCCTGGGCTCTCTCACTGCTCTTTCTCCTGCAGGACCTCAGCGAATGTGCTGCCCCACACAGCCGACATATCCAGTGGGTAAACTGCAGGGCCAGCCAAGTGACTGCCACTTCCACCCTTGGGGTGCCCAAGCCACAAAAAGCTAGAACTTGCAGAGGGGAAGATCGAGTGCCACAGAGCATGGTATGACCGTGTGAGCGACCAAAGGGTGACCATGGGACGGACGTGAGACCCATGACTCAGACCTAACCAGCCTGGACCACAAAACAGCGTCATACAGTCAGCCTTCTGTATCTGCAGGTTCCACATCTGCGGATTCAACCAATCTCAGGTCGAATATATTCACAGAGAAAAAGATTTCAGCAAGTTCCAGAAAGCAAAATTTGAACACACCAGCAGCTCTTTACATCACTTTGACATTGTATCAGGTACTGTAGGTAACCTAGAGATGATCTGAAGTATATGGATGTTGTCAGTAGGTTATAGGCAAATACTACCCCATTTCATATAAGAGACTTGAGTACCCAGGGGTTTTGATATCCACCAATACCCCAAAGATATGGAAGAATGACTAGACTTCCTTCTTATACCCAAACCATCCCAGCAGGAGCCTCACTGTGCTTCACTGCAGGAAAGCACACCTTTCCCAGGTTCCCTTCCCCAGATCTCTTTGGGAATCCTCAGGGACTGCCCACTTGTGTCACAAACTTGTCCTGCTTGTCCCTTGCCATCCCAACCACCATCTGGCTCTAGGAGGGCCCTAAGCGAACTCTCTACCCTTCTTGCTGCCCCGAAACCTACTCTCTAGGCAGCTGCGGTTGCCTAAACTTCACCCCAAACCTGGCTACCCTTAATTCCCCCCCAGTGTCCGTTAATAACGGATTGTAACATTTGAGACTTTATCAGAGGCCAGGACATGACCAGAGAATTATAACTACAAAAATCTAAAACTGGATTCTCCATATGGCTGCTGTTCAAGTCCATGGGCCCTGGGCCAAGAACTGTGATCTTAATTGCTGGTCTTGGGCTTATTTTTCAGGAGTCAGTTCTCCCCGTCACCCCCCACGAGTCCCAACCTCCCGGAGATCAAGTAGAGAAAAGATTTTCCTAGAAAAGAAAGTCTGCAGAAATTTATTTTCACCTACAAAGAAGACAAACTTTTAGATCATTAGCCTGTCTTGTCTCACACTTCTCCATTTCTGAAGAGGAGCATAAAATTACTATATGATCCAACAATCCCTCTTCTGGGTATGTTTATATCCAAAGAAACTGAAAGCAGTGTCCTGAAGAGATACCTGCACTCCCATGTTCACTGCAGCATTATTCACAATAGCCAATGGATAAACAAAATGTGGTATATCCATGACATGGAATATTATTCAGCCTTAAAAAGGGAGGAAATCCTGACACGAGCTACAACATGTATCAACCTTGAAGACTTTATGTTATGCAAATAAGCCAGTCACAAAAGGACAAATACTGTGTGATTCCACTTACATGAGGGACCTAGAACAAATTCAAAGAGACAGAAAATAGAATGGTGGTAGCCAGGGGGTGAGGGGGAGGAAGGAATGGGGAGTCATTGTTTAATGGGTACAGACTCTCTGTTTGGGATGATGAAAAAGTTCTGGAAATGGATAGTGGTGCTGGTTGCACAAACGTGAATGTACTTAACACCGCTGAACTGCACACTTAGAAATTGTTAAGATGTTAAATTTTATGTGTTTTGCTACAATTTTTTAATTAAAAAAAAAATACAGGGCAGGGGGTGGGGACGTCAAGGTGCAGTGGAGGACCTCCTTGAGGCCCGGTCTCAGACAGAAACCTCGTAACAAATGCATCTACCCTTCTCATAGAACATGAGGTTTGGGGGGGACCTTTAAGTCACAGTACTGGGGAGACTCTTCCCAATGGCAAAAAAGAGGCAAGTCGGGTTATCTCAGTAAAGACACAAGGGGAAGGAATGAGTGTGGAAAGCCATAGATCAGCACTGTCCAGCAGAACTTTCTGCAATGCTGGAAATGTTCCCTGAGCTCTGCAATACGGGCGCCCCATGCCACCTGTCGCCGCTGAGCACTTCACGTGACAAGTCTAACTGAGGAGCTGAATTTTTCATTTCATTTTAGTGATTTCAAGTTTCAGTAGCCACACGTGCCTGGTGGTTACACGGGACAGCACAGATCTGCACAGCCGCAGACCCCAGGCCCTGTTTGGAGCACACGGAAGCTCTGGCGGGTCAGTTACAACCGCAGGGGCTCAGTTCCAGGCCAGCCCCTAGGGCCAGGCTCCACCCATGTGGTGACTCAGCCCTGCCCCAGCTGCTCTGTTCCCACCTCTTCGAGCTCAACACACCCTCGCTGGTGTGTCACATGGCTTTGTCTACCTCCTCCTGCCCAGTGCTTTCCCTGGAGGACCCTCTGAAGTAGGCCGCCCCACCATCTCCCAGCATGTAGTCAAATCCATCTAAGTACCCAGCAACTCATCATTTAAGAAGCATCTCGTTTAAGCCTTTGGACTGTTCTATTGCGAAGGTTTTTCTTCATGAGAGACTAAAATCCGTCAAAGAGGAAGATCTTGGACAAATGCCTAAGAGTGAGAAGACTAGCAAAGTTTCCCATCTTTCCGTCATTCTCTGCACCACGAGGTGAGCCAATGGGTCACTCCAACGCAGACCTGGCTTGCAGATGTATTGGGGGTTGGCCTGTAGCGTTTCCAACATTGAAAAAACTAGGGTGTTTCACATAAAAATCCAGATCGCAGACTCCCTTTCAGAGATGGGAAGTCCTGGCAATGTTGGGCCTTTGGGCCTACGTTCCGGTCCAGCAGCCTCTGGAACTGAGTCACTGCCCCCAGGAACCACTGAGCACATGATCCCCATGTGTCATGGTGCCCCACAGGCCTGTCCACTCATCCCCAAGATGGGCCTGGCTCCCAGAAGCATTTGCGCTTGAGACCTTCCTTGGAGAGAAAGAACTGAGGAATCACATTGAAAGGATCCATTATATGTCTCTCTCCTACCCACAGCCCACCTGAGGTCAGAGAAAGCCTTATTCCTCTTTATCTCCCCAACACCTAGAGTGAAATCTTGAACATAGTAGGTGCTCGTGATATATTCATTAAACCTGAGAACTGAAAAAAGACAGAGAGAATTCTGAATCACACAATGTGCCTAACTGGGTATCTAGCCTAGAGAGGGTTAATGGCCCAGGTGTCATGGTTGCAACAAGAATCATGTCCCTGAAACATTGCTTTCCTCTAAACTGTAGCTTACCTGTGGTCTCAAAGGACATTGTTAGGACAGGGTCATACATCCAGGGTGGTCCTGCAGCCTGGACCCCCTATGGTCAACATGCTAGCAAGGTTCCAACACAGCAGCCTCCCCTGCAGGGGGCCCAGCCTTCTCCAGAGCCCACAGCCACAGCCCATGCGAGAGAAGCCATAAAAGGTTGTGAAAGCTATTTTTAAACTTCCAAAGACCAGACTGTACATTGATAATGGGAGCGTCTAAGTGCCCTGGTGTTATGGCCCCAGTCAGCACGCCATCTAAATGCTGAAGATAATAATCTTGCCTTTAATAGTAGCCCCTTGAAAAGAGCCCCGTTCAATGCAGTGCTGCATTAAATGGAAGTGCTTTTGAATAGGCTAGGCTCTATTTCTTTATGAAGAAAATCTCTGTGAATCACCATCTCCCTGCAGTGACTCATTCGCGTATCAACTGGATGCTTCACTGTTTTTTTTGTGTAAGCTGAAGCTGAAAATATTTCACTAAATATAAATATCCCTATATGGTTGTAGGTTATTTTCTGTCTATTTTCTCCCTCTTATTCATTCCCTTTCTCTTGCCGAGCTCTTACACCTACCATTTAGGAGCTGTCTCTTCTTTTTTATACCTTGTCTAGTTTTCAGCATTTGTTGAAGACTTAGTGTAACCACTGAGTGCTCTTAATGGTTTAGGGATCCTGGCTGTAAATCTCAAATAACAATAATTACCATCGACTGAGCATGCACCGGGTGCCAGGTTCTAGATCGGGAACATACTCTTTTATGCACGAAAATATTCCATTTTTAATCGTAGAATTAAAATGTCAGCAGAATGGAAGCTGTGGCCAAATTATCAGACAATTATCAAATAATGAGGCAAAGCCAAGAGATATGCAGAAAGAAGTCACATATTATTTTAACACTGTAAGAGTTGCTTGGTCCTAAGAGATAATCATTTTGTGAAAAAGAAGGCAGGTTTATTTTCAGTTCAAAGGTCCTTTGGAATTAGACGGAAGAAACATTTCTGTTACTGTGAGAGCTAAAGATATACAAAATCCGATCAATTGATCGGCATGGTGGGGTCCACGGTCTGTAAATAGGCCTCCATGTGTTTCATCAGGGTCACAAATAATAATGTACTCAGTGTTCCACCTGAAATCTCTCATCTTCAGGAATCAAGGGTCTGAGAATGTTTTCCCAAAATGGCTTGAAGTGCACAACTGTTTCTTTAGTGGGTCAGCACCCTCTAAATCTTCTTAGGAAGATTTAGAATTTAGCATAGAAGCTCTAATATTTTTCTGTTAGGGAGTAAGTTATAGATATTTTTTGGTGTTTGTCTTATTCTGTTCCGGTTACTATAAAAGGTTACCACAGGGCTTCCCTGGTGGCGCAGTGGTTGAGAGTCCGCCTGCCGATGCAGGGGACACGGGTTCGTGCCCTGGTCCGGGAAGATCCCACGTGCTGCAGAGCGGCTGGGCCCGTGAGCCGTGGCCGCTGAGCCTGCGCATCCGGAGCCTGTGCTCCGCAACGGGAGAGGCCACAACAGTGAGAGGCCCGCGTACCACAAAAAAAAAAAAAAAAAAAAAAAAAAAAGATTACCACAGACAGAGTGGCATATCAGCAAGAGAAATTTATTTCTCAGTTCTGGAAGCTGAGAAGTCCAAGATCAAGGCACTGGCAGCTTCGGTGTCTGAAGAGAACCTGCTTCATAAGGTTCACATACAGCTGTCTCCTGGCTGTGTCTTCCCAGGTAGAAGGGGTGAGTGAGCTCTGTGGTGTCTCTTTTATGTGGACACTAATCCCACTGATGAGGGCTTTACCCTCCCAATCACCTCCCAAAACCCCACCTGCTAAGACCATCCTATTGGGGTTGGGCTTCAACAGATAGACGTTGGGGGACACAATGTTCATATACACCTTAGCAGTGCTTTAAAATTTTGCAAAGTTTAAGATAACGTGGCCAATAAGAGTGACAGTTCAGCTTTGTAACTGCGATTTAGAATGTGTAGTTGAATAATTGATTCAGGTTTGTGATTTTACGTTGAAATCTTACTGTTTATACAATATTGGAACATTTAAGAGTGCTTAAGTTCCACTATATACATTTATTAGATTTACAAACATTACTTAAATTTTTGAAAAATTTTTCAGTCAGATAATTTAAGGACAATAAAGAAATGTGACATGTTAAATTTATAAATGCAGTTTAAAATACATAAATGATATTCAATTAATTGAGCTTATGATATAGAACAAACATAATTCAAAGGCCATTTTAAAATGACTGTTAAAACATTCTAGGTTAACTAGAATACTAAGACTCTTCAAAACTTAAGAAGGTGGAACGAAGTGAGAGAGGGTATGGACATATATACACTACCAGATGTAAAATAGATAGCTAGTGGGAAGCAGCCGCATAGCACAGGGAGGTCAGCTCGGTGCTTTGTGACCACCTAGAGGGCTGGGATAGGGAGGGTGGGAGGGAGATGCAAGAGGGAGGAGATATGGTGATATATGTATATGTATAGCTGATTCACCTTGTTGTAAAGCAGAAACTAACACACCATTGTAAAGCAAATATACTCCAATAAAGATGTTAAAAAATAAAAACACTTAAGAAGGATCTAGATTTCTGAATTTGTAACTTCAGCAAATAAAATGTTAATTCATAAAACTGAAATAACCTACAGAATTATCTTTCATATACAAAATAAATAGCGCTTGAAGACATCCAAAAACTTAAATGTAAAAGATCCATATTTGGGGCCCTGCTCCTGACATCTAAGACGGATCCTAAGGACTCGCCAGATACAATTCCAACAGCGTGAGGAATTCCTTTTTCCACACATCAATGTCACACCAAAATCCTCCCCCTCCGACCCCCTGAGGGCGCTCAGGGCCGTGGATCTGAGAGTGAGCCTTCCGCACAGAAAACCTGTCAGAGGCTCGAGCAGCAGCATTGCAAGTTCCCAACACCTTTCTAGAAGGAGAATTCCTTCTCCAGTGCTCAGCAGTCAAAAGTTTTCCTGAAGGCTGGGGGATGCTTAAGGATCCTAGAGATTAAGAAGACTAAGGAGATAAGCAGGTTTATATACCTGCCTGTATCAGGAAGGAAAAACTTTTCCTCTACCCTCTTAAGTTCGTGACCTGGAGGCCTGCAAATTAACTCACAAAAGACAGATTCACAGGAGGGAAGGAATACAAATTTTATTAATATTTTACGTGCACGGGAGTTCACAAAACAGAAGTGAAGCTCAAAGAAGTGAGGCAACCCAGGGGCTTCCATACCATTTTAACAAAGGAAAGGGGGTTTGGGCTTCAAGGGATGATAAATTGTCGGAAGGTGACTAGGAAATTTAAGGGGGAACTAATGGGAGATAAGGATTATTTTAGTAAGGTTTGTTTGTACAGACTCATCTCAGAGCTAACTCTCTGTCTCCCCTGATAAGTTGCTCTCCTCTTCCTGGTATGAGGGAGGGGGACACCTTCACAAAGGAAACTTCATGCCGCTTTTAGGCAGAAAAGGGAGGGAAGGGAAATCTTCCTGTACCTGCTGATTCTCAATTGCCTTCCGCTCAAAATAATCCTTACGCCAAAGCGGCATATTGGGGGTGGCATATCCTGATTCCCTTCACCTGGTACATTGTAAGGGCCTAATAAATGTGTATTGATTGAATGTATGAAAGACCTAAAAACTCCTTCGCCAATGCCCAACAAATATTAAACACGATACGGAAACCTGACTCACGCCGTGGTTACTGACACAGAATATGGAGAAGGCCATGGTGCCTTCATGTGGATCTCTGCAAGGGTTAATGACTGCTTCTTTGAATCTCAGTGTAGCAGCTGCAAATGACATCAGATTTTCTGCCACAATGGCTTAAATCAAAACAATGAATCCATCAAGAGAAAGGGCCAAGGCGACCATTTGGGGCTCACAGGGAAAAACCAGGCAGAGGGGTCCAAACAAATGAGATTGGGAGAGATTTTCACTGCTGTATGAGAATACCTCAAAATGTGAACGTTTCATGCATTTTCACGAAAGAGTAACTGCCTGTCTCACTGGGAAAAAGACATCCGGGGCAGACGTCAAGAGGCACAGGATGACTGCACTTCAGCCCAATGAGGGGCCCTGACAGAAGGTTGGGAATTTGCTTAATTAGTTTGAGCAACAAATGCACATGTACTTCCTGAGGTCTTTGTCCTCCAAGGTCCTCTCATCAGGTAAAAGAACTGCCACATGGTTGCAATCATCACATTCCTAATAAAACACACGTTCTGGAATATTCAATAGTCCTTTTCCTAGAGACACCCAAAGCCTAGGAAACAAGCAGAGCCTTCAGAATTGCAGCGGGAACAATCCTGACATGTTGATTCTTCAGTGAAACTCACTGAGGAGCCCCTGACAGGTTGTAGGAATGTTTTTGCCTCTCGCTACCCTCCATGCATATGGATGCGGGTGTAGCCTAGTGCATGACCGCATTTCCACCGGCTGTCTCAGCAGTCCCACAGACCAAAACCCTAGAGAAAGAACAGCAGTGTAGAGTGTTCTTTTCCAGAAAAATCTCAGGACAGGTATTTTCTTAACTACTCTGGGCTTATGATATTCAATTAATTCCCCACAGCCAACGACTTCACTTTCTGTAATAACTCTGAAGAGACCAAGGAAGTGATGCAATCCCACCGCCTTCTCTATCAACCACCTACAAAGCTTTCAGCTGCTGCACCCAGCAGCCGTTCCCCAGACTCCAGAAAGTGTGAGCAGCCCACGGGCGGGTCCCAAGGGCAGGAAGGAAAGTGATGGAAGGAGGGAGCCAGGGTGGTGAGGGAAAAAAAAATCACATTTCTCTTGCAGAGTGAAACAGATGCCCAGGTGGTAAACATAACTTCCAATTATTTGCCTTAAACCAACCCTGAAATTTAAGGTTGCTGTATTTCCTCAACAGACAAACAGGAAGAAGATCCAGTCTGTAAATAACAAGGCCTTTGGCTCTTAAATTTGGGATTTTTACGTGAAACTCTACCTTTATCCCAGCATTTCCTCTTTGTTGTGAAATAAGCAGGCTCTTATCTTGAATGCTCTGCAGCTCTTCCCATCAAACGCAGCCCCAGGCTAGAATGCAGTTAAGGACTAGGGTTCTCAAAATGTGAAACTAGGACCACCTGTTTTGGAACCACCTGAGCAGCTTGTGAAAAATGCGAATTCCTGGACCACACCCCACACCCACTGAATCTGACTCTCGGGGCCTCTGCATTTTTCACTGGTGCCCTCAGAGGAGTCTACTGCACAATAAAGTTTGGCAACTACTGATATAAAAAGTATATGACTCTAGGGCAAAGGTCATGGAGTTCTCACAAGGAGGAAGCAAGACATTTATTGTTTTCACCTGTGGGAGTCCATCCTCCATGCCCCTGGGGAAGATGCAGATTGCTTCTCAAACTGGAATGGAAATGTAGATTCTGATTTAGGTGATCCTGCTCCTGTAGCCTGAGGTGAGGTGGAGAGTCCATATCGCTAATAAATGGACCAGGAGCTGCTACCACCACCACTGCTTTGAGTACTGCTGGAAGATTCCTTTATAATCCCAGGAGCCTGAATTAGATCAAAAGCACCAAAAAGTCCCTCAAACTCAAAACCCCTCTTACCAACAGCCTACCAAGCAGAGTATTTTAGACCACCAAACTCCCTTTTATTTATTTATCTTTTAAATTTTATTTATTTATTTATTTTATTTTTGGCTGTGTTGTGTCTTTGTTGCTGCGCGCGGGTTTTCTCTAGTTGCGGTGAGTGGGGGCTACTCTTCGTTGCAGTGCGCGGGCTTCTCATTGCGGTGGCTCCTCTCGTTGTGGAGCACGGGCTCTAGGCACGGGCTCAGTAGTTGTGGCACGCGGGCTCAGTAGTTGTGGCGCACGGGCTTAGTTGCTCTGCAGCATGTGGGGTGTGGGATCTTCCTGGACCAGGCCCCGAACCCGTGTCCCCTACATCGGCAGGTGGGTTCTTAAGCCACTGCGCCACCACGGAAGTCCCCAAACTCCCTTTGAAAATGCAAATATTCCCCCAGAAGCTTTTCAGTGTGACTTATTTTAATCAGATTGCCATCTCCTTAGGCTGAACACAGGCCCACCCAGACACTGGAAGTTTTAACTAGAGGGGAGGAAATAATGGTAAGGGGGCCTGACTAGGATCTGTCCCGAGGACCTCGGAGAGAAATAGGGAGGGCAGCAGAGGGTTTTTTGCTCCCACAGGAGAAAGAACAACAGGTGTGAGTGGGCTGCTGGGTAGAAGAGAGTCAAATTCAAATCTTCCCCAGTTGCAACAGTACAAATCTTAATAATAGGAAGCCTGCTGTCTGCCAAGCACTGGGCATGCTCACATGGACAAGAGGCAGCCTTGCTCCTGCAGGATTGGAGGCCCAGCAAGTTGGCCTCCAGATGGGATTGAGGAAACCACCCCCTGCCACGGCCTCAAGCTTCTGGCATGGTGCCATTGGTTGCTGAAACCAGCCCCAAGCCATGGTAGGGCAAGATCTTAGTCAGTACTGGAATGTTCGAAAACAATGAAGAATATAATAAATGCACAAGAGCCAGCCTAGATGACTGTCCATTTGACTCCCATTGATAAAGCCTTTGAAAATTACAATCGCTACCTACCAGCTAACACTTTGGCGTCTGCAGGCTCCATTTTAGTCATGAGAGCTCATCAAATATCCAGTCCTTCTTTAAGAAAAATTTCACACATGGAATTCCCTATAGAATGATGACAGTAAAAGAATTTAAGGCAATTAATTTGGGCCATTTAAATTCAAATTTTAAATTAAGAAAAAGTCATGTCAGGGAGGGACAAAAGCTCTTCCTCTACTTTCTTAGGTTCAGTGTGGGGGGGCTGTGAATTACACTGACAACAGATTAACAGAAGAAAAGGCATGCAATTTTTATTGATGCTGATATTTTTATGCACACACAGGCCTCAGAGAAAAGAAGTGAAAGCCCCATTTTAACAAAGAACGATAACTGTGGAGAATGGAATAGGAAAAGGAAAGGGGGTTTCGGCTTCTAGTTGTGATAAATTGTGGGAAGGTGACTAGGAAATAAATATATGGGGGAAACTAATGGAAGATAAGGTTTATTTTAATAAGGTCTGTTTATGTGGGTTCACCTCAGCCTTGACACTCCTTCTCCAGTGCTGAGTTGCTCTCCCCTTTCTGGTACAAGGAGGGCACCGTTCTCACAGGGAATTTATGTCTTGCTTTTAGGCGGACGGGGGAGGGCAAAGAGCTTTTCCTGTGTCTGTTGTTTCTCAATCGCCTTCAGCTCAAAATAATCCTTCTCCCTAAGTGAAATATTTGGGGGTGGCATATTCTAATCCCCTTCAGTCATTAAAATCTTCTCTGTAGCGTGTAACTCAAGTTCAAAACCCTCAAGCCATCACCCAGGTTATGAGGGTGACTCGGCCTCCCTCCTTCACTCCCAGACAGAATCAACTTGTCCGGTCATCCTGCCCCAAGCCCCCGCTTTCTCCCTCCGTGCACCTGGGTCTTCAACAGCCTTCCCCAGCTCAGCCGGTGCCTTCCCTGTCTTGTGATCTGTTGCATATCCAAGAACCACACCACGTTTTTCTTAACTTGATGAGTTATAAGGTGACGTCTCCACTCCTGACCCCCCCTTTTCCCTCCCCACCATCGTGACTCGGTGAACTTGCTTTATAACAGCTTCATCCTCCCCAAACGCACTACAGCCCTTGCTGCTCTGGAATAGGTTCCAGCCCTCGCTCACCCACTGACCTTACGGAAGTCATTTAAACTTGTTAAATCTATTTCACCTTACAAATGGGAATAAGAATATCTACCTCGTAGAGTGGATATCAGGAATGGATCAGCTAGTATTGCAAAGTGTTTTGTAGTTATGTATAAGGCTTAGTTAATTTGGTATGATGGAATCTGTTTAAGGTTTTAGATGTCTTTCTTAACGCCCTGCCATGTTTCTGGTGCTGTTTGAAAGGATTTAGAGCACTTACTATGTTCAAGACAGTGAGCTAGATCAGGAGTCAGCAAAATCAGCCAGCTACTTGAGTACAGCCGAGAGCTAGGAATGGTTTTTACACTTTGTAGTGGGTTGAATTGTGTCCGCCTAAAATTCATGCTCATCAGGGACTTCTGAATACAACCTAAGAAATAGGGTCTTTGCATAAGTAATTTGTTAAAGATCTTGATATAAAATCATCCTGTGACCCCTAAATCCAATAACTGGTATCTTTTTTTTTTTTTTTTTTTTTTTTTGCGGTACGCGGGCCTCTTGCTGCTGTGGCCTCTCCCGTTGCGGCGGAGCACAGGCTCTGGACGCACAGGCCCAGCGGCCACGGCTCACGGGCCCAGCCGCTCCGCGGCACGTGGGATCCTCCCGGACCGGGGCACGAACCCGCGTCCCCTGCATCGGCAGGTGGACTCTCAACCACTGCGCCACCAGGGAAGCCCCTGGTATCCTTTTAAGAAGAGGACAGGGCACAAGGACACACAGGGAAAAGATCCCATGAAAACAGAGGCAGAGATTGGAGTGATGCAGCTGTAGAGCAAGAACATGAAGGATTGCAGGGAGTCACCAGAAACCAGTTGTCTTTGTTTTAATCATTTTGATTTGTAAACTTTTAGACACCCCCCCCTTTTTTAATTTTTTTTGCCACACCAGGGACTGAACCCCGGCCCTCGGCAGTGAAAGCACAGAGTCCTAACCCCTGGACCACCAGGGAATTCCCATAGACACTTTAATTATAATTTGTATTTTTGCCTTTTGCTTTTAATAATTTTGAATTTGGGGGTCGGGAACCTAGGTCCAGAGAAATCCTGGAGAGGCCAGTGGACCAATGTGGGGGATGTAATAGGATGTTGGGGAAGCAGAACTTGATGGGTCACCACAGGACCACGGCTGGGGGCCCAAACTTTAGCACTGTCAGCCCTCGGGGGTGGACTCAACCTTCCTTGCAGATCCCAGCTGCGGGAAGAAAAAGCCCCCATCTCTAGAGTAGGAAACAGGGTTCAGGAATTAATGCTCCCTTTCGAGCGCCCTTCCTGCCCCGCCCTCTCCCTACATACACCCACCCCTCCTCTGTGCCTGCTCTGACCTCTCCCTGCCCTGGGCCCAGAGCTCAGCCTCCACCATTCACCCCCGAGGGCATGTATCTGACGGTTCCATCTCTGTCTCTCTGCTCTCCTTCAGGAGATGTTCTTGTTACCAGCGTGCTGGCCTCTAGGAGGTAGGGGAGCCCACCTTGTTCCTGGACACATTGGACAACCACTGACTAATGCTTTGAACTTGGCAAGTCTTTTAACCTCGCTGAGACTCAAGAGTCCCTGCAGGCAGCGTGGGTATGGTAAGGCCGGTCCTAACAGCTCTGGAGCTGTTTTGAGGACCATGTCGGATGGCCTGGGTTAAAACCTCTTACAAATCCTAGAGCCCAGTAATGAAAGAGACTAAGAATGTAAACTGGGCCCGGCCAGACCTGTGGCTTCAACTCTATCGATTGTTGCAAGTGTCAGGGAGCACACGTGCACTGAACCAGCCCCACGTGGCACCTGTAAGAAGAGGTGGGCGTGTTAATGCTGATGGCAGCAGTGAACATGTTGGTGGAGATCACAGCTAATCTACCCCGAGGCCACAGACAACAGCTCTTGCTATCCCGCCCACCCATCTATTCCCAAAGCCTCCCACTCGCCTATGGATTTAGACTGCTCTTTGAAAAATGGATTTTTTTCTCATTTATCGCCAAATGAAATCAAATACCCATCCCTCTTTAGTTTGACAGCAAGCGATCCTGGCTTTGCTGGTCATGGCGGCAGGGTCCGTAATTTGTGAGGAGCACCTGGACGGCTAGCTCACACCTGTGCCATCGGGGCAGAGAGCACACTGGTGATGTAAGAACACAGCTCTCTTCTAAGTGAGACCACGTGCACGGGTGTAAGGGGAGGTGTACCGGCAAGAGAGCGGTTGTTAGGAGGGAGAAGAGGTGCCTGTCAATTTCTCCGAGCCTCTTGGAAGCTGAGAAACAAATCATTCAACTTCCAGATCCATTTCAGTGACGCCAGCTCAAATGACACCCATTTCTCCCACGTTTTTCTGTGATGAGAACGGCAAAGTAAAGCTTCTGAAGTAAATCCTTTCGATTTTCAAACAAATCCTGTTGGCATTAGGGCTTGCCAAGCCAGCCTCTCCTGGGAGTCAATTCTCATTTCTCTGTGTTGCTAATTATTATCATAATTGGCATTAATAACTTGCATTTACTGAGTGATTATTACACACCAGGCAGTATGTTAAGAATTTATGTTTGATCTTCCTAATGACCTAATGTGCCATTACCTCCGTCTTACAGTTAGGAAACAGGGGCTCAGATAAGCTCTCAGTTTACCCAAGTGCTCACAAATAAGACGCAGCAGAGCTAGGATTTAAACCTAGGTCATCTGTACTCGTTTCCTGTGGCTGCTATAACAATTATCACAAACTAGGTGGCTTTAAACAACAGAAGTTTATTCTCTCACAGTGCTGGAAGCAAGAGACCCAAAAACAAGATGTTCGCTCAGTGGTTGCCTTGTGGAAAGCCTGAGGAGTCGGCCCCATGCCTCTCTCCCGGCGGCAATGTTGCTGTTCCTTGGCTGGTAGATGCACCTCTCCAGTCTCAGTCTCTGCCTTCCTATGGGTGTTCTCTCCATGTGTCTCTCTGCCTCTTCCAGTAATGACACCACTGATCGGACTTAAGGCCCACCCTCATCCAGCATAACCTCATTTTTTAAAAATTGTGGTAAAATACATATATAACTAAATTTGCCATTTTAGTCATTTTTAAGTGTACAGTTCAACAGCATTAATTACATTGACCGTCACCACTGTCTATTTCCAAAGCTCTTTCGTCACCCCAGACAAAAACTCTGTACCCATTAAGCAATAACTTGTTTCCCTCTCCTCCTAGCCCGTGGTAAGCTCTATTCTACTTTCTGTCTCTATGACTTTGCCTAGTCTAGGTCCCTCATATAATAGAATCATGCAATTCTTGCTCCCTTTGTGTCTAGCTTATGTCACCCAGCATAATGCTTTCAAGGTTCACCCATGTTGCCGCATGTATCAAAACTACATTCCTTTTTATGGCAGAATAGCATTCCATTGTCTGGATAAAGACATGTTGTTTATCCATTCATCTGTTGATGGGCACTTGGGTTGTTTCCACCTTTTGGCTATTGTGAATAATTCTGTTAGGAACAATGGGGTACGAGTATCTGTTTATTTTTTCAGTTCTTTTGGGATATATGCCTAAGAGTAGAATTGCTGGGACAAATGGTAATTATACATTTAACTTTTGGGGGAACCACTGTACCATTTTTTACAGCAGCTGTATACCATTTTACATTCCTACCAGCAATCCATAAAGGTTTTAATTTCTCCACATCCTGGTCAACATTTATTATGTCCAGTTTTATTATTATGATTAATATAGAGTACGGCCTCCTTTTAACTCAACAAATTACATCTGCAAAGATCCTATATCCAGATAAGGTCACATTCTGAGGTTTGAGTAGACATGAATTTTGGAGGGATGCTATTTAACCCTGTATATCATCTGTTTCCAGAGTCCACACACATGAACCCTAACAATAATACCTCAAAAATACATTTAGCCTTCACAACCCTCCGATGAGCTAGGTACTCTCATCCCCATTTTACAGATGGGTAATTAAAGCTGACTGGTGAGGTAATCAGCTCAAGATCATATATTCAAAACAGCTGCTTTATCTACCACCCCATCCTACTATCCTCCTCATATTTTGTATGAAAGCTGCAGCAACCCTTTAATCAAATGACACTTTCTCACTAATACCTTCATTGGACCCACTCTGGGGTGGGTTAGGAACTCTACTACATCCTTTGCTAATAACCTGGATACATTTGCTGTTATTGCATTTAGCACATCTCCATATTATTTTATTTTTGTCTATTCCTCTTGGTTAGGAGCATTAGCTTTATGATTATTATTATTCAACATGGAAAAGGTGGGGGGGCGGTCTTGAACCCTTTCAAAATGTGGTGACAAGCATTTCCCAGGTTTTATTTCCATTTTTTTTTTTTTTTTTTTTTTTTTTTTTTTTTTTTTTTTTGGTACGCGGGCCTCTCACTGTTGTGGCCTCTCCCGTTGCGGAGCACAGGCTCCGGACGCACAGGCTCAGCGGCCATGGCTCACGGGCCCAGCCGCTCCGCGGCATGTGGGATCTTCCCAGACCGGGGCACGAACCTGTGTCCCCTGCATCGGCAGGCGGACTCTCAACCACTGCGCCACCAGGGAAGCCCTATTTCCATTTTTATTTAAAGGTACCACTGCCTGGCATCTGATCAAAGAAAAATCTAGGAAACTTATCAAAGTTACCGATTTTTCTGTACTGTCCGGCATTAAGTAAGCCCGGGTGAAGAATTTGCTTCGTATCTTTAGCCTTTATGTATCCCTCAGCTGAGGGACATGTGACGTTAGTCCTCTGATTCTGTGCCTTTGTAACGTGATCAAAGTAACGTTTCATCCTCCAGATTATGAGGTTTGTAATAAACCTAAATGAATTTTTTTAAAAAAGAGAGAAAGCGTTTTCTCAGCAGCATCCTTCTTCTTGTGTATGCTATTGGGAAGAACTTGAAGAGAGTGCAGTGCTGAAATTTTTAATTTCAGAGATCCAAAATAATGAGTGAGCCCCCCTCTTGGTTGTATAACATACTCAGAGTTACCATCAAACTAGTAATATTATAAATATAATTTCCCTTCTCTCCCTCCTTTAGTACCGAATGTATAGCTTAAACTCCTATTAAGTTCTATAATTTATTTCACCTTTATAAGATTCTAAGAAGTAGCCACAACTGCCTCAGCAACCTTGAGGCTATTCCCAAAGCCCTTAATCAGTCCATGAGTAATAAAGGCATTATCGGTATGTATATACACAGAAAAACTCATATATACTAATAACAATGGAACTATCGTCATACAAAGCAGAATGAGGAGTCACTAGACAAAAACTATGAGTAAGTTCTATTTCTAGCTTTGGGATAGAGCTGCTTTCTAAACTAAAGCAAGGCAATTTTGATCAAATCACTTAAAACCCTCCCTTAATTCTCCTTCACCTAAAGGAATCAAGTCCAAAATCCTTAGTGTGGCTCTACTGTCATCTCCCATAGGGCAGTCCAGTCTTAGAGTCCCCTAATTACCACATGAAATTCAGTACTGGTAATGTCCTGCTTTGTCCAACTGGTGACCTCCTATTTATTCCTTGAGACCTAATTCAGAATTATCATCCCCCTAGGAACTTTAATTACATAGTCCTCCATTTCTGGATAAAGTTATCTGTGCTTGATTCGTATTTGTATCATAATTTTCATCATGGTCTATAATCCACTTACCTGAGAACTTGAGGGCAGGAATTCTGTTTTATTCATCTCCATGCTCCCAGCGCTGGACTCATATAGTAACTGCCTGATAAATGTTCATCGTTATATGAGTCATTCATTTGACTGCCTCCCCCCAACCCCTTTCTTGATGTTCATTTTGTCTGTTTGGAAGTTATTTTTAAACATAGCTCAGGGAACTTGCAAATTTGTAAGCCCAAATTCTTTACGTTCTAAAATCTTTTAAAACCTCATAGCAATACTGGGTATTCTAGAGGGAGTAACCTCCCATTTAACCCCCTGTTTAGGCGCGACAGGACGGTATCCCCGTGCTTTTGCGAAAAGCAAGAATCGCATTTATCTCTCCAACCCATCTTGCTACCAACCATTCACCTGTCATTCTCTGAATGTTCACCTTTGTCCTTGGAGTTTGCTCTTGAGTAGTTTAAAGGAAACCACTCTTCAGAGAGAAAAATAAATAAGACCAAACAATCCAAAGACCCTGACATTCTTGGTGAAAGATAATTGATCAACTCTCCTAACCAAAGCTGGATAATCTTCAGAAAATGGAAACGTCAATGGAAAACTAGACACTGCAAGGCCCCAAGGGAATATGGCAGTGACAGGGGAAAGGTTAAAGCAAGGAGGGGCCAGAGCCCGTCATCGGGCATTTCAGGTATATAGACTGATAGGTTTGCCAGGAGGACAAGGATTGGCTTATATTCCTCTGTCCCTCTCCTCATCAGCAACAGACTGTCATAGGAACTAAGATATGTTACTCACTAAAAACTCACTAGTCAAATGCAAGTAGTAAGTCTCTAAACTAAGCTTTTGGTGGTGAGAGAAAAAGCAAAAATGAATAAGAAGAGCAAATATTGCTAAAGGAAAAACTTCACTACTCAAAAAAACTGAATAGCAGAAACTACAGAAAGAGACTTAAACATTTTTTAAAATCAGTGGCATGTGGATGAAGCTAAAAGATAGCCTCTGAACTGAACGTTCCTGGCAAATAATTTGATTGTGATATGAACATTAAATTTTTTTAAGGTAGAGACCAATACCTTCACACTGGGTAGGTGGGAGGGAGCAGAAAAAAGGGTGCAGAAGTCCACGCGCAGACTTGTGCAAGGTTCTGAGAAATGGGAGCTGGCAGGGCTGAAGATCTGGAGACAGGGTGCTAGAATGGACGGGCATCTGGGGAGAAATGTGTGGACCATTCTGACTTCAGAGGGACAAAGTGATTTTCTTATAAAGTGGGTTAATTCTATGAAGGAAGGGGGAAATCTATTCTAGTTATTTTGCCCAAATGGCTGGGTCAACATCTGAGCCATGGCCAAATTCACTCAAAGTGACCTCGGACAGTGGACCTCAACTACTTGGGATAACTTTCCTTAGAATGAATGTGGACGTTCAAAACCCTAAGGTTTTAGGGCCAGTATATGAACGTTTCTCCCCTAATTTCCCCAAGCGAGGAAGAGCACTTCTAGCAGACACTTACTTTGGGAATCCTTTCCCAAACATCCCTTGATCTCGACTGATGCCCACTGAGCAGTGAGAAGTAACAGGCTACCGCAAACTTAGCACAGAACTGTGACGTGAAAAAGGACAGGTTCACAGTTCCCTGACCAGCTCTGTGTGACCTTCGGCAAATCTCTGGGTTTTAGCCAGCCCCCACCCCCACCCCCGCTCTGCAAAAATAAGTAAATAAATAAAGAGGAGAAAAGAGTAGGACCTAGCGGGGGAGGAGGAATGAATAAATGATTGCTAAGCACCTTGGAAACCGAAGTGCTATTTAAATGCAAAATAAACTGCAGGATAACAACTTCACTTTGGCAAGAACTGTCAACTACAGGAGCCATTAAAAGTCACAGGCTATAAAACAGGCAGTAAAGTGGGCTTTGTTCAGCTTTGCCCTGCAGAACCATATAACCTTGCCTGAAATTCACTGTGTATCCCAGTTCAAGAGTGATCAGACAAACCACAGTTCACCCACGACCAGAAAAGCCCAGGCAACTCAAGAGGAGAACTCTGCCTGCCCTTCGGCCTTTACTTACCCTCAGTCGCACGAGGGTCCCGCCATCCCCTGGGCACCCACGCGGTCCCAGGTACTACCGTGTGTGACATCATTCCAGCTAAACAGCCCAGGAACTTTGAAATTTCTGTCATCGCACAGGACTGCGGTTGGCGTGTCTTCAGAAGGGCGTGTGCACTGATGAGCCAGTGAGAGGCATCCCTTTCCTCCCAAAGTGGAGTTGCGGGGAAGAGTTTGGAGGAGGCATCTGCAGGAGTCAGAGTTGCTTTAAGTCATCAACGTCAAGTATTTTTAAGAGACGGAAGAGGCGTCTGCCGGAGTTCCTTGGAAAATATGGCCATTTGTTGGTTACCTGGGAAGGGAATGATGTAAAAGGATTAGGTGACCTAAAAACAGCTGGGCCAGGTGAGGGCAGATGGCAGAGGGGTTCATGGCCCTTGGGGAGGGTAGGAGGGAGTAGTTTGATGCTGAGTAGCTGGGGAGAGCAGCAAAAAAGGGAGCTGAATCTCAAATGGCAGATCTAAAATGCAGCAGCTGCTACAGTACAAAGGGGACAAAATTTAAAAAGAAGAAGAAGGAAGAAGCAATTTCAGACCAAACGACAAATAGAGTAGGATCTCTGTAGATGGGCTAAGAGGGAATTATCCTCCTATCAACAGAGCTCCTAGTAGAAGGGCAAGAAACACTGTCCTGATAAAGGCTCTCATTTATGAATACTGACCCTGTGTCCTATCTTTCAGCCTTCAGAACAGCCTTGCTAGACAGGTATCCTTATATCCATTACACAGATAAGTAAACTGATCTTTGAGGAGAAGGGGCTGACTTATGTAGCCTAAAATAGGAGCCAGTCAGTGAAGCACAGGAGCAAGGAGGAAAGCAACATGAAGGAAAGAGAAGGGATGTAAGTACCATGACCCAACCTCAGTGAAAACAGAGGGTGCAGGGAGTTCTAGATATGGGGCATGGAGACAGAGGGAGTGCTTGGCAGGGGTACCTCCAAACCTCAGCTGAGCAGCCTGGACGCCCTGATCCCACACAGATGATGCTTCTCAGCTACAGAAAAAAGCTGTCGTGAAATTAGCTCACCCTGAAATGAGGTTTAAGTGTTCTACAGAAACACTGGCATGTTCCAGCCAGGAGCAAGAGAGCTTCGTTATCAAGTGATTGACTGGGGTGGAGAAGACTCCAGAAAAGCAAGAAAGCAAGATAAGGGCCAAGGAGATCAGGACCAAAAAAAAGGAAGCTAGGTTTTTTTTTGATTGGATAAAGTTTCCAATTACTCTTTTTTCCCAAGTACTCTTTGGAGGTTAATAATGAGGAGGGGACCCAAGACCCAGCCCAAGATGCGAAACCCAGAGTAGCAATGCTGTGAGACTGCTGCATGGTACCATTCCAGAGGGACCCTTACAGTGAGGGGCCAGAACACACTCCCCCAGATCCCGGTATTCCTCTGTCTAAGGTCACGTAGTCTAGGAGGTTAGAGCTGTGTATCTGAGACTCAGTACTTCTACTTACTAGCCATGTGATCCAGAGAAGCTTACTTCATTTCTACAAGCATCAACTGGATTATCTGAAAGGGGGAGTGTATTATTTATCCATTGCTGTGTAACAAATCACCCCCAAACTGAGCAGCTTAAAACAACACTAGAGGGCTTTCCTGGTGGCGCAGTGGTTGAGAGTCCGCCTGCCGATGCAGGGGACACGGGTTCGTGCCCCGGTCCGGGAAGATCCCACGTGCCGCGGAGCGGCTGGGCCCGTGAGCCATGGCCGCTGAGCCTGCGCGTCCGGAGCCTGTGCTCCGCAGCCTGTGCTCCGCAGCGGGAGAGGCCACAGCGGTGAGAGGCCCGCGTACCGCAAAAAAAAAAAAAAAAAAAAAAAAAACACTAGATATTTATTATCTCTCAGGGTTGCTCTGGGTCAGAAATTTGAGAGCTGGGCAGTTCTGGCTCAGGATGGTTTATAGGACTGGAGACGGATGCTGGCTGGGGCTGCAGTCATCTGCAGGCTTGCCCAGGGCTGGACGCTTGAGGATCCACATCTAAGAGGACTCACCCCTGGCTGTTAAGGGGAGACCTCAGTTCCTCTGCACGTGGCCACTTCATAGGCCTGTTTAGTGTCCTCACAGTGTGTGGCAGCTGGCTTCCCCCAGAGCGAGTGACCCAAGAGAGAAAGCCACACAGAAACTGAAACTGTTTTATGACCCAGCCTCAGAAGTCACATTGCATAACTTGCGCCACATTCTGTCTGTTAGGAGAGAGTAGAAAGCCTGACCCATATTGGAGAGTAGGGAAATCAGGCACCGTCTTTTGAAGGAACAGTGACAAAGAATTTGCAGAGACATATTTTAATTCCAGGGGAAACACCTTCCTTCATGCTAAAACATATTTACTGTGCACACACTGTACAGCATTGTGTTAATGCTGGAGTTACCACAAAGGATAAGAATGATTTCTGTCCTCAAGGGCTTTATAGGCCATCTGAGGAATACACATGAGACAAGAGTGAAACCCCTCACACTGATTAGGATGCTACTAACAAAGAGATCTGGAAATAAAAGTGCTGCTGAGGATGTGGAAAAATCAGAACACTTGTGCGCTGTTGGTGGGAATGTAAAATGGTGTAACTGCTATGGAAAACAGTATGGAGGTTCCTCCAAAAAGTAAACAAAGAATAACTGTATGATTTAGCAATCTCACTTCTGGATATATAACCAAAAGAATTGAAAGCAGGGTCTCAAAGAGATACTTGCACACCTATTCGTATTCGTAGCAGATACCCAAGAGGTGGAAGCAACCCAAATGTTCAGTGATGAACAAAAAATCAAACTGTGGTATATACAATGAAACATTATCAGCCTATAAAAGGAAGGGAATCCTGTTACATGCTACAACATGGATGAACCTTGAGGACACTATGCTGAGTGAAACAAGCCAGTCACAAAAGGACAAATACTGTATGATCTCACTTATCTGAGTGATCAAAGGTGGTCAAATTCATAGAAACAGAAAGTAGAATGGTGGTTGCCAGGGGCTGGGGGAAGGGAGGAAGGGGGTGTTATCATCCAGTGGGTCTAGAATTTCAGATTTGCAAGAAGAAAGAGTTCAGGAGATCTCCTTCACGACAATGTGAATATACTGACTACTGGACTGCATACTCAAGAAAGGGTAAGATTGTAAATTTTATGTTATGTGTTTTTTATTAAAAGTTTTTTTTAAAAAGAAAGAAAAAGAAAAAAAGAGCAAAGTACAAAATAGTACATCCAAGTACAAAACTGGATGCTGCTATGGGGCCATGTCGGACACCTACAGTAGTAAGAGTTTTCCTAGAAGAGGTGCCTTCCTAGCAGAGCCCTGAAGAACATACTAGGAGCCTGTGGAGGGAAGTGAGGTTTTCAAGCGGGTGGAACAATGTCGTCCAAACAGAGTCATGACTCATTAACGCGTCACAAAATCAACTTAGGGGGTCCTGTCCAGCATTTTTACTTAAATGGAATAGAACAGCATGTATCAGAGTGAATCGCACGCAAAAAGGACCTTTTTGTAGAGCTTTTGTTTAATTTATGCGAGTATCTATGTATATCTATGAGGTGAGGAACAAGTTACGATGTGAAATATATTTCTTATTGTGGGTGGATTAAAAAAAAAATGCTTGAAAGCCACTGGATTAGAGTACAAGATGAAAAGAGGCAAAGGCAAGAGATAAGCTTGCAAAGGTATATCAGTCAGGATAGAGGAGGTTATACTGCAGTGACAAATGACCCCCAAGTCTCAGTGGCTTAGAACAAGAGTTGATATTTCCCTAATGTGACTCATCCACTGAGAATCAGCGGGTGTTCTGCTTATTTCGTATTCACTCCAGGAGCTGGTAGATGGTAGAAATAGCGTCTCTGTGGAACATTACTGGTCTCACGAGGGAGGGAAAGTGAGCTGTGCACTGGCTATTAAACGTCTGCCTGGAAGTGCAATTGATCCTCACATTTCATGGGCCAAAGCAAGTCGTGTGGCCAAGCTTCACATTAATGGAGCAGGGGAGGTATAATCCTCCCCCAGGAAGGGGCAGTGGATGGTTAAGAATGATAACACAGTCTGTCCCAAGAGGCAGGAGAAAGGGGAGAAACCAATCAAGATGCATCTTATAAATGACATCAAGATACTTGGGATTTCTCCTGAGGACAATGATGATTCATTGGGAAGTTTTAAGCAAGGCGATCACACTGGTTCTTTAGAGAGCTCCCCGTATCAGCAGAGTGCTGAGTGGGCTGGGAGGAGGTGTCAGGGAACCAGTGAGGTTGGTCTTCTCAGCCAAAGCAACTGTCTTGCTAAACAGCCAAAGGACCAGCACTTCCATCCCCAGGAGCAATAAACCTCAAGGCCCCATCTCAGAAATTAAAGGTCGAGAAACATGACCTAAGAAAGAAACTTAAGGGCCTCCATTTATTATTAGCAGAGATAGCAGCCCCTTTACAAAGTGAAATGTTCAGGTACTGTGTGATCATATTTGTGCATTAGTGGAAAATCATATATATACTCTGTGTGTGTGTTTGTGTATATATATATATACACGCATACATAGGCATGTATATATATGTAATTTTTGAAACTTGGCTAGAACGTGATGCTGAGGCTTTTGTTCTTCTTTTTTTTCCTTTCAAATGTAGAAACTTAGGTTGGTTTAAATTCTGATGGGAAGGACACACTAGGAAGGCCAACACTGGAGATGCAGACAATTGCCGGAGCAAAGCCTCGGTAAAGGGGCAGGGGGCGGACTCTGGAGAGAAGCCGAGACCCAGCTCAGGGAGGGGTTGGGGCTCCTGCTCCGTTGGGCCTGACAGCAAGGGGCAGGGCCAGCTGTGCACAGGGAGGGGCTTAAATTGGAGGGCTAAGGCTGGGGGGCCCCTACTTGCTCTGAGAAGCAGGAGGCAGGGCATCTTTGGAGAGTGAACGGTAGGTAACTTGGGAGAAGATCTTTGAAGGGAGTGGGGACATTGTAGAGGACACAGGAGGAGTTCTGCTTGGCACTGAGGGCCCGGTGGAGAGACGGCCTGGAGACACCCTCCTCAGTGGTCGGTACGGGACCTCCACCTGGACAGCCTGACCCTCCCCTCTCCTCCTTTGTTTCACCCACCTTTCAGCCAAGGAATCCATGGAGAGTTATCCATCCAGACAATGCTTCCAAAAGGGAGAGGAGGGAAGGGAATTGCTAGTGCAGCCAAGAAAGGAACCCCAACTTTAATTTTGACAAGATAAGAACGCAGGGAAGGACTAGCACAGCAAGCAAAGACACACAGTCTCCCATTGCAAAGGGCCACAGGAACCAAGCTGAGAAGGGTGGGAACAGATGAGCGGGTCTCAGGCACTTTAGAGGAAGGGTAAGGCCAAGAGCTTTGGACTCGGACTAACCATTTACTAAATGACAAAGGCAGGACTAGAACCCATTCCCCCGTTCATACAGCAAATAATAATGGAGTCTCTACTATGTGTTAGAAACCGCTGTAGGTGCTACAGCCACAGCCATGAGCAAAATAAAGACAGAGCCCGTCTGGGGCTTATATTCTAGGGGGAGGAACAGACACTAAACAAATCAATATACAGTAAGGTAGATGGTGGTAAGTGCTATAGAGAAAACAAGTGGAGGGGAATGTGGGAGCAGGAAGGGGGCGGCTTTTTAATGTAGGATGATCTGGGAAGGCCTCGCTCGAGATGAGATGGCCCAGATTTCCAGGCTTCATACTATGCATGTTCTTAGTTTTTGAATTTTATATAACTACAGCCCTTTTCTTCGGTGCGTTTCTTCTTTTCTTTTCTTCTCTTTTAGCATTTGGAGCAAAGTGTGTGCAGAACGGTGGTTAGACTGTGGATTTTGACATCGATTGTTGGCTTGCTTGTGAGTTACAGCTCCACCTCCTCCTTCCTGTGTGACACGGGACAAGGTGTCCGATCTCTCTAGCCCTGGGGTTTCTCTGTCTGTAAAGAGGGGAAAATAATAAATTCCCCATGGGTTTGTTGTGAAGATACAATGAGATCGTGTATGCAAAGTGGCTTTTAGTACACTAGCAGGAACAGGAGTGGCCAAATTAAGGCTCACAAGCGGTAGCTCTTCTTAGGAGCACATTCTGTGTGTTTAGGTTTCAACAATGGGTATTCCCAGGCCCTGTCCCCAGGAGCACCGGCTCTCTGAGGGCTACTCCAGTGATACTCATTGATCGGCCTCTCTTCCCCCACACTTTGCCCCACTCCTCCTGTAATTCTGGCAATACACAAAGCCTCATCAAATGAAAAAGGTGCAATATTTTCAAATTTTTGCATCTCTGATATCACCATGCATCCTAGAGTTGATGGCATCTTATAATTGATAGACTATTTTCTTTTGTAGTCGTATATTTTTTTTAAAAAGTGATCTGAGAATCGATGATGCTTAGTTATGACAAGTATAATGACCTTCAATAAACCACAGCCAACTGGTACCACCAGAGTTCCCATTGTGACCTAGGCATCAATTGTTTTAATGAACAGAATCAGCCGAGCACATCAGAATGAAGAAAAGTTACTGGATCCAGAGTCTATGAAATCCTCTGAGTTTTTTCGAACAGTGACACACAGTATGCCCAATAGTGACAGGTCCAAGTGGTGCTGGAAACTTGGAGAAAGTTCCATTGATGGGATAAATCACCATGCCAGAGACCTGAGCTTTTTATTCTACTCACTCTTAAATGTTCATGTTAAAAACTTTTGAACCTACAGTTCTAAAAATAGTATAACAAACACCCACATGTTCCTCATTCAGATTCACCAATTGTTACCAGTTTGCATATTCGCTTCCTTCCTCTCTCTCTCTCTCTCTCTCTCTCTCTCTCTCTCTCTCTCTCTCTCTCTCTCTCTCTCTCTCTCGTTCTCTGTTTCTCTCTGTCTCTCTCTCTATACATACACACACAACGTTTCAATGATTTCTATTTACTTTAAATTGTTTCTTATTTTCAGCTGAGTCATTTAAGAGTTTCTTGCAGGCGTCATGACTCTTTACTCATAAAAACTTCAGCACTTCCAAGAACAAGGGCCTCCTGCTACAAAACCATAGTGCAATGTTCACATCAGGAAAGTTAACACAAATACAACACTGCTATGTAATATCCCCCCCCACATTTAAGTTTCAAGAATAGCCTTTCTAGCTGGACCAGTGCTCTTGAAATGAGAGGACATTCCTGCAGGGGTGTTTTGTCTGTTGGCTTTTTGCAGTTTTTTACACACTCAAGTAAATAAATGTTCGCCTGCCAACTCATTCATTTGATGAGAGAAAAATAAATTCACGTGCCACTAGAAATGACAAAAAGGTAACAAGAATTTTAAAAAAGGATAATTTATCATTTCTCAGGACATACATACTGATTCATCCATTTTCAACCGATCTAGATCTATACGTATCTACTCTCTAGCTAACCCTATTCAGTTTTACTAACTGGTAAAAGACAAGCTTTCTAAGAAGTGGATAGCAATATCCTTAGATTTCTTTTTGAATTACTTTTAAATTAGTTAAATTTCGTTTTAGATTCGTAGTCTGATTCCTCAGAAATACCACCATGTTTAGACTGTGGGCTCCTTTAGGTTAAGCTTATGGATCGTCTCACAATCATCCTTTCATCCTTAGTAATTATATCGCAGCTGGTACATAGTAGAAACTCAAAACGTGATGATGTGAGTGAGCAAGGGAACGCTTTTTCTGGCCATTCAGAGCAGGTTCTGCTCCCTCCACATCTCTGCCAGTTTGCAGATATGAACTCTGTGCCCTTTTCCAGTTTGGCTGCAGTCATATAGAGAAGACAGTTTAATAAGATGATACAGAGAAAGAAGACCAGACCTTGGTCCTTCCTCGGCAGAGGCAAGATATTATTGGAATCACAACAAATCTGAATCATGGCGGGTTTTAACTGCAAATAAGATACACAGGGAGACTGGGAATCCACAGGAAGTGAGACGATTTGATCTGCACACCTCCATGCTTCTTTGAAATACTAGAAATTTTGTGTTAGGCAGCAGGTGGTGAAAGCTAGGGCGGGCTATAAACCCTTCTTTTAAAAAAATAGTCCACTCACTTTCCTTCTGGGCTTGAGGGAAACCCTCATTCTTGGACGGGTCCAGCTAGATGCGTGAGGAAGTAAAATACCTTCTCTCAACGTGAGATGAATGCCTTTCACTATAAAGTCTCGAACATCCTTGGGTCAGGGTCTGCCTGTTGTTCAAATGTGGCTTCTTATTGATTAAGGGAAGAGGAAGGAAGAGCAAGGGAGTTTTTGTTAAAGGCACCTTCAATCTTGTATCAGCTTATCCTTGAAAGAATCACACTAGGTCGATACATATAAATAAATCAGAACTCTATGGATCAAATATCTCAAAGCCACTAAAGATATACCATGTGTGTATATACATAGGTAAGAAGTAACTTCTTGTTTGATCCAAACAAATATACTCTCCCAACATGCTCTGAGCTGATAACTGAAATTCTTTCATTATAGACATATAGGCTTTCAGAGGGTCTTTTTTAATTCCTTCTTTTCCATTTATTTTATTTTATTTTTGACTTAGTTTATATACTTCAATTTATTCAGTGATATTTAAATTCATGAATGCTGGAAAAAAAAATTCAAGCAGTTCAAGATGAAAGCCTTCCTGATTTCTTCTCTCTAATTCCTCTGCCTTTCCTACAAGTGTCTGTTCTCACAGGTACCACAATTCCTCTAGTTCTTTCTCTGGACGTTTACATACACATGAAGCAATAGAAACATGACAAGTATAGGGGACCATACATACCACGTGCACTATTCTGTCCCTTACTTTTTGCTTTTAATATGTCTTAGAAATCTTTCTTCATGCAAGGAATTCCAAAGGTGACCTGAGCCAATGCTTTGTAACAGGCCTCCCCAGGGTCCTAGGGGTCCTGTAGGGGGTCCTCACAGGCTGCCCCAAAGAGGAGCAAACAGAACAGCTCCAGGCTCCCGACCCTGCTCTGGCCCAGGGGCCTCCCATTCAATCTTCTTGTCTTTGTTGGTTTCCAAATAAATTTTAATTTTTAAAAAATTTTTTATTTTATTTATTTATTCTTGGCTGCTTTGGTTCTTTGTTGCTATGTGCGGGGTTTCTCTAGTTGCAGCGAGAGGGGGCTACTCTTTGCTGCCGTGCGCGGGCTTCTCATTCCGGTGACTTCTCTTGTTTCGGAGCTCGGGCTCTAGGCACGTGGGCTTCAGTAGTTGTGGCACACGGGCTCAGTAGTTGTGCCTTGCGGGCTCTAGAGTGCAGGCTCAGTAGTTATGGCTCACGGGCTTAGCTTCTCCGTAGCATGTGGGATCTTCTCGGACCAGGGCTCGAACCCGTGTCCCCTGCATCGGCAGGCGGACTCTCAACCGCTGCGCCACCAGGGAAGCCCTCCAAATAAATTTTAACTTAAATTTTTTTTAATGTGTTGCTTTAAGAAAGGGGGTGAGGAGAACTACTCTAGTTCAGTTCTGCTGTCTGTGCCTTCTGCTAAGATATAAATGCTTCTGAACAGGGTCAGGCAGTCTCAGATTTCATTGGCTTATTTGTTCTTTTTCTGAAAGCAATTTCAGGCAAAAGTGGAGAGTAACACTGAATTGTGTCCATTTTCCCAATGTGATCAGTCTTTAGAAGGCTAGAGACAGAGAGGATTGGGAAAGGCCAGAAATGGAAGCAGACAGATTCCCTGGCCACTTTCTCCCTCCTCCAGGAAGGAAAATAGCCCATGTGTTCATCTTGGGTCTTACATATTTCTGTGTATGTGTTACTATGTATCATCTGTACAATCAGAAAATCACTACTCATGTGCCCCTTGAATCTTCTCTGGCTTTTCTCTCTAAATCTTAGATTCTAGACCTTTCTGTCCTGCTGGGTCCAAACCCAAAACCCCTTGAATGGTCAACATTGTACTCGTATCCAGAAGGACTGGGAAAAAAATCTGACCAGACAGGTCTGCTCCAGCCTATGGGAAACGTTCTTTCTGACCCAGGAAACCTGATCCTCTGAGAAATCTCTGAATCAAACAGAAGCGTAACAAAAACCATCGCTAAAAAGCTAACATGCAAGAGGGACCAAGAAGTAAAGCCCCACCTCTAATTGTCAAAGTGCCTGGTTACTTGCAAAGGCAAGTGGTTGGAGCACATCTCCTCAGTTGGAAAACCCAAGCAAGTTGCTGAATTCCTCTGAAGTTCAGCGTTCTTATCCATCTAACGTAGATAATAACTCTTTTTTTTTTTTTTTTTGGCCACTCTGTGCAACATGCAGGATCTTAGTTCTCTGACCAGCGATCAAACCAGTGCCCCCTGCACTGGGAGCACTGTGTCTTAACCATTGAACTGCCAGGAAGTCCCTTGAAGGTATTAACTATTAATCTCATAAGAGATTAAGTAGAGTAAGGAGTAATTAGATGCTGAAATTCTAGCTCAGTGCCTGACACAAACTATTATGGGTTGAACTGTGTACTCCCTAAACACATATATTGAAGCCCTAGTCCCCAGAATCTCTGAATGTAACCTTATTTGGAAATCAGGTCATTGCAGATATAATTAGTTAGGTTAAGATGAAGTCATACTGGAGCAGGGTGAGCCCTTAATCTAATATGACTGGTGTCCTTATAAGAAGTGGAGAGGAACACACAGAGGGAAGACAGCCCTGTGATAGCAGAGGCAGTTTCTTCAACAACTGGTGTTGGGAAAACTTGATATTCACATGCAAAAGAATGAAGCTGGACTTAATTAACTCAAAATGGATTAAAGACTTATACATTAGAACTTAAACTATAAAACTCCTATAAGAGAACAAAGGGGGAAAGCTTTATGACATTGGATTTGGCAATGATTTCTTGGAATGTGACACAAGAAGCACAAGCAACAAAAGCAAACATAGACGGGACTATACCAAACTTAAAAACTTCTGCACAGCATAAGGAAACAGTCCACAAGTGAAAAGTCCAGAATGGGAGAAAATAATTGCAAATCACTTATCTGATATGGGTTAATAGCCAGAATTTATAACAACAAAAAACAAGTAACTCAATCTAAAAATGGGCAAGGGACTTGAACAGACATTTCTCCAGAGAAGATATACTGATGATGAACAAGCATATAAAAGATGGTCAACATTACTAATCATTAGAGAAATAAATATACACCAAAACCAAAATGAGACACTACCTCATACCCTTTGGTTAGGGCACTTTCAAAAAAACAGAAATTATAATAATAAGTGTTAGCAAGGATGTAGAGAAATTGGAACTCGTGGGCACTGTTGATGGGAATGTAAAATGCATTAAATGCAGACACTATGGAAAACAGTATGAAGGTTCTTTGAAAATCCAAAAACAGGATCATCACATGATCCAGCAATCCCACTTCTGGATATATCCAGAAAAACTGAAAGAAGTTTCTCGAAAAGATATTTGCACACCAGTGTTCATTGCAACATTATTCACAATAGCCAGAAGGTGGAAGCAGGCCTGAGGTCTGTTGACAGATGAGTGGATGAAGAAAATGTGTTATATACATATACTGGAATATTAGTCTGCCTTTAAAAAAGGAAATCCTGTCATATGCTACAATATAGATGAATCTTGAAGGCATGATGCTAAGTGAAATGTGCCAGTCACAAAAGGGCAAATACTACATGATTTCATTTACATGAGGTATCCAAAGTAGTCATACTCACAGAAACAGGAAGCAGAATGGTGGTGGCCAGGGTCTGGGGTAGGGAGATATGGGGAGTGGTTGTCCAATGGAAAAGTTGATGAAAAAGTTCTAGAGATCTATTACACAACAACATGAATATAGTTAGCACTACTGACCTGCACATTTAAAAAAATGGTTAACAGCTTCCCTGGTGGCGCAGTGGTTGAGAGTCCGCCTGCCGATGCAGGGGATGCGGGTTCGTGCCCCGGTCTGGGAAGATCCCACAGGCCGCGGAGCGGCTGGGCCCGTGAGCCATGGCCGCTGAGCCTGCACGTCCGGAGCCTGTGCTCCGCAACGGGAGAGGCCACGACAGTGAGAGGCCCGCGTACTGCAAAAAAAATAAAAATAAAAAATGGTTAAGATGGTAAATTTTATCATTTACGTGCTTTTTACCATAATGCAAACATATGTACGTATATAAATGCATATATCTATGTTCTGTGAATCCACCATGATTCCTTAACAATAGTATTAAATATAGCCATTTAAATGAAAATTACTGGAGATTTGATGCTTAATTTTTTAACTTAATAAATCAGAATTTTAATAAACAATAGCATTTAATGTCTAGTCACATGCCTTTAAAATATGTAAACAAGCATATTAACGTAGTTGATTCTTACAGTATCTGATTTAAAAAAAAAAAAAAAACACCTATGAGAAACTATACATCCTGACCATGTTTTCATAATAGTATTAGCTAGTATTCCCTGGAAGCTTACTCTGTTCCAGGTACTATTCACCTTTTTATATCAAATAATTTTCACATCAATCCTATGACATGGTATGAAACTAAGGGACTGAGTGTTATAGTGATTTTCCCAAGGTTACACAAGTACTGGACCCAGACTTTGAACCCAGGCCGACTAACACCAGCATCTCATCTTGTCCCCCAGGCTGTTCAGCCTCTATCGTAAGCTCTGTCCCTGGTTTTCTCTCTATGTCACCGTAGACACTGCAGCGTGAGCCTGTATCCATCCACCATCCCCAGGTGAGGGGAGTTGAGAAGAACGATGTGGCCAAGTTACCATTTCATTATATGGTGTCACAATCCAATAAACCCTGAATCTGCTGCTCCCCTGCTCCCTCCTTTCCTGCTAAGTAGCTCCTCAGTGGGCTTGCCTGTGGGACATACTGGCCTTACTTCAGACCCCGGAGAAGGCACGGGCCCTCAAGAAAGGCTTCTAACAAAAATGTGGCTCCTGCTACTTCAGAAGAAGGAAAGTGTGCAAAAGTGAACATATTTACAGATTTGATTTGAACATTCAATTTCATCTGTATGTGGCATGTGTTTCATTATACAGGCAACTGAGTTCTGCTAAAAACAAGGCTCCAGAATGCCATTCCTGTGTGTGTAATTCTGTGAAAGAAGTTCCAGAACTATGTTCCTCCATGCATCACCACAAAAATAGCGGTATGTGTACATACATATGCATATACATGTATAAGTACAAGGTAACACAGCATAAATATAGAAGTGAAATAGGTAAGCACATGTTTAGCCAGACTTCTATTCTGGCGTCACCATGTGCTAGCAAGGGGGAATATAGGCAAAGTCATAACACGCTGACACACACGAAACCCTAAACAGAGCAGTCCCTCTCTGACTACAGGATAACGGTGATGATGACACATGCATCCACAACCAGGATTGCATTCTTCCATCTTTTCTGAACACTTGGCCCAAAGGAAGTGTCACCATTTTTCTAAGTACCTTCCAAGATCCCAGCCCAAGAGAACCTGACAGTTTCGTCCACCACTCTTCCTCCCAAGTAGCTCAACTAAGCAGCTTTCCCTCTCTCTCTCTGTCCTGCGGCAGATTTTTTGACCTCTCCCCCTCCCCTGGCTGAGGGCTTCCTGCAGACCAATAGCAAAGCCGTCCCAGAGAATCAGTGGAGAGCCTGTCTGCAAAGCAGCACCATTCAGCCCAAGGAAGGGTCCCTTTGAGAAATAGGAAACTGTCAGGAAGGTGGATAGAATGAACCTGATTTCCCAATATTTTTTCAAATAAATGGAGTCCAGTTTGCCTCAGCTATAATCCAGGCATAACATTTATATGAGAACATAAAATACTACACAGCTGTAAGTAAAACAATATGTGTGTTCCTGAATAATAGTGATACCACTTGCCAGTAAGACTATATTTTGACCAAATAAAAGATGACCTAAATTTGACTCAGTGTTGCTTCTTGAAAATGAAGGGATAGAGATAGAGGGGATTTCCTGAGGGTAGAAGGAAATGGACAAGGGGAACAACAGAAAAATAGGATGGAAAGTTATATGATTAGGACTTGATTTGAGAGCTCTGATTGTGTAAAGAATAAAGGGCATTTAACTTTATTTTATTTTTATTATTATTTTTTTTTGCGGTACGTGGGCCTCTCACTGCTGTGGCCTCTCCCGTTGCGGAGCACAGGCTCCGGACGCGCAGGCTCAGCGGCCACGGCTCACGGGCCCAGCCGCTCTGCGGCATGTGGGATCTTCCCAGACCGGGGCACGAACCCACGTCCCCTGCATCGGCAGGCAGACTCCCAACCACTGCGCCACCAGGGAAGCCCCCAGGAATAAAGGGCATTTAACTTTAAATGTGTAGTGTGTCCCTCCCAAATAAAACCTCCTTTTATATGAGACATCCATATTGCAAAGTCCCACACGGGCCAACATCGAACACATAGAGAAGTGAGTTTTCAGCCATAACGGGAGACCATCATGATAAACACCCCACTTTACAATGGTTTTTATGTATTCCTCCATTTCTTCCTTCATTCACATGTATGATCACTTAACATATATGTCTGTGGACTTAATATGGAACAGGCTCAGCAGGAGACAGCTCTGCCCTGAGGGAGTTCACAGCCCTGCGGGGAGGAGGAATGGGGCCACTTCAATCCCAGGTGGTACGGGCCATTATAGGGAAAAAAATCTCCACACAGGGTGCTGTTCCAGTGCAAAGACATTCACAAGGGGTCCTAAGACCACACACAAGAGGACACTGAGTGAACCAGAGGGACCAAAGTGAATAACGCTGGAGCTGTGTTCTTAACAAGGAAGAGGAGAGTAAGTCAGAGAAACTGGAAAAAAGCAAAGCAGCAAGTTTCATCCAAATCACGAACAATAACAGGTCAAGCTCCATGTGCGCGGCTCTTACACACATTGTCACATTTGAACAATACACAGACTGTTCCCAGATGCTTCAGTAAGTAGATGCATTAGCCAGGACTTAGGTATGGCTGATGTAACAAATTTGAAATAAGAGTGGCTTAAGCAGGTATAAGTTTGTTCTTTCTCACAGAACAGTCCAGGCTTGAGAGCAATCAAAGCTGTCTGGCGGCTACGAGCTCCATAACAACAGTCCTTCTGGTTCATGGCGCCACCATCTTTAGGATATTGTATTGGACCTTTCTGTCCATTCGCATCGCAATTCCGGCTGGAGGGAAGGGGAAAGGAAAAAGGGGAGGACACAACATTCTCCTTTAACAGCGCTACCCAGAACTTCACTTCTCTCCACACGCTATTGGCCAGAACTCGGTCACATGACCACACCTGGCTATGAGGAAGCTGGAAATATAGTCTTTATTCAGGGCAACGATGAACACAGCTATAGATGCATATTGCATAGAAGAAAGAGAAATGGATACGAGGCAGAAACTAGACATCTCTGCCACCCCAAATGAGCCCTCCTCTTCTTCCCATCCTGAGGCAGCCACAGATTTTAAAAGACTTCCCAGGAAACCACTGGAAAATTTTGTACACAACCGTGCACGTGTATGCACACCCACACACACACACAAATGTATTACATAGTTAATAATAAGTTTTTCATTTAAAGAAGGAAGATAAAAACTGTAGAACTTCATATCAGAAGATACTGTAGATTAGACCCAAGACTGTGGCCCAGAGGTTGGGGCAGGTTCTCTCTACAGGGACACACAGAGTGGAGGACTCACATGAAGAGGTGGGTGGAGCCCTCCATCACCTCCCCCTCTCCTGGCTTCTTCCCCTGCAACATTCTCCCCCTTAGTCTCACCTCCCCCATTGAACCAAACACGATAGAACGATAGAACGCATTGCCCTGGTAAGGAGAGTGTGCATGAGCAAATCAGGATGTGCAGGCTATGACAGAGCCAAAGGTACCTCACTATAAGGGTCAAAAGAACCAAGCTACTCCCAGCTCTGATTAATGAGCTAAATAAACTGGAGCAAGTTGTATAATCTATTCATGCCTCAATTTCCTCAATATTAAAAGGGAATAAAAATACTTGCCACACCTGAAGACAGTTTATAGAGAGAACCAGCAAAATGGAATACATATAAATAATTTGTATTATTTTCTGTTGTTGTGTAACAAGTCACCACAACTTACTGGTTTAAAACAACACCCACTTGTTATGGCTTCTGTAATTCAGAAGTCTGGGCACAGAGTAACTAGATTCTCTGCTCAGGGTCTCACTGGGCTAAAAATCAAGCTGTCAACCAGGGCTACATTCCCATCTAGGGTTCAATCTCCTTCCAAGCTCACAGGTTGTTGGCAGTATTCATTTCCTCGTGGGTGTAGGACTGAGGTCCCGATTCTCCTCCTAGTTGTCAGCCAGGGACCACTGTCAGGTGCTGGAGGCTGTCCATAGTTCCTTGCATATGGCCCCCATCAGCCAGCATCAGCCCTCACAGGCATTTCACATCCTGCTTGTTTGTCTCTTCCAGGTCAGCCAGAGCAAATCTCTCTGACTTCCTCATTTACAACCAACCAGAGAAAACCTTGCTTTTTGAAAGGGCTCATACGATTAAGTCAAGCCTCCCTGAAAACCTACCTATCTTAAGGTCAACTGATTTGGCACCTTAATTATACCTGCATAATCCCTTTTCTGGAGCACCTAGATTTGTGTTTGATTGAGTAAGTGGGAGATGATGTATATATACCAAGAACCAGAATCCTGCAGGGCCATCTTAGGATTCTGTCCTTTGGCCCCTGAAGATTCACATCCTTCCCAAATGCAAAATACGTTCACCCTCTCCCAAGGTTTCCAATAATAGCCTCATCCCATTAAAACATTTTCTTTTTTTGTTGTTTTTTGTTTTTGTTTTTTGGCTGTACGCGGGCCTCTCACTGTTGCAGCCTCTCCCGCTGTGGAGCACAGGCTCCGGACACGCACGCTCAGCGGCCACGGCTCACGGGCCCAGCCGCTCCGCGGCACATGGGATCCTCCCGGACCGGGGCACGAACCCGTGTCCCCTGCATCGGCAGGCGGACTCTCAACCACTGCGCCACCAGGGAAGCCCTCTTTTTTTTTAAATAAGCGTAAATCCTGTTGCTTTGTGCATCTAAGTATTCCGCTAAGGATCTCCTGCATTTTCCAAGCTGACATCACAGTACTCTACCTGCTTGACTCTTTTCTCTAACTCAAGGATTCTTGCTGTGCTATTGTTTTCTTACATCTGGTTTTCTCCAGGGATGTTGCAAGGTACTCCTCATTCTCTCTCCTTTTTCTGTCTAAATTGACTGTATTCCAAGTGACGTCCCTCTGTTGGCATATGTTTAAGCTGGCTGAGATCATGGGCTCCACTCTCTGTATGCTTTTCCGTCCCCTGGCACATTTTCCACTCACCAGAAAGACAGTATGGGCTCGTGGCAAGAGGAAGGACTTTGGAGTCAAGTCAGTATAGATTCAGATTTTCTCGCCAAGCACTTTTAAACTAAATATGCTCGTTACGTAGCCTCTCCCCATACCCACTTCCTCCTCTGTACATCTGGATGATACCTACCACACAGGGCTGTTGTGAGAATTCAGTGACATCATATTCTTGAAAATTAAATGATACAACATTCATAGCGTATAGCAGGTGTGAATTCGAGACCCTTCCTCTCTCTCCCATCTCCTACCCCACATCATTACTCCCCTTCCTTTCTCCTTTCCTTCTTTATCTTCTTTCCACCACCATCTCAAAGAACATCTAAAACTGGTGAAGCAGTGGTGACCACAGTACATCACATTAAAGGGTAACTGCCTTGTAATTGTATCCAAACGTTCCATCTGAATGCCAACATGGTAAGTGGGTTTTGATACCAATTTTCTCCATGCAAGGCTATTGTGGAGACACTGCTATTCTCTCATTTTCCCGACACCCATATTTGTACTTTACTATAAAAATGTGCTTGGACTGTGCTCTCATATTATTACCACACTCTAACAGATTTGTGCTCCGTAGGAAAGGAGGTCTCGTCTTGAAAGTGTTCTAGATCTCTCCCTTATCAAGATGCTTAGGATAAAAGAAGGATTCATGGTCAGAAGTAACTTAATGGAAGAGCTGAGGCTGACCAGAGGGAAATGTTAAGGACTACCTGACACAAGAGAGCACTTTCTGGCAAACTTCTGTAAGTATTGAAATAAAGGGTCAAGAGTCATCTGCTAAGTGACGTGGACTTAACACAGGAATTGTCATGAGGCTGGGGTTTTTTTGTTTTTATTTTTAATGCCAGTGCATGATTCTAGCTTGGTGGTGTTTTATGCAAACGTGGTGTTGGTCATATGAGAAGGGTTTCAGAAGCAAGTCTCCTTGTTAACATTTCTAGGCTCCAGCAATCACCGGAGCGTAGATACAAACACCACTTCTGGAAAAAGAATAGAATTGTCAACCAGTGGCCTCCAGTCCCCTGCTCCATAGGTCAGGTACCTCCTTCATCATGGGGCTGTGAAGCAAGGATGTAAGGGAAAGGATAACACTCGCACTGAGTTCTCAAGATCAAGACAGAGAGAGCTCATCAGCACAGGCAGCTCACGTCAAAGTCAAGCCCCCTTCAGTAAAAAGGCATATCTATAAATCATTAGAGA
Organism: Kogia breviceps; assembly: GCF_026419965.1. Classification (NCBI taxonomy): domain Eukaryota; kingdom Metazoa; phylum Chordata; class Mammalia; order Artiodactyla; family Physeteridae; genus Kogia; species Kogia breviceps. The sequence goes on along the minus strand of NC_081319.1, from coordinate 96,272,795 downwards.
TTCAGGGTGCCAGGAAAGCGACTCTATTCACTCAGTATTATAGGCAGAAGGCTTGCATTTGCCAGATGCTTTACAACTATTTTTATGAAGTATTACTCCTGATACCCCAGGAGATAAATGAACAATATAATCTTCACTCTATAACTAAGGAAGCAAATAGCCGTGGAGGCATTCTGGAAGTGAGTAGCAAGCTAATGTTAGAAACATGGGCCAAACTCGCCAGGTCAATGATCTTTCTAGTGAATAAGTTTGCCTGGTAGCAAGAATGGTCTTAAGTTGATGTAAAACTAGCATATAAGTTTAAAATCTGAGTCAGAGCGAAACTGAGCTGGGGAAATTGTAACTTGGAATTTAAAAGGAGATGATCTACTTCCCATTACAGTACAGGACTGTTTGAGCAACATCGAGTATATCAGGTGAGGGTACAGGCACAGTTGCTGTAACGAGGGGACCCTAGAACACAGTGGTGTAAACAAAGACATAATTTTATTTTTGCCCCTTATAATAGTCCAGAGGTAGACCATGCAAAGCCAGAAGGGCAGCTCTGCCATCCTCAGTACATGGTTTCCATCATTTGAGTCTGAGGCGTCTGCTCCAGTCTCACCATTCCCAACCAGCGGGAAGAGGATGGGGACCAGGGCATGACAGAGAAGCTATGCCCACTCACACCCCATTGGCCAGGGCAGTCACTTGGCCATACAACGCTGCAAGCAGGGCTGGGAAATGTAGTCTGGCTGGGTAGCTAAATGCCCAGCACAAACTTTGGAGTTATCAAAAGAAGAGAAGAACAGATGCTGATAGAGGAGCAGTGGTCACGGTCTCACTACACTTAAGAGGCAAAGATACAATCCTCAGACCCAGTGTTCCGTCTTCCCTGCCCCAGCAGGGGGAAACAGAGCAAGGTCAACCATGAGGTGATTAAGAAGAAATCTGATATAGTGACAGAGGCCTGATATTAGGATGCAGAAGAGTTGAGTTCTGGTACCTGCTATGTCATAGGTAAGCTATGAGATCTTGGGCAAGTCATTCGAATTCTGGGTCTCAGTTTCCTCATCTATAAAATAAGAAATTGGACCAGGTAATATCTGAGGTTACCTCTAGATCCTACACTTAATGATGTCAGAGTAGAAACTTAACAGGGTACATTTTCTAATGTAACATATCCCTTCAAGCTGACTAATAAATGACCAGAACTTACATCATGACAAGTTTTTAGTCTTAAATGGAATATAGAAAATGAGTCCACTTTATGAAAATCATGGCATGATTTAGTATGTAAATGAGTTTTATGTGTTCATAAAGATTTTTATCTGACCAAAATAGTTACCAGTCCTACTCATAGGTAAAACACACACACACACACACACACACCAATAAAACAAAAAAAAACCCCTCCATTTTATCTATAAGCATACATTACCATGAATACCTTACCAAAGTTAATTCAAAGCACTTTAGCTTGTACTAATCTTCACAGTTAACGCAGATATGTTTTACGTGTACTTTCCTCAGTTATGTTCACATAAATATCTCCCATTAGTGTGGCAGTTTGGAAGTGTGGCTTCTGGAAATAGGAGATAACTGAACTAGAATTCCCTATAGAGTCTGCTGAACACTTGAAACATGTTCTTACCAGTCAACAACTATCATCCTTTGAGTGTCCTTTGAAGCTAATTTTATCGAATACCATAGATGAGAAAGGTGATGGTAGTGCGATGTAACCAATAAAGTTGTTGTTCTTGTATAAATAGCAAATGGCTCTGAAATTATTTCTGACAATAGTGATAGAAAATTAATGGAAATGATATGCTGCCTTCCAAGATCTCGAAGGCAAAAGCATATAAATGTTATTTAATTAGATTATCTTTATAAAAGTCTCACTGTTTATAATTAGATAATAATCACATACTGTGTGCCATGAATGTTTGCCAAGTGCCAACCATTTTGCTAAACACTTTTATGTGGATTTATCACCAACTTCAGGAAGGTGTGTCTGTCTCTGTCTCCTCTGGCAGGATCTGAAAGTTGACTGCCCAAAAGCTTTTCTCCCTTTCTTCCCTAGAAGTGAGCCCCCATTTTATGTGAAACTTCAATGTACCCAACTAAAGCACTAATTTACCAGCTTACCTTGCAACTAGCAGTGACCAATGAGATGAAAAACAGAAGATGTTGAATAAAGCTTGCAGAAAGGCAGGGAGACAAACTAAAGGCATGTGCCTCTTTGTCCTTTCCTATTTCTCCTGCTGCCTGGAATTTAGAAAAGATGGCTGGAGCATCAACTGCCATCTTGTAATTTATGGCTGGAAACCACAAACTAAAAATGACAAAGGAAAAAGTTAAAAGAAACCTGGGTCTGTGGTAAAATCATGGGGCTGCCATCCCAGCCATGCCTGTCTACCACCAGATTCATTCTATACAAGAGAAAAATAAACTCATATGTGGCTGAGACACTATTATTTGGGATTTTTGGTTTACACTTTTTCTTTTTTCTGCGGTACGCGTGCCTCTCACTGTTGTGGCCTCTCCCGTTGCGGAGCACAGGCTCCGGACATGCAGGCTCAGTGGCCGTGGCTCACGGGCCTAGCCGCTCCGCGGCATGTGGGATCCTCCCGGACCGGGGCACGAACCCGTGTCCCCTGTATCGGCAGGCGGACTCTCAACCACCGCGCCACCAAGGAAGCCCCTTGGTTTATACTTTTGAACCTAACCCTAAGCAATGTACCTTTCTCATTCTTATATATAAGGGAATTGAGGCTTAGAGGCTTGTCTAAGATCTAACAGCTAGGCAAATGGAGAGCCAGGATTCAAGCCCAGGCAATCTGATTTCAGAAACTCATACCTCTCAGAGTCCACATATTCTTTAGCTTACTGATTAAGAAAGAAAGACACAGCATTTGTCCATTCACTTCTATCTAACCCAACACAGTACTGTAAAATCACAGAAGTGACAGAAGATAAAGTAAGGTAGATGGTCTAATAATCCAATATACTAAGACTATTGGATGGCTGAGTAAGCATCTAATTTATCTTCTACAAAAGTTAATGAAACTGATGTAAAGACCAATATTTAATAGTGAAAGTCAACTTCCCTCGCACACCAGACTTCATAAAAGACCTCTCAGGAGGCCAGTGATGCCATACAACTAGGCCCTGTATCCCCCTCCAAGGACATGCCTGTCTGCGGGTATGAAGCCATCTTGCCAACCCAGGCCTTCTTTACGACAGACTCGGTCTCATTTCCTGGACTGTGTGACCCATGAGAAAAGAAAGACATAAGTTAGCAGTGATGTATAGAAGATATTCTCTACCTGCAATTAAATAATGGTCATGCGTGTAAGAGCTATGTTTTACCCACAGGAAAATACCAGGGAAGCACAGTTTTTCCATTTGAAACCACATTCTCCCATGACCTCAGATGAGAGCCAAGAGCAACCAAAGTCTCATGTATGGTTTCAACGCCCAAGCAAAGTGAAACTCTACAGTATCCACCACATTTCACTGTACTGATTACAATGAACCCCACATAGTTTCATTAAAATTAAGGCCTTTAATGATACAGGAAACGGGGCCAGATGGCAACATGAGCCATCCTGTCTTCCCAGAAATTGTGGTAATTGACATAGGCTACCACCTAATCAGGAGAGTCGGGCTCATCACGAAATCGCTGAAAGAGACCATGAGCAGCTCAGAGCTTTGTGCAGAAAGACCAAAATCCAGGGGCCTGCTCATACGAAAATGAAACAACCATGGACCAGAGACCTCAGAAACTGAATCTGGGCTCGGGGAGCTACGGAAGGCTACACATCTAGATTTTTCTCTTTTTCCCTGGGCGGTTTGAATTGCACTTCTCAACTTTTGTGCCGAGTGTATGTTTTACCCCTCTAGATCCGCTCTTTCCTATCCTAGGGGCTGGTCTGTAAGGACCACATCGGACTCCGGCTTCTGGGTGGGTCTGGCCAGTGGGAGGCACCGGCAGATAACGGAAGGAGGAAGCCAGTGTCTCGGGCCCCTCGGGCTGACGTAGCAAGATGCCACGGACTGCGTGGCTTAACCCAAAGCAAGGTATTTCCTAAAGTTCTAGAGGCTAGAAGTCCAAATCCAGGGGCCAGCCGGTTCGGTTCCTGGTGAGAGCTCTCTTCCTGGCTTGAAGAAGGACAGCTTCCTTGCTGTGTCCTCACTTGGCAGAAAGAGAAAAACCCAGCTCTCCGGTGTCTCTTAGAAGGACATTAATCACATCAGATCAGGGCCCTGCCTTGTGACCTCATTTAACTTTAAATAGCTCTTTATAGACCTTATTCCAAATACAGTCACATCGGGGGTTTGGGCTTCAACATATGAATTTGGAGGAAGCACAATTCAGTCCACGTCAGTCATCCTAGCGGGCCACTGAGACAGAGATGGCTGAACCCCTCAGCCGGAGCTCACGGCTCCTATCAGGCGGGCCCCTCCCTAGAACTGTCTCTGTCCAGGTTTCCGTAACTTCTTCCTTATCTCACTCCTCCCACCCTAGGGGGTCACAATGGTTCTCTACAGTCCTGCACTCTCCCTTAAGGTTCCCTACATCCTTCCACGCCGCCCTGAGACTACAAACTCTCCTCGCACAACCCAGCTGGAGTGTACTTCTCTTTCCCTGCCCAGGTACCCAAATAACTTTTGAGCCAGTGCAAATAGGTATGTGCAAGTCCAGGGAGGCCTGGAATGGGAGTGCGGAGACCTTGGAATTGCAGCAGCGTTCCAGCACTCACACGCTGCATGGCAGGACTATAGCACCAGCTTCTCTGCCTCTTGACCTGCCTGATGAAATGAAGGGCTTCGATGGTCCCTAAGATCCCTTTTAGCTCTAAGATCGTTCTACAGATCTCCTTCACCTTCCCCGCCCTTCTCCCCTCCTCTTCCTCTTGCGACCTCTTTTCCTTTCCTCGAACATAGTACCCGCCCACCTCAATCCATACCACACAAATCCCAGTGTCAGCTGATGAAGAATCCAGGATGAAAAGGTTAGAAAGGAAACAAGGAAACCATTTCTTTTCTCCTCACACAGCACAAACTGAGAACCACTATGAAAACAGACTCAGGAAAATTCCATTTAAAATATTAATATTGATTTAAAACTATTTGGCAATGTGATAGTTGGCATGGATTACACCTTCATAGTTAAACAACCCAGGTTAAAACCGTTTTTGCATATTGACCTGCCCAAGGTTAAGGAACTATAAAGAGGTCCCTGGTCAGCTAATTCTAAAATAATCCACCCTGACCTTCGGTTAGCATTTAATTAACACAAAACTGCAACAAATGCGGAGCAATGTGGCAATCTGGTGTCCAGAAACGAATTCCGCCAACTCTCGGTTGTCAGGCACTTGTGTAACTTGAGCCTCTGATGACACCGAGCTCCAGGCCTTCTCCATTTCCAATTCTGTAAACTACAAAATCAGCTGCTGCCCAGTGTATGCATAAATTAATCCCCAATTTTCCATACAAACTGGGTGTGTACTTCAATGAGGCAGACAAGGCTGATCTCAGGATGGGGTGGAAACGGACACAGGCTCTGCAGCCTTCTGCCAGTGGGACTTCGGGCAAGTTACAGGAGTTCCCTGGGTCTGTTTCCTCATCCATAAAGCAGGGATAAAAATGCCTACCTAACCCAGCAATTCCACTTCTGGACATAGAACCAAAAGAAATGAAAGCAGGGTTTCAAAGAGATATTTGTACACTCATGTTCATAGCAGCATTATTCACAATAGCCAAGAGGTGGAAGCAACCCAAGTATCCATCAGTGGTTGAAGGGATAGACAAAATATGGTATGTCCATATAATGGGATATTATTCAGCCTTTTAGGAAGATAATTCTGCCGCCTGCTACAACATGGATAAAACTTGAGGACGTTATGCTAAGTGAAATAAGCTAATCATAAGAAGACAAATACTGTACCTAAAGGAGGTACTTAGAATAGTCAAATTCATAGAGACAGAAAGTAGAATGGTGCTTTCCAGGGGCTGAGGGGGAGGAAGAAAGAGCTTTGTAAGAAGAAAAAGTTCTGCAGATCTTTTTCACAGTAATGTGAATATACTTGACACTACAGAACTGCACACTGAGAAATGGCCAAGATGGTAAATTTTATGGGGGTTTTTTTTTGCGTTACACGGGCCTCTCACTGCTGTGGCCTCTCCCGTTGCGGAGCACAGACTCCGGACGCGCAGGCTCAGCAGCCACGGCTCAAGGGCCCAGCCGCTCCGCGGCATGTGGGATCCTCCCGGACCAGGGCACGAACCTGTGTCCCCTGCATTGGCAGGCGGACCCTCAACCACTGCACCACCAGGGAAGCCCCTATGTTATGTTTTTTACCACAATTTTTAAAATGCTTACTTCATTTAATCTTTGAGAGAATTAAATGATGTAAGTGAAAAGGCCTGGCACACAGTAGATGCTCACTGTTCCATCTTTCTTCCTCCTTCACCTCATTTGACTGGCTTACAAATTATTTAAAACATTAAAGAGACTCCTAGCATCCAAAACACATGGACACGGGTAGGAAAGGGGGATCAGGCCCCATCTTACTTTTCTTACCTCCCTTTTCCTTCTTCAATTCTTTGAAGCTGGGCCAGATCACCATCCAACTCAAAACCTCAAAGTACCAACTCGAGGTACAACTTGTCACCCACTCAGGAGGTGCCTGGCATCTGTCACCTAGTACCTCCAAGCTGATCTCTGGGACCCCAGAAGCATGCCCTGCCTCTCTTTGTTCCAGAGAGAAAGGTCCTGAGACAATTCCTTCCGTGTTATGCCTAAGTTTTTTAAAAGTAGCAGTAGATGGGCTTCCCTGGTGGCGCAGTGGTTGAGAGTCCGCCTGCCGATGCAGGGGACGCGGGTTCGTGCCCCGGTCCGGGAAGATCCCACATGACGCGGAGCGGCTGGGTCCGTGAGCCATGGGCTCTGAGCCTGCGCGTCCGGAGCCTGTGCTCCGCAACGGGAGAGGCCACAACAATGAGAGGCCCGCGTACCGCAAAAAAAAAAAAGTAGCAGTATATTCATTCATTCACACAGCTAACAGTAGATGCCTCCAATGTGCCAGGCACTGTTCTAGGCACTGGGGTATGGCAGTAAATAAGAAAGACAAGGTACTTGCTTTCACAGTAGTGCTTATCTTCTACTGGCTTCTTTTGGGGGCTCATACAATTTGTCAATTCCCACCCCTGTACCTCTGCCGATACTGCCTGGAATTCTCTCCCTGCTTCTCCTTTCCGTTCAAATAATAACCCATCTTTTTAGAGTCCAGCTCAAGTCCAAGATCCTCCTTCAAGTTCCTCTGATCCTGACTCTACATTCTCCTTTTCCTAACAGCTCTTACACCTAGATCCTACCCCACATCATTCAGTACTGGGTCGTACTGCTGTCTCAACATGGCTTGGGATTTGAACTTGTTTCCTAACTAGATTATGCCCCGCCCCCCACCGCCAATGGTCAAGGCCATATTCATTTGTCCCCTCGCACCCCTCTCCCATAGGACATAGCACAGAGTGTTTGCCAAGAGAGGGTCACACTTCTCAGCTTCTTGAATCTCTGGGTGTGATGTGGAACAGTTCTTCTTGGTGCCAGGTTGGCACAGAAATCTGTTTCCTTGCAGCCGTGTCTATAAAATCCCTGCCTTCCTTAAATTACATCTAACTCAATATGCTAAAATAACTTCTATCAGAAGTATAATTTATGGGATAGGGTTAAATACATATGTTGAAAAGAACATCTATATTGATTTTTCCAAAAAGTCCAATATATATTTTACACTTAATCACACTGTAAACTGATTTAAAGACAAAAACAAAAACAAAAAAAACCCCCTCTCATATGTCTAGCATTGTGTGCAGGGGAAGAAAACTTTCCTCTACCCTCTTAGGTTCTACAATTAGGGCCTGAAAATTAAACTGACAAAAGACAGATTAATAGGAGAAAATGTTTATTTTGTAGGTATATGGGATGTCCTACAGAAAAGAAATGAAAACCCCAAAGAAGTAGTTAGACCTGGGGGCTTATATACCACTTTAACATAGGGCAATAAATTGTGGGAAAGTAACTAGACAAAGAAAGGGGGGTGATTGGGGTTTCTAGGGGTTGTAAATTGTAGGAAGCTAAATATATAAAGGGAAATAATTAAAGATAAGTGTTGTTGAGGAAGGTTTGTTATGCAGACTCCGCTGAGTGCCTTTCCATTGATGAGGGTCATCTCTGGTGATTAAGGGTCCTCCTCCTCTTCCATGTATGGGAAAAGAAGACAGGTTTATAGATGAAATTTATGTTACCTTTTACAAAGGGAAATTTATGTCCTGCTTTTGGACAGAAAGAGGGAGACAGAGAGTTTATTGCCTTCAACTCAAAACAATCCTGTGGCATATTGTGGGGTGGCATGCTTTAATTCCCTCCACGTGTAAATGGCAAGGGACGAGGGGGACTGGCAGTGACAAGAGAAAAGATTAGGCAAGACAACAGGTTTGTCAAAAGATTTAGGAAATGTTTGCATAACTGCATGGAGAGTTGAAAAGCATTACTTAAAACTAACCTCCCCCAGTTCTTGAACTTTGATTTTTAGAACCCCTATTTTCTTGTTGTTTTTGTTGTTCTGGGTCTTTCTGAGGAGGAGACAAGAAGAACAACTTGACCCATAGTGGTAATGATGCATAACAGCAAAAAAATAACTCCAAGGAAGCACCTCAGGCATAAATATCTGTGTGCAATTATACAGTAAACAATCCTCCATTAGCTATGGAACACACAGACTATATGTCTTCAACGAAACAAAAAGTTATCAAATCAATAATAATACTGTCGCTTTAGTAATGTTTTACTACCTAATTCTAGAAAAGGAGAAGTAAATTTACCTTTAGACAGTCTCCATTTCAAAGTACTAGTGTGCAGAGAGAACACTGGATTGAGAATCAAGACTTGTATTCTAGGGACTTCCCTGGTAGCACAGTGGATAAGACTCCACGCTCCCAGTGCAGGGGGCCTGGGTTCGATCCCTGGTCAGGGAACTAGATCCCACATGCATGTTGCAACTGAGAGTTCACAGGCCACAACTAAGGAGCCCGTGAGCTGCAACTAAGACCCAGCACAACCAAATAAAAGTAAATAAATATTTTTTAAAAACCCCAAAACCGAAAACCCAAAGCCTTGAATTCTAGACTGTGGTGTTCCAAGGACAATGGCGCTTCAAGGACAAAGGGTGACCCTGCCTGAAAAACTGTCAGCGCTACACCCCCTACAGGACTCCCCACTATGTTGCCATGGTTATGAAATTCCTGAGCCCACCTGGGTGACGGGACCTGTCCCAAATAAGGAAAGGCATCTGCCTTATCCCACTTCCATGCTATAGGAGGAAGGCATATGTGCCTCGACCAATCGAAATTTTCACCTCAGACCATTCCTTTGTTTTCTGGCTGTAAAAACTGACTAATAGCACATGTTCAGGCTCGACTCTCCCAGACTGCTAGGAAGTTAGCCTGCTGTTCAGGCAGCGACCCTTCCCTCTAATAAATTCTATCTTCTTTACAATCTGCCTTGTGTCTGGAGATTCTTTTTTTTTTTTCCTTATTAGTTATCTATTTTATACATATTAGTGTATATATGTCAATCCCAATCTCCTAGAGATTTTTTCCAACCCGCATTCGGACCACAACATACACCAGTGTTGTCCAGTAGGAACATAAAGGGAGCCATATATGTCATTTTTAATTTTCTAATAGCTACACTAAATAAAATGAAGCAGGCTAAATTAATTTTAGCCCAATATATCCAAAACTCATCATTTCCACATGTCATCAATATAATTATTGAGATCTTTCACATATTTTCATATCTGGAGAAAAAGATTGTCCCAAATCCAATGTCTGTTTTACACGCACAACACATCTCCGTTTCGCCGCACATCAAGGGCTCAACACCAACGTGTGTCTGGTGGCTACAGGACTGGACAGCTCTACTCTAGACTGATCCCTTCAGACTGGCTACATGACATTGGTTTTAACCTCCCTGTTCCTAAGTAACCTCACTTCAAATTGAGAGGGAGAGATAAATGTCAACCAAAGTTTTTTCTAGTTTAAATTCTGTTGTGTCCATAACTTGTATACGAATGGAAAGACAGCCATTTCCCAAATTCCAAATGTAGTCCATGACATTTATTAATAACACGCTACTTTTTAATGTAAAATTAATACATGTCCATTGTAGAAAAAGTTTAAAAAATACAAGAAAGTATTAAAAAAGTCTATAATCTCCAAACATATCTACTATTAATATTTTGATAAATTTCCTTCCTGATTTATTTTTTTTTTTAACTCAAGAAACAAAGTTGAAACTTTGGGAAGCAATTAATGTATTGCTATACTCTTCCTTACATATTTTAGGAACTTTTTTTTTGTGTGTGTGTGTGATACGTGGGCCTCTCACTGTTGTGGCCTCTCCCGTTGCGGAGCACAGGCTCTGGACGCGCAGGCTCAGCGGCCATGGCTCACGGACCCAGCCGCTCGGCGGCATGTGGGATCTTCCCGGACCGGGGCACGAACCCGTGTCCCCTGCATCGGCAGGCGGATTCTCAACCACTGCGCCACCAGGGAAGCCCAGGAACTTTTTTAAAGTCATGTAATTTAGTTTCCAAGAAGACAGATCTACCTTGTATATACTTTTTTTCTCTGCCTCTTTTTTCTTTTCTTATTGAGATATAACGGACATATAACATCGTATGTTTCAGATACACAACGTAATATATATGTATATACGGCAAAATGATCCCCACAATAAATTAACATCCATCACCACATATAGTTACAAAAACTCTTTTTCTTGTGATGGGAATTCTTAAGATCTCCTCTCTTAGCAAACTGCAAATATACACTACAAATTTGTTCACTATAGTCATCACGCTGTACGTTAGGACTTAATTTATCTTATAACTGGACGTTTGTACATTTTGACCCCCTTCACCCATTTCATGTTTTTTTAAATATAAATTTATTTATTTATTCATTTATTTATTTATTTTTGGCTGCATTGGGTCCTCATTGCTGCGCACAGGTTTTCTCTAGTTGCAGCAAGCAGGGGCTACTCTGTTGCCGTGCGTGGGCTCCTCCTTGCAGTGGCTTCTCTTGTTGCAGAGCGCAGGTTCTAGGCACGCGGGCTTCAGTAGTTGTGGCTCACGGGCTCAGTAGTTGTGGCACGTGAGCTCTAGAGTGCAGACTCAGTAGTTGTGGCACATGGGCTCTAGAGCACAGGCTCAGTAGTTGTGGCACATGGGCTTAGTTGCTCTGTGGCATGTGGGATCTTCCCGGACCAGGGATCGAACCTGTGTCCCCTTCATTGGCAGGTGGATTCTTAACCACTGCACCACCGGGGAAGCCCTTCGTGTTTATTTTGGACGTGAAAAGCATCCAAATCATTTTCTTTCAAAATCAGTTCGTTACAGGGATCTTTCTTTGATCCCTCATGTCATTTTTGTAGCCTTTTGTTTATTTCCATGATGTATCTTGGGAGTCTTTAGTTTCCATCAATTTCCTCTCCTTTCTTGTCGTCTGTATGCAAGATCACCTGGGTCTACATGTCTATTTGGGGTCCTCTCTGGTCAAACCACAGAGGCAATCCTCTCCAAGGGATGATTTCCTAGGCAATGCCAGAGTCTCTCCTTAGGTAAGAGTAACCAATGGTTCAGCTTGACAGCCTGACTATAGAGGGTTGCAGTTGCGAGGACTTTGGATCAGCACCTCAGGGCTATGGTAATATTTAGTCTGAATTGCTTCCCCATCCTTTCTGAAGGCTTTTTTTTTTTTTTAACCCAGCAATTAGTCAAAACATAGGCACTAAAATAACTATTGAATACTTAGCATATTTATCTGTGGGAGTTGTTGGATTTTATAAAGGCATGAGAAGAAAATAGTGTTTATCTCCCTTAAAATGGCTCCCTTTCCTTTTCTTTCTTTTTTTTTCATTTCTGATTCCTCTCTGTCTTTCAGGAAGGAGGGTGTATGTGTGTGTGTGTGTGTGTAATTGTCAATGTGCACAGCCGGAAGAGAAGAAATAGAATTAGAGGTGAAATGAGTAACCACCCTGGCAGCAGGGCGCGTGTTAGCGAGGCCCTATATCTCCTCACACCCCACACGTGCGCCCAAGCGCCCCTCCTACAGCCCCCATCAGGACAACCCCCCACTCTTTGATATGCTAATCGTGGCTGTGGGTCGGTTCTAGCTGGCAGGAGAGCAGAAGCTTTCAGAAGGCTGACACGTTACAAAGCTGCAAACTTCAAAGCCCGCTTTAAAAGGGTCTGTTCTCATCCAGCAAAATAAGTTTGCTTTTTACAATGCCTAAGAGAAAATCCCAACAAATTAGAGTGGAATCTTAAACAATGAAGCAGGCCCAACTCAGAAATAAGGAACCAATTAATGCTATCAACATGGCTTCTATCTGTCCTTAGGACTTTAATCACTTCAAGATGAGCGCATGCATGTGATTAGGGTCCTCTGGCAGCTCTCTCCTCCGTCAGGGCTCAGTGAAAAAAATGAACAGGGGGCTCAGAGGCTGGAGTCCAAGATTTGGACTCATCAGCAGGTCCCACTCTACCTTGAACCAGGTTGACGTGGTTTCTGGCAGAAAGTCCAACAGAGTGTAGGACTTAAAGGAATGCAATTCCTGTCTTTTAGAAACACATATATGATTTGTTGGGGGTTATTTCAACTCCCAACAAAAATCGAGGTACCTCACCAGGGTTGGCCCTAGAAGTTCCTAAAGTACCTGCTTTCTCCCATCATCTTATTTTGTGACGTGTCAATCCAGGTTCCCTTACCAAAGGCAAGTTCATGTCCCTGATGCACAATGAGTCCAAACCAACCGAAACGTCGGAGTTTGGAGCAGAAAAAGGTTTATTGCAGGGCCCAGCAAGGAGAATAGTTGCCTTGTGCTCAAAACCCCCAAACTCTCCAATGGTTTTTGGGGAAAAGTTTTGATAGGCTAAATTTGGAGTGAGGGCTGCAAGGTGTGTGACTTTGTTCTGATTGGCTGGTGGCGAGGTAACAGGGCGGTGCTCCAGGGATCGGGCGCTCAGCCTGAAGTTACCATCCTCCACCGGGGTGGGGCCTTAGTTTCTGCAGAAGAACTCAAAGATGTTATTATGTATATCCCTTGAGGAGGAACCAGGACCTTGCTTTAATTACTTCACTATAGTTTCTTGATTGTTCCTCCTTTGTTTCTGCATTCCCTTACTTCCCGATTAGCAACTGTTTGACTCTGCCCTTTGGAGCTCAGGGAAGGTCTGAGAAGGAAGGCCTATTTCCTACAAACAAGAAGGGGGGGGTCGGGGGAGGACACAGAAATGATTTGTACCTGGGAGGGCCCCACAGGGTCCTGCTCGGTTTCAGTTCTGACCCCAGTCTACAATTCTACCATTTTTTAAACTTTATCTCTTAGGCTCTTGAAGACTATTTTAGTCTTTGTCCTAGTTGGTTTGGGCTACTATAACAAAATACCACAGACCAGGTGGCTTAAACCACAGAATCTATTTTCTCACAGTTTTGGAGGCTGGAAGTCAAAGATCAAGGTGCTGGCAGGATTGGTGTCTGATGAGAACTCTCTCTTTGGATTGTAGGTGGCCACCACCTTGCTGTAGCTCATAGGACCTCTTTGCTGAGTGCATTGGTGGGGGTGCAGGAGGTCTCTGGTATCTCTTCCTTCTTTTATAAGAACAATAATCCTATTGGATTAAGGCCCCACCCTTATGACCTCATTTAACCTTAATTCTCTCCTTATGGGCCCGGTCTTCAAATACAGTCACATTGGGGTTAGAGCTTAAAAGGGATCAGAATATGCCACTCCAAAATATACCACTTTGGTATAAGGATTATTTTGAGCTTAAATTGACTGGGAATCAACAGATGGAGAAAGAAGCCTTCCCTTATCGGACTAAAAGCAGCACGTTCTGGGAAACAAGGTTGCCTTAATTCCCTCTCCAGGGTGAATCTACTCCAGGAAGGGAAATAAAACCTACCTCAAATCCCTTCTCTACAGGAGTTTAATGGCCCTGAAAGAGACAGAAATATCACTCAGACCTGTATAGACAAACATTATCACAAACTTTCCTACCTGTCCTTTGTTCTCCTAAAAACCCATTTGTCTCTCCTAAAGAAACCTATTAGTTCTTTCCATAAAAGCCTTTTCTCCCCCACGCCTTTCACCAACTAAGTTAGGTATATAAGCCTCTAGCTTTAACCATTTAACCAGCCAGCTACCTGTTTTGTTAACTCCCGTATGCATTAAGAATAATCTTTTTGTCGTGTTTATCTGTCTTTGTTCATTTAATGTGCAGGCCTCCATTTTTCAGAACTTAAGAGGGTAGAGAAAAAATTATATTCTCCCTTACAGGCTTCAACTTATGAATCTGGGTTGTAGGTGATGGGGGACAAAATTCAGTCCACAGCAGTCTTCAAGCTTCCTCAGCTAGCCAAAACCCTTATGCATACTTTTGAAGAATGAACACAGCAAGCCAGGGAAAGAGCTGTGTCCTTGAGGAGAGAATGGGAGGGGAATGGGGGGTGATGAACTCTGACCAAGATGGCACATGCCTGTCTTCCTCCCTCGGTTGTACCTGGGGTCTCCACTACCTCCAGGCTTTCCGTTTTGATTTTAAAAGGACCGTCTTTTCCCACTGGCTAACGGGTATGATGCGTGTTGACCTGTATGAGTTGGGGGCGGTAGAGGAGGTTGAAGAGGAGTTGTCCTGGTTTTGAAGGGGAGCAGAATATGCCACCCCAAAATATGCCTCTTTCGCATATGGATTCTTTTGAGCTGACTATTCTTGAGAGACTGCAGACACAGGAGAATCTCTGAAAACAGTAGTATTTACCCTTTTGTAAGGGATATTTACATTTACAAGGGAATTCTCCTCTTTTCAGGGTCTCCCTTATTCTACCAGGAAGAGAATGAATGACTCTAAATCACAAGAAACTTTTATCAATGGAGAAGGCCGGCCCCAACGTAATTCTGCATAACCACTTTCACTCTGCATAACCACCTTACCCTTGTTTACTGGGCTTAACTCCCTTAGCTGGTCTCTACCCACAACATCTTTCTTTTGTCTTTGGCTGAAGACAGTTTTTAAGGTGGTGGCATGTGGGGGAGTTTTGTTCAGTTTTCCTGGGTCTCTCTTATGTATACATGTTTTTAAATTTCTGTTCGTTTTTCTCTTGTTAATCTGTCATTTTTACAAGGGGTCTCAGCTACACAACCCAGAAGAGGAGAAGGAAAACTATTTTTCCCCCTTACAGTTGGAACAGTTCAGGACAGACCCACCCTCCAGGAACCCAACAGCTCGAGAGGAACCAGGCAGCTGCAGTTCCAGCAACTTGGTCTCTGCCTGGCACTGGCACTCGATGGTGGTGCTGGCAGCAACAGAAAATGGTTTCCACCTCCTCCGAGGTCTGATGCAGCCATCAAGAAACACGGCCATCAGAGGGGAGAAGAATATGCCACCCCAGTCCCTCTTTGGTATTGGGATTATTTTGAGCTGGTTATTTTCTTAAAAAAAAAACAGCAGACACAGGGGAAGCTGCTCTGAAAACCAAACAGAAGGTTAGCCCTTTGTAAGAGACATTTTTTACATATGTAAGGAAAATCTCCATTCGTGAAGGCGTCTCCCTCCCTGCATGCGGAAGAGTAGGATTACTAAATCTCTAGAAATCCTTATCAATGGCGCAGGCAACAACTTAAATGTGCATAATAGCCTTACCCTTGTTTACTCTGCTTTTCCTGGGAACCTCCCATAACGTCTCCCCTCCCCACCCAGTATCTTCTTTTGTCTTTAGCTGGAGGTGGTGACTTGGGCCATTTCCGGGAGTTACTCAGTTTTCCTGGGTCTCTCCCGGGTCTACAGGAAGGACACAAGCGATTACACTTGTTTATTCTTCTCCTGTTAATCTGTCTTTTATTACAGGGGGATCTAGCCAAGAACCTAGAAAGGTAGAGGGAAAACTCTTTTCCACCCCTATACTGTATACAGCAAGATTAACTGCATTTTTAAAACGCACAGAAAAAAATACTGGAAGGAAACGGAGCAAATGGTTTTCTTTCCTATGTAGACAGCAGCCTAAATAATTGCATCCTCTGAGATTTACATAAATCCCACTCAAGCCCCCTCTCCCGGGTCCAGAAGGAAGTCTGGGATGTTCCCCCAGGTCTCCTGAATTCCGGAACGCTCGGCCTCTTAAGACGTGCGGCTCGGGTGTCCCGTCCCCCCCTCACTTTCAGTCTCCCCAAGTCTCACCACCCTCAGCTCTTCTCCCCGCCTGGCCCATGGCTTTGGGGGTAACAGCCTTCACTGGAGGTGTGGGGAATGGGGGTGGGGACGAGGGCACAGAGAAGGGTGCCGGTCTCCTCGTACCACTTCGAAGTCCTCCAGCCCCCCCACCCCGGTGAACTTCTCCCCCGCCCGCATCGGCCCAGTCCTCCGCCACCGCCGGTCACCCCGCAGCTCCGCCCAACGATCCTTCCAAGTTCTCCGGCCGAGCTACCGGGCCGGGGGCACCGACGCCCTTGACCTTCACCCTGGAGTGTCTGGTCCAGGGATTTTACCAAACGAAAGGCCACCTACTCCAGAGAGGAGTTCTGCCACTTTCCGACAGGCAGCTGCCACTGGGCTTTGGTTTAAAATCTCATTTTTACCTTTACTGCAAGTATTTTCCAAACTTTCCCGACACATATTAATTTCAAAAAATGTTGGAAATCTTTGTTATGAAACACGGGAAGAAATAATCCACCATGGATGATAGCACACACGCAAAATAAAAGGATTAGAACCAAAAAAAAATTTTTTTTTAAGTGAGAGTTCACATACGGACCAGTGGTTCTCAACCCGGGATGATTTTGCACCCCTAGGGGACATACGACGACGTCTGGAGACCTTTATGACTTTGTCCTAACAGTGGGGTTGAGGGTGCTGCCTGCAGTGGGTACTGACCAGGGAGGCTGCTAAACATCCTCCGATGCACTGGACAACCCCCCAGCAAAGAACTTTCTGGCTCAAAATGTCAGTAGTGCCAAGGATGAGAAACCCTGCTGTAGGTTAACAAGCATCTAAAGAGAGGAACAGAGTGACTCTCTCTTCTCTGTTCAAAGTGGGATCAATTAAAGGAAACCATTCCCTTTGTTGACAGAATAACAACAGCTATAGGAATTACTGAGAATTTGCTCTGTCTACAGCCAGACCACCCGGAGCACGCCAGATCCCAGGAAGCTAGGCAGGGCGGGGCCTGGTTAGTACTTGGATTGGAGAATTTTCTCTGCTCCTTACAACCCTACAAAGCAAGTAGCTGTTCAGTTATGGTCCCCTTTCTAAGCATAAGGGAACCAAACTGTGGCCACGAGGGGGTAAATAACTGGCCAAGGTCACACAGACAGTGTGATAGACCCAGGAGAACCTGAGACAGAGTAGTGTCAGGCACAGAGGAAATGGTGCTAACATTCACACTTTGGTCCTAAACTTGCCACACAGAGATATTTCCTGCATTTCTACCCGACTGCTGAGCAAACAGAGAAGGTGTTAAAGGAAACATGAAGCTTTGGGCGCTAAATTTCATCCCAAAATTGTGAATGGCAATTTTGTGTTTTGTAAATGGAACTTCCGAAGTGTGTTTCGTTCAAGAGGCTTGATTTTTGGCCTTTAAAGTTAATCAGTCAGGGAGTTCCCTGGCGGTCCAGTGCCATGGGCGTGAGGTTCTATCCCTGGTCGAGGATCTAAGAATCCAGAAGCCATGAAGCGTGGCCAAACTTTTTAAAAATTAATTAATTAATTAATTAATTATATTATCGGTACACTGTATATACATATGTATGTATGTATTTTAAAAATACTTTTAAATGTGCATTTTTAAATATGGTGAGAGAAAGGGAGGAAGGCCCAGATGGCTTCACTGGAGAATTCTACCAAATGTTTAAAGACGAATTAACATCAGTTCTACACAATCTCTTCCAGAAAAATAGAAGAGGTGGAAACACTTCCCAATTCATTTCATGAAGCTAGTATTACCCTAATACCAAAACTAGATGAAGATAGTACAGAAAATGAAAACCACAGACCAATATCCCTCATGAATATACATGCAAAAAATCCTTAGAAAAATATTAGCAAATAGAATTCAGCAATATATAAGAATTATTTACCATGACCAAGTGGGCTTTATTTCAGGGATACAAGGCTCATTCATATTTGAAAGTCAATCAATATAATCTTCACATGATCAGATCCTTCAATGAAAAAAAGGCATTTGACAAAATTCAACATCCATTCGTGATAAGAAATAACCGAAAAGTAAGAACAGAGGGAAACTTCCTCAACCTGACAGAAAAAGTAACTACAAGAAACCCCCTACAGCTAATGTCTTACTTAATGGTGAAAGACTGAATGCTTTCTCCCTATGATAAGGAACAAGGCAAGTATGTCTGTTCTCATCACTCTCATTCAACATAGTGCTGGAAGTTCTAGCCTGTGCAGAAAGCCAAGAAAAGGAAGTAAAAGGTATACATTACAGAAAGTAAGAAATAAAACTCTCCCTATATGCAGATGACATATAATAATTGTCTGTATAGAAAATCCCAAGGAATCTATTTAAAAAGAAAAGAAAAAAATAAATAAATTCAGCAAGGTTGTATGATATATAAAATAAATATACAAAAATCAATTGTATTTCTATATATTACTAATGAACATGTGAACACAAAATTTTTAAACATAGTGCATTTACAGTCACTAAAAAAAAATGGTGTAAATCTATTTTACACGCAACTGTATCTGAAAATTAACACGGGTTTTTTAAAAAATCAAAGATCTAAATCAATGGAGAGAATTATATTCATGAATTGAAAGACTCAATATAGTAAAGATGCTAATTCTCTCAAAATTGATACACAGGTTTAATGTAATTCGTATTAAAATCTCAGATAATTTTGTGGATATAAGCAAGATTATTCTAAAATTTATATAGAAAGGCAAAGGAACTAGATTTTGGAAAAGAAAAAAGAGAGAGAGAAATCTGTCTACTTGAATTTGAGGCTTATTATATAGCTGTAGTAATCAAAACTGTGTGGAATTGGAGAAGAGATAGACATAAAGAGCAGTGGAACAGAATAGAGACTCAGAAATAGACCCATACAAATATACCAAACTGATTTCTGACAAAGATGCAAAAGCAATTCAATAAAGGAAAGATAGACTTTTCCCAAATGGTCTTGGAGCAACTGGACACCCAAAGCAAAAAACAGAACTAACAAGAGCCTTCACTTAAGTCCCACACCTTTCTTATACAAAAATTAAATCAAAATGGACCATGCTTTAATGTAAAAATGTAAAGCTATAAAACTTTTAGAAAATAACATAGGAAAAAAGTCTCTAGGACCTAGGGCTATGGAAAGAGTTCTTAGGTTTTATACCCAAAGCATGATTCATAAAAGGAAAAATTAATAAACTGTACTTCATCAAAATTGAAAACTTCTGCTCTGTGAAAGACCCTCTTAAGAAAATGAAAATGGGGATTTCCCTGGTTGTCCAATGGTTAGGACTCCACACTTCCATTGCAGAGGGCACAGGTTTGATCCCTGGTCAGGGAAATAAGATCCCACATGCTGCAAGGTGTGGCCAAATAATTTTTTTTAAAAAGAAAAGAAAAGAAAAAGAAAAATTAAAAACTAGCTATAGAGTGGAAGAAACTATCTGCAAACCACGTGTCTGCCAAAGGACTAGTAGCTAGAAAATATAAAGAACACTCAAAACTCAAGAGTAAAAAACGAACAGTCCAATTAGAATGTGGGAAAAAGACCATAAGGAGACAATTGACCAAAGAAGATATGCAGATGGCAAATAAATATATGAAAAAAAAATGTTCAACATCATTATCCATTAGGGAAATACAAATTAAAACCACAGTGAGATATCACCATCTCAACCCATCAAAATGCCTAAAATAAAAAATAGCGACAACAGTGAATTCTTCTGAGGATGTGGAGAAACTAGATCATTCATATAATACAATGCTGGTGGGAAGGTAAAACAGCACAGCCACTCTAGAAGACTGTTTAATGGTTTCTTTAAAAACTAAACACAGACTTATCATATAACCCAGAATTGCACTCCTGCTCATTTATCCCAGAGAAATAAAGATTTACGGTCACACAAAAACCTGTACACAAATGTGTATAGCAGCCTTATTTGCATTAGCCAAAACCTGGAAACAACCCAGGTGTCCTTCAATGGGTGAATGGTTAAACAAATTGTGGTACGTCTATGCCATAGAAATGATTCAGCAATAAAAATAACAGACTATTGATACAGGCAAAAACCTGGATGAATCTCCAGAGAATTATGCTGAATATGACAAAAGCCAATCCCAAAGTTTACAAATTATATGATTCCATTTATATAACATTCTTGAAATGAAAACAATTATAGAAATGAAGAACAGATTAGGGATTGCGAGTGGTTAAAGAAGGGTTAGGGGCAGGAGGGAAACGGGTATGGCTATAAAAGGGCAACCTGAGGGATTCTTGTGATGGAAATGTACTCTATCTATCTCAACTTTCAATGTCAACATCTTGGTTGTACACTGTGTTACCATGCGGGGGAAACTCGGTAAAAGGTATAGGGGATTCTTCTGTATTCCTCTGTATTATTTCTTTCTTTCTTTTTTTAAAAATTTTATTTATTTATTTATGGCTGTGTTGGGTCTTCATTTCTGTGCGAGGGCTTTCTCTAGTTGTGGCAAGTGGGGGCCACTCTTCATCGCGGTGCGCGGGCCTCTCACTATCGCGGAGCACAGGCTCCAGATGCGTAGGCTCAGTAATTGTGGTTCACGGGCCTAGTTGCTCCACGGCATGTGGGATCTTCCCAGACCAGGGCTCGAACCCATGTCCCCTGCATTGGCAGGCAGATTCTCAACCACTGCGCCACCAGGGAAGCCCCCCTCTGTATTATTTCTTACAACTCAACTGCATGATCTCAAAATAGAAAGTTCATTTAAATAAACTATATTTTCATTATAATATAATAAACTATATCATAACTATATAACTATATTATATTAAGCCTTTTTTTTTTTTTTTTTTTTTTTTTTGCGGTACGCGGGCCTCTCACTGTTGTGGCCTCTCCCGTTGCCGAGCACAGGCTCCGGGCACACAGGCCTAGCGGCCATGGCTCACGGGCCCAGTTGCTCCGCGGCATGTGGGATCTTCCCGGACCAGGGCACGAACCCGTGTCCCCTGCATCGGCAGGCGGATTCTCAACCACTGCGCCACCAGGGAAGCCCTATATTAAGCCTTTTAAAATAACTGGATATCTTTATAGAATTCACCTTAAGCTTTTCAGAGAGCCATAATTTGAAAGATAAGCTTTAATATGGTCTTTAGGAAAAGTTATGGACAATACAAGCCCAGAACAGACTAGCTCCTTGATTAAGGCTAAAAAGTACTAATTAACTGGAGGAGGCACCCCTAAAACGTGACCAGGAGACAAGTCGCCCACTGTCCTGAAGAGCAGGCACCTATAATACATGGAAAATAAACTGTAGACGTAGAAATTGTAACGTGAGAAGAGAGTGGAAATGGAGGAGGGGATGTCGTAATGACAAGTGCAAACAGAGTCACCATGGAGTCTAGAAAGAGCTGGAGGGTGAGACACGAGGTGTTTTTCCAGCACTGACCAGGACAGAATACAGCTGGCCAACACAAACATCCAGTCCACTGGGCAAACATATTCCTGGCTGAAAGCAGATTTTTCACTTGGGGCAGTCACCATGTGATGAAAATACACCCTCTAGGAAATCCAATTTCCTTTGCTTGGGTTCTATAGTCATCAAGCAACCTTCTGATCTTAATTTGATTTTTGATGGTTTCCTCACTAGAAGAGAAGGAGCTAATGGGATCCAATCTGTTAAACGATTATGTGTTTTCTTCCCTTATGACCCTCCCATGGTTTTTTGGCATTGGGTATTTTGTTCCAAATTGTTTTCTCTCTCAGGCATGATAGTATTTTCCCTCCAACACTAATATAACCCCCTTGAGCAAAGGGACTGAGTCAACAACCATTTATTAAGCACCTGCTATGTGCTTGGAACTGTGCAGGGAACAAAAGCAAAATGCAGCCGAGACATGATTTGCACCCCAGCGATGGCTAATTTCCTGGTGGTCCTTCACCAGCCGAGCTGGTAGTTGTGTCATTATGGCTAAGAATGTGGGCTTCAGAATCAAACCAATGGAATTCGAATTCTGGCTCCAACACTTACCGTCTGTGTGATCCTGAGCGAGTTACGTAACCACTCTGACCCTCAGTTTCCTCATCTATAAATCAGGTAGATTTCACAAGTTGTTGTGAGGATTAAATGAGTGAATCTGAACAAATCATAGTACCAGAGGCATAGTAAGCATTCATTAAGTGGAAATTATTTTGACTCTGCAATCATTCCCAGAGTAATAGTGTTCAATTCTGTGAGATTACACTTCCCTCTACTGCCTACCTAACTTGCCTGGTCACCCAAGGTCCAATTATTTCCAGGCATCTGGGAACATCAGGGAATGCAGAGAGCTTCTATGAATCTACCTTGGCTGTCACTTGCCACCAACCAGCAACTGACTCATACCATCGCTCTGTCTTTTAGGCGCCTTCACACCGGCTCCTCCTACCCCCGCCACGCTGCCTCCCCTCCTCCTGAAAATGGGCCATGGCCTGCACTCATTCCTCACAGTGCTGGCTGGGGCCTTGGCATTCATGACTTGGCCTTCAGAAGGCTGGGGGTAACCAAAGGGACCTGCACCCAACTCTGAGTCTGAGCTTATCACTAAGTTTCAGAGGTTGCCTCTCTTCCACTCTAAAAAACCACACCATCTCCAGGCCCATAGAAAAGGCAGGGGGGGGGGGAGGTGTTTTGTTCTGTTTTGTTTCATTTTAAACAGAAACTTGATCTCAGAGATGCAGCTCTGCCCACCACGAAGACAGTCCTGTTCATTCTTCTGCAGAGCTGTTGAGCTGCACGTCTCCAGCTCCCCACGCCCGAACAGGCTTTGCTTTACCTGTGCTGGACCACGAGGCCCAATATAAAGGAAGTCAGCCCTCCAGGGACCCCCGGCCCCCCTGTAGCAGAAACAGCCTGTCGCAGCGTCAATGCGTATCATGAGCCTCCTCCAGCCACCGAGGTTTCAAGAAACTTTGAGCTGCTTTGTTGATGGAGATGTCCTACCACAACTATTTTCCGTTATCTTGCCCAGCATAAAGCACAACAGCTGAAGTGGGGGGCGAGAACGGAGAGGCAGCTTCTCCACGTGTCACTGCCGTGTCACTCTGCCAAGTGTCTGAACAGAGTCCTGAGCAGGACAGATACCAACCGGACCTCCCCAAATAATCGAAAAGCAACTCAATGCCGCTGTTAGGCTTCTTTTTTAAAAAAGTAAACACGAACGGAAAATACAACAAAACCTACGTAAATCCTCTTTGCCCTCCTTTCCTGGGCCACTGCCCCAGGATTTGCCCCTTCAGCTATTCTTTTTCTCCCCCTTATGTAGCTCTTTCTAGAATAAATCTGTCAAGTCTTCCTCTACTCATCAGCCTGGATGTAGGCAGCCAAGCCGGCAGAAAGAAACAGAATCTTGGGACTCCCCTGGTGGTGTAGTGGTTAAGAATCTGCCTTCCAGTGTGGGGGATGTGGGTTCAATCCCTGGTCAGGGAATTAAGATCCCACATGCATGCCGCAACTAAGGAGCCCACCTGCTGCAACTAAGACCTGGTGCAACCAAAAATAAATAAGTGAAACTTTAAAAAAGTAAAATAAAGTTTTTAAAATAACTATACATATAAATTTATTCCATATCTTTAAAAAGAAAGAAAGAAAGAAACAGAATCTTTCCACAAAGTTCAGAGGAAACATATACCTGCAGAGCTGTGTATGTTCCTGCTTTAATTTTTGTTGTTGTTGTCTCTCCCACATGTTAGGTTCAACAGTTTTTCCCAACAGTTATCATTAAGCACATCTTGTCTCCCACCAACATGGCTATATATTCACCCTTGAACTTGACCAACAACTCAACAATTGCTCCGTTTTACAAAAGGAAAATAAAAGGATTTTCAGAAGAGAAGGATTTAAGAAGGTAAAGGAGAAGAGAATGAAGAAGAGAAGACGAAGAGATAAAAGAAAGCAGGTGAGGGGAAGTGAGAGAGGAGAGGGGGCCTGGCAGACAGTCTGCTGCTTCCCCAGCACGTGCTCGTGATCCCAAATAAGATCAGCTGTGGATGACAGGGCGCTTTCTCAAAACACCTTTCTGAGAACACCTCCCACAACGCGTCAAAACAAATGAAATTCCACATTCCGGCTTGTAAATATTTTCCCCCAGCGATAAATGAAAGCTGTGATTCTACAGATCCCTCTCAGCTTAGCATTCCTTATGAGGTGTATAAACAAGACCTACCTCCTGATTGGAGAGCTTCTACCCTGACGGTATGTTCTTACGCTAGGGGTGAACGCACATTTACGTTATTCAAATCAACAAATACTGGTTGAATATACATAGTATTATATAAATATGTATCAAAACATATGAGAACTAAATGAAGAGAAGCTGGTCAGGATCAGGCAGTGGGGGGGGCCTGATGGCAGGCCCCATCAATTCCTGCCACAGGGCTGTGACATCTGACTCTGGGGAACAGATGTTACTGGAGTGCCTGCCATCGCTTTATTCACCTAGCGCTCGCCTGTGCCGGGCCCTGATCCCACAGTGCAGGGGATAAATACAATCTGTGCTCATGCATTAAATCAACATGCATTACACACCACGGAAAATACTTATAAGATGTAGGAATTGCATCTTTATTTCCAAACACATGTGTTATGAAAGTCTCTTCAGGAGATTGGGGAACCAGAGGGCAAGGTTAGCATTTTCGACGAAGGAAGAAAAGGTTTTTGAGGTGCACGTTATGTGAATACTTAGGTTGAGTGAGTGACTTTTCAGATGTTAGCAAATACCTTTCTAAACTCAATGACTTTTGCAGAGAAAAAGACATGCTGTGAATTTATTTATTTCTGAATCTGCACTGATGGAAAAATTAAAAACTGCTCAATATTAGCATGCTCAAGCTGCCAGAACAAAATGCCACAGACTGGCTGGCTTAAATAACAAATTTATTTTCTCACAGTTCCAGAGCCTGGAAGTCCAAAATCAAGGTGTCGGCTGAGTTAGTTTCTGGTGCGAACTCTCCTTCCGGTTTGCAGATGGCCACCTTCACACCATGTCCTCACATGGTATTTGCTCTATGTGATCACAGAGAAAGAGAAATTGCTGGTCTCTCTTTCTCTTCTTATAAGGACACCAGTCCTATTGGATTAGCACCCCATCCTTATGACCTCATTTAACCCTAATTACTTCCTTAAAGGTCCTGTCTCCAAATACAGTCACACTGGGCATTAGAGCTTCAACATACAAATTTTGTGGAGTGGGGGTGGGGTGGGGAGGGGATGCAGTGGGGAGGGCAGGACACACAGTTCAATCCCTAACATGCTCCTAAGTGCTTTCAACTAAAAAGATTGCTTATTTAAATACCTCTGAAGCTAACATCTATAGATGAATTTTAGGAGTACTAAAGTTGAGAGTGGTGGTGAGGATTGTTTTGCTTTGCTTTTTTTTCCCCTCATTACTTTACACTGACTCTCTTAACTTCTCAACATCCAAAGTTCATTCATGCTAGGCTATGAGCCCGCTGAGAACAGAAGGCATTTCTTTTCAGCTCCCTACAGAGTCTGGCACATACCAGGAGCTCCATAAACGCTTGTTGCAAGAATGCACAGCTCCTTGGCTTGTAGACGTGGGGTTGGGAGGGGGAGGTTCATGAGAAGGGCCCGAGTGGGCGGAGGCAGGCTGAGAGGGACCTTCTCTTGATCTCCCTGCCTCTCTGGAAGCTGGGGGAGAGAACCCTCTAAAATGAGCAGCCACCATGTCCTAGGGAGAGAAGACATGATACCCTAAGTCAATTCTCTGAGCACTGCATGCTCGGAGGATGCTGACGCATCAGTTGGGTAGTGAGTACAACCCAACTACCCTTTGGTTCCCCTGGCCACACACCCAAAAGGTGCCAGGACCCAGGTCAGAGGTCATAAGAAACAACCAGCAAACATTACCAAGTACCTGCTCTTCAGTAGTTCCATAAATACTTATTTTTGTTTGGTTGGTTTTTTTGTTTGTTTGTTTGTTTTGTTTTGTTTTGCGGTACACGGGCCTTTCACCGTTGTGGCCTCTCCCGTCGCGGAGCACAGGCTCCAGACGCGCAGGCTCAGTAGCCGTGGCTCACGGGCCCAGCTGCTCCGCGGCACGTGGGATCTTCCCGGACCGGGGCACGAACCCGTGTCCCCTGCATCGGCAGGCGGACTCTCAAGCACTGCGCCACCAGGGAAGCCCCATAAATATTTATTGATGACATATTTTGTGCCAGACACTGTACTTGGCACTGCAGACACAGAAGATGAACAAGACACTCTGGTCCTCTCGGAAGAAGTATGGAGGTATCAAGAGACATGACAATGCTAAAACTGCTAGACCGCTGTGCCAGGATTCTTCTTATCCTTGATAAAGCACCATGTACTAGCTGGTGGTTCCCCAGTGTCTGGAAGTAAAGACCTATCCTCTGTGTGTTCCCCTGAGCCAAAGGAAAAGTTTTTCATTTAAATGTGACTTATTTTTTAAGGCTGCCCATTGATTTGCCTCAACTAAGAGGTGTAGTAGGTCTGGACCGTTCCTGCAATTAGTCAGAGGCAGGACTGAACGAGATCCCCAGCTCCCAGGGATATTTTAACAGTCCTGCTCATAAGGCTTAGGTTGACAAACGACACGGTCGGGATGAAGATCTGCCCCCAGTGAGAGGCCATCAGGCAGCTGACGGGGAGCACAGACGGAGCATTAGGTACTCGAGGGGCAGCTCAGCTTGGCGAGCTGGCCTCCCGCCAGGGCCACCCTCTCTGGTGGTTAAACTGTCCAGGACATCCCCCTTCTCCCAACTCCCGCCAGGCGCAGCATCGGCACCACCCTGTACGTGAGATTATACTGGGCAGGACATTGTGACGACTTCCTCGCTTACCCTGTCACTCAACTGGCCCAAGTAAAAGTGACTCTGTCCTTGATCTTACCATGGATGTCACACGGGAACAGCAGGAGCACACAGACCCTCCCACGGAGCCGGCAGACTTTACCAGCAACCCCAACGTGGGAGAGAAGCCTTAAGCAAAGAGCTGCAGCAGAGCAAGGGGCAATGCACGGCTTTGGGGCAAGCATCAGGTTGAACTCAAGGCAGTTATCAGTGCTGCATTGGTCTTGCCCTACAAAGACAGACATTTCAAAGGGAGGCACAAACTATTGGGCGTAAGATAGGCTACAAGTACGTATCGTACAGCACAGGGAATAGAGCCGATATTCTGTAATAACTTTAAATAAAGTATAACATTTAGCAATTGTATAAAAAATAAATTTTAAAAATAAAAATTCTTTCCATTTAAAAACTTTTGAAAAACGAATTTCTTGTGGTTCAACCTAATGTCATAATACCTAACTCTTACATAGCACCTCCAAGCTCTTTACACACATCACTTCATCACTTCATCCTCATAGCAGCCCCGCAAGGAGGGGGCTGAGTAAGTGGCAGCTTGGAAGTGTCAAGGATACAAATGCAGGCAGCCCCGCCCCAGAATCCACCCAGGATGAGCCAAGATGCTCAAGAAAAGCCTTCCAGAAGGAAGTCAACCCAAGAAGACTTGTGCCCTCTGACACCCAGCATTGCAACAAAAGGCCTTCATGTTGCTCTAACAGGGTCGAGTTTGCCCGGCCAGACCTTCCCCCTAAGGGTTCAATTCTCACCACCCTGAACTCACATCGGGTTCACCTAATAAACACCTGTTACATAAATGCCTGAGGGAGGAAAAGGATGAATGAACAATAGCAGAGAGCAAGCCTGTTCATTTCCACGGAGAAGTAACAATGCCCACGCACGTGGAACGCTCAGGTGTGCAGTTGGGGCAGGCAGGAGCTTTTGAATACGTTCGTTACCTGGTGTCATTTCAAAAAAGCAGAAAACTGTGGAAAATATGATCATCTTCATTTTACAGGTGAGGAAATGAGCTGGGAGAGTTGACTGAAGCCCCCCTGCCCCCCTGATTCTGACCACACTCTTCTCAGCCCTGCTCCTGCCTTCCAAGGTGCTTAGCAGCCCCTCTTCCCAGTGGAAAAATTCACTTGGGAAATCCAATTAAGAGGATTCAACTGCAGAAGGAGTCCAGGTGCAGTTTAAGAGGAGTGGAGGCCTTTAGGAACGGCTTCCAGACGTAATATCCCGGTCCGGCTTTCTCCACAACGCAGCCGTACACCTACCCACGAGAAAAGAACACCGAAGTCAGCGGTCAGGGCATCTGCACCCTGGGTCACCACTGGAGAGACTAGAAATTGTCATTCCCTCACTGTGGCACCTTTTTCAATATTTCTTATCAGCCACCAAGAGCTACTGCCATTACAACATTACCTCATGATGGGCATATTATAATCTCCTAGATTACATCTTACCTGACACGAGTTACATTTTAGGGTTGTTGCTTCCTGGCACTTTAATTTCGTAAGTAAGCTATCTCCAAATCGCAGAGGAGGATGAGTTACAGCCACTTCTATCCATTCTCTAAGCCTCATTTCCAGAAACTAACATTTTCTTCCCTTGGCCTGGATCCCGGGGTGTGCTATCTGCTGGTTCTATTGCTTTCTATCCATTAACCATAATAAGTAATGATGATGTTCTTTACCTCGCTTATTTTGTTTGCTTTTTTTGGCGTTTGGCATGAGAGGAACTGCAGGCAGAATCTGACTGTGTAAAATTGTCATCTTTTTGCAAAGGATCCTTTTCTGAGAGATGGTCATGAAGCTGCTATGGAATGTTTCTTCTTATTGTTCTTAATTTTAATTACAGGGATTAGTTAGCCTATAGAGAGATACCAAAGATAGAACTCTACGCAACATTACCATACAGTCATCAAGGGTTAATAAATATAAAGGGAAAAGAAGGTGTTCTTACCAAATGTAATAACCTACCCCTGATGAGTCAGACAAAAAAACTTCAAATAGAGCACATGAAGGGTGGATAAGGCACTTAAAACACTGTCTATCTGACTTCCCTCCACTGCCAGATGTCAAGATTCAGGAGTGGAAGAAAGAGAAGGAGATGGGACTTAACTCCTCAGGAACTCCTCGGTTCCTCAGGAGATCCACCTCCTTGTAGTACATGGCAAACCATAAAGGAAAAAGAACAAAGCAAAGGAACGGGCAAGTTGAGATGATTTAAAACCATGAGTGTAAAAGCATAATTGTGTTGAGTCTCTTTGTAGGGCAAACAGCTATTTTCCCTGGGGGAGGACCTTCTATAGAATCATCTTTCCAGCCCTATGGCCTTCGTTTCTGCTGTGCCTCTACTGGCCCCCAGTTTAAGCCCTTTTGCCGGTGACTGCATAGACGCCACCATTCTGTTCTTCATACATAAAGAAGACGTGTTAAATGATGGAAAGGGTGTAGAGAAAGGGAACCCTCCTACACTACTGGTGGGAATGTAATCCAATGCAGCCACTATGGAGAACAGTATGGAGGTTCCTTAAAAAACTAAAA
Source organism: Kogia breviceps (assembly GCF_026419965.1). Taxonomy (NCBI): domain Eukaryota; kingdom Metazoa; phylum Chordata; class Mammalia; order Artiodactyla; family Physeteridae; genus Kogia; species Kogia breviceps. The sequence continues at coordinate 96,243,118 of NC_081319.1, read as the reverse complement.
ATAGAGTTGCTATATGATTCTGCAATCCCACTCCTGGGCATATATCCAGAAAAAACTCTAATTTGAAAAGATACATGCACCCCAATGTTCACAGCCGCACTATTTACAATAGCCAAGATATGGAAGCAACCTAAGCGTCCATCGACAGATGAATGGATAAAGAAGATGCGGTACGCATATACAATGGAATATTACTCAGCCATAAAAAAGAATGAAATAATGCCATTTGCAGCAACAGGGATGGATTTAGAGATTATCATACTAAGTGAAGCAAGTCAGACAGAGAAAGACAAATATCATATGATATCACTTATATATGGAATCTTAAATATGATACAAATGAACTTATTTACAAAATAGAAACAGACTCACAGACATAGAAAACAAATTTATGGTTACCAAGGGGGGAAAGGGGTGGGGGAGGGACAAATTAGGAGTTTGGGATTAGCAGATACAAATTACCATATATAAAATAAACGGAAAGTTCCTACTGTATAGCACAGGAAACTATATTCAATATCCTGTAATAAACCATAATGGGAAAGATTATGAAAAAGAATATATATATATATATATATATATAACTGAATCACTTGGCTGTACACCAGAAATTAACACAACATTATAAATCAACTATACTTCAATAACAACAACAACAAAAGAGGATTTGTTATTTCCCATGCCTTGGGAAAACGAGCAGTCTTCGATGGATATTTTACTGAATGGACTTGCAAATTTTTCTTTAGTAATCTATCTTTACATATACATCCTGTGAGTTAGCTACTGGGAGTAAAGTTATGATGGCTAGATTGTGTCTATTATTTAATGTCCTCAAGTTTTTGTGGCTGAATTTGTATGAAGGGATTAAATGCTAAAAATTACAAATCATAGCTTTAAATAAGAATAATAAGACTGGATTTAAAACAAAGCAAAAGCATCCTCCAGACATACAAAATCTAGTGTGGGAAATCTGAGAGAACAGTGAGTAGAGTATGGTCATGACTGGAGACGGCCTGGCAGCACTGAGGACCCAGCTGAACATGGGAGACCATGCATTTGAGGCGACCAGGCCCCTGCGTTCTGTGTCGTTTGCACTCAGCATCCATTCCCACCTCCTTCCTTCTCTCCCACAGGACAGGGCTGAAGACTAACAGCCACATTTCTCAGACTCCCCTGTAAGTAGAACTCTGGATGTGCCTGAGGCTCTGCGAGTGAGATGCCCCTGTGTGGCGCTGGGAGGGTTGGGGGAAGGCAGAGGAGGAGCAAGCCCGGCAGATGTGGGTGTTTCCAGCACACTCTACCATCTGGTCACCAGCTTGCTGGGTGTGAGGTGGCAATGCATGTGACAACAAAGGTAGCAATTCCTTCCAATTGAATCCCAAGTACGATTGTGAATCCAAAAGCCCAGTGGTGCCCTGACCTCTACTCCTTCACATCTTCACAGTTTTATAAGAACCCAACATTAAATCCACTTCGGCTAGAAATCTCTAGAATGTCTTCCATCTCCAGCATCAAACCCTGATTAATATGTGTGTTTCCTCTAGGGCCAAAGCAGTCAAAGATTACGAGGCTGAACAGTTGGACTGATCTTGGATTAGTATTTTGCAGGGCAAGTTTAAAGGAAGGAAAGGGGAGAAAGCATGATTTGAACAGCATTTCCCAAACTATGCCGTGAATAGCTTTGGGGATTTAAGAGGTACAAGCACATGGCATTAAATAACATTGAAACGTGTAATAAAAGAGTTATTCCCTTTTCAATTCTCTTTTAATCATTTAGGGAGAATTCTTAGGTTGGGACTTGATTTCTTTAACACCTCTCTAATACCTACTAATCCCCTTCACTTGCAAAGAGAATAGGACCAGAGCCTTTGATCAGGCAACAATCCTTAGCTAGAATAGAAAGACTCTGCTTTATTTTCAATATATTTATTTCCAGAGTTGCCCTCCAAGTACGGTAAGCAATAGAAGCTTCTCATTTATGTTAGTGAGGAAAGTGTATTTTCAATTTCTACGTTTTATTTTGAAATCTTTTAAAAAAGACAGAATAGCACAGTGAACATGCATAGGCCCACCACAGGGATTGTACCACTGTTTTCTGTTTTTGTTTTAAATTTTTGGCCACGCCGCTTGTCCTGTGGGATCTTAGTCCTGGAAGCCCCACCCGCTGCAGTGGAAGCGCCGAGTCCTAACCACTGGACCGCCAGAGAATTCTCTACCACTGTTGACACTTTCCAGATTTCCTTCATCTATAATGTCTCTCGTTCAACAATGTAAATTACAGACTTTGAGGTACTTCACCCCTAAAATATCAAAACTTCAGCATGCAATTCCAGAAAACAAGAATATCCTTCTACAAAATTATAGCCATTATCACGCAAAACAAAATTAATAATTCCCTCAAGTTGTCTAGCCCATGTTCAATTAGGAGCGTGTTTTTTTCTTAAGTAAATTCACTTCTAAAATGTGAAATGATTTAAAGATAACATAGACAACTAATAGGAAACAATAATATAGGTATAGGGGCTTCCCTGGTGGCGCAGTGGTTGAGAGTCCGCCTGCCGATGCAGGGGATACGGGTTTGTGCCCCAGTCCGGGAGGATCCCACGTGCCGCGGAGCGGCTGGGCTCGTGAGCCGCGGCCGCTGAGCCTGCGCGTCCGGAGCCTGTGCTCCGCAATAGGAGAGCCCATGACAGTGAGAGGTCCGCATAGTGCAAAAAAAAAAAAAAAAAAAAAAAGGTATATATAATATAATAATATAGGTATACCTAAAATATAATATAGGTATGTGGTTATGGAGAAAAGTGTCATGATGGGGAGAGTGGGGTGATGGTAACAACAGGAAATAATAATACGGGTGTTATGTGGATATGGGGAAACATGAGGATGGTGGGTTTTAAAACTTTAGGTTGAAAACTAATTCCCGGGGAATGGTAAAAATGATGGAACATGAGATCTAGGCTGTGTAGGAAAAGGAAATAGAACAAGAAAGATGCTAATAGGTTGGGGAAAAAGTAAGTGGGCCAAGAAATAGAAGTTACTCCTGGTCAGAGAGTAAGAGTGCTGGGAAGAAAAGAAAAAGTAGAGGCTTCCCTGGTGGAACAGTGGTTAAGAATTCTCCTGCCAATGCGGGGGACACAGGTTCGAGCCCTGGTCCAGGAAGATCCCACGTTCCGTGGAGCGGCTGGGCCCATGTACCACAGCTGCTGAGCCTGCGCTCTGGGGCCCGCAAGCCACGGCTACTGAGCCCGCGTGCCACAACTTCTGAGCCCACGAACCACAACTGCTACAGCCCGTGCGCCTAGAGCCCGAGCTCCGCAACGGGAGGGGCCGCCGCAAGGGGAAGCCCACGCACCACAACAGAGAGTAGCCCCCGCTCACTGCAACTGGAGGGAGCCCGCGTGCAGCAGTGGAGACCCAACACAGCCAAACAACAAATAAATAAATAAATAAATAAATTTAGAAGAGAAAAAAGAAAAAGTAAAGTGGAGGCAAATGAACACCAGTGTAATTAGGGGTCATCCCTGGGAGTTTTGACAAGTGGTGACTTGTACGCTCTATGACGTAGTAGATGACCCTACAGGCTCTAGAGTCAGCCTGCCTGGTTTGAATCCCAGTTAGGCCACTATTTGCTGTTGAACCTTGATATAATTACTCAAAATCTCTTTGCCTCAGTTGACTCATATGCAAAATGGGAGGGAAATAGTAGTTCTTAGCTTGTATGCTCTTGTAAGGATCAAATGAATTAATATACTGTAAACCCTCCCTAACACACAAGTGACAAGCATTACCCCCAAAATTCAGTGGTGTAAAATGCGGGTTTCTGTTATAGCAAAGCTAATGAAAAACAGTATTTTTCAGTGGGTCTGTGTGGTTGTGAAAATTACAAAAGTAAAGCTAATAAAATATGTAATGTATACAACTAGCCAGAAATGGTGCCTCAGGTACTGGGGCAGGGTGAGGGGAGGAAGTGAGACAGTGGTGGGCAATCGGAAGTGGACAGGAAGGGGGGACTTCCCTGGTGGTCCAGTGGCTAAGACTCCGTGCTCCCAATGCAAGGGGCCTGGGTTCGATCCCTGGTTAGGGAACTACATACTACATGCTGCAACTAAAAAAAAAAAAAAAAAAGATTCCACATGTTGCAACTAAAGATCCTGCACACTGTCAGCTAAGACGCGGTAGTACAGCCAAATAAATAAATAAAGTAAATTTTAAAAAAGTGGGCAGGAGGGCAGGAAATTTGAATTTCAGAGTCAGCAGAAAGGGGGAAGGGGAGGAGACAGGAAAAGGGAGGGATTAAGATCAAGGTTAACATCAGGACTGTGGCCTATAAAGGGCTCTCCTCCCCCAAAGAATAAAATTTTATTCAACTTCCATAGGAGAACAAGGGTCAGGCAGAGAACAGGAGATAATTACCAATGGCCAATTGTGTTTTACGGGGTATTGACTTATCAGCTGGTTTTACTATATATATCAAGTGCTGAGAGCAGGCCCTGGCATATCAAAAGCACTCAATAAATGTTCAGTATCATTATTATCATCTCTCTCTTCTCTCTTCCCACTACCTCACACCATTTCAGGTCCATTGTACCACTTGGCTGGTTTATGTTAGTTCTTCCTAACTAGTCTCCTGTCCTGGGCAAGGAACTCATAGAACCCACCAGGAACTCCCCCCGCTTCGCTTCCAAGTGCCTGCCACATCCGAGCCCTTCCTGGAGCTTCTTCACACACGTTAGTATGCTTGGTACCGTGGTGACCACCGCTGATTGGACCAGGTGGTGGACATCTGACACAAAGGGAACTGTTGACAGTCTAGTCAGCAGCCAGCGAAGTTCTCTGCACAACGGGGGTCTCTATACTAACCTGTGGTTGACTGGTCCAAACATACTCTTCAATTTAGAGAACTGAATGCAAGATGGAGAGAGGGCCAGTGGGCACAAAGGAAACAGATACAAAACAACACAGAGACAAGGCAGTAAAGCAGAACTTCTGAGGCAGGAGAAGCCATGAGTAAGCAGGGTACTTACCACCTCATCTCTGGTACCTACTGAATCTGTAATTAGCAAATTTAACACCTTGGTCATAGTACTCTTCTCTGGTCCTGCTCCCAACATTACCTAGGGCAATGTCAAGGTCCATGTGGATATTCAAGGTCTTTGGGTCTTAGAATGACTTTCTCTTTAAGTCTCTTTTTTCCTCCAGCACAGTGTTAATACTTCCGAAATCTAGGAATCCCAGAATCCCAGAATTTTAAAAGCCGGAACAGACCTTATAGATGTCACTCCTCTCAACAAACAAACAAAAAAATTAATTGGCTTCCCTCGGTTATGACTGCTCAGATTGCTTTTCTGAAAATAACTATCTTGGAATTCCCTGGCAGTCCAGTGGTTAGGACTCAGCGCTCTCATTGGCAAGGGCCTGGGTTCAAACCCTGGTTTGGGAAATGAGATCCCACAAGCCACATGGTGCGAGCAAAAAATGAAAGAAAATAACTATCAAAAGCTGTATGAGTATGTGGTTTCCCTGGTGGCACCACGGTCGGGAATCCGCCTGCCAAAGCAGGGGACACGGGTTCGTGCCCCGGTCCTGGAAGATCCCACGTGCCACGGAGCAACTAAGCCCGCGAGCCACAACTACTGAGCCCACATGCCACAACTACTGAATCCTGTGCGCCTAGAGTCCGTGCTCTACAACGAGAGAAGCCACCGCAATGAGAAGCCCGCACACCGCAACAAAAAGAACCCCCCACTCGCCACAACTAGAGAAAGCCCTCATGCAGCAACTCAGTCAAAAATAAAATAAGGGCTTCCCTGGTGGCGCAGTGGTTGAGAGTCCGCCTGCCGATGCGGGGGACGCAGGTTCGTGCCCCGGTCCGGGAGGATCCCACGTGCCGCAGAGCGGCTGGGCCCATGAACCATGGCCGCTGAGCCTGCGCGTCTGGAGCCTGTGCTCCGCAACGGGAGAGGCCATGACAGTGAGAGGCCCGCGTACCGGCAAAAAAAAAAAAAAAAAAAAAAAAAAAAAAGGCCGTGTAAGTATATACATGAATTTACAACCAGCAATTCCACTTCTAGTAACTTATCCCGTAGAAAATAATCGGACAAGCACACAAAAATTATATGATGGAATATTCACCGCAGCATGGTTCAAAACAGCAAAAGTTTGAAAACTACTTACATGCGTAACAAGAGATTTGGTTAAGTAATTGTTACATACAGCCATTTGGTGGGACACTTGTAACTGAAAATTGGAATAGGGATTATAAATTTATTAACATAGAAACATGTTCTTGCATTATTATTGGGTCACAAAATGGGGTGTTGTGTTGTGATTTCATTGATTGGAAACTATTTTAAATATGTTTACATAAACAGAAAAAAAATGTGGAAGGATTTTATAGAACGTACCTTTACATGGCGAGAATGTGACAATTTTGCTCCTTTAAGGCCCAGAACTGGTGACATCCCTCCTATAAATTATGTAGAGAGCAGCCCATCAGAAGTGTCAGCCCCCTGCTCCTGCGTGTGGATGTGTTTATATCTGTCTTCACAGCAAGCACACACTCACTCACATTCATGTCTCCTTGCTCTCCCTACGTAACGGAAAAGACCCTGGAAAGCATAGCTGCCTTTCCCTCTACAGTACCAGACTCGGGGTCTTACACATTGTAGTGGGTTACATGTCCATGTCCCAGAATCTGTGACCGTGACTTATTTGGGAAAAGGGTCTTTGCACGTGTAATTAAGTTAAGGATATTGATATGAGATCATCCTGGATTATCCAGGTGGGCCCTAAATCCAATAAGAAATGTCCCGATAAGACATAGGCGAGGAGACAACACAGACACAGAGGAAGAGGCCACATATAGATGGAGACAGACACTGGACTCAGGCAGCCACAGCCAAGGGACCCCTGGGGCCACCAAAAGCTCCAGAAGAGGCGAGGAAGCATTCTCCCTTAGAGCCTTCAGAGGGAGCACGGCCCCGCTGACACTTTGATTTTGGACTTCTGCCCTCCAGAACTGCGAGAGAATAAATTTCTATTATTTTAAGGCACCAAGTTTTTGGTGATTTGTTACAGCACACATAGGAAACTAAGACACACATAGTAGACATTTTGTCAATATTTGTGGGAGGACAAAAAAGAATTGTTTGAAGGGCTATGTCCTTGGTTCTAATAGCTTTGATTCAGAAAGAAAGACAATCTCATTAAAATACTTTTCTAAATCCTAGTTTCTTATGATCAAATGTGAATTCTTCCTCCCACCATGTATTTTAAAGATAACCAAAATGGCAAGTGTTACTTGGTGATCTCTTAGCGTTGATGTGAAATGTGGAAATAAAAGTAATTGACTCACCCTTACAACATGGAGACCCAGGGTTCCCCCATACTTTCTCAAATGCTAAGCTTCTTATTTTACTGGAGTGTGACTTCACTATCCACGGCTTTGCTCCAACTTCACCAAACACTGACGGTAAAGGCTTTAAAGGGACAATGACAGAGTTGAGAGGTTGAAAAATTTGACCTACTTTTCTCTTCTGTCTGTTCTAAAAAATCCATGTCATTTTCTTCCTGTGATTCAACTCAGTTCTTTAATCCACAATTCACAGTTCCTTTCCACGGAGGGAGGGCATAATTTGGCCTCATGTGTTTGCTTTTTGTTTTGTTTTTGAATCAAACGCTTCTGTGCTCTGATAACTAACAGTGAGGAGGAGAAGAAAATGTGTTTTTCTTCAGGTTTTAAAACAAATAGTGCTGAACACTCCAGGGATTATCATGTAAAACATGGTGCAAAGAACTGTGAGTGGAGGGGGACTCTGAAACCGCATGAATTGCTTGTAGGATGATGTCTGCTCTGGATGACAGAAAGCATCAGGCTTCAAGGTCGCTTCTCATCCACGTGATGTACAACTGCGTATTGTTCCAAATATAAGACTGCCCCTGTCTCAGATGCCAGCGTGGGGAAGGAACGCACAGAATGAAGCCACACGGAAGTGAACGCAGGGCTGGTGCCGGACAAGATCACAGGTACCAAGGGATTTGCCCACACGCCTCTCCACCCGCCCCGCATCTCTCTGCCTGCCCTGTTGGTTTAAATAGGGTCTTCTCTCTGACCCAGAGAGGATCGGTGACTTCAGGCTAGACCCGAGACCTTCTTCCTCCCCCTCCCCTTTACCAAGCCAACCTCTCCAGGTTCCTGTCCCTCTGAGCCTGCACTGTGTTGGGGGCTGGTCTGCAGAGGGCCCAGCACAGTTCTGAAGAAGAGGCTACAGGAAGCATTTCTCACTGGGCTTGAGCTGTCCATTGGAGTCTGCTAAACTAGAGAGCAAGTCCCTTTCTTCCCCTCAGGTGAAGTGAAGCCTTGGCCTTCTTGCCTCCGAGAGCACAAGGAAGGGCCTAGAAAAAAGGGAAGACTTTGACTCTTGTATACCAACCAGAACTGAAGGAATGCCTACAGCCCCGGGGAGGACACATGTGGGTAGCCGGCCTCCTCAAGGGAAGAGAGACCAAGCAGATAACCGCATTCAACCTGGATGGTAATGGCAGGACAAGGTATGGATTCTTCTTCTAAGGCATAAATTACATTTTAATGGTGGCTTTCAATGCCTGAAAAGAAGATAAGCTAACAGGGGAATGTTGAGCAGTTGTCAGTGTGGGAAATATTCTTTAAAAGAAGGGCAGTAAAAATGCTTGTTTGAAGTCACATCAACCCGTAGCTCTTACTCACTATGCACTAAAGAGTTTAATGAATGGATGGCTCTGAAAAATATTTCTCATACTAATTGGAAAACTGGAATACACCTCCCAATTTGCCTCCCTCAAAAGGAGAGCAATGTCACAGGACTGTCAGTATTACAAATCAGACCAGCTGGAGTCACAGAAAAGGATGACATCCGATAGACTGACTTGATCAAATGGCATAATCGATCAGAAAAGGGGGAAGGAATAACCAAGTCCAACGGGAGAACAACTCTTGTCCAGACACGGAAAACAAACTGGCAGATTGGAAAGACCAGAATTAGCCCTCCCCTGGTGTGCCAGGATGCCTGGATCTGGTGACAGCTGGCATCCTGAAACAGTGGCAGGTACACTGCAGAAAGAGGGCCTTTCCCTCACTCTATGGAGAGCAAGTTTTTCTGTGGATTGGTCAGGACCAAAAACATTTCAGGAGAAAGCACACCCCAGAGCCTTGAGTCCCCGCCTACCGTGGGCTAGTAGGTCTCTGCCCTTGACGCTCAGTAGGGTCTGAATGGCCACTGGATGTGGCCCAATATTTTCTTCCAAGGGAACATAATTACAAAATACATGGTATAAACCTCTGACCCACATCTCAGATCTCAGCACATCCAAGTTAAAGGCCCTTTAACTGGTGTTTGAAATAGCGTTCTGTATCGCCCCCATCAGAAAAATTCTCACCTTTCTTTTAGGCCGCCTGGGAGCTGAAATCAGCTGTATATTTCACCCTATGGACCTAGGAACCAGCAGATTTTCGGGCCGGGGGGCGGGGGCAGGGAGGTGAGAAGCGAGCAGACACGTGAAGGTCAGAGGCCAAGGACAAAGGAGAGCTCTGAGAGTGGGTTCCTGGTTCTGTGCTCCTGGCAGCTGACCCCAATCCTGCCACTGGGGCCAAGAGGCACCCCATAAACTCCCACTCTCGCTAATGCTGGGTTTCTGCTACTTGCTGCGCCAGGGGTCCTATGGCCACGTCCCCACTTGCACTGTGAGTCCTATGAACATAGGAGCAGTGTCTGCCTCGTTCACACTTATGTGCTGAACAAAGTGATGTACAATAAAGAGCAAACATCTGAAAATCCTCAGAAGACATGGAAAACAGGAGGCTTGTTGGAGACTTGGATTGGGAACCAAAACCCTGTGTAATCATTTTGTCTCTACCACTATATAATTGTGACCATAGATAATTTACTGAACCTTTCTGGGCCAACCTCTATTTGGTCCTAGAAAGGCCATAACATAACCTAAAACATGACATTAAGTGTTTGGCACACGTTAGAGAGACATTTTTTATTGTTTCCCTTGTGTTCCCCATATTTTCGTAAAGTATGTAAAAATTTGTAATTTTTAATCTGAAATAAACTGCATATGCTAATCCATTTTTCCGTAAGATAGCCAGTATTACCAAACCTGGCAAATATCATTCTAGTAAAAGCAAAACAAACCAAAACAAAACCCTTACCATTTCAGTTACGCTGTGTCCTCTTCCCCCCAGATAAAAGATGCACAGTTTCTGTTAGACATCCCGAAATATTGAAAAGAGCTTGAGGACTCGCATTACTACACTCAGGGCTCCAGCCCTCTGGATGTCCCGGGTGGAAACCATCCCACTTGATGACTAATAAGCTCTAAACTTCGATTATTCTGATAACTAGCAGATGCCTGCAAATTAGTACAAAGAGACACAACCTGAAGGAAGCGGACTGGGCGCCCGCGAGAGAGTTTACACTCCACTGACACGTGGAGTCTAAAACTCTGCTACACACTGACTTATTTGCAAAACAGAAACCGACTCACGGACGTAGAGAACAAACTTCTGGTTACCAAAGGGGAAAGGTGTGGGGGGGGTAAATTCGGAGTATGGGATTAACAGATGCACAATACTATATATAAAGTAGATAAGCAACAAGGATCTACTGTACAGCACAGTATATGACAGTACCCTGCAATAACCATACTGGAAAACAATCTTTAAAAAAGAATATAGAGCTTCCCTGGTGGCGCAGTGGTTGAGAATCCGCCTGCCGATGCAGGGGACACGGGTTCGTGCCCCGGTCCGGGAAGATCCCACACACCGCGGAGCGGCTGGGCCCGTGAGCCGTGGCTGCTGAGCCCGCGCGTCCGGAGCCTGTGCTCCGCAACGGGAGAGGCCACAACAGTGAGAGGCCCGTGTACCACCAAAAATAAATAAATAAATAAAGAATAAGAATAAAAAAAGAATATAGATATATGCAAAAGAATATAAAAAAGAATATAGATATATAAAATATAAAATAAAGAATATAAAAAAGAATATAGTTATATACAAATATATACATATAACTGAATCATTTTGCCGTACATCTGAAACTAACACAATATTGTAAATCAGCCATACTTCAATTTAAAAAAGAAAAGAAAAGAAGGGCACTTTCTTTTTTTTTTTAAACATCTTTATTGGAGTATAACTGTTTTACACTAGTGTGTTAGTTTTTCCTTTACAACAAAGTGAATCAGTTATACATATACATATGTTCCCATATCTCTTCCCTCTTGCATCACCCTCTCTCCCACCCTCCCTATCCCACCCCTCTAGGTGGTCACAAAGCACAGAGGTGATCTCCCTGTGCTATGCGGCAGCTTCCCACTAGCTATCTAGTTTACATTTGATAGTGTATATATGTCCCCGCCACTCTCTCAAGAAGGGCACTTTCAGCTCTCAGCAGTTTGAGAGTCGAATACCACTTTCAAATACATCGCTGATGTCGTGCTGATAGCATTTGCAGGCCGGTAAACTATTCCTCCATCTAATAATTGACTAATTGGGCTTCCCTGGTGGCGCAGTGGTTGAGAGTCCGCCTGCCGGTGCAGGAGACACGGGTTCGTGCCCTGGTCCGGGAAGATCCCACATGCCGCGGAGCGGCTGAGCCCGTGAGCCATGGCCGCTGGGCCTGCGCGTCCGGAGCCTGTGCTCCGCAACGGGAGAGGCCACAACAGTGAGAGGCCCGCGTACCGCAAAAAAAAAAAAAAAAAAAAAAAAATTGACTAATAACATTTACTGAGTGTCTCCTACGTGCATACTAAATATTTTTCGTCTATTGTCTCAGTTACCCTTCCCCCCTTCAATGACAGAGCCTTACATGGTAGGCGCTCACATTTCATCACCCCCATTTTCCAGATGAGGGAATTGAGGCACTAAGGGTAGAGCTGGGATGACACCCAGACTGCCTGACCCCTAACCTTTTGTTGTTGTTGTTCCCCGACCGGGGGTCGAACCCATGCCCCCTGCACCGGGAGAGCAGAGTCTTAACAACTGGACCGCCATGGAAGTCCCTGACTCCTAACCTTTACGCTACACCGCTTCTTGATATCCCTGTTGGCTGTTAGATGACCCCGTTTGAAATCCTCAGTAGCATCTGTATTAGCTTCCCAGGGTTGCTCTGACAAATTACCACAGACTTGAAATTTATTCTCTCACAGTTCAGGAGGCCAGAAGTTCAAAATCAAGGGGTCTGCAAAGTTGATTCCTTCTGGAGGCTCTGATGGAGACTCCCGTTCCATACCTCTCCCCTCACTTCTGGTGGCTGCCAGCAATCCTCGAGTTCCTTGGCTTGTGGCTGCATCACTCCACTCTGCCTCCATCTTCACATCTCCTTCTCCCCTCTGTGACTCTGGATCTCCTTTTCTGCCTCTTAGAAGGACACCTGTTGTTGGATTTAGGACCCTCCCAATCCAGGATGATCTCACCATGGGATCCTTTCCTCAATTACAAAGGAATTCCTCAATCTACAAAGACCCTTTGCTAAACAAGGTCACATTCACAGGTGCAGGAGTTTGGCACTTGGACGTATCTTTGGGGGGACAGCCACTATAGCATCCAACAACCTTCACCTCAACCTTTTCATGAGTCTTATTTTCACACAATCCTGTGGTTCTTTTTGGAAGGATGGTGGTTAAGTCCTATGTCCCAAAACGTAAACCATACAAGATTTATCACTCTGATTACATAGATGTGACGAATTTTAAAAAGAAAAAGAAAACAGGAACAGAGAGAATATGTAGAAATGATAGAAGACCTAAAAGCATTTATTCAATTAACAATTGTTTAGAACTCTGGGTCAAGCACTGTGCCAGATGCCAGTCCAAAAAAGGAAAAAAAGACATGGCACCCTCCCTGGGGGAGCCTGAGGTTCAACTTGGGGGGACAAGGACTCGAGGGCAATTGCAGTGCAATTAGAGAAGTGGCGTCAGGTGCACGGAAAGGCTTGTGGGATCACAGAGAAGGGAGAAGTTAGCGTCCCCCGGGTCGGGGTGAGGCTTCCACAGAGCAGGTGACGTTTGAGCTGTGTCCTGAAAAACGAGTGGGAGTGTGCCTGGGTGGGAAGGAGCCCAGGAGGGGCATTTCAGGCAAAGGACTGAGCAGGAGGTGAGCTGCAGGTGCCGGAAGAGATTGACAAGTTGGGCACCCAATGAGCAGTTCATCATCAGGCCCCGTTTTCATCCAGTCAGCCTTGGCACCAAACCTTTCAGTGACCTTACATCATTTAAGACATACAACCTGAATCCTTTGTTTTAGAATGCCAGCCCTCCATAACCCAGCTCCAGTTACTTCTTCCCAGCATGAAGTCGTGCTGCAGTCCTCCTGTCCTCAGTCTGTCCTTTATAAGGAGTGACTGCTCCTGCCCAGGGGCTCCTAGCATCCTGCTGGAACTGCCACATGAGGGGCGCTCCCAAGTTCCATCAGTCTACAAAACTCCAACCATTCTTGGAGAACCTGCCCATTGGCCAAAATGCCATATAAACCAGCTTTCATTATTAACATCTAAAGGCAATTCTTCAAGCTCAGAAAAATTGGCCTTCACATATGGAGCTGTATCCAGAGGGTGATAACACAGCATCTTTCTAAGGAAACAAATGCTGGCCACTGTCAACCCCAGCAAGCCAAAAAATATGTTTTGTCTTTGAGATGAACAAGGAGAAAATGCGGGTGGTGATGGTACAAAGACGATGAGCCTCTGTTATTTTTTATCCACAATTCTGAAATTCAAGATGCTCCCCAAACCACTAGTTAAGTCCTAACTCACTGGGTGTCCAGGGCTGACCTGAATGGATGTGAGCCATTAATAGTCTGTCTCTTTCACTGTGCAGTCAGTCTGTGCCTTTGGCCGCAGAGTTAATAAGATGCTTGATTACACAATGCTGCAGGACCTCTACGAGGGGTGTTAGGTAATATTCTGTGTCCTGAAACTCATTTGGCCCCAAGGATTTGGGATGTGAGACTGTGGGCCTGTGGTTGCTACGTTCTGCCGCAGGTGTTTTTAATGATCCTGTTCCCTGGGGCTGTGTTTCTTCTTAGCTGGAGCTCACTAGAGGGATAGCCTGGTTAGGGTCACTGACAAATCTTTGTCAGGGGCAGGTAAGATAGACAGCCTCGGGCAAATGAAACAAGTAAAGCCAGCTGGAGAAGAGAGCCAGCACGAAGCCTAACTCCACCTCTTCTGTCCGTCTCAGTCTTATCACCATGAGGCCGTATATCAGCAAGTGGTCTTGACCAGTGCAGATTGAATTACACAAGATGTAAATAACACAAGATGTTGAAGGACTTGGAACCTCCACCTCCTGGCCCTGCCTCACATCACACCCCCAGATGCCTTGGGTCTACACATACTCTCACAGCTTCATTAGAATGACCGAAGCTCTCTGAAGGTCAGCCACTTGAGACATCAGCAGTTGGCTTCCCCATGCATCAGGGCCAACACACGCACATACAAACACACACGTAGGATTTTTTAACATAGGCACGTGGGCTTATGTCCCAATTCTTCTACCTGCCAGATTTGTGAATTGCAACAATTTAACTCATTCTCACCTGCTGCATCATTTAAATGGTTATAATTATAATAATTGCCTCTGACTCTTCTTTTCAGTGTCAAATAATAGACTAGACGTGATAGTCCCTGTAAGCAGTAAAACGATATACAAAATGTCATCCCTGTGTTCATTATTATTTTTAAGGTTAGAATATTAATTACACTGGAATACTTATTTGTTAAGGCAATACTTCTCAAATGTATTATCAGGGGGCACTAATATTCCAAAAGATGTTCTGCTATTAAAATTGAACAATGACGGTCTTTCTCACCCTCCAGGGGAAAAAAAACCCACTCAATCAATGACAGAATTTTCTCAATACTAAATTTACCATCAATTAGGTTTTTCTTAAACATTAGGGTCCAATTCTACTTGTCTTAAAAGTCCTGTGAGTCAGATGAGACTCATGTGTTTAAAGAATAACTTGTGCTTAAAGAATTACTCTCCGGTGCCAGTTTACAAAGAACACGTTGCCAGGCAAGACGCTGAGTGCTGAGGACGCACATATGAATATAAGGATACAATTCCTGGACTTCCCTGGTGGCGCAATGGTTGTGAGTCCGCCTGCCGATGCAGGGGACGTGGGTTCGTGCCCCGGTCTGGGAGGATCCCACATGCCACGGAGCGGATAAGCCCGTGAGCCATGGCCGCTGGGCCTATGCGTCCAGAGCCTATGCTCCGCAACGGGAGAGGCCACAATGGTGAGAGGCCCGCGTATCACAATAAAAAAAAAAAAAAAGATACAATTCCTGTATTCTAGAAGCTGAGTGGTAGGAGAGAGGTGGTGTGAGTGTAGAGAGGTGAACAAGCAGTTGTACTAAAATAGAAATAAAATCAGAGACACTCTGATACCTGTGTGTAAAGGTCTTACCTGGACACAAAGGAGGGAGTGTTGTCTGATTCCTGGGGACAGAGGGTGGATTCAGGAAATGCTTCACAGAAAAAAAAAATGACACCCAGGCCAAGACTTAGGAAATGTTGAGCAGTATCATACTCTCCCACGGCCCCATCGCGTGGGTTCCCTATGGTGAAGCTAGTTAGCGGATTTACCAAAGGATGTTTCCTTCAGCAAGATTCAAACTCTGGATTTTGCTTGGAAATTCAACATTTTCTAAGTAGAAACCCCATTACCCCAGAGCCTAGCAGTCTGAGTTACAGCCAGAGTGCAACACAGAGTGGCTAGACGAAGATTAATTAAGACAGTGGGTTTGAAAGGACAAATGAATCTTGACGTACAAACATAACAAATGTGTGTGAGTCCAACACTAATTAGCAATAAAATATACTTATCTTCTAAATACACAAAGCACATATTTTCAGTGACAACTCATTCTACAGCTTAATCCCCACATAAACATATAGGTCAAAGAACGCTTGGGTCAAATCTGTGCTTTTATTCGCTGGATCCACATGGGTTTCACTAACTAGCCCACAGTGAGGGGAAGAGAGTCCATATGGGCCCATTTCGGGGAAATGCTCATTTGCAGACGAGCAGATGAACGCCAAGGACCACCTCTCCACTCATAAAGCAATCTGTAAATGTGCAAGGACTTCAAAGGCAAATTAGTATTTACATACCTACTCCTCTGCATTTTTGCTCTTTCAGTTTTAAGGTAGAACGGCTCGTGTAATCCCTCTGCTGAAGACCAAAGAGTTTGTAGTCAATCTAAATGGAACTAAACAGTCCTGATTCTGCAGAAAGAGTTAAGAGGAGCCCCAACTCTGGGTTTAGTGAACCAGTTACCTAATTAATTAATTTATGCAGGGTTTCCCCCGTGTCCTGAACACCGCTAGGTATTGCGTGCTGGTCCTTCCTCAGAGAGGACTTCTCTCACCACCTTATCGAAGTAACAACCCCACACACATTCTGTGCCCTCCTCCTGCTTTATTTTTCTGCATCACTTTTGCCATTTCCTAACTTTGTAGTATAAATGTGGTTTTTTGGTTTCTATCTTTTCCACATGGAAAGCTCCATGTGATGGAGACTTTGAGAGTTTTATTTAATTCTGTAAACCCAGTCATAGAATCATTCTTAGTACATGGTAGGCAGGCACTCAGTAAATACTTGTAAGATGAGTGGATGAATGAAGTTGAATGAATAACTCAGAACAAAACAGCCGCGGGCCCCCTGGGATTTGTCTCTCTCTTTGCAGGCCAGTCCCCTCACTGTTGAGGACCCGGTCTCCTCAATGGGGAGTCTTCCAAAGAAAGTGTTTCAGGGAGGTGCCACCCCTCACTGTGTGGGGAGGTATAGCCAGTGGCTAGAGCTTCAGATAAACGTAAGAAAAAATATACTGAGTCTGAGGCTCTCAGAGAGGCTTGGAAGAGAATGCCCAACCAATGGGGAGAAGAGAGGAGGCTCTAGGGGTGGTGATGACTCAGCGACCCTTGTCAGGACATGACTTTTAACTTTCCACCCACAGACGCTTTGGGTTGGCCAGAGAACTCTTGCTAAACTGCGACAAACTGTGCCTACAACTTGACGATTGTTCTCTTTCTCCCCACTCTCTCATTGCCTTCTCCTTAGGCCATCGTGTGCGTTGTTTCTGGGAAGTCAGTGAGGAATAGTTGAGCAACGGAGGCAAACACTCATCGCTGTAAGCTAGTGCAGTCGACCTTTGTGGATTCCCAGCATCATTTCTCCTTCCCTTTCCTATAGGCCCTGGGTCTGGGTTGGACATTGGGAGCAACCCTAGAGGTGAGATATATGATGTAGGGTAAGGGAATCAGCCTTATTCCTTCCCCCTGGCCACACAGATTGGTTCAAGCCAACGAGCTTCAAGAAAACATTGCTGGGGATTTGTGAGAATGAAGTTTCTTAGTGCTTTCAGTGACACTGTTGTCCACAGACGGGGAGAGGGAAGCGTGTAGTCCAGGATTTATAGGCAGCCATCTTGTGACCCCGAGGCAAGCTAGCCTTGAGATGAAGCATAACCACAGAAGACAGATAGGAGAGAATGAAATAAACAGGACCTTTGGTGACATTACTGAGCTAAAGGAAACTTGCTTAGCTCTGGGTTTTCCAGTAGATGCACGTCAATATATTCCATTTATTATTTGAGTCAGTTTGAGCTGTTGGTGAAGCTGATAACTACCGAACTCATACATAGGTTCTGATTCTTTTTCCCAATTTAAGGTCAATTGGGGGAGTTTGTCTTAAAAAGTGAACTCAGGGGAAGATAAATTTCTCATTTCCCCAGCTTTTATTATGGATAAACTATTTGATTTTATGACTTGTTTGGGATGAAATCCTGTACACTTGCATATTTTGGACTCAGAAAGAGATCTGGAACTTTGAAACTGAAATATCCCACTCATAAACTGACAATCAAATAGCTTATGCCAAAATCTTCTTCCACATTAACTGGTACTTATAAAATATCCTTTGAAATATGGCTATCTAGAGAAGTTA
Source organism: Kogia breviceps (assembly GCF_026419965.1). Taxonomy (NCBI): domain Eukaryota; kingdom Metazoa; phylum Chordata; class Mammalia; order Artiodactyla; family Physeteridae; genus Kogia; species Kogia breviceps. Next base: position 96,225,126 of record NC_081319.1, on the reverse strand, counting down.
AATGTGTCTGGGGATTAGAACAGCATTTATTCACAGTTTCTTCTTATGCTGGCTGAAATGTTTCTAATTGATTTAGACGTGTGGAATGTTTGAGATGGGGGAAACAGGGTGCCGTGGTTAAGAACAAGGCTAATTTGCCCAAGATCAGTCTCTCAGGCAAGTTAGTTAACCTCATTTTAGTGGATATTGTTGGTGGCCCACCCAACATCCATGTCCCCCTTTCCGCTTTTCTGGTGGAGCCCTGATTTTTTTCTCTGCCATGTAGCCAGTGTGACTCATAGTGCTAACTACGAGTAGTTAGTAGTAGTAACTACTAACTAGTAGTGCTAACTACTTCTCTAGCTCTGGAAGTGGGTCTTGATGTATCTAAACCAATCATAATGTTTTTACCCTCCTCTTCAGCTCATGATACATGACACAGATCAGGCCAACAAAATACAAGGGGATTTGCCCCCAGAGTTTCTAGGACAGTTCCTCTAAAAGAATTTCCAGAAGCAATTCCCTCCCTGAGGCATAATGTAAAGAAGAAGAAAGCCAGGTGCCCTGACTGCTGCTGACAGCCAACCCTTAACCACGAGGAGACCCAGCCTTAGGGATAAAGTCCACACTGCTGATGGCAAAGTGGAGAGATGGAAAGAAGATGGGTTCTTTTTTTTTTTTTTTTTTTTTTTGCGGTACGTGGGCCGCTCACTGTTGTGGCCTCTCCCGTTGCAGAGTACAGGCTCAGCGGCCATGGCTCACGGGCCCAGCCGCTCCGCGGCATGTGGGATCTTCCCGGACCGGGACACGAACCCGTGTCCCCTGCATCGGCAGGCAGACGAAGATGGGTCCTTGAAGTCGGTCTTCTGGACGAATGATCACCCAACTCTAAAGTCCATCTGCCTTTGGACTTCCTGTGAGCTGTGTGAGCCAAGAAATGTCCTTACTGTTTAAACCACCTTGAGTTGGATTTTCCATTACTTGCAGCCCAAAGCACCCTCACTGTTAAGCTCATTAAACCCTATTGCATAGAAATGTTGGGTGGAGTAAGTCTGACAGTTCATGTGAAGTGCTTAGCATAATGCCTGGATCATATAAGTGCTCGATAAATGGTCACTATTATTATCTAACCTCTCTTTTTACAGATTATTTGTTCAAGTTACTACAGATTTCCTATCAATTTTGTGAGATTAGTCCAAATGCACCAAACCAGGAAGAGGGCCAACTCAACAGTCAGATGGTTAAGTCAATAAGGTTGAAGGAACTTCACTGGGGCGCAGTGGTTAAGAATTTGCCTGCCAATGCAGGGGACATGGGTTCAAACCCTGGTCCTGGAAGATCCCACATGCCTCGGAGCAACAAAGCTTGTGTCTCACAACCACTGAGCCTGCGCTCTAGAGACCGCGTGCCACAACTACTGAAGCCCGCGTGCTTAGAGCCCGTGCTCCGTAACAAGAGAAGCCACTGCAATGAGAAGTCCACGCACTGCAACGAAGAGTACCCCCACTCGCTGCAACTAGAAAAAGCCTACATGCAGTAACAAAAGACCCAATGCAGACAAAAATAAATAAATGAATAAATTTATAAGAAGGCTGATGATCCAAGTGCCAAGATCCTAGAGGCAGAAAATTGTCAAAAACCAAAAAGAAGTCTGGGGCTTCCCTGGTGGCACAGTGGTTAAGAGTCCGCCTGCCAATGCAGGGGACACGGGTTCGACCCCTGGTCCGGGAAGATCCCACATGCCGCAGAGCAACTAAGCCTGCGAGCCACAACTACTGAGCCCATGTGCCACAATTACTGAAACCCATGTGCCTAGAGCCTGTGCTCTGCAAAAAGAGAAGCCACCACAATGAGAAGCCTGCATACCACAATGAAAGAGTAGCCACTGCTCGCCACAGAGAAAGCCCACACACAGCAACGAAGACCCAACACAGCCAAAAAAGAATAAATAAATAAATAAATTTATTTTAAAAAAATAAATAAAGAAAGAAGAAGAAGTCTGGTTAGACAAGACTGGGATCAAATCCCTTGCAAATGGAGTGAGGTAGGGCCAGAGTGGATCTCCAGGGTACCAGGCTCCCAAATGACAATCCCACCCTGTCCTAATAGGTCCAGCTGGGGGCTTAAATGGAAGACCCTGCAAGACAGCATGTTAGCAGCAGAATCTAGTTAAGCACGAAGATCTTATTCTTTTGCCCTTTCCACTACATTAAATTCAATTCCGGCCCATGGGCATTTATTTTTGTTACATTCAGAAGAATCCTCCTAAGTTACTTATAGTTATGGAGAGCAAGAGGCAAAGTGCCCACTTCCAACTTCAAAGTAAGTTAGTGGTCATCCTGGGGTGGAGGGGAGATAAACTGGGGTGTTACAAGTACATTGCGTATTCCTATAATGACTGAAGTATTTACAAGCATGGCAAATTTTCTTTTTGTGCATCAAGGAAACTGGTCCATTTGTTTAATAAGCATTCATCAGTCCCTGCTCCTGCCCCTTTGAGTTAGGATGAGTGAGAGATTGATGAAGAGCTACTCCTTCTTCACACACAGTTTTCCGGACCACTCCAAAGCCCAGGCAGCATTCCTAGGCCTGGCCCCCTAGGGGTGGCCTTCCCAATGCTCCCACCCCGGAATACTCTCCATTGCCCTCCTGAGGAGCTGGATCACTCCGGGAAAAGTGGGCAAAGAGGCAGCCCGCACACACAGTGTTCTGAGCTACCCAAGGACACGTGTGGCAGGGAGGCTGATCCGCTGCACCTGTGGAGGGCTCGGGTGCACACGTGCTGTCCTCTGGGCGCACTCCCCTTCGGTCAGGGGCCCTCGGCTCACTGACGTTACAGCCACACGGGCCAGCCCTGGTCACTAGGGCGATGGCAGAAAGCAGGTCAGCTTTCCTCCCTGTCCTGGGCCCTGCTCCTTGACTGGTGGGACATTGTTCCTATCTCCCCCTCACCCCGGTACACCCTATCATTGGGCACTTCCCCATCTCCTAGCCTCTCTCTTCTCACACCTGCTCTAGGGAAGGATCTGACAAGTTCAATCCCATTCAGGACACCTCCACAGCCTCATCCATTGTTTCCTTTTTCTTAGTTTTTAGTTTTTTTCGGCTGCGGCTCGCAGATGGCAGGATCTTTGTTCCCCGACCAGGGACTGAACCCACACCCTGGGCAGTGAAAGCGAGGAGTCCTAACCGCTGGACCACCAGGGAATTCCCTCCGTTGTTTCTTATATGTCTCTGGAGGAAACTGCAACTAGACCCAGTCACCGGCCACAGTACAGGATTAAGAGGAGAATCATGCAAGCCTCCTGGCATATTAAGGTGTCTTAATTTCCACCAATAAGACTCATTCCCGACTCTGGGTGTCATTTTGATTTCCCACTCACCCTGGTGACGGGAAGTCTCCTAGAAGGGTTACCCACTAAGCTGACTCAACTCACACTTTACAAACCATAAGAAATGGTACCTAAGTAGAGTTATTATAAAGGTTAATTGAAACAATTCATGGAAAGAGAAACCAGAATGTCCCAAGTCTGGTGGCTCAAAGCCAAATGCATCATTCTATCCCCTGCCCGAACTGGGGAGTTTTCCTGGGTTTCCCTCACTCTGCAGAGAATGGCAGCCCCATCCACCCAGTCACTCCACTCTCTCCTGCTTCCTCGCTCTCCCTTCTTCCTCACCCCCACCCACTATTTTTTTTTAAATTTATTTATTTATTTATTTATTTATGGCTGTGTTGGGTCTTCGTTGCTGTGCGAGGGCTTCCTCTAGTTGCGGCAAGTGGGGGCCACTCTTCATAGCGGTGCGCGGGCCTCTCACTGTCGCGGCCTCTCTTGCTGCGGAGCACAGGCTCCAGACGCGCAGGCTCAGCAGTTGTGGCTCACGGGCCCAGCTGCTCCGCGGCACGTGGGATCTTCCCGGACCAGGGCTCGAATCCGCGTCCCCTGCATCGGCAGGCAGATTCTCAAGCACTGCGCCACCAGGGAAGCCCCTCCCACCCACTCTTGATGACAATACTAGCGACAGTGACACAAATGAACATAGTGTCAAGCACTGTGCCAGCACAGGCTTTGGAGCTGGGCAGACCAGAAATCATTGAAACCCCAGCTTCATCACTTACAAGTGGCATGACTTCCTGTGAGTCTGTTTCCTGTAAAATCAGAATAAAAATAGTACCTACCTCATAAGGTGTCATAATGATTAAATTTGTCATTGATATAAACGTGCTTAGCCCAGGACCTGGCACACGAGTGCTTAAAAATGGTAGTTATTATTAGCATTATTTTCTCCAATCCTCACAAGAACCCTATAGAGTAAAGATTGTTATTCTCATTTTAAGGACGAGGAAATTGAGGAGGCCGGGGAGTGACGTGACTTGCTGAAAATCCTTGTAGCCTGTAAGAGACACAGCGGGGATTTTCAGACTCAGTGTGTCTAGTTCTAAAACCTAAGTCCGGGATCAGCTACACAATTTGTAGAATCCGGTACAAAATGAAAAGGGGCGGGGGGGGGGGGGCTTGTTCAAAAATGACCAAGAATCTCAGGACACAAGAGCAGAGCATCAAACCAAGTGGGAGGCCCCTCCCAGTCATGCCCACGAGGCTGGCCCTGCTCTAGCCTCCCAGTCGGCCCAGTCCTGTTGATTCGACCTTCGCTGGATTCCGTCCCTTCCTTTTACTCCCTTTGCCCTGGTTCCAGCAGCTCACACCTTCCTGCTGCATTAGCCTCTTACTTGGTTGTTCTGGCCTCAGCCGTGTCCCTGCCGACCCATCAACCACCGACTATCAAAATTATCTTCCCAGAGAACAGCTCTAATGATACCCTTCTCTTTAGATATTCTCCAATCACTATGCTTTGCTTAACAAAATAAAATCCAAGTCCCTTAGAGTGGCATTCAAGGCCCTTGACAGCGTGACCTTTGTCAGATGTCTCCCCTGTGCATTTTTCAGACCTGTCACACCAGATTATTCCCACTTGCCTCCTTGGGAACTTTTGCTGGGCTCTTTCCTCTCCGCTGACAACACCCCTCAGTCATCTTTGCCTGTTACAATCTCACTGTCTGTGAAGGAACAGCTCAAATGCTATCTCCATCACAGCATCTTACCTGACTTTCCCAAGGGGAATCCATTTCTCCCTCCCCTGGGCTTTCTTGGGATAGTTGTATGCCAGTGATCACTGTATACCTTGTATTAGGGTTAATATGTGTCCAGGCCTTGGGAATTAAGCTGATTCAAATCACAACCTGGGCCTTTCTGGCTGGGTGAATTCAGCAAGTTGCTCCAAGGCTCTGGGTGGGAATAGTAAGGATTCAATAAGATAATACAGGTCGACTATTGTCTGTGCCTAAGGGACACACCACAAAAGTCGTTATTTGTCCCTTGCCCTTACTAAGAACCATTTCTCATTCATCTCCCTCAATGTCCAACACAAGGCCTCACCCATTGTAGCCAAGTGAATTATTTTGCCCAATTAATTAACCTACCCCTAAGTTTCCCTGCTGTACTTGTACCTCCACTTAACATTTTAAATGCCCACACGAGCAAAAACCTATGCAGGCTGCCTGTTCTAAATAAAATCCTTATCTACCTACATTCATTAATAATTATGTTTTGTTTTTAACATAGGGACTGGTTTATATTAGCATCCACAGGCCCTGAGAACATTTTTTAATAACCAGGAGTCATGAGCTGGGACAATTCTGCCTTCAGCAGGCCAGATTTAAAAAAGAATTATTCCCACAAAAGTTTCTGTATCTCTTCTCCACCTAAGTTATGCTGGCTCTTAACATTTGGAGGCAGAAAAGCTTTGGTTTGAGTCAACTGGGCAGCTTAACTAATACAAATGAAGAAGGCTTTATTTCCTGGGTTAATGGTATCAGCCCCTCCCAGGGATGCAAGGATGCCAGTGGGGGAGGGAACTTCCCCAAAGGCAAAACCACAGGGTGCTATTTTGAAGGAACCTTCTAGAGGTGGATTCTGGTCTCTAGGTTGCTGGAGGTTTACCCTTCTTCTGAGAGATGATCTAACATGAGATAGTGCCAGGTGTCTGTGGCCAAGCTTCGCCCACAGTGTCACCCCCACCCAGGGCCAGGAACCCCATGCTGGCGGTTAGGCAGTTGTAGAGAAGCCCTGTGATCTGCAACTACGGGGGCGGAGGCAAGAGGGAGAAAGGGGACCCTGGTAGCGCTCTGAGGTCCACCGCTTGCGGCCAGAGGGTGCCTGACAGGCACAGCAAAGAAGTTTCAGTGCCAGAACTTGCCAGATCATCTAATGCATTGGGATTTTACCAACCCCTACTAAACCTGCCCGTTCCCCCCTGGTAACTTATGGGACTGACCTATGATGAGGTTGGGTGTCCTCTAATAAAATGTCACCTGATGATTCATGAGGATAAATAATGATGTGTGGTTTTTGATATTCAGAGATGCTTGTCCTTTCGTTAAACAGGAAGACAGCTTTGCTTTTCTACTGGCCCAAGCCCATGGGTTTCTAAGCCCTTTTGTATCCTGGAACATTTTGTGTGAGAACTTGGCAGCAGAAGGCCTGGCCTCAATGAGTGAACCTGGGAGCCCATGTGTACAGACTTCCCAAAATAGAGACACAAAGAGAGCACAGGCCTCCTGGGCTTGGCCGGCTTTCTAAGGCAACAGAGGTGTTTGTGGTCAGTTTGAAAGAGCATCTGAACACCCCTAGACCCTACAGTATTAATTTCCTGGGGCTGCTGTACCAAAGTCCCCACGCTGGCTGCTTTAAAACAGCAGAGACTTATCCTCTCAAAGTTCTGCAGATGAGAAGTCCAAAGTCAGGGGGTGGGCAGGGCTGTGCCCACTCTGAATGCTGGAAGGGAGAATGGGTTCCATGCCTTTCTCTTAGCTTCTGGTGTGGCCAGCAATCTTCGGTATCCCTTGTCTGGTAGAAGCATCATTCCAATCTCTGCCTCCGTCTTCACACGGGTGTTCTCCCTGAGGGTCTTCAAATCCTCTTCCCTCTATGTGTGTCTGTGTCTCTTCTTTTCTTATATGGATACCAGTCACATTGGATTAGGAGTCCACCCTACTTTAGTATGACTTCATCTTAACTAATTACATCTGCAATAACCCCGTTTCCAAGTAAGGTTGAAAGGGAGCAGGATCTTGTAGGGCCCTCCCAGGTACAAATCCTTTCTGTGTTCTGTTTCTTGTTTGTGAGGAAATAGGCTTCATTCAGCCGCCTTGACCTTCCCTGAGTTCCAAAGGGCAGATTCAAACAATTGCTAATCAGGGAAGGGAGGGGATGCAGAAACAAGGGAGGAGCAGTCAAGAAACAATAGTGCAGGGACCTCCCTGGTGGCGCAGTGGTTAAGAATCCACCTGCCAGTGCAGGGCACATGGGTTTGAGTCCTGGTCCGGGAAGATCCCACACTCCGCGGAGCAACTAAGCCCGTGCGCCATAACTACTGAGCTTGCGCTCTAGAGCCCGTGAGCCACAACTACTGAGCCCGTGCGCCACAACTACTGAAGTCCGCGTGCCTAGAGCCCGTGCTCCACAACAAGAGAAGCCACCGCAATGAGAAGCCCACGCACCGCAACTAAAGAAATCCCGTGCGCGGCAATGAAGACCCAACACAGACAAAAATTAATTCATTAATTAATTTAAAAGAAAAAAAAAGAAACATAGTGCAGCCTTGGGGCAGGGTCCTGGTTCCTCCTCAAGAAACATACATAACAGTATCTTTGAGCTCTTCTGCAGGAACTAAGGCCCCACCCAGGTGAAGGATGGTGACTTCAGGCTGAGGGTAAGGTTCCTGGAGCACTGTCCTGCTACCTCACCACCACCAATCAGAACAAAGCCACACACTGCAGCCCTCATGCCAAATTTTGCCTATAAAAACTTTTCCCCGGGCTTCCCTGGTGGCGCAGTGGTTGAGAGTCTGCCTGCCGATGCAGGGGACACGGGTTCGTGCCCCGGTCCGGGAAGATCCCACGTGCCGCGGAGCGGCTGGGCCCGTGAGCCATGGCCACCGAGCCTGCGCGTCCGGAGCCTGTGCTCCGCAACGGGAGAGGCCACGACAGTGAGAGGCCCGCGTACCGCAAAAAAAAAAAAAAACTTTTCCCCAAAAACCATTGGAGAGTTTGGGGTTTTTGAGCACAAGCCACCTGTTCTCCTTGCTGGGCCCTGAAATAAACCTTTCTCTTCTCCAAACTCTGATGTTTCTGTTTATCCGGCCTACCCCTGTGTCAGGCACACAAACTTGTGTTCGGTAACAAAAGCCCCGCCCTCATATCTCATCTAATCCTAATCCCCTCCCAAACACCTCATCTCCAAACACCATCACATTGGGGGGGGGCGGTTAGGGCTTCAACATATGAGTTTTCAGGGGACACAAACCTCCAGCCCATAAGAGACTTCAACATCTCTTTGGGGGATGCCCTGGGTACCCACCCACCTGAGCAGCTACAGGGGTCAGCAGGGACAGAGGTTCGAGGTCTCTGAGCTAAATCCTCCAGTGGGAGGGGAGTCACAAGCCCTAACATAGTGTAACAGGGAAGAGCTAAATGGGACTCCATGTTGGATCTGTTTCTTTGACTTTAACCTTTGCTTTTCGTTGCTTTTGTTATTATAATGATACATGGCCTGACTCAGGGAACCCTGCCCCTCTGCCTGAATGTTAAACCAAAGTGCTTTTGTTCAGAGAAACATCCTGACCCTGTCCACCTGTGGACAGCTGCAAGAAAGAAGAAATTAACACGTCCCCTCCCCAGGAGATGTTTTGCAAGCCTGATGGCCCTTTTTACTTTACTTCCTCCCCACCTCTCCCTCTCTCTTCTGCCTTTTTATTTTATTTCCCTCTCTGATTCTATCAAAGAAACTGGCATCCAGACCCTGATAAGATGGTTATTTTGAGACATTAGTCTGACATCTTCTCAGTCTGCCGGCTTTCCCAGTAAAGTCGCACTCCTTTCCTCAACGCCTCGTCTCCGAGCCTCGTCTCCGATCTATCGGCCTGCGGTGCGGTGAGCGGAGCAAGGCTGGACTCGGCAATGACAGGAGCTGGTCTCCTCAGATTAGTCCTTCAATGATCCAGCCATTCGATACTGAAACCCGCACGGGGCGCACCCCAGCCTTTGGGAGGAGCAGGGCTTAATCCAGGAAGGGCATCTCCCTGCTTCTCTTAGGAAACAGAGCCGCCTAAAGCAGAGGGGTCTGTCTCAGGGGAATGCCGGCGCGGGAGGGCAGTGCTCCTGGGAGCTGGTACAGACTCCTCAATTGGAAACCACCCTCGGGGGCACAGCCCGGCCAGACTAACTGATTTCCCTCCCCAGAGGCCCCGTCACAGACCAGTGCCCTGTCCACAATGTGCACACCAGCACTGCCTGTTGAGGGGACGCCCCACAGCTATATCCACTTCACAATGCCAGTCCCTGCCCACGGCCGCCACCCCGCAGGTCACGTGACAGGGCTGAAGGCCTGCCCAAAGGCCGGGCTCTCTTGGCTGGGTCTGCTCTCCAGCCCTCCCTCCCCCCACCCCAGGTACTTCAGTAGGAACATCTTTGTTTGGAAACACTGTGCTCACGCCTATTAATAATACATCGAGAGGCGCCGTCTCCAAGGAACTCCAAGTGCTTCACAGGCATTATCTAATTAGCCCTCACCCAAAGCCCTGCTCCAGCAAAACCATCAGGGGGGCAGCCGCTGATCCAGAGCCTCGAAGGGACGGAGACCTCCTTGGAGCTCTCCGCCAGAGCAAAAGGCACCGGACTTGCCTGGGAGGTGGGGTGACGCGACTTCCAGTGAAAAGACTACTGTGAAACTCGCCCCTTGCTCCCCCCACACTGGGAAACTGGCTGGAAAGGACGATTTACAAAATGATTTACTACCTGGACAGGTAAGCCACCACACCGAGGACAGTGCCATATGCCAGTCAGGGCCCTCGAGATGAATGCCCTTGTCACACACTCACTCTCTGCTCTCCCATCACTGGGTACCCACGCACCCCTATTACCACCTACTTCTAACTTCTCTTGATGGGGCCACCAAAAGTGGGAGGGGAACTGGAGGGGAGCAGTCAGTGTGATCCACTGGGGGCACCCATCTTCCCCTGAATTCTCCCCGTCTTCCCACCTCACATACTGCCGTGTCTAAAGTACACACAGTAGCCAGAGTGCTCGAGACCCATGAGGTGAGGCCCCCCAGCCTCCCCCCAGAGAACCAAATGGGCCTCACACATATGCTGGCATCCCGCACATCCAGTTAACTGATTGAGCCTCGGCCCCAAGCTCAGTGCCTGGTTCCCACCTTGAAAGTATTCAATGCATATTTGGAGATATATAATGGGAACACTAATTCCTTTATCCTCTCAAAAATCCTCGGCGGAAGATGGGGCTGGAATTTTTATCTGCACTTTACAAATTACCAAAATGAGGCTGAATTGACTGGGGGATTTGCCTGGGGTTCGACAGCTCACAGGTAGCAAAACCCTGAAGGGAACCCAGATCTTCATGCTTCAGGAAGCAACCTTTGCCATCATGCCATGTTCCAGCCCAGCTGCCCCTCTTGGAGAGTTCAAAGCGCTCACTTTACCAAAACCTTTACAGAATTAAAACTATATATCATCTGTGAGGAAACAGACCGCTGACACAGTGTGAAATAAAAGCACAAATGAGAGGGAGGAACATTTTCCCCCGGGAGACTATTTGGAAAATCAGAAGCATTCCTATCATCCTACATTTGGGGAGAGTAGCGTAGGGTCAGGGTGGTGAACAAAGGTCCAAAGGCAGAGTCATCAATTGCCTTCCCAAAGTTCATTCCAGAACTGACAAGTGTTGATGGTAAGGTTTTACTTAAGTAGAAGAAGTGAAAGAAAAGTTACAAGAATTCTTACATAGCACACAGCAGTCACTAACGTGCAATGTACTTTCACATGCGTTATTTCACTGGACCACATAAAGACTCTGAACGATGAATACTGTCATCCCTATTTGTATAGTTGAGAAAACCGATGCTCAAAGATTCCTTGCCTAGAGACGCATAGCTGGCAAATTTCAATCACACTCCAACCCAGGTGCTTGGCCTCTAAGTTGGTGCTATTTCCAAGTGTATCACAGCCACCCCTCAAATCCTTCTGTTATGATTGCAGAAGTATCACCTTGAGTATTTGTTGACGACCTATCTGCATCAGTTCCTGCTGTGTCAGACGTCATTGCTGTTCACTGACACAGCCCCCCTCTCTGTCCAGGCCTGCAGGTGGACTGCACTTTCCTGCCCCCTTGAAGGTAGACATCACTAATTGGCTCGCTTCCCCCAGTGAAAGGTGGGCAGAAGTGGTGCCTGTGGTTTCCAGGTGGACACACTTCCCTGCTGGTGCTGGTCTCTCCAGCTTTCCCCCACACCACACTCACAGTGAAAGCTCATGCTGAGCCTCAGCCTCCATCAGTCTGGGTCTGGAATGACCGCCATGAGCACAGCCTTCCTGTTGAATCTGCATCAAATTTGAGCAAGAAATGTCTCTATTGTTTCAAATCACTAAGATGTGGGCTTTGTTTACTACTGCGGCATAACATGTCCTGTCCTGAGTGACATACTACCCAGAATTTCCTTTGGAGAATCTGCCCAGCATCGAGGAGTCTTGGGTAGGACTGAATCTACCCCCAGATCTAAGGGATAGACTCCGATTGGCATCTAGCAATCCATAAAATATTATCCCTTGTGCCACAGAGCTTGGTTTAAGTATGGATAATAACCTAGGCCCATGCCAGTCAACTCTTAGTATTTATTTAGAGCAGTTCAGGGATGAACCAACCCGTGTGAAAGTAAAAACTGTTCAATGACTATGGAAGCAGTGCTTTCTCTCCCTCGACGACAGCAAGCCCCTATTGCTTTGGATGACAGGCCTTCAGATGAAGGAACCCTGTGTGAGGACAAAGGTGAACCAAGGGCAAAGGCAAAACCTGCAGATTGTAGACAGAAAGAGCAGAAGCCCTCTGTCAGCGCTGGACCTTTCGGAGATGAGCCAGTAAGTCCCCTATTTGCTAAGCCAGTCCAAGGTGAGCTTTTTGACTTGAAATTGAAAAATAACCATAGCAGACAGTTTTAAACAACTCCCTCTTCAGAATAATAACCCACTGATATAATGATATGTAGATATTAGAGGTGTTTCTCCAATCAGCCCTGAATCTTCTCGGGGCTTAAGTTTTGACTTTTGTGAGGTTGTAGATGTTCCTTAGAAAGGCAACAGAAGTGAGTTTTGGAGTCAGAAAGGATTTTAAAGAACATGTGGTCTAACGGCTCCTTTTATAGATGAAGGACTAAGGCACAGAAGGTGCAGTCGCTTCCCTTGACTCCCCGCGTGGATGGCTCCCTGTGACCTCTGATCGCACGGGTGGTAGATTGTGCATCTCAGGTCATTCTGGGGATTGAAAGCAGATCACGTGCATAAAGCTCCCAGCATTGGGGCTGGCACAGTGTGGTTAATCAACAATGGCTGACTGCTTTTTATCAGTGACTCACATTTTAGTACTGAGGGGGGTATAAATAACTGACACTCCCCTATCAGTTATTAATAGTATAGAGAGACCTCGCCCAGAGCCCAGAAGGAGCCAGGCCCTTGAGCTTGACCCAGTAAGCAGCCACGGCCATCCGCAGAGAGGTGGGTTGACCCTGAGTCCCCGCCTGGAACCTGGGGTCATTCAGGGGCGTGAGCCAAGCACACCGGGTATCAGAGTTCCTTCTCACGAGGATCTGGCACCCGAAACTGTGTCCTAAGGTGACCAGGAGTTCCGGAAGAAGCCGAGAAGCCGTGTTGCTGAAACTTTGAGAAACATGGGGGCACTTGCTGCTCAGAAAAGGCAGTCCCTTCACAGAGAACTGCTGAGCACAGACACCCAGGGGCCCAGCACCCTAGGAGACAAGGCAGAGCAGGCCCAGAGTAGAGCCAGCCTTGTCAGTAGCGCCTGCGGGACACTCCCGAGCGTTCTTGGAAACACCTGGTAGAGATTCCGCAGGGGCTGGAGGTCCTGGTGAGCCTGCAGGACAAGCGCCCGTGATGGGGGAGTAGCTGCAGCAAGTCACAGGAGCCTCACATCTACCAGGGGCTGCAGAAGCTCATAGACACATGGGCCCCAGCGTGCAAGGCCCAGCCTTGATTTAATAAACAGCAGCAGGAGTGGAGCTTCTAGCTCCTGGGGGCAGGCAGCTCAGAAGGAGGAGAAAGACTCCGTCCAAGTGAAGTCCAGGCCGCCAAAAGCAACTGTGATCATTTCCTGTCTTCTAAAAAGCCAGCTCTGCAGAGGGCTTTTGTTCTTGGGTCCTGGTGTTCTCAGGTCTTGGATTAAAGGAGATAACTAATGTAAGCCACCCCTTCCCTGTTCCTGGCACAAAATGAGCATGAAATAAATGGCAAATGCCTTCCCCTGCTTCTCTTCAAAGTGTGAATCTCATCTGAAAATTAGTGGGACCACATACACTCAAAGGGTCATCCGAAGAGCAGTGCCTCTTACGTGTATTCAGAGGTTGGAGATGGACCCTCTCCTTATTAGCTGTGTATCTTTCATTCTCTGTATTTATAAGCTGGACGTAATGTAACCCCTAGGCGACCTTACCCATCTCACTGTGAGGACTAAGTGAGATGGAGAAAAGGGAAAGGGTTTTTATCAGACACCGAAGGGAAGGGCTGAAAGGCCTTCACCTTTCCTATCAGTCCAATGCGTCTCTGAGCTTGGCGCACAGAAGCTGACAAAGCTCCTTCCCTGGTCCCGCCCTCTCTCTAACAAACACATTTTTTTTTAAGGAACAAATTCATGGGATTTACCTGATCTCCACTTTGCTCGCGTGAATCATTTTTCCAATCTAAATTCAGTAGCAGCTGCGGCAACTGTAAAATGACTTCCTCTTCTCAACACTTTGCTTCAGTGACAGGAAGAAAATGAGACAAACTGTAAAGGTGTGCTCCACACTTCACTCCATGTTCTATAAAACCCCAATACAATAATCCTTCGCAATTGTTTCCACAGTCAGATGGGCCAGAGGGCAGGAGGAGGGAGGAGAGCAGCAAAGCTGGGAAGCCGGTGATGGAGGCGCAGCTTGAGAGGCAGTGCCCAAGAAGGGGCGGAGGAAGACTGGCCTAGGTCATAGGTCATGGGTCATAGGTCAGGGTGGCCATCACCTGCACCCCTTCGACAGCCACATAGTCTCACCCGCTGTCCGCATCCTCTCTCTTCCCTTTCAGCTCTGCAAGTCCACTCTTAGGAAGGTTCTAACAGAAGTCTGGGGTGTCAGCATGGAGTCACCGTCCTCCACCTGGGTGAGGGCTTTCGGGCCTGCAGAACAGCACAAAGCCACACGTCAGATTGTTATGTATATCCCTGAGGAGGAGCTAGGACTCTGTTTTCCTTTGTTTCTGCATTCTCTCACATCCCTAATTAGTAATGGCTTGAATCCACTCTTTGGGCCTCTGGGAAGTCCTGAGAGACTAAGCACTACTTCTACAAACTAGAGTGTGTGTTGGGGGGAGGGACACGCATGGAGGGGCTTTTGTACCCGGGAAGGCCCCCTTTTTCTTTGATACTGCTCAATTTTGAGGGGAACAGGGGGTGGGACAAGAAAGGGAATGAAGTTTTGGGTAGAGAGATGAATCACAAACCCAGCAGAGGAACTTGGTTTTAGGGGGACTCGGTTTCACTGCCAGCTTCAGGAGAGAAGGGCTGTTGGGTGCCCGGGGACTCCCTGACATTCTTTTTACAACTTCCTATAAATTGATCTTTATTTCAAAATAAAAAGGTTAAAATAAAAGGCGCCAGGTTTTTCTCTCTGTTGTTAGAACATCGTATCCTCCTTTTCCTGTAAGCCTTCTAACTCTTGCTCATTCTTCAGAATCAGCTCAAAGCACACACTCGATAAATGTTCGTTAACTGAGTGAACGAATGGTCCCTGTTATTTCTGTGATAAAGAAAGAGGCCATGGAATCAATAAACCAACCAAATTTAGCAGTTAACAGCATGCACTTGAAGTCAGGCTGCCTGATGGAAATCCCAGTTCTATAGGCTCCTCTAGCTGTGTGACTTTCTGAGTTTAGCTTCCCCAGCCCCAGTAGGAATAGTACTGACATCATAGGCTTGTTGGAAGGATGAAATGAATGCACTGTGATACAGTAGGAAATATACATTTCATCTTCTGTGTGTCAGGCTCCTGACGCGGAGCTTCTAAAGCCTTTGGAATGTCCTGAGGGATAAGAGCTTTTTTGGTTATTCCTAATAAACCCCTTTCAACCATACCTGAGTTTATGCTAATGAGGTGGCATTTGGTGGGCCCCTAGATACCCCGGAGATGGGGGCTGATTGCCAGAGGACTGGAACTCTCTGCCCTACCCCCAACCTCCCGGGAAGTAAGGAAGGCTAGAGATTGACTTCAGTCACCAACAGACAGTGATTTGACCAATCATGCCTGCATCACAAAACCCCTAAATGATGGGTTCTGAGAGTCTTCAGGTCAGTGATCACATCAAAGTGCTGGGAGGATGACGTGCCCCCCCCCACCCCCCCATCCCCCCCATCCCCCCCCCACCCCCGTCCCCTGCCTTATGCATCTCTTCCATTGGCTGTTCCTGAGTTGTGGGTTTTATACTAAACTGGTAACAGTTATGTAACTTTTCCTGAGTTCTGTGAGCCACTCCAGTGAAGTATGGAAGCTGAGAAGGGGCGGGGGGGGGGGGGCGCAGTAGGAACTCTGATTTATAGCCGGTTGTTCAGAAGTATAGGTCGCAACCTGGGCCTTGCTGGTGGAGGGAGTGAGACAGGCAGTCTTGGGGCGCTGAACCCCTAACCTGTGGTGTCTGCACTAACCCCAGGTGGTTACTGTTAGAACTGAATCGAACTGTAGGATACGCAGCTGGTATCTAAGGAGTTGGAGGGTTGGTAGGTGTGAGAAAACATCCCAAACCTTTGGTGTCAGAAGTGTTGGTAGTGGGAACATATGAACGTCAAGTGCTTAAAATAGTGCTTTTTACACATGTAGTAAGGTCTCAACTCGGTTACTATTCTTTTTTCTTTTTTCTTCTTTTGGCTGATCCGGGCAGCATGCAGGATCTCAGTTCCCCAGACAGGGATTGAACCCGGGCCTCCTGCAGTGGAAGCGTGCGGTCTTAACCACTGGACTGCCAGGGAAGTCCCTTGGTTACTCTTATTAACTGTATGTTGCCTTTTCTGACCTGTCTCCATGCTTATTCCCATCCCTACCCTCCTCACAAGCACTCGAAACGTCCTGTGCTGCCCCCGAACCCAGCATCATCTTCTCCCGTGTCCCATTTACCTACTGCTGTGCGACAGACCGCCCCGAGACCAGTGGCTGAAAGTAATGACACCATTTTCTTTTGTTCATGAATCTGCACTTGGACAGGCTCGGCGAGGACGCCTTTTCTCTGCTCTTGTTGGCATCAGCTAGGGTGGCCTGGAGGCTGGGGACTGGGATCTTAAGCCATCTTCACTCACAGGCCCCGTGCTAGACGCAGGCCACAACTGGGACCTTCACTGGGGCTCTGGATCAGAACACAGACCGGTGGCCTCTACAGGTGCCTCGGGCTTCCTTATGGGGGCTGAATTCCTGGGGCGAGTGTCCCAACGGGAAAAGAGCCAAGTGGGAACCATATCACCCTGAATGACCTAACCTTGGAAGCCACACAGTGTTACTTCCTCCAGTCTATTCATCGAGGCCATCACAAAGGTCCTCCAAGCTCAAGATCAGAGGAAATAGACTCCCCTTTTGATGAGGCTGTGGCAGGATCCGAAGAAGCATGTAGGACCAGAAATAATACTGTATTAGCCATGTCTTTTATCTTCTGTATTCTGATGCTTCGATATCTGGGGCCTTGCTGACCTTGGAGAGACTTGCCCTCCCAGGGTTAAGCAATTCCTAGACATAATCAACAACTTACCCACAAGGGCACTTCTCAAACACACACCAGCCAATCCAGAGCCCATACCCCAACCATCCCCCTTGTCAGCTCTCACACCCTGGGCCACTACGTACCTGCCCTAATCACCCCAGGGCCTGGTACCAGACCATGAGGGACAGCCCTATGCCCAAGAGCCTGATGAAATTATCCAAGCCTGTCTCTCCTGCCTGATGGTTCCCTCCCACAGAAACCACTCTACAGGCTCTGACCCACATGTTCTCTGTCCTTCTGCCTCTTGATGACACTGGCGCTCTCCCACGTGGCCCCTCGTGGCAGGGCTCACCCCCTCCTCTTGGAATCTGTGAGTATAACAAACTATCTTTTCAGTGGTAGCTATCTCCTGATCTCTTGGCTATGCCTCAAATTTTCTATTAATATACCATATCTCAGAACACATACTGTGGCCATTTGGGGGAAATACAATCTTCCACACTCTGTATTATAATTGATGATGTACTTGCCTTTCTCCTCATCTTGACTTTGTTCACACAGAAAACAGACCTTTCTTTGATCTCCTTATCCCCTGTGCCCAGTACACAGGAAGTACCCGTTAAATGTTTGTTGACTGACTAGCTGACTGAATTTTTGATAGCCACATACCACCTTTGTCCTCCTCATTTAATGTCCAAAGGGAAAGGATTCGGCAGATTCCTTGACACACCCCGCCACAGTGGTTGCTTACTCAGCCTGTTCTCTGCCTGCACCCCAAAATCACAGCTCCTGTCACCTCTGCTTTGTGAGGTTTCCTGGGATCGAACAAGCCTCCTCTGAGTCCCAGGGGTTGGACACGTGAAGGCAGCGTGGGAGCCCCTGAGGTGAGTCCCATCACCAGAAGCCTGCACTGGCAGTCAGAACACCAACACCGGGAGCAGCTGGGATCTGGATCACCCGCAATCGTGCTTGCAAACGGCCGGGGTACCCCTCATCCCGGCAGCTCGGTCACGCTTTGTGAGACTAACTTAGGGAAATGTCTCCAGCGCTCAGATCTCCGGGTAGCCCACACAGAAAGGGAGTCACGCCCCCCCAACTGTCCCCATCCCAGAAAAGTGGACAAAGCCGCAAGATTCTGCATAGACCCCCAGGACAGCGTCGGGGTTCGCTCGGGCAAAGGCGAGGAGATGCTCCTCCATCCTTTGGGTTTCTAGTCCATTCTCCCACTCCTGCTGCGAGGGCAAAGGCTTCCCCAAAGCGCCAGTACCTTCCTCCTCGAGCCCAAACAGTGCATGTGAGGAAGAGAGCGCCTTAGAGTGGTTTACAGCAAGGGCGGGAGGGCAGGAAAGACGGCGGCCCGAACCTCTTCTGCCTAAGTGTCAAATGCTGGAATCCATTTGACAACGAACAAAATCTCATGTTATTCCCTAACGAGAGATGAGATTTAAAATGCAAATACTCCTGAGAGAAACAACACATTGATTTAAGGTCCGTCAGTGCTTAGTCCGACAAACGGCCCTGCTTTGCAAGCAGGTTTGATTGAGGCGCGGGCGCGAAGCAGAGAGGAACCCCGGGGGCAGGTACGGAGGGCAGAAGAGTAATTCTCTGCTTCCTTCCCGAGGAGGCTTCCTCCCTTCCGCCAACACCTTGTCCACCCATCTTATTCAGAGCTTTCGGTAGCTGTCAGAAAAGCCATTCCGGTGCACACCCCCTACAGCCCTCAGATCCCATTCTCCAAATCAGCCACCTCACCTGAGGCGTCTGTGAGCCCTTCACCTGTTCAGAGTTCTCTGCAGAAGAATGTTTTTCTCATGCAGAGAGGGTACAACTTTTCTCAGCCAAATTTCAATTTTTAAATGCGAAATCATTCACGATAGCCCCAAAGTGAGAACCACCCAAGTGTCCATTAACAGATGAATGGATAAACAAGATGTGGTATAAACGTACAATGGGGGCTTCCCTGGTGGCGCAGTGGTTGAGAGTCCGCCTGCCGATGCAGGGGACACGGGTTTGTGCCCCGGTCCGGGAGGATCCCACGTGCCATGGAGCGGCTGGGCCCGTGAGCCATGGCAGCTGAGCCTGCGCGGCTCCGCAACGGGAGAGGCCGCGACAATGAGACGCCCGTGCACCGCGATGAAGAGTGGCCCTCGGCTTAAAGATGGCGGAAGAGTAAGACGCGGAGATCTCCTTCCTCCTCACAGAGACATCAGAAATACATCTACACGTGGAACTTCTCCTATAGAACACCCACCGAACGCTGGCAGAAGACCTCAGACCTCCCAAAAGGCAAGAAACTCCCCACGTACCTGGGGAGGGCAAAAGGAAAAAGAATAAACAGAGACAAAGAATAGGGACGGGGCCTGCACCAGTGGGCGGGAGCCGTGAAGGAGGAAAGGTTTCCACACACCAGAAGCCCCCTCGCGGGCGGAGACTGCGGGTGGCGGAGGGGGAAGCTCCGGAGCCGCGGAGGACAGCGCAGCTACAGGGTGCGGAGGGCAAAGCGGAGAGATTCCCGCAGAGGATCTGTACCGACCGGCACTCACCAGCCCGAGAGGCTTGTCTGCTCAGCCGCCGGGGCGGGCGGGGCCGGGAGCTGAGGCTCGGGCTTCAGTCGGATCCCAGGGAAAGGTCTGGAGGTGGCAGAGTGAAAACAGCCTGAAGGGGTTAGTGCGCCACCGCTGGCCGGGAGGGAGTCCGGTTGGAGTCCGGAGCTGCCGAAGAGGCGAGAGACCTTTTCTTCCCTCTTTGCTTCCTCGGCGTGAGGGAGAGGGGATTAAGCGCGCCGCTTAAAGGAGCCCCAGAAACGGGCGCGGAGCTGCCGAAGAGACAAGAGACTTTTTCTTGCCTCTTTGCTTCCTCGGGCGCGAGGAGACGGGATTAAGAGCACCGCGTAAAGGAGCTCCAGAAACGGGCGCGAGCCGCGGCTGTCGGCACAGACAGCAGAGACGGGTGTGGGACGCTAGGGTTGCTGCTGCCGCCACCAAGAGGCCTGTGTGTGAGCACATGTCACTCTCCACACCGGCCCTCCCGGGAGCCCATGCAGTCTGCCACTGCCGGGGTCCCGGGATCCAGGGACAGCTTCCCCGGGAGAACGCGCGGCGCGCCTCGGGCCGGTGCAGCGTCACGCCGGCCTCTGACGTCGCGGACTCGCCCCGCCCCCGTGCCACTCCCTCCCCCCAGCCTGAGTGAGCCGGAGCCCCCCAATCAGCTGCTCCTTTAACCCCGTCCTGTCTGAGCAAAGGGCAGAGGCCCTCAGATGACCTACACACAGAGACGGGACCAAGTCCAAAGCTGATGAAGTGCCCTGCATCTGTGGAAAACCTGAATAGACAACTAATCATCCCAAGTTGAGGAGGTGGACTTTGGGAGCAAGATATACTATTATTTTCCCCTTTTTTTCTTTTTGTGAGTGTGTATGTGTGTGCTGCTGTGTGAGATTTTGTCTGTATAGCTTTGCTTTCACCATTTGTCCTAGGGTTAGACCGACCCGTTTTTCTGTTTTTTTTTTTAAATATAAATTTTTCTTCTTAATAACTATTTTTTATTTTAATAACTATACTTTATTCTACTTTGTCTTCTCCCTTTCTTTCTTCCTTTCTTCCTTCCTTTCTTCCCTCCTTCCCTCCCTTCTTCCTTCCTTCCCCCTTCTTTCTTCCCTTCCTTCCTCCCTTCCTCTCTTCCTTCCTCCCTTTCCTCCTCTCCACCTTCCTTCCT
Organism: Kogia breviceps; assembly: GCF_026419965.1. NCBI lineage: Eukaryota > Metazoa > Chordata > Mammalia > Artiodactyla > Physeteridae > Kogia > Kogia breviceps. The sequence goes on along the minus strand of NC_081319.1, from coordinate 96,204,582 downwards.
TCCTTTCTTGCATTCGTCCTTCCTTCATTTCTTCCTTCTTTTCTTCCTTCCTTCCCTCCCTCCCTCCTTCCTTCCTTTTCTTTCCTTTCTATTTTTTCTCCCTTTTATTTTGAGCCATGTGGATTAAAGGCTCTTGGCGCCCCAGCCAGGCACCAGACCTTTGTCTCTAAGGTGGGAGAACCAACCTCAAGACACTAGTCCACAAGAGACCTCCCAGCTCCATGCAATATCAAACAGCGAAAATCTCCCAGAGATCTCCATCTCAACACCAAGACCCAGCTTCACTCAAGGACCAGCAACGAACAGTGCTGGACACCCTATTCCCAACAAAGAGCAAGACAGGTCTACAGCCCCATCCATTAGCAGAGAGGCTGCCTAAAATCATAATAAGGCTACCAACATCCCCAAACACACCACCAGACGTGGACCTGACAAGATCCAGCCTCATCCACCAGAACAGAGGCACTAGACCCCCAACCAGGGAACCTACTCAACCCACTGAACCAACCTTAGCCACTGGGGACAGCCACCAAAAACAGAGGGAACTACGAACCTGCAGCCTGCAAAAAGGAGACCCCAAACACAGTAAGTTAAGCAAAATGAGAAGACAGAGAAATACACAACAGATGAAGGAGCAAGGTAAAAACCCACCAGACTAAACAAATGATGAGGAAATAGGCAGTCTACCTGAAAAAGAATTCAGAATAATGATAGTAAAGATGATTCAAAATCTTGGAAAATAGAATAGACAAATTGCAAGAAACAGTTAACAAGGACCTAGAAGAAATAAAGAGGAAGCAAGCAACGATGAGCAACACAATAAATGAAATGAGAAATACTCTAGATGGGATCAATAGCAGAATAACTGAGGCAGAAGGACGGATAAGTGACCTGGAAGATAAAATAGTGGAAATAACTACTGCAGAGCAGAATAAAGAAAAAAGAATGAAAAGAACTGAGGACAGTCTCAGAGACCTCTGGGACAACATTAAACGCACCAACATTCGAATTATAGGGGTCCCAGAAGAAGAAGAGAAAAAGAAAGGGACTGAGAAAACATTTGAAGAGATTATAGTTGAAAACTTCCCTAATATAGGAAAGGAAATAGTCAATCAAGTCCAGGAAGCACAGAGAGTCCCATACAGGATAAACCCAAAGAGAAACACGCCAAGACACATAATAATCAAACTGTCAAAAATTAAATACAAAGAAAACATATTAAAAGCAGCAAGGGAAAAACAACAAATAACACACAAGGGAATCCCCATAAGGTTAACATCTGATCTTTCAGCAGAAACTCTACAAGCCAGAAGGGAGTGGCAGGACATATTTAAAGTGATGAAGGAAAAAAACCTACAACCAAGATTACTCTACCCAGCAAGGATCTCATTCAGATTTGATGGAGAAATTAAAACCTTTACAGACAAGCAAAAGCTGAGAGAGTTCAGCACCACCAAACCAGCTCTACAACAAATCCTAAAGGAACTTCTCTAGGCAAGAAACACAAGAGAAGGAAAAGACCTACAAGAACAACCCGAAACAATTAAGTAAATGGTAATAGGAACATACATATCGATAATTACCTTAAATGTAAATGGATTAAATGCTTCCACCAAGAGACACAGACTGGCTGAATGGATACAAAAACAAGACCCATATATATGCTGTCTACAAGAGACCCACTTCAAACCTAGGGACACATACAGACTGAAATTAAGGGGATGGAAAAAGATATTCCATGCAAATGGAAATCAGAAGAAAGCTGGAGTAGCAATTCTCATATCAAACAAAATAGACTTTAAAATAAAGTCTATTACAAGAGACAAAGAAGGATACTACATAATGATCAAGGGATCGATCCATGAAGAAAATATAACAATTGTAAATATTTATGCACCCAACATAGGAGCACCTCAATACATAAGGCAAATACTAACAGCCTTAAAAGGGGAAATCGACAGTAACACAATTATAGTAGGGGACTTTAACACCCCACTTTCACCAATGGACAGATCATCCAAAATGAAAATAAATAAGGAAACACAAGCTTTAAATGATACATTACACAAGATGGACTTAATTGATATTTATAGGACATTCCATCCAAAAACAACAGAATACACATTTTTCTCAAGTGCTCATGGAACATTGTCCAGGATCGATCATATATTGGGTCACAAATCTAGCCTTGGCAAATTTAAGAAAATTGAAATCGTATCAAGTATCTTTTCCGACCACAATGCTATGAGACTAGATATCAATTACAGGAAAAGATCTGTAAAAAATACAAACACATGGAGGCTAAACAATACACTACTTAATAACGAAGTGATCACTGAAGAAATCAAAGAGGAAATCAAAAAATACTTAGAAACAAATGACAATGGAGACACGACGACCCAAAACCTATGGGATACAGCAAAAGCAGTTCTAAGAGGGAAGTTTATAGCAATACAATCATACCTTAAGAAACAGGAAACATCTCGAATAAACAACCTAACTTTACACTTAAAGCAATTAGAGAAAGAAGAACAAAAAAAACCCAAATTTAGCAGAAGGAAAGAAATCATAAAGATCAGATCAGAAATAAATGAAAAAGAAGTGAAGGAAACAATAGCAAAGATCAATAAAACTAAAAGCTGGTTCTTTGAGAAGATAAATAAAATTGATAAACCATTAGCCAGACTCATCAAGAATAAAAGGGAGAAGACTCAAATCAATAGAATTAGAAATGAAAAAGGAGATGTAACAACTGACACTGCAGAAATACAAAAGATTATTAGAGATTACTACAAGCAACTGTATGGCAATAAAATGGACAACCTGGAAGAAATGGACAAATTCTTAGAAATGCACAACCTGCCGAGACTGAACCAGGAAGAAATAGAATATATGAACAGCCCAATCACAAGCACTGAAATTGAAACTGTGATTAAAAATCTTCCAACAAACAAAAGCCCAGGACCAGATGGCTTCACAGGCGAATTCTATCAAACATTTAGAGAAGAGCTAACACCTATCCTTCTCAAACTCTTCCAAAAGATAGCAGAGGGAGGAACACTCCCAAACTCATTCTATGAGGCCACCATCACCCTGATACCAAAACCAGACAAAGACGTCACAAAGAAAGAAAACTACAGGGTAATATCACTGATGAACATAGATGCAAAAATCCTCAACAAAATATTAGCAAACAGAATCCAACAGCACATTAAAAGAATCATACACCATGATCAAGTGGGGTTTATTCCAGGAATGCAAGGATTCTTCAATATACGCAAATCAATCAACGTGATACACCATATCAACAAACTGAAAGAGAAAAACCATATGATCATCTCAATAGATGCAGAGAAAGCTTTTGACAAAATTCAACACTCATTTATGATAAAAACCCTGCAGAAAGTAGGCATACAGGGAACTTTCCTCAACATAATAAAGGCCATATATGACAAACCCACAGCTAGCATCGTTCTCAATGGTGAAAAACTGAAACCATTTCCACTAAGATCAGGAACAAGACAAGGTTGCCCACTCTCACCACTCTTATTCAACATAGTTTTGGAAGTTCTAGCCACAGCAATCAGAGAAGAAAAAGAAATAAAAGGAATCCAAATAGGAAAAGAAGAAGTAAAGCTGTCACTGTTTGCAGATAACATGATACTATACATAGAGAATCCTAAGGATGCTACCAGAAAACTACTAGAGCTAATCAATGAATTTGGTAAAGTTGCAGGATACAAAATTAATGCACAGAAATCTCTGGCATTCTTATACACTAATGATGAAAAATCTGAGAGTGAAATTAAGAAAACACTCCCATTTACCATTGCAACAAAAAGAATAAAATATCTAGGAATAAACCTGCCTAAGGAGACAAAAGACTTGTATGCAGAAAACTATAAGACACTGATGAAAGAAATTAAAGATGAAACAAATAGGTGGAGAAATATACCATGTTCTTGGATTGGAAGAATCAACATTGTGAAAATGACTCTACTACCCAAAGCAATCTACAGATTCAATGCTATCCCTATCAAATTACCACTGGCATTTTTTACAGAACTAGAACAAAACATTTCACAATTTGTATGGAAACACAAAAGACCCCGAATAGCCAAAGCAATCTTGAGAACGAAAAATGGAGCTGGAGGAATTAGGCTCCCTGACTTCAGACTCTACTACAAGGCTACAGTAATCAAGACAGTATGGTACTGGCACAAAAACAGAAATATAGATCAATGGAACAGGATAGAAAGCCCAGAGATAAACCCACACACATATGGTCACCTTATCTTTGATAAAGGAGAGAAGGATATACAGTGGAGAAAAGACAGCCTCTTCAATAAGTGGTGCTGGGAAAACTGGACAGCTACATGTAAAAGTATGAAATTAGAACAATCCCTAACACCACACACAAACATAAACTCAAAATGGGTTAAAGACCTAAATGTAAGGCCAGACACTATCAGACTCTTAGAGGAAAACATAGGCAGAACACTCTACGACATAAATCACAGCAAGATCCTTTTTGACCCATCTCCTAGAGAAATGGAAATCAAAACAAAAATAAACAAATGGGACCTAATAAAACTTAAAAGCTTTTGCACAGCAAAAGATACTATAAACAAGACCAAAAGACAACCCTCAGAATGGGAGAAAATAGTTGCAAATGAAGCAACTGACAAAGGATTAATATCCAAAATTTATAAGCAACTCATGCAGCTCAAAACAAAAAAACAAACAACCCAATCCAAAAATGGGCAGAAGAACTAAATAGACATTTCTCCAAAGAAGATATACAGATTGCTAACAAACACATGAAAGAATGCTCAACATCATTAATCATTAGAGACATGCAAATCAAAACTACAATGAGATATCATCTCACACCGGTCAGATTGGCCATCATCAAAAACTCTAGAAACAATAAATGCTGGAGAGGGTGTGGAGAAAAGGGAACCCTCGTGCACTGCTGGTGGGAATGTAAGTTGATACAGCCACTATGGAGAACAGTATGGAGGTTCCTTAAAAAACTAAAAATAGAACTACCATACGACCCAGCAATCCCACTACTGGGCATATACCCTGAGAAAACCATAATTCAAAAAGAGTCATGTACCAAAATGTTCATTGCAGCTCTATTTACAATAGGCAGGACATAGAAGCAACCTAAGTGTCCATCAACAGATGAATGGATAAAGAAGATGTGGCACATATATACAATATTACTCAGCCATAAAAAGAAATGAAACTGAGTTATTTATAATGAGGTGGATGGACCTGGAGTCTGTCATACAGAGTGAAGTAAGTCAGAAGGAGAAAAACAAGTACCGTATGCTAACACATATATATGGACTCTAAGGGAAAAAAATGTCATGAAGAGATTAGTGGTAGGACAGGAATAAAACACAGACTTACTAGAGCATGGACTTGAGGATATGGGGAGGGGGAAGGGTGGGCTGTGATGAAGTTGGAGAGTGGCAGGGACATATATACACTACCAAATGTAAATTAGATAGCTAGTGGGAAGCTTCCACATAGCACAGGGAGATCACCTCTGTGCTTTGTGACCACCTAGAGGGGTGGGATAGGGAGGGTGGGAGAGAGGGTGATGCAAGAGGGAAGAGATATGGGAACATATGTATATGTATAACTGATTCACTTTGTTGTAAAGGAAAAACTAACACACTATTGTAAAACAGTTATACTCCAATAAAAAAAAAAAAAAAGAGTGGCCCTCGCTCGCCGCAACTAGAGAAAGCCCTTGCACAGAAACGAAGACCCAACACAGCCAAAAATAAATAAATAAATTTTTTTAAAAAAAGTACAATGGAATATGATTCAGCCTTGAAAAGGAATGAAGTTCTGATACATGTCACATTATGGGTGAACTTCTAGGAAATTATGCTAAGTAAAATAAGCCAGACACAAAAGAACAAAAATTATATGATTTTACTTACATGAGGTGCCTAAAGCAGGCAAATTTATCCAAGCCTGGATCTACTCCAGAGAGTAGAATGTGGTCACCAGGGTCTGGGGGGAGGGAGGAATGGGGAGTCATTGTTTAATGGGTACAGACTCTCTGTTTGCGATGATGAAAAAGTTCTGGAAATGGATAGTGGTGCTGGTTGTACAACCATGTGAATATACTTAATATCACCAAATTGTATACCTGAATGTGGCTAAAATTTAAATTTTATGCTGTGTATATTTTACAAAAAAAAAAAAAAAAAAAATTAAGCAATGACCACTCTCCCAGGCTGTCGCTTGTGTTTCCCCCTGTGTCGGACCCAGTGCTCTGTCACTGGCTGACTCAGCACCACCCAGCTGGGAAGAGCCGTGTCCAGAAGCAAGGGGAGTCCGGCGAGGTGAGACTTCTGACCACCGAGCGGCCAGCGCTTTACGCCAAAAACAAAGGCTGGTCCGTTTCCACACTATCCCAGAAACACACCTTGCGCAGCCTCCCCTCTGTTACGTCAACGCTTCCATAACCACCTTTTACCCACAAGCTCAAGTTCTAACTCCTTCGGCCAGAGTTCAGTGCCCTCCCATCTGGCACCGGCCCAACCTTCCAACTTCCCCTCACCAAACTGCTCCGACCGTTTGGCCTATGCCCCGTTCTCCAAACACACCTTGCAATTATGCCACTGCATCTCCTGCCCACGTTTCAATGTCCATCCTGAGCCCCAGCTCCTCAGGGGTCCCTCCTCAAGCCGTTCCCTTCCACGGAGACACAAGCCCTTCCTGAACTCGGGGCTCACGGCATCCGTCCCTTTATTGCTTGGTTATACAACAGATGCACTGGTGGTGGTAATTAGATTCTGAAGATTCAGGCTCTAAGGAACTTTAGGAGATTATTTCGTTTGACTCCTTTAGTACATAGCAAGGACACGAAGCCTGAGCAATGACTTGCCCGGGGGCTCAGCACTCCTTAGTGGCAGAGGAGGGAAGAGAATCCCTGTCCTGATATCTACTCCATCCTCTCCTTCGTAGCACCACATGTCCTCTTGGAACTATTTTAAATGTGTTAACCTTATTGTTGTCCCCAACGGGGTTTTGAAGCTACGTCAGGGCAGGCAAGGACCACACTCCTTGTCATTTGCGTCCTCACAACACCCGGCACCACGTGGCATGCAGGATCTTAGCTCCCCGACCGGGGACTGAACCCGTGCCCCGTGCAGTGGAAATGCGGAGTCTTAACCACTGGACCGGCCGCCAGGGAAGTCCCGAGCACAGTCTTAATAATAAGTCCATGTTGAAACCATAAAGGTGTTACTAGGTCATCCCCTTAACGGCTCTGGCCTAAAATTTCTTTTAATGGTTTCTTAAGAATAAGATCTTTTTCTGCTCTTCCAGTTTGGAATATCTTCCTTATGAGTTTTCTAAGAGTGAGTTAGGCAAACCAAAACAAAAGCAGGTGGATAATAACTGAAGAAACTTAGCCAATTTTTGCAACCTCAGAAGCACATTCAGTTTACTTCTTGGCCTGAACTGTGGACCCATCATAAGTCGAACCAGACATACTTGCTCTAATTTTATCTCCACTTTGCAGGCAGAGAGCAGCCCTGGGTTGGTTCACTTCGTCTATTTCCTAGACCCTTACTCCATTGCTCTTGCTGTCTCGGCTGTGTGGGCATTCTCTCAGCTGGAACATACAGAGGCAGCTTCTCCCTCCACACAGCTCTTACAAAGAAAAAAGGAAAAGAACAAGAAAACACAGCTTCACCTCACTCGTGATAGAGACGGAAGCCTCCTGGTGGGCCCGGTATCATCTACTTAGGGGGTGAGTTTGCAGATGTCTCATTACCTAAGGCAAGCCTGGATCTCCTCCAGCAGGCAAGCTCCTCTTCCTGGGAGTCTGTTCCCTCCTCCAGCCTAATGGAAGCCATCAGAGCAGGATGTGGCTTTTGGCATCACAGACCACAGAACCCAAAGGTACTGGCTGCAGGGAGGGGGGGGGTCCATCAGCACGAGGGTTAGATGGTGAGGAGGAGAGAAAGGAAACCTGGGGAAAGTTCTGAACGCTGAGTAACTTTGGAAAGATGAGGGAGAGAGACCCAGATCCATAATTACAGAAGCCTCGTGCAAAATTTAATTAAAACTTGGGCGGAAACAAACACCAGAAACAAGTGTCATTCATCACCTTAAAACACCGACGAAGGTAAACGCTGCCACAAACTCAGGCAAAGAAAGGGAGCAGGCAGGAAGGAGCGGCGATCACTCTAGATATCAAGCAAATCGAATTACCCCGAAGGCCCCACCAGACACGTGCATTAATCACCGTTATCCCGGCTGCACACCCGTTATCCCGGCTGCACACCCGTTATCCCGGCTGCACACCCGTACCGGGAGGCGAACCTGGCGCGCTCCAAATGACTTCAGCCCACGGAGCACGCTGGACTGGGCTGGACCGGGCTGGACGGAGGGGCAGGGAGGCAGGCCCAGGGGAGCCCAACCGGGGACGGCCATGTGGCACCCCCAGCTCTCCCCGGCCAGGCGGGAGGAGGAACAGGGGCAGAATTCGATTCGGGCAGGTGAGGGCAATGCCCAGCTCTCCGGCCAAGTTTCTTCCTGCTGCTGCTTTTTTCTGCATAACAGGCTTCAGGGTGATTCTCAAGGATTGGGCCGGCAGGTCCAACTGCTAAACCCTTGCTGTTGCTGGTTTTCTCCTCTCCTGAAATTCAGAGCGGAGGGGGCAGGAGAGCAGGAGGGAATGGGATGGGGTTGGGGGGTGCAGTGGGCGGGGGAAGGGGACACAGTGAGCCTTTGACTTTGTTTCCTGTGCGGCCCGGGCTCTGTCCACCCACACGTGAGTTCCCAGGGCTGCTCACAGGCTGAACCTCTTCACAAAGAGGGACTGGAAAGCAGCTCAGCCTTCCGGGCTGGGAGCTATTTGCACTTGATGAGAAATTTCAAGTGGGAACCATCTGAGTCTGTGCCTATGTGAATGAGAGTGCATTTAGAGGGAACAAATGATCTCCTAGCGGGGCCTCCACAAAGTCTCCTTCCAAAAGGGAAGGAGCCTCTCCTCACCCCACCTCCACTCCCTTATCATTAAAACCTTGAACGGGTAGAGTCCATCTGGTCTCCTAAGCCAGCCTGCAAGGGAGTCACAGCTAATCGGGCGACCAGCTCAGGTCCTCCAGCCTTTCTCTGAGTACAAGAATATGTATAAACTGGCAAAGCGGACTGCAGACCACTTTGATGTTAAACAAAGAGGGAAAACTCCAAAACAGCTAAAAACGGTATTCCTGTTGAACTCCTCTGTGTCCTCTCTACAGAGCAAATTTAAAACTCACACAGCCGACTAATGAACGGTTACCATTTCAGACACTTAGACCCAAGTGTTTCCTGGAAGACAGAATGGCCAGTCTCGCCCTCTGCATTACTTGCTCTGATTATAGGAGACTGTCTTTGGAGCAGCTGCCGGGACCTGACGCCATAAGAGCGCAGCATACACCACCTCATTTAAACCTCGCAGAACCTCTGTGAGATCCATATTATCATCCCTTTTTTTTTTTTTTTTTTTTTTTTTGCAGTACACGGGCCTCTCACTGTTGTGGCCTCTCCCTTTGCAGAGCACAGGCTCCGGACGCGCAGGCTCAGCGGCCACGGCTCACAGGCCCAGCCGCTCCGCGGCACGTGGGATCTTCCCGGACCGGGTCACGAACCCGCGTCCCCTACATCGGCAGGCGGACTCTCAACCACTGCGCCACCAGGGAAGCCCTTATCATCCCATTTTGAAGATGGAGCAACGGAGCGGTTAAGGAACACGCCTCATATGTCCCGGCCTATAATGGGGTTTCACACTCTGGTCTCTAGGGTTCCAGAGACCTCCCTGGAAGACAAAGCTTGGGTTGTTTCCCAGTCTCATGAATGAACTCCCCTTACTTGGGAAGGAGGTGCTTTCGGTGGTTGACATAAGTAAACTTTTCAGATATCCAAGACTTATCCCTTTAAAGCCAAATCTTTTTAAATGTTTAATTTGTCTGAAATAGAATTGTTCTCAAATATTATTGTACACTCCCATGGCTTACAAAAGAGATAATTCCTTGGAAATGTACAGAGGAATGATTCCTGGGCAGGTAGGAATTCCAGCCTTTAGGTCCTCAGAGATGCCAAGGAAGGGCTATCTGTTGTGAGCCAAGAGGATGATTCCTGATCAGGGTGCGATCTGGGTACAACCTCGCCCCCGAGAAATAAAACAGAGGACCAGGAAGATTTTCTGAAATGGAGTCAGAAAACCAGCTATGGATCAAGAAGTAAGAGCCTTGTAAGAAGATTCTGGCATCCATATTGTCCCGTTCCTTCTTGCTAATAAATGGTAAAATAACCTCCAAAACAAAACAAAAAAATTTTTTTTTAATTAAAATGTGTATTAGCCAAAATGTTAACAGTGGTGATAGTTGGGTGATGTTATTAACCTCATCCTTCATCCTTTTTGCTCCAAGGCTCCATTTTAACTTAGATCAGAGGGGTGGATGGAGTACTCAACTTTCAGGCAAGCCTTGTACCCAAAGAGCATGTGGAAGGGAAGACAACATCTGACTCCCGAGCAATGTCACTGGGATCATGGGTGTTATTGTGTTGTGTTCATATGTTGTGTCCATAAACCTGGACAACGGGGAGATTTGGGAGTCGGGAGGAACCTACTTGGAATCTGAGCTCTGCCACTTAACTAGCAGCGTCACCCAAGACACTTCACTTAATCTCCCAGCCTCAGATTCTCTGTCTGTAACATGGGACAAACATTACCTCCTTCATGGGATGGTAGTGAGATTCAATGTTTCATGGAGAGCACTTTTCATTCAGGGAATGAATATACTAAGTGAACAGATGCATTCATGAGAGCAACGTATTTTGCCTACGTTTACAAATAGGACACCTTCACCTCCTACCCTCTCATATTGTCAAGTTAGACTTCATTGAACCATAAAATTCATGGTGAGATGAATCTACTCTGGACACCATTTGAAAGACTAGTAGCAATTACCGAAGTGCCAAGAGAAACTGTTAAGTGTCACTGTGAGACTGGTGCCACAGCATGAGACCATATCAGGGTAAAGCTACCAGGCAGAGAATTAATGTGAGTTAAGCATCCAATTAAATGTATGCCCTGAATGCTTTCACATGTCTTATCTCACTCCATTAACAGAATAGCCTCACAAGGTTGGTATTATTATCCCCATTTTACAGAAAGTTTCAACAGCGTCCCACGGTCACAGAACTAATAAGTGGCATAGCCGAGATTCATATCCAGATCTCACTGACACCAAAATTCCTTCTTTATACATTGTTTCACGTTGTTATCTATTTTCGTAATCAGCTTAGTTACTAGATTTGTGTTAAACTATTAACACAGAGCATTATTTAAGCCTAGACAATTCCAAGGAAGTTTTTCAATAGTTTATGACCCATGGATGAGTGATTCTGAATATTACTGGTGAAATGCAATTTCTTCCTCCATCTGTCTTCCTCTTTCTGGTTGTGTCTCTGTCACTCTCCCTTCCCCCCCACACACATGACAGTATTCCCATCAATATAAAGATAAGATTATAAATCTAAGATATTAGTTCAAACTTGTTTCAATTTAATATATGAGGAAGAGAGAGAGGGTGTGAGAGAATGTGAGAGAGAGATTATAAAGACATATCCTTTAACTTCTGTTTACCCTTGGAATTTATACCAAAAACCATTTACCCTAAGGCCAAGGTCATACTTGCAATGTTTCTGCTGGTACTTTAGCCAGTTTCCCAATCGGTGTGTTGAAAGCCTGGGTCACAGTGGGGTGGTGATATCCTCAGACCTCAGGGCAGCCAGGCGGAGCCACCGTGCCAGGGTCCCAGGATGTGTCACCTCCAGCCAAGAGCAGCCTTTACCGATGGTTTCATTTCTGACTGAGTCCCTCCAAATGAGAAAGGTTCGGAAGCTCTGCATGTCTTAATTGAGGAGTCACACATCAGGCAGAAAAGTCATTTGATAGAGGAATCTGAAACACTCCCCGAAACCTAAGGTGTCCAAAGAGATCACTGATACTCAATCCTCTTCCGGGAAAAATACGGGATAGAGAAAGAGTCCAAAATCTAGACCTAGAATGTCACCAAACTCACTCTGTGTCCATTCCCTCTCTGAGCGGGACCTGACACTTGCCCACATCCTCCGTCATCCTAATTTCCTGCTGAAAACATCCACTGATGGCGAGGGGGCAGCTCAAGGGAAAAACACGTAGCACTGACGCACACAGAGTCAGCTGTTTTCTCTTCATCTTTAAGTAACTTACTGGGAAACCGGCCATCTTAATGGAACCACAGTTTGACTGAAAGGTGCCACCATGAGTGATGGGTGTTAATTCGGCCTACATCTCAGCCTACCCCACACGTATTTTGTTCTCAGATACCCACGGGACCCAGCGTGCCTGACGCCGCTCTGGCTAATGCAGGTCTGCTGGAAGCTGGCGGCATCTTATCTCCTTCCACACAGAGCCTCGGGCCTTTCCAGGGAAGGGCTGCTACAGTGGGGAATAAGAGCAAGATATGACTTGCTATTTTATCTTCAAACCGTAAACACCACTCCTGTGAACAACCATTTCTACAATAAGCAGCTCACGTAACTCTCTGGACCTCAGTTTCCTCCTGGGTAAAATAGGAACAACATCCATCTCAGAGGGCAGTTGTGTCAATTACATGAGGAAACCTCTGGGTCATGTTTGACACTGAGTAACAGGTCGGTCAGCTCCTCCCCCTTCTGGCCTTGGCCAGAGTCTTCTCCACAGATGCTATGGAGTGAGGAGTCCCATGATTCCGCAAGACATGCAGCCAAAGGATCCTAGACAAGAAAGGGTCCAGCCAAGGTCACAAGCTTTTCCAGGAATGGGATCAGGACCAGAGGTAAGACATTTCAGTGAGAGCGGAGTCAAGCTACACACTGAGCTACTAAGCCTCCAGCTCTTAAGCAATGGGGACTCAAGAATGCTAGTCTAGGGCTTCCCTGGTGGCGCAGTGGTTGAGAGTCCGCCTGCCGATGCAGGGGACGCGGGTTCGTGCCCCGGTCCGGGAGGATCCCACGTGCCGCGGAGCGGCTGGGCCCGTGAGCCATGGCCACTGAGCCTGCGCGTCCAGAGCCTGTGCTCTGCAACGGGAGAGGCCACGACAGTGGTGAGAGGCCTGCAAACTGCAAAAAAAAAAAAAAAAAAAAAAGAGTGTACTGGGGGCAGGGCATGAGACCTGAGAGATGAGTAGCCAAGTGAACAAGAGTTCATGGAAATGTATTAAACATAAATGATTTAAATCAAAAATTGCTAAACACTCAAGGAATGGTGAACATGGCCTGCCAAGCAAAGAGGGAAGAATTGAAGATATCTCTTGCCCATTTTAGAGATACATGCGACGGGTGTTTCAATTTGCCTCTGACATGCTTTCACACTGCGTTGAGATTTTTTTTTTTTTTAAGCAGGGAAAGAGCTGTTTAGGAAGGTAAGGAGCAAGAAGGCCCCAGCAGGAGTAAGCTCCAGGGCACAAGCATCTAGCATGAGACCTGTATGCACATTTTCTGCTTGTGTGCAAAAGCATGAGGAAAAGGGAGAGGGGGAGGAAAAGAGTTGAAAAAGAGGTTACAAATTGTGAAGAGAAATCACGGCGTTTATTTCTAAATGACAACTCTTTATCTTCCTACCCCAGGCCTATCTGTTGACAAGCCATTCTGTCAAAATGTGTTGGTCAAGGGAAGGGAGGCCCGGTGTTCCGGCGGTGCACTAGGCCTTGATCTTGTCTCTGTTGGAATCCAGGAGGCTCCCCTGTGAGCAATCAGCGTCCTAATGGGTAGGAGGCCCCTCTGGGAATGTGGATTTGACAAGGCTTGTCAGAGCTGCCAGGCTGTCTCCTTCTCCTGTTCCTACCCTGGGAGGGGAACGGCTCCGTGGGCTACGCCAGCCCTTCGAGGACACGAGCTGAAACCACAGCAAAAAGCTGCTCAGACATTAGCGGGGCAGACGCAAAAATCCATCATATAAAAAAATATCTGGATGAACAAAACGGGTACAGGCCAAGAGCACAGTGTATCTTAGGGCTGTTGGAACAGCCTATGGGGAACTCAGTAGAGTGAAGGACCGACCCTCTCCCTCTCAGATTCCCTATCACCCGGCAAAAGTGAATTAAAATTGCTGGAGAATCAAGCAGGTGGTAACGGCCTCTCTGGCAGATAAATGTTATCTGAGGATGGACTTTTCCCTGAGGCTGTGACTCTGTCTTGCTCAGCTCCACAGTGGAAGAAAAGAGGTCCATGGGCAGGGAGGTGCTGCAGAGGAGCCCTGGCCTGGAGGAGGCCAGGTGGGTGAGGGGACTCTCCTGGACCCTGGGCCTTAGTGATGAAGGCCTGGCCTTGCGTCCTTAGCTTCCCCAGGTAGAGCCAGGGTAGCCGGAAGCCAGAACGTGATTTTGATGGGCCTCTCCTCTGACTCCTGTTTAGTACAAAACCAGGGAGGGATTGGGGGGCAGAGGGGAAGAGGTGGAAGGAAAGTTCAACTGCCACATGTCAGCAGGATGGGTCCTTAAGGATTTGATGAATGTAGGAAGATTCGAAAAGATCTCAAACTGCAAACAAATGTCTTCCAATTTTCTCCTTTATACAAGCCCGATTCCTCTCACAACACACACACACACACACACACACACACACACACACACACACACACACACACACACACACACACACCCCCCCAGTCCCAGCTCATCTGTCCTGAAGATAAACATGCTTTCTTTAAACCCTAAAACCTGTCTTCCATTAATTCTGCTTCTCAGAGTGAAGCTTTCCCTGGTGACTGATTACAGAAAATTGCTTATTTCAAGAAACGTGGAATCCCTCCTGCAGACAATGGTTTCCATTCTGGTTTCAGGGACTTCACTGATGGGAGCGACCAGCAAACACTTTGAGGGGATCCGAAATGGGGGGGATGAGGGGGGAAGAGGGGAGAACGGTTCACACGAGCACCCTCCCAGTCACGTGCGCACACACACACAGCCCATCCCAGAAACCGCACCGTACGACACAGATACATTGCGGCTTCTAATTACTTCACTGTCTAATTCATGCTAACACAGCAATTAGCGATAAAAGTCATAACACTCATACACATTAGCCTGATGACATTTAATTATGACATTAGATGTACTGAGATATGTAGCTTAGCAAGTAATAAGAAATCTACATGTATGGCCGATCTAAACTGCAATGTAATAAAAATAAAGAAAAGCCATGAAACCCTCCCGTTGCCATTAAAAGAAAATGGTATAATGGGTGCATTTTTATGTGAAATATGCCATTTCCAGAGGCTAAGAATCTGGTCTCCCCGGCTCAGAAAACATAGCTTGGTCTTTATTTTTGAAAAAAAGGAAAAAGGGGAAAAAACGGTGGACGGTAGGTACTTCATTATTGCTCCATGCCTCTGCGTGTCCATACTCACTGTCAGTCCCTTAGCCGTCAGCAGAAGATACAGGGGGAAAAGTGACATCGTATTGCCAGGATGGTCCACGAGCTGTGTCATTTGCCTGTGGTTTACATGGGGCCTGTTCATGAGACATGATTAATAGCTCAGCGGCACTGCCAAAAAGCACGTAAATCTGGCCATCCGCGGAGTAATTGACACACTGCTCGTCTCGCAAATACCTACAGCGCTCGCTTCCTGCAGGCGGATCCCCAAGCGGGCATTCCAAGCAGCTGATTCAGCAACGCACAGTTGCTGACACTGCAGTTTGGGGGTCCGTTCCTTATAGCACCCAATTAGCTGCCACATAAAGCCCTCCTCCCCTATATCAACCTTGACCAGGTGTTAGGACCAGCTGAGTGAACACAGGCTACCACGGAAAAGCCACTGGAGCACTCAGGCCCTAACAGAGGGGGCCCTTGGGGTGGAAACCTCAACCCCCAAGTTCTGGATCAAGCTGTCCTTTGGGTTAGCTTCCCAAACACCCCTGCTTTAGTTCCTCACGCCCAGAGCACAGCGATCTGCCCCCCAGCCCCAAGTGGTAACCACTGTTCCCCGGATCTTTCTTCTCCCCCCTCCCACCACATTCTCCTTTCCAGCTCATTAACCATCTTCACTTTCCACATTGAAATCGAGCAGCCCCACGTGGCCGTGAGAGAAGAACTTGAAAACTTCAGCTCCCTCACCCCACACCATTCCAACGATGTCTCCCTTTCTATGAAAACGTTTAAACAAACAAACAAACGATATTGACATAGCACACTGTGGAGATTAAAGATTACATAATGAACCAGTTGCAAAGCCCTTTGAAAGCATCAAATGCTGTAGGAGTAATTATTATCATTGTTATTAATCACCTCGGTTCATCACATATAGTAAACGAGATAATAAAGAAGGGATTCTTAAATGCAGTATCAGCAGCAAGACCCATTTATTACAATGCTATTTGCTTGGATTCCATTACAGTTATAAAATTTTACGCTCATCTAGCACTTTCCATCTAAGAATGTCAAAGTGCTGTACAAGCACAGGCTCTAATTCCACTAATCCCCCCAACACTTGTGGGGAGGGGGGCCGCAGCAGAGAAAGGCCACTTCCAATGTGTGGAGCTCGCCGTCTAAGCAGATCCCTGTCCAGGGCTGGGGAGGACTCCCTGCTGAGGGCTGCACCTAGAAACTTGCAAAATCTGAAAAAGTTCTTAAGTGAGTCGTATCATTTTTTTAAAGCACAAATAATTAATGTCAGATAGACACATGTACTGAGGTCTGAATTTTTTTTTTCTGTGTGGGGATGATGTAGCCACTGTCTTGTGAGTAACCCACCTGCCTTGATCCCACCATTTTGGCCCATGATTTCTGTGTTGGCCACCGGAGTCTGAAAGAAAATCATCTATGTCTTACTGTAGGTAACATCGCCAGCCGGGAAGTTTTCATGTAAGGATGATGATGAATGATAGTAAATAAGTGTCTACCTTGAGAAATACAATGAAAACAATGTACGTTGGGGCTTCCCTGGTGGCGCAGTGGTTAAGAATCCACCTGCCAATGCAGGGGACACAGGTTTGAGCCCTGGTCCAGGAAGATCCCACATGCTACGGAGCAACTAAGCCCGTGTGCCACAACTACTGAGCCCGCGTACCACAACTACTGAGTCCGCATACCACAACTACTGAAGCCCATGCGCCTAGAGCCCGTGCTCCGCAACAAGAGAAGCCACCACAATGAGAAGCCCACGCACCGCAAGGAAGAGTAGCCCCCGCTCGCCACAACTAGAGAAACCCCCCCACCCAGCAGCAAAGACCCAAGGCAGCCAAAAATAAAAATAAATAAATAAATAAATTTATTTTTTTTAAAAAGTATATTGTCAACAACTTGTTCTTTTGCCAGTGTAACACTCATCTGGGGAAAAAAAAAACAGCTGTAGATAACTCATATACAACTTTTACAGTATTTCTAGTACTTTGTTGTAGGGTTTGGTTTAAGTAAATGGATAGTTTCAGCTGTAGTAATAATTCTGCCCTACCACTAATAAGAGCAGAACAAATTACTTACGCTCTTGGGATTTGGCATCCTTACACTTTTAAAAGTGTGTTATGACTCCAGAGCAAAGTACCCACAGCTCAGAATGTGTGCGAGGTGATCCAATGTGGTCCAGGAAGGAAACAGATATACTTTATTCTATTTTCTTTTCTTTTTCTTTTTTTTTTGTCCGCATAGCATGCAGGAGCTTAGTTCCCCAACTAGGGATTGAACCTGTGCCCCCTGCACTGGAAGCTTGGAGTCCTAACCACTGGACTGCCAAGGAAGTCCCACTTGATTCTATTTTCCGCTGAGTGTCTGTGTCAGTCCTCTTCCACACAACAAGCAGAAATGATGTCAGGCTCCCCACGTAGTTCTTGACCACATTTCATTGTGACCA
This sequence comes from Kogia breviceps, assembly GCF_026419965.1. Lineage (NCBI taxonomy): Eukaryota > Metazoa > Chordata > Mammalia > Artiodactyla > Physeteridae > Kogia > Kogia breviceps. Next base: position 96,186,683 of record NC_081319.1, on the reverse strand, counting down.
AAGTGGGCTATGAAGCATTTTCAGAAACCAAAGAACCTTAGCCCAAGGTAACGCTGCTTTACTAAAAAAAAAATAAAATGGAAGACTCCTTGGGGTGAATTGCCCACTAAAAAGATTTTCCTCCACCCAATTCTGAAGACCCAGGTTTGTGTCCCAGCTGCACACCCAGGGGAAAGTCCTCCATCCTCCAGGTGTGTCTCCTTTGCCCTACCTCACAGCCCAAGTACAGCCCCACCCCCAGCCAGGTCAGAGTCAAGGCCGGGCTCTCTGACTTGAGAAGATAAAATCCTTCTCACCTGCCCCCACCCCAATCCGGTGCCTTGCAATTACTTTTGTAGATTCCCAGCATTCCTTAAGAAGACTTTTCACAGAAACCAAAGTTAAGGGCAGCCAAAGGCAAACATGGGGAAAGGGTCTGCAAGCAGCAGCACTGGGGCCAGAACAGCAGGAGCCCTGGGACAGCAGGGAGGAAGGCAGGGAGGGGTCCTGCAAACTGGGCAGCAGTGAGCCTGAGGGGCCGACGAGGAGGGCAGCATTTCCGAGCCTTTTTCAGAAGCCACTCAATGCCACACTCTGGCAATTTATAAACACCCTAGCACAGCACTGCTGGGTAGAAATACAATATATGCTGTATATAAAATTTAAACTCACACGAATCTGGGCACTGGTGTGACACGGTGGTCCAGGAGCACAGCCGCAGCAAGGGAATGCCGAGGCCCGAGAGAACCAGCCCAAGGTGGCCCGAGCATGGCTCTAGCAGCCACGGCAAGGCAGCAACCCCAGAGGCAGAGATGCTCAGAGAGCAGGCACCAGCAGAGACTGCAGGTGAGGTGCCCACAGAGATACAGGAGGATGGAGACGGGCCGGAGAGTACCGGCTGGGAGGGAAGCAAGGGCAACCAAACAGCGGAATTTACTCTCTACCCTCAAGCAGTGAAACCTACAGACATTCAGGTCAGATAAGGTGAATGGATCACAATTCTGGCTTAGGTTATATACGAATGTCAGACACTTGGAAGCAATCTCTGGCTCTAGCCTCTTTTGAGATTAGAAGGCTTTCTCCTTAAGAAACCAGACAGCTGAGCAGTGAAATCCACGGCCTGCCTGCAAAAGCCCACAGTAGATGGAACTTGGCCTCTGCCAGAAGTTCAGCGGCCTTTCCTTCTATCTCCTTCCGCGCTCTGTAAATCAAAGAAAGCAAAGCGCCGTAAATCAAAGAAAATAAGACTCGTGTGAAATAATGTTTTTCTCGGGACACAGTGACTCCTGAGCCAGAGAACTTAAGACACGAATTTTCCATATTCTGGGTGATGGAAATCAGGTCAGGCAGGGCTAATAACACAAGAATAAACAGCTTAATTTCTCCTTCAAAGAGAGAGAAAGCAGCCTAGCTTGATGGAGAATCTATATCACGTGGGTGAAATTTCACTTGTGACGATCAACTTAGTGCCACATAAACCCCAACCTCCCACAGAGACGGCGCATCAGAGGTGAGCCTTTCCCTCTTCTGTCCCAGTTGTCAACTCTTCTTACCGCTGAAGAGCCCACGCTGGGCCACTACTGAGCTTGACAGACAATAACAACAACAAAAAGCGCCTGCCTGGAAAATTATTATTTTTATACACAGTACACATCCGTTCGGTAGACAGTTTCCAAAACATCCACCAACCCACAAACATGTTCTACAGTTTCGTCCCGTTAGATGCAAGCATACCATACCCTAAGGGCACACAAGTCTTCTCCAGGCCACTGTGGTCTTACACAAACATAATTAGTAGCATGCTTGCTTCTCTTAGCATCAGCAAAGAAGAATAAGAATGGCAGAAAGAAAGAAAAAAAGAAAAATGGAGTCCCAAGTAGAGAAATCAAAAGTTGGTACACTTTTGAATTCATGCTTATGATGCAGATAATACACATGATTATGGGAAATTTAGAAAACACAGATAAGAGGGAGGGAGAGAATTTATTCCCTGGTCTAGAAACTAACATATATTTCTGCATGATTTATTTCAAAAGATAAGTTGGCAAGATACAGCTTCCCAACGATTACCTCGAAGTTCACTAAAGCAGAGAACAAATTCATCATTCAAAAGTCTCTCACCAGGAGCTTTTTTTTTTTTTTTTTTTTTTTTTTGCGGTACAAGGGCCTCTCACAGTTGTGGCCTCTCCGGTTGCGGAGCACAGGCTCCGGACGCGCAGGCTCAGCGGCCATGGCTCACGGGCCCAGTCGCTCCGCGGCGGCATGTGGGATCTTCCCGGACCGGGAAACAAACCCGTGTCCCCTGCATCGGCAGGCGGACTCTCAACCACTGCGCCACCAGGGAAGCCCATCACCAGGAGCTTTAATGAAGAGCATGGTATCAGGTGTGAAGGACCCCCTGCAGTTTTCTTGGAGGCAAGAGCCACACGTACATAATAGAAGGTTTGCTTAGAGAACTCACTTTCATGGTCTTCATTCCAGACTCTCAGAGCAAAGAGAGTAGGAAAAGCAAAGAAAGGCAATGAAAAACAAGAATATTTGGAGTGTTAGTACTTATCAAGGCACCAAAAAGCCAGGGTCCCCTGCTCTTCTCCAATGGCTCCTACTCTATAGGCCAGGAGGGTAATTGCAAGGAGGTTGCAAGCGGTTTGCAATGCCAAGTAGTTTCCAACAATAAGATAATTAAAAGTATAATGACTATCACGTGAGGCTCGTTAAATTCTTTGATATTAACAAGGGGTCCTCACCCTTATAAAGTTTGAGGGTCATTCCTGCAGGCTGTCTTCCGCTCCTAAGACTCTAGAGCTTAAGTCATCTACCATCCAGGTCCAAAACGTCCTCATCCAGAGGATGTGCCAGGACGCTTCTCTACCTATGTGGCCTCAAACACCTCACCGCAGTTCAGGGCCTCAGTTTCTCCTTAACACTGTCGTTGTCATAATGATGGTAATAAGTGACGCAAAGGGAATGTCTAGCCCCCTCGAAGGTAATTTGGAGAGTAGTGAGATTATGTGTGTCAATTCCCTAGAGACATGCATTTCCAAAAAGGATGTTACTATAAAGATGTAGAGTTTTCTCAAGAAGTCCAGCTATAACCCCTAACTCACTACTCGCGAAATCTGTTATCCAAACTGATTCTCAATCACAGAAAATCTACTGTAACTCTGCCAAATGGATACTTTCTCACAGGGAATTAGGTACTCAAGATGCATGTTTTCTATTTCCACTGTCTGCCATCAGAGTGTTATCTATTTATCCAATCACAGATTCCCAAGTTGCAAAATGGATTAAAAATTCACTCCATTAAGAATGTTTGCAATTGTTTTTAGGGATGCTCTAAGTTTAAAACTTTGTTCAAATTATAAAGTGATATCACATTAATATTTACCTTTAAAGATAATGGAAAATAAGTATATGAAAAAGATCTGAAAATATTTATTTAAATCATACCATACCATGTAAAAGAAATATCTATTACATTACTTTTCAACCCATAAAAGCTAACCATGTCAACTTAACCCAGGGCATTGCTGGCCAAATACAGTACTTTGTTCCTAATGAGACTCCAACCAACAGAAAATTGTGGAAAAGAATAGGATTTGGTATCAGAGACTTGGGTTTAAATCTCAGCTACATCACTCGCAGATTTCCATATTGAGTCAAGTCACTTTCCTCATTTCAAAATAATAATATTTGCAGGTTGTGAAAAGGATTGCATGTAATAATGTACGTGGAAGCAAAATGCTATGGAAATACTAGCTGTTATGTTAGTATACAGACCATTATTCTTCCGTCCAGCTAGTTAGTCAAGAACCACAACTTCTCCTTTTATTGAAGTGTAGTTAATTTACAATGTTGTATTAGTTTCAAGTGTACAGCAAAGTGATTCATATATATATATATATATATATACTTTTCCAGATTCTTTTCAATTATAGGTTATTACAAGATATGGAATATAGTTCCCTGTGCCATACAGTAGGTCCTTGTAGTTTATTTTATATATAGTAGTATATAAATGTTAATGTCAAACTCCTAATTTATCCCTCTCCCACCCCCTCGATATCCCCTTTGGTAACCATAAGTTTGTTTTCTGTGTCTGTGAGTCTATTTCTCTTTCATAAATAAGTTCATTTGTATCATCTCTTTTAGATTCCACATATAAGTGATATCATATGACATTTGTCTTTCTCTGTCTGACTTACTTCACTTGTGATCATCTAGGTCCATCCCTGTTAATGTAAATGGCATTATTTCATTCTTTATTATGGTTGAGTAATATTCCATTGTATATACATACCACATCTTCTTTATCCATTCATCTGTCAATGGACGTTTAGGTTGCTTCCATGTCTTGGCTGTTGTAAGTAGTGAACCACAACTACTCTCAAATAGAGTAAGGTGTGGGAAGTGGGGTACAATTACCCCCCAGCCCTACTAAAAACATCTGTCAGCCTCTGTACCTCTCTTACCATCCAAAAACCCCCACTGAAAGAAACAAATGTAGTCTCCCTACCGAAAGAGGGTTCTCATTATAATAAGTCCATTAATACTGGCTTTGCAGTTGACACCTGCTAAAACATTTTTTCATGAAAACCCAACATCAGAATCATATGGTAGGTTCAAAAATAGCTCTCTGTTTAGAAGTTCTTGTGAGAATTGCCATTTCATGTCCTGAAAATAAAGGAAATAAAATAGCACGTGCATGTGGTAAGCTTTTCATAATGTATAAAAATATTGAATCACTATGTTGTATACCTGAAACTAATATAATATTGTAAATCAATTATACTTCAATTTAAAAAATTAAAATAAAGATTTTTTAAATAACACATTTGATACAACAAAATTATTATTCTCTCCTTCCCTGTTAGCATCTGTCATATTATTGGTACCATCTTTGCACTAGGTATAAACATGAGAGCTGCATGCATGACCATTTACCTGCCTGACTGGAGCTGAGTTAACTCCTAGGTGCTCTTCAGAGTTATAAGGGAGGAAAAATGGTTTCTAGGTAACTTTTTTTTTTTAATCAACATTAAACTCTGGATTTTAGAAAATATAGAGACTCCAAGGTCAAACATCTTCCTTTCATAACATCTTCAAACATATGTTATCACCATTTGAGTTACAATCAAACTGAGCTGCTGGAGGGTAATGTAGAGCCACTCATCTATTTGAGCTTTCACCTATTGCTACAAAGAGATTCTCATTGAATGCTTTTCTATGCAGTTTTTTCAAGTATTTTTTTTTGCTACAAAAGAAATATGATCATTATAAATACTCAAAAGTATGAGAACTTCACTCATAATCTCACCAACCAAAGACAACCATTAACATTTTGTCACATAATTTATGGTCTTTAGTCTATGTGTGACTATAAATTCCTTAATGACAATACAATATGCATATTGTTTTTCAATCGTTTTCCTTTTTTAAAATATTTATTTATTTATTTTATTTTTGTCTAGGTTCGGTCTTTGTTGTTGTGCGTGGGCTTTGTCTAGTAGCGGTGAGCAGGGGTTACTCTCTGTTGCAGTGCACGGGCTTCTCATTGCAGTGGCTTCTCTTGTTGCGGAGCATGGGCTCTAGGCGTGAGGGATTCAGTAGTTGTGGCTCGCAGGCTCAGTAGTTGTGGCACCTGGGCTTCGTTGCTCCGCAACATGTGAGATCTTCCTGGACCAGGGCTCGAACCGTGTGCCCTACGTTGGCAGGCAGATTCCTAACCACTGTGCCACCAGGGAAGCCCTCAATCGTTTTCTTCTTAAGGGTCAACATTGTTCCCTGTCACACAAGTTTCTTCAGCACTACTTTAAATGATAATATAGTATCCCACGATGTAGATTTATCACACGTTATTGAACCAACCCCGTATTGCTGGGCATTTAACTAGTTTCCAAATTTCAGTATTATAAACAATGCTGAGATAGACATCCTTGCAGCTAAAGCTTTGGGTACATCTAAGACTATTATTTTTAGGATAAATTTTATAGGCAAAATTACTGAGTCGATCAGCATGCCAAAGTTTAAGGCTTTGACCTGTATCTGTGCATTTTTGTTTCCTAAAGCAAGATTCCACGGTCTTTAAATAGGCTCAGTAATATCCCATGGTACATATATACAATGGAATATTACTCAGCCATAAAAAGGAACTAAACTGGGTCATTTGTAGCGACATGGATGGATCTAGAGACCCTCATACAGAGTGAAGTAAGTCAGAAAAAGAAAAGCAAATATTGTATATTAATGCACATATGTGGAACTTAGAAAAATGGTACAGATGAACCAGTTTGCAGGGCAGAAGTAGAGACACAGATGTAGAGAACAAACGTATGGACACCAAGGGGGGAAAGTGGTGGTGGGGGGTGTGTGTGATGAACTGGGAGATTGGGATTGGCATGTATACACTGATGTGTACAAAATAGATAACTAATAAGAACCTACTGTGTACAAAATAAATAAGATAAAATTCAAAATCAATAAATAGGCTCAGAGATATCAAAATTACAGTGTGACTGTTATTCACAGAAACTAATCAGTGACTTAGTCCTGCTTCACCTCTCATTGAAGGACAGATTGGGAGAACTGAGGTAGAAAATGTGTCATATGACCAAACAATTCTTTAACAATTTGTCAAGAACCTATCATGTCTGGCACATAGCAGCTCCAAAATATCAATGTTTCTTTTTCTTTTTTTTTTTTTGGCCACGTCATGCAGCATGTAGGATCTTAGTTCCCCGACCAGGGATCAAACCCACACCCCCTGCAGTAGAAGCACAGAGTCTTAACCACTGGACTGCCAGGGAAGTCCCAAAATCAATGTGTCTTAAGCGAACCCTGAGTCCCCTCTCTTTAGGCCTTGTGCCCCATTCCTGCTTTAGAGGAGTTTCTGCATGGTCTCTTAGCATCCTCTGTATAGGAAGAAATACTGTAAGTTTCCTTTGGCCAAGTTGTCCCCAGAACCATCCACATAGACACAAAACCAAAACAAACATCTAAATGTTGGCCAAATAAGTTTCCCACCCAATGTCTTAGAACCAGTTCTTAATACCACCATAGGGAACCATTCTCCACATGCTTATATATAGGAAAAATGAAACAATTTTCCTTATATAAATTCTCTTTAACCAAAAGTTCAATCATTCTCACCTTTCTTGATGAAATACAACTGAAAAAAAAATAGACTTATAAATAAATTTTTTGGCCAATATTTCAGAATCACTTCTAATTTAAATGCCCAATTTGGGGCTTCCCTGGTGGCGCAGTGGTTGAGAATCCGCCTGCCGATGCAGGAGACACGGGTTCGTGCCCCGGTCCGGGAAGATCCCACATGCCGCGGAGCGACTGAGCCCGTGAGCCATGGCCGCTGGGCCTGTGCGTCCGGAGCCTGTGCTCCGCAACGGGAGAGGCCACAACAGTGAGAGGCCCGCGTACTGCAAAAAAAAAAAAAAAAAAAAAAAAAAAAAAATGCCCAATTTGTCCCCTGGCTGTACATGTAACCACACCTCTATCACCCTCAAACTGCTCTCCTAACATTCCTTTCCCTTCCTGCTATTTCCAAGAGGTCAGAGGGAAAAAGTCAGTAGAAAAAAAATAATAATCAAGGAAACAGTTCAAGACTTAGGAAATTTTGACATCTTTTCCCCAACCATCAAAAAGGGATTTTAAAAAATAAGTACCACCCTGGACATCCCTTGACACCATTCTTTCGTCAAAAGGCATAATTTAACACAGAAAACATTGTCAGGGGCTGTAGAACAAGTCACTACTGAATGGCTGTTGAATGGGACACATTCAAAAAAGTAATCATTGCTCTGCAGTCGACACCAGCAGTGCGCGAATTGGGGTAAACTTGAAATCACTCACTGAGCTGTACCTGGGTCATTGCAGGACTCGGCGCTTAGAAAGAGAACTGGGTTATGGCTCTTGTGTAGCCTGAGATTCACATAGGCCCACAGGGACCACACACCCATGACTAGGCACCGTTCTCAACCCAGCGAGGGAGGTGCTGAGGAACCTACCTTGATGGGCTCAATTGTGAGCGCCTGAGGGGAGAGAGTAGGTGTTACTCCTCTTTGCAACCACTTAGCACAGGGCCTAACACTGTGGATGAGTGAACGAAAACACTATCAGAAGTTGCAGCCTCCGGAGGGTAAGTTTTCCAATGCTGAAATATGTATCACGGCAGCAACAGTCATAACCATTATTTCCTAAGACCTGAAGTTGACTCTATCGACCACTAGAGACCAGGAAAAACAACAGAGCATTAAAACATCTTCTTTGAACGTAGTCTTCTCTTCCTCTTTGCTGCCTTCATGCCTAAGAGCCCTAAATTTGCGTGCCCACTTTGCTACTCTCAACTCATGTACATTTTCACCCTGCTGGTGGCTCTCCAAAACATGCTTTAAATCCTATTTTCTTAGGACTCAATTTGCAGGAGATGAACAAATCCAGCAAACCTGTGTTTAAATCCCAATTAACGGGCTTCCCTGGTGGCGCAGTGGTTGAGAGTCCGCCTGCCGATGCAGGGGCCGCGGGTTCGTGCCCCGGTCTGGGAAGATCCCACGTGCCGCGGAGCAGTTGGGCCCGTGAGCCATGGCCGCTGAGCCTGCGCGTCCGGAGCCTGTGCTCTGCAACGGGAGAGGCCACGACAGTGAGAGGCCCGCGTACCGCTAAAAAAAAAAAAAAAAAAAAAAAAAAAAATCCCAATTAACCTCCATGAACCTTAATTTCCTTGTCTGTAAAATGGAACGGTTTCCTACATCAAGTTATATAAACTACTCAACATGAAGCCTGGCACAGTGCTTAATAAATAGGATTTGGTACTTTTATTATTAAAGACAGAGGAATCCAGCAATGTGGATTCATGGAGGAAGTAGAAGGTGAGGGAATCTCTTTTTTTTTTTTTTAAATTGAAGTATAGTTGATTTACAATATTGTGTTAGTTTCAAGTGTACAGCAAAGTGATTCAGTTATACTTATATATGTGTGTATGTCTATATTCTTCTTTTTTTCCGATTCTTTTCCATTATAGTTTAGAGGGAGCCTCTTAAAAGTAGCTAAATCAGATCCTAATTTTTGATCTAGGCAAATTAAACTAATCATAATAGAATGGTGACAGGTGTAATGATCTGTGAGAAGGAAATCACATTTAGCGAGGATGGCTAATTAGGTTAAAAACAAAATTTTACTGGAAAAAAATTTCATGAGAAAAAAATAGAGAAACTCTTAACACAGACTCTCTCCTCACTCTCTGTCTGTCTCTCTCTCTCTTTCACACACACACACACACACACACACACACACACACACACACAGCTTTCAAGCATCCTTGAAGTCAATAAAATTGTGACCCTAATACATTAAGAAAAATGCCCTAAACCAGCCAAGAGTGAAAATAAACATGACTGAGCAATAAATTGGGATCTCCTTCACTCTCCTTCTACCTCCCACATGCCTGGGTTTTGCAGGGAAGCAACACAATCCATATGGAGGCTTTGGCATAATCAAGACACACACCCCCACCCCACCCTCTCTGCACAGGTCCTCCCCCAGGTGACTCCAGGTCCAGGCGTCCAGGGGCACTGTATAAACATTAGCTGATACAGATGGAATGAGCAGATGTCTGGCGTCCCAAGCCCAGGCTGAAAGGGACAGACAGAGCGAGGAGGGGGCTCAGAGGGGGGTAGGCACCCTGTTTCCCTGCCTGATCTCTGAGTGCCAATGATGGAAAGAAGTGCTCATTCCAGCAGGTGGTGACCCCACCTCGGGCCTCTCCCGAGACCGCGATACCCAGACCCAGAGAGAGCGTGAGTCGAAGCAGCTTGGAGGTCACTTAATCCGATCTGCCCATGTGACAGATGAGAACACTGAGGCCTGGGGGCTTGAAAGGACTTGACCAACCTCATATACCAGCTTCTTACAAAACCAAAACCAGTTTCCAGGTCTCCCGCCTTCCAGAGCGATCCTCTTCTTTTATACTCGACTGCTGCCATAGTTCGATCAAAGATCATTCATCCAACTTCTCGTTAAGTCCTCACTGCGTGCCAGGCACTGGGGCCGGGGTTTGAAACAATAAGATTCTTCCATGGCAACGATAAAAGATCTCTCTGCAGGTGCCGGAAAGAGAACAATTACTCTGAGAGCTCCTTGCCCTTCAACATCAAACAACTGGTAAGCTCCTACTATGTGCCAAGTTCAGTACTGGGTACCGAGAAAGAAAGAAATGGATACGACAGACTCCCTCCCCTCCTAGGGGTGCTCCTAGTTGACGTTAGATTCCACTGAAATGAATAAACAGAGGAGATTCAGACCATGAATTAACATGGAATAAACACAGATAACAAATAGACAAGATTAAATATTTAGATTATGTATTGGCCAGGGGTTAAGTGGATTAATGGAGAGATGAGTTGGGCAGAGTTACGGATTTCCATGTTTAGACAGGGTAGATTAGGTTGTCTAGCATATGGAAATGTAAACCGAAACTGCTATAATCAGCATTAACACCCTGTATTCATCTCTAGAGGTGCCTTTCTGTCAAAGGGTGGAAGGTGCAGGACGGACTTGTCTCGCCCATCTTTATGACATCCTGGTGAGTCAGAGCCAGGGCTGTAATTCCCAGGCTCCGTGTGAGGACACGGGCGGGTGGGGGGGCGGGGAGTGGGAAAGCCAAGAGCCAGTAGAACGGAGTCCTGGCTCCTCTTCCCCTCCAGTCCAAATGCCTCTGGAGCACTTGGGCAATTCATACTGGCACCAACCCGGTGACCTGTTGTAACTCAGCCCCTTTGATCTTGTACCTCAAAGGAGGAGAAATTGTGACTACCTTGTAATTATTTCCCAAGTACTTCAAATATATGTTTTGGATTCTCTATAGAGCATAAGTTTCTTAAGGGCAGGGACCTACCTTGAATGCCTCCGTCCCCTGCAGCTCTGGAGATGCAGCAGATGTTTTATCTTTTCTTGCTGCATGAGTGAATGGTGGAGAGAAAAAAATCGCACAAGACAAGTGAGTGCTTGGGAGAAATCAGTTGTAGGGCCAGTGAGGGTTGGAAGAGAGCCGGAGGCCGGGGATGCGCCATCTCTCTGGGGGAAACGGTGGGTGAATTGACAGGAACTGAAGGAGTAGTGGCTGGAACAGATGGTCCAGCGTCGGGAATCAAGTTCGATTGTGCTGTCGACCAGGCACAGTGCCCGCTGCCCATTCATTCCCTGCCCTGCACGCTTCCTACCCCTGTGAAGCTTGGTCCTGAAACAAGTCTCCACCCAGTTAGGGATTCATTTAGACGTGCCTGAAATCACTTGCTTTACTCCTCCGTCAATGATACAAAAAAGGGTTCTTCCTGAAGACCTTGCTACTTTGTTTTTCTGGATAGAGGAATCCCATGACCCTATCCTCATGTGTATCCCACAGGTACTGTTTCTCAAAGAATAACCAAGGGCAGAAGCAACTGGTTCCGGCGCCAGACTTGTGCTTTTGCTCCTCCCTGCAACTTGTCTCCCAAACCTGACGACCACTCACTATACAGATAAATTGGAGGGTCTTTTTCTAAAATTATTCGCTTGTTGCTCTTTCATAGCGTCAGGCTTTTTAGACCACATTCTGTCTATCTTCCCCGCCCCCGATACGGATGAGTGCTAATTTGCAGAGCAGTCCTAAGAGAGGTTAGATGTGGGTAGAGTGCAGTGGAGAGATCTGGGTTTGACTCTGGGTCCCGCCGCTGTGCCAGCACTATGGCAGCCTTCTAATGGAGCCTTTTGATTTACAGACAAGCTGAGGCCCTGGGACATTAAATAACCTACCTTTTGGGCTTCCCTGGTGGCGCAGTGGTTAAGAATCCACCTGCTAATGCAGGGGACACGAGTTCGAGCCCTGGTCCGGGAAGATTCCACATGCCGCGGAGCAACTAAGCCCGTGAGCCACAACTGCTGAGCCCGCCTGCCACAACGACTGAAGCCCACACACCTAGAGTCCGTGCTCCACAGCAAGAGAAGCCACTGCAACAAGAAGCCCATGAACCGCAAGGACAAGTAGCCCCCCTCGCCGCAACTAAAGAAAGCCTGCACGCAGCAATGAAGGCCCAATGCAGCCAAAATTAAAATTAATTAATTAATTAACTTTTTTTAAAGCCTACCTTTTTCTAACTTTTTTATTTTTTTAAAACAAATTTATTTATTTTATTTATTTATTGTTGGCTGTGTTGGGTCTTTGTTGCAGTTGGGGGGCTTCTCATTGCGGTGGCTTCTCATTGTGGAGCACAGGCTCTAGGTGTGTGGGCTTCAACAGTTGTGGCCCATGGGCTCTAGAGCACAGGCTCGGTAGTTGTGGCACACGGGCTTAGTTGCTCCACGGCATGTGGGATCTTCCCGGACCAGGGCTTGAACCCGTGTCCCCTGCGTTGGCAGGTGGATTCTTTTTTTTTTTTTTTTTTTTTTTGTGGTACGCGGGCCTCTCACTGCTGTGGCCTCTCCTGTTGCAGAGCACAGGCTCCGGATGCGCAGGCTCAGCGGCCATGGCTCACGGGCCCAGCCGCTCTGCAGCATGTGGGATCTTCCCGGACCAGGGCACCAACCCACATCCCATGCATTGGCAGGCGGACTCTCAACCACTGCGCCACCAGGGAAGCCCTAACCTACATTTTAAATGAAGCTTTAGTCCCTCACCTCCAAAAAGAGAGAAAGAACTATTCTAGTCAATGTCAAAAGTCTATTCCAGCTCCATGCTTTTGACTACAGTTTCCCTGCCTTTAACCTTCTTCCCTGCCATAAACTGTATCTTGTGAGATGATAAGGTAAGGAGCCTCACCTGTCCCTGCTGGGAACTGTTCCAATCTTACTATGCTTTGCATTCAGACAAATGCTGCAAATTGTTGCCAGGTGTGGGCAAACAGGCTCGTGACCTTTACACACCCTCCTATTGGGTGTGCTCTGCCTCCTGCTTCATTTCCCTGTTTGAATACCCTTTATCGCCACCCTACACAGAATGGAACTTGATTCCCAACCCTGGACCATCTGTTCCACCCACTACTCCTTCAGTTCCTGCCAATTCACCCACCGTTTTCCCCCAGAGAGATGGCGCATCCCCGGCCTCCGGCTCTCTTCCAACCCTCACTGGCCCTACAACTGATTTCTCCCAAGCACTCACTTGTCTCTGGTTCATCCTCACCTAGGTCTTCAAAGTAAGTGTGTCCATTCCTGCTTCCCCCATGCATTATTTTACTCAAAAAATGAGCATGTAACACAGATCCCTGAAGTTCTAAGGGAGTCTCAACCCTTAAAAGACTGACATATATATATTGCTGTCCTGGTGAGTCAGTAAAAGAAACTGTTAGTCCAAAATGGCTTTGGCCTTCTTTGGCGATCTGAGGGCAGTATTTAAAGGATAGGAGCTGGGAAGTGCCTCAACAGTTAAAATATTCCCTGAAAATACAAACCGGCAGACCGAATTCATTATTGTGGATTCTTTTTTTCTTTTAAAGTAGAAAAAACATTTTTCAAAACTCGGGTTATGTGCTTTAAACATTGTCCTGACATCTGTTCTTTGAAAGCACAATAGAAGGCATGCATTCAACTACAAACACAGATAAAATATGGAAACGCAGTTCTGTATTTCTGGGCTAGGGACATGCTAAGTAATAGGGATTTGCATGACTAAGCTTCTACTATGCTGACATATGCAAAATCCAGGAGCAATCAAATCGGTCTTCTTAGTTTGACAATGTTTAAATGAGAAACAGCCTTCACCCTGGGTCTGAAGACTTTGTGAGCTCACAGGAGAACCTGACTGCACCTAATTAATAGCAATTTTAAAACAGCCCTATCTAAATATTAAGTCTCCTAAACTAATAGTGATGTAGGCAGGGATTCTAACTACAGGAACAAAAGGTCAGTAGAGATTAGACCAGGGCAATGGGGCACAATTCACCTGAGCTTTGGCTCAAGCTGATTTTTAAGATCTCACCTTTACTTGCAAAAAATAAATTAATAAATAAATTAATAATAATAAATTTTTTTAAACCTGGAACCGAATGACTATATATTCTGAAACTTATTTCATGCTAAGTTTTTGTAGCAACATTTTTTTCTGTTCCTTTAAGATGTGCTACCTTGTAACAATAAATGAATTCTCAAAAGCTTAGTCAGTTAAACCCTACAGTAACAGCATCTGTTTTCTTTTTTAAATAAATTTATTTATTTATTTACTTTTGGCTGTGTTGGGTCTTTGTTTCTGTGCAAGGCCTTTCTCTAGTTGCAGTGAGAGGGGCTACTCTTCATCGCAGTGCGCGGGCCTCTCACTGTCGCGGCCTCTCATTGTGGAGCACAGACTCCAGACTCACAGGCTCAGTAGTTGTGGCTCACGGGCCTAGTTGCTCCGCAGCACGTGGGATCTTCCCGGACTAGGGCTCGAACCCGTGTCCCCTGCATTGGCAGGCGGATTCTCAACCACTGCGCCACCAGGGAAGCCTCTGTTTTGTTCTTTTCAATGACAATAAAAGTGGATTAGAGGTTCTAACCAAATTATTTTTCCCAAAACATCAATTACTTACCTAAAAGAAGACTCAGATTTTGAATTTCCTGAATCAGCCTTAATTTCAAATTTTCTGTTGCCAGGGACTTCCCTGGTGGTACAGTGGTTAAGAATCCTCCTGCCAATGCAGGGGACACGGGTTTGATCCCTGGCCCGGGAAGATCCCACATGCTGCGTAGCAACTAAGCCCGTGTGCCACAACTACTGAGCCCACGTGCCATAACTACTGAAGCCCACACGTCTAGAGCCCATGCTCCGCAACAAGAGAAGCCACCGCAATGAGAAGCCCATGCACCGCAACGAAGAGTAGCCCCCACTCGCCGCAACTAGAGAAAGCCCACACGTAGCAAGAAAGACCCAATGCAGCCATAAATAAATAATAAATTTATTTTTTAAAAATTTTTTTCTGTTGCCATTTCAGAACAAGTAATTAAAATGCCTTGGAAATGCTTAGTTGTTTGTTCTGGGAGGAGGGAAGCATTTAAATGGCATTGAAACCCTGTGTTAGTTGGCATATCTTTTTTTTTTTTTTTTTTTGCGGTACTCAGGCCTCTTGCTGCTGTGGCCTCTCCCGTTGCGGAGCACAGGCTCCGGACGCGCAGGCTCAGTGGCCATGGCTCACGGGCCCAGCCGCTCCGCGGCCTGTGGGATCTTCCCGGACCGGGGCACGAGCCCGTGTCCCCTGCATCGGCAGGTGGACTCTCAACCACTGCGCCACCAGGGAAGCCCTACTGGCATATCTTAATATTGATTCAGGAAATATACCCATTGCCCAAGCCTTGAGAAAGAGTTTTAGTGGCCCACTCATACCTGGATTATTTCACGGGACAAAAACACAGCCAAGCCCCCTGAAGCTAAATTGGGACTGGCTTCCCCTAGTGTTTTCCCATATTGTGGATTAGCTGCTGACAGCTGGCTCTGGTTCGCTGCTAGAACTAGCAAGGCAGGTGGCGGGGGTGGGGTGGGGGTGGGGTGGTGGGTGGAGTCACTGGCCAACCACACCTGAGACCCATTTCACAGAGCCTCGCAGAAGAAAAGTGTGGCCTCTTCTAGGCGCTCCCTCCCTCCCTCCTTAGGAGCAGCAACAGTGATGCAAAAGAAGATTGTTGGCCCTATGTGTCTGGGGTGTGATGGTTCTCAGAGGGTAGGAAAAGGATGCTGGTGCTCTGAGAGTGGCAGAGACTTGCCCACCCAGGTCTCCAGGGGTGGCCGGACCTCTGGTGGAGCAACAGAGGCCCAGAGGAAGTGGAAATGCCTGCCTTCTAATCAACTTCAGAAGACTGGTCTCTAAGTAATACAGCAATGATCATGAAGATCTGAAGGAAGACCAGTGACCCTCCATAAATGTTCAGGACTGACAGGACTCCAAGTCTCTCACATCAGCGCTTCCCAAACTGTAATGTGCACATGAATCACCTGGGTCTCTTGTTAAAATGCAAATTCCAATTTAGTAGGTCTGGGGTGTGACCCACGATTCCGTGTTACTAACAAGCTTTTGATGATACACTTTGAGTAGTGTCTTAGTCATGCAGGCAGCTATTAACAGAATACCACAGACTGGGTGGCTTATAAATCACAGAAATTTATTTCTCACAATTCTGGAAGCTAGAATGTCCAAGATCAAGGTGCCAGCAGATTCACTGTCTGATGGGGTCCTGCTTCCTGGTCCTTCTCAGTGTGTCCTCATATGGTAGAAGGGGCGAGGGAGCTCTCTGGGTTCTCTTTTATAAGGACACTAATCCCATTCATGAGGACTCCACCCTCATGACCTGATCACCTCCCCCAAGCCCCACCTCCCAATACCATCATCTTGGGAGTTGATTTCAACTTATGAATTTGGGAGAGAGCACAGACATTCAGTCCATAACAGATAGAGAGGTCTTGTACAAACCTAGGAAAGTGGAGAAGCCTACCATGGACAGGTAATACAGGCCAAATTACCAGCCCTGGGAGGTGGTTCCCAAAGAAAAATATTCAATTTGATTTAGAAAAGTTAAATAAGTGAGATTTCCTACATCCATGTGTGAAATGAGCAAATTCAAACTCATTTCTTATGGTACATGCTTGCCCACTTGTAATTTAAGCTTTAAAACAGCTGTTACCCATCAAAATAGACTAGCCAGCGAGGACCAGCACACTGTATGAGCACCCGCAAAGCCACCGTGGCATCCATGCGTCACCCACTGTCTGCATTTCACAGATGGGGTCCCCACCACCTCACCATCATCTCAATCCAAAGATCATGACGAATGGTTCTTCAGTTATCACAGTGCTTTTATTTATTTATTTATTTTTGATGGAGGATCATAAATGCTTTGAGAACGACTTTCTGATTTCATTGTTTCCCTACTGCAGAGTTTAACCTCCTAGATAAATACTGCTTTACTGTAGCAACATGCTCTGAGCACCTACTAGACATTAGCCATCATGCTAGACCCTTTACACATACATCATCTCATTTATCACCCATCCCTGAGAGATGGGTATTAGAAGTCTCATTTTATAGCTGGGGAAATGGATCCTCAGAGACTTTAAACAACTTGTCAAGCTCACTTGGTACTAAGTGGTTGGACTGAAAATTTAAAACAGGTCCACTTACTCCAGAGCTGTTTTGTCTGTTTGTTTATTTGCCTCTACCACACCACACTAGCTCTGAGCCTTCTCCCAGGTACACAGATAGCCTTACTATCATCCACCTGCTTCAGGTTCTACTTCCCAATGGACCATCATAACTTTCCCAAATAAAATCGGAAAATACTCTGTGTCAGGGGCTTAATCCTTAATCCTTCTCTTAACTTCCATTTGAAGGCTTCTCAGAGAGGAGAAGACTGTAGGGTCTAAAGCCTCAAGAATATGCCTGATCTTTGATTCATCTTAATTTTCCAGATGTCTAATGAGAGTTTCATGAGCCACCTCCAATCCTTTTGGAAAAACTTCTCTAACAAAGAATTCTCTGTTCCTAGAGGGCTGAATACAGCTTCCTTAGGGTTTAAGACACTATGGACATTAAAAAGTCTTACCCCACGGGCTTCCCTGGTGGCGCAGTGGTTGAGAGTCCGCCTGCCGATGCAGGGGACACGGGTTCGTGCCCCGGTCCGGGAGGATCCCACGTGCCGCGGAGCAGCTGGGCCCGTGAGCCGTGGCCGCTGAGCCTGCGCGTCCGGAGCCTGTGCTCTGCAATGGGAGAGGCCACAACAGTGAGAGGCCCGCGTATCACAAAAAAAAAAAAAAAAAAAAAAAGTCTTACCCTTTCCTGGAGGGATAAAAATCTCTAAAGGGGTTCAAGATGACACCCCCCCTTCTCATTCAGAAACTTTTCCAGGAATTCACTGAGAATTTCCCTCATCCCTGAGACAGGTGACATCATTAGGTCCACTAGCACAGGGACCGTGACTTGCTCCTAAATTCATTAATTTTAGATCCTATGTCTTTCAAGTCAAGTGGAAGTGTGCATGGCACAGATTGGCATTGCACCAGAGGGCAAGTAGAATTGGGTAGCCAGGGAGAGCTGGATTCAAAATTGACTCAGCAACTTACAAGCTGTGACACCTTGGGCAAACTACTTTACTTTTCTGAGTCTCAACTTACTTAACTGTAAATATTAGTAATGTAGTTGATCATAAGGCTGTTTGAGGATTAAGTGGGATATCCTCTAAAAGGTACCTGGCCCGAAGTTGCTATTCAGTACAACGAATGGGAGCCCTCTCACGAGGTAGAGGATTTCAGAGTTTATTCCTTTCACTCTGCTTTATTTTGTCTGAGAAGAGTGATGGGTTGGGGGAAATCCCAATCACTTTTCTATTTCTCTTCCCATCAGCTAGCAATCCATTTTCTGGCAAACAGTCGGGTCCTTTCCATCTTAGTCAGGCTGAAAGCCAAATAATAATAATCAAAAAAAGAACAGAGAGAAATCCATCTAGGTATCATTAATTCTTCTAAGGTTATAAATTGGGCCAAGTATGGGTCAAGCTAAAACTGTGTCATTCTCCTGGGCCGATATCTGGAGCCATGTCTTGATTACATTAATGCTTATCTAGATGACCTCTTGTTGTGCTTCCAAAATGGCTCAGAAAATAGACCTTCAGGCTGTGGTTTGCCCACAGCTGTGTACATCATCCATCCACCTCTCAGTGACACCTCATCAGTCCTCTCCATCGAACTCCTATCCTACAGTTATTCAAATTCTACATATAACCCAGACCATGCTTTTTCTTTCGCTCTGTCTCAGAGGTACCCAGCTAAAGAAAACTGCTTTCCAAGTCTGGGTTCAAATCCAGGTCAAAATGGTATCTTTTCCCCTCCTCACCATCCCACCACCAAGCCCCTCTCGAGGCCCCCGGGACTGAGCATACAGAGCTAGGCATGGGGTTGAATGATTGAGTGAATAAACGAACAATTGTTCCAGCACGTTTGGGCACCGTGTCAAGTGTGCTAGGACACAGGCCATCTGCTTTGTATCTTAACACCACACGGTGTTTCTTTTAGTCATTTCTTTTAGGTCCCTCCAACCCCACCCCACCCCACCCCCGCCAAGCACAAGCACCAGTGTACTTACAGTCGTTCAATAACACCTCTTAGCCAGGGAATTCAAAGTAGTTCAAGATGGATGACAATAATTAACAGTCCTATGAAATGATGTCTAGGCACAAGGGGAAAGAATTGCAAAGGTAAAAATAGAACTCAGGTGTCCTTACCCCAAAGACACGGCCTAAAGGATCCGCTGCCCACTCCTCGGAGCTGCACGGACGACCTTCACCGCCTGCGTCCTGTTATCCCACAACACGCACCTCACACTCAGACACTCTAGTTCTTGCTGTTCAGACTGTGTGTTTGGACCATCAGCAACAGCACCTTCCAGGAACTTGTAAGAAATGCATGACCTTGGGCCCTTCCCAGATGTACTATATAAGGATCTGCCTTTTAACAAAATCCTCAGGTGACGAAAATGCTGCTAGTCTGGGGACCATACACGCTTTGAGTAGCATGGCTCTAGATTACCCGTCATCCTCTAAACAAGTCCCACATGGTCATACCTCCAAGCCTCTGCTCTCATAAAACCTTCTGCCTACAATACTCTGCCACCTTCTCTCCGTGAATTCTACGCAATTTCAGTCCCTCTGTAGAAATCATCAGAGCAGACATCTTAGCACTCGGGAAAGAGAAGAGCTTGCTTATCACACTCTACACAAGCGTTCCTAACCACCTGGAATTGTCATTAGTTGTTCATATGTGTTGGTCTCTCCAGCGAGATTGAGTTCAACAGTGGGGACCGTGTTTATTTATCCCCCAGAATGTGCTATGTGCTCAATAAATAGTCATTGAATCAACATTAACACTAGCTCCATGCTCTATGTCATTTTCACATCTTCAACAGATTCCAGAAGAAGCCACGTGGCTTATGTGACATCCCACCAAATTTTAACTTGTGCCACAGTTAGTATCCTGCAAATGCCCATGTGCTTGCTGAATGGTGGCCCATCTTGAGACAGAAATTTAAGAGATTGTGTATCCTGGGCTTCCCTGGTGGCGCAGTGGTTGAGAGTCCGCCTGCCGATGCAGGGGACGCGGGTTCGTGCCCCGGTCCAGGAGGATCCCACATGCCGCGGAGCGTCTGGGCCCATAAGCCATGGCCACGGAGCCTGTGCTCCGCAAGGGGAGAGGCCACAACAGTGAGAGGCCCGCGTACCGGCAAAAAAAAAAAAAAAAAAAAGAAACCAAAACAAAACAAAAAAAAGAGATTATGTATCCCATTATATATTATGTATGCCCTCATGGATGTGCTGAAACAGAATAACGGTCTGCTCTTGATCATCTCCGGCAGGGGATTATAACTTGCAGAGAGTAAATGGAAAAGCTGATTTGTAACCTATCACTAGGAGCCTTAATGGTTCAAAACAGGCCCTTACAATGTTTTTCTTTGCCCGTCCAGGAGCACACGACAACAAGCTTTGTGGGTAGGTAAGTCGTTATTCTGGAAAAAAATATTTTAAAGCACACTTTGAAAATGGAAGGCATTGAAGTAAATCGTAAATTTGTCTCATTATTTCCTGTTTCTTACTTCAACCTCATTCATGACTATAACGGCTTGGTTTGAAAATTCTACTACTATGGTAATTTCCTCCTTTCTCAAGGCCCCAGCCAAACCCCACTGGAAATGAAAGAACTGAGCAGAGAGATGGTTGAAATTTCCCATAAGCTGAATTTTTTATTACGGCGACTGCTGCTTTAAAAGCCTGTCGTAACACATATGGCTTACAAATTATTGCCTCATGTAGGGAAAGCAAAATGCTCTTTATCCAAGTAGATGTGCACTTGCCCAAACCCTAAGGGGAGTGTTTACACGTTTAGTGTTGAGACCCTGTAACAGCAGAGGTGCTGTTGAAGGCACCACAGAGAAGCCTGGGACAACTCATATATGTGCCTTCCTTGTCACTGGGGGCTAAATTGTCCTGGACTCCAGGGATATATGTTCTGGGGATCAGTCACTGACAGTATATGACTAACAAGAGTTTTAGAATTTTAGGTTGAAGATGAACTTCAAGGTCATTTCATCTAATGCTTGAATCCCTTAGGTAACATCCCTACTAAGTGGCCATCCGGCCAAGCCCAGAATACCTCCAGTAACAGGGAACCCTTTACCTCCCACACACTTATGTCCCTTCAGTCTGGTCTCCACTTGTTTACGTTCCATCTTTTCCCGTGCAGGAGCACAGGAACAGCGGTTTTAGAATTCGACCATCCGGTCGAATAGGTAGGTCCGGTGGTTTCCTACTTCGGAACTGTGGGTTCAAGTTCCAAATTCCAGGGAAGCAGAGTCTGCTTTGTCTAACTGGATACCACTCCTTGTCTGGAGAAAGGCCAGAACCACTGACACCACATGCAGGGGAGATGGGGGAGTCCTCCAAAGTAAAAGGAGGTGCTGGTCCCAGAAAAAGGAAAAAGAGTGCTAGACTGACAAGAAACAGTCAGATGTTTACAAGCTCACATTCCTGCTTTTGCTCAAACCTGGAATAACCTCTTCAACCCCCAGACAGTTCTAACTGGCAGCTCGGGTCCCAGCTCGCGTCCACTTGCCGGCTCTCTCTGCATCCGCCTTGGTGAGTAGATACCCACGTGCTTGGACATCCCATTTCCCTTCCCAGGCTGTAATTACTTGGAAAGGGAACCAAATCTTGTAGCTTTTTAATCCACCACAACACCTACCTACAAAGTACGTGCTGACATACAGTTGCTGTTTTCCAAAACAGCAGAAAACGTCTTACTTCAAGCAGATGTACATGCAGAAAGTAGGGAGAAAGGAAATTGTGAATTACCCTGAGCGCTTAAACTTCCTTTTAGGATTTTATGGCATGTGGGATTTCTACTGGTTAAGTAAAGATTTCTGTTTCCTGATAGTAGTGTTAAATTGAAATCTCTCAACATATTAATATTCATCCTCTGACATTTTAACTACCATTTCTATTCTCTCATGCAGTCAACAACCAGTAATTGCATCAGGATTCAGGAATAGAAATATGAGCATCAGATTTATCTCTGCCCTGAAGGAGCTCATCATCCTTGATAAGTCAGGGGTAGAAAAATAAATCAGGAATCCCGAGATGAGACTCTGTACTCCAGAGATATAGACTAGGTGCCTCTCTGATCCCCTAAGTTAGAGTTTCTCAGAGCACATCCTCCACCTTTTCTGCAACAAACCCTCTCCTGGAACTTCTTACCCCGCAGACCCCCAGCCCCATGCCTGACCTATAAAATCAAGCATTTAGCCTAGTGCTTGGGGTCCAAGATTTTCTAACACGCTCCCCAAGGGGGAATTCCATGCACATCATATATTGAGAGCTACTACACTAGTGATAAATTCTTGAGATTTGAGTATGCAGAATATTATAATAGGGATATTCCAAAGCAAGAAAACAAAAACAAAAACAAAACCCTGTTAAAATCCCAACAAAACAATATATAAACTCACACTAGCTTCTCATCTGATGAAAGGAAACTTCCATGCAGTATCATACTCATTTTCCATGGCTTACCGGTTCCGAGCATACATTGTTCTCGCATTAAACCCTGCAGGAGAAGGATGCCCTGCTTGACAAGAAGAGTTTTCAGACTAGCAAGTGACTGGAATGTTACCTGGCCCAGGTGTTGGTTTAGGAGGCTTCACCAGACTTCAGCACATCCGGGTTGCATTGCAGTTCCTGTTAACTGTGACCTGCAGTATGTGTCATTCCAATCGTATGTGGACCCCATGACAGGTAGGTTTTTTCTGACAAAGGGAAAGATGCAGCAACCATATGTGTAGTTGAGCTGGAAAATGCGCTATTGGCTCAGTCAAAGGATAAAGAGAAGTATAATCTAACTTCTCCCTTTTCTAAAAGCCATAACTACCAGAAACTTAAAAATAAAAATAAAAAGTCTGTCTTTCTAACAGCAGGCTCCAAATTTCCAGCGGGCAATGGAACAAGCCTGGCATTAGAGCTCTGAGTTTTAGCCCCACGCTGCCTCGTAGCAGAAGTGGAAGCAAGTCGCCCACCTCTGTACCTAGTCTCCTCCTCTGTCCAAAGCTGGCAGCATCTGCCCTACCTCCGGGGTTTTGGTCGGATCCGTGGTTCATGGATGCAAAGGTATTTCATATACTCCAAGTCAGGGCTTCTTACCCAGGGGTCCATGGGCCCCCTTGGCCTGGGCTTCAGGACTTTAGTGAACATTCTGACGTTATAAATAAAATCGGGTTATGTATAGGCACACGTGCTTTTTTCTGGGGAGAGGGTCCGTAGCTTTCATCAGACTTTCAAAGGAGTCTCTGACCTAAATTAGTATCCTGCTCCTCTTTTCTCTGTAACTAATTACCGAGTGTTTATTGAGCCTTCACTGTGGGATCTGTCCTTAGTGGTGCAGTGAACCCCCAATCCTCTTCTAACCTTTGAGCCGTCAAGGAAGGTTTACAGGCTTTATATCGGTTTGGGTTGCACTTTAAAGGAGGGAGTGGGTGAGGGTCATGCACCAAGAGATGCCTGGGAAGCATTACCTCACCTCTGGGGGAGTCTAAACCCCCAGGATGCTCTCCCCGGCCTCCAACAGGGTGGAGTGGGAGGCTGTCGTGGAGCCTGTTCTGTCAGTGCAACGTGTTTTCCACTCCAGCAACACCTAACATATGGCGTGTGCACTGATGCTGATGAAAACAGTGATTCATCCTTAATCCTTAAAAAAAAAAAGCAGTCGACCTCGTGTGGCCCTGGCTCTCCACCCTGAATACCCTTCTGTTCTCCAAAATGTCTGTGCCGTCACCTGCCTCCACCTGACCCTGTTGGCTCCTTGGTCTTACTCTCGTGCAGGCTCCCTCCAGCCCTCTAATCTCTGCTTCCTCCTGTCCATCCTGGAGATTTCTGTTGCACATCCTCAGCCCTCTCTGTAATGTAACGACCTTTCCTTTCACTCCCTTGCTGGCCTCACTGTCCCTCACCTCACACCCCTCCCATACCTGGTCTATGCTTTACCTTTACCATCCTCCCCTATGCCTTGACCCTTGGAAGGAATACCTCCCTACCAGGGGGAAGGGAAAGTAAGAGGTGAAGGAAGATGCAGGAAAATTTGGGTTATGGGATAAGGAGGTGAAAGGTGGGGGAAGAAGACTGCCGGATGAAAACACTGAGAATCACCCACCTTCTCCTGCCATTTTGATTTACTTCACAAGGTCTTCTGTTTGGTGCCCAACGGGGTACAAGGCAAAGGTGTTATATTCTGGGAGAAGACCAAACCTCATCAGCCTTGTAAGAAATGAAAGAAGAAAGAGAAGAACAGAGAGACAAGAAAAAAGAGAGGGAAAGCATCAGGGGATAACCGGGAGTGAAGGATAAGAACATATAATCTCATAGCTTAACTGTGTTTAAACCAAAGCAGACCTTCATCAATGGGTGGGCAAACAGGGATAAAAAAGAGTCATATCTGGAGACAAAGGCAGCCAATCACTGTCCATGAGATTTGGGATCAGGGTAACGTCAAATTATGTAACCGGGTGTGTTCTAAACATTTGTTATTGGTAGGGGTTCAAAACATATTTTCAAAAAACGGCAGTATGATTCAGGGAAGTCAGACAAAACCAAGTGAATCTGGGTTCGATGTAACCTTGGTCAAGTCACAACCTTTCAGAGCCTCAAATGAAGATAAGCGTACCTTCTTAGAAGTATCTCTAGTGCAGGATTGTTGTGACAAATAATGATATGTCTTAAGTGCCTTGCATACAGTAGATGCTCAATAAATTATGGTGGTTATTATTATTACTATCATTAAAACTCTGCTATATATAGCAAGTTCAAATCACAGGGGAAAACCGCAATAGCTAATAACCTGCAATCTACCAGAAATATAAAGCACTGTCCTAAAAAGACCGTAGAGATCTAACCACTGTGCACTGCACAATTCTTCTAGATGAGAATGTCCAGAGTTCAATCCCAAGCAGTAGGAGTCAGTGCTTCTGCAAATACAGCCTCTGTTGGAATCTGCACCAGGGTAGGGTAGAGAGGGTGGGTATCCAGCAGGTTGGGAGTAGAGAGAGAGTCAACCTCATAAGTAGTGGTCAAGTGTCTAAGCCTCAGATCCTCATCTGTAGAAAAAGGACAGTAATGTACACTGTATACAAGTTGGAAGATTAAAAATTGACCAGTGGGGACTTCCCTGGTGACGCAGTGGTTAACACGGGTTTGAGCTCTGGTCCGGGAAGAGCCCACATGCCACGAAGCAACTAAGCCCATGCACCACAACTACTGAGCCCATGTGCCACAACTCCTGAAGCCTGCACACCTAGAGCCCGTGCTCTGCAACAAGAGAAGCCACCGCAGTGAGAAGCCTGCACACCACAATGAAGAGTAGCCCCCACTCTCCACAACTAGAGAAAACCTGCACACAGCAACAAAGACCCAATGCAAAGCAGGAAAAATTTTTTAAATAAAAAAATTTAAAAACTGACCAGTGGGGCTTCCCTGGTGGCGCAGTGGTTAAGAATCTGCCTGCCAACGCAGGGGACACGGGTTTGAGCCCTGGTCCGGGAAGATCCCACAAGCCGCAGAGCAACTAAGCCCGTGCGCCACAACTACTGAAGCCCGCGTGCCTAGAGCCCATGCTCTGCAACAAGACAAGCCACCGCAACGAGAAGCCCGCACACCGCAACGAAGAGTAGCCCCCACTCACCACAACTAGAGAAAGCCCATGCACAGCAACGAAGACCCAATGCAGCCAAAAATAATAAATTTTTTTTAAAAAAATTGACCAGTATACCAAACCTGTGTTTTCTGGAACATAAGCTCTATAGGATATTAATAAGTGTTATCAAAATAGGAAAATGCTGGATCACAATAAGGTCTCATATGTAGGCAAACTGGCAGTATCTACCAACACTGTAAATGCACATACCTTTTGATACAGCAATCCTGCTAATGAGATGAGGGGGAGAGATTCAACTGATTTCTTATTGCAGGACATCTTCAGACAGGAATGTGATTTAAAGCTTTTCCCAAACGTATTTAAATCCAGGCCCCTTTTCTTGTAGAACATCTCCTGGGACTAGTGTTCCAAGGAAGACATTTGGAAACACTAAATTAGATCATGCATGTGCGAGCTGGTACAGATGGTACTCCATAAGCCTTTTATTTTCTTCTGATGGTCTCAGGATTAGCCCTAGACCTCCTAACCCATCACCACCATCTGTTCCTATGACCAAAGTCTCTCGTCTCCCTAGTGAGCTACAGAATACGATATGGTCCAATAACTCCTCCCTAACCTCCTGCCTCTGAAGTATAGAGTCCCTTGGAAGTTTTCTAATGCTCTTCGCTGCTTAGAGCAATAAGAAATGAAGAACAAAAACATTTCTCCTCCAGTGCCTTTCTCTTCATTCACTTCGTCTCTGTATGAAATGACAAGGACAAATACAGTTTAGGTATTAAAGGCAAGCGCTGAAGGTTCAAAGTGAAACTCATCTACTTTGCAAAGAAAATTTAGGTAATATATCCTGGGTCCTTCAACAGAAAAGGCAGGGGAGCTTGTGAACTAAAACACAAATCAGAACAGAGGCTGGAGAACCAAGAGCAGTTGAAGCAGCTGCAGGAGTGAGCTTCCCTTTCCTTTCTTGAGTCATCATTAGTCTTTTCCCCTAGGATCTGATGGGGTGCCAGTGAGAAAATGTGGGGCTGGTCAAGGAAAGGAGGAGGAAGGCAGCGGAGTGGTGGGTTTTAAAAAGGGAGGACCCTGTATGCTGTATATGATGGAGCACTGGTAAATGGGTGGTGCCCACACAGAGCAGGTCTGAAATCCCTGAATGAATGAATTAATGGACGAACCACCAACCAACTAGACATAAATTGAGTACAAAGCAGAAAATCATAGTGTCTTCAGATTAAGAAAATAAAGGTCTTGGCAAGAGTCAGACCCAGTGGAGCAAGGCTGCCTTGGTTGACCAGGTAAAGTGTTCTCTCGAACACCTAACTGAATCGCTTTCGTTGCAATTCCTTCTAAAAGGCACAGAATCCCAGCAGGTGCCTGGAGGAAGGTCATTCTTCCAGCAGCATTTGTCAATAGACCTGAATTTTGCTCTAATCTGCTCAGAGAGGCTTTCTCTTCCTTTGTTTGGTTCTTCCTCCCCTCTGAGCATTGCCTCACCTCTACCTAGATAGTAGAGATCTTCACCAACTAGCCATCAGGGGTTTGGCTCTGTGACTGTGGAATCTCCGCTATTCTTTGAATATGAAACAAACACAATGGAGACTCAAAGTACTGTTACTATCTATTATAGACAGAAAGGAGGAAAAGAAAATTTAACTGTACGCACAGCCAAAAACATCAATATTTACAAAGGACTCCAATTACCGTAATAATTGTTGTGGAGTACCTTATAGAAGACAATGGAATGCCATACAGCTGATGAAGGATGTACAAAATCTTAAAAGTACATGCTAACTCTGACACACACGATAAAAAGGAAATGTCGCTTAGCCAAGAAAGATAGATTTAAAAGTCAATATATTTGTTTAAGTAAAATATTACCAGGAAGATGAATCTTTAACAAGCAAAATATGACCTGCATCTGAAGCCAAAGATAAAATTTCTCAATTATTCATTGATTTGAATTATGAATACAAATTCCCCTTACATTTTATTGTAAATAATTGAGAGTTAACTTGAGATTTAAAGTTTTTTCAGAACAAAGGAATGAGTTTAACTCAAAAATTTAACTTATGATAACTCTGTTAAGTACAATTAAAGTGGTAGAATTAAGAAAACTAACATAAGGAAACAAAAACTAATAACAGGAAGAATTGAAATTTGAATGTGTTTATGGGTAAATGAAAGTCACGTTTTCCTAATTAAGGATGAATCTAAGGGGGGCTTCCCTGGTGGTCCAGAGGGGAGGACTCCAAGCTCCCAATGCAAGGGGCCTGGGTTCAATCCCTGGTCAGGGAACTAGATCCCGCAGGCCACAACTGAGCCTGCATGCTGCAACTAAAGATCCTGCATGCCACAACTTTAAAAAAAAAAAGAGAGAGAGAGAGATCCCGCATGCCGCAACAAAGATCCTGTGTGCCACAACTAAGACCGGGCACAGCCAAATAAATAAACAAATAATTTTTTTTTTTTTTAAGATGAATCTAAGGAATACAATTCTGATTGTAAAAGGAACACATGCTTCTCCAGAACCTGCTCAATCTTACATTTTTTTCCTCTAAAAACCTTTTGATCTTAGTTCCTCTTCTCTACAAAAGATAACATCTACTCTTTCAAATCACTTCTGTTAGTTAAGATTAAGGAGTTGAAAGGAAGGTGATCCTGGACAATTCTGCCTCTAGCTGTGGCAGATTAATCTGTAACAGACTAACACTCCCCCTAAGAACAATAGAAGAAAATGGAGATGGGGAAGAAGAGTCTGTTTGAGGGCATCAGAGAGGTACCAAGGCACCTAGGACCAGAGGGGGCAAAATTCCAGAGGGCAGAGAATCTTTGGTGTGAACCTGGTATCTGTCAGCTGAAGCTAAACAAGAAAAAAAGAAAATCCACAGCCTGTGTATTATCAGTTGAGGCAGCGATTTCATAAAAATGTCTAATTTCAGCCGAATATATGTTCCTAAGCAGCAATGAGAAAGGCATTACCAAACCTTCCAAGTGAGCACTCCTTGGATATTAAACCCAGACTTCGTTTGGAGCTGTCAATTGTCTCCTGAGCCATAATCAGAATTGAATACTTTAAGACCTTCACAAAACAAACATTGTTAAGTTAACCCGGTGAATAGCCAAGTGGACCAAAGGTAAAGGGTCTTGCGAAGGAACCAAAGGCAAGAGAAAGTCATTGTAGGTTGGGTTCCCCAGAGGCAGAGTCTGAGATGGAGTTTGGGGTATAAAATGTTTATCTATGAAAGGAAGATGGGAAGAGGAATGGGCAGAGAGGACAAATAAAGTTTCAGTTTACCAGGCAGGGAGTTTTAGAGTAAAATAGTACCCATCTGAGTTGTTCCCCATTGGGCCAGAAGAGCTACTTTATATCCTCTTCTATTAAGTCATGGGATCCAGAATATGGCATGACCTTGCACAAGGTGGCTCTCTGCAGGTAAAGCAGACTCTGGAGGAGCTGACAGCTGAGGGCTTTCTTCTGACCATACTCCCTGCAGCTGAGCAGCAAATCTTTCCTTGAAGGAGGAGCTAGTTCCTGCATTTCCCTATTTCCCAGAGCAGAGGCGGCCAAAAAAAAGTAGCTCAGGATACTAACAGAGAATGGAGTCAGGGGTGGGGCCACCCAGGCAAGTGTTCATTCATTCTACATTCCCCAAACTTTCACTGCTCACTTATTCTGCACTTAGACCCCTACTAGGTACTGTGGATCCAGAAAGGAGGCTCACACTCTCCCTACCCTCAAAGGACATCCATCCACAGTGAGTACTCTAAGAGCGGAAAGCACAGCGCGGTGGGGGGGCGGGGTGGGACGCGGGGTGCTGTGCGACAGGGAGGGGCCCCTCACCCAGCCGAGGTGGGGAAAGGGGGCAGGAATCTACTCCATTTCCCACCCAAGTGCCTCCTGGACAGGTGTGTCTGCTGTGTAAGTAACTAATCATAATTGGCTATATGGGGAAGCAGACCCTGGTTGTTCTATGGAAATAGTAAAGCATAAGAAGCAAAGATGACTTAGCTGTCATCCCCAAGAGTCATGAAGGCGAATCACCGTCAACTTCCCTAGGCCTTTTTTAATCATCTGTAACAAAGGGGAACTCTATTTCAAAGAAAAAAATAACTCCTGGGCTTCCCTGGTGGCGCAGTGGTTGAGAGTCCGCCTGCCGATGCAGGGGACACGGGTTCGTGTCCCGGTCCGGGAAGATCCCACGTGCCGCGGAGCGGCTGGGCCCGTGAGCCATGGCCGCTGCGCCTGCGCGTCCGGAGCCTGTGCTCCGCAACGGGAGAGGCCACGACAGTGAGAGGCCCGCATACGGCCAAAAACAAAAAACAAAAAACAAACAGGGCTTCCCTGGTGGCGCAGTGGTTGAGAGTCCGCCTGCCGATGCAGGGAATGCGGGTTCGTGCCCCGGTCCGGGAGGATCCCACGTGCCGCGGAGCGGCTGGGCCCGTGAGCCGCGGCCGCTGCGCCTGCGCGTCCGGAGCCTGTGCTCCGCAACGGGCGGGGCCACAACGGTGAGAGGCCCGCGTACCGCAAAAATAATAATAATAATAATAATTCCTATGACGTGTTCACTGTAATTACAAAACGTGGTCAGGATTATATAAAATCTGAGCTTGGTTCTCCGAGTTGTGGAAGGCTCAGGAAGTTAGATTTACAGAGTCTACAGAAGAAGCAGAGAAGAGGGCTATTTTTGTCTGTTTTTTTCATAGCTGTAGCCCAGCTTCTACAACACTGCCTGGCACAAATGGGAAACTCAATATCCCTTTTTTTTTTGGCTGCCAAAAGCTTTATTGTTTCCATTTGATCCAAGGCTTGGGAGAGGGCTCCAGGGTAGTTAAAAAGCTGCCTAGTGGCTGCCGAGAAGGCTTCAGGCAGAAGTCCTGACGCCAGAGGGGCTCCTCAAAGGCCGCTGGGTTTCAGAGGCTCCTGGTCATGCTTGAGGGTGAGTCTTTCCAAGAGTTACTGGCCCAGGGCTTCCCTGGTGGCGCAGTGGTTGAGAATCCGCCTGCCGATGCAGGAGACACGGGTTCGTGCCCTGGTCCGGGAAGATCCCACATGCCGCGGAGCAACTAAGCCCGTGAGCCATGGCCGCTAGGCCTGTGCGTCCGGAGCCTGTGCCCCACAACGGGAGAGGCCACAACAGTGAGAGGCCCGCATACCGAAAAAAAAAAAAAAAAAAGAGTTACTGGCCCAGCCCAGCCTGGAGACCAGCCAGCCTGCGGAGGTCGGCCAGGTGGTGACCCATCTTCTTGATGAGTTTCACCTGCTCATACAGCAAGCCGCTCTCCAGGAAGCCTCGGAGGTGGGGGTCTGTGCGGGCAGAACCCAGGACACGCAGGTCCAAAATGGCCTGGTTCAGGTCCTTCTCCATGAGAATGGCGGCTTCCATAGCGTCCTGGGTTTCACCCCACTCATCTTGAGAAGGCTTCTGCACGTCCTGGAAGAGGGCACGGTCGCTGCACTGGTTTTGTATTTTCAAGAGACGTTCAGCGCCTTAGCGCTTCTCCTTGGCCAATTCACGGAAGAAGTGGCTCACGCTGTGAAGCGCCCCATCGTCGCGTTCGAAATAGAAGCCCAGAGAGAGGTAGGTACAGAAGGCCTGCAGATGCAGGTCGACCAGGCGACCTCCACCTCGGTGGAATAATTCTGACGAATCTGGGAGCTCAGGTTTGATTGGTAATAGGGAGTTAACCTCAAAAAATGGTGTTGGTTGGTTCCAGTGGCCGAGGGTAGCTGAGTGGCTGATTCCAAAGGTTGCAACGGGAAAAACGGCTGGAGGGCGGTCGGAGGCAGGAACAAGGGGTATCCCTTGGTCCGTTCATTCTAAACACTGTTGAAGCAAGAGACAGATCCGCAGGCCTGCCGCGCGACCTGCCGGAAACTCGATGTTCCTCAAGTCAGTTAGTGAGCAACGGTATAGTCACTTCCGGCCCCCTCCATCTCCACCACCCCCACCCCCGCCAGCCTAAGCCCTCCTTTCTACCCTCCCCCTGCTGCCTAGGACCACCTCTGAGCTAAGGCTGCGATTGGGACACCTGCAAGTGGCTTCTCCAAGTGGCCAGGGCTTCCTCACAGTGTGGTGGCTGGGTTGCCAAGGTGAGCATCCTGAGAGAGAGGGAGCCACACAGAAGCCACGTGGCCTTTGGTGACCTTGCCTCAAAGGTCAAACACTGTCACTTCCACTGCATTCTATTCGTGGAGGCAGTTACAAAGATTTTCTCAAGTTCAAAGGTAGGGAACGTACCTTCTCAATGGAGGAATGTCAACATCACATTGCAAAAAACAAAAACAAAACATGTGGGGTGATACGGATATGGCAGACTGCATTTTCCGAGATACATATATACATGCCATGACACTCAAGCCTTCCCTTGCTTTTACGTTATCAGACATCCGGCACTCTGCCCTCTGCACATCCTTCGTGCAGTACTTAGGAGCTCTGCAAGGAAAATATGAACAGAACGGCTCTCCTTCCCACTCCTGCCCAAACTCAGGACTGGGGGACAGGGGTGCAAAAGTGGGACATTGGGAATGTTTATGGCAGAAGGTAGAGGACTCACTTGGACTCTGGGTGACTCGGGAGCAAAGCCACACACAACCGTCATCACCATCACCTGTGTCAGCATACTATTTCTGTCCCTTTCACTCCTCTTTTTCATTATTTGTCACAGGTGTTTATGTTATAGGGAATAAATCTTCCTGGGAAAGAAGACATTATCGTACAGTGTTAAATCTCCACTTTCATGTATTTATGCCAATGCTTGTGGCCTCATTAGGAATTTTAAGCTGAATTCACTTATGCCGGGTGGCCCATTTGATAGGAAGTGAATTTCAGACTAGGTCAGTACTCAGACAGTCATTCACCTCAAAGTCAAGGTACAATTCAATTCTTTTTGCTATCAATGGATGTATTCTTTAACCAGAGTTAAAATAATCTAAAACCATCTTCCAAAAGTACGATTCAAATGAAATAACATCCAGCGTGCTTAGATTGGAAAAAATGGCATTATTCAATTTCCAAATACAGTAACTCAAATAATGAATTTGAAGAACTCGTTCTTGCTTTACTTTTGGTAGGGCTTCGTAACTGTCCTTTCAGTTCTCTTTTTCTTTGTGGGAAGATGGAGGAGGGGTGGCTAATGCAAAAGCAGAGGCAGCATCTTATCTTACGCCATAACTGCTTTCCTGTCTCCTAAACCCTCAAGAGGGCTTTCTGAAGAAAAAGGGGTGAAAAAAATTAAACCTTATCCAGTGGCATTTACAGAGCTAGAAATAAAACAGCCTTAAAAGTTGTAACAGATACCTTTTTGGTTTATAACCACATTCTCTAACGTCTGTTGAGGGACATTTTCTGACCAAAGGGTCTGTCGGTATCAATAAGGAAAGATGTGTTCCTCATTGTTCTAGAATCTACGGTGTCTAGGGTTGTTGAAATGGATATCTACTGTAGTTCATACTGGAGCATGGAGAGGGAGATTACAGAAGGAAGGAAAAGGGGACGTGGATTACAGTGTGGACTTGCCCCTGGCCTTGCTTTGAACTCTCCCTGGCTTTTTGGAACTTAACCAAGATCAAACAGGCAGTTGCAGCCAGCTCAAGGCCTCTGGTTCTCTGTATAAATTTAGGAGTTGATTTTGAGGTTAAGATTATGAAGTTTTGTGGTAACTTTAAACTGGAAAGTATTGCATTCACCTTTTATATTCCCCAAAGAAAGAAGAAATGCCCAGCCATGTAATGAAACTCCTTTCAATCTGACCATTGTGTTAGGAACAGATTTCACACTGAGCGAATCTTTGCAACCAGACTCAAATGTTTCCCATTAAGGCCCTGCTCGAATATAAATGTGCAAGGGCTGCTGCAGAGTATGCCATTCTCCAAGCAAATGCACACACTTAGTGCCTTGGATAGCGTATCAAAAACAGATCCACTGTTGAACACTTGTTTGCACTTCTTATTGCCATTGCTTAGAGCCTAGACAATGAGAAAGAAAACTCCCTCAACCTCTTGGTGGTGGCGGTGGGACCTACCTGATTAGGCAGGACATGTGTGGGTCAAACTGTTGCAGCCTTAATATCTGAATCAGAATTGCTTGCTTACAATGGCTACGACGTATCTTACTAGAATCCTTCACAGTTTAGCAACGTTTGCTTCAAGCTAAAATAAGTGCCGGGAAGTAGAGTTTAAAATGATGCACAGGGCTTCCCTGGTGGCGCAGTGGTTGAGAGTCCGCCTGCCGATGCAGGGGACGCGGGTTCGTGCCCGGATCCGGGAAGATCCCACGTGCCGCGGAGCGGCTGGGCCCGTGAGCCATGGCCGCTGAGCCTGCGCGTCCGGAGCCTGTGCTCCGCAACGGGAGAGGCCACAGCAGTGAGAGGCTCGCGTACTGCAAAAAAAAAAAAAAAAAAAAAGCACAAAGTTTTAGACTATCAAAACAGGAGATTCTATCCAGAAAATGACTTTTACTAAAGTTGAAGAAAACTACAACACATTAACAGAAAGTTTCAATCTGTTATAAGATAGTTCTTAGTTTGATTATTTTTGAGGGGTGGGGGGACTTTCCTTCCCCTTGTCTTAAGAGCAAATGACAAAAACAAGCACTTCTTATAAAAGAGCTCCATACAAGAGGGTGTTAAGGCAAATTAGAGTCCCCAGGTATAACTTCAATCATGCTAATGAGAACAGAAACAAGGGCACTTATAATTATGCTCTTATCCCAGACTTCAGGAAAGTTCGTAGATGGTATCGTATGAATCCTTTTTGAATAGGCATGGTTATCTGCACTTTATCTGGGGCAATCAAGGCATTCAAAGATAACTTGCCAAGGTCATAAGATTCCTCAGAGCCACCACCAGAAAAGAGAACCCTTAACAGTGCAAATGCTGCTGAGA
This sequence comes from Kogia breviceps, assembly GCF_026419965.1. NCBI lineage: Eukaryota > Metazoa > Chordata > Mammalia > Artiodactyla > Physeteridae > Kogia > Kogia breviceps. The sequence continues at coordinate 96,152,140 of NC_081319.1, read as the reverse complement.
AATCAACTTTGTATGCAGTCTGCTAGGAGTAACTTATGTAGACAGTGTACGGACTGAAGGAAGTGGTGAAGCAAGAGGGAAAAAGAATAAAGGGGAAAATGAAGGCTGATCTGTGACTCCTCAAAAGTTATTTCTACAATTCTTCAAAAGGAGACAAATCAATTATACTTCAATTTAAAGAGAGACCATGTTTCAGTCTTATAAAGTTTGACATAATTTAAGACATAATTTAATACAACTTGCATTACTCAAATACATACTTCTAAAAATTTTCCCTTTCTTTTGTTTTTAAATGAAGTATAGTTGATTTATAATATTGTGTTAGTTTCAGGTATACAGCAAAGTGATTCAGTTATACATATTTTCTCAGATTATTTTTCTTTATATGTTATTACAAGATATTGAATATAGTTCCCTGTGCTCTACAGTAAATCCTCGTTGCTTATCTATTTTATGTATAGTAGTTTCTGTCTGTTAATCCCATACTCCTAATTTATCCCCGTCCCCAGTTTCCCCTCTAATTGCAGAATTTAAAATTATATTGAATACTTCCACCTAATACTTTCAAACTTACAACAGTTGCCTTCAGCATTTTTTTTTTTTTTTTTTTTTTTTTTTTTTTTAGCGGTACGCGGGCCTCTCACTGTTGTGGCCTCTCCCGTTGCGGAGCACAGGCTCCGGACGCACAGGCCTAGCGGCCATGGCTCACGGGCTTAGTTGCTCCGGGGCATGTGGGATCTTCCCGGACCAGGGCACGAACCCATGTCTCCTGCATCGGCAGGCGGATTCTCAACCACTGCGCCACCAGGGAAGCCCCATCCCTTCAGCATTTTTTAAAATTTATTTATTTATTTATTTATAGCTGCGTTGGGTCTTTGTTGCTGCACACAGGCTTTCTAGTTGCAGAGAGCAGGGGCAACTCTTCATTGTGGTGCATGGGCTTCTCATTGCGGTGGCTTCTCTTTGTTGCAGAGCACGGGCTCTAGGCACGCGGGCTCAGTAGTTGTGGCACGTGGGCTCAGTAGTTGTGGCTCACGTGCTCTAGAGCTAAGGCTCAGTAATTTGTGGCTCACAGGCTTAGTTGCTCCGCAGCATGTGGGATCTTCCTGGCCCAGGGCTCCAACCCATGTCCCCTGCATTGGCCGGCGGGTTCTTAATCACTGCACCACCAGGGAAGCCCTTGCCTTCAGCATTTTAAAGTAACATTTTAAAATGATTTCAATGAGTATTATGTCATACAGACATAAGTATACTGTTACTTTCTTAAATATTGCTATCAAAAAAACAAATACAGGGGCTTCCCTGGTGGCACAGTGGTTGAGAGTCCGCCTACCGATGCAGGGGACATGGGTCTGTGCCCCGGTCTGGGAAGATCCACATGCCGCGGAGCGGCTGGGCCCGTGAGCCGTGGCCGCTGAGCCTGCGCGTCCGGAGCCTGTGCTCCACCACTGGAGAGGCCACAACAGTGAGAGGCCCATGTACCGCAAAACAAACAAACAAAAAAACATATACAGTAAAAAGACATTTCCACTACTCAGTATATTCAGAGTTTGGAGAATTGATTTGCAGTGTTGTAGGAATTATTTCCATTGTCTGGAATTCATCCAAAGAGCCACTTCTACTTGGTTTGGTTGGTTTTTTTGTTTTGTTTTGCGGGGTGGTTGTGTTTTTTGGTTTTTTTTCCTGCAACTTAAATTTTCTTCTTTGCTAACAGTATGAGTGATTAGAGTAAGGAAGGGGAAGAGCTGACATTTTTCTCTCCTGAAAGCACAACCAGCATCCAGCAAAACACTTTCTTCTATCCTCTTTGCATTCTTTTTGGTCACAATTCCAATCATCTTAGACTATCACCAAAATGCTCACTGACTCCAGTTTAAGGTAATATTGACCCAGAAGTGTGTGCATTATAATAGCGAGACTTTTGAGGTCTAACAATTTTCCAGGGTCCAAAGGCCATCATTTGTAATGTTTAGGCTTTCAGGTGCATTGACAGGTAATGGGGGACCATCTCTGAAACCAGAGTCGATTCCCCTCCATTCATGTTACAGAAGTAACTTCCTATGTGTAAGGCAAGTTCTGAGTACAGGTTTTGATTATTTTTTAGCTTGTCTTAAAATTTTAAAACCTATCAAAGCTAGAAAGTGGTCTACCAAAGAATAAAGGTCATGGACTCTCCAAGTCCTTGAATTTCAAACCAGAGACAGATGATTCCCTTTGACCTCTGGGGGCCGTCCTCACCCCCACTGCTACAGGGGAAAGGGGGAACAGCAAGAAAAGCAAGAAAAATTACAGGCCTGACAACAGGATTTGCCAGGAGGCTGTGTTCCACCTAGAACCTCTGTAGACACACGGATTGCTGATGCCTGTACATCCACAATTAAAGATCCCTTCCTCCCTCAATGCAATGAAAATACCCTGGTAAGAGGTCACGTCTTATGCAATAACATGACAGCATATCTCAACACCTACAGCGTAAATACTTAAGGTGTTTGGTGAAACTCCAGATTCCTGGACTTCAACACAGAATCACTGAATGAGAATCCTGGGCACCAGGGCCCAGGAATCTGAATTTTTAACCCAAATTCTCATTTGCTCCTTAGGCACAGTAACATGTAAGAACCACAGGCTTCGTGACTTCCCTGATGGTCCAGTGGGTAAGACTCCTCACTCCCAATGCCGGGGACCCGGGTTCGATCCCTGGTCCAGGAACTAGATCCCACATGCCGCAACTAAGGGTTCATGTGACACAACTAAGAGTGTGCATTCTGCAACTAAGAGTCCACATGCCGCAACTGAGAAGCCTGCATGCCACAACTAAGAAGTCTGCATGCTGCAACTAAAGGATTCAGCATGCCACAACTAAGACCTGGTGCAGCCTAGATTAAATAAATAAATATTAAAAAAAAAAAAAGAACCTCAGGCTTAGAGCTGGAGAGAAATAGGGAGGAAGCAAGAACAGAAGATGTGGGACCAGGGTTGTATGTGGAATCAAAGGTAAACATCATAAAGTATGGCCTATTTGACAATTTAAGCCAGTCTTGGAAGACACAGAGAAGGCCAAAAAGTAAAATCAATGAGAATAAAGGAAGGAAAGAGGGCACAAGTTTTATGGACCTGCCATGGGCCTCTGAAATGTTGTCCTGCACTAAATAGGTCTTGGCCACCTCATCAAGGAAGGAGTTTTGTTGTGGTTCTTCCTTTTTTATTTCCTTTTTATATAAAATAATTCCTTTCCTAACTTACACAGAATTTTGCTATGGAAACATGGGTTTTGTGGAGAGTAAGAAAGGTATTTTTTACAAATGAATGCTTTGTACAAACTTACTAACCCCATATTTTTTCCCATATTTCTTCAGGGATTTCTACAAAGATGGTATTTTATCAGGTTCTTCTTTTTTTTTTTTTTTAAGAAATACCTCACTTAAAATAAGCAAAACGTTTTTATTCACACAAGTATCTTTTACTAACTCTACCCAATATTAGAAGCTTTGTAGGCTCCAAAGACTATCATGATTAACCTTCTTCAGATGAAACTTTAAGGATGTGCTTTGAACCCACAGAAGAAATTAAATGCACAGTTAAGACTGATTTTCATCATCAAGTTGCAACAGGGAATTGTCTTTAAAGCCATCTGCTGCTGCCTTCATTAGAGTTTTGATCTCTTGCTGCAAATTTATATTCCTTTGTGGGTTTAGGGCAGATATTGGATATCCTTTTCATCTATATTTATTAAGCAAGCTATCGATGAGTCTCATTCTGCCACAAGTTCATGAACGATGTTCCCATGACCACCCTAGTGGGAGTCTTAACTGAATACAACACCTTCAGGATAAGTGGCCATTTGTCACAAGGTAAAGGCATTTTTTTTTTTTTTTTAATTGTGAAAGTTAAAAACACATACCACTTTGACTTTTTTACATTTTGACTTGTTCCACAAGCCCCAATCAGCCAGCAAATAAAAAATGTATGCCAATAATAGAACACCCAAAGAAACATCTGTGCTCCCCACCCTGTCCCCTACCCCCCCCTTTCCTCTCCCAATTTAGGACCTTCTATATGTATCTGAGCCAAGTTCCTGATTGGAAGAAATTCTGACCCAGAAAGAAGGGGGGACAGTTTCCCTGGTTGTTGTCAGCTGTGTTCACTACCTCTCTGTTCTGCATCGCAGGGGAACTGACCCACATAAACTCCAGCTCTCAGGCCCCCTTGCCCCTGGCATCCAGCCCCTCTCAGTCCGTGGGGGCACTGGATGGAGACTGGGCAGCAGGAGGAAAGGAGAAGCCAGAGAATGTTCCCCCTTCGTTTGTGTTTTAGGCAGCATCTTTGGCCGTGGCTGCACCCCTGCGGCTCCCCCCAGGGCAGCCTCGCATTGGCTGAACTGAGTTGGAAGCCAGTCGGCAAGGGAGTCTGGGAAATGCCTCTGCAAATCAGCCCTTTGTGCATGGTCCCGAGCAGATCATGGGAATTATGAGGCCTGGATCTGAGAACAAACAGCCAAATGACCAGCCCAGAGAGCTGGGCTAAGTAAGACTCACTGGCATCCTCTTTAGCTCGGTGGGCCAAAGAATGACAGTTGACTCCAATTCATCCACTCAATATTTACGGTACATTGACCAGGTGTTAGGAGTTGTGCTAGCTTCTTTTTTTATATGTATATTTATTTTTGGCCGTGTTGGGTTTTCATTGCTGCGTGCAGGCTTTCTCTAGTTGCGGGGCGTCTTCCTTGCGGCGCACAGGTTTCTCACTGCGGTGGCTTCTCTTTGTTGCGGAGCACAGACTCTAGGCGCGCGGGCTCAGTAGTTGTGGCTCGCAGGCTCAGTACCTGTGGCACATGGGCCTAGTTGCTCCACGGCATGTGGGATCTTCCCTGACCAGGGCTCGAACCCCTGTCCCCTGCACTGGCAGGCGGATTCTTAATCACTGCACCACCAGGGAAGTCCTGTGCTAGCTTCTAAGAATGCAAAGATAGAGAACATATGGTCCAAGCTCTCACCATCTGCAGTTTGAATCCCAGCGCTACTCCCTTCTAGTTGGCTTTGGGCAGCTGAGTTGACCACTCCAAGCCACCACCTCCTCTGCTGTGAAACAGGGAAGATAATAGTATCAACTTCCTAGGTTTGGGGTTTTTTTTTGTTTGTTTGGCTGCATTGGATCTTAATTGTGGTACGTGGGCCTCTCTCTAGTTGTGGCATGCAGGTTTTCTCTCTGTAGTTATGGCACGCAGGCTCCAGTGCACATGGGCTCTGTAGTTTGCAGCTCGAGGGCTCTCTAGTTGAGGCGCTCGAGCTCAATAGTTGTGGTGCATGGACATTTGGGATCTTAGTTCCCTGACCAGGATTGAACCAGCGTCCCCTTCATTGTAAGGCAGATTCTTTACCGCTGGACCACCAGGGAAGTTCCTCAACTTCCTAGGATTGTTGTAAGGGTTCCATGAGATCGCTGCTTACGGTAGATATTCAGGGAGCATTTGTTGAATAAAATCGTGCCTACTGAGACAGACACTTAATAAGTAAAATGAAGTTACACTTCACTGATTGCCTCCCCTGTGCCAGACCCATACGTCTGTTGCTTTAATACCTGCAACCGCCAAGCAAGGTGGGGTAAACAAGCAGTTTCAATACAATATGGTAAAGGGGTATAACAGACGCACCCACAAGCTGTGCTGGAAACACTGTAGGGGGAGAACCTGTAGAGACCTCACAGAGAAGTTACAGAGGATTTCATCAGAGGGAGAAGGAGGCAGGGCCCGGAGGGTAAAGACCTCGTAATAATAACAACAGCAACAAAAGCCAACAAGGATTGAGAACTCACCCAGAACCAGGCCCTGAGTGACAGTGCTCACTGAGTCTTCCTCCATGGATATTCCCTATCAAACCCATTTTATAGAGAGAGAACTCAAGTTTAGGGTTCTAAGTTATGTCACCCAGCTAGTAAAGGTTAGGGTCAGGATCCAAACCCAAGTGTGCCTGACTCCCAAGCTGATGCCCTGAGGAACCGCAGATGCACCCCTGGCCGTAAGGATGGATTGTTTTATTGAGTTAACTAACGCAGCAGCCGCAGAGGACAGATCTGTGTGCTAACATCCAACAGACTGTAGACTCCTTGGGGTAACTGCGCAAGGAGAGCTGGACACTGAAGGTGCTTAATTCTTTGGGGAGTCCAGCTGCACAGCCCCAGCTCAGCAGAGGACCAGGGAACAAAGGGCTCCATCGTGGGCTGGGGGGAACACGTGTTCTCTAGAAGTAAACCGAGTGGCCTTGAGAGAGGAGTTAACCCTTTCAAGACTCCAGGCTAATATTTGGCTTAATTATCTCTTCCAAGGTACTGAAGGCACTCTGTCTCACAGGGCAAGTTTATCTTTCAAATGGGGGCCACTGATCAACTTACTTAGGAGTCAATTCTCTTGTCTTTTCTTCTTTAAAAGGCCAGTTGCGGGCAACATCACTACTTTTCTGCTTAAAAGGAAGTGGGGAGAAGTCCTTAAAACCTCCCAAGATGGCTTTTAATTAAAAAACACTAATCCTTATTTTTCCTATTTCTCCACCCTTCTGTGCTGCTGGGGGTTGTGGATGTGGAGGTGAGATATTTTGCAAATAATGGTAGACCTTTCCTTCACGTTTCAGAGCCGTTCAATCGGAAACACTGCCACCTGCAAAGCTGGAAATCAATTCAACAGCAATCTTCTTTAAAGCGTTTTCAATGCAGCTGCTAACCTGTCTAGATGTTTAACTTTCAGGTTTCAAAACCTGTCAGTTAAAACTTGCTTACTGTTACTCCTTTTCTCTGAAGCTACAAGCCTGAAGAGAAATTATATAGCAAATTGGAAACAAGGAACTAAGACTTGATAGGAACACAAAAGGCCCGTGAATGGGCTGTGGTGCAAGAAAGTACAATCCCTGCTCTGGAAATGAATGAAGATTAGAGGGCTCGTCTACCCGCTGCCTCTAATGAGGTTGCGCCTTCTCGGTTCTGAAGGCGGCAATTGATCCCTGCACAAGAACACTTGGGCTATTCCGAGAAAAAGACATTAGTCAAACCTGCTGCTGGCTGAGTTTACCAGTCAGTTCTGTTGAATTGTGGCATGGCTAGCATGGGGTGGACGCAGCTCATTAAAAACCCCATTTGGGAAAATCCGAAGGCAACGGGATAGTCATTACTGAACTAATTCTACTGGCCTGAAAGAGTTAATTCAACTCCTAGAGGGAAGCAATGTACTTTCTATTCCCCAGGATGAGCCAGCCTCTCACCCAGCTTAGCACAATGAGACTGTTTTTCCTCAGCCCTCCCCTCTATTCCGGGCTGAAGGCCCTCTGACAGTTGACAAGCCCAAGATGGGGCTCACCAGGAGGGTCTCCTCTCATTCCCCAGTACAGGCCCCTCTAGGCCTAAGGGCCGGCCGGGTAATGCTGAATAAATCCGTGCACGCAAGGAACAAGCCCAAGGACAAATCCCTTGACTTTGTGTCTGGATTCTAAACACCTACCCAGATTCTAACAGTGCAGCCAGATCAATCTATCAACAAGAGTAGCTAAGAGATGCCTGATTTATATGCCCCTTTGCAGTGTATCACTGGGCACAGAGTGCCCTGTAAGCAGTTCTGCACAGGCTCCAGTCCTGGACCAACGGAGAACAGAGGCCATCACCCGCCTGGACCACAAATGTCCTCACTGAGAAAGAACAGAGAGCCACAGAGGGTCAGAAGTGTTCAATGATCCACACATTCCCTTCTAGACACTACTTTTTAAAAACCAATTTATTATAAAAAATGTCAAATATAGATCAAAATAGACATAATGGTCCCCCATATCTATCACCCAGCTGCAACAATTAATAACTTACAGCTAATTTTATTTCAGCTGTACCCCTGGCAGGTCCCCCACCAGGTTACGTTGGAACAAATCCCAGACTTTCTATCACTTCATCCATAAATATTTCAGTGTGTATCTCTAAAAGATAAGGACTCTTTTCTTTTTTTAACAAAGCACAAAACAATTACTGCCTCGAAAAAAAAAAAACCCTTTTGACACCTGCTACAACATAGATGAACCTTGAGGACACTGTGCCGAGTGAAATAAGCCAGTCACAAAAGGACAAATTCTGTATAATTCCACTTACATAAGGTTCTTAGAGTAGTACATTCATAGAGACAAAAGTGGAATGGTGGTGTCCAGGGGCTGGGGGGAGGCAGGAACGGGGTGCAGTTGCAATTCTGCAAGATGAAAAGAGCTCTGTGGCTGGATGGCGGTGAAGGTAGCACAACAATGTGAATGTACTCAACGCTGAACTGAAAAATGATTAAAATAGTAAATTTTATATATCGTTATATGTATTTTACCACAATTTTTTTTTCAAATAGTAAATTAAAAATAAAGCTCTTCACATCATAAACTATCCTTTAAGCATTTAATTATCTCATAAAATGTCATATGTTTGTTCAGTTTGTTTGCCTGGATCAGAATCCACGCAGGTTCGCAGACTGTGCTTGGTTGTCAGTTCTTCTCCGTTGTCCCTCCAACTGTTTTTTTTCTTTTTTTCCCACTGCAGTTTATATATTGAAGAAACTTTTCCTAGAAAGTTTCCCACAATGCAGATTTTTCAGTTTGCATCCCTGTAATGTCCTCTGTTCCTTTTTCTTGAAAACTGGAAGTTGGATCAAGAGAGCAGATCAGAGAGTGGCGTGGACATATACACACTACCAAATGTAAACTAGATAGCTAGTGGGAAGCAGCTGCATGGCACAGGGAGATCAGCTCGGTGCTTTGTGACCTCCTAGAGGGGTGGGATAGGGAGGGTGGGAGGGAGAAGCAAGAGGGAGGGGATACGGGGATATATGTATACGTATAGCTGATTCAGTTTGTTATAAAGCAAAAACTAACACACCATTGTTAAGCAATTATACTTCAATAAAGATGTTAAAAAAAAAAGAGAGCAGATCAGATTCAAATTTGATGTTTCGGGCAAGATCACTGCATAAATTCGACTATACTATCAAAATATGAGTGTGCAAAGATTAATCAACACACTGTCATAACCAATTTAGTATGCGCTCTCCACTGCCGATGGCCTTGGGATGGGGACAGAAGGAATGAGAGGAAATACCAAAAAGATGTTTTAACAGAATCCTTGCCATCAAGGAACCTGCAATCTTGTTAAGGAGGCAAAACTGATAGAAGTGAAACAAATAATAGTTAAGACTGTGCTGTGACTGTAAAAGCCATCTCATTCCAAGGGTGAGACCATCTAAAGAAGGTTTTAAGTCAAAGTTCCTGAAATGGGTCTTGAAGGACTGATATATTTTGGAAAAAAGAAGGCATTTGGGGAAGTAAAACTATACAAAGAAAAACACAGGGACTTCCCTAGTGGCGCAGTGGTTAAGAATCCGCCTGCCAATGCAGGGGACACGGGTTTGAGCCCTGGTCTGGGAAGATCCCACATGCTGTGGAGCAACTAAGCCCATGCGCCACAACTACTGAGCCTGCGCTCTAGAGCCCGCGAGCCACAACTACTGAATCCCGCGTGCCTGGAGCCCGTGCTCCGCCAAAAGAGAAGCTGCCGCAACGAGAAGCCCGCACACCACAATGAAAAGTAGGGCCCGCTCACCGCAGCTACAGAAAGCTCGTGCGCAGCAATGGAGACCCAGTGCAGCCTAAAATAAATAAAATTTTAAAATAATAATACAGGGCTTCCCTGGTGGCGCAGTGGTTGGGAGTCTGCCTGCCGATGCAGGGGACACGGGTTCGTGCCCCGGTCCGGGAGGATCCCACATGCCGTGGAGCAGCTGGGCCCATGAGCCATGGCCGCTGAGCCTGTGCATGCGGAGCCTGTGCCCCACAATGGGAGAGGCCGCAACAGTGAGAGGCCCGCGTACCACCAAAAAATAAAAATAAAATAAAAATAAAATAAAATAATAATACAAACTATTTAAAAAAAAAACAGGAAAGCACAGAGGTTGCTACTGGGGATGGGTACAGAGGATGATTCATACAGGTTGGGAATGATAGCACAAAGACAGGAACACTCAGCAGATTATATGAATTGGAAGATCTCTAGAGACTAAGGCAAATCGGAGGTTACTTCTGTTTTGGGGTGCATACTTTGGCAAGATTCTAAAGGTCTGCAAGTGTCATGGGTGTTTTGAGAAGCTGATTTCCAGTATCTTTTAGTAGAAGAATTGAGGTTTTCCCTCATGGAAATCTTTTCCAACTGAGTTGACCCTTTCTAGAGATGAAACACATGAAAAAGAGTTTCATGAAAAATACAGTTAGAGGGCTTCCCTGGTGGCGCAGTGGTTGAGAGTCCGGCTGCCGATGCAGGGGACATGGGTTCGTGCCCCGGTCCGGGAAGATCCCACATGCCGTGGAGCAGCTAGGCCCGTGAGCCATGGCCGCTGAGCCTGTGCGTCCGCTACGGGACAGGCCACAACAGTGAGAGGCCCATGTACAAAAAAAAAAAAAAAAAAATACAGTTAGAATTAGATAAGATGTTTTGGATTAGCCTTAAATACTCCGGAGGGGAGGGGAGAGGTGAGACGTAGAGGGCTATAGATGCAAAAAGAGTGACAAAGTGTTGACAGTTGTTGGAGCTGAGTCATGGGTACATAGGGCTCATAATGCTATCCTCCCTACTTTTCTGTACTTTTGAATGTTCCCATAATAAAAAGTTATTTGTGAACCTATTACTGTTGAGGTCAAGGGTCATTCCCACATCCCATGTTTCCCATGTTATAGAAAAAGATTGGGTGGACCAGAAGATGTGGCGCTTGTCTCTTCTGTGACTAAGCTGTTTAACTGAGCCAATTACGTCACCTCTGTAGACCTCAATCCCTTTCTCTGTAAAATGAGAGGACAGGGAACAAGAACGAACATTTACTAAGTGCTTACTGTGTGCAGGAATTGGGCAGTGCACTTGATGGAGATGACCTCAGTTTGAGGAGGGTGGAAGTAATGTTGTCCTTAGTCTCCAAAGTTTCTTTCTGGTTCTAGGGTTCCACAAATTATCCGTTTCACCTTCATTTAGTTTTTTGATGATATGCCAGATACCTTGCTATAGGCTTCGGAGACACAGATTAAAGAGACAGCTCCTGTCTTCAAGGGTTTTATGATCTAAAAAGATAGACTAGTAAGAAAGGTTATAATCCAATTGGTAAAGGTTATAATAACTGCTGTTTACTGAACAATAACTACATGGGTAAGATGGTAAAGGTTTTACATTATTGATATCTTACATCCCTACAATATAAAAAAAGCATGACATGGTTTAATAACAAAAATAGTATCATGGGGCTTCCCTGGTGGTGCAGTGGTTGAGAGCCTGCCTGCCGATGCAGGGGTCACGGGTTCGTGCCCCGGTCCGGGAAGATCCCACATGCCGCGGAGCGGCTGGGCCCGTGAGCCATGGCCGCTGAGCCTGCGCGTACGGAGCCTGTGCTCTGCAACGGGAGAGGCCACAACAGTGAGAGGCCCGCATACCGCAAAAAAAAAAAAAAAAAAAAAAATAGTATCATGAGGGACTTGCCTGGTGGTCCAGTGTTAAGAATCCGCCTTCCGGTGCAGGGAACTTGGGCTCGATCCCTGGGAACTAAGATCGGGGAACTAAGATCCCACATGCCACGGGGTAACTAAGTCCACGCGTCACAACTAAGAGCCCGCACACTGCAACTAAAGATCCTGCGTGCTGCATCTGAGAGCCGACGCAGCCAAAAATAAATAACTAAATAATATCATGTGCTCTGGGGTCAAGTATGAGGAACACCCATCCCAGAATGAGGGGGTCAGATAGGTCTGTATTAAGTCTTTTTGAATTCATTTATTTTAATTGTGGCCAAACAAACACAACGTAAAATCTACCATTTTCGGTGCTTAGTTCAGTGGCATGACGTTGTGCCACCATCACCGCCATCCATCTCCGGAACTTTTTCCATCTTCCCAAACTGAAACTCAGTACCCATTAAACACTAACTCCCTGTCCTCCCTCTCCCTAGCCTGAGACAACCACCATTCTCCTTTCTGTCAGTATAATGTGACTGCTCTAACCTCTTCATGTGAATGGCATCATATAGTATTAATATTTGCCCTTTTGTGACTGGCTAATTTCACTTAGCATAATGTCCTCAAGATTCATCTGTGTTGTAGTATATGTGAAAATTTCCTTCTGTTTTAAGGCTGAATAACATTTCATTATACATACAGTTGGTATCCATGAATTCTTCATCTGAGGGTCCAACCAACTGTGGAGTGAAAAAATATTCTTTTAATTTCCAGAAAGCAGAACTTGAATTTGCTGTGCAACAGCAGCTATTTATATAGCATGTACATTGTGTTAGGTATTATAAGTAATCCAGAGATGATTTAAAGTATACGGGAGGATGTACATAGGTCATATGCAAATACTGTGCCACTTTATTTAAGAAACTAGAGCATCAGTGGATTCTGGTATTGTATTGGTGGGGGTCAGGGGTGCTCCTGGAACCAATCCCCAGTGGACGCTGAGGGACAATTGTATAGACCATATTTTGTTTTATCCATTCATCCGTCAGTGGGCACTTGGGTTGCTTCCACCTTTGGCTGTTGTGAATAATGCTACCATGAACATGGGTGGATAAATACTTCTTCAAGACCCTGCTTTCAATTCTTTGGAGTATATACTATGTTCAGTTTTGAAGAATGAGAAGGTATTAAGGCAAAAAAGAAAAAAAAGAACAGCAGCATTCCAAGAAGAGCCAGTGACTAGTGGAAAGGCACAGAGAGCTGTTGTTAAGTTCAGCTGAAGAGTAGAGAGAGGAGGGGGGTGGTGAGATACAAGGCAACAGAGAGAGGCAGGCACTAGACTGTAAGGGCCTTGCATACCATGGGGAACGGGCAACAGGGGCTACAAGCAGAACTGCCATCAAATCCCTATTTTTGCTGCTATTCTTTTTAAAATTTTTTTAAAAATTTATTTATTTATGGCTGCATTGGGTCTTTGTTGCAGTGCGTGGGCTTCTCATTGCGGTGGCTTCTCTTGTGGCAGAGCACGGGCTCTAGGCACGCGGGCCTCAGTAGTTGTGGCGTGTGGGCTCTAGAGCGCAGGCTCTGTAGTTGTTGGTGCACGGGCTGAGCTGCTCCGTGGCATGTGGGATCTTCCCGGACCAGGTCTCGAACTGCGTCCCCTGCATTGGCAGGCGGATTCCTAACCACTGCACCACCAGGGAAGTCCCTGCTGCTATTCTTAAAGTGTCTACTTTAATGTAATTTTAAGCAAATATTCAAAAGCAATGTTTTTACAGGAGAGACTTTGGGCCCTACTGGAAATGACCACTAGAAGATGATTAGGCATTGTGCTGACCCCATTCTTCTGTTTCCCTGACAAGAGGCCCCCTCACTCTACCGGTGTTCAATAAATAGTAATGGAGCACTCAACGGTCCAATTATTTATGGTCAATGGATTGATGTTATTTCATAAAATCTTTTGCTTAAAATAATATTCTCTAATGCACTGCTTTTATTTGACTGATTCTTTTCAGAATCAACTAAGCCAGAGCACAGATCCATTTATGAGATTCTGCATTCAACTCTCCATCTTGCTTTTCCCTAATACAGGATGAATCCCTTGAGCTATAATGAAAATGGTGCCAGGTAAGCTTGGGGCCCCACCCAACTATGAATGATTTTATGACAATGCAACACATAATCTATTCATTTCTATGAAGAGCCTTAATCCCCTGTGAACCCAGTTATACTCCAGAGAAATAGATGGCATGCTCTGTGTGTGTGTGTGTGTGTGTGTGTGTGTGTGTATCAGTTTAACACTCGGGTGACATTTGGGTGTTTCTCACAATACTGATAAACACTGATACTACGAATGGACAAGCTGCTCACAAGAGGATCCATGAGTCATGCCTGTGTGTTCTTCAGGGTGTTTAGCTTTTCTGGTATTCATGTTGATGCTTTGGTTTATAGTGTGAAATAATAGTAAAAATGAAGAATCACCAGAATGATTTCTCAACAAAAGTCATTCATCTAATGAAGATTTGGTCAGCGGGGGTGGGGGGTGGTAGTGTCTTGTAAGGGGCAGGGCAGGATGTGCAGCCGAGGTCACTTCAGTTGTTGCCTTGTAAGATGGTTCACAGACCCCACGGTGCTATCAAACCAGAGCTCTGGGCCAGAAATCCTGCAAAATGGCTCAGTCAATGGAGGTGGGTTTTGAAGTGACCTTAGATGTCATAGAGCAATACAGAACATCAGCAATATGAACTGGCCTTTCACCAGATGAGGGATGGATGCCCCCAAATACATTGATGAAGGTGCAGTCATAGCAAAGGAGAGTCTGGTCCTAATCCTTTTTTCTTGTTTCTTCTTTCGGCTGCACCACACAGTATGTGGGATCTTAGTTTACCAACCAAGGATCGAACCCGTGGCCCCTGCAGTGCAAGCGCGGAGTCTTCCACTGGACCCCCAGGGAAGTCCCAGGTCCTAATCTTTTAGAGACTAGTCACTTCACACTTGAAGTCCGATGTTCAACTCTGATTATTGTGATGCTTAAAAGCAACTCTGAGGCGTGTAGGCAATAAGCATTACTTTTCATTATATTCTTTTATTTAATGTGAATGTTCTGATAGGCACACTGTATTGCTTACAATTTAAGTTCAATTTCATATAATAGAGCTCCATTTCAACTAGTCCAAAATGGCTTAAACAAGATGGTCGTGTATTTCTCCCTTTGGGAATTCCCTGGTGGTCCAGTGGTTAGGACTCCATGCTTTCACTGCCGAGGGCCAAGGTTCCATCGCTCGTTGGGGAACTAAGGTCCCACAAGCTGCATGATGCGGCCAAAAATAAAAGATGAATATTTCTCGCTTAGATATAAGCACAACTATAGACAGTTAGGAATGATGGGGCGGCCCGAGTCACCACTACGCTACCCCTAGATGTTGCCCTGCCCACATAGCCAAAGAACGCTCACTACGAAGTCCTTGTTACAAGCCACGGGGCAGAGGAAGGTGAGATGAAGAGGTATATCACCTCCCTTTAAGAATGCATCCCAGAAGTGGCCAGAATTCCAATTGCCAGAATTCTTCACAAGGCCACGAGAAGGTGCAAAGGTTGCTGGCAATGTCATTACCATGAGTAACACTGGGGTTCTATGACAAGGAAGAAGGAAAGAGCAACTGCTGGAGGACCCCCAGCAATCTCTGCCACATCTGTTTTCTTTTTTCTAAATTGAAAAAGAAAAACTGATTCACAAAGAGGGAAAACTCCCCCAAACTTACCTGGTCAACACCCACTCATCTGTCTTGTGTCAACTTAAAAGTCACTTCCTGTGAGAAGCCTACCTGGGGTTTTCCCCTTCCTTTCCTTCACCCTCTGTGGCCCCCATCTAGAGGAGGTCTCCCTGTTACTCTCCGTCAACAACACCGCTCTGAGTGTTTTAACTTGCCAGAGTTGAAATTAATGACTTAGTGATACGACTACGTTTGTCATGTCTGCCTCCTGAATGGCATTCTGAGCTCTGTGAGGACAGGGACTGAACCTGTCATGGTCACATGGCCCCTTGGTAAGCACTCAAAGCAAATTTCTCAAATCAATTCATAAATGAATGAGAAGGCAGGGGTGTGTGCTCAAAGTCACACAATTAGTGCAGAACCAAGACTGAAGCTGGGTCTTTAAACTCGTTCGTTTTTCTTATCATATCACACAGCTTTTCCAGGTAACAAAATGAGGGCCAGAAGGACAAAGTCACTAACCTGAACTTGTGCAGATTAGTTGTAGGATGAGGCCTGGAATCCAGGATGCTTAAGGCTCAGCCCAGTTCTCCTGCCACCAAACTATAATAATGCTTTTATTTCCAAACCCAAGGAGCTCCTATCTCAGAAAAAGTCAGGGGGTTCACCAAGAGATTCCCAATCATGGGCAAAACAATTTGCTTAAACTCATTTTGTTTTTAAGAATAAATCAGAATATGGGATGGTGGCACAGTGGTTAAGAATCCACCTGCCAGGGCTTCCCTGGTGGCGCAATGGTTGGGAATCCGCCTGCCGATGCAGGGGACACGGGTTCATGCCCCGGTCCGGGAGGATCCCACATGCCACGGAGCGGCTGGGCCCGTGAGCCATGGCCGCTGAGCCTGCGCGTCCGGAGCCTGTGCTTCGCGACGGGAGAGGCCACAGCAGTGAGAGGCCCGCATATCACACACACAAAAAAAGGAATCCACCTGCCAATGCAGGCGACACGGGTTCGATCCCTGGTCCAGGAAGATCCCACATGACATGGAGCAGCTAAGCCTGCGAGCCACAGCTACTGAGCCCGCGTGCCACAACTACTGAAGCCCACGTGCCTAGAGCCCGTGCTCCACAGCAAGAGAAGCCACGGCAATGAGAAGCCCGCCCAACGCAACAAAGAGTAGCCCCCACTCGCCACAACTAGAGAAAGCCCACGCACAGCAAAGAAAACCCAACACAGCCAAAAAATAATTTTTTTTAAAGAATAAGTCAGAATTATCATATGTAACATGTGAACCTTCATGGGATTCTAGATGATCAGGGGAAGAAAACGCCGTATAAAAAGTATTTGGGATGGCGCAGTGGTTGAGAATCCGCCTGCCGATGCAGGAGACACGGGTTCGTGCCCTGGTCCGGGAAGATCCCACATGCCGCGGAGCAACTAAGCCTGTGAGCCATGGCCGCTAGGCCTGCGCGTCCGGAGCCTTTGCTCCACAACGGGAGAGGCCACAACAGTGAGAGGCCCGCATACCGCAAAAAAAAAAAAAAAAAAAAAAAAGTATTTGGGGAACAATTGGAGAAATGTAAATATAGATTATATACTAGATGACAGCTATTGAGTAAATGTTAGTGTCCTTGGATGTGATAATAATATTGTGGTTGAGTAGAAGAATATCTCTTTTCTTAGAAGATGCAGACTGCAGTATTGAATGGGGTTGAGGGAGAAGTGTTATGATGTGTACAGTACACAGGGAAGATCCTACCTTTGAGTTCAGCTTGGAAGATAGTGTTGGTCTATGTACACGGGAGCTGCTTATCTACTCCTCCTGGGGAAGAATGGGCATCTTGACCATCACATAAGTTACTATTGATTGATGTTATTATTTTGATCAGCTGAGACTAAGGCATTTCCCCCCACAATCCTGATTGGATAAGACTTTGCATAATCCGTTAACTGACAAATGATAATACAGCTGCTTTTTATTTTTATTTATTTATTTATTTTGGTTATGTTGGGTCTTCGGTGCTGCGCGCGGGCTTTCTCTAGTTGCTGCGAGCGGGGGCTACTCTTCGTTGCCATGTTCAGGCTTCTCGTTGCGGTAGCTTCTCTTGTTGCAGAGCACAGGCTCTAGGCGCGCGGGCTTCAGTAGTTGCCGCACGTGGGCTCAGTAATTGTGGCTCATGGGCTTAGTTGCTCCGTAGCATGTGGGATCTTTCTGGACCAGGGATCAAACCCGTGACCCCTGCATTGGTAGGCAGATTCTTAACTACTGCGCCACCAGGGAAGTTCCACAGCTGCTTTTTAAAAATTCTCTTTGCACATCCTAGGTTGGCTCTATCAGGGAGTACATTACAAGAACATACGTTACAAAATAGTCTGTTGGTTTTAAAACATAATGGACTTCACCAGAGAAGGCCATGTACTCTTGGCATCCAGTTATACAGTGTTTTTGTTGTCTCTGAGAATCATTTATGTTTAACGCGTGCTGTTTTAAAGACTGGCAGGAATTCCTAAACAACTGAAGCTCTAATCTGTGATTGTCCTCTAGAAACAGAAATCCAAATCACAATATTCTAAGAATACAAGGTAACTAATGTGCCTCCCAAGTGTTTTTGTTTCTCCTGCCTTCTCCTCAAACTTCAGTCACGAACTCTATTATTCCAAAGTTACAAAACTATAATTTTGAAATTAAAGCATTAGCAAAGGAAAAAAAAAACCTTTAGATTCTACAAAGACAGTAAGAAGACTCTAAGAAGATCTACTAACTATAATAGTCATTTAACACTAAATAGGCAACTAAAGAAAGTTCCGTAATCTCCATTCCTAGAGAGCACTAAAAATAGAACGGACCACCACACGCCTTGGATCATTTATGTTCTCAGATGTTCTAAGGCAAAGGTCTTGACCACAATTCTTGAAATACCTTCTTCCATTAATATTCTGTTAAAAAATTAAAGCGGACCACAAAAGTGAGGCCAAACTGTGTTTGTGGCATTCGTGTGTATATAACTATCAGAGAATTAGCCAGATTCAAATATCGAAGTGGGTGACCCTAGGTGGTCTCTAACCCTGAGAGTGAGGTAGGGGAAGGGTAGCACTTTTACTGTTGATTAACTGGGGAATAAGCATGAGGCAAAATAGCCCCCATTGTCTACTTATCTGTGTTTTCGTCAAAGTCTTAAAGATGGATCTAACATATTCACTTTTATTAAGGCTCCTTAATCAAAATATGAGCATGAGGTACCTCAGATGTTCCCAGGGAGAGCAAGAGGATGCTCATAGAATTTATCTAAATAGAAGTGGCCACTGCTGCTTGAGAAAAGCTTCCGGAATATGACCAATACCCATCAGACCTATCAATTTATGGCTACTCATGAAATACAAAACCATAAGTTTAGCAATATTTAAGGAGTCTTCATAATTAATAGGAAAAAGTCATAAATCATTTTAGAATATTAAAAAGCATGTTACGGGAAGTTGATTAGTTTTTGTCCTCACTTCACGAAGGGCCACTTCACAAATGAGGGCAGACATGAGGCGCATTTGGAGCGGCAGCCAGGAGCAAAGGAGGAAATGGAAACTACCAAGTGCTATAGATGGAATGTCTGTCCCTCCTCAAACTCATGTGTTGAAACCTATTTTCCTCACTGTGATGTTATTAGGAGGGTGGAACCGTCATGAATGGGATTAGTGTCCTTATCAAAGAGGCCTCTAACAGCCTCCCCTCCCTTCTGCCATGTTAGGACATAGCTGGAAGACCGTTGTTCATCTCTGAACCAGGAGACAGGCCCTCACCAGACACCAAACCTGCTGACGTTCCTCGCCTCCATTTCCACCCAAGCCACCTGGGTCAGTTTCCTAGGACTGCCATAACAAACTACCACAAACTGGGTGGCGTAAACCCACAGAAACGTATGCTCCCAGAGTTCCGCAGCCTAGAAACTTGAGATTGGGTTGTCAGCGGGGCCATGCTCACTCTCCTAACTTCTGGAAACTGCCAGCAATCCTTGGTGTTCCTTGAAGCCATGGGCAGAATGTTTGTGTCCCCCTCAAAATCCATATATGATGAAATCCTAAGCCCTGAAGGCAATGATGTTAAAGGTGGGGACTTTGGCAGGTGCCTCCATCCTGAGGGTCGAACTCTCATGAATGGAATTATTGTCTGATAAAGGAGACTCCAGAGAGATCCAAGCTCCCTCCACCACGTGAGCATATAACAAGTCTGAGGCCCAGAATAAGTCTCCACTCAACCATGCTTTGCTCTCTGATCTTAGACTTCCAGCCTCCAGAAATGTGAGGAATAAATTTCTGTTGTATATGGCTACCCAGTCTACGGTATTTTGTTACAGCAGCACAAATGGACTCAGACACGAGGTTTGCAGCTGCATCACCTCCAATCTCTGCCTCCAGTCGCATGACAATCTTCCTTCTGTGTGTCTGTGTCTTCACATCGTTTTCTCCTCCCTGTGGGCCTGTCTCTGTGTCTCTCCTCTTCTTATATAGACACCAGACATACTGGAATTAGGACCCACCCTAATCCACGCTGACCACATCTTAACTTACTTCTTAATTACATCTACAAAGACCCTATTTCCAAATAAGGTCGTATTCACAGGCACCAGGGATTAGGACTTCAACATGTCTTTTTCTTGGGGGGGACACAATGCAACCTACAACAACACTAAAGAGTCAGTCGTTCCATTGGTTAGTACAATATTTAGTTATTTATTTGGCTGCGTTGGGTCTTTGTTGCTGCACCCAGGTTTTCTCTAGTTGTGCCGAGCGGGAGCTACTCTTCACTCTTTGTTGCAGCGTGCAGGCTCCTCGCTGGGGTGGCTTCTCTTGGTTTGGAGCACGGGCTCTAGGCACGTGGGCTTCAGTAGTTGTGGCTTAAGGGCTCTAGAGCGCAAGCTCAGTAGTTGTGGCACACGGGCTTAGTTGCTCCGCGGCATATGGGATCTTCCTGGACCAGGGCTCAAACCTGTGTCCCCTGCACTGGTAGGCAGATTCTTAACCACTGCACCACCAGGGAAGTCCTAGTACCATATTTATTGGGCATGTACATAACTGGGTTAAACAAAAAAATCTAGACCAAAGATGATTTTTTGCCCTCAAGGATTTGGAAAAGAGCACTTATTATAAAAACAACTTGAAAGACCATTAAATGCTAAAAAAGATTACGTCAGTGCTGTTTATAAGGTTAAAAAATGGAAAAAAGCCTAATTATCCAATTAAAAGGTTGTGTAGGGGCTTCCCTAGTGGCGCAGTGGTTGGGAGACCGCCTGCCGATGCAGGGGACACGGGTTCGTGCCCCGGTCTGGGAAGATCCCACGTGCCGCGGAGCGGCTGGGCCCGTGAGCCATGGCTGCTGAGCCTGTGTGTCCGGAGCCTGTGCTCCACAATGGGAGAGGCCACAACAGTGAGAGGCCCGCGTACCGCAAAAAAAAAAAAAAGGGTTGTGTAAAAGTAAGATGAACAACTCAATCCTGGTTTGCCCTGGACTCCCCAATTAAATTCTGTGTCCCAAGAACCCTCTCCAGACCATGGCAAATGGAGGCGGTTTGTCACCCTATAGCAATATAGTAAAATACTATTCAATTTTCATTTTTAAAAAATGCCAGTAAGGATTTTTAAATGATATTAGAAATGTTTTTAATGTAATGTCAAGCCATGAGGAAAAAAGCAGAATTCAAAATGCTCTAAAGCAGTAAAATCATAAGCATGTAAGTTATTTAAAAATTTTCTATTAAAAAAAAAACTGGTACAAAATATGTCAAAACATTAACTGCAGTTGCCTCATATAGTGGGATTATGAGAGGTTTTCTTTTGTGCTTCTTTACACTATAGTGTACTTTTCAAATTTTCTATTGATGAATATATGTTGCTGAGTCAGGAAAAAAATTAAGGGAAAACTAAGTAATAAATTTCTGGATGGAAATTAACCTCCTAAATTCCTACTACTTTTACTCTAATAGAATAATTTAAAACAGCTCTTATTAAGTATTTTCTTCGTGCTGAACACTGCTACTCATTTAATCATTATTCTTTAGAATAAAACTACAGTGTAGGTTTCTGCTGTTATCACCACCTCTCAGATGAAGACACGGGGGCTCAGGCAAAATAACTTACCAGCTGGAAATCGAAAGACTGAATCCCCTACTCTGGACCACTGCTCTCTCCTCCAAGAGAACTTACTATGTGACCAATATCTGTAGCAGAGTGTTTGGGACACCCCACTATTCCCACAAGGTGTTCGTGTGATGAGTATCCCTTGAGCTGCTGAAATACAAAATTGAAAAACAAGTTTGAGATGAAGTGGTGTAAGTACACAGAAAATGAAGTGGAGAAGGGACGATTATTAACAAAAAAAGCAAATTTTGTGCAGGGAATGAAATTTTATCACATTATACCATATGGCTAAGTTATGATTAACATTTATATGGTAATAAAACTGTACAGGGCTTCCCTGGTGGCGCAGTGGTTGAGAGTCCGCCTGCCGATGCAGGGGACACGGGTTCGTGCCCCGGTCCGGGAGGATCCCACGTGCCGTGGAGCGGCTGGGCCCGTGGGCCATGGCCGCTGAGCCTGTGCGTCCAGAGCCTG
Source organism: Kogia breviceps (assembly GCF_026419965.1). NCBI lineage: Eukaryota > Metazoa > Chordata > Mammalia > Artiodactyla > Physeteridae > Kogia > Kogia breviceps. The sequence goes on along the minus strand of NC_081319.1, from coordinate 96,130,340 downwards.
TGCTCCGCAACGGGAGAGGCCACAACCGTGAGAGGCCCGCGTAACCCCCCCCCCAAAAAAAAAACACTGTACATACTTAGTATTGATCCACACTAAACTGTATGGGGAGAATGGGGGCAAGAAGTGTGTGTGAATCCTTGACTGGGCTGTGAGAGGAAGTTATGGCCTCACCCACTACTGGGAAATCAACCGATAATTCCTAAAACTGAAAACTCAAAAACTAAACACACAACTTATTAAAAATTATGAAGATGAATACTGAAATAATTGACTAAAAGTGTTGGGAATATCTGGGGAGCAGGAGACGGGTAGGGTTGATCGGGGGTTGCTGTTTTTCGTAACAAGCCTTATAGAACTATTTCACTCTTAAAATTATGTGCATGGATAATTTTAATAAAAATAAAAGCAGAAGAAAAATTAAAATAATAACACTAAGCTTTCATGTGTATCTCTTTGCACTTTGTGAGAAATAATTTACAAAAACTGAGATCGGGGGGTCGATGAAAATGCATAGTTCAAATTTTGGTGCATATTACACAACTGGGACCCAGAAAGGTTAGATAAATTTCAACTAAAATCAATAAACACGATAACATTCATTTCTCTACTTTTCTGTTGGCTGCGTTGGGTCTTTGTTGCTGCGCGCATGCTTTCTCCAGTTATGGCAAGCAGGGGCTACTCTTCATTGTAGTGTGCGGGCTTCTCATTGCGGTGGCTTCTCTTGTTGCGAAGCACGGGCTCCAGGCACGCAGGCTTCAGTAGTTGCAGCATGTGGGCTCAGTAGTTGCAGCACGCAGGTCCCAGAGTGCGCGAGCTTCAGCAGTTGTGGCACATGTGCTTAGTTGCTCCGCGGCATGTGGGATCTTCCTGGACAAGGGATCAAACCCGTGTCCCCTGCAGTGGCAGGCAGATTCTTAACCCCTGGACCACCAGGGAAGTCCCATTTCTCTACTTCTTTTCAGTCTTTTGTCAATTTTTCATTTCTAACAATATGATAGAAATAATGACGTTTCATTTGCATTCTTAAATTTTTTAAGTTATTTCTCTCAGTAATAAGTATATAAATGTGATTATCATTGGTTATGTCTTTTGTGAGACTGCCTGCTTATACCCCTTGCCAACTTTTTCTTTTCTGCCTTTTTCTGGGAGGGGCTGCACAGTGCGGCATTGTAGGATCTCAGTTCCCCAACCAGGGATCAAACCTGTGCCCCCTGCAGTGGAAGCACAGAGTCTTAACCACTGGACTGCTTTTTCTTGTTAATAGGTAAAGAGTGCATTGTGTATTATTGATATTAACCTTACGTTTGTCACATATTTTGCCAAAAGTTTTCCAAATTTGCTTAAACATTTTGTGGCGTATTTAGAAAATATTTCTCCATCCTCAAATTATTTTTCAATCATCCGTATTTTATAGTACTTCATATTTCATTTTTAAGGTTTTCTTTTTCACCCATTTGAATTAATGCTGATGATAAAAAGTGAGATAGTGATAAATCATTCAGTTTTAATTAATTTCTGAGTGTTTTAAGTTGGGGGGGGCTCTTGCTTCCCCAGATATATAGCAGAAGCAAACACTGTAATTTCTAGATTTTAACTTATTGTGTTTTCTCCATTTTTAGTGGGAATTAGAAACATCTTACCTTTATTTTCAGTTTTGATTGCATTTCAATAGCAATCAGTTATCTTAAAATATGAATAAAAATTTAATGACTTAAACTAAGCCTTTCAGTAATATTTTGTCATTCAGACTGTGTGCTCACTTTATGTGTTCTTGCTGCCAAAGCTATTGAAGTCTCAGAATTGTAAGCATTTTCTAGAAATTGATAGCATGATGAGGTTTGGAGAAGAAGGAATTTTAGGTGCTTTCTAGCTTCTGTTAGTTATTGATAGAGTAGAAAGAGAAAAAAAAGGTAAGGTGTAATAAGATTTCTTTGCTCTAAACCACAACTTTCTAAGAAATATTAGAAGAAACAGTTTCCTCAAAATAATGATAAAATATGGTAGAAACCCCTTACTAGTTTCTGATGTTCCCCATCTGGGTGTGTGCTCCATAGAACTAAATCGTGTTGTAAATAAATTAGAAATGCCCGGAAACATGAGGATGATTCCCTTCACAGACACATACATGCATGAAAGAAACTTAACAAGGTGGTCTGTAGCCTTAAGAAGGAAATTGGATTTTCTTTCCTTTTTTTTTTTTTTTTTTGATGCGCAGGCCTCTCACTGTTGTGGCCTCTCCCGTTACGGAGCACAGGTTCCAGATTCTGGATGCGCAGGCTCAGCGGCCATGGCTCACGGGCCCAGCCGCTCCGCGGCATGTAAGATCTTCCCGGACCGGGGCACGAACCCACGTCCCCTGCATGGGCAGGCGGACCCTCAACCACTGCGCCACCAGGGAAGCCCCTGCATTTTCTTAAATAAAAGACAACATAGTAAATGAAAAACAAGGAAAATGTCCACCCACAAATTTTAGCAATCTTAACTGATTTGGGGGGGAAAGTATATGAAACTTGTTTAAAGAATAAATCCTAGGAAAAGAGATTTTTTTCTTTTATTCTGTATGAGATGATCGATGTTCACTAAATTTGTTGTGGTAATCATTTCATGACGTATGTAAGCCAAATTATTATGCCATCCACCTTAAATTTATACAGAGCTGTACGTCAATTATACCTCAATAAAACTGGAAGAAAAAACATTTTTAAAACTGAATATGACAGAGTAGATAAAGCACAGGTACTATCCTGATTAATCCATTAACCTGTAAGAGCAATTCAGCTTAATTTTAAAAAGTTAGTAGAGTGTCTATTATGTAATAAGACACTGTGCTAGGTTGAGGGTCACAGAAATGAATGTGGCATGACCCTGCCCTAATGGTACTCACGGTTTGGGAGATTCCATTGGTTTCAATATTCAGAGCCATTGTTCTACAGTTAAATGCACAACGTTCTCTGCAGGTGGAGTGGTGGGGTTTGGAGAGGGCTGCTGGGAGGAGCTGGTGCTTGAGTAAGAGTTAGTCGGGGAGGGCAGTGGGGCTTCCCTGGTGGCGCAGTGGTTAAGAATCCGCCCGCCAATGCAGGGGACACGGGTTCGAGCCCTGGTCCGGGAAGATTCCACATGCCACGGAGCAACTAAGCCTGTGCACCACAACTACTGAGCCTGTGCTCTAGAGCCTGCAAGCCACAACTCCCAAGCCCGTGTGCTGCAACTACTGAAGCCCACGCACCTAGAGCCCATGCTCTGCAACAAGAGAAGCCACTACCATGAGAAGCCCGTGCAGCGCTATGAAGAGTAGCCCCCGCTCGCTGCAGCTAGAGAAAGCCCATGCACAGCAATGAAGACCCAACACAGCCAAAAATAAATAAATAAATATTTTTTAATTATTAAAAAAAAAAAAGTTAGGGGAAACCTGCATGGGCAAAGCCTCCAAGACATAAAATATGACATTCACAGAGGGATTTATAAGAACTTTGCTATTACGAGAGCAACAAACGAGAGAAGTGAATAGGTGGGAAATCAGTCTGGAAAGTAGACAGAACCTGAAGAACCTGTACCCCATGTTTAGAACTTATTTTCTGTGTACTTTGGAGGACCATAAAGGGCATGAAGCAGTGGACAAAGAAGGAGCAAGTTTCTGGATGTCCCTGGGCCCCAGGTCTCCCTCCTCTAGAATAAGTATGTAGGAATTGTTTTTCAAGTCCTTTCATACTTAGACCTCTGCAATTCTATAATGAGAAACATAATTGACATGCTTTGTCAATTGATTTATTTTGAAGGGGATCAGAATACGCCACCCCAAATATGCCACTTTGGCATAAGGGTTGTTTTGAGCTGAAAGCAGTTAATCAGGGGCAAACACAGAAAGAGCTCCTTGCCCTCCCCCATCTGTCTAAAAGCAGGTCATAAATTTCCCTTTGTGAAGGTGTGCACTCTCCCCTTTCCTGTAGGTGGAGGAGGAAAACAATCATTGTCACTAGAGACAGAAAATCAGCGCTGAATTGGGTCTGTGTAAACAAACCTTATTAAAATAACCCTTACCTTCTCTTAGTCTCCCCCACATATCTACCTTCCCACAATTTATTAGCCCTCAGCATCCGAATCTTTTTCTCTGTCTTATCACTTCTCCATAGATTCATCACCCTTTGTTAAGAGGGTATATAAACCCCATATTCTAACCACCCCAAGTGATTCTAAGCACATTTAGCCTCTCTAAATTGCAGCCTGCTTATCTGTAACACATGGTTAAAACCCAGTTCACAGAATTGTTGAAGGATGAAGTGAGAGGATGTCTACAAGCCCTGTACTGATCATGACTCACTTGGTTCAAATATTAGAAACCCAGTTAAAACTGATTTCTTTTTTTAAACTTTTGGCTGCACAGCATAGCTTGCGGGATCTCTGTTGCCGGACCAGGGAGTGAACCTGGGCCATGGCAGTGAAAGTGCCGAATCCTAACCACAAGACCACCAGGAAACTCTCAAAGCTAATTTTTTTGTGTAAATAAATTTATTTTTATTTTTGGCTGCATTGGGTCTTCACTGCTGTGCGCGGGCTTTCTCTAGTTGCGACGAGCAGGGGCTACTCTTTTTTTTTTTTTTTTTTTTTTTTTTTTTTTTTTTTTTTTTTTTTTTTAGGGGCTACTCTTTGTTGCGGTGCGTGGGCTCCCCATTGCGGTGACTTCTTTTGTTTCAGATCACGGGCTCTAGGCACGCAGGCTCAGTAGTTGTGGCACACAAGCTTAGTTGCTTTGCAGTATGTGGGATCTTCCTGGACCAGGGCTTGAAACCATGTCCCCTGCTTTGGAAGGTGGATTCTTAACCACTGCGCCACCAGGGAAGCCCCTAATTTTTAAATTTTTAAAAAATGTTTGGCCACGCCCACCACGTGGCCTGAGGCATCTTAGTTCCCCAACCAAGGATCGATTCCGTGCCCCATGCAGTGGAAGTGCAGAATCTTAACTACTGGATGGCCAGGGAAGTCCCCCAAAGCTAATTCTTTTAAATGGGATTGATTAGCTCCTGTAAACTGGGAACTCCATGGATATGACTGGCTTGAGAAGATACAGGTGCTTACATGTGAACAACATTTCTTACCGTTTGTCTGCTCTCTCTTCGTTTCTTGACTAGTCTTTTTCTGTGTAGTGGTTTCATTCTCTTTCTACAGTAGGCTTCTTCCATCCTGAGAAAATAACCACCACCACTGCCAGGATTTCACAGCCCAGCCCAGCAGTTCAAGTTGAAGAAGGAAGCTCCCTTCTCCCAGAGTCCATATATCATTCCCAGGGAAGGACTCTGATAGGACCTGCTTGGGTCATGTCCCACCCCCATTGCCAGAGTGATTGGCAGCCTGCTGGCCTGAGTGTCTCCTGGGTAGGTGGTGGGAATAGGATGAAAGCAGTCATCTGTGGAAGGAGAGTTTTAAAGCATGTAGGTGGTTTTATGTACAGGGAAATTGCATATAGAAAAAAAAGTCTATGGACAGATACCAAACTACTTTATTTCCACTGGAATTATGGTATGTTTGTTTGCTTCTTTACACCTTTTGGTATTTTTCCAAACATTCCACAAGGAACTGTATTAATCTGACAATGAGGGATTAAAATTACAGAAACTAACTAGAGAAAGAAAATATGTTGCTGAGGAAGAGAAGTAGATATATACCCCCCTCCCCGCAAATGTGCCACTTTGTCATGTAGATTATTTTGAGCTGAAGGTAATCAAGACCCAGCAAACTCAAGAAAAACTTTTACCTCTCCCTTACTGCCTAAAAGAATTTAGATAGGGGGCCTGGCCCAGAAAGAGAGCTATTACTGGAGATAATTCTTTATCTGAAAGACTCACTTGTACAACAGGGCAAACATCTGATTACCATCTTATCTTCCTGTGAATTACCCTTCTCCCCCACCTTTATTTTTTAATAAATTTATTTATTTTATTTATTTATTTTTAGCTGCATTGGGTTTTCATTGCTGCGTGCGGGCTTTCTCTAGTTGTGGCAAGTGGGGTCTACTCTTTGTTGCAGTGCGCAGGCTTCTCATTGCAGTGGCTTCTCCTGTTGCGGAGCACGGGCTCTAGGCGCACAGGCTTCAGTAGTTGTGGCACATGGGCTCAGTAGTTGTGGCCCACCGGCTCTAGAGCGTAGGCTCAGTAGTTGTGGCGCATGGGCTTATTTGCTCCGTGGCATGTGGGATCTTCCCAGACCAGGGCTCAAACCTGTGTCCCCTGCATTGGCAGGCAGATTCTTAGCCACTGCACCACCAGTGAAGTACCCCCTCCTCCCCTTTGAAGCCTCAAGTCTGTCTCCCATTCCTGAGCTCAGGATGGCATAGAAGCCTCAATTGCCTGACTAACTCTGTATCTCATATTTTTATGGGGCTCCCATACATACCACATTAAAGTTTTTTCCCCTGTTAATGTCTTATGTCAATTTAATTATTCGACCAGCCAAACGACCTAGAAGGATAGAAGGAAGACTTTTTCACCCCGATGCTGATGAAACCAGGATATGTAGTTTTCATCAGGGAGTCTAGAATATGTCTCAAACCACGTGAAACATAGGAAAATATATGGGTCACTTCCAATCTACAATGTGATTAATTGTAATACATCTGAGACAGAGCTGTCCTGATACAATGGAAGTGGGGAGAGAGGGAAGCCCAGGGAAAGGGGGAAGGTGGTTTTGTGAAGTTCCCACTGGGAAGGGACTTCTCTGGAGGTCCAGTGGTTAAGACTGTTTGCTTCCACTGCAGAAGGTGTGGCTTCGATCCCTGGTCAGGGAACTGGGACCCTGCATGCTGCACGGCGCAGCCAAAAAGAAAACGAAACAAAAAGTTCACAGTGGAAGAAATGCCAGGAACACCCTTGTTGCTCAAGTCCACGTGCTGTACCAGGGAGAGTCCCAGTTGCAAGGGGCTGGATATTATGAGATCTTCAGAGAAAGGTCCCCAGAGGGAAGAAGGGGGTAGGGGCTGTGCCCTCCAGAGGCCTGTGTGCTCCTTCTCCCCTCTGCTCTCATTCCCTGCCTCCCAGCACTTTCCAGAACCCAGCCGTGCCCCTCGCTGCACCTGCTGATTCGGGAGATAGGCAACCCTGGCTTTCCAGCCAGGATAAATTCCTTCTGGAATCTACAGACCGGTGCAGGGGAAGAAAAATGATTTTCCATCTACCCTTCTAGGTTCAGGGGTTGAGATCCCCCTGTAATAAAATACAAATTAACAAGAGACAAACATAACTTCAGCAACATGTATCCCAGGCTTCCCTGGTGGCACAGTGGTTAAGAATCCACCTGCCCACATATACACAATGGAACATTACTCTGCCATAAAAAGAAACGAAATTGAGTTATTTGTCGTGAGGTGGATGGACCTAGAGTCTGTCATACAGAGTGAAGTAAGTCAGAAATAGAAAAACAAATACCATATGCTAACACATGTATATGGAATCTAAAAAAAAAAAAAAAGGTTCTGATGAACCTAGGGGCAGGACAGGAATAAAGACACAGACGTTGAGAATGGACTTGAGGACACTGAGAGCGGGAAGGGTAAGCTGGGACGAAGTGAGAGAGTGGCAGGGACATATATACACTACCAAACGTAGGGTGGATAGCTAGTCGGAAGCAGCCGCATAGCACAGGGAGATCAGCTCGGTGCTTTGTGACCACCTAGAGGGGTGGGAGGGAGACGCAAGAGGGAGGGGATATGGGGATATATGTATACGTATAGCTGATTCACTTTGTTATACAACAGAAACGAACACACCATAGTAAAGCGATTATACTCCAATAAAGATGTTAAAAAAAAAAAAGAATCCATCTGCCAGTGCAGGGGACATGGGCTCAAGCCCTGGTCTGGGAAGATGCCACATGCCACAGAGCAATTAACCCCATGCGCCACCACTACTGAGCCTGCGTCCAGAGCTGACGAGCCACAACTACTGAAGCCCGCGTGCCTAGAGCCCGTGCTCCGCAGCAAGAGAAGCCACCGCAATGAGAAGCCCGCGCACCGCAACGAAGAGGAGCCCCCACTCGCCGCCACCAGAGAAAAGCCCGTGCACAGCAACGAAGACCCAAAGCAGCCCCTCAAAATAGAATAAAATGACATGTATCCCTCCTGTATACATGGGAGATACCCAGGAAAACCAAACAACTGCATGAGATGGCCCAAGCCACCACCTTAAATACCATCTCCAGCTAGAGACAAAAGCAAGATGGGTGGGGAGGCCAGTTATGGGAGGTTACCAGGAAAAGTACAGGAAGGTTGTTATGCAGATTTAAATCTGGCACCCTCTTCAGCGATGAGCGTTTTTTTGGTCATTGAGCGTCCTCTTTCTCTTCCTGGCACAGAGAGGGAGATACACTGCAAATGGAGATTTCCCATATAAATATAAATACAAATATAAATATAAATTTCTACTGTTTGTAGAGCTTCTCCTGTGTCTGTTTTTTCTCAAAAAATGATCCGCTCAAAATAATCCTCATGCCAAGGAAGCATATTTTGGGGTGGCATATTCTGCTCCCCATTCAGCGCCATTTTTACTTTTTTATGTATTCAGGAAACTGAAAGGGGGCCAGTGTGCCTCCAGTGTGGAACAGGAGGGGAGAGTAGAATGAGACGAGAGAGAAGAGGTGAGCAGCGGTTTGTCTGCACAGTGAGGATTATTCCAGGGAAAAGGGAAACTTAGTGTAGGGACCCTTAGCTTGTGTTTGCTGAGAAACAGAGCCTGAAACGAAAACTTCTGTGCAAGTTGAAATGATTCTGGGAGAGAGGCAAGACCGAGAGATTAAGACAAAGGAGGAGGAAAGAGCAAGCGTCAGGTTGTCACTTCAACTGAAGCAGTAGGGCTTCATCCCTGGATCTCCTGAGAAGCATAAAGCGAGCCTCGCGATGGTCCTGCTGATGGACGAGAGGTGGGGCTGTTTATTCCTTGCCTCAAGCTTCCTCGCAGCTGCAAATTTGGAGGAGTCCCCAGGCAGGAAGCAAAGGTCCCCCGCACCCAGGTGTGCACAGCAGGTAGCCACCACTGTCCTATGACTTGACGTGAAGCCCACTAGGGACCGCCCGCTGGGGCCACCCCACCCCACAGCTGAAATCAGAAGTGGAGGAGGCATCCGATACAGAGGGTTTTATGAAGAAAAACCGCGACGCCCAATTTGTGTTTTTTAACAAGACAGCTCTGCCTGCTGCTTGGAGAATAGATTTGAGGACAGCCGGCGGGGAGGGGAAATGGAGCCGGTGATGGTGTGGTCAAATGCTAACTTCCCCACACAGTGTATTGATGAGACAGAGCTGAGTTTATTGCTTTCTGCGGTGAAGCAGAACAGGATTTGGGCAGGTGTCTTGGAAGGGAAAAAGCAAGGTTGAATTTTATGGAGAATTTGGCTCACGATTTAAGGCAGGTCTTTCAGCATGGAGGCTCGATTAGGATCACGATATAACGGTTTAGGATTGTTGAGACTAGCAAGGTGAGAGAATTTTAAGGCAAGGGGTTCAAAGAATATGGGGGCATGAAATGTCTGTTGATGTTTTATAGCGAAAATTCCGTGGATCTTCCAGGAGGTTCCTGTAAGAAACAATCAAATTCTTTGCCTGGGGAAGTATCTCCTGGAAAAGTAAAGTCATGCTAATGAAGACAAAGGAACAGTAAATTCATATTAATGTGGATAGTTCTGGGAGAGGAAGTTTCTTTCAGTTCTCTGAGTCCTGGCTCTCTGTGAGGGTGGACAGCTTCCCTTCTCTGTGTCTTGTTCTAAAGAGGGAGCCCTGAGGATGGAGAGAAGTCAATGAATTCTCAACATATTTAAGAGGCAGAAAATACAGAACTTCCTGTTGGGCCAGATTGTGAGCTACGGAGAAGAAACAACACCACCTAGAAATCTCACTAAGACACTGCAGTGTAGGTGTCAAGTAAGCTTGGGCTAGAGGCATAAATTTGGATATCGGTAGTAGGTAATTATTACTTAAAACTAAGGAAGTGTAGAAAGTCACCTAGTGAGAGCTGTCTTCTCCCAGAGCTTGTATATCATTAGACAGATAAAAGAAGAGGGCCCAAGGACTAAAATCCTGGGTGTTTCTAAGATTCAGAGGCACGGTAGTTAAGTATCAATTCAAAAGGTTTTTATTTGATGGCAAATAACAGAAAACTCTTGTTGAGTGTTTAGGTGAGGATGTATTCTTGTCACATAACATGAAATCTGGACCTTGGCAGCCCAAGGATGGTGCAGCCGATCCATAATATCTTGGGGACCCAAGTTCTTTTATCTTCCTCTTCTGCGGTTTTTGACACGTAGGTCTCTATCCTCGAGCTTGTGGCTTCATGGTCACAAGATGGCAGCTGTACCTTTGGGCGCACGACCACAACCCAGGTAGGAAACAGGAGGGACACAGGGCAAGCCCTCTCCTTTTAATCAAGAAATGAAAGCTGTCCCGGAAGCCTTTACGCAGCCAGCTTCTTCATTGTCCAGAGCACATATCCTCCCAACTCCAAGTGAGTCCAGAAAAGGAAGTCTTCTTAGCTGGGCACTTTGCTGACCTGAACAACGCTGGGGTTGTACTTGTCAGGAAGAAGGAAGGACCGAGTACTGCATGAACAGCTGGTAATAGATAGAAAGAACCTGGGAAGGGGCCAGAGTGGTGGCGAGAGAGGGGAAAGGAAAACACTGAGAGTGTGTGATGTTCCCCAAACCAAAGGAGGACATTCTTTCAAGGAGGGATCAACTGGGTCAAATATTCCTAAGGAATCTGAAAAAGATGGGGAGTGGGGAGAGTCCAGTGGATTTGGCAACACGGAGGTCACTGGGGATAATGACAAGAGCAGGTTCAGTGACGAGGTGGGCGTGGAAGTACGCCCGGGGAAGTACGCGGAGGAGGAGAGGATGGGATGTGAGGGAGTGTGGGCTAATTTTATTTTAGACGCTTGGCCTTGAATGGGGTGGTTGGGAGGAAAGAGAGGCGTAAAAAGGGAAGGATGTGTTAAGATGGAAAATATTGCCATCTATCTCTCTAAATTGTCTTGAGGATATGACAAATATCAAATAGTTTTAGTATCTATTTTAAAACATTAAGTTTCAGGGCCTCCTAAGCCCATTTCTTCCCAAAGCTATACAGCATGGTACACAGAATAAGCTTTGGAGTCAGAAAGAGTTAGGTTTGAAACCTAATTCTGCCTAGCTGTGTGATCTTAAGCCAGCTGCTTAACCTCTCTGAATCTGTTTGCTCCTAAGTAAAATGGGACAATCATGACTCGAAAGCCATGAAAGTATAGTTGCCTGCAAAGTACCCACCACAGTGCCTGGTACAGGGTAAATCATCAATAAGTGGTACTAACATTCTTCTTGCAGGCCAGATCTAGCATTGATATGTCAAGGGGCTAAATGAAATTCCCACGAGACAGAGATAACAGCCGCTTAATAACGTTTTATAATTTCCTTTGAGCCAAAGCACAGGAAGACAGTCAGGCCCCATATAGCCGTACCCCTTAATGTGCACAACCCAACTTAACTCCTTCCTGTTTCCCTATTTGTAACCGTGGCAGAAAATCATGTACCTGCTTGTCTCTCTGAGGCTCAAAGTATAGCCAGAGGGCTGAGCAGCAGCTGAGCATCTGCCCCCTCCTTGAAATTCAGGGTCAGCAGGAGGACAGACCGGCAAGAACATTCACTAGGGAAGAAAGTTCTTTGCAAGGCAGATGGAAGAACAAATATTAAGCAAAAAAACACATGGATGTGTGTGGATGAAAAAGTATGTGTCACGAGAGGTCTCATCACGTGAGCTAACTTTGTATTATTATTACTTTATTATAATTACGATGTTTACCTTTATTAGGCTTAGCTCTTTGTCTGAAGCTGAATGTGGGGAAAGGGGTGGATCACAGTAGGAGATTCAGAGGCTTTTCTAGAGTGAAATGAAGGATTCTAATTTCTCTCTCCTGCACACCACTCCGAATGACCCTGGGCTCTGATAGCTCTGACAGAATCACTGAGTATTGATGAAGATGCTTGGCTTGCGGGGTTTCCAGAAGGAAACGGGGGCCCACTGTGCTGTCTCACCCTGGGCCCAGCAGCCCAAAGAGCCCAAACACTGGGGTGGAACGGTCTCGGTTCAAATCCTGGCTCCACCCCTTAGCAGTCAGGTCCCCTCAGGCAAGTTTCTTTTTTGTTTGTCTTTGGTTTTGTTTTTGTTGTTTTGGCTTCCCTGGATGGGTTCGAAGCACCTCAGGCAAGTTTCTTAACCTTTCGGAGCCATAGTGTCTTTAACAGTAAATGGAGGTAGTGAAACCAACATCAGTTTCATTATGGAGACTAAAGGAAATCTCATATACAGAGGGCCTGGCTCAGTGCCCAGCCCCTAGGTGATGCTCAGGCATTTCTTGCCCTCTGAGCCCTTTTACCGCAGTGTATGTCATCTGCTCCCCTTCCTGACACGTATGTGCCCCACACGCATGGCCCTAGGGATGGGACGAGAAGCAGCGAGACTTCTTGTGTTCTCTGGGAAGCAGATGCTGGTCTGGGGCTTCACAGGGAACACCTACGAAAGAAAGGGGGCAGGAACAGGGCTGGGCAGGGGCAGTCTTCAGGTCAGAACGAAGATGTGACACAAGCCCTCTGCCAAGCCAAGGGAGCCGTGGAGCAGAGAACACCCACTAGAGGAGTCCCTCCTGGGGCAGAAATAGCCCAGCCCTTGGAACACCACGGGGCTCTGTCTGTGACCGTGGGCTGCCGGGAGAAGCCGGCCTCCAGCTGAGATGGGTCCCAGGGGAGCCAGCGAGGGACTTTCAGCCCTGCAGCCTGTCCTTCCTTAAAGGCGCATCTCTGGTTTGTGATGCCTCTGAAAACGAAATTATTTTTAACACACACTAGAAAATCCTTCTTAAAAAAACATAGGAAATCGCTTCTCAGCCTTTTGGCTAAGATCAAGTGTAAAAAACACTAGGAAAAAGACGTTGGAGGATTTCCTAGTGTTCCCAGTGCTGGATCAGCGGTAGCAACTGATGGAGAAGCTAGAAGGGAGGAAGGAGAGGAAAGGAAGGTGCGGGAGGCGGAGAAGCGTGAGAAGAGTAAACTAGGAGGGCAGGCTGAGGAGCTGCCTGAGCTGGGCTAAGGGGGGCAATGAACCCTAAGAACTCGCATCACTCTCTCTCCCAAGAGCGGAGAAACTGCCACCGCGTACCTCCTCGCCATTGCTAGGCTGGGGACGGGAGAGTCGGGGACTCCTTGGCAGAGAAAGCCGTCCTACTAAGAAGGAAGGAAAGAAACATGGTTGGGAGAAAGCCACACATCCTTTACCCTCTAACCTTATTTATTTTTTTTTGCGGTACGCGGGCCTCTCACTGTTGCGGCCTCTCCCGTTGCGGAGCACAGGCTCCGGACGCGCAGGCTCAGCGGCCACGGCTCACGGGCCCAGCAGCTCCGCGGCACGTGGGATCCTCCCTGACCGGGGCATGAACCCGCGTCCCCTGCAGCAACAGGCGGACTCTCAACCACTGCGCCACCAGGGAAGCCCAGCTCTAATCTTATTTGAACCCTCCTTAAGGAAACCATTTCACTCCTAACAACAGTGTTTACCAAGGGCTAACTATGTCCTGTGCTGAGCACCTCATGTGCATGAGCTTAATCTTTACAACAACCATTGCTTGACGATAATGCTATTAGACCCATTTAAGAGATGAGGAAACTGAGAATTTCTAGTTATTTTAGTGTGGCAAGGTTAACTAGTTTGCCCAAGACTATGCAGTCAAGTACAGGCACAGTCTTCATTTGAACCCAGGTCCTCTGATTCCCAAAAGCCTGCCCTCTTAATCTCAGAAGATCTTACCCTTGTGGCAGGTTAGTAATAAGTTACTAATAGGTACACCTCTTACTGAGGTCCAGTGTGACACGTGAACCTTCCAGAGTTCACTCAGCTGAAGTCCACACTCAGCTGAGGTTCTGTTGCAATAGATAGAGCATAGGCCTGAAAGCCCAAAGCCCTGAGTACCAGTTCACTTCTGCATCAAGGAAGTGTTCTGCGTAGGTCCCAGTAAATCTTATCAACCTTGTTTTTTCCCCCTTATCTTTGAATTGAGGAGACACATGAAATGATCTCTAAGATTCCTTCCAGCTATGTAGTTATTCATTATCAAGGGTGAATAACCCCCAAATAATTCCAGGCTAAGTCAGGACTAAGTATATGGCCCAAGGCACTTGGACATGTCTTGTTTTCTAAGGAGAAAAAAGGGCAAATATTGCTGCAGACCATTGCATCAATGCATGCTGTTAATGGAGAGTCAGATTAGGGTGAGTTTGTTTTCTCCTGATTATGAGTAAGACCTTTCCCCGTGCAAGAGGCCGATCTGACAGTCTCCTTTGCGAGAGCCAGACCTCTCTCCCTTAGGAGAACACACTCATTTCCCCCCTTTATAAAGGGAAAAGCCTCACACGCCCAAGCCTGAAATCCTTCCAGCTTAGATGTGCTTTGGGCCTACAGAGTCTTTTATTCCCTCTTTCATGAAATGAGTCATGATTAATAATAGCCAGAGGGTGAGGAATTACAGTCATGCCTTATTACTGAAGATGCGTCTTCACCCCAGCCGATGACGAAGCATTTCATCAACTGGAAGTGAGCCTCAGCCGCAGAATTTCACTCTCACATCCCCAGAGAAGGGCTGTTACAAGGTGTTTGGGAGAGCAGAGGAAGTACAGCCCAGTTACTCAACTGTGTCCGTCCATCCACCTCCTACTTAACTCATGATTCAGCTCTTGACCCCCCAAAACCATTTTTCCTTCTTCCTTCCTCCCTCTCTCTCTCTCCCTCCCTCCGTTTCTTTTTCGTTCCTTTTCTTTTCTTTTTTTTTTTTTTTATTTATTTTAGTTTTGGCTGTGTTGGGTCTTCGTTGCTGCGCGCGGGCTTTCTCTAGTTGCGGTGAGCAGGGGCTACTCTTCGTTGCAGTGCGCGGGCTTCTCATTGTGGTGGCTTGTCTTGTTGCGAAGCACGGGCTCTAGGCACGCGGGCTTCAGTAGTTGTGGCTCACGGGCTCTAGAGCGCAGGCCCAGTAGTTGTGGCGCATGGGCTTAGATGCTCTGCAGCATGTGGGATCTTCCTGGACTGGGGCTCGAACCCGTGTCCCCTGCATTGGCTGGCAGATTCTTAACCACTGCGCCACCAGGGGAGTCTCTCTTTCTTTCTTTCTTTCTTCTTCTTCTTCTTTTTGAAAGAGAGAAAACCCAAAAGTTAGTACTGATCTAGGAAAATGAATCAAATTTTCTCAGAACCGATGAAAATCAGAATGGATAAAATAACACTACTTTTCAACTAAGTTATTTCCCCTTCTGGGTGTTTACCCAATCGAATAATCAATAAAAGCCACTTATAGAGAGAGGTAGGTAAAGGAGGGAGGCTGAGTGGCTGCTTCTTTTCACCTTGGCTTAACTGTCTTGATTACTTCTTAGGTGATAAACCAGTCTCAACCTTAAAACACATGGGGAGGAGGGTGGTAAGTCACCCACAGGCACATAAGGAAGAAAAAAGGATTGAATCAGCGTTACTGATATATTATCTCTCCAGCCTCATCTCATCCTTCTGGTTTGAGAACTAGTGTATCGGTCACCACAAGTGCAAATGAGGCTCATTCATTCAAGAGAGCCAGGTTTAGGCTGACCTCTTTACTAACTGGAAGCAGTGGATTGTTAAATCTAATAAGCATATGCACATTTGTTCTAGGAACAAATAGCTTTGGGGTACAATGCAAGATGACCTGCAATGAAAGTAAAATATTAATTACTTAACATTTTACCATAAAGAGTTGTCCAATGTCAAATTGTGTGGGATTTGATGTCTTATCATTTGATCCAGCTTCAATGATGTTCTGTTGCTGATTTCAGCACCTCCACCCCAGCTTCACCGCCAACCCCCATTGCCCAGCCCCCCTCAACTTGTCCTCCCATTGACTTTAAATGACTCAGAACCCACACACAGAAAAAAAGGAAGTCTGTTTTAGATTCACGAGACTGCCCCTTCCTCTCTTTAATTACAGTGTATCCAAATGGTAAATGATTTTATTTGCATTCGAAGGAAAAATTCAAAGAATTGGGGTTGGGAAGGGGAAATTCTTAAAATCTTTCCCTAAATATTCTGACAATATAAACCCAAAGGAAGGGGAAGTCTCCAAGATTAGCAAAGGTGATGATAAACAAAACAAAATAAATGACAACAAAAAAACCCCTCTGAAATACCTCATTCCATGATCAGCAGCACATTATTAAAAAGGGAGACTACCCAGAATCTTCTTCCCCCTTTGCCTCTTTTGTTAGGCTTTCTCCATTTGGCCCCCAGGTAGGGCTTCTGGGGCTTCTTTCAGAAAACAATGGCTATTCTCTAAATTCTAAACTATTCCTTTCATCCTAAATGCTCCCAAAGACAAACAATGTACCTGCCTCCCTGCTCCACCCTCAAGCACTTTCTTTCAGTGCTGCTGAATTTTTAATTCTCCCTAGAACTGTTTCCAAGGCTGAATGGAGTTGCCCGCCGTAACACGTCTCCTGTTGCTGCGGGTCACATCTGTACTTCTTGCTTTTCCTCCACCCTTCAGGTGAAAGAGGCAAGGGGCGGCATGGGGGATGAGGCGGGCATCCAACTTGAGAAAGCCTAAGCAAAGCAAAAATCCTTTGGGTGCCCCTAGGATCAGAGTGCACTGGAGGTAGTCTGCTTTCCCTCTCTGTCCAACTCACCTCCAGACGTGGTTTGAGTCCAAGGTTATCCAGTTAACCAAAAGAGCTCAGCGCTGGAGCCTGGAATGGAGTCTTGGATGGTTTCTTTTCATCATTTATTGGTTAAGTTTAAAAGAAAAATTTGAGGGGGTACTTCCCTGGCGGTCGAGTGGTTGAGACCCCTCGCTTCCACTGCAGCGGGCACAGGTTTGATCCCTGGTTGGGGAACTAAGATCCCGAATGCCGTGCCACAAATAAACAAATAAATAAATTTTTTAATTGGCCTAGGCGCCTACAGTCTGCCAGGCATTTATTGTAGGCCTTTGATTTACAGCAGTCCCCATGACAGACAAGGCATCTACACTTGTAGAACTTACATTCGGCTGAAGGAGACCAACAGTAATCAAATAAATGAGATATGGCTACAACAAAGAACATCCACACAGAGTAATGAATGAGAATTGGGATAGAGGCCAGAGAGGGTCTTGCCGAGAAAGTGGCATTTATGCTAAGACCTGTGGGAAGCTCTCAGATGGGGGAAATCAGAACAGTCCTTCCCAGGAAAGGCAAGTGAAAATGCAGGAGCTCAGCTCACCACAGGGAGAAAGGAGATTCCAGTGACTGGAGCTGATTAGCAAGGGAGAAGGTTGCAGGAGATAAAGTTATAGTTAACATGTGCTAAAGGACAAAAATTCAGCTGGGTAAATCTTAAAGATCTTATTGGCTTGACTCAGCAATTTATGAAACAGGCAGCATCCAGTCTAGCAGATAGAAAGGAACTCTAAAGAGTTGTACAATCCGAGAGGGGTTTATAGACCAAAATGAGCAGGAACAAGGCATTTGCCGATTGGTTAAAGCAAGGTACTTTCGCCATATGGAGGAAAGGGGAGTGTTGTAGCCGGTGAGGTGACTTGTGCTGAGCAGACAAGCACTCACTGGTTGACCCAGGACTTCCTTTTCCGGGAGAGCCAAGCATAGAAACTTAGTGAAGTTTTGGTTTGCTGTTGTCGGGCTGGGCATGAGCGACTCCATCTTGGGCCCAGTCTCGTTACTTTAACAAATGGTATGGGAACTCATTTTTACTGAGAGGAATTACATCATCTGACTTTCATATTTTTAAAAGACCACTTGGGGAGTTCCCTGGTGGTCTAGTGGTTAGGAATCAGTGCGTTCACTGCTGTGGCGTGGGTTCATTTCCTGGTCAGGCCAAAAAGAAAAAAGACCACTTTGACCATCTGTTGAAGAATAGATCAACCAGGGCTTCCCTGGTGGCAGAGTGGTTAAGAATCCGCCTGCCAATGTAGGGGACACGGGCTCGAGCCCCGGTCCGGGAAGATCCCACATGCCACGGAGCAACCAGGCCCGTGAGCCACAACTACTGAGCCTGCGCGTCTGGAGCCTGTGCTCCGCAGCAAGAGAGGCCGCGATAGTGAGAGGCCCGCGCACCGCGATGAAGAGTGGTCCCCGCTTGCCGCAACTAGAGAGAGCCCTCACACAGAAACAAAGACCCAACACACCCAAAAATAAATAAATTAATTAAAAAAAAAAAAAAAAAAAAAAGAATAGATCAACCAGAAGAAATAGATTAATAGATTAAACAAGCAGATTAAATAGATTAAACAGAAGAATAGATTAAACAACTAGCATGCCAGTAATCCAGGTAAAAGGTAGATTAACTAGGACAATAGCAATAGGCATGGAAAGAAGTGGACAGATTCTGATTCAGGGTATATTTTGGTGGTAGTGACAATAGGACCTGATGAGATTGGCTGTTGGGGGACTGAGAGAAAAGAAGAATCAAAGATGACTCAAGGGCTTCCCTGGTGGCGCAGTGGTTGAGAGTCCGCCTGCTGATGCAGGGGACACGGGTTCGTGCCCCGGTCTGGGAAGATCCCACATGCCACCGAGCAGCTGGGCCCGTGAGCCATGGCCACTGAGCCTGCGTGTCCAGAGCCTGTGCTCTGCAACGGGAGAGGCCACAGCAGTGAGAGGCCCACGTACCGGAAAAAAAAAAAAAAAGAAAGAAAAAGATGACTCAAAGGAACTTCCCTGATGGCACAGTGGTTAAGAATCCACCCACTAATGCAGGGGACACGGGTTCGATCCCTGGTCCGGGAAGATCCCACATGCTGTGGAGCAACTAAGCCCATGCGATACAACTACTGAGCCGGCGCTCTAGAGCCCATGAGCCACAACTGCTGAGACCACATGCCACAACTACTGAGACTGTGGGCCACAACTACTGAAGCCTGTGCGCCTAGAGCCCGTGCTCCACAGCAGAAGCCACCACAACGAGAAGCCCTTGCACCACAATGAGGAGTAGCCCCCGCTCGCCACAACTAGAGAAAGCCTGCGAGCAGCAAAGAAGACGCAACACGGCCAAAAATAAAAATAAATAAATAAGTAAATACAATTTTTTTTAAAAAGACCAAAAGTAAAAAACAGTGTGTGGAACTTGTTTAGGTTTTGATTTGAATGAACCAACTGAAGAAAGAAAGTCCTGTAAAAGTTGAATATAGACAGCATATTCGCTGACGTTAAAGCATTATTGCTGATTTTGGTAGGTGTGAAATGGTATGATGGTTATGTTTTAGAAAAAGTGATAAAGGTGCCTTATCTATTAGATAGATATAATGAGGTATTTATGGGTAAAATGGAACAATGTCTGGGATTTATTTTTAAATTCTCCAGAAAAAAAAATAAGGGGATAAATGAAATAAGAATGGGAAAATACTGATAATTGTTGAAGCTGGGGGATGGTATATGAGGATTCATCATACTATTATATATGCTTATATTATTATGCATATGTTAAAATTTTTCCACAATAAAAAGTTACTTTTTTTTTTTTTTTGGCGGCACGCGGGCCTCTCACTGCTGTGGCCTCTCCCGTTGCGGAGCACAGGCTCCGGACGCACAGGCTCAGCGGCCATGGCTCACGGGCCCAGCCGCTCCGCGGCACGTGGGATCCTCCCGGACCGGGGCACGAACCCGTGTCCCCTGCATCGGCAGGCGGACTCTCAACCACTGTGCCACCAGGGAAGTCCCCAAAGTTACATTTTTAAAAAGTAATAGAAAGGAAAAAAAAAAAGTAATAGAAAGGAAATCTTAATAACTAAATACTGTAAAGAAAAATACAAATGTCAAGTACAACTTTCAGTTTTTCAGTAAACTGGACTGTTGTCACGGAGACCACATGGGGCAAAAGCAGCAGGCTGATACATCACCAACAGAATGGATCCTGTCTCCCTTGTTTCACCAATGAGCTATATAGCCCTGGAGGCCTATACAGCCTCTGCTTCCAAACCTGTAACATAGAAACAAACCACCACCACCTTCCTATTCATCTCGTAGAACTGTGGTGAGGATCAAATGGATATGAAACCCAGACATGAAATCCCCTCTAAAAAAGTAAAAACATTTACAAAAGCAAGGCATTTGTTTTTATTACCCAGGAGGGACAAACATTGGAGTTGTTTGGGAATTTTTAACATTGGGGTGGACGTAGATTGTTATAAATTGACTCACTCAATTTTCAAAAGTTAAAAGTAACCTTTAATCGCTGACAATTCATCACATCAAGGTTTCCTCATATCCCAGGCTCATCACCCTGAATACCAGTGACTGTCCCTTCAGAGACAGTTGAGATAGAGAGAAGAAATTTAAGATTCAGAGAAGCTGAAAGAAAGCTTTCAGAATGTAATATCTGCTGGGGATGATCAGGGTGGTATGAGGAAAGGATGACATGATCAAGTCTGAAAAGAATACTCCATAGTTTTAGTCCCTTATTCAGCTGGCCTTTCATTTATTCATTCAGCAAACGTTGAATAGCACCTACTGTGCAGATAGTGTGTGAGGAATATGGGATACACTTACAAGAAAGGCACAAAGTCCCCACCTTCATGGTATATACGTCATTAAAAGTACAATGGTAGGGCTTTCCTGATGGCGCAGTGGTTAAGAATCCACCTGCCAGGGCTTCCCTGATGGCGCAGTGGTTGAGAGTCCGCCTGCCGATGCAGGGGACGTGGGTTCGTGCCCCGGTCTGGGAAGATCCCACAGGCCACGGAGCGGCTGGGCCCGTGAGCCACGGCCAGTGGGCCTGCGCGTCCGGAGCCTGTGCTCCGCAACGGGAGAGGCCACAGCAGTGAGAGGCCCGCGTACCGCAAAAAATAACACACACAAAAAGTATAATGGTAGATTGTACAACACAGGGACTATAGCCGATGTTTTATAATAACTATAAATGGAGTATAACCTTTAAAAATTGTGAATCATGGGAGTTGCCTGGTGGCCTAGTGGTTAGGATTCTGGGCTTTCACTGCCATGGCCTGGGTTCAATCCCTGGTCAGGGAACTGTGATCCTGCAAGCTATGAGGTGTGGCCAAAAAGAAAAAAAAAAAGTGAATCACTATGTTGCACACCTGAAACTTATATGATATTGTACATAAGGCCCCTAACCTAGTCTCACAGAATCAAAGATTTCCTGGAAGAAGTGGTGTTTCCTAGAAGGAGGAAGCTGATGGATGACTAGGTAGGATTAAGGAGGGTGAGCGAGATGTGCTATAAGTGTGCAAAGGCCTAGAGTAGAAGACTAGGTGGAGTGGTGAGAGATGAGGTTGAAGATGGAGGGGCTGGGTCAGCACCATTTTAAGGAAAGTGTCCTTTAAGAGTAGGGTATGTTCCAGCCATCATCGCTCTGTAACAAGCCACGCCAAAACTTCGTGGCTTAAAACAACAGCAACCCTTTATCTACTCATGATCCTGCAATTTGGGCCCTTTGCTCCCCCGGGGTGCTGGCTGGGGTGACCTGACTGGAATGGGAGAACCGAGATGGCTGGTGTTAGAATGTTCATATGGCCCCACTCATTCCTCTGGGCTGCAAGCTTCGGGGGCCGGCTGGTCCTCTGTTTCTCTAGCTGGTCTGTTATCGTCTGGTTATCTGGTCCAAGTTTCTTTCCGTGGCAGCTGACTCCCAAGCGAGGAAAAACAGAAGCTAAGCTCTTAACCCCTTGGCTTAGAAGTCCCAGAATGTCATTTTCATCACTAAAAACATTCTGTTGGTAGAAGCAAGTCAGAAGGCCCAGACTCAAGAGGAGGAGAAATAGATTCCACTTTTCATGGGAAGAGCGTGCCATGGGCGTGGGGGGAAGTGTTGGTGGCCGTCTTCACAGGCGATCCGCCACGGGACAGAGTCAGATTTGTGTTGTGAGAAGACTAGTCTCTCTTCACTGCAGAGAATGGATTGTAGCTGGGCAGCGTGTGGGCAGGAAGGCCCGTTTGGAGGGAATTACGGTGGAACAGGCAAGAGTTGAAGGTCTAGGCTGATGGTGAGGATGGAGAGAAGTGAATGGGTTTGCAGGATGCTTTTACAAGAGGAAGGGTCAGGTGACGCCAGGGCTCCTCCTTCATTTCAGAGCAGCTGCCTCTTATTCCACGAAACCCCAACTTAAGAAAGTTATTCTTATTCCTACATGAACTTTATCTTTCAACAGTGCTTCAGTCTGGCTAAGGAGGTCACACAGGTAGGGTTAGCTTGACTCCATGAAATCAAGGTAGACGTACTGTGCTTAAAGAGGTCAGGCAGGGGGCTTCCCTGGTGGCGCAGTGGTTGAGAATCCGCCTGCCGATGCAGGAGACACGGGTTCGTGCCCTGGTCCGGGAAGATCCCACATGCCGCGGAGCAACTAAGCCCGTGAGCCATGGCCGCTAGGCCTGCGCGTCCGGAGCCTGTGCTCCGCAACGGGAGAGGCCACAACAGTGAGAGGCCCGCATACCGCAAAAAAAAAAAAAAAAAAAGAGGTCAGGCAGGGACGCTCAGCATACGTGCAAGCATCAGAGGGGCAGGGTGGCTGGTGGCTTGAAAGAGTCTATGGGGGGCTTCCCTGGTGGCAGAGTGGTTAGGAACCTGCCTGCCAATGCAGGGCACATGGGTTCGAGCCCTGGTCCAGGAAGATCCCACATGCCACGGAGCAACTAAGCCCGTGCACCACAACTACTGAGCCCACGTGCCACAACTGCCAAGCCTGCACTCTAGAACCGCGTGCCACAACCACTGAGCCTGCAAGCCACAACTACTGAACCCACGTGCCACAACTACTGAGCCCATGAGCCACAACTATTGAGCCCATGTGCCACAACTACTGAAGCCCGCGAGCCACAACTACTGAAGCCCGCACACCTAGAGCCCGGGCTCCTCAACAAGAGAAACCACCACAATGAGAAGCCCGCACACCTCAACACAGAGTAGTCCCTGCTCACCACAACTTGAGAAAGCCTGCGCGCAGCAACGAAGACCCAACACAGCCAAAAATAAATAAATTAAATAAGTAAATTTTAAAAAAGAAAAAGAAAGAGTCTGTGGGAGGCAGAGGGGTCATCTGGCCTCACCTCAACCCACTGCTTCTCTCTCTCCAGTGGAGAGGAGCCAGGGTCAGGCTTTTCTTTCTCTCCTTGATGCCACACTGTGAGGCTTTCTCCACTTGAGTGCGTGGGAGAGTCAGGCTGACCTATGTTCTCTCTCACTGGTAGCCCTAGCCACCAGCCCGAGCAGGACATGAAAATAGCTGAGATCGGTGAGCGTCAGTGAGGCTGCAGAAACTAGTTCCTGTCCCCAGAGAGCAAGAATCCGTTTAGAAAGCTTTTGCTCTAGGAAGCTGAGCCAGGGTGGCCTGGGATGTCAGACCTATGATCTCCTCCGACAGGTCCGTTGGGAAGCCCTGATTTGTAGAGCAAGGACTCCTGAGAAAAACAAAAGTCCAGCCAGCCAGGTGAGGTTCCCAACCTTCCCCTTCCCCTGTGGCCAGGATGACAAGACAGAAACATCGGGTAGAACAGCCTCCCTCAGCGCACCTCCTCACCTTGGCACCTGGCATTGAAAATCGGGAACAACTCCGTTGTTTATTGATCCCTTAGGCTCTTGGGTAATTTTAGGTTGTATAAATAGATGCACCTCGATCTTGTGCAAGATACAAAACTGGGCTCGTTTTTTTTTTTTTTTTCCTCTAAGCACTGAAACTAAATTTGAAGGGAAGAAGAAACAGCTATAGAAACCAAACAAAGCAGCTCAAGAGAGCAAACAACGTTTCCAAAACTGAAATAATCATCTTTCCCCCACCCCCAGTTTCCCCTCCGAACTTCCTTATTTCTCTCAACAGTAACAGCATTCTCTGAGCTGCCCAAGCTCAAGAAACTATGTATTTTAAATGTTGACCCTTTTCTGTCCCTCAACCCACATAACCACTGGCACCAAGTCTTGCTGGTCCTTCCACTCAAAAGCTCTATGACATTCCCACAATCCTCCTCTCCCCCAGGGTCTGGCCTTTCACCCTTCACCCTTCTAAATGCCTTGCTGGCATGTCCCCTCCTTTCAGACTCCTAGTAGAGTATCCTCTTCAAACTGCTACCCTGGCCACGCCCCACCCATCATCCCGTCGTGATCTCACGTCTGCCCATCTCTCCAAGACTCACCCCTGGTCGTTTGCTCATGTCCACCTTTGCCAAATCCAACCAGTCTGCTTGCAATCCCTTCACTGCCTCCCTCGTGCTTTGGTGCCTCTGCGCCTGCTGTTCCTCTTCCCACTTCTGCACCTGGCTAAAGCCACTCAGTCCTTCTAATGGCCCTTGCTCCGGGAAACCTTCCCTGATAGCCCAGGCTAGAAACCCCCAACTTTTCTACTGTGGTGTCGATGGTACTGTGTTAGGATCTTCTGCCTCCCGTCACTAGACCGTGAGTTCCTTCAGGGAAGAGCTGCTCTCTTCCATCTCAGGACCCGGAGGAAGAGCCTTACAAGTGGGGCTGAACGACTGAGCCCCTTCTGACTGTCCTTTCCTTCTCTCCTTCCCCACCTCCAATTCCTTCTGCACAAGACTCACAACCTACCCCTATCCACCCTGCCCGCAAAACAAAATAAAACAAGACAAAGCATACACTTAAGTGAAAAATTCTTAGCAAAGCTGCCATTCATGGCTCTCCGGGAACTACCTACTCCAACCCTTTCCACTCTAACCCTCTCCCCACTTCGCAGGCACCCATCGCCCTAAGGCTCCTTGACTCTGTCCATATCTTGCTCCAGGTCACCCAGTCCCCTTGTTCCAGTCCTCTTCTCCCTTTCCCCATTGTTCTAGGCCAGGCTAACCCTCTCCAAGGGTTTTGAAACCTGCTTAAGCTCCACCCCCTCTCCACCCACTGGATGGCTCTCTGTCCCTCTTTTCTGAATCCTATGGTCTTTATTCATCTAATCTAAATCTTTCTTTGTACTTACCCGTATGCAACCTCATGCTGTTCTTTCTTGAGGGTATATTTTTGTTCCAACTAGATTCTAGGGCAAGGGTCATTTCTTACAGGACTTTTTACTCCTGTCAGTATCAATTATCAGGCACATTACAGGCCCTTAATGTATATTTAACAAATCATAGGAAGGTATAAAATCATGGAAATATACAATCCAGCAAGAACAATATTAAACTTTTAGCTTTAGCATGCAGTCAAGAGTTGGGCAGGAAGTGGAAGAGAGGGCCTTGCCTTCATGGAGTTTACATCTTAATGAAGGGAGCTAAGACAATCACAAATTAATGCCTATTAACACAAGTGATTAAAAAAACCCCTACAGTTGTAAAGAGAGTTATTTATATAGAGATTTACTAAGTAAGCTGGGAAACTGAAATCAAGAGAGGAGCTGTCTAGCCAAACTCAGTTCAGATCCTTTTCCAGTTTCCACATCTCTCCCAAACTTCCGGGCACTAAAATATCTACACAAGAAGTTCTCAAACTGGACTTCCCTGGTAGCGCAGTAGTTAAGAATCCGTCAGGCAGTGCAGGGGACACGGGTTCGAGCCCTGGTCCGGGAAGATCCCACATGCCACAGAGCAACTAATCCCGTGCACCACAGCTACTGAGCCTGCACTCTAGAGCCCACGAGCCATAACTGCTGAGCCCACGTGCTACAACTACTGGAGCCCGCGTGCCTAGAGCCTGTGCACTGCAATGAAGAGGAGCCCCCGCTCGCCGCAACTAGAGAAAGCCTAGCGAAGACCCAACGCAGCCAAAAATTAATTATTTAATTAAAAAAAAAAGAAGTTCTCAAAACTAGATGAGTATCACACCCCCCCAAAGGGCTTGTTAAAACACAGATCGCTGTGCCCTGCCCCTAAAATTCTCATTCAGTGGGGCTGGGGTAGAGAGCCCAAGAATTTGCAGTTCTTACAAGTCCCAGGTGATTCTCATAGGGCTCGTGTGGGGCAGCACACGTGGAAAATCAGGAGACTGGACCATTTTGGAACCTAATCATGGAGATTATTACGTTTTCGGTTGATACTTTTTTTTCTTGTGTGCCTATCTTTTCTTTCAGATAGACTGCAACCTCCCACAGGACAGGGACTATTTTACCATTGTTTTTCTAACCTCCTCAAATCCTAGCACAGTTAGACACAGCGTGTAATTTAATACATCTGTGAAAGCTGGAGAAGAAAGGAAATTGGATCCTTCACGGCCAAAATAAAGGCAAAAGAAAATATTTTCATTCTTTCAAGTCTTGGTCCAATTAAAGGAAATAAATAGTACCAGTATTCATACTAGTGCCTTCCAAGTCAGCCCATTCTCCTCAATAGCACTGAATTCTTCTCGAATTAAAAGGATCCTCAATGAGATCTGTATATCATGACTCATCCACTCATTCATTCACCCCCAACCCGGCACCAACCTGAATCAGTTTAAACGTGACTGAGCAGCACTCTAAAGGATTTATCACATTTGCAATAGGAAAAAACAATCTGTTTGGCAGGAAACAAATGATATTACAGGGCCCAAAGGTGAGTAATTGGCCCTAATGACTTGGAAGTAAATTTGAATTCGCATTGAGTAGGCTGTATAAATATCTAGTACCGTATAACTGAATGCCTGGTGCTTTTGTGGGGGGGAGCAAGAGGGTTGGGAGGGGTGGGACAAGGGGAGCAGAGAGCGCTGTTGTCTGTTGCCCCCTCATAGCTGGTGCTGCCCCACTTTCTTCTCCTTCCCACGCAGGTTAAAGGAATTGCTGAAGTGAAGAAAGTGGCGATTCACAGCCTCTTAACCTTGGATTTTGGAAGGTGTGCCACTCCCATGATTCTCCTCTGCAGCTGGTTTTAACATCATAGTTGTGAAAGATTCACCTCCAGGTCAGTTCTGAGAATTATGTGTTTGGCTAAGACTGGCAAGAATTGGAAGAATTTCCTGGGGGTCCCGGAAAGGTAACTCAGTTGAAGAAAGAATCCTTTGTGGACCAGAGAGGCCAAATGTATGATGGTCACTGGTATCTGGGATTTAAGTCATGCCTTCCCCCCCAAGCGTTCAGAGGAATGGGTACAGTGAGAATGGTCTTTGTTCAGAGACATTCATTGATTGCATCATTCCAAAAATATTGATTGAGGACCTGTTCCACCCTTCATTTGGAGCTTCTACCCTCTTGGAGTTTGCAGTCTTTTTTTTTTTTTTTTTTTTTTTTTTGCGGTACGCGGGCCTCTCACCGCTGTGGCCTCTCCCGTTGCGGAGCACAGGCTCTGGACGCACAGGCGCAGCGGCCACGGCTCACGGGCCCAGCCGCTCCGCGGCACGTGGGATCTTCCCGGACCAGGGCACGAACCCGTGTCCCCTGCATCGGCAGGCGGACTCTCAACCACTGCGCCACCAGGGAAGCCCGAGTTTGCAGTCTTGAATGTCTTTCTAAGCTGGGGTGACCATCCTTTATGGTTTGCTCAGCACTTTCAGTGCTAATACCAGCAAAGTCTCAGACAAACCGAAAGGTAGATTCTTACCTGGACCATTTCCTGGTCAGGGCTGTCATTCATGAACTTAGGCTCAAGAATCCATAATAAATGACTGCTTCATAATAAAAATGTCAGAAATATATCTGTGTCACATACTAAAGGATATCTACAATGATACCTGTGTTTCTGTATGGTTTTTCCTTTCAGTTGGCTTTTTTATTTCTAACTTTTTTCCCCTCATCAAAATCCATACTAGAGTACGTGACAATTTGCTCCATTGTGTTGATAAGAAAGCTGAGGTATTAAAGATATTTTATTAAAAGTATCATACATATCAACACTTCCTTATTTTGTTTCCTGAGACCTTGCTAGAAGTCTGGTTTGCTAATCTCTAATACTTAATTCATGGTAATGTATTAATGACTGATAACAGTGTAATAATTCTCTTGTAGAACTTTCATTTAAAAATAGATCCCTAGATCTTACAGTGCCTTATCCCAAAGGGAGAAGTTTTCTTTTCTTTTCAAGAATGATATTCTAATGGTAGAACTCTAACTGTGTGGGCCAATTCACTACCTAAAAGTGCAGCAAATGATCTGTGGTCAACCTTGACCTTAGACTTGAGAAAGGAGATATTTAAGTGCCTCTCTTCACCTAGATAATGATTTGGGCTGTGGATAGGTAACATAAGTCAGTTACTTTTGTGGATGTAAAGGTCATTATGTTGGACTTTCACAATTTTTTTTTTCTAAACCATAATTTTAATTTTTTTGGCCGTGCCACGTGGCACGCGGGATCTTAGTTCCCTGACCAGGGATCAAACCCAAGACCGCTGAAGTGGAAGCACAGAGTCCTAACCACTGGACCGCCAGGGAATTTCCTTAAAATTATTGAGGACTATTATAAAAATTCAAGTTGGGCTTAAATAATACTCTACTACAGTATAAGCCTACCTGCTAAGCCAGCAAAGTCAAATACTTTGGCTGCTTCTTTATTTAAAAATTTGGGGAAGAGAAGAAAAACGTTTAGGAAGAAAAAGACATTCAATCTTTTTGAAACTCATCTTTCCCCATTCTTTAGGAGAAAGAACTCTCAGCCAATTGATGGTGCTAGATCTTGGGAAAAAGCAGGAACCTAGGATCAAAGCTGGAGGGGACAAGGTAGTTTTCTCAAAAGGGACACCCTTGTCCCAGATGTGGATACTGGACCCATCCTTGGGCCACAATACTGAAAATTGAGAAGCTTCATCCCTTCCCCCCTACCCCTACCTTTTCCCAATCCCCATACTTATGTACCCCAGAAACTTGTAAATCTTTGGATCAAGTAGGCCGTGGCTAGGAGATCAGGTGCTGGGAGTGCCATCTATAGAGTATCCTAATCTCATTTACCTCATCTTGTAAATTCATTTCACAGCAGAAGTGGATGCCAGAGAGCCACACAGCCTATCCCCATTACCAGACAAACACCTCAACCTCAGGACCTTTTGGGCACTGGTCATTTTCATTTAAAAGGTTAAATTTACAAGGCAACTGTATTAGTTTGCTGGGGCTGCCATAACAAAGTACAGGCTGGCTTAAAAAACAGAAATTTATGTCCTTGCATCTCTGGAGGCTAGAAGTCCAAGACCAAGGTGTCCGCCCACTTATATTCTTCTGAAGCCTCTCTCCTTGGCTTGTAGATGGCTGACTTCTCTCAATGTCTTCACATGGTCTTCCCTCTTTGTGTGTCTGTGTCCAAATT
Source organism: Kogia breviceps (assembly GCF_026419965.1). Taxonomy (NCBI): domain Eukaryota; kingdom Metazoa; phylum Chordata; class Mammalia; order Artiodactyla; family Physeteridae; genus Kogia; species Kogia breviceps. Next base: position 96,101,180 of record NC_081319.1, on the reverse strand, counting down.
TCCTCTTATAATGACACCAGTTATACTGGATTAGGGCCCACTGTAATGACCTCATTTTAACTTAGTTACCTCTCGAAAGATCCTATCTCCAAATACAGACAACGTGCTGAGGTACTGTCGGTTAGTACTTCAACATTGCAATTTTTGTTGAGGACACGGTTCAGTCCATAACAGCAGCAGACAAATACCATTTGTCAGATGAATACATCCACACTGATCTTGAGTTTTAGACTCACTTTATGAAAATGTCTGGGTGTATTATGTTACTGAAGGAACATGAAATGTTTCATTTCGTCCTCTCTTCTTTGGACATTGCACAAGAGAAGTGCTGGCTGGGAAGCAAAATGGAGATCTCTTAAGTACCACTTGTCAATCAGTTTCACTTCCCCAATAATTGAAACTCCTTGGTGGGAGCTGACCTCTTCGAAAGAGCACTCCAGGTGCAGAGAATTATTTGCGAACAAAACAATCATTGGCACAGTGCCAAATTCCATCCATTTATTTCAGAAGCATTTATCTACCATGTGGAGATACTTTGCTAGGTAAGTGCTAGGTACTTTGTAACCGGGTAAATGGAGAGTATAAGGAATGTGATTCTGACTGTCTATGTCTGAGACCTGGAAAAGTTTGGGACAGCTGCAGCCATATTGACATGGCTGAGAAATGTCCAAGGATCTGTTCTATAGTAATTTCAGAAAATCTAGCCTCCTTCCTCCTGGTTTCTCCTACCCTCTAGATTGAGAGAATCTCAACCCATTTGGGATCCTAAGTTGCTTGGGAGATAAGGATTCTCCTACCAGTCAGGACCCTAGTCTCTTCAAACATACTGACCCAAACAGAGTGCCTTAATCATGGGCTGTGACAATCTATCTATCTATCTATCTATGTATTTTTCTATCTACACAACCATGTTGTATAAAATTGGTATGATCACAAACTACCCAGATTAGTATTGATTTGTACAGAATCATAGAATAGTAGGTTTGGGAGGGTGTTTAGGCCACAGTCTCCTTTACAAGTGAAGAAAGTGACGCCTAGCAAAGTGACTTGTCCAACGTCACAAAAAACTGAGACTAAACCCCAAGCCTTCAGATTCCCAGTATAATCTCACCTGTAAGCTATACTATATTGAATAACCACCCTGATGTTATAGTTTTTCTCTTTGTATCTGTATTTGTCTACAATCATAAATGCCCCACACCCTCTAAGATACCGTACACTGTTTGAAAGCCCTCACCTCCTTTATCTTAGGCACATGCACACGTGGACACAAAAAGACATTGCCATTTTGTAGTAATAAAGGACTGATTGTGACACTGTGGGTCCCCTTGTCTTGTCCTGCATTTCTGGGCTTCACCTGGGTTCAGTGCCTCCTCCCTTTTTCTCAGCCCAGGTGCCCTTCTTGTCTGAGGACTGTTGGGCTCCACTTTGCTCACTTTGGGGGGCTGCAAGGATCCAGAAAGGTGAAAGTGCAGAGAAAGGGGAGCATTCTAAGCCGGCACTGGGTACTCTTTGGATGGATGAATGAATGAATGAATGAATGAATGAATGAATGAATCAATGAACAAATGAAAGCTAAAAGGAGAGAAAAGAAAAAAAGAGAGGAGGCTGAGCTTCCAGATTCTTGGGGCTGAGGATGGGTAGACGGCGGTGGAGTTAAGGAATGGGGCCTCTTCTGCAGTCTCCTGGGAGGCTCAGCACCAGAGCAGCTCATGGCCAGCCCTCAGCTGAGTAGAGCCTAGAGGCCCCCTACTTCCTTCAGATGTCTTCCCTGACATTCCTTTCATGAGGGAAAACTCAATGCTTTGTGTCTATGTTTTGAGGATAGGGTTTGTTTTATTCAATTTTATATCCTTAGTGAATGTTCAACAAATGTTTTTTTTTTCAGTGAATGCTTGACAACTGAAAGACAAACATCTGGAAATTAATAATCCACTAATTTCTAGTCACAGTGTAACTGCTGGTGTCTGAATCTTCTGTTTTACTCTGTGTGTGTGTGTGTGTGTGTGTGTGTGTGTGTGTGTGTGATCAGAAAGAAACATGGTCCCGGGTTTCTGTAAAGGTATGGATGAATCTGGGGTTTTGGAAACATTAAGATTTCAGAAAAGAACATAAACTCTGCAGATGTTACAGTTTTGCAGGAGATAGGCTCTGTTTTTGTTTAGCAGCACATGGATTCATAGGAGCCATGGGCAGAGGGTCGGATGGAGATTAACCAGCATCTTGGATTATGTGTCTGTGAAAACCTCAAAATGTGGAAGTTGGGGTGAACGAGAAAGTGTAGCCCTGGACTGAGCTGGACTGGTCTGGAATCAAATGCACTTCCAGGCTTCTGATTGGTGAAAGATCCTTTTCTCCTACGCTGCTCCCTTTTGTGGCCCTGACAGAGTGAAGAGCTAATGATTCCTGTGGTGGGCTATGATTGCTGTTGCTTATTTGCTGCCCAGAATGCTTTTCTCCCACTCCTTATGGTAACAAATTGTGCTCCACCGCTATGTCCATGGTGGGAAACAAGTTTTCTTTGGAGCTACCTTTGCTGCCCGCTGACAGAAGAAAGAAATGCTGAGATGAATGGAGAGAGAACGAGAAGCAAGGAGATGGGGGAGATGATGCCATCATTTGTAGCCCTAAAACTAGGACTCCAGATTCCGCAGTTAGATGAAGCAAACCTCTTCACCTCCTTTTTTTCCATTAGCTATTTTCATGTGGGCTTCGTTCAGCTGCAACAGAAGATGTCCTGGTTGATACAGTTCCTTTCCTCTTTCCCTGCCTACTTGGAATCTCTATGCCTCAGTTTCCTCAAAATGATCCCCTGTGGTTTCGTTAATTACTGATAGATTTTTTTTTTCCCCCCAAACACACAGAGTACCAGTATTATTATAAACAGTATCTTCTATTTTTAGGAACTGCAGGTTTCCCATCTTGGCTGCCTTACCAGAGTTTCTGAATTGGGGCCAGCTCACTTTCAAGAACACAAGACATAATCTAAGCAGAATAGTAATGATAGTCCAAAAACTTTAGAAAATCCAAAGAACCAGGGACTTTCAGTGACTTGCATAAACGAGGTCCACAGTCAACCAGTATAAAATATTATTTTATTGTATCTGGCTTGTGCTGTGGCATTTAAGTGAAGCTTGACAAATAAGACTATAAATTCAGGGACAGGGAGCAGTGAATAACAAAAAGAACTAATGTCTCCTTGACATCACTCACTCTTAAGAAGGCTGTTTACGTCTCGGTTTACCTTCTAGTGTTTTAAAATACTCTGGCAAATCTCAGCTTGAAATAGCTGTTCTACCTTCTCTCAATAGAAGCCCCTACTTTCTAAGTACACTGGCTCATAGTTATTTATAAACCTGATGTCAGTCAAAGATTATTTTTTACATCCCTCCTCCTAACTCCCTTCCCCCTACATACCAAGATAGACCTATATAAAATTAGAAACTTCACATAAAGTATTCAGTCACTTAGGTAAGAATTATTGTCAGTCAGCAATCATTTTTGAAGCATAAATTCATCATATTGGGGGAAGCATGTCTCTGAGACTGTTCCACGGATACCAGCTCCTTAAAAATAGGCTTCTGGGGCTTCCCAGGTGGCGCAGTGGTTGAGAATCTGCCTGCCAATGCAGGGGACACGGGTTCGAGCCCTGGTCTGGGAAGATCCCACATGCCGCGGAGCAACTAAGCCCGTGCACCAAAACTACTGAGCCTGCGCGTCTGGAGCCTGTGCTCCGCAACAAGAGAGGCCGCGGTAGTGAGAGGCCCGCGCACCGCGATGAAGAGTGGCCCCCGCTTGCCACAACTAGAGAAAGCCCTCGCACAGAAACGAAGACCCAACACAGCCAAAAATAAATAAATAAACAAATGTGGGGGTTAAAAAAAAAAAAAAGGCTTCTGTGGCCAAAGTAGTTTGAAAAACTATATGCCTCTTAGGGATTTTCAACTCTAAAGTATCTTCGGGGAAGTTAGAAATTCCAAATCTATCTCCTCAAACATCCTTTTCTTTCAGTATCTGGTAACATGGAATAATGTGTCTTGGACCACATTTTAGAAAACCAGGGAGGTGGCCTGCACAAGGGATGCAGAGACAGGAGGGCTGGCTTTGACTCCTGGCTCTGCCACCCTACTAGTTATATGAACTTCAGCAAATCATAACCTCTTACTATTTCATTTTCACACTGGAAGAGTGAAGATGGTAAGACCTATCTTAATCTGGGTTGTTTTATGGGTTAAATTATATTATTATGACTGTGCTTTAAACACTATAACAAGTTATAGAAATGAAAGGTATCATTAGATATCACAGAGAAATATAAGGTTGTATTAGGCAATTAATAACATACAAGTATAAAGAAATCTGCCCTAGTAATCCTTACCCAACAATTATGTATTTAAGTCTACTTACGGGGGCCAGCACTGAGAGGGGAACAAGGAAGCACAGTACAAAGGTCAAAGTAGGATTAGAGCATGTTGGATCCATACATTTCTTTGGTGATAATTGAATTTAACACTCCCATTTTATCGATGATGAAGCAGAGGCCCACAGGGGTCAAATGAATGGTTTAAGGTCACTCAGAGAGTCAACATTAGAAACATCTGATTCCCACGTGATAGGCCTCACTGCCCAAGGGCTGCCTCAATAGGAGACAAATCATGGCTCCAGTGAGATTTTCAATCTAAATAGGAGAGACAAGGTATACAAATGACATAATCAGAATACAAAGACAACATGGAATAAAATTTTAAAGCTCAAAAAATGGGGCTGATGGTAACCGTGTGAGGTGAGAGATATGTTAATTAGTTTGACTTTAATAGCCATTTCATAATGAACATATGGGCTTCCCTGGTGGCGCAATAGTTAAGAATCCGCCTGCCAGTGCAGGGGACACGGGTTCAAGCCCTGGTCTGGGAAGATCCCACACGCTGCGGAGCAACTGAGCCCGTGCGCCACAACTACTGGGTGCTGCGCTCTACAGCCCATGAGCCACAACTACTGACCCCGCGTACCACAACTACTGAATCCTGCGTGCCTAGAGCTTGAGCTCCGCAAAAGACAAGCCACCACAATATGAAGCCTGAGCACCTCAACGAGGAGTAGCCCCCGCTTGCTGCAACTAGAGAAAGCCCACGTGCATCAACGAAGGCCCAACACAGCCAAAAATAAGTAAAACAAATAAATTATATATATATATATATATATATATATATATATATATATATATATACACACACACTTGAGTGGTAAGTTTCTACACCTCTTAATAAAATGAATATGCATATCCAAACATCACGCTGTACACCTTAAATACGTGTAATTTTTATTCTTAAAAGATGTGGCTGAAGTAGCAGGGGCAATGAGAATTCAGGAGGAGGAAGCCAAGCAGCCAGGCTGAACTGGAGATAAGACTGGAGCTGGGGCCTTAAAGAGTATACAGTACTATGGTGGATTTGGATACTGGAAGAGGAGAAACGGTAGTGCTCCAAAACGCAATTGGAGATGATAGTCAAGAGACTAAATGGCTGGCAAAAGTCTAAATAGTCAGGCATTATAGTTTGGGCGAAATATTCATCAGTAAGCATTTACTGGACTCTGCCAAATTCTAAGAAGTTTCTGGAGCTTTGAGGAAGGGATGAGAAGTAGACAACATGGTCTCTGACTTTAGAAAGCTTATTTTTTATTTGGAGAGGAGATGGGAACATAAGACAAAATTGGAGAATGTAAGCATATATGGATATAATACGGGGGGGCAGGGAAGATGGGCTATTAAGGCAGGATTTCTGGAGAAGATGAACCTTGAGTTACTTCTTAGGAGAACCATGGTTGTGATTCATGTGTGGAAGCACATGGGCTAACGTGTGTCATCCCTGCATTAAGAGGGAAATTTCAATATGCAAATAATATAGGACTGTAGATTATTCTTCTGTCCTTGGTCTTTTTAATTCCTTCCTTGTCATTTCTTTTTTTTAAATAAGTTTATTTATTTATTTTTGGCTGCGTTGGGTCTTCGTTGCTGCGCGCAGGCTTTCTCTAGTTGCAGAGGGCGGGGGCTGTTCTTGGTTGCGGCGTGAGGGCTTCTCAATGCAGTGGCTTCTATTGTTGCAGAGCACGGGCTCTAGGAGCTCAGGCTCAGTAGTTATGGCTCGTGGGCTCTAGAGCACAGGCTCAGTAGTCTCGGTGCACGGGCTTAGTTGCTCCAAGGCAACTAAGGGAGCTCCCGGGACCAGGGCTCAAATCCCTGTCCTCTGCATTAGCAGGTGGATTCTTAACCACTGTGCCACCAGGGAAGCCCCCTTGCCATTTCTTATAGGAACTCAAACGGTGGACTAGAATGCTTCTTTAAATATAATTGCACATGCAGATTTGGACCCAGAATAGTAAGTGCCTGCTCTTATTTGGGTCTGATGATTTGCTACCTCTTCCTCTTTCACTTCCATCATGTTCCTAGACTTCCTACAGTGGATAATTGATCTAATTAAGGGCATAAAATGTAAGATTAAGGAATGATCTCTAGACTCTGCCCTATTAGTCACCGTTCCCTCCAGCTAACCAGTTCCCAAGTCCGATTGACTTTTGACATTCTAAGTATTTGTCAACGTGTTCTCTGCTAGCTCTGCTATTTCCTCTGCTGCTGGATTCAGATCATAACCATTTCTCACTTCATTTATGCAATAACATTGCAACTGGTTTCCAGCTCTCCCTGTCTCTTTTCTTCAGTCCTCGATTTCATCTCTCACAATCAGAATTACTTTTCAGAAACACAAATCCGCTTTATACGGCTAGTGAAAATCCTTCTGAGCTGCTTTTTTAGCTTACAGGCAAAGTCCAAAGTGGCATACAGAAACTTTGTGGTCCTGGCTCCTGCTCATGTCTCACTTTCAGTTTTGGTCACTCCCAAACAAAAACTGAGTCCCATCCATAAGTGTGGTTGTTTTTTTAGGTCTCATGGTTTTGTTTTTGTTTTTTTTAATGCAGGAAAGTTGCTCAGCATACTTCAGACTGCTGATTTCCTACTCACCCTTAAAAACTCCTTAATTCCTGGTCACCTCAGCTAAGCATTCCCTTTAGCACCTCTTCTATCATGCAAATACAGTACTTTTTAGAGGTATCATAATTGGTCCTAGAGTCTGCCTTTTCTACTGAGCTGTGTGTTTCTTGACAAAGAACTTTCGGTCTCTCTCTCTCTGTGTATCTTCAGGAACGAGACCAGTGCTGGCACACAGGTCCTGTAGGAGCACTGTACCTAGTGAGGTCTTCCCCCACCCTCCCATCCCCTACTTCACGACTTGGAAGAGGTCAAGAGACCTGCTGTGAGAGGTAAAAATCGTCAGGAGAGTGATAATTCACTTACAGAAAATGAAAAAGAGGAGGAAAAGGTCATCTATGGCTTTGCCAAGATGGCAGGGAAAGGAAGTTCATCAGGAGACAGTGACTTCCACAACAGGAAAGCCTTTCAACGGCCAAAAAGGCCAACCCATTTTCCTTTTCAGAGAAATGGAGGCTAATGTTATACACATCTTTTGCAAAGGAGCAAACAGCCCTCAAGCCTCAATGAGAATGGTTTTTCAAATGTGGTGACCTGGAGACCAGGTCACCGGGCCTGACCAGAACTCCCCTGCGGAGTTCTCTCAGCCTGGGGACAGAGAGGCCCAGCCTCAGGGGCTAGCTGAGGGAACCTAGAAGAAACCCAGCTCTGTTCTTTAGTATTTTGCCTGGGGATGGGCAGATCTGACATTAAACTTCCTGAAAGCTGGTGAAAACGCTAAGAGTGTGGAGAAGTGGAGACCACCAGAATACAGGTCATAATCATCAGAAAGTCTTCTGAAACCACTTCGTTGTAACCTAACCATCAACTCACCTGGGTGGCCAATATGGAAACATGGAGTCTGTTCTATGGGGTCCTTCAGCATAGGTACCATGTGCAGGCTCCGAGGGTCCTTTATTTTTCTGATTGTGAAAGGGACATATGACGCGTTATTTCAATTTAGAAGGCAGGTTTTCTTTTTTTTCAAAAAGGAAAAGTAATACTTGAAAAGCATTTTAAAGCAGCACTTTATTTCATTTATCGAAAGCTTCTAATAACGTGCCTGAATCTGAGGAACGGGAAGGAGAATTGAAGGTATGGGAATGAGTACGAGGGCGTATTAATTCCACTTTTTCATTTCTTAAAAGGGTTGCCCGAGAGGAGACGCTTTAGAACATCACTTCTGTAAAACCACGGTGAAAACGAGGAAATTAACAATGCAGAAAGGCTACCAGAGACTTGATGAAGTTGTTAATAACGCAAAGGCCGAAGAGATAAACCAGGGCCTCCCTACTTCATTTATACTGACGATTAAATAAGCACAACAGGGGGCAGACACAGGTAGAAAGCGGGCTCTCGCGTGGCTACCGCCGTTGACATTCCTGGCACTCGGCGTTCCAGATGCTTCCTTACGGTGTGCGTGTCTGTGTGGCTCGGGCTCCATATTCCACCCGTTTCCCCCTCAACGTTTTAGTCTCGCTCACAGGCGCCCCAGACGCAAAAGACGCCGGGAGCAGCCAAGATGGAGCGTGATCTCCTTAAGACGGAGATCTTTTGTAGGAGGCGGCGGCCGAGGCTTCCCTTTTGGGGTCCCCCTAACCCCGGACGCCGTCCTCGCCCGCCGGGCCGCGTGCCGCGCCGGGAGGTGGCCTTTCCGCGCGGGAGGCGCGTGCGGCCGCGGGCAGAGGTGACCTCGGGCTCCCCCGAGTCCGACCGCGGCACGCTTCGTGCGGCGACGCGAGGCGGTGTCCTGAGGTGACACCGGCTGCGCCGCCTAAGCAGCAGGCGCCGCCGATCAACTAGTTCGCACCGAGGATTCCTCTTGGTGCGTGGCCCAGTTTTCCTTAGGACTGGCTCCAACCCCTCGCCGACACCGCCCCCGCGCCGCCACGCTCCGAGGCCTTCCCCTGGGACGCCGCGCGTCCCCCCCACGGCCGCTCGGCGCGGGCCGGCGCGCGCGCGATTCCTCGATTCCACAGGCGGTTTGCGCCGCGGGTGGGGGCGGGGCGTGCGGGGAGGGGGGCCGGCCGCCAGCGGGGGGGGGGGAGGGGGGCCGCGGCCGGGGGCCAAGGGGCGGGCCGGCGTGGGGAGTTCCTTGCTCGCGGACCACACGCTCTGCGGGCCAATCCCGAGCCAGCCTCTCTCAGTGTCACACGCGGGACACGTCCAGGCGTTTGTTGGCAGGGCCGGCGAGGGGGAGGGGGCGGGGAGGAGGGAGGGGAGTTGAGTGACAGGTTTGTGGGGCAGGCTGGGAATTGTAGTTCCCAGCTCCCGTGGCCATAGCCATTTTGTAGTCGGGGGACTACAACTTCCAGAAGATCAAGGGGACCATTCTAAGGTGCCCCGGGAATAGGCGGCTCTCCCCTGGGCCGGCCGTCCTGGGGCACTGGCACCCAGCAGCCCGGCTGCAGGTAGACACGAGGCGTGGCGGGGGCTAGCGTGTGGCGGCTGTGGGGTGAGCAGCAAGCTGGGGAAAGGGGGTGAGGTGGAGCGACCGAGCGTGCCATGCATTGAGCTAGGGAGCCTCTCTCAATTCCACTCTTAGGCTCGGCGTGGGAGCGATGTCTGAGGGGTAGCCCGGGAAGGGTTCGTCGAGGCCTCTCGGGTGTCTCGTCGACGGGGCTGCGGGGGTCCTCTGGGCTCGGCCAGGGGCTGTCGGCACCGGAGGAGGCGGGCACTTGGTGGCCCAGCTGTGGGAGTTTTCGGCTAGCGTCCGGCAGGGAATTATCCGAGGAGCCCTAACTTGTATAAAAGCAGAGTCCATTTAAAGTTGGGCTGGATAGCCTCTCTCTCATTGGTTAGGGGGCTTGGAAAAAAGAGACTCGGCGAGCCCTCGCTGTGGTGCTGCCGCCGCCGCCGCCGCCGCCGCTGGAGTTGACTCTTCTGCTCGCACTGCTGCTGCAGCACAAACGTGACTTCCAACATTTTTTATTTATCTTTCCTTTTTCTTTTCCAAGATGTAACTACGGATCAGACACTAAGGACCTTCACGTTTTGCTGATGTAGTTTTTGGAGGAAAAAGGGGGGGGAGTGAAGGGCGTCGGTTTTTTTTTTTGTGTGTGTGTGTTTCGGGGGAAATTTTCCATTATGAGTGTTTTACTAAAGTGAAATTTTTTTTTGTTTGCTTCGTCTTTGGCTTTTTTTTTTCCTTCCCAATTTCGGATTTATTTCAAGGCGAATCGGGCTTTGGGGGAAGAGGAAGAAAAGTCGGATTCCAAGATCAACCACCACCACCAACAACAATAAAAACCACCAGGATATTTTTTTGCAAATTTCTGACGGCTTTAAATTCATGAAGCAATTGTCCCCTTTTGCAATCAGCATTTGGATCTCAGAATGAGCAAGGAAAGACCCAAGAGGAATATCATTCAGAAGAAATACGTAAGTGCTCCTAACAACACATCCTTTGACTTGTAGTTTTAAGCAATGGCTGTGAATGTCAAGTTTATAGATAATTCTGCAGCTGAAGGGTTTTAAACACAGCGTCCGATAAGGCTGTTTCTTTCTTTTCTGAAAGAAGGCTTTTTCAGGCAAAGTCGTGTCTGCCTAGTTTGGACGAAAAAACAGATTGGTGTAGCGATACCTCCAGTGAATAAATTGACCTCGAATGACACAACCATAATCTAGTTTTAGATGAAAGGCAGGGGATTTTGGTGGAGCCTGGGTGGGGGTGTAGGGGCTGCGGTAATGTGACTAAACTGCATTCTCGGGCGGATTTGGCCCCTATTGCACTTTGCATGCAAATGAGCCTTGTTATTATTATTAATGTTATTTGGGAAATCGTGTAACGCATGTGTGTTGGAAGCCCTTTAAGTTGCAATCGAGGGTCCGATTATGGCGATCTTGTTCCTTGCACTGGCACATCAAATTTAATGTATGTGGTCGTTTTGGCTTATTTGGTTCGCAACGTAAACCAATTGGGAATCGCGTTACAGCGAATGCATTTGTTGGGATTGACTTTAATAATGGGACTGGTTTTGTTTAAAAATTCATGGTTTCCAGTTTTAAGGGGAAAAAGACATACAATGTAGCTAATGTTTTTAAGAAGGCATGTGAATGCATATGTAAGTGACTACAAATAATTACTCCCAGTTAACTGGCCTTCTGAAATTGGGTGATTATTCAGAGATTTAACTGGTGTGGAATAGTTAAATTTGTTTTGTGCATAGTACAGCTACGTTTTGATTGGCATGGGAGTGTTTTTGTTTTGTGTATGTGGCTTTTTTTTTTTTTAAGTTTGGGTGGAGGGAGAGGAGAAGGGGGACCGAGGATTAACCAAATATGCACTCGAGTGATCGGTGATTAGCTGCATGCTTTAAATCAAAAACCCATTAAAAAAAAAGGCCAAATGAACACACATTAGGAATAATGCAACGTTATAAGAAAGTTTTATTTAACTCGGGTCGACAAATTGGTCTTAATATTTTCCCCTTTTGAGCAGCGTGATGTGTGTAATGGGAGATGACCTTCGGGGCACTGGTTTTGTAAAAAATAGATTTAATGGAAAAGCTGAATATCTCTTCTTGAGGGCCGATCCTAATCTAGACACGTAAACTTCAACTGTGAAAGAAATGCAAGGTTAAATAATCAAGCCTAACTTAAAAAGCTGTTCCCTAAAGAATTTAAGAATTAAAATACATCCGCATTGCAGAGGACTGGGGAGAATGCAGAGGACTAGTTTAAACTCGGGCAGTAGAAACTGCAGGGAGACAACCTTGCCTGCGAGCGTGGACGCCTTCCCGGGGCACATCCGATCCGGGTGCAGCCACAAAGCGAAAGGGGTAGAACTTGGACCAGAGCCACCCCCACCCCCGCCGCAGTCACCGCGAAGTTGGGGAGCGGCGTGGGGTGGGATGTTTTGTTGCCGGTCGTCAGCGGATTGTGTCGAGTTCTGGCGTCCGGCTGCCTGCCCGTGGCTAGCGGCGGCCGCGGGAGGCAGAGCACGAGTTAACGCTCGGGGAGCGGAGCCCCGTGTTCCCGATGTGCTCTAGCCGGCTGCGTAGGGGAGGGCGCGCGGGGGTCGTGGCGGGCTGGGCCGGGGCCCGGAGTACGCGCGCGGCCTGTAGGGGGCGGGCTGCAGGCTCCGGGCTCCAGGCTGCGGGCTCCGGGCTCCGGGCGGGCGGCGCTGGCCGGCGGGCTGGCGGATGGGTGGGTGGGGCGCGGGGGCGGTGCGGCCTGTCGGCCTGGGGAGGGGGCGGTGCGGCGCGCGGGGCGGGGGCGTGGCGGGGAGGGGGCGGGCGGCGCGCGGCTGCGGCGGGCGCCCCCCAGCGCGCGCACGGCGGAGCATGGCGGCGGCGGCACGGCTGGCTCCCCGCGGCCCTGCCCGCTGGCTCCAGTGCGGGCCCGAGAGCAACAGGTTAAGCTGGCGAGACGTCAGCGCGCCCCCTTCCCGCCCCCTGATTCCTCCCCCGCCTTGCGCCGGCCTCCCCTCCCTCCCTCCGCCCCCCGCGGCTCCGGGTTCCCGGACGCTCCGGCCGCGTTCTTTTGTCATTGTGACGTCACAAAGGGACGGGCTCGGGTGGAACCTTCTCCTCCTCCGTGACGTCAAAAGTCGGGAGGGAGGTTCCAGCGCGGCGGGGCTGCGGGGGAGGAGGGAGCGGCGCGGAGGCGGGGGATGCCGCGTGGGAGGAGGAAGTGGAGGAGGAGGAGGAGGAGGAGGATGCGACCGGCCTCGGCCTTCCGCAGCGAAACGCCGCGCTTCTCTCCAGGTGAGCGCGGGGAGCCTGTGGTCCGCCTGCGAGCGCCCCCGACCCAGCTGATTCCATTTAGGGGGTGGGGAGCAGGGCGGAGACGCTTCCTGTTTGCAGAAACGTTTTCGTTTCCTCTGTTTCCAGGTCTGCTGATGCTGTGGCATTACTGCGGTGGTGGTCCTGTTCTCTCGTCAACGCTTTTGAAAAGCAGGGAAACTTCATGCAGGGAAGCTTGGCTTTGTAGAACCATGTTGTGGATTTGGCCACCTTGTCACTTTTAAGTCGTGTTGGGGGTGTCTCGGCAGGATGTGGCGGGATGCCCTTCTGGATGATGTTGCACAGCATCAACTGTTGCTCTTTATGGATGCCTTGGAACACCGGAGTGGCACTTCTTCGATGTGCCAGCTCTAGGCCTATTAAGTATTTTAGGGGGTGGGGCAGACGGGGGAAGACTCATTGATGCGCGTGCTTGAAAGAGCACTGGACTGCAAGTCTAAGGTGTTCTGGGCTTAGTTCTTGAGAAGCGGAGAACAAGAGGCTGGAAATCTGGGTCTGTTTACTCTTCTGTAAAATGGAAAAAGTAATACGTGCCTTTGCCACTTCACTTTATCTGAGATCACGTGCGTGAGATAACGTCCGTGGAAGATGTAAAACAGTATGTATGTTCTTTCAGTGTAAGGTGGAATTATTCCTTGAGTTCGTGGAAGGCAGCACATTTGCTGCCAAGTGGTCTCAAAAGCCTTAGATGCCTGCCGCGTTGCGGTTTAGTTTATTGCTTTAGCAAAGCAGAGTTTGGGGGTGGGATTGTAGATGGCAGGCTTTGGGAGAAATGATTGTTATATTTCATATTAAATGACGTCCTTGAGAAACTCATAAATTGCACTGTAATCCTGTCTTAATTGCTGGGTATGATTCCTGCTACAATACCTTAAATAACTGAAAACATTTGCCTTTCAAAGCCCTAATTCATCTGGACAATAAAAACAGTTTCATGTTTTGCTCTATGGGTATTGTATGCCATTTCCATCACTCCACTGGTTGGTTGTTCCTAGGCAGAATAACAGATGATACCCAGGTTGCGAAAGCATTTGATCTTTGATGCTTTATAGCAGGTATGAGTTTGAAATAAAAATCTCTGCCACATGAAGATATGATTCATACAGTTAGCATGAAAACAGATTACCAGTTTGATTCCTAGGACAGCTCAAGCAGAATTTGTAACACTAGGCTGTAAATTTTAAGTACCTAATTTTCTGAGGTAAAAGTGCAGTATGATTGAAAAAACTGGGAAAATTTGTGTTACCAGATTCAAAAGCGGGATTTACTGTAATTACATAAAATTGTTAAAAAAACATAGAACGACACCAAAATGTAGTGGTAGGATTTATGAGCTTCTGCCCTCCGTGGTGCTCCCCTTCCCCCCTATTTTACACCCAATTGAATTATTTGTTCTGGGGGAAAAAATGTGTACACATTTAATTGCTACACTCTTCCTTTAAAAAAATATTTATTGATTAACAAACATCGAGTATATATGGTGTACTGCTATAAAGTGAATGGTGTTTTTTAAAAAAAATTTATTTTATTTTGGTTTTGGTTGCATTGGATCTTTGTTGCTGTGCGCGGGCTTTTCTCTTGTTGCAGTGAGCCGGGGCTACTCTTCGTTGAGGTGCGCGGGCTTCTCTTGTTGCGGAGCACGGGCTCTAGGCACGCAGGCTCAGTAGTTGTGGCGTATGGGCTTAAGTTGCTCCGTGGCATGTGGGATCTTCCCGGATCAGGGCTCGAACCTGTGTCCCCTGCATTGGCAGGCCGACTCCTAACCACTGCACCACCAGAGAAGCCCAGCTTTTCCTTTTCTGAGCTGTTCACGTGGCTTGCTTTCTGTCTGTCTCTAGTAGTGGAGAAAACTTTTCTCTTTGTAACATAGTTTCGGGTAGAGACGATTTAGCAACTGTCACTGTCTGGAGAGATTATAGAAGGAATATTGTCAACTTAAGAGTCCAAAGTGTGTCACTGAAATTTAAAAAAAAATTATGTTTAAAAATAATCCAATTTGAGTTATTATTACTTCGGTTATTATTACTTTACTGTAGACCTGACTTGTGTGTCCCCCATAGCCATTGGCCCAAATAGCCAGTTAGAATTATTTGGTACTTGGATGGTTTAATGGCTGTTTGTTTCCTCTGCCATAGGAGGTTAGACCAGTTCCTGTTGTTGGGCTGAGGGCTATTGACCGTCTTACAGACATCTTGGAAATAACTCCAGTGTTAATACATATCCTGTTCAAAGGCTATTTATAAACTTTACTCCTTAAGAAAGAGAAAATCTTTTGGAGTATGTAACTGATGTTTCTTAGATTCAAAATAGAACCCTTCCTTTCAAAGACGACATGGGAAAATCATATTAAGCCCAGTACATTAAAACACTCGGTAAAGACTCAGCTGGACTTTTAAATTGTTTTAAAATTTAATGATCGTTTTATTTAACCTTAGTATAATAAAAATATTATCTTAACATGTAATCAGTACGAAAGTTGCTAAGATCTTTTGTCTTCTTTTTTTATCTTGTGTCTTTGAAATCTGGTGTATTTTTTAAACCCTTACAGGGCAACTCAGTTTGGACTAGTCATTTCAAAAGTTCAAGAGCTGCGTATGACTAGTAGCTATCCTACTGAACAGTGCAGATCTATGTAACCAGAGGTGTGTGTAATGTAGCATGGTGTCTGCATTGGTGAAAAACCTCAAGTTCTATAAAATCGCACGCTAAAAATTACAGGGCTAGTGGAAAAATAAAGATGAAACATGTCACTCAAAACATATAACTTCGGTCAAGTGAACGGTAACGAGTCAGTAATGTGGATCTGGAAAAATGACATGAAATGATCAGGCAGGCAGCTCAGACTCCAGAGTGAAGAGTGGTTATAACTGACAGTCTTTTATATAGAATAGAGCTGATATTGCCAGGGTAGTATGGATGGAAGTATGCTGTTAGCCGTAGGCATTGTTTTTTTTTTTTGTTTTTTATGGGTTTTTTTTTTTTGATAGATACACACTTTT
The DNA here is from genome assembly GCF_026419965.1 of Kogia breviceps. NCBI lineage: Eukaryota > Metazoa > Chordata > Mammalia > Artiodactyla > Physeteridae > Kogia > Kogia breviceps. The sequence continues at coordinate 96,085,410 of NC_081319.1, read as the reverse complement.
GTAGTTCTGAGTTTTTTAAAAATCGTGACTGGATGCTGAAAAGCTGGTCTGTTTTTAAGGTTTGCCCTTGATCATGATGGTCTGAGGAGCTGACTCTTGACATTTTCATCCAAATGGTTAAAAGTTTTGCAGCCTAAGAAGTTTAGTTATTGGGATTCTGCTTGCATTGTTTTGGTGCTCCTGTTACTGGTCCAGGTCTCAGTCTCCCCTAGGATTATAGTAACAGCACTTCTACTAATCGTCTTCCACCTACCCAGCCTCCCTGGTTCTCCTGGCTGCAGAACATCCTGGCTGTGAAGCTCCTGGCCAGTGGGCAGGCCTGGGAAGTGTGTGCTTCTGTCCCCTTTGGCTCCTTCCCATATAGAAGACTTGCCGAGTGTCAGTTGTTTATTCCCAAACCTGGTTATTCCAGTTAGGCTTATTATTGCAATTTCGGTTAAATATTATGCAAACCTTTGAACGAATGTAAAAAGAGAACTGGTTTCTATGAAAGCTTGAAGCTGAATGTTTGCGAACCCTTGATAAAAGTGAAGTACTAAAAAAAAATGAGACGGTGAAATTAGATGTGGGCCCACCATTTTCCCCATTTAAAAGGCTTGGGGAAAATCTGTAAGGATTCTGCACACGTTGCTTTACAAGTGGTTCCCTTTTAAGAACCCAGCTTCACTTACCGCCGAACTTCCTTCCCAACAAACAAAAAAGCATAACCTGGAGCACCAAGAATTCTCAAAAATATCTGTAACAGCGCACTTATGTGTTCATTACACTACATGTATGTGTGTATATGTACATAATCTACGTATCTATCTATCTATCTATATTTTTAAAGATTTCCTGCTTAATAAACTCTATATTAGCTAACCAACTTATGGTCCCTATCAGCTCTGATAAGAGTGCTTCCATTGTATTTAGCCTTAATCCTCAAATATTAAACTAGACTAGCTTATCTAGTTCATGCCAGGTAGCATAGATAAAATGTGGGTCAGGGTGGCCCTGCTGAAGTGATTTGTATTACTTTCAGAGTTTGTGTCATTCTCAGGATGGCGGAGGCAGAAAGATGAGTGATTTTACACCTCATTTATATGGAGTTCAGAAGCTTGTATCTTGTAATCCAGCAACTTTAATTATTTTGTCTTACTTAGGAGATTCTGCTAAAGATCTGTTCCATTTCAAATCCTCAAGCCTACCTGTTAATGGAAACAAGACACAATGAATCAGTTTCTACTCAGTTCTCTTGTTTCTTTCCATCTCCCAGGTAACTCTTCTCCTTATTCCTCTGACTGCCCTCCCCTCCACAAGCCTTGCTTCCTTTTCCCAGCCCCAGACTTGGTGTTTCTGGTCCCTTTTGTCTGTCCATAAAGCCTTTTCCACACTGGCCTCCTCATTGCAGGCCCCTTTCATTCCAGGAGGTGGGAATTCTGATGACTTCGGTCTACGTTTTTGTAGACAATTTGAGTGAGATTTTTGTTATCCTTTTAGGGTTTAATCTTTCTTGACTTCAGACAACCCTATAGCCTTCTGGCAGCCTCACACTCTTCAATCAAGGGTTTTCATTCATTTCTGACTCAGAATAAAATTGTTAAAAGCAGAGCTGAACCTAGCAGGAAGTGGCAGCACTTGCCGGGCTCCCGGTTGAATGATCCTGCCTGCTTCCGGGACTTCCTGTCCTGTCACCTCTTGCAGGTGGCTTTTGTCTCTTTTGTTCTCTTTGTCAGGATGTGTGGGGTGGGAGAGGGCCCACGTTTTGCAGAGGTAGATCCTGTCCTGAGGGCCGAGTCTCAGGCACATCTGAATGGGCAGCTGGCCCACAGCCCTGGGCCCTGCGTCTCTGTTGGGCTTTCTTTCTACTTCCACCAGTCTGTCTTGCCACTGATTTTACTGCTCTTGTGAGGAGGCCTCCCATGCTTCGGGGGACTTCTCTTTGCCATTTGACGAAATGTGCCAGAGGAGCTTGGATTGTAGGAAATGCTCTAGCATCGTGAGGAGAAGATGTCAGTTTTGAAATAACTGCCCGCAGTTATTGTTTCCCTAGTGAGTTCACAGGAGAGGAAGAGGCTGTTGAGTCCATTTTACAGAAGGGAAAACTGAGGCCGGTAGGCCCTGGCCAGAGAGTGAAAGGCTGTATCTCCTCCCCACTTTTTAGTCCAGATGAACTTGAGGTAAAAGGAGTGATCGGAGTAGCCCCGAAAAGGGGAAAAATGCCATAATGGGGGCTCTTGGCAGCCTTTGGAGAGGCTTTTTGGCTTGAGAAAGTTGGGGAGAAGTTAAGACAGTTTGTCAGCCTCCAGGAGCAGGAGTGGATCTGTCTCAAGTGCATGTTTGTTGTTTTTTTAAACACCAGTTGGTGGAGCTACCCCCTTATCCCCCGCTGGCTGTCTCCTTGAGTCCTCAGTGGAAGAAGAGCTGAGATCCTAGTTGTCCTGGGACCCGGCTGGTTTGTGGTCTGTATTTTAAAAGTGCCCCCACCCCACGCTCTTCCGGCGTATCTGAGGGCCGGCCTGGGCTGCGTTTTGCTCTCCAGGCTTCCGAATTCATTTGATTTCGCAGGGGCTGTGACAGATCAGCCTCGATGCTTTTTCTGGCACCTTTATTGTTGCCCCTGACTTCTGCTGCGTAGGGTACCGTGGGGCGCTGGGGGAAGTCATTTGCCCTCAAATCCTCACCAGGATCTGGGCCGGGCAGTAAACAAAGGCTTCCTAGATATGTTAATGAGGCAGCGTGAGTAATGGGAACATTCTACTAATTTCTCTCATATTCATAGGGTGTATGAGGGCCTTAGAAAGGGGAACCCTACTGGCAGAAGTTCTTGAGAGCTGTTTTGGAGAGCTGGTGTGGCCTAGAAGGCCTAAATTGGATCTTAAGTTCTAATTTTGTTAAGTCTGTCAAGCTCCACCACCCATGAAGAGGAAAGCAGTGAACACTGAAATACTGGCAGCAGTGTTTAGTTACCTTGAGTCCTAGAAGGTCATAAAATTCATAGTCACAAATTTTGCCCCTCTGTACTCCTGGTACAGCTCTTCTCACGTATTTTCTCCAGTACAACCAGGAATTCTTTTCCAGTGATATTTTTGGCTGGGGGTGGGGAGGCATGAGAGGGGTGGGTTGGGTGTGTCGTTTCCATCAGGAGACCCTCTGGTTTATGTGACAGCAGCCCAGGTATCTAGTGACTGAATCACCCAGGGGAATGTGGGAGCCATTTGGGCGCCCTGTTGTATCTCTCTCTTTTTAAATCTGGGTGGTTCTTTCTCCATTATTTCCCAGCCACAATTTGGGTTAGGGCTACAATGGTTGTGTGTGTTATCTCTTGGTTCTTATTTCTGCCAGCTGTTAAAAGTGTTTGGTGCCTCTGGGGGCAGAAACAGGTGCCAGGAGGAAATGAGACGGGATTAGGGCTGAGCATGTGTTTCTTGCATTTATTCCCTCCCTAGGTTTGCAGAAGGGGTGCTGCATGAATGCTTATTCTGTTAAGCAGCAGTTGGATGTTGACCTAATCAGGACTTAGAGTGTTTTGTGCTTTGCGTCCATGCCTTACTGCTAGTATGTGGGCTTGGGGAATTTAATGCCTCAGATTGGGACAGGCTTGTTTTGAATATGTAGGGCACCTCTGTGGTTATAGTGGACAAGATTGGGAATATGAGCTGTGTGACCCTGAGCAAGCCACATAACCTCGCTGCGCTGCTTCCTCACCTGGAAAACTTGTTCCATGCACCTCACAGGCTTGTTGGGAGGGTCAGTAAGATTTTTGATGTGAAAGCACTTTGTAAACTGCATACTGTGCACAAATGCTCAAGAAGGTATGATTACACAGTTGGAAATCACCAACTTGGAGACATCAGGTCTGTCGGCAGCCTTCCAGGCTGACTCAGGAATAAATGAATCAGATGAATTCTATACTTTGCCCCTTAATAAGCCAAATGAATAGCAACAGATATTCTGAAGCCCATTTTGGGATATGGAACAAAGCTTTAAAGATTAGAAGGTGATTATATTCAATATCTCATAACAACCTATAATGAAAAGGAATCTGAATAAAAAATAAAAAGTGTATAATTGAATCACTTTGCTGTATACCTGAAACTAACACAATGCTGTGAATCAACTATAATTTAAAAAAAAAAAAAAAAAAAAGAAGGTGATGTAATCTCTTCCCAGCCCCACTCTGGTGGTTGAATCTCTTCTCTATTATCCAACACTTGACTTCTGAATATGTCTGGGTGGTGAGTTAGAAGGACTGACAGATTGAGAATTAAGATTAGAGCGGCACGGAATCTTTGCACAGAGATGTTTCACCAAAGATGTTTAAGCTGGATCTTGGAGCAGTAATTCTTGTACTTGAAAATCTGACCATGAACCTTCCAGTGGATCAAGTCTAAGCTACGTTTGTCCTCAACACAGCACAAAAAGCCCTTGCTCTACCTTGAGCTTCCGGCCACCCGTCCCACCGCAGCTGAGCCAGCCTCTTGGCCTTTGCACATCTTGGTGGCTCAGCTTGCTCAGGGGACGAATTGCCTGTGGAGCCCACCTTGACCACTCTGAGGCCTGACTGGACAGCCTGCCCCCCCCTTCCCCAGTCACGCAGAGCCAAGCCCCGTTTCTGTGGGCCTGACTCCTCACACGTACCTCTGGGTGCTGCAATTAGTGTCTACGTGTGTCTCACCCTATCAGCCCCACACGATTAGCGGCTGAATTTTCTGTCATCACACAGTGGAGGAAATATTTGTCGAGTTGAAGCTTTTGGAGTATTTCAAATAATACCCACTAGTGCGAGGGAATTGGTAAGGATCTAGTGGAAAAAGGTGAGCTTCACTAATCAGAATTTCACAGCTGAGAAAACCTGAGGTGTCTAATAACAAAGGTTGCACTTTTTTTTTTGTGTGTGTGTGGTACGCGGGCCTCACTGTCGTGGCCTCTCCCGTTGCGGAGCACAGGCTCCGGACGCGCAGGCTCAGCGGCCATGGCTCACGGGCCCAGCCGCTCTGCGGCATGTGGGATCTTCCCAGACCGGGGCACGAACCCGCGTCCCCTGCATTGACAGGCGGATTCTCAACCACTGCGCCACCAGGGAAGCCCGGTTGCACGTTTTATCAGTGACAGCCGGGGCCTGAAACCCAGCCCCTGATACAGTGGAAGGCCAGCTGGGGTAATGCCTTTGGACCAGCTTTCAGAGATGCTTCCTCCTGCCAGATGCATCCTCAGTTATCCATGGTAACTGCACTTATTGATTCATTTTCATGGGAAAATAAAATGCACATGTAATCCCCATACCTAATTGGGCCAATAGGGTTTGTCCCCCTTTGAAAACGATTCTTTTTGCCTTATAAGAAATCATTCAACTCGAACAGCTACACAAAGGTAAAATCTACTGCAATTACCTACGGGGTGCTCCTGCGCTTGTAGATACGTCGTTTTACCTATGTGGGCTCGTACTCCTAAGAGATGTTCTGTTCCGTGCTCTTTGCATTTATCTCATTTCAATTCTCAGAATATGATTCTGCATCATTATTTTTAATAGCTGCTGGGCACTCGGTCAATCTGTACCACAGTTTTCTTGACCTGCCTGTTCTTGATGGCCTTTTCACAGTATGGGGTTTGTCGCCCACAGTGATGTGTGCAGTATGCTTTTTCTGTATCTTTTTGCACGTAATTCCGAACTCCTCAGTGTGGAACTACCACTTTGTGTTACCTGTGTTTACAATTCAGATCCCTCTTAACGTTGGTTTCTGGCAGAAACACTGTACTAATTTACAGCCGCCCAGGTAGTGCCAGCGGGTTTGTTTGTTGGCTTTTAAAAACCAACGCAGGCACTCATAACAAGTAGTAAAAGATGTCAGTTGGGTTTTATTTAAGTTTCTATTTTCTTTCCTTGTCCTCTCTCAGGGCATTAGAGCTAAATGAGATAAGATACGGGAAAGCACTTTGTAAAACAAAATTGCTCCGAGAACACAATGTGTTATTAGGATGACTGTAGCAGTTAAGGAAGAAGTGTCTGTGGAATTGTACAATTACATATTTCATGTTTATGAAATGCTTTTTTTGTGAGGACGTGACGTAACTTTAAAATGACCCCAGAATCCCATTCTTTTCGCAAGTGATTTCAGCCTTGGTTGTGAGGTGGGTGGTGTTGTACGGTGACAAAGGTCCTGTTGGGCTCTGGCTTGGAAAACGGTTCAGTCCCATACAGCTGAGTATTCTCTGACTTTGTTAGGGGTTAGAAAATATGACATTGTCCTTGTCTTCAGAGAATTTACAGATCTGTTGACAGCAGAGATGCCAAACCCTGTGGGAAGAGAGCCGGTGACCTTGGGTAAATCACTTCCCTTCAGTCTCAGTTTCTTCATGCATAAAATGGGGAGACTTAGACCTTCATTTATTGGCCCCTCAAGGTCATTTTGGGAGAGGCAGGATCGTATGTTAACATGTGAAGTGCTTTATAAACTGTAACTATCTAGACCAGATTATTCTTATTTTAGGTCCTGCAGGTCTTTGTGGCTGTAATTCTCCAGCCTCAAGGTTGAAGAGGGAACACGATGTTTCTGGGTCATCCTTGCTGATTACAGCCTATCCGGCTTGTGAAGAGGATAGAAATGGAAATAATGTAGATGATTTTTCTTCCAAACTTTAGGTAAAATGCAGTGTGTTCTTTATATCAGACACACTTTTTGATTGTTCTGATGATGGCTTTTAATCATCCTCCCTTCCCCCAGGTGAGAATGAGGTGGTGTCCCAGAACTGCTAAGAAACAGCATTACTTTTTGGCGTTTAAGAGTACTTTTGGATAAACTTCTTCACCTTTTTCATTCTTCAGTACAGATGTCCATTTACTTCTTTTAAAAACATTTTTTATTTTATTTATTTTTATTTTTGGCTGCATTGGGTCTTCGTTACGGTGCGCAGGCTTCTCATTGCGGTGGCTCCTCTTGTTGCAGAGCACGGGCTCTAGAGTGCAGGCTCAGTAGTTGTGGCACATGGGGTCAGTAGTTGTGGCTCACTAGTTGTAGAGCGCAGGCTCAGTAGTTGTGGCTGACGGGCTTAGTTGCTCCGTGGCATGTGAGATCTTCCCGGACCAGGGCTTGAACCCTTGTCCCCTGCATCAGCAGGCGGATTCTTAACCACTGCGCCACCAGGGAAGCCCAAGATGTCCATTTAGAAATGAGGTAGGACTTAAATGTTTATTGGTTTTACCTAAATTGCCCCCTTTTCCATTCTTCTGTTGCCCAGAGCATGAAAGCGCTATGTGTTCTATTTTCGGCTTGTGATAACATCTTGATGTTGGGGGATGAAAGAGTCGATGTGATGGCGAGGATCCGTGGGCTGGAGTCCCAGTTAAATTGGTAGCACATGGCTTCCACCTGCAGTAGTTCCCTGCCACCAGGACCGGGTACTTGACACGTGCCACGTGACTCCTTTCCATACTGGTGACCCCGAGTGGCCAAGGCTACCACCTTTGATAGACGCCAAACGGGCAGTCAACCTGCTTTCTTAATCGTTTGAAAATGACGAAACATTTGGTATTGCTCTGTGAAGAGCTCATTCCGGTGCATTTAGGTAGGAGGGTTTAGCGGGGGACAGGGAAACAGTCTCACTAGTAAGCCTGATTCTTATGGTGTGGTTTTTGTCTGACATTCGATTCCATTTGCTCCGCAGCCTTTTCACTGGGACTTGTAGTTGGTTACAATTTTTGGAGGGGGGTTTATTTGATATATTTACTTATATACATCACACTTTATTCCGAAAAGGCTTTAAGGCCATAGTGAGCAGTCATCCTGGGAGCAAACAGTTTTTGCTTTGATCTGACTGAAGTTCACTTTCTAAATCCCCAGAGTGACAACCACATTAAAATATGGGCAGCGAACACTTGTCCTCAACCCACCAGTGTTTGGGCTGAGGAGCTTTTTGTTTTAGCTCTGAAAACTTGACCTAAAACTTTAGTTAAAGGCAAGGTTCGTTAAGTAATATTGGTATTGACACCCTGAGAGAACTTGTAATGGGGAAGAATTCTAAAGATGCATGAAAGTAATCCCGGGTGGTGATCACATCCTTGAATGGCGGAGATCAGGTTTCTATTTAAATGCCAATGCAGTTTAATACCACCTTTTTCCACCATGCAGGGGGCCAGGGAGGGTCTGGATTTAATAAATGAATTTCTTTGGGGGAAGCGATTGGTACATGTGACTGCATGATCCAGCATTCTGTGTTCTTCAAAATGTTTGCAAATACTCATTCTGTAGCATAATCCTCAAAACTGCTGTTAGGATTCCAAACCATTGTGGTTTAAACTTCGCTGGAATCTGAAAGGTGGCTGACAGAGTGAAAGGAAATCTCCTTAAGTGAAGAACGCATTTGACTTGCCTGATTGCCCCGGGCTCTGGGCTCTGGGCATATCTGAGCCAGAGGCCTAGTCTCCTGGTGGAAAAGGTTGGGGAGTACCTGTTTCTTTCTCCTGGACTGCCCCCCACCCCAGCTCAATATAAACACCATCATTTAGTCCTGCAGAAACTCCTGATACAAATATAGACTTGCAGAGCCCTGAGAAGCACACTCTTTTGTACTCGTGATAAATCAGAACTCTAATGATGCTATAAAAATGGGTTTTCTTTTGGCTCTGGTAAGCTAGGAAGCACTGGGAGGTGGGGAGGACGACGGGTCTGACTTGGAAATATCTGAAGCTGAAAAGTGGTGTTTTTTCTTTTCTTCTAATTCTGCTCCGTGCTCCAGTTACATGGAGCTGCCACCCCAACGCCGACACGGCCCCAATGAAACACATTTTCTACTCTGGAAGTACTAGCCTTTTTCCTTTCCATCTAACATGAGACTTGCTGAAGTTGTGTTATTTCCTTCCAGAGTTTTTTGGAGCAGTAGGCAAAGCCTCTTGGGAGTATAAATAATGATGATTATAAAGAACAGTCAGCTTACCAAGGAAGACCATTCTCTTTTTCTTTTTGTTAAAAATTTATTTATTTATTTATCTTTGGCTGCATTGGGTCTTCGTTGCTGAGTGCGGGCGGTGAGCGAGGGCTACTCTTGGTTGTGGTGCGCGAGCTTCTCACTGCGGTGGCTTCTCTTGTTGTGGAGCATGGGCTCTAGAGCGCAGGCTTCAGTAGTTGTAGCGCATAGGCTCAGTTGCTCCGCGGCATGTGGGATCTCCCCGGACCAGGGCTCGAACCTGTGTCCCCTGCATTGGCAGGCGGGTTCTTAACCACTGCACCACCAGGGAAGTCCCGGGCCGTTATCTTTGATTTGCAAAAGCTTTTTACAGCTGAACATTGTTTGCTTACAGTTGTTTGATACAAATGAAGACCTTAATGGTACCTACTGTAAGAGGAGTCCTTTTACTCTATTTGTATACGGAGGAAGTCATCTCAATAAAGAACAGAACACTTGCTCAGTCCGAACTGCTTGTTTCTCTGGACAGGCACTCTACACGGTCCAGGGAAGACCTGCGGAGGTGCTTCATGGCTGCCTTTTTCCCACCGTCATCAACCTCACAGAATCCTCCCTGCTGAGTGTGAAAAGATTTTTAAGGCTGATAAGTGACCGAATGTAGTTTTGGAGTCCCTCCTCTAACTGCTTCCTTCCCAATTTACGAATCCAAAGACGGTTTTAAAACGAATTTAAGGGACTTGTCTAAGTAGGCACTGACATTGGATAAATATATTTAAATGGTAGGCTGTCATGCTCTTTAATTAAAGCCCACAACATAGCTGCAGGGAAATAGGAAGCCTCCAGTTGCAGTTTTTATTTTTTGGGAGATTATAGTTACCCCTCATCACACTTTTCAGTCTAACTACAGTGTGTGTGTGTGTGTATATATATATGTATTCTTGGCATACATTGCGGTCCTTGGCTGCTGTATCTTTAGCAAAGTGTCAGCCCCTTTTAGCCCTTTCTTTTTTAAACCTCTCATATCCCCAACTTACTCCAGTTCCTTTGGCAGTTCTTCAACTATGTTTCTTTTGGCGTTCTACTGGTGGTTCAAGACAGAAAGGCATCCTAGGCATCTCAGTCTTCCCTGAGTGATCTTGGATGTGAATGTGATTTTTTTTTTTTTCTCTCGCTTAACAGTTCGGTGGTTTTTAGTATATTTGGAGTTGTGCAATAACACCGCGATCAATTTTAGAACCTTTTCATCACCTCAAAAAGAAACTCTATACCCATTGGCAGTCACTCCACATCTCACCCCAGTTTTTCTAGTCTTTGGCAACCACTAATCTACTTTCTGTCTCTATGAATTTGCCTATTCTGTACATTTGATGTAAATGGAATCATACAGTATGTGGCCTTTTGTGACTGGCTTCTTTCACTTGGCATAGTGTTTTCAAGGTTCCTTCATGTTGTAGTGTGTAGCAGGACTCGGTTCCTTTTTGTGGCTGAATAATACTTCATTGGGTGGGCATACACCACATTTTGCTCATCCATTCAGCAGCTGATGGACATTTGGGTCGTTTCCACCTTTTGGCTCTTGTACATAATGCTTCTGTGAACATTTGTGTGCAAGTCTTTGTGGGGATGCTGCTTGCATTTCTGTTGGAATACCTCAAGCTAGACCACCTTGCCCATCTAGGTGATTACTACTGATACGTTTATTTACTGCTCTTTCACCTGTGAAGCTGTGCCTCTTAGCCTGTGTCCCAGAGTCTCCTGTGTTCTGTTCAGGAGAGGGCTGCATGGGACCCTCTCCTGCTGGGGGCAGCTGCCTTGCCTTGGGGTGGTGGGGTTCTCACTTTCCTCCCTGTCTGACTGCTACTCTTCACTGTTTGTGGGTGGCCAGCAGTGGTCTTATTTCCTCTCTCCCTTTTCTTTGCAAGCTCTAAACACTTGGTGAGGCGTGAGAAAGTGATGGGGCTTGGAATTTCATCACAGGATGATCGGCTTTTTGTGGCTGCTCAGGTGTTTTGGGTTGTTGTTCTGGGCCTTCAGGTGCATCTCTGCATAGCATTTACCACGTAGTTTTGGGAGGAGCCAGGGGTTTAAAAACCCTGGCTCCGCTCTGGGCGCAGAGTAGGACCGAGGGGCTGTTTTCCTGTCTTACCTTTGGTTTTTTTTTTTTTTTTTTTTAAGATGTTGGGGGTAGGAGTTTATTAATTAATTTATTTATTTTTGCTGTGTTGGGTCTTCGTTTCTGTGCGAGGGCTTTCTCTAGTTGTGGCAAGTGGGGGTCACTCTTCATCGCGGTGCGTGGGCCTCTCAGTGTTGCGGCCTCTCCCATTGCGGAGCACAGGCTCCAGACGCGCAGGCTCAGCGGCCGTGGCTCACGGACCTAGTTGCTCCGCGGCATGTGGGATCCTCCCGGACCGGGGCACGAACCCGCGTCCCCTGCATCGGCAGGCGGACTCTCAACTACTGCACCACCAGGGAAGCCCCTTACCTTTGGTTTTTGACTTTGTCGTGGTTACCGATGTTGACGTGCTTTGGCAAAAGACTGCGGGGAAGAGAACCACTGTCTACCTAGAAATCGCCTGATTTTCTTGCTCCTTCCAAACCACCTTCTACCTAAATGAAAAATGCGTAAAAATCAAAAAAAGGCCTCATAACAAACTCCTTTAAGAAATGGGAGTTCTTTTAAGGAAGAGGGATGGTGCCATGTTTTCTTTGGATATTTCTGATTTTTTTTCCCCAGATTTATTTTTCCCAAGTTGGTGTGAAATTGTTGACATGAGATCAGTCTCCTACTTGAGTAGAGCACTTTTTGCTCATTTTCAAGTGTTCGTAGAAAGTATGAGGCGATAGAAGAGAGTTGGAATGGTGGGGCTGGAAAAAATCCCCTGGAGGCCTTTGGAGACTTGGACATTGTGGGTTCTGGTTCTCTGGGAGTGACGAGTTGGTGTGGGTGTCCCTGCCTTTCCTCAAGGTTCCTGGTGATAGGAAGCCAAAGGCTAGTGTGTTAGCGTTTGGGGATCTTATTTGTTACCTACTGCTCAAGTTCCGTGTCAAAAATTCATTAATAAGGGGATTAATCACGTTTTTCCACCACTCCCCGGTTTTTCTGGTACAGCTCTCGGTTCCAGATTGACTGTGTGTCATTGATTTGCCTTACCTAAAGGGCAGACGGCTGTGTTCACTGTTTTCTCTGTAGTGGCTAACTAACCAAGAATTTGCAAGGTAAGATACCCACCTCAATTTAGAAGGTGGTAGGTGTGAGTGAGTGTATATGTGTGTGAATATCTAAGAAGGAGTTGCTATTTTAAACTTTGCATTGTTTAACTGGAAATCTATGTTCTGTTCTGCCAGGCCGCCTTTGTGTGGTGTTACCTATAACCTACACACATACTTGTGCCATTTCAAAAGCAAATGCCACATCCCTCCTACTAAAATTGCTTATTAGAGCTAATTTTACGAATTGAGTTAGAACTGCCCTATAATGTAATGCAGAATATTTCCCAATAATGCCTAGGTTAACAATGATAGTCTTGCTGTATTGTGCAAAAAAGGCTTCTGTTCAGACCCAGCTGGGTTTCAGGCTTAATTCATTGCTCTATGGTGGGATCACCACAGCTGCTGTGGGGCCTTTACAAATGCAAAAAAGCTGTCAGTGTTTGTTTCATCAGCTGCATAAGTGATGAGGCCAAGTTGAGGAATCCATTCCCCTGCGCAGTGTGCAGGCTGTAGCCATTATTGTTTACAGAATTAGTGTGTTGGAGCTTTAAAATAGTTGGCACATCGACCGCCCTTTAAAAGCACAAGACTAAGGGACAGGACCAGTTGGTTGTACTTGTAATGTTGGCCGGATCCAACCCAGCCCTTGTCTTTGACAGTTGCTTGCCCCCCCCCCCCCCCCGCCCCCGTCTGTGCTGTGGGACTGACCCTCTTTTGGACAAGGCAGGGGTGCTGAATTCATGTCCCTTTCGTTCTGCATCTCAGACTTAGGTTTGCGGTCTTCTTCTTCTTCTTCTTCTTTTTTTTTTTTGTTAGTTTTTCTTGTTATTTTAGAGTCCCATAATTGTAATTGAATTTTAAAGCCTTAATAATCCTCCTAGCTCCAAAGAGCTATGTATAGGACCGTTAGCTGGGACTTCACATATCTGTGCAATAATGTTCCAGATCCAGCTCTATGGGGTTTATTTTGTGAAGTGATACCGCTTTGGGAATTGTCCTCAAGTCTCCTTGTGGATACAGAAGTGAAGCCTACTTCTTGGCTACAGAAGGAGCCACTGGACAGGTCACTTTCCAGCCAGTTAGGGGGTACCCCTGCAGGGTTCCTCAGTGGATGCTGACCCCCTTCCCTAGTGACCTGGTGTAGCCATGGCAGCACATCCAGTCCCTTTGGGGACCTGCGTCCGTGGTGTGTCACAGGATAGTGTAGAATTGTCCCTTTCATTTTAACCTGATTGATTTTTAGCCCCCTTCTCAGCTCAGGGGGTCTGTCTGAAAGTCACGCCTCGTGGAATTGGAGGGCACTGGTGGTAGCCAGTCTGTACAGGTTTTAAAAGTGGAGCTTGTCAGGTCTCTTAGCCAACGGGAATGAATAACGGTGTTTCCTCCCTCCCATCTGGAAAGGTCCCAGAGTGCTCTCCGGTGTTCATAAAAAAGTTGGCACGAGGCTCAGGGTCTCCACATTAAAGGTCAGTGCTGATCAGCTTTATCTCAAGTAACTGTCACATATGCTCTCTCTAATTCCTTAATGTCTCTGCGTTTTACCCTACAGAGTGTCTGGAGCCCAAGAGGACAAATGGGTCCGATGAATCCCATGTGCTCTTTGTGCTGATTCAGCAGAGTTTGGGGATCCTGGTGGGTCCTCCCTTGAAAAGAGCTCTCTTGAAGGGAGAGGTTGGTCTTGGAGAAGCATGTTTTAACTCTTACGGTGAACTTGCATACAAAGTCAAACATCAGTCTAGATTTCTTTACTTTCTTTCCTACAGCCCCTCCCAGTGACCGTGACACTCACCCTGGAACAGTAGTAATGAAAAGGAAAATAGCAAACAGTGAGTTCCGCGTCCTCTGCCCCTGGGGGGAAAAACTACCTCTTAGGGCCTCAGAAGGAGACGGCAGTTTCCTGGGCCTCGCTATCCACCCAGAGTGCTTGGCTGCCCTTCAGGAACCGCACTGCCTCACCTGTTTATCCTGGCTGCGGTGTGTGTTGTATATTTTGGCTTTAGGAGTCTCTTATCAATGACAAGCTTTTATTGTCATTATGAGGCAGAAACGTGTTTTTGTGTTAGCTTATATGGAAGTAGTGCATTGTCTGTTTTAAAACAATTTTGTGAGTACAGGATCTGATGGAGCATGTGTGTTGGTGTGTGTGTCTTTGTGAACGCCATCTCACCACTCCTGGAGACCTCAGATGCCTGCCTCCTAGGAAACTGCTCTAAATGCCACCCTGCCATGTACTAGCTGAGTGCCCTGGGAGATCACTGGGCCTCATCTGAGAGCCAGCCTCAGTGTTCTGCGCTGTAAAATGGGATGCAGATGCTTCCACGAGGGAAGGCGAGGTGTTCTGTTAGGTGTAACTGTGTTCCCTTCCGCCGGCACATCGGTGTTGCTCTCTTACAGCTGCTTAGTGGAGGGTTTGGACCAATACTGATGTATTGCAACTTGCTGGATGGCAGATGATTAGTTAAACTGTTCTTTGGCTATGGGGAGAGGTGGTGAGCTCAGCACAGAGCCTGAGCTTCCTGGAGTGTCATTCTCCTGACCTCAGCGCCCTCCACCCATCCCCAAAAGAATCTTAGGTGAGCAGCTAACCAGCATCAGATGTAGCATTCATTGCCTTTCCTTTTCCCGTGGAGAGGTTCAGAGATCTGTTTGAGCGGAAGCAAAAGGCCTTGGCGGGGGGTGGGGGATGCCAGCAACTGGGAGGGGAGCGTCTGAATCCTAACCAGCTGATGTGAATGGCTTCAGGTGCCGAGGAGGGGGAACGCCTGCTCCCTGGCAGGGCGTCAGTTGTGAAATAGTCCAGGTAGAACGTTGTTGTTCGAATCAGGTTTCAAACGATAGTAAAAATGTGGACGGACTCGAATACTCAGAATGGAGTGTGTGCCGATTCTGGTGAGTTTTCTGGTTGGTTGTTTCAACTCCTGCTGTTGCACGTCTTTATGGGAGGGTATTTCATTGGTTCTCCTGCCTTTAGAAGTCGGCTGTGATGTAGGAAGATTTCACCTTGGTTTCATTACTGAGGACCTTATGGGGCCTCCTGGCTGTTAGTCTGACAGTTCTTTGTTACTGTACATCCCTCTGGATGGGATCAGAGGTTGCTGGGCTGTGTGCATGCGGATCCCCAGAGGGCTGTGTGTTTTACCTACATTCCGAGGATGTGGCCGTGTTACTTGGGGCCCTGGAAATAAGCTCCATTCATCCGAGGGTTCAAATGAGGAAAGTGGTTCCGTGGAATGCACATTCACATGGCCCCCCAGAATGCTGCTGGGTCAGAACTCCTATGTCTTAGCCCCAGAGCGACAGAGGGGGGATTAGTCATTGATACTCTGGCCACAGTATAAACGGGGGGGGGGGAGGGGAGGGGGATATGGACTCCTCCCCACCCCAGGAGGTGGATGGCTGGTGGATGGAAGTGAAAGCTTTGCTTATGAAACTGTCTGCTCAGTGGACCCTGTGCTGAGGGGGCGGTGCCCCCACTCTTTCCCTTCTCTGGACCCACCCCTTGATGCAGAAATTTCACCCAAAACCTCCAGACCCTCTAGGGTGACATATTTGACCGTAATTAGCTTTTTGAAAGGGCACAGCTAGGGTTTCCTACACAAGCGCTTTAGCAGCACAACCAAAAAGCTCATCAGCTTTGAGCTCTGATTGTTGTTGACCGTGGTTATCTTGCTGCTGCTGATACAAACGAAAAAGTTCACTTGCCCAAGGGACCGTCCGTTTCCTTGCCAGGAGTGCAGCTTAACTCTGGGCTTCCTCTGGTCGGAGGAAAATGGTCGCTTCCTCCCTGTCCTCCTCCTTTCCATTTATCCAGTTGTGGCAGGACTGCTGGGGGAGGCCTGGGGAGAAGGGGGTGAAAGAAAGAACAGCTAAAGAGTGGTTGTGCAGAATGTGGCTTTAGAAAGGGGGTAAAGTGGGAGGGGGTGACAGTCGCTGAAGCATGACAAGCCTTCAGAGGCCCCTGGGACTTAAAAACAAAAAAGGGAGCTTTCTGCAGATCTTTCCTCTCCTCCGTCCATTCCCCCCTGCTGGTTTGTAAATCTCCCGGTTGGACGTTTTTAACATGGGAGTGCTCCGTCCTGTGCTTCAGTTGGCAGGATGCTCACACACAGCTGCAAAGAATTTGCTTCTCCTTTTCACAGCATCTCAATGAAGAGCATTAGTGGGGCTACAAAACAAAATAAAAACTTGAGGGGTTTGCAGAAGTGGAACCCAAGTTTAATTAAAGTCAAGGAAGTTGGGGCTATATGACTCTTTTGTTAAGTCTCTTCAAGTCGGGCACACGCCCGTGGCGGCAAGGTGGAAGGTGCCGGCTGGCTGCCCCCGGTTGGGAAGTTTGAGGCCTCCGTGTCTGGCCTGTGCTTGGGGAGCACCCTAGAGTTTATCGGATGTGCCGAGCCGTCACCTCTGGCTGCCCCTTTATTAGGTGCTTGCCTCCTTGTTGGAGGAGGAGAGCCCTTGGGTGGCCTCTGTCTCCTCACACCCCTGCTTCCACCCCCAACCCTAGACCAAGCCCCTGGCCTGTAAAACTTCTTACAAAAAGTGAACTTTCTGACTTGATAACTGCCTTCTCACGTTGGCATTTTAACCTTTTAGTGTACTTTGGGGGTACTCCTGAGCGTTTTCTTGGGTCATTTGCTTGGCCTTGGAGATTTTGCACGTGTTCGCAAATGCGTACATTTGCGAGTGCCTTTGGGAGGAACCCCTCCCTGTCATGCAGGCGGTCTGTATGTGTGTCTGCAGTGCTGACGGCAGGGACTGGAGACCGGGCAGGCTCCAGAAGTGAGCCGTGGTCCAGTCAGGCCTGGATTGTCAACAGGAAGGAAACTGAGAATTTACCTCACAGGTTGAAGAGAGGTACATTTAATATTTGGTGACAGGGCCTTAAATTGAGTTTTGCCAGCAGACTGTTTAGCTTTATTCCTGATATTCCTGAGTAGTCACAGAAATTGTGTAATTGTGTGTTTTTGTAAAAAAAAAAAAAAATAATAATAATAATAATTTTTTTTTTTTTTTTTTAAAGACACAAGGTTGGTACACCCAGCTAGCTCAGTCGGTAGAGCATTGCGACTCTTAAAGACAAGGAATTCTGTACAAAAGGAACACACTGTTTCGTACTTTTGTAGATTCTAGCGCTTCTTTTCTTCCGACTGAGGAAACGATTTACTCAGGATCTTTCTTGGGTGTTTTCGTGTATTTGATCCTAACCATTTATTAGGTAGTCTGACAATCTTCTCTCATTTCATTGGTATAGAATTGGTGCTTTAAGAAGCTTAACGGTTTCAAGTGCTGTCAGGCTGACGTGTCCTGGGGCCTGGGGCCTGGAACTTGAAACCGTACTTTTGGACTTGACAGTGAATGTGTTGTAGAGGTGCTGAGCTCTGGTTTGGGTTTATGCTCTGCCTTGGAAAAGCGGTGGGACTTCGTACAGTTAAGTTTTCCTTAGCTGAGAAGTCGTAATGTATGACGGGAACATTCTGATTTCTGTCTTCCTAGACATTTGTAGACCGACATCCCTTTCACATTTTTCAGCTTTAATTCTACAAGTGTTTATTATTTTCTTTGTGTTATTTGTCCAGTTATGTATTTTGTACTCTAGTCGTGGGGAAGGACGTGGGAGGGAGTCCAGGATTGAGACCAAATAAAGTTCCAGGAGGTTTTCGGCTGCTGCACGCTGATCACACAAGGATTTTATAACGAGGGAGCTTCACGTTCGGCAGGTCTGCGGTGGGGTTTGAGATGCTGCATTTCTCGAAGGCTCTCAGCGGATGATGGTCCTGTGTCCTCGCAAGGGTTTAGGACAGCTTTGATTTTGTGGGTAGCTTGTGTAGTGGTTCTCATTTTTCTTCATGTCTCTGTTGTAACCAGAGCAGCTCTTTGTGCACTGGGGAGTTCTCATCAGATCTCTTCTACCAAAAAAAGTTTAAAAAACGCACTTTAGGGGATCCAGCTTGCTGAAGCAGCAGGGACTGAAGACCACATTCGTCATTCTCCCCCAATTGAAAGATGTTTAAAAACAGTTACGGGATTGTAAAGCCTCATAAGCATTGCTTCAAACAGCCTCTTTTGGCCCAATGTCCTATACGCTCTCCTTTCTGAGGACCGTTCTTTAATTTTTATTCTGGAAGGAAGCCTGGTGTTTCCTTAAAGACTAGTTATTATAATGCACTGTCTGTATAATGTTATGTGTTTCCCCAAACTCTGTCATGTCTCATTTGGTAAACACAGAGCAGTCTCAGGGATTTCTGTGTAGGGCCCTTGCTGTTTTGCTGGTTTCTATCCAGAACTCATCTTGAAAGCTTATATGTCTTTTAAAAAAGAAGCTCTCTATTGGATGGTAGCTACTATGGGTTTGTACCTACTTAAATGTTTTATGAAACAGTGTTTTATCTATTCACACCTTACCATAGCCCTGTGAAGTGGCTATTTTCCCCCAAATTGCAGTTGAGGAAACAAGGCAGGGGAAAGGGCCCGGGGTCTGCCTCCCCTGCCCCCATCCCCAGGGGAGATTTGAATCCTGCTCTTGTTTCGCTTTGAAGGCTGTGCTTGTCTTCTTCTGGGCGGGCAGTGCTGCCTGATTGTTATGCGGCTGAGCCGAGGGTTTCAGTTCTGACTCTTGGCATTTACTTAACCTCTCTGTGTCTCAGTTTTTTAAAATCTGTGAAATGGGGGTCATAAGCAGTGTAGCATGTGTGTGTCATTGAATTTTGAATGGCCATTTTACTTGGTTTTTTTTTTTTACTCCGTTATTATTGCTGCCCCACTCTCTCACTGAATTCATAAGCCCAGCTCCTGCTGCCCCCCACACCCCCACAGTCGTTCTTAAAGTCATTCTCTCAAGTGTTAAAAGAAGAATTTTAATGATTTTCTCTCAGGTTAAAAGGTATGATACTACATTGAGATTTATTATGTATTTTTATCAGCGTATGAAACAAAACCTAGGAAGGGGCTATTTACAGAGAAGGAAGTTGGACGATTCACAGTTGGTGTTTACTAGATTTTGTGGGTCTTCATTTGTTACTTGCTCCATTTCCCTGTCTGTGTGTGTGTCTGTGTGTGTGTAGGAGGAGAGGGAGTTCCTTCTGCCTGGAAACATTGCAGCTTCCTCGTTGTAAGAGTAACTGCATTTCCTGGTCTCCGCGGCACTCATGATCACTTGTGTCATCTTGACTTTTAAGAAATATTTTAAATTTGCTAACAGTATTGAATATGCATAGTGGGTTCTCTGTAAACATATGCTGAATTGAATAAGGAAATGATTAAAGGTTTTAAATGGGATGTGTTTATAATCTTTTCTGTTACAATTATTTATCCCCACTGGTGTCTCCCCTGGGACCAGCTCTTAGTTATAAAAGTAAGGATGTGATCTTCACATAATGGTTGTGTTCCTCTTTTTTAAATTTTTTTTTGTTTGCGGTACACGGGCCTCTCACTGCTGTGGCCTCTCCCGTTGCGGAGCACAGGCTCCGGACGCGCAGGCTCAGCGGCCATTGCTCACGGGCCCAGCCGCTCTGTGCCACGTGGGACCCTCCCAGACCGGGGCATGAACCCGTGTCCCCTGCATTGGCAGGCAGACTCTCAACCACTGCGCCACCAGGGAAGCCCAATGGTTGTGTTCTTTAAAAAATTGTTTTTAAGGATTTTTTTTTGAAGCATTTTTTTTTTCCAGCAGTAATGTAAATTAGTAGGACCCTGGTTTTGAATTCCAAAAGATCACTTTCATTCTTGTGGGACTATTCACTGAAGAACTTACTGTTTCATTTTTACCCCCTTTTGTGTCTCTTTCAAAATATTTATATCTTTTTCCTTCTCTATCTTTAAAAAATATTTTTAGACGTAAAATTTTTAATTTTTAATTTTTTATTTTTGGCAGCGTTGGGTCTTTGCTGTGTGCGGGCTTTCTCTAGTTGCGGTGAGTGGGGGCTCCTCTTGCGGTGCGTGAGCTTCTCATTGCGGTGGCTTCTCGTTGTGGAGCACGGGTGCTCGGGGCGTAGGCTTCAGTAGTTGTGCCTTGCGGGCTTTAGAGCGCAGGCTCAGTAGTTGAGGCGCATGGGCTTAGCTGCTCCGCGGCTTGTGGCATCTTCCCAGACCAGGGCTCGAACCCGTGTCCCCTGCCTTGGCAGGCAGATTCTTAACCACTGTGCCACCAGGGAAGCCCTAAAATATTTATTTATTTGCAGTTTATGAGAATTTCAGGGATGTCCTTACTGTTTTACATGTTTCTTTAAAGGTGAGTGAAGAAACTGGTGCATTGTTTTGTTTTGTTTTGTTTTTGTCAACTAGAGAATTTTGTGATTCTATTTTACATTCACAGGAAAGCTGAAGGTTTCTGTGTGTTATCTAGTATTATGTTCTGAAGAAACGTGTGCTATTTGTAAAACAGTAAATGTGTGGGAAAAGGGCAGTTCAGCAGCCAGTTGGGATCTGAGATCCAAATTAATTTGCCTTCATTCAGGTAACTTAACACAGCCTGGTACTGGTCTTTCCAGAGTGGTTTATTACACAGCAGCCCAGGACGGGAGAGGGAGATTTTAGAACTTGCGTATTTATGTGTGAAAGCGGGTAATTTAGTAGACCAAAGCCAGCAGTTCTGTTGCTTTACTATTGATTCTGGATTTTTTTTCTCTTCATGGTGATCCATGGCATCTTTAGTCTTCGTAGGGTCTAAGGAGGAGATTTTAGAGGTTTCCACTCTTCCTATTTTTTCCCATTCCCTGATCGCATCAGTGGGACCCTTAAAAAGCTATTGACAAAAAAAAAAAAAAAAAAAAAAAAAAAGCTGTTGACAATCTGATGGTCTAAAGCTCCACCTGCAGTTGGAAGCCGCTTGTCCTTCTGGAATGTTCTTTCCACAGGAGGCTGCTGGTACTAGTCTCTGGGCCATAGTAGGTTTTGGTTAGGCCTTTGACTTATGGTCTCTGGAGAGGCCACCAGACCGCAAGAGCCTTTCTGGCTTCCCAGTTTGTGTGATAGGATTAAAAGTGGGTTTTGCTGGGTTACCTGGGGCTCCATGACTTGAGGTCACAGCCTCTGGGTCACGGGAGCTGCAGGAGGTGTGCAGGCAGCAGAAAGAGCTGTCAGGTCTCCCTTGTGAAGATGTGTCTGGGCTGAGGATCCAAGAATGGAGAAGCACAGTGCAAGGGGCAGCACAAACGCTAGCCCTTGGGGGTCAGAGGCAAAGACAAGAACAAGCTGGAAAACTTTGTCCTGACCTAGAAAGAGGTCATATAGACAGGCCTTTGGATCTTTGGTGTTTCCTTTCTTTTCTTTCAAAAGGCCGAGTGCACAGCTGAATCGGAAAATTTCCTACATCCACAGCTTCTTCATTAGATACTGATACCGGTTAATTCAAAATCACTTGTAATTGGAAGCAGCTGCTGTTTCCCAGCTGACTAGGTGTTGGAGTCAGTTGCTTTGAATTAGCTGCACTTGGATTATTCATATTTTAATTAAAGTCCATTTTATCTCTCCCCCCCCCTCCCCCCCAGTCTCTTGTCTCTCCAATGGCCAGGATTTTATGGTAACACATTTGAAATTACAAGAGCATCCCAGTAGAAAGGCATAATGTAAGTTCAAGGACTTGCAGTTGATTATGGTCTTGTATTATTAAATAGTGAACTTAACTGCATTGCAATTTCCTTCTCTCGCTCCCTGAACCTTGCTTCTGTAGTGGGGAAATTCCATCCCATGTAGAAAAGTTGAGACTTTTGTCTCCTTTCCTCCTCTTGGGATACAGACGTATTAGCTTAATTGCTTGTGTCGCTGCTATGGGGAAGGTGCTGCATGAAATGGGATGGGCAATTTTCTGGTACTTTTCATCTAATGGGGTTTGCAAATTAAGCCACGAACAGTGGGGCTTTGGGGCAGTTGAGGATATTTTCTTAAAAGAAGAAAAGTTAATGAGTGCAGTGGTGAGGCTGTTTAGTGCTTCTGTGTAGATACAGAATGTTCAACAAGCAGCTTGTAGGGGTAAAAAAACCCGACTGCCTTAATTTTGAGAAAAAAAGGTACCGGAAAAATTGCTTTGCGTTTCCCTCTCCATTGATGCTAGTGAGGAAAAGAGGCAGTGCTGCAGGGAAGGAGGTAAACGGATGTTGCTTTCCTTTCCCTGTTTAAGGTGACTAACGTTTGACTTGATAAATGTCCTAGTTAATTTAATTTTGTTTTGGTCCCTCTCCTCCCCTTGAATGTCCGATTTTAGCCGACTCGCAGAAAAACCAGGGCAATGCAGACCCATTCGATTTTGCATACCTGTTACAATGCTTAAGCATTCTGTGCAGTTTCAGGAACCTTTAAAAGGGCACAAGAGATATGATTACTGTCCAAAAGGAGTTTAAAGTGTCCCTGGAGAGAGAAAGCATGTATTTGTCAGTGCCTTTAGGGAGCTATGTGAATCACTGTCAGTGCGTCCCATAGGATTTGGCTCATCGCCTACCGAGCACTGGGAGAGCTGAAGGAGGAGGACTTCTAGGGGCGATCGGCTGTTTGGAGGTAGAAGGTCACCCCTGGAGCAATGAAAGAGTCCACCCAGCCTAGTCCTTCCATTTCCCTGTCTTTGCAGAGGTTGCCTAAGGATGTCCACCTGGTTGTCAGCCCCTTGACTAGAGACTCCACATGTGTCTAGCATTTTCTCCTGTTCCTGTCCTGCATTGGGGCAGAGATCTGGGGCCCTGTGGAATGAAGCAGGGGATTTTGTTGGCCTAGGTACACGGTCAGGGACTGGGGCAGATGGGCTGGGGTGTCACTTTAAGGAGTAGTCCTTGTGTGTTTCATCCATGCCACCTGACATCTCCAGTGACTATTCAACCCAAAGTTGCTATGCTAGTTTCTTGGTAACAGGCCTGGCACAATTAGATTGTTTTTGGACTTTCACCACAAGGCCATCAGCAGGCAAGCCCTAGGTATGCTTTAAGAAAGGGGGAACACATCTGACAAAGCAAACATCTTAGTACCATGTATTTCATTAGAAAGCTACAGTGCCTTCAAATTTACCTTCTTCATGAATGTGGGTGCTTAGTGAGAGGTCTTTGTGGAATTCTCTCCACGGTAGTAAGCACCACACTTTTGAGTGACTGGCCTGCGAAATAACAGATTCAAACGTTAAAGTGTGTGTAAACTAAATGTATAGATTCTCACATACCTCTGCAAAGCAGAGTTTATTCTTTTATTTTACTGATTAAGAGTCTCAGCTTTTGAGAGAGAAGAGGCTGAAGCAGTGTGGGGTGTAGGCGGAGCTGGAGTTGAGTCCACTTTTCTCCATTGTGTAGATTTCAGTGATGATGATATTTCTGTACCCCAAGGTGTCTAGGCTTACAGATTTTGACCCTTCTCTCGCCTGGGTAAAGGTCTTCGGGGTTGTCGGCCAGCCCCTTTTTCAGGGTACTCAAATGAAAAGAGGAACCAGTAGTTAAACTGAAATCTCTAATCAAGGTCCAGCAGGCCTCATTTTGCATTTGAAGGTAACTCTTGAACATAACAACTTAATAAGGTAAAATTATGATTTTTATAAATTGAGTAGCTATTACTGAAGCATTACACTTAAATCTATTTCAAGAAGAAAAACAGGAAGAATGTATACTATATAGCTGACTGATGTATAAATAAGGATTCCATCTAGTTAGAAATGCTTGGGGAAATTTCGGGAGAAAGTTGGCAAGAGCAATATGGATAAATGGAGACAGAGCAGAAACAACTCTTTTGGGGGGAGAGAGCACACCGGCGGTGCGTGCTGTAGAAGGTGCAAGGAAAAAATTAACCCCAGTAAGAAGTATGCCCTCAGGAAGACTGGTGTAGCTGACATAATTACGGAAGGTACAGGAGACTGCAGGAGACGGAGGGTCCACACCCACAGGAGGGAACTGATGTGTGAGGGGGGTGGGGTGGGGCAGAGGTTACCCAGCTGTTGTGTAAACTCACTGCAGAGCCCCAGACTGGTGGATGCTGGTGGCCACTGGGGGATGGCGCCGGCACCCCAGGCCTAGTCTCGCCCGGGCTGCCGAGTTTCTCATTTCGTCTGAGGTTTTCCCCTGATGGGACTGAACCCACATTTGCGGAGGGGTCGGGGAAGGGAGGGAGGAAGGTTTAAAGGAAGGTGGGGAGGAAGGGGGGTGGATTGAAGTTCAGTGTTTCTCCACTCAAGGAGCAGGAGAGCGAGATTCTCAGAGTATAAAGAAAGAATTCTGGGCTTCCCTGGTGGTGCAGTGGTTGAGAATCCGCCTGCCGATGCAGGGGACATGGGTTCGTGCCCCGGTCTGGGAAGATCCCACGTGCCGCGGAGCGGCTGGGCCCGTGAGCCGTGGCCACTGAGCCTGCGCGTCCGGAGCCTGTGCTCCGCAACGGGAGAGGCCACAGCAGTGAGAGGCCCGCATACCAGGAAAAAAAAAAAAAAAAAGAAAGAATTCTAATTAGAGGATAAGAAAGGATTGAGAACCAGGAGAAAGAGAGACGTTTGGTTTTCAAAACTTGAGCGTGGGGAGGAATCACCTAGGCCTACCCTGTTGTTGCCCCAAGATACTGGTCCGACCTGGCCCTAGGAGAGGAGGACGCAGCTGGAGTGAGGACTGAGCCTTGTGGGCTGCTTTTATTTATTGACTTCAGAAAAGGCTTTTTCTTTGTCTTCTCACAGCAGAGTGTACAGGAGGCCACGCTGGGAGTGTGTTGCACGTGTGTGCGTGTATGTGTGTTTGGGGTGTGATGGTGAAGGCGGACGCAGAAGAGGGGAAGTGACAGGTGCCCAGGCAAAGACAAGAGAAGCTGCACGGCCGCTGGCCGCCTACCTTAGAAAGCGAAAAATAGTTTACGTTTGGAATGTGAGTCGGGGAGGAAATGCTTTGAGACTGAATTTGTTTCCCCGTGAGAAAAGCTAATTATTGTATACCTGTTGCTGATGGATGATAAGCTGCTTTTTTGTGTTTTTTTGCTACCGACTGTAGCTGTGACCCTCATTTGGGATCTCTCGACTCACATCCATAGGAAGTTCTCTGTCGCATAGACCTAGGATTTCAGCTGTCTGGTCAGAGGGGGTATTCATTTTCAATGTTAATAAATACTAAAATGTTCTCTGAAAATAGTGGAAGCGCTACACTCCTTCCAGCAACGTGTGTCCTTGCTAAAGTTGATATTGTCAGGTGTTTTGTTTTTTAAAGTGTCCTTGCGTCTGACTTGGAATGTGTATGGATTCATGTGTTGAAGTTCATGGCACACCATGCTTCCTGCTTACAGTGATACTCTGGGGTCATGAATGTTTGTGTCCAAGTGTATAACTCTTTATCTCCCTTGCTAATTTATAAAAGTCTTTACCGACACCACTTGCATTAAAATTAATTCTGCTGTCACTTCCCTTAGCTCTCCAAGCACAACTTTCTTGTACTTAAATTTATGCCGTATCTATCTGCACTTGTGTTGATTGGTCAGTGTGAGTGAGGTGCTGGCTCCTAACTTCCCCTACTGTTGTCACAGTCCTCTTTCATGAAAACAAAACAAGTTACTTTCCTGCTCAGAACTTCCATAGCTCTCCATTGCTTATGGGATAAAATCTAAGCTCTTAAGTGTTACCCAAAACCCTTTGTTAGATCCATCTTATCCCAGTTTCATCTTCTGCAGCGTGCATTCCTGTTCATTTTCTGTCTCCCTTCCTGTCAAGGTCCTGGTCCTTTAAGGCTCTGGTTGTATTGTACCCTTCTTTCTTCCATTTTGCCACTGGTGACCTTCTACCTTCCCTGAAAGGCCCCTGGGTTCCCACTGTGTGTTGATACTGCTAATAAGCATCTACTACATGCCGGGCACTTGGCCTTGTTCTTGGGAGAAGCTCGTGAGCAAAGGCAGTGTTGTTGATAGGCAGATACCTCTTGTAGTTCACCTTTGGGTCTGCTGGCCTGTACGGTACATCTGCAGGTCTACTGGCCTGTACGGTACATCTCCACTGGCAGGCCGTCAGTACCTGTTTGTTGTTATCCTCATTTCCACCTTAACCCAAGGCTCCTCCAGATAAATTTGATTAAAATCTCTTTCCCCACTTTTTAATATTATGATAAACTTCACATAGAAAAGTTGAAGGAGCAGGTATGCTGAACACCAGGACACTCTTCACCTAGACTCCAAGATGGACATCGTGCGGTGTGTATGTGCATTACCCAGCGTCTACCTTCTTCTTCTCAAGTCTTTGACTTTGGGAAATTTGAATGGTGCTCTTGCTTATCCATTAAAAGAGGACTTTAGTAGTGTAGCACTTTATTTATTTATTTTCGGTACGCGGGCCTCTCACTGCTGTGGCCCCTCCTGTTGCGGAGCACAGGCTCTTGGACGTGCAGGCTCAGCAGCCATGGCTCACGGGCCCAGCCGCTCTGCGGCATGTGGGATCTTCCCGGACCGGGGCACGGACCTGCTTCCCTTGCATCGGCAGGCGGACTCTGAACCACTGTGCCACCAGGGAAGCCCGCGTAGCACTTTTGAAGTATTTAAAAAAAAAAAAAAAAAGTTCAGTGGCTGTAAATGTTAGCTCTCGTTCAGCTGTAGTATTCTGGCTTCTCTCAACATGTTCAAGTTAAACTGTAGCAGGGCCAAGTTGAGAAATTAGTTTCTCGGTTTTCTCCTTCCAATTTAGAAAAAAAGTTAGATTTCAGATCCTCTCGTTCCTATAATCTTGGTTCTTCTGTCCTCCTGCATTAAAAAAAGATCACAAAGAATTGGCTAAGATGTCAGTGGGAGGAATGAATATCCGAATTTACAGGAGGTTGTTGGTGGTAACCGTCAAATAGGGTGCTTGAACCTGTATTGAAGGTAGTTCATTTAGTGCAGTTTCTTCTAAGCCGTAACATGGGAGGTAACGGGCCATAACTGTGGTTTTTTTTGGTCTGTTTGGTTTTTTTTTGTTTTTTGTCCGCACCTTTTGGACTGTGGGATCCTAGTTTGAACCCAGGCCTTTGGCAGTGAGAGCTCGGAGTTCTAACCAATGGACCATCAGGGAGTTCCCAACCCCTTGGTTTTAACGTGAGATCTTTGCTTTTCTGCTATGTATGTGTTACCATTAGCCTGGGAGTCCAAGTGCTGTCAAGTCACGCCACCATGTAAGTGATAACTCGGTGTTCTCATGCATTAGCTGGTATTTGAATGACTGCTTTGTGAGTAGTAGGTTAGAAAGTTTTAAGTGTGTCAGTGTTTTGTTTTTGTAAGTGCAGGAGTGCTGGATGTAATCTGTGCTTGGGAGGCCGCTTCCAGGTAGTCTGAACAGAGGACTTGGAGGGCAAACGGGCTACAAAACCCCTTGTAGTAAGGGACTGATTTGGTCCGGTGACCTGCCCAAGGCATTTCGGGTTTGCCCCAGATCGTCTGTCTTTCATTCTTCACTGCATTGTGATTCACGTGATGCCAAAAGAAAAATAATACGAATTCATCATGGTATGCAAAATTCAAATTGATTTTGAATTTAAATTTAATTTTGAATTCAAGGTCAGATTCAGAAATGTTCGGAGCAAAATGTGAACCCTCCCCCCATGTCCCTTATGCATTAGTACTCAGTACACTGTCTGTACATTTACACGCATATTTATGTAGATGTGTGTATATATAGGCTCCCCCCCCACCTTTTTCTTCTTTTTGGCTTGTTTTATATAAATGGAATCATGGGTCATGTTGTGTGATCTAGCCTTTTCTCACTTAACTATGTCTTGTAGATCTTTCCATGTCATTCTTTTAAGTGCTGTGTAGTATCTGACAGGACCTTATGATTTCCTTCCAAGAAGAGTGCCTGGCATTTAGGGAGCACTCGGTCGACATTTGAGTTGTTTTCTCTGTTTTGTTTACTTAAAATAAAATTTCTTTCCTTACATCTTTCACATGCGTGGGCATATTGGCATCAGATTGCATTGGAAGTACTGAGTCCAAGAGTATGTGCTCAGTTTTTACAGTAGGAAGAGATTTTTTTCTTTTCCTTCCGAAAAGGTTTAACTAATTTATTTGTATTTTCACCAACAGTGTATAGTCTTTATTTCCCTTCCTTCTGCCAACAAGTATTATAAAACTTATTTAGTTTTTGCTAATGAATCAAATATGACTCATCATTGTTGTTGGATTTGCATTTCTCTGTATTGAGCATTTTTCATTGGCCATCCATATTTCTTTTGTTCATGACCTGCCCTTTAAAAAAAAAAAAAAGAATCCACGACAGACTATATATTCATTTATTTGGCTGTGTAGGGTCTTCGTTGCTGCGCGCGGGCTTTCTCTAGTTGCAGCGAGCGGGGGCTACTCTTTGCGGTGCGCGGGCTTCTCATTGCGGTGGCTTCTCTAGTTGCGGAACTCGGGCTCTAGGAGTGCGGGCTTCAGTAGTTGTGGCGCACAGGCTTAGTCGCTCGGCCGCATGTGGGATCTTCCTGGACCAGGGCACAAACCCGTGTCCCCTGCATTGGCAGGCGGATTCTTAACCACTGCGCCACCAGGGAAGTCCTCTGCCCATTTTAATTGTTTTTTTTCCCCTTACTTTTTGTCAGAACTCTTTATGTTCTTTATTTATTAAACATGTGACAAATATTTTCTCCCAGTCTGTCCTTTATACTTTGTGTTTAATTGTGCCCTTTATCCTTTAATGGTGTCTTTTTTCTCATATAGGAGTTTAAAATTTTACTGTAGTCAAGTTTGGTTTTCCTTTACAGGTTTGTATCTTGCTTAGGAATGCTTTTCTGACCTCAAGAATATGAAAATATTCTGTAAGAAATTCTCCTTCCTTTATTATTTCCCATCTGGTTAAATACTACCCTTCAATTTCTTAATCTTCTCTGTACTCTCACATCAGCCACTAAAATGGTATGAAAACTCAGGTCTCTGGAATCTTCCAGTGATGACTTCTTCTGACAGCCACATTTTATGGATATGTTGGGCTTTATCCCTACTTACATACCCAAAGGCTTAAAATGTACTTTAAAAAGTGTTGGTACTTAATTATTGTCATGACTATCATTATCCTGTATTAAATAATATATTAATGTTCCCATGGTTGTATAAGAAGACAGCCTTGGCCTATGCATCAGTTTCTGGATTCTAAATCCATTTAAATATACATGAAAATCTACATCAGTTCTCAGTTTTTTAGTCTTTAAAAAGAAAGGACAAAACAGAGGGTGAGATAAAGGGGTAACATCTATTTTGTACCATTGTGTTATATACATGAAAGGTAGAAAACGGATAAAACTAGGAGACTGCCCCTAAACAAAGTAGCTTTCTTTTGCGGTCAGATTTGCATTGGTAAGAGTCACTTTGAGAACTGGCTCTGAGTTAGGAGACTGCCCCTAAACAAAATAGCTTTCTTTTGCGGTCAGATTTGCATTGGTAAGAGTCACTTTGAGAACTGGCTCTGAGCTGCTTGCCTCTTTCGGTTGTACATATTTGCCATCCACAGGTTTCTTTTAAAGGGTAGAACTGCTTTAAAAGCTTTTTAGAACAACTGCTTTAGCCTTGGATTTTCTCCCGTAATTCAAGTTTTTCCTGATTTCTTTTGACACTTGCTACTTACTGTTGGTACCATGGATGTGTCTTTAAGTCTGTTTTCATCATGTAATAATAGGGGAAACCAGTTAACTAGGCTATTGCTGTGTAAGGTGAAGCTAAGAAGTCCCTGATTAAGGAACTGGGCCTCTGTGAGAAGTAAAGTGTCATTGCTTTTGTCTGTGAACTTTGAAATTGCTTTTGGTTCCTCAGAGACCCTTTGTTTATTGTCTGCTTCTCTAACATAGTCCCTAGTAAATGAGGCTAGAAAAGAAGGCAGTGTCTTTGTGTTTCTAACCTTTTGCCTCCTTAAAATTCATATTTCAGTAAAACAATTTGGAGAGTCTTCGGAATCTCTTAATAAAGGAACTTTTGCTGGCATAAACAATGCATTATGTATCAGACTTACATATTAAAAACCTGCTTGATGGAAGAACTGCAGATTTAGGCTGGTTGACTCATCAACCTGCAACTTCCAAAGTCTAAGTAGGGTTATTCTCCCTCCCCTCCCCCCTCTCCCCTCCCCTCCCTCCCCTCCCTCCCTCCCCTCCCTCCCCTCCCTCCCATCCTCCCTCCCATCTTCGTTGGGGTGTGAGGGCTTCTCTTGTTGCAGAGCGAACGCTCTAGGTGCGCAGGCTCAGCAGTTGTGGCACAGGGGCTTAGTTGCTCTGCGGCATGTGGGAATCCTCCTGGACCAGGGATTGAACCCGTGTCCCCTGCACGGGCAGGTGGATTCCCAACCACTGCGCCACCAGGGAAGTCCCAGGTTATTCTTCATACATCGGTTGTACTAAGTTTGGAGTTCCTCCTTCTAGTACCGTGTTTCTACTGAAATTATTTTCTGTGAGTGCTGCCTTCCTAGGACGGCCCACTAGAACCTCATCCTGAGAAGTGTTCGCGTCCCAGCTCATTTCCCTGTACCTACCTTATCTTTGCTGCCTGCCCCTGTGTCCTTTGCCCATTTTCCAGATAGCAGTGAAAGTAATCAGATTATCACTTTAAAGCCCTCCGGGCTTTGCAAGCTCAACCAGAAGGCTGGGCTCAGAGCCAGTTTCTGTTGACTCTGCACTTCCCCTCCCCCAATCCAGAAAAACTTTTTGAGCTGTTCCGGTTCCCATTCCCCAAACACATGCCCTTTTCCTTATCCCAAAGGCACTTGTAACCTTTTGCAATCTGGTGAAAGGGTCTCTTGACCCTTTCTCTTAAAATGCTTCCAAATGCTGAGACAGTAGAATATTCAGGATTAAAAAGGGAACCTATTACATTGAAATGTAGCCATCAGAATGTGGAAAAGCAAACTTGTGAGACGGTAAAACGTGTTTACTTCTGAATCCTCTATTAAATAACTAGCCCTAACGGTGGGTTTAATTATTGCAGTTTCACAGCAGTGATAGCAAATGGTATTTTTCTTTCATGCTGTCTGTAACCACTGTAATGTGGTAGAAAAATGTATAATCTTAATTTTAATGAAAATTATTAGCTTGGATCGTAGCCAAATTAGCATATGTCTCTTGATATGTAATTTACATAGACACACCCATTTCAAGTGTATAGTTCCTTGAGTTTTGACATATACATATTCCCACATAACCACCCAATTAAAATATATTTTCATCACTCTAAGTGGTCCCTCCTGCCCTTTGTAGTTACTTCTATCTCCACCCAGCCACTGTTTTAGTTTGTATCACTAAAGATAATAAGCGTTGCCTGTTTTATACAGCATGATTTTTTTCAGATTGATTTGTGTTGCTGCATTTATCAGCAGTTCATTCCTTTTTTATTGCTGAGCAATGCTCCACTGTATGTAAATATCATAGGTCATGCATCTACTTATTCATTGAAGGACTTTGGGTCATTTCCAAGTTTTGGCTGAGGGTTCCTGTGAACATTTCAGTTCAAGGCTTGGATGTAGTCAGTAGGTTTTCATTTCTTAGGAGTCAGTCATTCCTTAGGTAGGTAATTGGGTCATAAATTAAGTGTATGTTTAACGTGAATAAGAAACTGCCACACAGTTCTCCAAAGTGCTTGCACCACCTTGCCATCCTGAGCGGTCCCATGGCTCTGTGTCCGTGTCAGCGACAGTATTGTCAGTCTTCCTGCTTTCTTTTAATGGTTCGTAGTGTTAGCATCTGGCCAGAATCAAGCTCACGTGATGTAAGGTTGGTTTTCAAATGAGTTTAAAAATGCTTTAAAAATTTACATTAGATTCAGCTTGTACAGTTAGTTACTAAGTAGCATCTCAGAGTGTTCATCTTCTCTTAGGTTGCAAAGGCTCCTTTATTCATCTTCTTGAAGTTTTGACTCTATACCGAACCCCCCTTTTCACGGGCAGTTTGCCTTTATATGGGGAGGCGGAGGGGCTGTCGTGCCTGCAGTTCTCGGTGACTTAAATGGTCTGCTTTCTCGGCCCGCATCAGGCAGGAAGTAGCAGTTAAGTCAAGGCGGGGAATTTCTTGGACTAAAGGAGAAGGGAGCACTGACCTCAGATGAAGGGATGTAGCTGAGGGCCCATGACACCCCAAATCATAGTGACCTGGCGCAGTGTATTGAATGGGCAGGCAGACCTCCCATCTCAGGGCTGCGATGCCGCCTTCCTGCGTACACTGCGCGCGCGTTTTAAAATGTTTTTTTTTTTTCCCCTTAAGTAGTAACAGAAACAACCCACAGAAAGGCAGAAAAGAACTTATCCCTAGCTTTACTGCCCCACACAACTGTTGTAAACATTTTGCTGTATTTTGCCGGCTGTCCTTTGCCTCTGTGAAAATGTTTTGGTAATCCTGTGGTATATACAGTTTCGTTTGTCTGTTTTTTCCACTAGGTATTATCATAAGCATTTCCTTATGTGATTACATGTTTTCCACAATAACAATTTTTTGCCCCACCTCGCTGCCAATTTCTCTGAATCAACCCCTTCACTTTAGGTTGTCATAATGAGTGAGTCTGAGGTCTTCCCCGGGTTTGCCCGTCCTGTGGGATGAAGCTTCTTTTTGTATTTGTTCTTTCTTTCTTTCATAATAGCAATTTTAATGGGGAATGCACCTATTCAATGCATGTATAAGTGCAGTTTTCCAAATTTTATTATTTTTATTACTTTTTATTGTTTCTTTTAGGATATATGACCAAATACACAATTACTGGGTCAATGGAAATGGACATCTTAAAAATATATCTCTTGTATTTTGCCAAATGATTCCGCAGAAATATGATACTGCTGCTCCCCAGCAAGTGTTGTTCCAATACAGCACCCCAGAGCCCACTGGGATATTTAAATATTAACATTGTGAAATCCAGAGTCACCTGGAAGTTAAGTTGGAATATTAATTCAAGGTAGGACATCGTTTTAGAAATATTTTTATGTGCAGTGGCAAGTATCAACAATATTCTGGCAAATCCATTGAGGACTGTCATTTGCGATCGAGCCTCGAAAACAGTTTGCCCTTTGAAAGCTGTGTATCCCTAAAGCAATCTGAGAAACTGATCAGGTAAAAGAAGGTTACCTAGCTAGTTCTAGGCTTATTGATTTATTATTTCTACCTCCAAAAGCATAGGATTTGGAAATACTTGAAGATCCTCACAGAGGGATGCCTTTCCCTTCCTGGGCCTGATGCCTATTTTTTTTTAAATGATGTTTTATTTATTTTTTGTTTTGGCTGTGTTGGGTTTTTGTTGCTACGTGCAGTCTTTCTCCAGCTGTGGCGAGCTGGGGCTACTCTTAGTTGTGGTGCGTGGGCTTCTCACGGCGGTGGCTTCTCCTCTTGTGGAGCACGGGCTCTAGGCGTGTGGGCTTCAGCAGTTGTGGCACGTGGGCTCAGTAGTTGTGGCGCACGGGCTTAGTTGCTCCGCGGCATGTGGGATCTTCCTGGACGGGGGCTCGAACCCGTGTCCCCTGCATTGGCTGGTGGATTCTTAACCACTGCGCCACCAGGGAAGTCCTCTGATGCCTATTTGATGCTCTTGAGTCTGCCCCTAGTTAGTTCACTAGGGGGGGTCCCTGGACTGGAGTGTCCCAAAGTGTCATTAACTTTTGTGATTGCTGATTTGTGTTTGAATTTAGGTCACTTGCATTTTTTCCCCCTACAGATGTTGCAGTGATCTGTAGTAATGGCAAACCTCGTTAGGCGTCATGAATTCATGGTGTGAAGAGAAGTTGGCCACGTTTCAGGGATAACCAACCCCCTTTCCCTTTTTTTTTACCTAAGTTGTGATGTGATACCTGTTGATACCTGTTAATCTTTTCCACTAATAAATCGTTTTAGAAATCATTTTTAAAGAACTCTGGTTCTTTGAAAGGGCAATTTAAAAAATTTTTATTGAAGTGTAGTTGATAGACAGATATTTTGTAAACAAAGGAATTAGAGGGCTTTACTTTTGCATGGAGACGAAGTGTTTGTGATAAGGTTTTGTGGAATAGTCTTTGATTTATTTAGTAAACATTGATAGTCTTTTCCAGTAAGATTGTCCCTTATCTTAAGGATCTCATTGTCTAGCAGGGGAGACAGGTACACAAACTGCTGATTGTAGTATGTCAGGGGACTGGAACACCCACAGGCCATTTCAGAAGCTTTCAGGAAGGAGGTGCCTAACTGTTGTGGGAGTGAGGTATTGGGTCAGGGAGGGCTTCCTGGAGGAAGGCAGTTTCTTATAAAGGATGAATACAAGTTAGGTAAAAGGCTGGGGCTTGAATGGTTAGATAAGGAGGGCCAGAAAGAACACTGCAAAGCACCAGGGCCTAGAGCAGCGTGGGCATGTGTGCACACCTGTATATGTTGGCGTGTCTGGAGTGGAAAGGTCAGTGCAGGCCATGGAGGGAGATGAGCCCGGAGGGGCAGGGCTTGTTCCTGCCAGTAACCAAGAATCAGTGAGCCACAGACTTGAAGACTTTTTAGCTGGTCTGATGGTGAACTACATTCTGAACTCTGCTGGGGGTAGACTCAGAGTAGGGCCTCAACCTGACTTCTCCTAATGGAGAAGAGACACAGGGGGAAGGACTTTGTCATCTGAGGGAGAGACAGATGTCTGGCAGCTTGGGACAGAGGGAGGGTCCTGGGGCCAGGAGTGTTTTAGGAGAGAATGTAATGAGAACCATTTCATTTTCTTGTATCAGCAACATAACTTCTTGAAAGAGCAAACCTATAAATTGCTCCAAGGATTTAGGGAACTCGAAAGCACCATAACAGGTAACTGGAGCTTGCCCACTGCGGCCTTCTTTAGCTTCTCCCTGGTGTGGAACCATCTCGTATTATGCAGACTCCTGGTGTGACCAGAAGTGGCTTTGCTAACATTAATGAAGTTAATTTTATACAGGTAGATTTCAAGAAGTGTGAAGCAGTTAGCACTTCAGGCCATTTTAATTGGAGAAATTTTTTTTCCATTGAATCACTATTTTTACTGTGGCTCTTAAATGAAGATTGTGTGATCTAACTATAACTAAACTGTGACAGACTTGAGGAAGCCGCAGACATTTGATAGAGTTGACAATCTTCTCAGCTTCTGTAAATGAACTCTAGTTCTAGGTGTCCCTGCTTCTGGGTGTAATGAAAATGATACTGGGATTGCTGGAAGTCTTGGCTGTGAGGAGATTGCTAGATGGTGAATAGTTTAAGAGATGTAAATTTCATTGTTGAATAGCTCTTTGGCTGCTTAGGGTTTTATATTGGAAAAAATTTTTATGTCTCACATCAACATACAAAAGAGAGACCACTTCTGCCAGGCGTGTGGCTTTCTCCCCTTTTGTGAGGCTGTAACTTACTGTCGAAAGGTGTCCGTTCACCGCCCACCCCCTGCCACCAATCTCCTTCATTTCTTGATCTTGCTTCTTTTCAGTCCACAAAGAGAAGTTGCTTTTTGTCTTTTAAATAACTTATAAAAAGAAAGGCCTTTGTCAGTAACATTTTCATTAGGTTGAAGTGAATGCTATTTTTTATTATTCTTGGTATAAGTTAGTGCAGTTGGGCATTTGTAGTGTATGTGCTAATGGTGTCATTTTTGGAGTCTTGGAGCTTACAGATTTTGACAAAGAAGACAGTAGCAGCAGATCTTTCTAAAGCAGGGATACTCTGATCTCCTCGCACCTCAGAACTCCTGGTGACTCTTTTGCACTTTGTTTACTTTGTGGTAGGTTTTGTTTTTTTTTAAAAAAATTATTTATTTATTTTTGGCTGCATTGGGTCTTCGCTGCTGCACACGGGTTTTGTCTAGCTGCTGCGAGCGGGGGCTACTCTTCGTTGTGGTGCATGGGCTTCTCACTGATGTGGCTTCTCTTGTTGCGGAGCATGGGCTCTGGGTGCACAGGCTTCAGTAGTTGTGACATGAGGGCTCAGTAGTTGTGGCTCACAGGCTCTAGAGCGCAGGGTCAGTAGTTGTGGCACACGGGCTTAGCTGATCCGTGGCATGTGGGCTCTTCCTGGGCCAGGGATCGAACCCGTGTCCTCTGCATTGGCAGGCAGACTCTTAACCACTACGTCACCAGGGAAGCCCCTGTGGTAGGTTTTAAGTTATTTCTAACTGAAAAGTTGCAAAAATAATACAAAGAATTTCTGTCATTTAACATTTTGTCATGTCTGTCATGTTTGTCATATTTTCTCTCCTTTGTGTCTTTCCCTCACCACATACTTACTCTGAACCAT
This sequence comes from Kogia breviceps, assembly GCF_026419965.1. Lineage (NCBI taxonomy): Eukaryota > Metazoa > Chordata > Mammalia > Artiodactyla > Physeteridae > Kogia > Kogia breviceps. Next base: position 96,049,216 of record NC_081319.1, on the reverse strand, counting down.
TTGGGAGTAAGGTGCAGACATAATAACCCTTTATCCTCAGACACTTAAGGATATATTTCCTAACAATAAGAATGTTCTCTTACAGAACCTTAGTACGGTTATCAGTGAGGAAATTAATATTGGGAACCCTTTAAGCTGTCTCCTGTGTCTCTGTAACACGTCCCCATCCTTCCTTAAGCACTTTCTTTCTTTCTCATGCAGGAAGGTGTGCCAGGCTCATCTGGTATGTTCCCAGACCCTTATGTATCTTGACCATTTTATGGTTTTCATGCTGTTAACGTTTTTTGTTTTTAAATTTTCCATTTTGGTTTACACTGTAGTATTCATAACATCTCATGTGTGGGTTTTATCCGTATCGTGGCTCCCTGCTTCTGTCCTCTGGCCGTCTCCATCCTTGAACACTCCCAGTTTGGGTAACTATAGCAAGTCTCAGAATTCCTAAACTAAGGCATCTTCAGAGTTGTTTCAATATGCTGTTTCTTTTCAGCTGTCATCATATACTGTTTATCTTCTTATGCTTTTATAAGTCATGCCTTTCTTGGACTTTCCTTCCCCACACAGCACAGAAGTCTTGTTAGGGATTGTTGGCCCTTACTCACCAGGGCTGGTCATTTCGCTTTTCTTTCCTCTGGATCACGGCTGTAGCAAGTGCTGGACCTCTTTGATTCCTTTTCGGAATCCTTTCCACATAGCACTAGTGGTAGCCCTGCTGATCTGTAAGAATTGGCAGGAGAGTTGGAAAAAAAAAATCCAGTATTAGGTTATTGAGTGAATCCTATGTTTTCTCTATAAATGTAACATGTTGATGTTTTTCCTTTTGAAAGGAGCATATATGTAGTACAGGAAATTCAGAAAGTAGAAAAAGAATAAGTAAAAAAGTAAGACCTACAATATTAGTGCTCTCTTACAGTAATCTAGATCTGTGCAGAAATAGATCCATGACAGTTAAATCACATTTACAATGTAAGAGAGAGAGTTCCTTACAGAACTCTCTTCATGAACTCTTTGCAGAAACTTAGTAACCAGGACATTTTGGGAGAGTTTAATCCAACTTTTCCCTCACATATGGCAACAGAAAGTGATGTAATCAGAGTGTAATCGTCACATATAATCAAAACTACGTTTGAGGGCTTCCCTGGTGGCACAGTGGTTAAGAATCCGCCTGCCAATGCAGGGGACACGGGTTCGAGCCCTGATCCGGGAAGAGCCCACATGCGGCCGAGCAACTAAGCCCGTGCGCCACAACTACTGAGCCTGTGCTCTAGAGCCCGTGCTCCACAACAAGAGAAGCCACCACAATGAGAAGCCCGTGCACCACAACGAAGAGTAGCCCCCCACTTACTGCAGCTGGAGAAAGCCCGTGCACAGCAACAAAGACCTAACACAGCCGAAAATAAATAAGTAAAATAAAAAAAACAAACAAAACAGAACTACATTTGAATTGTAGCTCAAGTCATTTTTTTTTAGTTTGTTAATGTGCTTTATTAGATAGCTTCTCAGGGCTCCCATCTGTTTTTCCTCCTCGTATCTTTACCAACAGTAAGAATATTTTCTTAAAAAGTGACTGCTGGGTTCTGTTAGACAATTTGTAATGGAGTCATATTTCTGTTAAGGGTCTGAAGAGTTCACTACTAACAATGACAACTTGAAATTCCATGAGTTTCTCTAGTTATTGTTCGGTTAATAACTTAATTTGTACACTTGAAACCTCCAAGGATAAGGACAGTTGCCTTTTTTCAGTTTCTCCGAGCAAAACTATTTTTACCCTATATGCTCACATATTACTTAGAAAAACACCCTCCTCCCCAAATACAGACCTGAATCAAACCACCAACAAAATTGAGTGAGATAAAGTAGTGTGGTGTATCCCAACTGTGTTCTGAGAAATATGTTATGCTTTTGAGGGGGCCAGGGAGGGAAGCTTCTGTGATCAGACTTTTTTAGAGAAAGAATCACAGTGCACATGAACAAAACTAAAGGAAAGACACCTGTTTAAAGCTGACAAGTCTCAAACTTAGTTGGTCAGTGAACCCCAATTATGAATAATATCTGTGGACCTAGGGTTCTCTGGAACCCTCTTTGGGAAAGACCAAAGTAGTGTAAAGAACACTGACTGTTCTAATCACACCTCTGCTGCCAGCAGCTAATTTGTAAACACGAAGGTGTCGGTAGGATAAATCAAATTTTCAGCTTTCTCTGCAGCAGAGGTCCAGGTGTGTTGGACACCAGGAAGCAATGGCATTGGTCTCTCTCTGTTTGGGGTCCTGAGGGAGAGGGTCTGCAGAGGGGTGAAGTCCTTTCTGTGGGAAGGAGTTGGGGGGGGTGGATTTAGAGGGAACCAAAACATTCGCGGAGTCCCAGCTTTTTACGTTAACTCACTAAGCCTGCCATCAGCGCTCAGAAGACGGTGTTAGGCCCTTTGCTACGGTAAGGAACTTGCAGCCTGGAGAACCGGGTGGAGCTGGCATTCAGACGCACTGGTTTCCTGCTCAGTTAGGCCTGGGAGGGGAAATAAGAACAAGTCCACCTAGCTCTGCCCGAACCCGTTGTCTTGGTCTCGGTTCCCTTTTTTTTCCACGGCACCGTAGCTTGGGGGCCACACAGATGGCCTCGCTGCAGTTTCCAGAGCAATCCTCATTTGGCCAGAAGTTATTGAGGCAACCTCTGCCAGTTTCCTCACTTCAAAGGGGTGGGCGTGGTCATGGGGGGGAATAAGACATTTGTATTGAATCATATTTTCTGTTCGTCTGGCTTTCTTGCCTTGAGGCTGATCTCTGAGTCTTCTCTTGGTCATCACTTTGCCTGCTGCCCCTTAAGAGAACCGGAATTTACTCTGCCAGGATCTCAGGCCCTGAGGCCGTGGGCTTCCGAGTAACTGCCTAGCATGGCTGCCCGCCCCTAACCTGCGACTGCTTTTGTCTCTATACATGGAATTCCAGATCGTCCTGAAATGTCCTGATTTCTAATTAGTGCAGTATATGTTGAGAATAAACCACTGAGTCCAGAGTGTGTGTGTTTATACCTCCATTTGGGGCTCGGACGGTGTGGAACTGCTCTATGCAGACTGAAATCTTTTGGAAAACTTTTCAGTAGTGAAGGTTGGATGTGTTTTTCCTAATTATCTGACTGCTGTGCCTTTCGTCTCATAAGCGTGTAAAACCCCCTGCTTAAAGACTAGTTAGCAAGTTCTGATCTGAAGTATATCTTGAGGAAAGATGCATAATATACATGTAAAAATTTCTCCATCTTAAAGGTGTGCTGTGGACAGTGAGGGAGGGGGGGGCCTGGGAGCAGGAAGGCTCGTTCCACTGTGGTGGGATGAGTGACATTGAAGCTTCAGTCCATGGAAGCATCTGGGCTTGCAGCTGACCTCCTTCCCCTCTTGGCCCCAACTTCTTGAGATGCTGTTCTTGTTCTGAGCTCATGCAGGGTAATAAACTCCACCTGTAATTCATGAGCTTGCAAGGCTTTCTTTAACCGCTTGCAGCCGGGAGAATAATGATATCATTTGAAATTACAGATTGCTCATTTTGGGCCCTTTCTGTTTCAAGTTATGAGTGAAATTTGTGAGCCAGTTACTGGATGGTGGAGCCTGTTTGCAAAGACCAGGCACCCTCATGTTGTCACTGCTGCTGCTTGTGTGTATGGGCGGAGGGGAGGGTAGAGGTAGATAGAGCAAGGGAGCAGGCAGTCCCCTGGTGCTTTCCCAAATCTTGTGTTCTTAATTTGAAATAGTTTTTAAAGAAGGGTTAGGGTTACCCAGACCCTCTCAGGGATACCAGCCAGTAGATAACTCTTCAGTGAGTGAGTTCTGGTAGCCAGGAAGCAGAATATATTGGGGTGAGAAGATTCTGGGTATAAAAGAATAAGACTATGTTTCCTATATAGTCTCCCTACAAACTGAAGACTTAAAGGCAAACATTTAAAGCAGTGTATAGGTAACTAGGTTTTCAGAAACTATTTCTGAAATGGCTATAATTACTCAAATCCCAGGTCTTTCAAAATTCCAAAGGAGCAGCAGGTGCCGTGTAAGGAGGAGGGCTACAAAATGATAGGGTGTGACTTGAATTAGCAAATTGGAACTTGAGCCCTTTTTTCACTCTAAAGTTTTTTTTTGTTTGTTTGTTTTCAGAGACTGGTGAGAATGTCAGCATAACTTTAATGCATTTAAAAGTGAGACCATATTAATCACAGGCATTTCACTTTCTGTCATGAGTTCTAGACATTTTGGCTTGAAATCAGTCATCAGTGTGTTCCTTAGATATTTACAGAATCTCATTTATATCTTTATTTCTTTCTAGCCTTTTCACTCAGGATTCATCTGAGTGACACGAAGTGCCATTTATGTATTGACTGTGGAGGGTAGGTTACATTAATGGACAATTGCAATCCATCTCCCATTGTGAGAGGATCACATTAAATGGAGAATGTTGGCCAAATTTTATTTTTTGTATAGGTTTAACTGCAGCCTGTAAGCTCTTAAGAGTGGTTTGTGTGGGATGATTGTTTTCTTTCCCACCGTGGTTTTATAGGAAGAATGAATGCAGAGCCATAGTTGTCCTGTATATTTGCAAGGTAGGGGAAATTACATGGATACTGGAATATGAAATTCAGATCAGGAAATGAGGCTGCCCTCTTGGTGTGTTGATGGACACATTTTATTATTAGCCTGTGAAGGAAATGTCTGGTTTGGTGTCTTAGGTTGTAATAAGGAGAGCTCCTTATTTTTCTGGGGTAGTAAAAATTTGATTAACGTAGATTGTCAGTGTTGGTGAGTTGTATGTTGATGTGTTTTTTTGAGTCACTGATATTTAGGGAAAGGTATATCTCTGAAAGGGGGGAAACGGGTTACAACTCCTTGTACATAGGAGGGTAAGAATTCATGACATCCAAATCCTTCATTTTACAATAATTACAAATGTGTTACTTCAAGAGTGATGAAGAAAGGTGTATATTGCAGCTTCAGTAGCTGAAAACCTAATGCTGTAAGTTCTCTGTTTTTGCCTTGATAATATTCAGGATGTTTTATGTCTATGCTTTATTTAGGGTGATTTAGAGTGGTCCCTGTTTCTTTACTCTCTTTTCCATATTTTGTTATCTTTTTGCTTCATTCATTTTATAGTGATTCACTTAGTAGCTTTTCTTATAGAATTCAAGTAGAATTACTTACAAAACTGAAACGGGGCTTCCTGTGCTTTGCCCAGGATGGACGATTTTAATGCGAAGAATAAGAGAACATTAATAATACACATACTGTGATCACAGGATTTCTGGTGGTTAATTTTCAAAATTAATTAGGTGACAGTTATGAACCACAAAGAATTTTCAATAAATTTCCTCTTGTTCACACTTGATGGCAGAATTACAATAAAATGGTACTTCTAATTTTTAATTTATAAATGAAAGTTATAGGAATCTGGGGCTGATTTTGACAGCCTTGTAGCGTTTGATTGGTTCCTTCACCTCTCTACCTCCACTTGCTTTCTAGTAGAAAGTGTGATCGCGACTCAAGGCACATATACATCCTTACACAGGGCAGCACTTCTCAGACCTGCGTGGGAATCACCCCGGGGTCTTGCTGCCATGCCTGTCCTGGTTCAGGGCCTGAGAATGCATACCAGCCAGGCTCCCAGGCTGTCCTGAGCAGGGGGCCTGGGGAGGGGCTCTTGTCAGTTGCCCCCACTTGCAGGCCCAGCAGCTGCTGGCCTTTGCTCTTTAGGATGCGTTTTATCCTTAGGGCTTGATGTGTCTTAAGTTCAGCACTTTTGTTTGCTTTTATTAATTTATTGGAAGCACTGTTTAAAATGCTTGTTGCCCTCTTTGCCCAATCAAATAAGATCTATTGGGAGAAAGTTGCCCCTGTTTTGTGATTATTTAAATCATTGTGATTAAAATCTTTAGTATTACTTTTAATACTGGCCTCAACATCCTGCCCCAAGAAAGTCCCGAACACAATCACCATTAAACAAGGTAAGCTCGTTGGACAAGGCAGTAGTAGCTGAGGAAATAGATATTTCCAAGTTTGGACAGTGCTATTTCAGGTGCAGGCGTTACTATGTATTGTTAGTGTTGAGTGCTTTCTTTTTAGTTCCCCTGGGGTGAATCCTGACTGTAGGTTTAGTGATAGGTAATCTTGAACCCGGCACTGAACCCCCAGTGCATAATTTATGATTTGGAGCGCTGGGTCCGAACCCCAACTCCTGCCGCTTATTCAAGCTGTGTGACTTCCAGCAAGTTGCTTATGTTCTGTGTGCCTCAGTTTCTTCAGCTGGGATGATCATAGTATCTTCCCCATGGGGTTGCCCTGGAGGTAATTAACGTCAGGTGCTTGTAAACCTTCCTAGGTAAGCAGGAGGCAGTGGTTGCTCCCCTAGGTAGCCAGCCAGCCTTGTTGTCACTTCAGTTGTCCTGGCCCTTTTCTACCATGCTTCCTTTTCCCTGCCTCCTGAAGTTGATGCCAGAGGATGGACATGGTTCAGTGATCCTCACTGTAATTTGGGGGAGATGAACCTGTACTTTTTGGTAGCCTACCAGAGGGTTGATCATTCATTCATTCTTTAGAGGAATGATTTAAAACTGGAGGATTCCCAGTCTGCCAGCAGCCTTTTCCAGGCCAGCAAGCTTACAGACACTGGAAGAAGGCAGCTGGTGAGGTACAGCCCTCTGTGCAGCAGCCAGACCATCATCTGATGGCCCTTCACAGACTCCCATTTCTAGATGACGGATGCTTTACTTTTGACCTTTGTTGCCTGGCCTCTTCCCCTCTAGCCCTTTAATCATCTCTTAAAAACTCAATCAACAAATATTTATTGAATGGTTCCTCATAGGTCTCTAGGCTGCCCCGTGGATTTCTGCCCCGAATCCCACTGTTACCCTGGACAGGATCATTATCCTACACAGTAGCCCTGGACAGTTTCTTTGGTGTCTGGTTTCCCAGATTATGGCCGTTAGCCGAGCAGGTTCAGCACTTTCCTTGAATCACCATGTGTGTGTGCAGAGCATGTGCTGGTGGGGTCAGCCTGGTTCCAGGTGTGCCTGGCGCGGTAGGGAGAGCCGTTGAGCAACTCTTAACACTGTCTTTCATCCCTTTGATTGGCTGTTTTTTCTTAGCTGAAGGCTTCCTAGGACCACTTGGGCTGGAACGTCTGAAATCTGTCCTGGGGTCACTGCAGCCGAGTTGCCCCTTTTCTTGGCACTTGGTGGGAGGGGTGGAGGGGTGCCCTCTGAGAGTGAGCACTGACCTGCGGTTTAGTTGTACAGGGTTTCGGGTCCGTAATCTGCACCTGGAAAATGAGCCTGTCCGATGATGTGGCTGCTGGCTTTGGTAAGGTCTTCTGTCTTTGGAACGGTAGCTGTACTGCTAGCATTGCGGTTGCAGTCTCGAGGAGCGATTATGTTTGCTTGTCCTCTTGAACATGCCCCCTTATGTCACGCGAGGGGGCTTCCTCTCTGAGAGCAGTTGCCATCTGGGCTGGGGAAGGGGTACAGGCTGGTGACATTGCTCCACTTTGGAGACAGAAAGGCCTCACTGTGTGGAGTTGCTCCCGAAGACCTAGGTGCCTTTGGTGGCTTTTCCTGTTTCACCACGCTGCATCTCTGTCTTTCCCTGCAGCATAGTTCAGCTTAGAGTTAATACTGGTTTCGTTCTCTGGTGGTGTTTCCATCTTCGGGGGAGTTTAGGTCCAGGCTAGAATGGGAAGGGGCGGCTTGTGGTGTGAGTAAAGCAGCTTATTTCCCCATGGACCATGACCTCGTCGTCGTCGTCATCGTTGGGTAATAGGCCAGAAGCAGATGTCCTCGTTGACTGAGAATAAACAGAGTTCAAGGGGTCTTAAGGGTTCTTGGCCTTGGTTTTTTCCCTGATCTCTTTGGATTATTCCTTCAATACCTAACGTTCTGTCTGTAAGACATGTGCTTACAGTTCAGACGAAGCCTCAGGAATTACTTGGGCAGGGTATGAATGTTTACAAGGGGGTCTCACCATTCCTGTAGGGTATTGTGCTGTACACATTATGCATATACACACATCATTCTGAACATTTTCAAGTTAAGAATTTACTAGTATTCACTATTATGTTGGCTGCATTTTTTTTTTTTTTTTTTTGCGGTATGTGGGCCTCTCACTGTGGCCTCACGCGTTGCGGACCACGGGCTCTGGACACGCGGTCATGGCTCACGGGCCCGGCCGCTCCGCAGCATGTGGGATCTTCCCGGACCGGGGCACGAACCCGTGTCCCCTGCATCGGCAGGCGGACTCTCAACCACTGCGCCACCAGGGAAGCCCAGCTGCATTCGTTAAAATGTAAAGAAGAGCTCAGTTTATATTTCTAGAGGCTCACTTGCGGCGCCAAATTGATCTCTTTTCTAAATATCAGGTTTTTCAAAGCTGTAGCAGCAGTTTCTCAAGGCTTACAGTGTTCTGAGTTTCTGCTGGCAGGTAACTTCAGTTTTCTTCATACTTTGAAATTCACCGGTGGCAGATGCTTTTCGTGCTTTGCCGTCAGCAGTCATGTGGTGTGTCCTGAGTATCCTTTGGAGTTGAGTACATCAACCCTAGCAGCAGCGACTGCAAAATCTCGGTCATGATCCCCTACCCACCCACTTTCCCACCTTCCCACCGGCCTCCTTTCTCATTAGCAATGAGAGGCAGGAGTTGTTGGCTTGGCAATATTTTACCTTAGGGATCGTGCCATTTAGCCCAAATTCTGGTGAATTGAAAAGAATACTGTCTTCTTTAAACGGATTTTTCACTTTGAACTTTCAGGTGAAGTAGCTAGATCAAGAAACAGAATCTTATCAGCCCCTCCCTAGTAAAGCTGTCTTCAGTGCTGTAGTTTAGTTTTGAATTGTTTGGATTTTTTTTTTTTTTTTTTTTTTTCTCCTTTGCGGTAGCGGGCCTCTCAGTGGCCGTGGCTCACGGGCCCAGCCGCTCCGCGGCATGTGGGATCTTCCCGGACCGGCGCACGAGCCAGTGTCCCCTGCATCAGCAGGCGGACCCCCAACCAATGCGCCACCAGGGGAGCCTGCCCTGGACTTCTAAATTAATTAATTTATTTGTTTTTATTTTTGGCTGTATTGGGTCTTTGTTGCTGCACTCAGGCTTTCTCTAGTTGTGGCGAGCGGGGGCTACTCTTCGGTGTGGTGTATGGGCTTCTCATTGTCATGGCTTCTCTTGTTGTGGAGCACGGGCTCTAGGCGCTCAGGCTTCAGTAGTTGTGGCGCATGGGCTTAGTTGCTCCGTGGCATGTGGGATCTTCCCGGGCCAGGGATCGAACCTGTGTCCCCTGCGTTGGCAGGCGGATTCTTAACTACTGCGCCACCAGGGAAGCCCTGTTTGGACTTTTAAACAGGCCTGGGAAGACCTTTCACAACAGGACAGAAAAACAGTGTACAAGGAATGTAGGAACAAAAGCACGAGGGGCAAGTGGGATGGAGCACACATAGCAGGTGGGGAAGATCCACACGCCATCCTTTTCCCTGACCTCATCCTTCTGCTTTGAATTTTAAATGACTGTTTTCTTTGTTCTGTTTTTAGTCGATTGCAGTTAACTTTTATATGCAAACTTTGAAATTCCTTGGAGCTCTGCTTGGAGGAAGGGGTTGTGGTTTTTACAAAAGACTTGTATCTCACCCACCAGGAAATTGGACTGGTCCATTCTGTAATTTCATTATGTAGTGTTTGAGGCTGGAGGTTGCTGTGGGGTTTTTCCCCCCTTTTTTGCTGATGCCCTGCTATGAATCAAGAACACTTTTGTTTATTGGGTGAAATTTTGTATCTTTCTGTAAGTTAGCTAGTCTTTCCTTTTGATTATGTGATTAGTTTACTTTCAGACTTAAGACTAGTAGCCAATGAGAAATACATTCATTGCCCACATTTCCTAGGAGAGCAGAGCCTGGTTTCAGTTAATTTGCATAGTTCATTATAGTGCATAATTCATCAGGTCCAAGAAATCCAGACTCCCAGCCAGTGTAGTTTAAAACTTTATTATTTTTCTCTGGAGCCAGTAAAGTGACAGCTAAAGCCAGCACTTGCTACACTGTAGACCCTGACTTGGTTTTTCTCATTCAGATCAGAGTTCCTGTCCAGTGTTCCTGCCGTAGCCTGGCTGACAGTGCTTTCCTTCTTGAGTTTTTCCAGTCTTTTGGAGGAGCGCAGAGAATTCTCTTTTTTTCCCTCCCTCATAATGTCCCCTAGCAGTTTCCAGTCATTTTCCTGAATGTTTTCCCTCTTTTTCATTATTATCTGAGTGAGTCTTGTTGAACTCCTTTCTGTTGTTTTGGGAACCCAACCACCATTTGAAACATGCCTTTTAATGGTGAAGTGCATCCTGAGTTTTAAATGGTCAGTGAATAAATGACCTTTCCGAAGGTAGACTGTTTGAAAGTCGATTCTGCTTGTATTTTTAAAGTCACCTCTTCACCAGCCCCTCTTGCTTACTTGAGGTCCTGCATTATTCTCATGGGTTTGGTCACTGTGTAAGTACACTTGGAAATGACACTGATGGTCAAAAGAAGTGTCTGACAGTTAAATGGCACTTCCTGTGTGCCAGGCACTTGTCTACGCATTTTACATGTATTGACTCATTTGATCCTTATACCATCTGTGTCAGCATGGTACTGTTAGCTCCGTGACAAGGGTGTGGAGACAGAAGCCAGAGGGACCAAGCTCACAGGTGGTCTGGCTCCTGAACCTTTTTTATTGTCACCCAGAACTTGATGCTGACGCTCAGTTTGTCATTTCATCCATCCCCCTGCCTTTCCTGAAGAAACTCGACGCTTAAATAGAAGCACAACGTTGTTTTTCTCCATCTTTGACTTTCCTTTCAAAAAAAAAGTGTCTTGTAGAAACTTACTTCATTTACATATGAACGTTGGTAAAAATTGAGGAAGAGATAATCCTATCCCCCCTGTGGTTAAATAGTGACAGTTGATCTGTTGAATACCTTCCTTCTTTAAAAAACAGGGAGATTAGGCAATTACAACAAATGTTATCATTAGAGTCATTTATTCTTATTACATATATTACAGTGAGGGCCTTAAGCTGTGAGGCTGAGCTAGACCCTCCCCATCTTGAAAAGACATAAAACATGTCACTATGCTGTCGTCAGTGACTGAACCCACCATTTGGTCGACCCCGATTTTTTTTTTTTTGCTTATTAGGGAAATTGGTTCTCTCAGGAGCATTTTGTGTGCAGTCAATATGCCACATGCTCTGATAGCTGTTAGGGTAACAGAGGAAAGTTTCATCATGGCTTTTCTCCAGTTTCATTTGAAGAAAGCCGTGAGGAGCCCTCTGGAGGGTTGACACAGTAGTAGTTGAACAAGAGTGACCTTTTTGGTTGACTGCCTTTCCTGTGACGCTGGCCCGGTCTTTCCCCTGCCAGGATCCCCGCCTGCCTCAGCCTCAACTCTGAATGCCACCGCAGGGTCCCTGTTGGATAGCTCTTTGGGGAAATCCCGTGCTCTTTCCTTCTCTTTGAGAGGTTCCCCTTTTATCCTCAGAAGGAGCTAAGTAAACATGACTCCCACCTAACAGGCCCGTTGTTCATCTTCTTCAGGCGAAACAACCATGTGTTACCTCAGCCAGTTGTGCTCTCTTCTGGTTGTGGAGATCCTGTCCGCACCCTTAAAAAAATAACCCCTATTTTAAGTTTTCCGTGTGTACTATAACTAGTATAATTACTTTGCATACCATTTGGTTTGGCCCCTCTGCCTCTAGGAATTTATTTAGACTTGGCCACAAGGATGTGTGTATCAAGTGTATTTCACTGTGTATCACAGTGAAGAATTGTAACCAGTCGGGGATTGGTTAAATTAGTGAACATCTGTTCCATGCGATCATTAAAATGATGTGGTAGCAAGAATATTTAATGATATATAATGTAGGAAGTGAAAAAAAGCAAGTGAGAAAATAGTATGTACAGTTTAATCTTTTGTTATTGTTATAATAATTCAAATAAGTAATATATTTGTTCGGGAAAAGTACTATAAAAGGATATACATACGTGTGTGTATACATATGTGTATGTACACCCCCCCCCCCCAAATCAACAGTGTTTTTATCTGAGCGATCAGAATAAGTTTAGTTTATTTTAATTTTTGTTTATCTGAGAAACAGTTATTGATTTATTGATCTCCTTCCATAATGCCAGGCACGCAGTAGTGAACCGTGGCTGTGGTGTTACAGAGGGAGGGGACAAGTGCTTTGATAGGTGAAGTGTCCAGGGTGCTGTGGGTACACTTTGGAGGGACAGCTGAGACTTTCTGGATGTCACAGTGTAGACACTTGAGGGTAGGAATTAGCTGGTGAACATGGGTGTGGAGAGCAGTGTGTTCGAGAGTAAAATATAAGGTTTCGTGATAAATCATGTGCAGGAGGTTGGGAAGACGGAGGGATGCTTAAGAGATAAGGCTTATTTGTATTTTTTTCAAGAAATATGCATTGCACTGTAATTAAAAAAAATTGGCATCTAGAATCTTCCTTGTCCAAAAAAGAGAGAGTCGGGGAAGCAGTGAGAAAACAGAGTCGCCATGTCTTAAGAGAAGCCACTCATCCAGCTGTGGATTGAGACAAGGGAGGTTTTCCCGGACTGCCTAGGCTGGGCTGGGCATCTCTGGTGAAGTAGATGAATACCAGATAGCTAATTTAATTTCTAGAGGTGCTGCTTAAATGCCTTTGCCCCCTACTATTGCTTAGAGCAAAACAAGCATGTGATTTATGTAAAAGTACATGAATATTTTAGTTTTTGTCATAACCCTGCAGAACAGTGTAAAAGTGATGCTTCCTGCTGTAGCCACTTTGCAGAATAAAAGTAAGAAAATCAGTATTCTTTTTTTAAAAGATATTTTACTCTTTATTTTTGTACTAAGTGTTGAAAATCTGGTTGTTATTTTATTTTTGTATTTTTTTTAAACATCTATATTGGAGTATAATTGCTTTACAATGGTGTGTTGTGTTACTTTCTGCTTTATAACAAGGTGAATCGGCTATACATATACATATATCTCCATATCTCTTCCCTCTTGTGTCTCCCTCCCTCCCACCCTCCCTAGCCCACACCTCTAGGTGGTCACAAACCACAGAGCTGATCTTCCTGTGCTATGAGGCTGCTTCCCACTAGCTGTCTGTTTTACATTTGGTAGTGTATATATGTCCATGCCACTCTCTCACTTTGTCACAGCTTACCCTTCCCCCTCCCCGTGTCCTCAAATCCATTCTCTAGTAGGTCTGTGTCTCTAATCCCGTCCTACTGCTAGGTTCTTCATGACCTTATTTTTTTTTTTTTTTGATTCCGTATACATGTGTTAGCATACGGTATTTATTTTTCTCTTTCTGACTTACTTCACTCTGTATGACAGACTCTAGGTCCATCCACCTCATTACAAATAACTCAATTTCATTTCTTCTCATGGCTGAGCAATATTCCATTGTACATGTGTGCCACATCTTCTTTATCCATTCATCTGTGGATGGACACTTAGGTTGCTTTCATGTCCTGGCTGTTGTAAATAAAGCTGCAGTGAACATTGTGGTGCATGACTCTTTGAATTATGGTTTTCTCTGGGTCTATGCCCAGTAGTGGGATTGCTGGATAATATACTAATTCTATTTTTAGTTTCTTAAGGAACCTCCATACTGTTCTCCATAGTGCCTGTATCAGTTTACATTCCCACCAACAGTGCACGAGGGTTCCCTTTTCTCCACACCCTCTCCAGCATTTATTGTTTGTAGAGAAAATCAGTATTCTTTACAAATGACGAGTCACAGTGGAAAATGCTGTTTGCTGAAGTTATCATTTATAGATAGCATTAATAAGTCACCCTCCTCCCATGTTACTGCAACCAAAACTGAAATGGTGGTTTACATAGAAGCCTGAATGTGAGTGGAACAGAGATGGCCCTAGGGCTTCCCTGGTGGCGCAGTGGTTGAGAGTCCGCCTGCCGATGCAGGGGACGCGGGTTCGTGCCCCGGTCCGGGAAGATCCCACGTGCCGCGGGGCGGCTGGGCCCGTGAGCCATGGCCGCTGAGCCTGCTCGTCCAGAGCCTGTGCTCCACAACGGGAGAGGCCACAGCAGTGAGAGGCCTGGGTACCCCCTCCCTCCCCCCCCCCAAAAAAAAAAAAAAAAAAGATGGCCCTGAATTTTGGTGAAGGGATTCTCCAGATGGCATAAACCATACTGTTTCTGCCCTGTGCTGCTGTCTCTGCATTTTTTGCCAGGTGGTTCTGGAGAGCTGGGGAAGCCCTGGCTTCTGGAGGTGCTGAAAGGAAATGGGCCTAAGTCTTCTGACTGATCTTCCTAATAGATGGGATTTAACCTCAAATACTCAGTACCCTTTGACCAGATTTAGACCAAGATTATTGTCTTAAAATAGTTCTTGGATGTGACCCCTGCCAGGATGACTTGTAAATCATTTTGTGCCAGGAACTGAGCTGACTTTGGTTTGTGGGCTGCTGATTCCAGGTCCAAGGAACGTGTTCTGACTTTCTGTGTCTCTGAGGGGCGGCCTGCCCAAAGACCCCTCTGGCGAACCCTCGTGGAGTAATAACCCATCGTGCGAGCCGGCACTGGGCTCCTTTGGGATGCCGAGGTTTGCCATGGCACTTTTGGAACTGCAGCGGGATAACTCCTGTAGTGTTTCTGTAACAGAAGTTGTTGGGCTCAGAGACTTTTCCCTGTGGAGGATAGACTGGGGCAGGGGATTCATAACCACCCTCACCCCAAAGCCAGTCACCTTCCCCAGGAAAGAAGTGCTGGTTGCCTGCTTCCTGCCCACCTAGTGTGAATCCTGGCTGTGGGGAGCCTCCCTCAGGTTGAATCCTCACTGGGTCTGAAAAAGCATGAAAACGTACCAGCAAGCCTTTTCTCGGCACAGGTCAATATTGGGATTTGCTTTTCGGCCCAACACAGAAGCAAAGCCCTTAAGGCAATCCACAAATGGTACTCTGATTCAGCTTGCAAAAAAGTAACTTTTTTCTCTTTTTTTAAAAAAAATAAGATAAAATCTGCTTTTTCTTTAAATATCCCAAGGTCTGAAAGGGAGTTTGTATTGTAAATATTTCTTTAATAAGTCACTTTTAACAGCATGAAACTTGGGGGAATTTCCCCACATTTGGACCAGGTCCCTGAATTGTGTCACCAGAGGTGTGGCTTTTGGCATTGACGTGTATTTAATTTGGGTGGCTACTTTCCAGTTTAACCCAGAGAGTTGTCACAACTTCCCCATCCCTCTTCTTTTTAAAAACAATTGTAAATCAGTTAAGATTTTTTTTTTTTTTAAAAAAGCAAGTTTCCTGAAGTGCAGTTTACAAATGCAGCCATTGCAAGTGCACATTTTGGTAAGTTTTGGCAACTGCACACACCTGGGTGTTACATGCAACATTTCCATCCCCTCAGAAAGGTCCTGCCACTCCCCTGGCGGAGGCCCGGGCCACCACTGCCCTGCTTTCTAGCACTGTTTTAAAAGTTCATGTAAATGGAAGCAATCTTGTATCTAGGTCCCTTACTGGAATGCTTTTGAGGTTCCTACATGTTGTGTGTACCAGTCGTTTGTTCTTCCCTTTTATGGCTAAATCGTCTGTTTTTGTTTTTTCTATGCCTTTCTTTTTCTGTCTATTTCTGTCTTTCTGTTTTTGTTTTTCTTATCTTCTTAGATGGTTTGGTCCTTCCATTATTTCACTGAGAGTCCATTTCTTAACTGGGCATTCAAACAAGCTTTAGCTTTCACACAGACTGGACAAGCCACGTACCTGGAGTGATGATCCAGCCAGATTCCTTGCTTTTCCCTCCAGGTGAGGGGAA
The DNA here is from genome assembly GCF_026419965.1 of Kogia breviceps. Lineage (NCBI taxonomy): Eukaryota > Metazoa > Chordata > Mammalia > Artiodactyla > Physeteridae > Kogia > Kogia breviceps. The sequence goes on along the minus strand of NC_081319.1, from coordinate 96,033,415 downwards.
AAAACAGGCAAATGTATCCACAGACCCCGCCTTTGTTCCTTAGCATCAGAGCTGGGAGTGAGCGCTGGAGTTCTGACTCTCCCATCGGCATCTTTCCCTTAAATCAGGCTGCAGCGTCCAATTCTACAAAATATGTTTTTTTGGTTTTTTTTTTTTTGCTTGTGTTAACTTGTTTTGAAACTCAGTTTTTGGGGAAGAGAATTCAGTGCTGAATGTCACAGAGCTCAGTGCTGGGCAACTATCTCCTACCTCAGTACCTCTTTCCATCCCTTCTTTTGATCAGAGGGGAGAAGTGAGCCAAAGGGACTCCAAACAGAGGAACCGTGGAGCCTTAGGTGCAGGAGACTGTCTCCTGATCTCTGCTGCAGTAGTTAGTTTTCATCAATGAGAAGGTGCCGTTCTGGTGGATCTGTGTGCCTGGTTGCCATACACTGTAACTTCTCATTTTCTTTCTTATACGAAGAAGGTGCCATGTTGAGAGCAGGTGTCCTGTGTGGGGCGTGGGCGGGGTTGTGGCCTGGGTGGTGGATGGGTTGCGAATCCAGAAGGGTGCTAGCTCCACCTGCCCCCGGAGCCTCTGCGTAAATACTGGGAACTGGGGCGCAGGTCTCACAGAACTGGCATTTGTACTTCTTCATTGTGGCCTCACATTTTCGGGAGAGTCAGCTTTTCTGAGAAATCTGCTGTCAAAACTGAAATGGCACAGAATGCTGCTCAAGTCAGAGCATGCGGTTATCGGTGCTTCAGCAGAATGTTGTATGTCCAGGTGCAGCGCTGAGAACCACGTCTGTCTAATTCGTGGGGTGATGCACGAACTCGCAGAAGTGGTGTGTCTTTTTCTCTGTGGGACTAGTTTTTTGACTTGCAGATCTGGGGAAGAGAGTTCAGTAGCCTGAAAGTAAGTGGACTTGGTGGGACCGTTCCCTGGTGATATATAGGAACTTCACTGCATTTTAAGAACTTATTATTAGAAGGTTAATTTCATCCCACTTGGGATTTTTCAAAGCAGTATCCGCAATGCCTGCATTTGTCATCTAAGCCTTTCCCCGAATGGCAGCTGAGCCTAGTAGGTGTGAGGCTTGCTAATTACCATTGTCTTTCTCTCCCCAAACAGCCTCAGACCTGCTGCTCCCGAAGCCCTCATGGAGGCCCCCCTCTTTGTGTTTCTCTTCATTATCTTGTTTGGGGAAAAAATACTGTGTTTGGGTCCACTGGTGTAGCCAATATAAATGACTCTAATTCTGGATAACAGCTGTTCAGAACGTACGGTTCACAGGCGAGGACCCCTGTGAGGCTTCCTGAGGTCAAGCACCGTGCTGAAGGTCACTGAGGCAGTGAGTGGCTCCGCTGGACTGCAGTTTGGGTCCTGCTCCACCCTGAGGGCTCCTGTGGCTCCCTGGCTGGCCCACGCCATGCTCTCTCCACTTGTGTTGCTCTCCTGTCAGGTATTCTGTCACATCACCCTTTTATTTCTAGCATGTACCGCTACATCAGATACCTTACTTGTTATTTACTTGTTGTTTTAGAATATAGAAGCGGGAAGCTTTTTGTTCTTGCTCAGATCTACCTCAAGCACCTAAAACAGGGCCGGCACTGTACTTCCTAAGTATTTGTTGAAGGAGTGAATGAGTACATAGTACTTTGAGATTTGCTGTAGTTAATTTTGTGACTTCTGGTATAAGATTTCTCACAGGCAGAGCTTTAATCCAGTAAATGATATTGAGAAGTAAGTAAGAGCCATGCATTAGATGTAACTCATACAGTTTGTTTGGTACTTGTGTGTTGAGGCTGAGAGGCCTCTGGAAATACAATTGAGGCCTCTTGGAGTGGGAGGAAAGAGGAAGCTTGAATTCGCAAAATGCCAAAGGGAACCCAGAGATGTTAGAAATAGATCTTGGAGGAAAAGTTTGGGGACTGTGAAATAATTTGTGAACTATTATTCCTGGTTTCTAGAGCGTGTTGGTAAAGCAAAACATCTGCATACCTGGCCTAGTTTGTTTGATCCTGGCTGCCACCATAAAAGCCTTTCACGAGAAACACAAGAGTGGCATGCTTGTCTAAAGATCATCACTGTATTTTTGTAGATTGATTCTGTTGGAAAGAAGAGCTTAGACATGTTTTTATTACAGTCATCACTTCTTTAAGACGCCAGCTAGTGGACAATCTGGAGGACTACAGAGGGTCAGAAACAGCGCATTGTTCCCTTAGAATTTTGTTTGATTGACTCTATTATGGGCCGCTTAGCAAAGCGGTGCCTTACTTTCCCCGGCATCGATGTCAGCTGGCTTCCCAAGGTAATGAGAAACAACTGTGTGTAGCCGCATCTCGAAGCATTGTATTTTCAAACGTAACTTTGATCTTTAGCCGGGGAGGCATAGCAGAGTCAGTAAACCCTAGAGTGCGGAGTGGAATCTGGAATTTTGACCTGCACCATTTGTGTATTTTGGAGCGGCAGTGTGTCCAGAGTGCGGATAGAATACCTTCATAATTAGGATGGGGTTTGGCCAAAATAGATGAAGTGTCTTCCATTGCTTCAGGGCCCCCCATTAGTTGTGCTGGCCCTGAGTTCCTTGAAGAAACAAGTGGAATTTGTGCCCAGTTCTTTTATGTCTAATTCAGTTTGAGTTTTGAGTATAATACTGTAACCAGAAGTGGGAAAGGGCTTTAATGAAGCAAGTCCCTTGGGGTGTATGCCAGCTGGGCCCAGTGTGCTGTCCATACACCAGCACCTGCTGGTTCTGACTTGGAATCTGATTTCTTTATGGCTCCAAAATGTACGAAAGAAGAAAGTGATGCTTTAAAAATTAATCTTCTTTTTATCTTTAGATTGATTTCCTAGTGATGGAGGACTTAGTAAGCTGGAGCCGGAGATCATTCATATGGGTCCTGCTTTTGTTCATTTCCATTCCAGAAGTGTTTTGTGAAGTGTTTTCTCAGCTAATACCACAAGTACAACTAAAACGGTGACCTCTACACATTTTGATTCTAAAAAGAGAGCTGCTTGCTTGAGAAGCTCTATCAAATACAGATTCTGTTGTTATTTAGCCAAGGGTCCCAGTTAGGAATCTTTTATCAGAAAGATTGTTTCTGTACTAATTTTCAGGTTTGTTGCTGAGGATGGTAGAATTCCTTATGCTTTGCAGTGCTTAAAAGCGAAGACGTTTTGGGCTGTTCTTGGCAGTAATAGTAGTGGTATGACAGAAAAAGTGGAGAGCCACCTTTATTTCCCCTTTTCAAGTACTGGAAGATGCTGACTAGCGTTCCCAGAGAAGCAGCACATGTTTTAGTGTTTGCTGTGCCCGTGGGCCAGGTGACGGAGAACGGGAGAGGTGCTGAGTGGGCTGCGCCTGGAGCCTTTCTCTAGACCAGCACCTCACGAGAATTTGGGGTGAACCCCTATGAAGCACTTGAAATCAGTGAGACTCGTTGTTGGAGACTGTGGAAAATGAAGAATTTCCCTCATTGCAGTGATTATCCTATCTGTCTGTCTTCTTCTCTGTTTGTCTGTCTTTTGGAAGGTCATCATTAGTGTCTTTATTTTTTTAAATCTTTCTTTTCTATTTCTTTCTTTCTTTGGCTGTGTTGGGTCTTCGTTGCTGTGTGCAGGCTTTCTTTAGTTGAGGTGAGCGGGGGCTACTCTTCGTTGTGGTGCGCGGGCTTCTCATTGCCGTGGCTTCTCCTGTTGCGGAGCGCGGGCTCTAGGCGCTCGGGCTTCAGTAGTTGTGGCTCGCGGGCTTAGTTGTTCCGCAGCATGTGGGATCTTCCTGGACCCGGGCTCGAACCTGTGTCCCCTGCATTGGTAGGCGAATTCTTAACCACTGCGCCACCAGGGAAGCCCCATCAGTCTCTTTAAAGTGCCCAGCTCTTGTTTAGTTTTTTTGTTCTGTTTTTTTTTTTTTTTTACTAGATTTTATCTATCTATCTCGATATCTATCTATTTATTTTTGGCTGTTTTGGGTCTTCATTGCTGCACACGGGCTTTCTCTAGTTGTGGCTAGCGGGGGCTACTCTTTGTTGTGGTGTGCGGGATTCTCTCGTTGAGATGATGGCTTGTCTTGTTGTGGAGATCGGGCTCTAGGTGTGCGAGCTTCAATAGTTGTGGCTCGCAGACTCTGGAGTGCAGGCTCAGTAGTTGTGGCTCGCAGGCTCAGTAGTTGTGGCTCTCAGGCTCTAGAGCAGAGGCTAAGTAGTTGTGGCGCACGGACTTAGTTGCTCTGTGGCATGTGTAATCTTCCTGGACCAGGGCTCAAACCCGTGTCCCCTGCATTGGCAGGTGGAATCGTAACCACTGCACCACCAGGGAAGCCCCTCTTGTTCAGTTTTTAAGAAACCTTTGAAGCAATGTGATTTGGTTAAAAGGATTGCTTGAAGCCAGATGCCGGTGTTTAAATCTCAGCTCTGCCTCTGGTGGAATGACCTTGGGCAAGTCATTTAGCCTGTCTGCACCTCAGTTTCCTCACTTGTAAAAAGGGGATAATAGTAGGACCTTTGCCTTAGGGTAACGGTGGGATTTAGATGAGTGTATGTCTGGTTTAGAATGCATCCCTGTAGACACTGTTAAGTATTAGCAGTTGTGATTTTATATATATCCTTTCCCCACCAGTTATTTGTAATTAGAAATGGTACGTTGCTCAGCATTTAACTTGATTCTATCAATTTAGCAATAGAATTTTTAAAGTCAGAAATAATTTCTTCCTGTCCCCCTGTGAAAACCCCTTCAGAAAGGGGAAAGAAACAACTCTTAGAAACCAGTTCAGAAATAAATCTTATCTGGGAAACGTAGAGACAATAGCACGCGTCAGTTTTTTCCCCTTTTACTTGAAAATGCAAGTCTCACTTAGGATAATAGTTGGGCTTCTTAGGTGGTTATGGTTTGTTGTGGCTTTGGGAGTCATTTGAAGGTGATGAATGGATTTGTAGTAAAGATATACTTTAATTTGAAATCTGAGATACTCAGCAAACATTGCCCTGAAAGTAATTTCCCCCAAAACCCCCCCGGAAATTTTTACCTTTACTTTAGTAAATTTGGAGGTTTGCTTCTTGAACTTAAGTTTTGCCCTGCTTACAAGATCAGTAAAGATGAGTTTTCCCAAAGGTAACTAGCGTGGGCTCAGAATCCAACCGGATCGTGTCCTCTGAATCCTTGGGGTGTGTTGGGTTGGAATGTAGTTTTTGGGTTTTTGTTTGAATTAACTTCTGCTGTTGAAATGGCCGTGACTGCCTGGGCGTTTTTTCTAGGCCCTCCTATCTATGCCTCTTTCATTTTACCCCTCTTCACCCCCAGGGTAGGTGTGCCCCTGGCGGGGATTAATTACCTTCAGGGCACCACATAAGGCTGGGGTGTGCAGAGCTGGGCGAGGGCAGGGGTAGGGGGTTGTCGATCCCGTGCAGGGTCACTGATGGTCCCGGGCCTTGAGCTCGCCGCCCCAAGGCTGTGAGAATGGGAGTGATTACTCAGACAGAGCTTGGTCGGCCTTCGTGTTTAAACTGCAAAGGAAAAGCTGAAGTCGGGGACCGGGCCGGGGGACGAGTGGCTGTAGCCAGCCAGCATTTTGAGAGGGAAAGGGAGAGAGGAACAAGGAAGGTATAGGGAGCTGTGCCCCGGCTGCCCTGGTGGGGTGTGCTGTCCGGCCGGACCTCCTCCTTTCTCGAAGAGGGACAGTGATGTCTGTTGAAGGGTACCTGGGACCTTTTACATACCCAGCCAGATCTGTTTGTTTTCCGACGACAAGAGTAGAAAGAAGCAGCTTGCTTTCAGAGCTGCTAGCTGCCCAGTTGCTGGGACGTGGAGGCTGGGAATCACATGCTTTCAGAGCCTGTCTTGATGTTCCCCAGAGCCACCCCCCACCCCCTCTTTAATCATGAGGTATCTCAGAGGAGCTTCCTTTGGGGCAGGCCTGATTCCCGGGTATGACCGTGCCAGGGCTGGCCAGCCTCATTAGAGAAGATTTTTGGGAGCAGAGACAGTGAGGGATGGAGAAAGGTAACAAAAACCTCTTGGGATTCCCGGATTGCTCAGGATGTTATAAACAGTAAGTGCTGCCTTTGATCTTGGAGGGTGGTGTGGGGCAGGCAAGAGGCGGGGGCTGGTTACTGGGAAGAGAGCTGGAGCCAGACAACCATAATGGCCTGTCCAGCGGCTGCTGTGAATCCCAGTGGCAAAAGGCTCTCTGCTTGCCACTAATTTCTGTTTTCTTTGCTGTGGTTGGCTTTATGAGAAGGGCATAAGGAAGCAGCCTAGACATTCAGTTCTAATCAGCTTTCTGAGCTAACAGTGGGGAGAACGAAATCAGGCCTTTGGTGATGTCAAAGAGAGGATGACTGGCTTTATGGCTTATTTACTTTCTTGGGTGTGGGGAGAGATATATATGGAGGGTTATAAATCATCAAAGAGATTCATGAGACAGAAACTCAGCCTTTTCCTTCTTTTTGGAAACCTGGGACCAGTGAGGGGCTGCTGCCTTAAACATCATTTTCAAAGGATGCTTCTGACAGTCCTTGTCTTGTGTGTAACCTTTTCCTTTACTTGGTTTCCAACTGGCTGTTATGTGTGTGAGTGTGATGGGCTTACCTGTCTTTGGTTTATGCAACCACATTTGGAAATGGGGCCTGTACTGGAGAGTAGCAGGGAAAATATAACCTGCAGATGGCCCTGCAACTTCCTATGAGGAAAAACCTAATCAACAGCTGCAAATTATGTTAATTGGATCCAATAATCAAGCTTCTTGCATCAGCTACGTTTTGATTTCAGAGAAGTTCAGCCCTGTGACTCTTGGCTTCTGTGAACTGGAGCTGAGTGCTGAGATATTGCAGTCACACCCTAGTTAGGGAGCGTATCTATGGATCTACAAGTTGGTAATTTCAAGTAGACACAGCTATATTGTTAGAGCTTCGTTAATTTGAGCTCTCCAGGTTCTTCCATCCTCACAGTATGTTTTTCAGTATGTTTCAAATAATTAAAACTTTGTAGTTGTCCCCTTTTTAAGCACGGTTCGCTTATGATCCCGTGCGTGGATGTGTAAGGAGAAAGACGACAGGAGGAAACTGTGCTTGGGGAGGCTTGTGAAGAGAATGGAAAATAAATTGCTGTGTTGATTCCCACCCTCCCCCACCCCCCAAATCCCAGTGACTTAATATTTAATCAAGACACAGGTCAAGTCTTGGTTATGTAGCAGGAGTCCAAGTTAGGCTAACCCTGTTTTGTTTCCACCAAGACTGACTTATAAGGACAAAGGAAAACCTTGCATTTACTTAGGCAGCTACCTCATTGGACGTATGGGTGAAAGTAGGAAAAATACATTTTAAGAGCCTCGGTGATTGTATGCTAAATACTCATTCAGAGTGGATTGGTATCTGGGACGTGAGGGGTGTTACCGTGTAAGTGGGTTGAGGTCTGTAGAAGGTGAAATATTGACTGTTCAGTATCAACAGGCTACATAAATGTGATTTGGAGGTTGTTTTGAACCCTACTGTACTTTAAACTCATCTGGTATTCATTACAATGCATCTCTTCAACAAGATGAAACTATAGCTAATGACATAAAATGTTTCCTCCTTATCTAATCAGGAATCTTCCTTGAGCAGCTAGATTAGACGTTGTTCAGAATGGATAATATAGGAAATAATTACTCACTGTATTTCATTTGTGGAATTAACCGCATGGCCTCTTAACATATACTGCTTATGGAGATAAAACCAGCAAAGAGCAGTCTCTGGTATCTTTTGCCAATGGCAAACAAGAATACGATGCTGTCTTTTTTGTTTTGTTTTTTAAATCTGCATGTGAACTATGATATGCAGTTTGGAATTACTTGATGGTTTTGATGCCTTTGCCCGGTCTTGTTGGTGGTGGAGTTTTATGAAGTTGTAGTATGTGAACGTGGGGGAGGGGAGGCGGTGTATCATAATGAATAACATTGACTCCAGAGAATACATGTTGGTTGTGCAAGGCGGTATGATGGACACTCGTTTGCCTGTTGTGAGCACGTTGAAATTGCCGGAAACTTGCAAGATAATTTTGAGAAGAAAATAACTAGATTTCATTTGCCTTTGATTTCTGAATGTTACCAATTACAGAGGACCTGGGCCTGGGCTGATTCAAACTGTTGGGTTGGCCAAAAAGTTCGTTTGGTTAGTGAATGAAGTTCTTGCTGAAAATGAAAAATGTGTCTTTTATTTTTACTTAAAACCGAATGAATTTTTTGGCCAACGGAATACATTGAGTTTTGCTGTCATTGATATAATCATCCACATTCTTTAAAAAAAAACACGTTTATTTATTTATTTTTGGCTGCGTTGGGTCTTTGTTGCTGCATGCGGGCTTTCTCTGGTTGCGGCGAGCGGGGTCTCCTCTTCGTTGCGGAGCGGTGGCTTCTCTTGTTGCGGAACACAGGCCCTAGGTGCGCCAGCTCAGGAGTTGTGGCCCGCAGGCTCCGGACGCACAGGCTCAGGAGTTGTGGCGCGCGGGCTTAGTTGCATCACAGCATGTGGGATCCTCCCGGACCGGGTCTCGAACCCGTGTCCCCTGCATCGGCAGGAGGACTCTCAACCACTGCGCCACCAGGGAAGCCCCACGCCTGAATTCTCGTTGTAGGGATAAAGGGCAATGCCATCTTTTACCTCAAAAAAAGGAAATCATCGGGGGCTTCCCTGGTGGCTCAGTGGTTGAGAATCCACCTGCCGATGCAGGGGACACGGGTTCGTGCCCCGGTCCGGGAGGATCCCACGTGCCGTGGAGCGGCTGGGCCCGTGAGCCATGGCTGCTGAGCCTGCGCGTCCAGAGCCTGCGCTCTGCAATGGGAGAGGCCACAACAGTGCGAGGCCTGCATACCGAAAACAAAAAACAAAAAACAACAGAAAAAGGAAATCATAAAAATGATTCTTAAATAGTTAATTGTGAGTTGTCTACTCTGTGTGTTAACTGAGGCTCACTGTGACCACATGAGTGTTGAGAATATTAGTTTCAGAAACATTTTGTTACTGTGAAAATGCACGCTTGCCCAAGGATTAAGTCACTTCAAATGATGTTTGACAAGGAGATATTTAACAAGTTTTTAAAATCCTTTTGGTTGGGTCACAAGACACTTGGCTGTAGCTTTTTATTACTTATGCTTTCTGCCTACATTCAAGTATTGGAGGCAATGAAACCAGGCTGTCTGTTCTGAACCAAAGACTGGGCACCAGGAGACTTAACTGTTTCATAACTTGTCTGCAGAAGACACATTTCTTCGGCATCTCATGAATCGTTCTTACTTTACAAAGTAATGGCTGCGTTCTTCTTTGAGTCAATGGCTAAGCAAAGTAACAACAACCAAAATATTTTCTTTGAAGATAGGAGGAGTTAGTAATAATGGAGTATGAGTTAGAACTCTAATTTTATAATTGGAAGGGTTCTTAACTATTAAAATTGGTGTCCACGGGTTGATGGGAAGGTGGGAAATCTTCATTGGGCCAGACTGGTAGAATGAAAAATATGAAAATGTAATTTCAGACATACCAAGAAGCAGATAGAATAATATGATTATTTGTGGGACCTGAGTTTTCGAGAGACAGTAAGAACAAGGGGAGGAGGGTGTGTGTGGGACCTGTGGTTGTGATCTTACCCGGTTAAAGAACAGGATGCTCAAGAGAGTAAGAGCTATATTCATTATTCTGTGGACTAATTTAGTATTGCTTTGCAGCGGCCTACCAAATATATTATTAGCCTTTAGTGTATTTCCCAGTGCCTAAGAGGGTCCAGATGGTTACCGAGGTATGTGCTTTTAGTAACATCCTTCACTTGAGTCCTTTCCTTTTTTGCAGGATTGGAGATATTAAAAAATAGCGCCTACCTTGTAAGTATTGAGTGAGTTTGAATCACACGACAGATGCTTAGAATATTACCTGGCATACGTTGAAAGTGTTCAAGGACTATTTCTAAACCAAAATCCTGGGCAGTATCTTCAGCCAGCAGTCAGGCAGTACCTGCATCAAGCCACAGGCCGAACCAGACTTTCTGTGTCATTTAGCTAAAAAGATAGCTTTGTACAAGGTACCTGTAACATTGGGGGTTGGTGGCACCACTGCGCCACCAGGGGAGACTTCAGGATAGAGAAGGATAGATGATTTCCTGGCTATTTCCAGATTATGTCTTAAAATACCACCCCCCCAAATTCCAGAATATCAGACATAACCATAATATAAACATAACGGCATACTCTTAAACCAAAGAGAAAAATTCCAAGCTGTTCTGAATTATCTGGTTCATTTGAGATTGGACTATGCGATTTGGTCATGGCAGGCTCATTCTAGAACTTCAGTGCGGTTAACTCAGTTACATGCTAAGGTATCAAGCACCAGGACTGTAGTTTGCTTTTCCCTACAGCATGGTGGTGGTAGATTTCCAACAGATTCATTCTGGCTTTTTTTTTTTTTTCCTTTTCTGCTCCCCTGGGCTGTGGTACGGAACCTCTTAGATCTGAGTGGGTGGTGGGCTTTTGCCTGCTAGGCAGGCAGGCACAGCCTGGTTTTCCAAATGCTTTCTCGCCTAGCTTTCTGCATCCGTTAAGCGTATCTGAATTGTGTAGGAGTAGCTATTTCGTGTTCTTTGCTTTTCCTTTCTTACACTCTTGACGAATGAGCTGGGGTGGTGTGTGTGCGTGCTTGCGTGCATGTGTGTGCGTGAGTGACTCACCGTAGCCTGCCTTGGGCGTGCTGCTGCACCAGAGAAATCCTGCCCCCCAAAAACCTCCACCCCCACCCCCGGCCTGACTCAGTAGCTTTCACAGATCTCCGGGCGACTCTCTGCTACCCCTGAAGAGTCAAACCAGGGAAAGGTTTTCCCACACCTGGCCTTTCTTCCATTTGTGGCCTTTCCTTGGGACCATGCTTTGTCTAGCATGGTAGAGCTCAAAGTTATTTCCAATGAAACGGGAGCCACTCCAGCCACGGGTGAGCAGTTGAAGCAATTGAAGTGTGCCTGGTCTGTATTGATATGCGCCATTGGTGTGAAATACACGCTGGGTTTCTAAGACTTAGTAATATGAAAATGAAGCTAAGTCACTTGAATTTTTAAAAAACGGAATGAGTCTTTACATTTTCAAAAGTTTCACACGATTTCATATAGTCCCATAATAACCCCTTCCCCCACGAACCCCCTATGGCACCCCCTTCCCTCTCCCCACAGGCAACCACTAGTTTCTTCTTTAGATTTTAAATCACTTGATTTTTATATTGACTCCATGTTTAAATGATAATAGTTTGGACATATTTAAGTAAAATATTTTTGAAACCTCACCTGTTTAGCAGTTTTAATGTGACTATTTGATAACTTAAAATTATCGTGTGGCTCGTGTTGTATTTCTCTTGGGCAGCACTGGTCTATTGTGTGCAAGAATCTTGGGCACACCTGTGTCATTATGCTCTGAGTAAAGGGACATATTGAGGTATAATTAACATGCAGTAAAAATTACCCATTTTAGGTATTCACTTCTGCAAAGTTTGTAAATGCATTGGGTCATGTAACTGTCACAGTCAAGTGCCCTAGTCAGGTGCCCCTCTCTCTAACCAGTGAGTTCTTTCCTGGATTTTCTGTGACTTTTCTGGAATGTCTTAAGTGGAATCACACAGCATTTAGCCTTTGAGTATAGTATAGTTTCTTCATGTATTGGAGATTCAGCCATGTTGTTTGTATTAGAAGTTGATCTCTGTTTATTGCTGAGTGGTGTTCTTTTGTTGGCTATACCACAGTTTGTGTCTTCATCGTGGACGTTCATGGACGTTTGGTTGTTTGCATTTTTTGGCAATTGTGAATGGAGCTGATACACACACACACGTGTGTTTTTGTGAGGCTGTAGTATTTATTGCTAGGTATTCATTGCTAGTGTATGTTTTAACTTTATAAGAAAATGCCAGTCTTTTCCAGAGTGACAGTACTCTTTTTGCATTCCACAAGCAGTGTATGAGGGTTCAGTTTTGCCCTGGAAGGTTCGTTTGTATTTGGTGTTGTCAGCTTTTCAATTCTAGCCATTTTAATAGGTATGTGGTAGACTCTCACCGTGGGTTTTAATTTGCATTTCCCTGGTGACTGATGGATGTTGAGCATCTTTTCATGTGAAATATTTGCCCATTTAAAATTGGGTTGTTTTCTTATTATCAAGCATTGAGAGTTTTTTTTTTTAATATGCTGTGGATACGAATCTATGATTAGATACGTGTTTTGTATATATGTTATTTTTCTGTATTAGTTTGCTTAGGGCTGCTGTCCCAAAGTACCACACTGGGTAGCTTAAATACTAAAAATGTTTTCACAGTTACAGGAGCCCCGAAACTGAAGACCCGGTTTGTTTCTTCTGAGGCCTTCCTCCTTGGTTTCAGGTCGCCTTCTCCCCATATGTTCACATCCTCTTTCCTCCCTACACGTCCAGACTTCATCATCTTACAAGGACACCAGTCATAGTGGAGCAGGCCGCACCCTCATGACCTCATTTTAACTCAGTCACCTCTTTAAACACTGTCTCCAAATGCCAGTCATATTCTGAGGTACTTTGGGTTAGGATAATTGAACTTTGGGGCGAGCGGGCGGGGAGGGGTCACAACTCAGGCCATGACATTTCTTAACATTCATTTTCATCAGTGGAACAGAACTGTTATTATTTGAATGAAGCTCAAATGATCAGTTCCTCCTTTTTGTATCCTAAGAAATCTCATGGCAAGGATGATCTCCTGTGTTTCCTCTAGGACTTCAGTAATATTTTTTTATCAATACATTTGGGCTCTGACCACTTTTGGAGTTAAGTTTTTTTTGGTGCAAAGTATGGGTCAAAGGTGATTTTCTTTTTAATGAGTCTCCTTTTGTTTTTGGTTTAAAACTCCGTGCTCTTTGGCAAAGTAACCCATGCCCTTTGACAAAAGCATTTCAACAGCCCAGAAGGGAAATAAAGTTATAAATTCTCCACCCTGTGCAGTCTCTCTCTCTCTCTCTCAAATCCTTTCCAAGTTTTTCTCTGTATTTGTATGGGTGTATAATTTCATCTTCCTCCTAGCACAATTTTGAAACTTGCTTTTTTCATTTAATCCCAAAAGGCCCCTGCGTGGGTTGCGGTCCATTCCCAAAGGTTGAGACGGCTGCTGCTGGCTGGTGCTGGTGGGGTATCGGTGTTTTACACTGAAATCCTAAGTGGGAAGTCTGTAAGGAGAGGAGCTTGTGTGGCGCGGAGGTCGCTTGTACCGGGCGTAGCTCAGCTTTCATCTTCATTTTCCAACAGCTGACTTAATCTTTGTTTCTTTTTTTCCCCCCTCACTATTGACTGTCAGGGTCCCCGTTTTCAGTCCTTGAACAGATATCTCACAGGTCTATTTGTGTAAATCTGTCTAGTTTTTGAGTAAATAGCTCCATAGGCTACATGCTTCCAGGGGGAGTTGTGGGCTTTCCTCCACAGCTGGTCTCTTCTGGGTTCTGTCCCTCTGGTCCCTTCACCCCGTTTCGTCCCCTGAGAAGTCTGCCTTGTTCCTATTTTCTCCACAGGCCCCCCTACCTTCTCTCGCTTCCTCTTGAAAGGCTGTTGTTTTTCCTATCCTTTTTTTATGAAGACTTTAGTACCTATACCTATACCTTGTACCTGAGCACATGTTCTTGTAAACTTTGACTTTTATCTGCACTAAGAAAGTTTGAATGAGACCCAGTGTCTGTGCGTACACGCATACAGTTGAAACACGTTTCATGAAACGTAGCCTTACGTTCATTACTATTGGTGATGTACTTAGATCTGTCCGGTTTTTCCTGATTTAATTTGAAAGAAGAACGCTTGTTAGGAGACCCCATGTGCTGATTTCCTATTAGGGATCAACGGTGTAGAGCACAGTGTATCTTGGCTATTCACAGCTTGCCTTGATTTATGTATGTGTTTAAGCCACTTTCTCCCAGTCCCTGCTACGCGGAGGCCCTTCTTCGGAACAGTGCAGTGTGGGGGAGGGGTTTAGGGGGACACAGTGTTCTTTTCTGTCAGCTCCGTGCCTCATTTCACTTCACAGCAAAGAGGAGTAGAGGGTCTTTGCTGGGCCTGGTCGCAAGGGGAAGGTCTGCTTTTTCCCACAGACTTTCCCCTCCATCTCAGTGGCTCTCAGTGTCACACAGGGATCCCTGGGGTTCTCAGAGTTCCTCTTTGGGGAATTCGCAAGGTAAAAAGTATCATTAGAGTATTACCATGGCATTGCTTTCCTACTTCACTCGTTTCTCTCAAATGTGCATGGGGCTTTCTAGATATACTACACAGTGTGAGAGAACGCATCAGATTGAATTCTCTTATGAGCATCCAGGTGACTTCTGTTACACCAGACATTAATGAGATTTGCCAAAGTGGAAAACAGTGCCACATTTTTCAGTAAACTTTTTTTTTTTTTTAAATTTATTTATTTATTTTGCGGTATGCGGGCCTCTCACTGTTGTGGCCTCTCCCATTGCGGAGCACAGGCTCCGGACGCGCAGGCTCAGCGGCCACGGCTCACGGGCCCAGCCGCTCCGCGGCATGTGGGATCTTCCCGGACACGAACCCGTGTCCCCTGCATCGGCAGGCGGACTCTCAACCAGTGCGCCACCAGGGAAGCCCAGTAAACTTTTTTATTTAGGAAAATATAACTTTCATAAGGATGTTATTTATGTTAATGTGTAGTGGTTTTATTTTCTAAGTGAATTAATGTATATCAAAATTTTTTCTCAGTCTTAGTTTGAATATCTATCAATATCTAAATATCTACATCCCATGTAGACAACAGCTCTAGGTCCTCAATAATTTTTCAGAGTTCCAAGAGATCCTGAGACACAACAGGGTGAGACTTTCGCTGCTCTACTTATAGGCTGTGTGGTTTAAAACCTTTTTTTTCTACAGGAGCAAACACCTCCCCTACCCCCCTTTTTTTTAAACACAAATTTATATTTTATTTATTTACTTATTTTTGGCTGTGTTGGGTCTTCGTTGCTGTGCGCCGGCATTCTCTAGTTGCGGCGAGCAGGGGGTACTCTTTGTTGCGGTGCGCGGGCTTCCC
Organism: Kogia breviceps; assembly: GCF_026419965.1. Taxonomy (NCBI): domain Eukaryota; kingdom Metazoa; phylum Chordata; class Mammalia; order Artiodactyla; family Physeteridae; genus Kogia; species Kogia breviceps. Next base: position 96,018,394 of record NC_081319.1, on the reverse strand, counting down.
ATTGTGGTGGCTCGTCTTGTTGCGGAGTACGGGCTCTAGGCATGCGGGCTTCAGGAGTGGTGGCACGTGGGCTCAGCAGGTGTGGCTCGCGGGCTCTAGAGCGCAGGCTCATCGGTTGTGGCGCACGGGCTTAGTTGCTCCGCGGCATGTGGGACCTTCCTGGACCGGGGCTTGAACCCGTGATCCCTGCACTGGCAGGTGGATTCTTAACCACTGTGCCACCAGGGAAGTCCCACCTTCCCCTTTAAGAAACATTTTATTATAGGAAATTGCCAACCTATGCAGAAGTACTGAAAATCGTCTAATACCCTACAGCATGCCCATTTCCTGGCTCCAGCAGTATCCAGTGTGCAGTCAGTTCTGTTTCATTTATAATGTCTACTTCTACCCCTTGGATTGTAGTAAAAGTAAATTTCAAACATCATATCATTTAATGTATAAACATTCTGTTAATAAACTTAAAAGATGAGGATTCTGTTTACAGAAGACATGCCCAGGATACTGATAACATAAATAATAGTTTTTAATATGAAATAACTAGTCAGTATTCCAATTTCCTCTACACTGTCTCCTTTTTTTTTTTAAAGGTTGGTTTAAAATAAGGTCTGTGCACTGAGATTGGTTGATTAAAAATTAAGTTTATTACTAATCGAATACCCCAGCCCTCGCCCCTATAGTTTGTAATTTGTTGCGGGACAGGGTCCTGTGTCCTCAGGGTCACCGTTGTGTGTGGCCTCACTTGCCACCAGCCTTTGGGAGAGATCTGAAACGCCGTGGATGGCGGGTTTTGCTTTGAGGAGAGACCTGGCCTTGGGTTTTTTCACATCTCATCTTCCCTTCTGACCAGTCTCCACTCCCTCCTCTGTGCATTTTCACATTTCAGTCCCTCAGCTGCACTTTTTCAGGGGTGCAGATATACGGTGTGGTGTGGCGTTCAATTGGCATCTGGAAACTAATGCAAGATCCTTACCTCCGGGGTTCTGTGAGTGCTGACACACATGGGTGTGTAGTGTGATTGAGAGAGCAGACTGTGAAATCCTGGTTGCCCACCTTGAGGGTGGGATCGGCCCCTGAGGTCTTAGGTGGGTGCAAGCGGCCCTTCCATTCTGATGCAGGTTGACCCGCGGTTGTTGGGAGGCTGGGCTGGGGAGGAGAAAAGAGGACTGGGAGGGGGAGAGGGCCCAGCACCCATGAGGCCACAGGGAGGATCTTGGAGAAGCAGCCCCCGCTGGATGGTAGACATTTGGTTCTAGGGCAGGTTTTTTTTGTTGTTGTTGTTTGTTTGTTTGTTTTTTGTTTTTTATACACTGGGAGATGAACAGGGCCTGGAAGAGGCCTTCTGACCTCTTTAGTTTTACATTCTTACCCTTCCAGTATTCGGTGTCATTTCCTTTGTGAAGCCTTCTCCCTTCCGCCAATTAGATGCATCTTCCATACTGGTGTTACCTCATTCTCATTTCTGTCACAACGCAAGCCACACAGGCTCTTAATTGTTTGTTTTCAGAGGTGCCTTTCCCCCTAGGTGCTGCCCTGGCCCCTGTTGATCCATCCTGTTAGCAGATTGCTGGTGAATATTTATTTACCACAGGCCTGGCTGTTCAGTAAATGTTGGCAGAATAAAAGACTCACCCTGGGTGAGAGTCCATGCCTGGAAAATTCCAGGAGGTGTGAGGTGTAAGGGTCAGCCCTCCTGCAACACCCCAGGGAGGGCCTTTCCATATGATGTGGGTTCCTTGTAGGTCCTGACAAAAAGGTACAAGAACCTTGCGGTGTGTTCTGAGCTCGTTATTTGGTGCTGATGAAAGGATTAAATGATTGTATATGTACAGTGCTTAGAAAATAGCTGAAATCCATTGAAGGCTCACTCCCGTTTTTACAGAAGAGGGATTCGAAACATGAGACTGTTCATCCAAGTTGCCCAGTGTAATATTAATATTACCCCAAAGCCAGGACTGTGAGAACACAACGTACAGCCATAATGAGACTGTGCGCCCTTGTGACCTCAAAGCAGGAGATTCGTGTTGTCGAGACACGCCGTCCCCGTTTCAAACCGATAGCAGCGTGGGTTTTATGGAATGGGGTTGCTGCTGTAGGATGGTTACTCGTCAGGTGTGTAGAGTGTGGAGACTCACCCGTTAGATCTGTAGCTTGGAGGCCCTAGCCCAGTGACAATGGGCTGGGCACACACACAGTCTGTGTACAAGAGGCCAGCCGGGAAAGCCGGAGAAGTGATTGCAGGCCTCCAAATGTGATGTCCTCAAAATGGGATTTTTGCTAGGGTCTCATCTTTCCCTTGGGACCAGAGAAGTATCTGTACACCCACTGTAAATCCATTGACTCAAGGAAGCAAACTAGGTCAGAAACAAGTTAGGAACCCAGAGAAACCATCCGTGTATTGGTGCTTGAATGTAATGAGGAAGAAACAAGTCCTTTTAATATGTTTGTTTGCATTATTTTGGGATACCCCCTTAGCCCTGCAGTTCCCTTCTTTATCTTCCTCTTACCATCCCTTGGGACTCTGGCCTGGGATTCTTCTCTGTGGTTCCCAGTGATCCTGCCAGGGGACAGGATTGAAGAGGATGGGTGTGGGTGGAATAGGGGATGGATGGGCCCGGAGAAGTCAGTTGCTTCCAGGTCTGCAGGGTGTAGAGGGAGAGTTGGCAGCCTGCCTCGGTCTAACAAAGGTTTGAGCACGAGGGAGGAGGTGATGTGTTGAAATGAACTCCTTAGGATTCTGCCTCTTCACTCGTGGCAGGCTCACCAGGGGAAGCGTGTGTGTGTGTGTGTGTGTGTGTGTGTGTGTGTGTGTGTGTGTGTTGGCGGAACATACTGGATGGTATGATGGCCTCTTTTACTGTTCCGTCCTCATTTGGGGGTGCCCAGATTAACTAGCATCTCCCTTTCATGGACAAGAGTTTCCATCTTTAATATATAGGCTAAACCACTTAGCTCTGTCTACCTTGTGAAGGTCAGGCAGCTCATTTAGATCTGTCTTCCTGTTTCTAGAGTTGTTGTGCGGTGTTAGCAAAGTTACTGGGTCTTATTTTAAGATGTTTCCTTCTTTCTCTTACCCATGAAATACCTTTATTCTTCTTGAGGGAGGAAAATAAAGAGCATGAGTCCAGTGCTAGGTTGCAAATGTTTATTTTTTTGGGAAAAAATTTTTTTTTTGTAGAATATTGGTGTAGGCTTGTGTCATTTTGTAGTCCTGATGATTAGAAACATTTACATTGTATAGTTGTTGATGTACATCTTGGTAAAATAGATGTTTAGCAGCATCTTGTCTTCTATTTAACTTTTCCCAAGTGTTTTTTTGGGTTTTGCTGTAATTAAACTTGGCATTCATTTAAGGAATACGTTGTGATTTCTTTAGCCATAACCTAGAGAAAATGACATGTATCTACTCTGGGAGTGAATTCTGGTAAGAACCTTTGTCCCTCAGGCCGCCTTTTTTTTTTTTTTTAAATTTCATGAGTCAGACTGTAACTTTAAGAGAAACTGTAGGAGCTGTTCCCCAGGTTATTCACAAAATGAGTCTTTGTCTGCTTTTTCATTCACCATCTGGTTACAAAGCTAAATTGGAATCGTGCTTGTTTTAATTATTTTCTACTTGTGTGGCCAGGAGGTTATTTGGTCTGGCGAGGTTACACTATAAGCTCACGCTCTCATTAATACTGCCGCATCCACATCCTGCGCCAGCACCAGAATGGTTAAGTTGATCCACTTGTGTGGCCAGCGCTTGATACAACACAGTGGTCAGGACTTAAAATTACCGGAGGAAATGTGGTGTCAGTATGTGGGTTTTCTTTTTTTCTTTCTCTCTCTCTCTCTCTTATTTTAATCTCCAATAATGTTAATTAAGTACATTTTTCTTCCAACAGAAATATGATTATAAATGGCTTAGGTTGGCAGTCTTAGATTAGTGCGTGGTGTTATTAAAGGGATATGGTGTACATTTCAAAAATTGGTATAATAAGAAAATATTCAAAACACATTTTGAACACTCCACAGCATGAATAATGGAAATAGTGTAGTCAGAAGCGTCTCCATTCAGTTACTGTTTTTGATGAATCAGCCAAAAACGCAAGTATTGCAAAGAGGTAGTGTTTAATACTAGGAAAGTGACATCAAAAGATCTCTTAAAAAACTTAAAAAAATTCTGCACTTTCCTGCTTGGGAGGGCTGACTACTTCAAAGCTTCAGTGTTTTTTAGAAGGTGACTTAATTCATAGTTCTGTGAAATAGTGTTTGTTGTTGTAATTAAGTAGTTAGTTGTTTCTTAAGATAGTCTGATAAGTGCTTACATATGCAACTTACATATTCATTATAATAGGTAATGAAACGTACATATTCATTGTCTTGAGAAGTCAGTAGTGGTTCTGTCCTCCCCACTCCCCATTTAAAAAGCAGGACAGGGCTTCCCTGGTGGCACAGTGGTTGAGAGTCCGCCTGCCGATGGGGGGGGACCGCGGGTTCGTGTCCCGGTCGGTCCGGGAGGATCCCACGTGCCGCGGAGCGGCTGGGCCCGTGGGCCATGGCCGCTGAGCCTGCGCGTCCCGAGCCTGTGCTGCCTCAACAGTGAGAGGCCCGCGTACTGCAAAAAAAAAAAAAAAAAGGCACGACAAACGTGTAGTCTAATACAGGGAAAGGAAGGCAGAAAAAGCTTCTGCAAAAGTATTTAAAGTTGTCCATTTGAGCAACCGTTTATGAACCGCCCTGCGATTTGGGAGCATACTTGCTAAGGTAACCCGTTACAAATGTATGTTCTGGCATAAGAGCCAGAGTTGGGTCACGGCCTAAACAATTTGGAAAGGCTGGTAAAAAGAAGTACTGCCAAGCGAAAAACCAGTAGCTCTAACTTAGCCATTCATCAGCACGTAGGAGGAGGAAGAAAGTGGGAGGATTAAAATGGCCTAGGAGAAAAAGGCCTGCCAAGAAGGATGACGGTATTCATGAGCAATTACTTCACTGATCATTTATTGATATTTTACAGGACGGGGTTAAGTGGTTATTTGAGAAGAACAAATTGACGATTTGCCTCAGGAGTTTAATTTTTAAGATACACCTGAGTAGTAATTGGAACTCAAACTTGTCGCACAGTTCTTTTATTAATGAATCAAAATACATTGTGTAATAGTGTAAATGTAAGGACTTAAAGTTAAATCCCAGTCTTTATTTTCATTTAATTAAACGGGCGGTGTTTTACAGTAGCACCGTGGAGAAACAGTTTTATTATCTGGAAGGAGCAACATTTAAACCCCCTCTTCTGAAGTACGCACAACCTCCCAGTACTTCTCAATGAATGTGTTGTAGTAGTGACCACACCTCCTGCACTTCAGCTCCAGGAGAAGAGACCAAGCAAGATGTTATAGATTTGGTGGATGCCTTGGTCTCCTGCCTGCCTGACAGGCCTTCTGAGTTGTGGTAAGACTGGAGAGTCTCACTCTTTAGCCCCTGAAGAGTCAGGAAACAGAACAATTCTTTGTGTGGATTTGCCCTGAAAGACAGACAAATCCAAATTGGGGAAATAGACATATTTTCTTGTATTTTAACACACATACACACGTACACACATGCACATGTTTCCTACGCTTCTTCCCACTATCATCTTTTTCTTTTTTAAAATAACAGCTTTATTGAGATATAATCCATATACCATAAAATGTACCTTTTTAAAGCATAAAATTCTATGGATTTTAGTATATTCACAGAGTTATGCAACTATCACCACTATCTAATTTCAGAACATTTTTGTCACCCCTGAAAGATAGACGTCACACCCACTAGCAGTCACTGCCCATTCCCTCACTCCCCCAGGTCCTCTCTGGTGTGATGGATATGACCGTTCTGGACATTTCATAAAAATGGAATTGTACAATATGTGGCCTTTTGTGTATGGCCTTTTTTCACCCATCATAATGTTTTTGAGGTTCATCCATGCTGTACCACGAATCAGTACTTCACCCCCCCTTATTATTATTTTTTATTGAAGTGTAGTTGTCGAAACCTGTAAGTTATACGTGTACAATATTACGGGTGTACAAGTACAACTGTACAAGCTACAGGTGTACAATTCATAATTTTTAAAAAATTATACCCCATTTACAGTTATTATAAATATTGGCTATATTCCCCATGCCCCCCTTTTAATTTTTAAAAATTGTGATAAAATATACATAATAGAATTTCCCATTTTAGCCATTTTTAGGAATATAATTCAGTGGCATTGACAACATTCACCGTGTTGTGCAACCATCACCACTATTGATTTTCCAAAATTCGTTCTTTCTTATTGCCAATAATGTTTCATTGTATGAATAAACCATATTTTATTTATCCATAAATGACATTTGTTTTCATTTATTGGCCATTATAAATAGTGCTGCTATGAACTTTTGTATACAGGATTTTGTCTGGACAAAGGTTTTCAGTTATTTTAGTTGGCAGTGGAATTGATTGGTCATGGTAACTACTTATGTCTTTTGTACATCTTTATTGGAGAAATGTGTATTCCTTTGCCCATTTTTGGATTGGGTTGTTTTGTATTTTTGTTGTTGAGTTGTAAGAATTCTTTACTATATTCTGTATACAGGTCCCTTATATGGTAGATGATTTACCGATAATTCCATCCCCTACTGTCATGGAAATAGGGGTATATTGGATGCCCTGTTTTTCCCACATCCCTCTGAATGTGTTTTGGTATTAACAGAAAGGGTTATAGCTAGCTTAGCATCCAGATTTGTTCAGGAATGTGTAGGTAAAAAAGAAAGGAAACAAAGTTGAGTTACATGTCAACAGAAATGAGATTCAGAGTTGGTGCCGTAGTGTGGGAATGATTGGGGAATCTTGGGTCAAGGGAAGCATACTGCTGAGGTGGTAACACAGAGTTCGAACAAGTACCAGAGGAATCTGTTATCGTGCAGGACATTCTGGAGAAGACAGGAACTTTTTTGTTTGTTTTTGGTTTTTGAAAGTGTGGTTTTTGGTATGGAAGAACACACAAAACCCATCAAGTGGGCAGACCCTTTAAAGTACTACAACGTTTTACAGTGGGAAGACCATAGCCCCAAAGGAAAGCTTGCTTGGTGCAGGCAGAGGTGTTTCTTGGAGCGTGTGTAAGTCTGTACAGATGTGCAAACAGGAATCGATCTGACAGTGTGAAGACGTGGCAGCCTCCTCTAATTAAAGCCTCTTGATGACATTAAACTGTGTTGCTTAATTACAATAAATCATATATTAACAAATCACCTCTCTGAAGAGGCATTGTCAATGTGCTGCATAATGGAAGAAAATTTGACCTTGTAAGTGGCAGGGGTTCCCGGGAGGTGATGGCTGGCTCTTGTTACCCAGGGTAATGTGAGCCCCACTTGAGTTACCTTGGAGTAACTCAGATCTTAGAGAGTGCGTCCTGGTAATTCTGTTTATAGGAAGATGCTTTTTATATGGATACATACTTGAAATGTAGGGACCGTTTTATATACATCGAAGGCAATAGAGTTTTCCTGTTCTGTCTGTTTTCACAGCCACTAATTTTCTGACCCCCTCTTAATTTTCAATCTGGTCTGTGCTTGGCGTGACTTAAGTCCACAGCAGTTTCTGCATGCTCATGCGACAGAGTGCTTGTTTCTTTGTCCCTCCTTCAGCCAGCATTGGGAACCCATTGACTACCAGATAGATCAAGCAGGTATTGGCTGTTTCTACCAGTCGAGCATCTGGTAGACATTATATCGTGTTCTGTATGTCTCTTTCTTAGATTTTTAATTCTGAAATACTTGGGATAGTATAGAACTGTAGAAATAGAAGATCTTTTTGAAGCTCTGCATGAAGTAACAGTGAAATAAGGACTAGCGTGGGACTGGGAAAATTCTAGTCCCTGTGAAAAACGGACTTCTACTGCCAGTTCAAGAACTGGCACACAATAGCATACGACACCACCTAGGCTCACAAGGGCTGCTATTAATTTACTTTCATTGGTTTAGTTTTCCAGAGTTAATGGTATTAAACCAGTGGAGTATATTTAATTTCTCCTTGATGCAGACTATTAACCAGTCACCAGCCTTTTTTTTCTCTCTTGATTTTGTAAATGGTAATTGAAAGTCAGTACATCTTAGCTCTGTACAACCAGAGGGGGCCCCAGGGAGTAGTCTGTCTGCACCCCTCGTGTTGTACACGGCAGCGTCAGAGACGTCAGGGTCACCTTGCTTTTACGGCGGAGGTCTGCTTTGAATCCAGATGTCTTAGGACAGGCCTCTCTCTGATCTATAGTGTCACCTATTACAGCACTGGACACGTTTGTTCTTCCTACAAGTTCTCTCCCCTGTCTTTGCATCTGGGACACCATTTTCTTTTGCCTTTGGTTCTCTTCCTGTCTCTGACCATTCTCTAGCTGCAGCTCCTCTTTCTCTGCTCGCCCCTTGATGTTGAGGTGTCCCCTGTCCTTGTAGGGCCCCCAGTTGTCTATCCATAGTCTCTGCTCCAGGCCGCAGCCATTCCTCTTTGACTGCCCTCTGTTCCCGCTGAGCAGCATTGAGCATCGGGCTCCTCCTCTTGGTGGATGCGTTTTTTTCTGAGCATGGCCCCTTCATTGTCCTGGAGGACACCCTCAGGGTGGCTGGGCTTCTATCCCTGAAACTCTAAACAGGGGAGTAGATTACCTCTGGGTGGGTGGGGGGGGGAGGGAGAGTATGTCAAGTCTAACTTCTCTAGTTGTGTGTTTTATGATGCTATTTCTAAAATTTCAGTATCTTGTTAAAAAATAGGAGTCTGAGGATGAAACATTTTGGCTTTTTCCTGTTTTGGAATGAACTATCTGTAAGCCTCAGAATTTAATAATTGCCAACATTTAGTTAGAGCTGTAGTGTATATTTTTTAAGCATACATTTAAAGCAACATTTGTAAATTCCTGTAGACAATGATAGATACTCAGGCTTTTGTAAGGGAACCGTTTTGCCTGGGGAAAGAATGTTGTACTATTTCCCAAATGTTGAAAACTGCTCTCTGGAGCTTATTAAAAACATACCCTCTTCTGTGTTTAGTTTCAGCATTGGTTCACTAGTAAAATACAGGGTTGTGGTTTAAAAAAAGTGAAGTTAAAATTTTAGGTGCATGTTTTATGCATTTTTAACACATAACTAAGATCCTGTATTCTATCATGCTCTCTAGGTTGTGACATGCAGTCAGGGATTGGGAACCATCCCTGGACTTACACCAGATTTCTTTTGCCAGGCAAGGGTTAACTGCTTTTCATTGAGTGTGGTTCAGTTGGCCACGTGTAAAAATCAATTTGTTACTTCTAATCACCCCTCTTATATGCATTCCAGATTACAGGGTTTTCTCTCTTAATGCAGATGCTGTGTTCTGAAACCATGGCTATGAAGTTGTTACAGTTAGGACTAACAGATATTGCATGCCTGTAAAGTGCCCGGCATGTCCTTTCCTCTTTGCCTGTGCCTTCTCCTGTAGTTCTTACTTTACAGCGGAAGGAAGCTGATGGACCAGTGAGGTCACAGCAGATAAAATCATGGGCACGTTTCTGAGCCCAATTCTGACAATGTGACTTATGTGACATGAATGGAACTTTTGATACTTTGCTTTTCACTAGTTGGGCGTGTAATTTACCTACTAAATGGGAGTAGTTAGGACCATTCAGTCTGGTGCCAGAGTTTTATTTCCTTGTGTAGGATATGCTAACCCCCCCTAGGCTGTAAGGTCTCCTCCCCAGCATGCTTTGAATGGTCATTTTAGTGGATGAGTATTGGAGAGCTGTTGAATTCATGTGTATGTAGGAAACATCTGATTTATCTAGACTTCCATTCATGAGACTTGGTGGTGTCCTGTACGTTTATTACAGTTCCAGCCGTGATGGGGAAGGTAGATTTATGGTGTTGATGCCATGATCGTTATTCCAGTCCTTCTTAGTTCCTTCCAGGTCAGAAATATGTTTCCCGTGAGTGTCGGTGTCAGATAGTTTTAGGTAACACTCCCAGATCTCAGGTGATCTTGTGACTGTCTAATCCTGAAGTCACCTGTGGGATGTTAACTGAAGTTTGCTTCCATGCCGTTGCTGGGACATGTCTGTTTCTCTGTGATAATTTAAACTGTCAAAGTCCTGGTCACCTTGAGCAGGCTTGCAGTGCAAGTGTTTGCTGCACATACATCCAATGACCTCTATCTCTTTTAAAAAAAGAAAAACAATGAAACCAAGGAGACTGTTTGCAAAAGGAAGTCTTCTATACCCATGCCATTCTTTCTGCCTGTATGATGTTAGAAGTGTTACTTTCATTGTTTTGTGAAACTTCTTGATGGTTTCTTCTGTGTAATTTTGAGATGTTTCCTATTCAATGGAAAAGTGTGAAATATTCAAGCAGAATTACTACCCTCTTCCCTAGCCCATTTCTTTTCTCTTGCTCTATGTACCTATTATTTACATGAAGAATTCTTCCTCCCATATGTTCTTTCCAAACTCATCCACATTTTGCGTAGGGAAAATTTAAAAACTCTTTAAAAACTATAGTTAAGGTTTTTCTTTGAAACAGTGGATATAAAATTTACAAAGCCTTCCTTAAGCAGATGGGCTTTTAGTTTCTCTACAACACATAGGGAAGTGGTCACAGTCTGGGGCCGGCCCCAGCCTCAAACCTCACATAGACATTTGCCAGAAACGCCTATTCTTCCTGGGCCCATCACATTTATTATATAAACAGTGCTCATAAGACTTACCACACCTCATTGACTGAACTTTCTATTTTTGTGTTTAAAAGAGTTTATATTTATATATAAAGTATCTTCTTTGGGTAACACTGTATTCTAGGAATTATTGAAGGGGTGCCAGTTAATTTTGCCACTAGCTTGCTGGACTAGTCTTTATTCTTTAGTAAATGGAGATGAGAAATCACATTGGTGAAAGGCTGGGTTTGGAACAGCGCCCAGGCATGGGCAGAATCACAGTCTCCTCATTGTACCTTCGCTGATAGATAGTCAATAAACGTTTTCAACAAATGCAATTATGTAATTAAATATTATCAGGAGGGTGTGCAGTACTGAGAATGTCTAAAGTTAGGAATTCCAGAAAAAGAAAGAGTGTAACTTGCTAACAGTTGGATACCCTATTTTGTGTGCGATTTATTTGAAGTAGCTTTTTATATCACACAAATATTTTATTTTCATTTTAGAACATTTAGAAACTGGATGCTAAAAAAAAGTATCAACATTTGTACCGCTCTGATAATTATTAACATTTTGTGTTTATCAGTTTTTCTTTCTTTTTCATTTAGTGTGCTGAAACACGAAGAAACAAAACAGAAACAGTCCCCAAAGCATATTGCAAAGAAGACTTACAAGTCTTCTATTTAAAATAATTTTCTGCATATTCCTTTGTAACCGGCTATATAGTGTTCTACAGTGCAGGGGAGTGGAATGACCCCTCTCCCAGGCTTTGTGTGCTGGGCTCTCCCCTACCTCCCCTTTCCTTAACTGTGCCTCCTTGACTCAGAGGGCGGTTGTGGGTGTGGGAACCTGGGGCAGAGTACACACAGGCTCGGGGTGGTCTGACAGCCAGATCTTCAGCCAGCCCGGCTCAGCCACTCTTCAGTGTTGCCAGTTGGAATTTATTCATACCTGGCTTTGGGATAAAGTAATGAACATCCTCAGAGTTGAGTGCACCTTCATAATTATCTCCTTAGGATAAAAAGGAATGAATTACTTGGTCCAAAAAGACACTTTTAAGAAGCCTTTTGATGAGTCTCACTCTCTACATAGCTCTTAAATTCATGGAGATGCCCTGTGAAGTTTCATAGTTGGTTAAAATTATAGATGGTTTTTACTGACAAAGTGTTTTTCATAGGATTATTCAAATAAACTCTCCTGCTTCAGAATGAATATTGTTATGTAATGTGGCCTTTTTTTGTCCCAGTATTTAATTTGTATCCTTATCCTTATCCCATTACTAAGGCATTTGGTACTAGTACTAAATTACTCCTTATTTAGATGCTTTGATTTTAGAGTTTATTTATGCCTGTGTTCTAAGATGTGTTAACTGAGTGTAGGCAGGTAAAATGATGAGGATTGTTGTGAATAACTGCTTCAATTATGCATTTCTAGTTAGGACTTAAGAAATGCTGTTGTCCGTGCTTTTCAAATTTGGTTTTCTGATTTATTTTTTGCATTTTCCCACTGAACTTCAAAGGACAGGTTTCATTAAGTTCTCCTTAAATGCAGCCAGATCAGTCTTACTAGTTTGGTGGGTATAATTATTGCTGGTGGGATTCAGAGATGGTGAGTATCATATTTAAAAAACTCTCCCAAAGCTGGGTTGAGATTATATCGAAGAGTTGGATGTGTGTTGGAGAGTATGATCATCTCTCCATGTAAAACTGGGCTATTGTACATCAAAGAGACCTGTGGTGTGTGTGTGGTGCCGTCGGCGAGGGGGAAGGGCAGCGTGATACCCTGTCGCTGTGCCCTCAGCAGTTAGCAGATGTTCTGTGAGTTAATGTGGCCCTTCCGTTATCTCTGACAGAAGCAGGGTCTGGTTAAGATCAGGTCGTTTAGACTAATGCACGTTGATCTTGCCATAGTAGTCGGGAGAGACTATGAGCTAGCTAGAGCAGGAAAAGGTGGTGGTGAATTTAGATTAAAAGACAAGCAGGGCTTCCCTGGTGGCGCAGTGGTTGAGGGTCCGCCTGCCGATGCAGGGGACACGGGTTCGTGCCCCGGTCCGGGAGGATCCCACGTGCCGCGGAGCGGCTGGGCCCGTGAGCCATGGCCGCTGAGCCTGCGCGTCCGGAGCCTGTGCTCCGCGACGGGAGAGGCCACAGCAGGGAGAGGCCCGTGTACCGCAAAAAACCCCACAAAAAACAAAAGGCCAAAGCAGTTAATTATTGGGGAATAGCTTTGGTGTCTTGGACTCATAGTCATTCATTCTGATGTATGCTGCTTTTAGATTTACCCGAGAGGACCTTTTAAATAGCTTCAGAGTATTAAGCTCCGGGCTGCTGACCTTGCTGATCTGGGCGTTGGAGTCCCTGCCGGCCCTTCTTTCAGCCCTCCAGTGAGATCACGGAGACAACTAGCCATTGGATTGTTTTTGCAGCTATGTAATACCTCAGTGTTGGGCATTTATCCTGGAGCTTCAGTTTAACTTAATGTTTACCTAATGTTAATGCATATGTATCATAGAATTGAATGCAAAGTTTGCTTGAGTTTTAGGGGAAGTACATGAAATTCTTTCACACTTGGGGAGTAAGCGGTGATATTATAGTTTTCAACGGTAGCTGTGAAACTCACTTTCGTGGTTTGACTATATAAAGTAGTAGTCGGACCTAAAGCAATTTCGGAAAGTAGAGGAAAGAGGGAGGCATTCACTAATTCTGTGGGTTTTTTGTTTGTTTGTTTTTTTAAAAAATTCAGTGGGTGGTGCTTGAGTATATAATTTCCTCTCTTCCATTCTGTCATGTTCCATATAACAAAGATGAAACATACTTTGACATATGGAGATTTCCCTGGTTACATTGGGGGTTAGTAGTCAGCGTGGAGTGTGTGTAGCTCTGGCTGACTCAGCGGTTGCAATTGAAAAATAGAATTTTTCGAAAGATTTTTTTTGAATGCGGTTCGTGTGGAAGTCTGATGAGCTTTCTGCTGTTTTCTTCAACAGCTTTATTGAGATATGTTACATACCACACAGTTCACCCATGTAAAGCGTGCAATTCAATGGTTTTTAGTAAGTTCTCAAGATTGTGCGTTCATCACTATAATATAATTCCAGAGCATTCCCAGCCCTCAGAATCTCTGATTTTAGAAGTAAATTATCTATGATAGTTTCTTTCCATGAATATAGAGCATTCAGTGTTGACTGGAGGTTTTTGATGGATTCTCTCCTACTTGTGTGTATCTTTATATATTCTTGGCAGAAAGTTTTTAGTCCTGTGTTATCTGGCTCTTCTTGGTCTGAAGTTTTCTGTTACAGTCAACTCTTAATTAGCTGTAATAGTTTTAACTGCCTGCTATTATAATGCTTTGGACATTCTTCTGTACTTTTATTAATAACTTAATCCGTAAAGAGCTGCTAATATTACAGTACAGTTTTGAAGACTTGGATTATGTATTATTTTGGGTTGTCAGCTTCCGTCTTTAATATTAGTTGAGGATCCGTTAAATTTTTTTTTTTTTTTTTTTGCCAGAGCCTAATTTAATTAGAAAGGTGAGTTTGCTGCTGTTGCAAAAATCATAAAATGCGCGTCAAATGTGATTTCTCTCCGTATGGCACGGTTGCCCCCTCTCCCTCTCCCCGACCCAAAGCTGCAGCTGTCTTCCAGGCTCAGGGATGATAGTTGGCCGGTGTTCCTACCGCTTTCTTGCTACACTCGTCAGAAGTTTCTAGTATGTATTCTTGCAGTTCTGTGCTTTGGAGTAGAGACTTACACACTGCTTATCTATCTGTGTAGACAGGTTTCTTTCAAGGCCTTTTCAAGAGGGGGCTAGAAGAGATTCAGGAATGCAGTCTAGTCTGATGTTCTTAACCAGGGATGTCCATCTGTGAACCCCTTGTGGAACTACAAAGATTCAACACTTCTACCCCCAGCTACTGTGGTTTGGAGTGGAGCCCTGATATCATGATTGGAGCTGCACCCCAATTTGAGAACCATTTTAAATTGGTTTGCCTTTGTACCAAAAGTCTGAAGGTCAAGGTTATCAATTTATCTTTGTCTAGCTGTTGTAGTCCTGTTTTTTGTCTGTGTAATTGAGAAAGAGCTTTTGATGGGAATTAGGCCGTATTTGGAAAAGTAGTTCACCTCCGGGTGGGGGATAGGATTCAATAGAAATTCAGTTTCTAATTAAATATAGCTGACATTTTATTCGTATTGTTTTAGGGATGAAGTAAGACCATCTGTGCCTTTATGGCTTTTATAAATTTACTCTCTTACAACTACTTTATTTCCTTTAGAAGAAATTTTCTGAAGAGGATTTCCATATTTTTATGTTTTCCTAGAGTTGCACGGGTAAGGGTCTGGTTTAATACAGCTCTTGAGCTGCTGTGTTCTGTTTGGGTCCCATCGTGCCTTGGGGAGACTCACTTTGCTTGGTTGCTTTGGGAGGATCTGCGTGCTCCCCTGCGCTTAACTCACTGTGCGATCTGGGTCACGTTAGCCTTTCCTTCATGGGGTGGTTCTGAGAAATGGTTGTGGTCGTACATGTAAAATGTATTCAGTAAATGTTTATTGTTTTTGTTGTTTTACTCAACTATTTGTATTTGAAATAATGAATTCTTAGGAAGTGAATTCCCTGTTTGGTAATACTACCTTCTGTGTTTTTTGTCATATGTAGACTGGAATCTTTGAATTGGGTCACAGTCTTTCCATCCTATTTAATGTGCATTGAAGCATCTATTTGGTGAATGTTACTTTGGTGTTTTAAAGGAGTTTAAATGCACTTCCCAGAGATCCTGGCTCACATTAATGTATTCACTTATTGTCTTGGAGAGCAATTCAGTTTTTTATTGCACAGTAGTTTATAGCAGGTGTTAGAAACTCCTGTTAACACCAATGGCAATCAACATTGAACTCTTTTTCTTCACTGTCTGCTGTCTTGTGGTTTCCCACCATTTATTCTTAATTCTCATGTGTAGTGGAAGTAATTAAATCCATGAGTCTCCTCCTCTTATTATAACTGTTTGCACCCCTTTTAAGTTTTCTCGGCTTTCCCAGATTCTGGTTTCAATTAAAGTGCTGATGGTTTTCTGGTTTGTAGGGCAGGATAGTTGGCTTTGGTGTGGCTTTTTTCCATCTTCCTTTCTGCTCTTCTGCATTTGGTTGATGCACCTGTGTACATAACTCTAAGAAAAGAATTTCCCTTCCTGTATCTGGGAGGGGGGTGTTGAGTCATCGCCTAAAGAAGCCTTCTTGGCTACCTCCACAAGCATTGCTTGATGTCATTCGTCCTGAATATGGTCCAGGGGACATAAGCATTCAGATGTTTGTAATTCCAAACAGATTTTAAATATAGCTGTCAAGTTTATGTAACTGAACGATTTTATATCTGAAAAAAGCCAGGTAGAAGGATTTCCTAAAGCTGTGTTTGTAACCCGAGTGATTAGGTG
This sequence comes from Kogia breviceps, assembly GCF_026419965.1. Classification (NCBI taxonomy): domain Eukaryota; kingdom Metazoa; phylum Chordata; class Mammalia; order Artiodactyla; family Physeteridae; genus Kogia; species Kogia breviceps. The sequence goes on along the minus strand of NC_081319.1, from coordinate 96,002,301 downwards.
ATTAAGTAATCTGAGTACACTCGGACACATGTTATGCAACTAAACATTCAGTAGCTACTCTATTTAAAGATTTGGCACTCAGGATTTGAGTGTGTTGATTTAATGTAAGATTTCAGGAAAATGTGTGTTGGGGGAGGTGGAGAGAAGGGGAGAAGAGAGCTGCCTGCTTCTCTTGAGAGAAATGGTTATTTAAGCAAGGAAGCGTTCTTCTGAGTCGTTTAACCTTTTAAGCCTTCAGAATCCATTTTACCTTCCCTGATTATTTATGTGGCTGCATTTTTGAGAAGTGTTTCAGTTCCCATTATGTAGATACACTGTGAGGATGTGAATGAAAATGGGACAGAGAATGAGACATTCTCCAATTACACCAATCTTTTTAAAAGGTATAATTCTGTTGGGGTTTTAAAACTTACACTTTGTATATGTTGGTGGCAGCTGCTTAATCCATTTTACAGGACAAGGGAATTTAATCTTGCCTCTTCAGGATGCTGTTTTCTCTTGGAGTTTTCACTGTAGCAGATTACTGTGTGTGCATGGGGGAGACTAGTCAGTATTTTCTAAAATGTATTTTGGAAACATCCACTGACTGGTTCCAACTTTCCATAAGCTCACAGAAATGGTTTAAAGTTTTAATTTGATTTAATATTTTGTTCCAGATGTTAACTAGTGGATTTTCTTTTCCTTTTTAGTTGTACTTGAAAGGGCAGAGAGAATTGCTCTTGCTTTCTTCTCAAGTGTAACAATATCAAACTCCAAGTTATCCTTTATTCTTCATCAAAACCATTAGAGGGTACAACGCCCAGAAGCAAGCCTTTGCAGACAGTGACAGCGTACAGCTAGATGGGCAGCAGCTGTACGGGGGAGCCCACGAGAGCACACATAGCTGCCAGCGCTTAGCATTTACTGTTTACTGCCTCTTGGGTGGGTAGGTGAGGAGAGCGAAGCCAATTAATCAGACAAAAATCTTTAATTCATTTCAATGAAAGAGGCAGGTCATAGTCTACCATCTGAAGCGTTCGGATGGAAGTGGAAGACTTAATTGAGGAGATGAAGAGCGCTCCAGGGACACAGTTGACAAGGTTTTTTCACGTTGGTAGTCTTTGCATTAGGGATGGAAAGCATTTCCGTGGACATCTCTTAGACCATCTTGTACTGTGAACTCCCCCTTTGACCTTGCAGTTCAGGTAGCTCAGCTTATCATTTTCTTAAAAACAAAATCAAAATCCCATCCAGGAGGTCACCTGTGGGTGACTTGGTAGATTAGTACTGGTTAGTTCTGAACGACCTAGCTGTTATTTTAGCTTTTATTCTCTAACCCAAGATACGGTGACTTCCTTCGGGTGATGGGAGATACTGAGCAAAAACGCTCCATCTGAGAGTGGAGTTTTGTGGGCGAGTTTTAGTGTCTCTTTCCACAGCCACAACCACATCATGTGCCCTAATTGGGCACCTGTGAGTGAAGTGGGCCTCGTGGGGTTATCCGGAGAGAGCGAGCAGAGAGTTTTCAGTCTGAAGTATTTCCAGGTTGGAAAATTCCCATTTCTCTTCACAGGGTTTTTCAGTGTGTGGAGGTGGAGGAGGGCAGATTACAGAGCACGGTTTTAGAAGTGGGATTGGGCTTTGGCATGGGCAGCTTGGTCGTTGCAGTTTTGGCAGAAGGTCCATTGATGGGTTTTGGCTCGCCAGGAGCTCCCGAGGAAACACGGAAGAAACAAAGGCAGGGATACCATAACGTCCCCCCCTCCCCCTCCTCGGGCTGCAGTTTTGTTTGTCATCAGTGAGACCGAGGGAGAGTTGAAGATCTGGTGGATCAAAACCAGCAGTTTCTTATTCTGGCCTTCAGCTTAATGCGTGCAGCATTGTTTCTAGCTGAAATCCTGGACTGTTGTGTTTTGGAGACAAGGCACAAGCCATGGAGGCGTTTCTCCTTAACAGCTTGACCCTGGATTCTTTGGTCCCAGAGGTCACGTCTGGCCATTCGTAGTTTTATCACCCAGTAGATGGTGAGAGTTGTAGAGATGGGTTCAGAGGTGGTAACTGGGCCCTCTGTATCTGAGAACTAAACGTTGCTTAAGTCTTCTGGATTGTTTATGCAGCTCTGTGGAGGCACAGCATCTGTTCTGACAACTCGGGACCCGCATTTGGGGAGCTGGATCAACTCTGGGTGTGAACAGAGGCAGACACCCAAGGGATCACAAAATGGCCATCAGCAAGGTCTGCACTCTGTAGGGTCGCTCTTCTGTTCTTTTGTGCTGGGAAGTAACCAGGCATGTGGTGTGACCACACTGGTTCGCTGTGTCTGTGAAGAAGGCAGGCTGCGTGTCTTGCTGCCCCAGCTCCCTCACTTTCTCTCTCTTATCTGGTGACTTTTATCAAACTATATATTGAATTAAGCGTCTGCCTGGCAGATATTCCTTCACTGTAGACATGGAGACCATGTAGCTGTTGGGGGTGATTTTGGTGTTACTCAGTAATTATCGTTTTTCTTTGATTCTAAGATGTATTTGGTTTTCATATTTTAAAATGTTTAAAACAGGAAATAACCAGATGGCATCTGTGACATAGTTTCCAGAGCCAGAGCATAAGCAGATTTGGTCATGGTGGTTTATCTTATAACCAGAACTTCAGTGAAGTTATAGGCACTGTTGGGTCTTCACATGTTAGAATTAACTCCTATCTAAACAAGATTCGGAAAGACTTCGTTTCAATGCCGGATCATATCCTTAAGTTATTTTGAATAAACAAAGGCACAGAAATGAAGCAGCAGGCTGTAAATTTGATATTAGCGAGAGAAATATTTCTCGTGACCAAAATTTATGGCACCTAGAAAAAGAAAGGTGGCTCCTCCCCCCCAGTGGATGAAGTTCTGTTAGGTCCATGAGGATCGCCTGTTCCAGGGCATCTGAAGGCAGGAGGAACAGCTGGGCTTAAAATTTGGGCAAAAAAATCTGGTATGTTGCGGCGTGATTAACGGATCGTGCCCTAGTGTGTTCCGTCCTGGTGGTGTAGAACACACGGGGAAGTTTTTACTTTTTGGTGAAGGAAGAGGGTGTCCCTAAACAACACTGCTCACGATGAGGAGACTTGAGCTCACCTCATGGGGTTCCCGTGCCGTCGTGGTTCTAATAGGAGAACCACATGCTGACACTCTGAGTTCGAAGAAAACTTTCCTGAGGCGAAGAGAGACAGCTTCAGCCGACACGTGGCAGGTGACCCTCAGGGGGAGTGAGGGGGAAAGCTGGTGGAGCTGCTTTGCCGGCCCGGATGGCGGCCAGGGGTGATGGGGATTGATTTGTCCTGTTCGCTGGGCACACAGGTGAGACAGCCCTTCTGCCAGCGCGGGGTGGCCTGGCGTCCTGGGAAGGAGACGTCGGCCTCACGAAGCAGGAGGTCTGGGTTCTTACCCTCGCCTTTCTCGGTGGAGTCCAGACCAGCCCTTCTGTCTGTTACTTAGGCCTTCTAGGTCTTTCTGGGGTCCTCTCGCGTACATTTTGGTGCAGGTGTGTAGTGTTCTGTCGGTGGGAAGGTGGTGCATGGATACAAATCCATGAAGCCTGCTTGGACTGTGGCCTCTGAGAAGCAGGTATTTTGGGGGCCCCTGCTATGGATCATTACTTTCATATTTGCTGATTTTTTTTTTTTTTTAAGGGAGTGACCGCTTTATGGGTTAAACTTGTAAGTTGTTCTAGCCTTCTGGAAAGTTGCTGTGTGGTCCCTCCGTACACACACTTTTGTGCGGCGTGCTGAATGGGATGTTTTGGCGGCGGCTTCATTTGGCGCAGGGGAGGGAGGCAGCCCGAGTCGCTCTCCGGCTGCTGCTTCCCGGCTCTCCCGGCTCCTGGCTCCCCTCTGCCGATCGCATCCCAGGAGACTCTCTACAGACTCGTCTGGCCTTGGCTGGAGAGTTGGTAAAAAGGAGCAGATACTCCTGCAGATAAGCTTTTTTAAAAGGAAAATCACTGTGCTGAATCTTGGGGCCAGGAGGTGTTTAACGTCTGTGTTGATTGTTCTTTTTATCTTTTTTTCCCTTCCCGTGAATAGTCTCCCTCGGTGATCTCAGATGTGGCAGAGGAACTCAGCTCTGCCCGCTGGCCCCTCACGGGACAGACAGGCAGGAGTCTTCCTTCCATAAACCCAGTCTTTACTGCTCGCTTATCTTGCCAGCTCCCCTCCTCCCAGAAATCCTGTTTGTTTCTTGCACTCAAATTAATTTATTGACGTGTAGCTCTTAGTAACAGAAAGCATTAAAGGCTGCTGTAAATCTGAGCGATCGTGCTTAGCCGAGGCTCTGAGGCTCCAGGTTTGAACAACTACAGCTCTCTGACGGTTAACAAGAAACTCTCTTCAGATGCCCCTCCCCCGCTTCCCCGACATTAATGTCACCTTGCCCTCTGTCTGCGAGTTGTTTCCTAGTAACACACACACACACAGTGTCAGTGTCCTGGCTCAGACTCAGACTCCTGAAGAAGCAGCCCCAAGGAGGCCCACACCTGCCTCAGTGTGGTCACAGATCACTGAGTGGTGTGGGAGGCCTTTGTCTGGGAGACAGGAAGCTGCTGCATCTTGGGGTTTCCTTCCCTCCCCCTTCTTAGTCCTCTCACTTTGCTCCCCTAACCTGCTGTACACATGAAGTTGTCTGAATGTCTGTGAAGTGGGATGGTGGTCCTGTCTTGTAGGGACCAGACATTGGATGGAGCGCCTCCAGCTGGTGGAGCGGTAGAAGGGTAGCAGGCAGCTCTAGCTTTTTCCACTGCAGACGTGACTCGAGGTCTAAATTCTCTGTAAACACTCAGCAAATATGCAAAGTAGAGCAGGTTTTGCAAATAAATGCAGTGTAACACCGCAGAGGTTATTTATTTGCACAGGGCAACTTTACTGAGATATAGCAATGCTTTGTTTCCATTGCTGAACAATTCCATTTATGGATATAACACACTTTTATCCACTCATGATTTGATGGATACAACTCATGAGTTGTTTTCACGTTTTGGCCATCATACACAGTGCTGCCAGGAACACACATATGTGCAAATTTTTGTGTGGACATGTTGGTCTTGGGTACATATACCTCAGAGTGGCCTTGCTGGGTCCTGTGGTCACCGGTTTGAACTTTTTGAGGAGTAGCCAGACTTTTTCAGAACCACTGCCTCACGCTTCATTCACACCACAGCAGATTTCTCCACATTCCTGTCAGCTCTTACTTTTGTCTGTCTTTAGGATTATAGCCATCCTAGTGGCTGTGAAGGTGGTGTCTCATTGTGGTTTTGATTTGCAATTCCCTAATGACTAATGCTGGCAAGCATATTTTCATGTGTTTATTATCCATTTGTATATCTCAGGGTAGAAATCTTGAGGTTAATTCATATCATGTCGTTACCTCTGAGACAGTTCTGGCATATTCGTATGTTCTTTAATTTAAATTTCTAGTTTAGTGCAAGTTTTGAAAAGAGCAGTTTGGAGATTGCAGAAAAAGCACACCTTTGTCTTTAGGAAACAATAAATTAATTATCTAAGAAGGGCTTTTTTTGAATAATTAAATAAAAAAAAGGTGACGTTCCAGCCCCAAATCTAATGCCATTTGACAAGGTCAATTAACAGTTGAAATCCTAGCAATCAGTTGCGGGCTTAGAAGGTAAGACCCTATCGATGATCTAATGACATTCCTTTGCATCCTTGCTGTGGTCGGCAGTGGTTTGAACCCATATCCCAAGGAACTCTTTTGCACTTTTTTTCTGAATGATATTAAATGATCCTGTTCCTAACGTGGGTCCCATGTTCCTCTTTATTGAGGAATCAGAACAATAGTAAAACCCTTCAACCAGTTTGCCACTCCCCTACCCCTGTGACTTCAATACAGAAAAAAAAGCCTTTTCAATCAAAACGCTCAATTACTTTGCTGTTTCTAGGGAACTTTGGGAGATGGTTGTCTCACCCGTTATTGTCTGCCCACTTGGGTGTTCCTCCTTGCAGCGCAAGACTCGAGGGACTGATTGTATGTTTACGTACACTAAAAGAAAAACATGGGAAAAAGTCGGGAGGCTCATTTGCTTTCAGCCTCCTCACGTACAGCTTAAGAGAGGGGAGGCTGCATAATGGCCCCCAAGTATATTCACGTCCTAGCCTGTCACGTTATGTGGTGAAAGGGTCTTCAACGGGGAGATGGTCCAGGTAGGCCCAGTGTAATCACAGGGGTCCTTACGAAACAGAGGTAGGAACATCGGAGGCAGAGATAAAGGAGACATGCAAACAGGACGTAGAGGCTGCAGTGAGGCTCTTTGAGGACGGCTGAAAGTGACCACAAGCCAGGGAACCTGAAAAGGCCCCTCGGAGCTTCCAGAAGAAACCAGCCAAATAGCTCCACTTTAGCCCGGCAAAACTGATTTTGACCTTCTGACCTCCACAACTGTAAGAGAAGAAACTTGTGTTTTAAGACACTAATTTGCGGTAACGGTTAGCAGCAGCAGTAGGAAGGGAGGCGGTGTTACCCTCGTTTCTTTGTCCTCATTAACAGAGGGGTGGACTTGACTTTGTTAGCTCATGTGAGTTAACTTATCGCTTTGACCCTCATTAATTTTTCAAGATGAGAAAATAATTAACTGTACCACCCTAGAAGATCAAGTGTTTGAGTATGTTGAAGGCTACATATACAGTCTTCGAGTTTTTGCCACATTACCGGTGGAATTCAGCCAGTCATTCCGTCAGGAAACCATGTAATAGGTGCTCCCATCAAATAAGAATTTTAGGGGTGATAAAATGCTCTGAAGAAAGTTAAATCGGTTATTTAGATTGTGTGGTAGGGTGGTCAGAGAAACCTTCTTTGAGAAGGTGACATTTGACTGAGAAATGAATATTGTGATTACGGGAAGATCCAGAGGAAGAGAATTGCAGGGGGACAAAAAGTGCAAAAGAGTTATTTGGGATATGGGTTCAAACCATTGCCGACCAAAGCAAGGATGCAAAGGAAAAAAATACTGAAAATCAGGAAGAATGTTGAGATTATTATATCAATACTTGGTTCTGTCCGTTTCTGTATATTTGGTCACTAATGTTTGTCAGACCAAGGCTCTGGGTATAGAGGGAGCAAACCCCACACAAACCCATCCTTCCCTTATGATAAGTTTATTATGGGTCTCAGAAAGTGTATAAATTATGAAGGAATTGTCTCCTTGTACATTCTGTTGATTTTAAAAATATCAGTGATGGTGCATTGTTAGAAGTTTCTAATGAACATGAGAAATATCAACTTAGTTGATACTTCGGTTTGCTTAGGGTGCCATATAATATATTTTGCATTTGGGAATTGTTAAACTTTTTACTTGGTAAAGAGTGGTTATGGATTTGTTTCACGTATCAGTGGATGATTTTACAAGCCTTTTAAAACTCAAACCCAGTTTGCCAGTAACATTATTTCTAGAACTTTCACATGAGAATACAATATTAATAATTTCATTATTGTCAGTATCTCAAAGTTAATTTTAAGTAGAATTTGTTTTGAGATTAGCAAATTTAACATCATAGTATAAGTTTTGGTTGTTGAGTGAAATTCACATAATACAAAATTCATCATCTTAACCATTTTAAAGTGAATATGTTTCAGAGATTTCTTTGAACAGGTAAAGATGAGAGGGAAGGCTTCAGACTGCTGGCTGCTCTAAGCCTTTTTGCTCAGTGTCCTAGGACCGTGGTACTGGAGCCACTGACAGGCCCTCCCTCCGCCCCCTCTTCCTTTCCTGCCCCAGGCAAGCCATTTGTTTCCCCATCAGTGCATTGTTTCAGCAGCATCTCTTAGAAGGTTGCCTAGAATATGGTTAAGCTCTAAGAGTGCGACCATAAGTATAGGTAGCATGGGATTTTGCAGTACTGAAGATATCATGTTTCACAATAGAACAATTCTTGATCAGATGCGTACAATATACAGAATGGTGAGGATTATGAGGCAGGTGCATGGATTTATTTTCATGCTCGTCATTCATTATTAGTGTTTTCTGTGCTTCCTATCTTTAATCACAGGTTCGTTATGGATATGATTTAAACAGTACATGTCAGTGAACTTCAGTCATCATTGCAAACTGATCACATCCTCATCACAGTGGGAGCTAGTGTGGTTGGACTGATGGACAGATGCCTTCTACATTTGAGAGGCACTCGTGCTCTCAAGCTGTTTTTAAGGGGAGAATCTCTCTAAGTAATTCTGTTTAGTGATTTTTAAGAAATTTCAAGACATTGGAATAGATAGGGAAATTTTATGCCAAATGTACGGGAAAGAATAAGTGAGAGTAATGAGAAATACATCCATTCTCAAATATTTTCTTGAGTTATATTTCGTTGGATTTTCTGGAAACTTTTCAGTTTGTACTGCATACAGAAAATGAATTGTCACCGAATTCTCTTTGTATTTAAGGGCTGTGCTGGCAGGTTACACCCTTGTAGCCTCTGCTGGCTTGTGGACGTGTCCACTTCCCTTGTTTGAGCATCTCCCAGATGTGTTTCTTTGCATCTCACTGATGCAAAGATGAAGCAAGTCTACTTCCCTCCTAGTTTATTGTTGGCCATGTAATTTTCTTTATGATGTTTTTGTTTCTGGTGGTTTTTCTCCTACTCTGTACTCTCACTCAGGAAGCCCATCTCTCCTTTTCTATTTATGGTAATTAGTAGAGAGCATCTTATTTTGGCCCTTGGGGAGTGCTTGCTGGGTTTCTTTGTGTGGGCATGTATGTTAAAATTGGAAAGTGTTTTCTTTGAGGTCAGGGCTTTTGTTAAATGGTCTGAAAAGTTTGTCAACCCCCAACTGGCCATTAAAAAAAGAGACTTGTATAGGATAACCTCTCCTCCACCCCTTCCTTTTTCCTGTCTTCTGTTTTTCCATTTAAACGTTTCATCATCAACTTGAAGGATAAAATCGGTCCGATACTATTGTGTTGGAAGGGTGAGGTCTGTTTCTCTTGTGCGTGGCGTGGACAGGTCTTTTTTTTTTTTTTTTGCGGTATGCGGGCCTCTCACTGTTGTGGCCTCTCCCGTTGCGGAGCACAGGCTCCGGACGCGCAGGCCTAGCGGCCATGGCTCACGGGCTTAGTTGCTCCGCGGCATGTGGGATCTTCCCGGACCAGGGCACGAACCCGTGTCTCCTGCATCGGCAGGCGGATTCTCAACCACTGCGCCACCAGGGAAGCCCGTGGACAGGTCTTTTTGAGAGCTGCTCACTGGAGAAGATTAGGAGCAAGAAGGCGGCAAGCAGGCAGCTTGGTCTCTCTAGCGTGTTCTAGAGGCCCACTTATCTGGAAGCAAAAATAGAATTATATGTTAACGTGGGCAGGAGATCTCAGAGTAGAGCCCGACAATCCTTGTTCTGATGGCACAAGAAGAGGAACGAAAGCTTCATTCATATCCTACAGGTGACTTAGGGGCTGGGGTTATTCTGCAGCGGCTTGAGTTTTGGGTTAAGGAGAAATTGAACATCTGAAGGTGTTTTCCCCCTGAATTTAGTTCTTAGTTCCCAGTGATGGGATATTGGGTCAAAGATGATCTGCCTTTCCAGTCTCTCCCTCCTGATAGAATTAAATCAGTGAGCAACCGTAACCTAGTTTCCTGATAGTATTGCTGAGGTAGTATTTTTGTATGTATTATTGGCAAGTTAGAACTTGGCTCTGACTCACAGACGGACAGGGTTGGTTTTCCTCATTCAGTTGGAGGTAGGGAAGCTTTGAGTAATTTATTCAGTGCGACTCTGTCCCTTGAAGGTAGTAGGGGCTCATTTTGTGTTTCAGAGAAAGGAAAGCTTTAGTATCAGCTAAAACTTTTTCTCGAGTTTAGAGAATACTGAATTCTCAATTTTAGAGGATTAATGTCAAGAAAATAGAGTGTATTAAAACATTCTCTATGTTCTATTTAAACAGTTACCTGGTTTCCTTTGTTAACGTCCTTTGTTCTTTCTTTCTTGTTTTTTAAGCTTCATTTACTCAACAGTTGTTTACTAAGTTCCTAATGTGTACCAGGCTTGCCGTTAGGGAATTGTCAGCGTTTGGATGATTTTAATGCAGTGCGACTGTGATTCCATCAAAGGTGGGGGTGGCGATGGATGGGTGGTGCCGGGACCGAGTTCTGTCTGAGTTTACCAAAATCTCTGGGTGCAGGCCCTCCGCTGGGCCATTGAGTCAGAGGGTGGTGGTGAGGTCCGTCCTCGATAAAAGCTCCTCAGGGGGTTTCCAGGGCAGCCAGGCTCCTATGCTGCTCAGACTGGAGCAGTGGAGGTGGAGGGCTGGTTAGGGAGATGGGAAAATGGGTTTCTGGGAACCCCTGTTCAGTGCGTTTCCAGGAGAGACAATAGAAATTCGAAGAGAAAGCACAACATGGGTATGGCACTGGGCTGTGACTCATGGGTGGGTATGATAGAAAATAGAGTTGACCACTTAGAGGGAATTATTTTCCGTATCCTGCCACCAAGTCTTAGGACATCCAGAAGGCGCTGCTCTGGATCCTTCCGTGGTTCACCTGAGAGAAAACAGCTTGTAGTTTGTCTTCATCCTGTGCACGTCTTTCTGACTTGTGTCCATTTGAAAACTTGTCTGCGTGGTCTCTGTTGCCGTACAGGGTATCCTGTGAGCAGGTTTGGGGCCTCAGGCCTGCCTCTGTCTGTCTAGGGGTGGATGTCATCATTTTTCTCATTTGCACGTGAAGCTTAGTATAAGAAGGAGTGTCTGGATTTGTGTGTGAGTGATTTATGACTCCACGTGGCTGGCTACATAGAACTTTCTTACCAGCAGCAGCCGTTGGGCTACACTATGGCCTGAGCCGAGCAATGGATTTCTAAGGTCTCCTCTGCCATATTATTGAACTTAATTTAGGGCTGCATCCAATGTAGATGTGTCTAGAATGCCTCTGGAGTATGTGAAACATTCCTTTTCTTCCTTCCATGTTCACTCCTCTGCCTTCATTCACTCTTTATTTGAAAGCATCATTTTCCCTAAGTCTCTGAAAACCCTTTTAGCCATAAAATGACTTGTCTGGGTCAGCCAGCCTTTACCTGACTTCACTCCTAACTTTCAGTGAAGAGGTGAACTATGTTTTTCTGCCCTTTGATAAAGTACCCAAAGTTAGAGTCTAGGTTTGATGTTGAACCACCAGCGATAATTCAGATCTCCAGCTTTGACTTGTGGCCTGAACTTTGACCTCTCTCCTCTAGGGTCTATATGGATAGCTCCAACTCAGCACGTCTAAAAACTAAACTCTTGGTTCCTCTCTCCCTTCTCTCTGCTTCAAAGCACTCTTTTCAGAAGTGCCCTTTTTTTCCTCCAGAAAGGAAAGGAAATGTCCTGAGCTGAAAAATGGGGGGGTTAATCTTTCACCCTTCTTTTCTCACGGGTACTTGTACTAAGGGTCCTGGTCACATAGATCACCAGCACCCAGTTTTTCTTGCCTTCTAAGTGTTTCCAGAATGTAACCAGTCCTCACAGCCTCTCGCTGCCTCCTGGGTTCTCACTTCTTGTGTAGGCAGTTGTCACAACCTTCCTTCATCACCCCCTAAGCTGGTTTATTCTTAATCCAGCAGCCTGTGCAAGTTTTTACAAATGTAAAACAAATTCTGTTACTTCTTTGCTCAGAACTCTCCCATGGTTTCCCATTTAGAGTAAAATTGTCATCTCCCCACTTCTGCTTTATTCTTTCACACACATTACCTGGAGTGTAAATAGTAAACTTCTACTTAACATGCCATGTGCTCACAACATGAGTTTTGTTTCTCTTATCACTGTGAAATGTCAGCATAGCAAGGACCATGACGTTGCTTCTAGAAGGCCATATTTGCTTTCCCTAACAGCTTTGCTTGAAAATGAGACTGCACATATGCCATGTCCCCTTTTGGGGGGTCAGCCCTCATGACTGAGGAGTTTTGTCCATCTATAGGTAAGCATAAATCTTTTCATTGAATCATTCACTGGTCTATCGCGCTGTTTTATGGAGCTGAAAAAACTGCAGGAAATCTCATTTTGCATGAAAGAAGCAATGCTAGAACTGGCTTGGACACAGGAGCCAGCAAAGGTTTCCAGTTTTGTTTAGGTGGCAGAAATAATTGTGATCTTCGCAAACCATTGTGAAATAGTAATATGGTTAAACCTTGTCATTGGACTAGGAACTGGCTTAACTGGTAGGAAATATCTCAGTTTGAATAAAATTGATATCTTGTACTAAGGGTCCTGGTCACAGAGATCATGTATACTATATACATTATAAAAACTGAAAGCTGTGGGAAAATACTGAAACAGACATAGTTGGTAAATTGAGCCTAATTGACTTTTTATGTATTTCTTGGTACTAAAGTATTGATGTGAAAGAGATTTGAGGTTGGACTTTTATCTTTGTGTATTTAGGAAATCTGTTTTTTTCCTGTGTATGTACGTATGTATGTATGGCTGTATTGGGTGTTGGTTGCTGCGCGTGGGCTTTCTCTAGTTGCAGCGAGCGGGGGCTATTCGTCGTTGTGGTGTGTGGGCTTCTCATTGCGGTAGTTTCTCTTGTTGCGGATCATGGGCTCTAGGTTCGTGGGCTTCAGTAGTTGTGGCACGCAGGCTCAGTAGTTGTGGCACATGGGTTTAGTTGCTCTGCAGCATGTGGGATCTTCCCGGACCAGGGCTCGAACCCATGTCCCCTGCATTGGCAGGCAGATTCTTAACCACTGCACCACCAGGGAAGTCCCTAGAAAGTCTGTTCTTTATTTACTGTTGAGGTCATGATCAATACTTAGTTAATAAACACCAGTACTCCTGTTTCCTGACAACCTGTTTTGAGATGGGGGTGCAAGGATGAGAGCTGTTGTCTCTACTTGAGATGCTCACCCCTTGTCTGTTGTGGGGGGGTGGTGTTGGGAGCTCTAGAGGGGGAAGGACTGAAAACCTCTATGGTAAGTTGGGTTAATGATGATTTTGTAGGCCATGCTAAGGAATTTGGAAATTCCCCCTGTAGTAGCCATTGGGGGGCTATAGCTATACAGAGCTTCTGAGTAGGGGGAAGAGCCCCTTGGATTGATGGTTCTAGAAAGTAATGCATTGCAATGATTATTTAGATCATAATCAGAGAGTGGGAAGGCCAGAGGAATCAGAGTTGAAGGTAGTGGGGCAGAGGAAATAGGAAAACCAGGGGAGAGTCAGGTTACCAATGAGTTGCATTAGATTTGGCAATTATAACGTGTTTCATGGCAGTGCGGACAGTTTTCACGCGAAGGCGAGGTGGGAGTCAGGTCCCTTGCAAGGCTGTGTACACTTGCGGTTCTCAAAGTGTGTTCCCTGACCAGCACCATCAACATCACCTGGGAGAGCTCCGTGGTGGAAGCCACCGTGTGTGCTTTATTAAGCTCCGGAGTTGTTGCTCACAGACGCTCAGGTCAAGAGCCACTCCCTTGGTCATTTGTTTGTACATCAGTAAATAGAGGATTCCAGAAGTGGAATCCAGATCTCTCTTACCCCTGTTAATATGTGTTTATTCTAGTAAAGTATTTTTGAATGTCTGCTGTATACTAGACTCATCTAGTTGGGAACACGAAGATGAAAAAGACCGCATGGCGGGTCCTCTGGAGTCACACAGGCTAGTCAGGATTGCTGTCTGTCTTAGCCTCATGTGCACGACTTGGAGATGTTTGTGTCATGCTGCTTCACTGGCTAGTTGTAAAATGTAGAGGACAGAGTGCATGAGAAACAAGTGGTATGTGGCCTGCTACACAGTGGCCTGCATTTTCTATTAGGGGGAAGCACTGTTTGGAGGGGTGACGGGCATTAAAATTATTTCTGGAGACCCATGCCTGTAATGATAGGGTGCAAACCAATCCCAGCGTGGTCCTTAACTCTGGGGACCGCTGGAGGATATGAGAAAAAGTGGGAAAGGACAAACGTGATGCGTTGTCAACTTATGTTCAAGGACAAAATTTATTTGTGTACTTTACTATAACTTGAAATTTTTCGTAAAATGGCCCTCCAAGCCCTTAATGGTTTTACAAAGTAGCATGACCAACCAGTCCCCTGCGAATGTATGGACACTTACATGCTGATTTCCAGGATGGAGGTCCTTGATGAGCCAAAAAAGCCAGCAAGTCAGTCAGGTATTGACAGAGCCCCTAAAGTGACCCAGCAGTGTCCCAGGGCCTGGAGGAAGAAACAGGAGTGTAAAAATTGCCCTAACCCTTTGCCACAGCTCGTGGGCCGATAACCTTGACTGGCCCTGGCAGGAGGCGTTACCCTATTTGTGCTGAGAGGCTGGCTGTTGGGGTGCTGGCTTTTGTCTGTTCTTAATCCAGAGGATGAATTTTGTAGGGGAATTCCTTAGAAAATGATTTGAAGTCATGTTAAAGCAGTGTGCATCTTCAGGGCTTCCTTGTAGACAAGAATTTTAGACTTCATCCTCTGAATTTCATGTATATTCCCTGCAAATCTGAAAGGCGACACGTAACAGAGCAAATTGGAACCACTTTCCTGAGAGTTGTATGGGTGGACATCTGTTCTTACCTACTTTAGACTCTGGCTTTCTTGTGCAAGGTAGTCTCATATTCCAGAATTTTCCTGTTCCTGGGTAGAACATAAAGGTACATGTTTTGAAGAGTCTCAGGGACGTAATGAAATGCACGAGCAAGGAATACAGTCTATTGAAACCCTGTCCAATTAATTATAAGCGTTGCTCTACTACAGTGATGATTCAAACATTCTTTAGCTGACCTGTCCATTTTGGGACACACATGGCTGTTGAGTTCTTGAAATGTGTCCACTACAGCTTAAGGAACTTAATTTTTTGTGGCTGGAGACTACTGTATTGGATAGTTCAGCTTAGAATATGCCATTTGGGGGAGTTTGGGGGGGGCGTATTCTTATTAACATGAAAAGGCTGTAATGATTAAAAGATCCAAATCAGTCAGAATTCTTTTGGGAACCTACTTGTTAATAATTTATTCCCAAATGAGGCCATTTTGGAGTCACACGTTGGCATTGCTGATACTGGATTGTCCCTCATTCTGGTTTCTTTTTCTAAGATATCGGTCAAGTATTGTAATTTGACTTAATTTCGCCTTCATTTTGAAGGTAGACTGCCACTCCGTTTTCTGCTGGATTCTTGGAGATAATGCTGCTCTAGATCTTGAGTCCTTTTTGATTGTGTTGAAAAAACAAACTGTCAGACCAAGAATTGCAGGGGGTTGAGTGCTGTGTTGCATGGCCCTCACTGCTGGTCCCTGACTGCACTGTTTAACGGTGAACGTGCGCCGGCGTAGCCCATGCTGCTGCTGCCTTGACAACCGCGGTGTTGGACACGCTCAGAGGCAAAAGGGCTGACTTGGCAGCTGCCCAGCAGATTTTTATAAAGGCTCAGTTGGTGGCCGGAGATTCAGGCTGTCAGAGTTGTGTTATGCAATAAACCGTTTTCAGCAGAAGTTCTTAATCCAATTTCAGCTGTAGCTTTTTTTTTTTTTTAAATAGGCGGTAATCAAAGATAAGTACACATTATTTAATGGGAGTTTGGAAGAAGTAAAACTCTCCTTGCATAAGCATTTTCAGACCGTTTGCTTTATCCTGGGAAGCATGTCTGTCGGAGGAAATTTGCTGCTTGAAGTGCTTTTAATTTAAAACCAAGGCAAAGGAACATCATTCAGAAGTTCAGTAAGTCAGTGGCTTCCTGGCCACTTATCTAATTTCTAGGTGAGAATATTCCCCGATTTCTCTTTGATGTTTGAGTATTGACAGGTGAACCATTTTATGGAATTAAAAAAAATGGATTGGCTTCAAGTCGATTTGAGAAATTTGAGTTGATTTCCAATGGAGAAAATATTTTGTTAAAAGGGGAAGAAACAGTAGTTTTAGCCTAAGTTGTACCTCTCTCTCACTTTATCCTTCAGTATTCTCTCTCTCTAGCTCTGTAAATCCTCGTTTTATATGGAATCTGTGCCAAGAATCAACATCCCCAACAAATTACTATTATTATTATTATTTCCGATGCTTTCATTCTCTCAAAGTGTTGATGGAAGAGCCTGATGTTTCAGACAGCAATAAATTGCCTTAAGTAGGATGATCTAATAGCAGGTATATGCAAACCTTGTGCTCTAGAAAATAAAAGGCATTCGTGTAGAGCTTTCCAGACCCTTTTCCCTGGAAGGAGGAAAGGGCTATGAATTCTTTCTCCCCACCCCCCTCCTGGAGCAAGTCTTTTAAATTTGCTTTTCTTACTGGTCATCTCTTTGCAGCCATCAATTCCCCGCCCCATACCCCGCCTTGGCATTTGGCATTTTCTGTTAATCCAACCAAGGGTGGAATTGAGCATTGGAATTTGACATCACACTTCGTTTTTTTTTAAGAAAAGGAAGTGGAAAGTCACAAATCCCTCCATTTCCAGAGCCTTGACAGAAGTGGGATATATGCATATTGTGGTATTAGTAACTCATCCAGTAGCTCCTGTAATCTAAACACGTAATTGTTTGTCTTAGCACTTGTATAAGTTTTTTTTTTTTTTTGCTGTACGCGGGCCTCTCACTGCTGTGGCCTCTCCCGCTGCAGAGCACAGGCTCCGGACACGCAGGCTCAGCTGCCATGGCCCATTGGCCCAGCTGCTCTGCGGCACATGGGATCCTCCCGGACCGGGGCACGAACCCGCGTCCCCTGAATCGGCAGGCGGACTCGCAACCACTGCGCCACCAGGGAAGCCCTATAAGTTTTTTTAAAAAAATAAATTTTATTTATTTATTTATGGCTGCATTGGGTCTTCGTTGCTGTGCATAGGCTTTCTCTAGTTGCGGCAAGCAGGGGCCACGCCTCGTTGCAGTGCGCAGGCCTCTCCTGTTGCGGAGCATGGGTTCTAGGCATGCAGGCTTCAGCAGTTGTAGCACCGCGGGCTCAGCAGCTGTAGCTCTCGGGCTCCAGAGCTCATGCTCAGTAGTTGTGATGCGTGGGCCTAATTGCCCCGCGGCACGTGGGATCCTCCCAGACCAGGGTTCACTCGTACCTGTGTCCTGTCGAATTGGCAGGCAGGCGGATTCCCAACCACTGCGCCACCAGGGAAGCCCTGCCTAAGTTTTAATAAGGGGTTTCATGTTAGGGGAAGGTCTTCCTGCCTTTGAACCTGAATGTTCTCTTCTCTCCCAACCTGCACAGCCCCAGCCCCATCTGCTTGGTTTACTTAACGGAGGCTGTGAAGAGCGTTTGACATGCTGTGCTCCCTCCCTTTGGAAGCAGGAGTGTTTTCTGTGGAAAGTGGTGGCTTCTGCATCTGTCCCGGGTGTCGTTACCACCCCCCCCCCCCCCGCA
Source organism: Kogia breviceps (assembly GCF_026419965.1). Classification (NCBI taxonomy): domain Eukaryota; kingdom Metazoa; phylum Chordata; class Mammalia; order Artiodactyla; family Physeteridae; genus Kogia; species Kogia breviceps. Next base: position 95,985,037 of record NC_081319.1, on the reverse strand, counting down.
GGTTGAAATTTAAAACATTGGTGGGAGGTTCTGGATTTCAACTTAAAATCGGAGGTGTGTGTCTTTTATCCTGCTATGTCTTGGATGTTGGCTTTATTTTATGTGGTGATGTTGTTAAAAATGATCTGTGTGGTAGTGAAGACCTTTTTTTTTTTTTTTATAATGGATTCAAATCTGCTGGAAGGGACCTAGTCCCTGGTTGACCTACGTCCCAGTTTTCTACCAGTTGTTCCAGCATCATTATTAGCAGTGCCCTTGGCTGCGATGATAAGTTACTGGTCACTCTACCTGTGATGGATGAGATTCTTATGCAGTTTGCTCACAAGTAGTGGGAAATTCACTATCTTCCATGGGGCGGGGGACCCCTTTCATTTTTAGAATAGTTGTAATTGTTAGAACAGGTTTTCTCAAATTTGATCCGAAATGGGCTTCCCTAGAACCTGTGCTTTTCCGTCATTGTTTTCCCTCTCTTGAGTCAAGATGGCCTGAATTTGAAACCATAAAAAAAATAGAGACATAGAGAAATTGCATAAGGATGCTTTGAGAGATGCCCATAGAATTGATATTCTTTCAATTATAGAAGCCAGTTGTAAAGGCCAGTGAGAGGAACTCCCTCCCTCCTTCCTTTCCGCTCCTCTGCCTTCTCCTCTTAGCAGTTTCCCGCTGTAGCTGATGGATGAGTTGTTTGTTTTTCACATAACATTTATACTCGCCCCTTGAAATTAGTAAGGAATTTTAATGGTGCTTTCATTTAGGAGCCAATGTGAGTTGCCCTTTTGATGTTTTCTCTTTAATAACAATTTTCTGAGTTTAGAATTTCGCTTCCTGATCTGGCACCTGCCCCGTAGTGGACCTGCGGACTGATCGCGGGTTCCTGAGCCGTTCCTGCTTCTCTCCAGCTACGGCGCCTTTGGGCAGGACCCTGAAACTCCTCTCTAAATGATAACCACGACTTTCTCGTTATCCCTTCCTTTCCCATCCCTTTTAAACTAAAGGGAGAAAGCATGGTGTGGCCCTTGTCCGAAGCTGGGGAGGCTGAGCAGAGAATCACGAGCATTAACGGCGCAAGCAAGTGCTGAGCCCAACGTCTGGCATATAGCGAGCACCCAGGAGGCGTTTGCCACTGTCATACAGTTGGCACTCCACATCCGTGGGTTCCGCATTCCTGGATTCCACCAATGGCGGATTGAAAACCTTGAGGAAAAATCTTCCAGAAAGATGCAAAAAGCAAAACTTGACTTTGCTTCACCAGCAAATATATAAAATATGCCCCTCCAGTAAAAATGTAAATAGCATTTACACTGTATTAGGTATTACAAGTCATCTAGAGCTGATTTAAAGTGTACAGTAGGAAGGATGTGGATGTAGGTAGGTTATATGCAAACATAACCATTTTATATAAGAGACTCGAGCATCCTGGGATTTTGGTATCCGTGCGGGGTCCTGGAACTAATCCCCCGTGGATAACAAGGGGTGACTGCAGTCATTACCACTTTTTATATACTTCCCTTATGACTGCAGGGGTATTGTCCTCTGCCTGGCACCTGTTCTGTAAGCTTGATTGACCCGGACGTCCCTGGTTCCTTGCACTAAAGCATCTGAGCGCTCAGAAGAGGATTGGAAGCCCAGCTTGGTGAAAAGCTGGCCATCACTGGAGAGCAGAAGCCCGTAAAAGCTTGGCCCAGGCCTGTGGCTGGATGGAGGACAGGGCTTCACTGTATCACTGACCTGATCAGTTTTGACACAGTGCATTAGAAGAACTCCTGGTGTAGTTAGAGCATGTTAAATCAATAACCCAGTGTTCTGAAGTGTGGGCCACGGAGGGACAGTTCGAATGGTCAGCACATTTATTTATATTAAGATCCTTTTTGGGCTTTATTTAAACTAACGTTGATTTGAATTTATGCCATCAGTGAAGGTTGGGCTGGGCACTCAAGCACATTGAAAACAGTCATGCACGCCACACCCATGTCCACAAACCCAGCCCTTCTCCATGACAGCGTGTGGGGGCAAGACACAGCAACCTGCACCCAGCAGATCCTGTACCTTCTTTTCTGTCTTGTCCAGTAAACCTGGGTAAGGAGGACAACTTGATTTATGGTCTCATTCACACATGACCCTCTGTGGCCTGTCGTGTTGGTTTTTGTTGTTTTTGTTTTTTACCTTAGAGGTCAGGAGAACATCACAGAAAAAGAATTCTACAACTGGGAGCTGTGATTTCTGTTGGATCGGAGCCTTCCTTTGGGTTTTGTTGCATAGTGGTGGGGGAAAAAAAAGGAACTCCCCCGCCCCCCAATAAAATCACCTTGGAGGGTATAGTTAACTGCAGGCTTAATGAGGTCCTGCTGTGTAATGTGGCTGCTAAAATGTATCCCAGCTTTTGGATTGTGCATGGAAATAGAAATGGTCTTCTTGCGTGTGTTGGTCCTGTTGTTCTAGAGTATTATTCACATGTTGGAATGTGTGTTTAATTCTGGATGTCACCTTTTTAAAGGGAAGTCATTCCAAATTGGGTTAATCAGAGAATGAGGGTTGGAGACATATCACGTCACATAAGAATGATTCAGGGAATTGTCCACTCCTTGTCTTTCCTTTTTTGTTGATTTTGCTTTTGCTATTTGGTCACTTGTTTTAGCTCAGGGAACAGAAGTCAGAGGGAAGAGTTCTCAGAGTATGTTAATATGGACTTCTATATTCTGCCAGTAGAAATGGCAACAGTTAGATGGATGTTAGAAGTGTTCATCTTGGGGTCTCACCTCATCTTTCTTTACCTTTTTGCCTGTATGGTGATGGAGGTTAGAAAGTGACATGAAATGGGCAGGGTGCGGAACCAGTGTGCACAGCAGAGCTTCTGAAACTTTAATGTGCATGGGAATCACCAGAGGATCTTAGAATGAGCCTGCATTTCCAACAAGATGCCAAGCGGTTAAGGCACTGGTGGTCTTTGGAGCACACTTGGAGTTGGCGACGGTATGGAAGGGTGTACGAGGCTGTTATACCTCCAGCCGGGACTGTGGGCTTTGGAGAGTCGTTAGATGGTGCTGTTTGCTGCGACGTGTATGGTGTCTTCCCGTGCTTACTTTCTGTGCCCCTTTTTCTTACACGTCTGTTATAAAACTTGGGGGCAGCATGAGGTTATGCTGTTATTTTTCCTCTTTTTTTTTTTGCGGTATGCGGGCCTCTCACTGTTGTGGCCTCTCCCGCTGTGGAGCACAGGCTCCGGACGCACAGGCTCAGCGGCCATGGCTCACGGGCTTAGTTGCTCCGCGGCATGTGGGATCTTCCCGGACCAGGGCACGAACCCGTGTCTCCTGCATTGGCAGGCGGATTCTCAACCACTGCGCCACCAGGGAAGCCCTATTTTTCCTCTTTAAGAGAAAGATTATGAATGACCATAAACATTCTAGTTTAATTCCTGACCTGTTGCCATCTTCAAAGTTATTTCAGAGAATGGTAGACATTTTACAAATGAAAAGAAAACCCTGTCACTTTTACTTTTAAAGGTCTTATTACTCAGTCTTCCATTTGCCAAAGAAAGTGAGTTTTTGCGGTCAGTAGCCACATGAATCTAGATCTATGTGATGATCCCCGCCCTGCTACTGCCAGCAGACCCAATTATTTTTATTTATTTCAGTGTTTGCCAGGCATTTTTTGGTCTTGGGGAGAAACAAGTAAGAGATTGGGGGAATGAGGAAAGGTGGGGAGCGTGATCTTCTCAAGTTTGAGATGGTCTATGGAAACTCCAGATGACGAGCTGTTTTTAAATCCATAATGCAGTTCGCAAGAATAGACACACACTCTGGGCAGCTGAATTTGCATCAGAATGAGGCTGCTAGACTCCCTATCAGTGGCTATGCCTCCTCCTGTGTCTGCCTTTATTAAGCTGACCAGTAAAGTAGAATGGACTGAATGCCTGGCTACTTTGTTCCTGGGGAAGAAGAACGGGGTGAACCCAGAAAGGGGTATTTTGTGAAGGAATTGGTTGGTGTTTAGCTGAGGGTCAGGGACTGGGACAGGGGCAGCGGATCTGGGCCCTGTAAGGCCATGTGGACTTGGAGATGGGCACTGGTTTTTGCAGGGAGCTCTAGGTGGTGGCAGAAGGGGTGGTGTGGCCCTGGTGTTAGGACATTGACAAGCTTACTGCGGAGAGTGTGAGGTGTCACCTGGCCCTGGTGGATTAGCCACTGTGGGGAGTGTTTCAGGGGAGGAGCTGTGATTTCAGCCAGGAATTAGAGTGACTTCAGGCACTTCACTTAACCCCCATTCTGGCAGTCAGGCACTGGCAGGCCAAGTGTGGGTAACGGTACACGGGACGCGTGAGGCTGGGCTTGTACAGTTTTCGGAAAGCCTGAGTTCTCACTCTGTCAGGCTCGTTCCGGGTGCTGAGCAGGAGAAACGATTTCCTGACTCCACGGAGACATTAATTACTTCTAAATAAGACAGGTACTGAAAAGGGGGAAATACAACAGAGGGCCGGACTTAAAGGTCATAGAAGCTCTTGGGCTGGGGGGTGGCTGGGGGAAGAGCGGGGGGTTCACCTGAGTTGCTTGACTTTTGGTGAGCGAGTTAGTTACGTCTGGGTTGTTTTCTAGAGCGCTCAGTACTTGGTCGTTCAGAAACTGTGATAAGGGTGGGTGAGCGTTAGGCCTCTGAAGTACCTCCTTTCCGGCTTTCCCGGACACCCAGCTTAGGTTGCACAGCCCTGTGCTGCCTCGTGGTTGGGTGCAGGCCCACCTTGCTAGCCTTCCAGCAGGGAGGGGTGTGGGCAGAACGTAGTGATTCATCCTGACTCTGCAGCTGTGAAAGGCAGTTGGCTTTCTAATCTCTCAATTCTTACCTGCTGAGCTTTTGGAAACAGAGCGGAGTCGACTTCTCACCTGCTAGGTTTGCATCTTGCATCAACACTGAGGGAAGTCTTGACCAGCATTCTAGGTTGTAAAAGAACTCGCGTGCGTGTGTGTGTGTGTGTGTGTGTGTGTGTGTGTGTGTTGTGTGTGTGTGTGTTTTGTTTTGTTTTATTTTTAATGTCTAGAACTGGAAACCCCATATTCTGTGTCCTGGATTTGCTTCTCCTGTATTTAAAGTACTTTATAGGGGTCACGGGGCCGCTGGTGTCACTAAGTGAACCTTAAATGCATCTTCCTTTGCAGGAGTTTTCCTCTCACATCGTTTATGTTTTAATTAGATATTAGTGGTCGGGATATAATTCTCTCATATGGAGGCCTGGAGTCAAAAGGGAGGCACCAGTCTGAACAGGAAGCAGTAAATCACCACAGGAATTTTACATTGAAAGCTATTTTGGGGCTTTACAATTTATAAACTCTGTGTATGTAGGAAATAATCATTTATAATCACAGCCTGGCTTGCTGTGGAGACCTGAATGCTGAGGGTAGGAACCTGGGGGTGGTGAAGAGATTCTCTGTCCGGCAGACTTTCCTGGATCCTGAAAGGTGGACCTCAGCCCAATGAGCATGAACTCTCCCCGAGGTTAAGATTATCATTCGGTGGAAACCAAAATGCTAGAGGCATTTTCACGCACCCTGAGGGGAGCTGCTTGTTGCCAAGAGTGATTCATTGTGCTTTTCATGTGTTGTGTAGCCGAATCATTTGCCTCTTATGCAGGTTGGTTCCTTGGGCTCCTCAGGTGGGGTCTGGTCAGAGCGCTTCATTTTCCTGGTTTTCAGCCATGCGATTGACAGGTCTCTGGTGACTCGGACCCAGTGGTGGTTAAGAAGTAACGTGTGTTCCTCCCGCAGGGTGGAGGCCAAGTCTGCTATCAGCCTTCATGTGTGGACTCGACCACCACCCTGGTCTGTGCATGCCTTGCCTCTCTTAGGAGAGCGACTGGGGAGACAGGATGTGCCTTCTTTCTCTGGAGGTGACGGAAGCCTCGGCTTGGCAGGTCTGCAGAAGTGAAGGACATCTGGGCTAGGTGGAAATCCGAGCTCTTTTCTCCCAGCCCTTCTCTTCCCCTTGTTATGGAAGATGGAGTATCACTGTCATTCTAAGAAATCCTGGAAGCTTAACAGGAGCACCGCTTCAGTTATTTAGGGCTTTAGAGTCTGTGTGGTTGGATTTCTAAGTTGTAGTGTGTGTTTATGCAGAGTTTAGGAATTTGTGAGCTGGAGAAGACCTTGGATAATCTACTTCCCTTATCTCGGCCCCTGGAGGGTTTAGTTGGCCAGTTAGTGGCAGGGAGTAAAAACCAGTTCTGTTGGATGTTGAGTGTAATAGCACCAGCCTGACTCTAGGGTACTTGGCCTCCTGTTTGAACAAAAGGAACCTGAATATCCGAAGTCCTGCTTTACTGGGGTATTAATGTTTTCCTTATTCTCTTAAGGCCCCAAATAACCAACCGAGAAGCCCGTAATCCTTCCATCTCTAAATTGAACTCATAAAATGCTTAAGTTCTTGAAGTAGGTGTGTGAGTTTAAGGACTTCTTAGATTAGCAAACAGTAGGCAGATACCACAGAAGAGAACCTGTGAGTATCCCACGCTGTGTGAAGCAGCTCTTTAAACCTTAAAATCAAAAACTCTCTCCCTGGTTCCCTAAAGCAGTTAACCCCTTTGGGGCACCGGTATCAACCATCTCCGTCTTCCCAGACTTGCCTCTTGTCCTGCCTCGATCCCTGCTGGTCTGCAGTCTTTTTTTCTGTGTTTACCACTGGAATTGCTGGAGTGCTCTCTGGGCGGGCTGCGGGTTCTTTGGTGTGCCCCCCTGCCTCACCTTTATTTTGACATAAGGGAGCCACACTTTCAGATGAGATCTTCAAGACCTAGTGTGTGTATTCTTTTTCAGAAATCATCCCCCCACCCCCCTGCCACCCCATTCTCTAGTCCACAAAGATCTGTTGCCCTTTTTCTGCAGTGGTCCCTCATCACCTTAAAAGGCCGGTACAGATCCAGTTTCATTTCTTCTGACTGAACTGTAAATTCCTTGAAAGTAGCACCAAACCGCAACAACAACAACAACAGTAAATTTTCCAGAAGGTTGTAGCTCATGTTTGTAAGGTCCTGCATTCTGGCATTATCCACTTTAAAGAACTCCAGTACAGTGATGCCTTACACCTCCTGTTGTGGCTGCAATAACTCTTTTTTTTTTTTCCCTAAACTTTGCCAGGAATATAAAACTTCTCTGTTACCAGTGAATGAGGGGACTGGGGTCAGTTCATGTAAAGGAAGTGCCATGCTTGGGTCTCTCTTCCAGTCCCTTTACAGCCTGAGGGGTGGCTCTTTGCCTGTGGTCTCTCCAGGAAGGGCCAGTGCCCTCCCTCCACTATAGGATGTAGTTCTGACCTCCAGAACTTGGTCTCAGTCACTCAATACTTGTTTGGGACTTTTTTTTTTTTTTTTTTTTTAAGTTTATTCTGACTCTTAATTAACATTTGCTTGCTTTCCTTTAAGTAACTCCCCTCTCCCCATTCTTCCTTGTTTCTCCAGGACGACAGTGATGGGATTCCGTGGTCAGAAGAAAGGGTGGTGCGTAAAGTCCTTTATTTGTCTCTGAAGGAGTTCAAGAACGCCCAGAAGAGGCAGCATGGTGAAGGCATTGCTGGGAGCCTGAAAGCAGTGAATGGTGAGTTGCCTGTTTTGTTGTTTTGGATGATGTCTCTGGGCCTGGCCTTGTTTCCAAAATGGATGTGCTTTGGGTGGCTTGTGTTTCTAAGGCTGGGCCCCTAACGGCAGTTATTCTGGATATCCTGTTGGGTTTATAGATTTGTTTTGATGCTCCTTTGTATATTGCATAATATGGTTGGCAAGGGTTCTTAGTGAGTCTGCGCCCTAGAGACAAGACCAGGGCTGCGATCTGGTTTCTGCCCATTCTTGGATTGAGTGTGGAGCCTGACTTGCAGGTTTTTCCGTGAACATCTGCCTTTCTACCCAAGTATGAGGGCAGAAGAAGCCTTTGATGATCTTGCTGAAATGTGGCCACTTTGGTCCTTATGCCCTGTTTATGTAGGAAGTAGCCGGAATCTGTGGGCCTGCTGCCCTCCCGCTCTCTCTCTGGCTCAACAGCCTGCTAAGGCCCTGCTTCCTTCCTTGTTGATCAAGCTGGCAGGTGGCTGCACAGCGGCAGGTGGGCGGTGGAGGTAGAGCTCCCGTGCGTCCGAAGTGTCCCTCATCCTGGATGGGCATCAAGTGGGTCCTTGAAGCCTGGAGAGAAACATGCTCCCGTCTGAGTTTCTTCTGATGCCTCTTTTTTAACAGGGTTAGTGTGACTTGGATGAAATCATCCGGTGAACACCATTTGAGAACTAGCATTTGGTTACTGTTTATATTTTACTTCAGGGGTTGTGGCTGTGGCTGTATCCCACAGCCTCTCTTGTTCTTATTAATCTCCTAGAATCTGAGATAAATGTGAATGAATTGACCGTGTTCTGGTTTGTACTTGTTGGGAGCGGGGAGATAAGGAAGAGGAGATCCTGTTATTCTTTTTGAGTTCTGGCTGTGATCCTCTGGTAATAGTCCTCACACATGGGGCGCCTGGGAGCTTGCCAGGGGGCAGGGCGGCAGGTTGACCTAGGGCTTTCAGTTTTTTTCCATCCTGCTTAGTTGTCAGGTGAGATGTCTGGGAGCCTCTTGTTGGAACTCGTGCTTGCAGACAGGACCTGCTGGCGCTCCCTTTCCGCAAGGCCATGGCGGGGTCTTCTGAGATGGCCTTCCTGAATGCCACCGGGATCTGCCCCGCCATCCACCCAGCTTCTGTCACTCTCGTCTAGTACTCTGTGACTTGAAACAAGAACCGCCTGAAGCCTGAGCCAGTGTGTATGGGAAAGGCCCTTTTTGCATCTTTCACACGTGCAGAGGCAACGTAATTTGAGGGGTCTGTAGCCACAGTTAGTCACACAGCTTGGACCCCTGTTTGTTCATGGGCCTCCTACCAGGTAGGGACCCCGCCATTTCTTGGCTGCTTGTCATGGAGTAAATGCTAAGCCACGTGTCCTTTTAGAGGGCATTTGACGTGATCAGTCGTGTTGACCTTGCTTCACATTGAACGTACTGTTCTGCTCTTAAGTTTTTGAGGGGAGGGTGATGGTGGGGAGAATATCACTGGATCCTGGGGTTATTAGTCGAGCAATGGCTGCTGCTACGGGGTTAGATTTTACTGCTGTGACAAGGCGTGCTCTCGTTCTGCTGTTCTGGAGTGGTGACGCCTTCGTGCTTTTAGGAATCTTTTAACAGCTAAAAAAACCCACCCAACTGGGAAAAATCAGCTTTTAGGGCAAGAAGGTAGCCAGGTGTCCAGGATTGAATGATGGTGGAATTTGGGTAAAAGAACAAAAACTAAAATAAGGCATTCAAGAAGCAACTAGTGCTGCCAGCTAGTTGGCCAAATGTAGCTCTTGTTTTCATTGGCATACTCAGGGCTTGACGATACCGAGGAAGGAATTCTAAGAAAAGTTGGCACGTACATCTCTATTGGGATCCTTGAAGACTTTAAATCATTCTTTTACCACCTCCATAAAAAAGGTGGTCTTTGTTGTTTGTCATGGTAGCTCGCCTCTCACCCTGATACAGACTGACTTGTCCTTCCCTCCCTCTCTCCTTCCCTCCTGCCTCCCTTCCTCTCCCCTCTTTTGGTTGGGAAGCCGCCGTCAGCGTGCCCTTCTCTGGTTCATGTTGGTGTTTGCGCAGGCTGTGTTCCAAGGCCACCTTTTTGTTATTCTGCATGTTGGATTTCGATAGCAGTTCTAAGTAAATACATCTCCTCGTTTTAGAACTTGTGTGTGTTTTAAGAATAATTTTCTTAAAGGCAGCTAGCATGTTAAACAAAGTGTGCTTTCTTATTCGAGGGCTCCTGGAAAGCATGGAGACCAGACTCGTTACCATGGGAATAAGTCCCTCTCTGTAGGTCCCAGAATCTCAGGGGTGTGTGCTCTCCTGGGGCGGGTGTGATCCAGAGAAAGCCGAAGGAGCCGGCAGCCTCCACAACTCTTGCTGGGGATGGGTAGTGAGGACTGCAAGCAGTGTTCTCTCTGAATGTGTGTACATATGTGCGCGTCTACAGTTAGCGCTCAAGTTGGAGCGGATGCTTGATAACGGCTCATCATTCGTATGCTGTGCAGTGGAATGGCCTTGTCTGGCGCTGAACCTCGCGGCACACTGTTCGGGGTTCTTCATTGTGGGGCAGGTGAAGACGGGTTCGTGGTGGAGGAAGAGTGCTTTTCACAGTCATGCCTTTCCTTTTCATTCCTCTTTTAATTTTTTTTGGGTCCCCTACCCCCTCGAGGTTCCCTTTCAAAAGTTGAAATAATTCCCTTGTTTCAGTTTTAATTGTGACAGAAAGTTATCTGGCGGTAGAATTTGAAACAGTCCAGTACGGAGCCCTTGCTGGGAGGTGTGGTATGGAACTGGACGGGACAGAGGTGAGAGTAGGTGCCTGCACCCCAGCTAGGGCGCTGTTGGTGGGGCTTCTGCCCCCTGGGCTCCTTTTCTCATGCTTCATGGCTTGAGGGTCGTGGGTAGTAGTGAGGTACCTCTGAGACCTGCGGGGTTTCTGTCTGTAAGGGGAAGGTTACATTCTTGTTGGGGGCTCTGTGAGTGTGTTCTCTGTGGTAGTAACTTCCTAATGGCACATGGTTATTCATGCTGCGGTAGGTAGCAGAATTGGAATTACAGCTCAAGTAACTTTGAATCCAGTACTGATTTTAGAATCCAGAATGGAGGAAAATGGCACTCTATCTTTGCAACAGTAGTATTGAAAACAAGGTGTTTTGTTTTCCCCCCTGTATTTCTTTTTTTTCGTTTTTTTTGGCAGTACGCGGACCTCTCATCAGTGCCGCGGCCCCTCCCATCGCGGAGCACAGGCTCCGGACGCGCAGGCTCAGCGGCCGTGGCTCACGGGCCGGGGCACGAACCTGCGTCCCCCTGCATCGGCAGGGGGACTCGCAACCACTGCTGTCACCAGGGAAGCCCTCCCCCTGTGTTTCAAAGCAAAGATGTTTCTTGGTTATTGGTCTTGCCAGAGTTTCCTGGGAAAATTCAATTTTAAAATAGTATCTTGAGCTCATAGTAGAATGGGCTTGACATAATTTTTATCTAATTGGGAAATGAATTGACATCACTTCTGTGAAATCACAGGCATGCTAGGATGATGAACAAGCAAGCAGCCCCCTGCCCTGGCCTCCTGTGTGAGGAGGGTCGGGGGCTGGTGTCTGCTGACAGGGTGCCAACAAACAGCAGCTTGTCTGAGTGGCTGAGCTCAGCCGCGCCCCTTGTGCAGGTCTGTTAGAGACGTAAAAAGCCAAGCAGACATAAGATAGTAGTAGAGAGACCTCATATTTTATGTCATAAAATCCATGTTTGCCATCAGTCTTGGTTTGTGGTTCTGAAGTGACAAGGGATGAATTTTTTTTTTTGTCCTACTGGAGGTAGCAAATCTTGAGTCTGGGACATCCCGGTGGGTTGTCTGTAGGAATTGAAGCGAAGCCGTTGTTACACAGCTTGTTGGCTGTAGCCAGGCTTTGGGGGAGGCGGTGCTAAGGTTTCTGCTGGATGTGAGCCTTCTGTCTACTCTCTGCTGTAGATGGTGCCACTTTTCCCGGCAGTAATAAATTGACAAAAGCTTCAGAAAGGCTGGCAGAGGCGGAGGCCTCGGCCACTCTTTGAGGGCCCTTGGCCTGCTGGGGCTGAAATTAGGGACATTTAAATAATAACATGCTACACAAATAATGAGTACACATAATTACACAGTAAGAGAGGGGAGCTATTAGCTGTATTTGAATTTCATTTGCTTCCTATAAATTTCATCTGAGATCCAGCAAACCCTGTGGCCAGCTAAAGCATCTTGACTAGATTTAAGGGAAGCTGGACTCTTTTTTTCTTGGAATTTTACAGTAGTTGTGATAGCTGGAACCTGTATTGAGCACTTGCTTTTTGCCAGCTATTGTTCTAGCACTTCACCTGTATTTTGCTCATTTAACTTTCAGAACCAACCATTTTCTAGAAATATAGGAAACTGCACTCGGGTGGATCAGCAATTTGCTTACACTACTAGTATGGGGCAGAGCCAGGATTTAAACCCCGGCTTTCTCCCTTGCTTATAATAACCACCACTTAAATAAATAGGAGTAGTTTTGGAACCCCCTATAAAGATAGGACTTCAAAAATACAAAATTGTAGGAGTACTTTTGTTGTTTTCAAATAGCAATTTCTTTCGAAGGAGATGTGTGAAGTCTTTCGTTGGCAAAGAGACCTCAGAAGTGGGGGCAGTACAAGTATTTATTCATGTGACCATGGCTCTGGGCTTTATTAGCGCTTGTCATTGAATTGATGGTCGGAGGAAATGGAAAAACTGATTGGTCACCCTCCTTCCACCCAGATCCATTTATTGTTTCTTTCTGTTTCTTCACCTAGGGATGCAGATTTGTGTTTTTAATATTGTTGTGGAACCAGCCAGCTGGCAGAGGGCTGCCACTGACCTCCATGAGGTAGTGAGAGAGGGCGGTGGGCTTGCTGGCAACAACTGTCCATTTGTAGCCAAGGATCAAAGCTAGAAGTACAAATATAGGAACCCCGGTGCAATCACCACCACCCCCGCCCCCCCCATCCCATTTCTTTTTTAAAAGGGTAGAATTTTGTTGGACTCGCTTCAAAAATCTCTCTGAGATTACTTGATGTCTGTGGAATGAAACATGGGCCCCGCTTCTGCAAATTCACCGTTTTCAGGATGAGATTAAAGTGTGACTTTCGAGTCAAAATCAAAGTCTGGGCACCTTGTCTGATGAATGGAAGTTTATTTTTGGCCATATTTGAAATGAATGCTGTGACTGTATGTATGGTGGCCTTCTCGTACCCTGCAGCTCTAATGTCCAGCAGTTCTCAAGATGGTCCCCACCTCAACGGGAAAGACAATCTCCCCCCACCCCCCTGCCGAAGAAATTGGCTTTTCCAGATTGAACTGCTTCTGTGTCAGTGCTTGTGGCCTCTGCAGGTTGGGCCACGAGTTAAGTTTTCTCTTAACAGTCCAGCGCCTGAGACATTTGTCACCTGTGTCCCCTGACAGCACTCCATGGGAGAGCAAGGCAGTGAGGGCAAATACACTTCTTGAAAACAACCTACACTTATTCTTTGTTTAAAAATGAAGCTGCATCTATCTTGGATAATGGTAGAGTGGGGAAGGCTTGATTTCATTCTCTTGTAGCTATTCTGTCGTCAGTCTTCATGACCCCGAGTAATGCAGATGGGAAATTTCTAGATAGAGCTCCCATCTGATCAGTACTTGATGGAATACTCAGTATGTAGTGACTTGGTATCAATGAAGCACAGTCAAATATAACAAAATGCTTTAAAAATCGGAGGTGTGTGTGACTGGTTTGACGTGAGGAAGCCAGCAGGGAGGCAGGTGATAATGAAAAAGGCCCAGTGCTGAGCTACCAGGAAAAGCTTCAGTAAAGAAGTTGCATTCCTGTGGACCTTGAAAGCTGTGGGGCTTTTTGAGCAAAAGGGCTGAGGCTGGGCCGGCGTAGTGTGGGGTAGGGGTGAGGACCAGCGAATAGACGTTGGCCAGAATTGTTGATGTCACAGTCCAGTGGGACAAATGGTAGGTTTCAGTGGCCAGCCTGCTTGTACTTCTCTGGCACCAAGGGAATGGCGAGCCTGCCTGCAGCCCTTTTGGCCACAGAATTATGGATTGCTAGAGCTGGAAGGGACTTTTCGAGGTATATAGGTCAGGCTCATCAGTTTAGAGATGAGGAATTTTGAACCTTGCTGATGAGCTTAACTGGAAGGAATGGATCATGCTGAAGACTGATTGGAACCAGAAATCCAGTTTACATGATGGTGAGATACCGGCCTTCCCAGTGGGCATGGCTGCGTGTGAGGATTGCATGGAGTGCTGAGGATGGAGGTACCTCTGGAGGTGAATGTGTTCTCCTTTTTCCTGTCCCTCGTGCTTGAGGTCCGCTGCCCGTCCAGCATCCTCAGCCCGCTGCCTCTGGCAGTTCTGCAAGCTCTGTGCTCTCTCTTTGATTACAGCCCCATCCTCCTGGCTTGGACCCCTGTACTAAGAGGGGCACACCACACAGGTAGTGTCACCTGGGGGGGGGGACATGCGTGTGATGTCTGAGCTTGAGACAGTTCCACAGTGTTTTCCTGCCTGCCTGTGTTCTTAGAATGGCTCAACTTTGAGAGGTGTTGAAGCCGAGAGGATGGAAACTTACTAGAGTCTGTGTGGTCAGTGCCTCCCTTCGGGTACCCAAATCCCTTTTTCTCATCTCTATGACAACACCACTCTGGGAAGTATCCCTCTTTTCTTTGTCATTTGTTTACTTCTTTACTAGATCATTCCCATCAGTAAACAAAACATGTTGCAGTTTCTCCCATTAAAATAAACCCTCCGATCTCCCTCCTGCTATTCATTTCTTTTACTTTATAGAATTCCTCGGAAAAAAATGTCTACACCATCTGTTTCCCTCTAATTATTTATATTCATGTTAATATACTCTCCCCCCTCATTCTCTTTGGAACCCCTAGACTCAGGCCACTTACCAAGGCTAATAATGACCTTGATGACCAAATCCAGTTATCTCTCAGTGTAGCTTTAGTTGCCCATCCAGCAGCGTTTGACATGATGATTCTCTCCTGAGCTCTAGTTGCCTACCTGCCTTCTGCACTTTGCTTTCTTGATAGGTCTCATGAACTCGAGGTGTACCAGGCCAACTCTGTCTCTCCACTCCCTCCCGTCTGCCCCCGCCCTGCCCGTCTGCCCATTGTCAGTAAATGCCAGTTCCGAACTTCTGGTTGCTTTGATCAAAACCTGGGAGTTACCTGGTACTCCCCGCCCACCTCCGCCCTGATTTTGCAAACCCTGTTTATTCTAAAGTCACAATATGTTCCGAAACTGAGTTTGCACCACTGCCACGAGGCCACCACCTCTAGCTTGGGCTGAGGCTCCTAAAGCTCCCTCAACTTCTGCCTTTTTACCTCTCTAGGCAGCAGCTAGAACAGTCCTTTGTCAGTGTGAATCAGCACACGCGGCGTCCCGCAGTGTCCCCCCACGTCTCTCTTAGCGTGAAAGGCAAGCGTCTTACCCTGGACACTGACGTGGTCCCCCAGCATCTCTCTGGTCTTATGTGCCTATCTCTCCCTCGCCTAGTCTAGCCTTCCTGCTGTTCCAAATGCATTTAGTAGTATACTCTTGCCCCAGAATTTTTGTGCTTGCCGATGTTTCCGTCTAGAACTCTCTCCCTTTAGGTACCTGTGTGACTTGATCCCTTTCGGTATTTCAGGGTCCTGATCAAATGTGCCGTTACCAGAGACTTCTTCCTTGAGCATCTTATTAAAAATTGTGCCTTTGTCTGTTACCCTTTAGCTCCTTATCTTGTAATATTGTTTGACATAGACTCTCTCACTGCCTGGCATTGTATTATTGTTTGTTTATTATAAGCTCTCGCCCCACAGTAGATTGTAAGTTCCAGGAGAGAAAAGCTTCATCCATGTTAACTGCTGCTGTATGCACAACTCCTGGGTGCTCTGTAGAGTGTGTGGTCACCTGCACACTGGCTGTGTCCCCGCCCCTGCCCAGCACCCCTCTGCTACGCTGTGGATGTGTTCCTCTCTGTTCAGGGGCTTGTACCATCTCTCACTCCAGATTTCATTTTGAAAATGCATACACCTTGACCCTCTAGCCCCCTCGCCCCAGGTCACAGCCCATGCTATTTTCCCTGTTACCAAAGTGCACATTTATTCATAATTGTGATATCTTCATAAGTCTCATTATCATAAACATTCTTGGAATTGGGTCACCCTTTTATCCTTTCTTTCTGAACTACATTTGTTGAAAGACTACCTATGTGCAAGATACATTGATAAGTAGTTTAAAATAAAACTGTCCTTTTAAGAAAATAAAAGTTACTGCTTTTAATTCTCATAACAGTGTGGTAATTATACGATTACTATCATAACTTTGCGGGTTTGTTTAGCGGGTCTCAGATGGAAAGCAACATGCTCAAAGCTACACTGCTAAGAAGTGGTCAAATCAGGATCTGAATGCAGGACTCCTGAATTCACATCTTTCCCCACTTTTTTTTTTTTTTTTTTTTAATAAATCGAGGAAGACTTTACACTCTGTGAAATCACTTATCTTAGGTGTGCGATTTCGTGAGTTGCCAGATGCACATATACCCGTATGACCAGAGCTCCAGTGTTGATACAGGACTTTTCAGTCACCCCAGAAAAGTTTTCACCTGCCCCTTCTAGTTCATTTGACTTCTTTTTTTTGGGGGGGAGGGCTCTCACTGCCGTGGCCTCTCCTGTTGCGGAGCACAGGCTCAGCGGCCGTGGCTCACGGGCCCAGCCGCTCCGCGGCATGTGGGGTCTTCCCGGACCGGGGCGCGAACCTGTGTCCCCTGCATCTGCAGGCGGACCCTCAACCACTGCACCACCAGGGAAGCCCCATTTGACTTCTTTAAAGTATGTGCTCATTTGGTGGTTTGTCAAAATGGCTGTCTCTGTTTTTAGGAGCTTTTATGATGTTACGTGAGTTTACGATATTTTTCCAGAATGTACCAGATGCCAGAGAGTGTCTGTTGAGACTTGAAAGTGCCTCAGAGACAGAGGCACAGGTGTATCCAGTAAACAGCTCTTGGAGGTCTCAAGCAGTGCTTGAATAAGGACCTCACAGTTGGACGTGCTCAAGGATGACATTTACCATCTCATGGCGGCACTTGTGGAGCCAGGTTCTCCATGCTAAACCAGCATCACAGCTTTCATCCTGAGCGGTTGTGCAAGTCCAGACCAAGTGGGCTTTTAAACAGTTACTTCTCATCCTCTTCCATGTCACGTTTCTCTTGTGGAACCCCTGCCCCGCCCCCTTTGTGGCACTGTTCTTAGTCTGCGTGTTTAGAATACTCAGGCTTGGTGTTATAAATCAGGACATTCTGGAACTGGGGTTCAAGACTTGGCTTTTCCCCAAGAGCAACTGGCATCTGTAAGTCATGTGCCTTCTCTGCTAATACAGTGTGTTTTCAGTTAGATTGATTCTTGTGAGGACCCCATGATCAGCATGATGGCCTTGAGGATGCAAAAACGTGAGGCAGCAGTGTGGTGAGATTGCTGATTTCTTTCCATTTTCTTGTGGCTGTTGTGTAAGTCTATATATATTCTGATTTCTTTCCATTTTCTTGTGGCTGTGGTGTAAGTCTATATATAAGTCAGCTTGTGCTGCCATAAGAATATATCACAGACTGGATGGCTTAAACCATAGAGCTTTATTTCTCATAGCCTGCAGGCTGGAGGTCCAAGATCCAGGGTGCTGGCCACATCAGTTCTTGGTGAGGCCTTGCTTCCTGGCTGAGAGAGAGAGAGAGAGAGAGAGAGAGAGAGAGAGCGCGTGTGTGCATTGGTTTCTCTTCCGGATACCAACCCTATCAGATTCGGGGCCCTGCCTTACAACCTAATTTAACCTTCGTCACCTTTCCAGGCTCTTCCTTCAGATACAGTCACACTGGATGTTAGGGTTTAAACACAAGAATTTGGCTGGTGGGCATTAAATCTGTAACAGTCCAGTACTCAGTAGGGATTTGAGATGGTGACAGTTCTATTTGTTTCAATTTTAGATTAAGTTAATTGCTGTGTTCATTTGTACCATGTTTCTTTTTGTGAGACTGTAACTATTTCCTGGTAGGTCAGGAAGCTGTAAAGACTTTTTGACCTCAGAGAACATGTTGTTCCTCTTGATTGGGTAGAATTAAACTTGGACATTTATTGATGGAGTTGTTGCTTCTGAGAGACCAGTTGGATTAGCCCAAGTCCCTTACTTCAGTGGGGATTGAAACATGATTCATATGCACAGGGAGCAGCTATCCAAGGCCAAGAGCCCTAAGAGAGGGCAAACAAGGTGTTTCTTAGGCCCTAAGGGCTTGGAAGGGGATTGGCAATTGAGATGGCCTAGGAAGGACGATTCTAGCCTTGAGTTTGGAAAAATCATGGGATTATTTGAAGTTGAGGGAATCCTATTTGTTATACGTTAATTCATCTTATTTGCTTGAATATTATGCTGTAAATGTAATTTAGGGCAGTGCTTTCCAATTATTTTAAATTCTCAACCTGTATGGAAAGGGACGGCCCTGTGGCATTCACCAGATAGAGCTGCACTCAGCCCGGAGTAGCTTGCCCACGCGTGGAATTTATCTGTGTTCATTCTTGTAACTGATAGCGCTACCCACCTCCTTCTACTTGGAGAAAGGCCTCGTGTGTTTTCTAAATCTTACCCATTCCATGATTTGAATTCTGCGATATGTATATTTATGGAGTTTACAATTACTGTCAGATCTACCACAATGGACTAGTGCAGTTTTGCTTTGCTTGTGAATTTCTTAGATCCCATTTCCCCAAATTTAGAGGACCTTTTATCTTAGTTTCTGGAAATAACCTGTTGTTACTGGAGCCTTCTACTGTGTATATTTAAAGCCAGAAGAGTGATTATCTGGGTAGGCTTTGGGGAAATTGCCCTGCAGTCCACACATCCCTTCATGTAGAATGCGTTACTTAATCTCCCTGCTGCCAGATCTCATCTGTCCTTCCAGCTTTCTCCGTGGCCTTCAGGGTCCTTCTGCAGAGTCCCAGATTTGTCTTCCTCATAATTTCTTTCCGAAAGATTGTAAAGCAGTACAGATCTCGCGTTCCAGGAGGTTTGGGGGCAATGAAGGGAATGTGAACGATTTCATAACCTTAGCCGTGCTTCTCAAGGAGAGGAGTGGCCAGTGTCAGCTCAGCCTGTCAGCCAGGCTGTCCCTGTGATATGCCAGGGAGAGCTTTAGGGCTCCTCGCTCCTGATGTCCTGGGACCCAGGTCCCCTCTCTTTGCACCATTCCCTGACCTGTCGCTGGTGTTCTTGGCTTGTTCACACCTTGCGTGTAACGAGTCAGCTCTTTGTGCACACAGGGCCTCTTCCGGCTGCCCTGCCCTTGTCTTCTGGGTTATTCCTTAACCAGGTCTGCATTTCCCTTTGGCAGGTAAGTGGGCATCCTGGTCACGCTTGGCACCTGGTCTTGATGACAGGGGTCGCCATCTGGGCTTGAGACTCGCGGGCCAGCTTGCGGTGCTGCCTGAAGTGGCAATTTCCTTCCACTTTTGCATGGCTCTGCCTTCTGATGCATGAAGGCAGCTCAAGGTCTCCACGTCGGAAACATTTCACTGTTATTTCTGACATTCTCCTCCTTTCCCCGTACGATTGGGGTATTCGTGAAAGGGACTCATGGAATCCATGTTTTGAAAGTTGCATCCTACCCTCTAGACAGTTGATGAATCCTCTTCAGACACCATCAGGGCGGGTGACATGCCAGTGGAAATATTGCAGAATATTCCATTTTGGCATGCAGGGGGCCTGCTAATTTCTAGTGGGATCTGCACTGCAAATTGCCTAACCTCTACCCTAGTGGCTTTATCCCGTCTCACTCAGTCCTTGACCTGACTTCAGACAACCAGTACTGTTTGAAAAGGGCCTTTCCAGTCGACTCGGTTGGAAAGCGTTACAGTTGTAAAGGGTGAGCTGGAAGCCTCTCAGCTGGCACTTTCTGAATCCCTCAGAGGAATATATTGGCACACACTCCATTCTCCGCCTGAACCCTCCTTATAAATCGAGAAGCCAAGCGTTAGGAAGCACAGGGCCAGGTCAGTGTGTGTGTGTGTGTGTGTGTGTGTTTGGGGTGGGGGCACGTCACCATCCAAGCTGAGAGCGCCAACTGGTTCCTGATAACAGTCCCGTTTCCTTCCCCCTTCTCCCCACATTTTGATGTTTATCTTCCTGCCACTGAAAATAGAAGTGTCTAGTGAATGCAATTTACAGTGTGTTTCTATTTTTTTTTTCTGGAGAGCCTTTTCTGCAGAAGATGCAAATAGCTTTTTTTGTTGTTGTTTTTTCCTCTCTTTTACAATTTAAATAAGAAGGAAAGTGCTGGGCTGCTTTATTCAACAAGTGTTACACCTTTTAAGGAAAGTTGCCTTTTTTCATTATTGGCTTTTTTTCCTGTGGTTTCAGGGGACAAGGTGCTGAGATAAGAGGCGGGAGTTTGCCGTTGATTTATTAGCCTGTTTGTTACCATCTGTCTGCCTCGCACTTCAGTCTGTTGATGGAAAGCCCGATGTGAACGTGCCGCGGGGCGCGAGAGATATCCATCTTCCCGAGTTGTCTGACTGCAGAGCCTGTGTAATCACCCCTGCCTAGGCCCTCACAGGAGTCTGTGATGTGGCGGGTGACCCAAGGGAGGATGGTGGCTTAGTTTCTTCCTCCACCCTGGGCACTCCTGCCGCTGCAGACGCAGGTCCTGCAAAGATGCCGTGTCCACGGGGTCAGCCATCCCACTCTTGGGGCCCCCCCCCTCCTGGGGTCTCCCTTTATGGAAGAATTCCAAGGGAACAGGTTAAGATTGCCATCAAGTGGCTACTCTTGGTAGTGGAAGGAAGGATACCGGCCACCACCGCGGGCTGACTTGTCACACATTCTCCTCCAGTGTCTTAGCCCTTTTGTGAAGCAGAATCAAGGTCAAGAGTGCTTTCTGTCTGAGGAACTGACTGGTTTTTTTTTTTTTTTGGCGGGTGGTGGGCAGAACACGCTCAGGAATGTCTGCGTATTGTATATCCCCAGCGAGAAGGCATCTGTGTGAACCGGAATTACGCCTTCCCAGGTGGGCTCTGGAACTGGAGGCAGGCTCAGGGCCCTGGAGCCATGAACGCACACGATCGAGAGGCTTCCTGGCGAGAACTGCTGGGCCCTCATCCTCCTGACAGTCCTGGGCCAGGAGGCCAAAGCCCTCCAACTTTTCTCATGGAAGTTGGCAGAGAGGACCGTGCTGTCATCCGTGAAAGGCTGGCTTACAAGTCCCACCAAGGGCGAAAAGAATTAACAGACCTGATCTGGCTGTTCTGCTTGCCTCCTGCTCCTTGTGTCCCAGCTCTGTAAGTGGAGGAATAATTTCTTTCTCAGGTGATTAATGGGACGATTTATTTGAAGTCCTTGGTACGTGGCAGAAAAGAAGCATTCACAGGGCAGTTGTTACTGAGGTTGTAGGTATACATTACCTAACCACATCTCACAAGAGCTGGAGCTGTGTCATATAACAGCGTACTTAAGGGACTGTATTAAAGTGGGTTTGTTCTGTTCCCTGGCTTTGGGTGCCAGCATCCTGTAATTAGATCTCACCCTAGGACTTGGAGAGCAGAAACCCTGACCAAGCTCAAAGGAAGCAGTCCTTGTTTAGTTTTCCCCAGCAGGTCATTCCTCAGATGTGTTGGGAAGCCTGCCCTGGAGGAATAGTGAGAGTTTGGTTTGTATGGGTGGGGCACCCCTTCCTGGGCGCAGGGTGCTGGATTCTGTAGTCTCTGAGCTGGCACTTGGTACACGAAAGAGGATGGATCTGTGCCAGCTGGGTGGAGGGCGCAGGCCTAAGGCAGGCGGAGGGAGAATGACTTCGGAGTAAATCAGAGTGGCCACTAAACTTTAGGTCAGGGTCAGGGAAACGGAATTCTTGGGGCCTGTGTATCTTCAGCAGCCTTTTAGAAGTGATAGAGGCTATGTGATGTAACCATTCACACGGCAATCTGTCAAATTATATTAGCCCCAAATTCCTGGATTCCAGCCATTGAAAGCACTGTTGGATGCATCAGAAGATTGAAGTGCTGTAATATGCACCGGCACGGTCCTGTCATTCCAGTTCCGCCCATAACTGGGTATCGCTGTGCGCAATCGCCCCTTCACCGGTTTCCTCCTTAAGCTAAATAAAACTCTGGCCGTCCCTTGTCTCACTTGGTTCTGTTTTAGTGATGAGTCATGACAGGATGTGTTTATGGCAGGCTCGTGTTCTTCCAGCTCGCTCAGTGCCCTGTGTACTGTTGGGTCGGGAAACACTTGGAGGCTTTTGCAGAACTTGGAGGGGGGAGTGGTTACGAGATAATCTAGAGGAAAGGTGCCTGTGGTGTGTGCATCTTCCCCACCCACGCCTCTCCCTGCACACAGGAATGTGGGGTGATGGTTTCTCTCTGGAGGTCTCCTGCATGCATAGGAACAGAGGCAGCAGGCCCAGAGTCCTCTGTTTGCGGGTTTGCACCTCTCGGTGCCTATAGCCTTGAGGGTAGCAAGAAGCGAGCCTAACTCAGAACAGTTTCATGTGGCACTTTGTTCGTTGATGCTTGCTGACCTTTCACCCTCAAGCTACAATAGGATCACCTAAAACTGTTTGTGATAAAAATGCCCCTTTGGTGTAACTGCTTGGCACATAAAAAGGTTTTCTACAGTTCTTCATTTTCTGAAGAAGCTTGTGGCTTCTGAATGGTTCCAACCTCCGTTTTCCCTTCTCCCCTCCTGTAAGAGCTAGACCACTTACACTGTGAGCCATCTGTGCTGGATTGGAGGGGCTTTATCAGCTCCTGCTCTGTCCCCCACCTCCTGTCCTTCCACCCTGCCGCCTGAAAAGAAGTTCGGTCTGTCTGACTTGCCCCGTGTACTGGGTCTTAACTCCTAGCAGAGGACAGCACACAGACGCAGGAACTGCTGCTGGGTCTTGAGACTAAAGGCATGGAAATTCTATAGATCAGCTCTGGCCAGGAGAGCTCTCTGCGATGATGGAAATGGAAATGTTCGTGTCTGCGTCATCCTGTCCGGTAGCCACTAGCCAGTTGTGACTCCTGAGTCCTTGAGACCTAGCTGGTCTAGCTAGTTTTAGTTAATTTTAAAAGCCGCATGTAACTAGAGTCTACAAAATTAGACCATGCAGTTATAGAGACAGGATGAGCATAGTGGTGAAATTCTTCTCTTTTATCCTCATGCTTTTGTTGTTGTTGTTTTTGGCTGCAAGTCTTTTTAGGTAGCCAGTGTAGTCAATTTCAGAAACATTCTCTTGGTATGTTACGTAGAAAGTCCTGACAAAGTGAAGCAATATTAATATTTGTTTCAAATGCCTTTTAATGTCTTGGGCAATTTCAGAATACTCTTGCCCATGGTATTAATGTCACAATCTTCATAGTATCCTTGTCTTCCATATAGCAGTGTATCACTGGCTCCAAAAATTGTCTACTGTTCTCATGTACCTTATCCAGGTTTTTTTTTTATTCGCGCCAAATAAGTAATGTTTAAAATAGCTGCTTTTCTTTCATTAATTACTTCTTTTGCGTTCAGGTGCTGCTTCTAAGATGGCAACACACCTATTTTCCTCTGATACCATTTAAATAATTTTTAAGATTTCCTTTTGGCTTTGTGTTTAAAGAAATTCATTTTAATTGTGGAAAATATGGAAATTTCAGAAAATTATGAAGATTCTGCTGGCGAGAATACCAGTTTTTATTACTAGTTTTGTTTTCTCTGGTCTGCTTTCTGTACATTTATATTTTTGAAAGAACAACGTAATTGTTTTATGCAGTGGAATTTCTACAGTTTAAGTTACATTGTAAGTCTTTCCTCATGTTACTAAGTGTTTGAAAATGTGATTTTTAAAAATCATGTGTAATGTTAAAAAATTGTGTTCCATGCTTAGCATTAGTCTTTAGTATGGTACATGATACTTTTAAGGAAAATACCATGAAGAATATACACAAAATTGTGAATAGTGATTGATGTAATTTCACCTTATTAAAAAGATAGGAGGGTTATAGTTAGTTTTGGTTTTTATTTAAAATTGTTAGTAACAAAATGAGTTTATCAAAATTAGCAGGGTATGAAAGGTAAATACTTTGAGGAAGACACAGAACAGCTTTACATGTAGAAATAAATTATTGGCTCCATTTCTTTTAAAAAATCATTTAGGGGTTAAATATGTGTAAAACATAATATAAGTGAAGGTTAGTAAGTGTTAGATTTATGAGAGCTCTAATTTTATTTCACCTGAAAAATGGAAGGTTATTTCTCAATAATTCCTAATTTTGATCAGTGAATGCCAGGAAGTCAGTGTATTATAAATTACATGAGGCATTTCTAGCAAAATACTTTTAAACACAAAGAGATAATTATTTGAAACATTTTTCTCTCTAGGAAAAAAGCAGGGATGGGATGCCTTTGAAAGCTTGGTAAGTTGTAGAATGAGGGCGCCCCCCCCCCCCCCCCAAGGTAATAAGAGCCTTTCAGGCTTATGAAGGCCCTGAGATGGCCTCAAGAAACAATTTATGCTTTTGACAGCATTTATTAGGCCTCAGCCACTTTCTCTAGGCTTATGCTAGGTTTCGAGGGTTAAGATGAGCGAGACTAAATCCTCTTGGTCAGTATCCTGACAACCACGCATTAGAGATTGAATAGCACCTGCAGAGCAGGTGGTGTGTGTCACTAAAGGCTGACCAGGAGGAGGGGCAGGAGCTTTCTGGGCAGACAGAGGAGAGAGTATTCCAAAGGAGGGAATGGCATATGCAGAGGTGCTAAGGCTTGAGAGCTCAAGGAATGCGGAGAACGTGTCATTTGCCATACATGCCCTCAGGCCAGCTACCCCAGTGCCTTCATGGACTGGACTATTGTGGGGTGTTGCCAGGTTTGAAAACTAAAGCACTGATATCCAGTCTATTACATGGCTCAGAGACCCGCCCCCCGCTTTAAATAAAGATAGAATTTAAACCAGTAAAAGGAGCAACAAAATAATAAAGATCAACTGTGTTGAAATCCTTGCACATAAATTCTTGTTTCTCCATTTCCTTTCTTAGTACTACTTTCTAGAAGTGAAATTGCTGAAGTAAAGACTTCAAACAATTGTCATCCATTTATCAATCTTTTACCATCCTTGCAGTGTAGAAGACCATAGGCTTTGTCAAAGTTAGATTTGAAAAGGGAATCAACTGCTCTTCAGTCGTGCCCTGAGTCTGCTCTTGGTTTCAGTACTTTTCAAACAGTTTTCCATTATTCTTCATTCTGAAGTAGGTAACATGGCTGTGTTGGGATTCTTGTTGAATTTTTCTTAATAATATTGCGATTCATTTTCAAAATCACAGTGTTGATAATCTTCTTTAACGTGGCATTATTTCTCTGTTTACCTTTTGAAATCCATTATCTGAATCATTTAAAACATTAAAAGCTAAAGTATATATTATCTTATGTTTATTTTTATAATCAAGTAATTAAAAGTATATATTAAAGAAAAAATTGTATTTCATTAGGACCAAAGTTTTATTAAGGCATATAGGTAGCCCTTCATAAAGCACTCATCATGTGCCACTGGTACTTTAACATATGTATAATTACTTTTTTGGGGGGCGGGGGGTGCTGTGTTGAGTCTTCATTGCTGCACATGGGCTTTTCTCCAGCTGTGGCTAGCGGGGGCTACTCTTCGTTGTGGTGTGCAGGCTTCTCTCGTTTCAGAGTGCGGGCTGTAGGCGCATGGGCTTCAGTAGTTGCAGCATGCGGACTCAGTAGTTGTGGCACACGGGCTTTGTTGCTCTGTGGCATGTGGGATCTTCCTGGACCAGGGCTCAAACCTGTGTCCCCTGCATTGGCAGGCAGATTCTTAACCACTGCGCCACCAGCGAAGTCCCAACATATGTGTGATTACGTTAATGTCTTAAAACCACCGTTGTCCTTATGCCTATTTAACAGATAAGGAAATTGACAGAGAGACACAGAGAGCTTTCAGGGATTCTCCTTAAGTTCTAACAGTTCACGGGGAGTAAAACTAGGATTAGAAGCAGGCAACCTTGTCCAAATTACAATATGTGTGCTGTGAACCACTAAGGTTCTTAGTGGCTTAGATGCTTACCAAATAAACCATTTTTTTTTTAATTAAAAAAATCGGATGGAACTTTTTTTCCGATAGCTTATTAATTTGAACTTCCTGGTTTAATTGTTGTGCCATTTCATTGGTATTAGTGACTAAATCCATAGCAACCAAGTTTGTTTCACTAGTTCATACAGTCACCCAGCCCAGATCTCCCTTCTGTGTTCTTGTAATTATTGGTATTATTTTATAATTGAACATTGTGGCCTTGAAGTCACATTGGCTCTAGGGCCAGCCACATGCATTATACAGTTGAGTGCTGTTGGCACTTCAGGAATTACCAAGCCCCCTTGGAAAGGGTTCAAGCCAGACTCTGTATGTACTTAATTCTGCTTGGTATATTGCCAGTGTCTTAACTTTTATTTAAATACATACAATTTTAACAAGTAATATTTATTATTAGTATGATGGTTCTGTATTTTTGGAAGTCAAATATTAGCACAGTGGATCATATTGGGTTGTTTTTAAAAATCATAATTTAGGTGATATGATCAATATACCATGTAATTGAGCCCAAATAACAGAAATATCTTTGAGCACATAGCTAATGCAGTGCACTCATTAAAATCCTCTGTTTCCTCGACTTCCTAGACTCCACAGCCTTTTATGCCTTTCTCTCACATAGGGCCAACACATGCTACCCTGTCCCTCCTTTTTAAGTATTTTTGGTAAATTGCTGTTCATAGCACTTAACTCACATGTTAAGGTGCCTCCTTTGTATGCAGTAGCTTTGTATAGGTAGCAGGGAACTGGAGAGCTTTTGGAGGCTGATCTTGGGTGGTAAGAAGTACTCCGGGGTTTGCTCTAGCTCTGACAGGCTTATCTTTCCTTTATGAGGTGGATCCCAGCCCTCAACATGGGCAGACTTCCTTGATTGGATACATGAATAAAACAAGGTCTTAATTCTTCTGAGGCAGCAGGTTCTTTAATGAATCAACACAGGGTACTGTTAGGTATCTAAATTTGATTAAGGCGAGCAAAATGCTGAATGCAGCTGGTGGGCTGCTGGAGGTGGCCCAGCTCGGAGGTAATGACGTGGTGGTGCACGTAGGTGGGTCTTTGATTGGAAAGCTCTCAGCAGCAGAATAGGTCCTCAGATGTCCTGGTGTTGAGGTGATAATTAGGTGGATGATGGCCATGTACCTGGCTGGCTGCAGAGCATTTCTTTGGATAGGACATCCTTTCTGAAATTCTGTTCTCTTCTGAAGTAGCAATTGGAGTGACTTGTACTCTGGAGTCTTGAGTAATAAGAGGTCCTTACATTTAAACATTTGGAGATTCAGTGATGCCTTGCTGGTGCACTAGCAAAAACTGACTCCTGAAACCAGTTTGCCACTAACTTATAAATTTGAGTATTCGTGTATCCAAGGATTTCTAGTAATTCCACTCCTAGGTGTGTATCCCAGAGAAACCCTAGCGCATGCTTTCCAGGGGACAAGCAGAGGAATGTTTGTAGCATGCTTAATGATAGCAACAGATAGGCAAAACTTTAGACGAACAAGAGAACCAACATAAATTGTGGAATATCCATACAGTGGAGTCTGATAAATAATAGTGAAAATGACTGGACAAAGTATAAGCAAAGTCATGGTTGTATCTTAGTAATAACCTAATGTTGGGAGGTGTGAAGCTCATTGTCAAGCGCAGTAAGACAAGACACTATTCAGGCATGCATATTTGTGCTGTAACTTAAAAAATAATGAAAAGGGGGAGGAGGAAGCACAATAGATAATGTCTTAGTGATTGGGTTTGCAGATATTCTTTATATTATTAAAAATTAAATACAATGGGGGTAGATGGAGTTGCCAGTATTTGGGGAGTCTTGTCTTCATTTAAGAAGTGAGACTTGCTCTGATCTTTGGATGTTGAAACTTAGCTGGTGATGCTGTCAGTCATATTATCTTTGAACAAGAAACAGTCCTTGCCAGTCTCCTTTTCTACCCTCCCCTCTTTCCAGAATTTAAATCGTGAAAGTTGTGTCGCTGTTCTTAAACTAAACCTAGTTCTCCGTGCTGTCGTGTGTCTCCCAGAGGGTGCTGGTGCTTTTAGTCTGTCTGGTGCTGAAGATACGTGCCCTCTTTGGTAAACCGACGTTTTATCTAAACAGTCCAAAACCGACGGAAGTTCACAGGCAAGAGTTTTCCAGTTCCCCTTCCTGATCCAAGAGCGGAGCACAGGCCAGAGTTGATGCTAAGCATGTCTTTTAGGGAATACTGAGTGCCCGGTCACATGCTGATGATGGTTTTGGAAGTAGGAGCAGCCCGAGGCCAACATCCTGTTATGCCTTATCTTTCTGAATTTAAACACCTTGTTAGTTTGTTAGTTGATGGGAAGAGGAAGCAGCAGTGAAGCCAGGGAGAATAGAGATACGGAGAGAGCACAGAGCCCTTATTATTGCCGTGGCTGTGTCGGATTGGTCAGAGGTGGAGATGTTAAGGATGACCAGTGTCCCGTTCATGGCGCTCAAGCTTCATTTCCGGCTGGTGGTTTATGTCTTATGGTTTGCAGCTCCTTACTGACCTTTTCTCGGGATTCCCATACGTCCAAATATCTGTCTCCTACCCATTTTCCACTTCCCCCTTCTGAGTGCTTTTGATTAGCGAAGGCACTTAAAGACAAGTCCCAGTAGAAAGAAGAGGGAAAAGCCAAACAGTCATCCCTTAAATGTCCTTTAATTGACTGGGTTTGACTTATGCTGCAGTGGGACACATGCCAAACAGTTGTTCACCGTCATAGGAATATATTGCACTGCAGAGAACTGAAGGAGGGTCTGTTCTGGGCTCACACTGGGTATGTAATGATCGGAGAGGCTTTTCCAACCCTGTATCCTACAGCGATTTGTGCCGTGACATGCTTCTAGCGTGTTAGTTTACCTCTGTCCCCAGAGACCTCAGGGTTCATAGATGGCCTTCTGCTTGCTGAGAACTTATAAGGAACTAATACTGTGACCTTGGTTAAGAACCAGGCGTGCATAAGCCTTCGTTTACTCATCTGTAAAGCGAAGGATTGTACTAGATTGTCTCTTAAGGCCCTACCTCTATTTTGGTTTTTAAAGTGGTGGAAATCAAGTAGAGGGTTAGGGAAGACCATCACCTGCCTCCTGATATTTTTTGTTGGAAAGTGAGGCAGCTGGAGGTGCCGTGGTCATTTAGGAAACGGGAACCAGCCATAGTGGGGACAGAGTAATCGCTGGGCCTGTGAAGCGGACAGGTCTGCTTTCAGGGTTTTTTGAATTCTAAATAACTTCACCGGTGTTAAGCCCAGAAGGGGCTCATTCAGTAGTTAAATAACAACAACAAGCTAAAAGTAAGAGTAAGAGGGGGCATTCTTTCCCCAGTTCCCTTGGATGAGTCTGTGAGTGAAGCTTTCAGTACCATGTGGGTTGTTCTCTGAGGGTGTTGCCACCATCTTTTTTCCCCTCTGGAGAGGCATAAAGAGGAGAACGTGGGCTGGTGTTCAGAGCATGTGTTTTGGACATTGTAATTGCCAGCTGAAGTTCAGAAGCTTCAGGAGAATTGACTTTAACAATCAAAAAGCTTATGACACACGAAAGGAGATGCGAGCTCCAGTTATCTGAGGCCAGGGAGCTGGCCAGCCCCGCTGGAATCTTGCCTTTTTCACCCTTCTCGGAAGCTGCCAGGCCACAGAACCCGTTTTGTAAAAGATCCTCAAGAAGCAATGAGGGAAAACAGCTTCTGTTTTATTAGATTAGATGAATGTATGTGTCTGGGGGAGGGGTGTCCATGCGCTGGTGGTGGGGAGGGCAGCGGTGGCCCATGCAGTCGTCACCGTCGCCGAAGTGATGAAGCACCCTGGAAGCAGGGATGGGAGGCAGGGGGCGGGCGGGCTGGAGGAGGAGCATGTGGAAAGAGATTTCTGCAGGCTGTCTGGAGAGCTGCCCAGGTTTCCCAGCCAAAAAAACAAATAAAAATAAATAAAAGGCAAGTGCTGAATGACACAGATTATGATATTAAAAAAGGATGCCATTGAAAATGGGCCATGGACCCCGCTGCCGGGCTGCGGGGGGAGTGTGTGCACGAGGGGGGCGGTCTGGCACACTGGGCACACAGAAGTGTGGACACTTAAAGTGCTCCCGTCCAAAGTGGCGCGCCGCCGGCCCACACCCCATGTCAGAAATTCTGAGATAAGGATTTGTCTGCATTGCAGGTTGAGGAAATTGCAGGATGAAAAAGCAAGTCCATCTTTTCCTTTTTCTCATTCTAATTTATCAGGAAGGAAAAAAGCCCCAGACCCCTCCTCTTTGGTGTTAGATTCCCACCCAGCCACATAAATAACCTCCTCTCCCTGACGCCTCCCCTCCCCCAGGCCCCTGCACCGCTCGCCTGGCTGTCCTATTGCCGCGTGGAATCTGCACCGCCGGAATCTGCACTGCCGCCTGCTCATTACGTACAGGGGAGGATTGTTGACAAGTGCTCTGGAGCCTGCCTCGCCGCGCTCTCCCTCCCTCCTCCTCCCTTCCTCTGTCCTTCTTCCTCTCTGTCTCTCTGCAATGATCCGGCTCTGAGGATGGCTGCTCCACGGGTCTGTCAGGTGCAGTTTTTGGTGGCTTATCTTGAGGAACCTGGGATAGAAGGTCTGTTCCTATAAATAAAATAAAAATCAAATAACTGTAGATTTGTTTCAGGCTGCTGTGGCTTTTGTTGGAGAAATAGGCCTTTTATGGGTTTCCCTATTGGGGTCCTGATTAAATCCATTATGGATGGCAAGGTGCCATATATATATATATATATATATATAAAGTATGTAAAAAGTGTTGCGATTTGCCTAATATTAATATTCTTGCAGCTTTGGTATCCTCCCTAGGGGCAATGGTGGCTCCTGCAAAGGTACTGTGGAAATTTACAAGCGAGAATTAATGTCGCTCTTAAAGCATTGAGCTCTGTTGACCATTTTGACCAAATCTTCAGTTTTAGTCAGGCTTGTACGAGTTTAGACCTTTCTCTGGAGATTGAACGCCATCCCGCTATGGCTGGTGCCTTTATTTTATTGCCAGCTTATGTGATCGCTTCCCAGCATTTAAAAATAGATGTTTCATTAAAGTTAACTAGTTCATCCTCACCATAGCTTTGGTTTCCTTTATAAATAGCATGCATGGTTTTCATTTCCTGTCATACTATCCTTCTCCACCTCTTCTTTCCTTGAAAGATGGAGGAAACTGAGGCGTGTCAGCAGAGACCGAGTGATTCTAGGTTAGACCTTAAAGCTTCGAACTTTGAGTGCTCTCATTTCTGCTCCCATATTCTGTGCATTGATCCATGTTTGTATTAGTAAATAGAGACACAGGTGAGTTTTAGCAGCCATCAATTTTAGGTGCCTCAAATCTTTGCAGATCCTGTGGCCGCGTTCCTGGAGTTCCGCTTTCTGTACTGTTTCCTTTAGATTTCAGCATGGGAAGGAAGGCGGCTTGGGGAGGCTGTAGGCCTCTCTGAGCTTGCTTGCCGCCACCAGGTTGTTTTTTTTTTTTCTTTTGGACTTTGAATAGCCCACTTAATCCTTGACTATATTCATATGAGAAGTGGGTGTGTATGTAGTTGACTTGTCTGTATGTGAGGGGGAGGTACTGAGTGCACTGGAAAACTTATGAACAAAACAGTTTAGGACTTGCATGCGGTCCATTTTATGGGCTTAGGGGATAAAGGCAGCCAGAGAGGTTTTTGGGGGTAAGGATGTGGCTGTTGACTTCTCTGTGAATTATGATGTTAGGACACAAAGTGTTTGGAGTTGTGCCCATTTATCATTAGCGACTTGTGCACAAACTAATAACTATGGGATTTGTTGATTTGTGTTAAAGCCAGCTTTGTTTAACTCTGTAGAGACTTGCTAATACTGGAGAACCGGTTTCTTTTGGTAACTTACTTTTGGTGGGGTAAATGTAATATGAAGCTTTAAAGATAACTCTCTCTCTCTCTCTCTCTCTCTCTCTCCCTCTCCCCCTCTCCCCCCCCCTTCTCCCTCCTTCATAAACACACACTCACACACCTACACCCACACACAGCCACACACACACTTTAATTATTTACAGGTAGAATGTCACTGTCCGGGAACATGCACCACATATGGAAAATGTCCCCCTGAGAAGCACAAACTCCATGATTTATAAAAGCAGATTTTGGCATGTCAGCTTCTCTGAACAGAAGACTTTGGACACGCTGGTCTTGTTTGCTTATCTAAAAGAATTTCCCTACAAATGCACAGGGTTCCTGTCCACTGTGTCTGCCTCTTAAGTGCCCGGGCTCCGCAGCAAGTGGTCCATTGTTCTGCAGCTCATTTCCACACCAGCCTAAGCACAACGTCGACTCTAATCACTCCTGTATGTGGAAAGCAGTTTTCGACCTCTGGGGGCCTCGGAACTGGGCCACCTGTCCAGCAAATACTTTGACTTAGCTGATAGAGACTTGAGTTTCATGTTTTAGGGGCTTCCAAGATTCGCGCTTTGGATGGACAGTCATAATTAGGTTGACCGGTTTGCCAGCATATATAAGGTATCGGGATGGGGCACGGACCTAGAGGAGGTATGACGTGGGATAGAAGGCTTAGGATAATTGGATGCAGGTAGAGCTTCTCATTGTAGAGCAATGTGGGTGCTTATATTTTAGTAATCATGGCTGCTCAAGACACTGTGTCTGTTCTGATCGGTATAAAAATCATGTCAAGGATAAAGAACGGGAGGAGGGTGCGGGAGGGTATAGGGAGGAAGTGCCTTTGCCCCGGAGAAGGAGAGGAGTTGCGCTAAAATGCACAGCACATTTTGCGCACTGTCGTCAGCAGAGTTTCAGTGGCTTCTGGGCCCGTCCAGAAAGCTTTCCTAGAGATGATGGATCCTTCCCGTGGAGGGATTTTGTATCCAGTGAAGTTCCACTGTGGCTCTTTGGTTGTCGTTGTTGGAGCCTCTCCATGAAGAGTGTTTTCTCTCCTTGTGTAACTCCTGGTCAGGACGTGGGGAGGAGAGGTCTTTTGTCGTCTTTTGTTGGTGCCGACCCATTTGGGGTTTTTAGTAAAAAAAAACCCCATTTGGGGTTTTTAGTCCCTCTCCTTGTGTGGACTTGTGACCTGTCTGCTGGCTTGTTCCTTTGTGCCTCGAGGTGAGGCAATGCTTCCTGGGCTAGGGTTCTGTCTGTCTCTTTTCCTGCTCGTGTCTCTTGAATTTAGTCATTTGCGTGATTCTGAAATAGGAGGAAAGGATGAGGTCAGACGTTTTCCTTGCCTGCCCAGTGGCCCAACTTTTCCATGTTATTATCACTGCGTCAGATTTTTTTCTAACATCTGTTCTCAAAAAAATCGAGCATGCAGAAGAAGGTTTAGATAACCCAAGAAGGTTTTGTGGGGAAAAAGTCTGGTGGTGGTGAAGGGCTTCTAGGGGATTGTCTGTTTATCTACTGTCTACTTTCTGGGTGTTAAACTAAGAAAAACCCGTGTTGCCCATGTGTCTTGAGGGGCTCCTTTGAGGGTTTGTTGGGGCTATGTTTGGACCCCGTTTTCTTGGCTGGAGAAATCTGCACAGCTGATTTGAGAGCAGACAAAGGGGAGCCCTAGTCTGTCAGGGGCCATCCTCCCGAGGGAAAGGGATAATTATTTTCCATAAGCTGAGGTATTAAACCATGCTCATTTGTGCTTCGTTGACCATGAGTGTGGCAGTGACATCCTGTCTCACGACTGTTATTTGTTCTCAGCCACCTCAGCGTTCTGAGATGGAAAAGGGTGTCAGTGGACCGGCCTGGGCTTAGCTTTGCGGACCCTTCTGCACTGCTCACCTCCTTCCCTAGACCCTGCGATCGATCCAGAAGCTCAGCTGCTGACCCGAGTGTGTGCAGTTGGGTTTAAACTACATACTCATGTGGACCCTGTGAAGCTGGCCCCAGCCAGAGTTTCCCTGGCATCCACATGCAAAAAGCAAACAATCCAATTTTTCTTTCAAAATTTGAGTGAAAATAGGCTTTGTTTTCCACTAGTAGTGGCAGCAAACTTGACATTCTGAATACCTCAGAGAGGGTCCTACCTCAACCAATTTTTCTCTCAACTCAAAGTGCAGCAGCCAGCCACCCCCATCCTCCAACATACACAGACACACAGACACACACGTTGCTGCTGCTGCCGCAAATGAAAGCTCTCTTTGGATGCTTGACTGTTTAATATGTAATGTGATACTTTGTCTCGCAGTGACAGGGTGACAGACGGGCATTGGCTCTATAATACAGAATTACCTTTTGTGCGTCTCTTCTACAACAAAGCCAAATACACTGACTCTCCCTAATATGCTAATACGTTTGGTGTGCTCCAGATGTTTTGGAAGCTGGGGAACAGCTTCAAAGGTCTCCTTGTTTTCCTTTCTCTTTAACCCTTCTTTTGTGAAATAAGGGCATTAGATTTTCCTTCAGTTTTGTATTCCATCGCGTACGTGTAGCTAATGGGAGGACTGGTGAAACTTCTTTGTGTCTAAAACAGAAAATTGTAAGCACTGCCCATTCTCGCCCCCCTTTTCAGATGTTAGGAAAGAATTTCCTCTGTGCACATTTCTGTTCTGAAATCTGTAGCCCTCATCATCACTTAGCTGAAGGAATCTTTGGCCTCATTTGTGTTTTAAATTTCCCAGCCCCCATTATGTTAAGGCCACGGGGAGATGTCCACGCACATATGCAGCCCCCCAGAACGGGACCGCTCCTTCCTCTTTGCTGCTGCCTTTCCAGGCCTAGGAGGAACCAGGTCGGGTGTGTTGCCTTTGAAAGCCTTTTGGTTGCGTGCTCTTTGGGGAGATGAGGGTCCAGAGCTCCTGAGTTTCGTTTCCTGGGTGTTCTCAGCTCGTGAGCATGGGCGCTGCCCTTGTGGCCTGTGGCACGCTGCCCCGTCAGCTGACGGTGACTCGCCGAGGGCTGCCTTTCCCGCAGTGATTTGGAATTTTCAGCTCATATTTATTGCTCTTGTGAAAGACAATAGATGTGGTTTAATTTAAGTTCAACCTACTGAATATTAATAGAGGAGAATGAATGCTCGTGTGGGGAGGCGGTCTTTGGGCCATCGCGTCTCCTCTGTTAACGCCCCCCCCCCCCCACAGGTTTGTGTTGATGGTGGGGTTGGAGAAGGGTGGGATGGTAAAGCCAGTTGGCGTGTTTGGAGGAGAGAATGCCCTTTGATGATTTCTCATTGACTAAAAATAATGTAAAAGATCGGTGGCAGGGCTTTGTTCCATAGGGGAAAGGAAAGGCAGTACTCATTGGCTTGTCTGATGGTCTGATACCGGCTTTTCTGCCCCGCGGTGTCGTGTTCTATCTTGCTGACCTGGCTTTTCTGGACTGGGCAGGTGGTACGAGTTGGATGAAAACGTTCAAAATGAAATAGGGTAGCCAGCCCACTGGAGATGTGAATAAGGGGGTGGGCGGTGTGCAGAAAAAAGCCCCGGTTTATCCAACCGTGGAGACTGTCTAACTGAAAATAAATGTACATTTTCTCTGTGCTGATGTCAGGACGGGGGTACTCAAATTGAAACAGTCAGTTATATGCAGAACAAGTCACTCTTGGCGCCCCCCCCGTAAAGGCTGGAAACAGCTGAGGTCTCCTAGTTCACTGAACAGGCAAGCAGTCTCTCTGTGTGGGCCCCTTTTTCCTGATCTGGAAAGTGAATGACAACCCATCTGTCTCCTAGTTCAGGTAGCAGACATTGTTAATCCTTGGAATGGAGGAATCTTTGGTGTTCTTTGAAGATATTAGTCTGATGATGGCTTGGGACTGTGGACTCAGCACTTTGATTCCTTTGAATGGAGCTCAGTCATGCCTTAGTGTTTCAGAGCATTCTCATCCTTTTGCCTGACATTGAGCTCACATACAGTCAATTAAAATTCCCCCTTTTCATGTAAAACTTGATAATCCAGTTTCCCTGAATTTGTGCTTAGGCACTTGATTTTCTTTTCTTTTCTTTTTTTTTTTTTGGAGAAAAGAAACATTATATCCTTGTTGTAGACTGATGCCTCTTAGATATGAACACTTTTTTTCCCATCATGCATTACTTTTTAACCGTATTTGTCATTAGCAGGCTCTGATAGCTTTGTGATAAATTTTGTAAGCAGCCTTCTTTCCTTTCACAAAATTAATGATCCAAGGTGGAAGAATGCCCCAGCAGAACTTTGGTTTTGGGTGCCTTACTGTGAGTGGACTTTGGATTTGGGCGCCTTACCGTGAGTTGTATTACGATAGATTGTACAAACATAATTGGTTTCCTGAGATCTAGTGCACACTTGCCCAGAGCTTTATAGTGTCTTAGGGCAACTAGATCTCTTTCTGGCTTGAATCTTGCTTCCCCCTGCAATAGTGGATCTCAAGATGTGGCCCCCCTGGGCTTCCCTGGTGGCGCAGTGGTTGAGAATCCGCCTGCCGATGCAGGAGACACGGGTTCGTGCCCTGGTCCAGGAAGATCCCACATGCCACAGAGCAACTAAGCCCGTGAGCCATGGCCGCTAGGCCTGCGCGTCCGGGGCCTGTGCTCCGCAACGGGAGAGGCCACAACAGTGAGAGGCCCGCATACCGCAAAAAAAAAAAAAAAAAAGATGTGGCCCCTAGACCAGCCAAAGCAGAACCAGCATCATCTGGAAATTTGTTAGAAGAGGACACACTGGGGTTATGCCCCGGGCGTAAGTTTGAGGGTCACTCCTCTTTACAGTCTACAGAGGTTCTTTCTGTCAGAAGGACAAGGGTATAGCTGTCATTGAATGAATAGCTTAACTTTTCTCTGCTAACTCATTCCTTCACTTACTCTCTCATTCACTCGTTAGCTGCTTGCTCCCTCAGGAGGTACTTGAGATCTGGTTACGTATGTACCAGAGGGCACAGCAAGTGCTTCTTCCTCAGATTGACCGAGCAGCACCTGGTGGTCCTTCTGTTTCCTCCTTGTTCCAAACACAGCTTCAGACAACCACCTCTTCTTCCTCCTTCTCCTTCACTGTCACCGGCACCACCACTGTTTTTGTTTTTGTTTTTTAGGTGTATTGCGTGTACCAGCTTTGCTCTCCTCGTTTTGCTGTTGCAGGTTTGCTTGCTGGCTCCAGTGATTCCTAGTCACTGCCCTCCCCTGTTGCTTGCCCTGCAAGTGCAAGGTTTCTTCTTTGTACATACTGCTAACTGATGCACGCAGGAGTGTCTCCTCTCACTATTAAAATTTAGGCCTTGTTGGATTATGCCTGTATCCCCAGTGCCCTGGCATATGGTGGGTGTTAAAAAATGAAGTTATATTTCCTTCCTCCTCCTTTCTTGCTTTATTCTCCTTTAAGTCCTTGCATACTATTGAAAAATTTGATTTCAACCAAGAGTACACTTTTATTTTAGAGATAATCCCCCTTAAAAATTAATTTTATATATGGTTCCATAACCAGAACTTTTATTTTGAATTTACCATCCTTTTCAAGTGTGGTAATTCATCCACGAGCGCCTCTTTTTTACACGTGACTTATATTATGTCCCTGGGCTAGTTTCCTAATCTGCGTTTATAAGTATGGTGTGTATCTTCCTACTATTTGGGTGGGCTGCTGGGCTGCTGCATGGTCATTTCTAACCACCCCCCCACCCCTCCCATGACATTACTGCAGTGCTGTAATTTAGTGCTGGTCAGTAGAGATGTTATTTCAACCACATATGTAGTGTTAATTTTCTAGAGCTGCATTAAAAAATTTTAAAGAAGCAGGTAAGACTAATTTAAATGTATTTGACGTAACCTAATAATACATCCAGAATATTTCAAGAATTAATATCCAATTATTAAAGAAATGTTAGTTATAGTGAGTTTTAAATAAGGTTAAATAAAAATAATAATTCATCTTCTTACTCACATAGCCATATTTCAAGCGCTCAGTAGCTCCCTGTGACTAGCGGTTACCGTAATGGATAGCACTGCTCTCATCTTTGAAATGTTGGCCCCACTTCAACCCATAGACTCATAGATTTCCTTGCAATTATGTCTCCTGTTTGCTTCACAGTGCAAACTCCCCACATTTTCTGTTTCTCTGGGAAGTTGTCTAGTATTTTCATTTCCATATTGTAGTCATGACTCCCAAAGCCACAAGTCTGAGTGACAGCCACGGGATTTTATTTACTGCATTGTATTAGATTTCCAACGTTATGTTATTACTCATACCCTGAAATGATGTACAAATAGATAACTGGGGAAATGCATGTGTAAACAGGTTAAGTCCCAGGGTTTTGTTGCAGTATACTGTGTTCTTCCAGAAAATCTTACCCAATATGTAGAATATTGTGTCCTATATAGTGTTTACTGCAACTAATAGGAACCGCTCTTTAAGTGCTTCAACCAAAAAGGGATTTAATACAGGGACGTAAGTGCTTACAAACTTGCTGGAAGGGTTGGGAGGACAAAAATCAAGGGGCCACCCTGCCCTTTTGGCTTTACTTAAAAGCCAAACACCGTGGCTGTGAAAATGCAGACACTTGCTAGCACTTCTGCCGATGCCCAGAGGCCGGTGACTAGACAGTGGAACTGGGGGCCGGTGGCTGTGGACACTTGTGTGGGTACAAGCCCCCTGTTGGTAGAACCTAAATCGTATCCAGAACCCTAGATGCAAGGACGTCTGAATCCTAGAAGACCAGGCTTTTATTCAGCTGTGACCCATTGGCTGGTGGCTCAGCAGCTTCCACGTCACTTGGCGTAGCCCGTTTCCCAGTCTGGGTTACTAGTGGCTCATCCTGGGGCCACCAGACTCCCTCTTTCTTCCACATGGTGCCATGCATGGAGTCGTGGAGAATCCTTATCCTCTGAGACAGTCAGGTTCCACTACAGTGACTCTGATACAGTGGATTGCTATGAAGAGCAAGCTGTACAGTCAGACCTCTAGTTAAGAACTGATACATGGCCACAAGGTAATGATTGATGCTTTTTCTTGGGTGGCAGGTACTGGCTCCTGAGGGCAATTCCAAAAAGGATTTCAGTGTTTCTAGAGTAAATATTTAGCCCTGGAAGGGTAACTAGTTTGAATCGGTAATCCGTGAAGTTTCTTTCCTCCTTTCCGCTCCCCAGCCCTGAGAGATGGTGATGCACTCAAGAAAGAACGCTGTAGTGTATTATTACAAGGACACATTTCTGCTTGACTTTCTTACTGTTGGAGTTATTTCTTTGGTAGGCATTTCACTCTCGTGTAAGGTCTAAAGTAGGATGAGGTGGGACTATTTCCCCTCCGTTCACAAGGGATATATGTACCTTCTAATTCTCTTCCATCCACATTCTTGTCTGCCCTCATCAGTCACTGTGTAGGGTTAACTGTGGTAAAGTGCTGCTTCCTGATGTCATGTATTTAAGTGTTTGTCCCCTTTTTTCACCTGTAGGGCTCCTTGGTAATGGCCAGTCTAAGGGATTAGGACCAGCATCAGAACAGTCAGAGAATGAGAAGGACGATGCATCCCAAGTGTCCTCAACTAGCAACGATGTTAGTTCTTCAGATTTTGAAGAAGGGCCGTCGAGGAAAAGGTTAGTACCCAAGGCTGAAAACATTGGTGCCTTAAACCAGGGACTTCAAACTAGGTGCCAGTTTTGTCCGCGTGGGAACAAACTTGGGCCCACTCACCCAATCTCCTGATTTTTTCGTAGAGGAGCCAGAATTCTGGATTTTTGTATCAAATATCCTGGTTTGTAAATATTGTCCACTAATTATAATTAGAGATGAATAAAGCAAAAAAATGCTGTGGACCAAAGAAAACACTTTCCTGCCATGAAAATTGGCCAAAGAGTTGCCAACTAACTTGTAATTCCTGTCTTTGCTGTGCATTTCAATTGATTTTCATCAGTTATATTCGTGAGTATATTAGATGGTATTTTGCCATTTCTGAAGAGATGTTTCTAAAAATTTGAAGAACTAAAGGTGGTGTTTCTGAAAAATTCTTCCCCTTGTCAGGAAAGCAAAATCTACTTGGCGTTAACCAAGTTAGTAGGTGTGAAACAGGTTCTTAAAATTAATTTGCCAGCAGGTTTTAAATTTTTTTAAAATGACTTTCCTAAATAAGCTTCAGATAGCTTGATCAGGAAGTTGGCTATGGTAGTTTGATAAGAGTTGTGGCTTCGTGGTCAGACAGTGACGTTATATAATAACGCTTTTAATTGGGTGTTTTAAAAACCTTTGTTAGTTATCAGCCTTATTTCACGCCTCGTGTTGTCTGCGCGGACCTCCAACCCCCTTGGAATTTATATTTCATTTCATTCCTTTTCTGCTCTCATACTCATTGTTTTCCTGGATGACAAGATTAATTACTTTTTCTTAGAATCTGTTTTTTGGAGAGGTTTGGGAAAGGGGAAAAAAATAACTCCTGGTCTGGACTTCGTTGTTTGCCCTTTCTATATACTGAATTATAGTTACTTTTCAGAAACCATCTAGGTGTGTATATCTAATGAAGAACAATGTGGTGGCAAATTAAGAGGAAGGGAGGAGAAGAGTGGCCATGTGTGGACACTTAAAATCCTTAACAGAACTGTACTTTAGATCTGAAATTTGAGATGCATAGCTCCAAGCCTTTATTTTCCTCTGTCACGCAGTGTCTTCGTTTAGAATACCCATGATATGGAGTCTGTATTAACGTCCATCCTCTTTCTCCCTTAATCCTCGGCACTGTGTCTTAGAAGGTGTCATTGGATTTGTTAGTACAATTAGCACGCATATGTAAGAAGTATCTCTGCCAGTGTAGGGGACTTTGTATGTTACTCTATTTAAAAACGTTTGGCTGAGTGTCTCAGTGTAAGCCTTTAATGTCTCAGATGCTCTGTGACAAACATTCGGTCTGCCCCAATTTGAAAAGGGCAAGGTCACAAGAGAGGGAGTTAAAGGGTGTGTAAGAAAAACCACATTAGTAAACATACTTGAATGTGTAATAATACTCTCCCATGTTTCCATACATGGGTGGGGGGGTCACGCATCATCTGTTTTTGAGGAACAAAAGTCTGTGATTGTGGTTGGAAATGGCAGTACCCATCCTTCAGCCACATGGCCGTCCGTCACCCGCACCTCTGGTGAGGTTGGTCAGCATGGGGGGTATGGTGACAAAAGCCATTAGGCTTCATTCTCTTGGGGTGGGTGTGGGGAGCCCTTTGTCCCTGGCTCCTATAGTGCCTTTCTCAGATGGCAGTGCTGCTGGCTTCCTCTTTGCCAGGGGACTGTGGTCCTGTGTGGCAGCTGTGTGCAAATCAGTCAATTAACTTCAATTCTCCAGGGCAGTGAAAAAGAGAAACTTTGTTTAGGGGAACTTAGGGAAAACTTAACACACATTGCTAATCTGCTTTAATTATTAGTGGGCCAAGTACCTTGTTTTACTGAATTACGGATTCATGACAGCATTTTGGGGAGTTATGATTCACAGTCTACTATCTGGGACATAGTGTAGATTAAGGTTTGACAGGTTAGGCTAGATTTAGGGCTGGTCTGGGGTGGCCTGCGTTGCAGAAAGGGGCTACACTACCCATCCGTAGTTTAAGGTAGTGTAGTTAGGGCATAAATGTCTTGAAGTGTTGCAGGGTACATAGCAAATAGAAAATAATAACTTTTAATAATTTTTGGTTTATTTTGATTCATTGTTGGTATTTAGCATAAACGTTTAGTATAAATTCTATGGTATGAGCCCTGCCTTGTAAGGGTATGAACTGGAATCTGAATTCCTGGAGCTTTGTCAGTTACTGTCAGACTTCAGTGCTCAAGCTTCCTTCATGTTACATGAAACGTACCTTTTCTAAGAAGCTGATGAGTGTGCTGTCTCTGCTGATTCCAAGCAAGCCAAGCCCCGGGTAACTACCTAAAGTGGTGATTTTGAAACGTTGCTGAAGCGACATTGAACTGATTGTTGACTACATCTTACTCTTTATCTAGCGCCTAAAATTCCCATAAATATGCATGAGAAGAGCGTGTTTTATGATGCACCACTTGCATTCTCTTTTGGCATTTAGACTTTCTATGTGAGAACACTGAGTCCTAAAATCCCAGTCATGATTTATGTATTTGTTTTGGAAAATGCGCTCTCCCTCCCTCCCTCCCTCCCTCCCTCTCTCTCTCTCTCTCTCTCTCTCTCTCTCTCTCTCTCTCTCTCTCCCCCTCCCCCTCCCCCTCTCTCCCCCTCTCTCCCTCCCTCCCCCCCCTCTTTAGAATGATAGGAATTGCTAGCTATTTTTTTTTGTGTGCAGTTAACTGCTCTTTCTAGGTGCATGTTTTTAGGATCACCAGTTAATATGCCTTTGTCTTGGTGGGGGAGGGGAAAGAAAGAGGGAATTTATGTGTTTGACTTCCTTAAGATAAATTGAAATCTGATGTGTAGAGGACACCAGCCTCAGTTTAGACCTTGCCCTGAATTTCCAGACTTCAAGTTGAAGCAATTGCATTTTCTGATGGATACTTGTAACACAGTTCTTAAGTCTTTAGTCAAAACCTCCCATGTGTTTAATTTACACTGTGTTATTTTTCTACGGGAAACCCCCTAAGCTATGTTTGGTCCTGTGTACTTGCTGCCATTGGTTTTACTTAAGTTGGGGATCTTTTTGGCGCATAAGAAGCAGTAGAATCCAGAGTTCCCCAGGATTTATTTTTCTTGATTGAGGCAAAAATAAAAGGTATCTCTTTACCTAGTCATTAAAAGGTCATCATCTAAAGTCACTCTTTGTAAAAGGAAAAGCCAGCCTTTCTAGAAGCTCTTTGCCTGTTTGATGGACAGGGCAGCCCAGCCATTGAAGATCTGAAAGACTCAGCGCTGGTGGGAGTTCCTAGGTGTTGGTTTTCTTTTTCTTTTGATCCCTGTGGTAGGTGAGTTTAATAAATAATTTTAAAAATCGTACATTAATTAGTTCTTACTGTTTAGAATGGAAACATTATAGAGGTTTTCAGCCTTTAATCGTGCCATGCCTAGCGCCTTACCCTCACCACCTTATATTGCTCATCCCATGATACTTGGTTTTTGTAAAATTTGTTTCCTGCAAGAAGTACCTGAGGATTTTTAGCAACCAGAATGGACCAGTTTTGTCCATGTGTGGATAGACTGTGAGAAACTTGGGAATGATGGTCACGATCAGGATAGGGATTATGTGTTCGGCTGGTGGAAAGAAGGTGTACAAAGAAGTTGGTGAGATGGTATGCTTTCAGGTGTAAGTGCATGGGCGATCCAAAATGCATGGCCCCTCGGCGGTCACTGGACTTGGCCACTCAGGTATCTAGCAGAATAACTGTTGTATGTACTTATTTTATCTTCGGGTGGATGGAGGCAACAGGTGGGAGGAACGTAAAGACGGTGGTAGTTCTCAGGGATGTGTCACGGGGACCTTGTGGTTAAGAGTACGGGCTGGAGCCAGACCGCGTGGCCTCTTCTGGCTCAGCTGCCTATTATGTGTTCCTGGGCAGGTTCTGTAGCATCACTGGGCCTCGGTTTTCTCATCTGTAAAATGTCTGTGACAGTAGTAACCACCTCATGGGGGGTTTTGTGTCCTAGGCAAATTGATTCATGAGGAGCTCCCAGGTATATAATGAGGACTCCGTGTGAGATGTTACTGTTAGCTGTCATCAGCATGTGAGACACATGAATTGCTACATGGGGACATGCACATTCATTGAAGACTTCTCAAATGTGATTTTGATTTATGCAAATTGTGATTTATATCTTTTCTCCATGGCGCCGCCCTCACCGCCCTCCATGGGCAGATGGAAAAGTGTGGGCCTGTGTCCCTCTTTTTTGAAGTTACCGAGTCACGGGAAGGACCCTAATGGTGTGGAGTGTGAATTCTTCCACAAAGCTTGTTTTGAGCAGGTATTTGCTTGCACGGAGCAGCTGTGAGTGGGGTGAGGTTGTAGTTTGTGAAGAAGCTATCTGGGCTATTCACACGTAAGTCACACCTAAGCCCTTGGGGGGTGGCCCCTATTTCCCTAGTACTTAATAGTTAAGATCCCTGACACACTTTTAAAAACAAACTCCACGAGTGTCTACTGAACTAGTTAAAAAAAAATAGTGTGGACTGTGCCTCTGTAGGGATGTAAGTGTTTTCTTTGTGTTAAACAAAGAGCTGCTGTATTTTAGTTATTTAAGCCTTTGGTAGTGTGAGGCTTGATGGAGTTCAGACAGTCAGCCCTGCTCTAGGAGGTTGGATTTTGAATGTAGAGTGTTAGGGGTGAGGACTTGGTGCAATTCAGGTTTTGGATATGAATACATGTTGAAATGGTGAGAATTCTCCCAGGCTTTTAATAG
Source organism: Kogia breviceps (assembly GCF_026419965.1). NCBI lineage: Eukaryota > Metazoa > Chordata > Mammalia > Artiodactyla > Physeteridae > Kogia > Kogia breviceps. The sequence goes on along the minus strand of NC_081319.1, from coordinate 95,941,141 downwards.
GCATCCCTTTTACAGCTGAATTGTCAAATATTACTGTTTTCCTTATTATTTCTGTTCCGGGGTACTATGTTGACAAGCAGTAGTTTGCTGCCTCTAAGTTTGGAAAGAAGATAGGCCCAGATGCATAGGATTCTTACTGGGCAGCGCGCAGTGTTAGAAATTGAAGTTATTCAACTTGCCCGTCCTTAGGAATTAGAATTTTAAAAGCCTAAATAGTTTTTACATATCTGTGTAACAAAATGCATTAGGATAGTTTAATGTTAAATGCACTATTGAATTCGGAGCTATCTTGACTGAAACATACTCTCTACCTACAGGAAGTAAAAACGGTGCAAAACTGAGGAACTGAATATTATGCGGCACCTTTTAATAACCACAGAAAATAACTGAGGAGTTACATAACTGTAAAAAATGTAAACCTAGCTGTGTCTAGCCCATCTGCTCTTTTAATTTACCCACACAGCTGTCACTTCTGGTGCTCTTCATTCCTTCCTTTAGATCTATGTGGCTTTCTGGTATCATTTACCTTTTGATTTTGCTTGTAGAACTTTAACATTTCCAATTTCTGCTGGTGTTGGATGACTCTTTTAGGTTTTTTATATCTAGAGATAAGGTCTTTATTTCACCCTGATTAAAAAAGAATCTTCTTATTAGGGTTGTAGAATCACCTGCAGTTGTGAGAAATTCACATTCATTTTTGGAAGCTATTTTTGCTGGGTATAGAATTGTAGGTTAATGGTTCCTCCTCCTCCACTCCCCTGTGGAGTTTGTTAAAGGTACTGCTCCACCGTCTCCTGGCTTGCAGTGTATCTGGCAAGACATCTGCTTCTAAAGTTTTAAAAAATCTATCATAGAATATGCTTTCATATAGGTTTCTTAGATTCTTGTGTTTGGGCTTCATAGAGCTTCTCAGTTTTGAAGATTTCATTAATTTTGGAAAGATTAGAACCATTATTTCTGCAGGTATGTTTTGCATGAGTTCCTTCCCCCGCCCCTGCCCCCATTAGGGATTTCAGGTGCACGTATATTCCAAGTTGTTCCACAGCTCATGAATACTCCATTCATTTTATTCCAGTCTTTTTTCCCCTCTTTGTTTCATTGTAGATAGTTTCTACCTAATATCTGCAGACATATAATTTTCTCCTCAGACATTGTTGTCTTTAGTCTCTAGACGTCTCTAGATTTTGGTCTTTTTATAATCTTTAGTGTCTCTCCTAATATAGCTTAGTCTTTGTTCTACCTTCTCGAACATATGGAATGGAATTATAATAGATGTTATTAGTGTCTCTGTCTACTAACCTATCGTGTGTCATTTATAGGTCATTTTGGATTGATTGATGTCCCTCCACTCAATGTAGATCATATCTTCCTCCTATTTTGCTTGCCTGGTAATTTCTTATTGGATGCCAGGCATGTAAGTTTTCTTTTGTTGGGTTCTGAGTATGTTTGTATTTCTCTGCCTATTCTCAAGCATTGCTCTAGGGTATGATTAGGTTACTAGAGAACATTGAACCTTTTAAGCTTTGTTAGGTAGGGCCAGAGAGCAGTGTTTGGTGTAGGGGTGGGTTTTCTCAACTACTCGGGTAGAGCCCATAGAAGAACTTTACTCGGTGCCCTGTGAGTTATGTGTACCATTTTGGCAAAGCATGATTTCCAGCCCTGTGTGGGGTTTGGGGAGTGTTCCCTGTAATTCTTTCTTGTGGTACTTTTCCTTGGGTACCTCCCTCACACACGTGTACTCAGCGAGTACTTGAGGAGGGTCCTCGGCAGATTCCAGAGTTTTCTGTGTGGCTCTTGCCTCTCTAGTACTCTGCTCTATACATTCTATTCCTCTCCAAACTCTCAATCCCTTCTCCTCAACTCAGGGATTCCTCTGGATTTCTCTCAAGGCAGTAATCTGGGCAGTCATTTGTTTCCCAGGGACCACAGTGCTTTGTTGTGTGATGTCCATTGTCTTGTGTGGATTTTTAGTTTTTTCAGGCAGGAGGGGAATCCTGTCCCTGTTACTCTGTCTTAGCCGAAGCAGAAGTCCTGTCTGTTCTTTGAATGTTGACGGAGAGAAAGAGAATTAGATAGAAACACAACACAGGAAATGTAACTACTGTGTTTGCACTTTATCTTAGTCACGGTCATAACCTCACCTTTAATTAGTCATCAGAAAAGAAAAAAGTGAATTGCATAGGTAGGCCCCAATGCAATGAAATAGAAAATTTCAAGATAAAGAAGCAGCTGACTTATAAATAGAAAATCTCCCTCCACAAGAGAGCACGTTGCTAGTAGAAATCCATCCTTCATACTCTTTGAAGCTCCAGAACCTCTGTCTCTAAAAGAAGAACTGTCCCTTAGTGAATATAACATATCGTGCTAATAAATCTTACTTTAATCCTTATGAAATACCTGGAAGGTTTTATTACCCTGTTTTATAGCTGAGTCAACAAATGTTCAAAATACTTCACCAGTGGCATGTTTCGTGTAAATAGCAAAGTCACGATTTGAACCCAGCTTTATTTATTTATTTATTTATTTATTTATTTATTTTTGCGCGTTACGCGGGCCTCTCACTGTTGCGGCCTCTCCCGTTGCGGAGCGCAGGCTCAGCGGCCACGGCTCACGGGCCCAGCCGCTCCGCGGCATGTGGGATCCTCCCGGACCGGGGCACGAACCTGTGTCCCCTGCATCGGCAGGCGGGCTCCCAACCACTTCACCACCAGGGGAGTCCTGAACCCAGCTTTTCATATCTCTAATGCCTGGAACTTTTCCACCATGTCACCTTCCATCAGGAGTATCGGATGTAGGTCTTATTTTTTCAGGTACCCTCAGGACAAATTCCAGAAGGGTGCTCCTTTGGGCCAGCAGTGCCCGGCTTGACGAGCTGAACCGTGGCTGCCTCCCAGTGCCTCGCGCCCCCTCAGCTGAGCACCTCCGTGCACTGGACACCTCTTGCGGCCCCTCAGATCATGTAGCCTAGTAAATGGTCTCTTCTCTGCTGGTGCTTGCTTGTATTCCTTCTTTAACGAAATAAGTGAAATTTTTTTGTTCATTGTAAACCAAGCAGTAAATAGAAGACGGGTGAATCTTTAGTTTCTTTTGAGTAAAACACACTTTGCTTTTGAAATCATCTCTGGAGCCTTCCAGTATTAGAGGTTGGAGGTCATGCTTTCCTGCACAAGTCATCCTGGATGTGAGAACTCTGAGGACCTAACTGACAAGTGACCGTTCCAGATAGATCGTGATGACTTAGTGATTATAGTGGGTTGTTCCTACATCCCTCTGGGAAAATGCGCTTTTCTTTCACTTCACTTTTCACTCTGTTGGCTCACCTCAGGTTCCTGCTCATGGGTGGGTCTCTTTCACCTTCCCTGCTGTTCAAGTTTGGCAGTTTGCATCTCTCAGCTCTACACACCTTAACCCTGATCTTAAGTGTTTCCCCAGATTAAGTGGCCACCAAGGTGAATCTCCGAAAGCCCCGTGACTCCAGTTGGCTAGCAGAGAGCTGTGAGAGCCTTTCTCATTGTGCCAGGGCTTCTCAGTCTCATCATCCACGGTCATGGTTAGATACAGATTCTTCTCCTGCAGCAGCATCCCCTGGGCTTTGTTCAGACCTCTCAGATCCCGCTCATGAGTTCTGTCCCCTCGGTAACCCAAGACACTTGGCAGTCTGTTCAAGAGAGCCCTCCCGCATCCCATCCCCCATGGTGACATGGAGCCTGGCCCTGGTGTCTGCGGAACCATGGAAGCTGCTCTAATCAACATAACGTCTGACTGGTTTTGCACGTGACATTTTTTTTTTTAAGATTTTAAAAATTTATTTATTTACTTATGGCTGTGTTGGGTCTTCGTTTCTGTGCGAGGGCTTTCTCTAGTTGCGGCAAGCGGGGGCCATTTTTCATCGCGGTGCGCAGGCCTCTCACTATCGTGGCCTCTCTTGTTGCGGAGCACAGGCTCCAGACGCGCAGGCTCAGTAATTGTGGCTCACGGGCCCAGTTGCTCCGCAGCATGTGGGATCTTCCCTGACCAGGGCTCGAACCCGTGTCCCCTGCATTGGCAGGTAGATTCTCAACCACTGCGCCACCAGGGAAGCCCCACACATGACATTTTTTATGGGAGGTTTATGAGATTCCCCGTTTCCTCTTCCTGTCTTGGAATTTTGAGTATGTGGCAGGTTGTTACCTGTGTGGCATGACTTGGGGGTTTCAAGACAATGTTTTGCATTGCTTTGGTTTCCAAGAAGCAGACCCTTTTTCTCATTTAACAAAACATCTTGTGGAGTCCATCTGTGTGGTCCTTCTCACACGTTAGGCCCTCTTGACTGTGCACGTGAAAATGCACGAGCGATGCCCTTTATGGAGGACTAAAGGCGCAGCCCAGTCACGGATCAGAGGATCAGAGGAAAGAAAGCCCAGGTCTAGGTGGTGCTTTGGGAGGTGGGGCGGAGGAGGCAGAGGGTGGAGCTTGGAAGAATCTGGAACTGGGTGGGGATTGAGGTTGCTTCGTGATTGCCCAGACTCGGGCTGGTGTTTTGGGGTTCCCTGTGTGGAATGTGTGTAGATTTGTTTGGCCTAAATGGCAGGCTGGGCTGCAGGTTCCCTTCCCTTTGGAATGTTTTCTTTCTCCCCTCTACCCTGTGCTTCTAGCTTTAGCAGAGGTGCACTGTTACCGCCCAAACCAGCATAAGTAGGGCTGAGGGGTGCTCTGTGTGCTTGACCTCACCCTGGGCTGAGCCCCTGCCTGTTATCCTGGGTTGGGTACGTGGGAGGCAGGAGCTGGCAGAAGGGCATCATCTCTCACCCCCAGTCCTGCTGACTCTCACTGGCCTGCTCTTCCTTAGGGCCCTGGTCGTGAGGCCTGGGGAGGTCGGGTGTGGAGGGCAGTGTTCAGGGCTTCCTGGCAGCTGTGCTTGCACTGCGGGGTGCTCCTGTCCTTTTCCAGGTTCCCTGTCCTTGCATGGAGTCTCCTTACCTGCTTTCTCAAGGCACGCCCCTCCTCGGAGAGTCTTCCTGTTGCTTCTCTCTCCTTTCCCCTTCTTCCTCTCGACCCTGTGGACATGGCACTTGGCTTTAGAGTCCTGAGACCCCCCCTTCCTGACTTCAGTGCCTCTGGCCCGGCACTGTTCATAGGTGTATCCCCGGGACCAGGACTCTCACACAGTCCGTGAGGCCATTGTTCCTGGGACAGGAAGACAGCTTTCCAGGGCCTTGGTGTCCGTGAGGTTTTCTAAACTCTTGGAGTGGTGCTGGGTCCCTGGGTAGCATACAAACGTGTAAACTATTGGGTGTCCGTTGCTGCTGGCCTCTTGATCTTATGGCAAGTGACACCTGGGTAGGAGACTTATCCCTGATTGATCCTCTGAGTTAGATGGTTTAAGGAGTGACATGTTTTTTTTTCTGGCACAGTCTTATAACTAGGCCTTTGATTAGAAATCGGGCGAAAGAAAATTCTAAGATTCTAGGATCGTGTGGACTGGCCCTTTGTCTCCTTGGAGAACCTTTCTGCTGCTTAACCCAACTTTTCCTCTTAACTCTCCGTGAGAAGGACGGTCTTCCAAAAGAACTACCCCTTTGCAGGGTGGCTTTGACAAATGTTTATGTGCCACTTCTGGTGTGCCGGCCGTATTCTAAATTGTTTACGTGTTATCAGTCCATTTTTTTCTCACAGCAGACCCTTTGGGATCGGTCTTTGAACATCATTCCCATTTTGTAGACGACAAAACTAACACACAGAGGGGATTGGGTGACCTTTGCCAGGAGATAAAGCCCCCAGATTATTTCAGGACTCAGTAAATGGTTTCTACCCACCTTGAGTGGAGTGGTGCAGAGCTCCCATGGAGTGCTGGTGTTGGAGATGGATGGAAGTGTTCTGTTTTCACGATTTTGGGAGAGGTCTGAGGATTCTCAGGCAGGGCTGGGCCAAGCGATACCTTTCTAATCCTCAGAGAAGTGGGACCTTCAGGGAAGCAGAGTCCAGGAATGCTGATTTCTTCATCAAGATTGGAGTTGTTTGCCAGGTACTGGGTGGATCTAAGATATGGTCGATTAAGCTTCATTTTGAGCTGCAGGAAATCTCCATTCCAGAGAGAAGAAGGAAAGAAGCAAATCATTTCAAATGCCGTGTGTCGAGTACCGTGGAAGAAGATGTGACGTCTGTGGGACACTAGGGGGTGTGTGGGGAAGTTGGGGCGCCCTGCAGCGAGCTGAGAGGAACATTGAGCTTTTCCTTTTGTAGACTCTTTCTCTCTTGCCAGGCTCTAGACTCCGTGGGGCGGCTCTTGTAACTTCCTGATGGAGAGTGTCGAGAGCCAGCTTCTTGGGCAAGATAACACGGCGAGGCAGGCCCAGTGCCGGGGGCGCAGTCAGCCCTGCAGCTGGATGTGTTGGAGCCACATGCATCACGTGATGGGCATGTTGGGTGCTGTGGAGCCGGGAGCTTCTTCGCAGAGGCTTGAGCCTTGACACGTGACGTGTCTGTGTGCTCTGTAGCAGACTGTTTCTGGAAGGCCTGGTGTGCTTCAGTACTTTCTCTAACTGACTTGACCAGAGGGCTGGAAGGGAGCAGGGTTTATTTACTAACTTTTCTGTACAGCTCGTTTGAGGTAAGAGGGTTCGTTGATATTTTGAAGGGGCACACACGTGTTTGCTGGGGCAAAAATATCGGTCCCACTCCAGTTTTCTGCCTGGCAGGATCCATCATCAGGATTGAGACAGTGTTGTAGTTGATTTAAGCAGTCACCTGTAGTGAGAGTAGGGTGCACCTGACACCCCACCCTGCCTGTCCTGGGCCTGCAGAGACCTGCAGTGGTCTGGGAGCTGTGCAGGCTTCGAGTTGGACCAGCCCAGGTAGGCAGCCGTGCAGTAACCAACAGTCCAGGTGGTTCTTCGAATTAAACGCGGTAACGTATCTCAGCAGTAGGTAGGCGCCTGCTATGCTGTAGCCTTGGGCCCCAAATCACTCCAAGCCAAGATGTGCTGAGAGGCACGGGAATTGATGTTTGTTGGACGCATGTTGAACGATAGCAGTAGTTAGCTTCCTTTGATTAGAGGAGGGAACAGATGGGCTCCCTGTCTTCACCTTAGTAAGTGAAAAACAAACCCCAGTCGTGATCTCTTTCTGTTTTTTGAACCAAAGGATGAATTGACTTTTAAACATAAGAGGTTCTTGGCTAATCAGAAAGGGATTGGGGGGGGGGGAGCGGGGGGCGGGGGGCTTTGGTAATTGAAAGCTATCACTGTCATTTTCTGGTTTTGATTAGGAGACTTATAGAATAAATTTATGTTGGCTCCATCCTTACTTGACTTTTAAAGTTATCATGGAATTTCCATTTTTAAGTGTCTCTTAAAGCACCACGTATCTGGCCTGGCTAATTTGGGGTGGGGTAGCACCTTGTATATGGAGTGACACAGTGTAGGAATCTAAAGCAGGGAGAGGTGTATCTTTTTGGCATTGTGCAGTTTATTTTCAAATTTACTGTTAATGCTTATCTTCCTGGAATCGTGTATTAAGCTTTTTCATTAGTGAAACTGGGCTCCTCGTTCCTTAACACATTACTTTTCCTGCTAGAGAGGGATTCTGTGTAGAGAAGTCTTCGTAGATAGTTCTTCTCCATAAAGATGTACCACCCTCCTAAGAGGTCAGTGCACATGGGTCTTAGTGTGAAGGAAGGAATGGGAAACACGGGGCCTGCCCCAGAGCACGTGTGTCCTCTGCAGGGTTAGAGATAGGCAAAATCCCTTTGATTTAATTGGTCATTAGTTGTTACCGAGGACGAATTTTTGGATGCTTGTGGGAATGGGCAGCTGCTCCCAGAATTTGCTTAAGGTTCCTGGTAAGCACACAGGCTTCTGCTGCCTTTATTTGTTTAAGGAAAATGGTCGAACTTCATTTGAGGCAGTTGTATTACCGCTGTGGCCATTTCCTTTTTCTGTTACCTCAGATATCTGAGTGCAGGGATATCACTTCCACCTCCTATGCAAATGATGGTGTAGCATGCCTGCTTTGTGGTTGCCACGGAAACTGGATACCAGTTTCCTTCCTGCCTCTTCTAGCACTGCTCTTCCTTGTATTTTTCGATATGAACGTCTCTGTCACGTGCTCTTGCCCTCCTTGCCTTTTACGCTCCCAGAGGACAAATATAAACGCGTCCCTGATCTTTTCAGTGGTATCTGACCCTCCCGGAAACATCTTATCCGTTCGTAAGTCTTCCTTGATGAAATTGAGAGCAAGCACAAAGACGACACCGGTTCCATGCATCTCGCATGAAAGGCACTCGATGCTGGGTTTGTGGGGTTTGGAGTCACCTCATTTGCAGAGGGGGTGACAGCCATTAGTGTCACTTGTGGTTCACATGTGAGTGCTTTTGCTGGGGTTGTTAGACATGGCTTTTTATGCAGAATGTTCCCTGATGTCAGCATCTCACTTGGCTGCTTAGCAGCTCAATTAAAAGCAGTGCACATTGTTGGCTGCTAAGATGAGGATAGAGTGTTCTCATCACCCCCGCCCTACCCTTTCCCTCTCTCCTTCCCTCCTCTTCGTTTTGATGGTAGAATTGGCTGGGTGGAGGGAGGCACTGCACTAGAGAGATTCTAAAGTACAGGCCGAGGCGGGAAGGCAGCAAGGTAAATGACTTGTCAGGGGCAAGCTTTTGGTTCATTTCTGCTGTTAGAAATTCAGAAATTTAAAGAAGAGATTATAATAATAGATGGTTTTTTTCCCCTTGGAATAAGGTAAATGTGGGACAGGAATATTTTCTCACTTGCTTTAGGCTCAGCTGCTTTGATCTGGAAACATAGAATCTATCATGGCCTCATAAAATGCCTTGATAGATCTCTCCCGCTAGCTTAAAGCCCAGCCCATAGCATGAGTGTGGGGTCAGCATCATCTGTGTGGTTTTTTTTTGGAATGTGTTTGGGCAGGGAGGGAATTGGGTGATCATCGCTGTCTAGCTGTGCTCACTCCATGTTCAAGCTTTAAAAGGGTTTGGCCCTCAGCTCCCTCACAGATGGGATCGTCCTTGTTTTTCTTTGTATCCCCAGTGGCTGGCGGAGTATCTGGTATGTTTGTATGTTTTTGTGAAGGTAAACGAATTCTAAGAGCAGCCAAATAAAGTGTAAGGAAAGGAAATCTTCCTAGAGGAGTTGTTCTATTTGAGAAGCATATTTTCCTATTTAGATTGTCCAGATCTTACATACCCTCTTATCATATTGGAAGGTAGGTGCGTGTGTACTTGTGTGTCTGTCTCTCTGTTGTGTGTGGGTTTTTTTTTTTGTTTTGTTTTTTGTTTTTGAGCATTACGCGGGCCTCTCACTGTTGTGGCCTCTCCCGTTGTGGAACACAGGCTACGGACGCGCAGGCTCAGCGGCCATGGCTCACGGGCCTAGCCGCTCCGCGGCACGTGGGATCCTCCCGGACTGGGGCGTGAACCCGCGTCCCCTGCATCGGCAGGCGGACTCTCAACCACTGCGCCACCAGGGAAGCCCTGTTGTGTGTTTTTGAAGTGTTGCCCATAGTTATTTATTTTAGAGGGTTAGGAAAGACTGAAGCGTACTGTTTTTTGGTAGTAATATATTATTCTGCTCTTTTATAAACTCCCCCCACCCCCAGCCTGTTTCTCCTTCCTTCTTATCTCTCCTCTGCTTCCATAATATTTCCTGGGTCCAAAATTCCACATCCATCTATAGAGAAACCAAAATATAACTTGTAAAATGACTCCTGGGGGCTCTCTTGTGACCTCTGATGAGGATATAAGCAGGTACCTACTTCTGCTTTCACAGCAGGTTCTGGAGTCCTCAAACCACTGTGGTGTAAGTTTTCTGCATTTCCATCACGCATTGTTAATTAGTGATGCCAGGTGAAGGAGGAAAATGCCTTCTTGTCTGAAGGCCGTGTGGTTCATCCTGTGGTGCTAGCTTGGTATTGACTACTGTTTTCTGGTAGAATTTTGAGATATTTAACCAGCATTGAATTCCGTGATAATAAGCATTATTCTCTCATCATGATGGTAACAAATATATCTGGCATTTTTTCCTGTTACTCTCTCAGATCTCGGTTTTCCCAGATGTCAAAGAAGACTTAGCCTTTGTTTATTTGCGTTTTTGGAGTTTAATTCTTAAAGAAAATTTTACTCTCTAAAGTTTGAATAGCATATATGACCACTTTATAAAAAGCTTCAACTATGTAGAATTGGCATTAATGTTAATTCCTGCTGTCTACTGTATATAAAATGCAGAAAGATTGAAAACGTTTAAAAGGAAAACGAGAGCTGGGTCTTAGAAATGAATCTTTGTCCTGTTGTTCATACTCTGGTTTCAGACATATTTGGAAATGAATGGAGGCCTTCTGAGATGTTGCTGCTTTCATAGGAAGTACCATTTTGTTGAGTATATAACAGTACAATAGGCCAGGTGCTTTACTGGGTCAAGTAAATTGTTCTCTGATAATATAATTAAAAAATAACACGAAGCAAGCATTGGCTCTGATGTATTATGATGTAAATCCATTCAGTGGCTATGGATTAGTATCTTGTGGGAAGGCTGTGTTTGTCAGTGCCTACTTATCTGGGGATGGTAGGATTACTGGGGCCTTGTTTCCAGGCCGAAGCCCACCTTGGCTCCTGCAAACTGTTGGGGAAATGAATGGTCTGAAGAGGATGCTTCCCGTAACCATGAGCACAATTCAGGTCAATCTTGGGTGGTACGTTGCGTTGTGATTACGCTATGATGTATTCATTCACTTACATTTCGTTTTTTTCCCTGTTAACTTGGAACTGTGCAGGATGGGATTGTAGCGGTTTTAATATATATGCTGTTTTCAGTCCTCCTTTCTCTAGAACATAATTATAAATTTGTTCAGCCAGTTATTCTGCCCCAAGAACTGTGTTTGCATCCGTTGTGACAGCCTGCAGACTGTTTGTACTGTAATCTGCTTGCTGGTCTGGCAGATGCCGTTGTGTAATGTGGACTGGCTGGCACTTGGCCTTTCTGGAGCTCGTCGTTATTCCCCTCTGTAGGGATCTGAGCCGCTCTGGCCAGGATTTCTCTCCCGATATTCATTTCTTAGGCCTCCTACCGTCCAGTCTCATGGAACGAGGCCGGGATAAATAGAGCCCTTATAGATCATCCGAATGTCAGATCATCCTGGTCCACAGATGAGAAATCTAAGGCTTAGGGAGGACCGGGTACTGGGAATCCTCACGGTGAGAATGTCTGTGAATGTTTGAAGTGATTTTAGAACCAAATCAAAATGTACATTGATCTTGTCCATACAGCCAAAATCTGTATTCCATCTCTGAAAGATGCCCTCCTGCTGTGAGCTTTGGGCTGTTGTTGAAGCCAGAGGAAGGTACGGCAGTACAGCTTTCCCTGGGCGCTGGAGGCCTGGGTGTTTCGAGGGTCCGGAAGCGTGATGCCAGCAGACACGCGGAAGGCTCACTCGGACTGCTTTTTGCGGGGCTCTTTCCGTCCCCATCGCCCCCTCTACTCCCACTACCTTTGGTGCAAACGCGGGCTTTGCCCATGTTGTTGAGATTTCTTGGTTCAGCCCTCAGATGGGCAGGACGTACTTTAATCCCTGTTTGAGGACAGACATTGGCGTTTCACCGCCCTCCTGTGTTTGCCCAGATATTTAAAAATTCATCCTTAAAACAGTGAAGTTTGTATACAAAGAAAGTATTTAAGACTGTCGATACAATTTTCTCTTTTGTTGAAGCAATTTGAGAAATGAAGAGGCTTGCAGATGTCAGTCTGGATACTGACACCCACGGATTTCCCAAAGAGGTTCTATCTCCCTTGTTGACCCTGAATCTAGGAACATAGAAACTGACTTTGTTGAACCCCCCTTGAGCCAGTAGACACTAATGGCATGACAGTGGGGGTGGACACACTTCTCTTAGCAAATAAAGCCAGTAGGGAGCCAGTGCCCAGGCATGCCTGGCCAGGTAAGCAGGCTAAACCCGTTGTGAGCAGTACCCATTCATTTTTGCTAAGCGAACTAGGATCTGGAATACACATGGCACCAGTGTGGCACCCTTTGTGGTGCCGCTACCTTTGAAAGTAGACTTTATCAAAATTGAGAGGACAAATCCAGAATTAAAATCCCTCTGGACTACATCTGGTTTTGTTCATTTAAAGTATGAAGTAGATCTTTGATGCTGGCTGCCTCACCAATTAAACGTTTAGGGGCCTTCATGTCCAGTACTAGGGACGGAGTGCCTCTGTAATGTGGTGCAGTGAAGAGAGCAAAGACTTTGGAATAATGTAGGTACTTGCTTGGCATCTGTGTTCTTAAAATCCAGGTAAAGTTGCTGAGCCTCCATTGCATTGTCCGATAAATGGCAACTACAGCACCTTATGGAGCTGGTTCTAACCCAGTGGTTCCCCGACCTGAGCGTGTAGGAGAGCACCTGGAGGGCTTGTTAAAACCCAGCTCGCTGGGTCCCACCCCCCAGGGTTTCTGATTCAGTTGGTCTGATAATTTGCATTTCTGATAAGTTCCCAGGCACTTCTGCTGCTGCTGGTTGGAGGACCACACTCTGATGACCGGTGCTCTGGTAACCACTGGACTAAATAAACGCTGTACATGATCTAAAGCACCTGGCATATTACCGTCCTTCACCAAGTACTAAATATCCATTTTCTATAGAGTCGCTGTGTAAAATGGACAGTGATGATCGCCGCAGTTAGGAATTCTGGGAGCCGTTCGCCTTTATCAGGTCGATGCAGCCTTTGCTCCAGGAGGACTTGATCTCAGAGCAGTGCTCTCCCCTTGTCGCCGCTTGTTAGTTTGGGTGACTCCTGTAGGTAAGAATTTAGATGAATTAATTTTTCTTTTCTTTGGTGAGCTGCGATCATTTTGTTGTTCTCTGGTTAGGGTTCTCCTTTGAACAGACCTTTACTCCGCCCAACAGGTGTAGCATGGTTCGAATTCGTCTGTTTGTGCCCTCCTCTTTCCTTCCTACATGTTGAGTTTAGGCATTAGCCGGTCTTCCCGTGCCTGCTTGAGATGATACCTTTCGAGACCTTTTTCATTATATGTCCCCAAACGTTTCCTTCCTCAGCTCGTTCATCTCCTTTGTGCAGAAACAGAGCAATGATGTCTGTCCTTCCCTTGTGGTTTATTTGAAATTATTTATAGACTGCTCTCTGGCTGCATGCCGCCTCCTTCCCAGGCCCCCGCCCCCGCCCCCGCCCCGGTGTAATTTGTCTTCAGGTAGTTGCTTATGTGCAGTATGCCCTACCTAAGGGCACGCTGTCTGAGTGGAAGTATTTTCCTGCTACAAACAACTCGGCAAAGCGGACAGTGTGATTTCATCTTGGATCGCCTTTGCTAATTCCCTATCTATAGGATGATTTCCAGCTTCCTGTAGGTCATGGCGGGCGGTGCTCCCTTTGACCCGGGAGGTGCACCCACACTGATGGCACAGTACTAGGTCTGGGGGTGTTTCCCTCTGTTCTTTCTGGGCTGTGGAGGGGAAAGATTGGAAACAGTACTGTGTCCCTGCAAGTTATTTCTTCTTTTGTTTTCTACTTAGTATTCGTGGATGGTATTCGGCTGACAGTGAGACAATGCAATATCCATCACGTCCCCCGTTCTTACGATTCTACCAGGCCTTTCCCCACAGCCCTTCCAGGGCATGTGTGTGAATATGTGTGCGCCTGGCAGCGGTGGGGTGGGAGTGAGAATATGTACATATGGAGGTGCCAGCGCACCTCTCATTCTTTCTCTGATTTCACACGTTTCAACTTGCAGAGGATTTAATTTAATTTATACCCGGCGGGGGAATTTGCCCGTAAAACACACACACACACCTCCATAAGTCTGTCTCTGCCTTTCTCTGTGTGCCCAATTTCAGTGTTTTACAAAGCAAGTTGTGTTTTAGATCAGAGGAGAGATGACACTAAATAATACTGTAACTGTCCCTTGGTGCACAGAATTCATACTTCTAGTCATGTTTCCTGTGAAGGGCAATTCCGTATACTGATCAACATTTTCTCAGTAGCTTGTCTTTTAAAATGAAATTTGTTGTATTTTTAGCCTGTGGGTTTCTTTTTGGGGGCGGTGGTGTCTCCCAGAGAGTGTTGCACAGAGATTGGGACGAGGCAGTTCCCTTGAGGAGGTGTTGGGGAGAAGGAGTGTCACAAAATTCTTGCAGAGGGCAAAATAGGGTCACTTCTCATCTGTGTTTATTTTACCCACTGTCAAGTGTGGATGGGAGTGCTTTGGTTTACAGTCGCCATGACAACACAGGCTACTCCCTGCCCCTCAACAGGCAGTGAACCCATTCATTTATCCAAGTGTCTCAAAATTCCACTATGTGCATTCCATGGACTGTTAATTCAAGTATTTTGACAGAATGTTGTTGTTTGTTCTCTCAAAGTACTTGGTAATGGCTTAAATCCTGTTCGAGTCACCAACTACGTGTCTTGAGGCACTGTTTCCTCATCTCTCGGGGGGGCGATGAGAAGAAGATGGTCAACAACAGAACAGGGTTCCTCAACTTCCTGTATGTGGGGTTTTTCTGTGCTGGGACATTCTCTGAAGTTTTGTGGTCGTATATAACTGAATTTTTTTCTTTCTACTCCATAAATAGATGATATGGGCTTTGTTTTAAAGAAAAATGCTTTAAGTTACCACCAAGTTAAATCTCTTTATTCTGGCTACTTTATTTCAAATTTCCGGGGTGTTGGGTTACTTTTGTTAATTTATTACTTTATTTATATTTATTTTTGTCTGCCTTGGGTCTTCATTGCTGTGTGCGGGCTTTCTCTAGTTGTGGCGAGCAGGGGCTGCTCTCCATTGTGGTGTGCGGGCTTCTCATTGTGGGGTCTTCTCATTGCGGTGGCTTCTCTTGTTGCAGAGCACGGGCTCTAGGTGTGTGGGCTTCAGCAGTTGTGGCTCACGGGCTCTAGAGCTCAGGCTCAGTAGTTGTGGTTCACGGGCTTAGTTGCTCAGCGGCATGTGGGATCTTCCCGGACCAGGGCCCGAACTCGTGTCCCCTGTATTGGCAGGCGGATCCTTAACCACTGTGCCACCAGGGAAGCCCTACTTGCGAATGTTAGTCATTGTGGTTCCCGCCCCAGCTTTATTGAGATATAATTGACATATAACACTGTGAAGACTTTAAGGTATATAACCTGATGATTTGGTGTATACACACATTATGAATGATTACCACAGTAAGGTTAGTTAACGCATCTGTCACCTCATTCATGTACCTTTATTTTTTAATTTAATCTTTCAAATATAAAGTGTTTTTAACTATAGTCACGGTGCTGTCCGTTAGATCCCCAGAATTTACTCGTTATAACTGGAAGTTTCTACCTTGACCACATACACACACACACACCCCTGCTAATAATATACTCTCTGTTTCTATGCGTTTGGTTTTTTTAGATTCCACAGTAAAGGAGGATCACACAGTATGTCTCTGTCTGACTTGACGTGACGCCCTTGGCGGCCATCCTTGTTGCCATAAATGGCAGGATTTCCTTTTTTATGGCTGAATAATATTACATTGTCTATTCATACCACGTTTTCTTTATCCATTCATGTCTCCACAGATTCTTAGTTTGTTTCCGTATCTTGGCTGTAAATAATTGTAAATAATGCTGCAGTGAACATGGGGTTGCAGGTATCTCGAGAGAGTGACTTCATTTCCTTCGGGTGAATACCCAGAAGTGGGGTTGCTGGATCCTGTGGTAGTTCTGTTTTTAATTTTTTGGGGAGCCTCCACACCGTTTTCCAAAGTTAGCTGCACCAGTTCCCACTCCCGCTGACAGTGTGCGAGGGATCTCTCTTTCTCCACATACTCCCCAGCATATGTCTTTCTCATGTCATTTTTCCCTGTATGACGTTTGTATTCTACGTGTTTACGTTCCCTTAAAATGAGTTCAGTTCGTGGAAGAATGAGAGAGTCTGGTGGGCTGTCCTCCAGAATAGAATTTGAGTCCTCACCTGGTGCCTTTCTCTCCTTCTTAAGTCGGCTTTAGGGTCTAAACGGACCCAACCTAGCCCTCAGGTCCCACTGGTTTTATTGTTCTGTTGTTGAGCTAATCAGCCTAGAAGCCCAGGGGTGTGAGGTTGTCTTTGTAGCTGTTTGCTTTGAGAAGGGGAGGCCAGGAAGGAAAAAACTACTTTTCTTCCTGGAAAGTTCTCTTCTCCTGAATGATTGGTTCCCAAGCCTGTTTCTATCCCAGAGGGAAGTTGTTTCAAGGGCAGACTCCGGCTTGTGGCCCAGGTCCTGTTCTTTGTTTTTTTTTTTTTCTTTTTTAAAATACATCTTTATTGGAATATAACTGCTTTACAATGTTGTGTTAGTTTCTGCTGTATAACCAAGTGAGTCAGCTGTATGCAACATCCCCATAGGCCCTCCCACCCTCCCTATCCTACCCCTCTAGGTGGTCACAAAGCACCCAGCTGATCTCCCTGTGCTATGCGGCTGCTTCCCACTAGCTATCTGTTTTACGTTTGTTAGTGTATATATGTCCCTGCCACTCTCTCACTTCGTCCCAGCTTACCCTTCCCCCTCCCCATGTCCTCAATCCATTCTCTATGTCTGCGTCTTTATTCCTGTCCCGCCACTAGGTTCTTTGGAACCATTTTTTTTTTTTTTTTTTTAAGATTCCGTATATACGTGTTAGCATACGGTATTTGTTTTTCTCTTTCTGACTTACCTCACTCTGTATGACAGACTCTAGGTCCGTCCACCTCACTGCAGATAACTCAGTCTCGTTCATTTTAATGGCCGAGTACCAGGTCCCGTTTTCTGTTGTCCTGCTGCAGCTCCGTTACGCTGTACTTCATGAAACCCAGGCTTCATGGTCAGACCGGGAAGGCAGGGCGTGTGTTTGCTGGTTCCCCGAGGTCCCTTTCCATCCAGCTCACGGATTCTTGGCCTCAGTTTCCCTTTCAGGTGTACTCTTGCATATGCTCACGTTTGAGGGGTCTTCTCCGGCGTAGTCAGTAGTTCTGGGCCTGCCTGTTGCCTCTCCTTTGTTGAAGCGGGGAGCAGGATGAGAGGATGGATATTCTGAGTTTTCCGAATTGGGTTTTCTTGTTCAGTCGCCTTACTCTTCTGTGAAATATATCTACAGTTTAGATTGATAGCGAATTATCAGAGCTCACTGAGTAGTGTTTTCGTTTTATGACTCCTCGCTCAAGTTTGTTGGTATCTTTATAATCCTAGAGCTGGAGACTGTAGAAATCTAGGGCAGGGAGGTCTAGCTTACCTGGCGGCACCAGCAGCTCCAGCGATGCACCCTGTTTCTACCTGTAGGATTAATTCATGTAACATTATCTGCTTTCAAAATTGTGTAACACAAAGAAACAGTAATTTGCGGGGGGAATCCCTGTGACGTTACATTGCTGTACTCTGCATCTCAGATGAAATAAATCCATTTCAGAAAGCACTGGGTGGGCTTCCCTGGTGGCGCAGTGGTTGAGAGCCCGCCTGCCGATGCAGGGGACGCGGGTTCGTGCCCCGGTCCGGGAGGATCCCACGTGCCACGGAGCGGCTGGGCCCGTGAGCCGTGGCCGCTGAGCCTGCGCGTCCGGAGCCTGTGCTCCGCAACGGGAGAGGTCGCAACAGTGAGAGGCCCGCGTACCGCAAAAAAAAAAAAAAAAAAAAAAAAAAAAGAAAAAGAGGGTAAAATCTGGGATACCTGGAATTGTGTGAAATAGCAGAATCAAACAGAGAAAGCTGGGGAAGGGAATGACCCTCCTTCCGCAAACCAGTGGGTTCCCAGGGTCAACTTCTGGGGATCTTTTCTGGGTGTGAGGTTGTTGTCACTGGTCTCTGCAGGTAGTTTGGAGGGAGTCGCGGGAGGCAGAAAACTTTTAACTGTCCAGCTGGAAATGTTCTCCTACGTGCTCATTTGCAAAGTGCTGAAGGTGGGGCCTTCCGACCCTTCCCGGGGCTGATGGACGGCTGGGAGCCTGGTGTTGGGCACCCTATTGACACAGTGGAAGACGGATGTCTCTTTGATCCAAGGGAGACCATAAGGGCATGTTTAGGCTGGTGGAATTGAAGAGACTTCTTCTAAAGGGAGTAGTTCCGCACCTCCTGGCCCCCATGGCCTGCCACCCGCATCTTTACGAACAGGATTCAGATTTATCCCGCTTGGAGCCCTGACATTTTGCTGAAGCTATAACTGTGAGGAGGCGTGCATTTAAGTAGCCTCTGTTTCTTTGAGTTAATCGGTGGGTTACAGAGAAGGGGAGGATGTCATTTGTTTCCATGATGCCTCAGCACGTCACGGGTTCCGACCATTTGGGAAGATGTGACAGTTTTCTCTCTCGCGTCTGCCCCTTCACGGGGTCCCTACCAGCACCCATCCTAAAATTGCACCTTGGGGTTCTCCTTTTCCTCCAGAGCTGGCTTGCCTGGTGGTGGCGGTGCAGCGCGGCGAGAAGAGCCACGTGGGAGGTTCCCGTGGCCAGGTGTCTGGCCACTCAGTGGGAGGGGCTTACCTTCTCCTCTGGGCTGGGCAGTGGAATGGGAGAGAATGGGGCCACGGGAAAGCAACACGTCTGCCCATGGGGAGCATCACAAAGATGGACTGTGTCTGGTGTGGGAGGAGCCACGGAAGCTAGGTTTGAGTTTGGGTTCAAAAAAATAAGATTTTAGAGGTTAGTCCCTTTTTAAACTTTCAGTTCATAAATGTTGTTGACAGTTCCTTTTATTATTGGAGGTTTCCATCGGTTGAATTGTCTCCCCACTGCCCGCCATTTTCACAATTTATTAGGATCATGTAGAACATTGGGATTCTCTCTCCCATTTCTTTCCCTCTTTTCTCTACTTTTTGTTCTCTGTCCTCTTTTGTACCGCCATACAGAGAAAATGAAAGCCAGGCGATGCTGAAGCTTTGTGACAGCACCTAGGAAAGAAGGTGGACCTGTGGCCTTCTTTGGAGGGTGTGAGCTGCACTGAAGGAGGTTGACCTGTGGCTTCATTGTTTCCTGTTTATGGACACGAAAATGGGCTTGAGCAGGAAGGATTAATGAAGGGCTTAATTGAACAGGAAGTCTTTCAGCCCTTGGGAGTTGCTGAAGTGGTGCATACAGCTTGGGTGTTTATCTTAAGTCCTGTATAAGAGGTTGGACTTTCCTGTGGTTGTTTCCTGAAACTTGGTGAGGATCAGAACTTGTCAGGGCATTTGAATGTTGCAGACGGAAAAGGGATAACTCGTCATTGACAGCACTGGGTGAAGGGGGGGGCTTGTTTGGATTTCTGTGTGCTGCCAATCTCGCCTCTTGGGGTTTTCTGCAGCTGGCCTTGCTCAAAGCCTTCGAAAGTCCTTTGAGCTGCTTTTATAGCATCTCAGCAAATGCAAATATAGTATCTCTGGAAAGGAGTGATAAGTCACTCGTCTTATTAACAGCAGGGTTTTGTTGGTTAAATGGGTGTAAGAAAACATATTTGATGACAGGGGGCCCCTTGTGAGTCAGAGACCAACTTTTCCCTCTTGGAGAAATTCTCATTTTGTGATGTAAGTGAGGTCTAGTCAGAAGACACTGTCACTAGACCCCTGCGAGGGATCTTTTGAGCCACACACAGTTATGGTGGATGTGTGTGTCCTGCAGATGTTTGGTGAGTCTTTGCTGGTCATTTGCTGCTGCCCACAGACGTGACCCCTTTCCACTTGGTGCTCCCTTGACCTCAGGTATTAGGGCCTGTGGTTTCATATCCTGCAGAGTCCATCTGGGACTCCCAGGTGGTTGACAAAGGAAGAAGTGAGGGCACTTTTATACTGGGGAGAGGCATCTTAGGTCCCAGAATGGGTGTTAAGAGTGTAAACGAGAGACGATCTTGGCTGAGCTGGAAGGTGGTGTGAGTTGGTCTCCATTCCCTTGGCCCGTCTGGTTTAAAAGGGCACTTGATTTGGTTTGATATAGCGATGCCATTTGGATAAATGTCTCTGCTTCCTGGCCTGACATATGGTTACCTTCTGCAACCCTGAACGTTGGTAGAAGTTCAGCATTGCTTGAGGGTATCCTAGGCCTTGTTAGAAAGGAAGGTGAGTTCTATGCCATGACTCTCTTTTGCCTCCTTTGAATTGATGCAGGTTCTTGGGTTTTTACTTAAATTTCTGTGCCACTGTTGTGTCTGCTGGGTCCGTCATGGCAGCCTCCAGTAACACTGAACCTGGGCTGAGTCTCCGAGTCTGGGATGCTGCGAGCTCCTGTTTTTCATTGGGAGAACGTGCCGTAACTCCAGGATCACAGAACACAAACAGCAAAAAAAAAGGGGGGGGGAGGATAGTGGCTCTTATGTTCATTAGTGATTAGCAGATTTTTTAAAATTATGGTCATTTTTTTTCAATTTTGTATTTTCTGATTGATTGATTGATTGATTGATTGATGGCTGTGTTGGGTCTTCGTGTCTGTGCGTGGGCTTTCTCCAGTTGTGGCAAGTGGGGGCCCGTCTTCATCGCAGTGCACAGGCCTCTCACCGTCGTGGCCTCTCCTGTTGCGGAGCACAAGCTCCAGATGTGCAGGCTCAGTAGTTGTGACACATGGGCCTAGCCGCTCTGCGGCATGTGGGATCTTCCCGGACCAGGGCTCGAACCCGTGTCCCCTGCATTGGCAGGCAGATTCTTAACCACTGTGCCACAGGGGAAGTCCAATGTCTAGGATTTTATGACAACTGCTGAAGTTAAAAAACATGACCATGTGCTTCCCCGGTGGCGCAGTGGTTAAGAATCTGCCTG
This sequence comes from Kogia breviceps, assembly GCF_026419965.1. Taxonomy (NCBI): domain Eukaryota; kingdom Metazoa; phylum Chordata; class Mammalia; order Artiodactyla; family Physeteridae; genus Kogia; species Kogia breviceps. The sequence continues at coordinate 95,920,445 of NC_081319.1, read as the reverse complement.
CCAATGCAGGGGACATGGGTTCGAGCCCTGGTCCGGGAAGATCCCACATGCTGCGGAGCAACTAAGTCTGTGCTCCACAACTACTGAGCCTGCACTCTAGAGACGGTGAGCCACAACTACTGAGCCTGTGTGCCACAACTAATGAATCCTGTATGCCTAGAGCCCGTGTTCTTCAACAAAAAAGCACTCGCTCGCCGCAGCTAGAGAAAGCCCACGCACAGAAACAAAGACCCAATGCAGCCAGAAATAAATTAATTAATTAAAAAAGATCCTAGATCTCTTTTATAAACATTCAGGAAGAGACAATGTGTGGATTGTAGCGTATCCCTTTATCACAGAACAGACTTCCCTCCGCATTTTGGTTGGTGATAGCTTAAGTAACACCCATACTTTGAACATTACATGTGATTATGTTTCAGCCTAGTAAATAAATTTCTGTCAGAGCCCCCAAAATGAATACTCTGGGCTTCCCAGGGAAGGAAGCATATTAGAACCATGGTGCATTACTTTAGTTTTGCCTTTTCTTACTTTTCTGGGTGGTAAAAATCACTTTTGGGGGAGGGAACGTATTTCAGAAAACAATCCAGTGGATTTTAGCCCTAGGTATATTTTCAAGATATCAAATGTTGGATTGTGAGTTGCTGTGTATTTTCCATATACAAGCAAGGAACTTGAGTTGTTGGGTTAAACGGTATTGCTGACTTTGTTCATCTCTTACTTTCTGTAAAGAGTGGCTGGTTTCTTAGCTGGCGTCAGATTTTAGTGCAGGTACTAAAAATTGGTTAATGCCAGGCTTATCATAAATCTGCGAAAGTCAGAACTCCCCTTTCAGGGATGATCCCAGAGCTGGCGTCTAAAGACTGTCTACTGCCATCTATTGGTGCTTATTGGCTACTTCATGGGATTTCCAGTGGGCGGGGAAGTTGTCCAGATTCCCTTTTCCATTTGCTGTCCTTTAAATAAAGCAGATCCCTGTTAGCAGACGTACTGTCCAAGAGGCGGAGGATGTGAGAAGCTGAAGGAAGCCCACTCCGTATCTTTCAGGGACTGGGTAGCTCTCTGCGCACCGCCTTTGTGCTTTGGTCCATCACGTGCGGATGGACTTTCGAATCTCACCCTGTGCCCAACTCCATGGGGGGGGAATGTTTCTGGTGGGAAGTTTCCATAGGATTGACTTTTCAGTTATACTGCTAGGGTTCCACTGGATTCTGTTGTTTAATGAATGAACTGTGTAACATCGCAGGATGACTTTCTTCGTGTATTTTTCTTCTCTCCTTCAAAGAACGAAGTAAAACATGATTCCTGCCTCACAGAGTCATTCAGTCTCCCTTCTCAGCCATGTCTCTGCCAGGATTCGAGGAGTTTTCTGGCAGTTCGCAGCCGGGTATTGAGTAACCTAAAATTGAGAAACTGCTGGGGTTCTTGTTGAAATAGTATTTTTAAAAACAAAATTGGCAGTCCTACCTCAAGAGAGAATGAATGGAAAGGCAGATCAGCATTTTCAACTGGTTCTTCGAGGCTTTTACAGACGAGTGCACTTTAGGTAACTTGTTCACACCTTGTAACTACAGTAGTGTGTTAGGAATCTCCTTGGCAGATCCGTGCTGGATTAAGGCGTTTAACTTCCACGTGTTGGTCTTCTGACCCGCGTTACCCTTTTGTTATTTGTGCTGCCAGATACAGTTTTTGCTCAAGACTTGCCCTGAACCCAACGGTCTTTGTGGAGAGGAGCATTTGCAGTTCCTAGATCCTGGGTTTGGGGTTGGATCCCCGAGAAGGAGAGGGTTATGCGGCCCGGGGGTGGCGAAACCTGCGGCTTTCCATTGGTAGTAAACTGTAACACGTGTGACATTTGTGACTGACAGAACAAAAGAGCTCTGTTGCCGCTTTAATTGTTGATTAATGATGATCCCTCTCAAATTTGACATGGTTGCTTTCTAGAACACAAAAGAAGTCAATGTCAAATATTTCCTTGATCATGACAGAGTCAGCATTTCCAGGCAGCCTTGGGTCTTTGACATTTCAGGATGCTGCATCAGACTTAAAAACAAAATAATTGCATCATTTTATTAATGGGATCAAAAACGGTTCTGCATATTGCTTTCCATACCATTTGTGTGGGCCCCCACCACCAGCCTGAGATTTGTGTGCCCAAGAAATGTTGTATTTGGGAAGACAGCACATGTATCTTGTAGATATTTAGTACTTTGGGTATTCTCCTTTCTCTCCCCTGACCCTTTTTACCTGAGGTAAAGAAAATGAAGGCTCACCTTTCTCTCTGATGCCCACTTTCTGAGGGAGTGCAGTTATTTGTGAGCATTTGGAGTGTCTTCCGAAGTCGGGGTGGTGTTTGGGTTTGCAGTACTTGCCTTCTCTTTCGTGCGGCCTTTTGATGGGTAGAGCTGATGAATATACTTATAAGTGGTTAGGTTAGCCTTCCTGAGGATATCTCAGGGTTCTGAAGGAAGTTCATGTGTTTTCCTAAATGAGTGATTTATTCCTAATTGGAAGGATTAGGTCTTAAGGCAGCAGAGTATAGATAGCATAGTAGTTAGCAGTTTAAGGGAAATTATGGAACAACTTTTGGCATTGTGCCATCTTTTTTTGTATTTTTTTTGGAAACACCTATATTTAAAATTTTTTCCACCTCTGCCTTCTAAAGTGCAAGGCGGTGTGTGTATCTGAAGATCTGGAAATTATCACGTTTGCTGTTTTGCCTGACAGCCTGTAGTTGGGAAGTAGGCGCTAGCAATCTTCAGCAGCACAGGCATTTTGGAGGTTTTTATTTCCCACTTGGTACAGGCAAAAGATCAGTACTTGTCACCACAATTATGAAATCATAATGCAAGAGGAATTATTACAGGAATTACTATATTCAGGTTTTATAGATGAGGTCAGAGGAGATTGGAGCTAGAAGGACCCTGAGTTGTTTCCTTTTCATGGGGGTGTCGTTCGTTCCCCCCCCCCGCCCCCCCCCCCCCCCCGCTTCTGCCAACAAGGAAATAGAGTCCTAGCTTGCCCAAGGTCACAAGGTAGTTGAACCAAAGCAGCCCAGGTTTTGTGACACCACAGTTCTTTTCCTTGTACCACTCTGACCAAGCAGAACTTTACAGGGTTTCATCTCCAGGAGATTCAAGCAAAAAAAGTTCCTTTAGGTATATCAGGTTAATAGCAAACTTTTGCTCTAAATAGTTGCCTGTGTAATTTAATTTAAGACAAGTGCTGCCAATATTTAACATCCTGCAGTTTTTAGCATAAATGATTTCATCTCTTTCTATGTAAAGCAAGAAATGAGGCCTCTGATCCAGTATGGCAAGATCTCCAGAAACACCTGAAAGCAGGCATTTCTGTTTTCATGGAGCTGTAGACCTCCCTTTTCTGTCACTGGGTGAAGTCCCTACACCTCAGTGAGACAAACACCGACTGTAACTCTGGAGCAGGGTGGGACGTGAGTGCAGAAAGATGGAGCCTGTTGCCAGTGCTTCTTGTTACCCGAGTTTGCTGTGCGTTGGTCTCTGCTAGCCTCTGGGTTCACTTGAGGATGTGTTTATTTTCTCTTTACTATACAGGATGTTTACAGCCATCCTGTGTGGTTTGCCCGCAACTGCACTTGCATTTGAATTTGGTGGGCAGCTTGCCCTGGGCAGGGGATATCCCCTGCCCGACCCATACAACCTCCAACACACACCCGCCCTTGTTTCTTTCACTAGCTGCCAGGTCTGTAGTGTGTGTGTGTCTGGGGGTAGAATAGAGTGGGTACTTATTTTGGAGATGGAAACACAGGAATTTTTTTTTTTTTGAATAGGCCTTTCAGCAAGTTGGCAAAGCTTCAGGGCGAGCTCCCACACCAGCACAAAGAGCCTGGCTATGCGGGTCCCTCTGCATTTGTCGGATATAACGCATTTTCTTTCTTGAATGAACACACACCCTGCCCTCCCACCCATGCATTGTTCTTTGTTTAGACTTGGGGTATAATCTAAATAACTGGATTTACCAGCTTATGTCTTTAATATTGGAAAATTAAGTTAATAAGATGGTGTTTGGCATCCGCGGCCCTCCACGAGGACCGGCTGGGCACTGCTTTAGACCCCGTATTCCCCCTCGCTCCCGCCTTGTCCAGCTGAGTTGCATGCGTACCGTTCGTCCTCCGTGGGTTTGTAAACTATCAGAAATCTTGGACAGAAAAGGAATTTAATTAACCTAGAAATTGCTGTTGTGCCATATTTAGGGCCGCCCTGGAGATGGAGCACACAGATAGCAATAAGCCGGTTAACTCTATCCTGTAGGTAACCCCAGAGGAGACCCGGAGACACAGCGCCCCAGTGGTGGCGGGCTGCCCGGAAGCTTCCAAAGGCAGGATTTGGGGAGGGCGGGAGGGGGCACCAGGAGAGTGTTACAGAACAAACAGTATTTGGCACAGGACTTGGTCAGCCACCAGTGGGTTTCCTTTACAAGCTTTGTCTTGGAATTTATCTGTTAACTTGGAAAATAACGCTCGTGTTTATTTTGGCCACGTCTCTATTCCCATAAAGGTGCTGCACTTCTTTTCTTTTTAACCTAAATACGAAATATATTTGAAGATTTATTGGGGTAAAATTTTAAGTGATCAAGCGAAACGTTCCTTTGGCTGTTGGCCCCGATGCCAGCGAACCCACATGAGAGAAGGCTTCTTCTGTGAGCCAGGGGCGTGGAAGAGAGAGGAGGGGGAAGCGGGGCGCCCTTCCCTCCGGCTCACGCTGCTCGTCAAGAAGCGCCGTCTCCGACGTGCCGTGGTCTCGCGTGCAGGGGCGCGTGGCGGGACCGCCACACCTGGGCCAGCGGACCGTGGCCCAGGGACAGGGGTGCTGCGTGTGGACACGTGGGGTGCAGCGGCGTGCCTTGGGGTGGGGGGTTACCTTGTAACGCAGCGTGGTTCACAGCCAGAACGCGACCTTAATTGGCTTTTGTTCGATGATGCTCCTGATGGGCAAGTAAGTGGCTCAGTAAATTCTCAACAAGCGGTGCCGGTGGTGGTGGAGGAAATTGTGACCCAACGGGCAGGTTCTTCCGAAACTGATTCTTAGTGAAACTGGATCCCACTCGACCTTCGGGGAGCCATATCCTGGGATGGCCAGTAACTTTACTGGTGGCAGAACCACAGGCCTCTCCTGAAGCCCTTGGGTCCGTTTCAGATCTGTCCTGCCACCTGCGGATTGCCATGCCCTCTGCTTAAAAAACGTGTGACTCCGAAGGAATGAGTGAGGAATTGGTATTGTTCATAAATGGGACAGCAGCGTAATGTTCCTGCCCTTCTCTCAACATCTACGGAGGGCTTGCCCTCGACACACGGAAGCCCGTACATGCAGACTTAGGACACAAGGAGGCCCCGGCAGGAGAGCCCACTCTGTAGGCCACCAAAGAGCAGAGGAATGGACATGGAGTTGAGCGCTAGGTCCCGGGGGATGTGCTATTTGAGGGTGGCTCAGTCTCTCCGAGGAGGTGAGTTTTGAACAGAGACATGGAAAACGTGCTTCCGTAAAAAGCAGCAGGCTGGAATGTTCCCCTCGCTGGGTTATAGGAAGAAGCCAGCCGTGGTGAGATAAAGGGGAGAAGCATTCCAGCTAGAGGGAGCAGTCTGGGGTAAGCAGGGCCCCCTGAGAACCTTTGCCTCCATCCTAAGAGCATTTATTTCTACATAGAGTGACACTCTGGGGGGATCAGATCAGTAAAGCAACTTTCGTTTCAACACATACCCCCACCCCCACCCCACCCCCGCTCCGCCCCCCAAAAAGAGGCACTTTTGCTTAAATGGGATTCACACCAGCAGGGCTGAGCTTGGTCGTGACTGGGTTGCCATGGGGCTCCCGTCCCTTCTAGAGAAGGGTCACCCTAGATGGCGTTACCCACGAGAAGGGGTTCAGATAGCAAGCTCTGCATTCTCTGAACTTGCTCTCTGAATTTTTTACTCTTTTAATTCACATACACACATTTACACCACGGAAGGTGAGGAACAGCGATGATTTGATCTGAAACCACTTCTATTCCCTCACCCTCACTGCCCCTCAACCCTAGATTGTAACACACTGTAAATAAAAGGTTACCCTCAATGTATTTATTCATGTATACATGGATTTACACGTTTCTTCCTCAGTTGGTTTAAGTTTCTTCGGCCTGCTGGAGAGTTTGGTTTTAGTTGGTTTCACTGACCTTCCTGGCACGGAGGAGTCTTCTGTAAGGGAAATTTCTTCCTGGATCAGTTAATAAAAGATCAACACAGAAGTGAGTCTTGCTCCACTTGACACTGTGGTTTGTGTGGGACAGACGCCCTCTGTATTTTCTGTGTTCTGGCTTGCTGTGCGTTACCAACAGGCAGCAAAGGCCCTCCTGGCTAAACTTCAGGCAAAAAAGCCCTTGGAGGCCCTACATTCCGCTTGCTTCTTCTCTTGATGCCCAGGAACTCCACACTCTCTCCAGCCCCACCCCTGGGTGGCTCTGAACTCCCTTAGCTCAACCTAAATTTCCATTTAAAGCATTTTCACCCTGGTAATGGACTGGAGGGTGTTCCTCGTGGAGGGACGGGTGGGTCCCATCTTGCTGGCCTGCTCACGGCTGGCGCCCAGCAGCTGAGCGCAGGCCCTCCTGGAGCCCCACCGCCCTTGGTGGGTGTCTGTCCTCTCCTGCACGCCAGCCTCCTTCCTCCCACAGCACCTCCAGGTGCAGATAATATAGGTCTTCAGCACATCTGGACCTCCCCGCCCCCTTTCTGTACTGATTTTAAATAACATACATTTATTTCCCCGTATCAGACACTCTAGAATGAATCACCTATCCCACAAACGTACCCGAATGGCTAAGAGTGCTTCCTCCACGGATTTGGTCTCTGAGTTGTGTGATTCAAACTCTTTCGTTGCGTGGGGACAGCAAAGCAAAGTCACACCTTTGTAATCCCCCGGGACCGCATACACAAAGCCAAACCGCAGACCTGCCCTTTCCGCGAAGTACGGATTCTTCTGGCCTCTTTAAAACAAGATATTGGTTTGTCTTGTTCTTTAGGTCCTGCTTTCATCTGGGTCTCACAAATATTTAATCACTTGGGAGCTTGGCTTATTCCTCTGAGGGGTAATTTATTTTACTGCCGCTTTTTAATCTGTTACGCCCTTATTTTTCATAGCCTCCCTGAGAAAGTCATCAGGCAAAAAGCGCCTTTTATTTGAGCCACGGTCGGAGCATTAATCTTTGAGGTTATGAAATTGTAGAATGTTTTGCCGTGTCCTACTCTGTCATCTGTGTTTGCATGTTTGTTTTTCATTCAGGCTGTGCCGCCTTCTCATTATGTGTGGCATTTGTCGTTGCCGGCTTTTGAGAAAGCAGTAAACACTGAACATCCTGTTAACGTACAGGCAGTGATTCCATAAAGCCCCCTTAATGCCCAGAGTGTGAGTTGTATCCATTTAAATGAAGATGTACAAATCAGAAAATTGACAATTAAAACCCCTTTTCAGTAGGAAAACATGACAGGGGTTTTCTTACAACAGGAAGGGCAAGTTGGAGGAGAGAAGGAGCTTGTTGGAAGAGGGAAGGTAGTTCTCTTGGGCTCAGTCCACCCTGAGGGTGGCAGGGCATGGTGCCGCTGTCTCCTTTTCTGTATCCTGTCCTTTCTCTGAAGCGGTCCTGCTCAAGGCACGGGCTGTTTGCTGCCTGGTGCCAGTGAGCTGAATAGAGAAATTGAGAGTGAGCAGTGAGCATGTTAAAGCAGTTGAACAGGGTGATTTTATGTCTGTTGAGTCTAATAATAAATTTGAGCTTGTAGTTCATGTCTTTCATTTCCCCCCTACAATAATTATCTTATAAAAATATCCATTTGTAAAAGACAAAATCTAAAGGGGACCGTGAGGGGGAACCAAATGCAAAATGGATCCTCTTCTGTGATGGTTTGAGAAGCGCTGCTCTTAACGTCTCTCAGTGGGTCACACAAACACACACCACCCCCATCTGATCCTCCTTGAAGGTCAGTCCTCTGGGCTTGGAGGCTCTCCCAGCACACACTTCTGCTCTCTCAGCTTTTGGATAGTCAGTTGGTTGCAAAAGAAAGCTCTTTGTTCCTCACAACACAGGAATTGGGAGTGTTGTTCTATTCCCTTACCATTTATGACGTTTGGAATTTCTGTTAAACCCTGTTATGTGGCTGTTTTCCTTTGGTTATTCCTGGGTTCTGAAGTGCTTTTGATCCACTGTGACGTTTGTAAGATTTTAGGGACTGAAGGTTGTTGCCCAGTTAGTGAGCAGCAGTCATGCTCTCTCCCTGTTGATCAAATATCAGTCCATATTGGGAATATGACCTATTCAGGAGTGTTTCTGGTGGGTCGTAAGGGAGGCAAGAGTTGAGTCTGAGCAGGACATGGGAGGTTAAAACTTAAGGGAGCTAATTTTTTACAAAGTGGAAAACCTCTGTGTGTGTGTGTGTGTGTGTGTGTGTGTGTGTGTGTGTGTGTGTATTTTGTTAAATACTAGAATGTTAAGGTATTTTGAGCAATTTAAGGGAGCTAATTTTTTACAAAGTGGAAAACCAGTGTGTGTGTGTGTTTATGTGTTTATTTTGTTAAATACTATAATGTTAACTTAGAATGTTAGGGTATTTTGAGCACCAGCAGTTAAAGATACTATGCTTACTGTTTTACATGATCTCAACGATAGTTAAGGGAAGACTTGTTTGTGCTGTAGAATTATAAATATATGTAATACTCAAAGCAGCAGCAGATCCATTTAAAGCCCTGTGCCCATAGGGCTGCTTTTTTTTTTTTTTTGGTGGTACGTGGGCCTCTCGCTGTTGTGGCCTCTCCCGTTGCGGAGCACAGGCTCCGGATGCGCATGCTCAGCGGCCATGGCTCACGGGCCCAGCTGCTCCGCGGCATGTGGGATCTTCCCGGACCGGGGCACAAACCCTTGTCCCCTGCATGCGCAGGCGGACTCTCAACCACTGCGCCACCAGGGAAGCCCAGGGCTGCTTTTTGATTCTTGTTTTTTCCCTGCTCTCAAATACTGTGTCTTGAGCATCTTTATGAGCAGGGCCAGAGAGGTGGTTTAAAGCAGGACAGGTACAGGTTCACACCCTCAAAGGTGTTTATTTTCCATTAGGCGTTGAGATCTTGGAACATTCAAGGAAGAGCTAATAGTAGGCAATTTATGATAAAGGTCAAGTCAGTTATACAGGGGGTAAAAACACTTAGGTAGAAAAAGAAAAACGACTACTGGCTACAGTGTTAGGAAAAAAGTAAAGAAACCTTTCCAAGAGTCATTAGGATTCAAATTAGTAGTGTCTGACATGTAAAATTGTGCAAATGAACAATGTCTGGTTAAGGAGATTGAAGTTGTGATTTGTAGACACCAAGTGGATAAATTAGGGGATTGGTATTTACGTAGGATGGTAATAGGGGAGAGGCCTGAGAAAGGTAGGTTAAGGCCAGTTTTTCAAATCCCTAACTAAGGACTTTGGACTTTTTGTATGGGCAGAAGGTAACCCATAATTTGGCCATGAAAGAGGGGTTTTTGAATAGACTAGAGAAGTAGACTCCCCCCCCACCCCCCTGCCCCCTGCATTACAAGCTTTAATTCCAGGTGGATTTATTTGGCTGAATTGGAGTTAGAAGAGCTTAGAGATGGGGAGACTACTTCCTCTGGGGGTGTGAGACCAGGTCAGTGACAGGCTAAGGTGGATGGGGTGTCCTTAGACAATATGAAGGCAGTTGTGCATGTATTTGTGATCGTATCGTGTTAAAGCACAGAATGTTAAATAAACGTGGCAGGTGATTTGTGGAAAAGTACAAAAGCCGTTAATCCTGTGTCACCTAATACCGCATGCCGCTTTGGAAATACCCGGGCACACACTGGTTTGTGCACAGGCATGTGCTTGTGTGCAAACGTACACACATGCTCATGGTGCGTATTTTATATCCGTGTAGAAAACGTAGCCCTTTAAAGCAAATTTATTGCCCTTTAAAGCAGCCTTGTGGTTTACGAGAGTGAGAGAGATACAGAGAACCTTAATTAGAAACAAAGAGTTTGCTTGAAATAAGGTCTCTCTTCCCTTTTGTGTCATGACTTTATTGCTGCACGTTGATCTATATCCTCCCGATCTCTGCTCGTTGTTAATTTTCTTTTGCTTTTACAGGCCCAGGCTGCAAGCACAAAGGAAGTTTGCTCAATCCCAGCCGAATAGTCCCAGCACAACTCCAGTAAAGATAGTGGAGCCATTGCTACCCCCTCCAGCTACTCAAATTTCTGACCTCTCTAAAAGGAAGCCTAAGACAGAAGATTTTCTTACCTTTCTCTGCCTTCGAGGTAAGACTGTGTTGCCCGTTCAGAGGGAGCGGCCTGGTTGAAGGAAAAGGGGGCAAGGCTGCCCCCAGGAGTTTTGATGTTGGCTTTGGTCTCTGCTCTACAACCTCTTTGAATTCCCAGCCTGGTTTGAGGGAGTGAGAGTGTAAAGGGGAGGAATCCCACCCAGAGGGTGCTTGGGCCTTCCCGTTGCTCCTTCCCTTTGCCTCTGACTCTTGAACCACCTTTCTTGGCGTCTCAACACACACTGTCACGGTTTGCAGTCTTCCATTTTTATAATTGACTTCTCCCTGACATCCTTCTAGGACCTCTACCACCCCAGCGTCACCGTCACACACATGCTTTGCAAACTTGGCTTTTTGTTTTGTAATTTTTTTTTTTTTTTTTTTTTTTTTTTGCTGGGGTAGTTGTGGATGGGTGTTGGGCCCCGTTTCCTTGTGTTTCCTGAGGTCTGGGAATAAGCCCCGCTGATGGAGGGTCCGCCCCCTCCCCCCCACCATACTGCTTTAGGGAAAATAAGAGTAGTGCTTTGTAGGTATAGATAACAGTGGAAATACTGGTCTGTACATACGAACAGGACCAGTGAACGGAGTGCACGGAGAGGATTCTGTAATTACAAAATTACAATTTTGTAATGAAGGATGGGTTTGGATTTACATGGCCTTATTTTGGGAAAGTCTTTACTCTAGGAGCTAAGTGAGGGAAGAACATAGAAAATGGTCAGGGAGATTGAGGGGCCTCTCCATTTCAGGTAGGAGCATCACAGAAGGGAGTCTTCGTGCTTCTTATGGCCCTGTTGGGCCACAGCATTTCAGTCTGTCCTTTGATTGATGGTGTTGACATTGGTCACTCAGCTGAGGCAGGTCTGTCAGGCTTTTCCACGGAAAGCGGGCCCTTGGCAGCTTTTGTGATTATACATATTTCATTGCGAGGCTCTTTGAAACTCCGTATTTCGTTTCTCATCAAACTCGATTTACTCATTTTGGGGGATCTGGATGGACTCATTTCCTGTTTTGTCTGGAGGGTTGTAATCTATTACTCATCTGTTTTGATGTTTCATTGTCCCAAATCCCATCGGTGGAGCCCCTTCAAGCTGGCTCCCTTGCCCTTTGACACATCCCTGTCATCCTCCCATCCCAGCTCCCTGACACAGTGGAATGTCCCGAATTCTTGTTGTGTACTCGCTCCCTCAGCCCTGAAATCAGCCATTTCTTCTAAGAGCCCTGTTTATTTTAAGGAACAGCTGCTCTTTAGAAGCTAGGATCTGGGCTTGAGGTGTGCTCATAGCTATTGGAGGGAAATGCATTGTATGGGGGGGGACAGGTGCAAGGGCATGTATGTGCACATGTACACACATGCTCATTTAGTATGCACATCTATGTCTCTAGGTCTATTAAAATCCATGAATGAGTACCAGTACCTCCCAATTTTAGTTTAGCACCAAAGGGTTCCTTCTGGTTTTCTTTTTTCTTTTTTTCCCTATATTAAACAGTGAGAAAGTTGACTCCTGTTATCCATAAATTGTTTATTTGAGCCATCTTTTCCAGTGTGCCCCACCTCCCCTCTCTTCTGCCACCCTCCCCATGGAGCCCTTCTGATCTCACTTGGCTCGGACCCTGTGAACGGCCTGATCCTCCTTTGGCACACGTGCACACACACACACACACACACACACACACATGTACCAGTTTGCTTTAGGACTAGGGAATGGAAAATGAAGGGTGAGGTTTTTGTTGGAGATTACAGACTACTGATATGATAGTCCTGGGAGACTCAAGGCATAAAGGAGGAGAATAACTATTTCAGAGTGTGGACCACTTCTCCCTCACGAAAGGGAGGTGGGGTGGGTAGCAGGGCCTCCTGCCAGCATCTCCCTTGGGTTTGACATAGCTCCTTGCCAAAGGAGTCTAGTGATCCTGGGTGTTGAGAGTGGAGATGGAAAGGGAGGTGTAGAAACCCACTAGGAAAGAATCAAGTGCAGGGTTGGCTGTGAAGGGTGAAAGGAAGAGGAAAGGGGAGAGTGAGCGACCGACCGGTAGGCGGTAGGGTGGTGTCATCGGCAGTGGAGGGTGAGTGGGGCCAGGTGCTCAGAAGAAGGAATTTGAGCCAAAGGGATCTCTGTAGGGTCAACAGTGCCATCAGCAGCAAGATGGTTCAGGTAAATAATTAAAGCTCTGTGTTGGTAGGACTCTTAATTGTGTCTTTTTAATCCCACTGGAGCCAAATTTACCTTGGAGTCATGCCCTTAACTCTTTTCTTTAGGAAGATTCACTCACTGATCGTGTTCTATTAGGATGTCAGAAAACTGCTCTGCAGATTATGGAATTTAGTTATGAAAGTTTTTACCTATGGAGTGGGTGTGACTTGTTTTTAGAGCGGAATTTGTATGTTTGTGCCTATATATGCATAATTTTTTAAAAATCATATTTTTTTCTGGTTTTGGATGATTTGGGGAGGACCTTGCTTGGAGAGGCATGCTTATTACTCGAGTAAATGGCACCTAGGAAAAACATTACCAAATACCCAGCTTTGACATTTCTAGGCCTACACACAAGAAAATCATGTCTTTTCATAGACACAGTTTACTTCTGTCACTTGTCAGATTGAACAAAAGTTTCAGTGAGTGAAACCTAAGATGTTTAATTTTGGAAAAATGCTCTGAGGCTTGGAAAGTTATTCCTACATTCATGAGCCAGACAATAAAATAGGTTTCGTTGTTTATTTTAGCTGATAATGCAATAAGGTTTTGACACAGCGTATTGCGCTCTCTTACTGTTCCTCCTGTACTTGTTAGATTTAAGGTATTTTATATTAAAAGCCAGGGCTTTGTGAGGTCAGGTGTGTTTACCTGATCTGGCTTTTCTAAAAGCCTCAAATGATAGGTGATTCGCTAAGAACTTCATGATACTGGAAATGTGATGGATTTGGTGGCATTAGATGACATACTTTAATATGCAGTTGCTTGAGCTAATTAAAACTCAAATTTTGAGGTGTACAGGGGTTAAATAGACAAAGCCTGTTGTACTTTAAAAGTTTAAAAGGTTTCAAATGTTGAAACTATTTTTAGTTATAAATGTATTTCATGTTCCTTTAGGGAAGATCAGCAGAAAAGATGGAGAAACAGACCAAAAAAAAAAAAAAAAAAAAATCAAAATACCCCTCCCTCGAATCTCCCAGAGACAACCAGTGTTTATCATCTCCTTGGTGAAAATGTTACTAAGCCTTCTCTGTGCATATACACTACAAGGCACACACCCCAAATGGAATTGCATTATATTTTTATTTTTGCAATCTGGTTTTCCTATTTCACACGTAAATACCCCTTCCATCTTGTGGATGTCTCATCATTTATCTAATTCTTGATTTACATGTAGATGTATTCCTAACTTTTAGGTATCAGCTGCTGGTGACACTTCCTCACTTGAGTCTTGGCCTCATCTGGAATCTTTATAGACAAAGTCGACAGTTAGGAATTCGATTAACTTTTAAAAATTCCTGCATTCTAATTGTGCCGCTGCTCTTTTCCTACGGGTTCCACACCAAACAGGGCCTGTCTGAGCCCCAAACTTTATGCTCAGCCTCAAGAGCCTGGCCATTCTGTCACCCTTTGCAGGAGTCTCTGGGTAAAGGAGACAGTCTTGATAGGCTCAGTATTGGTGGGAAAGAAAGCCTGGCTGCAGAAATCATGAAGGAATCAAAGACCTGGAAACGATGTTTATTGCCAAGGATTACAGATCATCCTTTTCTCCAGTCCTCCGTTGTTGCCCGTAATAGTCTCAGCGCTAGTTTGGAATATGGAAGAGAATGACTCTTGAGACGGAGAAAAAGCCAGCAAGTAGAGTTCTTTAAGCCTTGGTGTTCGTTACCCATCAGTGACACTCGGCAAGACCAAGACCCAGCCTTCTCCCCACAACTCCATTAAGTATCTTTAGCGAAAACCTGGGGTGGGGAAAAATGATACCATTAATAATTCTGGGATTAGTGTGTGCATGTCAACACAGCAGCCAGTTGTTCAGGGATAAGAAGCTTTAGAGATTTAAAAAATCTGTCTTAAGGCACGCAGAGACCTTTCAGCTAAGTTTGGCAGGGCTCTCTCCTTTCCTATTTAATATCATGACCTAAAATCTCTAAAGGAAAGGAAGAGTGAATAGTGCAGCCGGCCTGAAGTGTTTGCCTGCAGTGTATTTATCTTTAAATGGCTGCTTTGAAGGGGGTCCACGTGGCTCCTGCCAGAGGCGTATTAGCATCTTCTGCCGGCGCACCTCGGCCGAGAAGAGGGAGGGGCGTGTGCCCCGGGGCGGCGCGCTTCCGTCACCATCGCTGCATTTTCTGTCACCGGTCTCGTTATTCTTAATGAGTTCTGTCTTCTTCTCTTTGTCCTGACTATGATTATTAGCAGGTTAAAAAAGCTTAACACAGCAAAGCAGTGGCAGGTTAAATGATTCTCTTATTTATATTTTTCTCTTTATGGGGCTCTGCAAACAAGGGGGATTCCCAAGGGGGGGGGTCCCTGAAAATCCACATCTACACAAGGTTCCTTCTTCTGACCGTGGGTGTCACAGTCCAGTGTCACAGTTCGGAGGAAAGAAGAGAGCTGTTTTGGAGGAGGCGTTCTTAGGAAAGACCCACACCGTCAGCCTTGTGGAAGCAGTCCTTTCTGTTTTGGGACTGCTTGCCTTTTGTTTCGCAGGTCGTAGAGAATCTTCAGCGATCAGCCGTCATTCAATTGCTAATTAATTCAGCGAGCCTTTATTGAACGTTTTTTTATATGCCAGACACTAGAAAACAGATTAGCAACAGGAAAGCAGTATCCCTGTGGTAGGTGCGATAGATCAACTAGGCAACAATGCTAGGGTAGAGGGTGCACGTGTGGAACAGGAAAGGGACTCTGCCCAAGGCTCTCTGGGATGGAGCTGGCTTTGTAGAAGGAGAAAGCTCTGCAGAGCCCCTATCAAGGCCTGGGATGCAGCTGGCTTTGTAGAAGGAGAAAGTTCTGCAGGAGCCCCTGCCAAGGCCTGGGATGGTGTTGGGTTTGTTTTTTGGAGGGCCCCTCGTTAAAGCAGGGGAGCTAGACGTGTCAGGTTCTGTGGGCCCTGGGCTGGATATTCACAGAGGTTCTTCAGCTGAGAGAGGGGACATAACATGTCCAGACCCTCATTGAGTAAGATGATCCTGGCAACGTCGGAAAACGGATTGAGGCTAGAGGAAGGGCTCTCCAGCAGGTTATTGTAGCAACACAGACTGTAGGCTGAATGACCCTAGTGGATCTTGGGGCAGATGACTTAAACCTCTCTCAGTCCAAGTGTCTTCTTTTGTAAAATAGGTGTGTAGTTAGCACACAGTTGCTGTGGAGTTAAAGTCACGGGGGTGAAGCAGGCCAGATGGTGCCTGCGGTGACCATCCAGTGGGCCTACGTTTCCCAGTGGATTTAGGCAGATGAACAAGGTATTGGAGGAGCCTTCCATTTGAAACTGAGGAGGAATGACACAAAAGACCAGCTGAGGAGAATGCTGTGCCAGAAGAGACAGACCACCCATGGAGCTCTCTAAAGGCAGTCCTTGGCTTTATTGCTAAGGAGCACATGTTTCGATGGAGTACTGTCATTGGGTATTGAGGACGGTAAATTCTAAGTAGGGCAAATGCAAAAGCCTGGGGTGATTTAGAGGTCACAGAATGAAAGGGGATTAACCTGCTAGAAAGCAATTAAGTAATCCTCCAATTGCAAGGAACACTATGGCACTAGTAATGAACTTCCTTGAGCAAAATGGGAACACTTTACATGAACTCTTTGGGGAGGAAGGCCCTCTGTCACAGTGATACACAACTTTTTTTTGATGGATCCTTTTGAGAGGTGGCACATCTTAATTTTTGAGAGAGGTAACAGACAAAGTGGTATTCTTCAGTGGCCACCCTCACTTTTCTCCAGATCAAACTGGCCTTATGTTCCTCATATGCTCGGTTTTCCAAGAGTCTGTATACTTGGCTGAGTTGTGCTGAGCAAGCAATTTACTTGCCAGGATCGTTTATCGGGCTAGTTATGAAGAAACATGAAACCGTCGTGTCCTTAAGTGCCAAGGAGGGGAAGGATGGATCCCCTTTAATTGCTCTGTGACCTCGATCAGTCGTTAAGACTCCAAGACATTTTGCTCAGAGGGTTGGCCCCGCTCCAGACTAGCTGGCCTCCGACCAGGCTTTGCCCTCCCAGCAGATAAAGCAGCTCCCTTCTCCCTGCCAGTGGCTGCTGGCGCGGAGTCAGTATCCTTCTCACAGTTGCCTCTGGCCTCCCCCTCAGTTTCTGGAGAGTCCCTTAGTATCTCTTGTCCTCTCTGAAACCCATTTAGAGAAGGTAGATGGAAGTAAGGATAGTCCTGTTTTGTTTACAGAGCACCTTGCTGGCAGCTGACAGCACTGAAGTCATCAGGATCCACGTCCCAAAGGCCAGGTGCCCCTTCTACCATATTTACGTCTGATAGGATTTGTGGACACTTTCGTGGTGGAGAGAGCACAGACTTGGGCGTTCCGTTAGTCTCTGTGTGGCCTTGATGAAGTCAATTTCTGACTTGTTTCCACTTCTGCTAGGTTGAGTGTGCTGTGTGGTGTGATCTGCACATTCACTTGCTGTGAGGAGATCCAGAGACCTCATTGCATTTGACTGGATGTGTATTGGTTTGTGTACGTTTCAAGCCACAGGTGTAGACAGCCTCGTGGGAAAGACAGTAAGCAGACTATTCCAGCTGTTAATTAAATGATACTTTCTCCCATTGCTGTGGTCGGCTGGGTCGGCACGTGAGCTGACGTGTCAAGAGGGAAAGTGGTTCTCGTTGCCAGGTCCCTCACGTCAGGGCTCTTAGAACACATGCCTTGCCGTGGGGCACTTCCTAAACGTGCGGTCAGACTGGCACATCTGAGAGCACGTAACTGAAGAGGGCGACACTGAGGTGACAGTCATATCATCACTTCCTCCCTGTTCTTCCTGAAAAAGGGTTCTTACGGGCTGAAGGTTTCCAGCTCTCACAAGGCATTACTCTGCCCAAGTTGCAGAAATTCTGACTGTTGAGTTCATTTTGTGTTGCCATCCTATTTCTGGGCACCGCCTCCCCTTGTTGCCAGGTCTGCTAACTTTCCCATTTAGTAAAGCAGAGAGGAAATAAATTGCCTTTGCTCTCACCTGTGGAAAGTGACAGCCGGCTTTTATAGCTTCGAGTTGTTTTTGTCACCGAAGCAATGTGTCAGCCTAATAATGGCACTGACCTGTGGGTGTTGACAGTGCTTCTGCATATGCTACCTCATAGGCCTTTGGGGTCATCACAGATGTTATGTCTGAAGACATAAGTCTCATTGTACAGACAAGTAAACTGAGGCTCCTGACACGTGGGCACGTGACTGCCAAGGTGATGCTTCATCCTGGACTTTTGGATTCCGTGTAGAGTCCTTTTCAGTAATTGGCATCCTTCTTGTGGAAAACGTGTGTGTTATAAGGAAGAGCAGTTCCAGGATGGGCTTCACTGCTCAGGCTTCTCCTATCGCATGAGGAATTAGGGGCTCCCTTTGTGTTTGGCCTTTGGCTGGAGGGCTGTTTCCCAGGCCCTGCTAAACGTACCCCTGCTCGTTGCAGAAATGACATGAGCTGCATGTTTAAAAATTTTATTATAATATTAACTACCTTTTCTTCAGGCATGTGATATTAATTTTCTACTGATACAATAGAGAGAATCCATTTAAATCACGAATATGAATCACTTTAAAGAAAATAGCAGGTGGACATGGCACATAATCTTAGGGTCTATGGATGTGGGTGAGGTTTGGGAAGTCTTAGTGTGAATTCTTGTTCCCTGGTAAATTGTAAAGGCCGACCTGGAAGAGACAGAGGTCATCGTTCAGCGCGTTACCGTTGTCCCAGTCTTTGGGGGCACTTGGCGTTCACGTGTGGGGTGCGTGAGTGTTCAGGGTGAGTACGGATGACTGGTGTGTGAGGGTTGCTGGTGCCTGGATCAGTGCCGGGTACATACACGGTGGGATGAATGGACCCAAGACAGTTGTACCCACTTTCTCCCTCGACTCTCCAGTTTCGAAGGATGGCGCTCTCTCCTCTCCTCTAACTCAGGAAATCAGTAAATAACTATCCCTTTCTCCCCCTACCCAGGCCCTACCAGGTCACTTTGAAGTTTTGTATTTTAATTTAATATGACAGTAGGGGCTGATTGCTTTCATTCTGTTTGTGTATCCTGCAGATCAATCACGAACACCCCAAATTGGGGTGTTGGGGGGGGGACAGCCCAGAGGTTATTAGGTCAAGCTACAGAATTTGACTCCCCAGCTAAATGACAGCAGGCAGGGAATCCCTTTAGGGTCTTTGCAAAATAGAGCTGAGCTATGTTTAGCGTGTTAAGATAAAGAACTGGTCGGGGGAGGGAAGATAATGAGAACGAGGGCTTGTATGTGTACATGATTCACGGAGAAGAATCCAATTTTATAGAAACCACAGCCCAAATTAGAGAAAGCAAGCTTTTGGATTAAAATGATTTCTGTTGTGGTTGTAACATACCACAGTTTGATTTTTGTCCAGATGAAAACATTTGGTTTTCACTTCAGTAAATATTGTGGAGACATTGCCAGCTAATTCTGAAAAGTAATGAAATACGGCTTTGGCAAAGCGCAGATGCGTTCTGCACTCCCGATTCCACCGACTGATCCAAGTTCAGATTTTTTTTCACGTTTGCTAATGTGCTTGAATAATCAGGAGAGAAAAATCTGCCTGCGATTTTAATAGAAAACTGTATATACTAAATACACACGTATAACTGCCCCCCCGCCCATACCCTATGCAATCCTTAACTGTCTTGAAGCACTAAAAGCATTCACTTTTCATTGATTACTCCTTTAAAACTACAGTTTGTAAAGGAGCGAGATGGTGTGATTCTGTGTGATAGGCATCCTGTCTGACTTGCACAAGTGGGGCTTATACCTCTGATGGGGAGAGCCCACCTGAGGACACCAGGTGTGGGTGCTGCAGAGCCCTTCCTTTCTCAGACCCCTTGGTTCCACCTCCTTCGCCTGTGTTTGCAGCAGAGCCCTGCTGTAGAAAGGGAAGGTTGTTATTTTCGTAACTGTAGATCCATGCCCGTTTTTCTGAATGCTGAGCCCACAATGAGCTTTTCAAAAGTTTGCCTCATCTGACATTTGGAGGGAAGACGTTTCCCTAATAAATTTTCTAGAGAGGAAGCTTACCCCTTACGTGCGAGAATCTATAAGTTGCCAACTATTTTTAACGAAAAATTCTAAAAACACGTATAGTCTTCTGTTTTCAAATACTAAATGTTAATTTAACTTGCTGTTTACACAGCCTCAATTTGATTATCTAATATACCTGTTCACCCATTTTATACTGAAGAATGTGGGATAATTTTCACCAGTGATAAACAGCACGGACTTTGGGTGATTTTAGGGCTTTAAACTATCCTTTCCTTCATCTTTTTCTTTTTTTGTATGTGTCTAGCAGGTTCCTCCTCCTCTAAACTTATTTGTAAATTAGATAATTGAGCTAGTATCTAGGCTAAGAAGAAATAAATATGCTCTATGTGAATGTCTTGACTAGTTTGGCTTCTCAGATGCTTTTGGTTTTCTTTTATGTATTTGAGGTTCTTCTCTGGCTATTCTCGAGGTATTACCAGAAAACAGTCAGTGTTTCTCCATCACCTTGATTATGAAATGTGAGATGATCTTACTGGTTTTGTGTCAACAAGAAAGAAAGAAGCTGTTTTTGCTGCCTTTCCCCTAGTGCTGTGCTTTCTCCTGATCTGGAATGTTGGCTTGGCCTCTCCGTGGCTTTGCAGATGGACATGTCAGCGGGGTCTTAGAGGGATTTTCCAGTAGCTACATGGTGACAGAGCTTTGGAGTATGCAGCATTAGACTCTGTTGGATTTAGTCTTTTCTCCTTGCTTCAGTTTGACTACAAGGTTAATGAGAGGTACAGGTATACAGGTCCCCAGTAAAATTCTGGAGGTCTGGTTTTTCTGGGGGAGAAGGCTGTAGTTGATGAGGCCACAACTGCGGGACAGGTTATAGATTGGCAGTGGCTTCTTGAACAAAGCCTGGAGAATAGTAAGGCCATACCCAGGCTTGGGGAGGGTGCTGTCCGTGTTGAGTGACACCTGTGGAGGGGAGAATTGGCACCAGCCTAATATTTGAACCAAGGGCATCTTGACTCTGTTAGTAATTAACTGACCTCTCCGCCTCAGGATCCTTATTATTGAGCATTGGTCCTTTTCCTCCACTTATCCCTTCTCCTTTCTTTGTACGAGCCTCTATTCCCCATCTGGTTTGAGAATCTTCATTGCCTTTTATTTTGTTGATGTTTGATCTTTAGGTCCAGACCAACATGTCAGTCATCTGATGAGAACCCAAATCACCTTTCAGGGTGAAAGCATTCTGCTTTTATCCCCCATGCCTCCATACTTAGAGAAGGTGTGTCCTTTCCCACCTCTGACTGCAGAGGCAGTCCCGTCAGAAAGATTTTGTATCATTGTAAGTTTTGGTTTGAGAGTGAGTCCCTCGGGAAACACACACCTCTGCCTCCCCTTTTACTGGTCTTCTGTTTTCTGTTTCACTTTTCTCTTAGCCTCTGACTGTCTTTTAGAATATGTAACAGGTTACATCACTTTGTTTATATTTGCCGAGAAGCTGTTTAAAGAAATGGATTCATGGGACTTCCCTGGTGGTCCAGTGGTAAGGAAATCCGCCTTACAGTGCAGGGGACTCGATTTGATCCTTGGTCGGGGAACTAAGATCCCACATGCCGCGGGGCAGATAAGCCCGTGGGCCACAACTACTGAGCTCACACGCCTCAACTAGAGCCCGCAGTGCCACAAACTACAGAGGCCCATGCGCTCTGGAAACCACGCGCCACAGCTAGAGAGAAGCCCGCGTGCCGCAACAGAAGATCCCACATGCCTCAACGAATATCCCGCGTGCCGCAGCTAAGACCCAACGCAGCCAAAAATAAATAAAATAAATAATAAATCTATCTATATATATAAAGAAATGGATTCATAAGATTGGTTGTTTTCTGCTTTTGTTGAAGAAATTACCCCATATGCTTTCTTTAAGATGTTAATGAAACTTGGATTCTGAACTGAGCTCCTGAACATCCCCTCCATTTTAGTTCTTTGGAACATAAATTTAATGTTCACCCCATTCTCAGAGTCTTGAATGTAAGGAATGTGATGCTTTATGCACTGGGTTTGAGTTTCAAAGACTCAAGAGAGTCTGTAGGTGGCAGTTAATTATTTCTCGTGTGTTTCATGTAGATTTTACCTGATTTTGTTTGAAACATAGGTTTACTTTCCCCCTTTGAAAGTTACTCCCAAATGGCCTCTGTTCTCCTGAGGGGGCAGGACAGAGGAAGGTGAAGGGGGTGGGTAACGGCTTACTTCCTGGAATTACAGCCTTTAATCCTGCTTCCCTCCGACAGAGGGCGGAGTGGGCTGTGGAAGTTACCGCGGGGACTACACAAAAACCTGCTCTTCCCAGGACTAACCCATGTTCTGGTTTCAGCCGCTGGTCAGTGCATCCAAGATAGTGTGTAGGAAGGCTCTTCTTTAAAGGAAGTGAGATGTATTATGTTGATCTCGAAGGAACTTGAAGAGATTTATTTAACCTATTCCTTCTCATTCTACTGAAGAGGGAAATGTAATGGCTGAGTCTGTAACTTCCAGGTGTTGAGTCCCCAGCTCTGTCTGTCTGTCAGCATGTAGTGTGTTACCTTGTGTCATGTTACATGCTAGAATGAGTTGGAGTTTATGGTAAATTATCTTTTCTTTTCAAAAACTCAGAACCTCTTTTGAGTGCTGAAACAAGGTTTCTCCTGCTTTTTCTGAAGTACTTAAAAAATCAGATTTAGGAAAGGAGCTAACGGTATGGCTATATTTGCCTGTGGAGGTACTTAATGTATGTGTGTGTGGATGGTAAGTTCCAGCTGAAAACTTCCAAGTAGGAAGCTAGTAAGGGTGGTGTCTCCTCTTTTTCTCTTCAGTCTTGTACCAATTGTAAAACTGCTTAGTACAAGGGTAAATATATTGTTCCAGTGGAAATAAGGCCAGATATTTCCTCCTCCTTTTTTTTTTTTGAAAAACATCATCTCTAACTTCTATTTGATTAGACGGTTTCCCCCAAAGCCTGTGTCAGACCTTCTTTCTGTTGAGAACCTGCTTCCGATTGGAAGTGATCAAAGGGGAGAAAACAAAGGAAATGGCTTTTGTCAGAGTGTATCCAATTCTGTTATGTACAGAATTTTTGTCACATACATCCCTGTGGAGTTTCATTTCCATTCAGTGGTGTGACCCACATAACTGGTGGGGTTTTGAGTATTGGTAGGTCATTGGCGACAAGAGGAAGGTACTGTCTTTGTCTTTGTGTCTCTGGGAGCTGGGCGGCTTTGGTTCCCACGTCAGTGCCGTGACAGCCACTCAGTCACGTCCGTCTCCTTGTTGGGACATGCAGCCCCGCGGTTGGGCAGGGATGGTTTAAACCATTGTGGTTGAAGTTTGAGGTCCCTCTTTGGGAAGGAGAGCAAATTTGGTTACTTGAATCTTGACCGGTGTTGCTGGAGTGTTAGCTCATTCACAGGAAACTGTCGAGAAGAAATGAACTTCACATGTATTAGTTCTTCTGTTACTTGATAGTAGCTCTCCTCAAGATACCTAATGGGAAAGAAGATTGACATGTGGCCAGAAATTAACTCAGGTGCTTAAAAACTTTCATCAATTAATCAATTAATTTGGAGGATTTGTAACAGCCTTCGGTCCCAAACAGTATACCAATTAATTGACACATCTCCTTCTGAAAATTCATGATGTGATAAAGAAGAACTGTATTGTGCTTCTTTGTAATATTGAGCTTATTTTCTGGTGTTATTGTTCTGTCTTATGTTCAGAAACAAGACCATTTGGGGAATGAGGAGGTTAAGGTGTGAAAGGAGTAAGGGATGTGTATGAAGAGGGTTTTTTATTTTTTTAAACCAGCCTTTCAGTTAGTGTTATGCAGGAATTTATTTTAATAATTTAACATGCTATTAACCTGCTCATCATATCAAAGTAGCTTCCAAATATATTGTCGTTTTGGGGAACCCA
The DNA here is from genome assembly GCF_026419965.1 of Kogia breviceps. Lineage (NCBI taxonomy): Eukaryota > Metazoa > Chordata > Mammalia > Artiodactyla > Physeteridae > Kogia > Kogia breviceps. The sequence goes on along the minus strand of NC_081319.1, from coordinate 95,897,003 downwards.
TCCCTGTCATTCACCGCATATGAATATGAGATAGTTTCCTTCTCTAAGGAAATGTCATATTTTGTTTTTACTACTTGCTTCTGTCTGATTGTCTCTTCTTTCATTTTAAGTTTGTTAGCTCAAATTCATACTTTTTAAGTCTAGAAAGTTAAAGACATAACCCAGAATAGTCTCTTGTCCTTGACACTGTGGGTAGATTTTTTTAAAAAATTTTATTAATTTTTCTTGCTCAGTTCAGTCCTTGGTGGTGTTTCCCTTCCTTTCCTAAGAACTATTCAAATGAGATCTTGAAAATTTTCGTTTGTTATGTCTGGTGAATGGCATCAGCCCCCTGCTGGAGGATTTTGCTTGAAACCTGTGAAAAGGACACAGATGGAGTTATATTTCCTGGGGGAGGTTTGAAAAATAAATTAAAAATGGCAGTAGAGATAAATAGCTTTGTTTTATCTGCTCAGTCATGAGGATTTAAGCTTGTAACTTAACGAATGGCTCCATTTGAAGCGCACCCCTGGAAGGGGTGAGGATCCAGGCCTGTGTTTATGCGCCTTCTTTTAAACCCACTAGGTTCTCCTGCGCTGCCCAACAGCATGGTTTATTTCGGAAGCTCTCAGGACGAGGAGGACGCCGAGGAGGAAGATGATGAGACAGAAGACGTCAAAACAGCCGCCAACAGCGCTTCCGCTCCATGCCAGTCAACCCCCAGGAAAGGAAAAACCCACAAGCATGTTCACAATGGACATGGTAGGCCCACTGTTGAATTTGGGTTAAAAACGATAAAATCCAAAGCTTTGGGTGAAAGGTAGACTCGATCGTAAGTTGAGAAGATGAAGGCTGCAGAGCTGGCTGGTGGCGAAGCTCGTTGTGGATGCCCCTTTAAGGGCCAGGCACTTAGCAGACGTTGGTGTGACACGGTGCAGTCAGGTATGTCCTAGACAGATAAATTGTTAAGATGAGGATATGCATATTCTTATGTTTGCGGAGGTGATGATAAACTCCATAGGAGCGGCAGGCGTAGGAATTGGAAGAGGAAGACGTCACATCTAAACAGAGATGGTCAAGATGAGCTCGTGAAGACGCTATTGTGATCAACTTAACTGTTGTGCTTTTAGCAGGCAGAGGAGATAGTGAAGAAAGGGAAGTGTTATCCAGTGTGTGAAATCAAGTACACGCACAGGTATTGTGAACTAGACTGATTGTTTTTTTTTTTTTTTCCCCCTCGACTGTTAACATTGTGGGGGAGGACGTGTAGCCCACAAAACAGGAACAAAAGGTTGAATCTGAGAGAGAGAAAAGTCTAAATAAGTTGGCTGTGGAAAGTGCTCAGTGGTTTTTCAACAGCGAGGTGACTTAATTGGAGTTACATTCTGGAAAGATTAAGCTGGCATCAATTAAGAGGATTTCATAAAGGGAAATGATTTAAAGACGAGGAAACACATTGACAGGCTGTAATTGTAGGCAATTACCTGGCCAGAGGTAAGGAGGGACTAACAGGTGGTCATGGCAATGTAAATGGGAGGAGGACATAAGTACACAAATGTGTATGTAGATATAGAAATACCGCAGGGAGTAGGGTTGAGAGAGCTTGATGACTAACTGGATTACCGTGGGGTGGGGGGAAAGGAAGTAAGAAAAGAGGAAAGAAAAGGAGAGTGGAGCAAAGAACATAAGGTGGAGAGGTGATGGCTGTTTTCTGTGAGTTCTTAACCAGGTTCTTTGCTCGAGATCATACTTCCGTTGGGGCTCGCAGAGACCCGAGAAGGTAGAGCGTCCCCGTCTACAAATGGCAGAAAACCAGTGCTGCCAGTAAGTGATTGAGGCAGAGGAAAGCTTCTCATTTTTTTCCCTCCACGGCTGTGCACTGAACTACTCCTTGTCTTTCTGGACCCAATGGGAAGTAGAGGTGCAGGACCAGCATCGCTTAGATGTGACAGGAATCTGTCTCACACGCACCCTTGTTGGGCATTTTTGCCTTGTCAGTTGAGTGATTATTCATCTGTCCTGCTTCTTGCTTAGGGCTGTGTTTAGGTGGCATAGAGACATGACAAAATGTGTCTTAAGGACCTGACAGTTTGTTGGGGAGATGAGGTTAATAATCTCGGGGCATAACTCAGTATTTCTCAGCCTCCGCCTCCTCATCTGTAAGGTAGGGATTAAGTGAAGTGTTTGTGTAGCCAGTGTTAGCTGTGTGTGTAGACATGTTCATAGTTAAGGGGTGGCTTCTCTAATTTCCTTTTAGTGGGTGGTCTTTCAGAAATCCCCTTTGTGAGAGGGTGGATTGAGGGCTGTTTTCCATGAGTGACAGTAAAAATTTGAGTGTTTTCAGGATGGGTTCATCTACGTTCTCTCTTTGGATTCCATCTACTTACTCTACAGCAGAGTCATTGGGAGGTGGTCAGGGCAGGAGGTGTTTCTTGCTTTACAGTTGAAGAAATGGAAGATCTGATGTCTTGCACCCATCACCCAAAGTGGCAGATGGCAGTCAAGATTTTTGAAATGCCCCCCCGCGCTGGACACTACTCTATATTGTAAGGGTGAGCATGTGAATGGTTGTGCTTTGTGACGGGTCCAGTCTGTGCTGTGATGGTGGAGCTACCACTCTCATCTGGTCGACAGCAGCAAATAGCCAGTGCCACAGGCCGTGGCCTGCGAGACACAGCTCTGCGTGGGTCTCCAGTTGTGCGGTTGCGACATGGCTTTCATGTCTTTAAAAGCCCAAAGGATGGCAGTGCTTGCTTCTGTGCAAGGCCAGTGGGAGGAGTGGGCTGAAGCCAGCTCGGAAATGCACAGGCCGTTTGGAAAGCGTCTCCAGTTTCAAGTGACCCAGAGGAAGAGGAGAGTTTTGTTGAAAAAGAGAAGTCAGCTTTGGAGAAGGCCAGTTTCTGCCTCAGATTCGGTATTTCAGAAAAACAGAGAGTTCTCAATACCGAGTTAGCCGAGCTTACTTACCTGCCCTGTTCTGCATCCTCTGAGACATGAAGAAGGCCAATGACAGGGACGCAAACTGCCACCAGCAGGTTATTAAAGCAAGACTTAGTGGCGCTGGGGAGTAAGCCCCCCCGGCAGGAGGGCGTAAGGAGGTTCCTGAAGGTCCCGTCCCCAGCAGCAGCGGAGATTCGAGGGCTACCACCCAGAAGTGGTAAAGCGAAAATGTAATAATCTTTGAAAACTGGACATTTAGCTGTGGAATAGTGTTCCTTTCCCAGCCGTTTCTAGATAATTGAAATTATACTATAACACCAAATTGCATAACACACACGTTTGTCCGTCCGTCCGTCTCCCCCCCCCCCCCCCCCCCGTTCTGTTCCCATAAAGGTCTTTATCAGCATCAACTAGTCATCAGTATCTTCGTTTCCTGCCCCTTTTAAGGCTTAATTAGCTGTGTCTTGCTGGGTAGGCATTTATTTCATTTCTCTGATTCTTAATTTCCTCTTCTGTGAAACAAGCAGGATAGTGTAGATGGACATTCATTTGTTCCTTCCTTCATTTATATCCCGGAATAAAGAAATAGTTAGTGCGTGCGTCTCGGGTACAGGAATCGTTACCATTGAGATCTATGTTACGGTGGATGGTGGGCATTGCTGTGTGTTAAAGGGAAGTGGCTTTTCCAAGATGACCTGATTAACTGGGTGAAGATCCTTAACTAAAATTTTATTCCTGGCATCCATTTTTTTCCTCCCTCAGACATTAGTACCATTTTCAGATTAAAAACATTTATACCCCACCCTGTTTTCATCTCCTTCTCGTTCCCGTCTATACTGTATCTTCTTGCCCCTGTTATGACCCATAGGAGACTTGGTACCCTGTTGTCTCCCGCAGCAGACGAGTTGCAGAACGGCAGCACTGCGCCCCAGGACGCCAGGGGTTTTCACAGGAACCCTCCAAGCAGTCCGGCTGGGATCACTGAGAACTCTGTTTCCATGATTAACAAATACAGATCAAACAGTGGCAGAATTCCCGTGGCAGCTTGAACTTGTCTTTCCTGCTTTGTTTTTACTGAGACCCTCTTCTCTGTAAATATAGAGCAGTTTCTTGAAATTCCTTGTAATAGGATTTCATCGTGGGTACCTGTCAGTTATAAAAGCGGATATTTGTTTAAACGTGACATCTGTCAACAGAATGACACAGATATTCCTAAAGAGGGTTCACTTGTACTAGAAAGTTCTCTGCGGGAGTACAGAAGATGTTTACCTGGTCTGTTGCCATTGGGCCAGTGGCTTTATCGGTAAAGAAAGTAGATAGATGGTCGGTGAATATGTATATGAGGGAGCTGCTTGGGCTCACCCAGGACCAGCCCTGACTGACTTTGTTTCTTCCCTCTGGGGTTCAGAGGGGGCCTCCTTCAGGTTCAGAAAACTGAACTTTTGCGGTTCAGGTTCAGAGAGCAGCTGCAGAGCCCCAGGCTTGAGTAGATTCTCAAGGCACCGCCGACTGCTGGCTTCCTAGTGAACAGCAGGCGGTGCCAGAGGGCTCCTGAGCCGTGAGGCCCACCACCTGGGCTTGCTGCTCCCCAGAGTGGGCGACAGGGCCCTGCGGTGTGACACCCGTGACACGAGGAGGCCAGTGATGCTCTTGTCCCGCCTCACGTGCAGCCCCCCCCCATCCCCTGATTTTAGAGGGCACTTGGTGAACATAAGCTGAGAATCATTCTTGAGAGTGAAGTGAGTTCTCTGAGTGCGTGGGAAGAAAAGGCAGGGTGCAGGTGCAGCGCGTGAATGAGATGAGGGTGTTCCTTTTCCCTGCCCTTGCCTTAGTTTTTGATTGACTGAGTGATTGATACTTGCCTCAGTTTTACTCCCTCATTTTCCAAAAAGTAAAATCTACAGATCATCTCCGTTTCCTTCTGATTTGGGACTCAGGTGAAAAGTGTGCAAGTGTTAAAATAGATTTTCTAACGCGGAAAACCTGGGTGAGGCCATAATCACCATGTGGTCAAGCAGGTCTTCAGAATTGCGGACTTTTTCCACATGAGAGAATGGAAAAGCAAGCTGCCTTCGTGCTCTTCTCCTCGACCCAGGATCTCTCTTGCCCAGCGGTGCTTGCCCCTGCTTCGTATGCTGGAGATGTCGAGGAGTGTCGGGAAATCCAGCAGCATCCGTACCCTCCCCCGGGAGCAGAACCCTCACTGAAATGTGGGGAGATAAATGCACAGAAAACAAAATGGGGAAAACTAACTCTTTATTATGGGGGTGGCTTTGGCCCCAAACCCTGATTTGGCGGCAGGTCCAAAGTTTTATTTAGGCTGTGTTGGTTTGAAGAAACGAGAACCCAAGCTGCCGATGGTGTCCTGCTTTATCTCGTTTCTCCCCTCAACGTGAACCCCGGTGAAGCAGCGGTTTCCCTACAGAGCAGGAGTGGGGCTAGTGGAAGCTGAAGCCAGGAGAGAACGCACACTCCCCCTGCTCTCCCCCTAGGTGTCTAATGGGGCCTGGCTGGGGCAGCGCTCAATTTCCCAGGGAGAGGAGCCCTGACCCCAGGCGTCCCCTGCCAGAGCCTGGTGTCCCCAGGCACATGTTGAGTTGTGCAAACATCACAGAGGACTCAAATGTTCTCATTTATAACCCACTGTGCATCCTAATGGAAGTGGATGTGTTTATTAAAATGCATAATCTGAAATGACAAGGATGGCATCACACGTGCTTTTGACCTTGGCTCAACACTCAAGGGTTACAATAACAATGCCTCCAGCAGCTTCTATTTCGATGGCTCTTCAGAGTTTCCAGAATGTGCTTCAGTATACAAAACCTCAAATGATCCTAACAATAGAGCCTTTAGGTAATCTCTGTATTTGGCCATCAAACAACACAATCAAAACGTCTCTTGTATTTGTGTTACAAGTTGATATATGAAGGAAGGGGCTCTGGTTTTGTTTTTGTTTTTGTTTTTATTTTTGCAGTACGCGGGCCTCTCACTGCCGCAGCCTCTCCCGTTGCAGAGCACAGGCTCCGGACGCGCAGGCTCAGCAGTCATGGCTCACGGGCCCAGCCGCTCCGCGGCACGTGGGATCCTCCCGGACCGGGGCACGAACCCGCGTCCCCTGCATCGGCAGGCGGGCTCTCAACCACTGCGCCACCAGGGAAGCCCAAGGGGCTCTGTTTTTGAGAAGTTCTCGTCATTGGTAATTCTAAGTGAGGTAGGGTAGAGGAATTAATGCTTGTGTCTGGAATGATTCTGGCTTTGGTTTTTCCACGGTGGTGAGGCATTCCTTACCCTTTGCACAGGAGAGCTCTGAGGGTGGAGTTTTTACATCAGCCCCATATTGTATATTCTCCACACGCTTGTTTTGCACTTAATGAACAATGGAAGGAATAGCAGAGACCACTGTTTCTTTGTGTGCTCCTCTTTTTCTGAAGAAGGACATTTCTCACAAGTCTTTCTCTTTTCTTTTTTTTTTTTTTTTTACAAGTCTTTTTAAAACAACATGTCATCGGACTCACAGCTGGAATAATTTAATTGCTTTTGGATTGACATGGTGGGGAGGGAGAGTTGTTGTGTAAGGGCCAAAAAGCGGTTGCTTGGGTGACTTCACCACATTCCTGCCCTGTGGTTGCCTTTGAGGTGCAGTCCGCAGCTCCCCTGTCCGGGTGGTGGAGGGGTGGCTTGTGTGGGCAGAGCCAGGGTCCCCCCCTGTGCCACGGGGAGATGCTCTCCAGCTGAGAAATGCTCTTTTCTTTTACCTTCCACCCCTCTTCCATTTGGGGCCACTTGGCCTAGTGGTTGAGATCAGGACACTAGATGCTTGTCTGCCCATATGTGGTTGCAACTTCGGGCAGTTTTAGTTTTCTTATCTTTAAAAAGGTAGTAGGAGTGCTTTTTCATAGGTTTAATTTTTCATTAATTAATTAATTAGTGGCTGTGTTGGGTCTTCGTTGCTGCGCGTGGGCTTTCTCTAGTTGCGGTGAGCGGGGGCTACTCTTCATTGCGGTGCGCAGGCTTCTCATTGCAGTGGCTTCTCTTGTGGTGGAGCGCGGGCTTCAGTTGCTGTGGCTCCCGGGCTCTAGATCTCAGGCTCAGTAGTTGTGGCGAACGGGCTTAGTTGCTCCACGGCAAGTGGGATCTTCCTGGACCAGGGGGCAGGCAGATTCTTAACCACTGCGCCACCAGGGAAGTCCTTTCGTAGGTTTCTGTGACTGGCGAATGAGTCAATATAGGTTCTATTCCTTTGTGGTATAGAGAACACTGTATTGGCTGTTAACTCCACGTGTGAGTGAGACGATCCGGAAGTCTAGAAGGACCTTGCAGTTGATAAGAGAATCCTGGAAAGGTAGTACGTTTCAAATACCTGGCATGCAGTGAGGGCTGCCCGAGGGGGCTGTTAGCATTGTGACGTTACTGACCGCATCTGAAGGAGTTGCTCCGAGTGTGGTAGATGGTCGCCGGTGGCACCTGTCCACCAGTAGGACCAGCCCGTCCCCGTTTGTTTTCATCTTGCTGAAGCGTTTCCGCTCTCGGTCCACGCGATATACACGGATATACATGCACAGCTAGGACCGCTCTGGCCCCTGGTAGTTTGGTGTGCGGACGGACACCTGGCTTTCCCATTAGGGTTCAGGAGTGGGTAGCGATGGCGTTTCATTTGGGGGTGATGAAAACATTTTAAACTTGTATTTTTGTGGTGATGGTTGCTCAGCTCTGTGAATATGCCAGAATCCACTGGACGGTACGCTTTGAATGGGTGGCTCACATGCTATGTGAATAATAGCTTACTAAAGAGAAACAAAAGTCTGTTCCGTCGTGAGTGAGTGACAGATGCACTCAGCACAGCGCCGGGTGCTTGATGAGTTCTCAGAAAGGGGTGCTGGCTACTGTCCTGTTGCTGGCCTCGGGCCCCGTGCCTCTTCTAAAGAACTGCAATACTCTGCAGTTCTGAAGAAATTAAGATAATGTATTCGATTTTCAGAATCTTTAAACAGTTTTGTTGTCCATACTTGCCTGGGACACGTTTGTATCATACGTGTTACAAATTGAGTCGCTGAGCTGTTCAGCCAGCTGCTCAGTATGTAGTATTTCCAGCTAAATTCATCCGGCTTGTTGTAAGGGGACTGTTTAGTCCCTTGGGAAGTTGTGCTGTTCCTGGAGACTATACGGTGTGACTGTAGGATTTCCAAAAGTCATTCCTTTCCTGGCTGGAGGGTTGGTGTGGTACAATAGCAGATCCACAGAATTTATTTGGAGAACCTTGAAAACAGTCCTTATTACAATGCAGATATTTCTGTATTTGGTTTTCTGTGCTAATATTTTTATTCTGCAAATAACCAATTCTTCTATAACTTGTAGAGTGACTGTGTACATGGAGTGCCTTCCAGTTTAACTCTTGGCACACTTTCAAGGTGTGTCTCTCTCCCCCAGTTTGTTGTGAATAGTTAGAGCTTCCTTGTTCAGATCCGAAGGTGGGCTAGAGACTTGCCATTCACTTCAGAAGTGGTTGGCCTTTTAGAATTCGTATCCTTGAATGCAGGGCTTTATGAAACCCTGAGCTACAAAACCAGTTCATTCATTTGCTCTTCCAGAGTTGACGCCTGTCCCCCTCTGAGGATAACCCATAGTTCTCTGCTCTGTCTTATTTCTGGAGGGTGAGAAAGTATGAGATTCCTCTTGGATCACTGCCCACCCTCCCAACAGGCCCTCAGCCCCGGGCAGTCCTCTGGCCCTGCCATGGCTCGTTGGAGAATGCAAGAGCCATGGAGCCACCTGAGTCGGGGACAGGCAGGGGGTCAGTCACCATGTGGCCACCCGTCTTGTCCTTTCCTCGGCTCCTTTGGGGGCCAAGGGGGCCAAGAAACCATTTTTCAATGACAGAAGTCAAGCCATTCATTCGGATTGATGGTCTTTCTGATGCCCTGACCTTTATATGCTCATAAAGGTCATGTGCCATTTTCAGACTTTGGTATCTGCAGTTATCAGGATCCTATGTAAGAAAGGTGTTTAATTGGTAACTCTGTCAGGTACGTTACATCAGTATCCATAACGTATTCACATTTCTAGATCTCGGAACCCTGGTATGGTAAAAACCAAGTTTTGACAGGAAAAACATTCTATGACTTACAGATTCAGGGTCTTACAAAGAGAAGAAAATCTAATTTGCTTTAAAAATTCTTTTCAAGAGATTTGTTTCCTGTTACACACGTAACCGAAGTGATAAGATTTCAGTGAGTGGAAATTCCAGAGGGCTTTTGCAAATTCCGTGTAAACCAGTAGAACTTGCTTGTGATACTGGATCAGGGTGCTTGGAGGCCTCTGTAGGTTTCAGCCCTTGCTGTGGGCTCCCAGCCTGAGCGAGATCCTCATGGGGCTTATGCTGACCTACAAGTCCTGGCTTTCTCTACCTTGACACGTGACTGCTGTAGCTAAGTCAGTGGAGCCGTTTTTACCCAGGGCAAACCGGGTTACAGCACTCACACAGGCGGCATTAAAATCCTTTTGAACTGTTGGCACAGGTTGGCAGACATATTCCATTGTTTTCAGACAATAGTGACTCAAAGTTGAACTGGCTCCAGGGAGCAAGTGCGGCTTTTGTACAGTAACAAGGATTCAATGCCAGCCGATTGATGGAGTCTGTCTTCCCCGAGTCAGGACGCCTTGTAATGACACGAAGCTTACATTTAAATATCTGGCTCCAGATCAGAAACTTGGCGTGCTTCTCTTCTCCTTTCTGTAGCGCAGTCTTCTCTCTTTAGAGCGATTCTTTTTTTGTCCCTTCGATTTGTTTTGGGGGTGGGACAGGAGCAGGTCTTATTTTATGTAATTTGGGGGTTAGTCCCATGTTCAACTTCCTGCTCCTTCTCTCCTCCTGTGTATCGTGTGTCTGCTGGCAGACCTTCCGGCCCAGCCTTCGGTAATGGCTCTTGTATTTCTCCTTCAAGGTGGAGGTTAGATGTGCTGGGTCATCTCGGGATATCATAGGACTTTTGCCAGATGCCAAGCAAGGAGTCCTCTTTCCTACTCACCTAATAAAAAACTTGCTGTCGTTCAGATGAGGTGCCTTTGGCAGCACAAATAATTAGCAAGATTGGGGCGCCTGGCTCTGGCAGGGGAAGGAGGCAGGAAGGAGTGCCTCTGCTGGCCTGTGCCCTCTGTTTAAAGGGAATGACTGTTTTCAGATGTGGGTCTTTGTTGTCATAGCAGGCGCTTTTAAGAAGATCAGCTTTCTTATATTTGCACAACTCCTTTCTCTGAAGAACGGGTAGCATTTTACATACTTTATTTTGAATACTTTAGCGATTCCTGGAGGGCAGATAAGGGCAGGCAGCTGGTTTGTTTTGTAGTTGCGGGAATTGAGGCGCAGATGTGTTTGGATCTGGTGGCTAGAAATTGCAACCAGACTATCCCTGTCCCTCCAAGAGGTTGTGTATGGAGTGAGGGTTTTAAAGACCTTACGATCAGCGTTTTGTCGACTGCCTTGTGGATCCCCCAGGAGTCTCGTCGGGATCTGTGTGGACAGAGTCGGATGGGGGAACATCATTTAGTACAGACTCTGGAGCTGTAGACGTGAGTTCCTCCTTGGAAAGCATCGCTTCCCACCTTACAAACGATCGCGGCGTTTCTGGTGAAGATGTTTCTAAAGTGCCTTCTTGCCTGTTTCTTTTTCATCCCTTTCTGGGAGCAAACCTTACCTTCTGAAGTGACCCTAAGTCAGAATACCAGCCTTTGGATTTAAAGGTTTTGCTCTCGCCGTGGTGTGGAAACCCTCGTCTGCAGACCATTTAACTTTCAGAGTGTGTGTATACAAATCAATATATTTGTCTCTGTTCATCAATGCAGAGCTGTTTGTATCTGAGCACAATACAATTTCCTAATATGGTTCACCGTGATAAATGCTTTTTTCCCTCTCCTTAAAGAAATGAGTCCAATTATTTCTTTTAATTGGAGACTCTGTGTGTGTGTGTGTGTGTGTGTGTGTGTGTGTGTGTGTGTGTGTCCGTCCTCTGTACATCTCGAACTTTCTGTCTCTTAGGTTCACAGGGTTTAGGCCTCTCCTGTGAGAGCGAATATTTTTTCCTTTCCCCTTCTCTCCTCTTCTGGAGAATCTTACAAATTAAGACAAAAGATAATTACTTGGCGGAGCAAAACTGCAGGTTCCCACGACACTTAAAACTAATGAGCTGTTGAGGACAAAACATACCTCGTCTCAGGCACCATCATCTTCACCTAACAAGCGCCCCCCACCCACCTCCCAGTAACACGTGAGTTGACTTTTTGGCCGTGTTTGCCATTTGGGTGTTCGGCTGCTGTAAAACGGCAAGATGGTTACAGAAAGGGGATTCCTTTGAAAACTCTCCCTTCATTTGCAAATCACAGTTAATTTTATTCAGTTTTTAATTTTGGTATTTTTGAAAACCTTCCCCTTTCCCGATCATCTGATCAAAATAGTCTTTAGTAGAAACTTGTGCTGCAGTTCCCAGAGCGGCCGCTTTGGTTCATTACGTTAAGGGCGCGTGCCTCCCTCTCTCCTCTCCGGTCTGTGATCAGGGCCCCCTTTCCCCACAGTGTTTTCCTGGGGAGTCATTTTTGGTGCTTGTGGTGTCAGAGCTCCTGCAGGGCATTAGAACAGAAGCGGGGTTGTGCATTCCGTTTCAGGTACGGACAATGGCAGTGAAGGCTCTGTCCTCCCACCCCCGGATCTCAGACGTTGCTGGCTAAGCACAGTGCCAGCTGTTAACTAAGTTCCTTCAGGTCTCTTTCTAGCAACTGGCCTCACCCCCATGCGTCACCTGGAAAAGAAAAGAGTGGCAAACCGTGCGCACTGGTGCCGATGCCCGTCTGGCACTGACCCTGTCGTGGTGTGGTGATCCTTACAAGCTAACACGTGCCCGCTGCTGCCGCAAAGATCCTTTCTAGACCAATATTGTCTCACTGAATCCTCCAAGAGACCCTATGAGATAAATAGTTAATTGGGAAACTAAGGCTTGGACAGGAAACCAGTCCAAGGTCAGATAGTTAGCAAATGATTTATCTGGATTCAAATTTAAGTAGCTTCATTTTAGAGCCTGAGCCTTTTGGGCGGGTTTGTAGGTGTGGACATTAGTACAGGGGCCCTCGAACCCTCTAACAAGCCATGGTGTAGCTAATAACCACGGAAAAGGTGATCCAGGCTCCTGGTTTCAGGCTTGTTGGTCTCAAGACCCGTTTCTGCTCTTAAAAAAATATTGAGGGACCCCAGGAGGCTTTTTTTGGTGGATTGTATTTATTGATATTTACCATATTAAAATTAAAGACTGAGGTCATTTAGAAATACTTACTCATTTAAAAATAACACAAACCCCATTACATGTTAACATAAAGAACAAGGTCATGTAAAGGGACAATATTCCAAACCCCACAAGTTACAGGTGAGGAGAGTTACATGATTTTCCATTTCTGCAGATGTCCTTGCTGTCTGGCTTAGGAGATGATGGCTAGATTCTTGGGTCTGCTTCTGCATTCAGTCATATACGAAGAAAATCAGTCTCAGACAAAGAGGTGGTTGGAGGAGGGAGGAGCCTTTGTGAAGATTTTACTCTTTGATTCACACCCAGACTCAGCCAGTGGTAGTTTCTTCAAGGGCAGCTGTCACCATCATCTGAACCCGCGTCGGTGAGCTTCGCACGCTCTGTTACGTTAACACCATTGGTTTGCCTTCTCCCTTGAGTGGCTCTCTGACGCACGCACAATTTTGTAATGTCTTGTATTGATCATTTGAAAATAATGGTTCACTGGGTTATCCACCCCTACCTGTCATCGCCACCTCCCGTTACGCTGCATCAGAGAATCTTCTCTCTGCCCCGAACTCGTCGGGAAAGTCTTTAAGTGTTGAGAGGCCGTCAAACTCATGGTGGCAGATACAGGTTTTCCAGAATTGTAATTTTTGCCTGAAATCTGAAATCTGGTGAATTCTGTCATTGGCAGCAAACACTGTTAGTTACTTTTTCCTTGACAGGCTCACTTTATTCATTTTTGAGAAAATGGCTGACAAGTAACTTCATCGGTTGTCCTTTCAAATAAAAATAGCATTCCGTGAAAAAGCAGTTAGCTTACAACTTACTCTCACAAGTGCTTTTCCCTAGGAATTGTCATACTGGTATTCAGGAGAAATGCCTTATGTGTGGTTCCTTTTTTTTTTTTAAAAATAAATTTATTTATTTTATATATTTATTTATTTTTGGCTGTGTTGGGTCTTTGTTGCTGCGCGCGGGCTTTCTCTAGTTGCGCGGAGCAGGGGCTGCTCTTAGTTGCGGTGCGCGGGCTTCTCATTGCGGTGGCTTCTCTTGCTGTGGAGCACGGGCTCTAGGCACGCGGACTCCAGTAGTTGTGGCGCGTGGGCTCAGTAGTTGTGGCACACTGGCTTAGGGGCTCCGGCATGTGGGATCTTCCCAGACCAGGGCTCGAACCCGCATCCCCTGCATCGGCAGGCAGATTCTCAACCACTGCGCCACCAGGGAAGTCCTGTGGTTCCATTTTTGTCACACACAGTATGTGTATTCCAGGGTTGAGATTTAATACTTTTAACAATTTCTATTGCTTTATCACTTTCCAAAGTGAAACTTTTTTTTTTTTAACTGCTAGTAACTGGTAATGAAGAATACCAATGTTTGTTCATTTAGTTTGGTGCCACTGCGTTGACTTGTGTTGAATTTTGCTACCCATTGCCGTTTTCTTTTGTTTTTAGTTTTATGGAGATGTTAATTCACATATCATAAAATTTACCCACAGTGTACAATTCGGTAGTTTCTAGTATGTTCACAGAGTTGTGTAATGATCGTCACAGTCAACTTTAGAACATCTTCATCGCCTTCACCCTGAAAAATCTGTACCCATTAGGAGTCCCTCCCATTTTCCTGAACCCTCCCCAGCCCCTGGCAACCACTAACATACTTTCTGCCTCTTAAGTATTGGTCTAGGCATTTCATAGGAGTGGAATCCTATAATAGGTGACCTTTTGTCCTTAGCTTCTTTCACGTCCCATAATGTCTGCAAGATTCGTCCATGCTGGAGCATGTATCTGTTCCTGATTCCTTTTTATGGACAGAAACACCCCATTTTGTTTAGCTAAATGCCAGTGGATGAACCTTCGGATTTTTCCCCCAGTTATTAACTATTGTTAACATTCCTCCTCTGAACATTCATATACATGTTTTTATGTGGACACATTTTTCATTTCTCTTGTGCTCATACCTGAGAGTGGAGTTGCTGGGTCATATGGTGACTCTGTTTCACATTTTGAGGAACTTCCAGATGGTTTTCTAGAGTGGCTGCACCATTTTCCATTTCTACCTGCAGTGTTTGAAGGTTCCACTCTGCATTCTCACCCACACTTGCCTTTACCCATCATTGTGACCAGAGCCGTCCTAGGGGATGTGAAGTGCTATTTCGTGGTCATGTTGGTTTGCATTTCCCTGATGGCTGATCTACCTGTAGCCATTACCATCACTGAAATGTCAAAAAGTACTTCTGACCTAGGGGATCCCCTGAAAGGGTCTGTGGGTCCCCCATGGGTCACGTCGCTCGTTAAGCTGGTAGAACAATGAGGGCTGTGGTTTCAGCATCGTATTTTTCCTTGCTTGGCCAGGACGCTGGCACCACCTGTGTGTTCCTATGAAATGGATATTGGGAGGCAGTGGTAGGCAGCAGGTTCGAGTAGGAGGTTATGGTGAATCTGCTTTAGGCCTGCCCTTGGGCTGTATTGAAGCCCATTCTTCTACTGCTTCTGCGTCTGCCAGGAGGAAGAAGAGCTCTTGCCACAATCTGCATGTAGTAACCTGAGCCGGACCTTTTAAAGAGGCAGCAGCAGTGAGGTCTCCCCAGCGCTGAGTGCCTGCTGAACCCAGACAGGGCACTGCACACTCTCCACGTAGGAGTGTGTGGTCCCAGGCTTGGCGAGAAAACTGAGGATTTACACAGCTTGGCCAGGTGCAGACAGTAGGGCTGGGAATTGAACCACTCATAAAATCCTGTGAAAGGGAACCAACCCCCAGAATAAATTTTTTTTGTAACCAAACAGAGAAGTAATTCTAGAACTAGCACACTGCTCATCTTGGTGGCAGTAGCAAAGCTCAGGAAAGTATGGAGTAATTAAGATTTAAAAAAAAAAAAAGATGAAACTTCCTGTGCTTTGTTTCAATAAATGAGCTATGTTCACTGCCTGAGAAAATTGGTAAACGGTCAAGAATTGCCTAGATTCATATTCCTTGGCTTGATTTTTTAATCACATTGAAGTATGACTTCTTATGGATGTTGCTTCTAATTTGTCTGGAAAGCAAGTGCAGATATTGCCAGCTTGGGTATGATGGATGGATTCTGACAATGTGTAGTTAGTTACACTTAGAATAAATGCCAGCCATTCGAAGTGCTCCTTTTTTCTGTAGCAAAGTAACCAGCAGAGCCTTGCACAACACAGGATCATATACCATATTTTGCTGTGGCATGGTCTTTACGTCTGTATTGAAAATCTATTTAGAGTGTGTAATCACTGGGGCTGGGTGCAACTTCAGAGATCAGGGTTCACATCCAATCCAGATATGGAAAATGTAAATCTCTGTGTTACTCCATATACAGTGTAGTAACAAGTGCACTAAAGAAGCAAATCTAAGTGATCGAGTCAGAAACAATTAGGGGGAAACTTAGAGGAGTATCGTACCATCTGAAAATATGTTAGGATTTTTCTTCTTCTTCTTGCGGGTTGCTGCTGGCTGCATGTAAGAAAGTCCCCACCTCTGACCAGCTTCATGGGAGAACTTTCTAAGCTAAGAAACTTTAAAAGTGGGTTAGCGGATTTAGCAACGTAACAGATGGAAAAGCAGAAAAGAGGAAAATATTTGCAATCTACAAGGCATAAATGTAATTTAAAGGACACTTAGACAAATGCGGGTGACAAAGAAAGCATTGAAGGCTCTGCGAAGGGCGTCCTTGGAAGACGTACGTTATTGTCTTACGGACCAGTGGGGGAGGGGCTTTGACTTCTGTGTCTTTAAGCTTCAGGAAGAGGTTTCAGCTCAGAGGAGGAGGAAGGTTTTCTTTACAGCTGCCTGGTCCTGTGGTGACTTCGGCTGGAATTCTGCAAGGCCTGGTTGGCGGGTGGGTAGCCTGGGAGTGTTTCCAGTGGGCGGGTGGGCACAGAGACCCTTCAGGGCTCCTTCTGTCAGGAAATGACAGCCGAAAGGGCTCGCTGGCTTGGCTTCCCTGGCTGTTCTGCCTGGAGCTCGTGGGGCCGGGCAGCCAAGCATGGGGCATCCTTCCTCCTTCCCTGGAGAAAGAGGCCACCTTACCCCCCGGGGGGGGGTTGAGATGGGTGGGGGGACCTGCGGGAACCAGAGGAGCAGCTGTGAAGGGCTTGTGGATGCCGTGGAGGAGTGCCGGGCCCACCAGCTCTTTCCTGGGGTGCGAGTCCCGGCGGTGAACCGAGGAGAAGCCTCAGGGCAGCGGCGTGATGAAGTTTACCGTAAGGACACCCTGAGCGTCGCTGGTCTCCTCTCAACTCCCCGAGGCGGGTTTCGGGGCGTGCAGCAGGCACACGGGGGCCCAGCACTGAGTACAGCCTGGGGACCAGGAGGGTGGGCCTGGGAGGCAGCAGGGCCTGGGCTCGGCACTCGCCTTCCGTAGGCGTCGTCCGTAACGTGGGCGTGAGGATAAGGTCCGGTCCCTTTGGATTCAGAGGCTGAGTGACTTCCGCGCCTGACCACGGCCCCTGGGCTGTCGGCAGACACTTAATACTTGTAGGTGTGTTGTGACTCCCGGGATAGAAACGGGTCCGGCTCAGAGCACCTGTGCCTCTCTGTCCCTCCTCTCTGGTCACTGAGGGCTCAGGTGAAGCAGCTGTGTCCTGACCCATATCCGTCAGCAGATCGGCAGCCTTAAATGCGTTACTTTAAACTGAAGAATATATTCTTTTTTCAGATCCCCTGTATGTTTATACATGAGGTGGTACACGAGGTGGTCCTGTTCGTGGAACGTGACTGTGTTGGTTTCTTTTTTTTTTCCCTATTAATTTTTATTTTTTTAGTGGTTTTTTTTTTTTTTTTCTGTAGTACACGGGCCTCTCACTGTTGCGGCCTCTCCCGCTGCGGAGCACGGGCTCCGGACGCGCAGGCTCAGCAGCCACGGCTCACGGGCCCAGCCGCTCCGCGGCACGTGGGATCTTCCCGGACCGGGGCACGAACCCGCATCCCCTGCATCGGCAGGCGGATTCTCAACCACTGCACCACCAGGGAAGCCCTTCCCTATTAATTAATTAATTTATTTTTGGCTGCGTTGGGTCTTTGTTGCTGCGCGCAGGCTTTCTCTAGTTGCGGCGAGTGGGGGCTACTCTTCATTGCGGAGTGTGGGCTTCTCATTGCGGTGGCTTCTCTCGTTGCGGAGCATAGGCTCTAGGCATGCGGGCTTCAGTAGCTGTGGCACATGGGCTTCGTTGCTCCGCAGCATGTGGGATCTTCCTGGACCAGGGCTTGAACCCATGTTCTCTGCACTGGCAGTCAGATTCTTAACCACTGCGCCACCAGGCACGTCCCTGTAGGGATTTTTTTTTTGCGGTACACGGGCCTCTCACTGCTGCGGCCTCTCCCGCTGCGGAGCACAGGCTCCGGACGTGCACGCCCAGCGGCCATGGCTCACGGGTCCAGCCGCTCCGCGGCACGTGGGATCCTCCCGGACCGGGGCACGAACCCGCGTCCCCTGCATCAGCAGGCGGACTCCCAACCACTGCGCCACCAGGGAAGCCCCTTGTTAGGGATTTTTTAAAATGGATTTTTCAGTGGTTTCAACCAAAGCAGATAATTCCTAGGATGTGTTTATAACTTTTCTTTTTTTTTTTTGGTCTCTCTGTGTTTAGGATTATTCCTGTCCTTTGTGGTGGTTGTTTTGACTTGAGGTTGGGTCTTGAGAGCATGTGAGATGTGATGTTTGTCCAGAATGTTTTCCTCCTCTGTCTCCTTTTGTCTTTGGGGGATTTGGGGTACCTGGCAGCAGGCAGCATCCTCTGTAGTGACTTTGTCCTTCCTCTCTCGTTACTTTCCAGTTTTCAATGGTTCCAGCAGGTCATCTCGGGAGAAGGAACCTGTTCCGAAACACAAAAGCAAAGAGGCTACGCCGGCGAAGGAGAGGCACAGTGATCCCCGGGCCGACGGCCGGAGGGAGCAGGCTTCCGCGAGCCGCCCCCCAGCGGCCCCCTCCGCGGGCTCCTCTGCCAGGGGGCTCCCCGCTCACCACCCCCCTCCTCTGCATCGGTCGGCTCAGGACTTACGGAAACAGGTAAAGCCCAGCCCTGCCGCCGGGCGACCAGGGTCTGGCCCCGAGGGTGCCGGTCTTCCAGATGCCACCGCCGCGTTTCATCAAGTTAACTGAAGGGGAAATGTGAGTAGTAGCCTCGAGAGATCCATCTTTCCAGAGCTCAGAAGGCAGGAAAGGATGCTCAGAGGTGAGAGGGGGTGAGAGAAAGGTGACCTGGGCACAGAGGTGCCGGTGCACACGCCTCTCCTACCGTGATGATGGATCAGGCGGGGCCGTTGGTGGGTTTGCATCCTTCCCTGGAGGGTGCTGCCAGCACCCAGCGCCACCAGCAGTGGACCCTCGCTTGCTGGGATGCCCTGGCAGGGTAGGGAGGGAACACTCCCTCGTTACCCCCTCCCCCGCCCCAGCGCCCCGGGCACCGGGTGAGGCCAGGAGTCCTCAGGTGAGGCCGGGAGCCACCAGTTACCTTGGAACAGGCCTGCACATGGCCTGGAATGTTCCCTGTTCTTCCTGACGGACACGTTGGTGGCTCGCGGCAGGACTTCTGATAGGCCTGCAGGCGGTGATGAGACGGGTGCAGCCGCGGGGGACACTCTCTCCATCCTGCGCCCTTAGGGTTGGCGGAGGCGGCACTTGCTCTGCCTCCCCCGCACGCCCCGACTTCGGGGTCACATCCAGAACGCAGATCCTTTGTGGGCACCGCTCCCCACCCTTGGACAGAGTTCCCAGCGCCTGGGAGGAGGGGGACACTGGGATGAGGAGGGGTGTGGAGCCCGGCGAGGCTCTCACCCGGGCCCAGTGGCATTTCAGTAGACCCGCTGCTCGTGTTCTCACTCCGTCTGAGAGTTGGCGAGCCTTGGCGATCAGAGGTGCGCTCTCCACACCGGGAGTTCTGTCACATACAGTTAAACCTTTCCTTGGAATAGACCGAGGACTCTAATCTGCAAAGATTGATTGATTCCGGGCCAGGCGCGGGTGGCCTGGAGATGCCCTGACGGGCGCTGTTGTGGAGAGAAGTGGTAGCTGGTCATTGTGGTGTGAAGGCTGGAATTCCTCCCGTTGCATCGCTCTTTCTCATTCTTGATGATGTCGGGGACCGTTGTCTCTGAATATGTGATTGTGCTCATGCACGTGCATAGGATTGTGTGTGTCCACACGTAGTACTGGCCTTAACCTGTAGCTTTCCAGTGCTACTCGGCTCTCCAGCTGGAGTGGACGAGGCAAGAGGCCCCGTGTTCAGTGCTTCCACGCTCCTCAGATTGCCACTTGGTGCTTCTGAACTGTTATCTTGAGATATTAAACAGGTGGTTTGTGCATATTGTAAACGTTGCCCACTGTTCCTGAAACACAGACCTCACAGTTTTCCTCAACGAGAACACCTGAGCGTGATTGTGGAATTGGCCGCCCCTGAGCTGGGTGTCCGATTTTCAGGACATGAAGCGTAGGATGCACCATCCCTTTGGTGTCTTGAGTCCCCATTCCATTTCCAAAGCTGTTGGCTGGACAGGCCCTGGTGCAGAACTTTTCTCCAGATCTTTGCTTATGAAAGAGAACAATTCAGAAGGGGTCTACAGAGGGAAGGGGTCCATCTGCAGAGCAGGGATCTCAGTGAGGAATGAATGTGTGACTTTATTCACATAGAGCCATAATCTCTCTCTCTCACTGTTACACGTGAGGCTGGATTGAGTAAACCCCCATCTCAGTTGGTTCAAGCTCACCCTCAACCCCCAGCGCTTGCCCCTCAGTTCAGGATTTCCCTTTGGAACTGAACCAGCGGAGTTCTCGCAGGTGGAGGTGAGAGTTGAGGGGAGCAGAAGGTACCCCTTCCCTGGGATGGCCCCGTCCCCTTGATCCGCAGCAGGCTCACGCGGCCCCTTTTACACGCAGCCTGGAGATGGAGCAGAGGCCTGGGTAGCAGGGCAGACTGTCAGCTGAGGGACCGGAGGAGCCTAGCCGGCTTTCTGGGTTCAGGTCTTGCAGGTGGGGTGTAACCGTCTCTGCCCCCCTCCCCCCCGCCTGCCGCGCCGCCCCCCCCCCCCCCCCCCCCCCCCCCCCGTCTAATCCGCCCGGGTGGGGTGACCCAGCACTCCCAGGTCCAGCCGGGCTCTGACCACGACCTTCACCGCGACTTAAGCTGTAACAGTCAACCTTCCTGAGCCTTACTATTCACTTGGAGCCAATCATGCCAGCTCTTCTCCCAGGAACATTGTGAGAAACGAAAGGATAATTTTGATACCATCAAATCCCATTAGTTAAGTACTCTAAGAAAAAAGGTCAATAGAAGCCCATTGTAGATTCCTTTGTAATGGCCTGATGCAAGTGATTAGAATCTGACCTTTCATCTTTTCAACTGCATAAAAGCCGGGAGGCCCAGAGCATACTCGGATCTGTAATTTCAGATAGGATTAATTTTTTTTTCTGTTGGCCTGAAAGAAAAGATCAGTGACTGTACGAAGTACAGCCGGCAGAGTGCAGGGACGCCCTACGTAGCGGTGCTGCTGAGAAGTGACCATGCCTGCTGGCGCCAGTGCACCGAGAGCTCGCCCTTCTTGCTGGGACACGGCCTCTCTCCGTGCTGGGCGGAGTGCTCACCTTCACAAGAGCCGCGGCCTTTGAGACTCAGAGCCCGAGAACTCGGTGCGAGGGGCCCCCCCAATCCTCCAGGCGTGCCAGGTGACACCCGCTCGTGGGCAGCAGCGCTGGAACTGCCCTGGGAGGTGATTCGGATGTGTGGGAGGTGTCGAGTGCTCCCTTAGAACGGTACGTGCGTAACGTGCAGCAAAAGACAGTAGCGAACTAAGGGCGGAGAAGCAACCGCTCTCACGGCTCGAGAGGGTGTGGAGAGCTTTTCCAAGCGTGTCGTGAAGGGGTTTTTGCAAACAACTGTGTGGTTGGTGAGCCAGGATGTGCAAGGCGTGGGTGGTGAGGCTGCCCCCGGCCGGCACGCCTCCCTGTGCTCCTCTGTGGCGCTGAGGCCGAGCCGTGACACGAGGGAGAAAACCACCAGCTTGTGTGGCAGGGCAGACACGCCCGGCGGAGGGTCTGCCGGGCTGTGGCACCTTTGAGGAGAGGTTTTCACAGTCAAAGGTACGGCAGTTGCAAAGAGCCTTGGCCGAGTCGGATGGAGAGAGGGGGCTGAGCTGTCCAGACCGAAGAGTGAGGCGTACTCTTTAACATTCTGGAAAATGAAAAATCAGCATCCAGAGAGAAATGGAGACTCGCCTTGGCCAGAAGACTGTGCAGGGTCTGTGCTCTTCACCAGGTCATGCGGGGAGTGTGAACTGCGCCTCTGTCACATGGTGTTTGTGACTGGGTCAGGTGGCCTGCAGAGGGGAGCGGGCAGGGGCTTTGGGACGGTTAGGGGCTCCGACCAGGACCAGGTGTTCCTTTTGGAGAGCAGGGCTGCTCACTGATAACTTCCACACCAGCAGGCCCGCCTTCCCTGTCCGTAACTCGCTGCCTGACCAGTGGATTCTGTTCATTTAGGCTCTTTGGCTATTTAATGTGAATTTGAAAGTGCAGATACACTGTCCCCAATCAATAGGGTTTCTCTTGGGCTCCTTTGCTGCTGCTGCTGCTCTGAGAGGATGGGTAGAGCCGCTCGACTCAATGGCTCCCTCTAGTGGGAAATGGGAGTTTGGTAGTTAGTTGACTTTCTGGTTGAACTGAGGATGGCTTCATGTCTGTGCGACAGGGGTAACCTGAGCTACAGGTGCCGGGTGGGCCGAGACACCCCATTTCCTGCAGAGCTGGGTGACAGCTGTGGGGTGCAATGTCAGAAGCCCGCACCTGAGCTGGGAAGGAGCACCTTGAAGAGATGTTAAGTTATTCAGCTGAAGGGCTTTTATTGCCCCCCTGGAGGGCTCGGCCCCGGGCACCCCCCGCCCCCCCCCCCCCCGCCCCCGTGTTGATTCTCCAGGGAATTACAGTGACCCCTCTCCTCGTGTCAGCACTTCCTCCAGATGTGTAGGGTTGAGAGCAGGCTGGCCAGGTGACCTGGGCGTGTGTTGAGGTGAAACTTAGTGTTGGCCTCTGTGCCATGGTGGGATAGAGCGGTGGCTGGGGAGACGCTCAGTGTGAAGGTGAGACAGCGCCTCGCTCCATAGCTTTGTCTCCTTTGGTACCAATTACTCATTGGACCCCGGAGGCAAGTACAGGCCCATGACTAGGCGTCTGTGTTTATGGAAATGGGTAAA
This sequence comes from Kogia breviceps, assembly GCF_026419965.1. NCBI lineage: Eukaryota > Metazoa > Chordata > Mammalia > Artiodactyla > Physeteridae > Kogia > Kogia breviceps. The sequence goes on along the minus strand of NC_081319.1, from coordinate 95,874,612 downwards.
CAAGAAGACGATCTTTTTGCCCTTGAAGATGGTGAAATAGTTATGCAGAATCCCATCATGTGAAAATTGGGAATTTCCTGTACGGCACTGAGCCAGGAGGTCGGGCGGCCCCGAGAAGCCGGACTGGATTGACCCGGGGCCCTGCGCTCTTCCTCCAGGTAGAATCTGGGAGAGTGGAAGCCTGTCTTCCCGGCCTCCTGCAGGTGCACTGCCGTGTCGGCGGGGCGGGTGGGGAGCTGTCTGGGACCTGCACACACTGAGCCGCTTTCTCCACCCTCACCAGTTAGGTCAGAACCTGGATGGGGGCGGGCTTTAGACTGGAATCAGCATATTTTCAAGCTCCCCAGGGGTTCACTGGGCCCCTGGGTTTTGGGAGGCACTGAACCTAAACCTCGGCAAGACATGGCGTCTGGCGGTGGGCTCTGCCGGCAGGAGCTGGTTGGTGGTGTCCACTGTGCAGTGGTTGCCGTTCTGCTGGCGGACCCTCGTCTTCAAGAAGAGATGAACGGTGCCCTGCATCTGCTTATGTGTAAGTTGGGTGAGAGTCGGAGCAGGTTAACCACAGAGTGAGGGCGTCGAGGGGTGTCTGCTCTGAAGATGCGGATCCCTGAGCATCGGGATGCTGTTGGAAGACTTTCTGTGGAGCCTCAGCAGGGTTTTCCTGTTTCCTTTAGCTTTTCTAAATGGTTTGTTTTGTTTTTTAGTCAATGGAAGCACTTGAAAGAACGGTTAAAAATTTGAGGTATTTGCATTCCTCACCATACATCCTATTCCAAATGGGTGGTACTTATCATGGGAATTTTGTCTTTACCCCTGCCCCGGGTTTTATAAATTTGTTTTTAATTTATTGTTGCCAGGCTGCTAGTTTTGTTCGGGTTTTGTTTTAAAATTTCCTGTTACGTAGTCTAGACCACCTGCTTTCTTGAGTGGCCGGCAGTGGGGCATCCAGGCTGTAGTTCCTGGGCCTTCTCTTTGGCCTCTCCCTCCCCTGTGGGGCCTGGGACCTCACTGAGTCCAGAAGTCAAGGCTGGCTCCCCAGAAACCTGGTTACCAAACGCCCCCGGGGTTGGCTCGTGGAACACAGTCTCACACCAAGAATTCACGGCTTTGATTGGACCGCGTATAATTGGCGAATGAAGAAAGGTCTGGGGGCTTCTTTCCTTTTTTCGTTTTCAGAACCTTCTGTGATAGTCTGCTGCCATGGTTCCCAAAGTAGGTCCTCAGATGAGGCTCAGTGCCACCAGAACCTCATTAGAAATGCAGGTTCTTGGGCTCCATCCCAGACCTACTGGATGGGAGACTCTGGGGATGGGGCCCCGCGACCTGGGCTGGGCCTGGGCCTAGTACAGAGGTCGCTGAGACCCAGGCCCCGGTTCTAGGGCTGGGGCAGCTGCACAGCCCGTGGGAGCATCGGGTGTGGACAGGAGAGGCGTGAACTGCTTTAGGTGCCCGATGGCGTCCGCAGCTCTGGCGCCCAGGTCCTCCTCCCGGTCACCTTCTCTGGGCTCATTGGTGAGAAAAGGCAGCTGCTGTTCCTGCTGTGTTTCCCGCTGAGCATGTATAATGTTTAGTCTGCCTTTTGGGGAGGCGGTGTTGCTCAGGTAACCCTGGCATCCCTGGTTGCATGTGAGAAATCAATGCCCAGGATGGTAAATGACATGTCAGAGGCCACGGAGAGGCCAGAGCTGTGACGTGGTGTCCGCACCGGACCAGCGCCGCGTCGGCTCCTGCTCTGGGCCCGCCGTCATCCTTTGGAGATCAGTGCTTTTCTGGTGTCCACCCTTGTCACTCGCTGGCTGCTTTTTATAAATGAGGGTGACCTTTGTGTGTCACAAGATTACTGTGGAGTCCAAGCTGTAAGATGGCTGCGAAGAGAGGCTGATCGTTTACCAAATTCCCGTAGGGCCGAATGTGGGCGCTTGTAGGGGCGGGAAAAGGGGGCCGTCTGTGCAGAAGGGCTCGGGCCTGTTTGGCTTCATCAGAGAGGCGAGGTGCATGCAGTGAGGTGCCCTGGGGCCCGTCTCACGGGTGACTGGCTGGCAGACGCCCGCAGCGGACACAGCTACACCTCTGGGCGTGGCGCGTGACCTGCATCTGAGCCACGCGAGCGCTCTTATTCCTTTGTTTCCATAGCATTTTTGTTTTGTTTTTTACTTATTGAGCATGGATTTTAAAATTCTGTGGGCAGATCATGCTGCTGTAGGGAGCATAGAAAAAATTGCAGCCGTGTCTTTTCTTGGCGCAGGTGTGTGTCTGCGTGTCTGCCCCCCTTACCAGCAAGACCTGGCTGCCGGGTGTTGCTGTTATTAACTTGGGGCAGGTGATTGGCAGGCATGTGGAGGGTCCTCACTGGGAAACATCTAAATTCAGACGACAAACGTGAATGTTACAGCACACCCAGGAGACCCCCTGGGCAGCACCCAGGTTGGCTGCGTGGTTTTGCGCGGAAGGATGGGCCCCCTAGTCCTGCGGAGATCCCGAAACCGAGTGTCTCCGAGCTGGCTTCAGGGCTGTGTGTTTTGCCTGCCTTGGCCGGGACCCCCGTGCCGCCGCCTCCCAAAGGCGGGCGCCAGCTGCTGAGTTCGGGCGTGGGGCGGCCCGCTGACAGGCGCTAACCCCCCTCTCCCCCTCCTGCCGCCTCCCAGGTTTCTAAGGTCGGCGGAGTCACTCGAATGTCATCTCTGGGTACAAGTGCAGCCAGTGCCAAAAAGATGCGCGAAGTCAGACCTTCACCGTCCAAAACTGTGAAGTACACTGCAACAGTGACGAAGGGGACTGTCACATACACCAAAGCCAAGAGAGAACTGGTCAAGGAAACCAAACCTAATCACCACAAGCCCAGTTCAGCTGTCAACCACACAATCTCAGGGAAAACTGAAAGTAGCAATGCAAAAACCCGAAAACAGGTGCTATCCCTCGGGGGGGCGTCCAAGTCCACCGGGCACACCGTCAATGGCCTCAAGGTCAGTGGCAGGTTGAACCCAAAGTCATGCACTAAGGAGGTGGGGGGGCGGCAGCTGCGGGAGGGTCTGCGGAACTCCAAGCGGAGGCTGGAAGAGGCGCCCCCGGCCGACAAGCCGCAGTCGCCCCCCAAGAAGATGAAGGGGGAGGCGGGTGCTGCGGAGAGTCCCGGCAGGAAGGCGGCCCCGGACCCCGCGGAGAAGGCGCCGCCTGGCGGCCTCGGGAAGAAGGAGGTGCCCGAGCGGAGCCTGGAGAGGAACCGGCCGAAGCGGGTGACGGCCGGCAAGGGCCCGCCGGGCAGACAAGCACACGGCAAGCCGGACGGCGCTCCCTGTGAAAATCGTTCTACCTCGCAATCGGAGCCCCTGCCCCGGCCGCACGAGGCGGCGGCCAAGGCCGAGAAGGGGGCCGGCAGGGCCGGGTGGGCGGCCATGGACGAGATCCCCGTCTTGCGGCCGTCGGCCAAGGAGTTCCACGACCCGCTCGTCTACATCGAGTCGGTGCGCCCTCAGGTGGAGAAGTACGGCATGTGCAGGGTGATCCCGCCCCCGGACTGGCGGCCCGAGTGCAAGCTCAACGACGAGATGCGCTTCGTCACGCAGATCCAGCACATCCACAAGCTGGGCCGGCGCTGGGGCCCCAATGTGCAGCGGCTGGCCTGCATCAAGAAGCACCTCAGATCTCAGGGCATCACCATGGACGAGCTCCCACTCATAGGTAAGGCCCCCCCGCATCCCGTGATGCCCGCCCCAGCTTCAGCTTCTCTGGGCCCTTCTTGGCCGGGGAGGAGTGTGAGGCCCCCCTTTCTGCAGGTGCGGGGTGCTCGTGGCAGGAGGAGGGCCGGTCCTGTGCCCCCCGCTCTCACACCAGGCGACCCCTGCTGCTCCAAGCTGCGGGCCGCCTTGCTGAGGCCAGAGTGGTGTCCGGCGAGAGGGGCAGGAATGCCGTCCCCATGCTTTCGTCTGCTGGGGGCTGCCTTAACCTGAGTTGTGCAGGCTGGGAGGCTTGACCTGCAGGAAGTTATTTCTCACAGTCTGGAGGCTGGAAATCTGAAAGCAGGGTGTTGGCAGGGTTGGTTTCTCCTGAGGCCTCTCCCCTTGGCTTATGCATGGCCGCCTTCTCCTGTGTCCTCACGTGGTCTTTGCTCTGTGTTCACGTTCTTGATGTCCCTTCCTCTTGCTACAAGGACACCAGTCATACTGGGTTAGGACCCATCATGATGACCTCATTTTACTTTAATTACCTCTTTAAAGACCCTGTCTCTAAATAGAGTCACGCTCTGCGGCCCTGAGGTTAGGACTTCAACATATGACTCTTTGTAGGTGGGGTACATTTCGGCCCATTTATCTCTGTCTGCTCGTCTGTCCTTGCATCTCAGTTTTTCTGGTGATTACTGGGCCCTCGTGGAGCCCACATGCGCAGCTCTGGCTGTCACTGAAGCAAAGCTCTCCTTGGTGACTGCTTTTGTGAACGTACACCCAGCTGTTGTGAAGACCCTTGGCCCTCAGGCAGAGCCCACGGATGGCTCTTGAAATCCACGTTGCCCTCTTCCTCTCCTGCTTACTGCGCCTCCAGGATGAACTCGCTCTGTCAGGGATGAGCGGTTCTGCGGAGTGGGGTTCCTTTTGGGTCTGCCAGGTGAGTCACGTGCTTCCCTTCTGGCTCTAGACCCTCGACAGGAATCGGGCATGTCCTTCCTCCAGCTGGAGAGGACAATTTTTTAAAGGCAGGGAGCAGAGGAGATATTATCGGTCATTTAGGTATCAAGAGTTGGCAGTAAGATAGGGCTCCTTGTAAGATGGAGGTTTCATCATTACTCTCAGCAGGTGAGAATCACTTAAATGGAAAGAATTCTTGGTTTGTGGTCATTGTCAGGGATGTGGTCAAGGTGACACAGGGCTGTGGGAACAGGCTGAGGAGGGGCCAGCCTCCCAGGAGCTTGGCGTCAGCTGCGTGGGTGACCAAGAACCTCACCAAGTCGTGGCTGCAGTGGGATGTCTTGGGTCCCCCAGCCTGCTGAGGTTGGGGGGCAGGCGGTAGGTCTTCTGGGGATAGGCGGTGTGCTCAGGTGACGTCACGAGGGCAGCCAGCGATCTTCCATTCAGAGTAGGTTTCCTTAACCGTGACTCCCGTGGCACCAGAAGCCGCGAGGACCTGACACTGTGGTGTGTGTGTTCACACCGTTGCTGTTACCCAGCTGTAAAGCGTCGTCAGCTTCCAGAAGAGGAGCTGAGCTGGACCGTTACCCGCAGAGGCCTCGGGCTGTGGCTCTGAGCTCAGCCTCCTTGCAGTGCGAGAGACTTGGTACTTTGGAAGAATTTCCCAGAGTCCACGGGACGGCTGCTCCTTCTCGGGGAGGGTGGCACTTTGTCACGCAGCATCCTCGTGGTCCTGAGAACGGGCTGACGGTAGCAGGTGAGGAGTGAAATAGCGGATTTGCACGCACTGGGTCAGTTTTCTCCATGCAGTTGAATAACGGTGATTGCCTCCCTTCTGGTCAGCCTATGGTCCGAGCCCCTCGCGGTGACTCCCGTCCCTCTCCACCTCGGCAAGTCCGGGCGGCGTGCGGGCAGCCCCGGGAGACGCCCCGGTTGAGAGCAGGGCCTGGGCTGCATCTGGGAAACGTGGGCTTCAGGCCCCTCGCAGCCAGGGCTGGGGTGAGTTTCCTCCGCGACGTGGCCCCCGCCGCCGCGCGCACCACAGTGACCCCCGCCAGCGCCAGCGTCCCCCCAGCCCAGGAGATGGACTCGGGCTGCTGCCTGCCCTCCCCCTGGCCGGGGTGCCCTGTGTTGCCCAGCTGCCCGGCGAGCACGTGCTGCTCTCAGGAGCCCCGCTGCTTTTCCGTTCATTGATCTTCTATAAACCTATCCCCACCCTTTAAAGAGCTAAACGTTCTTAATGTTTACTTTGCTCACCTACCATTTTGTGGCGTATTTACCTCCTGGCAGCCAGTGGACGGTTATTCTGGAAGATTTTTTTCCCCCCTTTATTGGCCAAAGGGAGGTTGATTTTCCAGGTCCCACTGAGAGAGGCAGTGGAGTGGCGGGCGTTCAGACACACCTGAGCTTTGACACACTTTGCACAGTGTGATCAAGGGGCGTAGTGAAAACGAGCCCCCACACCGTCTGGGATAAGCAGGCCTCTGTGGGAGTGTGGTGATGGGAGAGGCTGAGGGACAGACCACCGCCTGCCCCGGGGTGGGTGCTGCCTGCTGCCCGGAAGTCCTGGGGGGGATCGAAAATAAGTTACCGCGTGTGTGTGCGCGTGTGTGTGCGCTGGGGGTGTTGGGGGGGTCCGGGAATGACAACACATGCTGCGTGTGTACACTCTCCGACCTCGCAGCTGTTCCAGGTGACGCTGGTTCGTGGGTGTGGCTGGTGGCACTGCCCAAGCCTTGCCAGCCGCAGCCGGGATGCCCTGTTCCACCACCCTGCCTCCTGGGGTGTGAGAGGGGTGCCCCCTGCCCCTGCTCCGGGCGACGCTGGACTCTTCCTCCTCACGGATCTGCTCGGCCATCTCTCCTTCCGTTCAGCCCTCTGCCGAAGTGTCCTCTCCTCGGGGCTCCCTGCCCCAACCACCCTCCTAAGACGGCCGCCCCTCAGCCTGTCCTGCTCTGTTTATCGTCCTAGCGCCCGAGATGGTCTAAACCCCATCTCTCTGTAGACTAGATTGTTCTGTTTGCTGCTCTGACCCCGGGGCCTGGCGGCATCTCTGGCATGTAGTGGGCACCGGGCACCCGTGGGCTCTTGGGTGACGGAGGGCGGTCTTGTTCACGGGCCTGTTCACCGACTGTCCCTGTGTTTTCTCCCCTCGCTGTCCCAGGAGGCTGTGAGCTCGACCTGGCCTGCTTTTTCCGGCTGATTAACGAGATGGGCGGCATGCAGCAAGTGACTGACCTCAAGAAATGGAACAAACTAGCAGACATGCTGCGTATCCCCAGAACCGCCCAGGACCGGCTGGCCAAGCTCCAGGAGGCTTACTGCCAGTATCTGCTCTCCTATGACTCCCTGTCCCCCGAGGAGCACCGGCGCCTGGAGAAGGAGGTGCTGATGGAGAAGGAGAGCCTGGAGAGGCGCAAGGGGCCCCTGGAGGGCCACACGGAGCAGGACTGCAGCCGCTTCCACCCGCTGCCCCGCTTCGAGCCCAAGAACGGGCTCATCAACGGCGTGGCCCACAGGAACGGCTTCCGCAGCAAGCTGAAGGAGGTGGGCCCCGCACAGCTCAAGACGGGGCGGCGGCGACTCTTTGCTCAGGAAAAGGAGGTGGTGAAGGAGGAGGAGGAGGACAGAGGCATCCTCAGCGACTTCCACAAGTGTATATATAAGGTAGGGCCCCCGTGCGGGGCCTGGGCGTGAGGCCTCAGGTGCACGTGCAGGGGCCGGGGGCTCGGCTCTGTCAGGCTCCCGAGACCCCTGCCAGTCGGCTCTGGCCGCGTTCCTCATAAAGAGCGGTGTCTGCAGTCTGCAGGGGGCTGGGTGTCTGGACGAGGTCACTGGGCACCCAGCCAGGGGGGTCGCTTGCCCGCCGTGGCCTTGGGCTTCCTCTCCATTAAATGGGTTTGTGTGCGCCTATGTGTGCCCATGTGCCGGGGATGCAGCCCGGGAGCCACGCCCCCTCATGCTGGAGTGGCCACCCGTCGGGGCCAGGGCCTCTGTAGCTCCCGATGGACGCCCCCCACTGCCACCCGGCCTGCCCAGCTCCAGCTCAGCTCTGCCGGCTCCTTTCTGTCCGCCATCGCGGGACTCCTGGGGAGGGGGAGGGGAGGCTCCCTGCTTCTGCCGCATCCCATAACCGCCCAGCCATTCCGAGGAGGCTCCCTCCTCCGGGGAGCGCGGTGGCGTCCTGGTGGCTTCCCACTTGGCGGCCTGGCTCTGTGTCCGCAGGGCAGTGGGGACCCGGGCTGGGTGGGGGCACAGACTGGCCGCTGCCCCTGCACCGCTCCGGCACTGATCTGCTCCATAGGCTCTGGGGGAGGGGCCCCGTGGAGGCCTTGGCGGTCACACCCCCACTGCACGAGCCTGTCCGTGTTCTGGGGACGGGGACGCGTCGGGCATCTGTGGTTCTGCCCTGAGTTTGGCCTCTTCCCTTTGAGTCCCCGCTCCGAGGTCCCACCTCTGGCCACCTTCTGCCTCGCTTCTCATTCTCTCCTAGGCTTGAGTCCTGCCCTCCTTTCTGGAGAGAGATGCCTGCTTGCCTAGAGCTTTTCCTGTTACTGGACCCAGCCAGGGTTGGGTCTCCTCAGCTGTGGCTGCAGCCTGGTGGCCGTGACAGTGCTCCATGGCACCTCTGTGCGCCGAGGGGCCGGGAGCGCCAGGCTCCGGGTTCTGAGCCCCCTCAGCATCTGGGGGCATCGACTCTTGTGTGCTGGGTGTCACCGGCTTGAATTACAGGCACCTTGCTTTAGTTGACACAAAATCAGGTTCCTCCTAGCAGTCAGGATTTTACCTTGTAATGAATGGCACGCCAGGAGAAGTTTGGATTTATACAGCAGTTTCTCTTTTAGTTAGAACCCTGCTTACAAAGCTGAAGAGCAAAAGCAAAGGGCAGGGTCTGCGAGCTGAGTGCTTTGGCTGTCCTTCCAAAGGCAAGAAGGGTCTGCCCCCTTCCTAGACCTGCAGCTCTGTTCACGGGGACGTTCCAGCATCGCCTCATTAGGGAGACCCTCCCTGACCACCTGCCTTGCAGCCCTGCCCCTCTGCTTCTGGTTCATTGCACTTAGTGCCACCTCCCGGCTGTTTTGTGTCCCCAGACCGCCACGAGGCCAGGGACGTTGTCTGTTTTGAGCACTGCTCTATCTGCAGCCCTTAGAACTAGGCCTGTACACAGTAGGTGCTCAGCAAGTACTTCCACAGTCAGGGGGTGAGCATGCCTGGTCAGGGAGGAGTGGAGGGCTTGCCTTTAGAACAAAGCATATCTGTGATGCCATGTGTCATCCCAGGGAGCTTGTCCTTGTTAACATTCCCAGGAAGGGGTGGCGTGCAGGGGTGGGGAGGGGACATTCGATAATCTGAGGAGCCTGCGTGCTGTCCCAGTGGGGCGTGGGGGACAGGAGGGGGTCTGTGGCGAGAAAAGGGCCGGACCCCTCTGTCCCCTGCACGTCTACGAGGCCAGGCTGCTCATCTGGCTGGTTCTCACGTGAGGACCCTCGGGGGGTGGTGTAGGTGTCACCCAAGTTTCTTTCCCGGGGTGCCCGGTCCCGAGGTGCAGCCAGTGTCCGTCTTGATGCTGTTGGTTTCCCTCTGGCCACAGCCTTTCTCCTGCCCTTGCCACGTTGCGCTCGTGGCTCCAGGAAGTGAAAGCAGCTTTTAAGCGGGGCACCCTGCAGCGCCCCCGGGGCTCCTGTGGGACCCGTTCTGCTGGCTGGCGGGGGGGTCTGGCCTGGCGCTGGATGGCCAGGGGTCCTCCACCTCCTTTTTTGGCACCGAGGGTCTTTCTCCGCGAGTGTTTCTCCACAGCCTCTGCTTCTGTCAACTCAGGATGTGGCCAGGGGCCCGTGACGAGGTGGCCTGCTCTGGGGTCCTGGCTCTGCTTTGTTTCTTACGCTTGACTCTTGTTTTTGTTTTCTTTTCAGGGGAGGTCTGTTTCCTTAACGACTTTTTACCGAACAGCAAGAAATATCATGAACATGTGCTTCAGCAAGGAGCCCGCACCAGCTGAAATCGAGGTGCGTGAGCTGGGCGGTCCTGGTCCCTGCTCAGCTCGGAGCCAGGGGTGGAGCCCCCGGGCCTCCTGGGGGTGGGCGGGCGGCGGGGGTGTCGTGAGTGCTCAGCCCATCGTCTGGGTGCTGGGGGCGGCCAGAAGTTTCAACTTGGGTCGATTCCAACGTGTGCTGGGTTAGCGAAGGTGTAATGGAGAGAGTGAGCCTCCCAGGCTTCGCCCTGACTCCCCTGGAGCCGAGGCTGCGGCCCTGGGAGAGCCCCGGGCGGGCCCCGCCCAGCTGGCCGCCTCTTAGCCCTTCTCACCCTGTCCTGCGGGTGCCTGTTATGCAAGAGAATGTTTGGAATCCCTTGAAACCAGTTGTGCTTTTTGCTCTCCTGTTTTTCATTTAATGGGGTTGGCACGTTGCCTTTTTTGTGCTTCTGAGTTGCGTGAGGTTGGAGAGGTGCAAGCGTGTCTGCGCCCAGGCCAGAGAGCAGGAGTTTGGCGTGAGGCGTGGCCAGGGGCGCCCGGATGCTGACGTAGGTGGGCCTGTCCAGGGAGAGGCCCGACTTCTCTCGCTGGTTCAGGGCAGCTGCTGGCGGAGCACGTGGTGATGCAGACCGCAGCCTGGCTTTTGGTGAACAGCTGGTCTCAGAGCATGTCTTTTTCTTTGAAGATATGTGCTTCTTCCTCTCGGTAAAACCGTGCTGACCAGTAGGGCGCCCGGGCCCTGATTTGATCGGGTTTTCCGGGAGTGGGCCTTTCAGGACAGTCTGGGCCACCAGGACGCCTGGTCCCCTGCATCTGTGCCGCGTGGGGACACCCCCCCTAACCCCCCCCTCCCGCCATGGTAGCCGTCAGAAGCCCAGGAGGTCCCGCCCTGGCGCTCAGGCCTGGTTTCCCAGGTTGGTGAATTCCGTGTTTGATTTTGGCATCACCGTCATCCCTTTTAGGCCCCGGGTCTGTACCCTGGACGGTATCTGTGAGCACCACACAGTGGCCTGACCTTGGCCCTGCCAAAGCCATGTTCCATCTACCGCGATGCCAGTGGGGCCCTGATTCTGGGACACGTGGCCGTCACAGTCGCTTCTGGAGTGCCCGTGCCATTTGTGAGAGAAATGTCAGGGGAAAGGAATGCGACTCGGGGACTGAGCGCCGGAGCTGGAAAAAGAGACCTTTGCTTTACAGCACAGGTCCTTGTCGGGAGTCCCCGAAGGTTAGGGCTGCCGCTGTCTGTCGCTTCCTACTCGGGAATTAATTCTCTCTGCAAGCCCAGGTTTTGTTTTAATAGTTGTATAATATCTAAACACAAAGGAAGATTTGCTAAACTGCACACTTTAAGTCTGGCTGACTCCTAGACCCTGCAAAGAGGCTGGGCCCTCTCCTTGGCGGGTGTCACCAGCCCAGGTGGGCCCCGTGGCGGACGGGGCCCCCCCCCCCCCCCCTTTGTTCACCCAGCAGAGGTGGGTGTGAGTCTAGGCAGGACTGGCCCGAACCCGTCCCCTCAGACAGACTGCGGCCCCGTCATACCCTGCCTGCGAGGACATCTGTTTGAGGAACCTGGGCATTTAATGCTGTCGACTTCCTTCTTGACCGGGGGTGGGGGGGGCATCTGGCCGACCCCAGGCTGGTCTCATTGCAGGAGCCGCATGGCAAGGTGGTGGCTGACACCGGGGGCTCGTCGGTGAGGCTTCCTCCTTTAAGTGGGGTTCCAGAAAGCAGGGGCGGGTGATGCCTGTGCTTCTGGAATGATGAGTGAAGACACAGTGAGGGGGGAAACTGAACCCCTCTCACCTGTCAGCAAAGTGCATGCCGACCCCCTCTCGCCCTGCCGCTGTTTAGGTCATGCCCACCCCTCCCCCATCTGTGTCGCTGGCTTGGGTCACAGCCTGGGGGGCCGACCCTCACGGGCAGCCCGCTCGCTCGTTGCGGGTGTGCAGCGTGTGTCTGCTGAGATGCCTGCCTGGGGCTGTGTTCATTACACCTACGGACGGTGGCCGGACGTCTTCAGCCCCTTTGCTGTTACCGCTTTTTCCCTCCCTTTCGTATAAATGACTTTTAATTGTGGTAACATATGTGTAACGTTGACCATTTTAGCCAGCCATTTTTAAGTGCAGCTCAGCGGCCCTGAAGTCCATTCACGTTGTGTGACCGTGACACCATCCATCTCCAGAACTTTTCCTTCTTCCCAAACGGAAAGTCGGTTCCCGCTAAACACTGAGCCCCCGTCCTCCGCGCAGCCCGCGACACCGCGGCTCTTCCTTCTCTCTGACTCTGACTGTCCTGAGCGCCTCGGGCAGTGGAATCGCGGCGTTTGTCCTTCTGAGGCCGCTTATCGCACTCCAGCGTGAAGTCCTCCAGGTCATCCGTGTTGCCGCGGGTGTCAGAGTTGCCCTCCTTTTTGAGGCCGAGTCGTATTCCGCGGACGTTGTGTCTGTGTTTATCCATTTGTCCACTTGGGGCGTGGCTGCCTGACTGTGGGTGTGCAGTCGTCTGTCTGCAGTCCTGCCCCCCTGCTCCCTGGTGGCCGTCGCTCTGGACGAAGATGGTCCCTTTGTCTCGCGTCGTTGAGTTGAGCTGGGCCCTGCGGCCGCGGGCAGCAACGGGCTGCTGACGGCCCTCCCTCTCCCCGCAGCAAGAGTACTGGAGGCTCGTGGAGGAGAAGGACTGCCACGTGGCCGTGCACTGCGGCAAGGTGGACACCAACACCCACGGCAGCGGCTTCCCGGTGGGAAAATCAGAACCGTTTTCAAGGTAACGTCGGACGCTCCTGCCCGTGTCCTGGGGACTGGACGGTGCCCGTCCGTGACGCCCCTGTGCTTTCCTCTGCAGACACGGATGGAACCTCACCGTCCTCCCCAATAACACAGGCTCCATCCTGCGTCACCTTGGTGCTGTGCCTGGTAAGCCTGCCTCGGGTGGCTGTGGACCCAGCTCGCGCCCTCGAGAGCTGCAGGGGAGGGGGCTGCGGCGCTCGGCACGTAGAGAGAACTGGGATTGTTAGAGAAGAGAGGGGGGTCAGCATCGTGACCGGAGTCGGTAAAAACGCGGAAAGGCGAGCCACATCGCAGATCTAGAAGCTGGGCAGATGCGTGGTGGCCAGCTTTCCGCCTTGGCCAATCTGCGAGCTAACGTTCCGACTCTGGGGGCTACTGCCTCACAGCCAGGAGGGAAGCCAGTCGTCCTGGGTGTTGTGGGAAGAAGGGGCCCCTGGAGGAGGTCACCAGCGTGGGTGACCCCACGCTGGGGGGAGGGGTCACCCCGAACAAAGAGGCCCCGCTTCCTGGCCGGTGGCCAGTCGACGACAGTCGTGGTCGTGTTCCTTGGGCATCCTGCCTCTGCCTTAAGTCACTAGTTCAGATGCTCTTCCGCTAGTGTTTTGTGACAGTGTCACGCGATCTTGGTTTCTGTGTAAGAAGCAGGAAAGAGCAAGTCCCTTCTTCTCACTGGGTTTTGTCTGGTTTTGAATCCCGTTTCCTGCTTTTTCTTGTTTGGGGAGAAGGTGCAGTTTCTCTTGCTGTCACCCGGAGACACTGGTCTTCACCCTGCCCTGTCCCCTTTGTTCCAGGAGTGACAATTCCCTGGCTAAATATTGGCATGGTCTTTTCTACCTCATGCTGGTCTCGAGACCAAAACCACCTTCCCTACATTGACTACTTACACACTGGTGCTGACTGCATTTGGTGAGTACGCCGGCCCCGGGCCTCCTGACGCCACCTCGCACTCGCTCATGGCCGGCAGCCTTGCAGGACTGACTGGGCGAGTTTGCCCCGTGTTTCCTGTCATATCAGCCCGGGGAGCTGTGTCGGAAGTCGAGCTGGTGGAGGATATTTTAATTTGCTCAGGTGATGCTCAAGAACAGATGAGCATCTGTTCTCAGTTGCCTGCGAATACGGGGGTTTTCTTCTGTGAGGTTTTCCCCTGGTGGTGGTTGATTTCCGGGAGTTCGTTTCATAGCAGGGTCAGAAACAGTAAGAGAACAGCCGAAAGCCGGCCGGGAGTGGTGCCCCGTGCACCGACTGCAGAGAGAGTAGGTCTTACTGGAAGTGGAGTCCCTGCCGTGGGAGATGCACGAGTTCGTCTGTTTCCCAGGAAGCCTCCTGCCCGCTTCCCAGGCGTGATCCTTGACTGTGAGGCTCACCAGCCCTGATCCGAACTGGCTCCTCAGGTCCTTTGTTTACGACGGCAGTTGGGAAATCACTGCAAATAATCAGATGTCTTGTCGTCTGACGGGCTGCCGGCACCGCATCCATCCCGCACTAACTGCGTGTATTGTCCTAATGGGGTGACCAGCATCGTTTACTTAAACAAACAAAGTCTTAGAAGTAACCCTCTCCCTCCAAGGAGCCAGTGTAGGCAGCAGTCTGGCCATCACGACTCGCCCTGCCTTCCGGCTGTGTCGGGGCGAGTGGCGCTCGGCGTCGAGGCGGGCAGGCCCTGTGGTTGATCTTCTGCGGCGGGGCCGGGGTCTTGGGCAGAGCTGAGGGTGGACAGCCGGACGGTCCCGCGCAGGGCGGCCGGCTGCGTGGACCCTGGGGATGTGCGGGCCCTCGTCCAGGAGCCCCCGAGCCCTCGGCGCCGTTCCCCACGGAGACGCTGCCGGGCAGCGCCGGCCGGAGAGTCACGGGGTCCCACGCAGGCCTGTGACCGGCCCCACCGAACCCTGGGGCCTCGTCGGAAAGTGGAGTGACGTGGCCCACGCCCCGCAGGGTGATGGGGTGAAAGGTCGTGGCCCCGGAGGCCGTCGTTCTGCTTGGCCGTTGAGCGAGAGGCAGGGAAACCCTAGGTTCTGTGGTTCCCTGGAACCTCACTGCTGGGGAGCAGAGAGGCAGCCGGATAGGATCAGAGGACTTCGTGGTGTGTGGTTTTTCTTAAAACATGTGATTGAGGTTAGAAATCCTGGGTTTAAATCACAAGTCCGTAACAGAATATGTTGGCATTGAAATCACAAGCACTTAAAAGAAAAGAGCCTTGGATGTGGCGAGTGCATCCTCTCGCTCGGCAGCGGAGGTCAGGAACTTGATCGCTCACCTCCAGGGATTCCTCACAGGGGCCCCGCCCACCAGGCCTGGGCAGCCTGAAGCCCCGTCGCACGGCTCCGGGGGTCAGACGTCCCACTGCAGCCTGCGGACTGGGGGTTGGGAGGTCCCAGAGGAGGGCCTTGGGGAGGCTGCACGTGCCTGCCTTGTGCGCTGACCACTGCCCCCAGGCTCTCGGGAGTTGTAGGTGGCAGGTGTGTTCCTGCCGTGGGTCCTCCTGGGGCACAAGTGGCCATTCCCATTCCCCTGCTCCCTGGGACCGCACTGAGGGTCCAGGTTCTCCTGGTTGAGTTTGGGCCGTGTTTTCTCCCACCATCTTCCCCGGGCTCCTTGGCCGCAGCCAGCGGGGTCCGTGTTGCCTGAGCCCCAGCGGCCGGCCGCTCCCTCCCCCTGATGCAGGCCCTTGTGGTGTTGGCTGTCCTGTGCTGCGTGTCTCTTGTGTATTCCACAGCGAATCCTAGTCCTGCAGCGTCCTCTGTCTGCTGCAGAAAAGTGTCAGGTGCCAGCCCAGAGATAAGTCGCAGCTTGGGAGGCTCACGAGAGGCTTTTGAGTGTGCGGCTGTGTCTGGATCTGACTTCTAGGGGCTTTTAAACATCTGCTTTTGGTTTGAAGGCTTTTTGGCTCACGCATAGGTCAGATCTGCATATAAAAGATGAGCACGTTTGTCTGCCGGGGTGGCCGCAGTTTGTTGCCCTCACCCCCTGCACCCAAGGCCAGTTTGCAGGCTGCTGTGTGCTCGTCTGAGGGAGCATGGAGGATGGGCTCCCGGGCAGAGGGTCCTTGTCAACTCCTTCTGGCCTGATTCCGAACCACGCAGGTATTGCATTCCTGCTGAGGAGGAGAGCAAGCTCGAGGACGTGGTGCACACCCTGCTGCAAGCCAACGGCACCCCCGGCCTGCAGATGCTCGAGAGCAACGTCATGGTACGGGCCCGGGCGCTGGTGGGGACCGGGGCGCGTCGGGTGGCGCGGCCGACGCGCTTGTTTTATTAGCGCACCCTCTTTGTGGACCTGCCCCTCAAAGGTAAAGAGGACGATGAAACATAAATCCTCCAGGGATCCGGCACAGGCAAAATGTCCTCTCTTAAGAGAACCAAACTAAAGTGCGTTCCTCTGATTGATGGCCCAGGACACGGGGCTCTTGCACGTGGGGACCTTTGACTCTGTGTCCGGGCCCGGTGGTTTTGTTTTGTTTTGTTTCTGTACATGGCGACTGGGCTGGGCTGGGTGACTGGGCCACTGGGCCTCTGGTCAGGATCACTCAGGGATGAGCACAGCGGCTGCTGACCCTATTTTCAGACACTCGTGAGCCTGCTGAGCTGCCGGGAACCTCTTTAGTCTAGAACTGTGTTCTGACAACCTGAGCTCAAGGCTTTTCTGGCCTCCCCTGACCCCGCCTGGGTCTCCTTTCGCTCCTGGGCCCGCCTCACTCTGGGTTTGGCTCGGAGAAGGTGAGCAGCGGCCCCCATGCTGTGCACACGGATCCCGGTCAGGACCCGTGGGGACACGGGGCGCTCACGGCGGCCACGCCTCTGCCTGAATCGTCGTCACTCTTGGGCCTGTATCAGTTTAGAACTTCCTCCTCCCTTGTTTAGGAGTTACGTCTCTATTTTCTAAAGGAGAAACAAAACGTCTTTCATACGAAATATAATCTGTGTCGGGAGCAGGTCTGGAGGGCAGGTGTGCTGCCAGGCTGTTGCGGAAAGAGCTCTGGACGGTGGGAGGGAGGCACCCAGGAGGGCAGCCCTTGGTGGGTGTGCGGCTCAGCCCTCGTCTCCACAGATCTCCCCGGAGGTGCTGTGCAGGGAGGGGATCAAGGTGCACAGGACCGTGCAGCAGAGCGGCCAGTTCGTCGTCTGCTTCCCGGGATCCTTTGTGTCCAAAGTGTGTTGCGGCTACAGCGTCTCTGAGACCGTGCACTTCGCCACCACCCAGTGGACGAGTATGGGCTTCGAGACGGCCAAGGTAGGCAGGCGGCCCTTGGCACGCGTTCCTGTGCGTGATTCTGTGCGTAGATGATGTCTAACTCCAACGTGAGTCTTAGGGAGGGAGAGCTGTTACGGGTTAACTGTATCATGAAAGTCGTCGAGCTCTGTTACTGACCCACTGCGGTACTGGGAGGTCAGTACTGAGGGTGTTTAAGGCAAACACTGTCCTCGGCTGGCGAAGCCACGAGTACCTGGTGTCTGGTGTCTTTCTCCAGGGAGACACGATTGTCGTACAGTTTTCAATTGCTTTGAATCCGGATGGAATTCAACATTTGAAAGTTCAGATAGCGACCCCTCCCCAGTAAAGAAAGCCTTTGACAGCTGCCTAGCATTGAAAATCTGCCCTAAAGGGACGTGACTGCCCCTTGCAGGAGATGAAGCGTCGCCGCATAGCTAAGCCGTTCTCCATGGAGAAGTTACTCTACCAGATCGCACAAGCGGAAGCGAAAAAGGAAAACGGTCCCACTCTCAGTACCATCTCAGCCCTTCTGGATGAGCTCAGGTAACACAGGACCCCCGGGGCCCAGGCTGGGCGGGATGGGGGTGCGGCCCGTCCTCTGTGGGAAACCGCCGGCCACCAGCTCGGAGCTGTAGGGCCCGCCTGGGGCTTGGCCAGCGGGCGAAGACTTCGGGGTGCCGATGCTGCAGGAGGTGCACCCTCTTTGTGGAAACGGACAGGAGGTGGCTCCTGAGCCCCTGGCCTCACGGGTCCTGGGTGCCCCTTGCCAGCGAGGAAGGGCCCTGGGAAGGAGCAGACGGGGCAGGAACTGAAGTGACCGTTTGCCTGGCTTCCCATGTGACCTGCAGAGGCTCAGCGGAGCTGCTGGACAGCACACGATCTCCACGCGCTTGTTGACCCTCTGACTCCGACGTCGGCAGATAGTTTGTCACATCCGTCCTTGGCCCGGGCCACGGGGGCACCCTGGCTGGCACTGGGTGCTTCGCCCTGGGTTCGCCGCAGGCGGGGTCCGGCCATCCGAGAGCCCTTGGGGGTGGTCTGACCCTTCGACTTTGGACACAGGCTCCAGGTGGGGAAGCTGGGCCCCGAGGTCCCGCGGCCCAGCCGCTCGGCGCCCTGAGCCTCGTGTGTCTGGACAGGGACACGGAGCTGCGGCAGCGGCGGCAGCTGTTCGAGGCCGGCCTCCACTCCTCCGCCCGCTACGGCAGCCACGAGGGCAGCAGTGCCGCGCCCGACGGGAAGAAAAAGCCTCGGAAGTGGCTGCAGCTGGAGACCTCGGAGAGGAGGTGTCAGATCTGTCAGCACCTGTGCTACCTGTCCATGGTGAGCCCACGCCTCCCTCGGGGCTGCTGCTCCGTCTCCCTGACCCCCAGCTCGGCCTTTCTCTGTCCCCTGCCCATCCTCCCTCAAACAGCTGCCCCGCGGAGACGTGGCTGCCCCCCCACCCCCACCCCCCGCGCCATCTCTTTCATCTCTCTTAGCCTCTCTTCAGCCATGTGGCTGATCTTGTTGCCCCGTGGACTCTGAAATCTGTCTGGTTAAAGCAGCACCTCCTATCTCCAGCCTCCCTGGGTCTGGTCCTGGCTGGAAGGCAGCCCCCCTGAGCTGCCGCAGTCCAGCCCGTCTGCCTTCCTTCGTGGTTGCTCCTGCAGCCTCCTTGAGGGGCTGATCCAGCCCAGCCTGGGGCTGTGTTATGTGCTTAGCATCCCTATGCCGACCCCGTCCCAGGCCAGAGGGGACCGACCCCCCCGACACCCCTCCCCCCCCCCCCATCCACAAGCCTTGCTGGATGGCCAGCTGGACGGTGCAGACCCACCTCTCGCCTGCTGTGGGCAGCTGCCCTGACACAGGTCTCTATAGATGCAGGAACGCCCCCCGCTGCTGTGGCCTCAGCTGGTGCCATTGCCCTCTTCCCTGCCTGTGCAGAATCCCCCTCCCGAGAGAGAGAGAAGCCTAGGTAGTAAGTGCCTGCCTCACACCCGGCGCGATGTCCCACTCGTGTGTCCCCGCCAGCCCCACGTGGCCACCAAGGTGCAGAGCGGCAAGCGCGTCCCAGGTCTGACTATGGGCCTCCTGGCCTCGTGACTGTGAGGCTGTCTCACCCGCTCGCCCTGCGTCCCCGGCGCCCCTCCGGCCGCCCTGCAGAGAAGAGGGTCTACGTGGCCACTCCCGCTGAACCAGATGCCCTTTGTCACACGTGAGACGTCAGAGCAGGGAGAAATAATGGAAGGAATACTGTAACAGTTGGCAAGGGGTGCCGTATCGGAGCACTACCGACTGCTGCCTTGAGCAACAGAAGTCCCTTTTTGCATAGTTCTAGAGGGTGGAAGTCCAAGGTCAAGGTGTCACCAGGCTTGGCTTCCTCTGAGGCCTCTGCTTGGATCATAGACGGTCGCTTTGCCCTGCGGACTCACAGGGCCTTTCCTCTGTGTGCTTCTGTGTGTTAATCTCTTGTTGTTAAAAGGACATAAGTCATATTGGACTAGAATCCACCTTTAGCACCTCAGTTTCCCTGATTATGTCTTTGAGGGCTCTCTCTCCAAATAAGCCACCTCCGGAGTTACTGAGGGTTAGGACTTAAATGTCTGAATTTGGGGAGGGGGGTAATAATTCAGTCCATAACAACCACGCATCCCACTTTACATATTTTCTTCGATCTAGCTTTCTTTTCCCAGAGGCTTTTTAAAGGATACAATCAAGAACCGTGCTGTCTTTAAAACAAACAAGTCATAAGAATTTCCCCAGATCTTAAAAATGTTTTGTGAACGTCGCTCATAAAAGCCGCATAGTTCTGTGTTCGTTCCTCTTGCGTTAGAATGGAGTTATTCTCGTGGGAAACAATCATCGTGTATTTCCCACGAGCCTGGGTGCTGTTGTGACCTCATGTGGCCCTGGTCCCTTCCTGTGGGCTCCCCAAACGGGCAGGGTGTGGGCTCATTTTCAGGCTGTCCCTCCAAAAGCTGTACCTTCAGAGTTGTCACCAGGATTTCTTAGCCAGAATGTTATTTTTAAAAGCACATATCCTGAATACATAGGTAAAAATTGAGCTTCTATTTATATAAGCTTTCCATTGCTTAGGTACTAAGGGGTTTATATGTTTTTGTTCACTGTTTCGTATTTATGTCTCTTCCTGTCCTCGGCCCCGGGTGATGTGTTTGTGCCAATAAGTGTCATTTCCTGATTCCTACAGCTTGTTTTTTTCCCGTTTCTTTGTTTATAAATTTATGTAGTTTTTATTTATTTATTTTTGTCTGCATTGGGTCTCTGTTGCTGCAAGCGGGCTTTCTCCAGTCGCGGCGAGCGGGGCCTACTCTTCCTTGCGTTGCGCGGGCTTCTCATTGCGGTGGCTTCTCTCGTTGCAGAGCACGGGCTCTAGGCGTGCGGGCTCAGTAGTCGTGGCGCACGGGCTTAGATGCTTCGCGGCATGTGGGATCTTCCCAGACAAGGGCTCGAACTCGTGTCCCCTGCATCGGCAGGCAGATTCCCAACCACTGCGCCACCAGGAAAGTCCCCAGCTTGTTTTCTTGTCTTTGCTTAGAAACAATGAAGATAAGAAACCGAGGTCTCTCCCTTGAATCCATATGAAAAGACCTGTGACGGTTTTGCATCTGGTGTGTCAAGGCAGCATTTTCGCGTTGTTTACCCTGAGTGAGACCGGGACAGGGAGTCAGGGTTGGGGTGAGGGATGCCCCCCACCGCACACACACAGCTCTGAGCATCTGCGGGGCCTCGGCCCATCCCTGGTGCCGGCGCATGCGCAGGGCAGCTGCAGGCCGGAGATTCAGGCCCGCATGGCGAGGATCAGGAACTGTGCTGGCTGGAGTGTGGACAGAGGTGCTGCCTCCCGAGGTGGTGTAAACCACCTGGACCCACCGAGCCGCCCAAGAGCAGGAGAAACACGTGTTGTCGCAGAAGTGTCCAGGGTGTGGCCATTCTGGCACCTTTTGTACCCGAAGTCTCAGGAGCCCTCAGCCCCTGTCCACCAGCCCGCCGCGCTCAGACCCTCTGGCGGGAGAGGGCACAGGAGCCAAGAGGGCCCTCGAGGCCTCTGGGTGCAGCTCAGAGATGGGTTGACAATCACGGTCCCGGTGACTCGTTGGTGTTCTCGTCGGTATCCCGTGTCTCTGGGTCACAGACGCCCCTGGCCTGGGCGGTGGCCTCCCACACTCTGCTCCCGGGACACACCCCTGTCCCCCACCCCCGAGTCCCGTCAGCCTCGGGTGCCTCTCGCCCCGCAGGTCGTGCAGGAGAACGAGAACGTGGTCTTCTGCCTGGAGTGTGCCCTGCGCCACGTGGAGAAGCAGAAGTCCTGCCGCGGCCTGAAGCTCATGTACCGCTACGACGAGGTCAGTGCCTCGCGGGGTGGCAGCGGTCCCCTGCCCGCGTGGTCCGTGTCACAGCTCTTGTCGTGAGCGCGTGCAGCCGGCCTGGTTCCAGGCGCCTTCTGGCCGGACGGAGCCTGACGTGGTGGGAAGGTCGCTCCTTGCGCCAGGATGGGGGAGTGGGCAGGTCCGGCTTGAGTTCCACCGGCCTGGAGAAACCAGGAGCTGAGGCTGCAGGGATTTTGGTCCTTGTCCGCGCTTTGTCGTGCCCCCGCGAGCCTGTCCGCAGCGCGCTCAGCCCTGCTTTCCCTCCTGGCCTCGGTGCCTCGGTTCTTAGGGAGTTCGGTTTCGGGGCGTGGCTGCCCCACTGTCTGGGGGAGGAGACTGTGCCGTCACCTCCAGTTGGGGCCCAGATCCCGAGGGGACGGTGCGGGACAGACCGAGGCCAAAAGCGGCAGGGCCAAGCCAGGGCTGCCCTTCCCTCGAGGCCGAGGCCCGCTTCAGGGGCCTCGTGGCTGCGTCCTCAGAGCAGCCCGACCCTGGGGCCCCGGGACTTGGCCTGAGGAGCCTTCCTGGCCCCAGCCCCGCGGGGTCTCTGGCCCACGAAGTGCCGACCGCTGGGCCCGTCCGCGCGTGTCGGCCTCCCTCCGCCGCGGTTGCCAGCGGTTCTGCTGTGGGTCCGCGCCGCGTGGTGAACTGCAGAGCCTGCGGCCACTTGCTGAGCTGCAGGCAGCGCCCGAGGGGGCGGCCCTGGGGGCGCCCGGGGCCTCGGCAGACACGGAGCCTTTCACTTTTTGCTCCCGAAGGTTTCACTTTCTGAATAAAGCCCGGTTCCACCCTCTCTGAAAACCGCAGCCGTGCCCAGAGGCGGGTCCGTGTGAGGTGCTTTTTGTGTTGGCTGGTCTCCACTGCCCGCTAGGTGCCCCCGTGGGGAGGGCGCTTCTTCGGCCGGCACGGAGCACCCAGGGCTCCGCTTCCAGAGCGGCCTGTCTCGTCTCGTCACGTGTGTTTCACGTGCTTCCAGGCTGCTCTGCGATTGAGTTTCCGGGTACAAGCTCGCAGCTCCGGAGACACGTGGTCTTTTTACTCCTTGACTGACCCGGAGTCCTTTTTGGGGGAGTCACCTTGGGAGACTGCCCTGGGGACCCCCTTGCCCCTCCTGGCCCGCCCTCTTCCAGAGAAGCGTCCTCCTCCCTGTGGTGACCGGCCGCGAGCCCCTCTCTGAGGGCAGAACCTGCCGGCCCCTCCATCCCCACTGCCCCCCAAACCTGGGGCGGTCAGTCCCACGTAAGGCGGCCTCATCCAGCCATCGCACATGGCAGCGCTGGGCAGGGCCGGACCGGGTGCCCCGGGAGGCGATGGGAGCGCCTGTGGGGTGTCAGGCTGTGGTCAGACTTGATCAGAAGCCTTTGGCTAAATTGTAAGATTGGAAAGCTGAAAATAGATCTCTTTGCATCTTCTTTGTTTTTAAAGAGCATGTTCAGCGAAGGCAATAACCACTTTCCCCTCCCTGCTTCTTCACTTGAACAGCAAATGTCAGAACACGGTTAAAAATAAACCCTCGTGTCTGAGTCAGAGCATCTCTGGCAACTCGCAGGGTACAGCCGGCGGCGCTGGGGCTTCTCGAGATGATTCTGAAGCTCGACAAAACGTGGGTTAGTTTCCACCTCCAGCCCATCTTGGAGCTAGGTGTCTTGATGTGACCAAAGTCCTGGAAAAGAATCACATACGTAGGGTCTGTCGGTCTGAAGCTTAATCATTGGTTCTCACGCACAGGGAAGAGAAAAGGTTTTGTAAGCCTCCTACTTTGCCAGTGGCCTGTTTTAGTAAATGAAGATCACAAGTCAGTTCCCTATTGAGTTGAACTGTAATTTTTTTTTTTTTTTTTTTTTTTTAATGGGGAATTTCCAGCTCTGGGTTGGATCTCAGAAATGGCTTTAGAGAGCACAGCTTTGGCCCGAGCCCCGGTGCCCAGCAGTCAGACCCCTCTGTCCGGCCGTTCGGTCACACAGGTGCGGGCGGGCGGCTGCCTCCTCGGAACCCCCTGCTGCCCAGGTGCCTTTAGCTGCAGGTAACTGGGCTTTAATGAAGCTCATGTTTGTTCTTCATTAGCATGTGTATCCTAAGTGCTTTAAGTGGCCCAACGATGTTTGCAGTCCCTGGGAGCAGGCCTGGGCCCGGACTAGGCTGACCCTCAGGCTTGAGTGAAGGAGCGGCCTCCTGTCCCCGTGGCCTCCTGGTCCGTCCGTCCGTCCCTGGCTCTAGCAGGTGCTCTGGAGTGTATGTCAGAACGTGGGCCATTTAAATACTCCTCCCCGTGGTTTCTTTTAAAACTGGATGGTTGCGAGTTGTTTTAAAGTTACACGTGTACTTTTGACGCCAACAGATAGATGCTTCTCTTGTTCCCTTTGTCCTCTCCCCTTCGCTGAGTAGGGAACGAGAAACGTTTATAGACACGTGTTTGTATTCATCTGCAAGAGCAGGTTAAGTAGGCTCCAGAGTAGCCAGAGAGAGCAACAAGCAGCCCCCAGGCATTTGTCACCGTGCAGGGAGCCAGGTGAGAGGCCCTGGGCCCTCAGGCCTGAGTCTCCCCTCACTTCCCAGCCCTCCCCTTCCTGCTGGGGCCCCGAGGAGGTGCCCAGGTGGCGGCAGCGGGAAGCCCGCTGCTGGTGTTGTCTCGTCTCGGCGGCGAGGGACCTCGTGGACACGGGTGAAGGTACAGAGCAGACGGGAAAGCAGCTCTAAGGAAACAGCCCCACGCTTACTCTGGTTTCGGGGCTGCAGGTGAAATTTCAGGGCTCTCAGCTCGTGAACGTTTGGACTTTACAGCCACCAGGGGGCGCTCCCGGGCTCCCTGGAGGGGGAAGTGGGGTTAGGAAGCTGCCCATCAGGAGGAAGGGACTTGGCGTACCGTTTCCTTGGCTTCCAGATGAGAACAGGCAGGTTTCTCCCCGAGGAGGAGCGCTTCGTTTAGGTGCCTGGCCAGGGGACCTCGGTCTCGGGAAGTTGTTGTCCTAACCAGCTCCCAGGCCGCCGCACCCGGGAACCTCGGGGCGGATTTCCAAGGCCACCCAGCGCTCCCCAGCCCCCTCGGTGCCGCTCTGACGTGGTTTGATGAAGGTGACTCCCTTGGGGGGTCCTGGCGACGCTCTTCCGTTGGCTAATCCTTTGTCTTCCTTTCAACCCGAAACAGGAACAAATTATCAGCCTGGTCAATCAGATCTGTGGCAAGGTATCTGGTAAAAACGGCAGCATTGAGAACTGTCTCGGTAAACCCACACCAAAAAGAGGGCCCCGCAAGAGAGCGACGGTGGACGTGCCGCCCTCCCGGCTCGCCGCTGCCTCGTCCTCGTGAAGACGCCAGCACCATGGGCCGGGGATAGATATTTTTCTGTAATTATTATATTCTAGTTTGGAGTACTGGCTGTAGGATACAAGCTGTCTTTGCACTAGCTCTGAAGAAGATTTTCTTCTGGTTTTAGAGAACTAATTTTGTTTTAGCATTAAACTGTTGAACTTTTTTTGTACTTAGAATACCTAGATACTGCAGTCAGATTTTTGAAACTGCCGTATATTCACTGTTTTAAAACCCTTGAGGGGCTGTTATTAATTTGTATCGCCCCTTGTGGCTGACAAAAGCCTTTTTGTTTGATTTTTTTTGTTTGTTTGTTGTTTTTTTGGTTTTTTTTTTTTTTTGTAACTGTTGGGGGAAAAAAGGCTTTTTAACCCAGTTTTGAAGAGGGTGAAGTTTGGAGAACAAATTTTAAAACCATCAGTAATGTGAGCAGGTTTTTTTCTAGAGAGGAAAAGGGATAGGAGACACACACACACACACACACACACACACACACACACTTGAAAGAAATGGCTTTACTTTGGCTGTCTTTTCTTCTGTCACGTGCAGGATGAGTTTGTAGTTGTTAAAACCGGAGAATCCCCATTTTGTTTCTTTGGGCGGTTATGGCAGCTGAAGGTGGACGTTGTTTCCTAACCATAGGCAAAATGAGGAGGTCGGAGTGACTAGGTTCTCTTTACCAGCACATCACTATGCATCTGTTTAAGGAAAGAGAAGAAAAAGACTGCCTGCCTTGGAGGGGGTCACGTGAGGGAAACCTGTGCCTGATTTCATTAGGAAATCCATTCTGTTATTTTTTGGTGCTGTTGGCTACTTTATCAAAAAACCCTTCAATAGCATCCTTAAGAAAAAAAAAAAAAAAAGGAAAAAAGTGATTGAAGCCGTTAAGTGCTTCTTTGTCGTGGATGTGCAATCTTTCTAACATTCCGTCATCTCACAGCTCGTTGTTTTACACCTTCACAGGTCAGCATTAATCTTTCTTTTTAAACTCGTTTTGTTGGTGATCACATCTAGAGCCACTAGGAGGTCTGCCGTTCTTTTTGAATGTGAAAATGTATCTGCCCTCATCTGGTCTATTTTTTCTCTTCATGTTGTAATAACAAAAAAAAAAATCCCGTCCCTTTTGTACATACGCCTGTAAATTGTTTTAAATACTTGAGCCTTTTTCTGGGTGGGGGAGGGGAGGGGGTGAGAAGACGAGATGAAGAAAAGCCTTACACTTCAGTTTCTTCATCGGTTGGATTGGATGCTTACAGGGTTTTTCTTGTAACATTTATAAGTGCTGCTTACATCACTGAACAACAACAAAAAAATAATAATGGAGTAGCTGTTGCCCTTCTCCGGTTGTGTGTACAGTATGTGTGGAATAAAAAAGGGAAACTGTTTTCACAAGCCGTTCTTTGTTTCATAATTGGATTCACCGATCCCGCAGCTGCCGTGTTGCACTGAGCTCGCCGGTGGGGCTGTCAGGAGCGTCCTGTGCCACTTTGTCGGTTGTCGTTTGCAGAAGACTGAACTGTGTTGGAATATTTAACGATGACATGAGCAGAGTCGTGTTTTCCAATGTGCTGGTCCGGTTTTCATGGCCTTGCTGTGTTCTTGCCCTCTTTGGACAGTGAACTTCTGCCCACGGCTTACGGTCTGACGTCTAATTTATTAGCGCTGCTCTGCACCCCTCCCCCGGGAGGGGAGACTTCATGTTGTTTATTGCCAGTTTTTTGTTTACTTTTCAGGTTTGTACTACAAGGTTTAATAATAAAAACAAAGTTTTTTGGACGCTTGTTTGTCTTGTGGAAGAGAGTGGATGAGATGTTTTCTGATAAATGGGCTGGGGGGGGGGGGTCCTGTCCCATTGGCCAGGGAGTGGAGTGAACACCGAATTTTAATCCTTTATCTCACTTTCCCTCTGCTGGCGGTTGCCTGGATGCCCTCTGAACAAAAACCTAACGGCTGCCGTTTGCCTCTCATTTTCTGCGGGGCCCCTGGACACCAGCGTGGCCACGAGTGCAGGCCCGCAGCCACCCCTCCTCGATCCAGCCTGCCCCTCGTCCCTGGGGGAGCGGGGTCCCGCCGGGAGTGGGGTGGCGTGGGGGCTTGGCTTCGGTTTCTCTCTTCCTCTGGGCCCGGGTGTGGGCTCCATTAAGGCAGGCCGTGCTTGTTGGACTTCATAATTTTGTAATGATCAGGTGAAAACCCAAACTTGGTTAGAGCCGAGAGGAAGCACAGTTTCCTGCCTGTAAAGGGCTTTGCCATTCAGTGCTGAGCCGGCGTGGACACCTAATTTCCTGGCCTGGCCTGCACTCTGAGGCCTGCAGAACGTGAGTGTTTAGCAGCCCTTCTGTACAAATAGGCTGTGTTTGTGGTCCTCAAACTTTATTGTAGCTGTTGTTTCAGTTTCTCACACATTATTGGCAACTGTGTAAATCGAGAGCCTCCCTAAATCCACCTGCCTTCACCGTGGGCCTCTGGGCACAGCCGTGTCGTCCTCTGAAGGTGGCCGGAGCGCTGACGCCCGGGTTCAGGAGTCACTGCCGTCGGAGTGGAAGGTGGCAAGGGCGGTGTCCACCTCCACTCCCTCCTCGTCAGACTGGACCACGGGGCCCTCCCCACCTTCGCTGGGGTCCTGGGCAGTCGGGTCGGCGCAGGGGGAGGAGGAGGAAGGCCGTGTGGCTCGGGCTCCGGAGGCATTTGGAACCTGAAGAGTAACTGCGTCCTGACCGGGGCTCGCTTCCGGCCCTGCAAGATAAAGCAGAAGCGAGCCTGTCATAAAAGTACTGCATCTGAGAACTGCCCCTGAAGATGATCATTTGAACTTGCATAGAATATAAAGCGGGTGTGAGTTCTCTGGTCCTGTGACATGCAGGCTGCAGAACCAGGCCCCATGGCAGTGCAGGAACTGCCCCCAGAAAATAAATGCTAAGCTAGGTGACGCCAGAGGCAGCCCAGGGCCCGAGCCGACCCTTCTGCCACCTGTGACACATGGAAAGATCCCAAACCCCTTCCAGTATCCAATAGAGCACTGTGCTCAAGGCCAAACCGCAAACACTGCATTTCTCCGAGGAGCACTCCTGGTAACCTTGATCATCTAGATTTACCTCTTTATATCCTTTGAAATAATTCAAAGAAATGGACGTTAAGAGAAAAACCCTTGTGGAGATCCTCTTAAAGGAACCAAAACCATACGCAGGTGATGGAGTCTCTTCCTGACCCTGGGAAGGGGCCGGCCTTCTCGGCGGGACAAAGGGCCTCCCTCCCCGGGACAGCACTGCTCACGCAGTTCCTGGGGGAGAGGGACGGAGCTGCTTTGTGGAGACCCGAGACACACGTGGACAGGAAGCCCCGGGCCTCAACTGTGAGGATGGCGGCCCATGGAGTGGGGCCACCAGCTAAGGGGCAGGGGCTGCTGAAGGGCTGGCCTTTCCCTCTTTTGTACGTGGAAGAAACGTAAACGCGTTCTCTGTAATGACGTCTACAAAGACCACCCACCCAGAAGGAATGGTCCGAAATTTAAAATAAACTGAGTCCAGGTATAGGGCCGAAGCCTCAGTAAATACGTGCCGAATGAACGTGAAATTTCGGGAAGGCATTAAATGGAGGTAACGTGCCCACAGGGTTGCAACTAATTTTTAAAATCCAAACCGAGTGCTGAACACAAACCTTGGCCTTGCCCACAGCAGAGATCAACTATACAGCTGCCGAATGGAGGACGGGGAAGCCACACAGGAAAGCTCCCACCTCCCCCAAATTCTAGTGCCGAACCACAAAATCCCCACTCAAATTAACTTCCGAGCCAGAGGAGAAAGAGCACACAATTTCAGGAAGCTCCCTGTCCACTGAAGGTATCTGGGTAAAGCACAAGAGTCTTTGAGAAATTCATGACCGCGACGGGCAGTGTCTCCTTTGTCTACTTCTGTGAGGCCCGACTGCGTGTGGAGTGGGTCAGTGGAACAGGAAGCGCCGTGCGCGCTGTGTGCAACCGCGCTGCCCCGCCTCGGTCCTCCCCGTGGAGGGAAGTCCTGGAACTGGGTGTGGCCCAGTGTGTGCGGGCCCGTCACCCCCACCTGAGACAGGGGACGGCACAGTGCTCCCCTCGCCACCGGAGTTCAGGAAGACGTCCAGGGCCTCCTGGTCAGAGATGTCCACCAGGTCCATTTGCTCCAGCACGTCCACGTTCACCTCCATGGATGACAGGCTGCCCAGGGGCTCTGGGGGACAGGAAGAGGTTAGACCTTCTGTCATTTACTAACACTTTAAAAGATGAGCTCCCACTGTGTTAGGCTAAAGGCACATTGTGTTTTCTAGGTGTATTAAAATATCTCCCGCTACTCCAGACTTTTAAAACAGACTTTTGGAGCAGTGTATCATTGACATGTCCCAGTTTCGTACTTTAAATCCATCCTAGCCTTAACCTTGGTTACTATTACCTCTTACACCTGCCACAGCAGTCTTCCTTTTCACCCCCAGCCCTCTTGCTTGCAAGTGCTGAAGGTAACCCTTTCTGCATCAGAGAAATTCTTGGCTTCGGAGGTGGGTGCCGACTCGAGAGGCTGACATTCCCGCCAGACACCTGGCTGTGGTTGCCCCCAGCTTTACTACAATTCCATGTGGAGTCTTCTCTGCCCTTGGGACATTTCTCTAGTCTTCATCTTAACAGCAGAGTTTGAGCATCTGCAAGCCGGCGAGTTGCAACCAAGAGCTCCCTGCGGTGAAAGCAGAGACTAGAACAAAAATCAGCCCACCAGCAGAAAGACGCTACAGGACCAAAGTCCGAGCCTGGGCACAGTGAGGGAGGGGGGCCTCCAGGGTCTGGGGTTCCTATGTAAACTGCCTCTGCGGTCCAGAAACTACAAGCCAGGTAACTTAAATCACCCGAGGCATGTGATGCTGCCTGTCACAAGCAAACAGAAATTTCTGGATGTGGACACATCCTTAACCCAGGGTCTCACAGGAATATAAACTCAACACAAAATCCAATCCAATCCGGAATTTACAGTACACACGTCACTACGAGTGAGGGTCAGCAGAAACAAAGACTATTAGCATCTATTCCCGAGAATTCAAAGTGGCTTTAAATATTTTAAAGAAAGAAAAGATTGAATCAAACAATGAACAAGGTGTCAAAAATCAGATCAGGCATTTGAAAAAAAGCCAAATAACTTCCAAATAGGAAAAAGTCACTGAAATTTAAAACTTCGGGCACAAGTTAAAGAGGTGAGAGCCAAACAGAAAATCAGTGAACGAAATAAACAAGTGGGAAGTATGAAAGAGTTTAAGAGAAATGGAAAATGCGAAAGTTGACATATTCACAGTTCCAAAATGAGAACGGAGACTAGGGACCAGCAGTATTCACAGAGGCTGATTATCTTCCAGATTCGCTGAAAGATCAGACCTCCAGGATTTAGGGACAAAATCTATTCCAAGCAAGACGGATGAAATGCAGCGAAGTGATGAACATCAAAGAGAAAGAGCAGATTAGGAAAGATAAGGAAAGAATTAGACCTACAGCTCGACAACAGGAGTCAGAAGACAGTGGAATAATGAATTCAAAGAGGTGAGGTAAATATCATCTCTTAAGATCAAGTGTGAGACACAACTCCCCCCTAAGCCTGCTCTCAGCAAAGGTCAGGCCACGGGAGGAGGGAAGAGGGCGTGGGTCCCGGGAGGGAGGCCGAAGTGCACGGAAGAGACATGTAAGTCTGTGAGTATATATAACACTCTGAGTAAAATAATCATAATAGTATCAAATACGGGGAATTTACTCCAGCTGAATTGAAGGACTGGACGATAGTGACAGGAGAGGCGGCTTGAGGAGAGCCAGATCCCTGTTTCGTCTGGCAGGAAGGTGGGAATCTGATTCTCTGGGCACAGGAAATCGTGAAGGCTCAGCACTAAAGCAGGTAAAGCTTGTTACAGTTGAGACGTCCCACTCGAGGTGGCACCATCCAAGGCAGAGAAGCCGGGTGACATGTGCCACCAGTGTCGCCCTTGGCCTCACAGGAATCACGGCCACTTCACAGGGGACACCGGGGCGGTGCTGCCCTGGGGCTCCTGCAAGGCTGACCCGACGGAGGGACCTGAGTGCACAGGGGTCAAGCTCATGCCTCTGGGGGTTGCTCTCCTGTGAGGGAGAAGGTGGGGAAAACGCGGGTTTTCTTTGTGACTGTGGAGTCCTTGGTGGCGTTTCGGCCTGGCCTTGACTTCAGTTTTGAAAGGAGCAGAGTCTCACTTTTTTTCTGTCTGTGCCATTCTCTTAAAGAGGGGAGAAAAATAATTGGACTAAAAGCATAGGGAACACTTGCAGGAAAATGAAAGCACCAAATAAGATGGCACCGAAGCCAGTTTTATAATCTGTTATGTGTCAAATTTGGTTCATTTACATGTGCTGTGATCACGGACTGCCTGGCTTCATTACTATCATCTTATTCGGTGCTTTCTATTTTCCTGAAAATGTTTCCTATAAGTGATAAAATCTAGTTATTCTGTTTGTAAGAGGCATTCCTAAAATATAAGAACAGAAACATTTAAAAAATTTAAGGAAAAACGGGAAGTGGGCAAACAACTAAACTTGAAGAAAGCTGACATGGCGCTATAAACATCAAAAAAATAGACTTGAAGGGGAAACAAAAGCATTATTGGCATAAAACACAGCACTTAGTGGGGTTTTTTTTTTGGAGGTTTATCCACACTACAGCATGTATCAGTAGTTTGTTCCTTTTTTTAAAAAAATTAATTTTATTTATTTTTGGCTGCATTGGGTCTTCGTTGCCATGCGCAGGCTTTCTCTAGTTGCAGCTGGTGGGAGCTACTCTTACTTGCGGTGAGCAGGCTTCTCATTGCGGTGGCTTCTCTTGTTGTGGAGCACAGGCTGTGGGCACACGGGCTTCAGTAGTTGTGGCTCACGGGCTCTAGAGAGCAGGCTCAGTAGTTGTGGCACATGGGCTTAGTTGCTCCGTGGCATGTGGGATCTTCCCGGACCAGGGCTCGAACCCGTGTCCCCTGCATTGGCAGGCGGATTCTTAACCACTGCACCACCAGGGAAGGCCCCGCTTAGTGATTTTTTTGATGGTTCAATTCACCAGGAAGGTAATTCAGAATTTCTATGTGAGTATATATTTTGTGGTTATTTTTATAAAGCAAAATATGGAATAATCACAAGGAAAGTGGTAACAAGTCCATAATCATGGGGGAAATGAGGATCTAATGTACCTCTTTGATGATTACGCATTCCAAAATTGAGTATTAATAGGAAACATCTGAACAAGCCAATTTAGAAGCCTTTTGAAATGGACACTTACAGACCCCCCCCCCTCAATCACAACAAAGAGAACTCTCCAGCCGTTTCCATGGGTCCCCAAGGGGACAAAGTTGCCCCTGGTTGAGAACCACTACTTAATGAAGAATTAAAATTAAGATAGTAAGGTTTGGCTCAAGGCCAGACAAACAGAAGACTGGAACAGAAAAGAAAAAGCCTAAAAAAGACTCAGTTGTACTGAAACTGACAGAAGACCGTGTGAGCAGTGGAGAGAACACCGGTGCTGAGATAGACAGTTACTGCTGTGAAGAATTAAAGTCAGATCCCTTCCTCACGATGCACACAAAAACCAACTGGTGGATTTAGGGGCCAAAGAGAAAATGGGAAGCATAGAAACTTTTAGAATGAAACACAGCAGAGTATCCTTATAACTTGGAGGGAAGGAGTGCCTAAACAAGACACAAGTACAAACCATAAGCAAGAAAATAAAGTGGGCAAAGCTTAAAAATAAACACATTTAGCAAAGGCCACACTAGAATAGAGAAGCCACAGATTGAGAGAAGGTATCTGCACCAGACATCACCAGAAAAGGCCGATATCACGAGTGTAAGACTCTAAAGGAAGACAGCCAACCAGTAGAAAAATGGACAATCAAGGAACTGCAGATTAAAGCCAAAATAAAGTATCATTTCATACATATAAATTTGTGAAACATTTTAACTATCTGACACCACCAAGTGTAGACAAAGCTGCGGAGTGAGTGGAGCGTGCACATACAGCTTCTGGGAGACTGTAAACTGGTGTCGGTACTTGTGACAGAATCCAGTACAATTAGATCTATGCTTGTCCTATGACTGTGTCCTAGTTATGTACCCTAAAGAAGCATCCTCAAGATGTGGACCCCAGACCAGCAGCCCCAGCATCACCTGGGAACTTGCGGGAAATGCACATTCTTGGGCCCTACCCCAGACCTACTGGGTTTATCACTAGCCCAAATATCCTCCTGCCCTCCCCAGTGCCTGGGACACCCAGGGGCTGAGTCAGAGTGTCTGAGGGCACAGGGGGCACCCCTGGCTACACAAGATTTGACTGAACTGCCAGCCCAGCAGAGATGCCAGGAACCCAAGGTCTAACAGTGGGAACATACAGGTACAGACAGGACATCTTCAAGGTGATGGATGTGGTCACAACTAACTGCACACTGTCAGGATACCCAGGTGCTTAGCAACAAGGTGAGAGCAATAGATGTTTTTCTGAGAAAATGGGAGTCTTGTCAGGTGGAAGAGAAAAGCTGCGTCAGGGTCTTACAAAACACCTCATCACGTCCTAATGGCACTGGGAGCTGCTGGGCACGCGTGGGTCCCAGGTCCCCGCTGCTCCTCAGCACGGTGGGCACCGCCCTCACTCCCCTTCCAGTGCATGAGGCTCCCCACTCTGTGGTTCCCAGCGGTTCCCAGCCTCACGACAATCCCAGTGGGCACAGATGTCCCTTCACCCTTAGATCATTTTCTGGATAAAACTTTCCACGCCTTTGTCTTAACTAAAACATGATGCGTCGGAAAGTGAGAAAAATTCAGACTGCTATTTCTGCTTTAGTGGAATGACTGTAAAATACCATGTTCACTGTAGAGATTCTTAGTTTGATTGATTTTTCTAAATGAGAGAATGTTCATCCTTGGAGATGTGAACATGCTGTTAAGAAAGGGATGTGTGACCCCCAGGCTGGGAGGTCTAAGGGATGGCCCTGGACGGCCTTGCGTGGAGAGGCCTGTTTGTAATTTGTGAACATCTTTTCTGCTCCACCCGAAGCGGGAAGCTGAAAAGCCCAAGGCCTCCAAGTTTCTTCCTCAGTGCTTTCAAAACCACACATATTGGCAATGTATGTGTGGCTCTCTTTTTTACCTTAAAAAAAAAAAAAAAAGCCCAACACTTTTTTGAAATTTGAAGGACATCTTTTTAGGGGCCTGAAACCATGAAAATTCAGTTCGTCAATACTTCACTGCTATCTGTTCAACACGTCTCGACCGAGCCCTTCCTTCTGTTTGTCCAGCACTGGGCTGTGCTGGCCACAAGGACCCGGCAATTAACAGCCCATCCCTGTCTCCGCAGGCTCACGGCCAACGAAGAGGGACTTCTGAAGCTGCAGCCTCTGCTGTGTCCTCATCCCCTGAGGACTGGCTCTCCTAACAGGCACTTTCATATTCTCTTTGCCTCTGCTGAGCACTTAGCAGGTGCTCAGGAAATGTCTGCTGAACTAAACTGAACAAGCATTAGAGTCTCTACTGCTCTTTTCTTCACTGTCCCACCTTCCCATGCCCTCTCGGCATAACGTCTCACTGTGCTCAGATCTGTGGGTCAGATTTGCCAGGGTGTGTGTGTGTTATGGACTAAATGTTTGGGTGGTCCCCCCACCTGCCCAAATTCCTATGGTGAAGCCCTAACCCCCAGTGTGATGGTTTCTGGAGGTGGGCCTTTGGGAGCTCATTATTCTAGAGGTCATGAGGGTGGGGCCCTGAGGATGGGGTTAGTGCCCTCCTAGGAAGAGGCACCAGAGATGGAGCTCTCCCTGCTAAGTGAGGACAAGCTGCAGACCTCTCACTGGGAACCAAATCAGCCAGCACCTTGACCACAGACTTCCAGCCCTGTTGTGTACAAGGTACCAGTCTGCATTGTTTTGTTATAACAGCCCAAGCAGACTAGGGTGGTGTCCTTCTCAGCTGCTGCCCACAGATCCCTGGAGTGAACAGGGATGGCTCTCTCCATTACCAGCGCCAAACGCTAAAGAAACTGAATAGCGAACATACTCTGAGGGAACATGCAGTCTGACTTTCCCAGATGAAGACAGACTCTCCATTAGTGGGACACACAGAGGGCGAGCTGACTGGAGATGAAGCAGTTGAACTTCAAATCTTGTACCATCCACCTCAGTTTAAGAAGCACTGTCAACATAATGCATCCTTCAATCATTCTAAGTCACGCCTATTAATCTGTTTTCTCTACGTTCTCTTCCTTCCTCATTCTTTGATTTCTTTAACCTCTCCTTGGGGAGCACATAGAGAAGGAAGAAACAGAGGGAGGGTAACAGATAAATTGGGGGCGGCCTCCGTGAGGGGCAGGGTATGGAGAGCAAAGGCCAGGGCCAGGCAAAAGAGGAAGACTGAGCACAGAGGTTCGGGAGGAGCAGGGCTTCCAGGAGGACGGAGGGCAGGTAGGCGGGGAAGCCCAGGACGCTTGTACACACGGCCCACTGCTCCCGTGCTGGCCAGAGAGAAAACGTCAGCTGCCCGCCCAGACCACTCCTCCACAGGCACCAGGTCCCGGGAAGAAGGGGCTGGCGAAGGGGCCTGGAGTCCAACTCCTGTGCCCCTCAGCGTGTTCTCGGGAACCATCAGATGCATCTAGATGTACGTCACAGCACGACTTATAGAGGCGAAGCATCTTCCGTGTCCAACGAGGAAGCTGTTAGGACACGTCCTGACTGTGAAGATGCCACTTTTAAAACATACCCTTTCAAAGGATTTTTAATAATGTAGGGGAAAGATCCCCGTACACTATGAAGGAAAGTTAGATACAAAGCCAGATATGTGTACAGTCTGTATAAACAGGCACGCACAAGAGAAAATCACCCTAAAATAGTAATAGGGATTAGGGATTCTGTGCTACAGAATTATGGCGAATGTTTGTTTTGTCTTTTTAACGTCTTAGGAAAATGTATTCCATGTTTTCTAAATATCTTTGACAAAAGCCTAGAACGTCAAGAAGAGGCAGCAGCAACAGCAAGGCAAAGAGGGCAGGACGCTCCCCTTTGAGCCTCTGTCCCCGCCCCGCCGGGGAGGCAGCCCCGTAGCCACACCGAGCGCGGGCCCGCGCCGACTTGCCTCGCCTCTCTGCGGCCTGCGGCGAGCCCGTGGAGAGGTACCGCTCCATGTCCTGCTGGAAGGCCTCCTCGAACACCTTCTGCCGTTCCCTCAGCTTCATTCGCTGGCTCTGCTCCATGTCCAGGACCTTCTGGGTGTGCTCGGCGTCGAGCTCAGCTAAGGACACAGAATAATTTGGGTCAGGCAGGGTTTGCAAAAGGACTGAGACTGGAACGGGTATCAATACCGACTCACAGGCTCTCCCCTGGCCCCCTGACCGCAGCACAACAGGTGGAGAGCCAGGGCTTCTGGAGGTCCGCCTTCACCTCACCCGGCCCGGCCTCCGGAGGCACTCGGTGAACGCTGGTTGCAGAGCCAGCGCGTGGCCGCCGGAGTCTGGAGAAGAGCACCTGGTCGTGGCTTTGCTGTCCGTGAACCAGCCACTTGGCTGAGTCACTTTACCTTGCTGAGCCACGTACTGTACGAACATTTGGGATACAAGTATTACCCCAGTACTGACGTGAAACGTAAGAACTTTACATTCCAGCGAGGGCTGCGTCAGTCAGTCACGCCGGGAAGAACTGTAATACAATGAGCTCGAGCCTCGCCGCCAACGAGAAGCCTGAATCTACCTTCCCATGTGACCCGTTGGCGGCTCACCCTTCCGCAGGCTGCGTGGGGAACACAGATGATGCAACCGCTATTCACCCCGTACATGGGCCAAGGGTTGGTTCTGAATCTGCTTCTAACTCTCCAGTCCTTTGTTCTTCACAGGGTGCGGCGGGAGGGATTCGAAG
Source organism: Kogia breviceps (assembly GCF_026419965.1). Classification (NCBI taxonomy): domain Eukaryota; kingdom Metazoa; phylum Chordata; class Mammalia; order Artiodactyla; family Physeteridae; genus Kogia; species Kogia breviceps. Next base: position 95,838,443 of record NC_081319.1, on the reverse strand, counting down.
ACGGCCCCCAGCAACTCTGTCCCCAGATGCACAGCCCGCAGGACCCCAGGGCTCGTGATTCGGGCATTCTCTGTGGCATAGCTGACTTTATGAGAGAGAGGTCGTCTGGGTGGGCCTGGACTTTTCTAGGAGAAGAGGTGCGAGCACAGAAGGGGTCTGACGTGAGGGTCATGCCCCCTCGCTGGCTTTGAAGATGGAGAGGCCTAACAAGGACTGAAGGTGTGTCCAGGAGCTGAAAGCCACCCTAGGCTGACTGCCAAGCCTGAAAACGGACACCTCAGTCCTACCACCACAAGGAGCCAGGACTCCACCAACAACCTGAACGAGCTTGGAAAACAGATTCCTTGCAGCCTGGCCAGACCCTGACTCCGGCCTGTGAGACCCTGAGCAGAGAACCCCATCACAGGTTAGAACAGCCATCATCAAAAAGCCGAGTGATAAGCAGTGTTGGCGAGGATGTGGAGGAAAGGGATCCCTTGTGCACTGTTGGTGGGGCTGTAAACTGGCGCAGCCACCATGGAAGACAGCATGAAGGTTCCTCAAACAATTAAAAACAGAACACATGGTCCATTAATTCCACTTCTGGATATATATCTAAAGGAAATGAAAACAGGACCTCAAAAAGAGATCTGCACTCCCACGCTCACTGCAGCATCGTTCACAATAGCCAACATACGGAAGCAGTTTACGTGTCTGTCGACATCTGAACGGGTAAAGAAGCTGTGGTACATATACACAGAGGAACACCATTCAGCCATGAGAAAGAAGGGAATCCTGCTCTGGGAGACAACGCAGGTGTGCCTGGAGGACGCTATACTAAGTGAGATAGGTCAGACAAAGATACATACTGTGTGATCTCACTTATACGTGGAACCTAAAAAAGTTGAACTCCTAATAGAAACAGCAGAGTGGTGGTTACCAGGGGGAGAGCGGGTGGAGGAGCTGGGGAGACGCTGGTCCAAGGGTGCAAGCTTGCCGGTAGCAGAGGAGTATGTTCTGGCGATTGAACGCACAACACTGCGATCACAGTCAACAACATCGTATTATATTCTTCAAAGTTCCTCTGAGACTAGATCTTAAATGTTCCCACCACAAAAAAGAAATGGTAATCATGGGACACGATGGAGGTGTGAGCGATTCCACAGTGGTCAACATGTTGTACACCTTAAACTGACACAATGCTATACGTCATCTATTAAAAATTAAATAAAAAATCTTAATAAGAAAGTCTTCATGGTGTTACCAAGTGACTTTTTTTTTTTCCTGTACACGGGCCTCTCACTGCTGTGGCCTCTCCCGTTGCGGAGCACAGGCTCTGGACGCGCAGGCTCGGCGGCCACGGCTCACGGGCCCAGCCGCTCCGCGGCACGTGGGATCCTCCCGGACCGGGGCATGAACCCGCGTCCCCTGCATCGGCAGGCGGACTCTCAACCACTGCGCCACCGGGGAAGCCCCACCAAGTGATTTTTAACCCCCTCCCCCCCAATTTACAATGAACAATAGTCTTGGAGGTCCCACACGATCGACCTTAGCCATTCCCTCCACAAATACTCAACACCTCGTGTCACAGCTCCGGGGTACAACATGATCCTGTATGTGTAGATCTTAAAAACTTGATAATGGAGTATATTTTTAATCCCCAATCAGTTATAGCCTTCACTATTTAGAATATTCTGGATATTCTTCTTGTATCCTAACGTTCATATATGCAAGGAATGCTAATATTAACCAAAGCAGCACAGACAGGAAAGTAAATCATCCTGACGACACATGATCACGTGTACAACGGTGATGCTGTGCATTCTCTGAATTTTCATGTCACCCTGACTTGCAGACCCCCATCTCACATCTCTGTTTACAGGGAGATGGTTTGGAAAGAGCACAGGTTTGGGAAGCAGTCTGGGCTTGGTCCTATATCCCCTTTATGCCTTTAGATGCTTCTGGCACGTCATCCCACCTCCCTGCAGCCTACCTCTGATTTCTGAAAGGCAGCTCTGTGTGAGCTCATCTGTACGCCCACAAGGTCCCAATTCAAGGTGCACCTCTTATTTTGGGGGGTGGGGGGTGGTGGTCAGAGTATCCTCTGAATCCCAGGGAACCTACAAGTCAGCTTAGCCCAGAAGTTCTGGGGAATTAAGGCAGCTCTCAACTAATGGGTGACAGAAGCCAGTGTATCAATGCCCAGTCTCCCATCCTTTGGATGGACAATTCTAGGAGGCATTCTGAACAACCGTCAGAGGTCCTGGTGGAACCGCAGCAGCGACTTCAACAAGGCATCCCTTTATCGATGTTTCCTTCTTGCCCCCTCACCCCTGCTTCCCGGGATCACTTCTCACACAAACTACCTGCAGGAAAATCCTCGTCTCAGGCTCTGCTTCCCGAGAAACCCAAGCAAGGATATCTATTACCAGCTACAACTCACTGAACCTCTCTGGGTCTCAACTTCCTCCTCTGTACAAGAGTGGTGAACTGACGTCATACGGGTGTTGGCAGGATTAAATGAGGTTAGCACGTGAATCACCAGGCACACAGTATTGCCAATAGCTGACAGCTAATGTTAATACCAGCATTATTATTAGGAAAAGGAAATGATACGAAATATTACCGTGAACCAGGATGAGCACGGCACTGAGAACCACCCCAGACCTTCCAGCCCCACTCAGACCCTTCAGACTGAGTCACCTATCAAAGCCCTTAACACACGTGCAAGGAGTTGAGCGTGTACTTTTAAGAGGGAGAAACGGAACTCAATAGGATGTCTTTTCATTCATTTCACTTCAGCCATCAACCTATCTGCTCAAATGCTTCATGACTGCCAGGTGCATTAGAATAAGTCAGCCCTAGAATAGATTAAGTGTGCTTCAAACACTTCAAACGAAGTCCAATTACTCTTAAAAAAAAAAAAAATTCCAAAATAGGAAGCTCAGAAACAAAGATCAATGCAGAAATTATCAAAGGGGTTTTCATTAAAGAATATCTTGTTTTAACTGAACTAAGATTTTCTATAGATACAGAGATACATAGTTATGTAACTTGAAAACTTTCATTCTTCTCAAGACTTCTGCTTCAGAAGTTCAGTTCTCTTGTGTTTCTGAATTATAAGTTGTATAGTTTTTTTCTTAGGTTTTTTACATTGGAATGAAATGTAATCATGTTCCAGCCCTCACAAAAGGTGGGACACGGTTGGGTTAGGGAACTTAAAATGACTTAAAGGAAAATAAGTTTTAAGACATATTACACACTAGTTATCTGAAACATTTCCAAGCACCTTTTGTCATTTCCCACTTTATTTCAGAGCCCCTCTTATATCTCAGGGCTGACCTCTAAGCTAGAATCACAGAACTAAGTACATTAACTCTATACCAGCTGTACACTCAGGACAATGATGAAAAAAGCACATGGCAGTTATTAAAAATAACTGTCCTGCTCAGCAGCGAAGAAGATTGACCCTCAGCTACGTGCCTGAGCAAAGATGTTCTGATTGTGCTGTTTGTTCTGGAATCATCGGTTCAGCTTTTGCCAGGAAACAACTACATTTGGGAGTGGAGAAATGACGGAAGGACACTGAGGGAATATTTCAAATCTAGAAGTTTAAGAGCATCTGACTTTGGGAGAACGACTGTGGAAAAATAGAAATTATAGAACATTTTCTATAAGGAAAAATGACCCACTATTCCCATCGAAGATGTCATTTATTATACCGGGGAAAGCCAGACAAATACAAAGATTTTAAAGAACTTCAACAAATAGCCTTAAGATTAAAAAGAAAAAAAAAATAAAACACACCAAAAAATTAGATAAAAGATGCTGTAGTTTTTCTACCAGGAGTCAGGAGTAATCATTTAATTCCATTATCAACCCAGGTCCGTGTCTCCTTTATTTCAACTCCAGGTCACTGCTCAAGTTTTATCTGACTGCAATTTCCACTCTAGCCTCCACTATCAATTTCAATTGGATAATTTCTCAAAACAACAAAAAAAATTCCATTACCAGTGAGGATGTTATAATCAATTCTCAATTATATGTTTTAATGGGGCATAAGGGTATATATGAGATATTAAAAAATATCCATCAGGCTCATTTCAGGAACAGTTTCAACTTATTCCACAACTAAGCTCTTTTAACAGAGCTGGTAAGTAATAATAAAAACAGTGAGGTGTTAATGACTGAAAAAGCCTGGAGCTGCTGGGAAGAAAGAAACGGATGATGTGAGGAAAACCAGGACAAACCTCTCCGTTAAAAGAATTACTGAGAGTATGTTTAATCCAAAAATGTTAGAAGAGAAAACAATAAAATTTAATTAAATATGAGTTATGAAAAACTCTGGTAATCTCTACATAATATTAAAGATTGAGAACATTTTTCATTCAAGATAAATAAGCAAGACTAAGAATAGATTTAAAATCTATCATTTAAATATTTATAATTCAGATGTTTTTATATCGAGAATACAAATTTTGTGATACTAAAATGCATACGATATGATCAAGGAAGAAATGTGAAATCTCTGTAAATTCCTAAACAAATTTCTAAATACAAGTAGGTAAACACGTACCTTCCTAAACTGTTTTTTGACAAAAATTTAACTGCCAACAGGCTGTCAAACTACATGATCACTAAAATACTACACTAAATTCTGTCAGTGTGACAGAATTTTAAAAATAGGACCCACTATTTTTCTTATGCTTCTAATTATTTGCCATTTATTTAAGTTTTTTTTTTTTTGATACATGAACAATGCATGTACACTGTGGAAAAAATTTTAATCATAAAAAAGCACATGAACTTCCCTGGTGGCACAGTGGTTAAGAATCCACCTGACAATGCAGGGGACACGGGTTTGAGCGCTGGCCCAGGAAGATCCCACGTGCCGCGGAGCAACTAAGCCCGTGCGCCACAGCTACTGGAGCCTGTGCTCTAAAGCCTGCGAGCCACAACTACTGAGCCCACGTGCCACAACTACTGAAGCCCGTGCGCCTAGAGCCCCTGCTCCGCAACAAGACAAGCCACCACAATGAGAAGCCCGCGCACGGCAACGAAGAGTAGCCCCTGCTTGCCGCGACTAGAGAAAGCCTGCGCGCAGCAATGAAGACCCAACGCAGCCAAAAATAAATAAATAAATAAATAAATAAAACACACACACTGAGGTGAAAATCCCTCTGAAATCACCATAAGCAGAGGAGCACAACTAACATTTTGATGTGCGCTCATCAGCATCCGGTGTACATTCTTTTCTCCTTGAACCATATGAAATCGCAATATTCTGTCTTTTTTTTTCTCTTTTTGTGCCACTGGAAGAGTTGCTGTTTTTTTAACTTTCTACTCTGAAATAGTTACAGGTTCAGAGGATGGTGTCAAGAAATGAACAGAGCGGATCCCACACACCCATCCCGAGTCTCCCCAGTGCTAACATCCTACCCAGTTACGGTACAATGTCAAACCCCAAAAGACAGACACCGGTACACTCCACAGAGCTTATTGAGATTTCCCCAGTCGTGCACGCGCTCGTGTGTGTGTGTGTGTGTGTATGTGTGTGTGTGGTGTGTGTATGTGTGTGTGTGGTGTGTGTATGTGTGTGTGTATGTGTGTGTGTGGTGTGTGTGTGTATGTATGTGTGTGTATGTGTGTGGGGGGGTGTGGTGTGTGTGTATGTGTGTGGTGTGTGTGTGTGTGTATGCGTGTGTGTGTGTGGTGTGTGTGTGTGTGTGTATGTGTGTGTGTGTGTGTGCACGCACACAGGACGGGGGAGCTCTCCCCAGGCTCACCACACACACAGGCTTGTGTAACCACCACAGTCAGGGTGTTCAACATCACTGTTAGCACAAGGCTCCTCTGGGAACCATACCCTCCCCCTTCCGCCACCCTTATCCCTCCCTAAGTCCACATCTGTGATCATGTTATTACACAAATGCTACCTAAATGAAATCATGTGGTATATATATAAATATCCTTCTGAGACTGGCTTTTTTCACTTGGCATATTCTTGAGGTTCATTTTAGCAGTTGCTCATATGGATAATTTGTTTCTGCTTGTTGCTGAGTTGTGTCCACGGTGTGGAGGGACCACAGTTAGTTTCACTAGTCACCCACTGAAGGACACCTGGGTTGCTTCCAATTTTTGGATACCGTGAGTAAAGTTGCTATGAACATTTGTGTACCAGCTTCTGGATGATAATAAGTCATTTATTTGAGATAAATGCCCAAGAATGCAATTGCTGGGTCATATGGTAAGTGCATTTTTTGGTTTTGAAAGGAACTGCCAAACTCTCTTCCGGAGTGGCCTCTGTCACCAGTGTACAGGGGACCTCATTCTTCCACATCCTTCCTCACCAGCATTTGGTGAGACCTACTTAATAACTGTGATAGAGAATCTGTTTCCTTCCCTCCTACTTTTCCCCAGAGTATGTGTCTGTTAGAAACAAGTTTCAACTTCCTCTTAAATATTTCCAATAATTGCTACTATTTAAATAGGAAAATATATTTAATTTTAGAAAAATTCTATACAGGAACGGAGGACTTGTTAGTGACAAAATATACAAGATTTCCTTCCATTTAAAAAACCCACCTACTCTGTATTTTTACCATTTAACAGTCACCTTTTATTTCTATCTCAAATTAGTTTTCAAAATAAGGCACACTTAACCGTTTTTAAAGTCTCCCCAACCACCTGCCCCGCCTTAAAAAATGAATACAAATTGTTTCAGGGAGGACAAAAAAGACCTTTAATTAATACTGTCCTAGAACTGTAGGTTTTAAACATTCATTTAAAATACCAACTTCTGGGTTTCCCTGGTGGCGCAGTGGTTGAGAGTCCGCCTGCCGATGCAGGGGACGCGGGTTCGTGCCCCGGTCCGGGAAGATCCCACATGCCGCGGAGCGGCTGGGCCCGTGAGCTGTGGCCGCTGAGCCTGCACGTCCAGAGCCTGTGCCCCACAACGGGAGAGGCCACAACACTGAGAGGCCCGCGTACAGCAAAAAATAAATAAATAAAATAAAATACCAACTTCTGTGCCCTATGTTTCTACAGTTTTTAAAAGTTTTCTGTCTAGCCTTCATCAAAAATTAGTTTCCAAGACAGGTTTACAATTATTTTATACCATACATTATTTCTATGAGTATTCGAAAGTATTATAGAGCCCTTTCCTTAATTCCTCAGAATTGGTCTTTGGAAAAAAAAATTCTGTGCCTGTTAAAGTCAACACATGTTTTAAAAGAAAGTTAAATGGCTCTTTACAGAGCTTCTCTTCAGCCTCCCTCCAACACACACGGACGCATGCACACACACACACATTTATCAAAAGCCAAAAGGTACTTATTGCTTCTACATGCAACTAATAAAGGATACTTCTTACCTAAAATGTAGTAGTTTAGAATAATGGCAGGTTTTGCAGACAGACAGAATAAATATCTCCTTTAGACAACTCATGGCAACTCCTAAGGAGACTCTACAAAGTTCAGTCATTTAGAGTAGCTACTGGAACAGCTGTTTCCTAAACCCATGTCACAGGAAGCAAACACTATCCTAGTATCTAAACTTCTGGAACACTTAAAAAATTTCTATCAATTACCCTGAAGGAAATGACCACTATCTAGAGTACTAGCAAAATAGACACTGCAGAAACACGACATGTACAAGGTTTGCCCAAAGCAGTAAGACAGAAATGCTCAACTGTACCTTATCTTTTGCGGGAGGAGCAAGGCAGCTTAGAAGCCCCTGATGAGGCTGCTGGTCTCTGAGCCACACCATTCACCCTGCCAGGCCTCCAGTTTCCCATCAGTTAGGAAGCGGGGGGCGGTTGGATGATATCCATAAGAAAGTCACGTCCAGCTCTTAAAGGCTATAATTCTATTTTTACTTCCTTTTGAGTGGGGCAGGAAGAGGTCTCCTGAATCCTGTCTTTTTTTTTTTTTTTTTTTTTTTGGTAAGAGTATATGAAAATCAGATTAGCAGTAAAGGAATTAGGATCTTTTGAATTTGACAGTAACTTTTCAAGAAAATCAGATTCAACTATTAACAAAACGCTGAAGGTACGTTTGCATTTATCTTCCTGGTCATTTTACTGCTTAAAGAATGATGAGAACAAGAAGCTTAAGATTAATGGGTAAGTGAGAAGTGCACTCAAACTGTGGCCAGAGGCTTCACGAGTTATGAACCTGTTCCAATGTCATGGCGGGGGTCGGACTGGAGGGCCCGTGGCCTGAAGTGAGTCTAGGTAGCCTCACGACGGCTGTACTTCCTGCTGGGGTCGACAAAGAACTAGATGGGTAAGACGTCAGTTTAAAGGGACGGTTCAGGGCTTCCCTGGTGGCGCAGTGGTTGAGAGTCCGCCTGCCGATGCAGGGGACACGGGTTCGTGCCCCGGTCCGGGAGGATCCCACATGCCGCGGAGCAACTAGGCCCGTGAGCCATGGCCGCTGAGCCTGTGCGTCCGGAGCCTGTGCTCCATAACGGGAGAGGCCACAGCAGTGAGAGGCCCGCATACCGCAAAAAATAAATAAATAAATAAATAAAGGGACGGTTCAACTCCACTGGAAAGGGCTAGTCTGTGATATGTTACAAAGGATACTTTTTACAGAAACAGTATGTGAAACTGCTGTGTTAGACAGATATCAAGCGTATGCCATGTTATCCCATTCTTTGGATGGTTTCCAATTTTTTCTTGTAAGATTTAAAAAACTCCAGGCTTGGGCTTCCCTGGTGGCGCAGTGGTTGAGAGTCCGCCTGCCGATGCAGGGGACGCGGGTGCGTGTCCCGGTCTGGGAAGATCCCACGTGCCGCGGAGCGGCTGGGCCCGTGAGCCATGGCCGCTGAGCCTGCGCGTCCGGATCCTGTGCCTAGAAGCTCTGTTATGAATATTTAGCCCAATTTCCTAGAATTTTAAAGTCCTGACATTTTCCTTAATTTTACTTAGAGTACTGACCTACTTAACAACAAAATTTGGGGGGGAACTGTGAAGGGTTTAGATTGCTACAGGAATCCTTCCAAACTCCAAAGTTTGTTGTTGTTGTTGTTATTTTTAGTCCATTAAACACTCTAGAAAAAGAAGTACAAACCAGCTGCTTGTGTCTCACTATGAAAATCAACTCAGAGTTCATTCAGAGAGGTTATGGAGACAGCAGGCCCTTAGTGTCATCAAAATCAATCCGAGGGCTGGTGACCCAGAGGTTGCTGGATCACTGGGCCCCATGCCCAGAGTTACCAATTCAGTAGTTGGCAGGGCCAGAGAATCTACATTTCTAGCCAATTCCAAGGTGATGCTGAAGCTGCCTGTCCAAGGACCCGACTCTGAGAACCTCAGCTCTTAACGAACTGCTTCTATGCATCCACTTCATTCAGATTTTTACTTTGTACAAATATTTATATAATGGAAGAGAATAAATATAAGATGGGGAAGCTGGCACAATTCATGGAAATGACAGAAACATCCTAAACTCTCTTTAAAATATTTACAAAATCATCTGAAAAGGAAACTCTCCAGCAGCAGCCAAAACGTATAATCAAAACCAAGCAGGGCTAGTCATCTTCCCCGGTAAGAGACAAGGGCCTGCGGGATCAGAAAAGCGCCGGATCCCATTCTGTGGAATCCCTTACCGGTCCCTGGCTCATGGCCTGCGGGCTTCATACAGCAGGAGACAAAAATGCTGTGACCATCTGTTCTTTGTCCTGAACCCAGATCCAACCAAGGAGCAGGTCCTCATCCCCGCCATTGGCAGAGACAACGTGGAGGGGTTTACATTATTAATGTAATCAATATAAAATTACCTTTGCATTTAAAACTAATAGACAAACTCTGTCAAATGAAAATTAAGAGAAGAAAAAAATACATACACCCAGAGTTAGATATGGCAAAGAAGGTAAGCCAACGGAGGCAGAAGAGATGTAAAAATATGTGACTGGTGATGGGGTTCTGGACTTGGCATGTTGATATTTTCAGCTGAAGGAGTTTGAGAAAATGGCAGAAACAGGAAGCTCACTCTGACCTGCCCCTTTGCTCTTCTCCCCTGAAGCAGGTCCTAAGACCCTCACGTGGGAGGTGCCCTTCCCGTACCCAGAAGAGAGGAGCATCCTTATCCCCAAGACGGAGGGACACAGAGAAGAGTACAACATGCTGGCCTGGCTAAGTCTCCTCCAGTTCACTACACTTACCTCAGAGCCTTTGTCCTAATGACATTTCTCCATGAACATCCACTCTTCCTCAAACCTGGCTTAACTCTTAAACTCAAGTTTAACTCTTTCTTTGGGTCTTCATTTCCTTATGAAGGCCCCCGTGTTAATGTAAAAGTTAACATTAAATAAATCCGTACACTCTTCTCCTGTTAATCTCTGTCATTTTAATTTTCGGACCTAGCCAAGGACCCTAAGAGGATCGAGGAAAACATTTTTCCCTCCCCTGTACTATCATATGCCCATATACATGCTAACACATTTTGAAGCATCAATGAAATGAATAATCTGATTTAAAAATTATACATGTTATAGAAATTCACACAGGAAATGAAATTGTTAAATATCAAAATCTAATGGAGAAACTGAAATTATTTCAAGTTTTCAAAGTCATGGGTATGGAAAAGAATCAAAAGCTATCTAATGGATTTTTCGTAGTAATTCTGAAATCAAAACTTGATCATGTATTTTTTAAAAGGTGGTGGGAGGTGAGGAGAAGCCTAGCCCCACCAGATGTTAAAACACTTCACAAAACAACAATTTAAACATTATGGAGTGACTTCCCTGGTGGTCCAGTAGCTAAACCTCTGCACTCCCAATGCAGGGGCCCTGGGTTCAATCCCTGGTCAGGGAACTAGATCTCACACGCATGCTGCAACTAAAGATTATGCATGCCGCAACTAAAGATTCCACAGGCCACAACTGAAAAAAAAAAGATTCTGCATGCTGCAACTGAAGAACCCACCCGCAGCAACAAAGATCCAGTGCAGACAAGATAAATAAATAATTTTTAAAAACCACCAACATTATGTAAAACAAAAAGAGATGGGTGGATCATTGAAGTGGAAAACCCCCAAAACAGATGTGATCATATGCTAAACAAATATAAACAAATCATATGCTAAACAAATATAATAAAGGATATATCAGAAATAAAGGAGAAAGTAAAGAAATCTATAATAAGTGGCACTGTGAAAACTAGTTGGCCATTTATAAAGTCAATTTAGAGGCATACAGGATAAATTCAAAAACTGAAAAGCAAAAATGATATATGGAAAAAGAAAACCAAATTAAACCTTTAAAGTTACTAATAAGGGATCTTACACACTATAGAAGAAATTATCAAGGATCAACAGATACTGTGTAACATGAACAGTAAACACTCTTGGATATTTAAAAAAAATACAATAAAAAGGGAAACAACAGATTGAGGAAAACCAATTGCCACAAGTAGCAAAAGATCATTATTTTTACCACAGTAAAAAAAAAAAAAAAGAAAAAGAAAAAGAAAAAAAAATCCAGACCCCAATAAAATCTTTTCAATAGAAAAAACAGTCCAGAGAAACCAAAAATTGTTCAGCCCTATATGTTATTAAAAATGAAGTACCATTTTTGTCCAGTTACATATTGGCCAATATAAAAACAATGCTAACAAGAGTGAGGTGAGATACTTTCATTACTAGTGTTTGCATAAATTGTTAAAAAGACTCTTAGAAAGCAATCTGATTTTAAAAATCTCTAACATACTTTCACCCAGTGATACCGCATCTGAAGATACACGCTAAGGACATAATCCAAAAGAATAAAAGAGCTACTACCTACTTAAAGAAGCTCATTTCTGTATTAAATGACTCGGCCACTTGATGAGCCATCATGCAGCCAACAACAAACATGCTGAAGACATAAGATATTAAGTAAAAGAAGAATAAAAAGACAAATATGTGTAACTTATCACATGAAAAAGGGCTGGTAAAGCACTCCTGAAAAATTAATTTCATTAATATGGTGAGATTGTGGACAGTTGTTGGCCCTCAATGGTATAAACTTTTTGTAATGTTATATAGCTTTAGAATTAAAAATTTAAATAAGCATAAGATTCTATAAACACAAAAAATATATTTTCATTCCCCAATAATCATAATAAATATGTATTTTGACATATCCAACTAATACTTTATTGCTTTGGGTGGTTATAAAAATAAAAAATTCCTTCTTTTAAAATGTTCAGTGTATGAATGTACTTCTTTATTCACTTATTCTTATGTAATATCATTCACAAATTTAATTTATTCCATACATTTAATAAGCATATTTACTACATGCCTATTAACTCCTTATAGCTTATTTGTTCATGATTTAAAATATACTACTTTATAGCAATACTACAGTAAAATCTAGTGTTACCTGGAACTTTTACAACCAGAAATTTCCATTAATCAACTTTTTTTTTTTTTTTTTTTGGCTGCGTTGGGTCTTTCTCTAGTTACAGCGAGAGGGGGCTACTCTTCATTGAGGTAGGTGGGCTTCTCATTGTCGTGGCTTCTCTTGTTGCAGAGCACAGGCTCTAGGCATGCAGGCTTCAGTAGTTGTGGCACGTGGGCTCAGTAGCTGTGGCTTGCGGGCTCTTGAGCACAGGCTCAGAAGTTGTGGCACACGGGCTTAGTTGCTCCGCAGCATGTGGGATCTTCCCGGGCTAGAGGTCGAACCCATGTCCCTTGCATTGGCAGGCGGATTCTTAACCACTGCGTCACCAGGGAAGCCCTAATCCAACATTTTTGAGCTTCATTAATATAAGTAGTTAATCACAATGATAACCTAAGACATTAAGAGATTTTAAAGACCTTTCTGAAGTATTAAAAAATTTTATAATACATTCTACTGCTTTGAAAGTTGGTAATCTTGGACAGATTAAACGGCAAATAACAATGGTTTAAATGGCAAATAAAATGTTTAAGCTAACAAAATTCTCAACCTTGAAAACCTGGTATGCTCATTATGCAACAGAAATAATCACATAATTAAAAATTTGAGAATACCTTAACCTGCTATGGATTCACAGCTGTTAAACATAATCTGTTCATGAATTAAGATAGATCACACCTAGGTTTCACATCAATATTTTCTATTCTGAAATTCTAAACTTTAAAAACAAAAGAAGGGCTTCCCTGGTGGCGCAGTGGTTGAGAATCTGCCTGCCGATGCAGGGGACACGGGTTCGTGCCCCGGTCCGGGAGGATCCCACGTGCCGCGGAGCGGCTGGGCCCGTGAGCCATGGCCACTGAGCCTGCGCGTCCGGAGCCTGCACTCTGCAACGGGAGAGGCCACAACAGTGAGAGGCCTGCGTACCGAGAAAAAAAAAGAAAAGAAAACAAGTTCTTCCCACTTCTAACACTTGTAAGGAAGGAATGACTTTTTTGCAAACAGAAAACTTAAGAACAACACAAAAACCAAAATCACTCCCTTGCTCCTAACATTTGAATATCAGTACAAAAGTAGTGTCACTGGAATTTTCTCAAGTAACAGTTCTCATATCTATGATAACAGGGATGTAGACTGGCTGCTATATTATAAGAAAATTTTGAGAAATCTCCAACAACTAAACTCAAATGCCTGTCTAAGGAAATTTGGAGGAGGGGGCAAAAAGAGAAAGAAGACAATAAGATCCCAGTACATCTGAAAATGAGACAATGTTGACTAAAACAAAACCAAACTTGGTGGTGGTGATGGCGCCTGGTGTTGAAGCCTACAGTTTTTTTAAATCATGAGTAAAACATTACAGATATAGATACTAAATTTACATTTTCATTAACTATATACAATTTATATTTCTGTATCTTACTCATCCAGGAACAAGTAACAATTTGACAAATGTGAGCCAATTCTGACAGCTGCCCCCTGAGATAAGTCTCACTATCAGTATGGGGAAATCAGCTTTGGTTGCTTTCTTATGAGTCACATCAAAAATAAAATGCAATCAGAGATACCACCACTTTCTATTTTATGTTTGACCCCAAAGAAGGTGTCGAAGGAATGCCATCTGCAGGTCTACAATTTGAGCATTTCTATCTGAACAAATGATATTCTTCTTTTTAAGGGGGATCTGAATCTGGAAATCCACAAGACGCAGCTGGCGTGGGCACCAAGAGAGGAGGACGTGGCAGTCCCCGGCGGCGCCCCCGGCGCCCTGGGCTCCCCGCGGCTGCCTGGCCTCCTCTCCCGGAGCTACTTTTCCGGCCCTCATTAGCTTGTGTTATCTTTCCCACCAGCCTCTATACTCAGCTAGCTGTTGACTAAGTTCTGTGAAACGTTTTTAGAGGACGAGATCCTTCCAGCAATTCAGAGCCAAGATGCTGTGTCTTTAGGTTTAGTATCTCCCTGAAAGGACATCTGCATTTTAATAGGACACGGTAGAATCCAAAGGCCTTTAAAGCTCAAGGAACAGAGGGAAGAGAGGAAGTTTTTGGGCCGGGGCTCGGTCTGCCCCATGACTGCGCAAGTCACAGCGCCTGGAGCCAGCTCCTGGGGGCCAATCCCAAGTCCCCCTCAGGAACTGTCCTGCCCGCAGGGAGAGAACCCACTGATTACACAGGCAGCTCTTCACACTCCACCAGTGGGATGCTGTGAGATCCAAAGTATGTTCCGCTTAGGATCACACATTAGCATAACGATTCTCTATGCTGATAGAATAATTCAGATGTTAGATTTCTTTAGACTTTAAATATCACTGAAGAACACTCAATAATATTCAAAACAATTACCTTCGGAAATGTTTTTACTTATGCTGCCTTGATTTCAAATTAAGTAGTCCAAAAATGTCAATCTAGAACAAGGGTTTCAAGTCTTTTCGGGTTTAAGAGTGGGTGTACTTTTATTGACAATTTACTGAGAAAGTACATGACAACAGAGATCTATTATGAATTCCGTAGCACTTTTAAAAATGACTTCGAATTTTATTCTGCACATTTACACACATTTGCAACAGAATACTGCATATATGTCAACTGTATTTATCACACAGGATCCAAAGCTCAACATGCTTTTGGATGCAAGAGCCTCTCACTATAAATGTCCTCATGCCACAGGTTGGAAACATTCTGCTTCTAGAAGGTTCAGTGACAGTCAAATCTCAACATGCTTGAAAGCCGATCATACCACATTATTTCCAGAAAATATTTTAGAAATGGGGATTTATCACTTTCAATTACAAGCTGTTGGAAGCTGATGAATGAGTAACTTAGGAATACATTAGTACTATGAATGGCTGCCTTGGTCCCCTCCCTCCTTCTACCGTAAGTCCCTCACTGCCAGCTAACAGGGTGGGGATGAGCCATGGATTCTGTGCTTCCCAGACAGGCTGGCGGTACTAGCCGGCAGGGATGGCAGGAGATGGTCCCTGAGGAGATCCCTGAGTCCAGAAGCAGAGGAAGAAGTTGCATGAAGAAGGGACCAGGGGGAGAGCAACACATCAACACATGGGGCAGGGTGTGGAGTAGACCGAATTCCTCACTTCCCTTTGAACTACTTCCTGAAATTTCACCATTAGAGATTTACATATTTTACATTTCTCTTTTAAGCAAATCGAGAGTACTCTATTTGGGAGCTTTTAGAAAACGGCAACACTCAAAATAGATACAGATGTGAGATACGGGGAGAAATGGGTGGAAAGGTAGACGATTTTGAAGAAAGGGGGAGAGGGCAGCTGTGGTGGAGGCCGCCATGAGGGTAGTTAAGGCCCAGCAGAAGGAGGGATCAGAAAGTGAAAGAGACAAGCATGAAATGTCAAAGACGCACTATTCCCGATTCAAAACGGTGTTCAGAGATTATTTTACCCTCGGCTCTTCCTGTTTCCTCCTGGCTCTTTAACTACATTATGGGCAGTGAGGACTTCTGCAAGAACAGCCTGGAAACGAGACCACTATTCAGGAGGTAGTGCTGAGAAACCGCTTTCCCAGTTACACGTGACTTACAGCCAACATCCTAGGGCCCCAAGTGAGCCACGCGCTCTCCCCTGTCCTTGACTGTGGCCGCACAGCCCCCCGACTCAGAGGCCTGCACTCAGCCAACCTCTGCTCTTCCTCCGGGTCTCGGCGCCACCGCCCCCCCCTCTGACAAGCGCAGGGAGTTTTGGGCTCTCTTTCCTCCACCCTCCCCCTGTAACAGGTAAGTGCCACTGCCGCCACACGCTTACCCTCTGTCCCTCCACCGGACACTAGGTTCCTCGAGGGCAGACATGACGTCTTTTAAAGGGATCAGGAGATGCCACCCCAAAATAGGCCACTTTGCTCTGAGGATTATTTTGAGCTAAAGGCGATACAGAAACAGCAGAAATGGGAAAAGCTCTTTGGCCTTCCCCTCTCTGTCTGAAAGCAGGGTATAAATTTCCCTTTGTAAAGGAAATATAAATTTACGTTTGTCAAGTTGTCTCCCTCTCCCCTACCAGGCAGAGGAGACGATGCCTCAACAGAGAAGGCAGCAGCCTGAGTCCGTGTAGCAAATGTCACTCAGTGACCCCCTTCTCCCATTAGGTCCCCATACACCCACCTTCCCACAGTCGACCACCCCTGGAAGCCTGAACTCTCCCCTCCTTGTCTAGTTGTGTCTTCACAACGTGTCACCCTTTGTTGAAATGCTGTACAAACCCCCGGGTCGAACGGCTGTGCTGGGTCTTCACTTGTTCCCTATGAAGGCCCCCATGTGTACACAAGAATTAAAATACTGCCATCAAATAAAAAATCTGTCTTTTGTCAACTTAATGGTCAGGGCATAGGCACTAAACCCGAGAGGTGGAGGAGAGAGTTTTCCTCCCCTACGCTTTCAGCCTGGCGGCCTCAGCGCCTGCCACGTGCTCAGCGTGAGTCCAGCGAATGACCTGGTGACACCCTGGCACGGAGGCTGCACAGTCGAGACCACACACCCAGGAGCAGGGGCACCGTGCACGGGGGGGTGGTAGCAGGCTTCCCGCTGGCTGCTTGACTGCAGAGGTGCAGAGGGCAGTCACAGCGGGCCAGGTGCTCAAGACGCAGTCATGCAGAAGACAAGGAGACACAGCGGCTCAGGGAACGGCGGCGCAGCTGAAGGGAAACACTGACATCCCGTCGTATGCGCTGAGAACAAACATGTACCATCACCAAGGCTAACAGTGGCAGCAGGAAGGGGCTCCAACTGGCTTTCAGGGGCTGGCAGTGGACAATGATGTCAAATTGGTCCATAAAATCAGTGTAGTACACATTCAAAAACACCCGAGCTTAACAAGATTCACTTTAATACAAAAATGCCATTACCCAAGGACTACGGAAAACTTGGCCAAGAAACCTGTAAAGCATTAAAAATGGCATTCCAAACATAATGCCACCCCCAAATGATCAACAAAATACAGCCTCTGGATCACTTCCCCAAATGCATATTTACAAAACGATGCAATGAACTTTTCCTTGGGGTTGACAACTGAAAGTAGGCAGAGAAACTGAAGGAGTATTGAGTTTATCCAGAAGCATACAACCTGTAAGGGTATTTATCCTTTCAATGAAAGGTTCAATACACGCATGAGATTATGGGAAATCCTTTATATGTACTCAATGGTATGTACTTAAAACAGCAGCAAGATATATAAGAAGGCTATTTTGTTGCAAGGAAAGTCTGTAAGTTGAGCTACCACTCCTAAAACAAGACCCACAGTGTTTTGAAACTGGGATGTGACATGACAGTGTCCTTTCCATGAACTCTCCACAAAATGTCAATATTCCTTACAATGAAGGCTCGCCCACCAATCCAATACACAGAAGTAAGTTGTTTTCTTAGGCAACTCTGTGTGTTCTTTCCCTGTTCTAGGCACAAAATAGGAATTGAAGAATGATTGTGAAAACAGCAAATCGATGACTAATTACAAGATAGGAGTAAGAGGGCACAGCATTCAAGAAACACCCACCCAGGAAAAGAGTTTATCTAAAGCCAAAACAGAATTATTTTCATTTTATCACTCTGTGTTTTCGTATAAGATCATAAGCAGGAGAGAAAAACAAGAAACAAACAAACAAAAAAGCCAAACGCTTGTCATCTTATGAAAAAGTCTGCCTAAAAGTATAGTAAAGCAAGTTGAGTTGACTGTATGAGATGGTTTGTAACATATCAGGAAAACAGCCCTATGTTTCCATGTCCTTTGAATATGTTAGCATATAAACTAAGGTCCTAGATAAAGATACAAGATTTTTAAACCCTTAAAAACACAAACTTCATATTATGTAACATGGCACCATATGAGATATACGTTCAGGTATATTCTGTCGGGTAAGACAGAACCACACAGTACTCCAGAGACAGAAGTGATCTGATAAGTATTTGGGCACAAATTGTTCAGGCCTTTCACTGTCCTCTATCTACCTTCCCTTGTATGCAGAGGAACTTTTTATTCTCCATGGTCAAGGCAATTAATGACAATGCTCTTGGCAACAGGTAGCTCTGCCTTTTTGGCTCAGGCAGCTTTGCCAGTTCTTAAATTTCCTTATAAAAATATAGGTGGGTCCCTTAGAAAAAGCCCCAGAATCTGACAGTGATTTCTTATGTCCTTTTCTTTTTTTTAACCCTTACCTATCCTAAGCCTAATTCCTTCCATTTACGATCACGGGTATGCACACAAGAGATGAAATATTTTCCCATTTCCTGGAATCTCTTAATTTTGATGGTCAAAAAGGTCCTACACATTTACCATTTATGACAGTAAGCAGCTAAACTGTTCCTGCAAAGGGATTTCAATACCATGTTGTCGTCCTTCCTTCATATCAGCATTTCGTTACCTCTCTTTCTCTATACCGGAAGTCAAGAGAAACCTTCGATTCTCTGTATACTTCAGAAAATTGTAGAAGAGGAAATGTGTTCCCAGGTATCAATTTCACAGACAGAATGGAAAGCACTTAGAAAAATACATGTTTTAGTTTTCTGAGCAAGATACTTCTTACCATTGGTCTAGAAACCCCAGTACTTTCTGTTGTATTTTGAAAGATAAAATGAATTCGATTTTTTGTAATCCCTTTGAGAAATCGTATTTGCTACTATTAATTCACTGAGTCAATTAAAGGATAATCTGGGAAAATCGTAGAAAAGATTCTTCCACATTTCATATTTCAGAATTAAAATAAAAGCTCAGAGTTGAAGTTAATAGTGTGGTGCTGGAAAATGTCTCACGATCATCTTTTGTTGAATTAGTGGGTTACAGCTCACAGCTTGTGGCACTGTCATTGTTCTCTCATATTCACCAGACTCAGTTACATTTCCCCTGACAACTTCCTGAATTAACAGTAGGGGGGTCCATCTGAGACTACGTGACCCTAGATTATAAGCCAGTTTTCTACAACAAAGTTACTTGCTCTTCTATGTGTGTAGCATAAAATAAGTACTTACTTTTTTTTTTTTAATGAAATGGATGTATGAATAAATAACTAACTTGCTTTTAATTCTTTTCCTAAGTCTTGTGAAGTAGGATGAAAGCAGTGAAGATGTTTAAACTAAATTGCTGTGTGTGGGCTATTAGGACCATCTCCTTTTGGTAAAGAAAATCCAATGAACAGAACCAAAAAGAGGTGTCTGCTAGGGAACAGACTAGAAGCCACAGACACTGGCTTACTCACCCTTATTATAACCTCCAGGTTGGAAGCTTGACCATGCAGAATTCAAGGCAGGTAAGCCCTCAAATGTCCCTAATCTTCCTAATTTTCACATTTCCCTTGGGCCCAAGCTACCATTATCTCTCACTAACTGGTCAACAGCCTCCTAGCTGGTCAATCCAGACCCACACCAGCCCTCTTCCAATCCATTTCTGCATAGTAGCCAGAGTGACTACTCTGCATAGCAAACCTGGTCATGTCACGCCCTGCCTAATAAAACCCTCCTGAACTCCAGTGCTCTTAGAAGGACTGCTTCACATGGCCTAAATGATCCCGTCACCTCTCCAGTCTCATCATGTACCGCCACCTGCACTCACTGCCCCCAGCTCGAATGGTCTCCTTCCTTCTATCTCTTCACACTTGACATAATCCCACTAGCCTTGAGCTTTGCACGTGCTGTTTCCTCTGGACGTAATCTCTTCCCTCCCCTTTTAGCTCCTACTCAGCTTCCAGATCTCAGCTTAAGTTCCACTTCCTCGCAGAAGGATTCCACGATCTCCACAATTACGTGAAACCCAACCGATGATAAAACTTCTAGAAGAGAAAAGGAGAAAGTCTCCATGGCCTTGAATTAGGCAGAGAGTTCCTGGCTGTGGCAAAAGCACAATCCATTAAAAATTTTTTTGATAAAATGGATTTCACCAAAATTAAAAACTTTTGTGCTTCAAAATACACAAAATGAGATAATGAACAACCACAAACTGGAAGAGAATATTGGCAAATCACATGTCTGATCAAGAGCTTGTATCCAAAACACAGAACTCTTTCAACTCCGTAAGACAACCTAATTAAGAAATGGGCAAAATATTTCGGTAGTCATTTAACCAAAGAAGATACATGAATGGCTAAGAAACACATGAAAAGCTGCTCAACATCGTTAGTCAGTGGAGACGCCCAAATCAAAATCACAGGAGAGGGAACACAGGGCGTCCTCTACGAAGCAGCCTAACGCAGCACACAGAGCACAGCCGCCGAGGTCAAGAAGACAGTGTTCCAACGCCTGCTTCGCAAGTTTCTAGCTGGGTAATTTTGGAAAGTTACTTTAAAATCTCTCAAATTCATAACACAGGAACAAGGACACTACGGCTGCCGTGGGCGTCAACAACGGGTACCACACGGCTTACGCCCCCTTCACTCTCCTGAAGCTGCTCTCCTCACCGTCACCGGTGGTTCACATGTTGCCCATTCCAACGGACGTATTTCAATCTTCACATTTCTGAGCAGATGACAAAGCTGACCACTGTCTCCAACATCTAATTACTCCAGGTTTCGTTAATTCTGCTTCCAAAACACCCCTGGAACCCATTTTCACTTCTCCCCATCCCAGTCCCATTCCCTTATCTGGCCTCCGCTCCCACGCAAGCCTTTCTACGGTCCGTTTCCCACACACCTAACAGAAAACAACACTCATTTTCCCACATACCCAGTAAGAGTCATCTTTCCAAATTATGAATCAGATGTTGCCCCACCCCCCCCACCCCCGCTACTTAAAACCCTTTGTCGGCCTTCCCTGCGGTACAAAGGAAATCCAAACGCTTTCTCATTCTCCCTAAGGCCTTCTGGCTCTGGCTTCTGCAGCGGCTCCAGCCTCGCCACAATCTGGCCACACAGGCTGCCTTCCAGTTGTTTCACACCTGCCGATTTCTTTACCGCCGCTAGAAATTTCTCCCCCTGCCCCTCATTCACATTGGTTTTCTCCCTCTCGTTCTTCTGTCTCAAACAGTCACTACCTCGGGTAGTCCCTGCCCTTTCCACCCCCTTCACCAGGCTCCACTGTGTCCCTGTGATAACGACAGTCCTCGCTGGTAAACTGCCTAACTCTTCCTGCTGGACCGACCTCCATGAGGGCATCTCCCCCGTCCCTCGTGTATACGTCTGTACGTGTGCGTGCATACTGTGTATGTACCTACACATATGTGCACACACCTATTACATGAACGTGTACATGTTACATACATGTGTACCTACTACCAGCAGAGGGCCTGGCACACAGTTGTCAATCAACAAGTGAATCCTCTTATTTACTTTTTGTTATAAGGTCTACAGAATAAAATGACCATTAACCCAAAGTCTTCCGAGTGCCTTTCCCAACAGCCCCGAGAAAACTTCGGGATTCCTTTCTGTTCCAAATAGACTTGTATACACTGTCTTACTATTTTTTTCTATCTCTTCCTACTAGACTATCAGCTCCTTGAAAGTAAGAATCTTTTCAACTTCGAATTCCCAATGCTTAACAAAGAAAAAGGCACAAATCTTTGTTTGTTGAACCAGCAAACACTGGTTATAGCAGAAATTTTTTTTAAAAACCTTATTTTTATTTGGACAACCTTCACAGGTACCAATATGCAACTGGTCCATCTGGCTTTACTTTGATGTTTTAATAGTTAATCAGAAACAGAAAGCCAAATCAGCTACATCATCTCCAAAGAGCCTGCTTTCACTTTCCATAAGATATACTTGAACATATAGGTAATTTACATTCAAATAATTAATTTTGTAATTAAAAAATCTAAAAATAAAACACATATGGCTATACTCTTTCCATACTTTCATCAAACCATATTTTAGTACTGACCTACTCTGGCTTAGAGGTTGACTAAATCAATTCCTGATTTACGAATAACCTTGTAGAATAAACTGAAAATTGAAGTTGCTGCAGAAGCCAAAAGAAAAACAGCACACCTCACACCCTGCCAAGAGACATTCCCATAAAAATGAACTTCATATTTTCAAATAAAGACTTAATGAAAGTAGGATTTTAAATCCTTATATGCAAAAACCAGCTCTATTCAAAAATATATTGTGATGCATGGAATGCTTTCTTTGGCTGTTTCACCTTTTTATTTGATGTACTGAATACACTCTTAACCAAAATATCCCTTTCTCTTAATTAAAAAATCAATTCTACATATTTGTAGTAATAGAGGTTAATAAAATTTTTTTAAGGTGGAAAGAGTTGTTACTACTTCTCTGTTAACACGGACAAACATGTTTAGCTATATTTCATAGTGTAGCACATTACAGCAACTTGAAATACCAAATGGGACACTACTGGAATTTTTGTGTGACATTTATAGCCTACTTTTGAAAAATTATTATAAAAATAGCAGAAAGAGTCCGGGTCATTAGCCTAACCTTGCTGCCCAAGAGAACAAAAGAAGTATGAAGCAGAGGAACTCTGCAAATGTGTTGTTATTTCATCAGCTTGTGTAAGGACAATGAACTCACTACCACAACAATGCCCTATTTTTGCACCTGCCCACTGCCTCCTTTCTGGGAAAGCACCAGAAACTCCACCTTCTAAACCAGGGTAATCATGGCTGATAAAAAAAATTTTTTAAAATTCCTTCTTCTTCCAGCAGATCCCAGAGACATGCCGATTCTGTTTGCGGAGTAAACACGTGACTTTCTAAAGTTATTACTCTGTTCTTTCTGGGAGTGCTTTACGTAAGCCAACTATGCTCACGGATTTTTGTAAATTTCCGCTTAAAGAGGGTTAACGTTTCTGATAAAATAATAACATTTGAATGTGAACTAAGGCAGTCTGTGAATTGAATACCAGACAAGATGAAAATAAAAAGTAATTCAAAAGTATACTCTTAGTAAACCAGAAATTAGTGAACCAGGTATTACAGAGATATAACATGACTTAACATCTATTTCACTTATCAATCTAAAAAACCTAACATCTTTCTATCTTAATGGCATTAAGGAATTAAAATTATTATATTATTTTAGGTATAATAATGGTTTTGTGGTTGTCTTATTTTTTGGAGGTACACATTGAGATATTAATGGATGAAATGATACCACATAGGGAATCTGCTTTAAAATGATGCAGTGAGGGAGGGAATAGGCAGGGATGGTGGTGAAACAGATGGGCCAGGTGTTGAGTGTTGAAGCTGGGTGATAGGGACACGGACTTTCATTATACCCTATTTTGTACACGTTTGATAACGTCTGTAACAAAAAGGGGGTGGGGGAAGCACAATAATTCTTTTACCTGTCAACCTGATCAAACAAAAGACTTCAGCTAGTCACAGTTCAAATTTATTCAAAGAACTGTCAATCGAAATTAAGAGATTGATAAGGTCCTATTACCTGTCACATTAAACCTCACTGTAACCTCTTTAAAGACTGTCAGTCACTGATCCGTGAAGAATCCTCCCTCCCTTTGCTCCCTCCACTGTCTCTCTCTTCTAGTTTCACTGCAACTACTGCTCCCGGGGTTTCAATAGCCGTGTGGGATCTCTTTCAAGATCAGTACATACTCACAAGACAGGTGCCCGGAATTCCACAGGCTTGGTGCCGTGTGACTGCAAGGGTGCCTGATACCCTTACGCTGGGCAGTCTTCCCTGTCGGGCAGAGGCCCCCGGAACCCCGCACCAGCCCCCCGTGATCCCAAAGTCCACTTGTGGTCCTACAGCCACTGACTGACTCCCAGCTGCACTGTGAACTTCCTGATGGTAGCAGACACGCAGTCCTATTCAACTTTACATCCTCCGCTTAGATGCAACAGGAGCAGAGTAAATGAGGAATGAGAGAATAAATTTGTAAATCTCAAAGTTAGGAGCTCATTCTAGAACTCTAAATATTTTGATATTTTTCACATTGTAATTTCAAGACATTTTTCTAAAAATTATTTTAATACTCTAATTTAATCTTACGAATGCACATTTGTTAATAAACTGTTTCTGAAACCAAAGTTTGAGTCCTGAAGATATACTTATGATAAAAATAGCCAACTCATACTTGCATGTGAACAATTACCTTATTTTACAGAGCTTTGCCACTGTGTTCATTAAAGAGACAGCCCATGGCTAATCAAAAATTGGAGAGCTAGGAGTCCCATCAATAAGAAATATGGTTAGTACGAACTCATAATTACAAGGAGCTTAACATTCATTCCAAATTTACTATATGGCTGGCACTATTATTATTTCATTTATTCTCACAGAAGCGCTATGAGGTAGGTACTACTATTTTTCCCATTTTATAGGTAAGCAAACAGACTCAGAGGTTAAGTCACTTAGCCAAGGACATACAGCTGCAAGTGGTGAACCGATTCAAACCCAGCCTGTGAGTTGAACTGATAATGCAGACACCTCCACCCATATTTATTACGTACAAGAAACTCAGTTCTGTAACCTACAGAGGTTTAGACTCGATTTTTCTCTTTTTCTGTATCTTTATGCCTTTCAAGTACAAGACAGAGAAAGCAAGTAATGGAAAACAAGTCACTTATCCTGTTTGCCTTGTCTCTGTAGTAATAGTAGCTAACGCGTACGTAAATGCCAGATGCTGGTGAAAACCCTTCACAGGTACCAACTCAGTTAATCCTTATAGCAATGAAAGGATGTAGGTCCTATTCTCGTCTTCATTTTTTAAAGAGGAAACTGAGGCTCAAAGAGGTTACACAACACACCAGTGAGCTCTCCTAGTGGCTCCAGATTCAGTGCTCTTAATCACCTGCTCCACTGCCTAATAGGTACACATATTATTCCTGGGTTAACCTGAAATGTGTGGTTTAAGGATTAAGCCTTGTATATCCTCTGGAGCAAAGTTACCATGCTTGTTGGTTTTTTTTTAACCTATGCTATTTTTTCCAGCTCTATTTCATAGTCTAGTTTTCAATATCAAAATTAGAAAAATTACATTGGTCAACATTAATTTGCAAAAGTAGATATTGTTATTTTCCATCCTACTACCATATAGGAAATGTCTGATACATGGTATAGATTAAGAGAAAACTAAAGCAAAGATTTTATAGACTCGAGAATTTGATTTATCAAATTAATAACACTTCTGGGCTAGTCAACTCTAAGGAGCTTTCACTATAAACCACTGTAAAGAGCCAACTTTGGAGGGAACTATACTCACTATCTTGTAATAACCTATAATGGAAAAGAATGTAAGAAAAGAATATATGTATTTATGTCTACATGCATAACGGAATCACTTTGCTGTATACATGAAACTAACACCTTATAAATCAGCTTTATTTCAATAAAAATTTAAGAAACAATAAATGAATAAAAATTAAAATGAAAAGAGCACATAAGATTTGAAGAGTCCGTTATCAAAGAAGATATCCTAATAGCAAATAGGCACATTGGAAGATGAATATTATTAGTAATTAAGGAAATGCAAATTAAACTTCCATATTACACACCCACTAAAATGGCTAAAATTTAAAAGGTGGACAAAAATGAGTGTTGATAAGGATGTGGAGCAACTGAAACTCTCATATATTGATGGTAGGATTGCAAAAAAAAAGAGCCACTTTCAAAACAGCTTGGCAGTTTTTTAAAAAGTAAACATATACTTTACCATATGACCAAGCAATCATCATCCTAGATGCTTACCCAAAAGAAATGAATACATATATCATAAAAACACTCATTAAAAACAAAAGTCAACTTTGGAAAATTCTTAAAAATGAAAAACAGAAATGGTCACTCTGTAAACATTTTCTTCTGCTCTATGCAGTTAATATAAGTTCTCAGCACCATTTTAAATCATAAAGGAGAGTCTCTGCCGCTATTGCTACGAAGTCTTCAAGAGAAAGACAGTGAATCCACACGGTTAAGTGGTGCAAAGATACCTTGTCTCTGGAGATGCCCACATCTCTGGAATCTGGGCACACACACAAAACCAGAACCCCATGTAGATTCTCTGAATCATCATAAAAACAGAAAGTTACAAGGAGAAGATAGAGGTGCTGCGTAAGTGCATGACTTATTTCCTCCCTCCCTCCCACAAACACCGACCGAGGGCCCACTGTGTGCCAGGTGGTGCATCAGCTGCTAGAGATGCAAGCACGGGCGGGTTCTACCTTAGTTGGCACTACATCCCTGGTGTTGGATGAAGTAGACGGCAAGAACAACAAACACAGGTGTTTACTAAGTGAACCAACAGCATTTCAAGACCTGAGGGGGTTGTCTGGGGGAAACAAGGCTCCCTTAGACAGAGAAAATTAAGTAACTGAGGCTGAGCCTGGCACTCCAAAGAGGAGGCTGCACTATCCCATGAGGCAGCTGTCCAGGTCCTGAGACCCAAGGAAAGACTCAGACTCAACACCCGTACAATGTGGGGTGTCTGTGGGGTGTCTCATATACGAGAATTTCATTCTACTCGGAGCATACTGTTTTCACCAAAAATTATTAGAAGTGAATCCACTGTCACGCTCTCCAATGAGCACTGAAATAAACATCCTCCAGCACAGAGAGCAGTGCCTCAGCAAGCTGTTCCACCCAAATGCTCAAGAGATGTTTGTGGAGAAGGAGGAAGGCAGCCATTCAAAGGAAGCATTTCCCTGGAGTTACTTGGACATGAAAAAAGGCAAGTCTATTTATTAGTTGGTTAGATCCTCTAATATTTCTCTCACAAACCAAGTGGAGTGTCACCAAGTTTTCTAGTATGATTCAATACAGGGAAAGGGTTCTGATCTCGGTTGAGTGCTTTCCACCATGAGGCTGTAAGTACTAAGTTTTCTGAACAGAGAATTTAAAACAGGTTTATTCTACAAACACACTGATGATTTTCTGCTATATGTCCTCTCAATACAAAGCACAAAATATTGCCAACCTAACACAACTGTCTAATTCCAGAAAGCAGTAACGTTTTCACCCTTTAATCTACACAAACCACATCAGCCATTTAAGGGCTTAGCTCCATCTGACTTCCATGGACTCTTTTTTAAACGCTTCTTTG
Source organism: Kogia breviceps (assembly GCF_026419965.1). Classification (NCBI taxonomy): domain Eukaryota; kingdom Metazoa; phylum Chordata; class Mammalia; order Artiodactyla; family Physeteridae; genus Kogia; species Kogia breviceps. The sequence continues at coordinate 95,811,128 of NC_081319.1, read as the reverse complement.
GGCTTTTCCAGTGTTGAATTTGAAAAAAGGAGACACCGTAATATAAACCTTCTTACCACAGTTCTGAGCAAACACACTTGTTCTTCAGAGTAAATTACAAAATTCTCTCAAGGTAGTTACCAATGTGCACAGGGCAATCTGAGGAAAGACTGAGCACGAGGGAAACCAAAAAGTGAAAAAGAAACTCGAACAGCCTGCTCACCCTCCCTTACAGTGCTGCCACCACTTTCCGAGGTCACACACGTGGGCAAAAGACCACAGAACAACTCCTCTTTGATTTTATACCGCCGATTCCAGCTGTGATCAGCATTTTGGTATTTAGTCTCACAAAAGTGCAAATGATGAAACTGGCAAAAGTAGCAGCAAAAAAATGCTCCTGCTAAGAGGGCCCCGGGCAGGAAGGAGGGGGAGACTCGGCCACCAAGGTTTTGCCTCTTGGCAAAACTGTTTTCACAGTGTGACTCATACTTTCTTTTTGAACTTCTTTTTAACTGATCAGTGAGGAAAACACTTTTTCAAAAAGCTGTCTGGTTCAAGATAAACCCAGCAAATAATATATCCTTAAAGTTTTCAGGACAAAAAAAAAAATTGTGATGAAGCCAGAGAGGCAAGCATGGGCTTTCAAGAAGAATTTTATCTGCTCTGTTAAAGAGCTTGGACTTAATCCTGAAGCTCAGTTTTCCAAGATACTGCACGCAAGATAATTTGTGGTGGTACAGGCAGTTTTAATAGTAGTTTCTATTTGTGTCAAGTGATACTGGTTTTCCATTCATAAGAAGAAGAGTACTTTACCTTTTCTCTCTCTCTCTCTCTCTCTTTTTTTTTTTTTTGCTGCACTGCATGACTTTTGGAATCTTAGTTCCTCAACCAGGGAGGGATTGAACCCGCGGCCCTGGCAGTGAAAGCGCTGAGTCCTAACCACTGGACCGCCAGGGAAGTCCCTAAGAAGCGTGTTTTAAAATACATTTTTAAAATGAGTTGACTTAAAGAAAGTCAGTTAAAAGCAATACAGCCGATACATGGATATGTCAAAACTTGTGACTGAAGCCCTAGCGACTGATGTTAGAAAATGCTGCTGGAAGGGTTAGGGAGCCACTTCAAGGTCCCATGATGTGGCTGATCTGAATTTTTAGATAAGACAGCTAGACGGCTCCACAGTGTTTAGAAGACAGAGTTAAAAAGAATCCAAGCCAGAAAGCAAGGGGATAGGATGCTGTCTTAGTACTCCATGCATCCAACGAATATTTACTGAGTCCTGTGCCAGTCACTGTCTAGACACACTGGATGCAGCAGAGAAGAGCCAGGTAAGTGTACATCAGGTTTGCATGTTAGAGAAAGAAAAGAACGTATGTCATAAGTAAAACAAAGCCAGGTAACGGGAGAGGGAGAATAATGCACAACTTAAAACATGGATACCTCTGAAAAGGCAGCAGGAAGAAAGGAGCAGTGTAGTCAGAGAGCTTAGGAGAAGCCCCAGGCCAGGGCAGGGCGCGCTGGGCCCTCAGGAGGAACAGTGGGCAGCAGCTGGCGCTGGACAGAGGGGCTGGGAAAGAGTGGGAGGAGGGGAGGTGGGAGGAGGGGAGGTGCGGGGGGAACCGCTGGGTGATGCAGGCCAAGCAAGTAGCGAGAAGGGCGCTGTTCTCAACTGGATGAGAAGCCGCAGGGTGTGTGCAGCAAGGAGGTGATACTGTGTGTGGAGGGGGGCAGTAAGGCAGGGACCGGGCGAGGAAGCCACTGCAGCTTCCAAACACGACCGAGGCCGCTGGACCAGACGGCAGTGGGTGAGACGGTAAGGAATGGTCAGATCCGGGATCTGGTGTGAAGACAGGGCTGACTGGATTTATTGAAGAACCGGACGTGAGGTGTGAGAGCAAGAGAGGAGTCAAGCAGCGTTTTGCTTTTTGGCTGTGTGTGTGTTTTGGTCAAAGCCCCAGGATGAATGGTTGTGGGACTGGATGAATGGGCAGCCAGGAAGGTGGGGAGGCGAGTGTGAAGACTTCAGGCTTTGCCGTGTTGCGCCAAAGTTGCCTGTAAGCGCAGCTGTACAGATCCTGAGTTGGCAGGTGGCTTTTCCAGCCTAGAATTTAGGGGAGAGGCGGGATAGGAGCCCTTTAATCAGGGAGTCATTCGCATCAGATGGTATTTAAAGCCTGGGGACTGATGAGACCACAGAAGGCGAGAGAAGAGGCCCAAGGATTGAGCCCGGAGGCACTGCCCCACCTGGGATGAGGGGAGTAGAAAGGACAGTGAGGCAAAGGCGACTGAGAGAAAGAAGAGTGAACCACGGGGAAAAACTCAGAGTCAGCGCTGGCATGATTCAGCAGACAGTGTAGGAAGAGAGAAGGAGAAAGTGCCAGAGCGAAGTCCTGGAGGAGGAGAGAGCAGATGGGAGGCGGTGCACAAGAGGAGAGCTGGAGAAGCGGAGACGCCCCACCGATCAGGGAGGTGGCAGAGAGCAAGACCCGGGGGGCCGGGGAGAGTAGTGGGAGCAACGCATGCAAGCTCTCTCTTCTGATCGCTTCTCTCTCCTCGGAGGAATCAGAAGAGATCAACTGAGAACAAGGACGCGAAGAGGGGCAGAGGTGAGACGCAGCGGGAGTGCCAGTCTGTGCTCGAGGCTCTCTAGTGAGCTGTGGACAGAATTTAAAGGGAGACCTCGGGGAAGGCTGAATGTTTTCTCCAGCCACATCCAGCCGCTCAGGATCAGCCACCATGCAGGCAGAGTTTAACTTAACCAGTTAAATTTTGCCAACAAAATTTGGCAACGAGAGGTTGAGAACTGCAAAGCATTCTTCCAGAGTACTGGAAAAATTAATGACCTCTATGGCAAAAACCTGATGCTCACTTCAGACTACACATCAGTATAAGTTCCAGATTCGTTACAGTGAAACGAGCCAATGATAATTGAGCTGGAATAAAAACCAGAAGAAATTAGAAGTTAACGTTTCTTTCTTAGGATTGGGAGGGAACTTTTTAGGCATTAAGAACAATGGAGCGGGCTTCCCTGGTGGCGCGGTGGTTAAGAACCCGCCTGCCAATGCAGGGGACACGGGCTCGAGCCCTGGTCCGGGAGGATCTCACGTGCCGCGGAGCAACTAGGCCTGTGCGCCACAACTTCGAGCTTGCGCTCTGGAGCCCGCGAGCCACAACTACTGAGCCCGCGTGCCTGGAGCCCCTGCTCTGCAACAAGAAAGGCCACTGCAATGAGAAGCCCACACACCGCAACGAAGAGTAGCTCTCGCTCACTGCAACTGGAAAAAGCCCGCGTGCAGCAACGAAGACCCAATGTAGCCAAAAATAAATAAATAAGAAAATGAATTTATATATATATAAAAAAACAATGGAGGATGTTGTTTTAAAATATTCACTTGAATACATAAAAATATTAAACTTCCATGTGTAATAAAAATGCAAACAATATTAAAAGACAAATAACCAAGCTGAGAGTTTAAATAACTGTAATAAATATGACAACAATTTGATATCCTTAATATGTAACATCCTCACCCACAATCATTAAGTATACTAAAATCCCTCTTGAAAGTGGCCAGAAGCCTGAACAAAACAATTCACCACCGTCTACTTTTGTTTATGGAATGGGCACACCTCTACAAGGAAGCCACGTGACTATGTGGTTTTCCAATAGGGCTCAGCCAGCCACTTGACTGGGCCCTAGAAATCCATAAAAATCATTAGGTATGGACCAGTCTTCTGAGAAAGTGCAAACTCCATCACCTGCCCAAAACAGTTTAAACAGCAGAGCTACAAGATCCCATAGGTTATTTTCCAGCACAAACCTCCAGAAAACTGAGAAAAAAATCATGAAGCTCCAAATGAATTCAACAAATAAAATCTCTTTTTGAGCCTGACAGGTAAAATTTTCACAGAACTCTCCTTTCTGTGGTACTGAAATTTAGTTTTTCTGCAAGGTATAATTTTTGCTGTCAAGTTTATACCATATTCCAGCAAAAAGGTAATGAAATAGAAGAGCTGTATTTATTCATGATACCAAACATACATGATATACAACAAAAAGTTGTCCTGATACATTTCTAAAAAGACTCTATTGCTATAATTATTGTTTACAGGATAGTAGTATATAATCATTATAAGAAATTACAGAAAGGTAACATTTAAGCATCACAACCCTGATCTCAAGGCTCTACTTTTGTGTAGTTTAATACCTACACAAGCTGTTAGAATTACAACTCCTCTTCAATATAAACTGTCATCTTTGGGAGCTCTAGGTCATGCCACAGCAAGAGATCCTATGACAGGTATTAGAATAAAGAATCAACTAGGTCTTAAAAATAAACTGTCTTAGAGACAAAGTTAACAGGGAGTATATGGATATTTCTATAGTATAGGACATAGATACTAACTTTACTTAAATACTAAGTTATATAACATAAACCGGCTTTTTAAACTTACACATATAGACATGTGAGAAAAAAAAAGCAGATACTTAAAATCTTGCCAGTATTCACCAACAATCAAGATTTTTTTTTAAAAAAATTAAATTTAATACCAGATTATACCTGTAATTCAAATCTTTGCTCTTAGAACCACCATGTTAAGGTAGTATAACTGAGGGAAGAAGAGAAAACATCATTTATTATACATTCCCTATAAACACTTTAAAAATAAGCACTAAAGTTCTCACTTCCTCCATTCTTACCAGTTTATTCCTGAACACTTAACAAATAATGAATAAGGATGTGGTAATACCTCAAGTTAGAATTTCATTCCATGATGCTCCAGTGTTATAATGAATCCCTGAGCTATCATTTTGCTTCGGTTAATGCATCTAAGCTTAAAGAGCTTGAAGGGTTTGCTACACTACATACAAGATAGACATGAGAAAGGGAGAAGAAGAAGGAAGTTTCCCTTTAATTCAAGTTCAACTTTAACATATAATCTCAGAAACAGAAAAATCACAATAGAGTAACAAAGAGCTCAGGGACGATATGTGCTTTTCATTTTTTTTCTTTGGAAACAAGTGGGCTTCCATCTGACGGCATGATATATGCTATGTCATAACATGTGCCACCTTAAAGGCAAAATACAAAATTTTTAAAAATGTAATAATTATTAAAAAATTATTCCTAAGTAATCTCCATGTGTAGAATAAATTACTCAACAACAAAAAAGCCACCAATTAATTTCTAAGGTATAATTTTTGCAGTAAATTCCACAAATTCAATATGCTTACGTGTGCTATTTATAAAAATGCCACAAGTAGACATCATAAAACCATCACTAACAGGTGACAGGGAGCACTGAAGTTCTGTATAATTAGGGAAACAACATAGAGGTGTTAATCTGTATAAAGCATTACTACATTTTCAAAACCCATTTGGAAAATCATCCGTTTTAGAGGAACCAATATAGTAGCACGGAATGAACTTTAACTTTAAATTATTACTGGACACAGCTCACATGTTTAACTATAGTAACTGCTTCTTGGAAAACGAACATACTAGCAGCAAGGGATGCTGAGTTAGTTTTATGGAGCTGTACATTAGTACTGGACTCATTACTCTAATGGCTGGCATTGCTTTCCTGGCATTTTATATTTATCTTATAAATGTGCTGCCTCATAAAAATGACTGGTGAATTTCACCTGATGGATAAGACACAAAATTATAAAAGCAGAAGTCCTACATTTCCATGCAACATTTTTTACTTATTTGTTTTAGGTATTAATTTAGTAATTATCACTTCTTTGTAATATAAAGAAACAAATAATGCTTTCATTAAAATATACTGTGTAGGTTCAAATCAAAGTGAAATTTAATTTCTGCTCTTCAGTGAGGTATCACCTGCATACCATGCAAATACCGCAATGTACCCAAGCATGGAGGTAAAAATTTTAAAGAAAAGCAGTGAAGGAAAAACATAAAGTTCCACCTACAGGGATTCCTCTGATTATTTTCGGTGAGTCCTGGAGATGACATGGATGTGAGAACTGAACAAGTAAACAGCAGCTCAGCGCTGGTCAAGTGAAACCTCCAGTTACCAGGCAGCTCTCCTGATGTGCACCTTCTGGGATGTTGAACAAAGGAAGTGTGGCTGAAGCCAGAAGCAGGTTTTTCCAAAGAAATTCTATTAAGCCTGTTAGTTTTCTGCTGATGGCTTAAGCAGACATCTATGGGAATCTACTGCCTCTATAAAAGCCAAATGCAAGCTCTGAGGGCTCTGGTGTGCAAATATGCACAGATCTGGGGCCATACCAAATGCTGCTCAAAAACAGGGGGAGGGAGGCTGAAAATATACTAAATCCACCTGCATCTGTCACGTAGGCACAAAGACACATTAGTAACATACCACAAGAGAAGAAACTTTGCTATCTGGAAGTAATAAAATAAAGATTAAGAATGTAGTTTGTTTCCTAACACCTAAGGTATCTTTAAATTTCCCCCAATTCATTTTCAACATGGCTTTAGCCTCAAGGTTCCTTCAAATTCAGCAACACTAACCAGTAGCTTGGAATGTGCTATATATTTTTAGTAAGTATCTTAAATCATCACAATTCCAATAGTTACAGATACTTGTCAACAGTCTTTTCCTGTTTCAAATCGTATGCTCTGAACCCCACTCCCTCCGGTCCGCTCTGCATCACAGTTTCATCAACCAGCCACTCTCACCGCCCTCAGCCTCTCCCTCTCTACAGCCTCTTTTCCTTTTTCATACAAAGGCACTCACATTTCTCACAAATTAAAAAACATTCCTCCCTTCAACCTGACCCTTCCCTCTAGCCTCTCCTCTCTTCTTTCCTCCTCTAAGCCTTAGCTTTTGAAAGCACCTCTCTACTTCCCCATTCACTCAAATGTTTAGTAAGTACCAACGTGCCAGGCACCTGGGGTCACATGGCGAACGAAGCAGAACCTCCCACTCATCCCCTCATCCTCCGCCATCTGGGTTCCCCTCCCGTCCCTACGCTGGAACACCGATGCTGCTGCAATTATTCCCAGTAACATCACCAATTAGCCTTTAGTTGACAAATTACATGCCCCTTCTCAGACTATCCTCCACTCTGTCCTCTCCACCACGTGACACTGCTGCTTGGCATTTCCTTGAAATGTTCTCCACTGAGCGACACCACTCTCTCCCCCTTACCTCTGTGGCTGACTGTTGTCAGCCTCCGTTAAAAGGAACTAGGTTCTCTTCTTATGCCTGTCTGGTGAATTCTAGTGCTTCCCAGATTTCTATCCATTGTCACCCGTGTTTTCTTCCGCCTGCTCTCCGTGAGCAACTGCATCCAAACCCAAGGCTCCCCATTCCCACCGTGTGCTGACTGTCCCCAATGCCAGCTCACATCTCTCTTCTGACGCCCAACGACCCATTGGACACTTCTACCTGTAAGGTCTCATAGACACCTCAAATTTAATATGCTCAAGACAGAATTCACTCAACAAGAATAAAATATTTACAAATAAATTTAACAAAAGAAGTGTGAGACTTGTATATTGAAAATAACAAAACACTGCTAAGAAAAATCAAAGCTATAAATAAATGAAGACACATTCCATGTTCATGAATGGGAAGACTCAATATTGTTAAGACAGCAATTCTCCCCAAATTGATCTAGAAATTCAAAACACTCCCTATCAAAATCCCAGCATGATTTTTTTTGTAGAGACAGACAAAATGATCCTAAAATTTATATAGAAATGCAAAAGACCTAAAATAGCCAAAATGATTTTTAAGAATAAAGTTGGAGGACTTATACTTCCCAATTTCAAAACTACAGTAATCTAGGCAGTGTGGTATTGGCAATAAGGAACAAAACTGAGAGTCCAGAAATAAACTCTTTACATTTATGGGCAAGGTGCCAAAGCAATTCAATGGGGGAAAAGCCTTTTCCAAAAAAAGTTCTGAGACAATTGGATATATGTAAAAAACAAAAAAAAAAACTTAGACTCTTACATCACTCAAACACAAAAATTGACTCAAAATGGATCATAGGGAAAAAAAAATGGATCACAGACCTAAATCTAAGAGTCTACAATAACAAGTGTTGACAAGGGTGAGGAGAAACCGCAACCCCCATACATAGCTGGTAGGAATGTAAACAGTACCACTGCTTCAGAGAACAGCTTGGCAGTTTCTTAAAAAGTTAAGCATAAACTTATCATATGATCCAGAAATTCCAGTCTTAGCTATATACCCAAGAAAAATGAAAACATATGTCCGAAGTCTTGCATATGAAAGTTTATAGCAGCATTATTCACAATAGCCCCAAAGTGGAAGCAATCCAAATATCAATCAACCAGTGAACGGATAAATGAAATGTAATAAATTGATACAATGGGATTTTTTTTTTTTTTTTTGGCTGCGTTGAGTCTTTGTTGCTGCACGCAGGCTTTCTGTAGTTGCGGCGAGCAGGGGCTATTCTTTGTTGCAGTGTGCGGGCTTCTCATTGCAGTGACTTCTCTTGTTGTGGAACACGGGCTCCAGGTGCATGGGCTTTGGTAGTTGCAGCACATGGGCTCAGTAGCTGTGGTGCTCAGGCTTAGTTGCTCCACAGAACATGGGATCTTCCCGGGCCAGGGCTCAAATCCGTATCCCCTGCATGGGCATGTGGATTCTCAACCACTGCGCCACCAGGGAAGCCCATATACAATGAGATATTAATTCAGCAATAAAAGAAAAACAATCTACTGATATATACTACAACATTCATGAACTTCAAAAATTTAACATGAGTGAAAGAATCCAGAAGCAAAAACACTATATATTGTATGACTGCATTTATATGAAAGGTCCAGAAAAGGAAAATCTATAGAGACAGAAACTGCTTAATGACTGCCTGTGGCTGGGAATACCAAAACGGTATTGAATACAAGGGGGAAGAAAAGAATGGTTGTGGGTGATGAAAATGTTCTAAAACTGGATTGTGATGATGGTTGCACAACTTTATAAATTTACTAAAAATCATTGACGTGTACACTTAAAAATGAAGGAAACAAATCAAACCTCAATAAAAGTGTTTTAAAAAAGCATTTCTCTATCAGATACCAAAAAGTTTTGCACTTTTGTGGGATTACTGGGAACTTGCCTGCAGTCATTAACAAACTGATACTTTTACCTCCTCCCCAAAAAACCAACAGAATTCACTATGGTTCCCTCCCAAATCTGCTCTTCTGCCTTTATTACATATCCTGGTAAGTGAAAAATCTATCTACCCACATGTCCTAGCCAGAATTCCAGTCATCCTAGATTCCTCAAAACAATCATGAAATTCTTTTGTTTCTACCTACTTAGATTCTTGAATCTGGGTCTTCCTCTCCATGCTACAACTGCCTTCATTCAAGTATGTTTAACAGTTTCTCAACTAACCCCTCTTGCTCTAGACCTGCTCTCTTCCAATTTATCTTCCATATGATCCCAGAAAACTTGCTCTACAGTGCAAATCGGATCCTGCTACCCTAATTAAAACCCTTTGGGTGCTCCCACCCCTACCTGGCTCTCTCAGTTACAACAGTGACTGCTGGGCTCTTCGGACCATGCAGCCCCGCCATGAACAAAAACTTTTAACATGTACCCCAAATGTGCATATTTATATAACATATACATCAATTCCTGTATTAGTTTATTACAGAATATACACAAAAATTGAAACTTAAAAGGATGACATAAAAAAGAAAGAAACTTAAGTTCCAGTTTTCTTCTCCACAACTATTACTTTGCATACTCACTTGCCTCTTTGGGGACCACTGGTCCAAAGGAAAAAGCCTAACCTCCTTTGCATGACATGTGAGCTGTGTGGCATGTGTTCCCTGCCTACGCCTCAACTTCGCCCCTCACTACTTCACCCACACATCATATGCTTCGGCATTAATCGTTCATAGTCGTCTCACTGAACAAGAAGTTGAACTTTAACTTGTATTCTTTTTTAAAAAAATATCTTTATTGGAGTATAATTGCTTTACAATGGTGTGTTACTTTCTGCTGTATAACAGAGTCAGCTATACATATACATATACATATATCCCCATATCCCCTCCCTCTTGCGTCTCCCTCACACCCCTCTAGGTGGACACAAAGCACTGAGCTGATCTCCCTGTGCTATGCGGCTGCTTCCCACTAGCTATCTATTTTACATCTGGTAGTGTATATATGTCCATGCCACTCTCTCACTTCGTCCCAGCTTACCCTTCCCCCTCCCCATGTCCTCAAGTCCATTCTCTATGGCTGTGTCTCTATTCCTGTCCTGCCCCTAGGTTCTTCAGAACATTTTCTTTTCTTTTTAACATTCCATATATATGTGTTAGCATATGGTATTTGTTTTTCTCTTTTTTTTTTTTTTTTTTTTTTTTTGTGTGTGTTACGTGGGCCTCTCACTGTTGTGGCCTTTCCCGTAGCGGAGCACAGGCTCCGGACGCGCAGGCTCAACGGCCATGGCTCACGGGCCCAGCCGCTCCGCGACATGTGGGATCTTCCCGGACCGGGGCACGAACCCGCATCCTCTGCATCGGCAGGCGGACTCTCAACCACTGCGCCATCAGGGAAGCCCTGTTTTTCTCTTTCTGACTTACTTCACTCTGTATGACAGACTCTAGGTCCATCCACCTCACTAAAAAAAATTCAATTTCGTTTCTTTTTAAGGCTAATATTCCATTGTGTATATGTGCCACAACTTCTTTATCCATTCATTTGTTGATGGACACTTAGGTTTCTTCCATGTCCAGGATATTGTAAATAGTGCTGCAATGAACACTGTGGTACATGACTCTTTGATGGTTTTCTCAGGGTATATGTCCAGTATTGGGATTGCTGGGTCATACGGTAGTTCTATTTTTAGTTTTATAAGGAACTCCATACTGTTCTCCATAGTGGCTGTATCAATTTACATAACCACCAACAGTGCAAGAGCATTCCCTTTTCTCCACATCCTATCCAGCGTTTATTGTTTGTAGGTTTTTTGATAACAGCCATTCTGACCGGTATGAGGTGATACCTCATTGTAGCTCTGTTTTGCATTTCTCTAATTAGTGATGTTGAGCATCCTTTCATGTGTTTGTTGGGAATCTGTCTATCTTCTTCGGAGAAATGTCGATTTAGGTCTTTGGCCCATTTTTCGATTGGGTTGCTTGTTTTTTTGATATTGAGCTGCATGAGCTGCTTGTATACTTTGGAGATTACTCCTTTGTCAGCTGCTTCATTTGCAAATATTTTCTCCCATTCTGAGGGTTGTCTTTCTGTCTTGTTTATGGTTTCCTTTGCTGTGCAAAAGCTTTGAAGTTTCATTAGGTCCCATTTGAATATTTTTGTTTTTATTTCCATTTCTCTAGGAGGTGGGTCAAAAAGGATCTTGCTGTGATGTACATCATAGAGTGTTCTTCCTATGCTTTCCTCTAAGAGTTTTACAGTGTCTGGCCCTACATTTAGGTCTTCAACCCATTTTGAGTTTATTTTTGTGTATGGTGTTAGGAAGTGTTCTAATTTCATTCTTTTACATGTAGCTGTCCAGTTTTCCCAGCACCACTTATTGAAGAGGCTGTCTTTTCTCCATTGTATACCCTCGCCTCCTTTTTCAAAGATAAGGTGGCCATACGTGAGTGGGTTTATCGCTCGGCTTTCTATCCTGTTCCATTGATCTATATTTCTATTTCTGTGCCAGTACCATACTGTCTTGATTACTGTAGCTTTGTAATATAGTCTGAAGTCAGGGAGCCTGATTCCTCCAGCTTTGTTTTTCTTTCTCAAGATTGCTCTGGCTATTTGGGGTCTTTTGTGTTTCCATAAAAATCATGAAATTTTTTGTTCTAGTTCTGTGAAAAATGCCATTGGTAGTTTGAAAGGGATTGCACTGAATCTGCAGATTGTTTTGGGTAGTATAGTCATTTTCACAATGTTGATTCTTCCGATCCAAGAACATGGTATATCTCCCCATCTGTTTGTATCATCTTTAAATTCTTTCATCAGTTTAGTTTCATCAGTCATAGTTTTCTGCATACAGGTCTTTTGTCTCCTTAGGTAGGTTTATTCCTAGATATTTTAGTCATTTTGTTGCAGTGGTAAATGGGAGTGTGTCCTTAAATTCTCTTTCAGATTTTTCATCAGTAGTGTATAGGAATGCAAGAGATTTCTGTGCATTAATTTTGTATCCTGCTACTTTACCAAATTCATTGATAAGCTCTAGTAGTTTTCTGGTAGCATCTTTACGATTCTCTATGTGTAGTATCAGGTCATCTGCAAACAGTGACAGCTTTACTTCTTCTTTTCTGATTTGTATTACTTTTATTTCTTTTTCTTCTCTGATTGCTGTGGCTAAAACTTCCAAAACTATGTTGAATAACAGTGGTGAGAGTGGGCAACCTTGTCCTGTTCCTGATCCTAGTGGAAATGGTTTCAGTTTTTCACCATTGAGAAAGATGTTGGCTGTGGGTTTGTCATACATGGCCTTTGTTATGTTGAGGTAAGTTCCCTCTATGCCTACTTTCTGGAGGTCTTTTATCATAAATGGGTGTTGAATTTTGTGAAAAGCTTTTTTGGCATCTACTGAGATGATCATATGGTTTTTCTCCTTCAGTTTGTTAATATGGTGTATCACATTGATTGATTTGTGTATATTGAAGAATCCTTGCATTCCTGGGATAAACCCCACTTGATTATGGTGTATGATCCTGTTAATGTGCTGTTGGATTCTGTTTGCTAGTATTTTGCTGAGGATTTTTGCATCTATGTTCATCAGTGATATTGGCCTGTAGTTTTCTTTTTTTGTGTCATCTTTGTCTGGTTTTGGTATCAAGGTGATGGTGGCCTCGTAGAATGAATTTGGGAGTGTTCCTCCCTCTGGTATATTTTAGGAGAGCTTGAGAAGGATAGGTGTTAGCTCTTCTCTCAGTGTTTGATAGAATTCTCCTGTGAAGCCATCTGGTCCTGGGCTTTCATTTGTTGGAAGATTTTTAATCACAGTTTCAATTTCAGTGCTTGTGATTGGTCTGTTTATATTTTCTATTTCTTCCTGGTTCAGTCTCGGAAGGTTGTGCTTTTCCAAGAATTTGTCCATTTCTTCCAGGTTGTCCATTTTATTGGCATAGAGGTGCTTGTAGTAATCTCTCATGATCCTTTGTGTTTTTGCAGTGTCACTTGTTACTTCTCCTTTTTCATTTCTAATTCTATTGATTTGAATCTTCTCCCTTTTTTTCTTGATGAGTCTGGCTAATGGTTTATTGATTTTGTTTATCTTCTCAAAGAACCAGCTTTTAGTTTTATTGATCTTTGCTATCATTTCCTTCATTTCTTTTTCATTTATTTCTGATCTGACCTTTATGAGTACATTCCTTCTGCTAACTCTGGGGTTTTTTTGTTCTTCTTTCTCTAGTTGCTTTAGGTGTAAGGTTAGATTGTTTATTTGAGATGTTTCTTGTTTCTTGAGGTAGGATTGTATTGCTATAAACCTCCCCCTTAGAACCGCTTTTGCTGCATCCCGTAGATTTTGGGGCATTGTGTTTTCATTGTCATTTGTTTCTAGGTATTTTTTGATTTCCTCTTTGATTTCTTCAGTGGTCTCTTGGTTATTTAGTAGTGTATTCTTTAGCCTCCATGTGTTTTGTGTTTCTTTACAGATTTTTTTCCTGTAATTGATATCCAGTCTCAAAGTGTTGTGGTTTGAAAAGACACTTGATCTGATTTCAATCTTCTTAAATTTACCAAGGCTTGATTTGTGACCCAAGATATGATCTATTCTGGAAAATGTCCCATGAGCACTTGAGAAGAAAGTGTATTCTGTTGTTTTTGGATGGAATGTCCTATAAATATCAATTAAGTCCATCTTGTTTAATGTATCATTTAAAGCTTGTGTTTCCTTATTTATTTTCATTTTGGATGATCTGCCCATTGATGAAAGTAGGGTGTTAAAGTCCCCTAACATGATTGTGTTACTGTCGATTTCCCCTTTTATGGCTGTTAGCATTTGCCTTATGTATTGAGGTACTCCTATGTTGGGTGCATAAATATTTACAATTGTTATATCTTCTTCTTGGATTGACCCCTTGATCATTATGTAGTGTCTTTCTTTGTGTCTTGTAATAGTCTTAATTTTAAAGTCTGTTTTGTCTGACATGAGAACTGGTACTTCAGCTTTCTTCTGATTTCCATTTGCATGGAATATCTTTTACCATCCCCTCACTTTCAGTCTGTATGTGTCCCTAGGTCTGAAGTGGGTCTCTAGTAGACAGCATATATACAGATCTTGTTTTTGTATCCATTCAGCCACTCTATGTCTTTTGGTTGGGAGCATTTAATCCATTTACATTTAAGGTAGTTATAGATATGTATGTTCCTATTACCATTTTCTTAACTGTTTTGGGTTTGTTATTGTAGGTCTTTTCCTTCTCTTGTGTTTCCTGCCTAGAGAAGTTCCTTTAGCATTTGTTGTAAAGCTGGTTTGGTGGTGCTGAACTCTTAATTTTTGCTTGTCTGTAAAGGTTTTAATTTCTCCATCAAATCTGAATGAGATCCTTGGCTCGGTAATCTTGGTTGTAGGTTTTTCCCTTTCATCACTTTAAATATGTCCTGCCACACCCTTCTGGCTTGCAGAGTTTCTGCTGAAAGATCAGCTGTTAACCTTATGGGGATTCCCTTGCATGTTATTTGTTGTTTTACCCTTGCTGATTTTAATATTTTTTCTTTGTATTAAATTTTTGATAGTTGGATTAATGTGTGTCTTGGTGTGTCTCTCCTTGGATTTATTCTGTATAGGACTCTCTGCGCTTCCTGGACTTGACTATTTCCTTACCCCTATTAGGGAAGTTTTCAACTATATTCTCTTCAAATATTATCTCACTCCATTACTTTCTCTTCTTTTTCTGGCACCCCTATAATTCGAAAGTTGGTGGGTTTAATGTTGCCCCAGAGGTCTCTGAGACTGTCCTCGAATATTTTCATTCTTTTTTCTTTATTCTGCTCTGCATTAGTTATTTCCACTATTTTATCATCCAGGTCACTTATCCATTCTTCTGCCTCAGTTATTCTGCTATTGTTTCCTTCTAGAGAATTTTAAATTTCATTTATTGTGTTGTTCAGCATTGTTTGTTTGCTCTTTAGTTCTTCTAGGTCCTTGTTAAATGTTTCCTGTATTTTTCCATTCTATTTCCAAGATTTTGGATCATCTTTACTATCATTACTCTGAATTCTTCTTCAGGAAGACTGCCTATTTCCTCTTCATTTGTTTAGTCTGGTGGGTTTTTAACCTTGCTCCTTCATCTGCTGTGTATTTCTCTGTCTTCTCATTTTGCTTAACTTACTGTGTTTGGGGTCTCCTTTTCCCAGGCTGCAGGTTTGTAGTTCCCGTGGTTTTTGGTGTCTGCCCCCAGTGGGTAGGGTTGGTTCAGTGGGTTGTGTAGGCTTCCTGGTGGAGGGGACTGGTACCTGTGTTCTGATGGATGAGGCTGGATCTTGTCTTTCTGGTGGGCAGGTCCACATCTGGTGGTGTATTTTGAGGTGTCTGTGACCTCATTATGATTTTAGGCAGCCTCTCCACTAATGGGTGGGGCTGTGTTCCTGTCTTGCTAGTTGTTTGGCATGGGGAGTCCAGCATTGGAGTTTGCTGGTCATTGAGATGAGCTGGGTCTTAGCATTGAGATGGAGAACTCTGGGAGAGCTCTCGCCAATTGATATTACATGGGGCCAGGAGGTCTCTGGTGGACCAGTGTCCTGATCTCGGCTCTCCCACCTCAGAGGCTCAGGTCTGACACCTGGCCGGAGCACTAAGACACTGTCAGCCACACGGCTCAGAAGAAAAGGGAGAAAAAAAAAAGGAAAAAAGGAAAAAGGAAAAAAAATAAAGTTATTTAAAAAATATATTAAAATTTTAAAAAGTAATAAAAAAAGAAAGAAACAAGCCAATAAACAAATCCACCAACGTAACCAGTGCTAAAAACTCGACTAAAAAGCCAAAAAAAACCCCAGACAGACAGAACCCTAGGACAAACGGTAAAAGAAAACCCACACAGACAAAAATCACACAAAGAAGCACACATATACACACTCACAAAAAGAGAAAAAGGAAAAAAAAAAAAAAATATATATATATATATAAATAAAGGAATAGAGCAACCAAATCAATAAACAAAGCTACCAATGATAATAAGCTCTAAATACTAAACTGAGATAAACATAAAACCAGAAACAAATTAGATGCAGAAAGGAAACCCAAGTATACAGTTGCTCCCAAATTCCACCTCCTCAATTTGGGATGATTCCTTGTCTATTCAGGTATTCCACAGATGCAAGGTACATCAACTTGATTGTGGAGATTTAATCCTCTGCTCCTGAGGCTGCTGGGAGAGATTTCCCTTTCTCTTCTTTGTTCGCACAGCTCCTGGGGTTCAGCTTTGGATTTGGCCCTGCCTCTGCATGTTAGGTCATCCTCTGGTGTCTTTTGCGAAGTCTGAGTTCTTCTGCCAGCATTCAATAGGTGTTCTTTATGAGTTGTTCCACATGTAGATATATTTTTGATATATTTGTGGGGAGGAAGATGATCTCCACATCTTACTCCTCCACCATCTTGAAGGTCTCCCCCTTAACTTGTATTCTTGAAATAAAATAAACATCTCTGCATCTTTGCAATTGTTCTTTCTTCTTCCTGGAATGTCCTTATTACCCTTTTCTGCCAGGTCAGCACTCAGGTGCCTCTCTCTAAATAGCTCATTACTCTTGCCTTAGTGTGCTTATTTTTATTTTAATATTTTTTACATTGTATTTAAATTATACATTTGCCTTTCTATCCTATAAGCTTTGCCACAGTGCTTTTAGCTCCTTGAGGACAGAGGACAGCTGTCTTACCCAACCTGAGTCTCCATTACCTAAATATTGCCAAATGGCAGCTGAAGAGTTTTGTGTTACATGTTAAGCTAACTCCTTGAGTTGAACCAACACATTCTACCCAAGTTTACCATCTATTGATTACATCCAAATTTGTGACATGCTATGGCTGCCAAGCCAACAGTACCCATAATCCATACCCAAGTCATCCAAACAAGTGAGTCTCCTAATGGTCTCAGAATTCTCCAATTCAGACAATCTTGTTAATTTTATTTCTTCTTTTTAACACAAATTTAGCTATAATTATCACTGGGAACTGTTCCACCTCAAAGATTTCAAACTGAAATTCTTTCTTTGACCACAAGATCCATCTCAACGACCAAAGTGTTTTTCACCTTGAGGGCGTACGCCATCCCCAGTACCTTGTATCTTATTTTACTGGTCTCATCAGGCCTCTCCTTTCTGGCCTGAATTCCATGGCCAGTCATTTTAATCATGATCTCATTAGCACCCAGGATTACCATGATCTGCTGATCCATCATATATGCTCTTTAATTCCCAGCTTTGTGTTAACCAAAGCATATTTGTTTTGGTTTATATTTCTACTTCTGAGCCTAGCCTTGCAAATTCAGACTACCTCCATACACAGATTCTTTTCCCTGTATTACCAGCCAGCCTTTTCTCCTCTAAGGTCTCAGAGAAAGAGATGTCCTGGATCCTCTACAAGGATAATCTATCTGGATATTTCTTCCCATCTTTTCTAGATCTTAATCAGCTCCTTAACATCTTCAACTTCACCTTCTCCCCTGACCTTGATCCTGATTCTATCTCAAGTGACCTTTTCATTTCTTTCCTAATTTCTCGTGTACCTCTGATTTACAATCTGGACTCTCCCTTCACAAGCTCTGTCGGGCCACCAGTTGTCTATTCATCCCCATTCTGCTCAACTTTTTTGCATTACTTAGAGCACTGATAACCACTTCTAGTTTAAACTTTCTCCTCTCTGGACTTCCTGTCACTGAATTCTCTTGGTCTTCCTCCAATTTCAGTGACCACTCTGGCCCTGTCTCCTTCATTGGCCCCGCTTCCCAGAGCTAAGCCTTAAATGTGATCACACTGTATCAGGCTGGTCTTACCTGCCTTTCCCCACATACTCTCATGATGATTCACCCACTGTGATAGTGATAACCCCTAAATCCTGGCATGTTTTCACACTGTCAGTCACATTTCTGACAGAGCTGGGTAATGTTGTATTGAGGAGGAGATTACAGTGCATGTCCTCTTATATGATACAACTGGATCCCATGTTGGTCATTTAATTTTTCAAAAGGCAGTTAATATTGGAATCCATTAAAAACCACTTTAATTTAAAATACAACCATACTTTTTCCCCTGAATTCTTTGAGTATAGATCAACTTGTTGAAAAAATCCTTGTATAAGCCACATATACTGCACTGGATAAAATTTCCAGCCTATTTTTAAAAGCAGAGCAGGAATTTAAGATCTGTGAAGCAATCTGTGCATAGAACCTTTCAGAATTTTTATTATTTTCCCCTAAGTCTTTTCTAATTTCTAATTATACATTTTGCAGCAATTTTAAAAAGCTATTTACCTACATTAAGTCTTCCAAAGCAGTCAACTTAATTTTCTTACAAACAATTCTCCTTAACGCTGAGGTTTCATCATTTTATCTGATATTTAATTAAACTGCACATTAAGGGTGTGGAGAAAAGGGAACCCTCCTACACTGTTGGTGGGAATGTAAATTGGTACAACCACTATGGAAAACAGTATGGAGGTTCCCTAAAAAACTAAAAATAGAACTACCATACGATCCAGCAATCCCACTCCTGGGTATATACCCAGAGAAAACCATAATCTGAAAAGATACATGTACCCCAGTGTTCACTGCAGCACTATTTACAATAGCTAAGACATGGAAGCAACCTAAATGTCCATTGACAGAGGAATGGATAAAGATGATGTGGTACATATACACAGTGGAATATTACTCAGCCATAAAAAATGAAATAATGCCATTTGCAGCAACATGGACGGACCTAGAGATTATCATACTAAGTAAGTCAGACAGAGAAAGATAAATATCATATGACATCACTCATGTGTGGAATCTAATTTTAAAAATGATACAAATGAACTCATTTGCAAAACAGAAACAGACTTACAGATATCGAAAATAAACTTATTGTTACCAGAGGGGAAACATGGAGGGGTGGGGAGGGAGGATAAATCAGGAGCTTGGGATGAACATACACACACTACTATACATAAGATAGATGACCAACAAGGACCTGCTGTATAACACAGTGAACTCTACTCAATATTCTGTGATAACCTATATGAGAAAAGAATCTAAAAATGAATGAAAATATGTATGTGTAAAACTGAATTATCTTGGGCTTCCCTGGTGGCACGGTGGTTGAGAGTCCACCTGCTGATTCAGGGGACACAGGTTCGTTCCCTGGTCCGGGAAGATCCCACATGCTGTGGAGTGGCTAGACCCGTGAGCCATGGCCACTGAGCCTGCATGTCCGGAGCCTGTGCTCCGCAATGGGAGAGGCCACAGCAGTGAGAGGCCCGTGAACCGCAAAAAAACAACAAAACAACAACAACAACAAACCCCTGAATTATCTTGCTATACCCCAGAAACTAGCACAATATTGTAAATCAACTATACTCCAGTAAAGCTAAAATTAAAAAAAAAAACCCAAAACTGCACATTACAATAACACAGGTAAATGAATTTGGGAACAAACAATTCACTCTGGGTAGAAATGAAAGTATTTGGCTTTACTGGCGAGTAGCCTATCAGCCACGAGCATTCAGCACGCTGCAGTATCAATCACTGTGTTTTACAGAGAAAAAGGAGAGTGACGGTTAATTTGGTAAGGCACATAACTGAAAGAAAAAGAACAAGTTCGCATATTAAAGCCATGCTAAGTCGGGAATGTTATGGAGATAAGAACAGTAACCAAGCCTAGATGTCCTCACCTCTACTCTTTTCAGTGCCACGATATTTCTAGACTTATACTTGAGAGTGATTAAGATTTATATATGAAATGACAATCTACTTTAAAAATTAAACTGGAAAAAATGATGAAAATCCCTAAATAACAGACACATCTATTTGTGGCCAATTTCCTATGCCTTTAAGGACTGTGAAAAACTTACTTACTCTACATGTAGTTACAATGATGGGGTTCCTTCCCTGCTGAAAATAAAAAATTAAGACTTTTAAGATCCTACCCACCTTTTTATATTGTAATAATATTCAAGCAACTATCACTAAAGAGTTTAAATGAATGCAGTATTTGGGGGAACAGAGAAAACATTCCTGTTGCCAATATTTTAAAAAACAAATAATAAACAATTAGTTTCAATAATGCTGTAGAGATTTGCTAAGTATTTCACAAGTGCAAGGTGAACTTAACTCATTAACCTCAATGGAGTATAGAAGGAAGAACCCAGAACTCAGTGGATCATACTGTTCTATGTTACTAACTTTGAGGGTTACTAATTTTCCCTTTTTGTCCCCCAAAGTTAGCTCTTCCCCAAATTAGCAAAAACCTAAATATGACTACAAGTGAAATAAAACAATTGGAGGAAGTAAAACCTTTTGTTTTCCTGCAACATATAAAGGAAAAACAAAGGCAAAAGCAATGTTCAAAAAATAAGCAATTGTTATAATATGTTTAAATGAATTTTCTTCCTCCACTAATGTCTTGGAAGAGCAGTTATATTTCTTTTTTTCTTATTAGATGCTATTCACGCTTTTTTTTTTCTTTTTTTCCTGCGGTACACGGGCCTCTCACTGCTGCGGCCTCTCCCTCCGTGGAGCACAGGCTCCGGAAACGCAGGCCCAGCGGCCATGGCTCACGGGCACAGCCCCTCTGCGGCATGTGGGATCTTCCCGGACTGGGGCACGAACCCGCGTCCCCTGCATCGGCAGGCGGACTCCCAACCACTGCGCCATCAGGGAAGCCCTATTCACGCTTTTGAAATATTAACAAAACACTCAAGAGATAGAGCTTGGTTCAAGATGGTGGAGTAGAAGAACATGCTCTCACTCTCTCTTGCGAGAACACCGGAATCACAACAAACTGCTGAACAATCATCAACAGGAAGACACTGGAACTCACTAAAAAAATATCCCACATCCAAAGACAAAGGAGATGCCACAGTGAGATGGTAGGAGCAGCACAGTCACAAGAAAATCAAATCCCATAACTGCTGGGTGGGTGACTCACAAACTGGAGAACACTTATACCACAGAAGTCCACCCACTGGAGTGAAGGTTCTGAGCCCCATGTCAGGCTTCCCAACCTGCAGGTCAGGCAACAGGAGGAGGAATTCCTAGAGAATCAGACTTTGAAGGCTAGTGGGATTTGATTGCAGGACTTCGACAGGGCTGGGGGAAACAGAGACTCCACTCTTGGAGGGCACACACAAAGTAGTGTGCACATCGGGACCCAGGGGAAGGAGCAGTGACCCCAGGGGAGACTGAACCAGACCTACCTGCTAGTGTTGGAGGGTCTCCTGCAGAGGCGGGGGGTGGCTGTGCCTCACCATGGGGACAAGGACACTAGCAGCGGAAGTTCTAGGAGGTATTCCTTGGCATGAGCCCTCCCTGAGTCTGCCATTAGCCTCACCAAAGAACCCAGGTAGGCTCCAGTGTTGTGTTGCCTCAGTCCAAACAACCAACATGGGGGGAACCCAGCCCCACCCATCAGCAGACAAGCAGATTAAAGTTTTACTGAGCTCTGCCCACCAGAGCAACACCCAGCTCTACCCACCACCAATCCCTCCAATCAGGAAACTTGCTTAAGTCTCTTAGATAGCCTCATCCACCAGAGGGCAGACAGAAGAAGCAAGAAGAACTACAATCCTGCAGCCTGTGGAACAAACACCACATTCACAGAAAGATAGGCAAGATGAAAAGGCAGAGGGCTATGTACCAGATGAAGGAACAAGATAAAACCCCAGAAAAACAACTAAATGAAGTGGAGACAGGCAACCTTCCAGAAAAAGAATTCAGAATAATGATAGTGAAGATGAGATGATCCAAGACCTCTGAAAAACACTGGAGGCAAAGATAAAGAAGATGCAAAAAATGTTTAACAAAGACCTAGAAGAATTAAAGAACAAACAGAGATGAACAATATAATAACTTAAATGAAAAATACACTAGAAGGAATCAACAGCAGAATAACTGAGGCAGAAGAATGGATAAGTAACCTGGAAGATAGAATGGTGGAATTCACTGCTGCGGAACAGAATAAAGAAAAAAGAAAGAAATGAAGATAGCTTAAGAAACCTCTGGGGTAACATTAAACGCAAAAACATTCGCATTATAGGGGTCCCAGAAGGAGAAGAGAGAGTGAAACGACCTGAGAAAATAATTGAAGAGACTACAGTCGAAAACTTCCCTAACATGGGAAAGGAAACAGTCATCCAAGTCCAGGAAGTGCAGAGAGTCCCATACAGGATGAACCCAAGGAGAAACACACCAAGACACATAGTAATCAAATTGGCAAAAATTAAAGACAAAGAAAAATTATTGAAAGCAGCAAGGGAAAAATGACAAATAACATACAAGGGAACTCCCATAAAGTTAACAGCTGATTTCTCAGCAGATACTACAAGCCAGAAGGGAGTGGTATGACATACTTAAAGTGATGAAAGGGAAGAACCTAAAACCAAGATTACTCTACCCGGCAAGGATCTCATTTACATTCGATGGAGAAATAAAAAGCTTTACAGACAAGCAAAAGCTAAGAGATTTCAGCACCACCAAACCAGCTCTACAACAAATGCTAAAGGAACTTCTTTAAGTGGGAAACACAAGAGAAGAAAAGGACCTACAAAAACAAACCCAAAACAATTTAGAAATGGTAATAGGAACATACATATTGATAATTACCTTAAATATAAATGGATGAAATGCTCCCACCAAAAGACACGGCCTTGCTGAATGGATACAAAAAACAAGACCCATATAATATGCTGTCTACAAGAGACCGACTGCAGACCTAGGGACACGTACAGACTGAAAGTGAGAAGATGGAAAAAGATATTCCATGCAAATGGAAATCAAAAGAAAGCTGGAGTAGCAATACTCATATCAGATAAAACAGACTTTAAAATAAAGAATGTTACAAGAGACAAGGAAGAACACTACATAATGATCAAGGGATGAATCGAAGAAGAAGATATAACAATTATAAATATATATGCACCCAACATAGGAGCACCTCAATACATAAGGCAAATGTTAACAGCTATAGAAGAGGAAATCGACAGTAAAACAGTAACAGTGGGGGACTTTAACACCTCACTTACACCAATGGAGAGATCATACAAAGAGAAAATTAATAAGGAAACACAAGTCTTAAATGACACAATAGACCAGATAGCTTTAATTGATATTTATAGGACATTCCATCCAAAAACAGATTACACTTTCTTCTCAAGTGCACATGGAACATTCTTCAGGATA
Organism: Kogia breviceps; assembly: GCF_026419965.1. NCBI lineage: Eukaryota > Metazoa > Chordata > Mammalia > Artiodactyla > Physeteridae > Kogia > Kogia breviceps. Next base: position 95,787,834 of record NC_081319.1, on the reverse strand, counting down.
GATCACATCTTGGGTCATAAATCAAGCCTCAGTAAATCTAAGAAAATTGAAATCATACCAAGCATCTTTTCTGACCACAACGCTATGAGACTAGAAATCAATTACATGGAAAAAAAAGGTAAACAACACAAAAAAATGAAGGCTAAACAATACGTTACTAAATAACCAAGAGATCACTGAAGAAATCAAGGAGGAAATAAAAAAATACCTAGAGACAAATGACAATGAAAACACAATGATCCAAAACCTATGGGATGCAGAAAAAGCAGTTCTAAGAGGGAAGTTTATAGCTATACAAGCCTACCTCAAGAAACAAGAAAAATCTCAAATAAACAATCTAACCTTACACCTAAAGGGGCTAGAAAAAGAAGAACAAACAAGACCCAAAGTTAGCAGAAGGCAAGAAATCATCAAGATCAGAGCAGAAATAAATGAAATACAAACAAAGAAAACAATAGCAAAGATCAATAAAACTAAAAGCTGGTTCTTTGAGAAGATAAACAAAATCAATAAAGATAAACTCCTCAAATCAATAAAACTAGAAATGAAAAAGGAGAAATTACAACAGACACCACAGAAATACAAAGCATCCTAAGAGACTACTACAAGCAACTCTATGCCAATAAAACGGACAACCTGGAAGAAATGGACAAATTCTTAGAAAGGTATAACCTTCCAAGAATGAACCAGGAAGAAACAGAAAATATGAACAGACCAATCACAAGTAATGAAATTGAAACTGTGATTAAAAATCTTCCAACAAACAAAAGTCCAGGACCAGATGGCTTCACAGGTGAATTCTATCAAACATTTAGTGAAGACCTAACACCTATCCTTGTCAAACTCTTCCAAAAAATTGCAGAGGAAGGAACACTCCCGAACTCATTCTATGTGGCCACCATCACCCTGATACCAAAACCAGACAAAGATACTACAAAAAAAGAAAACTGCAGACCAATATCACTGATGAATATAGATGCAAAAATCCTCAACAAAACACTAGCAAACAGAAACCAACAACACATTAAAAGGATCATACACCATGATCAAGTGGGATTTATCCCAAGGATGCAAGGATTCTTCAATATACGCAAATCAATCAATGTGATACACCAATATTAACAAATTCAAGAAGAAAAACCATATGATCATCTCAATAGATGCAGAAAAGCTTTTGACCAAATTCAACACCCATTGATGATAAAAACTCTCCAGAAAGTGGGCATAGAGGCAACCTACCTCAACATAATAAAGGCCATATATGACAAACCCACAGCAAACATCATTCTCAATGGTGAAAAACTGAAAGCATTTCCTCTAAGATCAGGAATGAGATAAGGATGTCCACTCTCACCACTATTATTCAACATAGTTTTGGAAGTCCTAGCCATGGCAATCAGAGAAGAAAAAGAAATAAAAGGAATACAAATTGGAAAAGAAGAAGTAAAACTGAAACTGTTTGGAGATGACATGATACTATACATAGATAATCCTAAAGATGCCACCAGAAAACGATTAGAGCTAACCAATGGATTTGGTGAAGTTGCAGGATACAAAACTAATGCACAGAAATCTCTTGCATTCCTATACACTAACAACGAAAAATCTGAAAGAGAAATTAAGGAAACACTCCCATTTACCATCGCAACAAAAAAGAATAAAATACCTAGGAATAAACCTACCTTGGGAGACAAAAGACCTGTATGCAGAAAACTATATAAGACACTGATGAAAGAAATTAAAGATGATACCAACAGATGGAGAGATATACCATGTTCTTGGATTGGAAGAATCAATACTGTGAAAATGAATATACTATCCAAAGCAATCTACAGATTCAATGCAATCCCTATCAAACTATCAATGGCATTTAAAAAAAATTAATTAATTTATTTTTTTTGGCTGCGTTGGGTCTTCATTGTGGTACGTGGTACGCGGGTTTTCCCTGGTTGCAGTGAGCAGCATGCCTCTCATTGCGGTGGCTTCTCTTGTTGCGGAGGACAGGCTCTAGGAGCGTGGGCTTCAGTAGTTGTGGATCTTGGGCTTAGTTACTCCACGGCATGTGGTATCTTCCCGGACCAGGGCTCGAATCCATGTCCCCTGCATTGGCAGGCGGATTCTTAACCACTGCATAACCAGGGAAGCCCCAATGACATTTTTTACGGAACTAGAACAAAAAAATCCTTAAATATGTATGGAGACAGAAAAGACCCCGAATAGCCAAAGCAGTCTTGAGGGAAAAAAGCAGAGCTGGAGGAATCAGATGCCCTCACTTCAGACTATACTACAAAGCTACGTAATCGAGACAAAATGGTACTGGCACAAAAACAGAAATATAGGTCAATGGAACAAGACAGAAAGCCCATAGATAAACCCACATACCTATAGTCAACTAATCTATGACAAAGGAGGCAAGGATATACAATGGAGAAAAGACAGTCTCCTCAATAAGTGGTGCTGGGAAAACTGGACAGCTACATGTAAAAGAATGAAATTAGAACACTTCCTAACACCATACACAAAAATAAACTCAAAATGGATTAGAGACCTAAATGTAAGGCCAGACACTATAAAACTCTTAGAGGAAAACATAGGAAGAACACTCTTTGACATAAATCACAGCAAGATCTTTTTTGATCCACCTCCTAGAGTAATGGAAATAAAACCAAAAATAAACAGATGGGATCAAATGAAACTTCAAAGCTTTTGCACAGCAAACGAAACCATAAACAACACAAAAAGACAAACCTCAGAATGGAAGAAAATATTTGCAAACAAATAAAGGATTAATCTCCAAAATATATAAACAGCTCATGCAGCTGAATATTAAAAAAACAAACAACCCAATCCAAAAATGGGCAGAAGACCTAAATAGACATTTCTCCACAGAAGACATACAGATGGCCAAGAAGCACATGAAAAGCTGCTCAACATCACTCATTATGAAAGAAATGCAAATCAAAACCACAGTGAGGTATCACCTCACACCAGTTAGAATGGGAATCATCAGAAAATCTACAAACAACAGATGCTGGAGAGGGTGTGGAGAAAAGGGAACCCTCTTGCACTGCTGGTAGGAATGTAAATTGATACAACCACTATAGAGAACAGTATGGAGGTTCCTTAAAAAACTGAAAGTACAAGTACCATATGACACAGCAATCCCACTACTGGGCATATACCCAGAGAAAACCATACTTCAAAAAGACACATGCACCCCAATGTTCATTGCAGGAATATTTACAATAGCCAGGTCATGGAAGCAACCTAAATGTCCATCGACAGACAAATGGATAAAGAAGATGTGGTACATATATACAATGGAATATTACTCAGCCATAAAAAGAATGAAACTGAGTCATTTGTAGAGACGTGGGTGGACCCAGAGACTGTCATACAGAGAAGTAAGTTGGACAGAGAAAAACAAATATTGCATATTAACGCATATATGTGGAACCTATAGAAATGGTACAGATGAACCAGTTTGCAGGGCAGAAATTGAGACACAGATGTAGAGAATGTATGGACACCAAGGGAGGAAAGCCCTGGGGGCGTGGGGGTGGGTGTGTGGGTGTGATGAATTGGGCGATTGGGATTGACATGTATACACTGATGTGTATAAAATGGATGACTAATAAGAACCTGCTGTATAAAAAAATCAATTAAATTCAAAAATTCAAAAAATAACACTCAAGAGGAAAAAATTTTCAATGAATATTATTCTTTAAAAAACTAGATATGATACAATAATCAGTTTAGGGTTTGTTCAAATTTGAGAGCTTTAATTGGCCTGTGAGTGGGTTGGATGTGCTGTTAAATGTTGTGAATAATTAGGGATGTGTGTGTAAACAAGATATTTCACATAAATTGAATTATTCTATCAGGTAATATGTAACACTATCTAACCTTTTTCAAATTGCTGGTCTTTTTCTGTGAATACTGTCATACAGAAAAAAAATGCCTCAGTACTGAGATGCAAGCATAGTTGACATTTTGCATAATCTGTGTTCCTGCCTGTCTTTTAATATTAACTTGCTTTTTTTTCTCCTAACATGATATAAGAAGATGCTAGCAGACTAAAAGAAAAGGAGAGGGAAAATAATATTTTATGAGGGTTTCAAATCTTATTTTAAACCAGTGAGGAAAAATAATGTACTTGAGTTGTGGTTCACAAATTGATTAAGAATAATGATGAAGCCATGAAAATACATCACATGATCATTTAACATGGCCCTGAATAAACTGGCCATGAACTTAATCATTTACTATAACTGTAGTCAGTCAAATAGAAACTCAGCCAAAACAAGTCTGTCTGATTATAGTCATAGTAGGAATAAGCCTTTATACCTTTTACCTTGCGGGTTATTTATTTTCTCTAACACATCCAAATAAATCATAAACATGAACAATTCAACTGTAAATAATATACTGGAAAATCTTTAACCAGTAACTCTAAAAGTCAATACTAGCTTATATATGAAACATAATAAGCAATAATTCAAAGTCTTCTTGGTTACTGAAATTCTCTGAGAAAAGAAATTTCACCACTCAATTGCTAACGAGTAATTGAAAAGTGGCAAACTGGAAGGGCTTTCAGCTGTTGGAAAGTTTGTGGTTTTCCCTATTTTTCACAAGTGTTTCCCCACAACCAGTAAGGGTCAACGTGGCCAAGTATTCTTCAGTGCCCACCTGCAATAGTTCCCTAAAATTAAAAAGCAATGCTGGGCACTTTTAGTATCTCAGAATATAGTTCATCAAAGCTGCATCAAAGCTTGTAATTTTACAGATTGAGAAACTAAGGCTGAAAAAGATAAAGAGACATATCCAAAGTTACAAGATGGTGGCAGAGCATGACCCAGCACTGAAAACCTCGCAGGAGGTTCATGTGACTCTGGGTCAACTGCAGGGCCACCTCTCTGCCTTTATCACCACCGCCTCTCGTTGTGGCCCAGGCTCAGCGCAACAGAAACCAGAATCTTCTTAAATTATGATTCTCTGGGACTTCTCTGGTGGTCCAGTGGCTAAGACTCCACGCTCCCAATGCAGGGGGCCCAGGTTCAATCCCTGGTCGGGGAACTAGATCCCGCATGCCACAACTAAGAGTCCACATACTGCAACTAAAGATCCTGTGTGCCACAACTAAGACCTGAGCCTGCACAGCCAAATAATAAATAAATGGTTTTTTAAAAAATACCCAAAACACTATGATTCTCAACAACCTCAAAGTTAGCGCTGTGTCTCCTAACATATTACTTATAATGTCATTAGCAGAAACTCTCACTTGGTACATGTGTTACAGCTAAAAAAGAATATCAAAACCACTTGTGATTAAATAAAATTTATGAAAACAGTATTAAGCAAACTTTTATTTTCTGATGTAAACTGTCTGATTTAAAGAAAAAGGAATGCATTCTTTCATCAACAAGAGAGAACATCTGATGTCAATTAACTCTCATCTACTTTAAAGTGAAGAATTAAACACAAAATTACCTTTGAAGGTTTCAAGTTCCTTCCTGTAGGAAAAAAAAGATATAAATTTATTAATCTATTCCCACTGGAAACTGCTCTTAGATGATAAAATTTTAAGTACTTCAAATGCCCAGAGTGGTATTTCTAGATGCTCACATGTCAATTATACTTCAGTGAAATTACCAGTACAATTAGCCTAAAGCTACTATTTTCAGTTTTTCTGCTATTACCCTATTAATGGCTCAAAAAGGTTCTACCAAAATTTAAACTATTAAAACACTGAAACACTTATAAGAAGACATAGAGCATTTTAATGCCAGCTAGGAACCATCTAGTATATGTAAGAATCAGTTTATAAAAGCACTTAACAATTTTCCCTCTGCTAATAAATATTAAACAACAGATTTTTAAAATCTTTAATTAAAAATCATCCAGGGGCTTCCCTGGTGGCGCAGTGGTTGAGAATCTGCCTGCTAATGCAGGGGACACGGGTTCGAGCCCTGGGCTGGGAGGATCCCACATGCTGTGAGGCCCGTGAGCCACACTACTGAGCCTGCGCGTATGGAGCCTGTGCTCCGCAACGAGAGAGGCTGCGATAGTGAGAGCCCTGCGCACCGCAATGAAGAGTGGCCCCCGCTTGCCACAACTAGAGATAGCCCTTGAAACGAAGCCCAGAAACGAAGACCCAACACAGCAAAAATAAACAAACTTCTACCCCTAACATCTAAAAAAAATAAAAATAAAATAAAAATCATACAGAATAGGAGCAGTGTTTTCCCCTTTTAAATGAAAGCGCAGAGCATATATCAAAGATTGAAGTCCATAGATCATCCTGACACAAAAGGGCCAAGCCTCCAGGAAATCCTCTGGTTTGTAATTTTGTCAGTGTCAATTAGTGATGTTGAAACACAAAGTTTCCTGGGGACATGTAAAGTCAGGGAAAACAGATGAACAATCATATAACAAAACAGTTTTTAAAAAATAAATCCATTCATTCATTCATTCATTCATTCATCCATTCATTTACTTATGGCTGCGCTGGGTCTTCGTTGCTGCGAGCGGGCTTTCTCTAGCTGGGGCGAGAGGGGGCTACTCTTCATTGTGGTGTGCAGGCTTCTCACTGCAGTGGCTTCTCTTGTTGTGGAGCATGGGCTCTAAGCACGCAGGCTTCACTAGTTGTGGCACGTGGGCTCAGTAGTTGTGGCTTGTGGGCTCTAGAGCGCAGGCTCAGTAGTTATGGCGCACGGGCTTAGTTGCTCCACGGCATGTGGGAATCTTCCCGGACTAGGGCTCGAACCCGTGTTCCCTGCATTGGCAGGCAGATTCTAAACCACTGTGCCACCAGAGAAGTCCCCATAATACAAAAGTTTTTTTTTTTTTTTTTTTTTTTTTGCAGTACACAGGCCTCTCACTGTTGTGGCCTCTCCCGTCGCGGAGTGAGGCGCAGGCTCAGCGGCCACGGCTCACGGGCCCAGCTGCTCCGCGGCATGTGGGATCCTCCTGGACCGGGGCACGAACCCGTGTCCCCTGCATCGGCAGGCGGGCTTCTCAACCACCGCGCCACCAGGGAAGCCCACAAAACATTTCTTGTTTGACAAAGAAGTCAAAAGCAAGTTTTTTTCAGGTTTTCCTTCATAATTTTGTAATTATATTTTTCTCATTATCAGTACTAATAATTTTTAGGAGGCAAATTTGTTTAGTAAAGGTTTGTTATCCCACTCAAAATATGAGACGTTTATCTTTTATTTGCATGTACGTTTTACTAAAAATCTGGAGCTATTTTAGATTCTCAAATCAGTATTCCACATGCTAATTACAATACCCCTCATGTTCCAAAACAGTTGAGTACAATGAACAGCTGGCTGGTGCCGCTGAAAAGCCACTATTCTTGTAACAGCCAAGTGAAGGTTCTTAAATCAGATGGTCATCTCACCCCTCTTTTTTTTTTCTAAAAATACCAACTCATGATAATATTGCCCCAGCACCAGAGTTCATTAACTAAGAAAAAAGAAGGTTATTTTCAATCCTATCGTTTAAAAAAAAAAAAAGAGTGTAATTGTTTCCCTTGAGCCAATAGCCCAGCTTCATTCTTAAAAGAGTAGGTACAAAGTAAACATGCCTAAAACCTACTTTATACTCCAATAATGGGATGAAAGCTGAAATTGGCCTAGCGGAAAGGCAACATGTAACGTAAGAGAATATCCTGAAGAGACACCTTCAAGCTACTTCTTACTGATGCCCTCCTGTGAGCAATCCCCTAAGGCCACCAAGGGGTGGACAAGATGATGGAACACTCAGGTTCAGTATTTTAAAGAAGTCATTCTTTTCTCTCTGATTACAGTCTTTAGACAGTGTCTGCCTTCCTTCTTTTAGAACATGCAGCAGTAAAAACAAAATTTCAAAAAAGCACCTCCTGTTTTAAAAAGGTGAAACTTGGGAGTAATGATTTCAGACATTGTTTTTCCCTTCCTCTCGCCCTGAGTACTAAAAACCATAAAGCGAAGAATCCAGTGTCTACTTTGTTAGTGAGTCATTGCCCAACGGAGGGGAGCTTTCACGTGGAGTTACCGTGCCCACCTTCCAAGCTTCTGGCAGCCTCATCAAAGCAGTGGAAAGCTGCTATGAGAAAGAGGAAAGGCGAGCGGGGCGCTCTCCCTAGACACCTCTGTTTACAGACTGTTAGGACCCACGGCAGTTCATGAACCTTCCTTTCAGAAAGTAATCCACTCCTGTACCCAATTCCTACAAAAGAAGACTGGCTGAGGGAGTGGTGGTACAGATAATGGTGGTTTAAGGTAAAAATCAGTACTACGGAACTTTGAAAGAACCGATAAAGGAAATCAGCAGCACTGAAAGCCTTGAAGTGTGGTAATTTTTAGGGCAAACTCCACGATGTCAAAGGTAACAGCATCTGGAAATACAGAAGATGTAAGGGAGGGAAAGGCACGTCAAGCAGAGGTAACGGTGAAAGTGAAGCCGTGGAGGCTGAACTGCGTGGGTTATCTTTAGGAAAGAACAAGTAATTCAGAACAGCAGGCTGGATGAAGAGAGAGTAGTGGGAGATGAGGTTAAAGAGGTAGATGATTCTGAGTGCCGGGCTAAAAGGATTTGGTTTTATTTTTAGCAGGAGAATAACTTGAGCAAATCTGTGCTTTGGGAAGAACATTCTAGCTGTGATGGACAGATGTACTAACAAGGGGGAGAGTGAAGCAGGGAGCACCCAGGAAACTATTAGAAGAGTTCGAAGAAGAGCTAATTAGTGCCTGGAAAGGGCAACGTAAGCGGCAATGGCAATGAAGAGAGGGAGTCCAACTGGAAACACGCCGTGGAGACTCAGCAGACCATGGCAACGGATGACATGGGCCTAAGTACATAACCATGAGAGTTCTAGTCTGCATCACTGGAAGGAAAGGGAATTCGTTAACAGAGAACTTAGGAAGAGGAGCAGATTTTTGGAGGGCAGTGCATGAGTTCAGTTTGGAACTTAATGAAATAATCTGGAAGGTGGGAAACCTCGGGCTGTTGATGCTGAAAGACATGACTCCCATCCCCGGAAACCCACTCAGGGATTCAGCTGCCCCACTGCCCGTTCAGTCCTGAACCTACTCCAGCTTGGCTTCCGGTCCCCACCACTGCACAGTGGGGGTCACCGGCAATCACTAAGTGGACAGAGGCAATGCTTGCTCTCAGTTTTCATCCGAATCCCTCAGCAGAATTTGATTGCTTGAGAAAGTTTCTGCTCATTTGTCTCCTTCTCCCTCAGCTCCTTCTGCTACTCCTCTACCCCTCCAGACCGCTAGGTGCTGGAGCTCTGCCAGCCTGGTCCTGGGCCCTCTGCGTAACGTACATTCTCTCACAAGGCAATTCATTCAGCTATGCAGTCTTAAATACCACCCACATACTGACTTCCTGATTTATACTTCCTGTCTTGGTCTCTTCTTTGAGCTCCAGACACAAATGCAACTGCCTACTTGAGAGCTCTGCTCAAAGTGGAGCAGGCTTCCCAACAACACCTGTAAGAGAGCCTGTTCGGGCTTCCCTGGTGGCACAGTGGTTAAGAATCCGCCTGCCAATGCAGGGGACACAGGTTCGAGCCCTGGTCTGGGAAGATCCCATATGCCGCAGAGCAACTAAGCCCACGCGCCACAACTACTGAGCCTGTGCTCTAGAGCCTGCGAGCCACAACTACTGAGCCCGCATGCCACAACTACTGAAGCCCACGTGCCTAGAGCCCGTGCTCCGCAACAAGAGAAGCCACCGCAATGAGAAGCCTGCACACTGCAACGAAGAGTAGCCCTTGCTCGCCGCAACTAGAGAAAGCCCACGTGCAGCAATGAAGACCCAACGGCAGCCAAAAATAAATAAAATAAATAAATTTTTTTTAAAAAGAGCCTGTTCTTCCTTCAGTCTCCCTCATCTCAACTCATGCCATTACCAAGTTCCTCAAGCTTTGGTTTATCCATCTCCCTCCTTCCCCACATCGAATCCATCAATATATCCTATTAATTCGATCTCAAAACATATCCTGAATCCATCCATTTCTCCCCATCGTCACTACTGTCATGATGATAAATATCGTGCCTTGCATAAATATTCATTTTCTCATACTGGATGTAATCTTTGATCGATCATTCAACAGAAAATGTACGGAGCCTTAGACACTAGGAATAATGTTAGGGATAGCAGCAGGAATAATGCTCAGGTTGGGTTATACACGTTCCATAACCTCAAGGAATTTTAGTGAGAAGAGACAGAAGTAAAGCAACAGTTAGAAACTGATGTCATAGATTAGTGCTCTGATAATGCCAGCCATGCTGAGGATTTTCTAGGAATACAGAGGAGGGAGCAACTCACACACTGTGGGTTGCCGGGAAAGGCTTCCTGGAGGAGCCAGGATTGAACTGAGTTTTGAGGGAAAGCATAACTGATGATGACAGGTAACACTGATTGAAAACATGGCAGATGCTTCACCCTTGACCATTATTACGTCATACTCGCAGCTAACCAAATAAATGAAAAAGCATAGGTGACCGGGAGTTGTAAGTTCTGGCTACTCTCCAAACTCTTATCCAAGTTCACCTTTTCCATGAAGATATCCTTCACACTCAAATGGCAATCTCCCCTTACCTCAACTCCTATAGCACTCAGGTCCATCAGTTTTATAACCCCTGGTGCACTGCCTTGTAATGCAGTGATCTCCAGGCAGGTATCATCTCTACAATTACACTGCAGAGATCCTAAAGTGCAGAGATCACGTCTCATCGGCCCTGATCACACATGTGCACGGAGTCAGACACAACAGACACTCAGCAAGTCATGATTATCAAGTACTGTGGCTGCAGAATGACTAAAGAATAGCTGCTTCTTCAAAGAAGCCTTTGCTATGACCAGGGAGGATTTTATTCTTTATAAAAAAGTTTGACCACATAGTCTCTCATCTGATAACAACGTTTTTGCTTCTTGCAATTTCAAACATCTGAGTCTCTTCTTTTTCAAAGTTTAATCATATTTTCAGAAGATCAAATAAGTAGAGAGAATTGAAATGCCTTCCTTTAGATTTTACCATACTTTAAATTTTACTCAATTCAGCAAAGGCCGTCACAAAATTTAGCATAAAAAACCCTGAAACTAAAACATTCACCAAATAACACCAGACTCAAAAATCTAATATTTCCAAAGGGTGAAACTGCTATTTAATCATTTTCTCTACAGGGGTTGAGTTATGAGGGCAGGAAAAAAAAATCACATTAATAAATAAATCTATGGAGTGTTGCAAGAAGTATATTAAATCTGTATACGTATAGAAATCAACTAAATCAGACCCACAGATGCAAACTTAATAGATTGGAACCACTGGATAAATGTCTCCATAAACACAATCATCTCACAGATGGAAGCACACTTTCTCTAAACACTAAACTGCTTCCCCAGGACAAATCTATGATAAAAACCTAACAAAATGATTCTCTATGGCAAAATACCACATTCAAAATGTGAAGTGCAAAATCAACTCTCACATTTTTCTTCATATTTGAAAATGTTTAGGGGAAATTTTTTTAAAGTATGATCAGCAATACTTTCTGTATTGAACACAGTAGAAAAGCGTCCCTTTGTTATGGCTGACGGATAGGAAAGTTCATAGGAAAGATCTTACAAGACCTCTTTCACAAAAGACCGGCTACTATTCACTACTACCCAATCTTTTGTTTCTTAGCATTCTACAGTCGTGAAAACGTGTACCCTTATGCACTTGGTGAGCTTGTGGCTAAGAGGGTAGAAAGTGGATGAAGGTGGGAATGGGGGAGAGCTGGTTTACCTGCTTGAGGTAGTTTTCACAAAACTGTATCTTAGAAGAGTCCCTGCTGTCATTTGTTCCTTACACAGGTACTGTGGAGGGGCATGTGTTACAGAACAAGGTATTTTTAATACGTAGAATGCGAGGCGGCAACAACCAAGAACAGAACCCAAGAGAATAACAGAATTAAAGCATCTACCATGGCAACTAGACACTAACCTACAGTAGAGAAGAAAATTTAGGATATGAGTGTTATAGAAGTTAAAAAAAAAAAAAAAAAAAGACAGTTTCAAGAGGTCAGGTAAATAAGGACTGATTTGTCAATGGGCTTAGTTACCTAAAGACCTAAGAAAAATACAGGTTAAATATTTAAAGTGCATCATGGATTTGGTCTCCATGAACGTCTTAATCTGACACAACCTGTATACGATCTTTCTCTAGAACGATATTTTAACTTCAGTGTGCCATGCATCTTGTCCATTCACAAGCAACCTGTTAGAATGATCTACCTTGTTGGCGATGAGGTATTTTTGTATTTCTACAAATACTCCTCAGCTTTGTTCTGGGATGCAGTTAATTTACTGGGAAACAGTTTGATCTTCTTGATGCTTGCTTTTATGGTTAGTTAAGCAGGTCTGGAAGAGGGCTCAGTCAAGGGCTAACTGTAGCCCTGCTGAAGGATACGCTCCTGCGTGCTCTGCCTGGCACCCCAGGAATTCTAAGCTTCTTCAGTCTGGCCGCTGGGCTCAGGCACGATGTGAGGATGTGAGCCCCGGGCACTGCTAACTGACCCTTTTGGATGATATTCTCCTCCTGCCTCAGGTGGTTTCCTCACATGAATTACCGGTCCTCTGCTGAATATTCAGGGAAGCTTTCTGCAGATTTTCGGTATCCTCTCTCCCTGGTACCGTGTCCTGTGAACGCTGGCTGCCTTGGGTCCCCAGGCGCTCAGCCGTTCTTCAGTTCAGAGAGTCTGCCAGGCTCTACCGGGGCCCCTCCCTGCACTTAGCCTGGAAACACGCAAGGCAGGATGCTGGGGAAACCACAGGGCTCGTTCCACCTGCTCCCTATCGATCAAGGAGATCACTTCTCTTCTTTGCCCCCAATGTCTTCCAAAGTGTTATTTTCATTTATTTCGTCTGTTTTTTGGCTGCATCAGGTGGCAGAGTAAGTCTGGTCCCTGTTATCCCAGCTTGGGAGGATCCTTTCTGTAAAAGCACTGCCTGAAGGAAAGCTCTCCTGATCTACTTTCCACGCAGCACCCAAATGCATCTCTATGCAGAACCTCGGGAGAGCTAGTTATGGCCTTTCTGCCTATGTCTCTGCTGGACCTTCTTCTCTGTTGTTCACCTTGGAGAACGCCAATGGTTTCTTCTGTTCTAGTCTCAGCAAAGCCAGGCCTGGGGCAAGTCTCCCAGGCACACCACCCTCAACACTCTGAAATGGAAGAAGAGGTCACACCCGTGGCCCACAGCCTGCCTAGTGGACAGTCAGTTCTTGAAGCTCAGGAGCTTGGTGGGCTATTCTCTAGAACGTAAGCTGGTCAAATACTACTAAAGATAACATCTCAAATAAATCTGTTATGCTTTGCTTTAAAGGTTTTCTAAACTTAGTATACAGTCCACATTAACATAAAAATAAAACACAAACACAAAGAAGAGCATAGTTCCTTGGCATTAGCTGTATTACATAAAGCAAAAGGAATAATGACTTTCTCAAAATATGCCTGGGCACCGAATCTTATCAACAGAAGCAGTGCCCCCCACTCACAGGAGAGAGTTTCTAAGAGATGACAATTAAGTTTCAAAGTCTAAATGAAACAGTGAAAGATGCTTCTAGAGTTCAGTATGCCCCAAAGCAGATTTCAAGTCCAGTGGAAAACTGTGTTAAAATTATGAGTCATTTATAATTAAGCTGAAATACTAAAAAAATCACACTGTTCTTCAAGATGTAGCTATTTTCAGAGAAATTCTGATGGTATGCTGCATATTGAAGGGGAAAGCAAAGGATCCAAAAGTCTGGAAGTAAGAAATATTTCAATTAAATCACTCACATATAACTTTAACTAAATTATTATGAAGGAATCTCAATAATCATTCTAAGGACTGTTATGGTGGTACTGAAAAGATTACAAATTTAGAAGGCTGAATTTCTTTTTAGCTCTACTTCTTCATTCTTCTAAACGTATCTGTTGCTCCTCTGCTTGGAAGGGTGTCATCCTCCATCCCCGTGTGGCTGCCTCCTTACTCAGGTCTCAGCTCTCACGCGTCCTCCAGGAAGGGCCTTCCCTGCTTGCCCCAGCAAAGCAAACCTCCCCACCTCTACAACGTTTTTCTGTTTTATTTTCTTCAATATAATTGTCTGAAATTACCCTTTTTAAAAATCATGTACAGGGACTTCCCTGGCAGTCCAGCGGCTAGGACTCCGCACTCCCAATGCAGGGGGGGCCCAGGTTCGATCCCTGGTCAGGAAACTAGATCCCCCAGGCCGCAGCTAAGACCCAGCACAGCCAAACAACCAAACAAACAAGGAAGTTAAAAATAAATAAAATCATGTACACATTTATCATCTATTTCTCCCCACACCCACGACTACAAATGCTAGCTGACTCCCGAATCTCAAGTCCATTTCGCTAACTGCTAGCTAGACAATGTAAACGGTCTTAGGTTCTTTATTTTGGCTCGTATATTCAATATTAACACTTCTTACTTGATGAAAAATGTATTTCCTATTGGTTATGAAAACCTATGCAAAGCATCTAGGAGTTACACTTGTATGGCTAACTCATCTTCTGAACCATATGACAACCTAACTACTGGTACCAGTACCTGTCTCTGCCTACAGCCATATTTCATCCACTATACCATGTTTTACTATTGATCAAGGCGGTGTCTGTTCCTGTCCATAAAAGCTATCAGTAATAGCAATATTACTTTATATGCAGAAGAGTTATTAGAAAAGCTATTTATGGGCATCTTTCCCCTACAATTATACAGTTGCTTATATGTCACTTTCATTAGATAACCAGCTAAAGGAGGATGTCCTTTTTCAATGCAGAAATACTTAGGTTAAACCATCTATTCAAATGGTTTTCAAGGGCAGATACAGCCCTAGGAGTGTTCTAAAGCTCTATGCTTGCCTCTGGCCACACTGGGAATCTGCCAGAGGAAAGCCACATTACTGCTGGGATGGGTCACACCCCTCCTTTCACAGGAGGCAGGAATTTATTCTGTGCCGGCAATGCCTATCAACTATATGACAAAATATCATATATCCGTTCTCAACTACAGGAGCACTGATATCAACATCTGGGACGGATTCCACTGATTCCAATGCAACAGTCAAAAAAAAAGAAGACTCTGGCCTTGATGCTGGCCCCTAAGCAGTAACATAAATTTCATGCCACTCAATCTCCTCCCCAGCTCCAGCAATCGCTGCCTGACCACTCCCCAGTCTCTGATGGGAGCAGGATGAGAAAGTGCATCAGAGCCTATCGTAGACACGATTAGCACTGGAGGGGTGTGAGAAATTATCCTTCATTCCCCCACTCGCCCCATCCCCGTCTAGCTGTCTGACCCAGATTTTCTGGAAAGCTACAGTGGGTGCACTGTAATACATACATACATACATACACACACACACACATACACACACACACACACACCCTTTGTATCAAACATTATCTTCTTCAGAGCAAGAAGAGAAAAATCATTAGTTTGTAGGGCCTCTTGTTAAAGAGGAAAGAGGCTTATTTTTAAGAAACTCTTCCCTTGTGGACCACATAATAAAATGTTTCATTTGGGGTCTTTGAAAGTTTTTCAAATGGTGTAATATAGGATATCAAGTCACAGAATTTTAATATGTATTAGAGACGAATTGGTTCTGTAAGCAAGTAAGTTGTGAAATGCTGAGTCAAATTTCTCTACTACAGTAATTCTCAGAACCCTTAATAAACTGACATGTACTACAAAGTTCCATGAGGCAAATACAGGGTAAAGTGTTTCTGGAACTTATTTGATCATGGAATGCCAGTGGCTATCTCCTCAGTCCACTGTTCCTGTAAAACACTTCAGGGAATGTTGTAGCTAATAAAAAATTTCTAAATTCAATTTTTATGTTTATCAAAATAGTACATGTACATTCCTTAAGTCAAATAGTACCCACAAGAATTTATGATGAAGCAGATTAGTTCCTCGGCTCAATGCTCCCCACCTTTCTGTCCTGCTTTTCGCAAGCAGCTACATTCAAATCTTCTAGAGATTTCTTCCAGTAGTTACCTCCATTATTTCTAAATAATATGCCAATGCATACATTTATTCATTTTTTTCCATTTATTGACACTAGCCTTCATAATATTCCCAGTTTTGATAACCTCTAGGTTGAATAAAAGTAAGAAGAAGCTTAAAATGTAAATAAGACATCTCTGAATAGTAAATATTCTACATAATTTATTATTGGAAAGATATTTTTTGATCTACATTTGACTGAATAAAACTACTTCATTCTCAGTGTTGTCAACTCAAATTATTTACACTACAACTGACTGTTAATCAGCCATATATGTGTTGTGTGTGTGTGTGTGTGTGTGTGTGTGTATTAACTAAACAAATTGATTCCAAAAGGTTTCTTTGAAGAAGATTGTTCATCCTTTTATATGCTGAATAAAATAGGTTAAGAATTTCAGGAAGACCATGCATATACAGTCAACTAATATTTGACAAGGGAGCCAAGAATACTCAATGGAGAAAAAACAGTCTCTGACAAATGGTGCCGGGAAAATCGAATATTCAGGTGTAAAGACACCTATCTTACACCACTCACAAAAATGAGCTCAAAATGGATTAAAGACTTAAATATAAGACCCAAAACAATAAAACTTCTAAAAGAAAACGGGGGGAAAAAAAGCTCCTTATTATGGGTCTTGGCAATGATTTTTTGGATATGATACACCTAAAACACAAGCAACAAAAATCCAAGTGGGATGACATCAAACTAAAAAGCTTCTGCACAGAAAAAGAAATGACCGACAAAATGAAAAGACAACCTATGGAATGGGAAAAAACATCTGCCCATCATAAATCTGATAAGGGATGAAGGTGAATTGGATGAAAGTGGTCAAAAGGCACAAACCTCCAGTTAGAAGATAAATAAGTACTAGGGATGTAATGTACAACATGACGATGACAGTTAACACTGCTGTGTGGTATAAATGAAAGTTGTTAAGGGAGTAGATCCTAAGAGCTCTCATCATAAGGAAATCCCGCCCACCCTTTTTTTGTATCTGAGTGAGATGATGGATGTTGACTAAACTTTTTGTGGTACTCAATTTACAATGTACGTAAGTCAAGTCATGATGTCGTGCACCTTAAACTTATACAGTGCTGCATATAAATTACATCTCAACAAAACTGGGACAAAGAGTTTCAAAAAGATTACAGTTTATATTGATAAACAGAATTAAGCCATGTTTCATAGTCAGTATTTCCACTATTTGTATTTAGAAAGGCAAGTTAACTAGAACTGAGAATCGCCAAAGATTCTGTAAGCTAAATGGACCAGCTTTTATTTGGCCCTTTAAACAAACTCTCCCTTATCTTCCATAACCCTGCAGGAAAGTATATCATTATCTCTATTTTACAGATAAGGAAGCCAAAGATAGGTCATTTGCAAAAGGTCATATAGGTAGGAAGTGCCAGAGAAGAAAATCAAGCTTAGGTTTTCAAGGACTTTTCACAATAACCAAAACAAACCATATTACTGTTAACAATTGCGAATTAAATCAGTACTTATCATTTCAGGATAAAAATATGATTTCAAGCTAAGTCACAGGTCTAATGTCTTATTAGACAATCAGATGCAAAATACTTTGGCATTTATTAATAAATATTTATTTTATGAAGATGCTATGAGTAACCATTAACAAATATCTACATATATAATTTTTTTCTAAGTCTTGGAAGGTCCATCAAAGTACTAGTTAATTTAAATTTCCCACCTTTGGTATTTCTCACTGAAACTGTTAGGTTTAAAACCTGTTATGACATCTTACATTAATCTCATGCAGTCCTTGAGAAATAAAGTAAATTTTATAATTTTTAAAAATTTGGTCTATCAGAACATGAAAAATTTACCATTATTTTACCTAGATTTCAAGCTACTGATTATAAACTGGTAGTCCTCAACTGGCACACTATTTTTCCTACATATTTCAGAGTAACAGGTGCTATCAACAAATCTGTTTATCACATCTAAATTTACTAAAATTATGTAATTTTTTAAGAAGTCTTTCAAATGCTAGTCAAGAAAAGCTTCACAACAGGATAAAGTATAAAGAAAAGTGAACAGCTCGCCCAAGAGCAAAGAATTAGTAGAAGCCAGGCCTTGGGTCTTCGGACTAATGACAGTGCTCTTTCTACTACACAATTCCTCTAAATGCCTCTAAAATGATATTTCAATTATGTGAAACATGCTAAGACTTGTCCAGTACACTTTGGCTTTTACTCAAATTAAAGGTGAGGCCATTTTCCGAACACGAAGTTGATTTTCATTTTGTAACATATAAATTATAATGTACTAATTATATATCTATTAAACCTAAGTCACTGGGTGAGAGTGAAGAAAAGAATGACAAATAAAATTTCATAGTTCCAAATCTTATTACCCATTTCCAGTTCAGGTTAGTCTAATGAAAATCATCACCGTAATAACTACTACTGACAGAGCACACACTGCATCTGATAATGACCATCTCACTGAACCCTCACAGCAACTCTAGGAAGCCAGTACAATATTATCTTCACTATAAGCTACACAGGTTGAGGCTAAGAGATTCAATAACTTGCTGAAGGTCTCATAGCCAACACGTGACAAAGCTGTGCCCCTTTCCACAGCCTGAGCTTAGGTTCCTTTTCCTCCTGCTCTAAATAAAAGAGAAGAAAAGGGGAAAAAGCAGCGCAGGATCTGCCACTCGGAGAAAATGAGGTCGGGGGTTCTACTTGATTGGGAAGCTCTGCCTATTATTGCACTTCTCCCCTCCACCATCTATCCCAGCCTTAGCTTTCCAGAACTCATCTCCAATAAAACAGCAACAGATAGTGGTACCAAAAAAAAAAAAAAAAAAAAAATCATGTTTTGGAAAGCTTATTAAAGAGATTTACCTGACGCCTTTGTCTTTTATCAGTCCAAACTTATAAAGAGTAGCATGTAAAGTACTGTGGAAAACTTTGAGACTGAAAATGAATATCGTGGCCAATTTTTCAAACTCACCTCTTATTTTTCTTGTAATTTTCCAGGTGTTGGGACTGCATATGTTTGTATCTTTCTAATTCACACTGTCCACATAAATCCTCCAGATTCAGCAGGTGGTTTTCTACCTCCTCAAAACTAGCCTCTAAATGAGCTGAAAGTATATAAGGTCAAAAGAAGAAACAAACGTCAAAAATCAGAATTTTTGAACATGGAGAAAAGAAAAAGTGTCCAAAAGTTAAAAGTCTGAACTGTTGAGATTGTTCTGCATTTATCTAATATATTTTTATTAAACTTTCTTGAAGCAAAATAAAATGCATTAACATTAAAACATACTTCAAATTATCTTTTTTGAGTATATTTTTCTATCTTGAACATTTTTAAGACAGAACTTTCCAGAATACTTTAAATATTTTACCAACACATCATAAACCAACTATACTTCAATTAAAAAAATATTTTATTTACCAGGATGAGGAAACAGAGTATCCTGATTAATCTAATGTATGATACCCTAATGATCCCATATACCACACACGAATAGTCAATTTTCATATGCGAATATAGCAAAGTATAATTAACACGTTATACCGAACACAATTTAATATCTGAGATTCCTAGTTACTTCAGCATTTGTTTTGCCTTGCACATGGTATACATAAATCTCCAAGGCACTGTACAGATGTACAAACACTCAGGAAGCAGTGCTCATGTCATGTCCACTGGTCTTTCAACAACTCAACTCTGCCTCTAGGCCACAGAGCTTTGCAGCTTCATTGGAACATGGAGATAATCTATGTCAAATCCTTCATTTAAAAGATTCAAGCCAAAGCCTGCAGAAATTATTTCAGAGCTCTGCCCAAGGTCACCTAGCTAGTGAAGAGCAGTCAGGAGTCAAAACTGAGTCCCTCTTACGTAAAATGATTTCCAGTTGATAGATGCGTAAGTAAACCAAGACTTCATAGTTATAGGGGTGAGGGCTGGTTGTTTTCTCAGACAACAGAAAAGTTTCAGAGGTCAAAGATTTTATTTTATTTTTTTATTTTTTGTTTTTTTGCGGTACACGGGCCTCTCACTGTTGTGGCCTCTCCCATTGCAGAGCCATGGCTCACGGGCCCACCCGTTCCGCGGCACGTGGGATCCTCCCGGACCGGGGCACGAACTCGTGTCCCCTGCATCGGCAGGCGGACTCGCAACCACTGCGCCACCAGGGAAGCCCGAGGTCAAAGAGTTTAGAACTCAAACAGCATCAGGGCCATTTACCGAATACTCACCACATGGGCCAGACACTGGGGTACAAAGATGAAAAAGACAGCCCTTGCGCTCAAAGAGCTTGAAGTCGAGGGCAGGCATATTTCAGTGACAACGCTGCCTGACAGAGCTTGGCTCGAGGTGCTGTGAAAACTCAAAGGAGAGGCATCTAACAGAGATGAGGGAGAGTGAGACTCGGCAAGAAATGTGACTCCCACGTTTGGAAGTCACAGCCGTCTGGAGGAAGGGGCCTCAAGGAAGGAGCAAGCTGGCTGTGCCGCTTTCCAGCCTTGGTTTCATTCAGATAGCTACGATACAAGGATGGTGTGTCTAATCCCTTCCCTTGGCCACTAGTTTGTCACATGACTTTCTAAACTAGCTTCTGTAGCACCTACATTAGGCGCAAATTCCCTAAATCTCAACTTGCAGTTTTAGGTTTATTAAGATACATATTTCGTCTGTGTTTAAGTGATCTGTTTGATCTGGAGAACTATTAAATCCAGAAGCATTCACATTTTCTAATACCCTAAATTTTAACTCTACTAAATATCTATGCTTATAAAAACTCCCACTTCTATTTGGTAGAGTCTAGGGCTTAAAGACATGGATTTGGGAGGAAAATACAATTTTACTGAAAAGTTAAAATGTGATGACAAGTAGTTTAGCATTCCTCTTCAAAGACGTTTTAGGTAATGATTTTTATCATATTGATCTATCACCGTAGATCACGGCAAGTCTGGAAAAGCCTGATAATGCAGTTCATAACGGTTTGGAATCTATCTTCAGGGGTAACATACAACAGCTAATATATGTGACTCTGGAAAGCCTAACCAGAAACAGTGTGCAAAATCTAAATTTTAATCAATGAAAAATTATATCTAAGATTTTAATAATGTCATAAATGGTACATAAGGAGTTTATGTGGTGGGAAACAGGCAAAATGATGCTATTATGTTAGTTGCTATTTAGATTACTTTTTGTTATTATATTAAATGGAAAAATGACTAGCAGCCTCAGCCTGGGAGCTCGTGTTACTGGCCCTGAAGAAGCAATGTTCAGCTCATTCTAACTAGTCTGACAGGGTCTTTAAAGAAGATCATAGCTAATAGGATTATTTAAAGGCTATTTCACTTTGATAAGTGATAAGAACTAGAATAATTACATTTAATATGGAATCCATTCAGCTCTGAGCTGAATGGATTCCTTTAGCATCACGCATGTTATCCTTAGCATACAGGGGGCTGGATAACAGTGAGGCTTTGATATGTAGGCCAACAGCATCATGTTCCCGTGCTGAACGGCAAACCGAGATTTAAAAGGCTTGGGAGAGTCGGTGGTCACTTTATGGCTGCTGCCAAACTCGTATTTATGTTCTCCCCTTTAAACGTTGTGGCCAGGGACCCTCACTCCCTGGCCACAGCCCACTTTTCCAAACTCACGTCCGCTCTCCTTCAGGAATTCTCATCATTCCGAGGAGGGTCCTGTGTGCTCCTGCCCCCTTGCCTCTGCCTCTCCTGAGAGGTCTCTGCTCGCCTCCCGGCCCTGCATCTCCCTGGCAGGTTCCCGTCAGAGCCCGCCCTCCTTCCAGCCTGCAGGGCTCTCTCCCCTCTTCTGTGCTTCCACAGACCTATGAACCCTGCCCAGGACTTATACTCTGACATTCTGCCACAAGTTGTGTACTCTTACCTCTCTCAGGCATCTGTGAATGTCTTAAGCGTAAAGACTCTATCTATGCATCTTTGTATCCCTTAATACCTAGTCTGCTGAATTCAATTAAAAAGGATTTCTGGAAACAGAATGATTCCATTACTCTAAAACATAAAATAATAACCAAGAAAGCAAATCTATGATTCATGTTCATCTAATTTAAATATTAGGAGGTTATCCTAAATTTTGTAAACAAGTAAGTTAAACATGGGCAGAGAACTTTGAAAACATTAAACAAGATGGTACTTTGTTATTAATGTATCAAATCAGGCCCCATTACCAGTGAGTTAAAGCAGAAGAAGCAATGGAACTTTTCCATTTTAACTCTTAACAGGCTTGAAGTCAGTAATAAAATACAGAAGAATTGTATTGATGAACATAACTCTTCTTCCCTTTTTATATTAAAAACTTTTAAAAAACCTCTTTAAGTAATAATTATAAGCATATATATAGTATGTATTCTGAATATTTTATATTGAATTTAAATGGGCAGAAATTTAATCTCCCCATCACACCCTGCTCACCGCCTGTTAGGAAACAAGTTGCAGATATGAGTCAATCTGGTAACCAGACTTAGAATGCACGTACATAAAACACTAGCAGGCATCCGTGGACACAAATGTACCTTTTTATAAGAAATTCCAGCCTCACCATTTTGCTCGCTATAACAACAGCATATGTCTCATTTAGTGATCAGTGGAAAAGATGGGTGGAATTTTATTGGGAAAAGCCATTTGGGAGAGCCTGACAGCTGTGCAGGAAAGAACGTCACAAATCTTTGGGAGGAGACCATCCCAGAGGAAGAGCCATTCTGTTTGGAATTTTCCTTTGTGCCATTTGTTTCGAATACATATTATCTGTAGTGTAAGCACTGACATATGAAGAATGGAACAGCACATTAAAATTCACAATTTCACACTTAAATGAGTATTTTCTAGCAAAAATAGCCTCAAGGAACAAAGAAATCTTTGACTGCAAACCCATAGGTCACAGAGGCTGGGTACTAAAGGACCACAAGAGTCTTCAACAAATACTTTCATTACTCTTTGTGTAATAAGGTAATGATGGTATGATAATAAGGAACTTTAAGAAATGCATTAAAAGCCATCATCCATCATGGAACAAATGAGATCTGTGTAGTATATACTAAAAGGTGTCGAAAGAGAGTTAATAATGAGTCTCTTGAAGGGTCTGATCTCAGAATGTAACGTGGACAATAAGGTAATGTATTTCATAAAACCCTAAAAACTGTGACAGTCTCTCTGCTAGATGCACTCTCAAACTCTGTACAGAGAAAGCAAAACAGATCAGATCAAAAGAAAGATACAAGCTCAGTATAAGGCTGTCATTCTCTTACAGCACTTTGTTATCTAAGAATTAACGGAATCATCTGTTCTAGACAAAGGTAACAGTCTTTTTAAGTAGGTCATACAAAATAAACTAAGCAATATAGATAACTCCGAAAAGCCCTTGACAGTTTAGACTTCAATATCGGAATAGGATTAGACTACCCTCTAGTGGAAGTTCAAGAGAATTCAATAAATAAATACTTTTCAAACATTTTACCAGTTTTATGATAAAATGCACAGAATGAGGAAGTGTACAGGATGTGGAAGACAACATTCCCTCCCTTTTATCCTCACACACTGTCTTTCAAGGTACAGAATACTACACTGTTGTTCTTCTCACCACATTTATTAATTTTTTTTTTTTTTTGCGGTACGCGGGCCTCTCACTGTCGTGGCCTCTCCCGTTGCGGAGCACAGGCTCCGGACGCGCAGGCGCAGCGGCCATGGCTCACAGGCCCAGCCGCTCCGCGGCACGTGGGATCCTCCCGGACCGGGGCACGAACCTGTGTACCCTGCATCGGCAGGTGGACTCTCAACCACTGCGCCACCAGGGAAGCCCTCTCACCACATTTCATGCTATGGTTTTACATTCTATTTTGCAGGACAAGCTAAATTACATAACATCCAGCCAAACCCTTCCGTCAGAGACAGTGGATTTATAAATCTGCAAAGGCCAGAGAGACTCCCAGTAGAACGTCAGCATCCTGGTGGCAGTTGCCCGCTCTTGCTCACTGCTGTATCCCCAGAGCCTACAAACGGCACATGGCACTCAGCAGATGCCTAGGACACCAGGCACTGTGCTGAGTGCTTTACACCCATCACCTCCTTCATCCCTCCAACTACCCTATGAGGCAGGTACTCTCACCCTCAACCCTGCAAGCAAACTAAAGCTTAGAAAGTTACGAAACCCGGACGGGGTCTCACAGTTAGGAAGCTGTGGAACTGAGATCCAAATCCAGATCGGAGAGTCAGTCCAACAGCCCTTGTTTTCCAATTCCCAGCATACCTTTATCATTTCTAAATGACAAGACTTACCAGTAATTATCTATTACACAGGCTTTTGTAAGCTGGATGGATCACACCCCATTAAAAAAAACATGAGTGGATTATCAGTTCTTACTTAATTCCTGAGGGAGCATGTAATCAGGAGTCATATTTATTAAGCCATAGGACAACACAGCTAAAAGCATCATCAAAGGTTCAAATTGTTCACATCATATTAATCCCTTATTCTTTAATAAGGGCAGACCCTCTAGAGAGCAAGGCAAGACTCAAAGAGTTAAGTAGCCTGGGAAACGGAGGGACTGACTGGATATGGTATTAGACTTGACAGTGAAAGGGTAAAAAGTTCAAAGAAGCTAAAAGAATCCTAACATATAGGTCAGTTACCATTTTCTTCTAAGTTATTTTTATTTTTTATTATTGCTTGACTAAACCTTGTAATTTTATATCAAGGTATTTAGGTGATGATAAAGAGTCTTTGGAAGCTACCCCAAAATAAAGGAATCCACAGTTTATGAGCAAGCATTTAAAACCAAATGATTCAAATACCTAAGAATGATCCATAAACTCATTAAGATGAATTTGCAAAATACATTAATGATATAGATATATATTTATACAACCTACCAGGTTTGGCTTCAAAATATTTTCCTGAGACAAAGGCAACAAAAGCAAAAATAAACAAATGGGCCTAAATCAAATTAAAAAGCATTTGTACAGCAAAGGAAACCCTCAACAAAACGAAAAGCCAACCTCCTAAATGGGAGAAGAGATTGCAAATGATATATCTGATAAAGGGTTAATATCCAAAATATATAAAGATCTCACACAACTCAATATCAAAACCAAAAACAATCTGATTAAAAAATAGGCAGATGACCTGAATAAACATTTTTCCAAGGAAGCCATACAGATGGCCAACAGGTCCATGAAGAGATGCTCAACACTGCTAATCATCAGGAAAATGAGAATCGGAACCACAACATCACCTCACACCTGTCAGAATAGCTATTACCGAGAAGACAGGGCTTCCCTGGTGGCGCAGTGGTTGGGAGTCCACCTGCCCATGCAGGGGACGCGGGTTCGTGCCCCGGTCCGCGGAGCGGCTGGGCCCGTGAGCCATGGTCGCTGAGCCTGTGTGTCCGGAGCCTGTGCTCCGCAACGGGAGAGGCCACAACAGTGAGAGGCCCGCGTACCGCAAAAAATAAATAAATAAATAAATACAGTTAACGAGTGTTGGCGATGATGTGGAAAAAAGAGAGCCCTCGTGCACTGTTGATGGGAGTGTAAGTTGGTGCAGCCACTACGGAAAACAGTATGGATTCCTCAAAAAATTAAAAGGAGAACTACCATACGATCCAGCAATTATACTCCTTGGTATTTATCTGAAGACAATGAAAACACCAGTTAGGAAAGGTACAAGCACCCCCATGTTCACTGCAGCTTTACTAAAAATAGCCAAGATATGGAGGTAACCTAAGTGTCCATCAATTGATGAATAGAAAAAGATGACATATAGATTATCGCAATGGAGTATTACTCAGCCATAAAAAATAATGAAACCTTGCTATTTGCAACAACATGGATAGACCTGGGGGGGCATCATGTTACGTGAAATAAGTCAGACAGAAAAGTACCATATGATTTCACCTACATATGGAATCTAAAAAACAAAACGAATAAACAAAACAAAAAGACTCAGATACAGAGAACAAACTGGTGGTTGTCAGAGGGGAGGGCAGTGGTGTAGCTGGATGAAATAGGTGAAGGGGATCAAGAAGTACAAATGTCCAGTTATAACATAAGTCAGTCATGGAGATGTAGTGCACAGCAAAAGGAATGTCAATAATATTGTAATAACTGTAGTGTGGCAGATGGTTACTATACTTACTTGACTAAACCTTGTAATATTATATCAAGGTATTTAGGTGATGATAAGGAGTCTTTGGAAGCTACCCAAAAATAAAGGAATCCACAGTTTATGAGCAAGCATTTAAAACCAAATGATTCGAATACCTAAGAACCTAAGATCACACTTACAGTGGTGATCAATTCATAATGTATATAAATGTTGAATCACTATGTTGTACACCTGAAACTAATACTATGTGTCAACTACACTTCAATGAAAAAAAAAGAATCAAATTATTTGGAAGTGACCGTCTAGAATAGTACTTCAGAGAATCCTTTAGCTTTAATTTGCCTTTAGTGGTCAATGTTCTCAGATTAGTAAAGAGAGAAAATTCAAGTGAGCATTTGGGAAGCCTGCCCCATTCAAGAAACCAAAATGAAGTTTCTAAAGAAGACAGTATTATGTCACTAAGTATCATTTCTTCAGGATATTAGAATCCTAATTGAGAAAGAAAATACAGTGTATTCTACTTTAAGAAAAACTTATATGTACTGCATGTCCTAAGCAGAATTAACTATGAAAATAATTAGAATTGTGGCAAAATGCATTTAATCAGAAGAGTGGTATCAGACAAATAACATTTATAAACAGAATTTATTCTCAGCTGGAAAGAAAAGGGGGGATGGTATCAGAGGTGAATATCTCTGCAAAGAAATACATAACCAATGCAAAACAAGAGACTCAGAGAGATACAGGAAGAGAAGCTAAAAAGAAAGTGGCTAAAAGGAATATTCCAAATATCTTGGAGGCTTTTTCCATCCGTTAGTTATCAAAGTCTTGAGAAGAATCATTCCTATACTTGCAAGAGGGAAATAATGCAGAGGGCCTTCCTCCTAAGACCCGGAATCTCTTTTCCACACCCCACCTTCGGAAATAACAGAACACTAAGGCCAGGGTTTCAAGAATGCAGTTCATGAGGCCTATTGACAGCTGCCACCCTAACTGCCTCTTCCCTCACGGAGTACATCATCATGGTGACTGGGATCCTGGATTCGCACCTTATTAACTGTGTGACCCTGAGCAAGTCACAACCTCTCCAAGGCTAACTTTCCTTAGCTGTAAAGTGGGATAACAAAAGCTACTTCTGCAGGGATCTCGTGAGGATTGAAAATGTTTGTAAAGCACCTAACAATCTCTGACATATAGTGGGTGCTAAAAACATTAGCTATTGTTATCAGCAATAGCATTCCAAATACCAAGTCTATTTTATTCTCACACACACACACACACACACACACACGTTTTATGATTTGCTAATTACTTGCTTTGTAAATCAGCTTTGTTTTGCTTTTAAAAAGGCAGTACTGAAAAACAGAAGAGATGGTGGGGTATCCTTACCTCCTTACCTATTAAGACTGGGTCAGGTTATCAGCTCAAGAAATTCAACTCCTAGGTAGATAACCCCTACCTCTTACTTCACTAAGATCTTAAGCTTGGTTAGAAAATAATAAGCCACAATATTATCCTAAGATGTGGCAACTGTCAAGCATAAAAGTTAATTTTCTGAATATAAACTCAAGAAATAAATATCACCATAATTCATCCCAATGAACACAATAAAAAAATATAAACTTCCACAAGGTATAAATTTAGCCAAACAGGTACCCTCATTTAAAGAGGGTTTCATTTCTCATCAGTTTAAAGAGGAAAATAAAGCATATATCAAGACAAGAAGCTCTGAGCAGACCTAATTTTAAAAGCAACAACTTCCAGAGTATATCCTTTAGTCATAACAAAGCCACCCTCATCCTTTTTATTTCCTACATTTACACTTTTAAACAGAGACCTAAAGTCACAAAGACCACCCTGAGTCGCTTTAAAGAATCAACAAAATTATGTTTTCTGAGCAGAAATGAGACAGAAAAAGTTAGTGGTATATTTTAGAAATCACTTCTACACTTTAAATCATCGTTTTCTGTCAAGTGGTCAGTTAATCAGAATATGAAATTAATCAGAACTATTTCCCCCCACATCCTGTTAAGCAACAATTTAATGTAGTCTTAGAAAGCTTTGGAATTACACCAAATGATTTTCATTCCTAGAAGTGATGTCCAGAGGCAAACATGGAACTTACTCAGACTTGCCGTCAGGGTTTCCAAATCTGCCTTCAGGCCTGGAAGCTGCCGGAGCTGCTGCTGCAGCTCTATCAGGCTCGCCTGCTTCTTCTCCCAGTGCGCGGAGAGCACCACCACCTCGCTGTCCACCAGCTGCAACACGGAAGAGGCGGGGAAAAGTAAAACCAGACTGCAGGCACAGAGATTACAGCCCGCACCGTGAGAGTCAGCCCACGCTATCTTCAAAAACCCTCCTACTGAGTACAGACAACAGGATACTCTTAAAGAGGCTGGAGCTGTTTTCTTTCTGAGAAAAGAACCCCCTTAACATCCAGTGCAGAAAACCTCAAATTACAGCTTTCATCAGTGCATCTTAACCCAGGAAAGAGAAAGGTCAGCAGTGACCTTAGAAGTCACTTCTAACTATACCCTATTTTTAAGTAAACCATGTATTTGAAAATTCAAATCTAGAAAAAATAAAACAAAAAACAACCACTAACAACCGAAAAGAAAACAAACAAAAACAAACCCAAAACATAATGAATGGGTAATTATTTGTTTTACAAAAGGAATTCTTTTAAAAGAAAAGTTCCCTAATGCATTTAGAATATGATTCAATTTCCATTTAAACAGGAACACTGACCGCATAAAGTAAGATAAATGGTACTTGTATACGGAGGAATTACTGAGGCAACTGATCAATTCCAGAAAAAGGAGAAAAGGATTTATACTAACAAAGAGGACATTCAGAGGTGAAAGGTTCCCAACAGCAGGGTTGTGAGATGCCAGACTAGCCTAAAATAATCCCAACGTGTTTTCCTGAAGACTGTAAAGTCAATGACAGACAGCGGTTTCTCCCAGACAATTTTGTTTTGGTTTTAACATGGTGAGAGAGGAAAGGACCTAGAATAAGACTTAGAAGGAGCATGGAGAGGTTATCTTTTGAAAACATCACCAATAATAAGAACTGTAAAAGATACCCAGATTTTGTACAATAAAGACTTCAAAATTCATTATATAACAGAAGAAAGTGTATTTGAATTTTATATGTAAAATTAGAGGTCATAGTTAACTTATATTAAAAAAGGGACAGGGCTTCCCTGGTGGCGCAGTGGTTGAGAATCCGCCTGCCGATGCAGGGGTCACGGGTTCGTGCCCTGGTCCGGGAAGATCCCACATGCCGCGGAGCGACTAAGCCCGTGAGCCATGGCCGCTGGGCCTGCGCGTCTGGAGCCTGTGCTCCGCAACGGGAGAGGCCACAGCAGTGAGAGGCCCGCATACCACAAAAAAAAAAAAAGGGACAATTTACGCATCCCAAGATTAAGATTCTTTAAGAGCTAAAACATGAATACAACTGATTTTTACTGAATCTCACTAAAGAAAGAACTTTTAGAGGAAAAAAAAAATCAAAATAAGATACAAAATTATTTGCATGTGGCACTAGATCATTTTAGCTTCCACATTTTAATATTCTAGGAATTCACAACATTGAAATAAAAAAATTAAGCTACAGTAAAGAGGTTAGAAAGCTGCCCCATCTCCTCACATTATCCCCACTTCACGCACACCTCCCCATCATTAGTCAGCCCACATTGGACGGGTAACCACATCGTCTCACATACAAGCCTCAGCTGAGCTGGGGAGGTGACACCAAGCGCTACTCCAAGTGCACGTCTCATTAATTCCGTATACTTAAAAATGTCCGTGCCAACCGGTTTTGTAAAGATCCTGAAGAGGAGTTTAAAAGATACTGAGCATCGCTAACAGACACAGCTGTGACGCAACAGTAAGGAAACTGGGCTTGAAACAAGGATCCGTGCCCATAGGGTTCATCTGTAATATCCAACAAGTTTCTACTGACCGCCCGGCTCTTTGCCTGGCACTGTTTCAGGCCCTGGAGATACCGTGGTGAACAAAACAGAAAAAAAATCCCTGCACTCTTGGTGCTTTAGTCTGGAGTAGGTCTCACAAATTTTCTTAACTGCAGTTTTTATATTCTATAAAAGAAAAAATAATTCCTGTATCACAGGGCTGAACTGATGACAAGAAAGATATTTTTCCTGGTACATGGCATATCTTTTAAAAAGTTTGTTAAATTTTAACTACTCTGGTTAATTATGTTAAAAATGTGAAAAATCTAGAATAAACAATTTTTAGATATGAACCATTTCTTACTGAAAAGTAAAGTGAAACATACTTAAGTATTAAAACTTAAGTACCGTATAGCTTATGTCTTCCACAAAATTGAAAATTATATTCTGTATACAGAATATAAGAAGCGTGCATAGAAAGAATATATCAGAATACGTTAAAATACTATTTTAATTTAAAAGAATGGGATGTTGAATGGATTCTCAGCAATCATTATCAAGTATAATATAATAATACTAAACATTTTGAGCATTTCTATGTGCCAGGCCCTGTGCTAAGCAATTTACATATATTATCTCATTTAACTACACAGCAACCTTGTAAACAGAGCAATATTACCGCTTCCATTTTACAGAAGAAGAAACCAAGGCACAATGAAGCTGAGTCACTTTCCCAAGGGCCACAGAGGACCTAGATTCAATCCCAGGGAACTTGACACTTAAGCCCATGCCCTTAATTGGTATTCTAGGGATTATGTAGAAGGGGAAATGAAAGGAAGAAGTGAAAAGCTAGCAAAAGAAAAGGTTCTTTCCGAAAAACTGTACTTCAACTTTACTTAATAAGAAATGAGCTATCTCCAGAAGGCCAATTTTTCTCCTCCAAGTAAACAATTCTAAACAAATCCAGATTTAACACCAGGAAATCAAGTTTAAGTAGCAAGACAAACCCATAGTTTGGGTTTGTTGCTCAAATTACAAGTCATTCCAAAATTCCTTCTGGTGGACACTGAAGTTAGGAGAACAAAGAAAAAGCACGGATACAAGTAAATGGGTAACATTAGGACCTTACTCTGTATAAAACAGTTCTGTGTTTTGGGGGTACGATATTTCATGTGATTTTCAAACAACTTCGGTAAGCAGTGTAAGTGGTGTTATACCATTTTATATGTGAGGAAACTAAAAATAGAGAGGCTCCATTTATCTGCCCAAGGTCAAAATGTATTACTGCAGAAAGTAGGCATTCCCACACCCAGTTCAGTTCACTTCCCACCACAGGCAGAAGAGATCCAACCTGGAACACAAAGAGTGAAGCATGCCTAATTTAAGCAGCTTACGCACCAAACTGTTAAAACATGAATCTTAAGAGTTCAATTTGAAGGCAAGCAAATATTTCACAGTAATAAAAATTATAAGCAAATAATGCACTGGAAGTCTAACTTAAAAAGGTGCCCTCAGAATCTAACCCCTAAGTCACTATCAATTATGTACTCATTTATATATTGCTAAGGGAGGAAAAAAAAAATAAAAAAACTTGTTAAAAAAGAAAAGAAAAAAAAAAAACTTGTGGATAAAGTCTAGACAACAAAGTTACCATTGACCAAACTGTTTTCTAAGATATTGCTTTTAATTTTAAGACTATATAGTAAGAATTAGCTTTAAAGTAATCGAGTATAAAATAATTTATCAAAGAAGACTGATTTGTCCTTATGTATATTTGCCCTGGCAGGTTGATACTCTTTGGTTAAAGTCCACTAAAGACACATGAGCATGGCCTGACAAAACAAACACATAATAAAACACTTCGCATGTTAAAGATATACATTTTAAATATTTACATATATCTCAACAATACGTCAGAGAGCTTTAAAATAAATTTCCATTTTTAAAGCTGAGAACTATATTTGTGGAAATCAACAGAGGTACTTTTGATCAGATATGGGTCTTAAAATAACCAAATACTCGACTATGAAAAAATGTAGCATTCAGCAACAGATCTTACAGGAAATTCTTTCTCCTATATATTTTATTATGAAACACTTCTTAAAATTAAAAAAATAATAATTTTTGTTAAAGCTCCTCTACAGGACTTTCCTGGTGGCGCAGCAGTTAAGAATCCTCGTGTCAATACAGGGGACACGGGTTCGAGCCCTGTTCGGGAAGATCCCATATGCCATGGAGCGAGCCACAACTACCGAGCCCATGAGCCACAACTACCGAAGCCTGCCCGCCTAGAGCCCGTGCTCTGCAACAAGTGAAGCCACCACAATGAGAAGCCCGTGCACCACAAAGAAGAGTAGCCCCCGCTTGCTACAACTAGAGAAAGCCCACACGCAGCAACGAAGACCCAATGGCAGCTAAAAATAAATAAGTAAAATTAAAAAAAAAAAAAAAAAAAAAAAACTCCTCTACAGGATATGGTCTTCACTGAATATTGTGGGATTCATCCATGCTGATACATGTAAGTATAGTAGTTCACTAATTTTTCACTGCCGTATGGTATTTGATTATTATTATTATTTTTTTGCGATACCGAGGCCTCTCACTGTTGTGGCCTCTCGCGTTGCGGAGCACAGGCTCCAGAAGCACAGGCTCAGCGGCCATGGCTCACGGGCCCAGCCGCTCACGGGCCCAGCCGCTCCGCGGCACGTGGGATCCTCCCCGACCGGGGCACGAACCCGTGTCCCCTGCACGGGCAGGCAGACTCTCAACCACTGCGCCACCAGGGAAGCCCCTGGTATTTGATTTTATGAATACTAATAATTTACTCTATAGGTGGACTCTGGGACTGTCTAAAGATGCAACAAAACCTGCTATAAACATTCTGGTACAAATCTCCTGTTGCACACAGCAATTTTCACAAATTAGTTACTGATGTGTTTAAAGTATTGAGCTCCTCACCCCTGGGGAAGCTCAACAGGGCTGCAGTAAGTAGACCTCCCCGAGCCTAGCCACCCCTGACTTCAAGTACTCTCATCTATTTGTTACATAATGAATAGATGATACCATGCCAATGTTATCTGCTGAAATGTGAGCCATACCAACAGCCCCAGGGGAAAGCTGGGGAGGCAATGCTACAAAATATCCCTAGGGGCCAAACTGTTGTTTGAAAGGTATGTGGAATTCCAATTTCCACTTCATGGAAGCTCATTTTTCTAATGTGACTGTGCTGATGGATTTACGCTCCCTAGTTGTAGCTGTTCCTCATCATGTCTCTTCTAAGGGACAACTGTCATCAGTGAATAATGACTGACTGCAGAGAAAATTCAGCCTTCTTAAATGTTTGATAATCTAATGAGTGTGAATTTGAGGTTTTCATTTGTATTTCCTTGACTACTAATCAATTTTGAACATTTTCACATTTACTGGTCACTCATGTTTTTTCTTCCGTGTAATACCTGGTCATATCTTTTGCTCACTTACTAATGGGTTATTGTTCTCTTCATTGGTTTGTAGAGGTTTTTCATATGTTTTTAAACACTAGTCCTCTGTTTTGTGGACTGCTTAACTTTTTCATGGTATTGTTTGATGAACGGAAGATTTGATAAAAATTATCAATATTTTCATTTATGGTTGGTGCTTATTATGCCTTGTTGAAGAACTCTTTCTCTACCCTGAGGTCTTAGCTTTTCTACTATTTTCTAAAAGATGTATAATTTTTCCTTTCACATTTAAGTCTGATGGAGCAAAAATCTGAACCACGATCTTCAACTACTTTTATTCAACATTACTTTGGAGATTCTACCCACTGTAAAAAGACCTGAAGAAAGACTGGTAGGTTTTTGCTTCTTCCCTTCCAGCCACACAAAACAACTCCCACCCCTGAACGCAAATTATTAGAATAAGAGGATTTAGCAAGATGATTGACCATGGGATCAAAATACTACAAGTCAAATACTGCAGGTTTGGGTCGATTATTAGGACAAAAGTTAACTTCTATTAGAAACTTGCTAAAACTTTTTACTCTGAATAATTGTGCTGAATGTATTTTCTGCATCTGATGATTATATATTTTTCTCTTTTAATTTGTTAACGTGGTCAACGGCATACAAAGGATTTTCTAATGTCAAACCAACTTTATGATCCTGGAATAAATCTGGGGTGTTTATGCGTGGCTGGATTTGGTCTCCCATCACAGCCATACATACAGCAGGATGTCTCCCAGGTAGAATTCCTCTTGCTTATCATCCAACATTCACAGAACAGCATATATACAGACACATATACAAAGTTTTGGCTAACAGTTATATAGGAAAACTTTACATTTAAGCTCAATACACATTTTAAAACAATGTGTGAGAATATTCTCAAGTGAAATTTCAAATAACATTGGTAGAATATGAGAAACACAAGATGGTACAAGGAGCGGCAAGCCCTGCATATACTGTGAGTGTTGAGAGGTCACGTAACTATACACGAGGCAGCTGTTTGTCAACGAGTGTATCACAGATTTGGTAAGCAGAAAGCTATGTTTGAAGCACTTTACTACCTAACAGATTGCTACCATCTGTAGATCTGTTTTGCTGGTTGTATATATATATTATAATATATTCTTAAATATATTTAAGAATATATATATATTCTTAAATATATAATATATTCTTAAATATATATAAATATATATATTCGTAAATATATTTAAGAAAGTTGGTTGAGGGCTTTGGGTGGACATGTAACACATTATGAATGTGACAAATAGGTTCCTGGATAGAGTGCACAGAACATGTGATTTCCAGAAATAGGTTACTGAAGTTAAGTGAGAGATAATGCCTCCATTTTGCTTATAATTTTTGTAACTGTATTCATGAATGGGACTGGATTCCAATTTCACTTTCTCATACTTCCCTTGTTGGGGTTCAGTATCAGTTATTCTAGCCTCATGAAATGAGCTGGGCAGTTTCCTCTTTTTTCCCTTGCTGCAGGAGTTTGTCTAACATTGAAATGGTAGTCTCTCTGAAATTTTGATAGAACTCTCCTATGAAACTTTGTGGACCTGGTGCTTTCTTAGTGAAAAGATTAATCACTAATACTGTTTCTTTAGTGGCTATAAGACTATTCAGGATTTGCACTACTTTTAAAATTGGTTTTAGGGCTTCCCTGGTGGAGCAGTGGTTGGGAATCTGCCTGCCAATGCAGGGGACATGGATTCGAGCCCTGGTCTGGGAAGATCCCACATACCGCGGAGCAACTAAGCCCGTGAGCCACAACTACTGAGCCTGCGGGTCTGAAGCCTGTGCTCCGCAATGGGAGAGGCCGGACAGAGAGAGGCCCGTGCACCGCGATGAAGAGTAGCCCCCGCTCGCCTCAACTGGAGAAAGCCCTCGCACAGAAACAAAGACCCAACATAGCCCTAAATAAATAAATAAATTTATTTTTTTTAAAAATTGGTTTTAGTAAAAATTTCCAGGGTTTTGCCATTTTGTCTAAGTTTTCAAATTTGTCACAGACTTGTTCACAAGCTCTTATCTTTTCACTCTGCTGTAGCTGTAGTTATATTCTTTAATTCTTAAAATTATTTATCCTTCTTTTCTTGATCCATATCACCAGACACCTATCTACTGAATTTTATTAGTCGTTTCTAAGAACATGTGGCTTTGTCTGGCTTCTACTGTATTCTTTATATTCTATTTCATTTATTTTTTTCATCTTTATTATCTCTTTCATTCTTCCTTCATGATTTATTCTGTTCTCTAATTCTTAGGTTAGATTAGCTCACTGACTTTCAGTCTAATTTTTCCCCTATAAAATTTCCCTCTAAGTAGTCTTTGGCAAATTATACAATTTAGGTGTAGTAATTATAATTTAGTTCTATTTAAAAATTTTCAGTATTATTTCCTTCTTTGAACCATAAATTATGCATTATATTTTTTTAAATAGTTTTTAAAAAAATAAATTTATTTATTTTTGGCTGTGTTGTCTTCGTTGGTGCATATGGGCTTTCTCTAGTTGTGGGGAGAGGGGGCTACTCTTTGTTGTGGTGCGCGGGCTTCTCATTGCGGTGGCTTCTCTTGTGGCAGAGCAAGGCTCTAGGCACACGGGCTCAGAGTTGTGGCTCATAGGCTCTAGGGCGCAGGCTCAGTAGTCCTGGCTCACGGGCTTAGCTGCTCTGCGGCAAGTGGGATCTTCCCAGGCCAGGGCTCGAACCCATGTCGCCTGCATTGGCAGGCAGATTCCCAACCACTGAGCCACCAGGGAAGTCCCAATGCATAATATATATTTGTAATTTGTAAACGTATGGAATTTTCAAAATTGTTTTCCTATACTGACTCCCAGCTTCATTTGCACCAGGATCAGAGAATATTCTGTATGACCTGATTTACATGAAACTTGTCAATTTACATGAAACTTGTTGAGAACTGCTTTGCAGCCCAGTACATGGTCAATTTTTATGTGTTCCAGGTGTGCTTTAAAGAATCTGTATTCTGTATTTGTTGGGGCAGATTCTGTATTTGCCTATCTGGTCAAGTTTCTAAATCACATTAGTCGCATGTCCTATATCCATATTTATTTTATTTGGTTTTTTTTTTCCTATCAATTAAGAGGAATGTATTAACATCCCCCCATTTTTATGATAGATTTATCCATTTTTCCTTATAACTTGTCTCTTATATACTGAGACTTACTAGACACACAGGTTTAGACTTTTCCCCCTTAGGGAACTGAATCTTATAGAGTGATCCTCTGTTTCCTATTTAATTCATTCTCATTATTCTAGTTTCTTCTACAGGTTTGAAAGATAAACACTATTTCTGTTCTTTAGTGGTTACCCTTGAAATTCTGCCCTCCATATTTAACTTTAAATCTAAGGTTAATCAATATCTATACCCTCCCCATTAATACTTGAACTCTGATAATCTGCCTTCCAGATTGCATGCTATTCTTATCCAGCGTTTTTGTCCTATCATTTTTAATTCCACAAACTAGATAACTGATAGAAATACATAGTCACTATTTATATTTACCTATGGTTGACCATTTTCTTTGCTCACTATTCTTTCCTATACCTGAGACCTACCTCCCCAAATCATTTCTTTTATCCAGAAATACATTTTTTAGAAGTTCCTTTATTGGACAACTGTTGATAGAAAACTATTTTTATCTGAAAATGTCTCACTTTGCCCTCATTCTTGACAACAGTTTGAGAAGTCTAATGGAAACTTATTCATTTGTAAGTGATAGATCTTTTCTCTTTTGTTACTTTGAGATCTTCTCTTTGACTTTGGTGTTCTGTAGTTTCAACATGATATGTCTAGGTGTGGATAATTACTTACCTTGCTTGCTTGTAATACTTTTTGGATCTAAGGATTTACACATCTCATTTCTGGAAAATTCTCAGCCATTTACATTTTCCTACATTGTCTTTCCCTCATTCTCTTTCTAGATTATTAGATATATTAAGCTGAGCTATATGAAACTGTAATTTTACATATCAAAAAGGTCTCATATTGGTAATCTTACTTGGTTCAATCTACAGACCTTTTATAACTATTTTCTATTAACTCCTCTTTCATATTTTCCATTTTCATATCTCAGAAATCCTTTCTGGGTAATGTCTGACTTTACCTCCTACGTCAATGTGCTCTTTCTTCAGCTATAGATACCTGCTGTTAAGCACATCCTTTGGGTTTTTAATCTCAATGACTTTTAAAAGTCATGTTTTAAAGTCATGTTTCATACTCTATTTTTCCTTACTCATTTTTCATCCATCTTTCATCTCTCTAAAAAACTTTGTATGTTCCTATTTAATTGTCTATATACAAGAGTGCAATAGCTAAAGTGCCTTACAGGTCTAAATCTTACTCTTTGGTTCTAGTGACTCAAACTTTTGGTAATATATTTCTTTGTGTGTTTGCTAATCTTTGGCGGGGGGAGGGGGGTGGTTAGGGGATGAATCTGTGGGAATCTTGAAGGGCCTGGGTTTACAAGTTTCATCCATGAAGAACTGGTATTTGTTTCTGTTGAGTGTCAAAGACACAGTCACCTGTAGCCCTTTCATTTCTTATGTTAGTGGTTCCTTGATCATGCAGGAAGTATAAACTAGAGCCCAACACTCATGTGAGGCCAAGACCATATATAAACAAATCCAAAATGGAGACTATATTTATTCCAAGTTGTTATGAAGACAAGTTTCCTTGTTGTCTCCTTTTGCCAACAAGAAGCTTTTCTTTTCTTATCTTTTTTCTTTTCTTTCTTTTTAAAAATGTCCTAGATTACCCTTTCACCAAGAGATGTAGTCACTTCAAATATCCAAGAGCTTTATGCAGGAGTCTCAGACTCAGTTCCCCATAGATGAAAATCTCCTATCACCTAAATCTCTAAAGCTTTTGTTTTACTGTTTGACCCCAGCTTCCATGTTATTTTTTTAACCACTCTCATTTCAGTTCCCTGGTGCTTTTGTTTGTTTTCTGCCTTTAGGATTTCCTTTAATTTTTGTACACTTACTGCATTTAAAAATTTAAAAAAAAATCTATCCAGCATTTAGGTGTTTTACACCTAAAGGGCTTTTCAAAGTATCTAGTCTGCCTTACTAACAGAAACCTATAACCTTCCTTTTCAGTAATTTCTAAGAGAAACATCAATGTCTAAATTTTATCATATGTATTACCATGTTCTGTACATATAACTATTACAGCTTCACTAATTCTGTAAATGGTAGTCAGTCCAAATTAATTAAAAGTCAGAATCACAGAAGTCTTTTTAGAAAGAAATAACGTTTGACTGACATCAATAACACAGACTATATTTCATCTTGGCTAAAAA
The DNA here is from genome assembly GCF_026419965.1 of Kogia breviceps. Taxonomy (NCBI): domain Eukaryota; kingdom Metazoa; phylum Chordata; class Mammalia; order Artiodactyla; family Physeteridae; genus Kogia; species Kogia breviceps. Next base: position 95,748,922 of record NC_081319.1, on the reverse strand, counting down.
AGCTTTAAGTACATATGCCAAATAATTTTAATTACAAGTCTCTTTTATTCATTACACACTCTATAGAGCTAGAAAATAAGTTGTTCTTCTAAGTAATTGAGGTTGACTCCTGAGATTTTTATATTTATTTGCTAATAAGCAAATTAATGATTTTAAGTAGACTGAGCAAAGTTAAACTTTTGCCCCCCAAAAAAGGAATTCTTAAATAGTGAGTAGAAAGAAATGACATAATTTACATAAACTGCAAAGGTATCAGACTCAAATTCAAAGCATTATACCTGGATGAAACAAATATTTACTTGCGACTCTAGAATAAAAGTTACAAACTCTCTAAGCTAACTAAATTACTTGACTGAGAAATTATGAAAAAGTGCTTTATTTAGGGAGTTTCATAATCAACTACTAAATTAAATTTCAGATATCCTGCAAAACGTTTTAACACAACTACAAATTTAATTTTTTAAAAACTAGCATTTAAGACTGCAAAAGGATATTTTCCCCGTGAGTATAAGATTAGCCGATTCTTTACCTCGCCAGCACTTGCGCATTCCTGGGCTCTTCTGTGGAGTGCAGCCCACGTATCTTCATACCTAAGAAAAGCAAAAAATAATTCAAAATAAAAACCACACACTTAAAAAAATCCTACCTATGTATACGTATGGCTGATTCATTTTGCTGTGCAGTAGAAGCTAACACAACATTGTAAAGCAACTGCACGCCAATAAAAATTAATTAATAAAAAAAATTCTACCTAAAAATGAACGTGTTACATCCTGTGGTGTCAGAAAGGAAAGCTCAAAAAATAATGGAGACACATTGTAAACACACAGAAGTCAACTTCAAGGGGCTTCCAATTGCCAAATCTGGGACAACCGGAGCAACAAAACAAATAATGGTAGAAATGGGTTATAACTCATGGACTAAAACCAACAGCCATGAGTTCATAGTGATTTAAATAACCAGTTGAATGGGGCAGAAGGGAAAAATTCTTCCTTACAGTAGAATTCCAATTAATAATGATCGAAAAAATGGGAAAAATAGAAAATCACCATTTGGTAAACAATACTAATTATTTCAGGCAAGAATTCTAATAGATGCTAAAATTAGTGGGTGAGAGTATAAAGAGAAACAGGATATTTTCATAGTCTCTAAGTATCTCCCCACAGGATACTTATTAATTTAAAAGGGGGAAACAGTATTAAAGTGGAGAAACCTGGTAGACACTTCCTTAACCAAGTGGTAAATATTAACATCAACAGTAAGGAGACATATCAATATCATATGCCTATTGATACAATACACTGGAGGACACAACATTATTCTTCTGTTATTCTCACCATAAAAGCACTAACTTGAATTTAATCATGAGAAAACAGCAGATAAACCCAAAATGAGGGATATTTTGCAAAATAACTAGCCAGAAATAAACCCATGCATATATGGCTCAATTACTTCACAACAAAGGAGTCAAGAATATACAATAGGGAAAGGAGGGTCTCTTCAATAAATGGTGTAGGGAAAACTGGACAGCCACACGCAAAAGAATGAAACTGGACAACTATCTTGTAGCACACCCCAAAATTAACTCAAAATGGATTAAAGACCTGAATGTAGGACCTGAAACCAAAAACTCCTATGAAAAAACATAGGCAGTAAGCTCCTTGATATCGGTCTTGTGATGATTTTTTGGATCTGATACCACAAGCAAAAAGAACAAAAACAAACAAGTAGAACTACCTCAAACAAACAATCTTCTGCACAGCAAAGGAAACCATCAACAAAATGAAATGGCAACCTACTGAATGCAAGAAAATACTTGCAAATCATACATGTAATAAAGAGTTAACACCCAAAATATATAACTTCCCAAAAATACAGCAAATAATAAGTGTTGGTGAGGATGTGAAGAAAAGGGAACCCTTAGTATACTGTTGGTGGGAATGTAAACTGGTATAGCCACTATGGAAAACAGTATGGAGGTTCCTCAAAAAATTAAAAATAGAACTACCATATGATCCAGCAATCCCACTCCTGGGCACATACCCAGACAAAACTATAACTCGAAAAGACACATGCACCCAATGTTCACAGCAGCACTACTCACAAGAGCCAGGACAAGGGAGCAACCCCTTTGCCATCTGCAACAACATGGATGGACTTGGAGGGCATTATGCTTAGTGAAATAAATCAGACAGAGAAAGAAAAATACTGTATGTTATCACTTATATATGGAATCTAAAAAATACAACAAATGAATGAACATAACAAAATAGAAACAGACTCACAGATGCCCAGAACAAATTAGTGGTTACCAATAGGGAGAGTGAAGAAGGGGAGGGGCAAGAAAGGGGTAGGGAATTAAGAGGTACAAACTACTATGTATGAAATAAGTAAGCTACAAGGGTATATAGCACAGGGAATATAGCCAATAATTTATAATAACTTTTAATGGAGTATAATCTATAAAGAGTTTAAATCACTATGTTGCACCCCTGAAACTAATATTGTAAATCAACTATACCTCAATTTTAAAAATTTAAATAAATAAATAGAAAATAAAACAAAATAAACCTGAACTCATAGGTACAGAGAACAAACTGGGGGTTACCAAAAGCAGGGGGTGAGGGGTTGGGTGTGAGTGTGTGTGTATGAGAGAGAAATGGGTGATGGTGGTCAAAGGTATAAACTTGTATTTATACATAACATACAGCACGGTGACTACAGTTAATAATACTATATGGTATATTTGAAAGTTCCTAAGAGAGTAAAACATAAAAGTCCTCATCACAAGAAAAAATTTTTAAACTATGTGTGATAATGGATGTTAACTAGATTTATTGTGGTGATTATTTTGCAATATATACAAATATTGAGTCATTATGCTGCACACCTAAAACTAATATAATGTCATATGTCAATTACCTCTCAAAAAAAAAGTTCAGGCTTAAGAAAAAAGAAAAAAGATCTCAAATCAACAATCTAATTTCACAACTTAAGGAACTAGAAAAAGAACAAACTGAACCTATAGTTGGCAGTAGGAAGGAGACAACAAAGAGCTAAGAAAACAATTCCATCTACAATAGCATCAAAAAAATTTTAGGAATTAACCAAGAAGGTGAATACTTGTACAATGAAAACTACAAAATATTGCTGAAAGAAATTTTAAAAGACATAAATAGATGGAAAGGTATCCCACGTTCATGGAATGGAAGACTTAATATTGTTAAGATGTTGTCAATAGCACCCAAAGTAATCTACAAATTCAGTGTAATCCCTATCAAAATCCCAATGGCATTCTTTGTAAAGTAGAAAAAAAAATCAATCGTAAAAATTCATATGGAAGGTCAAGGGATCCTGAAAAGTCAAAACAATCTTGAAAAGAAGAACGAAGTTTGGAAGACTCACACTTCTTGATTTCAAAACTTACTACAAAGCTACAATAATCAAAATCAAATAATAATCAAAACAGTGTGGCACTGGTATAAAGGGAGACATATAGGCCAATGAAATAGCAAGCCGAGAAATAAACACTTGCATGTATGGTCAAATAATTTTCGACAACTGTGCCAAGATCATTCAATGTGTAAAGGATAGTCTTTTCAACAAATACGCTAAGGTGCTGGGAAAAGTGGATATCCACATGCAAGAGAATGACGTTGGACTCTTACTTTAACACCATACATAAAAATTAACTAAAAATGGATCAAAAAATCCAAACATAAGAACTAAAACTATAAAACTCTTTGAAGAAAACATGGGGAAAAGCTTCATGACATTAGATTTGACAATGATTTCTTGGATATAACACCAAAGGCACAGGCCACAAAGAAAATAGACAAATTGGACTTAATCAAAATTAGAAACTTTTGTGCATGAAAGAACACAATCAACAGATAAAAAGGCAACCAATAAAATGGGAGAAAATATTTACAAATCACATACCTGATAAGGGATTAATATCCAGAATATATAGAAAACTCCTAACACTCAACAACAAAAAACCACCCTATCCACAAACAGGCAAAGGACTTGAATAGATACTTCTCTAAAGAAGATATATAAATGGCCAATAAACACATGAGAAATTCACCATCATCAGTCATTAGGGAAATGAAAATCAAAACCACAACGAGATAGCACTTCATATCAAAGAGAATGGCAAAAAAAAAAAAACCAACCAGCCAAACAAAAGACCCCCAAAACAAGTTTTGGTGAGAAGATGGAGAAATGGCAACTGGAGAAATGTGCACTGCTAGGGGAATGTAAAATGGTGCAGCTGCTATGGAAAACAGTATAGAGGTTCTTCAAAATATTAAAGTAGAATTACCATATGATTCAGCATTTCCTTTTTTCAGTATATACTGCCAAAAAACTGAAAGCTGGATCATGAAGAGGTATCTGCACACCCACGTTCATAGCAACATTGTTTACAATAGCCAAAAAATGGCAGCAACCCAAATGTCCATTAATGGATGAATGAATAAGCAAAATACGGTATATTCATACAATGGAATATTATTCAGCCTTAAAAAGGAAGGAAATTCCTTTGAATTAGTGGTGATCATTTTGTAATGTACAGAAATATGGAAAAACTATGTTATGCACCAGGGACTAATATAGTTTTGTAGATCAATTATACTTTAAAAACAAGCAAGCAAACAAACAAACGAATAGAAAAAGAGATCAGATGTATGGTTACCAGAGGCGGGTGGGTGGGGTGTGGAGGGAGGGAGATCGAATGAAGGCAGCGAAAAGGTACAAACTTCCAGTTTGTAACATAAGTAAGTACCAGGGATGTAATATACAACACAATGAATATAATTAACACTGCTGTATGTTACATATGAATGTTGTTAAAGTCTAATAGTTCTCGTCACAAGGAAAAAAATTCTTTTTCTTTTCTATCTATATGAGATATGGATGTTCACTAAACTTACTGTGGCAATCATCTCATGATGTATGTAAGTCAAGTCATTATGTTGCAATACCTTAAACTTAAACAGTACTGTATGCCTATTATATCTCAATAAAACTGGAAGACCAAAAAGGAAGAAATTCTAACAAGCTACATGGATGAAACTTGAAAATATTATGTTAAGTGAAATAAGCCAATCACAAAAAGACAAATACTGTATGATGCCACTTATAAGAGGTACCTAAAGTAGTCAAATTCATAGAAAGAGAAAGTAGAATGATGGCTGCCAGTGGCAGACATTTGCAAGATGAAAAGAGTTTTGGAGACTGGATGCCCAACAATGCAAATGTACTCAGTAGTAGTGAACTGTACACCTAATAACGGTTAAGATGGCAAATTTTATGCTATATGTATCTTACACAATTTTTTAACAATTAAAAACATTTTATGATTTAGGTATATGCTATTTAAAATGGTCTTTCCTCCACTCAATACTAGTTCCAAAGAGAAAAGACTGCTTCAGTGCAATGAATAGACACATTACAGATATTCCTATGGCTGAAAATTTTTCATGTTAAGTCCAGAAATGCACCCCATTTCCCAAAACTACCATACACATGAGTCTACAAGTCTAAAGTAAATCTTTCAATGAAGTTCTTCCAACTAAACCCCTAGATTTAAAAAAATAAAGATAACATGCAAACAGTACACCACTGATTAATTTTTACTATATCTCCTTTCATGTTCACTTATGTTCCTCACTCAACAAAACCAAGCAGGAAATTAATGTCAAATTAAGCACTCAGAGAAGAAAAATCCCCAGATTTTGCAACCATAAAAACAAACTGAATAAAAAGCTAGACAAGAGAAAGCAAAATGTAGGTATAGGTAATTGTGTCCTAACACAAGCTGATAAGGCGAAGGAACATACCCTCTACTGTACACATGGCTACCACTTATCCATCAGATGCTATGTTACGAGGTACAGAAATGCATATAACAACATATGCAAACCATATACTTATTTTTATAACAGCTTTATTGAGTTTTGATACACCATAAAATTCATGTTTTTTTTTTTTTTTTTGGCCGCACCATGTGGCATGAGGGAGTTCCCCAACCAGGGATCAAACCTGCGCCCCCTGCAGTGGAAGCTCGAAGTTTTAACCAGTGGACTGCCAGGGAAGTCCCCAAATTCATGCTTTTAAAGTGCATAATTCAGGACTTCCCTGGCAGTCCAGCAGTTAAGACTTCACCTTCCAATGCAAGAGGTGTGGGTTCGATCCCTGGTTGGGGAGCTAAGATCCCACATGCCTCTCGGCCAAAAAACCAAAACATAAAACAGAAGCAGTATTGTAACAAATTCAATAAAGACTTTAAAAAAGGTCCACATCAAAAAAAAAAAATCTTGAAGTGCATAATTCACAGTATATTCACAGAATTAGCTGGGACAACTATCACCAACTATCTAATTCCAAAATATTTTCATCACCCTGAAAAGAAACCCCATATCCATTAGCAGTCATTACTCATTCCCCTCTCTCCTCCAAACCTTGGCAAAATTATCTTTCCATCTCTATGGATTTGCCTATTCTGGACATTTCATATTAATGGAATCATACACTATGTGCCATTTTTGTTGATTCCTTTCATTTAGCATGTTTTTAAGTTTCATCCAAGATGTAGCACGCCTCAGTATTTCATTCCTTTTCATGGCTGAATAATATTCCATTGTATGGAGATATGAAAGTTTGTTATTGTTCATTGACTGATGAATATTTGCACTGTTTCTACTTTTTGGCTATTATGAATACTATTGCTTTATGAATGATACTGCTATTATGCACATTTGTATACAATTTTTTATGTGGACATAAGTTTTCAATTTTCTTGGTATGAAACTGCTAGGTCACATGGTAATTCTACTTTTAACTTCTTTTTTTTTTTTGCGGTACGTGGACCTCTCACTGTTGTGGCCTCTCCCGTTGCGGAGCACAGGCTCCAGACGTGCAGGCTCAGCGGCCATGGCTCACAGGCCTAGCCACTCTGCAGCATGTGGGATCTTCCTGGACCGGGGCACAAACCCGTGTCCCCTGCATCGGCAGGCAGACTCTCAACCACTGCACCACCAGGGAAGCCCGACTTTTAACTTTTTGAGAAACTACCAAACTGTTTTCCAAAGCAGTGATTTTATAATCCCACCAGCAGAGCATAAGGGTTCCAATTTTTCCACATCACTGCCAACACTTGTTATTGTTTGTCTTTTTGATTATAGCCATGCTAGTGGGTAAAAAGTGGTATTTCATCGTGGCTTTGGTCTGCACTTCCCTGATGACTAATGATGAGAATTTTTTCATGTGCTTATTGGCCATTTGCCTATCTTTTTTATGGAAATGTCTATTCAAATCCTTTGCCTATTTCTTCACTGGATTATTTGCCTTTTTACTGTTGAGTTATAAAAGTTATTTATACATTCTAGACACAAGTACCTCAACAGATGTATAATTTGCAAATATTTTCTCCCATTCTGTGGACTATTGTTTTACTTTCTTGATAGTGTTCTTTAAAGAGCAAAAGTTTTAAATTTTGATAAAGTCCAATTTATCTTTTTTTCCTTTGTTACTCATGCTTTTGATGTCATCTAAGAAAATCACGTATTTTAATATCAATCTGCACATCAATAGAAATGGATTGGAGAAGAAATGGTAACAAATTAAGAATCAAAGTAAGAAAATTATTGGGGACTCAAATCTAGAATTGATTTTCTTGCAACAAAGAAACCACAAACATAATACATGCACATGATAAAGTTATTGATTAGTCAACACAACAGTGATCAATATGCTCAAAGTCTGAATGGCCTTTGTATTAATCAGTGAAATGCAAGAGCCCCTCGGGAACACAAATAAGTAAATAATTTCCAATCTCCTTGTTAAGGTAAAATTTATTTGTTTTAATGTTTCTATGTATAAAGTTATAAAATACTTTAGACAATAGTCAGAAGTATAACCTTTTTATTTAAATGAAAACACTTACCTGCTAAGTAATTCTAGTCCAGCAGAGCACTTTGGCAAATATGGAACAGCCCTGCCAAAAGAAACACTTAATTTATTAAAAATTGCTGCTGATTTAGGCCAACTTAAAAAAAAAGTTACATATAATAATTTTGATGCTGTCAATCATAATGTGGAATATTTTAAAATCACTAATGGCAATTGATCTAAACTTTTAGAAAAATGTATTGTAATTCCAAAGTTAATATACTGCAATATACTATCAACCATCACTTTGCCCTACAGATTTTTAGCACACAATAATAAACACTTTAATAGAATGTTAGCTAACAAGAAATTTTTTTAAAAGCTCCTCATCTCTAGGTTTAAAGTGAAATTTGGTCATGTGCTTTACTTTATTAAAAAAATGAAAAAACTGCACAAATTATACTAGTGTTTTCATATAAAACAGATAACACAGCGAAAGAGGCTCATTTGCCAGGTACTGTTTCATTATCAATTTGCTTCTCAATAATGGAGAACTTTTACTGTGCTCTTAATATACAAATAAAAATGATTAATTGTGATCAAATAGCCATTGACTGTCATGGAGTAAAACAATTACATGTCACCATTTTTTCAACCAGTTTACAATTTTATCAGAAAAATTTCCAGTTACAAAATTCAGAAAGAATCAATAAATTGTTTAGTCAGATGCATTCAACAGATATAAAATCCATTAAAGTTATTATACTATCATGACTACAACCAAAAGTTGTATGAAATTTAAGTCATAGTAAATTAAATCAGCACAAGCTCACCTGGGTTTGTTTTTTACTTTAGCTTCTCTTGACTTGTCACTTAAAGTCTTCAGCCTGTAATTCAACAAGTATAAAATATATTTTTACAGCTTAAGAGATTTTTTTCAAATGCAAATTTCACAGCTCGTAAAACTTTGGGTTGGATAAGCTCATTTTTTTTTTTTTTTTTTAGCAAGAATTAAGCACCTCTACAGACAGCAAGTATTTGTTGACTATATATCAGACACCACAAATAGAAAATTTGTAGCAAATATTTTTATATTTTTCTTGTCCCAAATCCCTTTTCTAGAAACACTTCCTAAATATGACTGGACTAGAAAACCTCACTACTCTGGCAACATCAGAAAAAAACAGTGGTCTCCATAGGTGAACTTGATGGGCAACAAAGATATCTAAGCAGCACATTTTTAAGTAGATAACTATGCCAGGCACTGTCTAAGTGCCAACATTCTGAGAAATTTTAGCTATTGATAAAAGGCTTTCTAAAATACATTACAAACCTCCTTCATTAAAGAGGTCTTGGCACATATTCTACTGAACATTTTCTGATAACTCAGCATCATTATCATGAATACCAGTGACTGCATCTCGTGGCAAAACATTACTCTCCTTAGATGTTTCTGAGCTAGGAATGTCTCTTCATTTACCAACTCGAAACCAATCTAAAGTGGTTTTCTGAGTTTGTTCAGGATCCTACGTCTATTTCTTCAAAATTTAAATTTTCCACCTCTACCATTGGTCATATGGTATCAGCTACCACTTACTGCTTCTGCTAGCTATTTAACTATAGCAGCCTACTCCCCTTCTATTTGCTTTTTTAAATTATTGGGCTGGGAAACATAAATGGGCTAGAAATGCATATGTAAAATAAAACTAAATAGGCTCTTCTATATATAAAATATGAAGGTCATAAACTTCAATGTATTTTCACTTCACCAGCCCATTTTTTAACCTACCTTTAACTGTGGACTCTGTATCATATAACAGACTGCCAAAAAGTGAATGCTAAATTATAAGATAATCTCACATGAGATATCTGGACATGTTCTTCTGAATCTGATTACTTCCACAAATATTCATTTCTAAATAGAGTCTGAAGCATAGGCCACGGTACCCCAGCTAGCTCCACAAAGCCTTTGTAAAACTAGACACAGGTGCCCCTTTCTCAAGACACTTTACTGCACTCGGTCAGCAACTGTCCTAGCATACCAGCTAACTCTCCTATGAATGCCCCAACCCTTTGTTGTGCACAGCTGTACGTGCAAGCCCTGACAGAGGATTACAACTTTTTGGTCAATAATGCCTGGCTTAAAACCAGAAAGGGACTTCTAGTGTCAAGTCATTTTTTTTTTTTTAACAAGTTGCAGTGTCAATTTCATACTAAGATTTTTTTATATTGTTCTATGTTCTTTTTCAAAAACTAAAATATTGATGAGATCAATTCCAATACAATGTTAAAAAGACTTAGCAATCTCTTTAATACAAAACTATATTTGTATATAGCTCTCCAGATGAGTTGAATTTAAAAAGTCTAACCTGTCCCAGAAAAACAATATAAATTTTCAAGCTTAGCTTAGAAACTAGTAAATCCGGTTTAAACTAAGATTAAGCAAAAGCTAGGGAAAGGTATTTTGATAGCCATTCAACCACTTCCACTCCAAAAGCTGAGAAAGGCACTTAGTTGTGACATCCGAGGTAGAATTATACTAGGATAGGCAGACACAGCACTGCATTATACTCAAAACGATTCTAGTACTATATTCAGTGATTTGGGACAATTCTATATCGTTAGGTGTTACAAGGATATTGAAAGCTCACTGCTAAGACCCTCTTTGAACCATTCATTATAGGACCTAGCAAATCTTTAAGTTAGTATTTCAAGTATTTCTCAAAAAAATGTTAAATTTCTCAATTGTAAGATATCAAATGTGGGGTTCTCCTCCACACGTCCCCAAAAGAAAGAAAGAAAAAAAATAGTTTGGAATAAAAGAGAAAGGAGGAAGCTTATAGGGAGCTGAAAATAAAATTGTTGGAAGGTCAGTAAGAGCTTCCCCAGGTGGCTCCTTAACAACCACCTACTTTAAAAATTGGTCTTTAACCAAATGTAATGTGTGGAACTTATCTGATGTGGATTTGAACAAATCAACTGTAAAAAAGACATTTCTAAGAACCAGGAAATTTGATTATGGACTGGAGAACTGATAATATCAAAGAATTAGTGTTAATTTTGCTAGGTATGATATTGGCATTGCATTTATGTAATGTATTTTTTTTTTAGAGATGAAAACTGATGTATGAGAGATGTAAGAGCTTAGTCTGAGGTTTACTTTGTAAGGGAGAGACAAAGCAAATGAGGTAGTAGTTGACAATTGTTGAATCTGAATAATGAATATATGGGACTCACTGTGTTATTCTATTTTTGTATATGTTTAAAACTTTGTAAAAAAAGTTTTAATAACAAAAAAGTCTTTTATATAGTCATCTTTTCTCATCACACCTTCTCCATATAAATCATCAATATGCCAAAATTCAGAATAGAAACTACTGTAGAAAACAAAGTAGCAAGAAGAAAGTTGGAAACAGTGAAGAAAGTTCAAGAGAGAAAAAGATAAAATAAGAGTCAATGTAACACTTTAAGTCGAAAAAATATAAGGTCAGACCCCCAAAAAAGCAAAACAGTCTTTTCTGAAGTATATATTCAAAACCCAGAATTCAACTGAAAGTAGCTTACCATTTCTATTTGGGGATAACTCTATTTAAAGTTTCTCACAGTGAGTCTGTGCTGGAAACAACCTGCTAATAAAGTCCCACAATGTCTTGACACACTGAGAAGGAAATACTGATCTGAGTGAAATACCCCAGTTTCCTAAACCATAAAATAGGAGTATTGTACTGACCATAATGATTTGCCACAAGAAATAAAGGAAATATGACTTTGGCGGCAAACTGTAATTGCAAATTATAAAACCAATTCAAACAAAAAGTATAATAAAAACTATCTCCAATTTTAGTAAAAATTATCACCATCAAGAAAGGTAAGAAGCCAAAAAAAAGAAAGATAAGAAGCTATGTACATTACAGGGTCAAAGTAAAATAAAGTAGAGGTCCCCCAATGCACCAGTGCCCATAAAAGCCTTCTCCACCGTTCCTAATCTTCTTCACAATACCGTATACCCCCAGGGAGACGTGAGTGCTGCTGTGTGAGTATATTAATACACAGACTTCTAAGTGAGCCACCTGACAATTATTTTCTACCCGAAGCAACTAATGCACACTTCAGAGTTCAAAGCACTTACCTTCAAATTCATAACACCACAATATTTTATTTTTAGATTGTTGCAAAGACTTACCTAAATTTGACCCCAGCACATTTATTTTTTTAAGCTTTACAGAAAATACTAAGATGGAGGTATCTTACTACGAAATGGAGATAACTAGCAAAATGGCTTAGACAAAAAGTTTAAAAAGTAGTTACACAGAATGAGAGGCGGAGTATGACAATGACTGATGAGCAGGAAATGGGCTTTCTGGACCTGACTCAATGGCATGAGGGACCTTGACGGCAGTCCATTTATCCTCACTTCAATTTTCTACTCATCTAACCCGATCAGCTATTATGAAAGGTGAGGATGGCAGCTTTAAAACAACACCATATGTATTAGTTAGCCTATTTTGTCCTTTAAGGCTCATTTTCATGTCTCCATTATTCCAACTTTAAATTCTGTTTATGAATAAAAATCCAATCTATTATATTTTCCCATTAATGTTTATCATTTTTTCTTTCTTTTTTAAAGCCAAGATCAGGAAACATGAAAGCATTAACCATACCTTAAAGTGCACATGACCCCAAAGCTCTGAAGGCCGAGAGATTCACACAAAAGCCACAGAGACTCAGGAAGGGGAGGGAGGACTTTATCCTATCTCTGTCCTAATTACCCCCAAACACACCACTTCCTTCTTGATACACTCAGGAGGTGTTTCATAAATTTCCAGCTGCTTCTTGGACCTCAGAGCACATTCACTGTCAACTGCTCCTTCTCTCTCAAAACTACGCAACTTCTCCCCTGTTGGTAAATGACATCATTAGCTAAGATACTGCAAAATTAACATCCTCAATTTCTCCACCTTTTTCACTTCCTAGTCTCACTTTTTATGAAATCGACCAGTGCCTGTCATGTCAGGACTATTCCCTCCTTCAATTTTGATTCTCTCTCGCCTGCCCCCTAATTATAGCCTTCTTAATACTCTCCCTGTTCCCCATGTCTAATCCTCCCATCACATCGCCTCCCAAATTCTTCTTCCAGAAATACAGGTAGGCTCAGGCCGCTCCCCTCCACAAAAACCTTCAGAAGATTCAGTCAACCTAAAAATAAGCAAGACCACCCTATATAAGATAGCCACCCCCCACCCCCAAACCCGCTTTATTTTTAGCGACAGTACTTATGACCTTCTAGATATTCTGCCTCCTGCCAGTAGAATGAGCGCAGGGACATTATTTGCTGCCCGGTGTATGCATTCTCCGCTCTAACCCTAGTGCCTGTCAACAGGTAAGCACTCAATAAATATTTCATAAATGAATTAATTTAGCAAAGCACTGAAGACCCTCTATTATCAGACACTAAACTTCCTTTCCAGGTTCCTCTCCCACAAAAGCTTCATCTCTGAAATCCCTCACCCACATCTATCCTCATCCCTCCTCATTCTGCAAGGCCCCGTCTAGAAGCCACCTCCTCTTTGAAGCCTTCCATAAATGCATCTGAACTAATGACTCTTTCCTCTGGGCTCAAAAACCACATCACTTCTATCTTTCACATTCAGTTCCTTCTGCTTTGCTTTATGTTACCAACAGTTTAGGGCATCTGGAGGGCAGAAACAGTTTCAGTTAACTTCATAGGCCCAAGATCTAGTCCAACATATAGACACTGGCAAAGAGCAGGCAAAACTGAATATGTGGCCTCTTAAATTTTTTTTTTTTTGACGAAATGAAAAAAACTTCTATGATAAAGAAGACTGAGTTCCTACCCTAGTGTTTGCCACTTGGTGGGAACTCAGTAAATGTTTATTAAGTCAAGTTGAATATTGAGATTTTTTTTTCCTGCTGAAGGTAAGTATGCATGAAGAGTCAACATTTTAGGCAAAACCTCACCATTTTACCACACTGTGAATTAGAATGTTAGCTCCTCTCCTTTGAGGTTTTGATACTACAGGAGGGAAGAAGAGAAAATGAGTGCAGTGGGCAGGGCTGGAGGTCAGGGCAGAGGTGGCTTTGCGGAGGACACCCACTGCCTAGTTGCAACACTTGTATCCATATCCAAAAGCACCCAGAGCGTTACAGACAGGAAATGCCAGGCAGCTGCGAACCCTTGGTAAATCTGATTTTCAGTTTCCTGAAGGGTTTTACATGCCTGCATACTTCAGTCCTGAGGTCGTGGGCCATCACTGCTCAGAAGGTAAAAAACCAAAGACCAGAGTGGATTTGAAGTAAATGCCTCGGAGGGTCCAAAAGTCTCCCTCAGAGCTCAAGCCAGTCCCTAAAAAGTGGATGTTCTCTGTGAACTCTCCGAAAGGCTCCTAGAGCTCTGAGGGAGTTAAATAAGACGAGGACTCGTAGGTGAGGGGGAGAGAGCAAAGCTGCAAGGCAGTCCCCTCCCGTGGCCTTTGGATGAGCTGGCCACCTAGTTAGGCCAGAAAGAAAGCAACATTATTTCTAGGTTTACCTCGATTTTGACATAGCTATTATTATGAACAGAAAGTTAAAAATTACAAAAAACATCACGAGTCCATGGATGACCTACAGTCCCTTGAGGGCCAGCAGCAGTCTTTCCACTGCCCTCAAGCTGCATTTTGTCTAAGTTTGAATGGAAAGTTGAAATTTGTTAGGTCCATCAAATATGCTTTAATCACTAATGTGGCAGTCTCTTGCAAAGCTGATAAAGAATATTCCTATTTTACTTAAAAAAAAAAGTAATTGCCTACATTCCAGCTCCAGATATATGAATTTCAGAAACTGAAAATGAGCAGAAAAGCCCTGAGGAGAGGCTGCTGCTCTGGGCTGCTGTGAAGATCCACGTGAAGGAACTCAGGAAAGCACCCAGGCCTTTCTTCTACTGAGCTCCTGGGGCAATCTGAACAGATGAAGTTTCCAATTATTTTGTAAGCCAGCTGCTCTGACTTCTACGGACACTAACAGCAAGTGTTCTAAAGGAATGCCAGGTACAGCTGGGTAGTTTTGAGAGGTAAGGGCCATGTTGCTTTCATCTCTGAATCCCTCAGTGCCTTCATGCAATATACACATGAAGCTGTGTTTAATGTCACCTTTTCTCAGCCTGGCAAAATATTCAAAAATAGGTTGATTTTAGGCTGAATATGAAACAGTTTACTAAAAGGAATTACATGGATTTTTCTTGTTAAGAATTGCCTAGGAGAGCACCTCAATACATAAGGCAACTGCTAACAGCTATAAAAGAGGAAATCAACAGTAACACAATCATAGTGGGGGACTTCAACACCTCACTTACACCAATGGACAGATCATCCAAAATGAAAATAAGGAAACAGAAGCTTTAAATGACACAACAGATCAGATAGATTTAATTGATATTTATAGGACATTCCATCCAAAAACAGCAGATTACACTTTCTTCTCAAGTGCACACGGAATATTCTCCAGGATAGATCACATCTTGGGTCACAAATCAAGCCTCAGTAAATTTAAGAAAATTGAAGTCATATCAAGCATCTTTTCTGACCACAACACTATGAGATTAGAAATCAATCACAGGGAAAAAAACGTAAAAAACACAAACACATGGAGGCTAAACAATACATTACTAAATAACCAAGAGATCACTAACGAAATCAAAGAGGAAATCAAAAAATACCTAGAGACAAATGACAATGAAAACACGATGATCCAAAACCTATGGGATGCAGCAACAGCAGGTCTAAGAGGGAAGTTTATAGCTATACAAGCCTACCTCAAGAAACAAGAAAAATCTCAAGTAAACAATCTAACCTTACACCTAAAGGAACTAGAAAAAGAAGAACAACAAAACCCAAAATTAGCAGAAGGAAACAAATCATCAAGATCAGAGCAGATATAAATGAAACACAAACAAAGAAAACAATAGCAAAGATCAATAAAACTAAAAGCTGGTTCTTTGAGAAGATAAACAAAATTGATAAACCATTAGCTAGACTCCTCAAGAGAGAGAGGACTCAAATCAATAAAATTAGAAATGAAAAAGAAGTTAAAACAGACACCACAGAAATACAAAGCATCCTAAGAGACTGCTACAAGCAACTCTATGCCAATGCCAATAAAACGGACAACCTGGAAGAAATGGACAAATTCTTAGAAAGGTATAACCTTCCAGAATGAACCAAGAAGAAACAGAAAATATGAACAGACCAATCACAAGTAATGAAATTGAAACTGTGATTAAAAATCTTCCAACAGGGCTTCCCTGGTGGCGCCGTGGTTGAGAGTCCGCCTGCCGATGCAGGGGACGCGGGTTCGTGCCCCGGTCCGGGAGGATCCCACATGCTGCGGAGTGGCTGGGCCCGTGAGCCATGGCCGCTGAGCCCGTGCGTCCGGAGCCTGTGCTCCGCAATCGGAGGGGCCACAAAAGTGAGAGGCCCACGTACCATTAAAAAAAAAAAAAAAAATCTTCCAACAAACAAAAGTCCAGGACCAGATGGCTTCACAGGTGAATTCTATCAAACATTTACAGAAGAGCTAACACCCATCCTTCTCAAATGCTTCCAAAAACTTGCAGAGGAAGGAACACTCCCAAACTCATTCTATGAGGCCACCATCACCCTGATACCAAAACCAGACAAAGATACTACAAAAAAGAAAATTACAGACCAATATCACTGATGAATATAGATGCAAAAATCCTCAACAAAACACTAGCAAACAGAATCCCACAATACATTAAAAGGATCATACACCATGATCAAGTGGGATTTATCCCAGGGATGCAAGGATTCTTCAATACACGCAAATCAATCAATGTGATACACCATTTTAACAAACTGAAGAATAAAAACCGTATGATCATCTCAACAGATGCAGAAAAGCTTTTGACAAAATTCAACACCCATTTATGATACAAACTCTCCAGAAAGTGGGCATAGAGAGAACCTACCTCAACATAATAAAGGCCATATACGACAAACCCACAGCAAACATCATTCTCAATGGTGAAAAACTGAAAGCATTTCCTCTAAGATCAGGAATGAGACAAGGATGTCCACTCTCACCACTATTATTCAACATAGTTTTGGAAGTCCTAGCCACGGCAATCAGAGAAGAAAATGAAAAAGAAGGAAAACAAATTGGAAAAAGAAGAAGTAAACCTGTCACTGTTTGCAGATGACATGATACTATACATAGATAATCTTAAAAATGCCACCAGAAAACTACTAGAGCTAATCAATGAATTTGGTAAAGTTGCAGGATACAAAATTAATGCACAGAAATCTCTTGCATTCTTATACACTAATGAAAAATCTGAAAGAGAAATTATGGAAACACTCTCATTTACCACTGCAACAAAAAGAATAAAATACCTAGGAATAAACCTACCTAGGGAAACAAAAGACCTGTATGCAGAAAACTATAAGACACTGATGAAAAAAATTAAAGATGATACCAACAGATGGAGAGATATACCATGTTCTTGGATTGGAAGAATCAATATTGTGAAAATGACTATACTATCCAAAGCAATCTACAGATTCAATGTAATCCCTATCAAATTACCAATGGCATTTTTTATGGAACTAGAACAAATCATCTTAAAATTTGTATGGAGACACAAAAGACCCCAAATAGCCAAAGCAGTCTTGAGGGAAAAAAACGGAGCTGGAGGAATCAGACTCCCTGACTTCAGACTATACTACAAAGCTACAGTAATCAATACAATATGATACTGGCACAAAAACAGAAACATAGATCAATGGAACAAGATAGAAAGCCCAGAGATAAACTCACGCACCTATGGTCAGCTAATCTATGACAAAGGAGGCAAAGATATACAATGGAGAAAAGACAGTCTCTTCAATAAGTGGTGCTGGGAAAACTGGACAGCTACATGTAAAAGAATGAAATTAGAACACTCCCTAACACCATACACAAAAATAAACTCAAAATGGATTTGAAATCTAAATATAAGTCTGGACACTATAAAACTCTTAGAGGAAAACATAGAAAGAACACTCTTTGACATAAATCACAGCAAGATCTTTTTTGATCCACCTCCTAGAGTAATGGAAATAAAAACAAAAATAAACAAATGGGACCTAATGAAACTTCAAAGCTTTTGCACAGCAAATGAAACCATAAACAAGACAAAAAGACAACCCTCAGAATGGGAGAAAATATTTGCAAATGAATCAACAAAGGATTAATCTCCAAAATATATAAACAGCTCATGCAGCTCAATATTAAAGAAACAAACAATCCAATCCAAAAATGGGCAGAAGACCTTAACAGACATTTCTCCAAAGAAGACATACAGATGATGAAGAGGCACATGAAAAGCTGCTCAACATCACTAATTATTAGAGAAATGAAAATCAAAACTACAATGAGGTATCACCTCACACCAGTTAGAATGGGCATCATCAGAAAAGCTACAAATAACAAATGCTGGAGAGAGTGTGGAGAAGAGGGAACCCTCTTGCACTGTTGGTGGGAATGTAAATTGATACAGCCACTATGGAGAAGACTATGGAGGTTCCTTAAAAAACTAAAATAGAACTACCATATGACCCAGCAATCCCATTACTGGGCATATACCCAGAGAAAACCGTAATTCAAAAAGACACATGCACCCCAATGTTCATTGCAGCACTATTTACAATAGCCAGGTCATGGAAGCAACCAAAATGCCCATCAGGCGAATGGATAAAGAAGTTGTGATACATATATACAATGGAATATTACTCAGCCATAAAAAGGAACGAAATTGAGTCATTTGTTGAGACGTGGATGCATCTAGAGACTGTCATACAGAGTGAAGTAAGTCAGAAAAACAAATATCGTATATTAACGCATGTAAGTGGAACCTAGAAAAATGGTACAGGTGAACCGGTTTGCAGGGCAGAAGTTGAGACACAGATGTAGAGAACAAATGTATGAACACCAAGGTGGGGAAAACCTCGGTGGGGTGGGGGTGTGGGTGTGATGAATTGAGCGATTGGGATTGACATGCATACACTGATGTGTATAAAACTGATGACTAATAAGAACCTGCTGTATAAAGAAAAGAAACAAACAAAAACTAATACTAAACTTTCTTTGGGTTATTTGTATGGAAATATGTTAATATAAATGTTTCAGACACTACAGGAAATTTCTGAAAATCTTATATGTTCTGGTATAATGTTATAAGTCATAATTCTAGTTATTACTTTAAAATGTGTATCTCAGAAATAATTAAATTTCCTTGTTAATTGCATTATTATGAACTTTCATCAAATCTTTAACTGTGGTCATTTTTAAGTCTTTTGTCATTTACAGACAGCTCTGGGTGTACTCTGATGCTTCTGCAAAAATGTTCCTATAAAAGGGTTTCATCTTCAAGGAATTCATGAAAAAGACTCTGACAAGTACAAGTTTCTGGTAACTGACTTACACTGCTGAACTGAATGTATAAGCATTTTCAGGACTCTAATGGAAAACTGATGAATTCATAAAAGTTCTAACAAAAAATCAAGATAAAAAAATTAATTACATGGGACTGAGTGAACTGATGAGGATGAGTATAATTTTTGTGACTTTGTTTGAATAAAAAAAATAAATAAAATTTAAAAAAAAGACAAAAACAAAGAATGGCCTAGGAATTGGTGGACCCGACAAAAGTGAACATCAGAGTTTAAAGGTGCCAGTCACAGACATCACTTGAAGATGAGTTATTTCTCTGCCAGGTGACAGGCTAATGGCACACACTGACAGTCCAGTGCTTTGTCAGCTGAAAATGACCTGTACAAGGAAGCCAATGAAGGGCCTAAACGGAATGAAAGCCCTCTCAGGACGTTTAATCCCAAACTGGCCCCAGTTTATGGCATCTTCAAGAGGTAAGGTCAGTTTCCAAGGCGTTCTACCCAGATCCCCTCAACCCCCTCCCTATCTAAACTCAGGTTTTCCAGATCTCTCAGGATGGTTTGGGTCCAGAATCTATAATTCCTAGGTAAGCTGAACCTTCTCAAGCCAATGTCAGGAGAACGAATGGGTTCAAAGGCACCCCATGACCTAGGGAGTTACCGTAGTTGTAACTCCCCAAAAGATAGACTGTTTCGCCAACAAGGAATTCCTTGGGGTGATGACAACAGGGCTGTCCCAGACGTGTTTATCTGTGATCATCCTCATGCTATCGTTCCAGCATATTATACCCCAATTTTTCAATACAATAATTTACGTTCTGAAAGGAAGTTACTTTTTAAACTTAAAGAGTGGTAGGAAATGCAAGCATGCAAGCACAGCATCAGTGAATGACTGTTACAGCATCTACAACTAATATCCTTAAGGACACCAAACCAAGATTACCAAAAATGCTTTACATGTAAGTGCTCAAGTATTTGACAGTTTGTTACTACGCAGCACCCAAGAGGCAAACAATATAAACATTTCTGTCCCATAAAATTTCAGCTAACATCTTTCTCATTAGAAATTTAAAACATGATGGAAAGGCCCTCATATTCAGAGCATTCTCCAAAGGATTCGTAATCTAAAGGTGACAGACAAATCCTTTATCAAAGTGACACCCTTTCTAAAGTAATGGAAAAACTAAAATGAATTAAGCACTAAATAACATTGCTGTTTCACATGTTAATTCATTCATCCTCACAATAACCCTATGAGTAGCATCTTCACCCTCGTTGTACAGTCGTGGAAACTGAGGCAGAAAAACTTGCAGAAACACGTTTCTGCGAGTTTCTGGTGTTAAGAGTCTATGCCTGCCGTTCCCAGAGTTTGCCGCACACAGGAATCACCTGGGGGTCTTTAAAACCCCATCGCCAGTCTGATGTAATTAGTATAGTTTGCGACCCAGGCATCAAGATGGTTAAAGGTTCCCAGGTGATTCTAAGCAAAGTTCGGGAACCGCTTGGTCCGTGTGCGCTTCACCACTAGGCATTAATAGTACTGCCATAGTTCTGTTGTTTATGTGGCCCTAGAGTTTCTTCACTAAGGCGTTAAACCCGAGGCATTTCTTCACTGAGGCGTTAAACCCGAGGCAAAGGTAGAGAGAGAAAGCAAAAGGGGAAGAGGCGCCAAGCCTTGGCAAAGGTTCAGCGAGCGAACCGAGCGCGAGGGTGGACAGGACGCGCGGCCGGGCCCCGGCGGGTGAAGGCTTCGGCGCCCGCGACCTCCGGCCTGGGGAGGGGGCGGCGGCCCGGCTGCAAGCGGGGCCGCAGAAGCTCCGAGGCCCAAGAGGGCAGGGGTCTCGGCGGCGTGGGAGGAGGCTCAGGGTCACCGTCCCCCCGGGGCAGAGGAGCGGGGAGGCGCGCTCGCCCCTCACAAGACATCCCCCGGGGCTGGCCAGGGCTGCCGGGAGGGGGTTGCACGATCCCCGGCGCGCCCGCAGCCTTCCCGACCCCGTTCCGGGCCCGGGGTGCGGGTCAGAGCCTGCCGTGTGGGACCTAAGTTACTTTGTGCGGCCGGACAGACGCCGGAAAGTTCGTTACTTTCCTCGATCTGTCTGGGATGGGAGGGGCGGGGCGGGGTGCGCGTGGGAGGAGGGGGAGGAAGAGGGACCGGACCGGGGTGCGCGGAGGCCGCGTCCCGCTGCCCCCAGCTCCTCGGCCCGGCCCCCGGGTTCCCTTTCCGTCCCCCACCGTGTACCTACCCGGAGGTGAAATCCTGCTGCACGCTCAGCAGCCGCTCGCGCAGGGTCTCCAGCATCATTGCCGCCGCCGCCGCCACCCTCAGCCCCGCGCAGACACCGCGCCGCACCTGTCACGGCGCGCCCCTTACTCTCGCGGCCGGCCCCACCCCCGGCCCGCTCTCGCCTCCGCGCCGCGGCCCCTTCCGCGTTCCCGCCCCCGGCTCGCGCGCTCCCTTCCCGCCCCCGCCGCGCCCAGGCCCGCGCAGCCGCAGTGAGCCCCGCCGGGCTCGGGCTGCGGAAAAGGGGCGGTCCTTCTCTCCTAGCCGAGAAACTGAGCGGCTCGGATGCTTTTTCCTAGCCCAAAGCCAGGCCCTCTCCTTTTCCTTTTTAAAATTGAAGTGGCCAGTGAAAGAATGCTTTAAAACCAGCGCTTCTTTGAGTGAGTGCAGCGTTTGTTTTCACAGTTTGGAAGAGAGATGGATCAATTTCTTACATAGCGTGCACCTCCCCTGTAGCAAACACTTCCGTGGACTCTGGTTCCAGGATCTGACCCCGCTGGCTTTGACCTTGGATGAGAGAATTAACCATTCTGAGGCTCGGTTTCTTCAGTGATAAAATGGCAAAAATCAACTGTTCCGACATCTTTACTTTCCATTCTCTTTTCAACCTACCCCATCAGGCTTTCGTGCCCTTCATACAAAAGGAGGTGGCCTTTGTCGAGTCACCAGTGACCGCCATGTTGCCGATACCATTTGTTACTTATCTGCCCTAATTTTTTTCTCGACCTCTCGGTGGCTCTCAAGCAATTCCTTATCCCATTCTTAAGGCACGTTCTTTTTCTTTCAGGCACTCCATTCATGCCCTCTCCCTCCCTGTCCACTCCTCCTCCTACTTCAGCAGCTGCTCCCAAGGCCACATTTGCAGGTTCTTGCTCTTCTCCAGGTATGGCCCCCTCCTAGGTTATTCTATCCATTACGATGCTGTAAATTCTATCGAGGCACCGGTGAGGCCCAAATCTCCATCTTCAGCCCTTCCCCCCCCTCCTTCAATTCATACCAGTTGCTTACGCCACCTGTATCCAACAGGCATCTCAAACCCAAAATACCAAAATTTGAAAATTTTATTGCAAACTCACTTTTGAACCTAATGCCAGTCTCTTCCATTTCAGTAAGTGGCACCACCATACACCAAGTTGCTCAAGTTAAGCCACCTGAAATTACCATTTCCTATTTTCTCCACCTGCTGAATATTAATTCATCAAGTCCAATCAACTCTATTTCTAAAGTATTGCTAGAACCTGCTCCTCTTTCTCCATCTTCACTATAATCACACTGGTCCAAGGCACCATGATCTTCCACCAGGAATACTGACAGGTCTCCTTATTCTAGTCTTTTGCCACGCACATGCCTATAACTCATCCTTGATACAGCAGCCAAAGAGAATTATTTAAAAGAGCAATCATATTGTGTCGCTTTCCTGCTTTAAATCCTTCTGTGCCCTTAGAAAAAAAGTCAGACTACTTACTCGACTTACGAAGTCCTAAAATTTGAACCCTTCCTGGCACTCTATCCAAAGTAAGTACTACTCACCTATCATTCCTTGACATTTAAGCCATAGTAACCTTCGGTATGTTGTGTGTTCCCTGAAAATCCTAGATTCATTTCCTTGAGGCCTGTTCACAAGCTTTTCTCCAAATTGTCCTATGGCTGGCTCCTTTGTGGCATTCAGATCTCAGCTTAAACATCATCCTCTTAGATAGATCTTCCCTGATCATTCCAGTTACTGGCCCAAACACTTCCTATACACTCTGTTTTTCAACTTAGTACATAACACTATCTGATAATTTATTTAATAATTGTTTAAGAAAAAGTTGTTTACTTATTTGCTTACACATTTAATTTAAAACCAGCTCTGAGACTAGGCTGAGGTGGGCAAGGCATTCACCTCAGGTGTAAAACTTAAGGGGAAGCCAAAACCCTTAGTAATCAAGATGAATAATATTTTAATGCAATGTTCAAAAATTTTTAAATTAGTGAAAAATTTTGTGATGAACAAAATATCAAAACTTTAAGTTTTAAGACAGACAGGATCTGTCTTTATTTTAAAGACTGGGCCAGTGGTAAAGAATCCATCCTGCAATGCAGGGGACACAGGTTCGATCCCTGGTCAGGGAACTAAGATCCCACATGCCGAGGGACAACTCAGCCTGCACGCGCCACCACTACTGAGCTTGTGCGCCTCAACTAGAGAGAGAAAACCCGCACGCCACAGCTAGAGAGAAGCCCAAGCGCCGCAGCAGCAGATCTCTTGTGCCACAACTAAAGACCCGACACAGCCAAAAATTGAGAAAAAAAGAAGACAGGATATGATAGGGCTGGGATTGAATGAGTCAAACGAGATGTGCTGCGTAAGGATAGGCCTTTCCTGGCAGAGCAGAAGTGACTATTCTGATTAGTGATCTAGGGCAGGGGTCCCCAACCCCCGGGCCTTGGACTGGTACCAGTCTGAGGCCTGTTAGGAACCAAGCCGCAAAGCAGGAGGTCAGCAGCGGGTGAACTGCCCCCAGTCCATGGAAAAATTGTCTTCCACGAAACTGGTCCCTGCAGCCAAAAAAAGTTGGGGGTCACCGATCTAGGGAATAAGGAGCCTGGCCCCATCCTTTCTTCTTTTCCTTGGGTGCAAACATCCAGTAAAGAACAGCCATTCTACTCCATAAGGACAGGCTGCCAGGTGAGCAGGCTGCAGTGACCCAGTGCTTTCTGTGACTGGGGGGGCAAGTTTTAACCTGAGGTTCAGTAATGGGAGTTCTGCCTGCCCGTGAACATAAGTCATGTGCTGCATCACCCTTACCAGAAATGAAAGTGACGTTTTCGGTGCTTTATGCTGACTTTCTTATTTCTTGGTAGGTTGAGACAAGTTGTTTTAGAGGGGGTGCTGTTTATTGGGTCTTTCTCCACCACTCGGAAACAGTACCTGGTACAGAGTAAGCGATCAAATGATCAGGTCTACAGAGACAGATCCCTCACTGTCTAGCAGATGTGTAAACCACATGTACTGAGAAGTAATAAATCTTTTTCATTTTATTCAGTTGAAATAAACTCTGCTCATATGATTTCAGTTTAGTAAGTTTCATACATTCCAGTAAAGTACCAAATCAGATCCAAAAGAGTATGCCTGTCACTAGAAAATAGATTTACTTGTGCCCAATCATTTTTATCTCGACCATTGCATTGTTTATTAGTCTATGACATGTTTGTCCTTCGTTTTGAGGTGTCTTATGGACATTCTTAACCCCATGTCTGATAAATCCCAAAACAGTGACAGTTTTAAAAGTGCTAATCAGAAGAGAGAATGATAAGGAAACAAAAGTAAATTATAAAAATGAAAGTAAGGAGAGAAAATGACTACTGTTGCACGTGAGTTGTTTTGTAGGAACGATTAAGGACCAAGAGGTGAAACATGCGACACGTTGTGTCAATTTAAGTAACAGTAGTCAGCCAGAAACTAGGAAGATTGACTGGAAAAATGAAAAAAAGAGTTTGTTTTTTTTTTTTTTTTTTGCGGTATGCGGGCCTCTCACTGTTGTGGCCTCTCCCGTTGCGGAGCACAGGCTCCGGACACGCAGGCCTAGCGGCCATGGCTCACGGGCTTAGTTGCTCCGCGGCATGTGGGATCTTCCCGGACCGGGGCACGAACCCGTGTCTCCTGCATCGGCAGGCGGATTCTCAACCACTGCGCCACCAGGGAAGCCCAAAAGAGTTTTAAGTATGGAGAACCAACATCAACAGTGGAAGCTACCGACCTAATCTTAATTCAGCAATTGGTTGAGAGCTGATTTGAGGACATAATAGCTAAGCACGGAGAAAGCTGTGATGATAAAACATTTGGGGCAAAAGCACCAAAGCTGCTTAAGAAGCTCCCTATGGCGGTGCTTCCCTGGAGCGGCCACCTCACCTGGGAGCTCGCTGCAAATGCAGAATCTCAGGCCCCACCCAGACCTACTGAATCAGAAGCTGAACTTTAACAAGATCCCCATATTCATCGAACATGTGAGAAGCACTGCTCTAAGGCTCTTGCTAAGGGAAGGGGTTTCCTTGTCTCCGTGGATTTTTACAGCAAATAAAGTGATGAATGAGGATTTAGTGGAATTGGAACCAAAAAAAGGATGCTATAAGAGAAGTAGCCATAGGACCCAGCAGATTTCACACCACTGTTTTGGCAGAGATCTCTTAGAGTAATTGGTAAGGCACTACTGCCATGTGAGTTACAGGAATCTAACAGATTTGTAAAGGCATCTACGTGTTATTAACTTATTTATAATTTTAAAAAAAACAAGATTTTTGATATCTTTAATTTTTAAGAATTTAAAGACGCCAGAAGAGAGAAACCAATTAAAAGCGGTAAATGTTTCTTGTGAAACAATGAGTCGTTCTAAGAGTAAAGTAAGCTAAATGAAGCTGGAAGGTAACATCAGCATGGCATTTTGAAAAGGAAAACAGACAGGCACCTGAGAGGCGGAGGAGGGGGATTCCAACACGCAGAGCAAAGTTTAGAGCCCAGCTGAAGAAGAACACAGAAGAGGGTATTGGCGGAGCGGGCTGAGGGGAATCAAAGTCTGAAGACGGAAGCTAACAGACCAAGAAGGCAAGCAGTGTGTGGAGTGACACTCCCAGCAAAGTTGGAAAAGAATATTTTCAACATGAACCACGTTGAAAGGACAGTGAGAGGCAGCTCAGCTGCATCTATTTGTTTTGAAATTTTATCACATGTAATAAAATGTCATCAGGCACCTAACCTCGTCTTTTTGCTCAGATGAAGAAAAGAAAGGTACTACACGGTGCATTAGAGGAGGAAACCTCTTTTATTTGTTGTTAATCTATGTACGGATCTATGTGATCTATGAAATATTCATAAATAACCAAGTGACTCCATTCATTAAAATGTAGGGACCCTACATGAATAGAGGAGACCACAAAAAAATGGCTTCCCCTGGAGAAAGTACATCCCAGAAATTACACCTTCTGAACCATGACAGAATAGAAATCTCTTCAAGTGGGAGAAGTTAACTCAAATGGAAACTTTTTAATAAGAATTACAACAAGATGATTGAGACCATTATTACCTATAGTTAAGTATCAGCTTAATATAGGTGGGGGGAGTCCTAATAATTGAAAAGGATTGAGGAGAAGGGCAAATATAAGGTCCTAGTGCCCTAAGAGTTCCTCTCTGTCCACAGGAGTTGCCCATGTCAGTGGAAACTGATACTGAGAAACTGATTCTAGGAGGAAACTAGAGGGAGTCCTTTAAATGCAGTTAAGTGGCTGGTTCTCAACCCTGGCTGCACTTGAGAATCACTTAGAGAGCATTTCAAAAATACCGATACCTGGGCCCAATCTCTGGAGATTAAATCTCAGATTTAACTGGTCTGAGGCCACACCTCCTCAGCCGCACTGTTTCAGACGTTTCCCAGTTGATTCTAACGTACGTACAGTTGGGGCCGGGAAAGACTGAGCTGAGCTTTGCAACCTGAGCTGCCTGCGGGGAAAGGAAGCAGAAACTCTGGCTAGAACAGCAACTGTGACCTCAGAGTCCACCAGACCTCTCCCTGACTTCAGGATTCCAGGCTGAAGCCGGTCCCCGCTCTCCCAGCTCCTTCCAACAGGCACCAGCCCCATCACTTAGTTTGTAACGTTTGGTACGTGGGCCCGAGCCCCTGCAGCCTCTGCCCGAACGGCGCTGGCTGACCCTGGAGGCAGTGGTGTGAAGGGGAGGGGCGAGCGAGCGAATCTGGGCAGCCCACTGGGGAGGCCAGGCTCTGCCTGGCGAGCTCAGGCCACCCCCAAGGCATGCGGTCTTTCTGTAAGGATGCTACACAGTGAAGGGAGGGAACCCCAGGAGCTGGCTGTGTCTTGAGACTTGGCCTGGTGGAACTGGAAGCTTCTCGTTGCCTTTCAGGAAACAACAAACGTTCAAGTGTCCTGAGCAGCTCTCAGTAGCTGTCATTTCAGGGGAAAAAAAATGTCCCTTGTCCCCTCTCCTGGTGACTCTTCCAGTCCCATTTATTTCTCTGTCTCTGACTTCCTCTGCTCTCATGTTTCACTCTTTCTAAGCTCTGCTCTACCATATGCCGCCTGCCGCCTGGTGACTTCTGCTTAACGCCCTCTCTCCATGCCTTTTGGCGACTGCCAATGCCGCCCCTCCCCGAGTGCCCAGAATAAGGCTCTAAATGCTTTCTCCGGTCCTTCATTTAACAGAAAATGCCTCACATAAGCAAAGGTCTTGCACGAGACCACCTCATGCTATACATGTCTGCTTGTAGGCCAAGTAGCAGTCCGCAGCCCAATCTATCGTGACCCAGGTTGCAGGGTCAAGCAACATGAAACATGCGCGAGAACTGCTTTGGGCCTTTTTCTTCCCCTAGAAGAGGATTATGAGGGGCTGTTTCTTAGACCTATGCAAGGGGGAAGTAAGCCTCTAATAGCTAAATTAGAGAAAAAGTACCCAGTGTACCTGGTAATGTTTTTGCTTATGTTGCTTCAATTCAAGGTTTATATATAACAAGTGGTAAGTTTCCAAACATTGCCTTTATGATGTGCTGAGAATCTCGACAAGGGGAGGGGGAGAAAGAAAGTAGTTCTCATGTACAAAAACACTGGGTTCCTCTGCTTTGACGAGTGTATCGTCTCTCTTTATACACAGAAATGCAAATGAACAGATGTATTTGTTGTCTTAATAAACCATTGTATATACCAATGAAAAGCTCATGGCATACGATGACTGGTTTGTTTCCTCCATTATTGGAATTCTGTTCCTGAAGTGAGTCTAACTGCTGTGCTTAATGCCATCCTAATTAGCCACCACTCATTACCTGGTGGTACCCAGCCAGGGAACATGGCATCGAGAGAGAATGAGCTCATCGATGAAAGACGTTTTGTGAAACCTCAACTTTTCAAAATAGTGGAAATGTCACAGGAGGAAAAGTACCCCAAACAGGGGCCCCGTTCTTCCTCTCCTGGAGGCCACAGTGAGGAGGAAAGACTGGGCTCTTAGGCTGACAGTAAGATCGGTCTGGGGGATCCCGGAGTGCCATCCATCTGCCGATTCCCTGCTGCTTCCTAGCGTGCCCCCCTCAGTCCTGCGAGGCTGAGTCCTCGTGGTTTTCTGCAACGCTGTCTACCCAACGAGAGCGATCGCTGAGGCCCTGCCTATGCCTGGCGCTCCACCAGACGCCAGGCACGTACTAACGTACTGACTTTCTCTTACTGTAATGACAGTGATGGCTATTGCCTACTGAGAGCTCACTTAGGCAGGATTCTGAACAGTTTATACATATTATTTTGCCCATTTTGCAGATGAGGAGATGAAGGACAGTAAGGCACCTGCAAACCCGTGAAGAGTTTCTAGCCTAGGTGAGGCGATTAGTGTTTTTTTTACCTGTGGTGATGACAGCCCAGATGAAGGGTGACTCACCTTGACTTTGCTTTGGAAGAAAGAGTCATGAAAGGGGGCCTGGCGTTGAGCGCCCCTGAGAAATTTAAATCCAGGTACGTCAGCACGAACTCCTGGAAGGTGCACGTGATTGGTTGGTGAAGCTTGGCATCTGGCCCAGCCTTCGCGGGCAGCTCCTGGCAAATGGCGCCTGGGTACGTGGCGGTTACAGCCCCCCGTCGGGGGGCTGAGCCCGGCTGGCCCGGTTGTGCGGGTTATCTGTGACGCTTCCTCCCTCTCAGACCGGCAAGACCCTAGAGGGAGGGAACAGAGAAGACAGAGAGCCCACCGGTGTTAGGAGCAGAGCAGGGGAGGGGTGGACCCTGCCCGAGCCAGGCACCCTTGCCCTCTGCCCTCTGGAAGGGCGTGGGAGAGGGTTACACGGCGCCTGCCTGGGATCCCACTGTAGAGACTCAGGGTCACAGAGAAGAAGACACCCCTAAACGGGAACAAAAGGCTTCCCAGGGTAAATGTGAATCAGAGACCTGGGAGGGTGGGGGTTGAGCCCCAACTCTGCGGGTGAAGGAGGAGAGGAGGAAGGCCCGGGCTGGGGAACCTGTCCTCCCTATTGGCCAAACTGACATACCCTGTTTCTGCGTTTAGTCACAGACAGCGGGTCACCCCAGGTCATTACCAGCTTCACTTCCTCGAACTCACAGGACTAAGGCACTGCCCGCCTGACTGCAGGAGGACAGCCAGCATTTTGAGTCCCCTCCATGGCACAGGAATCTGAGCGGGGCACACAGAGCCCACCGGTGTTCGCCGGTATAAACAGCCTTTCCAAAGCCCCATCTAACTCTTACCTGTTTCACACTCTCTGAGAAAGGATTTTCAGGAGGAGCTGGGCATGCTTCACAAGGGTCTATATCTTTTTACCCGGGTTCCAATGGTGGAGACAGCATGTCATCTTGGAGCAGGTCTTCTAGAAGAATCATTTGCATGGCCTTTTATGTAGACCAATGCAAACAGGCATCACTTGTTCCAGAGGAAGGGTGTAATACGTTTTGGTAGATAGATCTTAAAGGTTGTGGTGAAGAGGTTCACAAATTTGCATAAAATCTATGGTGCCTCTGAAAGAGCAGATATAGTAGAGCCCCTAACTCCTTCCCTTTCAAAGTCATCCAACATTATAAAACATCTCAGGTGGGGCAGGGTATCTCACTGAGGTCAGATGACAGAAAGACTTCAGACTCGAGACAGCCCAGGGGAAATCACCTGGGTGGAAAGGGAATGGGGGAGGTTGGGGAAGAGAGGTTTGTGTTGGTCACCTGGGCCCCCGGCACAGCCTGAATTCTAACCCAAAAGGGGCTACTTTGGGCACATGGAGGTTGTGTGTGTGTGTGTGTGTGTGTGTTTAAACAGAGACCTGAGTCGCAAAGATGATCTTGCTGGGAGCCCAGATGCCTTTAGCAGGGAACAACCAATACCTAGTAAGTAGCAGTTATCCTCTAGCCTCATGGGGGTGAAGCTGAATTTTGACTCCAGGCGAGATAAAGCAAATCTGGCTCCTTGAACTAAGACGATCTCTGAGTTTTGGGATTTGTTATGAGGGGAGGGTCCCTATGGAGAGAAGAAAAACCATTCAAGTGATATATGAGTTGGAGGCTGACTTGAATAGTAATTTTACCCCAAGCTGGTGAAGCAGAATATCCTGGCGTCTTGGAGGGGTAGCAAGTCAGAAACGTGTTCCTGTCCCCACCCCTTGTTTGTGCTCCTGTGGGGTGCAGTCTGGGAAACGTGGGTCACACTATTTTCTCTTTTTGAAGTGCCTTGTCTACCCTTGGGGAACCATAAACCATCCCGTCTTCATCTTTTTTTTTTTTTTTTTTTTTTGGCGGTACGCGGGCCTCTCACTGTTGTGGCCTCTCCCGTTGTGGAGCACAGGCTCCAGACGCGCAGGCTCAGCGGCCATGGCTCACGGGCCCAGCCGCTCCGCGGCATGTGGGATCTTCCTGGACCGGGGCACGAACCCGTGTCCCCTGCATCGGCAGGCGGATTCTCAACCACTGCGCCACCAGGGAAGCCCCCGTCTTCATCTTTTAATACAGAGCACTGTCACTAAGTGTTTGCAATACCTTATTGCGTCTTTGCAATCGCAGCCCGAAATCAAATCAGATCTGTGAGATTGTCCTACAGGCCAAATGGGATTCAGCCAAGGATCAGATCCAGCCTTCAAACTGGACCTCTTTTTTTCTCTTCACTGCCACTTCTTTGTGTTCTACTTACATTTTACCCAAACCTGACGATGTGTTTTGAGTGGGGAGAGAGTTTCCATTAATCCCCTATTTCACCATCACTAAATTTAACCTGCGATGTAAAGTCTCAAGTTCTTTGCCCTAAAAATAGCTCGGGGCTGAAAGGAGAGCAGAGGATCGGTGTCAGCTGTGGTGTCATCAGAAACCCACTGATGTTAAAGGCCAGTAAACTCCCCTCGTCCTAACCTGGCTTGGCCTTTGCATCCACGCCGTGGGGGGGGGGGGGCAGGATCCAGGCACATCACCACTCTTCCCGCTCAGAACTTACACACATTCATGAACACGAGAGACAGCACAGTCTCAGTGGGGCAGTCTACTCACCCTCTCAAGTGTGTTGGAAAACGGGCCAATTTTCCCTTGGAATTTTGACCTTATACAAATTGTTTTGAAAAAGAAAACAAATATTAATGATAGGCTTCCTGTCAATAAACTCAGTACAATGGGCCTTATCAACTTTTAGTAAAAATGTTAAACTACAAGGGTTTATGCTAAATATACCCTGTTGAAATGAAACCTTAAGTTCCAGCAAAATCAAAATAACATGTCAGTCTTTTTTGTTCATTTTTCACAAAACTGAAATTTCCAGCATTCTTAAACTACACACACACATCATTTAAAGAAACTGAGAAATGAGGGGGTTGCAGTAGAATTCCCTGAACTGGCATTCAGGAGGCCTTATAATGTAGATTTAATGGGGTCAAGGGGGAGTCTGGATTTTGTTTTTAAACTTACTACCCATTGATATTTTAGTTCTATGTCCTCTATTTTGCCCAGCAGTAAAATTAAGCAATTCATTTCTTTTTTTTTTCTTTTTTTTCTTTTTTGGCGCGCGGGCTCAGCAGTTGTGGCTCATGAACTTAGTTGCACCGCGGCATGTGGAATCTTCCCGGACCAGGGCTCGAACCCGTGTCCCCTGCACTGGCAGGCGGATTCTTAACCACTGAGCCACCAGGGAAGTCCAGCAATTCATTTCTAGATGGTACATTAAAGGCACAGTTCTTGGTCACGACTTTAGTCTAAGTGTTCATCTGACACATAGATGACTCTGGAGAACTCTACTGTTAGTTGCCAATTTGTCAAAAGTCAACAACAAACGACCTAAATCATCTACTGTTCTCCTGATCTAAGTCACTGTCATGCCACATGGTGACCCCATGGTGCCTTGTCCTCCCAGCCGGGAGGCTGGCATTCGGGAAGCTGCGATGCTTCCTCGCAGCGGCAGTGTTTTGGAATTCTGAGCTAGGATCACGTGTAGACATGAACTGGTCCTGCTGCTGCACCTCGGGTGCACACATGCCAGCTGCCAAACACAGCTCTCCGTGTTTATTTACAAAATCTACAGTGTTTGCCAGTACAAAAACTTGAGGTACAGAACGAGGGATGTCATAAATTGGAACTTTTAAAATTCTCACTCTGCAAAGCTGGAGTAATTTCTGGCTGAATTTCCAAGAGCCATGTCAATGTTCTGACTGTTCTTAGTGAACCTCATGATTAGTCATGTGGATGATTTAAGGTCAAAATATATCAGGCTGTATTCTCACCTTTTACAGTTTTCAAAAACTGATACAGCAATAAGATAAATTAACTGAAGGGGACATACAGTTTCCATTTTTTACATTATGAAGTTGTCACAGGTGTGGCTTGCTTGAAACTTTCATCACACACACACACACACACACACACACACACACACACACACACACACACACACAAATCCAGTCCAGCTTAAAAGCTCCATCCTTGGCTCCTTCCCTCCCGAGGTACAGGCCTGGCCTAGGCTCACTGGACCCTCCACAGAGAGGAAGATGGATGGAAGAGGACTGGTCTGTTCTTTCTCTTTTCTTCTTCCTCCCCCTTCCGCTTTTAGGTTCTCCTTGGTCAGGCAGGGAGCCCGCGGATGAACTACAGGAAAGGGGAAGGATGTTCTATTTAACAGGGCACGGATATAATCCTCCCCAGAGGCCCTGAGGTCGGTCCCCCTCCCATCCCCTACCACCGGCAGTGCCCTGACCTGGGCAATCCGACTCCTCTCTTTCCCACTTAGCCTCTGGTTACCGGGCAGAAAGCCCTCTGATGGGAACATCTCAGAGGAGCTCCCCACATTTCTCACGGCCCCGCAGGAGACTGTAAGGTACCCGTGAGTCTGTTAAGCCCTTGTTTATCTGTACTCCACAGAGGCAGGGTATTTGAGCCAGTTAGTCAATCAGCCAGACTAAATAAAGACTCCAGGCAGACATGATAAAAGCCACTGTGCATTATTAAGGGCTTAACCAAATTACATCCGCTGGAGATGAATGTTCGCTTGATGACGGACCTCCCCAGGCCAGATCGCTCAGGATTAATCCCACCAACAAAATCACAGAGTATAAACGATGCATTACAGACAACGCCGCAGCTGAAAAAGCCATGCTCTTAAGGTTTATGTCAGTGTTTAGAAACCCAAGATGGATCTTCCCCCTAACCACAAAGTTACACATGGTGGTTTGGTTGATAGTCCTTTTCTACGGAAGCTGGTTTAACCCCTGAGGTGGCCGAATGACAATTGGAGCCTGAGTTCTGGGTCTGGAGTGGGGGACCGCCGCCTCTGTGTTCAGGAGGGGAAAGAGTGCTCTTCCCCTTTCCTGGGTCCAAGGCCCTCCTCCATCTCAGAGCTCCCCTTCTCCTGGCATCTGAACTTCCACTTGCCCTAAGCCCTTGCACTTGACCTGGGTCAGCCTGACTCATCTAGTGCGCCCAGGCCCCCAACCTCCTCCTCCACCACTTTACTCAGACCCTCCCTGAGACGAACAAGAGAGCAAACAGAATTAATTCGTTCAGACTAACATTTGATTGTCTAGTGCTCCTTCCTTCCTGTGAGTGTTTAGGTCTTTGGAAAAGGATGCTCTGTGTTTGGGATTTCACCTGGCTGCAGGAGTCTGGAGGATCAAACAGGGTACAAGATAATAATAGATTTATTATTCTCAAATGTTGTCTCAGACTGTAATTATCCCTCTTTCTCAACTGGCTTTTAGCCTCTTGGGGCAAAACAAGCCACTTCTGCCCGCAACAAGCCACTTCAAGCCACTTCAGCACAGCAGCACTCTACGGCCCACCTCCACACCGTGCCTTCCAGCCACCTGCCTGATTATTCTAAGGCAAGACCCCTCATTTTACTACTGGTATTATTGTTCTTGTGTGTCAATACTGACTTTTATAGTAGATACGTGTTGTCTGGGAGCAAAACCACTCATATGGAAGGACCACCTCTCTCCCACTGGAGATATCCACATGGGATATATTTAAATGGTGGTCATCCTTTTTCTGGCCAATGGCTGGGCAAACTACCCCTGCATGGATAATTGCTCTCACTCTCCTTGAACTTAGTGATGAAAAGACTAAAAATGGTTGGACTGGTTCATCCTTTCTAGGGAAGATGTCCAGATAAGACCATTTAGTAATCCCTGCTACTGAGGCCTTCTGGAGGTGCCTGGGGCTGTCTGTTCTGAATCTGCCCTATATCCTGCTGAAAGAATCCCTTTTGTTTAAGTTGGCCAGAGTTGGTTTCAGTTGCTCGACACAAACAACCCTGACTGACACAGCTCTCCTCGGCCTCTCATGCTCTACCTGCACCATGAACTTGGGACAAGATCTCAAAAGAATGACATACTTCTTATTCCACTGAGGTACCTCACCCCTACCCCAAATCTTATCCTAATATCCCACCCCATGGCCAAGCCCCGTAAGTCTTTGGACCCCTTTGGTGTCTCTGTTGTTTGATTTCCGAAGGTTTGCTGGAACACCAGGGAAGCCTGGTCTGCCTCCTCCCTGTGAACGGTGAGGAAGGTCTTCCCTTGCCCCTCACGCACCTTGGAAACCAGTCCCCCCACATTCAGTTCACTCCTAGCCAGCCATGCTTCCCAGAAATGCTTAGCAGACTTTATTGCATTTGTCTGCAAAACTTTGGTTATACTTGTTCACCCAAAAGAATATGTTGTTGGTTGAATTCTTGCCAGTATAATAAAATGAATTTTAAAAGTTTAGGGCAAGGTGGGTGCTGCTTTGCATTCATTTCCCAATGAAGCCAAAGACAAAAGAATTTGGAGGTGCCACAAATGCAAATAAGTGCAAGTTTCATTCATCCATAAACATGCTTTTGCCAGTAACCTGCCATTTATTCACCCTATTCACATTACAGATTACGCTACCTATACTTTTTGAAACTACTGTCAACTGTCTAGAATTCCTGGGTGAGCTTAAGGTGTTTCCTTACCAGAGTGTCTTGTAGTTACAGGCTGGACATGCTGGGATGCAAAACCAGCTCGAGCTCTAAGAGATAGTGCAGGGTGGAGTCAAGAGTCAAATTCAGGCAGTCTGATTTTAGGGCTACACTGTCTCTCCAAGAATGAAGGGATTGGGTGTTTTAATACTGAACTTTGTCGGCTTAATGCAGGAGGCTGCCAATGTGACCCCAATTCTCTTTTCTTTAGCAAAAGTAACTATATAAAGTGTAACAAAATATTTCTAAATTTCCAAAATGAGGAGAACATGTTTTGGGGTAAGTTGAGTGGGCTATGTGACAGACAGTCTCCAAAGACAGCCCCCCGATCAACTGTGCCTCCCAGTTTTCATGCCCTCGTGTAGTTTCCTCCTCTTGAATCTGAGCTGGCTTTAAGACTCGCTTCTTTTAACTTGCAAACTTGGTGCCTGTGTAAATTCTGAGGCTACTTCATAAGGAGCCTTGTAGCTTCTACCTGGGTCTCTTGAAATGCTCACTCTGAGGAAACCAGACACAATGCAGGTAGTCTGACGCCCTTGCGGTGGCCATGCTGGGAGGAAGCCCAAGCCAGTCACACAGAGGGACCGTACGGAGAGACAAACAGACAGACACCTGGCCAGCCTCTGGCTCTTCCACTCTTCCCAGCCAAGATATCGGAGTGTCTACTTGAGTTTTCAGACAACTCCAGGCCGAGGCACCATCTGACTGTAATCACGTGAGAGGCCCCAAGTGCTAACTGGCCAGGTGAGCTCAGTCAGCCACAGAGCCATGAGGGAGGATAGTAACTGTAGTTTTAAGCTACTTCGTTTTGGCGTAGTATGATGTTATGCAGCAGTAGATATCTGGAACAGATGCTGAATGGAAGAGACAAATATTGAGATTATACTTTGCACCAGACCCTGGGCTACTTTCTTCACATAAATCATGGGGTGAAAATTATCAACATGGAATATTGGCCAATTTCTTCCACATCACTCTCCCATATCGACAAGGAAAAAAACCCATAATTGCCAGCTTCATTTAAACCACCTTATCCACCAAACTCATCTCCCCAAACAAACCACTGGTCTTTCTTCTTCAGAATGGTTTCTCTATGCTTGTGATGCAGAATGGCCAGAGAAACACAGAGTTGGAGAGACTGGAGTTAAAAAGAAAGGGATTTTCAGAAGAAGTTAAGTCATCTTTGTAATAAAGTCTGGGAAAGAGATGAATTGGGTAGGTGGGAGGTGAAGTGGGAGTGATAGAAAAAGCAAGGAGGGGTAGAGAATGTTCTTTGGTGCTAAATGAGGAACTCCAGACACTGAGGACACAAGTGAATTAGGTAGAAGAATCAAGCAGCTCTGAGAAACACTGCAATCTGTTATGATTGGATTCTCTTCAATGCTGAGAAACTTGAATAAAATTGGAATTGCTTTTCCATGGTATTTAGCCTGTAAATCCTGTTTCCTCTGGAACTGAACCACACGGGTTATGGCTTCAATTATGGCTACATGGATGATCTATTTAATTCTTTTGAGACTCTCACGAAGCGTGTATTATTGTCCTTGTTTTATAGATTCAGAAACGAAGGCTCAGAGAGGTTATGTGACTTGTTTAAGGTGATATGGTAGTAAGCAGTAAGGCTGATTTTTAAATCCAGCCCCGCTGACTCCAAAGGTCATGAAGTTCCACCTCACCATGGTCGAGTCAGCTCCCTAACACTGTCGCTTCTCTTCATAGCGCTGTCCTCTCTTCTGCTCCTGAACCACTTTATCGCATGTCATGGCAGTATCACTGGGGATCCTGAGAGGGGTGTGAAAGTGGGGAAGACGAGACAGTAAATATTTGTACATGTGAGGTTAGCTATTTTAAACATCAGAGGCAGGGCTTCCCTGGTGGCGCAGTGGGTGAGAGTCCACCTGCCGATGCAGGGGACGCGGGTTCGTGCCCTGGTCCGGGAGGATCCCACGTGCCACGGAGTGGCTGGGCCCGTGAGCCATGGCCACTTAGCCTGTGCGTCCGGAGCCTGTGCTCCGCAACGGCAGAGGCCACAACGGTGAGAGGCCCGTGTACCGCAAAAAAAAAAAAAAAAAATCAGAGGCAGTCTATACTTCACTATATTTTGTAAACCTGAGTTTCTTAACAGTTTCTCAAAGCAAGTTTTAAAAAATGGCCCACGAGTGTCAGATAATGTAATTTCTTAAAATTTGGTTATGTGTCCTTTATCATTTCAATGCTGTTGTGACCTATCGAGCTTTAAAGCAACTAATTTGACAGAACATACACAGAAGATAACATTCTAAGGCTATCTTGGAATGATCCCTTTCAATAATAAAGGATGCTTCTGTGTATTATAAAGCCAGATACAAAATACTTGACAAGTAAAGGAGATTGGGTTCTGATCCTTTCTCTCTTTTTGATGCCAGCAGTTGCTTGCTAACCTTTCCTGATCAGCTTTTTATCTATATTCCTTTAAAAAAGGGAACAAAACCATTTAGCATTCTCCTGGCACATTTGTGTCATAATGCAGGTATGCTCTGGGGAAAGATATGAGAGAAGTTAGTCTGTTAGATGATTCAAAACATTCACCCTGAAATTCCATGACCAAAAAAAAAAAGACGATGTTGCTTCCTAGTGATATTATGAATTTCCTGTTTAAAATGTAAAATTATGAAATCTGGAACATACTCTTTAAACAGGAGCACATATATAAAAGCATATCCTGATCATACATAAACATATTGCCTGGTGTGTCGTGACATTCACCTTTTGGCAGTTTTCACCTCCAGCAGAGC
Organism: Kogia breviceps; assembly: GCF_026419965.1. NCBI lineage: Eukaryota > Metazoa > Chordata > Mammalia > Artiodactyla > Physeteridae > Kogia > Kogia breviceps. The sequence goes on along the minus strand of NC_081319.1, from coordinate 95,710,585 downwards.
AGAGTCTTGGGGAAAGCAGGGAATTTCAAACCAGCCAATCTGACAATGTAACAGTCTTGATTTTCTAATTAAAGATCTGGCAGGAATGCTAAAATAAGAATTGGCAGTTATCTGTGAATTTTAACTGTTCGTATTTTCTCATGCCTGTTTCTAAAATTTCCGGACAGAAAAAAAAGTACTTTTAAAGTACTTTCTAACTTTTAAAAAAAAGTAAGAGAGGTGGGACAGAGGGGGTAGGATAAGCATGACCTTGGCTTGACCTGGGTTTTTTTTTTTTTTTTTTTTTTTTTTCCTTTTTTTTTGCGGTACGCGGGCCTCTCACTGTGGCCTCTCCCGTTGCGGAGCACAGGCTCCGGACGCGCAGGCTCAGCGGCCATGGCTCACGGGCCCAGCCGCTCCGCGGCACGTGGGATCCTCCCGGACCAGGGCACGAACCCGTGTCCCCTGCATCGGCAGGCGGACTCTCAACCACTGCGCCACCAGGGAAGCCCCTGACCTGGGTTTAAACCCTGGATCTATCACTTGCTAGGTGAGCGAGGTGGGGAAATTTCCTTAATGTCGCTGAGATTCTGTTTCCCTGACTGTAAATTGGAGGTAATAACACCAACCTCAGGTGCTGTTGTGAGGGTTCAAATGACACAATGGGTGACAGTCTGTGTCCGGCCCCGCGACATACATAGCAGGAGGACAAGAAGCCACAAATTCCCTTCCTCATAACTTCAGAGGTGGAAAAGAAGATAGGGTAGCAATTCCATTCTGCAGTCTTAAGGAACATATCTATGCTTATTATTTTCTTAGATTTACCAGCAAATGATCATGCACAAAAGTACACTGGGCTTGGAGCCACAGGCCAGCATTTAATTTCAGGGTCCAGCCGGGACTCCTTGACTTTTCTAGACGTTAGTCATCACGGGAAAGAAAATACAAATGGCAACATTCAGCTCCAAACCACCTGTAGGGTTGCTGTAAATATTAATAAGCAATCAATTACCTTTACATGCTTTGGAGAATTGTTCTGCACAATAAAAAAAAAAGTTATCATTATGTACACAGAAAAAAAGGTTTATTTGTAAAGTGTGAAAGTTCTTATGAAACAGTCCACTGAAGCCTGAAATATTGTTACAGTCGTACTGAGATAGGAGGGAAGGGGGCAGGACACAACCCTTAAAAGAATGACAGAGCCATCGAGGATACATATAAACTGGTCCGAACCAACTTGGCCCAAGATGGTGGATGATTTGACTTAGGTAGACCTCGAGCCTCATTGTACACTCGTTATAATGCATTAGGTAAATGACACACCCACAGGTGCCGGGACAGTTCTGAGGCTGACCATAAAAGGCCAAAAAGTGGGCGGTGGCCCAATTCCTGGAAATCCCCGCCCCTTCCCCCAAAGAGTGGGAATAATCCACCCACTCGTTAGCCTATGAAATTACCCAGCCCTTGAAAACTAACCGCGGCATATCTCGGGGCTGCTCTCACCTTCTGAGATGGACCACATTCTGTCTGTGGAATGTGTTTCTCTAAATAAACGTGCTTTCACTTTACTATGGCTCACTCTTGAAGTCCTTCCTGTGCAAAGCCAAGGACCCTCACTTGGCAGCCCCGGCCCGGGGACTCACCCGAGACTGGGGCCATGACTCTCCTCTCACGCCCCATTTTCCTGCAACAGTGTTGTCCAGTGACATCTGACACAGGGCCAAGGCCTTCTAAGAAGACAGTTATATTAGAAAGAGGAAATGATTTCAAAGCGAGTGTGCACTATGAGGTGGTCATACTGTTTGCTGTTGGGAATCAGTTTCTTTTGCTCATTGAAACTATTCAGCTTACTGAGGCTTATTCTCTGCTTTTCCCACAGGACGACATGAAAGACAGCTTTAGTTCTTCTTGCCCATTTCGGACAGTTTTCAACATTTTCATAGAGTTGTGTTGCTATGTTAGAGCCGACCTGCTGCGCGGTTCAGTCTTAGCGGCAGCAGGGTGGGAAGGCTTGGAGGCAAGCAGATTTGAATTCCCAACAGCGCCCATTGCCTATGAGCTGTGTGGTCTCAGGCAAGTCACTGAGCCACCCTGAGCCTGTTTCATCAACTGCAAAATGGAGATAATAGTACAACGTCTTGCACGAGTTTTGCAAAATTAAAGTTTTAGATACATAAAGATATAAAATACAGTGCTTGACATATAATGGGTCCTCATAAATGTTTAGGGGTATACAGAACAGTCACTCATAAATTTGTTCAGGAAGTTAAAAAAAAATCAAAAGATAAATTATGCTAATGTTAACCCACCCACATTATGGATGATTGGTTTGGATTCAGGATTACATTTGAAACATCTTTTAAAACATATGCAGAGCAGATAAATTAATATTCACATGTCTTGAGAATCTTAAATTTTCTATTTCCTGACTTCTGGTATAAAATTTGTAATGCAGTTTAAGTTTTTTGTAAGCTCCCTTTCCTTTTCCTTTTATTTACCTTTAATGAACAAATAAACCCACAGCATTTTCAACCATATTGGTAATTAAAGCTGCAGGGGGATGGAGCCATAAAAATGAAACATTAACTCTAGTTATCAAAGGGAAGCCAGAATCTAGGAGACGAGATGGTGAAGCTTCCAGAAGTTACTTAGGCTACTGATGTTGCTGTGGTGTTATTACATGGTTATTTTGTGGGCATTAAACCAAACAACCAAAAACCAAAAAAAAACCCCAAAACCAAAAAACCAAACCCCCAAAACTGATGGCCTAGCTAGCTCACCCGTTTGCTAAATCAAAATTTGAGAAATTATCTAGGGCATTCAGCTGTTCTCTGGAGAACATACTGTTTCTTAATTACCTAACTAGAAAACTCATGTGCCTCTGGAGAATTCTTAGGAAACATTACAGAGAGTTCACGCAAACTGCAGCCTCTCGTGGCAAAGGCCCCAGAGTGTATCTCCCACACGAAATTAGTTCTCGGGTCCGGACGTAGCCGTTTCTCCCTTCCCAGTGTCTCCTCCCTCCTGTCCCTTTCTACTATCGCTAATCTAGGGACCTTCCCACCCGGGCTACACGCCTCCAATCTCGCCCCACTTTCGCGTGTCGCACCCTCTGCTGACCATCATCTTCGTAGAGCACACGTCTACACGGCCAGTCTCCCGCTCACTGGCAGTGGCTCCACACATCCTACACAAGGTCCAGACCCCTCCAAACAACATTTAAGGCCTTCCATAATTTGACCTCACTTTACCTGGAAACTTCACCTCCTAGGTTTCTGTTATCACAGCCCCAATTCCTTAACCTCATACATTCAACAAACATTTACAAAGTGCTGCAGAATCAAGCCCTGGATGGAGGAGCAAGACACAGCCTCTGCTCCCAGGGAGCTCAGAGTCTGGAGATGGGTTAAACATTTACAGAAAGTTACTGAATAATGTGCTGCTATATTTATTTACTAGATACCCAATGAATATTTCACAAGTACCTACGACGTGCCAGGAACGTTCAAAGCACACGGTGGCCGGAGAGTCAGCAAAAGCTTCAAAGCGGAAGAGGCATTAACTGAATCTTGAGAGGGTCAGATGGCCTCCGAGCGGGGAACCTCAAGCAAGGACAAAGTCCATACGCGGAAGAAAAGGGCCCGGGGCTCGGGGGCAGAACACACAGGATCTTGCTGGGACGGCTCTTGTGGCTGGAGCACAACTTTAACGCTGTGCAGGACTTGAGTTTGGGGAGAACTCCTTCTTTCCTGGCCCCAAATCCAGAGCACACACCCTCTATGTCTGCTGAGTTCTAGTCATCCTTCAGGCTCGGCTTGGGGGCTCACCTCTCCAGAGAGGCCTCTCCTGTTAGTCCGGTCTCCAGTTATTTACTCTAATAATGCCTTGTACTGTTTCTTTCTAACACAAATAATTTTAAGAAGATAATTATTTAGGTAATCATTCAAGGTCCGTCTCTCCTTCTCCCCAGCTTCAAACTTTAAGTGCAGTGAGGGCAGACTTACACCCGCCAGTTCACGAATCCCCCCTCAGCACATGTCATAAATGACCTAAAATACATATTTTTGAATGAATAACGATATGTATTTATGGTCATTTTTCCTTTTTGCAGCATGACCATATTACTCTCAACGTTGGGCAGAACATTCCAGAATGTATTCTGTGGTCTAGTTCCATTGAGGCTGTTCCTCACTTTGCCTGATGGCCAACAACACGCATAGGACTCCTTGGTCCTTGCCTTGTACCCCGACATCAACACACACTTAAACACACACTCATACCCTCATATTCCTCTATTCATTTTTATATTTGCATCCAGAAGCCAGTATTTATGTATCAAGGGGTGAGGACCTCGTTAGGAGATCCTATTCCAGCTGAACCTTGAATATTTGTTACATAAATGCAGCAATGCAAGGGCAGACTTTAAACTTGGAAACATTCAGAATTGCTTTGGTTCCAGAAAAACCCAGTAACAACAAAATCCCTTAAAACATTAAATATAGAGAGTAACTATGAACATCAAGTCTCTTGATATTTTACAATTCACCCAGACTCACGGCTTCAACTGTCATTTACGGGTTTGTCTTAGGTTGGGTGCCCGGCAGCAGATACTGAGACAAGGATTCGCGCGCAGATGCTTTAGCGAGGAGGTGCTCCCAGGACTGGACAGGGAGACACAACGTGGCAGGAGAGGAAGCCAGGCAAGGGGGCAACCTCAGGCATTCTTGTAGAGGGTAGTTTTAACCCGATCCTGGGGGTGTGAGGAAACTCGGGGGCTTCAGTTATACCTCAGAGTTTTCCAGAGCCAAGGGAGCTGGGCTCTTAGACACGACCCCGAGCCCCCAGCCCTGAACGGGTGTCAGCCACTGGTCAAGGGCTGTCCCCGGGGAGGAGTACATTTCCAGGCACTTCTATCACCACAGGCAGAGAGCCGGCGCGCACTCACGGGACCCGGAATGACAGCGCTTACAAATCTACGGTTCATCACAGGAAAAGGACACGATGCAGCAACAGCCTCAAACTAGGGGCCCAGAAGGCCGCCGCACAGCTGGGGGCCCACAGAGGCCGGGCACAGGCTCCCTCCCTAAGGGCTGTGCTGAACGCATTTTCTCTCTTGGACCAGGAGCCACTGATGAGTGCGTGGGACACCTTACAACCAGGCAGCCCCAAGTGGCTGGGGTTTCTTACATTCCGCAGGCCTCACACATGGCCTTGACGCCCCCATGTAACCAGGCCCAATGGCAGAGCCTTCTAGGGGTCTCACCGAGACCAGATGCAAATCAGCGACCTCACCACGATCACCGAACAAGGTTGACGGGCTGGCACGAACTGTCCAGAAATCCCAGGGACCCATGGTTACAAAGCAATCAGTGTGCGTCATGTCCTCAGGAGGGGCCAGGGCCCTGCAGGTGTGTTTCTCTAGGGTGGACTCTCAGAGCATTTCGAGCTCAACATCTCCCCAGCTGAGGTCTTGTCATTACCTCCTAGATTCTTCCTCATCTTGTCCATGACGGTTCCCTTCTACTCGCTCAGGCCGAAAACCACGGCGTCCTCCGTGACTCCTCTTTATCTCACGCCCCGCCTCCAATCCGTCTACACGTCCTGGGAGTGCCACCTTCAGAATCTACTCAGAATTCCACTACCTCTCGTCGTGCTCACTCACACTGTTCAGATCCAAGACACCCTCACCTCTCACCTGGTTATTCCAACGTCCTCCTAATTGGCTCCCTTGCTTCTGTTCCTCCCCTTTCAGCCTTCTCTCAACACAGCAGGCAAAACATTCCTATTAAAGATGAATCATATCGTGTCACTTCTCTGCTCAAACCCCTCACCTCACTCACAAGAAAGGGCTCCTTCAGGCTCCTGACCTACAGGCTCTGTAGATCTGGGCTCTCCTGCTTCTCTGGTTGCACCACCACCTACTCTTTTATTTTTATTTTTAAATTTATTTATTTAATTTATTTATTTTTGGCCGTATTGGGTCTTCATTGCAGTGCCTGGGCTTCTCATTGCGGTGGCCTCTCTTGTTGCGGAGCACGGGCTCTAGGTGCGCAGGCTTCGGTAGTTGTGGCACGCGGGCTCAGTAGTTGTGGCGCACGGGCTTAGTTGCTCTGCAGCATGTGGGATCTTCCTGGACCGGGGCTCGAACCTGTGTCCCCTGCACTGGCAGGCGGATTCTTAACCACTGCGCCACCAGGGAAGTCCCCACTGCCTACTCGTTGTTTTCTCCACTGCTTCAGACTGTCTGCCTCCTTCCTCATCACTCCTGCCTCCGGGCCTTTGCTGTGCCCTCTGCCTGGAAGGCGCTTCTTTAGCCAGATCTTCTCATTGTTAGCTCCTACTTCCATCAGGTTTTCCTCCTCAGTGAGGGCTTTCTAGATATAAAACTTCAACCTCCTCTCCATATTTCATAGCCTTCCTCTAGTCTTTTTTTTTTTCCTTAGTCCCTAACATTATCTAACATAATATACATTTACTTGTTTATCCTTTTTATTGAATGTCTTCCTTCTGGAATGTATGTTTCAGGAGGGTGGAAGATTTTGTTTTATTTACTGTTACATTTCCAGCCCCTGGAACAGGACCTGATATAAAGAAATTGCTCAGTAAATATTTTTTGAATGAATAAAGGGATGAAACACACCAGAGGAGTAATATCACTTATCTACTAGATTGTAAATTCCTTTAGTTCAGGGGCTGTCTTATTTATTTTAATATTCCATATTGAAGCTAATACAGTTCTTTTTTTGAAGGTTTTCAGTAAACATCTATTGAAGGAGGTAAATTCTACTGAATTAAAATATGCTCACTTTTTAAAATAAGAAGGTGCACTAGTGTTAATATTTGGAACTATGGATAATTTTCTAAAATAATGCAAATGTTTAAGATTTTTTTTATAGAAAATAATTACCACATTTGATAAATCTAAGACATCACTGAATATATGACACACCATTATTTTATGTTCTATGGAGATAGGGAAAAAATGCTGTCTATAACATAACAAAATAACTGTCTAACAAAATGCTGTCCATAACTATAACAAAATGCTTTTTTATCACTTGAATTTTTATTTTACACTTATTGAAAGAGTTTTTAAAGGTTTCTTTAGCATAGATATTATTCTATATCATGTTTGTACAATATTAAAAAATAGAATTGAAATGAATCCAAATCTTTGGAATCATTTTACTACAATGAGTCATTAGTGTCCATGTTTTGTGATCAAGAATGTTCTTAGGGCTTCCCTGGTGGCGCAGCGGTTGAGAGTCCGCCTGCCGATGCAGGGGACGCGGGTTCGTGCCCCGGTCCGGGAAGATCCCACATGCCGTGGAGCGGCTGGGCCCGTGAGCCGTGGCCGCTGAGCCTGCGCGTCCGGAGCCTGTGCTCCGCGACGGGAGAGGCCACAGCAGTGAGAGGCCCGCGTACCGCAAAAAAAAAAAAAAAAAGAATGTTCTTAAAAGACTGCCCCACACGCATGTCTCAGATTTTTCCCCAGGTCTCTGACAGCCAGTTAGCACTTTTTGATATACGAGTGCAGGCAGTGATAGATGCATCATGACAGCCGCCTCGCCTCAGTGGCTGTAAGAGGCATCTCAGTTTCAGCAATATTAAAATGTGAAAAAATGTGCAGCTTAGAATCAATGAAATAGGAATGCAATGACACACCCTTTTCCAAAGGCCTTAATGATCTTTTTTTAAAAAACCAATTCTAACTTCTTTCTCTCCAGTACTGTGGAATAGGTAAATTGTATTAACTATGGCAATTCATCTACAGCACATGGAGTCAAGAAATCTTTTCATTTACATTCATCCTCAATATTTGCACTATGATAACCATAGGTCATGAAAGTGAATTGCAGCCGTAATCATAAAATTATTAACAGTTGATAACAATTTAAATACAACCAGTTGAGAAAAGAACACTTTAAAATTGATTATTTTAATCCAAGCAGAACATGTGAAAATTAGACTTCAATCTTCTTTTCATTATCTCTTTAACTAGTAACTAGTTAAAGTGACTTGTCAGGCCTTCCCTGGTGGCGCTGTGGTTAAGAATCCGCCTGCCAATGCAGGGGAAAATGGGTTCGAGCCCTGGTCTGGGAGGATCCCGCATGCCACAGAGCAACTAAGCCTGTGCGCCACAACTACTGAGCCTGAGCTCTAGAGCCCATGAGCCACAACTACTGAGCCCGTGTTCTAGAGCCCATGAGCCACAACTACTGAGCCCGTGTTCTAGAGCCCGTGCTCCACAACAAGAGAAGCCACTGCAGTGAGAAGACCACACACCGCAATGAAGACCCAATGCAGCCAAAAATAAATAAAATAAATTTTTTGAAAATAAAAAAAAATAAAGTGACTTGTCATTAAATATATTTTTAAACCATTTAAAAATGTATCGTATTTTTATTGAGGTAAAATTCACAGAATATACAATTTACCATTTAAAAGTGTACAATTCAACAGCATTAAGTACACTCACAATCTATCACCTCTATCTAGATGTAAAACATTTTCATCACCCCAAAAGGAAATTCTGTACCCATTAAGCAGTCTCTTCCCCTTTCTCCCCTGTCCCCAGCCCCTAGCAACCACTAATCTGACTTCTGCCTCTATGGATCTTTCTTATTCTGGCTATTTCATATACATGGAATCACACAACATATGACCTTTTATGTCTGTCTTCTTTCATTTAGCATAATGTGTTTGTTTGTTTGTTTGTTTTGCTGTACATGGTCCTCTCACTGTTGTGGCCTCTCCTGTGGCGGAGCACAGGCTCCGGACGCGCAGGCTCAGCGGCCATGGCTCACGGGCCCAGCCACTCCGCAGCATGTGCGATCCTCCCGGACCGGGGCACGAACCCATGTCCCCTGCATCGGCAGGCGGACTCTCAACCACTGCACCACCAGGGAAGCCCCTCGGCTACTTTTAAGGCAATCTCCCTCCGTCCCTCCTTGCTCTTTCCACATCGTAGAACATTCCCATTTTCACATAGGCCTTTATTTCCCTATTTTCTCGTTGCCGCACACCAGGCCTTTATCTCCACCCTCACCCAGTAATTCCTACCCAACCCCCCAGTCTCAGTCATATGCCAGCCAGGAGGAAAAGCCACCAGGGGAGTTACCAACGGCTCCAATCTACCCCTAGTCTAGTCTAGACTCTCTAAAGAAACATCCCAAGGCTTACCTGAGCACAGCAAACACAGATTCTCCCTGCTGGATTCCTGCTATTCTGGGCACCGGCCAACCCCTTCCTGTTATGAAAACCTAGCAGTGTTTCAATCAAGCAGATCGCCTGGTGTGGTGAAAAGGACACAGTATTAGGTGGCAGAATATCTGGGTTCCAGGCCCTGCCTATCACCTAAGAACTTCATTCTTTTCTGCATTCCCCACTGAATTCCTGCCAAGTGCAAGGTACTGAATTATGGGAACAGATCACTTATCCTGCTTAGGTCTTAAATCTGTATCATGGAGAGAATACCTAATTTTTCTGGAAAATGATGATCTTGGACATCCATTCCAACTGAAAATCATTCTGTGATTGGGAATTTGAAAGGTGGCTTGGAACAATGGTTCCTAGAGGAGAGATGTAACAAATGAGTAAAAATTTTCAAAACATTTGGAAGATGACATGGGACATTAAAAGAAAATTACCATTTACTACCATCATCATTTTATAAAGTGCCCCAAATTCGGCAGAACAAAAATCTTAGAATGAAAGACAATCCTTTAACTTCAATGCATTTTTGCTTTGATTATTGGCCTTATTTTTCTAATTTCTAGAGAACCACTAGCTCAGAGGAGAGGCATCCAAAGAAGCTGTAACCCAATCTCTCACCCGCATCTCCACAACATGTGCTGTCTGAACTGTTTCTCATTTCTGTCTCCCTAGTAACTTCTTTAGTTATTTGGAACTCAAAGTTCTCACTCCTGTGGGAGAGAAACAAGCATTTTTGGAGAGAAATTAGCATATGCAGCCACTAGAGGGCAGACCTAAGCCTAAGGATGTAGTTTCCTCGGCTGCAGTACCAGTCACTTCATCGGACCTCCCGTGTGTCCCCAGAAGGCGCTGCTGCTTTCTTAAGTTGCGTAACACCTGATCATTCGTGCTGCCAGCCCCAGCTCCCTGCAGTTCCACATTTGAGCTGTAGTGAAGGTCTATCTTATTTCAGAGGCAAAGTTGGGAGGGGCAACTTATTCTTCAAGACACTGCCCGGCATCAGAAGCCCAGGAGGAGTTTTCTTTTTTGGAATTAAATTCAGTAACTTGAATTCATCACTGGCATAAAAAATACTTATAAAGTCCTTCGGGGCGCCGTAACTCTTCTGAGCATTGAACTAGAAAGACCAACCAGGACTCGCTGGCTGGTCAAGGTTGAGTGATTTATCAAAAGATGCTGGGGGAATTTCTGCTGCTAACTGGGAGAGCAGGGTGATTCTATTCCTTTCCTTTTTCTAAAAAGACAGGCATGATATCAGCTCTGGAATTTTCTTAGAATTCTTACACATATATTCTCATTGTATCCTCAATTCTATGAGGATTATCACGATTTTATTACCTTGAAACTCAATCTCAGTTTTTTCCATGTAATTTCTACTTTAACAATGAAAAATTTTCCAAAGTAAAGTTGATGTTAAAAACATGAAATTGGGGGGCTTCCCTGGTGGCGCAGCGGTTGAGAGTCCGCCTGCCGATGCAGGAGACACGGGTTCGTGCCCTGGTCCGGGAAGATCCCACATGCCGCGGAGCAACTAAGCCCGTGAGCCATGGCCACCGGGCCTGCGCGTCCGGAGCCTGTGCTCCGCGATGGGAGAGGCCACAACAGTGAGAGGCCCGCATACCGCAAAAAAAAAAAAAAAAAAAAAAAAAAAACCAAAAAACATGAAATTGGGGCTTCCCTGGTGGCGCAGTGGTTGAGAATCTGCCTGCTAATGCAGGGGACAAGGGTTCGAGCCCTGGTCTGGGAGGATCCCACATGCCGCGGAGCAACTAGGCCCGTGAGCCACAATTACTGAGCCTGCGCATCTGGAGCTTGTGCTCTGTAACAAGAGAGGCCGCGATAGTGAGAGGCCCGCGCACCGCGATGAAGAGTGGCCCCTGCATGCCACAACTAGAGAAAGCCCTCGCACAGAAACGAAGACCCAACACAGCATAAATAAATAAATAAATATTTTTTAAAAAAAAACATGAAATGCCACTAGCGATCTGATCACGAGAAGCAGCTCTCCCTCTCCACCCCTTCCCACACTCACCCCTGGTTCTGCAACTCAGAGGCGACCATTTGGAATTCTGAACTGCTACCATTTTCAGGATTTCTTGGGGCCCCCCGCATATCTCTAAGTAATGTTCTTATGCTATTATTTCTTGGTTTATCAAGCCTAAATGTTAGCAGTTGAATTTCTTTAATAATAGATGAGAATTTAGCTTTTTTATGGAAGGCTCTCATGATCCCAGGTTTGAAGATAAAAACACCAAAGCTCAGGAAGTTTAAGGGACTTGTTCAAGTTCACATAACCTAGAACCGATAAGGTAGAAATTAGGACCTGCGTCTTCTAAGTTTAGAATCCATGTAATTTCCACCCCTATGTTGTGGGAGCGACTAGAACAATGCTGATTACCCCCCAGCGTTGCCACTGCTCCGTGTTTGGCTATCAAGACTGATGTAGTAAGTCCTCTCAAAACTGAGTTGCCAGGCGAAATACAAGATGACCGGTTGAATTTGAGTTTTAGATAAAAACAAATACTTTTAAAGTGTAAGTATGTCCCAAATATTGCACGAAGTACACATGCTGAATTGTTATTTATACTTTTATTTGCTAAATCTGGCAGTCCTACCTTAAAACTATGAATCTAGCCCTTCTACTTAGTCTGGTTTTAAAACTCCAGAACTATAGATACAGTAAGAGGTCTGTGATTAATTCCTTTGTCAAAGGAATTTTTCTGAGAAAGACTGACATTATTTATGATTTCCAAATAGATAAAATATAAAGTAGACAAAACTTTAAAATATAGTGTTTAGGGATACAGACATATGAAATAAGATTATTTTTAAAAAGAAAGCAAATTGGTCACACAAAATTCAGGAGTGTGGCAACCTGGGAGGTAGGGGAGATGCCATAAGGAGTAGCACATAGGGGTCTTCTAAGGTATAGGTAAATTGACAGCACAATGGTGTTTATTTTCTTTCTTTTTTTTTTGTGGTACGCGGGCCTCTCACTGTTGTGGCCTCTCCCGTTGCGGAGCACAGGCTCCGGACGCACAGGCTCAGCAGCCATGGCTCACGGGCCCAGCCGCTCCGCGGCACGTGGGATCCTCCCGGACCGGGGCACGAACCCGTATCCCCTGCATCGGCAGGCGGATTCTCAACCACTGCGCCACCAGGGAAGCCCAGTGGTGTTTATTTTCTGATGTCACATATTTCTATGTGCTGCTTGTATGTATGTCATATTTTATTAAAACTACAAAGAAAATAAAAGCTTGCTTAGATTCTGGAATGAGACAGACTTAGCTTCTAATCCCAGCTTTAGCCTCTCTGAGCTTTAGTTTCTTCATCAATAGAATGGGAATAGTAAAAGCTAATTGACTGCATGGTTTAGAAATAATGTATGTAGAGAACAGCAGAGAGTATACACATAGCATGTCCTTAGGAAATATTATTACTGATCTTTCATTCCTCAGTCTCAGGGGTAGTAGCTGCACCCTGTGGATGCCATCTCCACAATAGCTGAACTGCTCCTTTTCTGCCCTTTTGGTTCTCCAGTATCTGTCTAGCAATCCCTTACATTACATTTTCTCTGTTAAAACAGCTAGTGTGATTTCTGTCTTCTTTCTGGATCCTAAAGATACAGCTTTCTAGAACAGTAAGATTGGGGTCAATGTTATCCTCATGAAATACACAAGGCTGGCTGCTGATTACTTCCTACAGATAAGAGAAAAAATTACTTCTTTGTTTCTAGCTCAGAGACTTTTCCTAAAGCTCAACTGACTGGGCTATATAGAAACTAGTTTAGAAATAAACATATTTAATCAGCTACTAGCTGATTTTAAAAATACACATGTAGGGCTTCCCTAGGCGCGTCCGGAGCCTGTGCTCCGCAACGGGAGAGGCCACAACAGTGAGAGGCCCGCGTATCGCAAAAAAAAAAAAAAAAAAAAAAAAAAAAAAAAAAAAAAAAAAAACAACATGTAGATTTTTTCATAAAATTTGCATTCATAAAAGCTCCTTGCAGAAATTCCTATTCCTGTAAATCATGTGATGCATCCAGACATTCTATATGATTCCAATGACATGTTTAAAAAACAATGTTTATGTGTATAAACAGTCTCATTGGCTCCATCTTTAAAATACAATGAGTTAAACAGAAAATTTTTAAAGTATTTATTAAATCAGTAAAGAGTAACCAATAATAAACTTATTATGTGTTAATATAAATAAGATATTTTAATGGAAAGTAATTATATTTTCCAAAACACAAAATATTTAGTCAGAAGACTAGCATATTTTAAAATTTGGCAATTCTTTAAAATATATCTGGCTTAATAGAAGACAGCTAGATTCTCATATATGCCTCACATTCAATCTGTTGAGATATGTTGTTTTTGTGATGTATAGGAAAAAAAATAGCCACACATAGATACATAGTTTGAAATGGAATAGTATCTTAATAGCCTTTCCAAATAATTGTGGCTATTCTTCTTTACTATTACACAAAAGCTTGACAAGTGACAGTTTCTTGTTTTAAGTGATAGTTTCTTAAAGGTTAGTTGCAATGTTCAATCTGAAAACATATCAATAAACAGACTTTTTACAGATCTGTTGAGATATAACTGACTTACAATAAGTCACACATATTTGAAATGTACAATTTGATGAGTTTTGACATATGGATACATTCATGTATATATGACTAAAGTCAAAATAATAATCTTTTTTTTTTTTTTTTTTTTTGGTGGTATGCGGGCCTCTGACGGTTGTGGCCTCTCCCGTTGCGGAGCACAGGCTCCAGACGCGCAGGCTCAGCAGCCATGGCTCACGGGCCCAGCCGCTCCGTGGCACGTGGGATCTTCCCGGACCGGGGCACGAACCCGCGTCCCCTGCATCGGCAGGCGGACTCTCAACCACTGCGCCACCAGGGCAGCCCTAAACATTTCTTTATTACCTTCAAAAGTGTCTCTGTGTCCCTTTGTAGTCCATTCCTCCTTCCTATGTCCCCCAAACCATTCCCAGGCAATCACTGATGTGTTTTCTGTCACTACAGATTACTTTGTATTTTTCTATAAGAGCACTGCCCAAAGGAAATATAACATGAGCTACAAATGTGAGACACATATACAATTGTAAATTTTCTAGTAGCATATTTCATTTAACACAATATATAAAATATTACCATTTTGCCATGTAATCAACATAAAATTACGGAGATATTGCCAAAGCCTGAATGTTTGTGTCCCCCCAAAATTCATATGTTGAAACCTAATCCCCAATGTGATGGGATTTGAAGGCGGAGCCTTTGGGAGGTATTACATCATAAGAGGGGAGCCCTCATGAACGGGATTAGTGCCCTTTAAAAGAGACCCCAGAGAGCTTCCTTGCCCTTTCCGCTATGTGAGGACACAGGAAGGAGACTGCCACCTATGAAGCAGGAAGCAGGCCTTCACCAGACGTCGAACCTGCCGGCACCTGGATCCTGGGCTTTCCAGTCTCCAAAACTGTGAGAAATAAATTTCTGTTGTTTATAAGCCATCCAGTCTATGGTATTTTTGTTATAGTAGCCTGAACAGACTAAGACAGATACTTTACATTCTCTTTCTTTTCATATGAAGTCTTTGAAATCTGGTATGTATTTCATACATATAGAATCTCTCAATTTGAACTAGTAACATTTCAAGTGCTCAAGAGACATATATGGTTAGTGGCTAGGACATTTGACAGTACAGGGCTAGAGCTGTATCTAAATGGGACTACGAAGTATGTAGTCTTTTTTGTACAGCTTCTTCCGCCCAGCATAATTATGAAATGTATCCATGCTTTAGCATGTATCAGTAGTTTGTTCCTTTTTATTGCTGGGTAGTATTCCATTGTTTGAATATGACACAAATTGTTTATTCTTTCCCCTGCTGATGGACATTTATTTCCTCCCCACCCCGGCCAAGGTTTTGGCTATTATAAATAACTCTGCTATGAATTTTCATATTCGACTCTTTGTGTGGACATATATTTTCATTTCTCTTGTGAAAATACCTAGGAGTAAGACGGCTGGGTCATGCAGTATATGTTCAGCTTTTTATAAAACTGTCAAACTGTTATCCACAGTGGCTGTACCATTTACCATTCCCTTAGCAATTTATGAAAGTTCCAATGTTTTACATCCCCTCTAATACTTGGTATTGTCAGTCTTTTTTTTTTTTTTTTTTTAAGCGGTATGCGGGCCTCTCACTGTTGTGGCCTCTCCCGTTGCAGAGCACAGGCTCCGGACGCGCAGGCCTAGCGGCCATGGCTCACGGGCTTAGTTGCTCCGCGGCATGTGGGATCTTCCCGGACCGGGGCACGAACCCGTGTCTCCTGCATCGGCAGGCGGATTCTCAACCACTGCGCCACCAGGGAAGCCCTATCAGTCTTTTTAACTTTAGCCATTCAACTGGATGTACAGTGATATCTCTTTGTGGTTACAATTTTCATTTCCATAATGACTGATCATGCAGAGCACCTTTTCATGTGTTACTTGCCTTTCGTAGATCTTTTTCAGTGACATGTCTGTGCAAATGATTTGCCTAGTTTTTCATTAGGTAACTTGTCTTCTTATCGCTGTAAGAGCTATTTATATATTCTAGATACCAGTGTTTTATCAAATATATGTTTTGCAAATATTTTCATCCAATCTATGGCTTGCCTTTTCATTTTAATGGCATTTTGAAAAGCAAAAGCTTTACATTTTGATTAATTTATTGACTTTAAGAGTTTGTGCTTTTTCTATTTCCTATTTAAGAAATCTCTGCCAAACCCTGAGTCACTAAATTCTATGTATTCCTTTAGAAGTTTTGTAATTTTGACTCTTACATTTAAGACATGGATACTCAAATTAAGTTTGAGTTAATTTTTGTATATATTATGAGATAATGATTGAGGTTCGTTTTTTTTTTTAAAAATGACTATCCAGTTGTTACATTTGCTGAAAAGATTATCTTTACCCCACTGCACTGCCTTGGCATCTTTGTTAAAAATATTTTGGCAACATATGTGTAGAATTATTTCTAGAACCTCTATTCTATAGGGTCCATTGATCTATACGTCTCTCTTTATACCAGTATCACACTATCTTGATTACTGCAGCTTAATCATAAGTCTTAAAATCAGGTAGAAAATTCTTCAACTTCTTTTTCAAATTGCTTTGGCTGCTCTAGTTTCCTTGCATTTCCATATAAATTTTAGAATTAGTTTCTCAAGTTTTACAAAAATGAAACCTATTAGGATTTTGACTGATATTACACTAATTCTATAGATCCATTTAGGTGATAGCAATAGACATTCTATACTTTGTTACATTAAAATACATTGGTTATCTTGTACTGTGAATGGATTTCACCCACACATGACTTTGTAACATCATGCATTGGTCATTTGGAAAATACTGGTTCACTGGGTCATACAGATCTTCCAAATGTTTACACATTTTATTATACAATATATTAATAAAACATATTCATTAATAATTCCACCAATTTCATCAGAAAAGTCTATAAGTACAGGGAAGCTGTCAACTTCATATCAATGGCAGATACCTGCTTTCCAAAAACTCAAAATTTTGCTGGACAGCATACATTTTATCATTGGCAACAAATACTTTCAGTTGTTTTCCCTTAAGTGACAGGCTCACTTGGTTCCTTTTTCAGAAAATGTTTGCCGAATAACCAAGCCTAATAATCCTAGTTTGTCTGTCAGTTGTTCTTTCAGATGAGAGTGGTGTTCTGTGTAAACAACAAAAACAGAAAAGCAGCTAGCTCAGCTCACAACTCAAACACAGGTGCTTTTTCTTGTGACAACCCTTGTTATTTGATTTGCAGCTGAAGTGCTTGAGTTTGTACTTCTCGTTTCATCACGTAGAATATTAAAAAGTTGTGTATTCAATGGCTGAGATTTAATAAAATCAGTATTGTTTACTGCCTCATCAAGGACCTTGTTAAGTGCAACTGGCCTTTTGTTGTTGTTGCGAGTGTGTGGTGGTGAAGAATTACAGTGTCTACTAACGTACCTTGGTGCCACTGCCTTGACTTATGTGAAGATGACAGCAGTTTTACTCACCATTCCTGTTGCACTATTGTCACCCAATATCAACAACCATGGAAAAGGCAATTAACATCCTAGTATTATTATGAAAAAAAAAAATAGTTTTGACCTTGTGGACTCCCCATGATAATTTAGGGAACTCTCTCCCTCCCAGGGTTCCATGGGCCACGCTTTAAGAACCATTGCTTTAAGGGTACAAAAGGGCAACCTGGAAGGGTACCTGGAGGCTTTATTGAGAGTGAAGCCTGCGCTGAGGCTCCCTGAACACATGTGTAAGTAAAGGCTTGCTGCATCGACAAAGGGAACGGCAGGAGCAAAGGCACAAGGTGGAAAGAGAAGGTCTCCTTTCCTCAGTTTTGGTCAAGCGAAGAGTGCAGTGAGGGCAGGTGCAAGAGCCAAGATGCGAGAGATACAGAGCGGCTGGCATGCATGAAAGGAGCTGAAACCATCCTTCCGCTGATGGAGAGAGAGCTCTTGGAGGTTTCACAGCAGGGCGGGGCGCCAAGTTGTCTGTTATCTCCAGCACCCTAGCAACAATGTGGTGAATGGATTGGGGAGGTTTACACTGCAGAGAGGGAGCTCACTTAAGAACCTGTGCTCAGGACTTCCCTGGTAGCGCAGTGGTTGAGAGTCCGCCTGCCGACGCAGGGGACGCGGGTTCGTGCCCCAGTCCGGGAAGATCGCACATGCTGCTGAGCGGCTGGGCCCGTGAGCCGTGGCCGCTGAGCCTGCGCGTCCGGAGCCTGTGCTCCGCAGCGGGAGAGGGCACAACAGTGAGAGGCCTGTGTACCGCAAAAAAAAGAACCTGTGCTCTGTCAAGGTAAGAGATGATTTAATAGAACAGATGGTCAACTAATTAAACACTCAACCCCCGCCTCCTCATTAATTCCATCAGAATATTCTAACTAGTGTGTTTGCTCAGGGGACACGACTGTATATCCCCTCTAATTCATGGATGCGGACTTGGACAGTAAAAAAGAAAAGCAGCCTTACAGATCAGACTTCCTGTTTCTGTCACCTGTGTCCTTCCAGACCCTCAACCGGAAATTCCCACCCTCTCTGCTCAGTTTAATCATTTCCTATAAACTAAGAAACAGAGAGCAAAGAGCAGGGGTAGAAGTGCGTTTACAAGCCATGTTTAATTGTTTCTCATGTGAGCATGATTGGGATATTATAGAGGTCCGAGGTCACAGAATTAATTTTTTTTGCTTTCATTATGATGTGTATGTTTCTGTGTATATGCACTTGCACACACATGTGCTTGTGTCCATATACAGTATTTATGTGCACATTTTAACACTGCACTCCACTGCTGCCCCCTCATCCAAATCTCTATTAGCTCTTCTTCTCGACTTCTCCAATGACTCCTCACTAGTCCTAACCTGCTACAATCCGTTTTATACACAGCACCCATAGTGAGCTTGATATGATCAGAAATGATCAGATCATATCATTTGCCTGCCTACAATTCTCCAATGACATCCTGTTCCACCTGAGAAAAAATTCAAAATACGTATGTTGTTCCTCAAAGCCCTACCGACCTGACTCCTGCCTGCCTCTCTGACCACTTATCTCCCATCACAAATTGCCTTTCTCACCAAAGTCTCATCACCCTGGCTTTGGTGTGGGTCCATCTTGGGCCATTGGCGCTAGCTGTTTTCTCTGCAAAGGGATGCTATCCCCCTGAAGCTGTATATGTCCTAACAGATCAGGGGAAGCCCCTCTCCTGATCACCCACCTAGAATAAGCCTCTCTATCACCCCCACCACTTCACTCTGTTTTATTTTCATCATAGTCTTTAGCTATGGCGGCACCTGCAACATTGCCTGGCACACAGTAGCTTCTCGATAAGTACGTGTGGAATAAATGGATAAACGAATTACAGGTAAGTTTTTCTTTTCATGGTTGCTTTTCACAGTTCCCATGAAGTTGTAATACAAATGGTCTAAGACTGATGAGCAGTTTACAGCCACCTTTTGGATGTCCAATTTTTTTGTTTGTTTTTGCTTTTGTCAGGGTTTTATTCCTTCTAAAAACGTGCAGTGGAAATTCAAAATTACTTAGAAAGTAGATGGCTTTCTCTTAACCAGCTAGATATATTAGCCACAGTTGTAAAACAAGAGAATTTACCACTATATTTATGGGAGGATGCCAATGTGTCCCTCTTTAAAGAAAGAGGGAAAGAATAAAATATAAAAACTTCACAATGCGGAGGACACACATGTCTAAATAAACTATTATAAAATGTAAAAAATGCTGTAATCAAGATACAGAGCACCATGGGAACACAGCGGTAGGAACTGTTTTCTGTGCCTCAGGAAACCAGGGAAGACCTCAGAGGGGAGATGCCCGTTGATATGGGTCATGAAGGATGGAGAATTTTCCAGGTAGAAAAGAGGGAGAAGGGCATTGTGGGTACATGGAACAGCATATAGAAAGCCCAACGTGTAGAACAACATGGTCTGGGGAAACAAATATTAAGCAGAAATTCTCTTTTTTTCTTCCAACGACCCACAAATCAAGGATTTGTGTTCACAGGGGAACCTCCGCACCAGAGGTAGGTATTCTTTTAACTGATTTGAAACGATTTAGAAAGCAGTGGCATCATTTTCCTGCTAAGGAAATCCTATGTAGAACCCTCAGTGCATACAACAGTAAAACGCCCCTCTGGGTGAGGAAGGCCTAGGGCCTGCAGAAGTTCCTAACCGCTCGGTGCCTCCCTGTGTAGACTGACGGCCCACTTTAGGACCCTAGAGCTTTAAAGAAAGTTAAAAGCTACCGCCTTTTACTCGTGTTAAGAAAACTGGGTGGGAGCTGTGGCGGCACCGGCGTCGCACCGCCCAGGTCTCCTGCCACAGAGAGCACAGTGACAGGTGGGGGCCCTCACGGCATGTGCGTGAGTCTCTGCTCCCCGCGGGCTGCTTCTGGCCAACCACTGAATGTGACAGGATTGCTTATGCAGGCCCGTTCCTGCAAGATGGGCGACGTGGGCTCCGAGGCTTTTCGTCAACCTGGCTGAAACATCCTTAAGGCTCTGGGGCGCTCCGACACTGCCCATCCGGCCCCCCTTCTTACTTCCCTCTCGTCCTCCCCAGGCCTCCTCACATCCTTCAGCTCCCTCCCCTTTTCCCCTCATTGGCATCTCCCTTGATAAGTTTCTTGCAATGTCTAATCCTGTCTTTGCATCTGCTTCTAGAAGGACCCGAACTAACACAGGAGCCTGTGGAAGTGAAGCAAGACACTTGCATTATCCCTATAATTGCTGTATTTCCAGATTAGCTAAAGCAAGAGTTTCAGAGTGCACTGATATTGGCACAATTCCAATAACCCAACAGAGAGGAGGAGAGGCTTGGGAAAGGGACTCCCAGGCACTCGATTGTATTCTTAAAGCCTGCAAATTTATCATGACTAAATTCCAAAATCTAAATATGGGCCGAATGAAAAACTTGAATAGATATTTAAAGAGCCAAAGTAGAACTGAAGGTTAGTTACCGGAGGCTGTTTTTACACCCACACAACCTGGCAGATCATCGCTGTACAGTCTTTGTCGCAAAAAATACTACAGAAATATGGTTCTTTGAAAACATCTTCTGTCCCTGTATAAATGCCACAGGATCCGGAGGCATTTCTGCAAATAATATGTTTTCCTATGCCAGTGTATAAATAGCTTTAGAGTACTGAGATAAAAAGAAAGTTGCCAAGGCTATTGCTACACTGACAAGAGAAGCAGCCGATTTGGAGCCTGTACTGCTATTTGCCGTTAGTCCTGAAATTTACTGAGACTGAGTACACTTTTGCTGTTTTCACTCAACCACATAAGAGGGTGGATGTTGCCATCTCTGACCACATAGAAAAAGCCGGAATGGGGCCTTCCCAACTTACCTTCCCTTTTGGTGAGATTTACTTAACAGGCAAGTACTTTCCTTCTACTGGAAAAAAATTGCCTTTTTAAAATGATAACCAAATCCAGGTCTCCCCAGCTTTTAATGCCACAATGTCCCTGTGATCCTTCTAGATTGGACCAAAGATACTTCTGTTTTTCCTTTCTACCTTCTGGAAAAACTTATAAAGGGGGAGGAAGATCTGCAGAAAATGTGAAAATCCAAGATGTACTAGCAGACCTTGGAGATCTGCCCCATTAAGTATTCTTACCTACTGATAGGCCCATGTCTGTCCTTGCTCTGAGTTTGGACTCGGCCAGTCCTTACTTTAATTCATACATTAAACCTTTTCTGATGGCTTACAACGTGCAGGTGCTGGGGATAGCGGTGAACATGACAGGCAAGGTCCTGCTCTCTGTTAGCATGGGCTCTGATTGGGCAAATGCGTGGTAGGTATATAACGTAATGGAAATATGAGTAATTAGACAGAGTGACTGGAAGAGAGAGTGGCTGTCTTACAGAGAGTGGTCAGGGATATCCTCTCTGAGAAGCCAGCAAGGATCTGAGCATTTACATTTTTCTAATCAAAAATTGCCCGGGGCTTCCCCGGTGGCGCAGTGGTTGAGAGTCCGCCTGCCGATGCAGGGGACGCGGGTTCGTGCCCCGGTCCGGGAGGATCCCACGTGCCGCGGAGCGGCTGGGCCCGTGAGCCATGGCCGCTGGGCCTGTGCGTCTGGAGCCTGTGCTCCACAACGGGAGAGGCCACAACAGTGACAGGCCTGCGTACCACAAAAAAAAAAAAAAAAAAAAAAAAAAAAAAATTGCCCATATTTAACTCTTCCTTTCTTGGAGAATGAGTCCTCAAATACTAGCATGTCACCTAGCATACACAGATATTCAGTAAGTGTTGACAAAATAAAAACTCGATTGAGTATAGAGAAAGGCAAGGTTGTGGTAAAATCTGGTGTGAAATACTAATAGTAGATCAGCACTGGATGGAACCCAAAGGGATGAAAGCGGCCAAGTAAGCTCTTGTGTTATGACAAATCCCCGGTGAAGAGAAGAGGGGACTTGGCTATTGAAAGTAATGGCGGAGACTTCAAAATGTTATAATTTAACTTGAGACCCAGGAAATAGGCACAGTTATGAAAGCATTTCAGTGACCTCCAGGATGTGTGCTGCGTTTGTCTTCTTGCTGGATATGATCTTGTCTCCCTACTGGAGAAGAAGAGAAAGAGGTTTGAATATTCCTCCTTCTTCTGATTTATTAAAAGGTAAAATGAACATCTGTCTTTCCTTTTGGCTGTTCCGTATCTAGAAACCCTTTTGCATGTTTGGATTTTCCCATCTTGTATCAGTGAAAGACAGAACACATCTTCCACTATAGAAACTGAAATGTCAGATACTTGCTTTCCCAGTCTCCACTGCGAGAGTCAGGTCTGAGTCACAGCATCCACTTATGAGATGAAGTCATGAAGTTGGGGGAACCATAAGAAACTCTCCGTTGTCTCTCAGGGTCAGAGGTGGCAGAAAGATCAAGTTCTGGGGTAGCAGTGCTAAAGGGGCTCAGTTAGCCTATTGACTATTCAAGTCAACATGTCCCTTCTCAGGAGTATATTTCCTGGCTACCTCACTGCAAACTTGACTCTTCAGCCTTTCTAGAAATTTTATGAGCCACCCAGTATCCTTCAATAAATTAATTTTCTGCTTCAATCAGACAGAGCTGGATTCTAGTCTTTGCAACTAAGAACTGTGAATGTTCCAGAGAAATATTGGGATGTATGTAGAAATATCTGTTATCTGGCTTTGAAATTGAGGGCAGTGAAAAATCCAGCTGATTTTCTTAAGGGTTCTAGTCAGGATCTGGTAAAGCAGTTAATGAGATTATCACCTGTGCACACCTAAACTGAACTGCCACTGAAGGCTAAGTTTAGGGGAACTGAGAGATCAATGCTATTGAATATGAAGGTCACAGGGAATTCAAGGACTATGGGATGAGGTGGCATCTTCTAAAGATAATTGATAGCTTAAATAAAAAGACACGCTCCAGTTTCCAAATTCTCAGTTCAAAGCACATGCTGAAAACCAGAGGCTTCCATGGCTTTGTCAGAAGAATTTATCGCTTGCCACGGAAGTGTGCAGAGAGCCAAATATCAAATGTACAGTTTGATCCTGAAAGTTTCTGAATTAAAAAGAGCTGAAGTCACATCCTTGGCTGGTCTCTAAAGAGAAAGTCAGACCATTGATGGAGGAAGTGAGAGCCTGGAGAATTTCGGTGGGAAGATTTAGGTGATTCATGTAGGCCATGGCAGGGCATGCTGGACTGAACTCGTGAGAAGACCCAATTACCTAATTCAACAATAGAATGCAGGAGTGTGTCATCGTGGAACATAACAATTTCCTTACGTAGTGATGTGAGGAACCCTTGAATACTGATGTGTTATTCCATGCTTCTGCAAGAGCAAAACACAATAAATGGCAGATCAAAATCCTTATTCATGAGGTCTACTGAGACTCTAACTTTTGGAAAACTTTAAAATTTTATTTTTGCACTCCTGCAAAATAATAAAACCGAGTTCAAATAATGTCATCCAAATCTGAATAGTCATTCTCACTGGTTTTTAACCTAGACCAGCCTCTGCAGTGTACCCTGGTTTACACAGAATATCCTTGAATCCCCATTGAGCGCCCTTTGCTTTTTCCCTCTATCCCTGTAATAAGGGACATCATAAGGAATTTGTTTCCATTTGTCAGAATCAGCAATATGCTTTCACCACAGGGCCTCAAGCTTATGGCAATTCTCTGGGTTTATATCGAATTTAGTCGACAGAACACTATATTAATGACATCATATTGATAAACTTGGAAACAGGAAGTAACATGCAACCTGGGTGCCTTGGTATATCGTGTGTGTGAGCGGGGTAGAATACATCACATGGAGTTCTGGGGCTTGTTATCTTGCTAAAGTTCCATGTGTTCGCAGGCGCATTGGGCCGGGGGTGGGGGGACTAGGGATGGAGGAAGGGCGGGGGAGACAAAGAGAGCTAGCACGAGTGAGTGAGCACACTGGGGGACTGGGGAATGTTGGGATCTTTTCCTACAAAATGAAAGTGGCCGTCCACTGCACTTCTTACCACTGAGCAAGGCACAAGTCTTTATAGGCCTTTTTAAATTTTAGAAAATCATATGTACCACATTTGGACGCTGTGGGGGACACTACCAATTGTCTACAAATATGGATTTCTTCTTCTTTTTTTTTTTTTTTTGCGGTACGCGGGCCTCTCACTGCTGTGGCCTCTCCCGTTGCGGAGCACAGGCTCCGGACGCGCAGGCTCAGCAGCCATGGCTCACGGGCCGAGCCGCTCCGCGGCATGTGGGATCCTCCCGGACCGGGGCTCGAACCCGCGTCCCCTGCATCGGCAGGCGGATTCTCAACCACTGCGCCACCAGGGAAGCCCCCTCCATACTTCTTAATCTGACAAAAATAACCCCCCATTTGGTTGAACTCTTATGGTTGGATCTCCTGTCCCTACTACATTCCTAGCTGATACAAACGTCTTTGTGCTGCTCACTTAATGGGTGGCTAGAAAAGCTGCTATAGCTTTGAGTTGGGGCCCAGAGCAAATCTTTCCACCTTGTCAAGGCATTGGTCCAGGCAGTTTCCCCATTGGCCCCTATTTTCAGGATATCCAAAGGTGTTCAAAGTGCTAGTGCCAGAAAATACATTGTGTGGATTCTTTGGAATGTATGTTAGGAGAATTACAGGGGAGGACCCTTGGGTTTTAAACAAAGCCACACCTCTCTGGGCAAGTAATAATTCTTCTTTTGAGGAAAATGTGTAACTTGATAATGAGTTCTAGTGCCTGCTTCTATTTCTAGACTCTCTATTCCATTAGTCTATTTGTCTATCTCTATGCCAATACTATCTATACTTTCTTGGTTTTTATAGATTTATAAAAATTTGTGATATCTGGAAGAGCTAGCCACTCACCTCGTTCTTCTTCAAGAGGGTTTTAACTATTCTTGGCCCTTTGTATTTTTATATAAATTTTGGAATCAACTTGCCAAGTTCTATGAAAAAAGATTTGTTTGAATTTTGACTGAGATCACACCAAATCTATTAAACTGAGGAGAAATGGCATGAGTATTCCAAACCATAAAAACAGTATGTCCCTCTACTATGTAGTTTTTAAGTTCTCTCAAAACTTCAGTTTTCTGCATAATAGTCCTGCATATTTTCTGATAGATATCTCCTTGACATCCAGTATCTTTGATATTATTATAAGTTTTAAAAGTTATTTATTTTTTAACTATTTAGTAGCTAGTATTTAGAAATATGATTGTATATATTAGTTTTATATCAAGCAAACTTGCTACACTTTAATGCTTGTAATTTCTCTGTGGATTCTTTCAAATTTTCTAGACATACAATTTTGTTATCTACAAATAATGACAGTCCTCTCTGACAAGTCTTACAACTTTCCCTTATTTTACCTGTTTAACTACTCTGGCTAGAACCTATTATAATGCTCAACTAGAGAAGTATTATCAGAAATCCTTGGGTTTTTTTTTTAATTTCAAAGGGAGTGCTTTCAATGTTTTTCCATTAAGCATGAGGTTTTCTGTTTTTCCCCCCATAAATAGTCAAAACAGGTGTGTGTGTGTGTATTGAAATATAATAGACGTTGTCAGACTGCTTTCCTAAAAAGCTGAAACAACTCACTTTTCTATCAGCATTTTTGCCAGCAATAGGTGTTACAATACTTGAAAATATTTGCCATGCTGTTGGGTGTAAAATGATACCTTATTATTACTTTCATTTGCATTTTCTCAATGGTTAATAGGTTTGATCTTTCCATATGTTGTTGACTATTTGAACTTGCCCTCTATGAATGATCTCTTTGTATCTTTTGCCTAGTTTTTGTTGTTGTTGTTGATTCCTTTCTTCCAATTTGAAAGAGATTTTTCAGAGTATAATTAACTCCCATATGTTCTCTGCATTGCAAGTAGTCTCCTAAGCTTATTATTTGTTACTGACTTTGTGTTTTAGCTATAAAATAGTTTGAAATTTATATATAATAAAATGTCTATTTTTTATTTTGTATGTCTATTTTTCCAGTCTTGTCTGCATGTTGTTTCTCAGATTTTCTTGTGGAATTAAAAAAAAATTCTACATTTAAGTCTTTTAGCCATATGACTTTATTTCTATATACTGTATAAGATAGCAGTCCAATTTTACTTTCTTTCAGTTGGATAAATATCTGTATCGCCACCAATTATTAAATAACTCTTTCCCACTTAAATGAAATGTGTAACTGGATTTAAATTATGGGTTGTCTGAGCTGTTGCATTTTGATTTGTCTATTCTATGCCAATAACATATTTATTTTATTAGAGCAGATTATGTTGTGTTCTTATAACTATTAAAGCATGTCCTCCCCCCTTCACTAATCTTACTTTTCATATTTTCTTGGTTATTGTTGGATACTTATCCATTGGTATAGACTCAAATATTATTTATTTTATTTATTATCGTTTAAAATATTTATTTATTTATTTGGTTGCACCCGGTCTTAGTTGCAGCAGGCAGGCTCCTTACTTGCGGCCTGCATGTGGATCTAGTTCCCTGACCAGGGATCGAACCCGAGTCCCCTGCATTGGGAGCACGGAGTCTTATCACTGTGCCACCAGGGAAGTCTCTAACACTATTTATTTAATTCTCCTTTCCTCTCTTCCTACCTTTTGTTAAGAAAGAATTCCCATTCAAATTATAATTAGAATTTCATTAAATTTATATATTAATTTAGGAGGATTGAGATTTTTATTATATTAAAATTTTTTCCATCCAAAGTCATGGTTTACCTTTCCAATTGTGCATATCTTAGCTTATTATATCCTTAAGATTTTTATAATTTCCTATACTCTCTTTTTAAAAGTTCATTCTAAAGCATTTTACAGTTATTTCTATTGTGAATGGAATAATTTCTTTCATATCTAACCAGCCACTTTACTCATTAAGTCTGATAATTTTTTGGTAACAGGTTCTCTTGGGTTTTTTACTTCTACTTCTTCTTTTCCAATGTTTATATCAATTATTTCATTTTCTAATCTTATTTCAATTGTTAAAACTTCCAAGACAGTATTAAATAAAAATGGCAATGGTGATATAGCAGTCTAGTTTCTGATTTTAATAGAAATGGTTATAGTGTTTTATCATTTGGGATAGTATTTTTATTTTTTGTTAATTAGTTTTTATTACATTTGTTATTTCCTTCTATTTCTACCTTATTTTGATTTTTTTATAAAGGTTATGTGATAAATTTCATCAAAAGACCTTTTTGTGTGTGTGGTACGTGGGCCTCTCACTGCTGTGGCCTCTCCTGTTGCGGAGCACAGGCTCAGCGGCCATGGCTCACGGGCCGAGCCGCTCTGAGGCAGGTGGGATCTTCCCAGACCGGGGCACGAACCCGTGTCCCCTGCATCGGCAGGCGGACTCTCAACCACTGCGCCACCAGGGAAGCCCCATAGTTCTAGTTTTAAAGAAGAGTTTCTAAGCAGGATGAAAATAATAATACATGAAAAAAAATTCAGAAGGGAAGTCAAAAAAATTCTATTGGTATAAGAATATGTCAAGGAGATGAAAGTTAAGAAGAAATTATTCTTCATCCTTTGGGGCAATGTTTCTCTACCTTTTTCCCCCCACTTTTTTTTTCTTTCATTCTTGCCCCCCTGAGGGGGGAAATTAATTATTTAAAGTTTAAAATTGTATCAAATATCTCCCTGACAAAAGAAATTAAATATTAAGGAATAAGATGTCAGACAGGTTGAGTTTTGGAGGATCCCAAAGCATTATAAAATCTAAAGTTTTTTAAAACCTGTTCCTTTGCCCTCCCCCAAGAATTAATTTTTGCCCTTTTGGGGGTGATATCACTCCTTTTGGGAATACATGCTTTGGAGTGTAGAACATAAGAGAGCCTTGCCCCATGGTGGGTTATTTCAGATATTCAAAAAAGGAAGTAGTATCTAAGGTTCTGGAGCATAATGAAGATTCACAAGCACTGACAGGCTTGAGATATCCTCTTACGGACCCAACAAAAAGACACACAGTCTGGTGTTTGCTCTTAGTTCTGGGGGCGATCGAATGTAGACCTGAGACAGTTCAATAGAAGTCATGTAGCTAGGAGAAGGGACAGGAAGGAGAACTACCTGTCAAGAAGGAAGGCAACTTTGCTGGTTGTGGGCATGTCTGCCTTTGGACCCACCCCTTGCTTTTCCCCAGCTTTAATCTATACAGCGAGAGGCTGACTCTCACACTGCACTTCTCAGGCTGTCATGTCAGCTGTTCTCCAGCTGGATTTGTCCAGTGGGAGGCACAGGCAGGAGACTGGAAGACAGGGAGAACGAAAAAGCCAAGGTATTTTTCTTCTCCTCTCTCTCTCTGCCATGGCTGTGTATTTCCTGTGGCTCCAACTCCTGCTGAATGCTGACGCACTATGGTTCCAACTTCGAGTGGGCTATCCCAGCCTCTGGGTTCTGGTAACATGACCTCCTCCCTTTGCTCCTCCAGCCAACCCAGGGTTAAGGGTTTCCACCTCTAATCTCTCAGTTGCTTCGCTATTCCCTATTGGCTTCTCAGCTCTTCCATCCTCTGTGTGACCAATTCCCTGCATTACATATCCTCTGTTTTTAGATACTGAGACCCTAATGCATGATTAATGGAAAACCCCCCACATTTAGCATGGATGCATAGTGGAAGGCATTTATGAGAAATGAAAGAAAAGAGAAAAGTGATATAATTGTAGAAGTCTATTTCAGACTTCTACAGAGGGAACAGACGGAGTATACAGACTACAGTTTATACTTAGGAATCAAAAACAAGCATATCCACAATAGTTTGTTTATACCTTGGTACTATATTGTAACGTATATTATCAGTTTATACATTCGATTCTCTTAGTGGGCGATGAGGGTAGGCACACAGTCTTCCTCAAATCTTGCATACCCATTTCTCAGCACAATGCCTAGCATATACTAGGTGCTCAATAAAAGTGTATAGAACAAATAGAAGGTAATGCAGAGGCAAAGGTATTAAATTATTTTTAGGAGTCGGTCTACTTCTGTGAGTCCCCAGCTTGGAATCCACAGACTACCATGGGGTCTATGGGGAGATTTCAGGGGGTCTACAAACTAGAGTGCAAAAAAATTACATCTTTATTTTCACTAACCTCTAAGGAAAAATTTAGCATTTTCTTCAGTTCTGAGTGTAGGGAACATCCCCGGTAGTTTCTGGAGCACCTATCCCTAACAGAAATCAGAGATATTTTTATATCACATTATGGTTGTTAAAGCTATGGTACCATTATCGCAGGAAAAGAAACCAGGGAAAAGATGGAGTTAAAGAAGATGGAACTGACTTTCTAAAACGGATTTAAAACAGCTGAGAGGAACATGCACAGCCTGTTAAAAGATGAAGCAAATACTTAAATAATGAAGGAAAGTCAACAAAGCAACAATAAAGGTATAAAGGGGGAGCCAGAAGTAAGGGGTCCAAACATTGAGCTACCTTTTTACAAAATAGTTCTGAGAACAAGAATGCTGATCTATCCTTATATGTAGCTTGCTGGTTAATACGAGAAGACAGTAGTAGCATAGAGACAGAATCTCCTGTCTGTTCAATGGATTTTACAGGATTCAACCGGATTAGACTTCCACATTATACAGAGAGGTTCATTTAAGTACTTTAATTAGATACTGTCCTAAACCATCAAATAAACGTATACTAGTACAGTAGACTATAGCTTTATTTGACAGCAATATCTTTCTTAGGTAAGGCTCAGTTTTCAAAATTTACACTTTTAAGGCATTATCTGAGTTAACTATAAGGTGAGAACAGCAGCATTTTTGCTGGGCAGCAAATGAGTAGGAGGGGCTGAAGGAGGGACATTCCGGGGAAGGATGAGAATTCAGGTGTGTGTAGTCAGACAAGACTGGAGTTTTAGATCCATTTTGGCCTTGTAATATTTTCAAGTTATTTCACATCTCCAAGTACATTTCCTCATTCACAAAATGGGGATAATGTCCACTTCACAGAATTCTTGTGAGGGTTAAATAAAATAATAGGAATGAAACGCCTGGCATGTCATTGACACTATTGTTAATGGAGTTAAAAACTACAGAGCTTCCCTGGTGGCGCAGTGGTTGAGAGTCCGCCTGTCGAGGCAGGGGACACGGGTTCGTGCCCCGGTCCGGGAGGATCCCACGTGCCGCGGAGCGGCTGGGCCCGTGAGCCATGGCTGCTGAGCCTGCGCGTCCGGAGCCTGTGCTCCGCAACGGGAGAGGCCACAGCAGCGAGAGGCCCGCGTACTGGAAAAAAACCAAACCAAACCAAACGAACCTACAGATTTTCCTCCTTCATAATTAGCTTATTCTTAGTCCAGTTTCATCTCAGTGTTATTTCAGCAGAGTCTAGTTAGAACTGTTGTTAGTTGTAACAGACTAACATCTGATGATGACAAAGAAGACAAAATTCCGCGGTGATGTGCTTTCCTCTGTCCAAATAATAACATCACTCTCTGTCACAGATGGGGCTCCCCAGAGTTTAGTGTGTAGGATGTATACTCGGAGCTGCCCCGGGATCAGTATCTGTGGAAGGAAGCAGGTGTGGGCTGAGGGAGACGTTGACTGTGATGCAGGCCTCACGGCAGCCTCAGCTTACTGGGAGTCCTGGAGCTAGAAGGCCCTTCAGAACCATCCCACGTTGGGCTGAGATGGCCTGGCCTTTACACTCCCACATCAGTCAGTCAAGGCACGTGGGAAGGGAAGTGGCCTTAGTCAAGGGGTTCTCTGCAGCTGAGGAATCCCCGACCTCGTCCGTGGAAGGGGGTCGGGGCCGGGCACCACTGTCTATGCACCACATCCTATGAAGATGAGCTCTTTCTCTGGTGGCTTTCCTCCCTTTCCAGACACAGAGAATGTCACATTATCAAGTTCCTTCTAATTCTTTTATTAGCAGTTCCTAGGGAAGATTGAGAGATTTGTAAGGAAGGTATACAATGATTTCCAAGGGGGAAGGAGTTATCTTGTTCCCGACTGAAAAGCATCTCCCACCTCTGAGTAAACTAACCAGGGGAGAAGGACAGAATACAGACAAGCTCCCTACAACACTGTCAAAAGAACCTGAGCAAAGGCTGAGGGTGACTGATAGAGGAAAATGTATGAAAAGCACAAGCTCTGAGAGATCTGAAGTCTATCAAGTTCCACAGGCATGACCACATCCCAACACCTTTAAGATTATGAGAGCAAATGAGGGTAGAGGTGGTGCATTCTAACTTAGGAATTCAGGATGCAGCTTCAAATATAGAAATTAAGTACCTAAGTGGCAGAATGCAAGTGGCAGCACCTTCTTACAAAAGAAAAGCTTAGAAAAGTGGGGGGAAGGGGGTTCTAGGTTCTTTCTCCCCTAGTAAAGAAACTTAGAGTATTTTAGTCCCCAGAGATATTACTAATGAAATGTACCTATTCTCTTTGTCTTAAATGAATTGAGGAGGCCAAGAGTTGTCCAAATAACCATTCTTCCATGACATTCATCCCCTTATAGTGAAAGAAAGAAAGAAACAGAATTCTCCTCAGGGTATTATAGCCGAGCAGCCAGTGTTATGATTCTCCAGAGAGGCTAGTAAATAACACTTCAGTGAAGCCCACGAGCTATTAGAGAAAGGATGATGTTTCCCTTCCAGTATAATGGACAGTCATCAAATCTTCTTGGCCAAGTACTTATTTGAATCTCCATTTCAAGGCTAAGGAATCAATAATTCACCAGAGGAGAGAAAAAGAATTAAATAAAGTAAATTTAAACCACGGTGTAAAACACCATGAAATAGCTTGTACAAGAATGGCTGGGGTCTTTTCTAGAACTCGTTAATTTTGTCTTTTAGATGATCACTTCTGGCCAACGCCAGCTTGGTATTTGTATCTGGTAGAGGAAATTCAAAGAGGGCTGAAGAGAAAAACAGTCAAGTAAGTCCTGCCAACTAAATAAAATGGCACCTGTCAAAACACCCATTTGTGTGAAATGGCAAAAGAACATCTAATATAGAGAGCCTGTCAACGAACATCTAAATAACAGTGCTTTTCTCAGCAACTTCTGTGCTTAGCTTTATACTTAAAATACATACGTCTAGGAACTCAGAAGAGATGAGGGTTGAGTTAGAGCTCTCACATTTGAGGTCCAGTTCACGACACACTAAAAGTACACTCGTCACAAGTGCTGCCTTTGTGTCATCCCAGACAGTGAGGACAGAAAAGAGAAGTGTGCCTCCTGCTCCAGAGACTGCTTATAATTATGAGTTTGCATCAAAAGCAAAGAAAGGTTATGCCGTTGATCTCATTTAGAAGCACAACAGAGTCTCAAAGGCTTTGAGAATGAAAAGCATGCCACATTGTGGGAGAGGATTTCTGTACAGAAAATTATCAAAGGCGTTATTGTAATGTCTCTATTACCAGATCCATATGAGTCCCTCTGAAAAAAGAACACCCTCTAGCCTGACCTTCAGGAAACTTGGTGATATCTGTGCCCCCACAGACTTCACTTAGCCGAACAGACGCGGAAGTGTAGAAGACGACCAGCCCAGTGCTGGAAGGCAGTGTCCCCCTCAGGCCAGATACGGGACCAGCTGTATCAAACTGAAAGATGATACAGGGAGTCAGCACATCTTCCCTCTCAGAGAAGTTGCTGTGGCAAGTGAAGCAAATCCTGGAAATCTCACTGACTGACGTTCCAGGTCTGCAGGGCTGAGGGTCAGAGGCATGTGCAGGTTTAGGCAAACATCACATACCCCTTTCCCTTCTCCTCCCCCACCCTCTCCACACAAAGCCCTGTTCAAATGAAACGCCCAGGGACAGTTCTCTCTCAGGTGTGCACCATTCTCTATGATGGACCTTCCAGCTCTTTCCCTTTGAGAAACTTATTAAGCTAAGTCACACTGCAGTGATCAAGAGACTTTCCTGCTGATATCTTCACATATCTTTCCTTCATTTATATTCTCTTACATTCCCTTTGGTTTCCTTAGAACATTCCAAATAATCCTCCCCCCATGCTTAGGGTAGAGGTTTGATAACATGGTAAAATAATCATTGAGCCACTTGAATTATCACTGAGAGAATGAAGGTAGACAAGTCTGTAACCACCGCCCCTCCCAACACACACACACACACACACACACACACACACACACACACACACACACACACACACACACACACACACTGGTTCCCTGCCATATCCAAGTGGCAGTCTTAATCTGTTGGGTCTGCCAGGACTGTCAACACCCTACATCTTTTCAACTGTCGAATGCAGCAAAAACTCCCTCACATGTTTTCAGGGGAGGCTCCCAAACTCTTGTATTATTGTGTCACTTCCAGCTCCTCCGCTGTGTG
Source organism: Kogia breviceps (assembly GCF_026419965.1). NCBI lineage: Eukaryota > Metazoa > Chordata > Mammalia > Artiodactyla > Physeteridae > Kogia > Kogia breviceps. The sequence goes on along the minus strand of NC_081319.1, from coordinate 95,677,010 downwards.
CAACCCTGAACACGACAGCCTCTTTCTCCACAGAATAAACACACAGGCAGTGAAAGGTCTAAGACAAGCTTTACCGGGGGGAGACTGCACTCCGAGACGAATTGCCTTTTACAGAGGCATTTCCGGGACAGTAACACCACCACCATTTGCTGCTAAATAAGCTCAGAGAACTTAAGTGTGACAAACAGGCTGGCTGGCTGAACTTGGTACTTCTTTTGAGCTACGCATTTCTTTCTAGAACCGCTATTTCATGCTTCAGTCTTGGTGAAAAGCGAAGGTGCAGAAGAGGTTCCTGCTAAAACTGAAACCACCCAAATAGCGAGTCCAGAAGCAGAAGCAGCGGGTTGCTGCCTGGAGAGGGATGACACGTGCTCGCTCCAGCCCTCTGGACCCACTGAATGGTTTCCTTTTTAAAAAGCACACCATTGGGGCTTCCCTGGTGGTGCAGTGGTTGAGAGTGCGTCCGGAGCCTGTGCTCCGCAACGGGAGAGGCCACAGCGGTGAGAGGCCCGCGTACCGCAGATAAATAAATAAATAAATAAATAAATAAATAAATAAATAAATAAATAAATAAATAAATAAAAGCACACCATTTCTATCTACACCAACCACTGGAGTTGCCCTTAAATCTCAACTCTTCCAGCTGTTAGCAGTGGGGGCATTTCTCAAAACACATCAGTGGGATGTCACTAGAAAAGCAGACGGAGCTGTTCTGGCTGAAATGGGGGAAGGGCTGCCCCGGACCTCCCGCCGGAGCCTCCCAGAGGCTCTACGGCACTCTGGCAGACGTCCCTGGAAAACTCTTGACCTTGTTCAGGGTCTCAGTCTGGTGGTTTTCCAGCCACGGCTCTTACTCACAGAGCTGTTTTTTTGTCTGGTTCTCCCAGTGCTTTAAGCACTGCTGTATTCATTTCCAACACTTAGAATCCAAACACAAAAATCAATAGATTTTTCATAAAGGCATGAAATGTCAGGCTCCTCCTCAAATCTCAGAAACTGGGAAGAGACGGCCCCGGCAATCCCTCTCGGCTGCGGCGCACAGAGGCCAAGCAGCTGCTCCCCGTGGCCCCGCACCAGCTCTGGGCACTCACTCATTTGGTCACCTGCCCGCCCATTTGGGCTGGTGGCCTCTGTGAGCGCAGATCTGGCTGATCTCATCTTACAGTTTAGTCAACATCGACCTGGCTGGGTAGTGGTGATGGCAGGAGAACCTGGGTTTCCTAAGTGCAGGTTCGGCGGTGCTTTCCAGTACACGTCGGCATTTCTCAAATTGGGGGTGCATGGAACTGGTCTTCATAATCCACGAGAGTACTGTTCCTTTAAAACATGTCCTACTTACTGACACTCGAGGAATCCCATGCTACACCCAGCTACCAGCAGACTGTCTGAAGTTTCACAGCCATGAGTGTGTTGTTTCTGCCTCGCTGTCTGTCTTAGAAAAGGAGGACTCTGTTACAGCATCCTCGCTAGCATGCAATTCAGAATATACTGTTAGCCAGATATATCCCCTGGAACATCACAGGGAGAAACAGAGAAGACTGTTTAAGCAGCGAGTAGTTTCGATTCCTCCAACTCAGCCTCACAAGGGGATCTACAGTGAAGGGTTCAAAAGGAAAGACTCACAGTAGAGCCCGTGGCAATGGCACTGCCTTCTACCCCCGTGAGGCCAGGACAGAACATCTTTAGCCTCACTTTCTAACAATGATTTTCATACAGCAACAAAACTGAGAAGTAACTCAGCCCTGTGGCAAAAAAGTAGGCTTGGGTGCCAGATGGCCTGGGTTCAAATCCCAAGGCCACCATTTACTACCACTATGATGCTTGGAAGATACTTAAGCACTGTGCCTCAGTATAGTCATCTGTAAAATGGGAATAATATTTATCCTGTGAAGTTATTGTGAGAATTCAATGAGATAAGCATGTAAAACTCAGTGCCTAGCACATAATAAACACTGAGAAATGTTTGCTACTATTAGCACAGCAGGCTTATAGTTTATAAACCATTCTCATTTCCTTCCATTTCTTCCATATAACCAAGCTGTGAGATATGCAGGAGGAACTGTGTCCACTTCAACAGACAGGGAGTCTGAAGAGCTTAAGGGAGTCGCCCACAGTCATGCAGGTAGTGAGGGAAAAAGCTAGTGCATTAAACCAGGTTTTCTGCCTCAAGATCCTGTGTTGATTCTACTACCCACAATGCCTCTGGGATCCCCTAAGCAGGAGGAATAATTTTCAAGGACTATTCTGAAGGTTAGATGTCAACACATGTTCGTATATGGTGGGAGCACATCACTTAAAAGTTAGGGCTTCCAAGAGAAGCATCAGAGGCAGGAAGAAGAACAGAATTTATATACAGAAAGGAAAACCTGCGGCACAGCAAGGAAATTTTTTTTAATGAATTTATTTATTTATTTATTTATTTTCGGCTGCATTGGGTCTTTGTTGCTGCACGTGGGCTTTCTTTAGTTGCGTCAAGTGGCGGCTACTCTTTGTTGCAGTGCGTGGGCTTCTCACTGCGGTGGCTTCTCTTGTTGCGGAGCATGGGCTCTAGGTGTGCGGGCTTCAGTAGTTGTGGCTCGTGGGCTCTAGAGCGCAGGCTCAGTAGTTGTGGCATGTGGGCTTCAGCAGTTGTGGTGTGTGGGCTCAGTAGTTGTGGCACGCGGGCTTCAGCAGTTGTGGTGTGAGGGCTCAGTAGTTGTGGCACGTGGGCTTCAGTCGTTGTGGTGTGCGGGCTCAGTAGTTGTAGCACATAGGCTTCAGTAGTTGTGGTGTGTGGGCTCAGTAGTTGTAGCACATGGGCTTCAGTAGTTGTGGTGTGTGGGCTCAGCAGTTGTAGCACATGGGCTTCAGCAGTTGTGGTGTGCGGGCTCAGTAGTTGTGGCACGCGGGCTTCAGTCGTTGTGGTGTGCGGGCTCAGTAGTTGTAGCATGTGGGCTTCAGTAGTTGCAGCATGCGGGCTTCAATTGTTGTGGTGTGCAGGCTCAGTAGTTGTGGCACACGGGCTCAGTAGTTGTGGCACACGGGCTTAGTTGCTTCGCGGCACGTGGGATCTTCCTGTGCCAGGCTCGAATCCATGTCCCCTGCCTTGGCAGGCAGATTCTTAACCACTGCGCCACCAGGGAAGCCCCAGGAAAATTTTAATTTGAAATGAAAAATAGCCTGGTAGGAGATGGTTCCCAAATGATGGGCAGCTCTCAGGTGGTAGCAGCAACTTCCATGTGGTAACTAAAGGGGCCTTCAAGGGCACCCTAGTGAATTTCTACGTTTGTCATGTGCCTCTCATCCAGGGTGGATGGAGTGCAGTGGAGCTGGGCAGGGGACCAGTGATGGGAGAGGGGAAGAGACCCTTCCTGGCCAGAGCATAGACACTCCATGCATTGCTGGTGCGAGAGTTTAAGTAAGGCAGCAGCCAACATTTCCCGTGCAAAGTAAACCTGTCAGATTACGGGATTTTCATTGGTTAAAGCCTCAAGGTGCTTTTTATGGTGCTTCCTGAATTACTGCTTTGGATTCCAGAAATTTTATATTGGAACCAGGCACCGCAGCCAGCTCACTGGAAATAGATCTTGAGTAGTTTGCTTAGGACTACAGCTTGGTCCCAGAGGCAGCAACGGAAAACTGGCACTGGGCCCGACGGGCATACATTTCAAGTTTTACTTCAAATGGGCCCACAGTTTTATTCGTTTTAAGGCCAACGAGGGAGGTGGAGGTGGGCGTGGGAGGAGTAGGGGTGCTGGGGGGTAGAGACAGGTCTCTTCACCTTGCTTTTGATTCTGAGGGCATTTGCTTCTCCCCTCGCACTCTCAGGCCCCCATGCTTAAGCCTGGCCCACACCCATTCCCCCCCATCTTCCCCTTTTATACCCCTCCCCCAACATTAGGTTTGGTTGAGGTGGGTCAGGCCAAGGTAACAGCTGCATTAAACACCTTCTGAAATAGCTTAATGGGTGTCCTTTCCCTGCAGCCTCTTTCTATCCTCTGATAGGGAAATCTTCCCTCTAGCAGAACATGGTAAGAATGGTGGAAAAATAATTTTTGCGTCTTTTTACTGGAAGACATCCTGCCATCTCCCTTCCCATGACACAGGACCCCAGGCGCGGTACACTAGGCTACACTCTCCCTATGTGTCATTTTCCTGTAGGGTTGCCAGATAAAATATAGGAAGCCCGGTTAAATTTGAATTTCAGAGAAAAAATATAATATTTTAATAGAAACATAATCCAAATACTGTATGGGACATGTTAATACTAAAAAATATTATTCACTGTATTAATATATCTGAAATTCAAATTTAATTATGTATCCTGTATTAATTTTTGCTAAATTTGATGACCTTACTTCCCTTGCAAAGTGCCTACTTAAGCCTACTGAGTAGAAAAGAGAAGAATCCTGGTAATTTATGTTTTTTAAAAAAAATTGAACAATAAAATAAAGATATTAAAGACAATTTTTCATGGAAAAAAATCAGTACATAATACTGACCATTTCAAACACACCCACACAATTTTCATTTCTGCATACTCTCTTCAAGTTTTTGTCCCTGCACATTTTTATTTTTTTATGGAAAAGTACATGAAACTGGAATAAGGTTTATTGTCTAATTAGTAGTATTGTATTCAGGGACTTCCCTGGCCGTCCAGTGGTTAAGACTCCACACTCTCACTGCAGGGGGTGCGGGTTCGATCCCTGGTCAGGGAACTAAGATCCTTCATACCATGCAGTGTGGCCAAAAAATAAAAAGCAAACAAACAAACAAAAAAGTCCTTTTCACAGTTGTTACCTGCTCACTTTTGCTCCAGGAGACAATGGATCTTTGCCTTAGTGGTCCAGGTGCCTAGCACAACGGCTGGCACACTCGGGAAATGCTCTTGTTGGTTTATCGTACTCGTTTGTTCACTAGATGACAATGTACTATGTTAAGTTGCTTTTGACGTGGTTAATGAATGCTTTTTTCGTGAAGAAATGACAAACCATCTTTTTCCAAGCGGGCCTACGTCAGTGTGGGACTCCTAAGCTGGGCTTCTTGGGCTGTAGCCACAGGACACTGAGAGCTCTGATTTTGTTCTCCTAATCAGATCCAACTCCATTATTAATTTTACACCTGTAAGCAATGCCAGTTAGCATTTATTATATGCCAACTCAGAAAACAGGAAATGCACATGTGTTCCTGTAGGTATATTTTTAGACCCTGCCTTATAAAGGGTGGATTTACAGGCAACCCATTTTCTAAATGTCAAGGCTTTCAAGCACGGCAGAGTTGTGATCCCCTAAAAGGCAGCTGGGTACAACGTCCATCCCTTAGTCACCTGGACTACACCCTGATTGCTCTCCCATCTCTGGTCTTCCATTGTCCAATTCCTGGTTCCTACTTTTTTTTTTTTTTTTTTTTTGCGGTACGCGGCGCTCTCACTATTGTGGCCTCTCCCGTTGCGGAGCACAGGCTCCGGACACGCATGCTCAGTGGTTGTGGTGAACGGGCTTAGTTGCTCCGCGGCATGTGGGATCTTCCCGGACCGGGGCACGAACCCATGTCCCCTGCATCGGCAGGCGGATTCTCAACCACTGCGCCACCAGGGAAGCCCCCTACTTTTTTTTTTTTTTTTTTTTTTTTTTTTTTGTGGTATGCGGGCCTCACTGTTGTGGCCTCTCCCTTGCGGAGCACAGGCTCCGGACGCGCAGGCTCAGCGGCCATGGCTCACGGGCCCAGCCGCTCCGCGGCATGTGGGATCTTCCCAGACCGGGGCACGAACCCGCGTCCCCTGCATCGGCAGGCGGATTCTCAACCACTGCGCCACCAGGGAAGCCCAGCCCCCTACTTTTTTAAAGTCACATAACTTCTATGTCTCAGTTCCCTCAGCTGGGGAGATGGAATGATGATACCACAAAGCAGGATTGTGGTGTGGATTAGATAAAATAATGTATAAATAACCATGACATAAACACACATAGAAGCACTTAATAAAGGCTCATGTCCTTGTTTCCTTCAGTTTCCTGTGGGCCACAGAGCCTTCTTAACCCATTAACAACAGATACCAGGGCTTCACACTAAACAATACTTGTATAACGCCAAGGCTACAAACTAGATGTTCAACCCAAATGGTACTGTTCCAAGATCTATTTTAAAAAATAGTAAGATTATATAAAGTACCCTAATGAACTGTAAACTCTGTAAAAACATTTTCTAAATCCAGTATTATAAATCTAATCAATAGGAAGTATGCTGATGGCAATAAGAATCAATTAAATATTTCCTGGGCAGTTTTAGTTATCTTTTATAGAAAGGTTTTAAAGAGACAGTCTGCACAATTCAGGTCTCTTAGAAAATTGTTAGAGCATATTTAGGATGATGACCTCTTTTCTTATCAATCAGTTATTCTGTAGCTGGTCAGTGAAATTATTGGATCATGATAATTAAGAAGATGACAATGGTATTTCATACTGATAAATTCAGTTTAAAAGGATTAACTATATGTTTTACTCTCCTTAACTTCTTCAGTCTTCTTACTTAAAGCTATAATAGTAGTAGCAGTATCAGTAGCAAAGCTATATTGAGTGCTTACTACAGGTTATTCTAAGTCCTTTACATGCATTAACTCATTTAATTCTCCCCAAACCCTATTATAATGTCAATAGCTACTGGTTCCATAGCATTTACTATGGGCCAGAAAGTGTTTAAGCACTTTATATGTATTAATTCATTTAAGTCTCACAGCAGATCTGTGATGAAGGTACAATTGTCAACCCCTTTACAGGGAGGAGAAGGAAAGTGAGCTTGAGAGAAGTTAAACTTGCTCTAGACTACAAAGCTCAGCATCACACAAAATCAAGGTACCAGGAAATAGCAAATGTCATTCTATCGCTTTTCTCTATTCTTGGCTGTCACAGGTCCTACCTGATTTTGTGGTCTACTAACAAAAGGACACTTTATGTTGCGTTAAAAACTCTAATAATAAACACACCACACCATTCAAAGAGCTTTGAAATCGCCATCAGAGAACTGCTAAAATGATCGTAATGGCTGAAGCCTTGTTTCCTTTTTCAATCTGAACATGTTGTTGAATAGTCTCTGATTTGTGTCTGCATATTTGTGTGTATTGGTGTGTGTGTCTGAGAGAGACAGATTACGAGAGCCTGAGGGAGACACACAACTGAATCTGCTGCAGTCATCTACCCTGCGCCAAGAGGGGAGGCAGCCAAAACACTGAGGATGGCAGAGGGGAAAGAATCTGGTTTTTTTTTTTTTTTTTTTTTTTTTTTTTGCGATATGCGGGCCTCTCACTGTTGTGGCCTCTCCCGTTGCGGAGCACAGGCTCCAGACGCGCAGGCTCAGCGGCCATGGCTCACGGGCCCAACCGCTCCGCGGCACGTGGGATCCTCCCGGACCGGGGCACGAACCCGTGTCCCCTGCATCGGCAGGCGGACTCTCAAGCACTGCGCCACCAGGGAAGCCCGAATCTGGGGTTTTGATGACACAGTTGAGCAGCCGAGCTCAACCAGTCCTGTAATCACCACACCTCCCTTACATAAGCAAGAATCTTATTGTGTAGACTACTTCCACTTTGGGTTTTTATACTTGGAGCTCAAAATATCTTAACAGATACAGATACGTTAACTATACTCATATTTCCCCATATATTTCTATTTCAACTTTCTTGTCTTGGTGTACTCTTCAGAGATATACACATGCAGCTCACACACACATACACACACATACACACAGGAGGTCTCACTATGAATCAGTGCAGTACCAAACCTTCCCCCCAGTCTCAGTGGCTTAAAACATCACACATTTATTTCTTGCTCACGCCTCTTGCCCGCATCCATTGTGAACTGGCTCTTTGTCACAATTCCTCTGAGACCAAAGCTGAAGGAGAACACTAACCAAAAAACAGCATGTCACTGCGGCAGGAGGAAAAGAGAAGTCTAGAGGACCTTATACTGGCAATGGAATGCCCTGGCCCAAAAGTGACATGCATCATTTCCGCTTACAACTCACTGGCCAGAACTAGTCACGCAATCCTGTCCAACCACAGGAGGGCCGGGAAGTGCCAGAAGGGCAATAGGGCCAGGTGCCTGGAAGGAGATGTGGAACAGCACTAATGACCGCAAAGCCTACCAGGTACTGGAGCTCCTAAATAGGGCTACACCTGAGGAGGGTAAGTGGGGTACAGGAAATAAGTGTGGGAAAGGGATTTTTTTTTTTTTTTTTACTGTATGCAACTTTGATAGCATTTGGATTGTCTTAAACGTTTAAAGACTGAAGTATAACAGAGATAAGCACACAAAACATAAAAGTACAGCTCAATGAATACAGATCAAGAAACAACACATTGTCTGCACCCCAGAAGCCCACCTTGTGACCCCTCCAATTTCTACCTCCATCCTTCCTCCCAAAGTTATACTGATTCTTATTCCCACGGATTAAAAATTAAAAAGAAATAAATATTTACAGACTTATCATGAGCGAAGTAGAAGATAACATCCCCTTGGGGTTTTTCTAAACCCAGGGGGGAATAAAGAGGCTGTTATTTTGAATAATTGACATTTACAGCAGGTAAAGAGCGGGTAGAGGAGTAGCTGGACCCAGGAAGAACTGGGTTCTCTGAGACTTAGAGGACAGAAGGTCCTATGAGTGGAGGAGATGGTACCTGCCCGATGCACCCCTCAAGGTGCCAGGATCTCCGATGATGCGGTACACGGCTCCCTGGAACTCATCACTGGACTTCTTGGCTTTGAAGACTCGTCACCCGCGCAGAGGCAGACTGGAATGTCAGAGGCTTCTCCCTGGCAGCTATGCTCCACAGATGACAGAAGACCAGTCTCAACGCTGGCACTAGGAAATCAGGAAGAGAAGGGCTAGACCCCGCCCCATTTCTGAGAGCCCCAGGATTCCTGTTCTATACAGTGGGGAAGTAGTGGTGGTAGTAGGTGTCCCAATGACAACTGTTTTGGGCTGGTTTTCCAGGCAGGGAGGTGGGGCCACAAAGCTGGGTATAACTTAAAAAACAAAACCAAATCATCCATCTTCCACCTCTGCCAGGTGGGCTGTGAATACACACCTGTCCGCACGACGCAGCTTCATCTTCATGTTGTAGATGTCCAGCTCTGACCTAAAGCAGCGGAGGGTTGGCATTGCAAGCTCTTTGGAGCCTCAGCGCCTACCCTAGTTCCTACTCTGAACCCCTGCCAGGAAGGAAACTGGGGAGAGGGCACGTAATCAGTGCATCACTCAGGGTTTAACCATGAGGAATATTTACATGTATATATGACTGAAAAAAATATGAATTATTAGGCGTTGGCTTACACAATTATGGGAGCTAGCTAGGCAGTCTCCACGAGGCTGTCTTCTTGACAAGGGTTGGAGTCCGAAGTCCAGAAGCAGACGGAAGGGAAGCTCGTGTGAGCAGGGGCTGGAACCCCGCGTGGGCAGGCGGAAACCCACATCCTTTTTTGTTCCCTCTGGCCTTGCTGGTGCGGGTGTTCTACAGAAGCTGAGGCCCTGTGTCATGTTGCTGAACACGTATACACCTGGCCCAGGGTGCAGGGAAACTGAAGGAAGATTTGGGGGGATGGATGGTAATGGCAGGCCCAGCGCTGTTTCATCTCAACGGAGCGGCTCAGCGGACCAGCAGCGAGTTTTCGCCACACTACAAACTGGAGGCTGCTCCTACGCCTCCTTCCAACTCTCGTGAGAGAATAATCCTTGGGTCCTAACCTGAAACACACGAGAAAAAGGAATTCTGGGAAATGTAGTCCAGCCTGGCCAAGTAGGCACATTACAAAGCCATCGCTATAAGCTTTGAGTGAAGCCTCACTGAGGCCTCACGGCTCGCATCTCAGGAAGTGAGTCTGGTCTTTAGATCAGTACCATGCTCCCCCTCCTCTCCTCCCCTCAGCTGCTTTCTGCTTCTCTTGGCGGATCCCGGCTTTTGATACTCCAAGTCCTCTGAGAAGCAGACACCCAGATTGGTTAAAGGTACAAGAAATTTATTAGGGGAAAAAACTGTGAAAGAAAACGTGGAGAAAGCCAACAGGGGCTTGAAAAGACAGTGATGCAAGTCTGACCGCAGAGAAGGAAGAAATGAAGAGTGGGTAGAAGTGACTTAGACTGCAATCCAGCTTCCTGTCTGAAGAGTCCCGCATTTCCCACAGGCAGACCGGCCTTGGTATCCCTGCTGTGCCTGTAGCCACCCCAGGGCAGCCTTGGGAAGTGTGGCCTGCAGGGAACCCTGGAGATGGATTTTGGAGCACAACCTCCCGGCCCTCGGTTAACTGCACTCCCAGCAGTGGAAGATTTGAAGGCCCACTCTCACGGCTGCTACGCTGCTTCATTCTCATTTGTTGCTCAGATCAGGGATCAGACTCAGCCCGCCTTCCTCTTCTGGAGTGTGAAAAATAACTAAGTCCAGGAGCTTTCTTGAGGTACCCCTTCTGTCCAATGACTGGTTTCTGTTCAGTCAGGACAAGCTTTATCAGGGGTAGATGGTGGGGATGCTTGGAGGTGAAGGCTGTTCCGGGTGTCTAAAGGCAAAGCAGGTGGAGTTGCTGTTTGCCCAGGCAATTAGACTAACCTTAGGGCACTTCATGAAAAGTGTTTGGCTAAGTATTGAACAGTCCTGATTCCTGGGATTTATTACACATTTCTTAAGAATAAAACAAAACAAAACTAATGAAGCATTTGGCTGTGAAGGGGGAAGTGTGGGATTTGCTAAAGATAGGGATTCCGAAAATACAGGTCGAAGCATTTTCTTCAGTCTTTTATTCCTGTTCTCTTGAGAAATCAAATGTAAGCATCCGTAACAAATGAATGTAATGTATGGAAATAATTTTTGCCCAGGCAATGAAAAGTTGAGGACTGTTAAATTGTTAACACCTGGAAGGCAAGGGTTGTTTTTCTGAAGCCGTGTGACATTTAGTGGGTGTCGCACAGAGCAGGACTTGGTTGCTCTTTGGTGGTGAGTCCATTGAAATTTGAGCTTTCTTTCCATGGTTGCGTAACAGCAAAAATAAATAAATTCACATTGATCACGTTGGGGCTGGGGTGGGTGGAACTAGGCATGGCCTTACCACATCCTGTTATTGCTAATCTCATGTTTATAGCAAGCAAACTCAACTTTTGCAGTAAGTGTAAATTGCACTTATGCTATTCTTTTTCTGTGATGCTCACCAGAGGGGTTTCTTTTTTATTTTTATTTATTTATTTGCTCATTTTTATTTTTTTATTTTTTTAACATCTTTATTTGAGTATAACTGTTTTACAATAGTGTGTTAGTTTCTCCTTTACAACAAAGTGAATCAGTTATACATATACATATGTTCCCATTTCTCTTCCCTCTTGTGTCACCCTCCCTCCCACCCTCCCTATCCCACCCCTCTAGGTGGTCACAAAGCACAGAGGTGAACTCCCTGTGCTATGCTGCAGCTTCCCACTAGCTATCTAATTTACATTTGGTAGTGTATATATGTCCCTGCCACTCTCTCACATCGTCCCAGCTTACCCTTCCCCCTCTCCATATCCTCAAGTCCATGCTCTAGTAGGTCTGTGTTTTATTCCCATCCTACCACTAATTTCTTCATGACATTTTTTTTTTTTTAGAGTCCATATATATGTGTTAGCATACGGTATTTGTTTTTCTCCTTCTGACTTACTTCACTCTGTATGACAGACTCCAGATCTATCCACCTCATTACAAATAACTCAGTTTCATTTCTTTTTATGGCGGAGTAATATCCCATTGTATATATGTGCCACATCTTCTTTATCCATTCATCTGTTGATGGACACTTAGGTTGCTTCCATGTCCTGGCTATCGTAAATAGAGCTGCGATAAACATTTTGGTACATGACTCTTTTTGAATTATGGTTTTCTCAGGGTATATGCCCAGTAGTGGGATTGCTGGGTCGTATGGTAGTTCTATTTGTAGTTTTTTAAGGAACATCCATACCGTTCTCCGTAGTGGCTGTATCAGTTTACATTCCCACCAGCAGTGCAAGAGGCTTCCCTTTTCTCCACACCCCAGAGGGGTTTCTGATCAAGCATAAAGTCCTTATCATGATTACTCATCTATCTATGCAAAGTACTCATCTATGCACAGAATGGAGTCTAAGTAGGTCTGCTGAACTCAGTTCTCAATTTCCTGGCCTTTGGGTCAAATTATGCACTTTTAATGAGCATTCATATCATTTTCTCATTGAAAATACCAGAAGTGGATTTGCTACATCACTGAACCTTGTACTGATGTCTAATAAATACTGGAAAAAGATCATCAAGAAATAATCTCCGTTCCAGTCTACCTGCCTAATGGGAAAAACACAGAGGTAAATTGTCTTCATTGCTTGTTAAACCAGGGCCACCGGAACAACAGTTCTTGCTGATTCAAATTCCCTAGAGAGCATTCCTTTTACAAGTTTACAGACACATAAACCTCACATGTTAATTAGGACCCATCGACCTCGTGATCAGCTCAGGAGGTACTGAAAAGCAACCCTCTATTAGTAGTTTCTGGAGAGGGCACTAACTGTCTTGAAAGAACCTGTTTTCTCCGAATTTAGAGCAGTCCCCTGGGTTTAGTCACGTTTGCGGGAGTTTGGTAAACAGTCTGTTTTGACACACTGCAGTTGCTGGCAGCCTCGCGCCAGGATCCTCACCGGGTCTGAAGACTGAGAAGTGAATTCATTAACGTCTCCCAGGCAGGGACCTGTGCCGGTGCAGCGGGATCGGGGACTTGGAAAATATGCCCTCGTGTCTTTCCCACTGATGGTGAGCTCTCTGTTTACACAGTGTCCATTGAACTTCATCCTTCATAACCAGGGCCATCAATTCTGCCTGTAAAAAGTCTCTTATAGTCTCTTTCTCTCCTTTTCTATCCCACACGGGGCTTACATTCTGCTGGGTTGTACCAGTAAAGCCAAATCACTTGGAAAATAGTTACAGTTGAGTACTTCTCCTCACCCCACGCCAGGCCTTGGCCATTCTCCTGGGACCTGGCACACCAGGGGCTAATGTCTGGGCTGTTGGGACTGTTTGATAATCTGCTCTGCCAAGGTCCTTACCACCTGTGGTGGGCTGAAAAATGGCCCCCAAGGTTACAGGAAGTTATAGATAGGTTACTTTAAAAGGCAGACCTGTAAATACTACCTTAAAATGGCAAAGGATGTGATCAAGTTAAGGCTGTTGAGGTGGGGAGATTATGTTGGATTATCTGGGTGGACACTCAATGCAATCACACGTGTCCCTGTAAAAGGGATGCAGAGGGAGATCTGACAGATGACACAGAGAGGAGGAGGCGATGTGAAGACAACAGAGAGAGATTTGAAGATGCTGGCCTTCACATTTGGAATGACATAGCCACAAGCCAAAGCATGCTGGAGGCACCGGTAGCTGAAAGAGGCAAGGAACGATCCTCCCCTGAAGCCTCAGCGGGGAGTGTGGCCTGCTGATACCCTGATTTCCGACTCCCAAGCTCCAGAGCCGTGAGACGGCACCTTAGTGTCTTTCTTAGCCACCCAGTTTGTGGTCATTTGTTCCAGCAGCTCCAGGAAACGAATCGCACCACCCCTCGCCCTCATCACATCAGCCTCACAACTGACTTCTTGGAGTCTAGTTCTTGCCTCTCGAGTCCACCCTGAACACTTAATTTTCCTTAACTCCTCTGCGTGGGTTTCAAAACTTTCTATCGTCTGGTCCTCTCTCCAACCAGCACAGCTTTAGTTTCCATTAGTAATAATAACAGTAATGATAATAACCACTCGAGTGCTTTGTTTTGCTGAGCACTTTATAGAGAGTATTACATTTCATCCTTGCAACAATTGCACTGAGGTGGGCATTATTATCCTTACTTTACAGGTGGGGAAACTGAGGCCCAAAGAAGTTAAAGGGCTGCCTGTCTGAGCAGCATGTTCTTGCTTCCAGCCACAGGCTTTAGTGCTCAGTGTGTGTCCGCCGGCTAGGACACCAGCAGGGCTGTCTGAGAGCCTTGTTCTCTCATCTGCTTGTGTAAAAGTCACCATTCTTCCAGATTCCAGGTGTGTACCACCTTCTCCACGAACCTCTCTTGCATACCCATCTGTCACCTGCCTCTGAACGCCTTGTAAATTGTAGGTAGAGTCTGTTGCACAAACTGTAGAAATTAGATTCTGCTTTGTATTTTTAAAAATTCAAAACATTATTGGAAAAGAATATACCCTGTAGAGGAAGATTGAAACAAAAACAAAAACAAATCCCAAGTATCCTACTCAATGATTCCTGATTCTGAGGAAGCACTGATTCTTGTTACTGAGATTTCTCCCTAATTTTAAATAGAATTAACTCACCTTTTTTTGGTAACGTGTCCAGTTACAGATTCTCTGGGCTGTGTAGGTACACTAATGGCATTACCTAGAAAATTTGATTTCCGTGTAGCCTCTACGTAGGTGTTCTATCCATCTAGAGCAGTACTGTCTGTCTGGTAGAAACATACTCTGAGCAACAAATGCAAGCCACTCATGTAATTTTAAAATTTTCTGAAGTGACTGTATTTAAAAAGCAAAAAGAAACAAGTGAAATTAATTTTATTTTATTTAACCCAATAGTGTATTTTGCTTAACTCAATATACCCAAAATATTATCATTTCAACATGTAATCAATATAAAAATTATTGAGACATCTTTTTTTGGTACTGTCTTCAAAATATGGAGTGTAATTTATACTCACACCACCTGGAAACGTGGGCTAGCCGAATTTCAGGTGTCCAACAGCCGCATATCTGATAATGCAGGCAGGTCTGGAATTACAGCCTTTTAGAAGGCCACATTTCCAAGTTCTGGTCTTCTGTGAAATATCTAATTAAAACTCAACAAAACAAGATGTCTTTTCTTGATGTCTAAAGTATTTTCTATTCCCTGTAGAAAACTTGGAAAATGCAGAAAATTACAGAGAAGAAAATAAAACTCCCCAGTATTCCAACATACCAGGTTTTTTTCCTAAGCATAACTAAAAATATATAGATTTTAAAAATTAGAAGCATTCTGTTATACTATTTTGTAATGTTCTAGCTCAGAAAGCTAGCCATCCCCTGAAGTTATCAGCTTGTCCCATGTATGTTGGTTTCCTCTTTAAGTAGATTTTAAATCCAGAAGACAAAGGTCATGTTTCACACTGTTTCTACGTACCCCAGAGAATATGATTGAGAACGTGAAACTCAACCAATAATCAGTTGACTTGACTGGAAAAATGCTAATTAATCAACAAATATTGAGTGGGAGTGGCTTCTCTGACTTCGTAGTTAGCAATAAACTGGACTTGAGAGTTGGACAAACCCGACAGTACACCTCACTTTGGTCGGGAATCACCCTCTGAACTTGGAGACAAGATCTTGCTACTTGTTAGTGGCTAAATATGGGGTGATCCATTAATGCTCCCTCAGCCTTGTTTTTTCCAATGGTAGAGATGAGAAACATGTGCTTACTGATCTTATTAATTCTCTCAACTTTCCCAGGGTCACGTGAGACCCAAATGAGATCATGTTCAAATGACATCATACATACAACAGCACTCTACAAAATAAGGAGGTGTGTTGTCACTCCTCTCTCTAACCTTGCTACGCTGCGTGAACCGTGCTCTGAATATGCTTAAAATTTGTCCCCAGCCATTGACTGCATCCACTTCTTGGTAATACTATCTAAGATTATAGACTTCGAACGACTAGTATATGTGTTCGTTTTAAATCATTACTTTTTAATAATATGTAGCTTCTCCTGGAATTTTAACCATGTTTACACCAATTTTAAAATGTTTAGTAATTGGTGCTCTCACTGCTAGTCATTAGCCCCCTTTAATCGTGACCTTCTTCTTCAAATTTTAAAATTCTTTACATTGTGAATATCCCAAGCAACTGTTTTAGAAGATATGCTAACACATATATATGGAATCTAAGAAAAAAAAAAAGTCATGAAGAGACTGGGGGTAGGACGGGAATAAAAAACAGACCTACTAGAACATGGACTTGAGGATACGGGGAGGGGGAAGGGGAAGCTGGGACAAAGTGAGAGAGTGGTATGGACATATATACACTACCAAACGTAAAATAGATACCTAGTGGGAAGCAGCCGCATAGCACAGGTTAGTCACAGCTCAGTGCTTTGTGACCACCTAGAGGGGTGGGATAGGGAGGGTGGGAGGGAGGGAGACGCAAGAGGGAAGAGATATGGGAACGTATGTATATGTATAACTGATTCACTTTGTTATACAGCAGAAACTAACACACCATTGTAAAACAGTTATACTCCAATAAAGATGTTAAAAGAAAATACAGGGCGTGCTAAGTCTTCTAGCTCGTTGATGTCTGAAATGTCTGAAGTATAAATGTTTTTTATATTGGGGTTGACAGATAAAATACAGGACACCCAGTTAAATTTGAATTTCAGATAAACACTAAACATGTTTTTAGTATGTGTGTCCCCAGTACTGCATAGAACATATTTATACTAAAAACATATTGTTTATCTGAAATTCAAATTTAATTTGAGTGTCCTGTGTTTTTATTTGTTAAATCTGGCAACCTACTGTTTTGTTTTTGTTGTTGTTGTTTTTTGGACTGAGTATAGAATTCTTGGGCTATAGCTTTTCCTGTCAAAATTCTGAGAATGATGCACCATTATCTTCTGTTACTGTGGAGTCTGATTTTTGTTCTTCTTTGGGCAAGCTTTCCTCCCCCCCCCCCCTTCTGAATGCCTATAGGGAATAAAGTATTTTTGAGGACATGTAGGAATTTGGGGGCATTAATTAAGACTCTTATATGGTTTCTGAGACTCCTGAAATTATGTTGCATATCTGGTAGATAATCTTTCTGATTTATCTCAAACTTTCCTACCCCCCCACCCTCTCTGTACAAATCTGAACTTTTTGAGGGTGTCAGCTGTGTATCTGTAGCACTGAATCTGTAATCCGCAGAACAGCGAGGGGGGGTTGAAGGAATGTTGGCTAAAAGATCAAATGAACGAACAGGGGCTGAACTTTAGGACCAGCCACACATTTTTCAAAGTCTCATGCACAGTGTAGCTAAGTCCGTGCACAATAGTTATTAAGCAATATGAAGATAAACCCTGACGACAGTTCTCTGACATAAGGAACGCCCTCAAGAATGAAGGAATGGACATTGGTTTCAAGGAAAGGGGAGATTAAAATAGGTCTCAATTCCCGGTAGGGGGAATATGATGCAGAAAAAAATTTAATTAAGAATTGTAGGCTAATAAGCTTTTATTTATTCAGAAGCAGAGTGAAACTCATGTCTCATTTTGTCACCCTTGCTGAAAGGCCCAGAAGCATGAGAAAATAATTTTTCCCACTTTCCAGCAAATGACAATAAGTTGCCCCCTGCTGTTGAGAAGTGCAACATTCCAGCATTTGGTGGAGCCATGAGGCCAGTGAGAGCCCTGGGATTCAGTCCAGACAGACTGCCCCAAAAGAGGAGGGTGAAGGGTGACTGACTCGTGAGCCCATCAGTAAACTGGGGAGGGAACGAAATTCCCTTTGACGTAAGGGCTGCAACCCTGAGTCGGAGACCTGATTCCTAGTCTCAAACCTTCTCTAAAACCACATCATAGCTGGACTTGGCTCTGGAGCTCAGCTCTGAGGTCCTCGTCTTCCAAAGGGTGAAGAGCTCAGCAGCCCAATCAGCCCTGATTGAAGCAAATAATTCACCTATGTCAAGCAGCGCTGTAGGTGCTGTGAATAAGATTTGCCTTGACTACTTGTACTTCAGCACAACTCCATTTTCTTGAAGGCAATAAAAGTAAATATTCTTTAAATTATCAAATCCTAGCTGTTAGCCTCAGTCAGATTTAAGGTGACTCTAATTTCATTCCCAATTGCCTTACATTCCTTCATCTGTTTATCATTTTTTCAGTCGTGTGAGTCTCCCATGGCATCTGATTTCCCATGAGATGCTATTCTTTAAGAATTGAGCTCCCAGTTTCCTGGCATTCCACCCTGGAGTCATTTTCTTAACCTGAGCTTGAACTCAGCACCATGTTGGATGCAACCCCGTAGGTAGTGGTTGCTACCCCAAGAAGGTCCCAAGTCTCTCTCCTAATTAAAAAGGTTGAGTGACTCCAAGGGCCCAGGCGGAAGGTTCTCTCATTCCTAGAGCTATATCACTGCTCTATCTGATAAAATATGATAAGTTCAGGTCCTTGAACAGCCCCATTGACAGTTAGTGAATTTGAGTATGGGAATGTCACATTAGAGGTTTTCAATAGGCGTACACATGTATGTAAGCCAATATATAGGCATGTGATATAACATTGATAGATATGAGTTACAAATCATGGGAATGAGCTGTACAACTAGAGAAACTGGATCAGACCCAGTACGGTATCTTCTCCTGCCTCTAGAGATTTGCCTTGATCAGGACCAAAGTCTTGGCATCTTTAACCATTTATTGATACTCTCTGGCTGTTTTCTTGAACTAAGAGATTTGATTCCTGTGAGATGCGGGAGAGGACAAAGAAGGCACTGGTGTCTGCCAGCTTGAAGATGTTCTGCAATATTTAGGAGAACTTCTTTCATAGGCAGGAGGGCAAAGAGGCTATTTCTGACTCATAGGACTAAGTCTTGCTTGTGTACAACATCATTTAAAGTGTGGTATTTTACCACGCAGTTCCAGGTCATGGAGGACCCATTATTCCATGCCTGCTACCTTGAAGGGCATGGCCCAGCGGTTAATGACACCATGAGTACGCATCAAGGTAGGTCAAGGAGATGGCTCTGACATTAAGAGATAAAAGCCATCTTTAATGGATCTGACTGTGGTTACTGTTAGCAGACACCCCAAAGTATCATAAATACACAGGATAAAATATGTATAGATGAGTTTTATAATTCCCTTACCATATTAAATAATTTGCCACCCAATTAGCAGTGGGAGAAAATGTACCCCAGACCACTTTAGCATTGACTGTTACCTCTCTTCCATTCCATTCCCCATGATTGATCCTGTTGAGTACAAAATACTTGAGGAACACAAAACTAATGAATCTGGGGGAAATGTCACATGGGTTTTTTATTCTAAGAATCATTGCACATGGTACTGAAGAATCTTTTTGAAGAGGAGAATGTGGATGGTTCTAATAATTTTTTTTTTTTTTTTAATTTGCAGTACGCGGGCCTCTCACTGCTGTGGCCTCTCCCGTTGCGGAGCACAGGCTCCGGACGCGCAACCTCAGCGGCCACGGCTCACGGGCCCAGCCGCTCCGCGGCACGTGGGATCCTCCCGGACTGGGGCACAAACCCGTGTCCCCTGCATCGGCAGGCGGACTCTCAACCACTGCGCCACCAGGGAAGCCCAAGGTTAATTCTTAAAACCAGGACTTGAACAGAAGAGACTGGACAGGCTAAGAGAAAGGAGCTGGGCCTGGGGTGGTCCAGAAAAGGTTATCACTTATTGGAAAGTCACAGTGTACCACACTGATGGAAGAGAAGCCTGGCTAAAGGGAGATGCCATGCAATATCTGATGTCAGACTTGGCAAGGGGGCTCACATGCAAAGCAAGTTCTGGATATGCAGGTCAGGTTTGAAGGACTGAGATATGATGGGGCACCAGGGGGAAACCAAACTGTCTGGACTTGGCTCTGTAGCACAGGATATGCCCTGACGTGAGGGGACAATTTGGTGGCAGAAAGCAAGGACCTGCAAGGGAACTAAGGACATCAGGGTAGAATCCAGGCATGCAATGTGCATTTTAGGGATCCACACAATAAATGATTGGGTAGGAGAGAGACAGAGTCAGACAGAAAATGCTTGAGCTCCAGGAATAGTGTCAGACACAGATACCTAGGCAGAGAGACAGAACCCTATTACATAAAAACTGGGAAGGATCAACAGCAGTATGATAATAGTACCAATGGCAACAACCTTAATCAACATGAATAACCATAGCTAACATGTACTGAGTAATTACCATGTAATGGGCTAAGTGCTTGACCCTTCCATGTTTTCTGTCCTTATTTAACAGAGGAGAAAATAGAGAGGCGAAGTACATGTTCAAGGTGGTGCAGTGCTAAGTGTCAGAGCTGGGATTTGAACCCAGATCTCTCTTATTCCCACGCTCATGAGCTTCCCCCTCTTCAGGGTGGCTCCTGATAAAAGTTCCCTCCCTGAGGTTCTCGGGGAGGCCCGGGCCCATAGCAGAGATAGCTCAGCTGGACATCAAAAGCAGATCAGTGCTCTTCCCAAAATTAACATAAATAAATATCAACCTTGGTTATGTAAAAAAGACTAACCTAAAAAAAAAAACCAAACCCTGAAAAGTAATCACTCCACCATGCTCAACATTGGTGAAGATCTTTATGGAAATCTATTTCTGTTTTGAGGATGTACATAATACAATTAAAATGTGAAGTGATATTGCTGGGGACCCCAGGATGGGATGGGAACCCTCATATACCATTTGTTGTGGGTTGAACTGTGTCCTCTCAAAAGGCATGTTGAGGTCCTTATACCCAAGAACCTGTGAATGGGGTCAGATTTGGAAATAGCGTCTTTGCAGACGCAATCAAGTTAAGATGAGGTTATACTGAATTAGGGTGGAAGACAAAAGACTGGTGTCCTTACAAGGAAAGAGACATTTGGAGGCACACAGATACATAGGGAAGGAGGCCATGTGAAGACAGAGGCTGAGATTGGAATTATGCTGCCATAAACCAAGGAACACCAAGAATTGCTGACCATCATCAGAAGCTAGAAGAGACAAGGCAGTTTTCTTCCCTGGAGCCTTCACAGAGAAAAGGCAGAGCCAAAACCTTGATTTTGGACTCTGACTTCCAGAACTAGGAGAGAATACATTTCTGTTGTTTTAAGCCGCCCAACTTGTGGTAGTTTGTTACTGCATCCCTGATGGGGAAAGGTGAATTGATAAAATCTTCTTGAAAATAATTCAACAGATGTATCAAAACTTTAAAAATTCCTCTTCGCCTGAGTCCTGTTTCTACTACACTATCCTAAAATACTGTTTATAGATTGATACATGAAAGATTTATTCGCAATTAATTGTTGCATTATGTATAATATTTTTCAAAAGGAAACAACCTAATAGCTTATAAGAAGGAATGGTTAAATAGACTATGGTATATCCATAGGATAAAATGTTATACAACCATTAAGACATTTTAATGATTTTTAGTAACATGGAAAAATACCTAAGTTATAATGTTAAATGAAAAAAATCAGGGAAGAGAATATTCAAATCAATATGATGATAACTCAATGCAAAAAACGAAGGAAATATATCAAAAGATTAATGGTGATTATCTTTGGGTTTTGGGACTATGAGTGACATTTTTTTCTTTATGTCCTTTGGTATTTAAAATTGTCTAGGACTTCCCTGGTGGTGCAGTGGTTAAGAATCCACTTGCCAGTGCAGAGGATACAGGTTTTAGCCCTGGTCTGGGAAGATCCCACATGCCACAGATCAACTAAGCCTGGGTGCCACAACTACTGAGCCTGTGCTCTAGAGCCTGCGAGCCACAACCACTGAGCCTGCATGCCACAACTACTGACACCCGCATGCCTAGAGCCTGTGCTCTGCAACAAGAGAAGCCACCTCAATGAGAAGCCTGCATACCACAATGAAGAGAAGCCCCCGCTCGCGGCAACTAGAGAAAGACCCCACGCAGCAACGAAGACCCAATGCAGCCAAAAATAAAATATAAATAAATGAATAAATTTATTTTAAAAAATGGTCTATAATGAGCATATATTACTTTGTCTAATGAGAAAAAAGAGCTTATAAAAAAAGAGGAAGGGCTTCCCTGGTGGCGCAGTGGTTGAGAATCCGCCTGCCGATGCAGGGGATACGGGTTCGTGCCCCGGTCCGGGAAGATCCCACGTGCCGCGGAGCGGCTGGGCCCGTGAGCCATGGCCACTGGGCCTGCGCGTCCGGAGCCTGTGCTCCACAACGGGAGAGGCCACAACAGTGAGAGGCCCGCGTACCACAAAAAAAAAAAAAAAAAAAAGAGGAATTTTTATTAGAGGGTTTGCAAACGAAGCAACTGACAAAGGATTAATTTCCAAAATATACAAGCGGCTCATGCAGCTCAGTATCAAAAAAACAAACAAGCCAATCCAAAAATGGGCTGAAGATCTAAATAGACATTTCTCCAAAGAAGACATACAGATTGCCAAAAAACACATGAAAGGATGCTCAACATCACTAATCATTAGAGAAATGCAAATCAAAACCACAATGAGGTATCACCTCACACTGGTCAGAATGGCCATCATCAAAAAACCTACAAACAATAAATGCTGGAGAGGGTGTGGAGAAAAGGGAATTCTCTTGCACTGTTGGTGGGAATGTAAATTGATACAGCCACTATGGAGAACAGTATGGAAGTTCCTTAAAAAACTAAAAATAGAACTACCATACCACCCAGCAATCCCACTACTGGGCATATACACTGAGAAAAACATAATTCAAAAAGAGTCATGTTCATTGCAGCACTATGTACAATAGCCAGGACATGGAAGCAACTTAAGTGTCCGTCGGCAGATGAATGGATATGGAAGATGTGGCACATACATACAACGGAATATTATTCAGCCATAAAAAGAAATGAAATTGAGTTATTTGTAGTGAGGTGGATGGACCTAGAGTCTGTCATACAGAGTGAAGTAAGTCAGAAAGAGAAAAACAAATACTGTATGCGAACACATATATATGGAATCTAAAAAATAAAGAGGTTCTGAAGAACCTCAGGGCAGGACAGGAATAAAGACGCAGACGTAGAGAATGGACTTGAGGACACGGGGAGGGGGAAGGGTAAGCTGGGACAAAGTGAGACAGTGGCATGGACATATATACACTACCAAACGTAAAATAGATAGCTAGTGGGAAGCAGCCGCATAGCACAGGGAGAGCAGCTTGGTGCTTTGTGACCACCTAGAGGGCTGGGATAGGGAGGGTGGGAGGGAGACGCAAGAGGGAGGGGATATGGGGATATATGTATACATATAGCTGATTCACTTTGTTATACAGCAGAAACTAACACACCATTGTAAAGCAATTATACTCCAATAAAGAGGTTAAAAAAAAAAAGAAAAGGATATGTCAATTGAAAAGTCATGTACAAAGACTGGAAATGTGGAAGCTTATCAAAGTTTGCAAAACATTTTCATTCCACATGTATTATCTCATTTGATAAGTTAAAACAAGTCTGTAAAGAGTAGGCACTATCATGCTTATTTTGTAGAGGGTGCTGAATCCTGAGATGCTGGTAGAACTGAGATAGAATACGATGAACTGAGAACTAGTGAATGGGCAGGCTCTCCTGCACCAGGGGAAGAGCAGGACCAGGGAGGCCCCAGGTGGCCTGAGTGTGACCTGGACTTTGCCTCTCACTGACACCAGCTTCCACCCGGTAGGCCCCAGCTCCCTCACCTACAGAATAATCAGATGCCCAGAAGAGCTCTTCTGGCTCTAAAATCCTAGGATCTTAAAACCCTTGAGGTTCGGAGAGATGGAGATTTGCATTGCAGTGTTTAACTTTTTGAACCCCCTGATTTCTTCCTGGAGGTGAGACAATGGTATAAATTTAAAATATGCCCTCTCTCACTCTCTCTCCATTTCCGTCCCAAGCAGAAATCCCTGGGCTATCCTCTTTATCTCTTTGTGAATGATAAATAAACAGAACTCCAAGGCCGTGGACTTCATACTTTTCCAGCTGACCTCTCTTATGCACAGAGGCTATGGAAACATCGACACATTCATAGCCAATGGTTTATTTATTACAGTGTCTCAGGGACAGGGTGCAGGGCCACGATGAAATAGACTCCTAGCCTCTCTCTCTCTACTCCCTCGGACCTGACATCTTCTCATTAGACAACGCTTCCTCAGTGTGGCTGTCTCTTCTCTCCTGCCTCCTGTTACCCAGATAACATAATCATAAAATTGAGAGACTGGAGGACAGCTCGGTAAGTCAGCTCTTGGGCTGGGGTAAGGATCGCTCCTAAATCACCCCAGCTTTCTGCCCTTATAATGAAGCTCTCTTCAGTAACCTATTCGAGGGCCAGAAGAAAAGGTATCAGAATATAAAGCGAAGGTTCAACTCTCCACATCCCATTTGTGTTTGAGTATAAATTATAAAGGGCGCTTTAATTCTGTGTCCCAGTTTCCAGCAGTACAGGGACTCTAATGGATTCATCTGAAATTACATTAGCTCCAGCCCCATCATTCTTGCTCTGTTTCACAAGCTTGCCTGGAGGAGGCTGCTAAATTGAGTCCTGCCAATCACATCACTCGATTGCCTCAGGAGAAACTTGGAGGGCTTCTCTCAAACCTTAGTATTCATTCATAAACATTTATCAAGTGCTTACTAAGTGCAAGGTGAAATCAAGGCCTTTATTTTTCCTTCCTCCTTTCTTCCTTCCCTTCCTTCTTTCCTTAGAAAAATGGTGTTTGAGCCCCTACTTAGAGTGTGACAGATGCCGCGGAGATACAGTGATGAATTACAGACCGTCACTGCCAAGGAGGAGCTCACAATAGTTGGGGGCAGGAGAGAGGGTGGCCCTCATTAGCCATGAGATCTTGTGATAGGACATGTCACTTCTCTGAGTTATTTTCTTACTTGTAACGTATAGATAATTATTCCCTTCTTAAAGGGTGGACATGAAGATTAAAGGTTATCATGCATGTAAAGCATCTAATAAAAAATCTGGGTCATACTAGTTATCAGTAAATATTGGTTTCCTTCTGTCTCTGATAATGACAATATAACATGGCAAGTGTTAGGATAATCAGAATTGTATCTTCCTGGAGCAAGAGAGAAGACCTGGGCTCTGAGCCTCTACCTACTCAGGGGCACAGTGAGAGTGGTGGTGGTGTAGGTGAGACATGGGGCACTGATGTCGTGGGTTATGGGAGTTTGCTAAGCTTCCTGGGGCCACAGGGTGCTAATGTCGTGGGTTATGGGGGTTCTATGAGCCTCCTGGGACAGACAATAACTCCATGGAGAAATCGGCTGATGCTCTGGTCTCATGCTAAGATTTATAAGCAATTTACTCCCCGGTGTTGCCCTTGAAAAAGAAGGAACTCACCCTGACGAGAGAGTTGAAACGTACAATCTGCTTTGGGATACCGTCAAGGAAGAATGCTTTTGAGGGTGGTGGTCAGACTGTCTTCTGGTCTCACCTCCTGAATTTGTCAAGTGCCTTGTGAATGGGTGAGCTGTCAGGAAGCAAACAAGCAAATTAAAGGAAAAGACTTGAATCACAAGAGGTGCCACTAGAAACTCCCTTTTGTGGCCTAACAGGTTTTAGCATGAGTTGGAGGAGGACAGCTGTGCTCTGACACAAGCACGGTTGCAGACCAAACTAATATCAGTGAGGCTGGAGAAGGCAGGGGCCACAGGATACCATCTGTGTAAGGGAAGAGACACCTACCTTTGCATTGACCAGGGAGCCAGAGATGGAGCCTCTGGGTAACAGGGAAAGAGAAATGTGGAGGCAGAAGACCATCATGGGTGTTCAGGAATACATGTGGACACCTTAGGGATTTCTGAAACACAAGGAAGGTACTTGAACTTGACAAGCCATTGTAATACTTGTCATGGCTCCAGTCCCTTCTGAGCGCTCTGTGCTTGCAACCCCTATGATTATAACTGTGTGGGTTATAATATAAGGGGTGGGTTATATATAAGGGTTTCCAGGAGACTCTGAGGTCAGAATCTCAGTTGTTGAGTATGAATGTGAGATAGAGAGATATCTGGCAACCGTCAGAGCAGCAGATATGGATGGATCCAGGGAGAGGTAGGCATAGAAAAAGTCAAATGAGCTTCATGGACTCTAGCTGCTGTGGGACAAAGAGACGACTCAGCTCCCTTCGGTTCCTGAAGGAACTCTCAACTCCAGTCTCTGTACGACCTCGCTGTGCTCTCCTCAGTTCTCCGTGGCTTTGCTTCTTCGGCCTGGAGAGCTGTTAGGCATCGTTGTGATCAGTATCATTAGCCTTAAAAACACTCACCTACACAGTGTTTGTCCCAGCTCCAAATGCCTAACTTTCATTGGTAGGAAACATTCACTGAGTCCACCCATATTCTTCCCTTGCTTCTCCAGGCTGCCAAGGCCCAGGGAAATCTGGGTTACATATAAAAGTTCTAGGTACCAAAGAGATCTGTCTGCTTGAGGGGTCCAGAAGGAAGGCTCTCAAAGAAGGTTTCATTTTCGACAAGTCTGATAAGGGATGCTAGTTTGGATAGGGGTGAAGAGAGATGGGACATGCTCCCAGTAAAGGCAAGGCTCTGGCACGTGCAAAGGTACGGAGGTATGAAAGGTCATGTCATGGGGAGAAAGATTTGTCCTGTGTGTCCTGGGGGCACAGTGGGAGTGAGGTGCGTTGGACCAGACTGTGAAAGGCCCTGAACACACGGGCTTTATTCTGAAGGTAGTGTGACACCACTGGTGGCTTCTAGCCAGAGAAGTCACGTGACCAGCTTTCCATTTGACAAGGTAACCTCGGCAGCAGCGAGGAGGACCGGTTGGTGGTGGTGGTGGTGGCCCCATGCAGGAAGACACCCAGAGGCTAATGAAACCATTCAGGTAGAACAGGATGAGGACCTGAAATGAGAGGTGTCAGCGGAGGGCAAAGAGGATGAAGGCTGGGGGAGATTTAGAAAGTAGTGATGACA
Source organism: Kogia breviceps (assembly GCF_026419965.1). NCBI lineage: Eukaryota > Metazoa > Chordata > Mammalia > Artiodactyla > Physeteridae > Kogia > Kogia breviceps. The sequence goes on along the minus strand of NC_081319.1, from coordinate 95,650,351 downwards.
GGACTTGATGAATGACTGCACGTTGGGGGCCTGGGTGGGGCAGCAGAAAGCAGATGGAGGCCACTAGGGGAGGAAGACTCCAGGCTACTCTGCAGGGCAGCAGGAGCACAGTGGTGCTGTAGGTGGAAGTAAACATTGCAGGAGGAAGAACAAGTTTTGGGGGAAAGGTTGATCTCAGTTTGGGAAACACTGAGTTGGAGATGCTTCTGGGATACCACAATAGAGATGCTGACAGCAGGAGGAAATACCCTCCTAGGATTCAGGAGAAAGCTGGAAGCGCGAGATGTGGATTTGGGAGCCATCAGTCTGTATGTGGCTTAAGTTATGGGAAAACACGAGATCATCAGGGAAGCGTACTGTGATGGTGATCGGACAAGAGGTTCTAGGCTAAAATTGATCAAGAGGAGTATAAGAGGTGGTGGCCTGAATCTATAAGACCCGCTGAGTTGAAGAAAAGTAAAGGATTAAGGCAAGTTGAACTATTTCAGCCTGGACTTCAGGAGGTTGAGCCCTTAGCCCTGCAGGTTTAGAAACCTGAGTTTATTAGTTCACCCAAGGGGTGAGCTGATCAAGATCTTAGGGTTTAATTCATATAACCAACCTCAAAACAATCTGCTTTCCAAACTAGAATGAGGTTCTATTAATTCACAAGGGAAAATGCAAAGAAGCACGAAAGTAGTCAGGTACTGATGAAAGGATATACATTTCTAACTCTTATTGTTTTTTTGTGCCGTCTTGCTGCAGGGTGGAGATCATTCTATTATAAAACTAATACTTAACTGTCTTCAACAGTATTCTCCAAAGGGTGTCCTAGAGAATAATAGTGTGACCGGAAGCTCCCTAAAATAAGTGTGGAAAAAAATAAATAAGTTAAATAAGTTTGGTAGACCTTAAATCCTTCTCTTGGATGTTCACAAAGTACATTTGTGTTAAAACCTGTAAGGAGTCCCAGAGTAAAGCAACCCGTTATCCCTAGCCCAGCGTTCCCAAGTCCTTTGCCATGGAGCTCTCTCACCTACGATGCCAGCTCTCATTTCTGGCCTGGCCTCGTCCATCTGTGTCACTGATAGCTCCTCTTGAGTGTATAACAGACATCTCAAACTTAACATGTTCAGAAACAGGCTCTTGGCACCTGCCTCTCCAAGCCTATTTCAAATCTTCCCCACCTTAGTAAATGGTAACTTCACTTTCCAGTCTCTTGGTCCCAAAATCTTGGAGGCACCTCTCTTTTCCTAATACTTCGCATGCAAAAATCAGCAAATCCTATTAGCTCCATGAAAACATATCCCACATCTGACCACTTCTCACCAGTTCCACGTCCACCATCCTTGTCCAAAATTCCACCATCTTCTTCCCGGATTGTTGCGTTCGTCACTTAACTCACCTCCCTGCTTCCACCCCTGCTCCCCATAATCTACCCTCCACATAGCAGCTTTTAAAAACTCAAGTCAAGTCGCACCATTCCTTGGCTCAAAATCTTCCAATGTCTTCCCATCTCAGTCACAGGAAAAGCTGAAGAGCTTGAGACAAAAGAGGGAAAGGAAGTACCATGTTACCATATGCTGAGATCCCTGATGGGGCCCTGGCACTGTGCTAGGTGCATTGCAAAGGTCCTATCATTTAATTCCCCCCAGCAGCCCTGTGTGCTTCTATGACCTGCCCGCTCTACAGGCAAGGAAACTGAGGCTCAGGGAGTTTCTGTGACTCTCCAAGATGACTCAACTACAAATAGTGGTGGTAGAATTTGAACCCACATTTTTCTGATTCCAAAGAGGATTCCTTTCTGCTCTACCAGCTGCTTATTCTAACTCTCGATATTTGATTCTACATGTCAGAGAGTGTAGAATGACAATTACAGTGGCCTGTGAGACGCTGCCTAATCTGGCCCTCCATTACTTCTCTGACCTCATCTCCGACCACTTACCCCTTCTGTCACTGTGTTCCAGTCACATGGACCTCCTGTCTTAGGGCCTTTGTACCTGCCTCTGCCTGAAATGCTCTTCCTCAGACATCAGCATGGCTCGCTCCCTCACTTCTTTAGGGTCTCAGCTCGAATGACCACTCACTGGACCATCTTATTCAAAATATATTTGCTTTGTGTTTTTTCCACAGCACTGTGAACGCGTGTGTAAGTGTTTCCTTGCTATCTGCCCCCTTCACCTCCCCAGCCAGCACAGAACCTCCATGAGAAGAGAGGGATTTTGACTTATTTACTGCTGTATCCTCAACAACAGTATTTAGGAGACTTTGTGGCATGCAAGAAATGTTTTGTTGAAGAACTGACTAAATAAAGAACTCTCTTTCGGGCTTCCCTGGTGGCGCAGTGGTTGAGGGTCCGCCTGCCGATGCAGGAGACACGAGTTCGTGCCCCGGTCCGGGAAGATCCCACATGCCGTGGAGCGGCTGGGCCCGTGAGCCATGGCTGCAGGAGCCTGCGCGTCCGGAGCCTGTGCTCCGCAACGGGAGAAAAAAAAAAAAAAAGAACTCTCTTTCTTAGATCTGCAGGACACCCCTTAGGAAGCTGGTTTAGACTTTTGGTGTCTGCTTCTGGGCAGTGATATGGAGCCTGAAAAGGCCTTAGGAAGATGGCAGCTCTAAATGCAGGTTTGCAGACATGAGCCTTTTCCAGTTAAAATATACGGCACTTAAAATTTGGTGATGGTTGGGGGGTAAAATAAGGAGTCAAAAGGACCAGAGTCAGTTGACCTGGAAGTTAACCAGCGCTTAAGTTTGGCTTTGGGTGAATGCCTATACGCCTCTCAAGTAGAGATCATAACTTTGCCTTATACTTGTTTGTTTATTGTCTGTTCTTCCAGCTAGAATGACAGTGCCACGAGGGAAGGGACTGTTCATTCACTGCATTCCCGGTGGCTAAAAAGTGCCTGACATGTAGTAGTTGCTCATTAAATACTGATCACTTATTGGTTCTTTTTCCATGCTGCCTAATAAAAGACTTATTCTTTGCTTCATGACTTACTCATTTGATACTTTTTACTTATGATGCTCAAAAACGTACATTTAAACATATTCATTCAGTAGTCAGTATTTATTGAGTACCTACTGTGTGCTGGGAACAAAGATACAGGAATATGTGAAGTTACTATCCTGTCCCATAATGAGCCACTTAATCTCCAGGGATAGCTTGTATTTAAAAGCAGGAAATGACTGCATACGTTTTTTCCTGAAGAAAGTCAAAATTAGGTCAAAATTCTGTGCTATGCAATGCTGTCTTTACTCGTGTGGAAGACAGCAGTAGAATGTACCAAATAAGTGGAAGAAATGGGGAAAAAAATTTTAAAAGGGAGTATTGACTTAAGCAAAAGGTCACGTACTAAAGGATTTGTAAAACAAGCCAAGGAACTTGGACTTCTCACATGAAAGATGCTGGTTCTGCCTGCCCTCCCCCAGCGGTGATGTGAAAGCCCATTAACCTCATTTGAACTGAGATGTAAGATAATCACCCCAAACTCGAGTCTTAATACTATCACAGGTACCACAGCTTCCCTGCTGCTGCTCCAATTGCTAAATCACCTTTAATCCACTGTACATTCAATTTGATACTTTGTTCATGATGTGCTCTGATCTTCCAGTTGTACAACACCCTTAGGAAAAAGGGATATTGTTTTTTTTAAGAGAAACCTAATTTTCAATGATCAGAATTAAGAAGAAAATTTCATAAACTTTTCTTCCTGAACGCACACCTATACCCTTGAGAGGACTTTAGCTCATTGTGTACTCATGAAAAGAATACAATACCCTGAATGAGTCAAACCTGGAGATGGTGATATATGGGCTTTTTAAAGAACAGAGAACTGAGCCGAAGTTTTACCTCTGTCAATAAAGTGTTGGAGGTTACCAGCATTGCAAGCGTCGCAAGACGGGTGATGGAGTCAACAGACGTCTTCATTATCACTGTTTACTGGATTTGGGGTGGCTGTGAGGGTGAGGATGGAAAGTCCCCCACTGGTAGCTATGTCAAGTGCGTTGGTATTTGCGCCTCCCTGGCACCGTCAGTGTTGACATGCAGGAGTATAAAGGCAAACACTTTTTTTTTTTTTTTTTTTTTTTTTTTTGGTACGCGGGCCTCTCACTGTCGTGGCCTCTCCCGTTGCGGAGCACAGGCTCCGGACGCGCAGGCTCAGCGGCCACGGCTCACGGGCCCAGCCGCTCCGCGGCACGTGGGATCTTCCCGGACCGGGGCACGAACCCGCGTCCCCCGCATCGGCAGGCGGACTCTCAACCACTGCGCCACCGGGGAAGCCCAAAGGCAAACACTTTTTAAAAAGTGGTTTCTCGTCTTATTTTTCCGTAGTGCTCATGGCACATTTTGGGGCATTACAAGCAAAATGACTTACTAGGACTTCAGTGTCCTGAGGAGGAACTCTTCCTTCCACCCTTGACTGCCTTTGTTTTATTAAAGATTGTTATTAGAAAAATACCAAGAGAAGGGGCTTTTCTAACTCCTCTGTATCAAAGCTAAAAAGTAATGGTTTAAAATAGAAAAACACATGTATATACACACACATACACATATATATGCATATATACGTTTTAAGACTACTTTTTAGAGCAGTTGTAGGTTTACAACAACATTGAGAGGGAGGAAATCTATATTTATTAATAATAGTAGCACCTTGTATTAGGTTCCTGTGGCTACTGTAACAAGGCACCACAAACTTGGTGACTTAAAACAACAGAAATTTTGTCTCTCACTTCTAGTTTGGAGGCTAGAAGTTCTGAGTCCAGCAGGGCGCACTCCCTCTGGGAACTCTAGGGGAGAATCCATTCTCTGCCTCTTCCAGTGTCTGGTGACTGTCAGCGTTCCTTGACTTGTGGCCACGAGACTCCAGTCTCTGCCTCGATGGTCACATCGCCTCCTCTTCTTCTGTCTGTGTTCTCTGCCTAAGTCTTACTTATATTGACACTCATCACGGCATCTAGGGCCTCCCTGGATAATCCGGGAAGATCTCATCTCAAGATCCTTAACTCCATTGCATCGTTTTCCCCCGATTAAGGTCACATTCACAGGTTCCTGGGATAAGGGCAAACACATATCTTGGCAGAGGGCCACCGTTCAACCCACTACACGTCAAATATTTATTGTTCTCTGTGTGTGCCTTAAGTCATACTTGCTAGCAGCTACAAAGATTTTAAAATTAGCATTCTGTCCTGAAACTTCATAAATCATAACTCCTCTGGGGACAGCTGCCAAAGACAAGACTAGATTAAAATTCTGAAAAGGAGAATGGTTTATGGAGGGAGTTAAGAATCTCATAATCAATAGTTAGATCAGAGAAAGGAAATTAACGTTGGCTAAATATCTTCTGCCGTTTGCTTTGAAACGTGGTCTCATTCAATTCTCATTACAAAACTATTTTAAACCTTGCTTCTGTAAGTGGGGAAATAGAGGTTCAAGAAGCTGGGTAACATTCCCAAGTCCCACCAAATACTAAGGGCTGAGCCAAGATTCAAGGCCAAACTCTGGCTCTTGTCTCACCAAGAGCGCTGCTTCTCTAGCAGGAGAGGGGATCTCCGGTACATTTAGTGCCTCTGAGCTAGCACATGCCTGTGTCCTCCCTCTGCTGGGGTCCCCCAGGGAGAAGAGGGTATAGAACTCTTAGGGATTTGGCAAAAGCTGGGTCCTTGGTCTAGGCTAATAATTCCTGGATTTTATATATGGACAGGAGAAGAAAGAAATACTTCTGAACAGTGGTCCTCTCTGTCGCCCACCTTTGTGCATTATCACTACCATTGTATCTCCATAACTAGAGAACTGAACAGGCAGGACAGGCTTGAAAAATCCAAATGTGATTTTCCAGGGCAGGGAAGGTATCAGCATAACAATTTTGTTATCAGTTTTTGCTTCAATAAATCAAAAAAAAAAAAAAAAAAAAAACCCCCGAAGCCCAAAAGACAGTACGTTTTTTGTGAAAACTAATTATGACACTTCGGATTTTAAAATAAGTAAATATACTTTGTGGGGGAAAAAAAGCAAATACAATACACTGGAAGATAAAACAGTTTTGATTTTCACAAAATTAACATTTAGGTATGAATCTTAAATCCTTCGTTGTTGAGTAAGGAAATTTTTTCATTTGAACTACAGGGAAGTGGAGAGGGAATGTCTTCTCTGGTCCTATGCACTGACCTCATTTCCCCTCTTGTCTCCTCGCCTTGAAGATAACTGAGTACATCTGAAGACAGTGTCCTTAACAGGAGGACAGTTCAACCCGCCTGAGAGGCACCTGCCTTTACTGAGAAAGCTCCTGGTGGCCCAGCCCCTGGTAGAAACTGCATTTCCCACTAGATGGAGGGTAAATGTTTAGAATCACTGAGGAGTTATCTCCTTTGCAACAATCATTAAGCAGAGTAGCCCATTTTTAATTAGACCTAAATGTGCGAATCACTAATGGTTTACCGACAAACATAATTTAATAATCAGGCCCTTCGGTGAAGGCAAATAAAGACTGTGGGAATTATGCATCTAAGAAGCTTTTCTGTATAATCTTGTAGACAAAGGCACAAACAGCTAATTCAATTAATGACTGTCTCTTTAAGGGCAAGACAGGTTGTTAATGCCTCAAGGGCCTTGGAGACCCACACCAGGACACAGACTCTTAGGTGGGCTTCACTGCCTGCTCCCTCACCCTCCTGGGTCCAGTCCTTAGAAGTATTTTACTTTTCACCTGGATGCTTGCAGAAGGTGTCAACTGATTAGGCAATCAGGGTGGGTTCTGCTAAAATCTTGGAACCCTCCAGATGTATTTAAATCCTATTAGTGGATTCTTCAGGAGAAAGAGCCTTTGAGAGCTAGCGATGAAGCTATAATGGTGGAATGACAGATGTGGAGTTCATACTTTCTGGCAGGAGAGCCTGCCCGGGGAGTCTCCTGTCTCTCCAGTGAAAGCAGGAGCCTCCCGCCTAACCGGAAGCTGACCAACCTGGCTGTTCTGAAAACAGTCGATGTGGCCATGACAGTAAAGACAGTTTCACACCTGCTCCAGGTGAAAAGGACTCTGATCATTTCAGTCATCTTCACACAACGTGTAATCATCAGTGTGTGCAAATCCCAAAGGGAAAAAGTGCTTGATACAATTGACTCTCCATTCCTTGTGGTTTAAGACACTCTAGAACCATCACTCACAGGGCTGGGGCAAGCTCAGTGTCCTAGAATTTACAGCTCTCAGCTTAGGATGATGGTGTCTTTCCCAGCTGGAAAAATGTCTCAAGACTTTATTACACTGTCTACAAAATATTGTGTTAAAAAAAATTGTGTAGGCAAGTACTGTCATCGAGAGGCTATTTACATTTAAGATAGCAGGTTCAGGACTTCCCTGGTGGCCCAGTAGTCAAGACTCTGTGCTTCCAACACAGGGGGCGTGGGTTCGATCCCTGGTCGGGGAACTAAGGTCCTACATAACGCTCCACAAGGCCAAAAAATTAAAAAAAAAAAAAAAAAAGATAGCAGGTTCATTTAGTAATAATAATAGGTAACATTTACAGAGGAGTTACCTGGTGTTCATTTTTTCCCTCCAACAGCCCTGTGTGCGAGGTATTATCTCATTTTACAGACAAGGAGACCAAGACACAGGGAATTTATTAACTTACCACACAGCTGGTAAGTAGTAGGGTTGGTTCCAAAGCCCACACTCTTATCCATACACAGTGCTAAAAATTCACATATGTAATCTATGTGATTCTTATCTTTAGTTGCATAATTGATTTTGCCGCGTGGACAAAGGCCATAAACAAAGGCAATGTGGACAGCAGGGAGGTACTAAAGCAAAGCAGTCGGAAGCATGGCCTCCCAGTTAGAAAAAAATGAACTAATACCTCATGTCCAACACATACATCTGTGGGAGGCTGGACAAATTACCGATGTCTTGGGACCTCAGTTTGCTCATGTACAAAATGGGAACGATAAAGGTACATAACTCATAGGATTGTAATGGTTAAATGTGATGACTATATCAATACCTAACATTTATTGTATGCTTATTTTTGTGTCAACTATAAGATGCATGGAAGTGACTGGTTTCTTCCTTGACACAAGATAAGCATTTACATACGTTATTACTATTGATATTATTATTATTATTTTCTCACTTCGTGTCAAACCCATTTTGACAAACTTCAAGAAATCATTAACTTCTTTTGGTTTAATGAAATTCTGACCCACTGAATACAGTTCTTAATAAGTGGGTCAGGGACAGAGCTCAGAAATCTTCTTTGTTATGTACAATTTCACCTAAAATTTATTTTCCATTTTAATCTAATGCATAATTGGACACACTTTTTAGATGATCACATTCTATATTGCTTCTGTTATTCTTGGAAAGACTTTATCTTTGTCATGGGGCATTACTAAATCTAGCTAAATCTCCAACCTCCCAAGGACCTGATAAACAGGCTCATTTTTCTTCACGGATTAGTAAGGAGGTGGGAATTAAGTCTGAATCTTAATTCTTATCTACAGTTTAGGACAAAATAATCTACAGTTAAAGTAACTTGAAATCATAGTCATAGGTCCGTCTTGGGCAAAGTGCTGGGGGTTACACTGCGGCCCTCAAGGCTACCTGTGAGCTGCAAAGGGGTGAATGTCAAACAGCCTTCATTTTCTAATCCATTTCACAATCCATTCTTGGCAAGAAGCACTTTCTACCTTTCCAACTGTCAGATTCTTAGGTCGGGCAAACTGGGTACAGCTTTTCGATTACGCATTCCATTCCTTCCCAGCTTACAAAGTGATCTCACATCACCAGCACGAGTTATCAAGGGGAGAGCCCTCTTAAGACACAAGCCTAAATTACAGAGGCAGCCCCGAGGTGTAGGCAGAAGCACTGCAGAATCACAGATATAATGAAACAGGGTAAGCCTGCTATTACCTGTGTCCTAGATACAAAAGAGGCTCATCCGATAGCCTGGGAAAGCTGGAGCCAGCACCCCATTTTATGAGGGGGCTGCTGTTTCCACTTTTCCACATCAGGGAGTCCTCTGTCTTAGTAGTTGTCACAGGAGCTAGAATTGGACCCCTTAAAAAAAGCAGCCACGTTGGGTCACTATCATCAAGCAGTCAAGCAGAGTCTCTTGATTGGCGTCACCCTGATGTAGACTAGTTGGGTAAAGTTTGCTTTCTTCTTTCTAGTTAGTGTTTCTTCTAAACCCTGTCTTCTTGTCCCTCCCCCACTGGCCTTCCCACTTTCTTCTAGTAAAACCAGCTTTTGCCCCCTTTCATCAAGCATCAGTAAAGTGCTAGTATCTTCTTAAGGCTTTTATTCTTGTTCTCCCAACTCTTTCCATTGCCAGAGACCAAATCCTTGAGGAAAGGGATTAGGAGACAGTGTGATGGAGGAGCCGCTGGGTCAGAAGATTGGAAGTTAGAGGACTGGATTCTAGATCTGCTATGTAGCAGGTGTGTCACCCACCCGTCCACTCTGGGCCTCCGTTTCTTTATCTGTTGGATGGCTAGATTGGAGAATCTGGATTTTTATAACTCATAGGCTCATGGATCATTAATGATACCCGTCTTCCTGCCTTTACGTACACTCTTCCCTCCCTGTGGAATGTCCTCTCTTTCCGCTCAGCAAGACGGAAGCCTACCTGATTTGGGCTCAACTTAAAAGCCACTTCCTCCGTGAAGTTTTCCCCAATCTCACCAGCCACAAGCAATTCCTCCTCCTCCGTACTCCCCGCCTATGGCACGACACCACATTAGCCTCTGAGAACGCATTCGCTCACGTTAACGCTGCGAGTTGCGTTTGCCGCTCTCCTTGTGCTCTCTCCTCTACTAGATGGTAAATAGGAAGCTAACGGGTGCCGGAGAAAATGATTTCACTAGAGCGAGGAGATGGGACTCTGAAGTCAGCCTACTTATGAACCTTGGATATCCCTCACTCTTTCTGGATTTATGTTTCCTCATCTAGAAAATAAAGTGGTTACACCTGGTGTCCTTGACCTTCTCTGCCAGGACTAAGACTCTATGAACTTATTATCAGACCTCTAAAGTATAGCCTAGGAGATGCATTTATTTTCTCTCCTTGCTTCTGCCTCTTCTGTGAAGTGGTGAGAATTGGACGACCGGGCGTTTTCTCAGTGGCCGATGGACTATCCAGTGACGGGGTGGGAAATATAATGGTGGCTCACGGAATGGGCTTGGTTGACACACCGGGTAAGAGTTTAAAGCCAGCTCTATGCTTTGCAGCTTTGCAAGCTCAGGCAACAATTGAACTTTTCTACACTTTAGTTTGCTCGCTTACAAAATGGAGGTCATAATAACATCTACCCCAGAGGGTTGCTGCCAGGTTAAGTCAGAGAAGTTAATTCATCCCTCGGTCTGCTCCTTAACAAATACCCATTAAATGGAAGTATGAGCAGTGGAGACCTGCCTCTTCTTAAGCCACCGTGGAAACTATTGAACCGGGAGAGGAGAGGGACCCTAGACGCCCGATGCACTTCAGGCTCATTGGGGAGCTTTGAAAACATACCACTGCCTGAGCCCAAGTCCAATCGGATGGAATCAGAATCTCTAGGGGTGGGACTCTGGCATCAGCATCGTTTAAGAAGCTCTCCAGGTTATTTGAACTTACAGCCAAGGCTGTGAACCATTCCTCTAATGAGTATTTAATTGACCCCAAGAGAGGAAAATCCACGTGTTGAATAACGAATTCTTAAGTCATGCTTCAGAGAAGTTTAAATTCTGTGGACAACGACAGAACTTTCCCAATTCAGGGTCAGTAACTAAACTCACGTGTATCTCCTCAGCTCTTCCCAGGAGGCCTAGATACCAAGCTGCCTGCCTGAGCGAGGAATGGCCCTCATGAAATGACTGGTCACTCATCCTTCCCAGCGTGTGAAATTATTCTGGAGGCGTTCAAATCCCTCAATGCTCTAACTGATGATATGGATTTAAAATTCAGAATCTCTAGTCAACTACTTTTTTCAGTTCCCTGTTCCAAACTATAACTTAATAGGATGTCACCATGGAAACAGGTATTTCTATTTAAGGACCAAGCCTCCCCTTGGAAATTTGTCTCCTCTACCTTTTGATTATGATCAATGAGTGGTGGTGAACAATTGAGATTTGTATCCATGGAAAATGTATAAAGGATCTGGATTTAGATTCCTAAGGGTGGTACAGCCCTTTCTCTGAATCTGTTAAGGTCTCATTTGTGATAATAAGATACTTATCCCCTTGTGGAAAGAAGAGAAAAAAAAAAAAAACCTCTGCATTTGCAGAATATTGGGTAGATATGGTTCCAAATATGAGAAAGTAAAATTACCATTATAAGCTGCCTCACTTTCATTTTTGGGGGCTCCGAAGGATAGAACCAAAAAAAAAAAAAACCAGTCCAAGCCTATTTCAGTCTGGTTAGAGGGTGTCAGAAACCCTGGGTCTGGGGTCTGCACCCCGGTTTTCCATCCCACTGAAGAGCAGTGGTCCCCACAGCCTGGTTAGGTATTTGCTGGGCCCTTTTGGGCCCTTCTTGATCCTAACAGTTTCTGAAACATCCAATCATCGGACACTTTGACCTTCACGGATAATGGGGAAATTGAAAAGAAGCAAGGAGGGAATCAGGTGGGAAGGGGGCTGTGGGAGAAGACGGAGAAGGGCAGGGACAGGTTGCTTGTGCCAAAGACGCATGTAGCCCTGCGGGGAGGAGCTGGTCTCAGGAAGTGTGGCGCCTTTGTCATGTGTCAGTGTGGCTAGTCTGTACTGTGCATCCCAGACTCCCCCCTCCCTGCCTATTTCCAGATAGGGTGGCCCATTTTACACAAGACTGGAGACATCCACACTGCCTTTGCGCTTAGCAGCCCGTGCACATCATCACTTATCTGCCGGCACACGTATTGTTGGTGTAGGACAGTGGCTGGCCTGCAGCTGCCTCACCTTCTCTGGGACCCTCCCTCAGCTTTTCAAACCCCTGGGCCAGGCGGCGGTTTAGCTCGGTGACAAAGGGGTCTAGCTTCTGCATCTTGCGGGATAAAACCGCACCATCAGGTTGGAGGCACTAAGAGGATGACGTGAGTTTCCATCCTTCCTGTGTGTTCTGGCTTGTCCTCAATGTCCCCCAACTTTGTAAGGAACCATGTACAAATGGCTTCTGTATGTGGCTCATGGCACAGTTTATAGTAACTTATCATTTCTAGCATGCAGAGTATCTGCCGGCTGCTCCTGCAGCCTGGTCAGGCTTCTAGGTCATTGTCCTATTTGCTGAACCCCCAGGGGTCAGTGTGTGATTCTACTGTGCGTGGACTCTCTCCCCAGCCAAGTGAAAGAGACTGATGTTAGGATCGGTCAGAACAGTTCTACTAGCAACAGCAAGACACCTGGGTTTTCTTATTTGAAATTGTGCCATGTCTTCTCTTCTTGGGTGCTAGAAATTAAAATTTTTTCCAGAACGTTCTTTTTGCCTGTTATAGACTCCCTTTGCACATCCCATAAGCTATTCATATTATTATACAAAATACTACTTCCATGTGATAACGTGTCAAGCTCCCAGAAGCCCAATCACATTTTCGTAATGTGCAGCAAGGAACCAGTCCGTGTTTACGGGGCTCCACTTATAAATGTGGCTGAGCGGTAAGAATTGCAAGAGGTTCAAAGATGCCAAGGACAAGCTCCCAGCCCTCAAAAATCTCACCATCTGGATAAGCTCAAGGACCAAGGCACTGAACTAGGAATGCACGCCTTTGAGTCAGGTCAAGGCATAATTTTCGTTCTGATTCAGCCCCCCTGCCAGAGGAACAGAAGTCCCCAGTTGCAGCCAGGCACCAGCATTTAAACAGCTTAGTTTGGTCTACGGGAGACTCCAGCCAGCTCGGCAAATCCATCGCTTTTACTTTCCCAGTGTTTACATCTTCCAAGTGTTTTTGATAAATTCCAAAACAATTTGGAGATGTCACAGAAATGGAAGTCACAAGTTTTTGTTTGCTGTCGCACTGGTTTTAAACAGCTCATGTTGGATTCTCTTTCTGTCTGGGCTCTAGGTGGCCTCTTAGTTTTCCCCGGGCCTGCTAGTGTTCTGCGGTTGTACAAATATTTGGAAGGAACTGAAAAGAGGTAGAGATGCAATGAGAGGGACCTGCCTAGTGGGTTGACTGCTGATACAGTTCTGTGTCTGGTTCAGCTTTGAACATGGAGGGTAAAAATAGGGGGCTGACTTACCGAGACTTTCTTCAGTGGGGAAAGAGCTTCTCCTGAAGGTGGCTATGAGGGCACCAGCGGGGTGGGGTCAGCGTCAGGGATTCCTGGGAGGGCGCAGCGGCGTGGGCTCCACGCAGCTGTGACAGCCAAAATCAACATCAGCCAAATGTGCGTCATCTTCTTTAGCCGGGTCTGGGAAGGTCCTGCAGGTGGTAGCGATGGCTAGAGCTATTAGGGACCTTGGAGGCAAAGGCTGCTGGGATCTACCTAGTCTCCTTTTTTTGCCCGTGGGAGTGAGTTCCAGCCGAGGGGATTCTTCTTTGCAGCACGTCAGCCATGCTGGCACTCAGAACAGCAGCGGAGTCAGGGTGCTGGGGTTGAGGTGCCTGCCGAACCGGCATAGCACCTCGGTCCTGAGGCACAGGGGTGCTTGCTGCAGCAGCGGCACCTGTGTCTGAGGTGCCGGGCTGTGCGGATCTCCTGTGGAACAGAGGTCTGGGTTTCTGGGGCTTTTGCTGCAGTGACACAGGGCCCAGGACGACAAGATGCAGCTGTGGCTCAATGTACTTTGTTGATCACAGGCCTGGGACTGGGCAAAAGAAGGGAGAGCTAGAGAAGGGGTCTGGGCACTCTAGACTTAGAGGCTAAGAAGGGGAGTAGCCTCCAGTGAAGGAGAAGGCATGGCCAGAGAGGTAGGAGGACAACCAGAGAGCTCAGTGAGAACACTCTCAAGAAAAAAGACGTGATCAGGGCTTCCCTGGTGGCGCAGTGGTTGAGAGTCCGCCTGCCGATGCAGGGGACGGGGGTTCGTGTCCCGGTCCGGGAAGATCCCACATGCCGCTGAGCGGCTGGGCCCGTGAGCCATGGCTGCTGAGCCTGGGCATCCAGAGCCTGTGCAAAAAAGACGTGATCAGTTGTCAAACACTGCTAAGAAGTACAACACTGCTCTTGGATCTGCAAGATGGAGGTTGCTGTACAATAAAATTTGGCTTGCCTTTCTCCTGGATTCCTTGGAATTATCCAAGTGGTAGGCATGTCTTTTTTATTCACGGTGTGCCTTGATAATTTATGCTAAAGAGGTGACTCGGGGTGGGCTCCTAGATAGCTTATGCTAATGAGATGATTCAGGATGGGGGTCCCCCATGCCAGAAAGATCAACCCTGTGTTTAGAGGGTTGGAGCTTTGAGCCCTGTGATAGCAACCTAATTTTCTGACCTTGGGGAGTGGGGAAGGGCTGGAGGTTGCATTTAATCACGAGGCCAGTGATTCAGTCAGTCATGCCTATTACTGAAGCTGGCTGGAACTTTCTGGTTGGTGGCCACACTGATATACTGTGAGGGTGACATGCCCTGATTCCAGGGAGAGGGGCACACAAACTCTGTGTTCAGGACTCTCCCAGACCTCGCTCTGTGAGTTCCTTCATTTGGCCTCTTCTGATTTGTAGCCTTCATAGTAAAACTATTGTATAATCATAAGCATAGTGCTTTCCAGACTTCTGTGAGTCCTTCTAGTGAATTATCAAGCCTGAGAGTTGCGGGAACCCCTGAATGTGTAGGAGTCACACTGATGACCACACCATTGGTCATAAGTGTGGGTGGCTAGGGACCCCTGATCTTGCAGCAGTCTTGTGGAGACTGAGCCCTTAGCTTGTGGCGTCTGCACTAACTCTGGGTGGTTAGCATCAGAACTGCACTTAAGGCAGGGGTCCACCAGTAGCATGGATGAGTGGGAGTCAGTGGTGTGCTAGGGGTGGAAACTTGGGAATAGAGGGTTTAGGAGAAAATATCAAGAGATACGTGAAGACTCAAGAATAGACAACGTTGGGGCATTTTGTTGGCAAGAGGAACAGAAAAATGGGATGATGGGATTATACTAAACTTCTCTAAAATATTGATTATTGGTTTATAAGGGGATAAAATCCCAGACAGGCATCCATATGAGTTGTTTTGAAAGAGCAGGTATGTGTTGCGTGGTCATGATTAACAAGTCATACAGACAGATAGTAACCCACGAGGAAAGGCAGAGAAGTAGTATTGGAAGAGGCACAAGAGTTGGGATATTTGAATGACACAGCTAGTCTGAGAACACAAAGTAGAGGCACAGGGTAGGGGAAAGGAGTGGGAAGAAACTGATCAAAGGTAGGGTGTGAGGGGATGGATAGGAGAGGTCAGGATGGCCGAAGAACTGGGCCACCACCATGGCTCTGAGGGTTTCCAAGCAAACAGAAAAGACCCAGCAAAAGAATTAATTTACCAGTGGATCATCTGGGCTTCTCAGCTTTAACTGGCTGTGGGGTGACCAAGAGCTGGCGATTTGTGCTAAGTGGACCATGAGTTTATGTCTTTCTCTTAGTGGTCCCAGCACAGTACTTGGTGCAGATGTTCAATCAATGCTTGCTGAGTGAATGAAGCTTTACAATACTACCTACTTTGTCAAATTTGAACCCCCAATTCCCCCCTCTCCCATCGTACCCTCAAATTGTCTATGTGGGAATCTAACAATCACGATGAACTCCACTGGGTGGGGAAAGTGCTAGCAAGCCAAACTGGACGGTCACCTGCTGGGGACTTTTGAACAGTAATTTCTGAATGTAGATGACTCCTCAAGTCCTTGCTAACAAAAGAATCTTTGGTTCAATGATCTCCAGAGAGGCCAAGAGAAATAGTAATGATGGCAACAATTAGAATGTCAATAATTAACACATACTGCCTGCTTACTGTGTGCTAGGCACTGGGGTAAACCATGAGCATGCATGCTTTCATTTACTAACACCTGTGAGGTAGATACCATGATGACTAGGTCCATTTTACAGATTAGGAAACTGAGGTGTAGAAAGAATATGTGACTTGCTCAAAGTTGTCCTGCTATTGGTGGTAAAGCCTTAACCCGAAGTGTGCCTTGACTATTGGGCCAGTGGTTCCCACATTTGGCTGCCCATTGGGATCACTTGGGGAGCTTTGAAAACCCCCCAAATTCGCAGGTTACAGGCCAGACTGATGACATTAGAGTGTCTCAGATGAGAGCCAGGCTTTAGTATTGTTTAGAGATCTGCAGCTGTTTCTAGTGTGCAGCAAAGTTTGGGAATGACTTACTAGGCTATATTGACTCTCAGAAGTAGGTTGAAGTAGTCAAGTGATGGCCTGGGGTGTGTAGGAGAGACTGTTCACCCCTTCCTGCTCCCTCAGGTACAGAGCAGAGCTTCCCAGGTGGGAGCCACCCTGAGCTGAAAGGATGACAGTCCTGAGGCCGTGGTGGCAGGTTTCCCTTTTAGTTTCAAGTTCTCATCCCTACCCCGCAGACTCAGGGGAGGGCAAGCTGAAATATTACAGAAGACAGGATGAAACTGATATGAGATTTATTATTATTGTTTTTGTCATCATTCTACAATTTAGAGCAGCCAGAACAGTTGTGTTCATTTTAATAAGCTAATGAGTACTGTAGGAGAGGCTCCCCCAGTGATTCATGGTGATGTATTACATTAAATGTTAATTGCCAAGACCAGAAAGTTAAAAAAAAAAAAAAAAAAAAGACAACCACACTTTCCCTGTAATCTGCCCTGCAGGGAAATTTCTCAGCCTTGAGCTGGATATTGCTGCCGAAAATTTAACCTATAAATGCAGACAATCCAGTAGGAGAGACCATAAATGACTCTCCCTTTCCATCAGCGTGCACGGGAAGGCATTTGAAGGATATGGCCTGTCTCAATTTTGTGGTGCAACAAGACCAGACCATCTATTACAGCCAGTAAAATGAAGCAGACAACTCGAGGGCCGTGGAAGCCACGAGGCAGTTGGCACCATCTGTGTGATATTTCAGGGCACTGAGTACAGGACGGCTTTGGAGTGAGGGTGAGAGGTTATATGCTAGATGATTGAGGGCATAAAAATAATGGATTGTTAGCAGAAAGCACATGATAGCCACACTCAGGGGCAAAGCAGGGACTGTAGGGGTGATCCTGTCTGTCACAGAACAGCTTGGTCTCTTCCTGTCCTCACATGTTGTATTTGCCTTCTGTTATAATGGGGGAGTTGTTATATTTTGTGTTTCTAGAACCTTCTCTGGCAGGGTTAAGAATGGAAATGGGGGTGGGGGTAGGCGTGGAGTGTATGAGGTATCTGTGTGATAAGGGCAGACCCACATTTTAGGGTAAAGAAGGGGGGTGTTACCTATTAGCACCTCTGTTAGTTTCCTATTGCTGTATAAGAAATTACCCACACATTTAGCAGCTTAAAGCAATACCCATTCATTAACTCGTGGCTCTGTTGGTCAGAAGTTTGGGCATAGCATGTCTGGATGCTCTGTTCAGGGTTCCACAAGGCTGAAATCAAGGTGTTGGCTGGGCTGTGCTCTCATCAGGAGGCTTGACTAAGGAAGGGTCTGCTTTCAAAGTTCATTCAGGTTGTTGTGGAACTCAGTTCCTTGTAGTTGTAGGACTGTGGTCCTATTTCTTTGCTGGCTCTTAGCCAGTGGCCACCTGCATTCCATCTCCAAATTCAGTGATGGAGAATGTCCTTCATGATTCAAATCTTTCTGGCCGAGAATAGTCCTATCACACTGAAGAGATCACCTGATTATGTCAGGCCCATGGAAGGTAATCTCCCTTTCCTAAGGTCAACGGACTTGGAATCTAATTACATCTGCAGAATCCCTTCACAGCAGCACCTGGATTAGTGTCTGATCGAATAACTGGGCAAAGGGGTGTGTACACCAGGCCACATCTGAGAATTCTGCCTACAACAGCATCTTAAGTCAGGTTCTGAAAGCATGCTAGTGGGCATGAGTGGTGTATGGACCCAGTAGCGAGGCCGTTTCTGGGCACATCTGCATTCTAGGGGCTTCCTTCTCCGTGACCCTTGAGCACTACAATGCTTGGTCTATGGGGATGGTGTTAGAACTGGCGATAAAATCTTCTCACAGTGTATATTTGTTTTTTGCATGGCTTATGGAAATGTTAACATTAACTCACTAAGGAGACCTGAGGCTGACCTTTCCCAGCAATTTACTGTGGGACAATTAGTGAAGGAGAAGAGCTGTTGCTGTTGGAGGAAGAGAAATACAGGAATAAATTAATAAAAATGGTTTTACTGGGCCTCCCTGATGGCGCAGTGGTTGAGAATCCGCCTGCCAATGCAGGGGACACGGGTTCAATCCCTGCTCCGGGAAGATCCCACATGCCACGGAGCAGCTAAGCCCGTGTGCCACAACTACTGAGCCTGCGCTCTAGAGCCCACGAGCCACAACTACTGAAGCCCATGCACCTAGAGCCTGTGCTCCGCAACAAGAGAAGCCACCGCAGTGAAAAGTCCATGCGACACAACAAAGAGCAGCCCCCACTTGCCACAACTAGAGAAAGCCCGGGAGCAGCAACAAAGACCCAACGCAGCCAAAAATCAATAAATTAGATAAATAAAGAAAGAAATGAAAAAAACCCAAAAAACAAATAGCTCTTTAAAAAAAATGGTTTTATTGTACTACCCACTTAGAAATTGTGCATCACAGCTAAATCAATGAGTTTGAAAACGCATCTATCAGACGACAGCCTTTTTGACATCTCTGTAAAAGGAAGGTCTAGTCAGCTCTTTCTGAGATGAGGCCAAGATGGAGTCGACTGAGAGAGGCAGAGTGCGGCCTTAGCTGAGGAACATGGCGTGTGTGATGTTAAGGCCACATCATAGAGCCTGGTGGGGAAGAGGTATAGAGACAACAAGGGTGGTTGAGATGAGTAGGGGAGAGGAGATGAGAATTGAAGGGGCTTCAAGACATCACCAATGCCTGTGGTTTTTCTGGGCACAGAGTGAAGGTTACTGATATGAACATATTTATGAAATACCAGGCATTTGGCTAGATGCTGGGGTACAGACATGCTCCCTCCCTTCACGTTATTGGGAGAAACCAGGACAAGGGCCGAGAGTCCTCATGACCAGTGGTAAGAGCTACGAGCAATGCATGTGGAGGTGGTGGAGTGCAGGGCACACGCCTAACTCCAACCGTGTGTCAGGAAAGTCCAAGCTGAGTCTTGGAGGGAGACTAGAACAATTTACCATTTATTTGTCCACTTCCAAGACGTGTGTGTCTCATAGGTAATGAGAATGCCTGTCCAAGTGCCAGACTCGTAGGAAGGACTCAAGAAATACTAATAATTACCATCATCATCGTTTCATACTGTCCCCCCCACCCCATATACATTCTTAGAATTTTGGATCTGAAAGTGGTGGAGAGATGATCAATGATCAGGTCTGATCTCCTCGTTGTCAGGTGCAAGGTGAAGCGACCCAACCTAAGGCACTGGGTTTGTCACCGGAGTGCCTGGCATCCTGTTTGCCGTTCTAAGCGCTTCTGCGGTGGTTCTCAAACTTGAGTGTGCTTCAGCACGTGAAGCGCTTGATAAAACACATTGCCGTGTCCCTCTCACCCCCGCGTAGGTCCTGACTGTTCAGTTGGTCTGGGTGGAGCCTGAGAATGTGCATTTCTAATGAGGTCCCAGGGATGCTAATGCTGTGGGAAACCTTGAAACCACTGCTCTGCGGCATGCTCTCATTCACCTCTGCGGATGATGCTTGCAAAGTGTTAGTAAAACATCAGATAGTTGGTAATTTTACAGTGGACACTGATGAATTTGACCTTGGAGGCAACTCGCTATAGTGAAGAATGGCTACCCAGAGGAAAAGGCCTGAAGTTTTCTGCCAAGACGGTGAGCAGTGAGGATTTTAGGAAGGTTGTGATCAAGAAGGAAGCCACTTGCCTGCTTGCGACCTCCTGTATCCTTATGCTGGTGACAGAGCAAAAGATAAAGCACTCAGCATTTCCCAGAGTGACTCAGAAATGATTAATACCCACAGCCCCTCGAGCGGAAAGGTGGGCATGCAAGATGCAATTAAGATGATAAAGAACCCCAAGAAGCAGTGCTTAGCAGCAAGCCGGGGACGCTAAGGTGATGAGGAGGAGAGCTACTGCCTGTCTCTGGCTCTGCGGAGGCCGTTTATGAGATACAGAGACGGGGTACATGATTCTGTCAGGCTCATCAGGAGAGAGAAGAAAGGTAATTGGAAAGGTTATTTCCAAGACATGGGTGTTTCTTTGTCTCCCTCCCTGGAAGGATGTCCCTGGAGGGATGTCTCCCTGGAAGGATGGAAGCTCCAGCAGTCACTGATAACGGTGTTGATGAGAATTTCAATGGGTGGTGGGCGGAGAAAGCGACTGTGATTTGGTTTAAATTCAGACTGTGTCTGGCTTGGCTAGTAATTGATAGAGGGAAGTAAATGACCCGGAAGAGGTAGTCAGCGTGACTCAAAAGTCTTGTGTGAAATTCTAAGGCAGCACAGGTTACACACACAGGACCAGCTCTGCCAGGCAGGAGAAAATCATTCCTAGTGCTGCCTCGCCCCCACTTCTGCTATTCTGGACACGCTGACCTCTCTCCAGGGCCAGGTAAAGGCTCCTGTGTGCCATTAATATTCTCATTCCTTCAGCAAACTGCTGTAAAATAAATGAACTAGATTCATACCAAATGACCAAATGGTGATTTAATGCATCCGTTTAGGTCATTGGCTTAACTCTAATAAATAACCCTGTAATGGTGGAAGGGAGCAGAGAGGGGGAGAAGGTAGCAGCAGGCGTGTATATCCAACCGCCCACTCAACCCCTCTGCGCGGATGTGTAATAGGCACCCCGCTTCCATGGCTAAATCTGAGCTAATTTTGCTCAGTCCCTCACCCGGACACGCTCCTCTCCTAGACTTCTCCACTTCAATCCATTGGCAAATCCTTTTAAGTCTACCTTCAGAATATATCCTTAATCCTCCCCACTGGACTCCCTGCATCTACTCTCTCTCCCTACAGGTAGTTGTGCACAGGGCAGCTGGAGTAATCGTTTAGAAAGAGAATAATCAGATCACGTTGCTGCCTCTGACCTCAACCTCCAATGCCTTCCCTTAAAAATTGGTCTGAAATCCAGTGTTCTTGTACCTATCAGGCCCTCCCTGGGCTGGCCCCTATCCGGTTCTTCTCTCTCACACTCTCCCTGATCTGGTGACATTGTCTCTTCCTGCTCCCTGAACACCCCTATTTCCATCCCAGAGACTTTGCACTTGTTTTTGTCCCTGAACAGGATTCTCCTTTCCCGAATCTTTGTACAGCCTACTCCCTCATTTCCTTCCTGTCTCTGCCGGATGTCACCTCTACAGAGGGCTTCCCAGGTCACGCCCACTCACCTCCACCCCTGGTGGTGACTTGCGGGTGTATTTCTTGTCTGTCTCCTCCTTAGAAGGTGAGCTCTTTTAGGACAGCAACTATGTCTTGTTCCTGGCTCTAGCCCATAGTGAGGATAACGGCTGGCACATAGTAGGTCTCCCAAAGAATTTGCTGGAGGACTGAGTGCTACTTATTAGGTACTTGGTAGGCAGGGACCTGTGGGTGTGTACGCACTGGCTAATCGGTGCGAGTCACACTGCGTGGCAGGCACCATGGTCACCATTTGACACGTGAAGAAACGGAAGCTCAGAGAGACTATGTAACTTTTCCAGGATGATGCTGTGGGGACATGGGCAACTGTGAGCTGCCCTTCAGCCCTTCTGGGTCCCCTGGCAGATTAACAAGTCAGATTTTCAGGGCAAAGGAGCCCTCCAAGCACATCTCTAATGATGGTGTTGACAGAAATAACAACTAGCACTTAGCAAGCGCCTGCACTGTGTCAAGCACTGTTTATTGTCTTGTCTAATCTTCCTAGTAACGCTTCGAAGAGGTATTTATTATTATCCCTGTTTTGTAAAAAGAGGAAAGAGAAGGCACAGACAAATTTAGGAAATTTCCAAGGTCATGTGGCCAGTAAGGGGTAGAAGCAGGACTTGAAACTAGGCGGCTGGACTCCAGAGCCCTCACACGTAACCTCAGTTCTATCTGCTGCAGTCACCCAAACCCGAACCCCGACGCCGTCTTCCCAGCCACTGGTCTGGGAATAGTTTCCCAGTCCCTCATTCCCCTGTCCTTCCCCAGTGAGGGCTGAGACTTTGTCTGTCTTATCCTTTCCCGTATCTGAAGCGTCTAGAGTACCAGGCACTGAGTAGAAAGCGACAGAGGTCGAATAAATGAAGGAAGCAGTGAAAATTTCAATAGGGAATTTTTCTATCATCGAATTGCTTAAAATTTCCCTTTGGAGCCAGTAAGTCTTTAACAAATGTTGCCACCACGAATGACTGATGTTAAAAAGAGTTGGCCTGGGCTTTCCCTGGTGGCGCAGCGGTTGAGAGTCTGCCTGCCGATGCAGGGGACACGGGTTCGGGCCCCGGTCCGGGAGGATCCCACGTGCCGCGGAGCGGCTGGGCCCGTGAGCCATGGCTGCTGAGCCTGCGCGTCCGGAGCCTGTGCTCCGCAGTGGGAGAGGCCACAGCAGTGAGAGGCCCGCGTACTGCAAAAAACAAACAAACAAAAAAAAGAGTTGGCCTGTAAGTTTTTGACTATGGAAGCATCGAACAGATGCTTGTGTTTATGAGTAGGAAAAGATTTTCCATCATCTAGAAGTCTGTCACTTTGTTCTTCCTACTACATTTTAGAATCTGAAAAGGATAGAGCATTAATGAGGGCCCATGGAACAGATGCAGGGCTGGAACAAATGGAGGAAGTTGCACACATTTGCACAGATAAAGCATGTGCAAATGTGTGTGTGTGTGTGTGTGTGTGCGTGTGTGTGCGTGTGTGTGTGTGCGTGTGTGTGTGTGCGTGTGCGTGTGTGTGTGCGTGCGCGCGTGTGTGTGTGTGTGTGCGTGTGCGTGTGTGTGTGTGTGCGTGTGTGTGTGTGCGTGTGTGTGTGTGTGTGTGCGCGTGTGTGTGTGTGCGTGTGTGTGCGTGTGTGTGTGTGTGTGCGTGTATATACACAAATCCCCATGAACAGTGTTAAGAGTATAAGTGAGTGTTGTGTGTGTGTGTGTCCTATCATTCAGGGTCTAGTCAGGCAACGGAATCCATGTGAGTTACTCTAATAGAGAGAATTTACTCTAGGGAATTGATCAAACAGCTGTCCAAGGACAGGAAAAGCAAAAAGGGAACAGCAATGTGACAGAATTAGCACAGAGACAGTTACTGCAGGAAGCAACTGGAACCTCTAGGGCTGGGAGAACGAAGGCAAGAGGTTGAGGTCTCCAGACGAGAGGCTTGTATAGGGGCCCACATGGGTGACAGTCCTCTGGGGAGGACACTGCCTGACTGCTGCCCAGGAGCTGGGAGGAGGAGCTGGGAGACGGAGGGGGTGTGGGCTCCGGGAGCCAGGTTCTGGGAGAGTGAAAAGAAGCTGGCAACGGCAACCACCTGCAACTAGAACCGACCTACAGGTGCCACAATGGCGGGGGGGGGTGCACACAGGCACAGCAGCAGGTCCCTTTTCCGCCTCTCCCTTCCCGTCTTCATCTAGCGCCCCTGACTGCTGATGCCTAACAGGGAAAGGACAAACAGTCTTAAAATTGCACCACTCAGATGGGATGTGAACTCACGGGCTGGGACTCAATCTCAGGCAAAACTCAGATTTGGGACTTGAACCCACTGTCTATTTTTTTTTTAATTTATTATTACTATTATTATTATTAGTTGGGCCATGCTGTGTGGCTTTCGGGATCTTACTTCCCCGACCAGGGATCGAAGCTGGGCCCCCTGCAGTGGAAGCTCAGAGTCTTAACCACTGGACCGCCAGGGAAGTCCCTGAACCCACTGTCTTTTTTTTTTTTGCGGTACGTGGGCCTCTCACTGCTGTGGCCTCTCCCTTTGCGGAGCACAGGCTCCAGACACGCAGGTTCAGAGGCCATGGCTCACGGGCCCAGCCGCTCTGCGACACGTGGGATCTTCCCGGACCAGGGCACGAACCCGCGTCCCCTGCCTCGGAAGGCGGACTCTCAACCACTGCGCCACCAGGGAAGCCCCCCACTGTCTTTTAATTAAGATTGCACACCTGGTCTCAGGACTTAATGAAGCTCGGGTTCTTTGTGTCTCAGCAAAGAAGAACTTCAGGGAGAGGCAAAGTGATAGGTAAGATGTGGATTTATTTAGAGAGATACACATTCCACAGACAGAATGTGGCCTGTCTCAAAAGGCGAGAGTGGTCATGGGAGAAACACACTGCACAGACAGTGTGGTCCATCTCAGAAGGTGAGAGCAGCCCCGAGATATGGGGCGGTTAGTTTTCATGGGTTGGGTAATTTCATAGGCTACGGGGTGGGAGGATTATTCCAACTATTTTGGAGAAGCAGCGGGGATTTCCAGGAATTGGGCCACCGCCTACTTTTTGGCCTTTTTTGGTTGGCCTCAGAACTGTCTCGGAACCTGTGGGTGTGTCATTTAGCTAACGCATTACAATGAGTGTATAACAAGGCTCAGGGTCTACTGGGAGGTGAATCTTCTGCCATCTTGGAACTAGTTGGTTCTAGCCAGTTTATGTCTATCTTCAAGGACTATGTCATTCTTTTAAAGATTGTGCCCTGTCCCCTCCCCTCCTGTTTGTCTCAGTCCAGTATCACTGAGCAAATTGTAGAAGGGAATTTAGAGCTGAGAGAGAACACTGAATGACAGACAGACAAAGGTCCTGCACCATGGCCAGTACCCTGCATACCCTTTGTAGGAGAGTTAACATTTATTTGGACCTAGATTGTTCACCAAGATGCTTATCACCAGCTTCCCTTGAAGGTTCTGCATCAAAGAATACCTTCCCCTTGTCCAGTCCTCACAAAGAGAATAGACACAAGATGTGTCTATTCTCTACTCTCAATAATATAACTCTTAATTAAATAACATAGCTAACGTGTATTGACCACTGTCTTTCAGATACACAATATTTGCAAATGTTATCTGATATAATCTTCATTAAACTATCTCAGTAAGTCTAGTTAACATCCATCACCACACATAGTTACGTTTTTTCCCTTGTGATGAGAACTCTTAAGATCTACTCTCTTAGTAACTTTCAAATACACATTGCAGCGTTATTAACTAGCCTTACTGTGGTGATCATTTCACAATATATACAAATATCAAATCATTATATTGTACACCTGAAACTCATATAATATGTCAATAAAAATTTTTAATAAAAAAGGAAATAAGCTTTATTATCATTCAGAGTCCTACTGGAGCAATTTTAACTAATAATGCTTTTCTTTGTTCTTGAAAACTTACCATTCTGGTTATTACTGGTTGACCCCAATTCAACTATAAGGCCTACCTGAAGAGAGCTCAGAGTTGTTCAAAGAGTGATTCCCGAGAATCATCTGGAGGGCTTGCTTTTTCAGATGGTAGAATCTAAGGCTCCACACCAGATACACTGAAAAAATAAAAAAAAAAAAAAACCTCTCAAATGGGTAATGTTTTTATCTCCAATTTATGGATGAGAAACTGAGGCACATAGCAATAAAGCAATTGACCCAAATTTATAAGTTTATATGTGACTAAGTTCTTGGATCTGTGTTCATATCTTTTCTACTTTATTGCGTCTAATCCCTTAGTGAATAAATCTCTAGATGGGGACTCAGCTGACTTCAGCATAGAATAGAGTTGTGGTTACAACACATGCTTTAGAACCAGAGGAAGCTGGTTTTAAGTTTGAGCTACGGTTCTTGCTACGTGGCAAGAGTGACCAAGGACAAATGGCTTAACCTCACTAAGCTTTAGTTTCCTCATCTTGAACATGGGGATAAAGCTGGTGTTTGCCACAGAGGTTATTTTTAAGGATTAAATGAGATAATTCATATACATCACTTAGTATCATTTGTTACACACAAGTGATAATAACAGATAGCTTTTAAAAAAGTTATCATTATTTTCCAAAGTAAAATTGGGAAATCCTTTGTACTTCGGTTGTAGGACCTGAGGACGGTGGTGGGAGGTCCACGGCTAAGGTAGACTGATAGCCAAGTTGTGGAGCATTGGGCTGTCTCACAGGCCCCCATGGTCTCGGAGCAGTTGGAGGCTGAAGCCACCTCCAGAGGTAAGAAGGGCAGCGGTGGGAACTGTAGTAGCTGAAGTGTGGGCATCCGTGGCGGGTCAGGTTTGGAAGATGCAGAGAGGCATGACCTGGTCAAGACACAGCAAATGTCTCCACCATCTAATGCTTGACATCTGGGAAGAAGTTTCACTGGACTCCACTTCCCACGTCCTGCCTGGGGTAGACTGAATGCTGGTGTTGAAATTCTCAGAACTCGTGCGTTCATTACTTTACATGGTAAAAGGGACTTGCCCATGTGATTAAGGATCTTGAGATGAGGAGATTGTCTTGGATTATCTGAGTGGGCGTCAATGTGATCACACGTCTCCTTAGGAAAGGAGGCAGAGATCAGGGGAGGAGAAGGCAGCGTGGTGATGGAACCAGAGACTGGAGTGATGGGTCCACAGGCGAGGATGAGGACAGCCTCTAGAAGGTGGAAGAGACAAGGAAGGGCTTCTCCCCCCGGAGCTCTCAGAAGGAAACAGCCCTGCACACACTTTGACTTTAGCTCCAGAAGACGCATTTTGGAATGTGATCTCTGGAGCAATAAGAGAATCAATCTGTGTTGTTTTCAGCCACTGGATTGGTGATAATTTGTCACAGCAACCGCAGGAAACTAATACGTTGCCCAGCTGACTTAGTCAACCCTTCTTTACCACTTTTATCTCTTTACTTTGTTCACACCTACATTACTGCACAGATAATATCAGATCCTACAGTGTTTTCTTACTTTTCTATCTCTCCTACTAGATAAACAGCCAAACTCCTTGAGGAGAGGAGCCTCAAGAGGACTGAGAACATAACAGGCTACGTACACATGGGTGACCCGATTAACATGTGGATGGGTTGGAGTGTACTTGTTACTCTTCTGAGCAATCTCAAGTCTGTGACCATCTTTTAAAAAAAATTTATTTATTTACTTATTTTTGGCTGCATTGGGTCTTCACTGCTGCACAGGGGCTCTCTCTAGTTGCGGCGAGCAGGGGCTACTCTTTGTTGTGGTGCGCGGGCTTCTCATTGTGGTGGCTTCTCTTGTTGCAGAGCATGGGCTCTAGGCATGTGGGCTTCAGTAGTTGTGGCTCGCGGGCTGTAGAGCGCAGGCTCAGTAGTTGTGGCGCACGGGCTTAGTTGCTTCATGGCATGTGGGATCTTCCTGGACCAGGGCTGGAACCTGTGTCCCCTGCATTGGCAGGTGGATTCTTAACCACTGTGCCACCAGGGAAGTCCCAAGTCTGTGACTATCTTATAGGACCTTCCTAAGCTACCCTCCTTGGCTTAAAAGCATTAAAGATGGTGTCAAGAATAAAAAACCAAAAAACTCTACTCTAAATGTATACCCACAAAAATGACACATCCGTGACCCCTTTGATATTTCCCTGGCTATGGTCAACTTAAAGTTCAAAGCAATAATCTTCCACTGAAGGATCAGACTAGAAAGAGGGGTAAGAGGAGAGAGAAAACGTTCAGAGCTATTTCGAAGAGGAGTGTTACAGATATAATTGAAGAAGGGATCAGAATATGCAGCACCGGTTATTCTAAGGAAAATAAATTCATGAGATTCAGATTTCAGCATGACAGAGAAAAAAGGGGATGTTTTTCACATTCTCCACAAGATGTTCAGCAAGACGAATCTGTCGAGAAATGGGGGGAAAGGTCACACAAGAGCCAAGGGAAAGTCGTGGATGGAGTTTGTTCTGTCACACGGCATCATCTCAATTAAAGCATTACTGGGGGACTGTCATTCAGACTCTTTCCAGAATCTTCTTTTATAGAACATTGACAGGGCTTGTTTATTCAGTAGAAGAACCTCTGAAATCTTCCCATTAGGTTTGCAGTCTGAGATAATTAATGTGTGAGTCGGTCTATTGCCTCTATTTTGACAGGAGCTGTCTCAGATGTGCGAGAACTTGATGGTAAACAAAGCAGTGAGTCCCCTGAGATGCCCAGAGTTTGTGGAATTCTTCTAGATGGTGCCACCTCTGGGGTTTGGTCCATGCCCCACAGGGTCACAGGAATCTGGAGCGCAGACACACTCCCTGGGGTGAGGTCTCAGTAAGAGGAAATAGCCTGCTGGGAGAAGCGTGGTTTAGGGGCGGGTGGCACAGACAACTCATGCTCAGGATGAGTGGTCGGTACAGTGCGGGCTCAGACACCAGTCCTGGGTAGGGAGGCACCGCGTAGATTTATTTGTAATGGTTGCTGATTTCCAGGGTGTGAATATTCCTGCCATAGCTGGTTTCAATTAACAACAAAATTCTTGAAGAGTTAATGACCAGCTCTTGTTGGCCAGTACGAACCAGCTCCAGCGTACCACTGCATGGGTGTGGCTTGCAAAAGGCAGGCATCAGAGGGAATGCATGATAGACAGAAGACCAAATTGAGAAATTAACAGGACTGGACGGCAGGCGGGTCTAAAGCCGGAGCTTGTCTGTGGGGAGGGGGCGTGTGTTGGGAAACTGACCCATGATTTACCAGTCTTGCAATGACCTGCAGGAAAGTGCTGTGGTCGTTGCCGGGTTTTTGCATCGGGCAGGTGACTGGACATATGGCTAGAGTCTCCAGAACTGGGAAAAATCAGGAGAGGACTGGATAAAATAGGGGTGCCATTCTATTTTATTAAAAAAAATTTTTTTTTTTTGACTGCACTGTGTGGCTAGCAGGATCTCAGTTCCCCGACCAGGGATTGAACCTGGGCCACGGCAGTGAAAGCCCGGAATCCTACCAGTAGGCCACCAGGGAACTCCCTTATTTTATTTTATTTTACTTTACTTGATTTTAATTTTTTGATGGTCTACTACGGGCCAAATGCCATATTAGTGTCTGTTTCTTTAAATCCTCCGGACAACCTTGCAAAACTGGTGCGTTATTTGCATTTCTTAGATGCAGCAGGTGAGGCAAGAGGGGTTAAGTACTTGCCTGACATTGTGCGCTGGTAAGTAGCAAATGCTAGGGTTGGAATCCAGGTGTTTGTCACTCCAGAGTCACTTCCTATAATTGAGCTGGGAGTCGGGGGAGATGTGGGGGTGGGGGGAAAGGTGGGAATAGAAAGAGATTGGACAAACTAACGCAGCCCAAGACTTTCTTTCCTGAGAAGCAGTGTCTCAAGCTTCTGTCAAAGCTGGGCTAGCTTCCAGAGGCTGTCACAATCCCAGAGTCCTAATTCACTGGGTTTGGCCTGGGTCCAGCATCTGAGGCCATGGATGACACTAGAAGTCAGATGCTAGTTAAGTAAGTTGCTGGGCACCCAGCGCATTTACAGCACAGCCGTGAACCCCTCAGATTGGGGTTTAGGGAGCTGGATATGGCCATCTGAAAAGGGAGGGGGCCAGCCAGAAGGAGGCAGAGGGTCAGAAGCCCAGCTGGAAAAGAGTGGCGTTCAGGGCAGAGTTCCACGCTGCGAAGGAAGTGGACTGCAGTAGGGCATTTCAGGAACGCGAGACAGGTCACAGAGGGGTGTCTCCCCTAAGTAGAGATTACACAGTGTCCACCATGTGACCACCCAACCCTTTCTCCCGATTTACAGAGGCCGTTTTAAGGGAATTGTTATTGAACCAAAAGAATGATTAGAACCATACAGATAAATACCAGCTCCAGGGTCCCTTAGGAACTGAGCTGGTGATTTAATAATGCAATTAGCCTTGGGCACCCTCAGCAGGTGATCAAATCACCCCCACAAGATAGTCCTTGTGCCCCAAGTGGCTCTGTGCAGAGTTGGGACGGGACATCACTGTCCTGGCCGACAGCAGAGGTCTCAACCTTGTGCCTTCGTCGGGGAGAGCTTGGGAGTACTGCAGAGATTCTGGGAATCCCTCTGTGTGTACGTGTATTATCAATCAGTGGCTCCTCAAGGTACAGCTATTATCCTGTGGACATTTTACTGATATTTGAGACAGAAGAATTTTATACTTAAAAAAAGGAGAACCAGAACGAGAAGGCAACAACTGAGACGAACAAATAGTTTAAAAGCAAATCATTTTCGTTAAGTGATAACGGGCAATCTAAAACCTTTCCTCAAAACACTGGTGTATGTGTATGTATGTGTGTGTGTGGTGTGTGTTTGTGTGTGTTTGTGTGTCCTTGGTGTGAAAGGGGAGAGAGGGAGGGAGGGTGGGAGAAAGGGGGGAAATGAAGTATGTCTTGACCACGGGGCTACGTGGAAGGCCAAGCGTGTTGGCGAGACGGCAGGGAAAGAGCCAAATGGAGAGACAGCGAACATGGGCTGAGACGAGGATGAAACAGCGAGAATTCAGTGCAAGCTCTGAGGAACTGTTGGTTTGCCCCCAGGGTAGGGAATAGGGCACTTTCTGCAACACTCAATCCCATAGCCTCCAGCTGTCACCCCACAGAGACTGCCAGGCCAGCTCCCCATGGGGCGGGGTCAGAGGACCCACTGCCAAAAGCTCAAATCACTGTTCTTCCGAAGAGCTCTTCTCCATTGCCCACCACCTCAAAGTTTTACCCAAACATTTCATTTGTTCTTCTTGTCAGGTGGGATTGTAATGAATGTAAAAACTGGAGGATAAATGCTTCCTTCACGATCTCTATTTATTTATTTATTTATAGTATTTTTAAAAAGATTTCTTAAACTCTAGTTTTAAATTCACTAAGTGAAAAATGGTATGTTTAAGCCCTGTATGTATGTACATGAATGAAGACAAATGAAAGATTAGAAGAGAAATAATATTGCAATATTACATTAAAACTAAATATCGTAATTCCGAGGAAAATTTTACAACAAATGAGGACATCCAGCATGAACTAATCATCTCTTTTCAGTCATAGAGAAATGTACCAAATGCCTACAAAAAAATATGGCTTTAGAATAGCCTGCTTCAGAATGCAATCATCTTAAGTGTTGTCTTGTGGACTGATTAACCCAAAAGAACTTGGTGGTGAATTTGCTCTCTTTTCTGAACAGGACACCCATTCATCACTATTCTATTCTTTTTCTTTCTCTTAAAATGATAAGCCTTGAAATATCAGATTTGGGGTAGGAGTTTTCAAGTTCACGAGCATGGAATTCTCATAACTCTTATTTCTCATTACTAGTCACAAAAGCAATTCACATTCATAGGAAAACAACCGTAAAACATACAAAATGAAAAACAACCCCTTCCTTAAAAGAACCAAAAGTAAAATCCTGCATAGTCTTAGCACCTGGAGTTAATTACTATGCAAAATTTGGGTGCATCACCTTCCAGTCTTCTTTCCATTTTTTTGAAAAACAAAATTAGGATCATAATACACATTGAGTTCTTTGTATTAATTTTTTCTTAATTTTTCACATTTTCTCCCATTGTTAAATACTTTTTAGAAACATAATTTTAAGGATGGTATCATAAATTACTTAGCCCTTTCCCAATTCTTGAACTTTAAAAAAAATATATTTTGCAATTGTGAAAGTACTGTGATGAATATTCTTGTATAAAGATATTTGAGTGAAGCTCGATGATCTTCTTAGGATCAATTTGTAGAAGAAGAATTGCTAGGTCAGATAATATGAAGAGATTTCAAATAATATGAAGAGATTTAGGTCTCCGGATGTAGTGAATGTCTCTCAGGTCTTTTTAGCATTTGGACGCAAGTGAAGTCACAGACTCACAGTCCTTGGTATGCTTTAAGAGTTAAATAAGATACTCAACCCTACTGGCAAAAGGAACATCTAACATAGAGGTGTGATGAAGATCAACACCGTTACTTGGCTCAAAAGTAGAACAGTGTCTGTGACCCGACTGAACAGGGGGCTGTCTTGAATTTCTCCAGCAGCAAGTCCTCCCAGGGTCATCGGGAGACTCACCTGTTGCTAATCTGACCTGAGCACCTGTATCTTTTCAAGAAGTGGCCAGAATTCACAAGCTCAGAGGAGGTTGGCTCAGTAAGCAAAGGGCTGTAAACTGAGATGTGATTTGTTTTTTACCCCATAATCCCGAAGACTTGTATTGATGTGCATTTTCAAAAACAAGAGGTAATGAACTCAACATTCAACATTACAAAAAAACCAAAAACCAAAACAACAAGACACAGCTTTTGCTAGCCTGAGGACCCTTCTTCTTATTTGGGCACCTGCAGTTACTTGAGTTCCCTCTGTAGCTTCCTTTTCCTCTCCAGCCTATCAGGGAGTGTCCAGAGGGCACTTCACATTGGTTGACGGTCCCTCAGACACACGGGCACCCTCACTGCTGATGTGCCTTGGAGATGCTCTGAGATGCCCTTCTCTGCTCTGGGCAGCCAGAGCTCACCTTCCCTCCTTTCTAATATACAGTGACAGAGGGACCCCATTAAGAGATTCTTGGGCTGTGAGCTGTTATAGCCTCTGTACTAAGAATCTCTGGTTTCAAATATAGATTTTTCTCCTAGATCATCCCTGGTGGCTGGATCTGTGCTTGTGTCCAAGTACTGTGCTCTTGCCAATGCGCTTGGAATCACTACCTTGTCCATTTGGAGAATTCGTTGCCTGACAAGTCTGTCTGATTTTTTTTTTTTTTTTTTTTTTTGCGGTATGCGGGCCTCTCACTGCTGTGGCCTCTCCCGCCGCAGAGCACAGGCTCCGGACGCGCAGGCTCAGCGGCCATGGCTCACGGGCCCAGCCGCTCCGTGGCGTGTGGGATCTTCCCGGACCGGGGCACGAACCCGCGTCCCCAGCATCGGCAGGCGGACTCTCAACCACTGCGCCACCAGGGAAGCCCTGTCTGATTTTTCTTCCCCATGGAAGATTTCCTTCCAAGGACACTGTTTTTCCTCTTCAAACTTAGCTTCAGGTGGCCCCATCTAACTTTGCCAAGCACACCTGAACTTCAGATGAAGACATATTTCTAGATAGTTCCAAGACAGCTTCTAGGCTCACCAGCAAATCAATGAATTTAAATAGATATTAGGGTAGAAGGTTGTTACCAGGGATATTCCAATCTCTGATCCAGCCGGCAGGGATTGTCTCTGTAACATGTGTGTCTAAAGTGTTCTTTAAAAAGGATGTGTCCGTTTCGTTTCCAAGAGAAGCGCCTACATCCCTAAGCCATCAACAGTATTATATGCCATCATTGACAAAAGGTTTTTGCCAATTTAGAGGCAAAAAAATAGTATCTGGTTCTTTTTACTGGCAATTAGTTAGTTATTAGTAAATCTGAATACTTCTTCAAATGTTTACAGTCTATTTTTCTTTATTTGGCAATTATCTGTTCTTTTCTTTTGCTTAATTAGAAGAAATCTTGAAATAGACATATTTTTCTCATTAACTTTTATGTTTTACGGATGTTAATTAACCATTTGTTCATCAGGTGGGATACTTCCAGTTGCAATCAACAGAAAATTGAAGGGATTTACAGTCTCATAAATAAGAAGACCCACGTAGGGCGGCTCTGAAATTGGTTAATTCAGGCGCTTCATGGTGTCATCAGGGACCTGGGTTCTTTCTGTCCTTCCACTCTGCTAACCTTGGTATATGGCTTTGCTCTCAGCCTCACATCTTCATGGTCTGGAGATGCTGGCTCGTAATTCCAGAAATCACCTCCTCATCACAACGACATCCAGAGGCAAAAAGAGGCTCTTCTCTTTCATGAGTCTCTTTTCAAGTGTGAGGAAAACTGTTCCCAGAAGCCTTCAAGCTGACTTGCCTTCACAGCCCATTGGCCAGAACTGCATCACATGACCATAACGACAGCATCATGAGCAAAGGACACTACTGTGATTGGCTTAGATCAAGCGCCACTGGGCTCTGAATCACACGGGGGAGGGGTGGGTAAATACCTAAACAAAACAGGGCTCTCTCAGCAAGGAAGAATGGGAGAAAGACCTTTGGATTTGCTTCCAACAGTATCTGCCACACCACGACTTTCATATGAAGATTCTAGTTTTGAAACAAAAATAGTAGCACATCTGAGATCTTTCTCAGAGCAGAGGCCGTGATGCCAGGAAAGTCTCTTCATTGCTAACATGCAATTCTTAGCAGAGGTGCCTGCATCTCACTGGGGGTCAGAAGATTAATTCCTTAGCTCCATTACAGTGGTCCCTCTGCATAGCCCAGACTCCCCCAGCTTAATAGGCAGAGATATTAAGATCAAGGAGTCTGAAAATATTTCCTTTTCTCCTAACAACTGCTTGGAGTTCTCAAGTACTTCATTTTCCTGAGGGGAGCATAGGTATATATCTAGTCCTCATTGAGACCAATTCAGACATCTGTTATTTTCCCCTACTCACCTGGCAGGTGTATGAGTTTCCTATGACCATAAACTTACAGGCTTAAGACAACACATGTATATCATTTTACAGTTCTGGAGGTCAGAAGTCCATGTGAAATTGGTCTTACTGGGTTAAGATTAAGGTGTCCACAGGGCTGCATCTCATCTGGAGGCTCTGGGAAGAAACTCTTTCCTTGCCTTTTCCAGTTTCTATAGGCTGCCTGCATGCCTCAGCTCACGGCCCCTTCCTCACTCATCCTACAAAACCAGCAATGGCGGGTTGAGTCCTTCTTACATTGTATCACTCTGACCTTCTTTTCCATCCCCCTCTTCCACTTTTAAGAACATTGTGATTACACTGGGCCCACCCAGATAATCCAAGATAATCTTCCCACCTCGAGGTCACCTGATTAG
The DNA here is from genome assembly GCF_026419965.1 of Kogia breviceps. Lineage (NCBI taxonomy): Eukaryota > Metazoa > Chordata > Mammalia > Artiodactyla > Physeteridae > Kogia > Kogia breviceps. The sequence goes on along the minus strand of NC_081319.1, from coordinate 95,615,662 downwards.
CAGCCTTAATTCCATCTGCAACTTTAATTCCCCTTTGCCATGTAACCAAGTGTATTCATAAGTTATGGGGAGTAGGACGTGGAAATCTTTGGAGGAAATCATCGTTGTGCCTCCCTTTCCTTTCCTCCTCTATAACCTTGATTGTTATTGTGGTTTTTGTAGCTCTCAGAGCATGGCTGTTAAGGTACTCTGGCCTCAAAATTGTCCCGTTTTCTAGAAGCTGTTTCACTAATCTCCCTCTGGGCTCATAAGGGCTGTGCCTCTGGCTTTTTGCTGAAGACGCAAAATGTGAAATCAGATCGAAGAGCAGAAATATCTCTTCTTCCAGTCTTTCTAAGATTCTCTGCTCCTAAGAATCAATATTTCTACCCAGTTGCCCTTTATAGAATCTCCATCCCACACTCTGCTCCTATCTAGGGCCGTACTGTGTGTATTCATTCCTCTTTCTTCTATGGCCTCCTTGTTGGAATAAATCCATCTCGGAGCAGAGAGGGTGCTTACTCTTTTTTGGCTTCCTTCTACATGAGTCTGTGGAAAACACATACTAGGAAGGATTTAGCCCAGCTCTAGGCTCTGATGGGTCCTCCAAGCTGTCCTTTAAGTCAGAAATTGCCTTAGGTTATTTTCCCTCTTCTTCCTTATCTGATTTGTTACCCAACACGCTTTCTCATCCTCCCATAATCCAAACTAGTCACTATGGGAAAATCAGAATACTCACAGGTGGGGCAACACAGCAGCAGACAGCTCATAAAAAACCCAGAAAACAGAAGGAATCTGTGCACAGTTTGCCTGGCACTTAAGACTTTACACTCGGTCGGTCTCTGTATATTATCGATGATCTGGGAAACACCAAAGAGACAAGTTATTTCTCTATTTTTGATGAGTTCAGTGTTAGCATTTGGATCCCAGTAACATAAAAATGTCCAAATAGAAAGCTCAATGAACTCTGACCTCAGAACTCAGACTGAAAATTGTGGATCCTTAAGAGATCTATATTTCACCAACCGTAGATCCCTTTGAGGCTAAAAGCCCTAGAGGAAGCCCCATAACCCTCAGGCCATGTCTGAAATATGACTTGGTATAAAATTGAAAAGAATAAACATGTTTGAATCATGCTGATTTAATTTTTCTTTACAAACTGGTGTGGAATCCTTGCATCATTATCTATTTGGGGTTTCTCCAACCCAGGAATGCGGGGGATACTTACCGCCCCTGGATGCATTTGAATAATTCGTCACTGGCTTCCGAAGATACTATGGTCGGCTGCTGAGGGCCTGTGTATTTTTTGAAAAATCGATTTCAGCAAAGGGTTTGTGTTTTTTTTTTTTTTTTTTTTTTCATCTCTGCTTTTTAAGCTAAACACCTGGTTTCCATGAGACCCTAGGCCTCGAAGGCTCCTTTCCAGCTAAACACTAAAGAAGGCACCTGAGGCTTTTTTCCACAACAGACAAGAAAGCAGGAACAAGGGACTGAAATGAAACAGCTAGATCGGGGCAGGGCCTGGCGTCTTTCTTTTCCCTTTCTCCCCTTGCCACACTCAGGCTTGACGGTACAGCTCTGTGCTGTCAGTCAAAGCTGCTACCAGGCATTATTTTCTTATCGTTTATTCTCCTCTCTTCGCATCATGTCATTTCTTAGAGCCCTAAAACTACCCAGCCGTGTGCATCTGGGCTGTCAACAGGCTCTTCTGAGTGAAATATAACTAAATACATTCCTTTAATGAGGAAGGACCAGCATCCAAGGTGGGTCTATACCAATCTCTTCTACGGTTCTGGGCAGCCTCACTCTCCCGGGACTGTTTGCTTATTCACTGCAATGCTAATCAGACTTCCTTCCAATGAGGGTGAGACTCTCACCTTGCATTTCAAATTAAGCCCACACTCCCAGGAAGCCCTGTGTTTGTGTAAGATATTGAAACCAGCATTGAGAAAACGGAGGGTGCTCTCCTCTCGAGCAGATGCTTATGAGAGGGAGCTTTGCCAGTTTGCCAGCTCGAGTCCTTCCTGTTGTAAGGCCTTTAGAATGTAAGCAGCCCTCTGGAGCCGACTTAGGATTTTTGAGGCCTTGGTCTACTTTGCAGTCCTGAGGGGATTACCCCTTGTTCTCTGCAGGGGCCAGAATAATGCTCCCTCTCATAGAGGTCCATGTCCCAATCCCCAGAGCCCGTGACTGTGTTACCTTACGTGGCAAAGGGGATTCTGCGAATATAATTCAGGTTGAGGGCCTTGAGGTGGGAGATGATCCTGGACCACCTGGGAAGGCCCAAGGAAGTCCTTAGGGTTCTCATAAGGGGAAGAGGGAGGTAGGAGAGTCAGAGAAAGAAGTGAGCATGGAAGGAGAGGTTGGGGTGACGTAGTTGCTGGCTGGGGTCACAAGCGAGGGCTACAGACGCCTCTAGGAATTGGAGAAGGCCAGAAAGCATTCTCCCCTACAGGCCCCGAAGGAACACGGCCCTTCCGACATCTTTGATTGTAGCCCAGAGAAATCCGATTCAGAGTTCTGACCTCCAGAACTGCAGGATCATGAATCTGTGTTGCTTTGGGTCCCTAAGTTTAGGGTAATTTGTAATACCAGCAAGAGGAAATAAGTGCATTCCCCCAACCAGAACGTGTTTTCATTAGGGTCTTTTAGTGGCAAGGCTCCAGTGCATCTCAAACCAGGACGTGTTTATCCCAGGGAGACCTGGGGGCTCAGAAGGCCCCCCCCCCACCAGGAAGAGCAGGACCTGGAGGTGGGTCTGTGAACCCAGCAGGACACCTGGTGGCTCTTGGCCTGCCCTGGCTCCTTGGCAAGTCTGTTTCTTACCGCCACCCCCCTGCTGGCTCATCTCCCCCTGTTCTATGCATTTTATGTTTCATTCTTGATCTGTTTTCTTTCAGTTCCTGTTTCCTCAAAACTTTGCCCTGAGAATGGTGCTTCATGGCTGCTACTCCACCCCAGAATATTCCATCAGCCTCAGATTCTGTTATCTGCCCCGTTCTTTCAGCTCACGTTCCCGAGGAGACCCTGACTGACCCAGCCCAGTTACCATACTGGACCATGTCCCGGGTTGCTGGTCAGCCTATAAATGGACTGTCTTTGGATCACGTGTCACCCCCGGTCCCGTCAGCTGTGGCCAGGGTTCAGAGTGCTGGGTGAGAGATGCGGCTGCCTGCGAGCTCTGTCCACTGGGGGCGTGGCTTCCGAGAAGGGGCAGCAGGTGGTGACGGTAGGGGCGCTGATGGTTATTGAAGCCAGTTTAGGGCACAGACACTGACTTGGAAAGTTGCTTTTCTTCCTGAACAAGGAGTATAGAAAAAACTTCCTATGAAATCTCTTCCTGATAAACGCTAAGGAGCCTTGGGAAGCATTGGGGGTCAGCCACCTTCCCCCCTCCCTCCCTTGCTGACTCTCCAAACAAGAATGAATAGCCATTTAGGTTGCTTCCATGTCCTGGCTATTGTAAATAGAGCTGCAGTGAACATTCAGGTGCATGTGTCATGTTGAATTACGGTTTTCTCAGGGTACATGCCCAGTAGTGGGACTGCTGGGTCACATGGTAGTTCTATTTTTAGTTTTTTAAGGAACCTCCATACTGTTCTCCATAGTGGCTGTATCAGTTTACATTCCCACCAGCAGCGCAAGAGGGTTCCCTTTTCTCCACACCCTCTCCAGCATTTATTGTTTGTAGATTTTTTTTGTTGATGCCCATTCTAACACGTGTGAGGTGATACCTCATTGTAGTTTTGATTTGCAGTAAAGAAGATATGGTACATATATACAATGGAATATTATTCAGCCCTAAAAAGGAATGAAATTCCTTTTTGAATTTGGGAATGCAAAAATGAAATTGGGTCATTTGTAGAGATGTGGATAGACTTCGAGTGAAGTCATACAGAGTGAAGTAAGTCAGACAGAGAAAAACAAATATTGTATATTAACGCATACATGTGGAATCTAGAAAAATGGTACAGATGAAACGGTTTGCAAGGCAGAAATAGAGATACAGATGTAGAGAACAAACGTATGGACCCCAAGGGGGGAAAGGGGGAGAGGGATGAAGTGGGAGATTGGGATTGACATACATACACTAATATGTATAAAATAGATAACTAACGAGAACCTGCTGTGTAGCACACAGGGAACTCTACTTCTCCGTACAGTAAGAACTAACACAACATTGTAAAACAACTGTACCCCAATTAAAAAAAAAAAAGAATATCCATTTTCTGTCCCCAGGGAGCTGGGGTTTTCTAAGGCAGATACATAGTAAGATAATGCTAGTTGTAGAGTTCGGTCAGTGGTATAAAATCAGGAAGGATCAGGGCCCAAGAAACAAAACAAAACCAGCCTCTAATATCTGTTAAGTGCCTACCACGTGCCAGGCACGTGTTTTAGGCACTTGGGCTACACCTGTGAACAGAACAGCTCCCTCGTGGAGTCGACATTCTAAGGAGAAGACGTGATAATAATCACAGTCTCCTGGGAGAAGATGGCCATGGGTTCAGCACCCAGTCCTAGGCACCAGGAGGAAATCTGGACAAGAACATGGAGTGTCAGAGTTGCCAAGCAGTAGCTAGTAGGCAGGGCTCCAGGCCCAGTGGGGATGTCAGGGGGTGCCAAGGAGGCACGAGGGGCTGCAGGTGGTGGTGCCAGAAGGTGGTGGAGCGCCATCCAGAAGGTATCGTATCACAGGCAGTAAGGAGGGAACATAGCTGGCTGGAGGGCTACGGTGAGAGAGACCTGGCGGTGAGGGTTAAGATTCAGAAACAAAATCTCTGTTTTCTGAGAACCAGTTGTAGTCCTGGGAAGTTTATACAGCTTGGGTACGTGGGAGCAATGCAGAAACTAGGCTATGATTTGGGGTCTTGGGAAGAATAAGACCTAATAAGAAAGAGTCCAACCTAGGGTCAGAGTGCAATTGGCAGCAAGACCTGCTCAGCAACCGAGCTCTGGGCTGCTGACTACAGGCCCTCTTAATCCCTCCCCGGAGCCTGGAGTCGGCGGGCAGGGAAACACGCGCCAGGCCTGCAGGCCCAGTGACCCCGGCTGTGCCAACGGACAATGTAGGGCCGCAGTATAGGCAGGTACTTACAGACGGGTCTGATCCCTGGGTGTTACTTTCCGCGTGAGACCTGAGATCTGCCTTGTGCTTCTGGTTCCGAGTGCTAGGGATACAAAGAGCAAGTCTAAATCTTCTTCCTTATCTTTAAAGACCCCCAGCATGGTACCCTGGGGGCGAGCCCCCCACGTACCCATAACTGCTCATCGTGACTCTTATGCTACTGCCCAATATGTAAAGCAGATGAAAGCAAGACTCTCCCTTTTGAATCTGGGTTTGTGCCTGTCGTTCTACCCACTCCCTTTCTGCTCCCTGTTTCTTGGCAGCCCCTTGGGCATCTCTGTAAAATATCAATGCATCTTGAAAACCACTCACTGAAACTTCTCTTTTTTAGGCTAAATACCTCTAAATCTCTCCATGACTCCTCAATGCATTTATAGTTTCCAGAACCTTCATTAACCTAGCCACCTTTCCCCAGGTAAACTGTGTTTTGTCAGTGTGTGCTCAGTCACTCTAAGTGGTCCAACACGGACAGACATCCCCAGACTACCACCTTCTCTGATCTGGAGTCCTGGCGGCGCCCAAGGTACCGTCCTCTGACGTGCATATCCACCCCGCCATCTACGTTTTCGGTGTTCATTAGCTCATTCCATAAATACTTACTGAATCCTACCTATAAGGCTCAGTATTAAGCCTTTTACATTAAGGTCTGTGGCGAAAGGGACAAATGATACATAGCCTTCCTCCTGAGGGCCATTAGGGAGTGTGGGAGAGAGGGAAAGGAAGGTGTGGTGGTGGCTCACTTGGCTACAGTTTGGTAAATGCTATATTGGAGGTACAAGAGGTTGCAGGGGAGGAGCCGGGAATTCTCTCTGGAGGGGTTAGAGAGGAGGTCCTCTGATGAATTTGCTTAACTGGTCTCTTATCTAGCCCTGCATTCTAGTTCCTAGCTGTGTGACCTGGGCGTAATTACATACCTCTACCAATCTTCTCTCCTTTAACACAAAGGAGTTGGACCCGAATATTTCTAAGGCTCCTTTGTGTTCCATCCATTTCCAGTCACCGTCTTCTACAGCTCCTGATTTGGGACCACCCCGCCTCCCCCAACTGGAGCTCGGAATGCATTTTTCTTTTAAAAATATTTTTTGCAGTAGGGATTAGAGGTACTTTGTCAGATGCACAACAGCTTCTTAAAGTCTGACAATAACATTCTTCAGAGAAATGTTTATGGTCTTTGGGATCAAAGCCTTATTTTTCCAAAATTCAGAAAAATCTCCCAAATCTCCGTTCATGGCCTCGGACCACCCTTGCTTGGCAGCTTCTTTTTCCACGTGGGATGCTTAAACTGTCCACTAATTCTGGCAACACCCCTGCTCCTGCATCCTGGATTATTTACTTTTGGCTGCATTGGGTCTTCGTTGTGGTGCGTGGGCTTCTCACTGTGGTGGCTTCTCTTGTTGTGGAGCGCGGGCTCTAGGTAAGTGGGCTTCAGCAGTTGTGGCACGTGGGCTCAGTAGTTGTGGTGCACGGGCTTAGTAGTTGTGGCGCACAGGCTTAGTTGCTCCGTGGCATGTGCTATCTTCCTGAACCAGGGCCCGAACCCCTGTCCCCCGCACTGGCAGGCGGATTCTTAACCACTGTGCCACCAGAAAAGCCCTTCCACCTTTTTTTCATGGTCTGGTCTAGATAAATCCAAGAATGAGCTTTGTTATCACCCTTTCTGCATTAGTTGATATATTTTTCTAGGAAAGTTTTCTTCTGCTCTTCTCCCCCTTAGCTTTCTTTAAACACAGTGGTCTCATGTTGTTAGTGTACTTTTCCCTCCCTGACTGACATTCCTCTGTCAATATCTTCTGTGGGCTTCTCATTGGTTCTCCATACCAGTTTTGTCTTTTAAATTGTCTCACATTGATTCTACTTGTCACCACCTTCTGCATGTCGTTTTTCCTACAATTGCCCATCAATCATGCCCATCTTGAAGGCTGAGAAGAACTTTCTGGTCATTAATTACTTGGCTTACCTTCACCTGTTCTCCTGTCTAAAAATTACTCATCTCTACACATCCTTCACAAGAGTATTGAGACATGCTCAAATTGATGGGAAAACTGAAGAACAAGGTCAGAATGCAGTTAGGAACGAACAGAAGCTGAACAGCTTCAAGGGCATGCCATAGAAACAGCTGGTTAAGATGCTGCCACTGGTGCAGCAGCTAATGTAGCCATTGAACACTGTCACTGAGAACAGAATTAATGCTGCCTGTGCTTTTTTTTTTTTTTCCTTTTGAGCCAGCAAATTCATTCTTTTTTTTTTTTTAACATCTTTATTGGAGTATAATTGCTTTACAATGGTGTGTTAGTTTCAGCTGTATAACAAGGTGAATCAGCTATACATATACATACAACCCCATATCTCCTCCCTCTTGCGTCTCCCTCCCACCCTACCTATCCCACCCCTCTAGGTGGACACAAAGCTCCAAGCTGATCTCCCTGTGCTATGCGGCTGCTTCTCACTAGCTATCTGTTTTACATCTGGTAGTGTATATATGTCCATGCCACTCTCTCACTTCGTCCCAGCTAACCCTTCCCCCTCCCCATGTCCTCAAGTCCATTCTCTACGTCTGCATCTTTATTCCTGTCCTGCCCCTAGGTTCTTCAGAACCTTTATTGTTTTTACATTCCACATATATGTGTTAGCATAAGGTATTTGTTTTTCTCTTTCTGACTCACTCTGTATGACAGTCTCTAGGTCCATCCACCTCGCTACAAATAACTCAGTTTCATTTCTTTTTATGGCTGGGTAATATTCCATTGTATATATGTGCCACATCTTCTTTATCCATTCATCTATCAATGGACACTTAGGTTGCTTCCATGTCCTGGCTAAATAGAGCTGCAATGAACATTGTGGTACATGACTCTTTAGAATTATGGTTTTCTCAGGGTATATGCCCAGTAGTGGGATTGCTGGGTCATATGGTGGTTCTATTTTGAGTTTTTTGAGGAACCTCCATAATGTCCTCCATAGTGACTGTATCAATTTACATTCCTACCAACAGTGCAAGAGGGTTCCCTTTCCTCCACACCCTCTCCAGCATTTATTCTTTGTAGATTTTTTGATGATGGCCATTCTGATTGGTGTGAGGTGATACCTCATTGTAGTTTTGATTTGCATTTCTCTAATGATTAGTGATGTTGAGCATCCTTTCATGTGTTTGTTGGCAATCTGTATATCTTCTGTGGAGAAATGTCTATTTAGGTCTTCTGCCCATTTTTGGATTGGCTTGTTTGTTTTTTGATATTGAGCTGCATGAGCATATATACGGTAAATTTTGGAGATTAATCTTTTGTCAGTTGCTTCATTTGCAAATATTTTCTCCCATTCTGAGGGTTGTCTTTTCATCTTGTTTACGGTTTCCTTTGCTGTGCAAAAGCTTTGAAGTTTCATTAGGTCCCATTTGTTTATTTTTGTTTTCATTTTCATTTCTCTAGGAGGTGGGTCAAAAAGGATCTTGCTGTGATTTATGTCATAGAGTGTTCTGCCTATGTTTTCCTCTAAGAGTTTTATAGTGTCTGGCCTTACATTTAGGTCTTTAATCCATTTTGAGTTTATTTTTGTGTATGATGTTAGGGAGTGTTCTAATTTCCGTCTTTTACATGTAGCTGTCCAGTTTTCCCAGCACCACTTATTGAAGAGGCTGTCTTTTCCCCATTGTATATTCTTGTCTCCTTTATCAAAGATAAGGTTACCATAGGTGCATGGGTTTATCTCTGGGCTTTCTATTCTGTTCCACTGATCTATATTTCTGTTTTTGTGCCAGTACCATACTGTCTTGATTACTGTAGCTTTGTAGTATAGTCTGAAGTTCAGGAGCCTGATTCCTCTAACTCCATTTTTCTTTCTCAAGATTGCTTTGGTTATTCAGGGTCTTTTGTGTTTCCATACAAATTGCACAATTTTTTGTTCTAGTTCTGTGAAAAATGTCATTGGTAGTTTGATAGGGATTGCATTGAATCTGTAGATTGCTTTGGGTAGTATAGTCATTTTCACAATGTTGATTCTTCCAATCCAAGAACATGGTATATCTCTCCATCTGTTTCTATCATCTTTAATTCCTTTCATCAGTGTCTTATAATTTTCTGCATACAGGTCTTTTGTCTCCTTAGGTAGGTTTATTCCTAGGTACTTTATTATTTTTATTGCAGTGGTAAATGGGAGTGTTTCCTTAATTTCTCTTTCAGATTTTTCATCATTAGTGTATAAGAACTCCCAAACTCATTCTATGAGGCCACCATCACCCTGAGACCAAAACCAGAAAAAGAGGTCACAAAGAAAGAAAACTATAGGCCAATATCACTGATGAACATAGATGCAAAAATCCTCAACAAAATACTAGCAAACAGAATCCAACAGCATATTAACAGGATCATACACCATGATCAAGCAGGATTTATCCCAGGAGTGCAAGGATTCTTCAATATATGCAAATCAATCAATGTGATACACCATATTAACAAATTGAAGGAGAAAAGCCATGTGATCATCTCAATAGATGAAGAAAAAGCTTTTGACAAAATTCAACACCCTTTTATGATAAAAACCCTGAAGAAAGTAGGCATAGAGGGAACTTACCTCAACATAATAAAGGCCATATATGACAGACCCAAAGCCAACATCCTTCTCAATGGTGAAAAACTGAAACCATTTCCAGTAAGATCAGGAACAGGACAAGGTTGCCCACTCTCACCACTATTATTCAACATAGTTTTGGAAGTTTTAGCCAAAACAATCAGAGAAGAAAAAGAAATAAAAGGAATACAAATTGAAAGAGAAGAAGTAAAACTGTCACTATTTGCAGATGACATGATACTATACATAGAGAATCCTAAAGACGCTACCAGCAAACTACTAGAGTTAATCAATGAATTTGGTAAAGTAGCAGGATACAAAATTAATGCACAGAAATCTCTTGCATTCCTATACACTAACAATGAAAGATCAGAAAGAGAAATTAAGGAAACAATTTCATTCACCATTGCATCAACAAGAATAAAATACCTAGGAATAAACCTACCTAAGGTGGTAAAAGCCCTGTACTCAGAAAACTATAACTATAAAACTATAACTATATATATAACTATATATATAACTATAACTATATAACTATAAAACTATAACTATAACTATTTCTTTCATCTTTGATGAAAGAAATCAAAGATGAAAGACAATCAAATCAAAGACAAAAACAGATGGAAAGCAATACCATGTTCTTGGAATGGAATAATCAGTACTGTGAAAATGTCTATACTACCCAAAGTAATCTACAGATTCAATGCAATCCCTATCAAATTACCAATGGCAATTTTTACAGAGCTAGAACAAAAAATCTTAAAATTTGTTTGGAGACAGAAAAGACCCCAAATAGCCAAAGCAATCTTGAGGGGAAAAAGTGGAGCTGGAGGAATCAGACTCCCTGACTTCAGACTATACTACAAAGCTACAGTAATCAAGACAATATGGTACTGGCACAAAAACAGATATATAGATTAATGGAGCAGTATAGAAAGCCCAGAGATAAACTCATGCACCTATGTTCAACTAATCTATGACAAAGGAGGTAAGGATATACAATGGAGAAAAGAGAGTCTCTTCAATAAGTGGTGCTGGGAAAACTGGACAGCTACATGTAAAAGAATGAAATTAGAACACTCCCTAACACTGTACACAAAAGTAAACTCAAAATGGATTAAGGACTTAAATGTAAGACCAGACACTATAAAAGTCTTAGAGGAAAACATAGGAAGAACACTCTTGGGCATAAATCACAGCAAGACCTTTTTTGACCCACGTGCTAGAGTAATGGAAATAAAAACAAAAATAAACAAATGGGACCTAATGAAACTTAAAAGCTATTGCACAACAAAGGAAACCATAAACAAGATGAAAAGACAACCCTCAGAATGGGAGAAAATATTTGCAAATGAATCAACGGACAAAGGATTAATCTCCAAAATATATAAACAACTCATGCAGCTCAATATTAAAAAAACAAACAACCTAATCAAAAAATGGGCAGAAGTCCTAAATAGACATTTCTCAAAAGAAGACATACAGATGACCAAGAGGCACATGAAAAGCTGCTCAACATCAGTAATTATTAGAGAAATGCAAATCAAAACTGTAATGAGGTATCACCTCACACCAGTTAGAATAGGCATCATCAGAAAATCCACAAACATCAAATGCTGGAGATGGTGTGGAGCAAAGGGAACCCTCTTGCACTGTTGGTGGGAATGTAAATTGATACAACCACTATGCAGAACGGTATGGAGGTTCCTTCAAAAACTAAAAAGAGAATTACTGTATGACCCAGCAATCCCACTACTGGGCATATACCCAGAGAAAACCATAATTCAAAAAGACACATACACCCCAATGTTCATTGCAGCACTATTTACAATAGCCAGGTCATGGAATCAACGTAAACGCCCATTGACAGATGAATGCATAGAGAAGATGTGCTACATATATACAATGGAATACTACTCAGCCATAAAAAGGAACGAAATTAGGTCATTTGTAGAGACAAATGGATGGACCTAGAGACTTTCATACAGAGTGAAGTAAGTCAGAAAGAGAAAAACAAATATCGTATATTAACGCATGTATGTGGAATCTAGAAAAATTGTACAGATGAACCATTTTATAAGGCAGAAATAGAGACACAAGTGTAGAGAACAAATGTATGGACACCAAGGGAGGAGCGTGGTGGGGTGGTGGGGGTGGGATGAATTGGGAGATTGGGATTGACATATATACACTAATATGTATAAAATGGTTTAATAAGAACCTGCTGCATAAAAAAATAACAAAATAAAATTCAAAAAACCCCCGATACATGCACTCCTATGTTCATAGCAGCACTATTTACAATAGCCAAAACATGGAAACAATCTAAATTTCCATCGACAGATGAATGGATAAACAAGATGTGGTACATATATATAATGGAATACGACTCAGCCATAAAAAAGAAATGAAATAATGCCATTTGCAGCAACATGGATGCAACTAGAGATTATCATACTAAGTGAAGTAAGTCAGAAAGAGAAAGACAAATATCATATGATCTCACTTATATGTGGAATCTAAAATATGCCACAAATGAACCAATCTACAGAAACAGAAACAGACTCACAGACATAGAGAGCAGATTTGTGGTTGCCAATGGGAAGTGGGGGAGTGAGAGGGATGGACTTGGAATTTGGGGTTGGTAGATGCAAACTATTACATTTAGAAAGGATAAACAACAAGGTCCTACTGTAGAGCACAGGGAACTATATTCAATATCCTGTGATAAACCATAATGGAAAAGACTATAAAAAATGTATGTCTGTGTATACCTGAGTCACTTTGCTCTACAGCAGAGATTGGCACAGCATTGTAAATTAACTATACTTCAATAAAACGAGTAAAGTTATTCTAAGAGAATTCTTGCCCCATTCCTACCCCCTCCATTTCATTTTCCTCCCTCAACCTCCCATGAGTAATGATTTTCATTTTTGGCTTATTATTCTAGGGTTTCCTTTTCTTTTTAATATAAAAAGGTAGCATACCATATGCTATAGATATTATACATATCTTAAAGTCATTCCGTGTCAACCTTCCTAATTCATTTTTTAGGGCTATATCACACTCTATTGTATAGATGTCCCTTAGTTGAGTCAACCAGGGACAATATAATTCCCCATTTATAGACATTTGTATTGTTTCCGGTCTTTTAAAATTCCAGCTAATGTGGCAACAATTAACCTGTGCAAATGCTGTTTCGTATTTGTGGACGTGTAACTTGAGAGTGGATTCCTAGAAGTAGAATTGCTGGGTCAAATATTTAGTTTTAGATATTGCCAAATTCTTCTAGAAGAATTCTTCTTCTTCTAGAAGTTTCACCATCTTGCCTTCCCACCAGCTATCTATGAGAGCATGTGATAACAAGCTTTCCATCTCTATGACCATCCAGTATTATATTTATGAAGCCTCAAGGGATATGGGAAGGGTTTTGTTGTCTCCCACCTGTTGCAGGATGTCCAGGGCCCTGCCTGCTGACTGCCAGGAACCAGCCTCACATTGTGATAACCCAAAACTTCAGCATAAATTCCCAAAATGCCCCAGTAAGAGCTTTGCTTTAGATTACTCTAAAAATTACCTCTGGGATTAAGAGGGACCTTTGGAGAGCTGTGTATCTGGGCTGGTGCTTTTCTTCCTGAACGATTGCCTTCACTGAATGGCATTATTCTACTGGCCCTCATGGAAGAACATGATGAGACGTGGCCTTGTGAAGCTGATCGTTAGAACTTCTGTAGGGAGGCTCTTGCTCCCAACAGCCCACAGGGCTCTGTTTCCAGAGGTGCTTGGGGAAAATGTTTCTCTTGTATGAACCCCAGGAGGAGTTCTGTTTCCCTTGCCATTGTCCTCTGAAGGCTATGAGTCACAAACTTGAGCCTGCTCTCCTGTTTGCACTAGGGGCTAGAGCACTACTAGACCAATCTCTGCTCTGCTTCTGGCTCATGCAAGAGATTTTGTAATTTGCATTTTTTGGATGAAACTCACCCCTGAATTCATCTAATTTTCCTATACTTTTAATTTCTCTTTGCCTTGTTTTCCTGACTTACCGACTTTAACATCAATGGAATTATATGATTTTCTAAATTGTGTTAAAAAAATAAAAATTAAGCACCAACCTCCCAAGATTGTTGTCTGGGTTTTGCATGGAGGACACCTAGCACGTGCCTGGCCGAGAGGAGGAGCACATTGTTTCCAGCCCTGTGTCCCACTGTTCCTCTCCCTACCCTGCCCTGCAGCACGCCCTGCTTTCCATGACTAAAGACAATGTTCACGGACTCTCTGGGTCCTCCATCTGCCTTTCTATTTAGGTCTCCAGACAGGCTTTTGAACGTGAGCAGGGTGATTAAATATGTGCTCCTGTACTACATGGGCCACACAGGATGTTACTTTCTCTGCAGTATATCAAGAAGTATTTTTTTCCCCTTTAAGAAATGGATAGATGTTCTTACATTTGAAGATATTTGAACATGAGTGTATTAGGGCTCTCCAGGAAAAGAGAACCAATAGGATACACACACATGTGTGCGTGCACGCGTGCGCACACACACACACACACACACACATATTTATTATAAGGAACTAACTGACTTATGTGATTATGGAGGCTGTCAAGTCCCAAAATCTTCAGTTGGCAAGCAGGACACCCAGGAGAGCTGAGGGTGTAAGTTCCAGTCCAAGTCTGAAGGCCTGAGAACCAGGAGAACCTATGGTATAGTTCCAGTCTGAAGGCTGGTAGGTTCAAGACCCAGGAAGAGCCAATGTTTCAGTTCAAATCTGAAGGCAGGAAAAAACTGACGTCCCAGCTCAAGGCAGTGAGGCAGGAGGAGTTCCCTCTTAGTCAGTCTTTTGGTTTTACAGTATTTGAGCCTTCAACTGATTAGATGAGGTCCACTCACACGGGGGGGGGGGGGGCGGTAATCGACTTCACTCCGTCCACCGATTCAAATGTTAATCTCATCTAGAAACATCCTCACAGAAACAGTCAATAATGTTTGACCAAATGTTTGGGCACCCACGGCCCAGCCAAGTTGACACATAAAACTAACCATCATGGTGAGGATCCCTTCTGGGGGTCTAGGGGACAGCAGCTAGGTGAGAACATCTGGCAGGTGGTTTACTGCAGTTGCCCCGTCCATCCTTCTTTACCTAACATTTCTCATTCCCTTCTCTTGTCTGGCTGGCTTCTGTGCCAAAATGATTTAGAACATTGGGGCCCCTAATTATCCACAACACAACTTGGTCAACTTTGTGGCAATCATGATATTCTTCGGGAAATATGCCCTTTTGCTCTCCAGTCTTGATAATGTTACTGCAAAATCAAGCCAGCAGTTTCCTCTTAGTTTTTATCCCAGAGATTTCTGTCCAAATACATCATTTATTGCCTTGTTTCCAAGATACATTTCACACTCTTCAATCTCAGAAATCTGAAATCTTGGAACATTTCTTGCAGAGAGCCCCAGGAGTAATCGCTGATGTTGCCACTGGATTTCCCCCGGTTACAGAGCATGTCAAGTGAAACGGTGCTTCCTGCCTTAAAGGAACATAGCCCCTAATCGTGGGAGTTCAGGAGAGGGCCGGGTGTTTCATTCAAAAGCAAAACAACTGAATACCTGCTTTCAACATGTGAAAATAACAAGTACTGGCACTGTTACTATTTCAGGCATTATAAAGATGTTTTCTTTTCATGGATAAATTATGGTGGTGGTACATTATTAACTTCTATGAATCTTTAAAAATTATTTTATGATCTTGCATTTGTTGAATTATAAAGTCTCTTTACCTAGAATCATACACCATTTTTTAAGGGCAGAAAGGACTATGGAGTTTTTCTGGTAACTTAGGCCACAGAGTTAAGCCACATGGCTGATTGTGGACTAAGCCAGGAATATCGCTCATGTGTTCCTGTTTCTCCACATCACACAGTCTACCAATGACACACTGACGGCTGCAAGTGTTCTAAAAGTACCTCTCCTCCAACCGTCTTTCCTTGCAGACTTGATTTTTTTTTTTTTTTTTTTTTGGTGATTCCCGAAGGGGCAGATTGGCATTGGTTTTTGCATTTTTTTAAGCCAAAAGTAGGTTTGGGTATATTGAAGACCAGATGATGGCCTTCTGAAATGTAAGAGCTATATAAAGCCAAATAAATAACTAAATTAATTTTTTTTTTTTAAGTAAAGGAGTGTTTGCAGATAAGGCAAAAGTTACCCTTGCAGCTAATGGAATTCCCTGAAATTGCACTGAAACCTGAAGAAGAGATTGAATAAAACTAAGACCTGATAATTGGCTCCCATCTGGGAGGCATTTTAGTTCTTTTTTTTTTTTTGCAGTACGCGGGCCTCTCACTGCTGTGGCCTCTCCCGTTGCGGAGCACAGGCTCCGGACGCGCAGGCTCAGTGGCCATGGCTCACGGGCCCAGCCGCTTCACGGCATGTGGGATCTTCCCGGACCAGGGCACGAACCCGTGTCCCCTGCATCGGCAGGCGGACTCTCAACCACTGCGCCACCAAGGAAGCCCGGCATTTTAGTTTTGATGACATCCAGAGGTTGTTATTAAATTGATGATTTTATTCCTTGCTATTCCTTGGATAGGAGGCATGAAGAGGGGATTTGGCCTGTATTTTGTGGGAGGGAGAGTTGTAGAACAGAGCAGAAGCTCAGAACTACCTTTTCTCCTGGTCTCTACACTTAAGAATGTCTCTTTCTCATTTTCTGAAGACCTCAGGAGAGGGATCACATCCCAGCAGTCGCCTATGCCTGTCCAACCACTTCCACCTCCCTCCAGGTACGCCATGGCCCTCCTGTATGACGTATGGACACATATGCCAATGGGGGGACTTTTGTGACCTCCATATCTAAGGACTGGCTACAAAAAGCAAACCAGCTCTGCAAGTCACACAGTCTAACAGAGGACAATGTCAGAAACCCATGTCAGCATAGAATTTAGCTGATTCTCATAAATAAACCTCCGGTTTTCTTTTTGAACTTAGGTTTCATAATTTTCTTGTAATTTTCTCCCATGTGCTTCGAAGTGTTTATTTTCAAAGAACATTCAATTCATTTATTTTCCAAAATAATGGGAGGAAATGGCCATGCAAGCAATAAAAATGTTTTCTGAAAATGAATTATTCTGGTAGTGTTTTAGGACAACCAGAGGGGTAAAATAAATGATACACCAGCAGCTGGGAAAATGCGATTTGTGTAATTCCAGAAAGAACCAGTAACTTTAAAAATTATAAGTTAAAAAATGGATATTTTGGCATTTGAGATCTCAATAATTCAGGTCACATTTTTTAAATTGCCCTGGGTAATTTATTGTTGCCAGTTTGAGGTTGATAGGTGTCTTGCCAGCTTAAAATGGAATGCTACAGAAACCGAATGTAATATCCTCTTTTTCCAAGCTTAATTCAGTGTCTCCTGAGATAACGGGTTGTATCAGGGTTCATGTGTAATCTACTCTTTCTGGAAGTGTGTTAGAGAATTACCATGTGGATAACACTTAAAAAGTCCTTCCTGGGGCATTTTATGAGAGAAGTATTATTCATGTTTTTTTTGTGAGCAGGATTCTTAAAACACATAAACACAATAATTAAATGGGATATGTAGTAGAAGGTTACCAAGCTAATTTTTGAAAATCAGTAAGTTATCAATAGATTACAATAGGCCAAAAAAAAAGTAACGAGTATACAATCACCACACTGTACACTTTAAACTTACACAATGTTACATGTCAATTATATCTCAATAAAGCTGGAAAAAAATAGCTTATTAAAATGAGCAGAATTCTTTCTCACATTTAGAGATAAGTTTCATGCTCAAACTAAATATTTTCTTTTAAGTATCCAGTTTATCAAACAAGCTCAATAGAGTACAAGTAGAAAATTGCTTTATTATTTTCCACCTCTGCCTCTTTCAACAGTTTCCCTCAACTCACTCCTCCCTGTTCCTGAATACGATCTGGGGTGGGTCCTAGAACTTTCCCAATCATTTTCATAACCATAAAAAGTGCATTGGTCACATTCAGGAAAGAAGTCCAGCTCCTGCAAAGTCCCATACAATTAAGCTCCTGTTCCATCCAGGACCTGCTCAGGGCGGGGCCAGCGGCTCCATTTCCACGCCCTCCTCCTCATTCCCCATCACCAGGCAGCATCTGGCTCCTCCAGGGCTGCGGGTTGGGGAAGGAAGAGGGAAGCCACTGGAGGGCTCATACTTGCCTGTGTGGTTGTAGTATAATGTTGGGCCCCTGGGTGGCTCAGAATTCAAATGCTGATTTCCCTCCTGTGGGTGCCTGAGCAGTTCTTTTGGAGGTTCTTCTATCTCCAGGTACCTCTCACCTTTGCCTCCTCTGCTGGCAGCTGATAAGCTGCCCTAGGTCCCCACTTTCTGCAGGCCCACACTCGCCAGTGGTCACCTGGCCTCTCCAGGCACCCTCCTGGGAGGAGGTCCTCTCCAGGTGACCCCCAGTGTGGCTTCCTTCTGCAGAGGTCATCTCTGCCCCATGCGATCTCAGACGTCCTGGGCTCTCCAATGTGGAAATGCAGGCCATTTACATGCCAGCCACCTCCCCCTCCCAGGCAGGTGTCAAGCACTAGACCCTGTGTTCCTCCAATTCCAGGGACTGAAACAAGCTCTCGGAGTGGTTCACTCGAGGCCTCTCATACCAGCAATTTACTCTCAAATGGCTCAAAAGAGAAGTTTTTGTATTATAATGGTAATTTTTCTGTGCATTTGAAATTGTTCCAAAACTTAAAAAAAAAATCTTGTATATATATTACATGCATAAATACATATGCTAAAAACATAATGAGGCTATATACCATATACAAAGCCTATAACCTGACTTTTCACTTAATAGTTTGTTATTAACATATTAATAGATGCAATATGTATAATCATTTTTAAAGTATATACAGTTCATTGTAGGTAGACACCATAATTTAACTAACCAAGCTTCTCTTCTCATACTTTTAGATCGCTTATATTCTTTTAATATAATAAATTGTGCTATACTGAACAAATAGACTTGGACAAAGATACCATTGTTGCGCATAATGAAATTCAGGGGTCTGGTTTTTCTGCAAATTTGCTAAACTGTAAGGAGGCTCTTAGCTTAATGTCAGTTATGGACTATTACTCCATCCATGAAAGCCAGAAAAGATTGATTTCTCCCTGCTTCAGAGTTCTTTCTGACTCACTAACCTTGGAAGTGACATCTCAACGTTGTGAATTTTCTCCCATTTAAAAATCCAAAACAAAATTCCTTTCAACAGTATCAGAGCGCATTAGATCCAGAACACAGCCATTGGGTTCATGGTCAGAATGCTGCCAGCGCCACTGGGTTCTAAGGAGGAGACAGAAGTGATGATGGATATGGTACATGGCCAGGTATGCAGCTTCCTTCTATGACTGTGTTGAGGGGAAGCAAGCTGATTGGCCAGGTCTTTTAAAATATATTGTTTGATGTCTTATTAGAATTCTGTTGAATACCTATATTCAGTGACCGAGATGTTGGGCCCCAGGTGTGCTGACAATGATAATAATCATACCGAACACTTGCATGGTGGCTGAAGGGTTTCAAAGCCTTTTACTTTTATTATCAAATCTGATCCTTACAGACTCCCTGAGAAGTGATCAGGGAAGGTATTAGCATCCTCATGTCGTTGATCAAGCAAGCAAGAATGGGAGTTGAGTTTGTGCTCGAAGTCACAATGATAGCAAGAGGCGGAGCTGCGCTGCCGGATTTCTCACCACCTGCTCCATGTTCCTGGGCGCCCAGTGCTCCCGCCCCACAAGCTGCCCCACCCTCCACTTTCCATCTGGTACTTCTGTCCACCCGATTGTTCAACAGACTGTTTTCCTTTTCCTTTTTAAAAAATCACCTCTCACATCCTATTTATCATGTCCTGCCCATTTTGCTTCTGAAACGTATCCCAAATCTGTTCTATTCTCTCCATCTCCAGTGCGTGTGTCCCTGTCCAAGTCAGCATCAGCCCTCACCGGGACGAGGGCAACAGCTGCCCACCTGGCCTCCGCTTCCACTTCTACATCGCGTTGTCTGTTCTCCACAGAGCAGCCGGGGGACTTTCCTAAAACACACAACAAATTCTATTCCTTCTAATTGCCCTTTGACCAAACTCTAAATTAAAGTCCTCACCCCAGCCGTTCCTGCACAAAGCCCCACACGACCCGATCTCTGCCTGTCTCTGACTTCCCCCACCCCCATCTCTCAACTTTTCTTCCACCTCCTTCTGTGTCCCACATCTCCCTCTATCTCCCACCCTCTCCCATCTGCTCCATGGGACCCAGCCATGCTCAGCTTTCTCTCTGTTACTAGAACATACCAAGCTCACTGCTGTTCTATAGTCTTTCACAACCTGAAGCGCTCTGTCCCCAGTCCTTCCTCTGGCTTCTCATCACCCCAGTCTCCCCTTGAAGACTGCTTCTTTAGAGAAGCCCTTCCTGAGCAGTACCTCATCTGAAGGAGACCCTGTCACTCTTTGTCAGGTTGCCCTTTGTACCTCATCATGGTACTTACTTTGTTTATTGTCTACCTTGATTCACTAAATATAGTCCCATTTATTTAACAAGCATTATATTAATTACTATGAGGCTGGCGCCGTGCTAAATGTTTTCGCAATATTAACTCATTTAATCCTCATGATGACCTTTATTCACTTTCCTTAGATGAGAAAATGGAGCCACAGAAACTTCCTCCAAGTCACCCAGCTCGTAAGTGGCAAAAATCAAGATCTGAATCTAAGCAGTTTGGTTATGTGTCCTGGCTGTGGGATGGGGGTCTTGTCCATTATATATAACCCTGAATGCCCATCACGTAGATCGGAGCCTGGCTCAGGTAGGCACTCAATAAATATTTGTCAAACGACTGAATGATTTCATGGTTTCCATGGAGACCCTGACACTGGATGTCCATGAGCTTGTCCTGGGTAAACCCCCATTGTCTGTCTGATCCTTAGACCCTTGGTATTATTCAGGAACTGGACCAGTTTACACTTTTTGAGCTATTTCAACATCAGCTTCAGCCAGAGTAATGTTTGAAACTAAAGCGATCATCTGCCTGAAACCTATACAATGACAACTAACATTTACTTGGTGATATATAATTTCTTTAGTGCTTTTCACATGCATCTTCTCATTAACAGTGGTCAAAAACAAGACAAAACAAAACAAAACACCATTTCAAACCCCTTCAGGAGATTAGATGAGACTGAAGCAGTCATTCTCATTAGCTCAGAGGGTAAAGATAATAGCTTTTCAACTGCAGTTAAATGCAGAGGCAAGCAACCATGTGCTATGAATTTGCCTGTGTCAGTAACATCCCCAGGGAACATTTATCTGAATTAGTAAGACGAATTTTGAGTTGGCAGAGTCAGAGCTTACTGAGAATGTCCAGTTATGAGTGAAAAAAAAAAAGGTGGGAGGAGTTAGATATGGGAGGGACAGGTACAGCCATATTTATTAAATATCAGAGTTTTAAAGAAATCGTCTCCCAGCTTTGTACATTTCCCTCCTTGGTTTCACAGAGCGCTCCCGTCATTACACTGCTGTCGACCAGCCCTGATCACTTCCCTTAAGCCTGCCCTCTCCTAGTTAGCCTATGTTCTGACCATTTCTAGGTGCATCCCTGCCTTTAAAACGTACCTTTCCTGTGTCCCATTACCTCGCGGATTCATTAACTGAGTAACTAGTTCTGATAATGGTCAACTCCAGACTTTACAGGAGAGTTGCTTTTTCCGTGATCACTTCAGTCCATGGTACTTTAGTTTTCGCATTATTGTCAGTCTTCTCCAGTGGGTTACAGGCAACATGAAGCTGGTCTGGTGCGGTGTGAAGAGTACGGGCTTGGATGGCAAGCTGCCTAAGTTCAAATCCTTGCTCTGCCACTTACTAGACGTGTAAGCTTTTGCAAAGTACTTCATCTTTCTGTGCGACCATTTCTTCTTCCATAAAATGGGAATAATGTAGCACCTGTGTGAGAGGGCTGTCATGCAGGTTGTATTACTACATAGAAAGCAGTCAGAACACTGCCCAGCCCAATGTAAGCGTTACATCTGTATCATTATTGTTGAAAACAGTGACAAGTTGTGTGCTCACCACAGCTCTCACATACATAATAAGCACTCAGTAAACGTGTGATGGGACCAATCTCATCGGTTTTCTTCATTACAAGTCTCTATGGATTAAAGCAGTATTTGTCCCAAATACTACTACACCAGAAACTCCTTACAGACATTTAAAATAAATTTGTAAAAGAGTAATAATTTTTTCAATAATAAAAACAAAGCGTGATATTATGAAATTAATAACTGGGTTTTCTTTTTCAGTGAGAGAGAGAAAATTGTTTGCAGTCTTTTAATAAGATGGCTCTTCAAACTGGGGAGAGCTGTAGGTCAACACCCACATCCAAATGTGATCCATTACTTTTTTTTTTTTTTTGCGGTATGCCGGCCTCTCACTGCTGTGGCCTCTCCCATTGCGGAGCACAGGCTCCGGATGCGCAGGCTCAGTGGCCATGGCTCACGGGCCCAGCCGCTCCGCGTCATGTGGGATCTTCCCGGACTGGGGCATGAACCCATGTCCCCTGCATTGGCAGGCGGACTCTCAACCGCTGCGCCACCAGGGCAACCCGTGATCCATTACTTTGAAGGTCATCAGGAATGGTGGCAATATATGATGACTCTTTTAGCTAGTTCAGGATGTTCAGATCAAAGATGGACCCAGAAATGATGGAGAACTCCCTCTACACCTGCGGTCCAGCCTAGCTCTGTTAAGTCCAGCTGATATCTGTTCAACTGCAGGTTACCTGCAGATATGTGAGTGTGGAATTAGTTTACTATTTTAGCTACTGAGATCTTGGAATCATTTGTTATGCAGAATTATTACTGTAAAACGCTCTAGGATGGAAATTGGTACAGGAAGCAGAGTATGGCCTAAAATGTATGTGGCAGTGGCTTTGAGCTCCATCAGCACATAGTAAGGAAACAATAACAGAGGTTGGAAAAATGATGACCCATGTTATGCAGTGGCAAAATATTTGGCAAAATTGTCACCTGTCAAAATCTGAAAGGCAAAAAATGACCAAAAGAGCTTAGGAAGAGGGTTAAGGAGGTTTTGAGACAGTATATCAATGGTATGAGCTGTTTGTAACAAGTTGCGTGTCATAAAATACTACAAGAAAGAGATGGCATCTGAAAAGAACTGGTTGATTTGCAAGCAGAATAGAGAGGAAATATATAGCGCTCAAGAATTTTGGAACTTTCAGGGTTGAACGGCAAAACAGTTTCTCATCTCCAACCAGTAAAATAGAACATTGAGAAGTTCTATAAGTATGAAGAAACTGCTAAGGCTCAGCCTGCAGGGAAAGACCAAATCAAGCTTTTAAAGTCATTGAAAGGATTAAAGAGGTGCCTAATAGATTTTTTTCTCCTCTAGCAGGACACAGTGGACCCACAGAAGCCTGATATATCAAAGTAATGGCTAATAAGTACACTGGATATCTCAAAAAAATTGTGAACGTGATTTTTGTCACAAACAGTTGTCTAGAATCAAATACAAAAAACAACAAAGTTTTGATTGAGTATCTTGCCCAAAGCACCATAGGCTGGTTTAAGAGACTGATTTTTCAAGATGTAAAAGTATTTGGGCCTCCAACTTTCTACGGGCAGGAAGCAGTCTGAGAAAGCCGCCCAGCTGCTAAGAAGGTAGAGTGACCAACTCATCCTGGTTTGCCTGGGACTTTCTTGTTTTGGTGCTGAAAGTCCTGCAGTCCAGAAAAACCCTCAGTCCTGGGCATACTGGGATGGTTGGTCACCCTTCAAGGAGGGCATATTCTATAATGCTGTCTTTTATGTAGCCAAGAAACATAATGAAAAGGAAGGAACTCCAGATAGTAGAGTCAAGAGTCATGGAAAACAGTGGGCTTGGCACCCATTCCCACGGAGCAGAGCCAAGGCTTGATTAAGGACCATTTCCTATCCCTTAGGGTCGGGAGACCCGATGGGATTTCAGAATTGCAGAATTTCAGGTGCCCCTGACCGCTGCCATCCTTCCTCGACCCACCTCGGTTAGAGCCGTGGTTTCAGTTGTTTCACACTCTGTGCCAGAAAATGTTCAGGCCCCATTTGGGATTTTCCCAGGGACCTCTTACGAGCTAAATGATAGGCCCAGACAGACGATAAAATGGGGTTTATTTCACTGGCATACAGTTACTGAGTGCCCTAGTTTTCCCTAGGCAGCAATAGGGAGAATTGTCAGGTGTACCCCAAGATAGCAACCCTGAGCTGAAGGCCTGATTCCCCTCAGATCTATGATTCACAAAAGAGAGCAGCATCACATCAGGTGCTTCAGGGCAATTTGGTATGAATCATCTCTCTTTTTTTTTTTTTTGCGGTACGCGGGCTTCTCCCGTCGCGGAGCACAGGCTCCGGACGCGCAGGCCCAGCGGCCACGGCTCACGGGCCCAGCCGCTCCGCGGCACGTGGGATCTTCCCGGACCGGGGCACGAACCCGTGGCGGATTCTCAACCACTGCGCCACCAGGGAAGCCCCATCTCTCTTTAATTGATTGCACCAGCCGGCTCTGAGGAGTCTGAGTTGCTCATGCCCCGTCTGTGAGAGGTCATCCAAGCACAGCCCACAGGTCAAATCGGCAGCAGGTAAGGTGGTAAGTAGCTGACTCTGCCTCCCTAAGATGCTAAGAACAATGGACACAGGAAAGAAAGTTGGGGTTCTATTCCTTAAAAGGTGACTCTGGCCATGGTATGCACCTAGACACCTTCAATCTACTCTTTAAAGTCTTAAAGAAAGATATATTGCTGTGGACATTTCATGTATCCAAGAAGACTGGAGGTGTAGACAGTTTTAGGCTAGAGGGGTCTTTTAGCTGGCTGAATCATTCATAGGGGTAAACCAACTCAGATGTTGTAGAGATGACGCTATGGTTACCAAATCTCATTTCATTTTCTTCTTCCTGGGCACAAAGGAGTGTGTCTTCCCAGCCTCCTTTACACTTAGGTCAGGGCCATGTGACTGGGTTTTGGACAATAGCCATAAGACCCCCCGTGTCTTCTATCACCTCTTGCATATTCTCCCTCCCCCTTCCAGAGCTATCTTCCGTGACACGTACCTGCCACAGTTAAGCTGGCGGCACTACAAGATGTAAGGAGCTTGGGATGCCTCGGTTACTGCTTTTGCAGGACGGACTCCCAGGAGAGCTGCCTGGCCTGCTTTGGACTGTGATGCAGGAGAGATCTGGGGGTTGTTTGTTATACCTACTAGCATTGATTACCCTGACTACTAGAAAAGGCCAAAGGAATGAAAATGGAGACTTCACCATACTGTTTTTCTCTTACCTAAACAACTAGTTTAATATGACATCAGGGTTTGTCACACATGTCATTGACTGGCCTCATAGTTTTTGGTTGAAGTTGGGTGGTACAGGGAACGAGGAGATACTAGGGTGCAGTGTGTGTCATTGAATGTCCTTGTTCAAAGGATGCACCACAACTGAGCAGCAGAGGTCAGAATATAAAAATATTTACATATAAAACAATGACACCAACAACATAGTTTCTCTCCTTCCAGGCTTCAGGACAACTATTCACATCCAGCCCCCCGGGGATCTCCCTCCCCATTCCTGTTACTTTTCTTTGTTGGTTCCCAGAGGACCCTTTCACCAAGTATGATGCATTTATTTCTCTCTTGTCAGAAATAAACCCTAAACATGGAAAAGTTCACACCAGCTCTGATGGCATGCCGGCAGTTTAAACGAGCTCAGAAGTCTCGCTGAGGCAAAGATTTTATATGTGTCTTAAAGCCCTAATAAGGTCCTTAACAAGCAACAAAAATGAACCCACTCCCCAAGGCGTTGACCTGGAAGTGTGTCTTTGTTGCTTAAATTATGATTATAGCTTTCTGAGCTACAGTTTGTTAATGAGCTCTAAATGGAAGTGTTTATCTCAGGAGGAAGTACTGTTTCTTCCTCTTGTCCCTGGTGACACAGTAAGCATACTAATTGATATGAAGCTGATTTTTAGGAGCCAGGAAAGCCCCGAGGCCTTTGTCATATTGACAGTTGCGGTGAGAGCCATCACAGGACATGTCTCATCGTCATCACAGGGCTGAAAACAGGCTACTCTCATTTCACGGCATCCCTGGAGCGTACGGTTCCACCAGGCTCTAGTAGTTTACATCTCATGCAAAGAGCTGCGTTCTTTTGCTTGCCCTTATTACCTGCATGGGGACCTTCAGGAGCTCTGGGAAACGGCCCTCTCCTTTATATTTTATGAAAAATTTCATATCACTTTATTACACTGCCTCCAATTTTATCCATTAGAGAGACATTTGGATGAAGAAGACCAGGTAATCTCCTCTTCAAAAACGGGGTAAACTGCAACACAGATAGACGACAAAGCATCCACCCGTAATGCAGACAGAGAATATGCAGATCAAGGAGGGAAAAAAAGTAGACAAATTGAAAGACAAAAAAAGAGGTACATGAAAATATGAAATACCAATGGTCAATGAGCTCGGAAGTCTTTTATTAAACAGATTAACTTTACCAGTAAGGAAAGAAAATAAATGAGATACAATATAAACACCACGAAGAGAAATGGCCCCTTGCCTCCAACCAAATTGGAAAGTATTTTATTTTTTTACAGTAACACCTAGTGATATTGAGGGTGTGGGGAAATAGGTAGGCATTTAAAAAATATTTCTGGCCACGGAGCAGAGTAAATTGGAGAACTATTTGGAAATATTTACCCACGGTCCGGACTTAAATTTCACTTCTAAGGGTTTATTCTAAGGAAATAAATATGAATGCATATCAATAAATTATGTAGCACCCAATGACAGAATGCAATGTAGCTGTTAAAAATGATAGTCTAGAGGACTTAATGATATAAAAGTATATTTCTGACATATTAAGTGAAAATGGTGTTTCAAAGAATATTACCCCAATTCAGAAAATTAAAAAGAAAAAATATATTTACACAGAAAATAGATTGAAAGGATACACACCAAAATGTTAGTAGTTATTATTTTAGTGAGATGGGATTTTTTTTTTTCTGTGTTTGTGTGACGATTTTCTGTATTTTTCAGTGTTTCCAATAGGAGACATGTATTTCGTTAATAAGCAGAGAAAAGGCATCTTTTTTATTTAAAACACAAGAACTTCTCTGCAGAAGTTCAGGTGGAAAGTTACTTTCACAGCCACTTGTACTAGCTTGGCTGGCTAGCTTTTTGTTGAACCCTAAGTGAGAACTGCATGAGATTTTAGAAAGAGAGGGACTAAACTAAAGGAAGTCATTTTGTAGCTTGGAGCACTTGAGAAGAAGCAGACCAGAAGCTCCAGGAGACCATGGGTATAAGGTGACAAAGGGAGAAAGACCCACAGGTGGGAGAGAAATTTAGACAAGATTGTGAGAAAGGCTGAAGACAACACTGGCTGCAGTAGGTACCAATGCTTTACCCTCTAAATCCAGCTTTTAAAGCCTCAATTATCTTTCCAATACCCATTTGGGAAATAGGTGATGTTTCAGCTCTCTCAAAAAAGGTATTCATAAAGAATAGCTATGATCTTGGGCTACTACCGAACGGGAGATGTGCCTTTTCCTTTCCCTTAGCAGAGCTACTTACAAAGAGTAGTGAGAAGGTAGGAAGGGGGAGGGAACCGGCAGTCCCATCCACCTCACATGCCAGAGGAATTAGCCTTTGTGCTGATGTACAGATGCTGAGATTTGTAGAACCCGGTCTCTATGGCTGATGGGATAGGCAACAATGATGCTCTGCTCAGGCAAAATTATGCTGCCAATCCATAAATTTAGCTAATTGCTCACCAAACAATTAACTTTGTTCCTGATAGCATAAGGGAGTAGGTCCCACCCTGAGTATTGCTATTGTCAAAAAAAAAAAAAAAAAAAAAAAAAATTCAATCGAATCAGCCAAGTCAGGGAAGAAATCAGGTTTGTAGCTAGGGGTCAGGTAGAAGGAACAATGGGTTGATCTTTCAGTTTTCAGACAGCTGATGGAGAGTCTATCGGCTAAGCTTTGGCAACAGTTAAATAGGCCCCTGCACTTTGGGAGGCCTGTAAGGGAGGTGAAGGGGGGCACAGAGATGACTGACAATTGCTACTAAAACAGTCTAAGAATCAAAAATGGTAGCTTTTAATGCCCCCTCCTCCCTGTCTTCCTATTGCCATGGCAACGTGAGACTGCTCCACATGTAGCCCATTTGTAGACTTTCCTTGACATTTGCCGTAACCCATTTTCAACATAGATGGCATTGCGGGGGGGGGGGGGAGGGCAAGGCAGGGGCTCGTGCCGGGTCCTCACATTTCCTAGGGGTTGCGGCACCTCCCACCCTTCGGCGTGTGGATTCAGGGTCCTGGTCTTCAGAGGCTGTTTCTGCTCAGAGCTGCATATTACTGTGCCATCGAGATATGTTCTAAATGGAAATGAATTTTTTAAATTGAAATAAATAGAAAAAGCCACCATGGGGGCTAATACTGGGAACACATGGGAAAACGCAGTTGCCTTTGGTTAGGAGCAGAGAAACAGCCAAAAACATCTATCATTGATCCCAATAGGCTACAACTAGCTTGTTGAAAAATAGGACATCTCATGGGTCTTTTCAGTTTTACAGACAGTAGAAATTCAACCAAAAATTTAAAAAATGTGCTTGGTCTCAATGACTTTGTTTGGGTCTATAATGTATAAAGTGATGGTGATAATGATTATCACAGACCTGTGATGATAATTTTGCTTAATATAATCAACTTAGGTAAATCACTTCAAATTACTAAATTGTATGTGTGTATGTACCTGTATCTGTATATCTTGCATTTCTCAGACTACCCAAATAATTCCTGACTCTTCATAAAGCCTTACACCATGAAGTAGATATGATCGGAATGAATTAAAATGTTATTAAAATTTGGTTTTACCAGAGCTTATTTATAAGGAATGGTTAAGAATTTTAAAAGGAATTCATTATCCAACCATTAATAGTTACTAACATGATATAGAAAATCTGTGTGTGTGTGTGTGTGAGAGAGAGAGAGAGAGAGAAAGAGAGAGAAACATTCTATGAAATGACTTTTGCAGAGACATTCTGTTGAATGACAGAGTGCCCTGACTGACAACAGGACTTAGTGGGGACGTGGCGGTTTTTCATAAGTGAATTAAGTTTAGAGGATAATTATGTTTGGAAGACTTTTCTGTTTTCAAATTTTATTAAGCCCTGTGGGGACTCTCAGAATTACTTGTCTGGAATCATCAGTGAATAAGAATAAATGGTAATTCCATGACAGGCCTGCATATTTCTCTTCTAAATCAAGAGGGTGACACATGCGTAAGGGTGCTGTTGAACTTCTGAGTGTGCTGGGAGCCATTGGAGACCCAGCTGGAGAAGTCAGGAGAGTTGAGAAAAAGGCTGGTGGGGCAACTTTGAATTGTCACAGTTCTATCAATATATACCAGGCCACATTTGCCCCTCGTCTGTGGGAGGAAGTGAAAAGCAGGAATTGTCGTTTCCATTTAATGGATAAGGAAAAACTCAGAAAGGTCAAAGGATTTATATGCCCAAGGCCACATAGCTGACATGTAACAGAACTGGGATTGAAAACCCAGTCTTCTAACTACAAATGCTGTATTCTTTCTAGTTCATTACACTGACTCATATCTGCCAAGTTCCTTCTCAAGTTCTAATTTTTTAGAAATTCCATGAGATAAATGTGTGGAAATTAACAGTGGATGAGTGGTGTACTCCATTTTGTAAGGATAAATGTCTTCCTTTGTTGCTAAATAATGGTAATAGACTCTAGATATTGTCATAAAAAGTATTTAATAAAAATGCCTCAAGCGTTCTTTATAAAATCAGAGTTAAATGAAGAAGATTAAATCTTAATAAGGAGGGCATTTGATCAGGCCTCATAACCAAGTAAGGTTTGGTAATATTTTTAAGGGTGTGTTAAGTACACAACACATCTTGCTCTAGTAAGTCAGCGTGCAATGTCAAAATTTAACCAAAATTGTTCTTGGAAAATAAAGTTTCCACGTTACGTACATGTGATGTACTTTGTTTGGGCTCTCACGGGATGGAGCAGGAATGCGGAAATAGAAAAGCACTTGTTAATTCTTTTTAGCTTGGTCCTTGCAAAGAAACAAGAGCTGGCAGCTTCAGGAGTGGTGATAGGAAACAATGTCCTCGGTACAAAGGAAACTGCTGGTTTGGACTGTAATTGGAAATGATTCACCACTTTACTAGCTAGTGATTTTTCATCAACCTGGATAAAAGGGATTTGAAACGTACTGTCATACTGGGTGAGCGGAAAATTCAAAGCCCTGGTCCTAATAACACCTCCAACCAATAACCACACAAAACAAAGTGACTAAAACTTGTTTTGACATGGTTTCTGAGTATTTCAATATACCTTCCAAGGTATCTAGAGATACACTACAGGTAGCCTTAAAGCAATAGTTTTCTCTCAGTGCTTTGCTCTTGGTAGCCCCCAAACATTATAGGGCACATCACTATTAGAAACAGTTTCACTGCTCCGTGTGAGGTGAGGTGAAGGATTAAACATAATACCTGCTTTTACCATCCCTAATGCCCTTTGAGGCCCCTGGGGTACCTCCTAAGGGAAATCAGTTTAAAAATTATTTCCTTGAAAAACATTTACTTATTGGTAGCCTCTGGAAAAATGTCTGAAAAATCATCTGTTACCTTGCCCTTAGAAGTTATAGAAAATTGTCTCACATCTCATATGCCCAAAGGTATAATACATGCATAATTATGGATGAACTGTCTTTGCGTAAATTTTAAACTATTAAAGCAATTAATGATTAATGACTAGATTAGGGAAGATGCTTAGTCTCTTCTGGAATCTTAAACCCATCATCTCCCCCTGGGAACAGCTGATCCAAAGGACATTTGGAAGTACCTGGCTGAGGGTGGAGGACAGTTAGAAGGATGGATTTCTGCTGCCAGTGATTTTATTGTAAGCTCAGATATGTAACATTATCTGAGTCTGATTAAAATGAAAAAAAGGAGGGATTCAAAAATACTGACATGATAATACATAATATCAAGATGAAAAGAAGAGTATCTTAGAAATGGCTATCCTTGAACTTAGCCTTGAATATCAAGGGAACTCGAGCTAGATTTGAGCTTGGTATACAATCTCAGAATGTGTAATTAGTAACTTTTACATAATCTATGCCGATACAGAGGATGTGTCAATATACAAGGTATTTAATTTAGTAGTCAATCCACTATACAATTAATCAAAACGTTCCAGAATGCATTTTTGAGATACTTAATCTGCAGATTGACCCTAAATACAAATGTTAATGTTACTTCCTTGTATCATACGTCAAACTGTAGGTGTTTAGAGAACACTTAGGAAAACTCTCTTTTACTCTTAATCATTTAACTTGAAAATAGTTAGTGGTGCACTTTTGAATTTAAACTCTTATTAAATACCTTACTATCTCAGCCACATCACTAGTATTGGCAACAGTTTCTTTTTTTCTTCATTTTTTTGGCTGCATGGGGTCTTAGCTGTGGCACACGGGGGTCTTCGTTGAGGCATGTGGGATCTTTTGTTGCAGCATATGGGCTCTGCATTGCGGCGCGCGGGCTTCTCTCTAGTTGTGGCACACAGGGTCCAGAGCGCATGGGCTCTGTAGTTTGTGGTACGTGGGCTCTCTGGCTGAGGTGCGCGAGCTCAGTAGTTGAGGCGTGCAAGCTCAGTAGTTGTGGCACGCAGGCTTAGTTGCCCTGTGGCATGTGGGATCTTACCTGACCAGGGATGGAACCCATGTCCCCTGCATTGGAAGGCAGATTCTCTACCACTGGATCACCAGGTAAGTCCCAGGCAATAGTTTCAAATCCATTGATATTGCTATATCAGAAGTGATTTTTGTCCCATTTTGAATTTCTGCCTTCTTTCCCGTATTGTAACCAACACAGTGATATGGTTATAAGGCATTATTGATGTTACCTACTATTATTATATACACATTTGAAAATCTCTAATCGTATCATCACTATGATCACAATTATTTTTATTGTACTCAGAAAGACTGGCCAGAGATTGGTTTTTCTCTCTGCATAATTTATAAACTCTCTGAGCTTCAGTTTCTTCATAGCCATAAAATGAGGGTTAATAATATCTACCTTCTATAGTTATTATGGCGATTAGATGAAATAAGGTATATAAAAATGCCATAAACCCAAAGAATTATAAAAATGAATTGTGGAAATATAAAAGCAGAAGCACAGGAGATAAGTCAGATTATAGTCACACAAAAAAGTCCCTTCAACTTTTGCTGTCACCCTTTTATGGCTCAGGTTGAGCCATAAATGAAAATGCCCTAGTGAAAAGGTGTGTGAGATTGCTACGGTTTCCATGTTTTGAATGCAACTCTTAGGTCCTCTGCAAGCTCAGGTGGGCACCTTGGGGAAATACTAGAAATACCTAAAAGCTAAAATGCAGTTCTGGATAAAGCATCTGAAGTTTTACAAGCTTTTTACAATAACTGCGTTTAGTCCTGACACAAATAGAACAAGTCTTGATCGAATTCCTTTTAACTCTTCCCTAAGGAAACACAATAAGTCATCTCATGAGATATTTTTAAGTTGTCTGTCAGCCTTACTGTCTCTTCTTCTCCTTTTGTCTGGCAAAAACAATGTGTTGGTCCGCAAAGCAAAAACCTATTATTGAATTAATGCCAAGCATTCTGGCTTCTAATGTTTAAGGTGTTCTCAATGCTAGAATATTCTGGGCTCTTCATAGGAGAGTACAAAAATGACATGAAGTAGAAACAGACTGAACCCAATGTAATATTATAGATGAACTGAATATTGAGGGATTTAAAAATCCATATTGTCATTTAGGGTGAGCATGGTGATTTTCAAAAAGAGTGACTAGTTGTCCTGTCACCTTCTATCTGCTGCTGTCATCTGAGCCTATGTTCCTGCCAGGAGAGCTTCCTCCTGCCCTCTCTGCCTGGCTGAAACCTGCTCATACTTTAAGACCCAATTCCAGTTTTACCTGCTAGGGCCACATGAACCTAGCATGATCCCTTGCTCCTTAGAATGCCTTTCATACGTACATAAATCACCCCGGTGACTTTAAGAGCAGCTTTTGCCTTCATTTTTATTTTTTGACATTTATATAGTCTAACAAGTGAAGTTTGGTATCAATGTTTGAACAATTAATTATTGTCACTATTATTATTATTGGTTACATTAATATGTTTTGGGGGTTTTTCTGATTGAAATAGAGTTGATTTACAATGTTGTGTTAGTTTCAGATGTACACTAAAGTGATTCAGATCTATCTATATATAAAATCTTTTTCAGATTCTTTTCCACTAAAGGTTCTTATAAGATATTGAATATAGATCCCTATGCTATACAGTAGGTCCTTGTTACTTATCTATTTTATATACAGTAGTGTGTATCTGTTAATCCCAAACTGCTAATTTATCCCTTCCTGCCCCACTTTCCCCCTTGGTAACCATAAGTTTGTTTTCTATGTCTGTGAGTCTATTTCTGTTTTGTAAATAAGTTCATTTGTACCATTTTTTTGATTCAACATATGAGTGATATCATATGGTATTTGTCTTTGTCTGACTGACTTCACTTAGTATGATAATCTCTAGGTCCATCCACATTGCTGCAAAAGGCATAATTTCATTCTTCTTTTATGGCTGAATAGTATTCCATTGTGTATACATACCACACCTTCTTTATCCATTCATCTGTTGATGGACATTTAGGTTGTTTCTATGTCTTGGCCAAGGTAAATAGTGCTGCTATGAACATTGGCGTGCGTGTATCTTTTCAAATTAGAGTTTTTGTCTTTTCTGGTATATCACACAGGTGATTCTTAATCATGTGCTACCTTCAACTGTTATTTCACTTTTCATGTGCACATCTCTTAGCTGCTCATTTGGGCCACAAGCTTCTTGGAGGCTGAAGCGGGGTATATTTTCCAAAGTTTCATATCTACAGTATGTGTACGGTAAATAGCTTTTAAATTAAAATGGATTTAATTGATAGACCAATTTTAAAGATGGTTGATTAACATTTCCCCAGCAGCTATAGCATAGAATTCCAATCAGAATTCTGCCATTTGAGATGTCAGAATATGATTTAAATGCCAGATTTTGTTGCTAGAATACAGGTCTCCCAAAGAGGACCGAGGCTGCTGTTAAGTGTCAGAAGGTCAGAAGTGTCAGTTAATTTTCTTTGGTTTCAGAAAAGGAATTGAGACGCCAACCTCTTTTGCTCACATGTCGAAGGATTGCATTTCTAACTTCTATCTGCAGTATTTAATTCCACTCTGGATTTGAGTGTAAGTTGGATTAAAGACCTCCAAGGCAAATTTTTTTATTATTCCCACTCTGGTTCACCAGGTAAGAAGAAGTAGGGGGCTACACATCAAGACCCAAGTTAGTTTTCTATGGAAAATTTAAGAGGATTGTTTTTATTTAGCAGCTTTTGAAGTACTTCCAAATACCCCATCAGAATTTGTAGACCTTTCAGCAGAGAAGAGAGACTCGCTGTGAAGGTGGTTTAATCAGGAGATCTGGATGCAAGCAGCCTCTGGCTTCTCAGTGTGAATTTGGGATAACTTCTCTTCCTGCCATTCTCCATCCCTTCTATTTTCTGCTCTGTTTTCTAAAGGCTTTCCAGTCCCCATTTTAATCTGATTTACCTGCATTTGGGGTAACTGTGACGGCTTTCCAATTTGAGAACATTGGTTGATTTTTAAATATGTGTTGGTATTTAAAATCAGTGTGTGATTTGGGAAGTTCCTTCTTGGGCCATTTCCTCCCATTTCCCCCAGAATCTGAGAGTTGGGAGAGTTTGGTTTTGTAACCAACTCTGCATAATCCATGCAGCTCTCTGCTCGTCAGAGGTCATGTGAGCTTTGAGTCCAAGGGAAAAATACCTAGTTATTATATCTAGAATTACAAACCCCCCAAACCCAGAAAAGTATCTAATAAACATACAGCATTTCACTGGCATATAAAATCAGAGTCCTGGGAGGGGCTGAAGTTCTTCAAAGGTTATTTTTTTTAACATTACTTTTCCCTAACTCATTCCTAAATTTGGTGCTCTATTTTGCTCTTAAAATTTTCCAGGGAAGACAAATTTACTACATTCTCTGGCCTTGTTTTAATGTTTGACAGCCGTTGAAATCAGAAAGTTATGTGAAACCAAAACTCTTGCTGTAGTCTCTGCCTGACCTCACTCCTCCTGTCTTAACTGGAGACTGGAATGTCAATGAGTGCACAAGCATTAGATAGAACCCATTTGCAGGGAGCTCTAGGGGCTTAACATTCTGGCTCGGGCCATTTCTTTTGACCTCTTCTCTGGTAATGAAGATGACTTTCTACTTGCCTCTCCTGACTTGCACTGTACAGGCCACCCGCTCTGGTCTGTTTTGTCTCCTTCTGTTCCCTGACACTTGCATCTTGCTTGTTCCTCTGTGTGTGCTTCGCTGATGCTGTGTCCCCACCTGGCACACGGTGCTTCTGTATCTCACCACCGGCATGTAAGCACCAGGAGTTTACAAGCAGGGAC
Source organism: Kogia breviceps (assembly GCF_026419965.1). Taxonomy (NCBI): domain Eukaryota; kingdom Metazoa; phylum Chordata; class Mammalia; order Artiodactyla; family Physeteridae; genus Kogia; species Kogia breviceps. The sequence continues at coordinate 95,580,384 of NC_081319.1, read as the reverse complement.
CTTGTCTTTTTCACTCGCAGCTGTGTCATTAGGTGTGTCTCAGTCATGTCACTCATACTGCATGCCTAGAACTCCACACATATTGGTTAAGTGATATTTAATAGTTAATATTCAAATTCTACCCAAACATCAAAGCCCTTCTCCAGAGAAAGAGAACAGCATAACCTTTCATTCAACACAATTACATGGGTGTCTACAACATAACCACTATTGTGCTTCTATATTTGCAACTACAGTTATATTCAGTTGTTCTCTCTTCCAAATTATAGGTTTTCCTTTACATTAAGAATGAGCTTCCTACAATTGTTGATGAGTGAAAATATTGGGCCTCAATAACACATTAAGGTAATATCCTCCAATTCTGGACTGAGACCACAATGAGAGAGTAGATACTGTTTATCAAGAGCTCAGTGTATTTATATAACAAATACTCATATGGTACTTATTGTGTGCCAGGCACCATTCTCAGGGCTTTATAAATCTTAACTCACTTACTTCTCTTAAGCATGCTGTGCATTAGGTACAATCATTATTCCTATCTTACAAGTAAGGCTTCTGGGGCACAGAGAGGTTAAGTAACTTGCCCAAAGTCACACAGCTAGCAGAGTCAGGCAGTCCGCTTCAAGAGCCTGGGCTCTAACCACTTCACCATACTGCTGTTTTCTTGGTACACCACTTGAGTCCAGGTTTTATGTTCCTACTTCTACTTTCTGCTGATGGGGACAACCTTCAGTGCCCTAGACTGCCACCCCTTCTACACACAAATGCTGGTTTTATGAGTCAGAAACTCCAAGTTGGCTGTTTCCATTCTCAGCCCACATTCAGCATTTCCAAGGCTTGCTTTCTTCTACTCCTTTCTGTTATTTACGAACACACCTGTCTCCCTGATGCAACTGGAAGCAAGATTTGCTGCGAGGACAGCAAATCTCATCTCCCCTCCCTCCCTCCATGTTCCAGAACACAGTACGGTGCTCTGGACCTAGTAGGCATTTCGTAAGTATTTGTTAAACAAATAAATATGTTTAGAGAGATTTTCCTGTTCTTTTCTTTAAAGCCAAACTGCTCATAAGAGTTAAAAACACTAAAACTCATGTCACTTCTGAGCTGGATTACAGGGAAAGTAAGTAGACAGTCCAGTCCAGCTGGGGGAACATAGGCCTAGGTGAGCACCTAGAGAGCCCTTGAACCTGGAGACTAAGCAGTCTTAATGTCTTCAGTGGTCCAGTGGCCGGGAGCTAACAGGCTGCATTTAGGGAGAAGGATGAAGTACGTTGTTAGAAGACGGTTTCCTCTGTGGTGGTTTTAATAACACAGTCAAAAATATTTTACGACCTTCTAGGATGGTTCTTATCTGAGAAGGTCTGTGCTCAGTTAAAGATGGCCGCACATTCTTTGCTACTTCATCATCCAGCAGTGGAGTCTAATTTCCCTCCTCTTGAACTTGGGCTGGACTAGTGATTTGTTTGACCAGTTGAATGCAGTGGAAGTGATGCCACATGACTTCCATGTCTAGGTCAGCAGGAGCCTTTTGGCATCTACCTCGGCCTCTGGAACACTCGCTCCTGGAACGCAGCCACCATGCTGTGAGGTAGCCTAAACAGCCCCCTGGAGAGGCCAGCATGGAGGGGAGCGAAGGTCTCTGGCTGAGAGCCACAGTGGGCGTCCCAGCCTGCAGCCAGCGCTGACCTGCCAGTCATGTGAATAAGTCTTCCTGGACTGGACCCTCCAGCACATTGAGCCACCCCAGCTGATGCCTGCGGAGCAGAGATGCTCTGTCCCAGCAGAGCCTTCCCAAATTCCTGCCTCAAAAAAACTGTGAGCAAACTGGAATTGTTGTTTTATGTCACAAGCAGTAGAGAATGGCAACAGTGTCATAATCTTCACCGTGAAAAACAGCCACAAATACAGCCCATCAAAGAGCTTTTCACTTCAGATGTAATTTTTCCCAAAACATACCCACGAGGACTACATATTTGGCCTGCTCTCACCCCTTGAGTCATGCGGTGCTTTGGAAAGAAACTGTTTGCTTCACGCGTAATGGTTCAAAACTGTATCAAATGAGGAAAAGGAAACAAAACAAAACTGAACAAAACCCTATGGCTCTGTTATTCTAGGATCAAATTGTGAGGAAATTAAAATGTGACACCCTGCACTGGAAAAATTCAACACATAATCCCATGATTGCTTTAAACCCACATTTACAGCATTAAGAAAAAATCTAGGCCTTCAACTAGATCAAACAGTTACTATATCAATTATTTCAGAGGAATGTTATAGAGCTGATGTAGGGCCACCTCATAATATAATAGGCAGAACAAGAATATCTTCCCACCTCTAACCCTTGAAGCCTATTACCAAGAGCTGATTCATTTGTCTTTATAGGATCCTTTTTAAAATGCAAAATATAGTGGGAGGGGCTTCACTGGTGGCGCAGTGGTTGAGAGTCCGCCTGCCGATGCAGGGGACGCGGGTTCGTGCCCTGGTCCGGGAGGATCCCACATGCCGCGGAGCGGCTGGGCCCGTGAGCCATGGCCATTGAGCCTGTGCTCCGCAATGGGAGAGGCCACAACAGTGAGAAGCCTGTGTACCACCAAAAAAAAAAAAAAAAAAAAAAAAAAAAAAAAAAAAATATATATATATATATATATATATATAGTGGGAGGGTTAACATAGTAACAGTTAACACAGCTCTCAATCATTCACAGGCTAGACTGCACAGCAAAATTCCAGTTCACTGTGTAAGCATAGGGGGAAATGGGGTGACCTTCCGAGGAATCAGTAGGCAGCAGGAGGACACAGGGCATCTGGGAGGCAGAGGAGAAAGTCTTGGAGACAGAAAGGTGTAAAAAAGGGAGGTGGGGAGTGTCTGAGAATTTCTCCTCCTTTATTGGCGTCTTTTAGGCAGACCAAACTTCTGAGACTTCCAAGAACCTTTGATAAATACAGGCTTAGAAAGGGTAAAATAAAAGAGCCAAGAGTCCTCAGTTATTCTCTCCAATTATTGCCTCATTATATTCTGCTTCCTCCCAATGTCACCTCTTTTCTGGCCCCTTTCAAGTGCTTTTTAAAACTGGATTTGCTTGACCTCTTGGTGACGGTCATTCTCAGTGGAACGGGGTATTCCTGTCTCTGCTCTCCCCATATGACCTCAAATTCTCCTGGCCTTACAGTTTGTCAGACTAAGGTTTATTTCCTACAAGTGCTGTTTTCTTCCTCTGTGATGCCCCATAGCTCTGGTACTTGCATCTATACGATGCAGTGTAATTGTTACCCATTTCTTTTCCCATTAGACTCTGACCCTCCTTGACAAAGGGCAGGTTTTTCCATCTCCCTAGAGAATGGGACAGTTATGGCATATGCTAGACCTTCAACAAACATTTGCTGCTTGAAGGGCTGGCCAAAGGGATGAACGGACAAATAAATTGCATTTCCCTTGAAGGTAGAGTTTGTGTTATACCTACTGCGTCCCTGGTACTTAGCACAAAGCCTAAAGTCAGTGGATGCCCTTTCAGCATAATGATCACCGGAACTAGTCCTTAGGTGATGAGTTACGTGTGTTTACTTTATTTCTTTGTCAGTTGTGCCAAACTTACTCCTGAAAATGATTTAGAGTAGCTGAACATTAGAATTAGGCTTTCCCCCCAGATATCCTACAGACCGCAGGATGGTTCTTCTGAACTCCGAAGAGTCGGCTGGTTTTACTGCAACTTATATGAGCAGACCAGAAGCCATCAGCCCTTGAGCAATGGAATCTTGGGTGTGGTGTTTGCTTGGTTTAGCCCAAGCATGTCCCCCATCCTGAATGGGACAATCCACTTACAAGGAAAGGGACACGTGGTCAAGTGATGGTTTTTAACATTCTGTCACAACTACGTATGTAGCTGGACTGTCAACAAAAGATGAATGTGCTCTAAGTCACTTGTCAGTTTTAGACCCATTCAACTTCCTTTAAGACAGATCACATGCCCCTTGAAAGCAAAGACTCGGCTTTTAAGCTATTTGTGCCGTGAATGTCTAGAACTACTTTCAAATTTATGGGATTATAAGGCCAGGTCTTCCCATGCCCTAAAAATTGGAGTCCAGCTTAAATTAAAATGGTCTTCCGACTTAAACCACGCACGCTCTGACTGGCAAAGCTCACAACTTCCTCTTTTTACATTGACCTAAAATGTTCCTTTTCTTAATCTCACCCTCCCCCACCCTTGTCTTTCTCCCCACCTCAGCGAAATCACCAAGTTATCAAACAGCTGCTGTGGAAACTTCATTAGAGCCGCTGTATTTTACTTTCAGTGCCACCCACCCAGGGTGCCTTGCCGAGTGCCAGCAGATGTGCTTTCTTGGCTGACGGCCGCTGAGCCATCGCTCCTGAGGTGCTCGTTCACCTCTGTGAGTTTATCACAGGAAGGGGGGCTCTTTCCAGAGAGTTCTCTTAATGAGAGAAAAGAAATCTGTCTTGCTTTGTGCTTTAAATTGTCTGCCCCACGTGCTGGAGCCACCTCTGCACAATAGTCTAGGGGCAGAGAATGGGGCTCTGTGGAGTTTTGTGCTGCACAGGAAGTCATGTTTTTGTTTTCTCTCTTGATCCAGGCAACTCTGGGCGCCGCTATAAAGAGGACGCAGGCTGGAGCTGGCAGCCCCCCAGGCCCTCTTCTGTTTTGTACCATCCCTTCTCCTCGCCCACCCGGAGCTTTCCCACGTCCCTCTTGCTATAAATTGAATTTTGTCCCCTAAAGGAAGATGTGCTGAGGTCCTAATCCCTAGTATCTCAGAATCTGACTTTATTTGGAGAGAGGCTCTTTATGGAAGTAATCAAGTTAAGAGGAGGTCATTGGGGTGGCCCGTAATCCAGGATGACTGGTGTCCTTATAAAACAGGGAAATCTGGACACACAGACACGCTCAGGGAGAAGATGGTCACGTGGCTGGGGCGATGCAGCCACAAGCCGAGGAACGCCAAGGATCACCAACAAACAGTAGAAGCCAGAGAGGAGGCTGGGAAGGACTCTCCCCCAGAGATGTCAGAGAAAGCACAGACTCGCTTTTGGACTTTCGGCCTCCAGAACTGAGACAATAAAATTCTGTTTGGGTAAGCCACCCAGGTTTCGGTGCCTCGTTATAGCAGCCCTAGAAAACGAACACGCCTCCCTTCCCAGCACTTGAAACAACTACCTTAGATGCCAGGGTCCCACATCATTATATACCACTCTGGCCACATCCCAAGTGGCAATTGTTTCTCCTTTTGCCCTCCAGCTACCAAAACTTGTCAGTCTTATGTCCCACTTCCCCATGGCCTTGGCCTCTGCAATGATTAGGTAATAATGAAGTGACTAGGAACAAATGTGTTGTAAAGCAGAAAGGGTGGGCTGACAGATAAATGGTACAGTTATCAGTTTATATAACATTTCCCAGAGGTTTCTTCGGAAGAATAGCTCACACTGATGTTTTTCAAACTGAAGTCTGAGTTCTCTCTGAGAATTTTTTATCCTGTGTTTGCATTTACAAGACAATCCAAAAAAAAAGTGTCAATTTTCTATGCATAAAATTAAAACTTCCGTTTTGCTGTGGTTGTTACAATGGAATGCAATTATTATAGAAGACATTATGTTTTTTGATTTATTTTTTCCAGCTTTGTCAAGGTGTAATTAATAAATATTAACTGCACATATTTAAGATATACAGTGTGATGTTTTGATGTTTGATACATTGTGAAATGGCTACCACAATCAAGCTAATTAATATATGTTGTATAATCATCTCACATGGTTGCCATTTTCTCTGGTGAAAGGACATTATGTTTTAAATCAATTTTTCTCAAACTGAAGTTTGTAAGACACTTTTTGTCTTCCTTTAAGAAGAGCCTATTTATTTCTCAAAATTAACAAACACTGCTACACATAAAAGGAACGGTCAGAGAGGAGCCTGGCTGAGGGCACTTGTGACAGTCTGCAATCTTACCATTTGCCTGTTCCGATACCGAGCTGGATCTCATTCAATGCCGAGCCAAATTTGCTAGCTTATCATTAGCTATTACATGTACATATATATTTGCTTGAGGCTTTTAGAACATAAAAAGGATGGTTCACCTGTCTCTCTGCCCATTTAAACTGCCTTTCTGCATGGCACTCTCCTTCCCCCTCATGGAGCACATATGTCATGAGCTACTTTTAAAATCAATTATTCAGGGTCTCGGAGGCTGGAAGATGGAGCAGAAGCTCCCTGGAGTATTTTGAAGTAAACATCAAATTATAAATGAAGCACTCTTTATAAATAGGTCAAAGGAATGGGGAACAGGGACGTAAGTGGATGGGCTAGATTCCCACCCCTGCCTAACCCCCGGGAAAACTTTTTCCCCAGCATGAGGCTGAGTTCACCTGCTGGGAAAGCGCTTGGGAATCCTTGGGGGTGATGCCCCTGCCTCTGAGTCAAGTGAAAAGGTTCTCTGATGCACAGCGTGTGTGTGCACGTGTGCACGTGTGGGCGCACTGGGAAAGAATCCTCTTCTCCAGGCCAGGTCCCTCCCTCTGAGCATCATCAGCTAGTAAAGAAGCCTTGCTACCTCTGCTAAGGTTGCAGAGAGGGGAGAGTGGGCTCAGAGCAGGAGGGCAAAGTGGGCTGGGTGGCCTCTGGCTCACAGGAAGCCCCCTCCAGGCCGCCCTCCCAAGGCCTGACTTCCAGCCCTCCCATGGCCTATCCAGGGCAGAGGGCCTTAGCAGCTGCTTGCAGAAAGGTTTAGACAAGCAGGAGAGCAGGAGACAGTCTGACAGGGGGTGAAAGCTTGACCCAAGATTGTTTTGGAATGGAGTGATGTACAAGGTTTATAATTAGATTCCTCATTTTTACTCTAAGTTTCCAAAGCAGGCCAGGCAACTGCGACGGATCAGGCCTCCAAAACGGCCTTCTAGGGGCCACAGGCTAGTTTTGCTCTCTCTTCTTCTCTCCATAGAAAACAGTTAAGTAAACAAGCCACCTTGAAAACTTCCTCTTATTGGACCTCTGGGAGTAGCAAGGATTAACTAGACCTTGGCTGAGGAATGACAGGTTATGTGAGCTTTCGCCAGGTACTAGAAAATCCATCTTAAACACACTTGCACAAGATCCCCATAATGTTTAATTAAAATATAATATGAATACATATGCTTATACACTTTTATATTATGTGATCTTTTCATCACGTGTGTTATGTTTTAATTAAACACTAATCAGTTAAGTTTCAGTTAAGGAAGGTGAGCTCTAACGATCTGCTGTACAGAATGGCTATCATCAAAAGGAACATGAATAACAAAGGTTGGTGAGGATGTAGAGAGAAGGGAAGCCTTGGACACTCTTGGTACGAATGTAAATTGGTGCAGCCACTGTGGAAAACAGTATGGAGACTCCTCAAAAGACTAAAAAACTACCGTACCACGAAGCAATTTCACTCCTGGGTATATGTCCAAAAAACACTATGTAATTTGAAAAGATACACGCACCCCAATGTTCACAGCAGCATTATTTACAATTGCTAAGATATGGAAGCAACCTAAGTGTCCATCAACAGATGAACAGATTAAGAAGATGTGGTATATATATGTACACACACAGACACACAGACACATGGAATGCAACTCAACCATCAAAAAGAAGGAAATTTTGCCATTTGCAACAACGTGGATGGTCTTAGAGGGTATTATGCTAAGTGAAATAAGTCAGACAGAGAAGGACAAATACTGTATGACCTAACTTATACGTGGAATCTAAAAAATACAACAGACTAGTTAATATAACAAAAAAGAAACAGACTCACAGATATAGAGAACAAACTAGTGGTTACCAGTGGGGAGAGGACAGAGGGGAGAGGCAATAAAGAGGTAGAAGATTAAGGGGTGCAAACTATTATGTATAAAATAAGCTACAAGGATATATTGTACAACACAGGGAATACAGCCAATATTTTATAATAACTATAAATGGAGTATAACCTTTAAAATTGTGAATTTCTATACCATATACCTGTAACTTACGTAATATTATACATCAACTATACTTCAATTAAAAAATAAAGATCTGCTGTACAATATTGTACCTGTAGTCAATAATACTGTATTGTACACATAAATATTTATTAAGAGGGTAGATATTATGTTGTGCTCTTAACATACTAAAATAAAATACAAAATATATTTAATAAAAAGTAACCTTTCTCCTCTCCCAGATCTTCAGGCTTTCTCTTCAGAGGCAAGCCATTTATCCTACCAAATATGTTTCTATGCATTGACAAAACCATACATGTATCAGTGGACACATATGTGTTGTTTTTTACATACATGGGAGAATATCACACCCAATATTTGGGATCTTGCTTTATTCACTTAACAACATATCTAAGAGCCCTTTTCATGCCTACACAGAACCATCTAACTCATTTTTAAAGTCTTTATGGTATGGGTACTTCAGTGAACATCTCATACATACATCTCTTCTCAGGTGTACAAGTTTATTTGCCAGATATATTTGTAGCAGTGGAACTGTTAGATCAAAGGTATATGAATTTTTTTATTATGATAGATACTGACACATTGCCCTCTAAGGAGAACACGTTGATTTACATTCTCTGCCTGTCTGCACTCTTACCAGTGCTGTACATTTTCAAACTTTCTGATCTTTGTAAAATGTAAAAGTCAACAAATGTGTCTCAAGTGACTTTCCTGCTTCCAGTCTTGATCCCTTCAATTCAGTAAACACCCTGCAGCCTGTGTGATGTTTCTCAGACGTGAATCTGATCCCGTAACTCAACTCAGCACAAAACTCTTCCATGACTCCTCACTGCCCTTGGGATAAAGTTCCGTTTCTTTGACTGGCTCACAAGGTCCTTAGTATTTGGGCCCCTCCTCAGGGCCACTATCATCCCCTCTGCTTCAGCCACGCTAGACTACTCTGCCTTCCTCAGACAGGTCCTGCTCTCCCTCGCGTCCGTCCAGGCCTCTCCTCTGTGCTCCTCCGGCCTGAGGACACTCTCCTTTGCCTGTCTCCCCTTCTCTGGCTCATTCCTACTCATTAGTCTGGTTTCACCTTCCACGTGGCACCCGCTAGGTAACGACGCGGAGCACGCTGGCGGCCCCCGCAGTCCCCTGAACTTCACCTTTTAAATTACGTAACATTTGGGACGTACAAAATAACATATATATATACGTACATATACGTAAGTTATGAAACATACAAATAACGGCAAATACCTACGCACCTACTAACCCACCTTGAGAACCAGCTGGCTGCCAACTCTGTAACATGTGCTGTTTTCCTTGCCACACTGGGTGGTAATGGTCTCTATACTTGTCTCCATTTCCCACCATAGTCTCAGTTCTAGGGGCCATGGGTCTGGGTCTGACTTGTGCATAGTGATATCCCAGGGCCAAGCACAGGGCCTGACAAGTTTTATTGCAGGCCTTAACAATATTTAAACATTGAATTGAATAATATCCAGAAAGGGAATACTTAAAAAAAAAAGTAACCAGGCTCCCATAGAGCAGGTTAGTCATTAAGAACCTACCATCAGTTCACGCTATATAATTTGGGTCATTTTTCTAAGGTCAGGGGTCAGTCTGTAGAACTTAAGCCTCCTTCTCTGGCTCCTTTGGTGAGGCTAGGCTGCTGGGACATATTTCTTTTCTTTCTTTTTTGTCTTTCTTTTTGTTGTTGCTGTTGTTCATTTACATTTTCAAATTGCTTATCAACAAGGTTCAACAGCTTTTGATTTACCAGCAATTCAATACCTTAATGTGGTAATTGCAAAGTGAATAGTTTATTTTCCTTATTCTTTTTTTAAAAAATTAATTATTTATTTAATTATTTTTGGCTGCGTTGGGTCCTCACTGCCGCACGTGGGCACCCTCCAGCTGCTGCAAGCGGGGGCCACTCCTCCTTGCAGTGAGCTGGCCTCTCATGGCGGTGGCCTCTCCCGTTGGGAGCACGGGCTCTAGGCGCGCGGGCTCAGCAGCTGTGGCTCGCGGGCTCTAGAGCGCAGGCTCAGTAGTTGTGGCACACGGGTTCAGTTGCTCCACGGCACGTGGGATCTTCCCGGACCAGGGCTCGATCCCGTGTCCCCTGCATTGGCAGGCTGATTCTCAACCACCGCGCCACCAGGGAAGCCCTATTTTCTTTACTCTTTAAAACTGTCCTGGCCTATGATTAAAAAAACGTTTTTGTTTGTTTGTGAATTGCAATCTTTACTACTCTTTACATGGTATCGAATATTTATTTTAAAAAGTAGACAAAAGTAGAAAATCACTTTGCTCTTAATAATTCTTGGTTCTATGCAGTCATTCACTGATTTGTTCATTTGACAGACGTTTGAGTGCCTACTGTATGCCAGGCATGGCCCTATGTGAATAAAGCAGAAAAAAAATCACTGCTCTTGTGGAACTTATATTCTAATGAGAGGACACTGGCAAAGATATACGGTAATAAAAGGGAAAGTAAAGCAAGCTAAGGGGATGAGAAGGGACAAGTCTGGATGTTTCTTTAAAAGAGGAGTTCTGATGAGGTCTCCCTGATGAGGTGGTATTTGAGCAGAGAAATCAGTGAAGGGAGGAATCAGTGGAGGTCCTGGGGGTGGAGGGTGAGGAGAGAGGGGTCCCCAGGTAGGGCACACTTGGCTGTGTGTGCACAGTCATGCCTACTTCATAGACTATCCCAAGCTATAATGTTGCTGTTTACATTTTATAACAGATTCTCTTACATTTGATAGAGCTTATGGGTTGAAAACACTACCTTAGGCCCCCAAAACAACAAGTTTCTCTCTACTTCCAGGCCCCTGATGGCTCCTGGCCCTTCACTAAAAATGTAGCTTCACCCCTGCCTGCTTCCTGCTGACTTTGAATGAGAAGGTTGCTCAGACATCTACTTCCTATTTAGCGAGGCTCCACAGAGAAGAGGTGGAGGAGGTCTAATGAGATGACACCTATGAAATGCCAGTGCACATGCACCTGCATAGAAGTTCATTGCTATTTTGGTTACTGTTATGAGCTTGGAAGTCAGGGGCACTCAGTACAGTTATATTTATCAAGCACAAAGATGTAATTCTCTTGTGTATTAGGAGTCAAGCCATCCGAAGCGTATGTGTATTTCTATCTCTCCAAGCAAGCTGGGACACATTAGACCAAACACCATGTGGGGTGGTCTAAGCAAAAAGAAAAACCCCAAGGAGTTGCCTCTGTTGGGGGAGCTCCTCAAAGACAAAGGTGGTCCAGGGCCTGGCCTCAAGTAGCCTGAAAGAGGCACCAGAGAAAGAAAGGGAGGATTTCCACACAGGATGGGTGGAGCGGAAGGGATGGACACCGCTTAGTGGGAAACGAAACAAACACATCCAGGACAAATCTGCATAGCACAAGGAAGAACAGAGGGTTTACCAGGCCACTTAGAGAATAAATAAAGTGTGCATATTGGCAAATTGGCACATGGAATGAACAGGATGAGAAACAGTCGATCAAGAAGGGTTATTACTGAAAAGAACCATAACTTAAAGTGTAGCTAGACTCCAGCTTCAGAGCTTCCAGGGCTCTCGAGGTTGGGTTAAGGGGGATGGAAACTACCCCCCAGCTATGTTCACAGCCACGCCTGCAAAAACAGAATTGCGACAATGGGAAAAACCTGAAGGGAGATAAGCTGCTGTTCTGTCCACCCATGTGCTGCTTCAGTTTAGCCTTACTAAACAGGCACCAACCTGCAGAAAGATGGGGGTATTTCCCACTCAATCATTAAGGTGCTCTCCCAAAGGAACTGTCTACCAATAAGGTGCATTTGAAATGATGGTAAGAGACAACAGACTATTAAATAGTGGAATAATGTGAACTTACAGCTCACTTTCAAGGTCTCAGGAAAACAAAAAAACAGAGTATCTCTGAAGAATTTAGGAGTGCCTCTCTTTCTCTATCCTTCTGTCTCTCCTGCTTTGCAATGTTTATGAAACACTAGTAAAACAATTTTGCATGGTTATAGATTCTCCAATCAAGTTTCCCCTGGGTTATTATTCAGACAGACTTAGGAGAGAATCCTACTGATGATAATGACCATGATAATAAAAGTAATTTCCATCATCTGCCTAGGCCATTATGGTTCAGACAGCTCTTTCACTTACGTGGTCATGTTTAATCTCCACGAGAGCACTTAGGTATCATGTATCCCTGTTTTACAGATGAGAGTGTTGACCTGGGCTCACGCTGCCAGAACTGGTAGATGGTAGAGGTCAGAAGAACAGAACCGGCAGGTCTAAACAGGACTATCTGTTTTCTCTCCCTCTGCTCTCCTCTCTGCCCTGGAGAGAAAGACCACCAAGCCCTGGCACCGACCCTCTCCCTCGCTCCCTGCACTGTGCCACCAACTTATAGTTCCCACGTGTCGGAACCTCCTTATGGCCCACAGGGGTTGGAAGACAAAGAAATGGCTCACCCAGGTATAGGCAGAGGTGAGCAATCCGGTGCCTGGCTGCCAGCCTCAATAGGCAAGAGGACGTCTAAGGTCAGCTTCCCAGAAGCTGGGGCCCTTGTTCTCAAGGCAGAGTTAGGCCCTCGTAGGCACCAGCTCTGCGTCCTGTGCTTCTTTCAGCAACCCTGTTCTTTGTCTCTTGCCAGAAAACAAACCCTTTGAACCAGTGTTTGTCAAAGTATTCACCAGAATGTTCTGGAAGATGTTATGAGACACTGGGATGGTGGAGGGGGTGATAGAAGGATTCTGTGATCAAAGGAGCTTGGGAAATGCTCTTGAAGATTTATATGCACATTAGTATATTAAAGTTTCTGGGAAATCCCACAGTAAAGAACTATTTAATTTTATTTATTTCTGTGGTTCTGAACCTCTTTCTTCCTTGTAACCCCTATTAATGTCTAGTGGAATATTTCTTTACCCATTATTGAGTTGGGTAATTATGCAACACTCCAAAATATACCAGAGCACAGAATGTTCTGGAAATGCAGAGCTCCCTGTACATGACTTGGTACACAGCTTAAGAATGTTGAAAAATTTGAGGCATTTTCTACATCTTTAGGGGTCAAGGTGCACTACATGTATAAAAGAATGAAACTATGACCAATTAAACAACCATGTTCATTTGATAACGGTGTAGACCAGGGGTTCTCAAATTTTGTTGCAATTAGAATCACAAGAGGAGCTTTAAACATGTTGATGCCCAGGCTGTACCCAGACCCATTAAATCAGAAGCTGTGGGGTGTAACCAAGGCATTAGCATCTGCAAAGTTCTCCAGGTGATTTCATTGTACAGAAAAAGTTGGGAACAAAAGGTATAAATGATTATCCTAAAGCAAAGAGCAGACGTGGGACTGACAAAAGCTTCTGGGAACTTATCTGGGCCACTTAAAAACTGTCCGTGAGGCCTTCCCTGATGGCGCGGTGGTTGAGAGTCCGCCTGCCGATGCAGGGGACGCGGGTTCGTGCCCCGGTCCGGGAGGATCCCACGTGCCGCGGAGCGGCTGGGCCCGTGAGCCATGGCCGCTGAGCCTGCGCGTCCGGAGTCTGTGCTCCGCAACGGGAGAGGCGGCAACAGTGAGAGGCCCGCGTACCGCAAAACAACAAAAAAACAAAAAAGCAAAAAAACCCTGTGAGTTTATGAAATATCTTCCCTCCCAGAAAGAACAAGACAAACGCTACAGACCTGGCTTACCGTGTTACAGGTCTAATCTGTAAACATCTGTTCCTAATATGCCTGAGTTGGTTTAATCAGACACAAATAAGTTTGCCTTATTGTAATTGCAGAAAGCTGCAGATGTGAAGTTTTAATTATCACATCATGTGGCATTTTAGTTCGAGATGGACAAATACAAGTTATAATGAAAGACACTGAAGAGTTGGCTTAGAAAATGAGTTTTGGGGGATATACAACACAATTGGCTTCTGAACCCACTACTGAATTCAGAATGCTGAATGCTCTGTGGGAAATACTTCCCTTCAAAAACTACTTGAATAAATATTCAGATCATGAATACACAGTAACAGTGGCTGAGAGCTAAAACTCAGGTTATTTTGATCACTCCAGAGAGCCATGAGGAAAGAGGAGACACTTAAGATGGGATGGAGTCAAGACATTTTTAGAGCATAGAACTCTCAAGAAAGGGTAGACCTTAGTGAGGTCATATATTGAGTTTTGAGTGGTCAGGAATAAAATAAAAATAATAATAGACTTTACTGAGCACTTCCTACAGGTCAGGCTGTCCTCCTGTAAGTGCTTTACCTGTTACTTCATTTAATCCTCACTGACGAGGGAGGTACTGGGATTATCCTTATTTTCCTGAGGAGGAACCTGAGGAGACTGAATGAGCTAATGTATGCCAGGTGCTTGGTGCCGTAGCTGGTACAGGACAACCACGCAATAGTGGTAGCTCCTAAATTTGGATCACAGAATCATAGGCTGTTAGAGTTGGAGAGAATTTAGAGATCGTTAGTGAGACTCATTTTGTTCCTTAAAAAGAAAGCAAACAAAACTGTAACAAGGGGGGAGTTCAATATTTGGGGTCTGACTTTGATTCAAGTCATTCAAGTGAAGCAAGAGGAAATGGCCATTTCATCTGATGCTCTAGGAAGAGATGTCTATAATCGATAACAAGATTCAAGTGTCTGTTCTTAAAGATGGTGTCATAAAGGCTATACTGTCTCATCTTTATCTTGTAGTTTAAGAATTGTTGCTGCAGTTTAGGTACAGTGCCACCAGGGGAAGATAGGAAACTACAGTCACTTGGATCAAGCTTCCAGGTGTTTCAGCTTTTCTGTGATTCAAGATAATGGGTCTCTGATTAATCCACTCTCCCTCTAAACAATAATAATATATTTTCAAATTTTAGATAAACTATATATTTTCTAAAATATAAAAATAAGCCATCTTTGAGCAAACCCTCTACAGAAAGATAATACCTTAGAAATGGGATTTTGCACACTTCTTCCATAAAGGGCTAGAGAGTAAATATTTTTAGGCTTCGTGAGCCATGCCGTTTCGGTTCCAACTACTCAACTCTGCCATAACATGAAAACAGCCCTAGGCAATATGTAAATGAATGCTTGTAGCTGTGTTCCAATAAAACTTTATTTACAAAACCAGTTGGCGGGCTGCATTTGGCCCATGGCCTGCTGGTCCCTGCCTTAGAATAAGTATTACAAGTTCAGTTGCCCACAGTGAAGCAGGTCGTGTCCGGTCCCTCACAAATCGGGGAGCACATCTTCCATTTAGTAGCTGACCCCGTTCAGCCCTGGCTGATGATGGCCAGGCAGATGTAAGCCCAGCGTGGCCCGATCCTTCTATTTTTCAGAAACAGCTGGAGACATAGACTTTTACGTGAGAGTTTCTGATCTTTTAAAATGTGGCCATTTATTCAGACAACCACTTCCCTGGGTACTCAGCAGAACAACTCGGCAGATTGCACCCGGCCCTGTTGCGCAGCTCCTGCCGCAGAGCAACGTTTAAAGCTAACCAGTATACTCAAGGCACAGATGTGGAGATTTCTCCCATCCTTCTTCTTTTTGTTTGTCTTGACTGAATAAATCTGACATGCAGCACTGTATAAGTCTAAGGCAGGGTGTTACTTTAATACACTTATATATTGTAATATGATTGCCAATGTAGCGATATTTGTCACAGTACATAATGAGAGCACTATATTATTGTCTATATTCATTACACTGTGCGTTACCTCTATGGCTTATTTTTTTTTTTTTTTTTTTCCGGTATGCGGGCCTCTCACTGTTGTGGCCTCTCCCATTGCAGAGCACGGGCTCCGGACGCGCAGGCCTAGCGGCCATGGCTCACGGGCTTAGTTGCTCCGCGGCATGTGGGATCTTCCCGGACCAGGGCACGAACCCGTGTCTCCTGCATCGGCAGGCGGATTCTCAACCACTGCGCCACCAGGGAAGCCCAAACCTCTATGGCTTATTTACTACTTGTTACCTTTATCCTTCTTAATATAAGCAGACCCTTACAGAGCACTGATTAAACGGCAGGTCTTGTTCTAAGTGCTTTATATATATTAGCTTTTGAATTCTCCCCGCAACCACCTTGTAAGGCATGTGCAGTTACGATTTCACCTCAGGCAAGGGAAGGCGGAGCAGCTTGCCGGAGGCCCCGCAGCTAACACGGCCCAGAGCTGGGATGTGAACGGAGGCGGCTGGAAGGTGGAGGCTGTGCGGGGACATCGCTGTGCTGTTCCTGTCTCCCTCGGGGGCTACCGCCCTTCTTCCACCCTGCACTAAACTTCAGCAACAGTGGTAGAAGGAGGGAGAAGGACTCTTTCTCTCTCTTGTAACTGGACTCAGGGCTCAGGGTCGCTTCCCAGTCAACTTATCTTTCTGTTCTGGGGACTTGGTGGCTCTGGGAAAAGTCATGTCTGACGTGCCTTCCTCAGCGGCCTGTGTGAGGCACGCACCCAGCAAATGTCAACTCAGAGGCTTGGGTCACGCCATTGCCCCGTTTGTATTTTATTGTAATTATTTTTCTGTAAAGCCCCACTCTGCTCTGGAATTTGGATTAACTCTCCATACAATATTTGGTTTAATTATCCACCTTGCTTTTCTAATTTGTCCTAGCAAGTCCCAAGCAAATGACTTGAGATATGTGTGGAAAGATTTTTTCTTAAAGTCATAGTACTGAATTTAGGGAAAGGAAAGAGATGAAGATTGTTTTGAAAGGACAGTAAGAATTCATATCTAACTATGATGAGTGGAAAGTACACTAGTTTTGAGAGAGAACTGTAAATTTTTATTTTCTCTAGCAAACTTAAAAGAAATTGCAGAGGAGTTTCTTGTATCATTTTTCTGAAATGCAGCTATAAGTTTTACTGTTGATTTTTGAAGATACTCTATAATTTCAGCTGCAAAGGAAATGCAGGAGGCAAAATAAATTATAGTCTCCCTTTTTTAAAAAGGCAAATGCTTCTGGGAGGCCAGTGGAGCTTTCGGTCATACGTAATTTAATGTGCAATACTTTATTCAGCAAGGCTTTCCTTCGAAAGCCCAGGGAAGCTGGATTCTATTGGGAAAGGAAAATAGAGTTTTAGAATTCCAGGGCATGTGAGGCCCATGGCAAGAAGGGATGTGGCTTTATGTTAAAAACAGGGCTTTCCTGGAACTGTCCCAGATTTAAAACTGAAAGCCCCGTGTCCCAGGAATCCTCCCAGGCCCAGGCAAACTGGGATACTTGGTGATCCTAAAATATGATTTCCTGTCTAGCTTCCTGATCCCATGCTCTCCTCCCCCCACAGCTAAGCCTTCCTCACCTCTACTTGCAGGTGTGGCCCCCAGTTTCTAAATAATCTCCTTCAAGGTTTTCTAAACTTCTTTGATCACAAAGATCATCTGGATGCTTGTGAAAACACAGATTCCCAGGCTGCCCTCGTTTGAGGCAGGTCTTGCGAATCCGTAAGTTCACCAAGAAGGCAGGGGAGAAGTTCGGGAAGCAAGCCCTGGGTAGCCCATATTCAGCCGCGATACAAGGCCCTCTGGTCCAATAATGAGAAGACTCAGCAGTGATCCCTGAGTTCTGTGGTCTGACTTAGACCTTGGCCCACTGCTAGCATTTGGCTTTCCAGAAGGGTCTGCACTCACAAAGATCAGGGACTGTCTCTGAATCTTTGTCCAGAGGCTGACCTTTCCTGTTGGTGGACAGAGGTCTCTGGTGTTTCCTGCCTTTCCGAATCTCTTAAAGAGCTCATTCTGGCTGTTGCCCTCTTCTCTCTCCGTACTCTGACATCACCTACCTGCCCAGAAGGTGACCTCTAGCCTGTCATCAACCTCTGTAGCATAACACCTGCCTCCACCTGCAGGGGTCCTGGCCTCTTCCAGCTTCTCCCACAGACTGTGTTTAACACTTTTCTGTCCAGACATGCTAAGAGATTCAACAGCATGAGAAGAATGCAAAAGGCAGGGAATGCTTTTGAAGTGTGTGAGTCCCTGAACTGACTACTGAGGTTGAATTCCAGCTGTGTGACCTTTAGCCTCAGTTCTTCATCTGTAAAATGGGGGCAATAACAGTGCTGTAATGACTTCATTACATTGTTGGCAGGATCAAATGGGAAGATATCTGTATCGCAGTTAGTAACAGTGCCTGACATATCAAACTGTAGCTGTCACCCTCAATGTTACAATTACTGGTGCTATCACAATCATCATTGTTGCAGTGATTGTTTTTTTACCAGGAAGTAAGAGAAAGGTACAGAAGATAAGGTAGGAGGAGGGCCTTTATCTTTTTAAAGAATTGTCAAGGGCTTCCTCTGCACCTCGTAATTTTATTTTTGTTTTATGTTTTTTGTTTTTGCGGTACGTGGGCCTCTCACTGTTGTGGCCTCTCCCGTTGCGGAGCACAGGCTCCAGACGCGCAGGCTCAGCGGCCATGGCTCACGGGCCCAGCCGTTCCGCGGCATGTGGGATCCCCCCGGACCGGGGCACGAACCCGCGTCCCCTGCATCGCCAGGCGGATTCTCAACCACTGCGCCACCAGGGAAGCCCTGCACCTCGTAATTTTAAAGACACACTCTCCCTCCTCTGCATCTCTTCATCCTCCTCATCATACCAAAAGATTACAGCAGCCATGTTTTCAAGGTGAACATCAGGATCTATGACCTGGCCATTCAGTAGCAAGGAGTTACTATCTGAACCCTTCTAGAAAATTCTGGCTATACTATCATAATACATTTGACCTCTTCTTAGAGGACCAAGAATTTGGGCTAGATTATTAGGTTCAGTAAAGATGCACTGGATGTATGAAAGCTTTGGTGACCTGCTCTATGAACCCAGCCCCCTTTTGTATTGTGAAGTCCCAATGGCCAACTCACATCTGACTTTTAAGGATATAACCTTCTGCTACACCACCACCAAATGTATCATGTTTTGCCCCAACTCAGTGCGTCGGAGTACTCTTCAAAGGGAAACACATTTACATGAATCAATTTATCTCTCATTTCATATCAAAGAAAGCCAATCAGATTATTTCAGCCCAGGGAATCCATTACTAGAGGAATAATTTTGCCTTCTAGCCCTTACTCACGGACGAACAGGATTCATCTTATTTGTGATACTCACATGAAAGACAAGACCCTCGGCAGATGAAAGAAAGACAACTGCCTCAGCAGAACAGTTCAGAAGCGTACACTCAAGGATTGACAATGGCGCTGGTTTTCCAAGGTCTCTCCAGATGGAAGGGCTAGAGCAGAGCAAGGGCCAACTGCACTGTTCGTTCAAGAACCGCTGAGTGCTCCAAAGTGTGGTTTTAGCAATGCGTATTCTTGACCCTTGGCCTTTTGTATTGCTGAGCTCCTCAACAACAGCTCAGGCTTTCCAGTGGTGGGAGAAGCATTCTGATAGCAAGCTTGACAGGTTTCCCATCACAGCTAGTATTGCACAGGCATTGCAAATTTAGAAGGTGTGCACCCAAAAACGTCTCCTGCCACATCAGGCAACAAAGGATGTTGCAGCCATCATGCCCTCAGCCACTGCAGCCGCCCAACTGTGCACCCTGAGGGGATTCAGGATGGAGAAAAGCAGGATACTGCCCCTAAATAGTTAAGGTGCATATCAAAGGAATGATTTCAATGAGCCCAGACTCTTGCACCTGCCTATACATTAACTTGAGATGTCTGATTTCTTTAACAGTCATCTTCTGATGTTCTGACTCCCTGGTTTTTTGTTTTGTTTTGTTTTGCTGTACGCGGGCCTCTCACTGTTGTGGCCTCTCCCGTTGCGGAGCACAGGCTCCGGACGCGCAGGCTCAGCGGCCATGGCTCACGGGCCCAGCCGCTCCACGGCACGTGGGATCCTCCCGGACCGGGGCACGAACCCGTGTCCCCTGCATCGGCAGGCGGACTCTCAACCACTGTGCCACCTGGGAAGCCCAGACCCCCTGGTTTTTGTTGCAGAAACTCCTATTTATCCTGGCTCCTCCCTCACCTCTTCTTAGTCCCTCAGAGCTACCTGAGAGGCTACCTCCTGGGCTGAAGGCCTCAGAAAGACCACCAAAGAGAACGTAATTCTCAACTTTTAGGTTGTGCATTTTTCTTTTCAGTCAACACTGGGATGAGTCCCACCCATTGTGGGACTGATGTTCTTTGAACTTTTAAGGTAAGTAAAGGGGGTCCCCGGGAGCCCCCACGAACCCCAAATCTCAAAGCATTTTCACCAAAATTTCAATGTTATTTCAGTCAGAAATGTACTTTTCCACGGGAGAAGTGAGTGCCTCTCAGCATCAGGAGGCCAGACTCCCTCAGTAATAAGGCATGTGGGTGCCACCAACCATGTGACTTTGTGCCCTTGGCTTGGTTCCGTGGTGTAGGAATGAAGAGGTGCTCTTTGCAGGCAGTGGGTCATGGCTCTGTAGGGGCCCAGGTTGCCCCTGAGACGCCTTTAAAAGCTCACTCGCGTGGGGCATCTTCTGGGCTGTTTATTCAGACCACTTCCACCCTGGCGTCCTCTTCCTTGGCCATTCTAGTTGGTACCATAGAGCTTAGCACTCTAGCATTTTAGGCATGCTAGAGTAGCATCCTCAGCTAGAACCATAGCCCCCCCCCCCTTTTTTTAAACATCTTTATTGGAGTATAACTGTTTTACAACAAAGTGAATCAGTTATACCTATACATATGTTCCCATATCTCTTCCCTCTTGCGTCACCCTCCCTCCCACCCTCCCTACTGTAGGCCCCTCGACAGCACAGGCTGTGTGCTGTTCTTTGTGTCTCTCACAGTTCCTATAACCCCAGTGGCTGAAGAAGATGAAGGTGGTGATGCTGAGGATGGTGAAACCGGGGGTAATCATTAGTTACATGCATTTCACCTGTAACCTGCCTTCACTAATCAAGGTCGTTTTAATTGTTGCCACAGAAGGCTTGCATGTCCTCCCAGCTGCAAGAAGCCTTAACAATGAGGTGTTTGTCTGAGGTGTTTTCCAGGAACTTGGAGTCAGCTGTGTCTTGTTTGAGCTGAGCTGGTTAAGATTGGAGAGGACCACTTGACCCTTCAACTGGGCATGTGCAAGTGTCCACTTGGTGACCCTTTGAACATGGGAAGGCCTGCTCAGAACGATGATTACCGCACCTTTTCCAATTACCTGTCCCCAAGCCGCGGACCGGACCGCCGTGCTTATTCTTTATCCCGTGAAGACTCCGAGCCCTTCCCCTTTGGGGAAGCGGATTGAGGTCTGTTCTCTCATGTCTTTGCTTGGCTGCCTTGAGAATAAACCCTCTCTTTGATGCAAGCCTTGGTGTCTCAGTGTTTTGGCTTGCTGCACGTCGGGCATAAGTGATCCTGGTTCGGTGACCATACTGTTGATGAGGACATGTCAGCAATAGGCTAACCAACATCCACTGACTGCCTAAGCCAGGGCAAAGCCCTTTTTATGGGTCTCCTCGCTTCATCCTCCCAGGAACTCTTCAAGGTACAGATAAAGAAACTGAGGCTGGAAAAGGGTAACTGGGGCTAAGGTTACTGTACTGGGTTGCATAGTGTCCTCCAAAATTCATGCCCGTCTGGAATCTGTGAATATGACCTTATTTGGAAACAAGGTCTTTGTAGAATCTATTAATTCATTTAAGATGAGGTTGTAGGGGAGGAAAACATGGGTTTCCCTCAGTCCTTCTAAGTTCTTAGCAGGGGCTCCTCTAACCAAAGGCAGATTCACAAGAGAATAAACCAACAGTTTATTATCATGTATACTTTTTGTATACATGGGAGATACCCAGAGAATAGTGATTAACTCTCAGAGGTGGCTTAGAATTTAGGCTGAAATACCACCTTTGGCTAAAGACGAAAGAGAGAGGAGTGTGGAGGAGACTGGTTATGGGAAGGTGACCAGAAAAAGCCTTAAGGTGAGCCCTAAATGCAGTGGCTGGTGTCCTCGCAAAAGGAGGGAAATTGGGACACACACGGGATACGCCCCGGGAAGACATGCCATGTGAAGACGGAACACTGGAGCTCTGCTGCTAAAGCTGGGCGACACCAGGGACTGCTGGCGACCACGGGAAGTGTGGATGGGAAAAATGCACCACCTAAAAGTTGAGAATTATGTTTTATTTGGCAGACAGAGTGGAGGGCTTAAGCTTGGGACGCAGCCTCTCAGATAGCTCTGAGGGAGGCTCCGAAGAGGTCAGGGAGGAGCCAGGATATCTAAGAATTTTTGCAACAAAGACCAGGGAGTTGGAACTTCAAAAGATTACTGTTAATTAAAGAAAACCAGATATCTCAAGTTGATGATTTTAACACTTTAATACGTATGGGAAGATGCAAGAATCTGGGCGCTTGGACATCATTCCTTTGAAATGCACCTTAACTATCCTGGGCCAGTATCCTGCTTTTCTCCATCCTGAGTCTCCTCAGGCCTCACCATCTGGGGTGACTTGATGGCGGCAACAGCCTTTGTTCACTGATACAGCAGGCAACATTTTTTTATTTCACAGAAGCTAGGAGAGAGACCTGGCCAGATCTTCCCTCGGAGCCCTTGCTGGGGATCCCAGCAACCCACCCAGCCGATACCTTGATCTCAGACCTCTGGCCTCCAGAACTCTGAGAGAATAAGTGTCTGTTGCTTTAAGCCACCCAGTTCGTGGCAACTTGTTACAGCAGCCCTTGCAGACAACCACAGTCACATAGGAGTCTGATGGATTCGTGGTTGACTAACTGACCTGGGCGGTGACCTAAAGCAGCCTATAACTCAGCTCCCCTGTCTGAAAGACGTGGATGATGTCAGCTGCTATGAGATCTGCCACAGTGTCACCCCTGGTGCTCAGCGTACCTTGTTCTTTGTGTTAAAGCGTTCCACAAAGTACAGCAATCCAAGTGTCTGATATGCGCAGAGCACCTCTGGAAGCATCAACCAGGGGGGACCTGAGCCCCAGGCAGCTTTCCTGGTGGCTTTGTAACCTCGATGGTACATAAGTGGCCCCCAGAAATAATCCCACCCACCCCAATTCTTCTCAGGCCAATCCTTCAGGTTCAGTGAACTAGAGAGCAATGTCGTTGAATCAGGGCTGATGAGTTGTGCCCAGGGTGGCCTGAAACGCCAAAGGCAGCACGTTCAGGAAAAGGAAGAGGCATGAAATCTATTTCCAGTGAGTTAAAGTGGAACTGCGCTCATACTGGCCTCCCCGCCCCCTTTTCCATCTAGTCTTTCAGCAACAAAATCGTGACATTTCTCCGTTTCTCTAACGCACTGTAACATGCAGCATTTGCAGTGGATGGAATTGCCACATGGGGGTTTTGGACACTGGTCCAAAAGAAGGCAGCCGTCCCATGAGGAGGTCTGTGCAGACCCGGCGGGAGGGCTCTCGGGACCGCCGACCCAGCCCAGCTCCTGCCGGCATCTTGACAGACCTGAACCACTCTTATTTTAACTCACAGAATTGTATGTTTTTCTGCTCTTACCCTTTCCCTTAGGTAGATTTTTTTTCCCCAATATACCCATTTTGACTCAAAAGGAAATTTTAATAGGGAAGAAATCAAATCTTCACCTCGCTAGGAAACAACCAGGAGTTGGAGAGGTCAGAAAGTGGTACCAATTAAATAATAGAAAAAACAATTGTGACAGGCAGACCACAGGGAAATGCTTTTCATTTATGCAGAAAGTCACCTAATAGAAGGAACCAGTCCGTCAGAAATACTAACCGGGCACTGGCATGGATTTAGAACAAAGACTACATGTATAAACAGGAACACCCATGTTTTGGGGGATCGGAGCTAGACGGCAGATCTGTTTATTAATATACCTGGGATCAGAGACGCCAGCCTGGTTAGACCTGATTGAGAGTCACTTTTCTCGAATCCATTGTGCTTGCAGCACCTGTCTGCTTGAGATAAGAGAGGGGCCCAGCAAGGAGGCAGAATCAGCATCTTGCCTGTTCAGACCAGATGTCGGGGTTGGCTTTATCTAACGGAGCTGTGTGGCTTTACATCCCCAGCGTTAACGATTGATAACGTTATTTGTTTAGAACTAATGTACGTAGTGCTACCTAAGTGTAAAACCTCACTGAATCTTCCGAGCCAGTCGGCGAGAGCTAGTTGCTGTTGACATCTTCTCCACTTCACAGATTAGCAAACTGTTCTGAGGTTAAGCATCAGCTTATAATGATTAGCATTTGGACCCAGACAGTCTGGAATCAGTAGGCTATGCTGGCTTACTAATCCGGTGGGCTCTTTATCACACGAATAGCAAATTTTCGTCCCAGAAATATCTGCTGAGATTCTCAAGTGCTGGGTGCTATGCCTGGTGCAGGGGTTGGGGGTGGAAATGTGGATCAGACACAGGCTTGAGCCACCAGAAGCCAATCTTCTGCTGGAGAAGACAGACACCAACAATGAGGAGATGATGGGCCGGCATGGAGAGCTGCGTGGGACCCCTAGAGAGTCTCTCCTGGTTTAGACTTGTGCTGGTGGTATCAGGACAGGCTTCACGAGGGAGGCAGGTCTCATAGGACGAAGGGAGAGTGAGTGGGCAGAGCATGCATACGGTGTGTGGTGTGTGTGCAGCACGTGAGGTATAGATGTGTGTGAGCTGTGTGAGGTATATGTGTGTGTGTGTGTTTAGTATGTGCGGTATATGTATGCAGTTTTATGTGTGTGTCTCTGAGGTGTATGTGTGGGGTGTGTGTATAACATGTGAAGTATAGGGCTGTGTGTGGGGGTTTGAGTGTGGCGTGGTGTGTGTGGTGGGAGATGTGTGAGTGTATGAGGTGGGCATGTAGAGTTATCCCTCGGCATCCTCAAGGGATTAATTCCCACCACGGATACCCAAATCCAAGGATGTTCAGCTCCCTTATATAAAATGGCACAGTATTTGCATATAACCTACATACATCCTCCGGTATACTTTAAATCATCTCCAGATTACTTACAATACCTAACACAATGTAAATGCTATTTAAATAGTTGTAAATAAAGGGATGCCAGTGTGTGGCAAATTTAAGTTTTGCTTTTTAGAACTTTCTAGAATTTTTTTTTTTTCCCCAAATATTTTTGATCTGTGGTTGGTTGAATCCATGGATGTGGAACCCATGGATATGGAGGGCTGACTGTGTGTGTGCAGTATGTGAGGCATATGTGCGTGTTTACGTGTGTGTCTTTGAAATGCATATAAAGGGGATCAGAATATATTACCCCATGTGACGTAAGAATTATTCTGAGCTAAAGGCAACCGAGAAGAAGGAGCCACAGGAAAAACCCTCTGCCCTCCTCTCTACCTGAGAGCAGAGCATAAAATCCCCTTCGTGAAGGGGTCTCCCCTCCCCTCTCCCATCCCAGAAAGGGAGAGTGAAGCTTATCATGGAACAACACTGAGATGAGTCTCATAAACAGAACCTGACTAACTAACCCTTATCTTCCCCATGTTATTCGTTTTCCCCGTTTATTTACCTTCCCACAATTTACTGCCCCTAAAGTCTGAACCCCTTTCCCTTTGTCTTGTCACTTCTACACAAATTTATTGCTCTCTGTTAAAGTGATATATAAAGCCCTTGGGTCTAACTGCTTCACTATTTTTCCATGGAGGTCACTGTATACGTATGTAATAAACCATTTCTCTTGTTAACCTGTCTTTTGTCAGTTTAATTCATAAATCCCAGCCCTGGAACCTAAGAGTATAGAGAAAAAAATTCTTCTCCTGTCCTACATATATGTGGCGTGGGTTTGTGAGGGGTGTGTTTGTGTGTGTGTGTGTGTGTAGTATGTGAGGTATATGTGCATATGTTTATGTGTGTGTCTGAGGTGTATATGTGGGTTTGTGTATGAGGTATAGATAGGTGTGTGTTTGTGGTCTGTGTGTGGTTATGAAGTGTGTGTGGTATGAGATGTATGTGTGTGAGGGGGGATGTATGTGTAGTGTATGAGGTGTGTGTGTCCCTGAGGTGTAAAGGTGTAAGCGAGTGTGTGTGTGTGTGGGGGGGTATGTATGTGTAGTATGAGAAGTGTGTGTTTACACGTGTGTCACTGACATGTATGTGGTGGGTGTGCATGTAGCAGTGGAGGACGTCTACCAGCAGACCCACCTGTGGAGTGAGGGAGTGAGGAGAAGTGAGGGTGGAGGTTGCACCCGGGGCTGGATCACAGGCAAGCTGGCTGTGTTGTGATGCCAGCTTTCGTGTGAGACACACATCCGTCTCTGACAGCGAGGGCCCCGCGCACCCGCGGGGAGGAAGTCCGCAAAGTCGGCTCTGAAGACGAGGACAGAGCCTAGTGAGAGGGGTAACAAGGCTGAGAGGTGTTTAGCCTTTGGGTGGCTGAGGTTCCAAAGGTCTACATCAGGGAGAGCATGCTGGGCTGCCCTTCAGCACACGAGATCCCGGGAGAGATCCTCAGAGCCCCCAGGGCGGAGGTGGGGAGGCAGCGGGCAGAAGGTCACAGTTTTGAGTTCAAATCCTGCTCCCTCCATCCACTGACTGCGCGATTTGGGATAAATTTTACTGTTTCTGAGCCTCATTTTCCTCCCCTGTGAAGGTAAAGGAAGGCCTTGCAGGGAGGTTGGGAGGATGACATGAGTGGTAATGTGTGTGCCTCGTGCCTCATGGGCACTCAGTACAGTCAGCTTTCTCTAGGTGCTTAAATCAGGGCCTCCGTAAGTAACCTCCTATGATATAACCAAATAGAGGTAGAATGATACAGGGGAAATCTGGCCCCTGGAAATGAAGACAGGAGGTGAATTAATTGTTACTTAAAGGATGGCCTAAGTATCTTGGTTTGGATGCTTTCCGTTTGTGTGTATGAGATCATTTCGGAGAGAACTAAATCTCAGCTCTAGAGGCACCACAGTGGCCTCCAGTGAGCGGGTGGGGAGGCACAAGGGCTGCATCCAGGAGGGGTCAGGTGCATTTGGGGGCGTAATGATTACACTCGCTCATGCTAGTTCCCTTTGAAGCCTGGCTCAGCCACTTATGACCTGTGGGAACTTACACAAGTTCCTTAAACTCATGTCTCCATTTTCTCATTTATAAAATAGAAACATTTGTATGCATCTCAAGTTAATGCATACTAGGCACCTAGAACAATGCCTGGCATGTTGTAGCTACCATATAAGTAGGAGCTCTCACTATCAGTTTTCATCCTAATGGCCTTATATTTCAGTTCTTCCTCAACTCTTTGGTTGTTCATGCCCGGCTTCCTTCCTTCTACCTCGTGGAAAAAACCTACTCTACTTTACAGTGCCTCATTAATGCTGACTGAGAACACTTAAGTATTAGACCTTCTAGGTATGTTTTCATATTAACTGGGAATTATGTCTTGAGCTTAAGGGTGAAGCTGCCAACTGTGTGTAACGGAAGGAATTTGGAAAAATGGTTGGGCTTCTCCTAGTTTCCTGGAATTTCCTCTTTGAAAGCATAAGACTCATTGATATATATCCTACGGTGAATATAATCCTAAGAATTGATCATTTATGGTTAAAAGCTATTTCAGAAATATCTTAGAAAGACTAACACTGAAGTTTCTTATGTCAGCCTATCTTAAACTAGAATTGTGTGTGTGTGTGTGTGTGTAGTGTATCTTTGATTGGAAATGTGTATATATATATGTAACGTTAATTTTTTCCTCTTTAAAAGAAATGCATGTACATCAAAATTGATAACTTATGTGCATCAAGGACACAATCAGAGTGAAAAGGCAACCTATAAAATGGGAGAAAATGTAAAGCATATATCTGATAAAGGGTTAATATCCAGAATATATAAAAAAAACTCCTACAACTCAAAAACAACAAATAAAAACCTGATTAAAAAATGGCAATGGGGGCTGGGAGCTGAGGCTAGGGCTTCAGAGGTCAGATCCCAGTGAGAGGACTGGGGTTGGTTGTGTGAACACAGCCTGATGGGGACTAGTGTGCCACAGCTAACCGGAGGGAGTCCGGGAAAACGTCTGGACCTGCCTAAGAGTCAAGAGACCATTGTTTTAGGGTGTGTGAGGAGAGGGGATTCAGAGCACCACCTAAACGAGTTCCAGAGACAGGCGTGCGCCGCGGCTATCAGCACAGACACCAGAGACGAGCATGAAATGCTAAGGCTGCTGCTGCAGCCACCAAGAAGCCTGTGTGCAAGTACAGGTCACTCTCCACACCTCTCCTCTGGGAGCCTGTGCAGCCCGCCACCGCCAGGGTTCCGAGATCCATGGACAACTTCCCCGGAAGAACAAACCATGCACGTCAGGCTGTTGTAATGTCATGCTAGCCTCCGCTGCCGCAGGCTTGCCCCGCATTCCGTACCCCTCCCTCCCCCAGCCTGAGTGTGCCAGAGCCCCAGAATCAGCCGCTCTGGCCAGAGCCCCAGAATCACCTCCTGTCTGGGTGAAGAACAGACGCCAGAGGGCGACCTACAAGCAGAGGCGGGGCCAAACACAAAGCTGAACCCCAGGAGCTGTGTGAACAAAGAAGAGAAAGGGAAATTTTTCTGTGAGTCTCAGAAGCAGCAGATTAAATCTCCACAATCAACTTGATGTACCCTGCATCTGTGGAATATCAGAATAGACAATGAACCATCACAAAAATGAGGCAGTGGACTTTAGGGGCAACTATATACTTGGGCCATGTGGCTGACTGGGTCTTGGTGCTCCGGCCGGGTGTCAGGCCTGATCCTCTGAGGTGGGAGAGCCAAGTTCAGGACATTGGTCCACCAGAGACCTCCCAGCCATTCGTAATATCAATCAGCAAGAGCTCTCCTATCTCTCATCTCAACACTAAGACCCAGCTCCACTTAACAACCAGCAAACTCCAGTGCTGGACACCCCATGCCAAAAAACTAGCAAGACAGGAACACAACCCCACCTATTAGGAGAGAGGCTGCCTAAAATCATAATAAGTTCACAGACATCCCAAAACATACCACCGGACGTGGTCCTGCCCAGCAGAAAGACAAGATCCAGCCTCACCACCAGAACACAGGCACCAGTCCTCTCCACCAGGAAGCCTACAAAACTCACAGAACCAACCTTACCCACTGGGGACAGACACCAAAAACAATGGGAACTATGAACCTGCAGCCTGTGAAACGGAGACCCCAAACACAGTAAGTTAAGCAAAATGAGAAGACAGAGAAATACACAGCAAATGAAGGAGCAAGGTAAAAACCCACCAGACCAAACAAATGAAGAGGAAATAGGCAGTCTACCTGAAAAAGAATTCACAGTAATGATAGCAAAGATGATCCAAAATCTAGGAAATAGAATAGAGAAAATACAAGAAACGTTTAATGAGGACCTAGAAGAACTAAAGAGCAGACAAACAATGATGAACAACACAATAAATAAAATTAAAAATTCTCGAGAAGGAATCAATAGCAGAATAACTGAGGCAGAAGAACAGATAAGTGACCTGGAAGATTAAATAGTGGGAATAACTACCACAGAGCAGAATATAGAAAAAAGAAAGAAAAGATTTGAAGACTGTCTCAGAGACCTCTGGGACAACATTAAATGCACCAACATTCTAATTATACGGGTCCAAGAAGAAGAAGAGAAAAAGAAAGGGACTGAGAAAATATTTGAAAAGATTATAGTTGAAAAATTCTCTAATATGGGAAAGGAAATAGTCAATCAAGTCCAGGAAATGCACAGAGTCCCATACAGGATAAATCCAAGGAGAAACACGCCAAGACACATATTAATCAAACTATCAAAAATTAAACACAAAGAAAACATATTAAAAGCAGCAAGGGAAAAGCAACAGATAACACACAAGGGAATCCCCATAAGGTTAACAGCTGATCTTTCAGCAGAAACTCTGCAAGCCAGAGGGAGTGGCAGGACATATTTAAAGTGATGAAAGGAAAAAACCTACAACCAAGATTACTCTACCCAGCAAGGATCTCATTCAGATTCGACAGAGAAATTGAAACCTTTACAGACAAGCAGAATTCAGCACCACTAAACAGCTTTACAACAAATGCTAATGGAACTTCTCTAGGCAAGAAATACAAGAGGAAGAAAAGACCAACAAAAACAAACCCAAAACAATTATGAAAATGGTAATAGGAACATACATATTGATAATTACCTTAAAAGTAAATGGATTAAATGCTCCAACCAAAAGACATAGCCTGGCTGAATGGATACAAAAACAAGACCATGTATATGCTGTCTACAAGAGACCCGCTTCAGACCTAGGGACACATACAGACTGCAAGTGAGGGGATGGAAAGAGATATTCCATGCAAATGGAAATCAAAACAAAGCTGGAATAGCAATTCTCATATCAGACAAAATAGACTTTAAAATAAAGATTATTATAAGAGACAAAGAAGGACACTACATAATGATCAAGGGATCAATCCAAGAAGAAGATATAACAATTGTAAATATTTATGCACCCAACATAGGAGCACCTCAATACATAAGGCAAATGCTAACAGCCATAAAAGGGGAAATCGACAATAATAGTAGGGGATGTTACCACCCTACTTTCACCAACAGACAGATCATCCAAAATGAAAATAAATAAGGAAATACAAGCTTTAAATGACACATTAAACAAGATGGAATTAATTGATATTTATAGGACATTCCATCCAAAAACAACAGAATACACTTTCTTCTCAAGTGCTCATGGAACATTCTCCAGGATAGATCATATCTTGGGTCACAAATCAAGCCTTGGTAAATTTAAGAAAATTGAAATCTTATCAAGTTTCTTTTCTGACCACAATGCTATAAGACTAGATATCAATTACAGGAAAAAATCTGTTAAAAATACAAACACATGGAGGCTAAACAGTGCACTACTAAATAACCAAGAGATCACTGAAGAAATCAGAGGAAATCAAAAAATACCTTGAGACAAATGACAATGAAAACACAATGACCCAAAACCTATGGGCTGCAGCAAAAGCAGTTCTAAGAGGGAAGTTTATAACAATATAATCCAACCTCAAGAAACAAGAGACATCTCAAATAAACAACCTAACCTTACACCTAAAGCAATTAGAGAAAGAACAACAACAACAAAAAAACCCCCCAAAGTTAACAGAAGAAAACATAAATATCAGATCAGAAATAAATGAAAAAGAAATGAAGGAAATGATAGCAAAGATGAATAAAACTAAAAGCTGGTTCTTGGAGAAGATAAACAAAATTAATAAACCATTAGCCAGACTCATCAAGAGAAAAAAGGGAAAAGACTCAGATCAATAGAATTAGAAAAAAGGAGAAGTAACAACTGACACTGCAGAAATACAAAGGATCATGAGAGATTACTACAAGTAACCATACACCAATAAAATGGACAACCTGGAAGACATGGACACATTCTTAGAAAAGCACCACCTTCTGAGACTGAACCAGGAAGAAATAGAAAATATAAACAGACCAGTCACAAGCACTGAAATTGAAACTGTGATTTTAAATCTTCCAACAAACAAAACCTCAGGACCAGATGGCTTCACAGGTGAATTCTATCAAACATTGAGAGAAGAGCTAACACCTATCCTTCTCAAACTCTTCCAAAATATAGCAGAGGGGGGAACTCTCCCAAACTTATTCTATGAGGCCACCATCACCAGACAAAGATGTCACAAAAAAAGAAAACTACAGGCCAATATCACTGATGAACATAGATGCAAAAATCCTCAACAAAATACTAGCAAACAGAATCCAACACCACATTAAAAGGATCATTCACCATGATCAAGTGGGGTTTATCCCAGGAATGCAAGGATTCTTCAATAAATGCAAATCAAACTGTGCTACACCATATTAACAAACTGAAGGAGAAAAACCATATAATCATCTCAGTAGATGCCAAAAAACCTTTTCTCAAAATTCAACACCCATTTATGATTAAAAAAAAAAAAAAACCTCCAGAAAGTAGGCATAGAGGGAACTTACCTCAACGTAATAAAGGCCATGTATGACAAACCCACAGCCAACATCTTTCTCAATGGTGAAAAACTGAAACCATTTCCTCTAAGATCAGGAACAGGACAAAGTTGCCCACTCTCACCACTATTATTCAACATAGTTTTGGAAGTTTTAGCCACAGCAATAAGAGAAGAAAAAGAAATAAAGGAATTCAAATTGGAAAAGAAGAAGTAAAGCTGTCACTGTTTGCAGATGACATGATACTATACATAGAGAATCCTAAAGATACTACCAGAAAACTACTAGAGGTAATCAATAAATTTAGTAAAGTAGCAGAATACAAAATTAATGTGCAGAAATCTCTTGCATTCCTATACACTAATGATGAAAAATCTGAAAGAGAAATTAATGGGAAACACTCCCATTTACCATTGCAATAAAAAGAATAAAATACCTAGGAATAAACCCACCTAAGGAGACAAAAGACTTGTATGCAGAAAACTATAAGACACTGATGAAAGAAATTAAAGATGATACAAATAGGTGGAGAGATATACCATGTTTTTGGATTGGAAGAATCAACATTGTGAAAATGACTATATTACCTAAAGCAATCTACAGATTCAATGAAATCCCTATCAAAGTACCAATGGCATTTTTCACAGAACTAGATCAAAAAATTTCACAATTTGTATGGAAACACAACAGACCCCAAATAGCCAAAGCAATCTTGAGAAAGAAAAACGGAGCTGCAGGAATCAGGCTCCTGGACTTCAGACTATACTACAAAGCTACAGTAATCAAGATAGTATGGTACTGGCACAAAACAGAAATATAGATCAATGGAACAGAATAGAAAACCCAGAGATAAACCCATGCACATATGGTCACCTTATCTTTGATAAAGGGGGCAAGAATATATAGTGGTGAAAAGACAGCCTCTTCAATAAGTGGTGCTGGGAAAACTGGACAGCTACATGTAAAAGACGGAAATTAGAAGACTCCCTAACACCATACACAAAAATAAACTCAAAATGGATTAAATACCTAAATGTAAGGCCAGACGCTGTTAAACGCTTAGAGGAAAACACAGGTAGAACACTCTATGACATAAATCACAGCAAGGTCCTTTTTGACCCACCTCCTAGAGAAATGGAAATAAAAACAAAAATAAACAAATGGGACCTAATGAAACTTAAAAGCTTTTGCACAGCAAAGGAAACCATAAACAAGACGAACAGACAACCCTCAGAATGGGAGAAAATATTTGCAAATGAAGCAACTGACAAAGGATTAATCTTCAAAATACACAAGTAGCTCATGCAGCTCAATATCAGAAAAACAAACAACCCAATCCAAAAATGGGCAGAAGACCTAAATCAACATTTCTCCAAAGAAGATATACAGACTGCCAACAAACACATGAAAGGATGCTCAACGTCACTAATCGTTAGAGAAATGCAAATCAAAACTACAATGAGATATCACCTCACACAGGTCAGAATGGCCATCATCAAAAAATCTACAAACGATAAATGCTGGAGAGGGTGTGGAGAAAAGGGAACTCTCTTGCACTGTTGGTGGGAATGTAAATTGGTACAGCCACTATGGAGAACAGTATGGAGTTTCCTTAAAAAACTAAAAGTAGAACTACCATATGACCCAGCAATCCCACTACTGGGCATATAACCTGAGAAAAGCATAATTAAAAAAGAGTCATGTACCACAATGTTCACTGCAGCTCTATTTACAATAGCCAGGACATGGAAGTAAACTAAGTGTCCATCGACAGACAGATGAATGGATAAAGAAGATGTGGCACATATGTACAATGGAATATTACTCAGCCATAAAGAGGAACAAAATTGAGTTATATGTAGTGAGGTGGATGGACCTAGAGACTGTCATACAGAGTGGATTAAGTCAGAAAGAGAAAAACAAATACCATATGCTAACACACATATATGGAATCTTAAAAAAAAAAAAAGGTTCTGAAGAACCTAGGGGCAGGACAGGAATAAGGACGCAGATGTAGAGAATGGACTTGAGGACATGGGGAGGGGGAAGGGTAAGCTGGAACGAAGTGAGAGAGTGGTATGGAGATATAAACACTACCAAATGTAAAATAGATAGCTAGTGGGAAGCAGCTGCATAGCACAGGGAGATCAGCTCGGTGCTTTGTGACCACCTGGAGGTGTGGCATAGGGAGGGTGGGAGGGAGATGCAAGAGGGAGGGGATATGGGGATGTATGTATATGTATAGCTGATTCACCTTGTTATACAGCAGAAACTAACACACCATTGTAAAGCAACTGTCCTTCAATAAAGATGCTAAAAAAAAAAAATTGCGAAGAACTTGATTGACATTTCTCCAAAGAAGATATACAAATGGCTAACAAATTCCTGAAAAGAGGCTCAACATCACTGATCTTAAAGGAAATTCAAATCAAAGCCAGTGTGAGATACCACCTCACATCCATCCATCCTTTATGATGGCCACTACTAAAAAAAATTACAACAGTAAATAGCAAATGTTGGCAAGGATGTGGAGAAACTGGAACCCTTGTGCACTGTTGGTGGGAGTGTAAAATGATGCAGCTGCTGTGGAAAACGTACTGCATTTCCTCAAAATATTAAGAGTAGAATTACCATATGATCCAGCAATTCTACCTCTGGGTATATACCCAAAGGAACTGAAATCAGGGTCTCAATGAGATATTTCTACACCCACATTTACAGCAGCATTATTTACAATAGTCAAAAGGTAGAAGCAACCCAAGTGTCTATTGACAGATGAATGAACAAAATATGGCATACACATACAATGGAATATTATTCAGTCTTATAAAAAGGAAGGAAATTCTGCCACACATTACAACATGGATGAAACTTGAAGACATTATGCTAAGTGAAAAAAGCCAGTCACAAAAAGACAAATACTTTATGATTTCACACAGATAGGGTACTTAGAAGAGATAAGGCGCTGCAGGGAGGGGCAAATGGGGAGTTATTTTGTGGGTATCGAGTTTCAGTTTTTCAAGTTGAAAAAAGTTCTGGAGATTGATTGTACAACAATGTGATCTGTTCAATTAAAAATAGGTAAGATGGTAAATTTTATGTGCATTTTACCGCAATAAAAATTAAAAAAATTCTTTTAAAGGAATATGTAACTCAAGATAATCATGAGTTGAAATTAATGTCAGTTTTCCAGTATATATCTACATGTAATAAATATATCTAGAAACAAAAATCTAATTTTATAGAAAAGACTATTTTACAGATTGCCAGTGACTACCCAAGCGGAATTTTAAAAATAATTATAACTGAAAGGGAAATGTGAATATTTTGAATTTGAATTAGAAAATACACTATTTAGGGCAAAGATAGGGAATCATTTTATTGAGAGCTACAGACCCAGAAGGGAAGATAAGGACCACGCAGAAATAAAATCAACCTAATTTTCTTAAGTGGAGGGTATTTTTTAAAGAGAGCCATTGAAATGTTTTATTTTATTCAAGTGAAGTTAAGCAACAAGATTTCACACAACGTGTGCTAATATATGTATACTTTTTCCAGCTTCCCATTGTGACTAAAGGTGTATAAAGAAAGAGAAAATAAGGAAGGAAAGCAGGGAAACCCTACTGAAGGCAGATGACATGGAAGCAGAGGGTTCTGAGGGGTTAGCTGAGCTGCTCTTAATGTCTCTTATCAATATTGAGAATTAACAGGGACCTTAGCCAGTACGCTAGCCCCAAATGACAAAGGCCACAAAGACTCCTCAGTTCAAGTTTCAGCTGGGAAGTCCTTCTCTTTCTTGGCCTCCCTTCAGGTCCTTTGCGCACACAGAGAAATTACCTTATAAAACCTTGAAACAGAACATTTCTCTCCCTTGCCCCACGTCCTTTTTTAGGAGCTACTGGCTAGGATACTGGTTATGTGAAGGGCTATAACCTACTGTTTCCTGGCTTCAGAATGGCAACTAGCGACTTCATCAGTGAAAAGGGATCTGGTTTCCCTGCAGTGACTGGAGTTACTTTGACAGGCCCTGCTGAGGTGCAGTTCGGTGACTCCGCAGACAGGATTTCCTGCGGAGGATGGCAGCTGTTAGTCCAATGGCCACCTGGGAGAACTGTCCCAGAGCAGGCTGCGCTGTTGCTCCTGTGACAGTGCGCTTGCCTTGCTAACACCCAAGACCGCTTTGTCCCAGCTCCCGGCGGGAAGAGTCGAGTGTTAACGCGCGGGGTCTTTCGGTTCTGACAGGCGGCCCACCACACGCCCGCCCTAACTGGTCTTTCCTGTCACACACAGGACTGAACAACCTTTGGAATCAACAAAGGGGCAATAATAACAATACGACCTTGTGTTCATGTGATGTTTGCATGCTCTGTATAATAGTCAGGTAATTTATACCATCTTATACAATCTTATTTGAGAACAACAGCAACACAAGTTTGACAGGGTCAGTATCTTTCCCATTTCATGGAAAAAAACTGTAAAACGAGGCTCGAAGGGGGGTACAAAATGCCAGTAATGTCCTCAAGCCCACCCAGTGAGTTAGTCACAGTGTAGGGGCTAGAACTCTGTTCTCTGGAGTCTACTTCAAAGCTTATCAGAAGCACAAGCCCAAGAGAATTTTGTGGCATTTCCTTTACCAACATTAAGAGTTACAATGTACATTAGAAAACAGCTCCATATCATGAAAGGACCACTTGGCCACTAGGCCTTGATTACAACTATTTTCTCCATTCCTATCCTGCATGAAACTGGACATAGGGTCTTTAGCTGCTACACCAAATTTTAGTGGTTCTGTGTTGTGCTGAGAAACCAACATCCAGGACCTGAGCTGGGTCTCTGATCCCCCAGCAGACCCACTGGTTCCTGAGTGACATCTCTCCCTTTTCTCCTAATAGAGACGCCTTTGTTTTTCCTGGTAACGAGGAAAAATTTGAATGGCGTATGCAGTATTTGATGGCCAACTGTGTCTCAAAACTAGGGTTGCCGTATTTATCAAATAAAAATACAGAATGCTCAGTTAAATTTGAATTTCAGACAAACTGCAATTAATTTTTAAGTAAGAGTATGTCCTAAGTACTGTATTTCATCTGGCAACCCTACTCATAAATGAATAAGAAAGATAGATATTTTGAGTTGTTTGGCTGCATTTAACAGCTAGTATGAGAGCCATCTAATATTCTCCAGATTCTATTTCCAGGGAATACCTCTTATTTAAAATATATATATTTTTTGTCATCCTAATTCTAATAAGGTACTTCTAAGTTTCAGATAATTAAATTGAAATGGAAACTCTGATCTCTTTGTGAATTTGGGTTCCTGTTTGTAAAAGATAATCTCTTCTACATTTGAATTAATTGAGTATTGAATTAGAAGGAGTCTAGTTAATTCATCAAGAGAAATTTAATTTCGTTGTTGACTTGAAACATCTGAGTCCTTAAGCAAGTGCTCTAAATTCACCTAAGATGAAAATTTACAGCAGAAAAGGGAAAAATGAAACTGCCTATTTGTGAGATTAAGATGGACAGAACTGTCTGCTGTTTACATAATTAAATGAGGTGTATGTGATCATCTCCATGGTAATAGGTCATAGGGAGACATTCAGAGTAGGGGGAGATCAAAGGTTTGGTTTAATAGAAGGTTTGCTTATGGAGATATTAAAAAATCAAACAAAATTGTAATGTCTGTACCATAAGGGATGAAAGCTAATACATATCCAGCGTAGTGTAGCATGCCTTTAATAGTGCTTATCAATCGAAACCTGCTTTTTTCTTGAAATGTAAGGTTGAGAAAAGTGCAGAAGGATCCTGGCAAGTTATAGGAGTGCCTGAAAGATTAAGGAACTTCTTTAAAACCTGGTTGTCAACTCTGGCTCAACTGTATCCATCCTCACTGTACTGTGATTCATGTGGACAGACATATTTTATTGCTTTGTACCCGGCTATAACCTCATGCAGCATTAGAATGTCAAATTCAAGTTCACCTCACTCCAAGTTAGGGAAGCACAGTGGATATTTATGAAGCACAATGAAACTCCACTTCTGGGAAGTGAATCAGTAAAGCTGTGTAGCCAGTGGAGATGGAGGGCTACGACTGGGCCATCTCCATGGTCACAGCGATTCACTGATTCAAGTCAACAAATATTCAGTGAGGGGCCTCCAGGTGTCAGGCACTATTCTAGGCACTGGGTTTGTCAATTAAAACAAAGCAGATTTTAAAATTCCCACCTTAATGGGAGGATTATAGTCTAGTAAGGGGAGATTAACAATCAAGGCCATTCATTTGTTTGTTCCATAAGCAAATATTCATTGAACCCCTGTGTGCCAGGCACTGTTGTAGACACTGGGACATAGTAAACAAAGCAGACAATGATCCCTGTTTCATGGAACTAGCATTCTAGTGGGAGGAGCCAGACAATAAACAAATTAGTAACTTATATGTTAGGAGATGACACACACTAAGGGAAAAAATAGAGCAGGGTTAGGGGAAATAGGAATTTTTCTTTGGGGGGGGCGATGAGGGGTACAGTTTTAGATGGAGTAGCCAGGGATGGCCTCACTGACAAGGGAACATTTGAGTAGAGACCTTAGGGAGTGATGGAGGGAGCCACAAGGCTTCTGGGACCCAAGCGTCCTTTGGCTGGGGGCAGGCATGTAACCCAAGGCAGGCTGATCGCAGTGTCTCTCTGGGATTTTTCAACCAGAGCTGACCAAAACCTACCATTTTTCCTCTGCTTCCAAAGCTGTAGACAGGAAAGCCTGGAGCTGCTTAAAGCGCCCTTGTTCATGAGGAAATAATGATGGAGTACAGAGAAAGAGGGGAAAGAAATGGAGAAGGTGGTCACGGGGGGCTAGAGACCCTGGCTCGTGTGAGCCCTGGAGCCAAGCCCCTCCTGTCCCTTCAGCAGCTGGATTTTATGAGCCAACGTTTTCCTTCTTTAGCTTAGGCAAACCCCAGTTGGGTTTCCGTGACTTTCGAGCAGACCGTGTGACCACATGGAAGGGAGCCAAGTGGCCGTTCTGGAGCGGAGGGCTGGGGCTACCATCAGCGTCTGCTGGAGGTAAGTCACCCGAGAGCACCGTTTCTTGCGGCAGGCGCCTTGTGCAGGAAAGCTGAGCTCTCACGGGCCCTTCCCAGAGCGATGTGTCCCAGTTGTTGACCACTTAGGGCTCGTAAATCTTCAGGAAAAATTTTAAAAAGTAAGCTGGGCTGGCAACTTTTTCTTTGGTCAAGTGAGGGCATGAGAGAATAAATAAATACACCAGCTATGAACCACTTTCACCATCAGTTCATACAGGATGGGAGCATCTTCGAACCCCACAGGGGGAGCACAGAGTCCAGAATAAAGGATAGCATTGTGAATGGAATAAAATAAAATAGCTGTGAAAGACCCACTTTATTTTCCTGTTTCACAAGGGGCTGGAGAAAGTTCCTCAAAGACCAGCCTCAGTGATTGGGAACTACTGCCCCAGAGCACATAGGAGTTAAAATTTCAAGGAAGAAACCAAGGCTAAAGGGCCAGGTTACTCTTCCCAGTGAGGTGATTTGTTTCATTAGACACTAAATCCCATGGGTGAAAAGGTTTTGTTGCTGGCCTTGCCTTGAGGGAAGGTAGAATATTGACCTTTTATCATTGGAGAGACAGAGAGAACATAGGGTTTTGCTGTCTTGGGATACTTGTTCCCCAAGGCTGGCCTTTTAGGAGTTTGCTCAGCCTGCCTGAAGAGGTAGTCCAA
This sequence comes from Kogia breviceps, assembly GCF_026419965.1. Lineage (NCBI taxonomy): Eukaryota > Metazoa > Chordata > Mammalia > Artiodactyla > Physeteridae > Kogia > Kogia breviceps. The sequence continues at coordinate 95,540,865 of NC_081319.1, read as the reverse complement.
CCCTGGTGAACTTTATATACCCTTTCACACTGGTCCTTAGGCCTTGGATAATCTCTAATAGCTATGCTGTGTTACTTCCTTAGAATTTTCCTTTTCTCTAGGATGGTTGTTTTTCTGAGCACTGCCTTGTGCTAGCCCAGATGTTGGCAAAGTTTTTCTGTAAAGCACCACATAGCAAATGTTTCAGGCTTTGTGGGTCACACAGTCTTTATTGCAGCTGCTCCACTCTGTTGATGTTGTGCAAAAGCAGCCATAGAGGATATGTAAACAAATGCGCAGGGCTGTGTTTCAATGAAACTTTATTAACAAAAACAGATGGGGAGCCAGATTTGGCCCACAGGTTGTTGTTTGCTGACTTGTGCTTTGACCCTGTTTCAAAAGTACGATTTAACCCTCTCTTTTTGTTAATGATGCTGATGAAGTTTGTTGCCTTTACCCAGGGGTACAGGGAGTGGGGACTAACTGTTTTACTCTTACTAATGCTCTAGAACCTGGACTTCCCTTCTGCCTTATTACTAGGACCTTACACCATATTTATTCTCTGTAAAACAGAACCCCAATATTTTCATTATGTGGTGTTTTCTTATGAACTTATTTGCAAATGCGTTGACTGATAAGGGAGTAATATCCAACATATATAAACAGCTCATATAACTCAACATCAAAAGAGCAAACAACTCAAATAAAAAATGGGCAGAAGAGCTGAAGAGACATTTTTCCAAAGAGGAAATGCAGATGACCAACACGTACTTGAAAAGATGCTCAACTTTGCTACTCATCAGGGAAATGTAAATCAAAACCACAATGAGATATCACCACACACCTGTCAGAACGGCAGTTATCAAAAAGAACCAGATAACAAATGTTGGCGAGGATGTGGAAGAAAGGGAGCCCTCGTGCACCGTTGGTGGAAATGTAAATTGGCACGGCCACTGTGAAAAACAGTATGGAGGTTTCTCAAAAAACTAAAAAGAGAACTACCATATGAACTAACAGTTCCATTCTTGGGTACATATCTGAAAAAAACAAAAACACTACTTCAAAAAGATACATGCACCCCAGTGTTCATAGCAGCATTATTTACAATTGCCAAGATATGGAAACAACCTAAATGTCCATCAATGGACGAATGGATAAAGAAGATGTGGTACAATATATACAATGGAATACTACTCAGCCATAAAAAGAATGAAATAATGCCAATTGGAGGAACATGGATGGACTTGGAGGGCATTATGCTAAGTGAAATAAGTCAGATGGAGAAAGACAAATATTGTATGATATCACTTATATGTGGAATCTAAAAAATACAACCAACTAGCGAATATAACAAAAAAGAAGCAGACTCATAGAGAACAAACTAGTTGTTACCAGTGGGGGAAGAGGGGCAACATAGGGGTGGCGGGAGTGGGAGGTGCAAACTACTGGGTGCAAGGTAGGCTCAAGGATGTATTGTACAACACAGGGAATATAGCCAATAATCTGTAATAACTCTAAGTGGAAAGTAATCTTTAAAAATTGTATAGGGCTTCCCTGGTGGCGCAGTGGTTGAGAATCCGCCTGCCGATGCGGGAGACACGGGTTCGTGCCCTGGTCCGGGAAGATCCCACGTGCCGCGGAGCGACTGAGCCCGTGAGCCATGGCCGCTGCGCCTGCGCGTCCGGAGCCTGTGCTCCGCAACGGGAGAGGCCACAGCGGTGAGAGGCCCGCGTACCGCAAAAAAAAAAAAAAAAAAAAAAAAAAAAAAAAAAAAAAAAAATTGTATAAAATTTTTTAAAAAATTAAATATAAATGATTTCTTACACCAGGAAATAAATTAAATGTTCTACCCGACCTAAAATTTTTTTAAATAAATAAATTAATTAAATGTTCTTGTTACGGATTGAATTCACACCACCCCCAACCCCCAATTTATGTGTTGGAAGTCCTAACCCTCAGTGCCTCAGAATGTGACCTTATTTGGAAATAGGTCTATTGCAGATATAATTAGCTTAGTTAAAACAAGGTGATTCTTGAGTAGGTTAGACCCTAATTCAGTATGACAGGTGTCCTTATGAAAAGGGAAAACTTAGACACAGATACACATACTGGGAAGTGCCATGTGAAGACTGGAGTTATGCTGCATAAGCCAAGGAACTATTAGAAGCTTGCAGATCTGGAATAGATTCTTCCCTGGTGCCTTCAGAGGGAGCATGGCCCTGCCAGTACCTTGATCTCAGACTTCCAGACTCCGGAACTGTGAGAGAATAAATGTCCATGGTTTAAGGCAGGGTGTCACCTGAGATTATAGACTGAAAAAGAGTTGTTGATGTTTTCCTGGTTTGATCCAGCTTTATGGGGAGATGTTGCCTGGGCCTCACTGGGAAGGAGCACAGGGCCAGATGCCAGGGCACTTGGAAGGGCCCACCATGTCCACATGGGTGACATACTAGGCCTCCCTGGGAGAGCACTGCGCTGCAGGGCTGCTGCTGCCTCTTCCTCGTGTGCTCAGGTCACCTAGTTTCCATCCGTTCCTCTGCCTTGCTGGCTTGGGCTTTCCTCTTGGACTCTTAGGTACTTTTTTTTTTGGTCTCATTTAAAATTCCCTATTTCCCGCTGATATCAAGATACACAGAAGTAGTCCAAAATCTGGTGGGGTGAGCTTAAGCGTGAGTCACACAATCAAATCTATTTTTTAAATCTAACAGATTTTTGGTCTCTCTCAGCTGAAAGCATGTATTCTTCACATGAGCCTTCTGCCCAGACCATGGGAAGGTGAGACTTTCTCAGGTTTTTCTTTCCTTAAAACACGTACCAGGGATACATCCTTCAAGGGTAAAATTCTGCTCTTCCTTTAAGCCTTGCTGGACAATTTCCTGGCAGCCATCCGAATTCCAAACACTAATGACTGTTCCAAAATAGGAATAGAACAGCTCTACAGGTAGGTTAAGCCAGAAGAACTGACGCAGCACTGTCATCCTTCTACTCCACAAGTTTCGACTGAACTTCAAATATAGACCTTACTGTTCCCACCACCATTTTGTAGGCATTCCAAAAGGTATGGCAAAAGATGCTCGACATCACTAATCATTAGAGAAACGCAAATCAAAACTACAGTGAGGTGTCACCTCACACCAGTCAGAATGGCCATCATCAAAAAATCTAGAAACAATAAATGCTGGAGAGGGTGTGGAGAAAAGGGAACCCTCTTGCACTGCTGGTGGAAATGTAAATTGATACAGCCACTATGGAGAACAGTACGGAGGTTCCTTAAAAAACTAAAAATAGAACTACCATATGACCCAGCAATCCCACTACTGGGCATACACCCTGAGAAAACCATAATTCAAAAAGAGTCATGCACCACAACGTTCATTGCAGCTCTACTTACAATAGCCAGGACATGGAAGCAACCTAAGCGTCCAGCGACAGATGAATGGATAAAGAAGATGTGGCACATATATACAATGGAATATTACTCAGCCATAAAAAGAAATGAAATTGAGTTACTTGTAGTGAGGAGGATGGACCTAGAGACTGTCATACAGAGTGAAGTAAGTCAGAAAGAGAAAAGCAAATACCGCATGCTAACACATATGTATGGAATCTAAAAAAAAAAAAGGTTCTGAAGAAACTAGGGGCAGGACAGGAATAAAGACGCAGACGTAGAGAATGGACTTGAGGACACGGGGAGGCGGAACGGTAAGCTGGGACGAAGTGAGAGAGTGGCATGGACATATATACACTACCAAACGTAAAATAGATAGCTAGTGGGAAGCAGCCACGTAGCACAGGGAGATCAGCTCAGTGCTTTGTGACCACCTAGGGAGGGTGGGAGGGAGAAGCAAGAGGGAGGAGATATGGGGATATATGTATACATATAGCTGACTCACCTTGTTATACAGCAGAAACTAACACCCCACTGTAAAACAATTATACTCCAATGAAGATGTTAAAAAAAAAAAAAGGATGTGTTTGCCAATGTTTACGATGCCAGTTGTAAAAGAGGCCAAGGGTTCAACAGACACCTGGCATTGATCTTTCCAAATGTCGCCTCAACGCAGCACAGTCCACTAGGATCTTTGTAAAAGGAAGTTCTGTCACACGTTCAGCATCACGGCCTTAACCTTATCTTACTTTGTCAGTTTTCCCATTTCCCCCACCTGGTTCTTCACCAAGCTCTCTGGCTCTGACACCTGCCCATCTCAAGCCTTGACTGGAAAGTACATGGAAATGCCCGTTACTGCCCTCCCTCCAACACACTCTCTGTGCCCCTTGGTACGGTTCTGGTTCCCCTTCACTAGCAGCTCCCCTGAAGTCCACCCCATTTAGGCATCATTAACGGTACTTCATAATATGTTCTTATTCTTCCTTCCTCTACCTTCTGAACTCTCCAACCCCAAGACCCACTTCTGTGGACATGTGCTCCTTGGGAGCTCTGAGAAAGAGGAGGAAGCACTGTCAGTGGAAGAAGGGTGATGGCACCGGGCTTGGCAGTCGGGCAGAGGTGGCTTCCTAACATTTAATTGCTTAAGCCAGGGCTGACAGCTTCTGCTTTGGGATCAGCATTCCAGATGGCACACTGACCAGCCGAATGGCTACCCTTGCCTAGTGTACACAAACCTGCTATTTGGTGGGTACTCAGTAATGGTGCCTATCACTGGTATTATTATCATCTCTCTGTTAGAAGCTGACTAATAAATCAGGTCATGTGTACCCTAAAGCTCATGGAAAAATGTCTCTTCTGATACTCTTAACAATTTGAATTTGCCACTGGTTTAGTGACCCTAAAATCTACCATTATTTTGAACTGTGTTGGGTTCTATGATTAAAGAGAAATTTGAGACTGTAATCGCTGTCCCCAAACATTAGAATCCATTTGAACAGAAGACAGACGATACTTTACTTGATGAAAGGCTGGACTCAGAGTCAGGAAACCTGGGTTGTAATCTCAGCTCTGCCATTAACAAATTATGTAATATTTATCAAATTTTTATTGGATTTGCTTCAGTTTTCTCAGCTATATAATAGAGGTAGTTGGACTAGATATTCTCTAAAGGATTTTCCAGCAACAACAATAGATCCGTACAATAGATTAATCTGTTTGGGGTTCTGGAGATACAAAAGTAAACAAAATAGACAAAGCCCTGACCTCATGGAGGTTACATTCCAATGTAAGAGACAGAAGGTAAATATAACATGTCAGAAAACCTCTAGTATGTCAAATGGTGAAAGAGGCAGAGGAGAAAACATAGCTGGAATGGGGAAAAGAAAATCTAGTACAGGGTGGGGAGTTGACTGTATTTTTGAATGGTGAAGGCCTCACAGAGAAGGTGACATTTCATCAAGTCCTTAACAGGCTGAAAGGAATCCAGCCATGTGGCTCTTGTGGGACATGCCTTCCAGGTAAATGAAACACGAGGATGTTCTGGAAGGAGCACACCTGGCACAGGTTAAAGAACAGACAGAAGATTGTGTCACTGGAGCAAAGTGAAAGGAGGGAGAGGAAGAGAGGAAGTGGGGGACGTGGCGGTGGGGAGCCCAGGTCAAAGGTCCTTGAGGGCGCTGTGTACAGATTCTAGATTTTGCTCTCATTGAAATGGCAGCCACAGATGGGTCGAGCAGAGGACTGACGTGGTCTGGCTTATGTTCTAAAAGAATCCCACTGGCCACTGTGTGGAGAGTAGTGTACAGGGGAGCAAAGACAGAGCAGTAGTCAAGATGAGACCTCACTGTGGCTTGGGCCAGGGAAGGGGCCAGGGAGCTGGTGAGAGGGAATAAGTCAGGATGTATTTTGAAGGTAGAGCTGGAGGCTTTGCTATTGGATTGGGTATGCAACAAAGAGATGAGTCAAGGACAGATGAAGAGTTCCTGGCCTTGGTCTGAGCAATGGGAAGGACTTAGTTGACATTGAGTGAGATGGGAAATACTGTAGATGGAGCAACTCTGTGGGAGAAGATCAGGAGTTTGATTTGGGGAAAGTTACATTTCAGATCCCTATTGGGCATCCCAGTAAGCAGCTTGACATATGATTCTGGAGTCCAGGAGAGAGGGAGCTAAATCTTGAAGCTGTCAGTGTATAGCTGGTATTTACAGCCGCGAGACTGGATATAAGCACCAAGGGAATGATTGTAAATAGAGAAGAAAAGAAGCCCAAGTCCAAGTCCTAGGGTATCTGATGGCAAAGGGTCAGGAAGATGAGAAACCAGCAAAGGTTCCCAAGCAGTGGTGACCCATGTGGTAGAAGGAAATACAGGAGAGTGTGGTGTCCTCTTAGAAGCCAGTTGTACAAACTATTCTAAGGAATCTATAATTCTAGGACATAAAACTGTCTGAAGAAATGAGTAAGTGGCCATCATAGGTTCATGCACAGGCAATTAGAATCCATTGTTCCCTGAAGTTCCTGTGAGCCCAGGGCAGGGCTGGTATTAGTCTCCAGCCCTGGAGAGGATATGGGCTGGGGAGGTGGGGAGGAGGGTCTGGATAGAAGTTGTTTATGGACTTATCCTTCAGCCTTTTCTAAGCAGGTTATAACTGGGGCTGACAGAGTATGGTTCTACAATGAGGTATGAGTCAGGCAGCAGAATAGAATTTGATGAAAGAAAAAAATTTTCATTTTGGATCAAAATTCTTCTCCACTACAAGGTACTCATGTTTTATTCCCGTGCTTTTTTACCCACACTGTTAATTATTTCTTGATCAAAAACATGCATCTGGATAATACCTAGGAGGGTCAGCTGTTCCCCAAATTATTTTGAAACGCTGAATTTCAAGTTCTGAAAGTTGCATCTCTTAGAAGGGCATCTGAAGATGAAAGTCAGACTCTCTCCCCCTCAGCAATGAATTATGTGGACCTCTCTTATTATTCCCTCATTTTTAAGAAATGGAAACACTTTCACAATGTTTAATGGGCTCTTCGCGTGTTATTTCACGCACCATTAACATAACTGGATAAAAAAAATTGATGTTTAAAATATCCTGCTTATTCCATGTAAGGTGAGAATATGCAGTGGCTGTGATTAACCCATGACAGAAGAGGAGGGCAGGAGCAAACAAGGACAGTTCTGAAGCTCAGGACGTGGGTGCCCTGCCTGCCCACTGGGGAGAAAATAATAGTGGGAAGAGTTATCATTGATGGTCTATGTCCATTCCCTTATTCAGTCTCCATATAAATCATATAAGGAAATATTGTCCCATTTTCTTGCAGAGGAACCTCAGATTAAGTAGATTACTTGGATTCCCGGTCAGAAGGGGCGTATTATGCACTGAATTGTGTTCCCCGCCTTCAACAACATTCATATGATGAAGTCCTAACCCCCGGTGCCTTCCAGTGTGCTTATAGTTGGAGGTGCAGTTTGCAGAGCAAGTTGTCCTTCCAAGGGAGAACAGAAAAGACACGCAGGAAGAGAGGGTACCGGTGCGGCTCCAGACCAGGGAGATGAGACATAAACTGCCCTGTGATAACGGTGTTCTGGGAGGCCCTGCTCTGCTTCCTGCCCTTAGATTCAGGGAGGGTCTCTGTATCCTTCCAACAATCCCCTTCCTTCTGCCTGGACTGAATGGATTTGTCTTCCTTGCAACCTAGCATTTGCTCACCAAATCAGTCTCCAAGCCCACGCCCTTTCCTATAGGTACAGTGTGTCAGAGGCCTGATAAACGAACCCCTCACAGCCCAGACTTTCCTGAATGTGCAGGATCGCACTTGTTCACTACAGCTTTATTAATCTTTTTTTTTTTTTTTTTTTTTGGTACGCGGGCCTCTCACTGCTGTGGCCTCTCCCATTGCGGAGCACAGGCTCCGGACGCGCAGGCTCAGCGGCCATGGCTCACGGGCCCAGCCGCTCCGCGGCATGTGGGATCTTCCCGGACCGGGGCACGAACTCGCGTCCCCTGCATCGGCAGGCGGACTCCCAACCACTGCGCCACCAGGGAAGCCCAGCTTTATTAATCTTATAAACGTGTTTTTGATGCTGCATCTGTCAGGGTTCTCCAGAGAAACGGAACCAGGAGGAGGTCGGGTTATGGTGCCTAGAAGGGGCGGTGCTGGAGGGGGCCAGGAGACGGCCGGGGATTTGGGATTAGAAACAACGGCAGCCTGAGGGAGCCATGGTGATGGTGGTCGGACTGGAAAGGAGGAGACATTGGCCGAGAACATGTCTGAGATGGAATCTACTCCACTGGTGACTAAGGGAGGAGCTGGTGTGACCATGGGGTCTGAGGCCAGACTCAGTGAATAATGGGGCCGGTCACAGACGCGCACAGCGGAGAAGAGAAATATCGGGTTCTGAGGGGAACACAGCGCATCTCTGACCCGTGTCCTCCTGGAATGTCGCACTGAGCTCCTTTCTTCACCAATATCGTCACTACCCATCACCACACTCAGGCCTTCCATGATACACCAGGGGCAGACCTAGGAATTTGTGCAGACTGCAGCTTATGCAACTTGAGGGGCCCTTTTTGAGAAAAAGAACCGGTAAGCAGCTCTTTGCAGGAAACCGCCCTCGGCAGGAAGCCCCTTCTCTGGTGGCTTTAGCAAAGCTCTCTGGTCACTAACTCTGAAACCGGGCGCCCGCAGGCTCTACTCACCTCTGGCTCAAGCACACCTTCCAAATCTTTTATCACACAATACCTTGCCTAACTTGTGGGTTCTTTCTACAGATCAAAGAAACGAAAAGTATTGAACAGATGACCAGACAGATCCCTTCCCAGATTCCCTTCAGTAACCTTCCGAACAAACCATGTGACCGAACTGCGTGAACAAGATAACACCTGGAGAAAGATCCTGAGGAGGTGACAAGCCTGAACGTAAACCTGCACGTAAACCTGCACACGATGCGGGGGGGTGATGACTCTGACCCCCCATCTCAATGATTAACTGCGATGACTGCCCGGTTTCCTCTGAAAAGACTTCACGGCCCAGCAGAATCTTCAGAGGTGGTTTTTTGGAGACGTTGGGTCCACCATCTACCCGGATTTGCCGACATTCTGATTAAAGGCACCTCTGCTTTGCTACCAACATTTGTGAATGCTGATTTCGTAAGCAGTGAACAGTGGAACCCCCAATTTGATAACAAAACCGAATTAGGAACGGGGTCTTGGAAGGGGGCTATGCAAGTGAGAAGCCCTGAAGCTTGAGTTTCGTATTTACACTGTTCAGTCTACCTTTAAACACCAAGTCAACTGCTAAATACATTCACTCACCTAGGCTCATGGTTATTTGGGGGAACTCTCTGTTGTTTTCTTAACGAGAAGCTCCTGAAAAGCAAGGAGGATGACGCCTCCCTGTGCTATGTGGCAGGTTCATGGCTAATATCTTGATCTAATCACCTACGGAGTTCCCTGCTTGAAACTAGACCTTGGTGCAGGCTTTCAGAACTTAAAAGTCCTTGAGCCTTATAAGGGGGGCTATGAACTGGCTATAAAAGGACCCCTGGGCACAGCGGGGACAAAAAGAGGAAGCAGGGTAGAGCTGACAACTGCAGACCGATGGCGGTGGTGACAGTGGCAATGAATGTCAATGGGGAAGGTTGACAGGGGAGACAGAGGGGGAGGGGAAATTCTAAAAAGCCAGAGAACCCAGAAGTAATTGAGTTTACCTAAATTTGGTCAAGAGAATATTTTCTGCAGTCAAGCAGAAGGTGAAGCATTTAATTATGATTAAATTCAGTTACGGGAAAGAAAAACAGGCTCCATTTCTTGTTCATCCATGTATAAGGCTTGCAAATTTGTACCTGCTCTGTGGATCGAAACAATGCCCACTCCCCACACGCACCACTACTGGGTGCTGGTGAGGATAATGCCTCGGATCAGTACTTTTGCCCAAGTACTAAGTTCTCTTACTGCAGACTGCGCTGGGCTGTCTCAGATGACTTGTTCACTGCTTCTCAGAATGCTCTTTCAGTGCCTGCTCTGCTTAACAACAGGCGTAGCCCGGCGAGGGGACAGATGCGTATCAGATACGATTCTTTCCTTCAGGAGTTCCCAGTCTGGGAAGTTAAGACCAACTTTCATGAAGTGGGAAACAATACAAGAGTGAAATACGAGAGAACACAGTTCCACTGGCATTTACAAGACGGTGATGCATTGGGGGCTGGAATAATGCCTACCCTTGCTAGTATCCATGGGCCAGCAGCATCAGTATGACTGGGAAATTACGAGAAATGCAAAGTCTCAGGCACTACTCCAGACCTGGCGGATCAGAATCTACATTTTAACAAGTTCCTCAGTCCGCTGTACACACTTTAAAGTTTGAGAAGCTCGGCTCCGGGAGAGTTGATTCATGAACCGAGCTTTAAAGCATGGGTAAGATTTGTAGAAGTTTAATATATTTATTGGTGTTAGATTTCTTTAGGGCTTAGTATAAGGAACCCTCTCTGTAGCCTTGATATTGAAAGCCCTTCTGATTAGTAAAATGATGCCGGGATAAAGGTGGGGAGGGGACATTCAGGCAGAAAGAAGATAGAATTCCAAAAAGCAAGGTCACTTGGAACAACTAATTATCTAGATATGAAGACTGAAACTTCATGAATGAAACCCTACTTGTTCTGAATGTAGACCCTTGTGAAAAAATTTATATTTGTAACCATCCTGCTTGGCATTCGTTAAGCCCAAAAGAATTCTTGCTAGGATGTGTATAAGGAGCCCTCTTGGAAGCATCCAGACTTCTTATATTTAATTTTATTTCTTATGGGATGTAACAGTTCATCCTAAAGACCTGCATGAGAAGTGCCCCTCCTGGGTAACTAACTGGCATCTCTAATTTCTGAAGTTTTGTAGAGCATGGATTCTTTTGCTTCGTAGAAGAACTTAAAAAAATGTATCTGTCTACTCTGCCTTTGGCCAAAGGGAAATAAAAGTATTAGTGATTCTAAACTTGAAGGTTTTCTTTTCTGTCAGATGCTATCCTGTCCTCTCCCCTCACGAGCGTCTTAGCTTGACCCCAACCTCCTCCCTCTCCCTCACCGTCTCCACCCCTTCTCCTCTTCTACGTCTCCCTCCTTCCGCCTGATCCCCCACCGTAGCTTCTATAATCATCTCCACTGCAGTCGCGATGTTCTACACACACACATGCTAATAGTCTCCCAGGCTGTAGTTGTTTTTCTACCCAGGTTATCATTCCCTTGGCTTCTCTGAAGCTCAAATGTCACGTTCCCAGCTGTTAGGAATTATCCCACATCTGGACCCCATAGCATTTCTTTGTGCCTCACAGGACTTTCAAACCTGTAATTTTGTGATGTGTGTCTCTGTCTTGAATGTCTCCTTAAACTGTAAACTCCTTGAAAGCAAGGATTTTGCCTTATTTAGCTTTATAACCCACAACGTCTGACAAGACAAAGAGCAGGTGTTTAACAAATCACTGTTGAATAAATGAATAATGATAGCTAGAAAGACGAGCAAAAGAGGTTCTGGACAGAGGAAAAAAATGATCAGAGATATGAATGCCAACTGGAGTGAGGGGACGGCGATGTGCGTTTAGAACAGGGTTCCCCAGATGTTTTCTGTAAAGGGCCAGATAGTAAATATTTTAGGCTTTGTGGTCCATGCTGTCTGTCTCAACTATTCAACTCTGCCGTCGTACTAGGAAAGCAGACGCAGGCAATATGTCAATGAATGGGTGTTTTTTGTTCCAATGAACTTTATTTATGGACACTGAATTTTAAACTTCATGTAATTTTCAAGCGTCACAAAACACTATCCTTTAAATTTTTTTCCCCAGCCATTTAAACCTTTAAAGGCTATCGTCAGCCTGCAGGCAGTACAAAGATGGGGTGGGGGAATTGGCTCTCAGGCCACAGTTTGCCGACCTCGATTTAGAACAATGATTAAAATATGACAATTAAAGAAGATTCACATCAAGGTTTTTATGTTGGTCAAAAGGACAATGATTGAGTAAATTACAGTACAATCACTTATGAAATTCTTTGCAGCCAATTAAAATAATAAAAACTATGTAGCAACACGGAAAATGCTATGATAAACTGCAAGTTGAATAAAGCAGCCTCGAAAATTATGTTTGATTATAACTACGTTGAATGAATCTTGAATAAACTATCTGCCAATTACGTATGCACAAGGATTGAAAGGGAAAATGAAGGCTGTTTGATTCGTATGAAGTTGGGACTACGGATAATTTGTTTTTCCCTAAATGTGAGTAGCAAGCTTCCTTCCAATTCTCAGGTTCTATGATGCCATTACCGGGGACATTCAGCTCAAATTAGTTCACTAAACGAGCTCTCTTTGCAGACACAAAAGGAAGAGGACATGACTTAGAGTGGTCCGAGGTCAGGAGAATTTTCGACAGCATTCCAGTTAATCACTGCTTCCTTACAAGCAGCCCCACACTTAGCGGCCTAAATCAACAACCGTTTTATATTGTGCTCACAGATCCCGTGGGTCAGAAACTCAATCGGGACACAGTAGCAATGACACGTCTCTACCCTCCAATGTCTGTGGCCTCAGTTGGGAAGACCAGAGTGGCTGCAGGTGACTTGAATGTCTGGGGGCTTCTGAGGTGGCTTCTTCACTTCCCACCTGGACCATAGGGAGGGATGACTCCAAGGATTCTGCATTAGTTTCCTGAGGCTGCCATTGAAAAGTTCCACAAATAGGGCGGCTTCAACAATAGAAATTCACTGACTCACAGTCATGGAGGCTGGAAGTCCAAGATCAGGGTGTTGGCAGGGCTGGTTCCTTCTGAGGTTGTGAGGCAGAATCTGTTTCACGTCTCTCTCCTCATTTCTGGTGGTTCCCTGGCCATCTTTGGCATTCCTTGGACTGAAGGTGCACCACACTGATCTCTGTTTTCATATTCACATGGTGTTCTCCCACACACCTGTCTATCTCTGTGTTCAAATTCCCACTGTTTATGTGAACAGGGGACATATTGCATTAGGCTCCACCCTACTGACTTCGTCTTAACTGGATCACCCACAAAGACCCTATTTCCAAATAAGGCCACACTCACCAGTACCAGGGGTTAGGACTTCAACATCCCTTGAGGGATACAATTCAACCCGTAACAGCTGAGTTCAGCTGTTCACAGCTCCTACGCATGGCCTGACCACACGGCCTGGAGCTGGGTTCTGAGAGGGAGCAGCCCCAAACCGACCATCCTAGGTGAACTAGGTAGACGCCGCATGGCCTTTCATGAACTAACTTTGGAAACCACACTTTATTGGTGGAAGCAGTCAAAGATTTCCCAGATTCAATAGGAGGGACAGAGACCTCATCTCCAGGTGGCAGGAACAGCAAGGAATTTGCAGCTATTTTTATTTTTGTTTTTTTTGTGTGTGTGATACGCGGGCCTCTCACTGTTGTGGCCTCTCCCGTTGCGGAGCACAGGCTCCAGACGCACAGGCTCCGTGGCCATGGCTCACGGGCCCAGCCGCTCCGCGGCATGTGGGATCTTCCCAGACCGGGGCACGAACCCACGTCCCATGCATCGGCAGGCGGACTCTCAACCACTGCGCCACCAGGGAAGCCCTGCAGCCATTTTTAAAACCCACTACAAGGAGGGGGTTTTTAACCCAGGATTTATGGACCCATTGGGAATCCAAAGATGGCTTCCAAAGCTATGCAACGTATTGCATGAGCTCAAGTTCTTTTTTTTCTGAGGCATGGGTCCACAGAGCTCATTCTGTGTTCAAGAGGGTGTATGACCTACAAAACGATCAGAAAGTGCTGGAACACTGAGTCCATCTGCTGCTTCTAAACAGAAAAGGACACTCCTCCCTTTCTCTAACTCAGCGAAAATGTTTTCTGTCTCTGGTTTGACAGCAGAGCCAGCCTTTCTCCTTCCCTGAGGCAGCTTCTGCCATCTGCCAAATGGCACTGTTCTGCGACCCTGGTGTCCTCGGAGCAGCTCAGCAGCCGTCGAGGGAGCTCCCAGTGATCCCAGAATGCTCTGGCTCCTCGGCACCCAGGGATGGACTGAGAAGCAGCCTGTTTCCCCACCCCCTGACCTGGGAGGCTCTGTGACACTCTCCACTCCAGCGCGAGAGAGCCAGTGAAGGGTGGGCTCCTGCCACAGCACTGGCTCTTCCGGTTGTCCTTCTGACCTCGTTCATGCCTCTGTGCTATTTGTGTACCTGCCTGTCTGCTCCACTGGCTAACAAACTTCTCATTTCTCTTTATATTAGAAAATATTTAATACTATGTTTTGCATATGATAATGCGCAAAACGGCTGGTGGTTTAAAAACATCAAAGCTGAGCTGCAGAAAGTTAGACCAGGTCCCCAAGGACTCTGGAACGCGGGGCCTCGTGGGCTCCCCGTGCTTAGGAAAGTCTCGTCTGGGGGAGGATGTCAGCTGCAAACAGGAGCCACAGCGGGTGAGGTAAGGAGACTGGAGAGGGGGTGTGGGGAGTGAAACGTAGAGCTGACCTGGGTCTTAATCACAGTTCTGTCACTGACAGTCTGTGGGGCCCTGGCACGGCATTTCTACGTGGCGTGGCGGAACCACAGTGTAACTCTTGCCTCTCCTGTGTAATAGCTGTGAGAGAGGCAGCTGGTGTACTGGGTAAATGTTTGGTCCCTAAAGCCAGACTACCTGGGTTTGTGTCCTACCTCCTCCTCTGTTGCCTGTGACCTTGGGTGTTCATGACATAGGCCTCCACTGCCTCGTCTGTAAAACACCCCTTCCTGAGCTCACCAGCCTCCACGGAGTGCCCTCCGTGAGACAGGCACTGTTCTAAGTGCTTCACACGCATTCACTCCTCTCCTCCTTGGAACAGCTCTACTGAGCAGGTAGTGTTATGACCCATTTACCAATGGTGCAGCTGAAGCACAGAGAGGGGTTAACACACCCACAGTCACACGCTGCCAGGGGGCGCGGCTAGCATGTGAACTGGCCAGTCGGGCTCCCTGGGCCTGTTCCCGCAAGCAGTTTGTCACCGCACAGCTCCCTGTCCTGATGAGCCTAAGTTGCTTAGCACGTAAACGCTCAAGAAACGTTCGTTGTTAGTAATGATCATTCCTCGTTTCAGTCTCATCTTTAAGTTGGGGATGATGCCACCTAATTCATGGGAGGCGAGGACACAGATAAAGCACTAAGCCGTGCACCTGGGGCTGAGATGCCTGGTTTTTTGTCTTTGGCGTTGGCTGCATGGCAAGTGGAGGGGCCCCAGGCCCCAGTGACACAGACTTGGGGACCTTCTCGCTTGCATAGTGCTTTGCTCATGGCAGATGCTCAAAAATATGGTTTGCTGGGGCTTCCCTGGTGGTGCAGTGGTTGAGAGCCCGCCTGCCGATGCAGGGGACACGGGTTCGTGTCCTGGTCCGGGAAGATCCCACATGCCGCGGAGCAGCTGGGCCCCTGAGCCGTGGCCACTGAGCCTGCGGGTCCAGAGCCTGTGCTCCGCCACCGGAGAGGCCACAACAGTGAGAGGCCCGCGTACCACAACAAACAAACAAACAAACAAACAAAAATATGGTTTACTCAATTCTCCAAGAACTAGAGAATTCCTACCAGTCCTGTAGAGGCCATTTTAGAAGAAGGTGTGAGAGAAAGGATACTAAGTGCTTGGACAGAAATAACAATTGATTCCACCCGATTTCAGTCCTAGCTCCAGAAAGAAACTCGCTCCTCGTGCAATATATAAGCCTCCCAGCAACCTACTTCCTGCCGGTTTCGTTTAACCCATGCATGGATCTTGCTACCTTGTTCATGCATGACAGCTGTTGCCCTGTTCTCACTTTGCCTATGCAGATCAATACTGTCTGTTTTAGGCTTCTGGCTGCCACAGGCTGGGGACCTTGTCTATTTACTCACTGTCGGTGGTGCAATGCCAAGTAGCAGGCTCAAAAAGGTTACTTGGCTGATTCGATAGCTGTTGAGTTCGCTGGAGGTCATGGCTAGTCCTGGTTATTTATCATCTTGGTTTCTTTTCTCTCTGCCCCTGTCTGGGGTGGGGTAGCAATTCTGGGTAAATCTGCTAGCTCTGCACACCAGCCTTTTCTCTCATGTGGACTGTCCCAAAGTCCACATGGGGGAGAAGGGAGGGAGAGGCATGGCTGAGAGCATTCACAGGCCCACTGGTCACGTACCATAGCCACAAAGGCCAACTTGGACTTCTGCAGGAGAAAGCTTACATTTTGATCTCCGTCTATCTGATGGTTCTGAACTGCGGTACTGAAGAGAGGAGAATAAATAATCCACTTAAAAGCCATATCAGTCAGAATGCATGGGCAATGGGCCTGGGGTCTGGCTGGAGAGAAAAAGCCTCCTTGGTAGAGAGGAGATGGTCTCTCCAGGCCCCTGCCTGAGGAAAAGGAAGGAGTAAATTGGTAAGTTGGGGGCTCTGGCACAAGACCACCTGGGTTCTGATCTGAGCTCTCACCCTTCCCGGCTGTGCGACTGTGGGCACATTAGTTTTTCTCCCTACTCAGCTCTCCCGTCTGTGAAACAGGACAGATCAGAGCCCCCTCCCTCATAGGTGTGAGGCTTGAACAAATTAATTCCTATAGAGCACTTTGGGGCAGCTGAGACACCGAGTCTCCTGGAAAAAGCCCCCCATGGGTGTGAGCTATTATTCTCTAGAAAAACAGTCCAGAGAAGTGGAGAAAAAGACGCAGGTACAGAGCGTCTTCCTCTAGAGGAGCTCGGGTAAAACTCAGCAGCATTTAAATGTGTGGGCTGACACGCTGCCAAGATGGCCAATAACAGCTCAAGGCCTGAGCAGGGTGAGGAAAAAGGGAATCACAGGGATCTGCGGGAGGGAGCCTGAGAGACAGGATTCAAGGTATCGTTCCAGCCATTCAGGGAAGCAGCTCAGCTTCAGCGTTTGGCATGCCTTAAGCTTCTGTGCCTGCGCTCACCTCCTCCCGGAGCGGCATCCAACCCAAAGCCCAAGAAACAACATTAAGAAGCCGGAGACGGCGATCCCACCCAGGAGATTGATGAACACGATTTCCCGAGTGGAGGGCAATGTGAGGACATCTCAGGACCCACCCTCCCCCGTCGGGCGCGCTGTGGTCCGCATGTCTGTGTGCTTCCTGTCATGGCGCTGGTGTGCTACTGTTTTGATGTATGTAAAAATAAGACTACCTTGAATAAAGTTGCTGTTTTCTTCTGAAGTCTGTTTGCAGCCTGTTTATTCCTCCAGGGACATTCTGAATCTGATTCCAAGAATAACGTTGGAAAGTCAATAGAAGATTTTCCCAAAAACACTGGCAAAGAGGAACTTCCACAATAGCAGACAACTGCATGGGGCTGGCAGAATCCCGGCTCTCAGTGAAATCTTGCAGCGTGGGGCAAAGATGCCAGAGGAAAACAATCCTGGGAGGAGAGTGTTTTACAGAGGAAGCACTAAGTAAATCCTCACTCATGCAGTGCAAGTTTTGACACGGAAGTCCGTGTTTATAGGGGATCGGGGCCAATAGGAAGGCCCTGTAGGTTTCCACTAGGCTGTAAGAAAGTGGATATTAAATGAGAAGGGAGGTGTAGGGGAGAGCAAAGAGACCATGTGGAATGAAAATAAACAAACAAAAAGAGAGTAAGTAGAGAAGGATAAAAGAGAGGGAGTGCTAGATCACGAGAGAAGAGTGTGGGGAAAGAAGGACTATTTGACCCTCCACCTTTTCCTCAAACTTTTTTTAAATCACAGTATATGCATCTCTAAGAGGCAACTTTATCTTGAGAGACGGATTTCAAACAGCAAGGACGCTCATATTGCTAACATTGCTAATTGACTAATGTTAATTGACTTCTATGGTTCAACACTGTGCTTCCATTGCTGAGTTATTGCTTAAGACCAGGCAGAAAGAAACCTGGCTAATTACCACATGAGGATGGGATTGTGTGCCTGGAGGAAGAGCAACATCTTTTGCCATAGAAACAATACTATTTATTCTGTGCTGGCACTGTGCAAGGTTCTGGGGATGCATATGGCTGTGAGTGAGACCCAGTACCTGTCTTCATGGAAATTACCAGCTAGAGCAGATGACACACGTAAAATGAGCCACTGAGGTTTTTAAAGAGAAAAGTGTCATGTTCATATTTATATTCTACTAAGATTTCTCTGGCTATGTGGTGGAGAATGCATTAGAAAATGGCAGAGTTGGAGGCAGAGAGACTGGTTAGGGGGTTAGGAGGCTGTTAATAGTAGGTCAGTTGAGAGATGATGGATGCCTGGGAGAGAGAGTAGTAAATGGAGTTAAAAGCTGTTTGGGGTAGAAATGGCAAGAACTGGATTTGGATCAGAGGAGAATGGGGTAGGGGCATTACTTGACCAACTGGGTAGAGGGGGTGAAATTTACAGAAATACCGGACCTTAGGAGAGCAGCAGTCTGTTGGGAAACGATAAGCTCTTTGTTGTGAGGGATACAGTAGATGCAATCACTTGACCTCTATTCTACACTCCTTCTGGTGGCCCATCCTGTACTCCAGAGTCTAGACAGCCAAAAGCTACATGGTTTAGCTACACTCACAGGAATCTTGAATTCAGAGCAGAGGCGACAGAGTCCAAAGCATCCATCTGACTGATTCAACTCTAGCAGCTGTAAGAGCCTCTGAATCAAGTGATTTTGAGCACAGCTGTGTGCCAGATGCATCAGCGCTAAGCCTGCATTTGGGACAACAGGCTTCTAATCCCTCAGCTTCTTGCCGTGGCAAAGACAGCACTTCCCCTAGAGGGTTAAATCTGCAGCATTATTCTGGGTGTCATTCCTGGACACCTCGCCTGGAACCTTCTCTAGTCTCTCCAACAATGCTTAAGCATGCAATTCCCTGTAGAAGCCCATTTCTGCTTAAAATATCTAGGATGTTCCTGCTATCAGCAACTAAAACTTAACAGATATACTAGAAGCAGTGAGTTCATATAACCTGCAAGACATGCAGATATTAATACATGGATGACGCTCAGATACATGGGTCTGCAGTTTAGGAGAGAGGACTGGGCTGGTAATTTGTGAGTTGTTGGCATACAGGTTGTAATGGGTGAGATCACCCGGAGAGATATTGCCAAGAAAGAATTTGAAAGGTGAGAAGAAAGGAGGGCCTAGGACAGAAACTTTGGAAATACCAGTTTTTGAGAGATGGTTAGAAATGTATAAGTTGGTCATTGGAGGAAGAGGGCTAAAAGGTAGGAAGAAAACCAGGACGTGTTAATATCACAGAAGCCAGAGGTAGAAAGTGGGTCCATAAGAATGGGTCAACATGGCAGACGCTGGAGGTGGTCAGGCAAGGTGAGGGCTGGACATGTCTATTGAATCTGGTCTTTGGTAACCTTGGCAAGAGTTTGATTGCAGTGTTGGGAATAGGGTTCAAATTAAAAGGACTTCGGATTGAGGGAGAGAGAAGGAAATTGATACTGTGGGAGTAGGCAGTCTTTTCAAAGAAGGTTGACCATCTCTAGAGGTGATGTAGGATCAAGACCAAGGGAGGGAGGTTTCTTTGGTTTGTTTTAATGCTTAGTCAAGCTAAGTCACCCCCTCACCCCGTGAAGCATCAGTGAGATAGTATGTAAAATTGTGATACATATTTCATCTAAATAATGGATCTTTCATGTTGGAGAAAGAAGCACATGTTCGATGGTGATGAGATGAAGTCAGGAGAGAGTTGTGGGGGCGGAGATAAAGGAGAGGAGACACGTATTTTAATAGCTGTGAAAATATAGGAAGGGGTGTGATCCTGATGCTGGGATAGTTTTAGGCAGGGGAAGGGGTGTAGATGGGGAGATGGCTTCAGACAGAGGAAGGATGGGGCAAAGGGAGCACTTGCATCAGGAATTAGACGCTGTGAGCAGGAAATCCAGGACGTGCAGTCTGACGGTATTTATTCTCTTTGTACAATAGCAGACAAAGTTCTCTTTTGGGGGGTTTGTGGGGTGCTGAGGATTGGAGGTTTCAGGAGAGTGAATAACGTCTTAACGGTCATCCTGCAGAATGAAAGAGCAAGCTCATTGGCTTTCCATCACTGTCAGGAGCCTGCTTGGGTTTAATAACGAGGAATTGATAGAGGGATCAATCCATCCTAGAGAGACTGGTTCCAAATACAGTCATTCTGTCCATGATAGAGACAGAATAAGGGGGAAGCAAGGGGACAGTCACCCAGCAGACACAGTCAGACACTCTGCTAAATGGGTTGTTGGATAGGAGAGCAAGAATGTGGGTGGATCGTGGCTGGAGCAGGATAGATTTCGCCAGAGAGAAATCTCACCCTGGAGTCATGTCTTCTTTGCCAGGAAGAGGAAGCAGCTTGCTTTCTTGGTGAACAAAGGCTTAGCCTGCGTGAACGTCTCTAGAGAGAAATGTTTTTGTACATTAGGCTGGTAATTAAAGGCTCCTAACAAACCAAGTCTCATTACTCAGCTTAAGGAGCTGGCTAGATAGCGTCTGGCACGGTGTCAAGTGTCTGCTCGGCACAAAGCTGAGCTGGAGGCGGCCCGTCCCCAGGGAAAGGGCACGGGCTGGGGGCTCACTGAGACCGGCCTGTCCTGCCTGCCTGCCATCTCCCCATCTGCACCCCTTCCCCTGCACCAGGCGGCACTGATGGGAAACCAGCAGGTCCTCACGATGCTCAGGCTTCATTGTTCTCTTTTCCAGGTATTTAAACAAGCTGTAAAGAACGGGGCCATGTCAACTACCTGATTCAGTAAACATTACAATGATTAATTGCTGGGATCTCAGTTGTTGTAGGGAACCCCAAGCAGGTTAAATTCTCTCAGCCTCGAGGAAGGCTGCTGCCAGCCATTCTTCACTAGCCAGCAGGAGAGTCTGTTAGAATCAAAGTTCAGATAAGGTAACACCATTACTTCCTTCTCCACAAAACAGAACTGTGTGGTTTGCACTTCATGAATATTTGTGTAATTAATCACTTTCACTGGGGCATGGGGATAATACCTTAGTTTTGTAAAATGCTTTCAGGTTTGCAAAGTACTTTCCCTCCTATCATCTAATCCCCTCTTTGCTGTCCAGTGTTATTTCTTATCCAGATTAGGGATAGTATTAATATTAAAAGCAATCACTACCACCACCGCAATAGCCGATGACTTTTATCAACAACTTTCTATGTACCGGGCACTGTTTCATGTGCATTACAAGTAGCGTGATCAGCGGCAATAGGGAAGCCAAAAGAAGGAAAAAGATTATGGGTTTGCTGTGCACAGGTGACATTTTGCGTGTTAGCCAGGGGGACCTGACGGTGGCACGCATTTTTGTACAGTTCCTTGCTAGGAAAAAGCTTGCTTCCTGCAACTAATTTCAATATTTCTCGCCATTCTTTCCATGGCTCTCAAGATGTTCCAGGATGCAGGTCCTTCTCCATGTTATTCTGGACAAGCCTACTCACTCTGATGAATAAGAACAGCTAACACGGGACACGTCTCTGTACCAGGCTCTGCTGTGAGCAGTTTCTAGACATCCTCTCATTTAATCCTCACAACTACCCCATGAGGTGGGTAGAATGATTATCCCTGTTTTCCGATTGGAAAACTGAGGCACAAAGAGGTTAAGCGACATGCCCAAGGTCACTCGGCGAGTCAGTGGCAGGCTGGGAGCCTGACGCAGGTGGTCCGGCTCCAGCGCCCACACTCTCGGTCACCACGTCGGGCTGAGTGCCTGCCTGATGGACCAGGGCATTCCTTCCAGTCAAGCTTGGCCCCAACGTGAGGAACATGGGTTGGTGAGCCAAGATGAAACCTATTTGCTCTAGAGAGAGGTCAGGTGACCCCCTGAGGAAGCTACTTCTCAGTCTTCAATGTCCAAGTTCATTGCTGTTTTCATTGTACCATGTCGTCACTCCAGGTCTCAGCATCTGAAACCGGAATACCAAAACGTGCTGCAAGAGGCAGGGGTCAGCTGCTTTTTTAAAAAATTAGGCTTTTGGGGGTTGGATGGTCACCAATTAAAACTCATTTTTTTCACTTTCCTCCAAAGGAATGATTATTTCTCTTACCCAGAAGGGAAGAAACCACCAGAAGCAATAATTTGCCTGGCCCTCCTGCCCTACCCATTGGCCAGCTGTTCTGTGGACGAGAGTGTCCCGACTGCTGAGGCCGCAGCCCTGTTTCCCGTGCTCTGCTTTCCGGGTGCTGACCGCCTGCACTTTGGCTGCTCCACAGCCCCACCCGCTTGGGCTTCCCAGGGGAGCTGGTTTGGGGTGTGGGTGGACCGGGAAGTGAGGTCAGGCACCTGCTCCTGGTCCTTCACCTGGGTGCCCTCCTTACGCCGGTATCTTTCAGCAGGAAGGGCAGGGCCCCTTTCATTCCAGACAGTGGAATGAAACACACTATCACACGTGTAGTGCACAGACAACCGAGTGAACGTTCTCCCTTTGCCAGCAGAGCGTGAGACAGTTCTTACACTGCAGAAAGGGTGCTCAGCCTGAGGCCTCCTGGTTTGCCCCCATGAAAATGGAATTAGTGGTTTGTAAAAGCAGAACATTCCCGAAATCATCCCTGAAAGAGCATCATTCACCATCTTATGGGCTACATATTTCATCTTGCCCATTTGACTGTCTCTGTAGCTTTATTTGCTCTGAGTTGGGTTTTTTTTGTTGTTGCTGTTGTTTTTAAAAATTTAAGTCACAGCTGATCACCAGTTGTAAAATGTGCCTAGAAGTGGAAAGGGCTTTTCCTTATAAGAGACTTCCAGCATCGCCAAGGGTGACCTCCACTGTTCCTGCAAACAGAACTGAAACAGCTGGCCACACCCACTTCCGAGCACTTTGGAAGGGCTTAGTAAGTTGGGCCACAGGAACCCCTTGGTGCCACACTCCACAAATGCTGAGCATTTTCAGACGATCATACAGGGTGTGGTTGCTAAAGACACAGCTTCTGTGAGACTTGAAATGTCACAATTGTTCAAACAGTCCTGAGAAAATGACCCTGAAATCACAGGTACGGAGAGGAAGTCCATTTCCTCTCCACTTGAAAACCTCCCAGTATGTACACACACACACACACACACACACACACACACACACACACACACACACCCCACTAATATATCCTGAGGCTACCGGGGCTCTAGAAAGCACCGAAACACCACACTGTGCACAACTTCATTTAATCTAAAACCCTCCAGTTCTCAACCTGGCTGCACATTACAAGCCCTGGGGGATTTTGAAATCCTGATGCCCAGGGCCCACGCCCAGAAGGTCTCACTTAATTGTTCTGGGGTGGGGCAGGGTGGCCAACTGCCCCTGTTTGCCCGGGACTGAGACCTTCCCAGGATGCAGGACGTTGCTAAAATGAAGAAAGTCCTGAGAATCTGGGACTAGTTGGTCACCATGCGTGGAGACAGGTTCTCTTTGTAAGTGTTCCTAGTGATTCTAACGTGCCGTCAGTGTTGAGAGCAGCTAGTCTAAACTCACGCGCTGAGGACAGGTAACAAGATTTGAGAAAATACCATTCTTTTGTAGAGGATTCTTTTAAAATGACAACAACGACAATAATAATAATGAGGCTCTTTGTAAATGAGACTTTCTGACCATATGGCCCCCTTCCCACCCCAGGAGGGTCCCAGGAGAGTCACCACACCCGGGGAGCAGCTTACCTATTTTCTACTCTCGTTGGACTGAAATGTAAACACTGAGCCCCCCTGTTGAAGTGGGGAGGGACCACATAGTCGGCTATTTTACAATTGAAGAAGACCCAGCGCATTCCACACTGGGTCCCAGGAGCTGATGCTGTCTGCAGAAACGCGCAGCAGCTCAGATGCTCTTCCTTCACTTTCCAGTTGGCTTTCAAGTGACTTGCTTACATCCAACAAGGCTTGTAATAATCGCTTGTTTATATCCATCCATCTTTCTCCTGAGTTGCTGAGCTGGGAGTGAGAGAAGAGCATGTATTTCTGGGAAATTTCTAGATGTGCAGTGATTCTCAACCCTAGTCTTGTATTCAATCACCTGGGAGGCTGTTCAAAACCCAGAGCCCATTCCCCAGGCCAATTAAGTCAGAATCTCAGGGGCTTGGGAACCAGGCAGTCCTTGCTGAAAGCTCCCCGAGTGATTGTAATGTAAAGCCAGAGGTGAGAATCACTGCTTCGGAGCCTGGTTCTCAAAGTGTGGGACCCGAACCAGCTGCTGTCAGCATCACCTGGGAACTTACAAGAAATGCAAATTCTCAGGTCCCACCCTGGACCTACTGAATCAGAACCTGGGGATCGGCCCCAGCAGTCAGTTTTAACAAGACTTCTAGGTGATTCTCCTGCACGATAAAGTTTGAGAACCAGTTTAGATGGCAAGATGGTATTTTTGCAAAATCTGCTGCGATACTTAAACTGTTAACTGTTGCCTCTAATTTCGTTGTCTGCAGCAAAATCCAATTCCCTCTTCCTGATGACTCTCACTAATAAAGTGATGAATCTTGGCTCATCTAGGATGAAAAAACACAAAGGATACACCTGAGGCCCCGCTGCTATTTCTGGTCTGGGAACCAACAAAGCAAAAATAATCTTAAGAAGCAATGGTGACAAATTATTTGGTCTCCTATAATTAAGACGTCTGTTTTAGTATTGTTTTATAAAGTACAGGTTTCTAGTCTTTACTTATTGTTTCTTTATCTATCAAGCTTGGAGCAGCCAGAAAAAAATTATGCCCCAAACAGGTTTAATTAGAGAGATACTTGGTTGGAGTTCCCTGGGGAAATCTATGATATTATAGGAAGGGGTGATTATGATGCAGAATTGAGGGTAGAGAGCCTAAATTCGCTCTAAGGGAGAAGGGTTGAGGCAGGCACCGCAGGAGGGAGAAGAGGGTCGTCATCAGTAGGTTGAGTCAAGAGACATAAAAGCAGAGATGACTTGTTCTCCAATCTGGAGAGTTACTGAAATTTTAGGATCTGAGATCTGCCCCAGGAGTTACTGAGGGGCACAAATGAGTGATTTTGCTTTGGGGAATTTCAAAGACCTTCTCCTGTTCCTTATTCACCCCCTCTAACTTATAGAACTAAATCACAGAAAAAGCATTTATAAGTTCCTACAGTTTGGGTAACCAGAATGTTATTTTTTTTCAGTAAAAATCAAAGAATATTAGGTCATCAATTGACACTTATCCAGACAATTATATCTATTGTATATTTTAATCCTCATAACAACACTCAGGTGAGTATCATTGGCCCATTTTTCCAAATTAGAAAACTGAGAGTCAGAGATACTAGGCAAGTAACTTAGTCATTAAATGACGGAGCTAAGATTCTAATCCAGGTCCGTCCAACTCTAAGACCTTTATGTGCTTCCTTGGTCCAGAAAGGTATTAACTGGAGCCAAGGGCTGTGTAGCCAGCTGACAGGTCTACATCCAACTACAAACAAAAAGGTGAGCCCAGAACTTCATTCCTACAGGTGGACATTATTGAGGGCAATTCTCTACGGTGTTTCTATATAACTTGTGACATTTTCTATCCCAGAAGGATGAGGTTTATCAAAGATAGACGTCTCTCCAGGGCAAAAGGCAGATTTGTTCCTGACTAGGGTAACAAAAAGATCCTATCTCCTTCAAGGGTAAAGGTTGGGCAAGTTTGGGGTTATAAGATTAGGGCTTTCAACAACTCAATAACAAAAAAACAACCCAATCAAAAAATGGGCATAGGACCTAAATAGACATTTCTCCAAAGAAGACATACAGATGGCCCATAGGCACATGAAAAGATGCTCAACATTGCCAATTTAGAGAAATGCAAATCAAAACTACAATGAGGTATCACCTCATACCGGTCAGAATGGCCATCATTAAAAAGCCTACAAATAATAAATGCTGGAGAGGGTGTGGAGAAAAGGGAACCCTCCTCCTACACTGTTAGTGGGAATGTAAATTGGTGCGGCCACTATGGAAAACAGTATGGAGGTTCCTTAAAAAACTAAAAATGGAACTACCATATGACCCAGCAATCCCACTCCTGGGCATATATCTGGAGAAAACTCTAATTCGAAAAGATACATGCATCCCAGTGTTCACAGCAGCACTATTTGCAATAGCCAAGACATGGAAGCAACATAATGTCCACTGACAGATGAATGAAGATGTGATGTATATATATACAACAGAATATTGTATATATATATATATATATATATACAATATATATAATATCAGCCATAGAAAAGAATGAAATAATGCCATTTGCAGCAACATGGATGGACCTAGAGATTATCATACTAGTGAAATAAGTCATACAGAGACAAGTACCATATGATATCAGTTATATGTGGAATCTAAAATATGATACAAATGAACTTATTTACGAAACAGAAACAGACTCACGGACATGGAAAACAAACCTATGGTTACCAAAGGGAAAAGGCAGGGGAGGGATAAATTAGGATATAAACTACTATATACAGAATATACAAAAAGGTCCTACTATATAACCCAGGGAACTATATTTAATATATTGTAATAAACCATAATGGAAAAGAATATGAAAAAGAATACATATGTATAACTGAATCTCTTTACTGTACCCTAGAAAATAACTCAACATTGTAAATCAACTATACTTCAGTTTAAAAAAAACACAAAGATTAGTGGGTACAGCTCAAGGTTCCTCAGCTGTGACAGGCCCACCTTGTGCACAGCATCCATTCACCTGGGCCCACCTCTGGATCGCCCCCATGGGACTCAGAAGTCAAGGGGAACAGGTATTGTCATGACTACTAAAGTTTTCTGTGTCTGACCCAGGAGTCTCGTGTCTTCTTCCAGCATCCATGAAACCACGGCAGGCTAACCTAGCTTGCAAGCAGGGGAAAGTCTCCGAGCTGGGCAGTTCCTGACGTTGCCTCCTACACCTGAGTGTTACGCATACCGGCACACGGTGCCCCTTAGCACCCCTCAGTGCTGAGTGCATGCAGCCAGCTCCCTGGAGCTCACCTGCTGGAACCTTCCCACCAGCCTGCTGCTTCCCCATCCACCTTGCTGTGATTACTGGATCTAAGCAGTGACTAGAATTGACGGGTGGGAATTAGGAAGATAGCCTCGGCAGATGTCAACTTCAAAAAGACCCGAGACTCTCACATGTGCACCAGACTGAAACACCAGTGCCCTTGAACCACAGCCTGAAAGTGACGTTAGTCGTTTAGGCCACTTTTCACTCCACGTGGCAAATGTTTTGGGAACCTCTTGTCATTAACAAGATGGAAGCTCATACTTAAAAAGGAAAGTGAAAGTGACACAATACTCGCCGACCTGTAATTTCTTCTCTTTAATCCCAGCCCTGTCCTCTGAGAACACACAGACTAAGATACTACCCCCATGCCTACAGCCCCCAAGTCCTCTCGTTCTGGATTAAATATGTTCTTGTCCATCAACCCCTTCTCCTTGAGCATGGTGATCATTATAATTCAAGTCATTCTCCTCTGAATATGCTCCATTTTTTTTTTTTTTTTTTTGTGGTATGCGGGCCTCACTGTTGTGGCCTCTCCCGTCGCGGAGCACAGGCTCCGGACGCGCAGGCTCAGCGGCCATGGCTCACGGGCCCAGCCGCTCCGCGGCATGTGGGATCTTCCCGGACCGGGGCACGAACCCGTGTCCCCTGCATCGGCAGGCGGATTCTCAACCACTGCGCCACCAGGGAAGCCCTGAATATGCTCCATTTTATCCTTCTCTTTGTCTAAGTCCTTACAGAAAAGTTATTTGGTCTTTGAATAGGTGATGCCTGCATACAGTACAGAATTCAAAAGATATGGATATGTTTCCTTCCCACTCAGCCCCCCCAGCCACCCACTTCTCTCCTCCAACCCCTATGATTAGTCTCTTGTTCTCTCTTCTAACGATACCCTCTACAGAGTCGATATTCATTGAATGGGCTGAACACCTAGGGTACAACCAGAGACAGCTTTACTTTCTTTTCATTACTACCTTTAAATACAGTGAGCAGACGTTTGTTTTCTTACTTCTTGCTATAGCCTATCCGCTGAGACTCTTTAGGCGTTAAAAGGCCTATTCTAGTACGAGACTGAAGCTTCAATCTTACATTCAACACGATGCTTCTCTCTTCCTTCCAGCTCAGCTGGGACCTTCAGGCCAGGCACCAGCAGCGCGGCAGTGGGACATGGCTTGCGACGCCACTGCGCAGCCGTCTCCTCTCTCTGCTGCTTCTGGTTCCTCTAGGGCAGGGGTGCAGGGCCGATTAGAGGGGAAGGGCAGTCTTGCTCCATGAGCGCTGTCCTGATTGGTCTTTGATACTCTGGGACCACTGGCTATGCATCTATGTAGTCTCAAAGCAGAGCACCTAGTAAGCCCTCAACTAGTAGTAATGAATGTACGAGTAAATGGATGGATAAGCTCAACAAATTAGTAGGCATGTGCAGATTGACAAAAGATCACAAGAAAGACAAACAAAGACGATGCATTCTGCTCACAGCTCTGCTTGCTGCAGCGAGGCCCAGAGAGGAGAAGTGATAAACATGTGTGTTCACGTTAAAACTTTGTATCAACGATGGCCTTCTGGAAAATGGACTATGCAGGACTGTATTAACATGATACTAATGTGGAGGATGGTAGAACTCTGTATTACTATCCCTAGCTCTCAGTCAGTTTCAAGTTCTCTCATTTTGCATGTAAATAGTAGATATTTTTAAACCCAAAGCCAGACTTTATGTTTATTCTCACTAAATTTTATCCTTTTCGTTTTGACCTATTGTTTCCCTCTCCTGAGATCTGATACTTACCTATTATCCAGTACATAATTGGCCCTCCAAGATTTTTCATCTATAAATATAAGATCACCCATAAGTTTAAGTGAACTACTGAAAATATCGACCGAATTCAAAGCCAAGAGAAATCCTCCTCTAGGTTGAAATACATTCACTTTTTAAAATAATAACACTCTTTACCTCCATATCAGTTAAGATTTAGTTCAGCTACATAAAACAGAAAAATAAATAAGTAAATAAGATAGTTTAGTTCTTTCTCACTTAAAGTAAACTGAAAATAGACAGTGCAGAGCTGGTATGGCAACTCTGAAAGATTATCAAGGACCAGGGGTTTTCTTTCTTTCATCTCCCTTACATGTGGCTTCTATCATTAAGACCACCTGTGATATTGTGATTTATTAAGAAATATATAGTTGGTCATTCAGATGACCAAAATATATTTTTCATATATATCTAGTCTTTGCCCACAGTTCCTGACTCACAACTTCTCAGACCCTCTGAATCTCCTAAGTGTTGAGGGTGACAGAGGTGTCTCCTGGTATGTTAATGAGACGAGTTTTGGACCCTATCTAAGGATGGGAAAGTTCTGATCCTCTAAGCATGTGGAGAACCAGCCATGTGATTAGAGGTCTACCCCGTACCCTCCTGCCCATCAGGGGATGGGAGAGGACCTGGAGGTTGAATCGATTGCTAATGGCCAATGAGTTAGTCATTCATGCCTTTGTAATGAAGCTTTTATAAAAAACTTAAGAGTAAACAGTTCAGAGAGCTTCTGGGTTGGTGAACATGTGGACATTTGGGGAGAGTGGTGGGCCTCGAGAGGTCATGGAAGCTCTGTGTCCCTTCCTACATATCTTGCCCTATGCATCTCATCCCTCTAGCTGTTTCTGAGTTATATCCTTTTGCTATAAACTGGTGATCTGTTAAGTAAAATGTTTAAGTTCTGTGAGCAACTCTAGCAAATTAATTGAACCTGAGGAGGGGGTCTTGGGAACCTCTGATTTATAGCTAGTCGATCACAAGCACAGGTAGAAACCTGGGCTTGCTACTGGTGTCTGAAGTGGGGGAGGGCAGTCTTGTAGGACTGAGCCCTCCACCTGTGGAATCTGATGCTATCACCAAGTAGATAGTGTCAGAACTGAGTTGAATTCTTGGACACCCTGCTGATGTTTGAGAGTTACTTGTTGCTGGTGTGGAAAATGCCCCCTCCACACATTGAAATTGGTCTCAGAACACCAAAAGACCATTTAATGGTTCAAGATAACTGCTAGCGCTCCAGCCATTACATCACTAATCCAGACAACAGGGAGGACAAAGGATAGAAGCAAAAGGTTTCCCTTCCTTTTAAGGAGTCAAGTACATTGGGTTTCTGTTGCTGAGGCAGAAGGAGATAAAAGACATTGGGTTGGGCAACTGACAGTATTCCCATGTCAGGCGACAAATTTCACTTAACTGGAATGTAGACTACGTTTCTCCAGAAGGACATGAGAGAAATGGTGTTAAATTCCTTGCAGCTTTCACTACTGATAAAAAATGAATTCCTATAGAGATGTAATCTGCTGGCACGTTTATTGGGGCAACAGTTGTGACAAGACAGTTGGAGGGCTCTTTAGCCCGGTTCTATTCTGACTTTAAAAGCCTCACCCCATCCCACCCCCAGGAGCAGAGTTTAGTCACTGGAGCTCATAGGGCTGTGGCTGCACCAGCCCCACCCTCCTCTCACCTCTGCCCTTTTCAGATCCTCTTGGGCCCTGAGGGTACCCCTGAGAAGCAGACTCTTGCTCAACCAGTAGGACTGGACTGGTTGGTTAACTGGATGGTTAAGTAAGATTTCTGACAGATGCTCATTGCAACTGGCTCAAAATTGATCTTGACTGTTTTTCTTAGGAAAAATCCTTGGAGGCAAAGGCAAGGGGGAGGAGGGGAGGAGCACACTACAGGAAGAAGAGGGTGGAGTTGGTGGGGATACAGTTACTCTGGACTTCTCATCTTAACTCCTCAAACTCAACAGCCAGGAGGTTCATCCCCCATCACCCACAGGGTGAGAAAGTTTGGGTCCTTCTCTGAGATCGAGGAACCGGGTGTGCAGAAGGTATGGCTAGCTGTTTTGCAAACTAATCTGCTAAAATTTCTGAGGACTGGAAGAGTCGTTAGAATTGAGGAAAGTCTATTACAACACTTCTCATGCATCAATGTACATACTGATCACAGGGGATCTTGTTAAAATGCAGATTCTGGTTCAGGGGGGTCTGGCTGGGTTGAGACCCCACATTTTGCATTTCCAACAAGCTTCCAGGTGACACTGTTGCTGCTGGTTCATGAACCACACTATGAGTAGCAGGGACGTATGATATCAGAGTAAGCTGTAATTGCTGGAGCCTCCGTTAGGGTCATGGCCACTGTTGTGGACTAAATGTCTGTGTCCCCCGCCCACCCAAATTCATCTGTTGAAGTCTTAACCACAGGTGTGGTTGTATTCGGAGATGGGGCTGCTAAGGGATAATTAAGATGAAATGAATAACTGAATCATTTTGCTGTACACCTGAAACCAACATAACATTGTAAATCAGCTATACTCCAACATAAACTAAAAATTAAAGAAAAAAAAAGGTGAGTCATAAGGGGGCCCTGATCTAATAGGATGAGTGTCCTTTGAGAAGAGATATCAGAGTTCTCTCTCTTTCTCCCTCTGTTCCTCTCTCTCTCTCCCACCCCCTCTCCCTCCACTCAATCCCAGAGGAAAGGCCACATGAGAACACGGCAAGAAGGCAGCCATCTACAAACCAGGAAGAGCGTTCTCACCAGAAACCAACCATGCCAGCACCTTGATCTTGAACTCCTCGCCTCCAGAGCTGTGAGGAAATGAATGTGTGTTGTTTCAGCCCCTCAGTCTGTGGTATGTTTTTATGGCAGTCCAAGTAGATGAATACAGCCACTGTGATGTCTGCTCCAGATATTCTGGCCCCATGACATTTAGGAGTTCTGGAGAATCAGAGACTCCTGTGCTCTAGGACAGGACAAGGGACAATCTCAAAGCCCAGGCAGGCTGACTGCTCCCTGTACTATATCTTACCCCACCCTAATGCTTCAATTCACAATTTCATTAGTCAGTGTCTATCAACCTTAGCTGCACATTGGAATAATCTAAGAGCTTTAAAAAACTACCCCTGCCTGGGTCCCACCCCCCAGGACGCTGATCTAATTGGTTTGGTGTATGGCCTGGGCATCAGGATTTTTAAAACTCCCCAACTGATTCATTCTAAGGTTGAGAGGCACGGCTTCAAGTAAACAGTTTAGGGCCAAGAAAGGGGTTAATATAAGCCTTAACTCTGTTGAGGGGAAGAATATAGCTCCCTCTATGTGGGTGTGGGTGTGTGAAGGGATTGGAAACAGCAGGAAAGGGTTTGGGAACAAAAGCCTTCACTCCAGAGTTGCAAAGGGAACAGGAACTGGTCAGCCTAATTTCCTGCAAAAGTTCTGATCTGCTACAGAGGTCTGCCCCCTCTGTGATGAAAGGTTAAAGAACCTTCAGAACCAGGCTGTGGAATTTAGTTAGGTGAGAAGTAAGTCCCTGATGGGTAATTCCAAACCTTATTCATTCAAGAAGGCTCCCCAAATGTCAGTGCCAGCCTCCTGATCAATAAAAATCTCCTCTTCTGCTTTCTTGCGGCAGGAGCTCCAGTTTCCCCTAGAAGTGCCGAGTTGCACTTACTATTTTAGTAGGCAGGGCCTCACAAGGGATAAGGCTTCTATTCTACTTCTCCTTGGAGCTCCCTGAGTTCCCTCTCCTACCCTGAGTCACCAGAGTCAGATGGCCCTCAAAGAGCAATTTTGAACTGAGATACTAAAAGGAAAACAAAAGCAAATGATATGATCTCTCCTTCCTTTATTTATTTGTTTAATTTGTGTTTACATTTACCAGTGTTGCACTGTATGGCTCCTACCATGTCACACTGCACTTCACTGATTTCTGCAATGAAGTTAACTGCTCTGTAGCTGGGCTGCATTTTTATCTATAACCTGAGGATAATTCCAACACCCACTGGTGATTCAATCCCCATCTACTTGTGGACTTAAATGATCCTACTTGACAATCTCAGATGCACAGTGCCTGGGTTTCTTGTGCTGGATAAAGCAGTACATCCAGGTAGTAGGCATGTCTAGGAGCTAGATTAAAGATTTAATAGGGCTTCCCTGGTGGTGCAGTGGTTGAGAATCCGCCTGCCGATGCAGGAGACACGGGTTCGTGCCCTGGTCCGGGAAGATCCCACATGCCACGGAGCAACTAAGCCCGTGAGCCATGGCCGCTGGGCCTGCGCGTCCGGAGCCTGTGCTCCGCAACGGGAGAGGCCACAACAGTGAGAGGCCCGCATACCGCAAAAAAAAAAAAAAAAAAAAAAAAAAAAAAAAAGATTTAATAGATGCAAACGTCTCTAATTTAGAGGGGCTTTGTCTTGTATGTGGTGGGAATAATAAAACGTTGCATATCCCATACCTGGTATAGAGAAAACACTGAACATATTGTACCCCTTTTAATTCTTACAGCAACCCTATGAGAATAGATATTATTACAATTTCATTTGATAGATGAGGGAACTGAGATTCTAGGACATTCAGTAGTTTCTTTGCCCAAGGTCTTGGCACTCCTAGAACTGGGATTTATGGTCTGGCCATTACATTCCACTGCTCCTAGGAAAAGTCTGACTGTCCCCATTTTATGGGGGAAGGAATTAGGCTCTGAGGCTACATAACCTGCAGGAGGTTTCCAAACAGGAAGTTTATAGCTTGCTCAGCTGCCATACATCTTTCCATTGCCTTTTTTTTTTTTTTCTCCCCAAGACAGTCATGAGCCTCTTCACTGTTGGAAATGATCTCCATCTCCATCTCACCATTTATGGGATCTGAGAGGGCGGATGGGTTGGTTTTTGGAATTTCTAGTCATTATTGGGCTTTAGGATAGAGACTTCTTTTCTTTTATCCCTTCAAAGATCTTTTCAGGAAGCAGTTAAGCGGGCCTGAAATTACATGTGAAATCAGATGGCAAATTTTTTAAAAAGCTGCGTTTTTTCTTTCTCTTTTAGCAACAAAATATAAATGCGAGCACTTTGCCCTTTTCTGAGATTTACAGCACCCTCTCATCAACTTGTGGTGCCAGCTTCACAGTGATTCGTCTTAACACCTGGATGGCTAGGGTTCTACAGTATCTCATCATCATTTCTATTTAAGAACATAATGAAAATGCAGCTGTCTTAAAGTTACACAGCTTAGAATAGGATGGGATCCTTTACCAATATGGAGGCCTCTGTGACCCAGTTCATTGGAAGATCTGAGCTGGGTTTACCCAGTGACTGGGTGGGTTTTGCACTGGCCTCTCTGACAGGTCTTCTCTGGATCATTGTTCTTGTTATCTCTGTGACAAGGTTGGTGAGGGTTAGGCTTGTGGTTTGGATAAACTAATTCTGGATTAAGATCAAATCTTGGCCTCATCAGCAATATAATCTGTTCTACAAATGGAAGTAATTAGTGGAGTCTGACCAAGAGTAGGTGAGGTTAGTACTTACTACTTAATAGACCCCCAACTAAGGCCCCAGAGGCCTCAAAATACCTTCCCTTTGTATCACTTTGGCTCATATTTCCCATCTTATGTGGACTGAAATTATCCCAATTACTTATTTTTACACTAGATCTCAGAAGTTCAGCCGCAGGATTTCAATTTTTCTCAAAATACAAAGATGCAGACATTATGCTGAGAGACCTTGAGGAAATTGTCAAGGTTTCTTCTATTAGTACATGTTAGGTCATTAAATTAGGCATCATAACTTTAGACAGTGTTGTGATTTGAACTGTACCCCCTCCCTGGAAATTATGTTGAAGTCGTAATCCCTGGTACCTGTGATTGTGACCTTATTTGCAAATAGGGTCATTGCCGATGTAATTAAGGTAAGATGAGGTCATACTGGAGTAGACAGATGGGTCCTAATCTAATATGACCAGTGTCCTTATAAGAAGAGGAGGGGAGACACAGACACACAGGGAGAATACCATGTGAGGACAGAGGCAGAGACCGCAGTGATGTGTCTATAAACCAAGGAATGCCAAGGGTTGCTGGAAACGCCAGTAGCTGAGAGAAAGGCATGGAACAGATCTTCTAGAGCCTTCAGAGAGCACAGGCCCCTGCCAACACTTTGACTTCAGATTTCTGGCCTCCAGAACTGTGAAAGAATCCATTTCTGTTGGGTGAATCCACCAGGTTATAGTAATTTAAGGTAATCCTAGGAAATAAATACAGATAGGAAGGAGAGGCTGGCCTTGATGTAGGGGTGGTGAGTTTCCATGGAACTAGAATGCAGGGTGCCATCTCCCTTGATGGCTGTAGATCAGAGGCAGGGGCCACCAACAACTCTGTGGGTAAAATTGCAGGCCTGGGGTTCATTCCTCCAGGGAGACACTCCTGCAAGCCAACCAGGGTTCTGCTGAGGCTCTGGGCGTCACCTCCAGGAGCAGCCTGAGATCCCTGAGCAGAGCCACACAGCTTACAAAGGAACAGGTGCTTGGACGGGTGCCAAAAGAAAGAGAAGATAGCCCAACTTTGTCTATTGTACAATTCAGCCCAGGCCATTTCGCTAACAGGAGACAGAACAGGTCAGCTCTTCCTTTTGCAAAATCTCAGAGTTAACTGACCCAGCGCCTGATCCCTGCCTATTTGATCTCGCACCACTCTCCATTCTGATTTGTCCATCTCCAACGTTGCCTATCTCTGTGTTTATGGCCTGCCAGGAAGATGGCCCACGTAACCAATTTAGGTGCCTTTTGTCTATTTCTACTAGGTACCCAATAAATGTTGCTTAAGAGATTTTAATTTTTCATCCAGAAACAGATGTCCTTTGAAGTGAATGCTACAGTGCATTCTCTGGGACCCCCCCTCAGGACGGAGTCAGTTATTCTTCGGGCTGCTGAGAGCTCACAGGAGAATCCCTCTCCAGGGACTGCCTTTGCCTGAAACAAACTGCCTGGCTCAAGTTATTTAATGAGCGGTCACTGCAGGAGTGCAAAGACTCGCCACCCCTGCCTCAAGTCAGGACACCTCTGAAGGGCCATCCCAGCTCCAGAGCTCCCCATAGGACTGGCTGAGGCCTTTAATGCAGCTGCGTCACTATTTGACGTCTTCCGTCCAGGCTGCTTCCCTCATCTTCGTGCTGGTCTTGTTCCTGAGAGCACTCACCCCTGAATACCCCAGCACACAAATGTCAGTGTTTTTTCCAGGGAACCTGATCTAAGATACGTCAACCTTTTATACATACATACATACATACATATATATATTATACATACAGAGAGAGAGAGAAGAGAGATACATTGAGCACACTTACTGGTATCGATATGGAACCTGGAATGTGAATAGCCATAGGCAGGAAGGTAGAATGCTACCAGTCTCTGCACTGTCTCCGTCCTCAGCCTGATGGCTGGATCTTTAAGGCTCTCTGCCCCCCGGGGGCTTGTGAGTTCTGAGCGCAG
This sequence comes from Kogia breviceps, assembly GCF_026419965.1. Classification (NCBI taxonomy): domain Eukaryota; kingdom Metazoa; phylum Chordata; class Mammalia; order Artiodactyla; family Physeteridae; genus Kogia; species Kogia breviceps. Next base: position 95,504,783 of record NC_081319.1, on the reverse strand, counting down.
TGCACCTGCTTAGTAAATATGCATAGAATAGGGTAATGGGTGAGTGTTCATGGAATTCAGCTTGGTCCTGGGATGAGCTAAACAGGTCTTTCCAAGAGTTTGTTTTTTCTCTTTGTGATGAGAAGAGCCGTCTTTGGAGGGTGTATTAGTTCCCTAGGGCTGTTGTAACAGTAACACAAACTGAGTGGCTTAAACAATGGAAATTTACTGTCTTACAGTTCTGAAGGTCAGAAGTCTGAAATCAGAGTGTCAGCAGAGGCCCGATTCCTCTGAAGGCGTTGGGAAAGGATGTGTTCCATGCCTCTCCTTTAGGTTCTGGTGGTTTTGCTGGCAATCCTTGGCGTTCCTTGACTGATAGGCACATAACCCTAATCTCTGCCTTCATGTTCCATAACGTCCCCCCTGTGTGTGTGTCAACATGTCCAAATTTCCCATTTATAAGGACACCAGATATTGAATCAGGGGCCTATCCGACCCCAGCACAACCTAACCTTAACTAATTATATCTTCAATGACCCTATTTCCAAATAAGGTCAAATTCTGAGGTACTGGGCATTAGGACTTCAGCATATGAATTTGGGGAGGGATACAATCCCACCATTTTCTATGGGGGTTCTATTTCTGGTTCTGGGGCCCCAGAATTTCCACCATGCCCTGTGTTAGAAATCCTGGGCCTGCAGAGGGGCCAAGGGAAAGAAAGTGTGGCCTGCAGCAGTGGGGTTTTAGCCAGAGGGCGCTGGGTTCTAGTTAGCCGAGGAGTGGAGTATTGAAAAGCCTCACCTTTGCCACTGAGGTCTGACTGGATGGGGAACAGATCTCATGCGTTTAGTTGATGGATGCAGGCACATAAAAGAGGTACCATCCTTTAACTGATGCAGATACTTCACCCTCAAGGAAAGGAGTATAATTCCGCACTCCTTAAGTGTGAGCTGCACGTAGTGATTTCCTTATAACTTGTACCGTGTGGCAAGAGGAGAAAGAGGAACCTTTCAGTAGAGAACCGTGACAAACACCACCTCAGCCAGGTGATCCAGGTCGCCATCAACAGTGCTAACTGATGTTGATCGTACATACCAGGACATGACGCGACGAAAATGGAACTTCACCTCTGTGATCTTTCTCCCCCGAACACATAGCCCCAGTCTAATAATGAGAAAGCCATCAGACGTACCCCAACTGAGGGACAAGCTACAGAATACCTGACCAGTACTCCTCAAAACTCAAGATAATACAAAATATGAACAGCCTGGGTAACTCACAGCCAAAAGAAGCTGAAGGTGAAAGATGATCGAGTGAAATGTGGTGTCCTGGACGGGATCCTGGAACAGAAAAAAACATTAGGTTAAAAACTAGAGAAATATGAGTAAATTGTGGACTTTATTTATTATTAATGTACCAATATTGGTTCATTAATTACAACACATGTACCATACTAATGTAAGAGGTTCATAATAGGGGAAACTGGGTGAGGGGTATATGCAAACTCCATTTTCACAATTTTTCTGTAAAACTTCTAAATAAAACGTCTTAATCTCCTAAAATAAAAACCTTTTAGAAACCGAATTTTTAAAGTAGCATCCTAAACTTCCAGTCAGAAGATAAATAAGTACAAGGAATATAGTGTACAACATAATGACTGTAGTTAATACCGTTATCCATTCCGAATGAAAGTTGAGAGTAAATCCTGAGTTCTCATCACAAGGAAAAAAAAATTTTTTCCTTTTTTTCCTTTTTATTGTATCTGTATGAGATGATGGATGCTAACTAAATGTATTGTGGTAATCATTTCACAATATATGTAAGTCAAACCATTATGCTTTACACCTTAAACTTATACAGTGATGTATGTTAATTAGCTCTCAATAAAACTGGAGGGAAAAGTACCATCCTTTGATTACGCTCTCTGAGCACTGATAGGTCAATCCTGTGTTGAAAGAATTTACCTTTGCTTTCACTGGGCTTTCTTTTGTCTCTTTTGACTATATCCTTTATCACATAATAAAGGATAATTGTTGAAAAGGCACCCATGTGTCTGTCACTAGTCTATGTCTCTGAGTTAGTGCTGCCTACATGTTTGAGATTCTCTCATGAGACACGTCTTTGTACGTCTATTCTAATCCAGTCGTCCTCAACTTTCCCTTTTCCAAATATTTCTGTAGAATAATTCTCCACCTTGGCTACATATGGAGTCACCTGGGAAGGTTTTGCAAATCCTGTTGCCCAGGCCCCACCCTGCTCCCCGGGTGATCCAATAGGCAGCCCCGGTCGAGAACCACTGCCCGGTGCTATTCTCCCTTGGACGCCATCTGTGTTATAGGTAGCCTACCTGTCCCACTAACTACAATTCCACCTATTCCTACTCTAAAAACTAGGGAAGCTTGCATTTCAAAAACTTTAATAAAAGTTTTCTTTTCTCCTTTTTTCTTAGCAAATAGTTTTGTCTCACAGCTACTCAAGAACAGAAGGTAGGTAAAAGGTTGTTTATTCTCAGGAGAAATATTTAAAAGCAAGCAGGGACACTGACCAATCAGACCATTGGTGGAGCTAAATAATCAGTCAGGGGCTCATTGGTCGAATATTAGCCCTGTTTATTCCACCCTCATCTCTATTTAACCAGAGAACTAAAAGGAGAAGCTATGGAGGGAAAAGAAAGAAATATGATTCTTAGTGCTCTTGGCCTGCTTAGAGTAATGGCAGGACTGAAGCCCCCAAGACACAAAACCAGAGGTTCTAGCAGCTGTTCTGCCCCCTCAACAGAGGGGAACAACACATGTGACCCCAGAACTTTGAGAAGCAAGATGGGAGCTACTCCACCTTGAATTAATTTGCTCCAGGTTTTATCCCCTTAGATCATGATTTGTACCCTCCGACGCTTTCATGAAGTTGTTGCCACTGGGAAACATGTCCAAGGCTCACCTTTACTCTGGAACAGAATCAGTGCCGAATCCAGAGAAGTTTCAATCTGTTCCCTTCTCCAGTATGACATGAGAATAAAGGGGTCCAGAGTCCAGGTCTTTCATTGTTTTAACCTGGACCCTGGGGGCCAAAGGACAATCCTGCCCACGTTTATCTTCCTCCATTACGGGTCAATTGTTCTGACCTCTTGACCTTGCACCTGGCCAAGAATCCATGGGCAGCTCTAGGTTTGCCCCATCCAGCAAAGGTTGATCTAACCTTTTGGGTCTCCTGACACTATCACGAAATCCATTCCATCAGAAACTAAGTTGTTAAAAGAGGGAGAACTTTGTTTTTGTTTATCGTTCAAAGAGTATTTATAGAAAATTGCAATATTACCCTTCCACGGGAATCAATCCACGTGCTGCCACTTTTACAAGCTAGGAGTGGAGAAAAGATAGTCTTTGTTTTAGAACGAAGGTTCTAATACCCTATTCCTGTTTTTCAGTGTCCTGCTACATGCTTAAGAAGAACTTTTACTGTCCATTAATTTTGCTATAAAATATTTACAATAAATAACACAAATAAAAATTAATTTTGTCTGCATAATGTCTTTCCTCTCATGATTTCAAATGATTTTTTAAAATGAATCACATACATGCACGGGCTTGTTTCGCTCACTTTCTTTTTATTTCCAGTCTTTAAAAACTGTTTTGATAAACTAAAAACATGTTTCCAACATTAAATATCTTTAAAACTTTAAAGGCCAAAACAAAATATAACAATAAAAAAAAAGGCAATGTTTAGTCCAAATAGACACATACTACTGTTAAAAATTAAAGTGGTTTTTGTTGTGATCTGCATCAGGGGTTTAACTGCATTTTCCAATATTTTTGCAGTCTGAATGTATCTGCTGACTAAAGTTAATTCTGCTAAGTGTTATTTTCCCCAAGTTTTCCTTTTGTAGTTTCTAATTTGGTTTACTTTGGAGAAAGAACATTCGCCGTAGATAGAATGACAATGAAACATCATATTATAGTAAAACTTGTATATATGCCACTTTATTTTAAAATAAATGTTTCAGCCAATTCCCAGATACTTGTAATCTTTTTACTACCACTTGTTAATGAGTTTATGGAAAGCAGTAATACTTTTGTAAATGATTCATTATTCACTTGAAAATTTTTCTGGCTTCTGAGTGTTTATCATAATGAATCATTTAAATAAGTATTTTATTGAAAACAAATTCAACTGAAGAATAGTTTTGCTTATTTTGAGTTGCATGTAGCAAAATTGCTATGATACTGACTTGATGAAAATTTGTTTTCTAATTATTTTTTAAATTAGGAAAGTAATATTTGCTCATGTTTCTTAGGAGGTTTAAACAGCTCCCCAATCACTCTTTTGTTAAAGTTTAAAACAAATTTTTTAAAGTATAACCCATATAGAAAAATTTACAAATCACAAGTGTACAACTCAGTGATTTACAACAAAGCAAACACCCCAACAAACAACCATGAAGATCAGGTAAAAAAATTTACAAGCACCTCAGAAGTGCCCCTTTCCCTCCTCAAACACAACCATATCTTGATTTCTAACACTAGAGATGATTTTTTCTGCATTGTACTTTATATAAATGGAATCACACAATATGAATTCCTTTCTGATATCTTCATTCAACATGTTTATGAGATGCATTTTTATTACTGTATGCAGCTAATGACATCCACTATCACTGCTTTCATTTCCTTGTGTGACCATACATGAGTAAGCTCTCCTACTACCAATACATAGCTCGGTTGCTTCTAGTTTGGGGCTTGGGATGGTTAATTTTATATGTCATTTGACTGGGCCGTGGGATGTCCAGATATTTGGTTAAACATTTTGGATATTTCTGCAAGGGTGTTTTTGGAGGAGATTAACATTTAAATCTGTAGACTGAGTAAAGTAGATTGCCCTCCTAATGTGTGTGGGCCCTATCCAAACAGTTGAAGGCCTAAATAGAACAAAAAGCCTGACCCTCCCCTGAGTAAGGGAGAATTCCTTCTGCCTGACTGCCTTCAAACTGGGACATCAGCTTTTTCCTGCCTTCGGACTCAAACTGAAATGTCAGCTCTTCCTGGGTCTCAAGCTTGTTGGCCTTTGGGCTGGAATTATACCATCAACTCTCCTGGGTCTCCAGCCTGCTAACTCACCCTTCAGACCTTGGGACTTGCCAACTTCCTAACTGCATGAGCCAATTCTTCATAGTAAAATCTCTTTTTATCTATCTATCTATCTATCTATGGCCTATTGATCTCTCTCTCTATATATATATATATCTGACAAATATATATATATATATATATACATATATATATATATATATATATATATATATATATACATATATATATATATATATATATATATATATATATGGTCTATTGATCCTCTGATGAACCCTGACTAACACAGGGCTCTTATTAATAATATCACTGAACATTTTTGAACATGTCTTTTGCTATAGACATGCATGTGTTTCTCTTAGCTACATATCTGGGAGGGGAACTGCTAAGCTGAAAGGTAAGCATATGTTCAGCTTTAGCAGATACTGGCCAACAGTTTTCCAGAGTAATTATGCTTGCGTTCTACCATCTCCACCCTGTCCACCAGCAGGGCATGGGTGTTCCCCTTGTCCCACACCCAAGACTGACAATTCTTCTTTTACTGACAATTCTTCTCTTATATTATCTTATATATATTATATAATATATATCTTATAGATAATATATATCCTATATATATTATTACCAAAGACAACTTTGGTGTTGGTCTTGGGATTGTCAGTTTTCCAAATTTTAGCAATTCTGTTGGATGTGTACAGGTATTGCATTTTGATTTAAATTTGCTTTTCTTTGATGACTAATGCGGTTGAGCACCTTTTCATGTATTTATTGGACATTTAACTCTTTCATTTTGTGAAGTGTCTGTTCAAATCTCTCGTCTATTTTTCTAGTTGGTTGTCTTTTCCTTGATACGTATGATAAGGTTTTTACACTGACTTAAGTGTAAAAAGGTGATGTCCCCAAGATGACTGCTATAATATTTCCAGTCCCACAGGTTCTTCTGGAGCTTTGCCACCCTCCCATCAAGAGGTGGAATCTATCTCCACTTCTCTGGAACCTCAGGGGGCTTCTGTTGATTGCCTTGCCTAATAGAGTCCAGGGGAAGCAATGCTCTGCAGGAGCTGGTACATTTTTAAAGGATGCAAGAGCCTCTCAAATTTTAGTCTAAGTCATAAAGGCAACATAGCTTCTGCCTGGTTCTTCCTTGGAACACATGTTTTTGCAACCCTGAACAATGATGAACGGAGTCTGGCTACCCTGAAGCTGCCATCCTGGAGAAACCACCTGGGCAGGCTACATGGACATAGAGATGCCAAAGAATTCCCAGTCCTCATCTGTCCAGCCCTCTAGTCTTAACAGCTCAGGGACCAGACATGTGAGGGAGGGAGACTTCAGGATGACCCCAGGGGCAGCCATCATCTGACTGCAACCTCACAAAATGTCTTGAGCCAAACCACCTAGCTGAGCCACTCCCAAATTCCTCATCCCCAGAAACGATGAGATAATGACTGTTGTTGTTTTAAGCCATCAATTCTGGGATGATTTGTTATGCAGCAATAAGAACCAGAAAAATAACTTACTGTAAAACCAGTGAGGGTGATTAGACCCATAGAAAAAATGAAGAGAGTTGACTTGTCTCACTCAAAGAAAAATATTCCAAACATTAAAATCAAATCAATGTTCTCTTCTTATTCTGTACAGCTACTTGAAATGATGTATAGTTTAGTTTGCCTCATATCTGAGAAAAGGTTTTCTGTACAGGTTTTTAAATTTTTTCAGAGTTTTTATCTGGCATTCCTTTTTCTTGTTAACAGAAAAGATGATTGCTTTATATTTCGTATTGAAATCGACTTTCTTCTTGAAGACATTCTTCACAGAGTCCTCTGACATTTTTGGGCTCACTGCTTCCTAGATTTGCTGCACAATCGTTAAACTGGGATTTCATTTCAGTATTCTCTGGATTAGTGCCTTATGCTTTTGAATCTCATGCCATCCTTTCTCTTGGGTTACTTGTATGTTCTGTTAGAACACATGCTTAAGTAATTTGCTAAGGATGCATGAAACATACAGTTTCCGTGCCATTGTGTATCCGTAATCTTCTCAGTTTTGCCTTTACACTTGATTGTCTGGACTCCAAATCTCTCTCAGTGTTTTAGACGTTACGGCATTGTCTTCTAGCTTTCAGGGTTGCTGGAGGTTTGCTGTCCATCTTATACTTGCTCTTTGGTGGTAATCTACTTTTCTTCCTAGAAAGCTTCTGGATTGTCTCTTTAGCCCTATTGTTTGTTCTACAGTTTCTTCAGATGTGCCTACATACAACTGCGGGTCATTTTATTCAAAATCTTGGTATTTGTTGGATTTTTTCAGTTTTTCAGACCTGAGTCTTTTTTCAGATCAAAGTACTTTTCTATATTATGTATGTGATTACATCCTTCCTTCCATTGTTTACAGAACTTCTTTTAAATAAACACTGAGCCTTTTAAAAAAATCTATTTTTACTGACAATTCTTCTATTATCCATGTCTTTTTCTTTTTTATCTAGCTTTCTGAGAGATGTCTTCACTTTAAAAATCATGTCCCTAATTGGGTCTTCAACTATTTCCATTCCACTATTTAGATCCTTCACTGAATTCTTAAAAATTCTGATAATCATTTCAAATTTCCAATAATCCTTTCTTGTTCTCTGATTCACTTTGCCCCCTTAGCAGCCAGTACTTTTTTTTTTTTTTCAGTATGCGGGCCTCTCACTGCTGTGGCCTCTCCCACTGCGGAGCACAGGCTCCAGACACGCAGGCCCAGCGGCCATGGCTCACGGGCCCAGCCGCTCCGCGGCACGTGGGATCCTCCCGGACCGGGGCACGAACCCGTGTCCCCTGCATCGGCAGGCAGACTCTCAACCACTGCGCCACCTGGGAAGCCCGCAGCCAGTACTTTTTTAAAGGATGCAGTAACCTCTTGAATCTCTGTGAAGATAATTAGATATTTTATAAGATATCTCCCATTATTTTTTCTCTGTTTCCTCAGAAGCCAGTCTGTGTTCACCTCAGTCTTTATCTTGCATCTCATTGATCTTCCTCAAATGTTTGGTGATCCTTCATTGACTATTCATATGTCCTAAGAACTCTATTGATAAATATAGGTTGATTGAGTGGAATTCACTAATAGGTGTGTTTACTCAGAAGGCCATTTTCTGAATGGGAAGGCTGATTGTAGCCCCGTGTAAGTGGATGGCTTTGCCAGTCAAGACTCCATTTAGCCGGCAAGTTCAGGACCATCACAACTGTCCAAGGCAGAAGAGTTTTTCCTGGGGGTAGAATTCCACCTCAGAGTGGAGATGGATTTATGTCCATTGTGGAGGCTCTAAAGCTGAGGCTAGACAATACTTCTTTCTGCCTCCACCCAAGCTCCCATTCCCTTCAGGAAGATCTTACTCTCTTCACAATGCAGTCATTGGTGCTCCAGCTAAGGATGAAGAGCTGCTCCATATGTGGAGTGGGAAGGGAGGGCCTGAGTGGCCCAGCTGTTCTGTGGTTTGTCTGTTCCGCAGTCAACTCCCCTGATCACTGCCCCAGGCCCTTGTTTGTTCTCTTTGCCCACGGTCCCCACGCTTGGAGCCTCGCTAGGTGAGGATGCTGGATGAAGACTTCACACTTGCGTGTTTGGGCTTGTGCATTACTCTGCTTTGCTACGTCAATATGGTCCCATCTGCTCTCTGACTCCCAGAAATTTATCCAAGTCATTGAAGTTTCTGCTGTGGACATTCTATTTGTTTTCAGGATTCTAAGAGACTTCGTCTTTATAGATCTTTATTAACATTGCAATAGGATCTTGGGAGAAAGGGTAGGCAAACGCACAAGCTTTGTCTTTTTGAACGGGACCTAAAACATTTTATGCAGTCATTAAAGCATTTCCACAATTATACCCACAGAGAGAGTATAATTGTATTAAATTTTCTAATGGAAAAACAGCAGGTCTAAAATGTCAGAAGAATTATCTTGTCCATTATCACCTTCCTAACAATTAGAGTAGCATAGCTGTTAAAAGCCTGGTCTTTGAGTCAGACAACTTAGGGCAGACTCTAGGTTACTCCACTTACTAGCTAGGTGACCATGTGCAATTACTAAAGTCTCTGGGCCTCGGTTTTCCTGTCTGTAAAAAATGGGGACAATGATGCTTTTTTTGTGGGTTTTGTGATGATTCGAGTACTCAGCGTAATGCCTGGAGTGTGGTCATCTATTAGTGGCGGCCAGTAGCAGCAGCTGCAGTAATATCACCATCGTCCCAGTCTTCTCCTAGACACTGTTGTTCTAATTAACCAGAGTTATGAAACCTTTATGGATCTGAGTTTTGCCTGGCTGACCTTCAATCCCTGCCTCTGGTTTAGTCTCCAGATTGCAGGGAGCATGGCGAAGATAAGAGAGTACAAGTTAAATACTGATGATGGAACAGCACGAACATGATCACAGCACCCAATGTTTTTATAGCAAAGATTTTCCAGCATTTATCTCATTTATTCTTTCAAAACATTTTAGTTTAGGTATTTATTGGATTTATCCAATATACTTTATTTTTTTCCTTTTTTGGGGCAAGTTAACTTTCTGGGTGTCTGTTGTGGAGAACAGTAATAGTTTCCCCAAGGAACAGAGGATTTTCAAAAGACCCATTGATATCATATGTATTCCTCCTGATACCGGGGCCTTTGTTCTAAATGATAGAAATACTTAGTTTTAAGCATTAAGACAGGAATGCCTTCATAAACCTAGAATAAAAAGCACTGTCCTACTCTAAGAGTTTAAACTTTTTGAACTCTTTTTTCTTTACATGAATCAATCCTACACAGAGCTCCAATACATAAAATAGAGGAAAGCAGAGCTTCCCCTTCCCTTGGAGGGTTTGTGGACCAGAACTCTGTCCACTGGGCAGCCCCTCTGCCTTCAGCTACTGCCAACATGGTGGCTACAGTGTAGCTGAGTGATGGCTTCTTGGGCTCTAAGAAAGAGAGTTTGAAAACCATTGATCTGACTTATTCCAAGGACAAGTTTTCCTGTTTCTATGAAAAAGCTACCATTTTTGAGTGCCTTTTTGTTGTGCCCAACCCATGTCCACAATAGTTTTAATCCTCCCAATTAACCACTCCTGGAAAGCATTTACTATCCCATTATTATAGTAAAGAAATCAAAGTCCAAAGAGGTGAGTAACTTACATAACATCCCACAGTTAACAAACAGAGGATTTGGCTTTTTACTCATGATTGGTTCCAAATTCTGTCTTTCTCCTGCCTCAAAATGAATAAGGAAATCTCCAAACTCCTTTCTAGCAATAAAATTTCATATTTTCAAGATACCTTTAATGAGCAGAGTACAAAACATTGATCAAAACAATAAACCCTGAGCCAAACTCAGAGAAGGAATAATAAGTACAAACAAAAGAGAACATTTGAGTGGAGATAGAGAAATCAGTTTTAACTATTTGGCCAGCTTTCTCTAGCCATTGGCTTTTCCTAAATTTATTGAGTGAGAAATGTCATTTTTGATGTTTCCTTCACAAGTATCTTTGCTTGGTTTCCTCTTTTTTTCAGTAGAAACCCTTGTTACTTACTTGCTGGCTCATGGCCATTGGGGTTCTATTTGTGTATGGTTGATGATCTACTTTCAGACCTATTCATTTCTTTACTGAATTTTCTGGGCTCTCATAATGTGAAAGGCAGTGCATTAAATGTCCAGAGTCATAATCCCTGGCCTTCAGGCACTTATCAACAGGTTGGAATGAGGGAGCCATACCTGTGTGAGATAGCGAGGAACACACACTACGTATGCACAGAGATTACGACAGGAATGCAGAGGTGGGAGGCGTCATTGTGCCTCGTCCAGTCAAGACAGGCTTTCTGTAGGAAAAGGAGCTTGAACTGAGCCTCCGAGTGAAAGCAGAGGGGGAGGTGAGGATAATTCCAGGTGGGAAACCGGCAACCAGTAGGACCACCTGGTTGGCGAAGAGGGCATGTGTCTGTCAGAACCACTGCCTATTGGCAAGAGTGAAGGTGCTTTCTGTTGACCCCATTTCACTATGGGAATGCAGGCCCAGAAACAGCACCTCATTCCCATGAGCTGATCTTGAGTCTTTGGAGAAATAAAAATGAGTGTTTCACAAGAAAAGAGCAAAGGGCACTTGCACTTACAATGTTTTTCCTTGTGCCTGTCCTTCAGGGAAGGAATTGTGTGGGTCAAATTCCTCCTAAAACAAAACTTTGGGATTGTATGCATTTCCTAAGGCTGCCATTAAAAAAGTACCATGAACTGGATGGCTTAAAACAGCTGAAATTTTCCCTCTCACTGAAGTCGGAAATTGGGGTATTAGCAGGGCCGTGTTCCCTCTGAATCCTGTAGGGGAGAATCCTTCCTCCCTCTTCCAGGCGTCTGGTGGTTTACAGGCAATCGTTGGCATACCTTGGTTTTTCAGCTACAGCACTGTAATCTCTGCCTCTGTTGTCAAATGGCTGTCTTCTCCCTGTGTGTTTCTGTTCCCTTCTTTTAAGGACACCAGTCGTAGTGAACTAAACCCCTCCACACCCGACTCCAGTATGACCTCATTTTAACTAACTACATCTGCAGCAATCCTGTTGCCAAATAAGGTCACATTCCAAGGCACATGGAGTTAGGGCTTCAACATATCTTTTTGGGGGATGCGAGGATGCGAGTCAACACACAACAGGGATGAGCAGGACAATTGCGGACCTTTAAGATGAGGGTTTTGGCTGAAGAGGAAGAGTGAGATTTTCTTTTTTTTTTTTTTTTCTGCAGTACACGGGCCTCTCACTGCTGTGGCCTCTCCCGTTGTGGAGCACAGGCTCCGGACGCGCAGGCTCAGCGGCCACGGCTCACGGGCCCAGCCGCTCCGCGGCATGTGGGATCCTCCCGGACCGGGGCACGAACCCGTGTCCCCTGCATCGGCAGGCGGACTCTCAACCACTGCGCCACCAGGGAAGCCCAAGAGTGAGATTTTTGAGGATCCGTTAGCATCTGCCTCAGAGACTGGTCCTCTGGAGGGCCCCCCACAGACCACTTTTTGGCTCCTTGAAGAAAATAGTTTCAGATGAAACTAAAAGAGTGCTTTCCCCAGAAATCTCTGTGAAACTCTGGGGTTGAGAAGCAGAGAATGAAGCACAAAAATGCTGGGAGGAGGAGACAGGGGAGGAGAAGAGAGGAGAAGGGAAAGGATTCCCAGTGGCTAAGAGTACTTGTTTGGCGGTACTCAAGAGTGTCATTAGCATGACTTTGTGACCACAGAGCACGATGGGGACAACATGGAGACTCCAATCCAACATCAGCCAAACAGGAAGAATCTGGAAAGGGTGTACAACTCGATTTGTAGAAGAGAGAATAATTGAGAAAAGTTAGCTGTCACTTGGAGTAAGAGTAACATACCATATCTGCTACCACATCTGATGACATAATTGGATATTAGTTCAGCTTGAACCCAGAGGCCAAGTTGCAAAACCAGTCCTGATGGAAAGGTGCCTTATTGTCAGGGAGTCCATAGAAAGTACTTAGTAGGAGAATTATCCTGAATAACTGTGGGCACATGGGTCCTGGATAAAAATCTCTGATGGATAAAGAACCTTAGCTCCCTTAAGACACATCATAAGAGCTTTTGGAATAATCACAGGGGCTTTGGGGGAAGGTCCCACAATCACTACGCAGAGACAAGCCTGAGACGGATGTGTGAGTGTCTCTCCTCTTAGACAAGGAGTCTTTGGTCCCACCCCTGTTCCCCCACCATCGGTATTTGGAGTGTGGTAGGTCCTCATTGCTCGCCAAATACACAAAACCTGACTTCAATAAAAATAAAGCAGGGTGTGAACAGAAAGGTAACAACAAAGAAAAAAATCAGCAAAGGGTGGCATTTCACCTACCAATGTAGATAACTATTGCCCTCTCATTAAGAATGTATAAGAATGAATAGAAAGACAAATAGAACAAAATTAAAAATCTGGAAAGAGACAGAAGAATACATTTAAGGTATGAAAAAGGTGCTATCTCAAATAAATGGGGAAAGTTGGATTTTTTAATAAAAGATGTTGGGACAACTGAAAAGCTATTTGGAAAAATATGAAATTGGATCCATACATCATACAGAATACCAGGAAAAACTCCAAATGGGTTAGAGATCTCAATGTAAAAAGTGAACCCATTTATTTTTCTAAGAAAACTTGGGCAAATTTCCAACTTAGTAGTTGGAAAGTCTTACTGTGACTCACTGTTCAGAAGAAATAAAGGAACAGGTCGATAAACTTGTCCAAGCATTAATACTATGTTTTGTGTGGCAAAAGTCAAAAGACAAATGACAAACTGGGAGAAATATTTGCAACTTATATCAATAAGGGACTAAGCTCCCAAATAGTTAAAGCACTCTTTAAATAAAATATCATCAACAATAAAAGAAAAATTAACCGAAAAATGGGCAAAATGCACAGACAATCCATGAGAAAAGAAAGGAGATGGCCTTTAAAAATATGAAAAAAACAGACTTATAATAAGAGAAATTTATATTAAAATTATATTGAGATATTTCTCACCTATCAGATTGTTGAAAACTCTAAGAGTTGAACAATACTTTCTGTTAGCTGGGCTTAGAGCATCTGGCACTTCACATATTGCAGGTGGGAGTGCAAAATGGCACATCCTCTATGGAGAGGAGTTCAGCAACAGTTCACCAAATTACATATGCATTTACCTTTTGACCCATCTCCTTGGAAATCCCCTAAAACACATCTACCTCCACCAATATAAAACATATTTGTATAAAGCCATTAATTGTAGAATTATTTTGTAATAGCAAAGGATTAGAAATACAAATGTCCAAGAATGAAAACCAATGAGGTTAATAAACTAGTACTAAGGACCTCGTACACAATGGAGTGCTTGGCAGCCATATAAAAGAATGAGAGAGTTCTGTAGACACAGATTGTTCTACAGGATACATTGCTAAGTGAAAAAGGGTGCAAAACAGTAATGTGTTATGCTATATTTGTGTATGAAATCAGAGGAAATAATAATATAAATATACATATACAAATATATTATACATTCATGCATCTATGTGTGTCTTATATGTTCTGGCTCTTTTGTAGAAAGAAATGCTGGAAGAATAAACCGGAAACTATGGTCACCTATAACAGATGTGAGTAGGGGGTCAGGGAAGGGGGAATAGGAATGAAAATGAGACATCTGTGAGAAAGACTTTTTATATCATTTTGATTTTGAACCATAAAAATGTGTCACACAGTGAAAAATAAAATCAGGCAAAAAGGAAAAAACAATGAACATATTAACTAGATCATTAAACAACCACCAGAAATCAGAGAGATTCCTGAGTTGAAATTTTCTCCGTAAAATGATAATTACTATACAACCCCTCCGGCACTCAGCAACCTCTGGAAATATTAATAAATATGGAGGATGAGCACTCAGCCCAGGTGCCCCATAACAGGCATAACAGGAACTGCCTGGAAAGAACGATGGTAAAGACTGCTGGCTCTGGAGACATGAAAACTTGGGTTGAATCTGCCACTTGCCACTTCCTGGAAGGTGAGTTTAAGGAAGTAACTTAAAAGTGTCCATCGACAGGTGAATGGATGTAGCAGTTGTGGGATATATATACAATAGAACATTATTCAGCCTTGAGAAAGAAGGAGATCCTGCCATTTACAACAACACGAATGAACTTTGAGGGCATTATGCTAAGTGAGACAAGTCCGACAGAGAAAGACAAAAAAACCAAACTTATAAGAACAGAGAGTACAGTGGGCTGGGTTGGGTGGGGTCGGGGGGAGTTGGGGAGATGTTGAAGGTACAAACTCGTAACCAGTAGACAGATTAGTCCTGAAGGTCTAAGGCATGGCATAGGGATTATGGTCAAAAACACTGTGCTATAAACGTCAAAGTTGCTAAGGTCTTAATTGTTTCCCACAGAGAAAGAAATGATAATTATGTGACATGATAGAAATTTAAGGTGATGCTACTGAAGTAATCATACGGTAATATATAAATTTATCAAAATCAGCACAGTGTACACCTTGAAACTTAATCTCTGATCCCGTTTCATCACCTGTAACATGGGTACCATACGGATTAAGGGAAATATTGCACAAATTTGTCCCTGGTTCACACAAAATTAGCCCCACCCCCCATCTTTGTGGAAGGTCTACAAGTCCCAGGGACAAGAGGTGACCGTGTAAGCAAGCAGGACCCTATGAGGCCCCCCCAGAATAGACCCCACCCACGTTCTCTGCCAGCCTTTTGTCTGTAGGACAACTTTAGTCAAAGAATAAATTTAGTCAGAGAAGTGAGAAAATGCAGAAAGGAAGGAAAACAGTCAAACGAGACAAAATAATAATACTTTAGCCATTAAACAAAGTCAAGGACCTTTAGTTCTTCCTCAAGGACCACAGGTACTATTCTGAGCCACGTCCTTTGAGCTGTTTTGCAGCTACTGAAACCCCACCAGCTGGGAGAAGTGAACTGTCTGCTGCCCACAAGCACGCAGATCCCAGACCACTTGGAACCAGCAGGGTGATGACGCTGACTCCCACTGACCTCACCACCAACCAATCAGAAGAATGTCCACGAGCTGATCACGCCCTGCTCCCCGAACACTGTAAGACTTCCTCACCAAGCCTTCTTCGGTGGGACACACAGTCTTGAGGGCATTAGCCGGCTGTGGCCCCCCTTTGCCTGGCAAAGCAATAAAGCTATTTCTTTCTACTTCACCCAAAACTCTGTCTCCGAGATTTAATCTGGAACCGGTGTACAGAGGCCGAATCTCAGCAACAGCCATGATATCAGGAGACCCATAGCCTAGGGAGGAGAGGGACTCAGGAAGGAAATGCACTTTGCTTTATGGTACAAACGGCAGTTTAGGTGCCGGTCTCCCAGACCTGGCAAACACTGGAAACAGAAAGTTCCCCTGGAGAGCCTGCAGAGTGCAGGGCGCCGAGAATACCTGTCCAGGGACCCAGAGTTTAAACCCAGTCACTTCTGGCCTCCACTGCCTGCTTCGTTTTTCCCCTGCAGCAGAGTTTCCCTTCCTCTTTGGAATTCTCCAGAAATGGCTGTGAAAGACTTTAGATTCCTTGTTCTCTTTTGACCTTTGACTAAGAAAAGTGATTCAAAGTCTGCTACAGGGCAAGAAATGAGCTTTGAAAAGTACCAGCAGGAGATCTGAAAATCTTTGAGCTCAGTTTGGATGTTACCAAGGACCGGACCTGGGATTAGTTTTTTGCTTTTTTTTTTTGTTTTTTTAATAATTCTTTCTTTCTTTCTTTCTTTCTTTCTTTCTTTTTGGCTGTGGGTCTTCGTTTCTGTGCGAGGGCTTTCTCCAGCTGCGGCAAGCGGGGGCCACTCTTCATCGCGGTGCGCGGGCCTCTCACTATCATGGCCTCTCTTGTTGTGGAGCACAGGCTCCAGACGCGCAGGCTCAGTAGTTGTGGCTCACGGACCTAATTGCTCCGCGGCATGTGCGATCTTCCCAGACCAGGGCTCAAACCTGAGTCCCCTGCATTGGCAGGCAGATTCTCAACCACTGCACCACCAGGGAAGCCCTGGGATTCGTTTTTTATTCACATAATTTTGTCTCAGGAAAAGGCAGAAACACAGATGCACCTCCTGCACAAACTGTCAAGGTTTGTGCAACTGAGGGACAAACGTTGGCCGGGGATGTCGACAGAAAGCAAGGGGCCCCTGGTCTTGGCTCCAAAGTCAAGTCGCTTTCGGTAGATACTGATTCCAGGTATGGAATCCATTTCTGAGTCTGGCTGATTAAGGAAAAAGATAAAAGAAACCGAAAACTATAATGTTTAGGTAAATCAGTCTTGAAGACACACTGATTGACTGATTGATCATTTATTCATTCATTCATTTTACTCATCAAATAAACATGTATTGAGTACCTATTACACTAGCCTGCATGCTAGTTGGGGACGACAGAAACAGAGAAACCTGATTAAGGTACTTGCCATGAGAGGAGAATTAAAATCAGGAGAGATTTCAGGTTCTTAAGTTTGGAAGGAATCTTAGAGGTCATCTCACATTACTCCTCAAGATTAGATCTAGCAACTGAAGCCCAGAGCAGTCCTACCCAAAGCGATACAGCTGATTAAGGGCAGAGCCAAGAACAGGCTTGGGTCTCCTAACTCCAAGTCCAGTGCTATTTCCATTGCAACTTGCTGGTTCAGAGAAAAATTCTCAAGTGCATCGGAGAGAGAAAAAAAAAAAAAAAAAAAGAGAGCTGGAAAATATGTATTTATTTGATACGGTGAAGAAAGGTGAGTTGATGGCTTAATTTTCCTCCTTAAAATTCTGGAGGAAGAGAATTCCTTGAAGACAGGTGCTGGGGTGGGTAGGGAAAATGTATTTAATTAATCGTTTCAGGATTCACTCACAAATATGGGCTTCTTGGGATAATATCCATTAAGATCCTGAAGGAAGGCCGCAGTGTGTTTCGCTGCATTAGTGAAAGATGAGTCACCTTACTATCTTACATATTGGCTTCCTCTTCAAAATATGTCCCTTTGAATAAAAAGGCCTAGCTATCGCGGTTGAACTCGGATTCACTTGGTCTCCATGGCAACAACAGCAAATCCCCACAAGCCACCGGAAAGGGGCACTTGACATCTTGAAGCACAATAGACAGACCCTTTACATCACAGCCATTCCTCTCACTGCTAGAAGGGAAGGAGACACCATCAAACACCCATTCCACAGCTGCAGAATAAAAACCTCTCTGCACCTAGCCTGATTCTTGAAGCTGTTGCCGAGTTCAAGAGTCATTCATGAATGTCACTACTTGTAAGCTGACAATTTCACATGGCTCTCTGACACTCTCCTCCACCACCCTTACCCCAAGCCCAAACAGAATTGGACCTAGTTAGAATTTAGATCTATCAGAAGTTGGTTCGGGTACATAAGACAGACCATCCAAATAAGCAGTGACTGAAACACTCAAGGTTTTACTCTTTCACTTAAAAAGTCTGGAGATAAGCAACCTGATGCATTTACAGATGCTCAGCAAAGCCTTTAGGAAACAAGGCTCCCTCCAATAAACTGCCCCACCATCCATCCCTAGGGTATGACTCTCTTCCTCGTGGTGCAGAAGCTATCAAACCTCATCCTGCTGGCAGATGAAGGAAGGGATGAGGTAATGTATGTGTGCCAGCTATCTGTCTAGAAGGTTCTACTGCAATTGCCGAAAAACGTTTGTACAAATATCTCATTGACCAGCACTTAATTATGTGGTTACACCTGGTTGCAACCCAGGTAGGGCAATATAGTCTTGATTCCTGATAGCTTTGTGCCCTTTTAAAAGGCAAAGGTTCTATTCTAAGGATGGAGGGGAGCCAGCAGTCCCTGGTATAACATGTAATCTAGGTCCTCTGAAGAGCTACCCGAACAGTTTAATGCCTCTCCGTACAAACTGCAACTCAGCTTTGGCCCCTAACTCCAGTCCACAAGCCCAGTGGTTAAAATGGTCTTCATATAGTCATGGGCTAGTGATCCCCAGGTGACGATGTTGGTTGGAGGGGTTACCTCTTAGTGTAGAAGCAGTGATATACTGAAGTTGCCAGGCAGGGGGGGCTGGGGGCCTCCATGCGTGACTAGAATTCATGGGCAGATGTGTCTCCAGGTGGTTGTCTGCTCCTGTTCCCTCAGCAGCTTGCTGGGGCTGGGGCACACCTGGACACAGTGAAGCAGAGGGATGCCACCCCACTCCTGCGGACCCACTCACTGACTGCGGAAGCCAGAATATGCGTCTGGGGGTCCTGGTAAACCTGGGGACTCCAGGGCCTGGAGGCCCAGGTGCATGGAGAATGGATTCAGGTACAGCATCTTCTGCTAGGTTATTTATGGGATAATCCTGCTTGCCTCTCCCTGGAATTAGAGAGGGTCATATTTTCTGGGTTTATAGCTTCAAGGAGGAAAGGCCACAACAGAACAACTTAAAATAAGACCTCTCAGCCTTTGAGATTCAAAACAGACTTTCGAACTCCCAGCAGATATGACAGGTTGTCAGAAAGGGCCTCTGTGTCCCAGTGCCTGGCTCCTGGGTATTAAAAGCAAATGTTTCTGCCATAAGCAACAGATTTGGAGAAAATGCTTGACCCTGTGACATAAGAGACAATGTGCTCAGCTTTTAAGTTTTGATTCCATCTGGGGACAAGGAGACAAGGAGAGTCAGGGAGGAGAATAATAGAGAAGAAATGATGGGGGTCTGTACCCTGCTGCCTTTGGCCTAGTCTGAAAGGCAAGGTGCCACGGATCCTCTCCATCAGTTTGCGCATTTTGTGCCTTGAATTTTCCCTGGGGTTTTGAGTGATGGTAGGTACCCATGGTGTCTGCTCTATCACTGTGACACAGGGGAGGAGACATAACAGCACGGGACACCTGGGGAGATGGGCCTGAGGTGCTTTCATCTGAGCCCCCTGCAGACCTATGGAGCACAGGGGCTGTGATGTTTTCTCAAGGGTCCTAGAGGAATGGATGCGGCCCAGTGACAGAGGACTTGGGGGCAGTATACTAAGGACAAGGAGAGGATGCCGCGTGTACCCAGGCCAGCCGAGAGGGTCAGCTGACCCCCTCAATGCTTCGCCTTTCCATAACCTTCTCAGAATTTAGATGGCACCCCAGGGAGAGAGAGCAGCAAGTTCTGAAATGACATAGAGAACTCTGACTTGTCATGTCAAGTCATTTCTGCCATCAGGAAACATCCGGCTCAAGACAAAAAATAAGTACACTTATGATAAAACAAAGAACTCTCCATATTTGGCACTTCTGAGTTTGTGGCCCGAGAAATTTGAACTTGCTACAAAATTGTATATCATCCAGCTCACTTGAAAAACTGGACTTTATTTCATATTACCTGAATGAAACAGTAAGAGAAGGATGGTATTTCTGGGAGGGCCTCATGTGAGTAAATAAGCATTACTGGGGGGTTTCTCACAATTCTTTATGAATAATTTTTTTTTGCTAGTAAACACATTTAATCAAATACTGTTTAATCAGGCATTATTCATATTTGTGGATAAGCAGTTGGATAGAAATCTAATCAAATAAGGATCTTCCGTAATCAGCTTATCAAGGGTCCCCAGCGGAGACCCGGCCCTGGATCTTCACAATCTTCCAGTTATCCCTGAAATCGTACTGGTTAATCTGCAAGATGGGCCCTGCTGCTCTGCTTAGTGGCTCCTGCAGCTTCACACAATCGTATCCTGCCTCCTCTTCACAGCATCCTCCGGAGAAGTCAGATAGCAGGGCTCTAGGATAATTATGGGCGTGGTACCCAATGGGGAGTCGCAGTGTTTCTCTTACACGTGTTACAGCACCTCATGCCCTCAGTGCATTTCTTTATCTCAGCCTGGAAAAAATAACCTCTCTGTAAATGCCTTAGTGGAGGGTCTTCCCTGGGCCTGTGGGCTCCTGTTCTGGTCACTGTATTAGGGATGATTGTCTTCACCCATTGGCTGTGACACTCGGACTTGTTATGTCACCTCTCTTAACCTCTATTTTCTTGGGATACTCACACCTTCTGCATGGAAATCTTGTAGGAATTAACATAACCCTCAACTGCCGGCACATAGTAGGTGCTCATCATGTTTCCTCCCTTTCTTGAAATCTCTTCTGGGGTGGCTGAGAGTTTCCTCCACCCCCAAATCCTATTGGAATTTCTGGATAGAATTTGCTGAAGTTCTGCTATAACCAGTGACATATTTTGAGGCCGTCCACAAACTTGTATATTCATACTTCATTTTTATTTTTAAGAGATCTGAATATTTGACTGCTCTTTAGTAGGAATACCGGGAAGCCTTGATATTTCCCAAAGGGAAGAATGATTTGTCAGTCAGATAAATGTGTCCAAGCTACTTGACATACAGGAGCCCACTGCTTCAATGCTAAGTATTGAATTATGTTAGACAAAGATGAGAACTCTAACTTCCCAATGGATGCTAAAAATAGCTGGGATACTTCAGTTTCTTTATCTGGAACAGGGGTGAGGAGACTTAAAAAAAAAAGTAGCTGAGGGCCACTCAAAGTCAATCAAGGTCTATTTCAATAAATAGCAACTAAATGTAGTGGGCTTAAACAAAGAAAGAGAAAAAATAGAAATCATTTTCTATATTGGCTGTTAGAATAAAGGACACTGAACATAAAACTCTATCCAACAAACAGCAAAATATAAAACCATATACTGTAAGCTTTTGATTATCTGGAGCCCTTTGGAAAGCAGCTGAGAGCTGACTTTTTCTATATAGCTCAGGATTTATATTTTCAAGCAATGAATTTTTAAGACTTTAAATGGAAATCTCTCTAAAATAGATCACACTCTTTTATACAATCTTTAACAGAGTATAAAGAACATAATTTAACCTCTTCCTGACTTGGGATTTCAATTAATTCTTTTTAATATCAATTATTATACGGTCCTGTGTTAAGACAATCACGCCCTCAAAATCAGTTTTAAGTCCATGGGGCTGTTTGCCTCTTTATCAGTCCCAGATTTCTCTGTTTATCAATATTTTCTCTCGCTGCCTGCAGTCACTTCTCACTGCTGTCATATGTCCATCTTAAGTGCACATATGACACTTCCTCCCTCCTTATTGCTTTTAGTGATTGGTAAATCCAATCCAAGTTTGTTAAAGCTATTTGTAAACTAGGAAAAAACGGATTCTGAATGAACATTTGAGGGTTTGTGAGGAAGGGGTATGAGTCTTAGTGACTGAACTTTAAGATACATTTTATTCAGAGATTTATTTATTCATTTATTTATTTATTTATACTCTGCTGGTTCTCAACTATACCTGGTTATCAACTGGTGTGTAATACACTAAAACTTTTCATAAACTGTAAAGTGCTGTACAAATATAAGGTACTGTGGGTATCTTTAGAGACTTCTGTATAACCTGCATCATTCCCGACCCATAGGCATGCCCAGCTGTTTTAGGCCCTGAACTGATCACGCTTGTCTACACACTGGAGGACAAGTTATTACTATGTGACTGAGCAAATACAGAAAGACGGTGCTGGGAGCGGATCTGAGATTCAGGGCCCCTAGTTGGCTAACAACTACTTGCTGCAACAAGCACAGCAAGGCATCTTGGCCACCAGGCTGTCGCAGGCCGGGTACCGGTCCTGCCAGGTGGTTGAGATGTGCTCCTGGGCACATCTCTGTGTCCCTGGAGGTGGTGGGACCTGGGGCACCCGGAAGCCTCAGGCCGGCCTCTTTTTGCCTCGAGCAGACTTAGTGGTTTACCTCAGTTTGCTGTACAAATATTCTCACTTTCTCTGTGTGTCCTGGTGTGAAAATGTGCTGGGAAGGGCTGCTGCTAGGTAGCTATGCTGGACTGCTAGGGGCCAGGTTCAGGGGTATGGATGGCTTATGCTTTCCCAGACCTGCTATCTCCTGGCAATGCTTTGTTCTTGTCACAGTAACAGGGACATCTATGTGACTGGGTGGTCCAAGAGGTCACTGTCACCAAGCTGCGGACCCAGTCCTCTGTGAGACACCCAAGCTGGTCCTAATATGTGGGAATTGTTTAAAATTAAGCTCATTTGGGACTTCCCTGGTGGCGCAGTGGTTAAGACTCTGTGCTCCCAATGCAGGGGGTCTGGGTTCGATCCCTCGTCAGGGAACTAGATCCTACACGCATGCCACAACTAAGAGTTTGCATGCCAAAACTAAGGAGCTGGCAAGCCACAACTAAGGAGCCCGCAAACCGCAACTTAAGATCCGGTGCAATCAAATAAATAAATAAAAATAAATATCGAAAATAAATTAAGCTCATTCGTTCAACGTGTGTTTATTGAGCACAGACACTGTGATAAACTCTGGTGATGCAGAGGTGGGGGACATAGGACCCCTACCCAATGAACTTGAGAGGGAGACAGATGTGTGATGATGTGACAGAGGAAAGCCCCACACAGCTGTGGCCTTCATAAGGGGACGCCTGTCCTTCCTTTATCTCCCAACGCAAACAAGAGATGAGCCTAGTGTGACAACAACACCCCATGGCATGTTTGAACTCCTCGGTGGTATAACTGCTTATTATGTGATTGAAGAATCATGGGTTCGTGAAGCTGGTAATCCTGCCATTCTACCTGCAGGCCTCTAGTCCCAGTCTCTGGAGGCCCCCCAGGGCGTCCAACACATTTAACCACAGAGCAGGAGAGCACATTTAATGTCGCTTCCTGCCACACTGCAGATGCAGACATGAAGTCAGCGAGGAAGCAGACGGAGTACAGCAGTTTTCCTCTGAGCCAAACAGCCTTGCAAACAGTTTGTTAAACCTGAAGACAGCACTCTGAATT
Source organism: Kogia breviceps (assembly GCF_026419965.1). NCBI lineage: Eukaryota > Metazoa > Chordata > Mammalia > Artiodactyla > Physeteridae > Kogia > Kogia breviceps. Next base: position 95,481,427 of record NC_081319.1, on the reverse strand, counting down.
AAGTTGAGATTTTTGTTGAGAACGGTTTGGAATCTGTCAGATTGACCCAACTGGACTTAAAAAAAATCTTAGTCAACCATTAGGATAATAAGTTTTGACCTACAAGAATAGGAGGAAACCAAACAAGTAAACAAAGCCCGTCCAAGAATAGCATCCTAAGTGCCTTGTTTTACAAATCCAGGGAGATTTTTCAGCTTCAAAAGGAAATATGTCGGGCTTCCCTGGTGGCGCAGTGGTTAAGAAATTCCTGCCAATGCAGGGGACGTGGGTTCGAGCTCTGGTCCAGGAAGATCCCACATGCTGTGGAGCAACTAAGCCCATGCGCCACAACTACTGAGCCCACACATCACAACTACTGAAGCCTGTGCACCTAGAGCCCATGCTCCACAAGAGAAGCCACCGTGATGAGAAGCCCACGCACCGCAATGAAGGCCCAATGCAACCAAAAATAAAATTTTTTTTAAAAAAGGAAATGTGTTTACTTACGATTCAAAGGTTGTGGTTTCCTTCTTAAACAAAGCGATGTGAGATTTCGTTCAGCTAAAACTTGAGGGCTTTGTTCCCTTGAATACCTAAACTCTTTAGACTGAAGCTGGGGTTTCTTCATTCTATCCAGTAATAAGGACGACTAACACTAGCTGAGCATGTGTTGGGGACTGTGACAACTGTCGACATGAATTCTCTCTCGTTAATCTCAACTACAGGGCATTTTCGGTGAGTCATATTTTATATTGCTGTAGTGTTACTCGCAAACATCTTATTGCATGAGAAAAGATTCAAGGGACACAAGAGAAAGAAAACCGGGCTGTCTCAACACGTATATGGCATCGCTGTTGTCTTGGTGATTAGCTGAAGCGCAAGCTTACTTTTGCGAACATGATCATTCCTCCTCCAAGACGAGCTATATTTTGAAGAGTTCACGTGATCCAAAGATAGAAGCTATGTTTGTTATACATTTGGATTCCTTCTTTGTACTTTATGGAACCCAATAATGCACCAGCAATGAACTCAGGTCTCCCATATTGAGAAAAATTCTACTTTGGCTGTGAGGAGGTTTCATGAGGCAAAGATTTTTAGACACCCTGAGCAGAATTTTGCGATTTTTCCAGGAAAGGTTCCTGTTTTCCAGGAAAGGTTCAGATGTCTGGAACATCTGAAGAACATGCGCTCCTGGATTAATGAATATTCCAAATTCAAGCAACTCAATGGTTGTGTTGAAAACAGGAAGTCTCCTCAGAGGCCTGGAGACCAGAAAGCGATTGCAGCGCTCTGCCTTTCCTTCTCCCAGGGCAGCCAGCTCACTGGGCTCCAGTCACACCAGCCTCCTTCAAGCCACACACAACCCTTCGCATGCCTCAGGGCCTTTGCACCAGCTGTACCTTCTGCCTGGAAGACTCTCCCACCCCAGCTCTTTTTAAGCCTGATTATCATCATTCCCCAGGTCTTAGCTCAAAAATCAAGATGCTTTCCCTGACTCCCTTATCTAAGTTAGATCTCCCCAAGTGAAGGCATTTACTCTTATCTATAATTATTTTGTATGTTCACTTGTTTACCATCTGACTCCTTTCATTTCCACATAAGATCCATGACTACAGGGCCTGGGTCATGTTCACCACTGTATCTGCACTGCCTAGCACACTGCTCAGCACCGAGTCATGACTCCATATGTATTGGGTGAGTGAATGAATGAATGAGTAAATTAATTAGTGAATAAATGAATAACATTGAATTTAGGTATTTTAACAAGATGGGGTATTACGAGATATCACATAAGCCTTCCTACATTTATAGTGTTGTTTCTCTGAAAGATGCCCCCACTGAGCATGCAACTTGTGACTAATCGATAGACTACATATAAGGGTGAAAATGGGCTAGGATATAAAAAAGTGGGAATAACAATATGGACATATTAAATTTGCCTCTGAAGAAGTGTAAGGAAAGTCTGTTTGCCCTTGAATAACCTTTGTCTGAAAATATTCCGTCTCTCAAAATCTTGTCACTCATCACTGTTTCCCACTCCTGATATGACTTCTCCTGAGAAAATAGAAATGTCCACCCACATTCCTGACTGCCTCATGCTTCCCATAAAAATTGGGGTGGACAAGCAGGGGAGAAAGTATATTGGAGAGGTGTTAAAAAGCCTCCTTTCAGACCCCTAGTTCCATGGTCTGTTTTAAGGGAGAAACTCCTGTCTTAAGCCTTAGGCTTTTGAACCTGTGAAAGTCTGAAACTAACACAGTAAGCTGTTGTCTACTAGGAAATGAAGCAAACAAATAAAATGCTAATTTGATGGGTGGAGGAAGGAGGATATTTATTATGAGAAGCCCAGAGTTGCCTGCAGACTGTGGGAGAATATGGGCTTCTGGAGGAGGGGGAGAAGATTGGAGGAGTTTGAAAGAGGAAAACAAAGTCCTCTCATCCTGAGACCCTTCCCCAGAGACTATGAGGCTTGGGTGGAGCTCGGGGGTTAAAGGGAAAGGACAGGAGCTGCACTTTGGGAAAGTTCTTGGATCTGTGCTTCTAACCCTGTTTGCAGCAAAACTATTGGAACTCTCCAAGGCTTAAGAATAGGAGAAGCACTGTGGCCTCAACTGTGTACAAAGGAAGATGTTGGCAATGCTTAAAAGGTTCTTGTGTCAACATAAGAGTAAGTGGGAAGCTGACTCCCTGCTGCTGAGACCTGTCCCCAGGTCTTGGGGAACACATTCTTGGATTAAAATCTCACCAACATAAGCTCCAAAGAGTCACCATATCTTTTAATAAGTCCTAAGTACCACTTGAGGGGTACCAGGTACCATAAAGATCTAGAGAAGGAAAAATGCACTTCCAGCTGTGGGTCAGAAAGGCTTCAGGAAAGAGCTGACTGTGACGGACATGTAGACCTTTGCTGGATAGAGAAAGAGAAGCACTGGGGTAGGGAGACCAAAACAGCAAGAGCAAAGACATGGAAGAAGCAAAGGAAGAAGCAACATAGGGCCAGTTGCTAGAGGCTGATGTGGAGACCTGCTGTATTTGGCTGGGAGGAGAGGAGGAAGTCCACTGGCCACTGGGCACCATGGAGGTGGGAGTGATGTCAGCAAGGAGAAGAGTGAAAAAATAGATGCTGATGACAAAGGGGACATGCCTGAAAAATACCACCTTTTCCAAAGATTGATGGGTTTTAACTCTCCCAAGTGAGGTATTCATTTATTTACCAACAGATATTTTTTGAATTCCTACTATGTTGCCAGGTACTATTCTAGCTCTGGGGAGAAAGCAGGGGTCATTATAGACAAAAGTCCCTTCTTCCATGGAGCTTGCATTCTAGTGGGGAGGAGAACAGAGCCAGGTCAGGGAATGAGGTGTCAGGTAGAGTCAGTGGCACAGGGACCATTTGGTCTCGTGCCTGTAAAAGCAGACAACTCTCCTTCCCAAGGACTCACTTACTCATTCATTCATTCATTCTTTATTCATTCACTTCGCTTTTTTTTTTTTTTTTTCTTTTGCCAGATACTGTGCTAGGCACTGGAGCAGAGCTATAAACAAGACAAGTAAAATCCATCCCTTTGGGAGCTCATGGTATAGTAAACATGCAGCAGATAAATAAATAATATAATTGGAAGTATCGATCATTGTGATGGAGAAAAATAGCAGGGAGAGAGGGGGAATTCCCTGGTGGCGCAGTGGTTAAGAATCTGCTTGCCAATGCAGGGGACATGGGTTTGATCCCTGGTCTGGGAAGATCCCACATGCTGTGGAGCAACTAAGCCCGTGCGCCACAGCTACTGAGCCTGCACTCTAGAGCCTGCGAGCCACAACTACTGAGCCCACGTGCCACAACTACTGAAGCCCACGTGCCATAGAGCTCGCCACCACAACTACTGAGCCCACTCTCTGCAACTAATGAGCTCACGTGCTGCAACGACTGAAGCCCGCGCACCTAGAACCTGAGCTCCGCAACAAGAGAAGCCATTGCAATGAGAAGCCCGTGCACTGCAATGAAGAGTAGTCCCCACTCGCCACAACTAGAGAAAGCCCACACACAGCAAAGAAGACCCAACACAGCCAAAAAAAGAGAGAAGTGAGCGGGTACTGAGGGGATGATTGAACAGAGAAGGGATGAACTATGTGCCAATGGGTGAAGAGTAAACCAGAGGAGAGGAAAGCAAGGGCAAATGCCCGGGACAGACTGAGCTTCAAGTGTCATGGAACATAAGTTCATGGGTAATGTTATATCTCTCCTCTCCTCTTTCCTTTCTTTCCTTCACTTCTTTTAAACACACTCTACTTCTTAGTAAGGCCCTGCGTAAATCAAGGCCCCCTCTTACTACAAGGGGAGAAACAGTGTGACATCACGGAAAGAGACCACTGGTGTCTAGTTAGAAGACTTGCCTTTGTTTTCTCACCAGTGAATGTTCTTAAGAGGGAAGGGAGGTGAGCTTCTGTCCCCTGCCTGGCTGGCTTCCTCCACACGTTCTGGATCCTCTCTAGCTCCATGGCTGAATGTCGTGATCAGGGCGGGAAAGAATTCCACTGGACCGCCTCAGGGTCTGTGCCAAAGAGTTGAAAGCTTTGCTGATGTGTGTGGTAGTGATCAGCAAAGGCACTTTGGACCCTTGCCTGGTACCCAGTAGGAGGCACAGAAGTTCTGAGAGCTGGAAGCTGGAAAGAGCTGGTCTGGGGTCCCAAGAGGTGACTCCTTCTCAGTGCATACAGCAGGGGCATATTGGTGTGATAGGCAGGGGATCCCTGCATGGCTACAGGCACCATGAGTTGGTTCACTTTCATTCGGTTTCCCCTGAACCCCTGACTCTACGCACTGCAGCGTGGACCAGGGGTTCTAACCTGGGAGTCCGGTCTGCAGCATCAGTGGGCGGTGCCACGTCACAGCCTCCCTGGGGCGGAGAGTGGAGCTTTTACTGATGAAGAAAGTGAGGCTCAGGCCGAGGGAGGCACTTGCCCAGGGCTACGCAGTGGTAGGACAAAAACTTGAGCCCAGCTTCCCTGATACAGGATGGAATCTTAAAGGAAGACAGTTATGCTGAAAGAGGAGGTAGGAGCATCCTAAACCTCCAAAGACAGCCTTGCCCGTGGCAGTGACTCTGCACCCCGCCTGCACAGAACAATCACCAGGGGAGCTTTGAAACTTCCCGGTGCCCAAGTCCCACCCCAGGCCAAATAAAACAGTATTTCTGGGGCTGAGTCCAGACACCAGTATTTTTCAAAGCATCCCAGATGGTGCCAGTGTGCCACCAAGGTTGAGAAGCACTATCTAATGGCAAGCTTGGGGACAGCTGTTGAAAATAAAAATACAGTAATTTAGAAACTCTCTCTGAAATAAAAAATAATACTGATAATTTGCTCCTTCTTTTCCTGGTCAGTTCAAAGCAGTCATTTTTCAAGATAAAAACCAGGGTTAAGGGGGTATAAAAGCAGGAATAAAATTTATAATAAATTACTAAGTGAGAAATAAAAGCCATGAATAATGTAAAAATGAGAAGAGCTGGAAGAACTAGGGCAGGAAGCAAAGCTAAGAAAATATAACAGAGAGAGGTCACTTGGGGAAGGTCTGTGGGTCTGAATACCAATGGAAGAAGGAGAGCTAGTGAGTGAGTCCTGCCTTTTTCTTTGTTTAAAATTTTTATTCATTTATTTATTTATTTCTTGGCTGTGTTGGGTCTTCGTTGCTGTTCGCGGGTTTTCTCTAGTTGCGGAGAGCAGGTGCTACTCTTTGTTGTGGTGTGCGGGCTTCTCACTGCAGTGGCTTCTCCTGTTGCGGAGCACAGGCTCTAGGCGCACAGGCTTTAGTAGTTGTGGCACGTGGGCTCAGTAGTTGTGGCTTGCGGGCTCTAGAGTGCAGGCTCAGTAGCTGTGGCACACGGGGGCTTAGTTGCTCCACAGCATGTGGGATCTTCCTGGACCAGGGATCGAACCCGTGTCCCCTGCATCGGCAGGTGGATTCTTAACCACTGCACCACCAGGGAAGTCTGGTCCTGCCTCTTTGAAACTTCAGAGCAATAAGCACCTGGATACCTGAGGGAGCTCAGCCTTTACAAATGACTGACAAGCTCCACCACAGGCAGCCAGAGCCTCCCAGGAAGGCTGGTCATGGCCCAGCATGTCCAGGACGAAGCAGGGATGCTGTAAAGAGCAGTGGAAATGCAGTAACACTAGCCTCAGGCCTTCGCTCCGCTCGGAGGTGGGGTGTGGGGCAAAGCGTACCAGAATCCATGGCGGACAAAGAGGGGAGAGGGGCTTCGTTCAACTTGAAGGGCTCGGGTGATCTGGACACACTCCTCCCCTCTCCTCTTCTGTCCTCCATCCCTCCACTGAGAATCACTGTCCCCAAAAGGCTCCCCTGAAAGCCCCAAACATTCAGGAACTTTGTGATTAGCATATTGTTTTCACTTTCCAGGTGGCTCCCGGAATGACCAAACTGGTAAGGGTGGCAGGTAATGCTTTCAAATCATTGTCACTTGATGACCAACTTTAGTCTCAGTAGTGGTTCAGTCAAAACCTCCCAAGGGGAGGAACACCAGTCACTGTCCTTTGATCAAGAAACAATAAATTCTCTGAGCAGATTTGCTTCTGACACATTCCCAGCAAGCTCAGGCTGTGATTGAAGATTTGTAAACTCCAGGTATTTTATTAAATGGTCATCGTTTATTTGCTTTATGTTTTCAGAATAATCCTTTCTCTCTTAGACACAGTGCACTGAAGAGAGGATTTCCCAATGTAAGATTCACTTGTCTGAACTGGTGATTCTTTATCGTCAATTAATTACGGTTGAAAGTTGAGAAGGTACATGGGATTGCCAGGTGTTTGGGGACAAATGGAAATCACTGAGTTTCATAAATGACCTCGATCAAACTGTAGTTGAGCTGGGGCAAGACAGTTAACTGTGTATGTGGATCAACTTTGTTCTCAGGTATTGCAAGAGTTATGTGTGTGCAGTTCCCTTCTTCAACCCCTTTGACCTGCAAAAACCCTTCTTGAGAAGATAGAGGAGTTTAGATTAAGAAGTAGTCATCATGCTATCGGAAGACCTTGTCTCTAAGTCTAGAATATGTAAACGGTTACTACATGACTCTGGCTGAAAGGAAAAATCTGCATGAAGATTTTTCTACTTTCTTGGTATACTTTCATTCAGTGCCAAGTGGCATCTTCCCCTGTTTTATAATGTGGTATTGTTATGGACATGAATGTTCATTTCCCGCACAAATTCGTATGTTGAAACCCTACCCCCCTAATGGGATGGTATTAGGAGGTGGGGCCTGTGGGAGGCAATTATGATTAGAGGCAGTCATGAGGCTGGAATTGTCATAAACGGGATTAGCATCCTTGTAAGTGTCACGAGAGAGCCTGCTTCCTCTCTCTGCTCTCTGCCACGTGAGGATACAATAAGTCACCACTCCAGAAGAGGAACCTCACCAGAGTCCAACCAGGCTGGCACCCTGATTGCAGACTTCCAGGCTCCAGATCTGTGAGAAATAAACTCCTCTTGTTTATAAGCCAGCCAGCCTATTGACTTTTTAATAGCAGCCTGAACTAAGACAGGTATATTTGAGAATGTTCTCAAAGCACTGACTGGAAAGGCAGATATTTTTATCAAAGTGTGGTTAAACAAATATCAACACTCTCAGTGATTCACAGTGTTACTATGGTTTCCTGAAGAAAGAAAAACAAAAGTTCCAAATTGGCAGATCGGCATGAGTGGTGCATAATGAGATATCCTTTTGAATGCTTAGCTTAGGAAATGGGTGCCTTTGATGTGAACGTGTGTAAACGTGCTTTTGACACCTGTGTGTAGACGCATAAAGCAAATATTGAGATGCCAGGCCAGCAGAAATTGCTTGGCGTACATATAAAAATTCCCAAACAAACATTTAGCATAACAACTCTACAAAACTAATCCTAATGTTCCCACTGAATCATCTAAAATAAGAGGAGATCTCTTTTGCCTGCACAGAATTAGTCAAGCTCCTCTTCTGCATGATTACAGCTCTGGCAGAAGCTTCCTTTGGGCCTAACCCACTTATTTATGCATGGCTAGTGTTGTATACTGCTTAATGGGAAAGGGATATCTTGTATGTCTTAAAAAACACAACAAGGTTGGGAAAAGAAGAAATAGTCACAAGTCGTTCGATTGGCAGCTGGGAGAAAAGTAAGCCACAGGCTCAGCAGTGGAGTATGTCACTGACCCCTGGGCTCATCCAGAAGAGCGTAGCAAGAAAGAGGCTTACTGACAGAACATTCAGAATCCCCAAAGCTACCCAGCCCAAAGTCAAGCCATGTTCTGGGAGTCCATTGATAGCTGCTAAATAGATTCCAATTGGGAAAGATCATGCCTTAAGGAGAAATAGTATGAGCTGGCAGGCAACCTTTTTGGTAAAGGCCCAGATAGTAAAAATTTTAGATTTCGCCAACCATGCGGTCTCTATCACAGCTCCTCAGTTTTGCCATTGTAGCAGAAAAGCAGCTACAGCCGATACGTAAACAAATGGTCATGGTTATGTTCCAATAAAACTTTATTTACAAAAGCAGGCCCCGCACAAGGTTTGGCCGAGGGCCGAAGTTTGACAAACCTCTCGTCCCTGTTTATAGCATTGAGAACAGTATGGATGAATGAAAGGTGCACATGTTCACCAACTACAGAATACGATTTTTAGTGGCAGCCTAGGGTAGCTTGAATTCGGATCCCAGCTCCACCACTTCCTAGCTGGACAAACTTGAGCCAATTACTAAAGCACTCCATGCCTCAGTTTATCTATCTGTACAATGAGGGCAATAATGGAACTTAGTGCTTGGGTGGTCCCAAAGCAGACCCTGAGGGAAGAACTCAGGTGCAGGTGATTACTTGAGAGGTGATCCCAGGAAGCGCAAGTGAAGGAGGGAGGGCAGGTGAAACAGAGAGGATGTCATGCAGAGCCATCAAAGGGTGGGTCATTCCTGACGGGAATGGGGCGTAACCATGCCGAGGACCCTCGGAGGTTCTGTGCAGGGCGGAGCAACCAGGATGCTAATCACTGACAAGCAGTCGTCACTATTAGTCCACAGGGAGCCGTCCACTGGGGCTGCAGGGGTAATCGGGGTGGACTGGGGACATGTGAGCAGGGCAAGAGTGCCTGGCACAGTACGTCATGGGGTTATTATAAAGATGATGTGAAATAATCTTTGTGAATCACTTCGAAAAAAACGCCTGGCATTTGGTAAGTACTATTTAAGTGACGGTCAAATAAAGAGTGGACATCCTTGGAAGCAGCAGGAAGAATATTAGGCATGACAAAAACTAAATTGTTGAAATTATAGATCTCCAAAGGCAGTACTGGTTGAAAACTTAAATAAGTTCCACGGTGGATCGTGAAGGAACGCGAGAAACGTTGGGAAGCACGTAGGTAAATTAAAGGCAGCGGCCGCTCCCGCATCATCAGGCTGTGAGTTAGTACTCGGTACTGCATTAGCGGAAGACAGTGGTGCAGAGTAACTCTAGAGGGGCTGCGGACCGGCTGTCAGATACAGCTCACACCATATTTAGTGTATGTGGAGCTGTTACGGTGGCATGGCAGTCAGGCACGAATAATATGCCATTTGCATAAATTACTAGAATTTGTATTACTTTTATACAAGTAAATACAAGTTCTGCTCTTCTCACCCTGCCTTCCAGTATCTAAAACTAGGGCGATACTGACCATTTATCCTAATGCGGCTGAATCATCCCACCCACCTGTGTTCAAGGATGAGGGCCCTGAACTGTCTCCTGTGTAGTTTGGGCTTCCCTTGTTTACAACCTTCCTGACTCTGAATTCCACTCACTCTCACTCTGCAGGTCTCTCCCAAATGCTCCCAGCCGTGGAGCTCACTTTTCCATGGAGTTTTGAAGCACACTCACATAGTCCCCCTTTTCTTTTCCGGAGTGTTCTGGCTGCCGATGGGCTCTGTCTGGGGAAGGGGCCACAGCCTTGTAACCATATTTGGGGAGGCTGGGGAGAAGGATCGGTGACCGAGGAGATCCTACTCGGGAGGGGATAGGGAGCACAGAGGGAAAGAGCACTGTAGCTTTAGCATCTAGGAGTCCAGGTGGAGGGAAGGTGAAGCGTTGGTCTTAACGAGAAATAGGGGATGAAAAGACAGTGCTCGCACCAGTTTGTTCTTGTTCCCAGGATTCATCCGCAAAAACCTGGGCAACAATCTGTGGCACTGGTCAGGAGCTGTAAGCCTTTGCTTACTTCCACAGGCTGGAGAAATGACCTAGAGTGGGAAGAGGAGGATACAGCCGTACCTCCTACTTAACCTCGCCAGGCACCCATGTTACTAATGTAGAATAATCTTCACAGACATTTCTAGACAATGGTGTGTGTCTCAGCCAAAATGCTTTTGCTCACAAGAAAGAGAAACAAAACCAACTGAAAGTGGCTTAAACAGGAAATTCAGTGTTCTACAAAAGAAAACATCCATGGTCACTAAATTCGTTGGTTCGAGAAAAGGTCATCAAGGATCCGGATTCTATTCTGCCGACCTGGGTGTGTCACCCTCATCCTTAGGCCCACCCTCCCCGTGGCTGGAGACGGCTGCTGCCCTTCTGTGCATCACACACAGACACAGCCACGCTGAGAGGAAGAAGAGACCATGTATTCGTAAATGTCCCTTTTCGGAGTGAGGAAACCTCTCCCAGAAGCCCCCCAGAAGATCTTCTCTCTCAACTCATGGGTCACAATGGACCACAGCTCAGTCCTAAACAATCCATGGGCAAGAGGGGTAGGACCACTGAGGTCGGCTTAGATGGGTTCGGATTTGCCCCTGTAGCTGGGCTGGGGTTGGGATCAACGTCCCCTGATTCACGCGAGGGAGAAATAGATTGCAAACCAAACTTGGAGCTCTGCCGACAAGGCAGCAGGCGGATGGAATGTTGCCTGACGGCCGACAGTAGGATTTGAGAGAGATCGTGAAGGCCCACCTGATACTCTTTTACTTCCTGCAAGCTCTCCTACTTATCGGCAGGTGGCTAAAACCCTTTTAAAAGTCCAGAGGCCTTTTAATACGCAATTTCAAAAGAAAAACACAGAAATATGACTATGGCTGGAAAATGGTGGGAGTTGGATGAGCTTCCCTTTATTGGGATGCACGTCTCCCCCACCATTCTTCGCGCCCATCCTGGGCGGGCGACTCCGATTCACTGCGTCCCCAGCATGCAGCTCAGGCTGACACTCAGTCCCTGTCTTGCCAAGTTTCCCTTGTGCCTATCTTGATGGGAACCAGGATGAGACACAGTCCAGCCATGCATCCCAGGCGTGAGTCCGACTTATCCTGGTCGAAGGGGTTCCACCCCAGGCTGACTTGGTACCTTTTCTTGGTACCCGTTCTTGACAACATAGGTTTCAGAGAATTTATCCAGATTTAATGACTATACATACACCTGCCCCTTAAGCCTGAGCTATTGTTTTTCTCCTGCATATTTAGTCATAGCGTCTCCATTCTCCACCAGCATCAAGTTCCAGAAGACACTTCTCTGCTTTATCTTGAACCAAATAACAGTCTACAGATTACTTGGACATCTGTTACTGGTTATACCTCTATGGTTTCGCTTTTGGTTGAATTTATCATTTCCTCTAATACGTTGTTCGCTTAGGTTCGCACTCCCCGCTTTCCCCATCAGCTGTCTCCTCTCCTGAGACCCATAACCCACACTGTTCTGCTTTTGCCTGTCATCGTCTATCTATTATAAAGGAGCCTCCACCAAACTTGCATTTTTATCAACATGCAAAAGATAATCCGTGTCCACAAACACGAAATGGCATGGACATATATACACTACCAAATGGGAAATAGCCAGCTAGTAGGAAGCAGCCGCATAGCACAGGGAGGTCAGCTCGGTGCTCTGTGACCCCCTGGAGGGGTGGGATAGGGAGGGTAGGAGGGAGACACAAGAGGGAGGGGATATGGGGATGTATGTATACGTATAGCTGATTCACTTTGTTGCACAGCAGAAAGGAACACGGCACTGTAAAGCAATTATACTCCAATAAAGATGTTAAAAAAAAAGTTAAGAGAAAGTACCAGAAAACAGTGCCTCACAGGGTAGCTGAACATATTGAATTTGATTTCCTTCAGCAGGTACCCCTTGCTGTTTACACAAGTACAGTTATTAAGACACCAGACATGATTTTCCTTGTCATGAAGTTTCTATATTCTTCTCTTTGGAGAAAGTAATAAACTGCTGGGTGAACAGCAAGTCCAATAAATACCGCCATACACTTAAAAAAAAAAAAAAAAAAAGAGGCAGTCCCAGACTTACAAACGTCTCATACAAATGACCAATTTGTACATACACCATCCCCCCACTCCCCATCACCTCCTTCAATGCATATAAACTAGGAATTGCAACATGCATAAATTCAGTGCTTGCAGAAGCCTACCAAGTGGAAACCTAATGTTCTTCTCCCTTCTCCAGCTGATCCGATTTTGTACCCCATGCAAATGCATGCTGATATTTATATAACTTTAAAGGGCTTATAAAGTCCACAAAGGAATCTGACACCCACACTGAAGTTGTATCCTTAGTTCACCTCACTGTAGAAAAGTATTGCAAAATATTTGAAGTTAATGCCCATCTGGCCCCCTCCACAATAGCTAACCACAGCAGGAGAACCTAGAGAAATGAATTCCAGGCATGCCTGATGATTTGTTTGCTGCATGACTTTACGCGAAAGCCTTAACTTTCAATACATATTCGATTTTCAAAATAGGCTTCAGAAGAATACAGTGAATGTAACTGTTCCAGTGAGGTGTGACTGACTGTCTCAGGATTCTTGGAGTCTGCTGTGGTTTTTGTTGATTCATGAGGTTGGGTTATATTTTGCAAACTGTCTTTAATAGTGTTTATGTATATTAAACATAAATTGTAGGATCTTCTTTACTCCACTGTGGAGACTACTGTAGTCTGTGAATGTCTATTCCCAGTGGAACATGCTTTCTGCTCTGGAAAAAAAGAAAAAATGAGTTGACCAGAGATGGGGTGTTAGAACATATTTAAAGGCACAGAGACCAGTGGTAAGAATAAGTTTATGGAAATACTTAGTACCAGTCCCTAAGGGAGTAATCACAGATAGACTTTGAAGCTGCTTAAGAACTGGCAGCATCATAGATTTTTATACTCACCCTAGTAGCTGCACTAGATTAGCCTAATGTAGTTCTGGCACATAGAAGATGTACAATAACCACTTGTTGAACTGAGCTGAAGCTTAAGAAGGAGGACTGAGGCTTAGTACATGTAAGAGGGGAAGAGCAGCTAACCCTTTTTCAGAAATGAATTAAATCTCAATGCTCTTTTATCCTCCTCAGAGTTTGAAGTCTATTTTCCTATGGTCAGTGCTTAAAGGGGGAGGAATGGGTAGCAGAAGAAGATAAAGGAAGAGGTTATAAAGATAACAGCTCACATTTACTGGGATCTTACTATAGACCAAATATTATCATGAGGCCTTACCAGGACATCAGTGGAATGAAATGAAACTCTGGACCCGTTAGCTTTTAACTAACTTTGTTCTTTAATTATGAAATCAATTTCTAATATTTCTTCATAGTATTCCAATCTACCTGGGCATTTTAAAATAAAGCAAAGGCATTTTAGTTTGCTCTTATACTGGAAAACTCATGATGAAACAGTAATGAAGGATTTCATTATGTGAATGAAATGACAGCTGTGGATATAGCCAGACTGGTGTTGATTTATAAAGAAAAAAATTGATTGGCCAAATTTTAACATGGCTTTGGACATTAATCACAGTAGTCTTGAAAATAATTTATTCTAACCAGCCTGCCATTCTCCTCTGAGGCACGAAGAAGCAGTGTGCTCGGGGCTAAACAGGAGAGAAGGGCTTTACTCATTCATTTATTTATTCAACAAATTTTTACTGGCTCTTAGCAAGTGTCATGCACTGTGCTAAAAGCACAGCGGATACAACAATGACTGAAACTAACTCCTTCCTCCCAAGGAGCTCATGTCTAGAAGGGAACACAGATATGTAAACATTAATGTTTAATTAATTTAATACGTAAAAATTAATGTCAATAGAGTATGAAAAAGATTTAAGTGGAGGAACTATCAAGTATAAGGAGCCTATAAGAGAAGCATCTAATCCAGTCTTCGGGAAGAAAGGGAGAGAAGAGGAAGGCATCTAAAGCAAAGTCCTGAAGGATGACTTATCAGGAAGCCAAGAGCAGGGACAGGAACATTCCAGAGACAGGGAAGGAACCACCATCAAACAAAGGCCCCAAGATCATGGCTGTACACAGGAAGAAACAAAAACAGTGGTGGAGTCACATGATGAAATGGGATGTTGATGTGGGCATTCAGGCCATATTCCTAAGGGCAACAGGACAATAATCATTAATCCAAGTGGTATAAATAATTGAAAAGACCACCAAAAGAACTAGGACAGCAGGCATATGAAACACGTCTCGTGAGGTTTGCAGCATGAGTCCCACCACTTTAGGCTCATGACTTGCACTTGCACATAGCTGACTGCGTGAATCGAAATGTACACTAAAAGCAAACGTTTAATGATATGTGCACATGTATATTAGTGTAGGCCTATTTACTATTGAGCTGCATGGAAATTGAGCCTAAATAACTATAATCAATAGTGCTTTTACAGAGTTAATATTCTTTGCTCACCCTGTTAGCTCTTAAATATCTACTATCAATGAAATGTCATCAACTATTCCTCAGCTCACAGCTCACTTGCAGATTATATACAAGTTAAAAGACAAAAATCCAATATATTATTTCCCAGGATCTGGGGTTCTTCCCATCACTTCACATGCTCCATGTTGAAATAACGTTATGTATTAGTGAATCAAACAAGTGAAGTATTGTATGGTTAAACAGCAGTAAGGCAGCAAGTAGGTTTCGAAATTATAATTACTTTGGGGAGGAGCATTTTCACGGTGAGACATAAAAAGAACCACAGAGTAAAAGGCTTCTAAGGAAAGGCCAGAGACCATCTGGATGCATGAAAACGGGAGGGCTCATATGGTCATTGAAAGGTCTTTGGTTACTGTCGTTTTACATCAGGGTTTCTCTCTTCTTTTTGTGAGTTTTTACACTAAGGGGAGTTGTACCTTTAGCAATGGAATAAACTGTGCAGTTCATAACAATTTTGAACAAAAGTAATAAATCAATGGAAACAGAGTTGGTGAAGGCTTTACGTCAAAGATTGCCACCTCAGTTATTGCAAACACAGAAAGAGAAATCTTTGTAATTTGCATATTGACTAGTATGAGCTTCATTAGGCTGATGGGAGCTACGATGAGACAAGCTTTAGATCATCAGATGAACTAGCCCTAGAGGAACTGCGGAAGCCCAGGGCCCAGGCCAAAACCGGGACAGCCTTTCTCCTACCACTCCTAGCTATGGGTTCCATCACTATCCTACTGGCGGGGAAGGAGGGAGGGATGGATTGTTAGCAGTAGAACAACACAAGAGCTGCATCTGAACATTACTTCAAGTTTGCTGTGTATCTCCCTGCATATGGAAAGATAGTGTTCTCAGTCTTCTTCATCTCTTTTGTTTCTTTCCATCTCCGGTGATCTGAAGTTATGCTATGAATGGTAATCAACGTCTGCAAGAAAAAATGTTTTTGGTTCTTTTGATCATTTTTGCAAACCAGCCACGCTGGTATCACTTGGGTACTTGTTAGAAAGGGCAGAATCTTGGGCCCTACCCCAGACCTACTGAATCAGAATCTGTATTTTAACAAGAAACCAGGTGAACCCAATGGTGTGGGTGAGCCACACTGGAGAATCTGAAGCACCTTGTGGGACTCTAAGAAGCCACCGTCATCCGCCAGCATGGAGCCAGGAATGAAATCGTCACAAGCTTCACGACAAGGGTCACCTGTTGGATGGATCCAGGACGCTGGGAGAAGTGGGGCAGAAAGGGAAAAATGAAGGGAGAGGCGTGTGCAGGGCCTCCCAGGAGCACAGTGAGGCTGATTCCGAATGAACTGGGAGGTGACGCAGCAGGCTAAGTCACGTTTTGTTCTATTCTTTGGGCTCTTCTTTATTTGTAATCAGCTTCTTGTAGAAACGCATTGCCTACATGTGTGCTACTTTATGTTGTGAGATATGATGACTTATCTTTCGAGTTTTCTGGGGGTAACTTAGTCTTGTTTAAAAATGTTAGTGAGAGCACATACTTTGCTGGCTTTCCCTGATCCCTGTTGCTGCAGGACCCAAGTTCTCCACAACGTTTGCTCCACAACTATTTGGGAGACCTTCCCAAAGGAATTTCACATGTGCTCCCAAGCTGTTACCATGTGGCATCTGTAGGATCTCCTGGCCTTTTCTGGATAGACCCACCTTTATTAGGGAGAGTTGCCAGTGTTGAGCATGCGTATCACTTCTGTTGGGTTCCACTGGGCCTGGAGGGCTGTGGCCCATGCTGACTGGACCCTGGCACCGCCGTTGCTAGAGAGCTGGAGCCCCTATGGGCCAGCAGCCAGGGGAAGAGGGCATACGCTCGGAGAGTTTCAAAGCCTCTCACCCTGATATATGACAGAATTTTCAGTTTTTACCCCCAATCCCTCTGAAGCTTCCACTGGACCTGGCCTGTGAAGACCCCTCTTACACTGAGATTTTTTCTTTTGAGGTAAAGGTGATTTACAATATTTTGTTAGTTTCAGGCGTACAGCCTAGTGAATCAGGGGTTTTTGCAGATTATATTCCATTATAGGTTATTACAAGATACTGGGTATAATTCCCTGTGCTGTTCAGTAACTCTCTGCTGCTTATCTATTTTATGTAGAGTAGTTTGTATCTCTCAACCCCCTGCCCCCTTTCTGGTCCTCCCCCAACAAGTTTGTTGAGTTAGTTTGAGTTCATGAATTCTTTCCTTGGCCCCATATAAAAATGAACTTCTGATGGGTCCTCCCCAGCAATCTATCCTAAATGTTCAGATATTTCTTAATCCAGGAGATTCTACAAAGCTGAAGCTGAAGCTGGGACTCCCACTACCTACAAACTGTATTAGAGAAGAATTCATACCTCAGCACAGATTCAGCTCTCTTAATGGAAGTATTTTTAAGATGCACTAAAATTTTTTTAAAGGCATCAGGGAATTTCAAAGAGCTTTCCATTGCTATTGTATCAGGGCTACTTCTCACACTCAAATCCTCTCTTTATGTCCCCTCTCTCTTCCTTGCAGTGGGTTCAGGGACTCAGCCTGCTTTCCTCTCCTCCTGGTGGTGGCAAGAAGCCTCTCTATCCCAAGACTGACTGCCAAAAGGGGAGTAGTTTCCACAAATATTCCAAGTTCTTGCTGTACCTTAAGACTAATACACAAACTGTGTACGTTTTGAGTTTCATTGTTAATCCCTTTAGGAAACAGACCTGGGAAAATAAAAACTGAAAACATAGTTTTTAGTTCTAAATTATATAATCTTACAATGTTCTTTACATTTTACTCTCTGGATAATAATAGTTAATAACAATAATAACTGAGATTCATTGGGCATTTACTAATTTTTCATGAGCATTATCTAAATTAAACATCCCAGTTGACGTAGGGTCTACGAGTATCCCTATTTCACAAAGGAGAAAACTGAGGTTCACGGAGATTAAAACCCTTAGCTAACATCACACAGCTGGTCAGTGGCAGATCCACAGTCATGTTATTAACCTTCATACTGTAATGCGTTTCTACTTTCTGTCTTTTAATTCATTTCTGAAACTGCATCTGGAAGCACCAATAAACTTCCCTGTTTCTATTCAACGGAGTTTTGTTCAATTAAGGTCTTCACCGACTGCTCCCCCCCCATCAACTTCTAGCAGGAGATCTCTATCAGGAACCAATAGTGGTGTCCCATGTGATGTTGATACCTCTTTCATTAAAAAAAAAAAAAAAAAAAAAGAGTTCTGTGTTAAATACATTTGGAAAGCACTGGATTAGACAGAGATTACTTTTCTGATGGCAACATACGTATATATGTACATGTATATATTCACTAAAACCATTTTTATTCCCTTCCTGAATCCTAACAAACACTGCAGAGCAACAGTGACAAATAGACCCTCGCGTCTCAAACTTTAAGATGCAGACGTGAGACCTGGGAGTTTGTTAAAATGAAGATTCTGGTTCAGTGAGTCTGGGATAGGGCTGAGATACTGTATTTTAACAAGCTCTCAGGTGATGTATATACTGCTGGTCTGAGGACCACACTTTGAACAGTGACGCACTGGAATACAGTTTGGTCAATGCTACTCATGGAAGACATGCCAGCAAAAGACTTATATTATAGAACCTCACCAGGAGGTACAACTGAGTCAGAACTACAGATGTTCTCTTTGTCCCAAAGGAACATTTGGCATCTTCAAGGTCCTCTACTGCTCCTCATTCCTCCCTCTGGATAATTCTCCACTACACCTCGGTGACTGTTTAGAAGAGACACCTGGATAAATGTACCTATGAGGCCAGATGGAGCTGAGGCCAACATTTTCAGTGTGGGCCTCAAATTGGGCCACTGGGTCAGTGGCCTCCCTTATAAATTGGCTCCTGAACAGACCATAGTCCAGCTTGGATGGGCGGCCTCAGAACAGAGCCCTCAGCATATGCAGCCCTGTTTCACCCTCCTGAGCATAGGCGGAGCCCTCTTTAGAACCAGCAAATATCTGCATCCTTTTTGACCCTGGTCCATCCAGTCACCTGAACCTCACCAAAACCAACTTCCCTTCAGAACCAACCACCAGTGCAAATTAATTTTAGGGGCAGTGAGAGCCCTCACCTGACTCTATCCACCCACTTTCCCTCATTCCTTTCCTCACCTATTTGCTGATCTCTTATGCAGGCCACAGAAGAACCAGGTAAAGTACTCAGCTCTGGTTCAGCAAAATACCTTTCTAGAAATGGGATATTTAAGTCCCTCTTCTGTTTACACTGACATATGTTCTCACAAACTCTGCTTTGGGGGATACCCAATTTGGATATGATTCTCATGTGCAGACCTCTGCAGTGAGTTCTGAATAAGCTGGGAGAGAAAGAAAATGAGTTAGGGGTCCTCTCAGCTCCTCCTCTACTATAAACAGCTCCATAGCCATGGCCAAGTCATGCAGCTTCTTTGAGACTTGCTTTCTCATTTACCATAAAGAATAGTGAACCTACTTTGCAGGGTGGGTGTATGGAATGGATAACCGAAGGACCTGGCACAGAGTAGGCATATTATCTAGCTCCTGTGGCCATGCTTTTTACCTTGACTATGTTTTCAATAGCTTGTATTTGACTAGACTCTAAGAAGCAGCCCCAGGGCTCTCTCACTATCAAGAGCATGTGAATTTCTGACAGCCTGGTAGACATAAGCTGTAAGGACAAGCTGAGCGTGACTAATGTATCCCCCACTGATCACCAGGATCAATGGGGCTCCTCCAGTTGGCTTCCCTCTCATGCCCCCATGAGACCATTCCTCTCTGGGAAGAGAGGGAACCAAGGAAACTGAGGCGTCACACAGGCCGTCCCCTACTGACCTTGCTGTAAGCTCTTCCCTGCATGTCATCTGTCCTCCTCAACTTAATGGCCTCGGTTTTCAAATCTGGCATCACCTCTATCCACTTCCTATAGGCATCATTTGACCACCTCCTTCCCTCTGGCCCAAGTACCCCCAACATACCAGACACACGCACAAAAATACCACACACACATGCACGTATCACACACACATAACACACACACACACAGAATTACCTTCCATCAGTGCAGTTGACCTCTCTTTTATTCTTACCAGCTAATTGTAGAAATTTGAACATAATGCTTCAAAAAGCTCATAAATGACACTAATGTAGTTTTCTCCTGGTTTCAAATCCTAATTTCATAACAAATGTGTTTACTTAAAAAGACTAGCTCCAAGGTAAAAAAGGATCCAAGTGCATCCAGAATAATGTTACATTACAGAGTATTTTCCCTTCCACATTTCCTGCACTACTCTCCCTACCTCTTCACCTGCTCTCTGCCTTCCATTTTGCTCTGTCATTGGGCAGAGAAAACAAAATTATCTGTCCACAGATAATGTGTCTCAAATTCTTCCACCATATCCACAAAAGAAAGGCAGAAAAAAATGAGGAAGAAAATGTAGAATCTAAGTTATGTCCCCAGAATCTGAAGCCTTGAGTTTGAGATCCAGATCTGCTATGCACCAGCTGGGAGATTTGGAAAATTTGCTTAAACTCTCTGAGCCTCAGTTTACCCATCCAGCAAAGGAGGATAATTATACCTATTGCCAGGGTCTCTGTGAAGGAAAAAATGAAATATTTCTAAAAGTACTTTAAGTTCTTGAATATTGCCTGACACAGATGATATATTATTTATGAAAGTCTTTTGTCATCTCTAAGACTCTATATAGTTTTTTGTGGGTTTTTTTTGTGGTACACGGGCCTCTCACTGTTGTGGCCTCTCCCGTTGTGGAGCACAGGCTCCGGACACGCAGGCTCAGCGGCCATGGCTCATGGGCCCAGCCGCTCCGCGGCATGTGGGATCTTCCCGGACCGGGGCACGAACCCGTGTCCCCTGCATCAGCAGGCGGATTCTCAACCACTGCGCCACCAGCGAAGCCCTAAAACCAATTTTAAAAACTATATAGTGGGGCTTCCCTGGTCCAGGAAGATCCCACATGCCGCGGAGCGGCTGGGCCCGTGAGCCATGGCCGCTGAGCCTGCGTGTCCGGAGCCTGTGCTCCACAACGGGAGAGGCCACAACAGTGAGAGGCCCGTGTACCACAAAAAAAAAAAAAAAAAAAAAAAAAAAAATTGGTTTTATATCTATTAGTTAAATATAAATTACTTTTAACATTATATATATAATATATGTGAAACTAGTTTTATATATGATTGTTCTTTTTACACTCCTTGATTTCTCTAAGGTTCTAAGTCCACAGTCTCATAACTGTTCATACTTTGTAGGGCACAAGATAAATAACAGCATTTTATTTCAACTAAAACTTTGCCTTTCATACCTGAAAACTAAATGGCCCTGAAATGAGAGATTTGGGGACATGCTGCTAGGACCATTCAATTCTTAAATATGAAACCCTTCTTAAAAAAAAAAGAAAAACAATTAAACTAATGCAACTAGAAAAACTGTACAATTAAAAGTGATTCCTATTATAAACATATATGCACCCAACATAGGAGCACCTCAATACATAAGGCAACTGCTAACAGCTGTAAAAGAGGAAATCGACAGTAACACAATAATAGTGGGGGACTTCAACACCTCATTTACACCAATGGACAGATCATCCAAGATGAAAATAAATAAGGAAACAGAAGCTTTAAATGACACGATAGACCAGATAGATTTAACTGATATTTATAGGACATTCCATCTCAAAACAGCAGATTACACTTTCTTCTCAAGTGTGCACAGAACATTCTCCAGGATAGATCACATCTTGGGTCACAAATCAAGCCTCAGTAAATTTAAGAAAACTGAAATCATATCAACACTCTTTTCTGACCACAACACTACGAGATTAGAAATCAATTACAGGGCAAAACATGTAAAAACCACAAACACATGGAGGCTAAACAATATGTTACTAAATAACCAAGAGATCACTGAAGAAATCAAAGAGGAAATCAAAAAATACCTAGAGACAAATGACAATGAAAACACGATGATCCAAAACCTATGGGATGCAGCAAAAGCAGTTCTAAGAGGGAAGTTTTTAGCTATAAAAGCTTACCTCAAGAAACAAGAAAAATCTCAAATAAACCATCTAACCTTACACCTAAAGGAACTAGAGGAAAAAGAACAAACAAAACCCAAAGTTAGCAGAAGGAAAGAAGTCATTAAGATCAGAGCAGAAATAAATGAAATAGAAACAAAGAAAACAATAGCAAAGATCAATAAAACTAAGAGATGGTTCTTTGAAAAGATAAACAAAATTGATAAACCATTAGCCAGACTCAAGAAAAAGAGGGAGAGGACTCAAATCAATAAAATTAGAAATGAACAAGGAGAAGTTACAACAGACACTGCAGAAATACAAAGCATCCTAAGAGACTACTACAAGCAACTCTATGCCAGTAAAATGGACAACCTAGAAGAAATGGACAAGTTCTTAGAAAGGTATAACCTTCCAAGACTTAACCAGGAAGAAACAGAAAATATGAACAGAGCAATCACAAGCAATGAAATTAAAACTGATTAAAAATCTTCCAACAAACAAAAGTTCAGGACCAGATGGCTTCACAGGTGAATTCTACCAAACATTTAGAGAAGATGTAACACCCATCCTTCTCAAACTCTTCCAAAAAATTGCAGAGGAAGAAACACTCCCAAACTCATTCTATGAGGCCACAAGCACCATGATACCAAAACCAGACAAAGATACTACCAAAAAAGAAAATTACAGACCAATATCACTGATGAATATAGATGCAAAAATCCTCAACAAAATACTAGCAAACAGAATCCAACAACACATTAAAAGGATCATACACCATGATCAAGTGGGATTTATCCCAGGAATGCAAGGATTCTTCAATATATACAAATCAATCAATGAGATACACCATATTAACAAGTTGAAGAAGAAAAACCATATGATCATCTCAATAGATGCAGAAAAAGCTTTTGACAAAATTCAACACCATTTATGATAAAAACTCTCCAGAAAGTGGGCATTGAGGGAACTTACCTCAACATAATAAAGGCCATATATGACAAACCCACAGCAAACATCATTCTCAATGGTGAGAAACTGAAAGCATTTCCTCTAAGATCAGGAATTAGACAAGGATGTCCACTCTCACCACTATTATTCAACATAGTTTTGGAAGTCCTAGCCACAGCAATCAGAGAAGAAAAAGAAATAAAAGAATACAAACTGGAAAAAAAAAAGTAAAATTGTCACTCTTTGCAGATGACATAATACTATATAGAGAGAATCCTAAAGATGCCATCAGAAAACTACTAGAGCTAATCAATGAATTTGGTAAAGTTGCAGGACACAAAATTAATGCACAGTAATCTCTTGCATTCGTATACACTAATGATGAAAAATCTGAAAGAGAAATTAAGGAAACACTTCCATTTACCACTGCAACAAAAAGAATAAAATACCTAGGAATAAACCTACCTAGGGAGACAAAAGACCTGTATGCAGAAAACTATAAGATACTGATGAAAGAAATTAAAGATGATACAAACAGATGGAGAGATATGCCATGTTCTTGGATTGGAAGAATCAATATTGTGAAAATGATTATACTCCCCAAAGCAATCTACAGATTCAATGCAATCCCTATCAAATTACCAATGGCATTTTTTACAGAACTAGAACAAAGAATCTTAAAACTTGTATGGAGACACAAAAGACCCCGAATAGCCAAAGCAGTCATGAGGGAAAAAAATGGAGCTGGAGGAATCAGACTCACTGACTTCAGACTATACTACAAAGCTACGGTAATCAAGACAACATGGTACTGGCACAAAAACAGAAATATAGATCAATGGAACAGGATAGAAAGCCCAGAGATAAACCCATGCACCTATGGTCAACTAATCTATGACAAAGCAGGCAAGGATATACAATGGAGAAAAGACAGTCTCTTCAATAAGTGGTGCTGGGAAAACTGGACAGCTACAAGTAAAAGAATGAAATTAGAACACTCCCTAACAGCATACACAAAAATAAACTCAAAATGGATTAGAGGGGCTTCCCTGGTGGCGCAGTGGTTGAGAATCCGCCTGCCGATGCAGGAGACACGGGTTCGTGCCCTGGTCCGGGAAGATCCCACATGCCGCGGAGTAACTAAGCCCGTGAGCCATGGCCGCTAGGCCTGCGCGTCCGGAGCCTGTGCTCCGCAACGGGAGAGGCCACAACAGTGAGAGGCCCGCGTACCACAAAAAAAAAAAAAAAAAAAAAAAAAGGATTAGAGACCTAAATGTAAGACCGGACACTATAAAACTCTTAAGAGAAAAACATAGGAAGAACACTCTTCAACATAAATCACAGCAAGATCTTTTTGATTCACCTCCTAGAGTAATGGAAATAAAAACAAAAATAAACAAATGGGACCTAATGAAACGTAAAACCTTTTGCAAAGCACAGGAAACTACAAACAAGACGAAAAGACAACCCTCAGAATGGGAAAAAATATTTGCAAATGAATCAGTGGACAAAGGATTAATCTCCAAAATACATAAACAGCTCATGCAGCTCAATATTAAAAAAACAAACAACCCAATCAAAAAATGGGCAGAAGACCTAAATAGACATTTCTCCAAAGAGGACATACAGATTGACAAGAAGCACATGAAAAGCTGCTCAGCATCACTAATTATTAGAGAAATGCAAATCAAAACTACAATGAGGTATCACCTCACACTAGTTAGAATGGGCATCATCAGGAAATCTACAAACAACAAATGCTGGGGAGGGTGTGGAGAAAAGGGAATCCTCTTGCACTGTTGGTGGGAATGTAAATTGATACAGACACTATGGAGAACAGTATGGAGGTTCCTTAAAAAATTAAAAATAGAATTACCATATGACCCAGCAATCCTGCTACTGGGCATATGCCCAGAGAAAGCCATAACTCAAAAAGACACATGCACCCCAATGTTCATTGCTGCACTATTTACAATAGCCGGGTCATGGAAGCAAGCTAAATGCCCACTGACAGATGAATGGATAAAGCAGATGTGGTACATATATATAATGGAATATTACTCAGCCATAAAAAGGAACGAAATTGGGTCATTTGTAGAGACGTGGATGAATCTAGAGACTGTCATACAGAGTGAAGTAAGTCAGAAAGAGAAAAACAAATATCGTATATTAACACATGTATGTGGAACCTAGAAAAATGGTACAGATGAACTGGTATGCAGGGCAGAAATAGAGACACATGTGTAGAGAACAAACGTATGGACACCTAGGGGGAAAGCAGCAGGGGGTGGGGGTGGTGTGATGAATTGGGCGATTGGGATTGACATATATACACTGATGTGTATAAAATGGATGACTAATAAAAACCTGTTGTATAAAAAAATAAAAAACAAACAAAAAAACAACAACAAAAGAAACCTGAACATCTTTTCTTAGGTTTGAAAGCTATTTGTATTCTTTTTCAAAAGTATTTAGAAATACTTAGAAAATAATGTAATACTATACATATAATGCAATGATGTGCACATTTAGCTTTCAGTGGAATCCTAAACGTTTTTAACCTGGGTTACATATACTGTGGGTCAGAGGATGCCACTCGTATTCAAAGCCAGAAGTTCACCTCTGTTGCTATCGAGATTAAGAAAAATTCATTCCTAAAAAAAAAGTGGCTTGTATTTCTAAAAGCTCTTCTAATCATGTCAACCTACCAATTATATTAAAATAGAGGAAATCTGAATAAATAAATATTGTAAAAAGATCAACACACCTCTTGTCTTGGTTTTGATAATCAGATTATTACTTGAATTTCATTTAATCAGAGTAATTTTTTTTCTCCCACATTTAAGTGTGAGCACAGACATCTATTTTCTTTGGATTTTGTTTTTTCCTCTTGAGTGTTCCATGGAAGTGAAATCAAAGTGATGTAAAGTTCACCCTTTCTGCTGCCTCTGGTCTTATGTTATAATCTGATAGACAAGGCATACCTTTCTTTTCTCAGTTCTAAAAATACTGAACCCCAATAGCCAGGAGTCAACTGTAAAAATTTAACTAGAGTTCTAGGAGAAAACATCTCAACTCAGAATTGGTAATTTGGCTTTAAAATTAGGGGAAAGGAGAAAACTGATGCTCAGCGACTCCACTCTTGCTGTCCCCACCCCCATCCTCCTTTGTTGGGGTCCCCATGGTTTTCCTAGGAGCAGAACACCCCCAGGTCCCAGGCCAGCTAAGAGATCAGGCTCGTTGATATGACCTTTTACTAGGACACATATCTGGAAGGTCGGTGGGGTGGGTCTTTTAATCAGCAAGCTGACATTTACATGAAGTCAGTGCGTCTTGGCCATACAGAAAGCTGGTTTTCACTACATTTAGAGATGGTTGGTTGGCCTTTTTGCATCTTTCTATGCCAAGTGTAGAGCTGTAACTCAATTAACGTTTTCATTTCAATCGAGTTACTGATCTTGTTCTTGACCTTGTACTCAGGACCTGTATAATTTAGCTGAGAATATAGCCTTTTGCCACATTTATAACTAATATATTAGCAGACATGGGTGGCATGAAAAGCTAAAAGAATACAGGATCCATGTCCAAGTACCTAGAGAAATCGAGAATTAAAAATAATTTGGGGGAGATGGACTGGGTCTTATTAAATATATGTGATGTTTCCCAGTTGGAAGAAAATAGCTATTGGGAAACTGAGTTGGAGGTCAGAGTTTTAGGGATACTTCAGTCTTACTGACGTGCACTTAATTTCACGAGAGTCTAAGCATGGATGCCTCTTATTTTCACCAATCCTTATTTCTATTCAAGTGATCCCCAAGACTATATACATGTATGTCTTATTATATAAAAGCCATATGTTCAGTTTCAACATTATGTTACGTTCTTCCCCCCGCCAGGTTTATTGAAATATAACTGACATATACCATCGTGTAAGTTTGTGTACAATGTGATGATTTTATAAATATATATAGATATATTTCTATATCTACATACATTATATAATAGAGAGAAATGATTAACACAATTAGGTTAGTTAACACATCCATCACCTCACAAAGTTACCTTTTTTTTTTTTTTGTGGTGAGAAGTTTTAAGATCTACTCTCTTAGCAAATTTCAAAAATACAATACAGGATTGTTAACTATAGTCATCATGTTATACTTTTAGATCACCAGATCTTATTTATTTTTGTAACTGGAAGTTTATACTTTGCTATATTTTTTTAGTGATTTTTTTAATGGTATATGGATTTTCTAATATTGGTAAAGATCTTTTTGATAATTCCCTTAAAG
Source organism: Kogia breviceps (assembly GCF_026419965.1). NCBI lineage: Eukaryota > Metazoa > Chordata > Mammalia > Artiodactyla > Physeteridae > Kogia > Kogia breviceps. The sequence goes on along the minus strand of NC_081319.1, from coordinate 95,454,498 downwards.
ATTTTTTAATATACAAAACATTAAAATTTTCTTAAAACAATAAAAGGCTGGAAGTCAAATGGTAAATATATCCATGGTATAATAATGGTGCTGTTGTTTTTAGCACTATGAAGGGAGATGTAAGGTAGGTAGAAGAATAGCATGTTGGTTCTAGAAGGGACTTCAGAGATCATCTCAACCCTCCCATTTTACAGGTGAGAAATGGAGGCCTAGAGAGTGTTCATGACTTGCCAGAATCATATCCAGTTCTCCTGACAATTCAGTAATTCTTGTGCACCATAATTAAATCACATAATGATTGATTATATAACCATTGTTTTTTAAATGTTTAAATAAACATTATAATTACACTTATAAAATTACATGATTTGCCTTATAATCTTTGACAAGGATGTAAACTGAAAAGTGTATTATTACACAAAGCCTCTTTCCTCTGTCCAGGAGCCAGACTGGACCTAATGGATCCTGAATTGTTGGTTTCCCCTCATGTTCAAAGCAATAGGAAACATCCAGCTGCTTAGATAATAAAGAGTCTTATTTGGTTTAGGAAAACAATTTATTTAAGAAGCTTATCAGAAATCTTTCAAAACTGAGATATTATCTGTGGAATAAACTATTCTGCTTAAAAAATAAATATTTAAAATGAGATCATTATTTCTATCTATCATTGCTATACAGCTCTCAGGATTCTGGAAAAATAAAATATATGTCTTTCTTCCCAAATCCAGAGATAAAATTTCATTTGTTGTTTTCATGAAAGAAAATTCATGAAAAGAAAGATGATTCAAAACAATTCCAATCAAAAGCCTAACAGGGATTGTTTGATTTCCTTTTGTTTTATACAACAAACTAACACTGACTATAAAATTTATTTATAAATGTTGAGGGCCGCAAGCAGTCAAGGAAAGCCTAAAGAAGAGCAAAGTGGAAGAACTTGCTCTACCAGACATCGAAACTTAATATAAAATGATGAAAGACAGCGTGGAACCTACAGTGGTAGACAACGCAATAAAACAGAACAGAGTCCTGAAACAGTTCACATGTATATGGTCATTTGATTTTTGACAAAGCTGGCACCGCGGAAGAGTGGAAAAAGGATGATCTTTTCAATAAATAATGCTGGGTCAGTTGAGGTCCACATGGGGAAAAAAATATGACCTCTATCTCTGTTATCGACAAAAATCCAGTCCAGGTAGATTATTAATTAAAGTAAACTATATGCCAATATTATAATTGTACAAAAAGATTAAGTTGGGCTTCATCAAAAATAGGAATGTATGTCCTTCAAAAGACACAACTGAGAGTTAAAGGCAACTGAACAAGTAGAAGATCTGTGCTATACTCAGCATACATACAGAATTTCTACAACTCAATGAGAAAAAGATAAAGAACTTTACATGAATATTCAACTAGACATATTTCATTTTGAGAGTAAGTTCATTCCTTCTCAGAATCTTTTGAGCTCACTTTGGGCACAGTGTTTCCTACCCTTAGAAAACTACCTATTCCTCAATTTAAGCAGTAGATTCAAAATAAAGAATGTGATGGCCCTGTGACAGTAAAGACAAAGAAATAGAAGTTACCTCATTACTTGAGTTACTTCAAATCTGTTTTCCATGTGACCTTTTGGAGTTTTTATTTGTGTTTAAAATTTAAAACAATAATACAGAGTGCAAACTGCAAGGTGTAATTTTGCTTGGCAATGGAAAATTTTACCTCATGCATGAACTCTTCTACTGAGTTTGAATAATATTTTTTAAATTTAACTTTATTATTTTTAATTGTTAGTTTATTTTAAAATGAAAGAACAAATCAGGAAAATTATTATTACTGATAATTATGTAATTGCTTCCAAAACTAATCTTATCACATAGAGAAAGTGTTGTAGATGCTATCCAGGTGTCAAATACTCTACGTTTTTCTGCTACCTTGGACTCAAAAGATGTGTAAGATCCCTACTCAAAAAACTAAAAAATGTTATTGGGAGATATTAAAGATGCAGATAAGTAGAGAGGTATATTTTGTTGAAGGATTGAAAGACAATTATTGTAAATACATTACTTCTCTTTAAATTCTGTATTACAGAATTAACTTTGTATTACAAAGTCAAATAAAGATCCCTCCAATTTTTTTGAAATGAGACATAAAAGAATACAAATAAATTTTAAAACTTTAAAACTAAGATTATGTGCTTACCAAAAGTCACTATTTACAGAGTAAAAAAGCCAGAGAGTGAGAGAATTATTTGAAATACATATAACTGACAATTAACTCATATCCAGAATATATAATTAAGAAACAAATACATGATTAACAAATATATAATTAAGAAACAAAACATTGAACAAAATAATCCAAAAAGCCAGACACAAAATAATGCACACTGCATATTTCCATTTATATGAAGTTTAAAAAAAGAGGTAAATTTAAATTCTAGTTTTATGACTAGATAAAGAAAATGTGGTATATACATACAATGGAATATTAGTCAGCCTTAAAGTAGAAGGAAATCCAGCCATCTGTGACAACACAGATGAACCTGGAGGACATTATGCTAAGTGAAATAAGCCAGACACAGAAGGACAAATACTGCATGACTCCATTCATGTGAGGTATCTAAAATAGTCAAACTCATAGAAGTAGAGAATACAAAGGTGGTTGCCAGAGGAGGGCGGGGTTGGGGAAAATGGAGAGTTGCTATTCAAGGGGTATAAAGTTTCAGTTACGTTAAGTCGAATAAGTTCTAAAGATCTGCTGTACCACTTAGAATCTATAGTTAACAGTACAGTATTATGTATTTCGAAAGTTAAGAGGGTGGATCTTGTGTTCTTACCACCAAAAAACAAAAACAAGGGACACAAAGAAACTCTGGGAGGTGGTTGATATGTCTATTACTTCAGTGACAGTTATGGTATCACAGGTGTTTGCATAAGTCCAAACTCATCAAATTGTACACATTTAATAGATACAGTTCTTTGTATATCAATTATACCTCAATAAAACTATTATTAAAAACCCCACACTCTCGTTTATCAGGGATGTCATCTTAAGTGGCAAAACCATAAAGAAAAGGAAGGAAGTGGTTACCATAAAGGTTAGGGTAGTGGACATCTTTGCTTGGCATTAGGTGGGCTTGTGGGAGGCTGAGAAGTTCTACTCCTGGTTACATGGGTGTGTGCTTTATGGCAATTCATCAAACTGTACATTTGTATACACTCCTCTGGTTTTGTGTTTAGTTCACAATAAAAACACTTTTCTAAGTTAATGGGAAATGATAAAGTGAGAAAGTGAGTCTATCTAGACTTCTCTTTCAAGAAGCGTGGTTGAAGGCTCTGTCTGGCCTCTTTAATGAATCAACCAGGCCATATGAACTTGTGCTGATGCCATGTTGTAGGTGAATTGGGTCGTGTGTGGTTCTTTTGGTAAATATCAACACCACAATAGTGAAAACGATTAGCCTTTCTGTGATGAAGTGTTTTAAGAAAACTTACAGACCATGTAACAATCCTTCTAATACTACAGCCCTGCCACCATCACACTCTGAATCCAGAATTCTTCCAGGCCTGGTCTTAGTCCTCTCTCTGCTCCTCATTCCACAATTCTCTTGGTTTCTCTCTGCCCATGGTGGCCTCATACTTTGTTTATTTCTGCCTAGCCCCTTGGACAGATGGTTTTGAACTGCCTAGCCAGCCTTGGGCCCTGACTCCTCTCTCAAGTCACAATTCTGTTACTGCTTTCGAGCTCAGATAGGAATGTTTACACCACCCAGCAAAGAGGGGTACAGAAGTTGTATCCAATGTAATTGAAATCCTGTAACTGCAGAGGTGCTTTATGAGCAGGTCCTAACATGGCATATGAATCGTGCATAGGATGCAAGTATTCTGGTCTAATGGGTTAGACATCTTGGCCTTGACTAGGTGTCCTTTAAAACTATTCGCTCACAAAGTTTAAAAAAAGCAAAATATTTTACTTAAGGGAAGTATTCATAGTCAAGTCACATTGCTGGAGCATTTTAGAAATTGATTCCCATTTCCAGCAGTTGAATGTATAATTTAGTGTTTATTAAGTGGTCTAATGTTATTATTTATGTTCTAAAAGAGTCAAGAAGAGGTAGTATAAGCAATAGCTTTATCTGAAAATGTGCATGCTATAATAAAAGTAGATATAAATCATCTTAAATATTGCATATCAGTTTTTAGTTCATTTTATTAGAAATCTTTGCATTTTCCTATAAATATAAAAGGTATCCTTTTATTTTTCCATATCAGAATGCACTTCCTTTGCACAGGAAGAATGACTTATTTCATAATAGGTATTTAAAAATTCTGAAATAGTTAATGTTGATGTTTTAATAAATGACAAATGACCAAAGTGTTCTAGGCAGGGATGACTCACTGTTTGATGTTTCATTGTAATCCAGTTTTCAGTTAACGCACACTCTTCGGGTATAGTAAGGGAAGAAAATGAAAGAATCTTTCTCCCTGGAAAGTTAAATATTTTAGTCAGGTTTAAAAGGTATGTGCACGAGCCCTATAGCAGTAGCAATGAATGATAAAGGCCATTCTCCAAGGATTTGGTATAACACGGTCATTTTACATCGCTATTATTTTTCTGTCATTTTTTAAAAAAACCCAGCCCATTGCCTTTTCCTGCTATTATATGTGACTTTTTTCCCCTCAAGATTTCCGGGCTGTTGCTATCACAAAAATAATGATGAAATTTTGCTTAATGTTCTTTTGCTCTTGAATTTCAAATGAGGAACTCTGCACTGTCTACATCTCTCACGTTGACCACCACAGGCCTTATTCATGCAAGAGCAAAAGGTCTCCCCAGTACTTAGCCAATCCATTTATTTTGGAGGACAGTAATTTCACCAGTAAGCAGCAATTTCATCGCTCTACAATCCATTTCCACTAGAATGAAGAATAGTTCTGAGATGAATTTACATGTTGCCACTTCGGTATCTTTCTCCTAAATTCAGTCAATGAGTCCTGCAGAGTGCTTAGGGACGCTGTAACAAAACTACTAAGAGTGTATTGTATTCATTTATTCTACAAATATTTATCATTGTCTACCATTAGCCAGGCATGCAGCTAGGTACCAAGGATACAATATGGAAAAGACAGACATGGTCCCTGCCCTCATAGGAGACACGAGCTCATGTCAACATGGAAAAGCTCATGTCCCAAGTGTTACAAAAGCACAGGATACTACTGGAACACCAGGAGAGTTATGTGATCGAATTTTAGGGAATCAGAGAAGGCTGCCTGAAAGAAATTATAGCTAAACAGGGACATAAACAATGAATGGAAATTAGGCAGGCAAAAAAAAATGAACCAAAGAGAGAATATTAGTTACTTCAGTTGGAGTGTAGATTTCAGGGGAGGGGTAGAGCGAGGGCAGTATGCCAAGATGAGGCCAGAGAGAATGCAGGAGGTCGAGGGCCAGATTTTTAAGGACATTTTAAAATGAGATAAAGACTTTGGATTTGATTATCTGTGCAATAGGTAGAAAAACATTGATATTTTTCGGCATGTGCAGTTCTGGTACTAGAACTGGCTTCAGAGGAACAGAACCTTAAGGATGAGTTCTCTGAACTGGTGACTCTTCCATGTCAATCCCACGCGAGTCCTCTGGGGCTGTCATCAGAAAGCTGCTGGATGAGTCTTAGTGCTTGGAGGATCGTGGGGCACCCTCTGATCTGATGAACAGCACAAATAACGAGTGGGTAGTGGCTAACATGGCTTTGGAATTAACTTTCACTTGGCTGGGAATTTTCCTTTTGTGCACTCAGCTTGAGAGTGAATTTGGAGGGAGGAAACTAATGATTAGGTTGGGTCTGTACTGGAAAAGCTAAGGGCATTGGTCAAATTATTCTTCCCGAAGCATCACTAGCAGTTGCTGAAAACAACATCAGCATTGCTAAGTAGAGAAAGGATCACTTGCAAGGCTTGTTGTTTCCCAGCTCCTGGTTTTCTGTGCGGTGTAGGTTAGGTAGGCAGGTCACTGTTCAGGAAGCAGGGTGCAGGACCTCCCCTGGCACACATAGTGGTCACAAACTCAGAGAACTCTGTTCTTCACCACAGTTTAGGCTTAAATTGAACACAAATGTCAGTGCAGACCTTTATCACATCCTCATGACTGTACAATTGAGAGAGACTCCTAACAGCCTCCTCCTTCAGGCCACCCTGACTCTTGGGCATCAGCTCCCTAGAGCATCAGTTCTACCATGTTTCTCCACTACTCAAAAACAACCAATGGCTCCTCAGTCCCTCTAACAGTGGTTCTCAGCTCTAACTGCATTATTAGAGTCACCTGGAGAGAATTTTTTAATACTAGTGGCCAGACACTTGAATCAGAGCTATAGACTGAATGCTTGTGTCACCCCCAAAAATTCATATGTTGAAATCCTAACCACCAATGGGATGGTATTAAAGAGTAGAGCCTTTGGGAGGTGATTAGGTCATGTGGGTGAAGCCCTAATGATCAGGATTAGTGCCCTTAAAAAGGAGACCTAAGAGAGCCCTCTTGCCCCTCTGCCATGTGAGGACACAGAAAGAAGATGGTTGTTTATGAACCAGGACACTGTTACCAGACACCTAATCTACTGGTGCCTTGACCCTGGACTTCCCAGCCTTCAGAACTGTGAGAAATAAATGTTTGTTATTGAAGTCACCCAGGTTTTGGTATTTTTGTTGTATCAGCCCAAACAGACTATGATAATCAGCATCTCAATATTTTTTCATATCTCCTTAGGTTATTTTAACATGCAGCAGGGTTAAGAATTGTTGACCTGGATGATAGAATTTAAACTCCTTAGTTTGATATTCAAAATCACCCAGAATCTGGTCCTCACATACATCTCACCCGGTGTGGTATGTCCAGAACACTTTCCTACCCAGGAAAAAAGGATGCTGCAGTTTTATGCCACATCCTCCATCATAAGGTAAGTCAGATATATGCCAGCATGTGGGTTACCTACCGCATGTGCAGATGGAGAATGGTTTAGGTAAGAAAGGATAGAGATGAAAATAGAAAGAAATGAGTTTAATAGTGTCCACTGATGAAGACTAATGTCATTAGTAGTAGGAAAAGACAAGGTAGCTGTACTTTGAAATCTATGCAACTATTTTCTGGACTCTGTTCACACTTTTGATAGGGAGGCTGTGGCAACAGTGGAAATGGAGCTGGTGATTGTCTGACTGGGATGACCTTTGGGAGTGCAGAGGTGAAGGAGAGCAAGTGTAAAAGTTCATAGTTCTGTGCAAGATCCTTACCGATGCTCATAATCAATGATCCTGGTTTAAATTTTTAAAAAACCTTTCTCTAAATTTCTCTGTCCTCTGTGTTTTGAGAAGCTGTAGCAGACATTTTCTTCCTGAGGTTGACATTTTCATCAGAAGAGAAAGCCTGGGGACTTTGATAATAGCTGATCACAGGAATCCTGGATGACCAGTGTGGGTTCCCCCGCCTTGATTCTACTCTAATTAGGTGATCACAGCCATCTCTCTTGACATGTCTGCTAGGGGCTGGAGATACTTGGCAATGAATCTGTCAGTCACGCAGAGAGTACAAATGGGTTGGGTCAGAGGTAACCAGAAACCTTGCCTTTATGTCACATTATTTATTTGGAAATTGGTCCACAGGCATGGAAAGGAGGATATAAAACATTGTAAATATATACTACATATGAACCTTGTCATATTTTATTTATTTATTGAAATTTGAGCTATTCTGTAGTAATAAAAATGAAGAAAAATTTCACATAAACCCAGGAATACTAAAGAAAGCTATGAATAATAAATTTGGGTAAGTCAATACTGTTTTTTGATGTGCTAGCATAACCTGTTACTTAAAGGAATTCTGTAATGAGTATTTTTGTTATATAAGAAAACCTCCTGTAAGGCTCTCTGCATTCTAAATTGTTTTACAATTTTGATTTTTCTGAAAGTTGTGTATACCAAGCTACTGTTAGATAAAAGACATTAAATTGGGGGTTGTGGTTGTTGCCCCTTTGTCTTGCTTTTCTGGGATATTTAAGCCATGATGACAGACCTGAATGACTGCAAATCAGGGAAATTTTTTTTTTTTTAAACATCTTTATTGGAGTATAACTGTTTTACAATAGTGTGTTAGTTTCTCCTTTACAACAAAGTGAATCAGTTATACATATACATATGTTCCCATATCTCTTCCCTCTTGCATCACCCTCTCTCCCACCCTCCCTATCCCACCCCTCTAGGTGGTCACAGAGCACAGAGGTGATTTCCCTGTGCTATGCGGCAGCTTCCCACTGGCTATCTAATTTACATTTGATAGTGTATATATGTCCCTGCCACTCTCTCACTTCGTCACAGCCCACCCTTCCCCCTCCCCATATCCTCAAGTCCATGCTCGAGTAAGTCTGTGTTTTATTCCCGTCCTACCACTAATCTCTTCATGACATTTTTTTCCCTTAGAGTCCATATATATGTGTTAGCATACGGTATTTGTTTTTCTCCTTCTGACTTACTTCACTCTGTATGACAGACTCCAGGTCCATCCACCTCATTATAAATAACTCAGTTTCATTTCTTTTTATGGCTGAGTAATATTCCATTGTATATATGTGCCACATCTTCTTTATCCATTCATCTGTTGATGGACACTTAGGTTGCTTCCATGTCCTGGCTATCGTAAATAGCGCTGCAATGAACATTTTGGTACATGACTCTTTTTGAATTATGGTTTTCTCAGGGTATATGCCCAGTAGTGGGATTGCTGGGTCGTATGGTCGTTCTATTTGTAGTTTTTTAAGGAACCTCCATACTGTTCTCCATAGTGGCTGTATCAATACTTAGCTCTAATGGTATGGGGCTCAATTATACCACAGCAGTGCCTTATGCAGCAAGGACGCACAAAATGAAACCCATCTGAGCATGAATCGTTGGCTCCTCTCTTCCTCCTGTTTCCTTCCTCATGTCCTGTAGACACCTGACTTTTGAGGTGTCTACTTCAGAGCTGCAGGTTAGGGACCCAAGAACCTTTCTTCATTGGGAGCTCTACTGGGGAGAAAGGATTCTTTGACAGTCAAGATATCTTTGGCTCTAAAGCACACATCTATAATCAGATCCACTCTTTTCAGAAAACCCTGTTCTTTTCAGGAACAGGGCACCCAAATGCAAACCCAAACTTCGCACAGCTTAAGCTTTTCAAAGTAAGCAGGGAATAATGACAGCGAGTGAGCCAACACTGTGCTAAGTGCGTGATCCACATTCCCTCACTTAGTCCACAGAGCATCACTGTGGGCAGATGTTACTCTATCTCCTTCCTAAAAATGAGGAATTCTGAGGTTAAACTATGTGCCCACAGTCATAGCTGGCAAGTGGCAGAGTTAGAACTTTAACCCAGGTGGTCTGGCTCCCTAGTAAATGCTCCAAAATAGTATGACCTCGCTAGAGTTGCCACATCAATTTCAGCTTAGCACTGAGCTGTTACTGCCTACTGAGTCCCTTTTCGGCTTTCTGGATCTTTTTCACATAAGCGCTCTAAATGCCCGGGCTTGCTGATTATATATATTTATATCTTTATTTATGTATCTTTGCATCCTTCTAGAATACACTGCAAAGGAATGGTGATGGGTGCTGCTTATTTGTTTGCCTATTTATTACCCCTGATTTTGGACAACATTTTTAGTCCTGATACAGTCTTCATTTCCATCTGTCTTGAGGCAATGAGATGGAGAGAGAGAGAGAGAGAGTCCCCACTGATCCCTGTCATAACTGATAAAGTTCCACTGGGACAGAAAGCCCTCACTGGCTTCTCAAGACCTCTGAATTAGGCTTTAAAAAGGGCACTGGGGTCCAAGCACAAACAGCAAATCTTCCTTCCAACTCCATTTTTAGACCAAACAGTTGTATAGTACCTACAAGAGCACAGTAATGGCCAAAGTTCATTGTTAGCTTTGATCACCCCAGTGGGTATCATTGTTCCAGCCACAAAGAACCAAGGTTACCACTGTTACTGAATGGTAATACAGGGGGTACATAAGCAAAATTTATGTGAAAATAAGCAGCAAATAGTCTCTGAATACTTATTTTATGTCAGTCACTAGAGATGGGATATTGACCCTCACAATGTAGCAGAGAAATAAGACAATAACCATGTAATATCATCTGTAAGTGCAAAACAAGTTCTCTAGACTTTTTCTCAGTCTTAATCTATTTTTCTTTCTCTTTTCCCCTACCACCTACTACCCTTCCCCCTCCCCCCACATCTCCTTTGTGTGCCCTGTGTTTTTAGAGTCAATGCTGGCTTTCATGGCTGATTTCCTGTGAAGACCTCAATTTCTTCATAAAGGCAAAGATAAACCGGTCCCAGCTTTATCTCACATAACAAATTTAATCTTCCTGAGTTCTACTTCCTCAAACAGTTGACAGGCTCATCCAAAGGTGTTAATTGCTTATAAAGTCTTAACGATCATTTATATGTTAACAATCACCTATAATATCTTGACTCCTAGGAGCAAGAATTGAGCTCACAAAAACAATAGGTATTGAGAGACATGAACATCCTGTTTAGAGACAGAAATTTGTATAACTCTGCTTGCGCTTTTTAACATGAGATTTCCAATCATGTCACAGTTTCCAAATTGAAATACTCGCCATTTATCTTGGCCTTCTAGAGACTTCTCTGACCTGTATGTAATTTAAGAGGAGAATTTTATTTCCCTCTGTAAAGACTGCTTTTGTTAGTCAAAGGCATCAGCAGCAAGTCTGAATTTGCATTTTAAATTTAGAATGATTTATTTCCAATGAAAAGTGTATGCCTGCTGCAGTTAGTCTAGGAGTGACTAGGGGACTAATAATTTATATTGAAAGACTATTGGAAATGTGAGCTTCCTTATGAAGGAAAAGATTGGCACACTTGACTTCATAATTTGAAACCTCTATATGACAAGAGACTCCCTAAACACAATTACGTGACAAACAACAGACTTGGACAAAACATGAATACTTGCAACATACATAATCAAAAGGTTAGCATTAAGACTGCAATAAGAAGCTCCTAGCACTCAAGAAACAAATGGCAAACAACCTAATTTATATGGGGAAAAAAATAAAAAACCCTCAGAGAAAAACACAAATGATGAGTAAGCACACAAAAAGCTTAACCTCACTCATCAAAGACGTGCGAACTTTCTGCTTATCAGGTTGGCAAGGTTATTAAGATTAATATTTAGTGTTATTGCTGGCAAAGAGCACTGCCAGGCTGTCAGTGTAAACTGGGAGAGTCAAGTGGCCTCGGTTCTCTGTAGTCATTCAACAACATTTATCGAAAATATGTGTCTTTTTGACACAGCAATTCTTCCAAGGATCTATCTGGCACAAATATGTGCAAAAGTGGAAAACATGTATGTTCAAAAATCTTAATTGTAGCATTCTAACGATGAAGTCTTGGAAACAATCTCAGTGTTCACCAGCAGAGGAGTGGATAAATGCATCAAGGTACATCCAAGCCACGCATGCAAAGCAGCTGAAAAATGAGTGAGAGAGTACTCACATGGAAAGGTATTACCTGCTTTATTTTTTAAAGTTCCAGGGCAATTTCTATTTCTATGTAAATAACAACAAACACCATAATCATGTATGTGGGTATAAGTGTGGATGTGTGTTTATAAAAAAATGCCTGGATGATCCAACTGTTGGCAGTGATCTCCAGAGAGGAGCTTGGGATTGGGGCAAAGGAATTTTTTATTTTTTATTTTATTAATTTCTAAGTTGCATTTTTAAAAATTACTTTCATTATTAACATACTAAAAAAAGGAAATGTTCTGGAATTTTCTTATAAAATAGTGTGCCAAATGACACAGATTCCACTACCGCGTTGTCATGTTCCAGAAGAATTATGTACCTCTTTAAATGCTCCCATTGATAATGCACATTTACCCAAATTTCCCATCAATTCTTTAGAATTCTGGAACGTGCACTGCACAGAAAGTCAGGATATTCAAGTTCTAGTTTCTGTTCTATCATGCCCTTGTTGCTACAGGTATCCCCCAATTTTCAAAAGTTCACTTTACGCCACTTCGCTTTTACAAAAGACTTACATTAGCACCTGTTTTTGCTAAGGGAAAGAAATCCAAAGAGGATTTTCGCGTTTAGGAAAACAAGTGAAAAGCAAAAATAGTTTCAGCATTGGTTTGGCAGCAGTCGTTTACAGAGGCGGCGCACACCGGTCCCCACCCCACCCCTGCCACCTCCCCAGCAGGAACAGCACCACTGAGCTCCTTCCCCATGCTCAGCATCTCAGCATCAAGCCACGATAGCTTTGAACTGTGTCTATAGCATTGGTGCTTCATCTCCATTTACTTTCGGCATCTGTTAGCAAGATGCGTCCTAAGGTAACTGCTTCTTCACTTTACACCACTTTGGCTTCTAAAAGGTTTAACAGGGGTGTGCAACTTTCAGAAGGTGGGGGAAACATGTTATCTCTTTGCAGACCAATCATTTCATGTCTCTGAATCTCTGAAAAACGAAATCTGGGCACCATTTGTTGTTCTCCAACTCTGGTCCCCGCTGACCCTAGGCTCTTCTCCACACCTATCTACCACCCACCACCCTGCTTTTCAACTAAAGCAATTCTGTTTGTCTCCATTTTGTTTGTTTGTTTGTTTGTTTATTCACCTAAGATTCTGTCTTATTTCTGAGCAAAAGTCACTTGAAAATATGCGGAAGAGATTATTTTAAGCTCTTTCCAGAACAAATACTTCTTGAGTCTATGAAATCCAGGCTCTGGTCAGGAATGCAGACCTTTTAGTCAGTCCTTAAATTACCCCAGCCTGGAATTACCCTTGCCTTTCTCCTGGTGCATCAGGCCAGAAACACAGACCTGCTTTATTTTTTCCAGAACATAAAGTTGAACTGTACAGGCTGTAATGGATATGAATGAGAAAGGTCAACAGACATGTGTCAGGAAACAAGGGACAAAATGGACTGCTTGGGAAAAGGGGGAGCTCTTCCTCCCCCCCACTCCCCTTCAAACGACCATTGGGTCAGTTGGCATTGCTCCTGGCACAAGGGTTTTGCTTTTGCTTATGAACATGCTCTCTGTTCAGAGAGCCCTGAGAATACATTCATTAGGGAGCTGTAATTCAGGCTTCACAGTTGAAGGTCAGACCAGAAACCAGCACCAGCTCTTCATCAGCAGCCGAGGGAAGAGAGAGTCAGGGCCTGATCTTCACTCTCAACGCCAATGAAACATAGGGCCTGTGTTCAGGGTCAGCTCCATTCATCCCATAAGGTGGGTAAAATTTAACAATTGGGTGGCCTTTTCTTTGACTTGGGTGAAAAAACAAAATCAAGAACTTCTAGAGAGTTCTAAATGGAAGCAGACATAGCAAAGTTAGAGCAGATGTTACTCCACTGCTTCTACCCATCCCATCCTTTCAAGACACATGATATAAACTCTACGACTCACCTCTGACGTCACTGACTGCATCACAAGGTAAGAACCCATGAAACTATTTGCCAAAGTAAGAGACAAAAAGAGAGGGTCAAGATACAGCACTCATTTGTCATATTCTCATTTCACAGCCCAAATATAATCTGTGAGGGCACCTTAGAAGTAAAACAAATAGATGGGTTACCTATTTATTCTATCCTGTTTTTTCCATAAGAAAGTCTTAATAGTATGCTTAAAAAATCACAGACTAAACCTACTTGACTCCAACTCACTGAACCCCCAGTTTCTCTCAACACCTCTCTCTATACCACATACCATTAAATTCATTCTTATCCTTTGGATTTGTGTTATCGAAGGGAGGGCTCTGTGCCCTATTTTTCTTACATGCCCCCAGAGGTCCAAATGAAATGTAATACCCTGCAGACTAAATATAAATAAAATGTTTGCCATTAAAAGGACGAGATACAGTGTAGAAGCAACCTGAAATATGTTACTTTGCTAAATAAGCATATTAAATTTGACAGCGACTTCAAAGCGTAAGCTGCAAAGGAAGGGAAGAGTAGATAGATGGGAAACTACCTCTGTGATTTAAAAAAATATAAATTTTGATCACCAAAGGGCTACTATGTAAACAACTTTTCAGCACTTCCTGTGTGTCAAGTTTTTTATGTAAGTTAATTACTGACACAGTAATGCTGGGAAAGAAACTACCCCAAAACTCAGTGGCTTAAAACAATAAGCATTAGCTCAACAGTCTATAGCCTGGTGATTTAGATCGGGCTCAGTCGGGTGGTTCTTCTCACCCGGGCTCGGCCTACATGCCTGGGGAATGACTGGTTGTCAGCTTCAGTTGGAGTCACAGGGTTCATTGGATCACGTGTCTCTCACCCTCTAGCAGGCCAGCCCAAGCATGATTTCATGGTATTATCAGAAGGCAGGAACCAGAGCAAGTCCCAATGCCCAGGTGCTTTACAAGCCTCTGCTTGCATCATGTCTGCTAACATCCTATTAGCCAAAATAAGTTGTATGGTTGAACCCAGGGACAGAGCAGGAGGAAGGGCACTCCGATTTACAGAGGAAAGAATCTGAATATGTGAAGAAATAAAGAATTAGAGCCATAAATGCCATCTCCCCAGGGACTCTGTACTAATTTAACTGATTTCATCTCCTTTAACTTCACAATAGCTCTAAGAAGTTATTACTATTATCCCCATTTAATAAATGTGAATACTAAGGATGAGAGGGAAAGGTAAATGACAGAGCTACTAACTTCTTCTAACTAACTGGTAAATGACAGAGCTACTAACTTCTTCTGCTCTAATATGTGATCTGTCCCCACACATTTCTAAGTTTCTTAGACCTTTATTATTTACCAAAAATATGGAAAATTATGGCAGAGAGAGAGAGATTTGGCAACATTAAGAAGTGAAGAACCTAGTCGTCTTATTCCATTTGTGTCATGAATCTTTTCCAAAAGGAATGGATTTACTATATGTAAGTTATATACAAATAAAAGACAAAAGAAAAGAAAAAGAATCGGAGCTAATTGACACCCAAAGAGAATACCAACTAGATTTTTGGGAGGGAACCAGTCAAAATGACTCAAAAAAAACATATGGAAAACTAATAAATAACAATACCAAAGAACATTCTGAAAAGTCAGAGTATTGAAAGTCATCTGTCTTTCCAGATATTGCAACACATTAAAAAGTTACAATAATTTTTTAAAGTACTGTCATGTGAATTGACAGACAAATCAAACAGACCAGAAAGCACAGAAGTAAGCCAGAATCCATACAGGAATTTAATTTAGACGGTGATAAAGGTGGCAATTCAAATCAGTGAGGAAATGATGGACTGCTTCATAAATGATGCTGTGGTAACTGGACAGTCCTCTGAAATTTTTATTATATTTCTACAATACCTTACACTATAAAAATTTTACTTCTGTCAATAATGTAAAAGTGAAATGAAACAGTAATAGCATGTGAACAAAATATGAGGGTTCGTTTTAAACATATGCAAAATGAAGGAAGATTTTTTTAGGTTTGACATAAAACCCAAGTCCCACTGCAAAACAGTTGAGAGACTGTGGAACACACCTCAGAATTATCCCACTGAGGAGGGAGGAGGCCAAGTTATTTATCCAGAACTCCGGGAGCATTAATTTCCAGCACTTGTGGCTATGGCAAGGGATCTCCACAGTAGGCCAAGGGGACATAAAAGGGCACCAATGGCATCTGATAAATATGGGAGACAAAAATGTTATGTGTCGTTTGTTAGGTGAAGTAGTGAGAGATAACTCTCCTACTTGCACGCCTCCGTTCTGCACTCATGAAATCTGGTTATGGGAGGATCAGCACCAAATGTTGATTGCTTGTTCAAAGTATATGGAACATCCTGTAAGACAGCCGTCCAACTTGTAAAAGCTCTGGTCTTGCAGCTACCTCCATAGCTGGATCTTCCAAAGGCCATCCTACCATGTTTAAGGTCAGCTTTTCCTGGGTGACAGGATTCACAGTAAGCCTAGTGAACCCCATGTGTATGTGCTTATTGCCTCTGCTCTGCAGTAAAATGAGCTCTTTGTTCAGAAGCAAGACCACCTTTGGACCATTAGGCCACGATGCCCAAGTAGAAGAGCTGCTTGAATTTCCACTCGAACCAGTTACAGAGCCTCTCTAGCTTTGGGCCACGCTCATGAGCAGCATCTTTAAGGGTTACTTGGCAATAGGGTGGAGCATTGTGCCTCTTTCTTAATGTCAGAGAATGTAACATGATGCAAATTGTCTTTTACTTTGAAGGGGATTTCTTGAATGTCTCACAAATCCCCAGAATCTTCACTGAGATTCACTGAGGTCTCTGAATTCTCATGAGATTTATCACCCATCTTATGGCACATACGTGTTTCATCAAGATGTCTCGGGTACTTGATACTTTTTGCTCAATCAGCATGGTCTAATCAATACAGTGGAATAGAGCCATGCCCTATGGGATGATGAAGTGATCAAGGTTTCTACAGATAGATTAAGGCAGCCAACAGGATGTCAGTAAGGATGTGTAGCTGCTGGATAAAAGCAAACTGCATTGAGTGGTGTCTACTTATTGGTTAGGAAAAGCGTGTTTGCCAGATTGACATCTGCATATTAGGCTCCAGGGACTGTGTTGATTTGCTCCAAAAGCAGATTACATCTGTAACAGCATCTGCAGTTAGAGCCACTACCAGTTAAGTTTCCTAAAAGCCAGCTCTTCTCCCAGACCTCCAGCACTCCTGCACAGGCCAAACAGAGGAGGTTAAATAGGGAGACAATTGCAATCAATTCTCACACATTTTCCAGGTCCTTGATATGGTCATTAGTTCTGTAACTCCTCCTAGGATGTGGTATTGCTCTGAAGCGGGGCTCCCATGTAGCCCATCTTTCCATAGTAGCCCTCATTCCAGGAGTCAGAGAATAAATGTGGAATTTTTTTCAATTGCCAGATTACGCATTCAGGAACTAGAAAAATAAACTCAGGGTCTAGTGTGAGACAAATTCTAATCAAAACTCTCTTATGTCACTAAAATCCCATAACACCCAGTCTGACCAGGGGACCTGTTGTCAGGGTCCCCAGGAAACTCTGGATACTGAGATGCTTGTGGTGACCATACCACATTGCTTCTGACCCAGGAACTCTTTTTACTGCAAAGAGAAAAGTAATGAGCTCATGCTCATGGGATTCTACTCAAAGACAATATCCAGAACTGCCCCCAAATCTAGTATCCTTCTTTCCCCATTGCACAGGTACCTTGGTAGGTCAATGCAGAACTCTTTAGGGAAGGCTAAGAAATTTATAATACACATAGGTGGTAATGCTGTGGGACCTTTTTTTAAAGGAATGCAGTCTCCCCTGCACGTAGGGGTTTAGAGTCTGTGAACTGGCTCAGACAGGGAAATTTGGTGGGGATCTGAGTGTCCTCTGGTGAATAGTCACCAGGCCTAAAGTTTTATCAGTTATATAAAATCAGGCCTTAGAAGGTTGCCCATATAATTCAGTACTAGAGATGAATGATCCATTATCTAGGACAAAAGATTTCTGAAGGGAAAACCATTTTGATCACTGATCTGGCCCTGCTGCCTGTTGCAGTGACCACACCCAGCTTATCTCTCATGGTTAACTAGGCCTCTGTCATTCTGGGATCTCACCATCCTCACTGCATTCAAGAATCCCATTCCAATGGCAGGACCTCCCACCACCTTCATTCCAGGCTCACTGTCAGAGCCAGTTTCCTATCTAGAACCCTAGCTGCAAGGGAGCCTGGGAAATGTCATTTTTAGTGTTCTAACTTCTGTGACACAGGCAAATCCAATAGATGAGAACCTTATGAGAGAAAGAACATTTTCTGTGAATTTGGAGAAAAGGTTGAGCTTATGCTCATGAGTAAGATAGATGAATGGATTAGGAATGTATGTGGGGTGTACAAAGAAGCTTCTTGAGTGTAAATGGGTAGGGAACATGTCTTTTTGTAAAACTGGCCTTTTGATCTCCTCAAAAATAAGTATAAGAGGACGCATACAAAGCAAAGACCTACCAAATACAAACTTTTGCAGTTAATACAAATCATGTTTGCAAAGAATATTTAATGGTGTGAGAAAGTTCTGATTATATCACACTGAGTGAAAAAGGGGTTATACAAGAGCATATATACATTTTAAAAATGTTTTTTAAAATAAATTTATTTATTTATGTATTTTTGGCTGCACTGGGTCTTCGTTGCTGTGCGCAGGCTTTCTCTAGTTGCAGCGAGCGGGGGCTACTCTTTGTTGGGGCGCACTGGCTTCTCACTGCGGTGGCTTCTCTTGCTGCAGAGCATGGGCTCTAGGCGCCCAGGCTTCAGTAGTTGTGGCACGTGGGCTCAGTAGCTGTGGCTCGCGGGCTGTAGAGCACAGGCTCAGTAGTTGTGGCGCATGGGGCTTAGTTGCTCCACAGCATGTGGGATCTTCCCTGACCAGGGCACGAACCCGTGTCCCCTGCATTGGCAGGCGGATTCTTAACCACTGTGCCACCAGGGAAGTCCTGAGCATATATACATTTTAAATTAGTGTGTGGGTGTGTATGTGTATACACACATGTACCGTATACACATATGTTACACACTCATATACTGGAAAGAAGCATCTCAAACTGCTAAAAGTGGTAGCAGAACCACAAATGACAATTTTTTTTCTTTTAGATATTTTTCCAAAATTTTTGCAATTATGTCATTTTAAAAGTTAGAATTACTTTATAAAAATTATTTTATCACAAGAAAATGGAATAGCTAATGAATATGTTTTGGTTAAAGTCTAAAAATGACTAGTGTCATCATTATTCTACAACCTTAGAATTTATTTTCTAACATAGTGTAAAAAGAGAACACTTTAAAAATTAGGCCCAGGATTGGGAGAGAAAAATGTGTTTCTAAAACCTTGAGTTTGGGCTTGATCTCAGAATCATGGAAGTAAAAACTAAACTCTGAACACTTAGCCTGATTTCATGTTTGACTGTAGCAATAAATCCTCCCATTGTTTTTAAATGAAAACATAGATGAACTCCTAATATCCAAAACAAAGTGAAGTGCTTCATTTGAAACCAAACCCTCTAGCAGGATGCTTAACTTCATGAAAACCCACTTGAAAGCCACTGACCTGGTCCAACCCATCATTTTCCAGATGAAGAGCTCTCCAGAGGGAAGGGGCTAATCCCCTATAACCAAAGGTCAGATAAGAGGATGTCCCCATAGACACTCAGGAGTCTATGGCCAGGTGCCTCTTAGCACCATTCAAGGCATGAAGTCAAAGATACAGAAGGAAATCACATCTCAAAGGACTGTGAGAGGGCAAAGTCAAGGGTGCATGCAGCTGCCTTGAAGGATCAGAAGACAGGGACAGAATGCAAGGGCCAGCTGCTGCTTTTCTGAGACTCTCGTGATGGCTTACAAAAGTATTGCAGGTTGGTTTAAGGAGCTGGAATGGGGCAGACCTGCCATAGCTTGCTGATGGCCACATGACCCTTAGGACTAAAAACCACATGTCCCAACTCAGTAAGATGGCCTGGCTAATTCACACACACACACACACACACGCCTGCCTGCAAGTAATCCTCATAAACTTCACGCTCCCGTATCCACCTAACTTGAACAGTCTTTACTCAGCGTACTGCCAATCCAGAGGATAATTTCATTCATTTTCCTACTTGGCATCTCCTTAGCGCTTTCCTTTGGCCATCTTCTCAGAACTCTACAGCCCTCCCCCATTGCATCAATTAGCATCTAGCTATGGTGATCAAACTTTGGTGTGCTTGATAATCATCTGAGAAGCAGGATTAAAACAATGATGTGGGGTCCCAATTCCGGAGGACCTGGAGAAGGAGAGGGTACAATTTTACATAGACGGCCCTTGAATCACAGTTTGAGAAACACTGAACAATATGGTCATGATTCTCAGTCTCCAGCCCAGTCTTTCTCCAGGGCTCAAGGCCTAAAATATCAACTGCCTGATTAATTTGGACAAATCCTCTCACGGTAAATTCATCATGCTCTTATCCACCCACCCCCAAATCTACTGTGTCCTTTCCCGGCTTGCTGTGGTCCTGCCGCAAGCGGGGCCCAGGTCCTCTATAACTGTGAGCCCACTGTTGGCCTCTGCTATCTCTTCTCCCTCACTCATTTCTAATGGCTTCAGCTCACCCAAAGACAGGAAAAGCCACTGACTTTATACTGATCTGTCATCCCCAAATTTCTGAGTCCAATCACTGCAATGGCTGCTACCTGCTTCAATGGAGGAAAGGAGAAAGTACAGGAATAAATATGTGACTAGTTCCACGTCCTTGTGAGTTTCCCAACACACTATTATAAAAGGCAATTTGGTAGTCAATTTCTATTGAAGCTTCAGGACTAACTGAGGGACAGGGAGTAAAAGCAGTGAGCAGGGTTGTTATACAACTGATCGCTTAAAAGTGAATACTGAGCAGCCTTATTCTCAAAAATCCTTCAGTCAATCCCTCCCCACCTCCTTCTCTTCTATTCTGGCCACACCTCCCTCCATGTGGCTCTGGCTCCATTTGAGCTGTCCTTCCTCTCCTCCACGTGCACCCTCTGAGACTCCCACTTCGTGGGCACAGCTCCTGCAAAGCAGAGGAGCTGTCCTTCCCTCACGCAAGCCCATCCCAGTCGCACCTGGAGAGCAGCCTCCACAACTAGAGTGAACCATCAGTGGATTTTGAGTACAGAGATGTTTCTCGTTCGGGAAAAAAACTGCTGCCGGCTCTTAATCCGACAATTTTTTCTCCCTGTGTCATATCATTACTTGGCTCTTCTCAAATTGCTTTAATATTAGCCACAGTCTGGCCACAATGACATTTTTTATTCCTTCCCTCTTGTGAGGGTGGTTGCCAGCTGCAATCAGGTGTTAATGAGGCTGGCCTGGGGTTCAAGGCTCCTGAGTAGTAGTTGGGTTTGTACTGGTCCCAGGTGGTAGTCCTTTCCTCCCTGCTGTTAGCAACATAGCCAATGCATGTTGTTTATTACAAGGAAGGCCAATGTGGGGGGAAAAAGAGGGGCGTGGGGAGACTTTTTCTCATTAACCCTAAAACATTAAAAAAAAAAGAACTAGAACCTCTATTTCACTGACAGTTCTGGTTAGTGAATTTTTATGGTAGTATTTAGTGGCTCCTGGTGGCCTAGGGTTTCCTTGGTAAAATTAGGTTGGTTCTTGTTAAATCTCTTCTTAGACAAGGCAACAGGCTCTGCTTGTCCTTGGTAATAATCAGCACTTTCTATTGAAGGTAGCCTTGAAGAAACTATGTTTTCAATTTTTTAATTTAAAATCTAAGACCTTACATGTGCCAACAGTGGATATATCAATGGCAGAACAGAGCCCTTGCTTCACCTGGAAACAGGCTAGACAGGCATGTTTATTTCTAAAGAAAAAAAATTTTAAGTCATTCAGCAATCATCTATGAGTAGGGAGAGATAAGGCTGATGGTCTGATATACTGGGTTGGCCAAAAAGTGCCTTTGTTTTTTAAGTAAAAATAAAAGAGGGCTTCCCTGGTGGCACAGTGGTTGGGAGGCCGCCTGCCGATGCAGGGGACACGGGTTCGTGCCCCGGTCTGGGAAGATCCCACATGCCGCGGAGCGGCTGGGCCCGTGAGCCATGGCCGCTGAGCCTGCGCGTCTGGAGCCTGTGCTCCGCAGCGGGAGAGGCCACACAGTGAGAGGCCCGCGTACCGAAAAATAAAATAAAAAAATAAAAGATACATTTTTCATTTTCACCAAGAACTTTATTAAACAACGTATTCACCCTTTTGTTCCACTACCTTCTGCCATTTTTCAGGCAACTTCATAATTCCATCTTCCCAAAACTTTTTATCTTTTTGAGCAAACAACTGTTCCAGGTGCCTTGTACAGTCTTCCAGGGAATTGAAATTTTTTTGCACTAAGAGAATTTTGTAAAGAAATTTTCTATTAAGAGAATTTTGTTAAAAAATGTTCCAAAATAAATGGAAATCCAAAGATTCAATGTCTGGTGAATACGGTGGATGAATCAGAACTTCCCAGCCAAGCCGTAACAGTTTTTGCCTGGTCATCAAAGAAACAGGCGGTCTTGTGGTATTCTGATGGAAGATTATGCTCTTTCTGTTGACTAATTCTGGATGCTTTTCGTTGAGTGCTGCTTTCAGTTGGTCTAACTGGGAGCAGTACTTGTTGGAATTAACCATTTGGTCTTCTGGAAGGAGCTCATTATAGAGGACTCCTTTCCAATCCCACCACATACACAACATCACCTTTGGATGAAGACCGGCCTTTGGTGTAGTTGGCGGTGGTTCATTCGCTTGCCCCACGATCTTTTCCATTCCACATTATTATACAGTATCCACTTTTCATCACCCGTCACAATTTGTTTTTAAAACAGAACATTTTCATCACATTTAAGTAGAGAACTGAATGAGGAAATACTGTCAAGAAGGTTTTTTGCCCCTTAACTTACGTGGAACCCAAACAGCAAAGCGATGAACATAACCAAGCTGGTACAAATGATTTTCAACACTTGATTTGGATATTTTGAGTACCGGCTGTGTCCCACAAGGTATAACGTTGATGGTTCTCAATTAATGTCTCGACTTGATCGCTATCAACTTCAACTGGTCTACCCGACTGTGGAGCATCGTCCAGCGAGGAATCTCCAGCACGAAACTTCACAAACCACTTTTGACACGTTCAACCGGTCACAGCACCTTCTCCATACACTGCACAAATCGCTTTTTGCATTTCAGTTGTGTTTTTACCTTTCTTGAAATACTAAAGCATAATATGCCAAAAATGCTGCCTTTTTTCTTCCATCTTCAATATTAAAATGGCTACACAAAAATTCACCAATTTTGATGTCTTTTTTTATTTTTTTATTTTTATTTATTTATTTTTTTTTTTGCGGTACGCGGGCCTCTCACTGTTGTGGCCTCTCCCATTGCGGGGCACAGGCTCCGGAGGCGGAGGCTCAGCGGCCATGGCTCACGGGCCCAGCCGCTCCGCGGCATGTGGGATCTTCCCGGACCGGGGCACGAACCCGTGTCCCCTGCATCAGCAGGCGGATTCTCAACCACTGCGCCACCAGGGAAGCCCGATGTCTTTTTTTAAACACACACTGATATGACAGCTGACACATACAATCTAACAAAATTGTTCTGAATGAAGTTAAATGAAGTTAAAAACAACTAAGTGCCATCTTATGGAAAAAAACAAATGAACCTTTTGGCCAACCCAATATTTGGTCTCAGATGGGGCCTCAGCATCAGTATTTTTAAAAGTTCTCCAGGTAACCAAATGTAATTTTGAAACCAATGGTCTAGGGTCTGGAATAGTGGTTTTCAATCCTCCTCTGATTCCAATCATCAGAATCATCAGGTGAAATTTTAAGCAATATGGATGCTCTCAGACCAATTAAATCTGAATCTCTGGGCATGAGAGTTTTTTCAAAAATTCCCAAGTGATTGTGAAGCAACATGAAGTTGTAGAACCACTGGCTCTAGAAGAAAATTATACCAGGGCCTAAAAGGCAGGATGAATCCATTAAGAAGCCACATATACTGCTTCTTATTGGCACTAAATAACTAGTTCCCTGCCCTTGGTGTCTAACCCTCAGAAGGTATTTATCAACATTTTATTTCTATGCCAAGTAAATGAAAAAGATAGTAAGGACCTACCCAATATTGAAACTACCCTCTGGATGAAAACAGAGCAAGATGTTTGGGATAAATGAAAACATCCAACACAACCTTTGTTTTGCTTAAATAATGAGCCCTTTAACACTGGTTTCTTATTAAAAATCATTCAGAGTGGTAAATGACAGGAACTCTGGTTTATAGTGATATGGGGTAAAAGAAAAAGAAGACTACCTTTAGAAGAGCGGAGGGCCTTTCCTCTCTGGCACCTTGTAAAATCATGAAGGCTTTTGTTCCACAGCAAAAAGGCTTTCCCATAACTCACCTCACAGTAGCAGGGGACATTCGGCACTATCACAATGTAAGTATTTGGGGCTCAGATTTATACAGAAGCACAAAAACACACATACACACATACATGTATACACACATAATATCTTAGATATATTCATAAGCATACTCACGTGCACACGCACACACTCATGTGATTTCTTTTAGCTGATTCTGCAAATTCTTTTCTTGTTTGTAATATATGGAAGCAGTTAGCTGGTACTACAGTGACTATTCCAATTTTTAGGGCAATGAAACAGGTTGCCTGCAAGCCATAAAGACTTTAATTTTTAAAAAATGCCAGTGTTTTGTTTTTTGGCAAAATTTGTTCCTTACTTGCAGAGGACAGAACTGTAATTGCACAGTAAACCTGCATTTTGTCACTCTGAAAGCTGCTGGCATGCCATTTGTTCAAGAACGTGACACGATGATTATCCTCATAGTACCTGAATTCTAATCAAGAATTTTCAGGGCTGTAGTTTCAGTATGAAAAAGAAAATAGAAAGAAAGGATGAATCAAAAGTCTAATCCTGAGAACTAAATAGAGCTAGTGAGAGCCCATGGGCCATTCTAGAGAAAGGAAGATAATCTTTAAACACTCTAGAACAGCTCAAACTTAGCCCAAAGTCCAAGAGACCAATGCCACTGAGTTAAGATCAGATTGATTATAAAACTATCTACGTAGCAGGAATTATACTGATATGAAAAATGCCTTTATACTGACACGTGGAAGATAATTCAGGCAGGATTTGTTTTGTTTTGTTTTACCATAACAAAGTAATAAATAAAATGAAAACCCAATCATGATACCAACATGATACGAAGCCATTATGGAATTTTTTTTTAATTGAGTCTGAATACAATGGCAGAATTTTGTGCCACTTTTTAAAAGCACTACCTATTTTGATTCAGTGACAAAAACAAATTTGTTTCCAGGGACAGTGGTTACTTTCCTTTTGCTTCTGTGAGTCAGGACAAGAGGGGAATTCTATCAGCCATGTGTTTACTGAATGTACAGAGGAGAGAGGAGAAAGCATCCAGCTGGGGAACTACACGGTGAAAGGCGTGGGGCAGGGATGAGCAGAGCACCATGGAAGGCAGGATGAAAGGACGCCAGTGAGACATGTGTTGGAATTCTGGAGAAGATATATAATCTCCATGCCTCAGTTTTCTCATCTGTAAAATGGGGATACTAATATTATCTACTTCATGGAGTTGTTAGAAGGATCAAATGAGTTAATACATGTAAAGGGCTTAGCACAGCCTCCATAAATATTAGCCTCTGTTAGTCATCTTTGACTCATCCTTCGTCTACCTAATACATCCAGCTCATTTCCAAAACTTACAGATTCTATCTTCACAATACCTCTTGCATCGCCTCCACGTTTTTCATTTCCACCACTGCTTTCCTAGTGCTGGCAGGTCCTCACTATTTCTGATCTGAAATCCTGTAGCAACCTCCACAATGGCCTCCTCACCCTCTCCCTCTGGTCCATTGTGTACACTGAGACCAAAGTAATCGTAAGAACCACAGATCACAGCCCTCCGCTGTGCAAATAGCTGGGAGTGCCCTGTGCCCACAGAACGAAGCTCCTGGTACTAAGGCTATGCACCCTTCAGCCCCCGGCAGGCTTCCCCGCTCTGTCTCCCACTACTGTCCCCAATGTCCTCTATATATCAAGCCTAAGCATGAGGCACACATCTGAAAAAAACGCTGGGCATTCCCCACACTGTTTCCTGTGTTCAGCATCGGCTACATCCCGGCTGTCCCTCTCTTTTCTCTCCCCCACTCCCTCCCTACCACCCCATCTGAACATTTCTGCTTGTTAAAATCATACCCATTCCTTCTGTTTGAGCTTAAATGCCCCCTCCTCTGTGAACCAGCCTCCCTCCAGCTCAGCAAACAGATTTAATGTCTCATCCTTGAATCCTTATAGCACTTCCTGAATATTTCTCTAAAGTAATTTCCCCCCTACTATGGTACAGTCATGGGTATTTGTGTAATCCTTTTTTTTTTAAACATCTTTATTGGAGTATAATTGCTTTACACTGTTGTGTTAGTTTCTGCTGTATAACAAAGTGAATCAGCTATATGTATACCTACATCCCCATATCTCCGCCTTCCTGCGCCTCCCTCCCACCCTCCCTATCCCACCGATCTAGGTGGTCAGGAAACACTGAGCTGATCTCCCTGTGCAATGCAGCTGCTTCCAACTAGCGTCTATTTAACACTTGGTAGTGTATATATGTCAATGCTACTCTCACTTCGTCCCAGCTTACCCTTCCTCCTCCCGTGTCCTCAAGTCCATTCTCTACATCTGCGTCTTTATTCCAGTCCTGCCCCTAGGTTTGTCAGAACCTTTTCAATTTTTTTCTTAGATTCCATATATATGTGTTAGCATACGGCACTTGTTTTTCTCTTTCTGACTTACTTCACTCTGTTTGACAGACTCTAGGTCCATCCACCTCACCACAAATAACTCATTTTCGTTTCTTTTTATGACTGAGTAATATTCGGTTGTATATATGTGCCACATCTTCTTTATCCACTCATCTGTCGATGGACACTTAGGTGGCTTCCATGTCCTGGCTATTGTAAATAGAGCTGCAGTGAACATTGTGGTACATGACTCTTTTTGAATTATGCTTTTCTTAGGGTATATGCCCAGTAGTGGGATTGCTGGGTCATATGGTAGTTTTATTTTTAGTTTTTTAAGGAATCTCCATACTTTTCTCCATAGTGGCTGTATCAATTTACATTCCCACCAACAATGCAAAAGAGCTCCCTTTCCTCCACACCCTCTCCAGCATTTATTGTTTGTAGATTTTCTGATGATGGCCATTATGATGGGTATGAGGTGATATCTCATTGTAGTTTTGATTTACATTTCTTTAATGATTAGTGATGTTGAGCATCCTTTCATGTGTTTGTTGGCAATCTGTATATCTTCTTTGGAGAAATGTCTGTTTAGGCCTTCTGCAAATTTTTGGATTGGGCTGTTTGTTTTTTTGATATTGAGCTGAATGAGCTGCTTGTATATTTTGGAGATTAATCCTTTGTCAGTTGGTTTGTTTGCAAATATTTTCTCCCATTCTGAGGGATGTCTTCTCATCATATTTATGGTTTCCTCTGCTGTGCAAAAGCTTTTAAATTTCATCAGGTCCCATTTGTTTATTTTTGTTTTTATATCCATTTCTCTAGGAGGTGGGTCAAAAACGATCTTGCTGTGATTTATGTCATACAGTGTCTGCCTATGTTTTCCTCTAAGAGTTTTATAGTGTCTGGCCTTACGTTTAGGTCTTTAATCCATTTTGAGTTTATTTTTGTGTATGATGTTAGGGAGTGTTCTAATTTCATTCTTTTACATGTAGCTTTAGCAGTTTTCCCAGCACCACTTATTGAAGCAGGTATCTTTCCTCCATTGTACATTCTTGCCTCCTTTAACAAAGATAAGGTGACTGTATGTGTGTGGGTTTATCCTCTGGGTTTTCTATCCTGTTCCATTGATCTATATTTCTGTTTTTGTGCCAGTACCATACTGTCTTGATTACTGTAAATTTGTAGTATAGTCTGAAATCCAAGAGCCTGATTCCTCCAGCTCCATTTTACTTTCACAAGATTGCTTTGGCAGGGCTTCCCTGGTGGCGCAGTGGTTGAGAATCCGCCTGCCAATGCAGGGGACACGGGTTCGTGCCCCAGTCCGGGAAGATCCCACATGCCACGGAGCAGCTGGGCCCGTGAGCCATGGCCACTGAGCCTGTGCTTCCGGAGCCTGCGCTCTGCAACGGGAGAGGCCACAACAGTGTGAGGCCCGCATACCGAAAAAAAAAAAAAAAAAAATTGCTTTGGCTATTCGGGGTCTTTTGTGCTTCATACAGATTGTGAAATTTTTTGTTCTAGTTCTGTGAAAAATGCCAGTGGTAGTTTGATAGGGATTGCACTGAATCTGGAGATTGCTTTGGATAGTATAGTCATTTTCACAATGCTGATTCTTCCAATCCAAGAACACAGTATATTTCTCTATCTGTTTGTATAATCTTTAATTTCTTTCATCAGTGTTTTATAGTTTTCTGCATACAGGTTTTTGTGCCCTTAGGCAGGTTTATTCCTAGGTATTTTATTCTTTTTGTTGCAATGGTAAATGGGAGTGTTCCCTTAATTTCTCTTTCAGGTTTTTCATCATTAGTGTATAGGAATGCAAGAGATTTCTGTGCATTAATTTTGTATCCTGCTACTTTACCAAATTCATTGATTAGCTCTAGTAGCTTTCTGGTAGCATCTTTAGGATTCTCTATGTACAGTATCATGTCATCTACAAAGAGTGACAGTGTTACTTCCCTCTTTTCCAATTTGGATTCCTTTTATTTCTTTTTCTCCTCTGACTGCTGTGTTTAAAACTTCCAAAACTATGTTGAATACTAGTGGTGAGAGTGGGCAACCTTGTCTTGTTCCTGATCTTAGAGGAAATGGTTTCAGTTTTTCACCATTGAGAACAATGTTGGCTATGGGTTTGTCATATATGGCCTTTATCATGCTGAGGTAGCTTTCTTCTATGCCTACTTTCTGGAGAGTTCTTATCATAAATGGGGGCTGAATTTTATTGAAAGCTTTTTCTGTATCTATTGAGATTATCATATGGTTTTTATCCTTCAATTTGGTAATATGGTGTATCACATTGATTGATTTGCATATATTAAAGAATCCTTGCATTCCTGGGATAAACCTCACTTGACCATGGTGTGTGATCAATTTAATGTGCTGTTGGATTCTGTTTGCTAGTATTTTGTTGAGGATTTCTGTATCTATATTCATCAGTGATAGCAGCCTGTAGTTTTCTTTTTTTGTGACATCTTTGTCTGGTGTTGGTATCAGGGCTATGGTGGCCTTGTAGAATGAGTTTGGGAGTGTTCCTCCCTGTGCTATATTTTGGAAGAGTTTGAGAAGGATAGGTGTTAGCTCTTCTCTAAATGTTTGATAGAATTCGCCTGTGAAGCCATCTGGTCCTGGGCTTTGTTTGTTGGGAGATTTTTAGTCACAGTTTCAATTTTAGTGCTTGGGATTGGTTTATATTTCCTACTTCTTCCTGGTTCAGTCTCAGAAGGTTGTGCTTTTCTAAGAATTTGTCCATTTCTTCCAGGTTGTCCATTTTATTGGCATATGGTTACTTATAGTAATCTCTCATGATCCTCTGTATTTCTGCAGTGTCAGTTGTTACTTCTCCTTTTTCATTTCTAATTCTGTTGATCTGAGTCATCTCCCTTTTTTTCTTGATGGGTCTGGCTAATGGTTTATCAATTTTGTTTATCTTTGCAAAGACCCAGCTTTTAGTTTTTTGATCTTTGCTATTGTTTCCTTCATTTCTGTTTCATTTATTTCTGATCTGATCTTTATGATTTCTTTCCTTCTGCTAACTTTGGGGTTTTTTTGTTCTTATTTCTCTAATTGCTTTAGGTGTAATGGTTGTTTATTTGAGATTTTTCTTGTTTCTTGAGGTAGGATTGTATTACTATAAACTTCCCTCTTAGAACTGTTTTTGCGGCATCCCATAGGTTTTGGGTCATCGTGTTTTTATTGTCATTTGTTTCCAGGTATTTTTTGATTTCCTCTTTGATTTCTTCAGTGATCTCTTGGTTATTTAGTAGCATATTGTTTAGCCTCCATGTGTTTATATTTTTTACAATTTTTTTCCTGTAATTGATATCTAGTCTCATAGCGCTGTGGTCTGAAAAGATACTTGATATGATTTCAATTTTCTTAAATTTACCAAGGCTTGATTTGTGACCCAAGAT
Organism: Kogia breviceps; assembly: GCF_026419965.1. Taxonomy (NCBI): domain Eukaryota; kingdom Metazoa; phylum Chordata; class Mammalia; order Artiodactyla; family Physeteridae; genus Kogia; species Kogia breviceps. Next base: position 95,424,760 of record NC_081319.1, on the reverse strand, counting down.
ATGATCTATCCTAGAGAATGTTCCATGAGTACTTGAGAAGAAAGTGTATTCTGTTGTTTTGGATGGAATGTCCTATAAATATCAATTAATTCCATCTTGTTTAATGTGTCATTTAAAGCTTGTATTTCCTTATTTATTTTCATTTTGGGTGATCTGTCCATTGGTGAAAGTCGGGTGTTAACGTCCCCTACTATTATTGCATTATAGTTGATTTCCTCTTTTATGGCTGTTAGCATTTGCCTTATGTATTGAGGTGCTCCTATGTTGGGTGCATAAATATTTACAACTGTTATATCTTCTTGGATTGACCCTTTGATCATCATGTAGTGTCCTTCTTTGTCTCTTGTAACAGTCTTTATTTTAAAGTCTATTTTGTTTGACATGAGAATTGCTACTCCAGCTTTCCTTTGATTTCCATTTGTATGGAATATCTTTTTCCATCCCCTCACTTTCAGTCTGTATGTGTCCCTAGGTCTGAACTGGGTCTCTTGTAGACAGCATATATATGGGTCTTGTTTTTGTATCCATTCAGCCAGTCTATGTCTTTTGGTGGGAGCATTTAATCCATTTACATTTAAGGTAATTATCAATATGTATGTTCCTATTACTGTTTTCTTAATTGTTTTGGGTTTGTTGTTGTATGTCTCTTCCTTCTCTTGTGCTTCCTGCCTAGAGAAGTTCCTGTAGCATTTGTTGTAAAGCTGGTTTGGTTGTGCTGAATTGTCTTAACTTTTGCTTGTCTGTAAACCTTTTAATTTCTCTGTTGAATCTGAATGAGATCCTTGCTGGGTAGAGTAATCTTGGTGGTAGATTCTTCCCTTTCATCACTTTAAATATGTCCTGCCACTCCCTTCTGGCTTGCAGAGTTTCTGCTGAATGATCAGCTGTTAACCTTATGGGGATTCCCTTGTATATTATGTCTTGCTTTTCCCTTGCTGCATTTAATATTTTTTCCCTGTATTTAATTTTTGATAGTTTGATTAATATGTGTCTTGGCTTTAAAAATACATTATTTAAGAGATTTTGAATGTAAGTATAAAAATGGGATTTTGTTTAGAGTGTGTGTGCGTGTGCGTTGCGTGCGTGCACGTGTGCATGCGCATGTTGGTGGTTTTGGTATCTAGTATCTTATAATGATTGAGCAGTTTTCTATCTACAATGAATACTTTAGAAGAGTTTACATAACATAGGACATATTAGCTCCTCTGGGTCAGAATACTTCTTTAAATATACTTTCTTGTTCCCTCTGTAGTATTGGATTTTTAGTTTTACAGCCTTTTTTTTTTTTTGCTATAAACATTACTCATTTATATTTGTATGCTTAAGTATATGTTAGATATTTAAGTATATATAGTTATAAATGAGCAAAGTTTATATATTTTAAGCATCTATTTTGCTAGATTTTTTAATATATTATAATAAAGTTTAAAGGAGTAGTGCCTCATTTGCCCATCTGTAATTTCATAAAGAATCAATATTGTAAAGAATCAATATTGTAAAGAACCAATTGTACCCCTCTTTTCTTTGGAGATATGAAAGGATGAAAATTTATGTATTTTCATTTGTGTTTTCACCTGTTAGACTTGGGATTTGGAATTTTATAGAAACTAATTTATGAATATATTTTATATATTCATATTTATATAACAATTTTATATAAATAAACTAATAAAGTCTTTATTCAGGAGGCATTTGATCTCTGCAACCAAATGTTTGCCTTATGGAAGTAAGGTGTTACTTTTTTTTTTTTTTTGCTGCTTCTCTTACTTATAAGTTAATAGATGCACATTATAATTTGAAAAATATGTGTGTGTGTGTGTGTGTGTGTGTGTGTGTGTGTGTGTCTTGGCATGTTTCTCCCTGGATTTACTCTGTAGAGGACTCTGCACTTCCTGGACTTGAATGACTATTTCCTTTCCCATGTTAGGGAAGTTTTCAACTATAATCTCTTCAAATATTTTCTCAGACCCTTTTTCTCTTCTTATTCTGGGACCCCTATAATTCGAATGTTGGTGTGTTTACTGTTGTCCCAGAGGTCTCTGAGACTGTCCTCAATTCTTTTCATTCTTTTTTTTTTTTAATTCTGCTCTGAGGTAGTTATTTCCACTATTTTATCTTCCAAGTCACTTATCCGTTCTTCTGCCTCTGTTATTCTGCTATTGATTCCTTCTAGAGAATATTTAGCTTCATTTATTATGTTGTTTATCATTGTTTGTTTGCTCTTTAGTTCTTCTAGGTGCTTGTTAAACTTTTCTTGTATTTTCTCCATTCTATTTCCAAGATTTTGGATCATCTTTACTATCATTACTCTGAATTCTTTTTCAGGTAGACTGCCTATTTCCTCTTCATTTGTTTGGTCTCATGGGTTTTTACCTTGCTCCTTCATCTGCTGTGTGTTTCTCTGTCTTCTCATTTTGCTTAACTTACTGTGTTTGGGGTCTCCTTTTTGCAGGCTGCAGATTCGTAGTTCCTGTTGTTTTTGGTGTTTGCCCCCAGTGGTTGAGGTTGGTTCAGTGGCTTGTGTAGGCTTCCTGGTGGAGGGGACTGGTGCCTGTGTTCTGGTGGGAGCGTCTTGTCTTTCTGGTGGGCAGGGCTGGGTGTGGTGGTATGTTTTGGCGTGTCTGTGAACTTATTATGATTTTAGGCAGCCTCTTTGCTGATGGATGGGGGTTGTGTTCCTGTCTTGCTAGTTGTTTGGCATGGGGCATCCAGCACTGGATTTGTTGGAATGGGGCAACCAGCACTGGAGCTTGCTGGCCGTTGGGTGGAGCTGGGTCTTAACATTGAGACGGAGATCTCTAGAAGAGCTCTCACTGATTGATATTACATAGGACCGGGAGGCCTCTGGTGGCCCAATGTTCTGAACTCTGCTCTCCCACCTCAGAGGCTCAGGCCTGACACCCAGCCAGAGCACCAAGACCCTGTCAGACACACTGTCCCTTGCTGAGCAGCAGCAGCAGCTGCTGCCAGGAGTGTCTGCCAGCTGCTGTCCGTGGGGAGCCCAAGGCATGGCAGGACATGGGGCCACGGTGCCCTGAGTCTGCGGCACGGCTACCTGGGCTGGATTGCGCCTGGGGCCACTGCGGCAGCCGTGAGAACCACAGGGCTGCTGCCGAGTGGGCCACCAAGCGGGCCGTGGCACCAACAGTCTACAAACTCTCAGCCCTGGTGGGGCCGCACGCAGCACGTCCACACTCGGCCTGGGCACTGCAGAAACGCTGCTCAGGGGCTCAGATGACCAGGGTGGGGTTCTGTCTGTAATTTCTTCCTATGCTCCCTTACTGACCTCTCCAACTTCTCCACACTTCTGGGTATGCAGCTCCATCCTCCTTTTTTTATTGTGAGCTTTTTCAGGGCCTGGCCCTCTGTCTTACCAATCTTTGTCTCCACTGCAATACCTAACCTCTATGGTAGCGCCAAGCCTATATTGAGAGCTCAATAAATGTTTATGGAATGAAAGACGTGCATTGCAATTCAAAGTTGTTGATTTTGCAATGACAAATGTGAACACACAAAAAAACAAATGGTGGTTGGAATAACCAACTGTGAGAGACCAAGACTAAAAATTTGAGAATATATTTCCAGCACTGAACTGAGGCCACTTGGCAAGTATATAATTATTGCGGAGGTGGTGCCAGGTAGGCTCTTGAAGCACATGGAAGATATTCCTTAAGGAATTCTTCGCCCTTTGTCCTACTGTTTAATGAGGTTTCCCAGACACCTGGGTTCCTAGGAGAGAATAGACTATTCAATGGTAAATACCTATATCTTCATGACATATGTATTTTCCATAGAAAATTAATAAATCGGTGCTTTGGTTTGCAAATTAATGCAGTGTGGAATCTTAATTCAAGGCCTGATCATTGCTGGCAAATTGCCAAGGTGTTCTAGCTGTGCAGGTTGCTAAGCTTTGGTCCTGCCCTTGGATGCCCTACTCAAGGCCTGAGAAGAAAGAACAAAAGGAAAACAAAAAACACCCTTTAAGAGCCCACCTCTCCTTTTATTAAAACAAGTCTAAATTCCCCTTTGGGCCTCAGACTACTTCTGGACCTTCTGATTCACTCCAGGTCTTTATAAGTCATCTCTCCTCCCCCTCCACACTCTGCTCAGGGCCAAGTCTGAAGATCAAAGGAGAGGACATGAGAGTAAGGACCGCGCACTGGTAACTTAAAGTGATCTGCTGGCCAGGGAGGGAGAGCCAGTGTGTAACTTCTGCCCTCCCAGGCCCTCTGTTTTTCCTTTAGAGCCCTCCCAATCCTCCTTGCTCTCATGGAACCATCCCCACCTCTTTCTCAGGCTTGGTTTGTCTCTGGGTGGGAGTCTCTGAATGTCAGCCTGTGTGTGTCTGTGTGCATCTGTCTCTGCTAATCTGTGATGCTATTAAAGTCGTTAGGATTGTATATATCAATATGCAAATTTATGCAACAAATAATGCGTAACTTAGCATTTTACTTTTGAGCCAGAAGACAATACATGATTACTTACAGTGATTTTATGTCCCCCAGAAACTTTCAGTTATTGAAAAGACCTCTCTGCAGCTCGTCTGGTGTGGTCCTTGTCTCTGTTGCTGTTCTGCCACCAAGAGAAGGCAGAGGTAACGTTACCCAAAGGACTGAACATATTGGAATATGGGCCCTAAAAAATAAAACATAAAAGAGAGGTGTACAAACTGCTAGCCTATGAAAGCCAAAAAGGGAAACTTTACGCTGAAGACACTGAGCATAATTTTTAAGTGGCACTGTGTGAGTAGGAAATGTTTTGCTAACGAGTCCTTAGAGAATTGAGTTCTACACTAGAAAAGGAGGAATCAATAATCTTAAATGACCTGAAAAGAAAGCAAATACATGGCAACACTCATCCACACCATAGAATTAATGAGCAAAGCAGCCGAAGTTTCCTACATGGATCTAAGAAATTATAAGAATAGATTTTTCATGAAAGTAAAGTCCTTTTATTTTCTATTCATTTTATTACACAATGAATCAAGAAATTTAAAGGAGCTAGGTATTTTGAGAACCCCATTGTTTGAAAAAATATCAGAAGTGTTTTTTTATTCCCAATCTTCTTCCCCTACTCTTCAAGGGCAGCCAAGGTCATTTCTCACTTCTAGGGCAGCCACATTCTGCATGGACAAACACTTAAGCTAGTGATTTGGGGATTGTGTTTCTTTGTCACCTAGCCTCAAATTCACGATGTTTTAAACTATTCTCCAAGGAAGTCTGACTATCCAAGCAGCATGCCCCACACCTCTAAAGGAAGAAGCTTGGAGAAGCCTATTAGTGCAGGAGGTGGTTGCATGATCAGGACCAGGCAATAAGTGAGACGGGAGGCAAGAGGCAGCCTAGCCTCCACCCTGCATTTACCTACAGAGATGTTTCGCCCTGCAGCTGACTCTGCACAACACCCTGTTTCTTTTCTTCTCTGCCTCCTTTTCTCTCCTTAGGTTCACTTGGTTCTAGAATCCCATCTGTCAGGGCTTTTTATGCTTCCACAACATGGCAGTTAGTATCCCTTTGGGTTATATGTAACAAAAAGCCAACTACAGAGGCTTAATCAAATTGGGCTTTATAAGCTGAACAGACTAGAGCAGATACTTGAGGAAGTCATCAAGGGCCCAGGCTCCTAGTTTCTTGCTCCACTGTCCTTACTGTGTGCTTTCACCCCAAGGGTTGCAGGATGGGTACTCCACATACAGACATGGTGTCTAAATTCCAAGTTGGAAGAAAATGAAAGAGAAGGGAAAGGGCATAGGCCAGCTGAAACTATACCTTATCAGATAAACAAAAACTTTCCTAGAGGTCCCTCCCTGTAGACTTCAATTATGCCACCAAATCTGGGTCACATGGTCACTCCTAGCTGCAAAAGACTCCTAAGGAGGTGAATATTTTTAGCTGGGCACATCATCCTCCTACATAAATTTGCATTTCTCTTTGTAAAAAAGAAGGAAGGAATTTGGGTAAGCAATTAATTAATGAAGAATACTGGAGTGCACTTATCACATGCAGGTAGTCTTACAAGGTGTTACATGAAATAGAAAGGTGTAAGACAATCACATTACTTATTGTATAAACACTATGGGAGTTTGGGAAAGGGCAGGGATACTGTAAGACCTAGCACTGTCTAGAGTAGGAATCTGCAAGGTCAAAATTATTTTCCACGTGAAAAGATGTTCAACATCATTGTCACTAGGGAAATGCAAATCAAAACCACAAGATACCACTTCACACTCCCTAGGATGGCTATTATCAAAAAAAGCAGAAAATAAGTGTTGGTGAGGATGTGCAGAAATTAGAATCCTAATGCACTGCTGGTAGGAATGTAAGTGGTGCAGCCTCTGTGGAAACAGTTTGGTGGTTTCTCAAAAGGTTAAAATACAACTACTATGTGACCCAGAAATTCCACTCCTCAGCATAGACCCCCAGGGATTGGAAACAGGAACTCAAATAGATACTTGTATGTCAAATTCATAGCACCATTATTTACAATAGCCCAAAGATAGAAACAATCCAAGTATTCACCAACAGGTGAATGGATAAACTAAATGTGGTTTATATGTTCAATAGGATATAATTCTGCCATAGAAAGGAATGAAGTTCTGATACATAGAGACACTTTGAAAACGTTATGGTAAGTGACATAAGCCAGACACAAAAGGGCAAATACTGCCTATATAAAATACCTGGAGTAAGCAAATTAATAGAGACAGAAAGTAGATTAGAGGTTATCAAGGGCTGGGGGGTTGGGAATGGGTAGTTATTGCTTGATGGCTATGGAATTTCTGCTTGGAGTGATGAAAATGTTTTGGAAATAGATAATGCTGATGGTTGCACAATATTGTAAATATAATTAATGCCACTGAATTGAATTGTACACTTAAATATGATTAAAAGGCAATTCTGGTTAATGTATTTTATATGATAAAAATGTAAAAATGATATTTTATAGTAATACTAAGATATCACTTCCCCCTTTTATACTCATCTTCTCCTGCATACACAGTGGCATTTCCAAGGGGCTACAGGATGGGTGAAGACATCATCTCTCTGGTGGCTAATGGAATGTGTGTTTATGTGGTGCTGTGTTTAAAATCTGTTTTAATTTCCAAAATAGGGCTTCCCTAGTGGCACAGTGGTTGAGAGTCCGCCTGCCGATGCAGGGGACATGGGTTCGTGCCCCGGTCCGGGAGGATCCCACATGCTGCAGAGCGGCTGGGCCCGTGAGCCATGGCCGCTGAGCCTGCGCGTCCGGAGCCTGTGCTCCGCAACGGGAGAGGCCACAGCAGTGAGAGGCCCGTGTACCGCAAAAAAAAAAAAAAAAAAAATTCCAAAATAATCAATATTGATTTCACCCACATAAACAAAGGTTTTTAGGCTCCTCGATAATTTTTAAGGCCTTGAGACCAAAAAGTTTAGATACCACATCTGTAGATTGTGCCTTGAGCAAAGTACCATTTAACAGAGATTGAATTGAAACGAAGGTCTGATAGAGGAGGTATAATTTCAGCCAGACCCTGAAACCTGAGAGGGACTCAGGTAGGGGAGATCACAGGGGAGCATATTTCAACCTGGGACTACCATCTGAATCTGTAGGCTCAATTTTTTTTTTTCCACCAAATACACTAGACAAATAATACCTCCTCTTTTCTTCAGAAAAATGAAAGTGCCATCATCGCAAGGATACCATTGCGATGATGGCACTCTAGCTTTTTTTCTTAATATGTCACTGACAAATATCAGTCTTTGAAATCTTACCAATGACTCTGACTCCATTGATTACTGTAAAAAATGCCTCCTTTTGGTTGTTCTGGTCTCTTTAAATACCAAAGGGGCTGCATGTGACACCTGCTTTACCTTTAAAGTCACTTATAAGGAAAGACTTTTCCTTTATAAACAGCACCTCTGTGAGACTCCGTTTCTCCACCTGTCAAATGAGTGCAATAAACCAATCTCTGATGCTCCTTCCACTTCGAAATTTAAAACTGGAATTGTCACCAGTAAAGCCCGTTAACAATTCCTGGGAAGTAAAAATAGAATCTGGGTAATAAAGTCTAACCTGTTTTTTCTATTCTTCTCTTTGCCTTTGTGCTTAGTTTCATTTGCTCACAGGGTGCCGCGAGCGCAGGCCTCGCTCCCGGCACTTCAGACCCGAGTTCCCAGCGCCGACCGTCTGCACGGGACACGTCAGCTCACGGAAGGTGCGCAACAGCCGCACGCGCCACTGCGATTCAAGATGGCGGCGGCGGGCCGTGTGCAGAGACGCTGCACACGTGACGCTTGGGTCTGGAGCGTGAGCAACACAGCTGCAGCCCCCTCGCGGCGGATGAGATCCCTATAAAGCAGCCCCGCCCACGGCCTGTGGGGGGGAGCATGCGCTGTGGCGCGTGAGCGCGCACCTCTCCATTCCTTGATGAGAGAGTAAAGCTTTCCTTTGCTTCGGAACCAAACTCGGTCTCGTTCTTTGGCTCGAAGGACACTGGGCAGGTGGACCCTTGTTGGGGCCCGAGTCGGGAAGGTCAGTAACAGAATGAATGTCACCCGCTCTGCAATGGGCATAGAGGAACGAAAGAGCAGTGCCTGCCGCTTGGCTGCTAAGGTCAGGCACGTGCACTTGTCAGGCCTGTGCTGGTTTCAGGAACATGCAGCCTGTGCAGCCGCACCGGGTTCCACACTTGGTTCAATCCTCTGCTGCTGCAATCTTGAAATTCTAACAGTTCTTGAACAAGAGACCCCGAAGTTTCCTTTTGCACTGAGTCCCGCAAATTACATAGCTGGTCCTGTTACAGGTCGTTATAGAAGAGTGATTCAGAACACAGATGAAGTGTAAGCATGTCTGGCCCCAATCCCTGGTCTACTGTTTACTAGCCGAGTAATTTTCACAAATGACTTTCTCTCTAAACCTCAATTTTAACCACAGGTGAAGTGATGCCGATGATGATGATGATACACCAACCTCATAGGGTAGCTGGAAGAATCCAACAAGATAACGCATTAAAAAATACTTAGTGCAGCCCTCAAAATACAAGAAAGTATGCAGAAATATTAGCAATTATGACTTGCTACGTTTCATTTATTAAATTCATTCAATGAAATATTTATTGACTACCGGCTATGTGCCAGACTGTCCTGGGCACTTGAGCTAACTCTGAGAATAAAATAGACAAGGATTCTCACCCTCCCAGAGCTTATGTCTTTCAGGGTAAGAGAAGAACTTGACACTGAGCACAATGATATAGCCGATGCTACAGCAGTTTAGAAGGAGGGAAGAGCTACGGATCAAAGAAAAAACAAAGCAGGATAAACAGGGAAGGGGAGATACGGAGGGTGAGTTGCAGCATTAAATGGGGAGCTTCAGTGAAAAGACAAGATTTGAACAAAGACTTGAAGGAGGTAAAAGAATGCACTAAATGGATATCTGGGAGGAAAATATACTAGGAGGCATTTCCTGAGTAATGGGAGGGGGATGGAGGTGGGCATGCTTAAAGGCAGAACCTCTGCTAAAGTGATGCCCTTCCCAGAAAAAGGCAGAGAAGTCTAGAACCATCCACCAGCACTCCTTGTCCACAGCAGTGAGGAAATACTGTGTAATTGGCAATTGCTAAAACGTTTTACACAGTTGGGGGCTGTAACTCCAGCATTTGCATGCCTTTGTCTGATAACGACCAGTTAGCGAAATCTCTCATTTTCTTAAAGTTTAACTTTGAGGAATAAAGACAGAGACAGAAAAATCTTCCAAATATTATTGCAGATAACCAAGAGAATAGTTTGAGCTAGGAAACTCAATATACAAATAATTGAGCTAGGATGGATCATGAAAGAGCAGACAAGGAGAGAGGACCAAGACCAGAACCAGGACAGAGGCATTGCTCTCAGCTACACCTGGGAAAGGCTTTCACCTTGTTGATGGTGGAGGAGGGTTAGTAGGGACCAGGGCCACCCTATGTCCATCCTGTGTGCTATATGGTGGGTTTTGCATTGTAAACAATTCAGAAATTTCTGTGTTGTTTTAGAGTGGGAATCTGCTCTAATCAAGGTGTAATTAAGATCTGAATCAGATGACCCAAACTGGCAATTACCACCAAAATTCTGGTATCTAGGCTGGATGTTCTATAAAGCAACATTTATAGAAAGTATCCTAAACAAGGTACTATTCCTGTTTGAGAATGCCAAGTGGAATGAAAGAAAGAAAGAGAGAGAGAGAGGAAGGAAGGAAGAAAGAAAGGGAGAAATAAAAAGAAAAGAAAGAAAGAGGGACACATACAGTGATTAATTACTATTTACACCATTTGATGCTTTTGTGGTCCAAGGGAAACCTCTAACTTTAAGATAAAAAAGATGCCCGGTGGGCAAATTGTCCATCGTGAATTGTTTAAAATGTAACTTCAAACCGCAAATATAATGGAGTTGATTTTGAATCTTTTGCTGAACAAAAGTAAAAGAAACCATGAAGTGAGTGTTATTTAACATTCTAAAGGCAGTACCCTTGTAACTGGGATAATTAGATGTTCACAATAGAAATTTCAACCCAGCGTGGTGATTCAGTCTCCACAGTAAAATCTCAATAATTTAAATCCTGCTAATGCACGCAATAACTGTGCTGAACTTTACCTTTGTATAATCTATGAGGAAATAGATTGCTTAGTCAAATTAAATATGAATAAGGATTTAGATGGGCTACTTAACTTATCAAGAGAGCAAAACACTCCTTAGCAGCACTATTTGTCTTCAATGTACTAATTACAGTAAAAATTGAAAATTGTGTTAGTGTATATTACTGGCTTAAACTTCACTTTTAAAAATTTTTATTTTATATTGGAGTATAGTTGATTTACAATGTTGTATTGGTTTCAGGTGTACAGCAAAGTGATTCAGTTATACATATACATATATCTATTCTTTTTCAGATTCTTTTCCCACATAGGTAATTACAGAGTACTGAGTAGAGTTCCCTGTGCTATATTGTAGGTTCTTGTTGATTATCTATTTTATATGTTGTAGTGTGTATATGTCAATCCCAACTTCCTAATTTATCCCCCCCCACCACATTTCCCCTCTGGTAACTGTAAGTTTGTCTTCTAAATCTGTGAGTCTGTTTCTGTTTTGTAAATAAGTTCATTGCATCATTTTTTTAGATTCCACATATAAGTAATATCATATGATATTTGTCTTTCTCAGTCTGACTTCACTTAGCACAATAATCTCTAGGTCCACCCATGTTGCTGCAAATGGCATTACTTCATTCTTTTTTATGGCTGAGTAATATTTCATTGTATATATATATACCATATCTTCTTTATCCATTCCTCTGTTGATTGACATTTAGGTTGCTTCCATGTCTTACAAATAGTGCTACAGTGAACACTGGGGTACATGTATCTTTTTGAATTATGATTTTCTCCAGATATATGCCCAGGAGTGAGATTGCTGGATCATATGGTAGCTCTATTTTTAGTTTTTTAAGAAACCTCCATACTGTTCTCCATAGTGGCCGCACCAATTTACATTCCCACCAACAGTGTAGGAGGGTTCCCTTTTCTCCACACCCTCTCCAGCATGTATTGTTCGTACATTTTTTGATGATGGCCATTCTGACCGCTATGTGAGGTGATACCTCATGGTAGTTTTGATTTGCAGTTCCCTAATAGTTAGCAATGTTGAACATCTTTTCATGTGCTTTTTGGTTATCTGTATGTCTTCTCTGGAGAAACATGTATTCAGATCTTCTGCCCATTTTTTGATTGGGTTGTTTTTTGATACTGAGCTGTGTGTATATTTTGGAGATTAATCCCTTGTCAGTCGCATCATTTGCAAATATTTTCTCCCATTCTGTGGGTTCTTTTCGTTTTGTTTATTGTTTCCTTTTCTGTGCAAAAGCTTTGAAGTTTAATTAGGTCCCATTTGTTTATTATTGTTTTTATTTTCCTCACTCTAGGAGGTGGATCCAAAAAGATATTGCTGCAATTTATGTCAAAGAGTGTTCTGCCTATGTTTTCCTCTAAGAGTTTTATAGTATCCCGTCTTACATTTAGGTTTTTAATCCATTTTGAAACTTCACTTATTTTAAAACATGGTGTTAATTCAGATAGTAATTTATTTTAAAATTGTGAACTGTATATTGTGTTAGGCAGCTTCTAGTCTGGCTGAAACGCCTACAAAAGAGAATCTAATTGCTTAGTAAGGGTTGTCTTCGGGTTAATACAAATCACATTTCTGGCTAGAAATTTATCCTCGAGGTAACTTGCCATAGGAAAGAAGTCTCAGTTCTACAGCAAATCTTTGAAAACAACTTCTAAAGAGCTGCCATGTGGCAACTGTCAAGCTCCCACCCGAATTCTGGTTCCCTGGACATCTAAAACTATTTTTAACCAGCTTTGCACATCTTTCACTAATAAGTGATTTCTCCAGCTCCACCGTTGTACTGCAACTCATCAGTTTTCCCGAGCACAGCCTAAATGCAGACATTTGTCCTTGTCAAAGATCTGCTGTGTGGTTCGGTCTCCTCTGTGCGATATTGCCTGGGACACATTAGGGCTTCTTTTCTCTACAGTGATACACAGGTGCATCTTTGCGCTGGGCTCTGGGGTTAATTGCCTGCCTGTCCTCAGAAGCTGGTCAGCCCTCCTTCACCATCTTTTCTGCAGGCTGAGCCCCGTGGAGGCTCACCCTAATGACCAGGCTTAAAGAGAAAGAACAAAGGGCAGGAAACAGCTGATACCTTGTTTTCTTTGGGAATTACTGTATAGCGTAGGCAACTCTGCTCAATATTCTTTAAGAACCTATATAGGAAAAGAAGCTGAAAAAGAATGAATATATGTATATGTATAACTGAGTCACCTTGTTGTACACCTGAAACTAACACCGCATTGTAAATGAACTATACTCCAATATTTTTTAAAAAAAATAAATTTAAGTAAAGGAATTGAATGATGTGTCTATAAGCTGAGTTTCCTCCTTGAATCTGTCAAAGGATAAGTGAGGTGCATCAAATCCTCCTGGAAAGAAACAGGAGAGCAATGAGCTCTACCTGCTCCCCAAGTCAGAAGCACCCACTGGTGAGTGGGCTGCTCTGAGAGTAGCGGACAGTTTTGTCCCAGAACAAAAAGTTAAAAGTCAAGATCTTTCTTGTTCATGCTGGGATCTGAAGACTGAGTGTCTTCAACTTCTTAGTACTAAGTAGAGGAGCAGTTCAGTTTACAGAACGAGTGCAAATTACCAAACCCAAAGCTTACTTTAATTAATAGGCTAATGGGAGATGTGATATTCACTGTTAACCTCCTGTTAACGGTTCCCCCTTCTTGGGGGAAAAGGCATTTAGCATGGCATACAAGTGTCTTTGCTGTTTATCTCTACTTCTAAGTGGTTCCTGGTTCCATTTTTTTCCTCTTTTGATACTTTAGAACAAGTTTGCTAATAGTCTTGAAAGCAATATTTGTTTATTCCAGAAAAACATATTTATAATAAAATCATTGTAGAAGGAACTCTAAAAAAACAAAAAAGACAAACAGACACAGAGACACATCATAAACAAGTACATATGGGGCCACAGCATCACTAATGATCAGGAAAACGCAAATCCAAACCATAATGAGATATCACTTTCTATCCATTAAAATGACGATTGTATTAAAAAAGGAATCGTAAGTATGGTGAGGATTTGGAGAAACTGGTACCCTTATGCATTGCTGATGGGAATGCAGCTGCTGTGGAAAACAGTATGGTGGGTCCTCATAAAACGAAACATACAACTACTTTGTGATCCAATATCACTTCTGGGCATTCACCCCAAAAAATTGAAAGGAGGGACTCAGATATTTGGACCAATGTTTGTATCAGTGTTATTCTTATTTTCTCAAAAGGTAGAATTAACCAAATGTCCATCAGCGGATGGATGGGTAAACAAAATATGATACATACATACAATGGAATATTATTCAGTCTTAAAAAGGAATGAAATTCTGCCACATGCTGCCACATGAATGAACCTTGAAGACATTATGCTTAGGGAAAGAAGCTAAGCAGTAAAGGACAAATATTATATGATTGCATTTATATGGGATACCTAGAGTAGGCAAACTCATAGAGACAGAAGGCAGAATGACGTTTACCAGGGGCTGGGCAAGTGGGTAATGGGAAGGTATGTTTTCATGGGTACAGAGTTTCAGTCTGGGATGATGAAAGGGTTCTAGAGCTGGATAGCCATGACGGTTGCACAGCCATGGTAATGTACTCAATGCAGTGAATTGTACACTTAAAAATGGTTAAAAGCATAACAGTTTATGTTATGTATATTTCACCAAAAATTTTTTTTAAAAAGAACAAATGTGAGCAAAGGGGCAGAGTGGGCTTCAGTAAGATTCATTCCATTTGCAAAGGGGAAAATTACACTGAAAATTGCTTTTGCCTGTTCCTTGCAGTCAAAACTTAACTTGTCCTTCATTTACACCGGCTGAAAAGTCTTCAAAGAAAGTATTTGTGCTATCAAATCTTATCATAAAATCAGATAAGAATGTTTAGGAATTCAGAACATCAAAGGAAATGATATAATTTCATGGCTAATCTAGATAAAAATTTTTGGTTTTTTTTGGCAGAGCCCACATCAGCTGTTTCCCCTGAGGACAGCGCAGCAATGGAACATTTGGGGGGGGGTGCCCCATTATACGCCAAGTGGGGTAGAGCCATCGCAGAGGCACCACACAGGAGGATGGGCCAGCACCGAACACTACATCAAGGATGCCAAGAGCAGGTGAGTGGAATAGAGTCAGGGTAGGGTCAGTGTGTACCTGGGCCACCATCCAGGCTTGCCAGGCAAACACCCCTGGAATGGGTTTGTTATTTCTAACCAGTTGCTTCCTGCTTCTTTGCCTTTTGCTTGCTTTGAAGAGGCCAGTCCAGTTGGTGTTTGTCAAATCAGGTTTAAAGCAAATGTATCCCTTACCCTTATTTTCTAAATACGATTGATAATTTTTAAAACTGGGGGAAAAAAGTTAAACCTGCATAACAACTCTTGTCAAAAATTCCAGTGATTGAAAATCTCCACCATGACATGAGTCAAAAAAAAGTACGCTTTCAAGTGGGATGATTCATTTATTTTATACAGACACCTGTAGCTTGTTACCTAATGCAGGTCTGGAACATGTTTTACCTTGCTTGAGAGACCTATAGTTCTCATCTCTTCATGCAGATGCATGTACTATTTCACACACTGCCATAGACCTCTCTATGGCTATTTGAGTAATTGAGAGGGAAAACCTTTAAATTGTCATATTTGGGCCCAAGAAACTAAGGAACTTAAAAAATACCTTGGCATGAGAGTAGTCTAATAAGATTAGCCCTATTGAAGCAATTATTTCTGGTGAGTGCTATGACTGTCCTCTATTAGATGGCTTTTCAAATTTTCATTAGAGACTTCAGCAAAGTTAAGTGATCCTCAGTCATCCTCATGATATGCAACAGAATTTCACACTCAGCTTTCTGTCAACATCTAAATCAGCATCAGGATAGGATTATTGCTTATACTTTCATTTGGCCCTCTAGCTCATGGAGATATCTGCCATTTTTGCAGAAATTTAAATGACCAACATTCTTCAAAACGCCAAGAACTTCACAAAATTGCGTCCACTGCAGTCTCAGTGACACTTCAAATAATGGTGACAAGGAATGTAAGTTTAAATGTCAGTTCTCTGAACAAGGCTCACTGCTCTAAAATATGTCTTAATTTTCCAGCTTCCCTTCTTGAGCCTTGAAAACCTGCAAACAATTTGCTAGGACAGAAATTACTAAGAGGTTCTCCTGTTTCTGGCAATATTATAGATAAGGTACTATGGACAACCTTTCCTCTGAAACAACTGAAAATGCTGGGTAAAGTTTTTAACAATCATTGAAAATGCATCGTTGAACTGGCAATAAAGAAAGGCATCCACAGAGGCCAAACGTCAAGTGAAAGCAGGAAAGTGGAGATGGAAGCAAGCACAGAAGCTGGCTTTCCCCCTGGGAGCAGGGGCCGACCCTGGCCACCTGAAGCTTCTGCTCTGACAGCTGCGTGGGGTGCAGGAACAAAAAGACAAAGACAAGGGCCCACCCAAGGTGGGAATCTAATAAGAGACACTGCAGAAAGCTGGGATGCCAAAGGCTCTCATTGTAAAGGTCTACCAGAAATAAACCTGCTTCACAGAGTGAGACAGAAAGGAAAGAGGTAGCTGGGTGGAAGGGAAAACAATTTGACCCCAAACATTTACAGCCGAAAGCTGACTCTTCTGAAGATTTGCTGTCCAAATTCACCCTACCTATGTTGTCCTACAAACCTCAAGAGAGTAAGTTAAAGTATCGTGGGTCTGTAATGCCCGCAGTAGC
The DNA here is from genome assembly GCF_026419965.1 of Kogia breviceps. NCBI lineage: Eukaryota > Metazoa > Chordata > Mammalia > Artiodactyla > Physeteridae > Kogia > Kogia breviceps. The sequence goes on along the minus strand of NC_081319.1, from coordinate 95,408,414 downwards.
CTAGAGAAAGCCAACACAAATCCTTTCTGGATAAGCTAAAAGGCATTATATATCAATCCTCAAAGAAATTCTACAAATGAAGCATGAACCTACAGTCACATATACATGCACAAATACACACACACACACACACATACACACGCACGCATATTACAAAGAAATAAGCCACCAATGCAAGAGCCATTAGAAATAACACAGAGCAAAATCAAAGCCACAAAAATTTTAGATGTTGGACAGAGACTAAAAATTAAGTATTATTTAATGTTTGAAGCTATAAAAAAGAAATTTAAAATATAAATAAGAGATAATAAAAATAATGGAGGTAGGGAAAGGAAAACTATTCATTTTATTAGTAAAAATATATTAATTAAAAAGGAAAGCTTAAAGGACTTACTAACAACAGAATAGGCCCAATTTAAGAAAGAATCAAGTGAACAGGAAAATGGATTTGAAGAAATTACTCAAAATGCAGCATGGAGAGACAAGGAGATGAAAAATATGAAAGATTAATGAGAGTCATGGAGAATAGAAGGAGAAAATCAGATATACATCTAATGGCAATTTATTTATAAGAGAGAATTAGGCAGAGGAGATAGTAAAGAGATATAGTTTCTAAAATTGTTGCAAGATACTAATCTTCATATTCAGAAACTAAAAGAAGGTATAGTGGTCATATATTAGCTACTTTAAAATAATAACCATTCATTGAGTGTAGGCACTGTAATAGCATTTTATATATGGAGTAATTTCACAGTCACAGACTCAGGCTTCCAAAAATGTATCTTTATCTTTATCAAACTCGATGTTGTGTTCCATCTCTAAGCCCTGTTCTGTCTTATGCAGACAGTCGATCCAGTGGCTTCTATATGAACTCAGTCTGTTTTGGTGACTTGTTGAAATCCTCTTCTCACTGTTCCCCTGCACTTCTCTCCTGGAGGCATCTGTCTGTAGGGAGGGAGCTGTCAGCTTCTTGATCTAAGTCAGCAGTTCTCAACCCTGGCTTCCCATTACCATCAACCAAGTCGCTTTTGAAATATGGGAAAGCCCAGACCCCACATGTATTGATAGATACTCTGATGTCAAAGGGTCGGGGTGGAGCCCAGGCATCCGTATTTTTAAATATTCCACATGGCTGAAAATCACTGATCTTAAGCCCCATAGGGACCCTCTATGACCTGAGGGACTGCAGGTCAACCTCAACTCATCTGGTTCTCACCCCTGACCATGAACAGCAGCCTTCTGTAACTTTAATGTGTATATGAGCTCCCTGAGGTTTTTGTAAAATCGTTGATCCTGATGTATAAGTTCTGGGATAGGACCTGTCCAGGTGATGCTGGTGCTGCGGTCTATGGACCCCGCTTTGAGTGAATAGCAAGAGTGTACAAACGGAATCATCAACTCCCAACCGTGATTCCACATTGAAATCACCTGGGTAGCTTTAAAACGTAGTGATGCCTCTTTATGTCTCTCTTTAGAGACCCCCAAGACTGAGAGGCTCTGCCTTAAACAAAGACCTCGAGTGATTGTAAATTTGATGTCTTAACTTGGCTGGATCACAGGATGCCCAGATATCTGGTTAAACATTACTTCTTAATGTGCCTATGGCGGGTGTTTCAGAAGAGATGAGCATTTGAATTTGTAGAATGAATAAAGCATGTCGACCACCCCCGCCTCTGCCCCAATGTGAGTGGCCCTCATCTCAATCTGTTGGGGACCTGCATAGAACAAAAAGGTGGAGGAAGGGAGGATCTGCTCTCCTTCTGCCTGACTGTGGAGCTGGAACGTCAGTTGTCTCCTGCCCACAGCACTCCTGATTCTCAGGCCTTGCGACTCTGGCTGGAGTCTACACTATCAGCTGTCTGGTTCTCAGGCCTTTGAACTAAACCACCGGCCTCCCTGGGTCTCCAGCTTGCAGATGGTAGACCATGGGGCTTCTCAGCCTCCATAAGCACATGAGCCAATATCTTATAATAAATCTCTTTCCAGACAAAAATATGCACCTCCTGGTTCTGTTTCTGTGGAGAACCCTGACTAATAGGCCTAGGCAACCTGCTGACGCTGACTGTTCCCCTGGGCTCTGGTGCTGGGCATCTGCTCAGATGGCAGCCTCCTGCCCACCTCATCCTTGTGCCCACTCTAAAGCCCCTGCAGGCTCAGCAGCTCCCTTATCGCTGTTTTCGCTCACTCTCGCACCAGGTAATGTTTTCCTCCCACGTGGGCACCCTGGGACCTTTGAGATGAGCCGCAGCCCCATCCCTCATTTGGAAGACGCCAGCATCTTGGGATGGCCAGTAATCGCTCACCCCGTCCCTCGCCCTCCTGCAGCCAAAAGACTCTGGGGCTTCTCAGGGGACCTGTGGGGGAGGGGACTTTTCTACTCTCACTTCCCCCAAACTTCACATGGGAGCATCTCCCGGAACCTTTTCCCGTGCTCTCACACTTCGTCCTGGCAGGACGTGGACACCCCTCTAAGCTTTCTTGATTTCTCCCCCAACACTCGCCTCCTCTTCAGCTGAGAGAGAGGTTCTTTATCTCTAGGAGGGGGTATAAGCAAGGAAAATCTTTTCTCCCTGTTCACATCTCCTTTGATGTCTGCATTGTCTTACAGTATCAAGGTACCTTTTAAACTTTAAAGCAAAGAAGTTGGTACCAAGACACAGAGAATGCGTGTCACTTAGCCAAGGACACCCGGGCAGCAGGTGAAGAGTCAGGAACCAGGCGGCTGACGCTGATCACCGGCATATCCGGTGCTGTCACACCAGCCTCCCTGTCACCATGCCCTGTGTTTAAAGGAACATCTGGTACCTTTAAACTACACAGAGATTCTCCGCATGTAGCTCAAAGGGCTTCTGAAAGCTGTAGCTGGAGAAGAAGATGGATTCAATGGCCAAAAGAAAAAAAACATTCTGTCTTCCTTCCTTTTCACCTTAAACAACCCATGCATGTATGAGGAGCACGAAAGGCATTACTCCCCAGAATCTTCTAGCTGTGTATGCAGTGAACTAAAAAAAAGGGAAAAGAATTTTAACCATATTTTCAAAAGATTAATGAGTTAATCATGACCTAAAGACAAAAGCTCAGCTTTCAAAACAAAACCTCTGTTAAAACCTCCATTCTGACAGTAAGTGTTCCTGATCCTATATTATATGTGAAAAGTACAACATAAAATGTGGATGTATTAATAAAGATTAGAGGGGATAAAGTTTTGTGGTCACATTAAAAGTAACTAACATTACAGATTCTTATTCCTTTTTCAGTCAGATTGTCAGGCTGTAATCAACAATGATGTGAATTCAGCTGTGAGTCAAAGATACTTTTACAGTTCATGTTCTTATATATATTCTGGTTTCCTTAAGGCAAAGAATGATATCGGATAATTCCAGCTGTGTCTACATGGGGCACATGTTTCAGGCTGAACAATACGGTATGGCTGGGAAAACTGTGGTTTTTTTTTAAAACTTTTCATCTGCCACAAATCCTGAGTACATGGAAAGATGCAATATGAAAATATTTTGAAGCAGATAAAATTCACATCATTATGAAATCTCTCGGGAGTCAAATTTCAAGTCAGTAAAAACAGCAATTCTGGAACAAGTCTTTTCAGAACCAAAAATATTTGTTTCAGGAACCTTTGTTATCCTTACTTCTTGCCCCAAAACTCTGGGAAGTTACAGCGAGTAGGGTGAAAAGCGATCTGATAATAAAGCTCTTGTTGGCTAGAGTCTCACATATTGAGAGCAACCAAGGAATTAATGAAGTCCTCTGAGTTCATGAAGGGTTCACCTCATAACCAGAGAGATTGAAATTATTTTCTATGTTTGCATGACAGCGGAGAAATAATTTCATCATAAGCCTTTCCTCATTACAATGCATAAAGTGTTTTTCAAAAAACATTCAATATGAGTATGTAATGTTCTCATTGTAATCACTGTATATGTATCCATGTGCCTAAGTCTATGTCTTTTCAGTAGTTTTGAGTTCTAATATCTCTCATGTGTGCCATGATCAAGAATTATTAACAAGTGTTTGTGAAAAGTATCCTTTATGTTGATGAAGATTTTTTTATGTTTATGAAGTTCAAAGCATGTTTCTTCTATCTGCACACAGGCCCTTAAACATATACATATATTTCTTGCTTAAGACAATTTCTTAGCAGGAATTAAAGAACTTCAGAGAGAAATGATAATCTATGTGCCCATGAGACCGTGAGAAGTGGTAGGTACTTGGATTCTATTGCTGAATTCAGGACCAAAATGTGACTCAGGAGAGAGAGTGATGGGACAGCACAGCGGCTGAGGGGCTGACTACATATATTGGAGTCCAGTAGATTTTCCACTGGCCTCTGGCCTCCTCCTCCATCTCAGTAACTGGAGGGAAATCGGGATTGATTGGTGTTACAGTGGGTGAACCTTCCCTAGGCACTATTGAATCAATATATCCTCACCTGATACATCTGAAGCCCCAAATACCCAGCATCTCTCAATTTAAGGCCTATCTGCTCAGTCACAATAGTTCAACCAGAGCTGACGTGCTCTTCCTGAATCCTCTGCTTCCACTTATCGTGATGGATGGTAATTATCGAGTTACACTTTGGTCCATTCTGCTAGGATATGAGCTCAGGCATTCCTTGAGCTCAGGACTTGTGTCTAATTTGTTGTTGTATCCTTAATACTTAGAACTGAGCCAGGTACACGATAGATGCTTTGAAAATCTTTTTTTTTGTTGTTTTTGGTTTTTTTTTGCGGTACGCGGGCCTCTCACCGCTGTGGCCTCCCCTGTTGCGGAGCACAGGCTCCGGATGCACATGCTCAGCAGCCATGGCTCATGGGCCCAGCCGCTCCGCGGCATGTGGGATCCTCCCAGACCAGGGCACGAACCCGTGCCCCCTGCCTCGGCAGGCGGACTCTCAACCACTGCGCCACCAGGGAAGCCCTGAAAATCTTTGTTGAATGAGTAGATTGCCGTAACGGGAAGATGGGATGTGGGGAATCTATCCCTTAAGATGCTTTCAGCTAAGTAACAGAAAGCCTAACTCAAAGTGGCTTCAGAGTTCCCAGCAGTTCCGTGGTAGCATCAAGGTCCTGGGTCCTTTCTCTCTCTCACTCTGCCCTCCATAGTGTCGGCTTTATGCTGGTTCTCTTCAAGTTTGCAGGGTGGCTTACTGGAGGAAATAAGGCCGCACGATTCTCCTTTTGTGTTTGGAGCAAGAGAATGCCGACAGTCCTTCCCTTTAGCCGGCCTGGGCCTCATCAGGCCACATACCCAGCCCTGAACCACTAGCTGACACCTGGGGCCTGGGTTCCTGAATCGGTAAGTAACCAGGGGAGTGGGATTACCATAACTGATTTAAACTGATTGCGGTCTTCTCTGAAACAGACATCAATTCCCCAAACCTCATTGCTCTTCTACAATGAACGAGGGCTGGGATGGAGTTGAGGAATGACCCATAATGTCCACCATAGCGGTACAGGTGCCAGCAGAGATTTAGATACACCATTAATTTCTAAGTAAAGTGATTGCTGTTGTCACATTTTCCCAATCAGTGCTAGTCTTTTTACAAACACCCAAAAGTCTATAATCAGATGTCTACGCTGCATCTTTGCAATGCCACACAACAAATGAACAAGCCCAGGGTTTGAAGTTTGGTTACTATTGCTTTTATGGCTGGGGATCCAGAAATTAAGTTCTGCTTTATCAATCGATGTAGAAGAGCTCAAACCCAAGACAAGGCTCCTGGAGATTTGAAAGCACATTCAAGTATGAGAAGAACTTGCTTAGAAGGGATGGCACCTTGTCTGGGGTATTGAACTACTGGAGATCAGGAAGCAGGAGACCCAGGGGCAGAGTGTACTGCAAGGATAATGTGTGGGGAGACCTGGGGATTAGGGGATAACAAGATGCTTTAAGGTAGTCAGTGATGGGAATTAGTGTCGCGGACCAGACTGAGGTGTCATATAATAGCATCTACCTCTGTGTCCAGGACACTTCTATGCTGTCTAGACTAATAAAGCATCCATGGGAGATAGCTCTTGACATTTTTGTTGGTTCAAGGTTGGCCTGTTATTTACTCAGAGCTACTCCAGTTTTTACCTTTGCTCATGCAAACTCTGTTACCATGATTGGAAAAAGCCCTGGCAAACTGCCTGGTAAACTCCAGGCAACAGCTAAGGAGACTTTTACGTTTTCTCTTTCATCTCTTATATAAAAGGAGAAGCAAGAGTATTTCCTTCCACAGAAGTGATAACAATTAAGACCTGACTTTACTGTTTCCCAAAGCAAGCGGAGTACACTTATGTCTCTTTTCAAGAAAACAAAAGTTACCCCAGAGTGCAAAGTGTACAAAGTTTAATACTGAGCATAGAAATGAAGTCTTCCAAGATAATTGGATTTTAATCATTGCCCTGTTGTAATGCTGGCAGAGCAATTTGTGGTCAGGGAGGGGCCACGGTGCACCAGAGAACCAAAGGCTACAGAGAGTTATCATTTCTGCTCAGATAGCTTTTGTGAATTCACACAACAAATTATGTTTCATTTTTATGCTTCACAAAACTTCCAGAAAAGACAGGTTTCTAAAAAACTAAAATCTCCTCCTCCATAAAAAACTCTTTCACATAAGCAAAGCTTTTATTTCAGCTTTTACAATGCTCTTTGCCATTGTGCTTCATCCTGAAATCTTATAAAACCAAGATTTGGCTCTTTTATAATTCATGGCATGTTATGTTTTCGGCCCTTGAATTTTCTTTAGACAAGGAAAGTGATTATACAGTTCAGTTCTATTGCATGGGGTAGAGGGTCTTTATTTTTCTATGAAAGCTGAGGATTTAGACTTTTCCTAATAAAGTCAGGTACCTATATGCTGCTGTCTCAGAGCAAAGTCTAGCAAAAATATAATTGTGTCACATTTTTAAAACTAACTGGATGAGAAAGCAAACTAAATCAGTAAGTTTGAGTTACAGAAATACAATTTTATTTGCTTTCAAGCACAGATAAACTCAAGTCAGGTTAATCAAGTAGTGTCTGATAAAGGTCCTTTGAGGACTTGCTTTAGCAAATAAACAAGGATGAAGTGTAATTATCACAACTCATTGACTGATTAGTATTCTTAAATATCACTGGTTTATGATTAGCTCACCAATACTCCTGGTTTATTTTTACTTCACTACAATCTTGCTTGTATAGGTGCAAACTTCTCAAGTTTATTTACTTAAGTAATTAAAAGAATCTATTTTATCTTTTTGGCAGTGTTGATTTGCTTAATAAAGCATGATTTCAACCATACCACTTTGTAGTCAAGGTTTAGAGGGAATCTAAGCATTAGAGGGGTCTGCAGCTAAATGATCTTTAACTCTGATTTGATGGTGCCCTTCAGTGAAGTGTGGTTTAGTGGAGGAAAAAAATGGAAAGACCTGGGTTGGAGACAAATTATTAACCCTCTCTGATTTTATTTGTTCATCTGTTTGAGGTTGATCCATACCTCCAATGACTGTATTAAGATGAAAAAGCTTTTAAGTATGCTATAGCTTTTAAAATTGCTCTTTAAACAGGAAAGCACTATTCAAATGTTGGGTATTATTACTATTTCAAAATCTGGATTGCTGAAGCTCAACCTAATGAGAGGTTTCTTTTTTCATGTATGAAAAGAACTTGTTCAGTCAGCTTTTTCCCAGGGTGAAGCACTCCTTCTAAGTAAGGAAGCTTATTGGGAACTCATCTACCTTTCCCAGGAGTCCAGAGGGCTACCCTGTTTGCAAAGTGTTATCCAGGGGGTTCAGAAAAACAAACTCACCTCTACTGGAGCAGCCAGACTAAGGTCTGTCTTATCCAAAAAGCCTACTGTGATGACTTCATCTCAGTTATCTCTCTGCCTCTTCTGTGATTAGATTAAATTCAACAATTACTGACAACCCTTCAGGGAAAAGACCACTTTGCTGGGTGCTGAGGTAGGGGGTGAGAGGGTGGTAGGACCTGAGATGGGAAGAGGGCTCAAGGGCACAGCCAACAGTCCACTGGCCCAGTCCTCAGGAATTCACGGTCTGCAGAAGGACACTTGTTGGACATTCACACCCTATCAGGCAAGTAGGGGTAAGTGCAAAATAGAGATATAAAATGTGTATAGAAAGGGGAGATTAATTTGGATTGGGAATGTCTAGGAAGACTTCTTAGAGGAGATGGGATTCTAGCCACATCTTGAAAAAATGTATGGGACCTGGGGAAGACAGCTGCCTTCTCACTGTGTCCTCACACGGCCTTTCCTCAGTGCATGGGCTTTGAGCAAGAGAGGTCTCCTGTTTCTTCCTTTTCTTATGAGGACACTAATCCCAACACGAGGGTCTCACCCTCGTGACCATATCTAAATCTAATCACCTCCCAAGGCCTCACTTCTGAATATCATCACATTAGGGGTTGGACTTCAACAAATGAATTTTTGGAGGGGGTGGATATAAACGTTCAGTCCATATCAATAATGTGTGCAATAAACTCAGGTCCATGCAAATTGCAGGACTGCTGTTGGCTCTGTACCAGAAGGAATAGTTAGGGCCCAGCTCCTTGTTTGAAACAGGGGTAGAAAACTGGAAATACAGAGAATAAAACTCAAGGTAATAATATCTCAGAAAAGAAAGCAGTCATGTATTTTATAGCTTTTCTCATATGGCTGTATTTTGCTTTATTTTGATTGATTTTTCAACCCCACCATATTGTATGTACCTTAAGGCCAATAGATAGGTTTTACATCTGTTTATCCTCTGTGACACTTAGGCGAATTATATGATCAGGGTAAGCATACACACACACACACACACACACACACACACACCCCTCAAAGGACATAGAAATAAACAAGGACTTCAAAGTCACAAGAGTTTCTTATTTTGTAAGCTATTTCCTTTTAGCGTTAGGTGATGGAGAAATTCACACTTATTATCACTGTAAAAGGTTTTAATTTGCTGAGTGACCATCACACAGGAAACTTACCCAATAGAAAAGTTATCAGATACTGCAAAAAGACCATGGTCCCTTGAAGCCACATTTCTAAAAGTTGCAGTGGTTGGGAGCCAGGGGGATTAGTAAATTGAATGTCTTTATTACCATTATAACCAAGCAAAGCTAAAGGATCCCCTTCTCTCCCACATAGGCACACACAGAAATATAGATACATACGTAAGCTGACTAGAATCCTAAATAGAGGGTGTATGAGATTCCTAGGGGTACTGTAACAAAGTACCACAATCTTGGTGGCTTGTAAAAATAGAACTGTATTCTCTCATGCTTTTGGAGGCCAGAAGTCTGAAATTAGTATCATTGGGCTAAAATCAAGGGTCAACAGGGCTCTCTCCTTCCAGAGGCTCTAGGTTCTAAAATGCCTTCCTGGACTCTTTCAGGTTTTAGTGGCTCTGGCATTCCTTGGCTTGTGGCTGCCTCACTCCAATCCTCAAGGTCAACATCCTCAAATCCCTCTGCTCTGTCTTCACATCACTTTCTCCTCTGTGTGTTAAATCTCCTTCTGCCTCCCTCTTATAAGGATATGTGTGACTGCATTTAGGGCCTACCTGTTTAATCCAGGATAATCTCCCCATCTAAAGATCTTTAATTTAATCACATCCGCAAAACATTTTTTTTCCGTATAAGGTAACATTCACAGATCCCATTGATTAGAACATGGATATCTTGCAGGGGCCACTTTTCAGCCTACCATAGAGACATTCTTATGACCAACCCCAGGGACCCCATATTATGATTATTAATGGGATGATTATCCAGTGTGTAGGCTATTTGGGCTTCTGCTTTCCTTCTCCATTTCTCTTTTTTCTGCCCCATTACCTTAGGAGTTGGGAGATGACACTCAAAGAAGTCAATTTAACAATTATCCACTCTGGTCAAAGGTTGATGAAGAGCTTCATTAGTTGACTAAAATGAAAATCATATTACCTGGGATTTATTTATTTATTGCCTAATTGAGTTCAGCTAATCAAGAATCAATGATATATGTGCAGTAGAGAATGCAGAGGTAGGTCAAATAAATCCTTTATTTTCTTTCTGTATTTTCTTTAGGCTTTTATATTGCTAGCTTAGCAAATTGTAAATTAATGAGCCATGGAGAAGTGGATTGTGAAATTCTGACCTAAGAGGCAGGTTCCGTTTCTATTTACTCAGCATTTACTCTGACCAGTCACTTCACTTCATTGTGGGAAGTTTGAAAAATGAAAAGAATGGTTATATTTATTTTCTGTATATCGTATTAGGATTCTTTAAAGACAGCAGGTGTAATGGATTCAGATTCATTTTGAACAAAAGCTTTAGAAAATAAAGCATTCTAAGTGTGCTTTTGTGTTTCTAATGAAATATTTAAAACTGTGGTTTTAAATTTTTGTAAATTCATTCATTCATTTATCTGTTTATTCAGCAAATATTTACCCAGTGCCAACAATGTGTCTGCCACTGTTCTGGTTGCTGGGTACTTTAAAAGCCTGAATGTGCCTGTAGTACTCTAAACGCATGGCTTAAACACTGAGAGAATCTAGTTTAATTAACATATGTTGGTTTGCACTCCTAAGAAGAAGGCTGTTAGAGAAATCTGAGTTATGGGCCTTCACTTGCTCCTTTGAGTTTCAGGCAGCACTAGCAATGGTGAGCAAAAGATAGAAGTACCTCTTTCTAATTCCTCCCAGCCTGGCTGCATCGGAAAATAGCCTTCAGCCAACTAGGATGGAGACTGGAAGGCATGCCTTTAGAGGGTTTAAATTTATGTTTCAACAGTCCCATGTGAGATAAAGGTCTGGTCGATTAACCAGTTGATTGAATCAATGAAAAGAGCTAGTCAAAATAATCCTAACTCTGGAAAGGATTTTTTTAATCTAAATAACCCACTGTAAAAGCCTAATATATCAATCAGCTGAATAGTGATCATTATCAAGATATTGGTTTAACAAAGCTTATGTGATTTTAGTGCTACATAGACACAAACTCAAATTTTGCATAGCTGTAGCCTCCCTTTCTTCTGTACCTCCTTCATGGCCTGACTTTGTATGTTTATAATTTTTATTATTAAATATCTATTCTAACGATAAACTCATTTCTTTATTAAGACTATTTACAATTCAGTCTATATTAGGATGGTTGACTTTCTTAATTGCCTGGTATGCACTAAAACCAAGAAGCAAATGAATGTAACTTAAGGAGAAAATAGAGCTAGCAGTTGAGAGGAGGATTAGGAAGGACGTTGCCCCATCCTGGTACTGAGAGTGTGTCTGACCCAGAAAACAGAAATCCTCTCCTGTTTGGAATGACTAGGGCTGTTTTTTGGCAGGGAAAACTGCCTACTAATTCATTGATTTCTTCTCCTCCTAGAATGTGAATATAACATTTACTTCAAGGATAATTTCTGACTGTCAAAAACAAAAATACTAAGGTATCTGCTTGACATTTGCATACACCAAACATCCTATCTACTTTTTTTTTTTACCAAGAATTTGATAGTATCAAAAGTGGGTGGCTGGGTTTTACCCATTTGCTCGCGGGTGTTTGAAGAAAATCATTGAGTACAAATAAGTATTCATTGGGACTCAATAGTCGGTTCCCAGCCTTCCGTTGTCTTGTCCTTCCCTACATCCCACAACTTCTTTTCCAGAATTATTGATCAGGTGATAGTTTTATTACTTAGCTTGAAGGTATTGGATCTAGGCTGTCCAGATGACCTGGCATGGCTGGGAAGGATTATACCGTGCACTGATGTGGCAGTAGGGGGACAGAGAGGAGGATACCAAGGGCTCTGGGTAGAGCAGAAAGGAGCAGACTCTGGTTCTGCCCATTGCTAGCTACCTGGTGAGGGCCAACAGATCTACCCTTTCTGAACTGCCAATTTCTCCACTATAAAAACGTAGGCGGTGATAAGCCCAGTGATGAGTTGATGGACTGAGTCAGATGAGAGAGTTTATTTACCTAATGAGCACAGTAAGTACTGACTTGATAGGGCTTATCTATATCCTGTTCTTTCAGTCCCAACCAGCCCTCCACACCTTGCCATGAGGAGAATTAAGTAGAAGAGAGCTTTTTGTTTGACAGGCACCCTTCCTCTATCAAGCCTATACTTTTTCTCCGGTGAGTGGGTTTAACTAGTGCAGGTTTTACCTTTCCCTCTTGACTGTGAATTCCTTAATGGTACGGATTTTGTCATACTCATCTTTGTATGGCCCCCACCTTGCAATGTATAGCTGTTTGTCTCACACGTTTGTGCTAAAATGAAATGAAAAATAGATGTAGAACCCACCAGAAGGTTGTTTCTCTCCAAATATGAGTATAGATGAATTTATGCGTTCACGCGTGCATCAAATTGTATTAAGTACTTTTGATGTGAAGGGTCCCCAAGCTTCTCTTATCAGCTGCAACGCACTTCAAATATACAGAAACCCATGAAGGAAAATAAGCATAGCATTTTTAATGACTTAATCTGAGGTCATTCAGCTATTTGAATGCCTTTTCACTGCAAAACACTACTATCCATGTATGTATGTACCTGTTCTTACCGGGATCCTCTCATGTACTGGAGCCTCAGTCAGCTTCAGTTGAAATTTTCACTGTTTTGAAGAACTCATTCCTCGTTTTCTTTGCCTTGAGGAACTCAGAACACTCCACATACCTTTACTGTCTTCTCTGCAATCGTGCCCGTCCTCTCTCAACAATCTGTTAACTCCAGACCGTCTCTGCGCTGCGTCATCTGAGAGAATAACTCACCTGCTAGTGAAACTGCCTTTGTCCCAAATGATAAATAGTAGTAGTAATAATAACAATAACAAGAGTATGGCTAATACTTGCACAGCACTTACTCTGTACTAGGTGTTATTCTGCTTTACACTTAACTCACATTCACCCTCTTAGGTAGGTATGACTATCCCCATTTTGCAGATGAGAAACCAGAAGTTAAGTAACTTGCTCAAAGCCCTGTATCTGGAAAGCAGTGGAGCTGGAATTTGAACCCAGGCAGCCTGTCAGAATCAGTGCCTATACCCACCAGGCTCTACTGTCACAGTGTTCAATGAACAACTGCAGGTCAGCTACATTCAGAGCTTAATCTATACACAGACAGGGGCTGCATTATGCAGGGGAATTTGTAGGGAAGGACCTTGGAATTTGACAGGAGCTGCATTATGTGGGGAAGTCCTTTGAACACTCCCAGGACTCTGGGAGTATCATCTAGTTAATCTGTAGACCTAGAGGGAGTCCATGTTTCTGCTGTATGGCCCTGATACCTAGCATGAGCACGGTACTCAGGTGCAGCCCAAGATAGGGCTGTAGTCTGTAGTAGATGCTCAGAAAGTACTAGCAAAATACAAAGCCATTATTAGATACAAAAGGGAGAGAGCTTCAACCTTCACGGCTGTAGCCAGTAGACCTCCCTCTTACGAGATAAGGAATTATAATGTCAATGTTGTTTTTCTGTATATCCTTGTACTCAACATAATATGGTGATGTTCTCAAACTGAGTACAAGTATCTGCTGCACCAAGCGTGTTACTCATGGCCGCTTTATTTACACTGGATTATTGTAATTTAAGTTGGCTGCCGTTATAGTTTGATGTTCAGCAGCTTGCAAACTTGTTTAGCCAATAGAAACGAAGAAGTTTGGAGTCAAAGAGGAGATTCTTGTTTCCGATATGTATGCAATAGAGTGATTTGGTGTAGGGGTGTCAATCTGATTACCAATATCTGTTAACTGAATAACTCAGAAAGAAATAGAGTCTGTTTCAGTCTTACCTTGTAGACTGTTATAAAACCAAATGAAATCATGTCTATACACTGTCTTGAGCTTTTTGATGGAAAATACATTATAACCAGTGTATCTTCTTGTTATACATAATAACTTGTTGCTGGTAACAAGTTTTTTTTTTTTTAATTATTGGAAATGGCAAGTTTTCTAAAATAAGAAATGGAAATTTTCAGGGGCAAGTGTAGAAGATTAGAATAAAGTTTTCCTTTATTTTAAACTTCTTCCCCAAACTAAAGAAACAAAACCAACTCTGTGCATTGGGGGAGGGGGTATAATTCTCATGAATAAACTGGGTCCATTGATTTCAGGAACTATTCAATCCCTATATGATGGGGGAAGTGAAGGGTTACTGCTCTTCTCTTCGTGTGGTTTCTATTTCCGAACTACTTACTATGCTATATTCTTATCATACACATTGATACATACCCTGAGATTCTTTCTACACTTGCAAAATGGACTGAGGAGCAAGCCAGTACTGAAGATGATCTGAGTGACAGTGATGTGACAAAGGTATTACAACTTTGTGACCGTATCAGATCTTGGCACAGTGGGAATAGGCAGAGGCCAGTTCTGGGCCCCTGGCTCAGTCACTGGGATCCAAGGTCCCATTGCGACCACGGAGGCAATGTCATGAACAGAAGCCTATTGGCCACAATTGATCAGGCAAGGCAGGCACGGGTAGCCCGACCAGAGCCTTTTGAGAGGCTACAGTCCAGGTGTGAGGCTGGGGCGGGAAATGGAAGAGTGACCAAGGACCTGGCATAGAGAGGCCTGTGTGGATTTAGCAGAACCTTCTGTGGCCATTTTAACTGACTTCTATGCCTACAGGCTCAGGCAGAGGCTTTCACTGTGAGGCAACTCACAAGCACCTGATGAACTCTGGCCAGATATTTTGGGCAAACAAAAGCAATCGTACAGATTTGTATAGGAATTGTTCACTTTATATGACTGAATGAAGCCTGGGACCAGAACTTTGTTCAACAGAAATAAGGTATTCCTTCCAGAATTTTCTGAATTTGTGTCTCAATCAATTTCGTTAAAACAGAGCAAAGTCGCTCAACAGGGCAGATATGAGAAGTAGCTGATATGAATGGAAACTCACCCAGAGTGCTGTCTGATGGATGTCGATAACACCAATCCCAGGTAGGCCAAAGGTCTGTGTGTCCAGGCGAGGTGAGGTCAGGCGCTCAACACAAGGTCAGAGGAGTGCAGGGCTTACGGGAGCCTGGCCAGTAGGAAGGATCATTACTGTCCATTTCACAATTCGACCTCGGATCTAAAGGGTCTGGTGTGGATGGCCCTGAAGAAGTTTGCATTTCCTCTGCTTTTGGCCAAAGGTGGATTCCCTCATTTGAGTCCTGAGATTGGAAAGAAAAATAAAAGACCTTAACAGTACAGTTCAAAATATTTCACCTTGTGGAATAAATGAATTTTATTGAACCATGTGAAATTGTCATCTGTGACCTTAACAAATTCATATTGCTCCAACTAAAATTCCTGCTAAGTGTTGTTGAATCATATTGGCATTGTTGATTTATTTATTGCATCAGTGAAAGAAACAGAAACTAGTAAATGTAAACACATCAGTTAGAGGATGTTTCTGACTCAAGGGATTTATTAGTAGAATGACCTTAGAAGTTGTTATTTCAAGTCAGACAAAGCTGTATAAAGAATCCAAAATTCAATCGAATATAATGTTAAGTGTTTTAAAGTGCTGTATGGTCCTAAAACAAAAGAATGAGAGAATCCATCAAGTTCCAGCATCTTTAAAATGGCATTTCTTGTGATCCCATCAAGTTCAAGGTGTAGAGTTAGAAGGAGAACGACACCTATTTGCCTTAAGGATTTACCAACTTGAGTGAGAGCCTCGGGCTCCTAATAGTTGACGGAAGAACAGTTCACATGCTTAACTTGAATCCAGGGGAGGGGCAGTTGATCACTCCCCTCTTGAATTTAAGGTACCCTTGACAAAACATCTGTAAATAGGTTAAGCACCGCCCCCCCCCTTGGAGTCACAAGAGAATCCAAGCAGCTTCCCACCTTCCCTACCATCTCTATAGTAGATATCATCAGTTGCAACAAAACTGGCCACTAGCAGCCTGAGGCCCTTCTGCGTATAATTACCAGATGAGGGCTACATTTCAGAGGACTCTGGAGCTCAGCCCAGGAGGTTTCGATTCTCTTTCAGCTACTGTCTTCCAACACCTGGAGGGCACTTGCTGTCATCGTGGACCACTTCTCTTCCGTGTCTTTTCTATGCAAAAGGCCAACAATGGACCCTCACCAACATAGCCATACTGGCCAGGAGACAAGGCTACAAAGATGATTCCGGAAAAAGTCTGCCTTGGCCCCAATGAACTTCACCCTGTAAAATTCTCTCGACCATCCTCAAAGACACAAGCACTTCATTGTGAGCTGGCCCTACGTCACTTCCAGAGACTCTTGGATAACAAGCCACAACCACATCCGAGTTACCATTCAAACTAGATGAGGCTAGTATCCCAAAATATTAAAAAAAAAACAACAACAAACAATCTGGTCTTTGGTATAAATAGACTTGTTAGTCTTCAGCTGGGGAGGTAAACCCACCCACGTGCCACCATTAAGGGGTTGACAAACTCAATTAAAGATGTAATACGTACTTAGAACATTTCGCAGTAATCTGTGAGGTCCATACCAGATGGATCTAGAATGTCCTGCACTTCAGATACTGACATTGCAATAGATGAAAAATAACTTTGTTAAGGCTTTTTTCATTGTTCCCATAAGAAAAAAAAAAAAAGATGGGGCAGATTGGTACAAATTTTGGGGACAATTTAAGGCCTCAGAAAAGTCCTAGAGGACCTTCCACAGCCTTGCGGCAGCTTCAGAGTAAGAGATAAATGATTTAAGCAAGACCACAACCAAGTTTTGAAGAACTGGATAAGGAGGCAGAAGACACAATTTCAGGGCTAGTAACACGAACCAGAAAATCACCAGGCTAATTCATACCAATTGTAGGGTGCGCAAGTTTTGCTCGCGGCTGTAGTTTGCTGCTCCCTAAGTAGAAGATCCTTCTTCCTTTTTCTCATCTTGACCCTTTCCCTCAAGTGTCTCTTACAGTGATGATGAATAACCATAATCCTTGGAAAGGTCTGATCATAGCTTCATGACTATATAGATTTAACTGTGGATTTGTACACCCAGGAGCAGGTTGACAAGGGAGGGGAGACCAGCCCCTCCATCATCAAAATAACTTGATAACACAGATCATATATTCTAAATGTTTAAAACATAACTAACAAAAATATTCCTGATTTTTCACTCCTTCAAGGTCATAGCCCTTTTGTTCTTCCGTAAATACTGTGACTCCCTTTCTTTTAAAATGGATACCTGAATCTCTCTTCAGATATATACCACACTTTGTTTATTACCCTTGCTTTCAAAATGTATGCTTGGATCTGGTTTCTAAACATGGGCTATGGGACTTCCCTGGTGGTGCAGTGGTTGAGAAGCCATCTGCCAATGCAGGGGTCCGGGAAGATCCCACGTGCCGCGGAGCAACTAAGCCCGTGAGCCACAGCTACTGAGCCTGCGTGCCACAACTCTTGAAGCCCACGCGCCTAGAGCCCGAGCTCTGCAACAAGAGAAGCCACCACAACGAGAAGCCTGCACACCGAAACGAAGAGTAACCCCCGCTCGCAGCAACTAGAGAAAGCCCGCGTGCAGCAACGAAGACCCAATGCAGCCAAAAATAAATAAATAAATTTATTTATTTTAAAAAAACAAAAACAAGGGCTAGAGTTTATATTATATGTTTGGTAACTTGTGAGTACAAAGACCTAAGTAACTTCGCTTGTGGACTGCAGAACAGTTTCCAGAAAGGTGGTGAGGAGGGAGGCTTAGGTTATAGTCAAAACAGAACATTTTTAAAAACAATGTGTTACGAATTCAGATGAGGTCGTGAGCTGACTCCTAGCTGGTGGATGCTCCTTCATTTCTTCCTGCATGAAGATTTTTTTAGGCAAAAGCCTTTTTTTAAAAAAAAAATCACTAGTAGAGAGAGCATTTGCTAACATAGATCTTTAAAAGACCTTAAAAGGTTATTTAATGTGTTCATAAATTTGAAGCATGAAAGTGTGAACAAAAGTGTTGTGGAGACCTGATTCCAGGTACTGTTATATTTTCATCTCTTATGTTAACAATAGCCATCTGTGTTGTATTCATATTACAAATTGGAAGAAAGTTGGTATCAGACAGGCTGAAACAGTTTTTAAATAGCAGGAGTGAGGGCAAATCCACTTAATGAATCAAGTTATGTTTTACAGCACTCATTCACTCATGCACTCAGCATTTATAGATTGCCTTCTGTGGGCCAGACCCCATGCCCAGCACCATAGTTATAAAGCTTAGTAGGGTGAGATAAAGAATAAAAATACTAAATGAGAAGCAGGAGAGTGGAAAGATTGACAAGTTATAAGAGTAGGGCAGAGAAACGAGTGCTTAATTCTGCTTGGAGAAATCTCTCAGAGAAGATCTCTGGGTACTTGAACTGATTTGAAAGAATGAGAATTTTTTTCCATTGGGTTTTAGAGGGAAGGAACGAAGAGATTCTAGGAGAGACAAGCACATGTTCAAGTGCATGATTCAGCATGGCACGTGTATGAAATTTCAACTATTTAATATTATTGGAGCAAAGTATGCAAAGGACAGAGCAGCAGTTGATAAGGCTGAATTTTAGTTAATATCCAATCTTAAGTCACTACTGTTCTCTGTCTCCTCTTTATTCTTTTTCCCAGTTCAACAACTAGTTTCCTTTATTACCTTTCCATTTTCTCTGCAATTCCCTAAAAAATGGAGTCAAGGCAAATATTTTTAAGGGTCACTGAATTAAATTGCAGATATGCAAGGAAATGCTGCCGCCTGCTACTCTCAGAAACCGCCTCCTTGTGCGTCGATGTGCCATGCCATCGAATATTCCGGTAGGATCGCTAAGGTGATGGCAGTCTTCTTTGGGGATGCAGAGTCAGAGTCCCTATGCCAGCTTCTCCCTCTGTGAGCTCTGTGCCCTGAGTAAATTACTGTAGCTGAACCCCAGTTTCCTCTTCTGTGAGATCTGGGCAGCTTCACAGGGTTGTTGGGTTAAATACCATGCAAAGCCCTCAGACAGAGCCGGGCATGGAGCAAGCACTCTGAAAGGTGGCTGTAGCACTGGGGTGGGGATTCATGCCCACACAGGCTTCAGAGCCCCAGCCCCACTCTGCGATCTTTAAGCAGCAAAGCAGCACTGCTGCTCCCGTGGGAGAGAAGGGAGAAAGCTGAACGTGGTCCCTCCCTTGCTGTACGGCAGGGTGTATTCATTTCCTGCGACCTCTGTAACAAAACCCCACAAACTGAGAGGCATAAAACAACAGAAATTTATTCTCTTGCCATTCTGGAAGCTAGAAGTCTGAAATCGAGGTATTGCCAGGTTGGTTCCCACTAGAGGCTCTGAGAGAGAATCTGATGCTTCTCTCCTACCTTCGGGTGGTGGCTGACATCCCTTGGTTTGTAGGTGCATCCATCCAATCTCTGTCTCCATCTTCACATGGCGTTCTCCCCTGTGCGTGCCTGTATCTCTGTTTTCTCTTCTTTTAAGGACACCAGTCGTTGGATTAGGGCTCACCCCAATCCCGTATAAACTCAGTCTTTTTCCAAACAAGGTCACATTCACAGGTGCTGGGGATTAGGACTTCAATGTATCTTTTGGGGGACACCATTCAAACCATAATATAGGGTGGAAAAGAAGCAACATTGTTTCTGTTTAGTGTTCCACTTCTTTCAGTGCCGTGGAATACCTTGAACCCTTTGTCTTGGCAAAGGGACAGCAGGGAAGAGAGAGCTTTTCCCACAGAAAACCTAAGATCGTTCAATCTACACCAAGCAACACTTGGACCAGTCCATGGGAAAGCAGAGCAGTGCCTGGTGGGATTTTGGATGAGAGCTTATTTCTCTCTTTCTCGTTGGTAGTTTCAGAGAGGAGGACCTAGGCTTGTCCACTGACCATTTCTACATCTTCTTCCCTTGAGCCTCCGTCTTGACTGACAGCATGAAAATAAAAGGGCTTGTTGAAATCCCTCCTGAGCTGAAGGATAGTGCAGTAGACACATAGAAAAGTGTCCCTGTGAAATATGCTATCTCCTTCCAACTCCACCCCATTCAGGTAGGAAGAGGTTCAAAGTGTTCAATCGTATGATATCTTCATTAAAACCTGCTCAACTATCTGAGTTAACACTCTAGCTTTAGATCAGAATGGATGAGACTTTTTGGTTACGCTTGTCAACACCCAAAGGTTGGTACAGGAAAATCTTGTTTTATTGTACTTCACAGATACTGTGTTATTTATTTATTTATATATTTTTTTACGAAGTGAAGGTTTGTGTTAACCCCACATCCAGAAAGTCTATTGGCATCTTTTTTCCAACAGCATTTGCTCACTTCATGTCTCTGGGTCACATGTTAGTAATTCTCAAAATACTTCAAAATTTTTCATTACCGTTATATTTTTTATGGTGATCTGTGATCTGTGATGTTTAATGTTACCATTGCAAAAAGATTATGACTCACTGAAGGCTTAGACGATGGTTAGCATTTTGTAGCAATAAGGTATTTTTGAATTAAGGTATGTACATTTTTTTAGACATAACGCACACTTAATAGACTACAGTATAGTATAAATGTAACTTCTATATGTACTGGGAAACCAAAAAACTTCATGTGACTCGCTTTATTGCAATAATCGCTTTATTGCAGTGGTCTGGAACTGAACCTGAAGTATCTCCGAGGCACGCCTATAATACATTACCACACCTCAATTATTTTATTTTCTTCTTGGTCTGTTAAACTTTTCTATGTCTGTCTTGAGAAATAACATTTGGAAAGAAGGACATACAGGGCATTAAAAATATCAAATTATTTGCATGCATGATTAAAACTTTAAAAAAATCATTTAAGTTAACAGAATTGCTTTGGAGAAAAAGGTTTCAATCCTGAACAGTGAGTGCATTTCAAGATTTTGGGGTGAAGACCAGGTGCCTGTAGCAGCTGTCTGAATTTTGTCATGATCAGCAATGACCCAAAATCCCGTAGTAGTAACCCATGCTGACATGTCTTAAAATATATGACAGTTAAGGGGACTCCTCCCCAAATTCATCTCAGGCACTATTTTAATTATTGTTAAATTGATTTTACCTTACAGATAATCAAAAATGTAGACCATGGAGTCTGCATTATTGGCTTATTGAATATAATTGTTCAGCCTTTCTTTGTAGTTATAAAAGAAGAATGAAAGGCATACAGCACAGAATTCTTTGGAAGCAGCAGTGCACTTCTATTTCCCATATGTATCTTATTGGGTCCTTTTAAATTGTTCAGAACCCTCAAGAGGGGCCACGTCCACATCAAATCACTTTGACCAAACGAAGGTGTAATTAATACTACTCTGTCAGCCCAGTTTGACAACAATATCTGATCTAAAGTACAAGTGTGAAGCCAGCCTGCAAAGGATTAAAGCTGCTACATGGTATAGCGGCAGGTCAATCTTGCTTCAAAGATGAGACAAAGTCCAACAAAAGACCCACAGGTGTTTAAAGCCTGGTAAGTTAAAGGTGTTACAGTGAATATAGTTGAAAAAGTCATAGCCAAAGCTTTGGTTGAGACTTGTTAATTATGACAATAAGAGGAAAGAGTTGAGTTTTGATGTTACTGTACTGTCGTAGTCTGTTCAGGGTGCTATAAGAAAAATACCAAAGATTAGGTGGCTTATAAACCCAGAAATTTATTACTCCCACTTCTGGAGGGTGGGAAGTCCAAGACCAAGGTGCTGGCAGATTCAGTGTCTGGTGAGGAGGGCCCACATCCTGACTCATGGGCATCTTTTCACTGTGTCCTCACGTGGCAGAAGGCACAGGGACATCTCTGGGGTCTCTTTTATAGACATTAATACCAATCGTGAGGGTTCCAACCTCATGACCTAAACAACTCCCAAAGGCCCCACAGTGGGGGTTAATATTTCAAAATATGAATTTTGAGGGCGCACAAACGTTCAGTCCATAACATGTCCCAGGCATATTCCAAGAATTCCCTTAACTTAGTTTTTTCTAATGCTCAGAGATCTTTAAGATGACATCAATATGGCTGACACATAAAGGTAGTTACCTATGTGGGTTCGATCAAGCAAGGGCATTTTTTTTTTTTTTTTTTTTTTTTTGTGGTATGCAGGCCTCTCGCTGCTGTGGCCTCTCCCGTTGCGGAGCACAGGCTCCAGACACGCAGGCTCAGAGGCCATGGCTCACGGGCCCAGCCACTCCGCGGCATGTGGGATCCTCCCGGACCGGGACACAAACCTGTGTCCCCTGCATGGGCAGGTGGACTCTCAACCACTGCGCCACCAGGGAAGCCCTAGCAAAGGGCATTTTTATATCAGGAAATATACAAAGTATAACAAACATGAATATATATATATATATAATATAACAAAATATATGAAAATATAACAATTTGAGCTTTCCTTAAATCGTTAGATATATTGTTATGAGTTATGCCAAAGTGAAATGTCCAAAGGAAGAAAATCAAATCCGTGTTATATTAGTTATACTGGAAACCATGCCGTTGTTGTGTTTTTGTATAATAAAATTTACCCCAAAAATGAAAGCATGACTTTGATAAGAAAAAATAATACAACATCTAAAAGCACAGACTATCTTGCTTTTTAAAAATGTCATTCTAAACTAGGAGCCTGGAACTGTCGTCTTAAAACTGAACTGCTTCCTCTTTTAGTCTAACATAGTACTGAAATGTACGGCTTTATCCTAAAGTAGAACTGACTAAAATGTAGCATGTAGAAAAAGTATAAAGATTTTTAAAATAAGCATGTAAAATCTAGGCACTGAGAAGTTTCTGAGTTAGATATTTTGTTATGGTTAGGTAAACAGTAGCTAATGAGAGGGAAACATTCCAAGGTGAGTTTTAGATGATATCTTAGTTCCTCATTGACTTTAAGCAAACTTGTGATGTATAAGGACAAATTTTTTCCATTCATTTTTCCACCGTGAAAATATTTTCCATTGTAGTTCAGGGAATGGCGGAAGAATATCTTTTTTTGGCAGGCGTAAAATGCCAAATAGTATTGGCAGTCAAAACTTGTTGTGGTACAAGTATACAGATCACACAGACGTACTGTGTGGTCACTTCTATTTTTATTTTCTGTATTGTTAATGGAAAATAACCGACTAGATGGTCATCTCTCTGGCCTCTACCCCTGCAGATGCTCTGCCAGATGTCTGAGAAACACATGGTAAATTTGTTACCTAGGGGATGGCATCTTTCTGATGTTCAGTACTTCCCTTTGCTTGTGGCCCTGGGTCTCTGAATCTGATGACATTGCTATCCTATTTCAACCAGCAGTTGCTGGGAATGTCCCAGCTAGAGGTTTTGTGAATCACCGTACCAGATGGTGCATATCTCAGTCTTCCCCAACAAGGACTGAGTTTATCGCTGGCAAATTGAAAACAGTGATTGATGCAATAATCACTGACAAGGAGCTTTCCTCCTTATTCCAGCCACTGTTTATTCCAGCATTTGGAAACGTAAACTTCCTTAAGTAGATTGGTTTTGGGTGGCAGCAGCAAAGAGAGAAGAACTTTGTTGAAACCTTTGGATCCTGGTAAGGAAATCCAATGAAAGAAAACTCTTACTGTGGCCTGAAAGTTGATTAGTTCTCACTTGATTCGTTTTGAAGAAGCAAAACTCTTCGTTCTAATTTCTGTCTTACTGCTGCCCCTATAGGAACATCAAGTAAATGAAGTATTGGATTATAACAATTATTTGTTGGAAAGGTACCAGCCTGGGCTAACATGGGTAGGAGGAGGGATGGGATTGATCCTAACCTGAAACCAGAGGTTTGTTCTGAAACACACTGCGCCTGTGTAATTAAAGACTCGTTTTCTCGGTTTGAAGGTAGAGCCAGGAATAGGTTTACCTTCTGCTAAGCTGCTAAGGTTGTGCACAGAAAGTGGGCTTGTACTCACTGGGTACAAGGGAAACACAAGAAAATTTGAATGTCACCGGCCATTAGATCCCTAGCAAGAAGAGGACGAGAGATTCTGTTTCTCTCTGCTCTGTAGGGGGCCCTGAGCATGCAAGGGGGTGGGAGAGGGAAATATCCTCCGAGTCCGCAGGCACATGTCAGGCAACACGCAGCACACCCGCAACAGGTCTTGGCAGAGGCCCAGACTTGGGTGACTGCTGCGTCCCATCAGTCTGCCCCAGAGTGAGGGGGCCACCATTTTCTCTCTCTTTATGGAGTCATCTGTCGTGGAGAATCCCCAGGCAATTAACCAGTTTTTAAGAATATATTGCAATATACCACTAACATTCTTTAGGTTTTAACATAGCAGTTGCAACTAAATTTAAACTGCCATCCTAAATTCGAGTTGCCTGGGCCAGCTGTACGTGTTAGGGTCACGAGCTTCAGCTAACTCAGGAAAGTCGACCAGTCGAAGGAAGGAAGTCTGTTACAAAGCGGTATTTGTTTGAGAAAAATACAGGCCACCCCCAAAGTCCCAGGATTCTTCTGCCAAAAATGCAGCATTTACATCAAAGTCATCTGAGTTTCAGTAGACATTTGGAGAGCACCAGTTTCCATGGCAAGTCCAAGGAAGATATAGTTTCCCCAACTGTTGATCTTTGAGTACAACCTAAAAATGGCATCACATAGGAAAGCCTGACCCACTTCAGTTTGAGGCATAAGATCACTTTCTGATTAAAGATGTACTAATTCAGAACCTCCTATGCTATTGTATATATAGTAGATAATTAATGCCTGAATTCCTTTTCATGGAGACTGAAGGAAGCAGTAGGATATCCTGAAGAAAATTCTAGAAGTGGAAGCCAAGGGTTCTTCTGCTGGCCCCAAAATTTGTTGTCTGATTTTAGGCAAATGACTTTAAATCTCTGGACCTGGCCTCCCAGTCTGCACAGTGCAAAATTATACCTGGGTCTCTTAAGATCAGACTCAGCGCTAAAACTCTAGCAACGTCTAGCTGTGCTATAGCCTAGAAAAACTGTTCAGCATTCATTTTCAAGTCTTATATCTAGAAATATACTTTCCGAGTTTCCTTGACTTGTTCAATTAATATTCGCATAGGAGAACTGCCACAATAATATTTCAGAGATAGTTACTCTATGCAAAAATGCAGAACTCTAAGTGTTTCATCACATTACATTTTTGTGTGTTTGCATTGTGATTTTCACAGGACTGTTTCTTCTTCTTTTTACTCTTGAACATTAAAATATTGTTAATGATTATTAACACAACTGTGGATCAGGATTGAGTTTGCCTGCATGAGAAGGGGTTGATGTTACCCTTCTAGAGTGTTTTACTCTCTCCTGTCATACGTTTTGGATTTTCTGACAAGATAGGAGTAAGTAAACATTTTTAACCAGTCACGGGAAGTTAAAACACACACACACACACGTATGTATGCACATATGTATATATGAAAACCATGCTAATTTTCATCAGATGTTAAAAGCTAATTACCAGGCTCCACTTACATGGTGCTCTAGAAATATCTATCAGGCAAATCATATAATATTTATAAAAAGAAGCTTTATTGGGCAAAGGTCCTAAACCACGAGATATCATATTCAAATCAAGATTATAAACACATTTAAACTTCTACCTGTCTTAAATCTCTACCTGTTTCATTTCAGATCCCAGTAAACCAGCCTTACTTTCACCGGTCTTTACAACTTGGAAAAATGATTTGGCTTAAGTTTCTTAGGAGATTCTTGTCCTAAGAAATCTCTCCACGGTCTCACCATTACTGTGAAAGTCTCACATTTAAGAAGGCTGCTGTAAGCAAGTCTAGATTTGGAGAACTAGAGATTCTCTTCCCCCAACCTTACACAACTCCAGACGGTTTTTAAGGGTGTGTGTGTGTGTTTGTGTGTGTGTGTGTGTATGCGCACACGCACTTGTGTGTTTGTGTGTGTGCATACGTTTCCCCCTCTCTTTTTGCTTGAGCAAACAAAAGCAATACATGCAAACTATTTATTTACAATTCCAACACACCTAAATAAGATTCAATTAAAAAAATCTTTTAACCTGTTTTATCACAGTAGCTGTAATAACCAGTCTTCAAGTTGTATTCAGCATCTGTCACAAATTATCTCAAATAGGAGTTGAATTTTACTTACACGCCCATAAAATAGAACCATTTTATTAAATATTTATAGTAGTATCATTTATGCACTGTACAAATATTTATGTAGCTCTTCGTCTATGCTAGGTACTTTGCTAAGAGCTGAGTACTCAAAAAGCAAAAATCCAAGAAAATAAAGAAATTATACTAAAGGCTATCACAAGACCCGCTCTTATACACACTTGCTTCATCTAGAGCTTCCTTCTTCTCACGCCCTTCAGAAACAAATCATCAAATGCGCAGCATCCAAGCGACGCATGAGGTTCTTACCATGTCTTCTTTCCATGCCAGGCTACTTTAAAAATATGCAAACTGTGTTGGTGAGTATGAATAAGCTCACAGTCTATTCAATGGGATTCCAATGTGCAAAACAAGAAACTTTATTTTCTTTAATGGATCTTATCTTGCTCTTGAGCTCAAAAGTGCTCCATTTTTGGTCAATTAAAAAGTGACAGATTATTGTAACGTACTGTGCAGAAAGAGGAAATGTGGCAGCCCTGAGACTGCTGTCTCTAGAAAGGCCAGCTTGCAAGGTTGGCCCTTGGCTGGCATCCGGGAATTTGGATTTGGGAAGGGTTCTCACCAGTCCCAGAGCTGATAAGAATGATTCATGGTTCCCGGGCTGTCTATGCAAACAACATGGTTTATGCTGCACCCCTGCTTTGCTTTGGGGAGTCTGAGATTTTGGCACCTGCCAGGCAGAGGGTGCTTATGTGTGTGACCAACTTGCAAAACAAGCCCTGGGCCCCGAGTCTCTAATGAAATTTCCTGGTAGACAGCATTGTGTATGTCCTGTCACAACTCATTGCTGGTTGAATTAAGGGTGTCCTTTGTGACTCCACCGGGAGAAGACCCTGGGAAGCTTGTGTATGGTTTCCGTGGACTCCATCCGCTGTGCCTTGTCTCCTGCTGAATGTACCAGGTAGCCTTTCTCTGTAAGCAGTCTTAGTTGTGAGTACGACTCTGTGATGACTGCTCCCAGTCCTTCTAGAAAATCACCAGACCTGGGAGTGGTCTTGGGGGCCTCCAACACACACATAATTATTATCTCCTATGTGCCAAGCACTTTTCTAGTACCTGAGGATACAGCAGTGAGCAAAACGAAATACCTGCTCCAGGAAGCTTACAATCTATTTGGAGGGGGTAGAGAGAAGACGGGGAGAGGAGGAAGGCATCAAGCAATCAAATATAAACAAGCAAATTATGGACTGTGCCTGATGGTAAGAGGTGCTATGCCAAACAAGAAAGCAGGAAAGAAGGTATGGAATGTAGTCATGAAAGGCTTTGAGTTAAGCGTGGAAGGAGATAAGGAAGTGAGTCGTGGAAATACCCAGGGACAGAGCTTTCTAAGCAGAGGAAACAACTGGTGCAGAGGCCCTGAGGCCCAGCGTGTTCAATTCAGGAATAGCAAGGGGGGCCAGTGTGGCTGCAGGGCGATGAGCAACCAGCAGGAGGGGTAGGAGGTGGGCTGGAGAATAAGGGGGACCCGATCACGCGGGCCATGACCAGTTTTCTGGCTTTTATTCTGAGGAGACAAGAAGCCATTGGAGGGTTATGAGAAGAGGAGTGATTGGATTTTAAAGCACCACTGTGGCTATTTATGGAGGACACACTGTAGAGCGGCTAAAGCGGAACATGGGTGTAATAGCCCAGGATTTGTGGATGGATTAGATGTAGGGTGTGTGTAAAAGAGAGGAGCCAGAGATTCTAGGGCTTTTCTCCTGAGCAACTGGTGAGGTTGCCATTTATTGAGGTGGGGATACTGAGGAAGGAGCAGAGCTGGCAGACGTGGAAGTAGGTTGGAATCAGAAATTTTGTGTCTGGGTGTGTTAAGTTTGAGACGCCTAATAGTCTAGCAAAGATGTACAATGATTTCCGTTTTGTAGACGAGGAAACTGAAGCATAGAGAGGTTAAGTGACTTGCTCAAGGTCACACTTGCAATCATCAAAATTAAAGTGACTCCCCCACGGTGCAAGAATAAGCGCATTTTAATAATAAGTACATAAACGTTATTTAAATAATAGTATATTGTAATAAATACAATAAAAAACAAATATCATTGGCATTAATATGCTGCAGTTTATCAGTGTACGGTTGGTGGCTAAGTGATCTACCAAAGCCCAATTTTCCCCAGATAATTGTCTATTGGGAACAGAAATTCCACGATTGTGCATTGCCATTTGATACTGGTTTCCAGCCTAGGATCAATGAATGATAGTTTGGGGGTTGTTGAAATGTTTCTTCAACATTATTGTCACAATGATTTAACATTTTGATTTGCGTGCAGTTTACTTTTAGAACTTTTTAACTTTCATATGGCAAAGAAAACACAGAAGTCATCTTACTATGCATTCCAATGCAGTCACTGCACAGATATTTTAAGGTAAGTAATAAATTGAATTATTCATTTAAAGGAGAGATGGCAATATCACTGAGATGAATATATAATCATTATTTGAATAAGTGGTATGCAATTGTTGCAATTAAAATTCAATACTTTTTATATGTCAAGTTCACGTTTGTAAATATCTTACTTTACTATATCTGGAGGCTGCATTGATAGTTTTATTTTTTTTAATTAGAGATAATTACATTAACCTGATATACATTCCCTTAACCAAGGGATCAAGGGCAGCGATAAATCATGTTGATATCTTCTACCCTGACAGGGTGCAACGGAAATGGCACTTACAATTCTGCATCAAACTCAAATTGAGGGACATTCTACAAAATACCCAAGCTGTACCTTTCAAAACTGTCAAGGTTGTGAAAAATGAAGGACATTTGAAAAACTGTCACAGATCAGGGGAGACTAAGGATACATGACAACTAAATGTAATGTGGTATCTTGGAGAGGATCCTGGAAGAGAAAAAGAGCATTGGTTGAAAAACTGGTGAAATCCAAAAAATGTCTATAGTTTTATTTAATGGTATTGTACCAATGTCAGTTCTTAGTTTTGACAAATGTATCGGTTATGCAAGATATTAACATTAGGGGAAACTAAGTGAAGGGTGTATGGAAACCCCCAGGGACTATCTTTGCAAGTTATTCTAAAATAAAAAGTTTGTTTTAAAAATGACTCCCTGGGCTTCCCTGGTGGCGCAGTGGTTGAGAATCCGCCTGCCGATGTAGGAGACACGGGTTCGTGCCCTGGTCCGGGAAGATCCCACATGCCGCGGAGCAACTAAGCCCGTGAGCCATGGCCGCTAGGCCTGCGCGTCCGGAGCCTGTGCTCCGCAACGGGAGAGGCCACAACAGTGAGAGGCCCGCATACCGCAAAAAAGAAAAAAAAAAAAAAAAAAAAAAAAAAAGACTCCCTTAATATATATCTACTCATAAGTTTGCTAAAATATAACTTGCTTTGAGAGCTGAACATTTATTAACTCAAAAACATTTCCATACCCCTACTATTTGTCAAATAGTTCAGAAAGGACTGGTTTAGCCTGCTGAATACATTATTAAGCAATGAGAACTCAGGTTATATTAGCCCAGATGACAACCCATTTTCTGCTTTCAAGAGTAGAGGAGGAAGAGTTTTGAAAGCTTTGGTTGGAAGTGGAGGAAACAAGATAATGAAACCACAGACATACAGTAACAATCTGTGAGGATTCTATTCAAACTAGGAGTTTTGAAGAATATTAACTATTAATAAGTTGGATTGATGACCTGGAAAATAACTTCTGATTGAGGGGGAAAGGCCATGCTATTAGATTCTTTGTCATGAAGACAGAGGAAAGTAGATTTGTTTAACCACATAATGAAGATCAAAAAGATAAAATGTTTCGCTTCCTCACACCTGTATCATTTTATATTGTATGTTAGCTCACCCTTTAGAAAACCGTATAATGTACAGTAAGTCATAACCAGGAAGGTAGAGACTAAAAAAGGAATGCCATTCTTTCATTGAAACAAAAGGACAAAATAGGAGAAGAAAATTCCAGGATCAGCACAATTTTAAAGAATTCTATAATTTTAAAGCTCTGCATTTAATCTTAAGATCAGTATTGCTAGTTCAAATAAACCATTTGGAATAAACTGTTTTGCTAATAGGTCCTTTTTTATGTTTGTTTATAAGTTAAAAGTCCAGCTAAGCCAAATAATAATGAAACTACCAGCATAACAGTTTAGTGATATTTTTAGTAGTGAAACAAAAGGCCACATAGAAATAAACCTGACTTAGAACTATAGTCCACACTTGATCATCTACACTTACGTAGATTATGCTACAGTCTCTACAGATGATCCAGAAGGGCTTTTCTGCCGTTCAACTATCATACCACGTACTTGGATAATATTAGTAGCCATGACTATGCTGAATGAATTGTGGTCACCACAGAGGACAGTGTTGATAGACCTACTTTCCAAGAGCCCAAGGCAAAAGGCTATTTAGGACAATACGCCCAGTGCAATAAAATGATGCATCAAGTTCAACAACAACGAAATGTAGCCCAAGTTAAATATTTTCTCACATATTCAATTAAAAATGAAAGAAAATCATATAAATTGGAAACCAGTAGAATTAAACTCAAAATGAAATATGACTGGTAATTAGAATTTTGATAATGAAGTTTCAGAATATATATTCAACAGCAGTGATTTTTAATCATTTACCAAGTAAGTTCCACTAAGGAAGAACATATAAGAGGCAGGTTCTTTTTAGGTAGCAGTAGGAAATTGTGAAAATGATTTGGATGTAATCTAATCAACCACCTTCTTTTCCAAATGAGGAAACCTATGGAGTTGTAATAATGGCCAATAATTATTATAGGCTTATTCGGTGCCAAGGACCCTGCATAATTTCATTTAGTCCTCACCAAAATCAAACAGGCAAGTAAACTCCTCAGAAATTATGAAACTTAGGCTATGCAAGGTGAGTAATTTACACATGATCACATAGAAAGTGGCAGACTTACAACAGAATGATCTTACAGTCAAGGAATAGGAAACATTGGAGGTTGGTAACAAATGACTTACCATTTAACTTAGCTCATAAGCTTTTAGAGAAAGCATCGCTTTATTTCTCTCTGGAAGTATCTCAGACATTGTCGTATTAAAATATATACTTGGTGTGTGTGTGTATATATATATATATATATATATATATATATATATATATAAAGACATCCTTCTGTATGAAAATCTCTTTAGTATGATACCACTTGTTCCCTACATGTTGGTGTTACTGGAAGAACTGTCAAAAGGTTCTGCCTTAATATTTGTCCTGGGGCAATGAGATGATATTATTATAATTAACAAGGTTCAAAGGACTTTCAGGTAATTAGAATGTATGGTAGTTTAGAAAATAAGAAGCATAGGCTGGGCTTCCCTGGTGGCGCAGTGGTTGAGAATCTGCCTGCCATTGCAGGGGACAACGGTTTTGAGCCCTGGTCTGGGAAGATCCCACATGGCGCGGAGCAACGGGGCCCGTGAGCCACCACCACTGAGCCTGCGCGTCTGGAGCCTGTGCTCCGCAACAAGAGATGCCGCGAGAAGTGAGAGGCCCGCGCACCGCGATGAAGAGTGGCCCCCGCTCGCCGCAACTAGAGAAAAAGCCCTCGCACAGAAACGAAGACCCAACGCAGCCAAAAATAAAATTAAAAAAAAAAAAAGAAAGAAACATGGGCTTAGTAGAATTTAAAGACTACCAGAACTACTACTTTTCCAGTAACCTACTTGTCCAAGTATAAATACCTGCTAAATATTATTTGGGGAAATAACCTGAATAGTTAATTAGTATCTTGAACTGACAGAGTGGGTAGAATAATATTAATATTTATCCTTTGAAGTATAACTAATGGAGTTTCAGCCTATTCATAGTGGAACTCCATATCAAAGTTCTATTTCTTTGGTTAGTTTAAAATACCTCATTAATATTTCGAGTAATGCTAAGGAACTACAACAAGACTATTTTTAATACTATTTATTTAGATAGCAACAGCAACGGCGACTCATTTAAATTTCTAAAATAAGGAAAATTAGGTGTTTTTTTTTTAAATTTCTTTTTATAAATTCCTGTTAACCAAAATCATCACAGCCAACATTTTTGTGTATTTCCTTCCAGGTTATTTTCACTCATAGATTTGGTGTGTATTTTACATTCTGTTGAAAGTTATATTACGCCACTGGTTCTTAAACTTTAATCAACAGTGAAGTAAGGAGGGAGGGGTGATCCTAAAGGCTCTGCTACCCTGGCAGATTCTGTCCGCTCTCTGTTCTTCTCTTCTATTATTTTTGCTGGGTATGGGGGGTGCTGAGCCCCCAGGGGCTGGTCAGCCTCAGAGGCCTACAGGAGAATCTTCCTCTGGGGTGGAATATGCAGACAGAGGCTGAGAGTACTGGGACGTGAGCACCTAAGCGTTAGACAGGGCTGAGGTATCTAATAAACCAGCCACACAGGACTTGCCCGCTATGTGCCACTTGACACTTGCATACTTTTCCTGCTCCTTAGGTGGCGGATGTGACACTCATTTTCCGTTGCCACAACAGAGGGAAGGAGAGCTGACAACAGGAGCACCAGCAGGAGAGCTGCAAGGCAGTGAAGCAGTATCATCAAGTGACCAGAGTCGTTATTAGGGAAGGTAGGAAGGTTACTGAAACTGGTAAGAAGGTCAAGGGAACTGAATAGTCCCAGCGATGAGGGAGGGACTGGTGAACAGTGAACCCTCTTCATAGTTTAATTTCTTTTGATGAAAGCGTCCAGTGAGGGCTTTGTAGCTTTGAAAAACCTGCAGATAAATGAAGGTTAGTCCAGTGAGGAATGGCCAAGCCCTCACAAAGCTGACTGTCAACCCGTCTAATTGGAATTTGATCGCAGCAATTAAGGGCAAGTGTCTTAGCCTTCTCTCCTTATGACCTCCAAATAAGATTTCAAGTTTGAAAGCCCCATCTATGATGACAATTGATTTCGGAAACTGCAAAGGTGTGTGAGGGACATTAAGGAGAAGGTCTGGCCTTTAATAAACCCTTTACATTTCTTTGGAATAGGTGTGTTACATTGTGTTATCTTTGCTTTTACTTTTAAAATGATTATTCTCAACCTGAGACATATTCTACAAGAGCTATACTCTTCAAAATATCTGTGTCATAAAAGACAAAGAAAGACTGATGAAATGTTCCATATCAAAGATGGATAAAGTGTGACAACTGAATGCAAAGCATAACCCAGAGTTTTTCTTTTGCTATAAAAGGCACTAATGGAACAATTGGTGAGATATGAGTAAGGTCTGGATATTAGATAATAGTATCACATCAGAGTTAATCTCCTGATTATGATAATTGCATGTGATTCTGTAAGATAATATCCTAATTTGGGGATATGTGGATATTCATTTCAATTAATACTTATCCTTGAAGTATTTAGGGTTAAAGGTAGCATCATGTATGCAATTTACTCTCCAACAGTTCAGGAAAAGATTACATACATAAAGAGAAAGAAGGACAAAGCTAGCTTGTGATCAATATTTGAGGATTCTGGTGTAAAACTGCATGGAAATTCTCTGTACTATTCTCTTCTGTAAGTTGAACATTATGTCAAGTAAAAAAATTTAAATAATAAAAGATGGCTTTTAAACCTTAAAAAATGTTTAACATGGTCTTATTAATATTACATAAATATTGCAAGGCACCACTGTAAATACTTAGGATAGTTTTAATTATTGATAATGTGTTTTCCTTTTCATGACATACACTAAAATTCTAATGGCCAAACATGATTTTACATTATAGTAAGGAATGATCTAACTGGTCTTACTATATATCACCAGAAGCAGCAAATCCCACCAGGCATCCACCAGCAAGAATTGTCCCCTAGGAGAGCTGATTTACACAGCAGGACATCAAATGGATAATAAAGGCACAGAACACAGGTGAGCAATTTAAAGGAATACTACCATTTTACACTGTACATTTGAATATCACTTTTTCTTTTCTAAGTATTTTTGCCCATATTATCTCATTTTATACCCTGCATTCATGTACCATCTAAGACTTGCTGTTTTTAAAGCAGGCATTTTCACAGCTAGATGAGATTTTTAAAAAATCTATATTTGAAGCTGGTTAGAAACAACTACAATCTGAGAAAGACCTCTTAATGACTGGAGCTAGAAAAGGAAGGGGAGGATTTCATTATTCTCAAAGCACCTGGAAATGTGAATGTTGCTTATTCTTAATCTATCACAATGCTGAAATCCAACACCTGCCTTGGGCTGTTTGTCTATGATAAATCAAAATGGGTTTTAGTCATGACAAGAACAATGATATCAACCCAAATAGAATCTTGTTTCCATGAGTATATATTTGCCCTCTATTAAAATGAAGCTAATTAGAACATTGTATTACAAGTTTTTCCATCTAAATTCAACTCCAAGATAAAGAGATTTGCTGTTTGAACATTGTTTTCCTTGCATTTACAACTCGTGGCCAGATTCTGAGAAATGGATGAAAAAAAAAATGTTTAGGGTTGATGGAAAAGAAAAAAATAATCATGAATTTTAACTTTCAGTATTTTAAAGGAAAGACAGGTTCAGATGTAAGAATTTTTAACAGAGATAATTTGTCAATTATTTACACATATCATTCTCTTGGACTTTATCTTCAAATATGAAGAAAATAAAATGCAGTCATTTTTAACAATGAATATAATTCAGATTCTGCTGTCACTCCTCTGCCTAATTTCCCCCTTTCCTTCAAGCTCATACCCTGCCCCCAACCCCAAAGCTTTTCACTGGGGATTTCCTCTTCTGGGAAGGCTTTCCCCACAGATATTCATTAACAGGACTCCATCTATCCATCCCCTGCATCCTTTGGGTCTTGCTTCTGTAACTTGCTCCATGAGCCTTCCATGGCCAATTTATCCAAAACTGCAAATCATACCCCACCCCAACTCCCCATACTTCCTGTCTCCCTTCCCTCAGTCATTTTTTGCTTAGCATTTACAGTTTACTGGCTTATCTTGTTTATGGTCTATTTACCTTCCTGGAATGTAAGTTTCATGAGTGAAGTTTTGTTATTTATTCGATCCCTAGTGTCTAACACTTTTTTAGCATATCTTTCATCTGTTGAATAAATGAATGAGTGAATGCTAAAGCCCAAATAAATAATAGCAATAATAGCTTATCAATGAATAACAACAACAATAATAATAACAGTGAGCAAATTTCTGAACTGTGTACTGCCAAAACTATCAGTTATAAGCATTTTGTTTGCTGGTTTGTGTCCTTACTTTTTCTAAATTTTTAAATTACTTTTAGTGGGGATAAATAAAAGAATATGTTCAAATTTCACAGTAGTAAGCAAATTCCACAGCAGACCCTCAGCTCAGTAAGCACTAGTGTTTCCTGTAAGCATGTGCTAGAAAGAGTTTTACTCTGGCTAACAAGTTATTATGTTGCTCAGTGAAAATGTGAACCAAGCCTCAATTGATGAGCTATTAATAATTCCTTCCTCAGGTCAATATGAGTAGATATATATTTGAACTTATTCATTATATAGAAAATGTATTAAGATGGGAAATGTGTGTGGGAGTACACGGAATTGGTGCATTCCTAAATGCTATAGACTAAATTGTTTCCCTCTCCACCCCCAATTTGTACATTGAAGCCCTAACCCTCAATATGATGGTATTTAGAGGTGGGACCTTTGGAGGCAATTAGGATTAAATGAGGTCATGAGGGTGGGGCCCTCCTGATGGAATTAGTGCCCTTATGAAAAGAGACACCAGAGAGCTTGCTTCTTCACTCTCTCTTTCCACCATGTGAGGATACGGGGAGAAGGCAGCTGTCTAAAAGCCAGGAAGAGAGCCCTCACCAGAAACTCACCATGCTGGCACCTTGATCTTGGGCTTTCCAGCCTCCGGAACTGCAAAAGAAGATATTTCTATTGCTTAAGCCACCCAATTTATGGTATTTTGTTACAGTAGCCTGAGCTAACTAAAACACTGAACAAAATGAAAAACCAGATCCTCCAAGGTGGAAAATAAGAAGTAAACATTCCATATATATAGGCAGGTGGACTTCTCACCTTTCTCTAGAATTACTCCTTGTAATTACTATTATTGCCACCATACTGTCCCAAGAGTGGTTCTATATAATTTAAAACTCAGATGCACGTGAGATCCTGAGGTCATTCCCACCATATTCTGTACAAAGCTAAGACAGGGCTGGGCTGTTTGGACAAGTTTTTCAGATGATTACGTGATAACCAAGGGCAATTACATAAGAACTAAGGTCAGCACAAGACCTGGTTTGCTCTCTGGGCTTCATAGTGCCCATCTAGGCCTAACTCTTGGTGGGCACCAGATTCACACCAACCACTGGGGTGCATGTGCTCAGACTCTTCTTCTCCTGGAAGTCTGGGCTTTAGGAAGGGCAGCATCTTTTGCTTGAGCCAACCTGAGAAATTCCCACAACCCCCACCTAATGACTGCTGTGTCCCTGGGCTCTGGTAGCTAAAATGGCTCTGATGGAGGGCTAGGGTCTGAGGTTCAGATCCATCAAAGCACATAGGGAGAGACACGGTTGCTTTCCCTCACCCATGGATGCAGATGGCTTCTTGTCCAACCTCTCCCAGGAATGCCACTTAATATGTTCCAGAGTTTGTAACACGGGCATTGCCTATTCTCTCTCCATTCCTTCTTTGACTCTTCAGACAGCCAACTTTCGAAATGAGATGCTCTGCTTTGATGGTAGGCCAACATCCAATTAAACTACTCCTGAATTTCACAGGTCTAACATTTCAAATGAGAGATTTCTGCTCACTCCACGCAGTTTAACACACTTGTGCCCGATGAAACATTGCTGATAGAATAATTAGCTTGAACAATGTGTGAAAGCCAAGGGACAGCGTTTTAGGCAGTCGCTAACTGTTCTTCCCTCTATGCTCTTACAAATGAACGTTTGAGAGGTAAAGAGGGAAAAGGGCCTTTCCTTTGACCCAGCACAGGATTTCTGCAGTGGTGTGTGCAGTGTTTAGAGAGGAATGCACATGGAGAGGTATCCAGCCAGCCAGATCAGACTCCATTTGCAGCCAGATGACCATCCCATCTTATCCTACAAATATTATCTGGTGCTCAGTCTTGAGCCCTCATATATGAGAGAGTAAAAGTGTGGAGTCTGGGTGTATTTGAACAGCCACTTAAGCTATGGTTTCTATTTTTAAAATCTACCTTCATGCAACTGATCCTTTTACTTTGCTGGTTAATTTTAATGCTATCTTTCAAAGGTGATAGCTAATCCAGAGCATAAGATAGCAGACACAAGTAACACGTAGCACCTCTCTGGCTAATCCATAACTGCCAGTCACAGCTCAATCCAATATAGTTACCACCTCCAGGCCTGGGTGTGCAGGCTTATTTTGGAGCTAGACCCAGCTGAGGCTTGAAACTGGCTCCAGGCGTTTCCTAGCATTACCAGACAGTGGGATCCTCTAGGAAGCAATTCTACTGTGGGCTTTCTATTCCCGAACCAGGTCTTTGAACATAATCTGCTTTCTCACCCAGTAACCAGCAAACTCAGCCTTCTCATTCCTAACTAACCTGTCTCTCCATATCTCTACTCAAGGAAGAAATTAGGAAAGAAAGAGAAAGACAAGGAAGAGAGAGGTAGATTAGGGTCTCCTATTTCCTGTATAGGCTAAGAGAAGCCAGTATTCCTTTTCTTCTTGGTCATCATGATTTCTATCCCCTCCCCAAGTGCCATTTTTTCCTATTTTTAGCATTGTTTTGTTTTAAGAAATCCTTCTCCTCTTCAGTCTTATCTGGTGATTCAATTTCAAAAACAACTGGAATCTTTACCAACCATCCCATAGCCAAAGCATAATCTGGGCTTGTATTAAGAAACATGCCTGGTAAAATCCCAAACCTTTGGTGTTTGGTTGTTTTGGTTTTGGTTTTTGATTTTTGTTCTTGGCCAATCAATATGTCTCCCTTTCCATTCATTTTCATGCCTAGTCCCTGCTGACTCTGTGAGCTCCCCAAATTTGTGTACTAAATTCCCTTTTGCTTAAATTAGCCAACTTTTGGTTAGTAGGCGTTGGCTAAGCCAGCTTAGTTGCTCAGTAAACAAAAATGTTAACCAATACACTTGGCCTCTGTCTTGCCCCTCACCTCTTCTCCCGGATCTAAAATTTCTAGAGATTAAACATAGATTAGATAACAATTATCCAAATGTTATCTCCCAGATAAATTTACCAGATCAGTAAACTGAAATTAAGTGAATGAGGAACAAGAGCTGATACAAGGCGGGACTATTTCAGCAGCGCAATATCATGAGGTGTATTCTTTTCTTTAAAGTGTTATTGTTAACTTTATTCTTTTTCCAGTTTTATTGAGATGTAATTGACATATAACATTGTATAAGTTTAAGGTCTACAACATAGTCACTTGATATATGATATATGTATATATTGTGAAATTATTTCCACAATAGTTTAGTTAACATCCATCACCTCACATAGTTACAATTTTTTTCTTGTGATGAGAACTTTTAAGATCTACTCTCTTAGCAACTTTCAAATATACAATACAATATAACAATAGATGTCATGCTATATACTACATCATCAGAACTTATCTTATAATTGGAAAGGTGTACCACCTCCCACCCCTAAATATTGTTAGCTTATATCGTAATATTTAAGTTACAGGATATAAAGGGGGAGAGTGCACGTCACCCAAGTATTTTGCTTCCTTTTTTGGGGAAAGGGTTACTGCATTTTTGGTTTTATGCAGATTGGTTGTATCATGTTAGGCAGAACTATGACCTTGTTCTTGTCTTTATTTGGAGATTAAGGAGATTTATATGGGTGCCAAGTTGACAAGGGCTGGACACATGATGGCCCATTTTATGTGTCAACCTGGGTAGGCCACAATGCCCAGATATTTGCTCAAACATCACATGTCTCAGTGAAGGGTTTTTTTTAGTTGAGATTAACATTTAAATCAGTGGACTTTGAGTAAAGCAGGTTATCTTCCATAATGTGAGTGGGTCTCATCCAGTCAGTTGAAGGTCTTAAGAGAACAAGGCTGAGGTCTTCAAGGAAGAGGGAAATCTGCCTCTAGACTGCCTTCAGACAGTCTGCTGCAGCATCAACTATTTCCTGGGTCTCCAGCCTGCAGACCTGCTAGTGTTGGAGGGTCTCCCGATGAGGCAGGGGGTGGCTGTGGCTCACTGTGGGGACAGGGACGCTGGCAGCGGAGGCTCTGGGAAGTGCACCTTGGCGTGAGCCCTCCCAGAGTCTGCCATTAGCCCCACCAGAGAACCCAGGTAGGCTACACTGTTGGGTTACCTCAGGCCAAACAACCTCACGAGGTGTATTCTTAAAAGACACAAAGAAAGATGTGAGTGCGCATGCCCGTCTGCAACACTGGTGGTCAGGACTTGGTTTTGTTTTAGCCAGAGTCGGCTTTAGTGAAAGATTATTGGAGGATCCTAACCAGTAGTCTTCTGCTCTAATATCCTTCTTCCTTCTTCAGAAATGAAGACAACCAGGACAGAGATAATTGGAACTTCGGGAAACGGATAAGGACAGAAGTCACAGGCAGGCAGTGACAGAGCTGACGTTACAGGTTTCCTTATATATATCATGTACCGGGTCATTCAAGTGCTTTTATGACCATTATCTCTGCTGCTCTTCACAGCAATGCTGGGGAAAGGCGGGGCAGAGATTGTGGTCTCCATGTGACTGCTGAAACACTGAGCTGCAGAGAGATGAAGTCAGTTTTCAACGGTCCAAAGCTGAAACCCACATCTCTGGCTTTGCCTATAAAGAAACCAGAGGTAGGCTGAGTAACGCGTTGACTAAGAGAAACAAGTGGTAAATGAGGGAAGACTTGTAGACCTTCAATTATTAATACCTTCTATTGAGATTCCGAGATAAGTCCGTTACTCTGAAGGTGGGGATAACACCTAGTTGCCTGAGAGAAGGGACGGGCATTGGAGCAGGGGCTCCATTAATGTTTAATCAAAAATGAGCTAAGACGTGAGATAGGATGGACAACCTGAGAGAGGGCCTTACTGCCGTACGGTGTTTTGATTCAGCACAACGGGTAAATAGAAGCCTTTGGAGAGGTTCATAGAGAAACCACTAGATCAAGCTGCCTGGCTTACTGAACGACAGCAAAAACTTTTATACTTATATCTTGTTTTCTCAATGACGAGGTCTAAAAGAACAAAAATTCCGCCTTCCTACAGCCCATTGAGGCAAACCCCAGGGAAATCATCATTTTCTTTTCAGGCTTTAGGGTTGTTCTCTTTGCTATCTGCTTTCACCACGACGACCACCACCCCGCCCCCCAAACGCGCTACTGGAGCGACCCAAGGCTTCTGAAGAACAGCGGTAGCTTGGAGGCGTTTAATCACTGTAAATTCAAACCCGGCAGAAAAGCGACCCCACGTGGGAGCCCCGGGCGGTCGCTGGCTTGGAGCAGCGTCTCCCAGCGAGCAGAGGTAGCAAGCGCGTTCCGGGGCCTGCCTCCTTGCGCAGCGCTCAGCTCCCGCGAGCTACCACCTCCCCGGCGGCCGGGGGAACTCAGCCGGCTCTGGGAAGTCGGGTGGCGGCCGAGCGGCCGCTGCTATTGGCTGGTCGGGCGGCGGCGGAGGGGCGGGGCCCCCGTGATTGGCAGGGGCCCCAGCCGAAGGGGGCGGGGCCGCTATATCAGAGAAGTCCCCGCTGCGGCGCAGGCAGTCGGGCTGCTGGAGTGCGGCGCCGCCGCGGGAGCCGGAGAGCCAGCTGGCGGGAGGGCTGGAGAGGGGGTGGCGGGGAGGGCGCGGCGGCTGCGGAGCGCAGGGCAGTGGTCTTCAGGGCTTCAGCCTCCCGAGGGCCAGCCTCGCCGAGCCCGGAGCTGGGTCTGAACCCTGCGCACACCAAAGACGAGGCGGCTGTGGCGGCAGCGGCGGCCCCAGCCATGCTGTGCTATGTGACGAGGCCGGACGCGGTGCTGATGGAGGTGGAGGTGGAGGCGAAAGCCAACGGCGAGGACTGCCTCAACCAGGTGAGGACCAGGGTCCAGGCGCGGGGTCCAGGCCGGTTCCCCAAGGCCGAGGGGCCTCGCTGTGGCGCCGGGACGCGCCGCTTGCCGGGGGCCGGCGGCGCAGCGGCGACGGCGGGGTTAGTGCGCCCCAGGCGCCCGGCCTGCGCCCCCTCCTCCACGAGGCCGTGGGGCGCGCGGCCCCTTCGTGGCGCGCCGGGGGCGCGTGGTGGGGTGGGGGTGGAGGGCGCGGGGGACGCGCAGCGGGCCTGCCCCCTTGCCCCCCAGCCCGGGACTTTCCCGGAAGAAGGCGGCCCAGCACACCTGCCTCAGGTGTGTGAATGATGCCTCCTGTCGGGTCCCCGCGGGGCCTGGCAGCTCCACCTGCGTCCCGGGATGAGGTGGCTGGAGGCGGTCGCAGGTCCCTCGGGTTGCTTGGCAGACAAGCAGTGCCCTTGTCTCTTGATGCTTCTCAAATGGAGAAGCATTTCCTATGCACCTCCTTGCATCTCCCCATTCGCGGGGGAGGAGAGGACGGTAGGTTTGGGTCGTGGACTCCTCGGTTGTCTTTAAGCACGCGTTTCCTTAGGAGTGAGGAGGAACGGTTCCAAACAGTGCATAGTGGTGTGGCAGAAAATTTGATCTCAAGTGAAACGCTGTGCCCTCCAACCCCCTCGACCCGAGATGTTTGGAAAACCTCCTGCAAAGCTTAGCTGACACTTGTGGCGTGTTTCCTCAATGTGTTTGCTTTTTTGGAGTCCAGATGGTTAAAATTGTCCAGATAATAAGCTGCCAAATCAGCTGTGCAGATTGTGCTAGTGGAGGGAATTCCAGTGATTGGAATAAGAAGGAAAATACCCCGTGGATTCCCATCCTCAGCCTTTCTGGAAGGCTACATTTTGAGAACTCCTTTTTCTGCCTCTATACTACATCTAGTGGTTTCGCATCACTGGAGCCTTAGAACTCTGTTGTTTTAGCTGACAAGGGGAATTGTAACACCGTTGTTGAACTTTGTTGTTTTTAATGGAATAGGCAGGAATCTTAGACCCAGATGGAGTCTTTGGGTTTGCTTTGACCAAATGGACCGCTGCTCATCTGCGCTGCATTCATTTTTGTTTTAGGTGTGCAGGCGATTGGGAATTATAGAAGTTGATTATTTTGGACTGCAGTTTACGGGTAGCAAAGGTGAAAGTTTATGGCTAAATCTGAGAAATCGGATCTCCCAGCAGATGGATGGGCTAGCCCCTTACCGGCTTAAACTGAGAGTCAAGTTCTTCGTGGAGCCTCATCTCATCTTACAGGAGCAGACTAGGTAAAGTGACGCTAAAATAAACCAATGTCAACTAGACCTTTGATTCCATTTAGGAAGGGCCACTGCACCTTCCCAGAGATGTTCACAGGCAAATTTGTTTTGATACAGAGTGAGTTGGTTATAACTTAGAAGTTTTCCATAGCACAGTTCTTTTGTTGAGGTGAAAAGAGAGCTGCATAATTGGCCTGGGGTACATTTTCCAACTCTTCTGGTGTTTTTCTTATTTTTATTG
Organism: Kogia breviceps; assembly: GCF_026419965.1. Classification (NCBI taxonomy): domain Eukaryota; kingdom Metazoa; phylum Chordata; class Mammalia; order Artiodactyla; family Physeteridae; genus Kogia; species Kogia breviceps. The sequence continues at coordinate 95,365,921 of NC_081319.1, read as the reverse complement.
ACAATGGGAGAGTAAGGATGAATTCTTACAAACACTTGAGATCAGTGCCACAACGCAAAAAAATTAAAAAATAATTAAAGAAAGAAAGAAAGAAAAAAGACCTAACTGACTTCCTGATAGCAGCATCTACTGCCCGATAGTAACCTCTGTCCCAGCAGTGTTACTACAGGTCATTGCAGACTGCTCTAACAGAAAGCAGGAAACAGTTCCTCTTGGGTTACTTAAACTTGGTCAACTTCTTCAGCCTAGTGTCAAGTTACAGTGTTTAGCAAAGAGCTCTGTCCGAATTTTAAAAGTTTTTCAGTTTCTTGAAAACTTAGTCAGAAAACTCTTTTAAGGCCAGTAGTAATCAAACGTTACCCCACAGATAGGTTATACATGATAGTTGAGTTCAGATTGTTAATTTTATCTCTTCTAGAAGCCACCAGTAGTGGTAGACAATTGGAGCATGTGGTTTCCTTTTTCAAACAGAAAATGGATTCTCCCCTGGACTGGCTGTAATACTTTTCTCAAGGATGAGCCAAGCTAGGAAAGTGGTGTTTAATATTTACTGCTGAAATTCAGGAGACCTAAATCCTATAGTGGCATGTAAAAAAAAAAAAAAAAGAAAAAAGAAAGAAAAAGGGAACTGACTACTTTTAAACACAGTAAACTTTGGATCTTAGTTCTAATGTTTTTCATAATCCTTTGGATTGGAAATTTGCCATGCGCATAAAATGAGTGTGAGAATTGTGAGTAATGATGAATGAGCCATATCCTTTAAGAGTTTTTAACATGTCATTTTTTGGTTGTTTACCAAAGGACGTATAGACACATATTTTGAAATACTATTTATTTGAATTTGAAATCTCTCCTTTGCCTTTTTATGGAGCTTTAAATGGTGAGAGAAGTGTTCAGTTTTGTATCTGAGGGAAGCTAGTATATTGAATTCTTAGTGCTCCTGAAAATGTGTTGCAAAATATTCAAGTGATTTCATGTTTAAGGATGTTTTAGCTGTCTATATGAATCAGGATAGGTTGGGTTTTTTATTTTTTTTAACTTAAAGCGGATTTGTGAATGCTTCCACTTTGCACTTCAGTGTGATAACTTGCAGTTGAGTAAGAGAAAATAATACACATATATATAAAACAACATCTTGGAATTTTCATCGTGTAGCTTTATCATTATTTTGCAGTTATTTCAGGGCCTCCAGATTCAAATCTATTTTGATGACACAGATTTATTTTTTAAATCTGCAGAAGCTTGGAGGACCAAGTACATCATTTAAACAATGACTGGGGGACTTCCCTGGCGGTCCAGTGGTTAAGACTTCCCCTTCCAATGCAAGGGGTGCTGCTTTGATCCCTGGTCGGGGAGCTTAGATCCCACATGCCTCGCAGCCAAAAAACCAAAACATAAAACAGAAGCAATATTGTAAAAGCTTCAATAAAGACTTAAAAAAATGGTCCATATCAAAAAAATCTTTAAAAAAAACAAATGGCTGCAGTCATAATATAATATGTACATCTGTATTATAAATGCTTTACAGATTTTACAGTTTGCTACTTAGTCTTTACCTGTGCTTTCTTGTAATAGAGTTAATAACTATTATCAACTCCCTTCTATTCATGCAAGAAATAGAAACATTTTATGAATTAGACTTGGAATCAAATTTCCTACTTTATTGACTCCATTGACTTTGACTCGAGATTCATGTCTAATAGCACTCAAAGATTGCACATACCTAGTTCGACTAGGTAATTTTAATTGATTTTCATTCCTTTTGAAATCATACTGAAAAATTCATGTGATTTTGACTTTAAAAATATTGGTGTATTTTACTTGTTTTTGTGGGGTTGTCTGAAATAAATACAGAATTTTAAGAAAATGCCACCTAAAGTTTATATAGCATTCTGCTTTAATAACTAGATAAAGTGAGTTGTAATTAGCATTGTACCTTTTCATTAGGATCAGTAGTTGTGCTGGGTCGAATTTAGTTACAATTAGCATTGTGTTTATGGGCATGATACTACAGAACAGAAATACTTATTTTGCCTAATATTATGTTATCAAGATAAAGCTGGTTGATAAACTTTTTGATATTTAATCATTTGTTATAAAATATTTATATAAAATGCCATGAAAATAAAATAGATCTGTTTACATAGTGAGTAAGCTCAGCTTTGCCAGTCCAGTTATGAGAGGTGATATTTTACCAGCTCTTCGTCAAGTCATGAGATCAAGCCATAAGTCATTTCCATTTAATACACGGAAAGTGTCTGGACAGTTTATTAAATGGTGCTGAAATATCCTAGCCAAGTTGTCTCTGTGGACAATTAAAGCAGCCTGCTCACAGTAGAGCTGGCCTGACTGGGGGCAGTTAATATATTAGTTTGCATTAGATTAGGGAAGCTGCTGTGAGAATGACAGGCAGGAAGGCCCGTCTGTAAGAGGAGAGTTCTAGGGGCAAAAGGCAGAAGCCCCTGCGTTCTAGGGCCAGCTCAGCAGTCTGCCACCAGCATGTACAGCCTTCCAAGACTTGAGCCCAACTGAAAACCCTGAAAGAGATTCTTTAAATCCCTTCTAGCAGTAGATTTTTTTTTTCTTGGCTTCTGCTTCCTCTCCATATTATTTTCCTAATGCTTTTTCTAAATACATTTCTCTGAAGAGAGAAAAAATATATCCAATGTCTGCTTAGATTGGTAGATAGAGTTAGTCTGGCCTCTGATGTGGCCTAATTTTAGATTTGATTCTTTACCTGGATTATTATGTTTGCTCTGGAATGGGGAATTCTGGAAAGCAACCAGAGAGTTTTGTTTAGACTCAGCTGGCACCTTTCAGAGATTGGCAACAGCAGGTGTTTTCAGCAGATGTTTGCCATGCTATGGATTAAAAGGAAAAGTGAAATTAATATATTCTGGAAGTAGATCTGAAATCATAATCATCTTTGAAATTATTACCTTTCAAAGGCTTTCGGTTATTCACAGCAATTCAGACCAGATTTTGTCAACATTTTCAAAACCAGAGATTAGAGAATTATATGCTTCGTCTTCAGGGATGGTAATTATACCATCCATTCCCAATAAAATCTTTCTGTTTCTCCTGACTGCCACATTTTAGCAGAGCTCTGTGTTCTTTGCTAGAGGCACCCTGCTTGGTTAAGACTCACCAACACCTGAATCCTCTATCCCAGAAACCAGTCCCAATACAGGGGCTCCGTGAGTGCTGAACTACATGTTCATGGAAATGCTATAATCCTGAACGTTGCATCTCATTAGGATCTTAAAAGTTGCGTGCAGTGATGCGTTTGACTTCAGACCCCAGCTCACTCATCACTCCCCGGGCAAACCTTCTCCAGGCGTGCTCAGGAGACTAAACTCTCCCAAGACATCGTGTAGCTTTCCTTTATAGCATTTAATGAGTGTGTAACACTCCATTTACTTATGTGACAGTTTGCTTATTGTCAGCCGCTCTAATAATCTAAATTCCATTAAGCAAGGAGCTGATCAACCTTGTATACCCAGAATCTAGCAAGTGCTTGGTGTGTAAATATTTGTTGAATCAATGAATTAAGAACTTGGAAATTAAAAAAAAAAAAATGGGGGCTTCCCTGGTGGCGCAGTGGTTGAGAGTCCGCCTGCCGATGCAGGGGACGCGGGTTCGTGCCCCGGTCCGGGAAGATCCCACGTGCCGCGGAGCAGCTGGGCCCGTGAGCCGTGGCTGCTGCGCCTGCGCGTCCGGAGCCTGTGCTCCGCAACGGGAGAGGCCACAGCAGTGAGAGGCCCGCGTACCGCAAAAAAAATAAAATAAAATAAAAATGGGGTTAACTGATACTGTAATAATATAAATTTTCTTATAGGTATTGAAATGTTTGCCAGTTTGCTTCTATAACCTGAAAAGTTTGAGAATGTCTAAAAGAAATCTCACCACTAAATGTTTTGTAGTGATTTTTCTCAGTTAAGACTTTGCTCAGTGCTTGGCATTCTTCTGTTTGTTTGCTTCCTTCCTTCCTTCGCCCCCTCTACCTCATTCCAAGCCGGTTGTTCATTGTGGTTGTTAGTTCTTATCTAGAATGAACTACCATGCTCCTGGACCTTTTATGAAGTTCAGATAATTTTCAAGCCGCAGGCTCACTTTATCTAATTTCAACCAATCTGTAGGTCCTGACTACTTATTATACTCAATTTTTCCGTTTCTCAACAAATATTACTTAGACACGTGAAAATCGAAGGAAGACGGCATCCCTGAAACCCACAAAGCAAGTGCCACATGCAAACTATAGGCAGGTGGGGGTGATAATCTTAAATCAGTACCCAGCTGAATCACATTGACCCTAGCCAGTGCCTGTAATCACGTTCAAAGTCTTATAAAACATCATCACGCATCGCAGCGAAGAGTAGCCCCCGCTCACCGCAACTAGAGAAAAGCCAGCGAGCAGCAACGAAGACCCAACGCAGCCAAAAATAAAATAAATTTAATAAATTTAAAACAGAAAAGATTGTCACGATGGTAAAGGTTGATTACAGAATTTACCTTTGTGTGATTCAGGATGGGTAAATTCCATAGGATGCATTGCAGGAGTATTATGTTCTTCATATCAAGTACATGCCTAAGAGTGGAATGACACATTCTCTCTTTTTTTTTTTTTGTATGCCCAAATACAACATAGGTCCCAGGAAAGTAAAAAATGGTAAAGACAGACGTGTACATTATTTCCAAAGAAAGTATTAATTACATTTCTGAATTCTTATTTATCTTTTAAGTTTTTCTTTCTGTTCGGAGGATGGGGTGTTTGTGGTGGTATATGGTTATTTTAGCCACAGACCTCCCACCTGGGCCCCTTCAGTCTCTTTCTGAATTTCTGATACTTATATATATGTATGAAATATCAGAGAACATTGAGAAATTGATTTTTATGTAACCAAAATGAACTGTTCATTTTGAATGTCATTATAAATAAAATTTGAATATTTAGATGGCACAAAGGGCAGATTCAGGGTGACCAGTGGGGACAGTTTCCAGGTTTATGTATTCTCTGAGTCGTGTACCACTACAGCCCGATCCCAGACCTCTTCTGGACCTGATAGCCCTCCACACTAATCTAAATTGTTGAGAAAGAGATTGTAGTTAATGCTCTTAAACTACAAGATGCCCGGACTGTTGTTTGCCTAGGGACAGCTATCTACTGTGAGTAATCATATTTGTTAGAAGTCCAGATTTTATGCTTCCAAGTGTTTTTCTGCTGTGAGTTGTAACCACTTTTGAAATTAGGAATTTCCCTCACCTGTACCCTCCTTATATTTTAACTGCCTTGGAGCCTTGCCTTGGAGCCTGAGGAGAAAGCAAATTTATCAGTGATTCCCATTTTGCATTTTGGGCTTTGAGAAGGATTTCCTTAAATCTGAATAGAGACCTGACTCGGTAATTATTGGCTGTGACAGGTTTCTCAATTGCACGCCTTCCATGAAGTGTGGTAGATGTGATGGTTGATTTTAGGTGTGGCTCTTCATTTGAATTCTGAACCTTGACCCTAGGGATTTTTACTGGTGTTCTTTTCTCAACCTCTTACTATGAAAAATTTCAAATGTACGGATAAGTTGAAAATTTTTACAGTGAACACCCAATACCTAGATCCTACTATTAACAGTTTAATATACTTGCCTTATCACATATTTATTCACTTAATGATCCCTCTATCCATCCATCAGTCTATTTTTTCATGCTTTTCAAAATAAGTTGTGAGTACACATCCCCCTAAATACTTCAGTATGCATATCACTAACTAGAACTCAGTATTTGCCTACAGTTCTTTTTTCTTCTTTTTTTTTTTTTTTAAATTTATTTTAATTTATTTATTTTTGGCTGTGTTGGGTCTTCGTTTCTGTGCGAGGGCTTTCTCTAGTTGTGGCAAGCGGGGGCCACTCTTCATTGCAGTGCGCGGGCCTCTCACTGTCATGGCCTCTCTTGTTGTGGAGCACAGGCTCCAGACGCACAGGCTCGGTAGTTGTGGCTCATGGACTCAGTTGCTCCGTGGCATGTGGGATCTTCCCAGACCAGGTCTCGAACCCATGTCCCCTTCATTGGCAGGCAGATTCTCAACCACTGCGCCACCAGGGAAGCCCTTTTCTTCTTTTGATACAAAATTTATATATGATGAAATGCCTAAATCGTAATATACCACTTAATGAGTTTTGGCAAATGGATGTACCTGTTTAAACAAAACCCTTAGCAAGTATTACCATCACTCCAGTAAGTTCTCTCATGCCTCTCTGCAGTCGTTCCCGCCACCCCACAACCAGGTTGTATGTTTTTCCAGCATAGTTTAGTGATGCCTGTTCTCCTTCATGTCAGTGGAATCGCACAGTATGTACTCTTTTGTGTCTGGCTCCTTTTGTTCATCATAAATGTTTTGAGACCCATCATCATGTTGTATATATACATCAGTGGCTTGTTCCTGTTTATTGTTGGATAGTATTCCACTGTAGGAACGTACTGCTGTTTGTTTATGCATACTCCTATTGATGAACACCTGTTTTCCAGCTATCGTGAATAAAGCTGCTATGTACGTTCAAGCACAAGTCTTTTTTTGTAGACATGTGTTTTCATTTCTCTTGAGTAAATAAGAATAGAAGAGCTGGGTCATAGAGGAGGTAATTGTTTAGCTTATAAGTAACTGCCAGACCTTTTCCCGAAGCAACTGTACCATTCTGTACTCCTGTCAACAATGGACAGGGGACCAGTGCCAGGTTTCAGGTGGGTTTATAGTGGTAGCACATTGTGGTTTCAATTTCTATATCTCTGTTGATTAATGACACTTTCATGTGCTTATTGGCCTTTTGTACATCTTTTGCAAAGTATCTATTCAAGTCACTGGCATTTTTTTTATGTTGTTGTTGTTGTTTACAGTACGCGGGCCTCTGACTGTTGTGGCCTCTCCCGTTGCGGAGCACAGGCTCCGGACGCGCAGGCTCAGCGGCCATGGCTCACAGGCCCAGCCGCTCCGTGGCATGTGGGATCTTCTGGACTGGGGCATGAACCCGTGTCCCCTGCATCAGCAGGTGGACTCGCAACCACTGCGCCACCAGGGAAGCCCTGTTGTCTTTATTTTTGAGCTGCACAAATTCTTAATATATACTAGTCCTTTGTCAGATATATGTTTTATAAGTGTTTTTTTTTCCCTGTGGTTTGCCTGTGTTTTTGATGCCTTTTGATGAGTAGAAGTTTTTAACCTTGGTGAAGTCTCATTTATCCACTTTTTTCTTTTACGGTTTTTGCTGACTGCATCCTGAGGAGCCTACCTCCAAGTCATGAAGATACTCTCCTATGTTTTGTTCTAAAAGGGTCACAGTTTTAGCTTTTATATTTAGGCCTGTGATCTGTCTTGAACTGATTTTTGTTTCACTGGAATTGAAGATACAAAACAAACCTATAGCAATTCTGTTGTGACTTGATATTTTTAAAATATAACTTGGCAGTTAGAGCTTGTGGTTTAATGACGCATTGGACTAAGGCCAGCATACGGGTGATCTCAGTGGGTGTCTCGCTCTGTGAGGGACAAACCAGCCATTACAATGGAGGGCCAAGTTCAGTCAGTCTCTTGGGGAGAAATTCAGTTCAGTATATTAGGACTGGAGACTTTTTAAAAATAGCTACTTAGCCATTTTCGAGATGTTTTAGGTTAGTTACTTAATTTTGAGTTTAATAGTAAATGTGGAGATAGTTGTTTTATATTTGTATCATGAAAAGCTCTTCAAAATTATGTAACTGGGAAGATAACTGGAGGGCAGTAATTGAGAGTAACTGTGATCAGCAGATCGACAAGTCCCGATTGGTTTGCAGAGATTTCTGCTTTGATTATTAGATGATTTCTTTATGAGACAAGCCAGGGTTTAGAGGAGAGTGCTCTGATTACAGTCCTCTAAAGATAAATGACCTAACTTCATTCCGTAAAGCTATGGAAAGGAATTCATTTTAAACATAGAGGAAATCTGAAGTACATACTCTGAAACAAAAATTTATTAAGGATATGTGACTCTTTTTTAAATTAAAATATGACATATCCTTATATTTAACCCCCCCTCCCTTTTTAAAGTCTTCCCTAATGCTGCAGCAAGTGTGAATTCGTTAAATGCAAAGACATGAGTTAGCTAGAATGTTTCACTTTGGGGCTCCAAACCCCATCCATATATTGAAAGTATCCGTTTTCTTAGTAACTGGGTAAAGCTTGAAGAATCATGAATTTCAAGGTGCAACCAAAAGGATGTTTAGAAAATGAGCGACATATTCATAGACATTTGCTTAAGACAAAGAAATCATTTTTTCCAAAGGCTTTCTTTCTGTTTATGATTCTAGCATGTAGCCTAAATTGAATTAGATAGGCCAACCACCTTTGATCTTTAGTTAAAAAAAAAAAAAATTCACCGCAGGCCTGACTTCTTTGACCACATCTGCTTATTTTGATATTATTGGTAACTTTTAACCACTTTACCAAAAGGCAGGGGGGGAAATCCATGAGCCAGACAGTTACAGGCCAGATGGTTCGAGAGAAAATAATAGGAGAAAATAGTTGACTGAAAACCACCCCTAATTATTGAGCCATCACTGGATTCCTTGTGGAAATGTTTCTGCATGCCCTGCCATTCTCTCTCTTCGAAAGAGCACATTAAATAGAGTCTGCTGATGGCCTGCCACCCCTGTGACCTTTGCTGACACCGCTGCATGTGTTCCTCTCCTGGAGAGCATAAACTTATCACCCAAGAGCCAGTTTGTAGCCAGAGTTATTTCGATAGGATACATTCCTTCACACCAAAAGGCTGCACCTTCCATCGAAACAGGAGCCATCAGATATATTCACCCTGGGACCCCAGCATAGGGCTTGGCACAGTGGTGATGTGTGGCAAATTTGTTGACTTGAAATGAAACGTTTGCTTTATAGCCATGAAACGGCAAAATGCAGGAAGGGCCCTACCAGAAAGTTTCTGTAAACGATAAGGAGGAGGATTTTTGTACTTACAGGGTGTCGACCGCAATGCAGCCTAGAATGTGGAGTATGTTGAAAAGGCTATTGTCCCCCACCTCCTTTTTAAAAATTCTGACTCAACAGACCGAGAAAGGATCACATTACTCTCAGGCTGCTGACCACCTGTTAATATTTTGTTACTGCTTCTTCTTTGCCTTTGATTTTGGCAGCTGTCTGTCCAGAAGTCGTTATGGATAGTTTGGAATAGGAAATTGGATCAATTTTGAAACTCTTCTTTGCAGGCTAAACTAGTCTCTAACTTAATACTTAGGAAATAAGTTAAAAGACACTTTCACATAAGCAGTAATTAAATTGAGAAGACTTAGTTTGGGTGAAACCCTTAAAATCTTTCAGCACATACTTCTTTAATGAAAGTATATATTTAGGTTTGGGGGTTGATACCCTTAAAATCTTTCAGCACATACTTTCTTCTTTAATGGAAGTATATATTTAGGTTTTTGTTCCCTACTAACATGTCCACTGATGAATGCAGAGACAGAGGTACCTTAACCAAGATGACGTTTACCAAACAGTCCTCTAAAAAGCCTTCTGAGGGCTGAAGCAGTGTTGTAACACCAAGATTTTAAGGAACGGCTAGACCTCAGCCCTCAGCTATTTTAAAACAAGTTATTTTTGTAGTTATTTCTTTGCCCCAGTACGGACCCCCTTCTCAGTTTAGCAGTATGTCAGAAATACTTTAAAGACAAGCAGATGTTTGGGTTAATAAAAACCATGCTTATCTTCTTCCAGTGCTATTATGCTTTCTTACTGTGATTTCTTCATAGGGGGCTTTGAATAAAGAAAAAACTGCAGTGTTTGGCAGAGTCTGATCATTTTAAACATTTCTTTATTATTAAAGAAGGCAAAAAATGTTGAATTTAAACATTTCTTAAAGGAGGATTAATGGCTCTTGTCAGCCTGAAGTTTTGAGACTCTCAACAGAGCCCCCCCTTGTATCTCTAGCCTCAAGTTCCCTTGCCTCCTGTTTTTGCATTGTTCACGTTATCCCTTCTACCTGGATGTCAGACACAAGGCTAGCATATAAATAAAAGCATCTCAAGGACTGGAATAAGGGTATCCAGCTGAAGGGGGGAATTTAGGAACCCTGTTCAGAGCTTTACAATGATGATCATAATTCCTTTGTTAACAGAAGGAATAGTATGGCATTTCAGCATGTTTGAGAGGCTGTATTGAGTCATCAGAGGAAGGTTATACATTTGCCAGAGACAAATTTCATAATCCAGGCCAGTCTGCCTATGACAGTTTAGATACTCTGTTCAGAATCTTAGGCAACACGGATTGGCAGGCAACAATATCTGAAGTTTTCCAGGATTTCTAATTCTCACATACCTTTTGGTAAATGTAGAATACAGTGTTGTATACAATTAGGACAGGCTCAGATGGAATGAAACTAGGATAGGCATATCAGCTAGTTGCAGACAGCGTGTAGTTTTACATACATTTATAGAACTCTCTGATGTTAGAGGCACTTAGGAAGTCAGCTTAGGTGCAGCTAAATGTACTAGAGGTTAGAACATGTCAAATATTATAATAGAGGAATAAATCGTTTGCATGTGATATAGACAAAAGGGTATCCCAGTGCGGGGACAGGAGGAGTGGCCTTCAGGAGAGAGGGAACAGCAAGACCAGAGACGTGGGGACGTGAATATGCTTGGTTTTTCCAGAAGGAGGAATTGTCCCTTTCCTGGGGCATAGTGGCTGGAGGGAATGACCGGAGATGTGGCTGGAAATCTGGGGCCAGATGTGGAGGAACCCTGGGTTCACGCTGACCGTGTGCATCCTTGGCAAACAATGGGGACCCTTTGAGGGATTCTGAGCAGAGAAATAGCAAGTTTATATCCGAAGCAAGCAGCTTGGAAGATGGAGTCACAGCGTCTAGAAGAGAGATCAGCTTAGAGGACATTGTAAATTCTCTGACAGTTGAGAGCTGCAAGTAGGGTAGAGGAGGTAAAAATGGGCAAAACGGAACTGGATTTAAGGAGTTTTCAGAGACAGAAGGAAGATGAAGAGTCAGAAGTGAGTCTGTGGTAAAAATAACAAATCAGTCTCTGGTTTCCACTGGGAGAAAAAGTGGGCTTGGGGAGGAAGTTTGGCTTTGAAGAAGGTGAAATTGGGCTACTGAAGACCATCCAGTGGAGACGTCTGTTAGCACTTGGATATTTGAATATGATCTTTAGGAGAGAAGTTGGGGTTAAAACTAGAGATTTGAGGATCATTTGAATAAAGGTGAGGCTCTTAAGATAAAAATTACACATCAGGATAAAGTTTTCCTGATTAAGATAATTTCTTTGAAAAAGTGTAATGCAGAAGCATGTATATAATTATTTTACATTTTGTAACTTGAATGTTACTGAGCTTGTCATGGTTAGACTTGTTTTGTTTGGGTTAAGACTTTTTGTTTCAGAGAAACTTCATCCTTAGACTTATTTTGCCTTACTACTCATGATAAAAAAAAAAAGTCTGTAACTGTAAGCCTTTTTAAGGTAGCTTTCTTCCTTGCTCTCTTTCCCTTACTTAAATGGGATTATGAGATTGCTAAGCAGTTGGGTCTGATACCAAGTTAGTCCCCCAGCATAACCTCACTCTCACATTGCTTTGCAGGCATATCTTTTTCTTGCATATCAAGGAGGCCCTCCTGGCGGGCCACCTCCAGTGTTCACCAGAGCAAGCAGTGGAACTCAGGGCCCTCCTGGCCCAGACCAAGTTTGGGGACTATAATCAGAACACGGCCAAGTACAGCTCTGAGGAGCTGTGTGCCAAGGAGCTCTCCAGTGCCACCTTGAACAGGTGAGGCCGCGGTTCAGGCTCATGTTTATTGTCATAGATGTAGCAAATTCATGAGAGTTTCCCGAAGAAAATCGAACTCTGATAGATACAGGTGATTTGTGAGGTTGAGACTAGACCATTGCCCAGTATAACCAACTATTTTCAAAAGAGTCTTAGCCTTTTCTTTGAGAAACTTACAAACACCAAACATAATCCACACAAATAAATGCCCTTATACAAAATACTATTTAACAGGAATTGTAAAATCTCTGACCTTTGAAGAATGCACATCTCTTAAAACATCTGTCATGTTGATCGGCACTTTCTTCATCCCAGCAAGGATTAAACCAAGAGACCTAACAAAGATGTCTTAATATCTATTCCTGGGTAACAGGTTTGCCCCCCAAAAACTCAGTGGCTTAAAACAACAACATCATCTCACAGTTCTCTGGGTCAGGAATCTGGCCGTGGCCCGGTTGGGTTCTCTGGCTCCAGATCTTTCAGGAGGCTGCAGTCAAGCTGCTGGTGGGGTTCAGTCTCATCTGAAGGCTCAGATGAGGGAGGGATCTGCTTCCAGTTTGGCTCAGGTGGCTTGTTGGCTGGCCTGTGCCTTCACCACGGCGGCCTCTTCGGGGGTGGGGGGAGGGGCGGGGGGCTGTTTGATGACGTGGTGACTGGCTTTCCCAAGGACGAGCAGTTGAGTCAGAGCAAGAGCAAGTACCCAGGACGGATTCAAAGTCTCTTTATAACTTAATCTCAGAAGTGAGTGACAGCACATCGCTTTGGCTGTATTCTGTACATTAGAAGCAAGTCATTACTCCAGCGTACACGCAAGTGAAGGAAGTTACACGAGGGCATGGATACCAGGAGGTGGGGACCTTTAAAGAAGGTATTGGAGGCTCTCCGCCCCAATAGATAAAATAGATCCTGCATTTTTCAGTTGCAAATGACCTAATCAATCCCATATGATGCTATATTATAATGAAGCTTAGAAAGCAAATCTAGACAAATGGCATGAGACGTTGCTACGTATAAATTTCTTATGTATATTTTTAGAGATTTTCCATAGTTCTTTTAATTCACCCCCGTCTGGCATCCCCAATAGTTTTTTCTCCTAATTATTTAATAGTTGAGATCTTGAACAGTGTCTTAAAAGTATTTTACAATAAGTTTGCTAAATAAATGAAGTATCAATAGAATATAGCTTTGAGCTTTTGTGATTCATAAATGACAGTGTCAGTATAATTCACTAGTAAAAATGATAACCGATGTATCTCGGAAGACTGCATCAGTTAATCTCTCTGTACGCCTCTCTGCCCTTTTGATGTCTTGCAGCATTGTGGCAAAGCATAAGGAGTTGGAGGGGACCAGCCAGGCTTCGGCTGAATACCAAGTTTTGCAGATCGTGTCGGCCATGGAAAACTACGGCACAGAATGGCATTCTGTGAGGGACAGCGAGGGCCAGAAACTGCTCATTGGGGTCGGACCGGAAGGAATCTCAATCTGTAAAGACGACTTCAGCCCAATTAATAGGTAACCCAAGTCTTAAATGTTTGTTTAGACCTACGTGTGTGTGTACGTACTTTCGTAGCTCTGATGGTGAGAATAGGAAACGGAGAGGGATTTACTAGACAGTCAGCCTTTAGGAATAATGTGTTTCGTCTTGGGTAGGTACATTCATTTTATTCAGGCCTTGATAACCATTCCAATATTTTTTTAAAATACAGGCTCAAGTGTACTGATGTGACAGAGTCACTAGTTTTCAAATGTCATCCACGGCTATAAAAATCTCATTTCACACACACACACACTCACACACACACTCACACACACTCTCACACACACACACACACACACACACACACACACTCTCACACTCACTCCAAAACTTGCTCCAGTGCTCCTCTCCAACTTCTTTTCAAAGAGCCCCTATGCCTAGGGAGCAGAGTGCTTATCTGATGGTCCCAGGCAGAGTGTCTGGCTTTATGGCTGGGCCCTGAGCACATGGGAACCCTGCAGAAGCACACACACGGTGACCCGTCTCCCCTGGGCTTGCTCACTTTTCTCTTCCCACCTTTCAGGATCGCTTACCCTGTCGTGCAGATGGCTACCCAGTCAGGGAAGAACGTGTACCTCACCATCACCAAGGAGTCTGGGAACAGCATCGTGCTCTTGTTCAAGATGATCAGCACCAGGGCAGCCAGCGGGCTCTACCGAGCCATCACCGAGACGCATGCTTTTTACAGGCACGTACCCCTGTGCACCCCGTAACCCCAGCGTCTGCCACAATGCTGAGGTTTCCAGGTGACAGCAAGGCTCCTTTGGTTCTTGGTATCACTGTGTCAGTGAAGCTTGTACAGAGCTTAAGAAATCGGCTGTTTTCTAACCCTTCATTTCTACTGTAGCAGTGGGGTCCTTCGCAACATCATCCTGCTTTACCCTCAGGATATGTGCATCTGTGTGTGTGTGCGTGTGTGTGCGCGTGCGTGTGTGTGTGCGCGCGCAGGGGGAGAGAGCGTGAGATGCATGGATTCGCTCTACTGATTATCTCTTAGCCCGTTTCCTCTGAGCTCCCCCTCCCCGAGGTGACTGAGCGGTGGGGCCTGTTCAGCCGCTGCTTTTGCCCTTTTACTGCAGGATGACCCTAGTCGTCTCTCCTTCCGGGGAGAGCTGCTACCCTGAATCCTCACTGTGTAGTGAGGACGTCTCGATAACTGTATTGATAGCCTTATTTCCAAGGGTGCTTTAAAGTAGACTTGTGATTTGACTCAAATATTTGGAAAGTTTTTTAAAAGCTAAGAAGTTTAATTGGCAGGTAACCAACCCTTTTTTTATGTTAAAGTAGACACACACATTGTGGAGCAGAATGGAAAATTGGTAGAAATTTTTAACATAAAACCAAGACTACAAAGAAAAATTTCCTTTTTCTTGCCATAAGCTGCTTTGGACTGTAGTTCTGTCCCTGGGGGTGGAGGTGCCCTCTGCTTCACAGCTGCCTGATCAGGGGTCCTTCCTTTGGAGACACTAGAGAAGCATAGAGGTAGAATCATTGAAATACCTGACACCTATGAAACTGGAAGAATTCATTTTCAGGCACGCAAACAAGCATATTTAATGTCTGCTCCCACGAGCATCCTTATTCACAGCAGTGTTTAAGGTCTGGCTCGTGGGGACACCCAGGCCTGTCAGTGCTGAGGTGGGTGTTCCATCTCTGTCTGTAGGTGCGACACGGTGACCAGTGCCGTCATGATGCAGTACAGCCGAGACCTGAAGGGCCACTTGGCTTCTCTGTTTCTGAACGAAAACATCAACCTGGGCAAGAAGTATGTCTTCGATATTAAAAGAACCTCCAAGGAGGCGTATGACCACGCCAGGAGGGCTCTGTACAACGCGGGTGTGGTGGATCTCGTGCCGAGAAGTGACCCCAGTCCCCCAAACTCTCCCCTGAAGTCTTCGGAGGGCGGCATGAGCTGCGGCAGCTGCGAGGGCCTCGGCTGCCAGCAGACCCGGGCCCTCCAGGAGAAGCTGCGCAAGCTCAAGGAGGCCATGCTGTGCGTGCTGTGCTGCGAGGGTGAGATCGACTCAGCCTTCTGCCCCTGCGGCCACACTGTGTGCTGCGAGGGCTGCGCTGCCCAGCTCCAGGTGAGGATCTTTCCAGCTCCAGGTGAGGGGGATTTCTAGCTCCAGGTGAGGGTCCTCCGGCTCCAGGTGGAGGTCCTCCCGGTTCCAGGTGAGGGGTCCTCCTGGCTCCAGGTGAGGGGGCGTTTCCAGCTCCAGGTGAGTGTCCTCCCGGCCCCAGGTGAGGGTCCTCCTGGCTCCAGGTGAGGGGTCAGCCAGCTGGCATGGGTCAGGTGCTGCCTTGTGGAGGCACAGATGGAGAATGTCCATCTCCATCCAGAGGGTCTTTGTATCTGTGACTTGGAAGGTGCTGCCCTTTGGAAACAGTTTGGATTAGCACACTCTTTTCAACAATGTAATTACTCGGGCTTCCCTGGTGCCACAGTGGTTGAGAGTCCGCCTGCCGATGCAGGGGACGCAGGCTCGTGCCCCGGTCCGGGAAGATCCCACATGCCGCGGAGCAGCTGGGCCCGTGAGCCATGGCCGCTGAGCCTGCGCGTCCGGAGCCTGTGCTCCGCAACGGGAGAGGCCACAGCAGTGAGAGGCCCACATACCGCAAAAAAAAAACACAAAAATACCCAATGTAATTACTAAATCACAGGCTTCTTTCAAGTCCTGGATACGAGGTTCAGATTCACAAGGTGCCACATCTAGTTAGTGGCTGAGCCGGGCACTGGAATCCAGGCCTCCTGGGGGCTGGTCACCTCCTTCTCTTCCCTTTCATGTTGTCTCTGCTTCTTGACACTTCGGAGGATGGTCTTTTTTACTTACTTGTATTATTTGGGAAAGAATTCTTAGAGTTTTGAGTGATAGTTAACTCTCAGTTATCCATGGGTGGGTTGTTGCCTAACTTTCTGTGATTAATTTCCTTTTAGTACTGCCTATGCCTCTTAGGTCCCCTTGGATTAGCTCTCACTTAGCAAGTCAAACTAATTTTAGTATTAGTAGAAAAAATAAAAGCACCTCTTACATAGTATCTTTTTCTTTCTTGCACCTTGCATTTCCTTTTACAATATTTTCAGTTTGTTTTCATTTCCCACAACTGTCGGCTGACTGTCACTGTAATTTTATGTAAAATTAGCCCTAAATAACATATAGTCCCTCAGAAGCTGCTAATTTCAGAACTATTTTTAGGGCTACATATGAGCCAAGAGGATGCCCAGGTCCTTCCTTAGAGTAGATCACGCTCCTAAGACAAGTTATTTCCCCAGGAGTGGTCGTGGATTTGCCTTTTTTCATCCACATAGTCTGATTCTCATGCCTGAGGCTCCCCGTGTGGCTGAGGAAGGGACATGCTTCCTGGGAGGCCAGCCAGGGGTGTGGAGCTGTGACCTGTCACTAGGAGCAGCCGTGCTCACTGGCCACGTGGCGTCCCCCAGTGATGCGCCCTGAGCCAGCTGAGCCAAGGATACAGTCTCCGGGAGGGTCTCCTGCATCCTTGCCTCAGACTTCATAATCAGCCCATGTAGGGACCACAGCCTCATTGCACAGCAAGAAGTCTTCAGTAATCACTTTACTCACGGTGCCTTGTTTAGAGTTTGACTGAAAACCCGATTAATTTCATTCATTTATACTTTTTCCTAGTATTTATTTTTAATCCTTTGTCAAGTATAAAATGTCAGACTTGTTAGAAAACAAAGATCTCTCCCAGTGGAAAGCTAGAAATAATTGTGACCACAACGTATTTAGAAAAAGCACTGTAATAGGTACCACGGGTGAACAGTGAAGACACAGATCCTTGGAAGTGTCCTAACCCATACTGTCGGCTTCTCTTTTCCAGTCCTGTCCTGTCTGCAGGTCACGGGTGGACCACGTCCAGCACGTCTACCTGCCGACCCACACCAGTCTTCTCAACCTGACTGTGATCTGATCTGCTGTGCTCTTACCAGACATGCCACGTCTCCATGAACTGCACTGGTATAAACTATAAACATGATAGATTGTGGAGAGAATAAATACTCCAACGCCCATCTGCCATGCAACGTTTAGAGGGGGGAAAAAAAAAAAAAAAGGAAGAATAGAAACAGTATGACTACTCCTCACCACCAAAATGTACCATGCGTAGAATCAGCACCTCCGGGTTGGTGACCAGGAAGAGCTCTGGGACCCAGCCACATTCCTTGGACTTTTCTTCTTTTTTATGATCAAGTAAAGAAATCAGGAAGATCTTTGACGTCAGTTAAGTGGCAGCATAGCCCAAAAGTGAGTACCTTTTAGAAAATGATGTTTAAGTCTCCTTAACGTATCCCAAGGTAAGTTTCCTACCTGCAGCCAATTTTGTAAGAATTCATTTTAAGGATTTACTTGGTTCTTTTTGTACGGGTCACAGAGCTCTGGACATTTTTAATAGGAAAATTTTTCTTAAAGAGATAGTTGTCATTTTAATGTCATTTCTGTTTTTCTAACTGGTTCAAGAAAGCTTGGGAGGCAAACATATTTAAAAATCGATTCGGGGACTTTTTTAGAGTGGACACAAAGTTGTCAGATTTAAACCAGTCTGACCGGTGGAAAACAGATCACTCCATGTGGATGGTTTCCCATTCTTTCCCCCTCCCCCTCTCCTTACCCTGTCCCCAAGCCTTTCAATTATAAAATGCTACCAGTCTGGTTAGACGATTTCTGTGGAGTAGTCAGCACTCCTTGGGCCTCTTGAGTTGGTGGAATATTTTAAGATTGAAAAGGGAGCGCATGTTCCTTGCAAGGAAGAGCATTGCTCGCTGAGATGAAGCTTCGCCGTGTACAAAGTACGGGTGGTCCGTGAGTTCTCCGACGCACCCTGCTCCAGCTTCAGCCGGTGGGGTTGCTTTTGCTTGAGCCATCAAGCCTTTTACAGCCTTATCGTAGGTATCCTAGATATTGTAAGCTTTTTTTTGGTAGTAAGTGCTTAAGTATTAACTTTTTGTTGTCCCTCTGTATGTTTTAGAGGGGTTTCGGGGTTTTTTGTTTCTATATTCTTAATCATGTTTTCCACTCCCATTTGGGCATTTTGGAACCTGGTCAGCTTGTTGGTTTTCTAGGATGTCTGGAACCTGGATGACCTTATTGGGTGCAATACTAGCTAAGTTAAAGCTAGAAACCTACACTGTCACTTTACTGAGATTTCTGAGTATACTTTTCATATTGCCTTAATGTAGCAGTAAATGTGTTTATGCATTTGTTTCTTTGCACAGACATTTTGTCAGATATTAAAACTCTACTTTTTTATGGCACATATTAGCATATAAGCCTTTATTCCAAGAGGTATTTATTTTTTCACTTGTAAAAAAAATAATGTTTCACATATAAAGAACTCTGTTATATCTTAAAGGATTTCTGTCTTTTATATTCAGGATAATAAAGATGTTAAAGCAAACACGGGTGTTTGTATCTTCCCAGTTATTGTCATTTAAGCCAGATTTTATTCATTTAATAGAGCATGGGTAACGTCATGGTTGGCATCTAACGCGGTCCTTCGTGGAAAGTTTGAAAATGTTTAAGGTATTGGCTCTAATCGAGGCGACTGTTTACCCAGTTACTCATTCATCTATGTTTTCTGGTTTATAGGACTGGAATGTAGGTGAAAATAGGGTAATGTACGCAAGCAGACGAAAAGTAAAAATTGGGAAAAGGACTGTAAAGTATTGGAGAAGGAAGGGAATGGCGAAGTTGGAAGTTAAAACTGTAAACCCAGATGATGCCGCTAGTGCGTTGCCTGGTCAGGACAGGTGAGTGCCGGGCTGGGTCCCCGCAGAGATGGCCTCAGCCTACAGACTCTAGGGCTGCATTCTGTAGGGCGGCTAGCCTGCTGCTGCTGGGACCTCGCCGCCCTGAGTTTGCTCATTTGTGTCGCTCAGGAAATACTTTGTGGAGTAGAGAACAGTGCACATAACATATGTAACTCAGAACTGTCTGTAGCAGTCGAGTAATTTCAGCTGCTACAGAGGTTCAGTTCAGTACAAGTGCAATGATTTCAAGCAAACAGCTTTTTAAAAATCGAGAAAAACAAGATTTGTTTTCCACTATTCCTACACCTAAGTCGACCTCCCATCAATTTCTAGGAATTAACTTATTTGTTCAATCAACACATTTATTGAGCACCTGCTAAGTTATCATTGAGCACTAGAAATTTAATAATGATCAAGACACAAATGATGCAGTTTGCCCATGTCATGTACTTAAACCTGTAATTTACACTATTTTCTCTCTATATAGAAATTAAATAATATTCAATATGATAGAATATTAACACTGGAGGGGATCTTAAATGTGGTAGCCTCAAAATGCTGGCCAGAATAATGGATGGACGGATGACAGGCCAACGAATGGAAAAGATATTGTTCACCCCGCTACACCATGGACTCCTCAAGCTCAGTGACCAACATGAAAACTACTGTATTACGAAGTGACTTAAGAGAGCTGAAAGGAAAGTGCTGTGTAGACACAGAAGGTGATGGTTAATTCTCCTTAAGCGCCCAGGGTAAGGGTGCTTCACAAAGACCCTTTGAGCTGAGCCTTAACATTCTAGCTGAATTTTACCAGGTGGAAAAGAAAGTATATGGTGCATACAGGGTTAGAATGCAGTTTGGGAGACTGGCCCATCCCCCTGTGGTCAGTGAAGTGGTAAGAAATGAAGTTCTGAAGGGAACGTGGTTAGAGTTACTGTGGTGAGCGACCTTGAATTCCAGGCTTCCCTTGGACTTGGTTCTCCACTGCCTTCAGAACCAGGAACTTTTGGGATGGGGGAGAGGCAATCAGATCTGGCTTCTTGCCACAGGGAACACAAGGAACCACAGAGGAAAGCATACACAAGAGCAGGAAGAGAACAGAGGCAAGAACTCAGTTTTGATCATCTTTCAACATGAAAATGAAACAGATCAAGAGCCTTCAGAAGTATGAGCAGTATTTAGTGAGACAGAGAAGTCATACACCAATTCGGCTTGTATCTTAGAACAAATAGTCGTTAACAGAGGGACAAACAGAGGGGAGCAGGCCATGGGGGTAGGGAGGGAATCGAATCTGGTCTTGAACGTGATGCATTTGAGATGCTTGATGACTGGCAAACCTGGGGTCTGTTGAAAACTTGGGCTGGAACTTACAGAGGATGGAAAAGGTAAAGAGAAGCATTTAGTGGCCATTACATTTAATTGATACTTGAAGACATGACAATGTAAGAAGTCATCAGAGGGAGAGCATTAAGGGGGGAAATGAATAAAGCTGAAGATGGAACCCTGAAATGACCTAGACCTAAGGTGGACGGTGAGACTAGGAAGGAGTCTGAGAAGGCCAAAGGGACGAGGGAAAATCAAGGGACTGAAAGCGAAGCCAGGAGACAACTTCAAACGGGCGTGTCCGCTCCGTCCAAGCAGGCAGGCCAGCAGAGTCAAGGAGCTGGAGGGCCAGAAAAGGCCCTGTGAATGTGGCAATATCAGGTGGTCCCAAGTTCCAAGAAAGAGTGGGTGTATCTTGAGATTGAGGGCATACTCCAAGGTTGCCAGATTGTAGTGAGCTGCGTATGAAAGTGAGACAGGGACATGGAAGTGATAAAGTGAGGCCGACATGCACTGGTGACAAGGTGGAGTAAGTCAAGATGGTACCGTAGGAGGAGGCGGGCTCGAGAGAAGCGTTTGCGTTCTGCATTTTAAATGGGAGGACTCGGCAGGCAGAGAGGAGGGGGCCATGGAGAGGGTGAGTCAAAAGATACAGCAGAGAGGAATCAGCATTGGAACTGGAGAAGCAGAAGCCTCAAGAGGCTGTTCTGCCAAAAGTCACGATCTATGAGATGTGAACAAAAGCATTCTTTCATCCTTTTATTAAGGGTTACAAGTATTAGTGGTGAAGCTAGAGACATTTCCCCCACCCTGTATGTCTCCATTGATCCTGTTGCAGATATGGAGCTCAAATGCAGTGCGGGTACATTCTGGGCTTGTCCCCGTCACCCTGCCATTGAACGCTGAGGATCAGAAGCCCCACGGGTGACTACTCTTGGGCAAAGCATGAACTCTTCCAAGAAAAATGTGAGGAAGCAATGCCCTACAGCCCAGAAGTTTGAGCAGATTTCCAAACACAAGCCTTGGGAGAGTGTACGTATGAGTCACTGCAAGTAAGCCTGAAGCAGGATGGTGCGACGGATGCTTTGGCGCTGAGAGAGCTCAGAATAAACCGGGAAGCCAAAGTTTTTAAGATAGTTTTACCAAGCAGGGGAAAAAGAAGCCTACATGGAGTTTGAGTACAGTCAGAATTTAAGACCAAATGCAGCCATTTTTGCCTTTTTCATTGCCTGTCTTACACTTACTGCCTTCTCACAGAAATCCTCTAACATTGCAAATTACTTTTATTCATGTTTGCAGAATCTCCTTGAAATGAGTTTGTTTAAAAACTGCAAGATGTTAGAGTTAGCCCTATGCCTTTTAAAAACAAAACTATGTCAAGACCACACCAATTACACAGATTTAGCACACCTGCCAGATGCTTATGGAAGAAAATACACTTCAAGCAAAAGCTAAACATCTGTTGTTCATAAACTTATGCTAATGCTAAGGGGAAGAAAAATCTCAAAATCATAAGCAAGCCTTCTATCAAGGAGCGATTCTTCTGGTTGAGAAGAAAACTCCTATACACTTGTGTGAAACAAAAAGATGATAATAGTTCCAAGACCAATAGTATTGCACGTACACGTATGTATATACGTATATATGCAAATATATATGCTTTAAATTTTTCATAAATGTGTGAAGTCACTGTGGATTGGGTACATTTGGGGAAGGCTTTTGAAGTAGATAAGTTGTTCTTTGCCTTGCATTCAGTACAGAATTTGGATTGGCAGGAAGGAAAACAAAGCATGAGGATGTGGAAGAGCCTGCAGGTGAGGGACAAAGGATGACAAAATAGGAAGAAAGTAGAACCGAGTCATAAAGAGACTTCTGGAATAAAGATCCTAAGTTTGGTGAGTGTGTGAAAGATGTAGTAAGATCTTTCTTCTCTCCATCTGTGGTTCATTCGGTTTTTATTCATTAACTTGGACATTGATTTAGTAACTCAGCAAATATATATTAAGCACCTGGTATATATCAGGCTCTCTGTTAGGGCTAGAGCTGTAGTTCTCATCCGGGCTGATTTTCTCCCCAGGAGGCACTGGGCAATGTCTGAAGATGGTTCTTTTTTTTTTTTTTTTGTGGTACGCGGGCCTCTTACCGTTGTGGCCTCTCCCGTTGCGGAGCGCAGGCTCCAGACGCGCAGGCTCAGCGGCCACGGCTCACGGGCCCAGCCGCTCTGCGGCATGTGGGATCTTCCCGGACCGGGGCACGAACCTGTGTCCCCTGCATCGGCAGGCGGATTCTCAACCACTGCGCCACCAGGGAAGCCCTGAAGATGGTTCTTTATCATCACACCGAGGATGGTGTGCTACTGGCATTTAGTGGGTAGAGACCAGGGATTATGCTACACATCCTACCATGCACAGGACAGCCCTCACACCCAAGAGATTTTCTGGCCCAAAATGTCAATATTGCTGCTGTTGAGAAACACTGGACTGGAGAGTTCAGCTATCCTAGGTGAAGTCCTTGCCCTTTTGGGATCACAGGGGGAACTGACACCGTAAACAGAATTCCAGTGCACTGCACTCCATAGTGAAGCAGGTACTGGGTACTGTGGAAGAGCAGAGTAAGATGTCACTAACTTTGCCTGGGGTTGAAAAGATTTCTGGAAGAAAGTCACATCGCAGATGACTCTTAAAAGATGAGTTGAAACTTGCCCAGGTAGGAAATGTGGGCGGAAGGAGAGTGTTCAAACATGCAGCATATTTGGGACCAGTGGGTAGTTTGACGTAACTGGAACATAGGGTGTGTGGCTGGAGGGGATGGTGAGAGATACGGCTTGGGAGTTAGGTTGGGGCTGCATCCAGGACGGTGCTGTGGGCCCTGTTCATCTCTATCCAGCCACACTCGAGAAGAAGGACAACGCCCACCAAGGCAACCTCGAAGTAGCTGGGTTCTGCTGTTCTGCTTATGGCACTCTTGTCTGTAGATTTCATTTCCTCATCTGGGCTCCGGTAAGCATGTGTCCTCTGAGTTTTGAGTAAAGGTAATAGCGAAATAAAACCCTTGCTGATAATTTGTCCTAAAGATAGAAGCTGTCAGATAATCATTCAGAGTTTAAAAGCTCACGTCACTATTCCTTCAGATGAAGAAAACGGTAGGATAAAAATATAGCAGGGCTTATTAGTAACATCTTACCCATTTTTTCCCTAAATGGTTAGAACATGCTGCCTTTCTCCACTCTTTACATCAACGTTTCTGTTATTAAAGCTGTCTATTTTTCAGTTCTAAATCCTGGGAGGATTTTCCCCATGAATT
Organism: Kogia breviceps; assembly: GCF_026419965.1. Lineage (NCBI taxonomy): Eukaryota > Metazoa > Chordata > Mammalia > Artiodactyla > Physeteridae > Kogia > Kogia breviceps. The sequence goes on along the minus strand of NC_081319.1, from coordinate 95,342,188 downwards.
TAACATGACTGAGGAAACTTGCTCCAGGGTAGAACTTTGCTGCAAATTATCCGAGACTACGCTGCTGAATAAAGAGACTAAAAATGAATCACAGGCTTTTTGTAGCTTCAAATGTGGAGTTGCCTTTCTCCTTCACCCCCAATTTCGTGATTACTCAAAACAGAAAGAGGCCAGCTTTATACAGTGATTTCATGGAACAAATGTCCTTTGTGTTTAAAACTGGAGGCTGCCGCTGATACGGGCCAGGAGAGTGTATGGGGAGAGAGTTAGGGGGTACTACCTAGTACTCCTAGTTAGGGGAGCAGCCATTTCTAAGCTTCTTCAAAGGCCACCCCTGCCCATGCCACACGATGCTTATCACTGGGGGGGGGGGGCGTGCATGACGCTCCTGGGGTCAGGCAGTGCCTTCTAAATGGCACTCGGGTTATCTGTTCAAGCCCAAGTCTCTGCATGTGTATAACCTTGACTACTGGGTTTTAGGTATTATGTAAGTTCTACCAAGAGCAAGTGTATACAAATAATCCATTACACTGGAAAAGGAAACTTAAAGCAGAATTACAAATCTTTCTCAGTGCCCCCTCTTCTGCTTTCTGACTCTTTGCAGGGGAAAGCGTACGGGTTACCCTACACTCTAGTCTATGGGAGCCATGAACCCCGCCCTCATTTTTCAGTAATTGATTCTGGAAAAAGCTTTTCCTTCTTCATTTATCATCCTGATGTTTGAAAGTTCTTTTTCCTTTGGAGAAGCCACCAAGCTTCCCCTCTCCCCTCTGGTATTTAACCTAAATGTATGCACAGTACTACTTAATACTCTTTGGTGGGGTCCCTTAGCATGGGTGCCAACAGAGGCGCAGCACCGGAGGCTAGGCCATTCTAACGGCCTTACGGAAATCACGTCGTTCCATCCTCACAAGGTGCCTGTGAAGTAGGTACTCTTTTGGGCCTCATTTATAGATGAAAACTTGAGGCACAGAAAGATGAAGTGACTCGTAAAGTTCACGGAGCTAGAAAGACGGGGAGCCAGCAGTCAAGTTGTGATGTGATTCGTAATAAAAATATACATTTGGTCTTTGTCACCGTTTCTGGCACAGAGCTCCTCAAACCCTTGGCATTGCCTCCGTGATGAGAGCAATAAATATGTCTTTGGTTATGTTGACGAGGTAACTTTTGGACCTCACCTTGCCAGGGTCCCCAACCATGAGGTTAGAGGGTCGGAACTCAGTCCCATCCCCCAGCCTCTGGGAAGGGGAGAGTCTGGAGCTTGAATCCCTCACCAACAGCCAGTGACTTAATCAATCATGCTTATGTAACGAAGCCTCCATAAAATCCGAAAGGAGAGGGTTCAGAGAGCTTCTGGTTGGTGAACGTGTGGAGACTTGGGGTGCCTAGAGAGGGCATGGGAGCTCGGCACCCTTTCCCACACACCTTGCCCTAAGCATCTCTTCCATCTGGCTCCTCCCGGGTTCTATATATATTTTTTTATAATGAACCGGTGATCTAGTAAGTGAAATGTCTCTCGGAGTTCTACGAGCCGCTCTAGCAAATTAATCAAACCTGAGGAGGGGGCTATGGGAGCCTCTGGTTTATAGCCAGTCAGAAACACAGGTAACAACCTGGGCTTGCGATTTACCTCAGGAGTCGGGGAGAGCAGTCTCGCCGGACTGAACCCTTACCCGTGGAATCTGATGCTGTCTCCGTGTAGATGGTGTTAGAACTGAGTTGAATTCGCGAGACCCTGCTGATATCTGAGAATTGCTTGGTGTGGTGTAGGAAGCCCCCATCCCTGACACCCACACTGGGATTAATTCACAGATGCAGGCCAGTGGGGTTCTGAAGCCCCATCCAACATGGCAGCAGAGTCACACAGGGCCTCTGATGGTCTCACCCAGAATGTCTGAAGGGACTTAATGGCAAATAAATGGTTTTGCTTCTTTGGTTTTTGTTTGTTTGTTTTAATGAGCATGGCAGCCCAAATTTTCTCCACCCCCTTGAGTTTGAGGTTACAGCTGTTGATTGCAAGAATCCTCACTGTTTGTGGTTCTTATACTTCTGCTTTGAAACAGCCCAATTCCACCGCATGAAGCAATTTTTAAAATCATCATGTGTTTTCTAGGGGGGAAAAAAAAAAAAACCTTAAACAAACAAGGTATACAGGTAGATTGGGGGATGAGATTAGGAGTCTGGGATGTCCAACGCTGTGTTTTTGACCGACTGAAAGGATTGTTGAAAACAACTGAAAGACTTACATGTTGGCTAGCTAGTGCACTTTCAAAGTATCATTGTTAATACCCATTTCTTTGCCAGCCCAACTCAGCTGGCTTCATGTTACCACCAGTAATCCCTGAGGAGAGAACAGGAGCCTGGGCTGGTTAGGCCTTCGAGCTGGAGGGGAGGATGTGTGTGCACTGCGTCCTCTTTCTGTAACCAGCACGGTGGACGCTCGGAGGGCAGCCCCCGTTCCAGGCCCACACCCACCAGGAAAAAGGCCAGCATACGAGAGCCAACTCCACAAAGCATTCTTGAGAAATGGATACTTCGCTCAAGACATTGAGGAAAGATGGGAATGGACTCACATTATATATACACAGTGTGGCAAAAATGTCTAAAACCCCCCATGCAAGCATCTCTGTTCTTCCTTTCCAGACACCATAAGCAGAAACAAAGAGAGGAAACAAGAAAATGAGCCTAATAAATATAAGGAAGGAAAATACAGAGGAAGAAAGAACAAAGGAATAGAAAATATTTTTCTTTAAACTCAGGTGAACCAAATATCTTTGTTGGCTGAGTTAGCAAAGGAGAGTCAGCTGGGGGGTGATAGTGAAATAAACTCATGAAATGAAAGTATTTGTTCCTTCTCTTTAGGGCTGTTTATTACTTATGAACCATGAGGGTAATGTACAATGTCAGGAGAGTGAAGATGGTAGAATTCATTCCTTACTGTATGTCTCTGACCATCGACAGTCATCCCTCAGTATCCACAGGATTTGGCTCCAGGACCCTTCACAGGTTCCAAAATCTGCAGATGCTCACGTTCCTTACATAAAATGGTGTGGTATTTGCATATAACCTAAGCGTGTCCTCCCGTATACTTTAAATCATCTGTAGATTACTTGTAACACCTAATAAAATGGAGCTGCCATGTAAACAGTTGTCAACATGCAACGAATTTCAGTTTTGCTTTTTGGAGCTTTTTGGAATTTTGTTTTTTCAAATATTTTTGATTCATGGTTGAATATTAGAATATGGAACCCACAGATACAGAGAGCTGACTGTATATGCAGTTTGTCAAGAGATGATGCAAGCCACATCTGTTAATGGAAGCCTTCACCGAGGCTTGGTGCAAGAAATCATTGGGTTATCAGTAGAGCTCAGCTTTTCAGCTCACAAGTTGCTCAACTATACTGTAAAAGGAAGAAACTGAATCTGTCTGTCAGGACCTCATGTTTACTGCCCTTGAACTTGAGTATCAGTGGCTTAGGAATGAAGGAAAGGTCATATTTGGATGTAAATGTCTAGCTTGTTATCCTGACTCATCTGAGTCATAAGATAATACCTCTGTTTTTTAAGGAAAACCAAAGACTGCTTATCTCAACGCTACTGGGTGTCAGCCACCAGGGCCGGCACCACCCCAGGCACCTGCTGCACCTGGACACAGCATCCAGCTGACACATTAACTGTTTGACACATTGCTGCCTATAAACACATCTGCTCAGGGCACTTGCCACCGCCGGCAGAGCTCAACCCACACTCCTCGAAAGTCAAAATCCTTCATCACTTAGCCTCTACAGACCTTTCTAGACTGGGTTCTTGTTCCACCTGTTATCCCACCAGTGCTGAGACTGGAGTAAACTATTCAGCTCTTCTGAATGTGGTTTGCATCCCCTCTCTTCGCACTCCCGGACCTTTGCTGAAATGTTTCCTAATGCCTGGAGAGCTTTTTTTTCCTTGCCTCTTTGCATCGTGTCTGGATTCACCTGACCTAAACTTTCTTCAGGCTCCAGCTGAAATCTCCCCACTTGCACAAATCCTTCCACGAGTCTTCCCTCCTCTGTCAAAATGAATTTCCTTTTCCATTATAACTGAGAGCGCTGTGCACCAACACATAGCATCAGAGGGGTTTTGTTTGCATTTTAATGCATATGCCTGGATTATAATAGTTCCTCCTTTGTACTTACTGTTATCTAGCATATTATATATTTACTTATTTATTTCTTTATTGTCTGTCTGCATAAAGTACAGGGACTTTGTCTGCTTTGTTTATTGCTGTATCCCCATCGTCTGAACAGTGCTTAACAGATAGTAGGTACTCAATAAACATTTTTAAAATTAATAAGTGAGTGACTCATGGGAGCCTAGAAATCCCAGATTGCCCTCATCTTTCCATCACCTCAGAGTGGCTGGCAAAGTGCTTTGCACGTGATTCTCGAATCCAACTGGATTCAAGAGCCAGCCACTGGGATCTGGCTATGTATATCTCCTCTGCTTTGAAGAGATGTGTATTTAACTGCGATTATACAGCTGTAGTGCTGTGAGGCAGGCAGACATGATGGAGGATGAGACTCTTACAGGAAAATTCTAGGTTAATAGGCAACCCTAATTGCTAAATCTATTTAGGAAGAGGAAATCAGTTAAATTAAGAATCCTTCATGTAAGAGAACCCAGTAAGAAGCCGTTGGGCAAAATTTTTCATTTCTCATTCACTTCAATCAGCTTCCTTAGAGAAGGCAGCAAGACAGCAGGACTTCAGCAAGAGTATTTTATTGGCCCCAAAGCTAAGCTCTCATGAGTACAGAAACCAAGAGGAAAGGACAAGCTGGTCTTTGGCTACTAGATTCTTCTTTGGCATGTGCTCGGGAGGAAGCTGCCATGTCGTCTCTCCCAAGATTGAAAGGATTATCACTGCGAAAGCTGAGGCTCTCATGCTTGAGTCGTTGCCAGCATGCTTCCAATTTGGAGAGTTAATCCCCCTAATTGGGTACAATCAGACCCATCTCCACTGAAGCCAGCAACACAGAAGCCCCATGCAATTCACCTCTATTGCTCTGTCTTCAGTTATTTGGTCTGAAAAGATAAATCTTTTTTCCCCTTAATATTTGCAAGTTTAAACTGTTTCCATCCTCATCTTCTGCAGCACCTTAAGAACCACAGGGTCCATTCCTTTTTTCTGAGAAATCCAACAAAATACATTAAAAATGAAGATATACAATAATATGAATATAAGAATTACCAACATCAATTCCAACAGAAGTATTTTATGTAAATACCTGTAGTCAGAGCTCGTATTCAGAAGCAGAGTGGTAACCTTAGTATCAGCTCCATCAAGATTCTAGCTAAGCTCTGTCACGAACAGTGTGAATTAGGGCAAGCAATAACTCTGATCTCCTCATCTATAAAGTAGGGATAAAAATAATACCTATTCACAGTTATTTTGCAAAGATTAAATGAGATAACGCTCATACAGCACATAGCACTGCACCTGGAATATAGTAACCACTTCATAAGTGATGAATGAATGAATGAATAAATTGCCAGGTATCCTCCAAACCACTGATCCAGACCTGCTACATTTCTGAGACAACAGGACTTATTCTCATGCCCCAAACAAGTGGGTCCCAAGGCTACTGTTTACAGCTGTTCTGGTTGTAACCTAAGGGGCACCATTCACAGTTCATACGCCAAGGATTTGTATATTAACTATTACAATTTTACTGCATATTACAATGCTTTTCTAATAGATGGAAAAGTGTCAAGAGGAAGGGGAGACTTTTTCTACTTTGCACAAAGGCACTGTACAGGCAAGTCCTGGCCCTGGGCAGTAAAGACAAGCATTGGCGCCAGCTCCCTGCATGAAAGCAAGCCGGGTTAGATGACTGGTTTTAGCCACAGTTGGGCTCATTCACGGGACTCTAAACACTATAAGTATTGTTGAATAGGGCTGAAAAGCTGCTCTCACTGGACAGTCATTTGGTTTGTAAATGTTAGCTACTGTGTTTGCTGCCCTTACTATAATCATTATTTCATTTTACTGTATTCTTTAATATGTTTGAATTCATCACAGAGGCCATGCTTATCTCTGTGATGAGACAATAGTTTGTCAGCATCATCCACCTGCCATAATGAAGATCAAAAGGCAAACCAAGTTAGCATAATGCCATCCTGAAGCCAGCCACCCCTCCCTGGAACTAGGCCCTCTGCAGACCCAGCCTCTCTCTTTGGACTGAAAACAGATCCTGAATCTGGACAGAGGACCTGAACTACCCCAGCTGGCTAACTGGGGGATGACAAGAAGGACGGGTAAAATAAAACAAGGTTTGTGAGTTCTGGAAAGCAAAGTTAACCATCATGACAACCGCAGGGCAGCAGTCAGAGATGGCCTCTTGAGTGGCCACCTGAACAGGGTGTCCTGGGAACCAGAAACAGTCACAAGGACAGGCTGTAGCTCCAGCATAGGAGTCTCTCCCTTCTTCAAGCCCCTATAACACACTATTTGTACCTCCCTATATCAGACTTACACATTGCCTGGTCATCTTCCTGGAAGTGTGTTCATAAAGGGCAAAGGATATAAGAACCGTGACTCCTCTCTTTCTTGCTTATTTATAGCGCAACAGCAAGTCCATGCTGGTTGATCCACCCACTTTCGTAATACACTTCTCTATATCTTAATGATCGTGGTGGTGGTTACACAACTCTGTGCATTTCTGAAAACCCACAGAACTGTACACAACAAAAGACTGACTGTTACTGTGTGTAAATGAGAGGTGATGGCAGACACCATTGTCGCCTACCCAGTAGCCTTTCTCCCATACCCTGCCTGCCAATCCCCCTTGTCATTGGTTGGTTTCAGAATGGCCTTTGAAAATGAAAACACAATGTCAGAGATATCTGTATCTCCACATTCATGGCAGCGTTATTTACAATAGCTAAGACATGGAAACAACCTAAGTGTCCATCAGCAGATGAATGGCTAAAGAAGTTGTGAGATAAATATGATAGAATAGTGTTAAGCCATAGAAAAGAAACAAATCTTGCTATTTGTGATAATGTGGATGGACCTTGAGGGCAATATGCAAAGTGAAATAAACCAGATAGAGAAAGAAAAATACTGCAACATTTGACATAATTCTTACCAATCGAAGATTTGAAGGTGTGGAAGCTTCTGCTTGAGTTCTTTCTTTAAAAGGGGGTTTTAGGGGGACTCGTGTGCCCTTTTCTTTTGTGGCTTTCGGTATTGTGTGAGGATGTGATGCCTGGAGCTGCTACTGCCATCTTGTGAAAATGAGGAGAGCTAGCACACATGCAAAGTATGGCAGATCAGACAGGTCATTCTCCTTTTTTTTTTTTTTTTTTTTTTTTTTTTTTGCGGTACGCGGGCCTCTCACTGTTGTGGCCTCTCCAGTTGCAGAGCACAGGCTCCGGACGCGCAGGCTCAGCGGCCATGGCTCACGGGCCCAGCCGCTCTGCGGCATGTGGGATCTTCCCGGACCGGGGCACGAACCCGTGTCCCCTGCATCGACAGGCGGACTCTCAACCACTGTGCCACCAGGGAAGCCCCAGACAGGTCATTCTGACAACATCGAGCAGCTGAATTCACTGATCCTGGAGACCCAGCCCACCCCAGCCCACTCCTACTACCTCCTGACTTAACCGCTATGGGAGGTAATACATGTTTTCTTATTATTAAAGCTGCTTTATTTGGTTTGCCTATTACCTACAGCCAGAAACATTGTGATTAATACACGGGTGCCATGCTGTTAGAAATGGGTCAGGAGTCCTCCTGTAGAGTTGTATCCAAGAACACACACACGACAGATGTCTGTTATGCCGTCTCCAGGATGCACTGTTTGTTTTGTTGCAGCATCGTCTCTTGATTACCAGTTGGCTTTTGCTACCTATGGAGCCACTTGTACCTAATTCAACCAATAACAAACTCTAGAAACTTAAGACAACAGCACCTTTAAGGCTGTTAAAATTTGTCTTGGTTTCCATGATGATCCATTTCCTTTTCCTCCTCTCTGGGTCCTTTCCTGCTGGTTGAATACTCCATTTTCAGCCCCTCACATGTATAGTCTCTGACTGAGTCTGCTGTCAACGGGGCTTTCCAATGACTTCTTTGTTGTCTTCATCTGTCTAAAGCTTCACCTTTCTTTAGCATTTATTTTCATCTTAAAACTCTATAGGGACTTCCCTGGTGGCACAGTGTTAAGAATCCGCCTGCCAATGCAGGAGACACAGGTTCAAGCCCTGGTCCGGGAAGATCCCACATGCCGCAGAGCGACTAAGCCCGTGAGCCACAACTACTGAGCCTGTGCTGTAGAGCCCACGTGCCACAACTACTGAGCCCTCACGCCTACAGCCTATGCTTTGCAACAAGAGAAGCCACTGCAATGAGAAGCCTGCACACCACAACGAAGAGTAGCCCCCCGCTCACTGCAGCTAGAGAAAAGCCCGCGTGCAGCAACAAAGATCCAGCGCAGCCAAAAATAGATAAATAAATTAAAAAAAATTTTTTTAAACTCTATATTCTTCCTTTCCTTCTTTTCTTGACTTTACATAAAATCAAGGTGGTCCACTGAAAGTTATGTTTAAGAATTAATGTGAAGAAAACAATTTTTAAATCCTTTATGCCTTTTTAAAAACCTCTTTATTCATCACCTTATTGTTTTATTTTTGTTTTTCATATTTTTCACTGATTGAAAATGCTTATCATCCAGGTCATTGGAAGCCTCTTTAGTCCTACTGAACTCTTTCAGATTCGACATCTTTGTCCTTAATTAACTCAGATTTGATGATCTCCTTATTAATCCAACAGAAAGGGCCCCTCCCCTATCCTTTCTGCTCCACAACTGCAAGAAAAAAAATTATTTGCCACCGGCATCTTGCAGGCAGTGTGCCAAGCAAGCAGTACATCAAGCAGCCAACATTTTTCATCAGAACTCAACCTATTTCATATATCTTTCCCTAAAATGCCTAGCATAGTCATTTGTTGAGTAGATGCTCAATAACTTAAATTTTTTGAATAAAATTAAATTGAATGTCTACAGTCAGTACTAGATGACCAGCAACACACAAATTTTGGCTATTTTGGAACCCATGGAAAAGGACCTCAACACTGGCAGCGTCTTGAGATCCCAATACAATTCAAGCAACTCAGGACCATCAAGAGCTGAATATTTATGATGTGAGTTATCTAGTTCTAGTCCATTGCTTCACCTTCTGCTTGCTGACACCTCTTGTTCTAATATCTAAAATATTATAAAATATCTAGTATGTATTAATTAGTTAAACGCCAGGAGTTTGACCCTAAGAGTAAAGCTTTGGGAATGTTAGGGGAATTGCAGTATCCGGGATCTTAGCCTTCATGAGGAAGGAGGCAGGATGGAATTTGTATGAAGATTCTCAAAATGTCCACTCAGTTTATTATTATTTTTGATTGCAGTATGATATCATACAGGCTTTCATATCTTATTTTTTCTCCTTCTATCACAAGTCCTCAGTTCTCACCTCTGGTGTCAGCCAGATTTCACTTCATTTATTCATTCATTCACTTCAACAGCTACTTATTGTGTGTCACCTGGGGGCCCAAGCACACTTCTGGGTGCTGAGTATGTATAACAGGGAACAAAACAGACAGAACTCCTGCCCTCCTGGAGCTTACATTCTAGTGTGAGACCCTGCAATGTAATAAATCCATAAACTCAGGAAGAGCTTAGTTCTTTTTAGATAAATAAAGCTGAGAAAGGAACTGTTGAGGGATGGCCTCTCTGAAGAGGTGCTGTTTGCACTAAGGCCTGATTTTAAGAGACTTCTTATTTTTGAACATTCTTTACCTATTTCCTTCTTTTGTCTCTGTTAGAGGTATCTTGCAGCAAGGAATAGAAGGACTGAAGTCTAGTCATGTGATGTTGGGAAAGTCCCTTTACTTCCCTGGTCCCACTTTCCATGATAGCAAAATAAGGATGCTGGATCACCCAGAGGCTCTTTGCAGTTCTGAAATAATAACATTTTGTGTTAATAACACTTTATTCCTACAGAACACACACAAGAAATGCCTCTAGTCACTATTTGCCTTTTCTAACAGTTAACATCTTTTTTTTTTTTCGATATCAGGAATCTAAGTGGTCAATACTCTTTTGTTTGTCTATGGGATCACTTTGTTTTGTAAATTGTGTAAAGAGAAGTTGGTACAATCCTAGCATTTTCATGAAGTAGGAAACATGATTCAGACGTGTTGGTAAGATACACAATACTGGGGACATGTCTTCCGTTGGGGTTTAGACTGTCAACAGATTAAACCAGAGAGAGATGTCTAAAGGGGTTCTGATCTTGTCTATTTCCGCTTGCTCTCTCTTTTTTTTTAAGCGATGAAAAGTTCAGAAAACTCAGGTGAGAAAAAAGTAAAGAAAGAAATATTGAAATCTCTTAAGGCAGCTGTATCTGACCAGGAAAAACAACCACTAACATGTTTGTCAGCGCAAGGGGGAAGGAGATAACAGTGTTGATATTTACAGACCTTTGGTGCTCATTTTACCTGGGGGAACTTTATGGACATAAGATGCCAGACCTCTCAACAGTCAGGGTTGCCTGGTTAAAAGTCAGGTCTCAGATCAGGATCGGCGCTGCATGCCCCGGGAGTCAAAAGACCCAGGATAGGATTGGTTGAGACTTTCCAGGAACGACGACCTTCCTCTTAGTCTTGGCCTGTGGGAGAAGGGAGGGGGCGCTGCGCACTTCCTGGGGGGACGGGCGTCCGACTCAGCGAGTCCCTGCCTCACTAGGAAACTACTAAAGTTCCTGTGGACGCAAAGTAGAATTTCATAAGAACATAATGGATGGAGAAGAGAAAACCTATGGTGGCTGTGAGGGCCCTGACGCCATGTATGTCAAATTGATATTTTCGGATGGTCATGAATTTATTGTGAAAAGAGAACATGCGCTAACATCAGGAACAATAAAAGCCATGTTGAGTGGCCCAGGTCAGTTTGCTGAGAACGAAACTAATGAAGTCAATTTTAGAGAGATCCCTTCACATGTGCTATCAGAAGTATGCATGTATTTTACCTACAAGGTTCGCTACACTAACAGCTCCACGGAGATTCCTATTTTCCAATTGCACCAGAAATTGCACCGGAACTGCTGATGGCTGCAAACTTCCTAGATTGTTAAATAAAATAAATTATAATAAACTATTAACTTTTTTCAGTATTTAATAGCTGTAGTTCAGTTAGTAATTTTTTCATATATAGCATGTTGCCTGTGTGCAATTGAACTTTAAAGTTCGTTGCAAAGCAGATTATCTTCTGTTCTTTTGCATAGCAATCAGAGTTGAAATTTGCTACATCAACAAATTAAGGACATTTTCACAAATTGAGAAATAAATATGCCAATTCAAGAAAAAAAAAAAAAAGTCAGGTCTCATTATCTCCTGGTTAACAATTCACATTTTGAAACGGAAGACCTAGACTCGAATGTAATCCTGTCTTCAGGCTTGAAGAGAAGTAAAGCGCTATTTTAATCTAATACATAAGTAAAAGCAGGAAAATCCTCTCCGGACAGTAGAAGATGTTCATGGTTCTATTGTACTTCCTGACTGTAAATGTGTGAAAGAAAATTTCAGGAGAAAATATTCCCCAAAGTAACCTTTTTAAATGTTAAACCACTGCATTTTGGAAACCGAGATAAAGAGCTTTGTACTCCCAGCTATTTCTCTGTTCCTTTTCCCTGAACTAAACCTCCTGTGTAATAGTTTCTTTGGTGTGCTTTGTTTTGAAGAGATGTTTCATGTTGCTGCAGTGCCTTGTGTCAGTAATCAGAGGCGCACGGAGTCAAACTTGGCCTTTGGAAAACAACCCGGATAATGACTGCCTGTAGTTATATAAATGTTTAAATAACAACGGGTTTTTAATTTAATTTAATGTAGGTAAAACTGAGCACATCCTTACCCAATGCCTCTCCTTGTAAGTGGCTACCGTGTCGTGTGAGTAACCTTAGGATAGAACCTGGTAGCACAATCAGAAACATAGTAGGTGCTTTAAAAATATTTAAAAGATGAATGAATGAATGAATGAGTGAATGCTTAATAAATATGCTTGGTCTGATCCTAAAACAACTTTTTCTTCCCTTTAGAAATTTGGCCTTTTAGTCATCACTTTTTAGCATGTTAATTTCAAAAGTATGCTAACATTGAAGAGTAATTAACAACAGAGAGTAATTGACAATATGCCTTGTTTAACACTGTCCCCCCTTCCCAAATAAATTCATGCGTTATGACTCTCCAGAGATGGATAGAACAAAACCAGCTGAGATGGGAATATCTGATGGCTTCTTTTCCCCCCACCAACTGTCTTGTACTCAGAGCAAAGCCACAGTTTCAACGGCCTCAGGGGTCCGCACTCCAGGCTCGCTGCAGAATCTTCCCTTACTGACCCTAGACTTGTTTAGCAGAGCCTAAAGTCACCAACCTGCGGGGTAAATTACCCTCCTCCCCACCCCTCAACATTCCCAAAGGTTCATCTCAAATTCTGTTTGTCAAAATGGGAAGTGTGCTTGGTCTCACCACTTGAAGCCAAAAGTTTTAACTATATTCTTTGCTTTTCCTCCAGAAACACACTCTTCTGCAGTTTCCCAGATCTTACTTTGAAGTGCTCTCTGGAGTTAGCAAAACAAATAGGAAAAGCCTAAGTAAACTATGCAAGGACATCAGCCAGTGGATAATTAGATGACCGTAGCAATGCTGGAACTTGCCTGACCCAGGAGAGAGGGCAGCACTGAGAGTGCAGTTTTCAGGTCAAAGCCCCGGGGTGCTGACCACCATGGTGGAGAGGTGTGTGTAAAGGAGGGTGCCTTAGGCGTCCACTCAGGGAGTAGAGGGAAATGCTTAACCCCTGAGGTATCTCTTCCTTGTGTTTATTTATTCATCGACAACTTGGAGGACCCTTTAGCATTCCTAGAGAAGCTGCAGAGTATGAGAAAGTATGCAGTGGAATGGGGGTGTGGCAGTGCCCCCTTCTCCCCAGACACCCTGTCCTTTTCTCTCCACTTCTCACTGATACAGAATCCCCAGGCACTAAATCTACTGGTGATCTCTGTGACTAGACACAAGCGGCTTCCCCAGAGGGCAATGTGATCTCAGTATTACACAATCACGTTTTTTTTTTTTTAAAATAAACAGTTATTATTTAACTTATGGAAAAATCTTAACAAACAAAAGAAACAAAAAATAATAAGCAAACACCTATGCCCACCACCAGGAGCAAGCAGATGTGAATATTTTGCTTATTCACTTTAGTTCCTTTTTCTTTAAGAAATAAGATTTTATAGCACCCTCCCTCAAATTAAGTATCTCCACAGCTATTCTCATGGTTTCTTTTACAAATTGCTTTGATTTTAATTATGAGCAATTCAAAAGTGCAAAAAAAGAATAGAAAATGATGACTGACTATCTTTATACACACCATCAAGATTATTTATTTTGCCTTATTTGTTTGAAATCTTGCTCTAACTTTCTATTCTAGAAACTTTCAGGCATATACAAAAGTAGGAAGAATAGTATAATGAGTCCATGTACCCATCAACAAGCTTCAACAATTTTCAACTCATGGCCTTGTTTTATCTATAATATAGATACAGAGGATATAGATTCTATACGTCTATTCACTTCTACCCATCACATTAGTTATCTATGAATATTTCAGTATGTGTCTCTTAAAGATAACTTAAAAAACATACCTGTAATGCCATTATCATACTTGAATATAATGATAATTTACTAATATTAGCCAATATCCAGTCAGTGTTCAAATTTTCAAATGTCTTTTTTTTTTTTAACATCTTCATTGGAGTATAACTGTTTTACAATAGTGTGTTAGTTTCTCCTTTACAACAAAGTGAATCAGTTATACATATACATATGTTCCCATATCTCTTCCCTCTTGCGTCACCCTCTCTCCCACCCTCCCTATCCCACCCCTCTAGGTGGTCACAAAGCACAGAGGTGATCTCCCTGTGCTATGCGGCTGCTTCCCACTAGCTATCTATTTTACGTTTGGTAGTGTATATATGTCCCTGCCACTCTCTCACTTCGTCACAGCTAACCCTTCCCCCTCCCCATATCCTCAAGTCCAAGCTCTAGTAAGTCTGTGTTTTATTCCCATCCTACCACTAATCTCTTCATGACATTTTTTTTTCTTAGAGTCCATATATATGTGTTAGCATACGGTATTTGTTTTTCTCCTTCTGACTTACTTCACTCTGTATGACAGACTCCAGGTCTATCCACCTCATTACAAATAACTCAGTTTCATTTCTTTTTATGGCTGAGTAATATCCCATTGTATATATGTGCCACATCTTCTTTATCCATTCATCTGTTGATGGACACTTAGGTTGCTTCCATGTCCTGGCTATAGTAAATAGAGCTGCAATGAACATTTTGGTACATGACTCTTTTTGAATTATGGTTTTCTTATAAAAACTTTTTTATAGTTTTTATGCTTGAATCAGGATTCAGATAAGGTGCACCCATTGCCACTGATTTGATACAACTTTTAAATCTCTTTTAATCTTTAAGTGTGTCCTCTTCTTTATTCTCTCCCCCAATCCCTGTCCCTTGTAATTGACTTACTAAGAAACTAGGTCTTCATTTTTCCTGTAGAATTTTGTACAATGTGGATTTTTCACCCCTGTTGTGTTGTTAAACATGTTCTTGTGTCTTCTGTATTTCCTGTAAATTGGTTATTGGGTCTAGAGGCTACTTCAGATTCTGGTTATTTCTGCAGGGCTAGATGACTTCAAGGGGGGCAGGGGTGCTCTTCCAACAGGAAGCAGATAAAGTCCGGTTTTCTCTTTCTGTGATATAAGCAGCCTTGCTGCTCAATGCCTAGATTCATTCACTCATCGGGTGTTGCAAGTTGATTCAATTCTATCATTCCTTCATACTTATAGCAAGAATATTTCTATGAAGAGAAAATCCCCTGTATCTCCTATTTGACTATCAATTGCATGGCTCCTTGGGAATGGCTGGATTAATGCTTAACCAGTTTACAAAATAAGATATTTGTTTCCTAGAATCTTCCAGTGATGATCAATTAGGTTCTTGTTTATTTGTTATTATTATAAACCTACGGATTTAACATATTTGATGTGTTTCAACCCAGTGCTGTTGTTTTTGGTTTTGATGATTAAATTGTCCCATCTTTGGCCAGTGAGAGCCTCTTTAATTGGCTCCTGAATCATTTGATGTGACTCTTTGATACCTTCCTTGCTATCTGGTATGACAAGATGTTTCTGGCTCCTCTGATACGTTTCCTGCCCCATACCAACAATCAGTGCACTCTAGGAGATGCTATTAGAAACATTAATCTGGGCTGTAAGGCTGCTCACTGGTAGTAGGTGATCATTATTTCTAGGCTATTTTGGTAAACAAAGTTGGAATATATATACTTTTCTTAAGATGAAATATATCATGAGTTTATGCTGATAATTCCAATTCAGATTCTGGTCTAACCTCTTTGATCTTCATCTGGACCTCCTTTTTCCCACATGGAGAATCTTGCATCTCAAAACAACAGAAAGGCTAGAATTCAAAATAACAAAATTACTCATTTGCTGTCTCCCCAAAACACGCAAAACAGTTTCAGAATAATAATATCAACCCTGTCCCTAACAATAGGATTCTTGAACACAGTTTAAGAGAGTTTTGTCTGTGTGTTTTGGAAGATCTCATATTTTCTTAGTGTCTTCTATCAAGGACATATTGTCAAACTCTTGTGTGAAAATCACTCAGAATAATTTTCACTGTGTGATTTTTGCCACCTGAATATATATTCAGGTTCATTGCTTTTATTTTTAATTCTTAGATTTTATTACTTTCAATTTAAAATTGTTCCATTAATTCCAGGTTTTGTAATTAGGTGTAAAATATTTACATGGTTCCAAAGTCAAACAAACATGACAGTGTTTATTCGGAGAAATCTTGCTTCTATATCTTTACCCTTCCCTAATAAAATTGCAATTTCTTAACGTTTAGCCTTCCATTGCTTGTTTGTTTTTAAACAAAAGCAGAATATATGTATGTGTGCATGTGTGTATGTGTGTGTGTCCCATTTCTTAGCTAAACAGTGTCATGCCGTACATATTCTTCTCTACTTGTTTTTTTTCTTTTTCAATATACAAATATATCCTGGAGGTCACACCATACTGGCATAGAGAGATGTTTCTTAGTACTTTTTCAGCTGCATAGTACTCCATTATGTGGGTGTACCTTAGTTTATTTAACTAGTTTCCTAATGATCAACATTTGTTTCCAGTCTTTAGCTATTGAAAGTAGTCCAGTTATGACAAGCCTTGTACATATGTCTTTTTATGTTTTCCCAGGAATCTTTGGTGGGACTCTCTGAGGTTGCTGGGTCAAAGAGTAAATGCGCATGTAATTTTGTTAGATATTTTGCCATATTCCCTTCTGTAAGGGTTGCACCATTTTGCATCCCCCACCAGCAGTGTATAAAGAAGCTTGTACAATACAGCTTTACCCACAGCTTTACCGATATAGTACCTTGTCAAACTTTTAGATTTTTGTTAATCTTTTAGAGAGAAATGGATCCCAGTGGAGTTTTGATGTGCATTTCTATTTAAATGAGTTTGAGTAACATTTCATATGATTTAAAGGCATTTTCATTTCTTTTTTGGTGAACTCTCAATTTCTCTAGTACTTTTTTCCACAGCAGTGCTGTTTAATATAATTCCAGTGATGGAAACATTCTATACCTGCACTATCTAATATAGTAGCCTCTAATCACATGTGCTGTTGAATATTTGAAATGGGGCTGGTGTAACTGAGGAATTAAATTGTTTATTTTATTTAATTTTAATTAATTTAAATTTAAATAATCACGTGTGACTAGTGGCAACTGTTTTAGATTACTCAGGTGTATCAAGCTTTTAGTCTAGTCTCTCTTTTTAGAAACTCTTTATATATTAGGGGTGCCACATGAGAAAGAGAAGCAGTCCCTGACATTTGAGAGGTGGCCTGCCTCAGCTGGACCTCAATGCTGCCAGGAGTTTGCTAGGTACTGACGGCTAGATGGGTGTCCCCCGTTGGATATAAAAATCTGGTAGAGCACCAGTATGATTCAGACAAGGTCACTCTGCAACCATGATAGCAAAGCAAAGCAAAACAAAACAAAACACCATTCGAGACTCTTTTCTAACCACAGACAAAAACAAGGTTACTGTGTAAACCACAGAAAACTAAACAAACACACACACACATCTTCCTATACTGGTTAACATGGGCTACTGCTGCTTCTCTACCAATTGTGGCTTTAGCTTTGATTCATTTCTCCCACCCTAGAGATAAGGTTTAATAAGATATTCAATAATAGATTTGCTTACTGTTTCCTGACAGCATCCAATCCAGAGCCAAGTCCTACTTCCTTGAACCCTCTCCAGAGTTGCCTAACCAAACCCCAACTCCTGTAAAAAGTCATTTTCTAGACTGCCTTCCTGAACCCCACTGTGGTACCCCATGGTGGACAGTCTTCTTTGTTACAAGGGGCTTAAATCCTAACTTGTCCATCCGCAGGTGTGTGCTTGGTGGTCTTTGGCTGGAGGGCGTTGACTACACGTTGTGATTTCAGTTGCTGTTATTCTCCCCAGTTTGTCATTTTCCATTTTACTTTACTAAAATCGCCTTTTTTACTCTGCAAATTTGTATTTTTAAGAAATAAAAAATAAGTTTAATTGCTCTGGATTCCATATCATAGCAAAGGAAAATTTCCCCAACCCCAGGCTATAAAGGAATTTATTCATATTTGCTTCTAGTACCTGTATGGTTTCATTTTTATATTTACATTTACCTGGAATATATCCAGGTATATGGTGTGAAAAAGACATTAACTTTTTCTAAATGGTCATTCAATTATCCCAGCACCACCAATAAAAATCCAACCTTTTTCTCTCTATTTTGAGACGCCACCTTCACTGCATTCTACATTTCTGTACTTAATTAGGTCTATTTCTGTATTTTCTATTCTCTTCCATGGGTCTATCTGTCCATTCATGTGCATATATGCATTCATGTGCATATAGAGCCTATATGCATTCATGTGCATATAGAGCCTTCATAATATGTTACTTCTGGAAGGGCTAGCCCTCTGTCCCTGATCTGCATTTTGGGGTTTTCCTACTATTCTTGGGGATTTTCTTGCCCTTCTAGATGAATTTATAATCTAATTGTCTTGTTCTAGGGAAAAGCCCTAATGTTAACTTTATTGGGATTACATTAAATTTATAAACTAACTTAGTGAGAACTGGCATGTTATGGCTGTTTAGTCTTCCTACCCAAAGCCATGGTGTGACTTTCCAGTTTTTCAGGTCGTCTTTGTTATCCTCAACAGTGTTTTAGAGATGACCTCACATAAGTTCTGAGTGTTTAGGTTCATGCCTGGGTTTTTGTGTTTTTGTCTTTTTACTGTTGAAAACAGTGTCCTCTCTTCCGTTGTACCTCATATTGGATTTTAATTAGTGTATGAGAAGGTTATTGGTTTTATATGTTAATTTTATAATCTGAAACTCTATTTTTATTGTTTAAGGTGGTTTTTCACTGGTTCTTTGGAATTTGCATATATGTAAAATTATGTTGCCTACAGAGTTTTGACTCTTCCTTTCCAATTTTTATCCTTCTAATTGCTTTTTCTTGTCTAATTGTATTGGCTAGTACTTCCATCCCAGTGTAAAATAGTAGTAAAGATAATGCATCCTTGTCTTGTTAATCACGTTATTGAAAAGTTTTTGATGTTACCACATGAACTAAAATTTTAGCTTTTGATCATAAAAAGGAAGTAGTCATCAATTTCTGTTCTATTGAATACTTTTTTTTTTTTTTTCTTGCGGTACACGAGCCTCTCACTGTTGTGGCCTCTCCCGTTGTGGAGCACAGGCTCTGGATGCACAAGCTCAGCGGCCATGGCTCACAGGCCTAGCCGCTCCGTGGCATGTGGGATCTTCCCGGACCGGGGCACGAACCCGTGTCCCCTGCATTGGCAGGCGGACTCTCAACCACTGTGCCACCAGGGAAGCCCCTATTGAATACTTTTAACATGAGTGAAAGTTCATGTTATCAAATGCCTGCCTTATCTACCTCTGTGGAGATGATTGTATGATCTTTCTCTTTAGCTCTCTTAATATAAAGGATTATATTATTGAATTTTCTAATAAGGAATCACCCCTGCTTTCTCAGAATAAATCCCACTTGCTTGTTATATATTTTTAATGAGGTGATCTATTGTGTGTTTTAGTATTTCATTTAATATTTTTTCCTATGATATTCATAAGTGATATTGGTCTGGAGTTTTCTTTTTGATACAATCGAGTGTACTTTTTA
The DNA here is from genome assembly GCF_026419965.1 of Kogia breviceps. Lineage (NCBI taxonomy): Eukaryota > Metazoa > Chordata > Mammalia > Artiodactyla > Physeteridae > Kogia > Kogia breviceps. Next base: position 95,322,810 of record NC_081319.1, on the reverse strand, counting down.
GTATAGTCTTTCCAAACCTGGATGGTACAAAAACAGTACTGGGAAACAGAGTTAAAGATAAACTTAATTCCTGTAGCAACTAAAATTAAAAATGGAAAATGACACGAATGGTTTTAGAAAAAAAAATCCAGATCCCTATTTGACAGGAAAAAATTTATATACCATTCATGTTTGTGAGTAAAATAATTCATTGCTACTTTAATTTTTTAACTCTCCCTGCACAGCAACTATAATTAGAAGTGAGTTCTATACACATCTTTTTTGCAGCAGCAGCTATTGCGAGGCACATCCCCAATTTCTAAAAATGCTTTTATTCTTTAGCAGAGTAAACAGCAAAAGGTGCTTGAAGGCAAATAATAATAAATGTGCAGGGCACAGGAGCAACACATGCCCAGGGTAAGTTTCTTGATGCCTAAAGCCATTTGGCTTTGAAGAGAGCTAAAGAAACAACTATCTGATGTTCAGAAGTTAAGATGAAAAAGTTAAAGAGCTACCTCCCAAAAACCCATAACCCTAATCTAATTATGAGTAAAACATCAGTTGAATCCTAACTGAGGGACATTCTACAAAATTCCTGACCATCACTCCTCAAAACTGTCAAGGTCATCAAAAACATGGAAAGTCTGAGAAACTCTCATAGCCAAGTGGTGCCTAAGGAGTACTGAAGACTAAATGTAATATGGTGACCTAGATGGGTTACTGGAACAGAAAAAGGACTTTAGGTAAAAACTGAGAAAACATGCATAAATCCTGGGCTCTATTTAATAACAATATTATTGGTTCACTAATTGTGACAAATGTGCCATACAAATGTAAGATGTTAGTAATAGAGGAAAATGGGTATGATGTACATGGCGACTCTCTGTACTGTCTTCACAATTTTTCTGTAAATCTAAAACTATGCTAAAATTAAAAGTGTATTTTTAAAAAGTTAAAGGAGCTTACAATATAATACAGGTGCACCTTTTCTCCAGATATCAAAAAATATAGAATTAGACCAACAGGTACATGCAGAGATGCTCAACATCACTAATCAGGGAAATGCAAATCAAAGCAACAGTGAGATATCACCTCACACCTGTTAGAATGGCCATCATCAAAAAGACAAGTGATAAATGTTGGCGAGGATGTGGAGAAAAGGGATGCAAATTGGTGTAGCCACTATGGACAGCATTATGGATGTTCCTCCAAAAATTAAAAATAGAACTACCATATGATCCAGCAATTCCACTTCTGGTTATGTATCCAAAAGAAATTAAAACAGAATCTCAAAGAGGTATCTGCACTCACATGTTCATTGCAGCATTATTCTTAATAGCCAAGATACGGAAACAACCTAAGTGTCCATCAATGGATGAATGGATAAGGAAGATGTGGTATACATATATATGCAATAGAATATTATTCAGCCATGAGAAAGAAGGAAATCCTGCCATTTGCAACAACATGGATGGACCTTGAGAGCAATATGCTAAGTGAAATAAGCCAGACAGAGAAAATCAAAATAAATGACATCACTTGCATGTGGAATCTTAAAAACAAAAACAAAAAACCTCATCGAAACAGAGAACAGATTGGTGGTTGCCAGAGGGGGGGACTGGGGTGGGAGAAATGGGTGAAGGTGGTCAAAAGATACAGACTTCCAGTTATAAGATAAATAAGTTCTGGGGATATAATGTACAGCATGGTGACTACAGTTAATAATACTGTATTGTATATTTGAAAATTACTGAGAGAATAGATCTTAAAAGTTCTCATCACAAGAAAAGAAAATTGGCAACTATGTGAGGTGATGGATGTTAACTAAATTTGCTGTGGTGATCATTTTGCAGTATACACAGGTATCAAATCATTATGTTGTATGCCTTAAACTGATACAAGCTTGTATGTTCATTATACCACAAAAAAAAACTGGAAAAAATGTAGAACTGTATTCTTGAATTCCCTATCAGTTTTTTCAAACTACCCATGAGTGTCAACTCAATTTGCAGTTTGCTTTTTCACTCAGAGGTATATTTAGGCTTGTTTTGGTGAAGACGAGTGGTGGGTGTAGTGAAATGGGGAAGAGTTTTGGAAGAAAATCAAGATGCAGAATCAGAGTCCCAGGAAGGGCAGACCCACTACCTTCCTTTCACGAGCATTTGCTTGTGGACAGTCTTCTTTTCTTTTCTCTGATCCTTTTCTGTTTCTCCTTGTTTCTTTTTTTTATTTTGGGAACTTGGTGGGTCAAGCCTTCAAAGGAAAACAGAAACAATACCACCTTGAGGCCTCTCTAGCTTCTGCTGATGAAAACGTGGGATGCTGCCTTGTGGTCAGTCTGGTGGCTCCAGACTTTTTGGGTTCCTGTTTATTACTGGCTCTTGTTGTCCACAGTCTGTCCCAGAAAACATCTCAGCTCAATCCTTAACTCTTGTCTCTGGGTCAGTATTTTCCAAGAGGCTTAGCTTTGATTGCCCTGGTATTATACCCAACATAGAGATAAAGCTCTCTTGTTCTTTTGGAAGCAGCCTGGAGTCACCACCCAGAAGATGTAACTGAATCTTCCTCAAGATGTCTATAAAGAGGAACCAGGCCCAATTCCTCAGATGCATTTTAAAGACACGCAGGGCATTTTTGCTCTGTTCTATGAGCTGTTTAAGGATGTGGTACTCGTTCAGAAAACCTGGGACGAAATCCATTGCAGAAGAGTTCATTATTTCAACCAGGAAGCAAACTATTCTGAGTTTTGTGACATATCGATGTACACGAGTCAAAAGACACAAACATGAGGCAGGCCTAGATGTCACCAGTGGCGGCTGTTGTCCAAACAGCTGTGGGGACTGGGGCATGGCCGGCTGCCCAGGATGGCTGTACATTTCTCTCCACTGGGGATCTGAACCTTGGCCTTAGAATGTCCTTACTGCAGTGAGTTCCCTTTCCATTGTGTTCAGATTCTCTTCAGTTCCTTCGTATATTTTCTATGAGTAGAATGAAAAAAGGATTGTTTGTGGTTTGATTCTGGTGCAAGACAGGGAGCTTGTTTGAATTAACAAAAAAATGATTTTAAAAGGAGGATATTCTCTTAGTCTTTTGGGGATACTTACCCAACATTCTCAGGCTTTTCGAGAGGGAAGCTCTGTTGTTCAAAAGATCACAGCATGATATAATGGGTTTTTGCCCTTAACATTTTCTTATGGAATATTGCAAATATATACAAAAGTACTGACAATTGTACATATAAAGAATCCCCAACCTCAACAATTATCCCCTTAAGGCCAATCTCATTGGACATATACTTCCAATCACTCCCTGAACACCTTCCTCCCTCCACCTGCCCCAGTATTTTGAAGCAAATCCAAGACTTTAATCTCCTCTAGAGAGATTCACACCTCTAAAAGAGTAGGACTCGTTTTCAAAACATAACCACTATTCTGTTATCACATCTCACAGATGGACAGCAATATCTTAATATGTTCAAATATCCAGTTAGAGTTCACATTTGCCCATCGCCTCATAAATATTTTTTGAATGATTTACTCATCTATTTGCTTTCTTTTACTTTCTTTTATTTATTTTTTTATACAGCAGGTCCCTATTAGTCATCAATTTTATACACATCAGTGTATACATGTCAACCCCAATCGCCCAATTCGTCACACCACCATCCCCACCTGCCCACGGTTTTTCCCCCTTGGTGTCCATACGTTTGTTCTCTACATCTTGTCTCAATGTGTGCCCTGCAAACCAGTTCATCTGTACCATTTTCTAGGTTCCACATATATGCGTTAATATACAATACTTGTTTTTCTCTTTCTGACTTACTTCACTTTGTATGACAGTCTCTAGATTCATCCACATCTCTACAAATGACCCAATTTCGTTCCTTTTTTATGGCTGAGAAATATTCCGTTCTATATATGTACCACATTTCTTTAACCATTCATCTGTCAATGGGCATTTAGGTTGCTTCCGTGACCTGGCTATTGTAAACAGTGCTGCAATGAACATTGGGGTGCATGTGTATTTTTGAATTATGGTTTTCTCTGGGTATATGCCCAGTAGTGGGAGTGCTGGGTCATATGGTAATTCTATATTTAGTTTTCTAAAGAACCTCCATACTGTTCTCCATAGTGGCTGTATCAATTTACGTTCCCACCAACAGTGCAAGAGGGTTCCCTTTTCTCCACACCCTCTCCAGCATTTATTGTTTGTAGATTTGCTGATGATGCACATTCTAACCGGTGTGAGGTGATGCCTTATTGTAGTTTTGATTTGCATTTCTTTAATAATGAGTGATGTTGAACAACTTTTCATGTGCTTCTTGGCCATCTTCCTTGGAGAAATGGCTATTTAGGTCTTCTGCCCATTTGTGGATTAGGATGTTTGTTTTTTAATTATTGAGCTGCATGAGCTGTTTATATATTTTGGACGTTAATCCTTTGTCCGTTGATTTGTTTGCAAATATTTTCTCCCACTCTGAGGGTTATCTTTTCATCTTGTTTATGGTTTCCTTTGCTGTGCAAAAGCTTTGAAGTTTCATTAGGTCCCATGTGGTTTTTTTTGTTTTTATTTCCATTACTCTAGGAGGTGTATCAAAAAAGATCTTTCTGTGATTTATCTCAAAGAGTGTTCTTCCTATGTTTTCCTCTAAGAGTTTTAGAGTGTCCAGTCTTACATTTAGGTCTCTCATCCATTTTGAGTTTATTTTTGTGTGTGGTGTTAAGGAGTGTTCTAATTTCATTCTTTTACATGTAGCTGTCCAGTTTTCCCAGCACCACTTATTGAAGAGACTGTCTTTTCTCCATTGCATATCCTTGCCTCCTTTGTCATAGATTGGTTGACCATAGGTGCGTGGGGTTATCTCTGGGCTTTCTATCCTGTTCCATTGATCTATGTTTCTGTTTTTGTGCCAGTACCATACTGTCATGATTACTGTAGCTTTGTAGTATAGTCTGAAGTCAGGGAGTCTGATTCCTCCAGCTCTGTTTTTTCCCCTCAAGACTGCTTTGGCTATTCGAGGTCTTTTGTGTCTCTATACAAATTTTAAGATTCTTTGTTCTAGTTCTGTAAAAAATGCCATTGGTAATTTGATAGGGATTGCATTGAATCTGTAGATTGCTTTGGGTAGTATAGTCATTTTCACAATATTGATTCTTCCAATCCAACAACATGGTATATCTCTCCATCTGTTGGTATCATCTTTAATTTCTTTCATCAGTGTCTTATAGTTTTCTGCATACAGGTCTTTTGTCTCCCTAGGTAGGTTTATTCCTAGGTATTTTATTCTTTTTATTGCAGTGGTAAATGGGAGTGTTTCCTTAATTTCTCTTTCAGATTTGTCATCATTAGTGTATAGGAATGCAAGAGATTCCTGTGCATTAATTTTGTATCCTGCAACTTTACCAAATTCGTTGATTAGCTCTAGTAGCTTTCTGGTAGCATCTTTAGGATTCTCTATGTATAGTATCATGTCTTCTGCAAACAGTGACACTTTTACTTCTTCTTTTCCAATTTGTATTCCTTTTTCTTCTCTGATTGCCGTGTCTAGGACTTCCAAAACTATGTTGAATAATAGTGGTGAGAGTGGACATCCTTGTCTCATTCCTGATCTTAGAGGAAATGCTTTCAGTTTTTCACCATTGAGAATGATGTTTGCTGTGGGTTTGTCATATATGGCCTTTATTATGTTGAAGTAGTTTCCCTATATGCCCACTTTATGGAGAGTTTTTTATCATAAATGAGTGTTGAATTTTGTCAAAAGCTTTTTCTGCATCTATTGAGATGATCATATGGTTTTTATTCTTCAGTTTGTTAATATGGTGTATCACATTGACCTATATGCATATATTAAAGAATCCTTGCATTCCTGGGATAAATCCCACTTGATCATGGTGTATGATCCTTTTAATATGTTTTTGGATTCTGTTTGCTAGTATTTTGTTGAGGATTTTTGCATCTATATTTATCAGTGATATTGGTCTGTAATTTTCTTTTTTTGTAGTATCTTTGTCTGGTTTTGGTATCAGGGTGATGGTGGCCTCATAGAATTAGTTTGGGAGTTTTCCTTCCTCTGCAATTTTTTGGAAGAGTTTGAGAATGATGGGTGTTAGCTCTTCTCTAAATGTTTGATAGAATTCACCTGTGAAGCTATCTGGTCCTGGACTTTTGTTTGTCGGAAGACTTTTTTTTTTTTTTTTTTTTTTTTTTTGCGGGCCTCTCACTGTTGTGGCCTCTCCCATAGCGGAGCACAGGCTCCCGACGCCCAGGCCCGGCGGCCATGGCTCACGGGCCCAGCCGCTCCGCGGCATGTGGGATCTTCCCGGACCGGGGCACGAACCCGTGTCCCCTGCATCGGCAGGCGGATTCTCAACCACTGCGCCACCAGGGAAGCCCTGTCGGAAGACTTTTAATCACAATTTCAATTTCATTACTTGTGATTGGTCTGTTCATATTTTCTATTTCTTCCTGGTTCAGTCTTGGAAGGTAATACATTTTTAAGAGTTTGTCCATTTCTTCCAGGTTGTCCATTTTATTGGCATAGAGTTGCTTGTAGTAGTCTCTTAGGATGCTTTGTATTTCTGCAGTGTCTGCTATAACTTCTCCTTTTTCATTTCTAATTTTACTGATTTGACTCCTCTCCCTCTTTTTCTTGATGAGTCTGGCTAAAGGTTTATCAATTTTGTTTATCTTCTCAAAGAACCAGCTTTTAGTTTTATTGATCTTTGCTATTGTTTTTTTTGTTTCTATTTCATTTATTTCTGCACTGATCTTGATGATTTCTTTCCTTCTGGTAACTTTGGGTTTTGTTTGTTCTTGTTTCTCTAGTTCCTTTAGGTGTAAGGTTAGGTTGTTTATTTGAGATTTTTCTTGTGTCTTGAGGTAGGCTTGTATTGCTATAAACTTCCCTCTTAGAACTGCTTTTTCTGCATCCCATAGGTTTTGGATCATCGTGTTTTCATTGTCATTTGTCTCTAGGTATTTTTTGATTTCCTCTTTGATTTCTTCAGTGATCTCTTGGTTATTTAGTAACGTATTGTTTAGCCTACATGTGTTTGTGATTTTTCTGTTTTTTCCCTCTAATTGATTTCTAATCTCATAGTGTTATGGTCAGAAAAGATGCTTCATATAATTTCAATCTTCTTAAATTTACTGAGGCTTGATTTGTGACCCAAGATGTGATCTATCTTGGAGAATGTTCCATGCGCACTTGAGAAGAAAGTGTAATCTGTTGTTTTTGGATGGAATGTCTTATAAATATCAATTAAATCTATCTCGTCTATTGTGTCATTTAAAGCTTCTCTTTCCTTATTAATTTTCTGTTTGGGTGGTCTGTCCATTGATGTAAGTGAGGAGTTAAAGTTCCCCACTATTATTGTGTTACTGTCAATTTCCTCTTTTATAGCTGTTAGCAGTTGCCTTATGTATTGAGGTGCTCCTATGTTGGGTGCATATATATTTATAATTGTTATTTCTTCTTCTTGGATTGATCCCTTGATCATTACGTAGTGTTCCTTGTCTCTTGTAACATTCTTTATTTTAATGTCTATTTTGTCTGATATGAGTCTTGCTACTCCAGCTTTCTTTTGATTTCCATTTGCATGGAATATCTTTTTCTGTCCCCTCACTTTCAGTCTGTATGTGTCCCTAGGTCTGAAGTGGGTCTCTTGTAGACAGCATATAGATGGGTCTTGTTTTTGTATCCATTCAGCAATCCTGTATCTTTTGGTTGGAGCATTTAATCCATTCACGTTTAAGGTAGTTATCAATATGTATGTTCCTGTTACCATTTTCTTAATTGTTTTGGGTTTGTTTTTGTAGGTCCTTTTCTTCTCTTGTGTTTTCCACTTAGAGAAGTTCCTTTAGCATTTGTTGTAGAGCTGGTTTGGTGGTGCTGAATTCTCTTAGCTTTTGCTTGTCTGTAAAGCTTTTGATTTGTCCATTGAATCTGAATGAGATCCTTGCTGGGTAAAGTAATCTTGGTTGTAGGTTCTTCCCTTTCTTCCCTCTAAGTATATCATGCCACTCCCTTCTTGTAGAGTTTCTGCTGAGAAATCAGCTCTTAACCTTATGGGAGTTCCCTTGTATGTTATTTGTCATTTTTCCCTTGCTGCTTTCAATAATTTTTCTTTGTCTTTAATTTTTGCCAATTTGATTACTATGTGTCTCGGCATGTTTCTCCTTGAGTTTATCGTGTTTGGGACTCACTGTGCTTCCTGGACTTGGGTGGCTATTTCCTTTTCCATGTTAGGGAATTTTTCGATTATAATGTCTTCAAATATTTTCTTGGGTCCTTTCTCTCTCTTTTCTCCTTCTGGGATCCCTATAATGCGAATGTTGTTGCATTTAATGTTGTCCCAGAGGTCTCTTAAGCTGTCTTCATTTCTTTTCATTCTTTTTTCTTTAATCTGTTCCGCAGCTGTAAATTCCACCATTCTGCCTTCCAGGTCACTTATCCGTTCTTCTGCCTCAGTTATTCTGCTATTGATTCCTTCTCATGCAGTTTTCATTTCAGTTATTGTATTGTTCATCTCTGTTCGTTTGTTCTTTAATTCTTCTAGGTCTTTGTTAAACATTTCTTGCATCTTCTCGATCTTTGCCTCCATTCTTTTTCCGAGCCCTGGATCATCTTCACTATCATTACTCTGAATTCTTTTTCTGGAAGGTTGTCTGTCTCCACTTCATTTAGTTGTTTTTCTGGGGTTTTATCTTGTTCCTTCATCTGGTACATAGCCCTCTGCCTTTTCATGTTGTCTATCTTTTTGTGAATGTGGTTTTTGTTCCACAGGCTGCAGGATTGTAGTTCTTCTTGCTTCTGCTGTCTGCCCTCTGGTGGATGAAGGTATCTAAGAGGCTCGTGGATGTTTCCTATTTCCCTGCTAGTGTTGGAGGGTCTCCTGCTGAGGCAGGGGCTGGCTCTCTACTCATTTATTTTTATACTTTGTTTTAATCTGGATCAAAATAAGATCCATACATTGCAATTGTTTGACATGTCTCTTAAGTCCCTTTGATGTATAAAATTCTCTCTTTGTCCCTCTCTTGCATGGGCACAACGTTTTTTCTAAGAGAAACCTGGTCATCTCTTCACAGTCTGGACTAGCCGGAATTTTGCTACAGTCTAGATTTTGCTGTCTATATCCTCTTGACGTTGTTTAACATTTTACTCCATCCCCTCACAGACTCCCCACTCCCTCCCCACCACACACCTGTTTTTTCTTTTTTAACTTGGATTCGGTGAAGTAAAGCTCTTGAGGTGAAACTCAGGGACAACAGATGGCACTGAATACGTTCTCCTTTTGAGAAGGTGACTGTCTCTGGTGTTGGTAGGTGTTTCACTTTTTTGCCACAGACCCCAGTAGTCCACCAAGTCACCCCCTAATTTGTCTGGAGGGTTGAAAGGATAGCAGTAAATCCCAGAACACAAGCAAACCTGCCTATTTATTTTCTAGAGTTTTAAATAAAAGCATCCAAGTCCTGAGTTTCAAGCAAGCAGCATTTGTCTACACAAAGTTTACTGTTCTTTACAGCAGCATTTGGTTTCTTTTAAATAACCTATTTTTACTCAGTTACCCCACCCCACTCCTGCATGCCATCTGTCTAGCCACAAGGGGAAAAAAAAGGAGAGAAGAAAAGTTGAAATATTTAGTATGTTGCCACCTGAGTCCATTTAGATTACTTCACACAAACTTAACACAAACAACCTGTAATGTTGATCCTAAAACAGCACAACAGACTCCTTCAAAACTCCATGCCCCTCTTTTCCTTTCCCTTCCTGCACCACCTGCCCCTCAATCCCCAAATGGTTTCATGAAAGACCAATGGACCAGCATTGTTGAGAAGGAAATGCTGAGCTCTCTCCCAACTTGAGATTTGATTCAGATCCTTGGTCCACACTCCCTGACCTGTTAGAACACTGCCCTCAGAAATTAAGGACTGCTATCCAAACACCCAAGGTTTCCTTCCCATCACAGAACTGATTATCAGTTCAGTTCTCTAAATCTCTAGAGAGTTCATTTATTCTTCCTTCTTAAGCAAGGTCTGGCTGGAAGAGGAACTTTTCTAGAATACTTGGCAGAGCCTTTGGTTATGCTCACTGCAAAACAGGCTTAACTAAGTCCTCTCCAAGGGGGCCTTTGTGCCCCCCGCAGGGGACTTTGCTCTTACTCCCTACCTTCCTCAACACCCAGCATCTCTACTCTGCCTCCCCAGTGGGTTAAAGATTCTTGGTTAGTCAAAGGAAAAGAGTAGCTGGTCAAGGAAACTGCCCCCATGGTATTACTACTAAAACAAGGGCATTTCTTGAGTTAGAATGGGAGGGATAAAAGAAATGGGTTTCTACTAAGATCTGCTAGTTCAGGGGAGTTGGCTCAATGAGGGGTGTGATTCCCTACCCCAGCCTGCCTTTGTGCTGAGGATTCCATGACCTTTGTGGTCAAAGCCTGTGACTCCAGGTAAAATGTAAATGCCTCAGATAGTACAGTGGTGAATGGTGTACATGATCAGGAATCTTAAAAACCTGGAATCAAATTCTACCTCTGCCATTTATGACCTTTCCTACTTTGGGCAACTTTACCTCTCAAAGCATCAGGTTTCTCATCTGTCAATCAGGGAATTGAAATATAGACTTCATAGGGTTGTTGTCAGGATAAAAATGAGATAGCATCTCCAACCTACATCAATAATATTAGATCCCGAACTTTCCTCCCTTCCCCCACCCACAAGGGGTAATAGAGTAAGCCATTTATGAGTCAATAAGATGAATTAGTCTGCCGTAGCTTTTCCAACTATAGCAAAGCTGAAATGAAATAAATAACAGGTTTTGTCAAGAGAAAAGGCTGTGGAGACAGAACTACAGGATAGGCACTCCCTGTGTTTATAGAAAATTTTTAAATGGTAGATGACAAGAAGAAACTAGAAAATGTAAGAGCAGAGAGAAGGGCATCATGTACCCAAAGGTACATGTCCTCTGTGTTGACAGTTTTGTCTCTTGCTGGTTCTGATTTCATACCACATGTTTACTTTTTTGGAGACTTTAAAAATGACACACAAGCCAGAAAGGGAAAATACTCTGGTTGATATATTGCTGCCATAAAGACAATTTAAAATAGAGGTTTAAAGATTTCAGCTAATTTTTCTAGGCAAATGAATCTTTCATATAACAAATGGCACCATCAAAATCTTATAGGTTGAATTGGAATATCTGTACATGGTTTTCTCCAGGGAAAACAAGTTATCTCTTCCAAAGGACCCAGTCAAACATCTTTGAGAAGGAGTCATCCCATCCCTGAAGATATGAAAAGTTGCACCCCTCAGGCAACTAAGAGAGAAGGGAATTAACCTAAATTTATTTTCATGAAAGTAGAAATATGCTGGAATCCAGTTTTACTGAAATAGTTGAAATGTACCGTTTAGTATATGTAGTCTCATTAGAGCTGTAGACTGGTTTTATAAAACATACATATGGAGCCTATAACACATTCTCTATTTTCCTCATCAGCAAAAGGAAGTAAGAACAAAATTGAATACCTCTTAGGAACTCGATTCTTCACACAACAGTATGGAGTTGCATTGTAAGAATCCCGTTTTTCAGCCAAGGAATCTTATGTCCATGAGTTACTTGCCTGAGGTCAGTAAATTAGTACAGATTAACCAGGAGTCCAACTTTAGTCTGCCAGTTCCAAAGTCCATGCTCTTTTTGTTACCACACTCTGCTTTGCTCTGACAACAAATGAACAACATACAAGAAAGTTCTTCGTAGGCACTTAGTAAATGTTAACTTCTCTAAATCCTCCCTTTCCTTCTTCAAAACTTGTATGCAGCTCATCATGTTAGTTACTGGTCCCTACCATAATTTAAGGACCAGAGGACTTCCCTGGTGGTCCAGTGGTTAGGACTCTGGGACTCTGTGCTTTCACTGCTGGGGGTGCGAGTTCAATCCCTGGCCGGGGAGCTAAGATCCCGCAAGCCGCAAGGCGCAGCCAAAAAAAAAAAGAATTATGGACCAGGGGTTCTAAGAGCTTCCCCCTGCAGGGGTACAGAGTAAAAGAGGGTCAAGGCAGTTTCTGAGAGTAACACACACACACCGACAGACACACACACACAAATACACAAACAAAAAATAGAACACACACAGAATTCAGGATTAAAGGCTAAATGGAAATAAGCTATATCTAATAGGTCTATATTAAAGGGGGGGTAAGTATTATAGATGCCGCCCCAAATAGTAAGTAGATGTAGTTAGAGAACTGAAATTATGGAGGCAGAAGATTGTTTGGGAGGAACAGAGAAAATCTAGAAGAGTTGTTATTTTTGTAAGCACAGCAGCCTGGCCAACAAATAGCAGCAGAGAGCTTTGGATATAGTAGTGCTCAAAAAACCATGTGTTGAATGACTCACTGAATTTGGCCATTCTATTAGCAGTTATAGCTTGCCATGCATACAATTAATTTGGCCACAGCTATGGTTTTCTAGAATCAAGTTGGCTGAAATTAATACATAGAGCTGTGGTCTAGTTAACAGATAAGTTTAGCAGGTGACTCCTGGTACTCAGTGTAGGATGGTCATGTCCTAATTCCTGAGGGGAACAGGAGTCTATCAAAAGCCCTGGGTCAGGGCTTCCATGGTGGCGCAGTGGTTGAGAGTCCACCTGCCAGGGCTTCCCTGGAGTGGCGCAGTGGTTGAGAGTCCGCCTGCCGATGCAGGGGACGCGGGTTCGTGCCCCGGTCCGGGAGGATCCCACATGCTGCGGAGCGGCTGGGCCCGTGAGCCATGGCCGCTGAGCCTGCGCGTCCGGAGCCTGTGCTCCGCAACGGGAGAGGCCACGACAGTGAGAGGCCCGCGTTCCGGAAAAAAAAAAAAAAAAAAAAAAAAGCGCTGGGTCAGGTCCTTCCCAGCACATAGCTTAAGACTCACTAAGAAGTGCTATTCAGAGCTTGGCCACCAGAGTAAGAGACGAATGTGAAAGATGGTCTGTAGATCTTCACAACATATCTAGGGCTGTGTCTTACAATTGGTGTCCTGGGACAGGCTGAGGCCTAGAAGGACCAGGTTGGTTGTGTCTAGTCCTTTCCTAAAATAAAGTTGAAGAACAAACGGGGACACAAGTGTCTGCAAACTACTATTGTCAAGTGTTCTTTGCAATACTTATTTTTTGAACTCAAGATATGCTTCTTAAGCATGTTTTTCTTCCTAAATTTAAAAAAAGTATACTCTGTAAGAAATGGAGCCTATATGCCTGTTTCCTGTACTCATCAAACTAATGCCCACTTAATGGGAGTTGATGACCAAATATCTTTCCATTAAAAACAGGAAAATATCTTTCGTTCACTGTAAATAGATTAAAACTCGAAGACGTTTGAATTTGGTTTGAAATGTGTTGCCATAAAGCTTCAAGTGAGATCTCTAGACTAAAAAAAGCATTTTCTAAGCCTTGCTCTCATTTTAATGCCTGGCTTTCAGAGCTCCTTGATATGCACAATACACATTCTACTGAGAATCAGGGAGAAAAAAGGTAATACTGAAACCACAAGACAACAGTCAACCTCATCCAAGTCCTGTCAATTAACTCTTTAAGACCCTACAGAGCAATTCGATGACTAGCTCTTCAATCTGGTCATAAAAAATGGTTGGAACCTTTACCACCACCTAGAGGTCATTGATCTGAACTGCAAAAACAAGGGGAAAATGTTACTGAAGTGACTGTAAAGTCCCATGCATATTATGGTGTTTCCATTACCGTAGTGAACTGACATAATATTAGATCCCTGAGAGAAATAGATGATCCTCAGAAAAGAGATAGTTTCCAGCCTCCTGAACATAAAGTAGGTCAAGGAATGGGGAAGACCATCTGGAAAAAGAGGTTGTTCCAAAAATATTCCTGACTTAGTTTAAGTTGCCACTTCCTGTACCAGCAACTATATTTTAAAGAACATATGTTCAACACGTGCTCCAGAGAGGCAGCCATTAATACCATCATCTTGCTTCCTGGGGAAGGATGGTGTAAGGGACAAACAGAAATGAATATGTTGGAATCCAGCCTTTTTGTGGTTGTAGAATCCTACCATACTGTTCTTTATATCCTAAAACCTAGACTCCTTGGTCATTCTTGATTTATTTAGGCAAGATCAGAAGAAGAAAGTTTAATATGTATCTCATGATTTTATTCCTTTGAAAAAAGAATCATTTTCTTTTAATGTTTATGGAACAGATCAAAAACGTCCCATCTGAGACACTTGAGAGAAGGAAAAGGCAAAAGAAAAAGAATAAGAAAGGGTCTCTTTTTCCTCTGCATACTACTTTAAAAGAAATATGTCTTCTATGATTCAGACTTTGCCTCTCAGTAAGGGTCTCAGTCCATTTTGTATCTATACAACCAGGTTGCTGGTGACTCTGAAATCACCTTAGGTCTACTCTGGATTTGGGTGGACTTCTTCTCTGTGGAACACCAGCAGAAAGTTTGGATGTGAGCTATTGGATACCAAGACCCTTCCCACAACAAAACAGACCTTCTGGTTGAGGTTCTGGAATTGGCTATTTCTATATTGGGTTTTAGAACCTGTGGCCAATGGAGCAGATTGTTATTTAGTCTGTAGGGAATCTCACCAATGCATAACTACTTAATAAATGACCACCAGGATCCTCCCTGGATACCAGAGAAGCCTGTGGATACCTCCCCTGCCCTCTCCCTCTTGCCCTTTCCAAGTCATCAGTCTCTCCCTGGAATGAGTTTGTACACATGTCTGGTGCCCCACATTTTGTGGCTGCTGCCCAAGGAATGGGCCCTTGTATTGCCTGGCTCTGATAGGCAAAATGGCTTACATTTATAAATCCCACAGGGCTACAGAAAACAAAGAAGCAGTTCTTAACAGGCACAGGAGCACTACACCATATGGCTATCCACCTGGATGAAGCCCAGGAAGAGCAAGCAAAAATGCCCATCTCCCAGTTTCTCCCTAGAAGATACTTAACTACATGCTTTCCCAGCTGCTCTCTGAAAGTCTGAGTTCCAGTCAACCTGCATCTAGGTGCTGACTGCCATTCTCCCCTTTGGGACAGTCACAGATCTTGACATACCCTAAACTACTGGGAGGCACCAAGAATAAAGAAGGCAGCTTGGACAATCACAAAGATTTGAGAGAAAACCAAGAGATTGGGCCAAGTTGATTGATGAGGTTCACCTTCTATACAAAACCACTCTGTCGAGGCTGGGAGAGGTAGCTGTTTTATCTAATGCACAGAAGCCAACACAGAGAATTGAAGAAAATAAACAGAGGAATATGTTCCAAACAAAAGAACAAGATAAAACTCCAGAAGCAGACCTTAATGAAATAGAGATCACTGACTTACCTGAAAGTTCAAAATAATGGTCATAAAGATGCTCCCCATGGTCAGGAAAATAATGCATGAACAAGAAAAGAATTTCAACAGAGACAGAAAATATTAAAAAGTACCAAATGGAAATTACAGAGCTGACAGATAAAATCATTGAACTGGAAAATTCAATAGAGGGGTTCAATAGCAAACTAGATCAAGAAGAAAGGATCAGTAAAGTTGAAGACAGGGCAGTGGAATTCATCCAGTCAGAGAAGCAAAAAGTAAAAAGAATTAAAAAGGGAAGAAAGCTTAAGGGACTTATGGGACACCATCAAGCAGACCAATATATATACGCTATAGAGGTACCAGACGAGAAGAACGAGAGAAAGGGGCAGAAAGCTTATTCAAAGGAGTAACGGCTGAAAACTTCCCTACCTGGTGAAAGAAGTAGTCATCCAGATCCAGGAAACCCAGAGAGTTTCATACACGATGAATCCTAACAGACCCACACCTAGACATATTATAATTAAATTGTCAAAAGTTAAAGACAAGGAAATAATTTTAAAAGCAGAAAGAAAAAAGCAACTCATTACATACATGGGAACCCTCATAAGACTATCAGCAGATTTTTCATCAGCAACCTTACAGGCCAGAAGGAAGTGGTACTATCTATTCAAAGTTCTGAAGGAGAAAAAAACCTGCCAACCAAGAATATACTATCAGACAGGGCTGTCCTTCAGAATCAAAGGAGTGATAAAGAGTTTTCCAGACAAGCAAAAGCTAAAGACAAGTTCCTCACCATTAGACTGGCCTTAAAAGAAATTGTTAAAGGGAGTTCTTCAAGCTGAAACAAAGATGTTAATTAGTTACAGGAAAACATATCAAAGTATATAACTCATCAGTAGAGATAAATATATAGTTAAGTCCCGAATACTCTAATGTCATAATGGTGGTAAGTAGATCACTTATAACCCTAGAATGAAGGTTAAAAGACAAAAGTATTAAAAATAATTAGAACTGCAATATAATTTGTTAATGGACATACAGTATAAAAAGATGTAAATTGTGACATCAAAATCATAAAATGGGGGGCAATATATATATATGTAAAACTTTGTATATGTTCGAAATTAAGTTATCAGCTTAAAGAGACTATTATTAATATAAGATGTTTTATTTTAAAAATACAATAAAATGCATGAGCATCAGAGGGCCACATCACTATAGTACCACCTAGTGGTCCAGCCTCTTGCCCCAAGCATCCTACTGTGAGTAGAGCTGAATGGAACTATGCCTATAGATGGGCTACTTAGAGCATGAAGAAGGGGAAGGCATGCAGACCACCTTGTGTCTTCTGGGTGCTGTGTGGTATAATGAATGACTGCTTGACATCCAAAGTGATTTGAGGTTAGTGAGAAAAATTAATAAGTAGACTTCAAAAATAAGTTTTCTTCCCAATTGGATGATGTCAAAATGAACTGCCTGCAGATGGTTTTCATTGCATGTAACAGGAAAATGTGTGCTTTTGCCAGGTTTGCCCGCTTTTGCGTCTGGGACTGTGGTGGGGTATCGAATGGTCTTCTGTGGTTAGAAGCTATCTCCTTTTATGGTGATGCCAGAGGTAGGGTTGGATCCAGGGATCTCAGAGCATTCATCTTTCCACTCAAGAAAATTGCCTTCCACCCAATGTGCTTCTTTGAAACACAAGGACACTAGAGTTCACTGAGACTCTGCTGGTAATTAACTGCCTTGGGGCCCAGGATTCTCAGATGGGAGCTCAGCATTCTTCTTCCATTACAGGGAAACCATTCAGACCTCTTGAGATGAAAGCAACCAGAGTTGGCCGTGGAAAGAATTAGTATACTTTACAAACAAGCAATTTAGAAAAGCAATAGACAGTAGGTTTGAGGCATCTCTTTAATCAAAATGGGAATGGTAAGGAAAATGCCATGAGAGAGGTTTGGACATGTTAGATGTTTGTGACAAATCCAGGATAACAGGGGGAAAAGTATCACATGGCTGTGAGACAGTGTCTAGTGAAATCTCAGCTGGGTGAGAATGGCATTGACTGAGTTGGAACCATGTGAAGGTGGGGGTCTCTTGAGTTACACTTGGTGGTTCTAAGCCTAGACTAAGGCAATAACAGAAAGACCAGTGCTATGCAAAGAGAGATTCTCAGAGAGGTCTCCTCAGCCATGGATAAGCCAAGGCATGCCCTGAAAGTCATGAGTTGGGCTGAGGGCAGGTAGTTTTGTTGAAAGGGAAACTTTGCAACCTATAGCGGAAGCTAGAAGGGAAAAGTTAAGAGAGAGTTGGGGCCCAAAGCATCCACTGCCCCGGTGCCGGTGCCGGTTTCAAGATACACATCTTTACTAGAATAACTCTTTTTCATCCTTTAAGCGCTCTCCAGACTGTGTGTTTTTAATTAAGAAAACTGCAACTCAGAATCTATTTAAATTACACTGTGAAAGTTGAGGCCCTTGAACTAAAACTTATAGAGGCTTAGGTCTAGTAAAGTGTTTCCAAACAGAAATGCCTGAGAAATTTGATTCTTTTTTTTTTTTTTTTGGAAGGCTTGAGGGTAGGAGGAAGCAGAAGTAAGAACTCTTGGAAAGTACCTGGGACTTTGTTATATGAAGACCTAGCATTCCTCTAGGGTTTCAGATGGAGTGTTTGCTCTTCTGTGATGATGGTGATTGGTGATCAGGATTATTACAGCTAATTATAACCATTTGGGGGGACTGCTAGGCACAACATGAAGTATCGGATTCATGGGCTCTGTGGTATACTCAGCTTCAGGAATTTGTTTTTTTCATCTTATGCTCTCATAGTACTTCAAACTGCACCAGTCCCCAGACACCCCTTGAAAACGTGCAATCAGAACCACTGTTTATACATGCAGAAACAAAGACACACATTGTTAAGGGAGAGATTCAGGGGAGTCCAGGGTGTCGTATGACTGGGGACATTGCCCCTGACTCTTGTCCTGTTACAACCACCATTGAATACAGCTCTTTCCCAACCCTCTCGTTTCCTGTGCTTCTGTGTCAGTGAGGTCTAGCTTTCCTGTGGAATTTAAGTTATGCTCGTTTGGGCCTATGCTAACCTCCTGTTTGTGCGATGTCCTGGTCTTGAACATATAGAAGCCAGTAATGTCACGGGGCAGGGGGGGATGTGCCTGGGTAGACTGCCATCCATGTCCACATGTTCCAACATCACTGAAAAGACTGGATTCCCTGATGGCTTTTCCATCTTAGCATTTAACTGTCCTTTCTAGAAGGTCAGCCTCCCTCTTTGCCTCCACACCACAGAAACCACAAAGAGTTATAAATTCTTTAAGTTAAAAAATTGACAAGAAAGGACAAGTCCTTGCTTTAGAATTAAGCATTCTCAGCTTGAAGGCTGTCCTATCTTTCCTGTAGCTCTAAGTCTATATGCTTGACCAGTAATAGTGACCCAAGGCTGCTCCTCTGGCAGAACCTTCCCAACAGGTCAGGACCCCTGTGGAGTCAAAGAAAAGTATGGTCACCCTGTCCAGTTTCCCATTCTTTAACTGGTTTCTAAAAATTAACATTGAATTGAGTTGAATTGAATTGAAATGTTTAGAATAATGGCTGATTCATGCTTGGGGAACAAACATTTATTCATTCATTTATTCATGCAACAAAATTCTGCCATCCTGAAGCTCATAGCCAAACAAATAGCTTTCAGAAAGATGCCCAAGGGTACAATGAGGATGGAGAAAACATTTGAAAATCCAAAAATGTAGAGCCCAAACTTGCCAAATAAGAATGACAGGGTCTACCTTAACATAGCAATAGAGAGATTGGAAACAATGAAAAATCACGTCTAAAATTTCACAACTTGAATTTTTTTTCAATTTTATTTATGGAGACTTATGTTTCTACACAACCAAAGGATTTCAAAAATGGGCTACATCAGAGGGATCTTGGGGAAATGCTTTAAAATAATGAGGCTTTTGAAAGCAAAGTGTGTGTTGCAGAATAGGCTGTTCATTTTGCTTTTGGGTGGAATCATCTCCAGAAACACAGACCATCTGAGTTCATAAAACAAAAGCTTGAGTTCCAATAGTATGGACTTTGAGCAGATTTCACTACTCAGTTTGAAACATAAACTTGCAAGGAAACAAACAAGGCTTGAGGCCCAAATTCAAGCTTTCCAAGGACAGGCCATTGGTGCTCAGAGACCTGGGGTAGGAAAATGGGATTCTCTAGCTGGAAGTACCAAGTGTGCTGTAACCTCTCCCTGCAGAGGAATGAGCTATCCCTCTAACCTCAACCCGCCATCTTGATTTGGGGCCTTTGGCAACATTTACTGAATCCTGGCACCATCAAAAAAAGCCCAAAGGAACAACTGCTCATTTGGTGCAGATGGCAGAAAGAGAGCTCGGGTGGGAGATCTGCTTTGATACGCTGCTGATTTTCTCCAGCTGAACTTCCACAGCACTTAAGACAACATGATTTCCTTTTGCTTGGTGGAAGCAATGTCAGTTTCTGTGGGCTTGAGATATTTGTATATTTTGAGAAGAGGGAAGGGTGTCCCTGCACTAATAATCTTTGAATATCTGGAAGCTCAAGAACAGAGATAGGGCTTCCCTGGTGGCGTAGGGGTTGAGAGTCCGCCTGCCGATGCAGGGGACGCGGGTTCGTGCCCTAGTCCGGGAGGATCCCACGTGCCGTGGAGCGGCTGGGCCCGTGAGCCATGGCCACTGAGCCTGCGCGTCCGGAGCCTGTGCTCCGCAACGGGAGAGGTCACAACAGTGACAGGCCCGCGTACCAAAAAAAAAAAAAAAAAAAGAACAGAGATAAATGAAGCCCCAAAGGCCTAGGGCATTTAGTTAGGGTATAGCAATCACTCTGGCTCTTTATATAAACTGTGAACTGCAGTTAATATACTCTTTGCTATATAAGTTAAGAATATTCAGACTCAATAAATAGATTCAATAAATATTTGATGAATGAATAAATGGTGAACTTCATGTGGAAGAAACCAGTCAATACTATAAGTCCTCAGTGGGTGTTTCAGGGGGGGGTTTGATCCATTCTCCTCTTCAACCTCCATAGGTAACAAATCTAAGCTGAACTTAAGCTTAACTTGAAGGACATGGGTGAAATGAACTGAAAATAAAAGTACTAGGTCTAGGTCAGTCACAGGGTGAATAATAAGTGCAGCCACTATTATGTGTTGGCCATAGTTTGGCAACCAGCGTGGTTGGGTTCTTTTGAGAAATAGGAGCCTAAAATGGTTAGACTCCTGGGGTCAAGAACCAGAAGAAGAAACCTATCTACTCTACCCAACAGATTTTCACTGCTTTCTCCCTGAAACAAGTGCTTCTTCTCATCCTCATCTCTTTACTCTCACTGTCCCAGCCACTTGAAATGCCCTCACTTAAACCCTCTACCTGTTGAAATTACACTCATGCTTCCTTGTCCCACTTACTCAAAAGCTGCCTCTTTTATGAGTCCTTTCCAGCCTGAAGTTACTTCTCCTTCTTTTGAGACTTTGTAGTATCTTTGTAACTCAGGATACTTAGATATTTCCTTGCACTGATATTATTAGTGAGCTTCTCTTATCTATCCTATGAATTTGTAAATTCCTGGAGAAAAAAATAGGTGTGTGTGTGTGTGTGTGTGTGTGTGTGTGTGTGTGTGTGTGTGTACATATATCTTATCAATATATATTAATAATAAAATGACTTGGAAACACGATGGATGCCAAGATGGCAATGGATGTTAATTCAATAAACTAAGCCTCATGCCTGGCACAGGGAAAGACCCAGCTATAGAAGGGCTCATTCAACTTTCCTCTCAGAATGTAATTTCTTAGACCCACTCATGTAACCAAGATGTCGGCAGTGTCTCCCTGCCCCCTGGTATCAGAGATCTGATAACCTCGTTGAAACCCTACCTCTATGGCCTGAGATAACGCAAAGCCCTCCTCATAATTTCTGCAGATTCTTGCACCTTGTTTCCTCCTGTCTCTCAGCCTTAATGCTCTCATTTCCAGGCCTGCTGACTGCTAAAAAGCCTGCCAAGCTGTGTCTTCTTGTTTCAGCAAGAAGTTCAACCACAGCAAGCAGCCCTGATTATTTTGTAGACATCATTCAGTTGCAGCACAGGGACATTCCACAAGTTCAGGCTCCTCTACACTCCCTCTTCTCCCCTCACCATTCTGGAGTTATAAATAAATTCCTCCTCTCTTCCCTCATATGGGCAACTATGCCTATACCACGTCCCTTGGGGTTCTCATCTACTACCTCAAAGGACTTATTAGAGAATTTCTTCCAGACCTACACGGTGGTCTTACAAGAAGAATTCTGGAGAATATTTTCTCCATTCATTGCCTGACAATATGCCATCATATTGGACCATGATATAAGGATCCTGTTTGGGGTCTTCCGGTTTTCCATATTCTTAGAACCGGATCATTCGGTATTGTGTGCTTTTCTTTTTGCTTTTTCACTCAGTCTTCCTTATTTCCAATTCTTAACTCCTAGTTCTGATTTCTTTCATTCATTCCTTCATTTATTTATCTGAGACACATTTATTGAGAACTTACTATGTGCCAAGCACTTACTTTATAGAAACAAATAAGACAAATTCCCTGTCTCTGGGAACTTGGTTAAAACTGAGCCTGACTTACCTATTTGTTCACCTAGTCGAAGGAAAATAGTTCTAGGTATTTCCTCTTATACTAAGAGGTAACAGCTCCTTACACGACCCAAGACTCTGACCAAGTACCAACTGCCTACGGTTTTAGTAGATACTTGGGCAAGCTTGGTTTAGTAGAAGAAATTAGTAATAAAATTAAGCTTAAGACTAACTGAATATTAGACCTAAAGAAATATCTGAAACCAAAAACAACTAGTTGAAAGTTAAAGAATGGGCTTACTTGATCCTTTTGGAACAGATGAGGATACTGTGAAAATAACCTTCCTCTTATGACCTTTAAAATGTTCCTATGAAGACCAAATATGTCTCTTTCTTGAATACAAATACTTTCCTTTAAATATCCTTGAACTGTTTGATCAACATCTAGAGCTAAAACACTATGTACCTTCATTAGCTATCAAAGAAGGAGCCAAATATTTTGAAATGCTTGTAATCTTTTTAAACTGCTCTATCAAGATCAAACTTACTTTCTGACTTACTGAATTGTAGAAAGAAAAACATAAACTGTATTAAAAATAGGGTGACTTTTGCTGGCACTGTAAGGGAAAGAATGGAAGGGAATTCTTATTAAGTATTTCTTATTCTGAGTGCTGTGCTATGCACTTTATATGCTATTTTCTTTAATCCTGAGGGGAAATCTCCTTAAAGTAGAAACTGCTGTATTGTTGTCCCTGCTTTAGAGATATGGAGAAGGTGAGAATGGGTCTGACCCCTGACTCCAAAGCTCATTCTCTTTCATGATGATTCCATTTAAACAGGGGATTTGTCTCCTTATCGAATGAACTTCTGAGAGTTAATTCATGAGCCCCCACTCAACACTCAGCTGAAGAATTCCAAAGATACTTTGTCCACAAATTATTAAGCTGTAACTCATAATTTCATGGGTATTTTTGTTTGCATGAGGATTATAGTTGACACATTCATTTGTAGGAGGAAAATATATTTCTTGTATTTCCTTAGAATGGTACAGAGGGGTGAGGAACTGCAGGTGGGGTTGTTTATAGTCCTTTAGTATCTGACTCATTACATTTTGTGTTAAATAACATTGATAACATAGCAGCTGATAAAATCGATCATTTTGAAATTCAAAGAGAGAGGTCGTCCAGTCCAGTGTTTCTCAAATGTTGGTTAACGTCAAATGTTGGTTTCTCAAATGTTGATTAACCTGTGCACAGGTTAATCAGAATCACTTGGTTAGTGTTACAAAAATACAGATTCCTGGGGCTCTCCTAGGCCTTCTTCAGCAAAGTCTTCAAGGCAGGATACTAGGAATCTGCATGTTAAAGTTTCTAAATTGATTCTCAGTCACGGCCTGCCTTTGGAACCACTTAGCCAAGTCTATCTTCAACTCAATAGAAGAATCCCCCCAACACATCTCTGACTTGTAAGCAGGCAGCCTCATCATGGACACATAGGGAGGTAGAGAATTTACAACTTCACAGAGGTTATGTGTGTGGGGAGGGGGTTTTTCTCAATGGGATAACACTGTTACTTTCTTAATTTATCTTAAAATATGTCATCTTAAAACTTCCATTCATTGGTCCCAAATCTGCCCTCAAAAGATTCACAGGATACATGAAATCCCTTTCAATATGAGCCTTCAAATAATCAAAGACAACTAATACAGTTTGCCTTAGATGTTTTCTTCTCTGGGCAAAGGCATTCCTTTAATCCTCTCTTATTGGTCACATGTTCAATAACCTTCCCTCTATCAAAAAGACAGTCCATAGAAGATCAAATCCAGTAGCCAAAAATATAAAAATTAATAGTATGGAGTGCAAATTAAAATAACATTTTATTTTATTTGATACTCATCAGAATGGTAAAAATTAAAAAGAGCAATAATATTTATTGTTGGTAGAGGTGTAGGGAGAAGAGTATTCTTTTATGTTCCCGGTGAAAATGTTCAGTTATACAGATTTTTGGAAAACCATCTGGCCGCATCTGTTAAAGTTAAAACACATGCACACTTTGACTCAGTAATCCCACTTCTGACAATCTATCCCTCAGAAATAAAAAAAAAATGTACGTACAATCTAAATGCCACATTTTGGCAAGAGTAGGGAACAATCAAAACTATCATACACTCCAGGTAGAAGTGTAAATTGATACAACCACCTTGAAAACCTGTTTGTCCGTGTCTTCTAAATCTGAACATATGTATGCCTTGTGATGCAGCTGTACCACTCTTGGTATATGCCCACCAGAAATGTGTACATACCTTCACCAGAAGAAATGTAGAAGAATGTTGACCACAGCACCATTCATACTGGAAGCTACCCAAATATTCATGAAGATTAGAATGGACAAATTAATTGTAATATCCATTTATTGGTATACTGTACAGGAATAAGAATGAACACATTATAACTCCAAACATCAATATGGGTGAATCTCACAAAAGAAGCCAGGAATGACAGAGTCCAAATGCATGATTCCATTGATACAGTTTAAAAACAAAATTCAGAGAAATCAAGAGGGTAGCTGTTAATGACAGAAGGAGCATAATGAATGCTTCTAGGGACCTGGTAATGTTCTGCTTCTTGACCTGAGTGCTGATTATATGAATATGTTTAGTTTTTAAAAATTTATTGAGCTGTATACCTCCAATTTGTGCACCAAGTTGTTGTTTCCCCAAAATAATCACATGCATAGGATTTTTAATGCATTGTTCTTAGTGAAAAATTATTTAAAAAGCAAATGCTGATCAGGAGAATGAGATGGCCAATAAATTGTTGTATATCCACATTATGGATATTATACAGCCGTTAAAATGAATGAATTGGCACTATACCAAATGATGTTAAATTATTTTCTTGAGATATTGTTAAGAAAAGGGAAATAAAGAAAATTATATTTTATTCCCATTTTGGTAAAACAAACAGTAACCAAAGCAAGAACAAAAAGTACATTGTATATGTTAAACCTTTAATCCTCATAATAACCCTAGGATATTGTAGGGTTATTATTCCCATTTACAGATGAGAAAACAGAGGCAAGAAAGACTGACTCACCCAAAGTCACAATGCCGGTATATGGTGGAATTTCTAGAAGCTAGAGAAAGTGAAATGTTAGAAATTTCAATGTCAATATAGAACACCACATAGAGAACTCTCTTTATCAATATTTAGCCATTAACCAAAACTCTTTGGAAATGGATGTTCTATAAGGTGCAAAGCCAGCTAATAATATTCCCATCCACTCAATGTATAAACGTCTTTGCATAAGACTAGTAATAAGCTAATGTTTGTGGAGCACTTACCGGGAGTCTAAGCCCTTTACCTACCTTTCCATTTAACAACCCAACTACACAGGAACAAATACTGCTGATCCTCTGCATCCTGTAGATCAAAACAAAATTCCAGGGCTCGTCTTCTTCAGCCCGTCCTGCCGTTCCCTAAGGGTGCCCATGCACTTTACCTATGACTTAATGGAAATCACATGGGCTCTAAAGTTGGCCAATCTGGGTCTGTATCAAGCACCAGCTTTTAACCAGCTGTAGGACCTTGAACAAGTTATTTAGCTTCCATGTGAAATTCTATGACCAGAACTTCATGGAATTGTTAGGAATTAGTGAGATAAAGAGTATGGATCAGGAACATACCACCTAGCACACTGCAGGCCACCTGTACAGGCTGATGTCCTTTGGAACAAGGAATACTCTTCCATTGCCATATTCCACCCTTGATTTTTTTAATTTTTATTCTGTATTGGACTATAGTTGATTTACAATGTTGTGTTAATTTCAGGTGTACAGCAAAGTGATTCAGTTATACATATATACATATCTATTCTTTTTCAAATTCTTTTCCCATTTAGGTTATTACAGAATATTGAGTAGAGTTCCCTGTGCTCTACAGTAGGTCCTTGTTGGTTTTCTATTTTAAATATAGCAGTGTGTACATGTCAATCCCAAACTCCCAATTTATCCCTCTCCCCCCGCCTTTCCCCTTTGGTAACCATAAGTTTGTTTTCTCTGTCTGTAAGTCTGTTTCTGTTTTGTAAATAAGTTCATTTGTATCTTTTTTTTTTTTTAGATTCTGCATATAAGCAATATCATATATGTCTTTCTCTGTCTGACTTACTTCACTTAGTAAGATAATCTCTAAGTCCATCCATGTTTCTGCAAATGTCATTATGTCATTCTTTTTAATGGCTGAGTAATATTCATTGTATATATGTACCAGATCTTCTTTATCCATTCATCTGTCGATGGACGTTTAGGTTGTTTTCATGCCTTGGCTATTGTAAACAGCAATGCAATGAACATTGGGACACATGTATCCTCTCAAACCATGGTTTTCTCCAGATATATGCCCAGGGATGGGATTGCTGGATCATATGGTAGCTCTATTTTTAGTTGTAAAGTCCATCCTTGTGGAAAAAATACCATTCGATCTAATTTTGAACCCTGTAATAGTACAGCTTTGTAGCACAAAGATGAGTATCCAAGTTGTGCAGATTTAATATGAATACCACTTATTGAGTACTACTGTATGATGGACACCGAGCTATGTACTCGATATACATTATCTCGTTTAATCCTCCCTGCTCTAAAAGGCAGTAAATACTAATATTGGCATTCAACATTCACTCCAACTTCCTTCTGGTATGCTTTTCTCTACTTTAGAGGCTGGAAAGCTAAAAACTACATTTCCCAGACAGCCTTGTATCTGAGGTAATTGTCTTGAGATTTCGGTTTCCCAAGTTGGACGAGATTTGGAGGGTGGAAATGAGAAGGAGGCTTTGCTCCTGCTGTTTCGCCCTGCTGTTTCGCCTGGTCATAGGATAGTGGGGGCATGTACTTTCCCCCCATCATCATCAGAGGCTCCCGTGCCCAGTCATAGCTACACGGTGTTATGAGGCATGGCATGGGGCATTCATTTTACTGGTACTAGCTGTAGCGAGCAGCCTTCTAACCACAGTGGCTTCCTAATTGTAAGGGCTCCCGAGTCACAAGGGTGGTATCCTCAGTTGCTCATGGCTTCCTGACCTGAGAAGAGGCAGGAGCTCACTTTGATTTAGTTCTGAAGTGCAGCTTTTGTGAGTCTGCTGCTTCTGGCCTCTCAATGAATCTGTAAATCACTTACTATTTCTTCTTGTGTAGATTAGCTAGCACGGACTTTTTTCTCTGCAACTCAACCCTAACCAGTACCGGTAGGTATTGTTATGGTTATTTTACAAGGAGGGAAAATGAGGCCCAGAAAGGCTAGGTAACTTGCTCAACTGATCTTCAGCCTGGGTGGATATATTTATACTCTCTGAAGCGGGAATCATGACACATCTTTCATGAGGCCTCTTCATAGAACTGAACTCCAAGAGGACTCCACTCTCCTGGTTCTGGTTGTTTGAGGCATGTAACCTCCTCACTCTGAACTTCATTCTCACTAGGAACAGGTAGGAAAAAATAGCCTCAATGGCAGAAAATGATACTTAGTACATGCATGTTTCAGATGTATTTCAGTAGTATTTTGCTTCTGAGAACTTGTATATCTTATAGCTAAGACATGGAGATTGATCTGTTGGTAAATAATTGTGCCTGTATTAGCACTCTGGGTTCAGACTTCAGATATATCAGATAAAGAAATACTAATTATATTGATTTTTTTTCATTTCATCCAGGTCAAGCTCAGATCTTATCTGCTCACCCTTTCTTTCTTCCTTTTCTCCCTCCCTCCCTCCCTCTCCCTCCCTCCCTCTCCTCCCTCTCCTCCCTCTCCTCCCTCTCCTTCCTTCCTTCCTCCCTCACTCTCCTTCCTCCCTCCCTCCCTCCCTCCCTCCTTCCCTCCCTTCCTTCCTTCCTTCTCATAAGCCTACAATATGCCAGAGTTGTCGGGGTAATAAAAAGATGAGTAAGTCACATTGTGTACCTTCTAGGAACTCAGTCTTCTGAGAAGTTTAGCCATACCAACAAACATACAAAATGAAGTGTTCTATAATATGGTTACTGCCTAAGTTAGAAGAGGAAACAACCAGCTCTGCCTGGAGGAATCAGAGAAGGAAGACTTTCCAGCCTGTACGGTCAGGCCATTCAAGATGGCTATTCTCTATACATCCCCTGCTCGACTAGTTCCTGCTTCACTCACATGACTATCCAATTCCCTTAATTATAGGCCTTAATCAGGAACTGCCTGCGTGCTTGCCCCCGCCCTAGCTGCTGGTTTCCCTGGTAACCGATGAGCTAACCTGATGTCAATTCCCCCTATAAATGGCGGCCAACTTGTCCCCTGAGTAGTGATGTTTGTTGCTGTGTCCCGTTTGCTGTCTACAGTGAGGTGTTGCTCCAGGACCTTTTGCTGCAAATGTGTAAGATCCCCCTATCCAATAAACCAAAGATGTCTCTGTCACTCTTTCCCAGCTATTTCTTTGGTCTCGAGGCTGGGCAACTACAAGGCTTGCAGGCCTGTGGGGTGCAGCCCAACACAGCCTTAACAGGAGTTCACTCAGCAGCCATGGAAACTGCATGGGCCTAAATGCAAGAACCACTAAAGAGGATAGAGCTCTCTGCTGCATTAGAGAGAGGGGAACATCTGGGGAAAAGCTTGGGTGGTATCATGTTGGTTTTTTAAAATATATATATAATGCAAAGCAGATTTATTTGCAAGCCCAGTAATGATGGTTGGGATAGATAAAAAGGAAGCAGTCTTCTGACAAATGGAGAAGATCAAGACTCTTAAGTAGCTGGTTTGGGGACTCACTGTAATGGGAAGACTTGTGTTGCCTTCAAAAATTAACTCTCTTCACCTGAGGCTGCAGCAGGCTTTTCAAACAGAGCTTCCCACTGGGCTAGCTCTTCTAATTCCTTCCAACAGCCAAGATGGTATTCCAGAGAGGCTATGTCCTTCATCTGTTTATCCAGGAACTCTCCCACACAGTCTGAGAGAGCAGCTTCATTATTCTCAGAAGCCAAGGTCTTCAGGTCTTGCAGGACCTTGCTTAATATGATCTCCAGCTGCAGAGCTGACCTTAGAGCTTGTGAGCCACTTTCCCAGTTATCTCTATCAGGCCTCTTCATCAACAGAAGACAGATGCTACCATCCTGTTTGGTTTTTTGTTTGTTTGTTTTTGTGGAGCACAGGCTCCGGACGCGCAGGTTCAGCAGCCATGGCTCACGGGCCCAGCCGCTCTGCGGCATGTGGGATCTTCCCGGACCGGGGCACGAACCCGTGTCCCCTGAATCAGCGGGCGGACTTCCAACCACTGCGCTACCAGGGAAGCCCAACCCTCATGTTTTCTTAGCTATCTTAGGTCTCAGGATTGTTGAATTTAAGTTGTCTGTGGGATCGTCTTGGAAGAACCGTATGGTGAGCAATTTGTAAATATGGTACTGGTATCAGGAGAGCATCAAGGCTTGCGTTGTTGGTTTTTCTTAATGTTTAGCTCAAATCATTACTTTCAAATGTTCGTGCTTAACCCACTTCTGTATAGGTTGATTATTAATTTGACTTTTGAGTAGCTGCTCATGTTCTTACTTAACGTTTTTGGCCTGGGCTTTTATTTCATTTATAGAATTTTTTAACGAATTAATTTTAAAAAACATTTTATTTTGAAATAATTTTAAACTTACAGACGAATTTTAAGAATGATATCAAGAACTTCCCCATACCCTTCACCCAAATTCAGCAATTTTTACCAGTTTTTACCACGTGTCACATTTGAGTGCTGTGTGTGCATGTGCTCTCTCTCTGCACACACACACACACACACACACACACACACACACACACACATTAATTTTCTTTGAACCATTTGAGAGTACTCTGCAGACATCATGTCTCTGTACTCTTTACTAGTTCAGTGTGTATTGTCTAAGACCACAGCAGTTATCAAATTCAGGAAATTTAATATTGATGTAACACTTTAATTGACAGTATTATGCCAGTTTCACCAACTGTCCTTATAACATCCCTGCAAAGCAACTTTTGATACATTATCCAATCCAACACCACATTGATATTCTTTAATATAACTAACAACTCCATATTATTTTGAAAATACTTTGTTGTTGCAAATTTTTTTTTTTTTTTAATTTAATTTTTTTTTTTTTTGCGGTACGCGGGCCTCTCACTGCTGTGGCCTCTCCCGTTGCGGAGCACAGGCTCCGGACGCGCAGGCGCAGCGGCCACGGCTCACGGGCCCAGCCGCTCCGTGGCGTGTGGGATCTTCCCAGACCGGGGCACGAACCCGCGTCCCCAGCATCGGCAGGCGGACTCTCAACCACTGCGCCACCAGGGAAGCCCCGCAAATTTATTTTTAATGTGGGCTTTTCATAAAGTTTATTCAAAGATCAACAAACACATTCCCCTTAAAGAGATCAGTCCAGTCTTGAAAGGACCAAGTTTGTGAAGATAAATTCCCTTACTTATTCACTGAAGCATCAAGGCAAAAAATAAAAAATTTAGAGGGAAAGATCTGGAGCTATCTGTTTGCTGTGTGCCAGCGGCCTAAGAGGTGAAGGAAAACAAGACTGTTTCTCACTTCTCTGTCAAAATCCTGGCACGCGTGGACCCTCTGTTTTCACAATTAACTGCAGAATCTTGACTGATGAATGGGCAGTTTTTAACCTGTGCTGACCTTTTGAAATTTAAAATTAGCAATGTCATTCTATTTACTCGGCCATTGATTGAAGGGAAATTGCCCTCAGCTGATGAATTTCCATGTTGTGAACTGGGTCATGGCAGCAGATGGCCTTCCAAGAAGCAAAAAATAACTCTGGAGTTGGTTGCTCTTTCTCCTGGCTTCCTTAATTGAACCCTGCTGCCTGGGAGTGTGACTGCTCAAACTACCTTAGGGGAATTTGGGGTGTCAGATCATCAACGGGAACTGTGAGTTGTTAAAGAATAATAATTTGATCTTAAAATAAATCACCATATATTGAAATCTGAGTATAAAACTAATGCTAGGTGTCAAGTCATAATTAATGTTTATTAAGTCCTCACTATCACTGGTACTATTCTAACTACTGCACGTGTATTGACTTGTTTAATCTGTAAACTATGAGTAAGGATTATAGCCTGCATTTTACAAATGAGAAAACAGATTTGGAGAGTAAATTGGTCAAGTTCAAAATAAATGTTTTTCTCTTTTGTCGTATGAAACATTTAACTGAAGCCCCAGGAGATTTTATCTATATTAAGCTCTAAAAGATCATATTCATACTGTGTTTTCTAAATACATTTCCCAGTTAAAAAAATAAAACCAGGCCACATGGAAGAAATCATTCCAGGTCTGGTGCTAGAAATGTACAAGAAGAACCTGGTACATCTTGTCCTACCAAAACATCAGAAATCGATCAAAAGCTATGTGGATTGTGTCAAAAGGACTCAGGAGCTTTGGGCAAAAGGGACAGATCTGAGCATCAATAAGTGTGATAATTTAAAAGGATTTAAACACATAGAATGTGTCTAAATTTAATGGTTCATAATAATAACAGAATAGTAACACACTGATAATTCTTTACCAGGTCAAGGGAACCAATGCACTATTTTGAAAACTTATCAGTAGAAAGAATCAAACTTTTTTTTCTTGCCCTTTCTATAGGAATTGTATCTCAGTGTAACCAAGTCTTTAACAAGAGGAAGTTTATTTTTACAGAAGTAATCTAGCTAATAAATGAAGAAGGAATGATAGAAACATCACTATTTGTAATGCTTAATGAATTAGCGTTTTTAGGCAATGATCAACCATGGCTGATAACATCAAAAAAAGGGACATTGTATGTCTCTCAGGGGAAGTATTCCACCCACCTATAATAATAGTCTTGCCAAAGAAACCAAACCAGAATTTGTTTATCTTACAGGAAATACAGAGGACAGAGGAACATGCTAAGAGACACCATGGGGATGTAATCTGGACTAGCGGAAACTCAGGACAAAGGGTCCAATTTTAAAAAAACAAAACAAAACAAAAAAACAAGAGCAGAAGTATAAAGAGGGAGAATCTTTTCATTAAAATAGACTTAAATTATTAACCAGTGGTAATATATGGACCTTTTTGGATCTTATTTCAAACTATAAAAACAAAATACAACAAACTAAAATTAGAACATTTATGGACAATCAGGAAAATAAGAACACTGATATTAGGCTTATAGTTGCAGTTTTCAGGATATGATGATATTGAAGTTATGTTTAAAAAAAAAAGAAAGCCCTTGTCTTTAGAGATGCATACTGAAATGTTTTCAGATGAAATCATATGTCTAGGATTTGCTTCAAAATAATCACGAGTGGTTGGGAAAATGGGTGGTGGTACAAAGAAAAAAGATAACCAATGACAATTGCTGAGTTAGGTGACATGTACATGGAATTCATTATACTAGTCTCTCTACTTTTGCATATGGTTGAAATACTCCATGTTAAAAACATGTTTTTAAGGTAGCTTATACATCTAAAATTGAAAGTTTGTTGTTTATTTGGCTATATGATATAATGCAATGTTTCTTAAAGTACATTCTTTGGAACATTAGTTCTGAGGATGTTAATAGATGTCTTTCATATAACAGGTTCTGCTATTAGATTAGAAAATACCAAATTAAACAGGTTTCTTCACTCCTCAGAATCTTAAAGATGTTGATATAATTCTCCAAGAGGATATAACACGTAAAGTTTCCCCTTGCTTGGTCCATAGAATTTTTTAATATCCTCTTATGGGCCTAGTGTTCCACAGAATGTATCTTAGTAAGCACTGATGTGATGGACTGAGCCACAGATGAGGAGTCCTCAGAACTTGATCCTTGTTCTGACTCTGATAAATTGGGTTACCTTAAGGTCATCTTTCTGGCCTTCCTTGCCACTCAGCAAAAAGGAATATGAACAGGTCAGCTGTTTGGGGGGGGGGGGGTTTGATGTTTTTATTCATTGAAACTTTGTGCAAATGATTTTTTTTTCCTGAAGCTCAACATATAAAGTAGATCAAGGCAGATTAGAAGGTAGTTGAAGGAAGATTAGAATCCTAGAGCTCTTCCCACTGGGCTTTTTTTCTCCCTCTCATCCCCCCCCCCCCCCCCCCCCCCCCCCGCCAGCAAAGGCTCTAAAGAGTCTCTAAGGAGAACAGTTTGGAATTCTGAGTAAGTGGGTGTCTAATGTTTCTTATATGTTGGGGGGAGGGGATCGCTGCTTATGCAGTGCAAAATTCAGAGAAGTTTCTGAACTTCAGTAGTTGAGAAGGTGTTTCTCAGCAGCACCTCAACAAGTCAAGATGCTCCTCTTGGTGTGAGTAGGACTCTGGAAATGAGCTGTTAGAAATGTACTGAGCACTGAAGTTCTGGAATGAACACCAAGACATGGGTCAAGTTTAGAATCAGAAAAGGAATACAGGCTTCTGGTTGCCATGACAATACTTGTGCTGGCAGTTGTGCTGGTGGCCCCACTCCAGGCAATTTAAGGATCTCAAATTCCAGCAGTGCGTATAAGCGAAAAAAGCTTGCAGTACAACGGCATGTTTCTCCCATCAGTATCAACCCTGAAAGGAAAAATGGTGCCCAGGAGTGCTGTCTGGGGCTGTGAGAGTCGACCACTCCAAGGTTTGCCTCTCAAGCCGAGATGCGTGCAAAGCTCAATTTCTCACTCTCCTCGGAGATTCCTCACTGACCTGCCTTCAGGAATGACTAAAACAGTTTAAGGAAGCCTTATGTAAAGTGTCATGTAATTGTATTTAAAATTGATATTGCCTTTCGTTCCTATTCCTGGGGTTTTGTAGGTCTATATCTGGGATGTTTGGGAGTCATATGCCCACAGGAGGTGCAATGGACTTCCATAGCACCCAATCCAATCCTCATCCACAGCGACATGCTTAGGAATTGACCCAACTCCAGACATCTAAGTTAATTCCAGCAAACCCATTTCCTACATTCAAGTCTGGGATGGGTACAGGGTCCAGAGCTGGCAAGTGATCCAATTTGGCTTTATCAGACCATAGGGAAGGCCCTTTGCTCCATGATGACAAAGAGCCTCCTTTTCCCCCAGTGGCTGTGAATTATGAAGCTTGAGCCCCAAATACTACTGACAGCCCTCCTCCCACAAAAGGGGCCCAGCTAGAGGGCAAAGCTAATGCTGGAACAGCATTAAGGACAGGGGGAGTAACAAGGTCCTTGTTTACATTTTTGAACCGCTGAAGTCACCAGTAACTAAGCCCACACATGGACCTCTGAACTTCCTATGAAGTAAGATAAGAGGTTTCCTTGTCGTTGAAACTATTGGAAACATCGTTATTTGTCAGATGGTGCCAAAATCATCCTCTCAGTTAGAAGTAGCAAAAGCTAGATTGGAGTTTTTTGGTAAATTACTCTTCCTATGAAATACTCTTGATAATTAGGTGAAGTAACCATACCCATAACCATTCTATGTGTCATCACATAGAATTAAAATAATTTTTAATTTTTGTCCATCTATTCTAATTTACATTTCCCTGATTATTAGGGGGACTTAAATTCCTTTCTGTATGTGTATTAGCCAATTGGATGTCCCCTTCAGTGAACTGCTTAATTATACCCTTTGCCTATTTTTCGACTGGATAGTTTATCTTTTTCATACTGATTTTTTTTAAGTTATAAATACATTATTTATATAATTCTTGTTATTTATTTGTATTCACTGGAAACACCTTCTCCCATTCTAAGTTTGTTTTGATCTTTGCTCTTGGTCTTCTACTGTGTAGAAATTTTAATTTTAATATACTTGAACTTATTTTTTCTCTATTGTTTGTGCTTTTCTGATACATTGCTTAAAAAATTATTTCATATTTACAGAACATAAAGATGTTCTCTTATTTTTTTAATAAAAATAAAATTTTCCTTGTTTACCATTAGATATTTACTGCACCAGGGATCTATTTTATATTTAATGTTGGATGGGGCCCTAAGTATTTTTTCTGTATGGATTGCCCATTTTTCCAGAACCATTTATTGAATAGACAATCATTTTCCTCATTGATATGTAATGTGAACCCTGGCAAATACCATTTTCCACATAGGATCACCTTTGTTTCTAGGTCTCTAGTCTGTTTGATTGGACTATTTGTATATACCTATACCTGTATTACACAGTCATCATTAAATAGCCATATACTAAACATCTGTATCTTGGTCCCTTACTTTTCTATACACGTTTCAGTATCAGTTTGTCAAAACCATCCTGTTGGGATTTTGGTTGATATAGAGACTAATTTTAAGAGAATAGCTTTAAGACATTTAGCCTTATCATCCATGACATGGTATAATTATTTCTCCATTATTAAAGTTTTACATACTTTGGTGAGGAGATAAAATCCTTCAATAATCTATAACACTTTATCATGTATTCTAAAAGATAAAACAATCAAGTAACAAAAATATGCTTAATGTTTTACTCCCTTGAAGAGCTCATCAATCTCAAACTCTCCTTCATTATGCTGAACTCTCACTGTCTTTATACAATGAATTTTTTAAAAATCTCTTTTCAAATGTAGTAGCTGTAAGATCTGAGGTATGTTAGTCCCTGGCTCTGGCCTCATTTCTTCCTGGATGCAGATCTTTGGTAAAAGATAAACCTATATTTAAAATTTTGAATTCATGGGATGTTTTTCTCCATAGTTCCTTCAATAATGTTTTCTAATTTTTCTCCAAAACAGAATTTCTCATCTTTTATTGAGTTTGTTCCTTGGTTTCTGTTGCTGATATGGAAGATTTCCTATTTTCTATTATATTTTTAAGTTAGATATTGCTGAAATATAGTAACATTCAATTGTATGATAATTTTATATTAAAATTGTAGATATATACACACAGTTTTCTTGAAAAAAACGTTGAACATGCCAACATTGCTGGTGGGAATGCAAAGTAGTATAGATGCTTTGGCAAATAGTCTGGCAGTTCCTCAATATTAAACACAGAGTTACCATATGACCCAGTAAGTCCTCTCCTAGGTATATAGTCAGGAAAAATGAAAACATATGTGCACACAAGAACTAGTATGAGAATGTCCATTGTGATATTATTAAAAGTACCCAGAAAAGTAGAAACAGTGCAAATGTTCATCAACTAATGAATGGATTAAAATGTGGTATATCCATATGATGGAATATTATTCAGCAAAGAAAAGGAATGAAGTACTGATACAGGACACAATATGTTTGAACCTTGAAAACACTATGCTAAGTGAAAGAAGCCATTCACAAACAATGACATATTATATGTTTCCATTTATATGAAATGTCCAGGATAGGCAAATCCATAGAAATAGAATGGACTGGGGGTGAGAGGCAGGAATGGGGAATGACTGCTAATGGGTATGGGATTTCTCTGGGGAGTGATGAAATATTTTACATTGATTGTTGTGATGGATGCACAACCCTGTGAATATACTAAATATAATTGAATTGTACATTTCAGTGGGTGAATTTTATGGTGTGTGAATATCTCAATAAAGCTTTTTAATGCAATTTTTAAATTAATTTATATTGGAATATAGTTGCTTTACAATGTTGTGTTAGTTTCTGATGTACAGCATAGTGAATCAGCTATATGTATACATATATCCCCTCTTTTTTAGACTTCCTTCCCATCTAGGTCATCACAGAGCCCTGAGTAGAGTTCCCTGTGCTATACAATAGGTTCTCATTAGTTATCTATTTTATACATAGTAGTGTATATATGTCAATCTCAGTCTCCTAATTCATCCTATCCCCTCTTCCTCCCTTGGTATCCATAAGTTTGTTCTCTACATCTGTGTCTCTATTTCTCTTTGCAAATAAGTTCATCTGTACCATTTTTCTAGATTCCACATGTAAGCAATATTATACGATATTTGTTTTTCTCTTTCTGACTTATTTCACTCTGTATGACAGTCTCTAGGTCTATCCACATCTATGCAAATGGCACTGATTTGTTCCTTTTTATGGCTGAATAATATTCCACTGTGTATATATACCACATCTTCTTTATCCATTCATCTGTTGATGGACCCTTAGGTTGTTCCATGTACTGGCTATTGTAAATAGAGCTGCAATGAACATTGTGGTACATGACTCTTTTTGAATTATGGTTTTCTCAGGGTATATGCCCAATAGTGGGATTGCTGGGTCATATGGTGGTTCTATTTTTACTTTTTTAAGGAACCTCCATACTGCTCTCCATAGTGGCTGTAACAATTCACATTCCCACCAACTGTGTAGGAGGGCTCCCTTTTCTCCACACCCTCTCCAGCATTTATTGTTTGTAGACTTTCTGATGATGGCCATTCTGATAGTTGTGAGGTGATACCTCATTGTAGTTTTGATTTGCATTTCTCTAATAATTAGTGATGTTGAGCATCTTTTCATGTGTTTGTTGGCCATCTGTATGTCTTCTTTGGAGAAATGTCTATTTAGATCTTCCACCCATTTTTCGATTGGGTTATTTGTGTTTTTGATATTGAGCTGCACGAGCTGTTTGTATATTTTGGAGATTAATCCCTTGTTTGTTGCTTTGTTTGCAAATATTTTCTCCCATTCTTAGGGTTGTATAAAGTGTTTGGGTTTTTTTTAAGTTTAACCTGAAAAGTCTAGAGATAACTTCCACTTACAAGAAGTATGAGGGGATAAAGGAACATGTTAAATGATACCAGGAAATAAACATGTAAATCCAGAATAGAAAATATTCTACAAGACAACTGACCCAGTTTCTTCAGGAAAAGAAAAGGGAGGGTAGAGTACTCTGGTTTGGAGGAGACTCAGGAGACAAAACAATCAAATGTGTTGTGTGACCTTACTTGAATCCTGGTTAGGCCAAAGCAAGTGTAAAAAGAATTTTTTGAGATTATTGGGCAACTGTGGTTATGGACATGGAATTGGGTGACACAAAAAAAGTTATTGTAAATTTTGTTGTGATTGATAATGACATTGAGGTCTTTAAGGAAATATCTATATTTTTAGAGAGCTATATTGAAGTGTACAGGGTGTTAAGCTCTCTGGGATTTGTTTTGAAAATATTTTAGCAAATAAAGGGGGGAAAGAAACAGATAAACAAAAAGACAAAAACTTTTACTTTTTATTGTTGAATCTGAGTGATGGATATTCTATTCTTTCTCATGTATGATTGAAAATTTCTCCTAAAAAAGATAGGAGGAGGAAGGGGAAGATAATTTATTTATATAAATTTGATATTTTATGTATTGAAGACTTTTTTTTTTTGGCAATACGTGGGCCTCTCACTGTTGTGGCCTCTCCTGTTGTGGAGCACAGGCTCTGGACGCACAGGCTCAGTGGCCATGGCTCACGGGTGCAGCCGCTGCGCGGCATGTGGAATCTTCCCGGACTGGAGCATGAACCCCTATCCCCTGCATCAGCAGGCAGACTCTCAACCACTGCGCCACCAGGGAAGCCCTGAAGACATTTTTTAAAACAAGTTTTTCAGTACTTTTACTTTTAAGTTAATATATTTCTGAAGTTATTTAAAATGTACTTGAGGCAGTTTTGTTTGTTAATTCTAACAATGTACTTAGAAAGCACAATATATTTATAAATGTTGGACTATTGCAGTGGTATACTCTACAGGAAAGGTGTTTTAAGTTTGTAGAAGAAAACAAGTATTACAAAGTTCCCTAAAAAGTTATTAGAAAAATCAGTCAGACATACAAATAAAATGATAGCATTTCTAAGGTACACTAGAATTTTTAAATTATGTTAATAATTGAATATTAATTCTTAAGGAACAAATAAACATAAATCATTATTTCCACCTACAAAAGCCATTCTTGAGGACACTTAAAAATTCATATCAATGGTACAGTTTAAAGAATAACAATAAGATAAACAACAGTGCACCCATCCTCCCTCAGATTTATATATTGTTGAATTGAATCTTCATAATTTTATTACTTTGGATGTATCTTTATACATGTGAAATGTACAAAGGCCAAAAGAACAGTGGCTTAACCATGATAGGAATGTATTTTCTCTCTCCTAACAGTTTAAGCATTCCAGGTGGATCCAGAGGCTTCATGGTGTCAGGAACCAGAGTCCATCTCATCCTACCATCCTCAATTCATGGCTTCCATCCCACACTCTCAGATGGTGTATCCAAGTCTCATCATCACCTCCACATTCCAGCCAGCAAAATGAAGAATGAAATACAATCCTTTTGTTTAAATGGTATCACATGCTGGTAAAAAAAATCACTTCCCCTCACTTCCTCTCCTTATTTCCTTTCTTCTACTAACTTCAGGTTTACTCTGTTATTGTGTTCTTAGCCTCTAGAGTTAAATCTTATTTCTTTTCAGTCTTCCTTGGTTTTTAATTATTATATTTGTGTCTACCACTTAAATTGCATCCTCAGTCCTTATATGCAGTAATTTCACTTTTTGTAAACTCCCAATATTTTAAAATTTTCAATGATAATTTTTGTTTAAATTAATATTTTTTTATTTCTAAAATTTTAATTGATTCTTTTTTATAACTTCCTGTTTTATTTATGCTTGGCTGATTTTTAGAAATATAATCTCCTGTTCTACTTCATGGATATAATCTCCTTATCTCGCTGAGTATTCCAGGCATAACTATTTTTAGGTCTTTTTCAGAATGTCCTTTACAAGCTTATCCAGAATCGATTTATTTCCTGGGCTTCCCTGGTGGCGCAGTGGTTGAGAATCCACCTGCCGATGCAGGGGACGCAGGTTCATGCCCCGGTCTGGGAAGATCCCACATGCCGCGGAGCGGCTGGGCCCGTGAGCCATGGCCGCTGAGCCTGCGCGTCCGGAGCCTGTGCTCTGCAAAGGGAGAGGCCACAACAGTGAGAGGCCTGCGTACCACAAAAAAAAAAAAAAAATTATTTCCTGATTGTTAATTTTGGAAGCTGTTTTTGTCATCATTCTGTTTTTTGTTTGTTTGCTTAGTGTTATATTCCTTGATATGTTTTGGAATTGGGATTTGTAGGATAATCTTGTCTTTGACTTTTTTCCCAAATCATTCTTTCTATTCTGA
Organism: Kogia breviceps; assembly: GCF_026419965.1. Taxonomy (NCBI): domain Eukaryota; kingdom Metazoa; phylum Chordata; class Mammalia; order Artiodactyla; family Physeteridae; genus Kogia; species Kogia breviceps. Next base: position 95,282,899 of record NC_081319.1, on the reverse strand, counting down.
ACCCTCCCTGTCTACAGGGTTTGCAATTGCCTCTGTCATTACAGTCACCTCTATTCATCACAAAGTCTGAATGGACCTCTCTGGCCCTTTGATGATAACAGTGAAATCACAGATATAAAGGAAGCTTGCCTCAGTTTCTGATTAAGAGGCTGTGTCTATGTCCATCTACCTCCCCAGCTATGCAGTATTTTATACATGGTTCCATCAGGCAGCATTTTTCAATATATTTTTTTCTTGAGTCAGAGATTCCAGCAGTGAACCTATCCCAGCCTCTCAATTTATGGGAATCACTGTTAGCACTATTCATTTTCCAGGAGCTGAAACTTTTTGCTACCCTTTATGCTTGCATTCCTGCAGTGTAGTGGCCAGTTACTTTACTTCCTGCTTATTGTTTTGTGTTTTTGTTCTGCCGTTGGTCTAGGAGACACGTACCCCCATGGAGATGCTTGGACCACAAGGATGTCTTACTATGTAGGCAGACATTTTTGTGTTTACTAAAATCTGTTTCTTCTATTTTCACAGCACAAAACTAGCCTACATTTATAACCTCCTTTGCAATTTGGTATGGCCATATGACTAAGTTATGGCTAAGGAATGTGGGCAGAAGTGATACATGACATTTCTAGACCTGTCTCAGAAAAAACCTCTGCCACATCATGTCCCATGCTCTCTGTTTCTCTTAGTCATTGGCTGGAAGTGAGGTACTCTTCGGAGCTGGAAGAATTACAGAATTGAAGGAGCATGGGTCCCTGAGTCACTGCATGGAAGGCAGCCCCTGGACATCTGATTGAACTTTACGTGAGTGAGAAATAAACTCTTACTGTATTTTACCCCTGCGAGTTCAGAGATTGTTAACAGTAGCTAGCAGTAATGACACAGAGTGTCTTTCTAATCTTGTTTTTATATTTACATATTCTTTACTGATTGCCTATTTTATAATTATTGCTATGTGTTTGGGGGCGAAGAGAGATCTCAGGGAATAAATCTATAAGGCTATTTTGGCCAGATTTCTGACCAGACGTTTTGAATAATCTCCACATAGCATTTTCTCTTCCTGATCAAGACAATATCAGTTGCATTAGAAATGTGAAATAATGCTGTCATTGAAAACTCATAACAATGTTTCTGTGAATTTTATCTCTACCACTACAGCAACACACTGTACTTAGAGCAAAGCATAACTCTTGGGAGCTCTTGATTTATTTGCTGCTATTTTAGGAAGCATCCAGTCACAGACTCCTCAACACAAACCCATCAGTTTCAAACTGCTTGATTAGACATGTTTTGCCAAACCCCTTAAATATAGGTTATTGCTAGACCAGTGGCTAGCTCTGTGGCAAGACCCCAAGGTACAGTTTGTCTAAAGACAGTCGGCACTCCCGATGCATCTTCAATCAACTTGTCGTTAACGAAGCCATCCCATAGCAGGAGAGAGCTGCCTTCTTTTATTAGGAATAGGAACGAAGGTCTGAGTAATCTCCACCACTCAGGGCAGGTTTTGCCTTGTGGCGTGACCATATGCCTGCTCCTCCTTTGACACACGGTGGATTCTCAAGAGCATACTAAATATGTCGCCTGAGATTTCTGTTTTGAGATGACAGCAGAAGTACATGCCTCTGCCTGTCAAGTCAGATTCTGTCACAGGGCATCTCCTGCTGGGGTCTTTTGAATTCAGACTTTCTCCTCCCCGCCGTCCTCTCACATGCTTGCTTCAAATTGTTGTCAGCATCATTGCATTGCTTCCGAAAAGCAATTTTGCAGATCATTTTGCGCTGGGGTCCTCCCTTCCCTGGGTGCCACTGAGATTAAGACAGAATTAACTCCCATGTGGTGTTACCACAAGAGGTTTCCCATAATCTTCTCTTTGCATTTTTTCTATGAGTTTACTTATTTTCATTTTTTGCACCCCTGTTTCCTTTGAGTTCCCCCATTGCATTCCTTTCCTAATTTTTTGGCAATCCTTCATTTCTTTATGTTGATTATAAAGAAAAAGTTCCTAAATCCTCCTTAAAGCTCATTTCCCATGGATGCAGCTGTAGAACCAGTTTTGCTTCAGGAGACTCTAACCAGAGTAGAATAGCTTTAAGGAATCCATGTTTTTGTGTTCATGTGGACTTTTCTGGGAGGAAAATCCATACATTTTATTAGAATCTCAAAGTCAACTGGGACTAAAGAAGTTTAAGGACTATGATTATTGTCAAACTAGTTTTTTCCTGAAACATCCTAGCCATGAGGGGTGGAGGAAGCTTTTAGGATCGGTTTTTCTAGTTTATAACACACCTTGTCTTTGGTGGGAGCTTCTGTCAACCTCACCAGTAAAAATAATAGATATTTGAACCCAAAGCCCTGAATGTTCTTAAACTTGATAACAACAGGAAAAAAATCAAGAGCAAGGTTAAAGACTTGAGACTGAAATATAATTCCTGTTCTGTTTCAATTGCAATAAAAACTTTCATTTTGAATTAAGTGGTGAGATTAGAGGAAAGGACAAGTCACAGAGCAGGGAAGAACTCTTTGAAAAGCTCTGTGAATTATTTTAAAATCCTAATTACAAATTTAAAGTATAATTGCAATCATTTTATTAAATGTATCATATAAATTAAAAAATATAAATGGTCACTAATAAAGGAAAGTGAGAGAGGTTAATGAAGAGATTACAATTCAAAGTAATGACAATCAGTTCTTAGCCTTCAGTATATTAACATAAAAGAGTTAGTTCCTTCTAAGAAATCTTTATTAAAGGAAGGTATTTTTAAGTCATATGATTCTTCTGCCGTTAATTTTATGAAAGGTCATCCCACTTCCCTTCCCAATGGTTAATGCAAATTCTCCTGTGGAAATGAATATCTTCACTTTCCATTTCCATGACTTTCTTGGGGTTTGGCTTCACCAGATGTCCTCACAGATCTGTACTTTTGCTTCTGGCCTCTGGGCATCTGTTACTGACCCCCGTCAAGTCATCGTTACCAAGTGTCTGATCGTTGGGTGTCTAGGAACTTGATGGAGCTTGAATCCTACTTATGACACATAAGCAGCTGTAGACCAAGTGCAGGCAGAGCCCAAATGTTTCTTCAGGGTCCATTGCCTTGCTTGACTCTCTGTAGTCACCATTCCTTACTGTGAGCCCAGCTGGCTGCTCTCTCTCCTCATCTTCACTTCATGAGCATTGCCTTCCAGAGCTTTCCCCAGCAAATCTGCTATGGAGTCCCAATAGCAGTAGGGGCTCAAGACACCACATACAGAGAACAGAGAAAGAAATCCCCCCAACAAGCCCCAGATTCTATTTTAATGACACAGTTTGCTCCCTTTTCCTGATCAAATCCTTTATAGGAATTGCTCACATACGGTAAAAATATTTTTCGTCTCTTTTCATTCTGTCCATTATTTGGCATCAGCTGAGTAACAGCGTCCCCAAAAGTCAGGAAACCCTTAAAAAGGAGAGGCCCACGGCCAACGAATCCATGAAATGGATAATCAGCCCCTGAATAATCAGGATCTGACTGTACAGTAAACAACCTCCTCCCCCCTTGCTGGGAGCCAAAGGCAAAGCACAGCCAAAAACGCTCTGGAGGAGATCCGAGAGATTTTCTTCTGCACACACCCTGCCCCCAACCCTACCGTGCAGTCAGGACCATAAACAATTCCCCTTCAGCTCAGACATATCTTTCTACACATGAGTAAATTTTCTGGACTTGAACATGAATGCAACTGACTGGCTTCGAGTTTGCATGAGCACTGCTTTATGTCTCTCTGAGTTTTCCCCAGTGCACATTTCTACATCTGCTGGCAAAGCCAGACAGTGGCACTCAAAGGGGCATTTGAAACCACATTTTTTGGCTCATTAACTCTATTCTACCAATGTTGCTCCCCATGTATTCAACCTATTTTCAAACCGTTTTCTCAATGGGGCACTTCAAGGAGGCTGGGCATGGATTTTGCTAAAAACTGGATTGTGTCCATAAGCCTCATCAAAGCCAGTTTATTCTCGGGCTCTGGCAACCTTTGAATAGCTCTCCCACCTTTGCAGGGCTGCCCCACAAAGCCTGCTCTGCACAGTTTGCCCGCAAACCAAGACGTTTATTTCATCTTGTTGCTGAAGTCACAGGGGCCGCGATGCTACCTCCAGTGAGGGAGAAGGGTCTGTTTCCACCTCACAGCAAACAGCCGCCACAAGTATGTACGATCTCAGAGGTCTCTCTGGACACCTTCCAGAACCCAGCCAATCAGGGAAGTGCTAGAAGCACAGAATGCTTGAAAACATTAGGAAAACATGCCTGACGTGGAGCTTTCCTCATTAATTAGGATGGCCTACAGAATTTGTTGACTCCAAGTCTGAGAAGAAAAGAGCTTACTTGGCTAGTAGCTTGAAAAAGTAGTGATTTTCTTTTCTGTTTCGACCTGCAGTGGGCAGTGTGGATCTCTCAATTTGGGGGTAGGCTGAATATTAAGCATTAGCTGCCGGGCTAAAGGAGCTGCAGCGCTTCTGTGATGTTGTCCTTCTGTGATGGCTGATAACAGATATTCAGCTCCTTAGACAGCTGAGGTACAAAAGGCCTTAGCCAGGGCAATTAGGCAAGAATGAAATAAAGGAATCTAGGTTAGAGAGGAAGAAGTTAAACTATATTCTCAGATGATTTAATCTTTTTTTAAAAACATCTTTATTGGAGTATAATTGCTTTACAGTTGTGTCTTAGTTTCTGCTTTATAACAAAGTGAATCAGTTATACATATACATATGTTCCCATATCTCTTCCCTTTTGCGTCTCCCTCCCACCCCTCTAGGTGGTTACAAACCACCAAGCTGATTTCCCTGCGCTATATGGATGCTTCCCACTAGCTGTCTGTTTTACGTTTGGTAGTGTATATATGTCCATGCCACTCTCTCACTTTGTCACATCTTACCCTTCCCCCTCCCCATATCCTCCAGTCCATTCTCTAGTAGGTCTGTGTCTTTATTCCCGTCTTACCACTAGGTTCTTCATGACTTTTTTTTTTTTTCTTAGATTCCATATATATGTGTTAGCATATGGTATTTGTTTTTCTCCTTCTGACTTACTTCACTCTGTATGACAGACTCTAGGTCCATCCACCTCACTACAAATAACTCAATTTTGTTTATTTTTATGGTTGAGTAATATTCCATTGTATATATGTGCCACATCTTCTTTATCCATTCATCCGATGATGGACACTTAGATTACTTGCATCTCCTGGCTATTGTAAGTAGAGCTGCAATGAACATTTTGGTACGTGACTCTTTTTGAATTATGGTTTTCTCAGGGTATATGCCCAGTAGTGGGATTGCTGGGTCGTATCGTGGCTCTATTTGTAGTTTTTTAAGGAACCTCCATACTGTTCTCCATAGTGGCTATATCAATTTACATTCCCACCAGCAGTGCAAGAGTGTTCCCTTTTCTCCACACCCTCTCCAGCATTTATTGTTTCTAGATTTTTGGATGATGGCCATTCTGACCAGTGTGAGATGATATCTCATTGTAGTTTTGATTTGCATTTCTCTAATGATTAATGATGTTGAGCATTCTTTCATGTGTTTGTTGGCAAACTGTATATCTTCTTTGGAGAGATGTCTATTTAGGTCTTCTGCCCATTTTTGGATTGGGTTGTTTGTTTTTTTGTTTTTGAGCTGCATGAGCTGCTTGAAAATTTTGGAGATTACTCCTTTGTCAGTTGCTTCATTTGCAACTATTTTCTCCCATTCTGAGAGTTGTCTTTTCATCTTGTTTATGGTTTCCTTTGTGTGCAAAAGCTTTTAAGTTTCATTAGGTCCCATTTGTTTATTTTTGTTTTTATTTCCATTTCTCAAGGAGGTGGGTCAAAAAGGATCTTGCTGTGATTCATGTCATAGAGTGTTCTGCCTATGTTTTCCTCTAAGAGTTTGATAGTTTCTGGCCTTACATTTAGGTCTTTAATCCATTTTGAGCTTATTTTTGTGTATGGTATTACGGAGTGTTCTAATCTCATACTTTTACATGTACCTGTCCAGTTTTCCCAGCACCACTTATTGAAGAGGCTGTCTTTTCTCCACTGTATATTCTTGCCTCCTTTATCAAAGATAAGGTGACCATATGTGTGTGGGTTTATCTCTGGGCTTTCTATCCTGTTCCATTGACCAATATTTCTGGTTTTGTGCCACTACCATACTCTCTTGATTACTGTAGCTTTGTAGTATAGTCTGAAGTCAGGGAGCCGATTCCTCCAGCTCCATTTTTTGTTCTCAAGATTGCTTTGGCTTTTCGGGGTCTTTTGTGTTTCCATACAAATTGTGAAATTTTTTGTTCTACTTCTGTGAAAAATGCCAGTGGTAGTTTGATAGAGATTGCAATGAATCTGTAGATTGCTTTGGGTAGTAGAGTCATTTTCAAAATGTTGATTCTTCCAATCCAAGAACATGGTATATCTCTCCATCTGTTTGTATCATCTTTAATTTCTTTCATCAGTGTCTTATAATTTTCTGCATACAGGTCTTTTGTCTTCTTAGGTAGGTTTATTCCTAGATATTTTATTCTTTTTGTTGCAATGGTATATGGGAGTGTTTTCTTAATTTCCCTTTCAGATTTTTCATCATTAATGTATAGGAATGTCAGAGATTTCTGTGCATTAACTTTGTATCCTGCTACTTTACCAAATTCACTGATTAGCTCTAGTAGTTTTCTGGTAGCATCTTTAGGATTCTCTATGTATAGTATCATGTCATCTGCAAACAGTGACAGCTTTACTTCTTCTTTTCTGATTTGGATTCCTTTTATTTCTTTTTCTTCTCTCATTGCCGTGGCTAAAACTTCCAAAACTATGTTGAATAATAGTGGTGAGAGTGGGCAACCTTGTCTTGTTCCTGATCTTAGTGGAAATGGTTTCAGTTTTTCACCATTGAGAATGATGTTGGCTGTGGGTTTGTCATATATGGCCTTTATTATGTTGAGGAAAGTTCCCTCTATGCCTACTTTCTGCAGGGTTTTTATCATAAATGGGTGTTGAATTTTGTAGAAAGCTTTCTCTGCATCTATTGAAATTATCATACAGTTTTTCTCCTTCAATTTGTTAATATGGTGTATCACGTTGATTGATTTGCGTATATCCTTGGATTCCTGGAATACACCCCACTTGATCATGGTGTATGATCCTTTTAATGTGCTGTTGGATTCTGTTTGCTAGTATTTTGTTGAGAATTTTTGCATCTGTGTTCATCAGTGATATTGGCCTGTAGTTATCTTTCTTTGTGACATCTTTGTCTGGTTTTGGTATCAGGGTGATGGTGGCCTCGTAGAATGAATTTGGGAGTGTTCCTCCCTCTGCTAAGTTTTGGAAGAGTTTGAGAAGGATAGGTGTTAGCTCTTCTCTAAATGTTTGATAGAATTCTCCTGTGAAGCCATCTGGTCCCGGGCTTTTGTTTGTTGGAAGATTATTAATCACAGTCTCAATTTCAGTGCTTGTGATTGGTCTGTTCATATTTTCTATTTCTTCCTGATTCAGTCTTGACAGGTTGTGCATTTCTAAGAATTTGTCCATTTCTTCCAGGTTGTCCATTTTATTGGCATAGAGTTGCTTGTAGTTATCTCTCATGATCTTTTGTATTTCTTCAGTGTCAGTTGTTACTTCTCCTTTTTCATTTCTAATTCTAGTGATTTGAGTCTTCTCCCTTTTTTTCTTGATGAGTCTGGCTAATGGTTTATAAATTTTGTTTATCTTCTCAAAGAACCATCTTTTAGTTTTATTGGTCTTTGCTATCGTTTTCTTCGTTTCTATTTCATTTATTTCTGATCTGGTCTTTATGATTTCTTTCCTTCTGCTAACTTTGGGGGTTTTTGTTCTTTCTCTAATTGCTTTAGGTGCAAGGTTAGGTTGTTTATTTGAGATGTTTCCTGTTTCTTAAGGTAGGATTGTATTGATATAAACTTCCCTCTTAGAACTGCTTTTGCTGCATCCCATATGTTTTGGGTCGTTGTATCTCCATTGTCATTTGTTTCTAGGTATTTTTTTATTTCCTCTTTGATTTCTTCAGTGATCACTTCGTTATTAAGTAGTGTATTGTTTAGCCTCCATGTGTTTGTATTTTTTACAGATCTTTTCCTGTAATTGATATCTAGTCTCACAGCATTGTGGTCGGAAAATATACTTGATGCAATTTCAATTTTCTTAAATTTACCAAGGCTTGATTCGTGACCCAAGATATGATCTATCCTGGAGAATGTTCTATTAGCACTTGAGAAAAATGTGTATTCTGTTGTTTTTTGATGGAATATCCTATAAATATCAATTAAGTCCTCCTTGTGTAATGTATCATTTAAAGCTTGTGTTTCCTTATTTATTTTCATTTTGGATGATCTGTCCATTGGTGAAAGGGGGGATGTTAAAGCTGCAGAGGCCGGCGTGCCATTGCACTAGCCTGAGGTGTGCCGTGTGTTCTCCCGGGGAAGCTGTCCCTGGATCACGGGACCCTGGCAGTGGCGGGCTGCACAGGCTCCGGGGAGGGGAGGTGTGGACAGTGACCTGTGCTCGCACACAGGTTTCTTGGTGGCGGCAGCAGCAGCCTTAACATCTCATGCCCGTCTCTGGGGTCCACGCTGATAGCCGTGGCTGGCGCCCGTCTCTGGAGCTCCTTTAAGCGGCACATTTAATCCCCTCTCCTCTCGCACCAGGAAACACAGAGGCAAGAAAAGGTCTCTTGCCTCTTTGGCAACTCCAGACTTCTCCCAGACTCCCTCCCGGTTAGCCGTGGTGCACTAACCCCTTCAGGCTGTGTTCACGCCGCCAACCCCAGTCCTTTCCCTGGGATCCGACCACGGAAGCCCGAGCCTCAGCCCCCAGCCCCCGCCCGCCCCGGCGGGGGAGCAGACAAGCCTCTCGGGCTGGTGAGTGCCGGTCGGCACGGATCCTCCTTGCGGAAATCTCTCCGCTTTGCCCTCCGCACCCCTGTGGCTGCGCTTTCCTCCGTGGCTCCGAAGCTTCCCCCTCCACCACCCACAGTCTCCGCCCGCTAAGGGGCTTCTAGTGTGTGGAAACCTTTCCTCCTTCACAGCTCCCTGCCACTGGTGCGTGTCCCGTCCTTATTCTTTTGTCCCTGTTTATTCTTTTTTCTTTTGCCCTACCCAGGTATGTGGGGAGTTTCTTGCCTTTTGGGAGGTCTGAGGTCTTCTGCCAGTGTTCAGTGGGTGTTCTGTAGGAGCAGTTCCACGTGTAGGTGTATTTCTGATGTATCTGTGGGGAGGAAGGTGATCTCCGTGTCTTACTCGTCTGCCATCTTCCTCATTGTTTTTGCAAAAGTTGACCCATGCTCTTGTGATTCCACATCAGCTGTTTTGCATCATTGGAAAGTTGGTCTCGTGCGAGGGGCTGCTCTCTTAGAAAAACGAATCCGACTTAATCTTGGTTATAGAAAATCCTGAGGTATCCACTAAAGAACCATTAGGATTAATAAATGAGTTCATCAAGGTTATGCAAAAATCAACTGTATTTCTATGCAGGAGCAATGAGCAAACAAAAATGGAATTAAGAACGAATTTCATTTATAATAGCATTAAAGTAATAAAATACTTAGGAATAAATTTAACCCCCCGAAAAGGTTAGACCCACTACACTCTGAAAACTACACACATTGTTGAAACAAATAAGAACTAAAAATGTGGAAAGATACCACAGGTTCATGGATCAAAAGCCTTAGTATTATTAAAATGGCCATACTACCCAAATTTATCTATAGATTCAGTGCAATCTCTATCAAAATCCCAGCTGACTTCTTTTCAGAAATTCAAAAGCTAACCCCAAATTCATATTGAAATTGAATTTGAAGGGATCCAGAACAACCAAAATAATCTTGAAAAACAGAACAAAGTTGGAGGAGTCATACTTCCCAACTTCAACACTTATTACAAAGCTACAGTAATCAAAACAGTGTGGTACTGGAATAAGGACAGACACATAGATCAATAAAATAGATTTGAGAGTCCAGAAATAAACTCTCACATTTAGAGTCAATTGCCTTTCAACCAAGATGCCAAGACCTTTCAATGGGGAAAGAATAGTCTTTCAACATATGGTGCTGGGACAATGGATAGACATGCAAAAATAAATTTAAAACAAGAATTTGGACCCTATCAAACACGATATACAAATCAGAATAGATCAAAACCTATGCAATAGCTAAAACTAAAACTCTTAGAGGAAAACATAGGTGTAAATTTTTGTGACCTTTGGGTAGGCAGTGGTTTCTTGGATATGATACTAAAAGCATAAGCAAATAAAGAAGAGACAAACTGGGCATAATTAAGTTTTGAAACTTTTGTGTTCCAGAGGATATCATCAAGAAAGTGAAAACAAACCCACAGAATGAGAGAAAATTTTTTGTAAATCATATATATATATGATAAGGGACTCATATCTATAATATATAAAGAACTATTACAACTCAACAACAAAAAGACAACCCATTTAAAAAATGGACAAAATATCTGAATAGACATTTCTTCAAAGAAGATATGTAAATGGCCAACAAGCAGATGATGCTCTACATAATTTGCAATCAGGAAATGCAAATCAAAACTATAGTTAGATACTAATTAACACCCACTAAGATGGCTGTAATTTTAAATAAAACACAGAAAATAACAAGTGTTGGCAAGAATGCAGAGAAAATTGGAACCTCATATATTACTGGTTGGAACATAAAATAGTACAACTGCTTTGAGAAACTGTCAGTTCCTCAAATGGTTAAACAGAGTTATCATATGACCCAGCAGCTCCACTCCCACATATATCCCCAAGAGAAATGAAAACGAAAATGTATGTCCACATAAACATTTATACACTAATATTCAAAGCAACATTGTTCATAATAGTTAAAAGTGAAAACAACCCAAATGTCCATTGGTAGATGTATTAGTAAATGTTCTAAAGATAACAGAACCAATGGGATAGATATGTGTTGTTCTGGATATATATATATACACACACACACACATATATAAATATATATATATATGATGAAATTTATTATAGGAATTGGTTCACATGGTTATGGAGGCCAAAAAGTCCTGCAATCTGCTATCTGCAGACTGGAGCATGAGGAAAGCTGATAGTTAATTCAGCCTGGGGCCAAAGGCCTGAGAACAAGGGGGCCACTGGCATAAGTCCCAGAGCCTGAAAGCTTGAGAACCAGGAGCTCTGGTGTCCAAGGACAGGAGAGGATGTGTATCTCAGTTCAAGAAGAGAGATAAAATGTGTCCTTCCTTTGCCTTTGTGTTCTATTTGGCCTTTCAGTGGATTCGATGAGACCTGCCCACACTGGTGTGGATGAGTCTTCTTTACTCAATGGCAGCCGGGTCATATTTGAATATTCTTATTCTCCTCTCTGCCTCGAAAATCCTCCTGGTTTGTAGAGAGAGTGGTCTCATTTTTAGCTTATAAAAGCCAAAGTTGACATTTTCTGTTGTTGTGTTTTCTTTTCAAGGCTGAGACTAGCAAGCAACAAAGGCTTGAGGGACCTCACTTCTTGTCTGGCTCCCCAGCTCCCTGGAGACTTGAATCTCAAATAAATGTTTCTGTCAGGAGGCTGAGCTCCCAGCTGTGTAAATTGGTCACAGATGTAATTGCATTTGCCCTCTGCCCTGGAGGAACACAGGCCTGTGGTTGGGGGTTTAGACGTCTCAGAATGAAAGACATTACTCCTGACTCTGCTTAATAGCCGTGAAGCCCAAAATCAGCTGCCACAGACAGGCCAAAGTGTGGCCAGATGTACAGGGCTGTTGCTAGCCAGACTCCAGGCCTGCACAGCCAGTTACCCAAACAGGATCATTTCATTGGCCAGTCAGGCACAGTCAAGACCCAAGCTTTTCCACTGGCTCCTCTTACTTCCAAACATGACTCCAACCACACCCTTCACTCCCCTCCCTCCCTAATGCCCGCAGAACCTCTGCCAACAGCTCCAATCCTCATTTTCTTGAATAGTAGGCAATGGCAGCCCCAGCACGTCAACACTGCCCGTGCTATAACTGCTAGAATCCAAAGAAAATAAACAGAAATATGCTGCTGACCCCCATCCAGTACCTTGAGATCCTAACACAGGGTTGACTTAACCAAACAGCATTTCAGTGGTGCCTGGCGTAGAAATTGAAGCCTAGAGACCAGACCTCAGCAGGGGGTGATGAGGCTGAGTGAGACCAACTCTTTGGGCATTTGAAGCCCTGGATATAGGACATATGCGGCTGAGTCAGAGCCAGTCTGTACTTTCTTTGCTGGGATGGAAAGGGTGAAAAACACTGCCTGACAATCCCTGAAAATACTGTGAAAGGACCTTACATCATGACAATTCCTCCAGCTAGCTTTCTAAAGATCACCAACCAGGCAGCTGGGTCTTTTGTTCAGGAGCTGCTGGGTAGCAGATCTCCAGGAGACTGAAGATGCGTTGAATGAACTTTTAAACAATGTTTATGGAATGTTCCTATTTCTGGGGTTTTCACTCTCATTAGAGAAGTGGCCGACAAATATGGCTCCAAGTACTGAGACAGAATTGGACTTTCTTGCACCACCTACTGTGACGGGTCGTGGCTAGGGGTGCAGGCTCTGGCTTTGAATTCATGCTCTACCATCTATTAAACTTGTGACTTGGAGAGTCAATCTCCTCCTCTATTTCCTCATTTGTAAAATGGGAATAATAAAAGGCCATACTTTATAGAGTTGCTAGGGGACTACATAAAATAATTCATGTAACATGCTTTGGAGAGAACCTGGCATATGAGAAAGAGAGAGGGGGTGGTGGGGTCCCCAGTTGCTGTGCATGAATGCACTTTGCTCCCCAGTTTGATTTAAACTCTATTAGGCTAAGGACTCCTTGACTGACTTCTTCCACCTGCTGGGACCTTCTGCTCTTCTGCATTTCCATCTTGGTATGGAGGGAACACACCCTCCCAGGACTCTCAGTGTGTATCACCTCTACACACTCTCCTTTATTTCTGTATCCTTTAGGACATCACATGGCTGCCCACGCCCTCAAACTCCACCCTGCACCCTCTTCATTCATCAACTCCCTCAGTACCTTCATGGGCCCCATACAACCTGTGAATATCCTAAAAACCATTGAATTGTACACTTTAAAATGGTGATTTTTATGGTATATGAATTATATCTCAATTTTTAAAGTTAGACTACTACATTGAAAAAAATCATCCCTATAAAAATACAACTAAGAAACAGATTAAAGTATGGAATAATTATTATTCTGCTAAGATTAAATGTTGGTGTTTGATACTCAATATAAAATTTTATGATATTTGTTTTAATTTTTTTAAACCCATTGGTAAATAATTGAACAAAGATAGTGGAAGCATGGGAGAAATGAATAGAGCGGAGGGCATTTCTGTAGGAACGAGTCTGGGTGAAGAGAAGGAGGGAGGCAATGAGAGACTGGTGGGAGATCTATCTGGGAGGAGAATAAATGCTGGCTGAATGAATAGAGTTTCACATTTTTTGTATTAGGGTAAACAGGAAATTAACAGCAATCGCTTGCATTAACATTTGAACAAGTTTTAACACTGCTGTACATACCAATGGAGCCGGTTTCAGACTAAACCATCTTGTATGGGACATGAGCTTGCACATGGAAAGATGAAGAATTCTGAAAACATATGCTAGTGTCAGTTTTTACAGGCAGTGTTTGAATTTGCATTTTAATGTTATGAGAAATGTCTTTAGAGAATAAAGCCTGTGCTTCTGGGTAAAGGATATTTTACCCTCTACCAGGGGTTCTCAACTCTTTGACTCTCCACCTCATTTGGGAGTTCCTGGACCTTCCACATTCTAAAGTGGGGTTCCTCCCAAAGCAATCACCACCTCATAAAATGTACAATCGGCTGGGCTTTTTATTGAAGGAAACAGCGACACCATCTCAAGAACTTTGCTTTGTTTCTCCCCATCCAAGCAGAAAGCATGTGGCGGTGAGTAGGTACATTATAAAGTTGGAACTAGAAAACATGTTTATGACATAATGATTACAGGGCCCCAGTAAACATGAAAAAAAAGCAAATGAGGATCTAATATATCATGAATAACATAATTTACTGAGCTTAAAAGATGTTGAGAGAATATTATAGACCAACGTTCTCATTTAAAATATGGGAAAACTGAACTCCTCTTCTGGGAAGATGCAGAAGTACTTTTCACTATCCCTTCTGCTAATGCGACTGAAACCCCTGGACGTTATATATAAGACAAAGGTAAGAAAGCTCTGAAAGGTGGAGAAAAGAAGGCAGACTAACAAGGGAATCTCAGGACCAAAGGACCAATTCTACACAATCTCTTCCAGAAAAGAGAAGAGGAAAGATCACTTCCCAATTCGTGGTTATGAAATAAGTCTTACCCTGATAACAAAAGCAAAGACGGTACCAAAAGCTACAAAAAGCTACAGCTAACATTATACCTACTGTTGAAAGACTGATTTCTCCCTAAGACTGGCAACAAGGGAAAGATCTCTGATTTTATTACTTATATTCAACATAGTGCTGAGTTAAAAATACAGAATTAAAAATACAGTACTGTCTATAATCAGTCAAAAAATGGAAATACCTTTTCAACAAATGGTGCTGGAGCAATTGGACATCCATGGACAAACAAATTGAACCTTGACCTAAGTGTCACACCTTATACAAAAATTAACTCAAAATGGATCATGGACTTAAATGTAAAACATCAAACTATAAAATTTTTAGATAAACAGCATCAGAGAAAGTCTTCAGGATCTAGGCCTAGGCAGTGTGTTAGACTTGACACCAAAAGCATGATTCATAAAAGAAAAAAATTAATAAATTGAACTTCATCAAAATTTAAAACTTTTGTCAGTGAAACACCCTGTTAAAGGAATAGAAAAGGCAAGCTAGAGGCTGGGAGAAAATATTTGCAAACCACATCTTTGACAGGAGTTATATCTAAACGATATAAAGAACGCCACAGTTTCAATGGTTAAAACAAATCAGGGCTTCCCACTGGTGGTGAAGTGGTTTAGAATCTGCCTGCCAATGCAGGGGACACGGGTTCAAGCCCTGGTCTGGGAAGATCTCACGTGCGGCGGAGCAACTAAGGCCGTGCACCACAACTGCTGAGCCTACACTCTAGAGCCCACGAATCACAACTACTGAAGCCTGCACTTCTAGAGTCCATGCTCCGCGACAACAGAAGCCATGGCAATGAGAAGCCTGCGCACCGCAATGAAGAGTAGCCCTCGCTCGCCGCAACTAGACAAAGCCCGCGCGCAGTAGCGAAGACCCAACTCAGTCAAAAATAAATAAATAAATGGCCCTTTAAAAAAAAAAAAAATCAACCCAATTAGAAGACTAATCCAAAATCCATAGACAGACATTTCACTGAAGAAGACATACAGATGGCAAATAAGCACATGAATATATGTTCGATATCATTAGGGAAACACAAACTAAAACCACAGGGAGATCACTACACACCCAACAGAATAAAGTAAAAGACAGTGACTCCAGGAAATGCTGCCGAAGATGCAGAGAAACTAGATCACTCATCAATTGCTGGTGGGAATGTAAAATGGTACTCTGGAAAACAGTTTGGCAGCTTTTTAAAAAACTAAACACACGTCTACCATATGACCCAGCAACTGTACTCCTGGATATTTATCCAGAGAAAGGAAAATGTGTATTTATGCAAAAACCTATACACAAATGTTTTTAGTAGTTTTATTTAAACATCTCATGAAGGAAATTTTTAAAGTTAATAGGTTCCTAATAGTCATTGAACATTCAACGTTGACTATCTAATAGAAGGGTAGACCAGATGACCATTAAGTTCTACTTCAAATCTGAAATATTGATTTTATGCAAAAACCCTCTGCTAGGTTTATGAGAGAATACAAAAAACAGGTGTCCCTGACTTCCAAAATTCTCACCTGTAAGGCCAGTACAGACAGCGTTGGAGATAGGGAGACCACTGCAACTGAAGCTGTCTATGGGAATGGGGATACAGATCAGGTGCATTGAGAGGAGGTAACCTGAAAATTAACCATAATGCCCAGGGTCACAGATTATACATGGAATTTTTGTCAAGTTGAGACTAAGTGAATAGATTGTTCCTGGAGTCAAAGAGGTCAGGAATGAGGTCTGTGTTGTGGAAATGGGAAGGGATGGAGAGAATGTATTGAGACAGGCAGTCAGAGTGGTGATGCTGGGTTGTTCAACATCACGCACCACCCACTATGGAGAACAGTATGGAGGTTCCTTAAAAAACTACAAACAGAACTACCATAGGACCCAGCAATCCCACTACTGGGCATATACCCTGAGAAAACCATCATTCAAGAAGAGTCATGGGGCTTCCCTGGTGGCACAGTGGTTGGGAGTCCGCCTGCCGATGCAGGGGACATGGGTTCATGCCCCGGTCTGGGAAGATCCCACATGCCGCAGAGTGGCTGGGCCCATGAGCCATGGCCACTGAGCCTGCGCATCCAGAGCCTGTGCTCCACAACGGGAGAGGCCACAACAGTGAGAGGCCCGCGTACTGCAAAAAAAAAAAGAGTCATGTACCAAAATGTTCATTGCAGCTCTATTTACAATAGCCAGGACATGGAAGCAACCTAAGTGTCCATCAACAGATGAATGGATAAAGAAGATGTGGCACATATATACAATGGAATATTACTCAGCCATAAAAAGAAACGAAATTTAGTTATTTGTAGTGAGGTGGATGGACCTGGAGTCTGTCATACAGAGTGAAGTAAGTCAGAAGGAGAAAAACAAATACCATATGCTAACACATATGTATGGAATCTAAGAAAAAAAATGTCATGAAGAGCCTAGGGGTGGGACAGGAATTAAACACAGACCTACTAGAGCATGGACTTGAGGATATGGGGAGGGGGAAGGGTAAGCTGTGACGAAGTGAGAGAGTGGCATGGACATATATACACTACCAAACGTAGGGTGGATAGCTAGTGGGAAGCAGCCGCATAGCACAGGGAGATCAGCTCGGTGGTTTGTGACCACCTAGAGGTGTGGGAGGGAGACGCAAAAGGGAAGAGATACGGGAACATATGTATATGGATAACTGATTCACTTTGTTGTAAAGCAGACACTAACACACCATTGTAAAGCAATTATACTCCAATAAAGATGTTAAAAAAAATCACATGCCACCATAAAGGGATGTATCTCTTTTATGCAGTGCTCTGTGGTTATTCTCCACAGAGAGAATTCTTTGTTTTTGTTGTGTTGAGTGTTTGTTCAAGTTTCTCAGTATGTGTCTGGTGACAACTCTCCACTCATTGTCCTTTCAAATATTAGTCACTTCTGTCTAAAAGAAGGAATCATAGCCCACCTCTACTTCTGATGCTTGCTTAGCCCCAGCCTCAGATGATCTCTAGACTATTGGGGGACGGGGTAGGAGAGCACTGCTGACCTTAAACCCTTTTAAATTTACTGCCCTTCTTTTCTTCCCTGTAGTATTCAATAGACCTATTTAACCCAAGTTCTTTGGGATATATGTATAATCCCAGTGTTTGTCTGCCCTCCCTCCTCTGCAGGGTCTGAATTTATCTGATGGCTGCCAGCCATACGTCTGTGTCAGATGGGGCTTACCCTTTAGTCTGCCCTATTTGTCTGGTAAATCACAGTATTATTCCGGGTGCTTTCCTACTAAGGCAGACAATCAAAGCATAGGCAGCATCTCTTCTGAGTTTTTTTCTAATCCCTGCGTTTAAAATTCTGCCCACCCCTGGATTGTAACACCTTATCAATTTCCTCTTAATTAAATAGACTCTCTGGCAACTATCCCCATCATCAACCAGTATTTGTTAAGAATCACAGAGTGTTATTGTTGGACAGGGAGAGCATTTCATTAGAACAACTTTGAAATGTTACTAATGTGTAGACACAACAGCAGATACAGATGTTTGCAATCTGGGGCGTCTGAAAAACTGTAGATTCGAAAGCAAGTGTGAAAGTGCCCTCTAGTGGTGCATACAGCACACTGACTGTCAGTGTCCTTTCTCCAGAGCAAAGGGAACACAGGTTGCAAAGATACAGGACTAATGGAAACCTGGCTTTTTGAATCCTATTTTCAGTTTCTTCCAGAAACCCTGAGATTCAGACAGGATGTGACACATGAAGATTTAAGTTATTAAAAAGAGGCTTCCGGCATCCAAGACCAGGAAGAAATAATGAATACGGAGAGGCTGTAAGAAAACACTACATTGTATGCTAAGGATAAGCGTCCTTGGCCTTTCTTACCAGTCTGCTTGGAAAAATTGAGTTCTGCTTAGCAGTTTTTCAGCCAGGAGTGACACTATATGATTGGCTAATGATTTATTGATTTATTACACGTTGACCTAGAGGGAGCGTCTCCACTCGGCCACTTCTTCAATTTGATGACAAGAGAACAAGTTGTGTACATCTCCAGGAGAGGGACCCCAATCCACTTCCGCTGATCCACCACAGAGCCCAGAGGCTTTGTGTGCAGGTGTCCTTAGCTACACCAGTAATGGACATGGAGATGTGTGCACACCAATTTTTATCAATCTGTCATGTTTTAGAGGAATTTTCTATATCCTTTTTAAAATGGGAGGTTGCTTTGGCTGTTGAGTTAATTTCCTCTCTTAATTAAATGAATTATCCCCCAAGAATTTAAGGCTTTGGTGATCTCTGAGAATGCTTTCAGATGTGAAATAGAATTATCCTAAGTCTTCTCAAAGCTCAGCTTATTATATGTTGGACCTTAAATTAGGCTTAATTGTACCAGAATTTTACTATATGAGATATTACTTAAGATGAGTAGCTCACCACCTGAAACGTGGAATTCTTTCTATCATATGGCAGAGTGGTGTGTGGTTGAGGTGTATATATTAAGCTTCTACATGAAGCTGTCAGTCAGAGATGGGACAGATGCCCCCAATTAATTTCAACATTAATATAAATGTACTAAAATAATACAGTCAATCAAACATACTAGGTACCACAAAAGAAAATAGAGGTGGTCTTGCATTTGATCAGAAACAGAGAAAACAATGCACCGACAAAAAAAGTTAAAAAGGAGGCGTTTGTTTCATTCCTAAAGAGAAAGTTAGTAAATATGCATATTTGTAAATCTTTGCGTTTTTCAAGGAAGACTTCTTAGGACTCAGGATTTTCATTTGATGTTGTTTTTATTTTTAAAAAGAGGTTGAAAGAAGGCAGAGAGATCAAACAGGAACTGTTTCCAGGACAGCAAGGGAGGATGAAATGTTATGGATTTGAAGGAGACAGCATTTGACTAATGCAAAGAACGAGGTGAGAGGAAACAAGAGACGATCCTTGGCTAAATTGAGAATAAGAAACACGTGACTCAAGTCTGAAGCTTCTCTATTTAAAGCTCCAAACTGCCCTCCGGCTGCCCCCAGCGCCCAACCCCCCCTCCGGCTGCCCCCAGCGCCCAACCCCCCCTCCCAGCTCGTAGGCCCGCCAGGCTTCCATGTCTTTTCTCCCTCTGAAGAAATTACGCCTCAGAAAACCAGAGACACACTGAAACTCTTGACTTCTGGCCGAGGCTGTGGAATTTCACCATGGGGTAACATCTCGTGTAAAACCCCCCTAACATGATTCAAAATCGAGTAACAGCCTGTCCGGGGCCCCTAGTAAGTCCGTTTCAGACATCCAAGGACTGGAACGTTACTGAAGACAGAAAGTTACAGATTCTCAGAAAAACCACATCCTAGAAGCACAGCCAGCTTGGATACAGCTGTGGACCAAAACAGATATGAACCCACCCCCTCTTTCCTGCAGCTTGCCCTTTGAAGCTCAATAAAAGATTCAAACGCCCACCCTTCGGTGCCAAAGCCATTCCATGCATCTGGCCCCTTTCCTCTCTTGGAAAGTGGGAAAAAAAAACCTCTTTTTCTCCTCTTGCTAATATTTCTGTGAATTCTTTCACGGACTGCGTTGGCTCACCTAACATTTTATGCTAGACTTTCTCCAAGGGGGGCAAACACTTCTCCTCAGGAGCCGGGGTGGCTGGAGCCTGAGGTTGCGGAAGTGAAATGTATGTGAAAGTCTATGTTTAGTCTTTTCTTAATTTTAATTTTAATTAAAAAAAATTTTTTGAAATATATTTGATTTACAATGTTGTATTAGTTTCAGGTGTACAGCAAAATGATTCAGTTATATATATATACGTATACTTTTTGATATTCTCTTCCAATATAGGTAATTACAAGATATTGAGCAGAGTTCCCTGTGCTATACAGTAGGTCCTTGTTGGTTATCTATTATGTATGTAGTAGTGTGTATATTTTAATCCCAAACTCCTAACTTATCCCTCCCCTACTGTTTGTGAGTTTGTTTGTTTGTTTGTGAGTCTATGTTTGTTTTCTATGTTTGTGAGTCTATTTCTGTTTTGTAAGTAAGTTCATTTGTATCATTTTTTTAGATTCCACATATAAGCTATATCATATGGTATTTGCCTTTCTCTGACTGACTTCACTTAGTATGGTAATCTCTAGGTCTATCCCTGTTGCTGCAAAGGGCATTATTTCATTCTTTTTTATGGCTGAGTAGTATTCCATTGAATATATATACACCACATCTTCTTCATCCATTCCTCTGTGGATGGATAGTTAGGTTGTGATATATGTTTAGTCTTAAACATGAACACACATTTTGACATTACCCATTAATTCATCTGAGTTCATTTTTACATAAAATAATATTAACAATAACATCACAGTTACCATTTATTAAATTATATGCTCCAAGCACAGTGATAAAGACTATATATACATCATCTTAATCCTCTCATTAAGCCTCTTAAAAGGGGTATCAATATTATCTGCATGTTTACATGAGCAAACAGGCTCAGAATGGAGGCAAAACTTGCCCAGGAATGGCTGACAAGTGGTAATGCTGGGTTTCAAACCCAGTGTGTCCTGTCAGCAGAATGACCTTGAAAACTGGAACTCTTCAATCAGATAAAGTCATGAGAGAAATCCAAAATTCAATTTGCTACCACTGTAATATCTGCAAGAGGCGAGAAGTTTATAAAAAACTTTTCAGGATTCCATCAAGTTCAAAGATTTTAAAAGTTGGCCAGAAATGAGATCATAGATCAGGCGACAAAACAAGTTGAAAAGGTCTCACTTGCCAAAGCTGACACGATTTAAGCTTCAAAAAGAATAATGACTGTGCCCTCTGATATACATTAAATCTGGAAAGCCATGGGGTCCACAGTGAGATGCAAAAAGTGAGAATTAACAGGGTTTTTTTAATCTGTAAAAGCAGGTGAATAGAATGCATTTTTATTGAGCCTTGTTATTGCTGTTGTTAGCTCATTTATTAAATCAATGAAGAATACAGAATGTAGAAAATTAAAAATTGAAAAGCACTGACAGACTGAGAGAATATCAGTTGACCAACTTCATAAGTAATAACCTTCAGTCACTGAAAATCATCTAAAAATACAAAATTTAATTATTTATAATGTTCAATATCTGAAAGGGTTATGTCATCTCTTTTTCAAATACGAAAGAATGGAAGGTTCCATGAGGCCTGGAGACCTTCGAACGTGATAGGAACCCATCACGTTCAAAGGTCTCCAGGGTTACAAGAAAAAAACATTCACACATCTAAAGTTTATCAGTGAGGTGGGAGCTGGGGCCTCCCGTCTACTCCCGCTGGAGTAGAGAAGAATTAGGTCAGGTGCATAATTTAAATCCAGGGAGACCACTGCTCTCTTGTTGTCATGGAATCATAAAGGAATAGCAAGAACCAAGCGTGTTCCATCAGGGTCACAAATGAGAATCCAGCCAGGCAGGCTTCAGCTGTAAGTCTCCCTCAGTAGAGAATGTTGGTGAACTGGTAGGGTGACCATCTTCCTTAAACGAATAAGTGTTTTTCCACCTGGGGGGAATTAAAAATTCAGAATTAAGTACAGAAATGCTTAAGAGAATCAGAACACTAGTGTCAATACCCTTATGTTGAGAACGTGTCTGCATATTTGGTATTTTGCCTGTAAGACAGCCTTTTCACAACAATTTGAAATGTGTATTTGTGCAATCGACTTAAACATATGATTTTAAGGTGAAAGTCGTTCTCAGTATTGAAACTTCTAAGAGAACTTCGGGTTTACTTTAGTTTATTGGATTTGTAACAATTACTTAGTTCTCCGGAAGGTTTGGTTTGGTATTGATAAGTCAGGTCACTGCTGACTTAAAAGGGAAAAGCTTAGGTTGATGCAGCTGCTAAAGGCACTTCCCCAACAGAGCATCAGCCCTGGATCTTGGCACCTTTGCCATTTCCTCATCCAGCCCCTCCCTACCTCTAGTTCACAAAATGGGGCTGTGATAGAAAAGGCTGCCTGCGCTTCAGCGGGCTGCTTCCTCCATCCGGGCACAAATTCTAGCTACAGCCAGATGGGTTTTCCATGGCCCCTATGTCCTCCTCCCTGTCCAAGACAATGCATAACACTCAGCAGCATGCTTGGGCACAGAGAGGACAAGGGAACAGATTTACAAAATGCTTGCTTGTGTCTGGCTTTTCTAATCTAGCAGCTTCTCATCGTGTGCTTTGCCCTGTTTGTACGCGGTATGGTTCAGGGAACCCAGTGCCATCCTGCACAGCACCCAGCGGCGACGTTATCAAACCTGCCCCCCTCCCCCACAAAACCTGGCAACTGACTCTTTTAAACTTCCTTGGCCAATGCGATATTCCCGTGACTTAGTTGTAATACTTCTAGTCTCTGGATGGCCCAAGGCTCTCCCCTGCAGGAAAGCAATCCTATTATTACAGCAAAAAAATCGCTCCAGAAATAGTCTCACTAGGGAATTTCCTTGCTAGGAAATTTCTCTTAACATAGTTTCAGCCCAAGTTTCTCATTCTAAAGAACAAGTTTTCCAACATGTATGCAAATGGCAACCATGTAATTTGTACCACCCTCAGAGCTCTGGCAAAGTAGAAAGAAAGAAAATGAAACCTCAAAGCAAAGGTTAAGTAAATTTGTTTTAAATGGCCTGAGGCCCTGCCAGTGACCATGAGTGATGCATCTACAAGCCAGGGAGCCACAATTCAACTGACCAAATGGCTCAAAATACATGCAAATATCATGAGGAGACCAGAGTCCAGCTCTTCCTCTAGTACCTGGAGGACACATTGCTGTCATTACCAAAGGTCACTTATCCTCCAGGGTTTGTAAAGAGTGGGTGTGGGTGCCCCAACATATTTATTCCTGCCAGAAGTCTGATTCTCTGTAAAAGAACATTAGGGGGAAAAATAACTGCCTCTCGCGCAGACAGTTTTTCTTCATCACCCCTGATGACTGTGTGTTCATTTCACCACCCTTGGGAATAGTGACGTCTCATCGCAAGTCTGGCCCGTGATGCAAATGGAGACCCAGAGACAGCAAACCCCGGCTACCTCTTAACTACCAGCAGCGAAGTTGGCCCTGACAGCCCTGAAGTCACTTAGAGGACGCAGCTTTCACCAGCCTGTGGTGGCTTCAGCCTACAGGGTGGAGAAGAGTTGATCCTGTTCCATCTTTGCCTGACAGGGGAGTCCACAGTGAACATGGAAGAAACTCCATGGAGATACCGAAGAAGTAACTTCAGGACAGCTGGAATAAACTAGAAAACCTCGGCGCTAATGTTAGTTAGGATTCTTAGCATCTTTACTTCATAAGATGCTGCTAGGGACGAGGGTGAGGTGAGCTAGGCACCTCAGGTGCACACTTGACGGAGGTGCTCAGGCTCGGGGCCCTGTGTGCTGGTTCCGCCCTCCCTCCTCTCTTCTCGCCCTGTCTGTTGTCTTCAAGACTCGCGGTATTCATTTGCTAGGGCTGCCATAGCAAAGTGCCACGAACAGGGTGGCTGAGAACAGCAGAAATGTATTCTCTCTCAGTGCTGGAGGCTAGAAGGCCCAAATCAAGTTGCCGGCAGGGTCGCTTCCCTCTCAGGACTCTGAAGGAGGCTCTGTTTCATGCTTCACTCCCAGAGTCTGAGGACAGCCATCCACACTTGGCATTCTTTGGCTTGTAGATGCACCACTCCAATCTCTACCTCCACCTTCACCTGGCATCCTCCCTATGTGTCTCTCTCTTCTTCTTCTAAGTTGGCCAGCTATCTTGGATTAGGGCCCTCCCTAATGACCTCACCTTAACCTGATTACATCAACAAGAACCCTATTTCCAAGGAAAAAAAGTCACAGGTTCTGGGAGTTGGGACTTCAACATGTCTTCTGGGGGGGACACAATTCAACCCATAATGGTCTCTTACAATAAAGCTGAACAGTTCTAATCCTTGGAAGGTCACCTTTACAGCCAGTGCCCACTATCCATCACTGAGCAACAAACCACCCCCGTAACTTGGTGGCTTAAAACAAGAACCGTTTTATTTGCTCATGATTCTGCAGTTTGGGCTGGGCTCAGCAGGGCTATCCTTCTGCTGTCACTCACATGGCTGCATTCAGCTAGTGGCTCAGACGGGAGCAGGACTCAGCTGCGAAGGCTGGGCTCCTCTCTCTGCATTAGCTCTCTGGACCTTTCTTTCTTTTTTTCACGTGACCTCTCCTCCTGGTCTTGGCAGCAGGGTAGCTGGACTTCTTAACGGGGGGGGTGGGGGGTGGTCAGCACTCCCAAGAGGATGAAATGGAAGCTGCTAGATCTCCTTAGGCTTAAATCTGGAGGTGGACACAGCATCATTTCTGTAGCATTCTGTAGGTTAAAACAATTTCCAGGGCGAGCCCAGATTCACAGGGAAGGGAAAACCCAAGGGCGTGAATACCAAGAGGAGTGAGTAGTTTGAAGCCACCAGTATAAGAGCCTATCACAGCCTAATAAAATATAGGTACAAATGTTTGCCCACGTATATCCACAGAAGGGAGAAATAGGATGAGGAGATGAACCCCCTTCCTCTTAACGAACTCCACATTTCATAGTCTAAATATTAAAATTGCAGCCAGCAGAGAGATCCTTAACACTTTCCTCCTCCAGGAAAAGATCATGACCCTTTTATATATGCTAAAAGTCTAGCTGGACAAATGCAGTAACCTTTCTCAACTGTTGATCTTTAGCACCCCTTTCAAACAGCCTTTTTGAAATTTGCTACCTTTGGTCTAAAAGTTCCACTTTGGCCCCATCTACTGAATGACGTCATCATGTCTCTCTTCTTCCCCGGTCGTCCTCCCCTGCTGACCACAGGCCAACCTTGGAAGAGCTCAAAGGTAGTCATGGGGATGCAGATGCAAGAGAACGCCTGTAATTGGGGTGATTAGGGAACTGAGGCGTACGAGTCCGCAGTGCTCTTCCTCCTTCCTGTGATAGAGTTTTTAGAAATGGCAACGTTTCAAAATTCTAAGGTTGAGATCTTTTTTTCTTTTTTCTTTCAAGTGAGGATCAAACTTTTTCTTTTTTTAAATTATTATTTATTTTTTTGGCAACACCACGTGGCACGTGTGATCTTAGTTCCCCGACCAGGAATCAGACCTGTACCCCCTGCACTGGAAGCACAGAGTCTTAACCACTGGACCGCCAGGGAAGTCCCTGGGGTCTTTTTTACTTGATAGGCCTCTGTAAAAAAAAAATGTTTTTCAATTTGACTTATAAATAGAATAATG
This sequence comes from Kogia breviceps, assembly GCF_026419965.1. NCBI lineage: Eukaryota > Metazoa > Chordata > Mammalia > Artiodactyla > Physeteridae > Kogia > Kogia breviceps. The sequence goes on along the minus strand of NC_081319.1, from coordinate 95,257,307 downwards.
AGTCAACTGAATTTTAAAGTTTAAAATTAGATTTTATAATCTGTAATTTCAATACATTAAATATTGACTTTAAAAAACAAAGTAAATCTCTGAATCGTCTCCCTGTGCACAACACTCTCAAAGGTGCTAAAAAATGTATATCTATATTTAATATGTATGACTCCCTCTGGGCTACTATCCATAAAGTGATAGGTTGGTAAATTGTTTTACACTACTACCAGACATAAGTAATAAGAGGTAATTATGAAGGATGTGTAAAAGTGGGAAAGTTCTTTTGTATAATGTAAAGCAGAAACTGTTCTCAAGGAGACAGTGAGGGGTACTGATTAAAAACTTGGACTTCAGAATTGATGACCTCCATCCAAACCCTAACTTGCCATCTACTCATTACTGGCGTTGGGTAAGTCACTGAAGCTCTCTGTATTAGTTCCCTAGGCTGCCATAACAGAGTACCACAAACTGGGTAGCTTGAAAGAGCAAAACGTATTGTCTCGCAGTTCTGGAGAGGAGGAATCCTTCCTCCTCTCTTCCTCTGCTGGCCATCGTGACGTTCCTTGGCTCATAAATACATCACTATAATCCTCCATCTTCCCATGGCATTCTCCCTATGTCTCTGTCTTCACATGGCCATCTTACAAGGACTCCAGTCCTATTGGATTAGGAACCCACCCTACTCCAGTATAACTTTTCTTAACTAATTATATCTGCAATGACCTTATTCCCTAATAAGGTCACATTCTGAGATACTGGAGGTTAGGATTTCAACATACAAATTTTGGGGAGACATAATTCAACCTGTCACACTCTCCACCTGTCACACTCTCCAAGGGAGGTCACTGCCTAGCTCAGTGGTCTGCACAAGGAAAAATCAGATTACAGGTGCAATACACAAGGCATACTATATTGTGTATATAGAGTATATACACAATAAATGGTAATTAGTGTAGAAATGGACCAACATGAAATTATTGACCCTATGTAAGATACAAATTACAAATGTAAAAATAATTATATCTCTATGGAGGAATTGTAGAAATTTTTTTTAATGTGTTAAGTATTACTCAAGTCAGCTGAACTTTGTTTATTACAGTGACTGTGAACATGAGGTGTTGGCAAACCTCAACAGCATGTCAACATAGAATCCATCAAAAAATTTGAAGACGGCTGTGCAAAGAAGTGACAGCAATACCCAAAAGTAGCAGTGGATGGTGCAAAACTCACTGCTTTGGTGCTGGGGGATTTAAAATAGTTACTTTCAACTTTTGATTCTTTAGAGGCTAATTATCTGGTCTGCAGATTATGGAAGCCCTTCTCCTGCACTTAAGACTTTCAGACTCTGCTTATTGTAAGCAGCCCTGCCATCATCCTTAAGACATTCATCACCAGGTGCCCAGTGATGGAGCAGAGAGGAATGAAATCATTGAATTTTGAAAATACATGTGCATTTTTGGAGGGTTTCCTGTTTCAGTTACTGTGAAAAATCATTAAGGACCATTATGGACTTGAATGTGTCGTCCCAGAATTCGTGTCTGGAAGCCTTAACATCCAATGTGATGGTATTTGGAGGTGGGGCCTTTGGGAAGTGATTAGATTTAGTTGAGTTCATGAGGATGGGACTCTGATGATGGTATTAGTGCCCTTAGAAGAGGAGGAAGAGACCAGAGCTCTCTCTCTCTCTGCCATGTGAGGTTACAAGCCAGGAAGAGAGTCCTTTTCAAGAATTGAATCTCCCAGCACCTTGATCTTAGACTTCCAGCCTCCAGAACTGTGAGAAATAAATATTTGCTGTCTTAGCCACCCAGGCTGTGGTATTTTGTCATGACAGCCTGAACTGACTAAGACAAAGGGGAAAAGAATAAGGGATTCAATGTTAAAGCAAAAAGGGGTCTTAGGGAATATGTAATCTAGCCCTTAATTTAGAGATGATAAAATTTGTGGCCCCAAAAGTTGGAGTGTTCTTCTCATTGTTACATGGTTTGTTAGAAAAAGGCCACATAAGCATCTGGATCCCCTAAACCACACATCACTAAATTTCTGGTCCTTCTGATCAATATGTGTTGAATGAATGAAAGAAAAATTAAGAACTTCAAATATACAGTATGTTAGTGCATGAAACAGTGGGAGGAAGTTTACACTCTCATGGTTTGGGGAAGTGAATTTTAATGCAGCACACTTCACACTGGGGTACTTGGACCCCTGGGTCACTCAACGGCATTCCAAGGCATATGCAGACAGGAGTGGTTGGAAGACAGAATCAGTTTCCATCCTTGTGTTCAATTTCCATCCACCAGTGATGGAGGATCAGGTTCCCTTTTCACCCCTGCCCTTGCACAACTGTACAATTGAGGTTCCCTCCTTCCCCAAAGAAAGGCATCCTTCCACTCAACCTGATCTTCACTGTGTGGCATTGTCCTGGGGTATAAAACCTCCGGGTGCTCTTTGAAATATTCGTGTGAGTGTTGGGAAAGGGTACAGATCCTTTGGCAACTTTGGTTTCTAAGTTGTGCTTTCAAGAAAAATAAAGAAGGACATAATCAAGGTATCAGCTGGTAGATCATTGTTATAAGTTAATGTTTGTGACAGACCACTGTTAGATTTTTAGCATTTAACACAGAGGAGATCAAAGAAATGGGTGACATTGCTATAAAAAAAACTCCTTCATTCCCATCTACTTACATGACCAAAGTTTCTCATAACTTCTATCTACGAAGACAAACACAATAATAGGAATGGAATCGATGCTGAACTCTGTCTCATTCCAGCAATAAACAGTAGTCATGAACAGGTACAAGAATTAATAGGGGAGTGAGAGGGGAGTCCTATATCTATGTAGGGCTTCACATGAATTCTAGTTCTTTACTTTCGGCTATGTGAAAGGTTTGTACTTCCCCACCCCCCTATGAAGTGAGGTGTGGCCATGTGACTTGCATTGCTAATGAAGTGTGAATGGCATGGACGTGTATCACTTACAGGCAGAGACTTGAGAGCTTTTGCACTATTTGCCACGTTCCCTGTTTCCTGCCCAGTGATCATAGAAACACATGTTGAGATGAAGCCTCCAAAAGGCTGGGTCCCAGAGTAATGACCATGAGCAATGCCTCTTGCTGAATGGAACAGTCGTATGAGCAAGAGATACACTTGTGCTGTGTTAAGTACCTGAATATAATCCAGCCCCTCCAGATGAATAGTTTGTTTTTTAATTTCTGTTTTTTACTGAAGTATAGTTGATTTACAATGCTGTGTTCTGCTGTACAGAAAAGTGATTCAGTTATACATATATAAACATTCTTTTTTAAAATATTCTTTTCCATTATGATTTATCACAGGATATTGAATATAGTTCCCTGTGCTATACAGTAGGACCTTGTTGATATCCATTCTATACATAATAGTTTGCACCTGCTAATCCCAAACTCCCACTCCATCCCCCCTCACCACCCCACCTTGGCAACCACAAGTCTGTTCTCTATGTCTGTGAGTCCATTTCTGTTTTGTGTGTTATATTTTAGATTTCACATATAAATGATATCATATGGTATTTGTCTTTCTCTCTGTGGCTTACTTCACTTAGCATGATAATCTCTAGGTCCATCCATGTTGCTGCAAATGGCATTATTTCATTCTTTTTTATGATTGAGTAGTATTGCATTGTGTGTGTGTGTGTGTGTGTGTGTGTGTGTGTGTGTATCACATCTTTTTTATCCAGTCATCTGTCGATGGACATTTAGGTTGTTTCCATGTCTTGGCTATTGTGAATAGTGCTATTATGAACACAGGGGTGCATGTATCTTTTTGAATTACAGTTTTTTTTTCTGGATATATGCCCAGGAATGGAATTGCTGGATCATATGGCAACTCTGTTTTTAGCTCTTTGAGGAACTTCCATACTGTTTTCCATAGTGGCTGCACCAACTTACATTTCTACCAACAGTCTAGGAGGGTTCCCTTTTCTCCATACCTTCTCTGGCATTAATTGTTTGTAGACTTTTTGATGATGGCCATTCGGACTTGTATGAGGTGGTATCTCATTGTAGTTTTGATTCGCATTTCTCTAATAATTAACGATGTTGAGCATCTTTTCATGTGCCTGTTGGACATCTGTATGTCTTCTTTGGAGAAATGTCCAGACAGATAGTTTTAATAAAAAGTACTTCTTAATGGAATTTTATTTTTGATGCTTAATAATTATTTATATACATAATTTATTTAAGTTGTTTTGATCAATTGTGTCAAAAAAAAGTCACAGTTCAACCCCAAAGAAAATGTAAATGATTAGATCATTATGATCACAGGAAATAATAAAGTGTAAATTTTGATTTCTATGATTTTTGTGGCAGAGAAGTGTGATGGGGTGATCAGGAAAAGTGTTTTATCCCAATGCAATTCATTTCATAAAGGATGAAATGGATTACACTAGGATAAATTCCTGAGGGAGATATGGAATGGAAATAGGAATTGAAGGACATAAAGGAACAATATGAAATTTCAACTCTAAAAGTAGAGTTTTTTTCATGTATTTTTCAACTGAATGATGATAAACACTAGGTAATCCTGGAGTTAGTTTTCATTTGATATGTTTAAAAATGATATAATGTTTTCACTTGAAATAAGCTAGGAATTACATCTTTTGCAACTAAACTTACAATTAAGAGTTTTAGATTTCAATTAAAAATATGCAAGAGAATAAGTAGTTTTGGAGGGATAGTTGAAAAAAATTTGAAGGTGACAATTCTTATCTATCTAGGGCAGAGTTGTCTAAACCTTGGCACTTTTGAAATTTTAGGTCGGATAATTTTTTTGGTGGTGGCCGTCCTATGCATTGTAGGGTATTAAGCAGTACCCCTGGCCTCTGTCTACCAGATGCAGTAGAATCCCACCTTTCTAGCTGTGACAACCACAAATGGCTCTAGACTTTGCCAAATATCCCCAGGGAAAACAAAATTGTCCCCACACAAGAACCACTTGATCTGTGGGTAAATGCTTTTTTTTTGTCTTCCTGTTTCCACTCTCTTCAAAGGCATGAGTTGTCAAAAAACGTGACAGTGACCCTAGAATCCCCTCAACCTTATTCCTATTCTTCTCCAAGCTTAAGAGATGTGGCCAAGAAATGACGGCTTATACCAGAACCAGTAACTCATTTATATTTCCTGCCTGCCCTGGCTACCCCCAGTTTAAATTGAATTCAGTTTTGATGAAGAATGAGAAACTTGAGTTAGCACTGCTCAGGGCTGTTCCATACCAAACTACTTTCTGCTCAATATTACATTAGCTACATGAACACACACAATAATGCACAATAATTCAATATGTCCAGGAGAAGAGAGATTTTGATTTTCTGGAGATCTTCCTGATTCTTAACAAATGGGATATTTTTAGTGCTTGAGGACTAATAGGCAGGGGAAAAGAGATCTTATGAATCAGTAGAAGCAAAAATAAAGGCAGATCATGAAGAAAATGGGCTTAGGGTCAACAGCCAAGTAGAAAAAAAAGAAGAGTGGCCGTCACCTTGTTTTGTACATTCTACACGAACACCAGCCTGAGCTGAGAGCTGAGGTCTTCATTCATTCGTGCAGGAGGAGGGAACATCATGGTCTCATTAAACATCTGCAGAAGCCAGATACTATGTGGATATTTAGCTTTTTTTGGCCTGAGTTTTGGGCTGTTTTTCTTCCAACCCTATTTAACAACTGCAGCCCTGAAAGGACAAGCAGAACACAGGGAAGAAAGTTCTTGGTTTGGAAAGTCTAGAGAAGCTAATTATTTAGATACTCAAAGGGGTATGTGAAGAGCCTGGAGACCAAATTTGATTTGGGTTTGCCCCCTCTGGTATTGGAAGAAAAAACATCTGCTTCTTGGGGAGCCCAGAATAGTTCAGTGCTTGGTTTCTTACTGTGCTCTGCTCTCACAAGAGGACCCCTTCCCTTTAAAAATTATAATAAATCAACAGCATGATGGGGGAGGGTGCAATGAGAACACAGTGTTGAACTGCTCCCTCTTGCTTGCTCTCCTTTTTTTTCCTCCAAATTTTCATAACCTCAAGGGAATAAAAAGCAAACTAGTTATCATTATTGGCTTCTCAGCTGTAGGAGAAGCTTAACTCTTCCTACTGGTGTCCCAGGCCACCTAGTCACTGAGACCAAGAATGCAGCAGTCCTGGTAGCCAGCTGATAGCAGATGTTAGAAAGTAGAGTATGTGGTCATCCACCAGAGGGCAGACAGCAGAAGCAAGAAGAACTACAATCCTGCAGCCTGTGAAACAAAAACCACATTCACAGAAAGACAGACAAGATGAAAAGGCAGAGGGCTATGTACCAGATGAAGGAACAAGATAAAACCCCAGAAAAACAACTAACTGAAGTGGAGATAGGCAACCTTCCAGAAAAAAAAAATCAGAATAATGATAGTGAAGATGATCCAGGGCTCGGAAAAAGAATGGAGGCAAAGATCGAGAAGATGCAAGAAATGTTTAACAAAGACCTAGAAGAATTAAAGAACAAACGAACAGAGATGAACAATACAATAACTGAAATGAAAACTGCATGAGAAGGAATCAATAGCAGAATAACTGAGGCAGAAGAACGGATAAGTGACCTGGAAGACAGAATGGTGGAATTCACTGCTGCAGAACAGAAAAAAGAAAAAAGAATGAAAAGAATGAAGACAGCCTAAGAGACCTCTGGGACAACATTAAACACAACAACGTTTGCATTATAGGGGTCCCAGAAGGAGAAGAGAGAGAGAAAGGACCCAAGAAAGTATTTGAAGACATTATAATTGAAAAATTCCCTAACATGGGAAAGGAAATAGCCACCCAAGTCCAGGAAGTGCAGTGAGTCCCATACAGGATAAACCCAAGGAGAAACACGCCGAGACACATAGTAATCAAATTGGCAAAAATTAAAGACAAAGAAAAATTATTGAAAGCAGCAAGGGAAAAATGACAAATAACATACAAGGGAACTCCCATAAGGTTAAGAGCTGATTTCTCAGCAGAAACTCTACAAGAAGGGAGTGGCATGATATACTTAGAGGGAAGAAAGGGAAGAACCTACAACCAAGATTACTTTACCCAGCAAGGATCTCATTCAGATTCGATGGAGAAATCAAAAGCTTTACAGACAAGCAAAAGCTAAGAGAATTCAGCACCGCCAAACCAGCTCTACAACAAATGCTAAAGGAACTTCTCTAAGTAGAAAACACAAGACAAGAAAAGGACCTAAAAAAACAATTAAGAAATTGTCATAGGAACATACATATCGATAATTACCTTAAATGTGAATGGATTAAATGCTCCAACCAAAAGATACAGGATTGCTGAATGGATACAAAAACAAGACCCATATATATGCTGTCTACAAGAGACCCACTTCAGACCTAGGGACACATACAGACTGAAAGTGAGGGGATGGAAAAAGATATTCCATGCAAATGGAAATCAAAAGAAAGCTGGAGTAGCAATACTCATATCAGATAAAATAGACCTTAAAATAAAGAATGTTACAAGAGACAAGGAAGGACACTACATATGATCAAAGGATCAATCTAAGAAGAAGAAATAACAATTATAAATATATATGCACCCAACATAGGATTACCTCAATACATAAGGCAACTGCTAACAGCTATAAAAGAGGAAATCAACAGTAACACAGTAATAGTGGGGGACTTTAACACCTCACTTACACCAATGGACAGATCATCCAAAATGAAATAAATAAAGAAACAGAAGCTTTAAATGACACAATAGACTAGATAGATTTAATTGATATTTATAGGACATTCCATCCAAATACAGCAGATTACACTTTCTTCTCAAGTGCGCATGGAACATTCTCCAAGATAGATCACATCTTGGGTCACAAAACAATCCTCAGTAAATTTAAGAAAATTGAAATCATATGAAGCATCTTTTCTGACCATAACACTATGAGATTAGAAATCAATTACAGGGAAAAAAACGTAAAACACACAAACACATGGAGGCTAAACAATACATTACTAAATAACCAAGAGATCACTGAAGAAATCAAAGAGGAAATCAAAAAATACCTAGAAACAAATGACAATGAAAACATGATGATCCAAAACCGTCATGGGATGTAGCAACAGCAGTTCTAAGAGGGAAGTTTTTTTTGTTTTTGTTTTTTTTTTTTTGTCTTACGCGGGCCTCTCACTGTCGTGGCCTCTCCCGTTGCGGAGCACAGGCTCCGCCGGACACGCAGGCTCAGCGGCCATGGCTCATGGGCCCAGCCGCTCCGCGGCACGTGGGATCCTCCTGGACCGGGGCTCAAACCCATGACCCCTGCATCGGCAGGCGGACTCTCAACCACTGCGCCACCAGGGAAGCCCTAAGAGGGAAGTTTATAGCTATACAAGTCAACCTCAAGAAACAAGAAAAATCTCAAACAATCTAACCTTACACCGAAAGGAACTAGAGGAAGAAGAACAAACAAAACCCAAAGTTAGCAGAAGGAAAGAAATCATCAAGGTCAGAGCAGAAATAAATGAAATAGAAACAAAGAAAATAATAGCAAAGATCAATAAAACTAAAAGCTGGTTCTTTTAGAAGATAAACAAATTGGTAAACCATAGCCAGACTCATCAAGAAAAAGAGGGAGAGAACTCAAATCAATAAAATTAGAAATGAAAAAGGAGAAGTTACAACAGACACTGCAGAAATACACAGCATCCTAAGAGACTACGATAAGCAACTTTATGCCAATAAAATGGAGAACCTGGAAGAAATGGACAAATTCTTAGAAAGGTATAACCTTCTAAGACTTAACCAGGAAGAGATAGAAAATATGAACATACCAATCACAAGTAATGAAATTGAAACTGTGATTAAAAGTCTTCCAACAAACAAAAGTTCAGGACCAGATGGCTTCACAGGTGAATTCTATCAAACATTTAGACAAGCGCTAACACCCATCCTTCTCAAACTCTTCCAAAATATTGCAGAGGAAGGAACACTCCCAAACTCATTCTATGAGACCACGATCACCCTGATACCAAAATCAGACAAAGATACTACAAAAAAAGAAAATTACAGACCAATATCACTGATAAATATAGATGCAAAAATCCTCAACAAAATACTAGCAAACAGAATCCAATCATACACCATGATCAAGTGGGATTTATCCCAGGGATGCAAGGATTCTTCAATATACACAAATCAATCAATGTGATACACCATATTTAAAAACTGAAGAATAAAAACCATATGATCATCTCAATAGATGCAGACAAAGCTTTTGACAAAATTCAACACCCATTGATGATAAAAACTCTCCAGAAAGTGGGCATAGAGGGAACCTACCTCAACATAATAAAGGCCATATATGACAAACTCACAGCAAACATCATTCTCAATGGTGAAAAACTGAAAGCATGTCTTCTACTATCAGGAACAAGACAAGGATGTCCACTCTCACCACTATTATTCAACATAGTTTTGGAAGTCCTAGCCACGGCAATCAGAGAAGAAAAAGAAAGAAAATGAATACAAATTGGAAAAGAAGAAGTAAAACTGTCACTGTTTGCAGATGACATGATACTATACATAGAGAAGCCTAAAGATGCCACCAGAAAACTACCAGAGCTAATCAATTAATTTGGTAAAGTTGCAGGATACAAAATAAAGCACAGAAATTTCTTCCATTCCTATTCACTAATGATAAAAAATCTGAAAGAGAAATTAAGGAAGCCCTCCCATTTACCACTGCAACAAAAAAATAAAATACCTAGGAATAAACCTACTAGGGAGACAAAAGACCTGTATGCAGAAAACTATAAGACACTGGTGAAAGAAATTCAAGATGATACCAACAGATGGAGAGATATACCATGTTGTTGGATTGGAAGAATCAATATTGTGAAAATGACTATACTACCCAAAGCAATCTACGGATTCAATGCAATCCCTATCAAATTACCAATGGCATTTTTTACAGAACTAGAACAAAGAATCTTAAAATTTGTATGGAGACACAAAAGACCCCAAATAGCCAAAGCAGTTTTGAGGGGAAAAATCAGACCTGGAGGAATCAGACTCCCTGACTTCAGACTATACTACAAAGCTACAGTAATCAAGACAATATGGTAGTGGCACAAAAACAGAAATATAGATCAATGGAACAGGATAGAAAGCCCAGAGATAAACCCACGCACCTATGGTCAACTAATCTATGACAAAGGAGGCAAGGATATACAATGGAGAAAAGACAGTCTCTTCAATAAGTGGTGCTGGGAAAACAGGACAACTACATGTAAAGGAATGAAATTAGAACACTCCCTAACAGCATAGGCACAAGAAAAGCTGCTCAACATCACTAATTATTAGAGAAATGCAAATCAAAACTACAATGAGGGGCTTCCCTGGTGGTGCAGTGGTTGGGAGTCCGCCTGCCGGTGCAGGGGACACAGGTTCGTGCCCCGGTCCGGGAAGATCCCACGTGCCGCAGAGCGGCTGGGCCCATGAGCCATGGTCACTGGGCCTGCGCGTCCGGAGCCTGTGCTCTGCGACGGGAGAGGCCGCAGCAGTGAGAGGCCCGCGTAGCGCAAAAAAAAAAAAAAAAGAAAAAGACAAAACTACAATGAGGTATCACCTCACACCAGTCAGATGGCCATCATCAAAAACTCTACAAACAATAAATGCTGGAGAGGGTGTGGAGAAAAGGGAACCCTCTTGCACTGTTGGTGGGATGTAAATTGATACAACCACTATGGAGAACAGTATGGAGGTTCCTTAAAAAACTAAAAATAGAATTGCCATATGATCCAGCAATCCCACTACTGGGCATATACCCAGAGAACACCATAATTCAAAAAGACACATGCACCCCAATGTTCATTGCAGCACTATTTACAATAGCCATGTCACGGAAGCAACCTAAATGCCCATCGACAGACTAATGGATAAAGAAGATGTGGTACATATATACAATGGAATATTACCCATAAAAATGAATGAAATTTGGTCATTTGTTGAGATGTGCATGGATCTAGAGACTGTCATACAAAGTGAAGTAAGTCAGAAAGAGAAAAACAAATATCGTATATTAACACATGTATGTGGAACCTAGAAAAATAGTACAGATGAACCGGTCTGCAGGACAGAAGTTGAGACACAGATGTAGAGAACAAACGTATGGACACCTAGTGGGGAAAGCTGCGGGGGGTGTGTGTGGGGGGATGGTGGTGTGCTGAATTGGGAGATTGGAATTGAGATGTATACACTGATGTGTGTAAAACTGATGACGAAAAAGAACCTGATGTACCAAAAAATAAATAAAATTAAATTTAAAAATTAAAAAAAAGAAAAGGAAGTAGAGTAGGTGATTTTCTCCTTTCATCAAAGCTAGCAAGAACACTAAACAATGTTTTAAAAATGAGAAGAGTTCGGGTATAGCATAGAACACAGCATTGAAGAAAATTGAGCTGATGGAATAATCCAGTCTCCCTGCAACTCACTCGAAAGTTATCACCAAGGGATTTAACAGCACCTTTTATTTGAAGATTCTAAAATATTTGACATAGTGTACCAAACATGTGTCACATACTTAAGACCTTTGTCATTCTGTTTGCTCTCTCTCCAAAGCATGGTTCTGCCTAAAATAGCTCTCTGGTGCTCCTGGGTTCTGTTACAAACCCCAGAGTCACATTCTAGAAGTAGAAATCAAATTAGATCACTCTTTTGTTTAAAGTTTCTTGGAGGCATTGGAGAACGGTGCTCTGCGAATCCAGTGAATCAATAGGTGTGCAATGAGACTGTCATCATCATCCCAAATGCATAGTTAATGAGGACAGAGGCCACAGGGGGGAAAGGTTGGACACTTTGATTTAGGCTCAACCTCTTATAGTAATTAATGGTCAATGAGAAAAAGAAAAGCATGTCTCATATGAGAAGATCCTAAGGTCTGTAATGCATAAATAAAATTCTCAAACCAAACGTCATGCAAAAAGGCCATTGATTCACTAGTTGGCTTTTGTATCACACAAACCTCAGTGAAATGCTCAAGGTGATGGAGCCCAGTAATCCTAACCAGCTGAGTAATAACAGTAAAAGGCAGGGGGTATGTTTATTATACAGCAATAGTTAACAGGTGTGAAGTCATTCCGAAGTTCCAAATAAATGTCTGCAGAGGTCAGGCAAGCAAAATAAATATGTAACTCAGGCTGGGGGTAATATGGTGGGAACTGGTGGAATCTGCCCTGAACTGGAAAATATATCATCTGCTAATATCATGCACTTGCAATTACAAAAAAGAAAGGGGAAAAAGAGCAAAACAAAAACACTGTGCTAGTTAAACCAGACAGGTCAGGTTTAGGTGAGAAAGCAAGTTTGGAAGCCCTGTAAATAGCAGTGGCTCTTTCTTAGTCACTAGTTCCTACCCTGGTCCCTGGATGAAATCTTTGAGGACAGGTTGATAATTTGTTCCATTTATGGAAACAGCTTAGTGACTCAAGAAATATTTGAGTTATATAATAGGGTCTTTTACCTACAGAATTGCTTTCCCTGGATCATGCTGTGGGTTTACCTATACAGACAAATGTCATAAGAAAAAAATCATGTGAAATTCCTCATGTTTCCATCCACAATGTTCTCTTAACAAAGACCCATGAGAGAAATGCCTTTTAAATCTCACTTCAGGGACAGGAAGAATCCGGGACTTTGTTTTCATATTTATGGCCACTGAATTGTGTAGCCACGCTTTATTCTTATTTTTTTTATTAATTTTTATTAGAGTATATTTGCTTTACAATGTTGTGTTAGTTTCTCCTGTACAGCAAAGTGAATCAGCTATAAGTGTACATACATCCCCTCTTTTTTGGATTTCCTTCCCATTTAGGTCACCACAGAGCATTGAATAGAGTTCCCTGTGCTATATATACAGTAGGTTCTCATTAGTTATGTATTTTATATATAGCACATTTCATTCTTCTCCCACTATTTTGGTCCTAGAATTCTGAATGTCATATTTGGAGGTCTTTTTCTTTTTCATCTTTATTGGAGTATAATTGCTTTACAGTGTTGTGTCAGTTTCTGCTGTACTACAAAGTGAATCAGCTATATCTATACATACATCCCCATATCCCCTCCCTCTTGAGCCTCCCTCCCACCCTCCTTATCCCACCCCTCTAAGTGGTCACAATGCATCGAGCTGATCTCCCTGTGCTATGCAGCTGCTTCCCACTAGCTATTTTACATTTGGTAGTGTATATACGTCAATTCTACTCTCTCACTTCATCCCAGCTTACCCTTTCCCCTGCTGTGTCCTCAAGTTGGTTCTCTACGTCTGCGTCTTTATTCCTGTCCTGACACTAGGTTCATCATTACCATTTTTTTAGATTACATATATGTGCTTAGCATCAGTGTTTGTTTTTCTCTTTCTGGCTTACTTCAACCTGCATGACAGACTCTAGGTCCATCCACCTCACTACAAACAACTCAATTTCATTCCTTTTAAGGCTGAGTAATATTCCATTGTATATATGTACCACAACTTCTTTATCCATTCATCTGTTAATGGACACTTAGGTTGCTTCCAAGTCCTGGCTATTGTAAATAGAGCTGCAGTGAACATTGTGGTACATGACTCTTTTTGAATTATGGTTTTCTCAGGGTATATGCCCAGTAGTGGGATTGCAGGGTCCTATGGTAGTTCTATTTGTAGTTTTTTAAGGAACCTCCATACTGTTCTCCATAGTGGCTGTATCAATTTACATTCCCACCAGCAGTGCAGGAGGGTTTCCTTTTCCCCACACCCTCTCCAGCATTTATTGTTTCTAGAGTTTTTGATGATGGCCATTCTGACAGGTGTGAGGTGATACCTCATTGTGGTTTTGATTTGCATTTCCCTAATGATTAGTGACGTTGGGCATATTTTCATGTGTTTGTTGGCCATCTGTATGTCTACTTCGGAGAAATGTCTATTTAGGTCTTCCACCTATTTTTGGATGGGGTTGTTTGTTTTTTTGATATTGAGCTGCATGAGTTGCTTGTATATTTTTGGATTAATCCTTTGTCAGTTGCTTCATTTGCAAATATTTTCTCCCATTCTGAAGGTTGTCTTTTTGTCTTGTTTATGGCTTCCTTTGCTGTGCAAGAGCTTTGAAGTTTCATTAGGTCACATTTAAAAAATTTTTGTTTTTATTTCCATTACTCTAGGAGGTTGGTCAAAATTTGGAGGTCTTTTTTAGCTTTAGGAACATGTGATGCGTTTGTATGTGATCAGTTTACCTCTGGCTTTTATTATTCTCCTAATATGATTTCCCTCTCTCCTTAATTCCGTGATCTATATATCCTTCTGTGCAGACTTTATTTTGTGTGTGTGTGTGTGCTATTTCCAATCCATTGAGAATAGAGTATACATTAACTGAGTTTGAATGGGAACTTGGAAACCCTACATAGACCATTTCTGAGTAAATGGTTATAGGATTAGGACCATGTTCTTGTATACCCCCAAATGACATTGCTTTAGAAGAACTGAATTAAGGTGGAATATGGTGGGGGGGGGCAGTGAGGCAGGGATGAAATGTATTATATCAAGAAGATACTTTAAAAATAAACACATGATTTACTTGATTTATTTTTTCATGACATTTTTTACTGTGGTAAAATACACATAACAAAATTTACAACTTTAGCCATTTTAAAATATACAATTCGGCAACATTATGAACATTTATAATGTCATACAACCATCACTTCTTTCCATCTCCAGGAAATTTTCATCACCCCAGTCAGAAATACTGTACCCATCAAACACTAACTCCCCAGTCTCCCCTCCTCTTAGCCCCTAGTAACCTCTATTCTACTTTTGGTGTCTATGAATTTGCCTATTCTAGGTTCCTCATGTAAGTGGAATTTTACAATATTTGTCCTTTTGTGACTGGGCTTATTTCACTTAGCATAATGTATTTGAGGTTCATTTATGTTAAAGAATGTACCAGAATTTACTTCCTTTTTAAAGGCTGGATACTATCTCATTGCATGAATATACCACATTTTGTTTATCCATTTATCTGTCCATGGACATGTGAAGTGTTTCCATCTTTTGGCTACTGTGAATAATGCTACTATGAACATTGATGTTCAAGTGTCTGAGTCCCTACTTTCAGTGCTTTGGGGTATATACTCAGATCATACAGTAATTCTGTGTTTAGCTTTTTGAGGAACTGCCCAACTATTTTCCACAAACTGTACCATTTGACATTCTCACCAGCAAGACATGTGTTCCAATTTCTCTACCTCTTCTCCATTTTTCTTCTCCTCTTTTTCCATTTTTAAAATAATAGCCATCCTAATAGGTATGAAGTAATGTCTCTAAGATATATTTTTAATTACAGGAGTCTCTCTATCCAATTTGACATAGGCTTTTGTTTTTCTTTGGGAGGCACTATAGGTAAGAGGGCTTGCCTAGATGAAGTCTGTAGTCAGGCAGATCCTAGTTTGAACAGCTCTGTTTCACTTTGTTTCTTTATCTGTTAAATGGGAATAAAAATAGGCTGTACTTCACAGCTGTGTTTTGATAATCAAAGGAGACAATGCACCTCAAGAGTTTAGTGTAGGGGCAAGTAGAGAGTAATGACTCAAGAAATGGAAAGGACCAGTAGCCATACTTTACCAAATGTGACTTTCCTTCAAACTTGTGTCTGACAAATGACTCAGCTGGTCCAGTCACTGTTAATCTATAAACCTTAGTGATTAAGTGACTATTGTCAACTTCTATTTGCTGGTTAATGATGGACTAGGTCGTACAGATCAACCCTCCCTCTAAAAATAATGAAAAATACTGGACTTAAAATAACAACAACTTGAAGCTTGTTCAACATCATAGAACTGAACACACTTGGAAGCTCATGGGCCAGTTTTTGCCCAAAAGTCAGTACCTGGAGAGGTAAGCACATTAATCGAGCATCAGCCTCTCATGTTCCCTGGGAGCATCTGCTGACACCACTCACCTCTACTTGAATTTAGCATCTGTGTCATGAGAAAAAGAGCAGTCAGGTCTCAGGTCCCATGCAAGGAAGAGGGTCTGTTAGAAGACCCTGCCCACACTAAATGGGGACCCCAGAGGACTAAATCTTCAGGGTTAGGATGAGGAGGATCTACACTCAAGTCCCAACCTCTCCCCACTTCTCAGCTGAGTGCAAAGAGGGCTGTTTGACTACTGAGCAGAATAGTCAGAAAAAGGAAAGAGGGGGAGATGCTTGAGAAGTTGTAGCCTCAATGCAGTACTACCTCCATTAAAGGAAGTACAGTTAGATTTACAACTGACTTCTTTACAGCAATAATGGAGACCAAAAGCATTGGAGAAAGATTTTCAGTGTGCTGACAAAAAATGACTACCAACCTAGAATTCTATACCTGGGAAAAATATTATTCAAAGATGAGGACAAAATAAAGACATGTTCACATAAATAAAACCTGAGAGTTTGTCACAGCAAAACCTCACTAAAAAAATTTCTAAAGAATATTCTTCAGAATAGGAGAGCCATCCCACCTAGCATGACTGAGTTGCAAGAAGGATAAAGTGGTAACATACAGGCAAAAGTAATTAGATGGTGATTTAAAAACAACAACAACAACAGCAGCAGCAATGATATTATCTACTGGGGTAAAAATAAATAAATGACATATAGACTCAAAATACCATACAAAAATAGCATGTAAGTCAGAAATGGGATGAATGGACTTAAAGTGTTCTGAGCTCCTTGTATTATTGGGAGACAGGGGTAAAGATTCTGATAATTTAAAATTAAGTTTATAACGAACTTAATAAGCTAAACACACATGTTATAATTTCTAGGAACTGAATAAACAAATAGAAACAGAGAATATAACTTTCATATTAGTAGAGGAGGGAAACGGCAAATGATAAAAAATTATCAGGCATGAATGCTAAAATTAAGAGAAGAAACTTCAGTGAGAAATAGGATAGTTGTACAGCCTCAAAATATCCCCGCAAATTTATTTACTCGGTGGTATTTATTGCTCGGTGGCATTAACATACATCAGCACATTCTTTGACACTCTTCCCTCCAAGAGGTGGAGCTAAATCCCCTCCACTTGAGTGTGGGCTGGTTTAGTAATTCGCTTCTAGTGAATAGAGCATGGACAGGGGAAAACGGTCACTTTACCGTGGAGAAACCTGGCAGACACACCTTACCCAAGTCATCAAGGTTCACACCACCAGTAATAAGTCTCATTAATATTATGAACCCCTGATATGATACAATGAGAAGAGTGCTTCACCTCTGTGGCATCCCCCTCCCCCTACACTCACCCCCCATAACCCAAGTCTTACATTAAGAAAACATCAGGCAAATCCAAATTGAGGGACAAAATACACGACCAGCTCTCTTCAAAAGTGTCGAGGTCATGAATGATAAGGAAAATCTGAGAAACTGTCACAGATTGGAAGAGACTAAGAATGCTCTTGGTGCTGACTACTAAATGAAATGCCGTTTGCAATCCTGATTTGAATCCTGGAACAGAAAGAAAAATTTAGTAGAAAAGCTGGCGTGACAGGCCCTAGGGTTGCCTCCACGACCCCCACCTCCTGGAGCTCATGCCCTTTTATAATTCCCTCCTGTTGAGTGTGGGTGGGGCCTATGACCTGCTTCTACTCAACAGAATATGGCAAAGCGATGCAACATTACTCTAGTGTTTACATTTTGTTAAACAGGACTCCAGGGCTTCCCTGGAGTGGGGCAGTGGTTGAGAGTCCGCCTGCTGATGCAGGGGATACGGGTTCGTGCCCCGGTCCGGGAAGATCCCACGTGCTGCGGAGCGGCTGGGCCCGTGAGCCATGGCCACTGAGCCTGCGCGTCCGGAGCCTGTGCTCCACAACGGGAGGGGCCACAACAGTGAGAGGCCGGCGTACCGCCCCAAACAAACAAACAAACAAAAACAGGACTCCATCTGGCTAGCAAACTCAAATTCTCTCTATCGCCAGCTCTGAAGAAGCATGCTTTCAGGAAATATGTGGACATGTTGGAGCATATCCTATATGGCAAGGATCTGTAAGTAGCCTCTAGGAGTGGAGAGAGGCCTCTAGCAAGAATCTGAAATCCTCAGTTCTGCAGCTGCAGGAAATGTATTCTCACAACAATCTGAGAGAGCTTGAAAGCGGGTCTTGCCCCAGTTGAGGTTCTGATGAGATCACAGTTCCACCTGCATTGCAGTCTGATAAAACCTTGAAGCAAAGAACCCGAGTAAGCCAGGCCCAAACTTCTGACCTATAGAAACTGTTTTTAAGACTGCTAATTTTTTTTTGTAATTTGTTACATAGCAATAGAAATGAATGCAACTGCTAAAATCCAAAAAATAAAAAAGTTACACTTTTAAAACCTCAAATTCTTTAAGTTTTCAAATTTAGGTTCCTAATCATCTTATTCTAAGTTTAGCAAATTTTACCATAAAGAAGCCTTTGAAAATGTTTAGTCCTGTTCATAAATGTAATTAAATTTCTATAAACATGTTACACTGCATATTTAAATTTAATACATTCATTTTCTGTTTAGTGCTTCAATTGTTTGACTTAGGTAAAATCTTCCCATGTGTTTAAATAACTCATAAATCTAATAAATTTAAATTATAAATAGGTTGAGCCTTATGTTCCTGTGACTATTTCAACACTGCATACAGACTAGGTAAGATTGTAACTTAAATTAACAAATTGTAGGAGAGAAAAAATAATATCCCCTCTACCCTTCTAAGTTCTTAGCTGAGACCCCTGGAACCTGATTTTGTGCCTGGGGAGAGGGCAGGTATGATGGAACATTCCAGAAGGAAAGAAAATGAAATGTGCAAAGTGAGCTTCTGTCTCTATCCTAATGGAAAGGGAGTGGGCAAGAAACCAAGAGGAGAAGTACCATCCCTGTAAACAAGCACCGTCACCCTAAGGAGATTTTTCCTTTAAGACAGGGCAGCGGACCAGTACCGGTCTGTGGCCTGTTAGGAACTGGGCCGCACAGCAGGAGGTGAGCGGCGGGCAAGCGAGAGAAGCTTCACCTGCCGCTTCACATTGCTTCCCATCACTCACATTACTGCCTGAACCGCCCCCCCCCTCCACCTACGTCCGTGGAAAAATTGTTTTCCATGAAACCAGTCCCTGGTGCCGGTGCCCAAAAAGTTGGGGACCGCTGCTTTAAGACATCGTAGGTAATAACGACTATAAAGCCCACATTCACCCCTGTAACTTTAACCCTACCTACGCAGATGCTTAATAAGGTTAGTTTCTTTTCCCTCTTGGGAGGATCATTTTTAAATAACCATACCATAGAATAATTATATTTTACTTTTATTTTGTTTTTTATTAGGAACTTAAGATCAGAATTAAGTTCCCTTTCACTACTTTGAAAATAAGTGGCCCAGCTGGCAGCCTCACAACGATTCAATAAGTGTCATAAATATTTCGGCGGCTCAACTAATTGTGGCAACTTTCATTCTCTCCCAGATAACCTTCGTTTCCTTTCATGAACTTCAAGAACTTCCTGTGGGACAAAGATGATGAGAGCAAGTGGAATGGCTAAGAATTTTATCATTTGCAGACTTTGTGTTAAATGAATATTTTGATGTGTCTTTATAGGTCAGCCGTACCAAATATGAGTTCACTGAGAACAGGTCGAGCCTACAGACAACTGAAGAAAATGAAAGGTGATCCCTGCCTTTGTGCAGTTAGCAATCCAGTTTGAGGATATAAAGCATAAAGCACATAATGTAACGTGTGACCCCAAATAAATAGCTACCATTTATTAACTATGGGAGACACCCACAATTTAATTCACCCAAAAACCTGGGAGAGGTTAGCATTAAACGTTTTTCTTCACCTTTTAACTTATGAGAAAACTGAGGTTTAGAGAAATTAAGTGACTCCCCCAAGGTCATCCAGCTAGAAAGTGGTGGGGTCAGGTTTTGAACCCAGGCAGAGAGAGGTCCCAGGACAAAAGCAGCTTTAGCTAACGTTGTAGTAAGTTTTAAGGACTGAGAGATTTATATTTAACTTCACTGAGACCTTGGCCAAGTTATTTCCTTTATACGGTCCTCATTTGCCTTATCGGCAAACCGGCTCCTTCATTTGGGTTGCTGTGGAGTGAACGAACAGCTGCAGGCCGAGCACTTAAGCATGGTCCTAATGCATAATGACGGCTCCGTGTGGTCAACAAGTGAGTTAAAAGTAAACTGACATCACCCATAACTCTCAGAGGGACTTGGGTCCCTCGAATCCCAGGATCCGCGCTGACTACAGCCATCACGCTTTTATGCAAACCAGCCAACCCCTGAAACCCAAAGGGAATTCAAGAATTGCCTCAACAAGCCCGCTGCTGCTCAATAGATTCACCTGCCCACTCTCTTTTCCTACTCCGCGATCCAACTTCCCAGGGATTTCTTGGTTTTTGGCACGTGAGAGGTGTGACTCAGAACCTGATGGGCGCACGGGGCTTGAAATTAGAGAAAGGAGAAGGGAAGCCCTTCAAGGGGAGGACTTTTCCTCCGGTGAGGCGGTCACATGCCCAGTCTCCCTATAGAGGACGTCGGTGACAGACAAGACGGTGTGCATTCCCCCTCCTCCCCAGCCCCCACTTCGGTCACCGCGATGAGCAAGGCCGTCAACAGGGGCGGGGGGGTGGTTAAAAACGTCACACAAGCGGGCTTCTTAGCATGCGTCTGGTCTGTCCCCAACTCGTCGGTCCTCCCCCTCCCCCGTCCCCTGGGCCCCGGCCGGCGGCGGCGGGGCGGGGGTCGGCGAGGGGGCGGGAGCGGGGCCGGGGCGGAGCCCCCAGGGCGCGGGGGCGGGCCGAGCGCGGCTGCAGGTGTGCGCAGGCCTTAAGGGCACGGCGTGCGCGCCCGGCCCAGCACCCGCCGCCGCACAGCGAGCCCCGCGTTCCCGCCGCCCCGCCCCCTTTCCCCACTCCCCCGCAAGGCCCGGCTGCTCCCGCCCCTCAGCCCGTGCCGCAGGGAGGAGCTGCGGGCTCCCGCCGCGCCGGTCCGAGCGCGCCGCCGGCGCCATGCCCCGCATAGATGCCGACCTCAAGCTGGACTTCAAGGATGTCCTGCTCCGACCCAAGCGAAGCAGCCTCAAGAGCCGAGCCGAGGTGGGATCTTTTGCCCGGGTGGCGCGGGGGAGGTGGGTGCAAGGCGCCGGGATGTGCCAGCCTTGCCAGCTTTTCTGTGTGTCTGGAGATGGATGGGACGCTGACCCCCTTTGCCCTCCTCACCACTGTAGAAGGGGAAGGGCAGCTGGTTCCCTGCCAGGACAAGGAGGTGTCTTTAAGGGGTCCGACTCCGGCCTGACATTCTAAATCCGTCCGGTCGGGTGAGGGGAAGCACACAATAGAACTAGAGCCCAGAGGAGCGAAGACCAAGGGGCCAAGTGACTTAGAGAGAATGGCGGGGGGGGGGGGTACACAGAGCAGAGACGAAGTATAAAGGGAGAGGAGATTTGGGGGCAGTGTCTCTCAGTGCGGGGAACTCTGGCTGCTTTAGTAACAGGTCCAGCAATGGAATTTTTTTTAAAAAACGTCTGCAAAACAGGGAAACGCCGGGGCAAAAGTTCAGGGTTTACTTTCTGCGTTTCAGTGGATTTCTGGGAGTGGGGCTGCGGACCTGTGCCTGATGGCACCCACTTACGGGACCGCTTCAGTCCAGCCCAGCGTTTGGGAAGTTGGGAGCGCTGGGGTGCGGGAGCAGGGGCGGGGGCGTTTTTTGCTGGTCCTGCCTTAATGAGAGCAAAGCCTGAGGAACAGGTGGAGACCAGACTGGATATAGCCAGGGAGGGGGGCAGGACGAAGGTCAAGCTGTGAAGGATAAACTAGTTGCACGCAAAGGCAGAGTTCCCCGGAGTCGTGTATCCCGGTGACCGCGGCTTTGCGTGGCGGGCTGAGAGCCGGAGCCGAAGGTGAGGGGACTTCTGGGTCTGGAAGCGGGGGCTGGAGAAGTAAACAGCAGGAGGCTGAGCCAGCGGACTGCTCCATCCGCCCCGCTCCCAGGACCATAAATAAATCCCCCTGCGAGGCCCTGGGCTGGGCTGCCTGCCGGTGCCCCCGCCTGACTCCTAACTGCAGTGCCCGGTGCTGCCAGCTGAGGGCTTGTTTGAATTAAGGAAGCCTGCTGCTGCTTTAGCCAATGACCAGGCCCTCGCAACTCACCTTCTCAAGCAGGAGGGTTGGCATCTGGAACCAGGACTGGAAGAGGCGAGCAATGGTTAACCCTTATCCCCCTGGATTGCTCAACTCTGTTCCTGTCCTCTGTTGTGTCCTTCCGGGTGCTAAAGAGCCGGGCAGACACTTAGGAGAACAATTAACAGCTGGGATGGCAGGCCATGGTCTCCTCCTGAAGTCTAAGCAGTAGCTGGTACCTGAGTCCAGGCCAAGATGAGATGGGGGGATTCTGGGCAGACTAGTAATTTGTGGGTCTCAATAGTCTAAATATTCACAATTCACTCAGTAGAGAGAAGCTTATTTTAAGAAAAGTTATATGTTTAAAACAAGGATATATTATGTGTACCTTCTGAAGCAGGAAACCTCTTGTGAAGGTAAAACTCAGGATTTATGTAATAAAATGAATTACTGTTTCCCAGGGAATCGTGTGACGTTGTCGTGCATCATTTGGTCTCGTAATTTGGGCTGACTGAAAGTGTTAATGTCCCAGCTTCCCATGACACCTTGCAGTCTACATGTGCACATAGCAGTGAGATCTCTGTGTCCTTGAAGTGTTTTCATATTTCCACGTTTGCCAGTCGCCTGGAAACCTGAGTTAACTGGCATTGCCTTTCCATTTGGTTCCCATCATGGTTTAGCTGTGTTTTGGCCACCCGGTTATCACCCGGCTGCCTGCTTCAGGGATGTTGAGGGATCTAGGTGGACCTCTACTCCCCTCTCAAGGTTTTCTCAGTTTGCTCGTGGATGCCTGAAATTTCCTGAAAGCAGATGAAAACTTTTGCGTTGTATGACCAGATAGAATCCTAAATGTGTGCCCCCAGGCAGAAGGATACCTCGGTGTAAATTTGAAACGAAATGGTAAATGACCGGACTTTGAGCCTAACCAGAGAGCAGATCTGAGTGATGCCAGGAGAGAAAACACTGGAGCCGGGAGAGGAAGTGTACCCCGTGAAAGCAGAGTCTGTCTGGGAAGGGAGAGTTATGACAACTGACAAGATGTATCACTGCAGCAGTTTTGCTGAGAGCTGGGCCTGCTGCTGGGTCATCAGGCGGTGAGCAGGAAATGGAGAGAAGGGCAGAGTGCCCTTCCACTCAGAAGTTTAGCGCTCCTGCAAGGGCATTTCCACAGGTGTCACGTAAAATGAGTTTGAGGTCACCACCCAGAGGCAAAGGCTGCAGGTGGAGATGGCCCAGGTTGCCTTCCTGGGGTTGGGACGGGTCGGCTAGTCGCCCTCCCTGTCGGTCCGTTGCCCACGCACACGTCTTCACGAGGCTTCGGGCCGCAAGAATAAAAGGGCCACAGGGCTGTGCGGGGGCATTTGGGTAATCTTTTCAGAGGAAGTGACATGGTTGTCAGTTGGGCAAGAACTTTGTCTTTCTTTGACACACTGGGGAGGTGACATCGTCCCTTGACTCCCCGAGCATTTTCTTCCTCGGGACCCGTTTCTTGTTCCAGTGTCCCAGCCTAGTCCTTAAGCTAGGAAGATTTCTTTTACAAAACCACAAACTTCACAACCATAACTTTGAAAGTCAAGACAGTGGAGGAATTTGCAGTGGAAAATGGGCCACTTACTTGTCCTGGGACAGAGAAGACATGACCTGATGAGCTATCAGTCTCCTTAAGACTCCGCAGTCGTGTTTTTCCACCAGCAGTCCACTGACAAGTGGACCGGTTCTGGTGAGTTCTGGTACAGCTTCAGTGGACAGCAGGCTGGCCCGAGGGAAATGAGACCATGGCAGAGTAGAGAGAATGTCGGCTGGGAGAAAGGAGGCCTGGGTTCCTCCAAGCTCTGAGCTAGTTATTTTATTACCGGGGCTCTGTATTCGTTTCCTGGGGCCGCCGTAACAAAGTACTGCAGACCGAGTGACTTACACAGCAGTAATTTATTGTCTCGCAGTTGCTTCTGAGGGCTGTGAGGGAGAAGAATCTTCCAATCCTCTCTCCTGCCTTCGGGTTGTTTACACAAAACCTTGGTGTTCCTTGGCTTGTAGATGCGTCAATTCTGATCTCTGCCTGCCTCTTGAATCGGCATTCTCCCTTTCTGTGTGTCTCTGTCCAAATTTCCCCTTTTTCTACGAACACCAGTCATACTGGAATGGGGCCCACGCTAACGACCTCATCTTACCTTGATTATCCACAAAGACTCTATCTCCAAGTCAGGTCACATGCAGAGGTACTGATGGCTGGTATTTCAGTACCTTTTTGGGGAGACACTTCAAACCGTAACAGCTTCTGTAAATTTTGCTCTGTAACATTGGAGGGTTTGATGAGGCTTGCTCTTAATGCATCAGAATAACCTAGGGAGACACTCCAGAATACACACATGGTCTCCAACACAAAGGTTCTGATTTATTAAGTTTGGGGTGTCTTCCCACTGTGATTCCGGTGTGCACACAGACTGGCCACCGGAGCCTTTGCATTTGTGGAACCCCGTGGCTCTCTGGTAGTGTGTGGCTGCATGGACATCTCTGAACCCTGACACCTGATGGTGAAACTTCTAGGGGACCGAGCATGTTCAGAGGGCCGGGCTGGGGCCTACCATGCATTGCCCTGAAAGGCTGGGGGCCAGAACAATGTCATCCTTACCCCTTAGCCAGACATTAATTTATATTCCACCCTTTTTGAGCCACTAGGACCACAGAGATGAAAGGCATGGTCCCTACGCTTCGACGTACAGTCTACAGGTGAGACAGATAATGAATAATAGAATTGCTTTAATCAGCACCAGGCATAGATTTAGGGAAAAGAGGCCCTGCCCTGGGCTCCACTTCTGCTCCCCTGTCCCCTCCTCACTGGGCAGAGCTGAGGTCTGGGCCTTTCCCTCTAGGCCATGCTCCAGATACTCAGGATCCTGGATTTCCTGCCCAAATGATTTCGAGCTGATTCCAAGGCCTGCATGGGGGGGGTGGGGGGGGCCTCTTCCCTAGGTGTGTTTCCCAAGGGCCAGCCTTGCTGCTGATATGCTCGCCTCTAACCTCAAGAGAGTGGCCAGGTGACCGCTGTTTGTGGGGATGGACGTGTGTGCCCGGAAGGATGTGCATGGGAAGAGACAGGGGCCAGGGCTGGCTCCCATGGCACCACGTTCTGGTGCTTTCCAGGTCATTAATGAAATTGTGTTGTAAAGGTAGGAGGATAGAACAGAATTTGTGTAGCAGCTTCTTACACGTTGCTCATAACGTTGAGATGTTTAGAAACGTGGCAGGTGGGCCTCTATTTGTATTTGGGGGCCCCCAAATGTTGGGCTGCAGGACTATGACGAAGGTGTGATTAAAGAACAGCAGAAACATGCATTATTGAGGCGGGGGAGGGGTGGCTTATTACTTTCTGTGCCCTTTCAAGCCAGGCTTAGCAGAGAGTGTTTGGAGGTGCTATATTTGGTGCATGGACCAGCTGTGGCAGATTAAGTGCCAAGTTTTGTTTCTGGTGGCTAGAATATTTAAAATATTTCTCTCCGTGACCAACTGGTCGTCTCGGGCGTGTGTGTGTCTGTGTCCGTCCGTCTGTGTGGATAAGGTCGGGGAAGATATTTTATTTCTCGTTCCTAGAATTAAGGATCGCGTAGACTCTGCCGTATGCAGGAGAGTAGAAATGAGGGGAAGAGTTCATTGCCAAGGCTGACCTTTATTCCATGGAGAACTGTTTTGGAGCCCAAGAAAAACCCACTGTGCGCTCAGCTGGGTGCAGAGCATAGCAGCCCTTCCCACACTTCTTGGAAGGAGTATAAGTAATTTGAGACCAAGGAATTCCGATTGTTTTCAACTTTCAAAGCCGAAATGTCAGCAGGCCATTAGCAGCCCAGAAGGGTGCAACTAATAGATCCCTAAAGTTATCTTTCAGGATGCAGATCGAACTTGCTTCACTGAAGTAGAACCAAGGATGGTAAAGAAGGAAGTGGGGAAAGGGATGAGCTGCCTTCCACAAGTGCTCCGGGCAGTGACAGCATCTCATTTCCCCTCACTGATTGCTCTTTGAGGCCAGTGCCGCCATATTTATGACCTCATTAGCCCAGGAAGCCTTCTGTGTGTGGAGGGAGGAGCAGGAGGTGTGAAAAGGACCTGAGGTGTCCCCTGGTGTTTTTTGTTGTTTTTTTTAAACATCTTTATTGGAGTATAACTGTTTTACAATGGTGTGTTAGTTTCTGCTTTACAACAAAGTGAATCAGTTATACACATACATATGTTCCCATATCCCCTCCCTCTTGCGTCTCCCTCCCTCCCACCCTCCCCATCCCACCCCTCTAGTGGTCACAGAGCACCGAGCTGACCTCCCTGTGCTATGTGGCTGCTTCCCACTAGCTATCCACCCTACGTTTGGTAGTGTGTATATGTCCATGCCACTCTGGCAAGGTGAAAGCTACCTCCAGTGAAAAAATAAAAGAAGCCTCTAGATAAATACTGGTAGGAAATGATTACTGCCGCTGTCCTCAGTCAGCCGGGATGAATGTAGGTCCAAATTCTTGCAGAAGCTTAAGATTTACACCGTGTTTGTCCGCCCAGTTGCCCTTGGGGAAGTGCCCCTTTCCAGGAGGTGCTGTATCCCGCCGTGGAAACGAGCACTGCTGAATACTTAAAACAGGAAATGTAATAGGAGGCATTGTGGCACAGCTGAGATGCCGGATGGAATACTGAGGGACCCCAGAGATGGGCAGCAGACAACCCACCCCCAAAGGGGCGGATCCCAAGGCCTGGGATCTCTCTGGGAGCTGGAACCAAGACCATGTAGGCCAAGGCAGAGGGGGTCTGGGAGACCTACTCTGACCACACCCAGGACCGTCTCCCCCACTGTCTTCCCATGTCCCACCGGTGACCCCGTTGCCCAAACCCAGCCAGAAACCAGCCTTGGGAAGTGGAGCCGGCCGGGGGGGTGGGGTGGGGGGGCTCGGGCTAAGAGCAGAGCAGGGGAAGGATGAACACCGCATCTGTGCGCGTACAGGCCCGGGATCTGCCCTGGGCCGAAGAAGTGATTTCGATTCTGCTAGCTCTTGGCCAGCGCCCGGACCTACCCACTGCTTTTGCCGAGCCCACCTTTCTGGCCTAGCTCTCGTTCTGGATTCCCTGTCGCTTGAGTTAGTCATAAATACCCTGAGGTTGGAGTTACGGTAGAATGGGAGCTGTTTGCAAGTCAGAGGAACAAGTGGTTATGTGCACAGACCTGGCTGCAGTGTCCTTCCTCCTGGCTCTTTGAAAGATGCTGATAGTTACAAAATAGCTGAGAAGGTTGAAGCGCTAAGGGATTTATGGGTTGCAGCTGACTGCAGGGTGAATTTGGATTGCCTGGTTCTCTGGGAAGGTGGGAATGAAAGGGAGGGCCTTGGTTGGCAGGGAAGAGTGGAGTGGATTTTCCCAGAAGGGGAGCTGTCCCTCCAGTGCTTGGAAGTGGGGAAAGGTGACTTGTATGTGGGTGTTTCGGACTAGGATGAACCAGGCTGGGGACAGAAGGTGGCAGGGGGATGGGAGAGGCTGTTGAAGCAGGGAGCCTTTGATTTGGAGGCTGGGCTTGATGGCAGAACATGCAGTGCCTTGTACTGGTGCTTGAGGGTTGTAAGGGCCCCGGTTCAGTTTTTGCACCTGGATTAACAACCCATGACTCCAGTTCCTCAGGGACTCACGTGTCTTTGGAACCTCTGGCCCAACCCCTAAGAGAATCCAGGGACCGAGGGACACACACTTCCTTTGTGTCCTTTCCACTTGCTCCAAACTCTAGACGTTCTACCCAAATCACATAAAAAGCCAAGGCCTTCTTTCCCCTTTGGCACTAGGTGGATCTGGAGCGAAGCTTCACGTTTCGGAACTCGAAGCAGACCTACTCGGGGATTCCCGTCATCGTGGCCAACATGGACACCGTGGGGACGTTTGAGATGGCAGTGGTGATGTCACAGGTAGGACGGTGGGCTTTTTCCCTCTGAGAGGCACACTGGACAGGTGGTCCGTAGCCCACCCTGGACTTGCTCAGACACAGGGAAGAGGAGGAAAGTGAGACACTTGAGGTCACTCGCCGTGGCCAGACTGCTTCTGAGTCGCATTGTTGCTACGGACACTTCTTTTCTCTCGTCCATCAGAAGGTGGATGGAGTCTGGACTTTGCCTTCAGGGAGATGGTCTAGATCTGCATCCAGTTCTTCCTTGAAAATGCTTGTGATCCTTTTGGAAATTAGAGGCACAAAAGGAAGTTGGACATTGTCCCATGTTATACAGTTAGATGAGTGTTGTATTAACAGAAGAGTGACAGCACCTTTAAAACGAAGACAGAACCTCTTCGTCTGTTCTGTAGCATTTATTACATCATTACGGAGAAAACTTAGGTGCCAAGCACTGATTGTAATGTGTATGACGTGGTCACAGCTCACACAGGTGGGTTCCTTATACAGATGAGGAAACCGAGGCAGAGAAGGAGAGGAGAGGTCACTTGGCTCGAGGCATTTAGGCAGGTAGTCACTGAGCCAAGATTTCAAATCCAGACTGACTCCAGAATAAGGGATTTGTCTCCCAACTTACACCGACAGATACTGGTACAAGCTCAGGGCCCCTTGAGCCAGCTGCTGTCTCATTGCCTGTAAAGGGAGCAGCTAGTGCCCTGGCTTTAGAAAAATACACACAGTTATTTGTGGGCAAAATCTTCATCTCACACATCTGTGCCTGCATTTGTGTCCGAGGTTCAGTGCATTTATTCATCATAGATGTGAAACGTCTGCTTCTGATGCACAGAGTATGTGCATCTATTTCCATAGCTAATGCCTGCCAAGTGGAAAGATAAATCCAATTAGTTGAAAGAGCTTCTTGCTGTGGACAGCATGTCTAACCTCAGGAGGTGCTGGGATTCATTATTAGCCCGTGGTTAGAAGGAAGATTTTCAAACAAATTATGAATGCACAAAATGGAGCGGGGGGGTTGGTCTGTCTGAGTCCGGGAGCAGTTGCCTCATCTGTCCGCCCTTAGCCCCCAAGAGCTTTGGGCCAGAGGCTAATAAATTAATTGCAAAAGGAATTGGTATTTTTTTGCTCCCTATCTTTTCCTCCCTCTGCTGTGATCAGCCGTTGCTACTAATGAATTATGTGTTTGCGTAAAAGTGCGTGGAATCAGGAAGCAATAAATGGCCCTGATGAATTCACATATCAGATTACTAGTCCATGAAGAACAGAGAACTTGCTGTGCTCTTCCCACCTGCACAGGAAAGACTCCCCATGAATGAGACAGTGTGCGCTGAAATAGCTGATCATGTGCCGGTCCTAGGAATTTTCCATTTCTAAGATCCACTGAGTTAGTGTCTTGCATTAACACAGTCGTAGAATTTTAGGAGAGGGGACTGAGAGAAGTTAGGTGTGAGGCCCTGATACAGGAGGAGGAACCTGAGTTCTGCATTCCGATTTGAGTTTGATTCTGGCCTTCGCCCCTTTTTGGCCAAGCGATTGTTAAGTTTCTTGAACTTAAGTTTCTTAAGCTCCACCTCTGCCCATGAAACTACTATCGCTATATACAAAGTTCTGAGAAGTACATGAAATAATGTATGCGAAGCGCTTGCACAAAGTAGGTATGCAGTAAACGCTTGCTGGGTTGATAGTCATAGATTTGGGATTATGATTTATGTACTTCCCTCCCTCAAGAATACCAACTGCCTGATGGGTTTAGCTTTTAGGAAATGTTTAGATTGTGAACCCAAAGAAAAGCTTTCAGGTGGAAGTTGAGGTTCTTTGGGGTCGACTAGGCATAACTTTGCCTTCAGACTGCCCTGCTGATGAGCGGGGGGGGGTGGGGGACCAGCCCTCTGTGCTGCTCTTGGCCTCAGTCAAGTGTGGGCTGCCCAGGGCTCTGAGAATTCTCCCTTATTCCACCTCCCTGCCTCCTGGCATTGCCTCCTAAATCTTGAATGTTGTGTTG
Source organism: Kogia breviceps (assembly GCF_026419965.1). Lineage (NCBI taxonomy): Eukaryota > Metazoa > Chordata > Mammalia > Artiodactyla > Physeteridae > Kogia > Kogia breviceps. The sequence goes on along the minus strand of NC_081319.1, from coordinate 95,227,260 downwards.
TCTGATCGGATTGGAGTGGAAAACGGTGGTTTTGTGATTTCCCTATAGTTACACTTTCATCTGTTTGGGCCTCCTAGGAGCATATTCAAAGCAAATTAAGCATGAAGGGCTGGAACACCGGATGCTTTTGTATTGGTGGGTCACCCTCCCCATACGGAGGAAGGGGGAGTGGATCTCCTTTGACTTCTCCTACTAATGGTGCTGTTTTATTTCCTAGCACTCCATGCTTACAGCAATTCACAAGCATTACACCCTGGATGACTGGAAGCTCTTTGTCACTAATCACCCAGAATGCCTGCAGGTATGACTCCACCCTGGTTACAAATTACATTTGTTGCAGGGGGAAGAAAATCTTTTTTTTCTTTCCATTTTTGTTTTATTTATTTTATTTTTTTAAACATCTTTATTGGAGTATAATTGCTTTACAATAGTGTGTTAGTTTCTGCTGTATAACAAAGTGAATCAGCTATACATATACATACCTCCCCATATCTCCTCCCTCTTGCGTCTCCCTCCCTCCCACCCTCCCTATCCCACCCCTCTAGGTGGTCACAAAGCACCGAGCTGATCTCCCTGTGCTATGTGGCCACTAGCTATATCTATTTTACATTTGGTAGCATATATACGTCCATGCTACTCGGAAGAAAATCTTTAGGGTTGTCAAAAGGAGTTGAATTGGCAGCAGATAGACACACAGAGTCCCAAGGAGAAACTGGGGGAAGGTAATAGTGGTCCCCCAGCCGTTGATCATTGCCAGGAATTTGCCAAGGAAGCCTGTACTGTATTCTTTTTTAAAAACATTAGGATTTACCTGCAAGGAATATCTTTTTTTTTCCTTGAGAAGTGAAGTGTTCTGTCATGAGAACTTGCAGAGGACCTGGCAGTGTTTCCTTCCGGGGAACGGGTCCATTCTAAATGTGCCTTTTGACCAGAAAAGATACCTAATTATAGCAAGTTGTTATAATTGGAGCTGAATATAATGGAGGGGAATAAACAGTATGCCCTCCAGGATGGCTTTAATCAAAAAGACAGATAATAAAAAGTGTTGGCGTGGATGTGGAGAAATTGGAATCCTCCTACATTGCTGGTGGGAATGTAAAATGGTGCAGCTGCTTTGGAAGACAGTTTGGCAGTTCCTCAGAAGGTTCAACATAAGAGTTCCCATATTACTTAGCCGTTCTGTTCCTAGTATATGTTCACACAAAACCTGGTACACAGATGTTCACAGTAGCATTATTCATGATAGCCAAAAGGTGGAAACAACCCAAATGTCCATCAGCTGATGAATGAATAAACGAACTCTGGTATATCCATACAATGGAATATTCAGCAGTGAAAGGGAATGAAATATTGATTCATGCTACAACATGGATGAATCTTAAACATTTTACCAAGTGAAAAAGCCAGACACAAAAGGCTGTGTACATGATTATGTTTACATGAAATGTCCAGAATAAGGAAACCTGTAGAGACAGAGAAAGTAGATTAGTGGTTGCCTAAGGCTGTGGGATGAGAGGTTTGAGGGTGAGGGCTAAAGGGTGTGGGAATTTCTGAGGTGATGAAATGTTCTAAAATTGATTGTGGTGACTGACGGTTGCACAACTCCAAAAATACTAAAACCATTGAATTGTGCACTTTCAAAGGTGAATTGTTTTTGACTATATCTCAGTAACACTGTTACTGAAAAAAAAAAAAAAAAAAAAAGCAGTTTGAAAATAACAAAAGTCCCAATAGAACACACCAGACTTTGATCCTGGCACACTTCAATGGTTCTACGTCAATGCCATAGAGGAATCTCTGCATTTAGATGCTTTTCTACATGGTGAGATCACCTGTGATTGGAAAATGACTTCATATTGTACTGCTTTTGAAGTTACACTGGCTTCTTTTTTTTTTTTTTTTTTTTTTTTTTCCTGTGCCTTGACTTTGTGTGGATTTTGATTGGGGAGAAGGTGGTTTCAGAGATAAAATAGTTCTGGCTCACTAGTGTGTCCTTCCTTTTTGCCATATATATATATATATATTTTTTTTGCGGTACGCGGGCCTCTCACTGTTGTGGACTCTCCCGTTGCGGAGCACGGGCTCCGGAAGCGCAGGCTCAGCGGCCACGGCTCACGGGCCCAGCCGCTCCGCGGCCTGTGGGATCTTCCCGGACCGGGGCACGAACCCGTGTCCCCTGCATCGGCAGGCGGACTCTCAACCACTGCACCACCAGGGGAGCCCCATATTTTATTCTAATGGATTATCTCCATTTCACCTTCTTCCCCCCTTCTCTGGATGAAGTCTGGGGAGCGTGAGTTTCCAGCAGTGCGTTATTCATCAGAACCTTGGCTTTGTCATTACCAAGTGTCCTCATTTCACTTACTGCCCCACTCCCACCAAATAGAGGTCATTAAAAAGGGAACATGGTACAAACTCAGTGGCACTTCAGAGAAACTAACCAATCTTGAGTTTCACCCGCTAAACTTTAACAGAAATGAAGGAGAAAATAAAAATGGTAGCAGAACTCAGTGGGAGGGAAAGAACGTGTGGATTTGGGGCACAGGTCAGACCGTTAACAGGAGTGAAAATTGGAGTGAATGTGTATCGCATTACCAGTCCGCTTACATTCAGTATCTGAGTTGTAGCTACACTGTTGTGATTTGGGGGGAATAACAAAGGATTTTAAGATACGTCCCTCCTCTGTGGCTTATAGTTTAGAGATACGAGTTAGAATATAAACGTTATATAAATTTATAAAATATCAGTATCTCATGAAAGGTGAGCTGCCGACTCTGGCCACAATCCCATGGGTTAGTTTTGTTGAGGCATAAATTACTGAAATCCAAAGAGCAGACCTTGAGCAGAGCAGCGGGGTGGGTTGGAGAGCAGCAGTGCCGAGCAGCTTGGGGGAGAGGGTGTCGCGGAGGAGACTGTGCTGGCTTCAGGTGTAAGAAGCACGTCGCAGTGCAGATGGGAAGGATCCTTTCGGGGCTCGTTCATTCTCGCACTTTGAGGCATTTTGCCTCTAGAATGGAGACGCTAAGACTTGCAGCAACCCGTGCAGGTTACGATTTGCATGTTGTGATAATGTTGCATCGGGAGTGAAAAGGAAAACAGGAAGGAGTTTTATCAGAGGGGTTTTAGACATCTTTCTCTCCTCCTTCCTGCCGCCTAAGCGAGATGCTCAGGGTGGTGGCCACGGCTTTGGCATGGGGAACCTGAGCCGACCAGCCACCCCGGCTCTCTTTACCTTTCCTCTCCTCCTGGAGGAGAATTTGCACCAGCAGCTCCACCGTTCCGAGTTCCACGTGGAGAGCTTGAGGAAGTGAAACAAGAGCCAGGCACAGGAGTCTGCGGCTGAGGTCCAGGGCTCAGGATTTGTGCAGTTTAATGGCGGGGAAGACGGCAGAGTCAGTTTAGGTAACCGAAGAAGTGAATCTCCTTCACCTCTGCTGCCGCGTGTTTCTCGAGCCGGTCCACTGTGTGTCTGTTTGATCAGGGTGAACCGCAGAGGGTCACGGTGCTGTGCTCAGAACAGGTGTGTGGATGGAGGCAGGGTTACTGTTCATGTCTTACGCCTCTTGGTTTCTTTGGTACAGCATATAGCCGTGAGTTCAGGCAGTGGGAAGAATGATCTGGAAAAGATGAGCAGCATCCTGGAAGCCGTGCCGCAGGTTAAGTTTATTTGCCTGGACGTGGCCAATGGATACTCGGAACATTTTGTGGAATTCGTGAAGCTCGTCCGGGCCAGATTTCCAGAACACACCATCATGGTATGTATGGTGGGACGGCCTCCTCTGGACGGGGAAGCAGAGGAGACGTGTGTGGGGTGGGTGTCCGGGGAGCTGTGTTCTCCTCGGAGCTTTTGGTGCCTTCTTCTCAGCAGACTAGTTGAGAATCAGCAGGAAAAGGAGAGGCAGCAGCTATGAAGATCTGAAAACTGGCTCTGCTCTAAAAAATATATACATAAAATCCAGATCAATGCCATAAGGTGTTGGCTCTTTGTCTCTGCTAAATATCAAGTGTTTCTTACCATGTGAGACCGTTAAAGCAAGGTCTGTGTCACTGCTTAACACAGGGTATATTTTTAAAAATGAAAACATAACTGGCTTTCTGTTTAACATGTTTATGTCATCTCTGCCTCAGTCTCCTTGCCAGTAGAAAACTGCTGTAAGAGTTGAAATCCACAATGCGAACACTTCAGAATAGTCGACAGTTATTTGCAAATCAGTTGGTGTCTTGTTTTATCTAACATCTTTATTTTTGACTTTTCCTGCCTTTTGGGGGGTATCTTTCTCATTTTTAACACCTTTGCTAGTTAGAATGTATATCTCTTATTGCTGGGAAACAAAGATTTACAGAAAAATGAACTAGAAGCTTTAGGGCTAAATTTGGGCTTTTGGAAAATCTATATTGTAATTGTGTGTCTTTACTAGTCTTAACATGGCAATTATTGATTGACCCCTAGATAATTTACCTAACTCTCCTCCTGCAAATTTTTTTGAACCCAGTTTTCTCTTTTCTTTTTAAAATTTGTTTTATTGAAGTATAGTTGATTTACAGTGTATTATTTTCTGCTGTACAGCAAAGTGATTCCGTTATATATACATATATTCTTTTTCATATTTTCCATTATGGTTTACCACAGGATATTGAGTGTGCTTCCCCGTGCTATACAGTAGGATCTTGTTGTTTATCCGTTCTGTATATAAAGTTTGCATCTGCTGATCCCAAAGTCCCAATCCGTCCCTCCCCAGTTCCCCCTCCCCCTTCCCCTGGGCAACCACAAGTCTGTTCTCCGTGTCTTCCTTTTACAAATTTTTAATTTAATTTCTCCTCACATTTCATCATTTTAAGGAAGTTGGGAGACGGGAATTAGTATTTCTGCTGATGGAGTTGAATCATCTGTGAAGGATTTCCAAAAATTTTTAAGTATTTTTATGCTTTCCAGTCATGTGAGAAGAAAGCGTCAAGAATTGTCCCAAGGTCAACCAGCTGTACCGTGTCTGAGTTGGGTGGGAAACAGCAAGGTTCATTTCGCACCCCCCACCCCCATGAATGGTGCTGCGGGCGTTGTCGTGTTTTTGATAATAGGAACACCGTTTGCTGCATACCCGTGTTTCAGAAGGCTTCCCTTTGTTCTTTCTCTTCTTTACAACATCTCTGTAAAGAGTAGGAACAAGTTTACCACGGATGAGGAATCCTAATTCCTGATTCTTTGACTGTGGGATTTTCACAAGGTCATACCCACGTTGAGCGGCTGAGCTGGGACTTGAGGTCAGGTTGGTCAGAATTCAGAGTCCAGGCTCTGGAGACCTGTTAACGTGCTCTGTCCTTGTTAACTTTAGTGACGAAGCTCCCTCCTTCCACCAGGCCTGCTTCCCAGTGCTGGGGTGGGAGGTTGATCTTCTTCGGGCTCGTGCTGTTGGGTGATGAAGTTACCTTCTGTCACGTTCCAATGATGCACACGTATCTAGTCACAAGGCCCCAGCTGACTGCTGCCCCTAATCATCTGTGGAAACAGGGACGAGAAAGCTGGCCTCCTGGGAGGGCAGAAGCGCCCTGCCCTCAGATGGGACCTGGTAGCCCTACAAGCATTTGGTATTAAACATAAACTCTGTGCAGTGATGACGGGGATGGTAAAAAGAGCAGGAGAGCAGTCCTTTCTCGATTCCTTCTGGTGAGCAGGAGTTGCTGTTGACATTTCTTCTGATCTGAGGTGGTGGGATCTAGGTCTTTCCAGATCTTTCCAGTTCACCTCCAGTGTTTTTTTTTTTTTTTTTTCTCAGTACGCGGGCCTCTCACTGTCGTGGCCTCTCCCGTGGCGGAGCACAGGCTCCGGACGCGCAGGCTCAGCGTCCATGCCTCACGGGCCCAGCCGCTCCACGGCACGTGGGATCCCCCCGGACCGGGGCACGAACCCACGTCCCCTGCATGGGCAGGCGGACTCTCAACCACTGCGCCACCAGGGAAGCCCGCCTCCAGTGTTTTAATTGCTCTGGAGATACAAGGGAGCAATGAAGTGGGGAAGCTGCCCTTTACACCTGTTGGCATTTGAGGGTATAGGAGTGAGTTAAAGGATTAGGAATCAGAAATTACCCTTGTTTAATGAAGGAACTTAGTGGCTCCACTTTTTTGTCTTTGATAATTCACATATTCAGTTGAGAAATATGACATACGTACAGACAAGTGCATAAAACACGGATGTGTAATAAATGGTCCTAAAAGCAGCAGCCCTTCAGCATACCTGTGCTCAGCAGCCCCTGCTCCCCCCTCAGACGAAAGCCCCCATCCTGCCTGGTGCTCATTTCCTTCCTTGTGTGTCCCCAGTCTTGCCATCTACTGATGCATTCCTAAATGACACTTTCATTTTGCCTATTTTTGAACCTTACGTAAATGGCGATCCTACCGAGAAAATCTTCTGGGCCTTCTTCGGCTCTGTGGTACATGGAGGTGCACCCATGTCGTTCCATGGAAGCCGGGCGGTAAGACACCGTTCCTGGAAGCAATCTTAACCCCGCTTCCCAGACGCCTCCCGTGCCCTTGACCTCTCGCTCCGCTTTGCTGCTGGTTGTATCACCGTTAACGTCGCTGAGTGCCCCTGAAGTTGGTGTGGCCACATGAGCTGAACCATGTTTGGGACCTCGCCTGCCTTCTGAATCTCATTCTCCTCCCCTGTGAGAAGGAGGTTGGGGATAGAAATGATTGGAGCACTTTTGGTCGACATCAGACCGGGCTGATGTTTTGTTAAGGGTGTGGTGGTCAATCACACAGTCGTGTGTCGTGGCGAGTACCGGGGAGGGCACGTGCTCTGGGCACGGAGCCGGAGGTGGACGGCTGACGGAGAAGAGACGGGGTGGGTTGGGAGGGGGTTGTTTTAAGAAGAGGGAGAAAATGTGTCCCACGTGTTTAAACAAGGATAGTGATAGCAGAAAGCCCCTGGAGCCCCAGAGCTTCCCTTGCATGCTCTGCCCAGTTGGCTGTGAGTTTCAACTCACAGCCGGCCGTGCACAGGGCTGAGCGAGCTGCTTGTCGTGGAGCCGTGGAGCCTGGGTTCCAGCCCCAGGGAGACAGGCGGTGCAGGAAGGGTGTGGACTGGCGGGGCAGGGAAAGGGCATCGTGGCCAGTGCAGGGTCTGGGGGTTGCTGGGGTGTGGGGAGTGAGTCAGGGAGGGGGAGATTGACGCAGAGTTCCCAAGGACCCCCGGGCAGCCAGCAACGGCAGGAGCCTCTGCAGCGCCTGCCGGCTGCCCAGGGAATATGTTCTCGTTGTTCGAGCACGAGGTTTCGGCGAGGTAGGTGTTTCTTCCTCAGCCGTGCTTTGCCTGCACTGACCCCCGAGATCTGTGATTCACTTGGAAACCTCCGGTACTCACATGTCCTTGGTTTTAGGCAGGTGATTTCTCTCATGGCTCTGGGAGGCATTGGGAGGATGCATTTGTCCAGGGTTTGGAAACTGAAAGGTGTATGACATGGGTGCTGAGTGCTAGTGTGATGGTGACGCTGCAGTGAACGGAAGCGCAGCTCAGAAGTGTTGCTGGTAGAGGCTGGCGATTCCGGGGTGTCTGCATCAGGGGCGAGGGCTTGTTGCTTCTGGTGCCCAGCGCATCCTGGATTTACGTGGACCCTTTTTTCTTGTCTTTCACCTAAGGCAAGCACTGCCAGAGGTCGAGAGGGGGGAAGCGGGGATTTTTAGAAAATGTCCTTGGCAGAAAAGGGTCCTGTGAAGATGCTGGGTGTGAGATGATTGTGACAAGTCCTCTGGGCCTTTGCCCGGTGGCTTTCAGAGAGGAAAGGGAATGATGGGTTCTTGGGTGTATTCCAGGTACTGTGGGAAAAAGGCAGTGGCGTGGACCAGGCACTTCTCTTTTAATAATAACTCGTCCTTGTGTAAGATAAAGGCACCTGTTGTACTTTAATTGACGGGAAACTTCATCTTGGGTCGAGACAGTTTTGAGGGTCACACAGCCAGTGAGAGGTGGGCCTGGGGTTCAGCGCCTGGCCCCAGGGCCTGGCATCTCTCCTTTATACCATGCTGCAGCCAGGCCACCTGCCAGCTCAGGCTCATTGGGATGCAGAGGTCCCTACGTTGGGTCTGGGAAGTGCCTTTGTGCTGGTGGCTTGCTTTTTTTTTTTTTTTTTTTTTTTTTTAAGATTTTTTTGATGTGGACCATTTCTAAAGTCCTTATTGAATTTGTTACAACATTGCTTCTGTTTTTCTGTTTTGGTTTTTTGGCCGTAAGGCTTGCGGGATCTCAGCTCCCCGACCAGGGATCGAACCCACACCCCCCGCATTGGAAGGTGAAATCTTCAACACTGGACTGCCAGGGAGGTCCCTGGCGGTTCTTTCTGATCTGGTCCTGAGGACATAGGCCCGTGACACCTAATCTGTTCAGATGAGACTAGCTCTGCTCCCCTGGGGAATGCCAAGTCAGCCACCATTGGCTGATCCCCTGCTAGCCACGGGCACGTCCTTGGCATTTCCATGTGTGGCCAGCAGCTCAGGCACCTGCCTGGGTTCCTTCTCCAGCTGTCGTGGTCGACCAGACAAGGTTCTGAGCCCTGTGGAGGCCCTGCCTGCTCTGTGCCTCTTCCCGAGAGGCAGACGCCCTACAGTGTTCCTCACAGGTGACGGCCACGGGCAGCTGAATGTACCTCCTTGAGGCACAAGGGCCCTCTCAGGCCGAGTTACCTGGATGTTGTTTTCACCCTCTTTCTGGAACTGGTGTGACCTGAAACTGCGGCAGAAGCTATGACAGGCCTCAGAGATTCAGCCGATGTTCGTCTCTGAGACTCATACAGTCAACTCAGTTTCTTGTGCTGTGCAAGGTGGTTATTGCCCTGATAGCATCTCCTGGCCCCTGGTTGCATGGGTAGGTAAAGGGACACCTTCGTGGGCATGGGAGAAGGCTCTGGCATTAATGTTCCAGCACCTTCTCTGAGGCGTTGGCCCCCAGGCCAGATCCAGCCTGCTGACCTCTGCCTTAGATCATTCTGCAGAAAGGATTTTTCCTGGCAGAAGGCCTCAGAGGAGCTGGTAGAAAGTGGGTAGAGAAGTTATTGTTTCATGGGTGTGAAATTTCAGTTTAGGGTGATGAAAAAGTTCGAGAGGTGGATATTGAGCTTTCTTTATAAACCTTACAGTGACAGCGATGGGTGGGCCTGGTCAGTCCCGCTTTATAGCAGGATATATGCAGACTCAAAGTTGAAGTTATTTTCTTAAAATTTCAACCCATCATTCAACCCCAGGGCTTTCTGAACTTATTTTGCCGTAGATGTCTGGGTCTAAAGGAAAGCTGGAGGGCTTGGGGCTGGTTCTTGCCCAGAGGACTTTTTAAAATGCTACAGAAGTACTTGGAAGGTTTGTTTTGTCCCTTTCTGTGCCTTTTCCCTGGACCCTCACACCCGTCCTGAACATGGAGGAGCCAGAGGGGCGCCTGGACAGTGCTTGGCCTCCCCGGGAAGAGGGGTTGGGTGCCTAGCGGAAGTCTCCACTTGCCTGCTTTGGGGCCCAGCTGAGGGTCTGCAGCTTCTGTTTTGTCCTGGCTGCCCGGTCATGACCCAGCCAGACCTGCTGCCACATGCGGCCGCGTTCTGAGCCTCTGGTATCCGCTGCCCACAGGAGCTGCTTCAGCCAAGATAAGCGGACTCCTTGCTAATCACCCCCTGCCAGCTTCCCCGACCCTGAGCCCGCAGGCTGCCTGGGCCACGGGCTGGGCTTTCCCCGGAGCCCGACGGCGCTCCCCTGGGCACTCTCATTTCTGAATTTGTCTTTTCCCTTCTGCCCTTATTTTTGCCCTTCTTGGTTTCAAACTTGAACAGACGGATTTCGTTCCTGCAGGTGGACACTCACCATCCTGTCCTGGTCATCTGCATTCTTGTTGTGTGGTCCTCAGGCTGGAAGCCTTTTGTAATCACTCTGGGCTTTTTTTTTTTTTTTTTTTTTTTGCGGTATGCGGGCCTCTCACTGCTGTGGCCTCTCCCGTCGCGGAGCACAGGCTCCGGACACGCAGGCCTAGCGGCCATGGCTCACGGGCTTAGTCGCTCCGCGGCATGTGGGATCTTCCCGGACCGGGGCACGAACCCGCGTCTCCTGCATCGGCAGGCGGATTCTCAACCACTGCGCCACCAGGGAAGCCCCACTCTGGGCTTTTAACACGCTCAGCCGTCTCTGCCGTGACTGCGTCTGACCACTGGTTCAGGATCCCGCAGGCAGTTCAGGGGACACAGGGACACCTGGGGGAGCTTCTGAGCTCTTAAAATAGCATCAGCTTCCTCCGTGCTTTTAAACCTACCTTGACCTCATATGGTTGTACCTGCTATGTTCATCCTGAGCTGATTTGAATTAATTTATTTGGTGTAAAGTAGGCCCCTTTTTTTTTTTTTTTTTTCCCCCCCCATATGTGGGCCTCTCACTGTTGTGGCCTCTCCCGTTGCAGAGCACAGGCTCCGGACGCGCAGGCTCAGCGGCCATGGCTCACGGGCCCAGCCGCTCCGCGGCATGTGGGATCTTCCCAGACCAGGGGACGAACCCGTGTCCCCTGCATCGGCAGGCGGACGCTCAACCACTGCGCCACCAGGGAAGCCCGAAGTAGGCCCTTTTAAAATCAAATGGTTTGTAGGAGGCATCAGGTTTGAGGGGCGGGGGGGAAATCCACAATGAAAATCAAACCTTGTAGGGAGCTTACAGTAGCTTCTTCTAAGTGTTTTATTTTAACTGATTTTTATTTTTTAAATTAACTTTAATTTTATTTTTAAAATATATTTTGAATTTTTAGCAAGTTAACCAGGGAGGAAGAATAAGGGCATCTTGTTTCTTGGGTTCCTAAGTTCTTTTTTTTCTTTTTAAATTTATTTATTTATTTATTTTTGGCTGCGTTGGGTCTTCGTTGCTGCGCGCGGGCTTTCTCTAGTTGCGGCGAGTGGGGGCTACTGTTCGTTGTGGTGCGTGGGCTTCTCATTGCGGTGGCTTCTCTTGTTGGGGAGCACGGGCTCTAGGCGTGTGGGCTTCAGTAGTTGTGGCACGAGGGCTCAGTAGTTGTGGCTTGCAGGCTCTAGAACACAGGCTCAGTAGTTGTGGTGCATGGGCTCAGTCGCTCTGCAGCATGTGGGATCTTCCCTGGCCAGAGCTCAAACCTGTGTCCCCTGCGTTGGCAGGAGGACTCTCAACCTCTGAGCCACCAGGGAAGTCCCCTACTAAGTTCTTTTTGAGGTTCAGAGTTCATGCTGGTCCTGTGCATCAGGAAAAACACCCTAAAAAAAAACGATCACATTTAATTATAAAAGTAATGCAATTTCTACTGACAAATCCAGGAAATTGTAAAGAAGAATGATTAATAACAGTCAGAATCTTCCTTCACCTAGACGTAATTTGTCAGCATTTTGGTGTATGTTTTCATCTACACCTATCCTTGTCTAACAAAACTGAGATCTAGCTATTTCTTTCTGTTTCCCCTGACATTATACTGAAAGCATTTAAGCATTTTCCCATGGCATCAAACCAATCTTGAAAACATCCCATGGATGGGTCATAGATTGTCGAACCATTCCCATTTTGGAGATTTGCAGGTTTGCACTGTTACAAATAATACATCTGTGTAGTTCAATCTTTGACCTCATTTGTGATTACTGCCTTGAGAGAAAATCCTGGAAGTTATTGGATCAAAGGAGATACATACTTTTGCATTTCTCTACATGGACAAATTGCTTTCTGGGAAATTTTGTTCTGGAGTAGACATCCCCTGGCAGAGAATGAGTGTCTGTTTTCTCTTCAGTGTTTAGTCTTTTTAATCATTGATCATTTAAGTGAAAAGTGGTGCCTCGCTGGTATCTTCATTTAAATTTGATTACTAGTGAGGTTGAACACTTTCCCTATGTTTTTGGCCACTTTTATTTCTTTCATTAGTTTGTTCATGTCCTTTGGCGGTTATTCTGTGAGGTGGTAGCAATTTTTCTTGTAGATTTGGAAGAGCTCTTGTTAGTAACTCTTTGTTTGTCATAATTGCAGATATTTTTCTCCACCAGGTTGCTTATTAGTTTTGTTGATTATATTTATGAGTGTGTGTGTTTATATGTACACAGGTTTTTAATTTTCATATAGATGGATATATATATATATATATATTTTTAATGCTTATTACAAGTATTCAAAGTTTTCTTCTAAATCTGGGAGACAACTTTTGTGTGTGTGTGTGTGTGTGTGTGGGGGTGGTACGCGGGCCTCTCACTGCTCTGGCCTCTCCCGTTGCGGAGCACAGGCTCCGGACGCGCAGGCTCAGCGGCCATGGCTCACGGGCCCAGCCGCTCCGCAGCACGTGGGATCTTCCCGGACCAGGGCACGAACCCGCGTCCCCCGCATCGGCAGGCGGATTCTCAACCACTGCGCCACCAGGGAAGCCCTGGGAGACAACTTTTAATTTAACTCATTCATCCATTTGAAGCTTATTTTGGTGAAAAGTATGAGTAATAATCTGTATCTTTTTCCAAAAGATCCCTTTCCCCAGCTCTGTGTATTGAAATACTGTTCTTTCCTCAATGACATGTAAGGCCATCTTTATCATGTACTATATTCAATTATATTCCTGTCCTTTTTCTGGGTTATCTGTCATTTTCCATTATCAGATGCTGTTGGAATTAAAGTAACTTTGAGCCCTCCTCATTGTCCTTTTCCAGGATCCTTTTATACAGAGTTAAAAGTCACTTTGTCTAGGTGGAGAAAGAAATACTCCCTCTGGGAATCAATTCAGCAAAAAGACACTGGGGCTTCAATGCCAAAGAATCAGTCGCACAAGTTAGGGATGCATTTCCCAAAATAAGACTTTGCACAGTTGTGAAAATTTAAACAGGCATCTTGCCAAGTATCCTATGTACCAGCTGAAGGATCCACAGGGCAGTGAGTTGTAATAAAAAGGGCTATTTTTGTGTTCCCAGACTCCTGCGGTGGAAGAACATATACTGTTTTCAAACCAGATGCTTCCTTCTGGTTTTTAGATTCTGCCACTTCCTGGCTTATGTGTTTATTAGGACCACAGCTTCATGTTGTTCTGCAAATGAGGTACATTCCAGTGCTGTTGGGTTTGTCTGCCCTTTCATATCTCGGTGGGAACCACTGACCCTGGAGTGGGATACCCAGGTATTTTCCCAACTGTGAGATGACCAGTAGTTCTCTAATCCTGGGTTCCAAAGAAGTTCCTCAGGGGTTTTCCAGACTGTGAACAAAAAAGGGTTTAATCAGCAGAGAGAGTGTTTCATTGCTTATTTTATGTATTTGGGTTCTCTGTAAGATTTTGTTTTGTCCATCACTGATAGGTTCAACAAGCCCTGACCTAGATAGTCTAAGGTCTCTTGGAGTTCTAAAGTCATGTCATTCTGTAGTTCTTCATGCTATCAGCTCACCCAGAGGTAGCCCCGGGTGTCCAATTCTGTGTTCTTGTTAATAGAGAAGAAAGGAAACCTGGAGAATACTCTAGCCCACCAATTTCAGACTGAAAGTCTATTCAGGGATTGGTCCATTGTTTTCTTCCATTTTTTTCTTTTGTCCCCTGGCTGCCTGGTGGCTTCAGAACATGCTCTCCCTTATCTTCAGGGGTGGGGTTCCTCCATCACTTATCTTTGTTCCACCAGGAGTAGTTCATGATCTCGAGCTGTATTCTTTCTGTCCCAGGCAGGGAACGTGGTGACGGGAGAGATGGTGGAAGAGCTTATTCTTTCAGGAGCAGATATAATCAAAGTGGGCGTTGGACCAGGTAAGACTTGCTGGGAGCACAGCAGGGTGTGTGTGTGTGTGGGGGGGAGAATTGGGATCTGGGGCTTGGAGGGACCGGAGATGCCCAGAGGGTACCCCATGAATGATCCATCCACAAGTTTAAAGCACATTTCTTTTGGAAGTATCATTGAGCTTCTGATCAGAAGAGGCTCCTGAATTAGAAATATCATTGAGCTGCTTTCTGCTACCTCTGGGGAAGTTCTGAATGAACTTGAATGTGGTTCGAATGAGCTCTTGGTTTCAGAATATTAACGTGGAAGAAAAGAATAATCCCGTTCACCTTGAAGAGGAAGGTGAAGGGTGGAGAATCCATGGGGACAAGTTTATGTGAACGTTTGAGGGACCCCAGACGTTGCAAATAGGCATGCAGCTGTGAGGTCACATTCGAACTTGACCTCTGGCTTAGGCGGTTATCATCTTTGGCTCCCCACCTGGTACATATCCGTCTCGGAGTTTGCAGCATCCTCCTGGGCCTTCTCTCCCAGGATTGCCATTGGCATTTTGAATGGAGGAACGGGGAGGAATGGGGAGGAACCTTTCTATCCTATACTGGGCGGTTCCATTTTCTCTTGGGGCCCCTTGATGCAGGCCTTCCCCTTTGGCCAGACAGAAGCACGAGCTTCCATATTTTTAATGTCTTCATTGTTACATTTTAAGATTCCTCCTCGCACATCCACATCTTTATTAACCAAACACTAAAACTGAAGAGAAGGAAAGAACGAGTTACACTTTTTTTTTTTTTAAAGAAACCCATATTTTATGTATTTCTTTTGGGCCATGCTATGCAGCATGCAGGATCTTAGTTCCCTGACCAGGGATTGAAGCCATGCCCCCTGGAGTAGAAGTGTGGAGCCCTAACCACTGGACTGCCAGGGAAGTCCTGAGATACACATTTTCATTTGGGAATAAAAAATAGCAAAGATTTTTTTAATAGATATCGTCCACCCAGAAGACACTACCAAAAAAGGAAGCAAATAATAAACCAGTATGAGAAGAGTCTTTGGGAAAGCACTGCCGGGTTGCAGAAGACGTTGTATTGTGACCTGGCGCCGTTGTCAGCCTTGAGGAACTAGGGTGGACATGAAGAGACTCTAGGGGAAGGGGGAGCCCTGTGTGCTTGTGAAAGGCCCCGAGCTTTTAACACACGGGGAGGTTTTCAAGATTGGGCTTTTAACGTTGCCACTCAACTAAGCCAATCTGTAACCTTCTGAGCAGGAGGAAAGGCCACTTTGGTCTTTACTGGGTGTCTGTCATTATTGAAAAGTCAGAGAGGAGAAAGCCCAGTTCTTGCTAACCGGGTGCGCTGCCCGCTTAGAATGGGCTGTAATAGATTAGGCTTGTAATAGAGTCGAATAGGCTGATAACAGAGCGGGAAGGCTCTTTTCCCCCAAAGCAGAGCACGCATCAGTCACCTACTTAATCAAGTGTATTGAGTGTCTCCTAGCTGCCATCGTGCCGGTGGGTGCTGTACAGGATGTGAGGTGCGTAAGTGGTCTTCTCGGCCCGCAGAGCAGTTCCTGATGGAATCTTGAGCGTTCAGCCGCCCTCGTTTCCTTCCCAAACGTCCTCTATATATACAGACAGTCTCTTTCCCCCGAAGATTTATTGTCCTTCCACTGTCGCTGTGCGCCTCCCAGGCTGTCTGTTTAGAACAGGCGTGACTGAAGGGAGTAAGGCTTTCTTTGAGCCTGATGTATTGGAGCCCCTTCTGTAAATTTACTGGGGAGGATGTTTACGTTTCACGAATGCTTTAGCATAAAAACACTGGGTACTGTCTAGATGACAGCATTAAAAAAGGTTCATTATGGAACAACTCCTGGCACTTGGGAAAAAGCATTAAAAAATGCACCCCTGGCCCCACCCCATGCTCTGGGCTGGTACCCAGTTTCTCCTTTCAACCTGGGGCTTAATCAAGACCTCTCCCACGCCTTGTCCCTCACCTGTACAGAGCTCCAGGCCGCTGCGGCGGAGCCGCTGCTCTCCGCTGAGGATCTGGCAGATGAGCGGGAAAGGAGAAAAGCGAATTCTGAACCAGAACCAGAGGTTATACAACTCCAGCTGGGCCTCGCACAGCGTGTGCCTGGGACTGGGGTGCCTTGGTCAGGAGAGAAGGTCACTGGCCCCAGGGCAGTGAGCGGCCCCGTGTTGTGAGGATAGACAGAAAGAGGTGGTTCTGCCCTGCAGCTGGATGCTGGAGAAGGTGGCTCCCCGGTCCTGGTTTCCCGGCTGGAGCCAGACCTCAGAGTATAGCCCTGGTTCTCCAATCCTGTCCCTAAAGACGCCCCCTCCCCCCAGGAGAGGTCTGTGGGAAGCTGAGAAGCCACTGGTGGTGGTGGCTGCAGCCTCTCCCGCCCGCCCAAGGGTCTGGTGGGAGGGAGGAGTTCACGCCCAGCTTTTACACCGGCCCCAGGGCGCCCCATAGGCGACACCACCAGACCTGCGGGAGGGACTGAGTGGGTGAGTGGTGAAGCATAGAGACAGGGACGTGGGTGACTCATTCATTCTCCGGTTCATGCATTCTTTCTGTGACTATTTATAGTGCCCTTATTATGTTCAGGGCTCTGTTCTCAGCGCTGGATTGACCCCCCTGAATATCCATGGAGCTTACCCTCCAGCAGAGAAAACAGATCCTCGGTTCTTACGCAAATAATGATTTAAATGCTGTTTTTCAAATGAGGGCTGTGATGAACAACTTCCCTGCGGCCGTGACATTTAAGATGAAGCCTGAAAGATGAGAAAGGGATGGCTGGACCCGGGGGGTGGTGCAGAGGGGAGCGCTCCACCGAGAGAACACCGTGTACAGAGGATCCCCGAGGTGGGAGGAACTGAAAGGGCAGGTGGCTGGAGCCTGCTGAATAGGGGCGAGAGGAGAGAGGGGGCCCGAGCAGGGGCAGAGCATGGGAGGCAGTCCGGAGCTTGATCCAGGTGGCCTCGGGGCGGGTGCTCGCCCGCTGGGAGGGAGGCGGAGACTTGAGCAAGGGGACCTGTGCTGGAGAGGCCCGTGCTCTTGGCGTGACGCGGAGTGGACCTCCCTGGGCTAATCCTCTGCAGGCAGTCAGCCAGGACGAGTTGACTGTGGGGAGGGCAGAGGTCTAGGGGATGAAAGCATCGAGGTGGCTGGTGTGAGTTCTGCAGTGGAAGCTGACCTCAGAGTCCTGGCTGGACCGGCTGGAAGATGGAGGGGTGGGGGCCAGGAGGCTGGGGCGTGGAGAGGACAGCGCCAAGTCAGAGGGAGGCTGCAGGAAGGCCCTGAGCGCCGGCTCCCTTTTCTCAGGGGTCTTGTCATTTAATCACCCTCACAGCCCTATGAGGTCAGTGCTTTTCTGTTCATTTTACAAGCGAGGCACCGAGGCTTAGAGAAGTTAGTGATTTGACAAAGGTTGAAGGTCAGGGAGGCTCAGGGTCATGGGAGGTATCTGAAGGTCCCTTGTGGTTGCGTGGAAAGTGAAGGAGGCTGGGAGAGGATGGAGTTTAAGGATGGAGGGTCAGTAAGTGGGAGCTGATGTCCTAGAAGAAGAGAGTGACGGTGACAGGGTGTAGGGTGGAGTGTCCTGGACCATAGCAGATGACGGTGACGAGGCCCTGAAGGGATCCGAGGCCAGATGGTGGCCACCTCCATTGAGCTGTAGGGCAGCCCCGTGGCCCCCCTCCCGCCACTCTGGAAAGTTCACCCCCCAGGAAATTGGGGCAGGGCTGCGTGACGGTGACGGAGGCCCGTTTTGTATCCCGTTCTGCTCGTTCATAACCGTCTCTCTCTGGGGTCTCCCTCTTCCTCCACCCAGGTTCCGTGTGCACCACCCGCAGCAAGACGGGAGTGGGCTACCCCCAGCTGAGTGCTGTGATCGAGTGCGCGGACTCGGCGCACGGCCTGAAGGGGCACATCATCTCGGTAAGCGTCCAGGCGGGGCTGGCGGGAGGGGCTGGGGGCCTCCGAGCAAAAGGCCCCTGCTCCCTGGCTGCCCTTCACCTTGTTGGCGCCCTGCGGGCTCGGGAGTGAGCCAGGCGCACGGGCACGGCACTGGGTGACAGTCGACCCTACTCCCTATGGATTCCGCTCGAGGTGGTGGGTAGCACGACAGGGGGGATACGTGGGGAGCTTTGAGGAAATGAGAGGGCCACGTGCTAGCTTGCTAGGGCTGCCGTAACACAGTACCCCAGACTGGGTGGCTCGAACGAGAGAAATATATTGTCTCACGATCCTGGAGGCCAGAAGTCCAAGAGATTAAGGCGTCAGCAGGCCATGAAGCCTCCAGGGAAGGCTCTGTTCCAGGCCTCTCAAGCTTCTGGTAGTTCCTTGGCTTACGGCACCAGAGCTCCAGTTTTTACGTGGCGTCCCCCCCCTGCGTGCGTGTTTGCCTTTGTGTCCAAATTTCTCCTTTTTATAAGAACATCCATCATTTCGGGTTAGAGGCCCATTCTACTCCAGGGTGACCTCATTTTCGCTGATCACATGTGCAGTGGTGTCAGATGCTGTCACCGGTTACCGTGGTGAGAGCAGGTCCAGTAGGGTGTTGGGGGCAGAAGTTAGACTTTTGTGGGTGGAGACATGTATGGGAAGGACATGGGCAGAAGCAGAGTCAGTGATCATGAAGCTTCTGGAAGTACAGCCCCTCAGTACTCAACCACTAGGTGTCAAGGATTGAATGAATGTCAAGTTAATCCTCAACTTATCTATTATTCTGCTCCACCTTTATCGACAGGACCATCATTCACATAGTTACCACGTCTCTCCCCTTCTAGATGAGATGCTCAGAGTAGGACAGAATGTGTCAGGTATAACTGGATGGACTTGGACAGAGCTATGGCTTCCACTTATGTGGGTGATACATACATACATATATATCATATATAATTAAATTATGTATATTTACTATATGTATATATAAATTCTGAAGTAGTGGTGTATTTTTAGTGGTGCTGTAACAATGAACTCACATTGCATATAGTGAATTAAATCTTCAGACCTTTTCACTTGTCCAGTTGCTAAGCCAAGCTCCCACATCAAATAATCGACAGATTATTCTGTAAAAAATCCAGATGTAGTAAATGACATAGCCTGCTGGAATGATCTCTTGTTGATTTTGGCTCAGCATTTCAGCTGGTGAGATTTGATTTCTGGACCTGCTTTGAGGGTATAATAAGGCTCTTTAAAAATCCCTATGTGCACACCATCTCATTTGAGTTTTACTATGGCATTTGAGCCCTGCAGCCATTGCTTCCCCGCACGTGACTTGTTACAACCAAAACGAAGATCTAGTTCTTTGACTCGTGGTCCAGTGCGCACTTCCTGTGCTCCTTCTATAGTTCTTCATCCAGACTTTCCATCCATGCATCCATCCATTCAGTCAGCACATATTCATTGAGCATCTACTGTGTGCTAGAAGCCGGAATTAATGACCGAAGATTTATTGGATGCTGACAGAGTTCTAAGACCTTCCATTTAACATCTTTTCCTTTTAGCTTTTGCTCCGGCGAACAAATTAAGACCCATTTGTTGAACAACTCCTGTGTGGCTGACATAGAGCCATCACCCTACCTTTACGGAGTGTGGTGATTGAACTCACTGGAGTCACCAAACAGCACTGTCCTCCAATATGGTTCTCAAATGCTCACTGTAGCCTCATCTTGGGCTGGCTGCATGACATTCACCAGGGACACTTTTCACCATAGACATTCCTGGACCCCATCCTGTTGAATTAGACTCTTCATGGTTTGCCCTCCAGAGCACTGTATGTAATTAGTTGCAAGTCTCCATTCACCATCAAGTGTCTTAATAACAATTTCGACCTTATATATCTTCCTTGAGTGGCCACCATTTCTAAATCAGTGGAGGTCAAATTAATGAAGTTTTACTATGAACTTATTCTGAGATCCCATACTTGTGTCTTTCTAGAAATTTCACAGTTGCTTAGTTTATAGGACCATTTGGGGAGTAGGGGTGGAGGCTCTGCCTGCACCACAAGTGACTCTGAAAATCAACTTGGGATCTCCTTACCCACCATCATTTTATAGATTATGTCAGCAGTTCTCTAAGTGTGTGCCCAGACCTGGAGTATCGGTATCAACTGAGGACTTGTTAGAAGTTCTTGGGCCCCGTCTCAGACCTACCGAATCAAACTCTGAAGGTCAGGCCCAGGAATCTTTTAACAAGCCCTCTAGGTAATTCAGATGTGCTGCCAAATTTGAGAACCACTGGCTTCTAGAGTTGAGGGTCGGTACACACAGGTCGGGTCCGTGTGCCAGAGACAGAGGTGTCTGCTGGCACCCAGGGAACAGCTTCTGTGAATTTCTCAGGAACAGTGACAGCCCAGGCTGGGGATACGGATGCTCCAAGGTTCTTATTTTTCCGTGGATGGCCAGAGCTTTCCTAGATGGGGTTAGAAGCTCAATCTGTAGTGCAGACCCCGTGAAGTTCACAGACTTATATAGGTTCTGCACCCTTGACTTCAGCTCATTCCTTCTGACCGGCAGCTGAGTGTCTTGGGGTTCAAAGCAGCTTTTTTTTTTTCCTCACTGTCCCTTTGTCTAATGGAGTTTCACAAGCATGTTTCTCCCACTTGCCAAGAGTCCTGAACCCACTGGAAACCCATCAACTGTTTGGATCCTGCCACTTTGTCCAGTTTCCTTCCAGCTGTCTCATTTTACACTTTTGTTGCTGAATTAGCATGTCTGTGCTACTGAAGTTCATAAGGAAGCCACAGCAGGGAGTCGGTTACACCCAGGAGGCTGGACTTGAACTAGGTTTCTATTTATTGTGGTCTACGTGGGCTTCTGAGAGGCAGAGGACTGAGAAATCCAGGACACCTCCTGGGTAGGTGAAGATGAAGGTGTGACCAGTTCATTTTGTCATCTGGTAGGGACATGACACAAAGGAGAGCATTTTAAAGGTGGAAACAGCATTAGAGCAAGTAATGGCTGACACGTATTGAGCATCTACTGTCTTTTGGGCGTGGTACACCTATATTCTCTAATCCTTGGAACGATCTAGGTATTAGGTAGCTGTTCTCTTCATTGGACAGGTGTATTAGGGTTCTGTAGAGAAACAGAACTAATAGGGTGTGTGTGTGCATGTGTGTAGATATAGATTTATTATAAGGAATTGTTTCATGCAATGATGGGGCTGAGACGTCTCAAGATCTGCAGGGTGGGCTGGCAAGCTGGAGACCTAGGAGAGCCGATGGTGTGATTCCAGTCTGAGTCTGAAGGCCTGAGAACCAGAGAGAGCCAGTGTTTCTTTTGGAGTCAGCGTCCAGGGTCCCAGTTCTAGGGCAGTCAGTCAGGAAGAATTCTCTCACTTGGGGAAATCTCAGCCTTTTTGTTCTATTCAAGCCTTCAAGTGATTAGGTGAGGCCCACCCACATTAGGGAGGGCAATCTGCTTTACTCAGTCTACTGATTCATGTGTTACTCTTATCCCCAAAACACCCTCACAGAAACATCCAGGACAATTTTTTGACTAAATTTCACTCTGTGGCCCAGTTGACGCCTAAAATTAACTTGTCACACCCAGTGAGGAGACTGAAGCTTTGGGACCTTAAGTAACTTGTTCAGCATCACACTGCTGGTGGGGGCCAGAGCCAGCTCTCAAACTGAGGTCTGTTCATCTCCCGTGTTCCACTCCTTCCCTTGATGACCCTCAGTTAGAAAGTGTGGAGACTCAGAGGGTGAAGGGCTAGCTGAAGTCACCAAGAATGCAGGGTTGACCCAGCATCCTGGGTCTGCTCCTTTCCCATCCCACTGCTTTGGGGGACTTCAGCTTACCCTGTGCTTATAGCTCATCTTTTCCCCACAGGGTCCCCAAGAATGTCTTCAAGTGAAGGGATCAGAGTCAGGACCCAGTGAACCCTTAGGAAGGGGAGGGATTGGAACAACCAGATGAGTTCATTGTCACTGATACCCAGAATGGCTTGGACTTCGTAGTGCTTCATAGGACCTAAGAAAAGGTCCTGTGATGAGGTTGGCTGGAATCACTATTGTCTCTTTACTCAAGGCCAAAATTTTAACCGGTGCATTTGATAAAGACCTAGAGAGCGTGCTTCTCTAGTTTGAGGAGGGAATGATAGAGGTCAAGCTGATTCAAAGTTACCCCCGACCCCCTCCTTGTCTACACCCAGTCCGTAGGGCTCTCATCCACTCACTGACCCTCTGCAAAGAAGGAAAGATTGACTGGCAAATTTCTTATTTTGTTGATTTAATGTAGTTGTTTAGGAAACGGTTAGACCATTATTTGGAAAGACCTAAACAAAGTCATTCAAATAATTTATTTTGAGCCTTGAAGAATTCCCCAACCAAAAAGGTTTAGCCTAGAAAAAGTTAGAAATATAAAGAGAAAGGAAATAAAGATTACTAGAAATGCCATCTTTTTCAAAAAATTTATTTTACTAAAGTATAGTTGATTTACAATGTTGTGTTAATTTCTGTTGTATAGCAATGTGATTCAGTTATACATATATACATTCTTTTTCATATTCTTTTCTATTACGGTTTATCACAGGATGTTGAATATAGTTTCCTGTGCTGTACAGTAGGACCTTGTTTTTTATCCATTTATACATACTAGTTTGCATCTGCTAATTAATCCCAAACTCCCAGTCCATTCCCCCTTCAACCCCGTCCTTCTTGGCAACCGTAAGTCTGTTCTCTGTATCTGTGAGTGTGTTTCATAGATAAGTTCATTTGTGTCATATTTTAGGTTCCACATATAAGTGATACCATATGGTATTTGTATTTCTCTTTCTGACTTACTTCACTTAGTATGATAATCTCTAGATCCATCCATGTTGCTGAGAATGGCATTATTTCATTCTTTTTTATGGCTGAGTAGTATTCCATTGTGTATGTATACCACATCTTTTTTATCCATTCATGTGTCGATGGACATTTAGGTTGTTTCCATGTCTTGGCTATTGTGAATAGTGCTGCTGTGAACATAGGGGTGCATGTGTCTTTTCGAATTAGAGTTTTGTCTGCATATATGCCCAGGAGTGGAATTTCTGGATCATATGGTAACTCTATTTTTAGTTTTTAAAGGAACTGCCATAGTGTTTTCTATAGTGGCTGCACCAATTTACATTCCCACCAGCAGTGGAGGAGGGTTCCCTTTCCTCCACACCCTCTCCAGCATTCGTTATTTGTAGACTTTTTGATGGCGGCCATTCTGACCTGTGTGAGGTGATACCTCTCTGTAGTTTTGATTTGGATTCCTCTAAGAATTAGTGATGTTGAGCATCTTTTCATGTGCCTGTTGGCCATCTGTATGTCTTCTCTGGAGAAATGTTTATTTAGGTCTTTTGCCCTTTTTTTTTGATTGGGTTGTTTGTTTTTTTGTTATAGTGTTGTATGAGCTGTTTGTATATTTTGAAAATTAAGCCCTTGTTGGTTGCATCATTTGCAAACATCCTTTCCCAGTCCGTAGGTTGTCTTTTTGTTTTGTTTATGGTTTCCTTTGCTGTGCACAAGCTTGTAAGTTTGATTAGGTCCCATTTCTTTATTTTTGCTTCTGTAGAAATGCCGTCTTAAGATAACCACTGCTAATGTTTTCATGTGTGTGCTGCTAGACATTCTTAGAGGTTACTCTTAAGTAGGGTTCTAGTCTTGTTCTTCCATTATTATAGCTGTGTGACCTTGGGCAAGTCACTCAACCTTTCTGAGTCTCCCTCTTTGTCTTTCCCCACCTATAAAATATCACCTTCAGTTCTTGTGTTTGAATAGAAAAATGAAGTTTGTAACCATCCCTTGTTCATAGCTGGTACTTGGTTCCAATGCCCTCTGCCCACTGCATGCTGACTTTTCACTGTCCCCTTCTTTTAGGGCTGGGCAAGTATTTTTAAGAAGAGGTCATGCTGACAGTTCACAGATCGAATTGCCACTCATGTCATGTGATGCCTTTTCTACTAAACTATGTTAACACTCTTGGAAAACAAGTAACCCTTGGAATATTTGCATGTTGTTTTTTAAAAGCTCCGTGCAGCTATGCATGTTCATGTATGAAAGTAAACGTGTCCCAGGTTGCAGAGGTTTCCCCATACTGCTCTGCCTCCTGAGAACATGAAAGGATGCTTTAACCACTTTTGGAAATTACCTGTAAACGGTAGTAGGGAGCAGACTCCTTTGTGTAAAGCGTTGTGTGACGTTGGGTTGCATTAGGTTAAATTGCAGTCCCGCTTGTTTGCTCTGCATTTTCTGTTTCATAAATCCCACCACAGCACAATGAACAGACAAGGCCCTATGTATGGCTTCCTCTCTGCGGCACAGCACAAAGTCCTGTTAACTGTGGACATCTTGGCCCATCCTGGGAGGAGAAGACCTCATTTTCTTGGGGTCCCAAGAGCACAGACTTTCTGAGTCAGGCCTCATCGCTGACCGTGTGAGTGTGGCATTTTCAGAAGCCAGCACGAGCCACCCTAGCAGTCACGAGCTAATCACTCACTAGTGAGTGAGCAAAAAAGACTTAAGGACACACTTTTCTGCGTGTGTTTGCACGTGAGTACACTTTTTTAAAAGTCAGATCATGTTAGGGACGTTTTTATTGGGAGCATGAGTTTATTTAATCTTTTGAGGTTATAAGTTTGAAACCCTGTTGTGGAGAACTGGTTTTGATAAAAAGATAAAGCACTTTAAAAATAATGGCAGGTCAAGTGAAGGGCATAGAGGGGGTGTTGCACCTTTGAAAGAGAAAGTAAATATGCTGGAGATTTGAAGCACCAACAGGATACACAGAGCCTTGACTGTCTTCACATGAAGGGCCTTGGCCAGATACCTTATATGGAGAGACTGCCTCTGAAATAATTGCTTATGAACCCGTGGCCCTCCGGGGTCAGGGAAGCCACATGTGAATAATGCACTTGATCGAGGAGGAGATAACTGCCACCAGTAAATATTCATAAAAGCCAGAGACTGAGCCTTCACACCTGCCTTTTGATCAGAATTGCAAAGAAGCAAGGAAGCAGTATTTTGAGGTCTAGCTCCTGGAGGGACAGGCCTAAAAGCATATCGGAAGAGAAGGGTTGAGTCACAGACACCCACGTCCTCGGCTGGAGATGCTATTTGTAAAGTGGTTTGTCCCAGCCCCACGGAGACGCCCTCCAACTCCAGGGGCGCACGCACCTTCCTGCCGTCATCACACAAGGTAGCCCGGGTGGCCTGGGTCTTCTGTGTCCTTCCCAAAGTGTGTCCCCGCTCCTGGGGACAGGCACGTCCCCCCGAGACCCGTTCTGGGCTCTGTCACTGCCCCGGCTGGCGGTGCCTCCTTGCCTCTCCCTGCTGGGCAGGCTGCTACCCCAGGCCACCTCTCTGGCCTTTTCCTCCTCGGACCTCACACAGGCCACGTTGCCAATAGGAGGTAGCAGCCTGGTTATTTTGTGCCTCTTGTGCTTCTAAGAAAACACAATGGGTCTGTGCCCTAGTCGCTTTGTACTGGAGCCCTGGTGTTGAAACATAAGCCCCACGGCCAAACTGTGCCGGGCAGCCCAAGGCGTCAGGCAACCCTGCCAGGCGCTGAACCAGCGCAGGGCACTGTGTGGGTCCAGTGGGTGTCAGGAATGCACGTTTGACTTGGAGGTAACTGGATACATTACAGGAAGGTGACTAAGAGACACGTGGAGTGGCTGGAGGTATAAAGGAGCAAATTCAGCGTCCCCTCTGGCTCATAAAGTACTTCCGCTTTTGTGCTGAATAAACCTCACTTCACGCCGGGCAGCGGGGGAAAGGTGACCACTGAATGATGGTTACGTGGCTGGCCAGTGGCCAGGCGTGTTGCGCAGGGGCTGGCGGAGGATGAGGTCCAGCCCCTGCGCCCTGCCCGCTCAGCAGTTCCTGCTTCTGCATCCCAGGCGGGGTGCAGGTGCCCGGGCTCGGGGGGCGGGGTGGTGGTGGTGGTGGGGTGACAGTGGGTGTGCAGACCTGAGACGGGACTGACGGGGCCCCCCGGGGAACCGAAGGTGCGGTGGTGAGGGCGGCCTCGGGCCTTGGCCCTGAGGGTTGTGTGCTTGGCTGCAGGCAGGGGTGGGAGGAGGGGGCTGGGCCAGCAGATGCTATCAGTGCCCTCAGGGGAGGGGGACGGCCGGGCCGGGCTCCTGCTGACAGCCTCTCTTTGCTCTTTCCTTTTTGAAGGATGGAGGCTGCACGTGTCCAGGAGATGTCGCCAAAGCCTTTGGTAAGAGGCCGCAGAGGGGGAGGGGAGGGAGCTCCCTGCAGGGGTGCCGGAAGGAGGTGGCAGACACGTTAGGAAGTTCAGGGCCAATCCTGAGTTTCCTCTCCGCGGATTTCAGCCCCTAATTGGCCCAAATCCTGGCATCAGTTTGGTTCCGGTTGGTGGCAGAGCAGGCCGAGTGCCCAGGGACAGATGCGGGGGTGTTACCCTATGGGCCAGGCGTGGGTGAAGTCACAGCCCAGAAGTCACCACTGGGAAGGCTCAGGGTACCTGTGGAAGAGGACCGTATCGGGTCTGAGACACCGAGACTTCAGCGAGGGGGTCTTCGGAGCCTAACCTGGGGGACTCCTGAGGGAGGGACGGGAGCCCTAGCCGCAGCTCCTCACCACAGGCCGAGGAGCCTGTGTCGCATCAGGGGCCGCAGCGGCTGGCTGTGACCCCGCAGGGCTGGGCCATGGCGCCCCAGCCAGGTGTTTTCTTGGG
Source organism: Kogia breviceps (assembly GCF_026419965.1). Taxonomy (NCBI): domain Eukaryota; kingdom Metazoa; phylum Chordata; class Mammalia; order Artiodactyla; family Physeteridae; genus Kogia; species Kogia breviceps. The sequence goes on along the minus strand of NC_081319.1, from coordinate 95,200,881 downwards.
GAGGCACTGGGAGGTCCAGCGTCTCTGCGTGCCGTGCTCTGTGCCTGCCGCTGACCCCTTGCCAACTGCGGGCAGGGGTCAGAGCTGCCGCACAGCTGGGGAACCCCACCTGTGAGGCGAGGCCACGTGTGCTGGCAGAGCCATCTCTACTGTTGGTTTTTGTGCTGCGTGTACTTAATACTGATGGGTGTTCTGTCCCGGGCTCCCTTCTAATAGTGCACACGGTGCACCCTGCCCAGGTGCTGTCTGGACTCCCACCCCGGCAGCTTTCCCTCCCTGCGCTCCCCCAGGAAATGCAGCCATACCTGTGGAGGGAGAGGGACCAGGTCGGGGCAAAATGCTGGTTAGGAAGGGACACGAGAGTGTTCAGAAAGGAAAATAATTGGAAGCCCCTTCAAGGCATTGTTTGAGTGGATCTGTGCTCCGTGTTCCTGCCGTTTACATCTGCTCCTGGGGTTGTGGTTTTCGGGAGGCCTGGCCAGACACCAGTTGTCCTCTGCCCCCTTATCACGGCAGGGGGGGGTCAAGGAGCCAGCAGTTGTGTTAGGGGCCCTGCAGGGAAGAGCAGGCAAGGCTTGCTGCCAAGTAGAGAGGTCCTGTGCCTTGGTTGCCTGATTGTCAGGCCCAGGGGCCAGCCCTGCAGAGCCCCCTGCCTTCCGTAATGCTGGACGGAAGGGACTGGAATGCCTGATGCACACCCCAGAGTCCTCTTGTAAATAGTTAAGTGACCAGACGGAGGCAGTCAAAGTCACGTTTCAGAGGATCCTGTATTTGCTTCGCCTTCATCGTCATTACTTAACGCATCTGTACGCTGATGTCCTCCTATTCTGAATGTAAACCCTCAATAGGACTCGCTGAGGATGGGGAATAGTGACTGTTTCTGTTTCTTCCATGTACGCCTTTTGCTTTCCTAACAACTAGGTACTCCCCATCTTCCATGTGCCATGTGCTATAATAAACACTGAGGACACAGCAGTGAGTTAGCCCCCCTGTTCCAACTACCCCTGGTCCTGATCCAGTGTAACCTCCGAAGGCAGTTTCAACACCCCAGTCTCCTGTGTACCTATCCTGGAAGTTTCATGTCATTTGGTGATTAATATGGGGTATTGCTTACTCTGGAAGTCAAATGTTTATCACAACAGAGGTGCGGGTAGAGTTTTACAGGATGTATACACATAGATGTGTGTGTGTATGATGGACATATACATATATACGTACTTACAGGTTTCTCTCCTTCATGCCCAAGCTCTAGTGCAGGAGGTTCTGTCTGTTCTGAGGTCCCTTCGTATCTACACTGTGTGAGAGTGCTGAGAGCTTCAGGTAGACCAGATGCCCGATGGGGACATGGCAGAGGAGTTATTGTATTACGTATGAGATTGGACAACATGCTGAGGTGCTGCCCAATTATTAATGTTTCTTTGATTTTCAGAGAGTTAGACCTGTGGAAGGTGGCCATAGATAGGAAGTCATCAGTAACCATTAAGGATTGTCCACTGTATAAGCCACCGAGCTTCAGTAGGCTGATTTGTTGCTTGGAGCATCCAGTGCCCATCTGCCCTCCTTAACTTTTTTTCCAAAGTGCGGAGGTTGAGCTTTTCTCTGACCATAGCCAGGAGGGCGGAGGGTGAGTTGGTAGCACTTGCATCTTTCCGGAGCCGATTTTCTCTGAGCTCTTTTCTCTGCTGCTTCTTTTCGTCCACACTTCGGAGTGCAGGAGCCGGAGCCGATTTTGTCATGCTGGGAGGGATGTTTTCGGGCCATACCGAGTGTGCTGGAGAGGTGATCGAGAGAAATGGACAGAAGCTCAAGCTGTTCTATGGGATGAGCTCAGAGACAGCGATGAAGAAACATGCGGGAGGGGTTGCGGAGTACAGGTATGGAGGGCGGGTGGAGTGGGGGTGGGCAGCGCCGTCACCAGTGAGGGTGCGTTCCCCGGCTCCTTACAGAAATGGGGTGGAAGTGGGTCTCAAAGAATATGCGTCTGTTTATATTATAGTACCACAGGAAGGAGCTAGAACACATATATATTTCTTAATTAAGATGTTCACTTAAAGAATAACTGTATGGCTTAAATTATTTTTTTTACTGAAGTACAGTTGATTTACAAGGTTGTGTTAGTTTCAGGTGTACAGCAAAGTGATTCAGTTATATATACATATTCATCTATTTTTTTCTCAGATTCTTTCTCCTTATAGATTATTACAAAATATTGACTATAGTTCCATGTGCTATACAGTAAGTCTTTGTTGGTTATGTGTTTTAAATATAGCAGTGTGTACATGTCAATCCCAAACTCCCAATCTATCCCTACCCCCGACCCTTCCTTCCTGGTAACCATAAGTTCATTCTCTAATTCTGCGAGTCTGTTTGTTTTGTAAATAAGTTCATTTGTATCATTTTTTTTTTTTTTTAGATTCTGCATGATATCATATGATTTGTCTTTCTCTGTCTGACTTACTTCACTTAGTATGATAATCTCTAGGTCCATCCATGTTGCTGCAAATGGCATTATTTCATTCTTTTTAATGGCTGAGTAATCTAGTGTATGTATTACTCCACATCTTCTTTATGGAGTATATGGACATTTAGGTTGCTTCCATGTCTTGGCTATTGTAAACAGTGTTGCAGTGAACATTGGGGGTGCATGTATCCTTTTGAACCATGTTTTCCTCTGGATATATGCCCAGGAGTGGGATTGCTTGATCAAATGGTAGCTCTATTTTTAGTTTCTTAAGGAACCTCCATACTGTACTCCATAGTGGCTGAACCAGTGTACATTCCCACCAACAGTGTAGGAGGTTTCCCTTTCTTCCATACCCTCTCCAGCATTTATTGTTTGTAGACATTTTGATGATGGCCATTCTGACCGGTGTGAGGTGATACCCCATTGTAGTTTTGATTTGCATTTCTCTAATTAGCCATGTCGAGAATCTTTTCATGTGCCTCTTGGCCATCTGTATGTCTTCTTTGGAGAAATGTCTGTTTAGGTCTTCTGCCCATTTTTTGATTGGGTTGTTTTTTTGGATATTGAGCCACATGAGCTGTTTGTAAATTTTGAAGATTAATCCCTTGTTGGTCACATAGTTTGCATGTTTTCTCCCATTCTATGGGCAGTCTTTTTGTTTTATGGTTTCTTTTGCTGTGCAAAAGCTTTGAAGTTTCATTAGGTCTCATTTGTTTATTTTTGTTTTTATTTCCATTACTCTAGGAGGTGGGTCAAAAAGGATCTTGCTGTGATTTATGTCAAAGAGTGTTCTACCTGTATTTTCCTCTAAGAGGTTTATAGTATCCGATCTTACATTTAGGTCTTTAATCCATTTTATTTTTGTGTATGGTGCTAAAGAATGTTCTAATTTCATTTTTTTACATGTAGCTGTCCAGTTCCCAGCACCACTTAGTGAGAAGCCTGTCTTTTCTCCCTTGTATAGTCTTGCCTCCTTTGTCGTAGATTAATTGACCATAGGCGTGTGAGTTTATTCTGGGCTTTCTATCCTGTTCCATTGATCTATATTTCTATTTTTGTGCCAGTACTATATTGTTTTGATGACTGTAGCTCAGTAGTACAGTCTGAAGTCAGGGAGCTTGATTCCTCCAACATTTTCTTTCTTGAGATTGCTTTGGTTATTTTGTGTCTCCATACAAATTTTAAGATTTTTTTGTCCTAGTTCTGTGAAAAATGCCATTAGTAATTTGATAGGGATTGCACTGAATATGTAAATTACCTTGGGTAGTGTAGTAATTTTGACAATATTTATTTTTCCAATCCAAGAACATGGTATATCTTTCCATCTGTTTGTGTCATCTTTGATTAGAAAACTTATCTTGCCTCTTTCAAAGTAGCTATAATTTTTATCCAACCAGCCTTTGCAGTGTTTGGGGCCCCAGAAAGGCAGTGCAGAGCAGAAGTATTTGGGGATAAGTTGGAAATGGAACTAGGGGTGTATGTGAGTAGGTATGACTCTTGTTCAACCAGCCCTGGAGGGGACCCACCAGACTTCCAGGCCTTGGCCTGATATCACAGCCTTGTCCTCATAGAGCTGATGTGGAGCCTGAGATGAGTCAGGCTACAAGTGGCAAGCAGAAGGATGGGTCTCCCACTGCATATGAGAACAGGGGTGGTCGAGACCACCTCACAGAGGTCAGGCCTTTTGGGAAGAGTGCTGTGTGTCACCTGCCATAGCTCCCACAGGACTCTTCCCTGCCTCTGGGCTCAAACAGTTGACACACGCAGTATTCTTAGGCATTTAATTATGTTACTGTGCAGAAGGGATGCTCATGTCTGCTTATCTGTTCCACCTCCATTTTAATTGTGTGCACGTGTTTTAAGACCGTTGTGACAGAATACGCCCACTGTCTCGCCCTGCTCCATGGAGTCTGTCATTGCTTCTCATCAGAGTTTGCACTGACGACAAGCTGTGCCATGTGCACAGGACAGGAGGCCCTGCATCCTTAGAAGGATGGAAACTCAGGCCCCCTGCCATGGGCTGATAACCTCCATTTCCTCCCACTTATTCCACACCCAGCAGTGGGATTCAGATGTACTGTGTAAGGTTTGAGCCAACCTAGAGGTACACATCTCGACTCCACTGAGATTTTCAGGTGGGCGGGAGGGCAGGAGGGGGGTGGTTCCCCCCCACCAAAGCTCTGTTCCTCGGGTACTGGTTCCTCCTCTTTTGGGGGGAATCTCAATATCAATGATGATGTAGCATGCGAACAGCAGGGTGGGAAGGAGGAGAAGGGGGGGCTACATTTATACCTTCATTCTGGAAACTGCAGACAGTCCAGACGAGAGGGACACGGCCCTCCCACGCAGCCTCCGAAGGCCTCTTTCTCCCGTGTGGTGACGGATGGAGGAGGCTGTACAGTGTGTTGTGGGAGAGAAGGGGGGGGATTTACCGTCTCACATCTGACCTGGACCTCTGACCGAGAAGCTTAATGCTTTGCCGGCGACCAGCGTCACCGTTCAAGGGCCCATGCCTGTCTCCTATGTGCTGGTCTGGAAGTGGAGCCGTTGCGCTTCCGTGACAGCCAGTTGCTTTGCCCGGGGGACATTTTTGCCCTCTAGCCGTTGCATCTGTTTCGGGTTCTAAGAAAAGTAGGTAGGGAAGGCCAGACCAGACTAGAGCATAAAGAGAAGCCAAGGAGCTGGGGGGAAAAAAAAAAAATCCTCTCCTGTGATTTCAGCAGGGTTTAAACCAAAAAGAGAAGAGAAGAGTTGGGAGTATCAAGACTCAGTTCCAGAAATGGATTTGAATCTTAGCCAAGGAAGGAAAGTGCTGAAGGAGTTAGAACCTTAATCCAGAGGCAGCCTGAGCCCTGGAGGCTGCATCTGTGTTCTCTCTCTCTAGGTCTGTCTCTTTCTCTCTCCCTCCCTCCCATCACCTGATCTCCTCCTGAGAATGGTTCTCCTTCTTTGATGTTGTATTTAATTAAGGCAGAGTTATTTATGCTTTACTAGTTCTTTCCCACTCATTACCCACTTAGTTCTCTTGCTGTCCTTGGGAGACAGATCGGAGCCCTTCATTTTCCAAATGAAAAGACTTGGGCATCAACGATAAGTGACTTGTAAGAGGTGCCATCACCACTTAGCGAAGAAGCAATGCTGAGGAACTGGAGGATGTCCAGAAAGCCTCGGGAAGGCCATGGAAACCTCTTTTGAAAAATGAAATGGCCGTCATTTTAGGCACACGTGTGCATGTTGGTCTCTGGTCACAGAGTGCAGCGATGCCGGTCCTCTTGGGTATGGCCAGTGGCCGGCTTCGTGAACTCGGAGCTGTAAACCAGCCACTAGCTAGGCCCGCCCTTGGTCGGCTGGATGGTTTAAGTGGCTAGATTTTCACCCGAGGGTAGTCCTGCAGGTGTAGATTTCAACGCTGAAGCGGTGCTACCCTTTTGAAATTCCACGTAATAACTTTTTGATCCAGAGATGCTACTTTTTCAGTTGAAGAGACCAGCTAAAGACAGTTCCAGAATTTGGTTGGTAAAAGTTCCAGATGGCCTGACCCTTAGATGGGAGGCTAGAGTTGTGCATGGATTGGAGAGTTGCTTCTTGCAACGCCCCTCCTAAAGCAAGTCTGGATTGTATCTCCATCTTGCAGTAAGAGGACGTGACGTGGACCCGAGCAGTGTTGCTTGGTGGCCTTGTGAAGAGGAGGACAAGGACTCAGCAAGGACGGTTAGATGGGCTTTAGCGTTGGTGCCACGTGCCAGCTCTTCTGAATTGCTCAATGGCCCCCTGAAAACTCAAAAGACGCTAACCACAGCCCTGCAGCCTCCGGTGCTGAGAAGGTCCTTAGTGCTGCTCTGGTTCCACCTTTCAGGGGCCCCGCGCCACGCCCGGGACAACAGGCAAAGTGATCGTGCAGACGCAGGGTGGTGAGCTGGGGCCCCCAACAGGGGCCCTGGGGAGACAGGCCGTGGGAGTGGAGCCACTAACCTTACTCGCGGAGGTCTCCACGTCACCTCGCAGTGCCTGACCTGTCCCTTTCCTCCGTCCCTTCCTCCTCCTCTCCGGCTTGTCCAGTGAAGGTGCTCTGTCCGGCCCGGACTGGAGAGCTGGCAGGGGGCGGGGAGGGTCGCTCTGGGCTTGTTCCGTCGTTGATCAGGGAGAGCAAGCAGGAGAGACGCAGGTGGGCAGTGGTCAGGAGGTCTGTTCTGCTGTCCCGCAGGTATTCTGGGGCTCCGGGTCAGTTGGAGGTGGGTGTACCCATTAACAGAGACCGGAAAGGCGGGGCCGGTTTTCAGTGGGGACGGAGTAGTGCCCGCTGCTGGGGAGGACGTCGCCCTCCGCGGTGATGATGGTCCGGGTCTCTGACCCTTCCGGTGCTGCTGACGGTCTCTGGGCAGCCAGCAGCGAGGTTCGTGCATCTTGGGTGGGGAGGAGTGCCTTCATCTGAGACGCTGGCCTAACCTGCGTGGCGGGGCAGCAAGGCCGATGCGGGCGTGGGGTCGGAGGGTGGCGTCTCGCTGCCCGAGTGCCCTGGGCTACGGCTGGGAATCCCTCTGGCCCGCTTCTTAAGGGAAAAAGAACCAGATTGAAAGAAAAACCTCCCTTTTTCTTCCAGAGCCTCGGAGGGCAAGACCGTGGAAGTGCCTTACAAAGGGGATGTCGAGAACACTATTCTGGACATTCTCGGGGGACTGAGGTCTACCTGCACCTACGTAGGGGCCGCCAAGCTCAAAGAGCTCAGCAGGAGGGCGACGTTCATCCGGGTGACCCAGCAGCACAACACCATGTTCAGCTAACCTCGAGATCAAGGACGAGACGGCCTCCCGCCTCGGGAAGCATCCGCACAGGCCTGCTTTCCCATCCCCCTCCTCCTGCGACAGCAGAGGTTCCGGCTGATCCCAGAAGCAAGGCACCTCCTGGGTCAGCGGCTGGAGCTCAGCTGCCCGGAACGTGTAACCTCCTTGTCAACACTAACACGCCTTTTTCTTTTCTTTCTTTTTTTTTTTTTTTTAAGAAAATAGTTTCACTTTAATATAATGCTATGAAGACTTGCCTGCGTGCTGGAGTCTGCATTTGCAAGACCAAGTGGTCGAGGGTGCTGGGGGTTTTTCTGCCTTCTTCCCACGCTTGGCTTTTAGCAGTCAAGGTACCTGGGGAGGGGAAGGGAGGGCAGGAAGGGCAGGAAGGGAGGACTGGGGGGAACCGCAGCTAGAGGAACCGGCATCCCCTCCATCCAGCTTTCGGTTGCTGGAAAAGAACAAAAGCAGTTGACAGCTGAACCCGAAGAGCTGGTTTCCAGCAGGTGCCCCCAAGGTGCGGTGACATGTTTCCACCACCTTCCTTTGGCACGTCCCTTTTGGGAGCAGGTCCTCTATTGCTGCATTTAGTGCTGCTTCTGGGAAGCTGTCCCTGTGCTGGTTTCTCGTTTGGTTTGTTTTCCTCCATCTCTTCCCTCTCCTCCTCAGTTCTGGCTCGTCAGGTTGGCCTCTCAAAGGCGGAATATTATTTTGAAGCTCCATGGGATCTTTCATTGAAAGGTTATCCACTGAAAAGCTGGCAGAGCCCCACTGGAAAACAACCAAAAACCTTGAGCAGTGCCTTCCTAAAAGGCACTGGTTTAAAATCTGAGATAGAACCGTTCCCTTGTCATGGTTTCCAGGAAGGACCACGGGCACTACTGCATGAGGGTCTGTTCATTGGTGACAACGGTACTTCCTTGGAGAAAGGGCCCGTGGCCTTGGCAGGAATCCCGCAGCAGTCCTCTGTGACACCCGTCTAAACAGCGAACACGGAAGAATGAATGATGAGCGGCCACTTCTTTTGAAGCATTATTTGAATATTAGGACTGGGAAGTGTATGCAGCCCAGGATGTTTTACTTTATCTCCTTTTAGACGAGGCTAAAGAAGCAGATACGGGAGTTAAATCTTCTCTGAAAAGACAAGTGACAGCCCTGGAGCGGAAAGGAGCCACGCACTCCTCCTGTGTTAAGAGCGAATTAATTGCTTGATGTCCATGGTGACTGACACCGTAAGAGGAATCCAACCAAACCATGGCACCCCAGGAACTCACAGGTCCGAGTTTAGTCTTAGAAGGATACCTTTCAAGATCCAGCAACTTGAACTCCGTTGTAATGCTTTTTGCTCCTAAACCCATACAGAATACTTCTTAGACTGGTAGAAACACGAATGGCTACACATTTGAGATGAGGGTCTAAAGGACGTGGAACATGCAGATGTGGGGCATTGCTGGAGGCACCCCCACCTCTTCTGTCCGCTTGGCTGAGGTATAAGCCCCGTGCTGTTCCTGTGGAAGACGTGTTTTACACTTGAGCCCTCGAGTGTGTGAGCTGTAAGAGATCCTTCATTTGCAAAATAAGGGAGAGAAGTGGAGAAGTCTTAAATCCATTAAAATGGACCAGCAGTAAGTAATAAGGAAACTTCCAGAATGGCATCCTTCTCCATACTCCTGGTCTTGGCTTGGGGGGGGTCCCCTTCTCCCGTCAGGGTGGAGCACACGACGGCGTCCCTTTGGGCAGTCCTCTCCACGGTGATGTGCACCTGCTGGATCCGCCTGGTGCAAAGGTTTTGCAGACTACCTGCTCTTTGTTCCCGCAAAGGCGGGAAGGCAGGTCCCTCGCTCACCTGGTGTTTAGGGGAGCGAAAACGTGACTGACTGCAGAAGCCAAAACCTCCTCAGGATCATTTTGAAGCAGAGGTTTCACTTCTAAGGGCCCCTGACCCTCCGCAGGTTCATCTCTTGCCTCTAGTAGCCGTGGGCATGGGGCGTCCTGCCCTGGAGCAACCCTCAGACCCTGCTAAGTGCAGGGCTTCCTGTGCAGGGGTGGGCGCCACTGACCAGATGCCATTCACCTTAGGCGGCTCCACCTGTGGGCTCCTGCCGTGCTTCTGGTGGTTTCAAGGTCTGCCTCACCGCAGCGCGTGAAGCCAAGGCTTTTCTCGAATCAGTATGACCGCAGGTAAGTCTCACAGCTACTGGACCCCAAGCTTGTCAGGACCTTTAGCACCTGATATTAAAACAGCAGGGAAGGCAGCGGTTCAGACTGCTTCGCCAGGCTTGCCCACGTCTGCCCAGAACGCTCTGGAGGACGAGGACTTGGGCAGCCTTCTTGTCTGGGTTACAAGGCTCAGCTCATCACTGCTAGTTTACACACCAACGTTCTCTCCCTCACACACTAGCATTCCCAATGCGTCAGAAGCTCAACTCTTAAGTCCTAAAGGAGAGTCCTGGTGAGATGTCCCCATGCACGAAGCAAGAAGGCAGTAACAGGAAAGGAGTTACCCGCCCCTGCCTGGGCCAAGCGACAACTCTGGATTTAACGCTGAGAGTTCTCTTCCAGCTCTGCAGAACCTTAGGGCTGGAAGGATTTGAGAGCCACGCGTGCAGATGCGGGCAGGGGGCTACACCTGCTTGGGCCCCGGAGGAATTCGTTTCTGGGGCAACCACTGAGCCTCATCTATCTGAGACCGCGCACCGTGCAAACCTCTGAGTCTCTAACAGGCATGAACTGCAGGAAACATGAGTGAACTCTCCACCTTCAGACAACTAACCAGTGTACAGCAAAATTGTACAGAAATGGATGGGTAACGCTCTACGAACCAACAAAGATGCCAGATACTGTTGAGAAACAAAATTATCTTTTGCAAACAGCAATGTTCAGACAGGAGGACTAAACACGGACGGAACAAGCCAAGACGTCAGATGCTGAAACATGCCTTGTATCTCAGAATCTCATCTCAAACAAGACCAACCCTCTCCCCACCTCCGAAATTAGTAGGAAAGGCAACACCTTATGTCACCCTCCCCGCCACAAACCTACCCAGTGATGAGAGTGGATTAAGTAAGAGGGAGGAGTTACGGCCGTATCCTCAGCCTTGTCTTTCTCCGAGGACCTGACACAAGGCAAAGACACATTTGCAATTGGCACTGTTATTTTATTAGTACGAGTATACTGAAACAATAAACTTGTACTGGTATACAGACAATTTATTTAAAACAATTTTGTTCAAATTTTGAATCAAACATTGTTTTATTATAATAATGAAATAATTTCTACCTAGAAAACCTGCAAGCACCATCAAAGAAAGGGACCATAAAATTCAATAAACAGACTCGAGTGTATCCTACAAATAGACACACCACGATTAGAAAATAGAATATGAATTCTTCCATTTTTTTTTAATATTTGTTTTAAAAAAGCTAGTGCAAGTACAATATTTTACACTGGAATTACAGAGAGTATGCACGCATATGGAAAAAAGTTCTCCTGTCACAATAAAAGCTCTTAACTATGTATGCACTTAAAATTTTCTTTTCAATAAGGTGCAAAACATCATTCCTTCCCTAGTTCTCCTCTGTACTGGCCATGTCGGTCTGATAGTGCCCTCAGAGTGCTAGTGTCTCTTTTCCCTTGGCCGGTGGGAGGCGTAGGATTGGGAGGTTGGTGGGTCGTGAGCTGATATTAAAAAATACAACAGTGCGACTCTCAGAGATGGCTCTGGGACCAGGACCCCACACTGGCTAGAAATTAGGACTCTCATCTTAACCGAAGGCCACCACGAATACTGGCTGGGCTCAACTGGAGCCTTTCAGCTGACACTGATTTGGGTTTACAGGGAGCAGTGAAGGCTGAGGAGGAAGAAACCTCCCCGAAAGGCCAAAAGGGCAGTTATTCACAGAACTGAATGCACAGGTATCAAGTTTAATGTTCACCGACTAAAGAATTCTCCCCACTCCTGGACCGGATGATTTAAGAGTAGGTGGGTTCGTGTAAGAAGCAGAGGAAACCTACACACCCAGCTTGGTAACCGCTCAGATTTGCTATTCCAGAGGACAGAATGTTACCTCGGCAAGGATGACTGTAAACAGCGCTTCCAAAGGGGGCCTTCAGACTGGCCATGGAAAAGGAGACTGGCTCATCGGCCATCCCAACAGCAAACGAACAAACTAAAGGGAAAGAAAACTTGGGTGAAATCTCCAATTATCTGCAGTGGAAGACTGGAGTCCTTTCAGATAAGAAAAGTGACGGAAATTCTCGAGACAGTTACTGTATAGATACTACCTATTGGCCAAAAGCACTTAATTTTAATACAGCTGAACCATTTGTATGCGAGTCATGAGGATAGGAAAAACTGAAGCCGCTGTTCCCTCCCGCCATCGTACAGGTAAATGTCAGCTACCAGAAACATCACGTGTAACAGTAAGGGAAGGGCTGAGATTCTGAATTTAAGAATTGGACGGGGATTTGCTCGATATCCTCCCCAGCTGTCCAGTTTCTGCTGGCTAGCTTGATTTCTGGACAGAAGAGGGCTTCTGAGAAGTTACTCCACATTTATTTTGGCCTCTTAATAGTAAAGAAAAAAATCAAATCCAAAGTAAAACAAGGCATTTCAACTGAAATCCTTGTTTTACCCCACCCCCCCATTGAACTGAGGTGTTGGGGGGCGGGGGAAGAAGGCTGAACGTTTTTATGTGTGTGTCCTCGTAATGAGTCCTGTTTTCTTGGTAGCTAGGATCCCTTGTTACAAACACTTCTTGTTCAGAATTATATTCTTTGGGTTTATTGGAACAGGAAGTGCTGAAAATGTCAATCATCATCTCTGAAGAAAAAGGAGTTGCAATGGCTTAAGAGTTTAAGAAGGGAGCTCAGAGAAGTACTTCCGGCATAGGAATGAACAGTATTCTCAAATTGCAGAATACAGAGTTACTCTCCCTCAGAAGAGGGTTCTATGTAACAGAAACATAGAGGAAGCGTAGGTATAGTTGAAGAGCCTTTTACGTAGTAATTCTTCCAGGCCATAATCATACAAATCTGATCATTTAGACATGACACATTTCTATATACAAAAAAAACATGTAACTTTCAACCTTTGTTTTTTTTTTTTTTTTTTACAAACAAGGTATGAAACTCATTGTTTCAACAGATCCATATCTTTCAAACACTGAATGAATCATTTCGACATTCATTTTTCTTTTGTGCAATTTTTAAAAAACATTACCTGTACTCCTCAAAGTGAGTGCTTCAAAGTTTTTTTTCTTCAGCTTCTCAAATTAGGTGTACATTTAAAAAAAAAAAAAAAAAAAAAAAAACAACCCCACAAGGTATAGTGCTACAAGAAAAGATCCTATCAGTAAGGTAACATGTTTGAAGCGAGGTCATCTATGTAAAAGAAATCTCAGCTCCGGAGTAGAGGTGTGCAAACAGTTTGGAGTTTCCCTATCAACAGAAACACAACACTGTCCGTGGAAAAAAAGAGGAAACCAACCCAACACAATGGCATATGCATGTGCTTTATAAAAAAGTATATTCTCTGTATAGTTATTACTGGATGTGTTCTTAAAATTCTCTATTTCAGAAATTCTGGGTTTAAAACAAGGTGGAAGCAAAGACCTCCACTTCACTTTGAAAACCAAAAAGCATAATTCCCGTTGCTTTCACATCACCCCGAAGAAGCTGGATTGGGCCACAGAGACCGCTGGCCCTTTTTTCACCTGGGATCATCACAGGTGACTCGGAGATAGGAAGTGCAAAGGGTGTTAGGCAAAAACAGACCGCGGTTTGTTGAGCTGCTTGCAGTTCATGAAACAGTGGCCATGACGACCAACACAGCTCAAAAAGCCTGGCCTTCAGTCCACAGAGCTCTGCTGCTTCACCCAGATCTGAAATAGCATGGCATTAGTGTCTTCAAAAGCATTTGAGATTCTTTTTCTCTATGAAATAAGTTTCCTTAGTAGTCACAGATGTTAAAGGGTATTATCAATTGTTTACTTAAAAAAAAAACAACAACAAAAATCCCAAAGCTACACCACAACAAAAATAAATTTTGGCAACGTATTTCAGTAAAGATCAAACTATGTGCAAAGAGTGGATTTTATGATTACTAGGAGCTACTGTTCATCTCGAACATGCAGCATTATATTGCAATCTATGCAGTATCTAAGGAGAAATCCACAAGATGCAGGAAATCCAAACATTCCTCGAAGTTGTACAACCCTACTCCAGAACAGTCAAAGTGCTGCTTCTGGACACATCAGTGTACCACACACACGCCAGCCCCGTCCCTGAGTTAGAGGTGTGAAAGGTTCCGCAGAGTTCCTTAGAGGGGAGAAGGAGGGGTGCTGCCACTTCCCGGTGGGGGACGAAACCCAACACACTCACCTAACAGAAAACACAAAGGGTCATGATTCAGAGTGAGAAAGGGGATTGACGACAGCAATGAAAAAAAAATAAAACCATCCCCAAACCGGGTGAGCTGGAAAAGACAAAAAAATGGACCAACATAGAAAATTATCCTGAACGTCCAAATGAGAAAGCAATTTTGGATTTCCACTTTAAAAGATTTGAGGTAAGTGGCATCCATCTCTGTATCCCCACCTCACCCCCAATGTGGCCCAGACAAACTGAAATAATTCTTAAGTTAAAACATTCTAAGGAAGGAACAGTCATTTTATATATTTAGAAATCCCTATAAAGAGAGGTTCTCGTTTGTTGGTTAATTTTTTTTTTTTTTTTTTCTTTTCGCCCTGACTAATTTCTTGGTGATTGTGTTCCACTGTAAACGCAAAAGGCCTGCTGTTATTAGATTCAAAATGGAAAACAGGAAAGAAAGAAGAACGAAAGACGGGTTCGGTAAATATTGCAAAGTGGACACAGTACAGAGGCACATGGCCGATCCTCGTAAGCTGCGCGGCGCGGAAGGGTTCTAGGTCTGGCATTGTTAGGTCGGCTACGCAGGCGCAGTGGCAAAGGCTGCTCTGGGAGCCTTGGGGCTCGCCCATGTCCGCAAACAAGAGGAGGCCCCTGTCCTCTGGATGTTCTTCCTATTTGAAGAGAGAGCTGCCACAAAGGAGTGGTGACCATTGTTCGCAGGTAGCCACTGACCAGACGCTTGGAAGGCGCGCACACGGCGGGCCACGCTTCCTGACCACGCCCAGAGGCTCGGCTCGAAGTCTCAAGGACACAGACCTGCCCACTCGCAGAAAAGATCGTGGAACATGGGTTGATCCTGGCACTATTGCTCCAGAGTGCGCCTCAGAAAGGACGCTGTCTCCCTCCTGTCTGCACTGCACATTCACTACTCCTCGTGGTGACGGGGGAAGTGGCGTTCTCCCCTTCCACCTCCTTTGCTTGCTCTTTCTGCAACAAGGCGACAGACGGGGCTCCCGAAAGAAAGCTCCCTGCCCCAGGATTCGGCATCCGCCGCAGCGGGGCAAACGCGCAGCAGGAGGCCCTCCCCTTCCTGGCTCCTTCCTTCCAGCCCTTCTCTGGCCAGAACAGGAAAGAGGGACCGAGTCAGGAAAAAGCCAAAAGGGTCTGAGCTTCCTCTAGAGCGCACTGATCAGACACTGATCAGGCACGGAAAGTATTGCACATGCTAAAGAAGCAAGAAAGTGAAATGGGACAATGTTGAGAAAGAACCAATTATTTGATAATTCCTATACCTGAAATAGACGCACAGAAACGATGACGATGTTCCTACCGCTCCAAACCATGTTATGTTTTTCCCATTTTAGTGTTGGAGGTGTGGGTCCACTTAGTTCGACACTCGAAAGAAGCCCAAAGGTGGTGGGTGTTCCTCTGAGTCCACATGCGTTGCTGTAATTAGCGGATGAGGACAAAGTCTATAATGGCGGCCCCATATTCCTCTTTACCATCGAAACAAAAAGAAAAACAAAGCCTAATAATCGCAAGTGCCCTGAGCAGAATATATGGAAGATTAAGCAAGTTCTCTGAACAGAGACATTTAAAAAAAAATACAGCACGAAATAAGCAAGATGACTGCAAGAATGGACTCACCCAGCTCTCTGCCGGCATGCTGAGAGGGTAACGACAATCAAAGAAAGTCAAGGACTGGATCCAGCTATTCCAAACCTATTCCAATGTTTTTGGTACACCCCAGAAAATGGTTTGTAAAAATCATTAGTTCTGCTGAGAGCTAAATGTGAATACTAGATAGCCAAAATGTGGGTTGACCTTAGAATTTTTTTTTTTTTTAATTTGTGAAATGGAAAAAGTACTATTCTCAATGGTAAAAGAAAAATCAGGTATTTGTTCAGATAAGTTGCAGCCATTCCAAGTAAGAATATTTAAAAATATCTCCCTCCTTATAAAACTTTTTTTTTTTTAAAGCACTTTAAAATGCACACTCAAAACCCACAAACAATATTTCAGATCTCTGGGAATAAAAGGTTTTCAACTGTGAAATACCCTTTCTGGGTTTGTACCAAACATTAAATCTTGATTTGATTTCAGATGGAAAAATAAAAGTCATTCTGAAAATAACATCAATAACAACAATAATAAAGTAATCGTTTTCTTTTAAAAAAAAAAAAAACTTGCTCACGTACATAAATGTCTTTATGGAAAACTCTCTCAATGAATCTGCAGAAAATTCTCAGAGTCGTCCTGCTAAGACCTGGTTTCATGTGACAGATGCGGTAAGAAGACCAAAATGAATTCTGAAAGGAACATAACCTTATAAAATGGCCTAGAGTTTAGGCAGGTTAGAAAGTAATTTTGCTACATTTATTTATGCTCGTTCAGTCCCCCAAACCTTTCCCACAATGTTATTGGATAAAAACTGCAGGAATATCACACAAATTATAAACTCAAGATGTGCAAATCGCAAGGTTCTTTAAAAGTTCATCTTAAAAAGAAAAAACACTGGACAAAAGTGAGTATTCTTTTTTCCATCCCTTTCCTCTCAGTTCCTCTGCCAGCTCTGCATATGCTTTTAATTCCTTCTCAAACATCAAAGTGAAGAGTGCCTCCCGTCAGGCTGTACTTGGTGGTCATTCATTGTCACATACTAGTTCAAAATTCACATTCATCCCATTAAACCACATTGAAACTTTCAACATCTTGCTCCGTGAGAAACTCTGCAGAGCTGAAATGTAGTTACAGTGTTGAAAAAAAAAGAAAGCAACTTAGTTTTTCTTCCCAAAGAGTTTAAAGTGAGATACAGTACTTGTTGAATGAGAGACCAAGATGCTTGGTAATAAAGTGTGAACAACATTTTAAGTGCTTAGAGATAGTAACATATATGCTCATCTTCAAAATCTAATTC
The DNA here is from genome assembly GCF_026419965.1 of Kogia breviceps. Lineage (NCBI taxonomy): Eukaryota > Metazoa > Chordata > Mammalia > Artiodactyla > Physeteridae > Kogia > Kogia breviceps. Next base: position 95,184,347 of record NC_081319.1, on the reverse strand, counting down.
CTCACGTCACACTGGAATCTGAAAAAAGTGGCACCCGAGTTGTCCATAGTCATGAACTATAAACAGTACTAGAGTTAAAAGACAGAAGATTTGCAAACCCAATGCGAAGAGCTTCCGCGGCTCTCTTGAAGGGCAGTTTGTGTCTATCTCTTGGGAGTGAAGTCAATGCAATTAACCTGATTGGTTTTCCTAACACTGCACAGAGACCAGGGTGGGTTTCACTCTCCGCCACCCCTGCTGCCCACCCCCCCCACCCCCCCGGGTACGGAGCAATGGCAGCAGGCGCTGCCCTTCCCACCACGCTGCCCTGGAGACATCACTGCACTAGTAAAGCAGAAACGAAATCCCACGGGTGGCAGTTGCTCTTTAAAAAAATATCAGTGCAGTCAGGCCCCATGGGGGGAATATATATCTCTATGATTAAAAGTCGCTTTTATTGTAAAATATGTTGGAGGGAAAAAAAAATGTTCTTTTACACGGTTAGTTTTCCATCTGCTGTCTGACGGCCTCTCTGGGATGCCCTGAACCTGGGGTCCTGATGCTGATTTTGCACGTGAGAACCTCATGAGGACATTCCCCCGGACCTCCAATCCCGTGCTGAGGGCAAGAGAGAGGGAGGCAGAGAGAAAGAGACCCTCACCTGCCGTGGCACCCGGGCACCCTCACTTACTTGCACGCACGCACGCACGCACGCACCGCCTGCAGCCCGTTGTCCCGAAACCGGGAGAAGTCGGCACCCCGTGGGTGCATCTGCACTGCCAGAAAAGGCAGGCACCATGGGGCCACGTTCATTTCCACCAGGACGCCCGCCCAGAGCCCGGGCTGGACCTGCCCCAGCCCCTGCCCGCCCCCCCGCTGAGAGACACGCGTGGAAAAAGCATATGCACCAGCTCCTGCCCAACCCCCGCTGTAACTCTAAGGACAAGGTTATAACAGAACCCTAAAGTAAGAGGATAACATGTAAATACTGTGTTATTTAGCCTACAGTACAGTAATCTGGATACAAATGATAAAGGAGGGCCAGATTTCCTTTCCCCACACGGCCTCTACTTGCCTACATTAGAGCGGCCTTCGATGCAAATCTTAACCTCCTGAGAAATGAGAGAAGGCTTAGGAAGAGTCAAAGGTGGCTCGTCTTCCGACTTCTCCAGTTTGCGGCTCTCCGGCGCCGACCACCTCCTCTTCCTCGTGGCCGCGGGCTTGCTGGGTTCTATTTTGGTGAGCAAGGGCACGGCAGGCAATCCTACTTTTTCTGGAAACTTCAGTTCGCCATTCTCAGAGAGCATCTGGGCACTTCCCTGATTGATCCCGTTTTCCTGCTCGGCGTACCTGTGTCTACTGCCCGCGAGGCCGTCGGTCTTTGAGTGCTTCAGCAGGACACTGGCGGGATCCACGGCCTGGCCCTTTTTAACAGAGCCATTCTTCAGGTTCTTGAGGGTGAGCGAGATACAGACATCCCCAACGGAGAGTTTAGAACACGGCAAATCAAAGAGCTGGCTGGTTCTCTCCGGGCAACAGGATGACCAGCCCTGTCCAAACACAAAAAAAGGATACTCTACCAAAACTTCCACGCTGACCTGTGGGAACAGTGAGAGACAGGGAGAGGGAAGAGAAGGAAGAAATGAAGACATTTTATTCTTGTTTTATCGTGTACATTACACGTACAGAGACATACATACGCATAGGTGAATGGAAAAAAAATAAGACTCAGTTCCCAAAACCTCCTCCACCAACAGATGCAAACGAGGCTCTTAACTTTCTGCTGTACCTGTACTTACCGTATATAGATGTTGGGTAGAAGCCGGTAGAAGTCCATTCAGTATTCAAAATATCGTTTTACTGTGTATCAGCTCTACAGCTGGTCTCCATTAAAACAAGTCAGTGGACCCCCCAGGATGATGGAACACCTACTTGGTGTTTGGCACTGGGATAGGCACTGCATGTGACTCGAGCCCAAGGTATATTCTTGTGTTTTATTAGCTCACTGGGCAGATGCTATTCTCATGTATAACAGGGCTGAATACAGATCAGAGTTAGATTGTATTTAAGCCCCATAAGGCAGGCACTGTGTCCCTGGCCCCTAAAAGAGTACCTGGCACATGGTTGAAACTTAATATTTACTGGATAAACGAATGCGTACTCTAGGAATTTAGGGGGAGCAGAATCAGTGAGGGCTGGAGAAAGCAGGGAGGGCTTTCCCAGGACCCCACGGATAGGCAGGATTTGGAGGGGTTTGACGGTGAAATGAATACAGAGACAGCTCAAGTGCTTGGCCCATCTACATGGGCAAGCCCCAGGTACTCATATCAGTCTCTCTTTTGTTTGAAACACAAATATCCAAAGCAGGGGAAGCCCAGTATCCTTTCAATACCTGCCGTTTTCTCTAGGCTCCTATGTGCCATTCACTGTGATGAATTTCAATACATTGAAAAAAAATAGTCTTGATCACAAAGGAGTTCACAGTCCAATGGGCAAAAGAGGCACGTCAACAATACCTGCCAATCAATGTGGCGAGTGTGGTCACAGAGCGGGGCTCTAATACTTTGCACGGGATTAAGCTGTTGGAGGGCGGAGGAGAGGCATGGAAGAGGTGAGTAAGGAAGTCTTTTGGGATGAGGATACACTGTGCTGAGTTTTAAAAAACAATGGGACTGGAAGAGATGAATGATTGCAAGGAGAAGACATTCCTGGAAGTAGGGATATGTGAACAAAGGCAAGGAGGTGGTCTGTGTAGGGATTTGCAAACTTCCAGTGCAAGTATTACTACTGCCATTAAATCAAGTTGAAATGCACTTGAGGTTTGAACAGTTTAATTTTCATAGAAATTTAATTTCTTCAACTTTATGCTATATAAAAAAGAAAAAGAGAAGAATGAAGTAGTTTTAAACAGTCAGTTTTCAAGGGCTTTTGTAGATGTAGTAGACCAGTTAATTGGGACCAACCTCCCTGATGAGGACAACTAAATACTCTAAACAAAAAATACTCCGGACAAAATGTAAAAGAAATATGTTTTTCTTATGGCAGTAGACACAAAATATGACAGTAAAAAAAAGTCATTGGGTCAGGATCAGGAAAGGGTGTTGGCCAGAGATCTGAACCTGGTGTTTGATGCTATTTCCCCCTAAGGGTATCTGTACCTTCCAACGTGGGGCAGTTAAAGTGGGCTTTGGGTAATCTCAAGAGCAAGGGAAGTGGGTTTCAGGGGGCAGGGAATAGAATTCAGGGTTAGCCACAGGAGGGTGCTCCCTCAAAGCACTGAATTCTAGAAATAAGGTGAAGCAGAAGCAGACAGTTCCTCTCAATGTCTGAAGCTCAGATTTTAATCATCTCATTCATCCCTAAAATTAAATTAAGGTCTTGAAATATTTCCACAATTTTTCAAATAAAAGATGTTCAATTAAAAAAGGGGGAGGAAGTCCATGAGCAGATGAGATGAATAAAAACCAGCAGAAACAACAGATACTATAAACAGACCCACAGGGGCTTCTGATATAGAGTCACCAGATGTAGACTTTTAGATGACTATGTTTACAATATTTAAGGAGATTAAAGACAAAGTTGAGGATTCTGATAGAGAACTAGAATCTATTTTTTTAAAAAAGATCCATGGAAATTCTAGAATGAAAAAAAAAATACAGCCACTAAAATCAAGAATGCAATGGATTTTCCCACAGAATAAACATGGTTTAAGAGAGAATTAGTGAACTGGATTTTTTAATTAGAGATTTAGAAGAAACTATACAGAATAAAACACAGAGACAAAAGGATGGCTAATACAGAGGAAAGGGTATGAGACATAGAAGACTCATTGAGAAGACCTAACAGACACATAATTTGAATCCTACAAGGAGGAGAGAGAGAAGATAATGGCTAAGAATTTTCTGATACTGATAAGAGACAATAAACCACAAATTCAAGAAGGTCTAAACCCCAAACAGGAAAAATAAAAGGAAATTCTCGCCTCAGCAGGTCATAGTTTAACTGCTGTAAATCAAAGTCAGGAAAAGAAAATCTTAAAAGCCCCCAGAACAAAATATACATTACCTCCAAATAAGCAACAGTTAAATTTATAGTTGACGTCTCAATAAAAATAATAGAAGCTAGAAGACAATGGAATATCTTTAAAGTATTGAAGAAGAACTGCCAACCAAGACTTCTACACTGAGCAAAAAGATCCTTCAAGAATGAAGGCAAGGGGCTTCCCTGGTGGAGCAGTGGTTGGGAGTCCGCCTGCCGATGGGGGGTACCGCGGGTTCGTGTCCCGGTCGGTCCGGGAGGATCCCACGTGCCGCGGAACGGCTGGGCCCGTGGGCCATGGCCGCTGGGCCTGCGCATCCGGAGCCTGTGCTCCGTGGTGGGAGAGGCCACGGTGGTGAGAGGCCTGCGTACCGCAAAGAAAAACAAACAAACAAACAAAAAAAAGAATGAAGGCAAAATACATTTTTTCAGATAAATAATAATCGAGACTTCACCATCAACAGATCTGCATTAAGGAAAATACTAAGGCTTCCCTGGTGGCGCAGTGGTTGAGAGTCCGCCTGCCAATGCAGGGGACACGGGTTCGTGCCCCAGTCCGGGAAGATCCCACATACCGCGGAGCCACTGGGCCCGTGAGCCATGGCCGCTGAGCCCGCGCGTCCAGAGCCTGTGCTCTGCAACGGGAGAGGCCACAACAGTGAGAGGCCCGCGTACTGAAATAAAAAAAAGTAGAGGAAAAATGAATCTAGATGGAAGTTTGCAGATGCAGGAAGGAATGAAGAACAATGAAAATGGTAGATGTGTGAGCAAGTTAAAATAATACGGTTGTCCCTCGGTATCCACAGGAGATTTGTTCTAGGACTCTCCAAGTATACCATAATCCAAGGATGCTCAAGTCCATTATATAAAATGGCACAGTATTTGCGTATAACCTCTGCACATCCTCTGTATACATTAAATCATCTACATTACTTAAAATACAATGTAAATACTATGTAAATAGTTGCCTGGGAACTCTTCAAGTTTGGGGAAATTCAAGTTTTGCTTTTTGGAACTTTCTAGAATTTTTGGCCCATAAATATTTTCAATCTGTGGTTGGTGGAATCCGCAGATGTGGAATCCACAGATATGGAGAGCTGACTGTATTGACTAAATACAAGAATATTAAAAATGTCCTGTTGAATTGCATACACAGGCACACATACAGAACCATAAATAATTAAAATAACCCACTTTAAATGTAGTGAATTTCCATGTAATTTACATGGATTGTGGCTTTTTTACTTAACCTCTTTATCTTTTTTTGATAACTATGATTAATCCAGTTTTAGACACACTTTTTGAATGTTATACTTATTTGCTCTACAGAAGACCTAAGTGTTTTTAGAAGAAACAACTAGAATGAATTTATATGGAAGCCTATTACTACAGTGCATGTGTGAGCATGAGTCCATATAAATGTGCATGTTATCAGGGGAAAATTTCATTGTTCTGGGTTATCTTAATAATGTAAAGAGAACTAAAAATTTTTGAGTTTCTACTATCTGTCAAACATTCAGGTACACACTTTACAAAAAGCATTTTGTTTGATACGATATACTAAGTGAGAAAAATACCATTGTTCTAATTTTACAAATAAGGAACTATAGTTTTAGAGAGATTAAATCACTTGCCTAACCTCATGACTATATACTGATGGAGCTGGAATTTAATCCCTGTCTCTTTGGCCCCCAAACCCATTTTCTTTTTCCTGTGTTCCTGATCTCTGCCCCTGTGAACAAAGGTATTGTAACACCATCAGAAGACACAAACTTAACATTTCCACTACTCCAAAAGGGGGGAATGTTACTTGAAATAAATAGGATCCAATGACCTGAGGTCATGGATTTTCTTCATGATACAAAAAGTTGTGAAATAGCATCAGCCTTATTACATCTACTATGCAAATCAAGTCTCTCTATGTAAGTGTCATGAGGCTGATATTCAATTACAGAACTACATTCACATCACACATACATATTCGCATGTACATACGTACAAATCTACTTACAAGTAATAGTATCGGAAGGGGATGCCAACTGAGTTCCAAGCGGGAGGACCAAGCTGGAGCTGGCTCCATAAATCCTGTCCCAAACCTCTTAAAGCCATTAACATCATACACTGAGCAGAGAGAACAAATCCTACTTCAAGTGGCAACTGTTTGTCTGCGTCCCCTAGATGATCCCCTGCTCCTGGGCAGAGCCTCATTGACAGACAGCCCAACACCTACTAATGAACAGGTTCTTGCTGTGTGAGCCATATTATACACATTCCTCAGAGCAGCCAGTATTCATGTTCTGAAAATAACTTCTACTGTATACAAATCTATTCAAAGACTTTTACATGTTGCCAAGAATCTGCAGACTCACTAAGAAGAAATGTCTTCAAAGCCTTTGTGACAAGTAACCTTATTGATGATTCCGTAACCTGTGATATAGACGCACGTGCTCCCCATTACATGCGCCATATTTGGGGGCATTTTGAAAGCCCTTCATTATTCCCCAAACTATGAAGGCAGGTCTTAGAATTAAATGCTGTGAGATGGTCGATAGCTTGAACAGCCTACCTAACAATTCATGAAAGAAAAGTGATGAGGAGAGAGAACACATGAGAGGTGCGCTGAAAAGAGCCAATGATAATGGGATTTATTTTAACCGAGAGAACCTTTGGGCAAATTTTCTCTGTCACTTCAAAGGCTTGCCTTTGGTCCCTTCCTCCTAAATTCTGGCTTTGTCTTCTCCCAAAAGGGATCCGCCATCCTGGGAAAAGAATGCCACCCCCTCGGCTGGGTCCACACACATCAGGAGCAAAAGATTCAGATAAATCTGATGATTGTAAGCAGTGGACTGGATGGCTCAGGCCACATGTTATTTTTCTCCTAATTCTTTACCCTCGCTAATATTTATCCTCACGAATATTCTTCCCACCCTAATTATGTAGCCTGAATTATCTAGATAATGCACTTTTTTTTTGGTCTGCATATATGTGAACTAAAGTACATTTTTGCCCTTTTCATTGGTAAAAGTTAAACTCTTGTTGCACGTATCTCAAATAAGCACATGAAAGTCATAATAAATCTATTTCAATTTCGTATTTAGGTTTGTCAGAAGGACATAAACATTCTTAAAGGTTAACTGATTATTAACAGTTAATGAACAAATTGTACTGACAGATTTTTCAGTGAGAATGTATATGGCTGGGCCTGTCCTCTTGAAACTCCCTTGGAGAGGAACATTGTCTGCCTCAAAACATGTTGTCAATGCCAGCAGGTACTATTCTGGAGGTGAAACAGAGATGGTAGGACTTTGTGACATGATGTCACTTTAAACCAGAAATGAGTCCGAATTAGTTGAATCTGAGATCCATGTGGGTCTCCCTCTGGTGCTGAGAAATATTGTGTTAACACTTGAGGTTTTGCAGTTTTCATAAAGTTCAAAATGTAACACTGAGCACCCGTGAAGCGTCAGGGACTCACTGTTTCGGACCTAGTACTTGCCTTCAGTGAGGAGCCAGAACATGTGCACAAAACAAGTCACTTCACCAGGGCGTAGGTGGCTACTGGCAACCGTGCTACCTGGCGATGTCCGCCTGGATATCTACGGGCAACTCAAACTTAACGTGTCCCAAACAGACCTCCGGATATGCCCCTGCCCACTGGCGCCTCCTGGGTTCCTCCCCACCTCCAGGGGCAGCGTCCGCATTGTGCCAGGGTTCAGGTCAAAGGCCTGGGCATCATACTTTACTCGGCTCCTTCTCCCAGACCGCACACATCCAAATCACAGGCAAATCCTATGGGTTCTCTCTTCCAACTACAGCTAGAATGAGACCATTTCTCACTGCTTCCACCTCCACAGTCCTGGCCAAGCCAGCTTCTCACAGGGAGAAAAAGCCTCCGTGAATAAGCCTGGCGTGGTCTGCGCCCCACCCCCCTCCTCCCTGCACTGCAGGGACACTGGTCTCCCTGTTGGTCCTTTCGCTCCAAAACACTCGTGCCTCTGGGTCTGTGCATCTGCTATTCCCTCCACGTGGAGTCCGTTCTGCCCTGTGTCCTCCTGTTCCCCTTCTCAGAGACAGCGTCACCGACCACCTATTTAAAATAACTACCCTCCATCCTTATTTTCCCCACCCCCACTAGGGCTGCTTTATTTTTTTCCCACAGCACTTATTATCTTTCGATGCATTAGTCTGTTTACTTCCATATTTGTCTGTTTCACCTCTTCCCATAAACTCCCATAAGACTCTGTGTTCCACGGGGGCTGAGATATTGCCTGCTTTGCTCACTGTTGTATCCCCAGGCTACAGAATACTTCCTGGCACGTAATAGGTGCTCGGTACAAATCGGAAAGACTAATTCTGGTGTTTGCCTTCCAACGTGTCAAAAACGCCGCAGTGGCGCTACTGGCCAACAGAGGTCAATGTTTAGACGCCGGAGAGGCTCTGCCTGGCCTTGCTTCCACCAGCCAGGACTAAATTGGGCTTACAATCCCCCCCAGGGAGAGGAGCTGCGCCTTCCCTGGGTCTTGCTGCTCAGCCCCCAGCAGACAGCTCTCCTGGCTGACGCACAGCTGCCGCAGTCCATGTTCCCCTGTCAGGTGCTGAGCTCACCCTGATTTCACTGAATCACACTTCAGTTACTTTGTCTCCAGTCTTGAGGTTCCTTTTTGCTCTTCAGCCACGCTAATAACCATTAATTCACCTTAGGATCTTGTCGGGGTTCAGACAGACTCTGATTAAACTCCAGTGAAAATAAACTCATGGGGGCAGTACCATATAAAGCCAAAGCATGTTACATAACTCCTGGCAGCTCGACACAGTCCGTTTTTTTTTCATCCCATAAATATATCCTTCTCCAAACACTTTAAGCAGTCTGGAAGAAGAAATGGGAGCATGAAAAGCCTTTGTCCTGGTGTCAGCTTGAGGCTCCTCTGCCTTTCATCTCTGGATGTCTTGTATCCAGCACCTCTCTTTTTTAGGGGTGATCACCTCCCATCCTCCTGTGCCCTTTTCCCGCCCTTCTCCTACTGCTGCAGGCACACCCATCGCTCACCACTGCTTCAAAGAGAAACCTGCCCCCCCTCTCTCTATCCAGCCCGGCTAAACCAACTCCTCTAGAACGATCACTTGCAACTTCTATTCAGGATGAAGAAACCAAGACAGGGAGGCAACACAGCCTCACTTCCGGGCTGATAATTATTTATTCAATGTCACCTTCCTGTGTTCAGCAAAATTCCTTTAGCTACTTAGTTAAAGACTACTGTATCTAAACAACGCATGCATAGATGCATATTTACGCTGTCTGGTTGTACTTTTCAACGGTAGATTGGTGCTATGTCTATATACACACATATGTACGTATCACCAAAAGCAAGATATAAAGAAAACAAAATGTCTGTTGCTTAAATTTGTCTCCATTTTCCTTCACGAGAATCCCTGTTTTCACAAACGCGAAGGGCCTCTCTTTTACAAAACGTTTTTGCTTGAGCCTATCACAAATGTACAAATTCTGCCTGCACCTGGGAGCAAGGACATCGCTCAGAAGCTGGGGTTTGGTGATGACGTCTTGCTTTTGGTGAAACGATTATATTGGGAATCCCTAACTTTGTATGCAAGTGAAGTTCTTGGTCCGTTTCACCTGCAGAGGAAAGCCAGTCTGCACAACCACATTCCACACGTCCAGAAAATCAGAGAACCCTGGAGCAAAGACGGAGGGGCTGACGGAGAGCCCCATTGACTTCGACGTTGAAAGATCATTAATAAAAACAGTCACACCTCCTCAATCGAGTGTAAGAGCGTCTGTGAGTGTTCTATTTAAAACATTTCATCACATTCGCGCTAAGCCTGACTCAGTCTTCGGTGGAAGCTGTTTCATGGAACCCACATCCCCGCGCAGAGATGCCTCCAAATACAAACCCCACGTGACGGATGAGCTATAGGTTCTTCTCCCATTGTCGCTTGGCTGCCAGGGCCTCCACGGGACCCAAGCAGCAGGTGACCGGGGCAGATCTGGGGCCCACGGGTCTATCCCACTTGCCCTCCTCCCCTGGGGTCTTAAAATGTGTGCCTGAAAGAACTACGGCATATTATTTAGGCCTAAAAAGAAATGAGCTCTCAAAGCCACAACAAGACACGGCAGCACCTTAAACGCATGTTGCCAAGTGAAAGAAGCCAGTCTGAAAAGGCTACATACTATAGAAGTCCAACTGCATGACGTTCCGGAAAAGGCAGAGCTACAGAGACGGAAACAGATCAGTGGTTGCCAGGGGTGTGGGGTGAAGTACCAATAGGTGAAGCACGAAGGATTTTTAGGGTGGGGAAACTAGTTCCTAGGACACTGGGAGGCTGGATGCGTGATATTACACATTTATGAAAACCCACAGAATGTACAGCACAGAGTAAACCCTAATGTGAAGTATGGACTTTAGTTAATAACCATGTATCAACTTAGCTAATCAATTGTCACAAGTATACCACAAAAATGCAAGATTTTAATAACGGGAAACTTCAGGCGTCTGGGAACTCTCTGTACTTTCTGCTCAATTTTTTGTAAACCTGAAACTACTTCCAACAATAAAGTCTATTTTTTAAAAAGCTATAAACAACAATGGTCCAAGAGAATCTGCTTCAGTAACACACGTAATGGCTTCCCTGGTGGCACAGTGGTTAAGAACCCGCCTGCCAATGCAGGGGACACAGGTTCGAGCCCTGGTCCAGGAAGATCCCACATGCCGCGGAGCAACTAAGCTCGTGCGCCACAACTACTGAGCCTGCGCTCTAGAGCCCGCGAGCCACAGCTACCGAGCCCGTGCTCCTAGAGCCTGTGCTCTGCAACAGAAGAAGCCACTGCAAATGAAGAGCAGCCCCTGCTCACTGCAACTAGAGAAAGCCCGCGCGCAGCAACGAAGACCCAACACAGCACCCCCCCCCCCCCCCCCCGCAAAACAAATTCCTCTTTGCCTTTAAATAAATAAATAAATAAATAAAATAAAATAACACACGTAAGTTCCCCAAGCTGGGGGCACTTACATCACACACAGGCTAAAGGAGAGCATTTTTCTTCTTTTGTGGGGAGAGGGAGGGAACACAGACACACAAACAAAAATGTGTTCGATACCGTTTCTCTGCTGGAGCCTTTCTGGCATTAGAACCGAACAGATTCTCAGGTTTGCCTTGGCTGCTGAGGGACTATACAGGCTTCTGTGTGGCTTGCGTGAGGGCTCTGGCTATTTTTTAGGCACCAACTAATCCATTAAATGCACAATGCTGCCACTGATGGCTCACAGAACGCAGCAGTCAAAATAAAAAATAGTGGAATGAAAAGCCATCGGTAGACATGCAGTGATCACGTCATCATAACGTGCTGTAAAAGCGCGCACGCGTGCACACACACACACGACAGTCAGGAGAAGAAAATGGCACGGAATACTAAGCAGCCACCAAGGAGGTAAAAGGAAGCAGTCACCTTCCTGAATCTGGGACGCGACAGATAGCCCTAATAACAGACCGAGGCCAGCACTTAGGAAAAACGCAGTCAACGACAAGTGTCACCCCAGAGCAACTCGCAGATAAAACGTACTACGATTCTGACAAAATGTTGTGTACTCTTCAGAAAAGCTGAGCCTGCGAAGAATGAGATGCAGGAGGGGTTGGGTGGCTGCTCCACTGCTGGCCAGACGGAAGCCCAGGGCTCCCCAGCGGGGGCCATCCCGGGCAGGGGGTCCCCCAGTGGGCATGATGCTTAGATCCTCTCTGCAAAAGCAAGGCGCACGAGCCCGTTTCTGCATCGGTCCTCTTACTGATGTGCAGGACTGGACCACCCAACGATCCCTCCAGTCCAGCTCCCGCTCAGGAAAACGCAGACGGAGTTACGGGCACACAGGCTGGCGCGAGGTCACGGAGCCTTCCGCAGAGAAGCAGCAGGAGGCGTGCTCCTGGGCCACTCAGGGGAACGGGCCGCAGGGACAGAGGCAGCGTAAAACGGCTCAGGGTGTTCACTGGAAAAGGTCAGCCTTCTTTCTAGACTCTTCTAAGCTGTCTCTCCCTCCGTAAACTCTTTGGAGAGAATGAAGCCTTTTATCCATTTTTCAGAAGCTAACGTTTCTCTTCTCAGGGCCAAAGTCCCCCAAGTGGAAGCAGGGAAGGGAAACTAACATTGGCGAGGGCCTACTACGCGCTACCTACTGTGCTGGTTCCTTCGAACGTATTTCCTTTCATTCTTCTTCCTTCAACCTTCTTTCTTCGCACCACGACGTAAACCGGATGGAAGGCTCATACGTAATTTGTACCGTGAAGTATGTATACACTAATTTGTACGTGGTTTGCACAAGCTCCGGAGTGTGGTGGAGTATAGATTCAGCCTCGGGTCCTTTCGGCTCCAGGTCCTGCATCTTCTGACCAGCTAACCTGCTTCTCCCACCCAAGCAGACCATGCTCCAGCCTCCAGCCGAATCACACTGGCTCCCACGTTGATGCTATCATCTGGGGACCCCTTCTGGGACTCGCCACAGACTAAGGAGACCACGGGTGGCTGCGAAGAGGCTTCACGTGGTGCACAGAGGCGAACAGACAATGCCTGGGATGCCCCTTTTGTTCTCCCACGGCACCAGGGTGGGGGAATTGGGATGCAAGGACGCTTTGCCTAGGCCAAGACATACTGCACTGGGTAGCACAAAACCACACGGACGGTGACGAACAGGCAAAAGCATTTTTCTCCTACACTGCCTCGTCTGGAGCTTTAGCCGGAGACCATCCTGGAGGTGTCTTTCACACAATAATAATTAGGAATTTGGCTCCTGAAAATAATCCCCTCACTGAAAACTCCCTTGGCTCGATCAGGATGGCTTTCCTTCCAACGAGGTCTATGCGCTGATTGTAAGCACGAAGTCAGGGAAGTTTCCCTTTATGTCCCCCCTTTGCTTTCTGCTTAGTGGATGCTAGTAAATTTTACGAGGGCTGTTCTGCACAGCAGGAAAGCCAGGGATTACAAAAAACGAGAGGAGGCCCAAGATACCATCTTGCAGGAGGAATCGTTTGCCCATTTTAGCGATGAGAAAACCCCCGGCTCTGAGAGGGAAGACCACTTGTCTTGCAGCCAGCCAGACCCCAGGCTCGTGGCTTCTCCCACCAGCCACACTACATTCACCGGGGATGCCCGTGGCTGCTTACAAAGTCAAGCCTCTCTGTGGTCCTGCTTCCGGGCAGGATTTATGCCTGGGGTCATAAAGCCATCTGTCCTCTAGCAACCCACCCCTTCCTTCCACAACTTCCCCAATCCAATCTGTGAGTCTGCTAATTAAGTGCAACACTCTGCATGTTTCTCAATCTCCCTGTGGTTGCAAGTGTTAGTGATTTCTAATCCGCTGAGCAGACAGACCAGGGGAGAAACCCCACCGAGTGCCGCTGAGGATGGAGGGAAGTCCTCAGCCCTCGGAATGTAAATTAAATCCAGACCTTCGTTTTCTCTCTCTCTTCCCTCTCCCCCTCTCGCTTCCTCTGATTCCCTCCCGACTCTGCTCCTGTCACTTGTGGTAAACACAGCTGGTGGAGTATTTTAGCTGTGATGATGTCAGCCTGTTTCTGATAGGCTTCGGGGTAAAGTGACAAATCACTGGTGGTGTCGGGGCCACGCACTTGTGTTTCTACAGCCTGAAAACTCCAGCCACCCTTTGGAGCCGAAGCCGGACCCAGCTGCAGCAGGACTACACGGGGACCTGACAGACCTCTGCGCAGGCCCTGACAAATGTGCTGCCCCTCTGATTTGCACCCTGGCCGTCAGCAAGGAGACTGGTGGTCTGGCGATGGGAAGGAAATGAGACTTCACACATGGAAGCCGATTTCACCATCATTTAAGCGTTCACTCTGCAAAGGATCGAGCGGGGCAAACAGAGAGATGCTTCCTCTCTAACAACTGCTGGTCGGGTCGATGAAGCTAGAGGTCTGTGAAGCTCCCCATGACTACGGAGGCTGCCGGGGCCTTGGAGATGAGCCCTCAGCTCAGAGCTGCTCTTTACTGGAAGAGATGCTAGGCCGGAGACAGCAGCATTTTCAGAATCACCCCTTTTCCACGCCTACCTCTCTTCACAGGAGTGCTTTAAGGATTAAAAGGACCACGAAAAAACATGTTTACTTCTCCTTCTTGTTTATTTTCCAGGCTTCACCTGGGGTCTGTTAAAAGACAACTTTGCTAAAGACAGCTTGTTCTTTCAAACAGTATCTATCCACCCCTAATCCATGTAGGACAGTGGGAGTGAGCAGAAACTACAGATGGGTAGTGAGTTCTAAATAATGGTGCCCTTTTCCAAATAGTCTAATTTTTGCTATATATATATATATATATTAAATCAGAACTCTGAGAAATCTTTCGTGGGCCTTACAAAAGGCTACAGCAACATCTCACCATAAAAAAAGAAAAGTCTTCGAGGCTAAAAGCTCCTGGCAACAACACAGGTCCCCTGATATTCTGCAAGATCCCACATCCAGACGTTCACAAGCAGTTCTGGAAAATGCTTTGGAAAATCGGGCTCCCCTACACCTCACTTGATCTTTTTCTTTTAAATATACTAAAAACAATTCAAACCATTAACTAGTTTATTTTCTTTGAATGTCCCAAATACCAGCTATGCCATGACCATTTTTCAACTCATTTCAACCTGAAGCAGGTGCTGTCACATCTGAGTGCTTCAAAGGCCTCAGTGAAACCATTCCCCGAGGGAGTGAGTCTCTACCACCCGCCAGGGCAGTTCCTGGCCTGGGGGCCAAACCTGATTGACTCCAAGCACTTGCTAGGCAGTGAAACTGACGGTTTCATACAAATGGGCAGAAGAAATGCACTCAAGCGATTTAAGAAACTGGAAAAGAGTGGGACTAAAGAAACCCATGGAAATTAAAAGAGCTGACCATAGTTCCAGTTTCAACATGACTCAGCTTGGCTACATCTGGTCCTCGGGGCTCCTATTTATCAGAAGTCCAGGAGCTCACCTGGGCCAGCCCCGACTTTGCAGATTATATTAACCACGTCTTTTATTCTCTTTATCTGATGCTTTGACATCTTGGGGCCTTGTTGACTCTGGAGGGACTGTGCCTCCCTGGGTTAGCTCATTCCTAGAGACAGCTGACAGCTCACCCGCCTGCGAGAACGTCCTTCATACGCAAAGCAAACACCCACACGCCAGACATCTCCTCTATGGAGCTTTCCACTCTCTGGGCCGCTATCCGCCAGCCCTAATCACCCCAGGGCCAGGTACCAGGCACCCAGGGACAGCTCCTATGCCCAGAGCCTGCAGAAACGATTCCAAGCAGCCAAGCCTAAGTCTGCCTCCACTGCCTCAGCCACCCCTTCCCCCTGAAACCACAATCAAGGCTCTTGCCCATGTTTTCTCCTCACTCCAAGTGCCTCCTGACTGACCCTGGTGCTTCCCCGCGTGGCCCTGCATGGCACGGCACAAACCCTCCTCTTGGCATCTGAGTATAACAAACTGTCTTTTCGATGGCAGTTGTATTCTCATCTGTTGGCCTCACCATACCTAAACAATAACAAAACCTACATTTTAAAACAAAGACGCGTAATGGGGTGTGGCCGCTCCGGGCATTTAACCGTTCTCATCCGAACCAGCACTGTCTTTTCCTGACCAAAAGAAAAGGCGGGGGGAGGGGGGGGAACAGCAGACTTTTCTTAATCAGGGTTCCTTACCTAAACCACAGAACAAAAAAGTAACGTGAGTGGCGATCTTCTCAATGGTCCCGAGAATGGTACCCGAGCAGCCCCACTCCAGACACAGAGAAGTCGATTCATTACAAACAGCAGGTGCTTCGGTGTACTAGGGCTTAATTCCCTCAGAGAACGTGGTTGGGGAAACGTGATGTGTCTAACTTCTAGGCATAGATGGCAGCCCTCAATCACCCTCCCAGCCACTGACGGGTCTGCCTCTTGGAAGAACTTCGCTGTGCCGGGAAGCGACGAAGGGTGGTGCGGCGGGGTGTCCCCCTACCTGTGCGATCCGGACGAACGTTACCTGTGCTCGGTGATCCCCGACAGCGAACTGTATCACGGCGACGCCCGGGTTGTGGCTGTCCTCGATCCTCTCCACAGTGCTGGAGTCGATCTTCAGGTCGTTGCTGATCTCTGCGCTCTGGATGAAGTCTTCCGTTTTTAAGTCCTCTACCTTCTTCAGTTCCCCGTTGGCCAGCTGGATGATGGAGCCTTTCATGAAGTAGGGAGGCAGCGTCGGGGGCGCGGCTGCAGGGGACGCCACCGACTGCACCACGGGCAGGTGGATCTGGGCCTGCACCATGGCCGGGTAGGCGGCCTGGGTGACCAGGGCCTCGGGGCTGAAGTTCTCGCTCTTGGGAAGGGCGGTGGTGACGAACGTGTGAGGCACTGCAGCAAACTGGGGCGACGACGTGACGATGGCCGAGGCCGCACCCGACCCCTCCATGTCGGCGCTGCCCACGGGTATGAGCAGGGGCTGGGTGCCGGGGAGGACCAGGTGCGGGGGCAGGCCGCCGGCGTAGGTGATCGCTTGCTGCTGGCTGCTCAGGTAGCCGATGACGGGCGGCTGAGTCCCTGCGTAGAAGGCCGTGGCCGGGAGTCCAACCGGGAGGGGCTCCGAAGCACTGTGTGTGGTCTGAATGACCGTGTGGGGGGACAGCGTGGCGACGGCGGCGGCCTTCACGCCTTCGGGGCCCAGGGCCTGCTGGGGAGACAGCGCGTAGGATCGGTGCCCGGGCTTCCCTAGGTGCAGGCCGCTTTTGTCGTTGAGGGCGGAGGGGGAGGCCTCTCGGTGGGTGACCTGCTGCACCTCCAGGTCGGCGGCAGGGGTGCTGCTGTTGGGCAGGACCATCACAGAGGCCCGCACCCCGGACGCGTCGCGGCTGCCGTAGTCGGCGGGGCTGGGGTGGGCCACCACGTGCCTGGACTCGTACGGGTGGGGAACGGCCTTGCCACCCGCCTTCACCAGGCCCAGGTCGGCCGCGGTGGGCGCCCCGTACCTGCGGCCCTTCTCCATCTCCCCGTTCAGGATCTCCTTGGCCTGCACGCCCTGCTGCAGCCGGCCGCCCTCGGCTTTCTTGGTGGCCTCGCGGGTGACAAAGTGGCTGCCGGAGTCGGTGTACTGCACGACGACCTGCGGGGAGGGCCCCAGGGTGAGCGTGTGCGGGATCATCGTCTGGTGCGGGTGCAGGTGCACGGGGATGGCCGGCGGGGAGGCCGGGCGCGCGGCGCTCTGCGGAGAGCCGGAGATGTGCAGGTACTGGTTCTGCTGGGTGGGGGGTGGGGACCCGGGGGGCAGGAGCCCCGCGGTCCTGCCCAAGTGCTGCTGCTGCTGCTCAGCCTTGTGCCCCGAGGCTTGGCTCAGACCGCCCATGTTGGCCAGCAGGGTAGAATAGGCCTCCAGCTGGGAGCGCTGGGATGGAGTGGCGGCCCCCGCGGCCGAGGCCACCGCGCTGGTGACGGGGCTGGCGGTGGGGGAGATCAGCTGGGAAGGGATGAAGCCGGCGTAGGGCCCGCCGTACTGGGAAGAGCCGATGAACTGTAAGGTATGCGGCAGGTGGGCGTACTGCACGGGCGACACCGGGGCCCCGGACTGCGGGGGCGGGTACGCGGGCATCGTCGTGGTCGCCGGGACGGACCGGGGCGCGCTGGGCGGGGAGTAGTCCAGCCCCGCGGACAGCGCTTTGTGTAAACCTATTCCCTGCTGTAAACCGAGCTCTGCCGGGGGCCCCGCCGGCCCGAGCCGCCCGCCCGCGTGGCCCCGGCCGCCCGCGTGGCCCGGCAGCCATGCCACGCCCTCCGCGCGGTGGTTGTCGCTGGGCACGGCCGTGGCCTTGTCCTCCGAGGGCCGGCTGGTGGCGGGGATCTCGCGCTTCTTGGGAGGCAGGCATTCGTTACTGCGCTCTTGGTTGGATTTCATTTTTCGCCGTCCCCCCTCCACGGTGACCGCTTCACTCTCTGGCTGGCTCTGCTTTCAGTCTGATAAACGGAAAGTCACATTTGATTTCTGTAGGGGATCCAGGCTCTTCATGAGGAATCATCTCCCTGTGGGTGCGATCCGCCAGCAGCCGCCCTGGAATCTGGGAAAAGGCAGAGAGAGGGTCGGGACAAGGGGAAGAGGAGAGGGAGGAGAAGAGGCGATCAGAACATCAGCACCGGAAAAGAACGTCCTGCTCGAGATTGAGACTAAGCTGCTGGTGTCAACGTGAATTCCAAACACCACACCCCATCCCACCCCCGCCCCCGCCCCTGCCCGCCCACCATTAGAGCAGGTAAAACGCTGGCCGCGCTGTTTAGGACACCAGGAAGATCATTACACACCATGGAGCACATCAAAACCTCTTTTTTATGGATTCAGCAAGTCTCCTAAGACACCTCTCTCACTCAATACCCTCTCTCTCTTTTTCTCCTCAGAAGGTAGACAGTGCATTTCTTAGTCTCGCTTCCAGAAATGCCGCTCCGATTCCTTAGCTCTTCTTTACCTCGCTGGGCAATCTCATGATGCCCACGAGGAGGAAGACACCGGTGAAGGTCAGCCAGACCTACCCGCTGAGCCAGGCACGGGGAGGGCCAGGTTAGGAACGCGAATCTTCCGGGGACTTCACACCTCACCTCTGAGTCCCCACCTGCCAAAGGCGCTACTCAGAGATTCCACTGACTCTGGGTCCATACTGGATCCACAACAATTCTCTCTTCCCTAACACACGCATGCACACACGTGCACACGCGCCATACACAGGCCAACTCAGCAGACGGAGCCCCAGATAATCGTGTTCTCTACAAGTTTCCAAACAACTCCCAGTACAGCTACTCACATGGTAACAGAAAGCCGAAAGGAATCTGTTTGACAGTTAAAATAGGAACATGGTTATGGTTTTTGAAAAATGCAATAATCAGGCTGATGCATTGAGGGTGTCCTTAATGAGGGTGGCTTTATGCTTGCTTTATCTCTGCCTCTTACTTCCTTTCCAAGTGGTCTTTGAATTTTCTCTCCACACGCTCCATAAAGGGCCAATCCACCCTTAACCCTAGAGATGAAACCTCTGCTGGACCAGTCAGGCCTGAGTGTTTCAACCTGGACGTACAAGTAGTGAGCCTGGAGCCAGTTTTCATGGACACCTAACCTCAGTCTTTCAGGAACCACAGAACCCTGTTACCATGACTGTGTAGGCAGACAGATGCCCACCTGGCAAGAGGCAGATCATCAAGGGAACCAACAGGGACCGGGCTTACAGGTGGCAGTTGTGAGGGCCGCCTACAGGCAGCAGCTGCAGCCGTGAGCCGTGTCACGCGCTGTGATCCTGGGAAGCCGCGGATCAGGCTCTGGGAATTCCAGGCCCTGGGTTTTTAGCATTTCTCCTACGCAGACCCGCTTTTCTATAGTCTGATGTTAAAACAGACACAGTTAAGGCAGCAGCTTTCAGCACCACCCTCCCCGACCTAGGGCTTTGTAAGTCCCAGATAACTGCATTCTGTATAACATGCATTCTCTTATGAAATGCATGGCACGTAATCTACACCCAATATGTGCAAATAGATTAAGATGACAGTGCTATTTTCAAAACAATGATAGAATAAAATTAAACTACAAAAACTGAAAACAGCTGCCCCTTTTGACTGCTTAAAAAGTACTGATACTGATCTTTTATCTCGAAGTTTTATGTCACTAAGAAAGAACTGCATAAACTCTGTTCCCACACAGACTAGTAAAGGAAAGTCATTTAGGAGACAGACTCAAAGTAAACTGTTCCATGCGCCCCCTGCTGGCTTCACAGCAGCACTGATCCAATAAAACCCCACAGGATTTCATTAGGGAAGTTCATGCAAGAGTAGTATGTCAGAATCCGGAATGAGAATCTTTGCATATAGTAGGCCCAGCCAGTAAGGCAATAGGTTAATTAGCCCAAGGCAGCTCTAGGGAAGAAAAAATAGCAGCATAAAAGTCCTTTCAAAGCCAAGTAAAATGTCAAACGCATTCAGAAAGAGGTCCATTAGCAATGCAAATGTAAAACTGCTGTACAACCGAATGCACCACATACAAACCTAGAAAACCCCTCTGAAGGTACTTTTTAAAAAAGAACTCAGCCTTAGTGAATTTGAATACGAATGCTGACTTGGTTCTCAGCAGTGCCTTCCTTGGTTTATTTACACTGTGTTGCGTTTTTGTTTTGTTTTGTTTTGTTTTTTTGCGGTAAACGCGGGCCTCTCACCGTTGTGGCCTCTCCCGTTGCGAAGCACAGACTCAGGCTCCGGACGCGCAGGCTCAGGGGCCATGGCTCACGGGCCCAGCCGCTCCGCGGCATGTGGGATCCTCCCCGACAGGGGCACGAACCCGTGTCCCCTGCATCGGCAGGCGGCCTCTCAACCACTGCGCCACCAGGGAATCCCTACACTGTGTTGTTTTTTGAGAGACACTGGCTGACTTAGTTGGCCCTAAAGATCTCAGTATAGATTCCATGGCTGGTTTTCTGCTAATGGACCAACTAGGACATATTGGCCTTACCACACACATTCAAATGTAGTCTTCTGAAAAGCTGTCCATTGATAAACATCTTTTCCAGATAATACAAATGATAAATCAAGGATACAAAGATTAACTGGAACGACCTGGGGCCAAACTGATACAAATTTCAAAACTCCCTCCTCCTACATTTAGGAGGACCTTGTCTCCTATTTACCAGTGCAGCTTGGAGGAGTCGGGTCTCTCTACTGCTGGGGCATGTGTCCCTTTCTCTGTGTTTCATTAGCTCTCTGTACTGTCTGTATCTCTCACCAGGGGAAATCATCGTGAGGATAGGGACTGTATCTTGCTGTATTTTCAGTGAACCACGAGAGGGCGCCACAGGACGCCACCACGTCCCTGGTACATTGGATGATAGTTCATAAATTAAAAGAACAGAGAGGTAAATTATGAAGGTGCAAAGTACATCGGGGAAAAGGAAGGGAGGGAGAAAGAGACTAGGAAGAAGAGAAGAAAAAAGGAGAGTGGATGTCTGCTTTTAGGGTCTCTTTCTAGCTGCAGACACATGGTCTCCATGTCCCTCATCGCCTTTTCAGGGCTGAAACGCACCAGTGGTTCACCTGGGCCCCGGAGGGGTTCACCTCCGGGTGTACCTGTCACAACAGAGACACGGGGCCACACACCACTGTATAACTGCTAAGTTACCAATGAGCCACTCATGCAGATCATAGGTTTCAACATTATTATTAGGAAAGGGAAAGTGAACAGGGAATTAATAGATGGATCAAGACAAATTTATTTAGGGTATACTACATGCGATTTGCCTGCCGATCACTGTTCTGAAAACATTCATCTTAAGCATCTTTATAGCTACATTCGTATCTCTCTCCTCATCAGTATCGTAAAATTTAGCTCAGTGGCAATAAGACCTTGCTATTCCAAGTGTGGTCCTTAGACCAGCTCCCCCAGCAGCTTTAGAAAAGCAGAACCTCAGGCCTCACCCAAACGTCCTGATTTCAGAGTCTGCATTTTAACAACATCTCCGGATGATTTCATATGCACGGCAAGGTGTGAGAAACTCAGCTTGTCTGCATAAGCTTCTAAAGTAAAGTAAACATCTCGAGCCTCTTCTGAATGGAGTAGGTGCTGGGAAACCAACTAGGTGCTGTGAGCGATGGAGCCTTGGAGATAAGCAGCTAATATTTAGGGAGAACTCAGCTGTTTACTTTGGGGTCACCTAGACCCAATACAATTCTAAGTAACAGATGCTCCTTTTCTTCTGGTTCTTTCCATCTTCAAGAACTATAAGGAAATACACTTTAAAAAGGCTGTTATTGTATATTTTATGTATAATTCAATCATCTCCAGGAGAAAAAAACAGACTTTAATAAAGGAAGATATTTATATCTTTGATATCATTCAAAAATCCCCAGAGCCCCCCACCCATTAGCGTGGATTCAGATTGCTTCATAAGTGTTAGGAAAATGAGATGATCCCCACTGATTCCAAGTCCTGTAAATAACAACCAACTGCTCTGAATGGAAGACACTCCTAGAATCAGATACATACAGTCCTAAAAATGCATTCCAAGGTCAGGGCAATAAACTAGGTTGCTCTACCCAGCACCCTCCATCCTGCGAGTTTCTCAGTTTGAGTGAAACCCATGACTGTGTGGCGTGTATGTCCATGCACAGCAGAGACGTGGTTTCGGTTTTAAAGAGGAGGAAATGCAGCCTGGTGAGCTTGTGTCAGTTCTGGAAAAACCATATGGCCATTTAGGGGTTTTTTTTTCTTTTTTCTTTTTTCTTTTTTGCGGTACGCGGGCCTGTCACTGTTGTGGCCTCTCCCGTTGCGGAGCACAGGCTCCGGGAGGCGCAGGCTCAGCGGCCATGGCTCACGGGGCCCAGCCGCTCCACGGCATGTGGGATCTTCCCGGACCGGGGCACGAACCCGTGACCCCTGCATCAGCAGGCGGATTCTCAACCACTGCGCCACCAGGGAAGCCCTTCCCATATGACCATTTAAAAGACAGAACACCTGGACCTGATGGGAGAGGTCACGAGGACATGGCAAGGATTCTTGAAGTCCTGACATGCAAATCGCTTGCTTTACTAAATTATGACACAGGAAGATCTGTGTAGTGCAAGGGTAGAAGGCACTTCATTTAGGTTAAATATTAAAAATAGGCCCAACTCTGACATCCTTGAGGTTTCTGGGATGGAGAAGGTTGAGCTGGATGATAGCGTAATTAGATACCTTCATGGCTGACTGAACAAGAATGCCCCAAAGGAAGTGGATCACATATTCATTTATCAAACACTTACCTTGTTTCTAGTATGTACAGTGGACCTTAATTATTCAGTGTCAGCATGGGGCAAATGGTATGCCAGAACTCTATTTTCAGTTCTATTCTGTTCACCATTTTATTAGTGTTTTGGTTATCATATTTAGAGGTAACAGAAGGCTGGAAGGGATGCTTAATATATTACTGCAATTAATATTCACACATATCCTGAGAAGCTGGAAGTGATGGCACAAAACCAAAAAAATAAAGATGAACGAGAATAAATATACATGCCCTGCCCTTGGTTTCAATAGCTCAGTTAATCTAATAGCAGGGTTGGAGCAATCTGACTTAAGAATAGTTCACATCAAAGAACCCAGGAGTTTTCTGTTTGACCATCGATTCAATATGAACCAACAGTCGGGTACGGTGCCTAAAAGCTGGCGTAACTATAAGCTTCATTTTAAAAAGCACAGTATTCCCAATAATGGAATGAATACCTCAGGAGCACACGGCACTGGTAAAGCCACAAAGTCCTGAGGCAAGGGGACACTGGCGGGCATGCCCGGGGTGGAGCAATGGGGTGAGAGGGAGGTCTGGACCCAAGACAGGTAAGTAACAGCTGAGGCAACTTAAGATGTGTGGCCTGGGGGACAGAAAAAAGCCAGAGCGGAGGTGCAATGCTCAGATCTATAAAGGGCCCTCGGTGGAAGGCAGGAGAGCAGAACTGACCTCCAAATTACACTGATATACAGTTGACCCTTGAACAACACGGGTTTGAACTGCGCAGGTCCACTTATACGGGGATTTTTGTTTCAATAAATTCCTGCAGTACTACATCATCTGCAGCTGGCTGAATTTGAGGATGCAGAACCACCTATATTGGAATGTCGACCGTGGAGCTCGAGCATCGGGGGCTCCTGGAAACCAATCCCCCGCAAGTACTGAGCGACGACGGTATACAGAAACGAGAAAGTAATCAGAACTGTTCAAATGAGCTGGGCTGCCTCATGAGGTAGGGATCCCCGTGTCATCCCAAGTGTTGAGGCAGAGTTTGGAGACATGAACTGATGGTCCCATGTGGAAGAGAGACAAAATCATGGCGATGAGAGGGGGAGAAAACGTACAGGGCACCGCTGCACTCCACCTAGCACTAATCAGGGACTGCAGGGGGCGTGGCATACCGTGTTAGAGGCGGAGTTGATTAAGGAAGTGAGAGAGAGAGATCTTCATACTTCACAGGCTTGCCAGCAGGGACCCCCCAGCACGTCACCCAACACCCAGCTCAATGAGCCCACCTAGTGGTGATCCAGGGCACAGCAGCGCGGAAACCCCAGAGGGAAAATCCTGCAGAGTCGGAGGTGGAGAACCGTGGATACCATCGCGCTGTGTAAACAAGCTCTCTCGCCCTCTAGGGTCACCGGAAGCAAGTTCAAGTCTGCACCAGGGTGCAGGACCCTTCAGTCAGTGAAGTGACGCATGCCACACGGGGCTGGGAAGGCAGGGATCTGCCGTGACCATCTACAGCTGAGATGTTCGTGGAATGAGGACAGGCAGGAAAAAAAGAGTCCCTCTCTTTATATTATTAGCACCAAGAATAATAGTTTTGGGGGGCCCTGTTCATCTATAGATTTGGGGGCGATGGATACAGTGACTAAATGTAAAGTAATAATTAAAAAAATTTAAATCCACCTGTAAGAATACAGTTGCATTTGGGTGCTGCCTGGCTCAGGGAAGCTCTGAGGGCCACAAACTGACTTGGAGTCACTGTTCTGATTCAATCTCCATCTCCTTGACGGAGAGATGCTGGAGGGGACTCTTCAAGACGCACAGCCGCCCGGCTGCCATTCCTCCACCGAACTCCTCTGCTTGGCATGGAGCTAACCCCCGTCTCCCTCCTCCCTAAGTCGGCTCCGTGTCATCTGCTTCTACTCTCAGCATAATAGAGCGACAGGCTTCCTCAAGCCTGGGCGAAGCTCTTCCTTGGTTCCTGGCTTCTGCTGTTATCATACCTCATCCACGTGACGATTGTGACACCAGGGGGGGTGTTTCTAGTGGGTTTTGCCACCTCTGGAAAAACAGGGAGATCTATCCTCTGGGTGGGTCCACCACATGGGGATGTGGTCCATTTCTGTGTCCGCAGGAGGTCAGGCCTGAGGGAGGAGGGCACAGGGGCAAGGCCCACGGCTGGGCTGGGCCGGGCCGTCCCCGGCTCACGTGGGATGTCGCCGCGGCGACATCTGAGCAGCCAGTGTCCCCTGGCAGCCTGCCCATGCTGGAACTCCTGGAAAGGCTCAAGATGGAAAAATAATCACTTGAAGGGCTAACCATCTGGATCGAAACCGGTCCCAAATGAATTGTCCAAGAGACGTCGAGTTTGAGTTTTTAAGAAAAGCTGGAAATGCTTTTCTGTCAAGACCTTCCCTGGTTCAATACGTAAGCAAATGCCTTTCTGCTCTCAAGTGTTGTGTGTGCCAGATTAGCTGCCCGGGACACCGGAATCTCTGTTTACCCACCACTCTGGCTGGAGGCTGGGAACCATAGGTGCTTTCCACGACCTCACAGCCGTTCTCACCCTGCTCCAGGGTGAATTGTTTTAAGGACAGAGAGACACCTGTGACGAGGTGCAAAGAACTGGCCAGAGTAACGTGGTTAGAATTGGGGTTAGGAGACAAGGATCTGTCATTTTTGACTCTTGATCGAATGTTCTTAGCACAACAGTGAGAGATCTCACTTCAGAAGTCGTTCAGCACTCACTTCCACGGGCATTGTTGGAATATCAGGATAAAACATTATTATTACTGATAGGAAGGCAACAAATTAATATTCTTACTAGTACTAGTAGGAGGAGGACACAGAGAGTAGTAGAAGAATAGGCTGGGGTGTAGGTAAAGGACAAGTTCAAAGCCTGGCTTCATCTACAATTAACAAATGTTGTCGAGGACGGCGGGGACGTGGAGAAAAGGGAACCTTCCTACACTGTTGGTGGGAATGTAAGTTGGTGCAGCCATTGTGGAAAACAGTATGCAGGTTTCTCAAAAAACTAAAAACAGAACTACCATATGATCCAACAATCCCATTCCTGGGCATATATCTGAAAAAAACCCCAAAACCCTCATTTGGAAAGATATACGCACCCCAATGTTCATAGCAGCGTTATTTACAATAGCCAAGATATGGAAACAACCTAAGTGTCCATCAACAGATGAATGGATAAAGAAGATGTGGTGTATTTCTACAATGGAATACTACTTGGCCCTGAAAAAGAATGAAACGTTGCCATTTGCAGCAACATGGACAGACTGGGGGGGGGCAAGTGAGGTAAGACAGAGAAAGACAACTACAGAATGATACTGCTTATATGTGGAATCTAAAAATACAACAAACTAGTGAATACGACATAAAAGAAGCCGGCTCACAGATATAGAGAACTGGTGGTTATCAGTACAAAGGAGAGAGAGGCGATATAGGGGTGGAGGAGGGGGGGGTACAAACTTTGGGGTGTAAGATAGGCTCAAGGATGTCTTGTACAACACAGAAAATAGAGCCAATATTTTGTAGTAACCATAAATGGAAAGTAACCTTTACAAATTGTATAAAAATATTTAAAAAAAAAAAAAAACCCAACAACCCTGGCCTCACTCCTGCTGCCTATGGAATCTTTCTCTTTCTTGTAATTTTTATTTTGCTCCAAATTATACATGTGTCTAGTTTGGAGAGTAGGAATCTCAACAGTGTGTAATCTGATAAGTAGTATCTCTGCCTATAAAATGGGGAGGAGTTAGTATGCACAGTGCCTGGTATAATGCAGACACTCCATAAATGCTCACCACCCTAACTGTAGCTCAGCAAATGCTTCTTCCTGAATCCCTTGTTTAAACCCACACCGATGTATCACTAATCTCTCCTGGCTCCGTGATCAAATCAACACAATACCTTCGAACTCTCAATCCTTTCCAGCATCTGCGTTTTTTTCCTCACACCTGTGATTTACACAAAAGAAAAAGCCATGGATGTTTGAGAATGTATTTTCTTTCTTCAGCTGGTAGAAGGGATTATAGTTATAATAGCTCCCAATGCACAGGCCCCCATTCACACCGAAAAGCATGAAAGCCACTCAACAGGTACAAGTAGGATCCACAGAAAGGTGAGATGCTAAACTCGAGCTTGGTGCGTCTCTGTAAGGGTTAAGTGTAATGGTTCCTGGTTCTACTCTGCCCGCTCTTCCAAAACACTTAGATGAGTAATTCCCCAAAGGCATGGTGGGGAAACGCACAATCTTCTTTCCACATCCCACAGGGAAAGCTGCCAGCTGTCTTCTCACACACACACTCATAAGCTCTGCTACACGCCACACAGCAAGGGGCCAGTGGTAGCTGGAGGAGGTTTAGTCAGATTCTATCAACTACCAGGGTGCTGGGGTTCCAGGAGATTAGATGGCCCAAGTTTACAAACAAGGGAACACGGCAATCTCCATCAAGTCAGAAAAATGCCCTTCTGGAACTGAGGCAGTCTGAGACAGTCTTGAGGCATTTGTTGCCCTTGATGTGGCCGGGTGGAAGGAAAGTGGAAGGTTCTGTTAAATCTTGAACTAACAAGTCATTCCTCCTGGGAGTTCCATGTTGGGGTCCCTTCTGTGGTTGTCTTTCAGTCTCTGGGACACTATACGACTCTAGCACCCTCTTAGCTACAAAGGCCCTGAGACCTCCTGGGACCCAGCAAAGCAGGTATGACAGAAGCCACTGGGGCTTTCTTTGTGCAGACTATAGACAGCAATGCTTTTCATACAAGCAACAACCAGTGTTATGATCATCCCATTGTAAAGACCAGCATACTGAGGCTTAGCGTGTTAAGGGACTCCCTTAAGGTTACATGGCTCATAAATGGCAGAAATAAGATGAAAATCTTGATTCATCTGATACAAACACCTGGGTTCCAGTTCTCGGATTATGCAGTAGATCTGCTGGTATTTAGTGCAGGATTAACCTTACCCAAAAAGACGTCTGGCCTTTGTCTTTGGCTACTGGGAGGTCCTGCCTATAGAAGTATGTCTGTTTGCCTGGGGGTTCTGACCACCAGTCTAAAATATAATTTATGAGGGGGGCTTTAGGCCCCATGCGATATCAGTGCCCACCTCTGGAGGAATTAAAGACTAAAGGTACGCACCCAACCTCCAGGAGGAGCTGAGGATAAAAGATCAGCCACGTGGGTGGTATGAGACTGAGCTCCAATAAAACCTCTGGACACCGGGGCTCGGACGAGCCTCCATGGGTGGCAGTACTGTGTACTGTCACACTGCAGGACTGGGAGAAGGTTACGCCCTCCATGACCCCACGAGGAAAGGACACCTGGAAGTCCCCGTGTTTGGACCCCTCCAGACCTCTGCCCTACATGCCTCTTCCTTGATTTTAATCTATATCCTTTCTCTGTAGTAAATTGTAAACGTGAGTATAGCAGCTTTCAGGGAGCTCTGTGAGTGCTTCTAGTCAATGGATGAATCTGAGGGTGGTTTGGGGGACTCTCCCCACCCCAGAACCTATAAGTGGTGTGAGAAGTGAGGGCAGTCTTGTGGGAACTGTTCTCTAACTTTGTAATTGGCTCATAAACTCCCTCATATAGCACATGATGATTATACACTTAAATAGATCAAGTAATAAAATAAGCATAATAAATAAGTTCATCGGGGTTCAGGGAAAAGAATGTATCATGCACCAAGGACCAGATAAATCCAAATCTCTACATTCCAAAACAGTGGCCTGTGGCCAGGCAGATGAATGCAATAGAAAGAGGGAGGAGGGCTTCCCTGGTGGCGCAGTGGTTGGGAGTCCGCCTGCCAATGCAGGGGACGCAGGTTCGTGCCCCGGTCCGGGAGGATCCCACGTGCCGCGAAGCGGCTGGGCCCGTGAGCCGTGGCCGCTGGGCCTGCGCGTCCGGAGCCTGTGCTCCGCAACGGGAGAGGCCACAACAGTGAGAGGCCCGCGTACCGCAAAAAAAAAAAAAATTTAAAAAAAAAGAAAGAGGGAGGAAAACACTGCCTGGTACAATCTGATCTGGTTTAGGGCCCCCTAGGGAAAGTCTCCCTGTGGCAAGTACCCAGTGGCACACACATGTAAGCAGCACTGAGTGTGTCACTTTTCTGCGTACAGAGTTCTAGGTGCTGGAGCAATGGGGGCAAAACCCATCAGCTATTTGCTGGTGTCCCAATATTCTCAGTCTGCTGTGTGGAACTGACTTACTAGAAATCTCCCAAGGCCCCACGGATGCTGAACATCCCAACAGACCAAATACAGGGCTGGGCTCCATCATCTGGCTCTCCAGAGGGTTTTTTTGTTTTGTTTTGTTTTTGCGACACGCGGGCCTCTCACTGCTGTGGCCTCTCCCGTTGCGGAGCACAGGCTCCGGACGCGCAGGCTCAGCGGCCACGGCTCACGGGCCCAGCCGCTCCGCGGCATGTGGGATCCTCCCGGACCGGGGCACGAACCCGCGTCCCCTGCATCGGCAGGCGGACTCTCAACCACTGCGCCACCAGGGAAGCCCAAGTTGTTTTTTTTTTTTAATCTCCTCAGTTTTTTTTTTTTTTTTAACCAATTTATTTTTTATTTATTTATTTTTGGCTGCATTGGGTCTTCGTTGCTGCGTGCGCTTTCTCTAGTTGCGGCGAGCAGGGGCTACGCTTCATTGTGGTGCGTGGGCTTCTCCTTTCGGTGGCTTCTCTTGTTCCGGAGCATGGGCTCTAGGCGTGCGGGCTTCAGTAACGGCGGCACGTGGGCTCAGTAGTTCTGGCTCTTGGGCTCTAGAGCACAGGGTCAGCAGCTGTGGTGCATGTGCTTACTTGCTCCGTGGCATGTGAGATCTTCCTGGACCAGGGCTTGAACCCGTGTCCCCTGCATTGGCAGGCAGATTCTTAACGGCTGCGCCACCAGGGAAGTCCCTTCACCAGAGTTTTGAGGAAGTACTTCCTCCAGATCACAGAGGATGCTGTCTGCACGCCTGGGATAGTCCAAGCTGGTTTTGCTGTGTTCCTCAACAGAGAAAGGGATACAGAAAATGGGGTGTATCCGTACAATGGACTATGATTCAGCCTTACCATGGAACGAAATTCTGATATGGGTTATAAGCTGGATAAATCTTTACAAAACATTATGCTAAGTGGAAGAAGCCAGACACAAAATGACGAATATATGATTCCACTTGTGTGGTACACCTAGAGCAGGCAAATTCACAGAGACAGAAAGTAAACAGAGGTTACCCAGGGGCTGGGGGGAGGAGTAACGGGGAGTTACTGTTGAGTGTGTATATAGTCAGTTTGGGATGATGAAAAAGTGCTGGAGATGGGCAGTGGTGATGGCTGCACAAAAATGTGAATGTACCTAACGCCACGGAAATATAGACTTAAAAATTGTTAAAATGGTAAATTTTATGTTATATATATTTTATCTCCATTAAAAAAAAACTTAAATTACATATCATGATTTTAAAAGTTTGCAAACCAACTGCAATTTTGTTTTTAAACTTCACAGCGCCCCCTCCCCCAAAGTTCTGCTCGGAGCTACGTGGATCCCCCCAAATACCTGCTAGAGTTAGCCTGCTTTCCATGGCTGGACTTTGGGGTGTCTCTAAGCCCTTAAACTTGTGTGCATTTTTCTCACATTCACAATGAGAACTGGGAACCATAAGAAGTTAAGAAGCATCTGGAGAGGGTGTGGAGAAAAGGGAACCCTCCTGCACTGTTGGTGGGAATGTAACTTGGTGCAGCCACTGCGGAGAACAGTATGGAGGTTCCTCAAAAAACTGAAAATTTCTAGAATGAGCATATGAGCCGGCAAGCCCACTCCTGGGCATGTATCCGGAAACACTGTAATTTGAAAAGATACATGCACCCCAATGTTCGTTGCAGTACTATTTACAACAGCCAAAACATGGAAACAACCTAAATGTCCAGTAACAGATGCATGAATAAAGAAGATCTGGTACGTATATACAGTGGAATATTACTTGGCCATAAAAAAGAATGAAATAATGCCATTTGCAGCAGCATGGATAGACCCAGAGATGATCATACTAAGTGAAGTCAGCCAGAAAAAGAAAGACAAATACCATATGCTATCACTTATATGTGGAATCTAAAATATGACACAGATGAACTTATCTACAAAACAGAAACAGACTCAGACATGGAGAACAGACTTGTGGTTGCCAAGGGGGGTGGGGTGGGGGAGGGGAGGATTGGGAGTTGGGGTGAGCAGATGCAAACTATTATCTATAGAATGGATAAACAACAAGGTCCTACTGTATAGCACACGGAATTATATTCAATACCCTATGATAAACCATAATGGAAAGGAATAATCTGAAAAGGAATGTATATATATGTACATCTGAATCACTTTGCTGTACACAAAGTAACACAACATTGTAAATCAACTATACTTGAAAAAAGAGTTAAGAAACATCCACTGAAGGCAGCACCCCACCCTCAAACTATCCCATCCCTGCCCACTCAACACAGAAGGCTGGCCAATATCGCTGCCCTTGTGTTCTCCCCTTGGCTCCATCACCAGGTAATGTCAGTCCCACCTGCTAAATCAGGGGTCAGTAAACTTTGGTGAAGGGCTGCCCGGTAGATATTTTCAGCTCTGCAGGCAGCACAGTCTATCGGAAAGCCTCCACTCTGCCGGCACAGCATGAAAGGTGCCCTAGATCATCCATAAACAGATGGGTGCAGCTGTGTCCCGTTCCAGCTCAAACACACTTGGCTCAGGGCCTTTGGGTATGTGGATTCCCTCAGCTCTATCTGAACACTCTCCACTCCAGCCACCACCCCTGCACAATGCCCCTTGCTGCTTGTTTTCTAACCCAGAGGTTCTCCTACCCAGACTTCCCAGATGATGTGGAGGCTGCCTGTCTGGGGACCATACTTTGAGAACCATGGCTCTAACCTATCTTCCAGGTCTTTTTTTTTTTTTTTTTTTTTTCTTTTCTTTTTTTTGCTGTGGATCATTATTTTTTTAAAAAAGTCTTTATTGAATTTGTTACAATATTGCTTCTGGGTTTGTTTGTTTGCTTGTTTGTTTTTATGTTTTTGGGTTTTTGGCCACAAGGCGTGTGGGATCTTAGCTCCCCGACCAGGGACAGAACCCACACCCTCTGCACTGGAAGGTGTAGTCTTAACTAGTGGACCGCCAGGGAAGCCCCCCAGGTCACTTATTTTAGGTTCTCCCCACCCCAACCCCATGCCCTCTCCTCTATGCTCCTTAAGACCACGCTGTATCTTATCACATACACACCATCCCGTAACTGTCTGCAATCCCCACGTAGGCTAACACTGCCGCTGGCTCCATGCCTGTGCCCATAATGGCCCCCCTGACGGCGACTTTCTTTCGTAATCTTTCCTAACGTCTTGACAAAGCCACTCAAGACCACTGCAATGCTGCACAGCCCTTCCTTCTCTGAGGCTCACCAGCACTTATATAATGTGTTCATTGTATTCTATACTTACTTTCATGCCTCTTTCTCATTAGACTGTAAACTCCCTGTGCTGGATACAGACTGAATTTCATAACCCTGTGGGATTCTAGGGCTGCTGTCCTTTCTTTGTCGATTGACGGTTCTCATCCTGTGTCTGTCTGTTGCTGTTCTGTCTCCCTTAGAAGTTGGCTACTAAAAGGCAAAGTGTTTCTGGATCTTCTTCTAAATTTTTGGACGTGATCGTACAGTGTTGGATCAAAAGTGGAACTCATGACAGAGAGACATAAAATACTGTGTATCTGAAAAGCATCTGCACTTAGAGATTCCATTTCTAGCATAGATTCTCATGTGAGATTATGAACCCCGGATACTTCCCGTAGCAAGAAGTAAAAGCACACCCTATGAGATGTTTTTAAAGATGTGGGCTACACATCTTTAACCTCTAAAAATCCACATCCCATCATCCAAAACTATGTCCAGACTGTCCTCGCATTAATCCCAAGGAAATGCTGCTGATCGTCTTTGGATTTACTGGAAGGAATATGTATTTACAAAGACAACAATTTTACTGAAACCAGCCTAAATCAAGCATAGAAAGAACAGAGAGATGAGCTTTATAAAGATCGGCCAAGATAAGAATTCTCTCTGAAATAAATGTTTGTTTTAAAATTAAGGCTATGACTCATACTCACTGAATGGGTGGCTGAGTTCGGACCCTCAAAAGATGAATGGTTCATTTTGAAAAGCAGAGCAAGTGGGAAACCTACACTCTACCTCTATTTTTTTTTTTTTTTTTCCCAGTGGAGCCCAAGATGCCCGGAGTCGTTTCCAATCGCCAGCAAAACGGACAATGGGACGCCTTGCTACCTGCAGCTGTTTTCAATCAAAATGCTGAGTTAATTACCACGGCCCCTCCCGGGGCTCACAGGCAGCCCAGCACGAAGCTGGTGGAACATTAAGGACGTTGAATGAGCTGCCAGAAATTAGGCTGCCAAACTGCTCCTCCCCACCCTGGCTCAGCACCATTAACTTAATCAGGTATTCATTCAATAAGAACATTTTACACTCTCCCTGGAAGGATGCCGCCGCCCTCCGAATGTGGCACGCTGTCAAGTAGACAGCATTCAGCAGGAAATGTCAGGGATGGTTTTCGATTCTTTTATTTAAGTTAGGGTCTGGGAAGAAGGGAATCCCCCTCCACGCAGGACTTCTTGCCTACGCCGTGAAGGGAGGCTTTGATGAAAAGCTGGTCGAACACTAAGGAGAAGACAGGCTTTGCTTATTCCACACACTTAGAGACAGCCCACACTTTACGCCATAGCTCTTACTGCCGGGCAACAACAGGTGCTTGACTTTGATGTCACCGAGACCCGGGAGAGACTTGTGGCTTTTGGCGTTTGGTGAATGGTGACTTTAGGGGAGGTATTCAACTTCCTCATCTTCAGTTTCCTCTTTAAGAAGATAGAGATTAAGAATAAGCTGTATTTCATGGGATTGTTAGGGAACAGCATGCGACAATGCATTGCCCAGCAAGCAGGCTGGAGAACCTCATAGAAAGTTACCCCAGCAATGAACCGCTTCCAGGCATCAAATGACCCCCGCCCCCCCGCCTTAAGGTTGCTGAGGGCACAGGCTTGGGATTCTAGTTGCCAGAGTTGGAATCCTGGCTCCTTCGCCCACCAGCCGTGCCTCAGTTTCCCTATCTCTACGGTGAGAATAATACCAGTACTCAGCCCATGTAGGCTTGTTGGGAGTTCACACCTTCAAAGAACATAGACCAGGGCCTGGCCCACCGCATGACCTATAAATATTGGCCGCTGACGTTACGATTCTCTCCTGAGAAGGGCCCTCCTCCCCACTTCCTTCACTTGGGCCATATTTTCACGTGTATTAAAAACACACACTTGGAAGACTTCCTGCGAGTCCAAGCAATTCCCTGACCCATCGCAAAACAAGCAGCGCCTTAGCGCTCTTAGTGGATATTAGAACCTGTGCAATCGGCAATGAACGTGTCTGTCATTTTCAGGGAGGCAACTCTCTATGGGTCTTTCTTGTTGCTGCATATCTTGTAAGTAGAGGCACTGACTCTCTTTGTTCTAGGCTGTCTTTTTCTTTTAATTGAAGTATAGCTAAGTTACGCTATTGTGTTAGTCTCAGGTGTACAGCACAGTGATTCTGCTTTTTTACAGATAATATTCTATTATAGGTTTTTATAAGATATTGGGTATAATTCCCTGTGCTATACAGTAAATCCTTGTTGTTTATCTATTTTATGTATAGTAGTTTGTATCTGTTAATTCCACACTCCTAATTTGTCCCCCCCCCCCTTCCTGGATTATCTTCTTAAGGATGTTTGTATAGGTTCTAGCCTTAGAAGATCTCTTCCTCCAGAGCTCAGGGCAGGTTTGTTTGCTGCCCAGTATAATAAACCTAATAACTGCCTCTGAGGTTAAAACAAAACAAAACAAAAAAACCCACACACTTGCCTCCCTTGAGTTCTTTCCTGGGTTACTTCATGCAACACACGCGCCAGTCAACTGTACTGAAGACGCTGGCTTTAACAGTCTCTAAAAGGTTCCTTGCTTCACCTCTGCTAACGAAGAATTTCAAGTCTCAGCAGCTCAGAAAGTTGACTAAGTCTCTAAAACTTCTCCTAGAAAATAATCCATACTAGTGCATTGATATTTTCCCCCCCTACCTGGACTAAAGCCTCGCCTGCAGAACAAATGATCAATCACATCTACATTCCAAAATAAAATTCGAAAGCACTCATCTTTTAAATGTGGAGTTGTTCATATTATCTGTTGTGTCTTCCTGCAGTAGCAACAGAAGCCTTCTGGCTTATTTGAACGTGGAGCACGGTAACCCATTTTAGACACAATTACTCATCACAAATTAAATCAATCCTTTTCCTATTTAACCTCTTCGGAATACCCATGCCCTAATGAGAATCTCTGCAACATTATAAACGCACAAAAACTGGCCAGCTCTTTTATTTAAGACCCTAATAGCAAATGAAAGGCAACAAATAATGCTGCTGGAGGCTGCAGGCATCGAATGACTATAATCTGCAACAGGCAATAAAACGTTTAATGGACAAACGGAAATGCCAAAAAGTCGGTGCCCTGTTGACAAGAAAGCTCCTTTTCTTCACTAGCACTGTGGCCTCGAAAGATAGTTCACCTCTCGGAGCCTCCGTCTCCTCATCTATAACATGTGAATGATGATGATAAGGTTTTCAAAAGATTGCTGTGTGATGAAATAAGACGATGGATGGGGAGAAAGTGCAAAACGTCTATCACAAAAAATCCGAATATGTTCTTTTTCCAGAATGCCAGCTCCAGCCTCCTGTCAGGAACCTTCTCGTACACGCTCCCCTTATCAACCCTCTCAAACCAGCAACCACTCTGCTTCCATACTGGGGCCATTGTTTGGCACCATCTTCCCAGGTCTAAAGCAGCATTGATTTTGATGACTCCTTACCGCTTAACCACGACCACTCCCCTAGAGGTATCGCTCTTGCTTCAAAATGTCTCATCCATTAGGGGAAAAAGCCTCACACCTGTCCCTTTTTTTTTTTCTCCATCCCACCACAGAGTAAGGAATTTGGCCTTGTCCTCCCCCGCCCCAAAAGGACTAGACTTTGCCTTTGGCTTCTGGGAGATCATCTATGTTATACCTAATAGGAGAGTATAGGGTGGGGGGCCTTGAGTCACAGCAAGTTACTTAACCCAGGGCTTTGCATCCTCATCTTAAAATGATAATAATAACAGTATCTACTCTGCAGGGTTGCGGTGACTATTAAATGAGATTAAGTATATTAAGCACTCAGTGCAGTGCCCAAGCCAAGGGTATTGCATGCAATACGTTAGCTAAGAAATGTTCCTCGTATTCAGTAGGAACTATATCCATAGTAACTTCTTTTCCTTTATAATTATGAGAAGATGATGGAAATGGTCAGAATACTCTGAAAATTCTGTCAACATATGCAGTATTTGCCTTACCTGCCACAAAGCATTTTCATGTTGAGTTTTGCTGGTGTTCTTTTTCTAGGAAATCTATTATTTTTCCTGATTGAGTTTTTTTTTAAGTTCTGCTTCAGACTGAAGTATGTAGGATCAGTACACTTTCCTTACAATGTAATTCCAACAGAGCGAAGGGAAACTAGGCCTCATTTCAGTGTTTTCAGCTCCTATCCATCAGCACCCCCTGACTTCACGATGTGGGCTACAGACAGTCCCAGATGTGTGCTGAGGACTGCTACTTACTTCCCTGGTCTCTCATGGAGTGTACTACAGATTGGGAAACGGGGGGAAAATAAAAAGGCTTTTATTTCACTATGAGACAATTTCTTAAAATAAGTTAGTTAGGCTTTTCCTATTTAAAATAAGCAAAAATATAAATAAAAGAGGCTCCCATTAGAAATGTCTTAGTGTCAAGTAGAAAAAATGCACCCCTTTGATTTTGACATATGATCTCCCTGTCTGATACACTCATTTTTTTCATGAGAACATGTCTCAGAAATTGGGATCTTTCTCTGCTCTGTAGGTTTGAAAAATCTATAGTTTGCTTCCACTTTGCTCTCTCTGGTTACCTCATGGGGTGGCGGGAAGCCTGGTGAAAACCAGCAGGAAAGCAGTGACTGAGTCGATCCATAATGTTTCCAAGGTAAATGATAAAATGAACCCATCATAAACCTAGTCAGTAAAATACACAAAGTGTTAGCTCCTGAGAACTTCACAGAAAGCTCTCAGCAGGCAATCAGAAAGGGAGCAGGCGGGGAGGCTTCCCCAAGCCGCAAACAGTCAGGTAGGAGTTAATGCTTTAGTCGGATGGGTTTTGTTTTCTGTTTCACAGCTGATCTGAAATTTTCCTCAAGGACAGCGTAGAAGATGTTTAATTAAATGCGT
This sequence comes from Kogia breviceps, assembly GCF_026419965.1. Taxonomy (NCBI): domain Eukaryota; kingdom Metazoa; phylum Chordata; class Mammalia; order Artiodactyla; family Physeteridae; genus Kogia; species Kogia breviceps. The sequence continues at coordinate 95,147,223 of NC_081319.1, read as the reverse complement.
GGATTTACAAGCTTGCCCACCCTGACTGCCAGGGCCACTTCGTGGTGAATGCGGGGTCAGGACGGTGGGAGATCTTTAGATGACCATAAATGACCACAGCCAGACACATGCCAAAGACTGGTTTTGTGGTTCAACAGGAGCACGACAGGAAAGTTACAGTCAGACTCAGTAACAGAGGAGGGCGGTAGGGGTGTCTAGATGTGGGATCTAAGAAAATATACCCCTCAAAAAGGATCATTTTAACAAGGCAGAAAACAAGTTCCCCGACAGAAACATGGCAGGGAAAAGAGCTCAGAGAACGGGGAGAGCTGTTGGGGGGTGGGGGTGGGGGTAGCTTTAGAACGTTGTGAAAGTCTCATTAAAAACAACCACAAACATGCTTGGCCATTATCCAAATGAGTAAAAAATGGCTTTGTCGATGAGAAAAAAGAAATTAAAACTGTTCTTAGCACTGCGTTTCTAGATCACAATTGTACACGAATACATTACAGTGAGGGCTCCCTGAGCCGGTTATCAGAAACACTTGTGACTCTAAAAATACACATTCCCTGTAGTTTTCCAAGATTCAGCAGATCCGTGCTGGGACCCAAGAATCTATATTTTTAAAAACTCCTCTGGTGATTCTGATCAGCAGCTAAGTTTGGGAAGCTACTACACCAGACCCACTGGCAGCACCTTAGAAACATCTGGAGAAATTTGTTTTAAAATCCTGCTGGTCAGGCTACATCCCAAGCCCACCGTGTCATAAAGCCTAGGGCTGGGACCAGGCATCCACAATCTCATCCTAGGTTGAGAATCACCACTTAGACCCTAAGTTCACGTTCATTAACATACCCGCCACCCCGGTACCTGACATACAGCAGGGCCTCCACCATAAAGCCAGACGCATGCCGTTTCTAAAACCTACAGACGTTCCAACTGTAGAAAAACACAAATGAAATGCTGAGTTCCAGAGCAATCTATGAATGTACTGAGCTCCAAATTTATTTGTCAGCCTGTATGCTGCATGGAATTTCCTTTTATTAAACCATGCTTTTCCCAGAAAACAAAATCTAGCGGGTTTTTTTTTTTTTTTTTTTTTGAGATGTTTAGAGGATAATTTCCTATGATTTGGGAGTGCAGAGCTCTGCAAGAAGCCCTGAGTTGCTCAAAGGCCAGCCTCTAGGTCAAGAGGAAAGCCTGGCTGGCTGGGGCCTGACGGTGTCTGGCCTGTGACAGGGACACGTCAGGCCCCCAGTTCTGATAAGCAGGAAGCTCCGTGCAGCCACGGCCGCGTTGCTCAGCTTACACCTTGCGGTCAGGAGCACAGGCAGCCTCTGTCGCCACACCCTGCCAGCTGCATGCCCCTCTGTCCTGTAACACATCTGACTCCAGCACCCCCTGAGTCTCCCAAACCCCTCGTGCACGGCGCTTTCCTCCTTCTCCCTCCCTTCGGCAAAGACCTCCGTTGTGTATAGCGTCACTGCCTCTAACTGGCTGCATAAAAGAGAAGGCAGGTCCACAGCTTTTCCCCTTGGCCTGATCCAGGCTTGCTTCAGGTGGCCGAGAGCAGAATCCGGTCCACTTTGCTGTCCATGGATGCCACTGTCCTTCTACACGACCTTGACACGAAGTCCCTGTATCAGGGCACCAAGCAGTGGTAATTCAACCGCACGGACAGCCGCAGGGGTGCTTTGCTGCCGCCTTCCACCCTCCTCGGTGCTAAGAACACCTACTCTTAGTGACCGGTGACGCATCTGCTGCTCTCCTAGCAGCCTCTTCTAAGTTAAGAAACAAAAAAGAGCAGTTTCAACCCTGATGGATGAGCTTGGGGGCCAAGAGGAGCCTCAGCTGATGAGAAGGGCATGGCTTTTCCCTCTCTGCTCCATGAGTCCTCACCCATCCTTTAGACTGACCAGTAGAGCTACTACCCCCTTTGCCTTCTCCTGTGACTTTATAAGCACCCCAAGCTCCAACCACCACTCCTTAGAAATAGCAGATGAAGGGCTGACCCTGGGTGTTCCACTGATCAGGCATACTCCTTCCTTGGGATCCCCCCTGCTTCTCCTTCCTGAGAGTCCTGACCATGACCACGCCAAAATAACGAACAGGCACGCTGCCTCGAAACCTCCTCGTGCTGACATCTATGCCACTTAGACAGAGCAAATAAAGCAAATGGCTAGATTTCTTCTCTCTGGACACACGGAGACACCCAAGAAGTGATTCCCCTCCTCCTCCTCCTATGTTTCTCGCCCACAGTGTCCACTCATTGGACAAAAGAATCGGGGACCAATCCATGACCAAATGCGCAGGTCATGGATTTTTTTTACCTCTTCCTTCCTCATCCTCTTGACTTAGAAGTTTCAACATATATGTCTTTCTGACCTAACTTGGCCTTCAGTGGAAAAAAAAGGTTCCCCTGTTCTCTCTCATTGAGTTTCAAAGCTAAGGTGAACTGAAACAGGGCTGTATTTAATTCCCAGTATCATCTCTTTGCTGTTGGCAGTGTTCTGGGAATAGTGATATACTTTGCCCTTCAATGAATACTTTTTTGTAGACTCTGTAGTCAAGGCCCAGATACTTGTTGGTAGTTTCCCCATAGCGCTTTTCAGTTTTCCTTGGCAGAGAGGTGGATTACATAACAAGGCCTCAGTTTCTCATTTTGTAAACTACCGAGAATAGTGTGAACTGTTCTGAAACTAGAGAATCGTCAGGAGACCAAGAAAGCTGCTTGCCGTTCTTTGGGGGAAAGCACATAACTTATGCAGATTACCCTAGATTATCTGAGTTTTTAAAATCCTAGCATACTATGGACAAACTTCTTTTGGAGCAGGTGTCTCTGCTAATAGTAGCTCAAAGACAGCAAGCTGGTTTTTAAATTAAGTATTTGTCAAACATTTTGGAGAAGATAAATTTAAGGAAACAAAATTTTGACCGTATTCAGGAAGCACACTAAAAAAAAAACCACCCCAAAATATATGCATTTAGTGTTGATACTCTGGAGGTGTAGATTCAGAGAGCAGGAATCATGGAATCGACTAATATAACGGGTTGTGTGTGACTGTGAAATGGCGTATAATACCGTCTCTTTTTATCTGTTTCATCATCATCCTTAAACGCTAGTTTCAGCCTAAAGCCAAGAAACCCAAATCAATATGGGATTTATACAAATTCCACATAGGTGTATATTTTTTTTAGAGTTATTCCATTTATACGCTTATCTTATAGGTGGCAAAACTGACACCCAGAGACATCATGGGTATTACCAAGGTCATATAACCCTGCTGTGTGCTTTAATGAAATGCAGAATCAGGACAAGAATTCGGTCCCTCTAACTCCTACTCCATTACACTTTTCACTCCATGCCCATCTCCCTGTGCAGAAGGTTCCTGGGGTCTAGGCTAAAGGAGCAACGGTGAGTGCGGAAGAGAGGTGAGAAGAATTAGCAAGGCTTAGTGATGGACTGAATTAAGCCAAAAGAATCCAGAGAGCTCAAGTGGGGGTAAGAAGGGCACAGTGCTATCAGATGAATGAAAGAGGAAGGATGTTACTCTGGAGGAGGAGAGGATCATCAGTTTGAGACTCATTCGGCTTTACATGGCTCCATGACAGCTCTACATGGCTCTCTGCCCTCCGAGACTCAACTGGGAGGACAGAGAGCAGGTGAGGGGACCAGGATTTCAGAAGCAGTGCTAATTACTATCCCAAGAGGGAAGCTGAGGCTGAGAGAGATACACCAAGGAGGACAGTAAAAAAGGAAGGAGAGCAAACACCTTCCTCAACAGAGGAAAAGTGTGGTCAAGAAGGTGGAAGAAAACTAAGACATTAACTCTATTAAATGGAGCTGAGAAACTGAGTCAGACATGAACTAAGAAAGGCCACTGATTAGACCAGTGGTTCTTGGTCCAAGCTGAACATCAGAAGCACTGGTGAGCTTCTAAAAGATACTGACTCAGAATCCGGGTTCACGACCATTGGATTCAACTGTATGACCACAGATGACTTCAAAAAGAACTGTTTTATAGTCCTACTTTAAAGGAGGAGAATGGATATATGGACTAGGTAACATCTTGAATGTGTTCTCCAGGTCCTATATTCAATGGCTACATTTGCATTATTGATCATCTTATTTTAAATTTATGTAAGTCAATGGGAAATAATGTCCTTGAATAACATTCAGCATTTGGAAATCTCATGCCTGGGATTATACTGGCTGAGCCTCCCACATCATCAAGCAAGTGCTTGAATAAACAGATGGGCTTTGTACAAGTGCCCTGAGAGCCAGGGAACATGATTAGGTTTCAATTCAAGGGAAGTAAACCTCTTGGAAAATACTGTTCTTGTGGTTTGCTCCCTCTTCAACGGATTTTTAAGCCTAGGGCTCAATTCATGGGAGCCCTTTAGCCAATCTCAAACTCCTCTGATGGTAAACTCGGTGAGAGGTAACGCAAATCGTTAATAGTAACATGATCGCGCAGGTTTACATTTGAAGAGTGACGGTGGAGGACCACACCCTCCCTGCTACACACACACACACAGGCACACACAGTCCTGTCACCATCATCCCAACACGTCACTGGAGTCCTTCCCTAAAGTCGAAAACTGGACTCTAGAATAGCCCTGTCAATTTGTGATGGACCAACCCACCGAGGTAAGAAGTTTGAATCCAGCATGTGAGAATGTCTTTACCTATTTTTAAGATAAATGACTCCCAGGGACCAGGCTGCATGTGGCTAGCAGCTTCTTCAATGTTGTTGTACATTTACAACAGGCATTTATTTTAGGCAATTAAAATGATCAATAGCTAATATTTCTCTGGGCCCCTATGGAAAGCAAGTAGTGTAACACCCAAAGCCATGAAGCATCCGAGAGGCAAGAAAAGTTAGGAAGATGGCTCTATACAGGGACATTAACTTCATAGCCAACAGGGTACTAGTGATGATTATAAAATCCGGAGTAACGTTGGGGGAAAAAGAGAGGAGATAGAACTTAATGTTTCACTCAAGTTCTGTTCCGAAACAGGACACAAAAAGGATACTGCACCATTTGGTATTAATTATTTTGGTTCGTGCACATGGATAATTATTTCTACAGCATTTAAGATCTCTTTAAAACAAACATAGTTGGCGCGCACACACACACACCTTTTAAATTAAGCCTTTTAACCCTTTTTTCAGAGCCTTGAGGATATTTCTGATGGATTGTCTCAAGGGCAGCACTCTGGGAGTAAATGTGGATTGTAGGCTAAGAAATGTAACTGGCCCCTAAAACTTGTATACACAAATTAACGAAAAGGACATTACAGCACTGAGGGTATAAACAAGACGACTCCTGACTTTAACTTGTAGATTTTTTTTTTTTAATGTTCAGGAATAAATTTTACTCCCAGAAGATTCCACTGTTCTCTCTCTTCCCAAATTTCTCCTCCTCCGTTCCTCCTGTTGTCTTAATGTCAGACCTACAACTCAGTTGTCCAGTTTGAACTCACTGCACGAATCCTTATATTGGAATTTCCTGTGAGGCCACACTTGAGAGAGGATCTTGTGATCCTAAAGGATCAATGTTTCTGGACTCCTAGGAATCATTCACTTAAAGTGTTTCACCTTACTGAGGCTGTGTGCCCACAACCATAAGAAAGCAAAGTATCACATTGCATAATTACCTGGTGAATTTGGGCTACTCTAGAAAATTCAATGGCTTCCTTTACCCTGCACCTTCCTGGTCTGACTTGTGGATGCCCTTAGGTTCCCTGTAATAAGCTGGCCAAGTCAGCCTTCCTGCAATGCAGACTTTCAGGACCTCACGCCCTGCAGAACTGCTAAAGCTTGCTTCAAACCAATGCACAAACTGAAGGCCACAGAGGCCGTTCTTGCCTACCCGCCCCCCCCCCCCCATCATTAATCAGCTTGTGATGATGGAGAAACAACGCAACTAGATCTCAGTGGACAGGATCCGAGGCCCGGCTCCCAAGACTATTTGTAAACATCTGGAGCATTACTCCCCTAAACAAGAAGCTAGCTCTAGCCTGGGCACTTCAGATAAAGGAGAGCGCTGCCATCGGGAGACATTCCCGGGAAGTCACTCAAGTGTCCACCTGTTAGTACTGTCTTCACAGGCTCACACTCTCTCATCTGGTCCTGGTTCCCATCCTCCCCTCTCACTGCCTTGGCCTCCATCACCACCATCATCACGTCACTCCTGCCTGGTCCCTCTCCTATTATCACCTTTCCCCTCGGCAGTGAAACAGAAGCATCTTGGAGATGCTGCTGTCATTTTTTTTTTTTTTTAATGGAGGGTGACGTTGGATAGAGAAACCTGTCTGAAGCCTATGCAGTTAAACTAAGATTTCAGATCACTTTTGTCAGGATATAACGTGAAAATCTTACTCTCACTCATACTATACAAGGTTCTCTACTCATATAGATATTATACTCAGTTTATGGACAGGCTTGAATTCTAGCACTTAATTTCATCCCCTATTCATTCACTAACAAGCCTTTATTGAGTGTCTACAATGTATTAACAAGAAGTAGGAATAATAGCTAATATGTATAAAGCACTTACTACATGCTAGTGTTTTATATGGAAAGTCTCATTTAAGTAAGCACTCCCCTAGTTGCCATTATAATATTTGATTAAATGAGATGATTCATAGGTACAAGTACAGAGCTATATAACATATATGTGTGTAATTTCCTTTGTAACTGTTATCTCCCCCATTCCCGTCCCACCTCTGTTTTTCTCATCACCCTTACTACATTATTTCAGCCTTAACAGAGTTTTTTTCTGGAAAAGTGGAAGCTTATTAGATGTCGGTTGGCCGTTCGGCTTCAGAATTACAAGTGGAAAGACACAGAAAACCTCAAGACTCTAAGATCCCTGAGGGCAAGCAGATGTCTTTCTTTTCCCCAACCCTAATGCCCTGGCATAGTGCCTGACACATACTCGATAGGCACACGCTACATATGTGTTACACAAATCAATTCCATGATGTGCTAAGTATCATGTCTCATAATAATCCTGAGCCATTTAATAATATTTGCTGACTGGGCTATTCTGGTGCCCCACGTGCCACTGAAAGATGCGAAACAAAATTCGGGGTCGATTCAAGGTTTCACTATGAGTAAATGAAGTTTGAAATGGGACTTAAGGCAAGGGTTTAAATGAGCAAAAATTGATGCTCTTTGATGTGAATTGATCTATTCAACACGGTCAGTCTGACCACAGAAGAAGGCAAAGTTTCTCCTCCGCACAGAGAATTGAGTTCTGTCTGAGATTTTTAAAGTGGAGCAAAACCAGCAGGTATGTTTCCACGTCCACCATTTAAAACTAGCTGGTTTTCACTGCATTCTCAAATTTTACCCATTTTTCCCTCCTCTTAGCCACTCCCTTCTCCATTCTAGTTTGTTTATTGGATTCACTTGGGGTGGGGAGTGGAGTCAGGAGTGAGTTTGTAAACGTTTCATTTCTCCCCAGGCAAAGGGTGACATGATGTAATTGGGAGGCCTGCTGAGATAAGTACCAGAACAAGAGGTAACGGATAAATATTAGGGTCGTGACATCTGGTGCAATCTCTCTATTAAGTGACTGTGAAATACAGTAACCACCTGATATGGCCACGTCAGTGGGAGTTTCTCAGGGCATCTACATCAAGCAGGCCCTAGAAATCATTTTGATTATGAGACAATGCACTTGGCAGCAGGAGATGGCTTTAATTTCTGAGCTTAGAGCTTAAAACTGTTCAGTTTACTAAATCCACCGCCTAGAGTCTCTTAAAGGTGGATCTCGAATGATGACTGGAGACCTCCTGGTATTTTAATTACACTCAACACATTGGCCCTTGGGCAGCTCATAAACCTGAAGTCAGACCATCAGAAGTACCTTATTTACAAAAAATAACTCCCCAAGTTGAATTCCTTGTATTTGATGAAGTCGGGGTGGGGGGCGGGCACCATTTTTGAAACGATTTCATGCCAAAGTTCTGGATATTTTTAGGTTGTAAGACAAAGGCCTGGTTATCCCCCAATAGCCCAACAGAGAGTGTGGCACTGCATGAGTATAATCTTCTACTTACACCCTTACACTATTCATTAGAAAGTGATCCATTCACTGAGATCATTCGACAAACACTGTATGGACCGGGAGGAACAACAGGGTCACGGGATATGAAGTAGAATATGACCTGGTGCCTTGTCTCCTTCAAAGAGCTTCCCGTCAGGAAGTGGGGACAGAGGGCACGACTGATGACCGCTGCCCGAATCTTCCCGGCACGATGGTGCGAAGCTAGGGGCGTGCATGTTGTGGATCGAAAACACAGGTGTGTCGTAAATCAGCACGGAGTTTTTAGAAACAGTGTAACAAGGAGGACTAACACCGCACCACTGGTTTTCAAAGTGCTTATTCTTCCTTCTGCTTTATACTAGAGAAACATCAAAATGACATTACGGGGGCTTAACCTCCCTAGATCTGTTACTGGAAGAAAATGACAACACAATTAGAAAACCTCTTGACAAAGTATTCTATTTCTCATCGGTTTTCCAATTCTAATCAATTCACAGCACTGACTACAGTCAAAGAGTACATTCAAACTGGCAAACTGTTTACAAGCAGCGTTTAGGTAAGACAATGGAAATCCTACGGCATCCAAAAAACCTGAAATGATCTCATATTTAAGAATTACCTTTTCTTTTCCTTCCCTTCCTCCTGCTGTAGAAACTTCCTCCTGCTTCTCTACACCGGTGTAGAATTACTTCTGAGTCTAGATATTAATCACCTCCACTTACATACCTGCCCGTGATGGGTCCATTCAGAGTCCCCCGTATGCACCACCCCCAGCTACACCAAAGTGAAAAAAAATGATTGTCTGCTTACTTATTTGTTCCCCTGACTTACAACTCATTCTGACCTCTTCTCAGCATCAGGGATTATGTTTATTTTTGTAGCTAAATCTTGGTCGGACCAATAGCAACATTAAAAAAAAAAAAAAAACAAAACTCAGATGTCTACCTTTTGTTCCCTATGAAGCCTTGTTGCTATGGAAAGGGGACCTTTGTGGTGAGTTTTCATGACATGTCTGCCTGTTAAAAACAGTAGCATCGACATATATATACACTACCGAATGTAAAATAGTTAGCTAGTGGGAAGCAGCCGCATAGCACAGGGAGATCAGCTCGGTGCTTTGCGACCACCTAGAGGGGTGGGATAGGGAGGGTGGGAGGGAGACACAAGAGGGAGGGGACATGGGGACCTATGTATACATATGGCTGATTCACTTTGGTATAGGACAGAAACTAACATGGTATTGTGAAGCAATTATACTTCAATAAAGATCTATAAAAAAAACCCAACAACGGCAATACTGACAATTCTAACACCACCTCCACCTGCCTGACCACATGTCTTCCTGGAGGCTAGCCAGATACTGGCAGTTTCCTAGGAAACAACATTATACCACACAGCAATACCACATTAATTCAGAACCCTCCACCGAGCTAAACTCGGGCTCTGGCATCCTATGAGCTGACCTCTTTGATATAATCAGGAGCACAAACGGACTTAGAATATAACAAAAGCGACTCCTGGATGTTGTGGGTTGATCAAAAATCTCAGAGACACTTAAAAATATAAATGCACTGAATAAAACAGACCCAAACCTCCAAGCATCCCACGTGTAATATATTCACAAACATCCTGTGGAGATTCTGGCTCAGAATAGAAGAGTCCTGGTTTTAATTAGCTACTAAAATGGAGGACTGACTTTAAAAAGTACAAACGTGTGATTTCCTTTTTTGCTTTGACTTTCAAGAATGATCTTACGCGTACAGTCCAAACCAGAGAGTTGTAACTCTTAGTGACTTTCTCTCTCAGTTATCCTGGGGGAATCTTCCTGCCCTCCTTGGCCACCATGCCGGTTTTAACAGACAAGCCATGTAGCATAACACAACAGTGCTGCAATTATTAGTAACCTTAGCAGGTGCATGCAACTCTCATTGAAAGCATACATTTCCTTGTCACTGTTAATCATGTGAAGGGTTGACAATGTGGGATAACATCGTGTATGTTGACCCCGGGGAGGGTGGTGCGGAGAGAGATGGGGCAGCTCTAAATTGCTGAGTGACTGTGTTTATATATATCGCACCTTGTGGGGAAGATTTCGTTTCTGATCACACACACAAATCAACCGAAGGATTCTGATCTAGGCCTGAAAACACAATCTCAGGTCTAAAACAATGGGGCAAAGCCAGTGAAGGCATATAGTTCAAGTTGCCTGATGTTATACACTTGGTATACACTAAAATTTGACTGCATACGTCAAATTTTCCCAGAAATGTGAAATCATGCCCTTCTGAGCTCAAAACCTATGGCTAATCATTGCTTATCCCAATATCCATTCTCCTCACTTTTCTTAAAAGTAGAATCCTTGATTTTGAATGGACATCTCTCTGCCCAGCTGAAAGACCTATCTTCATCATCCCTTGCAGCCAGGTGTACTGCGACTCAATTCTAGCTGACATGAAGTAAACAATAATGTGGTATGATACCTCTTGCAAGTATCTTTGAAAAGGTGGCCTTTCTTTTCCCTTCCTTCTTCCTGGAATGCTAATGTAAAGGCTGGAGCTTAAGCAGCCATTTTGTACATGAGAGATACACAAAGGATGGCAAAACAGAAAAGAAAGGATTGGGTCCCCGTGCCTGGTTAGCTGCCATATCAGTCCTGGAATCCTACTACCTCCCAACCTCTTTTATGTGAGAGAAAAATGAATGTCTAATTTTCTTAGCTTTTTTGTGTGTGTGTATTGGGAGGATGGCATGAACTGCACCTAATCCTGTTATAAATAGACCTTAGAGGTCATAATAGACTTTATTTTGCAGATAAGGAAACTAATGATTAAAGATCAACATTGATAAATGTCTCAATCAGGGAAGCAGTGTTGGCAAATTAATTACACTTCTGTTTAATCTTCTACTTCTAAAGATAGATGATGGAAGTTCTATTTTATATGCCCATCAGTATCTGTTAAATGAAAGTAGTTTTACAATTCACATGTCTCTGAATTTCTGAACCTCCCAGGTTTTCCAATTGGCACATCTAATCCCAAATCACACATACTCAAGGAATAAGATATTAAACAACACAAAATGTAAAGAGAGAGCTTCTCTGGTGGCGCAGTGGTTAAGAATCCGCCTGCCAATGCAGGGGACACGGGTTCGAGCCCTGGTCCGGGAAGATCCCACATGCCACGGTGCAACTAAGCCCATGTGCCACAACTACTGAGCCTGCCTGCCACAATTACTGAAGCCCGCGTGCCTAGAGCCCATGCTCTGCAACAAGAGAAGCCACCACAGTGAGAAGCCCACACACTGCAATGAAGAGTAGCTCCTGCTCTCCGCAGCTAGAGAGAGCACGCGTGCAGCAACACAGACCCAACGCAGCCAAAAATAAATAAATTTTAAAAAATGTAAAGAGGCATAGGAATGAATAGACTTGAGAAATTTTTCTTTCCTGTTATGTTCATTAACTGGCACATGTCTTACTCTGCATCTTAGTACATAAATCTATGAAACTATATTAATTTGCACTGATGTTTTAGAGAGGGCTAAATGAAGATTTTCAAATTTGGGTGATGAGTCAGTATCTGAAATGTTAAAAAAAAGTATCTTTATTTCAGATGCAGACATAGAGAATGGACTTGAGGACCCGGGGAGGGGGATGGGTAAGCTGGGACAATGTGAGAGAGTGGCAGGGACATATATGCACGACCAAATGTAAAATAGATAGCTAGTGGGAAGCAGCCGCATAGCACAGGGAGATCAGCTCGGTGCTCTGTGTCTACCTAGAGGGGTGGGATAGGGAGGGTGGGAGGGAGACGCAAGAGGGAGGAGATATGGGGATATATGTTTATGTATAGCTGATTCACTTTGTTATACAGCAGAAACTAACACACCATTGTAAAGCAATTATACTCCAATAAAGATGTTAAAAAAATAAAGCACAGTTTATGCTGGAGATGAGAGGCTTCCCTAATTTGGGAGAATATTAGGACAGGCCCTAAAAAATTCTGTCTTTAATGGCATCCATGAGGCCCACAGACTCAGATCAGTGTTGAATCACTAGCTCCTTTGGGGAATAAGAATGTGAATATTTGTTGGGACCAAGGGGTTTATGTAGCTATTGTGCTGGACTCTATAAGCCTGACTGCTTTTTATGCACCTTACACAAAGTGAAACAATAAAGTCTTTTCGAAAGTTAACAAAAAAGAAGTATATTTCAATATGCATGCAAGACAAATCAATATACTGTAGCTGTAAAACACACTCCCAGGTGCTTTTACAGAACAACCCTCTGAAACTAACAGATATTACTAAACTGACAAAACTCACTAAATTCAATTAATGAGAAAAAATAAACTAACTGCTTTTACCTGGGGAAGCTACATACCCCCAGCCTACAATCTTCACTTCTACAAATCACGCTAAGGTCATTAAAAATAGAAGGACGCTTTCCCCCTTTATGTTACAGTAATTTCAAATCGTCTACCTAGTCTTCTAAAACTCCTCTTATTTTAAAATATTCAAACAAAAATTGTAACAGAGGGATGGGTAATATGTGGTTTCCCCTATTCTCCACCTCCAGTAATATCTCTGCCTACTCCCAAGGACAAATAAACCCAATATCCAACAGAGTTCTTCTGTCCCCTAGATATGGCCCCAAAGTTTGGAAGAACAATGTGCATCCTTGCAAATAAAAGGCATGCGCCACGGAGTAGCAGAGTCATAATCTTGCACTGCGTGATCAATTTTACTTACTTGGTGAACGCCCATAGGTGGGGTTAACCTCTAACATTTGGGTGCATCTACTGTTTCACTCTTGGCTTCTGAGCAACTACAGACATTTAAAGATGTACAAAAGGGCGTGAGTCTTCAGTAACCTCCACCCTCCACAAGCATCTCTGATAATCTCCAACACCTGCTTAAATTCTAGCTTACCTGAAAGATAAACTGCCCTTCTTTATTTCATTGCACCAGGACTGCATCCTTTACTGGAGACTATTTGCTTTGGAAAATGAGCTTTCCCTACTTCTGCAAAGGATGACTGCTGTGTATGATGGTCTCTGAAATGCTAACGGAAACCAAGAAATCACCTGTCATGAACTATGAAGCTATTAGTTATGAACAGCAATATTGATATTTACCTTCTGACTTGTCGTGCTGGAGGGCAAAGCAGAAAAAACCTGGATTTCCCTGACTTCTGTGCCAAGATAAAGAAACCACCTGCATCTCACCTCGTCTACCTTTTTAGACAGGGAAATAATGTCGGTGGGGAGAATGGTGTCGTGAATGCCATTCAAAGCACTTTCACGTGATTTTCTGACTTGCTCCTTGCAGGAATCCTGCACGAGGTGGGTATTATGAATACTATAATGTCCAGAAGAGAGAACGGACGCAGAAGGTAAAATGCTATGCTCCAGGCAACCCAGATGGAGAAGAGCAGGGCTGTTGCTTCCACGGTCAAGTTCCGGAGGAGCCGTTCTTTACACGTTAATCACTTATCCGACCCCTCCACCCCCGCCGGACATAGTTTTAAAATGCAACTGGTTTTCATTTGGGTCCGCTCTTTTCTTCACTAATAACAATCAAAGCTCTGAAAGGTACAGCTCTGTTAAAGAACAGAAGCTGCTGAAGCTGCTTTCCTCTTGGTTTTATAAAGTTTCAAGAGCAAACATTAAAAACTCAGTAACAAAGCAAACATTAAAAACTGAGTAATGTCCTAAAAAGAACGAGCACACAAAGATGGCCTTAAGAAAAGTTGAGACAGTCATGAGAGAAGAAATAAGTTGCTTTTCAGATGTCTAGGTTATCACCAAAACTAATATTTGTAATGTAGAACTAAAATATTTTTGTTTTTTCTGACCTAAAAATAAAATGTGCTCATATTTAGAAATACAGAAACTTTAAAAATATAAAAATTGCTCATAACCCCACCAACCTGATATATCCATTATTTACATTTTGATTATTTTTGGCATGTATACACATAAAATATATAATGTGTATACAGAATATATAGTATTTATAATGTATATACATATTTAAAGCTCACATTTACCCATGTATATTTACAGTATTAGAATAATTCTGAATACATAGTTTTAAATTCTACTTTCTTTCACTGAACACTGTCTCGTAATCCGAATTACAGGATGGAATCAACTATTTTTTAAAACTAGTTAAAGACCAAATAAAACTGGAAAAACCTTACAGTACAGTTTGCAACTAATTGTCGAAAGCCCTTGGTAAGTAATTTTGGCATATAAATGAATGGAGCTAAGTCTTAATCAGCAAGTACTGATTGAATCCAAAGCAGCTGGAATCTTTCAGAGAGGCAGGCTTGGGGATGTGATGGCAGGGAAGGCAGAGTCCCTGATGCTGGGAGCTTACATTCTAGAGTCTCAGAAATCAGGGAAATACCGCAAATTTGGGTGAACTGGACTCGATTTGTGTTCACACTACCTGGAAAGAATTGGTTCTGCAAAGCAAATGAATGGTATAAACCATACTCTAAGAGCAACACTTACTCACGAGAAGGAACCATAATCACTTAAAAAATATCCAACCGGGCTTCCCTGGTGGCGCAGTGGTTGAGAGTCCGCCTGCCGATGCAGGAGACACGGGTTCGTGCCCTGGTCCGGGAAGATCCCACGTGCCGCGGAGCAACTAAGCCTGTGAGCCATGGCCGCTGAGCCTGCGCGTCCGGAGCCTGTGCTCCGCAACGGGAGAGGCCACAACAGTGAGAGGCCCGCATACCGCAAAAAAAAAAAAAAAAAAATATCCAACTGCACACAAATATTTCGTTAATTACAAACGAATGTCACTCAGGCACCTATATATGCTAAATATGAGCTAATACGGGAACTAAAAATGACAGAGTTACATTCCTTTTATGCTTCTGACTTTCTCTAAGCATGTGTGAATAAGTGAGGATTTGCCGCACCAAAAAAACTTACGATCTTTGCAGATGTTAATATTTCTAGTTAACAATAGTCCCATTGCAGCTGGTCAGGTAAGAGGAAACGTGAAAGCAAAAGATATACACTATGCTGATCTGTTCTTCAAAGCACCAATATTTAAACTGAAGTGACAGAGTGTTTTAATTTGTTTTAATCCCAGGTGTCTAAAGAGGTCCCAGAAATTTACACATTTCTTTGACTCCTTTCTCTGCTGGACCACGTGATATTGCAAAATTTCTGGAATATAATGACTCTCGGATGAAATCCAGGGCAGGCCAGATTCAGTAGCCAGTTATCTCTACATAATATTGTTGATACACATTTTCTTAAATCACATTTTCTTAAAGTCAACCAGTCAAGGCATTTGGCAAACCTGACCTACTTCTCTTTTATAAAACTGGAAGGAATATTAGAAAAACAGTAAGTTGAGCATCTCAATGAATGCCAAGAAGGCTGCGCTTTGGAAGAAAGGTTGGCTTGGAGCCTGGATCTTCCCACATCCCTGGCCTCCTCAGAGCCAGGGCCATACCAGTGAGAAAGAGGAGAAAGGCAGTTAAGAGAAGCAGAAGATAGGGAGAGAAAGAAGAGAATGAAAAAGAAGTTGAGAGTCAACAAGAGAGAAACTCACAGGTGGAAGAGATGGGTGAGCTAGGAAGAAACTGCAAAGAGGTAAATCCCTCCAACACAGAAATGCACGAACTCCATTTAGTCCATCATACATTTAGCCCCAAACCTGCCCATTTGGAGAAAGTGGATTCCATTTGGCAATGGCTGGCAGTGATTGTCATTTCTGAGACGCTGAGGGCCCATGTATGCAACCCATTCACTCTTTTATGGTAGTATTTAATAGCCAAGACTCTGAAAATGTGGCTGGGGTAGAGTGGAGAAGGTAGTGATGAGAGCTTTCTGTGGCAGGAAGGGGGCGGGGCATGTGATATGATGTTGGACAAGAGGCCCAAGTGGATGTCCTGGTCTTGCCACCTAAGCCGCTTCTGTGTAAGGCTCAATCTAGTCCTGGAAATCTGCAACCATCACTTGTATTCTTATATCCACTACGGCTTGACAGTACAGTTCTACTTACAGACGATCCGGCCACCACTTAAAAAGGATCTAACATTACTTGTTTGTGCCTTAGTTTTTCCATTTACACAACGGTTATTTTATTTTCTATCTGCCTCACGGGAATGTTGATGGGCACCAGCAAAAAGCAATTATTAGCAACAGGTAAGTGAAAGGTAAATGACAAAGAGACCTTTTGATCAGTCCTACCCACATTTCTGGGTAGATGAATCCAGCCCATTCCAGGAGGCGGTCTGGAAGCCACTTCTTTAGGAGGTTAATGGCAACACACCCAGGTTAGGCCTGCTTATCCCCTCTATGTCTATATGAACTTTGTAGCGCTTTTCCTACTGCTGATAACAGCCTAGTTACACAGCGACATGTAATATCAGTGTCTGTCTACAAACAGACAACACTGCACATGAATCACAGTGACATAAACTATGTGATAACATCGTAATGACATTTGAACGATGTAGCAATCACTCAATAAACAAATTCCTTAGAAGTTGCTCTGCACCTAGAAGACACCAGAAGCTTTTAGGGCGGAGGCAGGGGAAAAAAAAAAAAAGACCGTGTCCCTGTTAAAAAGGAGTTTATGGACCAGTTGGAAAAAGTAGGGCTCACACATAACAAAATTAGAGGACGAAATCATAGTCGGTCAAGTGCAAAATTGCAGAGTACAGTCAATTAGCAAGGTAGAAGGTGTATTAGAAGAAACAGTAGCTTAACAGCTTTTCTTACTATAAAACCATAGTGCAAGTCGGCTTAAACATCAAATCTGGTTTCCCACAACTGATTAACCTGAAAATGGTTTAGCACAACACTAATCCTTTAACAATCTATAAATGCCTCCTATAATAAGTTCCACAGAGCCCTTTCTCGGATTCACAGTGATGAGGCACCTCTAGCACGTTCTTCGATGCTTGTTTTAATGAGCGCCTCTGGACCTTAATGAAATATCACAGGTCCGAGTGAGCATCAGTTAAAGAGAAAACGTCTCAAGAGGTATAAATGGTGACGCGCCAACAATGGCACGCTACCGCGGGTTAGCAGTGTTGAAAGGATGCTGTGAGGTAGGAAGGTAAATGTGTCCTAAAGATCAGCAGCTCCCACCTCTGTCTGACGTGGAGATAAGCTGCTGCGTGGGATAAAAGGAGGACACCCCAGCACACAAATATTACGGGAATACTGCTGAAGAAGAAACTTTGAAAGAAGAGAAATACATCTGTTCAACATAGAATACCTTTGGTGAAACCTGCATGTTTTCTTCTATTTTTCCAAGGCAGAGAGCAGAGCAGAGCATTAGCCAGAACCCCTGAAAACTGCCAAATTTTGCAGAAATGCAAACAGCCTGACCGCCTGCGTGGCAGCAGTGAGCCCTGCTAATTCTGCTTCCCGAGAACACTTCTTAGGCGGGCAGAGAAAAGGCACCCACTCTCCCACATACCTGGCGACGTGGCAGAAGCGCCACAGAGGACAGAGGATGAGAAAGGCTGATCAAGCCAGGACAGTTCCCCGCCCCCAGTAAACAGCCCAGATGTGCTCAGACCCCCACACCACATCAAAAGAACACCAAGGAGAAAGGGGTACTAAGGAAAGCTCCTGGATTATCAGGAAGGCAGGAGGACTTGGAAAGGATACATTATTGCCCAGGTTCAACTTCTCTGATTCCCATTACTAAGCCATCTTCAACACAAAACTCTTTCTTTTTTCCTCCCCAAGCACAAATAAACTTTTAAGAACTACAGCCCTGTTGCTTAGGGTCCAAAGGAAATATCTGCAGGAAAAGTGTCTCTAAGGACACAGCTGTCAACGATTCTGCAATTCCTTTTATCTACTACAGATGCTGATGTGTATCCCCAGCCCACCAAATGTCCCTCGTGCCTCGTTACAAAAATAGGAGAATTTAAAAATTCTTTATTCTTCATTCTCTCACCCTGATGATCACGGCAGTTTCTGGGGAGGAACCCTTTATTCGATTTTGGATCCTGAGAAATGCTGGACGGTATGAACTCCTTGTGATCTGTACATAAATGCTGCGTAAATTCCCCTGATGATGTTTGTATCTTTGTTTTTTTTTCCTGTTTATTGCAATACCTCCTATGATTGTTAATAATTTAAGGACTCTCTCTAACCCCGGTTTAGGCACCTGTGCCCTGTTCTGATATGGGTCGGCCTCACTCATATTACACCAACATTGATTCGAGAATCACAATAGTTCAATCTACTTGCTTAGGAAAATATACTACCTTGTGAATCTATTCCACGGCCTCTATGTTTCCTTCTGCTACAAGAGAAAAGACTGACTAGGGAAAGAAGAAAAAAAAAAAAAAAAAAGCCTGACCAAAATGGACTCTCTGTCCAATTAGCTACAGAGTTTCCAACAGGGTTTTACTTCAGACACTGTGCAATTTAATGCTCTCCACAACCCCTGGGCACTGGTGTTTCCTGCCTCCGCAGCACGGCTGCCTGCAGGACGGCACATGGAACGCTAATAGCACACTTATTATTAGATTTTTCTGCATGGTTACATAAGCCTACAAAAGGGGAAAATGTAAATGATTCCGGAAGATATTCTTCATGTGGTTCTCATGAAATCTTTAATATCTTAAGACTTAGAAAGAACCCTCCTGGCAAGATACGATCAATTTTCATGCTTCATTAGGAAAAAAAGTCCTTTCAGTAATGTCAAGGAAATGGCTATAGACAAAAGAGGAAAAAATTACACCCTGGACGGAACAAAACCCCAAGGCACTTTGGACTAAATCCTTCCTTCGTGCCCACAGCATATTGGAAATGAAAAGGAATATTCGCTTGGGGTCTGTGGGGATTGTATTTGGACTCGTCTGTCTACCCACAGGATTTCACTTAATCCAGCAGAACTCGTTATCGATCGGCCAATATTTTATGAATCTGAATAGACTGTAGGTTAAACCGACCACAGTGTGCCCTCCAAAAACAATAACCCACATTGCAGTGACATGAAGGAAACAGCCAACCTAGAGCTTGCGGATGAGGAGGGGCTGCAGGGAGACCCCCATATGCTGAGTTTCTTCAAAGGTTAACAAGTAAATCACACCAGTGTATTACTTTCCTTTTCATTTAAAAACGATCGCTCTTCCAGACACACTTTCCCTTTATTTCTTAAAAACCAAGGAGACAAAAATACATTTTTAAAGAATGCCATTCACGTTGTGTTTTCTACCACTTGAATAACTGTTGGCAAACTCTGAATTCCGCCCTCCCCCTCTTTTTGTTTAAACCAGATATTGACACCAAATTCTACTTTTTGGTCTCAAAATAACCTGTCTTTAGAATTGTTCAACTTAAAAGCATTGTCATTCTGTAGTTACATTCACTCAAGGAAGTTACTGTGCACAGGGAATGGCAGACATTCCCGAAAGGTGAAAAATGAACACAGAAATAACCTGCCATCCAGGCTAGGGACCTAGCCAGCTAGTTTCAAAATTGTTTCATTCATTCATTCATTCATTCACTCACACGAGTGCTCCCATCAACTGACTTCCAGTATCCTCAAGAATTATACTATAGGGCTTCCCTGGTGGCGCAGTGGTTGAGAATCCGCCTGCCGATGCAGGGGACGCGGGTTCGTGCCCTGGTCCGGGAAGATCCCACATGCCGCGGAGCGACTGGGCCCGTGAGCCATGGCCGCTAGGCCTGCGCGTCCGGAGCCTGTGCTCCGCAACGGGAGAGGCCACAGCAGTGAGAGGCCCGCATACAAAAAAAAAAAAAAAAAAAAAAAAAAAAAAAAGAATTATACTATAAACATACCCGCATATTTTTTTTTTTTTTTTTTTTTTTTTTTTTTTTGCGGTACGCGGGCCTCTCACTGCTGTGGCCTCTCCCTTTGCGGAGCACAGGCTCCGGACGCGCAGGCTCAGCGGCCACGGCTCACGGGCCCAGCCGCTCCGCGGCACGTGGGATCCTCCCAGACCGGGGCACGAACCCGCGTCCCCTGCATCGGCAGGCGGACTCTCAACCGCTGCGCCACCAGGGAAGCCCGCCCCCGCATATTTAAATACGTAAAATCAACAGAGGCCATATTTATAACTGCAAATTTAAAAAGCAACGTGATCACTATCTCTGCCAAAAGCCAGAAAATGCGTCGACCTCAAATGAAATAAGTTATGAAGCCATTGCACTGGACTGGACTGAACAAGGCACCGGCTCAAAAGGCTTCTGTGGACAAGTCAGCTGACTGGCCCCCATGGTCACGTTCAATTTGCACCATCGCTCCGTTCCTAATGCTGCTCCTCCTATCGGCAAAGAGCTAAAGCCAAAGGACTCGCCTTTCTTGAAAATTAAGTACAGAGTTTGAAAAGAGCTTCCTATACCTCCCACTGTCCCTCCAATCACCAAGAACCTACTGGAGTCAGATTATACTGGCTTCTGAGGTGCTGAAGGGTCGCAGGCGGACAGGTTACACTTCCTGTTCTCCAGGAGCCTGCAGTCGTGTCGGGGAGACAGGCACCAAAAAAAACTGTCCAAGCACACCGCCGGCAACGCTACTCCAGGGCAGGGAGAACAGTGCTCTGAGTGCAGAGAGGGAAAAGACCGTGCAGGAACAGGCAGCGAGAGGGGCTGCCCGTGGGAACAGAGAAGACAAGATCTATACCTGAATCTGGGAAGATGAACAGTCACGAAAGAGGGGACCGCGTTTCCACAACCAGGGAGGGATGCACGTAAAACAGTGACGGCAGAAGAAGGTGCAGTAGGCTTGGAGGATGGTGTGGGATTTCCTAGGGCTAGGTGAGTTACAGCTCTGTTGCAAGGAAGCATCATCATCAATCACAGTGTATATATGGAAAAGGACAAGCGATTTAGCTTCGCCTGGAGACACTGAAGCCCTAAGCATATTCCACCTACCCCCTGATGGGGAGGGTGATCTCGCCCGGACCCTTGGCTCTGCCTACTAGGCTTCCCTACTCGCGCCTCACACACACACACACTCACACACACACACACACTCCCTGCCCATTGCACACTGTGTGCTGCTACGCAGGCCCCGGACCCTTGGCTCTGCCTACTAGGCTTCCCTACTCACCCCTCACACACACACACACACACACACTCCCTGCCCATTGCACGCTATGTGCTGCTACGCAGGCCCCTCTCCTCCTTTCTTCCCATCCATGACGGCCTTAGACTTGGAAGCTCAGGTTCAATTCCTCTCCTGCCTATGCATTACTTGCCCACTCCTGCCTAGAAGCTCAGACTATTTACTGCCCACACCTCTCTGCTGGCCTGTGCTAACTCAGATGGCACTTTGTGTCACGACAACAAAATACCTTAAATTTACATATCACTTTATCCCTCACAAAGGTCACATACATCATTCCCTCTGATATCCACAGCAATCCTTTAAGATTGGCACTAGGCCCATTTTCCAGATCAGTAAACTGAGGGTCAGAGAGGTTACCTCCCTTGGTCATAGAAAATGTAACTTGTGGAGCCAAGACTGGGCTCCAAATCTCCTGAGCCTATGAGCATTGCTCTTTCCATTATACTACTGGGCCCTCCTATCAACCTGTTATTAGGATGCTATTTGTTTGGAATACGTATATGTTTTATCTGTCACAATGTAAGTAATTTGGAAGAATGCCCTCCCATCAAATATATTTCTTTGTGTCCTCCACGACATAATGCACCACAAGCACACAGTAGGGACTCGTTCATTCATTTGGTCAGTTTATCAATGCCCGTCTACTAAACACCTACTTTGTGCTAGCCAGGCACTGTGGTAGGTAGTAGGGAAACAAAGTCCAGAAAAATGAAGTTGAGACTCTACGTCTTATTGGGAGTCAGGCATATGTAGAGGTCAGTAGAGTGAAGGTTAATAAAAGGCTCTAACACAGGCCTCTACGAGATGCTGGTAGTAAAGAAGGCAGCAGCAACTCACTGCCCACATGTATATGGGCAGATAAAGATGGGTCATTTCTGAAGATCTCCTCAAAATGGGGCTTCAAAGGAGATACTTAATAGTTGGCTTAGGAAGTAAGGAAAGAGGGAGGAAGGGAAAATAAGAAAGAAGAAACAACGTCAGAAAATACAGGAGGGCCAGCACGGACAGTGCATGTCGGCCTGGTCGGAGGGGGGGGAATGTTTCTGCTTTCCAAAGGCATGCATTGGTTGAGCTGTAGGAGGATTTCTGCCAAGAAGGACGTGTATTTCTGACTTCGTTCAGGATGCAATCCAGTTGTCCATCACCGACTCGTGAGTACCCTGATAGGCCCAGCTTGTGTGCACAGTGCAGTGGGGGCCTGGGAACAAGGCATTAGGCTCTCCCCTCCTTAGAAGGGAGGCCGGAGGAGGAGACAAATGCAGACACCTTTACGATCCAAGCCCAAGGGACAGAGGCTCCATCTCTCATCTGTTCACAAACTTTCAATGGGTGCCCGCTGCATGCCAGGTGGACTAATACAGTCCTTAAATATTATGAGGCAGCAGACACTGTGCCCTCATCCCAGGCTTATTCAGAAGCTTGATTCTGATAGCCCTGCAAGTCCCTGTGTCTGGATCTCTGTGTTTGGGCTCTTGCAGGGAGAGAGTAAGGAATCCATGTGATGTTTTTTTACAGGCTTCTCTACCTGAAAATGCCAGACACATTTCAGACGTCAAATCTAATGCGAAGCTCGGGGTGGGTGACTGATCCATGTGAGGGCTCTAAGTGGGTGTAGAAGGCTGTCTGGCGGATTGTCTTTTCTGCACATGCGCATTCCAGCGTTCACAGGCTCGTAGGCCATAAATAGCTCTTAGGGGAGTTTGAGATTACATCACAGACTCGAGAGGGACTGGTTACCTGCAATCAATGAATGCCTGACGCTCTTCTCCCTAAAAGGGGACTCTGCTGAATGAAGGGCCGCTAGACTCAGCCCGACCCCTCAAAACCATCACTCGTGAGCATCGATAGGGGTTGAATTGTGCCCCCCTTAAATTCACATGTTGAAGTGCTGACCCCTAGTATCTCAGAACGGGACTGTATTCGGAATTAGGGTTGTTGCGCATATAATTGGTTAAAATGGGGTCAGACCAGAGTGGGGTGGGCCCCTGGTCCAGTGTGGCTGGTGTCCTTATAAAAAGGGGAAGTCTGGAGTTATGCTGCCATAAGCCAAGGAACAGAGAGGCCTGAAACAGATCCTTCCCCAGCACCTTCAGAGGGAGCATGGTCCTGACACCACCTTGATTTGGGGTTTCTAGCCTCCAGGGCTGTGAGAGAATACGTGTCTGCTGTTGCAGCCACTCAGTTATAGCACCCCTGGCAAACTAATACAGGCGTATGATGTCCTCTGTGTGTGAAGGAATGACTTTATCATCTAGCAACTGGAATTCAGATGTCACGCAATAACAGCGCCCCTGGAGTCCTCTCAGCTTATATTGTGCCTATACACCCAAACCACGGAATTCTTACTGAACGCTAAAGACAGGTGCGTTCTATTACGCAGTGACCCGAGCTGCCGCTCTTCCAGAAAGAACAACTCTGTCACCCAGGTTATCCACACTGGGCATTACAAAGCAGTCCACAATTTCTCAGGTAGGTACCAACCCCCCCGCCAGTTTGAGAAGTTCCCGATGGTCGCACAGATATACTAGAGTATTATTATTACCATATTCAATCTAAGAGCCACTGACATTTCTGTGTTGATACATGGCTACACATTAAAACACTGAGTTTTAAACACAGTGCTTTAAAACACTGAGTCACACAGAATGGCAGTTTATTCAAAATAGATCAAACAGCCTGAATTAAGTCTCCACTCACTGATAACTGGCTATTATTAGTGATTTTACCCATCGTGGAACTAAGAATTCCCTCGGAAGTTCTTGCTGTTTCTGGAAATAGGATTAGCTGAGAAAATTAATAATGCAAGGAAGCTAGGGGGTAAGGGTGGGGTAGGATGAGAGGACAGGATGTTTAACTATAAAACTATACATTAAAAAAAAATCTACACCTCTTTTATAGCCGTTTTCCAATTTCCATTCCTCCACGGCCTCCAGGGAAGGCGCTGACCTTCAATGTTTGGGACTGTAACCCATGTAGAGACGGAGGCTGGCTTTCCATGATGTGTGTCCCACTTAAAGGAAACATAAATCTGACACCAGGAAGAGCTGGCATCAGGTCTGGGGTCTTGGCCAGCAGTTTCTGAGGCGGCATGGAAAGCAGGGGTGGACGGGAGGCTGGGGTTCATAGGGTGAACCCCGCTCAGGAAGACTTCCCCCAAAGCCCTTTTACACCTCTCTCCCCCCAGCTGCACTTCACGTGGCAACTGCTACGCATCTTGCCCCACCTCACCCCACTCTCTCTTAGAGGCCCCCCAGCCGGTCTCATGCCCCTCTGCCACTGGCCACTGCATTTCTCTTGAGGGGCACTTTGGACTCATCTCAGCTTCATCATTCACCTTTCTGATCTCACAACAAAGAGCAGCCTAGACAAGCAGAGAACTAGTCCTCAGATGGGGAGGGAGGGAGGGGATTGCAGGTGTTTACAATATGTAATTTTTTTCTTTTATTCGCAGCACATTCCGTATTAATGCAAGCGGAACCGGGAGGATGCCTACTTAGGAATACTCTGTCATACCAAACTTATTTCTGCTTGAGCTCTTTATGCTACTAAGTGCACTTTTAAATTATACGTCCTTTTCTTTTTCCAAACTATAAAATTTAGTCTTACACTTAATGGGAGAGGCAGTAAGGCTTAGTACTCGTAGTAAATGCTCAATATATTTCATCCATTATTGATGACAATTAATACTGGATTTCTACCCCAATAATTCACCACTTATTAAAACATAATTCTGAAAATATAAGTTGCCCACGCACGCTTCCTTGTTTATGGTCATTAGATCATCGCGCTAATAGCTTTGCCTGAACAATAGTCATTTAACATCTAAGTGCCAGGCACTTCACTAGTAACCTGGAGACAGAGATGGCTAAGATACCATCATTCCTCTCCCCCATGGACGACAGGGCTGGTACACAAGGATATTTGAGTTGGGGCTCTCTTTTCGCCAACAAGGTAAAGGCCAGTGTGCTAGCATATACAGAAGAGAGTAACCTGCTTTTGAAAGGTTATGAATGCAATGCCAACTACAGTATACTTCACTTTACTATCATGAACTTGGGTCAGAAAAGGAAGTCTCCATTTAAAGGGAAAGCCTGGGGCAACTTTGCTAATCTGTGAACAGAAAGTTAGTCAATGCCACTTTATACCTACAATTTTCAAATGGTCATGCCCAGGTTACATGAAGTATGTGGACTGTATTCTCTCTGTACTCTGTCTTAAATTCTATTTTGTACTTCCAGGCAATCCAAGGGACCCATGGACCCCCACTGCAATTTACATAACAACAATATTTTTATTATTTATATAACAATACAAGTGATACCACTTGTTGAATGGCAAGATGATTCTACCTCTTTCACTATCAGAAAGTTGTATCTATGCTGCTTCAGATACACCTGCCTCTTCTGACTTTCTCCATGTATCCAAGACAGTCAAAGCTTTCAAAAATACTCTCCCATTGACTGTTTGAGACAGGGACCCCCTATAGAGACTTGTGATTAAAAAAATATATATATTGAACATGGGGTGAGTCCCCAGAAGGTTCTCTAAAAATAGTGTGTGAACTTCCTTTGGATGGAGTGAGTGTGAGATAGAACAAATGGCACAGATGGCAAGGAACATAAATGTGTGATATCTCTTCATGTCCACTGCCACTTCTATTCAGCCTCAAGAGTTCATCCATTCACTGAGGAAGCAAGTGCTCACCGACTGCCTCTCTGTTCCAGACACAGGAAACAGAAGATCTAAAAGACATAGTTCTTGTTCCCAAGTTCACAGTACCTACTATGCAGACCCTCTCAAGAGAACAGACAGTAAAAATCCTACATGGGCAGGAAGCACAGCATGGCTCAGTAAGACCACGAGGGGGCAGTCAGGGTGGACTTCTTGGAGGAGATGGCAATATTGAGTGTGAAGAATACATAGAAATGATCATATATGAAACTAAAGAGACCAGCTCTAGGCCAAGGAAGGAACGTGTGCAAAGGCGCGTGGAGTCACGTGAGGGAACATGGTCCATGGAGGGAGGTACAAAAGTATGGAGTGTCAGGAGGGCAGGAAGGAAGTAGGCAGGGCCCTTCCCTACCCAATATGTCTCCTGAAGGCCATGGAAAATCTCCGAAGGGCTAAGCAGGGTCATTTTCATATTAAAAAGGTCACTCTGGTTCACAGGGTGGAGGATGGTGGGAAGGCACCAAGTTCTACAGGCAGGGAGGACAGTTGGGAGGTTCTTGCTCCAGGGCCACTGGGATAGCAAGAGGTCCAGACTGGTGCGGGGCAGCGTGGATGGTGAAGAGGAGCCAGGAGGAGAGAGACTGTGCAGGCAGAGTGCACACCACGGGTACCGAATGGTTGGAGGTGGGAACATGTAGGAGCAGGATGGGGGCTTCTGGCTTCACTACCGCCATTCACACAGGGGATGCAGGAGAAATAACGCAACAGCTTCTCTCTAACCCAGGGCTTTAATTTCCCATTTTGACCCTAGGATAAAGTTAAAAAATTTAAACTTAGCATCGAAGGCTCTCTCCAATCCTCTACACACAGTGGGTACTCAACACACATCGGCTGATTTGGTAACTTGAACAGACACACCAGCATAATTTTCTCCATCTGACAACACATCCGCATTTTCTGAATTACTACTTTGCCTTCGTGAAAAGAGGCGAAATGGCTTGGAACTTATTCAAAGAATAAGTGCAAACATTTCTCTGATAACCTGCTAATCTCGAACACATTTTCCCTCCTGATACAGGATTCCAGTCCACTCATCTGACTATCCCCACCTGCTCCAATCTTACTCCTGGGTAGGGTCTCGGTCCTCTCCTTCACCCTGAAAGCTATTCATCTTCCACAAGGTAAAGAATTTCTAGGTAGAGACAGATGCAGGTTCTCAGGGAACAAGCCTTTATCCCCAAACACAATGACACATCCCAGGCTCTACGGCAGCTTGCATTATTGGATCTTTTTTTTTCTTTTTCTGGTAAAGAAGCCATAGTTCAGGAATCTACGCAAAAATCATTAAGCAAAGGTTGCCCCTCAAAGTTCCCATGCATCACGCCTCCCCTTCCATCCTGCCCTCCCTGAGATGACGACGTGTCAGCCTGCTTGTACGCGTGTCAGCCTGCGTGTACGCATGTCTGCAGCAAGGTCTGCGCCTTGCTTCTGCAGCTGCTTTGTAGACTGCCGGGGAGGGGTGACAGCCTGCTCACCACGAAAAATGCAAGTTCAGGACTGGAGGTGGCTGAGAACATTTTAACATATTGGCAAAGACACCACAGAGTTAGAATAGCTATGCTGAGAACTTAAACATTCCCTTTCAGATCCGACTGAGTCCTCAACTCAAAACTTCTACATAAAAGGAGACATGGATGATAAAACAACAAACGGGCTGCAGGGATGTTGTGTCCCTCTAGAAAGTCAAGAGAGCAAATGGGAACTCCCTGAGCTTTCCTGACCTGCCGCCTCAGGCCACCTGGACGTCAGCTCCCTGGTGAAGGAGAAATACCCTTTGTAAGGAGTACAGTGGGAGACAAAAATAAAAAGGAACAAAGAAATGCACATCACGACTAAAAGAGGTACATATAGAGCAATTAGCATAACTCCTTAGGCTGACAGACTGAATGCCTACAAATAGGAACAGAACACCACTCCCTTACATCGTTTCCAGAGATGTCTGTTTTCCCACTATTTCCTTAAGGACAAAGGTCACATCTTAATCACTGTAAGTATGACATGTTTAATAGCACCTGATATATAACAGATGGGTAATAAATGCATCTGGAACAAGGGATCAAGCAAATCTCTGAATTACAGATTGATTAGAAAGATAAATGGCTCAACGATGGTCAAGGACTAGCACTTAAACTAACCAAGAATCCTGCCCAGAGTGTGTGCATAGAGATGAAGCGGAAGTAAGGTCCTCCTGACCCCACCCCCACCCCCCGACCCCCGCCGCCACCGCACTAAACTGCCACTCTTCTCTGCAGGATCATCAGAAAGCCTAGCCACAGCCCCTCTGGAGGCACAGAATAAGCTAGACAACTTAGAGAGACCAGAACTTCTTCCCCTGTACGCTCAGAACGTAAGACCTCTCCACTGGCCACAGGGGGGAGGTGGCGCCCTGCTCCTTTGAATGGTTCAGAGTCAAGTTCAGGCTGTGCTTTGTCAGTGATTCTCAACCAAGGAGGGTGATACCCTCCCACGGACATCTGAAAAGGCATGAGGGCATTCTGGATTGTTACAGTAACTTGGGGACATGGCTAGAATGTAGTGGGCAGGGACAGGCCAGGGGGGGCTAACTGCTTTGTAAGGAGCAAGACAGCGTTCGTTGCTGAGGACCGTCCTGCCTGCTTTCTTGTGAAACACCGACAGTTTAAACATTCTCTAGAATAGATGGCGTTGTCCTAGGGTCCTTCTGTATTTAATTCTCTCTGCACAAAATATCTAATCGGGTTATCAGACATCCTCTGTCAGGGTCTTCTGTCTGAGGCTATCTACAATAGTCATATCGACAGACAACATTTATGGAGCATCAGTGCATGCCAGGTGCTGAATCTTCACAACAACGAATTTGGTGGATACTGGTTTTTAATCCCCAGATGAGTAAACTCATTCAGAGAGAAAAGCTCAACTTAGCAATAAGTGGAGGAGACCAAGGTGTGAACCCAGGTTCCTCTAACCCCCAAGTTCATATACTCGGCCATGAAACAACCATCCTGGTTTTGAGATCAGGCAATAACCCAAAGCCTGGTATACACAAGGGAGCATGTAGATGCCCAGGAGCTGGGGCAGAGCCCTGACCACTGAAGGAGTCTCATGACCAAAGAACCTGCAACCAAGGTGAAAGGGACTATAGGTCCCTGGACCATGCTGCCAGCTGCAGCCCCGGGAAGAATCCCGGCAGCAACGGTGCATTACTCATCTTGTGTATCTGACTGGGCTGGCAGCGTATTCACTGCGCTGCAACTAACCGTTCGACCTGTTCCCCGCGAAAGGAGGTGCCACTTGTGATAATGTCACTGACCCAGGAACAGCGCTAGAAAGTACTGTACACACTCACCTTCTGTCAGCCTCCCTCATCCACTTGCTGCACTAACCACGTTCTTGCTATTCATTTGCCAAAGGTAGACTTCCTCCCTGCAAGGCATGTATATGGACTATTAATTTGCCAACTCTTTATTTTGCAGCTAAGGAAAGCGAGGCTTGTTCAAGGTGACATAACGAAGTATATACGTAACGTCTGGCTAACCTGAGCCTCCTGGACTTTAAATTCGCAGCTGGTCCAAACCTGCAGGCTCAGAACCACCCTTGGGCTAGTCCTTTAAGTATGAGATCCTTGACCCATAACCCCGCACCCTTGTTTTACCTCCCAAGTGTGGGCAACTGAAATCCTTATCTCTGAACTCTGGCGTTCTCACTACTATGTCATCAGTATCTGTTGCCCTATCACCTTCCTCGCTAAGCTCTATTACCCTCCGTGGCCTGGATCTTGGACCTCACTGGACTTCAGTTGCACACATGCATACATTTTTCTTGTACGTGTCCTTGTATGGTATGCATGCAAATAACTTCCTCTCACAGGCCGATCTGCCTTTTTTTTTTTTTTTTTGCGGTACGCGGGCCTCTCACTGTTGTGGCCTCTCCCGCTGCGGAGCACAGGCTCCGGATGCGCAGGCTCAGCGGCCGTGGCTCACGGGCCCAGCCGCTCCGCGGCATGTGGGATCTTCCCGGACCGGGGCACGAACCCGTGTCCCCTGCATCGGCAGGCGGATTCTCAACCGCTGCGCCACCAGGGAAGCCCTGCCTTTTTGATACTTGATTTTATCCTATGTCCACAACTGCAACCGCCTGGCTGTGCAACAGATGAACTCTGGCCTTGCTCCCTGGTTTAGAACATGGGCAGTGAGACTCCTGGGTGTACCTTAGCTTCTGGCTCTGTTTTCAGTTGGGCTTCTCCACCTCTACCTATGCCCTGACTATCCATGTTAATGGCAGTCATTCACTCATGAAAAGCAAGATGACAGACTCAAGGTATCAAAAACAAAGAGCTGCAAAAGCAAGCAACAAAGCTGGGATCGTGGAAAGCACATGAGACAGGAAGCAGCACGGTTCCTGTCTCATTCTGGCCCTGCTCTGTAGTGGCACCTCAGGTATAAAATGGTGCCAATAACACATGTCCTGTCCTCTACCTCCCAGGAGCATTGTAAGGAACATAAAATAATCGTTATGGAGGTCTTTCAAAAACAAGAGACCACGATCCCGATCAAAACTATGATAGTAACGGATTCCGATCTTTCCTAAAGAAAGCTTTTTTCTTTGACTTTCCTATAACGCAGCATCACTATCACCACCCAAACTGAGCACTGCTCAGTGAGACGTTCTCAGGCATGGCTACCCTTCAGAATCAGCACTACGCCTTGCAGCAAACACAGATGCTCAGACAGCTTCAAGCACCTATGGAATGTGAATATTCTGGGTTGGTGCAAAGGAATTTTATTTTTAAAAATTCCTCAAAGGACTCTGATCAATTTAGATTTGGGATCCACTTTTTAAAAATAAGTTTCTCAGGGGCTTCCCTGGTGGCGCAGTGGTTGAGAATCTGCCTGCTAAGGCAGGGGACACGGGTTTGAGCCCTGGTCTGGGAAGATACCACATGCCACGGAGCAACTAGGCCCATGAGCCACAACTGCTGAGCCTCCACAACTGCGGAGCCTGTGCTCCGCAACAAGAGAGGCCGCAACAGTGAGAGGCCTGCGCACCGCGATGAAGAGTGGCCCCCTCTCGCCGCAACTGGAGAAAGCCCGCGCACAGAAACGAAGACCCAACGTAGCCAAGAATAAATAGATAAATAAAATTTAAAATATATATATATTAAAAAAAGTAAGTTTCTGTGTGACAGAGTAAATTTAAGTATAACTAAGACTCATGAATTTGTTATTTATTCCTCTTACAGAGGGTATCTGTTTAAGTGTAGGTTTTTTAACTGGAACTCTAGAGTCTGACAACTTCCCTGGCAAAAGAGTTTTCACAAGCATGCTGGCTCTGGAAGGCTCTGGAAAAGCGATGTGTCCTATGAACCAGACCTTGACCTATAGGTATGGTAGGAGGAGGGTGTACATGGCAGCAGATGGCTACAGGGGCTTTACTGAGGCCTCCAGGCCTTGCATCCCTTTCAGATTCATTCCTTCTCTCCGCCCAGCAGCCCAGAGAGAAGTCCGCATCCTTCATCACGCCCTGATGCTTTCACCTGCCCTCCGGTGCCCTCGTGCCGCCTCCTCCCAGTTGTCCAGGGATTGATTCTTGGAGTGAAAACTCAGCAGCCAGTCACCAGGATTAGTGGTATTTGCGAGATGATTTTAGAGGAAGAAGCTGGGAGGGGGAGAAGCAGAGCTCAGTGGCCGAAAACTCTCTGATTCCCCAGAGGAAACACGCAAACCTTCCCAGAGGTGATCAAGAACATGCCGGAAAGCTCTTGTCTGCCTGGTTGGCAACAGAAATGATGCTGGCTAGTAATCATCAAAAACCTTGCTGCCTTCTCCTTTTCAGATGGCTATTCTGCCAGTCTGTTCAATCTGGGGGAAATTCCAATGCTACCGTCAGAGACAGGACATGTGGGGAGGGGTGCTAAGAGCAAAGACAGAACTTGGGCTCTCCAGCTGATACCCAAGGATGCAGAAACGGGCAGTCTTAAAAGTCCCTTAGAATTGAGCTTAGTAGCAGCTGTAAACTGGATAACTGCCAGTTATAATAATTGTTTCTAAAATAGTCTAAGTCCCTCCCTTCCTCCTCAGAATTCTGAATCCCTGATGAACTATTAATGGTCAAATTAATAGTTAAATAAATAATAAATTAAGTTCACGCTTACTGATTTGCTAGACATTTTCCCCAACCCATTCTTTTCTCTAAAGTCACTAGTCAGTGGTTCTCAAAGTGTGATCCTCAGGACCAGGAAGATCATGATTACCTGGAAGCGTGTTAGAAATGCAATTCTCGGGCCTTCCCTGCTGGTCCAGTGGCTAAGACTTCGTGCTCCCAATTCCCGGGGGCCTGGCTTTGATCCCTGGTCTGGGAACTAGATCCCAACATGCTGCAACTAAGAGTTTGAATGCTGCAACTAAAGATCCCGCACGTGGCAAAACGAAGATCCCGCGTGTCGCAACTAAGACCCAAAGCAGCCATATAAAGAAAGAATTAAAAAAAAAAAAAAAAAGAAAAAGAAAAGAGGGACTTCCCTGGTGGTCCAGTGGTAAAGAATCCGCCTTCCAATGCAGGGGACGCGGGTTTGACCCCTAGTCAGGGAACTAAGGT
Organism: Kogia breviceps; assembly: GCF_026419965.1. Classification (NCBI taxonomy): domain Eukaryota; kingdom Metazoa; phylum Chordata; class Mammalia; order Artiodactyla; family Physeteridae; genus Kogia; species Kogia breviceps. The sequence continues at coordinate 95,114,787 of NC_081319.1, read as the reverse complement.
CCCACATGCCACGGGGCAACTAAGTCCACACGCCACAATTACCCAGCTCACGGGCCTCAGCTAGAGAACCTGCGGGCTGCAAACTACAGAGGCTCACGTGCCCTGGAGCCTGCGCGCCACAATTAGAGAAGAGAAAACCCTCACGCCACAACTAGAGAGAAGCCTGCGCGCCACAACTAGGGAGAAGCCTGCGCGCTGCAACAAAGAGCCCGTGCACCACAGCAAAAGATCCCATGTGCCGCAACTAAGACCCAAGACAGCCCCCAAAAATAATATGAAAAATAAATTTTTTTAAAAAAAGGGTTTCCCTGGTGGCGCTGTGGTTGGGAGTCCGCCTGCCGATGCAGGGGACACGAGTTCGTGCCCTGATCCGGGAAGATCCCACATGCCGCGGAGCGGCTGGGCCCGTGAACCATGGCCGCTGAGCCTGCGCGTCCGGAGCCTGTGCTCCGCAGCGGGAGAGACCACAACAGTGAGAAGCCTGCCTACGGCAAAAAAAAAAAAAAAAAAAAGAAAAAAAAATAAGAAATGCCAGGTCTCAGGTTTCACTTTGGACCTACTGAATCAGAAACTCAGGGGTGGGGTCCAGCAATTTGAGTTTTTACAACTCTGCAGGTGATGCTGACCCACTAGAAATTTGAGAGCCATTACCACAGAAGTCCCCTTAATGTAAACACACCAAAAAGAAATAAGAATCATTTTCTTTCAAGAATCTTCAAAATCTTAGTTTATCTGAGTGGATTCATAAGCAAAACAATAACATGTTGACATTTTTGCTTGATGAAGACTTTTCTTCTTTTGTTTTAGAACTACTAAAAGATCACACATTTCCCCAACACAAAAACAGCATATGACTTACAAATTCTCAGGAGAATTATGGTGAGTTGTTTTGTCTTAAAACACATGACTTGACCACCACATTATCTGCCTGCAAATATGTTTACCAAATTCATGATAGGTGACCTACGTGTTTGAAGATCCTGGTCCTAATGGCATCAATGTTTTAAGTCCTGCTCAAGAAAACAAAATGCAATATTTCGGATGGGACTGAATTTTTTTTTTTTTTTTTTTTTTTTTTTTTGTGGTACGCGGGCCTCTCACTGCTGTGGCCTCTCCCGTTGCGGAGCACAGGCTCCGGACGCGCAGGCCCAGTGGCCACGGCTCACGGGCCCAGCCGCTCCGCGGCACGTGGGATCCTCCCGGACCGGGGCACGAACCCGTGTCCCCTGCATCGGCAGGCGGGCTCTCAACCACTGCGCCACCAGGGAAGCCCGGGACTGAATTTTAAAATATGCTTTTTTGCAATTAATCTACAGTAAGTATAATACATTTTCATATAATACATTTCTAACATGGAACCATTGCCTCTTTTCCTGTTAAACCCCCCCCCCCATCCCCTGCCATATTAAACCTATGCTTGGCCGAAATATCATGAGTCTATACATTTGTGTGGTCTTCTTAGGCTTCAAAATAAACCCAATTCCTGAAACACATCTAGGAGTTAAGTTAAGAATTTAGTATCTGAAATACTGGTTTCATTGGCTTGTAGGTCCTTTTGATGGTGTTGAATAAAAGCCGCCTTTAAACATTTTTTCTCTGTGTTCCTAGCCTGGCTTCTCAAATTCTCCACAGTCACAACATGACTGGTCAAACGTGAGGCCTGCATCACATCACCTTCTGATTAAAGGAGGAGGTACATGTCACCTGAAGGTCCCTTTCCCAAGCATGTCCACATCATGAATGGGCTAAAATTTTAATCCTTTGTTCCCCAATGGCCATTTCCTCCTGGACCTTTGAGGATAGCTAGAGGAAGAAAAATTACTATTCTCTTCTTAGGAATAGTTTCTAGATTCTTCTCTTAATCACCAACAAAGAGATCCTGCTCTAAGTCTTCACTGGCTTTCAAATAGTTAAAAAGTTGAAACTTTCAAATACAAGCCCCAATAACTAGATCCATAAACCATTCTCATAAACCAATACCCACTTTGTCAGCCAGAGGGAAAAATACAGTAGAAAATGTGGGGCCGTGAAGAGCTGGCTCATCCAAAGTCCACAGAAATAAAAATCCATTTATGGCTGCGTTTTCCATGCTGGTTTTCCAGGATGGTCCTGAACTTGCTGACTCACGGTGTAAGTTCGTGCTTTAACGTAATCAAAGAGAAACAGTGGTGTGTTGGAGCCAGCTTGTACCGGCCGATCGCTAAACATGCAAGCCGAGTGTCAAACACAACCGTTAGTAAAAATTAAACTCTATAAACTTACAATTAAACAAGTTATATTCAAAACTCATCACTCCGTAATTATTTTACTCAATTTTACTATTATCTGTATGGTTGAGGTTAATTCCATCTACTTGCATAGTGGAAATACTGGGTCGGCCCAAAAGTTCGTCCGGGTTGTTCCATAACGTCTTACGGAAAAACCCGAACGAACTTTTGGGCCAACCGAACGCTATGTAATGGTGAGCTACTACGCAGCTGTTCCCAACCTCCCAATGGATGATGTCCTGTTGATGGTGTGAAACTGGTCACTGTGGGAGTATTTACATCACAGGAGTCAGCAAACGCTACAAATCAGAATCCCTCTCATCCCCAAGCCAGTAGCTAAACTTTTAACAGCAACGATGGCATTCACTCCAGCTTTTTCTTAATGAGACTAGAGCTAGAATTCTGAAGGCGAGAAGAGTAGGGCTAGGGGACTTTCCACCACTACAGGCACAGGCGCCTACCACCAAACCACCTACCACCAAACCACCGTCAGTCCAGGGTTTCCAATTAATCTATTACTGATTTACTGTTTCTATGATCGGCGACGGAAATTAGTCTGACGCAGAAACGTAATGGTGTGTGCATCACCAAGAACTCACACAAGAATCATATCTGCAAGGGGAAAAAAAGGCCACTTGACATTTGTATGGACCTTCACGAGGCTCACAGAGTTTGCTGGGTGAGCCCATCATCGAGTCCTCATAACTACTTCTATGTTGAGTTTCACTATCCACTTTCAGCAGATGAGAAATGTTAGGTCAGGTGACCCATCCAAGGTCACAATCTAGTAAGTTGCCCAGGACTCAAAGCCAGAAATCCAAGTCCAGTCAATGTTCCTTAGTTTCTACCACAGATTACTGCTTTTTATGTCAGTCTGTTTCGAAAATGGGAATTTTTCTTTTAAATGATCAACATCTGGGTTCACTTTTCTCCTTCCTTTGGTTAGCAATGCAGCCAGTGACAATGCACCTGTCTACACGGATAGATAATGACCCCCAACAGCCCCGTTCCCTTCCCGACCACCCACAGAAACTATGTCCACACTGCAGTGGCCTAGATAAATCAGATCCAAACACACTCAACGTGAATTCCTAAAGATGTTAAGGCATGTGAGCACGATAAGGGAGTGTTTCTATGCTTTGGAACTAACTTATTCACACCCAGAGGAAACATGTGTGGTATCCAATTTAAATCGAATCATAATAGTGAATTAAAAAGCCAGGTTCTTGCATTCAGTGGTAAAAATGGATATATATGCATGTGTGTATAGTTTGTTTTATATAGTTTATTTTACACACACACATACATTCTCCATCGGGGGGGAGAAAACTATATACACGTACATAATATACACATGTGTGTGTACACATGGGCATATACGCATATACATACATTTCCCCCCATTCTTAGGGAGTGATACAGAAGAAAAAAAAAATCACTGCCCTTTATCAGATATGTACACGTTTTATCCTTGCAATATGTCTAAAATGATTTTATGACTAAATCCTGGGAAAAATGTGAAGAATGCCTGGCTAGATACATGCTTTTCCAGTAAAAACACAGCATTGCTTATTAACAGCAGCATTTGGAGAAGGCTTTTTGACATGATGTACATTTTTGTTTTAGCTCGAGACTAAATCCTGTTTGGATCTAAGTTTTCTTTGGCTTGAAGAGAAAGTTTAACCGATTGTACAAGATAGGCCCTCGGGCTGTACAGGGCATGTTCACCCCCCAGGGCCAGAAGAAGTGCTAGCCTGTTAAAGTGCCTCTTGTTCCAAGACCAAGCCGGGGTTAAAACCCCGAGATGTTTTCTCAACACGTTGAGCAGAAATAACTCTAACAACAGGAAAAAAGCACGCCCATCTGTCCCCTTGTCAGGATTTTTGAGGCTCAACTGACTGACCTCGGAGCTGGAAAGCATTCTAGAGTCGGTGGAAGAAAAGTTAAATGTGGCCATGGATGGATACAAAGAAATTCTTAGCGGTCCGGAGTGAATCACTAATACTGGGATCCTGAGAACAGATTATGGAGTTTCCATTTTATCTCACAATTTTGGTGGGTGTGTGGTGATGACTTAAAATGATGTCAGGTTACTGAGCCAACATTTTCTTGGAAAGAAATTTCCCTACTGTTTTACTCAAACTGTAAGTAAATGGGGCTGAGGCGCTGGTCTGTGCTGAGGACACTTTGAAGTAATCAGGCTGTCAAATTAAAAGCAAACACTTTCTCGGCATTTCTGAAGACTGAAATAGTGAACAGTGCGTCGCCTTCTAAGTATATCAGAGTTAAGTCATTTCTGCCTCGTGGTCCCAGAAAACAGGAGGTGGGTGTGTACGGGAGGGCCCCTAACTCTCCCTGTAACCCACTACACATCTCAACTGGGGAAAATTCTGTCCCCCAAGGGACACCTGGCAATGTCTGGAAACGTCTTTGTTGTCACAAACGTGGGAGTTGAAGGTGGGATGGAGCTACCAAGCATGCAGTGGGTAGAGGCCGGGAATGCTGCTAAACATCCTACTGTGCACAGGACAGCCTCCTGCCCCCATCCTCCCACCTCCCACCGAGACGTATCAGGCCCCAAATGTCAAGAGGGCGGCTGCTGCTGATGCCCTGCTCTCACAGGAAGCAGAAGCGACCAGCCACAATCTTCCCTCGACGTTCTAACTGGTTCCTGGGCCCCCTCAACACCCTGCTCTTCCATGACCTACATGCTGGCTACTCACAGCGTGGTCCACAGACCAGCAATATCAGCACCACCAGCGAGCTTGCTGGAGAGGCAGAACCTCACGGCCCACAGAGGACAACGGAACCAGAATGTGCACCTCACCAAGAACGTCAGGGGACTCCTATACACTTCACAGTGTGAGACGCACTGTGGAAGCGTCCCTGTCACCCATCCTCCAGTCCTTCCCCACAGGGCTGTCTGTCCTTCTCCCGCTCACTCAGCATTAACTCTCTCCACTCTGCCCTCCGATTACGCAGACCTAGTAAAAGCGGCGATCCTCTCCAACACTTTTTCCAAGATGTCCCCTCCAGCAGAGGCTCGCTCGGCCCCCTGCAGGCACCGGTTCATGCGACGGCCCTTCCAGGAGAAGGTCGCTCACACCCACGACAACTCGGAGCGGGCTCCACCACTGCTTCCTCTATCCTCGTTCAAAGATCCCTTCTCTTCTGAGGACACAGCCAGGCCCAGAGGACAGGGCCATCTGCTTACATTTACTGCTTCAAGGTGCCACTTTTCAAGTCGCATTCAGCCTCTACAGGTATTCTGGGTACCTGGCTGACTGGCATTCCGATTTGGTCTCACCCCAGCCGTGGAATTCTTCAGGGGCCACATGGATGGACATCTTACACGAGGGCTGCGGGTTCTTTGGTCTTTTCAACAATGGCAATCCCCACCCCCACTTCAGAACACGCATGCACTCATTCGTCACACATTTATGGTGCATCTCTTTCACACCTGACTCTGCGCTAAAGGTTATTAAGAATACCATACTGTCCTTGTCCCCAAAGACCTTACGGTCTAGAAGAGAGAAGGGGCAGGGAAAGTCTTCGATTTCGGCACTAGCGAGGGGCTTCAAGAATTACAAGTCAGAGAAAGGCTCAAGGAACGTCATGGTCTACCCTTGCTGGGATGGGATATTTTGGCCATCTCTGTTGGCTAACCCTCTAGCCCACATGCTGGTCTGAGAACCAGGGCCAATGCACAGAAATGAAAATATGGTATGGCGAGTTTGTCAAAACACCAAATTTCTATGATTCATTCTGAGATATTATTCTTATTTTAGAGACGTTAAAATGTCCTTTTCTTTTTGCAAAGATTAGAAAAGTTATTTTACAATGTCCTTATATTAAAACAAAGACTTGACATACATATATTAGTTCCCCATCGATTTCACAAAACTCATCCTTGAAAGCTAGCAGCAGCTCTCAGGGTCTGCACAGAAGGGCCTGGTTCGCTGGGGAATAGTCCAGGTGGAGTGGGTTAGATAGACTTACTTTGAAGCCACATGTGCATGGCTCTTTACACAAGACAGAGAAATCACCAATTTTCTGCATTTTAAAAAAAGGAGGATCATTAGAGAAATGCAAATCAAAACTACAATGAGGTATCATCTCACACGGGTCAGAATGGCCATCATCAAAAACTCTAGAAACAATGAATGCTGGAGAGGGTGTGGAGAAAAGGGAACCCTCTTGCACTGCTGGTGGGAATGTAAACTGATACAGCCACTATGGAGAACAGTATGGAGGTTCCTTAAAAAACTACAAATAGAACTACCATACAACCCAGCAATCCCACCACTGGGCATATACCCTGAGAAAACCATACTTCAAAAAGAGTCATGTACCAAAATGCTCACTGCAGCTCTATTTACAATAGCCAAGACATGGAAGCAACCTAAGTGTCCATCAACAGATGAGTGGATAAAGAAGATGTGGCACATATATACAATGGAATATTACTCAGCCATAAAAAGAAATGAAACTGAGTTATTTGTAGTGAGGTGGATGGACCCGGAATCTGTCATACAGAGTGAAGTAAGTCAGAAGGAGAAAAACAAATACCATATGCTAACACATATATATGGAATTTAAGAAAAAAATGTCATGAAGAGACTAGGGGTAGGACGGGAATAAAGACACAGACCTCCTAGAGCATGGACTTGAGGACACGGGGAGGGGGAAGGGTAAGCTGGGATGAAGTGAGAGAGTGGCAGGGACATATATACACTACCAAACGTAGGGTGGATAGCTAGTGGGAAGCAGCCGCATAGCACAGGGAGATCAGCTCGGTGCTCTGTGACCACCTAGAGGGGTGGGATAGGGAAGGTGGGAGGGAGACGCAAGAGGGAAGAGATATGGGAACATATGTATATGGATAACTGATTCACTTTGCTGTAAAGCAGAAACTAACACACCATTGTAAAGCAATTATACTCTAATAAAGATGTTAAAAATTTTTTTAAATATAAAAAAAAATTAAAATTAAAAAAAGGAGGACTGATGGAAATTACAAGAGTGCTTATATGTCCTTATGCCAGCCCTTTGTTACCACCCCTAATGGAATAAAATGTCTGAGAGCGACTGTGCACATCTCTCCATGAATTCAAGAAGTTCTCATCCCCTTTCCTAGAGGCAGGGGGAGCTCCAGACCTTGGGGATAGTGGTTGAAGTTTCAATGGGCCGAGTTGAGAGGTTAAAAGCCCTTGAAACCATATGGCTTTTTTTTTTTTTTTTGAAGAGCAGTGCTTTTCCTCGTTGGAATGCTCCTTCCTGGAGGAATTTGCATGCAAGCCTGGGGCTGCCTCTGAGATGGAGGATGTCTCTGTCCCAAGCAGGCCCAAGAATGGTCAGCGTGGGTGATTTCTGTGCTTGGCCTCAGAGAGCAAGCTTCCCGTGGGCGCTCTTTTCCTTGGGTTTATCTTTCCACTTCTCCTCCCCATAAGGTGATTCTAAGTTGCGGGCAGGGGTGGGAGGATGAGTCTCTGTCAAGGGCAGCTGGGAGGGCTGGATTTTAGTGAAGGCCTTAGGGCCGAGTCCCTGCAGGTCCCCTCCTGCGAGCTGTCTCATTGTGTTTTGAAGGGAGAGACTCTACTGAATTTTCGAGCTCACCGACCCCTCTTCCTTCATCTCCCTTGCTGTTTCCTCCTCTGCTATGACACAAATCCTGTCCCTGGTTTACATCTCTCCTTGCTCTGTGTTTTCTCTGGGTGCCTTGTCCGCTCAGAACTTGACCGCTCCACTCTGAACTGAAGACGCCCACGTCGCCAACTTCCAGATTCACCCTCCCAGCTCCTTACATCTCGCCCGGCGGGCTGTCTCTACAAAGCCCAGAAACGTCCAGAACAGAGCTCAGCATCTTCCTCTCCAAACCCGCTTCATTCACTTTACTTCTTACATCTTCATTATGCTTTTACTAGTCGAGGAGCATGCCATTTGTAGAAAGATCTCAGATGGCAAAATCATTAAGTTTACAAAGAAATCAGGTAGAAGCCAAATGAGAATTTTTGAAAAACAACTGAAAAGCCAAGGTGCTCAATATCTATATTCATCTATTTATTGATCTGCCTAATGTTGGATACATGAATGCATTTTCCTCTCTGGATGCACACTTTACAGAAATTTGATTTTCTAACTAGCATCTAATCTAGAATCTCATCCCTGAGTTTCAGTAGAAGCAAAAAGGTATCAAACAGAGAAGGGAAGAAGGAAAGAAAATTCTTGGACGAAGCACTGAGGACGACGTGAACTTCGGCATGCTCTCTCTCTAATACCTTTGCCAGATTCTCATAAAAGCATAAAAACTGGTTTAAAAAGGACTGGAAAATCACTGCTAAGTTATTAGGACAGTAAGTCTGGTTAGCTAAACAGGAAGCTTATTTCATTAATATTGTACTTTTGTGAACAGGGGGGTCAATTTCTCTTTTACTAGGCATGTGAAAACATGTTGTCATAATCTGGACAGTTACTACCTCTTCAAGTCAAGCAGCTGGTGAGGATGTGGAACTTACTCTGACAAGAGTGTAACACTTTACAAGCCGGTATAAACTACTTATCCACCAGTAAGCTGGCTTCTAGGATATGACGCTGGTATTGTTGCAAAGCTTGAAAGAGTGGAAACAGGGAAAGCTGTGGCTGAGACTTTTATCTTAGAGCAGATGAGACGGTGTCAAAAAAGGTTAAATAATCAACAAAAACAACCACTACAGATTTTGCCTCTAGTAGAAGGAGTGCTCACTGGTGGAAACCCTGTCAGTCTCTAGTTAAAGAGGAAAATAATCAACATTGACTTTTAACTGTTCAGTTCTCAGCAGTTGCAACAGAAGTGCAATTGACCCTTGAACAACATGGATTTGAATTGCGTGGTTCCACTTACACGTGGATTTTTTTCAACAAATATGCAGCCATGGGGCTTCCCTGGTAGCTCAGTGGTTGAGAATCCGCCTGCCGATGCAGGGGACACGGGTTCGTGCCCCGGTCCGAGAAGATCCCATGTGTCGCGGAGCGGCTGGGCCCGTGAGCCATGGCCGCTGAGCCTGTGCTCTGCAACGGGAGGCCACAACCCACAACGCGGGTACCACACACAAAAAATGCAGCCAGCCGCCTACATCCTTGGATTTAACTGACCTATACATTATGTGAGGCTGGCTGAATCTGCAGATGTGGAACCTGTGGATACTGGAGGGTGGACCCAGGACGTGAGCATCCCTGGATTTTGGTATCCACGGTGGGTCCTAGAACCAATCCTCCATGGATACCGAGGGTCGGCTGTACCATGTTTAAATCTCATGAGTGTAACTGAGTATTTTTCCCCCTGTAGGGTCAACTGTCCTGCCCCAGGGATCTCTTGATTCTGAAATCTCAGCTGCTACATTTTCTCAATCACTAGTTGATCCGTGTGATTAAAGAAAATAAGATCTTCCTATGTTGCCCATTATTTGTGTCTAGGCCTATCACTTGCTGGTCACTTAATTCCCTAGAATTTAGAGTATTCTCTAAGCACATTTCAGACTGTTCCCCGTTTCCTTTTATTTGCCCTTTTAATGTAGTTTCATAAAACAGGGACAGTGTATATTGGTCAGGAAGATTTTATGGGTTTTCTAACTTGTTTTTTTTAAATTGTCATATAGTTAATTTACAATGTTTCAGGTGTACGGCAAAGTGATTCAGTTACATATATCATATACTATACATATTCTAATATTCTCTTCCATGATAGGTTATTACAAGATATTGAATATAGTTCCTTGTGCTATACAGTAGGTCCTTGTTGTTTATCGATTTTATGTATAGTAGTACGTATCTGTTAATGCCAAACTGGTTTCTAAAAATTAGAGGTAACTGGCTTATAGCAGCATTCTGGATGACAACAGACATGCCAACTCACAAGCTAAGAACGACAGAAGAGAGACAGAACACATTACTTCTGAGGTCCTTACCGCCCAGGATCAGGGCTATAATGCATGCGAGGCTTAGCTGCAACAAATTAGGAAAGCTGGGTCTCCTTTCAAGTGAGAACCATTTCCATGGGCCCAGACCGCTCCTGTTTCTCATTTATCTAACTTCCAGCTCTCACTGACATTAAGCAGGAACAGAGAGCATCTGATGTCAGAGCCGCCTCCTGCCAGCCCAAGGCTAGAGTCTCCCCACTGCAGAACACGAAGAGGACACCACTGCACGTGGAGCTCGTGGCCCTTAGAGTTGCCAAGCTCTGATGCAATTACACATGAGAACTGTCTCCTCTCCCCCCAGCATCAAATGGTATCTTACATCTCTAGAAAGGTTTTTACAATACCCAAAACCTTTTTCTCGCCAGCCAAACGAGGCAGGTGGTTTTACCCCAGGCTGAGTTCAGATTCGTTGATAAAGAATTTTTAATAACTGTTCAGACAACGTTTTGGATGCTGAACGTCTTGTTGATTATATATGCATATACATACTTAGCTGTACGGGTGTGTCTATACATAAAACCTATAAATATAAATACACCCCGCCCCCTGCAACGTGCACACAACACTCAGAAAGACTGGGACTCCAGCAGGAAGGAGAAGTCGGCCAGGTCCCAAACCGAGCAGAACACATCCAACTGTGGACGTGCGCCACTGCCTTCACAGCAGAAGCAAACGCACAAGGCATTTCATGCTGCTTCATACGATGGCAGGCAAGAGGATGGAATCCCGGGGCCCTGGCTTCCCAGCTGAAAGACAGGGCTTCTGCCACTTTCTCAAGCAGAGGAGCTGACTGGCTCTCTAGGCTGAGCCACTTTCACATCACATTTATCATGCTGTTCCTTGTCGGTGCCGTCCTCTAACCACTCCTTCATCCTCCTCTGCGCCCCGCCCCCCAAACTCTCCTGGTCCTGAGAGCAGCACGGGTATCAGCAACGGCCAGTCTGTGGGTGCTAGGAATTCATGCGACATTTCTGGGCTTCATGTGTAACTCTTGGAATAACTGTAAAAGAAATAAAATGCTCTCCCTGCTATGATTAAAGAAGTATTGATCTTAAAAAAAAAAAAAAAAAACACAGGCAAAAATACTTAAATATGACAACACAGTGACGCTGGAGGGAGCTCTAAACGTCTAGTGGTAGAAAAAAAAAATGTTGAAATGAATTTAGAAGAGACATTCACATTTAGGGGATTGATATTGAGCCGAATTCTGGCTTTTGCTGGTCCGTGTGTCCATCCTTGATAGGGGTCCAGAGCAGCTGACGGTTAATGATATGAACATAAGTGTGTGCACGGCAGAGGCTTGAGGGAGAGCAAATCAAACTCTCCTTAACTTCGGAGTGCTTGGCCAAAAAAGGAGGCCAATTATTCTTGGCTTCCACATGACCTCTAAAAAGCATTCCCTGGAAATCTCTTCTTGGAGAGCTCTTTTAATCAACAGGATTTAAGAGACAGAGGAAAATAACAAAAGAAGGATCAGAGAAAGTGAAACTTGTCGAAACTGGGCATGTTTTGCTTTCCCATTGTCCAACAGAAGATGCTTTAGGAGGAATGTGCCTTCTACTTGCACCCGTGCCCTCCCAAAGCCTCCAGTGATGGCAGGACATCTGGCCCCCATCTTCCCTGGGGGCCAGACCCAACTAGACACAACAAGCTCTGATCCGACGGGCCACACGAGATATTGGGTTAGGGCCATTTCAACACGCTGGGGGTCTTCTCAGGCTTGGCCTCCTACTTGACTTTAAGGTCCAAGCTCGCTGGAGCAGGGCAGAGCCCACCTAGTGCAGTCCTGTCCTCAGGTTCACATCCTCGGGTTGCAGTCAAGCTGTGTCTCCAGCCCCCAACCCATACGCACGCGTACACACACTCCAAGAGGGCCATTTTCTGATCCACGTCCCGTGAAATGCCAGCGCTCCCTCTCAAGCAGCTCATCTTTCAGCCACAGGGGTGTGACTGCAAGCGAGGGGCTGCCAGTACAGGCTGGAAAGACCATCCAGCCGAGAAACACACACTTTTATTTTATATGCATAATAATCACTTTTCCAGTCACCCGCTTTTAGTCTGGGAGACTTTCTTCCTTCACTTAACAATATTTATTGAGCATCTAAAACATTCGTCTACCACGCTTGGCTTGGAAGATGTCCTGGTATTTGTCTAATTTCTCAAAAGCAAGCCTTTTGCATTTGGAGCTCTCGGAATAGCAAATGTGACCTGGATACAGGAATCCACATTCCAACCCCTTGCCCTGCCCTGGAATAAGAGTCGGATCCGCGTGTGAAGTGCATTCGCATCAGTGTTCCCCCACGTGTCACATGTCAGCAGATCAAGCTGCTCTGGAGTAAGTAGATCGCAGGCGCACAAAACTTACTGGTCAACTTTTGATTAAAGACAGTCTCTTAGGGAGCTGTCTGCCTACATCATACTAATAAAAGCCAAAAGTCCTAGCTGTGAGCTATAAACGACTATTTGGTGAGAGGCAGGACCTACATAGTATTTTTTATTTTATCCCGAAACACCTTTATTTCCCAGCCTACCTCCTTTCAATTTTCCCCAGTGTCCACTATGACGTCATACACCTTGTGGATGGAAAGTACCTGAGCTATAATTCAAAATGTTCTCAGGGAGCTGGGCCCAGAAATGCAACAGACTGGTCATGCAGGAAGCAATAAAACAATCTGTTTTATACAGCCTGGGTTTCATAAATCGTTAGCACTCCACGAGAAGCGATCTCAGAGGTGAACCATGCCAAGCTCTCCTTTTGACGGCTGAAGCACCAGGCTCCCGGTTGCCATGGTCGATTGGAGGAGACCCAGCCTTCAACCACAACTCCTGCCCGCCACTCCTCCCACAGATCACTTACAGCACATCCTGTCCCTCGGTCTTGGCTAATATTCATGCATCTCATGTGCGAAGTCTGCTAATGTCCTTTACAGAACACTCAGGCAATCGGTGCTCCAATGAAGACGTTAAGTTTACTGGAGGTGAAAGAAGAGGCAGCAAATGGGGAGAGGCGATGGCGCTGGGGGCTGGGAAGGGAATCTGGGCTTTGGGGCTTTAACCCTGCTCCCCACTTCTTCATGAAACGACAGCGCATGAACTAGCACAGTGCATTAACTACCCCGTGCTCTGCATTTTTGGAAGGGAAAGATTGTAAATGTGTTTGGGATGTTTTCTTCTGCTTTAAATGCAGACGAAGTTGATGGCCCACAGCCTCGTTTTCTCTTTCTTTCCACCCTCTATAATTTGCCTTCATTAAATTAAAACAACAGGACACAAAAGAAGTGGAACGCTTGGAGGAACGGTGAGGTGGCTAGAATTTTTGGATTCCTTTTCTCTCTAAGTCAATCATACCCAGAAGAACCCAAGTGAAATAGCTTTTCAAGAAACTAAAGGAAACTTTGAGCAAGCCCTACTGTGATTCACTCCCAGTCAGCTGCTAATGGAGCCATCTCTAGTTTCAAGGTACTGCGAAGCTGAATGAGCTTGAACTTAACACACGTACTGCATTCATAACCTCTGAAGCCTTTACTAGATGTCCTGCTTCCTTCATATCTGCCATATGGAATTAGATTGGTGAAAGTTCACAGCAGGAGGAGGTCAGAGGTCATCCATGGGAAGCTGTGGCTCAGAGAAATGATGAGATGTGGCCAAGGTCACGGAGGAAGTAGCAGTGATGTCTTAAGTTTAAAAGATCACATTCTAAGGCACTACTCTTACCTGAAGTTTTAACTTCAGGTTAAGGACAGAAACACATTATTAAAATGTTTTTTAAGAAACATTCTTGGGCTTCCTTGGTGGCGCAGTGGTTGAGAGTCCACCTGCACATGTAGGGGACGCGGGTTCGTGCCCCGGTCCAGGAAGATCCCACATGCCGCGGAGCGGCTGGGCCCGTGAGGCATGGCTGCTGAGCCTGCGCGTCCCGAGCCTGTGCTCCGCAACGGGAGAGGCCACAACAGCGGGAGGCCCGACTACCGGGGGGGGGGAAAAAAAAAAAAAAAAATCTCCCCGAGAGGGGCACTCGGAGGTCACCAAGAGATGACCTTCTCACGGTCAGTCTGTCCTAAGAATATGTCAACACATGTTCCTCAAAAGTATCTGTATCACCCTTTGGATGCTGAGGACGGTTTCATTTACAATATCTTGTTTGCTTACATGTCACTTTCAATTAGATGCTTCAAGGTGTTTAGTAAAAAACCATACTTTAGTTAAAGAAGTGGAGAAGCAAGGAGAGACTAAAATGCCGAGGGCACAATACCGTGAGGGAGTCGAGGAATTAGGCTAGAAACCTATGCTCTGAAATCCTGGGTCAGTAGTTTCTCATCATTGGATCATGTGTGGCTAGAAGCCCAGCTGGAGGGTATGAGCTGCTGCACACCCACTGTGAATCTGGGCTAGTCTGGGTGGCCTGTGACGTAGGGGGAGACGTGTTATATCTGTACAGAGGCCTGTCTGATGAGACTTGTGGCAGCAAACCAACGGCAGCTGACACGTGGTAGCTGAAGGTCAGTATTTCTCGGACCTTCTCGGCAGCTGGCAGTCTAAGGAAGGAACTGGCTCTGAGGAGAGGGTCGGGTGTAACTGGGAGGGATGCTGGAGGGGCGCAGAGTGACACTGATAAAAAGAGATGTGATTGTGGGAGCATCTACCAACCCAGCCTCTTGGGAAGGGACACTGGGGTCATAGCGGACGCAACTCTGCCGTGTTTCATGGTCTGAAAAGAGAATGTTTAACACTCAGGAGGGAAGGGACACATTTCCCTCTCTCTGCTTGGTAAAAGAGTAAAAGAATGCCCGATCGCCAACCCTTCTGACATCAAAGGGCAGAAACGGGAGCTGGTGGAACATTCCAGAAGGGTGTCTGGGGGTCATACCATGAACACAGGGGAGGGACGGAGGGAGGAGGGGGTCACCACGAGCCTGGCAGAAGCAGGGCTGTAAGGCGCTTTGGGAGAACCCTGGTGACGTCTCAGGAACAGGGAGGAGGACAAACAGGCTGGAGGGCGGCTGGGAGCCTGAGGAAGAAAGCACGGTCTTACAGGTACCTGAATGCGTACTCCTCGCACGTACCCTCGGGATGGTATAGCCTTGTGAAACGTGACTTAGTGTCTCTTTTAGATGTTTAAGTAAACAGTAGTTATTTTATATAATGTCATCACCAAAGCTGGCTTTCACATTTGCTCCCTGCCCCCCATCTCTAAATCCAGTTCGCTGTCAAATGTGTTCGTGTTCAGACGCTGACTTAAACGTGTCTCTCACCGAGCAGGCACCCCGAGGATGAGAACGAGGGCTATGATGCGAAGAAAGAATGCGTCGAGGGCAATCGTAGAAGTTAATGATAACTTAGGCCACGCCAGCGGATCGGCACGGTCTCAATTCATGCCATGTATTTTGTAATTTTCAGAATAACCTCCATGGCTTTAATATAAGGAAAACCAGGATAATACGGTTACCCAAATTGTCCAAATTCTCAAGGGTGGGTAACGGAGGTGGGATTTGAACCCCAGTGTGTCCAATTCCAAAACCTACTTCTTATCCTGGCCGCCAGCAGAATGTCTGGCACACGGTAGGTGCTGAATAAATATTGGTGATGGAACAAATGAACTGGCTAAAACAATACAGGGCTTCTAACACTTAGCCAATCAAATGACACAATGCTCTTCATTCTTCACAGAAATTGGTTAAATACACCTCAGTCACTTAACACAATAGAAATAGTCATTATCATTGAACAATGTCACCAGATCGATATTTCCTGCTAAGGAATAAATGACTCTGACTTGCTTTGACATTTATTTCCCAAAAAAACGAACTCTGCTTTGCCCCGACATTTACAAATCAGCAGGAGACAGTTACTCTGAGAGGTTGCCTGTTCTGCAGAATTGCCTCTCCTTTTGTCTTCTTTAGGCAAAGCACAACCATAATAAACGCAAATTTAAAAAAAAAAAAAAAAAAAACGGTAATTGTAAGTTGTTATGTGTACCTACTTTTTAAACCTAGTTAAGAATCTGACTTGCAGTTTGTGCGATTTAAAAAGCCAGTTGATGGAGGTCTAGGGTTGTTTCAAGACCATTTTAAAAAGCTCTCAGACATGCAGAAAAGCCAGGTCTCCTTCCTGGCCCCTTCACCTCACATATCGTGGTCTGCGGATTTTTAAAAAACAGTTGGTTTTATAGAAACTCCACACAAGTGGACTGGGGCTGCTGGCCTTCTGTGGAAGCGATGTCTGGGCCGACTGATGCTGGATGAGAAAAGTAAAGCCAAGAGCAGGTTTAAGCTGGCTCTAAAGCATGCTTTACAATGAACCCTTCAAGAACTGAGCTTGGGTTCATGTTCTTCGGCAGGAGAGGATGGGTATCAAATTACCAAAAATGTATGAAGAGCGTGACCCAAATGGCAGCTGTGACATAGAAGATGACATTGAGGGCAGGTACAGGGAGACCTGGGTTCTTGTGTTGCTTCAGCCTCTTATCTTCTGTGACCCTGGACAACTCACAACCCCAAGCCACCTTCCTCTCCCCTGATTATACTTTCGATTTTGAAATACTGTGACTCCACTGTGTGCTTAACTGAGGTTTCTTCCCTGAAGGAATTTATAATCCAGTGGATGACACAAGGCCTACTATCATAAGCCAATTAGAGAACCAAACAAGTGCTGAAAGGCCTTTCATGGAGGAGAAGCTGAGATGACCTTTGAAGAATGAATCTGATTTACAAAGGTGAGGCACAGGAAGACATGCCTTGCTGATCTTGCCTTGGGAGTTCTGACTAAGACTTCCTTCATAGGCTCTGTCTGACATTTTTTCATGTAGGAATATTTGGGAGATGCTGTTTTAACCAGTGCTTTGTCTAAACCCATGTAAGGGGATGCCTTCTACATGAAGTCCCCTGCTTTAAGCAGGGTTAATAGACACAAAATTCAGATATATAAAATGATGCAATCATTTGCTTTACTAATTTTTCTAATTTTTACTAATCTTTCATCATTTTCTAAAGGCTTCGGGCCTCCCTGGTGGCTCAGTGGTTAAGAATCCGCCGGCCAATGCAGGGGACACGGGTTCGAGCCCTGGTCTGGGAGGATCCCACATGTCACGGAGCAACTATGCTCATGCGCCACAACTACCGAGCCTGTACTCTAGAGCCCACGAGCCACAACTACTGAGCCCGTGTGCCACAACTACTGAAGCCCGCGTGCCTAGAGCCTGTGCTCTGCAACAAGAGAAGCCACCGCAATGAGAAGCCCGCACACCGCAACGAAGAGCAGCCCCCGCTCGCCACAACTAGAGAAAGTCCGTACACAGCAACGAAGACCCAACGCAGCCAAAAATCAATAAGTAAAACAATTTAAAGGCTTCATCGTGAGCGTCCTTTAAATTGGAAACCAGTGAATGACAAGTATATCAGAATCACATATATTCAGGTCAAACACATCATCTGTGGAACAAAGTGAATTTAAGTGTTCTCTCACGCGTAACAGTGCTCATCTTGAATGAGAATGGCCAATGCTAAAAGATGTGAAATACTTAGAAAATAAAAGTCTAAAGGATGCTTCCTGATAATAGCCACAGTCTATGCTCTTGAAAATAACTTAGGCATAATCAGTGATAGTTACATATTACTAATTTTCATGTCTTATTGACTCTAGGTCTGGCTGTCTCTATTAATCTTACTAATACTGTATGTTACTTCAACATGGATATTGAATTAAAGTCAATGGTAGATCTTATAATAAATTAATAAGTAGGCAAAAAAAAAAAAAAAAAAGGAAAATTCAGGGTCCTACTCATGGGTGATGCTCAGTGAAAGCCCTTGACAATCTAGTTATCGCTCCAAACTGGAGCAAGTTTACACCCAGTCGTAGCAACATGGACCTGATATTTTCCTATGAAGGCAAGCAGGAATCCAGGAACCCTCACCCAGATTCTTCTTGAAGGTAAAAAACAAAACAAGACAACCCTTGCTGACTGCATCAGGATTTAAGAAGTCAGGGAGGGGGTAAGGTAAGGATAGGAGAGAACGAAAGTAAGGGTGCAGATCAATGACGAGGTTCAAGGATGATAAAACTTTTGCCCATAACTGACCTGAGAGAGAAATGAATGTCATCGTAGTGTGGAGGTTGCTGGTTCATGATGTGAAAAGAGGGGACCCGGTTTCTAGTCATTCAAAATCCTGGCTCAGATACACCTCATGCCTTTCTCTGATTTCCTCAGAAGGAAGTAATTTCTCCACCCACTAGAATCCAGTCTCGATTCATAACATTATTCCATGTGGTCCCTGTGTTTAAACTATTGTCTTACCTCCCTGAATAGACTGCCAGACTTCTTGAGGTCAACTTGTACGTTTTAATTCATTTCTCTAAGGCCCAGGAGCTTGCTTGGGGAGATATTACATGTTAGTTGAACATATGACTAAATGCATGAAATATAGGTTTGCTGAATCAAGGCAGTAAAGATGCTGTTGGATCTCGGATGCAAATTCTGAGATGTTATCATCTAAGTTAATGTAAATGTTGATTCCAGGAATTGTGAACTATAGGATACAAACTCTTCCAAGTAGCAGAAAACTTTCTAAAAGCTTTCCCTTTTGCTGTGCATGCCCCCAGGCGTCCAGTCCAGACCTTGCATGCAAACACTCAAAGGTAAGAAATTTAGTGTGAAATAAGTCGGGTCTTAATTGTGAGAGACTATTAAGATTAATACACTGCCTTAGGCAGCCTGCTGTGTGTCCTTATCTTCTAAGGGTTTACTAATACTGTAACCCAGTCTTCCTTATCTCAGGAGCCCATTAGAGCATTATAACTCCATTGCCCGCACTCCTCTCTACCCATACGTACACTACTTTAATTTTCCCTTTCCAAAAACAAAACAACAAAATCAAACTCCACCAAGTACTTAACTGTATGCAAATATCCGCATAATTCTATCCATGGCAACAGTCTCCCTCTTTCAGAAATTTAATTTCCAGCATCCGCCACCTCCATGGACAACAGAAGAGAATGGGCCTCAGTGTCACAAACTTCGGCACCTCTCAAGGAAATAATTAAACCTCCTAGGACGCCCTCACCCACACCCTAAGAAATTTGAAGGGTGTGCAAAATCCAAACCCAATTCAACACTCATAATAAAAGCCCTTTACTTTAGATAAAGCTTCATCTTGAATTTCTTTGTCTCTCTCCCCCCACACAGGGTAGTAAATTTCCAAATTCCCCAAAGGTCATGAGTTTGGCAATGGAACAACTGCACCCTTAGGGGGAGAGCCTTGGTGAGAGTTCGCTTCTCTCAAGGCCACTCCGCGGGGCTGTTGTCTCTCTTGGGAGCTACAGGCATCATCAGAGTGAACGGACACTGGGCCCAGTGGGAAACTCAGTCTCTGGGGTGATGGTGGAAAACTGGGTACCTTCCACCCAGTGGGGCAGGCACCAAACCAGACCTTCTGGCATCGAGGTGCTGCCCTCTGGGGGCTGTCTGCAAAGGAAAGTCCTACTGTTCTCAAGTATTGGGGTGATGAGGTATCCGCCTATTCACAGGGGGAAAAGGATTCTCCCAATTCCTACCCAAACCAGCTTGAAATGGAAGAAAAGGGAAGGTAAATAGCACTTGCTGAAATGGTTCAAACGTGCCAGTGATCAAGCCACGTGTTTTATCTTTCATCTTCACACAGCCCTACCAAGTAGGAACCATTGCTCCACAAAGACCATCCGAAGCTCAAAAGGACGTCCTCAACATGACACAGCTAGTACATTACAGATGCAGGATTCAAACCCAGGCCCGTATAGTTCTTAAACTCCTGTTCCTACCACATATCACACTTCCTTTTCAAAAGGAAAAACTGCAAACTGTAGTGTGTCCATTTTGTAGAAAGTGAGACTCCCGACTCATCCTTTTTGTTATAGACTTGGATTATCCCATCCACTTATTCTTAGTCTGACCCTCTTGTACTGTGGGTTCATGTCCATAAAATGGGAGCCTGATAATGGAAGCCTATCTAGCAGTTATAGCTTATGCAACAAATGTTTAATGAATGGCTGAATGAATGGGAGTCAGTGGGTGAGAGAATAAATGAATGAATGAATGAATCTGACAAGTCCATACTGGGACTGAATCAGTAACCTTGGTCTTTCAGTGCATCTTAATCACTATATATATATATATATTTTTAATCCACGTGATATTACACTTTGGTGTCTGAAGAAAAAGCCTGCATGGGTATGCTGGTCCGGCCTTTTTCACTGACACAGCAGCCCACCTGACACAACGCCGATGTCTACAAGCCACTGAACTTAGCCTGACGCCAAGATGTCCTTTGGAAGGATGTAGCTTAAGGAAATAGATATTAAAGAGATGGTTATTTGGGCAAACAATTCAAATTCCTGCATACACTCTAAAAGTGAGACACATACATCCTCAAAAAATCAGAGAGTCACGAAAATCAAACACTGTTTCATTTTGAGTTTTGAAAATAAAAGGCTGACTGTTTATAGAAGACACGCTTAATTCAGGGGATAAAAACTGAACTGCTTTCTGGAGCCTAAAGAAGCTAATGAAAATGTGACCAGGCAGTGATTATACACTCAGAGGTGTCCCACAGGCCCTTAGATATCCACAGCTCAGATAATCTCACTCGCGGCTATCATTTATACCAGGTGTCGGAGACTTGGTACAGAAATGGATTTCTACCGTATCATCTCACTGGTTCAGGCAATTCTGGCCAATTCCTTGGTATTCTGCCCATTAAATGAGGTGGCAAGACGCTTCTATCAAGAGAGTGAGGTTAGAATGCATATCCATTCGACCCATTTAGGTACGATCCCCGAAATCACTAAAGCCCTGGCCTGCATTCTCTCTCTGCTCAGCATTCACGCGAAGCTATTATAAGGAAGCCAAAGATAAAACAGCTTCTGCATAAAGAAACGCTAATCCCGAGAGTGTGACGCCCACGACACAAATGAATGCTAGACAGAAGATAACCAAATGTCTAGACTTATTCAAACCCACTTCTCGGAGTTCAAACTTGTACTCAAGCCTTTATCAGCTTAGGAAGTGTAAACTGGTTTAAAAACACACAGCTGACCGACAACAAAGAGCTAAATCCAATAGAACCTCTACACTTGGGCCTCTTGATTTGAGTGAGTCTGTGTTTACCTATCCAAACACAGTAACTGCCTTCTTAAGCTGATTGCAGCTTACTGAAAATATACAGTTTGCAGCCTCTGAAAGAGATGATGACCTTTGTTCCTCCATTTACTAAATATATTGGTAGATGGGAATATTTCCTGATAAGTCCATTTTTCTGCCTTCTTAAAGTTAAATTAGTAAGGTTGTACAATTTAAAGATCTATGGGATTTTGTTCAGTACAATGGACTGAAAGTATGGCTCTCTGGGTTCTACAATGATGATGTCATTACATCTCAGACATTTTTTGTGTGTGTGGTACGCGGGCCTCTCACTGCTGCGGCCTCTCCCGCTGCGGAGCACAGGCTCCGGACGCGCAGGCTCAGCGGCCATGGCTCACGGGCCCAGTCGCTCCATGGCATGTGGGATCTTCCCGGACCGGGGCATGAACCCGTGTCTCCTGCATCGGCAGGCGGACTCTCAACCACTGTGCCACCAGGGAAGCCCTACATCTCAGACATTTTACCAGGAGCCTCATTTCATTTCTATAACAGCTCTCAGAGGGACCCAATTTCCTACCTAGAATACTAACTGTGTCCTCTGGCAAATTACCTTACACCTTGGTTTCTCCAACAGAAATGATAAGTTTTAAAATATGAAGAATTATATGGAATAAAGAGATGGCCAATTAATTCATATTAAGCACCAAGACAACAGCTGGTATATAGGCATATGTAATTTTAATATACATAATTCATTTTTACGTCTTTGTCAAGGTACCTCTTAAAACTTAATTTCTAATGAAAGTAAAAACTGAATTCGAACTCTGGAGATCACTTCAACAGAGGTTAGATATTGATACGAAAGGCCTCACTGATTTGTATCCCAATGGAATGTATTGATTCATGCAGGGGGATTTCTTTAACATTTACCTTTCATTATGCAAGGAAATAAAATTCACTAAGAAAAGTGACAATTCAAGTGTATTATGTGTCTCTTTTGCACAAATATTGTTGCAGAGCACAGGCTCCGGACGCGCAGGCTCAGCGGCCATGGCTCACGGGCCCAGCCGCTCCGCAGCACGTGGGATCTTCCCGGACCGGGGCACGAACCCACGTCCCCTGCATCAGCAGGCAGACGCTCAACCACTGCGCCACCAGGGAAGCCCTGCACAGATATTTTTATTGTACAACTGTAGGCTCCAGAGGAGTTATTTCAACATCTAAGTCCTAGTTTTCCCCAGGCAGGTGGGAAGTAGAGCTCGGCAGGAAGCCAAAGCAGAAGCACCTGAGAAAAGCACCCGTGAAAGAGTTGTGCCCACTACTCCAGCCGTGGGGGGGGACCCAGGACACCACATGGGACAACTTTAATTTACCCTCTGCCTGTCTGATGAAGTCAAGGAGCAGTTAAATAACTTTCTTTTTTTAATCCCCAGCTTACTGCTTTTATTTTTATGTTTTTAATTTTTTTAATTGTATGTATTTTTATTTTATTTATTTATTTTTTTATTTTTTATTTTTTTGTGGTATGCGGGCCTCTCACTGCTGTGGCCTCCCCCGTTGCGGGGCACAGGCTCCGGATGCGCAGGCCCAGCGGCCATGGCCCACGGGCCCAGCCGCCCCGCGGCACGTGGGACCCCCCCGGACCGGGGCACGAACCCGTATCCCCTGCATCGGCAGGCGGACTCCCAACCACTGCGCCACCAGGGAAGCCCTGTATGTATTTTTAAATTGAGCTATAGTTGATTTACAATATTATGTGAGTTTCCGGTGTACAACACAGAGTCACAATTTTTAAAGGTTATACTCCATTTATAGTTATTATAAAATATTGGCTATATTCCCTGTGCTTTACAATATATCCTTGTAGCTTATTTATTTTATACTAGTAGTTGGTACCTCTTAGCCCCTCACACCCCTCTCTTGCCTCTCCCCGCTTCCCTCTCCCTACTGGTAACCACTAAAGTAACATTCTTATTAATGGAAAAAAAAAAAAAAAAAAGCCTTAGTTATAGCCAAAATAAATACCGTTCTGCTGTTATCTACAGCCTTCCTGCGTCAAGTATGGAACAAAATGGGGGTCTGAGAGCACCCCTTCCCATCTCTTCTGGAAGCAAGAATTATCTCAAGGCAGGAAAAATAAGGTGAGGACATTTTAAATTGTTTTTTTCCTCCCCTCACATGAGTGAGGAGAATTATGCGCAGTGAGGGGTAACAGAATCAGTACCTAAGTCAATAATGTAAATAGGATTGTAGGTAAATGTTTAATTTATTCATGGGAAAAAAATATCAGGCCTTCTTGAGCATCCATGTTTGCATTTAGTGTGCTGATAACAAATGGTCATTATCTCATTTCTGTAAAGCAGTGTTTATGAATTGAGAAAAAACTTTAGTCAATAATGCATATGTCTGGGAGTACTTGAAGTAACACAACTTATTTTCTTAGAAGGATCCCATCATTTAGATCAAATTAATGTAAAAGGACTTTCTCCCCCAAAACCTAAATTAGAGAGATTTTACTGGCCCAATAATTAACACTGCATTACACATCTACTTTCCTTTGTACCTCTACCCCTATGGCCTTATAATATAGACAAAGCTTTTGCTGTAACCATGGAGTATACAATAGAGCAATCTATGAAATATAAGAAAGAATAATGCCTACCTTACAGGGTTATTCTGGGGATTTAATGAGACAGTTCACGAAAATCACTTAATGTAATGCCTGGTACATATTAAGTATTCCATAAACGTCAACTATAATTATTCTTCTTCTCAATGTATAAACTTCTATTTAATAAAGAGACGTTTTCTAAAGAAATCTCCAACTTATCTTGCACACCGTAAATTTTAAAATAATTACTCTACATAAAATACTTCAGATCCCTCTCTGAATCCCATCCCATTTCCAGTATTTCTTTCTTAGTTCCTACCTCTTTCTCCTTTTATTATGTCATGGACATAGCTGAATTCCTCTCACAGACCTTTAGTTTCTGGAAAGCAGAAACCCTATTTCATTTATCATTGTATACTCAGTAGAATATGGCTTAGCACAATGTATAGTATTGGTTTTTAGTAAGCATTTATTGAATGAATAAACGAATGCATTAGTGAACGAAGAAATACATGATGACATAAATCCTAGGGTCCAACTAGGCAACTACCCCACCGATATTTTAATCTTTTTAAACATTTAGTGTTCCTTTCACACGTCCCAAATTTTTAATTCTTTAGAATACACTTAAAAAAAAAAAAAGGTGGTCTGTTAAAAGGAAAAGGTCCATCCCATCTTGACTGAATTTTTACTAATATTAGTGGCCCCATCCCCAGTTTGTTTCATAGATAACATTTACTGAGATGTTTTGAAATTTTTTGTCATGAAGGCAAGGCAAACACCAACAATAATTTCTAAGCCATAGTTCTTAAGGGAGATCAGAATAGAAAGCATTTGATTATATGCCTACTTTAACAGAGAGGCATATAATGGCCTCTTTTAATGGCCCACCCTGTTTTTCGCTTTATGAATACTATATCTAGCTACCAAACAATTGATGCCATTTGGGTTCAAAAGACAAATCCATGACTCTGTCCCTAAGAATGCTAATCATAAATTATCAACATCTCATACTTTAAGGATATTGCCATTTGCAATAGTACTCGGTACTTTGAGACCTGAGCCAAATTATACTGTTCTACTGAACCTATACTTATCAAACTCAATACAATGTTATTGAAAAGTACACCAGCAATGATGATCAATTCAAGTCAAATTATATTCATAACAATAACTTATAAATGTGTACTTCTTGACAATTTACAGACTATTATAGAAGGGCAGGACTACGTAAGTCTAGCATGGGATGACTGACAGCAACTGGTGTGAGATTTCTAAGTTTTACCTTTTTATCAAGAAGAGACAAATTGGAGCCACACGGGACTTCCATGTTTAGAATATGATTCTCCAGTTTAGAATAAAATTCTTCCCTTAAAGACATGGTTTAAAAGTCAACTTCTCAGAAGCCCACCATATTAATTCCATCTTTAACCTCCGGGCTCCTGAGGTTAAAAACTGTGTGAATGAATGAATGAATGAATGAATAACGGACAAGAAGGAGTAGTGAGCTAAGGTGATTAATGGGAGTGTGTGTCCAATTACTCTAATACAGAAAAAGATTGAGAAGTGAACACTGTCCAAAAGATATTTGGTGCATAACAGGTGCTTAAAATGTTCATTAAATGGAAAAATTAATGAATAATTCTTTGTTGAACTGTTTTTATGTAGGAGGTACACTTTCTCAAATTATTGTCATTGTCAAAGTACACACTATTCCCTGTGCTATTATTTTCTTCCTCTAATCTTTGAATCCCTGCTTCCCTGTGAAAAGTTCTTGTAGTTGTACAAAAATGGAATTGGGGGGGGGGGTCGTACTAAGT
Source organism: Kogia breviceps (assembly GCF_026419965.1). NCBI lineage: Eukaryota > Metazoa > Chordata > Mammalia > Artiodactyla > Physeteridae > Kogia > Kogia breviceps. Next base: position 95,089,027 of record NC_081319.1, on the reverse strand, counting down.
GGTACGTCTCTCTGTAGACACATGAACTCCCCCCTCAATCACCCCCAGCAGAGTACTTCCAGAAATGCTTAGTCTTTGGAATAAAGTAGCAAGTGCAGAAATCTACTGCAATACAGAGCATGGTATATGTCAAGTCAAAGAAGAAACAGAAGCATGAATCACTCATGAGACTGGGATAGTTTGACCATGTAATCCTCCAAACTCTAAAAACTGTAGGTGTTAACAACTTAGTGTAAACGATGTTACAAATTTCTGTTTGTTCCTCACGTATCTGATGTGGACATCAGTCACGGTCTGGAATTTAGTCAATGCTTTCCTATTTCAAGACGTTTCAGGGGATGGAATGCACCACACATCATCTATGTGTGAACGCCAAGTTTGTCCCCAGCCTGGGACTTTATGTCCACAGAGGCTTCCCTAGTTAGTCTTCCTGAACTAGCTCCTCTATTTACTACCCACCCTAAGCCTCCATTTCCTTTTCTACCGAATGAGGATAAGAGTACATGTACCTTTCAGTTGTCATGAGCTTCTGATGAGCTGATGCTCGCAGATATTTTAGCACAGTACCTGGCACATAAGAAATGATCCATAAGGCCATATATGACAAACCCACAGCCAACACTGTTCTCAATGGTGAAAAATTGAAACCATTTCCTCTAAGATCAGGAACAAGACAAGGTTGTCCACTCTTACCACTATTATTCAATATAATTTTGGAAGTTTTAGTCACAGCAATCAGAGAAGAAAAAGAAATAAAAGGAATCCAAATCGGCTAAGAAGAAGTAAAGCTGTCACTGTTTGCAGATGACATGATACTATACATAGAGAATCCTAAAGGCTCTACCGGGCTTCCCTGGTGGCACAGTGGTTGAGAGCCCACCTGCCGATGCAGGAAACACGGGTTTGTGCCCCGGTCCGGGAAGATCCCACATGCCACAGAGCGGCTAGGCCCGTGAGCCATGGCCGCTGAGCCTGCACGTCCAGAGCCCGTGCTCCGCAACAGGAGAGGCCACAATAGTGAGAGGCCCGTGTACCACACACACACACAAAAAGACTCTACCAGAAGACTACTAGAGCTAATCAATGAATGTGGTAAAGTAGCAGGATACAAAATTAATGCACGGAAATCTCTTGCATTCCTATACACTAATGATGACAACTCTGAAAGAGAAATTAATGGGAAACACTCCCACTTACCATTGCAACAAAAAGAATAAAATACCTAGGAATAAACCTACCTAAGGAGACAAAAGACCTGTATGCAAAAAACTGTAAGACACTGATGAAAGAAATTAAAGATGATACAAACAGATAGAGAAATATACCATATTCTTGGATTGGAAGAATCAACATTGTGAAAATGACTATACTACCCAAAGCAATCTACAGATTCAATGCAATCCCTATCAAACTACCAACGGCATTTTTCACAGAAATAGAACAAAAAAATTTCACAATTTGTATGGAAACACAAAAGACCCAGAACAGCCAAAGCAATCTTGAGAAAGAAAAACGGAGCTGGAGGAATCAGGCTCCCTGACTTTAGACTATACTACAAAGCTACAGTAATCAAGACAGTATGGTACTGGCACAAAAACAAAAATATAGATCAATGGAACAGGATAGAAAGCCCAGAGAGAAACTCACACACATATGGTCACCTTATATTTGATAAAGGAGGCAAAAATATACAATGGAGAAAAGACAGCCTCTTCAATAAGTGGTGCTGGGAAAATTGGACAGGTACATTTAAAAGAATGAAATTAGAAGACTCCCTAACACCATACACAGAAGTAAACTCAAAATGGATTAACGACTTAAATGTAAGGCCAGACACTATAAAACTCCTAGAGGAAAACATAGGTAGAACACTGACATAAATCACAGCAAGATTCTTTTTGACCCACCTCCTAGAGAAATGGAAATAAAAACAAAAATAAACAAGTGGGACCTAATGAAACTTAAAAGCTTTTGCACAGCAAAGGAAACCATAAACAAGACGAAAAGATGACCCTCAGAATGGGAGAAAATATTTGCAAATGAAGCAACTGACAAAGGATTAATCTCCAAAATTTACAAGTGTTCACGCAGCTCAATATCAAAAAAACAAACAACCCAATCCAAAAATGGGCAGAAGACCTAAACAGACATTTCTCCAAAGAAGATATACAGATGGCCAACAAACACATGAAAGGATGCTCAACAGCACTAATCATTAGAGAAACGCAATGAGGACACTTAGGTTGCTTCCATGTCCTGGCTATTGTAAATAGAGCTGCAATGAATGTTGTGGTACATGACTCTTTTTGAATTACGGTTTTCTCAGGGTATATGCCCAGTAGTGGGATTGCTGGGTCATATGGTGGTTCTATTTTTACTTTTTTAAGGAACCTCCATACTGTTCTCCATAGTGCCTGTATCAATTTACATTCCCACCAACAGTGTATGAGGGTTCCCTTTTCTCCACACCCTCTCCAGCATTTATTGTTTGTAGATTTTTTGATGATGGCCATTCTTACTGGTGTGAGGTGATATTGCATTGTAGTTTTGATTTGCATTTCCCTAATGATTAGTGATGTTGGGCATATTTTCATGTGTTTGTGGCAATCTGTATACCTTCTTTGGAGAAATGTCTATTTAGGGCTTCTGCCAAGAAGATGTGGCACATATATACAATGGAATATTACTCAGCCATAAAAAGAAACGAAATTGAGTTATTTGTAGGGAGGTGGATGGACCTAGAGTCTGTCATACAGAGTGAAGTAAGTCAGAAAAATAAATACCGTAGGCTAACACATATAAATGGAATCTAAAAAAAAAAAAAAATGGTCATGAAGAACGTAGGGGCAAGACAGGAATAAAGACACAGACCTACTAGAGAATGGACTTGAGGACACGGGGAGGGGGAAGGGTAAGCTGGGACGAAGTGAGAGAGTGGCATGGACTCACATACACTACCAAATGTAAAACAGATAGCTAGTGGGAAGCAGCCACATAGCACAGGGAGATCAGCTCAGTGCTTTGTGACCACCTACAGGGGTGGGTTAGGGAGGGTGGGAGGGAGACACAAGAGGGAGGAGATATGGGGATATATGTATAGCTGATTCACTCTGTTATAAAGCAGAAACTAACACACCATTGGAAAGCAACTATACTCCAATAAAGATGTTAAAAAAATGATCAATAAATGTTATCTATTGTAGTCATTATTGCTGTAATTAATAACCAAGCCTATTCTTATGATCATTCCATTACTATCTGCTCACTTGCCCAGTAATAACCCTATTTTTATAAGTATATTTTATAAATTTTTATCTTTTTCATTGAAGTATAACTGACTTGTATTAGCTTCAGGTGTACAACATAGTGATTCAATATTTTTACACATTACAAAATGATCACCACTAGAATTTTTAAAATAATATTTAGAATGAATGAATCAAAATGTCCAAATGACTTGCAATAAAAAGGGATACTCTCCTCCACGGTGGGGTGTAGTGGTGTGCGTGGGAGAGGACCTAGGTAGGCCTCAGGGGTGCCATTCTCAGAGGAGTGAAGCCCAAGGTGGACCTCATTGTTTGGAGAGATCAGCAAATGTGACAACCAAGGGTGCAGGGGAGCCTTGAGGAGAAAGGTATACAAAGGAAGCACAGCTGGATGTGTGTGGTGAGCAGATTTCCAAGGCTGCTAGGGGTTGAGGTGCTAGGGGCAAGCAAGGTCAGGCTGGGGGGGAAAAATCCGGTGACACATCCGAAGGAATCTCATGGCCGTCTGTCAGCGTTGGGCAAAGTCCAGTCTTCTACCCCCAGCGGAGGGCAGCGGGCGTGTGCGGGGATGGTGACAGACAAGTAACCGCTCATGCTCTTATCTACCAAGCTTCCAAAGGGTGAGCCCTCATTCTTTGGCCCACTTGGCCATGATCAGAGCAGATTTCTTCTGCCGCAGAGAGATGCGAGGACGGAGGACGGCTTGGGGGGGGCAGTAACTTTTTATACCACACACACACACACGTACACACAACCACATCACTGCCTCTGAGGATAGAGCCCGCACACACTCTGCTGGAACATAAGCGCGCTCTTAAAATGATAGAAAGTCACACATTAATGCAAATTATGTAAATCCTCACTAAGTAACTGGAATCAAGTGAAAATTACAACTGCGTCAAGGTTCTGTATAAACGGTGAGTTGGAGTGTTCTACGCTGCATTGTGTTTCTGTGGTGTGAAGGTGGCTAGAGATATGGTGGTATCTGGGGACAGTGACTTGCATGGTTTTATTTAACAACAGCTCAGCTATTAGACCATCTAGAGTATTAGGAAGACGGTCTTAGAGTTACGCTGGTGTCCTGAGCATGTCTACACAGCGTGCATGGAGCTGGCCATCCATAAATGGTCTTGTTATTGTCCCAAGTGGATAAAACTCAGACCCAAACAATCCACATTTAGTAGTACCCTGACATTGCCTAATTTGTATTCACTGGGCAAGTCCTTACTCTCAGACCTGAAGGCATTATTAGAAAGTGAGAAAACAGACATTCCTTTTGGGAAGCTGAAAGATGACTTTCTAAGCCGCCACTGGATAGAATGACCCATAAAAATAACTTGGAAGGCTATTACCTTACAACCAGAGCATGTAATATCTAACAGTTACAGACTGCGCCTCTCTTCTGTGTATTTTAATTAAAGATTTCAACGGCGAAGAGACAAAAACTGAAAATGTGTACAAAATCCATCTACTTTTGCATAATTTCTCATTAGCTGCAGAGCGGATTGTCACCCTGTGTGACCCTGATTTACATGTGATATACGCACATTCACGGGCTTGTGGCATAAAAAACGCTCTGGCTGGGTATCAGCGGTCCTCTTTCTGACTTGCACAGGAAACCATAAGGTTCCCAGTTGGAATTCAGTAGAAGCACATTGGGAGAGGGGACAGTTTTGTATTAGGTTCATGCAACTCAAGTTGCCAGGGTAGCATGAGCTGTTTACCAACTGGTGCTTCAGGCCTTTCTGTTTTAAAGGGTTTTATCTAATACAGTGTGAGAAGACAGAAGTCCACATGCATCTAAGGGTGCGATTATTCACACGGAAACGAACACAGCACACGGCCCCCACAGAGCAGTCAGTGGCGTCACTTTAACGGCGGCAAGGACACAGAAGAAAAAAAGAAAAGAAGCAAAATCAGTTATTGCACCAACAGTTACTTTTGCCCACCTCTCCTTGGAGAAACAATGACTAAAATAAGTAATGTTTAAAGAATGGATTAGTACAGCTCTGAGATCAGAGGATGGAAAGCAATGTATAAATGCTCAGATCGGTGAGGGTTGGAGCCTTTCCTTTTCTTCTGAATGGGCACTTTTCAAAAATATTTTGAACGTGAAAAGCTACAGAGGTAAACACTGGGCTGCCTCCTACTTTATAAGGTTATGCGCAGGCCCGAGGGGAAGGCGAGGGCAGACGCACGCAAAGCTTCATACGTGTGCCGGGCGGGGGCGTGAGTGTGCACGCGTGCACACACATTCCTGCATACCAAGGACGCGCACAATCAGGACAACCGCGCTACGACAAATGCAAACCAACCACAGTTAAGTCCCCAACTCATGATTTTCTATGGAAATAAACAGAACATGAAGTTTAGCCAAGATTGACTTTTAAGCCCACTTCATGGCTACCGTACATTTATTTCTTCTATTCTCTGAATCTCAGCGCCTGTTGCAAAGGCAGTGTTTACATGGGACATTCAACTTCTGAAGGACGCAGGGGTCTGCTTTTTGCCTCTGTGTGCAAGAAAGAACGGTGAAGCCATATTCCTACTCGTTCCAAGTTGGAGCAGAGCTGTCTCAGCTCCCAGCAAGGATTCTCCTTAGAGAGGCCACACAGTTGGAGACGAGAGGCGGGGAGACTCTGCATCAAGACGTGTCAGACGCACAGTCCTTTGGCAACGCACTGAGCGGATGTTTCTGCCAACAGAGGGGCTTCAATGGGCTCACAGCGTGGGTGAGCCAGAGGGGGCCATGCAAGCTAAGTGGGAACAAGCAAAGTCCAGATCACGCCGCTCTCCTCCACTCATTGGTGTCACCATAGCTCCTGTTCCCCCTCCTCTTCTGACACCTTCAAAACCTTTGCCTTCGACGAATATAACCTTGTTTGCTGAGGTTCTTACTCTTTGAATTGACAAGATCCCCCCCGCCCCTTCTTGGAGTGAGACTTAGCAGAAGGGGGTTTTGAGTCCCTCCACCTGGCAATTCTACGTCAGTGAATCCTATTCCTAATTCTACAGTGAAATCTCCCTAACAAATCGAGGAGCAACAACAACAACAAAAAAAGAATGAAATATTGCCTTTTGCAGCAGCGTGGATGGACCTGGAGAATATTATGCTTGGTGAAGTAAGTCAGACAGAGAAAGACAAATACTATATGACGTCGCTTGGATTGTGGAAATCTAAAAAATAAGGCAAACGAATGTATATGCAAAACAGAAACCGACTCACAGACATAGAAAACAAACTCATGGTTACCGAAGGGGAAAGAGAGTGGCGGAGAGATAAATTAGGAGTATGGGATGAACAGATACAAACTACTATAAATAGATAAGCAGCAAGGATTTACTACACAGCACAGGGAATTATAACCAACATCCTGTAATAACTTATAATGAAATATGATCTGCAAAAACCCCTAATGAATCACTATGCTGTACATCTGAAACTAACATAATATTGCAAATCAACTATACTTCAATCTTGAAAAGTTACTTAATACAATTTAATTAAGCTTTCAAAGAGTAAAATATTTGGATTTGTGTAAATTATAAAAAATGAACGGCAGTGATAGTAAGAGGTCCTGCCAGTCGCCAAGCAAAGCAGCCGTGGAATTCACTCAACCAGGCACACCTTCACTTCTCATTGTACAGGGCCGGTTGTGAGCCTTTTCCTTCCAAGAAAGCCTCCTCGGGTGGGCACATGCTACCGGAAATGAACACATGGCAACAGCAGGGGATGGGGTGGAGATGCTTCTTTCCCTTGTATTTATCCCTGAGCTCTCCATTTTTCAACCTTGGCCAATGAGGTCTTATTTTTGTTTTTTCATATTTTTCTAAGGCAGAGGGGAACTAGGAATATTAAAGGTCTCCTACTGAAAAATACTTCATTTTCAGTAAAGTGATTAAAAAACTATTGCCTTGGGCTTCCCTGGAGGCGCAGTGGTTGGGAGTCCGCCTGCCAATGCAGGGGACGCGGGTTCGCGCCCCGGTCCGGGAAGATCCCACGTGCCGCGGAGCGGCTGGGCCCGTGAGCCATGGCCGCTGAGCCTGTGTGTCCGGAGCCTGTGCTCTGCAACGGGAGAGGCCACAACAGTGAGGGGCCCGCGTACCGCAAAAAAAAAAAAAAAAAAAAAAACAAATTACTGCCTTAGCATTTTTGAAGTTTATAACAGAGTACTGTTGACTAGAATCACTGTGCTGTGCACTAGATCTACAGGACTTATTTATCTTCCAGTTGCAGGTTTGTATCTTAAACGACATCTCCCCAGTTCCACCCTCATCAAGGCCCTGGTAACCACCATTCTACTCTCTGCCTGTCTTAACTGTTCTCACCATGAAGAAGAAATGATAATTATGTGATGAGACAGAAGAGTTAGCTAACACTATAGTGGCAATCATACTGCAATATAGAAATGTATCAAATCAACATGTGTGAGTTGATCATAATCGCACATCAATCTCTGAATAATATTTCACTTGTTAATCCACAAGTATGATCAACAGTCCTGAAAGCCAGTGGGGAGACCAGCCTGGAACTCAGGGGTTCTGACCTTCAGTTCCTTTTCTAATTGTTGCTACAATATAATTGCTCCTAGAAGCCAAAGCAGAGGTACGGGTTCAAATGAAGGCAGGAAAGAGGCATACACACACGTGTGTGCAAGTGGTAGGAGTGAGCTGCACACATCATCATTCCATAATTTGGAACTATCCACACGGCTCGTCTGGAAAATCGCAGTGGCAGGAAGGTGACTTTGAACGCTGTTGGGAGCCTGACTATTGACTACACCTCCCTCTACGACCTGCAGGGGTTGTATCGGCAAACCCTGGCTACTTAACATCAGTATCGAGTTGGCTAACTTCCGGGGTCTGCCCCGTGTTCCAGGCACAAGCACACATCAGCTCATGCCTCCTGAGAAAGCGGTCACTGCATGAAGAATAAACCAGAATTCCCCTTGCTGTCATTACCTCCCTCCCCACTTAGAATGGTGGTTAGAGGGATGTTTAAGGAAGCCTCTGGAAGATCTTGCTGGGCGTGGCCTTGATATAGAGAGGATCGTCTGGGATCTCTGACAGGGTTAGGAGTCAAGAGGAGGGAAGTGTTCTAGGGGCCACGGGAGTGTGGGTGTTCCATGACGCTTTAGGAGCCATTCAGAACCTTTGGGAAGAGTCAGAGCAGCTCTGGTCGAGCCGGAAGCAACCCTATCCCTGGTGCTGTATCTCTTGAGGACCTTCCAGAACCATCTGATGGTGTTGGGTCTGGGCTGGGGGCTCTCCGCTGCGTTGTGCACCTGGGCTCTTCTATGAATGGCTGTTTCTGGTGCCTTTGTAGACTATTTCACAATGTGCCCACTACGTATAAATGTAATCAACCAAAAGCAGAGCAATATTCTAGCTATTGCCTTTTCTTCCCTCTAAAATGCTACCAAACACTAGATCTCCTTAATTCTTTCACACTTTAAAGCATACAGATATGTTTGACTTCAGGGTTCCATGGAGCAGAGCAAAACCAAATATCTACAGGTGCTGTCTCACGACCTCTCTGAACTCACAAACTTCACATTTGGGAAAATGGGGACCCCACTTCACTTCACTGTGCCAAGCTGTTTACCCAAAGTGACCCATCAGGCACTTGCATTCCTTACTCAAGTGTATTAGTTTAAGATGCCTTTTTGTACAGCTGCATTTTAAGAGTGATTACTCCTTAACTTACTGTCTAGAAATGCTCCAAATATATTTTCCTGAAACAAAAAGTCTAGTTATAGGTCGCAGAAAAGCATCATTCTCACCCCTTAGATTCTGCAGATTTTCCCTACCTTCTTCATCATCCTTCAGATTTTTCCCTTTTCCTTTGAAACAGCAGATTTCAGCTTTCCCTAATAATCTGACCCCCTAAGGCTTCTGCCTGGACATCTATCTTGGAAACACCAAAGAGTTTATTATCAGATTTACTTTTTGGTTCTCGCGATAGCCCTCCCTACGTGTGCGATTCGCTTTTTCAAAGTTTAGGAATGAGAAGTCATTTGGGAGAAGGTCTCTCCCGTGCCCATCAGACGCTCCCTAACTCAACCACAAACGCGGCCGCAACAGCCGAGTCAGTGGTCCACGTCCCGTACCAAGTTTGCCCTTGAGAGCTGACCCCGTGTTCCAGGATGAGGGGTGTGCACCGTTTCAGCACGCTGACACTGGAGTCAGACTTCAGGGCTAGCCTCAGGATGCTCACAGACTGATATTAACCATGGTCTGCTACAAGCATATGGAAAAAGACAGGCTGGAGCAGATCACAAGCAAAGACTCAGTGGTATATTTGCCCACAGTCCTGCTACAGCGGCATAGCTTGGAAAGAGTGTGAGGCAAGGCATGCATCCAGTACTTCACTCTGGAAGGGGAATCGTGTGTGTGGAGGGGAATCTACAAACCTTGGAAGGACAGAAGGCAACATGGCTTGAAAGTTATGAGTAATGAGCCGCTTAGGGGGAAGGAAGCTGATTCTGTCATTCATTCTGACAGGGCTTCTTAACGGGAAAGGAGAGGGCTGAGAGTGCGGGATGGGCGGGGAGACACAGAGAGAGGACAGAAGGGTGAAGCCAGCCAGGCAAATGAGAATGAGAAATTGCAATTACGGACCTTATGGAGGAGCTGCTGGGAAGCTACTCTGGCCAAAGGAAAATGTTGATTGGACCAGTTTTCAGAGGGAAACAGACAGCCCTTCTGCAAGCAGATGGATGACAAATCTCTGGGAGGAGGCTGTGTTGTTCATGTGTGAAATGGTCTTAGCCAAAGAGTAAAAGCGCCAAGCCATGTATGTAAGCAGGAGCCACCTGGCCTGTATGTGGTGGTGGGGTGTGTGTGTGTGTGTGTGTGTGTGTGTGTGTGTGTGTGTGTGTGTGTGTGTGTGAAGGATGCAGAGACATTGGCAGCAAAACCTCTAGCTGAAAACTCCAGGACCATTAAACTAAGCGAGTCTCCATGTGTACATCTCCCTCTCGTGCACGCGACTCCCTCTCCTTCCACCCACCCAGCACCCTCCTGCTTCTTTAACCCTTCTCCATCTTCTACACGTATCTCCTCTCACGGAACAACAAAACTAAGAAACTGCAAGTAAAAACTCAAATACAAGGCAGGATCGAGGGACTTCCCTGGTGGTCCAGTGGTTAAGAATCTGCCTTCCAATGCAGGGGACGCGGGTTCGACACCTGGTCGGGGAACTAAGATCCCACATGCCACGGGGCAACGAAATCCACATGTCTCAACTACCGAGCACATGCGCCCTGGAGCCCACATGCTGCAACTAGCCCACTCACGTGCTGCAAGTAGAGAGAAGCCTGCGCGTGCCAAAAAAACCCTGCATGCCACAACGAAGATCCCGCGTGCCACAACTAAGACCCAGCAGAGCCAAATAAAATAAATAAATAAGTAAATATTTAAAAAAAAAAAAAAAAAGGCAGGATTGAGATGAAGGGACCAGAAATAATCTGCCAGCAAAGGACAAAGTCAGAACAAGCCCTTCTCTCCCCATAAAGCCTGTCCTCGTGGACTGGATTTCCTGGGGAGGTGGAGCAGGAGGGGTTTTTGTGGAAGTGCACAGTCTGGGTCCAAAGGTGGAGCCCCACGTGGCCTTCAATGAGGTCCATGGCTCTCTCCTGGGCAGATGTCACAGACATTCCTCACCAGGAATTCTTATTGTTCTTTTGAGGTTAAGGTAAACCAGGTTTCTTGGGAATTCCTTGGTGGACGCAGCGCTTTCGCTGCCAGGGCCAGTGTTCAAACCCTGATCTGGGAGCTAAGATTCGACTAGCCATGCGGCCAAAAAACAAAAAAGTAAACCAGGCTTCTCAACCTCAGCGCTGTTGATATATTTTGTACCGGATTTTACTCCACTGTGCAGGGGGGTTGTCCTGTACATTATGGGTGTTGAACAGCAACCCTGGTCTCTACTCACTAGATGCTGGTAGCAACTCCCCAAGTTGTGACGACCAAAAATGTCTCCAGACAACATGCCTCCTGCAGGGTGGAGCTGAGATGGGAACCACGGAGACGAACCTCATACAGGGTTGGTGGGTTCCAAGCGGAGATACCACCTCGTTCTCTGCATGAAGGTTAAACACACACACACAGGCACACACACAAATTCATAAACATACGCTCACACACTATTATTAAAGACTCTAAGGATGGGTGGTTCTCATTTCTAAGTTTTTTCATACTTTTATCCACCTGATTTGTTGTAAATGCTTCCAACGCTTGGGAAGAACTCCAAGGGCTCCATTTTCAAAGCGCCCTTCCGTGTTTAGAGCACTGAGCCCTAGAAACTTGGAGGGAGACATTCAGGCAGGATAAACGCCCATTCTTTCCCTCAGCTTCTGCAAAATAATGCTGCATACATATGCATGCCTTATAATCGGGCTCTGCTGAGTGTCTGCACCCAGAAGAGAAAGCAGACGCCCAAACATGATGGGAGAGGTTTTCCACAGGGCTCTGAGGTTGTTCTGAAATACTGATTCCTCACAGATTTTCAGTGACTGGAGGGATGGGTCTGTGGGGTGCAGGGTTTGCTGCACACGCTGAATGATTCAGCCGACTCAACGGAACAGATCCGTACGTGGCTAGATGCACCTGAACTCACTCGATATGCATGCATTGGGTCTCTTCTACACGTAAAGTCCGGTTGCGAGAGCTCAGAGCGTGAACAAAATGTGGTCTCTGTTTTCTGGCCGATTGGGGCTACTACTACCAGTATTTAAGTGCTTACGCAGTACCGTAAGAGCTGTACATGCACTCAACCTTCACTACGCCTTTGTGAGGGAGCTATCAGTAAGCCACGTTTGCAAACGAGGAAACTAGATAGAGAGGTTAAGTACATATCCCAGTTACAGCGCTAAAATACATGGCCTAGTAGAGGGGGGAATCTGAGCCCAGGCAGGCTCCCGCCAGCGCCTGCACGTCTAACCAGCATTCTGGCTGCCTTTTCTGCTACAACAGCTACGCAGCAAACTACACGATCAGGCAGGCTGTGCTAAGCATTATAAATAGCGAAGGAGTAGAAATGATAGAGGGATCTAGGAGCCCCCAAAATGGACAGACTAACTGGCTTTGCAGTTGGAAGGGTCTGTGGAGGAGACGGGGTGTGAGCTGGGTCCTGAAGCCTGGGGAGGATGCTGATGGGTTGGGTCAGAATGAGGGAACTTGGAGGTGAACGTGCAGAGAATGCTGGAATTATGATGGCGGTCAGGAATGTGGGCTACTGATGGCAAGCGGAGAGGGGAGGGCTGGGAAGGCTAGCAGGGGTCACCCTGGCCACCAGTCACTGCCCTTGTTCCGTCTTTGCTACGTGCTGAGAGCTGAGGGGTTTCTGAGGAGAGGAGCGGCACGTTTGAGCCGTCTCTCTTCCTAAGAAACCCATACTCTGCTCTACTACTTCTTCCCCATAAAGAGACATCCCTCTGTTCTTCCAAACTCCTTTTTCCTTCTTGACTGGAGACTCCCCAAATTTCTCACTGGCACTTACCCCATCACGTTTTTTAAGTACACGTGCCTGAAAGGCTTGCTACTCAGGCAAAATCACAATGAGCCTCCGAATAAGTAAAGCATCCGAATTCTCCTGGAGTGACACCGTTCTCAGTCTCAACACCCGCCACGAAAATAGAGTTAAACGTTGAAAGGAAAAGAATTCCTGAAACTGACTGATGAGTCAGTTGCTCAGACCCCGCCCCCATTGATGAGTCGCCCAGACCCCCAGTTCCCGCACTCCTCAGACTACCACTGGACGGAAATGGTCAGATAAGGGGTCACCGGCGGGGGGGCATCTGTCCACTAGCACATTTCAACATGAGTCACCAAAGCGCCCACGTTTCTGATTCAGTTTTCCAGATCACAGCGGCTACTGAAAGAAAGCTCTGCCGTTTGTTCAACAAGAACCAAGAAGAATAAAGGAAGGAGGGAAGGAAGATAGGACAAAAAAGAGAAGAAAGAGGCACACCCTGCAGAGGCCACGAGTTATTAAAAAGCCCAGCCTGTGGTCCCCAAAGCTGACGGTTATTATGCGTAATTAGCACAAAGCAAGGTTCTGTATATACACACTATCTCCAGACATGTTTTTGAAACAAGGGCTCTGCCTTTTACCATCAGTAATTTGTCTTGTTGTATGTTGTTACTTACACAGATGTTCCATAATTTTTTGCATATGGCTCAGCCAAAGAAAGCTTTTTCCCCTTCCATTTTTGGGAAAGATGCAACTGCCTGTGTGAGGGAGAGGAGGATGTCTAGTTTTTACATAATTTCTATGGTGATGATAGGGGTGTGTGTGTGTGTGTGTGTGTGTGTGTGTGTGTGTGTGAGAGAGAGAGATAGTGAGAGAGAGAGGGGGAGGGAGAGAGAGAGAGAGAGAGAGAGAGAGAGAGAGAGAGAGAGTGTGTGTGTGTGTGTGTGTGTGTGTGTGTGTGTGTGTGTGTGTAGTAACAAGATTCTCTACCCAATCCTGCCAACCGCACTTTATCTGACTCTCTTTACTGAGTCATTCCGATGGGATTTGGGAGTACTCAGTACATCCAAGGTTCATGGCGTCGGCTGGGATAACACATTATCAAAAGCCTCTCTAAAAAGGGTTTGAATATTTACAGAACAAAAAAGAGGCGGGAGAGATGTGAATACATTTGAGATTTTTTTTTCTTTCTTTCTTGGCAGTCTTTGCAACTGAGGACAGCAGAGCCCTCTCATGTTTCTCTGACCTTGCTCGGCGCCGTCCAATATGCACATATACGGTATCAGAGAACGTCTCTGCTCCATGCTTTCTTGGGAAGGAAGGTCTGTGTGCATGTGGTTTATCTGGGGTGGGGGTGGGAGTGTAGTTATCAGAGGGAGGGGTGAGGTCAAATCCAAGCATACTGGGTTTTTAAGATAAAGAAATACGACTGGCTGAAGAGAAGAGGAAGAAAGGCAGATTAAAAAATATACATCTTTTTTATTGCAATACCACCAATTGAGAGAACATTCTGCTGGGGGGGATGTCTGCCAAGGACTTCTAATTCAGTTTGTTCCACCGTTTTATTTTTAAACTCAAGCGCAGATTTTATTCCTGGAATGTTATAGGATTGGTGTGGGCAGAAATGGGCAAATTTACTTCAGAGGTGTTTTATAACAACTTGGAAGAGACCTCTAAAATCCTTCAAGTCCATTTCAGGGGTGAATTTCATTTCCTTTTTCTTCAGAAAGCTACCTTGATTTTTAAAAAATTTTGTTACAAAGGAAAACTTGACTATAATTTGGAAAGCATTTCAAAATAACGATACTATCTATTAGGCATTTACTATGAGCCAGGCAGGGTAACAATTTGCCTTCTCTCTCTCATTTAATGCTCACAGCTCTCTCTCACATATGCATGAGAAGCCAAGGTAGGAAGGGATGCCAGAGCTGAATTCAAATCCCGATCTTGACACTATCAAATCCTTCTTGGTCACCATGTAATAGTGCTTCCAGGTATCAATGTCTGGCAATACATACATTTAATTAAAAAAATATACAAACTCGGCCATTAGGCTACTATCTATTATTCTATCAGGATGGTGGCACAGGGAGATTCCTCAGCCTGCTTTTCTGGTGTTGACGCAGCCAAAGGAGGCTTGCAAAATTTGGCCAGTCTCTGGGCAAAAGTTTTGGTGGTACTCGTGTAGGGCTATCAAGAGAGCAGAGGAATTGGTGGGTATATATTTATTTCAAAATGCTGATGGCACCAATACCCAAACTTGTTCACCCTACCCTGGCAACATTAAAGACGGATAGAATATCCCTCCCTACCCCCGTCCGCCAAAAGCATTTACTTCACAAATCGATTTTCTCTGTCACCACTTATTGCCCCATTTCGCTCAGTGATCCTGAGAGCCCTCATGGAAAATCGCAATGTTACATGTGTTAAATTGACCCTGCAGGGCGCTCTACCACTAGTACATGCATCATCCCAAGAGGTAAAAAGGCGAGTCTGCCAGGCTCATGCTGAGAATATCATCATGAAACCAACAAGGATATGCAAATCTGTCTGTTCTAGCTCATTTGCATAGCCTTTCATTGGCTTTGTGGAACCTCTATACTAAATGTCAATTTCCTTTTCTTTCCTAAAGCTTATTAGCTGTTTGTGATGTTTACAGTTTGAAGACCAAACAGATTTAATAGCTAAAACATTTAAACTGTATAATTAAAAAGCATGTGAGGAAGAGGAAAAAAGAGGCTCTGATGTAGATCAAACGCAGAGATGTACTTGTGCTGTTAAAATATGCTTTCCAAGTTTGGAAGATGCAGAGGCCTCATGCATGTCTGTGCATGCATAAGCACCACCACAAAATTTGCTTTATTTTTTTTTTTTTGCAGTGATTTAGAAGAAGTAGAGAGATTTGCTTATAAACGACCAAGGGCTTGAACCTAGTCACTGAGTACACATTTTACTCATGACAAAGTCTGCCAACATCTGGGCTGGCACTCAAACGTTCTGAGTTTCTATGTGTTCTGATTCCTCAAAACAATATTTTTAAACTCTTTTGATATTTTCTGAGGCACCACAGAGCTCAGTGCTCACCTCTCAGTTCAGAGTGAATATATAGCAATAATATTCTCCTGTGAAGAAGTGCAAAGAAGGCCTTTCCCACGTAGCATTTATCTACAGCATCAGTGCAACAAATACATGATGGGTTCTGAACCAGAACCCATTTTCCCTTGTGTGTCACTTAGGAACTGGGGGAAAGTTTGGAGAAACGTTGGCAATTTCTATAAATATTTTTTAAGTAATCACCTCAATAGGCAGTAGTACCTTATAGACATACTTTACGGAATCAAGTGTAGACTCTTGTACTTTAAATGTGGCAGCTGAGTACAGTACCTACTGCTATTAGTCCTTAGTTCAACAAGAAGTAACTGGTGGTCCACACCTTTGGAATACTTCTTTACTGGAAACTTTAAAACAGTTAGCTGATACCCCAGATTTCACATGGGCTACGGGAGAAACAACTATTCAACCTTAAATTAAATTTTATGGTTGGCTTTAAGAAAAGAAAAGTCAAACATTCTTAGGAGACTCTGGAGGTGGGCAGAAAACAGCAATCTGCCACTACAAACAGAGAGGTTTTTCCAGGTTAAGCATCTCCTTGTCACCTGGAGCCCAGGTGAAGCCGTGATAAAACATCACTGGAAAGCTTTAATACCCATTGGGGCTACAGGAACATTTACGTCTTGATGGAATGCAGTTGTACAGCTCCTTTACTGTCAAAGACAATCCATCCTATTTCAAATTCCTTCCTCCCTCATAATGGTGATGTGGGCAACAGAATGCAACAGGTTGCATTCAACAGCATGAAAGAGAAAGCAGGCAAGAAAAGCACTCAAAGTAAAGGCAGAAATGGTGATGCTTCAGCCACAGTCCACAGACCTAGGTCTCACTGGCTCTACTGATGAGTTATTTCCAAGGCTCAGGCAAGCCAGTGATTAGCTCTATGCCTCTATTTCCTCATCTGCTAAAGGGTCACCACGTATCCTTTGACTTCAGAGAATTTTTGTGAAATTGAGAAGCTTACAAAAAGCACTGCAAACACGGATGCCAAACTATTATCTCATAACTCAGTGTGCCCAAATCAGACGGAGACAAGTGAAACCCCAAATTAATTTGATACCATATGCTCTGGGCTGCATTTTCCAACAGCCCTCCAAAATTGGCATTTATAATGTTTGTGGGTTCATCCTTGGCCGTGTACAGAAACATGGGCACACATCAAAACAGACCCAGTTAAATCTTAATTATCCGGCGGAGGACCATCCAAGATTCTTATTGTTTCTCCTTTTTTTCCTGTTGCCCATTTTTTAGCCTCTCTGGCAATTCTTCTGTGATCAAGGAGAAGAGATGGTATGTAAATCAATAAATCCCTTTCCTTAGTCAACGGGATTTCAATGATCTACGCCCCCTCAGCCTCCATTGGCAGAAACGAGTGAGAAGGCATTATAAATGTGCTCACAGTTAGATGTAAACATTTATCTGCATTATTGGGAAATGAAGTGTGCACATAAATTAACTTAATTGCTCTTCACTTTCTAAAAATTTACTTAGCAAGTGGAAATTTTTCTAAGATCTGTTTCTTTCATAGTGCTACATCTAAGTAGCTGCCTTTTAAAATAAAGAATAATAAATTTTAACCTTTCTTTGATGACTCAGCATTATCAATAACCATCCATTCATTATGATGCTCTACTGCACAGCATAATTTTCTATCTGCTTTTGAACATTCTTTCCTCGTCCTCTGATCTCAGCTTTACATGTGATACATCTCAGTTATTTTTTCATTCGACAAATCAAATACTTACGCCGTGTCCCCTATGTGCCAGGCACTATGCTACTAGCAGCTAAGGACTGAATGAGGAAAACAGGAGTTGTCCCTACTCCTGAGATTACATTCTATTTGGGGAGAAAAGACATTAATGACATTATTACACACATACACATGCTTGTCTGTGAAAACAGCTCTCAGAGAAAAGTGTAGGATGATGGGGAACAGTTGAAAGTGGTGTAAGAAGGCCAGGAAATTGGGGCCCCTAGAGAGGGATGAGGGGACTAGCATGGTGACAGCGGAAATGGAGAGAAGTGGGTGGATTCACGAGATGGGATCAGTAGGACTTGGTGACAGATGTAGAGGAAGAGAGAGGTAGAAACACCTCAAGGATGACTTTTAGCCGCATCTGTCTTGGGAAAGTAGATGATGTCAGTGACTGGGACGGGGCACGCTGGAGGAAGGTGAGGTTTGGTGGGGTGGAGAGGCTTATAACCTTGGCTTTGAACATGTTAGGGTGTGCCTTTGTGACTTCCAAATGGTGCTGCTGAGCAGGCAGCTGGATGTACAGATCCAAGGTTGAGGAGAAATCTGGAGATATAAATGTGGGAGTCTTGGGGCCATCAAGAAGCTGTGGGTTGGCATGACATCATCTAGGGGAAAAACATAATTTGGGAAGTGGAGTGTTACTAGGGACTAAACGGTGAGGAACACCAACATTTAGGGGTATAGAGAGAGCAGGTAGAGAAGGGACACCTGAAAACTGCATTAAAGAGGAAGGACCAGAAAGGCAGGCTGGCAATCAGAAAAGAATGTGTTAAAGAAGCCAAGGGAAGAAGGTGTTTTAGAAAGGAGGATGTGAGCAGCACTGGCAAAGGTGTTGAGATATCAAGTAAGAGGAGAACTATTAGTTTTAAAACTCACAAGAAGATCCAGTGACATGGAAGTCACTGACAACCCCAGCAGGAGATGGGAGTGTGGACTGGCAGGGGGCAAAGGCCAAACTGGAGCTGCTGAGAAATGCCATCTCCTAACAGAGGCATTAGAGCATCGTGGACAAGGATGCAGGCTCTGAAGACAGGCTGTCAGAGCTGATGTTCTGGCTCCTCCACTCAGCTGTGAGACCTAACGTACGTTACTTTCTCTGGGGCTCAATTTTCTCACCTGCAAAAGGTGAGTAATAATGTCCTTGGGGGACTAAATAAATGTAAACCACTCAGCACAGTGCCTGACATATATTAGCTGCTCAATAAATGCTAGTTCTTTATTATTATTGTCACTCTCTTAACAGACTGAGTCGATATTTATTGAGCAGCTACCTATCAGGCACCATACTAGACTCTGGGAAAGAACAACAACAAAAAATCATTATTGGTCCTCATGGAGATTAGCAAAAAGTTTCATAATGAGATATTTTCTACTAAATGGTGATAAATGTTAAGCGGAAAAAACACAGCAGAAAAGGGGGTTAGGGCAGTGGTCTAGACTGCCATTTTTTAAAGTTTGTCAAGAAAGGCCTGATAGAGACAGTGACGTTTGAGCAAAAGCCTGACGAAAGTAAAGAAAACAGCAATGTGGTGATTTAGGGGAGAGCATTTCAGGTTGAAGGAATGGAAGGTACAAAGATCCTGGGGTAGGAGGACAGAGGAGGGAGGCCTTAAGGCTGGGACAGAACAAATGGGGACTAGAGAGTAGGAAACAAAGTCAGAGGTGGGAGTGTTTATTGATGTGTTTTTTGTTTTTGTTTTTTAATTTTATTTTTGGGGGGCTGTGTAGGGTTTCGTTGCTGCGTGCGGGCTTTCTCTAGTTGCGGCGAGCGGGGGCTACTCTTTGTTGCGGTGCACGGGCTTCTCGTTAGGTGGCTTCTCTTGTTGCAGGGCACAGGCTCTAGGCGTGTGAGATTCAGTAGTTGTGGCATGCGGGCTCAGTAGTTGTGGCTCGCGGGCTCTAGAGCGCAGGCTCAGTAGTTGTGGTGCACGGGCTTAGTTGCTCCGCGGCATGTGGGATCTTCCCAGACCAGGGCTCGAACCCATGTCCCCTGCATTGGCAGGCGGATTCTCAACCACTGTGCCACCAGGGAAGCCTGATGTGTTCTTTTTAGGCCCTGATAAGGTCTGTGTACACTGATTAAAAAGAAGGGGGCGGGGAGAACACTAGAGAAAGGAGTAAACTCACTAATGTGCATCTGAGTGGGAGTAAAAGGATATTACACTTAATCAAATTAAGGGGAGAGGAGGGAAGAGGAAGAAAGGGTTACCTGGAATTTCAACATTTTTTCCCAGCTTACTGAGATACAGTCAACACACAGCACAGTGTAAGTTTACGGTGTTCAGCATAATGACCTGACTTCCATGTACTGGGAAACGAGTACACGATAGGTTTGGTTAACATCCATCATGTCATACAGATACCAAAACAAAAGAAAAAAGAAAAAAAGCTCTTTCCCTTGTGATGAGAACTCTTGGGACCTACTCTCTTAACTTTCCGGTGTACCACACAGCAGCGTTAACTACAGTCATCATACTGTCTGTTACATCCCCAGGACTGACAAACTTGCATTTATAAGACTGAAGTAAGTTTTGACCATCTTCATCCAATTCCTCCACCTGCTAGCTCCCACTTCTGGTAACCACAGATCTGATCTCTCGTTCTAAGAGTTTGGTTTTTCATTTGTTTATTTGTAAGATTCCACATATTACATGAGATCATACAGTATCTGTCCTTCTCTGGCTTATTTCACTTAGCATAATTCCCTCGAGGGCCATCTACATTGTCCCAAATGGCAAGATTTCCTTCATTTTAATGGCTGAATAATATGGAATTTCAATACTGCCCATAGTAGAAGCAATACCCTTAAAGGGGGGCATTAAGGGTATAATATTAAGGAATATAAATATATCCATTATAGTAAAAAAATAAAAACCAACCTAAATAATTTAATTACTTATATTGAAAAACAAAGGTTAGGCATTAAAATGATTATGTACAGAGAAAGGAGAAAATAGATGGGACAGAGAGGAAAGACAGACTTCCAAACTTCACTTGTTTGATAGGTTCAATTTTAGAAATATTTATAAAAATTTTTACATAATTGAACAAAAATAATTTTCTAAAAGCCTCTTTTAAAAGCTTCAAATAAAATGAAATAAATGAACTTAAATGTATATCCAGTTACTGGCATAAACATACGGAGAGGAACTATTCCAAGTGATCCCAACGCATTGTAATGTAACTGTATATCCCTGGCCCAATGGACTGAAAACCAAAACAAAACTAAACAAAAAAAGTGAGAAGGTTTTAGTAAGCATACCGTTGGAGTATCACTGGCATTTTTCTTCAGAAATTATGGTGAGTGTAGTGTGGGGTAAAGTAAATGAGTAACTTGTGTTGGTGTGATTGAGAACTGCTATTTTCAGCTTGAAAAATGAGGAAATACTGGTGTAAGATGAAAGAGATCAAGAAAAGTTTTGTGGTACACACCAGTATAAATTCATGATGTATTTCACCTTAACAACATATATATATATATATATACACACACATACTCTCTATATAAATTTATAGATATATATATATATATATAGAGAGAGAGAGAGAGAGAGAGAGAAATTGATTGATTTCCTAGCTCTGGCTGTGCCCACTGAAAAAGCTGAGAAACAATGACAAACCCAGTCATAATAAGCACCCCTGAGCCCAGACTGTGGTCTCTAAATACCATTGCTTGCTGACAGGAAACAGGTTTCCTTGGAAAAAAGCTGACCCCATGTCTGAGGCAGGAAATGTACAAGATGAGCCTGGAACATACTGTCATGTTAGAAAGCAAGACAACGATCAAAAAACAACTAGTACTGTATGAAAAGGACTCAGCAGCCAAGCTGAACAGGTTGCCAATCAATAGTCAAAATGAGGCCATTTGACTACCAGTAAGGGTAAAAACTACAATGGATTGAAACACATCAGATGTATCTTATTTAAATTTATGAGCTTACAGCAATGCTTTTAAGAAATGGTAACTGGGGGGATTATGAAAAAACTTTACGTTGAAAAAATGCAAAGAATCCAGTATTTACGTTGCTTTTTGTACAAAACCTGAAGCGCTGAGTAAACAAATAGGAGATGAGGGGAAGTTTCTCTTCATGAGCAATGATTCCTGCTAATAAATGAACAAAGAATAACAGAATTAGACTAGCACCATTTTGCAATCCCCTGTAAATTTATGAATTTAAACAAACATCTCATCGCAAAAGGATATACTACTAACCAGTGAACTCCTGATGGAAATACACAAGACCAGCTACTAAGTTGTCAGGCAAAACAGAGGGAAGCAAACCAAACAATGCCTCGAGGACTTCCTAGCAGTTCCCAGGAGGTGCAGGAGACAAAGGAATGTGCTAACACCACCACAGGAATACAACCATCAAAGTCAAGATGGTGGATATTCTACTGGACAAATGATCTGGTTTCTTGAACAGAAAAAAACCTAAAATAAAAAAGATAGAGATGGAACCAGTAGCTTAAAAGAAGAAGCTTAAGAGACATAAATAGACTGCTTGTGGGCTTCCCTGGTGGCGCAGTGGTTGAGAGTCCGCCTGCCGATGCAGGAGACACGGGTTCGTGCCCCGGTCCGGGAGGATCCCACATGCCGCGGAGCGGCTGGGCCCGTGAGCCATGGCCGCTGAGCCTGTGCGTCCGGAGCCTGTGCTCCGCAACGGGAGAGGCCGCGACAGTGAGAGGCCCGCATACCGCAAAAAAAAAAAAAAAAAAAAAAAAAAAAATAGACTGCTTGTATCCTGATTCATGTAAACTGTATAAAAAAAAAAATCCTACAACATAGGAAAAAGATTTGTAAGACAATTAGAGAAATATAAACACTGGATACTTGATGATATTAAGGAATTACTGTTTATTATGTTTTAGGTATGAGGATGCTATTGTGGCTTTGTGTGAGAAAAAGAATCCCAATGGTTTATATAAATACTACAATATTCACAGATGTTGGGAATCTGCCTCAAAACAGTCTGGGTACAGGGTATGGGAGACGAAACTGTGCTGATGGCTGCTGAAGTGGGGTGACGGGGCATGGGAGTTCATTTTATGACCTCTCTACTTTTGGACAGGTTTGCTATTTTCTATAACACAAGATTAGTGTTCCTTCCGGAAATCAACAGTGTTTCTCAAGTGTGGTTTCTCACAGCTGTCACTTTGGGTACTTATTAAATATCATATTCTGCATGTCAGTCTAGTTGGGGTACTTAATAGCAGTAAAAGTCTGCCCAACCCTGATTTCTGAAGCACAATTCCTAGGTGCGAAGCTCTGAAAACTGCATATATGCAGGTGGGTCTTCTGCACACCCCATTTTGCTTTACTTATTTGCATGAAATAAATTATTTCTACTTTCAAAGAGTTTTACACAATTAAATCTCAAAACGTTTTCCTACCAGAAAACCTTAGAGTAACCTAAAATATCCTTCACACATTGTTTAATTTCAATAAAGTATTTCCTCTCCATGTCACATATCAACAAGCCAGTGAGTTTAACCACCTACTGTGGGAGTAGGGTATCAGATCATACTTTGTAAAGCTTGCTGAGCACTGGGGGTTAATAAACTAGAGCAAAGAGCCTAATATAACTTTGGATGAAGCCACAGAAACGTGCCTCTTTTATGGACGACAAGCTTAGCGACAGAAAAGATGAGCAAAATCCTAAAAAATAAAAAACGTGATCCCCACCCAGCTACATCATCAGCTCAACAACTGTCCCTAGAGTCACAAGAGCCGTTTTTCAAAAAGCGGGGCCCCTGTCCTTCACACGCAAAAACGCACTTCTGACGACGGTACTTATCGTTAGAAGCTAGCGATTTGTGGAATGACTCGGTTTCTTCCGTCAGCAAACAGTTTACCAGGATGATGAACAGTCACCGCCCGACAGCAACAGCAAAGGTGTGGACGCAGAAGAGAGGGTAGAAAGCGACAGAATCAACACTTCCTCGGCATCACTAAGGTGCTAGTGGCAGTCTTAGAAGCTTTGTATAGGTTTTCTAATTTAATCTTTCCCGAAGCATGTAGCTTTTATACTTGTTTTTTTTTTTTTTTGCGGTACGCGGGCCTCTCACTGTTGTGTGGCTCACGGACCCAGCCACTCCAGGGCACGTGGGATCTTCCCGGACAGGGGCACGAACCCACGTCCCCTGCATCGGCAGGCGGACTCTCAACCACTGCGCCACCAGGGAAGCCCTATGCTTGTTTTAAAACGCCAAGCATTTTACCGAGGGGCTTCAGAGCATCCGCATGTTTAAACTGAATTTCTCACTATTTAGAAACTAATTAAATTAAGCATTCCATGTGTCACACTGTAGACTAGCACTTAACACAGGGGTTAGTTCCAAAGTTCCCACCCAACACAAAGTGTGTGTGGGATCAAAATTAGCCTTAAGGTTTTGAGATTTTAAGGTGTCAAGCAGATCCTAACACTCTTCCACTCAAATGTTGCGGTGGCTTCCTCCACATATATGGAGAAATCTACGGTCCTGGTCCTCGTCAAGGCTTAGAGGGCCATGTATGATCCGATTGAAGCTGTGTGATACTCCCTTATTTCCTGCCCCATCGCCCTCCTTTGCTCTGCTCTGGCATCCCGGCCTCCATGTTCTGTACCACAAGCCAGACACAATCCTGTTCCGACCCAGAGTTCTTCTCCTCTGGCAAATCACACAGTGTGTTCCCTTCACCGGAGTCTTGCTCCAACGTTGTCTCTCTCTGTCTGAGGAGCGGCCCTACCTCTTTCCCTCAACATTCTGATGCTTCTTAGCTTACTTTACGTTTCAATCCGAGCATTCATCACAGCTGACCTTGCAGCATATATTCCGTCTGTTTGCTGTTTATCTTGCACTCTAGAATGAAGCTTCTGAGAGTCAGGAACTTTGTCCACTGCGCTGACCCAGCACCCGTAAGAATGCTAGCACAGGGAATGCACGAAGTATCACTGAATGAACAGAAGGCCCCCTAGAGTCTAGGGCCTAGACTGTGCGTCAAGGAGAGTCTAGAAGGTTTTTGTTTATACCACCATGTGCGATAATTATCTCAAACACTGAAGTTTAGAAACCACTGAGCTAGGCTAAGGCACAAGGGGAAAGTCTGTAGCAGGTGTGTGTGTGGGCATCCAAACCGCTGTGCCTCGAACATCCTTGGTGGAGAGAATTCTAAAGCATTCTTGCTAGCATGAAGCATTTCCTTAATCCCACTTTGATAGTCAATCTCTGTATCTTAAATATTTCGTTGATTTTGCTGTTGTTGTTATTGTGAGGGTTAAAGGAGATGATAGCAGAGTTCTCCAGAAGTGAGATTCTTAGTCATCCTGATAATTAAAGGTAACTTCCATTCTGACGTGGAGATTACCAATGGACCAGAAGCACACTACCAGGTTTCTGCATATCTCAGAATGTTTCTCCTGGGCTTCCCTGGTGGCGCAGTGGTTGAGCGTCCGCCTGCCAATGCAGGGGACGCGGGCTCATTGCCCGGTCTGGGAGGATCCCACATGCCGCGGAGCAGCTGGGCCCGTGACCCAGGGCCGCTGGGCCTGCGCGTCCGGAGCCTGTGCTCTGCAACGGGAGAGGCCACAGCGGTGAGAGGCCCGCGTACCGCAAAAAAAAAAAAAAAAAAGTTAAAAAAAAAAATGTTTCTCCTGTCATTGCAGCACATACACTGCCGTCCTTTAATTAGAAAGGTTGTAGCTCTACCCTTATTTTTCCCTTAACATATACACTTAAGATCTTCCTACGGCCATTTACATGTAAGTTCACAAGTAAGCATCCTAGCATAGCACGGGTACATGACATTCAATTACTAAGGCCAAACTACACAGCCCGAGTTCTTGTCTTCGGTGAATTTTGGCATAAGAAGTTAAGTGTGTGGTAGAAAATGGTGTAACAAAATTGAGATACTGGCACTGGAGTGACCTAGGTAACTGTGCTTATGGCAGCAAAATGTCAGTATGGAAATCAAAGATTGGACTCGCCATGCAACACAAGGTAAGTGGTGCCTTCTGAAATGGAATAGACAGAGATGGGTCCCTAGGCTTGTAAGTTTCTTCTTCTTTTTCTCTGGTTAAAGACATCGCTGAGAATCTCATTAATGTTATAATTTGAAAGGTGTTTTCTGCCTCTAATGGAAGATTTAGACTAGCTGAGGAAAACTGTCACTGGTTCCCCAAATTGCAGCCTTACCAATTAAAAAATGCAAATTGTTTCATATTGTTAATGATTTCAACTTTGAAAGAAGCCACTTCTACTCTTCCTTTTAAGTGAGTAAGTTTTAAGTGGCTAAGTTTAAGTGAAAAAAATATCCTGAGATTGCAAGGTAGCTGTTTTTAAAAAATACAATACCCTGTCATTACCTGCAAGTCCTTATTTTACGGAACCAAGATTTTCTCAATACTGTGCAACAATATTAAAAAAAAAAAAAAATCGTCAACAACAAAAGGGAATAAATTGGAAACTGAAGTTAGAAAAGCCTACAGCTGTCATCCGTAACACTGATTTCAAATTTCTGGGTTCATCCACAAAGCCTCCTTGTTCTTTTTCTGGGTTTTATAAGTCAGCATTATACACTGAAATCTAACAAATTTTTCTTTTATCAGTTTTATACATTGAGGTTTCACCTGAGATTGTGTTTGAAAAAGGAACTGATACTAAAAAATAACAATAAAGTGAACAGGGCCCTGCAGGGGGCGGGGGATATCTTAGGATTTGGAAAGTGAAGAAGAGAATAATGTTTGCTGACCTTTTATTATAATATTAAATTCTATACTTTTTTTTAATGATTCATCACTGCACGTAATATACTATAGCATGGAAAATATCAAGTCAATGCCATAAAATAAGTATTTTGGACTCAACTGCAAAAAAAGAAAAAAAAGAAAAGAAAAGAAAAAGAGCTGGTACTAAAAATAGTTGTAAATCGTCAAGTAAAGGCAGTGGATGATATTTGTACCTGTGGGTGATTATTGCTGTAGTTCTTGCCTAAATACGGGCAAGAAAAGAAAAAGAAAAAAAACAGAGTTCTTGGGCAACTTTCCTCCCACATGATAGCAAGCACTTGGATGTAAGTAATGGCTCCACGGTCTATTTAATCTTCTTTTTCATGTTTGGAGTTAAGCAGGCAAAGGGCTGGAGACATCGTGGATGCAACGTGTTTGCACACACGAACAGTTCTCAGAGAACAGAGGGATGGGGGTAGAAAGAGTTTCATCCGCCTGTGATACCGTGGCCCCTGCCATCACCTTTCCCATTGGGTACTTTCTGATTCAAGGGAAGGAATGTGCTGTGGTGGAGAGGGCATGGGTTTTATTACTCAGACTGACTTAGGGTCAAAACCAGCATGTTTATTATTAGTAGGCTAACTTCGAGCTGACTCACTTCCGTTTTGTCTAGCCTCTCTTATTTGCAACATGGAGATGGCAATATCCACCTTGTCGAGATACCTCTACATCTTACAAGAAATAACGTACGAAAGTCACCTGGCCCCAGACTCAGTGTTCAATAAATAGCTTCTGCCCTGTTCTGGGGACCCTGTAGGAACGCCGACCAGCCCGCTGCAGCCACAGGGATCAAAGTTCTATCTTGGGAATGGACTTTCCAGGCGAGAGATGCAGCCCTCCCTGTTCCTGAGCGTCATGAAGAGGACCTTCCAGAAATCCAGCCAAGGGCCTCATTCTCACCTCTCTGAGCCCCACTTTGGTGGCAGTCTGTGAACACGCCTGATCCAAGGGGACAAAACAAACAAACAAACAAAAAGGGCAGGAGAGAGCAGGAGACTCCTCCAAGGGCCAATGCTGTACAGAACAAAAAGGCGCGGAGAATTCTCCTTTTGTTTAAATAGAAGTCAACGTTTTCTAAGCACTGAATGGGGGCACCTTCTCTCCACAGTTAAAAGCAAAGCACTTGCCACTTCAGCTGTTCAAATCATATAGGACTGAAAATAGTGTAGCTGCAAGAAACGTGGCCTTTGTAATTAAGAGTTCTTTTCTTCCCCCTTCTCAAAGCCAACAGGAACAAACTGAACTGAACCGTGGTTGCTGCAAAGGTTAAAGAGTTGTCACCCCCCCACCCCCCCCCGGGTTCTATCTTTGGCCTTGCTTTCTTTGTCTTTCTAAGATGCTGAAGATGTTTGCTGAACGTATAGAAAATGCAAGCACACGTGGGGAGTGGCATTGGCAATGGCTCTCCTAGCATCACTGGGGCAGTCCTCTTCCCAGGAAACCAAACAGCACGCTACTCACTGATCTCTTTGGTTTTTCTCCTCTAACTCATGAGCTTGTAATGTGGTTAACGGGTAAGATGGCTGCTTACTACAAGCAGGGAGAATTCTGCAAACAGCATTCAACTGTATCCACAAACAGAAAGCTTGGAATTTGGTGGAAGAGAAACAGGGTGTTTGGTGAGCCAAGAACCAGAGTCAAGACTGTGAGCTTCTTCAGGCCAAAGCTTCTATTTCCTTCTCCCGGTACAGGGCCTGTGGCTGGCATTCAATAAATATGTGGAGAATTACTAAATGCAGGAATGAATATGGGATGTCCAGAACTGCTAGTGAATTGTACCTTATGGGAAAACCTTTCTGGGTTTTGTAAATAGTGTAAAATTAAACTCGGCTAACGAAACAGGAAGATTTAGGGGTATCCATCTCATGTTCCAGTCTTTAGAGAAAAAAAATTAAATATTTCTGGATATATCTATATTGGAATATTACTTGGCCATCAAAAGGAATGAAATAATGCCATTTGCAGCAACATGGATTCAACCAGAGATCAACATACTGCGTGAAGTAAGTCAGACAGAGAAATATCGTACAATATCCCTTACATGCGGAATCTAAAAAGAAATGATATAAATGAACCTATTTACAAAACAGAAACAGACTCACAGACTTAGAGAACAAACTTATGGTTACCGGGGGGAAGGATGGGGGGAAGGGATGGCCAGGGAGTTTGGGATTGACATGTACACACGGCTGTATTTAAAAAGGATAACCGACAAGGACCTACTGTAGAGCACAGGGAACTCTGCTCAGTGTTACGTGGCAGCCTGGATGGGAGGGGAGTCTGCCGGAGAATGGATACATGCGTATGTATGGCGAGTCTCTTTGCTGTGCACCTGAAACTACCACAACATTGTTAGTCAGCTATACTCCGATATAAAATAAAAAGTTAAAAAAGAAGGAACAAAATTGGCTCATATGTAGAGCATGGTTGGACCTAGAGTCTGTCATACAGAGAGAAGTACATCAGAAAGAGAAAAACAAACATTGTATATTAACGTATGTACATGGAACCTAGAAAAATGGTACAGATGAACATATTTGCAGGGCAGACACAGAAAACAGACGTGTGGACACGGGATGGGGGGTGATGACTTGGGAGACTAGGATTGACATATTTATACTACCATAAATATAGCTACTGGGAACCTGCTGCATAGCACACGGAGCGCAGCTCAGTGCTCTGTGGTTACCTAGCTGGGTGTGATTGGGGTGGGGGGGGCGTGGGAGGGAGGCCCAAGAGGGAGCGGATGTATGTATACACATAGCTGATTCATTTCTTTGTACAGTAGAAACTAACACAACATTGTAAAGCAACTATACCCCTATTTAAAACAAAAGAAAAGACTTTTGTAGTCAGTAGGGAAAACTAAACAGGCATCAGAAACATTTTAAAAATATGCTCTTAAAAAGTTTAAAGCATAGAGTCAAATTTAGGAATTAATGCAAAGGGACCAAGGGGATTTCTGAAACTTAACACCAGATTCAGAAATGGACCTAAACACGGTGATCCATGTTATGCTACATTCTTGATTCTTGCTCGTCTTGGATATTGTAACAAAGAAGCATCCTGGATACATAAAGATGTAGATAGCCTCACATTCAGG
This sequence comes from Kogia breviceps, assembly GCF_026419965.1. Taxonomy (NCBI): domain Eukaryota; kingdom Metazoa; phylum Chordata; class Mammalia; order Artiodactyla; family Physeteridae; genus Kogia; species Kogia breviceps. The sequence continues at coordinate 95,059,551 of NC_081319.1, read as the reverse complement.
AGGACTCAGAAGTGAACATCACTGTGGGAGACACAGGGGTTTATCAAGGACGGAGAGCATGCCTTCAAGTAGCACATAATCTAACAAGCAGTAAGAACCAGTCTGATCTAACGAAGAAATAACCACAAAAATAAAGCTATAGGAAAAATGATACTATTAGAAAATAGACAATCCAGTTACAAAAATAGGCAAAAACCTGAACAGACGCCTTACTACAAAAGATCGGTAGGTGGCAAAATAAGTATATGCAAAGATACTCCTGATCACATGTCATTAGGGAACTTCAAGTTAAAACAACGATACCACTACTCACCTACCAGAAGGACCAAAATCCAGAACACGAACACCACTAAATGCTATTTAGGACTTGAAGCAACAGGAAACCTCATTCATCGCTGAAGGGAACGCAAAATGGTACAGCAGCCACTTTGGTGGAGAGTTCGGCAGTTTCGTACAAAATGAAACATACTCTTACCACGTGATCCAGCAATCACACTCCATGGTATTTACCCAGAGGAGGTGAAAACTTATGTCCATATAAAAACTTGAATGTGGATGTTTATAGCAGCTTTATAAATAATCGCCAAAACTTGGAAGCAACCAAGACGTCCTTCAGCAGGTGAATGGATAATAGTACATCCGTGCAATGGAATATTATTCAGTGATAAAAAGAAGTGAGTTATCAAGCCATGCAAAGATATGGATGATCCTTAAACGTACATTACGAAGTGAAAGAAGCCAATGTAAAAAGACTACATACTGTATGTATTGGTCCAACTATCTGACATTCTGGAAAAGGCAACACTAGGATGACAGTATAAAGATTAAGGGTTCGGGGGTTGGGAGGCAGGGGGCTGTGCTCCATGAATAGGTGGAACATGGGATTTTTAGGGTGGTGAAATTATTCTGTATGATACTGTAATGGTGGGTACAGTGTCATATACCACTGATACCAATGGTACCATATATCATTATACCTTTGTCAAAACCCACAGAATGTACAACAGGATGAACTCAACTGTAAACCTTGGACTTCAGTTAATAACAATATATCAATATTGGTTAATAACAAGGGACCCGGTGCTTGGGGGAAGGGCAGGGCAGCAAATGTGGGAACTCTCTGTACTTTCCCATCAACTTTTCTGTAAACCTAAAACTGCTCTAGAAGAATTAAAGTCTGTTAATTAAAAAAACAAAACTGTACTGTCAGCTGTGTGAGATTTTTCCCTCCAGATGACTTTCCAGATACTGGCTGGGGCCCAGTGGAATTCATCAGAGAAGATGTCGTCAAGATGACTCCCAGCCGGGCTTTGAAAGACCAGCAGGGACTGGTTTGTGAGTCTGGAACTGGGAGGACACGGTGTTTCAGATGGAGGTGACGGGCAAGGTTTAGAGGTAGAATCCACTGGGAAGAGTCGTCAGCAGAGCACTGCACTTGACCACAAGACAAAGGTCACAAGTTGACAAGTAACTGGAGGTAAGAGTGGAGGTGTTGGACTGTACTTAGGAGTTCAAACTGGGATCTGAAAGGTGAGCGAGGTCACTCTGGACAACTGGGAAGGGACATGACGGAGTCAAAATGAGGTACAAGGAAGCATCTGTTAGGTTTAGCTCGAGAGGCATGAGAGAAAGGGAACCCCACTACAGGTGAGGTTATCAGTCATGAGCCCTGAGGGAAAGTCAACAGAAGATACTGGGAATCTAAGGGAAAGTAAAATTTCCAAGAGAAGACATGCTGAGCTATGTGAAGGAGGCCAAGGTGAAAGAGTAATACTTTCTCAAAAGTCCTGACCAGGAAGAGGGAACCCAAGGGCGTAGCTCTCTAGCAAGTAGGGTCCTAGATCTTCTCCTCATTCAGGTTTCTCCTCTTACCATAGTTAAGGTCAGAGCAAGAGGTCTACAGTGGATCCCAGCAGGAAAGAGAAAATGAGAGGGAGGAGAAAGGGCACCTACAATTGGCGAAGCCAGAGAATTTTCGCTCTTATATCCATGCGCTGAAAAACTCAGAAGCCATAGATGTTGTAAAGACCTATATTTATTAACAAGGAAAGACGTTCACAACAGATTCCGAAGTGAGAAAAGAAGGTTCAGAAGAGTCTATCAATTACGATGCCATTTTTGTAAAGCTGCCTCCATTTATTTGCATATGTATGCATAGAAAATATTCTGGAAGAAAACACTCAAATGCCAACATTTACTGGCGACAGCAACATGGTAGGTTTTTTATGTTGCTTCTCTGCAGTTTCCTAACTCCTCTAAAAGCTATTGCAGAGATTACTTCTAAGAGACTAATTTTTTCAAATGGAAGAGGTAATGCTCTTTCCATCTCATAACTCAAGGCTCCAGTAACGTTCTCCTTGTTAAGGGTAGACTAGCCAGTGCCTTACACAAAAGCCAGTGCTCGCTTTAGAGCGCTGTGGTGCAGCCTCTCGTGATACAAATTATGTCAACAGCCATGTCTGATGCCTAAGGGAAAAAAACAATGGACATTCCAAAGAACTAAAGTTAAAAAACGTAGTGGCAGGAGCGGCGACAGCAGCAGCAGAGAGAAATGTCTGGAAAGGGAAGGAGACAGACCTCCACATATTCCCAGCACTTGTTTCCTGGACTCTGGAGGACGGTTTCTTGATTAGTCTATTTAAAAAAATTGTTATTGTAAAAAAAAAAAAAAAAAAAATTCCTGGCTAAAAATAACAGCAAAATGCACAAGATATGCATAAATACCCCATGATGCAAATTATTTATGGAGATAATGTAGCAACGTGACCAGGAATTAGCATGACTCACAGTTTCTCCTCAGCTGAGATGGGTTCCCCATCCACAAACCTGAGGGACGCATGGTCCAGTCACCAGTGCTGGATTTCGATGTTTGTTCTGATCCATCAGAACTGTTGCTTTACATACAGAGGGGGGAGGGGTGATGGTAGCGGTCCTCAAGGCAGGGAGGAATGGCATAGCGAAACAGGTATCCCAGCACCGGTGTTTTAAAAGATTATCATCTTTCCCAAGCTGACAGTTTCATCTTGAAATCTGTTACAGGAAATACCTTTAACCAAAAGCCATCTGTTTTGAATTCTCCCTTTCTATGGGCATAAACTCACTAGAGCTATTTACTGTAGTTCAGTTTTTAGGCATATTGCAATTATCTTTCCTGTAACTTTCATTTCTTTTGCATTAAAGTAGGAGTATGAGAGAGCCAGAAGGGAAAACTTTTTAAGAACAGTTGACCTTAAACTTTATTACCCACTAACAACGCTGTCCAAATGTTAGTAGGGGAAAAAGCCAAACTATTTTCTAAAAGGTTGAAGATTCCATTTATTCCCGCTTTTTCCTGTTCCTTATAAAACAGGGACGTGCTCTTGGTAAAGCTATCCAATTTCTGTTTCAATCTAGTGACCACTGAATATTTAACTCTGTTCTCCTACCAAACAGGGAACTGTAGCAATAATCACAGGATGACAGCAGGAACAACAATATAAACCAAAATGATCATTTGTAGCCTATTAACCTTGATAGTAAGTAACATCACAGAGAACTAACACACTCTGAGGCTAGAGCCTAATCATTTAGTCTGGGATAAAGTCATTTACAAGGTAATAGCCACTACCTGATGAAGGGGGACATACCGTTAGGGAGTGTATGTTATCCCTGGGCTATGAGTATACAGGGAGGTACACAGTTACAACTCAACACAGATCATACTAACCAAAGGAGTCGAACCCCAGCCCCCTTTCTAAGGAGATTACTATTAACAAGGTGCTAAGTTAATGCACGCGTTTATAAAATGTCCGTGCCTGACACTGGAGATACGAGATGTAGAACCACCAGAAGTTCTCAGTGCTGCTTGAGAATGTACACTGAATCATTCCTCAGCAGCAAAGGGAGAAAAACAGTACATTAGAAGTCACGTCCAGAAGGTAAAAGGGACATAGTCTCCTGCCTTGCTGTCTTAAGTTTGAACGGAAGAATGTACACTTACTTAGATTAACGCTCTTTCTGAACAGAAGCACAGAATAGTGGGTAGATTTGTGATAGAAAACTATTTGAGAGGTTGAGTGACTCATCTGGATCAAGTCTCTGCACCTAAAAATATAGGAGGGCAGATTTGAAGGTTTCTAAAATCTTCCAAAACTGTACAGTGGACACAGTTGCTCTTCAGCCACCCAAAACTAGAAAGGCAGAATTTTAAGATTCACTTGCAGATACAGGGTGGGCTCTCAAAAGCCTGATGAATAAACGAATGTTTATTTAGAGCTGTCTGTGTGTAACATTTACTAGGGCCTGAAAAACCAACATAAATTGTACAAGGGTCCTGTCCTTAAGAAGCTTCTAATCTATCAGGAGATGCAAAATATAAATGAGCAATTTTAATACAGTGTGATGCCTGTAGTAATACGGCAAGGCTATAAGTATAGTAATATATGTCTAATATAAACTAAAATAAAACAGATGTAACAGGGAGCCACCCCTTAAGAACTAGGGAGAGGGACAGATAAAGCTTCTAAGACAGGATTTGATTTAACTAATTCACACCAAGGTGCGAAAATCTTATCTATAGCTTCTGTCCCAGGGTCATTTGCATTTTAATGTAAAACAAGAGGAAGGTTTGCTCAATTCTAGAGGACTGAACTGCATTTCAGGTATCAGGTGAGAGATGGGAGAGAAGATACTTCAAATAACACTACTGGGCAGAAAGTCTACCTAGTTCTATCATGAAAAAGCCTCAAGGAGGGTGGGTGCATGTCTTCTTCAAACAATTGTATCCAGCAAGCACATAAGAGAGAGCTGGTGAAGTGTCTTGAACAGATCTTTGCACACCCATGTTCACAGCAGCATCATTCACAACAGCCAAGAGGTGGAAGCAACCCAAGTGTCCATCAATGGATGAATGGACTAAAAAAAAAAAAGGTGGTCTATACATACAATGGAATATTATCCAGCCTTAGAAAGGGAGAAAATTCTGACACATGCCCCAACACAGATGAACCTTGAGGGCATTATGAGAAATGAAATCAACCTGTCATAAAAAGACACATACCGCATGATTCCACTTGTTTGAGATACCTACAGTAGTCAAATCCATAGACAGAGGTAGAATGGTACTCGCCAGGGGCTGGGAGGAGGGAGGATAGAGAGTTAGATGCTTGATGATATAGAGTTTCCATTTTGCAAGATGAGAAGCATTCTGGAATGGCGGTGATGGCTTCACAACAGGTGAATGTACTTAATACCATTGAACTATACACTTAAAGATGCACAGTTAAGATGGGAAATTTTGTTGTGTGTATTTTATCACAGTTTTAAAAGTGGGAACAAAAGAAAGTTGGTGAAGTACACCATAGCTTTGAAATCGATATGCAAAGGTTTTAGAGTATTATAAAGATTGTTATTAGTTAGTATATATGAAAAGTTATTGCAAAGACGACAGAACAGATAGCATGTATTGATTAGATGGGCAGCTGCTTGCTTCCTAGTATGTTTGAAAAAATGACACCCAGAAGATCTCCTCCAGGATCAGCTGCAATTCCACCATTTAAAAAAATGCAGTCCTTGGGTCCCCGAGCGTTTTGCAAAGTGCAACTATCCTGGCCAAGGTCCCTATCAGCTTCATATGTCTTTATTAAACTGTTTCTCCACAGGTCAACCGAGGTGCATGAACTGATTTGAGGTATTTGGGAGAGGGGAAAGATGAGGTCCAAACGGAGAAGAGGGAGTCCAGACAGTGGAAAAAAAAAAAAAAAGTCCGCAGGAACTGGTGAAATCAAATTGTGCTACTTGGAAATTCTCTCCATGCCACCGATGACCTTTCGCCACAGGTTTTCACAGAAGCCTAGCTCTGCTCTCCATCCTGACCCCTCCCTTCTATCTGAAAATCTCCCAGCAATACAAAAAGTCACAAGGCAAAACTCCTTAGGAGTTTAATCCTAAAATCAACACGGCTTCTGCTAAATAATTTTCAGCTGCGGCTACATATTTCATTATGGAAACTAATTTGGAGTTTCCAGTTTCATGAACTGAAGTATGGTCAGCAAATCTAAGACTGAGATGGAATGAGTAAAATATACAGGCTTCAGAACTCTGCATTTGAGTCAGCTTCAATGAAAAGGTTAGGTTCAAAGAATCTAGATATGCGAGCGGTTTAAGAGATAAGAGAGTGGATCAGAGGGGCTTTAACGTAAGTTTTTGTGCAGAGCACACCAAGGATGTGTGTGTGTGTGTGTGTGTGTGTGTGCGCGCGCATGTTAGAGAGACGGAGAGAGATCTACTATGTTATCAGGAGACTTTCCCTAAAAATGGGAAGAAGCAAAGCAACAGTATTCTGAACCGGGAGAGCCTCTCTCTCCTTATAAGATCCTCAGAATACTTAGCAGCCATTACGGTCTCCACACCACCGGTCAGACCTTAGCTGACGTGACTGCCTCTGTACGTTAATAACGGAGGTGATCAAGGGTAGCTTCAAAGAAAGTTCCACTCACTCAGACTTCAGCGTATTATTAAAACTTCTCAAAAGGTACAGGAGGTGGGTTGTTTTTTTTTTTTTTTTTTTTTTTTAACATCTTGAGTATAATTGCTTTACAGTGGTGTGTTAATTTCTGCTGTATAACAAAGTGAATCAGCTATGCATAAACATATATCCCCATATCTCCTCCCTCTTGCGTCTCCCTCCCACCCTCCCTATATCCCACCCCTCTAGGTGGTCACAAAGCACCGAGCTGATCTCCCTGTGCTATGCGGCTGCTTCCCACTAGCTATCTGTTTTACATCTGGTAGTGTATATATGTCCATGCCACTCTCTCACTTCGTCCCAGCTTACCCTTCCCCCTCCCCACATCCTCAAGTCCATTCTCTACGTCTGCGTCTTTATTCCTGTCCTGCCCCTAGGTTCCTCAGAACTTTTTTTTTTTTAGATTCCGTATTTATGTGTTAGCATATGGTATTTGTTTTCTCTTTCTGACTTACTTCACTCTGTATGACAGTCTCTAGGTCCATCCACCTCACTACAAATAACTCAACTTCATTTCTTTTTTATGGCTGAATAGTATTCCACTGCATATATGTGCCACATCTTCTTTATCCATTCATCTGTCGATGGACATTTAGGTTGCTTCCATGTCCTGGCTTTTGTAAATAGTGCTGCAGTGAACATTGCTGTACATGACTCTTTTTCTTTTTTTTTTTTTTGTGGTACACGGGCCTCTCACCGTTGTGGCCTCTCCCTTTGCAGAGCACAGGCTCTGGACACACAGGCTCAGTGGCCATGGCTCACAGGCCCAGCCACTCTGCGGCACGTGGGATCTTCCCGGACCGGGGCACGAACCCGTGTCCCCTGCATCGGCAGGCGGATTCTCAACCACTGCGCCACCAGGGAAGCCCACGTGACTCTTTTGGAATTATGGTTTTCTCAGGGTACATGCCCAGTGGTGGGATTGCTGGGTCGTATGGTAGTTCTATTTTTAGTTTATTGAGGACCCTCCATACTGTTCTCCATAGTGGCTGTATCAATTTATATTCCCACCAACAGTGCAAGAGGGTTCCCTTTTCTCCACACCCTCTCTAGCATTTATTGTTTGTAGAGTTTTTTGATGATGGCCATTCTGACAGGTGTGAGCTGCTACCTCACTGTAGTTCTGATTTGCATTTCTCTATTGATTAGTGATGTTGAGCATCCTTTCATGTGTTTGTTGGCAATCTGTCGGGAGGTGGTTTTGATCACAGTGTTAATTTTAATTGTGTACTCATGTCCCTTGTGGACTTATGAGCCTGGTTACATTGCTTCAGGTACCACAGAAAGCACAGGTGGGTGAGAAAATAAGGTGACAAAACCCAGTGAAATAATGCACAGGTGGCAGCATACACACACCTGCATCTTCACCCGCTTTTCAAAAATAAGATTCTATTTTCCTCCTCTATACTCTACATGTCCTCAGACAGACTGAATAAGTATTTGTAAAGAGACATATTATTTTGATTAATATTTCATGCAAAACCTCTTATTGTACAGAAAGAATATGGGAGTTGGACCTTCCTTTACCTATATGGCTGGGCTCTCTCCTTCACCTGTCACTGTTCTAGACTCTGTGCTGGAAACCAGACCTGGCAGAACACAGCAAACCATATTTTCCTTTCAAGATCAGATGCAATGAGTCAGTGTTTGTGCGGTAATCTGCTAGGAAAGCAAATGAGCAGAATTGAGAACTCCCAAACACGCCATGTTTTCATTTCCATTTCACAAGAAAGCTCACCACGTAGGGATATTTTAACTTATGAGGTCCCCTGCCACACATCCATCCATCCTTCACATAACTGTCTGAGACTTTCTGCTAAAAATGTCTAAAATGCTTGCTGTTCCTCAGCAGCAAACAAATGCCTTTAGCCTCTGACCCAGCATCGGGGTTTCTCAAACCCTCTCCTGTCTGAAAATGTGTCCCCAACCAAGCAGCAGTACCTGGCAATCACCCTGCCAGGCACAGGGGCCAAGCCTCCAGCCCCAAAGGGGCAGAGCCGTTCCCCCGATTGATTTCAGAGCTAAGCCAACACTTGTATCAGTGAGCACACGAGGAAGAGCTAATACCAGCAGGTATCCTCACCAGAGGTTGGTTTTAAAACTCTCTAAGTGGAGACAATGTAGGGCTCTGAGCTACGACACGGGCCCACGTGCTCCCAGAGGACCATATGCTCTGGGCTTTTAGTCCTCCTTGCCTTGTCTTCCTCTATCCCCTTGATTTTTACTTGCTGTCAACTTCAAGGTCAGGAAAGGTGGCCCTCAAAGCAAAGAGCACAGCTCAGGACACCGCAGCAGCCTGCACCACCCTGTCTACACTCTTCTGTACTTCCTATTTTTTTTACTGGAAAATTAAAAAGAAAACAAGGCAAATGTATCTGCTTAATGCACATTTAGGTGTCCCCTGCCCCCATTTTTTTCTTAACCTATAAAAGATAGCACTTAGCACATCGGAGTTATAACCCCAAAGCCTGAACAGGACCCTGCCACCTCCCACGCAACATCGTGCAGTTTCGGTGACAACAAGCTGGGTCCCAAATGGACCGCTGAAAACCACAAGTTCTCAGTCTCAGCGAGTTGAATTTAGTGAAATGAAACAGTCATTTCTATTTTAGTAGTTTTAAAGAGCTACACTTAATAGCACAGTTAAAAGGTCACTTCCTGAAATTAACGAGTGAGCCCTGGTCCCATCCCAGGGTAAAGAAGGATTTTTTTTTTTAGAGGGTCTGAGGGCCCCTGGAACACAGTGCCTATTTTCAGGTATCACAGGGAAACCTGTTAGAAAGAAGAGTCTTCAGCTGTGGTGGCGTTGTAATATTACCTATCAGCCAGAGACACTTTCTTTATGGGTCTTTCAATCAGCCCATCGGTAGGTATTTGTTCAGAAACCCCAGTACACAGGAGCGGGCAGGACCCCACTAGGAAGTGATGCAATAAACGTTGCCTGCAAGGTCTGACTCCCTTAATGTGTTCTGAGCCCTCCCGGCGGACTTCACATAGACACTGGGTACGAGCTGAGCGCCTCTGCCTTTCCTTGGAGGCGCAAAATCCTCTTTTCTGGTTCCGCTGTTTAGAAAGCCCACGTCAACCTGGAACCACCTCTCAGTTGTAGTGTTTCTGTTTTCTCCAATGATCCCTGGGACGTCTCTTTGGAAACTTTCCTGAATTGCCTAGGCTAACAAATGCTTTCAGGCTTCTGCCGTTAACCGAGTTTTTACATAACGAATTGATAATGTCAACATCCTGCTTAAAATCTTTCAAGGACTCTCTCCTGTCTTCAAGACACACTGCAAACTCCTCCGCAGAGCTTTCTGAAAAGACACTGGGTGATCTGGCCCCTCCCTTGACACTTCTCACCTGCTCTGCTCTAGCGGCTCTGGACTAGTTGCACTTTTCCAACATGTCATGTTCTCTCTGCTCTCTGAGCTTGGCACACACGGTCCATCATGTGACCAACTAAAGCTGGCATTTCCCCCATCCCTTGAATCTGGACTTATTGGGTGACTTGCTTTAGCCACAGGGAAATTAGTGAAGATGTTGCAAGGAGAGGATAAAAAGCACTTGTGTGCTGGAGTTTATCCTTTCTTGCTGCTCCGGGGAGCCCTGAGATTGCAATCTGAAAGCTCAGCCTAGCCTCCTGGAGGATGAGAGACCACGTGGAGCAGGGACCAGCAGTCCCAGTGGAAGCTCCCCTCTCCCAACCAGCCTTACAGCTGGACATACGAGGGAGGCCATCAAGGACCAACCAGTCACAGCCAAGCTGGCTAGCCTAGAATAGCCCAGCTGACTCACAGAATCATAAGAAATAATACATGCTTGTGGTTTTAAAGCCACTAAACATTGGGGTGGCTTGTTACATATATATGCCAACTGAAACACCCACTTTGTTTCCAGGTTAACACCTGTCGGTCTTTCAGGTCTGGGAATGAAGAGTTCTCTGACCCCAGAAGATGCCACACTGGTTTCCATCCATGGCATCCTCTGGGTACCACTAAAAGAGCCCTAGCCACAGTGTACAGGAGTTGCCTATTTTCTCATCTCTTTTCCCAGTGATTGGAAGCTCTTTTTAGCTGTTGTGGGTGCCGCCTTCCCTAGTGCACACACCTAGTAAATGAAAGAAGACACAGGAATGTATACCTCTATCTTCTGGGTTTTTCTATCTTTAACTTCAAAGAATTAGACCAGGTAACTTTCACGTATCACCACCTAGACACGGTAACTACATCAAAATATTACAGTTTTTCTTTTTTTTTTTTAGAGTTCCACTCATATCAATAGCCTTTGGGAATCTCCCTACTCTTTTTATAGATGAGACTATTGTATCTTCCAAACTCACTGTACTGTACCTTTCAGTTTGACTAATACGAAAAAATTCACCTAAAATTCCAAGGCCCCTTAGAGTATGCACATGGATAATTCTGACAAATGCTCCCACCTTCACCATAATTACTCTACCATCTATGTCAAAGAAGCAGAAGACTTTGACAACACCTAGCTGACTTCGCTGGCGATGAATGACACTGACAGTTAATGACAATTCCTATCACAGAGGAAACATCTCTATAACAAAGAGACTAGCAAGTGGCAACTGTTCACCTGTTCAGTTCAGCAACACATCACGATAAATTTTGTTTTGTGAAATTTATTATCCTGACAGCATTATAGCTGCCACGGTGACTAGGGAGCAATCCCTGGGCTAAACTTTAACTCACATTATCTCATTTAATTCTCTCAACAGTCCTGCAGCATAGGTATGACCAGCCCTATTTTACAGATGAGGCAAGGAAGACTCAGAGAAGGGGGGCGATTTCCCCAAGGACATACAACTAATGAGTGACAGGTCTAGGATCGAACCCACAGATGAGTCCAAAAGCCCTTATTTGGACGAATACCTTTCAATCTCATGCTGTCAAATGGAAGTAAGAACTACCTTCCTTTGGAAGACATGGAAATAGAGGCCCTGAGAGAGGACGTAGCTTGCCCATGGTCTCAGAGGGGCGGGAAGGAGAAGAAAACCCAGGCGTCCACCCTTAGCCTGATGCTCCTGCTACTGGACCAAGCCCAAGGAACCCCCCCCCCATTGTCTCCTTAGTTGTTAACATTTAGATTCACCCCTACCTCTGTGACTGACAACAAATTCAACGGGGAGAGATAACAGGTTCTTTCTCTTCTAGATGTGCTTCCAGTTACTGTGTATCTAGATAGGTTGTGATTAAAAAAACAGTATGAAGCTCATGAGTCCTAACTGGGCTATCGTCTGCTTTACCAGACTTCTTTTAAAAAAAACAACCAACCTAGAGAAGGACTTTAGTCTTCCAACTTTAATGTAATTCACAGTCTGTATCTGCTATTTGTATCAATATGAGAGAATTGATTTCCTTGCCTGTGTACCATGAAGAACAATGAATACTTAGCATTAAATATTGAATTAAGAGTTACATAATGATCCTCTTAAAAAAAAATCAACTCCGCTTCTCCACCCTAACAAAATGTACCTAAGAGATATTTATCGTTCTAGAAACACACAATGTCTTCCACAGTTTAAACCATTTCAACGACTTAACATAATGACCTGTTGGGCATACCACATGTTTGTCAAACAAAACTGATTTATTTAAGAAACATCTTGGAAACGTAAGATGCTCTGAAAGTACAAACAGCTCCCTTGGAGTTTCTTTTTTGTCCAAGTATTATTTCTCTTAGGTCCAGTTCCAGATATTCATTATCTATCCTTATTCTAGGAATGAAAGGGGGCATTAATATATGCTGAGTATATAAAATGTGCTAGATAGGCACGCACACCGCTGCTTGAGTATACAGAACGTACTAGAAATGCTCAGTTACACCCTAACCGGCTTCCCCATCCCGAAGACACAGGTGCATGCTGTTATCTCAGCTAAGTCTGGTCATTCTGTGGAGCAAATACTAAAAGGTCTCTGCAAATACAAAAATTCTTTTAGTAATGAAAGGTACTAATGATATTTTATGTCACTGGGGTTGGGCTTCAAATGTTCTGGGGATATCCCTTTCACCAGATTCCCTAGCTCCCCAGCACCCTTTTTTGTGAAAAATATCCTGACATCTCCATGCCAAGAGAGACAGACGCACTCCCTAGGAAAAAATGTCAGCCAAAGGCACTGGCTAGGGGCTTCTCTGATAAACGACTATGGAGTTAAGTCCCCAAGATATCCATGGCCAGTTGACTGCCCAATTTTAGACTTAATCTAGGCAACGCCAACTAAGTTAGGGGCTTTAAGATAGAAGGCTTCTGTGTTCTTTTGGATCCAAATCAGAAGAGGGGGAAAAAGTCACTTAATGCCAATTCAATTTGACATCGACGGCGGAGGAGAGTAATGAAAGAGAAGAGGACAAGGGGTGTTCCTTTGCAATGCTGCGAACACCGGTAATCACTATAGCCCGGTCAGAGAACTCTAGTTACACTCAACTGCTTTCAGGCCACACCTGTCAACAGGAAAAGGAGCCAAGATTGACTGTGGTGTTTCCCTTTATCCTCCTCCTTTAACCTCTGATTCCTCCCAAATATCCACCCACGTCCCCAACTCTGAACACCAGTGCTGATAAAAAGCAATGGGAACGTTAACCCAACTCACAAGGAACACCGATACCATCTAATGTTCTGAGATCACCTAACATCCTGGCCCGGCAGTCGCCACATTCTGCCTGGACTGTCCATTAATCCGTTTGTTATTCTCCATGGGATGCTATCTGCACCAGAAAGACCATGTGGTCCACGATCCTTAGTAAGTGACACTCCCATGATACTGACATACTCTTCCTGGAGGCCTGCCCAGATGCAGGAAATGGAAAACCCTCTCTGAGCAAGGTGACTGCCACCTCCCTTCTGACCCTCTGGAGGCCTCCCTCATCCACTGACATTCCTCTGCTTGCCTTTAGGGAAGTGCCAGCCAGCGGGTTGCTAGGACAACAGGCATCACTGCTGGGGCTCAGAAATAGATCGCCAGCAGAGTGTGGGCAACCTGGATTGTAAATTCTGGTGACAGCAACAAGATACCAATTGGCAGCCAATCTGCTCCGCTAAAGGAATGACAGACTAACATTACCCAGCGGACAGGTCTCACCTTGACATACTATCCTTTAATCTGCACTTGCACTTGATGTGGTGGGGACAGAGAAGGGGCAAGAAACTCACTGAAGATACAGGCTGAATGACTATTTTGAATTATGTGAGCTTGTAGATATGCAGGAACCGACGGACATTTACATATTTATTAGTCTCCCGAAAGTGGGGGGAGGGAGGTTGTTCATAGCAGAAGCAGGAGAGCCAGAAACAGGTAGAGCAACTGAGGTTGCCAAAGAAAGGGAAGGGGAAAAAAAATCTGTTTGCACAGGCAATAGCTGTCCCTGTTCTGAACAACTGCATCCTCATCTCATACTCCCTCTTCTTGGAGAACAGGAAGAAAAGACAAAAGACGCTGAGAAACTGGGGCTTGCAATGGCAGGAGAAGGGAACATTCTTTGTGTCCAGTTCTCTTTGTTCTGCAGGGTAAGGTTTACAATGCTTATAGAGGATAGCAACTTGTAGGAGACCCAGACATTAAGACTGCTTATCAAAGTCTTGGGTTTTAGCCCTGGAGAAATTACAATTTTTCAGTTCTATGCAAGCTGTAAAGACTACAGGGAAAAAAAAAAAAGAAAAGAAAAATGAAATGAAAAGCAACTTAATGGAAATTTTTAGAAAACAATTTTAACAAGAGCATTTTCATTTCCAGATATGCAAAACATCGATGTCCCAATGTCTGTAAGGATGGCTGATGTACAGAATGAAAGATGTAGCACAGCCCAGTACCCGTGCAGGGGTCCCAAGCAGCAAATTCTGTTGGCACTGTGGACAAGTCTTAGTGCTAGACAGGTGTGGCCGGAAGGGAGATGGTCACAAGACGTGTGTGACAAAGGTATTGGTTAAGAAGTAAGATTTACAGGTGGAAGAAGATGGTGAAGAGTCCAAAGAGCATGACAGGAACTTGAGTTTTGGAAACAAAAAGATTCTGAAGGAGGTTGCCGTTTGTATCCCATTAATATTTCCACTTTGGGGGATTCTACTTCAGGAAGTTGTTTCAGAACATAAGCACAGGGCTTCCCTAGTGGCGCAGTGGTTGAGAGTCCGCCTGCTGATGCAGGGGGCGCGGGTTCGTGCCCCGGTCCGGGAGGATCCCACGTGCTGCGTAGCGGCTGGGCCCGTGAGCCATGGCCGCTGAACCTGCGCGTCCGGAGCCTGTGCTCTGCAACGGGAGAGGCCACAACAGTGAGAGGCCCACGTACCGCAAAAAAAAAAAAAAAAAAAAAAAAGAACATAAGCACAAATAGAAAACTGACACTGGACTTCCCTGGTGGCGCAGTGGTTAAGAATCTGCCTGCCAATGCAGGGGACACTGGTTCGAGCCCTAGTCCGGGAAGATCCCACATGCTGTGATGCAACTAAGCCCATGCGTCACAACTACTGAGCCTGTGCTCTAGAGCCCGCGAGCCACAACTATGGAACCCACACGCCACAACTACTGAAGCCCGTGCGCCTAGAGCCCTGCTCCGCAACAAGAGAAGCCACCGCAATGAGAAGCCCGCGTACCACAATGAAGGGTAGCCCCTCTCTCTGCAACTAGAGAAAGCCCACGCACAGCAACAAAGACCCAACACAGCCAAAAATAAATAAATAATTATTATTTTTTTAAAACAAAACTGACGTTGAAACACTAAAATCCCCCAACATAGTAAAATTAGCTGTTTGAAACCTATCTCACACTAAAAAGCATCTTATGCTTGTAGAAAATGACTTTTTTGAATCATGTAACATTCTTATTAAGGTGTCTGCAAAAGGTTAACATAATCCTCAGGACATAGAGAGGACAGGTTAATTCCTTCAATCTAAGAGTCCCCCTCCCGGAATTTATTACCTAGTAAGCACTGGAAATTTGATGTGAACATATGTTGAGGGAAGGAGGGGTTAAATTATTTTCTGGTCTTAAAAAAATGATTATTTTACAAAAGTGAAAACGTGAGAAGTTAAAAGAATGAAATTATCTGTTTCTCTTTATACGTTAGTCCCAAAGAACAATTATTTGCTGATAAGAACTATCAGATTTGGTTTTGGCTTTAAGACAAAATGTCATTTAGTTCCTACCTGAGCCTTACTTTTTCTCTAAGAAAGCAAAGGAGAAACAACAATCTTTTAGAGGAACAATGAAAATAATTTAAATACTATGATATGATACACTTGGAGAGAAAAGACTTACATCAGTCATTTCTATACAGTCATATTCATTTATATTTATAACAAAGATGGTAGAGCTGATCAGTCTCTGATCTCTGTCTGGAAGAATTTTCCGTGGCTTAAGATTCCCCTTCCAGGGCAGCACTCCCTCCCAGTCATCCTTGCCCTTCCTTCTGTGTGTACCGATGCTTCTACAGCAAGTGCTTCAAAGACACGCCACTTGAGAAATACATTTTTAGTGTCGGGTGTGGTTTATGTCCGACGTTCAGCTGAAAACACGACATTTTACACGGGTTGGCGAGGTACCATTTCTTTAAGTGGCCCAAGTTCTTGCTTCAGCTTTTGCCTATAAATATTTATATAAAATGACCCTAAAGAAGAATGGTTCCCATGTCCCCCAAGTCCCCACTCTATGTCTTTGTCAGTGGTCATGGCACATGATTCCTGATGGAAAGACATTTCTCGCTCTGAGGTCTCATCTGCCCAGATGAAGAAGCAGTTAAAGAAGACGAGGACTTCCCTAGTGGCGCAGTGGTTAAGAATCTGCCTGCCGATGCAGGGGACACGGGTTCGAGCCCTCGTCTGGGAAGATGCCACATGCCGCGGAGCAACTAAGCCCGTGCGCCACAACTACTGAGCCTGCTCTCTGGAGCCCGCGAGCCACAACTACTGAAGCCCGTGTGCCTAGAGCCCGTGCTCTGCAACAAGAGAAGCCACCGCGATGTGAAGCCCACATACTGCAACGAAGAGTAGCCCCCCGCTTGCCGCAACTAGAGAAAGCCCGGGTGCAGCAACAAAGACCCAATGCAGCAATAATAAAAGAGAAAATGAATAAATAAATCTTTTTTAAAAAAGAAAAGAGAAGACTAGGTTTATCATCTCTCCCTCCCTCCCTCGCCTTCTCCACACACACACACACACACACACACACACACACACACACACACACACACACACACACGGTGCTGAAATCCAGCCTGTGTTTCAAGACCTAATTCAGTCGCTCAGCACTCTGAAGCCTTCCTTCCCCGAAAGCCCACGTCTGAAGAATCTTACTCATCACCCCTTTCGGAGCACCCGACTCTGCCCCTCCCAAAGTGACTGGAGGGAGGAAAATCCCAGCGAGCAGTGAATGCAGACTACCCATCCCAGCATCACGAACAGACCTGAGCACACCTTGGCACCCAACCACCTTTTCATACATAGGAGTCATTCAGTGAATTCGAAACTTAAATGGAACATAAAACCTTTTTACGTAACAGCAACTACTCAGTTAGAAAGCAGTCTGACCAGGCTGTGGACGCCCTCTCTTCCCCCACAGGACACGGATATTGTAGAAGATACAAGAACATCTGTCCTTCCCCAACTTCTGAGGGTTCCGAGTATATCCCTTTTCCCCTCCGAGATGCTGAGGGGGGGAGGTTGAGCGTAAGGGGAAGACGACACGCGGGGACCGGGGGTGCCTGCGATGGGCTGCCCTCTGCCGAGACTCGGGAAGTAGGGCTGACATCAACTCTCAGAAGTGGCAGCTCACATAAGGCCCCCCACCCGAGCACGGCAGCCGTGGCCGGAACGAGTGACGCAGTCGCTATGAAGCAATTGGAGGAAGTCTGGGAAAGGGAAAAAGACATGGGTGAAAGAGAAAACTCCAGAAGACTTGAGGTTACACAAAGAACACCCAGAGTACTTGCATGAAATATGAGAGCCTCTTTGCCTCTATAACACGCAGGCCCACTGACAGGGCCATTACAAGCAAGGATTGAAAAAAATGAGACTCCCCCCACCCCCCATTTATCTAATAGTAAAATCTCCCCTTTCCTTCTGATCTCCTTATCTACTTGTTTTTTTTTCTATGATAGCGCTAGAGATCATAAAAAAAAAAAAAAATTGGTATCACAGATGGCAAATCTAAAAGGTACAAATTGACAGACACATAGGGAAATTCCCAAATCACTCTGATTAGAGTGTGTATGTGTAATTCTCTCACTCTGGAGACTAGAAACTCAGGTCCCATTTTTCAAAGCTTATGAAGACAGCATAATGCTGTCTAAATAGGCACAGAGGTGTTTACTTGAGTCTTTCCATTTCTTCATGGGAATAATGTAACTCCTGCTCTCGGAGCAGTTACTCTGAAAAGGGGTCAATAAACACAGAAAATTCAAGAAACCTTGATCCCTGTGATTCTCAAAAGCCACATAGGATGATGCCTCCCTAAGAAGGTGTTTGTAAACTTCTCCCTGCATACCAGAGAAACACTCAGTGGACTCTGTTCCGGTGTACTTTTTTTTTTTTATTCCAAAGTGTGCAACAACCTAAAGAAAAGAAAATGAAAATGATGCTATTCAGTAAATGGTGAGTTTCTAGGTAGCCTTGGCACTCCAAGTCCATCTGCCACTTTGAAAATAGATGCAAACATGAACAGTGATAGGATTATAAGGCAACACCCCGACCCTTCACAGAACGCCAGGGCAGGCCGTTCACAAACGACCCATACAGCAAAGCACTCAAATGGAAAAGGAGAGGAAATACACACAGTGTAGAATTCAAGCATCAGAAAATCCCCAAACTCTACGGATAGTTCTCTAAAGCACCCCCCTTTAAAAAAAAAACACACAACAGTTTCTTTCCTTTCCCATACACATCATAAACATTTAACATCTACTTCTAAGGAAAATACAATGAACTAGTCTCTCCACGCCTGCCTCTACCTGACCAAACTACTATGAGATTGAAGCAGTTCTCATCAGAACCAAATTTATGGTCCTTTTCTGAATGGCTTAGGCCCACACGTGAGAAGCCCGGGCATACGTTTATTCTGCTCTCAGTTGCTCAACAAATATTTTACTGAACGCCCACTACAGGACGAACAGTATTTTAGGTGTTGTGGCTTCACCAGGAATAACGATGCTGCTGTTATCCCTGCTTTCACGGAGCTTACAGTCTAACTGAGAGACGGATGATTTAAAAAAATGCACGTATAATGTGTAAGGTGCTTAAAAGAAAAATAAAGTAGGCTAGAGGATGAGAGGGACGGGGTGGGTGTTATTTAATATAGGCCAGGGAAGGCTGCTTTAAAGAGGCAACGTGGAGAAGACCTACTTAAGGAAGCTTAGGAAAGAATTACAGATCGCTGCCTCCTTACCTATATACTAATATTTGAATACAGAGGTGGACTATTTTTAAAAAGTTAAATTTCAAAAGTGGTTCATATTTAATTTTCAAGAAGACCCACGAGTATGGATCCTAAATTTAAGTGACTAAAAACCCTATTCTCAGGAAGCACTCAAACACCTTTCAATTGTCACATGGTCCCTGGGAGGGTCCTCTGGAAAGAGTAGTGGGATAGTGAGACATTAATAATTCTTGTTTTGTTCTTTTAACCACAAGACTGTGCTCAATGTTTTAAAAGCACTTGTAAATTGAGGTCGTACCAAATCACTGACCCTTAGAAGCCAAACAGGAAAACGAAGGTCCAGCCTGCCTCATCTAGGCTGATACTTGAAGCAATGTTAGACACTCAGAAGAATCACCAGAGCTCACTAAACTCAACTTTCTCATGTTACTCAGGATAAAATGGGTCCTGAGGGCGTTAGGGGGCCCCAGGTTCTACAGGCAACTGCAGCATCATGGGTAAAACCCAGATATCCCGACTCCTCGGCCAGTCTTCTTGCCACTCCTCTCTGCATAAGGTCCCGCACCTTAGAGCCAACCTGAGACACTTTCAGGAGCCAAGTCCATCTGCTGGAAAGAGGGTGGCAGATCTGAAAGGTGGTTAATGGGGCAAACAGAGGAGAACTACACAGGTAGTGAGTCTGGGGGAGTGTGCAAGGGCTGCTGGGAGGGACACCACGAATTCCAATGGCTGCCATGATTATTACGCAAATGTTCTTCTACCCACTGTCATACCCCATCTAAGTGCAAGCACACATCCTTTGCAAATCTCCTGCCTTCCCAATTAAAATGGCACAGCTTTGGGGTACCCAGGACACCAACGTAAGAGGAGACCTGTGAATTCAGTGCTGTAAAAATGCACCAAGATTACAAAAGGTTACTAATTTCAAAAGTTACCAAGAAAACTGGAACCTCCCCCATCTCCCCAAGTGAATGCAATTTGGAAGAAAAAGATTTTTAGGAGTTCAAAAGAATCTAGCATTTTCTTCCTCTCTCTCAACCCACTCCATTTAAAGAAGGATTTTAAAATGACTCCAAGTTGGCCCTGTGGCATCTTAAGGTTTACACTTTGGAAAGTCTTTGAAAACCTCACTTCATGTTTGAGATCTGACAGGGTAATCACATGAGCATTCAAAGCTATGGTTTAAAGAAAAAAAAACCCACCAAAGTTCGAAACAAAAGCTATCTTTTTTTTTTTTTTTTTCGGTACGCGGGCCTCTCACTGTTGTGGCCTCTCCCGTTGCGGAGCACAGGCTTCGGACGCGCAGGCGCAGCGGCCATGGCTCACGGGCCCAGCCGCTCCGCGGCACGTGGGATCTTCCCGGACCGGGGCACGAACCCGCGTCCCCTGCATCGGCAGGCGGACTCGCAACCACTGCGCCACCAGGGAAGCCCCCAAAGCTATCTTGATTATAGTAACTGCACTGTTCTTTTAAATGTAACCTGAAACCTAAAGCACTTTTCCATAAGACACTTCCTAGGATAAAAATGCTTAAAAAAACATTACCAGAAGTGCATTCTATCAGCTGCCTGACTGGGAAAATACTTTCAAGAAAAGCACACTGCTACTGCAGCACCCAGATCCAATAGGACCCCCAAATTATTCCTCAATCGTGGTAGCAACCTTTAGAATATGAGATTTTTTTTTTAGTAAGATTAAAGTGTGTTACAAGAGGCTCTGCTCCTTCTAGGGAGCCCACACCAAGATGGCGACATCAATAAACAAGTAGCATAGAGCAATATACAGACTCATAAACCAGCACTGAATGGGGGTCAGTGACTTGCCCAAGGTTGCAGACTTACTTGACCGTAGGACCAGGAAGAGAATTTAGGTCAATAATTCCAGGAGCTGCGTACTTTCTACCAGAACCAATGTGACCATATGTACAAAATGGAAGCAGATGAAAAAACCAGCATCTTCCATCATCCATTTACTCTGAGGCACTGGGAGATCTTTGAGTTCAATAAGCTTATTTTAATATGACTATTTAACCCTCAGGAATTACGGAGAAATATGCATATTTAATACAAATTTTTAGAAAACCAAGAAATAAAAACTCGGTGGAAATCCTTCTTTTACAATGCTTTTTCTCCCTGATCTCCCTCATATTACTGCATTTTGCTCATTCAAAATAGCTCACACGACTGAAAAATATGGTAATATATGCTTGGAAAAGTTTCTTGACCAAATTATTAAGAAGCTGAAAACTTAATATTAAGTTATTTTTATATATATACACACATACATATACATACATATATGTATATATAATATATAAATACATATTTGCATATATAATATATATAATACATATATGCACAATATATATTGTGTCTATATATATTATATATATATATATAATATAGATTTACACTTACACACACACACACACACACACACACACACACACACACACACACACACACACAAAACCAAGGCGAAGTTGGCTCTTCATTTTCTAAAATTTGAAGGTAATATGTTCATAGGCCAGCCTGGGTTTCCTGTAGTTTTACTCTTTCCTGGTCAAAACTCTGCTAAACTTTTCTTTTGTGACACAGTCTAGCAATGAGGTAAAAACCTCCAGAAAGCAGCAGAGCTGGGCAAACCCGTAAGTTTTGTGCCGGATAAGCTTCTCGAAGCCTATAGTGTGCCTTCCCTTCAATTACTGGATCCTAAACCTCCTCATAAAAGGTGACCAGCAGCTGACACACAAAAACTACTAATCTCAAAATCCCAACCCAGTAGTCTGATAAAAAGCAATAAATCAGCCAATTTTAAGCAAGAGAAGCACTGAACAGCTGACTGTACTTGCATACCTCAGAGTTTTGAAAGCCAGAAACACATTTCATTCCAATCAAAAACTTCACATAAATAAAATAATTGCAGGGTGCAAATCCTGGTTGGGAAACCTTAGCCTGGAAGAGTTTACCTCCTACCCACCAACCTAAAAGAACTGCCAGAGCCCAGTTTAAAGAGGCTGCTCTGAACTTGATACTATTTAGCTGCACCAGGAGAAAGGGCATTCCTGCACTGAAAGAGTCACTGTCTTCCACACTTGATCCATAAGAAGATAATGAGCAGCGCCCTACAGAAGCTGAGAGAAAGTCAAGTTCATGGCAAATAAAAACAGAACCTCTCCCCTTAAAAAAAAACGAAATTAATTGGAGGATCACCTAGAGCTAATGCTAATACCACTTCAGCACCCTGGCTCCTGCATCCAATGATTCACAAATCGTTACAAGGCAAGTCGCTGCAGAAGCAAATCTTGTTAACTTACAACATTCACTGTGCACGGTTCACAGGTAGCCCCAACCTGTCCTTCACCATGGAGACTTCCCAGAAGAAGCTGGAGCGCTCCTGGGCCCAGGCGTGTTCTTTCTTCCTTTCACAGGGAAGGGAGAAGTACCTAGCATAGGAACAGAACAAAAGAAAAAGAGAAAGGTGAATGCATCGTCAAATCCCTTGTTATCTCAACAAATGAAGTTCACGATCAATTAGACTGATGGATATTTCACCAAAGACCATTCTCCAGTATGCTTTGCTTAAAAAGGAAATGCGGTAATTTTGCTCTTGTCCCAGGAGACAGCACGGTGCGGCCAAGCCTCTCCCCCACCCCCACCCCATCCCCACCCCAAGTTGAAGCCAATTCTGGGAGACTTCAGACGCAATCCCAGCTGAGATGCACACTTGCAACACAGCCTCAAAATAAGCTACTTGAGTTTGCTCTCTTGCAAAAAGGAGGGAGCTAGGGCTATCACCTTCTGCCATTTTCATACCTCACTGGGTGGTTGGGAAGACGAGTAAGATCACTCTGGCAAAGCACCCACAGTTCCCGAGAAGAAAGGCGCCACATAAACACAAAGGATTATTAGCAGTCAGAAGCCTGTTACTGAGCTTGGAGCCAGAATATAAAAGCCAGCTTTGGCAAGGCACCCGTAATCAACCATCCCATCCCTGAGGCACCCAAATGTCCAAATGCTTCTTCTTCCACCGAGGGGTCAAGGGAAGCAGAGGACTGGAAACAGAAGCATCTAGAATCTCAGGGAGAAGAAAAGTAAAGGCCTGGATCAGGAAGTGAAGAGGAAGAGGAGATGAAAACTGGTGAGAGAGGCACGTGCAGGAACATGATGATTAGGTCCACCCCCACCCCCCCTCGGACTGCTGTTCTGCAGCGTTGAGTGCACTGGACATTTGCAGGGCTGTGAAATTTTCCACTTGGCCATTTACCATTTCCACCCACCAAAGTGGCACATTGAGGCCCTGATGGAAAAGGACTGGGTGATTTTTGTTTGTTTGTTGCTTTTAAAGAAAAGACCTATTCATATCCTGATTAAGTTTACTCTCAATATCTCACTAATATTTTCCACACCTGGATTTCTTGATTTTTTTTTTTTTCCCCTCCTGTAAGACAGGGCCAGGAAAAACTTTTCCTGGGCCAATATTATCAAGGTATTTTGACTTGTGTACTTTTGAGGAGCATGCTTGAGGTATGGAAGCTTACAGGAGTGGCTTTGGGGATGACAAGAAACAGACCTTCCCAAATAGATCATCCACAAGTACCAGTCATGATTTTCTTTCAAAGTCATAAGCGTACATTGAACAAAATTGGGAATCCCAGAATTAGCACTGTGGGTATAGGAATATTTTCGATGGAAAAATGTGATCTCTTATCTCAAAAAGAAGCAAGAATGAATAATATCAAATCTTAGATTTGGAACTGGCAAAAAACTGACAAGTAGACCTCAAAATAAAGAATTTTTTTTAAATGCAGAGAAAAAAATTAGGACGAAAGGGAGAAAGGTGTCTGCTATTAATACAATTAACCATGACTTTTATAGTGAATCCAGTTTATAAAGTGCTTTTTTTAAAATCGAGGTATAACTGACATAAAACATATTAGTTTCAAGTGTACAAACTGCTTTCTTATTCATTCCTTCACTGGACACATTTTTACTTGGTGCTTACTATATCCACCAGGTTCTATGTTCATAATGGTGAACAAAAAAGACAAAGGACTGTGCCTTTAAGGAGCTCATGGCTGCAAGAGGAACAGATATTAAAGAATCAGAGTATACTATTTTTAATATTTGCATAACATCCGAAAAGCAGACAGGCATTAAGAAGGACAAATAAACACTGTGATTTGCAATCACCCCATATGGGGTAACGTCATTTAGAAGGAACGTCTTTCTTACACAAGTTAACACTTAAACAGGGAAGTAAAAGATGAGCGAGAGTTACCAGTCATCAAGTTTCCAGGCAGAGGAAACAGCCTCTGCATTATGTGTGAGCTGACTAGACCTGTACAATTAATCTGTTACTTCATCATTTTCCCCTGACTTTTTTTTTTTTTTTTCAGTCGGGTCTTCTTGATCAAGAAATGAGCAACAGATTTGTTCTCAAAACCTTGAAATAAGAAGTGATTCTTCTTTCCAACTACTGGGCCATCAGAGCAACAAACTAGTAATTTCTGCTAGAGGAACATTATTCAGTGCAGGCATTACACTTGATGTGACAGAAAAGGAAGACTCTGGCTTCCTAAGGCATCAAAAATAACCCCATCATCACAATGAAATAAAACAAAGCTTCCTCTTAAAACCCTCCCCTAAAAGGGCTAAAAACAGATATTACACGTAAACGTCTAAAAACAAAATAACAAAACAACAACAAAAAAACCCCACTTCTTAGTACCTTCTATTAGGTTCCAAATTTGCTGGCTTCCTCTTGACTATTAGGATGTTTTTTATTATTTCTCTCCTGGACTGAGATGGTATTTTTCCTCACTCTCTAGAGTGTCCTGTGCACCTTCTCTTTTGGTTCTTGGTTTGGTATCTGTTTGTCTACCCAGGTAAGCGGCCTGATACACAGAAATGAAAAGCGACGGAAATGTTGTGTTCAACTGAACTGTCTTCTTGCTTCCTACCATCCCAGAGCTGGTACAACTTAATTTTTCCACTAAGGAAAATCAGGAATTTGCTTTCTTCATCCCACAAAATGAAGGCATCCTCAGACAGGCTCATTCATGTTCTCCCGTGAATGGAGTAAGTTTGAAAGTCTGTTTGAAATGAATAAGCCAAACTTCTATTTGAGCCTGTTTTCATTTAAGACACCGGATAAAATGTAGTATCTCCTACATATCTGGTTCCTCCTATAACCCCAAATATGAACAATCCTCCAAGTTCAAAGTCGTGAAATCCAAACCCCCCACTTTGACTTAGGAGTTCTGACAAGCTTTAGCAAACTCAGGAAGAAAGAGCAAGAAGAAAAACTTTCTGAAGCCAAGTTGTCCGAAACCCTGCCATGAGACCTGGGAAATTATGCCAGGCTGACAGTTTCATCCTCCATCCAGAGATGAAAATGACACAATGCCAATTTCTCCTTCCCCTGACTGCCCGCAGCACTAACAGCCTTTACCGGGCATTCTGACCCAAGGTCCTTTTTCAATTCAGCACTGTTAAATAAATCCAGTGGAGTATAAAAGGACAAAGTAAGTCTTGAAAGGCTCCAAAAGTTTACAAGCTCCTTGATGAAAGAAACCTTGCCCTGCCCGTCTTCTGCCTGCAGCCTTCTGGTACTGTTGAGTAGAAGAGCCTGCACTTAAATTAAATGATCCATATCCCAATGCAGTTCTATGACTTAACCCTTATGCCAAAGGAAGCACTACTTACTCTACAGCTATAATTTAAGCCCTTCTCACTTTTCCGCCCTCCAGAGACTTTGAGGTCCTATATGCCTATCATCCAAATGAAAGTCCTGCATGAACTCGAGAATAATTAAGTTATAACTTACCCTTCTCTCTCCTGTTCTTCCAATCCATTATATTTTTGGTCACTAATGGCTTTTGAGCAGTTGCCATCTCCTTTCAAGATTTACAACTCCTCCCCCCATCACCAGGAGCCTTTATCCTTGATTCTCCTAGCTCTTCAAAAGCCACCATTAAGGGGCAACCCTGGTGGCGCAGTGGTTGAGAGTCCGCCTGCTGATGCAGGGGACGCGGGTTTGTGCCCCGGTCCGGGAAGATCCCACGTGCCGCGGAGCGGCTGGGCCCGTGAGCCGTGGCCACTGAGCCTGCGTGTCCAGAGCCTATGCTCCGCAACGGGAGAGGCCACGACAGTGAGAGGACCGCGTACCGCAAAAAAAAAAAAAAAAAAATCCACCATTAAGGAAACCCTCGTGGTAACCTGAACCGCCATCAAAAACACCTGGAAGTCTTGTGAAACCATGTTGCTGGGTCCCACCCCCAGAATTTCTGATCTAGGAGGTCTGAGGCGAGGCCGAAGAACTTGCACTTTTAACAGGCTCCCAGGTGACGCTGAGGCTTCTGGTCCAGGGACCACACTTTGGGAACCACTGCTCTAAATGTAAACTCTTTCTGTCAATTACATGGCCAGACAGAGGCTAAGGATCTTGAGTATATTTAATCACTTTAAGATGGGTACATTGGAATAAACACGTATCATTCTTTCCAAAGAAGTGACAAATGACCAAACAACCCGAAAAGCCCACACCACTTTATAATCTGGGAAAACTTTTTGTGGCTCTTAGTCTGTCTCCTACTGGCTCCAAGTCCTGTTGGGGTCAATTCTGCCCTCTGTCTCTCCTTCAATCTTTCCCCCCCACTACCAGAAACTTCTTCACAGCCTAAAACGTAATCTTTGCTATCCCTGAAAGATCTTCCCCAGACCCTAATACATTCCCAAATGGCTGTCACCGCTGCCCTGTTCACCATAAAACATGTTAAAGTGTAGTATAAATTCAACACTGTATTTCATCGGGTACCTCTTAAACCCTTAGAGTTTGATTTCAACACTTTTTTTTTTTTTAAAGTAAACTTCCTTCTCTTTTAAAGGTCAGGAATGGCTCCCTGTCTTCTAAATGCAGTGGCCTTTTCCCAACTGACTCTCCTATAATACTTGATAAGGTAGTTCCTTAAATTTTCTTTTTATCTAGTGAACTAGCATTTTTGCCTGGACAGCATCTTTCTGGAATAACCTCTCCCCCATTTTCTTTGTTATTTGGGCTGGGTTGACCTCATGCCTTGGGCCCAAAGATGGGCATATGCCAACTATTATATATAGGATGGATAAACAACAAGGTCCTACTGTACAGCACAGGGAACTATACTCAATATAGTATGATAAACTGTAATGGACAAGAATATAAAAAGAGCATGTATGTATAACTGAATAACTTTGCCATACAGCAGAAATCAACACAACAGAATGAATCAATTATACCTCAATAAAATTTTAAAAATAAATAAATAAAGATGGGCATATGATCTAGGCTTGGAGAATCAGAATACATATCCCTCTTGCCATGATGACAGGATGTAGGGATGGGCATGTAACCAAAGCCACACCAATCAAAGGCCTCTCTCAGACTGGCTGGAACTAAGAGGAATGAGATGCCCTCTCCATGGAAGCATGGTCTACTCAGAGCTATTTTTACCACCTTGTGAGGAAAGCCCCCATGAGGGTGAAGCTCTGCAGCAGGAAACAAGGCTGAAAGACAGAACGTCTGAGTCCTGATGACACTGAGGTCCCTTGGATCCAGCCATGCCAAAAGTTACATTCATTCCTGTATTTTTTAGTTACATTGTGATAGAGAAAATTCTAAAGTGGCTCCCAAGATCGCCCTGTCCCCTGGTGCCCACACACCCTCTCCCAGTTATTCAATCAAACACAATCTGGGCGCTGCTGCTGCTGCTGTGAAAGATTTTGCAGATAAAATTAACATCCCAAATCAACTGACCTTAAAACAGAAAGCCCAGCCTTGGTGGGCCTGACCTAATAAGGCGAGCCCTTCAAAGGGGCAAGCTCTTCCAGGAATGAGATTCAAAATATGAAAGAACAAATTTGGGGGTGGGAGGGGGGATGGCTCTCACCAGGAGCTGAGAGTGGTGCCTATCCCATAGCCAGCAAAAGAATAAGGGCCTCAGTCCTACAACCACAAGGAAGTAAATTCTGCCAATAACCGCAGGAGCTTGAAAAGGACAGCAAGCCCCAGATGAGAATGCAGTCCAGCTAACATCTTGATTTCAGCCTTAGGAAACCCTGAGTGGAGAATCCAGCTAAGCCATGGCTAGACTTCTGACCTATAGAAATGGTGGTTTTAAATCACTATGTTTAAGATAATCTGTTCTGCAGCAGTAGGTGATATAGTAAATTCTTTTTTGTTTGTTTGTTTAAATCACTCTGAGTTTTACTTGTCTCTTGCAACCCAAATGTCCCACTACTACTCTTGATTTCTGAAACAGCACTATTCTGATGTTCCTTACATCACTGAGTGCTACTCCTCTTTCTTTGCTTTTGTCCCTTCCTGTTATTCCTTCTAACCCTAGGATATATACTGTCCAAGGTGACATTCTCAACTCTCTTCTCCTATAATAATTTCCTTGTATTGCATATGATTCTTAAATCTGTATCCTGGCTTCTCCCCCAATAAGCTGCTGGTTATGTGCAGTATAAATAAATTATGCCTGTTTCAAAACTTCTATTTTTTTTCCCCCAAACCAGTCCTCCTTTTATTTCTGATTCATGCTCACGGCACAGTTGTCTTCTCCTCTTTTCTCCCGGAGTCTACCAGTTGTCAAGTCCCGTTAAGCATGCACTCTACACCCACACTGCCGTGCTGGCTCAGACTCTGTCCTCTCGCGGCAGCCTGCTAATGGTCTTCTTGCCTTCAATTCTCTCCCTGCAAACCTCTGAGCCATCCCTGTTGGATCCTAAAGTAGATTATACAACTTCTCCATGCCACACCTTCACAGGTTCCTCCAGCTTGCGGAACATCTCCTAAAATCTGATGTTTAAGACCTTTACCATCTAGCCCCAACATGCTTTTCCAACTTCATTTCCCACTTCTCCCCTTATGTGTGTTGTACCAGCCAAACCAAACTGAGCTCATCTCTTCATCTCCAAGAGCTCACATTTCTACTCTCTATGTAAAAATTCAAGCTCTGCCTACTAGGACCAGCTCAAGTCCAACCTTTTCCAATCACTCTTTCCTTCATCCTCCCGTGCTACAACTTTCTCAATCAGAAGTACTTTTTTTTTTCCCTTGGATGTGAACTCCTTTGGTTTTTATTCCTTTTCCCGAGGATACTAATCATTTTATTCCTTACCCTCAAACAGGCACCATTTCTCCAGACCGTAGTGAACTCTGCAAAGGCAGGGTCTGTGCCTGTCTTCTCTTTGTGAGTGCCATAGTGCTTCTGCAAAGGGTAACCCTTTGACGAATACCTGTTGATTAACTGACTGAGAATGTGGTATTTTCCTTTCTTCCCTCTGACGTGTCCTCAAAGTCTCCTTACTCTGTGAGCTCCTTGCTGGTGGCTTGGAGAAAAATCATGACATGAGCCAATATGAAAACTGCTCAGTCAACTGATGAAATGCTCTATAAGAGCCTACCCCCCACCCCCCAACTCAGGCCCAAAGCTGACTCTTCGTATTTTCCTTCTGAGGGAGAAAGGAGCGGCCGAGGTTGCTGCCAACTGTAGAGTTCAGAAATGCCTCCTCTGGATCAGCTCAGCCCAGCAGGTCCAGAGACTCTGTCTCTACGCTGCTCACAAGGGAGCATCCACAGCAACTGGGGGAAGGGGAGGTGCCCCAAACTCCCCTTTCCCAGGAACGGCAACACAGAACTTCCTGAAAGTATAAATGGCCAGTAAGACTTCAAGAGGAGCTAGAGGGAGCTGACCAGTGGGATGAAGCCCAAACCCAGGGTATCCTGAAGAATATGACGTGTTCATCACATCATGCCGTCCCTCTTCAATCAACAAATCAGTAATTTGTGTGATTTATCCATTGTAAGATCTTATTCCAAACTGGCAGTCCCTGAATATCTAGCATGCACTTGGGACATTTTCTACTGATATTCACTGGTTTGTGCTTAGGTAATGAAAACTAAAAGTAGCATCTGCCGAAAGAACACATAATCAGAGATGAACATGCTAGAAAAAAAAAAAAATCCCGATGATGAAACGTTAAAATAAAAATTAATTCATGTTGATCCATGCCACTGTTTCCTAGGATTAGCACAGCTCATCACAAAAGGGAAGGCTTTATCCACACACATATAGACACGGCAGGTGTCTGTATTTGTATGCTGGTTATATCTCCTTACTGCTATAAAGCAAAGTTTGCTAAGAAATACAGTTATGTACCCAGAGAAAAGTATGTCTGCATATCAAGAAGAAAAGGAAAAGAATAAACAAGATATACCTAATCTGCCTGAACAGCCACAGAATGGTATCTCCAGGAAATTAGGATTTTAAAGACCAAGATGGCTTGTGCTCCCTGTTGACAGTTTCTCCCTGGCCCTGTTTAATACCCTGCTTCCAAAGGGGGTTGCTAAAGCCCAACAGAAGGCACTGTGGCTCAGGAGACAGAACAATCTGGATCAAGATCAAGAAACTTAAGAGACCACACCTGCGGCTCTACATCCCGTGGGTTACAAGTCCCTTTCAGGCTGCCAGGAGCCATCACACACCTTCTCGTAGGAGGAGAGTTTTATTCATGCCTGCTGGAGAAGGTCAGTGATTAGTCTGGGTGTTGCAGAAGTGCCTGGTAAAAATGGGGACGGTGGGGACTGAGCCTGTGTTTCATGCCTTGATCGCTTATAAAGCGTTTAAAAATCATGAGCCGTGGGCTTCCCTGGTGGCGCAGCGGTTGAGAGTCCGCCTGCCGATGCAGGGGACGCGGGTTCGTGCCCCGGTCCGGGAAGATCCCACGTGCCGTGGAGCGGCTGGGCCCGTGAGCCGTGGCTGCTGAGCCTGCGCGTCCGGAGCCTGTGCTCCGCGACGGGAGAGGCCACAGCGGTGAGAGGCCCACGTACCGCAAAAAAATAAAAATCATGATCTGTTATGGTTCCTGAGTAGCCTCTGCGAGGAATCCCCTGGCTGTACATTTTTTTCTGTGTCTGCTCTATTTTTCTCTCCCTTTTATAACAAAATTAGTAAAAATCCTAAGAAAAAAATTTGAATATGTGCCTCTCATTCTCTTCTTGCCATAATATTAGTTGTATGATAGTATCCTCAAGTATTTTGTTTGGCCTGACTTCACGAAATACCAAATGGTAAGTCAAAGTATTACAAAATGACAAGACAGAATCCCCATACACTCTCCAGCCCAATGCTTTTGGACAGATACAGAATTCACCAAAGGTATTAAAAGTAGAACTTTGGAAGCATCCTATCAAAGTCATGACTTCCTTTTTACTTAATGAAATGTTTCTACGTAAAAGCATGGCTTCAACCGGACCCTCAACCATGCTTTAAAAGTTATAGCAAGGTTACGTGATTAAAGGCTATTCGAAGATCTTTTGAAAAAACAGAATTATTTCCCCAAATTCAAAATCAGCAACAGTTGAACTATCCAACTTTGCGTAATGTTTGGATCAACAGGATTTCCATAATTACCTTAAATCAACCTCATCTGTCTTCTTTTTGTACGTTTTATTAAATTGAAAGCCAAAAAATATAATGACTCTGTATTTTATCCTTTTTTTCATACTATTCCAGGTCGCTGCCTCCTTGTTTAACTATCATAACTTTCTGATGCAATCAGAACAAAAGCATTAGAAGACAAAGGCACTATTTAAAACTTATCTTTTGGAGGAGGCTTAACAAAACTATTCTAGCTTAAAACGGAGATTTCAATGGTCTCAGCTGAGAAGCCCAAGGAACAGAAATGCCACTTGGCATTAAATCTAGGGATTACCTGTTGAAACACCAAAGGCAGGTAGACTTTGATGTGGGTTACTTGGTGCCGGGAAAGTACCAAGAAATACAATTATTCTTTTTTAATGAATATGGAGTTGAAGACTTGATACTATATTTGGAGCAAAGATTTGTTGCTGGAGGATGTGGGTAGCAGCACCAGGGCCCGGAGGCTGGGAGCAGGCATTTGCACACATACTTGCTTGAACCACATACAAGTAATGCTGTATAACAAAGTACCTCCTATTCCGTAATAGGGAAGAAACTCTGTATATTCTATTACAAGTTAATCACCAAAGGAATGTTGCCTATAAGCTTAAGTTACACATAATGGCCCATTCCTGGGAACCCTGCCTCCCAGGTAGTGAGCATTATGCTGAAGTACCTCCGTTTAACTCATGGGAAACATCCTCACCACCCCCACCTGTGAAGGACTGCAGGAAGGAAGAAATTAACACATCCAGAGGCTGACCAGAACCAGGAAATGGTTGACTTTACTCCCTCCCCTTTTAGTAGAAAAGAAGCCTGCGTTCTAACTCAGGCAAGATGGTTCTTTGGGACACCCGTCCACCATCTGCCTGGTCTGCAGGCTCTCTGAATAAGGTTGCTATTCGTGGCCTCAACAACTTGTCTCTCAATTTATTGGCCTGTCCTGCAGCAAGCCGAAGGAGCTTGGACTCAGTAACAATGCCACTTGCGACAACGTTTTAAGGTCAACTAAAGCGCACTATCAACTAGCACGGGACCCCAGCAAGACACAGCCACAGTTGGCCGGCAGAGTCCTGAAACTCAATTAAAATACCTGATCACATTTCATTAAAAATCACAAGGAAATTCCTTACATAATGAGGATCTTAAAAGTTTCCTACATCACTTTAAAAATAAACTTAAAACTCTTTAGAATTAGCAACACCTGTTTGTCACATGCCTCTGGAACCCACATGGTAGGGAACGGCGCACCCCCACTCCTACTTGAAGAATGAGTAACAGACTTTCTCTCCACCATCTCCCTCTTCCAGGTTTAGGGGGTTTATCCTAATATCATGGCTCAGGGGATTCTCACACTTAGAACTCCGCGCATATCAAAAGAGGAGAAAAATCTCACTCCTTAATTGTTTTGTCGAATAAGCTCTCCAAAGTTCATTTTTGTTACCTTTTTCAGGCAAAATAAGAGGCCTTTTACAAAAATTCTATTGCTAAAACAATGGAATTCTCCTGGGAATGACTTCGTTATGGAAATGAAGTGACAGCTTCTTTTATCTAGCCAGGCAGAAAGTCTGCATTTATAAAAGGCATTCAGAGCACTCAAGTGCTGTGCGTGGGAGGACAGAAAATGCTATTTTTAATTCAGATCTCAGCATTCCTCCCATACAGGTCTTTCAGTATAATCATACTAATACTGATCTAAAAGGAAAAAAAGATTCCCATTTCTGCTGACCCCAGCAGAAAAAAAGGGGGTGGAAAGCAAGAAATTAAACGAATGTTGACTACAGCTTCCTTCCACTTTAAGACCACTCTGCAGGCTCAGAGATCAACCTCCAAGGCTATCAAGAGCTGACTATTATCCAGAATGAAAGGGACTTAAGCTCTGTAACAGCCTTACGTCTTCTCATACAAATTTACATTTTCGTACCGTGTGACTTCCACTGTACTGAGCTTGCAGGAGTCACCTGGGCCTGCCAGGAGAGGCTATGCGGCTTCTCCCATCTGTCCCCGAGGGTTTACATTCCGCGGTGATGCTCTGATGGAGGGGTCCATTGAAACCCAATTTCAAATCTTAGAAACTGGAAGCCCTCTTGGGTAAAGCGGGAGGCACCTGAGCTGCTGCGTGGGCAGATGCAGAACTTTCCGGCTCAGGTGTAGAATCTGCAGAGGGACCTTTTACATGGCTGCCATGTTCCCCTGGCTCTGCTGGGGAACCAAAGCCCGAGGAGGAGTGATGAATGCGGTGCTGGTAAGAAGTGAAGACCAGTGTAGATGACTCTCTGCAGAAGCTGACATTGGAGGGGAAAAAGCAGAGGACGAGAGTGGAATCACATAGGATAAATGATAGAACAAGATCCTTTAGTAATGGCTAAGGGGTTGGTTTAAGACCCAAAGTGAAAAACTGAAGAACAGATGGGGTCAGAGAGAGTTTTTAATTGAGGTAAAATTCACATAACATAACATTCACCATTTAAATCATTTTTAAAGTGTACAATTCAGTGGTTTTTATTACACGCACAATGTTGTACAACCATCACCATTATCTAATTCCAGAAGATTTTCATCATCCCCCAAAGAAACCCCATACCCATCAGTCACTGCCCATTCCCTCCTCCTTCCAGCCCCTGGCAAC
The DNA here is from genome assembly GCF_026419965.1 of Kogia breviceps. Classification (NCBI taxonomy): domain Eukaryota; kingdom Metazoa; phylum Chordata; class Mammalia; order Artiodactyla; family Physeteridae; genus Kogia; species Kogia breviceps. The sequence goes on along the minus strand of NC_081319.1, from coordinate 95,025,574 downwards.
CACTGATCTACTTTCTGTGTCTATGGATTTGCCTATCCTGGATGTTGCATCTAAACGGAATCACACAGTAACATGGCCTGTTGCGTCTGGCTCCTTTCACTGAGCATAACATTTTCAGGATCAGTACTTCATTCCTTTTTTGGCTGAATACTGGCTGCACTGCACGTATATACCATAGTTTGTTTATCCATTCAGCAGTTGATGGACATTTGGTTGGTTTCCACTTTCTGGCCATTATGAAGAATGCTGCTATGAACATTCTTGTAGATGTTTTTGTTTGAATGACTGTCTTCAATGCTCTTGGGTATATACCTAGGAGTGGAACTGCTGGGTCATGGCAGTTCTGTGTTTAACCTTTGGAGGAAATGCCAAACTCTTTTCCACGGTGGCTACACAATCTTAAAGCAATTTACGAGGGTTCCAATTTCTCCATATCCTTGCCAATATTTGATAGCTTCCTAACTTTTTATTATGGCCACCCTGATGGACATAATGTGGTATCTCACTGTGGTTTTGCTTTGCATTTCCCTAACCACTAAAGATCTTGAGCAGCTTTTCAACGTGCTTATTGATCATTTGTACATCTTTTTTGGAGAAATGTCTATTCAAGTCCTTCGTCCATTTAAAAATTGAGTAGCATTTAAAAATTGAGTTGTCTTTTGGTTGTGCAGTTCTAAGAGGTCTTTACATATTCCAGAAACTAGACTCTTATCAGATACATGATTTGCAAATACTTTCTCCCATTTGTGGGTTGTCTTTTGACTTTCTTGACAGTGCCCTTTGATTCACAAGTTTTTTTTTTTTTTATTTTGATGAAGTCCAATTTACTTTCTAATGTTACTTGTGCTTTTAGCATTATATCTAAGAGTCCACTGTCAAATCCAATGTCATGAAGATCTATTCCTATGTTTTATTCTAACAGTTATATAGTTTAAATGGATTAACAACCTAAATGGAAGAGCTAATTTTTTGCATATGGTGTGAAGGGTCTAACTTCATTCTTTTGCATGTGTCCCATGTGTCTTTTCCAGCTGTCCCAGCACCACTTGTTGAATAGAGGTCACAGAGAATTGAATATGGAGTGATTTTAGTTCATTCTTTTTTAAAGAGTTTTTTTTTTCTTCCAAAAATATATATCATTTTGCAAATTTACTTAACTGACTTTTGGTTACAATGAATACAAGTGAATAAACTTGTTTTCCTCATCCCACATTTTGAGAATGTAGCAAGTTTTCAAGAACCTTGGCTCACCAGGGCCATAATCCTGAGCTTTAGGGGAAGTCAACAAGCTCTTGGTGGTGCTTTTGCAAGGACTAATTTCCAAAAGCAACAAATAGCTTGAAATTGCTGGGGTTTCCATTATTTTCATTCCATTTGTTGCCATGTTTCTTCTGCTCTAGTGAGCTGCTCCTGTCCTCAGCTTTCTAGAGACCTCTGTTCTTGTTCCCACCCCAATACCTGCTTATTAATATTGGCTCTTGGCAGAGAATTTAGTAATCTAACTCACAGTAAATCAGGTATAATATTCTTCTAGCATGATGTTTAAGGCCTTGTTTTGTTTAAGCAAAAAGAATAAAGTATAGGTTGTACAATTCTAAGTATCATCCAGTCAGCCAGTAGAAGAACTGGAGACTTTCAAATCCCTCTAAATCATTTCTCAAACTTGGCTGCACAATGAGATCACCTGGGAAGCTCTAAAAATACTGCTGCCTGGGATCCACCAGCAGAACTCCTCACTTAATTGGTCTGGGGTGCAGTCCAGGCAACAGGATTGTGATGTGCAGGTGAGGGAGAGCCAGCGCCCTGCAGTCAGGCATCTGAGGTTGCTTACTCCTCTAGGTCTCAAAGTCAGCTCTTCCTACCACTGCTTGCAGGCAGTTAGGGATGTACACTCATCCATTTTTTTTTAAGTTTTATAATTTCAGAAATTATAAAATTATAGTATAATTTAAAACTAACAAAAACAGTTCTCTAAGGGCTTCCCTGGTGGCGCAGTGGTTGAGAGTCCTCCTGCCGATACAGGGGACGCGGGTTCGTGCCCCGGTCCGGGAGGATCCCACATGCGGCGGAGCGGCTGGGCCCGTGAGCCATGGCCGCTGAGCCTGCGCGCCCGGAGCCTGTGCTCCGCAATGGGAGAGGCCACAACAGCCCAGATCACAGCATTTTGAAGTGGCAGGGAAGGGATTTTCAGTGCAATTCTTCCAACCCCAAAGTCTATCATTTATGCTGTCTCTCTCAGTAATTTTAAAGGGGCCAAAAGTTATGAATGTGGTCCTATAATTTGGTACTGGGGCCCATGGGGGAAACAGCAACTGTACATCTTCCGTCCAGCACCCATTTTGCAAGACGGGGCTGGGGAATACATACAGGAAAGAATGGTGGGCACTGTCCCTGCTATTTACTGTTCTTTCTCTCTGTTGCATGTACGTGGGTGTGTGAATGAGCGTGTGTGTGTGTCTCCATACAACGGAAGTGGGCCTCAGGGGTACACCCGAATTCAGGAACGTATGACAAGACTCCAAAACTGCAGCTGGGTAAGGTTTTCAGAGATGGTGGGACAACAGTAATTCTCTCCACTATGGGATAAGACTGGCAACAGGCCATGAAACACCTTTATTGTGGTACAAAAACGAACACAGAGGAAACTAACGCTTCGTTCACTTGTGAATTTAGTCTCATGCCTAAATATGATTACAAAGCTCAATCAGTGGGAAACAGAAAGACCCAAGGATATCAGGCAAAAACGCCCATACTTAAATATTCATATTCTTAGAGAAGACACAACATCTACATGATATCATCCTGCCTGTCAAAGCATGGGACACATTCACAAGCCTTTCCACCATAGCAGAAAAGTAGAAAAAAGAATTGATAAAACCTATTGGTTATGGCAGGAGAAGCTGGGAAGTGAATTTCAAGTCACTTTTCCCTCCTCTTTCTAATTGTTGCACTCAAACAAATGTGTGGGTCCATGCATGAATGTGTGTGCAGCTACACACATTCACACACATACCAGGCCTGTAGGAAAACAGATTTCAGTCCGGTCGTTTTGCATAGATCTGAAAGACTAGGGGCAGGGGGCTGCAATGCTTTAATTCTGTACATGCGTATTACTATGTAAGGAAACTGGGAGAATTTCTATACAACAGATTGGGAACTGGAAAGGAGGAAGAATTTGCTGAAGGTTTTCTTAGGCCAGTGTCAGAAGTTGCTCTGATGAGAAAAGTTTTCACAAGTGGGAGTTGTAGCTGCTTGTCTCTTAATTGTAGCGAATCTGTCAACTTCCTTTCCAGTGTATCAAGACTTTACTCTTCAAAATCACTCTCTGTGTGCCCTGAATTGCTATACTTTTAAGCTAACTACTTCTCAAAGTGCTGTTTAAAAACTGACATCTTCAACCGTATCCCAGGCTTCGAATATGTCTAAATTTGCACAGTCTCATTGGCTCTTACGAGAGTGCTACTTTAAAAAAATACACTTGACAGCCAATCTCTTGAAAATGACTTGTGCAGAAATTGTGTTCAAATTACTTTTTATCAAGAGATTTAAGAGAAAATGTGGTTTTCTTTGTAATAGGCTAAAAATAATGATATCCTTTATCTTCCACTGAACATGTACATATGTTGTATAAGCTGTTGCATTTAAACAAATTGAAAAACAGTAGGATTCTGGCTTTCGTCCAGAAAGAAACAAAACTTGCCCAGAATATCATTGTAAGCATTAAAAAATACAATTAACTATTATTTTCCACCAAGTTCAATCCCACATACAGAATCAGACTGTCAACCAGGTCCAGGGCATCAAACTATAAAAGCTAATGTCTCAACAACAGACAGGAAACTCAAAAAAAAAAAAAAAAGATTGCAGTACAATTTTACATAAGGAAAAAGAATGAGAAGAAAGTGAGTTTATATTTCTACAAATTCCTTTTGAGTTACTGGGCAATATGTTATTTAAATTCACCCTTATGGCAACAGTACACAAGTCATATCCCTAAAATATTCCCATGGAACATTTTATTGAATATTTATCATGTGCAAAGTGCTGCTAGGTGAGGTTCAGAAATGGAGAAAACATGTTCATCTCTCTGAATATTGCTTTTTAAAACATAAAATAATTGTTACCAACTCTAATAATTTTTGGTGATTCTTCATCACCAGTGATTTTCAAATGTGTTTTTTTTTTAAGTCAATGAAATCTTATATATCAATGGAAACCTAATACATAAAATAAATAGAACAGACTATTCACATTGACCTATTGGTTTCTCCACCTGCTACCTGCCCCGCATCACCACCAAGGACTTCTGGAGGCGTCTGGGAGGCTTTGAGAAATCCTTAGGCCACTGGTCTGGGGAGTCTGAAGTCCTTAACACGGCATATGGGACCCTCTGCACCTTCACTCCTTTATTTCACAGCCTTAAGAGCTCACCACTCCACCAGCCACATGACACATCGTCAAGTCATCAATAATGGAGTGTCAACTGTTCACTGCATGCATTGTGCACCACCTGTTTGTTCCCCATGCTTTGTCCAAGCTGTCCCTCAGCACGTGAGCCCTTCACGTCCTTCACCTACATGACAAGTGCCAAGACACCACAGCTCTGCATAGCTGGATGCTGTCTTAACTCCGTATATACATTCACTTTTGCCTCGCCATGATGGGTGGTAGTTATTGTTCATGTGGCATTCATGTATGCTAACTGGTAAATAAGTCAAAGACAGAGTATATTGTATTTTCAACTGTACAATACCATTTAGCACAGGTCTTAGCACATAGTTGGGGCTTAATAAATGTTTGTTGAGTGAATGAATGAAGATGGATAAATGGATGCATGAGTGACATGGGTTGAACCATTTTCATCCGACCCATGGAAAACGTTTATAGAAGTATACAGAGACATATATAGGTACACACTTTGAAAAATTACGGCAAAATACACAGAGCATAAATTGTACCATCCTAACCTTTTTTAAGTGTACAGTTCAGTGGCATTAAGTACATTTACACTGTGTGTGATCACCACCATCTCCAGACTCTTCAGTTTGCAAAACTGAAATTCTGTACATAAATATATTTTTAAAAAATTCTTAATAATGAAGTTTAATGATCTAGGGCTTGGAATACCCAGCTTCTTCACTTCCCCTTTGCCCCACCTGCTGTATATCTCACACCTTTTCGTCCACACTTGGGACCTCCATTAGTGAGAAATGTGGTCAAGACATATGATCAGTGAAACTCCTAGCTACCAGATTAGCTACTAGCTAGCAGTTTAGGTTGCTAGAAAGGAGTTTTCCGGATTTTTCTCTTAAGCCCTCACTGATCCCTATTAACAGGAACTGTTAGGAGTCAGCTTTCACCCCAGGACTGTTTGGGGCTCCATGGAATGCATGCCTTTAAGAAACAGATGCATGTGTGTCAAAGAGCCTATATCTAATACACACAGCTGATATGTGATTATCCATATGATTTTATGTTCCATATTTTAACATTTCTGAACTTAGGACTGGTTTTATATATCATGAGCACATAAAAAAAGTGATAGCATGGCTTTCATTTCCCCAGGAAACTAATCGTTAAATCTATGGAGCATCTTATCATCAGTGGATCAGAGAAATTAGAGAAAGCGGTACATATTTTGTATTTGTACAGTTAGATTTCTAATTTAAAATGTTTGCATCTCATGATCACATTTTTGATCTTACACTTAGAGGATGATGAAGCAAAGTAAAGTAGAAGGACTTAAAAAGAGTGACAAGTCATTCTGGTGGCTGGTAGAGGCTAGCAGGTGACCCGGATGCTAGGCTGGGATCCCATGCTAACTGCTGCCCCCTAAAAGTCTCCACTGCTCCAGCCTCAGGTTCACCGTGTGTAAACTACACAGGGCAAATTAACATTCAAAGAAGGTTAAGCTATTCCTGACCTCCTTCCTGCACCAACATTCAATACCTCTCTGACTTTGTCAAGAGTCGTCAAGGGGAAGCGCTGAGACACCACCCACTCTGCACGGCTGGCTGGGGCCAGTTGAGGGGAAGAGCCCACCTCTTCCTATGTTCAGCTCCCCTGCTTCCACTTTTGTAGCTCTCGTTCTATTTTCCAACTTGGATCACAGTTACTACCTTACACATCATATCAGCTAACGACGTACACCCTCTGGGGAGCCTAGATCACTGAGCAAGGGGCCAAAACTCAGCCAGACACAATCTAAAGTTCTCCCTCTCAGCTGTGATCAGCTTGGATACCTAGATACACACGAGGTGGGCAACTGGCCCTGACTGAAAGAAAGCAACAAGCACATGGCAAAGCCACATGCCAACCTTGACTCATCAGTACGCCTACCATGTATCAAGTTCAACCAGCCAGCACCAATACCACCAGATTTTGTTTTGACCAAGAAATAAGTAAACAGCATAGAGAAAAGGTCCCTATCAGGTGTGCCTAGGATGCTGGTATCAGTCCTGTTTTTGAGTTTCTATCATTAGGGTAGGCTGGACATCCCAAATCTTCAAGTTAATAAGGTAAGGAACACCTGTGGGCGTCACAGGAAGGAATAAGGGCACCAGCAGCCTACTAAAATAGGAAGTTAGACACAGCAATGAGATCTGGAGATTTCCCCTTGCAAAAAAAAAAAGGAGAGATGGTGGCATTTCATATGAACACAAGCCAGATTTGCTGAAAAAGCAGCCTTTGTTCCTTAACAAAACTGCAGCTGACTGTCTACCGAGTATTTAAATTTCCTGAAATATTGTACTATAACCAACCCGCGTGCATTGTCACGAAGCCCTCATTCCAAAAACACGGTCAGGGAGAAAGCAAATTAAGGTCTCGGTGATAACTTCAGATGAGTGAGAACAAACTGCTATGCTTCTATCTTTTAGACGTTTAAGGAATTTTATTGTTACTTCACTTGCCAGACTAAGTGAATTATAAAAATCTCTGCTTTCTCATAAAAGCCTCCACAGACCCAGGCACTGTGAATGATGTCACAATGAGCAGTGCACTATCCCTTTTCCTCCCGGAAGAAATCATCCTTTTCCTGATTCTCCTTTTCGCTTCATCTGCGGAACAGTGCCTACTCCAGGCTGAGAGCCTCGTGGTTTGGGCAAGGAACTGACTGAAAAATCTTGGCATCAGGGTTTATTATAAACTGAGTTACACAGGAATGGAAGACCATTGGAAGCCCTGGAAAAAGGAGAACTATTACCAGGGCAACAGAGAGGTTGGACCTTTTAGCTGGTGATTTGTTTTCATTTGTTCACACGCTGTGATTCATCCTTTGGGTGACAGCAAGCAGGCTGTATCATTTTCAAGTTCATCATTTTATTAAGAACCGAATCCAATGAAGAAGGAAAATGGTCATTTGGAGGTTCTAATGATTTTTCTCTAGTATCGTCTTATTTAATACTTTTATATGAGCAAAGCTGATGCTTGCCCTCCCCCTCCCCCTTTTTTAATTTCCAGAAAATAAGACATTTTCTGTAGGTCAGGTCACCAAGCAGTAGTTTAGAAAAGGACAATTTTAGCTTTAATTCTTCTCCTCACTTCTTATTTAATGGTAGCAAACCATTGAGATTCTCTGGAAAACAAAGAACCCATTTGTATGCCGAGTTCAAGAATTCTGATGTCTTGTTCAGAAGTGTTAGGAGGATTGATGAGTTTACAGTTGGTAAATCACTTTGCAATTCCCAGGTCAAATGAATTGAACAATATCAGTGTTTGTTTTAGGGAAGTCCAAGTGATGAGCTCAGCCCAGTGGGCCTAATTAGGATACAACGCTTGTAACTTAAAGGTAAGAGGAAAAAATTTTCTGCAGTACTTATTTTTACCTAATTCTCTTCTATGCTAAGAGAGTAAAGGGCATGCTTGTGATTACTGAAAACACTGTATTACGTTGATAATGGTAAAAATAAATGAAACGATGGATGGATGGGTAGACAAATGACCAGCTGGCAACCAAAAACATATATTCCTCCCATATTATATATTAAGGCTGCTTCTTTAGAACCCTCTCTTCCTTACCCAAATTATCACTGCAGAAACAGACCATCACGCTTTGAGTCTTAAAATATAATGGAATTCCTAAATCAAATCTGTAAGATTTGGTTAAGAAATTTCAATATGGATTTATCAAATTTTTGAGGTAATAACAATACAAATGTTTCTGGTTTAATATTTGTCGCTATTCCTCCCTTCTTGCCCAAACTGATAAAAATAAAGCTTTTCTATTACATTGTGCTTAGAAATTCTCTAAACTATAGAAGGTGCTTGAAATTCATGAAGAAATAAATGGATGGACAGATGCATCAGCTTTGCAAAAGTCAGAATGAACCTTGAATGGTTTCTTATGCCTCTAGGAAAGACTGAACTTCAAACAGGCAGGACAAGTATTTTTCTTAGCAAAGCTTTATGAGAAATGGGCTCAATCACTACTTTAGTGTTTAAGGACTTTCACTGTATGGAAACTTCCTTACACTGAAGTCTCCAAAGCCAAGTTTATAATCGACAATGTATGCCTGAGTGTAAGGTGAAGGTTCTTCACAAATGTATCCCTCAGAAAAGATCCAGTTCCCTTAATTTTTGAGTCCACAGAAAGTTTCATATTATTTGTTGCTCTCTTAAACAACAAAGTACTCTACAGAAAACATTCTCTTGAAACCCACTCTGTCAAAGCTAGTTTTGCATGCTTACAAAGTCACCTAGCAGAATTGCTGGGTTTTTTTTTTTGTTTTTTTCTTTTAAAGGAAGAAAACAGATTTAGCTAGTAATTATTCTTGGGAGTATGACTTTACAGTTTAAAAGAATGAATGTCACATAAATAAAAAAGGATTTTAAAGATTGCTTTCTAAAGCAACACAGTAAGTGGTTACGCTGTATAGTTTGTAAATACATACTCACTGGAAGGATAGAAAAAAACTCTCTCAATATTGTTTGGTACCCATATTGTTACAGTAATGGTCTCCAATATATCATGCCTCCTTGTATCCATGTTCACATTAACTGAGCTTGGCTATGTGATTTGTTTTGGCTGGAAAGGTATTTAAAATGTAATCAATAGATATAGACATGGGTACTTCTTGCTTGGGATAAAATTCTTGGTGACAGCATCACACACAGATTCAAAACATATTTGTATCTCAAACGACTTAGATGGAAGTCAAGATAATCGGCCCTGGAATGCTATATCACATGACTTATAAAAGATGTCCAAGTCATATCAGATGACTTATCAAAAGATGACAAAGACACTAGCACTATGAAGTTGTAAACAAATTATTTTTGTTTACAAAACGAATATGAAAGTAGAAAAAAAAAGAATGTTTTTAAGTTAATCTACTATGACTTCAAAACATGCTTGTGGACTTCCCTGGTGGCTCAGTGGTTAAGAATCCACCTGCCAATGCAGGGGACACGGGTTCAAGCCCTGGTCCGGGAAGATACCACATGCCACGGAGCAACTAAGCCCATGCGCCACACGTACTGAGCCTGCGCTCTAGAGCTCACAAGCCACATCTACTGAAGCCCATGTGCCCAGAGCCTGTGCTCTGCAACAAGAGAAGCCACCACAATGAGAAGCCCGCACACTGCAACAAAGAGCAGCTCCCCACCCCCGCTGCAACTAGAGAAAGCCCGCACGCAGCAACAAAGACCCAACACAGCCAAAAATAAATAAATTTTTTAAAAAAGAGAACATGCCTGTGAGGCTAAATAGTTTAAGTACAGATCTGATTCTTTGAGCTGAATCTCTAACTTCTTAAAATATTTACAGTCGGGCTTCCCTGGTGGTGCAGTGGTTAAGAATCTGCGTGCCATTGCAGGGGACACGGGTTCGATTCCTGAATGGGAAGATCCCACATGCCGCAGAGCAACTAAGCCTGTAGTGCCAGAACTACTGAGCCTGTGCTCTAGAGCCCATGAGCCACAACTACTGAAGCCAGTGAGCCACAACTACCACAGCCTGCGTGCCTACAGCCCATGCTACACAACAAGAGAAGCCACCACAATGAGAAGCCTGCACAGCAACAAAGACCCAATGCAGCCAAAAATAAATAAATAAATAAATTTATTTAAAAAAAAATGTTTACAGTCAAGTTGGCAAAAAAAAAAAACCTCACTGAAAGGATGTATGGCAGCTTAAATCTGAACCTGTATCTCATACCCAAACCTCTTCTTTTTTCTTTGACCGCCCATTGTGTTTTTTTAACATCTTTATTGGAGTATAACTGTTTTACAATGGTGTGTTAGTTTCTCCTTTACAACAAAGTGAATCAGTTATACATATACATATGTTCCCATATCTCTTCCCTCTTGCATGACCCTCCCTCCCACCCTCCCTATCCCACCCCTCTAGGTGGTCACAAAGCACAGAGGTGAACTCCCTGGCTATGCAGAAGCTTCCCACTAGCTATCTGTCTTACACTTAGTAGTGTATATATGTCCCTGCCACTCTCTCACTTCGTCACAGCTTACCCTTCCCCCTCCCCATATCCTCAAGTCCATGCTCTAGTAGGTCTGTGTTTTATTCCTGTCCTATCAGTAATCTCTTCATGACATTTTTTTTTCTTAGATTCCATATATATGTGTTAGCATACGGTATTTGTTTTTCTCCTTCTGACTTACTTCACTCTGTATGACAGACTCCAGGTCTATCCACCTCATTACAAATAACTCAGTTTCATTTCTTTTTATGGCTGAGTAATATTCCATTGTATATATGTGCCACACCTTCACAGATCTGTAGATCTGAAGACAGAACACCCTGCCTGAAATATCTACTAAAAAAAATGTCTCACCACCTCACATCCCTTAAGATAGCTACTATCAAAAACACAGAAAACAAGCACTGGCAAGGATGTGGAGAAAGTAGAACCTTTGTGCACCATTGGTAGGAATGTGAAATGGTGAAGCCATTGTGGAAAACAGTACAATCGCTCCTCAAAATATTAAAAATAGAATTACCATACAATCCAGCAGTTGTACTTCTGGGTATTTTCCCAAAGAATTGAAGGCAGGAACTTGAACAGATATTTGTACACTCATGTTCATAGCAGCATTATTCACAAAAACCAAAAGGTGAAAGCAACCCAAGTGTGAATAAACAAAATGTATATACATACAGTGGAATATTATTGAGCCTTGAAAAGGAAGGAAACTCTGACATACACTACAGTATGGGTGAACCTCAGGAAAATTGTGCTAAGTGAAATAAGTCAGTCCCCAAAGGACAAATACTTGTATGGTATCTAGAATCCACTTATATGATATATTGAGAGTAGTCAACTTCATAGAGACAGGGAGTTAAACGGTGCTTGCCAGGGGCTGGGGGAGAAGAATGGGAAGTTATTATTTAATGAATGTGGAGTTTCAGTTTTACAAGATGAAAAGAGTCCTGGAGATTGGGGGCACAACACGTATATACTTAACACTACTGAACTGAACATCTTAAAATGATTAAGATGGCAAATTCTGTATTGTACCACATTTTTTTTTTTAAAAAGAATGTCTCTTGTACACCTTAAACTCAACATTTTCAAAATTCTGTTCTGTGCCTGTTCTCCCCATCTCTGTGAACAACACATCCATTGCCTTGCTTGCTCAAGCCAGAAAACTGGGAATTATCCTGGTGACCACGTCCCTATTCTTTATCCACATCAGAAAACTACAAGTCCTGCACAGCTGACCTTGAGAATACATGCATCTTGAACTCACCTACCTCTCTCTGAGGTTGCTACCACCATTCAAGTCCAAACCACTATCACTTCCTCTCAGGCCAACTAAAGGTTTTCCTTCCCCATTCCCTGCTTTCCTGCCATCCTCTAATCCACCCTGCGTGTTTTAGCCCTCACATGGCTTTCCAGGTACTTAACAGAATTGAACCTCCTTGTCAGTTCCAAGGCTCTTCACTCTCTGTGGCTTGCCAACTCTAACGTCATAGCCCTCTAACTCACCCTGGTCTTCAGCCACATGGGTTCAAGTCCAGGTTCTTTGAATGTGCCAAGCACTTCTCATCTCAAGGCTTTTGCATATGTCACTTGCTCTGCCTACCTTCAGGTTAATGTCATCTCCTAAGCCAGGCTTTTCCTGCCCACCCAAGCTAAAGTGGCTCCATCCCTCCCCCTTGTGATTTTTGCTCATTTTCCCTTCATTTCTCATTATATTTATGCGTTTACACGTTTATTGTCTACCTCTTCCAGTTGACTATAAGCTCCTTGAGGGCAAGGCTTGGCCCTACTTGCCATACTTGGCACAAATAAAAAATCATAATGTCAGATAACAAAAAGTGTTATGAAAAGAGCAAAGCAGGGTAAGAAGCTATTTTATATGAAGCACAAGGAAGGAGACTGGTTCAAGATTACAGAGTAGAAGGACATGTGCTCACTCATTCTTGCAAGAGCACCAGAATCACAACTAACTGCTGAACAATCATTGACAGGAAGACACTGGAACTCACCAAAAAACATACCCCACATCTAAAGACAAAGGAGAAGCCACAATGAGGCGGTAGGAGGGGCGCAGTCACAATAAAATCAAATCCCATAACTGCTGGGTAGGTGACTCACAAACTGGAGAACACTTATACCTAGAGACAAATTACAACAAAACACGACGATCCCAAACCTATGGGATGCAGCAAAAGTAGTTCAAAGAGGGGAGTTTATAGCAATACAAGTTTATAGCAATACAAAAAACAATAAAAATCTCAAATAAACAATCTAACCTTACACCTAAAGGAACTAGAGAAAGAAGAGCAAACAAAACCCAAAGTTAGCAGAAGGAAAGAAATCATCAGGATCAGAGCAGAAATAAATGAAATAGAAACAAAGAAAACAATAGCAAAGATCAATAAAACTAAAAGCTGGTTCTTTGAGAAGATAAACAAAATTGATAAACATTTAGCCAGACTCATCAAGATAAAGAGGGAGAGGACTCAAATCAATAAAATCAGAAATGAACAAGAAGTTACAATGGACACCACAGAAATACAAAGCATCCTAAAAGACTACTACAAGCAACTCTATGCCAATAAAATAGACAACCTGGAAGAAATGGACAAGTTCTTAGAAAGGTATAACCTTCCAACACTGAACCAGGAAGAAACAGAAAATATAAACAGACAAATCACAAGTAATGAAATTGAAACTGTGATTAAAAATCTTCCAACAAACAGAAGTCCAGGACCAGATTGCATCACCGGTGAATTCTATCAAACATTTAGAGAAGAGCTACTAACACCCATCCTTCCCAAACTCCTCCAAAAAATTGAAGAGGAAGGAACACTCCCAAACTCATTCTATGAGGCCACCATTACCCTATACCAAAACCAGACAAAGATACTACAAAAAAAGAAAATTACAGACCAATATCACTGATGAATATAGATGCAAAAATCCTCAACAAAACAATAGCAAACAGGATCCAACAACATATTAAAAGGATCATACACCATGATCAAGTGGGATTTATCCCAGGGATGCTAGGATTCTTCAGTATACGCAAATCAATGTGATACACCATATTAACAAATTGAAGAAGGAAAACCATATGATCATCTCAATAGTTGCAGAAAAAGCTTTTGACAAAATTCAACACCCATTTATGATAAAAACTCTCCAGAAAGTGGGCATAGAGGAAACCTACCTCAACATAATAAAGACCATATACAATAAACCCACAGCAAACATCATTCTCAGTGGTGAGAAACTGAAAGCATTTCCTCTAAGATCAGGAACAGGACAGTGGATGTCCACTGTCACCACTATTATTCAACATAGTTTTGGAAGTCCTATCCACAGCAATCAGAGAAGAAAAAGAAATAAAAGGAACACAAACTGGAAAAGAAGTAGTAAAACTATCACTGTTTGCAGATGACATGATACTATACATAGAGAAGCCTAAAGATGCCACCAGAAAACTACCAGAGCTAATCAATGAATCTGGTAAAGTTGCAGGATACAAAATTAATGCACAGAAATCTCTTGCATTCCTATACACTAACAATGAAAGATCAGAAAGAGAAATTAAGGACACAATCCCATTCACCATTGCAACAAAAAGAATAAAATACCTAGGAATAAACCTACCTAGGGAAGTAAAAGACCTGTACTCAGTAAACTATAAGACACTGATGAAAGAAATCAAAGATGACACAAACAGATGGAGAGACACACCATGTTCTTGGACTGGAAGAAACAATATTGTGAAGATGACTATCCTACCAAAGCAATATACAGATTCAATGCAATCCCTATCAAATTAGCAGTGGCATTTTTTTTTAAACAGAACTAGAACATAAAATCTTAAAATTTGTATGGAGACGCAAAAGAAGACCCTGAATAGCCAAAGCAGTCTTGAGGGGAAAAAACGGAGCTGGAGGAATCAGACTCTCTTACTTCAGACTATACTACAAAGCTACAGTAATCAAGACAATATGATATGGTACTGGCACAAAAACAGAAATATAGATCAATGGAACAGGATAGAAAGCCCAGAGATAAACCAACACACCTATGGTCAACTAATCTATAAGGAGGCAAGGATATACAATGGAGAAAAGATAGTCTCTTCAATAATTGGTGCTGGGGAAAATGGACAGCTACATGTAAAAGAATGAATTTAGAACACTCCCTAACATCATACACAAAAATAAATTCAAAATGGATCAGAGACCTAAATGTAAGACCAGACACTATAAAACTCTTAGAGGAAAACAAAGGAAGAAAACTCTTTGACATAATTCACAGCAAGATCTTTTTCAATCCACCTCCTAGAGTAATGGAAATAAAAACAAAAATAAACAAATGGGACCTAATGAAACTTCAAAGCTTTTGCAAAGCAAACTACAAACAAGACAAAAAGACAACCCTCAGAATGGGAGAAAATATTTGCAAACAAATCAACGGACAAAGGATTAATCTCCAAGATATATAAACAGCTCATACAGCTCAGTATTAAAAAAACAAACAACCCAATCAAAAAATGGGCAGAAGACCTAAATAGACATTTCCCCAAAGAAGATATACAGATGGCCAAGAGGCACATGAAAAGCTGCTCAACATCACTAATTATTAGAGAAATGCAAAACAAAACTACAATGCGGTTATCACCTCACACCAGTTAGAATGGGCATCATCAGAAAATCTACCAACTAAAATCTACTTGATTTAGTCCAGAGTTTTCACCCTACACTGC
The DNA here is from genome assembly GCF_026419965.1 of Kogia breviceps. NCBI lineage: Eukaryota > Metazoa > Chordata > Mammalia > Artiodactyla > Physeteridae > Kogia > Kogia breviceps. Next base: position 95,010,388 of record NC_081319.1, on the reverse strand, counting down.
CTGACAGTCCATAGTATCACTTCTACTTACTTTTCCAACTGTATCTCATATCTTCCCCACCCCAGAGAAATGGGCTGCTGCTTGTTCCCTGGACATACTCTTCATTTTCCAGAGTCTATGCTTTTTGACTCATTTGCCTTCACCGCCCCTACCCACCGCTGCTGCAGACTAACCCACACCTCAACTCCAATTTCAAAAATCACCTTCTCCATGAAAAATTTCCAGATCTTCCCAATCAGAAGTGATCATTTCCAACTCTAACTCCCTAAAGCATGTTTTTACTTTCATTGTACATTTCATTACGTTCTGTCTTATACTCTAATTACTTGTATACTTTTTCAAGTCCCTCTTTAGCTCATAAGATTCTGGAGGACACAGACTGCATCACCTACCACCTTGCTACTCAACTATTATTTTGTTTCTCTAAGTGCGGTCTTTGGCATCACCTGGGAGCTTCTTAGAAATCCGGAATCTTGGGCCTCACCTCAACCCTAGAGGGTCAGAAACTGCATTTTAACAAGACCCCAAGGTGATTCCTATGCACTTGATCAAGCTCACACTAGCCACTCATTTCATACTTGACTGGTTGAACTGACTAGAAAAAAAATTCATCAGAAACAGAATTTACACAATTCATTCAAAAGATAATCATGAGTGAATAAAGCTTTCGTTATATAAGACTATATTAAAGCTCTATAGTCAGCAAGCAGAAGGTTAACTATATATATCAACCTTCTGTGTGAGGAAAACAAATTTTGCCTTGGCCAACTAAACGGCTGAGAAAATTCTGAAGTTTTATAAAGCTTGTCTACTTAAGGGTAGGAAGCCAGCAGAGGACTTGCCCACTATTGCCAAGGGTATAATTCTCCTTTAGTGCATGAGTTGGCCGTGAAAATATTTACATCAAAGCTTTAAAGAGTCTTCTGTCACATCCAGTAGACTTATAATACAGATGTGCTACAGACCTAAGAGTTCTCCTCCTTTGGTATAGCAATAGCACTTCTTTCTCTCTTCTGTAACAATGCTTTGGATTTTTTTCCTACATGGTAGACAAAGTGTAGTAAGGAAATACAGACTTGATGTGACACTCGACTCCTGTGAAGTGGGTGTTTCGTTTCCGTGGGGATGGGAGGCCCAGGCAGTGGGGACCGTCCTTCTTCAAGGGCCCCGTGCTGGCCACTAGGGGGCATCCGCACGCGAATCAAATTATCCCGACTTCACACTTCAAACAGGAGAAAATGTGCATATGGGAATTTACAGGGCACCCGCCTCTATCTCCCACTCCCCCTCATAAATGGACGGGCAGCAAACAACTTCCATGACAGGACTTAGCCCTAACCTCCTTTGTCTTGTAACACAAGAGCCACTAAGTGAATAAGCTCGAGTCTATTGCAGGACTAGGAGTAGAAGCCTGGAGCATCTACCTTCTTCTCCAAGCTGCTCACTCATGATCTCAGAAACTCAAGTCAATACACCCACTGCAGAAGTGGCCTTCAGGGAGCAGGGGACAGAGAAGTGAGGCCGCAGAGGCTTGGGGCAAACAGGATGGACTCCGCGGGTCATCAGAGGGCCCTCCCAGGTGGCCTGGCTTCCTCCTGCACCCGAGCTGCTAAGTGTGCAGCTCTGACCTTGCTCCCATCTTTCTCCTCGCCAGGTCCCTCTGATCTCTGTGCAGACTCGAGGGTACGTCTAGTGACAGGACAGGATGCCCCGAGGCAGCCAGGTGTGAGCTGGCAGCAGAACACACGGGGCACCCCCTCCACTCAGCGTCACGGCAACAGGAACGTTCTCATCCTCAGAAGTTCGGCCACCCAGGCCGATAGGAAAGGTTTTACCACCGAGTTTTAATGCACTGTCCCCCTTCCTCAGAAAGCACCACTTGTGTGCGTGGCCCTAAACAACTCCTGCAAAAGATACAAGTGGCTCTAAGGCGGAGCCACGGAATCTACAATGGTCACGGAACCTGGACACAGCTGCATGTGACCACAGGCACAGCTCCAATCGGCCCCTCAACTCTGTGGGAAAGGAATGCACTTTACATTAACAGGGAAGCAACCGCTTTGTTTACTGTTCTCTTTCAGTTAGGAACGTGTACTCCTTGGACACCTGTTCTTCAAACACTAAATTTATTTTTAAAACATTGTTTCCAAGTTCTAAACATTTAAAAGGCACTCTTTCTCTTAAGACAGAATCAACTTTAGAACCCAAGCCTTTTTTTTTTCCTCCCAATAGGTCAGCAAGCAAACAGCAACAGAATGGGCTGAGCAAAGTCTATGGCTGGCCCTGCAACCTGCCTTCTCCTATTTCTCCCCATAGGTTTTCAGACACCAAGAAGGGCAGTTATACTCTCCCCTCCTGCAAGTCTGAGCGACAGCCAAAGCCGGAGTCCGTAGCAACAGCAGAATATGCATTAAAACAGTGACAAGGGCTTCCCTGGTGGCGCAGTGGTTGAGAGTCCGCCTGCCGATGCAGGGGGACACGGGTTCGTGCCCCGGTCCGGGAAGATCCCACGTGCCGCGAAGCGGCTGGGCCCGTGAGCCGTGGCCGCTGAACCTGCGCGTCCGGAGCCTGTGCTCCGCAACGGGAGAGGCCACAGCGGTGAGAGGCCTGCGTACCGAAAAAAAAAAAAAAAACAGTGACAAGAAAAGCGGCTCAGACCCCCTGCCCCACACGGCCACCATCTAACCAGCAACAAACAACAAGCATCACTTTCTAGGAATTTGTTAGTGGCTGTGATCAGGTGTCCTCCTTACACTCAGGTTTCCTTTGACCAAATATTACATAGAAACAACGTGGTTGAAAGGCCCCTGGGACTCACCATTGAAACAGAAGGCTTTGTACATGACATATCTGTTCAGTATCTGTTCTTTTTAGCACAAACACATTTCCAAAGTTCAGCCAATGGCTAGAGAAATGTTTGGGACATTGAAAATCCCCTCTCTGGCAACAGGGCTAATCTCACGTACGAATTTTTCAGTCCCTGAGTTGAGAAGACATATTAAATACCCAAGCAACATGTTTATCTTCATTAAACAGCAAACGCCCTTTCCAACAAAATCCGACAGGACAGAGATTACTGTTCATGCTAATGGAAAGTGATCAAAAGCCCAAGATGCTTTAGTTAGCTTACTCTGAAGCCTGTTCCTGCTTGAGTTTCTCTGCAAAGTACATCAAAAGAATACAGATATCACTGGAGACTCGAAATGTTTACAGTCTTCTAGTAACAAGTGAGAAACTACTCTTAAAACTATACAAGATGGGGAACAAAGCTGACTGCCACCTTCTCCCTGAAACACATCGATCTATAAATAGTTCAGCCTTTCTGTTTAAATGTACACCCTCCCCGGTCCCAAACATGACAGAGGTTTCCAATCATCTTGCTATTTCAAAGGGATCTTAAGAATCTAACAAATTGTGGTGATTTTATGGGCTGGTAAGGGGGCTTGAAATGATGAGGAATGCCAAGTGTCCCCCACTCCGTGCTCAAACTGGAGAAGGGGCAAAGCTTTCATAGAGAGGAGCAGTTCACTTGTCAACTAGGGCAAGCAGGAAGGTCTACCCACCAAGGGCAGTGTCGGAAGGGCCAAGGGCATTCCAGGGAGAGGGACAGCGACCTGAAGCCCTCCTCCTCTATCACACTTTCTGCACCTCTGGCCAGAGATGCCAGCTCCCCAGACCCACACAGAAAGCAGAGAAAAAAGACAGGAGGTTAGGAGTTTTCTTCTCCCCTGCTAGCATCTCTCCAACTCCAGCCTATATTCAAGGAAAGGAGACCTGGGGCTGATGGACTCCTGAATCCCAGGGACTCAGCACTCACTCTGGTTCTTGGGAGCTAAGAGTTGAGGTGTGTGAACTGCATACAATTTCGCTTCTCTCATTAGACTGTCCTCTGCCACTAGACACAGGCGCCTATGAAATGTGATACGACTAGTCCCAGAAAGTAAAATGGGAATGCAAAACATTCCCCCCTCTGTCACATCAGCCTTCTTTCTCCTTTCTATCAAAACTGGCATTCTCCTGTCAGACTGAAACGACCAAGAAAGCAATGTGCAGTGGCCTCGTGAAGCTCAGATGAATTGTCAGCTTGCAAAAACTTGACCAACTGGCAAAACGTTGCCACGTGTTTCCCAGAGCCATGGGAGCTTGAGTCTGGTAAGGAGGCAAACCAGCAGGAGAGAAGGACAGGGGACAGGGAGCTCTTTCTCATCAGGGGCTACAGATGCTGCAACATTTAATTCTACGTTTAAACGGCCCACGTTTAAGCCATTATCTCCACTAGAGGGCCAGGACGGAGATGAAATTGCAGCCTGATGACTTTGCTGCTGATGTAAGAATTGATCCTCAACCTTAGGGAGGGCAGGGCAGGAAGAGGTAAGGTTGGGGTTAAGACGATACTCAGTTACTCAAAGGGGGCTTCTCTTGGTCTCAGGCTACCCCCAATTCGACCCAAGAAGCCTCAACTCATAGAACAACACTGTTACTAAAATAAGCTCAAAAAATATATAACATAGGACACCTTCAATAGCCGCCTGGGCTCAAAAAGTCAGTTATCTCCAACTCCTCCCCCTCGTTTCTTATGTCCACACAATCATCCTGTTTTGGTCAATTCTTTCCTTGCAGTGTCAACCACATCTGTCCCTTCACAATGCTCCCAAGTTTTCAAAGTCTTATCTCATTTTGCCTGTAATAACTTCCCAACCAGGGCCCCCCGTCTCTGGTTTTCTCCCCACCATCTCCTGGGCCGTGAACACAGTTGTAGAGCTAATCTCACTGAAACATGGCTGGTCCCATCACCAGCTTGCTGAAAGATCTCCAGTGATTAAGAGCCCTCAGTTCAGGACCCTTTCCACAGCACTGCCCTGCCCACATTAAAACAATGACAGGCAGGGCCCCTCCGTCTCCACCGACCACCCCCCCCCCCAAACCAGAAACAAGCCCCATTTTCTAGGAATCTGTTAGTGGCTGTGATCACTGGTACTCACAGCATTCGGGTTTCTCTTGGTCAAATACAACACATGGAGACGTGGCTGAGAGGCCCCGTTCTTTGGTCTGACACATGTGCTGTGACCCCTCCCTACCTTTCCAGTGCAATCTGCCCCGCTCTCTATGAGCATACCGCTTTCCACATTGATTCACACACAGAGCTTCCAACTTATTTTTCACGTTCGGCTGCTAGGCTTGCTTCAGCCGTGCTTTGCCCCTGTCTGGAACCCCCTTCTCCATTGATCTGGATGTGGACGCTGCCGTATGCCAGACCCCAGGACTGGAGGCAGCAGGTGCACGTGTGAGAGAGCCTGACGCAGGGGAGAGACGGTGCAGTGCAGTCAAACACACCTGGGCTGGAATCACAGCAGCATCCTGGACTGGTTAACCTCTCCTTAAATTCAGTTTCTTCGTTTTAAAATGAGGACAGTAATCTCTACCTGGTTCAGGAGGAACGGAGCTAGAAGGGCAGCTGGCGCCAGATAACACACGAACTGTGACTTCACGCAGGGGACAGACAGTGACAGGGCCAAGACAGGGCTGAAACATGAAAGTCTGGGCTTTATCAGGAGCTCAACCACCAGCTAGACTGGATTTAATCCGTTCATGTCTTCGTGATTTTCCACTCACCGTGGCTAATCAACGTCAGCTCTGGGTTTTTTTGTTTTCTTTTTCTTTCTTTCTTTTTTTTTTAAAATAATGCTCTTTTAATTTTAATCAACATCTTCAAGCCAGGCTCAGTTTTTCCAAGTCTGGGTTCATGTGCATTCCTGTTATAAACACAATCAGTCACGAGTGACAATTCATCGCTACATTCACTCATTCCTTCACCCTACAGATATTCATGGAGCACCTACAGTGTGCTGGGTGGGAGAAGCACAAAAAGGAATGGGAGGATTGGAAAGGTGGGAGCTTATGTACAAAAGGCTGAATGCCTTGTCTAGGACATAGCAGGTGGCACTTGCCCTTTCCAGGGCAAAGCTTTGAAGCATTTCATCGCTGGTGTAATTCTCCAAGTTTTCTCTTTCCCCCTGTGATCACAGGGGGGTCTCTAGATGGTAGGATGAAAAGATCCATGTAGCCTGCATCAGGGAGCCAGGCATGGAAGACAATGTCCTGCAGAGACACCAGATTCACAGCGCACGCTGGATGAGGGAGAAGGAAACTTCTACTTGGTTAAGCCAGTGAGAGTTTAGGATCGACTCTGAAGCATGAGGCCCATCCTGTCCTGACTAACAGGATGGCTTTCATTTTCTCTACTATCACCATTTGGCAATTAGTCAAGTGTAATAATGCCTGTGATCATTCTCATGTTGACTGCCCTTTACTTCTTCTGATTTCCTTAACTTTACCCGTCATCGCACCTCTTCAACTAAGCAAGAGCCTGTTAAACGCGACAACCTTAGTTTATACCCCTGGGTTCTCCTTTTCACCCTCCAACTCACTTCCTCTGACCTCCCATTTCTCCCCAAATGTAGCAGTGAGCCTTACACAGAGCAACTGTAACTCGTAATTGATGATTTAACAATTTTCCCATTAAGAAATAATCCCCCCAATATAATGACAATTATTTACTTTCATTAACTAATACCACCCTGCTGGCATGGATAACTGGGAATTAAGCACAATAGCTACTATAAAACTTTAGGGATTCATCCAGGGACCTACATCAACCACGGCTAATCACAGGTTGGCTTGGTGATCATTTCTTACTGTGGCCCTGTTTAACGATATGCATCTGGGCTTCTAGGGTTCCCATTTAGTCATTCATTCGTCCGTCTATACGGTCCTTCTCTGAGAATCAGCAGACAGTAACAGCTATAGAAACAGACTAGCTGTGAGACCATAGGCTAGTCACCTCAACTCTCTATGCCCCAGTTTCCTTATCTGTGAGAGTTAAAAATGTATCTGGTAAGCTTGTTGTGAGGAGTACATACGTTAATACACGGAAGTACTTAGAAAGTTGTTTTAAGCACTAAGACACAGCAGTATCTGGCATGTGGTAAAGAGTGCTAATATCATGTACATTTACTGAGCACCTACTACATGGCAGATGTTACAGAAACAGGGACAAATAAGGTTTCCCAGTTCCCAAGGAGTTTACAATCCAGTAAAGGTGATAAATATATAAACAAATTAAGTGAACTGAAGTGTTACAGAACCAGATCCAGAAAGAGAGCACACACAGGTGTACACAAAGATGCAGACATGCGCACGTGTACACACACACACACACACACACACACACACACACACACACACACACACACACACACACACACACCCCTCCTGGCAACTGGTTACAAACAAAAAGGTGCTCCTTCCCCTTGGAAGAAGGGAAACTGGAAGATTCCATAGAGAACTGACAGATGAACTGAGTGTTATGATATGAATAGGTATGTGCCAGGCAGGATGGGGCACAAGGACATCCAGGCAATTAACTGTGAGAAGAGGCATAAAAACATTTATTTATGTATTCAAAGGTTTAATCAAATGCCTCCTATGTGCGTGTATAGCTTTAAGTACTGCGATACAGCAATTAATGATACTGATGAGGTTTCTGCTTTCACTAACGTCCTAAAAGAGGAGGTCAACAATAAACCAGTAAACAGATATACGAACCAAGGAGCTACAAAGGAAACCCAGTGGGTGAGACAGCCAGCGGGAGACCGGGGACCAAAGGGTGGAGAGCGAGAGATGAGGGCAGAGCCAGAGGCCAACAGCACACTTTACTCCTCTGCTTTCTATGGGAAGGATTTTCTCGAAGCCCTCCTGGCCTTTTACTTCATCCTTTTTCTTTCCCAAGGATGTGGAGTGAGGTAGCTGGCTGGAGGCTAAACCCGGCGTGGACCATGACTCTCCTTGGGAAACTAACTCCACTGGGTAGGGTTAATCCACCACTGGGTAGAGTTAAAATGTTGAGCACAGGGGTGGGGTGGGGGGTGCATAGAACTGGGGTCTCTTTTTCCTTCCTTCTTCACGCAGACAGTGGCCTGCAGACCCAAAACTCTCCTGCGGGTAGACTGTGATCAGGCCCAGACTAGAGAACGAGTTGGGAAGTTCTTTTTGGTTCTCAACCTAAGATACAACTTCTAACTCAGTTAAACGGTCATCAGTCACCGAGGTGCACCCTGGCTCCATCAGCCTTATGATTTCACTTGTCTTGGTTCTCAGCTGGCTCAGGACTTGGGAAGGGAAGAATACTCTTTGAAGATAAAGGTTTTTATACAAGAAAAACCTTCCCTCCTCCAACAGACCTCAAAACTAAATTAGGAGCCACTATCCTAATCTATCAAACCTGACACCTTAATGAAAAATCCTTCCAATCTCCTACTTAAGAGTTCCAAAGACATGGCTAGGGGTTTGACTGAGGCCTGGCCCAAAAGGTATAATAAGGGTAATTCAACTGAAGCAGTGAATATTGGGGGAGGAGGCTGCAGGGGGATGATTTCAGCGCCACTGTGAAACCCTGTGATACACAGGTCATGGTCAGTAACCACAAAGAGGAAGAAGAGGAAATGTGAAGTCTTTAGATATTCTTACCTTGTGATTTCATATCTACGTGTTTTTTTTAAAAACCACAGCAGTTAAAGAATTTCTTGAATTTATCTTTTCTCTGAAGAATTTAAAAGAATTTAGTATATTTACACACTTGCCTCAAAGCTTCCTTATGAGACTGGATGAGACTATAATGTTATCATGAAGAAATATGAATGTATGGTTACTATCTACAACGCTCAGTTCTGAGCATTAGAGGAAAAAAAATTAAAAAACAGATGAAGAGACAGATAGATGGTTCCTGACCTTGAAGGCCTTACCCTCTAACTAGAAAGACAGTTCAGGCCCACAAAGCATTATGTATGAAAAAAGGAAATACAAACCAAATGTCAAATAGATGATAAAGATTTTTTAAATGTTTCAGGAGTTTGGGGGAAAAAAAGCATCTGTTGATATCAAGAGTGATTATAATGGTTTCATGGAGGCTTTTAGAGATGAGAAAACATCAGAGAAATGTTAAAACCTCAACCCCACACACCGGAGAGACTGCAATTGGAAACTTTATCTCTGGTGGAAGCTCCTAGAAGGTGTGCCATGTGCACTGATTTCTGGGTGCAGCCCTACCGTGCCTGGCATTGCACTCTGCCCAGGGAGGGGTCTCTTCAATCCCTGTGGAGCACATGAAATGGGTCCTCTGTTTCCCTGCCCACTTTCCAGCCAGGAGCAGCTGACCGCAATATACAGGAAGTACTCTGCCCACTGATCCACCCTGCCAGGGCTGCTTGGTCACAGGGATGATGAAAAGGACAGACTCGCTGCTGACTTGGCTTTGCTGAGGCGGGGAGGTTCTGCCAGCTCTGCTGGCACACTCGGGGCCCTGCAGAGTTTTACTACAGACACCGCCTTCCTCCTCCTCGAGTCCCCAGCTCGGTGGGGACAGGAGGCAAGTGCTAATAGCAGAGACAGCAGCCCACACTCTCTACAGGAGGGGAAAGGCAGGCCAGGATGAGGTGGAAAATAAAAGGAGGCATCGGGGCTCAACCTGCCCAGAATACACTGGCTGCCATAGTCATTATATTTTTTTCTGGCTGCATGGACATGTTGCCATGGAACCAACACATGCCACTGCTACTTGGCCTCTAGCAAATAAAATCCCAGCGCTGGCAAGAGCATCTCCCTAGATTTCCCTTAAAGGGACACCATCGAGGCCAAGCACTGTTCGAGCTTGCAAACAACAGCAGCCTTGTTCCCGGGTCCAGCGACCCCACATACCATGAGCTGGAGCCCAGCGACACATGTTTTTACAAGGCAGACACGCGTGCAGCATGTGGACCTGTGTGGTACAAACCCAAGGTGTGGGGGTCAGCCTCTGAGTTGCTTTCTGAAAACTCACAGCTTCGGTGTGAGTTTAGTTTTCCCCCAACTGGTAAAAGCAAACAGCTTGTAGTATTTGGGATAATGATTTGATGCCTCCCGACTGTGTCGACTGCAAACTACTTACGACCCAGCAGGAAACCGAAGTTGCCACAAGTGGTCGGCGTGAGTTCAGGTGGTCCTTATTTTATCGTTTTACCGTTTCTTACCTCACACCCCTCTCTACCAGTTTATTCTTTACTTAAAGAAGAGCACAACATAGGCAAGGAATTTAGCACTTTCCCCCCCGTCCTAAGGCCCCGAACTGTGTCCTGTTTTAGTCTCTTCGTTCCACAGAGACCCTTGGATTCCCTAGGGAGCAGCAGACCTCAGCGTCCCGTGTTATACTTTGATGTGCTCTGGGGATAAACCTTCTGGGCTTTTTTGGAGAAGATGAGGAAATGGAAACCCTCACACTTCTAATAATGCACAATTCATGCACACGGAGTATGTGCAGACAGGAGAGATCAAGTTTAGAGTAATAAGCAGGCGGACGGTCTCTCAGCGAATCAGCAATCCATGGTCTAAATTCCATACAGTGCATTGGTAGAAAGCAGACTATCTCTGTACCCTGATAAGCAGGAAAGTCAAGTTCCTTGACAAGGACTCCAGGAAGGGCAGAAGAGAAGCCCCCATTTGTTAAGGTAAAGTGATTAAGTTGACAAGTGGGATAAAATAATGGACACAGGCTCTCAATACTACACTTGGGCCAATCTCTGCAGGAGATGGAACGTTCTGGAAATAAGTGCACCTAGATCATCAACCTAAATGAACACGATCCAGAGCCAGGTCTGGCACAGGCATCTCGAAAGAACCACAGGTAGGTTCACCTTCTGGGATCCCATATTTGTATATTCGCCATAATACCCCACGACCGCGCCCTCATGTACAAAGCGTAATTTTTTTTTTTTTAGTGAAGCAATGTTTCTCCGAGAGTCTATGACCACGGGCCAGATTTGCACAGCAATGCAAGAAACCTGTTAAGCCTCGCTCCGCATGTGCAGACAGCCCTGAGTGGGGGGCGTGCCGCCCTGCAGCTGGCCAGCACGCACCTGCAGCTGCACCTCGGCGTCTAGCTGCAAAGCAGGTGGACCACCGAGTCTCAGCACGTGACGGGGCATTGCAAATGTGGTGGTTTGGGAAAGGCGCAAAGGAAACAAAAAATAGGCCCTCTCAGATGAGGTCCAAAATGGAAACGTTCTGGGTACCTCCATGCAATCAACCTCTCTTGGGAGTGAGCAAGTGTGATTATTAGACAGTTAAGTAGCGACAAGCATCACTCCTGACAGTTGCCTTAGAGGGATGTTAGCATTAGTTTATCAGAATTACATCAGGTTGAACTGCCTGTAACTCTGTATCCCCAGAAGGTATTGGGATTCAAAGAACAGCTCTGTGTGGGGTTGCGATGGGGGAGGGCAGCTGAGAGTTAAATGCCTCACTCATAATCTAGGCTCAGATGCCAGGGTTGGGGGAAGCCCTCAGGGCCTCAGCTGTCCCATCTGTACATAGGGGCTCTGATAGATGAGCTATAACATCCCATCTAGTGCTCACATCCTGTGATTCTCTGTCATGGTGTTAAAACAGTATGTCCCATGAACAAAACGAATAGGTTCTCCTTGCCCACGGCATCAGCCACTGGGGTGGAGGTGGGGGTGGTGGTGGAGAAACTTCCTATCTCATCCCCTCTGCAAGCTGGACAAGGTAACAGTAACGGTGGTAACAACTCGGAAGAGACAAAACCTGTGAAAAGCCAAAAGAAACGGCAGAAAAACCAGAGGAAACCCTCCCCTCCAAAGGGAAGAGGAAATGTAATGAGTGCAAAGAGTTTCTTGGTTCCAGGTAGGAGAAAACCCCCCGAGAAGGAGTGCTTACTAAGTAACGTGAGTAAAAAATATACATAAAGGAGTCAAAGGATTACTCACCCTGTGAAAACAGATTGGTTTCTCTTCACCCAGAAAACGGACTAATTTCTTTGGAAAACTGGAAGAGAAAGAGATGAAAAATAAAACATTAAATCTACCCCATAAATCAGCACAGGTATGCAGGCCGGAGAGATAAGAAATCCCAGCGCCTGGCTCTCTCGTACTTACTAGGTGCACAATTAATGTCTGACGGACGTGGACGGCCCACTGCTTGGCTGACTACTTGAATTTTAAAGACGGAGCTTTGAACAGTTAATATGTAGAAAATAATCACACGCACGATTCTCTTATCTCGAGGTGCGTGAACCTTTGACAAAGGAGAGCCGGGGCACCGCAGGTCCGCAAGCCCTGTAGTTACCCAGCCTCCAGGCGGAAGCAAGAGCCCACAGACGGCGAAAGAGACACCCGATTTACTGGGCAAGGGGGTCCTACACAAAGAACCTGGAGAGACATCCCACTGCGTACGGCAGACAGCGAGCAGGACATGGCGATACTCCGAGCTTCTCAGGGGAGAGGGAGGCTACCATTTATAGGGGGAATTGAGGCCAGGTGGGCTCATCGGTTACCAGGGAAACCAGCAGCTAGGGCGGGGGCAAGCACGTAGGCAGTTCCTGATTAAGGCCTATAATTAGGAGCACTGGATAATCATGTGAGCGAAGCCGAGCCTGGTCAAGCACGGGATATAGAGAGCAAGAGAACAGCCATCGTGAATGGCCCGATCGTACAATATATACGCCCCATACACTGTGGTGCCTGGGAACTCATTTTTTAGGTGGATCTTTAAAAATGTCGTGTCTGCACCTCCACAGTGGAGCGAAATGAAGATGTCTTCATAGTAACCAGAGCATCCCATCATGTCACTTTGCCTTCTCCCAAAATGGGGCACCCACAGCTCCATGCATCCCCCACTGAAGTCCACGATCCCAAGGGGATCCGTAATCCAGCTCCTACGGGCACGTGGACTCCGGCAGAGAGGCACCGGGGGCCACATATCAGGCCTGCGGAGTGATCCCGTGAGGAAGCCACAGTGTCTGAGATAAAGTGTGGGAAAGAACCGAGATGGTGTGCAGACTGGAAGAGGAAGCCTGGAAGACAAAGGGAGATAAGGCAGTGTGACAGCCACGGACCGTTTAATCTGCATCACATAGGGGACTAAGCTCAAGATCCAAATTTTTTAAAATCTCCAGAGACTGTTTTAAAGATGCCTTTGCAGGTTCAGCAGGGGGTGAGGCAGTGCTGGTCTCGCTCCGAGACTGGCGAATTTCACACAATCCCAGAGCATGGGGTATTCAGCCTCCAGCTGTAAGAAGGCCACTGCTTTCCCTTCCTTTTCCCTAAAAGGAAAAGAGTCCTGAGGCCTCTAGGGCTGTATGCAGTCTCCTCCTCGGGATGTGTCCACTGGCCAGAGATTCCCAGGCCCGGAGTCTCAGAATCTTCTAGGCAATCTCCTTCTGCAGAGTCCCAGGGGGAAGCTCACCTACCCTACCGCCAGCCTGTGAGAGGAGAATTAAGGGCTACTGAGACCACGTGATTCTGCCTTGAGAAGTTTACACTCTAACTGAAAACACTGCAGGGAAACACGGCAAGCGGTGAAAGATGGTCCACGCTGGTAAAATCCCTGAGCACCTTCTTTTGAAAGCAACGCTTTACAATCCACTTGCGTACATTAACCTTTTCATCCTCAAGGCAGACAAGAGGTCTACAGTGAGATTCACCAAGACCCCAAACGCTGATCTTAGAGTCAGATCTGAGCCTGAGTCTCAGCTCCGTCACCCACCAGCTGTGCGACGCAAGTAACATAAACTCTCAGAAGCCTTTCTTCCTTTGCACGATGGCGGCAATAATACCGACTTCACATCATGTTTCAGGTTCTTAGTGCGGTGCTTGGCATGCGGGAGAGACTCAATAAAAAGAAAACGCTTTAACGCCGTGTGGCACAACACGTCTACAGATCTGTGACAACCGACAAGACACAGCACGGCTTTTTTATAATTTCATGACTTATCAAAGATGTGGGAGCTTGCGTTCCCTTTCTCCACCCACCAAAATGAGGTGAGAAAAATGAGCACAAAGTAAAACCATTTATTGTGAACACTAAGATAATACAGATAAGGGAGGAAAAAACCCCAAATAATACAAATCAGCAAAAGTCCCACTAATAATCACTTTGAACGTTTTGGCTCTACGGCTCCAGGCTCTCTCCTATGCTCAAGTGTACAGAGTATATTATGCATATACTTACATAAGTAAAATTATATACATACATACAATTTATTCATAACATTCTATGATAGCATTCGTATTGTTCTGCAGTCTAATAATATTTTACCTGTTATATTGTAAACCTCTTTTAACATGAATAAATCCATCTCCATCATAATTGTTTTAAGAGCTGCAAGAGTATTGCGCTGAAAGAATGAACCACGAAATGCATATTTGCTGAATTTACAGAATCTATCAGCGTCCCACATTTGTGAGAAATGACTACACCTGGGGTAGTGTGTGGTTCTTTTGCTTCTGTATTTTCGTTAAGAGTCAGAAAGACAGCTTGTTGTGACCACCTAGAGGGGTGGGATAGGGAGGGTGGGAGGGAGGGAGACGCAAGAGGGAAGAGATATGGGGATATATGTATATACATAGCTGATTCACTTTGTTATAAAGCAGAAACTAACATGCCATTGTAAAGCAATTAAACTCCAATAAAGATGTTAAAAAAAAAAAAAAAAAGGAAGAAAGGCAGTTTGTATAAATATCAGAAGTCTTGGGGACTTCCCTGGTGGTCCAGTGGGTAAGACTCTACGGTCCCTGGTTGGGGAACTAGATCCCGCATGCCACAACTAAGACCCGGCGCAGCCAAAATAAACAAACAAATAAGTAAATAAATATTTTTAAAGAAATATCAGAAGTCATAACAAAAAAATTGTTTTGGTTTGAGTGCATGTAGTTCAGAAGAATACAAACTAGTACATATACCACAGAATAATAATATCACAAATCACAATATTCAGTGAGTATCCAGTATATTGAAAGGGGACAAAATTGTAAAGACTAGGGCTATTGGTGGATAGAAATGCCTATTTCAAGTGTAAAAGGATAAGTCTGAAGTTCAAGAAGTGTCCCTGTTTTTCAGTCGGATTATGGTGGAGTGACTTAATGATACAGAGAAAAGTAAACTGAAAATTGTAAACACATGAGTGAATCTAAAAATGATAATCACGCTATATGAACTTGAAAACTTAAAAAAAAATCAGAATTTACCATATTTAGAAGATATCAAGAGTTGGAATGCTTATGTAGTCTCAACATTTCTAATCTAACTTCCTTCTCAGAGAGAACGGTTGGTTTGGTAAAAACATATGTGATACAACTTAATTGAGTCGTATGACACATCGCTGTCCTCGATTGAGAAAACTGTGCCACACCTATAACTGTGACAGACTAGCATCATTTCAGGAAAATACTACTTTTGGGGGGAGGCTGGGGAAGTGAATGTATCCCCACAATCGGCAAAATGTTTAGAGCGAATTCTTCCTCCAGTTTTTTTGTCTTGGTTTTTTTTTGCGGTACGCGGGCCTCTCACTGTTGTGGCCTCTCCCGTTGCGGAGCACAGGCTCCGGACGCGCAGGCTCAGCGGCCACGGCTCACGGGCCCAGCAGCTCCGCGGCACGTGGGATCCTCCCGGACCGGGGCACGAACCCGCGTCCCCGGCACCGGCAGGCGGACTCGCAACCACTGCGCCACCAGGGAAGCCCCTTCCTCCAGTTTTGAATGTAACCCTTTAAAGTATTGTCAACACTGCTCCTCCAAGCAGGCAGGAGGTGGGGGACTGCCAGGGAGCAGCAGAGAAAGACAGACAGACATACCGTGGCAGCAGAGCAATGCCAAATCAGATTACCAGTGGAAAATCCTGGAGAGAACCAAAGTGCAGAAACATAGGGTTTGATTTGTGAAACCAGTTGATAACTCCTCCACATGCTACCTTCCAACAAAAGTGCATGCCTTGTCCAGCTTACGCAATTTTTAAAGAAAGTGACAATTTGTGGTGGGGCTCATGCTCTTAGAAGAGATTTCTATGGTTCTATTTTGACCATGAGAAATAGAATCGACATTGGGAGATAAGAACTCAGACCTTAAATTTCAGCACTGAATGCAATCAGAGAAAGCATCTCTTCAACAACTTCCACTAGGGACTTTACTGTATCAAGGAATATGGACTGAGCTACTTTTAACAGATCTCTTTCTATGGTACAATTCAGGAGTCTGTGAGATGTTCCTAGATCTAACCGTGAACTTCTTACAGGGACAGAATTTTTGCTTTGCTTCACTCTCTTGTGGTCACTGCTTTCTCCATGAGAGAGAAAACCACATGGTCAGGCTGTGTCGTGTGCTCTATAACGTCTCTTTTACGCAGGGAAACCTAATGATATACATTCTTAAATTTGCTTTCAAAGGGGCCTTTGCATCCTTTGATGATGTACATGGGATGGCCCGGAGTACACTCTGCAGAGCAGACCCAGCCATGGAAAAGGATGGTTTAGATTCTAACGTCCCCATCTGATTGTGTGTCTCTGGTAAATATGACCTAGCCAGGAAAACCGGACTGATACTCTCCATTCCACACTTACAATATATTTTTGGACTACTGACGTTGGAGAATTCTGTCTTGCCATTGTATAATGTCGTCCTAAGTGAGCACTGGATTCCTTAATATTACCTACTACACTTAGTGGGTGGCTCATTATGTCAACAAGCTTTTATCTATTATCTCTAATCCTCACAAAATCTCTGTAAATCAGGTTCTATCAGTCCCATCGCGCAGATAACGAAAACAAGGTTCAAGACAAGTGACCTATCCAAGGTCACATAACGCGTAGGTGACAAGGCAAGAATTCAAAGCGAGGTTTGTCTGGGTCTCAAGGCCAAAGAGAAAAGAGATGAGCGCCACGGCAACATGAGCATGTGGGTTTCTACAAGAGAGCCCCAGTCCACAGCATCATGTCAGACCCAAAAGACAGCACGTGCTTCCACTAAATAAGCAGATATTTCTTTCTCAGGTTATAAAATATACAGGGGCAGCAAGGGAGGATGTTAGAACAGAAGTCACCCGCAACATGGAGTGACAGGTCATGCTTTAGCCATCCAACAGGTGCCGGGCAAGCACTCCTCAGGCAGAGCAGCAGGGCCGAAGTGCTGACAGCTGCAGTGACACAAAACGTAGCCTCGGCAAGTCGCTCTAACAATCACTCCGCATCATTGTGATTGTGAGCTGCAAGCATGCAATCAACAGCGCAGAGATGATCTTAAATTATCCCCATCAGCGTTTTACTTCAGCTGTCAAAGCGTGGCGGATGGAACATACTCTCATCTGACCTAAATGCAATGTTAATGACCCAAACACAAAGAACGTGCAGGAACAACAGTGGCGCAAGGGCAGTGGCCTTGCTGCATGCCATTGGTTATAATAAATGCACTTTATTTCGTTCAACTTTTCCATTTACTACCGCCGAGTAAATAAATAAATATTATTGGTGTGTTTCTCATTTGATACATTTGTCCACAGTCTAACTCAAAAGAAAGACTTAAGTAGGCTTACAAATTCCCCAGACTTAGCATCGCATGTTGTACACACATCTCTACAATCAAATTCCATTGTAAATTTTGGTGGGTATGTATCTCCTCCACTCAGTTGTGGCCCAGCTCTGAGAGCCAGGAATTTCTGTCATTTATTTCTGTCTTCCCAACATCTAGCCCTGGCATATATAGTAGACAATCAAAACATGCAGAAATTAATGAATTCTCATCGGACCACAGATAAGAAGGCATGCTTACTGAGTCCACGAATGACCCCCAAGTTGTTCTAAGGGCAATACCTGAATTCCAAAACTTGTCTACAAATTGAAAAGATGTTTGTAAATAGATACCACGAAACTCAGTAGATACCTGTTCATAGGGAGTAAAAACATACAAATACAAAAATAAGGAAATGCTGCCCTCATATCAACTGAAGAAAATCATTTGCAAAGGGATTCTCACCAGACTACGTGCAACAAAAAGGCTTGTAACTCAAGGAGGAGAGAGTATTGGGGGAGTGGTTTCCAAGGGGAGTAATTAAAATCACTATAGGTTAGAGAACCAGATCTGGAAGAGAAATACTGATTGTCAGATTACAGGGGAATAAAAGAAGTCAGCTTTCCTTCTCAAAAAGTAAAGGAAAATGGCTACAAAGTTTTCAATGGATCAGCACTATTAACAACCAACGCCTATCACTTCACGAAGAGTCGGGGCCGGAAGGCTGCATGAAATGGGATAAGGACTCTATTTTGCCTTTAGATAAATATCATATCTACAGCAAAATGTGACACTTCACCAGATTCATCCATTCTTGAGATCCTATTTGTATTGTACAAAATGGTTACCCTGCCACTCTATGTGAGAAAGTGACACAGGTAGATGTAGATGTCACTTCAGGTAGATGTCACTCCTGGCCTTATGATTTCCTGGGTGTCTGTGTTCGTGGGTGAGTATGAGTGTATGTGTGTGTGCAGGTCTAGAATTTCCAATGATCTCAAAGGGTTTTATATATAGTCGTTCAAATTTAATATTCTTGAATTGCCAAGACACACTGTATAAACTTCTCGAAGTCAGTACCCACACACCTTCACCATTCTTCTAGCAATCAGCATCAGTTCATTGCATGAACGGCCAAAAGGTTCAAGAGAAGGCAGAACAAAACCAGCACACCAACAGTACCTCTAAATTCCAAAATTGGCCATCACTGCCTTAGCAAGGCTGTACCTCTGGCTTGGAGGGGGGGGGGGGGGTAAAAGAAGCAGGATGCTATTTTTAAGGTGAAAGCAGCAAGTTTTCTGTGTTCTACACTTCAGGGCCATGTGCCAGCAGTCTAACTCTTCTCACTGCAGCTAAAGATCAGAGCTACTTCACCAAGGTTCATTATAAAGAGGGACTCTCACAGGGGAAAGGCAAGTGTCAGATACTATGACTTTAAAAAGTGCTGCCTGTGTTAGAAACATCTCAGTCACATTGGGCAAGCAGCCCTGGTGATGCCAGATGCGAATGTTACTGCCTCAATCAAAAACAAAGCTTAATTAAAGAACACAGTTCTGGACACAAAGTTGGAGTTCAGTAAATTCTCAAAAGCCATACTCTCTTATAGCTATGGGAGCTTTACAGCTCTCAAACTGCTCCAGTACAGAGTGAACGGTCAGCCATCAACATCACTACGTTATGTTTTAAAAAGGGTACCTCTTAAATGTCCAGAATAATCAAGGGCTAGCAGACGTTTCTGGTAGAGGGCCAGACAGCAAATGTTTTAGCCTTTGAGGGTCTGACAATCTGTCAAGACCACTCAGCTCTGCCGTTGTACCCCAAAAGCAGCCATAGACAATACATATGGGCATGGCTGCGTGCCAATAAAACTTTATTTATAAAAACAGATGGAGGTGGGATATGGCCCATGGGCCAGAGGTTGTCAACCCCTGGTCTAGAATATCGTTACACTGGGAACATAAAAGACAGAGTCTCTGTTTCCTCCTTTTCCCCAAAAGAGATTTTATTTTTACTTATTAAAAAGTCAGATGACAATATCACACACTATCCAAAAACAGTGACTGGCTTATTTCTGCAGCATTCACCACTGAACTTCCTTCACGATAAGCAGGGAGGGCAACTCTTTCAAGGTCAGATGGAGTTTTTCAGAGTGGCAAGTCCCTGTGCATTTATCTCTGCATGACACACTCGTAAAGGGAATAGGCTGCCCCAGAGGACCCTGCATAAGTGCTCAGTAGTCCCCTGAAGCAGTGCCCTATCTAGGCAAGAAGGAAGACACCTGTGCAAGGGCAAGAAACAAACCACCTGATTAAAAACAGGCAAAGGCCTTGAACTGACGTTTCTCCAAAGAAGATGCACCAATGGCCGACAAACATATGAAACAATGCTTAGCATCACTAATCATGAAGGAAACGCAAATCAAAACCATCATGAGATACCACTTCACACCTGTTAGGATGGTTCTTATAAAAACAACAAACAAACACACAAAACCAGAAAACAACACTCACTGGACAAGATGTGGAGAAAACTGCAACACCTGTGCATTACTGGTGGGAACATAAAATAATGCAGATACAGCTACTGTGGGAAACAGTATGATGGCCCCTTAAAAAATTAAATATAGAACTACCATGTGATCCAGCAATCCCACTTCTGGGTACATACCCAACAGAACTTAAAGCAAGAACTTGAACATACATTTATACATCCATGTTCACAACAGCCTCATTCACAAAAACCAAAAGGTGGAAGCACTCCAGCGTGAATGAACAAAATGTGGTCTGTACACACAATGGAATATTATGTGGCCTTAAAAAAAGAAGGAAATTCTGACGCATGCTACAACATGGATGAACCTTGAGGACATTATGCTACATGAAACACACCAGTCACAAAGGGACATGTACTGTATGATTCCACTTATGTGAGGTACCTAGAGTCATCAAATTCTTTTTTTTTTACTTCCCCTTTTTATTTTTTTAATTTATTTTTTATTTTTTAAACATCTTTATTGGAGTATAACTGTTTTACAATGGTGTGTTAGTTTTTCCTTTACAACAAAGTGAATCAGTTATACATATACATATGCTCCCATATCTCTTCCCTCTTGCATCACCCTCTCTCCCACCCTCCCTATCCCACCCCTCTAGGTGGTCACAAAGCACAGAGGTGATCTCCCTGTGCTATGCGGCAGCTTCCCACTAGCTATCTAATTTACATTTGGTAGTGTATATATGTCCCTGCCACTCTCTCACTTCGTCACAGCTTACCCTTGCCCCTCCCCATATCTTCAAGTCCATGATCTAGTAAGTCTGTGTTTTATTCCCGTCCTACCACTAATCTCTTCATGACATTTTTTTTCCTTAGAGTCCATATATATGTGTTAGCATACGGTATTTGTTTTTCTCCTTCTGACTTACTTCACTCTGTATAGAGTCATCAAATTCATAGACAGAAAGTAGAACGGCTGCTGGGGCTCAGAGGAGGGGTAATGTGGGGAGTTCGGTCTTAATGGGTACAGAGCTTGAGTCTGGGAAGATGGAAAGCATTCTGCAGATGGTTGCACAACAATGTGAATGTACTTAATGCCACTGAACTGTACACTAAAAAATAAGACATTTCAGGGCTTCCCTGGTGGCGCAGTGGTTGAGAGTCCGCCTGCCGATGCGGGGGACGCGGGTTCGTGCCCCGGTCCGCGAGGATGCCACGTGCCGCGGAGCGGCTGGGCCCGTGAGCCGTGGCCTCTGAGCCTGCGCGTCCGGAGCCTGTGCTCCGCAACGGGAGAGGCCACGGCGGCGAGAGGCCCGCATACCGCAAAAAACAAAAACCAACCAACAGACAAAAATAATACATTTTAATTGATGACTAATAAGAATCTGCTGTATAAAAAATAAGTAAAATAAAAATAAATTTCCTTTTATGTATATTTTACCACGATTTTAAAAAAAGAAGAGCCTCGTCGTGATCACTCGGCCCTTTAAGGGAGATTTTCAGGTGATCTCTTTGGACCAGATTATCCCAAGGAGGTCCAAGTCAGCCATGATGAGAGGGCTCGTTAACAGGAGGCAGCTGAGGAATTTCGACCAGGCTTGAATGTCCTCCGCCTGCCTTTTGTCTGTTGAAAAACTTTAGCCAAAGAATAAGTTTAATCAGAGAAGTGAGAAAATGCAGAAGCAAAGGCAAACAGTCAAATAGCACCAAATAATAATAGTTTAGTCGTTAAGCATAGTCAAGGACCTTTAGTTCCTCCTCAGGGGCTACAGGTAATATTCTGAACCATATCCTTTGAGCTGTTTTGTAGACACTGAAACCCCACCAGGTGGAAGTAGTTTAACTCCATGATGAGCAGCCTGTAGCCATGACATAAGCTGCCACCATTCCGAGAACCGGCCTCAAGGAAATGGAACAGACCGACCCTGGAACTGAAGGTTAACTGTACTAATTAAAGCAATCATGAACGCTGATCAGACCACCCCATGACCAATCTGAAGATGACAGTCAGAGCTGCCTGTGCTGTTTCTGCACAGAGCACCCTCCTCCTTCTTATACACCCCTGAAACTTCCCTTTAAAAGCTCTTGCCCACTGACCGTCAAGGGCAGGGTCGACAGTCGGCCTTTGGACACGAATCCACCCCCGCCCCCCACCCCGGTTCCTGGCCTCTGAAATAAAGCAAACTTTCCTTTCCACCAACCTTGACTCCTTATTGGCTTTTGAGTGGCTGCAAACAGCCTGACCCCACTTTCGGTAACACTAACTCAGAGTGAACTCGGCACCTAAGATCTGTTATATGTCCAGAATACCTGCAATATTCTCTTCTGAATGCTACAACCTCAGAGATTCAATACGACCGTGAATCCGGAGTGTATAGTCAATGACAGGTTTACCTACTCGATGGAGGGACATAGGAAAGAACAGAGAAAGGTAAAAGAAATCCCTGTAAGTAAGGCAAAGCCACTCTTGTCTTTCAGGATGATGGTGAAAACCTACAATCTCCAGCTATGATAAGAGAAGCTGGCCTCCCTAACCCCACTCTCCTTGGTCACAGGTGTCTAACCACTTTTAGTTGACTCTCTTGAAACGTAAGCTTCTCTGAGTTTAATTCTGCACGACGCTCAATACCATAGACCATGCACAAGAGGTGACCTCATGAAAACTGTCCGTATTTGCAGAGCACTCTTTCAGGGATTAATTACTCAGGTTTCCTACATCCTTGCAGAAGTCAAGCTAGTAGAGGGCTGCATTACCTACTACAAGCAGGATGATGCCAAGTCATGGTTTCTCAACGGAAGGAAGATGATACCACTTCTTCCCATGTTCTTGATATAAGAAATAGGAAGATTCTTTCAAGTCGACCCAACCCTAAGGAAGGAGGAAAGTCCTACAGCCACGTTGCTTATATATGACATTGACGACCCACCTCAGGTGATGACGGATCTTCTCTCACCCGAAACAAGGAGGAAGGCTAGGTCATTTTCTAACTCAGTTTTCCAGAATGGCCATCAGAGGGTCCCCAATATCCCAACTAACTACAACATTTCCTGACTATCAGAGTTTTAGCCAACATGATGTAAAATGCAATTTTCGTTCAAGGGCACCCATCTCTATTGTAACCATTTTTTTTTTTTTTTTTTTGACGGTTCCTGTCAGAGAACTCAAAGCACTGAAGGAAAATGTGTACATGGGGAAAAAAAAAAAAAAAACTGCGGGAGGGAAAAAAAATAAATTCAGGGCAAGGGTATATACCAGATTTTTAGATAGCTAAAGCCATTGGTAAACAGGGAAATGTTTAATAACCAGCTGGAGGGAAGAGAGGGGCCCTGGTTTGTAGCATTTGCAGATTTCTGTAAACGCTCCCACCATGACCGACTTCAAGCTAGCAACATGATGCCAGCTTGTTCTCAATATTCCTCGTGAGAACCGGTGCAATCTGGCTCCAACACATCCCTGGCTGAAGCCCATCTCCTTCATCCCACCAAGATCAACAAACCCTGTTTCATATCTGAAATAAACCCAAAGCTAAAGTCCCTCTTTAATTCTAGGCCTCTTCTCATGCACTAAAAGACATCTGTTCACACTTCCACATCTTTCCTTCCAGTCTCCCCATCTGGAATGAACCTAGCTCAAGTCCAATCGTGTATAAGAAGGCTCAAATGCTCTTCGATCACACTAGCTCTTCTCTGTTCTAACTTTCTATGGCACTTTTAGAATACTGTCCCCTCTTGGATTCTAGAGGGTTGGGCTCCATGAGGGCAGAGATGGGTCTCACAGCGCTTAGCCCAGCACGGAGTCTGACCTGGATTGAGCTGAATGAAACCCACTGACTTGACCAGCTGGGCCGAAACTGTCCAGTGGGCCCCAGTGAGCGAGGCTCACCAGCTAGGACCCGATGAGCAACGGAGGAGGACCTGTTGGCACAAGGGCACTCACTACTCTACACACCTAACTTCCACAGCAGGGAGGGAGACGAATATTTGTTGAGCAGGAAATTTCTGCAAGCCCCAGTGCCCAGACCTTCGTTTCTAACACCGTTTCCCAGTAAATGGAACCAGCGCTCTTTGGAGACCAGACAAATCTGCTGTGCAGAAGAACTTGGAATAATTCACGTGTCAATAGATATACACCCTCAAGGAGGTGGAAGGCAGCTCCCCGCCCCTAGGTGTGGTTCCTTCCAAAGAGTGTAGTATGAAAGGTGGGGGGAGGGGGCCGTGTGGGTGAAAAGAGTAACTCTGAAGTGCAGAAACAGGACAAACATCCCCTCTGCCAGGTGATCAAGGTCAACATCGACAGTGGTAAAGTCACGTTGGCGGCACGTGCCCCTGATAGATATGATGTGATGAAAATGGCAACCTGCCAATTTTGAGGAGTACTGATCATTTTGTTGAATGTCCTTCAGCTAGGGTTTTTCTAATCATAACAAAAACATAGGAAAAACCCCAAGTGAGGGACATTCCGCAAAAATGATCAGCACTCCTCAGAATTGTCAAGGTCACGTCAAGTCCGAAAAATTGTCACATTTTAGAGGATCCTCAGGAGAGATGACAACTAAATGTATCATGCTGCTCTGGATGGGATCCTGAAACAGGAACAGGACATCAGGTAAAAACGAAGGAAATCTGAATAAACGATGGACTTTAGTTAACAATGATTTTAAACATTTCTGCCAGGTACTCTGTTAAGTGATTTACATACATCATCTTGCTTAATCCCCAAAATGCTGATAAGTGCTTTCATTCCCATTTTACAGATGAGGACAATGAGGAGGGAAAAAAAGATATAACTATTTTGCCCAAGATAACAGAGTTAGCAATTGGTGGAATTCAAGTTGAACCTCATGTTGAATTGTTCTAAGAGCTTTAGAAGTTTTAACTCATTAATCCTCACAACAGCACAATAAAGCGAGTAGGACTATTATTATTCCCCTTCCTGGTGAGGAAACTGAAGCTCAGAGAGGCAAAGTGAATCGTTCAGGTTGCTCATCATGAAAAGGTTTCTCAGAAATTGCTATCTGACCCCAATACAAATGTATCTGATTATTTTGGAGCATCTCATTAAAAAAAGTTAGTTTCATGATTTCTCCTTTTAACCTCTTTCACAGAAAATCCCCCCCTCCCCCATCAGCAGTGCAAGAGGGCACTTTTGCCAATGTGCTGCATGCAATTAGGCTATTAAGTCACAGACATGAGGCCAATGTTTATTAATTAGCAAAAAGCCATATAGGATATGAGCTCTAGACTGCAGAGTTTTATATTCCACACGGACCCTCCAAATCGTGTTTGTGGCTTGGATGGGTTTCAACACTTGTCCTTATCACAGATCAAAAACACATCCTGGGCTTCCCTGGTGGCGCAGTGGTTAAGAACCCGCCTGCCGATGCAGGGGCTACGGGTTCGTGCCCCGGTCCGGGAAGATCCCACATGCCGCGGAGCGGCTGGGCCCGTGAGCCATGGCCGCTGAGCCTGTGCGTCCGGAGCCTGTGCTCCGCAATGGGGGAGGCCACAACAGTGAGAGGCCCGCGTACCACAGAAAACAAAACAAAACAAAACAAAACAAAACAAAAAAAAACCACATCCTTATTGCTCTGGTCACTAAACATCTTAAATAGTGCATTCATAATAAACATATCTATTTCTTTGATAATTTCCATGAACTTGGTTATTTACTCGCTCGGCTTCCAATTCTTACTTGATCTTAGCTACCTTAGGACTCTTTTGTTTGTTTCATATGAAGTTTTTCTTGAGAGATAGGAGTTAATTAAATGATTTAGGGAAAATGTGCCTCTTCTGACTCCAATACCAGATTGTTATTATCTTTTATGAAAGTTAAAGTCTATTCCAGATCATTTTAAGTGTGCACCGTCCTGAGTTGAGATGCTTGACAAATTCATCAGCGCCGGCAAATGTTAAAGCTGCCTAGAACATTTCCCTGCTCTCCTGCTCTGCAAAGCGATGGCCTCGCCAACTGCCACAGGAAAAAAGTATTTCTATTCTGCCAAGTGATGCCACCAAGGGCGAAAGCCAGCTCTCTGCTTACCCTCAGAAAAGGGCTCTCGTGCAGGAGTGTGTGTCCGTTGGCAATGACTTCCTAATCAGAATACAATCATGGTACAGATAAAAAAAATAGACGTTTGGTATAGGAAGGGAAAAGTCTTACTTCTCAGGAGTGATGCTGAGAGTCAGCACATTCTCCCAATCTGATTACAATGAGTTTAAAGGGAACTTGCCAGATTAGGGCATTTGATGAAACGCTTTGAAAGAATTAAGCTCCTTTTACCTGCACAAGACATATACCTCCTGGGGACAGGAATTCCCTTCTCTGTGCTCCTGATACCCTGACCGTGAGAGGCTGTAAAGTGGTCAGGGCACCAACTCTGGAGCCTATGCCTGGGTTTGAATGATCTTGGACAAGTTATTTAACCTCACTGTTCTCATATGCTGAATTTGCATAGCAATGGTTGTAAGGATTAATATATTAAAACATACTCCGAACAGCATTGGCACATAACAAGTACTATACAAGCATGTGTATAAACATACACAGCAAAACAGCTAGTTGCTACCCGATGATTCCAAAACAAGTATTGTAACCTACCCTCCCCCCACTACCTCCCCCGCCCCACCACTTCCCTTCACCTGCCTACATGCTCAAAGTCTGTTCATTTAAGACCTGCACCTATTCCAATGTCATAAGGCCTGGTCTGCAACCACAGGGATGCTGGCAGACAGAAACTCTTATTTGCCAGGCTTAAGTGTTTATCTGGATTAAATGTATAGCTAAAACTATGGAGTTTACTTCTCCTTTTTTAAACAAAGATTTTCGCATGCAGATAAAATTTTATCATCATGCTTACTTCCTCTCTTTTCTAGGATTAAAAAATCTTTTCATCTTCTGCTCTGTCCCACCCCACGTTGAATTTTTGAAAAGGGAAAGAAAAAGCACACTAGCCAGCTAGCTCGGAACTAAGTATCTTGCTCTGAACCTCACATGGACAGTATTATACACTGTCATGGCAGTTTAACAGAGAAATGAAGTCTAATGAGAAGAGATAAGAGAGAGGCACAGATAAAAGAAGTCTTGAAAAATCAGCCCCAACAGTCCCATGAAGGCCTGGGTGGCCTGAGAGCTTATTCACATAGACTGCCTCTCAGCAAGGGGCATGTAATTTGCTTGCAGTAGTTTCCTTAAAACTATGTCACCCTCACACCGATTTACCTTTCAACAAGGACATTCTGTGACCAGGGACCCACCTACGCGGCTTAGTCATCTGATGGGCCTCAAGGTCACCGACTCGAGTAACACGATGAGAATGACCTCATTCACGCACTATAGAACCGTTATATCACCGATCGATACAGGAGGCCTCTGCACATCGTCAACAAAGCCTTCTCCAGGGAGCGCCCTGCATACACATCAGAAACAAATTACACCCTTAAAGGCAGATGACACACGGAACACAGAAAGATCCTTGCTGTAAGGCAAAGCCTTTGTTCCGTGCGAGAGGAGCGCCAATCCAACCTCAAAAAAAAGGGAGAAAGAAGAGAGGGAAAAGAGAAATTTGACATGATGTTTCTCTTGCCTTTCCTCTCGAACACAGGATGCGTCTTCTGGGGGCTCCCGGGGCAGGAGGGAAGAGAAGAATGGAAGTACGATTACAAGGGACTGTGATGCTGAGGACCAAGAAACAGCACACCTGCCACATCCATTGACAACGTGCCTTATAGCACCAATTTCACAAGGCATGGTGAAATAATCAATAACAGTGACAATAATAAATGTGGGGGACTGCTCACCATGTATTAGTCATTGTTCTAGTTAGTTGACAAATATTAGCTCTAAATTTAGCTCGCTCAAAACCCAATGCCATAGGGTCTGTTATTATCCCCATTGTACAGGTGGGAACACTGAGGCACAAGGAAGTTAAATAAGGGGCCTGAAGTCACATTGGCATGTGGTTGGAGTTGGGATTCAAACCCAAGCAGTCAGGCTCTGGAGTCACTATATTAAACCGTCTAGTTAACACCATCATCACCAGCACCAAGAAGTTATCTTTGTGCTTCTTCTGCACGTGCTTTGTCTCTCTTCTTGGAATAACCGACCCAAACATTTACTTATGAACTTCTCTCCCAGCAGAGCCTTCCACAGGGGAGGTGTTCAGTGCGTGTTTGTGGGATGAAGGGACAAATCACTGATTCTAATTAATCCTTCATTCATTCTGTGAGACAGACGGAGAACTTACGATTAACCTTGTTTTCAGATAAGGAAAGTGAGGCTCAGGGAAATCAAGCGACTTGTCCAAGGTCAGATTGCCTAGAAATATGCACTCTTCCACAATTTACCAGTGGTTTTTATATTTTAAAAACCATGGGACATTTTTAAGAAAACAAGATCTATATAACCTCGAAATACAACAGAGATAAAGGAGAGAGGCCAAGTGCAACGCATGGGCCCGGTCTCTCTGGAGCCTGCGGGGCTTTGCAGAACGCACTTGGAGAAGCAGTACAGCATCGTACAGTGCTGCCAGGACGTCCAACCCAGAACAAAGCACGGGAGAAGAGGGGACTCTGCCCAAAGCCCCCTAAAACTCCTAGAGAGCACGACCCGCCTTTTCCCCCAAGTTCTACAGATCTTCTGACTCACGGAAGGAGGTCCAGGATGGCCTTCCTTCTCCTTCCTAAGCATCAGGGTTCGCTTCCTTTCCCCCTCAACAGGGCGAGGCTCACCCATTCTTCGCCTCTCATGCATCTCTTTCTGTTTCCTTCTTTGAAGCTGTTCTGTATCTGTTCCTGTTGCAGCCCTGGGGGTTTCCCCTACTGGTAACAGGAACGCGGGCAACCTCTTGTGACCTAGTTTTTCATCACCCACCGGAGCAGGAGAAGGCAAAGCATGCTCAGGGCTTTTGCAAGCTGCTCCTGAGGACTGAACATCTTCGAGCAGACCTGGAATTCTTCCATGGCAGACTTCACCCCACAATGGAGGGAAAAGCTGGTCAGGGAGAAGGGAGCAAGTTCTCAAGGAGAGCGCTGCAGGCGGACCTGCACCTTGTCGCATCCTGTCATGCGGAATCTCAGCAGGCGGAATGTCCGGGCTGGAGGGGACCTCGGAAAGCCGTGGGTCCAGCCTCCCGCTTAACAAACAGGCAAACTGCCTCTCACTCCTGTAAGGTGACTTGGCCAAAGCTAGACACTGGCTCCCACTAGGGACTTCTGACAGCAGGAGGTGACTCGCAGACTTTCTCGCCATGTCACACAATGAGGCAGTAAAACACTCAGTATCGGACTGAATTCACGTATGCATCTGTAGAAACCATCTCTTAAGATCTTCTGGGAAGACGAAAAACTGCATCACTCAGAATTACTTGAAGCCTCGTCACGTGCTTTAAGGCCGTATAAGGTGAGGTGCAACATGGAGACACGTTAAAAACAAAAAAACTAACCTTTTCCCACGGCCTCCATCGCTCTGGAGTATCTAGTGGGTGAACGGGGGGAGACGGGAGAAGCGCCCAGGCTTTTGATGGGCTCCCTGTTTCTGCTCGAATGTGTGACACGGCCACATTCGCTCCAGGTGAGATTTCGTCACTGCCTCCTGTCTATTCATTCCTTGATATAAATCTAAATTGCTCCCTTCAAATAGCAGAGAGCACTCTGCCTCAGTAGAAGGGGAAAGAAAAGATCATGGCAAGGGAAGTGCTGCAGCTTCATCTTTTCCCTCCCCTACACCTGACTCTTGGTTGTTTCATGGCAGGGCTCTCGGCGGGAAGGAAACATGGTAGCCTTCCACAGTCCCAAATACCTCGGGAGCCTCAGCTAAGTCCTACTCTAGGTGAGCCCCGGCGCCTTGACAGCAGCCAAACACAGTAACTCACAAGGAGGAAAAAGCCTACAATTTTTTTTTTTTTTTTTTTTAAAGGCTACAGTCATGTGTCAGAACCTGGAAGAGGTCGCTGGGAAATAAAAAACAAAATTCTTTACAGAAAGAGAGGCATTTTAAAATACGGCATGTCCACACATGATCTTTGGGGAATGACATTCAAACACGTGGGACACGCCAAGCACGCGGGGCCACAGCAGTTTCTGCTCGTTTCTTCCCGCTATGGCCGCCCCTCGTTCTGTTGGGGAAGCAGCATGTCACCCGAGCACCACTTTTCCTGATGAAAAGCGATTTATGGTGTCTTTTTCCTGTGAAAGGAAAATTGATCCCATCATCTAGAAGTTCATATGTAAAAGTGCTGTTTCTAATTCTTCGCATTTGGGGATCAGATACATTTTTTTCCCCTCCTCTGTGTGTATTTTTAAAATAGTAAAAATCTTCCTACATGAAAATCTTTTATCAGCTTGCACCTATGCTAAAGGAAGGTCCCGTGAGACTCTTTAAAGGAAAGCATATGCTGAGAGAAAAAGAATCTTCAATTCCCTATAAATTCACCTCCTCAATGTCCCTCCAACCAGGGCACATGTGACAAATTTTATCCAGTCATTCTGTTTTCCTGTGTCCTAACCACTACAATTTCAGCTATTTTCTACAGAAAGAGTTCAAGTGTGGTCAGAGCTCAGAGGAACTGAGCTGTTTCCAAGCATTACTACTTGAGCGCTTTCAGAGCTTCACGCTTGAGTTAAAGATGAACTCTTAAAAATTAACTCTAACTTCTGGGCTTGGGGCTGGAAGCCAATGACATCCCCTAGGGTCAACGAAGATGCTGCTTTTGCCCGTTAGACTCATCGTGGTGGTGCTTTAACATCTTGGGCCCAAAGTAACAGAGACAGGTCACTCCTGAACCTGACTCAGTTACGGGATGTGAAAACACCACACAGTTTAATGTCTTTACCACTAATTCCTTTCCACTGTGAGTCTGAAACAAGATGCTCAGAGAAACATTAGGGCACTGGACCTTGAGTTAGATAACTCCAGGCCTGGGTCTGCCGTCAACTTGACAATGGAAAGTCACAGAACTTCTCTGGGTCTCAGCTTCTCAATCGGTAAAACAACGGGGTTGGGCTTCCCTGGTGGCGCAGTGGTTGAGAATCCGCCTGCCGATGCAGGGGACGCGGGTTCGTGCCCAGGTCCGGGAGGATCCCACGTGCAGCGGAGCGGCTGGGCCCGTGAGTTATGGCCGCTGCGCCTGCGCGTCCGGAGCCTGCGCTCCGCAACGGGAGAGGCCACGACAGTGAGAGGCCCGCGTACCGCAAAAAAAAAAAACCAAAAAACCACGGGGTTAAGGGACTTCTAAACTCCGTCACAGACTCCCAGCCTCTGCTTCCACGCTTCTCGGCTTTCCCTTTGCCAGCAGGGCCTGAGCGTGTTAGAAGGTTGTGCGTCTGGCCCGGAGGAATGTGACAACGGCCTTCCTTGCGTTGTTCCCACGGTAACCAGAGCCAGCTGTCCAGGCCGGCCGGCCAAGTTAGGGCGCAAGATCGCACACAACTGCGAACTCCACTGGGAGGACTGGGTCTCCAGATTCCCCACCTTCCTCAGGGCCCTTGTCTGCAGGTCGCCACAATCCTGGGGACATCAGAACGGGTCTGTGATCTTCATGAAATAACACCTGAGGGTTTTAAAATCTGGAGTGTAGCCACCACCCTTTGGGACTTCCCCTAATCACAGTTAGAGGATTGAGGTATATCTTTACCTTCCTGGGTCTATGCACCTCTCTCTGGGGTGCTATGGGGTCGGTGTCACCTAGAATTAGTAGGTCTTTTCCAAGCATGCTGGCACGTTCTGACACTAAGGCAAAGATCCTGGGATTCAAGTGAGAGTGAAAATCTCAGATGACATTCTCCTCTGAAAATCTCGGGGTGAGCCAAGATCTGTAAACATGCACTTCTGAGCAGGACCAACCATGCAGGGTTTCCTTTTTGCCTGCAGCCTGCATCCGAGCTACTATTAAGGGAGGATCACTGGAAAGCAATACCATTATTTTTAGCTTTTGTAGGAGGGAGGAGTTTTTGAAAGGGCAAAATGGAAAGGAATTTAGGGCAAGGGTGGAGGGAGGAGAAAAGATTAGGAAAAATAAAGACTTTCAGGAAAGATAAGCAGCTTCCTCCTCCTTTCTTAATATACTGGCTACAGCATCAAGGATTCGGGGTCCAGATATCTGGGGACAAAGAGGCTGTTGGAAGGAAATCATTTTTCTCTGAGTGTGGAAACTGTGCCCTCCGTGCCCTGGAATTTTTCACTTTCTAAACGTAACAGATGAGGCCACTCATAGAAGCTTTCTTGGGAAGGAGTCTGGTAATTCACATTGGATTTGAATTGCTGTTTTCACTTTCATAGATCCCAAGGAGAGATCCTCTTTGGACCTACAGAGATCACGAATGTTCCAGATTAATAGGAGATGAATGAATTCCTCTTAAATAACCTTGTAACTTTAAAAAATAGCAAAGTGGAGTCCAGCAGCTTCTGGGGAGACCATGGTATGGGCCAAGAACATACCATTTTGAGATTTCTTTTTTTTTCTTCTCCCTCCTCTTTCTCTTTCTCTCCTTCTCCTTCTCCTTCCTCTCTCTCTCTCTCTCTCTCTCTTTTTTATCTTTGCAATAGACCGTAAAATATCTCAAAGAACTGCAA
Source organism: Kogia breviceps (assembly GCF_026419965.1). Lineage (NCBI taxonomy): Eukaryota > Metazoa > Chordata > Mammalia > Artiodactyla > Physeteridae > Kogia > Kogia breviceps. Next base: position 94,977,943 of record NC_081319.1, on the reverse strand, counting down.
AAGCCAGGGCATGTAGCCCTCAATTCAGGCCGCCTGGTAAACTGATGGCACCACAAGTTCAAATGCCATTGAGTTCATAAGGATCCTTGTAAAACACAAACCACTTCATCACAACCTGTTTGCCTGCTAAAATCCTGAAAGCAAGATTGCAGAACATTCAAGTAATCAACCTTGTGGCCCAGAGCTTACACAGGCCCAGCGCTAACAAGGGAACACTAGAATTAGGTTCCCACTTCCAAAATAGGACCTGAAGAAGTTTTTGCTATAGGAGAAGAGTTGCTGTGTTTTGTTTAATGGAACTAAATTTGTTCTCATTTACATCATGAGCAAGCGGCACTTAGTAGCAAAGAAAGCCCTGAAAATATTCACATTCAGTCAATGTGGCTGTATGTATAATTAGCCGAGATTTATTTTAAAGTACGCTAATCCTTTGTACTCTTTTCTACAATTCACACTGGTGAGGAACAGAGAGCAGATTTGGAATTTATTATGAAAGCACAGGCATCGTATTATCTGTTAAAAAATTTTAAAATGGGGAAGGAGTCAGAAAGTCTTTATTAATATACACATTAGGATCAGACCAAAGGAAAGGGCTTGCTTTCTTTCAGAGGAGTTTGTTTGTGTTCAGGAGAAATCAGTGAACTAAACAATAGCGTCGGGTAGGAGAGGAGATGGGAAGAATCAAAGGTACACATTTTAGAAGCATAAAATTCTTCCTGAAGTTGTTTATGGAAAACGTCACAGTACAAAAGACTTTCAATAGAACACTAGATATTCATTACCCAGCATCAAGAATCATCAACTCATGGTCCCTTACATCTTCAAGCAAATCCCAGACAAATCACTTAAACCCTAACTATTTCAGTATGAAGTGTAGAGTTTTTAAGCTCCATCATTGTCCTGAGGTCCCTGAGAAGCCAAATGCCCCAGTGCCATGCTGTCAGACAGTGACAGAGGCCGGCCTGGAACCCAGGTCTTCTCACTGGAGGCTGAGTGGTCTTCTCCTCCAAGCCCCTCTGTCCCTCTTGCCCTTACAACACCTACCACCCGTTTTAACTGAACGCTGGCCTGCCATAATGTTAACACAGAAAACAAGCAGTTCACTGGTTGGACATCAGGAAACCCTGAATTTTAATCTCAGCTTTGCCGTTTTGCTGAACCTTAATTGCTCCAACTATTAAGTAGGGATATGAAATTGCCACTAAGAGATACAATTACTTATGACATAGTTACAAAAACCGTGGACTTTCAACTTATAACAGTTATTTTTAATATGTTTTCATGGAGTTTGGGAAAAGTTGCTAGAAGCCATGAAAGTTTAGAAAACTACTGTGAGGTGAGGTCTCCTATGTTAATGAGTTGGGGCGGGCATACATAATTATTATGTAACTGTACCCTCAGTGCCTTTCCATGACAAGTTTATTTATTTTTCACATATAAATTAGAACCAACGATTTCAACATAGTGGAAGTTTCTAGGAAAAACAAATGTTTCATATAATATGAATCAACATTTCCCAGCGAGTAAAGAGGCAGTCCTTCCCCTACCCCACTCCAGCCCCAGGAGAGGAGGGGAGGGAAGGTCCAGCATCTTTTAGAGAAGGAACAGGCAAGCCCAAGGAAAGTGAAAAGAAAAAAGAAACATTCCCTTTCTTTGGCATGGGCTTGCCAAAACTCTAACCAAAGCAGACTTCCAATAGAACACAAAATATTCCCAAGAAAGTGCCCAAGGCTGGAAAAATAATGACAGAATGCAGGGGTTTGAGTAAGTGACTGAAATATACAACTCGATTGCACCCTTTTCCCTCCTCAAACACACATAAAGGTACTGCATTTGAGGAGATAATGGGAGTGAGGTAATTGTAACTTTTAAGAAACCCCATTCTAAGTCAACTCCAAACCTTGAGATTAGACTTTAAAGGCACTTGCTGTCAAAAGCCAAGCCACAGGAAATCTAGGCTGGCAACAAACGCATACCGTATGTAGCCTCACCATAAAATCCAAACTGTGGACCAAGTGTCATGCAGAAGCAGTTGGGTCTGGGGAAACAGCCCACCCGCCTGCGTTAAGTTTCCTGGGGCTGCCATAACGAAGTACCACAGACTGGGGCCCTTAAACAACCGAAATTTATGGTCTCACATTCTGAAGGCTAGAAGTCCGAGATCAGGTAGGGTTGGTTCCTTCTGAGGGCTGTGAGGGAAGGATCTGTCCCGTGCCTCTCTCTATCCTAGCTTCTTGTGGTTTACAAGCCGTCTTTGGCGTTCACTGGCTCGTGACAGACTAACTCCAGTCTTAATATGGCATTCTCCCAGCATCTCTGTCTTGGTGTCCAAATTTCCTTTTTATAAGGACACCGGTCATATTGGATTGGAGCCCATCACAATGACCTCGTCTTAACTTGGCCATCTGCAAAGACCCTACTTCCAAATAAGGCCACACTCACAGATACTGTGGGTGAGGACTTCAGTATCTTTTTGGAGGGACACAGCTCAACATATAACACCACTTCATCCCCACCCAACTTAAGAGAGGTAATTGGGGAAGCTGAGACACCTCCCATGGAGGTTCCTGTTGTCCTACTGAATGTGCCACCAGTGCCCTACGAGGCCCACCACCGCTGAGAAGGAACACTCAGGAATATGCATGCAATGCCCGTGGACACACCCTAGCAAACCATCACTTGGCTTGAACATGCTATCTTGGCTCCTTTCCACTGCCTTCCCTCCTGCACCCATTCTCAGCTTTGGCCATGTGGCTCCCATGCAATCAGCATATCACCTTGACCCCTTTCAACTTCAGGATAGGAGAGAAGTCAATCAGAGGCTTCTGCCAACTTTGCATCCTCTTCTATGTATTCAGCATGCTTTTGTTCCTCCTCCTTTTATCCCTTGCACATTTGGGGCAAACCAACAGGTATCTCCCAAAAGGGAATCAGGACATATTTTTGACCTCTTTCTACAGCCAGCACAATTATTAGGCCACCAGACAAACCATGAAGGTTATTGCTGAATATGCTCTTTGGCAGCTTTAAAAGTGTTTTTCAAGCGTGATAGTTGCAGAACATAATTATTCAACAACTCTAATAGATAGCAACAGCATCATTATTCCCTAAGCTCCAAAAGGTTAAGAAATTCAGTAATGGACTCACCACTAGTAAATCAGAACCAAAATATGGATTCATCGCTTCTGATGTCAAGTTCTGCAATGTTATATGATACATAATATGACACAGTCTATATTAAATTATCAAGAAGGACTAAAAGTTTTCTTTGACTCTAAGCACTATGGTAGCAAGAATAAAGCCTTATGTATATTCCACGTTTTAAAACATTTTCCAAAATGTTTCAATGTTAGGTTTTTGTATCCTTACAAAAACGAGGTGTGTTATTCTTTTTTTTTTTTTTTTTTTTTTTTTTTGCGGTACGCGGGGCTCTCACTGTTGTGGCCTCTCCCGTCGTGGAGCACAGGTTCCGGACGCGCAGGCTCAGCGGCCACGGCTCACGGGCCCAGCCGCTCTGCGGCATGTGGGATCTTCCCGGACCGGGGCACGAACCTGCATCCCCTGCATCGGCAGGCGGACTCTCAACCACTGCGCCACCAGGGAAGCCCCGAGGTGTGTTATTCTTAGGCCTATTTTACAGATGATAAATGAAGGTAGAAGTTATGTAATTTGCCTAAATGAACCAATGAGCTGACCATGGAGCTGGAGTAAGAATCTCTGCATTCTAACCCCCAAATTGGCATGATTTTACAAAGAGAAAAATTCAATACAACTTCCTTGGAAAGGAAACATCTGGAAAGAAAATAATGTAAATGAAGGATAAAAAGCAGAAAATGAGATACATTTCCATATATATACGTGTGCAGGCAGAAGCAGCACACGCATATGTCGTGCATGTCGGGATGGCTCCCTGCACCATGAGAGAGGCCATTCCAGACGACCACTAGTGCTCCTGAGAACAAGTACACGGCTGCTCTGAGCAGGTCACACGAGACTTGTGACTGGTGAAGGAGGGAAAATACTCTTTCTAGTTCATCACAGGACCCAGGATTCCTTTTGGTTTTTCACCACCTGAATTCATGACAGAAGGCTTCCAGAAGGAAGGGAATCTGAGCTAATTCTAGAAGAAGAAACAGTTTTAGAAAAGAGAGGTAACAGACATACGTGTCCCAATATGGCCAACGGACCACTGCAGTTGGAGGGGTGTGTGTAGAGACATGGCAATGGGAGACGAGGCGGGAAAGGAAAGTGGCGGCCACATTATGGAGGATCTCAAGGGTCTTTCTGAGTAATTGAGATGATTCCGTAAAATCTGAAGAAGTTTCAGAAGGGTTGGAGCCAGGGAATGACCTCATCCAGAGGCACTGTGTCCACTGCCTTTACGTGAATGACTCCCAAACCCACAAGTCTAGCCCTGCCCTCTCTTCCGAGATCCAGACGTGTTTTCAGAACGTCTGCTGGGCATCTCTAGATGGGTCCTGCTGGCACTTCCAACTGGGCATGTTAGGACTCTACGGCGCCTTCCAGACCTAACAGTCAATGATTCTAGCTAAAATGGACATTTTCCCTTGGGGACACTGAAAATAAACAGAAAACAGAGAAGTCATATTCAACAGGCAGAGGGAAAAGAGCAATGTCCTTCAACTGAAGAAAAAAAAAAAATCTGTTCGTCATCTCTCTCTGTGCCCAGGCTCTTAACTAAGTAATGCATCTGAGCGTGTGTGAGAACATGCCATGTACATCCATGGTGAGGGTACCCAGGAGGCAGAACTAAAGCATTCTCCAAGGACACACGCTCTCCATGACAAGCCAGGATGGCTTTCTTGCCACTCAAAGCTGCTCCCTTGCACCTGGAGAGGCTGGTTCTAGAAACAATTCAAGTACAGAATATGAATCCTGCACTGCTAACTATTTGAAGCATTCCATGCTTCTAGACACAAGACAACTCATGCTCATCTCTGGCCAACTCATGCCATCTCTAAGGAGCAAGTAGCCCCTGAATTTCTAGGAGGCTCTGTGGTAGGGAGTTTCCCCCAAACGATGGGTAAAGAGCCTTCAGGATGTCCCTATACAAGGAGTAAATGTGTTTTCCTGTTAGACTTTCCCTCTGTTGCTGCCAAAGAAACAAATATTGTGAAAACCCTCCTTTTAGCAGACAGCAGAAGTGGCACATTACCTCACACAGTGTGTTTTGAATAAGGTGCAGTTTATAAGGCAGAGAAATTTCGCTTCTCTTTTTTGCACATAGCTTCCAAAAGCAAAAATTAAAAGAGTGTAGGTGGGGGCTTCCCTGGTGGCGCAGTGGTTGAGAGTCCGCCTGCCAATGCAGGGGATGCGGGTTTGTGCCCCAGTCCGGGAGGATCCCACATGCCGCAGAGCGGCTGGGCCCATGAGCCATGGCCACTGAGCCTGAGCGTCCGGAGCCTGTGCTCCGCAACAGGAGAGGCCACAGCAGTGAGAGGCCCGCGGACCGCAAAAAAAAAAAAAAAAAAAAAGAGTGTAGGTGGGCTGCCACGCCATACTTTGAATTTATAAAAGATACGCTTTTCACAAGCCTACCTCCATGGGCCCACATCCAACAGTCAGCTTGGCTGTGACAGAAACCATCATTACTCACTGTCCAGCCTGACCAGAGGATCCGGCCAGAACATGGTCTCCTGGGGTACTGTCACCTTGATGCCTCTGTACCTGCTGTCCACACCCGAGCTATTCAACTCAGCAGAGCACCTTGATCGTACACTGAATTCTCACTGACAGTAACTAGACCTGGGCCCTCCTGTCTAAGGGTGGGGCTGCTCCGTGTATCCCAGAGGATGTAATACTAAATCGCTAAAACCACAGACAGCAAAATGGCTTCAACTGCAGAAGCTGCTGTGGGCAGCTGCACATACACCCTGACTTGTAGACTCTTCGGAGATAGTATTCAGATTCTACTTTCTTTCAGGCCACTGACCTCTACGATCTGTGCTTCTTGGTCAATTGGCAGTGCTGAGACACACAGTAAAGAAAACCATGGGTCTGATGAGAGACCTGACCCTACATACCTACATTACAATGGCCAAGTATACATTCCAAATATGGTACAGCTCAAAGGCTATTTTGATGGATTTATTAAATATCTGTAATACATCCATAATAAAATCCACGATGCTCCCGTTTTTTTTTCTTTATAGATAAAAACTGTCACCCCAAACTCTTACTCCTCTTCCTGTTCAGGAAACTCTGAATCTTCACGGCCGTCTTCCCTGGCCTCCCAAGTGGGGGTCAGGTGCCCCTCCTAGATGCTTCTACCACTTCCTGTATTTCCCTCTCATGCTGCTTATCACAGTGGATTGTAATTGACTAGTTCCTTTTTAATCTACTGTACTAAAATAACTATAACCTAGCACCATGGGGTAGGGACGCTTTTCCTTTTGTCCTACTTTAGTATTTCAGTACTTAGCACCCTACTTGGCACTTAGCAGAATCTCAAAGAATGTTGGTTGAATGACTGACTGAAAACACAATCCATGCTCTGAATAACTGCTACTTATTCATCCGGTACACGACAGGTACAATTGTCTCTTACTCCATTCAGCACTAACCATGGCCCTCACCAGTTACCCGTGGCCCGCCACCACAGTTACTGCTTTCGCCACCTTAATTAGGAGAGTGTCCTTACTCCAAAGTAAGGCGCGGAGCTTGCTCTGCTCGAAGTCAATCAGGAGCCCAAAGCTGTTAAGGGCTTTCTCCTTCTAAAGCGCCTGGAGGCCTGAAAGAATCTTAAAGCAGGCAAAGCTTTAAAAGAGAGTATGGGCAAAGCCGAAAGCGCTTGGGGCTGGGAACACAGAAACCATTTCTGGGGAGGAGGGGGTACCACCGTTAAGTGGCAGTTTTCATGCGGTTCTAGGCTAGCGCCCTTTAAATAAGAAGACGTCTTGTATGAGACAGATGCTTGCACAATAAAGGACAAATAGATGAGGCTAAGTTTATGCCACAACACACAGTCATTTAAGATAATTTAATCGAGGGTCAAAAATAACTGGGGGGGAAATGATCAAATCCCCAGGAGAATAATCTACGAATGATGAAACAAATGAATCACGGAAAAGACGATCTTGGCAAAAGAACCGCTTTTGTTCATGCCCATCGAGTAGTTTTTCCTGAAAACCTACTATGTACTCAGCACTGTGCAGGATTTGTAGAGAATGTGGAAGGAATCACTTCCATGGCCCAGAGCTCATTCCCTCTCGCTGGTCTCTAAACCCATGCCATCGACGCTGCTGCCATGTTTCCAAAATGCAAATGCAATGGGGCCCTTCAGGTTGACATCTACCACCCTCGTAACCATAATCCAACATGACACACAGGACCCTACTCAGTTCCAGGGCTGAAAACCTCTCCTGTCTTTTCACTCACAACTCCCCGTCCAGAACCTGGGACTCGGCCATACTCTCTTACCCACACTTCCTGGGGTTTAAGACTCCTGGACTCCTTCTAGCCTATGCCTTTGAAAATGCTGTCCTTTTCTACCTAGGAGCACTTCCCAAGAACATCTTGCCTGCCTAGTCTTCGTAACTCATCCCTCTGAGAAGTCTTTCCTATAAACACCCCTTCATCCCTGGTCCTGACGTGAGAAAGTCTTTACGAGTTTCCCCAGAACCCTCTGTATATCGGGCTTGTGGCACTTGACGCATGCAATTCCCCCCTCCCTTCCTCTGCCTTTGCTTCCTCTGGTCCACCTACAAACACTTACTTAGCAATTGCTCTCTTCCAGGCCCTGAGCTATGCTAGATGCTTTGGGTACAACATCTCTTAATAAATCCACACGAGACCCTTGAATTGTAGATGTGACTTGCAGATGAGAAACTAAGCTCAGAAAGGTTCCGTAACTCGGTCAAGTTCACACAGCCAGCAAGTGGCAGAGTCAGGTGCTTCTACTCCAAGCCCTTGCTTTCTCCTTCTCAACGCACCAACTCACAAGAAGGTGAGACGACTCGCCCAAGATTCCCGCCCAGACCCCCGTGTTTCTTGCAACCTGAAAAATCACACGCATGGTTTTGACATGTGACCAGCAGGCGCAAGTGGAAGGTGTGCATGTCCAAAATCAACCGGGTGGGCATATACCCAGGCAGTCTGTGCGCTTCCCAGGACTTTCTCTTTCCTGCATGTCATAGAGACGATTCTGTAGTGACTCCCAAACTGTATCCATCAGCTCTCTACCTGATGGAGTCGGTCTAAATTTCTTTGTTTTGAACCACAACTGCACCAATTCTGCATGGTAGATGTCTCCAACAAGCATCAAATCCTCAATTGTTACCATCTTTTGTTTCGGTTTCTAGTTCTGCTAATGTAAGGGACGGCCTGTCCTCGTATTTATTACTACTAGAGTAACATCATGTTCGGGGTTAGCACATAAAATACCTCTCCAGTTTCTTTGCAAAAGACCAAAACACTTTTTTTATGGCAACATCAAAAAGAATCAACATGTAAACATGTTTCAAAAGGCATTCTTTCTCCCTTCAGTGATTTCTCAATATTTGGAACTCTTTATTAGTCTGTTTTGCTTACAAATGGTAAAGTACTTGCCTATTTCTTCTAAGCCTTTTCTGAGACTACTATATTTGCTGACAATTAGTGTTTGGTGCCTTTCTTTGGGTAATAATACTTGGGGGCGGGGGGGAACTACCCTAGAAGAATTTTGGTTTATCACATGGCTTGCTTTGGGAGTGAGGAAAGTGGTATATATTTTTACCTCTTCTTTCTTTCCATCCATTCTCCCTTCCTTTCTTTCTTTTCCCCTTCAGCCTTTACTTAATCCTCCTGGCGCTACCTCCTTGTATGGCTTCTTAGTCTTTTCACTTGATTGGCAAAGAAAAATAACATGAGGTTCGAGTATAATTGCTGCCTTCTTCCTCTAAGCATGGACTTCCAACTCAAACTCCTGTCAGTGCTAGTGAAGAAAATCAGTGTACTATTTTATCATGGCAGGAGAACTGGTAGAGCAGGCCTTCTGTTTCTGCAAACCGTTCAGTCACATCCAGCATTTCCAAAAGGCTTTCTGCTCATGATAAAGCCCCGTAAATGCCCAATGAACATAAAACATGCCAAACCCCAAAGACAGCCTCCTTGTACATGGGGAAACATAAGAAGTGTTCCGTTAAACTGAGGACCCACGCAAGGCTCTCTGCCATCATTGCTATTATACACTACCAAACGTAGGGTAGATAGCTAGTGGAAAGCAGCCGCATGGTACAGGGAGATCAGCTCGGTGCTTTGTGACCACCTAGAGGGGTGGGATAGGGAGGGTGGGAGGGAGGGCGACGCAAGAGGGAAGAGATATGGGAACATATGTATATGTATAGCTGATTCACTCTGTTGTAAAGCAGAAACGAACACACCACAGTAAAGCAATTATACTGCAATAAAGATGTTAAAAGAAAATAAATAAATAAAAGCATCTGGTGGAAGTAGCCAATTTAATTGAATAAGAGAAAGAAATAAGAGGTCTACAAATTGGGAAAGAGGCAGTAAAATGATCATTATTATTTGCATAGGCTGTGACTGCAAATCTGAAGCAGTCGGCTAAACAACTGTTATAGACAATTAGAGAATTCTGTAAGGTAACTAGCAAAAGTCATACGCAAAAGCCTTCCTAAGTGATGACCAGTAAGAAGACATCCATTTTTTACAACAGAGATAAAAATGTAAAATGGCTAGAGATAAACTTGATGAGAAACATGCAAGATCTAGATAAAGAAAAAAGTTTCACACTGCTGAAGGACAGGGAATGTATGTCAACTGGAAAGCTCTACCCTGCTTGTCCTTGAAGAAGGAATCACTAATTCTTCCCAAAGTAATCAATAAACTTGATACGATGTCCAAAAATACCATGAGAAAGCTAACTCTGAAGTTCGTATGGAAAAACGAACAGGAAGGAATAGCCATAAAAAATGATGCAACGAGAAATAAGGAAAGACTAGCATACCAGATATTTAAAATACTTTAAAGTTCCAGAAATGAAATCAGTATGCACTGGCACACAAGTAGAAAGCAAGATCAATAGAAAAGGAATAGACCTAAATACATACTGGAATTCAGTGCATGACAAAGTTGGCAGTGCATTTTAGTGTTAGAAAGAAGGGCTTTAAATAACGGGATGGCCCCCTGGAAGAAATAAAGTCAGACCCCTAGTTCACATCCTGCACTAAAATTCCAGAGCGACCAAAGATTTAAATGTGAAAAATGAAAATGTAAAAGTATTAGGATAAACCTTGAAAACATGACACTAACTGGAAGAAGCCAGTCACGTGGGACCACACATTGTATGATTCCATTTACATGAAATGGCCAGAACAGGCGAATCCATAGAGAAAGCAGATTAGTGGTTACCAGGGGCTTTGAGGTAGAGGGAATGGAGAGTGGCTGCTTAATGGGCATGGGGTTTCTTTTTGGGGTGATGAAAATGTTCTGAAATTAGATTGTGGTGATGGTTGTGCAATTCTGGAACTATACTAAAACCACTAAAATGTACACATGAAAAGGATGAATTATGGTATGTAAATTACATCTCAATAACGCTATGATTTTAAAAGTACTAAGAAAAAATAAGAGACAATTTTTAAAACATAATGTTTGAGTGGAGAAGGCATAAGTATGTCAAAAAGTTAAAAGCAAAAAAAAAAAAAAAAGGTCTGATGAGTAAGACTATTATAATTTTGAAAACAAATCCTGTAAGAAAGAAGCATCAGGGGCTTCCCTGGTGGCGCAGTGGTTGAGAGCCCGCCTGCCGATGCAGGGGACGCGGGTTCGTGCCCCGGTCCGGGAAGATCCCACATGCCGCGGAGCGGGTGGGCCCGTGAGCCATGGCCGCTGAGCCTGTGCGTCCGGAGCCTGTGCTCCGCAACGGGAGAGGCCACAACAGTGAGAGGCCCGCGTATAACAAAAAAAAAAAAAAAAAAAAAAAAGAAAGAAGCATAAGAAGTCAAAAAATAAATGGAAAAATTAAAAAATTCAAGACAAAAGGACTAGTTTTTTGAGCTACTTTGTGCTCCTAAAAATGAATTAGCTGGAAAAGGCCCAAAAACCCAGTAAAAAATGGGCAATGAAAGTCAATACACATTTCTCAGAAAAGAAAATAGGAATGGCTCTTAAACATATGAAAAGATGTTCGATCATCACTCTAACAAGCAAAACTCATATTAAAGCTACTAAAAGATAGTAGTTTGCACCTCTTAGATTGGCAAAGATCATGAAGTTTAATAACACTGTCTGTGGAGAAAAAGGCACAAGCCCACAGCGCTAGTGGGAGCACACATTAGTACAAATGCCAAAACGGAGGGCAATTTGGCAAGGCTCACCAAAATTAAAACTTCACACTCCTTCTGATCCAACAATTCTACTGTAGCAATTTCTCCTCCAGAGAGCCTCACTGATACAGAAAATGTTATTTACAGAAAGTAATTCACTGGAGCACCGTGCATAGTATAAAATAACTGGAAACAAGCAAAAGTCCACCAATGTGGGGTTGAGTAAATTATGGCAAAACCCTACAATGGAATACTATTTAGGTACTAAAAAGAATAAGTCTGTTCCCTATGTTCTGACAAGAAAGGTTTTCAAGGATACATGTTTAGGTGAAAAAAGGTAAAAAACAGAATATTGTGTACAGTGTAAACACTGTGTTTAAAAAACCCCGTACTTTTGCTCCTATAGTTTTTATAGTTACAAAATATCCCTATATTTATATATATATTTATTTTTATATTTTATTTCATTTCTATTTTATAGTTATAGTTTATATTTTATAGTTATAAAATATCCCTAAACAGATCCACAAGAAAATGGTAATGAAGCTTGCCACTAGGAGTGAATTTGGGTGACTTGGGAACAGAATTAAGAGACTAATTTTTTTTTGTACCTCTTATTGTACCCCTTTTGTACTTTTAGTGATTTAAAACAAATTAGTTAATTCTTTTAGTTAAAAGAAAGAAAAGAGAAACAAATATAACAGGGATACTGAAACATGAAATGAACAAAATATGTGGTCTAATTCTGGACAGTTCTTTTGGTTATTTGTAACATAGGTATATTCAAGAAAGAAATTAATAACTTTTTAAAATCCCTTACAAGGGATCAGCCAGGAGACTGATTCAACTTTCGCAAAACAGATGCATTCAGCTAAGCTTCCTAAACACCGACCTTAGGTAAGACTCCCACCTCCACCAACACACACCGCTCCAGAGTGGTCAGGGCTTCCTCCAAGACCACGTATCTAATTCATTCTTCATAATTCACTTAAACTTGGCTTCCGCTGCAGCTGGAGATGTGCCAACTAGACAGGTTCGTTTAGATTTATCCTCAGGACACAAAGAAAAAGACCAATTTTGCCTATTTCTACTCACTGAATTGTTAGGTCTCGCATTGGCCATCAGTTGAATTTTGAACAAAATAGCTGTAAAAATGTCCTGACAAACACTACAGGGAATTGATCAGACATTCCCTTAAGTGCTTATTCTAAGCGGGGTGGAGGGGAGGAGGTGTAAAGATGAAAGGGTGGAGACCCCGTTGCTCCGCCCAGCTACTCTCTGACTCTCCTTGAAAGGAGAATAGACTGGTCTATTCTTTTAAATCACTAAAAGTACAAAAGGGGTACAATAAGAGGTACAAAAAAAAATTAGTCTCTTAATTCTGTTCCCAAGTCACCCAGAATAGACTGGTCTGTGGTAATGGGTCATCAAAAATACAGGATCCTGAATTCAAAACTTTTCATATTAACCCTCTCACAGAGATTACAGCATATCTGTGTATTTTTAACCTCACCTATCAAGCAGAACTTTTTGGATTCCCTTGAAGACTCACATCTATCATGGCAAAAGAGCTGGCAAGGCTTACTTCCCCCCCTTTATGACCTTCCCAAACCATCACAGCTGATTTTCCATTGTCCATGGGATAGGGTGGAGGGCAGGGGTGGCTGAAATTCACAGGTAAACCCCAACTTCAGTTCAGTCAAAAGTGCCAACATCCTCTTTTGTAGATTAGAAAATTAACACCTTTCACGTTCCCTTCTCTTGTGTTCACAGAGGAGAGAATGGGGTGAGTGATAAGCGAGGCTTGTACACAGCTTAGAGAAACTGCTGAAGAAATAAAATTGAAAGAATTTTGATAAACGTTCTACAAAACTCAGGCTTTCCAGCCAGCTGGGCTTCAGGGAAAATTCCTCTGAATCCTTGATGCCTTGGTTATCTAGCACATCTAGCAGTACATCGGATACTAGAGACCAGATCCACTTGCAGGTCTAAGACTGCGGGACGGCGGGGGCAGTGCACAAAATTCAAGCGAAAAGGAGAGGGGTGGAGGAGTCACCCGGGGGTCCCTCGAGATTTTCAAAAAGCAAGAGGAATAAATGTTCCTCCAAAGAAAGCGAGAGTCATGGTAAGTTTTGAAGAGACAGGAAAAGTTTGGAACGGGTTTCATGGGAAGTGTGACAGTGCATCTGCTAGAGAAGAAGCCATGGGGACCCGTCCCAAATTGAAGAGCAAGGACTGACATCAGGACCAATACACTGGGTTTGGGGACCTCTGAGAAGCTGTGTAAGTGGCGGGGGTCACCCAGGGTCGGTGTCTGGAAAGGACTGTGTGACGCAACTATTGGGAAAGCACAGTGAAACTTACAAACCATGAGACCTGGGCTGGGGATGGAGACAGCGAGCCTGAAGGCAGCTGAAACAGTGAGGGCGATGGCGCGATTCAGCGGAAGCCGGGGGTGGGGTGGGGGGGGGCGGGGAGCAGGGGGCCCGGAGGCTGTGAGCGGAGAGGGGAATTGCAGAGTTGGCGGTTTCAAGGTTTAGAAGGGTCCAAAGGATACTGGTTCAAGTTGAGACACGGGTAGTAGGCGTGGCAGTGTTTGCAGGTGACTGAAGTGAAGGAGAGACCAAATCTCAAGATGAAGAGACGGAGCCACGGGAGGGCAGAGAGTTAAGAGTCAGGCTGACCTGACACCAGCCAGCACCGGGCTTCGATGATGCGCCCTCCCTCAAACAACCGGGAATAGTAGTTCATCGTCATTTCGTCAGGGGGAACACAAATGCTACTCCAGGTCCAAGGGCACATGATGAAGAGTCTTGGAAGCATGTCCCTGACTTTTCACAATCAAATCAGAGAGAGGCTCATAAACAGAAGTGAATTCTCTGCGAGACGAACAGGTACATGACCTGGGTTAACATTATCATGAGGGAGGCAACAGAGAGCTGTGCGATTAAGAGTATATAGACGTGGGGGCTTCCCTGGTGGCGCAGTGGTTGAGAGTCCGCCTGCCAATGCAGGGGCTGCGGGTTCGTGCCCCGGTCCGGGAGGATCCCACGTGCCGCGGAGCGGCTGGGCCCGTGAGCCATGGCCGCTGAGCCTGCGCGTCCGGAGCCTGTGCTCCGCAGCGGGTGAGACCACAGCAGCGAGAGGCCCGCGTACCGGAAAAAGAAAAAAAAAAAGTGTATATAGATGTGGATCCAAATCCCAGCTCCTCCAATTGCCAAGCGGAACACTTCAGGCTTTATGGAGCCTCTTTAAACCTTAGCCATCACATGTATAAAGCAGAAACGCTGCAACACATGCATGGTGCTTAGAAGAGAGGCTGGTGACAGGGAACTATATTCAGTATCTTATAATAAACTATAACGGAAAAGAATCTGAAAAATAATATATATGTACATATATATGAATGTATAACTGAATTACTTTGCCGTACACTAGAAACTAACACAACATTGTAAATCAACTACACTTCAATTTTAAAAAGTAGGTTCAATGGTTTGTAAGGCAGAAATAGAGACACAGATGTAGAGAACAAATGTATGGACACCAAGAGGGGAAAGCGGGGGGTGGGGGGTGATGGTCGGATGAATTGGGAGATTGGGATTGACATATACACACTAATATGTATAAAGTAGATAACTAATAAGAACCTGCTGTATAAAAAAAAAATAACAAAATAAAATTCAAAAAAAAAGAAAAGGGTTTCCCTGGTGGCACAGTGGTTAAGAATCCACCTGCCAATGCAGGGGACATGGGTTCGAGCCCTGGTCCGGGAAGATCCCACGTGCCACGGGGCAACTAAGCCCATGCGCCACAACTACTGAGCCTGTGCCCTAGAGCCCATGAGCCACAACTACTGAGCCCACATGCCACAACTACTGAAGCCCACGCGCCTAGAGCCCGTGCTCCGCAACACGAGAAGCCACCACAACGAGAAGCCCGCTCGCCGCAACTAGAGAAAGCCTGCACGCAGCAATGAAGACCCAACACAGCCAAAAATAAAATAAATAAATTTATTTTAAAAAAAGAGGAAAAAGAAAAAAAAATAAAATAAAATATAAATTAAAAGTAGGCTCAAAAAAGAAGAGAGGCTAGTGGTCTGTGATTAGTAGAAGTTAATTGATGTTCTCTTACACAACTACGTACTCAAGGGAAATTATTTTTAAGAGAGTGAGATAGGTAAGAAAAGAGAAGAAACAGTAGTGAAGCAAACAAATGTATGAAAAGGAAAAAAAATCATTATCTTAATTCTTAACTGCAGTAAGCTACCCAGAGAAATGAAAACATATCCCCACAAAAGCTTGTTCAGGAATGTTTTATAGCGGCATTATTCATCACAGCCAAAAAGCAGAAACAACTCAAGTGACCATCAACTCACGAATGGATAAACAAAATGTGGCCTCTCCATACAATGGAATATCATTATCATAACAAGCGCTGAGTACTGATAACAAGCTACAGTGTGGACAGACCTTGAAAACAATATGCTAAGTGAAAGGAGCCAGGCACAAAAGTCCACATATTGTATGATTCCATTTCTATGAAATGTCTAGAACGGTCAAATCTATATGTAAAGAAAACAGATTTGTGGTTGCCAGGAGCTGGGGGTGAAAGGTCAGAGGAAAATGGAATTCACTGCTAATGGATACAGGGTTCATTTTGGGGGTGATGAAAATGTTCTAAAATTTACTGTGGTTAGAGAATTGCACAATTCTCTGAATACAGTAAAAAGCACTGTGTACAGTTCAAAAAGAAAAATGTTAGCTACATGGTTCTGAATGCTTCCTGCTTCCCGTCTCCTGAATAAAGACTCTTCGTCTTCCCTGGGGGAGAGGTCCAGGGGCACATGGGCAGAGCACATGAAATGCACCATAAAATGCACCATTCCAGCGGTTCCTTTCCTTATAAATATCAGAAGATATTGATCCTCCTCCTGGAGACATTCTCAGGTAGGTGTCAGGGAGGTTATTTCTCTTCTCCTTTCTCTCTGCTTCTTCCAATCTTGGCTACTGCATTCTGTTTCCCCAGGCGTACAGTGGATAAAAATCAATATCTTCTTGATCTTTCACAGGCAAAAGCTTTAAGGTGGACAGGTCTTTTATATACAGTTTATAAAGCTCCTGAAAAATACCAAGGGGGTGCTCTGAAGCATTGGTTTTTGGCTTCTCCACGCCACGAGGACTGAGTCCATAAAAGCAGTGCTTCCTCCAAACTACTCAACGTTTTCTTTAGGGAACAAACTCCAAGGAGAAAGGACTGAAAAACCATCCCCCACAGTGCATTTGATGTTTGATTTATCTGATAAACATGCCAATAATCACCTAAAAAGTAACCTCATAATACTATTGGTTCCAGGAAACCAAGCTTTCTCATAAACATCCACAAGTGTTTTTGAGGGAATGGTGATGTTAAAAAATCAGAAGGCCAATTTATTCCTTTGCAACAAGAACCATCACACAATAATAATGATTATTATATATTTCCACATGACTCTGAGGGTCTCTGGGTAATGCTGGCTTTTGTCCACACACACAAAATGCCTTTATTATTTGAACAGTCCAGGAATCAAATACGGAAGCACTGCTCAAGGAATTTCCATGTAAGCCATTTTAAAACATAATGAAGTCTTTTTAAATGTTAGTCTCTTCATGCTTCGGCTTCAATGTTCAAGGCTGAATATACGAAACAAATGATAAAGCATCATGTTTTATAACAAGTTACTCCGGTCAGTGGTGTGCCAGCTATAAGACATAAACTTCCACTGAGACAAGCACATTAGGAAACTGTAAGGTAGCCCACTGGGCCCAATTTCCACGAAGAGGTGCCAACCCCATTATGTGTATACAACCTACAAATGAATCCAAGAGCTATGGGAGCTGGTAACTGCATGCATGACTCTAGATGGCGGGGAGCGGGGAGGTGGAGGCATGGGAGGGAATGTCTAGGAAGCCAGAAAAAGGATTTTTCATGACATTGGAAATTAAGAGGAGTTTACATAAGATTTAAGTCAAATAACAAGAATAAATCTGTCATGTATCTCTAGGTATCTAGAAATCTGTAAACTGGAGCTGGGCATAAAACATAAATCCATTCAACAACGACTTATAGTCTACACTTGGCATTTCATGTTTTTGCATCTAAGTGTTAAGAAGTACAGCACCCTATTCTGCTTTCGCTTGGGTAAGGCTGAAAAATTCAGATGGTACCATGTTTCTCGTGGGGTCTTAAAAAGGCGGCTTCAAGAGTTCCCCCTTAATTAATGATTTCTGTTGGCATTTTAGAACTCTTGAACTCCCCTAAACATCCTCTTGCAATATTGGAATAACTTCTAGCTACTCTTGTAACATTAACAGCAGTGTACGTGTGGGAAAATATATATGTCTTTTATATGTTTTGACAGCCAATGCTCAGTAAAAACCTGAGAGTATTTGATTGTAATGCCTCACTTTTATATAGTAGTCTACCTCTCATAAAGGGCTTCTTTGTACTAAACCACAGCTTTGCCGTTCAATTTCTATAAAATGCTTTCAAAAGTATTAGTCAATTAATGAACATTTAACATAAAGGTGATCTGGAATCTATGAGGACAGCTTGGGGGAAAGGGATTGCAGCCTGGAGACAGCAGAAAGATCATGACATCAAAATTATTCTCATAGTTTTGACAGTAAAGAAAAACCATGAAGAGACACGACAAACTTAAAACCAAAAGGACATTTTTCTTGCATGGGCTGCAGTACGGTTTTAAGCAGGAGGGAAAGATCATTACACATGACTGCTATTCACTAAATATTAACTACACTAGAATCAAAATCTGAGCCTGCAAGTATAAGTCAGAATAATAGCTGCAACAGTTTCTTAACATTGCAGGGGTGCCTGCATGTTCAAGGCAGGGAACAATGTATTCTTTTTAATATGGAAGCTCTTCACCCTGACAATCTAACTATAACAAGCTTACACAGTCCTCTACCTCTGAACAGAACAACATCAGAAACATTCATGATCATGTGCTAACAGCAGACATTTTTACTTGTATATGGATAGTAAGTTCCCCAAGAAGGGTCATTTCTAAGACCAGGGTTCCATCTTTTTGCTTCACAATACAGTGCTAGCAAGAATATTTCTGTGCACACATTACACGTACATACGGATTAGAAATAAACAACGTTCGTAATCGGCAAATGGGCTCCGTGGAGCAAATAACCGATTCATCACATACTTGTAAAATCAAATATAAAATCCACGAACTATGTCTCTGTGCTGACAAACTATAAACCGCTTAGAACTTTTACGTTAACAAGGCATTCTGCTGTGATCAGTTGGATTTTTCCCTTTATGTGTGAAACACACACAAAAGAGAATTACAAACTTCACAGTTCTCTAACCTTTACAAACCAACACAGTAATTATATTGCAAAATATCTGACAGCCCAGGGTAATATGAGAAGAGAATTCCTTTTTTCCCCACTTCCTTTAAATAGCTCTCAATTTTTCTACAATTTAAAGACTACCTGAGCAAAAGATTTTCATAGCTATGAATCCCACTGAAGATAAATTGGGAGATAAAATTAAATCACTATTCCAATTCACAGAATATTTGAGGCTCCCTCCAAAGGAAATGTTTCTCAACACATAAAGACAGTATTAAATTTTAAGAGCAACGCTATTATCAAAATGAAGGCACAGAAAAGTAAACACAAGCTAACTTGACAAGCCCATACTGATAAAGCGCAGATAAATGTTATCTCTGGGTTATATGCCTAGTACAGGCAGTCCTCAACTTATATATGAGTTGCGTACAGAAAGTTCATTTGTAAGTCAGTTGTTTGGAACTCCAAACTCATTTTCTCAGAGAAACTATGTTATAAATAAGGCTTGATCTTATAGGAAGGCAAACAAGAGCTATTAAGCCCATAATGTAGATAAATTCTAGTACTGACAGCTCTCAAGCAAGCTGCCTCTATGCTAAGCAGGGAACGGGTACCAGAATCAGGAGGAGGTGGTGGGGGAGAAGAGGGTTTCTTCTTCCTTACCTGGAACTTTTAAGTTCTTTCTGGCATCTGCCTGCCTTTCTTTATGTGCTCCGTACACACACATACACCTTCTGTCTAAATGCTTCAGCCAAGCCCATGTAATAGAGCATGAAAATGATTTTATACAGGTAACCCTCAACCCCTCTACCCAAACTCCCCTTCTCGTGTCCAGCCATCTGACAATCAAAGGCCAATAAATAGTTCAGTTCAATCAACACTTGTTTTCAGAGTTTTCATGGGAGATATAATCTTGGGAGAGTGGAGTGGGGAAAACCACCACACTCTGAGAATAGAACACAGACAGTGAGCCATCTGGAAGGACTGGGGTAATTTCAGGAATTCCTTTGCTATTTAGTAATGTTAACAGGAAGAGGACACAGCTCCTGGGACGTACAGATGAAAAAACTCAAGTAGAAGTAGGCTCCTGACCAATAGGCACAAATAAAAGCCTGGGATGGCAGTGGAAGTGCCATCTCCTAGGAGCAGCATGTACACAGGTCCTTGCCTTTCCTTGTGAAGCCACACGACTGCTTGCTCTTCTTCCCATTGAAGATAACATCAGGGAATGCACGTTCAGATCAAGAGGGTTTGAAGGATCAGAGTCCTGATACATCGACTCAGTGGGATCCTGATTTTCCGAGGACGGATGTATTGTGATATCCTGCAAATAACTGGGTACTCACCCGCGTACACACCCAGGGTGCAGCTGGGATGGAGGAAGAGGATGACACCCGGCTTGGGAAGGTATCCAGTTGAAGCAGAGGCTGGTTTCTGTTTCAACAAACCAGCTTCCCTGACATACAGGTTGACATTTCCCAGCTTTACCTGCAATTAGGTATGTCCACGGGACTAAATTCTGGTCCAGGGAACGTGAAAGAGAACAATGTGCACCAGGTCCACTAAAAAACCTCCAATGAAAACATTCACTCTCTTTCTTTCCCCCCAACTGCTGGCCAAATTGCCGCAAAAGATAGTGAAGTTCTCCCAGTGACCCTAGGGAACAGCTGAGCCGTGAGATGGAAGGACTCTGGGTCTGGAAATCACCACCACGTGGAGACCTCCACCTCCAACTGTGGAACCCAAGTTAACTATAACATGATTGAAAAAGAAACTTCTATTGTGTTCCTCCCTGAGGGTTGGGTTGTTTTTTACTGCGACATCCTTGCCCTCTGCACCATCACCTTTTTGTTGCATCTCAGGAAAAGTCCTTTATGTTCGCCTACCGTGAATAATCCATTAAGCTGGTCTGTCTCCAAACTAAATAGCCTCACCCCGCTGAGATTTTAGTATGCTTCTAGTTTTTCTAGTTTTCCTTCTTCTTTCACTGTGGTCTGTATATTTAACACTAGACAGCCTTCTTACTCCTTTTAGTCTGCCTGGAGAACTGGATAAGTAAACTTGTTAAATCATTAACCTTCATTTGAGTGTCCTCCTAAGCCAACTCTGAGATACTCAGAGCCTCACCTACAGGGTCAAATACAGGATTTGGGGTCTTTCATTTTTCTCTTTGCTGAGAAGGCTTTTTCCTATTATTTCCTGATCTCATAAGTAGATTAGGGTCGTGGAAGTATGTCTGCTGGATAAGAAAACTAGGATTGTATCATTTTTATGACAAAATTCACAGAAGTGACATCACTTGAATTTTGTTAAAAGCAGCTTGCTCACTTCGTCCTCTTATATATTCATTCATTCAGTTTACTTTTAATGGGAAAGGGGAGAAAAAAGACTAAAGAAGGAAAGATGAGAGTGAAGAAGGGAAAGGATCTATAAACATCCCCCACCTTTTGCTCTGTAAATCTCCCCCGTATTTCATTATTGAGTTGTTATAAGGTACAGTAAAACTCTAATATAAATTTAAACAGATTTTGTCTAATCCTAAAACTTGGCTTTCTATCCTTACTCCTTCCAGAAGCAATTTTCTGGCACTTTCCACCCTCATCTCTTTGTTGCATCTCTGAAAGGCCCACGAGGTTGAATGGTCATGTACTTCCCACGTGGCGTCTTAAGAAATAATGAATTAACCTGTTTGATGTGTGTGCACCACTTCTTTGACAAAGGATGACCTGATGGATTTCCCAATCCTTATGGAACTCGCTTGAGGGTTACAGAGCAGAGATTCCATCTGCCTTTACCTTGCAACTTTTTTGAGAATAAGTTCAAAATGGTGCTCCAAGGTCAGCATGTGACTTCCACTCCTGCTGCCAAAAGAAAACGAGTCACCCACTGTGGTAAATGCACTCAAAAGCTTCAGGCGCTCTGAGAAGGGAAGAAAAGTGACTGGCCTCTATGGGACTGTGGAAAAACCCACTGGACAAAGTAAGTATTTTTCTATGGAATCTTTACATAGAACCATTGACTACGATTACAATGTTTGTAAAGATTTTTTTGATGTGGACCATTTTTAAAGTCTTTATTGAATTTGTTACAATATTGCTTCTGTTTTATGTTTTGGGTTTTTTCTCTCTTTTTTTTTGCTGAGAGGCATGTGGGATCCTAGCTCCCCGACCAGGGATCGAATCCGCACCCCCTGCATTGGAAGGTGAAGTCTTAACCACTGGACCGCCAGGGAAGTCTCTACAATTACAATTTTGAAATAAGTTCCCTATGAAAAAATCCTGAAGTCAATACATTAGTTTAAAAGGACATAAAAAGCTTCTTTATCCTGCCAGTTTGAACATATGTGCCTCCACAGCAGGCCCACAAAGGGGGCCCCGTAGTCACTTTCCAGAGTGTTGTGCCATTGCCAAAGTCCACTCTACAAAAGATGTCATTTCTTTTTACATTCTCCACAAAACATCTATTCATATTATGAAACACACTGCCATTTAAATCATGTTTTAAACCCACCGTAGGCAAACTCACATTCCATGGAGATTTGTCATCGTTAAAAAAATATTTGAAAATTAAGTTTACCTGCTGTACAGGTGATACTCAATTCTGGGCTTGAATCAGAACCACAATTTTATGTTTTTTCAAGAACATCAAGCAACTTCCATTTATAGTTAATCATAAAAGGGGTTAACCTTCTCTTCAGTTGCCTACTGTCAATATAGTATGTATTTAGCCTAATCCCTGATTGCTATCAAAGAAGGCTATGTTAGAAACATAACTTGAAATGTTGATTAGGAGAGGAATGGAAACCTTCAGAGACCTTCCTTTAAGACACAAGTCTGATGACTGCCAGCCATGATCAAATGTGTAAGTCCAAGTATACACAAGGGAAAGACACTGACAATTGTGCCCCTACCCTGAGGTTACCCAAGCCCCACGACTAACTCCCGACGGTAGGGGTAACAGGTCACAACTGCTGATTTGGAGGCTACCAGCTCGCTGCAGAGACACAAAAATAGTGTCATCTTTGAGCTACCTGTGGACATGTGTGTAATAACCGAGGAAAACAAGGAAATGAACGCTACTGAAACTCTGCCTAAATTACACAGATTGAAGGACAAGCCCAAGAGAAGAGAAGAATGACATGACTAAACCCCACCAGAAGAGCATTCATTATTAGCCTATTGCAACAAGTGAAAAAGACACAGAGCCTGAAAATTAGGAGCTTCAATTAAGCACACAAGCTTACCTTTTCTATTTCTTCTTCCATAAAGTTCATTGTGCTTTTATGGTATTTTAGCTTTCATGTTTGGGACCCATGGGACCCAGGGACCTCTACCTTGGCAGAGTTAAAAGAGTATGTGTGGGCTTTTCCTCAACAAAATGGTGATTTGATAGAGAGGTTTTCTGTGAACTGAGTCTGAACAGTAGGCTTGACATCTTTATCTAGCAGAGAGAAATGCCAACTTGAAAACTACTCTACCACTGTTCATGGCTGCTATTAAAAAAGAGAGTAATCCTCTCCCTTCTTTTTATTTGCAAGACAGGGACCGCTTTGGTGGGTCTGACCTGGTCATGTATAAATTCATTCAGTCCAACTCAAGCCATGGACCTTCCTGCTCCAAGTCTCATTGGAGGCAGACATTGTGTTTATACTCTACTTAATCCTCCTTCTTCACCTAGAATACATAATTCTCCAATGTAGGCACTCAAATATCTGCAGAACGAAGGATTTCCATTACTGACATCAGCACCACCTGTCTGTAAGCTTGACCCAGGGATTTTCATCGACGACTCCTCCTCCATTCCCATATTCATCAATCACTACATTCTATGATGCTACCTCCTCAAAGGCTTTTGGATATGTTGCTTCCTCTTCCTTTTCTGACCCCCCATCCTTCCCAACCCAGGCCTCAAATGAATAGGCTCTCATTACCTACTTCTAACTCTTAACTCTCCAACCTCCATCTTTCCCAACTCCAGCCACGCTGGATACCCTGTCACCAACTGCATATATATATATATATATATACATTCATTGCATTATTTATATATATATATAGTATCACTGAGTTACTTCCTTGAGCAAGAGCTTGCAACTCTGCATCACCTGCCCTATTAACTTCAAACTCCTCTGCCAGGTCTTAATGATCCTCCCCTCTTCCCCAAAGCTGTCCAACTTTCTTTCACACTGATCTCCAGCAAAAATACACACATCACTCAGCCACACAGGTCACCTGCATCCTTCCCTCGTGCCTTTGTCCCTGCTGTCCCTGCAACCAGAACAACTTCTCAGTGTGCCCCATTCATCATATCTAGCCCTCCTTTCAAGGTGCAAATCAGGTTTTCCTTCTCGAATGAAACTCTTCCTGGACACTGCAATCCCCAGCCGTCTCTCCTTTCCCTCAGTACCCACTCAGCCCAGAGCTGGCCCCTCCATCACAAGTTCTTAGCTGTATACTGTCATGTATGGCTCTGTACTTGCTTCTCGTGGATTGGTATTGCACCCTTCAACAAGATTTTCATAGAGATAATTTTAGATTTACAGAGAGTTGCAAAAGCAGGAGTGTTCCTTTGTACCCTTCATCCAGCTTCCCCTTAAGTCAACATCTTACATAGCCAAAGAACAATGATCAAAACTAGAAAATTAACCTTGGTCAGTACTGCTAACTAAACTATAGAATGTACTAGGGTGTCACCAGTTTTTCCACTATTGTCTTCCTCTGTTTCGGGATCCAATCTCGGATTTCACCTTTTGCATTTAGTTGCCACATCTCTTTCATCTCTTCCAATGTGTGGCCATTCCTCAATCCTTCCTGATCTTTAAAGAACCTTGACACTTTTGAAAAGTAGGGGTCTGATTCATCGATTGATTGAGTCATTGATTCATTCATTAAACAAATGATGTTTAGGGCCTTGTCTTAGGTGCTAGACTGACAACAAGTAAAACAGTTCCTTTTTTCAAGATGTTAACAGCCTAGTTAATAGAAATTCATGTGAATGTCTAGAAGTCCTTGATAAAAGTATTTGGAGGATACCAGTATACTCCAGTTTTCGAAAGTTTGCTTCATGGCACTTTGCTTTTACAAAAGACCTCTATCAGCACCTATTTTTGCTAGTGGAAAGAAATCCGAAGAGGATTTTGGCTTTTATGAAAACAGGTGAAAAGGGGAAATGGTTTTAGCACTGGTTTTGCAGCAGCCGTTACAGTGGCGGTGCACACCCCCAGCAGAAGAGTGGCACCTCCAAGCTCCTTTCTGGAACTACAGTAAGCACCTCGGCATCAAGACACCACAGGTTTGAACTGTGTCTGTGAGCATCTGTGCTTTATCTCCATTTGTTTTGTGCAGCTGTGAGCAAGATGTGTCCTAAGGTAATTGCTTCTTCGCTTTAAGCCATTTCGGCTTACGAAAGGTTTCACAGGAACACTCTACTTTCAGATAGCAGGGAAACCTGTACAGTGATGGGGCAAATGGCAAGATTGTAAATTTTACCGGGAGAAGAAAACGTAGGGTGACAGGCAGGCAGGAAAGACTTTCTTAAGAAAAACAGCATTTTGTTCCCCTTTTTACTCCACTGCTCACTCTGTAAAAATAGTGGGCCTATAAAATATCTAGGGACAAATACTACATACCATACAGTTAGCGGGTACACTCTGCCTCTGCATCTTCTAAACTAATTCCTAAAATCAAACACCTCAAGGGCACACTTTTTAGGAAGATTTAATGTAGTAAACATAGACTCTTTATATAGTGACTATGTGCGTCACTAGAAAATTTGCAAACGGTTTAGGTTAAAAAAAAAAAAAAATCTGAGAAGCCATTTGTCTTAATCCAGTTTTCAAATCCAATTTCATAGTTTTTATTCCTTCACAGGGAATAATGAAGAGCAAATAAGAAGCATCATCAATCAAAGATGGACTCCCTAAGTTTCTTTACTTAATGCAATTTTCTTGTACTGCTCCTACTGTATTTCCCAAACAAAATTCAATTTTCTTGTACTGCTCCTACTGTATTTTCCAAACAAAGCTGTTCTTTTCTACATGTGATAGTTCAGCCCTGCAAACACCCTCAGGAATAATAAACAAACAATCGGGGCACATTTTCTGCCACAAATTTCACTCTGCAATAGTCTTTATCCGAAGCATTTTGAATTCCAAGCAAGCAGAGACGCGTCTGTATCGCAAGACCTGCACACAATAGAGACTGTGTATTTTTAGACCCTTCTTGACTCTTAAATCTGTTAATATTTAACTCCTACTACTGTTCGAAAGGAGGAATAAGCAAACTCTCCTGCACACACAATGTTCCATCAAGCACTTTAATTCTAATAGTAAATGCTGCTGAAAGGAACTCGACTTTCACTATTTTATATCACCTTTTCTAATGAATGTCAATGTGTCTTTTCCATGGGAGGGTATATACAACAGATGCACAGGTGTGCTATATCTGTGGATATCCACACAAATGCACACATATTCATGAGTGCAACATGCAAATACACTCATATGCATACAGACTGGCCCCCACGTTAGTATCCACTTATAAACAGAGCTTGTTGCAGTCCCCGACTTGCATGGGAATACACACAAACAGCATCTAATCCAGTTGATTTCCTTTCATTAACTTTTGTAGGAGATTAAGATAAAATACTAAAAAAAAAAAAAAAGCCAAGTAGACACTTCATGAAGTCTGTGATTAAGAAACACAGAAGCTAGGGGCTTCCCTGGTGGCGCAGTGGTTGAGAATCCGCCTGCCGATGCAGGAGACACAGGTTCGTGGCCTGGTCCGGGAAGATCCCACGTGCCGCGGAGCAACTAAGCCCGTGAGCCATGGCCGCTAGGCTTGCGTGTCCGGAGCCTGTGCTCCACAATGGGAGAGGCCACAACAGTGAGAGGCCCGCATACCGCAAAAAAAAAAAAAAAAAAAAAAAAAAGAAACACAGAAGCTAATGAGACAGATGGGGTGCTGCATAAAGGGAATTTCAGCACACCAGCCCACACTTTGTGGAGATTTACTGTGTTTCACCTTTTCCGTGGCAAAGGCTTCATCATTTAGCATCCTACTCATTTGACTCTTGTCCCTCGCACAGACCCCCTCCTATCTCTGCCTAAACCTCCTGAAACGAGGATTATTAAATAAAACAAGACAACATTCTTTTTTTCAATCTGTTAGTCAAGGTTTACTCAGAAGCAATATTTACTATAAACTCATGGGGTTTCTAGCTCAACAGATAGTGGACAACTCTGTGAACAGAGCTGGCTGGAAAATTTTCAGAAAAATCCCATAAACATAGAAGAATTTCCGGGCCAGAGAAACGAGGAGCTGAAAAAAAAAATTCACGTATATTTAAAAATTATTCACAATAGATTTTTCCTCTATGGGATTGGTCCTCTAAGTTATCCTCCAACACACACACAGGTGATCACTGTCCCTAAGAGCTTCTCCATAAAAACGGTGCATATTTACAGAAATAACATATGTGGAGGCCTTACCATTCAGCATACATTCTTTTTTTTTTTTTTTGGTGGTACGCGGGCCTCTCACTGTAGTGGCCTCTCCCGTTGCGGAGCACAGGCTCCGGACGCACAGGCTCAGCGGCCATGGCTCACGGGCCCACCCGCTCCGCGGCATGTGGGATCTTCCCAGACCAGGGCACGAACCCGTGTCTCCTGCATCGGCAGGCGGATTCTCAACCACTGCGCCACCAGGGAAGCCCGAGCATATATTCTTTATGCATTCCTACACTTGATCCTCAAAGCACCCCTGTTAGATATAATTATCTCTATTTTACAGATTTAGAGAAAAAAAAAAAAAAACTCAGATTTTAAGTGATTTGCCCAAGATTACAAAGCAAATAAATTGTACAACTGAAACTCCAAACCAGAATCTGTTACCAAATCTTTTTTTTTTTTCCATAACATGAATTTAATTTTCCTTGAATTCATTTTGGTTCTATTTTATAACAGTAGACTATATGAACTCTGCTCCTTACCTAAAGATTTTATATGCTTCTAAATGAAACTATATATTTTTAAATTTTCCCTATATATATTTTTTAAATTCTCTCTTTTCTGGTTAAATTGAAGTGCCCTGGTTCCTTTGGTATCTGCTTCCTTTATTCCCTGGAATCTCCCTTTTGAGAGATCTGATGTCCCATTGTCTGATGATCTGATTATTTCTGTGTTGACAACTCTTCTGTCTGTGCTTTTGAAAAAATTGTTGTTGTGCACATTGCTTAGTATTTTTCAATTTTATCCACTACAACGTCCATAATCTTGCTCTTAATATTAATCACAATGGTAACTTCCACTCTAGAAAACTTACAGAATTCTCCATTTTTATTCAACTGCATTCATCTACCAGGTACATTTCTTGAATCTTCCTCCCCGGTCACTGTGATTGCCAAGATCTTTGAATTAAACAGTAGGGTTGTTCTTTCTTTTTTGGGGGGGAGGGGTTGTCCTTTCTTATCTGCAAGTTCATCCTGCCTCAGCCATTTAAAAGGTGCTTTAACATAACAACTTCTCAGCGTAGTATACTCTGATGCCATAAACACTACACCATGATATTACCTTATGCAGGGGGCAAAAGGAGGAGGTGGCTCTGAAAGACAGATCTAGTCACGTGCCAGCACAGCCTGATAATTAGATCACTGGGAAAAGAGAGAGAAAACTCACAAGATTATAGCCAAATGGGCTACCAGGCAAGCCCCCTCTCTGGTGTGTGTAGGAGATCGCGGACTGTGGTCACCATCGAGCTTCAGGAGCTGAAGTCCACATTGTCTAACCCGTAGAGATAATCCAACTTCAGGGCATCCCATCCTCCCTTCCTGTTGCCCAACTCTGCTTTCCCAGCTCTTTTAATTGGATTATTTTGGAATCTGCTATTTCTGTCTCACTCCTTTCCCCAAACTGTCATATAAGTACTGCAGCTTGACTATTACACAGCTGCCAAATCTCACTCCAGAGATGGCTGTATTTCAGTGGCAAGTGAAGTGATGCTCTCTCGGTGCCATCTGAATACTAGCTTAAGAGGTTCAGCATCTGGAGGGGGTTGCCTTGGTGCAGGAAAGAAGTGTTTTGTTTTGTTTTATCATCATCACTTGAGGGGCAGCTCATTAGCTCCACCTGAACATGAAGGAGAAAACAAACCAAAAAGCACTCCACATGTATACGCAAATGCATGGAGAGAAGAGAAAGGGTGACTGGGACTTTTCATGGGTTCTTTTCTATGGGGACTTCAAAGCCTTAAAACATCAAGGATGTAAGATGATGATCCTTTTTAGAAGCAGAAGAAGCCTCACGGAGTAGTCCGCTCATGTTACAGAGATGATACTTGGAGGCACAAAATGAGCATCTTGTTCAAAGCTCTCCTGATCCCCAGACCCAGGGAGTTCCACCTGAACTTGGGTTCAGCCATGGATGCACTCAGAGGATCACATCTCCACCAGTGGAACCAAACACAACCCCAGCTTCTAAAGCACATGATATCAGTACTTAATTTCTTGTTTTGTTTGGTTATATCGATTTATTTTTGATACTGAAGAAAAATCTCTACCAGAAAAAACAGAGTGTGAAGTAGCAGGGAGAAACAACAGAGTAGAATTAGTAGTAGCAGATGCTTTAACCATGTGCCAGGCCAGAAAATGTTCTAAAAGTTGATTCTGTATGTAATCTTCACAGTGACCTGTTGTCCTCACTTTAAAGAAAAGAAAAATGAAAGATACAGAAGAAAGAATACTTCCAAAGAGAAAACAGGAGGCAGAGTAAATGGCCAAGTCATAGAAACAACCTTCCCAAATTTTACTCAAAACGCTTAGTGAAAATCTAAATAAATATCAATGATATACTTCTCATTTAATCTAAAGACATAATCCTTGATACCGCTTGGCATCTAGAGGCATGCATCTTTTGTTTCTTGCTAACTCAAACAGAAGAGTATACTACTCCCAACGATTTCTATATACT
Organism: Kogia breviceps; assembly: GCF_026419965.1. Lineage (NCBI taxonomy): Eukaryota > Metazoa > Chordata > Mammalia > Artiodactyla > Physeteridae > Kogia > Kogia breviceps. The sequence continues at coordinate 94,948,325 of NC_081319.1, read as the reverse complement.
ATTTCTGAATCTTACAGTGATAATGGTTCTTTCAATAATCAATGAACAATCAATGACTCGCCAGCTGAACCCTGGTGAAATGAAAGGCACTAATGATATTTGAGGGGGTCTTGAGTTGGGGGGAAAGGGGACTAAATCATCTTCACGTTCCCTTCAACCTCTAAATACTATAACGCCAACAGCTATAATAGGTAATATTCTAGAATTTAGAAAACATATTCAAATACTTCATCTCATTTGATGAACTCTGAGAAAACAAGAGAGTCATTTAAGAAGTACCACAGAATACTGACACTTTGATATTTCTACATCTAGTCGTCACTCACACTTTGAATAGTACAGTCTGCCAACGCTGAGAGCAGCATCAGTGTATCAGGAGGGAGGAAATCTCTGCAGCATTATGCTCCAGCATCCCAACGTGGAAAAGAAAGTAAATAAATAAAAAAAACAGTAGGCTTTGGTATCAACCATTTTCTCATGCGATTTACTGTCAGATGACAAAATATTCTCCCTCATTTCATGAAAGGTAAGAGAACTATGAGAATGTTTGCACACTGACACAGTAAATTATATTATTTATAAGATTTTTTCAAAGAATAAAATGCTTTATACAGAAGTCTGTATAAAAAATTACTTTAGATACTTGAATACACTCCAAAACGGTTTTGAAAAGCTATGCCTACATATAAAACACTATGTACCCTGGGGTCTTTGTCTCTACGTTTTTCATTTTGCCATGAAAAACATCATTAAAGTGTCTCAAAATAATACCTTCCCCCAAACTAGCTAGGAGTTATGCAGACTACCTTCAGACTGAAGGAACTAGAGTGGAAAAGAGAAGAACATATTTATGCTAAAAGATGATTTTGGAGAAGATCTCTATTTTAAAGATTTAATGAATATCAATAGGGTTTTCTTAACCTTGGAAATGTACACTGCAAATCCCAGTGTGTGTGTTGGGGGCTTGGGTGGAATGGGCTGGGAGTGGGACAGACAACTAAACTGAACGAACTGGGCTTGTCAAAGAAAGGACAAGTATTTGAGTAAAATATATGGTAGAAGTTTGAGCCCCAGAATAAAGCAGTTGACTAGGGAGCAATAATACAGAAGAAAAGGGTCCCTCAATGATAGTAAAGCCAAAGCCAAAAATGTAGCCTTTACCAAACCCATGTTGAAGGTCAAAGGAGAAAAAATAAATCTCTAAGTGGATTTTATTATTTAAGAGACCACTAAAAGCAACCAGGAATTGAGGGAGGAAGGTAAGAAGAACCACGATCCCACAAACAGGCTGCGTGGAAAGGTACCAAAATACTAAAGAGGCCAAGAGGTGACAAGAGAGACTATTTCGATCCAGAAGTTAAATCTGTTTAAAGTTAACTAAATAGGGCTTCCCTGGTGGTGCAGTGGGTCAGAGTCCGCCTGCCGATGCAGGGGACGCGGGTTCGTGCCCCAGTCCAGGAAGATCCCACATGCCGCGGAGCAGCTGGGCCTGTTGTGAGCCATGGCCGCTGAGCCTGCACGTCCGGAGCCTGTGCTCCGCGACGGGACAGGCCACAACAGCGAGAGGCCCACATACCACAAAAAAACAAAAAAACAAAAAAAAGTTAACTAAATAAAGTTAACTGTGGTTGCCCACAGAAGGGAAAATTGATCATAGAACTAATCTCGCTCTCTAACGTGAAGGGTGGTGGGTAAAGTAAGAATAGGGATGTCATTAGTCAAAGTTAGAGTAAGGTCAATGTGTTCTGGTGAAGCCAGCACCTCAGTTCTTCTTTTGGGTGTGGTTGAAAAAAAGAAAGTACCACCCTATACCATGAGCCATCCACGCTCTTGTCTCACATGTTTATACAGTCATAGAATAAAACACCCATTTCACAATTTGTTAAAAGACAGATTATCGATAGCAAGCTTTATTTCTATTACCTAAATTGAGAGATCAATGGTTGCATGATTTTTTTTTATGGGCTCTGACAATTGTGCATCCAATTGTCTTCTTTCACACTTGTCTTCTCTCGGTACCTTCTTCACATCCCAATCTGGCCCTGCTTTCAGTAACCACAACCTCCCAGCTAGTCTCTCTCCTCTGGTTCTTTCTGCCTGCACCTTCCGGATCAACAGGTCTTTTTCTCCACTGGTTTCTCCACTCTCTCATTTCAGATGCACTCTAAACCTCCTTTTAGAACGGTCCAGATCATCCCCCCTGTTCACCCAAACCAGGTTCTGATGCTGCCGACGGTATCTGCCTTAGAAATGAAAGCTCCGTCAGGGTAGGCCCCTTGTCTACCTTGTCCGATTCCATATCTCCAGTGTTTAGAACTGTGTGAGTACATAGTAGCCCCCCCAAAAGGTATTTACTGAATGAATAAATGAGGGATGGATGTCTAAACGAGATCAGAATTTAAAGACATCATCTCAGTTTCTTCCAATTCAAAATTTGTGCTCTCACTCTGTTCTGGCAAAGCCCGAGGGCATCCCCAAAGGGCCTATGGGACTCTCTGAATTGAGTTCTCAAGAATGATTTGACCTGGTCTTGCAGAGAAGTTTCCCACATGATTGCACCAATGGTCTGGTTATGAAGACAACCCAAAACTGCTGTGAAATGTGGTTAAATATTCCCCACTCCTCCGCCTCCCTACAGAAATTTCATCCTGGTAAGCCCCTAGTAATCAACGTGTCTGCATTTCTGCACACCAGCATGCACAGCTAGAGAATCCTTTCTTCCTCTCTGTTTGAGTCCCTATTGATTCCGTAGTTGAGGAGGAATCAAAGTGCTATCCAAATACCAAACATCCCATATGGCGGTGTTATCAACCGCCCTTACTACGGAGATGCTTGGCCTTTCTACCTCGGCTCGCTGGAGTCTGGCAGAACACGATGCACTCTTTCGCTGACCTATATTTGCTGACACATTCATTGTCCTCTCTCCCTTTGTGAACTTATTAGTTTTGTTGAAATAACATATATACGTGCATAAACACAAGTTTCATTTTCTTATGCGTCCTCGTAATCATTACGAGGAGAATAATTTATGGTCCACTAAAGAGGACTTCTTAAGCTAAACTGTCTTAATTGGGAATTCACATGTTCCTCTTTTACTGAAAAGTACAGAGCTGTTCAAATTAGACTGGAAATTTGGGCCAAAACAAATGTACATACACAAGACTTGCAGAGTGTCTGGTGAAAAGCATTAGCTGAAGCCAGACAAGTCGCCGTGGTTTGTCTCCTTGATGCCAAATCACGCTCTGACTCTTTTTCCTTCTACATTGCAACCGTATGATGTGGTTCAAGGGTTGAGGGACTCGCCCTTGTGAAAGGAAACTTATTTAGTAATGGGAGAACAAGATGAGCCTAGCAGGGCAGCTCATATATAGAGCTGGACCGTTAGAGATTCAGTGCAGCTCCAAGGGGCCAGGAAGCTGGCCTTATCCAAGGTCCTCGCTGTATCTCAGGAGTCAGGCAGCCGGGGGTGGGGATGAGACTCTGTTCTCGCATAAGGGCTGCTCCAAGGGACCCACTGGTCAGTGTCATAGACAGTTTTGACTTCATAGCTCTGTGGCGAATGGATCTCTGACTTGCAGACTTCAGTCAGCCAGTTTCTCCAGAACTGGGATTACTCCATTAATTCTAACAAAAGCCATTCAGAAATATATTATACCTTTTTTGGATCCCAGAGGAGGATGAAACAAAGGAGGAAGAAAGGAAAAAACAGTTTTACAAGAATGGGATTGTACCATGGTTAGTGTCATACTTTGCTTTTTTTACTTTGATCGTGACCATCTTCTCATAGCATTAAATACTCTTTTGGAATAGGACTTTTAAATGATCTCATATATAGTTCCTTGTAAAAACACCCTATGAGGGGCTTCCCTGGTGGCGCAGTGGTTGAGAGTCCACCTGCCGATGCAGGGGACGCGGGTTCGTGCCCCGGTCCGGGAGGATCCCACATGCCGCGGAGCGGCTGGGCCCGTGAGCCATGGCTGCTGAGCCTGCGCGTCCGGAGCCTGTGCTCCGCAATGGGAGAGGCCACGACAGTGAGAGGCCCGCGTACCGCAAAAAAACCCCCAACACCACCCTATGAGATGGGTACTAGTAATATCTAAATTTTATAAACTTAGATTTGGGGCTGTATAGTAACTTGCCCAAGGCCATACTTCAAGAAAATAGCAGAGCTGGAGTTTGAGCCAAGGCAGTCTGGAGCCTGCCGTCTTATCGACTGTGATCCACAGCCCCTGAATCATACCGTACTACCGTAATTATATTTCATCCTACTCCCAATGTTGGATGGGTATATGTGTATGTATACAGACACACATATATGTATGTAGTGTTATACATACACACACATATATACACACCTGCATACGTACATATATACATACAACACACACATACATGTATATTAACTTCAGATCCATGTTTAATGATGGCTGCTTTTTATTAAATACCTTTTTATTCTTATTAAAAAATAAAAAATTATGTTTTCCTTTGAAAAAGTATGTGATCTCATGGTTGTCTAAGACCCTCCATGCTTCTTGATTTAGTATTATTTCTCAAATGTTAACTATTGGTAAGTTTCAAGCATTCTACTGTCTACAGAAGAAAGATTCTTCAAAATAGTATTATTTACAAATAAATGCCCCCTCCCTCACAACCACCCCCCCAAAAAAAAAGGGACACATAGAGGCACCATTTCTCAGAATCAACTGGCAAAGACTCTTTTGGTTTTCAAAATTCTCAGCACGGGCAAAAAAACTATATGGAAGTAGGTCTCTCATATACTGCGCCTCTGGAAATATAAACTGGTCTGACTTAACTGGAAAGTAATTTGGCAACAAGTATCAAGAGTCTTAAAACTTGAAAACTCTTAAATTCAGCAATTTACCGCTAAGGAACTATCCCAAGGACACCATTAATAATGGCAACCAACATGAAGCCATAAGAACATTCTTGGTAACATAAAAGCAAAAAAAAAAAAAAAAATGTCATGAAGAGATTAGTGATAGAACGGGAATAAAACACAGACCTACTACTACTAGAGCATGGACTCGAGGATATGGGGAGGGGGAAGGGTAAGATGTGACGAAGTGAGAGAGTGGCAGGGACATATATACACTATCAAATGTAAATTAGATAGCTAGTGGGAAGCTGCCGCATAGCACAGGGAGATCACCTCTGTGCTTTGTGACCACCTAGAGGGGTGGGATAGGGAGGGTGGGAGAGAGGGTGATGCAAGAGGGAAGAGATATGGGAACATATGTATATGTATAACTGATTCACTTTGCTGTAAAGCAGAAACTAACACACCATTGTAAAACAGTTATACTCCAATAAAGATGTTAAAAAAAAAAAAAAAAAGAACATTCTTGGTGGCATAAAAGCAAAAAAAAAAAAATTAGAAACAACTTAAATGTCCAACTAGAGAAGACCAATTAAATGTATTTTAGGATATGTATTCAGTGGTATGCTATATATTTGTAGATAAATAACTTGTAATGAAAAGATGTTCATTATTGCATTGCTAAGAGGAAGAAAAAGGTTAGGTGATGGCATATGTTGCATTGTTCACCACTAGCATCGGATGGTAGCCTCTCTAGCTGAGTTTATAAACACAGTGATCACAGTTATATCCCTTTCTTATTAATGCCTTGTCATCATTCAAGTCAGTGAGCTCAAAATGAATAGAAGCTAATTTCTTTTCCACAGAAAAGCAAGGGTTCCATTTTTATAAAGAGATGGAGAGAATAAACAGACGGAGGACACATGAATCTACAGATTTACGTTGTCTGTTGCATGTGCGTGTGCGTGTGAACAGACAGGTAAACACCCCCACCATTATCTTGGAGATTTTACAATCAAATGATAGTTACTTTCGGTTAAAGATTGCAGAGGTATTTACCTGTACCATGTGCTTTCATCACAATGGAGAATCATAAGCAGTCAGCTCCTTCCCAGCAGATCTTTTCACACAGATTTAGCTTGAGCAGAAGGGGAGACAGTAGAGAAACTCAACACAAAAAGCCTAGACCTGTAATTACAAAAACAACATTCCCACTGAGTTAGGCAGTTTTCTGTGGTCTTCATTCACATTAGCTGAATTCTCAGAAAAGAAAAACATATTTGCATAATCTCTCTCCCACCCTATCTCTCTCTCTTTCTCTCTCTCACACATGTACACACACACACACACACACACAGACAACACACATGAGACAATTCAGAATACCAAAAACTCAGCAAGCAGACACATAGCAGGTCCTCATCTCTGAGGATGAGCGGGCTCTGCCTGCCAGGGGGGTTGCTTCCCAGCCCATCTCCTGACCTTAGGAATAACACCATCAAAATAACCCTAATTCCTTCCCCTCCTTCTCTGCCTATTGACCCCCAAACTTCTGAGAAATGAAAAACGGTTAGTTCTTCCCCAGAAAATGTCAGAAACATTACTGAATCGGATGCTTTCTAAGATTCTTTCTCGCCACAAAGGTAAGCAAGTTTGGTACATGTATTTACCATAACAGCCTGATTTTCACTTTATTTTATTATTTATTTATTTATTTATTTATTTTTGGCTGCGTTGGGTCTTCGTTTCTGTGCGAGGGCTTTTTCTCTAGTTGCGGCGAGCGGGGGCCACTCTTCATCGCGGTGCGCGGGCCTCTCACTTCTCGCGGCATCTCTTGTTGCGGAGCACAGGCTCCAGACGCGCAGGCTCAGTAGTGGTGGCTCACGGGCCCCGTTGCTCCGCGCCGTGTGTGGGATCTTCCCAGACCAGGGCTCGAACCCGTGTTCCCTGCATCAGCAGGTAGATTTCTCAACCACTGCGCCACCAGGGAAGCCCCTGACTTTCACTTTAGAAACTGTACGTGCCCCTCTGCTGATGACTCAGGTGAAGCACAGTATCGCTGATACTGGAAGTCATCACAGACATTTATTGAACGCTGACTATGTCCCTGGCACTGTGCGAATGCTTAACATACAATACTCCACCGCACCCTGTGAGGTAGCTAGTAATCATTATTACCTCTGTTATTGACAAGAAAACTGGGCATCTGTAGGGCTAGCAGATGTTAAAGGCAGTATTTAAGCCACTATCTTTCACGCAAGCTATGCTCATAATTTCAGTGCTATATCACGTCTCCAAAATTGATCTGATTATCAACACTCTTGTACTTATTATTTAAAAAGTTAAATATTAATTCAATGTCACCTTATTTTTCCCCAGAGTCAGCGTCACCTACGTCTTAGCATTACTAACTCTTTTTGGATTTGATTGTCCTTTGATTTTAGTTTCCAAGCTAAATTGAAATCAACATGATTATATTTCCATCAGGAGTAAATTTATACTTATTTCAGTAAATTTAAAATGTCGATTAATCCCAAATCCAGATGCCAAAACACTAAGGAAAAACCTAAAGTCGAAGTCCTACCCAAATGGCTAAATTTCATTAGAAAGAAGGCAGATAATAAAATCAAGAGCCATATGTGAATCCTTACTTTAAAATATGGAAGGAAAGAGAGGAATTTCTATATATTATGTCCATGGAATAAAAAAAAAAACCACTTAAACATTTTAACCTATTTACAAACTCTACCTACTATAGGTCTTAGGATGACTGCACACAAAAGAGGCATGAGCGTATCAAGAAAGCAACAGTTATTTATGGGTCACATATTAATTTCCCTTTTGTACCCGTGTACGTATGCCATCACTTGTCTGCTCTATTCTGGTTGTGCCTCTGAACCTGCCACTTCCTCGATTAGCATGCCCTTCCCCTCCTTGCCAACTAGAAAATGCCTACTCATTCTTCAAGGCCAACCTCCAATCCCAATTCCTTTTGATGTCTTTCTCCACCTCTCCTGACGTTTTCTGGGAATCCAGGCAGAGGGGGTTCTGCCCCTCCTGTTTCCCTAGCTCAGCAATGGCCCCGACATCACCCTGACATCGTCCTTTCCAAACTACGCCCCGTTCCCAACCATCCAGTCACTGAGTCGGCCACAAGCACACACCCTTCCCCTTCTCTCCCGACCACCACCTCCGCTCCAGGCTGCCCACCATCCCGACTCATCTGGACTATTCTGCTGCCCTCCATTTAGTCTCCCTGCTTCCTTCCCTGCCACCCTACAGCCCCTTCTCCTACAGCCCATCCTCAGCACCTGCCCAAAGCACAGCAGTGGCTTTCCACAGAGCCTGGATTCTGACCATGGCTCCCAGGGCCCAGTGGGATCCAGCCCTTGCATTCTTTTCCAGCCTGCATGCAGCTCCTCTGCCTTTACTTCTCATTCCTGAAAAGTACCTAGCTCTTCTAGGCCTCAGACCCTTTGCACATGATCTCCTCCTTGCTGAGACTTCTCCCCGAATCACCCACCTTCTTCATCAAATGACCTTGTACTCTTTCCTCCCTCAGCTCAGTCCTCTTCTCCTCAAGGGAGCCTTTCCTGATCTCCTCGGCCAGGTCACTACCCCCTACTACATGCTTTTACAGAATCACTCTCTCCCTTGTTACACTGGTCACCTTTGTAATTTTACTTTTTTTTTTTTTGCTAAATTCACGATGAATGCTTGTTTCCCCCACTAACTAGTAAGTTCCAGGAAGGCAGAACTATGTCAAGTTCTTGCTCATGCTTTTATCCTCATAGCTCAACACGATGCTAGGCATGTTACAGGCACACACTCACGAAAAATCTGCTGAATGAATAAATGAGAAGAGGAGGGAGGGAGGGGAAAAGGACATCCCTTATCATAATTTAATGAGTATTTGTTGAATCAATCTGCTGATGGCTTTTCAACACAAAGAGCACAAGGTCCGCCCTCTGTGAAACAGCAGGCCAGCCTCCTTGTGATCTGAGCTCAGCCACCATGGCCCTCCTCCAGCTGCACTTGACGCTCAGCCCCTCTGAATCCCTGTAGCTCCCTGACCTAGCCTGCCTGGCTCCGGCTCCTGCCCACACCCTGGTCTATTCTTTTCCCTCTGCACTTTTCCCTCTGATCATCTTTTCAAACTCAGACTCAGTCTTCAAGGTGCAAAGCTAGGGCTGATTGTCTGTGAAGACCTCTCTCAAACCTTCTGGAGAGCTGAGGTCCCCTTCTCCCATTTTTCTACAGTACCCTGTACCTACGCCTATTAAAGCAATTATCATTATTTTCTTGTACTTGTGTCTTAGGCAAGTTCATCTCTCCCAGTACATTGTCAAGTCCCTTAAAGGCAAGAGGGGGTGGGTACTGCCTTTTCCCACCCTCCCCAGAGTGTAGCACAGCAGCCTGGCACATAAACAGTCAGTGAATAAATATTTGTTGAATGAACAGAAGAAAGTTTATAGATGTATGAAATGTGTGTAAAGCTCCAGCATATTTTAAATATTTAATTTAAATATATATAATATAAATATAAATATGGAGCATATTTAAATATGCTCCAGCATATTTAAAATATCAATATATTATTAATATAGTATATTTAAATGATTATTATATGTTAGGAGGCATAATGGTTACAAATTCATCTGTAAAATGGGCATAATAACACCCACCTCACACAGTAACTGGGAAAATTAAATAATATATATGTATATATATGTAATATATATGTATATATATTACCATATGCATATAGTAATATATAAGCATATATATGTAAGTATTTACATTCAAATATATAAGTGCATATATTATCATACATATAATAATATATATAAGTATATATTTTATATATATATATAAGTATATATAAGTAAAAAAAAAAATTTTCTTTTTTCGGCTGCATGGCATGTGAGATCTTAGTTCCCCAACCAGGGATCAAACCCGTGCCCCCTGCAGTGGAAGCGCAGAGTCTTAACCACTGGACCGCCAGGGAAGTCTCCATAAGTAAAATATTTAGTACAGAGTTCAGCATACTGGAAGCACTCTATAAACATGATCATTAGGGCAATCAAGGTGAATTTATAATTCATGCTTCAAATTTAACAAGTTTTATTTGCCGACATTTTTTCCTATTAAAACATTAATTAGCATTAGCACCTCTGTAAGGACACAGAAAGGTGATCAGAGAGGTCCTCAGCAAACTAAGGATAAAGGAGAGTTTTATTCACTACAGCTGAAGGGCAAATTATTGTTTCAGTAATCTGCAATGTATGTGTAAAGGCACAGACACTTCAACACGAAAGAGGCATTTCTGTCCAAAAATTACCTATAAAATCTAAACGATAGAAATAACAAATATTATCATTCAAGCGCTATAAACGTTTAGCTGAAATAATTAGAAACGTTTACTGTGAATTATTTATTTTGCTAAAAAAACAAGACAGTGATACATATTCATCCATTTCTTTTAATTACTGGATAGACTTTATAAATATTATGTATTTGTCTAATGAATATGCCATAAAAACGTTTGAATTAACAGCCAACACATTCCACGTGTTGTCTATTAGATGCTATTCTGATTTAGAATTGCTAAAATTTAACAGACTCTGCAAAGAGGGGGAAAGAAGCAAGATAATTCTGTTAACAGGTTTTTCAGGAAAAATAATGTAACAATGAACTGTTTACGAATGCTACCAATACACAGTTGAGCAGAATATACTGGAAATAGTTTATTCTGCAAAGCAAACTTATAATTTAGTCTTATATTGCTCTTTCTGTTGCACACTTGCTGAATTTAAATAACAAATACTGAACTATTTTATATATACTGTGTGCTACTGAAATATAAGGTACTATCATTATCGCATTTTGAGATTTCTGTTCTCAGTTCATCTTTATCTCTGTGATAAATGATAAAACCCAAAGCAAGTTAGATTTCTAATTGGGGCTTAACCATTTTCTGAGAAGTAATAGAGTACAAAGGGGAAATATAAAAATGCTAACTTTTTTTCTTTTTTTAATTGAAGTATAATGGATTTACAATGTTGTGTTAGTTCCAGGTATAAAGAAAAGTGATTCATCTATATGTACACATATATGTGTGTGTCTATATATATATACTCTTTTTCAGATTCTTTTCCATTATAGGTTATTACAAGATATTAAATATAGTTCCCTGGGCTGTACAGTAGGTCCTTGTTGTTTATCTATTTTATATAGAGTAGTGTGTATCTGTTAACCCCAAACTTCTAATTTATCTAAATTTATCTAAACTCTAAAGTATCTAAATTTACTTAAATGCTAAATTCTTAACTGTTTTACCAGTAGGATATTAAACTACTTTTAAACTGAATTATAATTCTATTCATTGGGCACTATTAACCAGTTTAACATAGTGCAAATCTATTGTGCTTTGCAACATAATTAAGATGAAAAGGTAGGACAAACAAATTTAGCACACACTCACAAAAGTTTTAATTTACTTAGATAATATTTCTCTGAATTTCCTATTAATTTCATTATCATGATGCTTGTGTTTGTGTCATAAAATCTGGTGAAATCTTAGAAATTTACAAGGCAAAATTCCTCTTTATTTATGCTGGTCCCTCAATTGGGAATGCCCTTCTTACTAATTCAAATGTTACTCGTCCTTTAAGATTCAGCTCAGATGTCACCTCCTCTGTGACATGCTTCCACATATACTGTTATTTGTCCTGTCATGTAATGAATGACCCATTTCCCTCTCTACACTTTGAGATCCTAAGAGCCATTATCAGGTCTCTGCATTTTTCATAACAAACTGCACATTTCTTTGCACATTAATATTCTCAGTAAAGACTGGTTCAATGTGTCAACGAACACACACATTTTGATACCCTTAAGACTACGGTGAAAATGTCGCTACTTGTGATCTAAAGTTAAAGGTTAAAGAAAAAAAATCCATTTTTCGTGAAATGAAACTCTTAGCATTTTCACTTCCAGATGCATCAGCATTGCATAAAAGATGCTGAAACTATTTTAGAAAACAGACATTCTGCACATTTTCCTCTTGGAGAATTAGTCTGAAAAATACCAAGCCACACAGGGACCTCTGGGTGTTCTCAGGACAAATGCGCAGTTGGGTACTGATCCCACACGCTCCTTCAATGGAAATCCAGAGGAAGACTCAACCTCCACCCCACGGGCATGCCACACATTACTCTATGCAGTTGCTCAAGAGTAAGCTGAGGACCCCCTGGAGACGTCTGCCCTCCCCTTCCAAGACCGGCCAGCACTTTAGATGATGCATCTGAGCAGGAGAGAACTTTGGTACCCAGAGGAGCACCACACCAGTCCTGGCATACGGTTTCCACTTTCATTGTCATCCTTAATCCCGCATGGACCAATCTCTCACCTATTGCCTTTTAATTTTTCAGGACTGAGCCTCTGAGATAATTTGCCTGGCTGCATCACCTATGACATCATTATACACATGCCAAATCCCTCCTCACTCAAGGCCACGTTCTGCTCAGAAAAGAACAGTGGGTAGCAAAAAAAACAAGTTTCTCCTAATAAGTTATCCAAGCTGATCGTCCACATTTGGAACTATTCATCACCATTGGGACAATAAATAGGGAGCTTCCAGAAGGTCACGCCAAGCCTTACTTAATGGGCTCTCTTTTCTCCATGACCCAAGATTCTCTAGGTATTCCTTAGGAAGATGAGTAGAGGGCTTCTGCGTCTCCTATCTCACCCCACTTCGGGGTTATTGTCAGCTTCACCCTATATCCTCAGCCACCCAAAGGACCTTAAGGATTTCCCTGTCATACCACATCTTTTAAACACTCATGTGTAATGTCAAGACAGTGGGGACTATGAAAGGGACTATAGGGGCTTCCCTGGTGGTTATCCACCCTGGTTAAGAATCCACCAATGCAGGGGACACGGGTTCGAGCCCTGGTCCGGGAAGATCCCACATGCCGCAGAGCAACTAAGCCCGTGCGCCACAACTACCGAGAGCCTGCACTTTAGAGACTGTGAGCCACAACTACTGAGGCCTGCGCGCCCTAGCCCGTGCTCCGCAACAAGAGAAGCCACCACAATGAGAATCCCGTGCACCACAACGAAGAGTAGCATCTGCTCACCACAAATAGAGAAAGCCCGTGCACAGCAATGAAGACCCAACTCAGCCAAAAAATTAATTAATTAATTAATTAATTAAGATTTTTTTTTAAAAAGGACTATGATAGGAAATAGGTAGAATATGGGAGCAACAAGGGGAAATTCTGGTTTATGCTATCACCTTAATTCTGGTTTATGCTATCACCTTAAAATATTTGTATTTTACAAATATAATAATGTACAACATGATGACTATACTTAACACAACTGTATGATATAGATGAAAGTTATTAAGAGAGTAAATCCTAAGAGTTTTCATCACAAGGAAAAAATAATTTTTTCTTTTTTGTATGTATACAAGATGATGAATGTTAACTAAACATTGTGGTAATCATTTCACAATACACGTAAAGTCAAATCATTATGCTGTACACCCTAAACTTCCGTAGAGCTGAATGTACCTCAATAAAGCTGGAAACATTTTTTAATCCAAAAAAATTTTTTGTATTATGCAAAATTTGAACTCTACAAAAGGATGCACACAACATGTATATAATCTATGAAGCACAGCAATAAAATGAACACCCATAAATGTACCATCTCATTTAAGACATTACCAATAACAATGCATATACCTATCTGCTACTTCCCTAAGCTCTCCCCCACCTCTTCTCCAGAAGTAACCACAATCCTGAACTTTGTATCATTCCCTAAAATATATCATTTAATTTTGCTTGATTCTGAACTTTATAAATAATTCTATCTTATTATATATAGACTTCTGTGGTTAAGTTTTTTTGCACACAATGTTGCTTCTAAGATTTAACTATGCTGTTGGTAGCAGCTGTGGGTCGTTCATTTTCACTGCTGTATAATATCCTTTGTGTGAATTTTTCAGTGTTCTGCTAATGGATTTTTTAAATTTTTAGTTTCTTTTTCAGTTCATTTTACTTAATTATTACTTAATTATTTTCAATTCATTTTACTTAATTATTTTACTAGAAACAATGTTATTTCCAGTAGAAACAATACACATAAGCAAAGTTTCTCTGGGGTACTGCCTAGGACTGGATTGATTGGGTCATGGTATATGAATATTCACTCTTACACAATGCTGCCATATTGTTTTCCAAAATGGCTATGCCAATCTACACTCCTACCAGCAGTACACCCCATTATTTTTTAAACTGTGAAAACATTTTAAAATCAAGGAGAGCTATGAGATCTAAAGCTGGTACTCTTATTTTCTTGGCCCAAGTTATGAATATTCATAAAGAAATAAACATCGTACACCTCTCTCTCACACTGCTGAGTTTATATTTTGTTCCTCACTAAACATAGCAAATGAGAACTACTTCCTAAGATATGTCTATTTTTCCACCTTCAAATGGAGCATTAACTAGCCACTTAGACAAGACTGAGGATAAATGATTTGAAGGCTCCACATGGCTTTATTTCCCAGTCATTCAATTCTTAAGTAAGGTGGCTAACAAAGGTGTCAAAGAATGATCTAGAATACTAAGGGTCCCAGGGACCAAAACTGCCCACTTGGAACAGGAAGTCATGTACAAATAGCAAATTGAGAGAATTCTTTAATTTCCTTCAATATTAAGAGAGAAACAGAGGACCTGTACTCAGAAACTTATAAAACACTGATGAAAGAAAACAAAGATAACATAAACAGTTGAAGAGATATACCATGCTCCTGGATTGGAAGAATCAATATTGTGAAAACTACTATATACCCAAAGCAATCTACAGGTTCAATGCAATCCCTATCAAATAACCAATGGCATTTTTCACAGAACTAGAACAAGAAATTTTACAATTTGTATAGAAACACAAGAGACCCCGAATAGCAAAAGCAATCTTGGGAAAGAAAAACAGAGCTGGAGGAATCAGGCTCCATGACTTCAGACTATACTACAAAGGTACAGTAATCAAGACAGTATGGTACTGGCACAAAAACAGAAATACAGATCAATGGAACAAGATAGAAAGCCCAGAGATAAACCCGCGCACATATGGTCACCTTATCTTTGACAAAGGAGGCAAGAATATACAATGGAGAAAAGACAGCCTCTTCAATAAGTGGTGCTGGGAAAACTGGACACCTACATGCAAAAGAATGAAATTAGAACACACCCTAACACCATACATAAAAATAAACTGAAAATGGATTAAAGACCTAAATGTAAGGCCGGATACTATAAAACCCTTAGAGGAAAACAGGCAGAACACTCTACAGCATAAATCACAGCAAGATCCTTTTTGACCCACCTCCTAGAGTAAGGGAAATAAAAACACAAATAAACAAATGGGACCTAATGAAACTTCAAAGCTTTTACACAGCAAAGGAAACCATAAATAAGATGAAAAGACAACCCTCAGAATGGGAGAAAATATTTGCAAATGCTGCAACTGACAAAGGATTAATCTCAAAATATACAAGCAGCTCATGCAGCTCAATATCACAAAAACAAACAACCCAATCAAAAAATGGGCAGAAGACCTAAACAGACATTTCTCCAAAGAAGATATACAGATGGCCAACAAATGCATGAAAAGATGCTCAACATCACTAATCATTAGAGAAATGCAAATCAAAACCACAATGAGGTATCACCTCACACCGGTCAGAAGGGCCATCATCAAAAAATCTACAAACAATAAATGCCGGAGAGGCTGTGGAGAAAAGGGAAGCCTCCTACACTGTTGATGGGAATGTAAATTCATGCGGCCACTAACAGAGAACAGTATGGAGGTTCCTTAGAAAACTAAAAATAGGGGGCTTCCCTGGTGGCGCAGCGGTTGAGAGTCCGCCTGCCGATGCAGGGGACGCGGGTTCGTGCCCCGGTCCGGGAAGATCCCACATGCCGTGGAGCGGCTTGGGCCCGTGAGCCGTGGCCGCTGAGCCTGCGCGGCCGGAGCCTGTGCTCCGCAACGGGAGAGGCCACAACAGAGAGGCCCGCGTACCGCAAAAAAAAAATAGTAATAATAATAAAATAAATAAATAAATAAAATGACTGTATTCCGATGTTATGTTAAAAGTGTGTCTGGCTTTTTACTCAGCGACTAGATGATCTTTTCAGGAGAATTACTGTACTTCGTTGTAAGTGCTTAAGGGAGGACTAATTAGCCCTCCCCCCCAACCCCCCTCCCACCCCGGCCCTTTGAATTCTTATGGGGAATGAGGTCATGCTCAAAGCACCAGGTGGAGGTCTCATCAAACACTACAGCAGCACAAAGGGCAGCACTTTCCCGAGGCAAAACAGGTATGAGGACAAATCTTCCGCCAGGGCTACGTTCTTCGCTGGCGGGCACGGAGAACAGAAAAGCTTTTAGTATAAGATCTTGCAAAGGACCTGTTCTGACGCTGGACCACCCGCCCACGAGTTCACTTACTGCCACGCGGCCCCCTCCCGCTCCCTGATTGGCTGTCCCCTTGGCCGAGGCGCACACCTCCAGGGAGTAGGGCGGAAGTTGGGACCCAGGGGCTGCTGCTCCAACCCCAATCCTTCCTCCTCCCCATCAGCATCCCAGCACCCACAGGGGAGTGCCACCGCTCTGGGACACCAGCCCACGGTGGCTCCGTGGCAGCGAGCCAGTGGTTTGAGCTCCTACTCCTTTCTACAAGTGCCATGGCAAGCAAATTAGACGTTATAAACACCTCCGGTGGAAGGAGGAAAATTCCTTTGGGCTTTGTCTCCACGGTGGAAGACAGACGTGCTCACCAAAACCCCTTAACCCTGCTGGCATGTGTGGACCGCCCCTTCTGTTGGTTTTACTCAAGGCAGCAGGGCAGGAAAACACTTCTTGGGGAAGAATGTCTCTCATGTTCAAGGTCACTGCGGGCCCCCAGATAAGCAACATAAAGTTATTTTCAATGTAGGTAAAGCATATTCCTAAATGCAGTGTTGCCAAATTCATTTTGAGAGAGGTGGCTGGAAGTAAACTATTTTGCTCCCAACATGGGTTAAAGTTTTATTAGAAAACCAGGAAAGCACACAACCCTGGCCAAGGGACAGCAAAGAGAAACAGTTGAGCTCTAAATCGTGCTGGAAATAGAAGCAAGGGAGCAGTCTAGGATTAACTAAAAGCAGCAGCCAATTAAGAAGGATGCTTTGATGCATGTTACACAGCTTGTCACACCTTGCAGGGGCTGGTTGCCAGGGGGTGTGGCTTTAAAATCACAGCCCTCCAAAAAGTCATGGATACCTGAAATTCCATAATTAGAGTCTTTCCTTTGGTTTAAAGATTCCCTCTCCCTCTCTCTTTAAATTTCAGAATAATATGCTATCTTGGAAGTGGAATATCCAGACATCCAAAAAAAGAAGCACACACACAAACATATATGGAAAGAGAACAGGTTTTGAATTAAAGCTGAGCTTTACCACTTTCCAGCTCTGTAACTTTGGGGAAGTTAGTTATTGGCTTGACTCTCAAGTTCATCAGCTGTGAAATGAGACAAACGCCTGTCTCAGAAGGTTGGAGCAAAGTTGAAGTTCAATTATGTACATAAAAGTATGTGGCCCACGCATAGCAGACATTCAGACACTAGTTTTCCTCTGCTTTTTTACAGAAGAGGTCATAATAGGGGAACAAGTGAGGACAACATGAGGACACTGGCTTCCTGATGTGGAAATGATGAGGCGGTCAGCAGAGGTGGAGATGGGGGTGACAGGAGAATGGGCCACCTGGGACCCAGTGACAGAATCTGTTTCACAGATGTGCTGAGGTCAGCTTCTGCCCAAGGGCACATAGTGGCTGCAGCCTGACATTTATTTGCAACGTAGACTGGCTGGCAAGCTGTGAACTTAGAAACTGGCCTTCGCCAAAGAGCCATGCCTAGCCCCTCCCAAGGCTCTCCCATGCGTGGTGTCCAGCTGGGGAAATGAAGCATTGGGGAACATCTGAACAGCTGTCCTACAGGGTCACCTGCAAGGGCGTGGGTTAGGTGAAGCTATGAGCGGGTGGCCGACAGGTAAGCCAGTAGCAGGGATTAAATGTAGCTTCCAACTTGCTGAAGCCCAGTGATGTCAATCAGACCCCACTGACCCACAGGTCAGGCCAGTGGGGCTGGAGACTTTCCTACCAACTTACCAAGGACAGGCCCCACACCAAAGTGTGTAGCCAGAGATGGTTTTCTTTTCCTAGGCATCAGTTATCTCCACGCTTAGGGATCACCCCTTAGCTCACCCTGGAGAGCCAGCCATCCTTGACTTCCAAGGCATGAGCTAAGCAATCTCACCAGTGTGCCAGGTGAATGGACCAAACAGAGAGGGCTAAAAATGGCAGGAGAGGAGGGGCTCTAGAGCAGGCTGAGGCAGAAATATATTTTTAGGCTGAGAAGAGTTTCTAAATCTAAAACGCTGCGACGCAAAAGATAAACCTTTCCCAAATTTCCTTCTATAATTGCTGCCCATAAAAATAAGCTTAACCTGAACAGATAGGAAGGAGAGAGGGTTTTTTTTAACCAATAAACAGTAAGAGCTAATACAAGTAACAGGGACATTATTTAGAAACATTAATAGGTCAGGATACCAGCCCGTCTGTTTCCCCAAAAGGCCTCCTTGGAGCATTGGTAATCTGCAGACCACATCTTGGAGATCACTAAACTGACAGTTTACTGCTGTAGTGGTTACTGGAGTGTGACTTCAGCAGATTCACTTTTAGAAAATTTCAAAATATAGAAGTGGGAAACAACAATATATGTGCATGGAAATCTTGTAAGTGGTTTATCGCGTTTTTCTTTATGCAACTGTAGTGAATTATTGGCCATTATTTTCTATCTAATAATCAAGATGAATAACTTTGGGTTGATTCATTCTGTGTATTATCTATTACAAATGTGAAAATTCCAGTTAACCTTTCCCTAACCCCCAGTATACTTTTGGACCATTCCCTCCTTCCTTCCTTTGATGAGTTGTGTGCGCAAAGAATCTGGCATCATTTTAATACGAGTTGAGCAAAACCATTAGGGAAGGTAAATAAAAGCTTCATACATACAATGCTTCCCAAAGCCAAAGGAAATGATTTTGGAGTATACACATCACTGATTACATTCCATCAGCAGAGATAATTAAAAGTTGACTATAGAATAATATTAAACAGCAGGCACAACTTTTTGAAAATTTCTCCCTGGTATTAGATATGCAAAAACACCAACTGAATGTTCGACGCTAATCACATTCATCTCTTCTTAAGAGCAGAGTATAATAAGTGGGTAGCCTAAAAGGAATGCTCGGAACAGAATGCTTCACGATTGTCTGATTAGTCTAAATTTAAAACTCCAACAAAGGCAAGGATTATTCTTCTTGAGGTTCAAGATGCACGAGGATTTGGTAATGAAATTCCTTTAGGAGAGCAAATAACAAACCCTGCTATCTACAAGCTGCCAGTGTTTTTTGTCTGTATAGTGTTTTTAAGTCAAAGTCACCATTCATCCAATGATAAATGTTTGTTTGAATAAATGAGTGAAAGAAAAGGCCTCAAAATACAAGTTTAATCACCTCTGCCTCTACGTTATGAATCAGGCAAAGCAATTTTAATCATCCCCAAGCGCACAGGCTGAGACAGGTTAAATGTTGGCTCTCACCAACCAGGCCAAAGCCAGACCTGGAAACCGAACTCATGTCCTTCGATTCTCAGAAAATGACCCAGCTGTTAGGGCCTGTTGCTTAGCTGCCTCACTGCAAATTCTCAATACAATTGGGAATGCATGTTATCTAGGCCAGGTGAGGTAAGACGAAGGAAGCATAACAAAGCCGGGCTTGTTTCTGAAATTATTACAGGTAGTCACACACACACACAAAGGAAAAGCCCCATCAAAACCCTAAAATTAAAGATGAAATTCTTAATATTAATGTCTTCCCTCTAATGAGACACCTAGAGTAAATTACTCAGTGCTAGAATTGATACTATACCAAGAGTGAGGAAAAAAATGAGCCTGCAGGATACTGGATGAGAGGTGGAACCTGGAATTTCCCCAGGGGGCTTCAAGTTTATTCTCCCAGGAACATTGGTAACACCCATCTTTTTTCCATTGTGACCTTCTAACAGGATGCAATCCGTGAGCCGGCTAGACACTTAAAATCTATTTGTTTCAATAACTCAGAGGAGAAATGTAACTAGAATATTTTTTGCAAGTGGAATCTATTTGGCAAGCGGAATCTGTTTCTATGAGAAAATTCTCATGCATTTCAGAGGGAGGGTTATCAAATCCTAAATCTTGAAGTTTTCAAAATTCATGCCAAGGGAATGAATATTACCCCCATGCTAAGCTATCCTTGGTGAGCTAAGCATAAGCAGCAAAGCACACGCCCCAGTATCTATCTTTCTGATCCCAGAGGAAGGTGAAACAGAGCTGTCCAGACTCAAATCGTAAAGTAGGTAAAGTCTGTCACAGGATCCGTCCCCTCTCTCGTCCCCTAAAGTTCCTCCCCTTAGGCCCCAGGGTTTTCTGCTCTGTCGGTAGCCTTTTCCACCCCTACGCTGTGTGTGGACCTGTGGACTTAACACCAGTGAGGCAATTTGTTTCAATACGAATATGCGTCATTCATTGTTTTGCCTTCTAAAAAATATTCATTTAAACCTTTTCATTTTTAAATTGAGGAATCAAAAGCTTTACTTGCCTTTAAATTCCAGCATTAACTAGCAGCCAACCTTCTGAACTGGGAGACAGGATAAGGAAACTCCCCTATTTTTAAAAGCTTATTTTGTTTCATGTGCAGGCCTGCCGTAAAGATGGAAATCCGTTGAAATCGCAGGCGGGGTTCATACACCACTCTGACCGTTGGCAAAAAACTCCGTAACTCGGCCTCAGTTACTCACGTATAAAATAGGAATTATCACAGAATATAATATTATAACAATTATGAGTCAATGAATGTAAAGCAGCTGGCACATTGCTATCCTAAAGGCTATACTATCCTCGGAAAGGACACAGTCGTTCCCAAGTGCAGCTAAATGCAGCCCCACGTTGATCCAGCCACATCTGCTAAGGGCCAGAATCCCTGGGAACTCGAGAGCCTCATTCTTACCGGTTTCTCAAAGCTTCTGGCCTCAGGCCATGGAGCCAGGCGCCCCCTAAAGGCAGGCCTGGGTTTAGTCCTTCTCTGTTACTGTTCTTTTATCTGGCTCTTTTCCTGCCTGAGAGCATCTCAGCCCTTTCCCACTCCCCTCCTCCCCACCCGCCTGGGCCCGGAAGCCTAGAGATACCGTGCCATTCCTCACTTTCCGCGCCCCCCCTTCCCAGTCGCCACCCTCCACCTTGTAGCAGTGTAGACATAAATTCAACATGCACGGGGCAACCCCCAAATTCGTGTGACTGCCTTTACTGCGATACTCGCTTTATTGGGGAAGTCTGGGACCGAAACTGCAGAATCTCTGAGGTCTGCCTGTAATGGATTTTTCATGGGAGACCTCCAAGAGCCCCCCCCAGTTGAGTTTACACAGCCTTGAGCCCCTGGCAGCCAGAGCCTGATTAATTTCCCACGAGGAAAGGCATGTTTCGAGATGACCCAGCCGAGAGGCCCCAGCACCGTGAATGGCAGGGTGGGGGTGGCGGGGCTTGCAAAGCACTGGGTTTGGCTTAGGCTTCTGGAGGAGGTCGGAGCTAAATTTTACAAATCAAATATCACCATTTTGGCGAGGTTTGGAGAGACAGGAGAGGACGAAACCACAAAAGAACCGGGAGGCTTCGACCAGAAACGGGAGGCATGGATGCCGAGTAGGGCGGACAGGCTGCCGGGCAGAGACTGGCCTGGAAGCTGCAGTGAAGGGAGAGAAAGAACCGGACTGGGGCAGAGGTCGCGGTAGGGAGGGCACCCCAAGGCGAGATTCACGGAAGGCCATGCAGGGGATGCTTGGAAGAAGCGCCCCGAGAGCTCTCAGTCACAACGTGGGCAGCATGAGGGATGTGTCTCTGCAAGGGTTTTCCAGCTCAGCATCTGGAAGCACAGTCTCCTCTAGGAGCAGCAGGTCCTGGTGGGAAGGGCTACGGAAGCAGAATCCACAAACCAGGGCTCTCCTTGTCTGGTCCTCTCCTGGGATAAGACCTTGCAGAAGGGAGACTGGTCAAGGCCCTTTGACCAGGTTTGAATATAGCAAGAAGTCAGTGGGGAGCAGTTGCAAGTGCTTCCCAAGAACCCCTCAATCAAGAGAGAAAGAAGAGCAGGATCCAGAAAATGCTGCACCCTTGGGTTTGGGAAGAGGTGGATACGGGGAGGCCCAGCTGTTACAGGTGGGACCCAGGATGGGTATTATGTGATACTAGGTGGATTACATCCATTCATGTGTATGTATCATATTATATACTGTATCTGGAGAGAGAAAACTGCACTAATGATAGACATCAGAAAGCAAATCAAGGAGTGAAAAATCATCAAAATTATTTTAATTGTGTAAAAGTAATACAGATTAGAGTCATTTACGTGAACTGCTTCCACTAATGCCCAATGACCACGCAGCACAACATCAATGACGTGTATCATGAACTGTGTACTCGATTAACTCACTTGTGTAGATTACATTTTATGACAGTACTAAATTCTGTTTTATATGTTCAGGCTTCTGATTTTGTGATGCATATAACTGCAGTGTCTGGGAGCTAGAATGGATCTTAGGGACATCCCTGACTCTGACCCTTTCGTTTAAGGTGAAACGGAGATGAAGAAGCCAGGGTTTAGAGAGGGTATGGCTTTCCCAAGGCCACAGGAGGACTTGTTTAGAGCAGGGGATACAAGAGCTGCTTGTGACCCCTGCCCCGCCTCCAGGGCTATCCTTAAAATGCTGTGCGCCTGGAACAACACGGCAGGGACACAATCCCTTTCCCCACATTCTGCAACACCATTTGCTCACAATTCAGAGTTATTCAAGGAGCTTGGAAAAGAGGTAGGATGCTTGGGGGAATGGGATGAGCTCAGGAATAGAGATGTTGGAGCTTTCAGTTAAGAGACTTTTGGATGATGTGATCGTTAGAAGAATTTACAGTCTGTCTCTGTTAAGAAAACCAAGAGGAGAGTCACTGTGGGACAGTAGGAAAAACGCAGGTTATCCAGTCAAAGACCCCAGGATGAGCCGCAAAGCTTACTAGCTGTGTGGTCTAGGACAAGTTATAGAAACTTTCCAAGCCTATATTCTGCCAGCCAGAAAATGGGCAATAATGGTACTAATTCAAAAAGTTGTGAGATTAGATGAAATTATATATTAAGAACATCTAGCACAGTACATGTGCTCAATCAATATTCAACATTCTATCAGTATTTCTTTACTATAGTCTCCTCGCCTGGTGCCACTAAGAAAGTCTCAGCTTTGAACATACTGGGTGGGTAACTGGATGACCAAGGTCAGGTGTATGTTATTTCACAGATAACCTTGTTCCATAGTGTCAGTGCTACATTCACGGATAACTTCAAACTAGAATGTCAGCATGGAAACTCTAAGGGAGAGTTGTAAAAGCCAAGTCTGTTTCCGTCTGGCATGTGAAATGTCAAAACACAGGCAACCTCGATCAATCATTAGGAACCTCCTCTTGCTTTCCATTAAAATGTCCTTGTAGAAAACAAAGATACCACAGTTTAAGGGTATCCCCAAATTGTGCCTTCTTGATCCCTGATGGGAATCCTTGCTCATTTTCACATCCAAAGTCCTCTAAAAAATCGATCACACATCGTAACGTGGTTAACCACAGGAAGGCGGCTCAGAACATGTCCTTCTGGGGATCCATGAACTGGTTTGAAACGTCCAAGGCTGCAGAAGAGTAGGGCACTGCCCCGTCCACAGAGAAAGGCCCCTCAACCCGTGGTGAGCCCACAAGATTCTACATCTGTCTCCTTATCACGTCTCCTCCCCACATATAATTCTATCAGTAAATGAGAGATTAAAGCCTCAGGGAAAAAAGTCAGGAGTCTGTGTCTTACGCTATCCACAAATCCCCAGCTGACACTGCTACATGCACAGTGACATTTCAGTAGAAGCCTCTGATTCTGTCTGCAGACCTGAACATTAGTCCAGGTCTGTTCCCACACTCCCAGCAATACCGCCTTCCCTCTTTTCTAGAACTATCTGTGACCTAGATGTTCTGGCAGACAAGCAAGCCAGCAAACCAGCTCTACCTCTGTCTTCTCTCTGTCACACACACACACACTCTCTCTCTCCAAGGTTTTTCTTTCCCGAGTCACCTTTGTTGCCAATCATTGAAGCTGGACCAGCGAAAGGGGAGAAAACCCAAGCCAATAAATAAGGCTCCTCTGGACCCATTAAGCCCCGGCCCATCCTCTGCCCGTGTGTACTTCACTTCACTTTTGTTTCTTCTGACTATATTGTGTTCAGATGTGGAGAAAACTATTTTTTTCACTCTTATTCAAAGACGTGACACTATTGTTGTCTCTTTAAAACACGTTGGCATTCTTGCTCTTCATTCTAGGAGAGGGTCTTCAAGGATCACTGAAGCTTCTGGGGTGAAGCAGTCATCTGCTAGGCTGAAGAAACAGAACCTAGCCGCCACTCCCTGCCAGGAAAAGTGCACAGGGTGAAACGGGCATCTCTTGGCATCATCACCGTCACTGAAGGTGAAGTGACTGGTTGCTACTCAAATGTTCTGCATCGAATTGGACCATGCAGCCTGAGCCTAGTGCGGACCATTACAGGATAAAGGATACAGGTGCAGCTTAGTACATACAAAGACTGTATGTCTGACAGTGTACTTATGTGTAAGCCTAACTTTTAGACATTACTGTATGTGCTGAGTGCCCTGAGGGGGTCCATTATTTCAAAGAACCCCATCAATGTTTGGTAAAATTCAGTCATCTCCATTTGTGCTTTGGAAATTTAGATCTCTGAATATCAGATCTTCTTCAAGAAATCTCCCCTGTCCACCCTACTCTCTCTGCCTTTAGCGCACATCATCAATCTCAACATTAGTAACGAAAGAATGCAAATATACGGGGAAATATGCCCAGTGCTGGAAAACAGAGAAGGGCATCAGACATAAGCCATCATCATTCAGACACTTTTGCTAGATAGACCACAGAACGCATAACATAAAAGGCTCATCCAGAGGTGTGACTTGTGATTCTCCTTCTTGAAACAGTGGTGTAGTATCATGAGAAGAAAACAACAGATCCTCATGGAAAAATAGTGAGTAATAGCCCTAAACTGGATGAGGGAAAGCAGGAGGTGAGGGCTGGCTAGGAAATCAAGATACTCTCTTGGGCTCCAGGTCACCGGCACTCAGAAAGCACAAGCGTATAGGAGAACCAGGCATAAGCACCGCCACGCCCGTGGTTACCCAGTGTGTTGCAACATGTCTCCCTATACAGCAGGGTTCTGACATAAGAAGAAATCATTCATCATTACACGGGGGGCTTGGAGTGAAGTCAGGGTCAGGGAGAAATCCAGGATTAGAAAACAGTCTCATGTACAGTGGTTTCACCCAACACAAAGCAAAAAGGAACCCCAAGAGACACTGCCATGGCTCCAGCTCCCTCCCCATCTGTACAACTGCTGGAACACACACCAGGCCTGGTAAATTGTAAAGAACCAAGCCTCCAGCTTCAGATGGAGAGAAGGAATCTATTCTTTTCCAGAAGGTACTGAGATCATTTAAGAACAAACTCCAGGCTGGGCTAGACCTTTCACAATTCAATGATGAGTATACCAGGAATAGGCAACCTCAGGCCTATAAAGACTTGGTGGAAACTCCCTGGCAGTCCCCTGGTTAGCACTCCGTGCTTCCCTGCAGGCGGCCCAGGTTCAATCCCTGGTTGGGAAACTAAGATCCTGCAAGCCGCAAGGCACGGCCCCCTCCCAAAGAAAGTAAACTTGGTGACAAAACATCCAAGAATTTTTTTTAAAAAATCCAAGGAATGAAGGAAGAAGATAATTTTGAAAAAGATTTACTACTGGAAATAGAAATAAGTTTCAGAAAAGATCTGATTTGTGCTTGCAAAAAGAAGAAGAGGAGGAAGAGGGGGAAGAAGAAGAAAATACAGACTCTGTAACAGGACATGAAGGATAAGACAAGTGGATGAAACCAAAAAGAAAGTGAATTACAAAAAAATTAGGAATTTCTTCAATGTTCATTTTTCAAAAGTATAATTTAAAAGTACATTAGGGGATTCCCTGGTAGCGCACTGGTTGTGAGTCCACCTGCCGATGCTGGGGACGCGGGTTCGTGCCCCGGTCCGGGAGGATCCCACATGCCACAGAGCGGCTGGGCCCGTGAGCCATGGCCGCTGAGCCTGCGCGGCCAGAGCCTGTGCTCCACAACGGGAGAGGCCACAACAGTGAGAGGCCCGTGTAACAAAAAAAATAAATAAATAAAAAATAAAATAAATAAATAAAATAAAAGTACATTAGGACCAATGGAAAGGAAAGACAACACTCTGGAAAATCAAATCAGTGAAGAACAAACCTAAAAAAACTATACCAAAATGGAGAACAAAAAGACAAAAAGGATAACAAAATAAGATAAATGGTAATGGATACTGAAGACAGAGTAGGAAGCCAGGATACTGATATCTGTGGTTCCTGAAGGAATCAAGAGCAAACAACACAGAAGCAATCATTAAAGATGTAAGAAAACTTTTCTGAACTGACCTAAAGAAATTCACAGACCAAAAAAAAAAAAAAAGACCCTCACTCTGTACAAGAAAAAAATTAATGAAAACTGACATTTACACACATATATATACATACATAAATTAATGAAAACTGTCCTCTGTTTACCTTCTGGTGAAACTTTTGAATTCTGAGGTCAAAGTAAGATCGTATCAAATGAGGAAGGGAAAAAAATAGAAGTACCCAGGTGACTGAGAAAAATCAGGCTCACTTCAGACTTCTATTTGACAATGGAAGAAATAAAACAACTGTACAGTTCTGATAGAAAAGGGATTTGATACAAGAATTCTAAATTAAATTTTTCTGTTGAGGTGTGAGAACTAAAAAATGAACAACGCATTCTGGGATGGAAAGGATTAATAAGAAAATGTACTTCATAAAAACATTATTTGAAGAAGTTTCTGGTCAACCAAGAAAGTTAATTAAAAAAAATAAAGTAAAAGGTGCTTTAAAATAGTTTATGGTATGTAACCAAACCATATAAACTACAAACAACTAAATACAGCTAGAAAACAGATTGTAGATGATCTAGATAATTCTTATAAGAAAATCTGCATAATATTTCAAAATAATAAAATGGATCAAATATCTATATATCTATGATGGAAAAGGAAAGGAGAATCACAAAGGCGAATGAAAATGTGTTAATCTCATCTTACACAAGGAGAGGTATGGTCAGCAAACTTCTTGACACTGTTCATTCAGAAATATAGGTTATTTTTTTCCAATTTAAGAAAATATCTAGTAAGCTAAACAATGTATAACTTGAAAATTGTTAGAGAATAAACCATATCACACAAAGTGGAAAATAATGGAAACATCAAGGAATCATAAAAGCAAAAAGAATAAAAAGATGACAAAAATTCAAACAAGTATATCAACATGGAAGATAGGTTTTAATTCTCTTTTTAAAAATCTCAGGTAGAGTCATAAATTAAGTATGACCTGTATGCTGTTTGCAAGAAACCTATGAAAGTTAAAAGAGGGACTTCCCCAGTGGTCCAGTGGGTAAGACTCCATGCTCCCAATGCAGGGGGCCCAGGTTCAATCCCTGGTTGGGGAACTAGATCCCACATGCATGCCACAACTAAGGAGTCCACATGCCACAACTAAGAAGCCCGTATGCCGCAACTAAGAAGTCCGTGTGCTGCAACTAAAACCCAGTGCAGCCAAAATAAATGAATAAAATAAATAATAAATAAATAAAATAAATAATAAATAAATATTTTTTAAAAAAACAACAGAAAGCACCAAGGGACTTCCCTGGCAGTCTAGTGGTTAAGACTCCATGCTTCCACTGCAGGGGTCATGGGTTTGATCCCTGGTCGGGGAAATAAGATCCCACATGCTGGGTGGCATGGCCAAAAAAAAAAAAAAAGTTAAAAGAACAAGGACTGGAGCAAAGGAATACTAGGAAACTTGAACATTTAAAAGAGAGAGTTACTGGGCTTCCTTGGTGGCACAGTGGTTAAGAATCCGCCTGCCAATGCAGGGGACATGGGTTTGAGCCCTGGTGTAGGAAGATCCCACATGCTGCAGAGCAACTAAGCCTGTGTGCCACAACTACTGAGCCTGTGTGCCACAACTACTGAAGCCCGCACACCTAGGGCTTGTGCTCTGTAACAAGAGAATCCACCGCAATGAGAAGCCTGCACACCGCAACGAAGAGTAGTGCCTGCTCGCCACAACTAGAGAAAGCCCGTGCGCAGCAACGAAGACCCAACACAACCAAAAATAAATAAATTTATTTTAAAAAATTCAAAATAAAAAAAGCAAGAGTTACAATGTTAATATAAAATCAGAATTAAACACTGAAAGCATTAAACAGGAATGTCATTTTTCCTGACAAGGGGTACATTCTAAAGAAAAGTTAAAATTGTATGTGCCAAGATAACATAGCTTGGAACTATATAAAGGAAAATAAGCAGCGATTGAAAGACACGCAGTACAGTTGTTGAACTACCCCATTGCTTTTAGTCCTTGGAAAAGTAAGCAGATGAAAATTTAATAAAGATACAGAGAAGTACGGTAAAATAATAAATAAGGCTCTTCTGATGACTAGATAAACCTGGTAATTAGAGGATGCATCTTCTGTACTGGGACTCATGGAACATTAACAAAAACTAAGCATGTGTCAGGACGTCAAAGACACTTTACAACGTCTTGATATTCTGTGACCACAATGCACTAAAAAACTCCACAGTAATAAACAAAAGCAAAAACAATTCAAATAAACATATACATTTAAAAATATTCTTCTAAAGAGGTTTAGAGTCTGAGAAACACTCACTAAATTATGCAATTGCAGATTGAGACAATAAAGATAAAGAGAACATGATGTATCAAAGTGTAGGCAACCAATGTTCAGAGGCAAAGACTTGAAATATTCTCATCATGAAGAAAAACTTGGGACCTCCTTGGTGGTCCAGTGGTTGAGACTTTGCCTTGGAGCTAAGATCCCACATGCCTCATGGCCAAAAAGCCAAAGCAGAAGCAATATTGTAACAAATTCAACAAAGACTTTAAAATTTTTTGAAGAAAGAAAAAAAGCTCAAAATAAAAGAACAATCAACTCAAGAAATTAGAAAAGGGAAATGAACCTAGGGAAAGCAAAATGAAGGTTAAAAAACACAAAAATAATGACAGAAACAAGTTCAAAATTTTAAACGGAACAGATTTCAAAAGACAGTCCTTAAAAATATTCCTAAATAAAATAGATTTACTGTTAACTAAATGACTGCTCCAAAGAAAGAACAATGAAATCAAATTAAAAAATGAGAAGTAGGATAAAGCTAAAAATATTGAGGATACTTTCAATTTTAAGAATTTGTAATATCTGACTCTCCGTTAATAAAATTTTAAATACAGAAATGGCAGATTTTCTAGAAAAATTAAAATCTTTGACATGGCATTGGAATGTTTTAGAAGAAAAGAAAGCTAAAAGCATTAAAATGTAGGACACAATATTTTCATTATTAGAAATGCTATTATTGCCTAATTAGAACATCTAAGGGAGTTAGCCGCAAGGCTTCTAGAACTTACTGAAGTCAATAAGATGGCCAGTTATTAGAAGATTCACATGTGTGCATGCATGCACAATGACACGCACATACACACACAGTTCTTCTATAAACCAGCAATAAGCTAAAAATATAAGGGAAATAAAGATCAAATACACAATGATAACCAACACTGTAAAATCTCTAAGGAAAACTTAAGAATTCATATCCTATGAAAACAGGAATGTAAACGAAGGGACAATGAAAGTCTTGAATAAGACTATGTAAATACATGGAACAAAAGTAGTGGGGGTGTAAAGACTTGAATTATCTCCAGTTTAACATGTAATTTATGACAACTAAAATTTATTTTGAAAAACTGTTTTAAAATCTGACCAAATTAGTCCTATGTTCACATGGAAGAATAAATGAATAGTCTAAAACTAGCTGAGAGATTTATTTGGGGCAAAAATTTATATGGAAGAATCTAAGATTGCTTATGTTAAAAACTATTAAAACTATAGAGCCATACCTAATGTGCAAAATCACAAAGATCAAGAGAACAGAATATAAAGCTCAAAAATATACTCAAGTTTATAAAAGTATTTAGTACATGATAAAGGTGGCATTTCCTATCAGTGGGGAAAAGAGTATGAAATAAATGGCCTGAGAAGAACTGATAAACTATTTGGTACAAGTTCATTTGATTCTCATGTCTGAGATCACACATCAAAATAAACTCTAAATATAAACTATGGGGAAATAAAAGACTAGAAGAAATTATGGGTGATTATTTATCTGATCCTAGTGAATGGAATGCTTTTCTAAGGTATAAAAGCCAAAAAAAATCATTAACACATTTCACTACACAAACATTTTGAATATTCGTACATCAAAATCACCATAAATAAAATTCAAAGGAAAATATCAAAGTGAGAAAATGCTTGTAACATCATTGAGGAAGAGTTAATAGCCTTAATATGAAATGTATATATATACATATACACATTTTATATATATATATAAAATGAGTATACATATAATGAGTTCAAGATATATGTCCTAACACAAAAACAAGCAAAGAACATAGTTTAAAAAGAAATATAAAAAACAGAAAACATAAGAATAAATGTCCAACCTCATTCAAAACCACACCAAAAATAAAAGAAAAGCAAATGAAAACAAGAGGCACATGAAAAGCTGTTCAACATCACTAATTATTAGAGAAATGTAGATCAAAACTACAATGAGGTATCACCTCACACAGGTCAGAATGGCCATGATAAAAAATCTACAAACAGTAAATACTGGAGAGGGTGTGGAGAAAAGGGAACCCTCTTGCACTGTTGGTGGAAATCTAAATTGATACAGCCACTATGGAGAACAGTATGAAGGTTCCTTAAAAAACTAAAAATAGAACTACCATACGATCCAGCAATCCCACTACTGGGCATGTACCCTGAGAAAACCATCATTCAAAAAGACACATGCACCCCAATGTTCACTGAAGCACTATTTTCAATAGCCAGGACGTGGAAGCAACCTAAATGTCCATCGACAGATGAATGGATAAAGAAGATGTGGTACATATATACAATGGAGTATTACTCAGCCATAGAAAGGAATGAAATTGGCTCATTTGTAGAGACGTGGATGGACCTGGAGTCTGTCACACAGAGTGAAGTAAGTCAGAAAGAGAAAAACAAATATCATATATTAACGCATATATGTGGAATCTACAAAAATGGTACAGATGAACCTATTTGCAGGGCAGGAATAGAGGCGCAGATGCAGAGAACGGATGTGTGGACACGGGGTAGGGGAAGGAGGGGATGAATTGGGAGCTTGGGGTTGACATATATACACTACCAGGTGTAAAACAGGTAGCTAGTGGGAACCTGCTGCATAGCACAGGGAGATCAGCTCGGTGCTCAGTGGTGACCTAGCTGCGTGGGATGAGGGCAGGGAGGGAGGCCCGAGAGGGAGGAGATGTATGTATACATAGAGCTGATTCACTTTGTTGTACAGCAGAAGCTAACACAACATTGTAAAGCAACTATACCCCAATTTTTTCAAAAAAAGTCAGTGATATCAAATAGTAAAAAAAAAAAACAAGATGTAATTTTAACTTATCAAGTTGGCAAGGTTTTTCTTTTTTTTTTTAGGTAAGAAGTGGATTTATTTAGAGAGAAACACACTCCACAGACAGAGTGTGGGCCATCTCAGAAGATGAGAGCGCCCAGCAAGGTGTTTCTTTGTTTCTGTTTTTTAATTATAGTACTTAGTGTCGTCCAAGAGTGCAGACACATGGACACTCTTTTTCCCGGTTGTTGAATGCTAAAATACAGTACCTGAATAATATATATCAAAAATTGTATAAAGGCTCTTACTGTTTGGGCCAACAGTCCTAGTTCTAGAAAGGAATCCTAAGGAAACAATCAGAAATGTCCAAAAAAGATAGACATTCAAGAAAATCCAGCACAGCCTTAATAACAATAGCAAAAAATCTAGAGAATTAAATGTTCAGCACATTAGGTTACTTATGTAAATTATAGTATCTATTAGAAATATGAAATGATACAGGCAATAAAATCATGCTATGTGGGATTGAAATGGCAATGCAACATGTTCATAATATATGGACCAGTGATAAAGATGGCTCACAAACAGTCCAATCAGTGTGATCCCTTTGTTGAAAAATGTATAACGTCTAGAAACACTAAAAATGTCCATGGTTATCTTGTGGGTGATTTGCCTTTCATTCTCTTCTGTATTTCCAGGCTTTTTTCTTTCTAAGTGAATATACTTCACTTCTGTGCTCAGGGGAACAAGAGATGGAGCAGTGTCCATAGCGCACTTAGTACAGTATCTGGAACATAATAAATGCTCAATGAATATTAGTATTGGGTTGGCCAAAAGGTTCATTCATTTGCTTCCATAAGACGGCTCTAGTAGCACTTAGTTGTCTTTAACTTCATTCAAATCCATTTTGTTAGATTGTATCTGACAGCCGTCATATCAGCGTGCATTTAAAAAAAGACTTATCAAAATTTCGAACTTTTGTGTAGCCATTTTAATATTGAAGATGGCAGGAAAAAAAAAGCAACATTTTCGGCATATTACGCTTTATTATTTCAAGAAAGGTAAAAATGCAACCGAAATGCAAGAAAAGCTTTGTGCAGTGTATGGAGAAGGTGCTGTGACTGACAGAACATGTCAAAAGCGGTTTTCGAAGTTTCGTGCTGGATATTTCTCGCTGGACGATGCTCCACGGTCAGGTAGACAAGATGAAGTCGACAGCGATCAAATGGAGACATTAACTGAGAACAAACAATGTTATACCACGCGGGAGACGGCCGACATACTCAGAATATCCAAATCAAGCGCTGAAAGTCATTTGCACCAGCTTGGTTATGTGAGTCGCTTTGATGTTTGGGTTCCACATAAGCTATAATCGAAAAAAACCTTCTTGACTGTATTTCCGCATGCGATTCTCTACTGAAACGTAATGAAAACGTTCAGTTTTTAAAACAATTATGACGGGTGATGAAAAGTGGATACTGTACAATAATGTGGAATGGAAGAGACAGTGGGGCAAGCGAAATGAAACACCACCAACCACCCCAAAGGCCAGTCTTCATCCAAAGAAGGTGGCATTGTGTATATGGTGGGATTGGAAGGGAGTCCTCTATCATGAGCTCCTTCTGGAAAACCAAACGATTAATTCCAACAAGTACTGCTCCCAAGTAGACCAACTGAAAGCAGCACTTGAAGAAAAGCATCCAGAATTAGAAAACAGAAAAGGCATAATCTTCCATCAGGATAACGCAAG